>NC_141693.1:479962292-484762292 GCF_964263255.1 Lissotriton vulgaris | reverse complement strand
AAGACACAAACTCAGCGGGAGGGAGAGAGGGAAGAGGACTGGGAAAAGGAGGACCCTAATTAGGGTAATGAAGATTACCAGTAAGTAACGAGACATTACCCCCTCATAGGTCCTCCTCGTCCCATTCCTAACAGAGTGAGGAACTCACAAGCAGAGAACCAAGAATAAAAAATGCAGGACACCAGGGATCCATGCAAAATTACAAAATGTAATCAAACAAATGAATAATGAAGAGCAGCAATCAAAACACCAACAGCAAAACTGTCAACATTGTCATGTAAAATATCAAGGCGATAATGCCAAACAAATGTGTGATAGGACTGCCAAGTGGCTGCTCTACAAATCTCCCGGATAGAGACCCCCACCACCTCAGCCCAGTAAGTGGAAGCAGAACGGGTCGAATGACCCTGCACCTGAGATGGAGGAGGCAGTCCCACAGACTTATAGGACTGGCAGACTGTCAAACACGCCCATCGACTGATTGTAGAAGTAGATACTTTCTTCCCTTTAGCCACAACCTCACAGGAGACAAACAGGGCAGCAGAAAGCCGAAAACCCAGAGAAAGCTGGAGGTAAACCTGAAGAGCACTGCGAACATCCGAAGAAGGAACCATGGAATCCCCCTCCGTAGGCAAATTCAGGAAGGATCACCTCCTGCTGTAAATTTAACTTGGAGGAAACCTTAGGTTATAAAATCTGTGTCAAGCCGCAAAACAACCCTATACTGCAGGAACTGTACATATGGGAAGGTAATAAGAAAGGCACCCAACTCACCCAGCAGCTGAGCAGAGGCGATGGCCACCAAAGCCACCTTAGTAGACAACCACAAGTCCGCTCTAACAAGGGCTCAAGAGGGGGCAATTGCAGATGCTGCAAAACAGTAGGCAAATCCCAAGAAGGCACAATCACAGGAGAGACCGGACAACGAAGCCGAAAGCTCAGAAGAAGCTGATTCACCAAAGGGGCAACAACCTCCAAGGAAGACCCTGGACCCGACAAGCACGAACTGCCGCCCATTGAGCCGACAACGGGGAAGGGTCCTTCAAAAAACCATCCCTGAGGAAATGATGAACCGAAGCCGGATCCCCCAGCATAGGATCCACACCATGTGAAGAGCACCAAAAGACAAAAGAGCCCCAGTGTCTACCATAGCACTTAAGGGTCAAAGGCCGATTCGACAGCTGTATGTCACGGGCCACCACAGAAGAACAGCTCAAAGACTATAACGTCAGCCGCTCAAGAGCCAGGCCGTCAGATGCAAGCAACAAAGACAAAGCAGAGACAGGAGCGGGTACTGAAACGGAGCCGGGACCAAGGGAAGCCAGATAAAGCTGTCCCCCGCCAGCTGTATCAGGAGGAAAAACCAAAGGCGGCGAGGAAAAAGCGGCCATCTACAGCACAGACACCCTTTTCCCCAAATCCTCTGCAGCACCCTTGGGAGGAGGGGAAGAGGAGGGCATACAGAAGGCCCGAAAGCCAGGGAATCGAAAGAGCATCCACCGCCCAAGCCTGAGGACACACCACCTCTGAAGAAAATTGGGGGAGAAGAGCGTTGTGAGGGGAGGCAAAGAGATTGTTCCAGGGAGTCCTGAATCGAAGACAAAGGTCCCAGAACAGAGGAACAGAGAGATGGTACAGAACCGAGGATGGAAGGTTGCGGCTCAAGGCGTCTGCATGAAAATTCAGATGCCCCAGAATGTAAACAGCCCTCAAGGCCAACAGGTGAGATTCTGCCCAGGCACAAATCATGGAAGCCAGCAGATTCAGAGATGTGCACCTGGTCCCCCCCAGGTGGTTAAAGTAACAACTAGCCACCTGATTGTCGGTACAAACCAACAGATTTGCCCTTTGGAGAGGAACCTGAAAGAACTGCACTGCCTCCCAAATGGCTGCCAACTCCCGCCAGGTTGAGGAATGGGCACTGTCCTGCCGAGACCACTGACCCTTGGCCTCGAAGGACCCCAACGTGGCTCCCCAACCCCAAAGACTGGAATCCGTAGACAACAAGAGGGGAGGAGGAAGGCAAAAACGCACCCACTTCTCCAGATTAGGAGTGCAAAGCCACCAGTCCATGTCTTGAACCAGAGCAGGAGAGAGAGGAACCAGAGTCTTGTAATCCACCTGGGAGCAGTCCCATCGAGCCAACAGATGAGTCACCAAGGGTTTGAGAAGCAGGCGAGCCCAAGGAACCACTGCAGTGGTGGAAGCCATCAACCCCTGGACCCGCAACCAAATGAGAACCACAGCAGAAGGGCAATCCAACAGGTCCTGCAACAGAGTCTGCAGGAAAAGGATCCAAACAGGAGGGAGAAACACAGATTCCAGAGTGGTGTCGAACAGACCCCATATGAACTGAAGTTCCTAAACAGGAACCAGATGAGTCTTGGTTCAACTTGAACCCCAGATCCTAGAACAAGGTCAACATAGCTTCCACTGCCAGAAGAGTCCTAGGAAAAAGGAAGCAGAGGTCCGACAATCATCAATATAGGGAAACACGGAGAATCCCTGATGTTGCAAAACACCCACAGCAGGAGCCAATACCTTGGTAAAAGTCCTGGGAGCAGTGGGGATGCCAAAAGGCAAGACCTGAGACTGGAAATGCATCCCCTGTACCGCAAACCTCAGGAACCGCTGACTGGCTGGTTGGACCAGAATGTGAAAATAGGCATCTTCAAAGTCCAGAGAAGGGCGAAACCTGATAACATGGCAGACCGCCGTACGTGGTCTTTAGACAATGGGGTAACCCGAAAAGTCCAGGGGGGGAGGACCCCGGAAGGGAGTCTGGTAACTTATCCCGATGACAGACAAGTCTCACTGGACGGAAATCAGTTCTCACCAACGGGCCAGAAAGAATAAGAGCTGGGCCCCCACCACAGCATAGTCACTTTTGGCCAGCACCTGGGGGATGCTGCAGCTACTGTTGAGGTCAGGATTTATAATGGAATGCAGGCTCCCAACCACAGGCCCAACCACGAAAGGGCTGAGAAGACAAAGCCCCCTGAAACGCCTGTTTATGGCGAAAAGATTTCTTCTTTGGCACAGGCTGAAAAGGCTTCAACATCTTCTTCTCCCCTGCAGACCTTTGCACCATCATGTTCAAATCGCCCCCAAAGAAATGGGTACCCTCAAAAGGAAGTTTATGGACCAAGGCCTACTGAGCAGCATCAAGGCGCCAAGGCTTTGTCCAGAGAGACATCCTACCAGGCACTGCTGCCCGGGCAGCCGAGGACAAGACACACAAAAAATCAAAAGTCACATCCGAGAGAAAAAAGCACCAAAACCTCCATCTGGGCCAAGACAGGAGTAGGGTCCCCTTGATCCTGTAAACAGTCAAACAAATTCTCAAAATCCTTGAGAAGGACCTGCGAAGCGTAAGCCGAAAAAGTGCTAGCACGCACCTCAAAATGAGAAGCGGATTCCAACTTCTGCTCAACCGGGTACACCAGGGAAAGCTCCTCCCAAGACAAAGAGGAATATGAAAAAGAAGCCATGGAAGACAAAAGAGAATTGACTTTAGGAACCGGAGGATACTGGGTGTCAAAGTTTGCCAGGCGATGTCGCTTCCCCAGACAGCGAGGAATACCTTGCTTGCCAACTTCAAGCCATTCTTTAGCCAGAAAATCCTCCAGGACAGCATTAAAGGGCAGGTCATCCACCACAGAGGAACTATATTGGGAATAAAATCAGGTGTTGAAGCTTCCTTGGGGGATACGTCTCAGATACCTGAGATTACGTTAGACACACTTTACCAGGTTATGCTCCAGCATCGTGAGGAAACAAAATCTGAGAATTTGAGCACTCAAGGAGCAGTGCATAGGCTTCAAAACAATCGGAGGCGAGTAGTTAAGACATGTAATGAAATGTCAGCCAGAGTAGTGGAGTCAGAAGGAAGGATATCGGCGATTGAAGATGTTATGACCCAGCAAAAATCCCAGCTCTCTTCCTTGGAAACACTAAGGGAAGATGTTAATTGGAAGCTGGTTGATTTGGAAAACAGATCTAGGTGTAACAATTTACGAATTTTGGGGATTCCTGAGGGGAGTGAGGGGGGGAACGTTAGGCAGTTTGTTATCGAGCTCTTTAAGGAGGCATTTCCGGATCTATCCCAGTGGCAGTGAGGCTTGGAGCTTCAAAGAGCTCATAGATTCTCCTTCCAACAAAAGACTGCTAGGGCTGCTTCTAATGTAAAACCTAGAGCCATATTGATCTGTCTAAATAATTTCTTGGCTCGAGAGGCACTTTACGATCTGGCTAGGCCAGATTGGAAACGCAGGGGGAAAGGTCTGGAATTCTTTGTTCTCCCGGACTATTGTCATGCCACAGTCCAACAACGCAGGCAATCCCGTCAACTCATTCCATCCTTCCAAGCTAAAGGGGCCCAGACCTTTCTTCTCAACCCCTCAAAATTTAAAGTATTCTATAAGGAGCGAACACACTTTCTAACTTCGGAGAGTGCAGTGAAGGATTTATTAGCATCCTTTTAACCTTATCTCTATGCAATGGGGTTTTGTAATGTATAGTTTGAAGTTTATTCTAGTATGGAACTTGTATTGTTCTATGGATTCTATTTACATTTGATATGGTCACCCTCCTTAGAGGGGTTTCTCTTCTTTTGTGTGTTTACTAAAGAAAACATTGTTTTTTTGTCTGCAGGATGATATGCCAAAAACGATGGGAACCGAACCGCGAGATGCCATCAATTTTAGGGACTATTCAGTCCCTTTGGCTTATGTGGGTGGGGTTCAGGGTGGGGGTGGTGGGGGGGAGAAGGGGCACTAGAGGGTGGTTGGGGTGGCACGAGGGTGGGGCAAGCAAGGACAGAACTATTTGTTTAAAGAGAGACTTTGGATACTATTGTTATTGTAGAATTTCTTTCGAGACAGGGATTGTAGAGGCCAATCTAGTTAGAGTTTTTGCTTTATTGATTATCTTCCAATTAAAATATTAAGATGGGTAAAGTGAGGATTTGTTCTTGAAACATCTGTGGACTTAACAACAGGAAAAAAGGAGGGATTTGTGCACAAGTAATACAGAATATGAGAATAGATCTACTTTGTCTTCAGGAAACACGCCGGACTTGGAATTATAGACGATGGCTTAAGGATCTGGGCATGCAAGTACTGGGTTGTACTCGCCAAGGTACCACTACAAAAGGCATGGCTATTCTTATTAAAAGAGGAGTTGGATGTCTTAAAGGTATTAAAGCGGATCAGTATGGAAGATGGATAATTCTGGAAATTAGTATAGACAGTAAAGTTTGGACTATTTGCTCGATTTATGCTCCAAACTCGGATGATCCCAATATTTTACACTTTCTAAGTTTAGAATTAGCTGGCTGGCCTTCTTCCTTAATAATGTGTGGAGATTTTAATATTTATCTTGAAGGAGTTTTTGATATCCGGTCTGAGTTGATATATGCAGGGCTTAAAAAAAAGACCTATGACTTGAGACTGTGGCTGGCGACCGAGTGAAGCTTTTTCTATGCGTGTCCCCTACATTGGCGCTGTGACAAGCCCGCCTGTGGTTCCAGTGGCCCAGCTGGCGACCATTGCCGTACGGAGGTGACAAGGAGGCGCCGTCCTGTCTGGGGCCTTGCTGGACAACGTCATCGGCGACCGATCGGTGCAGTGGTGCCATCTTGCCTCCTATCTTCGGCATTGGGACGTCGCACCATGTCGACGAGGAATCGCCTGAATAAACCGGGGAAGGAAGGTCCTGGAAAGGGGGCGTCTGGTTCGCCCCCAGGCCC
Source organism: Lissotriton vulgaris (assembly GCF_964263255.1). Lineage (NCBI taxonomy): Eukaryota > Metazoa > Chordata > Amphibia > Caudata > Salamandridae > Lissotriton > Lissotriton vulgaris. Next base: position 484,756,543 of record NC_141693.1, on the reverse strand, counting down.
TAGCAAGTTGCCGACCAAAGACGACGCTGACGGCCCGGTCACGAAGGCCTTCCTGATCGAGCTTTTTTCCTCCATCAAGGAGGATATCACGGAACTGAAAGCGCAACTGGCCTCCGACCTCCGTGAAGTCCGTCGTGATGTAGACGGCATTGGCGAGCGTGTGGCTACCCTGGAGGACCATGACTTGGGCCTCAGTGGGGATGTCCATCAGCTACAGCAGGACCTGCTCCAGCTTCGTGAGCAGAATCTGGATCTGCAGACCCACTGCGAGGACCTGGAAAACAGGTCCCGTCGCAATAATATTCGAATTAGAGCCATGCCCTCAGATGGAGACGGTGGCAATCTGCGGGAATATGTGGAGGCTCTCTTTCTACACATCTTGGCGGAGGACGAACGCGACGAGATCAAGCTGGACAGGGTACATCGGGTGGGCCTGCTGCGTGGCGCGCGCTCGCCGCCCCCCGACATCTTGGCTTATGTCCACGACTTTCAGCTGAAGGAGACGATCCTGCGGAAGGCGAGGGACACTAACAATTTGCTTTTCCGCGGACACAGCCCCCAACTTTTTCAGGACCTGGCGGCCACCACCCTGCAGAAGCGACGGGACTTTCGCCCAGTCACGGCTTTCCTGAGGGAACACGGGGTGTCCTACTCCTGGGGTCACCCCTTTCGGCTCATCTTCCGATGGCAGAACAGATTGGTGCAAGTGCGAACTGTGGCGGCTGCCAGGGACTTGCTGGGAATGGAGGAAACATCTGCTTCAGCGGACGCTACTGCCTTACCGAGAAGACGTCACCGCTCCCGATCCCCGCCTTGGCAGAGAGCGGGCCGACAGCGCACAATGGAGGGGCCCTCCCCGAAAGCGAGCCAGACTGAGGGGGGGAGATGCGTTGGCTTCGGTTGCCCAGGTGACTGATACGAGCCTAGTGGACAGCTCCTCGGCGGCCTAGGCCCCGTCATCAGCGGCTAGTGGGAGCCGGAGGGCTCTACCATCTCAGGTACTCTGTGGGACTTTTCTCCAATGGAGGGTTACCCCGGCCCTGGAATCGGGGGGGGCATTACCTGGGTCTTCTACCCCCGACCCTTACGGTCATGTCTGACTTTCATTGTTCTTTCTCTACTTTTCGTTTTCCTCTTTTTATGGTTTGTTTTTGAGACTCCTGAGGGCTCCTGTGGGCTTGTTGGGGATGGACCCCAGTGGTGGTGGATTGGAACCTGGTGTGGCTGTGATGTGTCTGGTGTGTCGTTACAGTTGGGCTGCATTGATGGAAGCGATGGGTGTGGAGGTTGGTTTCGATGTTGCCTGTTACGATAGGTTCTTGGAACGTTAAAGGCCTTAACTCGCCTCAGAAGCGTCAAAAGATTTGGAAATATATTCTGGATCATCAACTGGATGTGGTGGGCCTGCAGGAGACTCATTTGGCCCGCAAAGATGAATCCAGGCTCAAGCACAGGCAGTATCCCCTGATTTATAAATCATCTGCCACTACTAAGCACCGTGGGGTGGCACTTTTGTTCCGATCTGCCCTTCAGTTTCAACCTGTGGGGGTGCGGGGGGACAAAGAAGGGAGGTGGTTGATGGTGAAGGGGATGCTCATGGGTAAACTCTGCACATGGGTGGTGGTCTATGCTCCAAATACGGGGCAGCATGGGTTCCTTGAGTCTCTCTTGAATGTGATTGGGGACTTTGGGGAGGGAGCATTGATTGTACTGGATGATTTCAACTTGGTTTGGGATAAAGATTTTGATTGTTCGCATCAACAGAGAACTGAGACGGGTCTCTTTTCCCCAGAGCTGCGTGATACTTTGTTAAGTTTGGGCCTTATTGATAGCTGGCGCTCCCTCCACCCCCGCACTAGGGCCTACACGTTCTATTCACATGTTCACCACACATACTCCCGTCTCGACCATATCTTTGTGCATCAATCTTTACAGGGTGACCTGCGGGATAGCAAAATGTTTCCACTTTCAGTTTCGGATCAAATCCTTTTGGCGACATGCTTGAACTGGGCCCCTGATTCGTCCCCTCATCGCAAATGGTATTTCCCGGCATCCCTCACGCGAGATGAGGAATCCTGCAAGAAGCTTCGGGCGGCCATTGGGGAGTTCTTTGAGCTGAATAAGATTGGCGACACCTCGATCTTTACCCAATGGGACGCCTTCAAGGCGTCGACACGTGGTACATGCATTGCTCTGAACTCCGCCCTGAATAGGCTTCAGCGGGAAGAGAGGGAGGCGTTGGAGGCGGAACTGACCACGTTGGAAACTGCACATAAGCAGAATCCTTCTAGAAGAACGCTTCGCCCTCTAGCGGCGGTGCGTGGGAAGCTCAGGGCGCATTATAATAACCGTGCAGAATATACTCTACTGCGCTTACGGCGCCTCTCCTACGCTCAGGGCAACAAAGTGGGGAAGCACTTAGCACAGCAGCTCCGTGATAAATGTGAGAGAGAATATGTGGGTGGTATTCGGAACCCCTTCGGGGTAGTGGAGCATAAGGACACGGATAAGGGTGCGCTCTTTGGTGATTTCTATGCTGCTCTGTACTCGGCGGATCGCTTGGTGCCGTCCGCTCAGCGAGCATATCTGGAGAACCTGGCGCTACCGCAGGTCTCCAAAGAGTGGAATGACCTTCTGGAGGCCCCGATTACTAGGGAGGAGGTACTATCTGCCATTCGGTCTCTCAAGCCGCATAAAGCACCGGGCCCGGACGGCTATACAGCCTCCTTTTATCAGACGTTCGCGTCCGAGCTGGGGGACCGCTTGGTGCTCCTCTTCAACGCCATGAGGGATGAGGGCCACACCTCGGGTTCTATGGCAGAGGCTATGATTTCGATAATTCCCAAGACGGGGAAAGACCCCTCCAGGTGTGAATCCTATCGACCCATTGCCCTCCTGAATATTGATGCTAAGTTGTTTTCTTCTATCTTGGCCGCTCGCCTTAAGGACCTTATGCCAGCTCTCATTAATCCGGACCAATCAGGCTTTATAAAGGGTCGCCAGACCCACGATAACACTAGACGTCTAGTTCACCTGATTGAGAAGGCCGAACGCTTCCGGATCCCGGCTGTCCTGCTCGGCCTTGACGCCGAAAAGGCATTCGACCGGGTGGACTGGAACTTTCTCTTTAGCACTCTGCAGGCGTTTGGCTTTTCCCCCACGTTTATAACTATGCTTCAGGCCAACTATCACGACCCGCGCTCGATGGTCATGGTGAATGGCCATGTCTCTCCATTTTTTGCTCATTCTCGAGGCACGAGGCAGGGCTGCCCCTATCCCCCTTACTTTTTGCTCTTAGCATAGAGCCTCTTGCTATTAGGATTCGTGAGGATCCGGATATTGTGGGCCTCCCCTTTTCCGGGGAACAGCATAAAATCTCTTTGTTTGCTGACGATGTCCTTCTGTCGCTAACTGACCCCGGGACCTCCCTTCCGCGGGTGCAGGACGTGCTGTCCCAATTCGAAGCGGTGGCAGGGTTCCGTGTGAACCCCGGCAAATCATACATACTTAATCTCACGCTTCCGCCCTCTGAGGTAGAGCGCATCCGACCGCTCACTCCCCTGGCCTGGGCGGGCTCCTCCATTCAATATCTTGGGGTCCAGCTGACCTCTTCCATCGCCACCCTATATGCGGCTAACTTCCCTCCTCTGCTGTCTCAGATACAGGCTGAGTTGACTCGCTGGAAGCCTATGTTTATTTCTTGGCTTGGACGTGTAAATGCCGTCAAGATGACGCTGCTCCCCAAGCTTCTGTACTTGTTCCAAGCCCTCCCCATCCCCTTGGACGGGGGTTTCTTTTGGCGACTGAAAACCATGATTCTGCGCTACGTCTGGCAAGGGGGCCGAGCCAGACTTTCCTTTCTTACGCTTCGCCGACCTCTGAGGAAGGGTGGGGCTGGCCTGCCGGACATGCTCCTTTACTATAAAGCAGCACAACTCCGGGTGTTGGCTGAATGGACTCAGATGGAGTCGGAGAAGCATTGGTTGCACATGGACAGGAGTGTGGCGGGTCGCTCTATTTGGGACCTGGTTTGGAAGGCGAAAGGGGATCGGCCTCGCAACGCATACATTAGCACCCCTACTAGCACCACTCTGAAGGTTTGGGACTCGGTCTCTCATGATGAGCGATGGACTTCCTTTCCTTCCCCCTTCACACCTATTCACTTTAATCCTGCATTCCCGCCGGCGCTAGTTGAGGGGCCTTTTGATAGATGGAAGACGGGAGGTTGCCATGCACTTACACACTTGTTTCATGGCTATGAGCCGCTCACCTTACACAACTGCATGCGCGATTAAGGTGTGCCACCTACTGAACGCTACCGACATGCCCAGCTGCTACATTGGGCACTGTCTCCTGAGGTGAGGGACGCTGCGACGAGGCCTCCCACTGCTTTTGAGTCCTACATTACTCGCACATCCTCCATGAAGGGGGTGATTTTCTTTCTCTACGACTTGCTGTTAACCACGGCTGTTTCACCTCGCCCTAGATACATGGAGTTGTGGGAAGGGCACCTGGGAAGAGACATCTCCGACGCAGAATGGTCACATCTTTGGCGCAACCTACACACATTTAATCATTCAATCGATCTTAGGGAAGCGCATATGAAAACCATGTTAGATTGGTATCTATATCCGACCCGATTGAAAAGGATTTTTCCTTCAGCTTCTGACAGATGTTGGCGGGGCTGTGGACTTCTGGGGGACTTCCGCCATATCTGGTGGGACTGCCCCATCATACGCCCCTACTGGGAGGAGATACTATCTCATATTAGGGAGATCCTGGGCTACCCGGTCCCGGATTCCATTGGCTTTGTGCTCCTTGGCCTTCGGGACCCGCTTCTGGAGCACCAGACCAGGGCTGACAAGCACATCCTTTGGCTCTGCCTGGGGGCGGCTAAACTCACTCTGGCTGCCTCATGGAAAAAGAAGGAGGCCCCGGCTCTTTCCCTTTGGTTTGCTAGACTCTGGAGGCTGCTGAGTGTGGAACGGATGGCAGATATCTTTAGGAACAACTTTAAGAATTTTGCTTTCAGATGGGGCCCACTGGTCCGCTTTCTTTCTCGTGGGTTGCCGTCTGCGGTATGCCCACCCACTATACGTGCTTTACATCTGTTTCAAGTGTGAACCGGGCCTGTATGAACGGTTGTTGTCTGGCTGCCACCATCGGGGGGTGGGCGCACTGGGGAGGTTGGAGTCTCTGGGGAGAGGGGGTTTTTCTTTTTTCGGGGTTTGCTTTTCTTTTCTGCCAGGGGATGTGGACGATTGCTTTTATTGTTTTGCACAGTATGCTGATTTCCTTGAGGCCGCACTGCAAGGAGGCGTGCACGGACCTGGTCGACCTAGCCTCTGGATTGCATTGACTTGCCCGATATCATGCAGGCTCTCTCCTCCGGACTTCTCAGGGGGCTTGACGCTCTTCCGAGCTGCATTTTTTGGAACTCTTTCTTTTTTGCACCATTGCATTCTGCCCTGTGTGTTGACGCTGCTCAGCCCTTCATGAACGTTTCCTGCTGCCTGGCCTCTTTGTATTGACCCCTGCGTGGGTGCGTCTCTGATTTACATTTCATGTGTCTTCATCCCCCCTTTCCTTTCTATTGTTTCTGTTTCTCTGTTTCCTTAATAAAATATCTTTTACAAAAAAAAAAAGACCTATAAGGCACTAAGAGGGCTAGTAGAAGAATTTGGGCTATGTGATGTTGGTTTGCAAAAAATCCTTCTACACCGGGTTTACATTCTTTTCTGCCCCGCATCAGAAATTTGTTTGTTTAGATTATTTTTTTGTCACCTCTGGTCTTATCAGTAATATCACCTATGAGATATTCCTTCAAAAAATATCTGACCATAATCCGATTTTGCTAGAGAGTAAAAAAGATTCAGGTCTTTCATCTGAACCGAAATCATGGACATTTAAGCGGAAATTGTTAGCAAATTCAGCATATATAGAACATATGGGTAAATGGATCAAGGAATTTTTTGATTTTAATCGAGGGTCTGCCTCTACTCAAATTGTATGGGATTCCTTTAAAGCCGGGGTACACGGGGAGACTCTGTCTTTTTCAATGAATAAGCAAAAAAATTCCTGGAATACATTATCCACTTATTACAAGGCAGTGCAAGACTGGGAAGATAAATTAGTTACTGCTATCAATTCCTCGCAAGATACTGAACATATTAAATCCACCCTTGCCATACATAAATCTAGGCTGTATGAGATTTTTGCAGCCAAACTTGCAGAACACCAGGCAATTTTTCATACACAAATATATGAAGTTGAGAAATTCAGGTTGGATTTCGGCCAAGAAAATCAGGCAAAAAGAGGCACTTAACTCCATCAATAATATACAGGATGAGTTGGGTCATATTCATCATCATCCTGATGAAATCTTAGAGGTGTTTTTGTCAGTTTTATAATAAGCTGTATGATGAGCATGTCTCATTTCATTCTTATGAATCTATCCTAAATTTTTGTGCTCCTGCTAATATTTCTAAATTAACTCCTGTTCAGGCGGCATTATTAGATGCGGATATCACATGGGAGGAAATAGAGGCGGCTATGCTCTCCCTTGCAGTTGGGAAGGCTAAGGGACCGGACGGTATCCCGCTGGAGTTTTTCAGGGTTTTTCGCCATGTCTTAAAACAAGACCCGTTGTTTACCTTCTTGGAAGCTCAGAAAAGTACTGCTCCAGTCTCGTGGAGACACTCAATCATAATGGCCTTTCTTAAAAAGGATAAACCTCCCCTCTACAAAACCTTTTGCCTCCCGACTTTCTGGTGTAATCTCGGCTATTGTGTCACACTGGCACATGGCTTTATCCCTAATCGGGATACAGCGGACCATGTCCGGCGGGTGATTGCCCTAATGGATTGGGCTCAGGGGACTAATACGGCACTTGGGATTACCCTGTTGGGTGCCAAAAAGGCATTCAACTGGGTGGCCTGGCCGTAATTCTGGGATCTCCTTTTATTGAAAGGCTTTGGCCCTCAGATGATCGCTGCCTTAAAAGCACTTTACGACTCACCAATGTCCTGTACTAAAATTGAAGCAAAAAAATCCGTCCCGTTTTCTATTCGTCGTGGCACAAGACAGGGCTATCCGTCTTCACCACTCTTGTTCGCCCTGTACATTGATATCTTCTTAAATTAATTGAATCAAGCGGAGGATATAGCGTCCGTACATGTTGCAAACACTAGTTATAGAGCTCTCGCTTATGCGGATGACATTGTGGTGACTACTACTGATATCTCATGGGCACTGCCAAAGATAGAAGCGCTTGCGACCCAGTTTGGTGCTTTTTCGGGCTACAAATTAAATTTGTCTAAAAGTCAAATGTTATTTGTTGGTCAGAACCCTCCTGTACATCTTAAGACTGTGCCAGTAGTGACATATTTGGGCATTAAAATTACAACCCCAGTTTCTGCCATTCCAGAACTTAATTTAGACTCAGTCCTGAAAAAAGCGAACTCTTCGCTGGAGCGTATAGATCATCTTCATCTTTCCTTATATGGCCGGAATAATGTTTTCAAGATGATGATACTTCCGAAATGCTTATATATGTTTCGAACAATTACTCTCGAATTCCCTCTTAACTGCTTTAAACAATTAGAAAGGATGGCAGCTAGATTTTTATGGGACTACAAACGCCAGCGCAGATCATATAAGAAGATGATTCTTCCAAAGGCTAGGGGCGGGTGGGGCAGGTGGGGCATTCCACATTTTATGTATTATTATTTTGCGTCAGTATTATAGTTTATTACCCCTTTGATAATAGGTGCAAAGGCACGAATGCTAGTGAGTCGTTCACCATCAATATATGAAATCGCATTGGGAGTGGAGTGCCGTGGCTGTCTTATAAAAAATGTAGAGCCCAGCTATTTAAAAAAAACTACGTTTAAGATTCTGAAAGCGGCGTTCAGAGTATGGAAGATAATTAGGCATCACTTAGGGATTCAAAAAATTCTGTTATATACACCCTTCTCATCATCTAGTATTTTCCCCTCAATTTTTCGAGATCATATAATGACCAGATGGCGCAACTGCGGAATTCATTGTGTTGGTGATCTATGGCAGAATGATCATCTCATTTCCTTTTCGGAGCTTCTAGTCAAATGCAATCTTACAAGCAATGATTATTTTAAGTATCTTCAGATACATAGTTTTTTTAATACTCTTAGTTCTCTGGAACGTTCTGGTGTACAGAGGATTCCTCTTATTGATAGCATGTATAGTAAAAAAAGGATAGGTTTCTTCTATTACTTACTAATCTCATCATGTTTAGATGATATAGCGGTTTATTAAGGGAGATGGGTAGAAAAGCTGGATATTGATAATATTCAAATAGAAGAATCTAGTGTATTGGCCAACACCATTTTGATAACTGGTAGATCACGCACACTACACTATATGGCTTTATTTGATTTATATTATACGCCTTTGAAAATTTCTAAATGGGGGACGACAGTGGGTACATCATGTAGCAGATATGGACTGTTTGCTGCTGACGCAGTACATATGTTCTTTTCGAGTCCTCAGTTAACTTCATTTGTTTCTGCAATTCAAACTTTTTTAACATTATTGCTTGTATTCTCAGTCACCTCAACAGAGGAAATAGCCCTAATTGGAGTATCCTCTGTGACATTACCAGAAGGGGAGAGAAATGTAATCGTTATATCTATGGTATTTATGAGGGCATGTATTACAAAAGAATGGATCAGTCCGGAACCTCCTTCTTTTCTTACCTGGAGGGCTCATCTGTTAGCTATGTATAATATAGAAATGGCCATCTATAGAACAAAGGGTCGGAAAAAAAGAGCTCTTGGCATGAAGATCTGGGCGCCTGTCCAGCACTGGATTGAGGGGGAGCTGGACTGATCTTTTCTCTCCTTGCTTTGTTCTTTTTTGGGGGATATTCTAATTATTTTGTCTGTCAGAGTTTTCTTTTATTCTCCCTTGGTCTTATTTCCCTGTCTCTGATGATGAATTTCAAATCAATGTAATTTATGTGATGCTTTCTTCCTTATTTCTGAGAATGATTTCAGACTTATGCTATTTGTGTTGACTTTGGTTTTCTTGATATAATCTTGTAATCTGTCCTGCTTGATAAAAATTGGGGAAAAAATCCAATAAAGAAGTTTAAAAGAGAAAAAAGGGAATAAAATCCTCATCAGATATTGATTTAGGGTCAAAACCCAGCACTTCCTGAATATGGAACAACATGTCTGAAAAAACCTTGCCCTAAACGTACTTCACTTTAGGGGAATTGTCTATGTCCTCATCATCATCTTTAGATTTTTTAGCCGTAGGCTCCAGCCGCGCAGACTGGGCAGCAGAATTCCTTATTTCTTGCAAATCAGTCCTAGAAATCTGCAAAAGGTCATCCTCTTGCAGCTCCTGGACATTATGCTGCTTGGACAAGGACTTTGCAGGCACCGGAGAAGAAGCCCCATCACTCATGGCCACTGGGTAGGGGTGGGCGGGATTTGCGTAATCGCGTTTTGCAAATCTCCGCAAAACGGTAAAAAATCTCCACAAACACGCAGTAATTCACGAACATGCAGAATTGCTTGTTCGCGATGCTTTTTTATTGTTTGCAATCGCTGTTTGCGTGCTCAGGGGGAAATATCCAGCGAATACGCATTTGAGAACGTGAACAAGCAAAAAATATCACAAAGTCGCGGAACGCAGCATTTTGGGCAATTTTGCGTTCTCCGCGGAACGCTAAATTACCCAAATTCCGCGAGGGGAACGGAATTTACCGCCCAGGTCTAGCCACCAGCAGGAAGAGCAAACCAAACAGGAAGCCCAACACACACATCAAGAAGTGCCCAGCAACTCACATAAAATACTGCCCTCAATTAACCAAGTCCCGTGAAACACGAGACGTGGAAACCACAAAGGAAAGCCCTGCAGTTAACCCCCCAGCCATAGAATAACTCAACATGGCAGCAGGAGACGGACCCTTCTTGAAGACCCCAGCGCCAGAACGACCCGAGGCCAGAACACAAGTGAAAGCTCTGCGCCCCAGCCCAGCACATGCGCGGGGAGCGTGTTCTGAACAGGCAGCAGGAGCTCAGCTGACCGAAACACTGTTGTGGCCGCGCGCAGACAAAACAATAAAGAACAATGTAAAGGCAAAAAAGTAAGGAAGTAACTCACAGAACCGAATACACAGTACACCCAACCCGAAATCCAAAAAGGAACCGACCCGGAGTAGACCAGCATTCCGACTGCCGTCGGACAGCAAAAAGAAACAATCATGGCGGTGGGTGGGAGGAGCTAATGTGACCCCTGTCACTGATGGCTCAAGCGTTTTGATTGGATGTTGGAGGCAGGACTGCCTTACTCTGTTAGGACTGGGAAGAGGAGGACCCATGAGGGGGTAATGCTGGAACCTCTCTCTTTCCATGTCGTCACTGTGACGACATGGCAACTGGAGGAGTGCAGAAAGGCAGCTGATGATAGACAAGCAGCCCCAGTAGTAGAGGGCTAATACTGTACACGCCTGATGCTGATGAAACTCACAGCAGCCAATGAAAATATGTATTTTTCATTCAATAACAGTAAATAAACTACATATCCCATCATGACATGTACTTAGGCACGCCCCCATAGTCCATAAGAACTCCTTGCGTGCCGCCATCTTCCTCTTTCTTTGCTGCTCCCAGCAAGAGATAAGTGCACTTTGTTTCCTTCCCTCCGCTGTTTGGCATGGGTTGTTGTGTTATATTTGATGCTTAATACAGTTGATATACTTGAATGACTATCGAGTGTTGCTATACTTTAGACTCACCCTTTGTCGATTATTTGCAGCTGACAGGGATTAGTGCACTGGCTTGTGTGCGAGTCGTAGTAGTGCTTTATACCCGCTTTCAGGCATTCCTAGTGGCTCGTATGCGCTCCTCTGAGCTTGTGATTAGTTCCGGTCGTTGACCGGGAGCAGACCGACACCGACTCCTCTTCACGGAGCCTATTAATTCCCCGGGGCACTATTTCCCTTTGTTGTTTTTCGGCGCGTCTCTCGTGCAAGCGTAGGGCTTCCCTAATCGCCCGATGACGCTGTGAGTACCGGGTGGCTCTCGGCCAGAGCAGGCTTCCCAACGCCCTGAATTTGGGCTAGTTTTTGGTAGGATTTCAGTCGCGTTTGGGCAGCCTTCTACGGCGCGAATTTCCAATTGACATTTCACGAGTGTTTTTTGACTAGTTAGCACATCGGTGGTCGCTCTGCTTGAAAATCGCCTGTAAAGGTTGTAAAATAGTGGCCTTTTGACAGAGTGAGCACACACTCTTTATATATTACCTTGGCCTGGGTCTCTGGCCCGTGTGATTACAGCTTTCCTGAGGGGGTCCAAGGTTGAATCCTAGTGTGCAGAGTGGGCTGACCCCCCCTTTACCCTGCTTGTGGCCTGAGAAGGTATTCCAACAGCACAGTGTGCTACATTTCCCTAGAGTGGGAGTAGTAAGCCACCCCTGATTATGTCCGAGGGAGAGCAATACTATGAAGAGTATGCTGAGGAGGAGACTTATGAGGGACAGCAGGAAGCTGTCTTAGAGGACAATTTGGTTAATGCTTTGGACGCTTCTGTCCAGTCATCGGTGAATAGGGCTATGGAGACCACGGTCCCACAAACTGTCCAACAAGCCCTAGCCGCAGCCCTACGCCTTATCAGGAAGCAAATGGAGGGCTTTGCTAAGAGGCACGGCTATGACAAGCCGCACAAGAAGAAGGCAGAGGCATTTGCGTCAAGCCAACCAGCAGCTGATTCTGCTAAGTGGCCACATGCGCAAGCCTTATCAACGTTGCCCACCGTCAAGGCAGTCGATCACTCTTATTCCGGGGGCAAGGCTAAGTCCAAGCGCAAAACCTATCCGGACACGGACACGGACACAAACACCACTAACACGGACACAGACACCTCGGAGGAGCCTCCTCCAAAGAAAGCGAAGACGTCGCAATCAGCTGGGGTGGCACCTGTAAATACCCCATTCACTTTTGACCCGTCGGATATCATGCACCCCAGGTCCTCGGACTGGGTGCCCCCGGCCGCGGTCATGGCTTATCTCCATGAGAATCTGCGGAAAAGTTTCCCGAGGGAGGTGCGTAATCGCCTCAGGTCTGACTGCCCTCGACCAGATCTCCCGGATAAAGTGGCGGAAACGCCGTAGATAGACGCTAGTGTTTTGACCTTTCTAAAAAAGTTTTCGAAGGACCCCAAGCGTAGTCTAGACCGGGCATGGAGGGGTTGCCAAGACAAGATGTTGGATGCAGTAGGCCCTTTGGCCAAGATCCTAGAAATGGCTCTAGCGGCCAAGGAATCCTCTACACCAGTGGACCCAGATGTACTGGCAGGATGGAACCAGCGGGCCATATGCCTTATTGGCAATGCGAATTGCGGCATATCTTCGGAACGGCGCAAATCCCTCTTGATTAAAATGGACGGCAATCTGACCGAGTTGGCAGACGCGGAACCGGGACCCCTAGCAGCAGGGCAGCTCTTCGGTTATAAGTTTGTAAAGGACGTATCAAAGTACGTCGGGACTTTCACGGCGCTGGACAAGGCGCAGTCAGGCATCAAAAGAGTGCTAAGCCAGGGTTTTTTTAACAGGGCCGGACGAGGCGGGGGTCGCTCGTCGGGCCGTGGAGGTCCCAAAGGCTCCCAGAGAGGCGATTATGGTTGTGGCAGGAGCGACTACGATTCGACCAGAGGAGGGACCTTCTATCCCTCGCGCAGGAGGATCAACAGGAATCGTTTCCAGTCAAACAACAATAGAGGAAACTTCAAAAGTCAGCAGAGCACAGGTGAGAGTTGCAGATCTTTCTCTTCTTCCTTTTGGGGGTCGGACGCGACACTGCCTCCGACAGTGGCAAGAGCTTACACAGGACGCCTGGGTGTTACAGACAGTGCAGGGCTTTCACTTGGAGTTTTATTCTTGTCCTGTTCAATCAGGTATCCCTGCAAGTCTCCATTTTTCCCAACTAGATCTCAGTTTTATAGAAGAGGAGGTCGTTGGGTTGCTGCAAAAGTGCGTGATAGCACCGGCCGACCAGGGGCCTCATGGCTTTTGCAGCAATATATTCATTGTTCAGAAGAAAGGAGGTGGAAACAGGTTGGTTCTGAATCTCAGGGATTTCAATTAGTTTATCACTTACAAATCACTTCAAGATGAAGGGCATCCACCTCTTGACAGACTTGCTGCAGAAAGGGGACTGGATGGTCCGATTGGACCTCAGGGAAGCCTACCTCTCCATCCCAATCTTCCCCCCACATTGCAGGTATTTCCAGTTCAGGTGGAAGGGCCAATGGTACGAATATTTGGCTCTGCCTTTCGGGCTCTCCTCAGCTCCTTGGTGTTTCACCAAGATAATGAAGCCGGTTGTGGCTTATCTCAGAGAGAGGGGGATACGCCTCATAATCTATCTGGACAACATCCTGATCATGGCACAGGATCAGAGAATCCTTCTGCAGCATCTCATGCTTACAACTACGCTGCTTCAAAACTTGGGGTTTGTCATCAATTCAAAGAAATCTGTGAAGTCCCAACTCAGGTAATAGATTTCCTGGGATTCACAATAGATTCAATGGCAGCACAACTGTGTCTTCCAAAGGAAAAACTGAGGGATCTAAAGAAGGAGATCCGGAAGTTGCAGAGCAACCAGACAGTCACCCTCAGAGCAATCGCCAGAGTAGTGGGAATTTTGGCCTCATCGGTCCAAGCGATATTCCCGGGCCCTCTTCACTACAGGGCCCTGCAACAACTGAAGATCAGGCACCTGCATAAGGGACTGTCCTATTCGGACGTCGTCCCTCTCTTGCAGGACGTACGGACCAAACTGCAATGGTGGCTAGGCCATGTAGACGCCTGGAACGGCCGGGCAATATTCGGCTCCCAGCCGGAGGTCATAATTGAGTCCGACGCTAGCCGCTGGGCTGGGGGGAGCGCTGCGAAGACATTTCTACAGGTGGCAGATGGTCTCCACAGGAGCTCGCGCTACATATAAATTGCTTGGAACTGCTCGCAGGGTCGTTCGCCGTGCGGACGTTATCCCCGAGGCAGACATCTTGTTGTATCCTCCTTCGCATGGACAACGTGTCAGCGGTGAGGTACATCAACAAGTTCGGCGGCACGAAGTCATCACTGCTTGTACAGATAGCCAAAGATTTTTGGCATATAGCGACTGGAAGTTTCTCCGGGAGGTCTTTCAATGGCTACAGACCATTTGGGGTCCATTCCAGACGGATCTCTTTGCCTCCAGACTGACATATCAAATACCTCAGTTTTTCAGTTGGAGACCGGACCCATTAGCAAGGGCGACCAATGCCTTTCTCCAGGACTGGTCGAAGGAAATTCAATATGCCTTTCCCCCCTTCATGTTGATCCCCAGAGTAATGTCACAGGTGATCAGACAATGGGCGGAGATAGTCATGGTGACGCCGTGGTGGGCGTCCCAGTCGTGGTTCCCCAAGTTATTACAATGGAGTTGCGATCTCCCCAGACTACTTCCAGAGTCGTAACTGTTATTGCTGGGCCCTCATCAGGAGTGGCATCCATTGATAATGGAGGGCAGACTCCAGCTGATGGCTTGGAGGCTTTCAGGGAACAGTGGCAGTTGCCAGGCGTTTCGAGCAGGACTTCCGATTTTATCAGGCAGGCCTGGGCGCCATCCACAAGGAAACGATATTCCTCAGCCTGGAAAAACTGGGTGGATTGGTGCATGGAACGACACCTGGATCCCATGGGGGCAGAACTTCCCCACGTGTTAAATTTTTTATCGGGTAAGGCAGCGGACGGATTGGCTTACAGATCGGTGAATAACTTCCGGTCCGCCATCTCAGCGGGGCATGTACAGGTAGACGGGAAACCTGTAGGCATGCACCCAGTAGTTTGCAAGTTGCTCAAAGGTATTAGGGTGTCCAATCCCCCAAAACCCAAATACACAGGTTTGTGGGACGTATCTTTAGTTTTAGCATTATTTAACAATTGGCCTGTCAATTCACTATTAAATAGGAAACAGCTATCGGCCAAGTTAGCCATGTTATTTTGCCTTTCAGCATGTAGGCGCTCGTCGGACGTGCGATCTCTCGACGTAACAGGTAGAGTATTCACTCCGGAAGGAGTTTCCTTTACCATTACAGGACGCACAAAGACAATGTCACGTCATATTAATTACAATGCATTTCCTGATAATGAGAAGTTGTGTGTAGTTCAATGTTTAAAAACGTATGAGGAATGCACAAAGGCCATTAGGCCTCAAGGCTGTTCACAATTGTTAATTGGTTTGCAAAAACCTTTCAAAGCTGTGCCGGCTGCCACCATTGCCAGATGGCTTTGTTATATCATGAAAGAAGCTGGCATTGACATTACCATATTTGGTGCTCATTCTGTGAGAGGCGCTATGGCCTCAAAATGTATTTATTTATTTATTTATTTATTTATTTATTTATTTATTTATTTATTGCTATTTATAAAGCGCGGCAAATACCCGTAGGCGTTGGGTTCCAGCATCCAGGACATTATGCATAGTGCAGATTGGTCCTCAGAGTCCACTTTTAGGACGTATTACTATAACCCGGTGGGGGATATTACCTCTGTTGTTTTCAATAAGCGTTAAACTAGCATAATCTGAAGCCTCCGGTCCTGTAATAGAATCAAAAATTTGCTAACATTCGTGCCAAGAATTTTCAATTCTATTAAGGACACGGAGGCGAGGATTATCCCACCCGGCATGGTTACTCTGTATACCTGCTTGCCCACCCAGTTGTTTCGGTGGTTACGGTCTCATCTCCTTTATTTCAGGTTCAAACAAGAAAGCAGACTGAACGTAGAAGATTGCCAGGATATTCAACCGGAGATGTTTTGGTTATTTCTTCCATGTTGTAGGAGTTATGAAGTTTCAAGTTACTTCGGACTTGTTCACCTCAAAGAAAGAGGAAGATGGCGGCACGCAAGGAGTTCTTATGGACTATGGGGGCGTGCCTAAGTACATGTCATGATGGGATATGTAGTTTATTTACTGTTATTGAATGAAAAATATGTATTTTCATTGGCTGCTGTGAGTTTCAGTAAAAGAATGCGTAATTTCTGGCTAGGTCCAGAGGACCCTAATTATTGCTGAATCAGGCTGGCAGCATGTCAGCCCATACCGCTTAACTTTCACTGCTGCAGTGCTGGCGCTGGCTATAGACACATGCGCGCTAGAGCAGTTGTCTAAATAACAACTGCCTGACTGCTTGACGTCTGTTTTGTAGAACGGACTCAGCAGGCCAAGGCAGTGAATGTGCGGCTTCAGGATAGTTCCAAAGCATGGTAATTCCTTTTAGCAATTACCATCTATGTAACATTTAATTGGAAGGGCGTAGCCCCTCTGCCCAATCCTAGAAACTAGAAGAGACTAGTAGTTGGGTCAGAACACCATGTGAAACTTAGTAGTAATACTGGGCAAGATGTGTTGTCCATTTTAACAGTCACAAACATTCTGAATTGGAGTTTGTGAACAAAAAAATACATTCTCAAATATACAAATATCCTTTTACAAGTTAGAAAGTTTTACTGATTCCTGAATGGAATTGCAAATGCACACTAAAATAAAATTCTGGAAGAGGGCTGTTGTAGGCATCCATCTCATATACCAATTTGGTATATAATGTTCTTATATTGGTACCACTGCCAATTCTCGAACATACTTACTAAAATAGACAAATTTCTTTTAAAAAATGCAACACCATTTCCTTTAAGGAAAATTGCCTGCTTTAAAAAATGTTTTAAAAAATAAATCTTTATTGAAAGGTGATCACAGACATGGCGGCCCTGTGATGATGGCCTCCAATCGTAGAGAGTCATAATTCGCAACCTAGTTCACTAATATTCATGAGGCTAGTCAGATTGTGACTCTCTCTGATTCAGAATTTTACAAACCACTATTCGTACTTGGGTTTATTCATAAAATTCTATTATTGTCGCAAAACTGTTGATGACAAATTGAGACCATTTATGGTGACCCGTATTAGTACATTCCGTTCCTCTTGCAGCCTCTTTTTCTAAAGTTTGCATAGTAGCACTGTAAATACTAATTCATTTTACACTGAGACTATCCTGTGACAAAGTGATCTTTTAAATGATATTATATTTCACCCTCCTTTGCTAATGGCAATTTCCCGCTTTCACCCAGCTTCATAGGTGAAATGTAAAACTTCACCTGCCCCTAGAGTTTGGTTTACTGAGGGACCAGAATGTAGGGTGAGCTAGTCAACTGCGAAGGTAAGTCAGAATTCAAATTATTCAAGCAAAAGAAGCGTTCACTGAGACATCCCCGAACTGCATATTGGCAGCATAGCTGCATTCCTCTTACTGTAATCTTTCCCTAGACATGGTGAGGCAGTTCTGAGTAGAGGGTTTTCAAATTGCTGCAGATTAATATATCCGGAGAGGCAGCATAATACATGTCCTCCCAGTGCTGCTGAGACCTGGCACAACCAGGGTGAAGCCCTTTCTGTACAATGCCTTGAAAGGATTGGTCTGCATCTGGTGCAGACCATAACAAAAGAATTCCAGCTAGTCACACCATTACAATGTGCAAGAACTAGGGTAAGTAATGCTCACAACATTTGAAAGATATGCTACGTGACTATGAGGCACAATCATGTGCTGGGCATTGATACATCAGAGGTCATGCCTCCATGTGAATAATGAAAATGCCCACTTTCCTTTCTAGAATGCAGTGGTGGCCTTTAATGTTCAGCACAGGAGGGGCAGGCACACACATACACACACACTTTCTCTTGGCATACATGCACACACATACACCCAGTACATTCACAAATAAACACCCATTGACAGATTGCATGCACACACAAATACACAAACATTCATACATACACAAATGCAGACTTACCAGGCCGCAGTGGTGAACTTGTGTGGCAGGAAAGAATCCTCAGTGGTTCCTGGTGGATTGGGACTGACATCTCCTCTTATTGGCAGACTTTATTATGGGTCAGCCAAAGAGATGATGTGGCGGTCCCTTACTCATCACAGATTGGGATGGGGTCAGTGAGACTGCAGACCTCATTCCACTCTAAGACAATTGTCACTGATGGACATGAGGTCCTGGGCACTGTAGTGCTTAAAACTAACCCTGGGCATAGTTTGCAAAGTAGCGTAAGCGTAGCTACGCGAAGTGCTCTTCGCGCTATGCGAGCTACGTGTAGCACTACGCGAACTGAGTAGTAGCCTGTTTGCACTGTGCAAGATGCAGTTTTCAATGACTGCACAGTGCGGACAAGCATCCTTTCACTGTGCAATCATTGAAAACGGCATCTTTCACAGTGCGAGCTGTAGTTTTCTGCCGCTCAAGTAGATTTTCACTCAAGCTGCAACTTTCTCAACGGGGACTGGTAGTTTTTCATCGCGAGCGGTCACAAAAATACGCGACCACTCGCAATGAGAAACCTGACCTCCCCGCATTGAGAATCTTGCTGGGAGGTTTATTTTCCAGGCTCGCGATCGGCAACTTGATGTTGCTAATAGTGAATGAGGAAAAAGTCTCGCCAGGATGTCATTTTGCTTGCTCCCGGTCACCAACTTGACGTTGAGGACCGCAAGCTAGCAAAACATGACCAAATTGCACATAGCACAGTGCAAACACGCGTAGCGTGAAGTAGCGGAAACTTCCCAAACTAAGAGAGCATAGTGTGGTGCTTTGACAAGGGTTACTTAAAACAGAACCACCCAGGTCCAAGTCTATCAGTGATGCTCCCTTCCTTGTTACGAGTCGGAGGCTCAAAAAAGCATTTGCCAAGTTGAGGAGGTCATGCACACTGGCCTGCAAAATCAATCGCTCTACAAATTTTGCTTGGGCAGCCAGACCACTGCTGTCTACTTATGAGAGACTAGTGCATTCGTTGCACCACTAATTTTGATGCAGCGCAAGCATTGCTCCATTTATACAAGATGATGCATGTGGTCAAATGCTTCTGTTTTTGAACTCCTGCATCAGACAAAAGATGCGTCTAAACCAGCTGCAGCACTCATATAGTAAAATATGCAAGGTAGGCATTCCTCAGCAAAATCTACCGTAAATCTAATGCAGTAATATGTATGTTTTTTCCAATGTGTGACGCATTGTCAGCAAGAGGCAAGCAAAGCCTGAAATGCATTAAATTTACTGCGCTTAGGCAACCCAGGCATAGGAAATTATGTGTTGGAGGTGGTATACAAAGACAGCCCACACAAAACAATTTGGCAAACTCAACTATGCCATGAAGGTGGTCATTCTGCATCTGGGAGTCACAAGGAGACCACCGCCACCACGTAGGCAGTGAAGGAGAAGGGAACGTGTGCTCTAGCAGCAAATATCCCTTGTTGACCTCAGGGAGGATGAGGTCATGACATTTTACAGACTAAGGAGAGAGTCCATCATTGAATTGCTACACAAGATTAGGCAAAGTCTCCAGCCGCCAACTGCCAGCCCCAATAACATCCCTCCACAGGTCAAGCTGATGGCAGTCCTCCACATGCTGGCATCTGGTTCGTTCCAGATCACAACTGCCAAAGTGGTTGGAATGTCAAAGCTAACTTGTTCTGCATTCTCACCCTCTGTCATGAATGCCATCATCAGGCTCTCACCCCAGTACCTCCTCTTCCCCAAGACCCAATAACAGCAGCTGGACACCAATCAAGGCTTTTATGCCATTTCAGGATTCCCCCATTGTATTAGGTGCCATAGATTGCACACATGTGCAATTGGTTTCCCCTGCAGAAGCACCATTCCTGTACAGGAACCAGAGCACATCTACTCAATCAACAATCAGGCAATTTAGCACCATCTGGGGATGTTCACCAATGTGTTGGCAAAATATCCTGGTAGTGTGCATGATGCCTAAATTTTCAAGCACTGCATAATCAACAAGCTCTTCCAGAATGGACGATATGGAAATGACCTACTTGTTGGTAAGGAAATCTGAAATATACACCATACGAACTATAAAGTAGAAATGTATGGCATAATAGCCATCGCTGTGCCTGTTGATGGAGCAAGGGGCATGTGTATGAGAGGTGTGTATCATACTATGACCATGCATCATGATCAGATATGTGAAGACATGCAATGCTACAATAACTTAAGTGTTCAAAGTCACTCTTGCTTCCTCTGTGTGCTATATTACGTGGCTCACGTACATAAAGAAATATGCCTTTAAGGATTGCTTATGTGCAGGAAGGTAATGGCAATGGCAGTATCTACAGAATATCTGTGTGAAGTAATGTGCATTCAACACTGTGTGAATGGATGGAACCACATCTTCTGCATTGGTCAATGAATCAAAACAAAACACATTTGGTAATCCAGTCAAGAAAATATGAGTCCAAAGGCTACACAAAAGTGTAAGAGATGAATGTCTCATCAATAGCGTACCTAGTCTTGGTATCTGTTAAAGTGCCACACAATCAATGGTGTTATAACAAATCCTGTTTATTAAGTATGTGTGTAGCACATGGCAGTATACTTGTATGTTGACCAAAGTTTCAAGAACAACACTGGAAGAAGTTGTCCCAAAGTCCAGCTGTGGATTGCAATGTAAGTGTAGGCCCCATACAAGTGTAAATGTCACTATGGGGAACAATATGATACCAACAGTACAAAACACACATATGCCTCAGTCATACTGACAGTCTAGGTACAAACATACACATATATATCAAGCCACATTTAAGTGTGAGCGATGTGATAGATCATCAGTTATGTGGTGTTTTTAGCCAATTGTCATGCATATGAATCTAGCACTGTTAAACTTACAAAGTCAAACACAATGCTCTGTCAAACATGTCATTTATCAGTATTTAGTACAGAACAAAATTCAACCAGGCCAAGGTATCACAGTGTACTCAGGACACCAATTTCAACATTTGTGCCCACATCAATGTTGACAGAATAAAGGCTTAGAAATACAGAATCCCCTACAAGTTTGAATCACACACATAAATGTGAAAACCCAAAGTATTGTATTCAAGGTCTGTAGCAGAAAGCTACTTCTAGCAACTCAAGTGTGTCGTACATAAAGATGGCCCACATTGCAAAACCTATGTGTCAAGCCAAGTGCACCATGGCAACTTATCTCTCAAAAAGCATTAGCCAAAGGCTGACAACAAGTTGCACAACTGTCCATGTTACATGTTAGAAATGCACCACATATACACAGCAAATTCACATGCTAAATATCTGAAAGTCACTGAAATGCTCAACATGAAAATAAATGTTTGAACTCATTCATTGGGTTAGTTTGTGTGCCACTGTCACTATAAACAGCAAGTCACTCAGATCTTCTCAAGTAGTAGTAGGCCTCAACATGTGACAATCATGTTGTCAGAATTGTTGAGCCTCATGGGCCCATGGCTCCCAATAATGAATACACCAACGCAGAAATACAAAGTGATGCAGTTTACTGCATTAAAGAGACAGGCCAGGCTTGCCACATATCCTCATCCTAAATGACTGTTAATGTCCTCACTCACTTGAGCAGTGCAGTGCTGCACAACTAGCAGTCTTGCTGTGTTCTACAGTAGCAAAGTTTGTTTCATGTGGTACTCAGTGAGTGTTGGAACATAAACCATCCAATATGTCCCTACCTGAAATAAACCCCTCATTGAAGTGTGTCTCACCAATGCAATAGCATGCAGAATAGCAGCACTTTACAGGAACCAATGTTGTTGAAGATACTATCACTGATCATGAGTGACAGTTTGTAAAGAAGGCATACATGCATGTGTGTCTATCCTCAAAACACCACACAGGTGACTCAATTCCTGGCCAGATTTTCATATATAGCATATCATGTTACAGTTGACAATTCACACATTTTCCATGCATTGAGCGGCAATACGAAGAGGCTCAAAGGCCTGTAACACAACATTGTGAGCAAATTACCTTTTAATATGTGGAATTACCAAGAGAAGTAAGACAATGGAGATGTTCTTGCAACCATCAAATAAAGAGATGTCAGAAGTGTGAAGTCTCCATGTCAAATGCTGCACACAAATGTATGTGCACATGCACCATCTCATTAAACATAGTGTAATGGAGTGTTGGGGGTAGGAACTGACCTCTGCATGGTAAGAGTGTCCAAGTGCTTAGTTGAGGGGATCACCGGAAAAAGAGAGTTTTCCCTTTTGAACCCAGAAAGGACTGGGAAATAATGTGACAAAAAGAAGGTTCCTTTCTGTGGTTTTTAGATCAAGTTTTTTTATAAATATAACTTGTAAAGCAAGACACCTATCTAGAAAGCTCTTATATCCTCAATAACACATATACCAAGTAAAACATACCATAAGTTGTATCAAAACGGTCATATTTATTAAAAAAGAAAAAGTTTCTTGTATTAAATGATTTGACATAAACAATTTCTTACACATAAAATTACATACATATTATAGATCATACACAAAAATACATTGTATCAGCATGTAGAAAACAAATTAAAAAGCCAGTATTGTCGACGCGTTTCGTTGCTTAGATGGGTAGAACACCTTCCTCAGGACTATGATTAAAAACTTCTTCAATATTTATAGCATATTTCAATTTGCAGTACCAGTCTTGATCCTGGAGTGGGGTAGCCTTTATAATGTTATACACCTCAGCTTTGTCGTCAAAAGGATTTTTTGATAGTTCGTGGATTATCGTCTCTGGAGACGGGGAGACCAGGCGGACGGTTCGCACTAACGCAGAATAAGGTGAAAAGTTTGTCTTCAAGTCAAACAGGGAGTGACGACCTCTGCAAATTCCTAAAGATACTAAGGAATGAAATGGAAGAAATAAAAACCGACATAATCCGCTATATATAAAACGCGTTGAAGTGTGTCTCCTAAAATTACAAAGACTCCACGAACTATCAAAAAATCCTTTTGAAGACAAAGCTGAGGTGTATAACATTATAAAGGCTACCCCACTCCAGGATCAAGACTGGTACTGCAAATTGAAATATGCTATAAATATTGAAGAAGTTTTTAATCATAGTCCTGAGGAAGGTGTTCTACCCATCTATGCACCGAAACGCGTCGACAATACTGGCTTTTTAATTTGTTTTCTACATGCTGATACAATGTATTTTTGTGTATGATCTATAATATGTATGTAATTTTATGTGTAAGAAATTGTTTATGTCAAATCATTTAATACAAGAAACTTTTTCTTTTTTAATAAATATGACCGTTTTGATACAACTTATGATATGTTTTACTTGGTATATGTGTTATTGAGTATATGAGTGTTTTCTAGATAGGTGTCTTGCTTTACAAGTTATATTCATAAAAAAACTTGATCTAAAAACCACAGAAAGGAACCTTCTTAGTTGAGGGGATCCCAAATCATCCCACAGGGGAAATGGCGTTTAAGTGTCTTCCATTACATAGGCCTGTGTCATGGATGGCAGTCTTTTTGGAGCGAAGGGCTACACAAAGACCGGCCCGAGTAGATGTACTGATACTGCCTTTGCCAGGAATAAGACAGAGCTAAAGTGGGATGTGCAGCATGATGTTTAGTGAACAGTACTAGTGAACATGACCATATGACCCTTGTTCAATGCAGTGAGGCCTACTGGCACGCTCACATATTTAAAGATCTGTTGCTGCACGTTACACTCACCCCTGCCCAACATTATGTTCATCAAAATATGTGTGCACGACAAAACCATGTGCAGAATGTGCATTTCAAACTATGTGCACAACATATAGGTTGAAATGTGAAACAGTATTCACATGATGAATGTGTGTATGCTGGTAGAGTGTGTCACCTTCACACACGGTTAACCAGTTCAAAGAGAGTGTAGAACCAACATATGTGTGGTGCCTCAGTGTGCGCCCTGCATGTCATAATTTTGGTGGCAGCCAGATACATGTGGACCACTGTATTACTACCCTAAAGTCCTGTGACTGTAAAGAGAAGAGCATATAATGAGAATTGCCTCACAGTGCAACGCAAATAGTCACCCTACTGCCTTGCTATGAGTGAAAAAAAATTGGAAGGAATGTGCTTTATCTAATAGAATACAAATCATTTCTGGCTTTAATCCTGTGCCAGGGCTTTTTAGGCTTTCTCGGGCCAACAAAGGCACCTTTTTACCATGGAGCAAGGGTGCCTGTGTCACATGCAGGAATGTATTTGTGCATGAAGGTACACCTTCCTGCTAAGCAAAATATCCTGTGAGCCATATTCCTCCATCTACGTGTGTTGTACCATGCATCGCACATTGAAAGATAAAGTGACGAGTATGAAAGGTCCAACTCCTTGTAATGTCACTAATGGGACGGGTTTACGTCCTGGTAGATTCCCAGGTTCACCTGGTTTGCTGAGTTTGGGAATGTATCAAAAAGCCATAGGATGTGAATGTCTATCCTCATGCAATACTCATGGAACCACTCTCTTGTGCAGAGTAAGGCAATGCAGTGATGTGATATGCATTGTGTCACCCAAAATAATCACACTTCTCAGGGCTACACAAGGTGGCCTTAGGTGGGTCAACAGTTATCATAATATAATTAATTTGGCATGTACCATGTTGTGTTGTGCACACATCGCACATATTGAGTCATACAAAGGACCTTGAGTGCAGACGTCTCTTTGCCAGCACATTACATGGAGAACCTTGCCTAACTGTTTTAATAGGACATGGCTGCCTGACAAACACATGTGCAATATTGGATTCATACCGGATGGATTAGGGACGTCTAGTAAACCTGCATGCTGGGTGGCTCATACACTGTCTCTTTGCTTACCTAAGTGTGTGTTGCATCCATGACCCATCATATGGAAGGAGTCCTAGCACATTGCAGGTATGAAGAGGCTGGGCAGAATAAAAAATACAAAAAGAGTGGACCATAGACCCCAAGAGTAATCTTCACATGCACATATGACTGTGGGGGATATTCAGGTGTGTACCCTTGTAATCGCTGACTGTCATACAGCTTCTACTTTATCAGTAGGAACTGTGCATTTGTTGGACAACATAAACATCAGGATAGGTCAGACTGATTCTATGCACCCCCCTCAGGATCTGTCGCCTATACTCCTACTAGCTGCCTCCATGCATACACCTAAAACCAGAAAAGGTAACAAATGAATTGGCAACCTCAGAAAATGACAACCCTGACTCCCCTTAGAATTGTGGCAACAGATCTAGAACCTTTTTGCCCAGTCACTCTGCATACCCAGAGAGATACACAAGAAATATACAAAGAGGCGTTTCAATATTTATTGAACCATTGTGATTCTTGTGTAAAATATATGCACTCAAATGAATAATAGACAGAGGCAGATAAAAGTGTTTAGCAATATAAAAACAGTGAAAAGAATAAACAAGCAGTATAAATATATATATATATATATATATATATACTGCTTCTGTTTCTGCCCAGGACGGTAGGTAATTAGGAAATCAAATTCACTTAAAAAAAGCAACCATTGCATCTGCCTAGGAGTAAGGGTCTACACTGAAGTAAAAAACTGCAGGTTTTTATTGTCTGTAAAAATGGTTATTGTATGTTTTGCTCCTAGTAGGTGATGTCTCCATTCTAAAAATACTGCTTTAATAGCTAAGAGTTCGCATTCTACCACTGTGTAATTTTTTTCAGCCCACAACAATGTTCGAAAATAGTACGCTATAGGATGTAAATGACCTGTACTTGGATTTTTTTGTAACAAGACTCCCCCTAAAGCATTTTGAGAAGCATCCGCTTCCACAAAATATGGTTGATATGGATCAGGGTGAATTAGGATGGGTGCTGTAGTGAATGCTTTTTTAAATTTGGAAGGCCTGCTCTGCATCAATAGTCCAATGAAAATTGTGTCCTTTTTGTAACAATTGTGTAATGGGAATAACTATTTCAGAGAAACTGGCAATGAGCCATCTATAAAAGTTTGCAAATCCAAGGACTTGTTGTACATCTTTTATAGACGTGGGTGAAGGCCATTTCAAAATGGATTCTCCCTTCTTAGGGCCCATGGTTATTCTCTCCGGTGAAAGCCAATATCCCAGAAAATCTACAGATTTCACGTGAAACATGTATTTTTCAAACTTTGCATGCAAAGAGTTTCCCTAAATCTTTGTAGGATAGATCGGACATGATGTATGTGTTCTTCCTCTGTGTTAGAGAAAATAAATATATCGTCAATATAGAGGATGATGCAGATCTCTATTAAATCATGGAGAACTTCGTTTATAAAATACTGGAATGCCGCAGGGGCATTAGAAAGCCAAAACGCCAAGACAGTATATTAAAATAAGTCAAACTTTGTACAGAATGAAGTTTTCAATTTGTCTCCCTCTTTTATGCAAATAAGGTGGTAAGCACCATGCAAATCTAATTTAGTATATTCTGTAGAACCTTTAATTTGAATTTGGAGAACTGGAATCAAAGGTAATGGATTGCGATTTTTTATGGTAGTCTTATTAATCACCCGATAATCTATGCAAGCCCTAAGATCGACGGAGTGTTTTGCTACAAAAAAAGTGGCGGTGAAACAGGGGATGTTGAATGTCTGATGTATCCTATTTCCAATAATTAAAAAGAAAAAAGTCCCTAGAGTTGAGGATATCCTTTATGTCTCGGTGTTCCACCCGACCTAAAGCATAATCCTATCACTAAATTACAACAGTATGACCCAGCTTTCAATCTAGGCTGAGGGTCAATTACATTGGGTTACTCAGTCTCTCCTAAAGTCCTGTGGCCTTACAAACAAACTGTGTACAGAATTGATAAAAACAGTGATTTATTAAAACAATTTCTCTTTACAGTACATAATAACAATATTACATGATTATACAACACACAATGCAAAATAAAAACCAAAAGTCGACGCGGCGTTTCGGTGTTTTTCGTGTATGGGAACACCTTCTTCAGGACGGTTTTTGTTAAAAATTCACTTCAATTTCTGGATGTGTCTAATGGCACAAAATGTTTTAAAACAACTTCTCTTTCTTTTAGTTGTACCTTTTCTGATTGGCGGACTTTATTTACAAATTATCCACCTGTATCAAGATGTTTGTATATTCTTGATATATTCGCTGTACCTGGGGTGACCACCGTATGGTTAGAGTATTCATATACAATTTTCTTTCTGCAAGTTGATTAAATACCCCTTCGTGGAGTCTGGAGAAGACGTATTTTCGTTCACCCCTTGTTGTCGGGAAGTTTCTTTGTATACAATTCCCTTCCTTCACCGTGATCTGGTTGTAATCTTATTAAGGACCAGCGGCCTCCCTGTCACGTAATCCCGGAAAAGCTAATGACCATGTGCTTAGGAATACAATTAAATACATGAGTGGCATATTGTGATATCTGAACTTTTACTCCTCCCAGAGGGATGACTTCTGAACCCTTTGAGAGAATTTGTTTTCCAACTCAGAAGTAGCTTTTTCTGTGGGGGCAATAGTTTTCCTCTTTTTTGGTTTGATGGGACATTCTTTATCCAAATGTCCTGCCTTACCACAATATAGACATAACTCCCTTATAATGTCTTTCTTTTTCTTCTGATGTTAGGCGACCCTTTATTCCCCTAACTTGCATAGGTTCTACACTATTCTGTTTGTCATCGGTATCCTTCTTCTCAGTTTTAACTATGACTAACCTGGATTCTCCATGTGGTCTTTCACTTTTCCTTTCTCCTCATCTATGGTCTACTTTAACAACAAGATCTATACATTCAGTGCAATCCTCAGGCAAATTAACAATATGTGCTAAAGATTCTTTTAACTCATCTCTGAGCCCGTGATAAAATAAAGACAGTGGTTTTTCTTCAGGCCAATGGGTTTCAGAAACTGACCTATTGAAGATAGTCATATAGGTTAAAAGGTCTTTAGACACTTGGCGGAAATTAAACAATTTCTTATTACTTGACTGAATAAAAACATGTTATGCATCGAAGTTATGTAACAGATGGTCATTATTGTCTATTAGTGGTATTGTCCAATTCGCTGATAAACCGCCTAGATAAGAAATAATGAAAGCAGTTTTGGTAGTGTCTGTGTTAAAAAATCTGTGGTTTGCATAAGAAATGCAGTTGACATTGGCTCATAAACAATGCAAACCAACAAATGTCACCAGTGAATCATTCTAGATTAGGCAAAGGGACTGGATTTGGTGAAACTACTGTAACCTGAGATTTTGATTGGAGCGTTGACTGGAAGTACAAGGAGGAGAAAAGGTAGTTGGGCCAATTTTATGGGGAGCTAAGATTGGATGAGTATCAGACACCCTAGGATTCCTCCAATGAGTGAATTCAGTTTTAGTTCTAGTAACATCCTCCCTATTTGTGTGATTTTCATGTCTTAACTGCTGGATTTCCTCCATTAATCTACAAATTATTTCTGTCAAATCGGAAGTGTCTGTGGTAGTTTGATCAAACTCCGTGATAGTCTAAATCAAAAGAGGAACAAAGGTTTATTTTGGCTAAGCCTTCTGTTAGGTCTAACCACTCACCTGAACTCCAACTTGTTCCTCCTTTGATGTTGACTGTTCCCCAATCCCTCTGGAAGTTAATATAAGTGGCAAGAAGTGAATACAATTGCCGATCCACTAACTTCCATGGGGAAGGGGGATTATATTTAGCGACAAGAGAGATAGAGAGACTGGATTCTGCCCGAATACCTCTGGTGCTGGAATTGGATTAATTCTCAGGGGTTTCTGGAACTCAACAATGTGGGCTCAGGGAGGAGCTACGCTAGCAAGCAAGATAGCTGCATAAGCTCCCGGCTCCGCCGACCTCCGCCAGCAGCTCGTATATGCTGCAAGTTATCCTGTTTTCCAACCGGACTCCCGTATGAGGAGTGACTGACTCTGCAGGGGCAATCCCGAACTTTTTATCACACTGGGGGACGGAGATACGCCGTGTTTCATTCTCAGCCTACCCCGGAGTGGAAGCCGGGGCCTCGATTTCCAACCCAACCGGGCAGGAATTGAACAACATCGGCTGTGAACCATGGGCTTTATCTGGTCTCCCGAACGGAGACATATTCTACCTGTTTTTGACGGCGATTTCGTATCCTGCCTGCAACGCACACGCTACGGCGTGACACATCATTTGCTGCGGCCCTGTATCCGACGCCCGGAGACACAATAAGCTTGTCGGGGGGTGCGGACGGGAGCCCTGATCAGCGGTGAAGGTACAAAATCGTGAGGTGAGAGTGCCCGTTGTTGGTGTCCGCTCCAGATTTGCCTGCTACCCCAGAGTAGCCGGCCTCCGGGGTTTGCATCCTGATCTGTTGCTTACGAGAGGAGATGGAGGGGACGAAAGACACACCACCGCTGCACGCCGTAATGGCAGCCATTAGAGCACTCCACTCACAGATCATCGTCAACTACCAGGCACTGTCGGTAACAATCGACGATCTTTGCCGGAGACCGGACAGCGGCTTTTTGCCATCATCGCAGCCAGCGGTGCCACCAACGACACATCGTGTATCCAACTTCGAGGTCCCTGTGCAGAAGCCGGATCCCTTTTGCGCTGCTGATTCCTATGAGACAGATCACGCGCCCGTGGACATTGTCAGCGTCCCCTGCTTGAACCCTATCTCGCTGAATATCACTATGGACAACCTTGACTGCCTTAACAAGATCACCTGTGACTATTGGAGAGTTTTATCATCCTTCCACGCTTTTCCTCGCTTGCTCTGTGTAGATCGTGAACTTTTATCCTTTACTTGGCTTGCTCATACTGACTTGAACTTTCATGAAAACTTTACCTCTCTCATTGTTGCTGTGGCCTGGGTTATATGTGCTCCAGTGAACATTCGTACTGGCCAGGGTTAACTTGTGGGGCTTTTTAGGATACAGGAATATAATTAAATCTGCTGCTGGGATTGTGACCTGTGAAATGCAGGAGTCGGGTGGTATGTTTCGTACTTCCCCGGATTGATTGTGTATTTCGCTACATTTATTTTGAACTTGTTTCCGGGTGGTCGCATATGGTAGAGGGTAAGGGAGTCCGGGAGTGTTTTTTGTTTCTCCTCCTCCGCTTCTTTCTCTCTTTTAGGGACGTTTCTGGGCAACAGGCACGCTGCTAGTGGGTTAGGCCGTAGCCATTGCAGGGGTGCAGGGTGGTGGGGGGGTTTGGTATTTTGCCTTTGTTTTGTTCTATGGCCCCTTTTTTCTTCTCTCTCTTTCTCTTTAGGGTAATCCTCTGGCCGACAGGCACGCTGCTAGTGGGGTAGGCCGTAGCCATTGCAGGGTTGGAGGGTAGGGGGTACGGGGGGGTTTGTTATTTTGCCTTTGTTGTGTTCTATGGCCACTTTTCTTTTTTCTCACAGGGTCCGGTAGCGATGCTTTCGGTTTCATCCTGAAGCATACGAGTGGGCGGGGTTTGGGGTGGGTGGCTATGATGATAGATAGGTAGCTTTGTTCTTCTCCCTTAGTGACCATACTGGCGCTTGCATTTTTACTGTTGGTCTATCTTGATCCATGACTACCTTTTAACGCCTACCCGCATTTTTTATACCTCCGAATGTGTAGCTCTGGATATCCTGTACCTTCTTCTTTATCTTGTTTTTTTGGGGGGGGGGGTTAAATATAAAATGAAACTTTATGCATATCCTTGATCCGAAATGTTTTCAATACATCTTCTATCCTTTACCGCTGCTGGACCCATGGGTTGTCGGCTGAAGAGCTGTGTTATTGGACTTCCTGATACGTTCTGCATACATGTGGTGACCGGACCCTGTCATTGCAGGGCTACTTTTGTATTTTGTGTTGAACGATATAATAAAGGTTTTTTTTTTTAAAAAAACAATGTGGGCTCAGGAAGGTTTTGAACTTGTAAGTATCAGCTAGAAAGAAAGCAAAAGTAATTACTAAATGTTATGCGCCTACAAGACTTTCTATAATTTGTTCAAACTATTGATATCCTACCAGGTTTATCTGAAAATATGCAATCTCTCTTTTTTGAAGCCAAGCCTCTCCAGCAACATATATTGACAACACAAATGTAATAATTTTAAGCACAATTAACACGTGTCTCCTAATTCCATTCAAATATTTTACAACACTAACATGATTGTCATACCTGACAGCTGTTTTTCAGCAAGCTTAATAATTTTGATGATCTAAAATAATAAGCAAATAATCAAACATAAAATAATACAGAAGATTGAACATTGCTTATTTATTTCCTTTTCCATAATGCACCAACTAAAAGCTGTGGGTTCACAAATGGTTAAAACGCCTCGAGCATTAATAGTTCTCTTTGCAGTCTTTGTGTCCTAAAATTAACTTGCTTTTAATAATGAACACAGTCTGAACAGTTGTCTTGCCAAGTTTGCGGTGCACTTAACGTTTGTAACACCTTTTTAAAAACGTTAGATTTTTTTGAGAAATTAAGAACGATAATAAAGCTTGCCGCGCTGCTCAGGAAACCGGAAAGGTTTTATTGCATTGTCCAATGCATTGCCAAGCAACGTTTCTAAAGCTTTCTTTTCTTTTTCTTTTCTAGGTAGAAAGCTGCTCTGGATCGAAAGACACATTGGGAGGGAATCCAAGGAATACCGGGGACTGGACTCGAACTCGACGAGAAGGAACAGGAAGGAAGCTTGTAGGGTTCGTTGGAGCAACACCGGAGATCGGCTGGAGTCAGGTAAGAGCCAGGAATAAACAAGGCTATGGGTTGACTGTTTACCGGGTGCCGTTTAAATACCCTCACAATCCGTTTGTTTAATTATTCATGTGTGCACGTTTCTGAGAGTTTACAAATGCCTGTTATTGCCAGTTGAAACATGTCGGTTCTAGGGTCCTAGGCCCGTAACACTCCATTGAATACCCGTTTTTATATTATTATAATTACCCAGACAGACCCCAAAAATAAAGGGAAACCGTGGATCTGCCTGAGGTGTTTTATCTTTATACCCCCCTGCCATTGACCTATCGAAAGAGCTCCCAACACTGTGGTTGAGCCTACCCTGACTTATAGGGGTCAGGGTGACCCGATGATGAAGCATGACACCACTAGGGTGTGTAAGGGTAAGTAAACAAAAAGTAGTTTTTTTCTCCACATTCATGGTAGGGTTAGGTACAACCTTTCACTAGAGAGATCTATTTCTCCTTCTAATCTTGTCCCCTAGACACAGCTAGTTCAGTAACAACACTGACCGGTGTCTGGCCGATTGGAGTATTTTTTGTGATATATACTATTCAGAGAGGATATAGTCCGGTCCTGTCATACCTCTCCAACCCTCCAGGTATTGGGATTTTTCCAAATACCTTTTTGTATTGACATAAATTGTCAGAAGTATCATTGACCGACACCAAACAGTGAATTGTAAAATAACACAATGCACACTTGTTAAGGAAAATGGTGCTGATTTGAACATAGAGATTAGCAATAAACTCAGTCGCTATCTTCTGACTCAGTAACAGTCTTGTATTGACAAGGATGTTTGTGGCCCATAATATGTCTCGTACCTGGATTTGTTGAAAGCCAATGCAAAACTGCTGGGTTTTGATCAAAAGTGTCGAGCTCCGGCCCATCTACATTAAGGCAGACAAGGTGTCAGTTTTAAGGGATGTACGGAGCTCATTTCTTATTGGGTTCAATCAGCTAAACCCCCATTCACATATTGCTGTTGATGTACTGATGGAAAGCATGATTTCTAAAATTGGAAGGACGTGTTTAACTTCTTCTGGGCGTTTTTTCAATAGCTGAGTGAATAGTGATACAGGCTTATGCGACGTTATCCGATGAAAGACGTAGTTTAAAATCCAGCCACTCTCCAGGGGTAGACTGAATTTCTTCATTAGTAAGTACCTTTTTGTAGTTCGTAACAAGGTCCTCAAATTCTTGATCCTCAAAACCTCTAATCTTTTCAACAGAGTCTGGCCACAAAGTAAAACCAAAAATGTTAAACAAAGAAGCGGCTTGCCTTAGATATGCTTCAGAAAGCGGTCACCTATAAAAGAAAGAGCATTCTATATAAATTCAGTAGTGTCTTCCTTGACACTAGTTTAATTAGCGCTGCCTTTTCTAGCAGGCTTTGCCTGTGTTAGTAATGGGACCCCTGAAAAATGTTCATCTTTAAAAAGCAATTGAAATTGTGTTAGTTATTATCCTGGCTTTGTTTTCAGTAGTATTAACTTTTGTTGAAGCACCTCAATCATTTTGCAACTTCAGAAATAAAACTGTTTTCTTGTTGAAATGCCTCTGTGAAGTCTATCATGAAGTGCAAGAAATAAAGAAACGTCTCTGATTTCATGTCATGAAGCAATCATTTGGCTTTGTTTGAATATTCATCACTACCAGTAGCAAGGTGCTCAAGATGACGTACTATAGATTCCCAGTTTGTCTTAAGCGCTGTTACTGCCCTGTGCTGACTTGCTACCCATCTGTTTTGCTGCAAGCCACCAAAATGTTGTAACTGCTCTTCCAGATTATCAGCTATCTCTTTAAGTTCCCTTCTCGGCTTAGGTGAATAATAATATAGTTTGAAACATCCATTGAGCACCTCTTCAAATTTGGTTATGTATGAACTTTTTTTAACAGCACACACAGCAAGCTCTCGATTAGGAGCTACACAATGCACAACTGCAATGTGATTGCAATTGTCCCATACTTGATGTTTGGAGACTTCCTCCAGTAGCTGCTTTACAGCACCATATTTAGTACCGATGTTCACAGCAGCTCCATCTGTATTCAGACCAATGCATTTCTGGCTCAGACTATCCAGAGATATGCCCATGCTTTCCAAGCCAACCATTATAGCATTTTTCACTTTGAATACAGTGGAGTTTTTCATGCTGACAATGTCACACAGATGGGTAACAAGGGTGCCTTCACAAACGAATCGTACATAAATCAGTACCTGTTCCTGAATTCCTTTGTCAGTTGGCCCATCTGACAGAACACTGAGGAACCTAGCATTTTCTATCTGGAATCGAATTGTCATTTTTAGGGTCTCGGAAATTGCTATTACAAAGTTACGGCATGCATGATCATTCGTATAATTTTTGAAATTCCACTCAGGACTGTTCTTTTTCTGCAGTGTGCAGAGTTTTGGAAACTTAATAAAAGCCTCACCTTATTTTGCAAGATAATAGGCTGTATTAAATAAAATGTTTAAGTGCTCTATATTTTTTTCATGCATTTTTGGGATCAATTTGGCTATGCAGGTCTCATGTGGGTTTTGAATTGCAGCTTCATGTAATATGCATTTTTCCTGTGATTTGCTCTTGTTGTGCCATCCCAACGCCTCCCTTTTGAATTTTTCTGTCACACCAACATATAGGGAAGACTTAGTATCTGCGAGATGAGGAAATTTCCTGCAAACTCCACAATACAAAACTTGAGATTTTTTAAAACTGGTCTCGACTAGGACTAGGACAGCTCAGTTACTTTCCTTTTCTTTAGTCACTGCCCACTTGAAATCTTCAAGCCATTTCTGTTGTACAACTCTCTGTCTTTTTGTTTGATCATACTCCCTTTGCTTTTGGTGGATTTCAACTGCTGAACTCTCTCCTGCATTATTCAATGGAGTTTTAGCTCCAGTGTTTTTTTCCAACCACATCCTGATGTCTGCCATTGCAGCTGCACTCTCTGCCTGTTGTCTGCCTTGTCCTCACTAGATAGCCAGCACTACTTCTGTCCGCTCTGAGCTATAAACAAAAACAATAACTGTAACTAATTTAAATAACATGAAGTCTATGTACAAACTACTAAGGGCTTAACATTTGCTTTCCATAATTAATTAAAGATCATGGCCCACATGACTAAATACTGCATGATCAGATCTGTAAACTCACTGGCACTCTCAGGTTGGCATGAAAGCACCCCAATTTGGAATGCGCTCTAATCAATGGTACTGAACGATGTGCAACAGCAGTGCTTTCAACTGAAATAGCTCACTATCGGAACTAACCAGTCTGCTTTTGAGAAGGTCTGGTTCTAATATGTATTGCAGATGGGGGCAGGGTTATACCTGTAATTTCAGTAAAATTAAAAGGTCTTGCCTAACGCTTTAACTAAAGTCAGAACTGAAAAGAAATCCACTCAGCTTAAACGTATTAACGCTCGCATCAAAAAACACGCCAACAGTACTGGCTCCCTTACCCACTGATAATGAGTAACTTTCCGTCATTATCCCCGAGACAGAAGTGACGCTAGACATTTTTTCTAATAAATGTTGCTACCCTTCTTGATGAATGGATGCGAAGCTGTGGTGCAAACCCTAGGCAAACACAAAAGTTCTCTCAGTACAATTTTAAGATGGTCTAAGCATTGGCATAGGCAATAGGTCTCACCTTTGGGACCTTATAAGTGTTTAACCTAATGCAACAGTTGATGTTGTTGTACCAAGGATATTGTGCTGCAATAAATACTTATGAGGTCCCAAAGGCAAGACTATGCTTGTTTAGGGGGGCAGGTTACAGTATATTTGTTGGCCAGTGGGCTGTCAGTGAGCAAGCTCAAACCACCCGGGGGACTCTGCAAGAAAAACAGTAAAATAATGGGGCCAAATTGTGCATTTGCAGCCCTTTATGTCAGCGAAACGAGCTAATTTCTGAACATCTGCTACTCATGAGTTGCTTTGTGCAAGCTCACTCCTCTCAGTTAGTGATTGTTATGGAAATTTCCCAGCCCTCACAACAAAACTCACTGAGACTGCCCTCAGAATTTACTTGCACAAATAATACTGCATTTGCTTCTCAGTGATGCAGGTGCACTTGTGTCATTTTAATAGTTTGCTCTCATATGGGACAGCTTTCATTTTGGCACTGGACTAGGACACACCAGTTGTTCCGAATTCCCAAGACAGGATTTCACCTCCACAAATAAACGTACTATCAAGGTGGACTTACATTACAGCAATGCACCAACAAGACTAACAAAGGAAAAGGAGGCAAGGTCAGCTTACCCACCACAGACACATGGGATCACCAGCGGGCCTGCTAAGCCAGGCAGGCACGTACATAGCAGTTAAAACCTCTCCGGTCAGGCACACTTACTGTCACATATTAGAAAATCCTGCTCTCTAATAACCAACACACAGCAAAAATAAAAGCAACCAGATCTCTCTGATCTGGACACAACCTTAATCATTCCATAAACGTACTTTTGGCATTCAGAAATTGGCACTGACAAAACCAATAGTCTAGTTACTGTGACATTGGGGTCTGCCCTGTGGTTTCTAGCAGCGCAGCTGAGGCTGTTCCCTGCAATTGTGCCATCTTTTTACAGAAACAACATCTACGATCATGTCATTAGTGAAGCTCACTCCCCCCTCCCACAGCCTAACTCTTGGCCGAAAATTACTTTTTGCGGAGAAACTGGGGGTGTCGTAATTAGCGGTCACACAATCTGCACAATCAGCACCTTAGAGGTGATGAGTGAAACTTTCTTGTGAGCAAAATCAAGCAATGAAGGTGAGGGAAGCATACAAATATTCACAAATTACAGCACATTACATTCACCACACAATGTTTTAATGCAACTTGCATAAGCAGGATTATTATAAGCTCTGGGAAGACATTTAATTTCCTTTGTACCTTCAGATAACCGGTTCTCACGTCCAGATTCAAGTAAAAGGGGCTCTCTTTAAGGTCCCTGAATTAGCTCGGCCAGTGAGTGTAGTACTTAGCGAATTACCCTGCTGTCACTTGAAGTTGCCAAAAAGTACAACTCCAGTAATTAGGCCGCTTCAAAATTGCACGACGGAGGGTATAGGCGCAGAATGAATTTTATTCTGTGTTATGGTGGCACATGAAAGGATACATTCACGCAATCTAATACTGATGGATTTTCGAATGCATTTTTTTTGTGAAGTGCTTCATCCTCTTCGGGCAACGTTTGCGCTAAATACTTTTACATACTTAAATACATTTTTACATAGCTGATCTGCTCTTTCAACTCTATCGCCTCCCTCGAACCACACTTATAAAAAGAAATCTCTTGAAAGGCTTGAATTCAAATGACTCACTCACTACATCTCGACCAACAACTTAAACAACCCACTTCAGTTTGGTTTTGGCTAACTCACTCTCCCTGACCCTGCATTCACGTTTTTAACACATCAACACATCAACTCCTCAACACAGAATGCAACCTGGACATCTTAGGATGGTTGAGCCCTAACAAAATTCCTTTTAACATACTGAATGCATGCACTCCAGTTATGGTACTATAATAACTCCATAACCATCAATCAATAGGTCAGTGCTGCCAAAGACATCAGGCAGGGACTTATGGCAAACCTTACTTACAGTCCTCAACTTTATTTGTGAAGGCTCTTGCACTGACGGAAGTACGGACGTTTAAGTGCAAGTGTACATGAAACCCTACGTCGTAACACAAACAGCCAAATCAAACTCTCCTTATATGCTGATGCTTCATCCGGGAAAAGCGCCACAAACCTTTTTAATCAGTTTCTATATGGGAGCACACACTGTAAACAATTGCAGACCTCTGCTGCTGGAGAAAGTGCTTTGCCATAGTTACTGTGCAGCCCAAGCATCATGAAGAGATTAGGAAATAGTAAAAACGCACGGGCCAAATGCAGCATTAATGAGAAACCAAAAAGGAAACTTTCAAGAAGAACAAATAATAATAATAAAGTCGGTAAAAATGCAGCCCGTTAGCACGATGTTCCGTTAAACAGAGGAGGTTCTTGGTCTATTCTTAAGTGATTATAGGGTCGAGGGAGATTAATATTTGATGTAAGCCTAGCCTGCACAATTATTGGTTCCAACTCTGGTGCCTCACAATATTGTCCACAACTTTATAATTTACGGACGAATTCCACTCCTGTCAGATGAGCTAGCGGCGCCTGTCCCAGCAGCAAACAAGAACTTCCCCGCGTCTGCCACAAGTAAGGACTGCTGGGAGATGGAAATATACAAACATGTGGTTCTTGGGGCAACAAAACTGACATACAATATAATATATGAAGGAAAAAACTGTGACTCACCTCTCCTAGACTGCAAGCTGTAGTGAGTGTGTTAACGTGCACGTCACGTGGCTACGTGACGTGCGGTGACGTAGGGGAGTGGCGTGCGCAGCGAGGCATTAGCGCGTGAGCTGGCTGGAAGAGAAGACATGCTTAGCGCTCCTTGTATGATACTACTTGAATAAACAGAGTAAACCTGAAGCTTGCCTCCGAGAGTTATTGGGGGAAGGAAGTACATCATTACAGTGGCGACGAAGGTGGGATCAGCGACCCACGACCCCCACGACGCCGACTACACGAAGAACGGAGGAACGAAGCGGAGTCGCGGAGCGGAGAGCAAGGAGGGCCCGAGGGAACGTGCAGCGACCACACCCTGACCGGGCACCACAAGGAGCGCAACGCAGTCGACAGCACGTGGAACCGAACACCGCAGGGGTGCGGCGAGCAACCTGTTGGGAACCGCATCACAAACCAAAGCAGGAAACCAGCTACGATCTAGGCCCACAGGTACCGCACTGGCTACCCCACCCGAGCGGGAAGGGGCTGAAAAGAGCAGCCCTTCACTCTTACTTGGCGAGGAGGAACGAAACGGCGCGCCGGGGAGCCCGAGAAGCCAGGAAGGCGCGCCGCCCACATCCAAGGGCGAGAAGATGAGCGCGCAAGCGGGGTTTGCGATAGCACCCGTCCAGTTCCTTCCCAGACCCGGGGAACCCCTCATGAAATGGGAGGACTGGAAGGAGTACATAGATAACTTCATAGAAGTACTGGAAGACGAGAGTGAGGAGAAATTCAAGCCTCCGAGAAAGAAACGTATCCTACTGCTAAACCTGGGCCCGGAAGGCCTGAGGATCTACAAAAGCTTGGTTCCTAAGAAGAGAGAGGCGGATGATGACGACGTGTACGCGCATGCAATGGAAGACCTGGAGGAACACTTCAAACCATCGGTGTGTGTCTCAGTGGACCGGTTTAACTTCCAACAAAGGAAACAACGACCAGGAGAAACCGTGGAAGAGTATGTGGCGGCGTTGAGGAAACTGGCGGCCTCATGCAAGTACGCCAACTGGGAAAGTGAATTCATAAAAGACCAAGTGGTGATGCACACCACGTGCACGAACGTACAGGACAAGCTATGGGCAGCGGGAGACACCTCACTCAAGGACGTGCTGGTGATAGTCAAGAGGGCCGAACTGGCGCGAAGGTGTGCGGCGGCCACGAAGAAAGAGAGTGTGCCCAGCGGGGTAGTGAATAAGGTAGACAACGAAGAGCACCATAAGGAACACCAAGTGCGGAAACCACCAGAAAAAGGCCCGAGCAAAGGACAAGGCAACCCAGGCCCCTCCGGCAAACCGGCAGGAAGTAATAAACGGTCTTGCTATAGGTGCGGAAGTTGGGCGCACGAAGCGCACGACCGGAAGTGCCCCGCGCTTCGCGCCAAATGCTTGTTTTGTGGAATTGTCGGCCATTTTGAAAAAGTGTGCAGGAAGAAGGCTTCCAAAAACGCAGTGAAGTACGTCGATCAGGAAGCGGAAGAACCAGACGAGGTGGCCGAAGAAGAGGTGGTCACGGTCCTCTGCATCTATGACGAGATTTTGAGCGTGGATGACCGCACTCGTGGAAGGGACGGAAGGAGAACGATGAAACCGGTAATGGACATGAAGATAGGAGGCGTGGAAATCCAAGTGGTGGCGGACACAGGATCACCATACACCATAATTCCGAGAAGCGTATGGGAGGAGAAATTTGCCCCGCAACTGGGCCCTGAATTGGACAGACTGGACATACGCCCCGTTACATACAATGGAGACCGGATCCCCATGGCAGGATGCAGGAAGTTGAACTTTGAGTTCAGGGGCAGGTCGGCCAAGTGCAAGCTGTACGTCTCCGAGAAAGGCCCATCGGTCCTGGGGTGGCTCGACCAAGGAGACTTGGGAATCAAGTTGGATCCAGGGGGCAAGGAGCAAATACTGCTGACGGAGCAAGAAGACGGGCTGGACACAGCCAGATGGAAGAAGGAGTTCCCAACAGTCTTCGGGGGCACAGTAGGAAGGCTCGACAAGTTTGCGCACAAAATCATACTCAGAGAGGGCGCAACACCGGTGGCCCACAAGGTGAGAAACATCCCGATGGCCGTGAGGGACGATGTAAAGGAGGAACTACGGCAACTGGAGAAAAGAGGGATCATCGAGCCGATTACTTGCGCAGAATGGTTGGCGCCGTTGGTGGTGGTGAAGAAACCCAATGGGAAGGTCCGCCTATGCGTGGACCTGCGTGAATTGAACAAAAACATAGTGGTAGAAAAGTTCCCCCTTCCCCGGATAGAAGAGATGTTGGCCAGCACGAGGGGCGTTCGATGGTACTCCACCATAGACTTAACGTCGGCTTATCACCAGATTGCATTACACCCGGAGAGCCGCAGATTGACCTCGTTCATAACCCCCTTCGGGTGCTATCAATTCCGCCGCATGCCGTTTGGGCTAGCCTCGGCGGCTGCGGTATTTCAAAAACTCATGCACCAGCTGTTCAAAGACATTCAAGGGGTCCAATACTTCCAGGATGATATATTAGTGATGGGTTGCGACAGAGCTGACCATGACAAGAAACTGGATGTGGTATTAGGAATCCTGGAAAAGAAGGGCCTCACGGCAGAGTGGGCTAAGTGCCGCATAGGAATGGAGAAGGTGACGTACTTGGGCCATGAGATAAGCGCACGAGGAGTAACCCCCAAAAGGGAAAATGTGAAAGCGATCTGCGACGCACCCCCACCGGCCAGCAAGG
This sequence comes from Lissotriton vulgaris, assembly GCF_964263255.1. Taxonomy (NCBI): domain Eukaryota; kingdom Metazoa; phylum Chordata; class Amphibia; order Caudata; family Salamandridae; genus Lissotriton; species Lissotriton vulgaris. Next base: position 484,715,873 of record NC_141693.1, on the reverse strand, counting down.
AGGAGGTCCGATCCTTCCTGGGGATGGCAGAATACTATGGGAAGTTCATAGAACACTTTGCCTCCAAGACCCACCATATGAGACTGTTGACCAGAGAGAACAGCGAATTCCGGTGGTCGGAAGATGCCCAGCAAGAATTCGAGAAGGTGAAAAGAGAGGTGGCAGGGGCTGTCCCACTACAAGGATTCGACCCCCAAGGTAATACAATACTGACAACGGATGCCAGCGACAAAGGACTGGGAGCAGTCCTCATGCAAGACCGAGGCCAAGGGAAAGTGGAAACGATATGCTTTGCGTCCCGCACCCTGAACGACACTGAAAAAAAGTACAGTGTGATCGAAAAAGAAATGTTGGCGGTGGTGTGGGCCATGTCACGGTTCAGGCAATTTCTGTGGGGCACCAGGTTCCGGTTGAGGACGGACCACAAGCCACTACTCAAGGTACTCACATCCAGTGGGCATGCTGACGCAACGCCGAGGATCTCAAAAATGTCACTCAAATTAATGGAGTTTCGATACGACGTGGAGCACATCCCGGGGAGTAAGAACAGAGTGGCTGATTATCTGGAGCAGGGCGGCAGCAATGGAGCCCAGCATGGAACACTGTGAAGCGGCGGAAGAATGGGTCGCACTTACTGAAGACCTGGAAGTGATCATAAGCAAGCAGGAATGGAAACAAGCGTATGAAGAAGACCCTGTCCTGGAAGAAGTGAAAGCCCATATAGTGATGGGGTGGCCAATCAAAAACAAGACTGAGCGAGGCCTCATTCCATATTTCGAAGTTAAAGAGGAACTATCAATCGATGACCAAGGCATCTTCGTATACAGAGGAGAGAGAGTCATACCTCCAGCAAGGATGATTCCCAGGCTGCTGGAGATGCTGCACGAAGGCCATCTGGGAGCAGGGAAGTTGAAACTAAGGGCCAAGCAGAATTATTGGTGGCCGGGGATGGACATAAGAGCGGAAAGACACGTGAGAGAATGCCCGAGGTGCCAGGGCGCGGATAAAACACTCAAACCATTGCGTCCAGCCTTAGGAAAATTTGATCCCCCGAAGAATCCATGGGAGGAACTGTCCATAGACATTTTGGGTCCGATATTAAATGCCCAGGGAATACAGAAGTACATCTGCGTAATGGTAGATAGATATTCCAAATGGCCAGAATTGAGGATTGAAGAAACCATGGACACGGAGAGGATAGTGAGCTTCATGGCTGAAACTTTTGTGAGAGAGGGCATCCCAAAATGTGTCCTCAGTGACAATGGACCCCAATTCCGTTCTGAGAAATGGTCCCAGTTCATGCAGAGAAATGGTTTCACGGCAAAGCACACATCAATATACCATCCCGCAGGTAATGGCCTGGTGGAACGTTTCAATAGAGTAGTGATGGGCTCGATACAGGCAGCGATCTCAGACAACAAAGACTGGGAAGCAGAGATCTGGCACATGGTATGGGCATACAGAATAACACCCACGAGCACAGGCTATAGTCCCTTCCAGATCCTCAGAGGTCGTGAGCCTTTCACTCAGGACAACAGGATATGGAAGGAAAGAGTCATCAAGAGCGAGTGGTCACCGGCGGTGGTGCAGGCCAATCTGGAGAGAGCCCAAGCGGTGTACACCAAACACTACGATGCGCGGAGGAATTGAAGGACTGGGTTCTTTAAGACCCAGCGGTGCCAGGGCACAACACCTGAAACCTTCGTGGGTAACCTGTTCCGGCGTACGAATGACAGAGACACGGGACACTTCCTTCGGCGTCAAAGATTCAAGGTTTATTTACTGCAGGGAACACAGAAGTCACGACAAGTACAACACGTGCAACTTGGGGAGACTGCTTCAAATTGGTTCTGTGGATCGCTCCTTTTATACAGTTTTTACCCATAGGACAACATGGTACACAAAGGTTTACAACCCGGTTCCCACCATTATCCCCCAGAGGGGTCGCTTTGGTCACTTTGATACACATAAGGTCCGGATCATAAGTGCGGAAACATTTGGCGGTTCCCAACTGTAAAAACCCATCTTCCCAACATTAGTGCATTCCAATCGGCAGTAAAACAGATCGAAATAGGAACAAAGACAGGTGTAGAGGAAGACGGAGACAGTGGGGAGATCGGAAAGGGTGTAAGAGGGGAGGTATCGGGAAACACGAGATACAGGCATCAAAGGGACGTGCCTAATGAGATGCACGGCTGAGACAATAAGTCCGTGCGGCAAGATGAGCCTCGAGCGGCGCCATCTGCTTTACAGCATCATCCCCCTCGTCATAAAGACACTTACAAAGGACATGTGTCTTCCGCAAATATCTTGGGAGTCCCAGGGTCGCGAAGCGGACAGCGTCCGTTCGCTGGCTACTTGAGGGCAAGAGACAAAATGGATGCCGTATCTAAGATGGAACCCGTGGGTACAGATGAAAAACCCACATAACAAACGAACGGTTTAAGTTAGCACAGCGAAACTGCGCATACTTACTAAACTCGTCATTTGCGGTTCATAGATACCAGACTCGACCATATTCGTGCGAGTTAAAAACACCACTTACAATTGTCACGGAACCTCAGACGCTCCTTTTGCCCTCATGTAGGCAAGCACTAGTCGGAATCATACTCGATATTCATCAGACCATCGAGATGTTGCTGTAGCATAGCTCTGTCCAACCGAGTCCCCTTGGTAACAGGTGGCTGTCTCATACACGTTGTAGCACAGAGGCCACATAAGGCAGGACCGCACTGCACACAAAGGCAACACGTGAACAGGAACGCTACAACAACTCCGATGATCATCAGAATCTTCCAACCCCAAGTCGACATTAGGCCCCAAAACCACCCAAGTAGCGTCCAATCCCCTACATCCACGTGTATGGATTCGGAGATCTTATGCAACTTCGAGATGGCTTGATAGACAGTCGGAGCATTGTCTGGAATGAAAATGCAGCAGCTCGAATGGATCACCTTACATACCCCACCTCGATCTGCTAAGATGACATCTAAAACCATACGGTTTTGTAACGTCATAAGTCTATCCGCCTGAAGTTCAGTGGTGATATTACCAAGGGCACTGGCAGTAATATTAGCGGTCGATTCTACCACTCGAGTCAACTGTCTCAGGTTCCTACTATTAACCATAGGTCCCCAAAACGGGAGGAAACCCTTGAAAAAGTCTCCTGCCTCTTGACCGGCAGTATCCTCTTCGCTAATTACGCCTCTTACAACTCTCTTGTGATAATCTGCATCTACAGTGAATGTCGGAGGCAACAAATTTGCGATGAAGCATGAGCCCATGAAGTCAGAGGGCAACCATGCATATGCACGATCATGGCAGATAAAGTATGTACCCTTGGCAGCCAGGAACACAGGGGACGAGACCATCGGCAGCATGTAATTTTCAGTGCAAGCACTCTCTCCAAGTCGGGCTTTCGATCTTCGGCCACGACCTATAAGACAAAAATTACCAATGTGGGGTACGACCCATATCGGAGGCGAGCTTTTAAGCTGCTTTTCACTGGTGAACACACTATATTCGCCTCTACTTAGGACCCTATAGGCTTGTACCTCTTCTTCGGGAATAAGCGAGGGATCATAGATATCGCTATCTAAATCCTCTATTGCTATCGACAAAGGTTTTTGATACGAGGTAGGACCAGAGTAGGGGGAACGTGGTTCTCGAATGGGGTGGAAACCCAGCGCGCTTCGAAACATTGTCTGAAATGCTCGAGCAGACCCTTGGGAACTATACGGTAACACCAGATATGGAATTCCCTTATCCGTAGTATGTGGCATCAACCCACACACCCAACAGTTAGTAGTATTAACCACTAACTGATGCTGATGGAGGAGCTGAATAAAGGAATTATTGCGGAATTCTGCACGTCTAGCCTGCTCGTGTTCAGGTAAGATATGAAAGGAATGAGGAGAAGCAGTGGAGGTAAGTTTAGGGTCAGGGGTAGGAGTAGGTGTAGCAGTAGGTAAGAAGTAAAACATCGTGTAATACACCCCACCCGCCAAAAATGCAGAAGCAATCAAAAACAATACGAATAGTTGGAATATAAAACATTTGGTACGACTGAGTTGCTGCAGCTTGAATCTATGAGCCTGAGCTCCTTCCAAATCCATCAGCTTCGAAAATGCCATTCCCTATGACCGTCCGCAACGTTTCTTGACGCACTTCGTTCTGTGTAGCAATAGTCAATCCCTAGGAGTTCCCAGGAACCGACGGTCTTTAACCTAGCGTCAAGACCTACTAACCAGAAGGAAGTACGCGCGCGGCCCTACGGCCTTTATTTCACAAGTGCATATGCAAAAACAATGTCTCTCAGCTGTGGAGGCAAAAAGCGTAAAGAACGAAGCTCAATGAATATGTACAAAATAATTACAATGGTACGAATGTTCAAAACTGATCACGAAAAACGGGATAATGCAATTGTCAATACAGCAAAGCAGGATCTTTTATTAGTCTTTGGTGCTGGATCGCAAAAAGTATCGGGTTTTCCCAGGACGTGTCTGTTCGTCAAACAAAGGATCCGTTGAAGGGACAGCGTCCTGTTGATCAGCTGAATGTTCTGGTCTTGAGTCTTTTGCTGACAAATGTTCAACAGTGTCTTTCTGCTGCACTGAGGATTCTCCGACAGGTTGTGCGTCGCTAAAAGGTACAAACGCCGGCAATCCTTCGGTTTCAGTTGATGCAATGCCTTTCCTTACCCACGAGTCTGCTGGCAACGGGATAGGGACTTTCTTTGTGTGGGTGGCGTGCACCCAATTCTTCCGCCCCTCAAGACGAACTGCAGTTCTCGTGGCAAGGAGGACCTGGTAGGGTCCAGTAAACCTCGGGTCCAAGTTGGTCTTGCGCGAAAAGTTCCGCGTCACCACCCAATCTCCGGGCTGGAGCTGGTGGCCTGGACCCTCCGTCTGCGTCGGCAATGCTTCGTGAACCTGTTGGTGAATTAACCTCAGTTTAGCAGTCAAGTCATGAAGATAATCGATCAACATTGGATATTCGAGATCACAAAAAATACCTGGCCTAGGAACCCCCCAAACATTGGCAGGACGACGAACACTATTTCATAGGGACTAAGCCCTACTCGGGAGTGTACAGTCGCCCTAGTTGACAGTAATGCTAAGGGTAAAGCGTCAGGCCACGAAAGACCAGTCGTAGCCTGAATCTTCGCTAGCTTTAGCTTAAGGGTGCCGTTATACCCTTCAACCAAACCAGCTGACTGGGGATGATTGGCGCTGTGGAATTTCTGATTAATTCCAAGGCCCTTACACACACTCTTCATCACACTACCCACAAACTCACTTCCGTTATCTGACCACACGACTCTAGGCATTCCATACCGAGGAAAATATTCCTTCAGTAGGATTTTCGCAGTAGACAAAGCAGTATTGTCTTTGAGAGGATAGGCCTCGATCCATCGGGAGAATGCGCAAACCACAACTAAGACGTATTTCAGGTTATTGCATCGCTCCATATGGATGAAGTCCAATTGAATCACCTCAAAGGGACATGAAGGGGGAGCAAAACTGCCAGGAGGAGTTGGGGTTCCCTTGCCAGGATTGTACATCATACACACCATACAGTTCTTAACCAAGCGTTCAGCACATTTCGTAATACCATCATTCTTCCACACGGGGGACAGCAATTTACAAATACCTTTCGCGCTAATATGTGCTAACCCATGCGCCATTGTCACAACGGCCAGCACATACGCATCCGGTAACATCCATCTTTTCTGATCCGACAAATCAATCCAACAACCATTCGCATCCAACTTTCCCGTACTTTCTTTCCACTTCGTCTTTTCAGTGTCGGTGGCCTCATTCTGAATTGCTTTCACACTCTCGATAGTGTCCTCACACATACTCGATTCTGTAGGCCACCTAACCGAACTCGTCACATACATTCGAGTGCTAAGGTCCCGGGCAGTCTCCTTAGCCGTCTCATCCGCAAACGCATTACCACGACCAACATCATCCGTCACCTTACGATGCGCACTAAATTTAACAATCACCACTTGCTTAGGCAACGTAAGTGCATCCAAAAGATCATTCACAAGCTGGCCATGCTGAATCTTCGTACCATGCGATGTTAAGAAACCTCTCTCTCTCCACAATCGTCCAAAACTATGTGCGACGCCAAATGCATATTGGCTGTCGGGAAACACATTCACACGTTTCCCTTTCGCTAACACACACGCTCTAGTAAGAGCAATCAGCTCTGCAGCTTGGGCAGAATTCTGATTTAATCTTGCAGTCTCAACAACAGTATTCAACGTTACAACAGCATAAGCAGTAGTCACATCACCATTCGGCAACTTGAAACATGAACCATCCACATACAATGTACCATCTGGATCTTCCAATGGGGTGTTTTTAAGGTCCACTCGACCTTTTGTTTCTTCTTCTGTCCTCAAGTAACAATCATGTTCTGCTACTTCATCTGACTCTGTGCTAATTGGTAACAAAGTTGCCGGGTTCAGAACATTACAACGTTTTATTTGAATGTGGCTTGCCAACAGCGTCAACTCGTACCCAGACAACCTCGCACTCGTCAAGTGCTGAGTTTTCGTACGATTCAAAAGAGTATCGACTGCATGCGGAACCATCACCGTAAGCATATTATCCATGACCAATCCTGCTGATTGTCGGATGGAGACCGCGGCTGCCGCTGTTGCTCGTAAACAACTCGGCAATGCTCTAGCTACCGGGTCCAAGGTCGAGGAAAAATATGCACATGGACGTTGCTTACCACCGAAAGGTTGCGTTAAGACGCTCAAAGCACAACCTTCTCTCTCGTGAACATATAATGTAAACGGCTTGCTATAGTCAGGAGTACCTAACACAGGAGCCGAACATAATGAATCACGCAGTTCAGAAAAACTTTTCTGACATTCTTCCGTCCATGGTAAAGGAGTCGAAACATCCTTGCACGTAAGAGCCACTAATGGTTTCGCTAGCAATGAAAAATTAGGAATCCATTGCCTACAGTACGACGTGATACCTAGAAAGGCACGCACATCTCTTTGGGTTTGTGGCACAGCCATTCGCGCAATTGCTGCAATTCTCTCTGGGGTCAACCGCCTTCCCTCCTTTGACAATAAGTGACCTAGATAGGTTACTTCTTGACAACAATATTGGAGTTTAGAAGGGGACACCTTATGATTCAAGTCACAAAGATGTTGCAGCAACGACACCGTAGCAATCTTGCAAATGTCCTGAGTATCAGCAGCCACCAATAAGTCGTCGACGTATTGTATTAAGGCCGCACCAGCCGGTAACCTAAACGCATCCAGTTGACCCTTCAAGGCTTGGCTGTAAATCGATGGGCTTTCACAGTAGCCCTGAGGAGCGCGCTTAAACCGGAAGCTACGTCCACCGAGAGAGAAACCGAAAAGGTCTCTGCTCTCCTCGGCAATCGGGATGCTGAAAAACGCATTTTTCAAGTCAATCACCGAAAACCACGATGCAGAAGCTGGAATCAGAGTCAGTAGCGCCGTGATGTCAGGCACAACAGGGAATTGAGGAACCACAATTTTATTCACCTCCCGTAAATCGATGACAAAGCGATAAACAGGCGGTTTTGAAGGATCAGTACGTTTAAGAATGGGCAATACAGGGCTGTTGCACACGTTTCCCCGAGTCTCTTCAATGACGTCTTTCTCGATCAAATCATAAATGATCGCTAACAGTGCTCGTTCACCATCAAGGGAGATACGATATTGGGGAATACGTGGCAATCGCACATTAGATTTCAACTGAACAACATAAGGGGAGATATCAAGTAGGCCCACATCGTTGGGACCTGTCGCCCACAAAGACGCAGGAAGAGAACTCAATTCCGGTGGAAGCTTATCGAGAGACAAGTACATGGGAGAGACAACCCTCTCTCCCAACGTAAGCTTTACACCCGCAGGAGAACAATACAAAGTTGCATACAAACGTTTAAGCAAATCCAGGCCCAAAAGATTTTCACCACAACCAGTGGTTAAAATCAACGGAGCTTCTAGCTCACGAGGCCCAATTGTAAGGGGCAAAGGGCGCGAAACTGGATTGCTAACGGGGGCGCCAGAGAATCCAACGGAAACATTGGTTAAGCCAGACAAAGGTGCGCCAGGGAGTTTCGAATGCTTAATGGAACTTTTCGCTGCACCAGTGTCCAACAGAAAAGGCTCGACGACGCCCGATGTAGCAACCGCGACGTAAGGCCCTCTCTGATCAACCGGAACTGATACCACTCCCTCTCCTTGTCTATAGCTGTCCTAGTAATTACTGTCGTCAGTTCCCTGATCGACGTAATAATCGTCTACATTGTACTGCGCAGATCGTCCTTGCGACGATCCACGTTGATCAAAACAATTATCGGAATTTGATGAGTTATCTGAGCGATCGTTCTGGGCACCACGACCTCTACCACGTGGTGCCTGCTGCGAACCACCACGACCACCTCTAGAGGAGTTACCACTATTGCGTTCATTTAAAACAGGACAATCGAATTTGATATGACCCTCCTGTCTACAATAGGCACATTGATTGTACCCCAACGAGGATCTTTGGGAAGAGGAGTCATTACGAGTTTGGGATCGGTTCGATTGTGGCTGCGATCTATTTTGTTGCGAATTATTCTGATTCGAACGTGGAGGATACGCTTGCTGAAGCAACACTTTAGTTTTTAGCTCTTTCGTCTTTTTATCAGCATGGTCGCTCTCTTCTTTCTCCCTATTCTCATAATATTGTGCCGTAGCCAATATCTGAGCTGAAGTAGAAACGGCCCATGCACTTTCTGAATTTTTCAATTTATTGCTCAAATCGGGCAATAAGTTCGAAACAAATTTATCCACGAACAACCTTTGACCACCCTCAGTGCTCATATCCTGACCACTATGGTCGATGAATGCCTCCTCGAACCTCGTAAAGAAGTCGGAGACACTCTCGTCCTTTTTCTGCTTACAAGCTGACAATTTGTCCCAATTTACCCTCATAGCTGGCATAAGAGTTTTCATAAGCGTTATTATTCTTTGAGGGAGAGCAGTAATCATCTGCTCGGGTTTAGCTCCACCAGTTTGTAAAGCATCCGACGCTACAATGGCAGCCCAATCACCACCTAGTTCATTCGGATGATTTTCCTGACGAATCTTAGCCCATACCGGTTGCGGTACAACATTGCCAAACAGCATGTCAATATCGGCAAGATTCATTATCGTAGCATCTACAAGCTGCGATAATTCCTTATAATACCCTGCAGGATTTTTGCGAGGGTCAGGCAAAGATTGCTTCACCTGCAACACTTCTGAGCGTTTCCATGGGAGATGAATCCATACTCTCTGGAAATGCGGCGGAACAATAGGAATAGCAGTAGCATCACCTGGCATCCACACTGGTGGAACTTCGCGCATAGGAAATTGACCAGACTCATCTGGCTGTCTTTCAATATCCTCGACAAACAAGGCTTGAGGTATAGGAGTGGGACGAAAAGATAGCAACTGTTCAACGGCTCGTCGAACGTTGGTATCCACTATCAGTCCAGCCGAAAACTGGAGCTGTAAATCAGACAACGCGGTCAGCACCTCGTCAGGTGCGTCGGCCGATATCTGATCACGAAGGACCTTGCACATTTCCTCGAACACAAATCTCTGGGTTGGTATATTGAACTGACAAAACGTGTCGCGTACAATACGGGGTGGATTTCTAAGGGGGTGCGTCATCCAACCCATCGCCATATTATATAACGACGCACGTTCCCTATTACCTGGAAGCTGGCTACGTCTCTGAGGACCATCTGAACCAGCGGACCCAAGAATAGGTCCGAGCGAATGAAAGAAGCTAGCCGCAAGAGGAGAATTACGACTACGAGTAGAGGGAGAGGTATAGGACACAGGACTAACAAGTGAAGGAGTGGAAACAGAAACAACAGCAGGGGTTAACAAAGCAGGAGCAGTAGCGGAAGCAGGAGTATGTGGAAACGGAGGAGCAGTAGGAATAGCAACAGACGAAGGAGAAGGAACAGTCGGAAGAACGGGTGCAGGTTGAGGAACAGGCAAAGGAAGAATAGGTGCAGGAACAGGTACAGGGGGAATCACAGGGGCTGTGGTACCCTGTACGTACGGAGGTGGCGACTTCATTAGATAAGACATTAACGGATCCTCAACTGACTCATCCTTCTTTACCGACTCCGTAGGCAAAGCAGGATAGCACTTATCTATAGTCATACGCTGTAATCTGTCAAACACTTCCTTTTCCTTAACCTCCTTATCATGCTGAAACTGCTCTGCTTTCTTTACAATGGTACCAGCACTATCTCTCTGATTCCGCTTAGTCTGCCTGATTTCTTTCTGTCGGGCTTCTTTACGCCACAACCGAAAGGCATCAAACATGGCCGGCCTTGACTTTTTCGCGAACAATTTAACCTCTAGATTATCTAAGATCGGGGCCTCGAAGCTACCATGTGGTGGCCAACGAAGGTCACCATCTTTCTTCGTGTATTTGATCCAGTATTCATTAAAAGTAATCGGGCCTAGCCCATGTTTACTGTACAGTTCATAAGTCGGAGTTCCAACCGGAGGTATCGGACACGAGTCCTCCAGTCGGGAATCCACACCACAGGGTCTGAAACAACTGAACAAAGTACTGCGACCAGGCATCTTGCACACTAGCCGAGTTTCACAAACTTCAAGGGTTACGGGATTTACCAAGTCCCAGCAAAGAACAAAACCCTCGGTTTTTGGCGGCTGCAGTCGTCAAATAACACAACAAAGTACGCTAGCAAAGTGTCACCGACAAAAACACTCACACAGCGTCAACAACAAAAACACTCGCTAAAGTGTCAACAACCAAGAACTCTGGGAGCGACCCACAAATACTTAACTCAAAGATCGATGGCGTCACCAGGAAGGCCCGTCAATCGTCTCGCTATACCAAGTTCTACGCCAGGCGCCAAAACAGGTCTACAGTCAGGGCAGCAGTCCGTCGCAGCCGTCAGGAGGCGGGAATCTTCGCGGGAAAAGTCTTCGGGCCACTTGTTTCGACAACAGGATCGATGAAGCGGAGTGCACTTTCCCTCGGAGATTTCACACGAAGTTCCTCACGATCGTCGGGCTTGGACCGGTACCACTGATGCAGCCCCACGTTGGGCGCCAACTGAAGGACTGGGTTCTTTAAGACCCAGCGGTGCCAGGGCACAACACCTGAAACCTTCGTGGGTAACCTGTTCCGGCGTACGAATGACAGAGACACGGGACACTTCCTTCGGCGTCAAAGATTCAAGGTTTATTTACTGCAGGGAACACAGAAGTCACGACAAGTACAACACGTGCAACTTGGGGAGACTGCTTCAAATTGGTTCTGTGGATCGCTCCTTTTATACAGTTTTTACCCATAGGACAACATGGTACACAAAGGTTTACAACCCGGTTCCCACCATTATCCCCCAGAGGGGTCGCTTTGGTCACTTTGATACACATAAGGTCCGGATCATAAGTGCGGAAACATTTGGCGGTTCCCAACTGTAAAAACCCATCTTCCCAACATTAGTGCATTCCAATCGGCAGTAAAACAGATCGAAATAGGAACAAAGACAGGTGTAGAGGAAGACGGAGACAGTGGGGAGATCGGAAGGGGTGTAAGAGGGGAGGTATCGGGAAACACGAGATACAGGCATCAAAGGGACGTGCCTAATGAGATGCACGGCTGAGACAATAAGTCCGTGCGGCAAGATGAGCCTCGAGCGGCGCCATCTGCTTTACAGCATCATCCCCCTCGTCATAAAGACACTTACAAAGGACATGTGTCTTCCGCAAATATCTTGGGAGTCCCAGGGTCGCGAAGCGGACAGCGTCCGTTCGCTGGCTACTTGAGGGCAAGAGACAAAATGGATGCCGTATCTAAGATGGAACCCGTGGGTACAGATGAAAAACCCACATAACAAACGAACGGTTTAAGTTAGCACAGCGAAACTGCGCATACTTACTAAACTCGTCATTTGCGGTTCATAGATACCAGACTCGACCATATTCGTGCGAGTTAAAAACACCACTTACAATTGTCACGGAACCTCAGAATGTGAGAGACACTGTTTTAGAAAAAGGCGAATGGGTGAGAGTAAAACTGGCCACATTGCAGAAGAAGGGAGAAAGCAAGTACAGCAAGCCACTACAGGTAGTGGAAGTCAGAGGCAGAGCAGCTTTGTTGAGCGATGGTAATGTGTGGTCGCAGGACCGCATGGCTAGATGCAACAGAATACTCTGCTGGAGAGGCAACAGAAGTGATGAAGATAGTGAGAACAGCAGCGATGACCCCAATGAGTATGGGGGAGAGGATTTGGACATTGGTGAGACAAGGGAAGAGGACCAAGAAACGAGTGGGGAGCAGATAATTGAAGAAGATAGAAACAGGAGTGAGCCTAGTGCGGCTGCGCTAGGAAGTGGTAACGATAATGCAGCGACAACGGCCACGTCCCCGGTAAGACTGACGAGAAGGGGCAGGGCGGTGGTTCAGCCTGCGAGGTTCAGAGACTATGACATGAGCCAGGACTTGTACATATGAGTGTTGGGAAAAAAGGGAGATATGTAGTGAGTGTGTTAACGTGCACGTCACGTGGCTACGTGACGTGCGGTGACGTAGGGGAGTGGCGTGCGCAGCGAGGCATTAGCGCGTGAGCTGGCTGGAAGAGAAGACATGCTTAGCGCTCCTTGTATGATACTACTTGAATAAACAGAGTAAACCTGAAGCTTGCCTCCGAGAGTTATTGGGGGAAGGAAGTACATCATTACACAAGCCAAATCTCCCCGTACTCCAGACTCCACTGAAGAGAGCACGTGGTGGCGTGCTGCGTCACTGCTGCACTTTAAGCAGCATAGCGAGGGGGCAGGCCAGGACTGTCATTGGTAGTGCTTTCACGCGCTACAAGATTGACAGACCTGGAACCCACAAAAACGATAGGCAGCGCACAACACCACCACCACTAAGTTAGGTGGTGAGTGCACTTGATTGCTGTCATACCATGCTGCCCCCTACAGCCTTTACCGCGCACCGCACCACCACAACTATGCTAGGTATTGCGTACACTTGATTGCCATCGTTGCTGTTGTACCATGCTGCCCCCTAGAGTCTTCACCTGCTACTGTAGTGGCAGATAGCACTCGCGCAGCCGGTCAAGTAGGCCTGAAAACTGGCTTGCCCTTCAGGAAATTCACTTGTATTTGCGAGCGGTCGAGGAAATTTTTTGAGCCCTGGATTATCTAATCCACGAAAGGTGTTTAAGCAAAGGTAATTTCTCTATGAGTAACATAGTGTATATCGCATCTTTGCATGTCATGAGTATTTACTGTTTCGCAAAGTGGTATGGTGAAAACAGGCTTGTGGCTTTAATATGTCGCTATGGCACATGACCAGAACAAAGTGTCTGAAGTATCCAACTCAATAGCATGATCAATCCAAGTTGTGACTGCACATGTTGTAGTGCCGTAGATATTGTGTTGTATTATGTCCATTGCAGATGTCACTATGTTACCAAGAATGCATATCCTGGAGGATAAGGTTTTGACACGGTTATGAACAACTGCTAGAGCCTTTTCTATATTAGCCCTGTCAATCTTTTGCAGTCTTTCAGCAGCTTCTGGCACACTTCATTATATATTGCATACATGCAGCACTTTTTTTTTTTTTTTTTTTTTAAAACCTTTATTTGAAAAAGTGCACACAGCTATTCAGCCTAACATCCCGGAGGCAAGGCAGCATGGTGAATCAGGAGAGCAATAGTGCAAGAACAATTTGCACAGTACAGTGAAGGTTGTTTTTATTATTTTATATCATAAAAGGAACCTAGAACAAGAAAAGAAGAAAAGGCCAAAGGGCGCTAAAGAGTGGCAATGGAGTGGGAGCAGCGGGTACACAAACACGGATACAGGGGAATAGATCAGGATAGAAGGGGGGTAGAAGAGGAATCAGGATTCAGCATTACAGCGTATTACAGTTGGTGTCACAGGTTATGGTGACAGATGTTCCTCCAGAAAAACAGGTTCCGGGGGCAAGCAACATGCAGCACTTTTTATGTGGTTTTCGAGGAACTAACAAGAAGTCCTGTAGTTCCATATCATTAGAAAGAAGGGACAAGTGTTGATTTAGCTGGAACAATGTTGAGGTTTTTAGCTAATCAAGGCACAACTTCCCAACACTGTAAGTTGTCAATAAAGGAGTGTTTTGTATGCATGTAAGTTAGGTGGGTCCTTCTGATACTGAAACCATTGTCGTTATTCAGGAACCCTGCCTATGATCTGTTAGTATATAACAGCCACACTAACTTTCCTTTTCAATGGGTATCTGATGAATTGTACATGCTATTGTGTAGCGTGGTGTCTAGTGTTACCTCCATGTATTTTTCAAACTGCTGCCAGTTTGCAAATTGTGCAAATGTGGGAATATTTGGTGTGTAAACCCCATCTGTTTCTTGCTTTGAAATATTTGGGGTGTTCAAATCCTTGATTTTAGCCAACTCAAGGCATGACGTTTCCTGCACAGTTTTGTTCAGGAAAATCATTTGCAGTGGTAGAAAGCATGCTCTAAACAAAGTCTCCTTCCCCTGAACCTGCCAATTGTTTGAGTCCCTAATTGATTTGACATCGACAGAGTCCCTCCAAAAGTCAATCCTTTGTGGCGACAGCTGAGAAAGAAAGGAAGCAGAATAGATCAGCTTTGTGTTTATTAAAATGTTCATCTTTGCAGTTGATGGGGCTAGATTTTAATATTAGGACACTGGGTCTAATGTACCTAAACCAGAAAAATAAGCAAATGTGCAAATGTTTTTGACTACCCCGTGGTGGTGTCGGGCAATGTGCCCTTTGTGTGTAATTAAAGACAGCACCTGAAGTATTTTCTGTATGCAAGAAATGGTGACCATAATGTTGAAAACAGAACATCTCATCATAGTGAGTCGTACCTTCGTACAACTCATCAGAAGAAAAAACTGTTAAATGCTCAAGATCCTCTAGCATTTCATGCACTGTATCAAAATCTCAATCGCCTTAGAGAGTAATGAGGATGATAATGTAACTCAAAGAAATATGAAATACATAGGGTATTTGCAAGAGTTACGTAGGATCATACACATAACATCATATGATACCCTATCCCAAACAATCCCATCAGGAACTGATCAGCTGAAATGTTCACCAGGCAAGCGTCTCTTTGCACTTTGTGTGGTGAAGAATGTGATGTTAGAACCAAGTTCACCAGTTGTACAGCAGGGCATTCTGGGTGATAGTGTCCATTTAGAAGCAAGAAAAATCCTGTCACAAAACCAATCCAAATGACCAGGAAAAGTAATGAAATTGTAATCCAATGGTGTAACCATGGAGGAATAAAATATGTCTTTTTCAGCCAATGATAAACATGCATCACATTCGTAAAGGTAGAGTTAGAGGAGCTGGTGGAGCAGATGAGTCCAAAGAAAAGTCATCAAAGTCGAAGTATCCAGAGGCTATTATTGGCAGCTCTGCAGGTTGTGTAGAACTGGGAGATGATTCTATATGTGGTACAATGATGTAAACTGCATTTGTATCAGGAGTCTGAATTGAAATCAGTGTTTCTGTTCAAGTCAATTGTATGGTAGTTGTCGATGTAGCAGGTAGAAGTGGTACTTTATTATTGGTTACTGCTATCTCCCACTGGGGAGAGATGGCTTTATCAGCGATTAAAGCTTCCAGTGGAACTGCCTATATGGTAGTGAGAGGAGGCAGGAACTACCCAGAAGCCCAAGCAGCCTACTGTTGAGAATCGGCCACCTAGTGTGGTTTGATCAAATCATTGGAGACAAAGCTCTTGTTTCTGTAGCCAGCAAGATTCAGAAGAAGCACAGTTCTGGTACCTTCAACAGACAGGACAGGTATAGGCACTCTGTAGGTTTTTCGTCCTGAGCAGTACCCCAACATTTAGAATCTGACCAGGTAAATTTTGGCACTTCCTTCACTTCTAATTGTGCCAAAGAAAACACTACTTTGGACACCGGGGGCACTGCTGAACGAATGTTTCATATATGTTAATCACTCAAGTAGTAAGACTGTCTCGTACAAAAATCTTTATCCTTAAACTCAAAGCAATATTCTGGTTTATGAGCATGCAGACCACCGCTGTGGTTTATTCATCCTTACACCTAATAAAATACATAAACCCCTTGATACAAATCATTGGTACATTAATACATGTAAATACCATTTTAACAAAATTCAGTCACAATCACAATCTTCTATTGTAGCCCAATGCATTTCGCGATATTCTCCCTTCTTAAGGGGCTAATATTTGCAGCAGAAAGTTCCTGCCAGTCGCTCCATTGCTAATGCCAAGTTCTTTATGTTCAAAACTGTTTCTACCAAACTCCTCCTTGTAGTTTGCATGGTCTCTGTGAAGGTAAACCTCAGTTCCCTCATTGTAACACGTCTCAAACGACCGGATGTTTGTTGAGGGAGGAGAGGATTACCTTCACAGAAATCACACAAACTACTAGGAGGAGTTTGGTGGAAGCAGTTTTAAACATACAGAACTTGGCATTAGCAACAGAGCGACTGGCAGGAACTTTACGTTCCAGAAAATAGTTTTGAGTTTAATGTTAAAGATTTTTATATGAGACGGTCTTACTACATGAGTGATTAACATATATGATACATTTGTTCAGCAGTGCCCCCAGGGTCCAAAGTAGTGTTTCCTTTGGCACAATTAGAGTTAGGAGTAGTGTATGATTGACAACATACACACCCGGTAGGCACGTCCCTCAAAAGGTATTACACGTAGAGGGTATATTAGGGGGGGACACGAAAATTCACAATAGTTTTGAACTTCCTTCTTTTCACTATTGGCGATGCATTTTACTTCGATGTTGCTTTGTTCGTCCCGGAAACCATCCAGTTCCGGAAAAACAGCAAACTTTTCATTTATATCAAGTGGTGTTTCAGCCACCACTGTGCTGGAACGGTTGGGGTCTTTCACCCATATTTTAACCCTAAACAGGATCTCATAGGGAATCCAACCACCCTGGTATTTTCAAGGCAAATTGTTCAACGCCCTCCGGACCCAATATGGACCCAACTGCAACCTGAGCCTAGTATCCTAGCTGTTAAAGATTGCTTTAAGTACTGCTTTTTCCTCTCCACTACGAATTTCGCTCAGGATGGTACAGTGAGGAATACCGCAGGGTCACACGCAAACTCCCTATGGCCTCATTATAAGCCCTGGAGGATGGAATGTTCCAACTACATACGTCTTGCAGATCCTTTATAACAGTGCAGGCATCAGCCGACCACTGTGGCCATACCCGTAGGAATCAAGAGCAGGAATTCACTGCTACCAAGATGTACTTGTACGCCCCATCTGTTGACAACGGGCAGCAATGGTTCAGATAAACACAATCTAGCGTTTTTTTTTTAATTAGTAGAGGTGTCTGTGGTGGATGTGTAGGCTTTCCTATTTACAGTTTCTATTTTTGGTCAATCCTAGTGGGGTTTTTCAGTGTTTTCAAGTGATTTCAATATCTTTAAAAAACAGTGGTTATCAGTGGTTACATATTTTCACGCCAATAAAAACAACAGAAACAGTGTTTTTCTGGTGTTCATGGAACGTTTAGCTTTTATTATTGCTTGCTTTCTGCACTGATGATACATGGTATATAGACAGTGTACGTACAGTGTATATGAGGTCCAAATGCATTTTTGCAAATCAAACTTATTGGAGTACACCATACAATACTTCTTCAGTGAGTCTGTGGTCACGTGCACATGCTCTTTTCTTCCCATGTAAACTCTTTTCTGTAAAAAAATGCCCTCTCATCATTGGCACTTGAGACGGGCAACGGCAAAACAGCCAGTACACAATTTCTCTGGACAGGTTCTGAAACATTTGCTTTGAACTGGACGCTTATGCCCTCAGAGTTATTGAATCGGTCAAACATGAAGCAGCACTTTTGAAACGACAGAGAAAATTCCTATTTACGGACGGGATCTAGAACTTGTAAAGAGTACCATAGTGAGGTTTCATTGACTTCAAATGCCATGGTTGATGAAGGGACATTTCTATGCATGATTGCAAGCCATTTCTCATACATTGTAAAATAAAAGTTCCTGAATTGCTCTTCAACATTGCTTTGCTTACCAAGTGGCAAGCACTCTAACATGGAACATGTTGCAGTGCCAAAGTCACTGATGGTGTCACCCAGCCTACTCTCAAGGAGATGTCTCACATCTGCACCAATTATGCTGAACACTTGGCAGACAAGGGTGTTTTTAGACACTAGTTTTTATTATGTCCACTACAGCAGGTATATTTTCCTGTAAAAATCTAAGAATACAGAAGGGCATACTTTTTTCACATCACTTTCAATATGCAACCAAAAAGCCTACCACAAAGTACAAAATGAGAAATATTTGCGTTTTTGTTCCTGTGCATAACAAAACAGTGCACCAGAATGGACTAAAAAGTCAATAGCATACTTCATTAACTCTGAAGATTGTAAAGATACTTTCAGCATACCATCTCATAAGTGGCAAGGATGTCTTACAGGGTAGTACTTCAGCTAATGTATCAATTTTGACAGGTCATCACACAACGTTTTCATATTCGTAGCTGAATCACTACAAATGCAAACAATCTTACTCCAATTTTTGTTCAACTTGGAAATAACCTTTTTGCAGCAGCATTCCAAGTGACACTGCGTTCCATGTTTTCCAAAAGTCTGGTGTCATGTTTTCACCACTATTCCAGATGCTTGGTGATATCACTCTTTTCACATATACTTGTCACTGAACCTTGCATTGAATGTTTAAAGCCTGAGGTGTTGGCAATTTACCTACTATCAGTACTGACTCACTAGAAACTGGGGCTGATGTATCAAGCGTTTTTAACCATTCTCTGTGGGTAAATGTGATGGCAAATATTGGGAATGATTCTTTTGAAACCATCCATTTTACATATCAGTGAAATAATCAAACGCAGCCAAAATATCTAATATGATTTTGATATCCTGATTCTCTACAGTTTATAAAACAATTAAACAAGACCTAAAACATGCTTCTAAACCCTGCTTCTTTAGATCGCTCAGACCACAAAACTGGAAAAGCTAAAGGAAGAAGAAACAGTATTTAAGTGACATCGCTAAACGCCAAAACTCAAGCAGAAGAATGTTAGCCCAGTTTTTCTTGCTGCTAGCTTGTATAACAAAGTAACATTGTATTGGCTCCTTCAGGAAGAAAAAAATGACTTTTTCACCTTCCTTTTCCTTTCTTTGAATGGCATTTAGTTTGTGGGTGTGCAGGTGTTTTTTCCAGTGTTTATATTTTTATACTGGTGAGGGCTATTTCCCTTTCAGTGGGGTTGTATCAGTTATTATAGGTTTAAACCTAAAACTGGAAGGCCTATGGATGTGCCACAGTGCAGTCCTTCATCTGCTGGCAGATATCACATTTAAGGACAAAGGGGCATATTATCAAGGGGGGGCGATAGGAAATTATCGCTGCTTTCCGCTAAGCGGCAATAATTCTATCGCCCTATTAGCAAGCTGTCGATAACAGCAGTTAGCGACAGCTTGTAGGCGATAGCGAGTGGTTAGGGGCCCGCTTTGCATGTTAGCGATATTTATCGCTAATGACATGCAAAGTGGGGGTACCCAACCTGTTAGCGACTGAAAGCAGTCGCTAACATCGCTATCGCCTATTACCAACACAGGCGTAGTGCTGGAAATATTCGCGCTAAGCGCGAATATCTCCAAAAACTAACACCTGCTCAGACCAGTTCTTAGCCATTATATCCAATGGGAGGTGGATATAATGGCTAAGACCTTGTTAGCGATAATGTATGAATATCGCTGTATTCTCAGCGATATTCACGGATTTCGCCGCTGTCGCCAGAAATGTTATCGCTTTTGAGATAAATGTTGCTAATAGCACGTTATCTCAGCGATAAAATCCGGTAATGCGCAGCGATAAAAAAAATTGCTGCTAACCCTAATTAGCAATAAATACAGCTATTTGTTTTTTTTGGTTTTTTTTAAAACCTTTATTGTACCTTACAGTATTACACAGCTTTTGGCCTACAACTCATAGGGCCGGCCGCAACCATGTATTGGTAGTTACGTTTCAACAGGTTAAGGCCTCAAACTGGTTGTAGTGGTCTAAAATTGGCAATTACGAAGCAAATTAAAAGGCACATAATTAGCGATAGTTTGCTGATCATTATAGGTTTAGTTTTCAATTTTTTATAAAAACAACAAAAAAGACACAGAAAGAAATCACCTTGCGGTCATCAATGAATAAGTAGGTTTGCATTAGCTGAGTCTATAGGTGTTCCCACTGTGTGTACCTACGTTTAATCCCATGGAGCCGGGCACTTAACGAAATGTTAGGAATGTTTGGGCTCTCTTGTATGTGGCTCTTCATGGGTCCCGCCCTTGTCGACCCTCAAGTCCCTATCCTCTAGATCCTAGGTCCCTCCCCTAGTCCAGTTGACGCCTTTTCCCCTATCATACCCTTAGAGCACATCAGTCTTCTTCCCCCTCCTCATCCGACGTCAGTGGGTCATCCTCCGACAGAGGCTCATAAATCTCCCCTCTGTACACATTCCATGGGGTCCCGATTTTGTTCCATTTCCCTGGGCATGCTCGACTTAAGTATACCGCCCTTTCTGTCACCATCACCCTGTCCATATTCATGCACCATTGTGTTTTCGTGGGTAGTTCCGCCACCCCCCAGCGCTGTGCAATGTCTCGTTTGGCTATTATCATTCCTAATGTAACCCAGAGTTGGCCATGTCTGGACAGGTCGTTGGGTCCCCATACGTTTAGTAGACGTTTTCGTGGCTCGGGGATCAGTGAGGTCTCCAAAGTCTGTGATATAGTACGCATTATTTGCCTCCAGTATTCCTGGATACGTGGGCAGTCCCATATTGTGTGGAAGAAAGTACCCTCCTCCCCACAACCACGAAGGCAATAAGGGTGTTGTGCTCTGTGTATGTGGTGCAGCGTTGTCCTTGGGTAATATACTCTTTGTAAAACTTTAAGTTGAACGAGCCTTAATCTTGTAGAGATGCCCACTTCTTTTGGAGACGCAAGCGCTTCATTCCATTCGTGTTCATCCATTGCATTTATGTCTCCCTCCCATTTATCTTTTAATTGCATCATTGGGTCAGGCAAATTGTTAATTAGCTTGCGATATGTAAGTGACGTCGCTCGCTCAATCAATTCAATTCAATTCAATTCAAAGGTACTTTATTCGGTTACAATCGATAACCATAAAAGCATACAGAATACAAAATTCATTACATTAAAATATACACAAGATTGCGCAAAAGATATTACATTAAAAGAGATTTTTACAGTTAAAAACAAGAACAAAAGTACATTAACCGGTTATAAACGGGAGAAGTGGGGCAGATAGACTGCATCAATGCTATAGCGTTATTTCCTTAGTTAATGATGTTAAACAGAGTTCAACATATATGCGGTACGGGGGTAGAAGTGATACAATTCTCGTGTTTTTATTTGCCCATCTCCTCTTTGTGGCTCCCAGCTACGCAAATATGGAACAACCTGCCTATCCTTAAAATTTACAATTATCAAATCACCTACCATGTTCTTAGGCCGAGACCCTATCCACCCCACCCTTCTCACACTCAAAATTCCGCCATTGATACTAGTTGGGAGGGGTCTGTTTTTCGTCAGCCAATACTGAACTTTGTTTTTAAGGCCCTGATGGCCTTCCGTTTTCCCAACAGTGAGCTCCGGCACTCCCGATAGGACGCACACATAGGGTCCTGCCTCTGGTGGTAAATGTATGCAGTTGTTGGTTTTTACTGGACCCTCGGGAAGCTTACCTAGTTGGGTCGGCCGTGCTCTAGAGATAGAGCTGTTGGCTGTAATGCATTTATTAAAAGGCTCCTTACTTTTAGGTGCTCGGGGTTCAGGGTCCGATGGTTGACCCAGGGGGGTTTTATGATTGACAACGGTTTCATAGGTATTTAAAGCAGCTATGCTCTGAGATTGGTTGTTTGTCAGGTTGTTTACCTCTAGTTCTGCAAGCTTTACCCCAATTCTCCCTATCCTGTCGATTATCGGGACAAGCAGGTTTTTAAGCAGTTCTTCTAGGCTAGCTAGCAGGGTGGCTGGAAGGAGGGATACGGGTTCTTCCAGTAATTGATTGGGGCTCTCACTGGTGGTGGCAACTGTAACCATAAGTGGATTTAAGGTGGTTTTTGGGTGTTTTGAGGGTCTCCCGTTGCAAGCTACACTTTTATGTTTAATACCCTGGGCAAGAACCTGTGGGCATTCTATCGATTGGGCGGTGGGAATTTCTACTAAAGCAACATCCGGGTTTACCAGGGAACTGTTAATAACTTGCTGCGGTTTTCTGGGCTTAGGATTTCCAGAACCCACAGGGCGTGAATAGGGACCAGTCTGTTCATCTTCCTGCGATATAATTTTATACTTAGTGTTACAAATCCCGTTAAGCTCTTTCAACAATACAGTGTTCGGCGAATCAAGTGTAGTTGAGGGGGATCCTTCACAGCATGTGACATATTTGGGAAGGCTGTGTTTGATAGTAGCAATGGCCAATGTCACCCTGGTTAGATACAGGTCCAGTGTCCCTTTCAAGGATCCACCCTGAGCAGGAGTTTGATTGTAGAGTACTTAGTCGTCATGGGGCAGCTAAATTCACACACCCATGCAAGTGAACAGACAGTTCATTAGACTACTTCCTTATTGTGTCCGAGGATAGGCTTGGTAGGCTCTGGGCAATACACTGTAAAGATCCTACCTTGGTTCTTCGGTAAACCAAGAGCCCTCCCTTATGAAGCCCCTCCGGGCCCGGTGCTGCCGGCAAAGGAGTCTGGGGGATGTAGTTCTGCTGGAATTCTGCGGCGGGAGGGGAACGGAAGGCACCAACAGGCTATAGAAACTCCCCAAGAAGCATGTAGGGGGTCCGAAAATCACCCGCCCAAGTGTCCTGGCAGCCCCCACTCCACCGGGGCTGCCCCCCTTATGAAGCGCCTCCGGGCGCGGCGTTGCCGGCAAAGGAGTCTGGGGGATGTAGTTCCCCTCCCCACTGCGGCCGCAAGCTGGAGTTCTGCGGCGGCGGGAGGGGAACGGAGGGGAATGGAAGGCAGCAACAGGCTGTAGAAACTCCCCAAGAAGCAGGTAGGGGGTCCGAAAATCACCCACCCAAGTGTCCTGGCAGTTGACAGTGGCAACAGGCAAGTCCAAAAAACGCTCCCCAAACCGTCAAATTGCCCCCATTTCTCTGCCTTGCCTCGCCTCACCTTCCACAGATGTCTGGTCTGCGTCAGATTCGGCTTCCAGTCTCTCCCCACGGAGCTCCTGGTGATTTCAGCTAGGTTGCTGCACTATCGACCGAGTCACTCAGCACTCTCAGCAACAAAGCAGCGCAGCCAACAGCCGAGTAAACAAAGCAAGTGAGTGAAGTATTGCAGTAGCAGAGGCCGAAACCAAGACTGGACCGGAGCACCGCCCATTCTTCCTCCTTTCAGCCCGCAATTATTGAGTCCAAGCTCGTCCGCCGAATTCCGCTGGATTCACTACACTCTACTCGCCAAGTTCTCACTGAGCCTCACGCCGCCATCAATCCCAACGGTCCGAGCAACATAAGGGAGTCTTAAAGGAAGAAAATTGTCATACGAGTGGCCTTCCGTCTTGGTACTGCTGGCTCCGAGCGGGTTTGCCGGAATTTGATGGGACAATCATAAAATCTGTGAGGAGGCGATCCTCAATTGGGGATCATTCTGGTACCCCCTCCCCCAGGGGGATGGCGGTGAGCAGTGCGTGACGTATCTGAACGTAGCGGTAAGACTCCTGTGCTCCCAAATCGTATGGTTCCTTTAATCGGTCAAATGGTACTACCTCTCCTTTTTCCCATAGGTCTCCCACCGTGGATATCCCTATGGTGTCCCGATGAGAGAAACCCTTACTGTGCCTCAGGTTTCCCAGGGCTCGAGAGTCCCACAGTGGGGTGAGCTTGGTTATTTTTCCTTTCCAGCCTAATGCCGCTAGTGCTGTATGCCACAGCGCTGCGGTGACTCTTGTGGGTCCTACTAATTTGCGCACTCGGCGTTGGTCATAAAGCGGGGCTAACAGACTATTTGTGCCGAGTTGTGCCCTATCTGCCTTGAAAGCCGGATCATTTTGTGAAACATGGATCCACTGATTAATGGGCTTCAGTTGAGCCGCCCAATAATATAATTTTAGATTCGGTAGCGCAATTCCCCCGTCGAACTATCCCTTGTGCATTTTGGCTTGTGCGATGCGTGCGGGGCGGTTACCCCATAGCAGACCAGACACCAAGGCCGCCACCTTCCTGAAGTATCCTTGTGCCACTGGATATGGTGTGTTCTCTAGTATGTACAAGAAACGGGGCAAGGACATCATTTTATAAAGTGCTGCTTTACCCAGCATCGTTAAAGGCAGCCCCGCCCAGAACTTGACGTCCTGTTTAAGCCGCTCCATGGGTGGCGCCAGGTTTTTTTGCATAAATTCCGTTGAGTCCATTGTAATATGGATTCCCAAATACTTAAAGGAGGAGCCAGCTGCCCTTAAGGGGCATTCTGCGCCCAATGCCGGGACCGGGCCCTTCAGAACATACATGTCTGATTTATTCCAATTTAACGTATACCCTGAGATTTTGCCATGGGCATCACAGAGAGTCAGGAGTGCCGGCACCCCACGTTCTGGGTCTGTTAGGTACAAAAACATATCGTCCACATAAAGGGAGAGTCAGTCTTCCCAACACTCCTTCCAGTGTATTCCTTCAAGTAGTGGCGTTTTTCTTATCAAAGTTGCCAATGGTTCTAGAGCGATTGCAAAGAGCAATGGCGAGAGGGGGCAACCCTGGCAGGTGCCTCTCCCCAGAGAGAATGTTCGCGAAATGTGACCATTTACCACCACATGAGCAACCGGCTTAGTATATAGTAGTCTGACCCACGCTATAAATTTTGAGCCGAAACCCAAACAAGCAAGGACCTCAAACAGATAGTTCCAATCCACTAGGTCGAAGGCCATTTTTGCATCCAGGGCCAGTATGACCGCTTGTTCAGGGATCGAGTTTGCCCTCGCCAACACCCCGTGCACCCTGCGAAGGTTCAGTGCCGTGTTTCTGTGAGGCATAAATCCGGATTGATCTGGATGTATGAGGTCGGGTAGGTGTGACATAAGCCGGGTAGCAAGGAGTTTGGCCAGGATTTTAACTTCTGCATTAAGCAAAGAGATAGGGCGGTATGAGGAGCAGTCCACTTGCGGTTTCCCAGGTTTGGGAATTGCCACTATGGTAGCTATTCTCTGATCAAGCGGAAGTTCGCCCTTCTCTAAACATTCCTCATACATAGCCAGTAGGTGTTCACTCAGCCTCTCCGGTGCGGTCTGGTACCATTCTATTGGAATGCCATTTGGTCCGATCGCTTTGCCGGGTTTCAGTGTTCGTATAGCCATGTGTATCTCTTCCCTAGTTATGTCTGCATCCAATTCAGCTGATGCCTCTGGCTGTAGCATCGGAGTCTCTATCTGCTCTAGAGCCGCCCTAGCCATGTCAGCTGATACTTCCCGTTCGGGGGTATAAACCTCTTCGAAGTGTACCGCCAATGCCTCCACTTTTTGTTCAGGGCTTGTTCGAACCACTCCTAGGCTGTCCCTCACCTGCTTGATACCTCTTGAGCTCCCCCCTCTTATCCAGCCAGGCCAAAATCTTACCCGCCTTATCCCCTACATCGTAAATCCTGTTCTGTGTGTCAGCTATTTGTCCCTTCACTTGATGCCGAACATGGTCCGTGTATAGTTGTTGTTGGAGTTGTAGTGCGTGTGACGTGTCTGGTGTAGGATTTGCCTCGTGTATTGTTGTCGTATCTCGCAGAGCCAATTCTAGCCTGGCCAGCTCGGCTGCTGTTTCCCTTTTGTGGCCCGTGATCGAGTTTATGGCTTGCCCCCTCAGTACCGCCTTACATGCTTCCCATAGAACCTCCGAGGAACACACGGAGGCGACATTTTCCGCGAAGTACTGTGTTGTCGCCATCTTAAGAGCCTTCCTGACCTTAGGGACCTTGAAATATGCTGCTTGTATGGGGTAAATTCGTTTTCAAGACTTCTCTTGGGTGGAGACTGTTAGAGTGATCGGAGAGTGGTCTGCTATACCTCTAGGGTGGATATCTATGGCGTCTACGTGTTGTATACCATCACCTAGCACTAAAAAGTAGTCTATTCTCGATAGACTGTCATGGACAGTGGAGTGGAATGTGTATTGCTTCTCTTGAGGGTGAACATGGCGCCAAATATCTATTAGACCCATAGCTGTTAAGAATCGTTGAAACCGGGAAGGTCCCCCAATCGGGCCCTTCGCCGGGAATTTGTCGAGTTGTGTGTCTATTGTGGCATTAAAGTCCCCCCCAAGAATTACATCTCCCTCGGGAAGGGTCATTAAAAAGTCACCTAGTGCTGGAAGCTTTATTGAGTGAAGTGACGGTGGGATGTATACCGATACCACATTTGATGAGTCGTCCCTCCCATTGTCCCTGTAGGGCTGTGAAGCATCCCTGCCCGTCAGTCTTTGTGCCTAGTGGAATGAATTGTGAGGACTTCTTAATTAAAATGCCAGTACCCCGAGAGCCTGAAGTAAACTCTGAATGCACTATCATTTTATATCCTCTCCTGTCCAGGGCCTTGGACGCCCCCCGTTAAATGTGTCTCTTGTAGAAGTGCTAGGATAGGCTTCTGCCTCTTCAGTGCGGTTAATACCAAGCCGCGTTTCACCTTATCTCTCAGACCTCTCACATTCCATGTCAGTATTCGTAGGGGGGAGCCTTGTGATCATGACTCGACCCCCTCTGCACTACGTATCAGACCATCCACCATTTCTAATCATGTAGCCGTATATGAGCGTATCAAGGCTCGGGACCCGGACTCTTTGCTTCTTCTTGTCAGCTAAATTACTCAAATGTAAAACACCATTTCTCGACCGTCTTTGTGAATTTCCAACAATTTACAAACAACCCCCCTCTCCCTCCCCCTCCCTGCCTCCCTGCTTAACGGACCTTCAACTGCCCGCCTCCCCAACTGAGCAAAGCGCTTAACCCATCCCAAAACAAGAGTACTTGCGTGTTGGGGGAGAGCGTCTCCCTGGGCAGGCGGCATCCCTGCTCTCTTCAGGGCCACCCAGGCCAGCGTCCAACCACGACTCTTGTGTAATTAGTGTCAATAAAAGAAGTCAGCGGCCATTGTTGCTTTGGGCTTTCTGTGCTATTCCCCTCATTCGGCCTCGGTTAGTTCATGTGTCAGCGACTTGCTCGCGCCTCCTCTGCCTGATGCTTGTGACCCAGTTCGACTGTCGTCGCGGTGTCTGTGGTTCGTTCTGTTGGTTCTACGCGGAGGTCCCGCGGTGCGCCAGCCCTCGAGCCAGTCCCTGGTTGCCTCCGGGGAATCAAAGAACCAGACCTTTTTGTCAGTGACCACCCGAAGCCGGGCCGGGAACAACATTGAGTTGGGCAGCTCTTGTTCTCGCAATGTCCTTTTCACTTCCAGGAATGTCCTCCTTTTCCGCAAGACCTCTGCCATGTAGTCCGAGAAGAAGGATATTTTGGAGTTTTGGATTTGGATGGCCGGTGCCACTCTGGCCGCCTGCAAGATGGTGCCTCGATCGTGAAAATTAAAGAGTCTCGCTAAGATTGGCCTCGGCGGGCCCCCTGGTTTCGGCTTCCCTCATGGCACTCTGTGGGCCCTTTCCACAGAAAAAAAGTGTGAGAGGCCCTTTGGATTAAGCTGGTTCTTGATCAAGTCTTCCACATAGAGGTCCATAGCACCCGTAGCTTCCGATTCCGGAACTCCTAGTATACTGACGTTGTTCCTCCGGGAGCGTCCTTCCTGATTGTCCAGCTTCTCTTTAAGCGATTTATTATCAGCTTGCAGCTTCTCCATTTCCACCTGCAGCTCCGACACATCCTCCACTAAGGATTTGGTCACAACTTCCACTTGTTTCACCCTTTCGTTCATTTTCTGGAGGTCTGCGCGTATAAGGGTTACCTCCGTTGCTGTTGCCCCCACTGTCGCTTGCACCTGGGCGCTTAGCACGTCTTCTAGCGTGGCTTTCTTTGCACCGTCGCCCTCCATCCCTTTACCCAGTGATTTGCGTTGTTCAGTCAGGGGGGGATTCTGCTTTTCACAGGCAAATTTGTCAAGCTTAGCTTGGGTGGAGTTATGCTTAGATCCTCTGCCCGCCATGGTTACACACCAGGAGTCTGCCCACCCCTGAGTGGAGCTTTAGTGGTATTCTGCCGAGTACTGCCCCGAGGAAAGTGATTGGGGGGTCGCCCAAGTTGCGATTGCGCCTCGGCTATGAGATTGTTCTCTGTGTCCAAGTGTATTTACTGGGCTTTCCGGGCTGGCGCTCCGCACGGAAATCGCACCGCTTCTCCAGTCGCCTTGCTGATAGTGGGTTCTTTTTCGGGCTTGCTGAGACTTTGGCGCGGTGTGCCGTGTCTGTTTGTCGAAGGAGTTCGTGCCCGGGATGGCGTAGCCTTTTAAAATGGCGGCGGCGTCATACGTTTGTCGGGCTTCATTTTCCGTCCTGCGTTGCCGCTACCCGCAGTGTTGTGCTGTTGTGGGATGATATTCACTGCCCGTGGATGGTCTGCGGGGACGCCAGGCCTTCTACCGCTGTTTTGCTCGGTTTGTCCTTCACCACGAGCACTTCCGGTAGGCGATCACCGCCGAGGCCTCACTTCCGCCCAGGCACCGCTCCAACTACTGCCCGCTGCTCTCCATGTGCCACTAGGTCTCGCCTGGGGTATCGTCTTTCCACCAGTTCCTGGTGCGTCGCTGCTTCGAAACTTCTCCGCCGGTTGCCGCTCGGTCACTGGACCCGGTGCATCCCTTCTGAGTACGTTGCTGGGCGGATTGGCATGCGGATTGATGCAGGATGCCGCCTTACGCCGGGAGCCTCTCAAGTTTGCTGCCGCCATTGTCGGCTGCTAGCCACGCCCCCCAAATATAGCTATTTGTTGATTATATGTCCCAAAGTCCTTAGTCTGTTTATAGAGACCTGGCCGTCAATAGCATTGCTGTGACAGTGAGATTGTAGCAGCCAGACCTGTGTATGCACATACTAGACCCTCATGAGCAGCTAGGGCTGAATCTAATCTGCGGTCTAATATTTTTCTCACTCTATCCCCATTCCAGGAATGTGGCATAACAGTACATTTTGGGCATATAACTTGTAGGAGTACTTGAGTGGAAAGCCTTTCAGCAGGTGAGTGTTATTGCATTAAGTGTTGACAGATGTGATGTCTCTGTCTATTCTCTCACTTGGATGAATAATTGCAGCAACTGCAGCCTTATGCACTGTTGCTCATGCGGCTTCATCAGCCATGGAATTCCCTGCGCCGTGTATGCCAACACAATGGTGACTCAAAGTATGTATTATATGAGTCCATGGCAAGCACTCTTTCAGCTTAGCCACCTGTCCCCAAAGCATCATGTGCTTGATTGTGCACTCATTAGAATCTCAGAATCCATATACTTGCAAACCTAATTAACAAATATAAATTGGGGAAACAACCGTTATACTTATGCTTTGTGGACTTCAAATCTGCCTTTGATTGTGTAAACTGGCAAATCCTCTGGGAAAAATTCGAGAAAAAAGGTATTGGAGATAGCCTTTTAAAAGCAATTCAATTACTATCCTCCGAGACCTATATCAGAGTTCGATTCGGCAAGTGCTCACACTCATCAACAAAAACTGAAAAATCCTTGGATTTAAAAGTTTAAAACAAGGGTGTTTTCTTGCTCCACACCTATTTAATTTGTTTTTATTTGATCTAACAGATGCTTTGGGAAAAGAGAACCCTCATCCACTGAAATTAGCAGATAGTCATATTTGAAATGTATTATATGCTGATGACGTGTTTTATCAAGCCAAACAAAGATAGGCCTACAACGAGTTATAAAACAAATATTAAAATACTCAATGGTGAATGGTGTGGTAATAAACAAAGCTAAAACTAAAGTAATGGAAGTCATTAACAGAGCACAGAAATGCAGTAAGCTTAAATGGTATTTACAAAACTGTTAATTGGAGCCAGTAAAGACCTACAAATACCTGGGTGTTCTATTTAATGACAAGGGTTCATTCCGGCAACAAAAAATAGAGCTGTTAAGGAGAGGCAACACCCTACCCATGGCATTTCGTCCGTTGCAGAGGTCCTTGGAAGGGCCTAGTTATCTCCCGCTGCTAAAGGTGATAAATGAAAAACTGTTGCCCATATTACTTACGGTAGTGAACCACTTTGTGGTAAGGACTCCGTAACCCTAAGTAACAATATTACGAAAGCATTGATGCTTTTGATTCAGCTTCCTTGTAATGCATCACCTGCACAAATCAGGTTAAAATTTGGTATATCCAATCAGCTCATTGCAAGGATTGGCCAATATACAAAGGTATGGAAAAGAATAAAAATAAGCACATCCAACCCAATGTTTAAATCACTCCGGCAAGAAATACAAACAAATCAAAACTCACAATTTTGGAAATATTTACAAACAGCACATACAGTCTAGGATATGGCTATAACACCATAGTCTTTCAAAAAGGTTATTAACAGAATACCAAAATAAACTTCCATGCTGAAGGACAAGGATTTGTTCTCAAAAAGAGTACATGGATGATTCTGACTGAGTAGAAAATTACCAAAGCACAGCCTTAACTAAAAACACCTTGGACCGAAAAATAAAAAACACATTTATTAAAGCAAGCTCTGGCCACCTCCCAGGGTCATCTCATGGAATGCCACGGTTGCGATCTTCAAATCCGATGCCCTGTCGACTATGCGACAATAAGGAAGAAAATATCATCCATTTAGTCTTTACGGCAGTGCACACTGCTGAATATTGATGCTTTGTCCCTATGGAGGCTGGGCAGAACCATCAGTGTAAATGATGCAATTGGACTGATCTAGAGGCAGAGGATATATTTATGTTCATTTTGCAGAAAGGCTTGTATGTGTAGTATAGAGTCAAATCTGGTTTCTACATCTGTTTCGGTGAGTGAGTTAGCCATTGTGTCCATCGTGTATGTAATGCTTTCGCATTCAGAATGCTTGCTCTTGTGACACCTCTAAGGTCGGGACCGGGGTCACGACAATTATTTGTTTTTCCTGAGCCCTTGCTCTTTCCCTCACCACAGTAGTCTTTAACGCAGTTAGTATTTTTTCTGTTGGAGCAAAATGCATTTCGACATTTCTGTATTATAATAAAATTAATGATATATTTATAAAGTGCGACAGCTACCTCCCAACAGAGGTATCCTGGTGCTAATGCAGTCAAGCAATGGTGCTAGAGTAGAGTGAATCTAGCCTTGGCTAAATAGCCATGTCTTTAGTGCTTTCCTAAACTCCAGCTCAGATTACATATGGCGAAGCCTATCCGGGAGGGAGTTCCATAGTCTGGTCATCATTATTGTAAATGTGATTTATATGCAATTGATACAGTGTCACCTTTATTGAATGTGGCATAAGTATACCCTGATGCATCCTCAATTACATGGATCACAAGGTTAGTTGTGTTTACATATGTATGTAAGTGTTTTGAAGCTAGCATGTCAGCTTATACCGAATGCAAATTTGTGTGTGTTCTGTAAGAGGTCGTAGAATGGCATAACCCATTCTGTATAATCTGCAAAGTAAATTTTGCCACAATGTAGGAATCCCAATATGGATTGTAACCTCTTCAACAGAATTGGAGGCTGTAGAAGTGAACACTTCTCTAAGAAATGTATTAAAATGCTTTTGCCTTCACTTGAAAACTCGTATCCCAGAACCAAAACATTAAGGTGGGCAATCTTTCATTTTTTTTAAATAAAAATGTGTTGCCCATGTGAACAAATCCCTGAAATATGCAATGTACTCTTGTTAAGGATACTGAAAGGTCAACATCCATCAATAGATGTCATTGATGCAGGTCAATGACTGGTTATCAATATTTTTTAGAACTTCTGTTATTCTAGCTGAAAACAGCCCGAGGCTATTCTTTTACCCTTGAGGTAGTCGACAGAACTGCATCCGGAAAACCAGTGCTGAAAATGCACTCAAATACTTGCTTTCCAATGCTATATTTCAGCAGAAAGATCCTTTCAAAATGTCTAGTGTGGTTTTGCATTTTTTTCTCACTATGTTGCTTATTAGTGCCATGCTGCGCATGTTTTGTACTGCAAATGTACGAGTAGCTGTGTTAAAGTGTCTGTAATCTAATACTAGACAATATGATTGATCGGGTTTCATTACGGCAAACAAGGGGATATTCATTGAAAAGGTGCAAGTTCCTAATACACCCTGGTATTCAAGTTATTGGAGAATGTCCCTAACATGCTTTTTTGCCTCACTCCTCATGAGGTATTGTCTTTGAGGTTGTGGGGTCAACCTCAATGGAATTTCATGATAAAGGGAACCATCATCCACATGGTTGAAGGGGTACCATGAGTTCTAGCATATACTGCAGCAAAAACTGTACCCCAAGGGATGCAGTCACCACAGGGGGAGCCATCCCCATTGGCAAATATATTGTTAAAATCATGTTTGTTTCCTGGGGTCCCATATAGGATACACTGCTTTAAACTGACTAGTTTTCTGTGTAATCCAGTACGGAATTTCTTCCCGTCTGATGTGAACCTTACTCATGACTGCTTTTAGTGTTTGTGGGCTGGTGCCTGGTGCAGACAATTATGGTTGTGCAACTTGAGCAGTTCATGCACTGTTTATCAATAATGTTCACATAACAAACTGTGTCAGGCATCTATATATTGTTAGTAACGTTTTACACAATCTACACAAATGTACAGTTGTCAAATTATCGACACCATGATGCTGTGTGTAACTTGCTAATACTGGCCATGTTGCTCCCTCATTACTAGGGGGAACCTAGTCTAACGTCTTCTGTTGTGTGTGGTAGGGCACCTTCAAACCAATTTGTGTGTTCTTGGTATGTTAATGATATTTCTATTTCTTCATATGGTGTGTAGTTATATGAAAGTTCAGCTGGTGTGTAGTTGTGAAACAGCCTTGTTGTGTCGTCTGCTGCTGAGAATGTAACTCATGAACCGAATACCTCTCTCCTATATGCTTTGTAGGCCTCAACACCACCTGTAAGTGTGAGACCATGCTGTCACAATTTTTGAGTAACCACATACCTGCAATTCTCAGAAATGTTTAATTTGTCTGTATCTGACATAATAGAAAGATGAAATTCAGAGAGGGTAACACAATGGGATAATCTTTTCAAAGGTTCAAGCTTGAGCAATGTATAGCCAATACATAGGGGTTATCTACTCAGCTAAGGAGGATAATCACTACCACCATGGATTCCTTCTGTTAGGATATGAGTAGGGGTATTTGTGTATGCAAAAGTGATCTGCTCAGGCAATCCATTAAATAAGAACCCAATCTACCAGCAATGATGGCCCCATGTCGAATGGCTTCTACTTTCTCAGTAGGAACTGTGTTTCTATTGAGCAACATAAACATTGGGATGGTGCTAGACTGATTCTTTGTACCCCACAAGGATATTTTGGCCTCCTAACTCATAGTGTCACCATAAGTACCCCTAAAAGTTGGCCTGGGGGGAATTCTACTCCACGGAACGCTGCAAAGTGCTTCAAAAACTCCAATGCACTCAGTGGAGTTCCGCCAGCAGCAGAGTTTATTTAGTCCCACTGCTCACACTGGTTTTAAAGTTTAAGTGCCGGGAGTTTGTCCCATGCTGTAAAATCAGCACAAACGGCACTCAGCGTCTTGCTTAAAGGCGCTGCTTCTTTCGGCCGCTCCAGTAGACATTCTACTAGAGTGGCAGCTTCCTTAACGCGAGCAGCAGATTTCTAAATGTGAGTGGTCGTGACCTGCCATGACCGCCCACTTTGAGAAATCTTACCGGGAAGAGGTCTAATGCACAATATTTTCTCATATGTGCTCGGCAACTCAAAGTTGGCGAGACGCATAAGAGGAAAAACTGTTCTGCGTCACTTTGCAGAGATTTTCAGCACTCCATGCAGAGCGGAATTCTTAACCTAACCCTACCTGAAAAGGTAACAAATGAATTGGACAACCTCAGAACATGACAACTCTGACTCCCCAAGGAGTCATGAGAACAGTTCTAGAATCTTTTTGCTCAGTCACTCGTGCATACCCAGAGATATATACTCAAGAAATAGAAAAAGAGACGTTTCAATATTTATCGAACCTTTGTGATTCTTGTGTAAAGTATATGTTCTGCAATGATTAGTAGACAAGAGCAGATAAAAGCGTTTCAGCAATATGAAAACAGTGAAAAGTATAAACAATTCCACCATTGTGCTAACGCCGTTTATATATGCTGGCATACAAGTACAGTATATAGGGTACCTCTACTATGCACCCCCTAGCCTAGTTACCATAGAGAAGTGTTGCAGGGATTCTGCACATACACAGAGCTATGCACAGGAAAACAGGACCTCAGTGAATAGGTGGTGTGCCAACCTACCACAACCGTACCCAAAATCCCTTACCAAGTAGCTATAATGTCTCATATGTTCTCCGTCTACAGCGAAGCTACCAATAATTAGACATCCCAGAACACGTAACTCTATCTTGGGAATCGCTGGAGCCAGACACTCTTTCGCTTAGCCGCTCATAATTGTCCGCAATGCAAGAAATCAGAGACGCAGTATAGTTTAAAATGTTTATTTCACTCTATGGTGCAGTAGACAAGCCAATACTAGCACCAGAATACATAAACACAATATAGTCAGCATTCCATAGAATACAAACAGGGATGTCATGTTATAGAAACCATTTGAAAATGACGGAACAACCTAACCACCCTCCCCGTGACAAGAGATAGATTATTATAAAACAGAAGACCTCTGGGTTTTGTCAGCAGACCATTATTAAACCGAAAGTACTCCCCCGATTGCTTAACCGCTGTTCAGTGGTTAAGTTTCCTGGAACAATCTCTGAACTAACATTAGGTGGAACTCCCTATGTGAAGCTGTCAATATAACACCACTATAGAGTGGGAAAGTAGGCACGTCCTTTTGTTTTATATTCCCTCACACACCCTAGTGGTGTCATGCTTCATCATTGGAACAGCAAGATTAATGTAACCCCCTCAAAACTGAATTAGGCCAGGGAAAGGGAGAGGAATGAAGAAACACAGCAAGAAGAACAATTATCCCTCAATGGCCACAATATTTTAGTACAAATATATACTTTTCTATTTTTTGCTCAACATTCAATTTGGTATGGGTGACAAATACGCAGCAGTCTTATTAACTTTCTTTAAAAGAGTATAACGTTTTATTCATTATTTCCAAGTTATAATTTCCTTTAGTGATATTCTTTTTTCATACTGACCCAAAAAGGAGAATTTCTTATTTTTTTTAAAGTTTTTTTGTTTTTTGATTATTGGACAATTTCATAGTAAATGTATAAGTCTCAAATGTCCAAGTACATTGATATTTCATTCAAGAAAAAAAGACACATGAATATATACATAATACATAGCTATATACAAAAAAGTCAATTCACCAAAATAATTATACCCCTGTTAACCAACAGTCTGTCACAAACATACTCACACTTTCATACCCTCACCACACTCATAACAACAACATCTGAAAAAAGGGACATGATCCAATTGGCAGAGGCACCCTGCCAATCGGTAAATCTCAAAACACAGTATGGGACTTCGCACTTGGTCGACGCGCGTTTCGGCAGCGCATGGCCACCTTCCTCAGGACCTCTTCCAGATAAGGAAGCTCATATGCCCAGGGTACCTAAAAATATATAATAAGTACAGTCACCACATGTAGTCCCGTAAAAAACAGAAAGATTTTTTTCACAGTCTTATCAATGCTAGAGCTGAAACAGATTACCCCGTGTGACCAGCCAACATAGAAGTTATCTCATAGAGGGGAAATTCAAGAGTGAACAGAGAAGGCAAAAATAAATGTAAAAAGACATAACAGTGTCATTACAGAATGACTCACATCTCATCCAGATAGTACACCCTTTTACTCATAAAAATCTCATATAAAGGACATCCTCTGCATTGTTAAGCTGTACTCGGGTATTTACATTAGAACCATAAATTACTAATCCTGCCCAATGGAGAAGATTTCAGCAGTTAAACCCTTTTGTGTTCTTTGTGTCATAAGTCAAAAAGGAACCGGTCTGGCTACCTGTAAATTAAGAGACTAGAGTGTAAGGACTATGATCTCCATGTTGCGTAGTTGATCAAGAATACAGTTAAGGTGTCAAAATACATCTTACCCCCAATATTGTGGTGTCGCTATTATTAAAGGATTGCAATGGGTGCCATCACAGGATGAGATCGTGACATTCTCCGAAACTGCAGGGAGACAATCACAAAAGAATGAAGACTCTCCGTGTTTCCAAAGATATGACACATCTATGGGTCAACTGGATGGATTAAACCCACCTTTTTGTGTAGGTTATTGACACAGAAAAGTCGATCTCCCCTTTCTAAAGTTTCTGTCCTTTCGAAAAATTTGAAGCTATGTCTTCCAGTTCATGAGAATCAACTGTCATAAAAAGTGATACTTTAACTTTCAAGTCGAGGATAAGTCAACTAAGAGAACAGAGCCTCCTTATACATCCATAGATATTCACTTTCTGGTCGCAATTAGAAAAACGGGTGGGAGCAGTGAAGTACCATGTGCTACTCGTGTACGTAAAGCTGCAAAGATGGTTACATCATAAATGCCCAAAGATAAAGGGTAAAGCTATATAGGGGTCACTGGAAAACCCTGACGCCTAGAAGTCAGGGTGGGCTCGACCATCTTTCAGGGAGCTCTTAATGAGATGCTTTTGGCCAGGGGGATAAAGATTAAAAATCCACTGTCAGATCCCAGTATTGGTACACAGTCAAAATATCGAGTATTAAATATCGACCTACCAAAATATCGTGTTTGAAATTTCGAAGGTGCAGAATATCGATGTCAAGAATATCGTTGGACAGAATATCGACCCTAAGGTAAGTAATATCGAAATTCTTTATATCGATGTAAGTAATATCGAAGTTAGTAATATCGATAGCATATATATCGATGTCACTAATTTCGATGACACTAATATCAATATATTTTTTTTTTTTGTTTGAGACCCATGGCCTCAGATTTTATTTCATTTCACAAAGTAAATTGTACATTAAGCCAATCAATCATACAATGTCATATAAACAGCAATCATTTTGTAATCGGCAACGTATCTGGCATTTCGGATGTGTACAAGTGAAAGTAAATAGTAGCCAGGGAAGATGCATTAGTCCACAGTTAACGGTATCTAGAATAACATTAGGATGTTGTACCTGCAGCGTATGCCACTGCAGGAGGGCAAAAGTGTCCATGATGGTCAAAAGCAGTTGTTCCGGACTGTGCTCCCTGGGCAGTACAGATGGTGCATTGGACAGAGCCACTTCCCGCAATACATTGCGGGGTGTGGGGCCACAGTCATGTGATCATGGCAGTACATAATTACATAGAACTAAAAAAAACAATAGCAGAAATCATGATCACAGCAGAAACATCGCCAACCGCAAACAGAAAAGGAAAGAAAGGGGAGGGGAAAACACATCAACAACTATAAGACTAGTGTTCGCATGTACAGCATTGAGTCAGTATCGCTAACATTCTGGGGAACATCGGATGTGGCCAGTAGGGGGAGGGAATAGTCGTGTATTGAGGGTTGCTGTGGCAATGTGGCAGCAGGGGGTGGAAAGCAGCAGACAGGTTCGGTGGAGCACAGCCCCGATGACCGGGGGGGGTGAGGCAGGGGGGAGGGGAAAGGGGCCAGGCTCTGGGATGTGAAGGTGACCGGGCTATCACCCCACCACGTCTAAACATTCATGCGACGCCTGACTGGAGGCAGGCCTGATGGTATGCGGTCAGAGTAGTGTCCCACTCTTGGGCAATTGGATACATGCGGAGCCCCGCCGTCTCCTCCCTGTGTAGTGCCACGCTCTCCGCGCTAGCCCAGTTGGCAAATGAGTGACGCCAGTCTACCGGCCTCGGGGGGGCACTATTTTTCCAGCGCTTCGTAATGAGCCGCTTAGCTGTTATGAGCCTCAGGTCCCAGAACCGTGCCTGTAATTTGGTCTGTTTGGACCTCTTATAGAGCCCCAGCAGGCATGCCTCCCACGTTTTTTGAAGGGTGCCGCCCGTGGCCATTGCCAATATGGCAGTAACCGCCGACCAGTATGCGCCAAGGCGAGAGCAACTCCAGAGTGCGTGTAGTAGGTCCACGTTTAGGAGTCCGCATCTGGGGCACGCGAAGAGGTGAGGCCGAAGTAGCGATTCAGTTTGTCCGGAGACAAGTATGCTCGGTGTAATATGAAATACTGGATGATCTTAAATCGTGCATTCCGAGGAGCGTTCCCTGCTCCAGCCAGTATCATGGCCCATTGTTTGTCCGACCATGCACTGCCCCGGTTGGCCGTCCACTTATCCCTCAGTCGCTGGAAGGAGAATTACGTATGATGGTGTAAAACCTGTGCCAGCCAGTGCACCAGATGAGAACCATCACCCATCATGTGTAGGTACTATATCAGCACATGTGTGTTCGGCTCCTGAGACAAATCCCCCCACGCCTTGGACAGCACACGGAGAAGCTTAGCATGTGCCAGGAACTGTCCCGCGGGTAGCTCAGTACTGGTGGCCAGAGCCGCAAAGGACAGTAACTCCCCTTCTCCATATAGGTCACCCAGACTGTCCAGATCCGCTGCGGTCCAACTGCGCAGCGTGGAATGAGACATCACGCCACCCCCCCAAGGGGTCCCCAGCAGCGGCAGGTTCGGGGCATATGGCACTGTGTCTTTAGTGAGTTTGAGGCCTCGCACAAAGCACTGTCTTGCAACCGCTAGGTAGATCTGGTCGGGGGGGCGGCCCCGCGTTAGGGGGTGAAAGAGCGTGAGAACCTGGGACTGGCTCAGAGTAGTGACCGCAGTGGCAGTGTCATTCAGGTTCCTGCCGCTAAGCCAATAGGCAACCCACTGAAGCTGGGCCGCCAGGTAATAAAACTCTTGATTAGGAACCGCCAGACCTCCAGCCTCCGTGGCCGCATAAAGGGTCCTCAGCGCCACCCGGGGGCGCCCCTTATTCCAAATCAAGCACCTGGTTAAGGCTTCCAATCCCTTGAATATGTGCGTCGGCACATATACCGGCAGGTTGGCATAAAAGTATAGGAGCCTGGGGAGCATTATCATCTTCGTTAACGCTACGCGGGCCGGCACATTCAGTGGGAGGGAGTTCCAGAACGTGACCTGGGCTGTCAGCGAGGAGATGGCTCTTACGAGGTTGCCCCCCAGTAAGTCGACTGGGTCCCAATAAATGAGGATTCCAGGTACCAGAAGACCGTCGGGTGCCACTGAAGCGTCTCACCCATCATCCGTACCTCACATTGCGGCATGTCTTCACTGAACGCATAGACACCCGACTTCGACCAGTTGACATGGAGCCCCGACATATCCCCGAACACCCGAAAGATGTCCGTGAGTGTCGCGGGTATGCAGGTGAGGTCCCTTATATATAGCAGCAGGTCATCGGCATACAAAGACACGGAATGCATCCCGTCCGCCAGCGGGATATCCCAGGCGGCTCCAGAGGTCCAGAGCAGTGCCGCCAATGGCTCCATCATGAGCGCGAATATCAGGGGAGAGAGGGGGCACCCCTGCCAGGTGCCTCTCCTGACTCGTATTCTGTCGGAGAATAGCCGCCCGGTGCGAACCCGCACCTCGGGTGCCTGATACAAGAGTTCCACCATCTGGATATAGGCATCACCCAGCTCATACCTCTCAAGCACCTGGAGCAGGTAGGGCCACTCTACGGAATCAAACGCCTTTTCCAGGTCGAGTATTATGCATCCCGAGCACGGCCACTCACAGACCGCGTAGCGCTGGACTCTAAAGAAGCGACGGAGATTGTATGCCGTGCTACGGGTAGGCACGAACCCGTTCTGGTCGGCGTGTACAAGGGTGGGTACTAGGGGCGCAAGTCTCTGAGCCAGCGTCGGCGCCAGACTCTTGTAGTCGGTGTTAAGGAGCGCCAACGGTCTGTACGAGCCAAGCTCGCGTGCCTCCCTACCTGGTTTCAAGAGCGAGATCACATTGGCCTCGTTCAGAGACGCCGGAAGTTCAGCATCCTCGAATGCCGCCTTATACACTTTCAACAGTTCCGGTATTAATAGTAAGGAGTAGGCCTTGTAAAACTCGGCCGGGAGCCCATCCGACGCCCGGCGCCTTGCCGTTAGAGAGGGAGAAAATCACCTCGCGCAGCTCCTCTCCAGTGAGATCTGCACCCAGCTCTGCTTGTTGGGTGCGGGTGGCAGCGGGTAGCTGCAGTGTCGTCAGATATCCTGTGATCTCTTCCTTGGTAGCTCTCAGTCGTGAGCTGTACAGAGACCTGTAGTGGGACGTGAACGCCTCATGAATCAGTTGTTGGGTAAAGACTTCAGCGCCCCGAGCCGTGCGAATCGAGAGCACCGACGCTGATTGAGTATCCTGACGTATCAGCCAGGACAGGAGCCTGCCAGGCTTGTCACCCGTGTTGTGGGTACGCGCAGCGTGTGCTGCATAATTAAGGTTCTTCAACCTCTCCATCAGAAGGGCATGATCTGTCCTGGCAGCAATTAACTGGGAGTCATCACCCTCCACCGCTTCCCGCTCCTTATCTAGCAGGGCGGCCTCCGCGTCTGTCAGATCCCGCTCTACCTGCCTACGCAGGCCTGTCTGTACACCAAGGCAGCCACCTCGGGTCACTGCCTTAAAGGCATCCCACTCTATCCTCGGGGACGAGGCAGAGTCGCCATTGTCCTCAAAGAACTGTATTATCCTCCTGGACATCTCCTCGCGGAATGGCGTGTCGAGCAAAAGATCAGGCTGGAGGCGCCATGTGGGTATAGGCGGACATGGGTGTTTCCACCCGAAATCCAAAGTGTGGGGATTGTGATCAGAGTGTGTCCGCCCCATGTAATCTGTATCAGCCACGTGCGGAATCAGGTCCCGAGACATCATATATCTGTCTAGTCTAACATGTAATGAGTGAGCTACAGAGAAATAGGAATATACCCGGGCGTTAGGGTTCCTGACACGCCAAGCGTCCTGCAGGTTCCACTACATCGCCCAATCAAGAAGGGCCCTGGAAGTCGCCTGGGCCGGGGCGACAACCGCAGGAGGAAACGAGCGATCGAGGGAAGCATCCAACACACTGTTATAATCTCCGCCCAACAACAGTGGCACGTCAGACCAGGGTGCGATCACCGTCGACAGTCTCGTCAGGAACCTTCCTTGTTCAACATTCGGCGAATAAATGGAGGCTATGACTATCTGTTGCCCATCCAGTCTGCCCTGTATGAATACATAACGCCCCTCTGCGTCTATGTTACTGTGTGTCAGCGCAAATGGAACCCCCGGCCGTATCCAGATCATAGTCCCACGTGCAAACGCCGAGAAGCCTGTGGCATATATCTGCCCTCCATCTGCGGTGGAGCGTGAGGACCTCCGCAGCCGTCAGGTGGGTCTCTTGTAATAGAGAAATTTGTACCTGATGTCTTCTAAGATAGTAGTACACCTGATACCGACGCGAGGGTGTGTGCATGCCCCTTACATTCCAGGTGCAAAACCTAACTGCAGCCATCACATTCTCCATAATTCCCAAGTTCCCCAACGCCCCTCCCCACCCCCCAGCCCATTCCAGCCACACAAGCACAATAGCATATATCAAATACTGCAATTGCAACCCGTCCCCCCTTGCAAATGTGAAAACATAGGATATGACATTGCAATGCTGGCACTAGTCCCAAGAAAAACACCAATATAACCATAATGCCAAAAGGGCAACAACGAAACATGTTGTCGCCCAAACGCTCTAGTGAGCTCAATTAATACATGAGTTCAATGGGGGAGTTACTGAGTTCGAGTAATAAACAACACACAACAGTTCACCATGCCAGGAGAGCGGTGGTGTCTCCCCGACGCAGGCAGTGAGTCCATGGCCACCAGAAGTCAATGTCAGTGTCTACATTCCCGGTTCGAAGCGCCTGCCGTCACGAGGTCGGGACACTTGGCTCTAGAGGCCCCCACCTCCGCTCGTTGAGGGACACTCACCTCTAGGGGTCCGACCACCCCTTAAACACAATGTCTCTGCTGCACCGCCGGTATTGCAACTCCGTCTTCCCACCAGGTAGCGGGAGCAAATCAAGGGTCACCAGGGTCAGTAGGCGGGAGCAGGGTTCGGGCCATGAGGACAATGTAGATATCACAGACTGAGGTCTCTAGGAGCCTTGGGGGGCCCTCCAGGCAGTCCACCAAATCCTGTGTGCGCACGCCCATGTGGCATCATCCACTGCATTCTGTCCAGAGGTGGATTGAGAGACCCTACTACGCTATCAAGTCCGCAGTTTGAGGTGTGACATCTGGTAAATCCTCCGCTACCTGTTCATCCGGTAAGCCATATAAATATTCATCATCCTCACTCTCACGTGATCTGGGACTGGCGTTGGAGATCCGGATGGGTGACTGTGACCCACCGAGCTCGGCTACCATCCGGAGGGCCTCTTGTTGTTCACTCTGTATTTGGTCTGGTGTGGGGCCCACCTCTTTATCCATTGTGGACGAGTTAGCGGGTGAGGGTCGCCGGTTTCTTCGTCTGCGAGCACCACGGTCTCTGCGACTCTTCGGCGGTGCGGCCCCCCGTTCCGTGTCAATCCCAGAATCCAGCCAGGCCTCAGCTGCCTCAGGAGTGTCGAAGAAATGCGTTTTATCTTGTGCTGCCACACGGAGGCGAGCTGGAAATAGTAAAGAGTACTTTAGAGCCAGTCGCCTGAGCCTCTGCTTCACTGCCATGAACGAGTGGCGCTGACGTTGGACCTGCACCGTGTAATCGGGAAAGAACATTATTTTTGCATTGTCCACCTTGATGTCTGATAGCTTCCTGGTCTCACGCAAGATGGCGTCCCGGTCACGGTAGTTCAACACCTGCATGAGCATGGGCCTGGGGTTGGAGCCCACAGGGGGCGGGCGGGACGCCCTCTCCACCACAAAGTGTGGAGACAGCGTGCCCTCCGGCAACAGTTCTCGGAGCCAGGCCTCCATGTGTTCTGCCGCTTCCCTCCGTTCCCAACGCTCTGGCAGGCCCACTATACGAATGTTGTTCCTCCGGCACGTCCTTCCGCATCCTCTGCCCTATCCTCAAGGAATTCCACCCGGTTGAGGAGGTCCCGTATGTGTTTATCCGCCAGCGTCATCCTGGGCGAGGCCTCCGCCATTGTATGTTCCAAGACCGTCGTCCGTTCAGACAGCTTCTTGTGATCTGCCCTGAGATGCGTCAGGTCCACTGCCACCTTGTCTATCTTGGTCTCCAGGGAGGTACGGGTCAGCTGCATGGACTCTTCCAGACGCTCCATTGCCGCCAGTTTAGAGGCAGTCTGGTCAGTCTCCGAGTGTTTCGCCATCTTCCCCTTATTTTGCGCCCCTCCAGTTCCGGTCCTCGCTCTGGTCCCTCCTGACATGGAACTGGTCAGCACTGCAGGGCGGCCAGGTCGGCAGGCCTCTGCAACAGGCACTTCGGGGTCTCAGGCGGACCAACCTCGGGGTCCGGTGTTCTGTGCCACCTCCGCCGGGCACTTTGTGTCTGGTGATGAGACGGCGCTCCCACCAAAGCACCATGGATCCCATGTAGTGTCGCCGTCAAGGGAGGGCCCAAGGGTTGCGCGTAAATAGCGCAGGGGTGTCCATGCGCTGCTAAGTGCCTCTCCGGAGTGTCCGGCGCCGTCTCACCACACAGTAGGCCTCGGGGAGACCAGTCAGTCCAGGCCGCCCGGTGAATCTCCCCGCCCCAGTCCTCTCCACCTCGAGGAGACCAGTCAGTCCAGACGACTCGGGGTGCTGCCAATGGTGGTGCAGGGCGTCTTGATGCACAGTGCAGGGGCGTGCAATCGCCGCTAAACGTGGTCCCAGGGTCCCCTAATGCTGCCCCTCGCTCGACACAGGATCACAGGGAATCATGACACTAATATCGATATTTGTATTATTTTATTGTTTTTTATTATGTATGTGTTATATGTTTAACTTAAGTATTTTAAATAATTAATATTATATGTGTATTAATTTTATATATTAATAAATTTATTTATAAGCAAATTATATGTTTTAGTACCGGAGCGGGTTGTGGGTTTATAGATGAATAGGGTGGGAAGTAATTTAATTATGTTAAATTGATGATTAATTAGTAGGATTTATTAATAAATTGTAATTAATTGGTAATTATTTTTAATTATTTGGAAATTAATTTTAATTAATTGATTAATTGATAAATATGTTCTGTAGCGGGTTATGGGCTTATAGGG
Source organism: Lissotriton vulgaris (assembly GCF_964263255.1). NCBI lineage: Eukaryota > Metazoa > Chordata > Amphibia > Caudata > Salamandridae > Lissotriton > Lissotriton vulgaris. The sequence continues at coordinate 484,671,477 of NC_141693.1, read as the reverse complement.
AAATAGGGTGGGAAGTAATATAATTAGGTTAAATTAATTAATAATTAGTAGTTATTATTAATTAATTTTAAATAATTGGTAATTACATTTAATTAATTGGTAATTCATTTTAATTAATTGATTAATTGATAAATATGTTCTGTAGGGGGTTGTGGGTTAATAGGGGAATAGGGTGGGAAGTAATTTAATTATGTTAAATTAATTAATAATTAGTAGTTATTATTAAATCATTTTAAATAATTGGTAAATAAATTTAATTAATTGGTATTTCATTTTAATGAATTGATTAATTGATATATATGTTCTGTAGCGGGTTGTGGGTTTATAGGGGAATAGGGTGGGAAGTAATTTAATTATGTTTAATTAATTATTAATTAGTAGGAATTATAAATTCATTTTAATTAATTGCTAATTAATTTAAATTAATTGGTAAATAATTGTAATTAACTCATAAATGGATAAATGTGTTCTGTTGCGGGTAGTGGGTTTATAGGGGAATATGGTGGGAAGTTATTTAAATTTATTTAAGTAACAATGTTTTTAAAATAATTGTTTTGTTAATAATATAATTGTTAATTAATTATTAATTGGTAATTAAATATTATAAAATGGTATTTTTTAATATTTATATTTTGTTAAATATATTTAGCTAATCATGTTTTTTATAATTATGTATAGGTATTGTATATGGTTTATATTTATTTAATACTTTATATTTTTATTATTAAAAAAAGCTTTTATTTATAAGTATGTTATTTTAACCCCTACGCTATCCAACACTTTCCCTACTGTTGCACTCTCTGGAGTGGGAATAGTAATTTTTACCCCTACGCTATCCAACGCTTTCCCTACTGTTGCACTCACTGGAGTGGGAATAGTAATTGTTATCCCTACGCTATCCAACGCTTTCCCTACTGTTGCACTCTCTGGAGTGGGAATAGTAATTTTTACTCCTACGCTATCCAACACTTTCCCTACTGTTGCACTCTCTGGAGTGGGAATAGTAATTTTTACTCCTACGATATCCAACGCTTTCCCTACTGTTGCACTCTCTGGAGTGGGAATATTAATTTTTACTCCTTCGCTATCCAACGCTTTCCCTACTGTTGCACTCTTTGGAGTGGGAATAGTAATTTTTACCCCTATGCTATCCAACGCTTTCCCTACTGTTGCACTCTCTGGAGTGGGAATATTAATTTTTACCTCTACGCTATCCAACGCTTTCCCTACTGTTGCACTCTCTGGAGTGGGAATAGTAATTTTAACCCCTACGCTATCCAACGATTTCCCTACTGTTGCACTCTCTGGAGTGGGAATAGTAATTTTTACTCCTACGCTATCCAACGCTTCCCCTACTGTTGCCTTCTATGGAGTGGGAATAGTAATTTTTACTCATACGCTATCCAACGCTTTCCTTACTGTTGCGCTCTCTGGAGTGGGATTAGTAATTTTAACCCCTACGCTATCCAACGCTTTCCCTACTGTTGCACTCTCTGGAGTGGGAATAGTAATTTTTACTCCTACGCTATCCAACGCTTTCCCTACTGTTGCACTCTGTGGAGTGGGAATAGTAGTTTTTACCCCTACGCTATCCAACACTTTCCCTGCTGTTGCACTCTCTGGAGTGGGAATAGTAATTTATAATCCAACGCTAATCAACGCTTTCCCTACTGTTGCACTCTCTGGAGTGGGAATAGTAATTTTTACTCCTACGCTATCCAACGCTTTCCCTACTGTTGCACTCTCTGGAGTGGGAATAGTAATTTATAATCCTACGCTATCCAACGCTTTCCCTACTGTTGCACTCTCTGGAGTGGGAATAGTAATTGTTATCCCTACGCTATCCAACGCTTTCCCTACTGTTGCACTCTCTGGAGTGGGAATAGTAATTTTTACTCCTACGCTATCCAACACTTTCCCTACTGTTGCACTCTCTGGAGTGGGAATAGTAATTTTTACTCCTACGCTATCCAACGCTTTCCCTACTGTTGCACTCTCTGGAGTGGGAATAGTAATTTTTACTCCTTCGCTATCCAACGCTTTCCCTACTGTTGCACTCTTTGGAGTGGGAATAGTCATTTTTACCCCTATGCTACCCAACGCTTTCCCTACTGTTGCACTCTCTGGAGTGGGAATATTAATTTTTACCTCTACGCTATCCAACGCTTTCCCTACTGTTGCACTCTCTGGAGTGGGAATAGTAATTTTAACCCCTAGGCTATCCAACGATTTCCCTACTGTTGCACTCTCTGGAGTGGGAATAGTAATTTTTACTCCTACGCTATCCAACGCTTCCCCTACTGTTGCCTTCTATGGAGTGGGAATAGTAATTTTTACTCATACGCTATCCAACGCTTTCCTTACTGTTGCGCTCTCTGGAGTGGGATTAGTAATTTTTACCCCTACGCTATCCAACGCTTTCCCTACTGTTGCACTCTCTGGAGTGGGAATAGTAATTTTTACTCCTACGCTATCCAACGCTTTCCCTACTGTTGCACTCTGTGGAGTGGTAATAGTAATTTTTACCCCTACGCTATCCAACACTTTCCCTACTGTTGCACTCTCTGGAGTGGGAATAGTAATTTATAATCCAACGCTAATCAACGCTTTCCCTACTGTTGCACTCTCTGGAGTGGGAATAGTAATTTTTACTCCTACGCTATCCAACGCTTTCCCTACTGTTGCAATCTCTGGAGTGGGAATAGTAATTTATAATCCTACGCTATCCAACGCTTTCCCTACTGTTGCACTCTCTGGAGTGGGAATAGTAATTTTTACCCCTACGCTATCCAAAGCTTTCCCTACTGTTGCACTCTCTGGAGTGGGAATAGTAATTTTTACCCCTACGCTATCCAACGTTTTATATAATTAATTTTAAAAATATTAAAAGTATATTTAAGTTTTTATATTTTTTACATTTTATTAATGTTATTGTTTTATGTTTGTAAATGTATTTGTAATTTAGAATATATTTTATTAATTTATAAATTAGTAAAATAATTATTACAACTTATTTTTCAGTACATATATATTATATATTTACTGTATATATTTAATTAATGTATTATTATTATATATGTATTATTTATTAATTTTAAGCATTATTAGATACTTTTAACTATGTAGATTTTATTTATTAGTGTTATTTACTTTATTTTACATTGATATTTTAAAAGAAAAAAAACGATATTTTAAACATCGATATTTTTAACATCTATATTATTTTTTCGATATTTTTGTACTTACCATGTTGTAGATAGATTGTCGATATTCTTGCCCTCGATATTTTTGACTCGATATTCCTGTAGGTCGATATTTTGTAGGTCGATATTTTGTCAGTGATCCCCCAGTATTCTTGGATCTGCCAGGGACTATAAAAACAGAGTAACGGGTCAGTAGGGATATTATGCCCATAAGACCCTATTGCCAACATGTTTCAGTCCGCTGTTGCCCCATGAAGGGTGCTGGACTTTCTTCAGGTCGGGAATGGTTACCCCCTTGAACCAGAAGTAGAAGAGAATTTCCCTTTACTACTTTGGATAAGGGCAGGTAGCTTCTACTTACTTATCTTGGACTAATGTGTTGCGTGTACTCACTCCATCCGTGGAAGGAGAAGAAAAGAAAAGAAAGAGACAACATACAACCACTATTGTATTTAAGTTCAGAATTGTTCACATATTCATAAGTTTGTGCTGATTTCCCTGTGTTGAAATATTTTGATGGTGATAAACGCAGAAAAATGCGTGTGATATATAGGCAGTGTCTATCACCCACTCATATTTGTTTAATATGCATTTTGGTGGTGGCAAATTGCCGCATCCTGTCATCTTTTACTCATTAGTGTGTGATCAGCATTAAAGAAACATCTGTGTCATTCACACTCATTCGAACATGTAAACATCAACTCGCCGTCTCTCTCATCACTGAGGTAATTTAAAAAGAAAGACTCTCTCTGTATTCATTTAAACATAAATGCTCCTTACCCCATTCTGGGAGAGGTTTGACTCCACGTGGGACCTCACCATTTACCGGGGTAGCCCTGTAGTCAAACACTGTTTTTGACACAATAGTTTGAACGGCCATGTAAACCAGGGTTGTATTGCAGTAAGTTAGTGTTCACAATTGGTAAACAAGTCAGCAGACACCCATACCTCACGGCCTAGATTCAATGTTCACATCGCAGGACAAGCACGGGTCTTCTCTCTGAAAAGGTGTATCTCCGTGTGTGTGAAACAGCTTGTGTTTGCAATATTAATGTACACATTTTCCAGAGGTGCAGCTGTGTGTAGCCTGTTATGTCTAGGTGCGAGGGACAGATCAGAACAAAATAACAAGGAGCATTGTTGTTTAACCTGAACATCGTGTGCAGACTAAACCTCAGAGAATAGCATAGAACCTGCAAAGCAGACAGTTCGCATGTGTAAAATGGGCGGAAATAAGTATTGCGAAATAGATGCTTGCAGTGTCATGCGCAAAGCAGATTCATAGCAGTGAAGCTCATGCTAATTTAGCATTTGTCGAGAATGGACCAATAACCTTACTACACCCTCCCCCTGATATGGCCATCGTATGTAGATCATACGAGAAAGCAAAGTTCAAAAGGACTGAGCAGATAACAAATCGGTGTGTCCAGTAAATTTGGAAAAAGCAAAAACGAAAGTTCGTGCAAAACCCAAAAAAAAACAAGTCCTGGAAGCATTTAAAAGGAAAGAAAGAGAGGAAAAAGTGATAGTAGAAAATTTGTTTTGTACCGAACCATTCATGCATCCGGTCACGAAGCAGTTGCAGCCGTCCTGGTCTGCACAGTACCACAAGAGGAGCAGCCATTATGTAGCAGGCTCAACAGAAGCAGGACACCCGCTGCCAATGCCAATAGTAACGGTAAACCGCAAAAGATGCTGGAAAAGATAGAATGAATTAATGCAGGTATCACACCAAATATAGTCTGAAACGAAGGAACAAGGCCAGAACACATATGTTCAAAAAAAATGAGCCAGGCCTTGTGTATGCAACGTATTAAAAATGCGATGAATCAACTCCCCAAAATGTTGTGGGAGGTTTGTGTTTAAAAGTGTTTGAATCTCAGACGGCGCACTAGCCACCTAGAGAGTGAAGGTTTCACGTGCAGAAGTTAATGCAACTTCTTTTTGCGTTAGAAGCGCCTTTAATCTGCTCAGCTTGTTAAAATCTGCCTTCAAAGTTGGAATTAAAGGCCACACTGGACTATCCAGCGACCCATGCAAGCGTGGGAAAAGCACAATATTGCAACAAATTATGCGCTGGGAAACTGTTACAATGTAAGGAATGCCACAGCATTTTTGGCACTTTAAAATAAGATGGCTGCCGTTAGTAAGCAGTGTGAACATAGGAATTATGGCTGGAGCTGGTTTACCTTTTAAAACACACACAAGATTCAGAGCTGAAAGGTTACAGGCTCTGTGCAACTGTATATTTTTACAGACAAGGGAATTTCCCACAGTGGAATCACAATCCTCCCCTGTAAGTGAAAGGCAGAAACCACAGTTCATGTAAAAATACACTTCCAAGAGGTTCAAAATGGCCCACAGGGTAATGTTTCATACAGGATGCAAATTGAAACAGTGAGAACCGTAAATTTATAACCCCATGGTTTAACCAAACTGCAGAATCTGATTCCGCTACAGAAAATAGTAAAGGGTCTATTTTTTTTGTGCAAAAGAGTATAAGTTGCATCTTTCATGGACATAAATTACTGTTTGTCTGTCAAATTAAACAGGCAAAATAAAGCAGTAGCATCAAAAAAATCCCATGGCACTTTTCCCACTTTCAATGTTTGCAAAGTCCATATAAATTGCATTACTGAGCGTATTAATTTTGACCATGATATAACAGTGAAATATCTTCTTGCACAATGTCAATAACAGAGGAAACAATATTATCTAATGTATAAATGCGGGAAGACAATGTATTAATGCTGTTGACGACAAGAGATAAAATGTTTTTCAAGTTTACCTGGCCAATTCCCGTAAATGTGATGCTGCTTCTATTTGTGATTGTTTCCAAATTTCATTGTAAGCAGCATATATCCTTCTCTTTGTTCTAGGAGCTCTTGGTCCTAAAACAAAGTCAGCCAAAGTAATATTATCGGACAGTAAGGATAAATGTTGTTTAATAGATGACAGTGTTGAGTGCTGTAACCATTGTTGACACAGTTTACTGACAGAGTAGGTCATAACAGTATGTGAATCAGAAAATCTAGGGTCTGGCCTGTCATGTTTATAACCTAAACTAGAGTTAAGAAAACAGAGTTGGAATGCATTTGAACTATTAGGCCAGATTAACCAACCCAGGGGATCCATTGCAGAAGCATTAAATGAATTATTTTTCAATAAACTCTGTAAATCTTCAATGTTATAATTTGTGGGTGAGCGCCATTTGTTATATTCAGCTAAAGTCAGAATTGCTGGGGCATTCATTTGGTAGTAGTTGCCAAAGCAAAATATGTGGTTTGGTAAATAGTATTATTTAAAAATAGCATTTGAGTGGGGATGAAGCACCCACAATGCAGAACCTCGGAGCCTCGCACCTGCCATTCTTTACAGCCCCAAACTGATTTTAAATAAATGGTTTCCTTCCAATGGTCATAACACTTTATGGCTAGATTATGGTGAAAGGAAAATAATATATTAATATACTACGTGTCAACATGAATTTCTGAGAGGAGGGGCTATTCATTTTGAAATAGAAAGATTCAGGACTAGATGGGCTAAATTCTGTAAAGTAGGTAAACTTTTTCTTTAATGTTTTCGATCTGTCCTTTACTGGCATGGGGCAATGCTCCCACTGGGTGTAATTTACGACAGGAAGTAATGTACTAGTCTTGAATATGAAGTGATGCCCATAATGATGATAACAGAAGAGGTCGGCATAATTAGCAGAATTCATATACAAGTCTTCAGCATCAAAAGCAGCATAATATTTTTAAATCTGAAAAAAAAGCTTGAATTGCATGCATATCCCAATCATCTGAACGAATGTCTTTTGTAATCACATCACCCATATAGACTCTAAAGACGTACAGTACGTTAATCAGCTCTGTAGGACCATGAATTTGGAAACCCACTTTATCCCAAATGATACCTCCTGAAGGAGGGAATGCTGAAATGTTAACGAGAGTCAGGTCACGCTTCTTGATGTTTGAAGATAAATGTGGGGCCAGAATTCCATTGATAAAATTCGCAGCAAAACGTTCAGGCAAGTATGGTCCATTGATGAGTTGAAAAAATACAGTTAAAAACCCAATGGACATAAAATGAAAAATTAAAAATAGTGTAAATCAAATATATGTCCATGGAGGAACCAAATAAGTCTTTTTAAAGCAATATAAAAAATTGACAATTTTGTTGGGTCACCTGATGATGTGGAGGATGCATCAAATGAAAATCTGCCACGATGCAAAGGAATATCCGGCAAATCATGCACAGAGCCACTTGTGAGATTAGTGTATTCAGCATCAGTCGTATCTGTTGATATAGGAGGGGCGATCGGAGGCTCAAGATCTGTGGTCATCTCGATGACCATGTGATTTGGCAAATTAGAAGATGTTATAGTTTCACGAGTACTTGAAATTGTGGGACAGGAAATAGCAGGTGTTATACTATTTAGAATCGGCCAGATGTTGTAACTTGACATTGTCCACTGAGATGTATCTGTTATCTTTGCGACCGGGTAGAGGAGGTAAAATCACTGTTTAAGTACCCTACAGGACAAGAACTGGAACCAGTGCATGATAAGAGGGACCACATTCTTTGTTGTTCTACACCTTTCCTCAGACAAGATCGCCAACTTTTGGAAGACAGCCAACCACTGGATTTTGTAGAGCTGTGTCAGTTGCTGAAGACAAATGTTCAGCAGCAAGGCTGACATGGGTCTCTTGCAGATTCTGTAACATAACAGAATGATTATCTACGTCAAAGGTTGCGGCAGCCGCCACAATGTCTAGACCATCAAGGTCTGACACAAACATTTTAATGTCAAAGAGCATTTCGTATGGGGTCCACCCACGCAGAGGTCTTCTAGGGAGATTATTAAGTGCACGTTGGACGCCATACAAATGGCCTAACCAGTTGCTGCCAGTACCTAAGATTCTAGCTGTTAAGAATTGCTTCAAGTCATGGTTCATTTGCTCCACAATTGAGTTGCCCTCAAGCCTATATGGGGACGAAAATTGCACCAGCACCCCCAAATACTGCATAGCATCCTTGTAAGCCTTAGAGGCGAACACTGGAACTTGTCCTGAATGAAAGGTGCCACAGGCAAAAATCCCTACAAAGACATGGAAATCCCTGATGACAGTTTGAGCGTCAGCACTGCGTTGTGGCCAGACCCAGAGAAATCTGGTGCACGAATCCACTGCAACAAAAATATTTTTATATGCACTATCTGAAGAGAAAGGACCGCAGTGAGCAAGGTAAACACAAGCAAAAGGCTGATTAACAATGCTAAGCCGTCTATGTGGAGGACGTGTAACCACAGATGGCTTAATCTGCTGACAAATGTCACAAGAAAGCACATAATTGTGGGTCTGTGTATATAAACCACGCCACCAGTACCGCTGCTGCAAAATAGAAACAGTAGCAGACGCTCCAGCATGTGCCGAGGCCATGCCTTTGAGTGTGGTTTTATTCAAAGTGTGTCTGTGGTCCGCTTTGGGAATGAGCTGATCTCCAACGTCTGGTATTCTAGCAAAAGGAACTTTTCAGGAGTTTACTGATAAGAATGTTTTGAAGGGACACCTTGCTGGTAATTAATGCCCTCCTTTGTTGCAGCTATCGCTGTCAAAATGTAATTACCAATCTTCATCATGAATCTATTCAAGGCTGCTACGGAACACGTGGCTACTTCAGATTTGGTTGCTTCATCAGCCGAGCTATTCCCAACAGCGTGTGCCCTGACACACTGATGGCCAAGAGTATGTATAACATGTGTGAGTGGCAAACATTGTTTAAGATCTGACACTCAAGCCTAGAGAGTTTTTTGCTTAATTGTGCTGCCTGTAGAATCTCAATAATCATTTTGAGACCAGAAGAATACGTTGTCATTGAAAGAATGAACACAGTAATAAGAATCGCAGACAATAAGAGTCAAAACCTTTGGATCAGCAAACTCGAGAGCAAGTACTAAGGTACACAGCTCAACTAATTGTGTAGTACAGTCTCCCGGTGCCTGAGTGTGCACTATGGAAGATTTGAATTCTCCATTCACCATTGTACCTGCAACTATAGCACACGTGTTGAGTGCGCATGTTTAGAAACTGTGGCTGGTTGAGCCGAACCATTGGTGTAAATAATAAAAGCATAGTCTTCTAAAGGAAGTAAAGACAAAGGAGGTGGACTAACATGTTCATACTGCAAGAACTCCTGTGTCTGAAGAGAAGCGTCAAAGATAAAAGTAACATCCAGGGATGTCAAAGAAGTAGCCCTTTGTATCCAATGGGGGTGTTAAGCTTTTCAGTTTGGCACATTTGCCTTTGTTTACTGTCCCTAAAGCAGGGTATGGCATAACCACTAAAATGTGTCTTCCCTGTGTCAAGGCGTGTTCCTTCAGATCCACCATTTGGACAGCTGTGAAAACTTTCTCGACAGTTGACAGTTGAAACCCTAATTTTGCCCAAAGTGATTTGTATGCTATTGGGACTGTGTCATTCAGGGGACAGATTATGGCTGTAAAAACCATTAGAAATATTAAGCGTTGTTTTATATTTTTCACGAACTAGGCTGTCCACCAAGGCAGAACTATGGGTATTTTGTACTGGAAAGATGAAGCAAAGGTAGTTCCAATGCCAGTAATCAAAAACTATGTGGTACGACCCATCCAGTTTGAATACAGTAAAGAGCAAATTATTCATTGGCAATATACACTTCTCAATCATTCCTTGATATTCCAACTGAGTGAGAATGTCAGCGACAGGACCTTTAGCTTCCCATTTAATAGGACATTGGGGTTGCGGTTGAGGCATCGACCATAAAGGATTCACCGCCACATGGTATGGCGGTGAATCTTTATCCCAGCCAACCTGATTATGGTACACAGCTGGAACAAGGGCCAAAGCCCACTTTGCTGCAAAAGCAACTGCATGCTCGTTTGGTATGTAACATGAACAACTAGAAAGTATCTTGTCCTCCACGCGAGCCGCAGGCAGAAAGAAAGGTGGGGGGCCAGTCCGCCTCTGCTAGCAAAATGTCATTAGAAGCGGTCAGATTCTCCCAAAAAAAACAGTAACACCATGGTCAATGTCATCCTCTATACGAAAACTATTTCATACAGCCGATCGGGGGGCTACCCATGTGTCGGCTCTCTCTACAGTAATGAGTCTTTCAGTTGCTGTCACCTCCAGACAAGGACACAGTGCCTCCCGCACAACTGTAACTTCCGCTGTGCTGTCTAGCAGGGTTATGACCCAAGTCCAGTCCAGTAGTCGTGTTCTCACTGTCTGAGACATATCTCGCTGTTAAAGCAGCAGTTGTTTTCTTCTGAAAAGGGAATCGGAAACGTGGTTGCTCTTCCTGCTTCCCCTCGTCGTCAAACTGGCAAGTCTGATCATGTCCCCTTGGAACTTGCTGACTCTTGCCACGATCCTGGTGATCCGCAACACCAGCTTGTGAACCGGATGTGTCCTATGAAGAACGAGGAGAATGCTGATCAGGGACTTATAATCTATCAGGGGTCTTAATTTTCGTGCGGTCACGCAAGTCATAAGTATGCTCAGAAGATTCATGTGTCGGGGAACTAGCACAGGAACCTTGTTTCTGTTGTTGTCCCTGGCCCTTTTTCTTGTTTCTCCACTTCTTTTTTAAAAAAGACTGGGAGTCCATCTGTATCAGATGGGACTTTAGGTTGTGATTTAGTCAGTGTTTGCGAATGAGTAAATGGTTTGTTCCCCAAAATATTGCAGCCAATGGTTTTATAAGCCTTTGCAATAATTTTTGGTATTTCGCGTGGTTTGGCCATCTCAGGGACTGCTGCCAAGCAGTTAGTGACTTGAAAGCTTACAGCATCGCCCTTGAAATTTTCAAGGATCATATCAGCCACCACGTCAAATACTCCCACCAGACGCATCCCTAATTCCACAGCCGCTTCAGCGCCATGTTCATCTTGAACATGCTTTATCACGGAGGGGAGGACAGTCATAGAGGGTCTGCCGAAACACTTTGAGTAAACAGCTGCAAACACCTTTCCCCAGGGGTTACAATCAGCTAACTCGGGAAGCAAATCTTGGGGCAAACTAATTGTTAAAATTCAGTGTTTCTCTACAGGAGAGGTATTAGGAAAAACAGCGTCAAGCTGTCTAAATTTCTCGGCAAGCCAATAAGGTAGTTCAACTTTATTTGTCGGACCCTTACCCATTACCAAATTAACCATAACGGGACTGATAGTCCCACTACCAGTCCCCGCCGGGTGCTCGACAACCCCTGGAGCTGCCTGAAAAGCACGGGACACAAACTGTATAACAGCTCTATGCACTCGCATTAAGGAAGTATGCAACACCCGCAATTCATGGAGATTAGCGTGTGTTAACCCACGCGGGTGCGGTGCATCACCAGCCAAGACCGGCCATAAGGCTCTTTCAACTGATAAAGGACCTAAAAGAGCAGGTGTAAATGAGTGAGGAAGGGCGTCATTAACCCCTTCCCTGCTCATGACGAGCTCAGCTCGTCATGAGGCACAGTGGAGCTGTGCTTATGACGAGCTGAGCTCGTCATGAACAATGATAAATCCCACTTTGCAGCACAGGAGGGGAAAACCTCTAGCAGCCAAGGTGTTAAACCAAATTCGGTGTTGCAAAACCGATAGCGGAACCTCTAGGGTCTGATATGGACGATACTCGTCCGGCATCGCAGTGGCAGCATTAAGCATGGGCGAATTTTGCGAATCTGGTGTTCGCGAATTTGTGAACTCGCAATCCGCAAAATCCGCGAATTTGCGGATTTTTTTTTTGTGGTCGCAAGGGTTTCTGCCAGTTCGCGAGGATTTGGTACTAGTTCGCAATTGCGAACTTACTTGTCGGCTCGCAACGGTCGCGACTATGTTGTTTCTACGTCTGGTTCATCATCACAGCCTCCCAGCACCCTCTGTTTCACCACTGCCACCCTCTCTTTTACCCATGCCACCCTCTGTTACATCAATGCCACCCTCTGGTTCATCATCACTGTAGAAGATGGGGGGAAAAAGCAAGCACACCTGCCCTGCTTCAACTGACATGAATTAATTTGGGGTTAGTTTATTAACAACACCTGCCCTGCCCCAACTGACAATAATGAATTAGGGGCTAATTAATGTGTCACTGAATTTGAAGTTCCAGCCTGGCACCTGCTTGTCTGCTCCCTTAGCTGTAAATCAGGACCTTTGAGGCATACAGTTAAGGTCAGAGCGGGGTCACACGATAGTTGCAAGTAGGCAACCGAATTCTGGAGGGCCCCCTCAGGAAGCACTACAGGGAATCGTTACAAATCATGAGATTGACCTTTTGCACCTGCTCATTGGTTTTGCTTTTGCAAAAATCGTTTTTCGGTAATTTCGCGCTATTCGCGAGGCTCGGCGTCGTGCGAAACCGACCGCGGAAGCCGCCAATTCGTGCGAATGAGCTTTATATTTTTTTGCGGCGTGTTATTTGGCGATGTTTTTTGCAGTATTCGCGAGCCGCTTGCAGCGCAACACGCGAATTTACCCCAAGGTCGAGTACGGGCGCGGCCATTTTGTTTGTGTGACGTATTTCCGTTTCCGCCCGCTATGTATAATCTCGCGAAGTAAGCTCATTGCGAGTACAAGTTTGCACGAGATTGCGAGGAAAATCGCGTGCGAACTTACTTTCGCGCTCGTGAACGGGCGGCCATCTTGTTTTTCATTCATTTCCTGTGTCTGGGCATGGTGTTTATCCTCTTGCTATCTTTGCCATCCTTTGCTTGTTTTCAGTTTTTTTTCGAATGATTTTGCTTCTTATCTATCCCTCTCTTTTCCTAGCTGTATATTTTTGTCTTTTCTGCTATTTTTGTTTACTTTTAAACTACTTTTTTAAACTCTTTTCTTTTCTTCTTCCCTATCCTATTCCTTCTTAATTTTCTACTTCCTACCTTACCTGCCCAGACCATGGTGAAGTCAGGCGCCGTGAAGCTGCCCAGGCACTTGAGGGCCGCAGCGGCGGCGGGGAGGAGGAGTCCTGGACCCCGTGCCAGGACAGCATGCGGGCGATTGAGGGGGGAGCAGGTGACGTGACGGGAGATCTTCAGCCCGGAGGAAGTGGGCGCGCTGGTCTACTTCGTCCAGCGCCGCCTGCCCAGGACCATCGCGGGAGGCGGCAGGATCGCGGCCGGCTACAACATCCGGGAGCGCTGGAAGCGGTGGCAGAAGGTGTGCTGGGCCATGTCCCAACTCTCCGGGGTCCAGCGCACCTACAGCCAGGCCACCCACGCTGGACGGACCTCCTGGACCGGGAGCGCGACCTGCTGGACCAGCTCGGCTTGGAGATCCCCGGGCTTGGTGAGTAGTAGTAGCTATTTCATCACTCACTACTATGTTTTCTCCTGCTCTGTGTTGTTGTATTGCAAATATTTGTTTTTTACATGGAGCAAGCCAATAATGCTGCTGACGATTACATTGTAGTTAAATTATATTTCAAAATCTTCTGTGCATTTCAGGTGCACTGCTCTCCTTCTCAGTGGCGTTGCTACTATGCTTATTTGTTTTCTATTTTGTGGTCTCATTGGCCTGAGTAACTATTATGTATGAGTGTACTTTACAGAACTGCGTAATGCTAGACACTAGGGGGCAGATTACATTTACAAGCCCCTTGCGCCACGTTTACGTTGCCTTGCATGACGCAACAGCAGCGTAAACGTGGCGCATACCTGCGAGTCATTTACAGCGTGACGCATCTAGGGAGATGTGTCACGTTATAAAGCCATGGGCCTGCGCCACAATGGGTGCGTTCCTAGTACGCAGGGTGGGCGGTCCGGCGGCTGTGCGCCTCGCAAAAGTGCCTGCGTGAAATCTACAAGATTTAACGCAGGCACTTCTGCGACGCTGCTACGTCAATTCAATTCCTTATGCCTGCTTGAAGCAGGCGTAAGGACTGACACAGCATGTTAAGTATTGAGTGGCCCTGAGCATTACTGGAGTTGCATTGCGTTCGCGACGTGACTCCAGCGATGCGCCGCTCTTACGTGACGAGATGCGTCACGCAAGTGCCTACCCTTGCGCCAGGGCGCGCCGCATTGTAAATGAGGCGCATCTGCCGTGTCGCAAGGGTAGTTTTGCGTGAAGCATTTGATCTGGCGCATCTCTGGAGATACGCCAGAACGCGTAAGTAAGTATGCCCCTATGGGACAGAATTGCAATTACCGTCGCATCCCTGCAAAGTAGCAGGGATGCGCCAGTAATTGTGCGGCCCGCTACCACCACCAAACATGCTGCACCGTATTTGCAATGCGGCGCACCATGGGCCCAAAAGGTCACTGAAGCTTTACTGCTGGAGTTGCGTCGCAACGATGGCGCAGCTCCAGCAATGCTCTGGGGTACCCTATCTCCCCAATGCTGGGTCAAGCCGTACGTCTGCTTCAAGCAGGTGCAGGGTTTGTGTGACACACCATTGTCCTAAAGGTGACTGATTGATTTCCCTCAGCCACTTTTAGGATGTGTTCCAGCGCAGGAATGCCCTTCCTTGCGCCGGAACGCCCCCTGATGGCGTAGGGCTTTATAACGGGATGCATCTCCCAAATGCGTCACATTGTTATAATATTATACGCCGCACCATGGCGCCTCTTTTGTTCAGCTGCTGCGTCACAAAAGTCACGCAAGAACGGAGCAAAAGAGCCGCAAGGGGCTTAAATCTGCCCCTTCCTTTGTACCCCTGACAATAAGAAAAATAGTGGCGGTGGATTGATAGTTTGACTATTTAAATGACTGGTTATGTAGCAGGCAACTGTTAGTGTTGTCACTGATCTGACTGAAATCACAATGGAGTTTGTCTGTCACTTTGCGTCTTGCCTGCGGACTGCTGCCTGCCAGTCCTAGGTGAACCTTTCAGTACTTTGTTTAGTGAGTTACGTGACTTTCGAAGTCGCAGGTCCGCAAATCAATGAAAACTAACCCTAATCAATATAATTTCGCGGAAATATTTTGTAACTGTTGTTTTGAAATGTTTGATTTGGTTGACATTGACAAGCAACAATCATCCATGTTTTCTGTTCTTTCTTTCATGTTGTACGTCAGCTCCCCCCAGGGGCGAGGGGACACAGGAGCAGCAG
Source organism: Lissotriton vulgaris (assembly GCF_964263255.1). NCBI lineage: Eukaryota > Metazoa > Chordata > Amphibia > Caudata > Salamandridae > Lissotriton > Lissotriton vulgaris. Next base: position 484,656,196 of record NC_141693.1, on the reverse strand, counting down.
GTGGCGGCGGATGCTGTTCAACAGGGCCAGGATCGGGCAGGCGAGGGCTCCTTTGCTGGCCCCAGTAAGTTTTCATTTTAGACTAGTACCTATTTTTCCTAGCGTTCCTCATTTGATTTTTTCAAAATCGTCTTTGATCTTCTTGTAGACTGTATCTAAATTCTTATCCTGCCTCTACTATGACTCCCTGTGGTATTACTAGATTATTCTCATTAGTCTGTCTGTGTAGCTAACTAAGATTGCACGGTTGGCAAAACTCCCATTCTAGTCAGCAATAGCTCTATCAACTTAGTGCAGTCCTCTAGGATTGTCCATAATGTCTTTTGAAGTGTTCTATCTGCTTTGAAAATTCCCAACTATAAAATGTGAATGACCACCAAGAAAGAATAAGATACTACCTTTTGGTTTGGATAGGAGGACAATCCATACCACTACTGTTGCGGGGACAATTCTTCTGCAGAAACAGAACTATGGACAATAAATAGTGCATTGCTTATCAATTATAATAGGCGCTGTTAGAGTTTCCACATACCTCTGTGATAACAGACTTTGAACCCCCAATGTCTTTACTGACTGACTACATAGTGTGGCACAGTCATTTACCTCCCGAAGTCATCGATTATTGATTCCCAATGATGATTATCCAACGTAGCTCAAGAGTACGGAGTCAGAGTCAAGAAGTGTCAGAGGCACGGACTCATGCTTGCAAAAATTGCAAAACCTTTCGCTCAGTCACTCTAGTCTGGACCAAAAAACACAGAGTCTATTTAAGTTTAAAAGCTTTATTAAAAGTAAACACATTTATTAAAATGAAGTCATAATAAATCTAAACGTTTAACTGATAATGGAAAAGTGGTTAGTGCTGACGATTAATTGAAGACATTTCTTGTGGTCCAGCCGAGCTCTCACCTGGTTTCAACTTGATCTTGTTGTTAGAAGTTCATCTTCTGTCTGTGTGGAGAAAAATGGTGAGTGTTAAAAAGCCAGCCTTCATCAGTTGTGCCAAAAAGTGCAGCAAGACAACATCCTTCCCTGGAAAAAGGGACATTTTTTTTTACTTTAGAGTAGACAGTCACAAATTACATTGTTTTCACATGTCTTCATTCCTAGACCAAATACTAGTGAGTGGTTTATTCTAACATTCTTAAATGTACTTTGTAGGTGGAACATCTGGTGGCGGGGCCAGCGCGGAAGTGGTGGTGCTCGACATGGAGGCGGAGGGCAATTCTTCAGGGGAGGAGGCGGCGGCTGTAGTGCCCGCTGTGAGAGTTGAGACGGTGGTGGTGGCGGGCAGAGGTAAGCTCTTATATATTCCTTACTTATTGAGATTGAAGACGTGGCTGGGAAGGAAAGAATATGAGATGCATGGCTGGGTGAATGATGAAGCAATGATGGGTGGAAGGACAGCAGCCTGGATGGGTGACACAGAAACTGTATGTGTCCATATACCTGGATCATGCTACTATCTGACTCATAGATAGCATATGTGTATCTAGAGCAGGGGTACTCATAGTACGGCCCGCGGGCCGGTGGCGGCCCGGCAAGCCTTCCTTGGCCGTGCGCAGACCTTGCAGACAATCACTGCTCCCCCGGCCCCCACAGAGCAGAGGCTTTGTTGTATTTCACCTGTTAACGCCCCTGCATCTCCACTCTGACAATCACTGCTCCCCCGGCCCACACAGAGCAGAGTGGAGATGCAGGGCCACAAAGAGGTAAAATAGAACAAAGCCTCTGCTCTGTGGGGCCGGGCGAGCAGTGATTGTCAGGGTGGAGATGCAGGGGCGCTACAACAAACAAAGCCTCAATAATATGTTAATGGTCTTTTAAAGACCTGTTAAGTACTTTGGTGTGGCTGTCTATGTGTGCGCGTTGAGGAAGCTTTCTCAGCCTGGGCTGAAGGCTGACACAGACAGACACACACACAGTGAGATGACAGAGGGGGAGGGAGAGGGAGGGCAGGAGGGGGAGAGAGATGGAGAGGGAGGGCAGGAGGGAGAGAGATGTATGTAATGCTGGGTCTGGTGGCTCAGTGGATGAAGGCATCTGCTGCAGGGACCTGTGTGCAACCTCATGGTCACAAGTTTTCGTTTTGCTTTAGCCCCGCCCCCTCTGACTCCGCCCCCACCAGTGCGGCCCTCAGCCACAAACTACACTGTAAATTTAGCCCCCGAGAGAAAGTTTGTGAGTACCCATGATCTAGAGAGAGTAGACAGTCAGTGGATGAACTAAGTGTAACTTTGAAGAGCATGTAACACTGCACCCGCACGTCCGTTCCAGTGTGGGAAAGGCAAGGAAAAGAAGTTGTAATTTTGTCCAAATACTACCATCAATAGTAGCAGTAGTTTGTATTGCAAGCACAGCATAGATCCGGTTATTACGGTGGCCACTCCCTTCCTCTCTTAATAAGTTTAGTAGTACTCAGTCATTCATGTGTGGATGTATCACTGGTCACTCAATAAAAAGCAAAGCACCTAAAGTCATCCCATATGTAAGCAAAAACAACTCATGTGAAGTGATAGATAATCAGATTATTTATCTTCTTCATTTTCCATTTCTAGTACTCATTTGCACTGTAGGGTGAAAGTTAAATTAATTAAGCAGTAGCCCTTGTAACAGAGTATTCTCAGTGCCACCCGTAATAGAAAAGTAAGAGCTTCACCACCTGCATGTACTGGACCGGTACAGTAACGCAAGTCTAGGTCACTCATCATGGCGTGCGTCTCTTTTTCTCGGGTGCAAGTTCACTGCGCTGGCATTATGCCGGCTTGCAGAAGATAACGTACCAATTTTCCTAAACAAGAGACAAGAAGAAGAATAAGACTGGTGTACTTTCACAGTCGACTCCAATGGAAGTCCATAGTGCTCGTAGAATTTGTTCCTTAAACTCCCACTAATGTTAGAGCAAGGATGAAGAAGTGGGAGGTTAGATAGATACTGGGCTCAATAGTTATGTAATGCGCTTGCAAGTTGCTAGTTGTACTGTAACACAAATTTCTGCTGAATGATTGAGTTAATCTTAAAGAGCATTGGTTACAGACTATGTCTTTCTTTCTTCATATAGATGCTCCTTCCAAACCAACAAGGAGGAAGGAGCTGGCTAGAGCGGCCCGGCAACGGAGGATCGATGCCACTGTTGCTGAATATCGGCGGCTGGTGGCCCTGGAGGACGATGAAAGTGCGCAGTCGACCACGACAACAATGTCGGCTGCATCGGCCTCCGTGCCCCCACGGGCTGCCACCCAGCACAGTGCTCCAGCCAGACCGAGCCGGGCTGCCAAAGCCAAACGCCGAGCAGCAAGGGCAACAGCTGCCTCTCACAGCCATTGCAACTACAAGGCACGCCTGTGCCGCAGTACCCTGAGGGTGTCCCGCCTTCAGCAGGAGCTCCACAACTTTACCAACGTGTTGGAGGGTCTCCGCTTAGAGCACGCCTTTGTTCCGCGAGGAGTTTGATGCCCTGGCCCAAAAAGTCAACAGCATCCACCCATAGTGTCCCTTGCCCCTTTTTTAGAGACTTTTGGGGGGTGGGAATCGGGAGTTGGGTTTGGGACTTTTAAAGGACAACCGTTGGGGTTAGGGAGGATCTTGCGGGAGATTATTTTGTTAGGGATATAAATATACTTTTTCAAACTTTATCTGAGCATACCTGTTTTTTACTGCTTTTGAGTCTGGTGGGTGGGGGTTTAACAGTAAGTTTGTTTTCCTGAATAGTCCTAGGACTTTAGTAGTACTACCGTCAATCTCTCGTCTCTCCTAATACTCCATTATACTACCTCCAACCAAACGCTTATCTTACCTGTAATTTGTGTTTGAAAGTAGGGCTAGGCCCAGGGCTGGCTCCACGGGAAACAGCGAATAAGGTTGGCAATCCAGGGCGGATGAAATGTCCTCACTGCGGTGGTACTAGTGGTGTGACACAGTGGCAGTTGCATGCCTAAGGAAAAAAAGAAAATGAAACCTGGTTTGTCCTTACTGTAGCATTACAACGGTACAATAGAGAATATAGCAGGTGACAGTACACTAGACTACAACAGTGCCACAATGTAGCCTAACAAATGGTAAAGTATTTATAGTATAACTTGTACTTGCGTAGGATTTCTTTGACATTGGCTAATACTACAAGAAATAGTACTGAAGCTGAGTAAGTCCAGAATATATCCTCGGATTCCTTCACCAGCCTGTTGCTATGACCTTATCCTCCCCAGCAAGTGTATGGAATTATTGATGTCAGTTAGTCACACATCAAGCAAAACCACACAACCAGGGGGAAGAGGGTTAGGGTTTGTAAAATGGATAGGAATGGGGGTTTCTTTTTGGGTAGGTTTTGTTGAGAGAAAAAAAAAAAGCACAGCATGGACAAACAATAATTGAACATAAAGAAATTTTTAGTTACAAAGCTAACCATAAATCTTTTACGTGACATAAAGGAAGTGCATGCACTACTGAATGCATTGTTACAGAAAAGTAAGTAGTACTTTCGACAACCGCGAATGCCAAAATGCGACAGTACAGGGCTACATTAAATTAGGTTAAAAAAATAGCCAAAGTAAAACATATAGAATGGCTGTAGGGATCAATTTAGAAGCAGAGAGAGATCCAAGAAATGCAGTCACACACACTCATTGAATAAAATAATGGATACTGTATCTGTATTGTTGTAGTTGTCCTGTTGAATTTGGTAAGTAAGTTGCATGCAGCAAACAATTCCTCTTATTAGCGGCACTCCTCCATTCCAGCTGACGCTTCGTCCATCAATGTTGGTGACCAGAAGACACCCTGTACACTGCCTGCCTGGCGGATGCTGAATTGCAGCTCGCTAATGTGAAGCCTGACTCCATCCTTTTTTCCCCATTGCAGACTGAAACCCGGCCTGTAATTATTGAACGAAAAACAGCACAGATAAATAAATATAAGGTATGTACGCTGTGTAGTGCAAAAAGTCACACTTTGATTTTCCTAATAGACAGTACAACATTTTTGAAAGTGCGTACTCTGTCTGAGTCACTTTTTCAAGGATAAATAAGTATGGGCGAATTATTTAGCGGATCTTTCCCCTCAAGCTAGGTGTACTGTAAACTGTGTTTTAGAGCAAAATTAGACCTTACCAGCAGTGCTTCCACCCAGACCCTCACTAAAGCCAGTTGCAAAAATGTAGAAGACCCCCAATCAGATCTCAAAAAACGAGGCCTAGCAGAAAACTGGTGACAAAACGTACTTCAAAAGTAAAAGTAGGCCCAAATACCCCCATACCCACCGTGGATTGTATTCAAACCACTTGCAAGCAAGCAAAAGTATCCATAGCCAGCATCGCTCCAAGACTCGAAACCCCCCCCACCCAAACACATGCAATAGAAATACTGCTAACCCTAATGAGCCCTAAGTTAAGAATAGTGGCAGAGGCTTTCTTTAACTATGCCAAATCCCCCCTTTCCTACCATGGATTTTATTCAAATGACTTGCAACCAAAATTACACATTCTCACGAGTGCTCTAAGACCCCAGAACTCAGTTGCAAAAATCTAGAACACCCCAAAACACATGCAATCCTGCTGCTAGGGCTAACCCTAACGAACCCTAAGTTACAAAAAGTGCCAAAAGGCTTTTCCTTATGGATTTTGTCCCAACCACTTCTATCCGGAATTAGACCTTCCCAGGAATGCCCCAAGACCCGCAAACCCACCCGCCAAAAAGCACAACACCCCCAAACAGCCCAAAAGCAAAATCTCATACTTACAATATTTCTCGGCCTTCGGTCCAAACGCGCTGTGTAGCTAGGCCATAACTCCGGTTTACCACCACGGAGTTCCTGAAAAGCAAATGCAATCAAGATTAGAGTGTCCCAGCAGTGCTCCCAGACCCCGAAACTCACCCACAAACAGCCAGAACCCCCCCAAAGAGCACCTCAAAGGCAAGCAAGTCAGCAAAAATACCAAAAAATGTCCGCCTCCGATTTGGTCCAAACCACTTTTATCCGGTATTAGAGCTTCCCAGCAATGGCCCCAGAGCCGTCAACTCACCCGCAAAGAGGTAAAACAACACCCCCACAAGTGCTGAGTCTTTCTTCATTGGGCGTAAACCAGCCCTCTGCTTTGATGGAAATAGGAGTCTGGAGGAGGAGGATAGAGGAGCATGTTCTTCTGAACTTGTGAACCTGAGGAATGCAGACTGCGGCACCTTCAAATCAATAAGCAAACAAGGGAAGACAGTTCTGCTGATTGGCTTGTTTTTGTGATTAGGTGATTAAAGTTTGAATTATATTAACTGTGCACAACAAAGAAAGACAGACACACAGGACTAAAAGTGAATAAGGACGAAAAAGAAAGTTATTGATTCATTGTCTCATTTTCAGGGCTCGGTGTCACGGTCCACGAATAAGAATAAGGCTTCGTCATCATACTCTGCGAATTCAGGCAGGGTGAGCTCAGTGTCACCTGACAGAAGAAATTCCCTCATCTATGTTGCTGTCCACCTCGTCTTCATCCGGCGTGCTTTCTCGTACTCTGTAATCTGGTGGTATGAGGTGCTGATTCATCTTGATCATTGTCAACCTCTCCACATTTTTGGGCGAGAGGCGGCTCCGTTTGGAAGTTACAATGCCACCAGCAGCACTGAAAACACATTCAGAAGACACGCTTGCGAGTGGGCAAGACAAGTAGTTGGAGAGCTGTGGCCACAATTCTTTTTTCCCATGCCAATACGCCAATGGGTCAGCATTAACATAGACCTCTGTTGAGTCATTCAGATAGTCCTTCACCATCGACTCAAGGTGCTCCTCCAAGGTTCCTCCACTTTGCTTAGCTGTTGCTGTGACCTTTTGAGAACCAAACCCAAGCCGAGCTAGCCAATCCTCTTCAGCCTCCAATGTTACTGTTGTGTCTGGTGGTGCAGATGATCCGGTTGCCGGTCTCTTTAACGGCTGAGAGGTCACTTGTGCCGCAGCCACAGGTGCAGAAGTGGATTGTTGTGACTGGGGATGGCCTGCTGATGCTGATGTACTGCCTTTTCCTTCAATTTTCTGCCGTTCTCTTTCAAACCTCTTGGCTTAGGAGGCTAGCCACTGTTTGTACTTTGTAACATCTTCATCAGCAAAAGGAAAGAATGCTTGGCCTGCCAGCGCCTTTTTGTAACGTGGATCCAGAATAGTAGCACAAATGTAATGCTGGTTTGAGTGGATCATTTTAAGACGTTCATCACCTTGTAGGCGCTCTAATAATTTCTCCGCCAGAACAAAAGGGTCTTGGTTTTCTTCATCTTTTTGAAACACAGAACACACCTCCTTCAGTTGGTGCTCCAGCATGTACAACAATGGGATAGCTTTTCCCAAATTACAGTCCTCCTTGCTGACTGCACGTGTGAAGAACTCAAAAGGACGAAGCATGCATGTCAGGCTTTTAACTATGTACCATTGCGCCGCACCCATCCTCAGGTCCTCCTTCTGAGCTGTACCCTGTGTTAAGAAATAGTGATCGAGTACCGTATACTGCTCATACAGACGCTCAAGCATGTAGAAGGTTGAGTTCCAACGTGTTGCCACCTCCTGGATGAGTGCTTTCACTGGCATTTGACATTCATATAGCAGGCTCCTCAGATGCTTCCGGGCCTTAAAAGAATGGCTGAAATGTTTGCAAATTTTTCGGCAGGTGTCCACTACCCTGTACGCTGCACTGTCTTTATCACTCAAGAATATTTTGACAACCAGGTTTATACAGTGCGCCAAACACGGCACTCTGAAATAGTCACCCAGCTCCATGGCCTTAACTACATTGGAGCCATTATCCGTGGAAACATAACCAACCTGGCGTTTTTTCGGGGACAGCCAGTCAAGGACCTTTGTGTTAAACACATCCAAAATGTTTTCTGCTGTGTGATGTTTCTCCAAACCAAACATGGCTAGTGTTGCATGTTTCCGAGCAGCTTTAAAAACTTGGTCCGGGTCAACACCTGCGTTTAGCTTTGCTTTAACACCTGAAAAAGAGACCCAGTGTGCAGTGATGCACATGTAATCAGCGCCTGCGCCACTGGTCCACATGTCTGTTGTCAGATGTATAGTGTGAACAGCACTCTTCTGCAAAGCTGCCCCAATCACCTCCAGAACATCTTCATGTAGTGCTGGAACCGCAACTCGGGCAAAATAGAACCGGCTAGGAACCTTCCATTTAGGGCAGAGCACTGCCACTAATTCTAGAAAACCAACCCCTTCTACAAAAGAAAAAGGGAGAAGGTCCAGAGCTAGCATTTTAGCCAGCTTAGTGTTATACAGACGCGTCAGTGGGTGGTTGCGTTCATATTGCGCTTCTGTAAACAACATCTTTTTAATGTTGCCCTGGACCAAGGATTTACGGGATGATGATGATGATATCTTCGACCCTGTTACGCTCGCTGATGAACTTTTTCGCATTGGTGTATCACTCTCTCCCACACTCTTAGTGTGGCTCACATGGGGTGTGCTGCTGACAGGGGTACTGGGTGTAAGTGAAGTGTTTGACACGTCTTCTTCCTCCTCGTCATCATCAGATGAAACATCAACGTTTTCATTACGTGCAATTCGGGCTTCCTTGATCGCCTGTAGGTGCGCAAACCATTGGACAGTGTGCTGTCTCCTAAGATGACCTCTCTGGCCTCCGGTACCATAGTTGGTACCAAACTTACCACGACTAACTCGAAGCTTACAAATGCTACAAATGGCTACGTTTTCCTTTTTTGGGCATACACTAAAGAAGTCCCAAACTGCAGACTTAAAATGTCTTTGGGGGCCGGAGGAGGCGGCGATACTGGTGGTGGTGGTCCTGCTGCTAATGCCAGATGAAGCGGAGGATGTGGATTGCCGAACTTCAGTACGTTTTGCACTTTCACCACCACTAATTGAGGTCGAGGTGGATGGAGGTCCCTTCTTGCGAGGAAGAAATATGGAAGCGGTAGGTGTTGGTGTACTAGTTAACTCCAATGGTTGTTGTGTTTCCATTGCCTCCTCGTCGACATCATCATCACGCTCAGCAGCTTCTCGGGATAGGGTCAAAATGTCTCTTTGCTGCATGCCCGCTGGGGCTGCAGTGACCTTTATGATGACTGGCTCGTCGTCGTGAGAGGCTTCATCAGCAGCAGTATCCGTCACTTCTTGTTGAGCCTCATCACACTCCATAGCTATGAGTTTTTCGACGACCTTCCTTTTACGCTTAGGTATCTTTGTCAGATCATGGTGTGCCTCACTCTCAGACTGCCGTGATGGTTCCCAATCTTCATCCAGATCATCAGAAGGAGGTGGGCTTGAAGAAGATGTAGACACCCCCCTTGATCTTTTCCTTGCTAGGGATGTGGAAGACAATGAATGATCATCAGGAGGAGTGGCTTCCTCAAATGATACCTCGGTTGCCCCTACTTCGGGAGGAACAACTATTGTGGGCACTTGTGACCCTCCATGCACCTCTGCTTGCGCATCTCCTTGCGCTGCCTCTCCTTCCACATGTACTTGGGTTTGTACTTGCACATGTTGTTGTTGTTGCGGCTGTGGTTGTTCAACACTTGTCAGATGAGTTACAACAACCTGTGTTGATTCAGGGACATTGTTGCTACTTTCTTGCGATGAGCCAACATCACTGGTCAATGGTGATTGAAGAAGTACACTGACTGCCTCTGCAGCACTCAAGGGCTTTGACTTAAGTTGGCGTGGTGGTGTAGGCACTGAGCCCAATGGAGCTGGGGTGCTGCTCCCAGCTTGGTGCCCAGCAGATCCCGCTGCTGCTGCAGGCGTACTTTTTTTTTAACTCCCAAAAAACGCGGCGGACGGCACACCAGCCTCCTTGGTAACTTGCTTCTTCTGCTCCTTACTGGCAACTTTCTTGCTAGAGGAGCTACGGAGAACTTTTTTTGGGGCCATCTTCTTCAGAGCAGGTCAGAACAGCAGGCCGCAGTTGCACGAGTTGCAGAGTTGTCTGAGGCCAGACGTGACGTCGCGAGACGTTATGCTGCACACACACACCGCTGCAGGACTTCTTCCTGGCACTGGTGGTTCTCTTGAGTCTTGTGCACCTAAAAGCAATGGAAGACAGAGGAACATCAGTTCAGTTATACACCCCAAAAAAATCGAAAAAAAAACAGAAAAATCAGCACAATCCCATGCCCTCCATGATGCTTAAATTCAAGACACCCCACAGAAAGACTAGGCCCATGCAAGACTCACTAGTCACTACCCCTGGTGAAAAGGCCACAACAACAGGCCAAAAAAACGAAAATCACAGAAAAATCAGCACAATCCCAAGCCATCCAGCCCCTCCATGATGTTTAAATTCAAGAAGACAACCCACAGAAAGACTAGGCCCATGCACCACTCACTACCCCTGGGCATAATGGATGAAAGCTAGGCAAAATGGGTGCAGGCCTGAGAACACTGCCTGCATTCAAAATGGCCCCCTCCCTCACAGCACATGGCCAGGGCCTGTAGCAGCACTCAAAATGGCCCCCAACCACATGGTCTGTCCACAACATGCCAAAAAAACGAAAATCACAGAAAAATCAGCACAACCCCAAGCCATCCAGCCCCTCCATGATGTTTAAATTCAAGACAACCCACAGAAAGACTAGGCCCATGCACCACTCACTACCCCTGGGCATAATGGATGAAAGCTAGGCAAAATGGGTGCAGGCCTGAGAACACTGCCTGCATTCAAAATGGCCCCCTCCCTCACAGCACATGGCCAGGGCCTGTAGCAGCACTCAAAATGGCCCCCAACCACATGGCCTGTCCACAACAGGCCAAAAAAACGAAAATCACAGAAAAATCAGCACAATCCCAAGCCATCCAGCCCCTCCATGATGTTTAAATTCAAGACAACCCACAGAAAGACTAGGCCCATGCACCACTCACTACCCCTGGGCATAATGGATGAAAGCTAGGCAAAATGGGTGCAGGCCTGAGAACACTGCATGCATTCAAAATGGCCCCCTCCCTCCCAGCACATGGCCAGGGCCTGTAGCAGCACTCAAAATGGCCCCCAACCACATGGCCTGTCCACAACAGGCCCAAAAAAACGAAAATCACAGAAAAATCAGCACAATCCCAAGCCATCCAGCCCCTCCATGATGTTTAAATTCAAGACAACCCACAGAAAGACTAGGCCCATGCACCACTCACTACCCCTGGGCATAATGGATGAAAGCTAGGCAAAATGGGTGCAGGCCTGAGAACACTGCCTGCATTCAAAATGGCCCCCTCCCTCACAGCACATGGCCAGGGCCTGTAGCAGCACTCAAAATGGCCCCCAACCACATGGCCTGTCCACAACAGGCCAAAAAAACGAAAATCACAGAAAAATCAGCACAATCTAAAGCCATCAAGCCCCTCCATGATGTTTAAATTCAAGACAACCCACAGAAAGACTAGGCCCATGCACCACTCACTACCCCTGGGCATAATGGATGAAAGCTAGGCAAAATGGGTGCAGGCCTGAGAACACTGCATGCATTCAAAATGGCCCCCTCCCTCCGAGCACATGGCCAGGGCCTGTAGCAGCACTCAAAATGGCCCCCAACCACATGGCCTGTCCACAACAGGCCAAAAAAACGAAAATCACAGAAAAATCAGCACAATCCCAAGCCATCCAGCCCCTCCATGATGTTTAAATTCAAGACAACCCACAGAAAGACTAGGCCCATGCACCACTCACTACCCCTGGGCATAATGGATGAAAGCTAGGCAAAATGGGTGCAGGCCTGAGAACACTGCCTGCATTCAAAATGGCCCCCTCCCTCACAGCACATGGCCAGGGCCTGTAGCAGCACTCAAAATGGCCCCCAACCACATGGCCTGTCCACAACAGGCCAAATAAATGAAAATCACAGAAAAATCAGAACAATCCCAAGCCATCCAGCCCCTCCATGAAGTTTAAATTCAAGACAACCCACAGAAAGACTAGGTCCATGCACCACTCACTACCCCTGGGCATAATGGATGAAAGCTAGGCAAAATGGGTGCAGGCCTGAGAACACTGCATGCATTCAAAATGGCCCCCTCCCTCCCAGCACATGGCCAGGGACTGTTGCAGCACTCAAAATGGCCCCCAACCACATGGCCTGTCCACAACAGGCCAAAAAAACGAAAATCACAGAAAAATCAGCACAATCCCAAGCCATCCAGCCCCTCCATGATGTTTAAATTCAAGACAACCCACAGAAAGACTAGGCCCATGCACCACTCACTACCCCTGGGCATAATGGATGAAAGCTAGGCAAAATGGGTGCAGGCCTGAGAACACTGCCTGCATTAAAAATGGCCCCCTCCCTCACAGCACATGGCCAGGGCCTGTAGCTGCACTCAAAATGGCCCCCAACCACATGGCCTGTCCACAACAGGCCAAAAAAACGAAAATCACAGAAAAAGCAGCACAATCCCAAGCCATCCAGCCCCTCCATGATGTTTAAATTCAAGACAACCCACAGAAAGACTAGGCCCATGCACCACTCACTACCCCTGGGCATAATGGATGAAAGCTAGGCAAAATGGGTGCAGGCCTGAGAACACTGCCTGCATTCAAAATGGCCCCCTCCCTCACAGCACATGGCCAGGGCCTGTAGCAGCACTCAAAATGGCCCCCAACCACATGGCCTGTCCACAACAGGCCAAAAAAACGAAAATCACAGAAAAATCAGCACAATCCCAAGCCATCCAGCCCCTCCATGATGTTTAAATTCAAGACAACCCACAGAAAGACTAGGCCCATGCACCACTCACTACCCCTGGGCATAATGGATGAAAGCTAGGCAAAATGGGTGCAGGCCTGAGAACACTGAATGCATTCAAAATGGCCCCCTCCCTCCGAGCACATGGCCAGGGCCTGTAGCAGCACTCAAAATTGCCCCCAACCACATGGCCTGTCCACAACAGGCCAAAAAAACGAAAATCACAGAAAAATCAGCACAATCCCAAGCCATCCAGCCCCTCCATGACTTTTAAATTCAAGACAACTCACAGAAAGACTAGGCCCATGCACCACTCACTACCCCTGGGCATAATGGATGAAAGATAGGCAAAATGGGTGCAGGCCTGAGAACACTGCCTGCATTCAAAATGGCCCCCTCCCTCACAGCACATGGCCAGGGCCTGTAGCAGCACTCAAAATGGCCCCTAACCACATGGCCTGTCCACAACAGGCCAAAAAAACGAAAATCACAGAAAAATCTGCACAATCCCAAGCCATCCAGCCCCTCCATGATGTTTAAATTCAAGACAACCCACAGAAAGACTAGGCCCATGCATCACTCACTACCCCTGGTGAAAAGGCCACAACAGGCCAAAAAAACGAAAATCACAGAAAAATCTGCACAATCCCAAGCCATCCAGCCCCTCCGTGATGTTTAAATTCAAGAAAACCCACAGAAAGACTAGGCCCATGAAACATTCACTCCCCCTGGTGAAAAGGCCACAACAAGCCAAAAAAACGAAAATCACAGAAAAATCAGCACAATCCCAAGCCATCCAGCCCCTCCATGATGTTTAAATTCAAAACACCCCACAGAAAGACTCAGTGCACCCACCACTGAGTACCCCTGGGCAAAAGGCCCCAAAACAGCCCAAAAATGGAAAATTCCAAAATTGTAGTTGCAGCAACTGTAATGTCCCAAACAAACTTACTTGTGAAATTTCTAATCCAAAAGTGATCCAAAGAAAGTCAAAAAGGCCTCAAATCCAAATATCCAGCAGCATCCACAAAAAGTAATCCTTCCAGCTCCAGATCCAAATGAAAAGTGACCAGGAGATGGACAAAGCACTGGGAGGAGCCTGCTGGACAGGAACAGGAAGTTGAAGACTGTGGGGCACTTCCTTCCTCCCACCCCCCCCCCCCCTCCCCAAAATGGACTCCTCGCAAAAAAAGTGCAGGCAAATGTCAACCTGGGGAGTTATTCAGATAAAAATCATCATTTCCAGAAGGTTTATGCTGCTTGCTGGTGGATTTCTTGTGCAGAATTGCAAATTTTGTATTTTCGCGAGTGCAAGATTGTTGCTGCTCGCCGCATCTTCAAGCTCGCAATTGCGAAGTACCGCGATACGTGATCACGGCGTACTCGCGTTGACAAACTCTCGCTGTACAAGTTGGCAAGCCGCGATTACGTAATCGCGCTTGCCAAATTCTCGCGGGATCCCGCAGCAAGATCCAAAATGGCGCAGCACTCGCAAAATATCAAGAAAAATAACTCGGCAAACGATGAATGACGGTAAGTAAACGCCGTGCGCCGCAAAATTGTATCACCAAGAAAAAAAATGCGCTGCGTGCGAATTTGCGGATTTTGCGGGAAATTCGCGAATCTCGCGGATTGCGAATTTTCCGAAAATCCACAAAATCCGCGAGCGGAACGGATTTTACGCCCATACTTAGGCAGCATACTCATGAAACAGATTATCATCTGCTTCAACCACCGGAAAGTTGACCGAAGAATAAAAGACTTTGAACGGATATGTAGGATCCATTTTAACTACAAAAATTAGTTCGACCTCAGTATCAGGGACCCAATAATTCCTTAAGTAGTCCTTGAGCGGGGCATGACTGTGTGCGGCAATCTGCCCCATCACTAAAGTAGTATGTACAACTTAATGTTTAGGCAGCACAGGCTAATAAGAGAGAGTAACCTTTTTTATTTAACTTCAAGCTTTAAAGAACCCATAAAAACTTCAATATAGGAGGTATTCCCATCACAGCCACCTCCGGAGGCGGATGTGAGGGTATTGTGGACAAGCACAAGCACTAATCAAGCGTCTTTCAGATAAGAACCAAACATTGGGGGTGCCATGTTGCGGGGATTCTGCACATACACAGAACTATGCACAGGAAAAAAGGACCTCAGTGAATAGGTGGTGTACCATCCTACCACAGCCGTACCCAAAATCGCTTACCGACTAGCTATAGTGTCTCATTTATTCTACATCTACAGCGAAGCTACCAATGATTAGACAACCCAGAACGCATAACTCTATCTTGGAAATCGCTGGAACCAGACACTCTCGCTTAGCCACTCATACTTGTCCACAATGCGAGTAATCAGAGATGCAGTATAGTTTAAAATGTTTATTTCAACTAACTTATTCTATGGTGCAGTACACGAACCAATACTATTAGCAGAATGCATAAACACAATATAGTCTGCATTGTTACAATTCCATAGAATATAAACAGGGAAGTCATGTTATGGAAAACAATGGAAAAGGACGGAATGACATAACCACCCTCCCCGTGACAAGAGATAGTATATTGTAAAACAGCAGACCTCTGGGTTTTGTCAACAGACCCCCATACCTCACTGCCTAGATACAATGTTCGCATCTCAAGACAAGCATGGGACTTCTCTCTTAAAAGATGTCTCTCCCTGTGTGTGAAAACAGCTTGTGTTTACAATACTAAGTTATAAGTTTTCCAGAGGTGCAGCTTTGTTATGTCTAGGTGCGAGGGACAGATCAGAACAAAAAACCAAAGGGGCATTGTTGTTTAACCTTGAACATCATATGCAGACTAAACCTCAGAACACAGCAAAGAACCTGCAAAGCCGACAGTTCTCATGTGTAAAAGGGCACAAATAAGTATTGAGAAATAGAAGCTTGCAGTGTTCATAACAGCGAAGCTCATGCTAATTTAGCAATTGTCGACAATGTACCTATAAGCCTTACTACAGAAGGTGATCTGCCATAATCCCTTACCGGATGATCTAACTCCCCATCACCTGTGGTTGAAAGTGTTCAGGTCCCCGTTGTGGTCACAAATTGGACATCCCTCCGAGCAGAGGGAAAACTGGAATCAGTTTGACTGAGGCTCCAAAAAACTACGACCTCGCATTGACAGCAGAGTCCTCCTCTGATTTGAAAACGGAAATGCGTGTGTATGGATAATAAAAACCTCCATGCTTCTGTGCCGAGGCCTCAGTTTGTCTTGCAGTTCCTACAAATCTGTAGGATCTGCGCATTGTTTGGACAACATAAACTAGGGGATTAGTGCCAAGAATGATTCCGGACACCCCCACAGGACCTATGGACCAGCTAGCTCACAGCGCTTCCGTATGCCCCCATAATCTATCAGGGAGCGAATGGTGTCTGGCAACCACTGAACATGACAGCCCTGTCCCCTCATGGATTGTGGAAACAGTACAGAACCTTTCACTCAGTGGCTCGTGCTCACTTGTTCTCAGAGCTAATCTGAGACAAAATCCTAAATTTACTACTTTTGGTATTCACAGAAGGCACTTACGATTTTTGGTATTCGCAGAATGCACTTACGACTACTAGCTTTACGTCCGCAATCAGGCCGGAGTTTCCGCACTCAAGCCGAAATTTACGCACCCGGGGCGGAAATCCCGCATTTGTGCCAGAATTTCCATTTCGCGCAGGAAACTCTGCTTCCAGGCCGGAATACCCACATTTGGGCTTGATGATCATTTCACATGCCTACCATCTCCCACCATGCTCCAGCTTAAGTGAATTAGCACTAACTGTAAGAAAAGCACCACAAACCATATAAAAGTAGAACACATTCAAGGAACAGGTTTGGCCACAGAGTTCCTGTTTTCATTCGCTGTTCATCACTAGAGGAAAATGTACCAAATGAGGAGGAAGAAGAACTTTACTACTGAGGAGACCACCATGATTCATGATTGTGTAGTTCATTGTGAGGCACCACTCATGCCTATATGTTATCCCACCTTACTGCACGAGTGGCACACAAAAGGCAGCTCTATGGCAGTGTTTAGCCACTGCTGTCTTAGCATTGGGAGGGGATAGGCGCCCAGTCCAGGACATCAAGAAGCAGTGGCAGGACAAAAAGAAAAGGATGAAGGATAAGTAGTCCAGGATCGAGCTGAACAAGATTCTCCCTGCACCACAATCTGGAACACGCCTTTGTGTCACCCCACTTCAGGAGGATGTCCTCACTACAATCTACACCCACATGTGCCATGGGCTGCCTGTGAGTGATGTCCGCAACATGGTATCAGGTAAATGGGATGACAAGAATAATAATATGAAAAGATTGTCTGTGTTGCACTGCCATTGTGAGTAAGGAAGTTGTCCAATTTTTATATCAAATATAGTCAGTCAGAGGCTCATATGTTTCCCTCCTTATGTTGCACCACAAATTATCCAAATTATCCAAAAAGTAACTCACCTTATGCCTGCCAAAATCACAAAGCAGAAGGTGAGAGAATCCTTATTTTAAAACATTTCATTCACATATTCTGTTGTTTATTTCCCACCCTGCCACACCATTACATCCCCAACGCCCCACTGCTCCTACCTGCACCGGCCATGGCGGTACTTCACAATACTGTTAGTGTGCAAAAGATATGAGGAAATGTCAGACAAGTTACACATATACATTTTCCATTTGGTGACTTTTCTCTCTTCTCACCTATTGACACATTCAGCCAGAGTACAGACAACAACAGTAGCAAAGGTCCTTCTGGGAGGAAAACACTGAAGCGGGTTGCACACACAACCACCTACTATGCCTTCCCAAATGAAGGGTCGGTCAGAAAGTAGAGAATGAAAACTTACATTTATTCAGGTACATACTCTGCAGAGGAGTCTGTCATGACCTGCACCCTAAGATGACCAGAGAGGAACTGACTCTCCCAGGCATAAGAACAGCAATTATACATTTCAGCAGGAGCACAAGACACTCCCACCCAGTACCTTTCCAAAGAAGGCAGCAAGAAACAAAGAGTGGCACACAAGGATGAGGTAAGAGTCTGAGTCCGGGTACACACTATCTTTCCCTGGCAAGGTCATTCTGTTTGCCTGTAGCTGAGCCAGTGGGAGCAGGCTCTGTCTCATGGGAAAGGTATGCAGGAGTATAAACAATATATACATTAATACAGCGAGGCCCAACCTTAGGAGAAAATGCACCCCAGCAGCTTTCTGCCGAAGCAAGCAGTACATACACATTCAGTCACAGTCTAATATGAATTGCAAAATACAAAATGGAGTCACACTGGCTAATGAATCCTGCATACTGCGAGGGATACTTGATGAGCTACTGGATGCAAGCATCAACACATGTAATTTAGCCACACACTGCTAATCTAAAACAGCACTGCAGAGGCATCATAGGAAAGGGAATTTTAAATCAAACAGACCCCCTTTTAGCAGTGTTGGCTAAAACCTTTATTGCTAGTATGGCAGGTTCTTTGCAACTGTAAGTGCATAGACAGAAAAAGCCTGGTCACTCAAATTGCAAAGGGAAACAAGACAGCACAGGGATACCAACATGCATATAATCTTCTGGATGTAATGCACCCTCCTTTTCAGCTGATCTAGGTGTATACCCTTGGTGTACTACTATGTTCTTCAACACTGTGCCATAATCAAACTGTATCAAAACTGTTCAAATGTTCATCATTATGAAGCAGGAAAACTATAAAAGACATATTGACCTAAGATAGATCTACGCCAACACTCAACAATTCTTCTATCTCTTTCTGAAGCACAGTCTTTGGTATTTGTATTGCATGAAGGTCCTTTACTTAGGGGTCAAGGTACCTATTCAGCAGACACAGCAGGCTGGAAGACAATGCATACAAGGGCCTATTTTCCATGTAACATACTCTTACATTGTAGCTGATGGAAAGGGCGATATGTAGAGGGGCAACAAATACTTCGAGAAAAACCAAAAAGAAAGGCAACATTTGCAAACCATCTCTTCAGATGCTAAGTATAAACTTATGATCCACAGGTGAAGTGAACATTATCATATAGAATTTAAGATGGGCCTAGTGTCATGTTCGGTCTGTAAATGAAGTCTTATGTTCTTCCCCACTCCTGGATACAAAAACAAACTGTGCTCCCCTATGCAAGAAGCCAAAGTAACAAACATGGTCACAAGAGAAACCGGTGTTGTATGAACTTGGGAATGCACAAGATACTTCTCATTGAGGGAGTAGAATGTTCCTGATACTAGTATTGGCATGAAAACAACTAGGGATGCAGCTTGCTTTTCAATTGGGTGACCAAACAGATATGTGGTGATTGGGAGAGAAATATAATTGGTGACCAGAGAACAGGATGGGCAAAACTCTTCTTTCCAGTGTTTTTGGATAGCCATCACTGGAAGGCTCCTATTGTTCATCTAGCATAGGTGCTATTGAGCACTGGCGGTGGAGCTGTGCGTCCAGCTAGGATCCAGATGCCATGTTGCAGGGCAAGGTATTTCTCTCACTGGAATCACAGTCTCTTCGCCCCATTCATTGACTGACCAAACAATGTACCAAACTCTCTTCCTTTACTTTATTGCTGGTACCTTAGACAGGGTACCGGCACCCTATTCTTCATCCATGAAATCCATCCCTACTAACCCTTTTCAACCTCAGTGCACTGTTCATCCATCAGGCGGATGTCATACCCTACATAAAAGGGGTCAAAGGAAGAAGTGGGAGTCAGACTCAAGATGGACCAAGGGGCAGAGACTCAAACACAGGTGAACCCACAGGCTGGGCACAATGGGCTAGGACTCAAGCACATGTAACCAACAGGCTGGGGTTCCTGCATCACCCCTCTCTCTGTGTTCTTTTCCGGGGGTACTGTGTCATCCAGCACTTCTTTTCTCTGCAGCTCTGCCCCAGTCATATTCATGGATGTTCCATAACAAGCAGCAAGGCATTTCCGACGCCTCTCTTTCTCCCTGTCAAGAATGGCATCCCGGACCTATTAGCGAGTATAAAACAAACTTTTAGTGAACTGGCAAGGGTTAAACGTTATACAATTAATAATTTCTTTAGTTGACAAGCCCTGAAAGAATAAAGAAAAGCAATGAGATCTGTCCCTTCCTATACTATTTATCTAAAGAACCTCAAAAGGAATTTCAAAGCAATGGCTCCTTTGTGTTTCCTGTCTTAGCAAACTTGTGTCCAATAAGTCATAGAGATCACAACACTTCTTCTACTTTGTGAACTTTAGCTACTGTGCAGGACTGCAGACACCTCTAAAATTATTTTTCTCAGGAAGCCAACATAAATGTTGCATTTGTGACCATGCTCTCATGTTATAGGCGTGGTGGGAAATCTAAAACTGCTAATTTAACAGCGATACCTATTGTATAAATAGCTGACAAGTTAGGCATAATGTAGCGAGTACATACATTCTCCAGCAAATTTGTTGTTACAAACAGGCTCTTGTAGAGCTACCTGCTCTTCAAACTGTTAATCTCTAAAATGTGTGGTGCGCAATTACCGGGGGCATACAGGCACCCTTCCTAGTATTGTGCATCATGTGCACCATACAGAAGACCATCGGGCCATGTGGCATCATATTCAGAGGAAAACCCTATTCACCATCTCTAGTAAGAGCTGTCAGCTCAATTACACAAGCTAACTGATAAGGGACTCGTGATGCCTCTGCGACTGTATGTAGTTTTGCGATAACATGAACAATAGTGGTGTTGCCACTTGGGAATTTAAACAAAAAACACTGACATATAGTTACCCTTTTTGGGCCAGATAAGGAAACATCAGTCTAGTTTACCCGCCCTTTCAGTTCTACTTCAATTCCTATTTCATCAATTTACAGAAGGGAAGGGCAGTAACATGGCCGACTTCATAGTGACACATTTTCCAATCATGACAATTTTGTGAACCGTGTTTTTTATTAATCCAATTAGACGTGCACTGGTGAGGTGCTGTGACTCTTTTTATTCAAGGTCATGTTCACAGTATCCTGTGAAAAAAATGGCTAAAACGAGTCCAACCGATTGTCTTCTGGAAATGGCCACCAGCATGACCATTCCTAGACAGCTCGGGCGGGCTCAAAAGACAGAAAGCACACAAAAAGCCATCTTGTGTACTTACAACACAAACAGCATACAACAATATATGTACCAAGCACAGTAGCTACAGAAAAACGCAGTGTGTTGGTTTCCCAAAACGACTTTTTCATGCTCATCATGTATCTCATGCATTGTTAATGCACTTAATTTGCCCAGGAGCTAGTCACCTAATTTGCCCAGGAGCTAGTCTCCTTCACCCTTCAACAGTAGATGACCTAAGCAGGTGACCTCCTGTCAAAAATACTTACATTTGTAGCTGGCACAAGCAGACAGATTGATCCCAAAGATAATGTATAAGGTATTTGTACTAATATGCACAGTAACACAGTAAAGGCACCATCAAAGGACACTAAACCAACATGACAATCAATGCACCAAAAAAGGACAGAAACACACAAAAAGGTTGAACAAGAAATATCTGCATCCCAAATGGGCTGTGTTCAAACACAGCCCTTTATAACCATACTTACTTAAATATATATTATCATATTCTGAGGTTGAGACAGCCCTTTAATGGTGAAAAAGGAAAAATAGCAGCATTTCACCACCAATACACACCACACTCACCAGCACACACATCAGCGTTGCACAAAC
Organism: Lissotriton vulgaris; assembly: GCF_964263255.1. NCBI lineage: Eukaryota > Metazoa > Chordata > Amphibia > Caudata > Salamandridae > Lissotriton > Lissotriton vulgaris. The sequence continues at coordinate 484,634,817 of NC_141693.1, read as the reverse complement.
ACTGATCCCTGCCTTGGGGTGTACCATGGGCCTACCATAGATGTGGCCCATGTACAAACTGTGGACAGGGACTGCGGTGGCTGGTCTGAGGCATCTTTTCTGGGCTACCCATGTGGATGGCACACTCAACGCTGCAAGCCTACTACTACTTACCCCCTTGAACCAGAAGTAGAAGAGAATTTCCCTTTACTACTTTGGATAAGGGCAGGTAGCTTCTACTTACTTATCTTGGACTAATGTGTTGCGTGTACTCACTCCATCTGTGGAAGGAGAAGAAAAGAAAAGAAAGAGACAACATACAACCACTATTGTATTTAAGTTCAGAATTGTTCACATATTCATAAGTTTGTGCTGATTTCCCTGTGTTGAAATATTTTGATGGTGATAAACGCAGAAAAATGCGTGTGATATATAGGCAGTGTCTATCACCCACTCATATTTGTTTAATATGCATTTTGGTGGTGGCAAATTGCTGCATCCTGTCATCTTTTACTCATTAGTGTGTGATCAGCATTAAAGAAACATCTGTGTCATTCACACTCATTCGAACATGTAAACATAAACTCGCCGTCTCTCTCATCACTGAGGTAATTTAAAAAGAAAGACTCTCTCTGTATTCATTTAAACATAAATGCTCCTTACCCCATTCTGGGAGAGGTTTGACTCCACGTGGGACCTCACCATTTACCGGGGTAGCCCTGTAGTCAAACACTGTTTTTGACACAATAGTTTGAACGGCCATGTAAACCAGGGTTGTATTGCAGTAAGTTAGTGTTCACAATTGGTAAACAAGTCAGCAGACACCCATACCTCACGGCCTAGATTCAATGTTCACATCGCAGGACAAGCACGGGTCTTCTCTCTGAAAAGGTGTATCTCCGTGTGTGTGAAAACAGCTTGTGTTTGCAATATTAATGTACACATTTTCCAGAGGTGCAGCTGTGTGTAGCCTGTTATGTCTAGGTGCGAGGGACAGATCAGAACAAAATAACAAGGAGCATTGTTGTTTAACCTGAACATCGTGTGCAGACTAAACCTCAGAGAATAGCATAGAACCTGCAAAGCAGACAGTTCGCATGTGTAAAATGGGCGGAAATAAGTATTGCGAAATAGATGCTTGCAGTGTCATGCGCAAAGCAGATTCATAGCAGCGAAGCTCATGCTAATTTAGCATTTGTCGAGAATGGACCAATAAGCCTTACTACACCCTCCCCCTGATATGGCCATCGTATGTAGATCATACGAGAAAGCAAAGATCAAAAGGACTGAGCAGATAACAAATCGGTGTGTCCAGTAAATTTGGAAAAAGCAAAAACGAAAGTTCGTGCAAAACCCAAAAAAAAACAAGTCCTGGAAGCATTTAAAAGGCAAGAAAGAGAGGAAAAAGTGATAGTAGAAAATTTGTTTTGTACCGAACCATTCATGCATCCGGTCACGAAGCAGTTGCAGCCGTCCTGGTCTGCACAGTACCACAAGAGGAGCAGCCATTATGTAGCAGGCTCAACAGAAGCAGGACACCCGCTGCCAATGCCAATAGTAACGGTAAACCGCAAAAGATGCTGGAAAAGATAGAATGAATTAATGCAGGTATCACACCAAATATAGTCTGAAACGAAGGAACAAGGCCAGAACACATATGTTCAAAAAAAATGAGCCAGGCCTTGTGTATGCAACGTATTAAAAATGCGATGAATCAACTCCCCAAAATGTTGTGGGAGGTTTGTGTTTAAAAGTGTTTGAATCTCAGACGGCGCACTAGCCACCTAGAGAGTGAAGGTTTCACGTGCAGAAGTTAATGCAACTTCTTTTTGCGTTAGAAGCGCCTTTAATCTGCTCAGCTTGTTAAAATCTGCCTTCAAAGTTGGAATTAAAGGCCACACTGGACTATCCAGCGACCCATGCAAGCGTGGGAAAAGCACAATATTGCAACAAATTATGCGCTGGGAAACTGTTACAATGTAAGGAATGCCACAGCATTTTTGGCACTTTAAAATAAGATGGCTGCCGTTAGTAAGCAGTGTGAACATAGGAATTATGGCTGGAGCTGGTTTACCTTTTAAAACACACACAAGATTCAGAGCTGAAAGGTTACAGGCTCTGTGCAACTGTATATTTTTACAGACAAGGGAATTTCCCACAGTGGAATCACAATCCTCCCCTGTTAGGTAAACTTCGGTGTTGTCCCTTAAACAACTATAAGTGAAAGTCAGAAACCACAGTTCATGTAAAAATACACTTCCAAGAGGTTCAAAATGGCCCACAGGGTAATGTTTCATACAGGATGCAAATTGAAACAGTGAGAACCGTACATTTATAACCCCATGGATTAACCAAACTGCAGAATCTGATTCCGCTACAGAAAATAGTAAAGGGTCTATTTTTTTTTGTGCAAAAGAGTATAAGTTGCATCTTTCATGGACATAAATTACTGTTTGTCTGTCAAATTAAACAGGGAAAATAAAGCAGTAGCATCAAAAAAATCCCATGGCACTTTTCCCACTTTCAATGTTTGCAAAGTCCATATAAATTGCATTACTGAGCGTATTAATTTTGACATGATATAACAGTGAAATATCTTCTTGCACAATGTCAATAACAGAGGAAACAATATTATCTAATGTATAAATGCGGGAAGACAATGTATTAATGCTGTTGACGACAAGAGATAAAATGTTTTCCAAGTTTACCTGGCCAATTCCCGTAAATGTGATGCTGCTTCTATTTGTGATTGTTTCCAAATTTCATTGTAAGCAGCATATATCCTTCTCTTTGTTCTAGGAGCTCTTGGTCCTAAAACAAAGTCAGCCAAATTAATATTATCGGACAGTAAGGATAAATGTTGTTTAATAGATGACAGTGTTGAGTGCTGTAACCATTGTTGACACAGTTTACTGACAGAGTAGGTCATAACAGTATGTGAATCAGAAAATCTAGGGTCTGGACTGTCATGTTTATAACCTAAACTAGAGTTAAGAAAACAGAGTTGGAATGCATTTGAACTATTAGGCCAGATTAACCAACCCAGGGGATCCATTGCAGAAGCATTAAATTAATTATTTTTCAATAAACTCTGTAAATCTTCAATGTTATAATTTGTGGGTGAGCGCCATTTGTTATATTCAGCTAAAGTCAGAATTGCTGGGGCATTCATTTGGTAGTAGTTGCCAAAGCAAAATATGTGGTTTGGTAAATAGTATTATTTAAAAATAGCATTTGAGTGGGGATGAAGCACCCACAATGCAGAACCTCGGAGCCTCGCACCTGCCATTAATTACAGCCCCAAACTGATTTTAAATAAATGGTTTCCTTCCAATGGTCATAACACTTTATGGCTAGATTATGGTGAAAGGAAAATAATATATTAATATACTACGTGTCAACATGAATTTCTGAGAGGAGGGGCTATTCATTTTGAAATAGAAAGATTCAGGACTAGATGGGCTAAATTCTGTAAAGTAGGTAAACTTTTTCTTTAATGTTTTCGATCTGTCCTTTACTGGCATGGGGCAATGCTCCCACTGGGTGTAATTTACGACAGGAAGTAATGTACTAGTCTTGAATATGAAGTGATGCCCATAATGATGATAACAGAAGAGGTCGGCATAATTAGCAGAATTCATATACAAGTCTTCAGCATCAAAAGCAGCATAATATTTTTAAATCTGAAAAAAAAGCTTGAATTGCATGCATATCCCAATCATCTGAACGAATGTCTTTTGTAATCACATCACCCATATAGACTCTAAAGACGTACAGTACGTTAATCAGCTCTGTAGGACCATGAATTTGGAAACCCACTTTATCCCAAATGATACCTCCTGAAGGAGGGAATGCTGAAATGTTAACGAGAGTCAGGTCACGCTTCTTGATGTTTGAAGATAAATGTGGGGCCAGAATTCCATTGATAAAATTCGCAGCAAAACGTTCAGGCAAGTATTGTCCATTGATGAGTTGAAAAAATACAGTTAAAAACCCAATGGACATAAAATGAAAAATTAAAAATAGTGTAAATCAAATATATGTCCATGGAGGAACCAAATAAGTCTTTTTAAAGCAATATAAAAAATTGACAATTTTGTTGGGTCACCTGATGATGTGGAGGATGCATCAAATGAAAATCTGCCACGATGCAAAGGAATATCCGGCAAATCATGCACAGAGCCACTTGTGAGATTAGTGTATTCAGCATCAGTCGTATCTGTTGATATAGGAGGGGCGATCGGAGGCTCAAGATCTGTGGTCATCTCGATGACCATGTGATTTGGCAAATTAGAAGATGTTATAGTTTCACGAGTACTTGAAATTGTGGGACAGGAAATAGCAGGTGTTATACTATTTAGAATCGGCCAGATGTTGTAACTTGACATTGTCCACTGAGATGTATCTGTTATCTTTGCGACCGGGTAGAGGAGGTAAAATCACTGTTTAAGTACCCTACAGGACAAGAACTGGAACCAGTGCATGATAAGAGGGACCACATTCTTTGTTGTTTTACACCTTTCCTCAGACAAGATCGCCAACTTTTGGAAGACAGCCAACCACTGGATTTTGTAGAGCTGTGTCAGTTGCTGAAGACAAATGTTCAGCAGCAAGGCTGACATGGGTCTCTTGCAGATTCTGTAACATAACAGAATGATTATCTACGTCAAAGGTTGCGGCAGCCGCCACAATGTCTAGACCATCAAGGTCTGACACAAACATTTTAATGTCAAAGAGCATTTCGTATGGGTTCCACCCACGCAGAGGTCTTCTAGGGAGATTATTAAGTGCACGTTGGACGCCATACAAATGGCCTAACCAGTTGCTGCCAGTACCTAAGATTCTAGCTGTTAAGAATTGCTTTAAGTCATGGTTCATTTGCTCCACAATTGAGTTGCCCTCAAGCCTATATGGGGACGAAAATTGCACCAGCACCCCCAAATACTGCATAGCATCCTTGTAAGCCTTAGAGGCGAACACTGGAACTTGTCCTGAATGAAAGGTGCCACAGGCAAAAATCCCTACAAAGACATGGAAATCCCTGATGACAGTTTGAGCGTCAGCACTGCGTTGTGGCCAGACCCAGAGAAATCTGGTGCACGAATCCACTGCAACAAAAATATTTTTATATGCACTATCTGAAGAGAAAGGACCGCAGTGAGCAAGGTAAACACAAGCAAAAGGCTGATTAACAATGCTAAGCGGTCTATGTGGAGGACGTGTAACCACAGATGGCTTAATCTGCTGACAAATGTCACAAGAAAGCACATAATTGTGGGTCTGTGTATATAAACCACGCCACCAGTACCGCTGCTGCAAAATAGAAACAGTAGCAGACGCTCCAGCATGTGCCGAGGCCATGCCTTTGAGTGTGGTTTTATTCAAAGTGTGTCTGTGGTCCGCTTTGGGAATGAGCTGATCTCCAACGTCTGGTATTCTAGCAAAAGGAACTTTTCAGGAGTTTACTGATAAGAATGTTTTGAAGGGACACCTTGCGGGTAATTAATGCCCTCCTTTGTTGCAGCTATCGCTGTCAAAATATAATTACCAATCTTCATCATGAATCTATTCAAGGCTGCTACGGAACACGTGGCTACTTCAGATTTGGTTGCTTCCTCAGCCGAGCTATTCCCAACAGCGTGTGCCCTGACACACTGATGGCCAAGAGTATGTATAACATGTGTGAGTGGCAAACATTGTTTAAGATCTGACACTCAAGCCTAGAGGGTTTTTTGCTTAATTGTGCTGCCTGTAGAATCTCAATAATCATTTTGAGACCAGAAGAATACGTTGTCATTGAAAGAATGAACACAGTAATAAGAATCGCAGACAATAAGAGTCAAAACCTTTGGATCAGCAAACTCGAGAGCAAGTACTAAGGTACACAGCTCAACTAATTGTGTAGTACAGTCTCCCGGTGCCTGAGTGTGCACTATGGAAGATTTGAATTCTCCATTCACCATTGTACCTGCAACTATAGCACACGTGTTGAGTGCGCATGTTTAGAAACTGTGGCTGGTTGAGCCGAACCATTGGTGTAAATAATAAAAGCATAGTCTTCTAAAGGAAGTAAAGACAAAGGAGGTGGACTAACATGTTCATACTGCAAGAACTCCTGTGTCTGAAGAGAAGCGTCAAAGATAAAAGTAACATCCAGGGATGTCAAAGAAGTAGCCCTTTGTATCCAATGGGGGTGTTAAGCTTTTCAGTTTGGCACACTTGCCTTTGTTTACTGTCCCTAAAGCAGGGTATGGCATAACCACTAAAATGTGTCTTCCCTGTGTCAAGGCGTGTTCCTTCAGATCCACCATTTGGACAGCTGTGAAAACTTTCTCGACAGTTGACAGTTGAAACCCTAATTTTGCCCAAAGTGATTTGTATGCTATTGGGACTGTGTCATTCAGGGGACAGATTATGGCTGTAAAAACCATTAGAAATATTAAGCGTTGTTTTATATTTTTCACGAACTAGGCTGTCCACCAAGGCAGAACTATGGGTATTTTGTACTGGAAAGATGAAGCAAAGGTAGTTCCAATGCCAGTAATCAAAAACTATGTGGTACGACCCATCCAGTTTGAATACAGTAAAGAGCAAATTATTCATTGGCAATATACACTTCTCAATCATTCCTTGATATTCCAACTGAGTGAGAATGTCAGCGACAGGACCTTTAGCTTCCCATTTAATAGGACATTGGGGTTGCGGTTGAGGCATCGACCATAAAGGATTCACCGCCACATGGTATGGCGGTGAATCTTTATCCCAGCCAACCTGATTATGGTACACAGCTGGAACAAGGGCCAAAGCCCACTTTGCTGCAAAAGCAACTGCATGCTCGTTTGGTATGTAACATGAACAACTAGAAAGTATCTTGTCCTCCACGCGAGCCGCAGGCAGAACAAAAGGTGGGGGGCCAGTCCGCCTCTGCTAGCAAAATGTCATTAGAAGCGGTCAGATTCTCCCAAAAAAAACAGTAACACCATGGTCAATGTCATCCTCTATACGAAAACTATTTCATACAGCCGATCGGGGGGCTACCCGTGTGTCGGCTCTCTCTACAGTAATGAGTCTTTCAGTTGCTGTCACCTCCAGACAAGGACACAGTGCCTCCCGCACAACTGTAACTTCCGCTGTGCTGTCTAGCAGGGTTATGACCCAAGTCCAGTCCAGTAGTCGTGTTCTCACTGTCTGAGACATATCTCGCTGTTAAAGCAGCAGCTGTTTTTTTCTGAAAAGGGAATCGGAAATGTGGTTGCTCTTCCTGCTTCCCCTCGTCGTCAAACTGGCAAGTCTGATCATGTCCCCTTGGAACTTGCTGACTCTTGCCACGATCCTGGTGATCCGCAACACCAGCTTGTGAACCAGATGTGTCCTATGAAGAACGAGGAGAATGCTGATCAGGGACTTATAATCTATCAGGGGTCTTAATTTTTGTGCGGTCGCGCAAGTCATAAGTATGCTCAGAAGATTCATGTGTCGGGGAACTAGCACAGGAACCTTGTTTCTGTTGTTGTCCCTGGCCCTTTTTCTTGTTTCTCCACTTCTTTTTAAAAAAGACTGGGAGTCCATCTGTATCAGATGGGACTTTAGGTTGTGATTTAGTCAGTGTTTGCGAATGAGTAAATGGTTTGTTCCCCAAAATATTGCAGCCAATGGTTTTATAAGCCTTTGCAATAATTTTTGGTATTTCGCGTGGTTTGGCCATCTCAGGGACTGCTGCCAAGCAGTTAGTGACTTGAAAGCTTACAGCATCGCCCTTGAAATTTTCAAGGATCATATCAGCCACCACGTCAAATACTCCCACCAGACACATCCCTAATTCCACAGCCGCTTCAGCGCCATGTTCATCTTGAACATGCTTTATCACGGAGGGGAGGACAGTCATAGAGGGTCTGCCGAAACACTTTGAGTAAACAGCTGCAAACACCTTTCCCCAGGGGTTACAATCAGCTAACTCGGGAAGCAAATCTTGGGGCAAACTAATTGTTAAAATTCAGTGTTTCTCTACAGGAGAGGTATTAGGAAAAACAGCGTCAAGCTGTCTAAATTTCTCGGCAAGCCAATAAGGTAGTTCATCTTTATTTGTCGGACCCTTACCCATTACCAAATTAACCATAACGGGACTGATAGTCCCACTACCAGTCCCCGCCGGGTGCTCGACAACCCCTGGAGCTGCCTGAAAAGCACGGGACACAAACTGTATAACAGCTCTATGCACTCGCATTAAGGAAGTATGCAACACCCGCAATTCATGGAGATTAGCGTGTGTTAACCCACGCGGGTGCGGTGCATCACCAGCCAAGACCGGCCATAAGGCTCCTTCAACTGATAAAGGACCTAAAAGAGCAGGTGTAAATGAGTGAGGAAGGGCGTCATTAACCCCTTCCCTGCTCATGACGAGCTCAGCTCGTCATGAGGCACAGTGGAGCTGTGCTTATGACGAGCTGAGCTCGTCATGAACAATGATAAATCCCACTTTGCAGCACAGGAGGGGAAAACCTCTAGCAGCCAAGGTGTTAAACCAAATTCGGTGTTGCAAAACCGATAGCGGAACCTCTAGGGTCTGATATGGACGATACTCGTCCGGCATCGCAGTGGCAGCATTAAGCATGGGCGAATTTTGCGAATCTGGTGTTCGCGAATTTGTGAACTCGCAATCCGCAAAATCCGCGAATTTGCAGATTTTTTTTTTTTTGTGTTCGCAAGGGTTTCTGCCAGTTCGCGAGGATTTGGTACTAGTTCGCAATTGCGAACTTACTTGTCGGCTCGCAACGGTCGCGACTATGTTGTTTCTACGTCTGGTTCATCATCACAGCCTCCCAGCACCCTCTGTTTCACCACTGCCACCCTCTCTTTTACCCATGCCACCCTCTGTTACATCAATGCCACCCTCTGGTTCATCATCACTGTAGAAGATGGGGGGAAAAAGCAAGCACACCTGCCCTGCTTCAACTGACATGAATTAATTTGGGGTTAGTTTATTAACAACACCTGCCCTGCCCGAACTGACAATAATGAATTAGGGGCTAATTAATGTGTCACTGAATTTGAAGTTCCAGCCTGGCACCTGCTTGTCTGCTCCCTTAGCTGTAAATCAGGACCTTTGTGGCATACAGTTAAGGTCAGAGCGGGGTCACACGATAGTTGCAAGTAGGCAACCGAATTCTGGAGGGCCCCCTCAGGAAGCACTACAGGGAATCGTTACAAATCATGAGATTGACCTTTTGCACCTGCTCATTGGTTTTGCTTTTGCAAAAATCGTTTTTCGGTAATTTTGCGCTATTCGTGAGGCTCGACGTCGTGCGAAACAGACCGCGGAAGCCGCCAATTCGTGCGAATGAGCTTTATATTTTTTTGCGGCGTGTTATTTGGCGATGTTTTTTGCAGTATTCGCGAGCCGCTTGCAGCTTAACACGCGAATTTACCCCAAGGTCGAGTACGGGCGCGGCCATTTTGTTTGTGTGACGTATTTCCGTTTCCGCCCGCTATGTATAATCTCGCGAAGTAAGCGCATTGCGAGTACAAGTTTGCACGAGATTGCGAGAAAAATCGCGTGCGAACTTACTTTTGCGCTCGTGAACGGGCGGCCATCTTGTTTTTCATTCATTTCCTGTGTCTGGGCATGGTGTTTATCCTCTTGCTATCTTTGCCATCCTTTGCTTGTTTTCAGTTTTTTTTCGAATGATTTTGCTTCTTATCTATCCCTCTCTTTTCCTAGCTGTATATTTTTGTCTTTTCTGCTATTTTTGTTTACTTTTAAACTACTTTTTTAAACTCTTTTCTTTTCTTCTTCCCTATCCTATTCCTTCTTAATTTTCTACTTCCTACCTTACCTGCCCAGACCATGGTGAAGCCAGGCGCCGTGAAGCTGCCCAGGCACTTGAGGGCCGCAGCGGCGGCGGGGAGGAGGAGTCCTGGACCCCGTGCCAGGACAGCATGCGGGCGATTGAGGGGGGAGCAGGTGACGTGACGGGAGATCTTCAGCCCGGAGGAAGTGGGCGCGCTGGTCTACTTCGTCCAGCGCCGCCTGCCCAGGACCATCGCGGGAGGCGGCAGGATCGCGGCCGGCTACAACATCCGGGAGCGCTGGAAGCGGTGGCAGAAGGTGTGCTGGGCCATGTCCCAACTCTCCGGGGTCCAGCGCACCTACAGCCAGGCCACCCACCGCTGGACGGACCTCCTGGACCGGGAGCGCGACCTGCTGGACCAGCTCGGCTTGGAGATCCCCGGGCTTGGTGAGTAGTAGTAGCTATTTCATCACTCACTACTATGTTTTCTCCTGCTCTGTGTTGTTGTATTGCAAATATTTGTTTTTTACATGGAGCAAGCCAATAATGCTGCTGACGATTACATTGTAGTTAAATTATATTTCAAAATCTTCTGTGCATTTCAGGTGCACTGCTCTCCTTCTCAGTGGTGTTGCTACTATGCTTATTTGTTTTCTATTTTGTGGTCTCATTGGCCTGAGTAACTATTATGTATGAGTGTACTTTACAGAACTGCGTAATGCTAGACACTAGGGGGCAGATTACATTTACAAGCCCCTTGCGCCACGTTTACGTTGCCTTGCATGACGCAACAGCAGCGTAAACGTGGCGCATCCCTGCGAGTCATTTACAGCGTGACGCATCTAGGGAGATGTGTCACGTTATAAAGCCATGGGCCTGCGCCACAATGGGTGCGTTCCTAGTACGCAGGGTGGGCGGTCCGGCGGCTGTGTGCCTCGCAAAAGTGCCTGCGTGAAATCTACAAGATTTAACGCAGGCACTTCTGCGACGCTGCTACGTCAATTCAATTCCTTATGCCTGCTTGAAGCAGGCGTAAGGACTGACACAGCATGTTAAGTATTGAGTGGCCCTGAGCATTACTGGAGTTGCATTGCGTTCGCGACGTGACTCCAGCGATGCGCCGCTCTTACGTGACGAGATGCGTCACGCAAGTGCCTACCCTTGCGCCAGGGCGCGCCGCATTGTAAATGAGGCGCATCTGCCGTGTCGCAAGGGTAGTTTTGCGTGAAGCATTTGATCTGGCGCATCTCTGGAGATACGCCAGAACGCGTAAGTAAGTATGCCCCTATGGGACAGAATTGCAATTACCGTCGCATCCCTGCAAAGTAGCAGGGATGCGCCAGTAATTGTGCGGCCCGCTACCACCACCAAACATGCTGCACCGTATTTGCAATGCGGCGCACCATGGGCCCAAAAGGTCACTGAAGCTTTACTGCTGGAGTTGCGTCGCAACGATGGCGCAGCTCCAGCAATGCTCTGGGGTACCCTATCTCCCCAATGCTGGGTCAAGCCGTACGTCTGCTTCAAGCAGGTGCAGGGTTTGTGTGACACACCATTGTCCTAAAGGTGACTGATTGATTTCCCTCAGCCACTTTTAGGATGTGTTCCAGCGCAGGAATGCCCTTCCTTGCGCCGGAACGCCCCCTGATGGCGTAGGGCTTTATAACGGGATGCATTTCCCAAATGCGTCACGTTGTTATAATATTATACGCCGCACCATGGCGCCTCTTTTGTTCAGCTGCTGCGTCACAAAAGTCACGCAAGAACGGAGCAAAAGAGCCGCAAGGGGCTTAAATCTGCCCCTTCCTTTGTACCCCTGACAATAAGAAAAATAGTGGCGGTGGATTGATAGTTTGACTATTTAAATGACTGGTTATGTAGCAGGCAACTGTTAGTGTTGTCACTGATCTGACTGAAATCACAATGGAGTTTGTCTGTCACTTTGCGTCTTGCCTGCGGACTGCTGCCTGCCAATCCTAGGTGAACCTTTCAGTACTTTGTTTAGTGAGTTACGTGACTTTCGAAGTCGCAGGTCCGCAAATCAATGAAAACTAACCCTAATCAATATAATTTCGCGGAAATATTTTGTAACTGTTGTTTTGAAATGTTTGATTTGGTTGACATTGACAAGCAACAATCATCCATGTTTTCTGTTCTTTCTTTCATGTTGTACGTCAGCTCCCCCCAGGGGCGAGGGGACACAGGAGCAGCAGGTGGCGGCGGATGCTGTTGAACAGGGCCAGGATCGGGCAGGCGAGGGCTCCTTTGCTGGCCCCAGTAAGTTTTCATTTTAGACTAGTACCTATTTTTCCTAGCGTTCCTCATTTGATTTTTTCAAAATCGTCTTTGATCTTCTTGTAGACTGTATCTAAATTCTTATCCTGCCTCTACTATGACTCCCTGTGGTATTACTAGATTATTCTTATTAGTCTGTCTGTGTAGCTAACTAAGATTGCACGGTTGGCAAAACTCCCATTCTAGTCAGCAATAGCTCTATCAACTTAGTGCAGTCCTCTGGGATTGTCCATAATGTCTTTTGAAGTGTTCTATCTGCTTTGAAAATTCCCAACTATAAAATGTGAATGACCACCAAGAAAGAATAAGATACTACCTTTTGGTTTGGATAGGAGGACAATCCATACCACTACTGTTGCGGGGACAATTCTTCTGCAGAAACAGAACTATGGACAATAAATAGTGCATTGCTTATCAATTATAATAGGCGCTGTTAGAGTTTCCACATACCTCTGTGATAACAGACTTTGAACCCCCAATGTCTTTACTGACTGACTACATAGTGTGGCACAGTCATTTACCTCCCGAAGTCATCGATGATTGATTCCCAATGATGATTATCCAACGTAGCTCAAGAGTACGGAGTCAGAGTCAAGAAGTGTCAGAGGCACGGACTCATGCTTGCAAAAATTGCAAAACCTTTCGCTCAGTCACTCTAGTCTGGACCAAAAAACACAGAGTCTATTTAAGTTTAAAAGCTTTATTAAAAGTAAACACATTTATTAAAATGAAGTCATAATAAATCTAAACGTTTAACTGATAATGGAAAAGTGGTTAGTGCTGACGATTAATTGAAGACATTTCTTGTGGTCCAGCCGAGCTCTCACCTGGTTTCAACTTGATCTTGTTGTTAGAAGTTCATCTTCTGTCTGTGTGGAGAAAAATGGTGAGTGTTAAAAAGCCAGCCTTCATCAGTTGTGCCAAAAAGTGCAGCAAGACAAAACCCTTCCCTGGAAAAAGGGACATTTTTTTTTACTTTAGAGTAGACAGTCACAAATTACATTGTTTTCACATGTCTTCATTCCTAGACCAAATACTAGTGAGTGGTTTATTCTAACATTCTTAAATGTACTTTGTAGGTGGAACATCTGGTGGCGGGGCCAGCGCGGAAGTGGTGGTGCTCGACATGGAGACGGAGGGCAATTCTTCAGGGGAGGAGGCGGCGGCTGTAGTGCCGGCTGTGAGAGTTGAGACGGTGGTGGTGGCGGGCAGAGGTAAGCTCTTATATATTCCTTACTTATTGAGATTGAAGACGTGGCTGGGAAGGAAAGAATATGAGATGCATGGCTGGGTGAATGATGAAGCAATGATGGGTGGAAGGACAGCAGCCTGGGTGGGTGACACAGAAACTGTATGTGTCCATATACCTGGATCATGCTACTATCTGACTCATAGATAGCATATGTGTATCTAGAGCAGGGGTACTCATAGTACGGCCCGCGGGCCGGTGGCGGCCCGGCAAGCCTTCCTTGGCCGTGCGCAGACCTTGCAGACAATCACTGCTCCCCCGGCCCCCACAGAGCAGAGGCTTTGTTGTATTTCACCTGTTAACGCCCCTGCATCTCCACTCTGACAATCACTGCTCCCCCGGCCCACACAGAGCAGAGTGGAGATGCAGGGCCACAAAGAGGTAAAATAGAACAAAGCCTCTGCTCTGTGGGGCCGGGCGAGCAGTGATTGTCAGGGTGGAGATGCAGGGGCGCTACAACAAACAAAGCCTCAATAATATGTTAATGGTCTTTTAAAGACCTGTTAAGTACTTTGGTGTGGCTGTCTATGTGTGCGCGTTGAGGAAGCTTTCTCAGCCTGGGCTGAAGGCTGACACAGACAGACACACACACAGTGAGATGACAGAGGGGGAGGGAGAGGGAGGGCAGGAGGGGGAGAGAGATGGAGAGGGAGGGCAGGAGGGAGAGAGATGTATGTAATGCTGGGTCTGGTGGCTCAGTGGATGAAGGCATCTGCTGCAGGGACCTGTGTGCAACCTCATGGTCACAAGTTTTCGTTTTGCTTTAGCCCCGCCCCCTCTGACTCCGCCCCCACCAGTGCGGCCCTCGGCCACAAACTACACTGTAAATTTAGCCCCCGAGAGAAAGTTTGTGAGTACCCATGATCTAGAGAGAGTAGACAGTCAGTGGATGAACTAAGTGTAACTTTGAAGAGCATGTAACACTGCAACCGCACGTCCGTTCCAGTGTGGGAAAGGCAAGGAAAAGAAGTTGTAATTTTGTCCAAATACTACCATCAATAGTAGCAGTAGTTTGTATTGCAAGCACAGCATAGATCCGGTTATTACGGTGGCCACTCCCTTCCTCTCTTAATAAGTTTAGTAGTACTCAGTCATTCATGTGTGGATGTATCACTGGTCACTCAATAAAAAGCAAAGCACCTAAAGTCATCCCATATGTAAGCAAAAACAACTCATGTGAAGTGATAGATAATCAGATTATTTATCTTCTTCATTTTCCATTTCTAGTACTCATTTGCACTGTAGGGTGAAAGTTAAATTAATTAAGCAGTAGCCCTTGTAACAGAGTATTCTCAGTGCCACCCGTAATAGAAAAGTAAGAGCTTCACCACCTGCATGTACTGGACCGGTACAGTAACGCAAGTCTAGGTCACTCATCATGGCGTGCGTCTCTTTTACTCGGGTGCAAGTTCACTGCGCTGGCATTATGCCGGCTTGCAGAAGATAACGTACCAATTTTCCTAAACAAGAGACAAGAAGAAGAATAAGACTGGTGTACTTTCACAGTCGACTCCAATGGAAGTCCATAGTGCTCGTAGAATTTGTTCCTTAAACTCCCACTAATGTTAGAGCAAGGATGAAGAAGTGGGAGGTTAGATAGATACTGGGCTCAATAGTTATGTAATGCGCTTGCAAGTTGCTAGTTGTACTGTAACACAAATTTCTGCTGAATGATTGAGTTAATCTTAAAGAGCATTGGTTACAGACTATGTCTTTCTTTCTTCATATAGATGCTCCTTCCAAACCAACAAGGAGGAAGGAGCTGGCTAGAGCGGCCCGGCAACGGAGGATCGATGCCACTGTTGCTGAATATCGGCGGCTGGTGGCCCTGGAGGACGATGAAAGTGCGCAGTCGACCACGACAACAACGTCGGCTGCATCGGCCTCTGTGCCCCCACGGGCTGCCACCCAGCACAGTGCTCCAGCCAGACCGAGCCGGGCTGCCTAAGCCAAACGCCGAGCAGCAAGGGCAACAGCTGCCTCTCACAGCCATTGCAACTACAAGGCACGCCTGTGCCGCAGTACCCTGAGGGTGTCCCGCCTTCAGCAGGAGCTCCACAACTTTACCAACGTGTTGGAGGGTCTCCGCTTAGAGCACGCCTTGCTCCGCGAGGAGTTTGATGCCCTGGCCCAAAAAGTCAACAGCATCCACCCATAGTGTCCCTTGCCCCTTTTTTAGAGACTTTTGGGGGGTGGGAATCGGGAGTTGGGTTTGGGACTTTTAAAGGACAACCGTTGGGGTTAGGGAGGATCTTGCGGGAGATTATTTTGTTAGGGATATAAATATACTTTTTCAAACTTTATCTGAGCATACCTGTTTTTTACTGCTTTTGAGTCTGGTGGGTGGGGGTTTAACAGTAAGTTTGTTTTCCTGAATAGTCCTAGGACTTTAGTAGTACTACCGTCAATCTCTCGTCTCTCCTAATACTCCATTATACTACCTCCAACCAAACGCTTATCTTACCTGTAATTTGTGTTTGAAAGTAGGGCTAGGCCCAGGGCTGGCTCCACGGGAAACAGCGAATAAGGTTGGCAATCCAGGGCGGATGAAATGTCCTCACTGCGGTGGTACTAGTGGTGTGACACAGTGGCAGTTGCATGCCTAAGGAAAAAAAGAAAATGAAACCTGGTTTGTCCTTACTGTAGCATTACAACGGTACGATAGAGAATATAGCAGGTGACAGTACACTAGACTACAACAGTGCCACAATGTAGCCTAACAAATGGTAAAGTATTTATAGTATAACTTGTACTTGCGTAGGATTTCTTTGACATTGGCTAATACTACAAGAAATAGTACTGAAGCTGAGTAAGTCCAGAATATATCCTCGGATTCCTTCACCAGCCTGTTGCTATGACCTTATCCTCCCCAGCAAGTGTATGGAATTATTGATGTCAGTTAGTCACACATCAAGCAAAACCACACAACCAGGGGGAAGAGGGTTAGGGTTTGTAAAATGGATAGGAATGGGGGTTTCTTTTTGGGTAGGTTTTGTTGAGAGAAAAAAAAAAAGCACAGCATGGACAAACAATAATTGAACATAAAGAAATTTTTAGTTACAAAGCTAACCATAAATCTTTTACGTGACATAAAGGAAGTGCATGCACTACTGAATGCATTGTTACAGAAAAGTAAGTAGTACTTTCGACAACCGCGAATGCCAAAATGCGACAGTACAGGGCTACATTAAATTAGGTTAAAAAAATAGCCAAAGTAAAACATATAGAATGGCTGTAGGGATCAATTTAGAAGCAGAGAGAGATCCAAGAAATGCAGTCACACACACTCATTGAATAAAATAATGGATACTGTATCTGTATTGTTGTAGTTGTCCTGTTGAATTTGGTAAGTAAGTTGCATGCAGCAAACAATTCCTCTTATTAGCGGCACTCCTCCATTCCAGCTGACGCTTCGTCCATCAATGTTGGTGACCAGAAGACACCCTGTACACTGCCTGCCTGGCGGATGCTGAATTGCGGCTCGCTAATGTGAAGCCTGACTCCATCCTTTTTTCCCCATTGCAGACTGAAACCCGGCCTGTAATTATTGAACGAAAAACAGCACAGATAAATAAATATAAGGTATGTACGCTGTGTAGTGCAAAAAGTCACACTTTGATTTTCCTAATAGACAGTACAACATTTTTGAAAGTGCGTACTCTGTCTGAGTCACTTTTTCAAGGATAAATAAGTATGGGCGAATTATTTAGCGGATCTTTCCCCTCAAGCTAGGTGTACTGTAAACTGTGTTTTAGAGCAAAATTAGACCTTACCAGCAGTGCTTCCACCCAGACCCTCACTAAAGCCAGTTGCAAAAATGTAGAAGACCCCCAATCAGATCTCAAAAAACGAGGCCTAGCAGAAAACTGGTGACAAAACGTACTTCAAAAGTAAAAGTAGGCCCAAATACCCCCATACCCACCGTGGATTGTATTCAAACCACTTGCAAGCAAGCAAAAGTATCCATAGCCAGCATCGCTCCAAGACTCGAAACCCCCCCCCCACCCAAACACATGCAATAGAAATACTGCTAACCCTAATGAGCCCTAAGTTAAGAATAGTGGCGGAGGCTTTCTTTAACTATGCCAAATCCCCCCTTTCCTACCATGGATTTTATTCAAATGACTTGCAACCAAAATTACACATTCTCACGAGTGCTCTAAGACCCCAGAACTCAGTTGCAAAAATCTAGAACACCCCAAAACACATGCAATCCTGCTGCTAGGGCTAACCCTAACGAACCCTAAGTTACAAAAAGTGCCAAAAGGCTTTTCCTTATGGATTTTGTCCCAACCACTTCTATCCGGAATTAGACCTTCCCAGGAATGCCCCAAGACCCGCCAACCCACCCGCCAAAAAGCACAACATCCCCAAACAGCCCAAAAGCAAAATCTCATACTTACAATATTTCTCGGCCTTCGGTCCAAACGCGCTGTGTAGCTAGGCCATAACTCCGGTTTACCACCACGGAGTTCCTGAAAAGCAAATGCAATCAAGATAAGAGTGTCCCAGCAGTGCTCCCAGACCCCGAAACCCACCCACAAACACCAGGAAGCCCCCCAAACAGGCCCCCAAAAACGCTACATTGAGCAAAATGTCAGAAATAGCAACAAAAAAATCCTTATGGATTTTGTCCGAACCACTTCTATCTGGTATTAGACCTTCCCAGGAATGCCCCAAGACCCGCCAACCCACCCGCCAAAAAGCACAACACCCCCAAACAGCCCAAAAGCAAAATCTCATACTTACAATATTTCTCGGCCTTCGGTCCAAACGCGCTGTGTAGCTAGGCCATAACTCCGGTTTACCACCACGGATTTCCTGAAAAGCAAATGCAATCAAGATTAGAGTGTCCCAGCAGTGCTCCCAGACCCCGAAACTCACCCACAAACAGCCAGAACCCCCCCAAAGAGCACCTCAAAGGCAAGCAAGTCAGCAAAAATACCAAAAAATGTCCGCCTCCGATTTGGTCCAAACCACTTTCATCCGGTATTAGAGCTTCCCAGCAATGGCCCCAGAGCCGTCAACTCACCCGCAAAGAGGTAAAACAACACCCCCACAAGTGCTGAGTCTTTCTTCATTGGGCGTAAACCAGCCCTCTGCTTTGATGGAAATAGGAGTCTGGAGGAGGAGGGTAGAGGAGCATGTTCTTCTGAACTTGTGAACCTGAGGAATGCAGACTGCGGCACCTTCAAATCAATAAGCAAACAAGAGAAGACAGTTCTGCTGATGGGCTTGTTTTTGTGATTAGGTGATTAAAGTTTGAATTATATTAACTGTGCACAACAAAGAAAGACAGACACACAGGACTAAAAGTGAATAAGGACGAAAAAGAAAGTTATTGATTCATTGTCTCATTTTCAGGGCTCGGTGTCACGGTCCACGAATAAGAATAAGGCTTCGTCATCATACTCTGCGAATTCAGGCAGGGTGAGCTCAGTGTCACCTGACAGAGAAGAAATTCCCTCATCTATGTTGCTGTCCACCTCGTCTTCATCCGGCGTGCTTTCTCGTACTCTGTAATCTGGTGGTATGAGGTGCTGATTCATCTTGATCATTGTCAACCTCTCCACATTTTTGGGCGAGAGGCGGCTCCGTTTGGAAGTTACAATGCCACCAGCAGCACTGAAAACACATTCAGAAGACACGCTTGCGAGTGGGCAAGACAAGTAGTTTAAAGCCAGGTTGGAGAGCTGTGGCCACAATTCTTTTTTCCCATGCCAATACGCCAATGGGTCAGCATTAACATAGACCTCTGTTGAGTCATTCAGATAGTCCTTCACCATCGACTCAAGGTGCTCCTCCAAGGTTCCTCCACTTTGCTTAGCTGTTGCTGTGACCTTTTGAGAACCAAACCCAAGCAGAGCTAGCCAATCCTCTTCAGCCTCCAATGTTACTGTTGTGTCTGGTGGTGCAGATGATCCGGTTGCCGGTCTCTTTAACGGCTGAGAGGTCACTTGTGCCGCAGCCACAGGTGCAGAAGTGGATTGTTGTGACTGGGGATGGCCTGCTGATGCTGATGTACTGCCTTTTCCTTCAATTTTCTGCCGTTCTCTTTCAAACCTCTTGGCTTAGGAGGCTAGCCACTGTTTGTACTTTGTAACATCTTCATCAGCAAAAGGAAAGAATGCTTGGCCTGCCAGCGCCTTTTTGTAACGTGGATCCAGAATAGTAGCACAAATGTAATGCTGGTTTGAGTGGATCATTTTAAGACGTTCATCACCTTGTAGGCGCTCTAATAATTTCTCCGCCAGAACAAAAGGGTCTTGGTTTTCTTCATCTTTTTGAAACACAGAACACACCTCCTTCAGTTGGTGCTCCAGCATGTACAACAATGGGATAGCTTTTCCCAAATTACAGTCCTCCTTGCTGACTGCGCGTGTGAAGAACTCAAAAGGACGAAGCATGCATGTCAGGCTTTTAACTATGTACCATTGCGCCGCACCCATCCTCAGGTCCTCCTTCTGAGCTGTACCCTGTGTTAAGAAATAGTGATCGAGTACCGTATACTGCTCATACAGACGCTCAAGCATGTAGAAGGTTGAGTTCCAACGTGTTGCCACCTCCTGGATGAGTGCTTTCACTGGCATTTGACATTCATATAGCAGGCTCCTCAGATGCTTCCGGGCCTTAAAAGAATGGCTGAAATGTTTGCACATTTTTCGGCAGGTGTCCACTACCCTGTACGCTGCACTGTCTTTATCACTCAAGAATATTTTGACAACCAGGTTTATACAGTGCGCCAAACACGGCACTCTGAAATAGTCACCCAGCTCCATGGCCTTAACTACATTGGAGCCATTATCCGTGGAAACATAACCAACCTGGCGTTTTTTCGGGGACAGCCAGTCAAGGACCTTTGTGTTAAACACATCCAAAATGTTTTCTGCTGTGTGATGTTTCTCCAAACCAAACATGGCTAGTGTTGCATGTTTCCGAGCAGCTTTAAAAACTTGGTCCGGGTCAACACCTGCGTTTAGCTTTGCTTTAACACCTGAAAAAGAGACCCAGTGTGCAGTGATGCACATGTAATCAGCGCCTGCGCCACTGGTCCACATGTCTGTTGTCAGATGTATAGTGTGAACAGCACTCTTCTGCAAAGCTGCCCCAATCACCTCCAGAACATCTTCATGTAGTGCTGGAACCGCAACTCGGGCAAAATAGAACCGGCTAGGAACCTTCCATTTAGGGCAGAGCGCTGCCACTAATTCTAGAAAACCAACCCCTTCTACAAAAGAAAAAGGGAGAAGGTCCAGAGCTAGCATTTTAGCCAGCTTAGTGTTATACAGACGCGTCAGTGGGTGGTTGCGTTCATATTGCGCTTCTGTAAACAACATCTTTTTAATGTTGCCCTGGACCAAGGATTTACAGGATGATGATGATGATGATATCTTCGACCCTGTTACGCTCGCTGATGAACTTTTTCGCATTGGTGTATCACTCTCTCCCACACTCTTAGTGTGGCTCACATGGGGTGTGCTGCTGACAGGGGTACTGGGAGTAAGTGAAGTGTTTGACATGTCTTCTTCCTCCTCGTCATCATCAGATGAAACATCAACGTTTTCATTACGTGCAATTCGGGCTTCCTTGATCGCCTGTAGGTGCGCAAACCATTGGACAGTGTGCTGTCTCCTAAGATGACCTCTCTAGCCTCCGGTACCATAGTTGGTACCAAACTTACCACGACTAACTCGAAGCTTACAAATGCTACAAATGGCTACGTTTTCCTTTTTTGGGCATACACTAAAGAAGTCCCAAACTGCAGACTTAAAATGTCTTTGGGGGCCGGAGGAGGCGGCGATACTGGTGGTGGTGGTCCTGCTGCTAATGCCAGATGAAGCGGAGGATGTGGATTGCCGAACTTCAGTACGTTTTGCACTTTCACCACCACTAATTGAGGTCGAGGTGGATGGAGGTCCCTTCTTGCGAGGAAGAAATATGGAAGCGGTAGGTGTTGGTGTACTAGTTAACTCCAATGGTTGTTGTGTTTCCATTGCCTCCTCGTCGACATCATCATCACGCTCAGCAGCTTCTCGGGATAGGGTCAAAATGTCTCTTTGCTGCATGCCCGCTGGGGCTGCAGTGACCTTTATGATGACTGGCTCGTCGTCGTGAGAGGCTTCATCAGCAGCAGTATCCGTCACTTCTTGTTGAGCCTCATCACACTCCATAGCTATGAGTTTTTCGACGACCTTCCTTTTACGCTTAGGTATCTTTGTCAGATCATGGTGTGCCTCACTCTCAGACTGCCGTGATGGTTCCCAATCTTCATCCAGATCATCAGAAGGAGGTGGGCTTGAAGAAGATGTAGACACCCCCCTTGATCTTTTCCTTGCTAGGGATGTGGAAGACAATGAATGATCATCAGGAGGAGTGGCTTCCTCAAATGATACCTCGGTTGCCCCTACTTCGGGAGGAACAACTATTGTGGGCACTTGTGACCCTCCATGCACCTCTGCTTGCGCATCTCCTTGCGCTGCCTCTCCTTCCACATGTACTTGGGTTTGTACTTGCACATGTTGTTGTTGTTGCGGCTGTGGTTGTTCAACACTTGTCAGATGAGTTACAACAACCTGTGTTGATTCAGGGACATTGTTGCTACTTTCTTGCGATGAGCCAACATCACTGGTCAATGGTGATTGAAGAAGTACACTGACTGCCTCTGCAGCACTCAAGGGCTTTGACTTAAGTTGGCGTGGTGGTGTAGGCACTGAGCCCAATGGAGCTGGGGTGCTGCTCCCAGCTTGGTGTCCAGCAGATCCCGCTGCTGCTGCAGGCGTACTTTTTTTTTAACTCCCAAAAAACGCGGCGGACGGCGCACCAGCCTCCTTGGTAACTTGCTTCTTCTGCTCCTTACTGGCAACTTTCTTGCTAGAGGAGCTACAGAGAACTTTTTTTGGGGCCATCTTCTTCAGAGCAGGTCAGAACAGCAGGCCGCAGTTGCACGAGTTGCAGAGTTGTCTGAGGCCAGACGTGACGTCGCGAGACGTTATGCTGCACACACACACCGCTGCAGGACTTCTTCCTGGCACTGGTGGTTCTCTTGAGTCTTGTGCACCTAAAAGCAATGGAAGACAGAGGAACAACAGTTCAGTTATACACCCCAAAAAAATCAGAGAAAAACAGAAAAATCAGCACAATCCCATGCCCTCCATGATGCTTAAATTCAAGACACCCCACAGAAAGACTAGGCCCATGCAACACTCACTAGTCACTACCCCTGGTGAAAAGGCCACAACAACAGGCCAAAAAAACGAAAATCACAGAAAAATCAGCACAATCCTAAGCCATCCAGCCCCTCCATGATGTTTAAATTCAAGAAGACAACCCACAGAAAGACTAGGCCCATGCACCACTCACTACCCCTGGGCATAATGGATGAAAGCTAGGCAAAATGGGTGCAGGCCTGAGAACACTGCCTGCATTCAAAATGGCCCCCACCCTCACAGCACATGGCCAGGGCCTGTAGCAGCACTCAAAATGGCCCCCAACCACATGGTCTGTCCACAACATGCCAAAAAAACGAAAATCACAGAAAAATCAGCACAATCCCAAGCCATCCAGCCCCTCCATGATGTTTAAATTCAAGACAACCCACAGAAAGACTAGGCCCATGCACCACTCACTACCCCTGGGCATAATGGATGAAAGCTAGGCAAAATGGGTGCAGGCCTGAGAACACTGCCTGCATTCAAAATGGCCCCCTCCCTCACAGCACATGGCCAGGGCCTGTAGCAGCACTCAAAATGGCCCCCAACCACATGGCCTGTCCACAACAGGCCAAAAAAACGAAAATCACAGAAAAATCAGCACAATCCCAAGCCATCCAGCCCCTCCATGATGTTTAAATTCAAGACAACCCACAGAAAGACTAGGCCCATGCACCACTCACTACCCCTGGGCATAATGGATGAAAGCTAGGCAAAATGGGTGCAGGCCTGAGAACACTGCATGCATTCAAAATGGCCCCCTCCCTCCCAGCACATAGCCAGGGCCTGTAGCAGCACTCAAAATGGCCCCCAACCACATGGCCTGTCCACAACAGGCCCAAAAAAACGAAAATCACAGAAAAATCAGCACAATCCCAAGCCATCCAGCCCCTCCATGATGTTTAAATTCAAGACAACCCACAGAAAGACTAGGCCCATGCACCACTTACTACCCCTGGGCATAATGGATGAAAGCTAGGCAAAATGGGTGCAGGCCTGAGAACACTGCCTGCATTCAAAATGGCCCCCTCCCTCACAGCACATGGCCAGGGCCTGTAGCAGCGCTCAAAATGGCCCCCAACCACATGGCCTGTCCACAACAGGCCAAAAAAATGAAAATCACAGAAAAATCAGCACAATCTAAAGCCATCAAGCCCCTCCATGATGTTTAAATTCAAGACAACCCACAGAAAGACTAGGCCCATGCACCACTCACTACCCCTGGGCATAATGGATGAAAGCTAGGCAAAATGGGTGCAGGCCTGAGAACACTGCATGCATTCAAAATGGCCCCCTCCCTCCGAGCACATGGCCAGGGCCTGTAGCAGCACTCAAAATGGCCCCCAACCACATGGCCTGTCCACAACAGGCCAAAAAAACGAAAATCACAGAAAAATCAGCACAATCCCAAGCCATCCAGCCCCTCCATGATGTTTAAATTCAAGACAACCCACAGAAAGACTAGGCCCATGCACCACTCACTACCCCTGGGCATAATGGATGAAAGCTAGGCAAAATGGGTGCAGGCCTGAGAACACTGCCTGCATTCAAAATGACCCCCTCCCTCACAGCACATGGCCAGGGCCTGTAGCAGCACTCAAAATGGCCCCCAACCACATGGCCTGTCCACAACAGGCCAAATAAATGAAAATCACAGAAAAATCAGCACAATCCCAAGCCATCCAGCCCCTCCATGATGTTTAAATTCAAGACAACCCACAGAAAGACTAGGTCCATGCACCACTCACTACCCCTGGGCATAATGGATGAAAGCTAGGCAAAATGGGTGCAGGCCTGAGAACAGTGCATGCATTCAAAATGGCCCCCTCCCTCCCAGCACATGGCCAGGGACTGTTGCAGCACTCAAAATGGCCCCCAACCACATGGCCTGTCCACAACAGGCCAAAAAAACGAAAATCACAGAAAAATCAGCACAATCCCAAGCCATCCAGCCCCTTAATGATGTTTAAATTCAAGACAACCCACAGAAAGACTAGGCCCATGCACCACTCACTACCCCTGGGCATAATGGATGAAAGCTAGGCAAAATGGGTGCAGGCCTGAGAACACTGCCTGCATTCAAAATGGCCCCCTCCCTCACAGCACATGGCCAGGGCCTGTAGCTGCACTCAAAATGGCCCCCAACCACATGGCCTGTCCACAACAGGCCAAAAAAACGAAAATCACAGAAAAAGCAGCACAATCCCAAGCCATCCAGCCCCTCCATGATGTTTAAATTCAAGACAACCCACAGAAAGACTAGGCCCATGCACCACTCACTACCCCTGGGCATAATGGATGAAAGCTAGGCAAAATGGGTGCAGGCCTGAGAACACTGCCTGCATTCAAAATGGCCCCCTCCCTCACAGCACATGGCCAGGGCCTGTAGCAGCACTCAAAATGGCCCCCAACCACATGGCCTGTCCACAACAGGCCAAAAAAACGAAAATCACAGAAAAATCAGCACAATCCCAAGCCATCCAGCCCCTCCATGATGTTTAAATTCAAGACAACCCACAGAAAGACTAGGCCCATGCACCACTCACTACCCCTGGGCATAATGGGTGAAAGCTAGGCAAAATGGGTGCAGGCCTGAGAACACTGAATGCATTCAAAATGGCCCCCTCCCTCCGAGCACATGGCCAGGGCCTGTAGCAGCACTCAAAATGGCCCCCAACCACATGGCCTGTCCACAACAGGCCAAAAAAACGAAAATCACAGAAAAATCAGCACAATCCCAAGCCATCCAGCCCCTCCATGATGTTTAAATTCAAGACAACCCACAGAAAGACTAGGCCCATGCACCACTCACTACCCCTGGGCATAATGGATGAAAGATAGGCAAAATGGGTGCAGGCCTGAGAACACTGCCTGCATTCAAAATGGCCCCCTCCCTCACAGCACATGGCCAGGGCCTGTAGCAGCACTCAAAATGGCCCCTAACCACATGGCCTGTCCACAACAGGCCAAAAAAACGAAAATCACAGAAAAATCTGCACAATCCCAAGCCATCCAGCCCCTCCATGATGTTTAAATTCAAGACAGCCCACAGAAAGACTAGGCCCATGCATGACTCACTACCCCTGGTGAAAAGGCCACAACAGGCCAAAAAACGAAAATCACAGAAAAATCTGCACAATCCCAAGCCATCCAGCCCCTCCGTGATGTTTAAATTCAAGAAAACCCACAGAAAGACTAGGCCCATGCAACATTCACTCCCCCTGGTGAAAAGGCCACAACAAGCCAAAAAAACGAAAATCACAGAAAAATCAGCACAATCCCAAGCCATCCAGCCCCTCCATGATGTTTAAATTCAAAACACCCCACAGAAAGACTCAGTGCACCCACCACTGAGTCCCCCTGGGCAAAAGGCCCCAAAACAGCCCAAAAATTGAAAATTCCAAAATTGTAGTTGCAGCAACTGTAATGTCCCAAACAAACTTACTTGTGAAATTTCTAATCCAAAAGTGATCCAAAGAAAGTCAAAAAGGCCTCAAATCCAAATATCCAGCACCATCCACAAAAAGTAATCCTTCCAGCTCCAGATCCAAATGAAAAGTGACCAGGAGATGGACAAAGCACTGGGAGGAGCCTGCTGGACAGGAACAGGAAGTTGAAGACTGTGGGGCACTTCCTTCCTCCCACCCCCCCCCTCCCCAAAATGGACTCCTCGCTAAAAAAGTGCAGGCAAATGTCAACCTGGGGAGTTATTCAGATAAAAATCATCATTTCCAGAAGGTTTATGCTGCTTGCTGGTGGATTTCTTGTGCAGAATTGCAAATTTTGTATTTTCGCGAGTGCAAGATTGTTGCTGCTCGCCGCATCTTCAAGCTCGCAATTGCGAAGTACCGCGATACGTGATCACGGCGTACTCGCGTTGACAAACTCTCGCTGTACAAGTTGGCAAGCCGCGATTACGTAATCGCGCTTGCCAAATTCCCGCGGGATCCCGCAGCAAGATCCAAAATGGCGCAGCACTCGCAAAATATCAAGAAAAATAACTCGGCAAACGATGAATGACGGTAAGTAAACGCCGTGCGCCGCAAAATTGTATCACTAAGAAAAAAAAATGCGCTGCGTGCGAATTTGCGGATTTTGCGGGAAATTCGCGAATCTCGCGGATTGCGAATTTTCCGAAAATCCGCAAAATCCGCGAGCGGAACGGATTTTACGCCCATACTTAGGCAGCATACTCATGAAACAGATTATCATCTGCTTCAACCACCGGAAAGTTGACAGAAGAATAAAAGACTTTGAACGGATATGTAGGATCCATTTTAACTACAAAAATTAGTTCGACCTCAGTATCAGGGACCCAATAATTCCTTAAGTAGTCCTTGAGCGGGGCATGACTGTGTGCGGCAATCTGCCCCATCACTAAAGTAGTATGTACAACTTAATGTTTAGGCAGCACAGGCTAATAAGAGAGAGTAACCTTTTTTATTTAACTTCAAGCTTTAAAGAACCCATAAAAACTTCAATATAGGAGGTATTCCCATCACAGCCACCTCCGGAGGCGGATGTGAGGGTATTGTGGACAAGCACAAGCACTAATCAAGCATCTTGCAGATAAGAACCAAACATTGGGGGTGCCATGTTGCGGGGATTCTGCACATACACAGAACTATGCACAGGAAAAAAGGACCTCAGTGAATAGGTGGTGTACCATCCTACCACAGCCGTACCCAAAATCGCTTACCGACTAGCTATAGTGTCTCATTTATTCTACATCTACAGCGAAGCTACCAATGATTAGACAACCCAGAACGCATAACTCTATCTTGGAAATCGCTGGAACCAGACACTCTCGCTTAGCCACTCATACTTGTCCACAATGCGAGTAATCAGAGATGCAGTATAGTTTAAAATGTTTATTTCAACTAACGTGTTCTATGGTGCAGTACACGAGCCAATACTATTAGCAGAATGCATAAACACAATTTAGTCTGCATTGTTACAATTCCATAGAATATAAACAGGGATGTCATGTTATGGAAAACAATGGAAAAGGACGGAATGACATAACCACCCTACCCGTGACAAGAGATAGTATATTGTAAAACAGCAGACCTCTGGGTTTTGTCAACAGACCCCCATACCTCACTGCCTAGATACAATGTTCGCATCTCAAGACAAGCATGGGACTTCTCTCTTAAAAGATGTCTCTCCCTGTGTGTGAAAAC
The DNA here is from genome assembly GCF_964263255.1 of Lissotriton vulgaris. Classification (NCBI taxonomy): domain Eukaryota; kingdom Metazoa; phylum Chordata; class Amphibia; order Caudata; family Salamandridae; genus Lissotriton; species Lissotriton vulgaris. The sequence continues at coordinate 484,607,114 of NC_141693.1, read as the reverse complement.
AGCTTGTGTTTACAATACTAAGTTATAAGTTTTCCAGAGGTGCAGCTTTGTTATGTCTAGGTGCGAGGGACAGATCAGAACAAAATAACAAGGGGCATTGTTGTTTAACCTTGAACATCATATGCAAACTAAACCTCAGAACACAGCAAAGAACCTGCAAAGCCGACAGTTCTCATGTGTAAAAGGGCACAAATAAGTATTGAGAAATAGAAGCTTGCAGTGTTCATAACAGCGAAGCTCATGCTAATTTAGCAATTGTCGACAATGTACCTATAAGCCTTACTACAGAAGGTGATCTGCCATAATCCCTTACCGGATGATCTAACTCCCCATCACCTGTGGTTGAAAGTGTTCAGGTCCCCGTTGTGGTCACAAATTGGACATCCCTCCGAGCAGAGGGAAAACTGGAATCAGTTTGACTGAGGCTCCAAAAAACTACGACCTCGCATTGACAGCAGCCTCCTCTGATTTGAAAACGGAAATGCGTGTGTATGGATAATAAAAACCTCCATGCTTCTGTGCCGAGGCCTCAGTTTGTCTTGCAGTTCCTACAAATCTGTAGGATCTGCGCATTGTTTGGACAACATAAACTAGGGGATTAGTGCCAAGAATGATTCCGGACACCCCCACAGGACCTATGGACCAGCTAGCTCACAGCGCTACCGTATGCCCCCATAATCTATCAGGGAGCGAATGGTGTCTGGCAACCACTGAACATGACAGCCCTGTCCCCTCATGGATTGTGGAAACAGTACAGAACCTTTCACTCAGTGGCTCGTGCTCACTTGTTCTCAGAGCTAATCTGAGACAAAATCCTAAATTTACTACTTTTGGTATTCACAGAAGGCACTTACGATTTTTGGTATTCGCAGAATGCACTTACGACTACTAGCTTTACGTCCGCAATCAGGCCGGAGTTTCCGCACTCAAGCCGAAATTTACGCACCCGGGGCGGAAATCCCGCATTTGTGCCAGAATTTCCATTTCGCGCAGGAAACTCTGCTTCCAGGCCGGAATACCCACATTTGGGCTTGATGATCATTTCACATGCCTACCATCTCCCACCATGCTCCAGCTTAAGTGAATTAGCACTAACTGTAAGAAAAGCACCACAAACCATATAAAAGTAGAACACATTCAAGGAACAGGTTTGGCCACAGAGTTCCTGTTTTCATTCGCTGTTCATCACTAGAGGAAAATGTACCAAATGAGGAGGAAGAAGAACTTTACTACTGAGGAGACCACCATGATTCATGATTGTGTAGTTCATTGTGAGGCACCACTCATGCCTATATGTTATCCCACCTTACTGCACGAGTGGCACACAAAAGGCAGCTCTATGGCAGTGTTTAGCCACTGCTGTCTTAGCATTGGGAGGGGATAGGCGCCCAGTCCAGGACATCAAGAAGCAGTGGCAGGACAAAAAGAAAAGGATGAAGGATAAGTAGTCCAGGATCGAGCTGAACAAGATTCTCCCTGCACCACAATCTGGAACACGCCTTTGTGTCACCCCACTTCAGGAGGATGTCCTCACTACAATCTACACCCACATGTGCCATGGGCTGCCTGTGAGTGATGTCCGCAACATGGTATCAGGTAAATGGGATGACAAGAATAATAATATGAAAAGATTGTCTGTGTTGCACTGCCATTGTGAGTAAGGAAGTTGTCCAATTTTTATATCAAATATAGTCAGTCAGAGGCTCATATGTTTCCCTCCTTATGTTGCACCACAAATTATCCAAATTATCCAAAAAGTAACTCACCTTATGCCTGCCAAAATCACAAAGCAGAAGGTGAGAGAATCCTTATTTTAAAACATTTCATTCACATATTCTGTTGTTTATTTCCCACCCTGCCACACCATTACATCCCCAACGCCCCACTGCTCCTACCTGCACCGGCCATGGCGGTACTTCACAATACTGTTAGTGTGCAAAAGATATGAGGAAATGTCAGACAAGTTACACATATACATTTTCCATTTGGTGACTTTTCTCTCTTCTCACCTATTGACACATTCAGCCAGAGTACAGACAACAACAGTAGCAAAGGTCCTTCTGGGAGGAAAACACTGAAGCGGGTTGCACACACAACCACCTACTATGCCTTCCCAAATGAAGGGTCGGTCAGAAAGTAGAGAATGAAAACTTACATTTATTCAGGTACATACTCTGCAGAGGAGTCTGTCATGACCTGCACCCTAAGATGACCAGAGAGGAACTGACTCTCCCAGGCATAAGAACAGCAATTATACATTTCAGCAGGAGCACAAGACACTCCCACCCAGTACCTTTCCAAAGAAGGCAGCAAGAAACAAAGAGTGGCACACAAGGATGAGGTAAGAGTCTGAGTCCGGGTACACACTATCTTTCCCTGGCAAGGTCATTCTGTTTGCCTGTAGCTGAGCCAGTGGGAGCAGGCTCTGTCTCATTGGAAAGGTATGCAGGAGTATAAACAATATATACATTAATACAGCGAGGCCCAACCTTAGGAGAAAATGCACCCCAGCAGCTTTCTGCCGAAGCAAGCAGTACATACACATTCAGTCACAGTCTAATATGAATTGCAAAATACAAAATGGAGTCACACTGGCTAATGAATCCCGCATACTGCGAGGGATACTTGATGAGCTACTGGATGCAAGCATCAACACATGTAATTTAGCCACACACTGCTAATCTAAAACAGCACTGCAGAGGCATCATAGGAAAGGGAATTTTAAATCAAACAGACCCCCTTTTAGCAGTGTTGGCTAAAACCTTTATTGCTAGTATAGCAGGTTCTTTGCAACTGTAAGTGCACAGACAGAAAAAGCCTGGTCACTCAAATTGCAAAGGGAAACAAGACAGCACAGGGATACCAACATGCATATAATCTTCTGGATGTAATGCACCCTCCTTTTCAGCTGATCTAGGTGTATACCCTTGGTGTACTACTATGTTCTTCAACACTGTGCCATAATCAAACTGTATCAAAACTGTTCAAATGTTCATCATTATGAAGCAGGAAAACTATAAAAGACATATTGACCTAAGATAGATCTACGCCAACACTCAACAATTCTTCTATCTCTTTCTGAAGCACAGTCTTTGGTATTTGTATTGCATGAAGGTCCTTTACTTAGGGGTCAAGGTACCTATTCAGCAGACACAGCAGGCTGAAAGACAATGCATACAAGGGCCTATTTTCCATGTAACATACTCTTACATTGTAGCTGATGGAAAGGGCGATATGTAGAGGGGCAACAAATACTTCGAGAAAAACCAAAAAGAAAGGCAACATTTGCAAACCATCTCTTCAGATGCTAAGTATGAACTTATGATCCACAGGTGAAGTGAACATTATCATATAGAATTTAAGATGGGCCTAGTGTCATGTTCGGTCTGTAAATGAAGTCTTATGTTCTTCCCCACTCCTGGATACAAAAACAAACTGTGCTCCCCTATGCAAGAAGCCAAAGTAACAAACATGGTCACAAGAGAAACCGGTGTTGTATGAACTTGGGAATGCACAAGATACTTCTCATTGAGGGAGTAGAATGTTCCTGATACTAGTATTGGCATGAAAACAACTAGGGATGCAGCTTGCTTTTCAATTGGGTGACCAAACAGATATGTGGTGATTGGGAGAGAAATATAATTGGTGACCAGAGAACAGGATGGGCAAAACTCTTCTTTCCAGTGTTTTTGGATAGCCATCACTGGAAGGCTCCTATTGTTAATCTAGCATAGGTGCTATTGAGCACTGGCGGTGGAGCTGTGCGTCCAGCTAGGATCCAGATGCCATGTTGCAGGGCAAGGTATTTCTCTCACTGGAATCACAGTCTCTTCGCCCCATTCATTGACTGACCAAACAATGTACCAAACTCTCTTCCTTTACTTTATTGCTGGTACCTTAGACAGGGTACCGGCACCCTATTCTTCATCCATGAAATCCATCCCTACTAACCCTTTTCAACCTCAGTGCACTGTTCATCCATCAGGCGGATGTCATACCCTACATAAAAGGGGTCAAAGGAAGAAGTGGGAGTCAGACTCAAGATGGACCAAGAGGCAGAGACTCAAACACAGGTGAACCCACAGGCTGGGCACAATGGGCTAGGACTCAAGCACATGTAACCAACAGGCTGGGGTTCCTGCATCACCCCTCTCTCTGTGTTCTTTTCCGGGGGTACTGTGTCATCCAGCACTTCTTTTCTCTGCAGCTCTGCCCCAGTCATATTCATGGATGTTCCATAACAAGCAGCAAGGCACGTCCGACGCCTCTCTTTCTCCCTGTGAAGAATGGCATCCCGGACCTATTAGCGAGTATAAAACAAACTTTTAGTGAACTGGCAAGGGTTAAACGTTATACAATTAATAATTTCTTTAGTTGACAAGCCCTGAAAGAATAAAGAAAAGCAATGAGATCTGTCCCTTCCTATACTATTTATCTAAAGAACCTCAAAAGGAATTTCAAAGCAATGGCTCCTTTGTGTTTCCTGTCTTAGCAAACTTGTGTCCAATAAGTCATAGAGATCACAACACTTCTTCTACTTTGTGAACTTTAGCTACTGTGCAGGACTGCAGACACCTCTAAAATTATTTTTCTCAGGAAGCCAACATAAATGTTGCATTTGTGACCATGCTCTCATGTTATAGGCGTGGTGGGAAATCTAAAACTGCTAATTTAACAGCGATACCTATTGTATAAATAGCTGACAAGTTAGGCATAATGTAGCGAGTACATACATTCTCCAGCAAATTTGTTGTTACAAACAGGCTCTTGTAGAGCTACCTGCTCTTCAAACTGTTAATCTCTAAAATGTGTGGTGCGCAATTACCGGGGGCATACAGGCACCCTTCCTAGTATTGTGCATCATGTGCACCATACAGAAGACGATCGGGCCATGTGGCATCATATTCAGAGGAAAACCCTATTCACCATCTCTAGTAATAGCTGTCAGCTCAATTACACAAGCTAACTGATAAGGGACTCGTGATGCCTCTGCGACTGTATGTAGTGTTGCGATAACATGAACAATAGTGGTGTTGCCACTTGGGAATTTAAACAAAAAACACTGACATATAGTTACCCTTTTTGGGCCAGATAAGGAAACATCAGTCTAGTTTACCCACCCTTTCAGTTCTACTTCAATTCCTATTTCATCAATTTACAGAAGGGAAGGGCAGTAACATGGCCGACTTCATAGTGACACATTTTCCAATCATGACAATTTTGTGAACCGTGTTTTTTATTAATCCAATTAGACGTGCACTGGTGAGGTGCTGTGACTCTTTTTATTCAAGGTCATGTTCACAGTATCCTGTGAAAAAAATGGCTAAAACGAGTCCAACCGATTGTCTTCTGGAAATGGCCACCAGCATGACCATTCCTAGACAGCTCGGGCGGGCTCAAAAGACAGAAAGCACACAAAAAGCCATCTTGTGTACTTACAACACAAACAGCATACAACAATATATGTACCAAGCACAGTAGCTACAGAAAAACGCAGTGTGTTGGTTTCCCAAAACGACTTTTTCATGCTCATCATGTATCTCATGCATTGTTAATGCACTTAATTTGCCCAGGAGCTAGTCACCTAATTTGCCCAGGAGCTAGTCTCCTTCACCCTTCAACAGTAGATGACCTAAGCAGGTGACCTCCTGTCAAAAATACTTACATTTGTAGCTGGCACAAGCAGACAGATTGATCCCAAAGATAATGTATAAGGTATTTGTACTAATATGCACAGTAACACAGTAAAGGCACCATCAAAGGACACTAAACCAACATGACAATCAATGCACCAAAAAAGGACAGAAACACACAAAAAGGTTGAACAAGAAATATCTGCATCCCAAATGGGCTGTGTTCAAACACAGCCCTTTATAACCATACTTACTTAAATATATATTATCATATTCTGAGGTTGAGACAGCCCTTTAATGGTGAAAAAGGAAAAATAGCAGCATTTCACCACCAATACACACCACACTCACCAGCACACACATCAGCGTTGCACAAACACTGATCCCTGCCTTGGGGTGTACCATGGGCCTACCATAGATGTGTCCCATGTACAAACTGTGGACAGGGACTGCGATGGCTGGTCTGAGGCATCTTTTCTGGGCTACCCATGTGGATGGCACACTCAACGCTGCAAGCCTACTAGCAGCTGTTTCTTTACCAGCTCTGGCACCATCAGTGAAACTCACTAGGGATCTACTAATAAAATCACTATGCCAATCAGGGGAAATCTAGCACAATATCAAATTACTCAGAAAGTACTCACACTGTGACATTGATCAGCAGTGGCAAAATACCCAAAGCATCTGAGCTAGCAAACACAAAACCCAGCACAGCACCAACATGCAGGGGGCGGAGGTAAAAAGTCAGGGGAAACCACACCAAGGATGCCATGTCTAACGCTATTTGACTGTACTGCCCTGCAACTTTTGCTGTGTCTAAAACAATGAGCAAGTAACTACCTTGTATTTTAAAACTGTGTATAGATGCCCCGTCATTCTGCATGGTCCCAAAAGGCACAGCAGAGCCTATATGTCTTACCAGCCAATGTTATTCCAGACAAAGACTTTTCATATTTTCTACAAGCAATACTGACAAAAGAATGCACTTTTTAAGCAGCAGAAGAAACAGGAAAAATAACCAGAGCAGCAATTAACTGGAGGGCCACATTTTTATTTTTCCTTTAAACTGCACACAGGTCAGTCACAAATTTGAACACAATCAGAATAGTGGGACTATTATAAGGTTCCAGCCTTCTCTTCACCAACACCTTACACCTTCACCTCCACGTTAACATCGCGTTTGAAGGAGGCAGGGATTGCGGGCCCGGCCTTGAGTCTTCTGCACTCTTTTTTACATCTAAGAGAGCAGAGAGTAATGCTCGGAGAGTTCCTCTCCCCTGCTAAATCCTTGCAGTACGGGGTGCCACAGGGGTCGGCCTTGAGTCCGACCCTATTCAACATCTATGTGGCCCCCCTTGCCAGGTTAGTAAAATCGCAGGGGATGGAGGTTGTGTCATACGCCGATGACACCCAAATCATGGTGTCCCTGGCTCACTCTGTCACCACTTCCGCCGTCAACTTTAGGACTTGTATGCAGACAGTCTCGGAGTGGATGATCCAGAACTCCCTAAAGTTGAACGGCGACAAAACTGAGATCCTGGTCTTTGGCAAGGACCAGGATATCTGGTCTAATGAGTGGTGGCCTTCATCTTTGGGAACTTGTCCATCTCCTTCCCAATCAGCCAGAAATCTCGGCGTAATATTTGACACATCATTGTCCATGACTCTACAGGTCAATCGAACAGTGGCCACTTGCTGGGGGGTCATTAAGATTCTTAAAAGAATCTTGCACTATCTTTCTTCCCGAGCACGTAAGCAGACGGTGGTTGCATTAGTGGGTTCCAGGTTGCATTACTGTAATGCTTTCTATGCAGACTCCAACAAGGGACTCATTCAGCGCCTTCAGGTCGTACAGAACGCGGCTGCGCGATTTGTTTTGGCTTTACCTAATACATCCTCTGCTACAATGGCCAGAAAGAGCCTGCACTGGCTCCCTATACAACTAAGGATCTCTTTTAGGATCCTGTGCTTGGCCTATAGGGCTCTTGCAGCTGGTCCTTCGGACCTTCTAGGTGCCCTGCTAACTCGCCATGTGCCCAGTAGAAACCTTAGATCCTCAGAGATGAATCTGCTTGTGGTTCCCCATGCTAGGAAGGTTCGCTGGGGCAGTAGAGCTTTTTCCATTGTTGCCCCTAGGCTGTGGAATTCTCTCCCTCTGGAGATTAAGGCCCAACCGTCCCTGTCCCTTTTTAAAAAAGCGCTCAAAACTTGGTGCTTTATCAAGGCCTACCCACTATGAGAGCATATTTGCTACAGCTAGCTTCTTTTTGGTTAGGCGCCTTGACGCCCACTGGGCTTAGTAGCGCTATATAAATTTGTTTTCATTTCATTTCATTACATCAAGGCCCACCATTACATTCACCTGCCTGGGAACAGTGATAACAGGATGGTAAACTCATGGCATGCTCACCACAACTGGGCCTTAACTGAAATGAAAAATGTGTCTGAAACCACTACCATTACATGCACAGCACTGTACTATATTTAATACATAACAAAAGGAAACAATACAGACCAATCACTTCCCAATATCTACAAACAAGTCGCTATTGTAAAAACACAATAAAAACGAATCTGAAAATAAACAATCAAATTCCTCTTTTGAGACACAAATCCTGTCCACTAAAATCTAGATGACACTTTCACACCTTCATCTTTCCTCTGAAAGCAACAACCAGAACAGCCTGAACGTCACTGCAGGGATAAAAACAACAAAAAGAAAAGAACAGCATTTGCAAACTGACTTTTCTGAAAGCAATGCTACAGCTATCTCAGGCTGGGCCATTTTAAAATGTGCATCTTAATCAGCAATCTGATAATTAACATCATCTGGTTTATGGTAATCTGTGCTGGTTAATTTGCAAAACAATTGTTTTCATGCTAGGCCTGTATCACAAACAACAAATTGGCAACTTTTCTTAAATGGGCCTATTTCTGCTGCCACCCTTTCAAAACTGTATTTGTAATTTATCTGTTTGAAACTCCTACAACTAAGTCTGGACCTTCCACTGTTTTCAAAATGGACTAAGTAAATACAGAATTGTTAGTGTTAAAACTCCTGTTTTGAAATAGAGTAACCTGTTGAAATGTTTTCTCATTTTGTTTCTGGAAATAATTCACATTTTGCTCTAGACAACACATTTATATTAATGTTTGCATCTTCCATGTTTTGTGGGAGCATCTGGGCTTGTAAAAACTCATGTCCGTGGTACCTATTTCTGAGTTGATATTTGCATTTGCTGAACTGGCTCATGTTGCACCTGCATTTCTCTCTATGTTTGCGCATTTCCATTTGTTTTGTCAATTTTAAATTTACATTTCTTCTTCCAATGCTCAAATCTGTTATAAAGATGGCAAAGGATACTTTTTCCAGCAGTGCAACATCCATACCTGAATTTGCACAAACCAAAACACCTTTCCATCCTGTGAAACAACATCTTGTAACTCTCTTTCTTTGCAAACAAACTTATTCTGAAAATATTTGTGTGCAAACCATCTCTATTCCATCATATTTTTCCTCAAACCTTTTCTGCTTCATTCCTGGTCCAGCACTACAGTACCTTTCATCCTTCAAATACCATCTATCAGCTTTCCTTGAAAACAACCCAGTATTTACTTTACGTGCACACTAGTCTGATCAGAAAACATTAATCCAATACACAGAGAATCTCATGCTACTGGCATCAGGCCATTCTCTTCCACAGCATTGTGGGAACAATAAATACACATATTCACAAAACTGATTAACCAAATGTTTTAGCTCCTGTGTTGCGCTTTCAAGCTGTATCCTATTAATATTCTTTGCTGACTTTTCTGCCCTTTAGGAAAGACTGGCTCCGTGCTGTGTATCTCTGCCTTTCTGTGTCAAGAGCTGGGCACCATGGACACCACCTTAAGAATTTATTTTCTGTCTTCGCAGAACTCTCTCCCCAACACCTCTCCTCTCTTATCTGCTGCTTTGCTCTGAGCCTCCCTGCTGGATGAGCCCCCTCCTTTGGAATGCCTTCCTTATCACACCGAAGGTCAAGGCAAGCCGGCCACAAACTGAATTCACAAACTATGTTTTTCAACTTTGAAAAACCTTTCTATTCAGCTAAACACTTGCAGATCAGAGGTTGAAACACTTTTTCCAAATTAAATATAAGTTCTATTGTGGGCAAACTGAAATGCAACACACCCACTTAGCAGTTCGTGTCTGAACCTGGAAAGTTCTAAATTCAAACACAAAAAAGCTTTTCTTCCCAGAACTTCTTCCTCCTCCCCCTTTTCATAGAGAGAGAGAGAGAAAGCACATACATGGCTGCTGAATTACGAGCGTGTATTTCACCACTCCTTACTGCATCTTTAGAATACGTGTCTGTTGAGCACAAAGATACATTACTTTGAATCATCACAACACTCTTTTCAAGTTAAAGAGTGCATCCCTTCCTTACGTTTTTCTCATGTTGCACTCTTCCCATGTCAAAACAAATGTATATTTGTGCTAGTATTTCTAATCAAACCATATTTCTAGTTATGTACTATTATTATTTTATTTTTTATTCTTCAAAATTTAAAGTGTCATCCTTCCAATGGACATCTCGCAGAACACAATGACAACAAGAGACCAAATTAAGCTCATTCTAGACATTTTCAAGAAGGGGCCACACTCAAACACACAACACAGCTTGCCGAGGCAAGGCATACTTACCTCCACACGAAGCGCACAATCGCTACTCACTCAAACAAGCATTTCACAAGCACCACCGCCGACGTCAGTCCACACACCTCATAGCACCCAAACGCCACAATCAAACAACAAGTTAGCTCAGAGACCGCATCAGAAATAAACAGTCCAAAAATTCACCAAGACAAATAGACAGCCCAGAGACTGTACCAAGTTCAAGAAGATAGGCTCTAGCCCCAGACCTTTTCAAAACGTAGACCGAATTACCAATTGGCCTGGCAGATTGCCTGCAAACAGCCCCAGACCTTTTCGAGCGTGGGCCAAATTACCAATTGGCCTGGCAGACTGATCACAAACACTCTGTATCTTTTCCAAGGGTCTGCAAACCCACCAAGTATAAACCAAGATGGCCCAGAAGACCGTACCAAGACACAGCTTGTCAGCTGGTGTCGTCCAAGACAGTCCGAAGACTGCACCAAGGCACCGGCTGCAGGCCGATGTCATCCAAGCAAGGCAGTCCGCAAACTGCACCCAAGACAGTCCAAAGCCTGTACCAATACAAAAGGACAGGCCTGTAGCCCAAGACCTTTTCAAGAGCAAAACAATTACCAGTTGGTCTGGCAGATTACCTGTGAGCAGTCCCGGACTGTTTCAAGAAGAGGCCAAATGCCAGTTGGCCCGGTAGACTGCTCACAAGAGCTCTTTGTCCCTCAAGAGTCCGCAGACCCACCAAGTTCAAGACAAGACAGTCCGCAGACTGTACCAGGCATGGCCCGAAGGCTTACGTCGTACAAGCAAGGCATTATACAAGAATCAAATCACTCACCTGGTACACTCAGGTTCAAGCAAGTTATTCTCCACTGCCGATGCTTCGGACCAAATGGTCAACTCCAAGATTTTGCCTTCAGGGGACCCCAGCCGGTGACCACTAGCCAAGGATCTGTCCGATCAAAAGGGCGGTTCAGTTGCAAGAACCAAGCTCGGTTTTGTGTGTGAGGGGGCCTGAACTGCCTGGCCAACCAGACACCACCCAGGCCCCTGTGACCCAATTACAAGTCAGGGGGCCACTTTGCAGGGTCCCTGTTTGGGCGCAATCTGAAGGACGGCCATTTGGGGCCCCGCAGGTTGCACACACAACCACCTACTATGCCTTCCCAAATGAAGAGTTGGTCAGATAGTAGAGAATGAAAACTTACATTTATTCAGGTATATACTCTGCAGAGGAGTCTATCATGACCTGCACCCTAAGATGACCAGAGAAGGACTGACTCTCCCAGGCATAAGAATAGCAATTATACCTTTCAGCAGGAGCACAAGACACACCCACCCAGTAACTTTCCACAGAAGGCAGCAAGAGACAAAGAGGGGCACACAAGGATGAGCTAAGAGTCTGAGGCTGGGTACACACTATCTCTCCCTGGCAAGGTAATTCTGCTTGCCTGAAGCTGAGCCAGTGGGAGCAGGCTCCGTCTCATGGGAAAGGTATGCAGGAGTATAAACAATATATCCATTAATACAGCAAGGCCGAACCTTAGGAGAAAATGCACTCCAGCAGCTTCTGTTGAAGCAAGCAGTACATACACATTCAGCCACAGTCTAATATTAATTGCCAAATACAAAATGGAGTCGCACTGGCTAATGAAGCCTGCATACTGCGAGGGATACTTGATGGGCTACTGGATGCAAGCATCACTACATGTACTTTAGCCACACATTGCTAATCTAAAACAGCACGGCAGAGGCATCATAGGAAAGGGAATTTTAAATCTAACACCACATCATCCAGGGCAACGCATACCACCCTCACTAACTGGTAAGTCAAACTGGTCATGAGATGCTCAAAATGCATACATTGTTAGCAGACAACAGAGGGACATATAGGGCCCGAACCTCAAAGGTAACAGGAGTGGCAAAACTAGCTTTACAAATATTGGAATTCTGAAAGGACACTTACCTTTAGCAAATGACTTTTGTGAATAGCGAAATACAGAATATAATATATCTAGGCTCATCATACCTTTGTGATTTGTGAACATTACATGTATTCCACCAACAGTTCCAGAACTGTGAACCTTAGTCCTGGAATTGAGTGCCACAACAAGTCAAAAAGGAGTCCACACTATATTGTAATTGTTTTTGTAGACTAAATCATGAAATCCAATGTTAACAAATATGTCAATGACGAATAAGAAGTGAGATACAATTGTCAAGGAGTATTGCAAATGCATCCACTGTCCAACTTAGAATGTTTTTTCTATACATTAAATTGTCTAGTCCACCCAGCTAGTTATATATGTTTTCATTGGATAGCATGTTTTTTTGCCATTAACAAAACACAATAGTGGACCTTACATCAGGATTTGTAGTAGTGTCATTTTGATAGACTTTGCCTCTAGCAGTGGGGCCATTAAAAGTTAAATGAGGGATCACTCATGATATTTAGTGCTACACATTTCTGCAACGGTAGTGCCCACAACTGCTTGTGCTTAGACTTTGTGCCTGAAATTGAGTGCATCACATGTGGCAGCAGAAATGTAAAGTTGTAAATACACGTATCATTGTAGGTCCATTGGTGTCCTCCCAGATTTCAACACCCACATTGACTTCTGCTACAAAGTTGGCTGTGACATCTGGTCAGGGACCACACACTGGGCAAGTGCTGGGCCATGTAAGTAAATCCAAGAATAATGTACCTGAATGCTCATTAAATGTGCCTTTAATCTCCACTGTATGTTGTATGTGTTGTACATCACTTTTGTCCTGCATCACAAAATGCTTACACATGGCATTCAACCACATACCAGATCACAGCATGGTGGCTGCTGAAAGGATGACACAAAATGTATGCCAAGGGAGTTCAGAATGGACATAAAAGAGTACATAGTTTCATATGAAGTGTCCTACACAGAACTGGATTGTAATTCAATGATATTAAAACTCTCTTGCAAAATATCAATGGTAAAGTCACATTGACATTGTTGTGAATGAGGTTTGCACTGATGCCAGTTGGGTTCCTTTGAGATGTGTGTTTGGGCTACTAAGGTGAATCCTCAGGAAGTGACATTTTCAAATTACTTGCCTAAGAAGCACAACACAAATCCAGTGTAGACGGCAAACATCACAGCTTCTCAACACACCAACAATGTGGGATCCTAGTCAAATTATGCATTCTGCTTGCCTCCTCTTCTACTATATTCACCTCTATAAGTGAGTGATTGTCATATGAGGTTAGGATGTCTGCTGTACAAGACATCATCCGTTGTCAGCTAAGTACTACCATGATGTTGGAAATGGAGTATGCGAAGAGAGGCCACTCAAAGGATGGACATAACAAATGTGTGATCTCTCATTCCAAAAACAGCTTCGTGACGTCATAGGTAGGGAAGCAAAAATGAGCCAAGAAATGTACCTGACTATGGCACATCTCACATATGAACTCTGCAATGCTATGTTTGAACTGATGTGCAAATGTGAAACTGGTCAGCCTGGTGATGTACTCTCCTTTTGACCTATCAACAGACAACATTATACTCGTGAAACATGTTAGTCTTAATGGTAAAGTTGTAATCAATGTAATGCGTAGGAGTCCTGATTATTTATCCCCTTTCTTGAAATATCAGTAGCCTTCTCATACAAGTTTGTATATTGATGTGTCATCTCATTGATGTAGTGCTGTGTGGAGTAAACAGCTGGCAATTGCAGCATGTGAGCAGGGGCCCACATGTAAAGTCCATGAGTTAAACATGCTGCACATTGGCCAGGAATATCCTGTCAATGGTCATTGAGAATGACATATACATATTAGCTCATAGCTACCATCTGGTGTACTAAAATGTGGACATGTATGTCGCATCACAGTTGCTGACAGGATAAAACCAGTGCAGCATAGAACACCATCCTGGTGAATCATGACATCCTGGCTGCAGCAGTGAAACCCTCTCACACCTTTTCCATCAGGTAATTGTCGCTTCAAGTGTTTCCCTACCATAGATTACAAAGATCAAAATCCCTTTCGCATAAAATCTGCAGTTGTTTACAAAGTTACATACATATTATAAGTGTCACATGTGCCTATTTATAAATTAGTAATGCAGATTATTGAGTATGGCGTTGTTTCCCTCTACAGCTGATGGATCGGGGACAGCTTTGTCAACAAAACCTATGAGGAGCATTGTTCAGCAGTTGACATCAGAAGGATCGCAAAGGGACACAAAGCTGGTGAGTTTACTTGTGCAATGTACATCTCCGTATAACACCTCAGTGCTATGGTGTGAGCTGTCACTTGCAGGGGTACCCAAACAAGGTCACATGTTCATCATCTGTTGATGCAAAGTACAGTTAATCCAACCCTTGTGTTGCACCTTATCGTATGCTACGCCAAACACATATCCTGTTGCAACCTCTGAGTTCAAGGGGATGATGACGATGAGGAGCACAGACCTTCCACCAGTTTTGGGTGACGGGCAATCAAAGCGGAAAATCCACTGCTCCTCCAGGCAGTTATGTCGACTGCAAGTACTGCGCAAGAGGAGGAGGCTAAAGGATTGGAAGATGATGGTGATAATAAGTTCATCCTCTCTGAGGATGACGATTCTGATGCCATGGACATACATTTTCCCACATTGCCCAAATTTTGCAAGGCATCACACCCTCTGCCCAGCAAAGTGCATGAGCCTCCTACAAAATAAAAGATTGCCTTTCCCCAACAGAGAGCTAACCAGCCACAGCTCACATGTACCCCAACACAGACATCACCCCCTCACAGCCCTCACATTCAGGACAGACGTGGTGGTCCCCCTACATGCTCCTCCCTATACAGTGTATCACAGGCATTCTCTCCACCATCTGGGGAAAGTACAACCCCTGTTGTGGTGTAGGTATCACCAGGGCACAATTCATCTGTCCACATGGTTCTACCTGCCACCCCACCTGCTGTTGGACATGCCGGTCTCATCCATGGCCGACCCCTGCGGAAAGGGCCTGCACCAGGCTATGGTGGCCAGTGGGAGCAGGACTTCATCCAGCAGCAGGCAGATGTGAGGCAGGACCTTCGTGCCTTAGGAGCTACCCTGTAAGACATGTCTGAGGCCCTGCAGAACATGCAGCAATTCCCTCAAGTGGTGGACAGACTGATCCATGTTTTGGATAGAATGGATAGATCTTTGCAAGACATGTCCAAAAATATCAGAGACATAAAATCCATCCAAAGAGAAGAGAGTTTAAGACACCATGCCTTGCCATGAAGATGATGGAGGGCATGATGAAAGTGAACCAAAGCCCCCCTTTACGGTCAATGCAGGGAGAGGAGCCATCATATCTGCCTGCAGCACATCACACCCACACACCTGTACCACAAACTGCACAGGACCACAGCAAGGGTACACACCCACAACTGTGCCCTATTGAACAGGCACTCCCACCACCTACACAACCACCACCCCCCCTGAACAGGCACTACCACCACCTGCCCAACCAGCCCCTGTTCACGCACAAACAACAGCTGTACATACACCATTTGTCCCTGCGCATGATCTTCACCCTGTACAGGCACATGAACAACACCCACTTACACATGGCGACAACCCAGACATGATCCCTCACACCGATCTTCACCTCTGAAATTACGAAGTTGCAAGCACGATCCCCATTAATAACATCCCAAAAACGAATTGACCACTGTCAATATGTGTAAATAAAAAGTAATTATTTTCACAAGTCAAGACTCTGTTGCGTATCATGTCCCAATTTTGGTGAACTAGAGATAAGAGGATGTATGTGAGTGCGTGTGTGTGTGTGTGTGTGACACATGTACAAGTGTCCCCTTCATTGCAACAAGCCATAATGTGCAGAGCAGATGACTTAAAAAATACATGTCCATATTTTGTACAATACATTCACAATGAAGTTAAACAAGTTAGAGAAAGTAGGATTCAAAAATCAATTTTATGTAAATAAAAGTGTGTGATTTGAAAAACAACACCAGTACATTTGGAAGGGAGAAAGGAAAACAAATGATGTGCTTAATACAGAAGAAGGGAACTTGGATTGGGGTGGGGCAACAAAATATAACACGTCAGGGAGCGTCAGGGGAACCAGTCTATTTACAAGGGGAAAAGTCAATAATTGTCCACAAAGAAAATTCTGTCCAACAGGTCAAGTGTCCTTCTGGTCATCCTCTAGTAGCACAATATCCAGATCCTCCGATTCCGATGCGGGCTCCTGGCTGGCCGGTGCAGGAACAAGCACCACACAGGGTCGGACACACAAGGAGTACAGGGAGAAACAGTGTGGTGCAACGGACAGGGGGAGAAATTAATGGTGGTGTGGGAAGGAGATTGGGAAACAAAAGATGACATTTCTGCAGCCAGAGAATTGACACTGGCAGTGAGGGCGGCCAGAGCTCCGGCAAATTCCTCTCGCATCATGCGCATCTCAAGACACATCTGCAGTATTATGCGAGAGGACATGTCTGGCTGACCCTCACATATCCACATCAAGTCCTCTGGGACAGCCAAAGAAGGAACAACACAGGGAGGGTTTTTGGTTGAACATGAGTGGGGTGGTGCCTCAGGTTTGCAGCCAATGTTGGTGTTGACCTGGCAGGTACAATGAGGGGGACAGGTTGCAGGGGATGCAACTGGAGGCCCCGATGGAATAGGGGCCTCTAGAGTTAGGGAGGGAGTGATGGCAGGGCCAGGTTGGGTAGTGGCCTGCCCCGTGGACACCTCGACAAAACTAACTCATGTATGGTCCGGGGGAGAGTAGCTCTCTACCCCCCTAGCCAGAGGTGTCCAATTCTCCCCCCTTCAATGGCCACAGCCTCCACCCGGTCTGTAGCACCAGAGTTGTCTTCCTGGTCAGTCCAGGTGGGTGCAATCCCCCTGCCTTCTGATGTTGAGGGTCCAGGCTCATCCTCGTTTTCCTCACTGGTTGAAAGAGGTTGTAGCAGTCCATGCACCAAAGAAGTCCTGCTCCCAACTGTGTCCTGCTGTTGTTCCATTTGGCCAGCTGAGCCTCCTGAAATGTAAGAAAAATCATTATGTAATGGTTGTACACGTCAGGACAAGACACATACCTAGATGAACCTAGGTCAGACTTTGTTCTTCTCTGATCACACTATACAGCTGTCAGTGTTTATGAGCTTACATTACGTGTTTGTTCACTGTCATCTCCTGATTCGAGTCTGACATGGACATCTCACAAGACTTTTGGTGGCTTACACAACTGTACTGGCCAACCCTGAAATTTGGCATTCATGTTATATGTATGTCCTGTCACTGCTACATGGGCAGGATCCAAACCCAGTCTACAAAAGGAGATCAGAGAGAGTCCAGATGGTATTGAAAAGGGCCTGTGACATGGCGTCTCAGCACTTTTACATCTGGACAAATGTTATCTGCTGTATAGCATTGTCTGGGACAAGACAAATGCCGATTGTGGGTCACACATCCATAGAGGGTCTGGGCTATTAGGTTTGCTAAGTTGTGAGTCTAACCTTTTGATATTCCCTCCCAAAAGCTGACAATCCAGGGCCACATATTGGCTTCGCAGACTGATAAGGTAGTGCTGTGCACTGGTGAACAGTAGTGGGTCGTTGTTACAGCTACCTTTACATGAAAAATGTCATACAAGCCACTTAGGCTAAGACGTATGTCTGGGGAATCACTTGGCAAAAGTGGAAATACTTAAGAGTGAGGCAAGAATCTCAAAGTCTGTCTTGACTCCATGGCACATGATGATCTGTCTCAATCAGAACCCAAACTCAACAAATGCAATGCAAGTCACAGCATCCAATACCCATTGGCCTCTCATACACAAACTGGACAGTGTCTGTACCATTCCTCATCCAATGCACACATCAGTTATGATTCCCTTGGTTCACTGTTAGTGGTGCTGGCAGTTCACCAGTTGTCATGAAAAAACTACAACTCCCAGAATGCACTCTGCCCTGTACAGTCAATATGCTACAGTGAGGCTTTAGCTTCATGATGATTGCTGCATAGACACAGAATAGGTGAATGGAGGCATGGGACACACAATGGTACAGCTCTGTCTTCACTCACATCATACTTCCAGAAACATATTGCATATAATGCACTTACCAGGTGTCTGCTGCACATGCTCCTCCATTTGAGCATGGAGGGTTGGATGAGCTGCAGGCAGGACCCTCCTGTACAGTGGTGAGAGGCGGGCCGATGCACATGGTGCTGGGGAGACTGGCCCAGTAGTTCCTCAGTCTTGTGCCGGGCCCAGCGTTTTAGGTCCTCCCAGCGCTTGTGCCATGCCCTAGCATTCCTGGTGTCAACGCCCACTGCACTGCAGCGCTCACCAATGTCGGACCATTATCTGGCCTGCGCTGCATTGCTCAGCTGGTACTCTGATCCCCCATATAGCTGAGTATCTTTGGATAGCACCCCCAGAGCCCTTTTAGTGAAAGGGGGGCTTTCTCCTCATAACCCTCAGCCATTTGGGGGGAAATAAGGTTGAAAAGAGCAGCAGGATGGCAGAGGATCTGATCTGTGAGAGAGGATTACTCAGAATGAACACAAAATAGTTGTCAACAACTTCCTGTGATATATTTTCTGTCTCCAACTTCCTGCATATCATTTCCTGTATAAAATAATGGGTTCTGGTTCAATTTTGGAGATTACGGCCAGAAAACGTAATTTCTGAGTCCAGAGCTTCGGGTCCACATGTGCAGCGCACGCTCCGGAACCGGAAATTACGTTTTTGGGCTATAATCTTCTAAATTGAACCGGAACCCATTATTTCATACAGGAAATGATATACAGGAAGTGGGAGACGGGAAATACATCACAGGTAGTAGTTGACAGCCATTTTGTATTCATTCTGATTTATCCACAATCACATATCAAATCCACTGCCATCTTGCTGTTCTGTTCTGTAGTGGAGAAACCTGAAATGACAGTAGAAGAGAAAATCATAGACAAGTAACAAAAGGGGGGACAGACCATTTAATTATATTTTTACTCCAGTTTACTCCTCCATTACATTATGGTACATGTAGTCCATATTTAGTGCTCAACACAAGAGTTGTTTGTTGTGTTACTGAAAATTGGGGGGAAGCAGTGCTGTGTATCCCAGATACATAGTGCCAGATTCACCAACAACATCATCATTCACTTTGTGGGCCCATCATTTGTAGGGGAGTCAAATCTGTTGAGGGCAAAAACTCTGAGAATGCAATAGCTATGCCCTTTTATGATTAAGAAACCCATCCTCATAAGGTCCGGGAATGTCTCTTAGAACACGTACATCTTTTCCTCTGCTTCAATAGATTCCTTAGGGACATCCTCTACACTGATTGCTGACATGGGCAAATGACCTGATGCACGGTCAATCTTTTGACTCATGTCAACAGCTGTGGTTTAGATGCACTTAGTGGGGCTTGCAAAGGAGTCTCAGGATGGAATTTATGGACAGAGTCGTAATTATTCAACTTTCATCATTGACAACAGATTGCAAACCACATTTTGTGCATGACACAACAGGTTGCTCATGTGAAAAATGAGCCAACCAGCTGATCACGGATTCAGAGCTAGCCGAGGTAAAAGAGGTATGTGTAAGCCATGCGTTAAAGCAATGTTGTACAAAACGCACAGGCTAATATGATCTTGCACACAACTTCAGGAGAGTAGATCAGCACAACCCCTGTCTGGTCAAGACATCTGAATCGCAACTTCAACAGACCAAAAGTGTGCACTATGATGGCTCGAGTTCTTATGTGTGCCCTATTGTACCTACGCTGAGGTACAGTGGTTGCATGCCTGTAAGGGGTGTGGAGTTGTGAGGAGAGTGCATACCCAGCGTCGCCTGATGAGGGAAGAAAGGGCAATCAGTTACATTTCCCTTTTTAAATTTACACAGAACTGGATCTATACTTTGGTACATGCAGTGTCTGTTGAGACCGTGCATGTTACTTTATGATTCTTATTGTACAATAGTTGTTAATGTAAGGTGACATTCATATATTTCATTTAAACATACCACTCATTTTTAGTGCTTGGTACTTACCCATTATCCACATGTTGCCAAATTCTCCCCCTGCCATTCGCCGGACAAGAGGTGACATGCGGAATACAAAGCTGTCATGGGTACTGCCTGGAAACACTGCTGGCACATCAATTAATCTCTCAATGGCATCACAGACAGCTTGAACATTGATAGAATGCCATCAGAGTCTGTTGCAGAAGATGTGTGCAATGTGGCGGGTGGCTGAAGGACCACATGGGTACAATCAATTGCACCCAGTACACGTGGGAAGCGAGCAATGAGATAAAAATCTCTAGCTGCCCTTTGTCTCATGGCCAGTATATGTGGCATTCGTATGTGGTGGTGGACTTTTGCAGTGATGCAGCTCAGTACCTGATGCCAGCACCGCAACTGGCTTGCCTGGGAAATGCCCACAAGGTCACCGCAGACCCTGTGGAATGACCCAGTGGCAAAGAAATGGAGAGCAGAAAGGATCTTGAGATAGGCTGAAATGGCATGGGAGCTGCAGGTCACGGAGTCAAGTTCCTGCTCCCACTCACATACCATCCCCAAGTTGACTTCTGGAAAGAAATGGTATCTGGCGGTGACATCTTGGCTGGTCATCCCAAATAGGTTGATTATTTGTCTGAAGATCCTCCCTACTCTCCTCCTCCTCCTCCTCCTCCTCCTCCTCCTCCTCCACCTCCTCCTCCTCCTCCTCCACAAGTCTTCTTGCCACATGGCAAGGGGCAGAGCAACAAACACATTCAGTTACATGTTGAAAGAGTTTGTGTGTGTCTGCTCTGCTTTCATACATGCTGCAGGGCTGGGATTGGCTGCAGTGTGTCAGCTGATGCATGGTGGGGGATGGAAGGCACTTGGACAGGTGTTTAGCCTTGAGGAAAATGATCAATGGCCAGAGTGCGGGTATTCTGGCACGGAAGCCGAAATTCAGGCCTTAGAGCGGGAATTTCGGCGCAAATGAGGGATTTCCGCTTCAGGTGCAGAAATTCAGGCCCGAGTGTGGAAATTCCAGCCTGATTACGAACGTAAAGTTAGTAGTCGTAAGTGCATTCTGTGAATACCAAGAATCGTAAGTGCCTTCTGTGAAAACCAAAAGTAGTAAATTTAGGATTTTGTCTCAGATTAGTTCCATGAATTGGCCCCACAGAGAATGCAGTGTGGTACGTTTCAAAAACATTTATTGAACCAACGTTATTCTTGCTTAAAATATGTGTGCCTCAATGATCAATAAACAAAAGCTGATAAACGTGATTACAAGCACCAAAAGCGTAAATATTAAATATAGTTCTACTATGGTGCTAGAACAATGTATTTATGCAGGCATATAAAACAAGGCAGTAATCAAGCATACATAATCATACAATGCGAGCCCTACTCTAAGTCTACTTAGAGTGTGTGTAGGTGTAAAGCCAAGAATCCCCCCAAGGGACGATCCAACCCCTTTACCTAATGTGACAGAATAAAGGACGAAAAAGAGAATGGGTGGTGCACTGCGTAAATTCAATGAGAAGTGTTGTTTTTTTGTAAACAAAGTTCTGGGTGCACTGCCAGGGTGGTGTTATCCGTCCAAACACCGTTAAATCATGAGGTAGGTAGTGTATGCAGAAATCTGCCAATACATCCCCTGATTAGGCACTCCGGGGGCGATCAATGAATTGATTCATAACCATGTTTGAACGTTTGATGCTTTTATTCAGCAAGTGTATTCAGTTTGATATTAGTTGCATATCAAATGACAGCGTAAATCCATACAGGTGATTCTATGAACATTAATCTCCAATGCATTTCGGGCGGGGGGCCCTTGGTCACGGAGCGCTGTGGAGGAAGACAGAGTGGACTGGGTCAGTGCGTGTACAACGTGTCGGGGTTCCGGTCTTACTAGTGATCTAGGTGAGGTAGTGTGACACCGGGTAGTACAGGTGAGCTAACTAGTGCTTACCAGGCTGGTACTATCGAAGAACGAACCAAAAACTATTTGTTATTTGAACATCCAAGAAGTCCCACCATTCACATGTGTCCTAAAATACATAAGAACCTTATGGACCCACCCTTTAGACCGATTGTGTCTACGAAGGGATCTATACACGAGACCACAGGCAAACTGCTTGATAAGTATCTGCAACCTCTCATCGTCAAAACAGCAAGCTACATTAAAGATACCACTGAATTTCTAGTGAAACTATCAGCCATTGAAATCCACAACTCACAACCACTGATTCTCTGCACCGCAGATGTGAGCTCACTCTACACGTCGATACCACACCTTGGTGGCATTGAAGCAATTGAACAGATCCTGCTCAACAGTGAGATAAACACACCCATGCAGGCCTTCCTTATGGAACTTATGATTTTCATTCTCTACCACAGTTACTTTAAGCTAGACAACCAATGGTTTTTACAGCTATCCGGAATGGCGATGGGAAACTGCGCTGCCCCAACGTATGCGAATGTATACATGGAGAACTTTGAAAAACAATACATATACACCAATTCCAAGTTCAAAGACCATGCTAAAATGTACGTCAGGTACATAGATGACCTGTTCTTCATGTGGTCCGACACTAAAGATTCACTGAACCAACTACTAACAGAAGTCAACATGAAGGACCCAAGAATAAAACTCACATGGCTAATCAGTGACACTGAGATTTCTTTCCTTGATGTCTGCATCAAGATCACACCAGAGGGATTAATTACTGATTTACACAGGAAAAGTACAGATCGCAATAATACCTTGCATTTTTCTAGCTTCCACCAAGGGTCCTTGAAGCAACACCTGCCATTTTCACAAATGCTGCGTGTTAAACGCATTGTCTCTGATGAACTCACATATGCCATGCGCATTAATGAAATGCGTGAACGATTCCGCCACAGAGGATATCCTGAGCACACTTTAAGTGAAGCCCAAACTCGAGTTGATCAAATCACCAGAAAAGACAGCCTTCTGAAATCAAACAAGGAGAAAGAACAACGTATGGTGTTAGTCTCTAAATTCTCCACTGCTAGCCCTGCATACAAAAAGATTATACGGAGACACTGGCCCATCTTACAAATGGAACCTGATTTTAGGGGCATCTTTGAAAAACCACCACTCTTCGCCCACACCAGAAGTAGGAATATCAAAGAGATCCTCTCTAAACCAACGGAAACCACCACACAACACCGTGGAACCCAACCCTGTCTCTATTGCAACCACTGCAACAGTGTCATCAAAGGCATTAATATCCAGCATCCAATGAAAGGCCATAACATAAAGCTTCAAGTTGATGCTACCTGCGATTCTATGAACTTGATTTACGCACTGAAATGTCCCTGCGGGAAGTTGTACATTGGTAAAACCGAACGCAAAATAAAAACTCGCCTCAACGAGCATAAGTCCAACATCAGGTTGAAAGTTGAGAAATCCAACGTCGCTATGCATTTTGCTGAGTCACGCCATACTATTGCACAACTGAAATTTATTGTACTTGAAATTCTAACTAAACGTGAAGGCATTGACAATCACAAACTTCTGTTAAAAAGAGAACTGGAATGGATCTATCGGTTACAGACTTTGAAGCCACACGGCCTCAATGACCGTATTGAATACAGTTGTTACCTGTAACGCCTATATATGACTTATTGTTTTGATCATGCTTCTGTTTAAGTAATACAGTAACTGTTTTCTATTATTGGCTCCCCTACACCCATCTCTCCCCTTAACCCTCACGTCACTTTCACCACACTCTAAGATGGCCGCCCCCGTACCGTCCCGGTATCAGTCCTTTGTTTATTTTTAGTGTTTTATCCCGCGTCACATCAACTAGTGATATTAACCAGCTCTCACTCACTCACACTCCCTGCAGCTTCTTCTACCACCGTATGGACGGCAAGCTCTGCCACCTGACACTATGAAGTAAGTTCCCGCTCCTGCGCCTTCACCTTTATTTAGCTCGCTGCTGAAACGCGCGTCACTTTTAACTGTACGCGTTAATCTTCCTTTCACTACCCCCACCCTCACGTAGCATACCGAGCACTAGTTAGCTCACCTGTACTACCCGGTGTCACACTACCTCACCTAGATCACTAGTAAGACCGGAACCCCGACACGTTGTACACGCACTGACCCAGTCCACTCTGTCTTAATCCACAGCGCTCCGTGACCAAGGGCCCCCCGCCCGAAATGCATTGGAGATTAATGTTCATAGAATCACCTGTATGGATTTACGCTGTCATTTGATATGCAACTAATATCAAACTGAATACACTTGCTGAATAAAAGCATCAAACGTTCAAACATGGTTATGAATCAATTCATTGATCGCCCCCGGAGTGCCTAATCAGGGGATGTATTGGCAGATTTCTGCATACACTACCTACCACAGAATAAAGGACCCCATCTTGGTCACAAACTGGATACCCCTCATGAGATGTCAGACTGCTGCTTCGTGTTTTTTTAGCATGTACAGACCCTCGGTGTCAGCAGAAGTGCTTCCTCTGATTATCTATCAGGATGCTCATTTTTCATAATAGAAAGCAGCCTTGCGATGTGCGTATAGATTAGTAATGTTGTGGATATATAGATAGCCCTGACGCCCCCTGGATGAAGATAGGGATGACATTTGTACATAGCTTGAAACAAGACCTTGTACATTATGTTCAGGGCATTTTGATAATGTTATGCGAAGCTAGATGTGTAAACAAGTTTAGTTTAAGGAAAACAAATTCAAGATTGTCGTGCACGCAAATATGTGCAAAAGTTCACAGCTGAAAATGTTATTTGTGAGGACAATTTAAGAAATAAGCTGCTTCACTACATGGGCCTTACTCTGCAATATAACACCCACTCCTCATACTAAGGCTCGATTGCTAAAAAGCTCTCTAAAAAGCCAGCAGTCCATTTTAAATCTATAAAAAATTAACTTAAAAGTATCTAAAAAGTGGGTTTTCTGTTAAAATATTCAAATGTCTTTAAGTCATTTATATCATTTGAAATCCCAAGCACTCAGAAAGCCATGGTGCCTAGAAAAAGAAAAAGATGTTTTGTTAATTTTGTTAATAAAAATAGCCAAATTGTTCCCACACGAAAAAGGCCAATTTTTTAGGTGTTCAGAGTGGTAGACATAACATTGCTTTTGCTCACATCCGCAGACGTTCTAAGAGGCGCATATCATAGCATGTTTATGGGGCAAAAGAGATTCTATCCAGTTCCCACAGCAGTTGCGGAGGGAGGCATCATAGCCAACAAGTTTGTGCAGAGCTGTTGTTTATGTCACTAGGAGCTGAAGCATCATAGGGTGGCTCTAAGAATGCAGTCTTCATCAATGAAATACGCTGGGGACAGCAATACGCAAGGCCCATTGAGGGTCCATCAGTACTTCAATGTTGAGTGGCGCAACCAATTCTGACCTGAAACATATATTCAGGGCACATTTGTGGCTGTAAAGCAGACAGTGGAATACTGTTTGTATGCAGTCAAGTCAGACAGGCCTGAAGGATAAGAACCAATGCTCATTTAGCTCTTGAAGCTGAAGTGTGCTAAAGTAGTGTACGATGCACTCACGGTAATGCAGCACTAGCATTCGGATTTGAACTGGGACGACCATTGCAGAGCTGAAAAAATAAAATCAGGATTCCTGCCATAAGCAGCAAGACTACCGGAGCCCTCCAAAACCGCTTCCCAACAGGGAGTATATGAAAGATGGTAGAACTCCGAAAATCGTCTAAAAGGTGCTAACCAAACCTGGTGCTGATACATTTAAAAAAGTGCACTATTCCTTTCGTATCAGACAAGTTAAAGATAAGATGGACCAGCTCCCCAAAATGCAGTGGGAAATTAGTGTGGAGTAGTGTCTGTATCTCAGATGAGGACCTTGCAACCTGGAAATCAAACATCTTTTTGGCTGAAGTTAATGTCACATTGTTTTGCAAAAGCATGGCTATCAGTTTGCTTAGGAAATCACATTTTATGTTTGAAACATTTATCAAAGGCCATAGTGCTGCCTCCCTAACTGAGTGGGCAGGTGGAAACAGTACATGTGTGCAGCAAGTGACTATGGAATTAACCATCACCAGATAAGCGATGCCTGGCTCCATCCCACAGCAACCTTGATCATTCACCATCAAATAGCTCCCATTCGAGAGCAGTCTGAACACAGGATGAATCACGGCAGCTGGGGAATCCTTCAGATAACAAGACAAGTTTTCTACTGAAGCATTGCATGCCTGTGGAGAGAAATGTCCTTGCAAACTAATGAACTGCTTAAAGCATCTTCACAGTCAGAGTCACTAAGAGAAACTTCTGTGTCCCCATTCCTGCATCTAAACCTGAAGAGTAATTCCTAATACTCCTGCACATATCCTAATCCTAGCGATCCATATCTGCCTATCTGTTGGTATTGGAGACAATATTGGAATTGGAAGGTCATTACCGGTAGGGTGGTGTTACCATTGATTATCCAGTCAGTGGATGGGGTCCTAGCCATAGTCAAAGGTCATTGGTCTATATTTTCAATGTGCAACAAGGTATATTTCGCATCTCTAGGCGCCTTTTTTATCTGTCTATCTGTTAGATCGTATGCCGAAAAAAGACTTGTACTGTTGATGTAACGCCATGGCATGTGGCCAGAATGTAACATTTGTAAAGTCCAGCTCAATATCAATATTGACTGTAATTATGACTGTCCATGTTATAATTAGGGCTCCGGGTTTTCCGTTTAAAGAGATTTTTACATATAAATACAGACGGAAAACAATCTTTCCTTTGTCTGCATTTATATGTAAAAACGGCAAAATACTAGAAAAGTTTGCCGCGCTGCCCTGCTTCAATTTAGAGTTATCTCGCCACACCCCTTGCTGCTGCTGAAAATTCCTTCCTGGGCGCACACAGCCGCACCTGAGTACTTCACAGGTCTTTTGAAGACCATTTACTTGTTAACAAGGCTTTATTGTTCTTTCTGCTGTCACCTGTGGTACAAGTGGGGTGGCTGCGTAGGCAGATGAGTGGAACTGTGGCAAATGGCAGTGCTCCACAGTGAAATTGTTTTAATGCCCATCATTATTTTGTGCAAATAGGAGCCAACCCACGGACCATGGCGGCTGCTGGAAAATATTCTATAAAGAACTGCACTGTCTGAATGTTTAAATTTAGTTTTTAGTTTGGCATGAGATTATACCAGGCCATGCACTCCCAAATTATGGTCCCTTGCTCTTTATTTAAATTTAGAAAGGCCCACAATAAATATCCCCCATAAAGACTGACTAAGAAAAAACAAGGACAAAAACAACTGACAGAATGCCTCGGAATATTACACAATGTAAAGCTGGTCACTGGGAAAGTAATGAACAATGCAGTAATCAAGAGGCTATAGTGCTTCTTCTACTTTGTAGCTTAACAGTACAGGACTATTACCAAGCATTGACAAAGCCAATAAACCTCAACGTTGGCTGAGCTACAAGAATGACAGACGTGAGCACATGCTTCAAGAAGCATGTGCAGGCTTGTCCGGCAATCTTGGAAGGAGTTTCCCGTAATAAAAGTCAAGAAGTACTGTGCTACATGGGATGACATTTGTCTTTATAAACAATTCCAGCCACAGGTAGGTGAGGAGTGATAGTTATCCCATGCCTCTCTCAGGCAGTTGTTGCAAAAGCAGGAAGAATGGGAGCAGGAAAAGAAGGCAGGAAGAGAGGAAGGAAAGCAGGAATTTAGTAAAGAAGAGAGGGAAGGAAGAAAGAACAGAGAGAGGGATACATTGGAGGGGGGAAGAAAGTAATTTAGGAAGGAAGTAAGACAGACAGAAATAAACAAAAAGAGAAAGATAGAAACAAATAAAGAAAAATGTAGGTGAAGGAAAAATAAATGTGGAAAAATACTAGCTGTAGTGTCGTCTTTTTCTTGCGGCAAAAATAAATACAGAAAAAAATGCCCAAAAAAGAAATATGGATAAATACAGACGGAAATGGCAAAAAAATAAATACCATAAAACCGGGAGCCCTAGTTATAATATAGACATGTCTTACTGTTTCATGTCAATTGTGGAAGACACTATGTTGCCCAATGAATACATTCTGAATGATGATGTGGTCATACCATTGTCAACCACAGCCAATGCCTTTTCTAAATGAACCCTATAAACCTTGCATATTCTATCAGCAGCTTCCTGTTGATAAATCTCCCATAGCTCATTGTATATTCAGCACAAAATGTGCTTTTGACTTGGATTCTGGGGGCCTAATAATAAATCCTTGAGATCCATGTCATCAGAAAGAAGGGAGTAGTGTTGCTTCTCCTGGGAAAGTGTAGAGGTTTTTAGAAACTCAAGGTACAACTTCCCAACACTGTATGATGTCACCACCATGCTCCATTTGAACATACCGCTGATCAGGCCTACTGATCCTAAATCCTTCAGATTTACCCTGGAATCTAGATTTCCACCTGCTTGTGTCTATCGGCCAAACCAAACATCCCTTCCAATTGTGGTCTGATGAATTGAAAGGACCATTACGCATCATTGTATATAGTGTATCCTCACTGAAGTGTGTAAAGTGCTGCCAATTCTTGAAGCGTGAGAATGTGGTAATACGTGGTGTGTTCAAATCCTTTATTTTACTACAACAAGACATGAAGTTTGGTGCACTGTTTTGTTCAGGAAAATCATTTGATGTTTTATTTATTTTATTTATTTATTTATTTATTTATTTATTTATTTCGAAGGTTTTATATAGCGTGAACAAGACCCTTGCGGGTATCAGAGTGCTTTACACGTCATAAATTGGAAACAAGAGTAGGACATGGAAAAAAGAAAAATCAGCATAGAAGAATACAATTATAGATGAATAAAATAAGAGAAATGTGAGGTGCTCAGTAGCATGAAACTAGCAATTAAAATACAGTGCTCAATATTACATCCTAATAATTAACAATTAGTAAAAAATAAATCGTTCATGCGAATTTGGCCATGAGAATCGCTTTCACTTTTTTTTTTAAGGCAGCAGTTGATGGGCTTGTTCTTGTTGCTGTGGGCAAAAGATTCCAGATCCTGGGAGCCATTCCAGAGAAGTACCGGCTGTAAGTTATTTTCTTGGCAAATCTTTGGGGTTTCAGTAAAAGATTCTTCGAGCTTCTGGAAGCTCTAATACCAGCAGAGAGTACCAGTTGCTGAGCTAGATAGTTCGGGGAATTGTGGTGTATGGCCTTGTGCGTCATATATGCAATTTTTTTAGGTGAATTCCAGCTTCAAACGGTAGCCAATTGAGTGTTCTAAGGTCTGGGGATATGTGAGAGGTTTTCTTTGATCCTGTGATGAGTCTCGCCACTGAATTGATAGCGGATCTTAACGGGGCAGTCGATGACATGGGGAGGCCGCATAAGGTTACTGCTCCATATTCCACTCTTGGGATTACAAGGGCTTGAACTGCTTGTTTAAAATCGCTTTCTGGCAAGAAGGGTTTCAGTTTTCGCAGTGTGTTCAAGTGGAAATTAGCTCCTTTGGTGGAGGCGCTAATATGCTTCTGCATTTTTAGGCTTCTGTCCAGTGTCACCCCTAGCGATTTCACTGATTCGACAATGAGCGGTTGCTCTTGGAGTGCTGTTAGGTGCTTCATCCATTCTAGGGTGGTGGCTGTTTTGTTGAGGGGGCGATTAGGAGGAACTCTGTTTGGAGGGCGTTTAGTTTCAAATTGTTTTCTGCCAGCCATGTTTGACTTTTTTGGAGCGTTGTGTTGAGAGCTTTGATGTCCTCAAGAGAATGGATCTTGATGTAGAGTTGGGTGTCGTCTGCATACATATGGAAATGGATCTCGGAGAGACTGAGAACTTCGGTGAGAGGCTCCATGAAAAGGTTGAATAGTGTGGGTGAGAGAGAAGAACCTTACCAAACTCCTAATGCAACACTTACAGGGTTAGATAGGATTTGCTTGACCTTGAATCTTTGCGATCTATTTTGGAGGAAAGACGTAAACCAATGTGATATGGTAAACCATAGAGGTAGACCAATGTTATATGGTAAACCAAAGAGGTAAACCAATGTGATATGAGGCATTCTTTGAATAAGACCTCTGTTCCCTGAACCTCCCAATCTTTTGTCCTCCAGACAGATTTTGTGTCTATGGTTTCTTTCCACAGATCAAAACAATGTATAGAAAATATTGAATAACATTACATGACATTTTTATTTGATTGGTCACAATGTGTGATAAGAGAACAGTGTTTCTTTGAAACATTGTTTCACCATTGGCTAAAAAGGCAAATACGACTTTGTGATTGGCTGTCTATCAATGGGTGTTCTCTTTTTACATCTTGTCACTATGAATTTGGTTGACCTTAGTAGCAAGCATTTGATAGGAGGATAGGTTCGACGGACCAGAGGGGAAACAGCATACGTCAATATTTCATTACAAGGAAACCTATTGGTTATTTTCTCTCTTTGAATGATATTGGCCAGGGAACACGCTTATTTTCTTAATGTACTAGAGATTATGATTGTCCCATTTATTGACCAATTGGGTACATTCACCTTACATCATGTCAAGATAAACTCCATTGACATTAGTAGCAAGCATTTGATAGGGGGATTGATTAGATGGACCAAAGTGGAAACATCATATATTTTTATTTTCGTTACAGGTAAGCCTATTAGTTCATCTCCATACTTGAATGGTATTGGCCGGGCAACAGGCTTCAAAGAACGATTGTATGTCTTGGCTCAGTTACACGGTAGATGGTAGCAGTTGCTTTGGATCCCTGGAAGAGCAATGTAAGTACGTATTTGAGACTTTTCTTTGGCAAATATTAGAATGGTAGTTGTGTGTGAGGCTTTGTTCTTAATATATTGTATAAATAGGGGAATGAATGTTGGTGTATTATCTAGAAACATTTAATATTGTTTATCAAGGGGTCAGTAGCAAATGATGTTTGTCTGCTTCACCGAAGCAGAAATGTGTGTGGCTCTGGTTTAAGAAGAAACAACAATGACAAGTAATTATTGATATGTTAATTACTATGCACCAATTTCTAGAACAATGGAATGTTTTATTTTTATTTTTATTTACTTTTAAGACTTTTTTCACTTCTTTTCGGGTACTTTTTGTGGTGCAATGCTTTTGCTACGGTGGTCTTGTACCAGATTACGAGGAGGAGAGCAGTAAGGGTCTGTTTTTTATGTTTATAGATGATTGGGATAGTAGTGAGGTAGTTAAGCTGTGAGACGCGGGTTCGCGCTCCAGCTCCAGTGGTCAAATGGTGGAAAGTGAGGACGGCCGTGAATGGCTGGTGTTGTTCGAAAAATAATGGTGTCTCATACGCCTTGGACCGTAATCAGGAAGTGAGCTGAGAGACGTGGGGTCGCGCTCCAGCGCTAGGTACCACATGGTAACACTCAGGGAAGGTTGCCGGCAAGCGTTGTGTACGTAAAGATGGCGGTACACGCTTGTAACTTCGAGCGTTTTTGGAAGCAGCTTCATTGGAGTTTATCTGAGGTGAAATCGAGTTTTTGGACAACTGCTATCAGAGATTTGAAAGGTATGTTGAGGTGAAGCTTAGAATTTTTAAGGACAAGCGCTGGTAATAGATTGTGATACATTGAGTGATACTCTTCCCATTTATTTTATGTTCAGAACAGATAGTGTTAATCATAGGACTTACACGAGATTGAGTTTAAGATCAAGGTGAGTTTCTTGCATAGTTTGAGGATGTCAATGCGGGCTGCATGGCATGTGCAAGAAAATGAAGGCAGTTTGTTATATTTTGTAGATTGGAGTTATCAGATTTCACAGGAAGTAGGGTATGCCTTGTTGTTTATTGTTTGTAAGTTTTGACATACAATTGAATTCGTGTTCATACATGTTTTTATCTGTTTAGATTTCAGGCCCCTGAAGAAGGGCACTTATGGCTCGAAATGCATTGGGCATTCAATGGAATCTGGATCTTATGTCTATGATTGTAAATGTCATCACTGCGTGAATTGAACTTTGTTGTATGATAATGATTTATAAGAAATTGAACAATGAATAATGTATCAATGTAAAACATACATTTGATATTGGTATGATTCTAAATTTGAGTTTTTTGGTTTAAAAAAAGACAATAAGAAAATAAGTTTTTGTTTTGAAAATAAAATTGGAAAGTTTTTCCTGCAACAGTGCACAGTGGTCGAGTGTGATTTCACTCGAGGTAAGAGGGCATGGCTTCGGCCCATCACTTACATATTTCTCGTCTGGCCAGCAATTTAGCAAAAAACAAAAAACCCCTGTTAGGGCCAGTAATTCTGTCTTGGATTCCAAAGAATAATAAACTAAGTGTGATGGATACAGGGTATCCTAGAATAGATTTTATAGTGGACCCCACTTTTTCCCAATATTTGGAAATGGCAGGGCGAGTCCAGAACATATGTGTATCAGGGGCTCTTTGCAGGTTGCATTTTTTACATTTAGCAGGTGGGTCATTGGACATCTTGGAGAGTCTTGCCAGGGATAGATAGGCCCTATGAGTGGTGAAGCAATGATTTAGTCTCAACCATGCTGGCTTTACAGTTGAAAACAGCTCGGCCCAACTTACCTCTGTGATAGATTCCTCCCAAAACTCTCCAGCTAGTTTAAAATCCCCATCTATGGCCTCCTCGATTGCCCAATAGAAAAAAGAAACCTCCTTCCCTGCTAACTTTTTCACAAGATGATCTTATAGAGCATTTCCCTGCCCAATCAGTGTTTTTTGTTCCTGAGCCCAGCTCTTTATCTGTAAATATTTAAATCTGGACATGCCTTCTTCCATTTTCTCATTGAGCATGCTCCAAGACAGAAGAGAACCATCTTCGGTTAGGTCTCCCCATGTCAGTAACCCTGCTGTTTTTAAAGGTATAGCCAACAAATCTTTTAGGCAACTTGGTGCCCCCGGGCTATCCCATAATGGAGCTAATCTTGAATAGTATTCTGTACCTGTTAGTAATCTAACTCTAGCCCATATTTGGGCCGCACCCCATAAAACCTTCAGCTTTACTTTCTTGAAGAATCTTTTGTCCCCAAATTTAAAAAGAAAATCTTCACGTGGAAGCCCTGCCTGATCTAACAAAGCTTTATACATCGTCCATCTTTCTGAAAGATCTGGAGATTTCAGCAACATCCTCAAGTGTGTTAATTAAAACGCCCATGCATAATATTGGATATCTAGAAGCGCTAAAACTCCCTTTACTCTTCTGCGTCTAAGTTTCTTACAGGAAATCCTGACCGTTTTATAGGCCCATACAAATGAGTTTTCAGCGTTCGTATGCAAATATGATTTGTATGCTATAGGGACTGTATCACCTTCATTGAAAGTGATTGTGTGTACCCTGTCGGTCATTCAACTACGCGGATCACCAGGTTATTTGTGTTAACCCGGGTGTGTAAATGTTTAGAAGCTTTCATATCAGCTTGTACGGAACGTATGATATTGGTATGTTCTGTGTCAAATGATGTTCTGAAAAATCAGGCCTAATTAAGTTGTAGAAAGGTTTCACCCTTTCTGCATAATCTAAAATGAGTGTCCTGCCAAAATTAAAAAATCCTAAAATGGATTGTAGTCCCTTCAGAGTCGCAGGGCACATGTTTCTGCCAGGCTTTTTCCTTCACTTAATAACTCATACCCTAGAAATAGGACACTGAGAAGGGCAATTTTTTTTTTTTAAATGAAATTTGTATCCCAGATGAGCAAAGTATTATGTGGTTTACCCTAGACAAGGGTTCCGTTAATTCATCGTCCATCATATAGATGTCATCTACATAGGACAATGCACCCTCACCAAAATTTTGAAGTAACGCTGATATCCTGGCTGAAAACAGGGGCCAGGGGCTATTCTTATATCTCTGTGGTAATCCACAAAATTGTCGTATAGACCCTACCGCCAAGAATGCCGCCAAATATCTGCTTCCAGGCACTACATTTTGGCAGGAAAATCCATTTGAGATATCTAGTGTTGTTTTGTATTTTTTCTGCACAATGTTATCCTTAGTGTGCCTCTGTGTGCATTTTGTACTACAAATGTTTGTGCAGATGGATTTAAATGTCTATAATCTAATGCTAGACAATATGAATTATCGGGTTTCATTTCAGGAAACAAGGTATTATTCATAGGTGAGGTGCAATTCTCTATCACCCCCTAGTATTCAAGTTGATCTAGGATCTCCCTGACTTCTTGCTTTGCCTCATGCTTAATTTGGCATTGTCTCTGTGGTCAAGGAATTGATTTTAATGGGATTTCATGATGAAGCGACTTATCATCCCACCCAACATGATTGCAGTATGGAGCAGGAGCTAGCGCTAACACCCACTCCTGCGCATATGTATTTTTAACTGACTCTGGTACGAGGTCAGAAAAAGCAGGTAAAATAACTTCTTCCCCCTTTGAGCAATCCATTACAAAATCAGGTGGCCAATCCTTTTTGGCCAAAAGAATGTCATAACTCTATGTCAGGTTGTCCCAAAAGATACCCTTCACTTTCCTGATTATTTTTTCCCTCCATTTGTAACGTTATTTGATATAAACGATGAATGACACTTACTTTTGTACCAGGTGCTTCCACCATGATAAGCTCACTCAGCGCTAATACCCCCAGATAAACCGTCAGATTCTGGCGAGCTATTGTGACCTCTGTCTCACTGTCCAGAATTGTCACTGCCCATTCCCTCTTCAGAAGCAGAGTCCTCACTAACCTGGGCATTTCCAATTTTAATCATGGCTAACTATTTCTTTTTAAATTGAGGTTTAGAAGTCTTTTGTTTAGCTTCTTGTTTAATGATGTAGTCCGAAGTGTGATGTGTCTCCCTCTTCGACTTGACTCACTCTTCCAATCTGTGCCTTGACCTTCTGTCTCTGTCTGAACATTTTTCAGATGTTCCTGACAGGAATGAGAGGAACGTGTGTCAGTATCCAGATACAGGCCAGGTTTTCTAATATTGTCACGGTTTCTCAAACAGTTTTTTGTCTCGGTGTGTTCCTGTTAAGGCGCCCCAGCCTGTGACTGTGTTTTTGTAGATTTATTTTTTTGGTTTGTTGTCCCATTTCTTCTTTGAAGAATCGGGTGCTTGCTTAGAGTTATCCTTTTCAGAATTGCTCTGATCTATTGGTTTCCCAGGT
Organism: Lissotriton vulgaris; assembly: GCF_964263255.1. Classification (NCBI taxonomy): domain Eukaryota; kingdom Metazoa; phylum Chordata; class Amphibia; order Caudata; family Salamandridae; genus Lissotriton; species Lissotriton vulgaris. The sequence continues at coordinate 484,571,709 of NC_141693.1, read as the reverse complement.
CTGGCTCCCAGATTATCTCTACCAAGCAAAGCATATGTATCTTCAATAATCTTAGGTAACTCTTGCCCTTTCTATGCATGAGTAAATTCCCTCAGGCGTTGGCATATAGCCACTGCTGCTGCCTTCCCTTTTTGTTACTTAACATAATGGCAGATACCTGGGCAAAATTGCCCATCAGTTTCATCCCCAGATCTAGGGCAGGCTCTGCCCCATACTCATTCTGTTTTCATTTCAGTACATCTGGTATAACTGGTATTGAAGGAGTACAATGTGTTCTGCTATAAAAGGCAGTGAAGATTGTACTCAAGATACACAATCTTCTATAGGGGGAGCCATTCCCATTGGCTAGCAAACTGCAGGATTTATGTGTTTCTCCTGCAGGCCTATATGGGGAAAAATTGCTTCAAGCTGGCTGGTGGGAATCTTTCCCATAATGGCATTCAGTGTTTGTGGGCTAATATCTGTAGTAAGCAAACAAAAGAAGGAGTACCACCACAGGACCTGTCAAGGTCTGAACAAGATGTGGGGAGAGAGAGTATACAAAAGAAAGATGTTCTTTTGTTTGAAGACCCCTCACTGTGTACCAGTGTAGGGACACCGGCTTTGCAATGTTACCTCACCCACAGGAAGTGGGTGCACAGGGTCGAAGAGGCGTTGGGTTTTGACACGCAGGTTCTTGGCGCTTGAAGCTGAAGATGCTGCAGGCGATGTGAAGGAGAAGTGTCCGGTGGATCCAAGGGTGGATCTGAAGTGGTGAAGACCTGATAGCAGAGGGGACAATGTTCAAAGTCACTGACCAGTGACCACCGTGGAACCAGATTGGAACCAGGCAAAGTCGGGTGCAAACAGGTGATGAGGTGTTGCTTCTCTCTGCAGCCACGTAGACACGAAGAGGTCAAGGACGTCCAGGAGTCGATCACGAGCTGTCCCTTGAAGGCTCTAGCTGATGGCGGTGTCGGCAACTCGATTGAAGCAAACAAGCCTTGGCTAATGCAAGCCACGGGGAAAGTGAAAAAGGCTTATTACTCGGACCAGCAAGGTCAGAGCGGGTACTCCTTTCTACAGGAGCGAGGGCAGGTCTGGAGCAACCAGACCCATAGTGTAAATTGTAGGTTTCGCGCCAAGATGGCCGCTGACCACGTGACAAGCGGCCGGGATGGCGAGTCAAGTGGCACAAAGCAAAAGGGTCCCACGCAGATTGTGGAGATGCTGGAGGGCTGATCTTTAGTGCAAATGCTGCTTGGTTGTGGGGCTTCTTAAACCCCAAAGCACAGAGTCGAGGGTGCCTCGGGTGCTGCGCAGTCAGCGTCTCGGGGGTCTTTCAAGATGGCCGCTCCCACGTCTCTCGGTGCCTCCACGGGTCCCTTCTTTGCAGGGACTGTGAATCGGGCTAGGAGAAGTCTGGGAAGCTGGGTCTTGTCAGGCTCTGCACTCGGGCTCCGGCGGGAGGCGGCGGCAAAGCAGACGTCGAGGTGCTGGGTGATGCCTGTGTTCACAGGGTGGCCCCTCCTAGGCCACAAGGGAGATTCTCTTCAGTCTTCTGAGCAGCATAATGTCGAAGTCCAGTCTTCTTCTTTGTTTAAAGTTGATTTCAGGATGATCTGCTGTGCAATGGCACTGCTCCCTTTCTTATTCCAATCTGAGGGGTGGATCTCCTGCTAGGTCCCTCCCCTATGGGTGGGACCAGGAAGGGGGGTGGTTACACCCCCTCTCCTTTGTCCAGCTCCTCGCCAGGACTGGGGCTGGAAAGCCCCAGAACCGGTTTGGGCTGGCTTATGCACAGGGACACCTTGTGTGCCCCAGGCATGTCTCAATCTATTCAGCCCTGTCCTACCCAATACACAAAACCCTGTCTGGGGTGGTGCTCGCACCTCCCCAGGCAGGAAACCCTTTGTCCAGGCCCTCCTCGCTGGAAGGACTCCCAGCAGCAGGAGGTCAGACATGTGTCTGTGGTGGCAGCATCCATTTTGTGATGCTGAGGCTCTGGTTAACTTTAACCGGGGTTAAGGCTACACACATGTCGTGTCCCTCTAGAAGGGTGGAATGCTATCCCCGTCGCCAGAATTGGCGAGGGGATAGTATTCCAATTCGTATGACACCTTACTCGACATGTTTTGATAAAGCCAAACCAAAGATAGCAAATAACCGCGAGGATTATAATGCACTTAAGAGTATATGGTATGGCAATATCCCGGAACAGCTTAGGGAGTGGTTCCCGACAGCTGCAGACAGGCTCAGCTCATGCTAGAGCACCATCTCACATATTTCCAAGCACTCTGCCTCCAGGATTGATGAGGCCTTCCATAGGAGTGGCTGATAGGAACATATGTGTCCAGTTTAGGGTTAGGCACAGACATACTGTACCCAAGTAAGAGGTGATTACACCAACTTACCCCAGCTGAGTGATCAGCCAGTTGTGTCAAATATGGAGGCCCGGCCAGGGGTGGCATAATACATGCTGCAGCCCCTGGTAGGCCTTGGATACACCTATGCCCTGGGTACCTATGGTACACTGTTACAGGGGCCTATAAGGTGAACCAATTCCAATTGTTTTATGCACCTAAGGTACATGGAGTCCATTTTAAGGAGAGAGCAATCGGCCTGGGGCCCTGAATAGCAGGATCCCAGGCCAACTAAGTCAAAAACCAGCTAAACACCAGGCAAAAAGTTTGGGGGTAACCATAGTCAGATATCCACCTTCCTACAAACATCTCCACCCTTTGACATTCATAGTAACTGCCTTGCTGCAATTTTCCGAAATATTTAGAGCCGCTACCTGCCCTTCAAAGTCCTCACCTGGTTCTCCGTTTATGGAAATTATGTGAAGACAAAGGTTTATTTAATTGAAATAAATGCTATGGATATTTGGTATGCACAATTCAGGAACTTCTAATCCTTAAAGCGTGAATAACCTTCAGCCAATACTTAGGGTATGCTTACTCAGCTGCAGCAGATTAGATTCCTTTCCCACTTCAGAAGTTGCCAGTTTAAATGTGAGTATGGGTCTCTTAGAAAGCTCAACTGAACTACTCAGATTGACTTTTAAATAAGAACCCAACCAACGTTGGCAGCGCCATGTAGTGTAGTTCCTACGAATCCATATGATTTGCCATCGTTTGGACAACATAAACTAGGAGCTTGGAACCCCTGCAGGATATGTTGGTCTATGGACCAGCTAGCTCACATTGCCACTGTAAGCCCCCCTAACCTGTTAAGGAGTAAATGGTTTCTGGCAACCACTGAACATGACAACCTTGTGCCCTCAGGGATCATAGAAATAGTACAGAACCTTTCACTCAGTCACTTGTGCTCACTTGTTCACAGAAAAGTATACAGAGAATACACAGTGGTACATTTTCAATATTATGTATTGAACCAACGTTATTCTAGTATAAAATTGTGTGCTGCAATGATCAATAGACAGAAGAAGATAAACGTGATTACAAGCACAAAAAGCGTAAATAGTAAATATAGTTATACCATGTTGCTAAAGCAATGTGTTTATGCAGGCATATAAAACAAGACAGTAATCAAGCATAATCCTATGATGCAAATCATACTCTGAGTGTACCTAGGGTGTGTGTAGGTGTAAAGCCAAGAATCCCCCCAAGGGTTGATCCAACTCCATTGCCTGATAGGATAGAATGAAGGACCCCATCTTGGTCATGAACTGGACACCCCTCACAAGATGTCAGACCGCTGTGTGGTGATTTCTCAGCATGCACAGACCCTTGGGATCAGCAGAAATGCCTCCTCTGCTAATCTATTGGGATGCTCATCTTTTATAATAGAAAGCAAACCTTCCAAAGGAAAGCACGTCTGCGCCCGTCCACGACAAGTCCGCGACAAGTACAGGACTTGCCGGCCTTATTCAATCTATTCCTGGTCATTGCATTTCTACTCCTAGCCCATCAACTCATGTGTACAAGGGGAGAGATCTCCTAATGTTTAAAGACACTGGTAAATGTTCCAACTGTCCTTCTATGGAGTTGATATGGGGCCCCTTCTCATGTATAACCTGTAAATGGACCACCCCATGTCTCTCAGATTTTCGCCATGTGTAGCTCCTATGCGGTCATGCACTAGTAATTTTAAGGGTGGATTGATTAATGCCCGGTCCATATGCTGCCATAGTCAGGACATCAGGGATTTGATCCTTGACCTTGATTTGGATTTTCTTTTCATGACCGAGACTTGGCTTAATGACACTAGCAACCCAGATTTAGCAATTGCTATTCCAGCCGGGTTCACTATCTTTAGGCAGGATAGACAGATTGGCAGAGGGGGCGGGTGGCTTTAATCATTAGAAGCACATTCAAATGCCATATATTCAACTTAGGCCCTCTGAAAGGGGCAGAGGGAATAGGCTTTTCCATCAGGCTGAATGCTTCTGTTTCATTCTCAGGAGGATTGGTCTACTGTCCTCCAGGGAATGCCACCTCATTTCTTGACTCAATAGGAGAATGCCTAGGACAACTATTGGTGCGCTACCCTCATTTTACGCTTATGGGGGATTTTAATCTCCAGCTGGAATCTAGAAATGATGCGCAAGCTCTAACTTTTACAACTCTAGAAATTTTGGAGTTGTACCAATTGGTTGAGTTATCTACCCATTCTGCAGGGCATACACTGGACGGTGTCTGTTCCAATTTCCCGGCACTATCAACTCTCAACCCAGTCCCTCAAATTTGGACAGACCACAGTCTTATCCCATATAATATCGGTCTTCTAGGTCAGATAAAAACACCTAGCGTTTTTCAACAGTCAACTGCTAATACTAATTGGAAGAAGGTGGCTGAGACTATAAAATCTTGCCCCCCACGCCAGTTGCAAGCTCCCAGTTTGTTAGGAGATGCTTCTCATGATTCTAGAAATTTCCACTCCTGGATGCATCAAGTCATCACAGAATGTGCCCTGTCTAGAGTATGTCAATATAAGGGCACAAAGCCAAAACCGAATGCCCCCTGTTTTTCACAGGCACTGGCAGAAAGTCACCTACTATGTAGGAAAATGGAACGTAAATGGAGGAAATCCTATGACCAATCCGCCAAAATTGCCTATGTTCAACAACAAAAATCCTACTTGGCTAACATCAAGCTGGCCAAAAGAGAATACTATATTAAGGCCATTAAGGACGCCCAACATAAGCAAAAAACTGTCTTTTCTATAGTCAAATCCTTTACACACCCTAAAACTCTCCAGCCGGATATTCCGCCTTCTGAAGCCTTCTGCAACCAAATTGCCGACTTCTTTGAGGAGAAGATTGCGCTTATCCAGAAGGACTTTCCTAGTCCTGCCTCGGTCTCTCCTTGCAGTCAACTGGGGAGGGGTGAGAATGTGACTCATATTTTGAGGACTTTTCGACCTGTCTCCCTTCTTCAAACAAGAGACGTTATTTTGGCCTGTAAGTCAGGAGCACCCTCTGACTCGTGTACGCCTCAGATACTCCATCAGGTAATTGACGCAGTCAACCCCACTATTAATGCCCTTGTCAACGCGTCATTAAGCTCAGGGGTAGTACCCCGTGACTGGAAAAAAGCGATTGTTAAGCCGTTAATGAAGAAGCTTAACAAATCCACTACTGACTTGTCATATTTCCGTCCTAGATCACTCCTTCCAGTTTTAGGTAAAATACCAGAGCAGATTGTGTACCAAGAATTAAAGGAGTTTGTAGACACTCACAACATTCTACATCCGCAACAGTCAGGCTTTCGACCTAGACATTCGACCGAAACTGCGCTCATTGAGCTTTCAGACTCCATTAAATTTCTGCAGGACGAAGGGAGAAGGGCTGTCCTGATTTTGCTGGACCTCACGGCAGCGTTTGGTACCATCTCCCATGAAATTCTAATTGATAGACCAAGAGGCATAGGTATAACAGACCTGTCCTGGATAGTATCGTTCTTGACCGATAGATCTCAATCGGTCTCTTTGGGACCTTTTCTTTCCAATGACAAAAAGGTCTTATTGGGGGTCCCTCAGGGCTCAATACTAAGCCCTTTATTTTTCAATATTTATATGATCCCACTTATTGCATTAATTGAGTCATACGGCATACTTGTAACATCTTATGCCGATGACACCCAACTCGTAGTCTCTCTAGACAAAAATTCCACCAAAGCTGAACAAAATCTTAAGATCTGCCTGACGGATGTATTCCGCTGGATGGACAACAATCATCTAAGATGTAATGCCAACAAAACCGAGATTCTACCTTTGGGTAATGAGGCCCTCTTTTGTTCTAAGGACTGGTGGCCTGAGGAGTCACCTGCCCCGCCTCCTTCAGTCGAAACTGCAAGAAATTTAGGGGTCCTGTTCGACTCCTCTCTGTGTTTTGATCAGCATGTAAGGAACACAGCAGGAAGCTGTTTCAGCATTATCAAATCTCTTCAGAAGTTCTTGGACTTCCTGCCTATAGACTCCCGAAAATCAGGTGCAATGACTCTGATACTTTCGCGATTAGATTACTGCAACGGCCTAATGGCCGGTGTCAAAAAGTCCACGCTAAATAAATTACAGAGTGTCCAACATGCGGCAGCTAGATTAGTTCTGAAATTACCTAGAAGATCTTCTGCCTCCACCGCGCTTCAGACCCTACACTGGCTGCCCCTACATAAAAGGATTCTTTTTAAGATCCTGTTAACCGCCTTTAGATCCCTCAATAAGACAGGCCCAAGATATATTACGAGACGTTTCACTCGTTATGGTCCTCCGAGATGCCTGAGGTCATCGGGTGGTAATCTAATTAACATCCCTAGATTCAAGCTTAAAACGAAAGGTGGAAAGACGTTTACAGTACTGGCCTCTAAGGCCTGGAACGCCATAGATTAGTGATGTTATGGATATGTAGACAGCCCTGTCACACGGAGATGAAGATAGTGATGATATTTGTACATAGGGCAAAACGAGACCTTGTACATGATGTTCAGGGTGCTGGGAAATGTTGTGAGAAGCTAGATGTAGAAACAAGTTTAGTTTCATCGAAACTAATCCAACAATGTTGTGCACTCAAATATGTGCAAAAGGTCACAGCTGAAAATTTTATTTGTGAGGACAAATGGGCCTAACTTGGAAATTTAACAAGTCGGGCCGTGATTGTTTATAATATTATGGTAGCTGAATCAACTTACACATGAACATTAAGAATATTTGCACAATGGACGTTTAAGTCTTGTACTAAATGTTCAAGGTGTATTGATAGTGTGCCTATGAATTGGAAATGTAGGCAATGTGTTTTCAGAAAATGTAATCCTGCACTGCCATGCAACAAATGTGTGTCAAAAGTCATTGTGTAGAAAAGAAGGCAACTTAAGGAACTTGTGCATGTAAAATTGCAGTGTGTCTTCCCGAGCCAAACCCAGCTACGTGACATGACAACTGATGCATCATCATACAGCTTATGAGTCTTGCATTGATGTGCTGCCATGCTGCGTGCTGTTACCCTGGCTGCGTGATTAGGAATGCACATTTATTTCTTGAAGTCAGACTGACTCCACTGCCAGTCTGCAGGCCCACTTTTCATGAAGTAACAGGGACATGCAGGGCTTACAACCACCCAGACATACCACCTGGGCACTGCCCTCTGTTATAAACACCTGTGAAGTGGTACCACCACAGTCATGGACAAATTCGAGTGTGCCATGGTGTTTAATCCAGCAATACTCAGTCCTCTATAGTACATCCTATACATTCTTCCATTTGAGTGGGTCAGAACCCGCGCATCGGCCCTGTTGTTGGGTGCATTGCACCAGATGTGATGGTCGAAAGCCATGCATCAACACCAATATTTGGAAGAGTGACTGCAGGAGTGCAAATGTGCTGTGCTTATCAACCAAATGCCATTTGAGTAGCAAGCAATGCGTCATAAAAAAAATATGCAATTGTCAAAAATGTCCAGGATGCACCCAGAACATAATAATAACAAACACGGAGGGAATAGGGTCCAAGGGAATATTTAAAGACCAGGTACACAGTTATAACCCCTTACAACATACTCTATCAACAACCAATAACGGTATGTTGTACATACCACTAGTCAACACAGTGGTAACCGGAAGCAGTGCTCAAATAAAAGTATGTGAGTGAAAGTGTAAAGATAAAAATGGATAGTGGATGCACCAAATAATTTTAATGAGAAGGCAACCACTTCCAAGATTAAAAATCTATTAGATGCAAAGTAACAGTAGTTTATAACAAATATCTACTGCATGTTATTAAAGGTCGACATGTTTCTGCAGTAAATAGACCCTACCGGGATCTCCTGCTTCTTCAGGACCAGAAATCTACTTTGCGACTGCTTCTAAAGTGAGTGAGTGCAAAAAAGAAACAAAAATGGATATCACCTGAATAAGTCCTCTCACTGGAGGTTGAGGGACCAGTGCCACTCCTCACCTGGCTACAGCTCAGGAATTGGGGGCACCGCTCTATCCGTCGGTGCTCGGATCAGGCATCTGCGGTGTTCGGGGAGGCCCCCCCAAACAGCGCAGATGCCTGGTCGACATACTACCTTGTGAAATCGCCCAAATGATGACAACAGGGCGGTTCAGAGTGTGTAACTGGTTGGTACATATATCACATTGTGATTAGTACCTTTTGTACTTCACAGTATAGTTGACACCGTTTGAATACAGAGACCTTAGTTCCATGTAGACCCACAGTTATTGGTTGTTGATAGTGCACCCAGAACATGACACAATGGGTGTGGCAGGCTGCACAGTAGGACGTGTGAAGTTTTTTTCACTTTCCTTTACTCTCTGTTACTTTGTGCTGGATATTGGAGGTCTATTTAGGATTGTCTATGGTTGTGGTAAGTTTTAGGTTTTGTCACTGTCTGATCTTTCCCTGTCTTGTGTGTTTGTAATACCTTTTTGTCTCTTAATATTGTACTGTTTATATATTAGTCTGTGTACTGTTGAGAGTGTGTTTATTTGGGGTTTACATTGTAGGGATAGTTATTGTCATAAGGGGTGTTATTTTGGGTTTTACAGTGTCTGGGAGGGATAGGGAGATGTCATGCAGGGGGAGAAGTTTTCGGAGGGAGAGTTGCATAACTGTTGGAATAGGCATGTTTTTGTTGGCTGAGGTGAGGACATAGCCTGGCAGAACACACCACTCCCATCAGGGGTTGGTGATTACACTCACTGTATAACCAGCCCTCAACTCTGGGTAACTTGGCATTGAGCAGTCAGGCTTAACAGAGGCAATCTTTAAACCATTGGGACAGCACTTTCACACAATAGACTGAGCATCATAAAAGAGACTTCACACATGGTTTATGTAAATAAAGTTTGTATGCACGTTTCTCTTTAACACACACATGTATTTCTGGGCATAAATCGCATTCGTAAATATCACTAGCAGTACCAGGGCCAACCATGTTAAAATGACATCAGTTGGCAAAGAGCCCACTTTACCCCGCAGCACCCTTATGAAGTGCGAGACAATGTCAGAATGAGGACCACTCTGGTAATTTTTGGAATTCAATACCACACAGTTATGAGATCACCCTAGGTAACAACAATATCAGAAATGTGCAAACACGGACAATTACAATACTTTTAAAAAGCAACATGGGCAAAAACCAATATCAAACGTAGTGTTCTTTTGGCAGGGAATCAGCGTATAAAGCAACACAGCTGCACGGTGTGATTAATAGCTGGCAGTCACTCCCACACACTCACTGAGCACTGATCCGTGGTGCCACAGCTATCAGACAGGTCCGTATGGAACACTCGCACAAACTCGCACACAGCACCGTAATGCTGTGAAACTGATATCTGGCAGGTCAGTTGACAATGCACTTGCAGACCAAGCCCTCCTCCACCATTCAGCAAACACTGACTATCCTACACCCACGGGCTGGAAATAAAGAATACCTTCCCCCTGATAATAGGCCGATCATGGCCGGAGTCACACTTAGTAAAGGTCCCTGGGTAGAAGGTGGAGATAAATAGCAGGGCTAATTAGGTGGCAGTCAAAAATTGGGGGTTTTGCCACTACTCGGTAAGTTCACCCATGGTATGTGGAGCAGAAGCGAGCTGAGGGTGTTCGTCGTTCAATCAAAGGATTTCACACTGTGCCTTCAAGTAGCAGTCCAGTACTGTGAAACACAGGGGGGAATGGAGTTCTTGACCCATTTTGGATCTGCCCGTCACGTTCCTTAGTCAAGTCAATTACCCTCATCACCCAGGCCTTATATGGGCAATACTACCTGTTAACATGAAGTTATCTGTACAGGGTTAGGAGAGGGCAGTTGGTCTGTCGCACTGAGGGCACAAAAGGAACAATCAATGAATGGGGTATGAAGCAGGGGAGCCTCTCAGAAGAAGGATGCACTCCGTCAAACACACGTCAATCAAAGTAGCACCCAGGCAAACCGGACACCACAGAACGCAAATCCGCTCCTGGGCACCTCCCTGGAAATTAGGCACAACATCTGGTACTCGTGGATCTCATTCGCAACAGACAATTCCAGTCAGACACACAGGAATAATTTGAGCAGTGCTGCATGAGGTAGAATGCAGAGAAATGCCCACTTTCTAGAAGTGGCAGGTCTAAGCTATTAATGACAACTCCCTCTTTACCATAGGAGAGGGTTTCGTATTGGGAATCCAATGATAGGAAACATTATGAGCCTGCTCCACTGTAAGCCACTATTGCAGCGTGAAGTAAGTCCAACCATTCCTCATGTCCTTCACTACTTGGGCAAGGAACACACATGTGCACCCACTCTGCCTTTCACCTACAATGCTTCACCCCTTAAGACTTACCCCAGGGGTGCCCTGGTGGTAGTGAATGTCCCCCTCAGGATTGACCAGTGAGTTAAGAAAGGCCAACCTGATCATAAGTGCAATTGAACACATACAAGAATGCAATAGTGGGCTTGACATATGTTTAGAAAACTCATAGGTGCAAGTGCACACCCACACGCCACAATGGCAGGCCTGAGGCATGTTTAAAAATAGCAGGCAAACACCACTTCCTAACATGCGTAGAAAGGGTGCGCATACTTTCACACTGCATTTACAATGAAAAAGTGCCCAAAAAGTGACTAAAAGAGAAATAGCAATACCCATGAGAAAAAAAGCAAAATGTGTAGGGAAACACTACTTCAAGTGTGTCAGGATTAACTGTGCCTACTATCGCTAATAATTTATCACCTGCCAAGGATGCTGGACTCTGGATGTATGCCAGCCAGGGGTGCCCTATCATGGACCAACAGGACATGTGAGAGCGTGTGCATTGGCATCTCAAGCAGACCTTTGGCCTTGGTTGGACAGTCCACCAAATTAAACAACAATGGGCTGACGTGGTGGTATGGGAGGCTGATCTTGTCAACCACCTTGGACTGGAGATTGGAGCACCAGTAGGTATGTATATATATACCATCGACATGTAGTAATGTATCTTTAGCAGTAATCCAAAACTTAAACATAGGATAGACATATTTTGTTTAGTTGTATCCTTACATTGCAATAAGCAACATGTACATTCAAATAACTCACTGTGAGAAAATTATGTTACCATAGGGCACTTTGTGTGCCTCAGAGTGGCAACATTAAGCAAGCCTAGAGCAAATGCAGCGGCAATAGTTGTATTGCCATACACTGGCACAAGGGTCTGTTCAATGGGATTTAGGTGGTTGTTTTCAATGAAAATGCATGGAAATTAACCATGGGCCGAGAACTCCGCTCCACCTGTGGAGTGTGAGAAATTTGCCTACTCCGTGTTCTCTCCAGGTAATTAGTATTTTATGGTCTGCAGGTCCTTTTTTACCAATAATTCTAAATTGTCAAGAGTTTTGTGCAAAAATAGTGCCATGAAAGTACTTTCGGGGCGAAACTTATCAGTGGTGTCCATTTTCGCACAAAACTCTACAACTTTGAATTATTGGCAAAAAAGGACATGCAGACCATAAAATACCAATTACCTAAACGTACAAACCTTACCCCTAAAGAACAAAGTTTTTTTCGATCCTTGAGTACAGACGTTAATCTACTTTGAAGATATGTTTATTCTTCACAACGAATAGTGGCAGAAGAACAAGGTCACCTATATGCGCTTTATTGATGACATTCTGGTGATTTGGAAAGGGGAACTCATATACTTAATTTACGCAATCCACACATTAAATTCACATATAACATACAAAAACACAAGATTAATTTTTTAGATGTTCTTATACAGAATACAGATACAGAGCTGTTAACATCGGTTTACAAGAAGCCCACCGACAAGAATAAGGCACTCCGGGCCATATGCATCAACAAACCCTTTTGCGATTCCTAAATAGCGATTTTTAAGGAATCGCTATTTAGGAATCGCAAAATGGTATGTATGAAGAAAATTGCTATTTTTTAGCGATTCCTTAATCTTCCTTATTTGCGAATTCGCATTTTGCGAATTCGCAATTAAAGAATAATTCCCAATGCATTCCTATGGGCCAGGAGGCCCATAGGAATGATTGCGAAATAATTCTCAAATTGTGAATTCGCAATTTGCTAATCTCAATTTGAGAATTATTTCAAGGGTGCAGGGGTGTCTCAAAGACACCCTGCTGCACCCCTTAAATGTACATGTGTGTGCATATGGCGCACATACATGCCCTATGGGCATGTGTGTGCATCACATGCCACCTTAAAAAATGGCAAATTGTGCATTTTTTTAAGAATTCGCAAGTTACCATCAACTACAAGTTGGTGGTAATTTGCGAATTCTTAACCATAATTCGCAACACAAAAATGCTACATACATAGCATTTAAGGAATCGCAAAATTGTGATTCCTTAAATGCTATGGCAAAATACCGAATCGGAAAACTTTGCTATTCCTTATTTTGCGAATGTTTCATACATCCCAAAACATGCAAAAAGGCTGTTTGCGATTCACAAAAGGCTTGATACATATGGCCCTCCATTATGAATGTTTCCACCTCCAGCTTTAAAATAAATTTGCCTGTATCGCAATCAATAAGAACCAAAATAATTTTATCTGATGACCAACTGACTGAATCACTCATTGAAGAACAATTATTAATTATGTCAAAAGGGGAAATCCACAAGACATTCTACAAAGATTACGTCAATGTGTTAATTCCAAACAACGACAGGAGTTACTATCCAGCAACCTGAAAGATAGCAATAAACGGGAAGTGTTTGTGTTAAAATACTCATATCAAGCCACCCAAATCAAAAAGACCATTATGAAAAGATGGGAGACCATTGAGCAAGAAACAGACTCCAAAACGGTTTTTACTAACAAACTATTATTTGCTCACACTCGATCCAAGAATATGAAGGAAATATTGAAAACAACAGTGCGGAGAACTTCACAAACATTCAAAGGCATGACTAAATGTTGGAATTGCGGACAATGTGGAATAATGATGATCGGAAACACCTTTTCTCATTCACACACAGGAACGAAAATCAGTTTGAAACATTAGTCCGATTGCAACATAGAAGGATTCATATACACGATCTTATGTCCATGTAGTCTTACCTATGTAGGTAGAACAGGAAGGAAAATTAATACAAGGATAGTGGAGCATAAAAGCATGATTCGCACCAGGAACAGCAACTCATGTTTAGCAGCACACTGGATAGACACACACCACAGAATCCCCCAATTAAAATTCACGGAGCTAAAGAAAATCACAAATAAACCAGGGCTTTCTTTTCAAATTGTACTTGCCCAGAAAGAAACTTTCTGGATAAAGTACTTGGGTACTCTCATTCCCAAAGGATTGAATGACCATTGTGAAAGGTCATGTTTCTTGTGACCTTACCGTTCGTTTTAAGCAGGCGCACAACTGGTGGGGCATACTGAGGCATTACTAGGTTTTTGAGAACTAACAGGGCCCCCCATTTGACCCCTCATTTTTCGCACATGTTTTATTTTGATGCTCTGCAATTTATACACTTGGATGTAAAATAGATATAGTGGCAATGAATGCCATAGGAAAGCTTTGATTAAGACGGGTGATCAAACTGTATTGCACGCAGGTCGGTCATAGATTTCACAGGTAAACGTGTGGATTTACGATGTCCGCAAGCTATATAAAGTTTACTTGTTCTCAATACTACTCCCTAGGAGCGGAGCACATGGGCTGACCGTTGAGTTAAAACTCATGTAATACAATGATGTTGTCACGACATCAGAAAGTGATGAAGACCGTCCGTATGGCGTTTCGGTGAGTCGCGGGAGATATAAGTGTGGGGAACCGGTATTGTTTCTGGCTTACGCGGTATCAAACGCCTGAATTTTTGACTTTGTTTTGTTTGCAGATACTCGCCATGAGTCACTTTCTATCATGAGCCTCCCGCACCCTACTTGAGTCCGGTAGGACTCCTTTACTGTTTACGATACTCTTGGTGCACATACAGTACATTAGTTAAACATAGGTTTTGTGGGTACTTGCTTACCTTCATTTTTATTATTCTTATTTTATTTTCATGTCGCTTGTTTTTGTATACTTTTTTACAGATTTCATCTAGCCACACCTTAGTTACGTCGACCATAGGGATAAGACTCTCTGTTGTGCCAGCATGGTTCACCAAGGGTGATTAAACACTGACTGTACACCTATTAAAGTTCATGTGGACTTTTTACTACGTAGATTACCGTTATTGAACTTAGCACCGATTACGACTGATGCTGCTGGCACATCCAGTTCTCAAGGCAGTCATCGCGCAATAAAGTCACTGTCCACAACTTCTTAGTCAGCAAGAAAGGCCACTTTATTAAGACAGGTTATAAACAACACATCAAACCACTTCTTTATTTATTTATTTTATTAGTAATTCAAACTGCTCTCAGCCTAACGGATCATTCCTACCCACTGATAAACCCCCCACCAAGTTAACCCTAACCAAACCAAAAGCCCCTAACTCTTATGTATACCCCTTCCTTTCCTACAACTGCCTATTGAGGATGAACCAACCTGCTCCAGGCTGCCCACCCCCACTAAAAAACGCCAAAAATAAAAACAACCCGTCTTAAAGTGGCAAAAATAGAAAACCCAACTAAACCAGCACGTAAGCACTGGAAAAACAAAAGGCCTAAAGAAAAAAGGGGGAAGGGTGGGTGGGACAAAAACGAACCTCGCCGCCCGCCTCCCTAATGCTCAATGCTCCCTTGCCCTGAGCTGGCCCTAATTCCCCCACCTGGCCCTCACTAATCAGCACCCCACCTGCCGTGGCCATTGACCCGCGCAAACCCACCCGGGGAGAGACCGGCTCGCGCACGGCTCGCGCACTGCTCTCCCCGGGTCCCCCCTCGCGCAATAAAGTCACTGTCCACAACTTCTTGGTCAGCAAGAAAGGCCACTTTATTAAGACAGGTTATAAAAAACACATCAAGCCACTTCTTTATTTATTTAATTACTAATTCAAACTGCTCTCAGTCCTACCCACTGATAAACCCCCCACAAAGTTAACCCTAACCAAACCAGAAGCCCCTAACTCTTATGTATACCCCTTCCTTTCCTACAACTGCCTATTGAGGATGGACCAACCCGCTCCAGGCTGCCCACCCCCCACTAAAAACCGCCACCCAGGAAAACCTTTAGAGTTTTCCTGCCCCACCCAAACAGTTAAACTGAACTCTGAGAGCACCACAATTGAAAACCAAGAACTTGTGCAATTAAATCGCGTAACTCTAAAAGATGAAATGAGTGACCCATGCGAGAAAGGTGGACACCATCCTCACAAAATAGGTGCCATTCCGAAACCTGCAAATGAGGGTGAGCCAAAGCATAAATACAGAAATCATTACAAAACAGTCTCATAGAACGGTTCAGCGTCTTCCGTGCTGTGTCCATCGCAGAAGTATGCCTTGCTCCAGTCCAGTGAAGTCGAGGCACGAATTCTGTCCAGATCACCATGGTGCACGCCCATGCGTCTCTGAATACCTCCAGATCCATTTGCCGTGTTATAATCAAAGGTAAGCCACATAAGGAGACCAGGTCGTTCACGCCCAGAAGAATGAATAGCAGGTCAGGCGGGCCCCCACCCTTAATATCAAGAGTAGCCAGCAAAGGAAACAAACCCCCCAACGCATTCCTCCAATACCATGCTAGACAACCTCATGTGTCAAACCGTTAAGACCCAAAGATCGATCACAAAGTTGGCCTTCTGCAGCCACTGCGGCCCACGACAAGAAGGAGTGTCCAATAATCCACACCCTCCGGATTAAGCCAGCCATCCTGAGCCAGGGACCTAGTAGAAAAAGAAATGTTAACGAAGCAAAGATGTGCTACTTTCTCACATATTGCTCACCACACCCCGACCTCCACCTCCCAATTCTCCAGATCTGAGACCAGTCCGACCCCTGCAGGGCAGCCTCAGTCGCCACTCCAATCCTAAAGAAATGGGCACCAAATGTGAAGGCTCCAATCCCAGAGCTAACAATACCATCCATAACACAGTCAATAACTTGACAACCGTAACGGGACTGCCATCAGCGTGACAAAAGATCACACCAGACGAAAAAACACAAGACTTCAAAAACACTCCCACTCACACACCGGGCAACAAGCCACAACACCACTCCTACCAAGAAAACCCACTTACCCCTACCCAGCCGGTCAATTGTGGAAGCGCGCAAATAGATGCGCAACCTATCTGGTTCAAAAACCACTTCAGCACTGGTCATGCCCACCCTGGTGCGCAAGCCCAAAAGCTCAGAGGCCCGAAAGGCCCACCCGAAAAAACAACCACACAAAACACAACCTAAATTTGAAATACTCAAACTCATCATAACAGCAACCCCTTAATCGAAACAACATTTGTTGGAGCAATCCAAAGGGACCGGCCGACGCAAACACCTGGAAACAGACAGCAGCCTACCCAGGCCCTTCAAAACCTTGACCAACACCCCCCCCCTACCGGATCTCTTCCCCACCGCAGCAGCCCATAAAAAGAGACCCCCGCCAATTCTCCAGAGATGGCAACTAAAAAACATCAACAAACTTGCTACTCCAAATCCTAGACTTAGATTTCTCCGATAAGGGTGAACCGAAACGGCATACCAATTCCAGAGTAAGGCAACTTTTTTTGTGAACAGACTGGTCCCCTTCACTTGAAGTCATTGTGTGAGCATCATCCCCTGTCCGCCCCGCTCGAACGGCGGTATCATCCCCTTGTGACTTAGTTCACAGCAGCATGCCGCTCAGACAGCTTGGTAAGAGCAACTTGCTCACCAACATCCCCATCCCCAACACCAAGAGAATGAGTACGTTTGATGGGGAGACTCTCCCCTTGTTGCCACACAGACCACCACCCTTCCGGACCTTTAGGCAACTGCGCCAACTTTCGTCGAAACACAGCAGAAATCCCCTTGGTGTAACTTTGTTGAAGACGGAACTCTCACTGTTGCGTGGTCCGCACCAGACTCCTGCAAAAACTAACAACATGGGATTGCCCCACACCCCCTTCCCAAACCCTTGTGGCAACATGTCTAACCTCCCCAGCCCGTACTTCTCCGTTTTCCAAATCATCATCGTCAATATCCCAATTCAAGACATCATCCTCAACATAATTTCCACTTCCACCAAGAATCTCCCCATCTCCCACACCTCCATCTTAATACTCCCAATGGATACCAGCACTGCGCACTGCGCCCTGTTCCGTAAAAGAGGAATCCGCTCCAGAAACCTCTTCCGCTCTCCCCTCACCAAAAAACCGCCGTTGGGGCAGCCCGCAACAGAGTCCCCTGACCGCTCACGGGAAATGGCGGCATCGTCCCCTCCAAACTTATTAGTCACATCAGCTTGCCGCACAAGCAGCGTTTGAAGAGCAACTTGCTCCCCAACAACCTCATCCCCAATACCAATAGATCAAGTACGAAACTGGCGCCAAACAGACCACCAGCCTTCCTCTCCTTACGAGACCGCAACAGTCTCTGTTGAAACAACTCAGGGTCCCCTTGACGCGACTCGAGTGACGATGATACTTGAACTTGTGCAAGGTCCGCACAGGGCTCCCGCAAAAATACTGAGAGAAACAGAGGGCCCCAAACCACCCATCTGATATGTGACTTAAACATGTGCAACATCCTCAATTCGTAATTCACCCCCCTCCACGTTATCATTAGAGACATCCAAAATAAGGCCAGCATCATAAAAATAAACCCCACAGCCCCTAGGCAACTCGCCAGCACCAAGTCCACCAACGATTGAATGATATTGGATAACTTTGCTGCGCACTGCGCCTCACAAACCAGAAGAGAAATCCGCTCCAGATCCCCCTCCAGAGCCCTCCACCCGAGACTGAAATGCCTCCTGCCCAGCCCAGAACTGTGTCCTGTCAGCCGAGGACCAACGCATTGTAGCTGTATCCTTACGGTTGAGCCGCTCAAGCCAGACGGCACCGTACTGATAAACCCACAAACCCCCGCCGCAGCAGTGGAAAACCACAGCGCATGAATCGCCCCCTGGAGCAGGCTCCCGGACAAGGACACCGCAGCATGCAGAGAGTCATGCCCAACCACCTTGCTTTCCAAAGGAAAAGAAGCGGAGCTCGGTGGCACCACACCCCCATGCCCCACATACAAGCAGACGAAGGAAACAAGTGAACCAAGGGCCCCAGGCTGAACCTGCTGGGAGAGGGGGACAGCACAAAAGCCCTGCCAATGAAACGGAGAGACATAGCAAAAACCTGGCCAGCCCCACTAGACACCGGAGAAACAGGGGCACGAGGAGGGGCCATTGTATCCAGAATCATGCCGATGGGACGCTCAGAGTATAGCCATTCGTATCCCCTCCCTTGTTCATAGAGAACTCGAAGCACTAGTATATGCAGCAGCAGAATGCTAAGGATGCCTGGCCTCCACCTTGGGGGTGCCCAGGAGTGGACACCTCACAGGGAAAGCCAGGATGGGTTCCACAGCAGTATTCGTACAAGCGCCTTGAGACCCTTGCGGGTGAGTAGTGCGCTATACAAGTATCAATTTACATTTATATTTACATGCAAAACAGAAAGTTATAGAGGCATGGAGGTAGTCAGCCAGACATGCGTTTCCAGAAAGCGCAAACCCCACCCGAAGGAGCCAGAGCGCACCCCAAAAGACTGATACAGGAGGAGAACCATACACGAGAACAGGGTACAAAAGCAGACGTGAAGTAACAGGAGGTAAAAGTGACAAATTGAGAGAAAACAAAATACATGGGTAGCAAAAGCGCTAGGAGGAAAATTGACAAATGAGCAGGTTACAAAGGAAAACCAAGAACAAGTAGAGGTATAATACTGCAATATAATCTAGACAACCAGGCACCAGCATAAACGTAACGCAGGCAATGTGCCTGTGCAAGTATCAAAGGCAAACAAAATGTGAGAGGAAGCATACTGTGTGCTACAAGGAAAAAAGGTGTGTTCAAACCGGCGCAATATTACCAACATCCCCACCCTGCCGCGGAAAAGAGGAATCCGCTCCAAAAACCCCTTAGCTCCCCCCTTCCCCAGAAACCGCCGGTGGGGCAACCCGCAAACCACTTGGTACTGAACAGAATGACGTGCTGTAGCAGGTGCCTGACGCCTAAGGCCGCTCAGTCCGGACCGCGCCGTCACCGAAGCGCCTAACCCCCATCCGCACCCAGAGGAGCCACTGCCGGACCCCACCTGCGCCCAACAACACCCAGCGACCGCCACACAAAACCCAATGCTGTCGGCCAGAAAAAGCAAGAGGCGCCCCCCTAGGCTTGGGGAAGGACACAGGAGGGGCGTTAATAGGGGCAGCTGAGGCGTCCAAGCAGAGGGGGGGCCATCAGCCCCACCAGATCAACCCCACACACTTGAACAGGATGGGGGCAGATCTCCGCACTGGCAGCATGACTACCCTGGGCAAGAGTGAAGAAACATTGGGTAAAAAGCAACCTGCCCCACCACATCCTCAACATGACCAGGTAACACCGCCGGAAGCGCAGGAAACCCATGTGACTCCAAGGGGGCATATAATCAAGAACAGCGTTAAGAATTATTGCTGGTTTAGAGGCAGAAAACTGCTGCTAAAGCTGCGATAATGGGTTTGATAATATGCCCTTGAGAATTCCAATAGAAGTCCATGTTCTGGTGTGAACATGGGCTTCTATTGGAATTCTCTAGGGCATATTATCAAGCCCATTATCGCCGCTTTAGTGGCAGTTTTCTGCCGCTAAACCAGCAATAATTTTAACGCCGTTCTTGATTATATGCCCCTAAATTGGTTATGCTACACAGAGGAACACTACCTTGCATTTATCACCTTAACCACTTTCACATATGTTGATGAGCAAATCTCAGCCATGTGCATGATTCAATCCCAAAACCCAAAGTTTCAACTTCTTGACTGTGTCCTATTTGAAACCAGCACATCATGAGTGTGATTCATTGTTCTGTATGATACGGTTGTAATCACATTGTGACTACATTTCCATATTGTGCACCTACACAATCAGCACCTGACTCTGTTTTTCTTGCTCATGTATGGGGTGTCTTTGTAGTGATGGTAAATTGTCCATATCTTCAGCTCAAAATCTGAAGTTGGTCTGGACAGGCACATATGATTTTGTTACAATGTCAGGCTATTTTCAAACATATAATGTACATGCTTAGCTTGAGCTAAGAGTTTTTTGCTTACCACCCTAGATAGCAGATCAGCTGAGGATGCCAAGACTTTTGAGTTGTGATGGGAATGTTACAGACACATCCAGCACATCTCTAAGCACTTCAGAAAGATGCGAAAGCTGTATGAGTGAAATAAGTCATTGGGGTCCTGGAATATCTATGGCAAAATGGAAAGAGCAGCCACTGTAGCTGCCAAAAAAACAACCACAGGTGCCCTGAGCCAACAGCAGCCACCCAACCCACAGGTTACACCTGCAGCCACAGAGCTCCCAATCGCATAAGCTAGGAGGCCCAGAAGACACAGGGACTCCGTATCCCACTACTGTATCATGAGGGAGTTCAGAAACATTACAAAGAGGCTGGATGGCTTCTGTCTGGAGCAGGCCAGCCTGTGGGAACATGTTCTCACCATGGAGGAAGCCCTGGTGTAAGTGGCCCAACTTCTTTTAACTCTCTCTTTGGACATTGCATAATAAAAGTTAGTGATTAGAATAAGTTTAGTTTAGTTAGGTTTATCTTTAAGATATTTTAATAAGTATTTGTTTTGAAATCTGTTTTTATGCTTTTATGGTTTGTAGTGGGTGAGGGGTTCATGTGTAGTGTTTGATAAAAAAAAGACAAAACAAATATATATTTGCTTAACTTTACATATGTGTAGTTAGTACATGTTTAGGTGTAGTTATTGTTTGTATTGTGCCAAGCTATGTGTGTTAAGATGGGTGGGGGGTTAATGTTTAACATGTTATTTGTCTTCAGTGTTTGAGATAGTTTAGGATTCATTAAGTTAGTGTAAGGTAATGCTATAGTTAGTTAATGTAGGATAGGTAGTTTTAGGATAAGTTTAGATAGTATAAGTATGCATTAAAGTTAATTAGAGTAGGATAGGTAGTTGTAGCTTGTTTGGATATTTTTTTTGTATTAACGCTTTTTCTACTTTCACAATTTAGAGTTGTTATCATTGAGTAGGTTGAGTTGAGTACATGATGTAGCTATTACCCTGCAGTCTTTGAAGTTGTATCTTGCCTTGTGAGAGGCCTATTAACAAGAGGTAGTCTACCTCATAATTAAGTCACCTAAGGACTCTTCTTCATTCTTTAGGCACTGTACATGGGTCTCTTTGTGTAATTTGACACACATCCCAACACAGATAGTCACCTATTATAGCACATTGTGTGAAAGAGACACAGCATGTATAGTTGGGATGGTTTTGTTACTACAGATTACACAAAATCCATGGCTACATATGAGACACACGCTGGCCACTACCACACACCCCATTGCGCCGCTGTACTAGTGGGTCATTATTGTTGACAGGTTACAAGGCATGGATGTGTCCACACCTGCCTGAAGAAACGCCTTCGCTCCCCCCTTCCCCAGAAACCGCCGGTGGGGCAACCCGCAAACCACTTGGTACTGAACAGAATGACGTGCTGTAGCAGGTGCCTGACGCCTAAGGCCGCTCAGTCCGGACCGCGCCATCACCGAAGCGCCTAACCCCCATCCGCACCCAGAGGAGCCACTGCCGGACCCCACCTGCGCCCAACAACACCCAGCGACCGCCACACAAAACCCAATGCTGTCGGCCAGAAAAAGCAAGAGGCGCCCCCCTAGGCTTGGGGAAGGACACAGGAGGGGGGTTAATAGGGGCAGCTGAGGCGTCCAAGCAGAGGGGGGGGCCATCAGCCCCACCTGATCAACCCCACACACTTGAACAGGATGGGGGCAGATCTCCGCACTGGCAGCATGACTACCCTGGGCAAGAGTGAAGAAACATTGGGTAAAAAGCAACCTGCCCCACCACATCCCCAACATGACCAGGTAACACCGCCGGAAGCGCAGGAAACCCAGTGACAGCTCATGGGCAGGGGAAAGAAAATAGCGCTGCCCAGTAAACACCAAGAATGCCACTAAAACAGGCCTGGGGGCCTCCAATAATGCAGTGTGGGCAGGAACAGAAGCAGACCGTACACGGGGCACACAGGGCGAGCCTACGAGCATCAAACCCCTCCCCCCGCCTGCATCCAACATTCGAGTCAGGCTTAATGGCTTACACAGAGAAAAAACGCCACCCCTCAATGACAGGGCCGTCCACCAGAGCGCTCGCGCCCTCCGCCAGGCACCCCACGCAAGCCAGCAGCCCCACGGGGGGCAGGACATACCTGCTGCAGGGGGCCCGACACACTGAATGGGGCTGGCAGCTGCTCCGGGGGAAAACGCCTCGCCGTCATCCTAGCTGTCTGCCTGTGTGGAAAGGCAGGCCGACACAGCCCTCGCGACTCCACCAGCCGCCCTACGAGCAGGGCGGGAAATCCCCACCCAGGCTGCGCCAGAGTCTCCAGGGCACAGAAAAAAATCCATTCATAGCCTGGCAAAGGACCCGGACCGCCCTCCGCACTAACTCCAATACCGCCATCCGCAGAGAGGAACAAAACTAACAAAAACGAACCTCGCCGCCCGCCTCCCTAATGCTCAATGCTCCCTTGCCCTGTGCTGGCCCTATTTTCTCCACCTGGCCCTCACTAATCAGCACCCCACCTGCCGTGGCCATTGACCCGCACGAACCCACCCGGGGAGAGACCGGTTCGCGCACGGCTCTCCCCGGGTCCCCCCTTACCCTGTCTATGAGTTTTCTTCTTCGGTTAGCGGGTGTATGCACCTTGTTGTTGGAAACACATTTCTTACACTCTTTCTTCACTTGGCTCGTTTTATTCGGTTGCACGTACACTAGTTATTATCACGATGATGATTAGCATGGGTTATCAGAATACCTGTGAGTTTTTCAGAATCTGATGGTTCTGGGTACACTTAAGCTCGCTGCCATCACAAACACAGATAAACAGTTTATTGTCATGTTCTGAACATTCATGGTAGGACACACAGAAATATTGTTTAACTGTTTTGTTCCGGTAGGAGGCTTTTGGAACCAATATGCGACTGTCAAGCATGATATACATCAAGGATTTGTCCCCTTCAAAAAGGGTTATTTGAACCCGAAATGCATTGGGGTTTGCCGGGATTGTTAAGATTCAATATAATGTCATGACTTGATGTTACGAGTAAAACTACAGAATTGTAGAATGTATGTATAATATGTTTTGTGACCAACAATTTATCGTCATTGGAGTATACTGAAGATATTGTGTTTGAATCAATGAAATTATATTTGACTTAATGCATTTTGAGTATAGTATTGAATTTTTTGATTACATGTTTATATTGTCCCAAAAATAATTTACAGAAACCTTAGGGGCTGAGGCTGTGCACTGTGAAGTAGACAGGTTACTTCTGTCTCTGGAATGTACAAGTTTTACAGGTGGGGTCGGTGGCAGGCCCTCATCACAGCAGCACAAATGGTTTAATTGAGAACTTGTAATATCTTAGGTACACACACACAAGGAAGGAGTGCAGGTTGACAACCTATTAATAGTTGGCTAAATCATTGCCTGAATCACTGAATGATGCACAATGTGGATGTGGGTGTACACATGGCAATGTTGTGGTCATATTGTTTTCCAAGTCTTAACTGGATGTCAGCTCTCTGATCTCTGTGCAGTGTCTATATGCTGTAAATACAAAGTAGGCCTCATTGCATGGAATCAGTCTAATTGGTATGTAGTGGCCAGCTGAACAAACAGACCTATCTGTACATGAATTTGTCTTTAAATACCAAACCCATGCACCATAAATGACTTATGTCCCATTTCTGGAAGGCATTCATAGACTGCAAGGTAAGCAGTAATGTTGCTGGACTGTGTAGAAATTGACATGCAGGAATGCACGTACTGGTGGGCTAAGTGAGACTAGGTGGCACCAATATGCCACAAAGTTCTTGTTCAGATGAGTACTCCAGCATGCATTCACACACTACTGAGACGCTTTGAATAATTTAAAATGGGAGCAGAGGAATGCAGCCTTGGGATTTTGTGTGTGCAGGAAAAGGTTTAAGTAAGCCTCAACATGTGTTTTCGTTACAGGTCTGAACCAGAAGCTATATGTCAGATTGCAGTACATTTTCCTGAGAGTAAATTGTTGAAGTGTACCCCAGTTATATATTGAAGGAGATAAATGACAACCCCTATCCATGTTTTGGCTACCTGAGACTGAGTAAGCGAAGTCAGCAATGAGTGCTGCCGTTTGTGACTCCAAGGGGGCATATAATCAAGAACATCGTTAAGAATTATTGCTGGTTTAGAGGCAGAAAACTGCTGCTAAAGCTGCGATAATGGGTTTGATAATATTCCCTTGAGAATTCCAATAGAAGTCCATGTTCTGGTGTGAACATGGGCTTCTATTGGAATTCTCTAGGGCATATTATCAAGCCCATTATCGCCGCTTTAGTGGCAGTTTTCTGCCACTAAACCGGCAATAATTTTAACGCCGTTCTTGATTATATGCCCCTAAATTGGTTATGCTACACAGAGGAACACTACCTTGCATTTATCACCTTAACCACTTTCACATATGTTGATGAGCAAATCTCAGCCATGTGCATGATTCAATCCCAAAACCCAAAGTTTCAACTTCTTGACTGTGTCCTATTTGAAACCAGCACATCATAAGTGTGATTCATTGTTCTGTATGATACGGTTGTAATCACATTGTGACTACATTTCCATATTGTGCACCTACACAATCGGCACCTGACTCTGTTTTTCTTGCTCATGTATGGGGTGTCTTTGTAGTGATGGTAAATTGTCCATATCTTCAGCTCAAAATCTGAAGTTGGTCTGGACAGGCACATATGATTTTGTTACAATGTCAGGCTATTTTCAAACATATAATGTACATGCTTAGCTTGAGCTAAGAGTTTTTTGCTTACCACCCTAGATAGCAGAACAGCTGAGGATGCCAAGACTTTTGAGTTGTGATGGGAATGTTACAGACACATCCAGCACATCTCTAAGCACTTCAGAAAGATGCGAAAGCTGTATGAGTGAAATAAGTCATTGGGGTCCTGGAATATCTATGGCAAAATGGAAACAGCAGCCACTGTAGCTGCCAAAAAAACAACCACAGGTGCCCTGAGCCAACAGCAGCCACCCCACCCACAGGTTACACCTGCAGCCACAGAGCTCCCAATCGCATAAGCTAGGAGGCCCAGAAGACAAAGGGACTCCGTATCCCACTACTGTATCATGAGGGAGTTCAGAAACATTACAAAGAGGCTGGATGGCTTCTGTCTGGAGCAGGCCAGCCTGTGGGAACATGTTCTCACCATGGAGGAAGCCCTGGTGTAAGTGGCCCAACTTCTTTTAACTCTCTCTTTGGACATTGCATAATAAAAGTTAGTGATTAGAATAAGTTTAGTTTAGTTAGGTTTATCTTTAAGATATTTTAATAAGTATTTGTTTTGAAATCTGTTTTTATGCTTTTATGGTTTGTAGTGGGTGAGGGGTTCATGTGTAGTGTTTGATAAAAAAAAGACAAAACAAATATATATTTGCTTAACTTTACATATGTGTAGTTAGTACATGTTTAGGTGTAGTTATTGTTTGTATTGTGCCAATCTATGTGTGTTAAGATGGGTGGGGGGTTAATGTTTAACATGTTATTTGTGTTCAGTGTTTGAGATAGTTTAGGATACATTAAGTTAGTGTAAGGTAATGCTATAGTTAGTTAATGTAGGATACGTAGTTTTAGGATAAGTTTAGATAGTATAAGTATGCATTAAAGTTAATTAGAGTAGGATAGGTAGTTGTAGCTTGTTTGGATATTTTTTTTGTATTAACGCTTTTTCTACTTTCACAATTTAGAGTTGTTATCATTGAGTAGGTTGAGTTGAGTACATGATGTAGCTATTACCCTGCAGTCTTTGAAGTTGTATCTTGCCTTGTGAGAGGCCTATTAACAAGAGGTAGTCTACCTCATAATTAAGTCACCTAAGGACTCTTCTTCATTCTTTAGGCACTGTACATGGGTCTCTTTGTGTAATTTGACACACATCCCAACACAGATAGTCACCTATTATAGCACATTGTGTGAAAGAGACACAGCATGTATAGTTGGGATGGTTTTGTTACTACAGATTACACAAAATCCATGGCTACATATGAGACACACGCTGGCCACTACCACACACCCCATTGCGCCGCTGTACTAGTGGGTCATTATTGTTGACAGGTTACAAGTCATGGATGTGTCCACACCTGCCTGAAGAAACCCCTTTGCTCCCCCCTTCCCCAGAAACCGCCGGTGGGGCAACCCGCAAACCACTTGGTACTGAACAGAATGACGTGCTGTAGCAGGTGCCTGACGCCTAAGGCCGCTCAGTCCGGACCGCGCCGTCACCGAAGCGCCTAACCCCCATCCGCACCCAGAGGAGCCACTGCCGGACCCCACCTGCGCCCAACAACACCCAGCGACCGCCACACAAAACCCAATGCTGTCGGCCAGAAAAAGCAAGAGGCGCCCCCCTAGGCTTGGGGAAGGACACAGGAGGGGGGTTAATAGGGGCAGCTGAGGCGTCCAAGCAGAGGGGGGGCCATCAGCCCCACCAGATCAACCCCACACACTTGAACAGGATGGGGGCAGATCTCCGCACTGGCAGCATGACTACCCTGGGCAAGAGTGAAGAAACATTGGGTAAAAAGCAACCTGCCCCACCACATCCTCAACATGACCAGGTAACACCGCCGGAAGCGCAGGAAACCCAGTGACAGCTCATGGGCAGGGGAAAGAAAATAGCGCTGCCCAGTAAACACCAAGAATGCCACTAAAACAGGCCTGGGGGCCTCCAATAATGCAGTGTGGGCAGGAACAGAAGCAGACCGTACACGGGGCACACAGGGCGAGCCTACGAGCATCAAACCCCTCCCCCCGCCTGCATCCAACATTCGAGTCAGGCTTAATGGCTTACACAGAGAAAAAACGCCACCCCTCAATGACAGGGCCGTCCACCAGAGCGCTCGCGCCCCCCGCCAGGCACCCCACGCAAGCCAGCAGCCCCACGGGGGGCAGGACATACCTGCTGCAGGGGGCCCGACACACTGAATGGGGCTGGCAGCTGCTCCGGGGGAAAACGCCTCGCCGTCATCCTAGCTGTCTGCCTGTGTGGAAAGGCAGGCCGACACAGCCCTCGCGACTCCACCAGCCGCCCTACGAGCAGGGCGGGAAATCCCCACCCAGGCTGCGCCAGAGTCTCCAGGGCACAGAAAAAAATCCATTCATAGCCTGGCAAAGGACCCGGACCGCCCTCCGCACTAACTCCAATACCGCCATCCGCAGAGAGGAACAAAACGAACAAAAACGAACCTCGCCGCCCGCCTCCCTAATGCTCAATGCTCCCTTGCCCTGTGCTGGCCCTATTTTCCCCACCTGGCCCTCACTAATCAGCACCCCACCTGCCGTGGCCATTGACCCGCACGAACCCACCCGGGGAGAGACCGGTTCGCGCACGGCTCTCCCCGGGTCCCCCCTTACCCTGTCTATGAGTTTTCTTCTTCGGTTAGCGGGTGTATGCACCTTGTTGTTGGAAACACATCTCTTACACTCTTTCTTCACTTGGCTCGTTTTATTCGGTTGCACGTACACTAGTTATTATCACGATGATGATTAGCATGGGTTATCAGAATACCTGTGAGTTTTTCAGAATCTGATGGTTCTGGGTACACTTAAGCTCGCTGCCATCACAAACACAGATAAACAGTTTATTGTCATGTTCTGAACATTCATGGTAGGACACACAGAAATATTGTTTAACTGTTTTGTTCCGGTAGGAGGCTTTTGGAACCAATATGCGACTGTCAAGCATGATATACATCAAGGATTTGTCCCCTTCAAAAAGGGTTATTTGAACCCGAAATGCATTGGGGTTTGCCGGGATTGTTAAGATTCAATATAATGTCATGACTTGATGTTACGAGTAAAACTACAGAATTGTAGAATGTATGTATAATATGTTTTGTGACCAACAATTTATCGTCATTGGAGTATACTGAAGATATTGTGTTTGAATCAATGAAATTATATTTGACTTAATGCATTTTGAGTATAGTATTGAATTTTTTGATTACATGTTTATATTGTCCCAAAAATAATTTACAGAAACCTTAGGGGCTGAGGCTGTGCACTGTGAAGTAGACAGGTTACTTCTGTCTCTGGAATGTACAAGTTTTACAGGTGGGGTCGGTGGCAGGCCCTCATCACAGCAGCACAAATGGTTTAATTGAGAACTTGTAATATCTTAGGTACACACACACAAGGAAGGAGTGCAGGTTGACAACCTATTAATAGTTGGCTAAATCATTGCCTGAATCACTGAATGATGCACAATGTGGATGTGGGTGTACACATGGCAATGTTGTGGTCATATTGTTTTCCAAGTCTTAACTGGATGTCAGCTCTCTGATCTCTGTGCAGTGTCTATATGCTGTAAATACAAAGTAGGCCTCATTGCATGGAATCAGTCTAATTGGTATGTAGTGGCCAGCTGAACAAACAGACTAATCTGTACATGAATTTGTCTTTAAATACCAAACCCATGCACCATAAATGACTTATGTCCCATTTCTGGAAGGCATTCATAGACTGCAAGGTAAGCAGTAATGTTGCTGGACTGTGTAGAAATTGACATGCAGGAATGCACGTACTGGTGGGCTAAGTGAGACTAGGTGGCACCAATATGCCACAAAGTTCTTGTTCTGATGAGTACTCCAGCATGCATTCACACACTACTGAGACGCTTTGAATAATTTAAAATGGGAGCAGAGGAATGCAGCCTTGGGATTTTGTATGTGCAGGAAAAGGTTTAAGTAAGCCTCAACATGTGTTTTCGTTACAGGTCTGAACCAGAAGCTATATGTCAGATTGCAGTACATTTTCCTGAGAGTAAATTGTTGAAGTGTACCCCAGTTATATATTGAAGGAGATAAATGACAACCCCTATCCATGTTTTGGCTACCTGAGACTGAGTAAGCGAAGTCAGCAATGAGTGCTGCCGTTTGTGACTCCAAGGGGGCATATAATCAAGAACAGCGTTAAGAATTATTGCTGGTTTAGAGGCAGAAAACTGCTGCTAAAGCTGCGATAATGGGTTTGATAATATTCCCTTGAGAATTCCAATAGAAGTCCATGTTCTGGTGTGAACATGGGCTTCTATTGGAGTTCTCTAGGGCATATTATCAAGCCCATTATCGCCGCTTTAGTGGCAGTTTTCTGCCACTAAACCGGCAATAATTTTAACACCGTTCTTGATTATATGCCCCTAAATTGGTTATGCTACACAGAGGAACACTACCTTGCATTTATCACCTTAACCACTTTCACATATGTTGATGAGCAAATCTCAGCCATGTGCATGATTCAATCCCAAAACCCAAAGTTTCAACTTCTTGACTGTGTCCTATTTGAAACCAGCACATCATGAGTGTGATTCATTGTTCTGTATGATACGGTTGTAATCACATTGTGACTACATTTCCATATTGTGCACCTACACAATCGGCACCTGACTCTGTTTTTCTTGCTCATGTATGGGGTGTCTTTGTAGTGATGGTAAATTGTCCATATCTTCAGCTCAAAATCTGAAGTTGGTCTGGACAGGCACATATGATTTTGTTACAATGTCAGGCTATTTTCAAACATATAATGTACATGCTTAGCTTGAGCTAAGAGTTTTTTGCTTACCACCCTAGATAGCAGAACAGCTGAGGATGCCAAGACTTTTGAGTTGTGATGGGAATGTTACAGACACATCCAGCACATCTCTAAGCACTTCAGAAAGATGCGAAAGCTGTATGAGTGAAATAAGTCATTGGGGTCCTGGAATATCTATGGCAAAATGGAAACAGCAGCCACTGTAGCTGCCAAAAAAACAACCACAGGTGCCCTGAGCCAACAGCAGCCACCCCACCCACAGGTTACACCTGCAGCCACAGAGCTCCCAATCGCATAAGCTAGGAGGCCCAGAAGACAAAGGGACTCCGTATCCCACTACTGTATCATGAGGGAGTTCAGAAACATTACAAAGAGGCTGGATGGCTTCTGTCTGGAGCAGGCCAGCCTGTGGGAACATGTTCTCACCATGGAGGAAGCCCTGGTGTAAGTGGCCCAACTTCTTTTAACTCTCTCTTTGGACATTGCATAATAAAAGTTAGTGATTAGAATAAGTTTAGTTTAGTTAGGTTTATCTTTAGGATATTTTAATAAGTATTTGTTTTGAAATCTGTTTTTATGCTTTTATGGTTTGTAGTGGGTGAGGGGTTCATGTGTAGTGTTTGATAAAAAAAAGACAAAACAAATATATATTTGCTTAACTTTACATATGTGTAGTTAGTACATGTTTAGGTGTAGTTATTGTTTGTATTGTGCCAATCTATGTGTGTTAAGATGGGTGGGGGGTTAATGTTTAACATGTTATTTGTGTTCAGTGTTTGAGATAGTTTAGGATACATTAAGTTAGTGTAAGGTAATGCTATAGTTAGTTAATGTAGGATACGTAGTTTTAGGATAAGTTTAGATAGTATAAGTATGCATTAAAGTTAATTAGAGTAGGATAGGTAGTTGTAGCTTGTTTGGATATTTTTTTTGTATTAACGCTTTTTCTACTTTCACAATTCAGAGTTGTTATCATTGAGTAGGTTGAGTTGAGTACATGATGTAGCTATTACCCTGCAGTCTTTGAAGTTGTATCTTGCCTTGTGAGAGGCCTATTAACAAGAGGTAGTCTACCTCATAATTAAGTCACCTAAGGACTCTTCTTCATTCTTTAGGCACTGTACATGGGTCTCTTTGTGTAATTTGACACACATCCCAACACAGATAGTCACCTATTATAGCACATTGTGTGAAAGAGACACAGCATGTATAGTTGGGATGGTTTTGTTACTACAGATTACACAAAATCCATGGCTACATATGAGACACACGCTGGCCATTACCACACACACCATTGCGCCGCTGTACTAGTGGGTCATTATTGTTGACAGGTTACAAGTCATGGATGTGTCCACACCTGCCTGAAGAGCGTCCATCATCATTGACATTGACTACTTGCTAGTTGTAGCACTTCATGCATGCCACTGTGGTTGACTACCTGCTTTGTTTCAAACACATATTTCTGTGGTCTGGCTACTATGCAGTAATATGTGTGTACTTTGTACAATAGATGTCATGTGTGGTTACACTCAATCTCAAAACAAGTGAGGACTCTCAGGGACAGAGGAACACATTTACCATATGTATCCCAGTGTAGCTTTACACACAATATACCAGTTGACATAGAACCCTAACAATGATCCCTTGCATTTCTTGCATCCTGGCATCCAAGGTATAGGCCTGCTAAAGTACATCCTTGTGTGGCACAGGTATGATGCTAATGATGAAGAAGTATGTGCATTAGTATCTGCCTATTATCAGTGTAACCATGATAATATATGTAATTTAGGATCTCTTTAGTGAGAGCACTGAGGCTGTCATATGTGTTTGATCACATTGTCGTGTTCATTGAGTTAGATATATGTGGATGAGTGGAACTGGGTTATTGGCTCACCTGCTTCATTTGTAGCAGGTAGGCATTTGTGGGCTTTTCACTGTTTGCCAGTCACGTAGCTGCAGCTTAATATAACACCCTGACGTTCTATTGGGAGACAACACATTCCTCATCATTCCATTGCAGTATATATACTTGTTGTTGGTGCATATCTAAAGAGAGCAGGTGCTAGTGACGTTGGCTCACTCTTCTTGAGATGCTTATAAGTGGGTTCAGATAATACCCATTCAGCATGGTATAGTTAGTTGTTTCTGCAACAGACATTCAACACTCATGTTTATAGGAGTGAATTTATTTACAAATGTGGGTGGCTCAGTATAATAATTTTAACAGGGAAACAACACCAACATTGATAGTGAGTAAAGGATGTCCAGACAGAGTCCATTTAGGAAACAGGTAATGCTACATGTAAAGGGGAGGAGTATTTCAGATAGGATGTACAAATTGCCATTAGGGAAGGTAGGCCTCTTCAACAGTCCACAAGTGGATAAGATTACCAGGTGCGCAATCTAAAAAGTACAGTACTGGGTGGCAAAGGTGCTGTTATAATGGCAAGCACAGGACCATTGGAGAACTGGCCGGGGCACAGAAAAATGTTATCTGGCAGTTCTCAGATGAAAACTGGGGAAGTAGTCATCTTCCTCCCCTGATGGGTGTTGTGTCTTCCATGCAGTTGGTGGTGTTTGTGTGGGAGGCACACACATATCAGGGTCAAAAGATGTATCTAACCTGTCCCTGCCAGCATTTGTCTGTGCACACAAGGAAGGCAGCATAGCGCTGACAAGGGTCTGATTGCTTCTCAGCAATGCAACAATATATTGCTATCGAATGCAACCATTGTTGCACTGTAGGAGTCCAACTTGCGCTCCATAGATGCCATGATGTTAATGATGGTCCCCAGCTTTGTGGCAACCTCACTGGTGTCAGATGTTGAGGCCTGTTGTCCTTACCCCTGCCTCATGGCACCAGCAATGTCAGCTAGGGACTCAACCATACTATGGAGGCAAGTGTAGGCACCTTTCATTGCTTCAGATGCATCCTATTTGGGACTGAGGCACCTACGGACTCTTTCCAGCATGCCATTTATGGTCTTCATCTCCGCCCACACCTCATCAAACATTCGCTGCTCAACTCCTGTCTCTCGCCATTGGAAGACAACTTGGGGGTACTCGTAGTCTGCAGCAGGCCTTGGACTCGCAGATGGGGCAAATCTTGTGGGTGGCAGTTCCTCTAGAAAACCTGTGATGCTGTCATCCCTTGACATGTCTGGAGAACAAGATTGTATGGAGTCCAGGAGTTGCTGGAAGGTATCATCGCCCATAGGGGACAGGATGTCATCACTAACAGGTTGGTCATCCAGAACAACCTGCTGGAGAGGAGCTGTTATTTGTCCCTCTGTAATGACATTGTAATCTGTTAATAAAGATCTATGATAGATGTTGACATTAGTAACTAATTTTGGGTACAAACAGACTTTATTTTCATTCACTTTATGTTACACATAGATATGCCGAACATGTATTTCTAACAGTAAATGAGGGCAAGTTACACAGTTGTTGCCTTGCCCATGGCAACATCTGCATATTGTTCACATAACCACACTGTGACAAGTCGCCATTTTTGTGTCATACCACACATTGCAACGCAGTTACACAGCTGGCTGGCATGCTCTGACAGAAAGGGTGAGTGCAGGTAAGGTCCCAATTTACCATGTTGCTTGGCTTATTTTTATATCATGGTTATTTTGATGTAAGGTTCACTTAATGACACTACTACTGAGAACATTGTACCATGTCACCGGGGTGCCTACCTTCCCACTAGCTATTAGTTAGCCTACAGCTCCTGACAAACCAATGTTAGTTTAGTCATTTATTAGATTTTAGCAACCACTCTGCCTTTCGCACAGTACGCCTCACCAATCTGCCCTGCAGTTATGAAATATACAATTTGTTCATTCATTTGACCATGGTCTCATATTTGACATACATCCACACAACTCTACACAGAAAGCAGCCTTGATACACTGCAGGAATGGATACAGGCATGTATTTACCATGGTTTACTTTAGTATGTGTAAACCTGTGATTTCCTAACATACACAGTCATCTCCAGCGGCACTGTGAACCATCTCTGAAGAAGATAAGCATTTTCACACCTGGAAATATGCAACCAATGAAGCTCTCACCATTTTGTCTTTATTGAAGTTGGTCATCTCATGAGTATCACAAATCTCTTCGCTCAACCCCACTCACGTGTACCTGTCAATGACTTCTCCTGCAATCAGGGCCTGAACTCACTCTCACACACTGATGAGATCCCAGATTATACATTGACGCTCAGGAGACATATCATTCAACATTTGCTACAATATACAATTGACCAACATGCCTTCCTATATGTGAGAGGTATGGCTCATGCTGAACCTGAGTGAACTCAGTTCCCGGTTACCACACGCACGCACGCATAACCTGCATCGTACATGCATTGCGTTTTTTGCCAGAAGTTCGTTCTCGTCCTCGTAACAGGAAGCAGCTACGGAGGAGTAGGACTACTGATGTGCAACGCACCGCGCGTGTGTGCTTGTCCACGTTCAAGCGTGCGCACGCTGAGCTGGAGGAGCCTGTGCCGGCCAGCTTTCTTGGACGCCGAACCGTGAGGAGGACCTGGGCAGGCAGAGGACTCGAGGCACCCTGCCAGAGGACGCAGGTTTCTCCTGTGTTCCGGAGGGTGGATTGCTGTCGCCTGGGTGTGAAGGAGAGGCAGCATAATCCCTAAACCCGGTAAAAAGGCTTCACAATTTGGAAATATAATTTGGAAATAAAACGCAGGTCTCGTCCTCCCAATGTATAATTATAACACGGGCCCGTAGGAGTGCGATCTATACCAGAGGAGCTAGAATTGGTGAGTTGGTGACAGCCCCAGGACTGTAATCTAGCCGATGATAGCAAGGAAGTGCAGGAGTGCGCAGTGGTAAACCGTGGAACTGAGGTAAGTGAAAAGCAGTTTGACCCATCTTGAAATCCATGTGCAAGGATTATAACTGGTTCCTTTTTATAATCAAGGACACCAGATTTTAACTGTTAAGCAACTGCAGTAGTCATAAATACACAAGTCATAAAATTGAGTCTGACAAAAGGGACTGTGTAACCTCAGCGGTTGATCGGGTCAGGGAAGTAACGTATATTCAGGTTTTAATATTGGAAAGCTGAGCCCAGATTGCGAGAATTAAAGAAGGAAGTTAAAAAGATGGCGCCAGCTAAATCAAGATCCTGTAAGACCATAAAAACTGCAAAAAAGAATGAATGTAACATTCCAGGGTCAGGAGAAGGAAGTGGAGTAGGTAAACCAAAAGGGGCGCTGAGTGAGCCAGCTGGAAGGAAGAAACAAGAAACAAGAAACGCACAATCATTGACACTAACACTGAAAGCAGCAAAACCAAAAATATTAAAGGGTGTCTCGTCAGTATCTAATTCAATCAAAGACTTCTTAGGAAGACATTTCAAGGGGAAGGAGGTGACGAGCAAGGAGGCAATCATCGTGGCATACCCAACCTCTGAGTCCGCTGGTAAGGTTGAGGTAGCCTCTTTAAACCAGACTATATTTAATATATCAGGGGTTTCTGGGGTTTCTTTGAACCCACGGCTGTCTTCTTTGCCAAGAATGTTTCAGCGGTCTCTTGAACGTGAAGTTGAAGATGAAGGAGAAGATGCAACGTTAAGCAGCATGGAACTAAGTATAAAAGACTTAAACGGAACAATTACCCAACCTAAGGAGAATGTGGGGGAAGACTGCTCTTTTGGGATAAGGAGTGGAACATTGCAATCCCCATTGCATGGGCTGGAGGTCACAGGAGTCTCGAGTACTTCCATGGTTGAGGTTATGTGGATCCTCCAAAAAACCCTGCAAGGTTTGCTAGAGATTTCTACATCAAATAATGATCTCTTAAAAACCCAAGGGGAGCAGTCAAAAGAAATGTTGGGCAAGCTGATTCAAATCAGAGTGTTAATGCCGGGTTTAGTTAGACCGATTGATGGAGAGCAGGAGGGGGTAGGTAGTAAAGAGGAGGAGGAAGTTGGGCTAAGGGACTCTAACTTAAAATAGGAACCAACTGTGTACATTTCACGGCAGCCAATGATTGTGAAGAAATGGGGTGAAAGGCGATATTATACAAGTGGACTCCCGAGGTTAAGGGGGGAGGAGGTTTCCCTTAGGAAAAGACAATTAATAAAACATCAGGTGAGAAGAGGGAAAGGTGAAAAGTCGGAACAAGAAGGCCAAGATAGGAAATTAACGAAAGGACCAATTGAGAAGAAGGTAATGCCCTTAGTCAAACGAGAAAAACACTGGAATAGACTAGGAAGTCCAAAGAGCACTAATAGTAGTTTGGCATTTACAATGAGAGTAAAGGAGGGGAAAGAGGTGAAAGGTACTGAAAGGGGGATAACATCACAAAGGAGACTTGGGAATCTTAGATGTAGTAAGGCCCCTATAGGAAAAAGATAAGGGGGACTCTACAGTAAGCATGGGCGGAAAATCCGTTACGCTCGCGGATTTTGCGGATTTTCGGTAAATTCGCAATCCGCGAACGCTCGCGAATTTACCAAAAATCCGCAAATTCGCACGCAGCGGATTTTTTTTTCTTGGTGATACAATTTTGCGGCGTGCGGTGTAAGTTCGCAATTGCGAACATGTAGGTGCGGCGGGCAGCAACAATCTCGCACTCGCGAAATTACAAAAATTGCAATTCTGCACAAGAAATCTACTAGCAAGCAGCATAGATCTTCTGAAAATGATGATTTTTATCAGAATAACTCCTCAGGTTGACATTTGCCTGCACTTTTTTGGATTTGAGGCCTTTTGATTTTCTTTGGATAACTTTTGGATTAGAAATCAACTTTCTCATATAAGCTTGTTTGGGGCATTACAGTTGCTGTAATGCTGTTCTGCAGAAAACGAGTTTTGCAAAAGTGAAAGCATTCAGCAGGTTCAAAAGTTCAAACTCATCATTAGTAACCATTCCCTGTAGTGCTTCCTGACAAGGGCCCCTCCAGAGTTCAGTTGCTAGTTGCAACAATTGTATGACCCTGCTCTGACCCTCACAGCAGGTTCATAGAATAGCTACAAGTAGGCCACAAAGGTCCTGGAAAAAAAAATTGCACTGCAACAGAAAGCAAATTACAGATAAGGAAGCAAGTGCCAGACTGGAATTTTAAAACAGTGACACATTAATAAATCAACCCCAAATTAATTCATGTCAGTTGAAGCAGGCAGGTGTGCTTGCTTCCCCCCCCCATAATCTACAGTGATGATGAACCAGAGGGTGGCATTGATGTACCAGAGGGTGGCATGGGTGAAACAGAGGGTGGCAGGGGTGAAACAGAGGGTGCTGGGAACCTGTGATGATGAACCAGACGTAGAAACAACATATTCGTGACCGTTGCAAGCCGACATGTAAGTTCGCAATTGCGAACTGGTACAAAACCCTCGCGAACTGGCAGAAATCCTTGCGAACTGGCAGAAATCCTTGCGTACACAAAAAAAAAAAATCCGCAAATTCGCGAGAATTCGCGGATTTTGCGGATTGCGAGTTCGCAAATTCGCAAAATTCGCGAACACCAGATTCGCAAAATTCGCCCATGCTTACTCTACAGCAAAGAGAAGAGAAACAAGATTAAAGGGGGATGCCCACAGTGTAAGGCAAGAATGTACCCCCGATCTATGGGTCTTCCTAGAACCCTACGGACATGGAAAAGGTGGGAAAAAAGTTAGGAAAGTTAACCCATTAAATAGATCGCAACTTCTTTTTTCCTTGGCAAATTGTACAAGTCTCTGTAGTATTGGCACAGAGGACCTCAGAGAAGTAGGGTTTGTTAGAAGTAGTACAGGGAGCGAGGTGACTAAGAATCTTTTCTATTCGGCCTTGGTGAAAGATGCTGTGGAAAATGCTAAAAATGAGCTGCAAAAGGAGGGGATTAGATAGGTTAGAAGGGAGAATCAAAGGGACAGCACTTCCTTATGAATCATGCTGGACTAGGATTACGGCAGATAAGGTTCATCAACTCAAATTGGAATAAGAAGGAGGATCTTGCAATAACCATAACCGATAACAAATCTGCAAGATATAATAAAGACATATTTTCTGTGAATAGGTTCAATGCCCTAGCATCTCCAGAATCTAGGGAATATGAAGAGGAGGGCTTTCTGAGTGAAATCGACAAGGAGCAAGGGTCGTCACACAGCCTATCAGTCATATAATGGAATATAAATGGCTACAAGAAAATATCAGTTCAGATTAACTTCGACAATTTCATTAAGAGAAATGACATTGTGTGCCTACAGGAGACTTGGCTATGTGACGATACGCTTGAAACCCTAGCTATAGAAGGATTCACCCAATTCTCTAAAGCAGCAAAGAAAAATAGTCTGGGGAGGCCATCGGGGGGCAACTAACGCTGATTTCCACACAGTTATTTAGGAAGGTTGAAAAGATAAAACTATGCTGTGATTGGGGATTAGGCTGTATGGTCTTATTGCAGAACCCGGAATCCCGCTATGAGGGAACATGTATTATAAACATATATATACAGAAGGGAAAGGACCATGATTATAAGGGGAACCTGGGAAAACTGAAAGAAGATATAGCATCTGCTAGTGTAAAGTATCAGAAGGATATTTTACTGGTGGTAGGTGACTTTAACCATAGAGTAGATCCCCGAAGGGTGGATAGTTGGCGTGAAGACCTTCTAGAATCTTATAATATTGAAGCGGCCATCTTCCCAAGTGGACAGATCTCGTCACAGGACATGGCTTTTACTCAGCTGATGGGTTCACTGGGCATGGTATGTGTAAATGGGAGATTGCAGCCAGACCTGGTGCTTTGGGCTCATTAAAAATTTCGAGGTGGTGCAAATGACAGGCAGTGATCATTATCCATTGTGGGCAGAACTATATAATTTAAGAAGTAAAAATAGAAAAAGGGTTCTACAGGTACATGTGGATTATCCAAAACGGTTGACAACTAGTGTAGCAGTGGAACACATTGAAAAGCTAAAGCAAATCCAGCAGATAATCCCTGTAGAAGGAATTCAATTTAGAAATGGAATTACCTGGTTTGAATCCACAATAGGTAAACTGGTGTACAAATTTAAGTAAAAAAAGGCAGGGCTTGGGAGCCATAGTGCTAACAAAATTAGGAAACCCTGATTTGACGATGAATGCCGGATAGCTAAGGCACAGATTAGACAGAAGGAGAGAATATTAAGGGTTAGGTTTAAAATGGAATTATACCAATCGCTCCAGTCATTAAGGCTAAAATATAAATCAATAATTCAGAACAAAGAACTTATAAAGATAAGTGCTGGTCAAATATGCTGGAGGTAATTGAAACCAGAGATGTTAAAGGATTTTGGAAATTAGTACAAGAAAGTGGGGGTAGAAAAGTAGATTCCCTAGATTGTATGGTCCCTGAAGACAACTGGGCGGGCTACCTGGGAGAAATATATGAGAAATGGTCAATAGTAGACGAGCCAAGGACTCTAGCTTGGCCACATGTGAGGGACGACATAAAAGAATATTTTACCCCAAATTATATCAAGGAAATCATGGAATGCTTGAAACTTACCCGAGCTGCAGGCCCAGATAACCTTCCAGCACTGATAATAAAAACTAGAGCAGAATGGTGGGCTGAGTTCTTTGCAATGATGTTCCAAGTAATCTTGGAAACAGGAATAATACCAGAAAGCTGTTAGAGTGCAATCATAAGACCTATACATAAGATGGGCGACCACAAAATACCGAAGAATTATAGGCTAATAAACCTCCTAGATATAGGGGAAAAGGTTTTCGCAAAAGCCATTCTGGGTTTACTAAAGGACTGGGCGGAGGAAAATCAGATTATACCCCCGGAACAGGGGGGGGGGGGGGGTAAAGCAGGCCATTCCACAATTGACCATTGCTTTGCTCTGTGGGCCATAGCACGAAAGTCGATGGAAATTCGGGGGCGTTTATTTTGTTGTTTTGTAGACTTCCACGCAGCTTTCGATCTGGTGGACCGGGGGTTGTTGTGGGAGGCCTTAACTAGTTATGGTATCCCAATGGATTTGTTAAGTCTGATCTAAATGCTCCATACTAAGAACTGGGCACAGATAGTTTTAGATATAGATGGGAGTCTTTCTGGGAGAATAGAGATTGGAAACGGACTGAGGCAGGGATGTGTATTGGCCCCTCTGCTGCTTGTTTTTTGCAGATTTGCTGTTGACCCTGGGAAACGTCAATGGGGCAAGCCCGAAACTAGATATTAAGCATATTGCATGTTTGCTCTATGCTGACGATCCGGTGATTATGGCTCAGACTGAAGTTGGCCTAAAGAAGAAATTGAATACGTTTAAAGACTATTGTACCAAGAAAAAAATGGTGATAAATATGGATAAGACCAAAACCTTGTGCTTTGGCCAGAGGAAAGGTGGGTTCACATGGTGGTTGGGGACAGAGAAAGTGGAATCGGTCATCGAATATAGATACCTGGGGTTATGGTTCGAAAAAACTATGAAATGGAACACCCACCTAGAAGCGTCAAAATTAAGAACCTCTGCATCGATTAGTGGCTTGAAATTGTTTAACAAAGCCTATGGCGATATGTCAGATAGACCAGTGCTAAAAGCTTATTCGGCTATGGTACCCCCGCAGTTTCTGTATGGCGCAGAACTGTTATACTTGAGTGGTAAAGAGAGCTGGGATGTTGAGGAAGGCAAAAACCTAAAAAATCTATTCTCACTCCCGATGTCAGCAATGGTCCAGGATGTAAGACTGGAAATAGGACTGACCTCATGGGGCACTCTAGCCGGTACGGCCCTACTTCGTTTCTGGCAACGCCTAGGTGTGGGCGAGAACACCAAATTATCTCAGTGGTGTAAAAACAAAATATAGAATAGCGAACTAAAATGGGCAAGAGAGTCCAGAGTGATTATGATGAAGCTATGTCAATTGATGACGGTTGATTTGTGCCCCACGACCTTTATGATTAGTATTGATAAAAAGGTACTTAAGAGGTTGGGGATGGAATTATCCCATGTACAGGACCAACATTATCTTGCTAAGAAACCCTCAGGGCACTTTATGACTGATGTATGGAAGAATGAACAATGCTTTCCCTACATTTATAGATTACCTAACTGCCGACTACGAAGTGAAGTTTTAGGGTAAGAATTGGGGTGAACCCGAGTTATATAAATAACGTGGTAAAAGGCATAATGATTGATAAGACGGGAAGATGCACTTGTATCTTGGCCACCTCATGTGACCTGCTACATATTTTATTAGATTGTCAGAAGTTCCTTGAGTTACAAATGATGTTTCAAAAACCGATATTTAAGAAATATGAGATTAGAACTCAGGCCCGGGCTGTAACTTTGATGACAGAAATGACTCACTTAGACATTGCCGTTGCTATTCGGAAATGTATGGAAAGCTTGAAGGTACTTCTTTGTACTCTCTTTTAATAAGTTTTAGCACATTATTTAATCCTAAATTGGGGATAAAGGGTTTTATAACAGGATGTGTTTTAAGATATGTTTTAGTGTGTTTAATAAGTGTACTTTTAGATATATTTTTAACCACATATGTATAGTTTGTGGACCAAAGGTCCAAATAAACCTGAAATAAACTTGAAATCATGCTGAACCTCACAAGATAGTAGTAATGATATTCTGTAACATGCACCTACCCTGGTTGCCTACATGATGAGGCCCAGACACCTCACTCTCTTTTATCCCCAAACCCATCCCATCATAATGGCCACCTCCCTCATCCTATCACTTCA
This sequence comes from Lissotriton vulgaris, assembly GCF_964263255.1. Classification (NCBI taxonomy): domain Eukaryota; kingdom Metazoa; phylum Chordata; class Amphibia; order Caudata; family Salamandridae; genus Lissotriton; species Lissotriton vulgaris. Next base: position 484,529,805 of record NC_141693.1, on the reverse strand, counting down.
CAATTCCTTATTTCACATCCTACTTCATTGACATATGCAGGATAGTGAGACTTTGCTTATTAAACTACCCTCCTGACACCTGCTACACCTTCACCCAGACCCACTTCACATGTTGAATGTAGTGTACCAATACACTCTTCTAAGGCATTCCCTTCACAGCTGCTACACAAGTGTGACACTGTCCAACACAGTGGTACATGGCTATCACTCATGTCATCTTCCAGCACACACATCATACCTTACCTCCTGGAGATACAATGGCTCCCCATTCAGACACACTGCCAGTTCAATGTGCCCAGTCACACCTACATGGCACTACACTACCAGGGGTCCACCGAGCTCACACACCATGTCTGCTTCCAACAAACACTCATGGACCTCTGGTGTGCATCACTTGCTTTCACCTTCACACCCAATATTCAATTGTACAAGACAGGAGGTACCGTGATCGCTAACATGGCAGGCAACACCTGTAAGATCTCACCCAGCCCATCGGGACAGCTGCGTGGATTATGGTTTCATGCTAGTGACCATACATGTGGCTCTTCACATGATCCTACTTGGAGATGCTTCAGATGCTTAACACCTGGATTCCCTCTCAGGGGAGAAGCTAATCCTCTGGAAACCTCATTCCATTCCATTACTTTACACCCCATGTTTGGTTGCATGGGTGCAAGGCTGCCTGGATTGTCACTGTCAGGTTAGACAGGTTGCCAAGGTCCATGCATGATGTGCTGCTTCAGTCCAGGTTTTTTGCTTTGTTTTGTGGGACTTGTCATTCTTGTCACTCATGTTATACCGTTACCTACAAGTCACAGTATTCAGAAAACAACCTGAACTGGGTCATCACATCACACTTGGACCTTACAAACTTGGCAGAGCTGGACTGAAAAAAGTGTCACTTGGCAAAATAACTTACATATATGTGATTTATGAATTAGCATGTGAAAGATACCAGTCCTTACCCTTGCGCATATGCAGTGCAGCACAGCACAACAAAGTGTCTTGCTGTGCTGCATTGCATGACAGTTTTAACCATATTGTCCCTTGTTGGCTCTTCATTGTCCTCGACTTCAGCACTGTACTGTCATTCCACTCCTGCACCAACTCTGCTGGGATGATTAACGCCACCTGCTCCTTCAAGGAGTCCAGATCCTCCTGGTCCTCAGGTACTCCTCCTCCGGTCTGCATGGCTGCCCTCAGGTTCTTGACCAGTTTCTCCTTGGTAATGTGCTTATATCTGTGCCAGCACTTCTTGCACTATGGCAATGTCCTTTTTGTTTGCCCTACACTGTTAATCTTATCCACTATGCACTGACAAATGGCTTCTTTCTTCCCTAATGATAATTTAGAGGTGAAAAGGACAAGGTGGTCATTCCTTGTCACCTCATGTATTTCTATTTAGTTCTCTTCCTCACTGAAATGTATCTTCCCCCTCCCCTGGGGTTCTGCTGAACATCTTGGCTGATGTTGGGGTTGTTGCCCTTACTGCTTGTGCTTGCAGCTCCCTCCATTTCCTCCTTTTGATGTATTGGAAACGTTTTATTTGCAATGCATCTCTTTTTAAGGCTTTACAAAGCATGATGCACTCCAATGTGATGCAAAGCTGATTTGCAGCACGTAAAACTACTTTATGACCCGAAAATCAGCCTAGCATCACTTTGGCAGCAGATGCATTACATTCCTTTGAGGCATCCTTCCCACAGACGTATCAAACTTTTTTGACGCAGCTTGATACCTTACAACATGGTGCACCATACTGTAAATACGGCACATCCATGCCGGGTGAAATTGTTGTATTGCAGTGCAAAATTTTCTCTGACGCATCTCTGCATTGCGGCAGTGATGACTCAGTTTTCATAAATATGTTCCTTAATGCATCCCAGAAAACTCTGGATCTGCTCCTATTGAAGCCAGGAAGACTATGGTGCCCTTGTGACATCTGGCTTGGACTATGGCAACATATTGTACCTGGGTACCAATGCCAAATGTATAAACAGACTTCAGGTTCTACAGAACGCTGCTGCTCACTTGGTTCTTGTGCAGCCTAGGAGGGCCACCTCTAGGAAAGCCTTGGCCTCCCTCCATTACCTTCCCATTAGGGAGAGAGTGCTGTTTAAGGCACTTTGTGTGTGCCACCGCATCACCCAGGGAATTGGTCCATCGTACTTGACTAACTTGCTCACTCGATATATCCCCACACGGCTTCTTAGATCATGTGGGAATGGTTTGTTGCTTGTTCCTAAGGTCAGGAAGACCAGGATGGGTGGTCGGTCTTTCCGCTTTCTGGCTGCACAGAACTGGAATAAACTTCCCGTGGGTCTCCAGCTGGAGGCATCGGAGGTTAAATTTAGGAGAGATCTGAAAACCCACCTTTTCTGCCGTGTGCTGGGATAGCCCGTTCTAACTTGATTGTGCCCGTAAGTTTACCCCCTCTCACCACAGCGCGGGGACACACCGGTTGGTGTAACCAGGTGCTTTACAAATGTGCCTATTATTATTATTTATTTATTAGTGCATGTACAGTGCCTGGCTGCCTGCTTGATTCAACATGAAGAGTGTCTGTCATGCTGACCTTTGCTCAGCCTGACAGTACTCATCCTTCTATGAAAATGCTGTATGGGCTCCTCCGGCCCTAATGAAAGGGCCACTGCTGGTAGAATGAGCTATTCCAATGTGCCTCCTTAACTGGTAATTACAATATCCCACGAACACTTAAAACGTGCCGAAACACCATTTGCACTTTAGCAATACATCTCTTATGTTTCTGTGTATACTATATTCTTTTGATACCTTGCTTTAAAGGTAATTGAGTTACATCCGCTAAGATTTAGAATCCTACACTAGAGCTCTGTTTGCCCCAAATGTTGTAGCCTAATGTCTCTTGAATACTTGTGGGCAAAGAAGACTACTCTCCAAAATATGATATGACTAAGGGCTCATTTTGAATTGTGTTGCCATGCTCTATCAATGTTTTGAATTCTCTTTGGTTGTGAATTCCCATTTTACCTGATAATAACCCCCAAGTCATCTTTTAGCCCCAAGGCTTTTTTAATAGTATGAAATATGGAGGTAGTGTTATATACACTGCAAGTTTTGATTTATTGTGGCTCTAATAGATATGATGAACAACTGCAGGTTGAATAATTTTCAATTTAAAATTCTCATACGTATAAATTGTACTTTTATATTTTTTATAGTGATTCAGAAGAAAATACGTCAATTCTATCTTCATGTGCAAATAATATTCAGCTATTTATTAAACTAAGAGTAGTACCCAATTTTGTTTCTGTATCTTTCCACCTAGCATTGTACTTAGAAATTATCATTAATTTATAAGGCAGACTCTTGTAAGAAAGTTGTACATTGTATTGCAATGTAATTGTAAAGTACAAACCTTTCTTTCAACTGAGAGGACAAATACAGTTATGCTTTCAACCTAGGGAAACTAAGAATGCCCACGTGGGTCCTTTGAGTGAGATTTCTTTTATATGCTGTTATACCATTTTTCCTGACATTGATTTTCCTTCTTTGCAGCCAGAGCAAGGTGCCATGGAGTTTAAATAAAGCTATTTGCTGTGAGGTTTCAGCTTTTATACACCGTTGCTTACGTTAGATTGTAGAAAATAAGAAATTAATGTAACATCTATGTATTGTTGTAACGTAATGTTCTGCATTAGCTGGATCCTTGGAGTTCAACAGAGATGTCTGCATCAGGAAACAATATAATTCAAAAAAATGTTTTGCTGAAATTCATGTCAAATGATCAGTGACTCAATATATAACAGACATCATGTGGGACTTATTTTGAGTCAGAACCCCCATTAAACTGGTCTTCGGACTCTGGAATGTACTTTTTCTTTTTCAATGTAAAGTAAAGTTTTATACAATCATATATGAGTATTAATATGTCAGTACTAACACACAGCTCTAAAATATCAGTTCAGAAGAACTTTCAGATATAAATGTGCTGGCAAGCAAAATGGTCATTCATATATAGACATCTTTGCATAAAGATCAAGTGTGAAAAAGTGGATCATTACGTACATAGACATGAGCAGCAATTGTATGTGGAGAAGGACTGAGTGCTCTTGTCATAGACCAATTATCGGCATTATAGACACCGGTCGAGTATGTTTCAGGCCCCATAACTTTTTTGGAATATGCATTGAAGATAGGAGACCTCAACATCATGGTGATGTGAAAGCTGGGCAGCGGCTCCCTGAGGAGATTTAAATTAAGTGGAGCCGAAACAATGTCAAAAAACACCCTGAATGGTTGACAGCTGCAATTGATAGGTAACCTATAATCTGTATAGGTTACCCGTTATACTCAAAACGTTAACTATATTCAAGGGCCAGCAGACCGGTTGGATGGAGGTTCTCACTCAAAATAAGTCCCACCTCACTTCTGTTCTATATTAATTTATGTTTATCCATGTCCACGGGGGAGAATTAGGTTGTACTTGTTAAGGTTTTAAAATTATCAATGGTGTCGTACTATTCATTTTAAGTCACAGCATGAATTAATTTTTGAAAACTTAGCATTATGAATAAACATTATGAAGAAATCCTACAAAGGGAAATTATTGCACAAGAAATATTGCTGAAAAATACAATTCCAGCCATTTCCCATACTGTTCAATAATATAATTGAATATCTGCTTCATTGTGGAGATCTCTTAGTAACCGTGCCACCTCATCTTTGCTTTTAAACCTCTCTTTGGAGACCAATGTGATGAGTGTGTAGTGACAGCAGGCTATTCTGTTATGCAGCACTTTAATTTTCGAATTCCCTTCATGTGCCTCAATGTCAATGTCATTGGAGAATACCCGGCAATTTATCTGCGTCCAAAATCACAATCATAAGAAGTGTGCTTCACTAGAGTGTACCTCGTATGTGCGAATTACAAGATCCCTTCCTGCAGTATTAAGATAGCTTTGACCAGGAAAAAAACTAGAATTCTGAAAGCCTTAACCCTAGAAATGGGCCACATGGACTCACTCTTTCTACGAGTGCCTGTAGGTCTGTTCTTAACAAAAGCAAATGTTGTATAAAAATTCCTCCTTACTTCATTGACCCATCACCCGAGGACCTTTTTAACATTTGCACAGAAGACAATGCAGCAAAATATATCCCCTTTTTCTGTGAATGACTGGTAAAGAATCTTCTCTAATTGTTGACTTATAGTTCAGGCAGATACCATTACCAAGAGGTTTTGTAGTAATAAGAAGTCCACCACATATTTACTCATTTGGAGTTTAGGGGTTGTTGATTCCATTGATACATAGAATTTCCTTACAAGCCTGTTCAAGACCTTCGGATGTACCACTAACTTATTATATGTTTATGGTTATGGATGTTTAATGTTGCTGATATGATCCATGAAATTACAGTGGGTCATCAAAATGCCATGTATTAATCTAGGTTTTTAGTATCTGATGTGTCAATGGAGGATCCACTAATGACAACCAAGAGAGAAGCTGATGCACTTTAGAATGTGTCAAGGACCAGTACTGCAAAAGGTCCTTCTTGATTGCTTGAGGAAAGGGCAACTCTAAAGAGTAGCCTCACCACTCCCCTCCCCTTAGAATTCGCATAAATGGTATTATGTGGGTCCTCAATATGGTGCCAGTTACAAGGAAAAATACACAAAGGGCATAACACCTCCTTTTTAGTGTTGTGGTGCTTGATTGTAGATGATGAATGACACAAGAATTGAAAAACAAGACACCAAAACTGCCCTGAAGCAGGGTGAAAAAAAAATCCAGCTAGGTCTTCAGAATGAAATCATCCACTTAAGGAATGCAGCTGTAGAAAACTAGAGCAAAAGATCAGAAATAATCAAAAAAGGAACTATGTTGAGACACATTCATCTTAAGGCAAAGCCTCCTACATATGGTCCATGATGGGATTGATATAACAGGAAAAAAGATAAGTATCATCTTGGATCAGGGTCTTTAGACAACAAACACTATTAACGCAATCCTCTTGTATAGGATTAATTTTAAAGGTAGCCATGCCTTCTTCTTTGGGAGAATGATATCCTCCAGATATGAGAAGAAGGTCTTGTCTGGCATACATACTCTTTCTCACATGCCCACACTCTACCTGATGCCCTTCCAGGCTTGTTGAGTAGTAGCCCTCTGACCAGCATCTGAGATACCAGAGAGGTACTGCCTCCTCAATGAACATGTACCTGCACGAACACACAGCTATTTCTGGTGAGTCTCCTTTACCCATGTAACTGTAGGCCACCTACTGAAGCCCCAGGTCTATTGGAATACAGTTGAAAAAACGGTTGTACCAGCAAGGGGGCCATTTACTGAAGAGGTATTCTCAAAAGAATATTCACTGGATGGATAATTTTTCCAATGAATCAAAAATTTCAAATGACCTCGAAACAATAGACAATCATAGATCTCTTGAACCACATATTCAGGTTGCTCATTGCAAAGTTGTTGTAAATCAGCGGCGATTAGGTTAAGCATTAGCAGAAGACATGCTTTGTTTGACCATTATCCTATCAAATGTGCCGACTCCATTTTGTATTTGCAGCGGCCATTTTGTATGCTATACATTGCCATGTGCTTGTCATGACTTGTTTGAGCACTCTAGCGCTTACTAGGACCACAGGTGAGCCCTACTTAAGGTGAGCCTGCCAGTAGCTCGACCTTGGAATAGGCATGGGCGGAAAATCCGTTCCGCTCGCGGATTTTGCGGATTTTCGGGAAATCCGCAATCCGCGAGATTTGCGAATTTCCTGCAAAATCCGCAAATCCGCGAGCAGCGGATTTTGCTCGCACTGCTCGCACTGTTCGCGTGAGTTCGCGCCCCGCGAATAAGTGCGAAATTGCAGAAATACGATCTAAGCAAAACTGAAAGTAACTACTTACCAGGTTCAAAAGTTCAGGCACATCATTAGTAGCCATTTCCTGTAGTGCTTCCTGAGGGGCCCCTCCAGAGTTCAGTTGCCAGTTGAAACTATTATGTGACCCTGCTCTGAACCTCAGAATAGTTACACATATGCCACAAAGGTCATGAATTACAGCTAAGGGAGACAAGCAGGAGCCAGGCTGGAAGTTAAAATCCATTAATCAGCCCCTAATTCATTATTGTCAGTTGGGGCAGGGCAGGTGTTGTAACTAATTTTGCAACAATGAAAGCACTTAGCAAGTGCAAAAGATCACTAATCAGGGCGCACTAAGGAAGCAGGTGCCAGCTAAAAAAATATTCTGTGACACATTAATCAGCCCCAAATTAATTCAGGTCACTTGAGGCAGGGAAGGTGTGCTTTGCTTTGCCGAAAATAATGTACACTGGACAACCAGAGGGTGTGGTGATGAAACAGAGGGTGGCATGGGTGGGCCAGAGGGTGGCATGAGTAGTCAGAGAGTGGCAGTGGTGACAGAGAGTGGCAGTGATGAAGAAGAGTGTCCCAAACAGGTTGGACACGTAGAAACAACAAGTTCGCAAAACTTGCGACCCGACAGGTAAGTTCGCAAATTGCGAAATTGTAAAAACCCTCGCGAACTGGCAGAAACACGGGCGAACACAAAAAAAAAAAAAATCCGCAAATTCGCGGGAATTCGCGGATTTTGCGGATTGCGAGTTCGCAAATCCGCAAATTCGCGGATTGCCAATCCGCAAAATCCGCTCATGCCTACCTTGGAAAAGGTAATAGCACGCACGCGCGCTATGCTGCTGTAATTATAGTCTACAGCGCTGCTTTCTTTTAAAAATACCGTTTTTGCATTTTGTTTAGTCTAAATTGTATTATCCCCTGTTTTTAATGCAATCCTGTTGTGCCCACACACTTGCACCTTAAATTGGGCCCCCCACCGCGTTTTTAGCGGATTTGTTTTCTTCTTGCCTACGTGTTTGGCGCCTGGTCGCCATCTTGGGGGTGGCTAGTATCGAGTGTGCTACTTGTTTGAGCGCTCTAGCGCTTACTAGGACCACAGGTGAGCCCTACTTAATGCTCGCTCCTTGCGCGCAGCGGTGACGTGCAGCTGTAGCGCCGGACTCGCGCCGGAGTCAAGCCAGAATCCTGCCCGTCTGCGCCCGTCCGCGTCCCGGAGGCGATCGGTGCGACGGGTGGGGCTCTAACACCGGGTATGTGTCCTCCTGGGTCACCAGTGCTGCAATACTCCCCTGGGGAGATTCGCTCTTTTGCCAACCTAGCCTCAGGCTGCCGCACTGTCTTTCCCGGACGTCATCGAGGTAAGTCCTGCTGCCCTGGTTGTGGCTGGCGCCCCAACCGCGCTAAGTTATCATCCTTCAACAATAACATCGTCAGTGTTGGTTATCTCTGCATGCTATTAAACACCAGATCGGCGTGTAGACATGCGCAGGACATATTTGAGCTTCTAGATACAGCGAAGCCACTGTGTCTTATGCTTACTGAGACGTGGTGGGGTGAATTTTCCAATCCAGATGTCGCCACAGCAATCCCGCCTGATTATAACATCTTCAGGAAGGATAGAGCTAAGGGAAGGGGTGGTGGAGTGGCACTGGTGGTCAAGAAGGGCACGCCTTGTGCGATCTTGTCAGTGGAGGACATCCGAGGCTCGGAGACCCTTGCTTTTTCTATCACTCTGTCTCCGCATCAATCAGTTAAGGGATTACTCGTGTATAGACCACCTGGTCCACCCGGAATGTTCTTTGAAGATCTGGACTCCGTGTTGTTGGGGCTGGCCCTGAAAGCGGAACATTGCATCGTGGCAGGGGATTTTAACTTTCGGATGGATGATCCGTCAGACCCTGCTGCCATTAAACTTTCTGAGGCTATGGCCCCGTTGGGATTGATCTCTCATTTGCAGGGGCCTACGCACGAGAAGGGGCATACCCTTGACCAGGTATTCTCGTCGTCCCCTCTTGAGGCGATTGAGATTATCCCGGTACTATGGTCAGACCACTCGCTTGCCAAATTTACGATCAAAGGCATAGTTAAACCGGTTGCTGCTTTGGCACAGCAGCAGGGTCGAGTCCATAGGGCATATCATCGAGTGACCCCAGAGATGCTGGCCCAGGCTGCTGTGGATCATCCATGTTCCCTCTCAGGCGATCTGGATAGGGATCTGGAGACCTTGCAAGCATGGCTTTTAGACATGCTAAATGATCTTCCCCCGGAATTGACACCCCGCCTGACACCGAAACGGGTCTCTGCGCCTTGGTTTACCGTAGCACTGTCGGCTACGCGGCAGCAGTGTAAGGTGGCCGAAAGAGCTTGGCGGGCACAATATGATACTGTAGCCAAGCTGACCTATAAGACAGTGGTCAAGGCCTATCACCGGGACATTCGCCTGGAAAAAAAAGCATATCTGGCTGGGAGAATAGAAGCTGCTTCTAACTCCTGTAAGGAGATTTTCTCCATTGTGAGAGAATTTATTTCCCCACGGTCTAACACCTCGGACGAAAAGCCATCTGGCTCCTGGGCGTCGGACCTTGCTGATTTCTTTACGAGCAAGATCCAACTTATACAGGATTCTTTTCCATCGCCTGTGTCTACGGGCCTGATTAATCCTGAGGCCATCTTGTCCCCGCGGGCTTCGCCAGGTGTGACGCTGGGTGTGTTTCCTCCGATCTCTGCCCCTGACTCTCTAGCTTTAATGGGCAATCTCAAATCGGGCTCGCCTCTCGACCCATGCCCCGCTAAATTTTTGGCGAAAGTTGTGGAGGTGATCAATCCGCTGGCGAACCCGCTGCTGAATCTCTCGTTGAGTCAGGGAGTGGTCCCGCAAGCCTGGAAGCAGGCGATGGTGATTCCGCTGCTTAAGAAGCCAGGCCTAGATCCGAAGGCCCCGGTCAACTATAGGCCTATTTCTCTGCTGCCGGCTCTCACGAAGATTGTGGAAAAGCACGTTCAGGTGGTGCTCTCCAATTTTCTTGAGACCAATGAGATCCTGCACGCCACCCAGTCAGGTTTTCGTCCCCATCTCAGCACAGAGACTGCGCTTCTTGAGGTCTCTGAAACCATTAAAGGGGTTCTAGACTCTGGGGGCAAAGCCATGCTGGTGATGCTGGACTTGTCGGCGGCTTTCGACACCGTCCCCCATGATGGCCTTCTCGTAAGACTCTATGAGATAGGTCTGCGGGGGACGGTGCTCGGTTGGTTCTCCTCCTTTCTAGCTGGCCGCCGGCAAACGGTCTGGGCCTCGCCAGATTCCGCCGTGATGCCGCCTCTGGGAGTCGGGGTCCCACAGGGCTCTATACTGAGCCCGACCCTATTTAATATCTTTATGACGCCGTTGGCGGCATTGGCGGAGTCGTATGGGGCCCAGATCGTATCCTACGCCGACGACACCCAGCTCCTCTTCTCGTGTAAGAGAGGAGGAGACTTTGACGGGGAGAGTATCCGGGATTGCCCTGGGGCTGTTTTCCAATGGTTCCAACTGAACAGCCTCAAGTGCAATTCCGATAAGTCCGAGGTACTCTTCTTTGGGTGTGACACAGAGCCAGACTGGCAGGCCTGGTGGCCTATCAACATGTTTCCTCCATCTTGTTCTTCCCAAATCGCCAAGAACTTGGTGGTCAAGATGGATAAGGGGCTAACGTTGAAATCCCAGATCCTCGGGGTGTCGGGCACCTGCTTCGGCATCCTTAGGATGTTGCGGAGGTTCCTTCCCCTGCTGTCTGAGGAGCATAGGAAATTGACAGTGCAGGCTCTGATCGGGTCCAGGTTAGATTATTCTAACATTCTTTACCTGGGCCTGCCAGAGTATCTACTGCAGCGGCTCCAAGTGGTGCAGAACGCTGCCGCAAGAGCAATTTTTGGTTTAAATAGACGGGCCAGTGCAACGGGCCTGTTGAAAACCTTGCATTGGCTTCCAATCCGGAAACGGATTGCCTTTAAGGCTCTGACTCTGGCCTATAAGGCCCTCCACGCGGTGGGAGCAAAGTATCTTCAAAAGAGACTGGCCTTCTATCAACCGACTCGCTCTTTGAGGTCGGAATCCCTGTTTCTGGCGGTTGTCCCGCGTGTGAAGAGAGCTCGCCTGGGAGGCTGCTCTTTTGGACTACTGGCGCCACAGTTGTGGAACTCTCTGCCGCTCTCTCTGCGGGGAGCTACCAGCCTACTTGCCTTTAGAAAAGGCCTTAAAACCTGGCTGTTTACCCAGTAGCCCATTTTTCCTGTATGTGCTCGTTCGGCCTTCTGTCCTTTTCTTTTTTAACGGTGTTATGTTATTGTGTTGCAGCCCTCCTTTTCCAAAAGCGCCGGACACTCTTTTTGAGTAGCTGTACGCTATACAAAAGAATAAATAACATAACATAACATAACATGTGCTTTGTCCTACCTTTTTGTTAACTGCACCTGAAGTCTGCCCGGCAACAGGCTATATTTAGTAATCCTCCCTTCCAGCATGTCCAGACATGCACAGTAGGGTCAATGGCCGTTACTAATTGGTTCCAGATAGGAATGTGTTTACCAGTTACCGACGACTGTTAACTCCGCCCATCTATCGAATGTGCCTTCCAATATGTCCTTGTATGGTCATGAAACTGCCCTTGTCTTCTGTACCGCCTTCTCTTGGGCCCCCTCATTGTGTATAAAAGGGGCCATGTGCTTTAGTTCGGTGTGCTACTCGATACAATACTGAAGGGTGTTGTGTGGATTGTAGTACCACCTTTAAAGGTTTAATAAACTTTGCTTTTGTATTTTCCAGTTTCATTGCCAACTTCTTCCTAAGGTCTGAGGACTCTGTGCAGAGAAGGGTGAACCCCTTGCACTAAGTAGGCCTAGCTGAGGTTTGCTTACAACAAAGTTATTGCCACTGATTCAGAAGGTAGTTGATATAAAGGATCAGAAATGTTTTGCTCAAATCATTAGGTGTGAAAAACATCATGAATGTATAAGGTACAAGGCAACTTCAATCACAAATCTACAGGATTGCTTGATGAGAGATGACAAACAGAGCACAAAATACTGTCCGCAACTTGACTGGCAGTGAATGAACAGGTCAAAATCAAGAATATAACCAGACAGCAGAAGTTGCAATTGACTTGTAACCATTGTCTTTCCCCTTGATTTTAGACTGAAGTGCACTTTTCTAAATTATTTGTTCAGTTTCTATAAATGATTCATATAATCTGTTGCAACTAGTACCAGAAGATCTATACAAGATGAAAAAAGGAAAACTTTTGGATGAAAGCCTTATAAGCAGAAAAACCTTAGTGGCACTATGAGTTGTATTATTATAAGACAATTCTGCAATTATTAAATAATAAGCCTAGTCTACTTTAGTGGCATTTGCAGTAGAATCAAATTTACTTAGTTCATTATTTTTGCCCATTAGATATGGGATGATAAACAGAAAAAAGGGCTTACTCAATTTGTTGTGCTTACAAAGAGATTTCCAAAACCTTTAAAGTCCATTGTAAGAAATTATTTGATGTGATAACCCATAAAGACCGAAAATGACTGTAAAATAAGCATTAAGCCATTTCTTCTGCTGGGTCAAATTAAACAAAGAAGGAAAATGAGCCATCTTTGAAAAAGTGTAAACTACAATTATTATGACTGAAACCCATTAAAAGGGCAGAAGATATGTAATGAGGTCAGTAGCGGTTGGGTGACATGGGTCCGGAACCACTACTAAAGTTTGCAAATTTCCTAAAGGTTTTGATTGTAACAATTTATTTGAGGCAGAGATTGGGCAAGACTTGACATATGTTTGAACGGTACAGAGCTAGACTATCGATGTATAAATATCGATGTACAGAAATATTGAGGTAAAAATATCGTGGGATAGAAATATCGATGGAAAAAATATTGCAGTCAAGAATATCGATGGTTAGGTAGGTAATATCGATTGCAAAAATATTGAAGTGTTAAATATCGTTTACAAAAATATAGGTTGTTAAAAATATCTAATTATTATTAATGTTATGTATTTTAGTATTTTGTAAGCAAATTGGTTGCAATTTTAGTATATGTGTTAAAATTTTAGTAGTTAATATATTTTTTTTTTAAATACAATTTTGCCTTTTTGTCCTGTGGCGTGTTGTGGATTTATAGGGGAAGAGGGTGGGAAGCAATTTAATTTTATAGATTTTATTTATTATTTATAGTAGTTAATAAAAAAAAAATTGAATTTTGCGTTTTTTTGTTTTGTAGCAGGTTGTGGGTTTATAGGGTAATTTTATTTTATTTATTTTTTACATTTATAAGGCGCACAGATACCCACAAAGGGTTTCCCGGCGCTGGGGCTTATGGAGACAGAGCTGTACACAGAAGGCAGAGGACAGTAGGCCCCCTACTTATCGAAAAGCCATGTCTTAATGCTTTTCTTAAACGCAGCAAAGTTATCTTCCTTCCGGATGCAGAGGGGGAGGGAGTTCCAAAGGGTCGGGCCCAGATAGGAAAAGGACCTTCCTCCAACTCTAGCCAGTTTAAATCTAGGCACTGTGAATTTTGCTGCATTGAGGGAACGGAGGTTGCGTTTAGGGAGGTATGGCCTAACCAACTCCTGTAGGTACTTGGGAGCAGTACCCGCTTTAATTCTAAACATATAACTCAGGGCTTTAAACCTAACCCGGTTTTCCACCCTGAGCCAATGCAGATCCCTAAGATGCTTAGAAATCCTCGCTGTTCTGGGGATTTTACACAACAACCTGGCCGCGGAGTTTTGGACCAGTTGAAGACGTCTCACGACAGCTTGGTTAGAACCCAGGTAAAGGATGTTACCGTAGTCAAGACGGGATGTAATTAGTGCATTGACCACGGTCTTCTGGGTCGCAGGAGGCAGCATCCATAGGATCTTACGCAACCACTTGAGGATGACAAAACAAGTGCCCGTTACTCTACTAACCTGTTGCTTCATCGATAGGGAATCATCGATGTAGACCCCCAGGTTTCTAACCTGGGTAGCTGGGGTAGGAACAACACCCAGGGAAGACGGCCAGTGAGAGTCATTCCAGAGATCTCTGTTTTTACCAAGAAGGAGGATCTCTGTTTTCTCCCCATTGAGCTTCAGCTGGTTTTTAGACATCCAGCTGAAGACTTCATGGAGGCCTAGTTTAGGAGCAGATGGAGATAGAGGATCAGATTTAGATAACGAAAAAACAATCTGCGAATCATCAGCATAAGTCATCAATGCTAGACCAGCTCTCTCTGCTAGGTCAGCCAGGGGGCGGAGGTACAAATTGAAAAATAACGGGCTCAAGATTGAGCCTTGTGGCACACCGTGAGGCGAGCTGAAGATGTCCAAATGGGCCTGAGATGACGAGATCTGAAAGGTGCGATGGCTCAGATAGGATTCAATCCATTTCAGCGCCATACCTCCGATACCATTCTCCCCCAGCCTAGCAAGTAGTCTGGAGTGAGAGATGGTATCGAAGGCTGCACTTAGATCGAGCAAGACAAGTGCGATCGTTTGGCCGTCGTCAAGAAACTCCCTAATCTTCTCAGTAACTCCCAGAAGGGCAGACTCAGTGGAATGCCCCGCCCTGAAGCCCGACTGAGAGAAATGCAGTAGACCGTTATTTTCAGTAAACATAGTGAGAGCACCATGAATATGCTTCTCCAGAATTTTTGAGAATGCGGGAAGCAGGGAGATGGGCCGATAGTTTGCCAAAACCTCCGGGTCAGCTGTCGGTTTTTTGAGTAGGGGGCTCACCATGGCATGTTTCCATGCCGATGGAAATTTGGCGAGTTGGATAGAGGCATTAAGTGTCTCCGCAATAGTGGCCAAGGAAGAGTCATCCAACTGACTCATAATACCGATAGGAATGGGGTCACAAGGAGAACCTGACTTGATGGAACGTGATAGAGATTTCATAATGTCTAGAGTGATAAGGGGCCAAGATTCAAGCCGAAACCCTCCTGTCAAAACTGGAGAAGTGTCTACTTGCTCGTCCATAATTGTCGAGGTTGTGTTAATGTTTGAGATGATAGTCTCAATTTTCTCCACAAAGAACGTGGCCAAGTCTTGGCATTGCTGGGTATTAAGAGGACCTGCCGCAGCCAAAGAATTTCCTCCGGCTAATTCTTTGACCGTATTGAAAAGAGTACGGGCTCTGTTAGAGGCTGCGTTAATAGTCTCAGTCACATAATAGGCTTTGGCTTTTGTACATGCAGAGTGGTAAATATTCCTAGCTTTACGGTAGATCTCTCTTTTCCTAGGATCATATTGTTTGCGCCATTGCCTTCGAGCGCCTTACACTTTGATTTTTCTTGTCTAAGACATTCGGTATACCAAGGAGCAGGTGGGCGCTGCATGTTCCCTCCACAACGAGTTAGAGGCAAGCAGGCATCGATCGCATTCTCCAGCCATTTTTGGGTCACAAGTGCATTATTTTCCATATCACTGTCCAAGACAGGGATTTTTTTCTTCAGGGCAGAGTGAAGCTCAACCATGTCTAGCTTTTTCCAGTTTCTCATGAGAGCCCGTGGTCGAGCCGGGACCAGGCGTGTGGGTACTCTAAGGGAGATGCTAAAGAGTGTTAGGAAATGGTCTGACCAGAGAATAGGGTCGGTTTTTAACCATTTAAGTTCCGGCATATTAGATATGACAGGATCTAACAAGTGGCCAGCTTTGTGGGTAGGGCCCTTATTACGCAGCGTCATGTTAAAAGCGGCAAGATCCTCTAACAGGTTCATACCGACGACATTAGATTCATCCTCTAGATGAAGATTCAAGTCTCCCAATACGGTGAAATTTTGGGCAGTGAGATAATATGGCGAGATAAAATTAGCGAAATTAGCAGCCCAGGAATTACCATTTCCAGGTGGCCGATAGACTAGGAAGCCAGAGAACATAAAATTAGAGTTCAGAGAAATTTTAAAAAATGCTGCCTCACAGTCCGGTATGCCAACAGACTCAAGATTACATTTCAGGTCTCTATTGTAGATCACTGCAATTCCCCCCCCAACTTGTCCCACTCGGTCTATTCTAACAATAGCGTATGTTGAAGGCAGGGAGGCCGCTACGTCTGGCCCTGCACTATCGTGGAGCCAGGTCTCTGTCAAGAACACAGCACTTGGTTTTTCCTCAGTTAAAAGATGAAATATATCTAATTTGTGCTGGGGTAGTGATCTGCAATTAACAGTATAGAATGTGTAATCACGGTGACTTTAGTCTAGAGGAGGTGCTGTTCTGCTGTGGCTGTTTTTAACCATAGGATATGGCTGGATGTTGGTCAAAGTTAAGGCGCAATGTACACAGGATTGTGGGCCTGATAGTGATGGCTGTAAGGTAGTACATTTCCTATGTCTACTAGGACGGAGGGCCCTTATTTGATCAGTAGATAGCATACCTGGACCAGACTATCCTGCCCCGTGTCCCGGCCTGGCCCGGACGGGTACAGACGGGCTAGTCTTTGGCTCGTCTTCGGCGTAGGATGAGGTGCCACCCTGCGCGCCAACGCTGCGCGCTGTACCCGACGAGGGGCTAAATAGCCCTGCAGGAAGCGGAGGTGTAGAGCGCTAACCGCTCATCACTCCGTGAGGTACCGCCCCTGCCCCGCCCTCCAACACCGCGATTGGTTGCAGTGCCGGTAGCGTCAGGGGGTAGAGCAGCCCTGTGAATGCGCTAATATCCCTGGTGTGTGCAGGTAAGAAATCGTAAACAGCGTGCGTCTAAAATACACAATTAGTAAACACGAGCAATATTAAAAGATAACAAGAAGTGCAAATCACGCTACATAAAATTATCAAGTAAAGACTCGGGTGCCTCGAGGGTAATCACGTTAAGCCCAGAGTCACTGCCTTAAGAGTACAGGCTCAGCGCCAAGCGGGGAGTAGCTGCCACCAACTCTAAGGGTAATAGGGTGGGAAGTAATTTAATTATATTCAATTTATTTAGTAATTTATATTTATTCATAATTGTATAGTTGTGATGTTATTGAGTTAAATGTGTAGATTATTTATTAATATTTGTTTGATAATTAGCTGTTAATTAATTTAAATTAATTAAGTATTAATTAATTATGGATATTCTATCATTAATTGTAGGTGTGTTGTGGTGTTTATAGGTGTAAATGGTGGGAAGGGTGGGAATTTATTTATTTTTTATTACTAAATTATTGATAATTTCTTAATAAATTTGTATTAAATATTTAGTATTTATTAATTGTAATTGTGTAATTAATTTTAGGTGTGTGTTGTGGATATTATAGTGTTAAACAATGTGTAATTAATGAATGCTTGTTATCTTTTTTAATAATAATATATTTTAATTTAAGTAATATTTATGTTAATAATGGAAATTAAATTTAATAAAAATAATGTTTTTTTTTATTGGTTTGGTATCCAGCACTTTCCCTACTGTTGCACTCACTGGAGTGTGAATAGTAATTTGTAACCCTCCCCTATCCAACACTTTCCCTCCTTTTGCACTCACTGGAGTGGGAATAGTAATTTTTACCCCTCCGCTATCCAACATTTTCCTTGCTATTGTAATTATGTGTTGTGAAATGTATGTTTTTTTAAATAGTTTAATGTGTTAATTAATTATATGATGGTTTTTTTCTTTTAAATTATTCATATATGTATATATTTAATTTTTATATAGCTTAAAAAATTATAAATTAAATAAAGATAATAGTTCATAAAATGTATGTAGGTAAATATATGTATATGTACACATTTTTGTGTGTTTATATTTTTTTAATTAAGTTTATTTGTTATATTTAGTTAAAATATATTAAATGTAATTTATTTTGTTACAAATATTAATATTATGTAATATATTTTGTTTAAGTTAGATATATATTTTGAAGTCGATTTTTTTTACATCTATAATTTTTACTTCCATATTTTTGATTCGATATTATTATACTTACCTGTTTAGGTATGGGGAGTTGATATTTTTGTATTCGATATTTTTACATCAATATTTTGATAAACTATATTTTTTACATCGATATTTAAACATGGAACCGTTTGAACATTAGAATGAAACTGTAGACTACTAAAAGGACCACAGACCTAAGCCTAATGTAGTCATAGCAATCTTATGGCTCGAAAAAGCAGAATCATGACATATGTGTTTTGTCCTATGAAGATAGCACCAGGAGCCAGGAGGTGTATTTAAGTCTTCTTTAATAAGTCTTCAGTTCAGGTTACAACAAAGTAAGGTATAACAATATGTGCCACAAATCAAACTGTAAATCATTGTGGGAATGAAAAGCAGCTTCTTGACTTAAGTACAAATCTTTACATCTTGTAAAAGAGTCCTTTGCGACATGATGCGTCACACTGTAAATATGACGCATCATTGGTGTCGCAGGGAGCGCGCACTGAGAAGTGACACATCATTGCTTTCACTAAGTGATGCACACTTCTCGTAAATTAGGCCCATAATGCTTGCCCTCAATGCCTAAAGTTGTATTTACACAAAATTGGGAGAATAAATCTGTTCCTATGGGCTTTATAAAAACTGCAGAAAAAAAATATGTATAAATCTGCTTGCGTTGACATCCCATCACAGGGGCATAGTGTCAAATCTCCTGCAGAATAAACGTTGCAAGTATAATCCAGCATCATAGGGATAACATTTAGGCGCATCCTCATTAAAGTAAAACGGTGGTATGGGTTCGACACAATGGCTAAATAAGAATGAATAGCCTGAGTTATGGTAGGGGACTTATGATATGGCTTTACAGTGGCTGTTGCATTATTTTTCTCCCTTCTTTCTCGGGCCAACATTTGTAGAAACATTTCCATTATTCTCTCCTTGGGAATAAGTGCACATCTATGTGGTTTCTCAAATAATTCTTGTAGACATAAAACTCTCAAAGTGCACTTTACATACTGCAGCCACGTGATTTTGTACACTTAATCCAGATCTAATCAATCCCTCAAAATAATCTGATTCAAATTCACTGTCTCCCTACACCATATCAAGTGCCACAATAAGATGGGCGCAAGGCGAACAATATCTGTAAAGTAAGGGGGATCATGTTTGGAGTGACAATTATAATATGAGCAGCTATGTGGTAGAGCTAACAACCTTTTGCAGAAACCATCATCCATATGCTTAAGGGAATCAACTTCCACCATACCTCAGACCCCTCACCCATAAGTAGCGTTTGAAATGGCTTTTGCTGCCTACACATTTTTTTATTTCCCGGATTGGTTAAGTCCTGAGCTTCTTTTTAAAGATAAAAATTGTCACAATACTATTTTCCAATAAGAGCGTTCTACTGGCTACCATATTCTTCCAAGTATATTTTCCATCAAAGAGAATCCCTAAATAGGATAATGTATCCACCGCCTCCACTCTGCGTGTGTCTTTCTCCTTGATAGACAGCACAGCTAAATTGATGGGGTGTATAATACTGAATAGATTTATGTTATAGGTAAGATGGGACAGCTGGATTCCTGGGAAAAAAACAATAATTCCCATATTTTAAAACTCAATCAGGCGCAGATCCCAATGGCTTAGAGGGGGTCCAGACCCGACCTCTTCCGTGCGCTGATGGGTGTGGGCGCGCCTGCCCTTGACACTGTGAGTTGGCATCACACTTAAATGCGCGTTAGCAGGTCGCAGGGGCTGATAGGGAGTGTGTTTTTTCTCTCTCAGTGATTCAGGGAAGTCTCCTGGGCATGGCATGACTCTCCCATTCTTCACACAAAAGTGTCTATTCCAAATGCTCTACTGTCAAGCAATGCTAAAACTTTAAATGTTTTTCCTTCTTCAATTTTCAAGACTATAGACAAAACGAATAATTCGCTATCTTATCCACTCATTGGGAAGCCAATATATGGAAGCCAACATACAGCTTCTCTCTTCTTTTCTTAATTTATGCCAACATAATGTCATTCCAGTTCTTTCAATCTAAGTAGTTTCTACTTCCAATTGACAAGAACAAGTCGCACAAAGCAATGCATCAATTTCACCTAGCTGGAGATCACATAATGCCTCCTCAGGAGAATTACCCAAATCACGACTTTCAAGCATCTTAAATCCAAGTAAGAATGATGCATACATTTTCAAAGATCTGAGGTTGTGATTAATGAAGTAGTCTAGGCTGAAGAAGATTCAGTGAGGCAGCTAATTGAATACCCCACCGTTACTTGTTCTTGTGTAAACAGTGCCAGGTGGAAAGCAAAATAAACAGTTAGGGAATCCACGAATTCCATTAACTTTACTGGATCCCCAGAAAAATGTGGGGTGCCTGAAGGGACTACGAGGATATAAGCAGACCTCAATAATCAGGTCTGTTTTTAGGCTGAATTTTTAAAGGTGAAGGTGTAGTAATTATTGATCCAGGTCTGGTGAAGGATCTGTGGCACAAACACATTTTTTGAATTGTTGTTGTCACAATCAGTAATGAATTGGACACTGAGAAAGTGTCTTAAGTTCCCTTCTTTATTGACAAAGGAAAAAAAAGTCTTCCCAGTAGCCACGTTACCATCCTGCATATAGAATTCAGATGAAAGTTGAAAGGTATCAGCTTAAGAGGGCACAAAGGGCAAAAAACCTCCTTGGGATTCTTGGTGACACTTGATTGTAGACGATGAATGACACAAGACAAAGATTCAATCATAAGGTCTTCACAACCAGGAAATACACTTAAGGAATACATCTGCAGAAAAAGAAAGCCAAAATCAGGAACAAAACTAGATAACAAAGTGAGCGATGAATGTGATACAAAATAGGCAAATTAATGTGCTGCAATGCATCCATCTTATGGAAAAGTCTCCCTATATAATGTCCAGGCAAGAAATTACATCACATGAACAATGATAAGAACCAACTTGAATTACAAACTTTAAGCAACAAACATTCGAAAAGATAATTATTGAAAACCTGGAGGTTTCAACAAGCGGGATAAGGACCTCACACTCCGGGCCTGATTGCCCCCCCCCACCCCTCTGGCCTCTGTATCTTTCTGTCTCAGCGCCGGGATACTCTGCAGAGTAGCTGTGCGCTCTACAAGTCCTTTTTATAACGTAATATAACATAATATTTTGGGCAGGATTAGATTCAAGGCTAGCCACACCTCCTTCTGTGGAAGAATGGTGTCTTCCAGGCATGAGAAGAACCCCTTGATGGTCATTCTTCTACTTTTTCATATTCTCAGGTTTTGCCTGCGCCCTTCCTGGACTAGCCGTCCTGTGACTTCCACGGAGACGTCCACACTGAAAAAGTGGCACAGGAGAAATCACCACGTTTTGGGTTGCGTGCTAGGACCACAGACATGCTGCTTCCTCAAAGGACATGGGCCTCCCCCAGATAACACCACTGTATGTGATGAGAAAAGTTATCAGAGGTCCAACAAATGGTTGAATGAGGCCCTTGAAAAACTGTCTGTACCCATAGAGGAAGACGAGCTCAACACTCATAGATAATGAGCAATGTGAAAAAGTTTCACAACAAAGAATACAGAAATGCTTTTTGACATAAATTATGTGTGCCAAATACCATTTTCAAAAATATTTTCCCATTGGTGTAGACTTTTTATTACTATCTCCAATGGGGATAGGACCCAATATTTTGATATTGATTTTCTGGTACCATACAACGTTGACGTATCTAATATTGGTAAAATAAATAGGTGCATCTGCAGAATAGGTTGGTTAGTTCCACCCCGAAGAACACTTCGGGGAGGTATAACACTGCCGGAAATGGCTTTGCACATGCTAGTCAACCTTCAGTTCAGTAGTTCCTCCTCCCTTCAACATTACCGCATAAACTAAGGCAGTTTTGCACAGAGCACAATGTGCAAAAATGTCCTTCAAATGTATTGAAAAAGCTACTAGCACACCTGGTACACTTGAAATGTGGGATTCTTTGGTGATACACTTGCACTACTCACATTTTGTGATGCCATTTTACCTTGCAACCTTTGCTTGGTTGAATTCTGCTCTTAGTTGTCCTGCAAGGCACTCTTACAATGCCAACAGGAACTGAGGGGCATATTATCAAGACAGGAGATAAAATGATCGCCGTTTTAGCGGCAGTTTTCTGCCGCTAAAACGTCGATAATGTCTTGATAATATGCCCCTGTGTTTGTGGGAAAAAACCTGTCAACATGTTGGAAACGTTTAAATGTGGTAGGCCTTACTCCAATGATGTAGTGGATATATTTACTCGATCACACTTCATCCAGCATTCAACAAAACAATCTCAAAGTCTTTATAGAGATATTTTCAACAATTCAGAGATTTTATTCATTCATGTTACAAGACTGAGATATCAAATCAACTTCCCAAAATAAAATTTGTTTTGAGACAGAACAAAATGGCACCTATCAAACAGAGCAGAAATTTTTTGTAAAGCGCAAGCTACTCACCGTTATGGGTCTAGGAGCCGTTGTGGAAATTAAGTGAGTTATTGCCCAGAGTCACATGGTGCTCGGCTGATCTGCCGAAGCGGGGGTTCAAACTTGTGAGCCCTGTGCTCCAAAGTCAGCTGTCCTGGCTCCTGCACCACACCTCTCTACTAGGTAGTTAGCTTAATAGTGCTACTGCTCCAGTTGAGTCGAAAGAGAGATAATCCTGATTCCTTGACCCTTTGTTGTTTGATATCCGAGTACCAGAACATTTCACCCCACTTTGAAAATTCCCAGAGGCCACGTCTGAATCACATAATGAAGTAAATACAACGTTCCTGGGAAAGGCTTCTGAATGTAAACAGCTACCAAAGGAATTATACAACGCAACAGCATCCAGGAATGTACCTGTGGCTAACCCCAAGAGATGGATAAGGGCAGGCCCTGCTCTGGGCCAACAGGAACACCCTGAGTTTTGGAAGACCTAGTATCCAGAGAACCACCTGCTAACTTAACAATCCTTAAGGCGCTCCACCCTAGCAATTGTCTCATACATGTGTATATTTCATGGAACTACTGCAAACCAGCAAGTTGTAGATGAAAAAGACTAGCAACTGATCAGAAGTACTACAATGTTTAGAAGGAAGGCACTTTGCTGCATTTTGGAGTAAATAGCATTACAAACCTTGCTGCCACTGCCTGGTTGCTGTTGTGAAAGGCGCGAGGCATCTGAAGACCGCTGCCTGCATGCCGGATTTGCCCGACTCCCTGTGCCTGCCAGCCAAGCCCAAAATACATTCCCCAGCAATCTGTGCGTCGCACACCGCACCACCGAGCGCCAGGAGGGGCTCATAAGGGCCTGAGGGAGTTTGCTGCATTTTGGAATAAATAGCATTACAAACCTTGCTGCAACTGCCTGGGTTGCTGTTGTGAAAGGCGCGAGGCATCTGATGACCGCTGACTGCACGCCGGATTCGCTCGACTCCCTGTGCCTGCCAGCCAAGCCCGAACTGCATCCCCCAGCAATCTGCACATCGCGCACTGCACCACCGAGCGCCAGGAGGGGCTCATAGGGGGCTGAGGGCTCCTGCAGAGCGGGACGAGCGCGTGCGTGACTGGGCAAAACCCGGGCCAAAGGCAGGCCTGTCCCGTACCAGTAAGTGCCAGGAAGAGACAGGGCAGGGCCACCCCCCTTGGTTGTGGTTCTTCCAGGCGCAGATGATGAGCGGGTAAGAACAAAGCTGAACAATTCCTTAAGGTATCATTGTTAAATTTCAATGGTGGATAAAGTCCGCATAGAGACTCTGAGACTTTGTTGATATTCGCTGAGGCTGCAGTGTGAACAGAGACCTCTAGTTCCCCTAGTCCAACGGATTATTTTGCTTTATGCTTAGCGGATATTGAGAGGGTAACTCAAGGTATCTCAAGGTGTAACGCAATCTAGGTAGATCTTACAAATCTTGTGACGTATAGTTAGCCATTAGATTGGCAGCATGGATAAACACAGGGGTGCAGGCGGCTTTCACTGGAACTGGCATTTATTGCATGTCTAGAGAGGCAAATATACCCTTAACACCGAAAATAATAGTCCAAAGCAGAGAAGAACATGCACCCACGCTAGACCAAATCCCGATATCCTTGAGCCAAGATTGGGATGAGGATAATAGCCCAAATCTAGGAGCTAAACCCCAAACCTGAAAATAAATAGAAAAGTCTAAAGGGAAAGTACAAAGAACGAGGCAGAAATGTGTTAAGGGGGGACAGAACCTAGGAAGACAGGGGGTCAAAGCCCTAATCCGCAAGTAACGCAACAAATAGCAGAACAAATAGTGTCAACACAAAAAACATGTAGTACACAGACTGAAGTAGATTTTTTTTCTCCCCTAAGAAAGAAAATGAAAAGTATGAAGCTCTTTAGAAAATAATCAGTGCGTTACTAAGAACAGCTTTAGGATCCATGAGGAATCAGATAAGTGGTTTATTAATGAAAGATTTGGTTGTATGGAACGAAAGATTGAGCAAATGCAGGAAGCCGTAGGAATTATGAAAGGTAAGATAGACCAAACCAAACATTGCATCGAGGAAAGGGGTAGTAGTTTAAGGCACACAGAGGAGCCCCAGCCTTTGAACATTGATGAAGAGCGGGAAAGGACAGAAGAATCACACCTGCCTATTGTAATAACCTCTGGAGATAATAGTAAAAAGGGCACAAAAGAGCTGGTATAAAATAGGAGTGATGTAACAAGAGGATCAGGGCTAGATAAAATAAAAAACTTATGATAGGCCCTTGAATATAAGCTCTAAAACCCTAGGTTTACCACCTGCCTCTTGTCCATATGTAATAATTTTACATGGGGTACCAGTATTGAAAAATGGGCAGAGTGAATCATGGACGATGCTCCGAAATAAAACTGTTGACTGGCTGATGAAACATAAAAATTTTAAACTACGGAATATTGATGAAATTTTGATGGTCCGTAGGGTTGGGTGGGTTGGTGGTTCTCCAAAGAATATAAATGGCAACTGCATAGTTGTAAACTTTCGACGTCCTCAGATGTTTCGATCACTACTAAATACCAGGGAGGAAACTTTCACCCCGAATACCTGCATTACCCCTCTTCCATTGGGGAATTTTTATAAACCAAAAACCTAGGATACTAGGTATGGATAACGCTCCATTCCTATACGTGAATATGTTCCAGGCCCTATCTACTCTAGATGCAATGGAATGACAACCAATTCCTATAGTTGGAGTAAGGTCATTTATGGGGGAGAATAAAAATAATGTTGAATTAGATAAAACAAATAGACTCTCTCGAGTGGAGAGACAGGGGGAGCCAATAGAACATAATACACATAAATTAAATATATCTGCTAGGGAGGTAGAGCAAAATGTCTGCAAGCTATTCCATCAAATGGTTTAATTGACCAAGATAGCAGTCTATATAGGCCAGACATTGCAAGTCAGGGAGCAAATAAAGAGAAAATTATAAGACCTACATCCTGGGTTATAGCAGGGTTAAATAGGAACATTAGTGACCCAGAATGGATGAAATATACAGAACAGAGTGACATCATACTGTTGCAACAGACCTGGGCCCTGGAAACCCCATACAGGGTATGGTACAAGACCTTCAATGTAAATGCTATGCCGTCCGCAAGGGGTAGGGCCTCGGGGGGCCTCACTATATGGATTAAGATAACCCTTAAAATAGAGTCAATCTTATTGGACATACCATCTGAGGATTTGGTAGGTGTAAAAATAAAAACACAGGATAATCCTCATTTGTATCTAATTAATGTTTACAACAGGCCGATTCGATCTAACAAGGAATCTGTGGTAATAAGCCAACTAGATTTATTTCTGAACCTATTAGAACCAGGAGCTATGGTAATTATTGTGGGCAAACTAAACTGTAAGTTTGAACAAGTGGTGGGCTTTGATAATATTTTTGAAGATGAGGATACAACAAACAATATCCCTGTATTACAAAGCAGCCCGGAAGTACCCTGCTCTACTGCAGTAGTGCAGATTATAAAATTAGTAAATGCCAATGGCTTAGGGCATGTAATGGCCGGACACCATCGGATAAACCCAATTCCCAAACCTTCTGTAGAGGCAGCTATAGGAGTAGCATCGATTATATATTGGCATCTGTGGATCTTTGGCCAAACATAATACACATGAAAGTTGGAGACATGTCGGACAGTGACCATCGCCCATCGGCGTCACTAGGGTTGGTGTCACCCAGTGCGGGTAACTCATGGCGTCACCCTCTCATGACTTACCGCATGAATCCATGATGGATCTCCTCCAAGTCTGCCAGTGCCAAATAACGGGACTATACAGCATGGTTTCAGTGCTAACTCCCACATTGCCCCAACCCTTGTCACCCCCAGTCCCCACCTCTCATTTGCCCCTATTCCCTCCAGGTCCGGGACCTGACATTACATTACAGAAATGCTCTGCAGTCTGCGCATAAACCCCCTTCCCTCCTCAGATAAACAAACAGCCTCGCAAGTCGCAACGCTCTGACCCGTCTATGGCTCGCTTTCTGATCTCTGCACTTCCTTTAGTGAAATGTGTTTCCATTACACTTCTCTCTACAGCTGAAAGATATAGCCACGCCCCCTTGGTGGGGGTGGCTTGCACTGATAACAATGCAAATGCCCACATTTAAAAACTAAAAAGAGCCTCGCCGGGTCAGATGCGTGAACTTTTTGTAAAAGTAAATAAGCTTTGCTGTCTTTTTTTAGACCTTCAAATATATTGTGGGCGGTGCAAGATGGTCTGTTGTAGTTCTAAATGCAGCAATTTATTTAAATTATTATTTATTTAAAGGTTTTATAGAGCGCGTAGTAACCCTAGAGCATCCCAGCGCTAAACCTGAAACTCCGAGGGTAACAGCAGAAGAGGGAGTTTATGGGTGAGGAAAGAGGATATAGCAATACGGTAATAACAAAGCAATTACAATGTGAACACGAGGATGCAGTTGTTACTATGCTTAGGAGTAATCTGTCAAATAAAGCAACTTCTACTTCCATGAGTTTCTGGTACTAGCTAGTTCCTTCAGCAGGCAACAAAGAATATAGCAATCCTGCTGCCCTAAAACAACCCTATTGAGAGGGCATGACTTTTGCTTCTAAGTCTAACGGTTGTAATTTCTATGCAAGTAAGAAAGGGGACATTTGAAATCAATTCCATTACCAAAAGAGACGGAATCTTTTAGCAGATTCCAACACTTGAAGACAACCCACCTGAAAGCAGAAAAATAATGCACTCTTAGCTGAATTCATCTTTCCCCCTTATTTGTTTACTACCGCTAGAGACAAAAACATGTAAATCAGGTTATTTTGCTCCGGGTAGTGCGCGAAGGTCAGCTTTTGTGAAGTGATGTATGAAATTGTTAGTAGCCTTGTGTGATTATGGGTTGGCGGCTGACGCCGCTGAGACAGTATGTAATATTTTGCATTTAATTTTGGTGACACCCCATGTGAAGGTGTCACCCGGTGCGGTCCGCACCCCCTGCACCCCCCTAGTGACGCCACTGCCATCGCCCGTTGCACCTGTCATTAACACCATGTCTTTTTGTTGAAAAGAGCTGGGAGAGCGATGAAATAATTTGGCCCATTAAAGCCAGCATAATGACTAATAATCACCGGGCTTTAAAATGGCCAAATATAGCAGCATAAACTGATACTATGACACAAATATATAATACTTTTTCTGATACATTCCAACTGTATTTAGGTAGTACTGAAGCGTAACTTCCTATGATTGCTGTACACCAACTACAAAAACAACAATTGATGGACAGAATGCAGAACAATGTCATACATTCACCCCAGTACAGAGATCTGGGCCTAAATCCATCGATTTTTTGCACTCCACACCACCCTAGTTCAGACATGACCATATGCAAATCAGCCTTGACCCTGTGCCTCATGGGAACAGTCCAGCCCGAACTGCCAAGCCATGTCTTTCCTGGACCGGAATCAAGCATCCTAGGACCGGTTTCTGGCTATCAGCCATCTTCAGCCAGGATAGCTTGACTCCAGTGGTGTGGAGAGCATGGGACTCACGTCTGAGCATACCCATCCCACTTGGGGTGACCAATGCAAAAACAACAATTGATGGACAGAATGCAGAACAATGTCATACATACACCCCAGTACAGAGGGCTGGGCCTAAATCCATTGTTTTTTTGCACTCCACACCACCCCAGTTCAGACATGGCCATATGCAATCAGCCTTGACCCGGTGCCTCATGGTAACAGTCCAAATCGAACTGCCAAGCCATGTCTTTCCTGGACCGGAATCAAGCATCCTAGGACCGGTTTCTGGCTATCAGCCGTCTTCAGCCAGGATAGCTTGATTCCAGTGGTGTGGAGAGCATGGGACTCACGTCTGAGCATACCCATCCCACTCGGGGTGACAAATGCAAAAACAACAATTGATGGACAGAATGCAGAACAATGTCATACATTCACCCCAGTACAGAGATCTGGGCGTAAATCCATTGTTTTTTTGCACTCCACAACGCCCCAGTTCAGACATGACCATATGCAAATCAGCCTTGACCCTGTGCCTCATGGGAACAGTCCAGCCCGAACTGCCAAGCCATGTCTTTCCTGGACCGGAATCAAGCATTCTAGAACCGGTTTCTGGCTATCAGCCGTCTTCAGCCAGGATAGCTTGACTCCAGTGGTGTGGAGAGCATGGGACTCACATCTGAGCATACCCATCCCACTCGGGGTGACCAATGCAAAAACAACAATTGATGGACAGAATGCAGAACAATGTCATACATTCACCCCAGTACAGAGATCTGGGCCTAAATCCATCGTTTTTTTGCACTCCACACCACCCCAGTTCAGACATGGTCATATGCAAATCAGCCTTGACCTTGTGCCTCATAGAAACAGTCCAGCCCGAACTGCCAAGCCATGTCTTTCCTGGACCGGAATCAAGCATCCTAGGACCGGTTTCTGGCTATCAGCCGTCTTCAGCCAGGATAGCTTGACCCCAGTGGTGTGGAGAGCATGGGACTCACGTCTGAGCATACCCATCCCACTCGGGATGACAAATGCAAAAACAACAATTGATGGACAGAATGCAGAACAATGTCATACATTCACCCCAGTACAGAGATCTGGGCCTAAATCCATCTTTTTTTGCACTCCACACCACCCCAGTTCAGACATGGCCATATGCAAATCAGCCTTGACCCTGTGCCTCATGGGAGCAGTCCAGCCCGAACTGCCAAGCCATGTCTTTCCTGGACCGGAATCAAGCATCCTAGGACCGGTTTCTGGCATCCTAGGACCGGTTTCTGGCTATCAGCCATCTTCAGCCAGGATAGCTTGACTCCGGTGGTGTGGAGAGCATGGGACTCACATCTGAGCATACCCATCCCACTCTGGGTGGCAAATGCAAAAACAACAATTGGTGGTCAGAATGCAGAACAATGTCATACATTCACCCCAGTACAGAGATCAGGGCCTAAATCCATCATTTTTTTGCACTCCACACCACCCCAGTTCAGACATGGCCATATGAAAATCAGCTTCACCCTGTGCCTCATGGGAACAGTCCAGCCTGAACTGCCAAGCCATGTCTTTCCTGGACCGGAATAAAGCATCCTAGGACCGGTTTCTGGCTATCAGACATCTTCAGCCAGGATAGCTTGACTCCAGTGGTGTGGAAGCATGGGACTCACGTCTGAGCATACCCATCCCACTCGGGGTGAGAAATGCAAAAACAACAATTGATGGACAGAATGCAGAACAATGTCATACATTCACCCCAGTACAGAGATCTGGGCATAAATCCATCATTTTCGTGCACTCCACACCACCCCAGTTCAGACATGGCCATATACAAATCAGCCTTGACCTTGTGCCTCATGGGAACAGTACAGCCCGAACTGCTAAGCCATGTCTTTCCTGGACCGGAATCAAGCATCCAAGGACCGGTTTCTAGCTATCAGCCGTCTTCAGCCAGGATAGCTTGACTCCAGTGGTGTGGAGAGCATGGGACTCACGTCTGAGAATACTCATCCCACTCGGGGTGACAAATGCAAAAACAAACATTGATGGAAAGAATGCAGAACAATGTCATACATTCACCCCAGTACAGAGATCAGGGCCTAAATCCATTGTTTTTTGCACTCCACACCACCGCAGTTCAGACATGGCATATGCAAATCAGCCTTAACCCTGTGCCTCATGGGAACAGTCCAGCCCGAACTGCCAAGCCATGTTTTTCCTGGACCGGAATCAAGCATCCTAGGACCAGTTTCTGGCTATCAGCCGTCTTCAGCCAGGATAGCTTGGCTCCAGTGGTGTGGAGAGCATTGGACTCACATCTGAGCATTCCCCATCCCACTCGGGGTGACAAATGCAAAAACAATATTTGATGGACAGAATGCAGAACAATGTCATACATTCACCCCAGTACAGATATCTGGTCCTAAATCCATCGTTTTCTTGCACTCCACACCACCCCAGTTCAGTCATGGTACTGGGGTAAATGTACAACATTATTCTGCATTCTGTCCATCAATTATTGTTTTTTCATTTGTACAGCAACTACTACAGGAAGCATTGGAACCGTTATTGAGTAAAGCAGTAGGGGGCCATAATAGAGTAGGGACAGGGGTAAAACCGGGGGCCAACCAATGGTATAATAGGGAGTGCAGGGAGTTCAAAGCTGACCTTATACTATCAATAAAAAAGGATAGTGCAGTAGTTATAATGGGAGAAAAGAAATAAATATAGGCTAGCCGGGAAACCCTTTTTGGGTAGCTGTTGCGCCCTACAAATTGACAAAATAATAATAATAGCCTTAGCCAATGCAAAAAAATCCTGGGAAGACAATACCTGGACAGACCTAATTGATGCGGCAAAAACAAAAGATCAAGTTGGCTTTTGGCGGATAATACCCAAAGGCAGAAAGTCATGTAGGGAGACTAAGGACCTCTTTCTGGATGCAAAAACCCGGGAGGCCCACATTTTTACACTTTATTTCAATGACCAATAGGTAGAGGCATCTTGCACTACACAAGTGATTTCTAATACCACCACTAACAATCTCTATTTTAGCCTGAAAGAAACCTTGTTAGCAATAAAATTGGTCAAACCAGGGAAATTCCCCGGGCCCGATAATATACCGGGAGACATACTGAAACATGATAGCAATGTATGGGGACCCTATATAAATCATCTTTGTAATGGAATTGCAGCAGGCTCACCAATACCAGAAACATGGAAGGGGGGCGGAAATTGTTACAATTTTTAAAAAGGAGAATCGCAGTGATCCTGCAAATTACCACCCGATTAATCTTATTGATATTTTACAAAAACGATATTCTAGGCATATTTTAATGAGATTGAATGACTGGCTCGTTGAGAATAATGTGCTTTCTAAATTACAGGCAGGATTTAGAATACAAACGAGCACAATCAATCAGGTTTTTAGATTTTAATGTTTATGCTGGAAATATGTGAATATAAAATAAGGTCATTTATACATTGCATTCGTCGATTTAATGGCTGCTTTTGACCTTGTACCCCGACAATTGCTCTGGGAGGATTTGAAACATCTAGGCGTCCATGTTGAGCTCCTGATTCAAATAATAAGATTGTATGAAGGAAATTATGAAAAAGTAAGATGGGGGCCGTGGGGTGAGTTACCAAAGCCTATTCTGTTAAAAATGGGTGTACGCCAGGGGTGTGTTCTGGCACCTACGCTATTTTCACTTCATGTTAATGATATCCCGAGTTATTTACTAGGATGTGCACATTACTCACCAAAATTGGGCGGAGATTATGTGCCAGCCCTCCTATTTGCTGACGACACCATACTGATATCGCAAACCCTGAAAGGTTTACGAGCCTTATTGAACTCTTTTAATTCATATTGCATTGGTAAGGGCCTTGAAATAAATTATGGCAAAACAAAGTATATGGCAATAAACCCACACAAGACTTTTAAAAAGAATTTAGCTATTAGAGATCAAAAGCTAGAATATCTAAATATTTTAATTACCTGGGGATAATGCTGGACACAAGGTTGTCCTGGAAACAACAGTTGGAAAAAAATATTGTCCAGCTCCAAAACTCGTTTCACATTGTAAAAGTGCACGGGAGTAGTGTATCAAAGGTGGTAACTCCTGCTCTGGAGGTCTTCAAATACAAAGTACAAGCGGCCTTGTTATATGGCGCCGAAGTTTGGGGGCCACATTGTAAAAGGTGTTTCGAACTAGGAGAGAACAAATTCATTAGACGAATACTGGGGTTGCCAGTTAGAACACCATTAATACCTATCCTAATGGATTTAAATGTCAAACGCACTGATCATCATGCTGTGCTATGACCCCTATTGTTTCGGGTACGGCTGTGTTCAACTCCTGAATTAGTTAGCTATAAGGAGGGACTGCAGGAGATCCTAGAAATGTATAAAAGTAGGGGCACACCGTGGATTAAACATGTTTCGTCCTGGTTAGAGAAACTAATCCTGAAGAATTTTTGGGAAACACCAACAGAGCTGACAAAGTCCAGCAAAAAAGTGTTAAAAAACGCCTTTTGGTCTCACATTCAAAATGGAGTGTTATATTGTGTGGGTAACGGCATCCTGATGACAAACTTCTTTCTATTCAAGGGTACAGCCAGTTTTGAAACTTTTATGGATGAGTTAAGCCCACCACTAGCTAAAGCCCTGTATAGGAAGTTTAGATATGGTATATCTATATATATAAAAACAAAAGTATGTCTGTCTGTTTGTCCTTTATGCATTACTACACCATTCATCTGATCAGCATGAAACTTTGAGAAGTTGTTGAGTACACTCCCGGGAAGGTTTCTAGCAACAAAAAAAAAAAATGTGTTGAATATCGGCCCCCCGGCCCCGCAGAGCCCTCATAATCTTTCCAATACTGAACGTTTATAGTTTCCGGTGTGACTCGCTTTGGCAATGACCATCAACAAAGCACAAGGACAATCGCTGCAAGTGTGTGGACTAGATTTGGAGACTCACATGGACAACTATGTGGCCAGCTCACACGTCGGAAAACCTTTAATCTTTCGAATACTGAAATAGACAGCAGATTTGCGAGCATCGTCGATAGTTATAACCCCCAAATGGAAATCGATTGGTCAATCTACATCAGAAGCACAAAAGAAAAAGGCATTACGAGCTTCAGAAACAGACGAGCAACGGGAAGCAAGATTAGAAGCTGTTTGAATACAAACTGCTCAAGCCCATAATTCTCAAACGAATAAGCAACAAGAATCAAGATTGGAAGCCAATCGAGTATGCACTGCTTAAGCCCGTTCTTCTCAAACGAACAAGCAACAAGAATCAAGATTAGAAACAGATCGATTGCGCACTGCTCAAGCCCGCTTGAATGACACAGGAGAGCAACAAGAAACAAGATTGGAAAACGATCAATTACGCACTGCTCAAGCCCGCTCGAATGAAACAGGTGAGCAACCAGAATCAAGATTGGAAGCCAATCGAGGAAGCACTGCTCAAGCCAGACTTAGAAATGTTTTCCATATTCAAATTAATACGTTTCAATAACAATGACACAATATAAATTGAATGTTATCATAACGATTTTCCTTGAAGTTCCTTTCTTTTGAGATCGCAGCAACGCGCGACGGGTAAGCTAGTTAAATATAAATGCAAACACCTTAAACTGGGCAACAAATAAGATTAGAAGTAACAATGGAATTTGTGAATTATGTGAAAATGCATCTAAAGAGAATGACTCACGTATATTTTTCTTTTGCCCCACATATGGCAAACCAAGAAACAAATGGATTAAACCGATATGTCGCAATTTGAATGTTAGAGTTTGTATTGAGGCAGAAAGAATACTGAAAACAGATACATCACAAAAAATTGTCTTCACTGATAGCAAGTTTTTATTTAATATGAGCCTTATAAGAGCAAACGCTGGACTAAGATTATAAATTTGTACAATTAGCCTAAGGCCCAAAGCCATTTTTTTTTATTTATTTTTTTTTTATTTGGAATTATCAAGTGGTGTGCCAAAAGAGTAGATTTTTTAAATTTTAAAGGCATGTATAAGCAAAGACAGGCTAAGATATATGGATCATGCTTTAAATGTATTGTTGTTATCAATAACTTTGCCTTACCGACTTCTGCAGCAGGACACTTTCCGGGACAGGCTTTACCCTGGGCATTTTGGCAGCAGCAGCAGAACTGGGGAGACCGGACCGCGGGTGGTGACACGGCCGGTCTCAAACTACATTTCCGAGCATTCCCGGTGCACCTAAGGGGCCGCAGCTGGTCAACATCAACTCGCAGTGCCAGGAGGCGCTTAAAAGGACGCAGAGCCTCCCGCGGCGCGGACATCAATAACTTTGCCTTACTGACTTCTGCAGCAGGACGCTTTCCGGGACAGGCTTTACCCTGGGCATTTTGGCAGCAGCAGCAGAACTGGGGAGACTGGACCGCGGGTGGTGACACGGCTGGTCTCAAACTACATTTCCCAGCATTCCCGGCGCACATAAGGGGCCGCAGCTGGTCAACATTAACTCGCAGAGCCAGGAGGCGCTTAAAAGGACGCAGAGCCTCCCGCTGCACGGGACATCAATAACTTTGCCTTACCGACTTCTGCAGCAGGACGCTTTCCGGGACAGGCTTTACCCTGGGCATTTTGGCAGCAGCAGCAGAACTGGGGAGACCGGACCGCGGGTGGTGACACGGCCGGTCTCAAACTACATTTCCCAGCATTCCCGGCGCACCTAAGGGGCCGCAGCTGGTCAACATCAACTCGCAGCACCAGGAGGCGCTTAAAAGGACGCAGAGCCTCCCGCGGTCCCGGAGGAGGCCGGGCAAAGGGCGGGCCGTCTGTGGCCGTCCGGGGACAGAAGTGGACGGGACGGGCCACCCCCCCTTTCATCCATTGAAGTTTACAAGGGTACTGTTTCCATTTGGATTAAAGCTCTTTGATGTATATAGTGCCCTAGCAACATAGTGGGAGACCCTGAGGTGGGGCGTCTAACCGTTAGATATATTCTACCAGCTACTGACCTTGAAACATCCCACTTCCAAAATGAACAAACGGGGAAATAAAACTATAACCCCCGCGACACGATCACACACCAAGCTGTTGGCAGCCGAATCACAACCCCTACCAACTTTGACGGCTATTGATAAGATGCTGCAACAGACTATCGGTGTTGTGGTTAATGCTATCGAGAACACAGAGAGGAGGCTATCAATAACCCCAACACTAGGTATGCAAAAGCCGGGAAGAGATATCTCAGCTACCACGACTGATGTCTTGGACATTAGCTCATTTTTGGCGCCATCATATGTAGACTTGCTCTGCAGTCAGATGCCCTTTGAGACTTCTATAAACGTGCAGGAGCACCCAATTACCCTGTCTCCCCCTTCCCTGGAGAAAAGGACAGCAGTACGTAAACCATGCATGAGGAAAAAGAAAGGAATATCCTAAATAAACTGGGTAATAATGATTTGGCAAACCATGACCTGGTGACACCAACTACCAGTGCAACTGGCCCAACCCTAGGAATACCATGCTGGGTCACAAACTTGGTTGCCGATTTACAAGCATCCTTGGAGCGGACTATTGTTGCCCAACTTAAGCCTCTGGTTTTAAAACTTGATAAATTCATTGCTGCTACAAATACAAGGGGGGAGGGATAATTGAGCCAGCCAAACAAGTGAGAAACTCTGTACCCCATGTTATTGATACCCCATCTCAAAGTGTCCCAAGAACTAGAGTAGTGGAAAGCAAAAACCCCCTAGTACAGACTGTTAATGTTGTAGCTACACCAACTTCCCAAAAGCCCACGCACGTTCCACCACAACACCTGCCAAGGACCAATGCTCAGAAGCAGATCTGCCAAGCAGCAGGAAACTTGGCAAATGCCATAGCGAAAGATATGCCAACGACAAAAGAGGGCGATAAGGGGATTAACAACACTAGTTCGCCACTGAAACAAAGCCAAACATCAAGAACCTTTTCTTGACAGCCACCAACAATTAACTTACCCCCTGAAGCCCAATCCTATGTGGTGCCACTTGTAGGAGTTCCTCCGTTAACTGAGGGGAAAAGAGAAAGGGAGACTGAGCTGAAAAACAAGTGCATCCAGTGGCTTAGTGTAAATAGACCCCTCCCAGGGAATGCCTCAGGGGAAATCCTGTCAGCCAGAAGAGTGGGCTGGATTGGGAGGAGCCCAAAGACAGTAGCTGGTGACGTGATAATTCTGAATTTTAGGGATGTCTCTGCTGTAGGGTATATTTGTAATGCCCCGCACTATAGCTCAGACACGCAAATATGTCCTCTGCACCTCTCATATTTTTACCCCACTCCTAGCCTGGAACCATGTCGCCCAAGATTCACACACAATAACAGGGGGGGGTTTCCCACATCACATAGAACTTTAAATGGGGGGTATTTAGGGAGGGCATGTCTTCCTACGGTTCACTACTCCCGATACAGCCACACTGTAATAGGTTCAGTGTTCTGGAAGATGTAGACTGACTTAGTCAAGGAGGAATGTCACCCTCAGAAGCCACAAATGTAGTACACAGAAGCTCAGGGGCACCAGAGGAAAATATTCTGCCACAAACGCTGAGGGAGGTTCCAAAAGCTGTCATCATTGTAAGGGAAAGGATTAGCACTATGGGGATTAGGGAAGTCAAAGGATCAGAAAGCTCAGAAGAAGGATGCCAAAAATTGGTCTCCTGGAATATAGCCGGGCTAAAAAACAAACTGCTTACTCCCGAGTGGGCCACCTTTATGGCAGCATATGACATCTGCCTGATGCAAGAGACCTGGGCACTAGAAGAGAGCTCGAGTGCGACCTTTGCAACGTTTGATATCTTGGCAGTATCCACAGGCAGAGGGCGCCCGTCGGGCTGGCTATCAATTTGGATAGGAACTCACCTGGGAATCCAAGCAACCAAAATTCAAACAAATTCCCCGGACATCCAGTGTGTCTTAATAGAACCCCCAAGCTAACCCCTAGTAGCAATATTAAACACCTACTCGAGGACATCTAGGAATGGCCAGGAATCAGCTACATTTAGAGCCCTGAATTCCTTCATTCAAGGGCTAGACCCCTCTTTCTCAATAATCCTCGGAGGGGATTTTAACTGCCAATTTGAACCTCTGGGTAGTCTAGAACTGGGTGACCAAGACAAGGTAGATGCACTATGGCATATCCCGGACCCGAATATTGCCCCCGTCAGGGCATGGACACCCCTTGTGCTCCAAATAAAATGTTTCATCCCTGTGGGCGTGCAATGGGAGAATGGACCCTGACCGCACAGCAATGGCAACTTTTAATCGGGCAAACAAAACAACCACCATTGACTACCTAATGGTGGATGCTAAAAACTGGGATAAGCTGAAAGAATTTAGGGTCATTCAAAGACAGGACAGTGATCACAATGCCCTGGTAGTAACTTTCAAATCAGGGTCATTTGGATTAACCACCCCGACCACATACCTGCCACGATGACACTTCCCCTCACGCTGACCAATAACAGAAGGAGGGTTAAGTGGCCCCACCTTGTAGATTCAACCTCGAAGCTTGCCAAAATCTACCAACTCGTTATCCCTTTTATATTGCAGATGGGGGACTTGCCTGGCTGGCAGGAGGCACTAGATATGCATAAACAGCTAGTTGAGGTACTAGGGGATGTGTTTTACCCCATAAGTAGAATTAAGAAGCATGTTCCAAAAACTCACCCCGGGTTTAATGATGCATGCAGGAACTCAAAAAAGAAGCTCCTTGCGGCAATTAAGGCAAAAGATAGAGAGAACATTAGGGCAGCTAGACTGATTTACAAAAAGGATCTGACCAGGGGCAAAAGAGAGTGGGAAGAAGCCAGGTGGGAAGAACTCAGAGGTGCCCTTGTGACAAAAGATGCCAAACTATTCTGGGCATTAATAAATTCCGGTGCAAATGATGGTGGGGGGACCCCTCTACCAAATATCCCCCCTCAGTGTGGGAGGCGCATTTCTCTGCACTCTACTCTAGCCCTGTGACTGGCTACAGTGACCATTTAGATAGGTCTGGGATGCCAGAGTTAGAAGGTCCCTCCTGGATCTCTCCTGCCCAAGACCCCCCGCACGAGTGTCGACTGCGGGGGCCTCGGGCATGGGACACCAGATAGACCATAGGGACACCGAGGCGAGGATGGCCCCGAGAAGTGGTGAGAGTATCTCAGCAAAGGAGGTGGAGACTGCAATCATTAGACAACCCCCTAACAAAGCACCAGGCCTCGATAGGGTACCGGGTGACCTTTTCAGTTCTCAACCAAAGATCTGGGCTCCGTACCTAACCGTATTGTTTAATGCGGTCCTAGTGGGGGCAAAGATACCTGGCACCTGGGCGGGGGCCGAGATCGTCCCCATTTTCATGAAGGGGTGCCCTTTGGAGCCGTCAAATTATAGACCAATCAGTCTCTTGGACACTACCCAGAAACTGATGGGCTGGATACTCCTGGATAGAATACTTCGATGGGCGGAGGAGCATGAAGTAATGACTACCCTTCAGGCCGGCTTTAGATCAGGGATCTCGACCATGGACCAACTCTTTAGGCTGCAGGTCCTTTTAAGGAAGACCGTAAGTGTCAACGGTGGCAGCCTCTACCTGGTCTTCGTAGACCTGCGGGCCGCTTTCGACCTTGTGCCAAAGGAGAGTTTATGGAGGGTCTTAAAAGACCTTGGCCTTCCTCCCTATCTATTGGAGGCCTTGAAGCGGTTTCATGCAGGGAACTATGCCCGGGTGAGGTGCAGGAAGAACGGGGAACTATCTGCACGTTTCCCTGTAACTAGAGGCGTACGCCAGGGCTGCGCCCTGCCTCCTACGCTCTTTAGTCTCTATATAAATGGCCTGGTGGGGGAACTAGATAGAGTCAGGGATAGGGATGCCCCTTGGTTGGCGTCAGGTCGGGTGCCTGCTCTGATGTTCGCAGACAACACCGTATTGTTGTCGCGAACATCAACAGGCATCCAGCGGGTTCTGGACGGTTTTGTTTCATTCTGCGCCTCGCGGGGACTTGAGATTAATTTAGAGAAAACAACATTTATAATCTTCGGTCCCCCGAAACGCACTCGCCATAGCCTTACATTAAACGGCACCCCGCTCGAAAGGGTGAGAACCTTTGTATACCTGGGGGTCACTTTGACTGAGGACTTTGGTTGGGGCCCTCAGGTAGCCAAATCTACCCTAAAGCTCTCACAAATTCTAGGGGGCATAGGTAAGTTCCAGCGGACAACGCAATTTAAGCCAGTCTCCCCAGCGCTTGAAATCTACAGTGTTCAAGTTAGACCTGCTGTAACTTACGGTGCAGAACTTTGGGGACATTCGAGTACAGCAAGCCTTCTCAGGGTTGAACGGGGCTTTATGAGGAATCTGATTGGTCTACCCCAAAGCACCCCACTCATACCCTTGAGATTTGACCTAGGTGTGGAGCCCATCTCTGAACTATTAGCGGCCCGACCCCTCCTGTACTGGAGAAGGCTCTGGACAGTACCTGAGCTTGCGGATTACAGAGCTGAGTTCGCTGCTGTCTGGGGGTCGTTGAAGAGTAAGAAAATACCCTGGTTGCTCCACATTAAAACTATTGCCTATCGAATAGGAATGCCCCAAATATGGGAGACCCCGACGGAGAGTTGTCCAGTGGTGTGGAGAACTGTGCTGCTGGCCTCTCTGAGGCACTACAACCTAAGTCTGCTGCACTGTTCACAAAGTATGGGCAGGTTGTCTTCGGAATTTTTGCAGGTAAAACTCGTGCCCCAGAGGGAGGAATTTCTGGACCAAATAGAACTTCCCCCTGCAAGAAAACTATATACACAATTAAGGCACGGTTGCCTGCCACTTGGGACACTGACCTGCAAATGGGCAGGTCAAGAGGAGGGAATCTGCCCTGTCTGCAACAATAGCAAAGAAGACATTGCCCATGTTTTGTTTTTTTGCTCTGCTTATAGCGCAATCCGGAGAGCTTGGCTGGTACCACTATGTAGAAATCTGGGACTAAAACATTGTGCTCAAGCCGTTAGAATTTTAAAATATGATACATCCCCCCTCATTGTGTTTTCGGTCTCCCGCTTTTTGTACGGCATATGGCGCAGAAGGTCCACTTTGATTAGTTGTGACTAATTATAATGATGGCCATTTTTCATTAGAGAACTGATTGTATAATAATGTTTTAACCGCTGGTTCTTAATTATTTATGTATTTTATTGTATGTACATACTTTGCCTGTGCTTTTATGGTCGTTGACCGAAATAAAGTTATCACAAAAGAGTATTGTTGTTCTTAAGCATTTTATGTCTAGGTTTTAATTATTTAAATATTTAATGGAATTTGTCGGCTGGAAATTGCACAAACCAATTGAACTATCCATCTTTCCTGCCCTACCATAATTTTGAATTATTTTCTTTTCTCTGGTTTAAAAACTAAAAAAATGATTGTTATTTGTTAAATCAATTGTATATGTAAATGGTTATTGTATCTTTTATGGTTTTACTTGGAACCAAAATAAAGAATATGAAGGCAGTTAGGGTGCCAGTGAGTTAAGCTACTAAACTGAAATCATTCCCAGATTGTATACCATGCACCACAGGAGGGAGAAGAGATATAACATTTTTATTTAAAAAAAATACTTTCAAAACACAGTAAAAGTGGAGATTTTATGTGGTCGTTACTCAATTTTATTCCAAATG
Source organism: Lissotriton vulgaris (assembly GCF_964263255.1). Classification (NCBI taxonomy): domain Eukaryota; kingdom Metazoa; phylum Chordata; class Amphibia; order Caudata; family Salamandridae; genus Lissotriton; species Lissotriton vulgaris. Next base: position 484,489,342 of record NC_141693.1, on the reverse strand, counting down.
TTTGCACTTTTTGTTGATTTTTTATTTCCCACACTCATCACTTTGAAATATGGCTGCTTGTGTGATGGTCCTATTAAAGTTTGTGAAGTGCTAAAACAGAGAGGAGGGGAGTTAGACTTAAAGATTGTCAAACTCAAAACCCATACTTAGTCAGATTGACTCAACTGCCACTTTCTGTTTGTGGGAGCAACTCTAAACCATAAATGGCCTTCAAGTAATCATTCTTTAGATTTGTTGAATATGTCCAATCAATGGCATACCAACAAATCCTATACACATGCAATAGAGTATAAGGAGTAGTTAAACGCTGTTCTTGAAGTTTACAAATGAAGAAGACGTAGTCCTTAGCCGGTGTGGTTAATTTTTAATGCAGTATTTCTGAGCAAAACCAGGCAACACGTGTTTCGGCAGTGGGTAGTGACACCCTTGACTTCTTCACGGCATCTGCCAGTGTGATGGGTGTTTAGACCTCAGATCCAGAGAATGTCTGGTCCGAGCCTCTAAAACAACGATTAAGGCCAGGTGCGGCGCTTCCAATATGAGTACCAACAAAGTAATAACGGACGGCAGAATAAGGCGTCTAGTTTGACCAAATTCAGAACCGTGGCGAGTACGCCAAGTTCCTGTGTATTCTCAGGATAACTGTTAACTGGATACTATGGAGGGCAGACTACTGTATCCGTATTTCCTGGCGCGGGAGGTTATTCCAGCCATTCATGGCTTGCTTCAGCATTATTGGCCTTAGCTGATGGAAATGACTAATCACGTGTTTATTCGTGTAAGATAGTGCTGAGACCGTGCACCTACGTCATTGACTTACATGAATGAACAGTTGGAGAGTAGAAATAAACATGGATGAAGTATCCCCAGTTTTGCTTTTCCCATTGCTCTACTAATTTGCTTCGCTTCATTTGGCGAGGCAGAGAGGGAAAAATGGGGAGACCTACTCATTCCTGCTACCATGCTTCAATGACAGTGTGAGCTTTTTCCCTCACCACATCCTCTGCCTTCCTCAATTCCCCTGGCCGATCTACATAGCCTAAGGAGAATCACATATTTTTCTCATTATGCTTTGACACCGAACAAGAGAGAGAAAAACACAAAAGGAGGAAAGAAGGAGAAAGAGAGACAAAAAGTGACATTGAATGCAGGAATGAAAAAAACTGTAAAAGTGAGATAAAGTGGCAGGGAGTGTCTGGTGGTGGATGCACAGGGCGTAAGATAGATTTAAAACTATGCTGCCTTGGTATTCAGCAATCACAACATTTGATAGCGAGGATCGCTGTCATCTGGTCAAAAGTTAGGGTCCTGGCACTTATTCTTTCATAAATTAAGGACTTGGGGTGCTAAATAACTAGAGCCAACATTGATAGCAAGTCTATAATTGAAAGTGCAGGGGAGCCATGAAAACATGTATTTTTCGGCCAAGGTTGTTATTCATTATTCATCATTATTCTTGTTTTCCGTCCAACATTGAATACGGGATATTTTATACGAACCAGCTCCCCTAAGAGTACTGTGAACATCACAGGTGCAATGTAAGATAAGAATACTAAGTCGATGTCCATCATTCTTTTAGAGATGCTTTTTCATTGCACTGTAATTAAATCTAACTGGAAGCAAACTGCAACAGGAAAAAAGTCAGCAAAGTGCATCAAATTAAATATCACATTTTACACTCGAGTGATACTGGAAATATGGCTGCCTGCTTCGCATTATTACATTCAATGTGTGTGACCCAGCCTACAACAATCCTGAACATGTACCTAAAATAAACTGTTCATCCAAGTCAAGTTCAATTGGCCAAGCTGCTGCAGGAGCTCCTGTGATTTGTTATCAGTGTGCTGGATGCATCTATGTGAGACCCTTACACACAGTTGCACTCAATTTCACTGATCAGTAGGTTTGCTGAGATCAGTCCCTTTGCTGAAAATAATACATATAAATTAGCAACTTCTTTGCATGGTGCAGCTAATGCGGTCTTGGTGAAGTGAAGACCAGCTAATGGATTTTATTTTCGCTCTCTGCGCGCAATACTTCAAAAACACTTTTCATTAGACATTCAGAAGAGCAGCATTGCCTACTTGAAGGAAACATTTCATTAGTCATTTAAAATTGGGCATGAAGGACTTTAGTCTAGTTTGACCTCAACTGCCAATTATTTGTCGCCCTCTAAAGTGTCTTGTATGTGCACATCCTGGTTTTCAGGAATTTCTGATATTTCTGACACTTTAAAAACGAGTGCTCGATAATTGAAGGTCTTATCTACAAAACAAACATGACGCCTTGCACCATTTGACTTGAGTTGTGCTAGATGCCCTTTAGTGTGTTATGAAGTAAGAGAAAATGTACAACTGTGATGAAAGAGTTTCTGTGCACAATATCTAGTCTTACACCTTGTAATCAAATTCCATCCTTCTGTGATCCTGACCTCATTTATACTCATTCAAAGACAAACCAAGTCAATAATGTATTCTTCAAAAGACGTTTTGATTACTTCTCAAATGTTGAAACCTCGAATGTGCCCCCCCCCATTCCAATCCTCTCCCTTCCTGAAAAGACTTTGTCTTCCTTTTGTGTTCTGAGACCTTGGTTAGGGTTTATGTGCATAATGAAGTTGGCGGCAGGGGTAGAATTAAGCAGAAACCTACATCTTTACATTTACTGTACATACGTGATCCGCAGCTTAAAGGGGAAATGAATGTAAATCTGTGAAAAGGAATCAGATACAAGGAGGAGAAACCCAAACACTGTAGTGAGTGCTTGGTAAAGGCAGCCATGGAATAAGCTTAGGGTGTGCTGCTATAGTCTCGCCGAGTAGCTTCTTCGAGGCAGCAAAGGCACTAAAGCTGATTAACCAGATGAGCAAGGGTTGCACAGACTGGCAATATGTGAAGGGGCTTCTGCTATTGCTGGAGAATGGGACGATGGGCAAGGGTCTGCATAGATGAGTTTGTTGCACATGGTGTCCCAATTTAAACTGCTCTACAGAAGACCAGTTGTTGGAACCGGAGGTCTCTGGTTGGCACAGGTATGCACTTGTGACAAGCAAGGACCCTCAGCTCCACGTCAGGGCAAGGGAACTACTCCTTCGAATAACCCCTGCTCACCCTCTAGGTAGTGTGGCGCGAGCAGACAAGGCTACTCCTCAGGGTGATAGTAAGTTAAGCATTCATGATCACACACAGTAAACCCACTGACCCACCACAAATGGACACCAGTCGTTTGATTGTATCAAAAATATGTATACTTTATATAAAAGATAGATTCAAGCAGGATTATCACAAGACCAAATAACGTTCAGTGAGTTGAGGTTACCAGATTACAATAGGCAAGTTTAGTCTTTCAATGTTCGTTGTTTCAGCAAGGTACGATGACAGGGAAATAAGAATGTTGCGGACCCTGGATCCGATATGAACTCAAGACGGAGTTCAAGTGTACCTTGCTAGGTGAAGTCTGAGGCGTTTCCGGCGTGGCTACTGGTGAGGGCGGACCCCGAACGAGGCCGATGGTTCTCCAGAGGATCTCTCCGGCTCGGTCCCCCTCGAGGAGCGAGGCAGGGGAGCTAGACTGCGGAGGGTTGCGGCTATCCGGGATCTATGCAGCTCACGGGGCGAGGCGCCGTTCAGGCCTGCGGGACGTACTACTTCTTAGCATGCCGGGTCGTACTCATGGATCTGTGAGGGACGTTGAGTTCTCGGGCAGACGGGTGCAGCACCAGGCTTCCAGTACCACTGTACGGGGAGGCCTTTCTTGAGGTGCGGCACGAGCCTTGGTATGCAGGAGCGCAAAGCGAGACAGTCGGGTCCGAGGCTATGAAATGCTCTCCGTGCAGATTCCGGCTGGAGAAGATGAGAGGCACACAGCGCGCTCCGTTAGCGGCGAGGTGACAGGAGAGCAGGCGGCCCGGCACTGAAGCGGAGAGCGACTCAGGGATGAGCAGGGCTCTCTACGGCGGGGCGACCAGGCTCCGAGCTGTCACGACCTGGGAGGGGGCGAAGGCACCCGAGTCACAACTCTGGCGAGGGAATAAGAACTGAGGCCCAACAGCAGACGGGCACAAGCAGATAGAACCCAGTGGTCCTGGGGTTCCATTCAGGGGGCAAGCTCTCGATCAAGCCCTTGGAGATCGTTTCAGGCACAAGTTTACAAAGTCCTCTCTGGTCCTTTCCTCTCCGTTCTCAGCAAGGCACCACTGCAGGCCAGTCTAACAGGATACAGACTGGTTTCCGTCCTTCAGCTTCTCTTGGTCCTTCTAGTCAGGCAGAGGTTCGTCTTGGTCAAAACTGGATCTGATTTGTAAGGAGCGGAGCTCCTATATTTATACTGCGTTTCTTTTATTTTTGCAGGCCAGGGGGCCTGAGCCTGGTTCAACCCGGTTCTGAAGTACTTTGTTGACAGGACACTGCCGTCTTCTTTCAGGGTGCAGGGCAGAGACATCAGACGCTCCGCAGGAGGTGGAGCCAGCATTGTGGTGGTGGAGCACAACCCTATTCAGAGTCAAGGACTATTCCGCCCACCCATCCTGGTGTAAGCACCCCTTTCACCACCTGGAGCACCCGACTATCCCCGGGATTCTCCCAGCCCTGTCGCTCACATAAACCCAGACAGCAGATACACATCCAATTCCACAAGTTGACCCTGCACACCAAAACCAATTAGTGAACACAATATTAATGCTTAGTCTCCATTTGTTTATAAGAGAAAAGATATTCAAATGTTCTCCCAAGAAAGTTCCAAGTCAATTTTCTTCTTTATTCTTTCCTTTTTATTCAAAATTTGTAGATAAAAACAATAGCCAACGCGTTTCGTCCGAAACCGGACTTCTTCAGGGCTACATTTAAAAAGATACAAAAATATATATATAAACATATATACATGATATAGAAGTTTGTGCACAAACAGGTAAAACACACAGTTTTAACAAGAAGAGACCTTTATAAAGCACCAGACATTTTAAGGTAGACATAATTCAAAAACAGACTTGGATTAGATTTTTTCTTTTTTTTCTTTTTCCATTTCAGGGAGAACATACATTATAACAAGAAGGTTAATCAAAGACAAAAACTGAATTTGATAAATGCTTATCTCCTAGCTTTAAAAAGGAAAATGACAAAAAAGTTTTTTTAGGAAAATCTTAGTTACTTTGACATGTAAATTTGTTCAGTGTACAAGTTTTAAATTACAAAGCTCTTAAATACCTTGACTCAAATATATCTTTATACACAGCTTCCCGTCCGTCTTGAGAGTTGTATATTCAATAAGGTTCTATAAATAAATATATCCAAATTTCAATAATATATACATGGACATGTTGAAATCCTATATAGTCTAACGACCCTCTATTTCTTATAGGCTATTCACATAACATATACTTATGAGAGAGAAATCATTTTCTAATTAGGATTCCTGACCTATTGTGCCCATCACAAGAATATAATTCAAAGTAATCTTAAACAGAAAAGCCCTTCTATTTAGGACACCTGATGTTACACAGAGTTAGGCAATATTAGTGGTTCAGAGGTTCATAATAAACACTTACTTCAAGTGTAGTAGAGGCGGATTATGCGTTCAAGATATACCCTCAGTTCGTTATTTCCAATCAGAAAAAGAAGAATGAAGTGTATGCCTGCAAGAGGGATTTATGTAGTTTTTCATGGGCTCGTATATATATGACTAAGACCCTCTTTGGTCTTTATTTTGATCAAAAGTCTCTGTTTACTCAAGATCTCCACCTACTGATTTTTATTTCATGCCGCCTTTTAAAAAAACTTTTTGTGAAATGACTGAAATATTCTTTTATAGAATATCAGTCTTTCATCATACCTCGTAAATTATAATTTTTTGAGTGTTCTAGCATTAAATTTAGAAGACTCATGTGACTAGAATTTTAAATTAATATTAGACCCTTCAGTCACTATTTCGCAGCTGTCTTTACCAGCTACTAATGGATGTCATATCTGCGATGTGCGGTCATACCATTTAGATATCCCATAAAGATGAATATAAACAAAAGAGACAGCCTTTCATTATCTCCTTACTAATCTAAATAAACTAAAAATAAAAATAAAAAAATAAACGGATCCTGTGCATTGTATAAAATAAGTTATAATAACTTTCCGTGTGGTCGTAATTAATATTTCTTTATAAATTAACATCTTTCAACACATAAACTGAGTGTTGGTAGCGTGATAATAAATTTAAATTCGCGAGTGCTATTAGTTTTAATGACATTGGGTTCGATGCCCATCCACTAAGTGAGTAACAGGCATCTTATAACAAAACTGTGACTAGCTTAAGATGTCTGCCATGACCAATGCCTAACATGGCCTCGGAGTGGGTGGTTCACTTCAAATAGTTACTGAACAAGAGGACTTTTAGTCCGAGCTTATTTAACAAAAAGGACGTTTCCCGTCTCAAAAAAAGTTAAAGAGAAATATTATTTTCTCAAATAATCTCATATTATCTGAGGATTGATTCATTGTCTGTTTATGATTTAACTTCGAATTTATTTTCGGGTAGTTTTTGACTAGGCAAAGATGGCGGCCTCGTTTGTATTGATTTTTGTGCAATCAGTGGTCGCCCGCTCTTTTTGTTTCCAATTACTGGTGTTATTTGGCAATTACAAACTATTTCTTAGGGTATATATAGCTTGCCCGGAATGCCTTTCAAATCACACTAGACGACCAGACGACCGCACTCTTACGAGACGCCGATACCAGATATATGGTGAGTGATTTTCCGAGATGTCGTTTTGGAATGCGCTAGATGGGTCCATTCTTAACTGACAAATAACCCCTCTCTATATAACTTTCTCGTGACCGGAATCTTGAGGGTTTATCTTGATACTCTTTTGTGCAGCGCTATCATCGCGTTATACTACATGCATTTCAAAGGAGACTTGCCATGCGCCCAACATTCTAAGATGGTGGTCATTTTTGCTCGTTTTTGAACGCGCTAGATGGGTCCGTTCTTAGCTGACTAAAAACCCTTCTCAATGTTACCTTTTCGTGCCCAGAATCTAGAGGGTTTATCTTGATACTCTTTTGTGCAGCGCTATTGGCGCGTTGTACTACATGCATTTCACAGGGGACTTCTCAATGTTACTTCTCAATGTTACTTTTTCGTGCCCAGAATCTAGAGGGTTTATCTTGATACTCTTTTGTGCAGCGCTATTTTTGCGCTGTACTACATGCATTTTACAGGGGACCTGCCATGCGCTCAACATTCCAAGATGGCGGCAACTTTTTTCCCCATTTCGTATATACTTATGACCGTAATGTATCTAATAACTAATCGCGTAAGACTGATGCATATGTGTCTGTACAAGATATTTTTGTTTCCACAATGTTAAACGCTTAGTAAAAATAAGGAGGTGATAATTTGGAAGGTATTGACATTTGGAGGGAAATTTTGAAATCTTGTTTAACATTTGAAGCACGCAATTATCTACTATACCGACAACAATTGTTGGACAAGTATCTTAGTCCAACAAGTATTCTAATTTCCATAATAATCGTTGTATCTGCTTATACAGTAGGCAGTTTCTAGTCCCTCTCTAATACTACATAAATCCCTCTTGCAGGCATACACTTCATTCTTCTTTTTCTGATTGGAAATAACGAACTGAGGGTATATCTTGAACGCATAATCCGCCTCTACTACACTTGAAGTAAGTGTTTATTATGAACCTCTGAACCACTAATATTGCCCAACTCTGTGTAACATCAGGTGTCCTAAATAGAAGGGCTTTTCTGTTTTAGATTACTTTGAATTATATTCTTGTGATGGGCACAATAGGTCAGGAATCCTAATTAGAAAATGATTTCTCTCTCATAAGTATATGTTATGTGAATAGCCTATAAGAAATAGAGGGTCGTTAGACTATATAGGATTTCAACATGTCCATGTATATATTATTGAAATTCGGATATATTTATTTATAGAACCTTATTGAATATACAACTCTCAAGACGGACGGGAAGCTGTGTATAAAGATATATTTGAGTCAAGGTATTTAAGACCTTTGTAATTTAAAACTTGTACACTGAACAAATTTACATGTCAAAGTAACTTAGATTTTCCTAAAAAAACTTTTTTGTCATTTTCCTTTTTAAAGCTAGGAGATAAGCATTTATCAAATTCAGTTTTTGTCTTTGATTAACCTTCTTGTTTTAATGTATGTTCTCCCTGAAATGGAAAAAGAAAAAAAAGAAAAAATCTAATCCAAGTCTGTTTTTGAATAATGTCTACCTTAAAATGTCTGGTGCTTTATAAATGTCTCTTCTTGTTAAAACTGTGTGTTTTACCTGTTTGTGCACAAACTTCTATATCATGTATATATGTTTATATATATATTTTTGTATCTTTTTAAATGTAGCCCTGAAGAAGTCCGGTTTCGGACGAAACGCGTTGGCTATTGTTTTTATCTACAAATTTTGAATAAAAAGGAAAGAATAAAGAAGAAAATTGACTTGGAACTTTCTTGGGAGAACATTTGAATATCTTTTCTCTTATAAACAAATGGAGACTAAGCATTAATATTGTGTTCACTAATTGGTTTTGGTGTGCAGGGTCAACTTGTGGAATTTGATGTATAAAACAAATAGATTTTTGTTTTATGTTTTTGGGATCTAGGGGACTGTATCCCAGACCACTTGCACCCACACTACATAAACACTAGGAACTTGGCTATCGGTGCGGCCCTAGTAGCCTCAATCCCCGTTTCTGCTTGAATCCAGCAGATACACATCCGGCAGAGGCAGGCTGAACAGTTAGGCGAGCAAAGGCTAACTTTCTAAAAGTAGCATTTGCAAACACAGGATATTAAAATAAACCTTACTAAAGGAAGTATTTTATTATTCTGAGTTCAGGCATACTAAACTCGACCTGCTACCGTGTTCCCTGAGCCTGCCGGGACTATAGCGTGTAATAGGTCCAACAGCTCATCTGGCCTAAGAGAACAGGTAGCCCTTCAATAGTGAAGAACGAGAAAGGGAGGTAATTCACTACTAGGACATGCCACACTCTAGGCTTGTCCGACCTTACGCTTACAATGCACCCTGCCCGTAGGCCTACCATAGGGGTGACTGATATGTAGGTGAGGGAAGGTTCCGGGACTGGCAAGTGTGGGCACTTGCGCAGTCAGCGTGACAGTACGGAACTGTACGTGGGGTCAGCATTGGCGGACCCAAGACATATCTTACGAGGCCTCTTCTGTGGGTGGCGCAACCAGCGCTGCAGGCCCACTAGCAGCATTTGTATCTACAAGCCCCGGTACTCCTTGTGCACTTTACGGGGGACTGACAGTAAACCAAATAATCCAATCGTGGAAATCAATTACACATACCCTTTACATTGGGAGCACTTGCACTGCGTCACGGATCGGCCATGGCGCAGTGCCCTGAGCATCGAACGCCAGCAAAACATCTGAGGCACATCAGCAAAAAGTGGAAGGGCAACTCACGCCAAGGTGCCAGGTCTTACACGTGTCCCCTCCAGCTGAAAGGTGAAGAGAACTACCCTACCCCAGGGAGTTCCTCATCACTAAGGCGGAAAAACCTTGACAGACCGTCAGCATTGGCGTGGTCTATGCCAGGGCGGTGTTCCACCGTAAAGTCCATACTCTGTAGAGAAATGGACTACCTCAACAGTTTCGGGTTTTCACCCCTCATTTGCATCAACCATCTGAGGGGCCTGTGGTCCGTCTGAACTCGGAAGTGAGACCCAAACAAGTAGGGTCTTAGCTTCTTCAGGGCCCAGACCACAGCAAAAGCTTCTCGCTCAATCGCACTCCACTTCTGTTCCCGTGGAAGTAACCTTCGACTGATGAAGGCCACAGGGTGATCCCAGCCCTCCTCAGTCGTCTGTGAAAGGACAGCCCCTATCCCATGCTCTGAAGCGTCTGTCGGCACCAAGAACTCTTTGGAGAAATCAGGAGCCAGGAGCACGAGCGCCGTGCACATGGCCTTCTTCAGGGTGTCAAATGCTACCTGGCAGGCGTCGGTCCAGATCACTTTCCGGGGCTGCTTCTTCGAAGTCAGCTCTGTCAAGTGGGCCACGATGGTGCCGTATCCCTTGACGAACCTCCTGTAGTACCCGGTGAGTCCGAGGAAGGCCCTCACCTTCGTTTGGGTCTTGGGGGCTTCCCAAGCCAGGATGGTCTGAATTTTGGGTCAAAGGGGCGCCCCCTGGCCACTCCCAACTTGGTGTCCCAAATACACCACTGAACCCTGCCCGATCTGGCACTGGCTTGCCTTGATCATGAGGCCTGCCTTGCGCAGAGCCGCCAACACTTCCCAAAGGTGTCGCAAGTGTTCCTTTCACGTTCCGCTGACCACTGCAATGTCGTCCAGGTAGGCGGCACTGAACGCGTCCAGTTCGACCAACACCTGGTTGACCAACCTCTGGAAGGTGGCAGGGGCGTTTTTCATCCTGAAGGGCATGACCCGGAATTGGTAGTGCTCATCTGGGGTTGAAAACACTGACCTCTCTTTGGCCCCTTCAGTTAAGGCAATCTGTCAGTACCCAGACGTTAAGTCAAACGTACTGAGGTACCGAGCAGCTCCCAACCAATCGATGAGCTCATCAGCTCTGGGGATGGGGTGCGCGTCAGTCTTCGTGACCGAATTGAGTCCTCGATAGTCCACACAGAACCGGAGTTCCTTGTGGACTTCCTCCTTGATGCAGGCTCGTACCCTGTCAGTCACGCTGTAAGCCTTGTGCTTCACCGGTAAGCTGCCTCCCGTGTCCGCATCATGGACGCACCAATCTGTGATACCAGGAACCAGGGAGAACAAGTCAGAGAATTGCCCCAGCAGCTGGCGGCAATCACTCTGCTGCTCAGGGGTCAGGGAGGGTGAGAGGTTAACTCCATCCTCTGACCCATCTCGCTCGGAGGCCACCAAGAGGTCCGGAAGAGGCTCAGTATCCTCCTCCATTCCGTCATCGGTTGCCAACAGCATGCCCACTTCGGACCTCTCCAAGTGGGGCTTAAGGCGGTTAACATGTAGGACCCGCAAAGGGTTCCTGGGAGTTTGCAAGTTCACCAGGTAGGTGACAGGACTCTTGCGCTCCACAACCTCAAATGGACCCGTCCACTTATCCTGAAGTGCACAGGGCTCCATTGGGGCCAAGACCCACACCTTTTGTCCAGGCTGAAGCTCTACCAGAGTGGCATTCTGGTCGTACCACCGCTTCATCTCTTCCTGGCTGGCTTCCAGGTTTGCCTCAGCAAGTTGCCTGAATCGCCGGGTCTGGTTTCGGAAGGCCAGCATGTAGCTATATACATTCTGGGGAGGTTTCCTGGGAGATTGCTCCCAGCCTTCCCTAACCAGACTGAGTGGTCCTTGGACCGGGTGACCGTACAGAAGCTCGAAGGGACTGAACCAGAGCGACTTCTGTGGCACCTCTCGGTACGCAAACAGTAGACATGGTAGGAGGATGTCCCACTTACGCCTCATTGGTCCTTCTAGGCCCATAATCATGCCTTTCAGGGTTCGGTTGAATCTCTCAACCAACCCGTTTCCTTGGGGGTGGTAAGGGGTGGTGAATTTGTACGTTACACCACACTCTTGCCAAAGGGACTTCATATATTTCGATATGAAGTTGGTGCCCCTGTCAGACATCACCTCTAGAGGGAATCCTACTCGAGAGAAAATTCCCATCAGTGCTCGTCCCACCACGGGGGCCGTCACTGTCCTCAGTGGGATGGCTTCAGGGTACTGGGTGGCATGGTCCACCAAGATCAGGATGAACCTGTTGCCCATGGCGGTCTTGGGGTCCAGAGGCCCCACAATGTCAATTCCCACTCGCTGGAATGGGGTACTGATGACGGGGAATGGTTAGAGGGGAGCCTTGTTCTTCCCTCCGCACTTACCACTTGCCTGGCAAGTCCTGCAGTGAGCGTCTGAGCTCCGGTGCATCTGGGGCCAGTAAAAGTGGGTGACAAGCCTGTCATAGGTCTTTTCCATCCCCAGATGTCCTGCTAAGCGCACATCGTGAGCCAAACCCAGTAGGAAGGCTTTGAAATTCTGGGGTACCACCAGCACATGGGCTGACCCAGGTTCAGCAGCCTTAGGCTCTGAATACAGGAGATCGTTCTCCCAGTAGACCAAGTGTTTTCCGGGCCGAACGCCATTGGCCTGGTCTGCAGCCTGCTGCCGCATGCCCACGAGAGAAGGGCACTTCTTCTGCTCCTCACATAATTCCTCCCTGGAGGGACCCCCTTCTTGCTGCCAATGGGTCAGCTCAGGCAAGTCTTCCAGTTCAGTGATCTGTTCCCCAGTAGGCTCCAGAGCATCCCCCTCGAGGTCTGCCTCCTCCTGGGCCGTGGGAACTTCGGGGACAGGCTGTCCACGCCCCCTGTGCCTTATCTCTAAGGCCGGTTCCTGGGCCTCTCCTTCAGGCTGCATGACCTCCTCGACACCCCTACTGGCTGCCATGGACCGCGTGGTCACGCACGTCCAGTCGGGTAGACCCACCATCCACAGATGAGCCGTTTTCTCCACCTTTCCCCAAGGGGAGTTCTCCAAATCGTTCCCTAGCAGACAATCTACAGGCATAGAGGTCCTCACAACAACTTGAAGAGTACCTGAGACCCCCCTCACTCAAAGGGAACCTGAGCCATCGGACACTGGCTCTCAGAATTGTCAGCATTATCAACCTTACAGTAGGCGTACGGTACTACCTGCTCTTGAGACACCAGGTGCTGCCTCACTGCAGTCACACTGGCTCCTGTATCTCGAAGAGCCTCCGCCTTCTTACCGTTGATGGTTACTACCTGCCCATATTTCTTAGTGTTACTGGGTAGGTAGTTCTCGGGGACCATCTCACTGTCTCCTAGCGAGACTAGGGTCATCTGAACGGGATCCCCACCCATTGGGACGGCTACTTCCTCCCCAAAGTTAACATTAGCTAGTTGCCGGGGTGGAGCACCAGTGGGTGCGGGTTTTGCGAACAAGCAACACTTAGGGTCAGAGGCAACATGACCCAGGTCGCCACACCTAAAACAGGTGATGGGCCCTCTTTTAACAGGTTTACCTGTCGGGGCCCCGGTTGATTTCGGGGGTGGAGGAGGCTGGGAACCTTTCCCTTGGTTCCCTTGGGGATTACTTTGGGGACCTTTGTAGAATCCTTTCTGTTTTCCCTTGTCCCCCCCATTCTTCTGCTGGGGACCATGCCCACCCTTGTCTGAGTCTCCCACTGGACCCTTGTGGACCCTGGTGCTGATCTAGCGGTCCGCTTCCTCAGCAAGCTTCCTCGGGTTGGACAGCTTGCTATCGATCAGGTGCTGGCGTAACTCAGGAAAACAATTATCTGACAAGTGCTCCCATGCCATCAAATCAAGCAGCCCTTGAAAATCATTTACCTTACTGCCTTCACCCAACCATCCAGGGCTCCGAAGAAAAAGGTCACATACTCCACATACGTACCCCCTTGAATCTTCACACACTTCCTAAACCGCTGTCGGTACATTTCAGGAGTTAACCCAAATCGATTCATCAGGGCATCTTTCATGTGTGGATAGGAGATGGATTCTTCAGAAGGAAGATCCAGCAGGGTATCCCGCCCCTCGGTCAGGAACCGTCCCCACAACTCCGCTCCCCAATCCTTCTCAGGGACCCGGTGGGAAGACATGGCTACCTCGTAGACGCAGAACCACTGCCCTATGTCATCTCCCTTAAAATACTCCTTCACCACATCCTTCGGTACGTAGACCCTTGACTCTACCTGGGCTGGCATTCTGCTGCCACCAGGAGCTGCGTCCAAGCTCTTTGCTTTCAGCTCCAATTCTTTGAGGAGTATCTCATGCTCCAGCTGGAGCCTTTTCTCCTCCATGGCCATCTGACCTTTCAATCTGGCCATATCCACCTCATGCGCGGTTGCGGCCCTGTCTGCCAGCTCTTCGGCCGACGGGCCTCCCTGCACCTCGATGAGGCTATCGGGTGGATCCACTACCACCTGATTTTCGGGCTCTCTGGACTCTTTCCAGGCTCTCAGTGCCGTGATGCGCTGGGCTCGGGTTTTGCAGTTTGCTTGGGAAACTCAGAACTTTTCGCATAGGGCCCTCAAGTGCACTTTTCCAGCCCTTCCCAGTCAACATCGTTGATTCCAGAGATAACAGAGAGTGTTCTTGAGGGAAGTGAACCAGGCATGGTTTTGGAGATTGGAGATCTCTCTGCAAGAATGTAATCTGGTCGCGTTATTGGTCTGCTCTCGCTACGTGGTGATCAGTAATTCACTGTATATGAATCATAAATGCAAATCCGAAAATCCCACCGCTGCCACCAATGTTGGAACCGGAGGTCTCTGGTTGGCACAGGTATGCACTTGTGACAAGCAAGGACCCTCAGCTCCACGTCAGGGCAAGGGAACTACTCCTTCGAATAACCCCTGCTCACCCTCTAGGTAGTGTGGCGCGAGCAGACAAGGCTAATCCTCAGGGCGATAGTAAGTTAAGCATTCATGATCAAACACAGTAAACCCACTGACCCACCACAAATGGACACCAGTCGTATGATTGTATCAAAAATACATATACTTTATATAAAAGATAGATTCAAGCAGGATTATCACAAGACCAAATAACGTTCAGTGAGTTGAGGTTACCAGATTACAATAGGCAAGTTTATTCTTTCAATGTTCGTTGTTTCAGCAAGGTACGATGACAGGGAAATAAGAATGTTGTGGACCCTGGATCCGATATGAACTCAAGACGGAGTTCAAGTGTACCTTGCTAGGTGAAGTCCGAGGCGTTTCAGGCGCGGCTACTGGTGAGGGCGGACCCCGATCGAGGCCGACGGTTCACCAGAGGATCTCTCCGGCTCGGTCCCCCTCGAGGAGCGAGGCGGGGGAGCTAGACTGTGGAGGGTTGCGGCGATCCGGGATCGATGCAGCTCACGGGGCGAGGCGCCGTTCAGGCCTGTGGGACGTACTACTTCTTAGCACGCCGGGTCATACTCATGGATCTGTGAGGGGCGTTGAGTTCTCGGGCAGACGGGTGCAGCACCAGGCTTCCAGTACCACTGTACGGGAGGCCTTTCTTGAGGTGCGGCACGAGCCTTGGTATGCAGGAGCGCAAAGCGAGACTGTCGGGTACGTTACAACGTACGGACCGTCCGAGGCTATGAAATGCTCTCCGTGCAGATTACGGCTGGAGATGATGAGAGGCACACAGCGCGCTCCGTTAGCAGCGAGGTGACAGGAGAGCAGGCGGCCCGGCACTGAAGCGGAGAGCGACTCAGGGATGAGCCGGGCGACCAGGCTCCGAGCTGTCACGACCTGGGAGGGGGCGAAGGCACCCGAGTCACAACTCTGGCGAGGGAATAAGAACTGAGGTCCAACAGCAGACGGGCACAAGCAGATAGAACCCAATGGTCCTGGGGATCCGTTCAGGGGGCAAGCTCTCGATCAAGCCCTTGGAGATCGTTTCAGGCACAAGTCTACAAAGTCCTCTCTGGTCCTTTCCTCTCCGTTCTCAGCAAGGCACCACTGCAGGCCAGTCTAACAGGATACAGACTGGTTTCTCTCCTTCAGCTTCTCTTGGTCCTTCTAGTCAGGCAGAGGTTCGTCGTGGTCAAAACTGGATCTGATTTGTAAGGAGCGGAGCTCCTATATTTATACTGCGTTTCTTTTGTCTTTGCAGGCCAGGGGGCCTGAGCCTGGTTCAACCCGGTTCTGAAGTACTTTGTTGACAGGACGCTGTCGTCTTCTTTCAGGGTGCAGGGCAGAGACATCAGACGCTCCGCAGGAGGTGGAGCCAGCATTGTGGTGGTGGAGCACAACCCTATTCAGAGTCAAGGACTACTCCGCCCACTCATCATGGTGTAAGCACCCCATTCACCACCTGGAGCACCCGACTATCCCCGGGAATCTCCCAGCCCTGTCACTCACATAAACCCAGACAGCAGATACACATCCGGCAGAGGCGGGCTGAACAGTTAGGCGAGCAAAGGCTAACTTTCTAAAAGTAGCATTTGCAAACACAGGATATTAAATAAACCTTACTAAAGGAAGTATTTTATTATTCTGAGTTCAGGCATACTAAACTCGACCTGCTACCGTGTTCCCTGAGCCTGCCGGTACTATAGCGTGTAATAGCTCCAACAGCTCATCTGGCCTAAGAGAACAGGTAGCCCTTCAATAGTGAAGAACAAGAAAGGGAGGTAATTCACTACTAGGACATGCCACACTCTAGGCCTGTTCTACCTTACGCTTACAATGCACCCTGCCCGTAGGCCTACCATAGCGGTGACTGTTATGAAGGTGAGGGAAGGTTCCGGGACTGTCAAGTGTGGGCACTTGCGCAGTCAGCGTGATAGTACGGGACTGAACGCGGGGTCAGCATTGGCGGACCCGAGACATATCTTACGAGGCCGCTTCTGTGGGTGGCGCAACCAGCGCTGCAGGCCCAGTAGCAGCATTTGTATCTACAAGCCCCAGCACTCCTCGTGCACTTTACAGGGGACTGACAGTAAACCAAATAATCCAATCGTGGAAATCAATTACACATACACTTTACATTGGGAGCACTTGCACTGCGGCACGGATCGGCCGTGGCGCAGTGCCCTGAGCATCGAATGCCAGCAAAACATCTGAGGCACATCAGCAAAAAGTGGAAGGGAAACTCACGCCAAGGTGCCAGGTCTAACACCAGTGCTAATCTGTGACTGAAGTACTTAGACAGCATCCGTTGTAGCAGCATGATGTAGAGAGCATGAGATGTCACGAGTAAATATAGGTGCAGTTTTTCCTTATGGCCAAAAACTAGAATCTTGGTTTTAAAAGAATTACAGCGCAAACAATTCTTAACTATCGGGTCAATGCCCTTAACAGACTGCTGACCAACTACTGAGTTATCGCCCAGTGAACAGATAAGTTGAGTATCATCTGTGCAGGAGATAACCTGAATACCACAGGACTCAATAACGAAAGTCACATTTGCCTTATACTTTCCAAGTAAAAGCTGTGCTTTTTTTCGACTACTTAAATGTCAAAACTGTGCAAGATTGAATCTATGCACATACCACTTCTGTGTTATCTGTCCCCAGCCAGGGAGAGGAAGCTTTACCATTGGTCAAAGCTTCCAACAGGACCGCCTGTACGGTAGCGAGAGGGGCAGTAAAAGTACAGTTCTGATCCCTTCAACTACCATGACATGTGGAGGGAATCTGTAGGATGGCTCAAATTCTTTTTATGATACATAGCAAATGGAGAGATGCATCCTGTTTCTTCTGTAGTTATACAACATTAATTGAAATGTCCACTTTTAACTTTGTCGACGTGCTCGCTCTTCGTGCTCCGCCCATTCGCACTGCAAACAAGTGAAAAACCCAAAGGAGACACATTTCGGTCTCCATCTGGCTGCACAACCTATTATAATGAATTGAATGAATTACATTCGTAATCAACATTTTCATTATTCCTAAATTTTAACCAAAATTGTCCATTCAATTCAGTTCAGTTCATAAATCTTTATTTCGAGTATTTCATCATAAAAGACAGCATATAAAATAAATAATCACTGTTCTCTAAAACACTTCTAATGGATTAAAACATTTGGACGGTGCATTTTATACATTCAATACAATTTGATTACACGAAAAGATACAAAGATACAAAGCTACTAAAATACGACAGTACGAAGAAGGTGCAGTTAGCTACAAATTAAAAAATGGGAAATAACTTTTCCTCGGATTCAATTAATTAAGGACAAGTCCGATAAATACCAAATTTAACCCTTATCATCACCGTTTGGCTCTAATAATCCACATCCAGCCCAAGAATGTAGCTACTGGAATTACTACGTGTTCCCTTGTATCTGTCCTCATAATCCTTAAGGCCACAAGCCCCACCCGCGTACCAAGGTTTTTACACAAGGGTTTAAGCCGTTTATTTCGAGGGGCTAGATAGGCAGGACATACAAAGAAAATGTGGCCAAATGTCTCCCTCTGTTCCGCACACCAAGGGCAGAACTCGTCCACTTTCCCATTCCAATTTTTTGTAAACGATCTTATTGGAAGGGAGCCAATCCTCAACTGGTGATATAACTTCCTACCACTACTTTTGGTGATGGTATCACAGTATTCTTCCAAGGATGGAACTAGTTTATGTTCCAGAAACTTGCCGTACAGAGAAGAGGTGTTGACCTGGTCTAAATATTTCACACGGACTGTGAGCCAATATATTTCGTAATGAACTTTTTTGAGTGGGAACAAAGTATTTCCCGGATCAGTCCACAAGTTGCTCAGTCCCATGTTTTCTAATAATAATCTTACTCTTTTAAACCATGAGATATTACCTGAGCCCACCACTGATCTTACATACAGGATTTCTTTGGCAAAAAAGTGCCAGTTCAGGGGTTGTCCAAATTCTCCTCCATAAGGCTACCGGCTTAAAGTGTGCCACGTCATCAATTGCGTGACACCCTAAATCCAATAAAAGAGGCTTTATGGGACTCGAGCTAGGGAGGCCTGAGTGGGGAGTGATCTCAGGACACCAAAAGTACATGATACCTCCTGGGAGATATTTTCTAGTGTCTTGGGGTCACTAATCACCTTGGCCCACCGTACCCTGCGCCTATCATTTGTAAGCAGGGCGCCCGCATTGGCTATCTCATTTTGTTTATTTCTCATGGTCCCCCCATCGAATTTAAGACTCAATGCTAGCGGGTTGTGGTCACTCTCTGGTCGATCTAGTATTATCATATGATCAAGTATAGACCAATGCTCTATCCTTAATAAAATATAATCAATTTGACTTGAACAAATACCATTGTCGAAGGTAGCCCTACCAACTCTGTCAGAATTGGATTGACCATTTACTGCTCTCAAGCCTCGCTCTAGACAGAAGCCCATTCACTGTAGGGCTGCTTCTGTCCACTTCTTTATAGGTTTCAAATCAAGCTGGGGAATATTCCATAGAGCATCTTCCTCAGTCATCAGAGACTCGTCTTCATGATTTAGTGGTTCAAACGAACAGTTAAAATTCCCTGCTATGATCACATGGTAGTCCAGCCCCATAGAGTTCTAAAAAGAATCAATCTCTAGAAAAGTTGCCGAACCCCTCCCTCCAGGTTGACCTCTCACATACACATTAATAATAAGCAAATCTAATTGTTTAAGCCTTTTCAATTTAATAGCAAGAATATCGGGGCTTTCTACCATTACTTCAAGTGGTCTATAATTAAGAGATTGTCTAACCCAAATAGATAGTCCTCCAGAGGGTCTACCTTTTTTAGCTCTCACCGCTGGTTTGTGGAAAGTTAAATACCCAGGGCGGTGTATATAGTCCACAGCACAAGTCTCCTGGAAAATCAGGATATCATGATCTTCCACTAATTCAGACCATTCTGCTATTGATGTTTTACTCTGTAAACCTGTGATATTCCAGGAGATAATTTTTATTATGTGTTTGTCATCGGTGGGGATAACCTTTTTTTGGATATTGACCGGGGTCCCGTTAGACATCCTTCCTCCACTTGATGATCCATAACCCGGAGACCCTGGAACCCTCCCTTCCGGTATTCGCTCATCCAATCGAGCTCCCACTATATCCACAAAACCAGTTTCACATAAAGGTAATGGGGGTCCGGATGGCAAACTAAGACCAATGCCCTAGATATGTGGATCTCTTGCAGGAATCATCAATCCTACTACAGTTTCCTGTACCCCACTTTTTGTTCCTCTTGACATTTTATTACGTGTTAGGAATCAGCGGGATTAGCGATCTTTTGGTCCCATCCTCTTTCTATGTTCCTGTACAATCGGTCACCTGATCCTATGCAGGTGTCGCTATGGGGTATAAAGGTCTGCACCTACCTTCCTTTCCTTGCTTGGTTTTGTTCCAGGTTGCCTTTGCCTGGAAATTGGATTTGGAGCCTTCACCTGTCGCCCTTGGAGTTTTTTGAGATTCCCTCTTTCCATTTTTGTTGTTCTCTGGGTTCGACGGCTGTCGGACCCGATTACCGGACTCCCGTCACAGCAATCCGCTGTGGCTTTGTGGAGCATTGGTCCGGCATTTCCCTACTGAGTACGCTCCTTTTCGGTGCAGATCGGGTTCATACCCGGCTGCGTAGTGAATTCGAGAAAGCTTCCTGCATTTTTCCAACCTCTCCTCATCATTGTGTACAGTTTCAGGTGCTTTTTACGGATTCCCGAAAGCAAGGAGGTTGCCTTGTTTATTTTTGGTGTGAGCTATTTTGGTGGCCATCGAATCGCGCTATCTTAGAGTTCTGTTCCCGTAACACTTTTGAACTGTTAAGAAGGTTTTTTTTCTGTCGTTTGACTTTTTCCGCTAGACCCTACGGAGGTAGGAGAACTAGTATCTTTTTGGATTCCCAGATGAAAGACTGTTATAGCTGAATTTCTGCTGTGTCCATGTCTACCATGCCTACCAGTTTGTGAAGAAGCTCAGAAGATCTCACTGGTAAGAGAGAGGCTCAAGAGAGGGGAGGGGGATCCGTGTTGTACATGATCAGAGAAATAGTTAAATAACAGTGATTCCCTGTACTAAGCACCTTCTGTGTGTCTTCTTGTCTTTGACTCCAGGTACACCTTTAAGTGTGAGGTTACGCCACAGCTGGGGCCATCAAGTAGCAAGAGCACTAAGTCCAGAAGTCCAGTTTTCCTTTTCTTTTTTGTTTCTCTCCCACCCTCTCCCTGCGCCCCAGTGAATGGTGTGCTGTATTTTATATCCAGTACACCGCATGGGGGTGTTGGCAGAGGATTGGGCTAATCTTCGCCTCTGCAGTGTTGGGCATAGCCGGATGGTAAAGGTAACACTAGGCAAGTGCTTGTCCTCTATAGACCCTTTAGTATGAATCTTAAGTCAGTCTACCCCTTCCAAACCCTCAAGTATTTCATAGCCATTGGCTACCTTCAAGGTTCTGTCTATATGGTCTCTTTTCTTGGCTATAATCGGGGTGACTAAATTGGGAGGGAGATTCTCGCATATAGAAATAGTTTAGTCCTATTGATTGGATTTCCCCCACCCCTCCTATCCCTGCTTCATAGCAAATAAACCTGACCACCCTAGGATCTCTGAAGTTTACAATTATACAAACTCCCTCTATATCTTTTGGTCTACAACCCACCCAGCTCACCCTCCTTACATGTACAATTTCTGCATTTCTATAGGCTGGGAGTGACCTATTCCTGTTGAGCCAGTGTATAACCTTATTTTTCAGCTTTCTATGCGATTCCACCTTGTCTTCATTTATCCCCGGGACTCCTGCCAAGATTACTGTATGTACAGATTCAGGAGGTAAGATAATGCGGGGGAGATGCTTTTTCCCACCCTCTTTACCTTGGGTATTAATCCCTTTTTTCATCAGCTCATCTGCCTTTCTATTGATTACGCAGTGGTTACCTTCCTCCCTACCCAACATTTTATCACTCACCCTAATAGGGTATGAGGGATTGCTCCGATCTGTGGGACACTCGGAACTGGGCATAGTTTTCCTATTTTTATCGCTACCAACAATACTAGCTACGTTTGGAGGGCAATACTTGGCATTGTTCCTGGGGCCAGGATCCTGATTTTGGTGATTTATGGGACTGGGACCCTGGAAACTCTCCACAGCCTTTTCAAGCATGCTAAAATTCGCTGTAACAATTTTTTCTAGTTTTCCCAAGTTTTATTAGCTTTATTCTCTCCAAAAGTGGTAACAGCAAAAATTTCATTAGTTGTTCTATTTGATCAAGAAGAACATCGTTTGGACGTTTAGCAACTGATTGAGCAGATGGTTGGTCAGACTTTTGGGAGCTTACATCCATGGTGGGGTTAGGGAGGTACTCATTACCAGTTAAGGTAGTCTGCCTAGAGGTTTTGGTTACTTTCGCTATTCTTCCCTTTTGGGGGCCACCTCCTCGCTTTCTTTTCCCCAATGTTTTCTGAGCCATAATTCCTTTACTCACTTTCGGCTCAGCAATCTGATTTATGTTTATTTTAGGGAGACTAGGTGAAGATAACACTGTTGTATTCCCCCGCCTGCTTTCTATAGAAGAGAAACTCTCTGCAGATATATTCAAAGGAATAGAAGCAACAGATCCCTCAAGGCCTACCGATATTAAACTTGTTCTGGGGCTCACATCACCCGTGGCCTGATGAAATCCTGGCGCCCAAGCCTTCAGGACACAAGTCTTGGCAAGTACAAACAAAGCACCAAAGTCAGGTTCTGAATCAGAAAAGAAGAACAACCTCTGCGAGCGGCACCCCTGCCATATTTCTCTGTTATTTTCTCTGTACACTAACAGTTGCGGCTATTATTTATATATATATATATATATATATATCTACGAGCACTCCCCTTACTCAACTGTTTCAAACCCGATAGTGTCTAACTTGGCTTCAAGCTCGCCAGAAACTGAACTGGTATATGTTCCCCTGGAGTCCTTAACTAAGCGCATTTAAAATCGTATTCTGTGACGCGCTTACCGTGGCACTGGTTATTTCAACTGTTCTAAGAAATGCGACGCAAGGCTTCTGCCTTCACTTGGCAACTTGTATCCCAAGAGCAAGACATTGAGAAAGGCGATTTTTGATTTCTTGAAATATGATTTGCAGCCATTGTGACCAAATCCTGAAACTATGCAATCTACTCTAGCCAACTGAGTTGAAAGGTCACCATCCATCATGCATATGTCATCAACATAGAACAAAGCCTGGTCATCTAAATCTTGAAAAGTTCAAGTTCCCAGGCTGAAAACAGTCCAGGGCTATTCTTGTACTCTGGGGCAATCTCAGAACTGCTTTTGCCTAGGGTGCTAAATGCAGTCAAGTACCTGCTTTCAGGTGCTAAATTCTGGCAGAAAAATTCATTACAAATTTCCAATCTGGTTTTGTATTTCTTTTACACTATATAGTTCATTAGTGCCAAGCTATGCATGTTTTGTTCAGCGGATGTGCATGTAGCGGTGTTCAAGTGTCTGTTATTTTAATCTAAACACTATAAATGGTCTCCGAACATTACTGTAAAATAGGGATTGTTCATAGGGGAGGTGCAACTTTCTGTTACGCCTTGATAAGGGGATCCATCATTCCAACCCACGTGGCTGCGGTATAACGCTGGAGCTTGTGCTAAAGCCCACCCCTTGGTGTATGAACTTGTAACTGCAGCTGGGATGAGGTTGGAGAAGGCAGGTAAAATTACATTTTCCCCTTTCGGGCAATCCATAAAAGACTCCGATGGCCAATCCCTTTCAGCCAAGAGAATGTCATAGCCAAATGACAATTTTTCCCAAAACAGAACATTTATGGTATGTGGGATATCCACCTCCATTTGGAGTTGCAATTTTTATAATTGACTAGGACACTCAGTCCCTTGTAAGTTCTAGCAATATTAATGAGCATTTCTGAACATTCCACTGTAATCCTAATACCATGTTATGCAGTTCGTAATGCTAGAATCAGGCACTTTGCAATGTAAATATAACGCAATGCGTAACACAACAATCAAGCACTTTCCAATGTAAAAATTATGCAATGCATAAAGCAACAATCAGGTACTTTACAATGTAAAAATAATGCAACGTGTAATACAATCACCAGGTACATCATTATACAAAAATAAGGCAATGCGTAATACACTAATCAGGTAGTTCGTTATGCAGAAATAATGCCATGTATAATTCAATAAACAGGTACTCAATTATGCAGAAATGATGCAATGTGTACTACGACAATCAGGTACTCCATTATGCAGAAATAAGATAATGCGTAATACACTCCGGCACCGCTCACAGTGCCTTAGGCAGTCTCTCCGCCACTCCTTCTGATGTGCAGTCAGCCTTTGTCAACAGTTGCTCCCAACACTGGTTTGGTGTAACAAAAAGTGCAGCTCCGCACTCCGGCTCCGGTACTGCCACTCCCTTGGCAATACGGGCCGTGATACGAGCCGAAGCAGAGGCTCACACTGCTGTAATCAGAGAGAGGCCAAGAGCCTCTCCCTCCGAGCCCACACCCCACCCCAGGAGTCAACTCAGGTTAGCTTGGGGCGCAAACTCCCTCTCCTCTCCTCGTCCAGCGACTTGTGCCTCCGATGCAATCTTTGTGAATTGGCAAAGGTGTCTCGGGTCAGCGGCTCAGCTCCTCCGGGGTTGCTGGTCCAGGCCGCTACTGATATGAAGATCTCAGGCTGCCACAGGGCACACGCACACAGCGTCGCTTGAGCTTTGTGTGCACAATCACTGGGCACTTCACACAAAGGTCTCAGGCTGCACGAAGAACACGCAGACAGCGTTGCTGAATCTCACTTGAACTCAGGGGGCATGTTAACTTGGCAATCCTCATGAAGGTCTCATGCTGCTCAAGCACACACACACCGTATTTGAGAATCACTTGGACTCCGGGTGCACGATAACAAGGCAATCCTCACGAACATCCCACGCTGCACAAAGCACACCCACACAGCGTCGATGAGACTCACTTGGATTCTGGGTGTGCACGATAACAAGGCAATCCTCACAACGGTCTCATGCTGCACAAAGCACATGCACGCAGCGTCACTGATCCTTGCTTGGACTCAAGGTGCCCATGATCACAGGGCACTACTTATGAGGGTCTCAGGCTGCAACAAGCATGTGCACACAGTGCCGCTGAGACTCTCCTGGAAACTTTTGTGTTCCTGAGTTTCTGCAAGAGGGAGCCAGCTCACCTCGGGCCCTTGAGGGTAAGGTACTTCAGGACACAGCACAGCAAGTCCTTTCAAGCAGGGAGACACAGCATACAGCACATTCCCTTTAGCGTTTCCTTGGTTAAAACAGAAACCTGCAGGCCAGTCCCAGAACACACAGCAAGGGTCAGTCCTTTCCTTCCGTCTCTTCAGTTGTTTCTTCCTTGGTAAAGGTTCCTCTTGATCACAAAGTAGCTCCAGTCTTGTTCAATCTTGATCAAGCCATTCTCCAAAGTTCAGTGGCTTCAGCTTTCATAGCTATACCCCTCAATGGCTTTGAAGTCTTTGTGTTCAGGGAGAACTGACTCCTGTTCAAATCAGTTCTGAGTGCCTCCCTGCCAGTGACACCTTCTTCCTTTGAATAGTGGGGGTCTGGATTCTCAATCACTCAGCAGGAGATGGGACAATTGTTTTATAGCAGCAAACCAGGCATCTTCACCTCTAGGGACTACTCCTCCCCCTACACTCCAGATGCAGGTTAGCCTGTTGCTGTCTGACCTCCTCCACTGGGCAAGCCATTCCCCAGATCCTATTGCTCTGAAATCCAGACAGTCAATCCACAACCAGGCAGAGACACACAGAAATGTTAGCAGTAAACAGTTCCATTTTTCAAAAAAACCATCAGTCCTGGCGCACATATTGTTATTTATACACAGAAATGTTAGAGCACAAAAACCCAGCCACTTCTAAAAGAGTGGCTTCTAAACACACAATGCAAAAACTTCCTCCAAAGAAAGATGTGTTATTACATTGTTGAGTTCAGGCATACTAAACTTCCCCTCTCCATCTTAAGCCTTTGGGAATATAGTCTGGAAAACATATTACACAGCCTTCCATTCTATCCTATGGGCAAGATGGCCTTTCAACAGTGAGAAATGAAATGGATATTATTTCACTGTCAGGACATGGTACACACCTTAGTACATATCCTACCTTTCACATGCACTGCACCCTGCCCAGGGGGTACCCTGGACCTATCATAGGGGTGTCTGATGTGCATAGAAAGGGAAGGGTAAGGTCTGGCAAGTGAGTGCACTTGTCAGAACACCATGGCAGTTTAACAAACGGCGCGCAGGCACTGCAATGGCAGACCTGAGTTCCCTTTTTAAGGCTACTTGTGTGGGTGGCACAATTAGTGCTGCAGGCCCACTAGCAGAATTTGCATTGCCAGCCTTGGCACACATAGTGCACTTTACTAGGGACTCTACTAGGAAGGCAAACATACCAATCATGGACAACAAATAACCATTATACATTATACAGGGAGCACTTGCACTTTGACACTTTTTAGCAATGGCAAAGCGTCCAAAGCATCTAAGTCGACAACACCATGTCAGAAAAAAGGTCTAGGTGAAAAGAAAAAGTTTAGGGGACTTTTGTCAAAAAGGGCCATGTCCTTCAGCACTACTGGCAAAACAGCTAATGAGGGTTTACAATGGGTTCTGGTATATACTTCAACAAAGACTGTCCCCAAAATGGCGCAGTATTCCACCGGGGGAGCCATTTCTATGGGCAGGCATATTGTGAAAATTCTTTGTTTTTTTGGGATGTCCCATATGGGGAAACACTGCTTCAAGCTGATTTGCTTTTTGTGCAGTTCAGATCGGAATCTCCTCCCATCAGACGGGAATCTTACTCATGCCTGCATTTATGGTCATTGGACTAATTCCAGGCGTAACCAATTATGGTTGTGCAGCTTGAGCAGCCCTTGCGTGCCATTGTTTGTGTCACATATTGTGTCAAACATCTGCATATTCTGGCAAGATCCGTGCACAGTGTACATAGCTTTGGTGCTGCCATATTCACTATATCTGGATAGGGTGTATAACCGGCTAAGACTAGCCATTTTTCTCCCTTATTGCTGAGGGGACCTAGTTTAACATTGTGTGTTATGTGTGGTAGGGCTCCATCAAACCAATTATTGTGTTCTTCATATGTTAGTGGTATTTCTAGTGCTTCATAAGCTGTGTAGTTCTAAGGTTCTGCAACTACAGTGTAGGAATAAAAATGTCTTGAGTGTGCATTTATTGTTGGGAATGTAACCCATGAATTGAATACCTGTGTCCTGTATGCCTCATGGGGCTCAGCCACGAAGGTCACATCTCCTCCTACAAATCTGGGATGACGAATGTTGGAATGTGTTCTTCTCACGGCTGGACTCGCAGAGGCAGCTGGACCCCAACAGTCCCCCGAAATCATCCGATGAACACTGAACCAGAGACACCAGTGCTCATCCGATAATCCCAAGGGAAGGGGGTTTGGGAAAAAATAATAAACTAAAATAAATTGTTAAAATAAAAAGCTAAAATAAAGAAAGACACAACTAGTGCACGTTTGTGCCGGTGGCGAAGCAACCTCCGGGTCACAGATTATTCTGGGACATCTGTCCTAAAGCTAGGAATGAGTATGGAGACCCGCTCCTGTAGCAGTAGTAAAAGAAGTCAATAAGAACACAAATAATCAATGACATAAATCATGCATAAACATCTGCATTGGGTCACGATAAAATAGGTCTTTTAGAATGATTAGTATAAATTAGAACTACACTCACACCATATGGCGCCTATGATAAATACACACTCATACAATATTGTGCCAAAGATAAATACACACTCACACAATATTGTGCCAACAAAGATTACACATAAAAACACCATAAATTCTCATTACAATGAGATAAGACATAAACTGTATCCTTCAGCTGAAGTATGTCCAAGGCTTGGGAGCATTTTCAAGACCATCTTTCAGCAAGAAAAAACAGAGATGTAACAGGATAACAATAAACACTGCAATAATAATATACACTTCTATCAGCAAGAACTATGCATAAATGCCATAAATGATATGAGGAGGAAATGACCAAATTCCAGGCAAGTAGCGTAAAGTAAGCTGAGTGGGAACAAGAGGGAACTGTGAGATAGGAAACGAAGTCAGGAAGTATCTGACTGCGAAGAGTTTTGTGCGCAGGTAGCCAATATCTCCCCGATAACCAGAAATGAGCCCGGAGTCAAAACAATAGAATTCGACTGAGCACAAGAATTAAATATAGCCCAAAAAGGATTTAGACATATCTGCGAGTAGCAGCAGCAAGGATTGAAAAGGACTCGTCATACCAGCACCTGCAGAGAACAGCCATCACACCGCAGGGTCTTCAACAGGAAACTCAATGCGAAGCACTGAAGATGAGCCTGGGTGAGAGTTAAATACCTTTTGCCAGGATGATGAGTCATGTAGGCTGGAGGGTCATGGAGGCTTTTTGAGTCACAGAGGCTGCTAAGTCATGGAAGTTGCTGAGTCACGGAGGCTGCTGAGTCATGGAGGCCTGTTGAGTCACA
This sequence comes from Lissotriton vulgaris, assembly GCF_964263255.1. NCBI lineage: Eukaryota > Metazoa > Chordata > Amphibia > Caudata > Salamandridae > Lissotriton > Lissotriton vulgaris. The sequence continues at coordinate 484,461,334 of NC_141693.1, read as the reverse complement.
GAGGCTGCTGAGTCAGGGAGATTGCTGAGTCATGGAGGTTGTTGAGTCACGGAGGCTTATTGAGTCATGGAGGTTGTTAAGTCAAGCTCTGGCGTTGCCTGGGAAATAGAGATAAGGAAAACACCACCACATACTGGAGCAGAGAATTAAAGAAATATAAATCAGCTTTTCTTCCTCAGGGAACACAGGGAGTAAAAGAAGGGACAAGCTGAGGGCGAGAGGCATGTGTTGAGAGCCTGCTAGGAGCCCCCACCCGACAGGCAGCCTTCCTAGGTAGGATGTAAGTGAGTGAAATGCTCCTAGCGCCCTGGGGTTCACCCTAAATAGTTCCCCCACTACTGCTGGAGTGCGGAAGGCGGTGGGCAGTCAGATGGATCCTGACAGTCCCCACCTTTCAAAACCTGGTGACAGGGCCAGGTTTGTGGGGGATACGCTGATGGAATATAAGCAACAATAGAGGAGCATGAACATGAGATAGTGGATCCCAGGTGAGTTCCTGTAGTCCATACCCTTTCCAAGCTACCAGGTAATATAAAGTACCCCTTGTTCGGCGAGAATCTATAATAGAACTCACTTCATGTTCTAAGTGAACCTCAACACTTACCGGAGGTGGAGGAGCTAGGTGATGAGTGTTGGGATCACTGGGTTTTAAAAAGGACACATGAAAGGTAAGGTGCATTTTTAAGTGAGCCAGCAAAGCCAGACGTACTGCTGATTTCTGATATAGTTTTAGAATGGGGAAAGGACTGATGTATCGGTGTTGAAATTTACTAGACCCTTTTAAGCGTAAGGGTTTGGTGGATAACCACACTTGCTGGCCCACTTGGTAAGGAGGAGCTATGTATGTATGTATGTATAGTGTATAGGCATTTATATAGCGCACTACTTACCCGGAGGGTCCCAAGGCGCTTCGACCGCTGCGAAACCCTTCCTGGCTTCCCTGAGAGATGGTCCCTTAATGGGTATCTCCAGGGTGAGACCAGGCATCCCCGGCGGTCTGGTGGGGCCGTTAGTGAAGATGAGGCAAGCTAATGCCCAGAGTTGCCGAGTGTGATCGCTGATCAGAGTGGGCACCGAGGCGAGAGAATTATCGAGTCCGCTGACCCTGGTCCAGAAACCTGCCGCGCCGGGAATTGAACCCTGGTCCCGGGCCGTCCTCTGCTCTCGGGTCTGCCGCCTCTAACCAGTGAGCCACACTACTAAACATCGCTTTCTGTCAGCATACTGTTTGTACAATAGAAACACAGATAAGGAAAGCACCACCAAATACTGGAGCAGAACATTAAAGAAATATAAGTCCACTTTTCCTTCTATGGGAACACAGGAGTAAAAGAAGGGATGAGCCGAGGGCAAGAGGCATGTGTTGAGAACCTGCTAGGAGCCCCCACCCGACAGGCATTCTTCTTAGGTAGGATGTAAGCGAGTGAAATGCACCTAGCGCCCGGGGGTTTACCCTGAATAGTTTCCCCACTACTGCTGGAGTGTGGAAAGTGGTGGGCAGGTCGATATATCCTGACACCCATGCTGTTGTAACATTTGCCTTACTCTGTGTCTGCAGTTCACTGGTATGTTATTTGGTGCTGTCTTAGCCATTTGAATATGTGGAATTCAGAGATGGTACTTCTGGGTTGATCCTAATACATAGGAGTTCCCTACTCAGCTGCGGAGGATTATTCCCTAAAACCACAGATGTCTCCGGTTAGTAGGTAAGTAGGGGTCTTTGGGTGCACAAAAGAAAACTACTTGGGCTATCCATTAAATAAGAATCTGAGCTAGAACATCGGTGGTGCCGTGTTGTATGGCTTATAGACAACATAATTGTTAAAACTTTCGTAATTTTTTTTTTTGGACTACATTACCCAGAACCCCCTGGCCTCTGTCTTTTTGTCTTTTTGATTCTTCCACTCTCCCACTGTATATTTAAAAAATCATCCAATCTGGTGGAACGTTTACGAGATGGGTAAACTTACAAACGCTAGAATTAAAGCCAAAGCACGGAGACAGGCGAAAGAAGCAGCTGCCAAAGCAGCCGATTAAGAGAACGATAAGAAGGAGTCTTCCACTGTGAGCTCTGACGAGGAGGAAGAATCGCCTATAAACATTTCCAATTTGACCAGTCCAGGCGGTCATACGGTATCAGCTGAGTATGCAGGTGGGGATACAGAGAGGAAGCATAACAGTTTGGTAGGTGCTCCAGCAGAGCAATTAACAGTTTCAAAGATTCCAAGACAATTTCCCTTGTTTGAGAAAAAACTTGTATCAACTTCAGTGGGTAATTCAGCTCCGCTGGGGGCTTCGTCCAAGGCTCAGATCATTGGGTCACAAGTATCAGCGGGATCAAGCCATTCTTTGGAAATGTCTACTGTTGCTGACGCCGTCTCGGGTTTGTCTACAAATAAGACCACCAATATAATATCAAATGCTGATCCGGGCTCTGCCTCTATACACGAGGTAAAAGGTCCCCCTCTGCTCCGCCACAGACAAGACGAGCTGGTCAACACTGCAGCGTCTCTGGATAGTACTTCTCTGGATAGTACGGGCAACACTTGTCTTCAGGCTCCCTCAGACCTTTTCAGCCCAGCTCTTGATATGGACACTGAGACTATGGGCGAGCAGCAGATGACAGTCAAGGATATGCTCAACTTGATTCTTGATGAGACCTGTGAAAAGAAAAGGTTTCAAAGGGAGGAATTTAGCACTATACATCAGCGGTTGGCAAGCTCGAGGATTTAGTGTCTTATTTTCCCGCTCGTCTTCAGGAGGCAGAGAGCAGAATATCCTCCTTGGAAGACAACATGACAGGGGTTACAAAAGATGTTCAAACTGTCTTTAAAACATCCAAAGCATTGGAAATGAAATTGGACGAGTTAGAGAACTATAATCGAAGGTCTAACCTTAGAATAGTGGGGGTCCCAGAGGGGGTGGAGGGATCCAATATGGTTAACTGGGTCACTACTTTCTTGCAGCAGAAAGTGGTCCCTGAGTTTAAAGGTGATCTAACGATTACTCGCGCTCACAGGGTCCCTGCTCAGCCGTTTCCTAGTTCTATGCTCCCCCGCACTATTCTTTAAAATTTCTCTGATGTTAGAGTTAAGGAAACAATCTTGTACAAAGCTATCCAACAAAGACAATTCTCACTCGATGGAACTAACAAGTGTAGAATATTTTCAGATATGTCCGCTGCAGCCGCCCGTAGGCGAAAAGAGTTCGTGAAATTGCTACAACTCTTTAAGGCTAAAGGGGCACAAGCGCAGATTGCTCAACAGTCAAAACTAAATGTTTTGGTCAAAGGAAAATTCTACATGTTGTCTGATGTAGAAGAAGCACAAGAGTTGCTAAAGGAAATATCACCTGGCGAAAAGAGTTACAAGAGCTAATGTCACTATTGTTTGCTATCTTCTCTTTGAATCTCTTTTTTGCTCTGGGGGAGGTAGATGGATTGGGGTATAGGGTCACAGGAGGGTTAGGGGGTGTACAACACAACACCCCATAGTAGTGGGTATAGAGCTGTGGCTAGCGTGGGGTAGAGGGGTGGGAGTAGTGCCACAGGGTCAGGAGGGCGGGTGGAAGGGTAATAGGATACAATTACAAAAAATTCTCAGGTTTCTGCTTTGATTATTGTACTAGCATTAGAATGGGGTTGAAAGTTATTTCTTTTAATGTCAATGGTTTAAACAATCGGAAAAAAATGCGGGCCATTGAATTATGGGTCAAAACTGAAAATCCATCTGTTATTCTTTTACAAGAGACTAATATTCAAATATCTAAAATTGAGGAGTTCCCTATGTTCAAAACATGGTCTTCATATCGAGGATTTTCCTCATTTTCAGAGTCCCAGCGAGGGGTTGCGCTTTTCTTAAATAAGAGTTTACAAGCTGAAATTATTCACATAGAGCAAGCCGGTTCAGATCGGTAGTTCTGGGTTGCATGCAAGTACTGGAATAGACCAAGCCCGATTACCTTTGTGAGTTTTTATGCTCCAGTAGAGGACAAAGAAGAGATCTATGAGGAGCTGTTTCAATCACTGTTGATGGTGCAAGGGGATATCCTTATAGGCGGGGATATTAATATTGCGATGAACTTAAAATTGGACTCCACTACTCATATGAAAAAACAACCTAAGCCTAAATCCATTAGATCTAATAATAATAATATGACAACATTAGATCTTTGAGATCCCTGGCGTACTCAAAATCCATCCAAAAAAGATTATACTTGCTGGTCCGGTAGGTTTAAATCCTCATCTCGTATTGACTTTTTTCTTGTTTCAAGACAAATACATTTTTGTGATCAAAAGACACTCCATTATGGGTTTTCGGATCATGCCATGTTAATTATCAATCTGATACAGGTAGATAAGGCAAAAACTCCTAAGCGTTGGGAGTTCAATAAAAAGTATTTGCAGGATGATGCTTGGGTGGCATTAATTAAATCAGAAATATCAGATTTTATTGCTCGCAATATTGATACAGCCCCTCTACATTTTGTTATGGATTCTTTAAAGGCGTTTATTAGGTGTTCGATTATTGGAAAAGATATAGCAGATTTGCTTATTGTTAGAAATAAAAATAAATCACTTCAAAAATTCAGGTTTTAACCGAACTTCGGCAACAGAATCCAGTTAGGATGGTACAGGAACAACTTAATGAAGCCAAGAGGTAACTTAGTCAAGAATTTCTTAATCAAAGTGAAGAGATTTTTTTAAGACATTCTCAAAAAACCTATGAGGAAAGCAATTTCACTGGCGAATTTCTGGCCTGGCAGGCAAGAGAGGAAGTCGCTGCTAATTTGAATCATACTTTAAAATCTCCTGATACGCACATAGAAACATCTGTCCCCGCTGAAATGGGGAAAATAATGTTTTCCCATTATAATAAGATCTATAATAAAAAACCTGATATTGATCGTCAAAAACTACTGAACTTTGTAAGCAAAAACACTCCACCTGCTCTATCACCTATAGAACAATTGACAATGGTTAAACCATTCACAAGGGAGCAGATAGAGCTGGTGGTACAAGAGCTTCCTATGGGTAAGGCGTGCGGGCCCGATGGGTTCCCCGCTGAACTTTTTAAGGTTTTTTTAGTTCTTTCTGTGAATTATTTTTGCAATTATTAAATCATATGTTAGAAGATGGTTTAATTCCTGATTCTTTCCGGGATGGGACGGTGGTAAGTTTTTTGAAAAAGGGTTAACCTCCGAAAGATCCGAATTCATACAGATCCATTACACTTTTGAATACGGACTACAAAATTACTACAAAATTATTATCCACACGTTTTAATTCCATCTCTCCCGACTTGATTCACGTTGATCCAAATGGCTTTATAGCAGGTCGACAATTGATGACCAATACACATTTTTTAGATTATTTTGAAACAAGGTATACCTGCATTAATTTTTTTATTTGATGCCGAAAAAGCTTTTGATTTGGTGGTCTGGGAAACACTTTTTGTTATTTTACAGCATTTTGGGATTCCAGAGAAAATCACAAATCTGATTCAGAGTCTTTATGCAGGTGCTCAAGCAAACATTATTATTAATGCACAATCTGTGGCCTCAGTGCTTGTTAAACGCGGCACGAGGCAGGGATGTCCATTGTCCCCGGTTTTATGTTATGTTATGTTATGTTAAGCAAATTTATTATGTGCACAGATGCTCCAGCAAAGGAGCGTCTTGGCGCCCGACAAGGTAGCAACACAACATAACTGGACAGAACAGAGCAAGGGAAATTAAGGAAACAGGAAGGTGTTTGCAGCTCGGCGAAACGAAAGCAGGTCCCCTAAAGCGCGAATCGCAGGGGGAAGGGAGTTCCACAACACTGCGGCACAAACTTGAAATGAGCGGCCGCCTGCCCTGCAGAGCCTGAAGCGGGGGACCACCGCGAGTTCTAAATCTGAAGATCTTAAGGCTCGAACCGGAACATAACAGGACAGGAGGTTGGAGAGGATCATAGCAGCGGATCCCTTGAGAATTTTGTAGGCTACACAAAGGACCTTAAACTGGATCCTTTGTGCAATCGGTAGCCAGTGCAGCGTACGCAAGGTGTTCGAAGTTGGACAGAATCTAGGTAGTCCCACAACAGCTCTCGCTGCAGCATTCTGGACCCGCTGCAGGCGGGTGATTTCCGCTTGATTTAGTCCCGCTAGGAGGGAGCTGGCGTAATCAAGCCAGGAGATCACGGTCGCTTGAATCACAAGTTGCCTGGTGGTAGCATCAAAAAATTTCAGTACAGGCCGTAATCCACGCAGGATACCAAAGCAGCAGGCCGCCGTGCGCTTGGTATGGCAGACAAAGGTGAGTGTTGGATCGAGCCAAACCCCAAGGTTTTTTAATTCAGCGACCGGGGTTGGCGTAGGGCCCAGGTCCGACGGCCACCACCTATCTCCCCAGAGTTCCGTTTGCTTGCCAAAGATCATAACCTCCGTCTTGCTTGCGTTCAGCTGGAGACAGTTGGAGGTCATCCAGATGGCGACCACCCGAAGTCCATTCTGGAATCTGGGGGCATCCACATCCCCATCCCCGCTGATCGTGACCGCTAACTGGATGTCATCGGCATATGACACCATGGTCATACCCCACTGCCTGACCACCTCAGCCAGCGGTCTCACGTACAGATTGAATAACGTGGGACTCAGCGAGGAGCCCTGGGGGACCCCCAGATTCAGAAGATGGAGTTTAGACTGGTAAGGCGGGACGGTCATGCAAAAGGAACGGTTGGCAAGAAAGGAACGGAACTCCTGGAGAGCCAGGCCCGAGACCCCAGCTTCCTCCAGACGCAGCAGAAGGATAGGGTGGGACACGGTGTCAAAGGCGGCGCTCAGATCTAATAACACCAGCGCCGCCGTTTGACCTGCATCAAGCACGGAGCGTAAATGCTCCACCATGTACAGTAGAGCAGTCTCCGTGCTGTGCCCGGCCCGGAATCCATTCTGCGTACTGTCTAAGATGTTTGCCTGGAGGAGATGGTTCGAGAGGATAGAGTTGACATATGCCTCCATCACCTTAGCTGGCCACGGGAGAAGTGAAATTGGGCGGTAGTTTCGGGCTTGCCGGCGTCCAAAGACGGTTTCTTAAGAATAGGCATAACCACTGCCTGTTTCCACTTCAGTGGGACCACGCCGGATGCTAATGAGGTGTTAATCAAAGAGCAAACCGGCGAGAGACCGTGGGATGCTAGGTCTTTGAACAATACTGGCCGTAAAGGATCAGCCGGAGACCCCGACTTAACCTGCTGGGCCAGTTTACTGAAACTTTCAGATGTTAGGCTCGGGAAAGAATGTAAAACATCCAAAGTTAGAGGCTTGAGAGGTCTGCCACCAGAGGGTACCACCGAAGGAAAGGCTCTATAGATGGCATTAACCTTTTCCAAAAAGAAAGCCGCCAAGGTTTCACAGTGAGCGATAGAGCTCTGATGAGTCGCCACCACCTTTTTGGCCATAAGGTCTTTCAGCGCCTTAAAGATAGTTTTGGAGGGGTTGGTGCTGGTACGAAATTGCAAGGCGTAAAAAGCCGCGCGGGTTCTGCAAACTGCGCGATGGTAAAGTTTTACAGTGGCCATATACAAAACTTTTTTGTCACTGTTATAGGATTTGCGCCATTCCCGCTCAGCACGCCTACAGGTGTTTTTAAGCGCCCGCAGCGCACCATCATACCACGGGCTTGGATCCCTTGACCCACACTTACACGAGGCTATCGGAATAAGGGAGTCAAGGGCCCTAGTAACCCACTCACAGAAGCGGTCGTAGCCCACATCCACAGTCTCGATTGAGCCTAGCGGGTCGGTAGACAGAAGATGGAAAAAGTCATCAAGTTTCATTTTATTCCAGCGCCGTCTGGGAATAGAGCGCACCGTAGGTTTAAGTTGCGGCTCATTCAGGGGGCACTGGATACACACCAGGTAGGGATCAGTCCAGGCCAGCGGAGATATAGTGGTGATCCTGGATTCCACTAGATTGGTAAAGAAAGGGTCTAGGGTGTGACCACCTGCATGGGTGGGCTGCGACACCAACTGACCAAGCTGAAGAGCCTCGAGATCAGCGACTGAACTGTATACCGCTGGAATAGACATATTGTCATAGTGTAGGTTTAAGTCGCCAAGGATGGAGAAATTGGAGCAACCTGCTGCCGAAATGCTAATAGCATCTGGGAGTGCCTTCCTGAAGGCCACATCACTACCAGGGGGGCGATAAATCAAAAGGCCAGAGAAGGAAAAATTAGGCGTAATAGCGATTTTAAACAGCGTGCTTTCACAGCCGGAGACTTTTTGCCCTTGCCAGGAGCACGGGTAGCAGGACTTGACCGCAAGCGCTATTCCCCCTCCTCTAGAGGCTCAGTTAAGAGTATACACCGAGTACTCGGGCGGGAAGGCCAAGTTGATGACGGCCGGATCAGCGTCTAATAGCCAGGTCTCCGTTAAACAAAAAACATCTGGCGACTCCTTACCTAGCAGGTCGAAGATGTCTTGATGATGTCTTGATGTCTTATTTGCTTTCTTTATTGAACCCCTAGCTACTGCAATTAGGAACTCTGTTAATATTTCTCCTCCTATTACATATATGTCTAAAATTAAATTATACGCTGACGAAATAATGTTACTAATTAAACCTGATATGCAATCCCAAATATATGTTTTAAAGATATTCGAAGAATTTGAGGCTATAGGTGCCTATCAGATTAATAAAAAAAAACAGAGATCTTGGTGTGCGGGGGCATAGACCCTGAGCTTCATTTGGATATAAGTAGTTGCATTAACAATAGACCCAAAAGATATTTAGTTTTTTTTTTTCCTCATCAGTTATAGACCTATATAGACTAAATGTTGATTCCCTTCTTCACAAGATAGGATCAATGTTTGCAAGATGGAACCCATTGCCATTAACTATTCTTGGGCGGGTTGCGTTAATTAAAATGTCCGTGCTCCCTTCATTCAATTTTTTATTTTCTACTATTTCCTGTTTCCTTCCTGGATCTTTTTTTTCTAAAGCAGAAGCTTTGTTTCGTCCTTTATTTGGGCCAAGAAGACACCTCGGGTAGCAATAAGCACTATATATGAAGATACGGAGCAAGGCGGTCTTGCCCTACCAAATCTCAAAGACTACTATAACGCATTTTTTGCACAATATCTAGCCAGATTTAAAGATCAAACTTTTAATCAGAAGTTCTTTATACATTTTTTTAATCTAATTAGCTCTGAGATTCAGATACCCTCCCCTTTGTATATACCTAAATCACCTAAGTTTGTTTGTTATAAGATATTGAATTGGTTTTTTAAGAGACGTTCCGCGATGCTTAAAAGATATTCTCTCCCATCGCTAAATTTAGTCTCCCCTCTGATTAGTGTATTTCTCTTTACAGGGATCGAAATCTGTCCTGATATATTAGACAATTGGCAGCGGGCAGGGTTTAAGATGTTAAAAGATTTTATTAAAGATGGTGTTTGGATAACCCTGGTAGATATGGCACCTTTAATTCAAGGAAATGTTTTATTGTTAGGCTCTTATAATTTAATATATAGGGTCCTGGACAAATAGATCCTACATTGATCAGTTCATCTATCCATTTATTTAATGACCTTTTTGTGCACTCACATGAGAGAAAACCCGGGGAGTGGAAACGCTGCTTAACTTTAGGGGAACAAAATCTGAGCTATAAAGCTATTAGTAAATGGCAGAGACAGGAAAATCTAGTGTTATCTCCAATTACTTGGAAGGATATTAATAGACTGAACTTTACTGTATTAAGGGGCGCCAATTGGCGTAGAATGTTATTTTTTAGTAAATGGCTTCTGTATTATACTCCAGCGGTTATAGCCAAAATGTATAATAATATTTCATCTACTTGTTTTAGGGGCTCAAATCATGATCATGCCAACTGGTCACATATAATAGCTTAATGTTAAAAAATTATGCCCTTCTGGGAGGGCATCTTTGAGTTTTTTCAAAATCATTACAACATTACGATTTCTTTGAATGCTAAATTAATATTGCTTGGTTTTGATCCCGATCTTGCGTTACCAGAACAGTTAGTTAAATTGATGTATATAGCAATGGCAGTGGCCAGATCATTGTTATTACAGAACTGGCGTTCACAATACTGTCCTTGGTTCAGGAATGGTTTCACAAAATGGAACGAGTAAGGAAATGTGAAAAAATGTATGCCCTACGAATTGGCGGTATTAGAATATTTAAAAAAATATGGGGATCTTATTTTGATTAATCTGGACTAAGAAATGGTAGTGCATAATTTGTGGGTTTTCTGTTATTCTTTTTGTTCTAATGTGCAATTATATGCTTGTGTTGTTTTTTTATAAATGTTCTTTTTGGACTTCAATAAAAAAAACATAATTGTCAAAACTGTGCCAGACTGATTCTACACACACCATCAGGAAATGTTGGCCTTAGACCTGCTAGCTCACAGTGCACCACAAGTAACCCTAACATAGCAGGGTAACAGATGGAATGTACATCCTCAGAACATGAGAACTCTGACTTCTCAAGGAAATTGTGGTAATGGATCTAAAACCTCTTTGTTTGGTAATTCATGCATCCCCAAAAGAATACACAAAATGGAGTTTCAGTATTTATTGAAGCATTATGATTTTTGAGTTGTCCTTACCAGGTTGAGGATGGGTACGGTCCACCTATTGGTTGCATTTCCTGAGATTAAGATGCGCCCTATAGGTCCATGTCGGTGCGACAAGATTTCAGAACAAAGCACAGAGCACTTTCTATTTCTATGTAACCTGTACAGTGAATATCGTAAATTCTTTTTAAAACCTTTATTTATTAAATTTGGAGCAAGAACCATCAAAGCGGCAATGAAATTACTTTTTAATTTGCATCACCCTGACATCTGTTTTTATACGGCTAGTTATTTACTCAGGGCCATTAGCTCTAGGAAAAGCATGAATTTTTAAGCAAACTACTTTTAAAGTAATTTATTCATTGGGAACTTTTTAAAGTGGGTTAGTTGATTTGTTATATGTATCATACTGTATTTTTAGCGGATTGCGATTGTTAAGTGTATTTTCTCTTTTAACATGTATTGTATGTATGTACTTTTATGGACATGATTTACATGTTTCCGAATAAAGTTTTTGACTTGACTTGAGTAAAATAGGTACACTGCAATATTCAATAGAATGAAGCAGAATAGTATGATCAACAATGCAAAAATGATGAAGAAGATGAATAATTCAATCATTGAGCTGTTGACAGAGAATATTTACAAGCATATACAGACTGTTATCATTTGCTCCTACCTAGCTCTATCTATCATAGTGTGTCTAGGGTGGATGAATCTACCAGAATCTCGGTAGGATGCTCTAACTCCCCCTTACCTGTGTGTGCGTCTCATCAGGGAACCAGTCTTGGTGAAGAGCTAGGCTTCATCCCTTTCAGGACGTAAACAGGAATCTGCTGGGCTGGAGCTCCGGCATGGGTCATCCTTGCAGTGCCAGCAAAATGCTTCTCTAACTAAACAAAGGAGTGATGTTGTTTATTCAATAAACATCACTCATGTTGCCATGCCGAAGTCCCAGTCAAGCTGCCATTACTCATTCTACCCTGACAAAGCTGAAGCAGAGCGAACAATGTTAAACACTCACATTTTGCGAAGTGAACTTAAGGTTTTATACAGAATGTTCAAGGCTTCTTATTATGTGCCTAAGAAGATATGCAAATACAAGCAAAACTATTTCTTGGAACTATATCTGTACAAGCGAGCAAACAAATTGTGTCAAATATCATTGTTCAAGAAAAGATGTCAAGTTTAAACATGAGCATGTAAAATGGTAGCATTCCTGATTGGACCTAGATGTGACCATGTAACAGTAGCCAAATGTATGTGTACATGTTATATAATTTAGAGTTGAGGGAAGACACCTGAGGGACCCCACTTTGATGTGGCTTAGGTGAGGAGGGAAGAGACTCCAACATGACTATTTTCCATTATCCAACAAAAAAATTGATTCATTGCAAGGCAATACCACCCACTCAAATATCAGCTAGTCTGGCCAGAAATATTTCATGTGAGATGGTATTGAAACCCGCCAATAGATCAAAAAGGATTAATGAGACGCACTGACCCTGACTAAGAGAGTTTTTAATTGATAGGCAAACCTCAGGCAGAGCTATTTCTGTATTAAGTCATGGGTGAAAAACAGATTGAGGAGGATTTAATCATGCATACAGTAATAGAAATGTATTCAACCGTTGATTCAGTGGCATCTCAAGCATTTTAGAAGCAGCTGGTAACAGGAAAATAGATCTAAAATTGCCCAGCTTGGTGGCATCTGCTAAAAGTTTTTTAATAAAGGAATCCCTGCTGCAAGTTTTGATTCTGAAGGAAACATACCAGAAGCCAGTGAGGCATTACAAATTGTGTTAATAATGTCAATTGGCAAAGCCAGGACAATGTGTGGGCACAGATTCATTGGAGAGCCCAACAGACAATGTAAGATGGCCTGCCTAGATTCTTCCAATAAAATCTCCTAAAAACCTGATAAATGACCAGAACCGTTTGCTGGACTATCGCGGGTGAGGGGGGGGGGGGGTGAGGGGGGGGGGTAATTGCCCTCCGCTGAATAAAACTATGCTTAATAAAGTCCACCTTCTCTACAAAAGAGGTCAAAAGATTGTTGCACAGTTCTTCAGTAGGGGGAACTCTCAAGATAAAAGCTTTCAGCCTAGGAAATGTTTTAAAGATTTCTCTTTTGGAATAGCCTGTCTCGCTGATTTTGGCTAAGAAATACTCAGCTTGTCATTTTTAAATGACTTTATCATCAATGCTATAATTCAATACAACTTTCCTTTCCAACTGTTTATACCCTGTTTACACCTTTTCTTAAAATCAAAAACCCAAAAAGTGATAGGAAGATACTTGCAATAAGTCTAACCACTAGTTATTGCTCGGGGTAGCATTCCAACGCATCGTTCTTTTGCCCACCATGGAACCTCAGTTTGGACCCAGCCATATGCATGGTAGATGCACCTCTTAGTTCGGCAAAAAAGGAGGCAAAAACAATGGGCTAAGGCAGAACAGCCAAGATACTGTATGGCTCTACTCGGTGACAATTTATTGGCAACCCCAACCACCAGCCCCACACGAGGTCCTAACCCTTATCAGCATTACCTAACAGCAAATGACAGGAGGTCTGTAAAGTGTCCAAACAAGTATCTTTATTCACTGACCTCCATTGGTATGCGGTTCTAGTGATGGTAAGATCTTGGGAGTCAAAAGCTGATAGAGGCAAGTTAAATGGGATCAGACAATGACCCAACTACTCCACTTAGTAAGGGAAGTCAATCTTAATATACTCTAAATCAGAAAATATATAGTGATGCATTTTAATAAACTGCCGGCGATTGAGTGAAGCCAATGTATCACTGTGAAATTTGCGTTTTAACACAAAATGGGGTGAGAGCCTCACCAATAGCTTTAACAGATTCAGCTCTTGGCAGAGGCAGGCGATAAATTGGCGCCCATAAGAGGGAGAAATTAGAGGAAATCCATCCCTTCTGCCTGCTGAGGATTGTCTAGAGGAAAGGACAGGCACTGATATCAGTGCTTGAAAATAATAGCAGCCCCACCTCCCTTACTGCTAGCCCTATCCAGATGGAAAATGAGATAGGCCGAAGGGAGGGATAAAGCAATCTCAATGTTAGAGGATTCACAGAGTCAGGTTGTAGTGAATAAAAGATAGTCATCTAGGTGGACGTGTGGAAAGGCGCTCCACATGGAACATGTGAAAATGCACAACACCCAATAAAATGTAAGAACAGCAATCCTTAAGAACACATTCACTCTTGGAAATACGGCTTCAACTTAGCCCTTCACCCAAAACTGAAGTAAGGGTGGTACGTGTGGAAAAGGGACTCCACACGGAACATGAGAAAATACACACTCAACACTCAGAATTTTTTTTGAGAAAACAGCAATCAGAAGGAAAACACGCACTCTTTGAAATACAGCTTTAACTTAGCCCTTCACCCAAAACCATATAAGCTGGGTAGAAAAATACTAGAAACACAAGAATTGTGGCTTCACACTACGCCACAACACTAACAAAATACGGCATTTCCACTGCCACTGTAAGTGTGGAACGCAACTCCACACCAGACAAGTAAAATGGCTTGACTCAAAGTAAAAAAAAAATCTGGCCAAATACCCCGCCCAATACCTCACACACGTAACATAGCTAAACACTGCCCCTCACCCTAACCTCAAGGGTAGGGTGGAACAACCAAAGTCAAAACTGCTCTTAACAACTGCAGGAAACTCAAAAGAAACAAGAATCGTGAGTCCCGCACCATACCACAAGTGCAACTCAACCCACAGCACAAAAATACAAACCCTTGCACAATATCATGAAATATCAAGTTAGGGAAAGACTTCATGTTGTAGTGAAGACCGGGTTATGCCTGCACACATTGCTATGTTAGCATAAGCGTATTAGAAGTTTAAATGCCATTTTGTCACTTTGCCACTTTTGCACACAACACTACATGTATCTGTTGCTGTAAGCAAATTGCTTGCTTTTCTTTGCATGTGAACGGTCTGCTTTGCAAATCCCTAGACTTACACAGTGACTAAGTATGGGCGAATTTTGCGAATCTCGCGTTCGCGAATTTTGCGGATTTGCGAACTCGCAATCCGCAAAATCCGCGAATTCCCGCGAATTTGCGGATTTTTTTTTTTTTGTGTTCGCAAGTGTTTCTGCCAGTTCGCGAGGATTTGGTAGTAGTTCGCAATTGCGACCTTACTTATCGGCTCGCAACGGTCGCGACTATGTTGTTTCTACGTCTGGTTCATCATCACAGCCTCCCAGCACCCTCTGTTTCACCACTGCCACCCTCTCTTTGACCCATGCCACCCTCTGTTACATCAATGCCACCCTCTGTTACATCATCACTGTAGAAGATGGGGGGGAAAAGGAAGCACACCTGCCCTGCTTCAACTGACATGAATTAATTTGGGGTTAGTTTATTAACAACACCTGCCCTGCCCCAACTGACAATAATGAATTAGGGGCTAATTAATGTGTCACTGAATTTGAAGTTCCAGCCTGGCACCTGCTTGTCTGCTCCCTTAGCTGTAAATCAGGAGTCAGGACCTTTGTGGCATACAGTTAAGGTCATAGCAGGGTCACACAATTGTTGCAAGCAGGCAACCGAATTCTGGAGGGCCCCCTCAGGAAGCACAACAGGGAATCGTTACAAATCATGAGATTGACCTTTTGCACCTGCTCATTTGTTTTGCTTTTGCAAAAATTGTTTTTCGGTAATTTCGCGCTATTTGCGAGGCTCGGCGTCGCGCGAAACCGACCGCGGAAGCCACCAATTTGTGCAAATGAGCTTTATATTTTTTTTGCAGCGTGTTATTTCGCGAGTTTTTTTGCAGTATTCGCGAGCCGCTTGCAGCGCAACACGCAAATTTACCCCAAGGTCGAGTACGGGCGCGGCCATTTTGTTTGCGTGACGTATTTCCGTTTCCGCCCGCTACGTATAATCTCGCGAGGTAAGCGCATTGCGAGTACAAGTTCGCACGAGATCGCGAGGAAAATTGCGTGAGAACTTACTTTCGCGCTCGTGAACGGGCGGCCATCTTGTTTTTCATTCATTTCCTGTGTCTGGGCATGGTGTTTATCCTCTTGCTATCTTTGCCATCCTTTGCTTGTTTTCAGTTTTTTTTCAAACGATTTTGCTTCTTATCTATCCCTCTCTTTTCCTAGCTGTATATTTTTGTCTTTTCTGCTATTTTTGTTTACTTTTAAACTACTTTTTAAACTCTTTTCTTTTCTTCTTCTCTATCCTATTCCTTCTTAATTTTCTACTTCCTACCTTACCTGCCCAGACCATGGTGAAGCCAGGCGCCGTGAAGCTGCCCAGGCACTTGAGGGACGCAGCAGCGGCGGGGAGGAGGAGTCCTGGACCCCGTGCCAGGACAGCATGCGGGCGATTGAGGGGGGAGCAGGTGACCCGACGGGACATCTTCAGTCCGGAGGAAGTGGGCGCGCTGGTCTACTTCGTCCAGCGCCGCCTGCCCAGGACCATCGCGGGAGGCGGCAGGATCGCGGCCGGCTACAACATCCGGGAGCGCCGGAAGCGGTGGGAGAAGGTGTGCTGGGCCATGTCCCAACTCTCCGGGGTCCAGCGCACCTACAGCCAGGTCACCCACCGCTGGACAGACGTCCTGGACAGGGAGCGCGACCTGCTGGACCAGCTCGGCTTGGAGATCCCCGGGCTTGGTGAGTAGTAGTAGCTATTTCATCACTCACTACTATGTTTTCTCCTGCTCTGTGTTGTTGTATTGCAAATATTTGTTTTTTACATGGAGCAAGCCAATAATGCTGCTGACGATTACATTGTAGTTAAATTATATTTCAAAATCTTCTGTGCATTTCAGGTGCACTGCTCTCCTTCTCAGTGGCGTTGCTACTATGCTTATTTGTTTTCTATTTTGTGGTCTCATTGGCCTGAGTAACAATTATGTATGAGTGTACTTTACAGAACTGCGTAATGCTAGACACTAGGGGGCAGACTACATTTACAAGCCCCTTGCGCCACGTTTACGTTGCCTTGCGTGACGCAACAGCGGCGTAAACGTGGCGCATCCCTGCGAGTCATTTACAGCGTGACGCATCTAGGGAGATGCGTCACGTTATAAAGCCATGGGCCTGCGCCACAATGGGTGCGTTCCTAGTATTCAGGGTGGCCGGTCCTGCGGCTGTGCGCCTCGCAAAAGTGCCTGCGCGAAATTTACAAGATTTAACGCAGGCACTTCTGCGACGCTGCTACGTCAATTCAATTCCTTATGCCTGCTTGAAGCAGGCGTAAGGGCTGACACAGCATGTTAAGTATTGGGTGGCCCTGAGCATTACTGGAGTTGCATTGCATTGGCGACGTGACTCCAGCGATGCGCCGCTCTTACGTGACGAGATGCGTCACGCAAGTGCCTACCCTTGCGCCAGGGCGCACCGCATTGTAAATGAGGCGCATCTGCCGTGTCGCAAGGGTAGTTTTGCGTGACGCATTTGATCTGGCGCATCTCTGGAGATGCGCCAGAACGCGTAAGTAAGTATGCCCCTAAGGGGCAGAATTGCAATTACCGTCGCATCCCTGCAAAGTAGCAGGGATGCGCCAGTAATTGTGCGGCCTGCTACCACCACCAAACATGGTGCGCCGTATTTGCAATGCGGCGCACCATGGGCCCAAACCGTCACCGAAGCTTTACTGCTGGAGTTGCATCGCAACGATGGCGCAGCTCCAGCAATGCTCTGGGGTACCCTATCTCCCCAATGCTGGGTCAAGCCGTACGTCTGCTTCAAGCAGGTGCAGGGTTTGTGTGACGCATCATTGTCCTAAAGGTGACTGATTGAAATTTTGTAGATTTCCCTCAGCCACTTTTAGGATGTGTTCCAGCGCAGGAATGCCCTCCCTTGCGCCGGAACGCCCCCTGATGGCGCAGGGCTTTATAACGGGATGCATCTTCCAAATGCGTCACGTTGTTATAATATTATACGCCGCACCATGGCGCCTCTTTTGTTTAGCTGCTGCGTCACAAAAGTCACGCAAGAACGGAGCAAAAGAGTCGCAAGGGGCTTAAATCTGCCCCTTCCTTTGTACCCCTGACAATAAGAAAAATAGTGGCGGTGGATTGATAGTTTGACTATTTAAATGACTGGTTATGTAGCAGGCAACTGTTAGTGTTGTCACTGATCTGACTGAAATCACAATGGAGTTTGTCTGTCACTTTGCGTCTTGCCTGCGGACTGCTGCCTGCCAGTCCTAGGTGAACCTTTCAGTACTTTGTTTAGTGAGTTACGTGACTTTCGAAGTCGCAGGTCCGCAAATCAATGAAAACTAACCCTAATCAATATAATTTCACGGAAATATTTTGTTATTGTTGTTTTGAAATGTTTGATTTGGTTGACATTGACAAGCAACAATCATCCATGTTTTCTGTTCTTTCTTTCATGTTGTACGTCAGCTCCCCCCAGGGGCGAGGGGACACAGGAGCAGCAGGCGGCGGATGCTGTTGAACAGGGCCAGGATCGGGCAGGCGAGGGCTCCTTTGCTGGCCCCAGTAAGTTTTCATTTTAGACTACTACCTATTTTTCCTAGCGTTCCTCATTTGATTTTTTCAAAATCGTCTTTGATCTTCTTGTAGACTGTATCTAAATTCTTATCCTGCCTCTACTATGACTCCCTGTGGTATTACTAGATTATTCTTATTAGTCTGTCTGTGTAGCTAACTAAGATTGCACGGTTGGCGAAACTCCCATTCTAGTCAGCAATAGCTCTATCAACTTAGTGCAGTGCAGTCCTCTGGGATTGTCCATAATGTCTTTTGAAGTGTTCTATCTGCTTTCAAAATTTCCAACTATAAAATGTGAATGACCACCAAGAAAGAATAAGATACTACCTTTTGGTTTGGATAGGAGGACAATCCATACCACTACTGTTGAGGGGACAATTCTTCTGCAGAAACAACTATGGACAATAAATAGTGCATTGCTTATCAATTATAATAGGCGCTGTTAGAGTTTCCACATACCTCTGTGATAACAGACTTTGAACCCCCAATGTCCTTACTGAGTGACTACATAGTGTGGCACAGTCATTTACCTCCTGAATTCATCCATGATTGATCCCCAATGATGATTATCCAACGTAGCTCAAGAGTACGGAGTCAGAGTCAAGAAGTGTTAGAGGCACGGACTCATGCTTGCAAAAATTGCAAAACCTTTCGCTCAGTCACTCTAGTCTGGACCAAAAAACACAGAGTCTATTTAAGTTTAAAAGCTTTATTAAAAGTAAACACATTTATTAAAATGAAGTCATAATAAAAAACTAAACGTTTAACTGAGACTGGAAAAGTGGTTAGTGCTGACGATTAATTGAAGACATTTCTTGTTGTCGAGCCGAGCTCTCACCTTGTTTCAACTTGATCTTGTTGTTAGAAGTCCATCTTCTGTCTGTGTGGAGAAAAATGGTGCGTGTTAAAAAGCCAGCCTTCATCAGTTGTGCCAAAAAGTGCAGCAAGACAACACCCTTCCCTGGAAAAAGGGACATTTTTTTTACTTTAGAGTACACAGTCACAAATTACATTGTTTTCACATGTCTTCATTCTTAGACCAAATACTAGTGAGTGGTTTATTCTAACATTCTTAAATGTACTTTGTAGGTGGAACATCTGGTGGCGGGGCCAAATGCGGAGGTGGTGGTGCTCGACACGGAGGCGGAGGGCAATTCCTCAGGGGAGGATGCGGCGGTTCCAGTGCCGGCTGTGAGAGTTCAGACGGTGGTGGTGGCGGGCAGAGGTAAGCTCTTATATATTCCTTACTTATTGAGATTGAAGACGTGGCTGGGAAGGAAAGAATATGAGATGCATGGCTGGGTGAATGATGAAGCAATGATTGGTGGAACTGAAGGACAACAGCCTGGGTGGGTGACACAGAAACTGTATGTGTCCATAATATACCTGGATCATGCTACTATCTTACTCTTAGATAGCATATGTGTATCTAGAGCAGGGGTACTCATAGCACGGCCCGCGGGCCGGTGGCAGCCCGGCAAGCCTTCCTTGGCGGTGCGCAGACCTTGCAGACAATCACTGCTCCCCCGGCCCCCACAGAACAGAGGCTTTGTTGTATTTCACCTGTTAGCTCCCCTGCATCTCCACTCTGACAACCACTGCTCCCCCGGCCCCCACAGAGCAGAGTGGAGATGCAGGGCCACAAAGAGGTGAAATAGAACAAAGCCTCTGCTCTGTGGGGCTGGGCAAGCAGTAATTGTCAGGGTGGAGATGCAGGGGCGCTACAACAAACAAAGCCTCAATAATATGTTAATGGTCTTTTAAAGACCTGTTAAGTACTTTGGTGTGGCTGTCTGTGTGTGGGCGTTGAGGAAGCTGTCTCAGCCCGGGCTGAAGGCTGACACAGACAGACACACACACAGTGAGATGACAGAGGGGGAGGGAGAGGGAGGGCAGGAGGGAGAGAGAGATGGAGAGGGAGGGCAGGAGGGAGAGCAGGAGGGAGAGAGATGTATGTAAATGCTGGGTCTGGTGGCTCAGTGGATGAAGGCATCTGCTGCAGGGACCTGTGTGCAACCTCATGGTCACAAGTTTTCGTTTTGCTTTAGCCCCGCCCCCTCTGACTCCGCCCCCACCAGTGCGGCCCTCGGCCACAAACTACACTGTAAATTTAGCCCCTGAGAGAAAGTTTGTGAGTACCCATGATCTAGAGAGAGTAGACGGTCAGTGGATGAACTAAGTGTAACTTTGAAGAGCATGTAACACAGCACCCGCACGTCCGTTCCAGTGTAGGAAAGGCAAGGAAAAGAAGTTGTAATTTTGTCCAAATACTACCATCAATAGTAGCAGTAGTTTGTATTGCAAGCACAGCATAGATCTGGTTATTACGGTGGCCACTCCCTACCTCTCTTAATAAGTTTAGTAGTACTCAGTCATTCATGTGTGGATGTATCACTGGTCACTCAATAAAAAGCACCTAAAGTCATCCCATATGTAAGCAAAAACATCCCATGTGAAGTGATAGATAATCAGATTATTTATCTTTTTCATTTTTCCATTTCTAGTACTCATTTGCACTGTAGGGTGAAAGTTAAATTAATTAAGCAGTAGCCCTTGTAACAGAGTATTCTCAGTGCCACCCGTAATAGAAAAGTAAGAGCTTCACCACCTGCATGTACTGGACCGGTACAGTAACGCAAGTCTAGGTCACTCATCATGGCGTGCGTCTCTTTTTCTCGGGTGCAAGTTCACTGCGCTGGCATTATGCCGGCTTGCAGAAGATACCGTACCAATTTTCCTAAACAAGAGACAAGAAAAAGAATAAGACTGGTGTACTTTCATAGTCGACTCCAATGGAAGTCCATAGTGCTCGTAGAATTTGTTCCTTAAACTCCCACTAATGTTAGAGCAAGGATGAAGAAGTGGGAGGTTAGATAGATACTGGCCTCAATAGTTATGTAATGCGCTTGCAAGTTGCTAGTTGTACTGCCACACAAATTTCTGCTGAATGATTGAGTTAATCTTAAAGAGCATTGGTTACAGACTATGTCTTTCTTTCTTCATATAGATGCTCCTTCCAAACAAACAAGGAGGAAGGAGCTGGCTAGAGCGGCCCGGCAACGGAGGATCGCTGCCACTGTTGCAGAATATCGGCGGCTGGTGGCCCTGGAGGACGACGAAAGTGTGCAGTCGACCACAACAACAACGTCGTCTGCATCGGCCTCCGTGCCCCCACGGGCTGCCACCCAGCACAGTGCTCCAGCCAGACTGAGCCGGGCTGCCAAAGCCAAACGCCACCGCCGAGCAGCAAGGACAACAGCTGCCTCTCACAGCCATTGTAACTGCAAGGCACGCCTGCGCCGCAGTACCCTGAGGGTGTCCCGCCTTCAGCAGGAGCTCCACCACTTCACAAATGTGTTGGAGGGGCTCCGCGTAGAGCACGCCTTGCTCCGCCAGGAGTATGATGCCCTGGCCCAAAAAGTAAACAGCATCCACCCATAGTGTCCCTTGCCCCTTTTTTAGAGACTTTTGGGGGTGGGAATCTGGAGTTGGGTTTGGGACTTTTAAAGGACAACCGTTGGGGTTAGGGAGGGTCTTGCGGGAGATTATTTTGTTAGGGATATAAATATACTTTTTCAAACTTTATCTGAGCATACCTGTTTTTTACTGCTTGCCTGGTGGGTGGGGGTTTAACAGTAACTTTGTTTTCCTGAAAGTTTAGTTCCATTTTCTTCCTTTAAGTGTAAATGCCCAAATGTTTTCAACACTAAGTGCCTCTCACAGAGTAGGTGAAGTGAATTCAAGAGTCCTAGGACTTTAGTAGTACTACCGTCAGTCTCTCGTCTCTCCTAATACTCCATTGTACTCCCTCCCACCAAACGCTTATCTTACCTGTAATTTGTGTTTTAAAGTAGGGCTAGACCCAGGGCTGGCTCCAGGGGAAGCATCGAATAAGGTTGGCGATCTTGGGCGGATAAAATTTCCTCATAGCGGTGGTACTAGTGGTGTGACACAGTGGCAGTTGCATGCCTATGAAAAAAAAGAAAATGAAATATGGTTTGTCCTCCTGAGCAATACAACGGTACAATAGAGAATATAGCAGGTGACAGTACACTAGAACAGTGCCACATTGTAGCCTAACAAATGGTAAAGTATAACTACTAATTCGGTTGAAGTTCTTTGACATTAGCCATGGGTCTTTGTCAAGCAGAGTAAGAATATATCCTCGAACTTCTTCACCAGCCTGTTGCTATCACCTTATCCTCCCCAGCAAGTGTGTGGATTTCTTGCTGTAATTTAGTCACACATCAATCAAAACCACACAGCCCGGGGGAAGAGGGTTAGGGTTTGAAAAATGGATGGGTACGGGGTTTTTTAGGAAAGGTTTTGGGAGACAAGAAAAAATAGCACAGCATGGACAAACAATTGTGAACATAAACAAATCTTTGGGTACAAACCTATCCATCAATCTTTGAAAGTGCATGCACTACTGCATGCATGTCAGTGAAAAGTAAGTAGTACTTTCGACAACTGTGGAAGAAAGAATGCGACAGTACAGGGCGTGTGTGGAAATATTGATAACTATATTCAACATAAGGTCTCTGTTGCCAGATACCTGAGAGCCTTGCTGGTCACTATAAATCCATTCACAACACTCAATGGGGTTGGTCTGGAAGGTGTAGTAGATAGAAAAGGAGAAATTGCTCTTTTTCTAGGTGTCCCCTCACTCACCAGGGTTGCCCCTTGGTGACATGCTTCATCATTGGGGTCATCCCAGTCCTCTACGGGCTGGGGTGTGCTGCGACTTGCGAATTACATAGGAGCACTTACAAATGACTATGTGTGGTGCAGATGTGATAGTGGAGTGGACTAAGTGATGTGTTAAAGGATCAATTTAGAAGCAGAGAGAGATCCAAGAAATGCAGTCACAGTCCTAGAAAAACACAATGGATACTGTATCTGTATGTTGTTGTAGTTGTCCTGTTGAATTTGGTAAGTAAGTTGCATGCAGAAAAAAAATCCTCTTATTAGCGGCACTCCTTCATTGCAGCTGACGCTTCGTCCATCGATGTTGGTCACCACCAGAAGACACCCTGTAAAAAAAGCACAGCATGGACAAACAATTGAACATAAACAAAGCTTTGGGTACAAACCTATCCATCAATCTTTGAAAGTGCATGCACTAGTGCATGCATGTCAGTGAAAAGTAAGTAGCACTTTCGACAACTGTGGGAGAAAGAATGCGACAGTACAGGGCGTGTGTGGAATTATTGATAACTATATTCAACATAAGGTCTCTGTTGCCAGATACCTGAGAGCCTTGCTGGTCACTATAAATCCATTCACAACACTCAATGGGGTTGGTCTGGAAGGTGTAGTAGATAGAAAAGGAGAAATTGCTCTATTTCTAGGTGTCCCCTCACTCACCAGGGTTGCCCCTTGGTGGCATGCTTCATCATTGGGGCCATCCCAGTCCTCTACGGGCTGGGGCGTGCTGCGACTTGCGAATTACGTAGGAGCACTTACAAATGACTATGTGTGGTGCAGATGTGATAGTGGAGTGGACTAAGTGATGTGTTAAAGGATCTATTTAGAAGCAGAGAGAGATCCAAGAAATGCAGTCACAGTCCTAGAAAAACACAATGGATACTGTATCTGTATGTTGTTGTAGTTGTCCTGTTGAATTTGGTAAGTAAGTTGCATGCAGAAAAAAAATCCTCTTATTAGCGGCACTCCTCCATTCCATCTGACGCTTCGTCCATCAATGTTGGTGACCAGAAGACAGCCTGTCCACTCCCTGCCTGGCGGATGCTGAATTGCGGCTCGCTAATGTGAAGCCTGACTCCATCCTTTTTTCCCCATTGCACAGACTGAAACCCGGCCTGTAATTATTCAACGAAAAACAGGAAGTGATATAATATTACAACACCACTGATAAATAAATATAAGGTATGTAGGCTGTGGAGTGCAAAAACTCACACTTTGATTTTCCTAGTAGACAGTACAATATTTTTGACAGTGCGTACTCTGTCTGAGTCACCTTTTGAAGGATAAATAAGTATGGGCAAATTAATGTAGCGGATCTATCCCCTCAAGCTAGGTGTACTGTAAACTGTGTTTTAGAACAAAATTAGATCTTCCCAGCAGTGCTCCCACCCAGACCCTTACTAAAGCCAGTCGCAAAAATGTAGAAGACCCCCAATCAAATCGCAAAAAACGAGGCGTAGCAGAAAACTGGTGACAAAACGTACTTTGAAAGTAAAAGTAGGCCCAAATACCCCCTTACCCACCGTGGATTGCATTCAAACCACTTGCAAGCAACCAAGCAAAAGTATCCATAGCCAGCATCGCTCCAAGACTCGAAAACCCCCCCACCCAAACACATGCAATCGAAATACTGCTAACCCTAACGAACCCTAAGTTAAGAATAGTGGCAAAGGCTTTCTTTAACTATGCCAAATCCCCCCTTTCCCACCCAGGATTTTCTTCAAATGACTTGCAACCAAAATTACACATTCTCACGAGTGCTCTAAGACCCCAGAACTCAGTTGCAAAAATGTAGAACACCCCGAAACACATGCAATCCTGCTGCTAGGGCTAACGAACCATAAGTTACAAAAAGTGCGAAAAGGCTTTTCGGCATGGATTTTGTCCCAACCACTTCCACCCGGTATTAGCACTTCCCAGGAATGGCCCAAGACCCGCCAACCCACCCGCCAAAAAGCATAACACCCCCAAAAGGCCAAAAGCAACATCTCCTACTTACAATATTTCTCGGCCTTCGGTCCAAACGCGCTGCGTAGCTAGGCCATAAGTCCGGTTTGCCACCACGGATTTCCTGAAAAGCAAATGCAATCAAGATTAGAGTGTCCCAGCAGTGCTGACAGACCCCGAAACTCACCCACAAACAGACGGAACCCCCCTAAGAGCACCTCAAAGGCAAGCAAGTCAGCAAAAACACAAAAAAATTTCCGCCTCGGATTTGGTCCAAACGACTTTTATCCGGTATTAGAGCTTCCCAGCAATGGCCCCAGAGCCGTCAACCCAGGAGAAAACGAGTAGAAGACCCCCAAACAGCCAAAGAGCAAAAGTACAAAAATGGGGACTTAGTCATTTTTTCCCAAATTTCCCAAATCACTCCGCGCGCGCTCTGCAGCTAGGCCCTAACTCCCCTCTGCCACCATAGATTTGCTTCAAACCTCTTGCAAAGTGAAGTATCCATAGCCAGCAGTGCTCCCAGACCCCGAAACCCACCCACAAACACCAGGAAGCCCCCCAAACAGGCCCCCGAAAACGCTACATTCAGCAAAATGTCAGAAATAGCAAAAAAAAAAATCGGCCTGGATTTTGTCCCAACCACTTCTACCCGGTATTAGACCTTCCCAGGAATGACCCAAGACCCGCCAACCCACCAGCCAAAAAGCATAACACCCCCAAACAGGCCAAAAGCAACATCTCCTACTTACAATATTTCTCGGCCTTCGGTCCAAACGCGCTGCGTAGCTAGGCCATAAGTCCGGTTTACCACCACGGATTTCCTGAAAAGCAAATGCAATCAAGATTAGAGTGTCCCAGCAGTGCTGACAGACCCCGAAACTCACCCACAAACAGACGGAACCCCCCTAAGAGCACCTCAAAGGCAAGCAAGTCAGCAAAAACACAAAAAAATTCCGCCTCGGATTTGGTCCAAACCACTTTTATCCGGTATTAGAGCTGCCCAGCAATGGCCCCAGAGCCGTCAACCCAGGAGAAAATGAGTAGAAGACCCCCAAACAGCCAAAGAGCAAAAGTACAAAAATGGGGACTTAGTCATTTTTTCCCAAATTTCCCAAATCACTCCGCGCGCGCTCTGCAGCTAGGCCCTAATTCCCCTCTGCCACCATGGATTTGCTTCAAACCTCTTGCAAAGTAAAGTATCCATAGCCAGCAGTGCTCCCAGACCCCGAAACCCACCCACAAACACCAGGAAGCCCCCCAAACAGGCCCCCGAAAACACTACATTGAGCAAAATGTCAGAAATAGCAACAACAAAAAAATCGGCCTGGATTTTGTCCCAACCACTTCTACTCGGTATTAGACCTTCCCAGGAATGGCCCAAGACCCGCCAACCCACCCGCCAAAAAGCATAACACCCCCAAACAGGCCAAAAGCAACATCTCCTACTTACAATATTTCTCGGCCTTCGGTCCAAACGCGCTGCGTAGCTAGGCCATAAGTCGGGTTTGCCACCACGGATTTCCTGAAAAGCAAATGCAATCAAGATTAGAGTGTCCCAGCAGTTCTGACAGACCCCGAAACTCACCCACAAACAGACAGAAACCCCCCTAAGAGCACCTCAAAGGCAAGCAAGTCAGCAAAAACACAAAAAAAATTCCGCCTCGGATTTGGTCCAAACGACTTTTATCTGGTATTAGAGCTTCCCAGCAATGGCCCCAGAGCCGTCAACTCACCTGCAAAGAGGTAGAACAACACCCCCACAAGTGCTGAGTCTTTCTTCATTGGGCGTAAACCAGCCCTCTGCTTTGATGGAAATAGGAGTCTGGAGGAGGAGGATAGAGGAGCATGTTCTTCTGAACTTGTGAACCTGAGGAATGCAGACTGCGGCACCTTCAAATCAATTAGCAAACAAGTGAAGACAGTTCTGCTGATGGGCTTGTTTTTGTGATTATCTGATTAAAGTTTGAATTATATTAACTGTGCACAACAAAGAAAGACAAACACACAGGAATAAAAGTGAATAAGGACGAAAAAGAAAGTTATTGATTCATTGTCTCATTTTCAGGGCTCGGTATCACGGTCCATGAATGAGAATAAGGCTTCGTCATCATACTCTGCGAATTCAGGCAGGGTGAGCTCAGTGTCACCTGACAGAGAAGAAATTCCCTCATCTATGTTGCTGGCCACCTCGTCTTCATCCGGCGCGCTTTCTCGTACTCTGAAATCTGGTGGTATGAGGTGCTGATTCATCTTGATCATTGTTAACCTCTCCACATTTTTGGGCGAGAGGCGGCTCCGTTTGGAAGTTACAATGCCACCAGCAGCACTGAAAACACGTTCAGAAGACACGCTTGCGAGTGGGCAAGACAAGTAGTTTAAAGCCAGGTTGGTGAGCTGTGGCCACAATTCTTTTTTCCCATGCCAATACGCCAATGGGTCAGCATTAACATAGACCTCTGTTGAGTCATTCAGATAGTCCTTGACCATTGAATCAAGGTTCTCCTCCAAGGTTCCTCCACTTTGCTTAGCTGTTGCTGTGACCTTTTGAGAACCAAACCCAAGCCGAGCTAGCCAATCCTCTTCAGCCTCCAATGTTACTGTTGTGTCTGGTGGTGCAGATGATCCGGTTGCCGGTCTCTTTAACGGCTGAGAGGCCACTTGTGCCGCAGCCACAGGTGCAGAAGTGGATTGTTTTGACTGGGGATGGCCTGCTGATGCTGATGTACTGCCTTTTCCTTCAATTTTCTGCCGTTCTCTTTCAAACCTCTTGGCTGAGGAGGCTATCCACTGTTTGTACTTTGTAACATCTTCATCAGCAAAAGGAAAGAATGCTTGGCCTGCCAGCGCCTTTTTGTAGCGTGGATCCAGAATAGTAGCACAAATGTAATGCTGGTTTGAGTGGATCATTTTAAGACGTTCATCACCTTGTAGGTGCTCTAATAATTTCTCAGCCAGAACAAAAGGGTCTTGGTTTTTTTCATCTTTTTCAAACACAGAACACACCTCCTTCAGTTGGTGCTCCAGCATGTACAAAAATGGGATAGCTTTTCCCAAATTACAGTCCTCCTTGCTGACTGCACGCGTGAAGAGCTCAAAAGGACGAAGCATGAGTGTCAGGCTTTTAACTATGTTCCATTGCGCCTCACCCATCCTCAGGTCCTCCTTCTGAGCTGTACCCTGTGTTAAGAAATAGTGATTGAGTACCGTATACTGCTCATACAGACGCTCAAGCATGTAGAAGGTTGAGTTCCAACGTGTTACCACCTCCTGGATGAGTGCTTTCACTGGCATTTGACGTTCATATAGCAGGCTCCTCAGATGCTTCCGGGCCTTAAAAGAATGGCTGAAATGGTTGCACATTTTTCGGCAGGTCTCCACTACTCTGTACGCTGCACTGTCTTTATCACCCAAGAATTTTTTGACAACCAGGTTTATACAGTGCGCCAAACACGGCACTCTGAAATAGTCACCCAGCTGTATGGCCGTAACTATATTGGAGCCATTGTCCGTGGAAACATAACCAACCTGGCCTTTTTTTGGGGACAGCCAGTCAAGGACCTTTGTGTTGAAGACATCCAAAATGTTTTCTGCTGTGTGACGTTTCTCCAAACCAAACATGGATAGTGTTGCATGTTTCCGAGCAGCTTTAAAAACAATGTCCGGGTCAACACCTGCTTTTAGCTTTGCTTTAGCCCCTGAAAAAGAGACCCAGTGTGCAGTGATGCACATGTAATCAGCGCCTGCACCACTGGTCCACATGTCTGTTGTCAGATGTATAGTGTGAACAGCACTCTTCTGCAAAGCTGCCCCAATCACCTTCAGAACATCTTCATGTAATGCTGGAACCGCAACTCGGGAAAAATAGAACCGGCTAGGAACCTTCCATTTAGGGCAGAGCGCTGCCACTAATTCTAGAAAACCAACCCCTTCTACAAAAGAAAAAGGGAGAAGGTCCAGAGCTAGCATTTTAGCCAGCTTAGTGTTATACAGACGCGTCAGTGGGTGGTTGCGTTCATATTGCGCTTCTGTAAACAACATCTTTTTAATGTTGCCCTGGACCAAGGATTTACGGGATGATGATGATATCTTCGACCCAGTTACGCTCGCTGATGAACTTTTTCGCATTGATGTCTCACTCTCTCCCACACTCTTAGTGTGGCTCACATGGGGTGTGCTGCTGACAGGGGTACTGGGTGTAAGTGAAGTGTTTGAATCGTCTTCTTCCTCCTCGTCATCATCAGATGAAAAATCAACGTTTTCATTACGTGCAATTCGGGCTTCCTTGACCGCATCTAGGTGCGCAAGCCATTGGACAGCGTGCGTTCTCTTAAGATGACCTCTCTGGCCTCCGGTACCATAGTTGGTACCAAACTTACCACGACTAACTCGAAGCTTACAAATGCTACAAATGGCTACGTTTTCCTTTTTTGGGCAAACACTAAAGAAGTCCCAAACTGGAGACTTGAAATGTCTTTGGAGGCCGGAGGAGGCGGCGATACTGGTGGTGGTGGTCCTGCTGCTAATGCCAGATGAAGTGGAGGATGTGGATTGCCGAACTTCAGTACGTTTTGCACTTTCACCACCACTAATTGAGGTCGAGGTGGATGGAGGTCCCACTCCCTTCTTGCGAGAAAGAAATATGGAAGCGGTAGGTGTTGGTGTACTAGTTAACTCCAAATCTAATCATTGTTGTGTTTCCATTTCCATTGCCTCCTCGTCGACATCATCATCACGCTCAGCAGCTTCTCGGGATAGGGTCAAAATGTCTCTTTGCTGCATGCCCGCTGGGGCTGCAGTGACCTTTATGATGACTGGCTCGTCGTCATCGTGAGAGGCTTCACCAGCAGCAGTATCCGTCACTTCTTGTTGAGCCTCATCACTCTCCATAGCTATGAGTTTTTCGACGACCTTCCTTTTACGCTTAGGTACCTTTGTCAGATCATGGTGTGCCTCACTCTCAGACTGCCGTGATGATGGTTCCCAATCTTCATCCAGAATGGGATCATCAGAAGGAGGTGGGCTTGAAGAAGATGTGGACACCAACCTTGATCTTTTCCTTGCTAGGGATGTGGAAGACAATGAATGATCATGAGGAGGAGTGGCTTCCAATGATACCTCGGCTTGATTGTCGATTTCCTGATGTGCCCCTACTTCGGGAGGAACAACTATTGTGGGCACTTGTGACCCTCCATGCACCTCTGCTTGCGCATCTCCTTGCGCTGCCTCTCCTTCCACATGTACTTGGGCTTGTACTTGCACATGGTGTTGTTGTTGCGGCTGTGGTTGTTCAACACTTGTCAGATGAGTTACAACAACCTGTGTTGATTCAGGGACATTGCTGCTACTTTCTTGCGATGAGCCAACATCACTGGTCGATGGTGATTGGAGAAGTACACTGACTGCCTCTGAAGCACTCAAGGGCTTTGACTTAAGTTGGCGTGGTGGTGGAGGCACTGAACCCAATGGAGCGGGGGTGCTGCTCCCAGCTTGGTCCCCAGCAGATCCTGCTGCTGCTGCAGGCGTACTTTTTTTTTTGCTCCCAAAAAACGCGGCGGCCGGCACACCAGCCTCCTTGGTAACTTGCTTCTTCTGCTCCTTACTAGCAACTTTCTTGCTAGAGGAGCTACGGAGACCTTTTTTTGGGGCCATCTTCTTCAGAGCAGGTCAGACAGCAGGCCGCAGTTGCACGAATTGTAGAGTTGTCTGAGGCCAGACGTGACGTCGCGTGACGTTATGCTGCACACACACACCGCTGCAGGACTTCTTCCTGGCACTGGTGGTTCTCTTGAGTCTTGTGCACCTAAAAACAATGGAAGACAGAGGAACATCAGTTCAGTTATACACCCCAAAAAAATCGAAAAAAAACAGAAAAATCAGCACAATCCCATGCCCTCCATGATGCTTAAATTCAAGACACCCCACAGAAAGACTAGGCACATGCAACACTCACTAGTCACTACCCCTGGTGAAAAGACCACTACAACAGGCCAAAAAACGAAAATCACAGAAAAATCACCACAATCCCATGCCATGATGTTTAAATTCAAGACAACCCACAGAAAGACTAGGCACATGCACCACTCACTACCCCTGGGCCCTGGGCATAATGGATGAAAGCTAGGCAAAATGGGTGCAGGCCTGAGAACACTCCCTGCATTCAAAATGGCCCCCTCCATCACAGCACATGGCCAGGGCCTGTAGCAGCACTCAAAATGGCCCCCAACCACATGGCCTGTCCATCCACAACAGGCCCAAAAAACAAAAATCACAGAAAAATCACCACAATCCCATGCCATGATGTTTAAATTCAAGAAAACCCACAGAAAGACCAGGCACATGCACCACTCACTACCCCTGGGCCCTGGGCATAATGGATGAAAGCTAGGCAAAATGGGTGCAGGCCTGAGAACACTCCCTACATTCAAAATGGCCCCCTCCATCACAGCACATGGCCAGGGCCTGTAGCAGCACTCAAAATGGCCCCCAACCACATGGCCTGTCCATCCACAACAGGCCCAAAAAACGAAAATCACAGAAAAATCAGCACAATCCCATGCCATGATGTTTAAATTCAAGACAACCCACAGAAAGACTAGGCACATGTACCACTCACTACCCCTGGGCCCTGGGCATAATGGATGAAAGCTAGGCAAAATGGGTTCAGGCCTGAGAACACTCCCTGCATTCAAAATGGCCCCCTCCATCACAGCACATGGCCAGGGCCTGTAGCAGCACTCAAAATGGCCCCCAACCACATGGCCTGTCCATCCACAACAGGCCCAAAAAACGAAAATCACAGAAAAATCAGCACAATCCCATGCCATGATGTTTAAATTCAAGACAACCCACAGAAAGACTAGGGACATGCACCACTCACTACCCCTGGGCCCTGGGCATATTGGATGAAAGCTAGGCAAAATGGGTGCAGGCCTGAGAACACTCCCTGCATTCAAAATGGTCCCCTCCATCACAGCACATGGCCAGGGCCTGCAGCAGCACTCAAAATGGCCCCCAACCACATGGCCTGTCCACCCACAACAGGCCCAAAAAACGAAAATCACAGAAAAATCAGCACAATCCCATGCCATGATGTTTAAATTCAAGAAAACCCACAGAAAGACTAGGCACATGCACCACTCACTACCCCTGGGCCCTGGGCATATTGGATGAAAGCTAGGCAAAATGGGTGCAGGCCTGAGAACACTCCCTGCATTCAAAATGGCCCCCTCCATCACAACACATGGCCAGGGCCTGAAGCAGCACTCAAAATGGCCCCCAACCACATGGCCTGTCCATCCGCAACAGGCCCAAAAAACGAAAATCACAGAAAAATCAGCACAATCCCATGCCATGATGTTTAAATTCAAGACAACCCACAGAAAGACTAGGCACATGCACCACTCACTACCCCTGGGCCCTGGGCATATTGGATGAAAGCTAGGCAAAATGGGTGCAGGCCTGAGAACACTCCCTGCATTCAACATGGCCCCCTCCATCACAGCACATGGCCAGGGCCTGTAGCAGCACTCAAAATGGCCCCCAACCACATGGCTTGTCCATCCACAACAGGCCCAAAAAACGAAAATCACAGAAAAATCAGCACAATCCCATGCCATGATGTTTATAATCAAGACAACCCACAGAAAGACTAGGCACATGCACCACTCACTACCCCTGGGCCCTGGGCATGTTGGATGAAAGCTAGGCAAAATGGGTGCAGGCCTGAGAACACTGCCTGCATTCAAAATGGCCCCCTCCATCACAGCACATGGCCAGGGCCTGTAGCAGCACTCAA
This sequence comes from Lissotriton vulgaris, assembly GCF_964263255.1. Classification (NCBI taxonomy): domain Eukaryota; kingdom Metazoa; phylum Chordata; class Amphibia; order Caudata; family Salamandridae; genus Lissotriton; species Lissotriton vulgaris. The sequence continues at coordinate 484,428,783 of NC_141693.1, read as the reverse complement.
AATGGCCCCCAACCACATGGCCTGTCCATCCACAACAGGCCCAAAAAACGAAAATCACTGAAAAATCACCACAATCCCATGCCATGATGTTTATATTCAAGACAACCCACAGAAAGACTAGGCACATGCACCACTCACTACCCCTGGGCCCTGGGCATAATGGCTGAAAGCTAGGCAAAATGGGTGCAGGCCTGAGAACACTCCCTGCATTCAAAATGGCCCCCTCCATCACAGCACATGGCCAGGGCCTGTAGCAGCACTCAAAATGGCTCCAAAACACATTGGCTGTCCATCCACAACAGGCCCAAAAAACGAAAATCACAGAAAAATCACCACAATCCCATGCCATGATGTTTAAATTCAAGAAAACCCACAGAAAGACTAGGCACATGCACCACTCACTACCCCTGGGCCCTGGGCATAATGGATGAAAGCTAGGCAAAATGGGTGCAGGCCTGAGAACACTCCCTACATTCAAAATGGCCCCCTCCATCACAGCACATGGCCAGGGCCTGTAGCAGCACTCAAAATGGCCCCCAACCACATAGCCTGTCCATCCACAACAGGCCCAAAAAACGAAAATCACAGAAAAATCAGCACAATCCCATGCCATGATCCAGCCCCTCCATGATGTTTAAATTCAAGACAACCCAAAGAAAGACTAGGCACATGCACCACTCACTACCCCGGGTGAAAAGGCCACAACAGGCCAAAAAAACAAAAATCACAGAAAAATCAGCACAATCCCAAGCCACCCAGCCCCTCCATGATGTTTAAATTCAAAACACCCCACAGAAAGACTCAGTGCACCCACCACTGAGTACCCCTGGGCAAAAGGCCCCAAAACAGCCCAAAAATCGAAAATTCCAAAATTGTACTTGCAGCAACTGTAATGCCCCAAACAAACTTACTTGTGAAATTTCCAATCCAAAAGTGATCCAAAGAAAGTCAAAAAGGCCTCAAATCCAAATATCCAGCAGCATCCACAAAAAGTAATCCTTCCAGCTCCAGATCCAAATGAAAAGTGACCAGGAGATGGACAAAGCACTGGGAGGAGCCTGCTGGACAGGAACAGGAAGTTGAAGACTGTGGGGCACTTCCTTCCTCCCACCCCCCCTCCCCAAAATGGACTCCTCGCAAAAAAAGTGCAGGCAAATGTCAACCTAAGGAGTTATTCAGATAAAAATCAGCATTTCAAGAAGGTTTATGCTGCTTGCTGGTGGATTTCTTGTGCAGAATTGCACATTTTATATTTTCGCGTGTGCGAGATTGTTGCTGCTCGCCGCATCTCAAAGCTCGCAATTGCGAAGTACCGCGATACGTGATAACGGCGTACTCGCGTTGACAAACGCTCGCTGTAAAAGTTGGCAAGCCGCGATTACGTAATCGCGCTTGCCAAATTCCCGCGGGATCCCGCAGCAAGATCCAAAATGGCGCAGCACTCGCAAAATATCAAGAAAAGTAACTCGGCAAACGATGATAAACGCCGCGCGCCGCAAAATTGTATCACCAAGAAAAAAAAAATCCGCTGCGTGCGAATTTGCGGATTTTGCGGGAAATTCGCAAATCTCGCGGATTGCGAATTTACCGAAAATCCGCAAAATCCGCGAGCGTAACGGATTTTCCGCCCATACTTAACAGTGACCTCAGTCTGTGCACTTTGTGCAGAAGTCTTCAAGGTCGAATAACAATGTATGCTGTTGATTCAGGTTGATCGGCCCACGCTCTAGACACAATACGCACACAGCTGCGAATAGCTGAAACTTGAGTGCCTTTAACATTGCACTGCATGCATGTTTTCAGACACTTTGAGAAAAACCTTTCCAACTACAGAGAGCATTACTGATCCTGTGATGTGATTCACCTCAGCTGATCTTGGAGGTATGGGGTTCCCTGTTTAAACATAGAGACCTTCGATTATTATAAAACCTAGCTCCTAGCCAGGGGAGGGTGGTACACAAGGCGTTATAAGACCTGTTTCCACTATCATTATAACATGATTTCTCCCTTTGTGTTTTATGGAATTGTAACAATGCTGATTGTATTATTTCTAATCATATACCTGCTTATGTTAGCCAAAATACTGCATCTCAGAGCACATAGTTAAAATAAGCATTTTAAACTTTTCTGTGTCTCTGATTACTCCCGTTGTAGACTTAAACGTCAAGAGTGTTCTTGATTTCCACTATTCCTGAGAGTAACCTAAGTCGCACTGACATTTTTTGATCCCCCCTGGGCATACATCTGGTTGGTGCTCATCTCTATTTTTTTTCAGGTCGATTGGATTTGTGGTTGTCTTTTTTCATTTAATTAATGGACATTACCTTACCAAAAGATCTACAATGAAGTTAATTGATGGAACTTTGGCACCCCACTCCTCATCACACATCATAAAGAGGGACCAGACTTTTGTTGATATCACTGCCTGGCTTGTTTTAGATGGGATTGTATGGGATGCTTTAACATTTCAAATTCATGTTATCACAGAGGTGATAAATGTCCCCAATTTACTTTGTGTTACTATGGGGAATGCTGTGAAACAAAACATACGCTCTGACGATTGGGATGTCCAGGCTGTTGAGGCTTTTTTTTCTGATTTAAAATATTATGTTGCATTTGATGCTAAAGATTTGTATTTGGACTCCGCAAATTATGCAGAGTTGTTTTGTTATCAGTGCTATGGCAATCATTTCTTGCATAAAGCAAATACATTTAGAAATATGGTTAATTATACATGATGGGAACATTGCCCAGCTCCATTTGAAGGCAGTTCAAAAAATCTTTTGAAAAAATTGACTTATTTTAGTCCATCTAATCCGGAAGCCTTTTATTTTAAAATGGCTACTAAGTCCTCTTCCAAAATTAGACTCACACACACAAAATTGTTGTACTCAAGTCCTTCATGGATCAATTAGATATAGGTGGCTATGAGCTATGGAAGATACCATTGATCTTAAATCTGTTTGGGGTTCTAAAACCTGGCAGGTACAAGGCACAGAAGCTGTACATCTTGCGTGCCTCATACCAGCCCACATGTTGTTTTTGAATTCTACTAATTTTCAAACCACTTGCTTTGGATTGGCTACTTCTAAAAAAATGAATGCCCCTACCATTCCTGATCTGGGTGTTTATCCTACATGGGACAATCACACAGATATGTCAATTGATGAATTGCAGTCTCAAATTACTAATACCTCCTTTAATATTTCCAGCTTGGATCCCCAAGGTTGGTTGTTATGGCAAAAGAGTTCAGATTCATGCCGACATAGTTTTCTGGGTCTGGCCCCGGGCTACATGCAGTTTAGGGTGGACCCCCGTTTTGAAAACTCCCATTCTGTTACTACCTATTCCGTAGGCAAACGATGTCAAAATTTGCTTAAACATTTCACCTTAGCGTCTTTTAAGCAACACTTATCACAATTTACTGACAATGTTAATTTGACTGACTTTGTTAAAGACCCTGTAGGAGGCAGGTCCAAAAGATGGGTGTATGCTATTTACAACAAAGTTTAGAAATTGCCTCAAATTGGGGCTGCTTCTAGATTAAGGGCTATTGATCAAGCTAATTTAGAAAAAGTGCTTGCAGTCGTTGATAATAGCATTAATACTCTTTCTTCAGAATTTACAATTTAGATAATATTGTTTCATCTGTTGTGGATATTGTGCAAGATGAAGTATCTGTTTTGTTCCATGGTCTAAATCAATTGCATTTGATGATGCAGTTTGCTTGGACTTTGCAAACCTTGAAATCTGGTAAAGGTCATTGGGGCTACATGAATACGTCATCTTTGTTTTTACCTTTTAATTTAACTGAAAAACAACAATTCATGTCCATGAAGGATGCAACATACTTACTTTTGCATATAGAAAAATTGGAACCCTTACCATACTCTGTCACTGAATCTAATTCTGCTGTATGGCTTATTCATTGGTTAATACCACAGCCTTTCCCCTTGTTTAAATTCAGTTCATGTATGAAACATTATTCCCTAGGCAGATATGAATCACTAGGTAGCACTTTTCTCCATGGAGTTTGGTCTCTACCATTCACATACAGGTGCATGGGAGATGGTAATGAAGTTTATTTAAAAGGCGAGGAGTGCACTTCTACACCTGATCATTCACTGGTGTGCAAAAATATACAATTTCATGGGGCGTGTAATACTCAAACTCCGAATTTAGCTTGCATTATAAAGGGAAATCCAGTGCGAGCAATAACACCAACTTCACATTACTAGCTAACGGTAGTTATTTGCTTTTTATATAATGAAGCTTGTTGTGGTACGCTGGGGGGGATTCCGTACATTGTAACTATCTTCCAACGTGTAGTCTGCTGCAAAAATGTGCTTTTCTCACCCCCGCATTGGAGACTCGATATATCCATCTGGCCTTCCATTCCTACTTTGAAAGCAGAGTTCAACAAGATGAGCAGAATAAGGGCTCTATTGTCCCAAAAAGAAGTTGCCCTTACTTCTTTACGTGAAAAATGTGTCCTTCACGTAGCTAACACCCGAACAGAGGTGCATGAACTTTTAAATACCGATCTCACACTTCATTTCAGCGCCTTGATCCACTCTATATTCAATGCCTCTACAACAACAAGCTTGGCGCATTTTTTCAAAGGGTGGGCTCTGGCCATGTGACCTCGTTCCAAACAATATTTGGTGTAATACCAGCATTTTTTCATTCTATTTTTTCCGGCGTCTTTGGCGGGTTACCACTAGTTCACACCTTGGCTCCTGGTGTACTACTGTTGATTTGCTTGCTCTGAAATGGCTGCACTATCTGTGTCATGAGACTGCCTACCCCGGCTGTTCACACTTCATAACCGGATTCTTGAATTCTATAGCACACTAATCTTCCGGTTCTCATACGTTACTTGCGTGTAACCTGTGTTCCATTGCCTGGATTGTTCTTTTCAATGGTCTTTGGAATTGTGTTTCTCCAAAACGGCGTCTCCTGCCCTGGATTATGATCGACTAATGAGCCCCTTAGTGGCTCATGAGTGGGACTGTTCCGGTATCGGGATTATAGCTTTATCGGCGGCACATGACTTCCTGACACAAAGTTACCTCGAAGAACACGCACGTTGTCCTCTGATGGTGCTAGAGTCTCCAGTTATCAAAGAACATGCTCATGGATTAGATTGGCAGTTATCCAGCTTTGAGCACATACTGAACTCAGATTTTTTAAATTTTACGAATGTTTTCTCTGTCCGTGATGAGCAGTATATCACCCCTTCTTGTTTTTTTTATTTTTACTTATCTCACATCTTCGAATTTATCACTTCCAATTATCAGGTTTGGCAAAATAGGAATTTGGTTCTGTCTCACTCGAACTTGAACTCTGAGTTCCTAAATTGCTTCCCTTTTGTTCATGGTCCGATCAGAGGAGGGTGTATTGAAGAACGGGTTCTGCCTGCACACATTGCTATGTTAGCATAAGCGTATTAGAAGTTTAAACACCATTTTGCCACTTTCCCACTTTTGCACATGACACTACATGTATCTGTTGTTGTAAGTTAAACTGCTTGCTTTTCTTCGCATGAGAATGGTCTGCTTTCCACATCCCTAGACTTACACAGCCACCTCAGTCTGTACACTTTGTGCAGCAGTCTGCAAGATCAAATAACAATGTATGCTGTTGATTCAGGTTGATTGGCCCTTGCTCTAGACACAACAAGCATACAGCTGCGAATAGCTGAAACTCGAGTGCCTTTAATATTGCAATGCATGCATGTTTTCAGACACTTGGAGAAAAAACGTTCCAACTACAGAGAGCGTTGCTGATCCTCAGCTGTTTTTGGAGGTATGGGGTTCCCCGTTTAAACATAGAGACCTTCTATTATCATAAAACCTAGCTCCTAGTAAGGGGAGGGTGGTACACAGGCGCTATAAGACCTGTTTCCACTATCATTATAACACAATTTCTCCCTTTGTATTATATGGAATTGTAACAATGCTGATTGTATTATTTCTAATCATATGCCTGGTTATGTTAGCCAAAATATTACATCTTAGAGCACATAGTTAAAATAAACATTTTAAACTTAACTGTGTCTCTGATTACTCACGTTGTGAACTTGTATGAGAATAAAAATGAAAGAGTGTTCTTGATTCCCACTATTCCTGACAGTATCCTAAGTCGCTTGTTCTGGGTTGTCTAATCATTGGTAGCTTCACTGTAGTACGGAGAACAAATGAGACACTGATGCTAGTCGGATAGGGGTTCTGGGTACTGAGGTGAGTTTTTTGGTACACCACAGTTCACTGAGGTCCTGGTTCTGTGCATGAGCAGACTCCCATCAACAATGTAAATAAAAGGAGAACTACAGCCAAAATGTGTGTAAACATTTAAAAAAACAGCATGTCCCACAGCAAAAATGTAAACCACCCACACACATCCTAAAAACTGGTGAAAAAAATGATGCTGCTGTAAGATCTAAAAACGCATTAGAAACGGACGGAAAAACAAAACAATTAATCAACTTTCCAACAAGACAGCATGGACAGATTCCCAAGGAAAGTATATCCAAAATAAAAGGTTCACACTGAGTTGATTCCTTGAAATGTGAAGGCGTGCCGAACAGCAGGGAAATTTAGTGTTAATGAAGGTATTGCCAAATTGTTGACTGGACTTTTAGGCAGCTCATCATGTGTCAAATGAGGAGAGGACATCGACCGGCGTATGCATTTTCTAAAAACCCAACAGAGTCTAAACGAGAAGGGTCGCTCACTGGCAGATGATGGCACAACAAGAAACCCAGACAGGAGGTTTTCCTCTGCGCGATGAGGGAACAAAGTTGAGAGACTTACATGACACAGGATGCCGGGAGAAGATGGCGGCACTTAAACATCACCGCGCTTGGTGGCTCATGGCAAGTTCATGCTTGAAGGCGTCCCAAAGTAGCACATGGAGTTGCATTACAACCAAGATGACAACGAAGAGACTGCACGCAGCAAAAGGTGAAGGTAAGAGAGCGCGTGCATTGCCACTGTCTGAAAAAACATTACACACCAACGGTTGAACTGCTGTCGTAGTTTCACCATAGTGAAGGCTGTAATACTAAAGATTTTCAGAGCAGAAACAGTCAAATGCTGCCATAAGTAACAGCTTGTGATTTCACAAAAGTACCTCGGCTGCCCATCCATATGCCGCACAACATGTCAGCAACCGAAATTCCTCCTTCTTTGTTGACCTCTCTGGGCCGTCTCCTTAAAGAGGCCTGTGTCTGGGCTCACGGGCAAGTTCAAGTTTGAAAGACAGTGCGAGGCAAAACACCATTATGCCCAACACGCAACAACCAGGAGGGAAGACATTGTCTAAGGGTGCATAGCACTCCCAGTTAAGAGTGCCTCCGGCACACCTCAGTTGATTCCTTAATTGCTGTTTCTTTCCATGGCAGTGTACAACTGACGGCTATGACCGATGACATAACAAGGCACCGGCTGCATACAAGAACAGTCTTTGTATAGTTTTCACACGGTCCTTAAGTGAAAGAGAAGTATATAGGTACAAACGCACAGTTCACTGGTGATGTCCCAGGGCAGTATGACATGCCAATAGATGTTACAGCAATATGTTATGCAATTGATGTATGCCTAGAGTGTTAGGCTGTCCAATAGCAATGGACACTGGTGAGGCTGGGGCATTCTGTCCTTCACTGTACATACATTTCCATGTAAGATTCCTTTAAAGTACAGTCTTTTTGCATGCATAGATTCTTCCTCAGTTCCTTAAAATCATCACCAAAATGTAGTGAATAAAAGATAGTCCAGTTCTAAGTAGTTTCCATGTATATTTATTTAAGATAGATGTTACAGCGTCGAGACCCACCAGGAGCAGCGTTCCTGCTGCTCAACCCACCCATCCACCAACTGACTCACACACTCACCAACATTCCACTCATCAACATTCTCTCATCACAGTCACCCTGGCTGAGCAGCAGGTATAACACAGGGTAGATAGATTCAAAAAATCAATAGAATGTTTCAGAAGAACGCATTCATTAATAAGGTATGCAGAAAGCCTGAGAGAAACACTAGGAACTATAAGTACAAAAGGAGCATTGCAAGGTGAACTGTACAGTAGATATGATAATGATTTACTTTATTGAATGTAATGTACCTATGTGTTAATGCACTGGTGTTTCTTCATTAGTATTAATGCCTAACTGTACGTTCAATACTTAACTGGTTATTGCTTGACCTAGTTCCATGTTCTGGAATCTAGCATCCCATCCCAGTGTGTTCTACTCAACTGTCCTTGCAGCCGATGTCGTTGGACATCGCATGAGGAGACAGCTGATGTTGTGGGCTCCCATATTTGCTTCAAGAATAAACCACATTTTTACTTCACCTTCTGGTTTGTGGCCCATCAAGACATTTGGCGAAGAGGAAAATCCATGTAGGAGTCCACCGCTGTGCTAGCCACTTTTGCTCCTGCGAACCTGCTGTTCGTCAAAACTTGCTGTCTCTGGATTGAAGTTATTGCTTTGGTGTCGGCTCTTCTGCCTCAACTCAGGGTATCGCTGTCTGTAGATCGTCAGAGGTTGCCTTTTAAATTTTTGGTAAATTGAGGATCATGCGCTGGTTGTGCTTCGTATGGTGCTGACTCACACTAAGGCCTCTTCATGCCACAGCATGGATCATGCACTGTCTGGTTCTGCTGTGCACGGAGCTGACTTATGGGAGGGCCCGCAGCATGAGGTTTATTGCGGTTGCTAGGATACAGGCACTACACTGGAAGCTCCACCTTACGGAGACACATGCTTGGTGTCATTGCACGACTGACGTATTGAAGGATCGCTCAGCCATTTTAGATTTTGGGAGATAAAATTAAACCCCAGTTACTGCAGAAACACACATTGCTACACATGTGCATTGCAACATAGCGGTTATATTGGATGTGCCATTCTTTAGAGTTTAGCCTGTACCACCAGAGACACACCTTGTGGTTAAACTAATTTTCACTGCTTCTGTCCTTTCTGCATCTCACACTGACTGTTTTTTAGAATCATTTTAATTAAGTTTTATTTGACCATAACAAAGGTGTATGTGTACATTTTATACTTCCAGGTTTCAGATCTTTATTCGGATACATTTCATCCATAAAAGCACAAATCATCATAGTAAAAGGGGAAATATAACAATCCATAGACAAGAGCCAGATAAAATGAAGTCATAGATGACAATTAATATAGCATAAAACCAATATATACAGAAAATCCCACATATCAGTTACTTTTACAACTCATTCTCTAAAAAACATCATAAAGTGCACATGGAATTGTGAGCACTTACTGACAATTTTAAAAAGGTACCTACACGGGCCATTACCTCATCATTTTCTAGTTTACGAACTGTTAAGCAGGCATCTTCTAAGTGTGTGGGTTGTGTGTTCTTAAAAAATGGGAGCAAAAACTGATGGGTGTATCGACTATAACATTCACAAAAAAAGAAACAGTGGAGTGTTGTCTGCCCACTCCTGTCATCACATGGGCAAGGTAGGGAAACAAAGGAGATATTTGACTGTATCAGCCCTTAGACGAAACAATAATCCTCTCTCCCAGCGTCCGATTGGCTTCAGGAGGTAAATAGGTTGGGTATTGGATTCTTCCGCAGCTGGCAAATAACTTTCAACAGATTTTTTCTGGGTCTCCCTTTTGAATCTTAGAGTCCTGTAATGATCATATAAAACCCCCCGAATCACCTTTTTATTCATGTAAGTGGAGTCTTCCAGGTTTGTAAAAATATAGGCATGGTTGATACTACTCAGGGAATCACTTGTAGCAGCAAGCCATGGTATATCTTTCTCCTTATCACACTTTAAGCAGTCTCTAATGATCTCTCAGGGACGCTGCGGGGTTCTTCCAGATCGCAGGCCAAAAGAGAATGGGTTGCGCCTTTATAAAGTCTTCAACATAATGTAATTTTAGTTCTGCATGACAAATTAACTGTGAGGTCGAAATCGGGGCTCCCAGTACTTTCCTACAGAATCTGTTTTCTTCAAATTGGATGCTATTGCACTATGTGTGTCTCCATATCTCTGCACCATATTTCGCTGTTGGAATACACTGTGTTTTGTAAATTTTTAAAAGTGCTAGTATTATCCCTGTCTTATTAGGCTGCGGTAGGCTAATGATTGAGTTGATGACTTTGGAGAACTTGTTCCTACTATGTATCACATGGTCAGTCCATGAACCATTAACAGAGAAACCAAGCCCAAGATAAGGGAAATTACTTGTACAGTGACGCTTTTGCTCATCTACAATAATAGAATTTAAAATATGCTTTTTTAGCCTACAAGACATAATACATTTTTTTTAAATTAGCACACAAATCTAAGCTACACATAAAATCTACAAAGCTGCACCAAAATTTGTGAGGCATTTGGCGTTTGTCCCATTAAAACTGCATCATCTGTGTACAATAAGGTGGGGACTAAATTGTCGTTAATTTGGGGGACATCATTAGTAAGTGCGATAAGGGATTTATGCAGATTGTTAATATATAAAATAAACAGCAGAGGGGCCAGAACGCACCCCTGTCTTACACGCCTATCAATTCTAATGTTCCCTGAGACTTCCACACTATTATTGATCCTGTAACAGATGGGTTGAGATCGCCCTTTTTAAAAACTGGTGCAATAATGCTTGTCGACCAGGTACTTGGGAGTGGGGCATTAGTTAAATTATTTAAAACGTTTAAAATTAGGGGTTCCCAGAACTCGGGTTTAAGTTTGATCAAATCAATGGGCAGCCCATCAGGAGCTGGAGCTTTGTTACTCAAACTCTGGTAAATAGCATCCTCAACTTCCTGCAAAGTTATCTCAATCGTAGAAGGGACTTCAGGCTCTGAAAAGGCTTCACTCTGTGAAGGCAATTAATATATCATTGAAAAGTGGGTTTCCCAGGCCTCACCTGTCACATTGCAGCTTAAAGAGGTTAGTGGTTGGGCAAGGGATCTCATATTTTTTACTGCGGCCCAGAAAGCGATCCCATTGTTTAGGAGGGCGGTGATGGAGCGAGTTTCAGAAATAATTTTATTCTGACTCATGATGTTAATCTCCCATAACTTGATTAATTATATTAATGGGTTTGTGCATGATTTGTATTACTAAACCAACCTAGAGTAAAATTGCATTAACAAACATGAGGGATTAATATTATGTGCTTTCTGTTGCATCTGCATGTACGTTTAAATAATTAATTAATGTTGTTTTGTTTGTCCTATTGTCTTTGTCAACATTAATGCGGCTGATTAATTATTGGCATGTGCTCATTTCATATGTGCTTTTGTCTATGTCGTGTCTTTTTATCTTTTACAGGCATATGGAGAATCCTGCTGGACTATATGAAGAATGGTAGATTATAAGTGTTGCTTTCTTTGTGCTTATGCTAGGTAACCTAGCTAATGGGTTAAACTTAGTGGGAAAAGGGTGGGTAACAGAACAAATGTCAATTCTTTAATTAATTACTGTTTTGTGTTTGTTTAAATAATAGTTTTCTGAAAAAGTGACGCAAGCTAAAAGTGGCGCAGTGACGCAAGCTAAAAGTGGCGCAGTGACGCAAGCAAAAGTGGCGTCGAAAAATTGACGCTTTCTGAAAAGAGGCCTACTGATGAAAAGCCACATGAGAAAAACTTATTTTGAAAAGGAAGAGAAGCCTATGAACTTTTATTGTGAAAAGGTTTGAAAAAACCTGCTAAAGGCGACTTTGTGGAAAGGTTTGCTAATGTGCCACGAGAAGCTCAGAACGGACAGGCTCAAGGCCAGGAATGTGAGTTGCGGCATTTTTGTGCACTACATGAACAATCTTTGCTACAAAATGTATCAGCCTAAGGAAGTGCCGCCAGGACTCTGTGCATGAACAATGGCTTTGTGTAAAAGCCTGGACTCATGGTGGAAGATGTCACAGTTTACTGTGGCGTGAGGTGGTTCAGCCAATGGGGAGCCAGAATTCAGCTGATGGAATGTGAAAATAGTTAGTTTAGCCTTAGTTTTAGGGTATAAGAATTAGCTCAAGGAGCAGATTTTTGGCTTACGCTTCTTGATTCCAGAGGGACGTGTTCTGCTGTTCGATGAATACACATAAGGAAAGGTGACTTTAAAAGACTTTGTTTTCAGGCGATGAGGGTAGAGACAGAGAATTAGTTAGGATTTGGAAATGCTCTTTTTCACTTATTTCTGCTAATGAATAATATTTTCTTGAATTAAGCTCTCTTTATAAATGCTGAATAAAACTTTCTTATGACTTTTTAAAATGTTTGCTTAATAAAGTTCCAAAACCTAAGTTTTCCTGAATATGTTTGAATAAACTTTTAAATAGACAAGCTGGTCTTGTTTATTGTAGACAGTTTAAACAACATATTAGATTCATTCGCCTCATGATTCAGCTGCTCTGTTATTTTATGGGCCTAGTATTGATTGGTAAGTTTGGTGGTAGATAGTGACATCATTTATGCAGAATTTTAGTAGGAGCGCTGGATCAGTTTTTGGTAGCATTCGTACGGTTATATGTTGTTTTTGACATACATGCTACATACATGATACATATATGTTGGTATAGTCATAGGATCAATGTTTAACATATGTTGAGTTTTGATTTTGTCAGATTGTTATATGTAGTTGTAAGGGTTTTTCCAGCAGTGTGAAAAATTCCTGGTTTGCCATGGCAAGAGTAGTGTGACTAGAAAAGTTACACAGTGCATTTGTTCTGCTTCAAAAGGTGATATCGCCGCATATCACGTGTTGTGGACGTACAACACAAGTTTAGGGTTCTAGGTGTGTTGAGTAAATTGTATGTATGATAGTGAGGATTGTCTATGAAATCGTAGAATTGAGTATAGGGACCTGGTGAGCCTGTTTTAAAACTCTCTGTGAAAAGAGTAATATGATTTATCCATGCTTGTGTGAAGGGTAAGTGTTGTTTCTCTTCCAAGGTTAGAGTCCTAAGGTTAGAGTCCTAAGGAAGAGATAGGCGTTGTTTTCTTACTGGCGAAAGTGGTTTATTTCTGAGGTTAAAGTCCTGAGAAAGAAACAAGTATGCATGAATAGGGTTTTCTTGCTTGAAAGTGCGTGAATGATTTGTAATATCAATTGAGTTAAACTTTGAATTGCTAAATGTACCTGCATTCAATTAGAAACACGATTGGTTATTATCTGTTAGAGGGGTAGGGTAAGAATTGCTCTATTGGCGATTGAGACTATTCTTTGAGAATAGCGACGTCTATTCCACGCTGAGAATACTTGAATGAATGTATAAAACTATCTCTTTGTTTAGAGAAGCAGGCAAATGGTTTGTTTTGTGTAGTTATTAAATTGTTTCAAAAGTAATTGGAAAGCGTTTTGGAGCCTTTAGGTAAAGTCTGCGCTATTTAAATACATTATAAATTGTTCCCCGTAGTTTGTGAATAGTTAAAAGCCTTCCGATCGTATTTGGGAAGGGAGGGGCTGTTTACCGAGTGAGAAGCGTAAGGGGAGAGCTGCCAGCTGCAGCGGCTGTCTACGTCACAGCCGCCACGCTCTCATTGGTCAGGGTGCCGCAGCGTCATAGCAGAGCTGTGCCCTGATTGGTTAAAGTGCCGCAGCGTCACAGCAGAGCTGCGCTGTGATTCGTTGTGGCTCCCGTAGTGTCACAGCAAGATCGTGCTATGAATGGCTTGGTGTGCGTGTTGCAACTAGCCGCCGAGTTGTTTATAAATGTCCCGCTTTGGTTTTCTTTCCCGCTAGCTACAGCTGCGAGTATCACAGTTAATGTGGTATCAGCCGGCGAGCGTTGTGTGTATTACAGAGTTTAGAAGAGGTTGCACGCTCGAATATAAGCCCCCGCTTTGGTTTCTCTCGCGAGTACCGAACACACTCGAATCTAAGCCACCGCTTTGGTTTCTCTAGGAGAGAGACTGCAGCAGCAGCGTACACGTCACAGCAAAAGCCGCGCTGTGATTGGCTAGGTGTCGCGAAACGCTGTGATTGGCCGATGCGCCGCCGCGCTGTGATTGGCCGAGCGTTTCAGCCGCTGTGCTGTGATTGGCCGATGCGCGTCACAGAAGCTGCGCAGTGATTGGCTGAAGCGACGTGATTCGTGTCACGGCAGCCGAGCTGTAATTGTGAGTTTTGCCGCGCTATTAGTCACAGCATACTTTCCATCAAGTGCGAGCGATAAGGAATTAAAGCCATTGCATTGCTTGTCCTCGCGCTTATAATCCTAAATCCTTATGTTTCTCAGCAGATGCTTAAGTAAAGCGCTCTGACACCTTGATTGAATGTTATAAGCGCCTTGTCAAATTTTGTTTATGCTGGCTTTGTTAACTGATTGGTGGATGACGTCGTAGTGAATTTAAGCGCTGTGATTGCGCTAGAAATAGAAAAAAGCTTGGCAAAGCATTGGAGAGGTTGGTTTCCCTTGTTAGCGCTGATGAGCAAAGGAAGGCTGCAGTTTCTTAAAAATTAGAACGAGTAGCCAGTGGCAGCTAAGTGCAGCAACAGTATTAGCAGTAATTGAAATAAAGGATTTAAAGACACCTTAAAGGGTGTGTGGGTCAGAAGAAAGCAGATTTGAGCTAAAATTATTGTTAAAGGGGTCTAAAGGTTTTTGCAGCAAGACATTTTATTTAAATTAAAGGCAAACACATCAAGTTTTCTTTTCCACAGCTGTTGATGCAGCAAGGTGTGTAAGTGCAAATAAATACATTTTAAACATACCCAATCACATTTAGGTGTTTTGTTGTTGTAAAATAAATACTTTATATTGCTATTTTTGCAAATTCATGTTTTTCTTTCCAGGTTTATTAAAAATAGTGATGCAGGTAAATTAGGAGATATATTAAATTGACCAGGTTACAAGGTTTTTCTACACCTGATATTGTTAAATTAATTAATTAATTGATCAGCAAAAGATTGGAAGGCCAATTAAGTGAACGCATTTACTTATTGTAATTATTTTGACTATTTAAAAACATGGATAATTATTATCCAAAGAAGAAGAAAATGTTTTTCTGCTATCAGAAAATGAAAAATTTATTTAAACATGTTAAAAAGGTTGTTGCTACATGTGAAAGCAAATTAATGAATAAACAGGCGAATAATGAAGTAACTAGTAAGCATAATAAAAATACAGATGCTAAAGATTCAGTTTTAAAGGACATATATTTTGAAAGAACATCTCCCCCAAAATAAATAATTCTTAAAGAAAATTCGATTCCCAAATCAGCAAATTTAAATGATAAACCTGTCAGAGTAGAGTTTATTGATCAGTGTAGAAATGATGTTGAAAATAGAGATCAGGACAGAAATTCAAGCAGACCCCTAGAGCAGATTAATGTAACGCCAAGAGTCCCAGTTCAGATTAATAGAGTCCCAGCCCAGACCCCTTCTCAAGGTGTCACAACAGAAAAGTATGATGAGATGCCTAATACTTCTGAAATTAATATTCCTGATAATTTAAATTCTACAAATGATTTAATTGAGCAGTTAACCAGAAACATGGAAGCAGTGGCAGTTCCTGTGGTAATTGGACTCGATCTCTCAGTGCTTAAAAAAGATGAAACTAGTCACACAGCTTTAACGGTCCCATTGAATTGTGAAATTCAAAAGTTTGCTTAGAAACTTTATTCTAATGTACCTGAAAATGAGCTAGTAATGATTCCAACTCAGCAAGAGAGAGTGATGACTCTAGCTTCAGCTAGTGAGGACTCTGATGTTGATCTGATTGACCTGATACAGCCTGATGAGTACAAATGACTGGATGTTGCAAAATTAAAAAGTGATTTAGAAGAATTAATAAATGATACAATCAGTACAGACAGATTAAAAACATATCAGGATGATGAGGACATTGAATGCTTGAACAATACAAGTAGGATTGCCCCAGCCCATATAAAAGATTTAATTTGGGCTTTGAGAAAATGGGGTAATCTGAATAAATGGAAAACAAAGCGGACGAAGAAAAAGGAGAAGGAAAAAGCGTATTTAGCTGTTGTAAAAGAGTGTAAAAATCCACAGATGCAGAATGAGATAAATGAGCAGCAACAGCTGCTGAATCAACAGCTACAAATACAGCGACAGGAGGTGATTCAGCAGAATGAGATACCTCCGCCGCCATTTCCAAATTATGGTAATGAGCAGAAATACAATACAGATACAGGATTCAGTGGAGACCAGGAAAACAGACCAAATCCAGTTAAAATTGCAAACAAGCAGGGAAACTCATTTCCTAATGTTCCACAGTACAAGATGAAGTCAGAAACAATAGGAGTTATTCCTGATATTGAAAAATTCGTTAGGCAGGGTGTCCTAAAAGAGATTGAGAACAGTCTTTGTAACTCATCAGATATGGGTATTAGAAAGCCAGATGAAACGTACAGAATAGTACAGGACCTGAGAAAGGTTAACGAGATAGTTATCTCTTGTTGTCCTATTGTGCCCAAACCAGTAGAAATACTTTGTCAGATACCACATGATGCTGAGTGGTATTGGGTCCCAAAGCACCCAGAGAGTCAAATAATTTTTGCTTTCAGGTTCCAAGAGAGAATTCCCAGTCAGGTAACTATTGAGAGAATTAAAATGATTGAGGGAATGGAATCCTCAAAGACACAAAAAGAGGTAAGAATGTTCCTAGGCATGGTTGGTTACTGTTGCCAATGGATTGGTGGTTTCTCAGTAATTATGAGGCCATTGCAAAGACTGACAAAAGCAGATATAAGAGACCGAATTGTCCTGACAAAAATTGAGCTCGAAGCCATTGAGCAATTTAAAAAGAGTTTGAGTGAAGCTCCTGTTCAGGGCATGCCAGACTTCAATAAAGAAATTGAGCTTCTTGACCAAATGGCAGTGATAAAAATGCTGCAAATGGAGAGAAAAATAATTATGTCTCAAAAGGCAATGAGCACGCAGGTACCATTGTTAAGTTTTGTGCTCAGGAGTGGGTTGCAATCAATGGGGAAAAATTCAATGAACATGTTTCAAGCATCCTCATACTAATCTTTGCAATTCAGACATGGCAAGAATTAAAACAATTACAAGATGAGGCACATGATGAGGAGAAAAACACATGGCTCAAAGAAGGTTTCAGACAGCAAGAGGAAGATGAAATTTGGGTTTACAAAGATGACAGACCTTTTACGCTCAATTGCATGATTGCTGACATGGCACGGATGTACCATGGTCCAATTGAGAGTTTGGGAACCATAGGCCGGGAGGGTGGTTCATTTACAAGTATTCAAATAGATCTTTTTGAAATGCCCCAACATAACACATTGAAATATGTGCAAGTCGTCATTTGTTTATTTTCAAAATGGGTAGAAGCTTTTCCAACAAGAAAGAAAGATACAATTTCTGTATTCGATCAGTTGGGAACAGATCGGAGGAAGAAATGTTTAGTACCCAGGAGGCAAAAAGCAAGACAGGTGATACTAGTCACAACAAATACTGTAAAGTGCAAAGGTATGAAAAGGTGGATACATATCAGTCATACTTTGCGTGTACCACAGCCTGTACCACAGTCAGAAAATCAAAATGAAGAAGATACCACAGATGATTCAGACTCTGAAGAAGAAAGTTCTGAAGAAAATCCAGATCTTGAAGATCAACAAGGTGGTCGACATCTGGATGATGATGTCAATGTGAATGTAACATTGAATGAAAAAGATCTAGAGATTGTGATTCTAGGTTCAGAAAATGATGAAAATCTGCTAGAAAAAGAATCTCAAGCAGAGAAAGAAGATTCTGAAGCAGGAAAGGTTTCGGAAGCAGAAAATTCTGAGCAAAAAGACAATCAAGTCCAGGAGAGTATTGAAAAGCAGAAGAGTAGCTCTGAATGCGGGAACAAGAATCCTGAAACTGGGAAGCTGAAGGTGATCCCTGAAGAAGAGGAAGAATTACCAAGTACCAGCTGTAAGGATGATGTTCCTAATGGAGTGAAGCTGCCAAGTAAAGAAGTTCCTAGGTACAGATTTGAAGTCTCAGAAAGTGATACAGACGGGAGTGATAAAAAGTCTGAAATAAGAAAATTCAGAGGAAGGGCTTGGAAAGCTGAATATATTGAAATGCAGCCTAAGAAGAAACTCTTGAGAAAAGGTGATGTCTGGCCTAAAGAAGATTTGAAGTTCAAATCCATGAATACATTGAAAGAACAAGTCAATGAAGTGTCAAGTCAGAAGAGTGATTCAGACAAAAAAGAGCAAGCTGGAGAGAAAATTGAAATGATTACCAGGAAAAGCAAAAGACCCCTAAAGCCCAATCATAAGTACAAATCTCCAGAGTGGGCTTATATTTTAATTCCACCAGTAGTTGAGGTTAGTAGTAGCAGCCAAGAAGACTTGGAAGAAAAAAGTGACAATGACTAGGTTTAGCTTTCTTTAAGTTGAAGTTTATTATTGGCATAAGGCTGAAGAAATTGTGTTAGGGTGACACAAGGTCGAAGAAATTGTGTTAGCTGGAAACACTTTTATGTAAGAAGCAAGGTCGAAGAAAACATGTTTTAGATTTAAAAAAAAAAAAGAGGGGGTATATATACTAATAGTTTTTAAAATTTTTCAAAATTTAATTTTTGTTTTTTGTTTTGTTTTATAATACTCAGATTGATATTTGTTTTGTTGGTGCAATTCAAATGTAGATACCTATAAATTTATTGAGGGTTGGGGATTCAAAGGTGGAAAGGATAGGGTTGGGGATTCAAAGGTGGAAAGACCAACTTAGCTGAATAAAGAAAGAAAAAAGGAAATAGAATTAGAAGGATGAAGGACTCAATACGAAAGTTGCAGAAATATAGATGAAATTAGAGATTTAATACTAATCCTGAGTAAGCCTGAAACATGTTCAATAGATAAAAATTGTAAGTTAAATTTTTGGATTTTTTTTGGTGATTTTGAAATCACCAGATGAGGGAGTTGATGGAGCGAGTTTCAGAAATAATTTTATTCTGGCTCGTGATGTTAATCTCCCATAACTTGATTAATTATATTAATGGGTTTGTGCATGATTTGTATTACTAAACCAACCTAGAGTAAAATTGCATTCACAAACATGAGGGATTAATATTATGTGCTTTCTGTTGCATCTGCATGTACGTTTAAATAATTAATTAATGTTGTTTTGTTTGTCCTATTGTCTTTGTCAACATTAATGCGGCTGATTAATTAATGGCATGTGCTCATTTCATATGTGCTTTTGTCTATGTCGTGTCTTTTTATCTTTTACAGGCATATGGAGAATCCTGCTGGAGAAGTGTGGCTCACTGGTTAGAGCAGGCAGACCCTGAAGCAGAGGTCAGACCCGGGGCCAGGGTTCAATTCCTGATGCGGCAGGGTCTTGAGCTCAAATGTCCATGGACTCGATAATTCTGGCTTCGGTGCCTGCCCTAATCATGGGTTCACACTCTGCAACTCTGGCCATTAAGCTTGCTTAATCTCCACAACGGCCCCCCCGCAGCGGGATGCCTGGCTTTCACCTTGGGGATGCCCCGTAGGGGCTTTCTCACAGGGAAAAGCCAGGACGGGTTCCCAATGCAAGCGCTGAGATGCGGGTGATTCGAGCGCTATATAAGAACATACAAAAAAAAGAATAACTATATGAAGAATGGTAGATTATAAGTGTTGCTTTCTTTGTGCTTATGCTAGGTAACCTAGCTAATGGGTTAAACTTAGTGGGAAAATAGTGGGTAACAGAACAAATGTCAATTCTTTAATTAATTACTGTTTTGTGTTTGTTTAAATAATAGTTTTCTGAAAAAGTGACGCAAGCTAAAAGTGGCGCAGTGACGCAAGCTAAAAGTGGCGCAGTGACGCAAGCAAAAGTGGCGTAGAAAAATTGACGCTTTCTGAAAAGAGGCCTACTGATGAAAAGCCACATGAGAAAAACTTATTTTGAAAAGGATGAGAAGCCTATGAACTTTTATTGCGAAAAGGTTTGAAAAGAACTGCAAAAGGCGACTCTGTGGAAAGGTTTGCTAATGTTCCACGAGAAGCTCAGAACGGACAGGCTCAAGGCCAGGAATGTGAGTCGCGGCATTTTTGTGCACTACATGAACAATCTTTGCTACAAAATGTAGCAGCCTAAGGAAGTGCCGCCAGGACTCTGTGCATGAACAATGGCTTTGTGTAAAAGCCTGGACTCGTGGTGGAAGATGTCACAGTTTACTGTGGCGTGAGGTGGTTCAGCCAATGGGGAGCCAGAATTCAGCTGATGGAATGTTAAAATAGTTAGTTTAGCCTTAGTTTTAGTGTATAAGAATTAGCTCAAGGAGCAGATTTTTGGCTTACTCTTCTTGATTCCAGAGGGACGTGTTCTGCTGTTCGATGAATACACGTAAGGAAAGGTGACTTTAAAAGACTTTGTTTTCAGGCGATGAGGGTAGAGACAGAGAATTAGTTAGGATTTGGAAATGCTCTTTTTCACTTTTTTCTGCTAATGAATAATATTTTCTTGAATTAAGCTCTCTTTATAAATGCTGAATAAAACTTTCTTATGACTTTTTAAAATGTTTGCTTAATAAAGTTCCAAAACCTACGTTTTCCTGAATATGTTTGAATAAACTTTTAAAATGACAAGCTGGTCTTGTTTATTGTAGACAGTTTAAACAACATATTAGATTAATTCGCCTCATGATTCAGCTGCTCTGTTATTTTATGGGCCTGGTATTGATTGGTAAGTTTGGTGGTAGATAGTGACATCATTTATGCAGAATTTTAGTAGGAGCGCTGGATCAGCTTCCTCTGCTAGATTATTCCGGGGCTCTTTCAAAATCTGCTCTTTCCTCTGTTGGATGGCTACCTTATACTTTTTTCTCAATAGTTTAACCAGAGATAAGTCTCTTGGGGTTTTTGATAATGCCAGGCGTAACTGTCTATTAATTAGTGAACATTCACCATTAAATCATCTTAAACTAGATTCCACTCGCGACAATGGTTTCGACAATATAGACTTGATCCCTTCACATAATTTCCCAAAGTCTCCAAGTACCTCCAGGTTGGGGTCTTGAAATGTCAAACATGAATCGATAAGACTCGGGTAATCACTAACCATTTTGTCAAAAAGATCATTATAGCTAACTCTCCGCCAAACCAGTCTTAAGTTATCAGTAGATGGTGTCAAACAACTTGCACCACACTCATTGTTATAGTTTGATTTAGGGACGATTTGTAGTTCTATTGTGATTGGATTATGGTCGCCATGAATGGCAGGGACAACCATAGCTTGGGTTAAACAACCCTTGAGAGTGGGAGAAATAAAAAATAATCATTGGTGGTGGCACTAACCCTTCCTCTAAATGTTGGTTCCGGGGTATACCCATTATAATTTACCTCAGCAATTTCCATCACATTTAGCAAGTTATGTTTATACAAGTGGTCACGTAATTTAATACCCCTATGGCATTGATATGTCTTGGTATTAATACCAATGGGTGTCATAAAATCAATAGGTATTTTAGCATTGAAGTCACCTCCCAAGCAAAAACCCATAGTGTTACCTAACTGTAGGGATGCAATGACAGTAAAAAAAATAATAAAATTCATATTAGGTACTGAACAAAAATCATTATTATAAAAGTTGATTAAACATGGATTTACCCCTTTTATATATTATAGCTTGGAACTTATCATCTTTAGTATCTAACACCTTAACGGTGCCTCCAGCCCCAGTGCTCACCCAGATTGAGAGGCCTCCAGATGGATGGCCAAGCCTTGGAGTGAGGGCAAGTGTATTATGACATTCAAACCCGTCAATATATAGATCTTTGGTGGCCCATGTCTCCTGAAACATAAGAATGTCATTCTCATGTATACAATGTATGCACTCAGGTAAAAGCACTTTGGATTCTAGGTCTGCAGCATTCCAACTTAGTACCTTTAAGTTACTATCATTAATTAACTTATTAGGTAACTCAGAACGGTTCCCCGCTACCTCCAACGGGGGGCCAGTTACATCGGGCATTACATAATGTAAGTGTTCCAAAGAGCACACTTCTGTGTTTATCTGTGGGTCAACTTTATGGGATAAAACTTTGCTCATTGGCTCAGAGAGATTCACATACGCACTGATTGGAGGGTCTCCTTCCATAGCTAACAAGTGTAACGTTAGTCAATCCTGACTATCCAGGTCAGATAAGGGGGAGAACCTATTATGCAAAATTGGAAAGGGGATATTATTTATCAGCTGTCCAGGGACTGGCCTATAAAAGTAGCCCAATGGCAATTTGCAGCTATGTGTGCGATTAAAGGTGAGATCTTCCTGAGCCCTCAGCAGTGATCTAACCATGGGCGGACTGTGAATATTAATTACAACACAGTCCCCTTCAATGTTCTTTGATGTCACTCCCACCCACCCAACTCTTCTAACCATAATTATATTATACATATCTGACACCTCAAACCTCCTGTGTTTGGACAACCAATCCACACATTTGTTTTGAAACTGTGGCCAGGTTTCCCCCTGTTCTTTCTTAAGAGCTGGTACTCCTGCCAACACTAAGACATACGGGCAAGCCTCTGGCGGTAATCCAAAAACCTCTATATCAGCATCATTGTGGCCCTTTCTCATGGTATCCATAGAACCATTGCCTAACTTGATATTCTCTCTCGGTAGACTGGTAGCTGGGTCAGGCAGACTAGTGAAGGGCAGGATCTTAAAGGTCCCAGGTATCTTGCATGTGTCAGTAACATGGAGTAGATTTCCCAATGCTTCATTAGGCTTAGATACAAAAAGATCCTTAACTTTGCTACACATTGGGTATGCTGTATATCCTACACTAAAATTACTAGATGGAACACGTGTGAGATTACTAGATCTGAAGTCAGAGACTCCGACCCTGTGCCAACACTTGAAACAATAGGTTGCACCCCCCCAGTAATTACAACGTTCTGTAGAGAGTCCCTTTGGCTGCTCGTGTCATTCATTGCAGTTTCCAGATGGTCTAAGCCACCCCAGAGGGAGGCAAAGTTCCTATTTAATAGTTCCTTAAACCATACGAAAACAGTATCCAGGACAGTATCCATAATAATGTCAGGAGTTACATCTCCGGGCGACTCAATGTCAATAGCGGGGGCTCAATATCAGTCAGTGTGCTTCTAGAGTATGTTTGAGCCTCCGTCGTCACTACTTGTGTCTCTTTATGGTATATTTGTTTCTGGGTACACACACCCCTCTTGCTGTTTTCCAAAGTTGCTTTCTTCTTTTCTCCCATATGGGTTTTAGATGTCCTGGCCCTTGTAGCTGTACTAGGGATGTCTTAGGTAGCTACAGTGGGTGTGTCTGAGCTAGGTGAGTTGGAGTGCTGAGGTGAACTTTGTTGCACGCTTTGTGTGCTCGCAGTCTGGCAGATTTGTAAAGCACCATACGCAATAGAAGTGCCTAATGATAAACGCTTGTGCAGAGTAATGGGGTCTAATGACAGTCGCAGCTCTGTCAGTTCAATCTCATGACTGAGCACTGATTCTGCCCTGATGATAAAGGCATCCAAAGTCCCCACTACTCCCTTCCGTGCACTCATGGTGAAAGCCAAGACCCAAGAACTAAAAGCCTAAACAGCATGGAATACAATGATCAATCAGGACTTATAGTTATTCACACACAGTACCTGCTTTCTGCTAACTGGGAGGCCTCTATCTGCTGTCTTGCTGATCAGTTGTTGGGGGGCCCACCCAGTCTCTTCCGGGCTCCGACGGGCGTGGACGGGCCTGCCCTTGCCCCGGCGTGGCCCGGGCCCTTCCCTGCGCATCACACACTGCAGGAGCCCTTGACTGTGTTTATGCGCCTCTGGGCGCATTCCCTTCCTGCTTCCTGCTGGCGCCTCTTGGCGCCGAGCCTTGTGGGGAATGTAGTCCCCTAGAACAAAGTGCAGCGTGCCTGGTTGGGGGTCAGAGCCCCAGAACAAAGTGCAGCATGCCTGGTTGGGGGTCAGAGCTCCAGAACAAAGTGCAGCATGCCTGGTTGGGGGTCAGAGCCCCAGAACAAAGTGCAGCGTGCCTAGTTGGGGGTCAGAGCCCTAGAACAAAGTGCAGCATGCCTGGTTGGGGGTCAGAGCCCCAAGGACAAAGTGTGAAGGGCGGCGGCGTCAGGTCAAAGCTCCTGTGTGCGACTGTTTTTATGCACCTTCGGGGGCGCCCGCTTCCTGCTTCCTGCTGGCGCCTCCTGGTGCAGAGCCTTGTGGGGAATGTAGTCCCCCGGAACAAAGTGCAGAGTGCCTGGTTGGGGTTCAGAGC
The DNA here is from genome assembly GCF_964263255.1 of Lissotriton vulgaris. Taxonomy (NCBI): domain Eukaryota; kingdom Metazoa; phylum Chordata; class Amphibia; order Caudata; family Salamandridae; genus Lissotriton; species Lissotriton vulgaris. The sequence continues at coordinate 484,404,586 of NC_141693.1, read as the reverse complement.
CCCAGAACAAAGTACAGCGTGCCCGGTTGGGGGACAGAACCCCAGGGACAAAGTGTGATGTGCGCTGCAGGAACCCTGAACTGTTTTTATGCACCTCCGGGCACATACCCTTCCTACTTCCTGCTGGCGCCTCCTGACGCAGAGCCTTGTGGGGACTATAGTCCCCCGGAACAAAGCGCAGTGTGCCTGGTTGGGGGTCAAAGCCCCAAGGACAAAGTGCGATGTGCATCAGATCAGAGCTTCGCTAAAAAAAAGAAAAGTGTTAAAGTTGGAATTCTGATTCACCAGCCGATTAAAATAAAAATTGCACCCTCCAAAACCCCAAGTGGGACCACGGATTACAAGTATGTTTGGACAGACATAGACCCAGCCAAAATACAGTCTACTAGTTTTAACTGGGGATGAAACAGAAACATTTCGAAATCTTGCCAGATCCTATTAAAGTAATGCACAATAGTACAAGGTTTCTTGAATCTAGTCTTTTTAGGTAGCCTTGGAATATTTAAGCCTTGTCCCACTCTTTTGGTGTCAAAACTCTGCCTGTCTCTCTCCCACGTGTCAGCAAGGGGTCATGTGATGTGTGCGACAGTGTTTGTGTGAGTCACATGATCAAGTGGTGACGAAACCTGTGATATGTAACGTATGCATCAAAGTGTGTTTCTCTGTTTCATTGTCAGTGAAGCACGACAGGCAGCAGAGTTCAGCCACTAATCAGCTATGAGCCAGCAGGGATATCATTATCAATTTGCAGTTGTCCAAAGAGGATGAGTACTCCATCTCAGAAAAAGGCTCCCAGAGTCCCAATGCCAGCTACCTCCTACATCTCTGATCCGTCCATCTTGATCAGATCTCTAAAGTGTCAGAGGGTGTCCAGTCAGTTCTCAGGCGTGTACTGGGACAAAGTCAGCATGATAAGCAGACCTCTAAGGAAGGTGGCATGTGCCAGTAGTCTGAATATTTTGTATCCTCGGGGAGTCTTCCCCCATGACAGAAAGTCCTCCCTCACCAAACACTGTGCTTGATCCCCTGCCTGTGCACCCAGCTCCTCTACCAGCCACCTCACCAATCAGCGAGTACACCATTGCAACTGTGCTGCCAGATAGCAGTGAACGAAGTTGGGGGACCCCCTTCCTCCACTGGCATGCACATCTTGTACAACATGGCATGCAAGGTGTGAAAGTTGCTCTGCGGTATTCTCACTGGAAGGTTCTGAAAATAATATGAACTCCATGCTCACCGATGGTTAGGGAAATGATAACTCTCTGCGTTGCTGTATAGTTTTTTTAATTGCTGCTAATACTAAAACTGCTGAATTGCTACTAATACTCTTTTTATCACTGATGTGGGGAAATCTTTTATTAGTTGTATGTATTTTCACTGAATTTTGCTTGTGCATTAATCTGTCTTATTCACTGACATTAGGGCAATCTTTCACTTGTTTTGAGTTTTTTTTACTGTGCTTTGGTTGCGCGTTATTAGGGTTGGAGGGCGGGGGCTGTTTTATGTTTTTACCAATATAATTGTGTCAGTGTTTAGTGCCACCTACAACCACTTCCTGGTTGACCTTAATATTTGACTAGAACCGCCATTTTGCAGTGAGGTCTAATCGTTTCAGCACTTGTCCAGTCCAGTATTTAAGGTATTCTGCAGTGCAGACGTGCAGTGGATTCGTCAAAGGCAAACCTGTCTGCGCCCATTCCCGATAGGTCGGGCCCCGAGCCCAGTGAGTTTGCTAATTTTTTTAAGATATGACTAAACTATACCTCACAAACACTGCATCAAATAAACACACTTAAGGTAAACAAATATAGGAATGTAATACCAGCACTGGATATACCGACCATCTGCAGGAACCGGAAGGTAGGACATCAAACCACACTGACTGTTAGCACCAAATTGCCTAAAATATCTTGCCACTCCCATAACAAGCAGATGTATATATCACACTGCAGCTCCCTCTCCAAACACAGCCCCAAGCTGTTTCTTAGAGGAGAAGAGCCATAACACCATGTTTCTCTATCGAAACATGGCTAAAGAATGAGTCAACCCCAGACATAGTCATGGCTTTGCCACCTGCCTACTTGATAGAATGCAGGAATAGGGAGCACAGAAAAGGAGGAGGGGTTGTTACAACTTTCAAGAAGGAGTACATTACTAATTGTATGCCCATAGATATGCAGGGCTGTGGGAGTGTTCAGTTCTCACTGCAGTTTACCCCAACCTTTACCATCTCATGCATTGCAATGTATTGCCATCCCTGGGTTGGCCTCCCAATTTGCTGCAGCTCTACCAGATTAACTGGTAGAAAGGAGCCTCCAAAAAGTGAATTTCACCCTATTAGGGGATCTCAACATGTATTTTAAGCAACATAGGTGTGATACTGCGAAGGTGCTTATCCAAGATCTAGATGCACTAGACTACACCAATTTGTAAAGACTCCTACACACAATTGAGGGCATCTACTAGACCCTGTCTTTAAACATTTTAATGATCTAGCAACAGATGACACAATTCCCATAATATGGTTCGACCATCACTTAGTTCCCTTTTGGCTTGAAGGTGCTGGAACATCAGCCAAGCAGCAACCCTCTCAAACACCTAGGCACTTCAGTTTCAGTTTATAAACTTTATTCGACAGTTTAAAAAAACGTCATAAAAGTACACAAATAAAATCGTACATGTAACATTACACAGGGAAAGTACATATCATCATGGGTTGTTTTCAGGGCATACAGAAGTCAAGCAATAAAAAACGAAAAAATAGCTAAAAAACCATACTTTTTCTTGCAGCAACAGATTTCAGGATAAAGGTTGCGGTAAAAAAACACAGATCCGGGCTAGCAAGCGAAAATAACAATTTCATGGCATTTGAAGTAGAAGACACAGAATATTTTTTAAATAACGGTTTCAGATAAACAATACGTAGGGCTTTATAAAGGGGGCAGATTAACATAAAATGAAGGGTACTTTGTTTGGTTAGTCCATCACATGGACAAGCAGATGTTGAATAATTTTTCATTTTTGGAAAGGCCACGAGATTGTGGACAATACCAAGTCTAAATCTGGATAGGACGAATTGGTGAGATTGCCTGTAGATTATTTTAAGATAGGTAGGCAAACCAGAACCCTCGTTTGCATTGGAGGAATAGAAAGCATGGGTTGAGTAGTTACTTTTATCTGCTTTCCGTTTATCGAATTTTACCCTCATAAATTCTTCTTTCACCTCCTTCTTGGATAAAGTAGTTACAATCTCGGGATCTTTACATACATCCAAATCAAAGAGTTCTTTAAAAGTAGTGGTCACATACTTTATCCATGGTATATTCTTGAAATTATCCAAAAACAAACAATCTTTGATAATGCTCTTTGTGAAACTTGTTTCGTCCTTCAGCCAAATTGACCTCCATACCAAGAGAGGTCTCAATTCGATTAAATCGGCTATATGGTCCAACCTTAGTTCCTCGTGAACCAAAAAGTTAGAGGCCGATGAAGGTAAACAAAGTAACCGTTTCAGAAACAAATTTTCCAGAATTTGCAAGTCTTTGTTAGACCCGTACCCCCATACCCCTGAACCGTAAAGCGCTATTGATAAACATCTGTGTCTATAAATATTTAACATTGCCGGAATCCGTCGGCTGCCCAATTTATTGGCAAAACGGAAGACACCTAGTGAAGCCTTCCCCATCCTGGCTTTAATGTTAGTTTGTTCAGGTGTCCATGAGCCCCGACTGTTAAAAGTAATGCCCAGATAACAGAAGTTATCTACAACCTCAATTCTGTTATCTTTAAAATAGAAAGACTTAAGATGGTTCACCTTTTTGCCACAGACCATTATGAATGTTTTAGAGTTGTTAATTTTGAGTTTCTTGCCCTGAATAAAATCATAAAAACAATTCATTAGCCGCTGGAGGCCGATTGGGGTTCTAGATAATAAAACAGTGTCGTCCGCATATAACAACACTGGAATTGGTAGACCACCTGCTTGTGGTGCATCTGCTTGGACCTGTTTTAATTCTTGTTCCATAGAATTAATAAAAAGGGAAAAAAGCAAGGGGGCCAATACGCACCCCTGCCTAATGCCTGATTTTACCTTAATCTTTCTCGTACACTCTCCTGCTGGTCCATATCGGATCTGTGTGGAAAGGTTGGAATATAACCTAGCTAAGAAATGGATAATAGCTGAGGGTGCTCCCATATCAAGAAGGGTTGTCCACAGCAGGGAATGATTCACCAGGTCGAAGGCACTAGAGAGGTCCGCAAAACAAAGGAATAAGGAGCCGGATTTGACCTTAGTATATTTACCTATTAAAAGGTTGAGGTTGATGCACTGGTCAATGGTCCCCAAACCCTTTCTAAAGCCATATTGGGATTGTGCCAGGATATTATTATCGGTCGCCCACTCCTCCAGGCGTAGCAGTAGTACCCGGCTCATGATTTTAAGGGAGGAGTCTAAAAGGGAGATGGGACGGTAGTTTTTGGCCTCCCCTCTATCTCCCTTCTTATAAATCGGGATAATAACGGATTCACTCCAGGTTGCCGGGGTGGAGGAATCAGTGGCAGCATTAAAGACCTGGGTCAATAGGGGGCTCCAAAGGGTCAGATCATGTTTGTATAGATCTATCGGGACCCCGTCGGGTCCTGGGGCTTTACCTCCTTTACTAGAATTAATTGCCGTGACTACTTCTCGGATGGTGATTCCCAAAGGCTGCGGGGTCAGCTGGGGGTTCATACAGATCTTATCATAAGACTCCTCGGGGGGGTCAAAAATTCCTGAAAAATATCGGACCCAGCTATCTTCGCTTACTAATGCGGTAAGTACTGGAAAATCTTCTTTCTGGAGGAATGGGGCATTAATAGTACTCCAAAACAATTTACAGTCCCGGAGAGCTGCAGCACAATCCAAATTGTCCCAGGCTTGTTCCCGGAGTTAGTTTTTCCTGCGTTTAAGTTCTATGTTATAGTTGGACCTCAAGGTTTTAATCACTTCCCTGTCTCTTGGGAGATTGGACAGTGCTTGCTTAAGAGTTTTTAGCGCTGTTGTACAGGCTTGGTCAAACCAGCCAACCTTATCCCGTCGAGAATTGATCTTATTGTTAGTAAAAATACTATTAATAATAGTGCCAAGATCCTCAAAATCCGCTATAATACCTATAGGGGGGGCATTGACTTCCAGACAACGAAATATCTGACTGGAACCACCTACCACGACTGTACTATGTAGTTTTTCTGATTTTTGCGTACACCACCTTATCCGGGTTCCATTAGGCCTACTTGGAACAATATTGTCAACAACCCTGCCTGTAGACGTAATTCTGGAGCCCCAAATAAGAATAGACATAGTTAGGGCGTTATGATCGCTCAGACAATAGTCCTTAATGATTGGCACTGTACAGAATGGCACCAAAAGGGTTGAAATCAACAAATGGTCAATAACCGACTCAGTATCCCTCCCTTTGTACGTTGGAACAATATTGCCCATTTTGTCAAGAGCTGGTTGGTGAATAACTAAATCAAATTTTAACAGACCATTAAGGGAAGTCCCATATGGGGAGTGTTGAAAATGTGCTAAATTCTCCCCCGAATCCCCATCAACCCACAAACTGGGGTTTGAGAGTGCGGGCACGTTCTGATGTTGAAGTCCCCTCCCCATATGATGTCGTAAGATGTGTGGGATTTATTACAGATTTTATTTAAGAAGGCTTCCAGTTCGTCCACAACCAGGGTACTGGTAGGATCAAATGTGTTGTTGTAATGATTGATCAGTAAAGTGTTCCTACCCTTTTTGGCTTGTAATTCCAGAATTTGTGAATGTGTGCCAACAGTAAAATATGAACCGACAGTTAACGGGAGATCAACTGATATAAGAACAAGCAGGCCCCCTTTTGCCCTCCCCATAACAGATTCCTGGGCAACACAATTATAAGAAACAAAACCATCAAAATGAATGTCTATAGTGGACCATGTTTCCTGTAAACATAAAATATCAAACCCAAGAATAAGTTCCCTCCACCCTAGAGCCGAAGCTCTCTGACGCCAGCCAGCTATATTCCAGCTCACCATGGAATACCCTTGATCACTTGAGGTAGATAACTCTTCTAAGGGAGAAATCATTGTACATCCCCTAACAGCAATAGCCTCATCGGGTGGTGAGAGGTGGACTTCAGTTGGTTTATCGAGAGTTAAGGGGATCAGATCGGGTAGATCAGAAGTTATTTTGCCAGCCGTTACTTGTAAGGTGTAATACTCCACAGTAGCCCCGCTATCGACAGAATTAGTCTCGTTGGGTAGAGGGGGAACAGTGGTGTAAACACTGGGTAGTCAGTCGACTCCTTCAAGCCCATCAAGACAACTGTATCGATTATAATCCCAGAAGGTGTTCTGCGGGGTCTGAAATGGTGGCAATCTGGAATGTCTTGGGCAAAAAGGCCTTCCCCTACGTTCAACCCTAGTCCATTCATTGCTTCCATCATAGTACATGGGGTTAATAGGTGGTGGGAAGAAAAAGGAGACAGGGAGAGTCTGGATAGTAGAATCTAATGACCTATTAACACCCGCACATATGTAAGACACTGTACGTGGGTCTCTAAAACTGACAGTGATACAATCTCCCTTGATGGATTTAGGGGTTTTACCAATCCATGGTACCCTCCTCACCATGATAACTTCATTGTGCAGATGTGCCGGTAAGGGTCGGTTCCAATTAAGCCATTTTATAACTTGGTTTTTAAGGGTTTTAAAGGTTTCAGTTTCACCCCTATCCAATGGAGGTGCCCCTGCCAGAATTACCATAAACCGGTTGGCCTCCGGTGGGAGGTCAGGCCGTCTAATTCTTGGTGTTTTGAGATCTTCGGGTGGAGGCCCTTGGGTATCGATAGACATAAGTGCGGGTGGGATATGCAAACCTGGGGGGGGGCCTTGGATATTCTGTGGGGCAACTAGGCTAACCGAGTTAGAAACTTGGGGAACAGGTTGGGTGCTTACGGTCGTTGAAACAGGAATTTGGGGCACAGTAGTTGGAGGAATAATTTGGGGGATAGGCATGCTAGGAGGGAGACCAGAACTATTAGGCTTGGAGGAGTTAGCTAAAAGTATAGCAGTTGATTTCTCTATATTAGACATTCTGAAATCAAGCCTATCTAGTTTGGCCTCTAGTGGGAAAATAATCGATTTTAGTAGGGTTGCTATTTTATCCATAGAAATATCGTTACTGGGTAAGCTCCCTTTACCGTTGGAATTCAACAATACAGATGCTCCATCTATTCTAGCTGTTTTAGATGCCCTCCCGGTATTTTTACCCTTACTGTTATATTGTCTCTTCCGTTTCTTAATAGCCCCTTCTTTCCCCCCCTGAGTTGTAAGGAGGGTAGAATTTCCATCATTTACAGAGGTAAAGGAGACATTTGCACAATCAGAGACATGGCTAGAATCAGCTACAATAATAGAAGGATTAGATAAAACAACAGAATCTATACTTAGCGGGGGGGCAGAATCGGGAAGTAAAAGTTGGGCATCCACCACAGGCAAGCAGTCAGTAGGTCTTTCAGGAGTTTTAGCATTAGCTAAAGGGCCCATACTAGAACGTTTAAGAGACATTAGTTCCTTGGACAGTCGTTTCTCCAGCGTGACAATTTCTTTGTCAATAATGTTATTAGCCCTTGTAAGAAACTTCTCCATACCTCCTGCGGCAGATTGAGATCCTCCAGCCAGCAGAGATTTGCTCCTGGTTTCGCGACCGACCATAATCCACAGGAAATCAGGCAGCAGGAGGATTTAGGGGGGTAGCCTGGTCCGGTCACTGCCGGTCACGAACGGGCACAAACGGGCCCGCTCTTGGCCCGGTCTTCGCCCGCTTCGTCGTCCGCGCGCGTCCCGCGTACGCGTTCCAGGCGTGGTTAAAATAGAGGAGGAGAGAAGGGGGCGGGAAGAGGAACCAGGTGCGCGCGGTGGACGGCGCTAGCACTTCTGGACCTCGCAGTCCCGCTCCCAAGGCAGATGGCAGTTCAGGCTCTCCCCCTGCCGAGGTGACCGAGCCGATATGCTCCCAGGTCGCAGGATAGTCAAATTAGAGGGCTCCGCTTCAAATCTTGTCCCCAAAGCGTCCACAAGCAGAGTACAACACTCCACACGCAGCACGAGCGGCTCCCGCGCCAGCGGGGGCCGCGAGGAGTTTTAAAGGTTTCCAGGCAGGTCGGAGGGAGAAGGGGGCGGGAAGAGGAACCAGGTGCGCGCGGTGGACGGCGCTAGCACTTCTGGACCTCGCAGTCCCGCTCCCAAGGCAGATGGCAGTTCAGGCTCTCCCCCTGCCGAGGTGACCGAGCCGATATGCTCCCAGGTCGCAGGATAGTCAAATTAGAGGGCTCCGCTTCAAATCTTGTCCCCAAAGCGTCCACAAGCAGAGTACAACACTCCACACGCAGCACGAGCGGCTCCCGCGCCAGCGGGGGCCGCGAGGAGTTTTAAAGGTTTCCAGGCAGGTCGGAGGGAGAAGGGGGCGGGAAGAGGAACCAGGTGCGCGCGGTGGACGGCGCTAGCACTTCTGGACCTCGCAGTCCCGCTCCCAAGGCAGATGGCAGTTCAGGCTCTCCCCCTGCCGAGGTGACCGAGCCGATATGCTCCCAGGTCGCAGGATAGTCAAATTAGAGGGCTCCGCTTCAAATCTTGTCCCCAAAGCGTCCACAAGCAGAGTACAACACTCCACACGCAGCACGAGCGGCTCCCGCGCCAGCGGGGGCCGCGAGGAGTTTTAAAGGTTTCCAGGCAGGTCGGAGGGAGAAGGGGGCGGGAAGAGGAACCAGGTGCGCGCGGTGGACGGCGCTAGCACTTTTGGACCTCGCAGTCCCGCTCCCAAGGCAGATGGCAGTTCAGGCTCTCCCCCTGCCGAGGTGACCGAGCCGATATGCTCCCAGGTCGCAGGATAGTCAAATTAGAGGGCTCCGCTTCAAATCTTGTCCCCAAAGCGTCCACAAGCAGAGTACAACACTCCACACGCAGCACGAGCGGCACCCCTAGGCACTTATGTTCCAAGATTAGTTTAAGGGAATGGACACATGCCCTCACTGAATCGCTTCCTACTCTAACTATTGACACAGCAGAAAGATACAACACTTTTCCAGAGCTGACAGTTAAAAAGAGAAGCAAAAAAGAGGGAGAGGACTAGAGGAAAGAATACAATTACAACAGCAAAATCTGCTACAGAGTAGCTATCAAAAACTACAATTAAGCCATAAGACAGGCCTGAATTGCTTATTACGAGTCAAAAATAGAGAATGTGCCCGACTCCTCTGAAGAACAATGTATGGTAGTTAATAACCTCCTGTGTGTCCTTCTTGCTGCTTAGGACCCCCACCTTCAATTAAGCACTGCAATATGCTTACAAACATTTTTCTTAACGAAGTTAACAACATTTTGAACCTTCTTCCATTTGCTACCTCACCCATTGCTATTGCCCTGGCTAGACAGTGGCCTGGTCCCTCCCAGTCGGCTTTTCCCACACTAAACCACAAAACCATGAAATCTATGTTAAAATCAATCTAACCAAGGTCTCCTTTGGATTCAGCCCCTCCTGATATTTTAGGATTAGGTGGCAATGTCCTTTTGTCCATCCTTATGGACATTCTTAACCACTCTCTGGAAAGTGGCTATATTCCCCAAGCATTGAGACATTTGATGGTAAAGCCTTTCCTAAAAAAATCTACAGCAAATCTGAGAAAAGGGGAGTGTGTACTCCGTGAAAAGTCAGTATTATGCTTTTTGGGATGAATGCCTGTTCTTTCAGATTTTCATATAGAAGACACGACTACTTCGAGTTGCAGTGTGACATCTTTATTGTTGTGTTGTGAGACATAGACAGCCAAATCCCCTGCTGACAGATAGCTACAGACCCATCGCCTTGTTCCCAGTGTTATACAAACTAATAGAAAATATTGTCAAAAACATCTGTTTAGTTTTGCGTAAACACATGACATTCTCCGCCCCCCACAGACAGGCTTTAGAGCCGGCTGTAGCATCGCATGTGCGCTGTTGGTAGTGACCAAAGAAATCCGATCAATTTTAGATCAAGGCAGTTCAGCAGAAATTATAATGTTTGATCTCAGCGTGGCCATTAACACTGTGTCGCATCCTACCTTCAACCAGAGGAAGTTGGAATAGTTGGGGATGCTATTATGAGTTTCCAAGTGCATGAACGCTCACTTTTATCAACCACCTATTCTTTACAGTGCAGAGTTCCAAAGGGCTCATCCATAAACCACATACGTTTTAATCTGCATGTTCTTCCCCTAGCCAAAATTGTACGGTCAAATGGTCTTCCCTTAGTGTCATATGCAGATGACACACAAATCATCATGTCGGATATTCCTGACATCAGCTGATCCTTTCATCAACTCAATTCATGCCTTAAAGAGGTTACAGACTGTACGGCTGCAAGCAGTCTGAAACTTAAAGGCGATAAAACTGAGGTACTTGGGATCAGAAACAATAGGTCAAGATGGAATGCAATTGGCATAGCAAAAACAATTCGGAAAATGACCTAAGCCTGCCCAAGCATTTAAGTGTCAAAACCTGCCCAAGCATTTAAGTGTCTAGGATTCTGGATAGATGATAAGCTTATGATGGAAACACATGCCAGACAACTTGCAGGATCTTGTTTTGGAATCCTTAGATCCCTCGAAATGTTCTTACGCCACATCAATGGCGTAATGAAACTTGAGGGGGCTTTCCTGAAAAGTGCATGGAGGGACCCCCTTATGGACTTACTCAGGAGCTCTCAGGGCAGGGTACCACGATGAAGGGGCCCCGTGGAGCTCTGGACCCCCCCACACTGTGGGGTCTTTGTTATGCCACTGTTGTACATATTTTACTACAATTCACAAAGAGGATAGTGGTGCAGGGTCTTATAAACTCACTTCTAGATTATTGGAACTCCCTTTATATAGGGAGTCCAAAATACATGCTAAAAAGACACCAAGTGGGATAGAACACAGCAGTCAGAGTCCTTAACCAAATACTGAAGCACATATAAGCGGGACCAGCCTAAGTATACCTTCACTGGCTTCCAGTTCAGAAGAGAATTCTTTTTGAGGCACTTTGCCTCACACATCGGGCCATTCATTGGAAAGACGCGCTCATCATCCGGAATTTATTTACCTCCTAAGCTCTGGGGAGGTCTCTTGGATCTAGCAATCAAGGGCTCTTGTCAGGTCCAAAGGTTAAAAGAGTGAGAAGTGGTGGCCGCTCTTTTTAGTATCTTCTTCCCAAGCTCTGGAACTCCCTCTCCTCCTCCTTTAGAAGTCACCGTCGAAGGTCAGCTTCAGAAAACTTCCTAAAACGTATAAGTTCCTGCAGGAATTCCAGAGAAATTGTTGTAATAAGTGCTAGGAGGCCTGGTTAGGTAGCTATGCGCTATATGAACACAACTTGAATTGATTTGAATTGAAATGAATATAACTGACTGGGGAGCATCACCTACTCTGCACTGTGAATGGAAGTGTACACCATAACACAAATTGGGGATACAGGGAGGCAATGGCTATTGTCAGATTGCCATCAACGAGATCTCAAAGGCTATGATAGATCTTAATCCCTAAGTATTTAAATGTACTTGACTTGTTGCAGAGTGGGTGTGTGTCCACTATAAATTGCTGTGGCGGGAAGTCCAGATGTACCAGAAATAGACAGGTGTTGCACCAATTCACGCCAAGTCACGAGGTATCCCGGAATTCCGATAGTATATCTGTTATCCCTGTTATGCCCTCCTGAATATCACGAACATAGAGCAGGATATCATTCACCTAAAGAAAGACAATGTGTGTCACCCCCTCCAATGGTATGCCCCACTTCCGGCTGTACTGAGTGTGCCCAGGGCCTGTAAATCCAAATGCTGCTAGTGGGCTTGCAGCACTGGTTGCCCCACCCATAGAAGTGGCCTTGTAAAATGTGTCTAAGGTCTGCCATTGCAGAGCCTGCGTGCAGTTTGGTACTATCACGCTGACTGGGCAACTGCACCCAATTGCAGTGAATTAGTGAATTACAGCCATTTTCGTTTTTCACTATTGCAAGGCTACCTGTTCTCCATAGGCCAGAATAGGGGGTCCATTAGGATGTCGGGCGGATTGCCTCCGCCAGGGTAGCGGTGGCCACCGCCACCCTGGCGGAGGCAATCCGCCCGACATCCTTCCCTGCATTCCCCCCCGCCATATTACGATGGCGGAGGGGACCGCAGCGGTGGGAAACACCGCCCGCCTGTTTTCCGCCCCGGTCGCCTTGCGACCGGGGCAGAAAAGGGATAACATGGTGGCGGTGTCTATCAGACACCGCCAGCCATATTATAATGGGCATTTTTCAATGCCTTTCCGTGGCGGCAATGCCGCCACGGAAAGGCATGCGGTCTTCACTCTAGGGGCCCCCTGAGGGCCCCCAGAGTGAAGTACAGTTGGGGGGTGCACATGGGGGGTACCTGTGGTACCCCCCTTCATTGTCATTTGCAAAGCGGCTGGCACCGCGCGGTGCCTGCCGCTTTGCAAATGAAAATGTGAAAGTGCATTTTCAGCATTGTGCTCTCTGCACCGCCCGCCACAATGCTGAAAACACAGGATGTGCCCGCCACTGTGGCGGGCACATCCTAATGGCACCCCCGGGACCCCCGCCCTTATGGCGGGCGGTCCCGATTTACGGTAGGATGACGGGCGGGCAAAGTCCGCCCGTCATCCTAATGGACCCCTAAGCTGTTAGAATTATTACAGTTTATAATCTAACAGACTCAGAGAACATGGTATACATTCAAGTTTAGTATGCCTGGACTCAGAATAATAAAAAAAAATCTTTTAGTGAAGTTTATTTTAATATTCTGTGTTTGCAAATACCACTTTTAGAAAGTAGGTATTTGCTTGCCTAACCTTTTAAGCCTGCCTCTGCTAGGTTGTGTATTCCTTGTCTATTTGAGTGACAGGGCTGGGGGATTCCAGGAGACAGAAAGAGTCAGCCCAGTGGTGAATAGAGAGATGTGCATCTAGATGGGAGGGAGGAGTTCCACCTTGGACCTGAATAGGACTGTGTCCACCCCCCACAGTGCTGGCTCCACCCCCTGTGGTGCGTCTGATATCTCTGCCCTGCACACGGAGAAAAGGGAAGGAAGACTGTCAACAAAGTGCTCCAGGGCTGTACTTGCCTTCCACAATGCTGGCTCCACCTCCTGTGGGGCGTCTGATGTTTCTTCCCTGCAATATGAAAGGAAAGGAGAAGTCTGGTAAACAGAGTGCTTCTGAACTGGCTTGAGCTGGGCACAGGCCCCTCTCCCCTCAGAGAACAAAGGATTTTTTGGTATAGCTATTGGGACCCTGATCCCATGAAATTAGATCACTTCTGGACTTACAAGAAGAAACCTCTGCTGAGCAGAAGGACCCGGAAGAAACTGCGAAGAAATTATTCCCAAGCTGAAGTGCTGCTTGGGGATTGGCCTGCAGTGGTTGCCTGACTGCCAAAGGGAGGAGAAAGAGCTTTGTGGACTTTTCTTTCAACTGGTGCAAAGAGAGCTTGCCCCCAGACTGCAGTCCCTGGACCAGTGGACTTCACCAGCCTTTGTTAATTGCTGCTGGAAAAGCTGTTTCAGAGGCTACAGAGGCAGGGAGATGTGACTGACTCTCATGACCGGCCCGGTGTCCTGTAGGCACCGCATCAAGCAATGTCCGCCTCGATCAATGCAAGCTCTGCCCTCACGACTCTGTCCTGACGCCGTTACCGAGCCGTAGCCTGCACCGCGACTGGTGGACACCGCGACATGCAATGCCTCGCTACACTGACTTGTACTGGTCTGACCGAAGAGGTCCCTGCTGCTGACTCCGAGTCCTGTGACCGCACCAGAGTTGGGCACCGCCTTGCACACTTCACGACGCACCCCCCGACTCGCACCGCTGTCCTGACTGATTGACGCCAGCTCCCGAACTCCGGCTGTGTCGCCGAACCGCAAGCTGCAAGCACCGCATCGTAGCACCGTCTCGCCCTGCAACGCAAGCCTTGGATCCACTGAATCTGTCAAGGGGTTGCTGCCTGCACCGCATCGAGGGACAACGCGTCCTGCAATGCTTCCTTTATGCACCGCGACGAACACCGGAACCGACTCGCACATCCGTGCCGGCCGCCTCAAGTAAAAGGTACTGTGACTGAGTCTGTCAACATTTGAGTAGGCCCGTACCGACGCGGTCCACTGGATTTGTTAGACTCTGTTATTTTCAGCAACGCTGTAGCCAGACCAGGCTACCGACTCGCACAGAACCTTGATGTAAGCCTTTTTACAAGAACTCTTGAAATCTAATAGTTCTTTGGATTCTTTTTGTCATTGATTGGTCTTGTGGTAACTCTATATAAAATATACTTATTTTTGATATAAAACGTTGTGTGGTGTCCATTTGTAGTGTTGTCACTGGGTTACTGTATGTGGTCACAAATGCTTAACTTACAATGCCTCTGAAATAAAGCCTTGCTGCTTATGTCAAGCTACCAAGGGGGTGAGCAGGGGTTATTTTAGGAGTGTAATCCCCTTATCCTGACTAGAGGAGAGGGTCCCTACCTGTCACAAGTACCCACCTGCGCCAAGTAGAGACCCCAAATTCTAACAGGAAGTGTTTATTACTTTGCTTTGAAAAATATCCAGTAGCTGTAGATACCACCGAATTTGGCCCAGTTAGGAAAATGGCAAAGCCATTTAGTTATTTGGGTCAGGAAGAGCAACAAATATTTGACAACCCTACTGAATTGGATTCTCCACCTGGACAGTTTTGGTGTTGGTTGAGTATGCTGAAGCTGTCGCTAAGTTTACCAAAATGGTTTCGGAAAAATCAAGAGAGCTGTTAGAAAGATTCAACTTCTTCAAGAGGAAACAAGCAGCTGATGAGAGTGTGGAAGAGTTTTTTTCATCTCTGAGGTTATTGGCCTCAACTTGCAATTTTGGATCTGCCTTAGATGTCTATAAAAGAGATCAATTTGTCTAAAGTTGTTTTAAATAAAAAATTAACAGGAACGTCTTTTGAGTTGCAGAGATCCTAGCCTGGTAGAAGTGGTGGCTATTGCAAAAGGAATAGGATGCTATTCGATTTCAAGCAAACCTAAGTCTCAAAAACATTCTGTACAGCAAAATGAGTTTGTTATTGTTATACCAGATTTTTAAACTGTGGAGATGATATCTCTAAAAGATAACAAATTGAGATTTATGTAGAAAAAACAATCAACCTGCTTACTACGGGTGTGGATCCAAAAAAATAGACCTAGGCAGTAAATTCCGTTCCGTTCGCGAATTTGCTGAATTTGGGTAATCATTAGGATATTAAGTAGGGTCGCTGCATAGACCCCACCAATATTGGCTATCAGAGTACAATTCGTAATGAGGCATCTATTAAAATAGACCCCCACTTCAAGAATTAGCGAATCCCTCAAATTGTAAAAAAAGGACTAAAGCTCTTACCTCCGTGAAGAACCGGAGGTATAGTCTTGGGGGTAATAGTCCCCCCGGAGAGTAATTAAGGGGGTCTATGCAGCGACCCTACTTAATATCCTAATGATTCATTCACAGTGTAGAATAAGATTCTATCTAGTGACTAGTACGGTGATGCACAATATTGGTGGAGTTTATACAGCGAACTTACTTAATATCCTAATGATTCATTCACAGTGTATATTAAGATTCCTCCTAGTGATCACAAAGATATGGATGAATACATTCTCTTTTCCTTCTTTCTCTCCTCCCCCCATTATTAGGACAACAGGCCGCAATATTGGCCCAGTCAACCACAAGTATAAGTTGGGGTGATCTGAATAAGCATCCAGTCTTGAACAGAGGTAATTCAATGATGTGATCATATTGTGCGTTGTGTGCTAGCCCTCCTTTACCAATGTTTTCAGTTGCCTTATGGTAGATTGTTATTTTAAAAAAAGGAATGGGAAGTGATATTCTGTACCATTTGATACATTGCATATAAGCGGGGATTCGCTACATGATCTGATCTACACGCTAACGTAGAGGTGAGACATTGATGTGTTGGTGTTTGTGTATCATACTTTAGGTTTGAAATCAGTACTATTTGGTGGGGCTTAGTGACTAAAGATGTTCTTGGCGCTATGCATTTTGTGGGCTGATACACAATTTAATAATCTAATTGTTCCAGTCGGTTTTTGGTCGATCTTCATGGGTATTGTGCCAACAACAGTAGGTCTACCCTCCCCCCTTTGCTCTTTCCTCTCTCACTTTTATTGTCCTGTACTCTTCAGTCTTTCTTGTGGTAGGACTAAATATGTAAATGTGGTATCCTTCCAAACAGGCTGATTATGTCAATGACATTATTTGCTTTTGTATTTAGCTTAGATATATGTATGTGTATGTGATGTATCTTGTCTTTTTTTGCATCTTTTATACTTACATTTTCATTATGCTTTGAGAAAAAGAATAATGCCAGTCTGTTTGGCCTTTCTAATTGTTTATACATGTTTCTCTTGTTGTTGCCTAAAAGGTTTCTGTTGAGATTTATGACTTCATGTATGTGATATGTTCATCTGTGTTAGTATGTATGTCGCGTCCATGTATTCAGTGTTTTTATTTGTATTTGTTATCTGTATTTCTGTGTTCCTTACAGCCCTGATGAAGTTCAAAAGAACGAAAAGCGTTGGCTGTGGTTCAATTTTAGAAAATTTAACTTATGGAATAAAGGATAATTTGGATACATTTGAAGCTCTTTTTGACTTTGTTCCTGGTGCACCGTTCTTATCCTCACAATGCAGTTGGTGGCTCGCCTACCACAGACGATAGGTGATAGGTGAATGGAAAGTGGAACTGAGAGTGGTGCAGAAGTTGCTCTGGGTTTTTAATTTTGCCTGTAGCGTCAGGAGAGCTGGGCACACTTTTTGCAGAAGGCTGGGTATGGCAATGTCAGGGACAGTTTTGCCTTATCACACGGTGCAGAACTCATTGGCAGTCAGAGTTAGTATTAATATTTCAATAGATATTTAATTATGTAAAATGTGTAAATATTATACATTTAAATATAAGTTTCAGATGTGTGGTGTGTAGCTTGTAGAGGCATGGGGTAGAAAGTTATGTAAGTAAAAACAAAATTAAAAAGAGTATTTTTTTATGGTAATATATTATTGTATGTGTTAATTGTGTTATGCTTTTTAATTGGAACTAATATTGCATTTATTGGTTGTTATTATTTTGACAATAGATTTAGGTGTTTTAATAAAAATAATACTTGGATTAATTTATAATATTTATTAAACATTTGAATACATATGTAAATTGATAATTTAAAAAATATATAGATTTTTCATATTTTTATTTGTTGTTATTTACTATAGTTTTGAAGGGATTTATTTTACTTGAAGTGAAATAGTCTGTTTCTAATGCCTCTTAGAGTGCAGTGCAGTACTGTATTTTACCCCTCCACAATCCAACACTTTCCCTTCGGTTGCACTGACAGGATTGGGAATAGTAAATTTTACTCCTCCGTGATACAACACTTTCCCTACAGTTACACTTTCTGGAGTGGTAATAGTACCTGTTACCCCTCCCATCCAACACTTTCCCTACTGTTGTACCAAATAGAGTGGGAATAGTACATTTTACCTGTACGCAGCCCAACACTTTCCCTAATGTTGTCCTGACTGGTGTGGGAATGGTAAATTTTACCCTTCCGCAATCCAGCTGTTTCCCTACTGTTATATTGAATGGAGTAGGAATAGTAAATGTTACCCTTCAAAATCTAACACTTTCCCTACTGGAGTCAAGCTAGCCGGGCTGATGAGAGGTGTTACCTCGAAACCGGTCCGGTCCTCGGATGCTTGATTCCATTCTGGGAAGGACATGGCTTTTGTAGTTCGGACTGGACTGTTCCCATGGGGCAGAGGGTCAGAGCTGATTTGCATATCGCCATTGTCTAACCCAGGGTGGTGTGGAGTGCAAAAAAACGATGGATTTGGGCCCAGATCTTCGGACTGGGGTGAATGTGTGACATTGATCCACATTCGGTCCATCACCTGTTTTGTTTGCAAATTCCGCCCTAAGTGCGCTGGGGATGCTCAGACGTGGGTCCCAGGCACTCCACACCACTGGAGTCAAGCTAGCCGGGCTGATGAGAGGTGTTACCTCGAAACCGGTCCGGTCCTCGGATGCTTGAATCCGTTCTGGGAAGGACATGGCTTTTGTAGTTCGGACTGGACTGTTCCCATGGGGCACAGGGTCAGAGCTGATTTGCATATCACCATTGTCTAACCCAGGGTGGTGTGGAGTGCAAAAAAACAATGGATTTGGGCCCAGATCTTCGGACTGGGGTGAATGTGTGACATTGATCCACATTCGGTCCATCACCTGTTTTGTTTGCACTTTCCCTACTGTTGCATTGACTGGAATGGGAATAGTAAATATTTCTCCTCTGCAATCCAATACTTTTCCTACTGTTGTACTGACTGGAGTAGAAATAGCCAATTTTAGCCCTCCGCAATCTAACACTTTCCCTACTGTAGTATTGAGTGGAGTGAGAATAGTACATTTAACCTCTTCAACATCCAACACTTTTCCTACTATTGCATTGACTGTAGTGGGTAAATTTTACACCTCCCGATTTCGACACTTTGTCTACTCTTTATATGTTGTAGTGGGAATAGTATATGTATTAAATTTAAAGTTTTGTAGTTTACTTTTTGTTATTTACACTTATAATAATATGTTTTTGTTTATTTAACATATTTATAAAAATTAATATTTTAAATATTTTATTTTTTGTTAGTAAATTCTTCAATTATTTATTTTGTTTGAGTTTTTTATTTGTAATTACAATTGTATGTTTTTAAAATATTTAGGGCATGATTACAATGTCAGTCACACTCACGTCTGCCCAACACCATTGCGGTCTCGGGACCAATCACCTCTGGTCGGTGTTACTGACATCATAGATACAATGCGACGGCAAATGGTGTGCTTTCATACTGTGATTTCTTTATGGGAGCTTGTGTGCTGCTGCAAACCGGCTGCAGTACAAGCTCCCTTTGAGAATGGGAGCCTGTGTAAATCCCTGCACCATGTGGCAGGCACCTCACGGTACCTGCAACATGGTGAGGGGATTTACAATGGGGCAATATGTAACCCAAACCCCCAACTTGAGGGCCAGGGGTAGGGGGTCTTGCTAGGGGCCCCCAAAGGCACTTTCCGACTGCAAATGCATGTCGGAAAGGCTGACATGGATTTGCTCTCAGAAAGTGCTATCAAATTCCAAAGGCCGAATCGCCTTCCTCTTGGCCCTTCTAACTGGTTGACGGGCTCCTCGAGCCCATCGGTAGTCAGCCAGATTGACCAGCCGGTTTGAATTCCAACCGCCGCATCATCAGCAGTGGACTGCGGGTGCGCAAAATATAGTTAGTACAACTAACTATATAGGAGCAATTTCAATGGTTTTTTAAATGCTAATTCCTAATTATATAAGGCCTGAAACCTATGGTTTTTTAAGAGAATTTGCAAGGTTTTTAAAATGCTAATTCCTGACTATATAAGGCCTGAAACCTATGGTTTTTTAAGTGAATTTGCAAGGTTTTTTAAATGCTAATTCTTAACTATATAAGGCCTGAAACCTATGGTTTTTTAAGTGAATTTGCAAGGTTTTTTAAATGCTAATTCCTAACTATATAAGGCTTGAAACCTATGGTTTTTTCAGTGAATTTGCAAGGTTTTTTAAATGCTAATTCCTAACTATATCAGGCGTGAAACCTATATTTTTTTTCAATATATTTCAAAGGTTTTGTTAATGCTAATTCTATTAGCAGATAACGTTTATATATGTTACTAGCGGCCCGTCCCGACGTTGTCCGGGTAAAAAAAGGCTAGGCAGCAATGGTTTTAGTATCATTGTACATTCGTCCCACATGATAAGAGACACATTTTGAAGCAGTGTCCTCAAAGGTCCGTTTTTCTGAATAGAGCATATTGAATCCCTTTCAAGGGAAACTGTTAGAGGCAGTTCAAAGGTAGAATGTGCTGTTTTCCCAGCTGTTAGCAAAGTGGCAGCTATTCCAGATGAAGCAACAGCTAGAGCCAAATTCCCAGAAGATCGAACTTTGGCAAGTATGAGGTTAATTAGGTAAGTCTTTCCTGTGCCACTGGGGGCGTCTATGAACAATAGTTTGCCTGGCTTCTTTTCAACACTATCAACTATGGTGTTGTAGGCGAGTTGTTGATCGGGAACTAAGTTAGGCAAGTGTTGAGCAAGGTAGTTATTTAGCTCTGGAATATTGTGTGCGGTAGCGATATTGTGGTATCCAGTTAGGTTAGTTCGGACCGCTGGCGGCAGGCTGAAATCTTGTAAGGACTTCTCGCTTAATAGATACAGTGAGTCTTCAATTTCTATAAGTCCATGGTTTATGATTTCATTGTTGATAGTAGCCCGTGCCGACGTTGTCCGGGTATGAATTGCTACCGGCCAGTAGTATATTGTTTTGTAGGATTTAGTTTTGATAGCATTTCTTATCTGTGACAGGCCTGTGAAACGCTCCGATTCACAGTGCACTGCTGATGCACTTAAGAGTGCGCGTTCAGTAGTGTGTGAACTCGAGTTTCCCGACTTTATATTTCTTTGCAATATTATATAGTGCAAACTCGACAACATGGCATGAGCACAATTTACATTACAGAAGAACACATTCATTTGTGGTAGGCACGGGGAGACAGAGCGATTTGCCTGGAATCACAGGATGTTGAGCTGATGCCGAGATTCGAACGTAGCTCCCCAGCTCTAAAGTTCGCAATTCTAGAACTTGTGGCGGGAGGTGTGTCTAAAAGTGTATGTTGGTGCTGGCCATCAATAAGAGAGACCTGTGCATTTTTCAAATGGGTGGTGAAAAAATATGAGTATGTTGCTGGAGATGTGGGCCGCCGTGCCACCAATGTACTTACCGGGGGAGGGTAAACACCGATTATTCCGCAACTTTTTTTTCGCATACCATCACTCCGCATACTTTCATTACGAAAGTACCATGACTCCGCTATGCCATTATAACGCATGGCATTACATTTTATATGCTTTTACTACGCATACATTTACAACGAAATTCGTTGTAAATGCATGAAAGGTAAAAGCATGTTTTTTTAAAATGTTTGGATAAGGTAAGTATGGGTATAGGGGTATATGTTTTGGGGTACTGAGGTATATGTTTTGGGGTGTTTGGGTATTTTAAGGGTTCAGATATAGTTTTGGGTTATGGGGTACAGGGGTACAGGGGTAGTTTTAGGGTTTAGGGATAGGTATGGGTTTTGGGGTACAGGGGTATTTTTAGGGTTCAGGGCTAGGTTTGAGTTTTGGGGTATAGGGGTATTTTTAGGGTTCAGGGGTAGGTTTGGGTTTTGGGGTACAGGGGTATTTTAAGGGTTCAGGGCAAGGTTAGGGTTTTGGGGTACAGGGGTATTTTTAGGGTTCAGGGCTAGGTTTGGGTTTTGGGGTACAGGGGTATTTTAAGGGTTCAGATATAGTTTTGGGTTTTGGGGTATAGGGGTATTTTTAGGGTTCAGGGGTAGGTTTGGGTTTTGGGGTACAGGGGTATTTTAAGGGTTCAGGGCTAGGTTTGGGTTTTGGGGTACAGGGGTATTTTTAGGGTTCAGGGCTAGGTTTGGGTTTTGGGGTACAGATGTATTTTAGGGTTCAGGGGTAGGTTTGGGTTTTGGGGTACAGGGGTATTTTTAGGGTTCAGGGCTAGATTTGGGTTTTGGGGTACAGGGGTATTTTTAGGGTTCAGGGGTAGGTTTGGGTTTTGGGGAACAGGGGTATTTTAAGGGTTCAGGGCTAGGTTTGTGTTTTGGGTACAGGGGTATTTTAGGGTTCAGGGGTAGGTTTGGCTTTTGGGGTACAGTGGTATTTTTAGGGTTCAGGGCTAGGTTTGGGTTTTGGGGTACAGGGGTATTTTTAGGGTTCAGGGGTAGGTTTGGGATTTGGGGTACAGGGGTATTTTAAGGGTTCAGATATAGTTTTGGGTTTTGGGGTATGGGGTATTTTTAGGGTTCAGGGGTAGGTTTGGGTTTTGGGGTACAGGGGTATTTTAAGGGTTCAGGGTTAGGTTTGGGTTTTGGGGTACAGGGGTATTTTTAGGGTTCAGGGGTAAGTTTGGGATTTGGGGTACAGGGGTATTTTAAGGGTTCAGATATAGTTTTGGGTTTTGGGGTATGGGGTATTTTTAGGGTTCAGGGGTAGGTTTGGGTTTTGGGGTACAGGGGTATTTTAAGGGTTCAGGGCTAGGTTTGGGTTCTGGGGTACAGGTGTATTTTTAGGGTTCAGGGCTAGGTTTGGGTTTTGGGGTACAGAGGTATTTTAGGGTTCAGGGGTAGGTTTGGGTTTTGGGGTACAGGGGTATTTTTAGGGTTCAGGGCTAGGTTTGGGTTTTGGGGTACAGGGGTATTTTTAGGGTTCAGGGGTAGGTTTGGGTTTTGGGGTACAGGGGTATTTTAAGGGTTCAGGGCTAGGTGGAGAAGTGTGGCTCAGGGGTTAGAGGCGGCAGACCCGGAAGCTGAGATCGGCCCTGGACCAGGGTTCAATTCCCCGCCTCGGCAGGTCTTGGGCTCAAAAATTCCACGGACTCGATAATTCTCGCTCCGGTGCCTTCTCAACTCACGGGTTCACACTCTGCGACTCTGGGCAATAGCTTGCTTAATCTCCACAACGGCCCCTCGCGGCGGGATGCCTGGCTTTCACCTTGTGGATACCCTGTCGGGGTTATCTCACAGGGGAATACCAAGACGGGTTCCCTAAGCAAGCGCCGGGAAACCCTATGTGGGTAGCTGTGCGCTATATAAGCTCAAATACATTTACATTTACATTTAGGTTTGTGTTTTGGAGTACAGGGGTATTTTAGGATTCAGGGCTAGGTTTGTGTTTTGGGGTACAGGGGTATTTTAGGGTTCAGGTGTAGGTTTGGGTTTTGGGGTACAGTGGTATTTTTAGGGTTCAGGGCTAGGTTTGGGTTTTGGGGTACAGGGGTATTTTTAGGGTTCAGGGGTAGGTTTGGGTTTTGAGGTAGAGGGGTATTTATAGGGTTCAGGGCTAGGTTTGGGTTTTGGGGTATAGAGGTATTTTTAGGGTTTATGGATAGGTTTGGGTTTTGGGGTACAGGGTATATTCATATGGTTAAGATGGGTTAGTGTTTAAGGGTGTTAGGGTATTTTAAGGAGTAAGGGTGGGTTATGATCATGGGGTGCAGGGGTATTTAAAGGGAGCAGGGTGGGATTAGCACACAATATGAGGCATGGCATGAAGGGTGGAACGTACCACATGCCCCCAGTGGTTGTCACGCCCCCAGCACACACCCCCAGCACACTCCCACAGCACAAGGCAGACACGCCCACAAGGGACTACTTTGCTGCCACGGTTCTTTTACCTTTTAAATGTATATGGTGGGCGTCTGTATAGCCTATGTCCTTCTGCTGCAACTGCCCTTTTCAACGCTGTATTGGGTGTTGTGATTGGTGCTGTGGTTCCTGAGATTACCCGCCTCAAAGGTTTGGGCTCTCTCTTTATATTATTAGTATGGACTAGCACCCCGTCCTGACATTGTCCGGGTATGAATTGCTGCTGGCCAGTAGTATATTGTTTTGTAGTATTTCGTTTAGATAGCATTTCTTATCTGTGACAGGCCTGTGAAACGCTCCGATTCACAGTGCACTGCTGATGTACTTAAGAGTGCGTGTTCAGTAGTGTGTGAACTCGAGTTTCCCTACTTTATTTTTCCTTGCAATATTATATAGCGCAAACTCGATAACATGGCATGAGCACAATTTACATTACAGAAGAACACATTCATTTGTGGTAGGCACGGGGAGACAAAGTGATTTGCCTGGAATCACAGGATGTTAAGCTGATGCCGAGATTCGAACGTAGCTCCCCAGCTCTAAAGTTCGCAATTCTAGAACTTGTGGCGGGAGGTGTGTCTAAAAGTGTATGTCAGTGTTGGCCATCAATGAGAGAGACCTGTGCATTTTTCAAATGGGTGGTGAAAAAATATGAGTATATTGCTGGAGATGTGGGCCGCCGTGCCACCAATGTACTTACCGGGGGAGAGTAAACACCCATTATTCCGCAACTTTCTTTCCGCATACCATCACTCCGCATACTTTCATTACGAAAGTACCATGACTCCGCAATGCCATTATAACGAACGGAATTACATTTTATATGCTTTTACCACGCAAACATTTACAACGAAATTCGTTTTAAATGCATGAATGGTAAAAGCATGTTTTTTTTTTAATGTTTGGATAAGGTAAGTATGGGTATATGTTTTGGGGTACTGAGGTATATGTTTTGGGGTGTTTGGGTATTTTAAGGGTTCAGATATAGTTATGGGGTACAGGGGTAGTTTTAGGGTTTAGGGATAGGTTTGGGTTTTGGGGTACAGGAGTATTTTTAGGGTTCAGGGCTAGGATAGGGTTTTGGGGTAGAGGGTTATTTTTAGGGTTCAGGGGTAGGTTTGGGTTTTGGGGTACAGTGGTATTTTAAGGGTTCAGGGCTAGGTTTGGGTTTGGGGTACATGGGTATTTTTAGGGTTCATGGCTAGGATTGGGTTTTGGGGTACAGGGGTATTTTAGGGTTCAGGGGTAGGTTTGGGGTTTGGGGTACAGTGGTATTTTTAGGGTTTAGGGCTAGGTTTGGGTTTTGGGGTACAGGGGTATTTTTAGGGTTCAGGGGTAGGCTTGGGTTTTGAGGTACAGGGGTATTTATAGGGTTCAGGGCTAGGTTTGGGTTTTGGGGTACAGGTGTATTTGTAGGGTTTAGGGATAGGTTTGGGTTTTGGGGTACAGGGTATATTTATAGGGTTAAGATGGGTTAGTGTTTAAGGGTGTTGGGGTATTTTAAAGAGTAAGGGTGGGTTATGATTATGGGGTGCAGGGGTATTTAAAGGGAGCAGGGTGGGATTAGCACACGATATGGGAAATGGAATGAAGGACGGAACGTACCACACGCCCCCAGCATTTGTCACGCCCCCAGCACACGACCACAGCAAAACTCAGACACGCCCACAAGGGACTACTTTGCTGGCACGGTTCTTTTACTTTTTAAATGTATATGGTGGGCGTCTGCATAGCCTATGTACTTCTGCTGCAACTGCCCTTTCCAACGCTGTATTGGGTGTTGTGATTGGCGCTGTGGTTCCTGAGATTACCCGCCTCAAAGGTTTGGGCTCTCTCTTTATTATATTAGTATGGATATATATATATATATATATAAATAAGTAATATATATTGGTGTGTGTGTGTGTATATATGAAACAAAAAGTGTCAGAGGGTGTAAAATAACATGAATAAGAATGCTAAATGTGCGTCTCCAGGAGATTTACACAACCATGTTGGATATGGAAATAGTGAAAAACAAGGGTCACCCTTACATTAAACCCAACAAATGATCATGTGAGGATGCCCATCAGTCACCACACGGAACCGCCCTTCATCATTTGGGTTCCTTCTAAGACCACTGATGGTGTTATCTCCTATGTTGCTCATGGAGAGCTAAGATTGTAACAGCCCTCTCATGGTCAAAGAGATTAAAGTGGTCCTACTTCTCAGCTGTGAGGATGTTAAGAGAAAGGGGACTGATGTCGTAGTGCAAGAATGGTGAAAAAGCAAGAAAGAAGTGTGTGAAATCAAATTGGATAGGAGGGTGCTAAACGTGACTTTATTCTGTCGCTACCCGCTTTTCCAATATTAAAAAGTAGACATGGACAATCCAGCTTGGATCATCTAAGGTATTCTAGGGTCAACATGTTTCTGCAATATATGACTTATGTTGTCATTGCTTTGATCAGGACCACTATACACTTATTTGCTACTACGAACTAATGTGCATTAAAGGAAAAGTGCTCAAAATTATAAATATCAAACCCGATACTTGGATCACCTGTGTCCACTAGATGTCTGTATCGGAACTTTCACCATTCCAAGATGGAGAGTTGCTGGGAATAGTGAAAACATGGAGTTGTTAGATAGTAATCTGATAGGGGAAGCACAGCATTCTTATCCTAGTATAAGCATACTCGGTTTAAATTGTATAATCCAAGATAAGAAATAACATTTGTGAAGTCATAGAATCATCTTATTAAGTGCCATGTTCTCAAACTTTGTGCTGAATTATCAAAAGTCATCAAAGGAGATCAGCATCTTACCCCACTTGGAAGATGTAAGGACCTCGCCCCACCTGGCCACGGCTCAGGGTGTAGGGGAAGCACCGCTCTGTAAAAAGGGCAGAGAACAGCAAAGCTGAAAAGTGCCCCCTATATCTTGTTTTTCACTATTTCTATATCCAACATGGTTGTGTAAATCTCCTGGAGACGCACAGTTAGCATTCTTATTCATGTTCTTTTAGACCCTCTGACACTTTTTGTTTCATAAGTACTGTTGGGGCCGTATCAGAGTGTGGTCTCTAAAAATCCCATTTGACCCTCTTCCAATATATGTTGTTGTTGTGTGTGTATATAGTCTGCAAATTATATATACATATATAATATATGAAAAATACATGCTAGAGTAATAAATATATAAGGTAAAAAATAAATAGAATGGGCCGACTTTGACTGGGTATATATCGATGATCTGTCACTGCAAGTATTGCCACAAACCATTTATCAATGCCTGTTTTGGTTCTTACCTGGTTTGCAAAAAGCCACTGTCCTGTAGGGACAACAAGCACTTCAGAAATTGTGTCTGTTTATTAAAGCCATACCTGAAATTATAATGAGCACAGGCTACTTTTGAAAAAATGTTTCATATTTGGGCATGCAAAGGTGGTGACGGAGGTCTCGCTCTCCTTTACACTCATCTACAGAAAAACAGATGGTGCCCGAAATTCCGCATTGCCTATTTAAAATTCATCAGACTGGCCATTTTGAGAACCCCTGAGAAAAGAAACTTTGAAATTTCACATAGTAATTCATAGGGGTTCATTACGATGGCGGTCGGATGAGCGTCTGACTGCCATTGAAGCGTGATTGAGACCGGTCGATAAGGAGTCAGCTTTCCCACCCACCATATTTTGATCAGTTCACCATGTAGGCAGTCGTAAAATGTATTTTTGTACTGTGGCTTGTGCTGCAGCCCGGAAGAGGGCCGCAGCACAACTGCATGAGAAAAAGGGATTTTTCAAACATCCATGCCCCGTGTGCCAGGCACCATGTGGTGCCGGACGCACAGTACATGGATGTGTGTGGAGGCACCACATCTGCCTCCATGGCCATTTATCAGTGGCTCACGGGGGATGGGGGCCCTGCCTGCCGCCCCCAAAGTCCCTTTCCGACAGCCTTTTCATGGAAAGGGGCGACCACTCGGTCCCCCCGAACGTATGGTTGGGTGCCCCGATCCTCCCGGGAAACCATTTTGGGCGGGGGGCGTGTCTCGGCTGGTATGCCCGAAGCGGCGTAGCCGGGGGCGCCTTTTTCCGCCCAAGAGGGGTTGTCCTAGACACCTTCACCGATGGCCACGCCCAGTAGGCGTACCGGCGGAGGGTACACGCCCTCCCGAAGAAGAATAAAGAGAGCGGGAATCCGAAGAAGCGTCCTCTTGTTCCTGTGCTTGGAAGCTGCACCCACTCGTTGCACGTGAGCCCTCGACGGAACAAGGAGCAATTTTGAGAACTTGTAATTCTTGTGTTTCTCTTTCAGTGATTACAGAGGAGTCCCGGACCGTCTCGATCGACCCGGAGTGGATAATCGTAACCATGTCTGGCAAGAAGGCGGGAAAGGGTTCCGAGACAGACCAGGTGCTTCGCATGTTGGTGAACAGGATGACGAGGATAGAACGAAGCGTCGGTCAAGTTCCAGCGCTTGGTCGTGATATGGCGGCCATGAAGAAGCAACTGGCCGCAATGAACAAGCCTGGTAACCCGAAGAAGGTAATAGGCCCAGCATTTCCCGGAGTCATCCCCGAGGGTAGAGGGAAACGGGTGAAGAGGAGGGCTGCGTCAGGGGAGGGTCCGATCCCTGAGGTGCCCCCGGTCAGCCCTTCCATACCAACTGATGCCCCAGTACCAACCCCAGACGCGGGTCAGCCGATTCCGGTTGTGATTACGCCCGCCGACGACGAGGACATGCCTCCCGAATTGGCCACCCAGTTGGCCGCATGGCTCAACAAAAAGGCAGGGGGTGCCACGGCGCCCGGAGATACGGCCGAAGAGGCCAAGTTACTAATTCAGCAGTTGCGGCAGTCGCGAGATGCCGTGAAGGCGAATCTCCCTCTTGTCTCACCACAGGTGACCCCGGACGGACCGGCAACTGGCGTCAAAGAAACGGCGGGAACAACGACCGAATCGGGTAAGCTCGCTTTGCCAGTGGCGGGGGAGGGCTCATTGCCCTCAAGACGGGAGAGAGTGGTTCAGCATATCCCGTTGGCCATGAAAGAATTGATATGGGCAGACAAGTATGTTAATATGTTTTCGTTGTTGACTGACCATCGCAAGATGGAGTATGCTAAGTCACAGAAAGATTTGTGGCACCCGAGTGTCTGGCGAGCAAAAATGGCAGGATTCAGGGTGGATGAGACGATAACAAATTGGGCCAAGGCCATTGCAATGTTTACTGCGATTATTGGTGCCCGAGGTATTGCCCGAATTGTCTTGTTATCAGGCACGTATAATGGATTTTTATGAAACATAGGAGGGGAATGAATGGATGGGTTACGACATGAAATTCCGTAACGCGAAAGAGTATGATTCATCTCTGACATGGGATTGCCTCGACTCGATTTCTTGACAGAAGCAGCTCCTGCCTGGCGCGGCGAGGACGTCCTCGCCAGGTGGAAATGGCTCAGGGTTTTCCCGCCAGCAGCCCGCAGTGCCCTTTCGAGCAGGCGCCAATGGCGATCACCAGCCGAGAACCGGCGGGAACGGTGGAAAGCGGGGGGTCTGTTGGGGCTTCAATAGAGGCAACTGTACCAGACCACAGGGGGCATGTAAGTTTAAACATGCGTGTGCGGGTTGTGGGAATTCCTCGCACCCGGAGAGTTCATGCAGGTCAAAAAATGGCGGGTCGAGAGGTAGAGGAGGATCCAAACAAGACTGAGGGGGATCGTTGTGTACAATTGCCTACCCCCGTTGATATCATGGCTATGACTCCCTGGCTAAACAAATACCCTGATTATGTCTCCACTGGGGTGTTGAGGAAGGGGTTTTTATGTGGCTTCCACATCCGGCGGGGGATTTTCGGGGGCCCCCCTTTTGTAGAAACCAGCTCTCGGCACAGCATAACCCAGGTGTGGTAGAAAGGAAAATTGCTAAAGAGGTGATCCTAGGCCGAGTCGCTGGCCCATTTCAGCACCCGCCAGTAGCGAATTTCATCTGTTCCCCATTGGGGGTGGTCCCCAAAAAAGACCCGGGGGAATTTAGGCTGATCCATAATTTGTCGGCTCCAAGGGGTTTCTCAGTGAACGATGCGATTGACCCAGGAGTCTGTTCGGTGCGGTACGCATCCTTCGATGATGCCGTCACCATGTTGAATCGCCTGGGCCCCGGAGCGCTGATGGCGAAATCCGATATCGAGTTGGCGTTCCGGTTGCTCCCGGTACACCCACAGGATCAGCGACTGCTAGGTTTTGCGTTCCAAGGACGTTACTACATTGATAAATGCATGCCGATGGGTTCCTCCATCTCTTGTGCTTACTTCGAAAAATTCCATTATAGAAAATGGGGTAACCCACAACGGTTGTTGGACCTGGGTAGTCAGTATTATCAAAAACAATGGCCCAACCCGCACTTATTGGTTGGATCAATCAATCATATGCTCACAGTTTATCACTTCATAAGATAGAATGAGGATTGAAATTATTTACCTCCAAAATGATTAAATCATAAGATGTTCATTCCATTAGAAAAGCAACCACCTAACACAACTAGCACGCGGGTTGTTTCACACTGACGGGCCAGCCTCGGTGTACTCCGAGGCTGGCCCGTCAGTGTGAAACAACCCGCGTGCACGTTTACCCCGCGGATACGGCAATGTTGTGTGATTGACAACCACGTATGCCCCGAGTTTGGCGAGTTGCTACCAACCGACAACCATTCGCACGTACAGTCTGAAATTAACCTTGGGGACACCGCCAACTCCCGTGAATACGTCGTTTGAGGGAGAAACTGGATTATTAGAGAACCAACAGATGCCAGTACGAATCCATATCTTCACTTCATGGTGACACGTATACATGAACACTTTAAGTAACAAGCAAGTCTGCGCATGAGAACAGCATCTCCACTGCTTTTCTTCACACTTAAACTGTAGTTTTGTCGGTCTACGACCAACAATTAGGAGTGCGACTGTGGCCATTCCCTTCACGTCTTTCGAGAAATATGAGGATTGTGAATTGCCCATGAAATCAAATTGGGCTTACAGCGTTTTAGCCACGGTACAAAGTCCTTGCCTTTTACGTCCTGAGGAAGACCCGCAGGTCGAGGTCCCCAGTTACCCTAGTACCCCAAGACGGGTCGAAACGTCGACGCTCTCCCTTTCATTGACCAGGACCACTACTTCCCCGAACATTATACATGCTAGTCAAGACTGTATAATTGTTTCTAAAAATTGGATGAATATTAATTGTGGCCTGTTTATTTAACACGTTGGATAAAAACCAGCCTTTTTTCTTGAGTTACCTAAATTTTATGTCACTTTTCCGTTGAGGCTTACACCCCCTTTTTCTTTCAAACCACTACCTTCTCCTTCTTTTTTCTGGCACCCTTATAGAAGCACCAGCTCTTTCCTTTACCGTTCGCTGTGAATATTGTACAAATGTATATAAATAAATGTTTCGCTGTATTTGGAGTATTCCATTAAAACTCCTTCTTGTAAATAGTTGTGTTAGGTGGTTGCTTTTCTAATGGAATGAACATCTTATGATTTAATCATTTTGGAGGTAAATAATTTCAATCCTCATTCTATCTTATGAAGTGATAAACTGTGAGCATATGATTGATTGATCCAACCAATAAGTGCGGGTTGGGCCATTGTTTTTGATAATACTTCGAAAAATTCAGCAGTTTTTTAGAGTGGGCATTCACCGAGGCCACAGGGCATGGGCATGTTATGCATTACCTAGATGACTTTCTGTTCTTGGGAGCAGCCGGCGACACGGAATGTGCGCAGGCGCTACAGGAATTTTGCGCCCTCATGGGGGAGTTTGGAGTGCCATTGGCACCAGGTAAGACGGTTGGACCATCTACTTCACTCGAGTTTCTGGGAATTGAGCTCGATTCTGTGGAAGGATGTTTCCGTTTGCCAGTGGGAAAGGTAGCTAAATTTAGGGCTTCCCTGGAACTGTGCCTTAGTAAGGAGAAAGTGACCCTGCATCAGTTACAGGAAGCAGTAGGTCAGCTTAATTTTTTGCCTTGAGAGTGATACCAATGGCCTGCCCTTTTTCACGCTCTATTGCACAAGCTATGGTTGGTCTCAGGGAAGGACACCACCGCACGAGACTGTCTGCAGAGGTTCGCCAGGATATGCGCATCTGGTTAGCATTTCTGGTGGACTTCAACGGTCGAGTGGTGTGGAACAAGCCACCAGCATCGTCGAACGAGCTGGGTTTGTGGACTGACTCGGTGGGGAGCGTGGGATTTGGCGCCATTTTTGGTAATCAATGGTCGGCGCAAACATGGCCGGCGTGGTGGCACACCAGCGGTATCACAGGTAACATAGGGTTCCTCGAGCTATTCCCTATTTTTGTCGCTCTGATGGCATGGCCGGACGAGTTCAGAGACCGCTCTGTGGTATTTTGGTCTGACAATATGACTGTTGTCGAATGCATTAACAATCAGGCAGCACGCTGCAAATGGATCTTGAGATTGTTGAAGGAAGTTGTGCTGCTTTGCATGAGATTGAATGTACAGTTCAGGGCGAAACATGTGCCGGGTGTACTGAATCTTGCGGCTGAATCACTCTCTCGTTCACATATGCAGGCGTTCAGGGGTTATCTACCTACAGCGGACCTAGCGGCGGCACCATTCCCCGAAGCACTCTGGCTAATCGGTGCCCCGGATTACAAGACCTCGTGGCAGAAAGCTTAGCCCCCAGGACGAGGAAGGCATACGAAGGAGCGTTTCGTTCCTATTGTGCATTTTTGGGTCCCACAGGGAATCAGAACTGGGGCCAGGAGGATTCCTTTCTAGGGTTCCTGGTAGCACTGCACAGGGAAGGACGATCAGCGGCGACTAGGCCAATAGGCATAGGGCGGCCATTTCATTCATGGCGCAGGTGCATGGCATAAAAGACCCAACGGGTTCCTTTTTGGTGAAGAAAGCCCTTCGTAGCTGGCAGCGCCTCGAGGGTCGTAAGCAAGACGAGAGGCGCCCGATTGGCTTAGAAAGGTTATCCCTACTCATGGCGAAACTAGTCACGACATGCTCCTCCCGATTCGAAGCAGTTCTGTTCCGGGCAGCTTTTGCATTAGCATTCCATGGGGCTATGCGGGTGAGCGAACTGGTCGCAAGGAATAAGACGGATGTGGAGGGAGGCTTGTGCAGGGATCACATCCTAATTAGGGGTGATTCGATGGTAGTCACGATAGCTAGGTCCAAAACTGACCAGGGAGCTATGGAAACAGTGTTGTTGTCCAGCGCATGCGAGAGTCCCCCGCGTGCCCGATAAAGTGCATGGAGGAATACTTGGCACTAAGGGCGGATACGTGGGGGGGGAGTTTGCTGAGGCACATCGATGCCACCCCACTGACGAGGTTTCAGTTCCAGAGGGTGCTAGCACTGACAATCGCGGCGGCGGGCATGGACCCGAGCGATTTTGGGACCCACTCCTTTAGGATAGGGGCTGCTACTGAGGCTACAGCCAGGGGTCAGAGTGCGGAAGAGGTGAAACAGTTAGGACGATGGTCCTCAAATTGTTTTAAAAGGTATGTGCGATTGCACATGTTGTGAAGTCAAGTTACATGCACTCACGCCTCTTGTCTTCTGTTTGATTTACAGTTTCGCGAGCATATTGTGCGGGGCGGAATTTGCAGTCGACCCGGCACCAGGGGACCAGCGGTCACGGATCGCCTGCTGAGGAGAGAGTGGTGTGGGTCGTGGGCCACTCATACGTGAGGCGGGCGGGGGACGTATTCAAAGCAGGTGACGCGACTCACGCAGCTGGGGAATACGGGTACAGAGTGGCCTTCCACGGAAGGGGCGGGCTCTGTATTGACCAGTTTGAATCTTTTGTTGAGGGTCTCTTAGGGCGGCAGAGGTCACCGCCATCTGTAATCATAGTACACCTGGGGGGCAATGACTTGGTGACAATTGGTAGGCGAGTATTACTCGAGCGAGTTTTGTCTGCCGTAAGCTGGTTGGCAAAAAGAATCCCGAGGTGCACGATTGCCTGGTCCCACATAATTCCCAGACGGGTTTGGCGGGGGGGCCTTTCAGCGTCAGCTCTGAACCATTCGGTGAAGAAGATTAACAACAAAATTGGTAGATTGTTTCGCTCTGCGCAGTTGCATAGCATTCCGCATGGGTGTATTCGGGGTGATCACATGTATCTCAATGATGGGGTTCACCTGTCCCGGGTGGGGAATGTCTTACTCATAGGAGACTACATAGCATGGCTAAGGGGGTTGAGTAAGCATGACCTTTAGGAGGAGTTTGTGGGGGGGCCGGATAGCCGGTCAACTATCCGGCCTGTGGCGGTAAGGTCATGATCGGTGAGCAGTAATTTCAAGGTCCCTAGAGGGGGGCGCCACCCACTATGGATGGGAGCGCCCGGGGGGAGGCGGCCATTGGCCCCTCCCACTGGGAGGCGGCACCCACTAAGGATGGGTCGCCTAAGGGGAGACGGCCATAGGCCCCTTCCAGGGGAGGAGGCGGCTATATGCCCCGCCTACGAATTTCCCGGGGCCCGGATATCCGCGACGGCGGATGTGAGAGAGAGTGTGGGGTGGGGGGGGAGTCCACGCTGTCCTTCCTACAGATACCTCACACGGGTGCTCGGACGACCTTTAAGATGGCGTCGAGCTGAAATAGGGGCCCCCAACAAGACAAGGGAAATTGGAGTTGGCACAGAGGGTACAGTCCTCTGCGCGGCCGCCACTCACACCGTGAGGGCGAGAGTTTTGGTAGTAGGGATCTGACACCGGTTGTGACCTTGCCGTTGGCCCTTAATGATAGGATGTACAATTTTAATTTAGAATGTATGCATTTGCAGGATGTTAGACTCGGCTAGGAAACCTTTGTATTAGAGATTTGTTAAGGTTAGCCAATGAACATGTCTTCATCGAAATGTAATAAATGAAAATTGTACATGATATGAAACTGTTATTTTATGTTTTAATTTTGTTTCATATTTTAATAAATACGGCCGGGAGGGTAACTCCCTCCCGCCTTCCAAAAGTTCAGAACTGCGTCCGACTTCCCATCCTTGGGGATTGTGTTGGGAGGGGGTGACGGGCATCCCGGCCATGTGGCTGTGGGATTGCCATGAAAAGGATATTGGAAAAAGTCATCTTGATCCTGACAGCAGAACCTGAATAGGCACCTCCTCCATTCGGGATCACGATTCCGACTGACGTCCAGTCAGGGTCATTAGGAGGCGGCGGTCCATCTTTCAACATACAAGGGTCAAACCGCCTGTATCCTAATGCCTCAGTCGGCCCGAAGGGCTGCCTGTCTGTAGCAGTCCCAGCGGCATCGTGATGTGCCCATAGTTCGCATACCAAATTGCCTCTCCAGTCGTAAGCCAATCAGTGTGCAATTTGAAGATGCCTGGTTTGTGGACAGGGATCCTACCTCAGGCCCTATATCCTTTAAACACCTTTGCTTTACTCACACAAGTCAAAAAAATTAGGGGAAGAGCTCAGAAGTGTCATAAAGGAGGAGACAAAATAACGATTTGACCCAGATAAGATTTAACACATTTGTCTTCAGTTTACTGCAAACCATCAAACACAATTAAGTCACTAGGATAATCAGTGAAGTTACGGAATAAGTATTGATCACATCATTTTACCTTCGTATATTCTATATACTAATTTACCTTGAAAAGAAATGAAATGAAATGAAATGCCATTTATAAAGCGCGATGGCTACTCGGAGGCCTCCCAGTGCTGCGGACGAGTAGAGGGGGCAGAACAGTAGGAGATGAATACGGATCTAAAACAGCCTAGTTTTTAAGAGCTTTCGGAATGAGAGGAGATTGGGCTCTTTCAGCAATTGAAGTGGAAGGGCATTCCAACCGATGGCACCATCAAATTCTAAGAATTGAATTGTCCAAAAAATACTCTTAAAAATGACCATGTCAACCTATCCCATGCTATTAACCAGTACATCTTTTTCTTATCTCTGAGTATTTGGCACGAAGGTCAGCTTTACTAAACAAATAGTTTCTTGAATTAATCATATAGGAAATGTGTTTCATCAAAGAAATTAATTTAGCGGAGTATAAAAAACGGTGACTTCAATCCGGCTAAATTGATCGCCGAAATAAAAAACAACAAAATGCAATCTTCTTAATTGTAATGTGTTTATCAAACTGTAAATTGTCTCAAAGGCTTGAACACATCTTGAAACACACATTCAATCATATATTAGCTAACGAGCAACCTTTTTAATCAGTGTAAATGTATTTGCATGCAGAGAATTCGAAGTCCTTTATTCTGACACGTTTAGCATGCTCGAACGTTGTTTGATCTACGCGTGGGTCCCTCTTGGATGAAACGCTGTGTAATATATTTTAGCAAAGTTAATTTTGCAACCAGATATCATCAATTCCAGCATTCTCTGAAGATACAAAGCGAAATGTGGCTCGAGCAGTACTTTTTATTCGCAAATCAATATGGAAAAACTGTAGGTGAGCAATATCGTAATTTTTTTCCCCTATCAATTACGGATTTTCAAGCATGAGTAGTGACTTTATGGAAATAAAGAAGTTTGATCTTCACTGGATGACAATGTTTGATAGCTGTAACTTGGGTCTGCATAGAGGTTCGACTCATAACGCATGTCCGTCAATGCAAATGCGTCGGATTAGGTCACTTTCTTTTGTGATAGCTCGTGGGAGATAATTATGCCTTATATGGGCCAGGTTCACAAAGCCATTTGTGAAACTAAGTTCAATTTTGGGTGGGTATTATGTGCTGCACTTTTTTGAGGACATCCTACTCTCTACAGCTTGTGCACAAATGTAGTTACTGAATGAGTAGTAATCAGTTCGGCGAAGTGTTTGCTGTTCTTTTCAGGTATGTTGCAGTAATTGGCAAATTAACTGAGTTTCAGCTTTTCCTAGCTGCAGTGTGATATCTTGAATATTAGGCGCCATTCAGGGCCTGTGCTCAGTTGCAGAACGATTTCATGATATGGCCCTAGTTGTACAAATGGCGTATTTTAGTGCTAATTATTATGTGGAATGCAGGGGGAAAAAGTAAATTTTCACTTGCAAATTGAATTACTGGCAAGTAAAATTATATATATATAATGTGATGTTGCGTGTCAGTAAATTGGATCTCATGGGCAAGTAAGTAATGGGCATTGAAGGGCAAGGATGTCATGAAAATTGTCAAACACCCATGAACTTGTAAATATTGCAAATGCACTACTGCTAAGCATTTACACATGCGTGAATTTACATCATGTACATTTACGAATGGTTAAATTTTTAGGATTGTGATCACTCCTGAAAAGTCACAAATTTCCAGAATTGCTGCTTCAAAGTTTTGATGATTGAAACAATTATGAAGTATAGATGTAACATATACTTTTGTTTTTTTAATTGAACCCTATGTATGTCCTCTCAATTTTTGACACTTCAGTGGCTAATTCACGAAAGCATTTGTGAGTATCAGAACTCGTACTACAGGAATATTAGTTTACATACTCATACGCCTTTGTGAATTGACCAAAACACCTAAATCCCCGTAAGAAATTAGGATTTTTGGTTGTGTGGATAAAAGCTCCTCACAAGCAACTACAATCCTTGTCAGGTTGAACCACAACATTCACTAAATTAACCTGTTCTTAACTCTCTGGTAGCTTGGCAAAAAAGCAGTCAGACTCAACTTTGATGTACTGTGTTAAGTATTTATGCAGCACACAAACAGTAATAAAATGAAAACACATCAGACGAAAAATCCCACATCAATTATGTAGAGGACATTCTATTAATTAAAATTATATCAGGATGACAAAAATCCAATCAGTTAGAACCAGATATTTGCAATTTCAAAGTTTTAGGTGAGTATAGCTCCTATAAGCACTTACGGCCACATGCATCATTGCACCCGTTTGCGATTTCTAAATTGCGAAAATTAAGGAATCACA
This sequence comes from Lissotriton vulgaris, assembly GCF_964263255.1. NCBI lineage: Eukaryota > Metazoa > Chordata > Amphibia > Caudata > Salamandridae > Lissotriton > Lissotriton vulgaris. Next base: position 484,367,315 of record NC_141693.1, on the reverse strand, counting down.
ATTTACAAATCGCAAACTGCAATGCATGAACAATTCGCATTTATTTTTGCGATTCTGTATTTTTTCTTAATTGTGATTCACAATTTGAGAATCGCAATTAAGGAAAACCCTTCCCATTGATTCCTATGGGCCAAAAGGCCCATAAGGAATGAATAGGAAGGCATTCACATTTTGCGAATTTTAAATTGTGATTCGCAAAATGTGAATGCAATTTCAAGGGTGCAGGGGGGGTCCAAAGAACCCCTCCCTGCACCCCTGCTCCCTGCACCCCTGAAATGTAACTTTAAATGCAATTTACACACACACATGCCCCAAGGGCATGTGTGTGTGTAAATTAAAAGTTTCAAAAATGCAATTTGTGCATATTTGAAAGTTTTCGGTAAATTAGCGTGAAGTTCAACTTCATGCTAATTTACCACTTCCAAATTGCGAATTCGCTATTAAAAAATGATCATGCATTGCATTTAAGAAATCTGAAATTGCGATTTCTCAAATGCAATCGTAATTTTAGAGATCACAACATGGTTGCGATTCCTAAAATTGCGAAATGCATGATGCATTCCACATTAGTCAATTGCATTCACAAAAGGCCGAAAATTGTGATTCGCACCGTTTGCGAATGCAATTGACTTTGATGCATGTGGGCATTAGTGCCATTCGCAGGCTTCTGGTCGTGCTAGATTCGGGGAAAGTCCCATGTTCAGACTGACCACAATGGAGTGAACTCTGGCTAAAGGGACCAGGTTAGCCCAGCTGAAAAAGTTACTTTCTGAAAGTCTGGCACACAGAGTTCAGTTTGTGGTGGAGAAGGTTGCATAGAGCAGTAAGAATATATTAGATGGTCGTCACTGTAGAAAAAACATGCACCGTCTCCAGCGCTTGCTTTTTTTCCCCCCAGCTGGGCCAGGTCACAGGGGAAATGGTTTTTGTTATTATAGACAAGGGAGGCGCAGGTGGCCCTCTTCCCAAAGCCAATTGTAGCTCCAGAAACCCAATTACCTGGAGCTCGGGCAATATTTAAAAGGGGTGCCAAGCGGCAACCCTCCTCTGGCTGATTACAGCCCGGGGACCCCCTCCCCATTGACCCGGCCTTTTAAAAAGGTGAAAGAGGGGCACAAAGCTCTCTAACCCTCCACCTTTAATCATTGGCTGGGCCCTGGGGGATGGGATCCTCAGGCCGATGTTGTCCAGGATATAGTGCTGTGTGCCCCCCTCCGTACTAAAGAAATTGCTGGGCCCTAGTAATGGGTTCCCCAGGGCCGAAATCGGTCTGGGGAGGGAGACTGTGTGTCCCCACCCCCATTAATATAATAGTGGGATCGGGGGATGGGCCGAATCCACCTAGGGAGGGGCATATGCGCCCCCACATAAGGTGCCAGGTCGTAGAAATCGGGCCGGGGAGTGGGGCTGCATGTCACCTCCCAGGTTAGCTGCCTTTGAGGGGCTGGCCACAAGTCCTGGCTGCAGGTGCCCTTAGGTGCCTATAACTAACATGTGGCGTTAGCTGTTTGTGAGGGTGTTGGCTGAAGGGCCGAAGGTGCACAAAGGTAGCTATAAATCGCACCATTGCCATGAACTGCTAATTACCCCACATATTACATCACTCATGACATCTTCATTGACATCATTGATAATATTGCTGAAACATTTGTTGTAAAATTATTGATGAGAAAACTGTCTATGGTGGGGGCGTGAGTTATCGTTACATTAGGTTGCGAGTTATAGTTACTTGAGATATTCATAGCTGCTGAATTTCTGTGTTTTTGTGTGAGTAAAATCTGAACTTAAATATAGTGTTGCTGCAACCTTTGGTTTTTTAGTGAAAACAAAAAAAAAATATATATATATATATATATATGTATATATATATATATATATATATATATATATATATATATATATATATATATATATATATATATATATATATATATATATATATATATATATATATTCACTGAAAAAAACATAGGTTTCACACCAGTTATAGTTAGGAATTAGCATTTAAAAAACCTATTAAATTCACTGAAAAAACCATAGGTTTCACACCAGTTATAGTTAGCTGGAAATTTTATTGACATAAAACCATTGAAATTCCCACATGAGTGATGTCACTGACCATGTCATGAATGATGTAATATGTGACGTAATCAGCAGTGCATTGCACGCGCAAGTTATAGTGAGTCCAGCTAACTATAACTGGTGTGAAACCTATGGTTTTTTCAGTGAATTTAATATGTTTTTTAAATGCTAATTCCTAACTATAACTGGTGTGAAACCTATGGTTTTTTCAGTGAATTTTATAGTTTTTTTAAATGCTAATTCCTTTCTATATCGAGTTTCTAACCTATGTTTTTTTTTTACAATTTGCTGTTTTGTGTAAGTATTAATTTTTGAGTTTTTTTCATATCATTTTTGCCTGGAGCGCTCTGGTTGCGCGCTCCGGTAAGCTCACCGGTAAACTCTCCGGAAAGCGCACCCAGAGCGCTACTTTCGTTCGTGAAAAAAATAAGAATGAAAAGTTAATAATAATGCAAAACATTTCGTACTATACAAATAAAAGCAGTTTTTTTATGAGGAAAATGATTATGCATTTCCGTAAAAGTATAATGACGTCACTTCGGCGCGCAACGTAAGCGCCCTCGGAAGCGCCTACGTTCGCGCCGCGTGTACGCCCCCGGAAGCGCCTACGTTCGCGCCACATATGCGCCCCGGAAGCGCCTACGTTCGCGCCGCGTATGCGCCCCGGAAGCGCCTACGTTCGCGCCGCGTGTGCGCACCCGGAAGCGCTTCGGAGCGCGCAGCGTCAGCGCGTCAAGTCATGTGACCTTAAAATAACACTTTTCATTGGTTGCTAACAGTTTTTTTTACAAAGAATGAAATCCCCACCCATTTCCTTCACTTCTTCTTTCACTTTTGTGGCTGCAAGACCTGCCTTTTTGCTCCTGGATATTTCTTGGTTTTACCATGACTGCCAGACAATCCAGCAGTGAGGAAGAACCAGAATTCATCAATGAAGAGCCTCCTTAACGAAAAGTTACGGAACATTTTATTTTGAAATTTTTTTAAATCCCACCTAATCAAAAAAAGGTGAATGCTCCAAAAGTGGAATGCAGGATCTGCAAAGAAGTGCTGTCGCGGGGTAACCCCTTAAAAAAGTACTCATTTGGAAACTACACGATGATCCGACATGTGGAGAGGAAGAACCCCCAGAATTTTGCCCGGGAAAGTGTCAGGGCTCTGGCACAAGAGGTTCCCAGTGATGGGGCCTCTACATCAACCGGAGGAGCAAATTCTTCTGGAAGGGGGAGATCACAAGAGCTGGTTCCGAACATTCAACCTGCTTTTAACCATGGTGCCCTCAGATGCAGATACTGCAATCAACTGCTTACCTTTGGAGAACAAAGTGTACAGCTCATGGTTCGAGCATTAGAAAACTATCGCTGCTCTTCCCACCCCTAATTTTTTTTGGTTTTTTTGCTCCTGTTGAGCAGTTTCCATTCCCTGTTTTTGTTCCTGTTTAGAAAAAAGAAGAAAACCAAAAGTTCTTTTCAGAACTACCTCCAATTCTCATCAAAGAGCTATATTCTAAAAAAAAAGAAAAAAGAGTAAGTGAAATATAGTGCATTGATAATGGAAAGGAGAATGAGTAAGAAAGAACAGAAAGGTATGAGAGGAGAAAGGAAGTGAAGTAGGAGGACTGAAAGAAGGTGAGTGTTAGGAAAGAAAGTAAGGAGAAGAAGAGTGAATATGGGGAATGTTGATATTCAAAGAAAATGTTGAAAAGGAACAGGGGTGTGGAAGGATAAGAAAAGATGCATTGCTGTAGTTGAAGGCAGAAGGCCTCATTTATGAAGCCATGCGTCACTTTAACGCCACCAAAGCATCACTTTTTGTGACGCATCAGTCCAATAAAAAATGCACCTTATTTATTCATATTTACAAAGTGGCGTTTCTAGGTAAATACGTCACTTTGTATACCCCTGTGCCACATTATTCCTACGTCAGGTGTAATGTATGCAAAAGGGACGTATTGACGCAAGAAAGGGTCGTAGAGGTGACACAGTGAATAAACTGGAGGCCTCATTTCTGAAACGTGACGCATCGCTACGTGAAAACAGCGATGCGTCACTTTTCTGTGCGCACTCCTTGTGACATTCCAGATGTGTCATATTTAATGTATGATGAATCAACTCGCAAGGAGTTACAGATACGTCAGTGTAGGAAGGTGGATATCTGACTATGGTTACCCCCAAACTTTTTGCCTGGTGTTTAGCTGGTTTTTGACTTAGTTGGCCTGGGATCCTCCTATTCAGGGCCCCAGGCTGATTGCTCTCTCCTTAAAAATGGACTCCATGCACCTTAGGTGCATAACACAATTGAAACTGGTTCACCTTGTTGGCCCCTGTAACAGTGTACCCTAGGTACCCAGGGCATAGGTGCATCCAAGGCCTACCAGGGGCTGCAGCATGTATTGTGCCACCCCTGGCCTCCATATTTGACACAACTGGCTGATCACTCAGCTGGGGTAAGTTGGTGTAATCACCTCTTGCTTAGATATAGTATCCCTATATCTAACCCTAAACTGGACACATATGTTCCTATCAGCCACTCCTATGGAAGGCCTCATCAATCCTGGAGGCAGAGTGCTTGGAAATATGTGAGATGGTGCTCTAGCATGAGCTGAGCCTGTCTGCAGCTGTCGGGAACCACTCCCTAAGCTGTTCCGGGATATTGCCATACCATATACTCTTAAGTGCATTATAATCCTCGCGGTTAAATGCTATCTTTGGTTTGGCTTTATCAAAACATGTCGAGTAAGGTGCCATACGAATTGGAATACTATCCCCTCGACAGTTCTGTCGACGGGGATAGCATTCCACCCTTCTAGAGGGACACGACATGTGTGTAGCCTTAACCCCGGTTAAAGTTAACCAGAGCCTCAGCATCACAAAATGGATGCTGCCACCACAGACACGAGTCTGGCCTCCTGCTGCTGACCGAAATTCGGCAGATGGTGGCCTGGACAAAGGGTTTCCTGCCTTGGGAGGTGCGGGCACCACCCCAGACAGGGTTTTGTGTATTGGGTAGGACAGGGCTGAATAGAATCAGACATGCCCGGGGCACACAAGGTGTCCCCGTGCATAAGCCAGTCCAAACCGGTCCTGGGACTTTCCAGACCCAGGCCTGGCGAGGAGCTGGACAAAGGAAAGGGGGTGTAACCGCCCCCCTTCCTGGTTCCTCCCAGAGGAGGGACCTAGTAGGTGATCCACCCCTCAGATTGGGAATAAGAGTGGGAGCAGTGCCATTGCACAGCAGATCATCCTGAATCAACTTGAAATAAAGAAGAAGACTGGACTTCGACATTCTGCTGCTCAGAAGACTGAAGAGAATCTCCCTTGTGGCCTAGGAGTGGCCACCCTGTGAACACAGGCACCAACCAGCAACTCGACGTCTGCTTTGCCGCCGCCTCCCGCCGGAGCCCGAGCCCAGAGCCTGACAAGACCCAGACTCCCAGACCTCTCAGAGCCCGATCCACAGTCCCTGCAAAGAAGGGACCCGTGGAGGCACTGAGTGACGTGGGACCAGACATCTTGGAAGACACCCGAAAAGCTGACTGCGCAGCATCTGAGGCATCCTCGACGTTGTGCTTTGGGGAATGAGAACCCCCACCATCGAGCAGCCCTTGCACCGAAGATCAGCCCCCCAGCATCTCCACGATCTGCGTGGGGCCCTTTTGCATTGTGCCACTTGACATGCCATCCCGGCCACTAGCCACGTGGTGAGCGGCCATCTTGGCAACGAAACTGACAAACTACACAGCGGGTCTGGTTGCTCCAGATTTGCCCAAGCTCCTGTGAAAAGGAGCACTCGCTCTGACCTTGCTGGTCCGAGTGTTAAGCATCTTTCAATTCCTGTGTGGCTTGCATTAGCCAAGGCCTGTTTGCTCCGATCAGGTCGCCGACACCGCCAACAGCGTGAAGCCTGCGTGGGACAGCTCGTGACCGACTCCTGGACGTCCTCGACCCCCGGTGTCCATGTGGCTGCAGAGAGAAGCTACCTGACAACGCCTGTTTGCACCCAACATCGCCTGGTTCCAATCTGGTTCCACGGTAGTCACTGGCTAGTGACTTTGAACATTGTCCCCTCTGCTTTCAGGTCTTCACATCTTCAGATCCACCCTTGGATCCACCGGAACTCTTCACCTCGAGCCGCCTGCAGCATCTTTAGCTCCAAGCACCATCGACCAGCGTGACGAAACCCGACACTACTTCGACCCTGTGCACCCGCTTCCTGTGGGTGAGGTAACTCAGCTCCGCCGGTGTTCCTACACTGGTACACATCTCAAGGGCCTGTGTCTTAAGTTTCAGCATTCTAGGTCACTCGGAAGGTTCCTAACTATCTAACTTTATACTTTTTACGCACCATAGACTTTACATTGGAAAGTGCGTGCACTTTGAACACTGCACCCGAGTCCCGCGGGCCTTTCCCGACTTAATCATTGCTAGTCTCGAATAGCTCCAGCGATTCCCAAGGCCCTAGGCCTGTTCCCATTCCGATTGGTATCTCTTATACCACTTTCTTAGTATATGGTTTAGGTGGCCCTAGGGCTCATCCATATTGTGCAACTTTTGTGTATTTTAAACTGTCTTGTGATTTAACGCTTGTGCTTCTGTGCTCATAAAGAGTCCAGGGGATTTTGTAGTTAATAAATCTAAATATATATTTTCAATATATATCTGTGTGGTGTCCCTTTCATTTGGTATTCAAGGGGGTTGTGCATGGTAATACAGCTGGCTTCACATGCCTTTCCGAGTTTAGCCTAAGACTGCTTTGTCCACGTTACCACTAGGATAACTGGTCTACAAGGTTGAATTACAACCAATCATCATAAGGGTTGCTTGGCATGGTACAAAGTGATCACTAGAATTAGTGAGCATTATATACCAGGCCAACTTCTCACATTGGTGAGCAGCGGATTGGGATCTGAGCTTGCTGTTGTTTTACCATTACAATCTTTGAGATTATCATTTGAAAGATCATACAGGTACCTGCTAGGTACATATAAAACAAGACTAGTATACTTAAGTTCTACTGAACTCAGTTGTTGTAGATCAAAGGGAGTAGCACACCCTGACTACAACTACTAGATAGGTTTAGTAGGTAAACACCAGTGTAGGTAGATTGCAACACATCCACCCACACTAGAGCAATGTCTGGAGCAGAGGGTTCCACTGGGAACATCCCTGTTGAGAGTGACCCTCCAAGGGCACCATCCAAATTTGCTATTTTTTCCTTTAAGGAATGAAGACAGCTTTGTGTCTTAAGGGGTCTGAGGACAGGGCCTTCCCCTACCACAGACCACCTTAGAGAGATCTTGGATCAGTCTGAGACTCTAAAGACCTCTAAGGCAGACCCCACAGGGGATGCTGAAGGAGGCCATCCTTCAGAGGATGACACTGTAGACACCCCTGTCCCTATCATCCTAGTAGATGAGGAAGCCCCCATCACTGGAGCTCCTCAGGTAGATGAGGAGGAGGAAGAGGAAGAAGAGACAGAAGGGGGGAGCAGTGAGTCAGATGATGACAGAAATAGTCAGGTGCTGGTCAGTAGACTGAACCAGGCTAACTTAAGCCTATTTGGGACTGAATCTGGTAACAACCCATTCAGACCCCCAGGTGGACTTAACCAGAAGCCTAGGAGGAGAAGGACTCACTCAGGTGACTCTAACAACTCCCATGCTTCTAGAGGTTCTCATGGTCACTCCCGAGGGGAGATGACTAGCCCTCAGAGAAGGGAACATGAGGCCAAAATGAGAGAGGCTGAATTGAGGATCCAGAGACAAGAGTTAGAAGTTGCCCTGGCCCAAGAGAAACTTGCTAGAGCAAGACAGCCTAGAGAGAGTGGATTAGGATCCACTGGTGGCAGCACTATCCAGAAGGATAAAGACAGGTCCTTTGATACAAGAAACCTGAGTAAGATTGTGCCCCCCTACAAAGCTGGGGATGATATCCACAAATGGATGACTGCACTTGAGAGAGCCTGCATGGTACAGCAGATCCCTCAGGAGCAGTGGGCAGCAATCTTGTGGCTCTCCTTTGAAGGTAGAGGCCGAGACAGACTCCTCACAGTTAGTGATGGGGATTCTAGAAACTACCTGGTCCTGAAGAGCGCTCTGATTGATGGGTTGGGCTTAACCACTGAACAGTACAGGTTAATGTTCTGAGACACCCAGAAGACACAGACTCAGGACTGGTCTGAATTTGTTGAATGTGCCACTAAGGCTCTGGAGGGCTGGTTGCTGGGAAGTAAGGTTACTGACTATACAGGATTGTATAATTTAATTATGAGAGAGCAAATCTTAAGTAATTGTCAAAATCAGCTTCTACATCAGCACCTGGTTGACTCTGATCTGACCTCCCCACAAGAATTGGGCAGGAGGGCAGACAAATGGGTCAGAACCAGGATCAGGCCTAAGAACCAGGGTGGTGACCAAAAGAAAGAGACTACCAAGCCTCAAGAGAAGGGTGGGGATAAAAGTAAGGAAAAGACTTCCCCAGGGCCCCAAAACTCCAAGAATGGGGGTGGGTCCCAAGACACTTCTACAACCCAGAAAAAGCCTTATTGTCATACCTATAAACAGGTGGGGCATTACAAAACAGACAGCTGTTGTCCCAAAAATGACAATAAAGAGAATATACCTCCAGGTAAAGCTCCAACACCTCCTGTCACTGTTAGCAGTGGTCCCCCAGGTGGTGGGAGCACCCCCAAGAATTTGGGTGGGTTTACTTTTGGAGGACAGGTGGACTCAGGCCTATCCAGGTCCCCTTACTCAGATACTCTTGTCTATGAGACTGGCATGGGGTTTGCCAATTTCACTGCTTGCCCAAACACTTTGAGCAAGTATAGACAGGAGCCCCTCATCAATGGCTTGAAAGTTGAGGCCTTCAGAGACACAGGGGCTAGCATCACCATGGTGGCTGAATGTCTAGTCCCCTCAAGGCAACTTTTACCTGATGCCAAATATCAGGTGACAAACATTGATGGCATAGAAACCAATCATCCCATGGCAGTAGTCAATCTTAGCTGGGGAGGTGTCACTGGCCCAAAGAGAGTGGCAGTGTCAGCAAACTTGCCTGTAGATTGCCTACTGGGTAATGATTTGGAAATCTCAGCCTGGGCTGAGGTTGAACAGCAAACCCATTCTAGAATGGTAAATCTCCATGGAAAGGTTAGTGGGGCTGTGATGGCTACAGCCCCAATCCAAGATGACCTTCCTGAAAAGGTTGGGAGGGCTGAGCAAACCTCAGCCCCATCTTTAGATAACTTCCCTCCTGAAAAGAGTAGCAGGGCTGTACTAGTAACAGCCCATACCCAAACTGAGTCTCCTCCTGAAAAGGTTGGTGGGGCTGTGATGGCCACAGCCCAAACTCAAACTGATACATGGGTGGTGAAGCCTGAAATGATGGATCACTCCGCCCAAACAGAGAGCATTGAGGAGGAAGAGAAATCTCCCTCCCACCAGACTTTAGGAAAGGATCAGCCTCCTCAGGGAACTGATCTTACCCCTGATGAAGGAACTGTCCCAGAGGTTGTTAGGCCTGGCCTAACAGAACCTCTGATGGCAGTGGACCCTTCTCAGGTGGGACCCAGTCTGGAGCAGGTAGCCTGCCCCTCTCTACCTTGCCTTACTCAGCCCAGGGCTGCAGAGGACAAGAAGGACAGTGAGACCCAAAGGGGCCCCTGTCAAATAAAGCACCCCCATCAACAGATTAGGGGCACCGCAACTAGTAGCCCTAGTGAGGTACAAACTTTAAAAACTCCTGAGGGATCCCCCTTAAAAGTAGTTAGGGACCTCCCCCAGATGGATATTGTTCGGCACAGCCAAACCTGGGACCCTAAGGGCCCAAACCTGAACTGTCCCTCCAGTAAGCCAAACAGAGGGACTCAGCCTCCAGCTTTAGGTAGCCAGAGGTTGACCCTGAGAGCACAGTGCAACTCATTCAAAGAAAGAAAGGCACACATGGTGGAGAGTGATTGGAGGAAGCTGAGTCCTACAGAGGAATCTCACTTCAGTACTCCATCCCAACACCAGCCTTTAACTTTGCAAAGACACACCACAGGTAGAGATTCCCTATGGTGGAGACCCTCAGATACCCTTAGGGTGAGGGATTGCTTAGTGGACCATGACACAGGGGGTAACCAAGCCAGAGCTGGTACTTCCTTATATGGCCACTTAGGCAATATAGGCTTACCTGGTCAAGGATAGCCTTATCTCCTTTCGTTTGGGGGGGGGTTATGTAGGAAGGTGGATATCTGACTATGGTTACCCCCAAACTTTTTGCCTGGTGTTTAGCTGGTTTTTGACTTAGTTGGCCTGGGATCCTCCTATTCTGGGCCCCAGGCTGATTGCTCTCTCCTTAAAAATAGACTCCATGCACCTTAGGTGCATAACACAATTGGAACTGGTTCACCTTGTTGGCCCCTGTAACAATGTACCCTAGGTACCCAGGGCATAGGTGCATCCAAGGCCTACCAGGGGCTGCAGCATGTATTGTGCCACCCCTGGCCTGGCCTCCATATTTGACACAACTGGCTGATCACTCAGCTGGGGTAAGTTGGTGTAATCACCTCTTGCTTAGATATAGTATCCCTATATCTAACCCTAAACTGGACACATATGTTCCTATCAGCCACTCCTATGGAAGGCCTCATCAATCCTGGAGGCAGAGTGCTTGGAAATATGTGAGATGGTGCTCTAGCATGAGCTGAGCCTGTCTGCAGCTGTCGGGAACCACTCCCTAAGCTGTTCCGGGATATTGCCATACCATATACTCTTAAGTGCATTATAATCCTCGCGGTTAAATGCTATCTTTGGTTTGGCTTTATCAAAACATGTCGAGTAAGGTGTCATACGAATTGGAATACTATCCCCTCGACAGTTCTGTCGACGGGGATAGCATTCCACCCTTCTAGAGGGACACGACATGTGTGTAGCCTTAACCCCGGTTAAAGTTAACCAGAGCCTCAGCATCACAAAATGGATGCTGCCACCACAGACACGAGTCTGGCCTCCTGCTGCTGACTGAAACTCGGCAGATGGTGGCCTGGACAAAGGGTTTCCTGCCTTGGGAGGTGCGGGCACCACCCCAGACAGGGTTTTGTGTATTGGGTAGGACAGGGCTGAATAGAATCAGACATGCCCGGGGCACACAAGGTGTCCCCGTGCATAAGCCAGTCCAAACCCGTCCTGGGACTTTCCAGACCCAGGCCTGGCGAGGAGCTGGACAAAGGAAAGGGGGTGTAACCGCCCCCCTTCCTGGTTCCTCCCAGAGGAGGGACCTAGTAGGTGATCCACCCCTCAGATTGGGAATAAGAGTGGGAGCAGTGCCATTGCACAGCAGATCATCCTGAATCAACTTGAAATAAAGAAGAAGACTGGACTTCGACATTCTGCTGCTCAGAAGACTGAAGAGAATCTCCCTTGTGGCCTAGGAGTGGCCACCCTGTGAACACAGGCACCAACCAGCAACTCGACGTCTGCTTTGCCGCCGCCTCCCGCCGGAGCCCGAGCCCAAAGCCTGACAAGACCCAGACTCCCAGACCTCTCAGAGCCCGATCCACAGTCCCTGCAAAGAAGGGACCCGTGGAGGCACCGAGTGACGTGGGACCGGACATCTTGGAAGACACCCGAAAAGCTGACTGCGCAGCATCTGAGGCATCCTCGACGTTGTGCTTTGGGGACTGAGAACCCTTACCATCGAGCAGCCCTTGCACCGAAGATCAGCCCCCCAGCATCTCCACGATCTGCGTGGTGCCCTTTTGCATTGTGCCACTCGACGCGCCATCCTGGCCACTAGCCACGTGGTGAGCGGCCATCTTGGCGACGAAACCGACAAACTACACAGCGGGTCTGGTTGCTCCAGACTTGCCCAAGCTCCTGTGAAAAGGAGCACTTGCTCTGACCTTGCTGGTCCGAGTGTTAAGCATGTTTCGATTCCTACGTGGCTTGCATTAGCCAAGGCCTGTTGGCTCCGACCAGGTCGCCGACACCGCCAACAGCGAGAAGCCTGCGTGGGACAGCTCGTGACCGACGCCTGGACGTCCTCGACCCCCGGTGTCCACGTGGCTGCAGAGAGAAGCTACCCGACAACGCCTGTTTGCACCCAACATCGCCTGGTTCCAATCTGGTTCCACGGTAGTCACTGGCTAGTGACTTTGAACATTGTCCCCTCTGCTTTCAGGTCTTCACATCTTCAGATCCACCCTTGGATCCACCGGAACTCTTCACCTCGAGCCGCCTGCAGCATCTTCAGCTCCAAGCACCATCGACCAGCGTGACGAAACCCGACACTACTTCGACCCTGTGCACCCGCTTCCTGTAGGTGAGGTAACTCAGCTCCGCCAGTGTTCTTACACTGGTACACATCTCAAGGGCCTGTGTCTTAAGTTTCAGCATTCTAGGTCACTCGGAAGGTTCCTAACTATCTAACTTTATACTTTTTACGCACCATAGACTTTACATTGGAAAGTGCGTGCCCTTTGAACACTGCACCCGATTCCCGCGGGCCTTTCCCGACTTAATCATTGCTAGTCTCGAATAGCTCCAGCGATTCCCAAGGCCCTAGGCCTGTTCCCATTCCGATTGGTATCTCTTATACCACTTTCTTAGTATATGGTTTAGGTGGCCCCTAGGGCTCATCCATATTGTGCAACTTTTGTGTATTTTAAACTGTCTTGTGATTTAACGCTTGTGCTTCTGTGCTCATAAAGAGTCCAGGGGATTTTGTAGTTAATAAATCTAAATATATATTTTCAATATATATCTGTGTGGTGTCCCTTTCATTTGGTATTCAAGGGGGTTGTGCATGGTAATACAGCTGGCTTCACATGCCTTTCAGAGTTTAGCCTAAGACTGCTTTGTCCACGTTACCACTAGGATAACTGGTCTACAAGGTTGAATTACAACCAATCATCATAAGGGTTGCTTGGCATGGTACAAAGTGATCACTAGAATTAGTGAGCATTATATACCAGGCCAACTTCTCACAGTCAGTATTTCTGACGTATCTGTAAACACAAAAGTGACGCATTACTGGAGTGTGTCACAATTGTAACGCAACTCCAGTAATGTGTCCTTTCACATAGGGAAAGCACCATGTGAAAGGTCTTGCGTCAGTCTTACACCTGCTGTGAGGCAGGCGCAAGATTTTGACGCAACAGCATCCTAAAAGTGACGCAGTGAAATCTCATAGATTTCACTGCGTCGCTATTATCAAGCTTTTTGCGGGGGAACGCCCCCTCTGCATACATTATACCTGACGCAGGTATAATGTGGCGCAGGGTTTTAAAAAGTGACCCATCTACCTAGATGCGTCACTTTTTAAATATAGCGCAACGAGGCGCATTTTTTTACACCGCTGGTGCGTCACAAAAAGTGACGCACAGGCGGCGCAAAACTGTTGCAAGGCCTTCATAAATATGGTCCTGGATTTTCCCCATGCTTCGCTCCACGGTGCGCTTCCCGGTGCGTGTACCGGGCGCTCCCCCCGCGCAAATCGGAAAAAAATATTTTTTTGAAATGCCCTGCGGGACCCTATTTTAGCCCCCACATTAAACCTAGGGAGTCAGGAGGGGGTCTACCCTGCCCCCTTATGGTCAATTCCACCCTTTGTTTTTGCAGCCTTTTATGCCTCGATTTACCGAGACACAAGATGGTGGCCGCTCCAGACTGTTTAGAATGTTTACAGACACCCAAGAGCCAATCAGCTTTCTGCGCGCAAGTCGCGTGGCGCGCCCGGTGCGCTCCCCGGTGCGCGTACCGGGGCGCACCTACAGATATATATATTTTTTTGAACCTAAATTACTCAAAATCCACTGGAGCACATATCTTGAGACATAGCAAAGGCACATCGGGCTACCAGTCCCTACAATTTTGCCAAGTTTGGTGTAAATCCACTCAGCCGTTCAGGCTAAAAGTAAAATCGACCGCCCTATGGAAATTAACATGGGGAAAACGCGTTTTGGGACCCCACTTTTATCTCGGACCCCACTTGACGAATCCCCCCCAAACTTTCAGGGAAGGACCGGGGTGCCGCGAGGCCATTTTGAGGAAATTCTCAGGCAGATTCGTCAACCGGCGCCAAAATTATTCCAAATAGAATTTTGAGATTTAACATTGAAAAAATCCTAACTATAACTACCTACTGGCAACTGCCAGTAGGTAATATATATATATATATATATATATATATATATATATATATATATATATATATATATATATATATATATATATATATATATATATATATATATATATATATATATATATATATATATATATATATGAACACAGTACCTTCTTCTTGAAAGAAAGAGATGAGCCGCGCTCGTTTCACTGTGGTTTAAGTTCTTTATTTGGCAGCTGCGGGCAGTCCTGACGCGTTTCGTGCATCCAGTGCACTTTTTCAAAGGTGAACCCAGCCATCAAAGTTACGTGTGGAGACCACTCAATTGTCCGCACTTAAGTACCCCTAGTGGTGAGTTCTGTTTTAAAGTTTATGGTGCTTGATGGTCAATGTGGTTCCACATCGGCTTTGTAGATTTTCGTGCTTCCGTGCAGTGTAACCCCTCTTCCAATGCTATTTTCGAGCCTGAATGGGGACCAAGCCACATCCCAGTACGTGGCAGCGCCGTTACCCTTGTCGTTTCCGAAGCATCACAGTTAGGTTCAGGGGCGGGTAATGATGGCGCACTTGATTGGCGGCGCGTTGCTCTACGGCGGAACCAAGCCGTTGGATATCAACACAGTACCTTCTTCTTGAAAGAAAGAGATGAGCCGCGCTCGTTTCACTGTGGTTTAAAATCTTTATTTGGCAGCTGCGGGCAGTCCTGACGCGTTTCGTGCATCCAGTGCACTTTTTCAAAGGTGAACCCAGCCATCAAAGTTACGTGTGGAGACCACTCAATTGTCCGCACTTAAGTACCCCTAGTGGTGAGTTCTGTTTTAAAGTTTATGGTGCTTGATGGTCAATGTGGTTCCACATCGGCTTTGTAGATTTTCGTGCTTCCGTGCAGTGTAACCCCTCTTCCAATGCTATTTTCGAGCCTGAATGGGGACCAAGCCATATCCCAGTACGTGGCAGCGCCGTTACCCTTGTCGTTTCCGAAGCATCACAGTTAGGTTCAGGGGCGGGTAATGATGGCGCACTTGATTGGCGGCGCGTTGCTCTACGGCGGAACCAAGCCGTTGGATATGAACACAGTACCTTCTTCTTGAAAGAAAGAGATGAGCCGCGCTCGTTTCACTGTGGTTTAAGTTCTTTATTTGGCAGCTGCGGGCAGTCCTGACGCGTTTCGTGCATCCAGTGCACTTTTTCAAAGGTGAACCCAGCCATCAAAGTTACGTGTGGAGACCACTCAATTGTCCGCACTTAAGTACCCCTAGTGGTGAGTTCTGTTTTAAAGTTTATGGTGCTTGATGGTCAATGTGGTTCCACATCGGCTTTGTAGATTTTCGTGCTTCCGTGCAGTGTAACCCCTCTTCCAATGCTATTTTCGAGCCTGAATGGGGACCAAGCCACATCCCAGTACGTGGCAGCGCCGTTACCCTTGTCGTTTCCGAAGCATCACAGTTAGGTTCAGGGGCGGGTAATGATGGCGCACTTGATTGGCGGCGCGTTGCTCTACGGCGGAACCAAGCCGTTGGATATGAACACAGTACCTTCTTCTTGAAAGAAAGAGATGAGCCGCGCTCGTTTCACTGTGGTTTAAGTTCTTTATTTGGCAGCTGCGGGCAGTCCTGACGCGTTTCGTGCATCCAGTGCACTTTTTCAAAGGTGAACCCAGCCATCAAAGTTACGTGTGGAGACCACTCAATTGTCCGCACTTAAGTACCCCTAGTGGTGAGTTCTGTTTTAAAGTTTATGGTGCTTGATGGTCAATGTGGTTCCACATCGGCTTTGTAGATTTTCGTGCTTCCGTGCAGTGTAACCCCTCTTCCAATGCTATTTTCGAGCCTAAATGGGGACCAAGCCACATCCCAGTACGTGGCAGCGCCGTTACCCTTGTCGTTTCCGAAGCATCACAGTTAGGTTCAGGGGCGGGTAATGATGGCGCACTTGATTGGCGGCGCGTTGCTCTACGGCGGAACCAAGCCGTTGGATATGAACACAGTACCTTCTTCTTGAAAGAAAGAGATGAGCCGTGCTCGTTTCACTGTGGTTTAAGTTCTTTATTTGGCAGCTGCGGGCAGTCCTGACGCGTTTCGTGCATCCAGTGCACTTTTTCAAAGGTGAACCCAGCCATCAAAGTTACGTGTGGAGACCACTCAATTGTCCGCACTTAAGTACCCCTAGTGGTGAGTTCTGTTTTAAAGTTTATGGTGCTTGATGGTCAATGTGGTTCCACATCGGCTTTGTAGATTTTCGTGCTTCCGTGCAGTGTAACCCCTCTTCCAATGCTATTTTCGAGCCTGAATGGGGACCAAGCCACATCCCAGTACGTGGCAGCGCCGTTACCCTTGTCGTTTCCGAAGCATCACAGTTAGGTTCAGGGGCGGGTAATGATGGCGCACTTGATTGGCGGCGCGTTGCTCTACGGCGGAAACAAGCCGTTGGATATGAACACAGTACCTTCTTCTTGAAAGAAAGAGATGAGCCGCGCTCGTTTCACTGTGGTTTAAGTTCTTTATTTGGCAGCTGCGGGCAGTCCTGGCGCGTTTCGTGCATCCAGTGCACTTTTTCAAAGGTGAACCCAGCCATCAAAGTTACGTGTGGAGACCACTCAATTGTCCGCACTTAAGTACCCCTAGTGGTGAGTTCTGTTTTAAAGTTTATGGTGCTTGATGGTCAATGTGGTTCCACATCGGCTTTGTAGATTTTCGTGCTTCCGTGCAGTGTAACCCCTCTTCCAATGCTATTTTCGAGCCTGAATGGGGACCAAGCCACATCCCAGTACGTGGCAGCGCCGTTACCCTTGTCGTTTCCGAAGCATCACAGTTAGGTTCAGGGGCGGGTAATGATGGCGCACTTGATTGGCGGCGCGTTGCTCTACGGCGGAACCAAGCCGTTGGATATGAACACAGTACCTTCTTCTTGAAAGAAAGAGATGAGCCGCGCTCGTTTCACTGTGGTTTAAGTTCTTTATTTGGCAGCTGCGGGCAGTCCTGACGCGTTTCGTGCATCCAGTGCACTTTTTCAAAGGTGAACAAAGCCATCAAAGTTACGTGTGGAGACCACTCAATTGTCCGCACTTAAGTACCCCTAGTGGTGAGTTCTGTTTTAAAGTTTATGGTGCTTGATGGTCAATGTGGTTCCACATCGGCTTTGTAGATTTTCGTGCTTCCGTGCAGTGTAACCCCTCTTCCAATGCTATTTTCGAGCCTGAATGGGGACCAAGCCACATCCCAGTACGTGGCAGCGCCGTTACCCTTGTCGTTTCCGAAGCATCACAGTTAGGTTCAGGGGCGGGTAATGATGGCGCACTTGATTGGCGGCGCGTTGCTCTACGGCGGAACCAAGCCGTTGGATATGAACACAGTACCTTCTTCTTGAAAGAAAGAGATGAGCCGCGCTCGTTTCACTGTGGTTTAAGTTCTTTATTTGGCAGCTGCGGGCAGTCCTGGCGCGTTTCGTGCATCCAGTGCACTTTTTCAAAGGTGAACCCAGCCATCAAAGTTACGTGTGGAGACCACTCAATTGTCCGCACTTAAGTACCCCTAGTGGTGAGTTCTGTTTTAAAGTTTATGGTGCTTGATGGTCAATGTGGTTCCACATCGGCTTTGTAGATTTTCGTGCTTCCGTGCAGTGTAACCCCTCTTCCAATGCTATTTTCGAGCCTGAATGGGGACCAAGCCACATCCCAGTACGTGGCAGCGCCGTTACCCTTGTCGTTTCCGAAGCATCACAGTTAGGTTCAGGGGCGGGTAATGATGGCGCACTTGATTGGCGGCGCGTTGCTCTACGGCAGAACCAAGCCGTTGGATATGAACACAGTACCTTCTTCTTGAAAGAAAGAGATGAGCCGCGCTCGTTTCACTGTGGTTTAAGTTCTTTATTTGGCAGCTGCGGGCAGTCCTGATGCGTTTCGTGCATCCAGTGCACTTTTTCAAAGGTGAACCCAGCCATCAAAGTTACGTGTGGAGACCACTCAATTGTCCGCACTTAAGTACCCCTAGTGGTGAGTTCTGTTTTAAAGTTTATGGTGCTTGATGGTCAATGTGGTTCCACATCGGCTTTGTAGATTTTCCTGCTTCCGTGCAGTGTAACCCCTCTTCCAATGCTATTTTCGAGCCTGAATGGGGACCAAGTCACATCCCAGTACGTGGCAGCGCCGTTACCCTTGTCGTTTCCGAAGCATCACAGTTAGGTTCAGGGGCGGGTAATGATGGCGCACTTGATTGGCGGCGCGTTGCTCTACGGCGGAACCAAGCCGTTGGATATGAACACAGTACCTTCTTCTTGAAAGAAAGAGATGAGCCGCGCTCGTTTCACTGTGGTTTAAGTTCTTTATTTGTCAGCTGTGGGCAGTCCTGGCGCGTTTCGTGCATCCAGTGCACTTTTTCAAAGGTGAACCCAGCCATCAAAGTTACGTGTGGAGACCACTCAATTGTCCGCACTTAAGTACCCCTAGTGGTGAGTTCTGTTTTAAAGTTTATGGTGCTTGATGGTCAATGTGGTTCCACATCGGCTTTGTAGATTTTCGTGCTTCCGTGCAGTGTAACCCCTCTTCCAATGCTATTTTCGAGCCTGAATGGGGACCAAGCCACATCACAGTACGTGGCAGCGCAGTTACCCTTGTCGTTTCCGAAGCATCACAGTTAGGTTCAGGGGCGGGTAATGATGGCGCACTTGATTGGCGGCGCGTTGCTCTACGGCGGAACCAAGCCGTTGGATATGAACACAGTACCTCCTTCTTGAAAGAAAGAGATGAGCCGCGCTCGTTTTACTGTGGTTTAAGTTCTTTATTTGGCAGCTGCGGGCAGTCCTGACGCGTTTCGTGCATCCAGTGCACTTTTTCAAAGGTGAACCCAGCCATCAAAGTTACGTGTGGAGACCACTCAATTGTCCGCACTTAAGTACCCCTAGTGGTGAGTTCTGTTTTAAAGTTTATGGTGCTTGATGGTCAATGTGGTTCCACATCGGCTTTGTAGATTTTCGTGCTTCCGTGCAGTGTAACCCCTCTTCCAATGCTATTTTCGAGCCTGAATGGGGACCAAGCCACATCCCAGTACGTGGCAGCGCCGTTACTCTTGTCGTTTCCGAAGCATCACAGTTAGGTTCAGGGGCGGGTAATGATGGCGCACTTGATTGGCGGCGCGTTGCTCTACGGCGGAACCAAGCCGTTGGATATGAACACAGTACCTTCTTCTTGAAAGAAAGAGATGAGCCTCGCTCGTTTCACTGTGGTTTAAATTCTTTATTTGGCAGCTGCGGGCAGTCCTGACGCGTTTCGTGCATCCAGTGCACTTTTTCAAAGGTGAACCCAGCCATCAAAGTTACGTGTGGAGACCACTCAATTGTCCGCACTTAAGTACCCCTAGTGGTGAGTTCTGTTTTAAAGTTTATGGTGCTTGATGGTCAATGTGGTTCCACATCGGCTTTGTAGATTTTCGTGCTTCCGTGCAGTGTAACCCCTCTTCCAATGCTATTTTCGAGCCTGAATGGGGACCAAGCCACATCCCAGTACGTGGCAGCGCCGTTACCCTTGTCGTTTCCGAAGCATCACAGTTAGGTTCAGGGGCGGGTAATGATGGCGCACTTGATTGGCGGCGCGTTGCTCTACGGCGGAACCAAGCCATTGGATATGAACACAGTACCTTCTTCTTGAAAGAAAGAGATGAGCCGTGCTCGTTTCACTGTGGTTTAAGTTCTTTATTTGGCAGCTGCGGGCAGTCCTGACGCGTTTCGTGCATCCAGTGCACTTTTTCAAAGGTGAACCCAGCCATCAAAGTTACGTGTGGAGACCACTCAATTGTCCGCACTTAAGTACCCCTAGTGGTGAGTTCTGTTTTAAAGTTTATGGTGCTTGATGGTCAATGTGGTTCCACATCAGCTTTGTAGATTTTCGTGCTATATATATATATATGTATATATATATATATATATATATATATTCACAGAAAAAACCATAGGTTATAGACCATATATAGTTAGGAATTTGCATTTACAAAACCTTGAAAATTCACTGAAAAAACCATAGGTTATAGACCATATATAGTTAGGGATTAGCATTTAAAAAACCTTATTTTATTTGCACAAAACCATTGAAATTCCATATATAGTTAGTTGCACTAACTATATATCGCGGACCCGCAATCCACTGCTAATGATGTCACATATTACATCATTCATGACATGGTCAGTGACATCACTGATGACATCACTGATGACATCTCAAATGACATCACTGATGACATCACTGATGACATCACTGATGACAACACCCAGTGACTGTATGTTTCTGTAAAGTTAAAATATGTCTTACATATTGAAGAATGAGTGGATGTATAAGTGTCTGGATGAAGGATTTAGTAGGTGCATGACTGACTGTATGAGAGAATGATTAAATGTGTCTCACTGAGTGTATGGGTTAGTGATTAAAGTGTCTTAATTTGGCAATCATTATTTATGTTGTTCTGTAAACTGCTGCATGTTTAAATCAGTAGCTATATCAGTAACTATATGGGTTATTGAATGGTTGCCCAAGTATTTGTATGGGAGACTGAGTATGTGTGTGGGTGGCTGGGAGGTGTATAACTCTGTGTATAGATGTGTGAGAAACAGCTGTATGGACAGTTGACTGTGTGCATGAGTATATTGGTGAGTGAATGGATATCTCAGTGCTACATGTCAAAGTAAGTACATATGTAAAACACACTCCATGTGAGAGTTGACATATATAAATAACTGAACATAAGAGCCAGTGAATGTGTGAGTGGCTGTATGAATCATTGTGAACGTGTATCAAGGATTGTATAAGAGAGTAAATATGTGTTACTATATGTTTGAATAAGTAAGGTGTGTATAACTGTATAGTTGAGGAAATGGAGATGTGATTGATTCTTTGCATGACTGACTAGGTGTGTGAGTAACTCCATGGATGTGTGACAGTCTGTGAGTGCCTGTTTACACTGAGTGTATCTAAGGTTATATTAGAGTCTGAAGATGTATTATCACATAAATGATATCATCAGTGATGTAATCAGTAATGTCATTTGAGATGTCATCAGTGATGTCATCAGTGATGTCATTTGAGATGTCATCAGTGATGTCATCAGTGATGTCACTGACCATGTCATGAATGATGTAATATGTGACATCATTAGCAGTGGATTGCGGGTCCGCGATATATAGTTAGTGCAACTAACTATATATGGAATTTCAATGGTTTTGTGCAAATAAAATAAGGTTTTTTTAAATGCTAATCCCTAACTATATATGGTCTATAACCTATGGTTTTTTCAGTGAATTTTCAAGGTTTTGTAAATGCAAATTCCTAACTATATATGGTCTATAACCTATGGTTTTTTCTGTGAATTTCATTGGTTTTTTAAAAGCTAATATCTATAGCTGTAAAATATATTCTTTATTAAGTGACGTATCACGTAGCCCGTGAGACGCCTCATGATGCATCGCATAACCGTGACGTATCGTCTCTGCAGCGCAAACCAAACCCAAAACGTAAGCGCGCCAGAACACGCTTAAAGATATATATATATTTTTTTAACCTTAATTAGACAAAATCCACACGTGCACATATCACAAACGTTCAAAAAACACAATATGTCGGACTCCCGTTACGCTGCCGGTTAGCTGCCCGGTTAACGTACCAGGAAGCACCTTTACCGCGAAAAATCGCAATTTTTTTTTTCTTATGCCCCGCAGGGAACTTTAATAGCCCCCTCATCAATCCTAGGGGTTCAGGAGGGGTCTGCCTTACCCCTTTCATTCATTTACACCTTTTTTTTTTCCACCTCTTGTCTCTCGATCCTACCGAGAGACAAGATGGCGGCCGCTCCGGACTGTTTACAATGTTGACAGCCAATCAGCTACTCCTCAGACTCCCGTTACACTGCCGGTTAGCTTCCCGGTTAGCTGCCCGGTTAGCTGCCCGGTTCGCGTACCAAGACGCGTCTCTACGGCGAAAAAATCGGATTTTTTTTTTTGGCCCCGCGTGGCTTTATAATATCCCCCTCATCAATCCTATGGGGTCAGAAGGGGTCTACCTTGCCCTCTTTCCTTCATTTCCCCCTTTGTTTTGGTCTCCTCTTGTCTCTCGATCCTACCGAGAGACAAGATGGCGGCCGCTCCGGACTGTTTACAATGTTGACAGCCTATCAGCTACTCCTCAGACTCCCGTTACACTGCCGGTTAGCTTCCCGGTTAGCTGCCCGGTTAGCTGCCCGGTTCGCGTACCAAGACGCGTCTCTACGGCGAAAAAATCGGATTTTTTTTTTTTTTTTGGGGCCCCGCGTGGCTCTATAATATCCCCCTCATCAATCCTAGGGGGTCAGAAGGGGTCTACCTTGCCCCCTTTCCTTCATTTCCCCCTTTGTTTTGGCCTCCTCTTGTCTCTCGATCCTACCGAGAGACAAGATGGCGGCCGCTCCGGACTGTTTAGAATGTTGACAGACACCGGAGAGCCAATCAGCTTCGCTTCGCAAAGTTCCGATACGCGAAAAGTACGCGAACCGGAGCGCAGCCCGGAGCGCTGTTACAGATATATATCTTGTTTTAAACGTTAATTTCTCAAAATCCACTGAAGCACATATATTGAGACCTAGCAAAGGCACATCGGGCTAACAGTCCCTACAATTTTGCCAAGTTTCGTGGAAATCCATTCAGCCGTTCGGGCTAAAAGTGAGGCCAACCGCCCTATGGAAATTAACATGGGAAAAACGCGTTTTGGGACCCCCCTTTTTTCTCGGCCCCCCCTTGACAAACCCCCCCCAAATTTCCAGGAGCTGCTCAGAAACAAAATGTGCCATTTTCCTGAAAATTTCAGCCAATTCCGTCCACAAACGCCAAAGTTATTAGGCATAGAATTTTCAAAAGTTCCATAGAGAAAAAATCCTAACTATATATACCTACTGGCTATCGCCAGTAGGTAATGTATATATATATATATATATATATATATATATATATATATATGCATATATATATTTTTTTATATATATATATATATATATATATATATATATATATATATATATATATATATGTATATGTATATTTATTTATATATATCTTGTGCTTCTTTAAAAATTAGCTACGTGGGAAGGACAAATCCTGTGGTCTAAAATATTGCATTTGAAGCGGGGCAGAGAAAAAAGGGCGTCCCAAAATGTGTTTTCCCCATGATATTTTCCATAGGAACCGTTCATTGCGGCTATAGCATGAACGGTTGAATGTAATTATACCAAATTTGGCAAAGATGAAGTCCTCGGTTCAGACTCGTGCCTTTTGCCTAAATGGTGCAAATATGTTCAGTAGTTTCTGAGAAAATTACAAGTAAAAGTACATATATATCTATGGCCTTGGTGGATGCGCTTATCTTGCGCACACCCTAAGCACACAGTCCTGATCATGCACTGAATGCTAATTGCCTGTCAAGTGGTTGTCACCATTCGAAACCAGGAATTTTGGCAGGTAAGAAATATTTTGACCCTCTAGACCTGTTCAGGGGGACACACACAGGGATCCCTAGGGCCCTCATTTTTTTAAATTGTTTTAAAAAAATGAGAAATGTGCGCTGGGTGCATGGATCCCCCATAAAAAAAATAAGAATGAAGCACAGGCTCATGTGCTTGTTTAAGAATTATCTAGTTGGGATGGTCAAATCCCTGGGTCTAAAATATTACATTTAATGGTGGTCCAGAGGGGCCCTGTAGCTTAAGGACCGTCATTCCTCGGTACTGCAAAATAACTGGGTGAGGGAGCTCATAGGTCCGTCTAAGCCCCTGGGATTACCACCCCCAGGGGCTTTTTATATTTTGGGAGGGGGGTCATTGGGTCTCTATTCTGGAGCAGTCAAAAGGCTTGGGGAACACCACCTCCCAGGATTGGCTCCTGTTTTGTCTCAGGGTGCTTACCCTTAGGACACTGCTGTTTGCTATGGCAGGGTGGAGTCGAGGTTTCCGCTGTGTCATAGCAAACTTTAGGGCATATTAACAAGTGTTTTTTCGCCCCAATTGAAAAAAAAAACTAAAACTGCGGTGAAAATGTTATTGCCCTATTTACTAGGTATCGCTACAATGCATTAATGCATGTTAGCAGCCGGTTTGCTAAGGGCTCGCCTCGTATCTCCAATGAGTTGCAATGTAGGCGTTCCCAGAGGCCATGTAGGTGTTTCTGTGACAATATAACATGGAAGTGGGATGTAGGACAACAGCGTTGTATTTACAAGGGGGCACTGGATTTGAGGATCGATAGCAAAACTCTCGCTAATTGCGGTTTATGTCGGATCCTAACATCTGTTCTGAAGAAGACTTAAACATGTTAAAATGCGAGGTGGATTGATATGTTAAGTGCACAGTCTTAAATTAACAAGGTTTTCACTTGTGAACATGAATTTTCGCTGTATTTCTCGCGATAAAGGACAGCATTAAAAATTAAAGGCGCTTTAGCGTTAGGAAAGTGTTGTTAAATTTGTTGTGGTTTCCTGGAAGCGTAAGCAGAGTGGGCTGGACTGACGTATGCCAGTGCTGCATGAGGCTGTGAACCATGATTCCGGAGCAATGGGCGTGGTCCGTCATGAGCTATATGGGAAATCCACTGACTTGGGTGTCAGTGTTGTAGTGCTTTTGTCACCCGGGTCTTAAACGCAATTGTGTCATTATATCTGTAAAGTACCACAGCATGGCCAACATGGAAGGTACGGGGTATCACTGACCCTATATTACTCCATGGTTGCACACATAAAAGATGATGGACATGACGTATTTCTACAAATATGAATGTTAGTTGTACAGTCAGTGGAGTGTTGTAGCTGTAGTCATACAAGGCTATGAAAGCTTTAGGATGCAGATTTTGGCACATCAAGGGTAGATAATTTATATACGGATGTGGTCATTCAGGTACACTGTTGAACTTGGTGCTGGAAATCAGTGTTCAAGCCTCTGCGTCGCGCCCACATCCTGTTATTGAAGAGAAATGACGTAATCTAAGCCTGCCTGAAAATGTACTGTAAATACGGTGCTCATTAAATTGCTGATATAGTTTTGTGTCGACTACACGATATAAAAATATGCACACACTCCCTTTTTTCTCCGCAAACACTATTTTCTATTCAAATCTTTTTTAAAGTGTTGCCCCAAATTCTTATTAATATAAGAGGGCATGATTTACTTTCAGATAAAGTAGAATAGAAGTGCTACTACAAACACTTCCTCACTACTTCATCTTTCTTTTTTGTTTTTTGTACATTTCTTTTCAATTACTTTTTTATTAAAAAATGATATATTTTATTATTTGTTAATTGTCATTAATAACTTTTTTCATGTTTACTGCTTGTAACGATAAACCTCCAGTTTCTCATGAGTGAAAATACGTCACAGTACTACACAATATACATACTGATAAACCCATTTTCACTCTAGAGGAAAAAGAGAATTACATTGATAATTTTTTTTATTTGTACATATTTCAAACCTTTTGTCTGCGTCTTCGTAGTATTTGCAATTCGCGACGATAAAAAATGAACTGTTCTTACATCATTTCGTCTCTAAAGTACAATTATACTGTTACTCACTACGTTTAGAAATCATAATAATATACTTGCATTAGGAAAATATATAAAGCATAAACGTATACCATTAATTTACCTCTCTTTAAAATTCTTTCCTCCTTTTTTCGACATACATCTAACTCCTTTGGAGGGAGCATAATGTTTTATATATTAGAATATAAACATTAACTTTATGTTCCCTCTGAGAAAATGGACGATAAACTGAAGACGAATCCGATGATCATAAACTTTACCATGCTCATAGTTTGGTCACCCGTAATTAAATCACAGAAATGAAACTAATCATCCTTCTGGTGTGGTTTATATACGTTTTGGTTATTCAAGTCACTAGGGAACAAATTTAGTGCTCCTCCCATTTTTTGTCATGTTTTTCAGTTGACACATGCTCACATTTCCACTGTTTAACTTGCGCATGTGTTTTTGTAAACGTGAAACTTGTTACACAGTTTTAGATTTGTTTTATATCCTCATACATATTCGCTCTTTCTTTATCTTTTAATTCTTTCTCTCTTTTATTATACGAGTATTAAAATAAATACCTTTGTATTTAGTTTTTAAAACAAGTATATTTATTGGTTACTGTGTAAAGTTTCTGTCCACAATTTTAAAACACTTCTCCACCCAAAACCCCTATTATCCTTATTTTTTTTAAAAGGCGCAATTCGATTTTTGTATTTATTCAAGTATTAAAATAAATACATTATTGTTGATGTGTGAGTTCCTTCTCTTATACACAGTTGATTGCAGTTTCTCTGAACATCTGGACGTACCTGGTGTGCTAGTTGGCCCCCAGGGACCCACAGGATTGAGGAGGAATTAAGGGGCCCATTAGGATGGCGGGCGGATCGCCCCTGCCAGGCTGGCTGTAGCCACCGCAGGCATGGGGGGGTCGATCCGCCCGCCTTCCGTCCCGGAATGACCCCTGTCATATTAGTATGGCTGGGGTGTCTGTGGCGGACGGAAAGACCGTCCGCCACTTTTCCGCCCCGGTTGCCTTGCGACCGGGGTGGAAAAGGGTTTCTATGGTGGCGGTGTCTATCAGACACCGCCAGCCATATTAGGATGAGCTTTTTTAAATGCCTTTCCATAGCAAACGCCATAACATTGGGGCAGCATCTCGCCCCAACCAATCGCACTGTTGAATTGTGCCATAATAAGCGACATCATCATAAACATACTCCTTTTTATATTTGCATTTATTCCAACTTTATATTTGTTCATTTTTTATATTATTTCTCATTCCATTGTTGAAATTCCACATGCGGAGTGAAACTGCTATTTTCCAGATTTCTGATGTTCCCCCTGTGTCCATCGGACCTCCTTGAACGAACACGAATGAGGCATACTTCATTCAGGGCAGTGTTTTAATCATTAAAAACCCCAATGCATTTCGTGCTTGAAGACACTTCTTCAGGGGTCACTACAAATAATACAGAATAAACAACAGTAAATATGGCAACTATCATCACATGAATATTATTGCTTAGTGCTTAACTGATTCAGTACGTTTTTTTAAATATTCATTTCTGTATAAAAACAATGACAGAAAACCTATTCTTTTTCAAAACAGCAATATTATATCCCTTGCGCTTAAACATGTCAGTGTCAAAACCTACATGCCCTCTTACTCCAATTGCGCTTTACCTTCGAACTGATGCAGATCACGGCTATCTCTATTGCCTAACAGACTCAGAATCATCTATCAAGTTTAACGCCACCCCTCCTATCTTTGGTTAACAACCCTTTTGCAACTCGGAGTAAACAATGTAAAATTTGCCCTTCACGCTCCCTCAATCCTTCCACACTTTGCCATAAACACACTCTAAACACCCACCAGCAAACCATACATACAGTTTTCTCCGTTTCTTCCCCATGCATCTTAATTCGATAATACTGCCGTCCATACCAGTGAAATGTGCACGTACCTGCCCTGAGCCGTTAAAACTTTCAATCATCTGAGCTACTGCAAATCCAACATATCTGTGCCCCACTCTCGCTTGCATTTTTAAACCTTCCTTCTCCCCGCCCAATTAGACACTCAAATAGTTTTTTCTCAACGCAGTAATTGTTTTCGCCTAATGATGTTACATGGAGAAAACTCCAATCCCTATAAGGCAGTTCGTGACAGTGTGACAATCCAGTGTGAACCTAATCATTTAAAGCCACCAATATCTCATAAACGCCATACTTTTCATCAATGTTCCAAGTTGTTTAATGTTCATTGCTTAATCATGAAACTCTGTCCGTAATGAATCAAGATGTAATTCCTGAACTTGTGGAATCTGTTTTTTTTAATCATTTCTACTTGATACTGCAACCTTTTCCAACCTCGTGGGAGCAATCCGGAAACTGGACATTCCTTGTAAATCTTCATATATGGGGACAGGATCCACACCCTTTTTTTAACGATTTATCCATAACTTTTCCACTGCTTTACGTGCAGACTGGTAAGTGCAATGCCCAAAAAGCACTCATTGATTAAAACACCATAACATTGGGGCAGCATCTCACCCCAACCAATCGCACTGTTGAATTGTGCCATATTAAGCGACATCATCATAAACATACTCCTTTTTATATTTGCATTTATTCCAACTTTATATTTGTTCATTTTTTATGTATTATTTCTTATAAACCATATGGCCCCTGCCTACCTTGCAGATAAACTAACGAAATACATACCACCTCGCCACCTTCGCTCCAAAGTGAAGGGCCTGCTCATTGTCCCGCGCATAAGGCAAGCCAGGTTGGGAGGAAAATCCTTTTCTTACTTAGCTCCCAAACTGTGTAATCAATTGCCCCTTGAGATTTGTCTCACTGCTAATTACCTAGGCTTCAGAAAGAAACTCAAACGCTTCTAACTTTGTTACTCATCCCACAGCTGTCCTCAGCGCAGAGATACCCCATTTGGGGTATTTCAGGCGCTTTATTAATGATGTAAATAAATAAATAAATATAATAAAATAGGTTTCTAAGTGTCAACTTTTAAAATACAATAATATTCCTTAAAAATCATTACTGTAACCAAAATGATTTTACTCAACTGTTTACAGGAGATATCCCAGGACTGAATCTAGGATCCAGTCCTGTGGTTAGAAAAATAATCTGTAAAGTAACTAATTGCATTTAACTAGAAATTCCCATTGAGCTCAAAGTTGCATTGTGTTTGAAATTGTGTTGCCCATTGCAACAACTGTAACTACTGTACTTAAAAGTCTATTGCTTATTTGCAAAGTATTGAAACTAAAGTAATTCATTCTGAGAAAATATATTTTGTAATGTAATGTATAATGTAATTATAATGTAATTTAAAGAAGTAAAATATTAAAAAATAGTTTTAAAAAGTGTAGAAATCAGTATAAAAATAAATATAACAATTAATACATTCAAAAATTGTCATTTACAAAACCTTTGAAATTCACTGAAAAAAACATAGGTTTCAGGCATGTTATAGTTAGGAATCAGCATTTAAAAAACCTTAGACATTTACTGAAAAACCATAGGTTTTAGGGGTGTTATAGTTAGCTGGATATTTCACTCATACAAAACCATTGAAATTCCTTTGTTATAGTTAGTTCTGCTAACTATAACTCGCGCACCCGCAATCCACTGCTGATGATGTCACATATTACATCATTCATGACATGGTCAGTGACATCACTGATGACATAACTGATGACATCTCAAATGACATCACATCAGTGTTTTTTCAGTTCACTGTTCCTCCGCAGGTGTGGAATAATACACTCTCAGGACACAGACCGAATTTGCAGTTCAGTGAATTCAATCCGCTTCTATGTTATGCATTTCAGCTGTTACCAGCCTTGCTCACACAGCCGAAATGTGTAACGAAGAAGCACTGAAAATTTGATCTGTGTCCTGAGAGTGCATTATTCCGCATCCACGGAGGAACTGTGTGTGTGATTTATGAACCGGGTGCTCTTCCGGCATATGCACCACCTCTCAAGGGTCTTTGGTTTGGAGTAGGAGCGTTCTCAGCATTCAAGACATATATATACCTTTTGGTAGGCTGGTGGGAGGAGCAGGTGCTCAGAAGCGATGCCCTGGAGTACTGGACCACCAGGGTCAATATCTGGCTCAGATACATAGACGATGTCTTCTTCATCTGAGAGGGCAATGAGAGAGACCTCCTAAGGTTCGTTGAATTATTGAACCAGAACAGTCCCAACCTGAAATTCCCCATGCAGCACAGTCAGGAGAGTGTGGATTTCCTGGATATCAAACTTAAAGTAACTAACAACGGAATAGAAACCAAGAAATTCAGGAAACAAACAGCTGGCAACTCACTGCTCCACGCCTCCAGCTGTCGTCCCCCCAGTTTCAGATGGGCCATTCCTTACGTGCCAAGAGGAATTGCAGCAGCCAGGAGACATTTGATAAACACAATGAAGAAATGCAGAAGAGATTTAAAGCCAGAGGATACCATCCTAACATGCTCAAAAAAGGAGAGGGAAAAAGTTGAAAGTATTGAAAGGAGAGATGCACTACACAAAGTACCCAAGACCGCTCAGAACAAAGTTGATTCACCTATCAGGTTAATAACCACCTACAACACACAATCCCCCCAGTTCAGCCAAATCGTAAGAAAGAGATGGGATATTTTATTACAAGATAAAATCCTTAAGACCAAGTTAGGACCCCACCCAGCTATCACATACAGAAAAGGAAAGTCTATCAGGGATCTGATTGTAAATAGCCATCTTGAAAGCAAGAAACACTCATGGCTGACAGCAAGGAGAGGATTCCACAAATGTGGGAAATGTAAGGCCTGTAGCCACAGCGTGAATGTAAGGGGGGTGGTACTGAACAGAATCAACAAAAGGTGGAAAATACACAAGAACATCCAATGTAACACCGACCATGTGATATATGTAGTAACATGTCCATGTGACAAATGGTATATAGGGTCCACAATTTTTCCCATAAAGAAGCGGATACTTGACCATTGGCGTGCTATTACCAACAAAGATTTTTCTTATAGCACAGCAAGACATTTCCACTCACATCATGATGGACATTGGACACAGGCAAGATACTTTGCCTTGGACTCAATCCCTAAGAACCCTAGAGGGGGTAACAGATTGATGGCATTACGAAGAGCAGAGTCTAGATTCATTCTCCAAGCAGGGAGTGTTGCCCCAATGGGGATGACTATTGATGAGGAAATGTATATACACTTTTGATTGAACCATAGGATTCGTCTCCCATTCCCTTCTAGGAACCCGGTTCTGAATTATTTTTTAACTTTATCACTGACTTGGTCACAGCGTAAAATATGTTGATGGCTATCCTTCAAAATAGAATTGTTTAACTTACTGGATGAATGCTAATCATAGGATTATCCAAATTTACATCAACTCATCCATGAGTTAGCTCTAGAAATAGTAAGATGCTATTACAGCACAACCTGTTTGATATATACTTATCTGTTAATCTTTATCTAACCTTATTGTCTTTCTCTCTTCTCCTTATAGATTATTCCGGCTGTGATGGAGTAAATGAGTCACAAGTCAGCGATAAGAGTTGTGAGTACGAGATGTTGATGCAAACACTATCGATAAGATATATGAGCACGGAATAGGGTGATTTAGTCACACAAATTTGCACTTTCCTTCGGCATTTTATATAAGTTTACTCACGTGTATGACTCTTGAATTAAATAGAATAACAATCACTTGATCATTTGGGGTTGTAGTAGGAGAGAAGTGAATGGGGCACTTCAATTTTTAGTACGAAAGGTTGGTTGAATATTATTAACATGGGTACTATACCCATGAAATTAATTCTGTCACCTGATTATTGGGACTTTTAATTTACTGAAGGTTGAGTTCTAACTGTCATCAATATATGACTGAATTATGAATATCATAACCTACAGTAATATCTAGAGCTTACAGTCACCTAATAAATTAATTATGCATTAAACTATTCACTGCTTAACTGCTTCCAATACTAGGCATGAACACCTATGTACATTTTGTATAGGAGGATACAGGGTACTAAACCCACAATGTCGCCCATGGAAGGTTAAAAATTATGCTGTGAACCGATTAATGTATTTTTGCATTAAACAGCATTTCCATATCACCTTATACAATATATGACCAAGCAGGGTATAACACTATTGTTCATTTTAAATTGTGTCGTAAACAATAAATACATTTATAATTTCATGTGTGACATGGGCTCTGTGTGATCTTGTAAACCGTCGATTCCGATCCGGTAAAAAAAATCCCCCGTACGAATCGTATTCATAGCCGAATCCGTCCGAATTGTAAAAAACCATCCGACCTGCGCAGTACGATCCTTTTGCGCCTATTCCCGTACGAATATCAGCCATCCGTACGAACAACAGTCGAAGCCCCCGTACGACTCTGCGTCAGAAATCAAACCGTACGATTTGTAAACCTGCCGTACAAACACACAAGTACGATCCAGTTGGGGAACCCTGTACGCGATTCGTACGGGCCAAATTAGTCGCGCATGAAGATGGATTCGTACGGGATCCCATGCCTCACAGCAAGCGCAATCAATACATACCACACGTGTACCCCTCGCGCAAGCCTACGCGACCGCGTCCCCCCCCAACAGCCCGTACTGGATTGCATGCACATGTACCGCACGCACACCCCCCAACAACCGTACCGGAGCCCCCACCCGCCAACGGCCCGTACAACTCGATCGCACGCACAAGTACCGCACGCACACCCCCCCAACAAGCGTACCCGAGCCCCCCACCCGCCAACGGCCCGTACAACTTGATCGCATGGCCAAGTACCGCACGCACACCCCCCCAACAAGCGTACCCGAGCCCCCGACCCGCCAACGGCCCGTACAACTCGATCGCACGGCCAAGTACCGCACGCACACCCCCCCAACAAGCGTACGCAAGCCCCCCCGACCCGCCAACGGCCCGTACAACTCAATCGCACGGCCAAGTACCGCACGCACACCCCCCCAACAAGCGTACCCGAGCCCCCGACCCGCCAAGGGCCCGTACAACTCGATCGCACGGCCAAGTACCGCACGCACACCCCCCCCAACAAGCGTACGCAAGCCCCCCCACCCGCAAACGGCCCGTACAACTTGATCGCACGGCCAAGTACCGCACGCACACCCCCCCAACAAGCGTACATGAGCCCCCCCGACCCGCCAACGGCCCGTACAACTTGATCGCACGCCCAAGTACCGCACGCACACGCCCCCAACAAGCGTACGCGAGACCCCCCAACCCGCCAACGGCCCGTACAACTCAATCGCATGCCCAAGTACCGAACGCACACCCCCCCAACAAGCGTACGCGAGCCCCCCTGGCCCGCCAACGGCCCGTACAACTTGATCGCACGCCCAAGTACCGCACGCACACCCCCCCAACAAGCCTACACGAGCCCCCCCGACCCGCCAACGGCCCGTACAACTCGATCGCATGGACAAGTACCGCACGCACACCCCCCCAACAAGCGTACCTGAGCCCCCGACCCGCCAACGGCCCGTACAACTCGATCGCACGGCCAAGTACCGCACGCACACCCCCCCAACAAGCGTACGCGAGCCCCTCCACCCGCCAACGGCCCGTACAACTCGATTGCACGGCCAAGTACCGCACGCACACCCCCCCAACAAGCGTACCCGAGCCCCTGACCCGCCAACGGCCTGTACAACTCGATCGCACGGCCAAGTACCGCACGCACACCCCCCCAACAAGCGTACCCGAGCCCCCGACCCGCCAACGGCCTGTAAAATTCGATCGCACGGCCAAGTACCGCACGCACACAACGCCAAAACCCAAAACACCACAACAACACCAAACATGTCTCCTGTGTACACACCATTGAGTAAGAATGAACTGGTCACAGCTAAACAGAGGTCAACACTGACACCTACCCCATATATGACACACCCAACCAATTCAAAATAAGCCACACCCACATCTTCACCTATAAAAGGCTCCACACATACAACCCATCATCCTTTGCAACATACCCATTATAGCAAAGAAACTGAGAGCACACCAACAATTGCAGCCACATACCTTCACACATACACCCTATCACATCTACACCCACACCACCCCCTTCACAATCACAACCACACACCCTCATCCATACACACCATCACCACCTCAATCACATACACACCACACCATGAGCACACCCAAGAATCCAAAGTTCACCAACCCGGAGATGGAGATCCTTACTGATGAAATCATCAGAGTCGAGCCACAGCTGTTTGGCACATTGGTCAGACAGACCAGCATGGCAGAAAAAACTCGCCTGTGGGAGAGGATCATAGACCGGGTAAATGCTGTTGCACCCATCAGGCGCACCAGGGCGGATTGCCAGAACAGGTGGTACGATCTGCGGAGGATGGTCAGGAGGAAGATGGACCAGGAGTACGCCGCTGCACACCACACTGGAGGTAGTGGTCCCCGCAGACCTCCTGTATACCATCCCTGGGAGCAGAAAGTCATGGAGCTGCTGGCACCGGTGGGAGTACACGGAATAGCAGGAGCCGTTGAGCCTGGTGAGTGTACAAGAAAAACATGTGACAGGGGTGGACTTACAACAGTGCCCAGCAGCATGGGGTGGGTGGCCATGAGTCCCAGCATGACTAAACACCATGGGGATTGATGCAAGGGGGAGGCACAAAGGGTGGAAGGTGGAGGGTAGGAGGCTGCTCCCATCCCATATGTCCCAGGGACACACCCAAGCACCATGCCCAATGCACAGGGATAGGGAAATATCACACTACATAGTATATACAGTTGCCAAACAATTTCATGTGGTGGACACACCTCGCGCAATAAACAGACCACGCAGTGTCAGCGTAAAAGGCCATTTCATTAGACCAGAACTGCGAATCTGAACATAACAGTAACATCAACATAATAATAACAACAAACCCCCACTCACACTGCCCCCTCATTCGTTTCACTCGTCCCGCTTCATCACCAAGCCCTAGAGGCTCCAACCATGATTTATTCTTGCCCCCAATCACTCGTCATCCCGCCCCACTCCTTGCGTCGTGCCATTCACGCTTCTATCCGCCCTACGAACTCCCCCCCCCAAGGGATGGGTGTGCCCGCTCTTGCACCCCTTGTCCCTTAAAATCCTGCCAACCAGTGAACCCCCTGTAGGGTGGTTCACTCCCCCCCCCCTCAGGGTTACCCATCTACCACACACACATCTCCCATCTCCATCATGTAGTACGCATTGCCCAGCTGGGGCAAGTGCACCCCGTCATCCCTGAAAACTAACCGCTCCTCCAGTCGTATCCCGCCATGTGCAATAACCTTAATGTCCTTGTCCGCACAGTAGAGTCTCATAGCCCTATTGAGCTTCCTCCGAGCCTTCTCTATGGCTCCATGCTTCACCGCCCATCTCCACACTTTTCTGGGGACCAACTCCGTCCAGGCAATGCAGGTCCCCGCAAGCCTCTATTTCAAAACCTCAAGGTCCCGCTGCATGAGTTGTAACAATGCCAATGCAGACAGTTGCACCAGGTCATTCTCCCCCAGAAGAATGATCAACAAACCCAGCATCCCCTCTGTGGGACCACTTTTTGCGAGCCAGGGCAGTAGTGCCCCCCATCGCATTCCACTTCTGCCCCACCATTGTACCTCGTGCAAGTGTCCTTTCAGTCCCAGGTTACGGCCGTAAACCTGCTGCTCCGCATATTTGGATGCCCAATGC
Organism: Lissotriton vulgaris; assembly: GCF_964263255.1. Taxonomy (NCBI): domain Eukaryota; kingdom Metazoa; phylum Chordata; class Amphibia; order Caudata; family Salamandridae; genus Lissotriton; species Lissotriton vulgaris. The sequence continues at coordinate 484,331,847 of NC_141693.1, read as the reverse complement.
ACAAAGGAGTGCCCAACAATCCAAGTCACTGTCCTACCGCCCGGTCCACCCACCCAACCTACGAAGAAAAAGATGTCAGAACAAGAAAAACAGTCCAAAACAACCAACATCCTGCCTGGGACCATCCTACTTCCTCACATACCTCTCACAACAGCGCAACTTCCATCACCCAATCCTCCTAATCCTATCCCAAGACCAACCCAACCTTGCCGCCGCAGTCGCAGCCCCAATCGGGAAAGAGTGGGTCCCAAAACCAGCCTCATCCATGCCCAAACGCCTCAAGGCCTTACGCAACACGGCCAACAACTGGTCCGCCGTCACTCTCACGCCAGATGCATGACTCTCCCCACAACGCACCCCCCCTGTCCCCAGGAAAGTTCGCCATTCCAACACTGGGCAAACCGCAACGCCAGACTCGTTCAACCACACCCACTTGCCTCTGCCCAATTGATCCGTCTTGGAGCATCGCAGCCAAATACCCATGCGCCCCTCATCCACACGAACCTCCTCAAACAACCTCCCAGCCCCACTTCTCGTACCCAAAAGCTCAGACACCCGGAACGCCCCAAAAAACATACACACCATGCACAAGCGGAAAAGACCCACCTCACCCAGGTCATAACAGCATTCTGGCAACACCCCCACCAGCCTGACCAACAACTCAAACGTCACCGCCTCTCTCAGCCTACCCCCACTCACCCCACGTTCCCTGCCCCAACCCCGCAACATTCTGGCCAGAATCCCATCCTTAGTTGGGTCAAAGCCCAGGAACAAAACACAGTAGAACGATATCCCTGCCAACTTTCCAGATATCGTAGTCGCAGTCAAACCCCGATCCATGCAAGCCAACACGTAACTCCTCAGCCCCTGTACCACAGTTGACTCCCCACTCACTACCCCATCCACCGTCCAGCCCATGAAAGCGCTAAATTCAGACCATGCTAAACTATAAGTCCTCCTTGTGGTCGCAGCCAATGATCCTTCCACCAGCCCAATCATCCTCACTCCCCCAAGGCCCAGATGCCGGCCGGCAGCTCGGTCTTGCACGTATCCGCTCCTGGTGCAAGGTGTCGAAACCGCTGCCACTGCAAACGAGACAAAGCATCCGCAATGTCATTATTCGCCCCAGGGACATGCTTAGCCCAAAACACCACATTCAACTGCAGACACGCCAACATGAACCTCCACAACAGTCGCAGCACCCTCAGGTCCCTTGCCCTCTGATGATTCACCAGCTCCACCACCGTCATATTGTCGACGTGGAAGAGCACTGACCTATTTCGAAATTCCTCCCCCCACACCACCAGTGCCACCAGCAAAGGGAAGAATTCCAAGAAGGCAATGCTCCTGCCCTGTTTGATCCAGGAGGCCGGCCAGCTCTCCGCACACCACCTGCCATCCCACAAGACACCAAACCCCGCTGACCCAGCCGCATCAGAGTAAATTTGGCATTGCCAGACCGCCCTTTCCTCGTCAAAGTCCTAAGACACACCGTGGAAGTCCTGCAAGAAGGTAACCCATGTCCTCAAGTCCGTCCTCACACCCATGGAGATCCTGACCCTGTGATGTGGAAGCACCGCCCCCGACATGGCCATGCCGAGCCGCCTGCAGAACGTCCGCCCTGCCCGCACCAACCTACACGCAAAATTCAGGAAACCCAGAAGCTTCTGCACTGCCCTCAAAGGTATCCGCCGTTCCCCCACAGCCCACTCCAAACATGCCAGAATCTCCCACACTTTGGCCGCAGGAAGGTGCGCCAACCAACGCACCGAATCCAGTTCTATACCCAGGAAGGTGAGGCAACAGCTGGGACCAGCCGTCTTCTCGGGCGCCAGAGGCACCCCAAAATGCGAGGACATCTCCTGCAACCACTACAGAGCCCTGCCGCAATCCCCGGTCTCCGCCTGTCCCAGGAAGAGGACTTCACGACACCCACTGACCCGCAGCAAGACCCACTGCAGAAAATAGCTGAAGAGCTCAAACAGAGCGCAGGAGATGGCGCACCCCATGGGCCAAACCTAGTCCACGTAGATGGCCCCCCCAAACTGCATGCCCAAGAGCAAAAAATCCGCCGGGTGAATAGGCAGTAAACGGAAAGCAGACTTGATGTCACACTTCGCCAATTCCGCTCCCGTCCCACACACCCTCACCAGGCGGATCGCATTGTCCACCGACGCATAGAGCACTCTCGAATCTTCCACTGCAATAAAGTCCTTCACCGAATGGCCCTCCGGCCATGACAGATGGTGAATCATCCTGAACTCCCCTTCCTCCTTCTTCGGCACCACCCCCAATGGGGAAATGATCAGGTCCCGCAACGGCCAGTCAGTAAACGGCCCAGCCACCCTTCCTTCCTCAACCTCCTTCCTCAACTTAGCAGACACTACCTCGGGCATTTCATTGGCAGATCTCAAATTTTTGGCCCAACGGCGCTCCCTGGGACCCTGGTAGGCCACACTAAAGCCCTCAGTGAAACCCCAGAAGAGCCGCGCTGCAGCCTCCTGATCCGGGTAGCACGAGAGCCACGGGCCATTGCCTCCACCCTAACCGGTGTAGGCGCCCTTCGGTCCAGGTTGGCCCTGCCCCCTGGCGTTCCGCCATTGCTCCGAGGGGGTGGCGAGTGTGAGGCACTGCGTAAGGGCATGTTTCCCGCCGCACTTTTAGCACTCGTGCTTGAATTTACAGGGATACCTGGAACAATACCCCCTATTGTAACTCCAACAGGCCCCCGTGGAATAACCCCCCTGCTTGGACTGCTGCCCCAAGACAATGGTGCTGGGCACTGTTCCACCCCCCGCCCCGCCTTGGGCGGGACGCGGCGGAAAAGACCGACACACCACCGGTAGGCCGCTGGCCGTGTGAGTGGACGCCGTGGAGTGCGACAACGCCATCCACTGCATCCAAAGCTCCTGATCCACCTCCCCCCAACACATCTCGGCATTCGCGCTAACTCTTGCTCGAAACTCCTCATCATAGCTTAACCAAGCAAAACCTCCGAACTGCATCTGTGCCTTGCGAATGATATCCATGTACTCAAAAAGTGCAATTGCCCTGTCCAAATACCTCTGGCAATAAACGCTGGCATAGATCAAGAAAGCTAACGTCCAATTCTCCATCGTCACCGGCACCCTAGGGCACCTCGTCAGCTCCCACTCCTCCTCTTTAGACCCCTCCATAGCCTGTACCTCCCTATGGAGCAACTTAAAGACATCGACAAACTCATGTTTCCAGATCCGCTCCTTGAGTTTCTCCGAGAGATGCGACCCCAGAGGCATCCCCAGCCCCATATATGGGAGCTTCTCAGGCACCTTCACTCCCTTCTCATCCTTACCATCCCCTTTGTCCGTCTGCACCCCCAAAGTCACCGACTTACCATCCACCTCCTTACCATCCCCGGGTGGATCGCCCGATGGCCTCACCGCCTCCCGCACTGAACCGTCCCCCACACCCACCGACCTGCAAGTCCTCTTCCGACCTTCCCCCCCCCCGCGGAGCGTCCTCCCAAGCTGCCCACCAGGCACCCTCACCTGTGAGTGCCGAGGTCCGCTCCCGGGGCCGTCCTCTGGACTCCGTCACCTGGACTGCCGCCGATCCGGCCTTTGTCTTCGTCGCCGTTTTGACCTGTAACACACCAAGGTCGCCATTGTCCGCTGCGCCGCCTACGCCTTCCAAGTCATCCCGCACCTCCCCTTCTTCCAGCTCATCACTCTTGGCACCATAATCCAACTCAAGCACCGGTTCTAGATCCACACCCACATTGTCCACCTCCTTCACCGCACGGTTCACACCTTTCTGCACACCTCCCCGCCCACACACTCCAGATCCGCCACGCGTTGCAGGTGCCCGAGCCCTCGGTGGAGGGACAGCCGCCACGGACTGCCCTACTGCTTCCGTCCTGCGTCTTGGAGCCGTCTTGCGCCCCTCCAGGCACCCCCGGGCTCTGCCGACAGCCGCCGGCTTGGATCCCCGCCCACCCCTCAGGTCGCTCAAACCTGAGCGGGCCCCAGCACCATCGGGCCTCAAAGCTGTCCTGGCCGTCCCTACACCTGCCATACCCCCCCTGGGGGGGTGGACCTGCACTGCCTTCCTGGCCCTGACCCTCCTAGACTCCTCCTCCCTCTCCGCTTCCCTTTCCTCCTCAGAGGTCGGGGTGGGAGGGCCCTCAACCTCATGGCCCCACACGGCCCCCACCCTGGCCCGTGTCTCCTCGGCCCACCTGACCTCCTGAATCTGCTCCAAGATCCTCTCTCCCCGGGCCCTGTCCCCCAGGAAGCGGCACCCCAGATCTGAGGGGGAGGGTGCGGGCAGTAGCCAAAAAATTCAGCCCCCTGGGGGAAGAAACCCACCTGCGGGAAAACCAGGAACCCAACCAGGCCCGGCAATTGGAACCATAGTGGGGGTCCCACTCCGGCCCCCCAGGTCCCCCACCGCCACATGCCCCGCCATGGCCGGCATGCCAGCCCTAGAGCCGGTGGACAGGTCAATGTGGGCCTCCTCTTCCAGCCCTTCAGACTCTCGCAAGGCGTCCCCAAGCACATCCTCCCTAGGATCATTGAGAGCCGGCTGCCCGGAAAACCCAGGGCCCCCCCCACCCGGTGTTCCCACCTGCTCCAGGGCAGGCCCAGAAAGGCTGTCCGCCTGCCCCTCACCCTGCGTAGCGCCGGCCGGCACCAGCAGAGGCCCTTGGGGCGGAAGCGCGGGGGCGCGGCCCTCACGGCCGCCCCCGAGGCCCCAGGCAAAAACTCGAGCAGAGGGAAGGCCTGCGGGGGCAGGCTCCTGCGTTTCCCGCCTCGCGCTGGGTCCTTGGGCACTCCGCCCCCCCTCCGTTCGTCAATCCGGGCCCGCAGCGTCCTGCTCATCATCCTGGCAGGCCACCACCGCGGCTTTAACCCCGGCCGAGGCAGCGCGCGTGCCCCTGGTGGCCCCCACTAAGGCCTGGACCAAAACCCCCGGCTGGATAAGGTCTTCCCGACCGGCCCTCGCGAGCAACAGCAAGGCCTCCCGGACCTGTACCGCGGATACCCCCGACATCTCCCAATAAACCATGCTACAGGCTTGTACAAAAAAAACCAGCTGCCGTGAAACAGCTCCGGACGAACTCCTACCCAAACCTGACACTACGGTCACTCCATGAATAACTAGCCCTAAACTAACCTCCTTTTGATCTCCCTCCCGATGGTGCCAGGCGCAGAAAGAGGAAGTTCGCTTCCTCCCCGGCGCCTAAATACCCACCCCCTGACTCCTCCCCTTCCCCTACCTGGCCTATCCCCTGCGCAAAAGACCCCGGGGGAAGACTAGTTTGCGACTCTGCTTCCCCCGGGGCCCAGCATTCCAGAGAAGCAACATTTTGTGGCACAGTAAGGCAGTGTAGCGAGCAAGCACGCACAAACTACCTGGCTCCATCCCTGTCTCCCTCTCTCTCCCACTCTCACTGTCGCCCACTCCCTCTGTTGCCCTCTCCCTCTGTCGCCCCCTCCCCCTGTCGCCCCCTCCCCCTGTTGCACTCCCTCCCTCCCTCTGTCTCCCTCCATCCCTCTGTCTGCCTGCCTCAGTCACCTCACCTCAGCCCCCTGGGCACACAGACAGTTGCACCCAAGCACTGCACAGGCATTCAAAACACCATAGAGATGAATGTCCAGGGACAGCAGTCATCTACAAATTGCCTGCAACACACCCACCATTTGCAGTGGACAATGTACTGTGTCAGGACACACATTTGGGAATGGTCTGTAGTACACAATGGGCACAGGTGTAGGCACCACAAGTCTCTCATGTGATCACTGCAAACACAAACACCAGGACAAGGTCACACATCCTGTGCATGAACCCAAAATCACAAATATGCCAGCATGCCACATCAGGGGGCAGCCAAATTATTAACGATGGAGGCTTGCTAATCACACGCAAACTACTGACATGGCCTGTCATAAACACCCCTTACAGAAACTCATCCCCTGGGGACAAGCATAGGAGTGCAACAATGTCACAATTGTCATGTATCACAACTAAACACTCATTCATATGAATATGCATACAAGTAAGACATGCACATTGCAGAAGCTCAAGTCCATTGTGCCTTCCAAACAATGCACGTGCCCCATCTCATAACTGATGTGGATGCACGTAAGTAACAACATGGACATGGGTATTGACAAGGTGATGCGTCTTAGAGAAGTGACACGTTCAAAAGCCATGATCGATAAGTGTGTGTACAGGTCCAGGGGTGTTGGCATTGTGTGGCCATCACGGAACAGCAAAATACATCCAAAGTAGTTGATGTCATGCAAATTTATGATGCCCTGTCTCTTACATCAACATGCTGCATCTAAACTCTGTGCATGCTTGACGCAGGCATAAGGATTTTCACCATATCCTGGATGTTGCGTCAACCTGAGCAATGCTTAACATGTGTTGTGCCGGCAATACAAGACACAGCAATGGCTGTGTCAGTCATTGTCAAGAGAATGGAAGAATGAAAATACCCCTGAGTACACGTCAATTTACTACCACTACATGCACAACTGAACAATGACAACAATGTAAAGCATGTGGAACAGTGATGCAGATAATGGATAAATAAACAATATGTCACTTGATAGTGCCTTAACAGTGTCTCGCTCTCTCCCACACACAGGGCAACGTGTGGAGCCCAACCCCCCCCAGGGGGGAGAAGGATCCCAGTCCCAGGCTCAGCCGGACACAGACCCCACCGACAGCCATGCCACTCAACGCACTGTGGATGACCCCAACCAACCTGGCACCTCTGGATCCCAAACACCTGCAGCAACTGTACCAGAAACATATCTGCCAACCACCGGAACCATTCCCAACACATCACAGCAGACAGGTCAGAGCCTTGCACATGATCCATCAGAGGGCCTGTCTGAAGATGAGGGACACCCTTTGTCGGGCGCCCCTGAGGTGGTTGGCAACCTCCACTCTGTCAGCACTCGGGGGCCCGTCGACCGGATGTGCCCACAAGTGCAGGCGATGCACATGTGGGTCAGGGTGGTGGCACAGGTGCAAGGCGGAGGCAGGAATCTGGACAGCCAGCTGCAGGGACCGGTATGCCTGAACTCACCAACATCCTGGAGGCATACCGGCGGGACACCAGGGAGGTAGGCCAGCTTGCGGAGGTCCTCAACCAGGTGAAAGAACAGCAGGCAGAGCAAATAGCCAGGCAACAACAACATTATGGACGGGTGGAGGAAAGTCTGGCTCAGCTCTTGACGGTGCATCGGGAAATGAGCCAATCGCTACGTCAGATAGCTGCCAACATGCAGCACCCTCCCTTTATCACAAGGCCATCAACATCACAGCAAAGTGTGACACCAGCCGCAGGGAGGGGGGAGGCGGAGGAGGAGGAACTCTCTGACGTAGCTTCCCATGCATCGTCCAGGCCTGCACCTGAGGGCCCCCCAAGGAAGGTGGGTCGTCCACGGCTAAGACGTTGAGGGGCAGTGGCCCATGCACGACTCCCAGGACACAGGACCTGGCATATTGCCCCTGGGTGCAACAGTATCCCCTATGCGACTCTCCCACATGGACTTGCTGGTCACAGTCTACCCGATGATGCCAAGTCTGTGGCCTGGACTCTGTTGAGAGTAACTGTAAGGCATCTCATCTCCACCACTGAACTTTGGATTCAACCCCTTTATGTACAGAAGCTATTCACGTTTCCAGCACAAGATCACCAAATAAATACACTGAACCACATACGCATTTGTCGATTTATCTTTGAACCACAGCATAAAATGATATGTGTGTGCAAATGTATACAATGCAAGGGTATGCTACAAACAGCAGCAATCCACACACTTGTATCAGATTCCGTGTGAGGACACACATCGGTCAGAAACACTAACAACTACATACATGGATGGCAAGACACAACTGTGTGGGATAGTAAATGCTGGAGGGGGGTTTGGATGCCAAACTGCTATCACAGCCAGGCCCAGGAGAGTCACATTGAGGTGTACAGATCATTGTGACAAAACTAGTTGTCCACGTAGGGAGTACCTACAATTGTGTCCTAGGGTTATGTGAACTATCACCAACATGATGCAGTACTGTGGATGTCATGAATGGCGCAAAGGACAAGGGTGGCAGGACAGACTGTGGGCAATGGGCTGTTGCTCTCTACACAAGCACACCTGACTAGGTGACCTACCCCTATGTAGCTACAAGTACTAGACTCCTGTTATGGGAGCAACGCATACAGAACAACTACCCACGTCTGACACATACCTACACCAGACTGGGTAAATCACACCACACCCAAGAGACGTGGTCATGGTGTGTGTCCCCTGTGGCAACTTGATTGACTGTGACAGCTATGTCGAAGTGGTGTGACCAGGTTGTGTACTGCCACGTGACTGTTAGCAAGATGATTTTTCCTGCTGTGGTGTTGACAAGGTAACAATGTACAATATTGTGCCTATGGAAGGTGTGTGTGTGCTGTACACGGCACATGACCTGGTGGTACGTAGACCCAATGTCATGTGAATCTGCATAGTTGTGCCAGTATGTGCTGCACACACAGACACATAAGCTGCAGTGGCTGAGTCTGAAGCATTGTGATACCAGGAGGGTGATTGTCTGGTGTTGTCTGTGTATAGGGTGGCAGGAGCATGCTCTACAAAAGGATGGAAGGAGGGTCATCCTGTGGGTGTCTGTGTACCTGGATCGTGTGTGCTGCATCGTGTCTGTGCATGCAGCAGCAATGAGTGAAGACATGACGGCAGGAGGGCTGTGACAACTTGCCAAATGGGCACATACCGCAAGGGCATTTGCAAGCCACAGAGTTACATGTGAATGTGAAGGCAGGAGTGTCTGACTCACTCGGGGTCAATGCAAATAAAATGGCACAATAATGACCAAAGATCACAGTCACTGTATCAGGGCCCTTACAGACAAGTGGGGCACAGGACGCACAGCGTCAGCAGGTGTAGACTACGGTAAAATACCATCACTCCGCATTTTTTACTCCGCATACTTTCACTCCTCATACCATTAGTACGCAGGTACCTTTACTCCGCATTTCTTCATTCCGCATGCCTTTATATATTATATGCTTTTATCTTGCATGCTTTTATGACGAAAATCATTGTAAAAGCATGTTTGGTAAAAGTATATGTTTTAAGGTAAGTTGTAAGGTAAGTATATGGGGTTTTTTGGGTTCAGGGGTATTTTAAGGGTGGGTTTGGGTTATGGGGTGCAGGGGTATTTAAGGGTTAAGGGGTACAGGGGTATTTTTAGGGTTCAGGGGTAGGTTTGCGTTTTGGGGTACAGGGGTTTTTTTAGGGTTCAGGGGTAGGTTTGCGTTTTGGGGTACAGGGGTATTTTTAGGGTTCAGGGGTAGGTTTGCGTTTTGGGGTACAGGGGTATTTTTAGGGTTCAGGGGTTGTTTTGGGTTTTGGGGTACAGGGGTATTTTTAGGGTTCAGGGGTTGTTTTGGGTTTTGGGGTACAGGGGTACAAGGGTATTTTTAGGGTTCAGGGGTTGTTTTGGGTTTTGGGGTACAGGGGTATTTTTAGGGTTCAGGGGTTGTTTTGGGTTTTGGGGTACAGGGTATTTTTAGGGTTTAGAGGTTGTTTTGGGTTTTGGGGTACAGGGGTATTTTTAGGGTTCAGGGGTTGTTTTGGTTTTTGGGGTACAGGGGTATTTTTAGGGTTCAGGGGTTGTTTTGGGTTTTGGGGTACAGGGGTATTTTTAGAGTTCAGGGGTTGTTTTGGGTTTTGGGATACAGGGGTATTTTTAGGGTTCAGGGGTAGGTTTGGGTTTTGGGGTACAGGGGTATTTTTAGGGTTCAGGGGTTGGTTTGGGTTTTGGGGTACAGGGGCATTTTTAGGGTTCAGGGGTTGTTTTGGGTTTTGGGGTACAGGGGTATTTTTAGAGTTCAGGGGTTGTTTTGGGTTTTGGGGTACAGGGGTATTTTTAGGGTTCAGGGGTAGGTTTCGGTTTTGGGGTACAGGGGTATTTTTAGGGTTCAGGGATTGTTTTGGGTTTTGAGGTACAGGGTTTTTTTGGGGGGTTCAGGGGTTGTTTTGGGTTTTGGGGTACAGGGGTTTTTTTAGGGTTCAGGGGTTGTTTTGGGTTTTGGGGTACAGGGGTATTTTTAGGGTTCAGGGGTAGGTTTGGGTTTTGGGGTACAGGGGTATTTTTAGGGTTCAGGGATTGTTTTGGGTTTTGGGGTACAGGGGTATTTTTGGGGTTAAGGGGTTGTTTCGGGTTTTGGGGTACAGGGGTATTTTTAGGGTTCAGGGGTTGTTTTGGGTTTTGGGGTACAGGGGTATTTTTAGGGTTCAGGGGTTGTTTTGGGTTTTGGGGTACAGGGGTATTTTTAGGGTTCAGGGGTTGTTTTGGGTTTTGGGGTACAGGCGTATTTTTAGGGTCAGGATGGGTTAGTGTTTAAGGGTGCTGGGGTATTTAAAGGGACTAGGGTGGAATTCGTTTTTAGGGTTTTCATATATATATATATATATATATATATATATATACGATTCACAGTCCTGCTCCGCTACATCTGCACATGGAAAGAACTCCAATCTGCATAGACGAAACCCACAGGTACAGACCACTCCACAGCGCGAAGAGTATGATCACAGTGGTTTATTTACACGCAATCGCCAGCATGACGCGTTTCGGTCACTACACGGTGACCTTGATCACATGCCAAACAAAACCAATGAAATTGCTTATAAAGGGTGACCAATTAACACAAAAAGCGGGGCAAACATATTAATGGAAACTGAAGAAATACTGAATTGTAGTTCATCCAAAGTGCAAGAAACAGATCCATATTTACAACGGTTTAACAATTAAACATATACAATTAGAAAATAGGTCTAACTGTACACAAACCGAAATATCTAAATATATACATGATATCAAATGCTTTTTACAAATATTTATACAATATTTACAAATGGCAAATCTGTTGTCCTCACAAACGTTCAGATATATATGTACATGATGTTGATTCAAATTTTAGAATCTTTAGTTCACAGGATGATAAGTTAAAAATTCATTGTTCGCCACTGTAAGTTGCCCGCTAAAGTGCTAGTGTTAAAAAAGATATTCCCACTTTAGCAAAACCCTAGTGCAAGAAAAAGGTATATAAAGTGCCCAAGTGCAGATAAAGCCAACTTAGGAGTCAGGTCCCTGACCCCTAATACCACATAAACGGCTGGCTGAAATATTGAGAAGTGAATAAGGAAATTGGTAAAAAGAAACTCAAGTTGGACCATGTTACACCCTATTAGGAGGTTTACATGTTTATCAACACTTATTAAAGACTACCCAGGAACCCCATCTGAACACCGTGGCTGACATGAACAGTAGACTAGTATCTATCAATTATATTGTATATTTCACATAACGTGGGAAACTCATATTAGGACATAGTGCCTTAGCAATACCCCACAAAGATACTATGTGTGCACAGGAGGTAACGGCTCAGAATGGATCAAACTAGTTATCTTAAATAGAGATATTAATATTATAATCCACAGTCAAAAAGTTGTTATTCTTGTGAGAGGGGGAGAGAACAGTGAAACACAGACAGTGGACATAAATATTCCCAACTGCCCATCTAGTGGGCTGGACCATTCAGATGCAAAAATCAAATTCACTTACTCGATGTTACAAAAAACAGTGAAGGTCCTCCCCTGTGTTTAATCCATTAGGGATCCTTGAATCTAAAAGCAGAATGTATTTGCTCTCTAACTGTCTGAGGCATTTCTCTCGGTTGCCCCCTCAGGGGTTGTTTTGGTTTTTGGGGTACAGGGGTATTTTTAGGGTTCAGGGGTTGTTTTGGGTTTTGGGGTACAGGGGTATTTTTAGAGTTCAGGGGTTGTTTTGGGTTTTGGGATACAGGGGTATTTTTAGGGTTCAGGGGTAGGTTTGGGTTTTGGGGTACAGGGGTATTTTTAGGGTTCAGGGGTTGGTTTGGGTTTTGGGGTACAGGGGCATTTTTAGGGTTCAGGGGTTGTTTTGGGTTTTGGGGTACAGGGGTATTTTTAGAGTTCAGGGGTTGTTTTGGGTTTTGGGGTACAGGGGTATTTTTAGGGTTCAGGGGTAGGTTTCGGTTTTGGGGTACAGGGGTATTTTTAGGGTTCAGGGATTGTTTTGGGTTTTGAGGTACAGGGTTTTTTTTGGGGGTTCAGGGGTTGTTTTGGGTTTTGGGGTACAGGGGTTTTTTTAGGGTTCAGGGGTTGTTTTGGGTTTTGGGGTACAGGGGTATTTTTAGGGTTCAGGGGTAGGTTTGGGTTTTGGGGTACAGGGGTATTTTTAGGGTTCAGGGATTGTTTTGGGTTTTGGGGTACAGGGGTATTTTTGGGGTTAAGGGGTTGTTTCGGGTTTTGGGGTACAGGGGTATTTTTAGGGTTCAGGGGTTGTTTTGGGTTTTGGGGTACAGGGGTATTTTTAGGGTTCAGGGGTTGTTTTGGGTTTTGGGGTACAGGGGTATTTTTAGGGTTCAGGGGTTGTTTTGGGTTTTGGGGTACAGGCGTATTTTTAGGGTCAGGATGGGTTAGTGTTTAAGGGTGCTGGGGTATTTAAAGGGACTAGGGTGGAATTCGTTTTTAGGGTTTTCATATATATATATATATATATATATATATATATATATATATATATATATATATATATATATATATATATATATGTGTGTGTGTGTGTATTATTAATATAGTTCTAAATATAATGTAATTTTAAAGACATAATTCTTCATTTTATTTAAAAATATATATATATATGTGTGTGTATATATATATATATATATTTATATATATATATTTATGTATATATATATATATATATATAAATATTTATATATATATCTTTAAAGATAAAGTACTTTTACAAAGTATATGACTTCACCACACATGCATTTGCGTTATAATTGCATGCGGAGTGAAGTCATATGTGTTGTGAAAATTTGCGGAATTATGGCTTGAGGAGTAATGTTTTTTGCGGACTTAAAAATGCGGAGTGATGGTATGCGTGATTTTATTTTGCGGAATGGAAAGATATATTCGTAGACTACAGCTAGGGTGTGGAAAGCTGAACAGCTGCTACAAAGCCATCGACCTTACACAAAATATAGTATTACAGCCTTCCCATACACCATGCATGTGCCCGCTGGACACGTCAACACAACAAGCATAAGCATACTACATGCCAAATACTAAACATGCACATTAGAAGGACATGTCCGTTGACATGAATGCGGCAGAATCTTAAAAATAAACACACGTCATGCACAACATGAGTTAATTACATTGTGAGCCCATGGAGCACTGTCAAACATACATGTGCATTGGCAAGGACTCAAAATGACACTATTAATGATGTCACCTGTAATGCAGCAGTAATATTGGGTAGAAGCCTGTCAAGGACTGGCCGTACCTTTCTTCATCAGAGTGGTGTGATGCTCAAAGGGTTCCACCTCCAAATAGCCCCTTGGTCTGAGTACAAATGACAGACACAAAAGGGTGATCAGGCGACGGAAGAAGAGGATGGGAACTGCTGGGAGGGAGACCTGAAACAGAGGCAAATAACCATTAGGAGTACATTCCATTGTCACTGCTAATACAAAAACCTCATGTGATACACTGTACCAGTCACACCTGTGAAGTAAAATGACTGGAGACAACATTACATTAGTCATCATGCTATCACATCAGATCCGATGCAATGACACGGACACATAAAACCTATGACAGTCTGTGATCCATTAGAGTATTGTGAAACGCTCACAAGTGAGCAACCATGCAATGTGACCTATGTTGGTAGAAATACATTCACTGGCTCAGATGCAGTGGACCTCAGAAACAAATGAAAACAGTTGGCAATGCTACTTACGCAGACTGTAATATCTGTTATTGATCATGTGTACCCATAAGGGCCATGTAGGCAATATTTACTTCACCCACAACAGCTGTAAGAATCACATATGATGAGGAAGCTAATGACCTACATGCAATGAAGGCACTCTGTAGCCAGTCTTTTGATCTATCAACATAGCATTAGTAAGCTAAACATGAGATGCTGTTAGAAGAAATATCAACTGGAAGTGAAGTTGAACCAAACCACAATATGATACCCTACCATTGCACATAAATGCTGCACGGGACTCGAGAATCATGTGCATGACCGCACTCCACTGGTGCAACACAATATTTAAGATATGCATCATCCCAACATTGTCATGTCTCAAGCAAAACATACATGGCATCATGTGATTCAAAACAGAAGTGCTACTCACTGTGAAGGCTGGTGGAGCAGTATTTTCAACCTGCACGGAGGTAACGACATGACAGTGACATGAAATAGTGCAACAAGGGGCAATGCATCCATGTCCACAGATTCACAGGACATTTCTCAGGACATGTGGAACATACAGTGGGTAACACCTACGCGGCACCCCCCCCCCCCCCCCCCCCAGCGCCTTGAGACCCTACGGGTATGTAGCGCGCTTTACAAGTGTCACTGATTGATTGATTGATTGATTGACATGGTGGAATGGCAACCAAACTGGACTGTCCCACAAGGTGGAGGCGAGGATCCAGTCACATTCAAATGCACACAGTGATGCTGCAATCCCCCACAGAGTCCGTGTTTGAGACCTCTGACACAATGTCAAACCATGGTATATGCAATGTTGCAGTGGCAATGTCTACACACATTGATGCATCCACCAGAGTATACAACTACAACAGATGACTGTCAGATGGGGTGACTATCCTGTCATGGGAGTGGGCATACATGTAATAAGTAACATATTGTTGTTGCATGTATTCATGGTCGCACTACATGCACATGAACATGTACCACACATTTCAACACATACCAACGGTAAACAGCCTCGTATGAGTCCTTACCCAAAATGACTTCTCCACATGTCCATGCATGCTCCGTTGATTAGGCTGACGTTGCAATCATTTTGAGCAATAGCAGGGTGACCACGATGACCCAAACGGACAACAGGCAGGGTGAGCTGTGGATGAGATTGGCACACAAGGGGTCAAATTTTGTACAATGTCATTCAGACAATGTCCTGTTCAATATCCAGATGTTGTAGTACACCTGTACATTCCAAGTACACACATAGCACGTATGTGTGTTGCATTACATCTGCACCTGTGTGACACAGCACTACAGACATCCAAGTGACATTGCATACAGTCTGCTGCATACACATCATGCTACCCATGCAACTCTGTAGTACATGTATTACATAAAAGCAGCTATGACTCACCATTATGAGAAGAAGTTGCGGATGAGGTGACTCCGGATATCATCTTCTACCTCCTCATCACTGGTATCCTGGGCAAGGCCTTCATCCTCTACGGGCGGATGTTCCAGCTCATCAGGGTCAAGGTAGAGCGGCACGGCCTTCTCCACTGCCATGTTGTGAAGCATGCAGCACACAGTGAAGATGTCACACACCTTGCGTGGGCTGTATTGGAGGGCTCCGCCTGTCCTGTCCAGGCACCTGAACCGGCTCTTCAGGACTCCAAATGTCCGCTCAATCACCCGCCTGTTCTTCCCATGAGCATTGTTGTACCGCTGGTCTGCAGCTGTCCTGGGGTTGCGTAGTTGAGTCATGAGCCACGGCATGTTTGGATATCCAGCGTCTCCTGCAAATCCACATCATGGAAATGAGTGTGTAATATGATTCAGATGAAGAAGGTGTGACATACTGACATACATAGCTGACAGAGTATACTCACCAACAAGACATGCCCGGTGGTTGTGCAGCTGCAGCATCATCTGTGGCACCCTGCTACGCCTCATGATGAAAGCATTGTGGCACGATCCTGGAAAACGTGCAGATACATGTGAGATAATCATGTTGGCAAGACACACCACCAGGGCAGTTATTGAGTGGTAGTGTTTCCTGTTGCGATACGCTTGCTCCTGAGCCTGTGGTGGCACCAGACTAACATGTGTACCATCAATTGCACCAATAACATGTGGCATGCGTCCCAGGGCATAGAATTCACCCTTGACATCTGTCAACTGTTCTGGAGTAGGGAATGTGATGAATTCATCAAGGTGGAGCAACATCGCAGCCAAAACATCTGTCAATACACGGCTGAACATGGTCTGAGACATCCCTCCCACATCAGCTATGGTCAATTGGAACGTACCTGTGGCAAAGAAATGGAGGGCTGCCATCACCTTTACCTTGGGTGTCAGCGCCGTTGGATACCTGTGTCGTGGTTGCAGGTGAGCCTCCAGTCTGTCCGTCAGGTCCCTGATCATCTGTCCGGTGAAGCGATAACGACGGATGCAATTGCGTTCCCTCATGGCTTCCAAGTCAGGTAACGGCCGTTCCAGAGGGGGTGCCCTGCAATACACAAATATTAGGAAATGTGTTCAACTTTCTGACTAAGACAATAACAATGTATATGGCACAAGCAACACTGCTTCAACAAATCTAGACAAGTGTGAGTGTGGCGTGGGAGACACACTGTTGTAACATGTTCCAACTCCCAGCCACTCCTCCGTGAACAGTACAAGACCTGTGGTCTGTGGAATCGATATGACATGCATACAAAATATCTGATGGAAAGGTCTTATTGAGCATGACAAAGTATCATCTCAGTGACACACGGCATGTGAATGTCAGTAGGAGGTTGTCTGCACATCCAGACAGCTTACAGCAATACACACACCACATGTGGCATCATTTGCACAGTTCTGACATAGTCATGTTGCGGTGTGATATTTCCCTAACTATTACATGAACATCATGATACTGCATTAATGTTTGATTAGTCACAAATGGTCTGTGATGCCATCACACATATGAGCGCTTCATTAACACAAGTGGCATGGTGTGCGTACATTAGAAACCCTGTAATCACGGCAAGGACACAATATGGATGCTCCTACAGAAGATGTACTGACATTTATGAACTGGTTACTTACCTTTCGTAACAAAATATCATAATGGAACAGTAGTAAGTAGCATGTTCCTGACTTTGAATACATACCAATCTTCAGACAAATTTGCCTCCCTGGATGCCATCTATGTGAGTCGGGATATTGAGCCATCACTGGATGAAATACGGTGTTGCTGACTGGCATCCTACAAGTGCTTGGCCAAGTATTGCCCGTACCTACAACGCACACTCTGCCAGCAGTTACACAACCATGTCCCACAGACAGTGTGGGAAGCAGACAAAGAGGCATGTGATGTTGTAAGACCTCAGTCCCAGACTCAGGGAGGATGATGACATCTGTCCGTACTGCTCAGACCTCTTGGATACCCTCTACAGCGGAGCTACGGGGAATGTGGTCTGTGATTTGGCTGGCAGGATGCCCATGCTCTCTGGGGTGGGGTGGGAGGACAGGGCACATGGCCGGTACATGGAGGGGTGTGGTCGTCTGACAACGTGCCTATCTACAGCCAAACATGCAGCGTGCCTGTACATGCAGAACAATATAGATACAGTACATTCCTCAGTATAGGCCTGCAGACGCTCAGCTGAGCGTGACTGCACTTGATGGACCTCAGTGAGGAGGTTGGTCCTCACCGCGGCAACGGGGAAATGATTGGGCAAGGCTATGGCCGCCCACATAAACATTACACTGTACGTTGGCCGCTCATCCATTAACACGTTTGGAGTAGAGACATCACCAGTGTCTGGCTAGGTGTCCAGACCACTTGCATGCCCCAGTCCACCTGTCCTGTCACCCTGGGACCGACACTCATGTGTCAGTGGGTCTTCAAGACCCTCCCAATACTCATTGACACCCATTTCATGATAATCAGGCCTGTCATGAGCTGTGGCCGGCTCGTAGGAGTTGAACCCCCCCCTGCAGCATTAATGGCGGTATACTACCGCACAGTTCCCACGCCAGTGCCGTACAGGGTGTGGTATCGGGGACACCACCACCCGAGAACGCTGCAAAGGCTGGCACCTGGGGGACAGTTGCCAGTGAGGTTGTGAGGTGAACCAGCGAGGACCAGGATCAACATTCAGATCCTTTCTGTCACAGCGGGTCTGGCACAAATGCGCCGCCTGCGTCAGGGACGAAGTGAGTTATGGCGTCACGGGCAAACCACCAGACGTGCAAGTGCCCCCAGACGGGTCCGCTGGGCCAGAATCTGCCGCGTAGGCCTTTGGTGGTGTGAGGGACATCATGGACATGAGTACCACAGGTCGTGGTGCAGGCTACAACGGCTGCAAATTTGACAGAGCCGCGTGGGCGGTGTCACCCGAATCCCATGCAGCATTGCACGTGCATTGTGTAGATTTGGAAGTGTGATGACATCTCTTTCACATATATGGGTTACCTGACGACTTGGCCCTGGAGGACTGATGTCAAATCCAGGGGCAATGATGTCTCAACACCCACGCCCAGGCACTCCTCCTACGTCCAGACCATGAGCCATTGTGCTGCAGGGACAACTGCTGGAATCTGAGCGGCATGTGTGACCAATCACACCTGCATTCATATGGCTGGTCCCAGCAGTCGGAGCAGCTCTACTTGTCTTGCTTGACGTGAACACTGTGGAGACACCGACGGTGAGGGTCAGTCACCAACATGAGAGGGTTGCAATCCTCACAGGCTTTGAAATGGACATCCCTATTGGCACCGTCCTGAGTCAGACAATCCAAGTGAAATGGTCAGAAGTGATCGTACTATGATCTTGTTTCAAAAATGAGTTAGGTTACACTTATACGGGACCAGCGCAGGTGTTGGTAATACAGAGGACCTGACGTGAGCACGCTGAGGTCACGTATGAGTACCCAGACAACGTCATCACGGCACACACAACGCCAACAACACACGGTTGGCCGCAGGACATGCCTACCGACACACAAGTGTACTACTGAGCGGAAATCGGCATGTCCAGGATGACACGTGGGGATATTCTAAGGTGAGTAATATGATGCTGTCCTGAACATTTCATATGCAAACAGCAGGTACAATATCACATATGGCACACACATGACGTGGTGACTCAGGGTCATGCTGTGCGTCTATTACACCTCTGTCACAGTGGGCATGTTGCTGTCATCATGTGCCAGTTCCCTGTACTGAATGGTGTGGCAGTCCAGTGTTGATGTGCATCGCAATATGTTGTAGACGTTACGCCGGTGCAAAGTGTTGTATGCATGTGATGCACATGTGCTGAAGGAGTAATGACAAGTCTTGCCAGCTCTTCACACATCAACTGAGGTACTAGGTCACAGTCCCTGTGCTTCTTCAATGTCTGCCTCACTTGGGGCATGCTGATGTGAGGATGCCATGCTGATGTATGCATCCACATTGTCAACATGAGGATAGAGTACATCACTGCTATGTGATTTCCTGGAGTCACTCTCCCAATGGTGACATGAAGGAGGTCAGGAACGCAGCCTACACAAACGTTCACTTGAGCATGTCTGACGCACTGTACATACGCCTCGTTTCCCTATTGCTTTTCAGCCCTACGCGAGCAAAGCGTACCCCAATGGTACGTGCGTGTGTACGCCTCGTTTCCCTATTGCTTTTCAGCCCTAAGCGAGCAAAGCGTACCCCAATGGTACGTGCGTGCGTACGCCTCGTTTCCCTATAGCTTTTCAGCCCTACGCGAGCAAAGCGTACCCCAATGGTACGTGCGTGTGTACGCCTCGTTTCCCTATTGCATTTCAGCCCTACGCGAGCAAAGCGTACCCCAATGGTACGTGCGTGTGTATGCCTCGTTTCCCTATTGCTTTTCAGCCCTACGCGAGCAAAGCGTACCCCGATGGTACGTGCGTGTGTACGCCTCGTTTCCCTATAGCTTTTCAGCCCTACGCGAGCAAAGCGTACCCCAATAGTACGTGCGTGTGTACGCCTCGTTTCCCTATTGCATTTCAGCCCTATGCGAGCAAAGCGTACCCCAATGGTACGTGCGTGTGTACGCCTCGTTTCCCTATAGCTTTTTCAGCCCTACGCGAGCAAAGCGTACCCCAATGGTACGTGCGTGTGTACGCCTCGTTTCCCTATAGCTTTTCAGCCCTACGCGAGCACAGCGTACCCCAATAGTACGTGCGTGTGTACGCCTCGTTACACCATTGAATGGGTTACATTGGCAACGGCAATGTCACCTTACTTGTGTGGGTATTTGATTAAATACATAGGGGACATCTAGGGGAACAGTGGACAGATCAAAATGCAACCAGGTTGTCATGGATACTGAATTTTTTGAGCCTCCTACAGGTGTTAGAGAAAATTCAGTTGGGCAAAAGTATACAATGTTGCAAAAGTTGTTGTTCAGCTCAGGCTCAGTTTTCAAACCATGCATATGTGTGTCATGTCCTTATGTGTGAAGTGATTGGATGGAACGTAGGATGCTAACTATGGTGGCCTATCAGACACTACTCCTTGGACTCACAGCCCCTCTGCAGCACAGATATAAGGCAGCATGTGCCTGTGGTAGGGCACTTGCCTGCACAACATTGGTGTGGTAACCACAGCTGCTGTCTCTGAATCCTCTGGACCCTGATTGGCTTAGCATGGAGAGGGCACCTGCATTCACTGATGGTGAGAACAAAGCCCTGCTGGATGCCCTCCTGCATAACTACAGCAAGCTGCATGGGAGACCAGAGGATCAGGTGAGTGATGTGTGCAATACCTTGGAGTGTGCACCTGTTTTGTGTGTGACATTATAGCCACTGTGTATGTATAGTGTCTAGATGCAATGTTGTTGGGAGTGAGTGCCAGGGTGTACAGTGTTGTTACTAGAGGCTTATTTGTTGCAGTGGGCTGTGTGACAGCGTGTCACGTGCTGCAGTGCACCCAGACGTAGCATACATTGCTCAGTGAGTGACATGCTCGGAGAGTGTTTAGCACCCATCATGTCATCTGTAGCCTTTCAATGGCATGTCATGCAGTGGTGTTAGCTCACACGCCACATACTCGTGCCCAAAAATGCTAATGTGTTTAGCTTACAATGCCCTGTTATCATCAAGTTTTTTGTGCACATATGTGTGTGTTTGGAACATGGACCAGGTGTGCTGATGCTGTTTTACTTTACATTTGTGACAGGTATCTGCCTATGAGAAGGGTGAAATCTGGCTGGACATCGCCAGGGCTGTCAGGAGCGAGGGGGGGCCTCGCAGGAGGCTCCGGAACATCAAGAAGAGGTGGCAGGACATCCGGTGCTGGAGCCGCCGCATCGCCAGAGTACAGCTAAAGCTGGAAGCTCCACGCCGGCATGGCGGCACCCGCCACCTCACCCCCAACATGCTCCGGGTCCTGGAAGTGGTGTTCCCAGACCTCCATAGGCAGTTGCAGGAGGGACAGCAGCAAGTAGTGGGTAGGTTTATGTCTGTTTGTTGTGATGTGTGTCACATGCTCCCTGCAGTGCTCAAAGGCATGGTTACACTCCCATAGTTTGAGTGTTGTGGTCAGACAGGCACTCCATGCATTGGCCTCAGAATGTCCCCGTTTCTGCAGCTGCTTCTTTACATGCCTTGCCCTAATCCACTTTTGACCTGCGCTTTGGATGATGTTTGTTTTTCGCATGTACTCCTATGGTGCAATGTATATGTATGCATCTTCCTTTGCACATCATCATGTTGGAGGGGGGGTCTGTGACACCTGTTGGAACCTTACATGTGGCACCACATGTGCACTGTGTCTGCTGTTCTACATATTTAGGCACTGATCTTGAGTCTAAACATGTGTCTTCTGCACGAGTCAGCCTCAGTGGCCTTTGTCCATGGTACTCTTTCAAATAGTCATGTGTTGGCTACAGGTGCACAATGTACAAGTGCAATATTTTGGGCTTATGCATACTCACACTGGGCAGTGCGTGTGTGCATAGTTGCCACATAAGTCAAATGTTCTTTGTAATTACTATTGATGGTCAGTCACACAATGAGGCTTGGGGTGTCAACAGCTGTGATGCCAGTGTGAGGTGATGTTACACTTGGTTCAGGTCCCAGGATGGCATCACATGTCACTTCAGGAAGGACTTTTCCCATGTGGCACAAGGTATAAGGAAATTCAACATATGCAGGTCTGTGTTTGGGTGGCAGGGTGTGTAAATGAGCTGTGATGCTTCATCAGCTATCCTGTTGTCAGGCAGTCAATCATCATTGTGTCGCTCATGATAGATTTTTCCATTCACTGTTGCTTGTATCCTACTATACATTATGCGTAGTATCTCTCGCAATTGGCCACAACTAGACTTATCATTGTGCAGTGTTCAGTCTCCTGTGACTCATGATGCATGCCATGTTCAGAAATGAAGCCTAATGAATTGTAGCTGACATGTCTGATGTGTACAGGTGACTGATATGTTATTATTCTTCTCCTTGGCCACAGCATCATCATCTGAATCTGGAGGGGACACAGGCGCGGACCACGAAGAGGGACACACCGACAGTGCCACCTGCTTTGAGGAGTCGGAGGGAGGCAGTGGCATGGAGGGTGATGAGAGTCTGCTGGCCGGACGACATGTGACTGACACATCTTACCATGCCAACAACTCCGAGTCATACTCTCAGGAGGAGGGGGAATATGCAGCAATGGTCTCTCCATCATCTTTGGCTGGCGTCCCCTCCTCCAGTACCATCTCCACCCTCCCAGTCGTTAGTGTCCCTAGGGTCCGTGCTAGCACCCGTGTCTCCTTTGTTCCCGGCACCGCAGCCCCTGCCCCTGTGTCCCCCGCTGCCCTCAGTGCTGAGACTGTGGACCTACTCCGACAGATTGCAGTAGGTCAGACATCCATACTGACTGTCCTCCATGGACATACACAACTGATTACACAGTTGGTGTCGTTCATGGAGGGCATGACGTCGGCCATGTCTGATCTACGTCGGAGTGTGGCTGCCATAGAGTCCACACTGACGGCAGCAATGTACTCCCAGCAGCCTCTGTCTCCCCCCCATCCTTCAGACCCATCCACCTCTGCCTCTCCCATATCTACACAACATACACGCAGACGCCACAGGTCACACACACCCAGCACACCCACACGTCAGAAAAATCTCAAAGCTCCACGCACGCAATCTCAAGGGGATGTAGGCACACCCACAGGGAGAGGGGACACAACGCACACACGCATCCACACACCGAGGAGTACAGACTCACAGCCCTCTACCTCCACCCCCAATGTGTCCCCGGGTTCAGGTGGTAGTTTTTCCACACTGGCTGAGGTGTGCAGCCAGGTTTTCGAAGCTACTTTTGGCAATACACCAGCCAGTGTGGCTGAATGCACTACACCTGCAACCACTCAGCCTGTCCTTCCCTCTCCTGTCCATGCGGTGCCAGAGGATTCACAGGTGGCCACATTGTTCCCACTGGGGATTAAATGCCATGCGCAAGCAAGTTTGGGTGTGCCCACACCCATGGAGCTGTTGCTCAGACTTTTTTGGACTGGACATTGGCCTTTAATGAGCAGGGACTCTTATTTGCGTTTCTTTTTTGGAGCAGCTGAATAAAGCAAATCTTGTTATTTTCTGAAGTTGACTTTGTGTGATAATGTCTGTGACTGCTGTGTGCCTGGGAGCTGGTGTCATGTTGTAATTTAGGTATGTTCATATGTGTCAATCTCCAGATGGTAATGTGGTTCACAATGGTATGTGTTTTTGTGTAACAGCTGGGCAGGGGGGGGATGTTAGCCACACACACTCTGATGCTGGGCACTGGGGGGCACTGGTGGGGGGGATGTTAGGCACACACTCTGATGCTGGGCACTGGGGGGCACTGGTGGGGGGGTGTTAGGCACACACTTTGATGCTGGGCACTGGGGGGCACTGGTGGGGGGGTGTTAGGCACACACTCTGATGCTGGGCACTGGGGGGCACTGGTGGGGGGTGTTAGGCACACACTCTGATGCTGGGCACTGGGGGGCACTGGTGGGGGGGGTGTTAGGCACACACTCTGATGCTGGGCACTGGGGGGCACTGGGGGGTGTTAGGCACACACTCTGATGCTGGGCACTGGGGGGCACTGGTGGGGGGGTGTTAGGCACACACTCTGATGCTGGGCACTGGGGGGCACTGGTGGGGGGTGTTAGGCACACACTCTGATGCTGGGCACTGGGGGGCACTGGGGGGCACTGGTGGGGGGGGGTGTTAGGCACACACTCTGATGCTGGGCACTGGGCGGCACTGGTGGGGGGGTGTTAGGCACACACTCTGATGCTGGGCACTGGGGGGCACTGGTGGGGGGGTGTTAGGCACACACTCTGATGCTGGGCACTGGGGGCTACTGGGGGGCACTGGGGGGGGGTGTTAGGCACATACTCTGATGCTGGGCACTGGGGGGCACTGGTGGGGGGGTGTTAGGCACACACTCTGATGCTGGGCACTGGGGGGCACTGGTGGGGGGGTGTTAGGCACACACTTTGATGCTGGGCACTGGGGGGGGGGTGTTAGGTACACACTCTGATGCTGGGCACTGGGGGGCACGGGGGGTGTTAGGCACACACTCTGATGCTGGGAACTGGGGGGCACTGGGGGGGACTGGGGGGGGTGTTAGGCATACACTCTGATGCTGGGCACTGGGGGGTGTTCTGCTCACCACTTACACTTACAATCACATTGCAGGCGTATGTGCAACACGTCAATACCCCCTGGTCGATGACGTAGGTACGGCCGGTCTCCGTATTGCACTGGTGTAGTGCGGTGACCTGCCGTACCCCGTGGTCGATGACGTGGGTGCGGCGTATTGCGCTGGTGTAGTGCGGTAACGTACCGTACCCCCTGGTCGATGACGTAGGTACGGCCGGTCTCCGTATTGCACTGGTGTAGTGCGGTGACCTGCCGTACCCTGTGGTCGATGACGTAGGTGCGGCGTATTGCGCTGGTGTAGTGCGGTGACGTACCGTACCCCCTGGTCGATGACGTAGGTACGGCCGGTCTCCGTATTGCACTGGTGTAGTGCGGTGACCTGCCGTACCCCGTGGTCGATGACGTAGGTGCGGCGTATTGCGCTGGTGTAGTGCGGTGACGTACCGTACCCCCTGGTCGATGACGTAGGTACGGCTGGTCTCCGTATTGCACTGGTGTAGTGCGGTGACCTGCCGTACCCCGTGGCCGATGACGTAGGTGCGGCTTATTGCGCTGGTGTAGTGCGGTGACGTACCTTACCCACTGGTCAATGACGTAGGTACGTCCGGTCTCCGTATTGCACTGGTGTAGTGCGGTGACCTGCCGTACCCCGTGGTCGATGAAGTAGGTGCGGCGTATTGCGCTGGTGTAGTGCGGTGACGTACCTTACCCCCTGGTCGATGACGTAGGTACGGCCACTCTCCGTATTGCACTGGTGTAGTGCGGTGACCTGCCGTACCCCGTGGTCGATGACGTAGGTGCGGCGTATTGCGGTGGTGTAGTGCGGTGACGTACCTTACCCCCTGGTCGATGACGTAGGTACGGCCGGTCTCCGTATTGCACTGGTGTAGTGCGGGAGTGTGTGGCACAACATGGGCAGACATTACAATCGTGTAATGGAGATGTGCGCGTGTAGCAAGACGTACAGGTATGTAGAACCTCGTTGTACTCACCTTCTGCGCCGTCGTCGGTTTCTCAGTACGAGGTGGTGGGCGTACAGGATAGGGATTACACGGACGATGGCGTCCATGTCCTGCTTGTCGCGTACCGGGGTGCGGGTCTTGCCGGAGTCTGGTTTTACGGTAGTTTTGAGCTCTCGTAGAAAAAGAGCCGTACCGAGTGTGTGGAACACGGATCGTACTTTGTGGTTCCGGAGACGCGGTTTATGTACGTCCGGTCGTAGCCTCGAGCGTCAGCCGACTGCTATTCGTACGGACTTTCGATTCGTACAGCGTTTTTTATGGGACGTACGGAGTGACGCATTAAGTTGTGATCGTACTTGCACATTCGTACGGGGACGCCTTCTGGTTCGATTCGTACGGGGGAAAACGCTCCGTACAGCAATTCGGAGCGCTTTTTACCGGATCGGAATCGAGCCCAGAGTCTGTGTTTCATTTTCATCAAACAAACAGTATTTCTTGCACGAGATTTGGAACCATGGTCATGTGACCAAGAGCCTGTGTGCTCGAAAAGCGTTTTTTTCCCAAAATTTAAAAACTCTTAACAGTACCTATTTGGAGAAGCCTTGTGGATATATATATATATATATATATATATATATATATATATATATATATATATATATATATATATATATATATATATATATATATATATATATATATATATATATATATATATATATATATATATATATATATATATATATATATAATGTATATCTATCTATATATATATATATATATATATATATATATATATATATATATATATATACATATACATATACATATATTACCTACTGGCAATAGCCAGTAGGTATATATAGTTAGGACCTAGTTACCATAAGTAATGCTGAACATTCTATTGGGAATAACTTTGGCTCCGATTGAGGGATCTACCTGTAATTTTCCTTAAATTTGCCTCGCTGCGCTCCGCACCTTTCCTGAAAGTTTCAGGGGGATTCGTCAAGCAGGGGCTGAGAAAAAAGGGGAGTCCCAAAACATGTTTTCCCCATGTTAATTTCCATAGGGACATTCTGACAAGGCTACAGCCCGAACAGCTGAATGGAATTACTGCAAACTTGGCAAAATGGTAGAGCCTGGTATGCAGAAGTGCCTTTTGTATATTTGGTGAAAATCCCTCCGGTAATTGTTGAGAAAATCGACTTTTTTCAAATTATATATCTATAGGCGGGACATGGTGCGCGCACGGGCTTGCACCGTCCTTGCACTTGCGCGGACCTTAGCGTGCGCGCGCGTAATTCTGATTGGCGGTTGGACGTCTGTCAACATTCCAGTCAGTCGAAATGAGGAAGTGTTGTTCGCCATCTTGTTTTTGTGGCAGATGATAGTGGTTGTAAACAGAAGTGTAATAGTTGACAAGTAGGCAGGGTAGAGATTCCTGAGCCCCCTTGGTTTTGTCATGGTGTCTTTAAAGGACCCCGAAGGTTGAAAAACAAAAATTAAAAAAGACAAAAAAGAAAATACATTAAAATAACAAGTTTCAGTGTTTAGATGTTGGTTGAGTGCAACATTGAGTGATGACTCTTTAACCTTTGGGTTTAGGTAGGTGTTTTGTGGAGAGTTAGTATGGTAATTGGTAGAGAGCATTGGGGGTAGGTTGAAGATTATGTGAGTTTGAATGTGTTGATAATTTGAACCAATTAAAATGTTACTTTGGTTTTGATTTTGTGTGTGATGAAATGTGATTGGCTGGGTATTTGAATATGTATGAAAAATGTGAGGGAAACACAGCCATTTTGAGATTTTAGTGTTTGAGGTATACTTCTAAGGTGTGAGATTGAGACAGAATTTACTGTACAACAGTTTTCTAGAAGGTGAGTTGTTAATTTGTAAGGAGAACTCTGTTGTTCACTTTAAGTTAATAGGAAAAATGTTTTCTGTTAGTTATTTAATGTTTTTCTGTTATACTTATTGATTGAGTAGGGCAACATCAGATGCAGTGCTTTATATTTCTAATTCTTGCTTGATACTATACACTGTCCAGGGAAACACGGCCATTTTGAATATAGTGTTTGAGGTACTTTTGTGTGGAATTTTTGGTGTTTAATTTCTGGTGTGTGTTTTACACAGTAGTAACTCTTCTTATAGAATTTAATAGTTTTTCTCTGCCCTATCTCACTCTTACCCTGCAACATCTCATTGTCTTTCTCTTTCTTTTAATAGTACACTAACTTCAATAATGGTTGAAAATGAAGAGTCATTTGACATCGTTATAGACATTTTTGTGACTGTTATTGAGGATGTTCCTGTTGATGAGAGTAATCCTGAACAAGAGCTTTAAATGTGTATTTGACATCTCTTCTTCCTGTCCTGCATCCTTTCTCTCACTGTCTGTCTCTGATGCAGAAGATTGCAACATAAGTAAGTTTAAAGAACAGCAAGTGTGTCTCACCAGAGCGTGGCTAACGGATAGGCTGAATGATCTAGCCCCTGCGATGGACCCCCGATTAATATCTAAACGGGTCTCTGCCCCCTGGTTTACTGAAGCACTGTCGGCCTCTCGATGGCAGTGCAAGGTGGCGGAAAGGGCTTGGCAGTCACAGTATGATCCTGCGGCCAGGCTTGTTTACAGGATAGCGGTTAAAGCTTACCATCGGGATATCCTCCTTGAAAAAAAGGCTATTTTGCAAGGATGATAGAGGCTGCCTCTAATTCCTGCAAGGAGATTTTTACAATTGTTAGGGAATTTACGGCCCCATGATCTAATTCGACACAGGCCGTTCCTTCTGAGTCGTGGGTTTCTGCTCTTGCCAACTTTTTTACCACCAAGATAAAACTGATCCAGGACTCTTTTCCCTTGAGGGTGGTTGAAGTACCTCCCAGCTTCGAGGACGGGTCAGTTCCATTGGCCCCTTTGGGTTCAGTCTTGGCAGATTTTCCGCCAATTTCAGCTTTCTCGTCATTGGCACTTATGGCCAACCTTAAATCTGGGTTGCCTCTTGACCCATGCCCGGCCAAATTTTTGGCGAAAATGGCTGAAGTTGTAAATCCGTTGGCGAACCCACTCTTGAATCTCTCCTTGAGTCGGGGGGTGGTCCCGCAGGCTTGGAAGCAGGCGATGGTTATTCCCCTTCTCAAGAAGCCTGGCCTAGACCCTGAGGCTTTGGCCAACTACAGGCCTATCTCTCTTCTCCCTGCGCTGGTTAAGATCTTGGAGAAGCATGTGCATATTGTGCTTTCACATTTTTTGGAATCTCACAATTTGCTGCACTCCACTCAATCTGGCTTCCGCCCCAATCTAAGCACCGAGACGGCGCTTTTTAAGGTGTCTGAAGCCATTAAAGAGGCACTGGACTCGGGGGGCAAAGCTATGCTTGTAATGCTTGATCTGTCGGCGGCCTTTGACACCGTCCCCCATGAGGGTCTCCTCGCCAGACTTCATGAGATCGGTCTGAGGGGGACGGTGCTCAGCTGGTTTAGATCATTCTTGGCTGGCCGTCGACAAATGGTCTGGGCCTCACCCAGCTCTGCCGTGATGCCGCCTTTGGGAGTCGGAGTCCCACAGGGCTCTGTGTTGAGCCCGACTCTTTTCAACATCTTTATGACCCCTCTGGCGGCATTGGCGGAGTCTTTAGGGGCCCAGATCGTATCCTATGCCGACGATACCCAGCTCCTCTTTACGTGCAGGAAAGGAGAAGATTTTGATGGAGAGAGTATCCGTGAGTGCCTTGGGGCTGTTTTAAATGGTTCCAGCTCAACAGCCTCAAGTGCAACTCAGACAAATCTGAGGTACTCTTCTTCGGCAGTCCATCTGACCCAGACTGGCAGGAATGGTGGCATGTTAATATGTTTCCCCCAGCGCATTCGTCCCAGCTAGCAAAGAATTTGGGGATCAAGATTGATAATGGTCTGACGTTAAGATCTCAGATCCTTGGTCTTACGGGAACATGTTTTGGCCTCCTCAGGATGCTCCGTAAGTTCCTTCCTTTGCTCTCCGAAGATCATAGGAAGACGACGGTGCAGGCCTTAATTGGTTCAAGACTGGACTACTCCAACGTCCTATACCTTGGCCTGCCGGAATATCTCCTGCAACGGTTGCAGGTGGTCCAGAACTCAGCCGCGCAGGCCATTTTTGGCCTGTATAGGAGAGCCAGAGTCTCTGGCCTTTTGCAGTCGCTCCATTAGCTGCCTATCCGGAAGCGGATAGTTTTTAAGGCCTTGATCTTGGCCCACAAGGCTCTACACGCCTCGGGAGCAAAATATCTCCAAAGGAGGCTTGCCTTTTACCATCCGGCCCGATCTCTGAGATCTGAATCATTGTTCCTTGCTGTGGTCCCTCGAGTAAAAAGGGCCCGCATTGGAGGTCGCTCTTTTAGGCTGTTGGCGCCACAGCTTTGGAATACTCTGCCTTTGGCATTACGCAGCACCTCTAATTTGCTGACTTTTAGGAAGGGCCTTAAAACTTGGCTTTTTGCCCTTTAGTTCTCTCTTCTTTCTTTCTGCTGGGTCCATTTTATTTTACTGTGTTGTGTTATTCTGCTACAGGCTTTCAATAAAAGCGCCTGGACACTCTATGGAGTAGCCACGCGCTATAAAAGACTAAATTAACATAACATAACATAACCAGAGCAGGAAATCATGCAGTAAGCGCTGTTTCTCTTTCTTTTAATAGTACACTAACATAAAATGATGAATGAAAATGAGGAGCCTACCAACATCTTCTTCTTTGAAATAACAGCAACGTTTATTGAGGCAACTTATTCTGTGGTATATATTGATCCTATAGATGAAACAAATCATGAAGAACATGAAGAAGATACCATGGTAGATTTTTTTGATGAAACACTAGATATGGAATTAATGGAATGTGTTGACGTTGTTGAGTTTGACGAATCATTTTCAGACACTTTGGTGGATGAAATTTCTGTTGAAGAAATGCTACAAGTTCTTTTAGATTTTGAGAATGCTGATCAATAAATTTTAATTTAGTAAAGAAAAATTGTTTTGAAAATTATACTTATTTAAATGTAATTTATGAGGTAGTAGCAAAGTGATACAATTTTGTGTTCTTCATGTCCTGTATCCTTTCTGTCATTGACAGTCTCTGATGCACTAGTTTACAACATAAGTAAGTATATAGAACAGTAAGTGTGATTCACCAGAGTAGGAACTCATGACCCCCTACGCCAATTCTGACCACACATTGAGAAAGGAAGGAATCATGTGAACAAATCTGTTTCTCCTTTCCTGAAAGCCTACAGTATAGATTCAATATACCACAATAAGTTGCATTACAACGTACAGGGTATCTACAGAGGATACGATGTCCATTTCCATTTAGTTTTTTGTTTTTTTTAAAAAATTCCAATAGGTCCGCGCACTGTGAGAACCCTTTCGATACCATTATTAGGTTTTAGAAGAGAGTGAAAAATATAACTTAAAAACATGGGAAGGGGGTTGGGTAGAGTGTCCCTGACCCCTAAGGCCTTCTCAGGGGGTTCTTCAAGGACTCCCAAGGTTAAAAATATTGTTTATTTTTTTAAAAATTCCAGAAAACACGATGGGTCTATTGGTTCAGAAAAGGTCATTGAAAGGAACATTGCACATGATTAGCTGTTATTTTGAAAGCTCTAACAACCTTGCTGGATTAATTTGCAACATAGTATAATGAACTTTTAACTCTGTTCTTCCTTAGGTGGGAGTTACCATGGTGACAGGTTGAATGAGCACTAGGGGGATGGGTGAATATTATGTGAGTTTGAAAGTGTGGAAATGTAGAACCAATTGAAATGTTAGTTTAGCTTTGAAATAGTGTGGGAAGAGATTTCATTGGTTAAGACCTGAAATATGTGTGAAGAATGAGTGGGAAAGTGTGCCATTTCTGGTTTCAGTGTCTGAGGTGCATTTCAGAGATTCTTCTTTAGAATATCTGCTGTGTGTTTGACACTGTTCTATATTTTCAAAAGCGATTTTAAAGGTGAGTAATATAGAGAGAGTACTGTTTGCAGTATTGGGAAGCATAACAAGCATATTGGGCTTCATTCCTGTTGTATTTTGAAAATGAGTCAGGTTTCTGCATTGTAGTGTAATGTTGATTTAAATGGGTTGTGCTCTGTGTGTAAAATGATTTACCATGCTAAATGTTTTTTGATTACACGTGTGGCTTAAAGATTTTTGACAAGGATCACAGTGAGTGTCTGTGTAAATTAAGGAATTATATTTTTACATTTTCCCATAATGTTAGCTGTGTGTGCTTACAGTTTGTATTTTTTAGTTTATAAGGTAGACTTCTTTTTAAATTGTTTTTATGCTTGTATTCAATGCTGGTATAGAGATAGTGTAATGGTTTCGTTGGACTTGTAAATATGCTCCTTTTTTAGAAGTGCCTTGTGCAATCTTTAACATGGGTGGAAGCAGTGAATGTATGGAGAGGGATAGGATCAGCAGATAGAAAACCTTATGAAATGGTGTGGGAGATGAATAAAGGATTTCACTAATGGCATTAATTGAGATGGAATATACAAAAAAGAGAGGCATATTTACAAGCCTTTGCGTAATGTTTGACATGGGTGCAAGCAGAAAATGCATGCAGAGTAATAAAATTGGCACACAGACAAGAATATGAAATGCTGTGAGAGATGCTTGAAGGGTTTTTCTAATGGCATAAATTGAGATAGAATATACAACAAAAGAGAGACATATTTACAAGCCCCTTGCGCAATGTTTGACATTAATGCTGGTATAGAGATAGTGTAATAGTTTCATTGGCATATTTTCAAGCCCCTTGCGCAATGTTTAACATTAATGCTGGTTTAGAGATAGTGTAATGGTTTCATTGGCATATTTACAAGCCCCTTGCGCAATGTTTAACATTAATGCTCATATAGAGATAGTGTAATGGTTTCATTGGCATATGTACAAACCCCTTGCGCAATGTTAAACATTAATGCTGGTATAGAGATAGTGTAATGGTTTCATTGGCATATTTACAAGTCCCTTGCGCAATGTTTAACATTAATGCTGGTATAGAGATAGTGTAATGGTTTCATTGGCATATTTACAAGCCCCTTGCACAATGTTTAACAGTAATGCTTGTATAGAGATAGTGTAATGGTTTCATTGGCATATTTACAAGCCCCTTGCGCAATACAGACTCGGTAAAAATACCAAAACTGTCAATTCTAATGTAGGTTGCACTGTTAATAGTGCTAGAGGCATCTAAGAATTCGTTATTTACCACTCAATACAATTGGGTGGTAAATAAGGAATTCCTGTGTACATGCACATCTGTGCATGTACACCTGTGCCATGTGGCACACATACTTCCCTAAGGGCATGTGTGTGTTTCACATTGCACACAAGCCAAAAACAGGGGTGCTACAGGGTGTCAAAGTGACACCCTGTTCCCCCTGGCAGGATTCGGTATTTACTGATTCAGTAATTACCGAATCGGTATTTGCCATTGATTCCTATGGGCTTCAAGGCCCATAGGAATCAATGGCAAATACAGATTTGGTAATTATCGAATCGGTAATTAACAAATTTTACTGAACCGGTAATTAATTTGGTAAAAATACATACATCTCCATTGCCAGTTCTTAAATATCGAATCGGTATGATTCGGTATTTAAGAAGTGGTAATCTGGGATTACCTACATCGGGCCCTTGTTTTTTATGAGTAGGTAAATCGAGATTACGTACATCTGGCCCATTGAGTTGTAACATATTTATATACATATGTTACATTTCAGTGCTTTGGAAGGAGTACAGTATACTATAGGTAAACACCTTATAGGTTTATGCTGTACCACATCCTTATAGTTTTGCACTTTGACATTCACTATGACAAACTTTTACATACAAACATAGAAATGTAGTTCTTTCTTTAACCAATAGAGGTAGTTCTAAAAGGAACTGTTTTTTGTTGTTGTTTTGGGACCCCCCTTTTTTATAGCCCCTAATACACCATTCACCCCCAAACTTGCAATATAAGAGCTAATCAAAATACGAGAAACTTTTCTCTCTGCACATTTCTTTTTCTGCACTTCTGTTCCTTCTTGTTGCAACTTTCTTGCTTCTTTCTGCACCTCACTTGCTTCTTTAAGCAGCTCGGTTGATTTTTTCTGTACTGGTCTTGCTTCTTTCTACACCTCTATTGATTCTTCCAGCAATTCTTTTGCCTCTTTCTGCACTTTTCTTCCTTCTTCCTGCACCCCTCCTGCCTCTTTCTGTTGTTTCTTTTTGCACCTCACTTGCTTCTTTCTGCACTTTTCTTGCTTCTTTCTAAACCTCTGTGGCTTCTTTCAGCAATTCTCTTGCCTCTGTCTGCATTTCTCATGCTGGTTTCTGCACCTCTCTTGCATCTGTCTGCGCCTTTGTTGATTCTTTCTGCACTTCACTTGCTTCTTTCTATACCTATGTTTCAACAATTCTCTAGCCTCTTTTTGCACTTTTCTACCTTCTTTTTGCACCCCTTCTGCCTCTTTCTGTACCCCTCCTGCCACTTTGTGCACCTCTCCTACCTCTTCCTGCACCCCACTTGCCTCTTTTTGCACCTCTGATGGTTCTTTCTGCACTGCTCTAGCTTCTTTCTGCAGATCACTTGCCTCTTTCTGCACTTCTCTTGCTTCTTTTCAACCTCTGTTGCTTCTTTCAGCAATTCTCTTGCCTCTTTCTGCACTGCTCTTGTTTATTTCTGCACCTCTTGTGCGTCTTTCTGTACCTCTGTTAACGTGTTCTGCACTTCACTTGCTTCTTTCTGCACCTCTTAACTCTTTTGGCATCTTTTTTGCTTCTTTCCGCACCCCTTTTGCCTATTTCTGCACCCCTCTGCCCTATTTGTGCAACTCTCTTGCCTGTTTATACACACCCCTTCCCCCTTTCTACACCACTCTTGCATCTTTCAGCACCTCTATTGCTTCTTTCTGCACTTTTCTTCCTTCTTTCTGCACCCCTCATGCTTCCTTCTGCACATCTTTTGCTACTTATTGCACTTTTCTCTCCTCTTTCTGTGCCCCTCTTGCCTCTCTCTGCACCTCCGTTGCTTCTTTCTGCACCTCTCTTGCTTCTTTCTGCACCTCATATGCCTCTTTCAGCACCTCTCTTGCTTTTTTCTGCAGATCTCTTGCCTTTTTTGGCACCTCAGATGCGTTTTTCAGCACCTCTGTTGCTTTTTCTGCAGGTCTCTTACCCCTTTCTGTATTCCTCTTTTCTCTGCACCTCTCTCATCTTTTTCTGCACCCCTGTTCCCTGTTTCTACCCCTTCCTTGCCTCTTTCAGTAGCCCTCTTGCCTCTCTCTGCACCTCCGTAGCTTCTTTCTGCACCTCTCTTGCTTCTTTCTGTACCTGACATGCCTCTTTCAGCACCTCTGGTGATTTTTTCTGCAGATCTCTTGCCATTTCGGTATCCCTCTTTTCTCTTTCTGCACCTCTCTAACTTCTTTCTGCACCCCTGTACCCTGGTTATATACCTTTCCTGCCTATTTTGGCACATCTCTTGCCTCTTTCTGTACTTCTTTTACCCCTTTCTGTACTTCTCTTGCTCTTCCTGCACCCTTTGTGCATCTTTCTCCACCTCACTTGCCTCTTTCTGCACTATTCTTGCTTCTTTCTTCACCTTTGGTGCCTCTTTCAGCAATTCTCTTGCCTCTTTCTGTATTTCTCGTCCTTCTTTCTGCACAGCTTGGGCCTCTTTCTGTACCTCTCTTGCTCTCTTGACTCTTTGTCCATCCCTGTAGCTCACCACCTTTTTCTGAACCATTCTGGCCTCTTTTTACACCTCACCTCTGTTTCTTCTTTCTGCACTGTTCTTGCTTCTTTCTGCACCTCCCTTGTCTCTTTCTGCACTTCTCTTGCTTCTTTCTACACCGCTGTTGCTTCTTTCAGCAATTCTCTTGCCATTTTCTGCACTTCTCTTCCTTCTTTTATACCTCTCTTGCCTCTTTGTGCACCCCTCCTACCTTTTTCAGGACCCCTTTTACCTCTTTTTGCAACTCTGTTGGTTCTTTCTGCACTGCTCTTACTTCTTTCTGTACTCATTTTCCTCTTTCTGCGCCCTTGTCCCATTTCTGCACCTTTCCTGCCTGTTTATGTGTCTTTCTTGCCTCTTTCTGCACCTCTGAGTTAGAGGTAGTTTTAATTCCCCTGCCCTATTATGTATTATGGCCTGGCAGGGGAGGTCATGCCAATCACGGGGATACCCCAACCCATAGTGTACCCTAGTGTATGTAGGTATTTTCACTGTATTCTAATTGTCTTTCAGCATAGCACTGGCTCTGGGCCTGGTTAGTCAGAGTCAGTTACCACCAGTACCAGTCAGTTAAAAGATGGGGGCACAGGATGACTTTGCAACAAGGCCTCTTTCTGCTCCTCTATCGGTTCTTTGTGCTCATCTCCTGCTTCTTTCTGCACCTTTCTTCATTTTTTTTTTACTTCTGTATCATCTTTCTGCATTTCTGTTGCTTCTTTCTGTGCCTTTCTTCCTCTTTCTGCACATCTCCCTACCTCTGTAGGCATAGTTGGAAATTAGAATTTAAAAAATCTTTGAAATTCACAGAAAAAAACATAGGTTTTCAGGGACGTTATAGTTAGAAATTAGCATTTAATAAAACCTTAGAAATTCACTGAAAAAAACACAGGTTTCGGGGACGTTATAGTCAGTAAAACTTTGCAGGAACCAAATTCAGAATGAGGCCGCACAGAGATGAAGTATGCTTGTTCCTTTATTAACACTGGGGAGACAGAATATGGACTACAGTGCCCAGAATGCCGTTAGGCAACACCCACTGAGGCAGGTGCGAGAACTGTATTTAAAACCTGAGGCGTTTCTTCCTGTTTTTCCATATGCCACGGAAGAAAGGATTTGTTTCCTGAAACGCGTCTGGCAAGGCTTATTCTGATGTGAGTTGAATTTAAAAAGTGCTCCTGCTGGCAAGCTGTCAATAAAGGAACGAGCATACTTCATCTCTGTGTGGCCTCATTTTGAATTTGGTTCCTGCAAGGTTTGGATATTTAACAGCTTTCCAGGTCGTGGAAATGAAGCTCACTGCTTTTTCAGCAGGTCTGTCACAGCACCACTGTGAGCTGTGAAAAACGAACAGAGACAAGCTGTGACCTCGAGAAGGGGTGTGCCAGTCTGAGGCTCATTTGCGGCTATAAAGCAAGGCAGGTGCCTTTTAGAAACCTGGGCATAATTTGATCAAGTTGATTGAACTCTAAGAAGCGCACCCACTGAGGGAGACAGAATATGGACTACAGCGCCCAGAATGCTGTTAGTCCATGCCCACTGAGGCAGGTGCGAGAACTGTATTTAAAACCTGAGCTGTTTCCTCCTGTTTTTCCATATGCCACTGAAGAAAGGATTTATTTCCTGAAACGCGTCTGGCAAGGCTTATTCTGATGCGAGTTGGTTTTAAATAGTGCTCCTGCTGGCAAGCTGGCAATAAAGGAACGAGCATACTTCATCTCTGTGTGGCCTCACTCCAAATTTGGTTCCTGCAAGGTTTGGATACATATTATATATATATATATATATATATATATATATATATATATATATATATATATATATATATATATATATTCACTGAAAAAAACATAGGTTTCACACCTGTTATAGTTAGCTGGAAATTTTACTGACATAAAACCATTGAAATGACCATGTCATGAGTGATGTAATATGTTACGTCATCAGCAGTGCATTGCAGGCGCGCAAGTTATAGTGAGTCCAACTAACTATAACGTGGGAATTTTAATGGTTTTATGTCAGTAAAATTTCCAGCTAACTATAACTGGTGTGAAATCTATGTTTTTTTTCAGTGAATTTGATAGGTTTTTTAAATGCTAATTCCTAACTATAACTGGTGTGAAACCTATGTTTTTTTCAGTGAATTTCATAGGTTTTTTAAATGCTAATTCCTAACTATATATAGGGCCTCAAACCTATGTTTTTTTTCAGTGAATTTCAAAGGGTTTTTTAATAGCAAATTTCTATAGCTATGAAATATAATATTTTTTTATAATTAATCCTATATTGTATATTTATGTAATACTATTTTTTATGTATATTGTTGATGGTTTTTTTTTTTGCCCTGGAGTGCTCCCGGTGCGCGTACCGGTGAGCGCACCGGTAAGCGCAGTCTTCCGGCGCGCCCCGGTGCGCGTACCGGTGAGCGTCCCGTTTGCGCTATTTCCACGAACAAAAACATCATCGTGACGTATCGCGTAGCCGTGTCCGCGTGATACGCACGGCGTAAGTGCACCCGGAAGCACTCTAGCGCATACGATCATGCTACGTAAGCACCCCGGGGCGCGTAGCGTAAGCGCGCCGGGTTGTGTGACCTGAAAATAACACTTTTCATTGGTTCAAGACAGTTTTGGTTTCCAAATGATGAAAGCCCGGGTCATGTGACCTGAAAATAACACTTTTCATTGGTTCAGGACAGTCTTGCTTTCCAAATAATGAAAGCCCCCACCTTTTTTCCTCATTCTCACTTTGTACTTTTCCTCCCGGTGCGCGTACCGGTGAGCTCACCGGTAAGCGCAGTCTTCCGGCACGCCCCGGTGCGCGTACCGGTGAGCGTCCCGTTTGCGCTATTTCCACGAATGAAAACATCATCGTGACGTATCGCGTAGCCGTGTCCGCGTGATACGCACGGCGTAAGCGCACCCGGAAGCACTCTAGCGCATACGATCATGCTACGTAAGCACCCCAGGGCGCGTAGCGTAAGCGCGCCGGGTTGTGTGACCTGAAAATAACACTTTTCATTGGTTCAAGACAGTCTTGCTTTCCAAATAATGAAAGCCCCCACCTTTTTTCCTCATTCTCACTTTGTACTATGAGTGAGGAAGACTTGTTTGCAGACCTATTTGTACCTATTTGTACTGAGAAATGGCTACAGTAGCAGCAGCAGCAGGAGCATCTCAACCACCACCACCACAAGGACCACCACAACACCACAGTGGTGGAGAAGAAGAAGAGGAGGAGGAGGAGGAGAGGCGGTACCTGCCTGAAGATACTACCACCTATAAGCCAAAGGAGCACATAGTCTGGGAGTTTTTTAAAAACCCAAGGGGCCTCAAAAAAGTTAATGCGCCAAAGGTGACTTGTATGATCTGTGGCACTGTACTTTCCAGGGGGAAACCTCCCAAAAAGTATTCTTTTGGCAACAACACCATGATTCGCCACATGCAACGCCGGCACCCAAACAACTATGCTGCGGCAGAGGTCAGAGAACTGACCAGAAACCATCCCCAATCTTCTCCCAGCACATCCCAAAGTAAGCAAACCACTCATTCGGGTCCAGAGACAAGGGAGATTGTCCAAAAACATCCAAACCCAGTTTGGACATTTCAAAATTGTTTGCAAATTTTGTGGAAGGACAATATCCTATGGTGAGCAAAGCATTAAACTAATCAACCGTGCTGGTGACAACCACAAGTGCCCAAAAAAACCTTAATTTTTTCCTGATTTTTTTTGCTCCAGTTGAGCCGTTTACAATTCCCTGTTTTTTGTTTGTCCCCATAAAAATAACAAAAAAAATATAAAATTGTTCATAAAAGCCAAAAAAAGTAAAAAAATGTTCCATAAAACAATAAAAAAATATAAAACAACAAAAAGATTAAAAAAACAGTTCTTTTTAGAACTACCTCCAATTTATAACAAAATGCTACATTTTTAAAAAAATCTGTCATTCTTTTTTCCCCATGGTACGCTCCCCGGTATGCTCCACGGTGCGCGTACCGGGCGCTCCCCCCACGCAAATCGAAAAAATAAACAAAAAATTGCCCCGCAGGGCCCCTTTTATGGCCTCCACATCAAACCTAGGGGTTCAGGGGGGGTCTACCCTGCCCCCTTTTGGTCATTTCCCCCTTTGTTTTTGCCACCTCTTGTGTCTCGATCCTACCGAGACACAAGATGGCGGCCGCTCCGGACTGTTTGGAATGTTGACAGACACCCGAGAGCCAATCAGCTTTCCGCTCGCGAACTCGCGTATCTAGCTGGTACGCGCCCCGGTGCGCGTACCGGGGCGTGCTCATAGATATATATATTTTTTTGAACCTAAATTACTCAAAATCCACTGGAGCATATATCTTGAGACATAGCAAAGGCACATAGGGCTACCAGTCCCTACAATTTTGCCACGTTTGGTGGAAATCCATTCAGGCGTTCGGGCTAAAAGTGAGTCCAACCGCCCTATGGAAATTAACATGGGGAAAATACGTTTTGGGACCCCCTTTTATCTCGGCCCCCGCTTGACGAATCCCCCCCAAACTTTCAGGGAAGGAGCGGAGCGCAGCAAAGCAAATTTAAGGAAAATTACAGGCAGATTCCTCAACCGACGCCAAAGTTATTCGTTATTCCCAATAGAATGTTGCGGATTTCCTATGGAAAACAATCCTAACTATAACTACCAACTGGCGACCGCCAGTAGGTAATATATATATATATATATATATATATATATATATATATATATATATATATATATATATATATATATATATATATATATATATATTTATATATATATATCCACTCGACAGTCGTTCTCCCTTTCACACAAGAATGATATCCAGGCCACAGTTCCGTTCAAAAGTGTTTTTAATTCAAAGTGAATGTGATGTCATGAGTGATGTCACTGACCATGTCATGAGTGATGTAATATGTGATGTCATCAGCAGTGCATTACACGCGCAAGTTATAGTGAGTCCAACTAACTATAACGTGGGAATTTCAATGGTTTTATGTCAGTAAAATTTCCAGCTAACTATAACTGGTGTGAAACCTCTGTTTTTTTCAGTGAATTTAATAGATTTTTTAAATGCTAATTCCTAACTATAACTGGTGTGAAACCTCAGATTTTTTCAGTGAATTTCAAAGATTTTTTAAATGCTAATTCCTAACTATAACTGGTGTGAAACCTCTGGTTTTTTCAGTGAATTTCGTAGGTTTTTTTAATGCAGGCGTATAATAAGCTAGCCAACGAGACAGGAAGGCCATCCTCTTATAGTTGGCAGTGCGCAAGGATTTGTTTCCCAGTAGACAGAGAGCCTCCCAATCTTTCAAGGAAAAAAAGCACTGGGTCGAGAGACTTACTTTATTCAAATGTTTAACAATGAGTGGGGATTGACCAGAGCAATGGAGCTATTTATACCACTGCCCTATCCCGCTGCTCTTCCTTCCATAAAGGGTATTTAGTAAGTTATTAGGGGTATTCAACAGACCACTTACTTCATTTTTAATAAAATAAATAACCTGAAGATATTCAAAAAAGGACGGTCGCCTTAGAATGTTCGTTCTAGTAGTCACCTCTTGCCAACTAATAACCCTATTTTGGACTAACAAGTCTCTCAATTCCCGAAACCCACACAAATCCCATTTTTTAATCTTCGACAAACTTAATGGAAGGCCTATTTTACTACATTCGGACAAACTTAAATACTGGGAACCAACAGAACCATGTTTTTTAAAAAGCAGCAACAAGCGCGTTGGATATTCTTTCAACGTCTTATACCTCGATTTTTTAGGAAGCTTTGTGGTCTTTAAAAAAATTGGGATTTGAGAACCTGCCTTCTTGAACAATCTTCTCCCAAAAAAAAGTTATCTCTTGTCTGATACACCCTCAAAAGACCTGCCACTATATCAAAAAAAGCAGCTTCGTAGTATGTTTTTAAGTGGGGTAACGCTAACCCTCCCTGATCTATTGAGAGGTGTACCGCCGGGAGCTTAATTCTAGGAGTTTTATTACCCCAGATAAATCCTCTTAACATTGTTTCTAATTCTTTAAAAAAAGAAAGATTATTTTTTATCGGTACATTAGTGAACAAAAATATAAGTAAAGGCAGAACTGACATTTTAACCATTGACACCCTACCAATCACTGACAAAGCCATTTATCTAACATATGCTTGATTTTATTTTTCATTCTAATGTAATTTAGATCTAAAAGCCTATCATACTCTGCAGTTACAAAAATACCCAGATATCTTATTGGGTCTCTTCTTGCAGCTTGGACTTGCAAGAAATTAGGGAGAAATCCTGTATCTGTATTTAAAGCAAGTACTTCGGTTTTTTTAGCATTTATCGTATATCCCCCAATATTTTCATAGGCTTTAAACTATTTCAGTAAGTTCTCAACTACCTTCTTTTCAGGAGCAAGATAAAGAATAATGTCGTCGGCAAATAGTTTTAGTTTAGACATGCCGATGATGGGGGGTATGATAGCTGCATTATCCCTAATCCTTGCCACCAAGCGCTCAATAAAAAAGGTAAAAAGCAAGGGAGATAAGGGACAGCCCTACCTAGTGCCCCTGGTTACGTTGATCCTCCCGGCCTGTTTCGCATTAATTATTACCTGAGCAGAAGCTCCAGAATATATATTATGTAGCATCTTAATTTTTTGAGCCGGGAATCCAAATTGGCCGAGAGAATAAAATAGGGCATCCCAGTTCACCAAGTCGAATGCCTTTTCAGCATCGACCATTAAAATACAAGCTGGCACCGAATTGGTATTCAGATAGTCTAATGCCTGAATTAGATATTCCGTATTTGTGGCCATATAACGTCC
This sequence comes from Lissotriton vulgaris, assembly GCF_964263255.1. Taxonomy (NCBI): domain Eukaryota; kingdom Metazoa; phylum Chordata; class Amphibia; order Caudata; family Salamandridae; genus Lissotriton; species Lissotriton vulgaris. The sequence continues at coordinate 484,289,802 of NC_141693.1, read as the reverse complement.
TGCAATAAACCCGGTCTGGTCATAATGGATTACTTCCTGAGCTGCCAGAACAAATCTTTCTGCCCATATCTTCATAAAAATGTTATAATCAGAGTTCAAAAGGCTGATTGGCCTATATGAATTTACATCATCCTTTTTTTAATCTTTTTTTATAAAGCATATAATTGTCGATTCTTTGAAAACCCCAGGAACGGTACCTCCTGATTTAATATGGTTAAATAATTTTATTAGAGGTTGTTCTAATTCCGCAAGAAATACTTTATAAAATTCAATAGGGTACCCATCCTGGCCACAGGCCTTTGCCCCAGCAGTTGCCTTGACACTTGTACGAATTTCTGAAACAATTAATTCACTATCTATTTGAGTCTTCCGAAATTCCGAGATTTTAGGAATCTCTAAATTCGCAAAATACTCGTGAATCTTTTCTTCCTCTACCTGGTAGTTTGTGGAATGGATTCTCTTAAAGTGGTCTAGGAAAATCCCAGAGATCTTCTCACTTTCTACCACTTCGATCCCACTCAGAGGGTCCTGAATTTTCAGTATATGAGAAGATTCCTGTTTTTTCTTGCAGAGTTGGCTAGTAATTTTCCAACCAACTGACTGTCTTCGTAAATTTTCTGCTGGAAAGTTTTTGAGCTATTTATTTCTTCGAGAATAAAAAAATCCCTTAAGCATGCTTTAGCTTGTTCCAAATGGTTTGGTTGAGACTGAAGCTGTAATAAATACTGCTCCTCGACAGTAGATTGTAATTTAGCTATTTTTAATTTCCTTTCCTTCGCCTGGGCGCTTGTGAAAGCAATTATCTTGCCCCGCGCTGCTGTTTTAAACCCACCACAGACTGAGAAGGGTTCAGCTGAATCTTGATTTATTTCAAAATATTCCACAATCCATGATCTAAATCCAGATACCCAGGTTTGGTCTTGAAGCAAAGTACGATCTAACTGCCATCTTGGGCGCTCCCTATCGGCCCCTCCCAAAACAAGATCCAATTCGATTCTGCCATGATCGGAAAGGATTGCATCCAATCAGATTATTTGAGATATGCAGAGATCTTGATATCAAGAAAAAATCTATTCTGGATGCAGTCCGGAAACGATGAGAATAACATGTGAACAGCTCCCTCTCTACGTTCTTGGAGCGCCAGGGATCCCGTAGTTGGTATTCAACTACCAATGCTTCGAGAGAGCCTTTAGTTCTGGGCTTCAACTGTTTTTTATTTTTATTTGAAGTGTCCCTTTTCAGATCTTGGATAAAATTAAAATCCCCTCCACAAATAATTTGTCCTGGGACACCTCTTAAAGCCTCATAAATTTCTTTCAAAGCAGAAACATCATCAAGAATTGGGCCGTAGTAGTTCACAAAATTTAGAGCCTTTCCATGAAGTTTAACTGTAACCCAAAGCCACCTTCCTTTGGAGTCCCTTTTGGTCTGGATAAACTCCCAGGGTGGATTCCTAGAGAAATAAATTGCTACCCCTCTCTGGGCAACCCCTGCAGATGAGAAAACACCTTGACTAAAATATCTCGGAATAAATAAATTAGGGTCGTTCGTTTTCAGATGTGTCTCTTGAAAATAGACTACTTGAGGAATTAGTGAGATTGCCCACTTCAAGAGAGCCCCATATTTTTGTTTGTTCAACATACCGTTAGCATTGATTGACAGTATCTTACATATATCATGATTCATCTTAAAAGAAGTGTCTTGTCCTTGTTAAGTACCTAATGCTAAGAAAATAACTATTACATCCATTGCTTATGTACCTTTTTACTGCATTTCCCTCCCCCTGCGCACCCCCACCCCAGGAATGTGGTAACACCCTGTACTTCCACGCTGACCACATTCCTCCCTCCCTTCCTTCTCAACTGGGTGTCTTCTTCCTACACCCTTAGTGACCCGTCTGACTGGACCCACCCTGTTTTTTACCAAATTTTTTTCCCTTTTATAGAACGCTAGCTCACCCTATGCCTCTTCTTTCCCCGCAAGATACCCACAAGATACCAAGAGAAGAAAAAAAAAACAAAAAAAACATTGGGCTGGGAAGGGGCAGGGAAGGGGAAGGGGAAGAAGAAGGTGAACACATAAAGAAAAAAGTCGATTCCTCTCCCTCCTTTTCACTCCCTACCCCCTGATATCTCCTTCAAAAGAGACTGCGCCTCATCTAAATCCGAAAATAAGAAAAACCTTCCCCTGACCAAGACTTTCAGCTTTGATTGCTGAGCAATTGAGGCTTGAGCACCGTTTGCTTTGAATAACTGCAGAAGTTTTACGAATGATTTCCTTCTTTTTGCAGCTGCCGCTGTCATATCGGAAAAGATCCTACATTTTGTAGTTTCAGTCAAGGCAAATTGGCGTTGCTGATAGGCCTTTGAAAGAATCCTTTCCTTGATCCTGTAATCTGCAAAGTTCAGTAAAATAGTTCTCGGGAATGTTGAATTTGCGAACCTCTGTGCTGGAACTCGATGGGCCCTAGTTATGGTCAGGTCTCCTTCAAAATCAGGTAGAACTGCTTTCTGGATGAAGAAATTGACCCACTGGACAGTATCAGAGCCTTCTGTTTCTTCCGGAACCCCCACAATCCTTAAATTCGATCTTCGTGAGTGATTTTCGAGCTCCTCCAGCTTGTTCTCCATAGAGATCCTCTTCTTTGCTGCTTCCTTGGCCTCCCCCGAAGCTAGATTCATACGATCCTCGAGGACAGAAATCCTCCCCTCTGCCTCTTGAATTCTGCTCGGGAGCACCATGTATAGCTCTTCAAATTTATCCATCCTAGCATGGAGAGCAGCTATCTCGGTTTGCTGGTTGTTCTTTATTTCCCGGATTTCGTCTAGGATCAGGTTTAACATCTCACGGATATCTAACTGATATCTTGCTTCCATGTTGGGTATACTAGAATCTTCTGCCTCTTCTGCTCCTGATGCTTCATTCTGTCGAGTCTCCCCTTCCATGGCTGTCTCCTTTGTTGCCATGTGGGGGGTTTGTGGTGCAGATATCGATAGAGCCTCGGAACTTTGATCCTCACCCTCCATTAAAACAGAGTCTCTGGGATCAACAATGTAAAAGGAGACAATAGAGGATTGTGGAGAAGGTGGTGGCGCTAGAGATTTCGGGGAATTTTTTTGGGCAAATAGAGGGAAGTGTCTCAGTTCCTTTGCTCCATTATCACTCTTCCTTTTTTCCTCTGTTGTCTGGGATGGTGTTAAGACTGAGACTCGGGTAGGGGTAGGAGAGGGGTTCTGCGCTTGAACCCCTGCCTCAGGTTGATCCAGAGAATCCAAACTTTTACACCCCTCTATGGCTATTCTCATGTGTCCTTCATCTTGCAGGGAGGGAGGGAGGGAGGGAGAGGGGGGAGAAAGTTCATCCTCCGAGGACACCGGCTTGCTTTTCAGAAGTTGATTTGAATCTGTTGTTCTGAAAAAAAAACACATGAAACACCACTATTAGCAAACAACAAAGTAATGACAAAAAGCAAACAATATAAACAATAAATTGCAACATATTTAAGTTTATACAACAGCAAATCAGGGCCTTATTTATGAAGGCCTTGCAGCAGCAGTGGAACCCATGTTAAAAGTGACATACCAGCGCCAAAAGACAATCATAAATAAGACCCAAATATAAATACCATTGATTGGCACCAAAAATCGTTTTTTGAATAACATTTAAAAACACAGGGCAGAACCTATGTACAAACACTGAATTTCACTTTTGAAACCTCACTGTTTCCCAAAATACAAATCCTCTACCTTGCAAATGTTGATAGCAAACATTATCAAAAAGCAGAATACAAACCAAGAGCAAAGAAACTCAGGGCCTTATTTATGAAGGCCTTGCGCCACCAGTGCGTCACTTTCTTCCCATGTTAAAAGTGACATACTGGCGCCACAAGACAATCATAAATAACAGCCAAATATAAATTCCATTGATTTGCCCCCAAAATCGTTCTTTGGTTAACATTTAAAAAACACAGGGCAGAACCTATATACAAGCACAGAATTTCACTTTTGAAACATCACTGTTTCACAAAATACAAATCCTCTACCTTGCAAATGTTGATATCAAGCATTATCAAAAAGCCAAAAACAAACCAAAAGCAAATAAACTCAGGGCCTTATTTATAAAGACCTTGCACCAGAAGAGCGTCACTTATTTCCCATGTATAAAGTGATGCACCGGTTGCACAAGGCAATCATAATTATAATTAAGGGCCACATGAAAATACCATTCATTTGCACCCAAAATCGTTTTTTGAATAACATTTAAAAAACACTGCCCAGAACCTATGTACAAGCAATGAATTTCACTTTTGAAATCTCACTATTTCCCAAAATGCAAATCCTCTACCTTGCAAATGTTGATAGCAAGCATTATCAAAAAGTAGAACACAAACCAAGAGCAAAGAAACTCAAGGCCTTATTTTTAAAGGCCTCGCGCCAGAAGAACGTCATTTATTTCCCATGTTAAAAGTGACATACTGACGCCACAAGACAATCATAAATAACAGCCAAATATAAATTCCATTGATTTGCCCCCAAAATCGTTTTTTGATTAACATTTTAAAAACACGGCGCAGAACCTATGTACAAGCACAGAATTTCAGTTGTGTCCCAAAATACAAATCCACTATCTTACAAATGTTCATAATAAGTATTATCAAAAAGAAAATAACATATCAACAGCCAACAAACTCAGGGCCTTATTTATGAAGGCCTTGCGCCACAAGAGCGTCACTTATTTCCCATGTATAAAGTGATGCACCGGTTGCACAAGGCAATCATAAATAAGGGTCACATGAAAATACCATTCATTTGCACCCAAAATCGTTTTTTGAAAAACATTTTAGAAACACTGCGCAGAACCTATGTACAAGCACAGAATTTCACTTTTGAAACATCACTGTTTCCCAAAATACAAATCCTCTATCTTGCAAATGTTGATATCAAGCATTATCAAAAAGCCAAAAACAAACCAAAAACAAATAAACTCAGGGCCTTATTTATGAAGGCCTTGCACCACCAGTGCGTCACTTATTACCCATGTTTAAAGTGATGAATCGGCTGCACAAGGCAATCATAAAAAAGGGCCAAATAAAAATACCAATGAATTGCACCCAAAATCGTTTTTTGAATAACATTTAAGGAACACTGCGCAGAACCTATGTACAACCACTCAATATCAGTTTTGAAACATCACTGTTTCCCAAAATACAAATCATCTACCTTGCAAATGTTGATATCAAGCATTATCAAAAAGCCAAACACAAACCAAAAGCAAATAAACTCAGGGCCTTATTTATAAAGACCTTGCACCAGAAGAGCGTCACTTATTTCCCATGTATAAAGTGATGCACCGGTTGCACAAGGCAATCATAAATAAGGGCCACATGATAATACCATTCATTTGCACTCAATATCGTTTTTTGAATAACATTTAAAAAACACTGCCCAGAACCTATGTACAAGCAATGAATTTCACTTTTGAAATCTCACTATTTCCCAAAATACAAATCCACTACCTTGCAAATGTTGATATCAAGCATTATCAAAAAGCAGAACACAAACTAAGAGCAAAGAAACTCAGGGCCTTATTTATGAAGACCTTGCGCCAGAAGAGCGTCACTTATTTTCCATGTATAAAGTGATGCACCGGTTGCGCAAGGCAATCATAAATAAGGGCCACATGAAAATACCATTCATTTGCACCCAAAATCGTTTTTGAATAACATTTTAGAAACACTGCGCAGAACCTATGTACAAGCACAGAATTTCCCTTTTGAAACATCACTGTTTCCCAAAATACCAATCCTCTATCTAGCAAATGTTGATATCAAGCATTATCAAAAAGCCAAAAACAAACCAAAAGCAAATAAACTCAGGGCCTTATTTATGAAGGCCTTGCACCACCAGTGCGTCACTTATTACCCATGTTTAAAGTGATGCATCAGCTGCACAAGGCAATCATAAATAAGGGCCAAATGAAAATACCATTGATTTGCACCCAAAATCGTTTTTTGAATAACATTTAAAAAACACTGCCCAGAACCTATGTACAAGCACTCAATATCACTTTTGAAATCTCACTATTTCCCAAAATACAAATCCACTACCTTGCAAATATTGATATCAAGCATTATCAAAAAGCAGAACACAAACTAAGAGCAAAGAAACTCAGGGCCTTATTTATGAAGACCTTGTGCCAGAAGAGCGTCACTTATTTTCCATGTATAAAGTGATGCACCGGTTGCGCAAGGCAATCATAAATAAGGGCCAAATGAAAATACCATTCATTTGCACCCAAAATCGTTTTTGAATGACATTTTAGAAACACTGCGCAGAACCTATGTACAAGCACAGAATTTCCCTTTTGAAACATCACTGTTTCCCAAAATACCAATCCTCTATCTAGCAAATGTTGATATCAAGCATTATCAAAAAGCCAAAAACAAACCAAAAGCAAATAAACTCAGGGCCTTATTTATGAAGGCCTTGCGCCACAAGAGCGTCACTTATTTCCCATGTATAAAGTGATGCACCGGTTGCACAAGGCAATCATAAATAAGGGCCAAATGAAAATACCATTCATTTGCACCCAAAATCGTTTTTTGAATAACATTTAAAAAACACAGGGCAGAACCTATGTACAAACACAGAATTTCACTTTTGAAACATCACTGTTTCCCAAAATACAAATCCTCTACCTTGAAAATGTTGATATCAAGCATTATCAAATAGCAGAGCACAAACCAAGAGCAAAGAAACTCAGGGCCTTATTTATGGAGGCCTTGCACCACCAGTGCGTCACTTTCTTCCCATGTTAAAAGTGACATACTGGCGCCACAAGACAATCATAAATAACAGCCAAATATAAATTCCATTGATTTGCCCCCAAAATCGTTTTTTGGTTAACATTTAAAAAACACAGGGCAGAACCTATATACAAGCACAGAATTTCACTTTTGAAACATCTCTGTTTCCCAAAATACAAAACCTCTACCTTGCAAATGTTGATATCAAGCATTATTAAAAAGCAGAACACAAACCAAGAGCAAAGAAACTCAAAGCCTTATTTATGAAGACCTTGCGCCAAAAGAGCATCACTTATTTCCCATGTAAAAAGTGATGCACCGGTTGCACAAGGCAATCATAAATAAGGGCCACATGAAAATACCATTCATTTGCACCCAAAATCGTTTTTTGAATAACATTTAAAAAACACTGCCCAGAACCTATGTACAAGCACTGAATTTCACTTTTGAAATCTCACTATTTCCCAAAATACAAATCCTCTACCTTGCAAATGTTGATAGCAAGCATTATCATAAAGCAGAACACAAACCAAGAGCAAAGAAACTCAAGGCCTTATTTATAAAGGCCTTGCGCCAGAAGAACGTCATTTATTTCCCATGTTAAAAGTGACATACTAACGCCACAAGACAATCATAAATAACAGCCAAATATAAATTCCATTGATATGCCCCCAAAATCATTTTTTGATTAACATTTAAAAAACACGGCGCAGAACCTATGTACAAGCACAGAATTTCAGTTTTGAAATATCACTGTTTCCCAAAATACAAATCATCTACCTTGCAAATGTTGATATCAAGCATTATCAAAAAGCGAAACACAAACCAAGAACAAAGAAATTCAAGGCCTTATTTATGAAGGCCTTGCGCCACAGGAGCGTCATTTATTTCCCATGTTTAAAGTGATGCACCGGCTGCACAAGGCAATCATAAATAAGGGCCAAATGAAAATACCATTGATTTGCACCCAAAATCATTTGTTGAATAACATTTAAGAAACACTGCGCAGAACCTATGTACAGGCATTCAATTTCACTACTGAAACTTAACTATCTGCTTCCAAATATTCTCCATAGAGCAAACAAGTCTCTATCTTAATTAAATAAATCATTTCTTACCTTTACAAATGCTTTGGGAGATTGAAAACAGTGTCAGACACACACACCAATTTTTCTTTAGCAGAGCAAAAGGTGTGCACTCAATACACTGAAACCAAGACTGGCATAGTAAATCTCTAACTTTGCACACATATGCCTTAATGCAACCAATCAAAAGTCTTCCCTCACTATTTTCAAACCAACACCCTTCCCCCTCTCAGATCTTTCTATCTGTTACCATAGCAACTCCCTCCTAACTGAACTCTCAGGTTCAAAAGTTTATTGTACAATGTTGCAAATTAACTCAGCAAGGATGTTTGACCTCTCAATACACCAGCTTATCCAGGGCATTATTGCTTTTAGTGACTTGTTCTTAACCATTCAAATTGCTTCTTTCACACAACACAACCATGCACCCTAACTTTCAGTTTTCAACTGTCTGAATCCACCAATCATTGCTTGTGATTCAAGAGCAGTGACCTCTTAATAGTGCACTGTGGTGGAAATGATTTGGGCACTATGACTGGGGTTGGTCTGGAAATGCATTTAAAGGACACCTTTGATCAATTGATGACACTTTTTCCACAAACTGCCTTGGTATATTCCAATATATGCCAAAGACAGAAATGGAACTGGTCCAACCAATTTTGTCCACAATTTGAGACAGCACGGAAACATGTGAATAAATCTGTTTCTGCTTACATGAGAGACTGTGGAATGGGTTCAATATACAATAATAACTTGCATTACAACATGCAAGACATCTACAGAGGAGATGGTGTGCACTTCTCAGATGAGGGAAATAGAATATTCCTCCTGAATTTAAGACTGTGCATTGGAACCTACTTGTAGGTACCTAAATCAGCCACAGAACCCAAAAGCTCTTTTCAGAGCTACCCTACCTCTGATCATTCAAAACGTTTATCTTTTTCTAACTTTTTTCACTATTTTTCACCAAAGTACGCTTCCCGGTACGCTCCCCGGTGCGCTTCCCCCGCGAAAAATTCAAAATTATTTTTTTTTTTAGCCTTTATGAGCCTCCTAAGCCCCCCTCAGAAAACCTAGAGGGTCAAGAAGTGTCTACCGTGCCCCCTTCTATCCATTGCGAACATTGTTTGCCCTCCATCTTGTGTCTCGATTGTACCGAAACACAAAATGGAGGACTCCCGTTACTCTGCCGGTGCGCGTACTGGTGCGCGCACCGGTAAGCGCTCCATAAAAAAAGGTGGGAAAGTAATTTACAGAAAAACCACTGGAGACACTTTCATCAAATATAGAATAGGCCCTACTACATAGCAGTCCCTTCCATTTGCCCAAATTTGGTGGAATTCCATTGAGACATTTAGGCTACAGGCCTGTCTAAATATCCTGAGGTAAATTACATGACCAAAACACATATGAAGTGTTAGAATTTACAACCAATTAAAAAGTTTCTTTCATTTTCTACGATTATTTCCTGACATTTGATTGGTTATGTACATGAATAAATAAAAAAAAGAGAAGGAAACACAGCCATTTTGACTACTGCTTCCTGAAGTACATTTGAAAAGAAATAACACTGACAACTTCAACTGCTTTCTCAAAGTTAAGTTGTTATTTTGGAAAGTGAAGTATGTTGTGCACTTTAAGTTAATTTGAGAAAAAATATTCTGTTAGTTATATACCATCCCTCTGTAATAGTTATAGATTGAGATAGACTTCTCTGTTATAGTTATGGATTGAGTTAGGCTTCCCTTGTATTATTATAAATTTACTTAGGCTTCATCACATACTCTTTGTTATTTTTCAAATTCCAGCCTGATACCATACACTGCCCAAAGATAACTTCACTGTTAAAAAATCCAAACTACATGTCTGAACTTAAACCCAACAGTGCCCTATCTCTACTGATATAATTATTTTTTATGCAATTTACAGCAACAAAATGGAAGGAGAAAAGAATATTTCTTTTGAAATTGTTGTGGACAACAACCATGATGGAAAAAATGCTGAAAATGATAACATTGACTTCATGGATGAGTCTCTGGACCTTGAATTTCTTGAGTGTGTGGAATCAATGGAAACACAGAATGTAAATGAGGAGATTCCAGACAACATTTTATTAGAAGGTTTATTAAATTATGAAAAAGAATCAGAAGAATAAATGTATATTTAATAATCAAAAATTGTTCGAGCCATTATTCATTTTTATATGTAATTCATCAAGAAGATCAAAAATGTTTAAAATATAAAGTGAGACTTATAGTATACTGTACAACTTTTTTGTGTTACATAGAAAGTTTGCTCATAGTTACTTCATTTCTCCCACTATATTATCTCCAATGTCTATTTTACATCTCTTTATCATCTCCTGCCTCCATGTTGTTTCTGCTTTCCTGACAGACTACGCTATGAATTCCATATACCACAATAACTTCTGTAACAACATGCAACATATCTACAAAGGAAACGGTGTATATTAAATTATAGACTCTGTATTGATACCTACATTTTGGTACTTAAATAAAAAAAAAAACAATTAATAAACATACAATTTTTTAAAGTGATATTTTTTTACATAGTACGCTCCCCGGTGCGCTCCCCGGTGCGTGTACCGGGCGCTTCCCCCGCGAAAATCGAAAAAAAAAAATAATTTTGAGACCCCGCCGGGCCCTTTAATGGCCCCACATCTAACCTAGTGGGTCAGGGGGGGTCTACCCTGCCCCCTTATGGTCAATTCCCCCCTTTGTTTTTGCCACCTCTTGTGTCTCGATTTTACCGAGACACAAGATGGCGGCCGCTCCAGACTGTTTAGAATGTTTACAGACACCCGAGACCCAATCAGCTTTCTGCGCGCAAGTCGCGTGGCGCGCCCGGTGCGCGTACCCGTGCGCGTACCGGAGCGCGTCTATAGATATATATATTTTTTTGAACCTAAATTACTCAAAATCCACTGGAGCACATATCTTGAGACATAGCAAAGGCACATCGGGCTACCAGTCTCTACAATTTCCCAAGTTTGGTGTAAATCCATTCAGCCGTTCGAGCTAAAAGTGAAATTGACCGCCCTATGGAAATTAACATGGGAAAAACGCGTTTTGGGACCCCCCTTTTATCTCGGACCCTGCTTGACGATTCCCTTCCAAACTTTCAGGGAAGGACCGGGGCGCCGCGAGGCCATTTTGAGGAAATTTTCAGGCAGATTCGTCAACCGGCGCCAAAGTTATTCCAATATATATATATATATATATATATATATATATATATATATATATATATATATATATATATATATATATATATATATATATATATATATATATAAAAAAACCATAGGTTATAGACCATATATAGTTAGGAATTAGCATTTACAAAACCTTGAAAATTCACTGAAAAAACCATAGGTTATAGACCATATATAGTTAGGAATTCGCATTTACAAAACCTTATTTTACTCACACAAAACCATTGAAATTCCATATATAGTTAGTTGCACTAACTATATATCGCGCACCCGCAATCCACTGCTGATGATGTCACATATTACATCATTCATGACATGGTCAGTGACATCACTGATGACATCACTGATGACATCTCAAATGACATCACTGATGACATCTCAAATGACATCACTGATGACATCACTGATGACATCTCATTTGACATTACTGATCACATCACTGATGATATCATTCATGTGATACTACGATGAACCTCTTCAGACTCTAATATAACCTTAGATACAATCAGTGTAAACAGACACTCACAGACTGTCACTCATCCATGGAGTTACTCACACACCTAGTCAGTCATGCAAAGAATCAATCACACCTCCATTTCCTCAACTATACAGTTATACAAACTTTACTTATTCAAACATATACTAACACATATTTACTCTCTTATACAATCCCTGATACAAGTTCACAATGATCCATACAGCCACTCACACATTCACTGGCTCTTATGCACAGTTATTTATATATGTCAACTCTCACATGTACTGTGTTTTACATATGTACTTACTTTGACATGTAGCACTGAGATATCCATTCACTCACCAATACACTCATGCACACAGTCAACCGCCCATACAGCTGTTTCCACATGCACTTTTGAAACCATACATCTAGTGAATCAACTGCTCACACATCTATGCACAGAGTCATACACCTCCCAGCCACCCACACACACACTCAGTCTCCCATACAAATACTTGGGCAACCAATCAATAACCCATATAGTTACTCATATAGCTACTTATCAACACATGCAACAGTTTACAGAACAACAGACATAATGATGCACAAATTAAGACAGTTTAGTCACTAACCCATGCACTCAGTGAGACACATTTAATCACTCACTCATACAGTCAGTCATGCACCTACTAAATCCTTCATCCAGACACTTATACATCCACTCATTCTTCAATATGTAAGACATATTTTAACTTTACAGAAACATACAGTCACTGGATGTTGTCATCAGTGATGTCATCAGTGATGTCATTTGAGATGTCATCAGTGATGTCATCAGTGATGTCACTGACCATGTCATGAATGATGTAATATGTGACATCATCAGCAGTGGATTGCGGGTGCGCGATATATAGTTAGTGCAACTAACTATATATGGAATTTCAATGGTTTTGTGTGAGTAAAATAAGGTTTTGTAAATGCGAATTCCTAACTATATATGGTCTATAACCTATGGTTTTTTCAGTGAATTTTCAAGGTTTTGTAAATGCTAATTCCTAACTATATATGGTCTATAACCTATGGTTTTTTCAGTGAATTTTCAAGGTTTTGTAAATGCTAATTACTAACTATATATGGTCTATAACCTATGGTTTTTTCAGTGAATATATATATATATACATACATATATAAACATATATCATCTGTATATCTATATAAATACAAACATAAATGCATGCATACATATACATATATGCATACAGATGCATGTTATTTACATGAAAGTTGAAAAAACACTAATAAAAGCAAAGCTAAAAAGCCACCTCATTACAAACAGAATGGCTTTAACTTAAACGAGGGCGAGATCTATTGCATTTTCAATGCTTGTTTACTTTGGTTCCATCAAGAAGGCATTCAGGTGTGTCACACATTTGCCATAAATTCTGAATGTTAGCACTCTAGTTGCACATTAGATCACTGTAGTAAAGCTACTGCTCACCAGGGACGTCTGTTGCTGGTATTCAAAGTGCATGTTTCAGTCTGCATGTCAGAATTTTTTTAATGAAATAGAAGAGGATTTGAGAAGTCACTCAAAATGATCCCTAATTTTTCTTTCTGAAGCACTAATCATACTTTCTATGGCAACATTAACCCCCTCATGTTGTTCCTTTTTAAATTGAGTGTTTTCAGACTTACCACTTCATTCCAATCAAGATGGCTTCTGGTGTGCCATACTTTTGTCATAAGTAAGACTGTTAGCGCTCTAGTTGTTCTTTAGAACACTCTGGGACATTCTGTCATTGGGGTATACTTGGGGTACATCTGGGTGATATTTGGGCTACATTTAGGCTCTTTTGTCTCTGGTGGCCATCTTGGGAGACTGTATGTCAGAATTTTTTAATGAAATTGAAGAGGGTTTGAGAAGTCACTCAAAATGTGCGCTAATTTTTCATTCTGCAGCACTAATCATACTTTCTATGGCAAAATATACCCCCTCATGTTGTTTCTTTTTAAATTAAATGTTTTAAGAGTTACCACTTTATTCCAATCAAGATGGCTTCAGGTGTGCCATACCTTTGTAATAAGTAGGACTGTTAGCGCTCTAGTTGTTCTTTAGCACACTCTAGGAGGCTGCAGTAGAACACAAAGGAATCAACTGACAGTCTCTGTCCTTGTTGGATGTACATGTTTTACTGAGAATGTCAGACTTAATTTTCACATGACTGAGAAAGATAATGTGAATTTACAGAAAATATGCTTTCAGTTTAGCTTATAGATCCCCTTCCAAACCACTGTGGGAAAATCATGAGATATTAGTTTTCTTTCAAACAATATTCATGATATCACAGCAGAAGGCTTTTTCACATGGTAAAATCACCTTAGAACACACCACAATTCCTAAAACGAGTATGGTACCATCAACAAATGATTTATAATGTAACTAAAGTCCTAAAACCCTCTATTAACTACAATGCTTTTTAATGAGGTGCTATCATGTATATTGGTCCCAAGATGGCTGCCAACACTTCTTGGATGAAGTGCTGACAGCCAATCAGATCAGATGTGTGGTTAGGCTCCGCACAGATATATATATTTTTTTGAACCTAAATTACTCAAAATCCACTGGAGCACATATATTGAGACCTAGCAAAGGCACATCGGGCTAACAGTCCCTACAATTTTGCCAAGTTTCGTGCAAATCCATTCAGCCGTTCGAGCTGAAAGTGAGGCCAACCGCCCTATGGAAATTAACATGGGAAAAACGCGTTTTGGGACCCCCCTTTTTTCTCGGCCCCCCCTTGATGAAACCCCCCCAAATTTTTAGGGGCTGCTCAGAAACAAAATGTTCCATTTTCCTGAAAATTTCAGCTAATTCCGTCCACAAACGCCAAAGTTATTAGACATAGAATTTTCAAAAATCCCATAGAGAAAAAATCCTAACTATATATACCTACTGGCGACTGCCAGTAGGTAATATATATATATATATATATATATATATATATATTCACTGAAAAAACCATAGGTTATAGACCATATATAGTTAGGAATTTGCATTTACAAAACCTTGAAAATTCACTGAAAAAACCATAGGTTATAGACCATATACAGTTAGGGATTAGCATTTACAAAACCTTAATTTACTCGCACAAAACCATTGAAATTCGCATATATAGTTAGTTGCACTAACTATATATCGCGCACCCGCAATCCACTGCTGATGATGTCACATATTACATCATTCATGACATGGTCAGTGACATCACTGATGACATCACTGATGACATCTCAAATGACATCACTGATGACATCACTGATGACATCTCAAATGATATCACTGATGACATCACTGATGACATCTCATTTGACATTACTGATCACATCACCGATGATATCATTTATGTGATAATACAATGAACATCTTCAGACTCTAATATAACCTTAGATACAATCAGTGTAAACAGACACTCACAGACTGTCACTTATCCATGGAGTTACTCACACACCTAGTCAGTCATGCAAAGAATCAATCACACCTCCATTTTCTCAACTATACAGTTATACACACCTTACTTATTCAAACATATACTAACACATATTTACTCTCTTATACAATCCCTGATACATGTTCACAATGATCCATACAGCCACTCACACATTCACTGGCTCTTATGCACAGTTATTTATATATGTCAACTCTCACATGTACTGTGTTTTACATATGTACTTACTTTGACATGTAGCACTAAGAAATCCATTCACTCACCAATACACTCATGCAGACAGTCAACCGCCCATACAGCTGTTTCCACATGCACTTTTGAACCCATACATATAGTGAATCAACTGCTCACACATCTATGCACAGAGTCACACACCTCCCAGCCACACACACACACACTCAGTCTCCCATACAAATACTTGGGCAACCAATCAATAACCCATATAGTTACTCATATAGCTACTGATCAACACATGCAGCAGTTTACAGAACAACAGACATAATGATGCACAAATTAAGACAGTTTAGTCACTAACCCATGCACTCAGTGAGACACATGTAATCACTCACTCATACAGTCAGTCATGCACCTACTAAATCCTTCATCCAGACACTTATACATCCACTCATTCTTCAATATGTAAGACATATTTTAACTTTACAGAAACATACAGTCACTGGGTGTTGTCATCAGTGATGTCATCAGTGATGTCATTTGAGATGTCATCAGTGATGTCACTGACCATGTCATGAATGATGTAATATGTGACATCATCAGCAGTGGATTGCGGGTGCGCGATATATAGTTAGTGCAACTAACTATATATGCGAATTTCAATGGTTTTGTGCGAGTAAATTAAGGTTTTGTAAATGCTAATCCCTAACTATATATGGTCTATAACCTATGGTTTTTTCAGTGAATTTTCAAGGTTTTGTAAATGCTAATTCCTAACTATATATGGTCTATAACCTATGGTTTTTTCAGTGAATTTCGATGGTTTTTTAATAGCAAATATCAAAAGCTGTAAAATGTCAAGTACGTGGTAGGTAAAAACATTTTCGTATTTATGCACGCTGATGTGCTTTGAACGCTGCCCCCCCCTCCTCTTTTCTTTTAGGAGTATTCTCTCTTTGCAGATAGTGAAGGGTAGGTAACACAGGCCTTTGCCCCCGTTGTAATCCGTCGTGCCTGCTTCCCTCTCCATTTGATTGATTGTTATCCTAGCATTTATTGTTTTGGAATTGGTTCTCATTGGTTCATTCTCTATTTACAAACAAGCACAGAGTCGCAATACTCTGTTTAGTCTTTGCAGATAGTGAAAAATCGTTAAAAATTTTTTTTTTAATTTAAAAAATCTATTTATTTAAAAAATGTATAAAGCGCAGCATATACCCGTGGGTGTCTTGGCGCTGTGACTCTGCTAATTATCTCTGAATAGGCGTTATCTGACTTAAGAAGTGTTACCATAGTCTATTATTGGTCAAACAACCAAGTTTTTCAGCAATTTTCTAAACTGAAGTAATGAGGGTGACAATCTAATTTTCTTTGGAAGAGTATTCCGGAGTCGGGCCGCGGTGTTAGTAAAACATCTATCACCCCATGTGACCGTCCTGGTCCGCGCCACTGCCAGTTGGTGCATCTGTTCAAATCTTAGTGATCTGTTGGGTTGATAGAAAAGAAGCTTCTGTTTGAGAAACGCCGGGCCATGACCGTTTAGTGCTTTAAAGGTGAGGCACAAGGTTTTAAATCTGATGCGATTTCTCACCATTAGCCAATGGTAGTTCTTGATTACTTCCTTAATGGAATGAAATTTGGGAGTGCCTGATAATAACCTTGCTGCTGCATTTTGGATAAGTTGTAGCTTGACCACCACCCGGGCCTGAGCGTTTGCAAATAATCCATTGCAGTAATCCAAAGACGAAAGCACCAACGAGCTCACCACTGTTTTTCTTGCGTTATCTGGAAGATATGGTAGGATTTTTTTGAGGAGCCTAAGCTTGTAAAAGGCTGATGATGCTACCTGATTGGCATGATTAGCAAAATTGAGCTTATCATCAAAAATTATTCCTAAGTTCCTAACCTTCTGCACAGGTGCTGGGGGGGCTCCAAGTGGGGTAGGCCACCAAGTCGAAGACCACTGCGGAGATAACTTTCCAAAAATCATTACCTCAGTTTTCTCTGAGTTAAGTCTTAGACAGTTCTCCGCCATCCATTCCTTGATTGCCAACATGCCTTCCTGAAACCGAGCTGATACTTCTTCGCCATCATTCTTGATGGCAATCACCAACTGGGTATCATCAGCGTATGTGGTCAGGCTCATCCGGTAGTTTTTAATAACCCTAGCTAAGTCCGACACATAGATGTTAAAAAGTGTCGGACTTAGGGATGAGCCTTGCGGAACGCCACATGGAAGGGCGAGATCAACAGATTGAAATGATCCCAATGTCACTACCTGTGTTCTCTTTGACAAAAAAGAAGACAGTAGATCCTTGGCCATTGAGTGAATGCCCATTTCTTCGACACGGTCAATCAACATGGAGTGATTGACCGTGTCGAAGGCCGCAGACAGATCCAACAGGACCAACACCGCTGTGCCTCCTTGGTCCCTGATGGTCCTGATATCATCAGCAGCCTTTATGAGTGCGGTCTCTGTTCCATGCATTTTACGGAACCCAAATTGAGAGTCATCAAGAAGACTGTTTTGTTTGATGTATTCTGATAGTTGTTTATTCATAGCTTTCTCCGCTACTTTGGCCAGGAAAGGCAGGCTGGCAATAGGTCTATAATTTTTTAATATAGTTTTATCTAGACCGATCTTTTTGAGGAGGGGTTTCAGTAAGGTGTTTTTTAACTTGTCCGGAAAGACCCCTGAATGGAACATGGCATTGCAGATTTGAGTTATGACTTCACTAACCAAGTCAATTACAGGGACGAAAATTTTGGGGGGGCAGGGATCTAAGGCTGAGCACGTTTTTATAAGCCTCTTGAGATCTGTTGTCTCCTCTTTCGATATCTCCCTGAATTTAGAAAATGAGCAATCGAGGGCCTTACTCGGTTGTTTAGGTTTCGTATTTATATGGGTTTTAGTTACTGAAAATTCGGAGTAGATATCATTTACTTTTGAGAAGAAAAAGCCAGCCAACGCATTACAGAATTCCTGCGAATGAGGAGGACTCATGTCTACCGATTTCCCTGCCAGTGTCTTAACCACCTCGAACAGTTGTCTGCTAGAATTTTTGGAATTTTCTATTTGCTGTTCAAAATATTTCTTTTTTTCTTCCTGAATCATTTTTTTATAGACGGTTACTGTGTCCTTATACATGGACTTGCTTTTGTTGTCGTAGGTCTTTCGCCAGATTCTTTCCTGATTCCTACAGATCTGTTTTTGCTTTCTAAGGGTTTCTGAATACCATGGGGCCGAAGGCACTTTCCTGTTTTTTGAGATGGACTTCAATGGTACATGTGCCTCCACCGCATTGCCCACCCAGTTGAGAAACTGACCTACTGCTGCGTTAGGTTCTGCCAAAATATCAGGACAGGACTTAGACAGGGACATTCTGAAGGTCTCGTAATCGATATCCTTCCATACTCTAAACTTTTCCTGTGAAGGAGGGGTCCGTTTGGGAGTATTGACCCGATTGATCGGAATTTGGCACAGAATGGCATGGTGATCGGGTCATGTAAGGGGCAATATGTCAGTTATACCTAACTCATTGATGTTAGAAAAAATGGCATCTAAAATATGTCCAGCCTCATGAGTTGGTACATTTATGTACTGGTTTAATCCTAACGTTTCACAGTCCGCTATTAAAGATTGAGTTTCAGACTCCTCCGTCTTGTCTAAATGGAAGTTTAAGTCTCCCAATGCCATGAAGGTGTCATCAATAGCTAATGGTTCCATCCATGACATAAAGGAGGATAGAAACTCCGAACGTGGACCTGGCGGTCTATAGATAAGCACTCCTTTGAGATTATATGAAGGGGTCAGATTGATGGCAAAATGTAACGCCTCACATGCTGACGACGGTATAGGAGAAATTCTGACCGGGAAGATCGTCCGGGCAATGATTGCCAGGCCCCCTCCTCTTTTTCCTCCCTGTCTATCCAGCCGGTATGCCGTAAAACCTTGTAGTACTGCTACCTGTAGATCAGGCTCAGACGTTTCATCCATCCACGTCTCGGTTATAAAAAGGACGTCTATTTTTTGGTCCACAATTAGATCAGCAATCTCCTGCCTATGCCTAGCCAAAGAGCGGGCATTAATAAGGGAGATAATTGTGATATTTTGCTTGGTGGTGTAAGCATCAGAGAGGTTGACCTTATTCTTAATAAGCGGAAAGGAAGACTTACAATCCCCACAACCGATTGTAGTTAGGTCAATAAGATCTTCAGGGTTATGTTGGAAACAGGTCACCATGTGTCCTGGATTCCACTTCAGTATTTCGGCTGGGGTGTATGTGATCCTCTCTATATTAGATGACACAGGGGGTATGGCGCTAGGCGCGGGACCGGCGCGGACGGGCGCAGACGGGCTTGCCTCTGGCGCGCCTCTGGTGCGCCGCCGGCGCACCCGCTGCGCCCGCCCGCTGCGCACCCGCTGCGCCCGCCCGCTGCGCGGACGAAATGGCCGTCCATTTTTATCCAGTGCTGAGGAGGGTGGGAGGCATCCAGCTACTGGACCTCCACCCTTCCTACCTCCAATATGGCGCCTGCTCAGCCTGTTCTCTCCGCGTCAGCACGTATTCTGCTGCGCGGAGTATAGCGTGTAGAAGCGGCAATGTATGCAAATGGGGTCTGCTTATTTAAAAAAGCACAAAAGTTGTAAATGATGCAAACAGAAAATAAGGCACACTTTTAAAAACTCGATACAGATACAGAGCCCCCGGCTTCTGCCTCAGGGGTATTAAGACTAGCAATGAGTCAGCGTGCATGTGCTATTACGGTGATTAAGTAGCCTGGGAGGGCGGGAGGCGTCCAGCTACTGGACCGCCACCCTTCCTACCTCCAATATGGCGCCTGCTCAGCCTGTTCTCCCCGCGTCAGCACGTATTCTGCTGCGCGGAGTACAGCGTGTAGAAGCGGCAATGTATGCAAATGGGGTCTGCTTATTTAAAAAAGCACAAAAGTTGTAAATGATGCAAACAGAAAATAAGGTACACTTTTAAAAACTCGATACAGATACAGAGCCCCCGGCTTCCGCCTCAGGGGTATTAAGACTAGCAATGAGTCGAAACGAAAGGAATCAAGCAAAATCAGTAGGCCACTAATGGGATCTCTTTTTGACCTCGCTAAAATAGAAACATTATGAACAACCCCTCATGACAAATACGAAACTAGTGAGAGGAACTGAGCTCGACACCATGATGGCTGCAAGACAGCTCGGCTCCGCCGCCCACCCCACCCAAAATAACGACAAACACTATGCAAATATTATAAATATATACAACATACCAGCAAAGTAACAGGGTAAAACGTTTTATTAAATAACTATTTACTTGGCAGCCTGCTGCAACATCGATCCAAACAAGCCTTTGTATTTTGGGCTCAAAATAAACCATCAATAGTAAGATTTTCATAGATGAGTGTAGGTTCATGGTTTTCCATCCACAGACTAAAAGCCTGGAGTGGGAGTGAAAGAACAATAACTAGGTAAGAAGGAAGGCAGAGGTTGTGGGAAGGACTCTGGATATGGTATGTTGCTTGGTCCCTGAGATGCTTCGATGTCACTGCCTTGCACAAATGGCATAAGTCCTGGATGTTGGGTGCCATAGTTGAGGGTTCCGAGCAGCGCTTGTAACACTGTCTGAAGCTTATTTGCACCTGCTGCAGCTTCACTATTCTCAAAGTAAATGGGGGCTGTTTGTGGACCTGGCTGCATTGGAAAACAATGTGATGCGGTGCCTCCCTGAACCACTTGACGGAGGCCCCCGAGATAATTGCGCCTGCTCCACACCTTGTCCCACAATCCGTTTGACCTGAAGACACGTCCTGCGATGCCCTGGTCCGACCATCACATATACCTGCGCCAGGAGACGGCGTGGGGTGCAGTAGAAGGGAGAGGCGGCGCGAACGAGCCTCCCCCACCTCCCCAGGTGGAGGTTTCTCAGCTACATCCCAGCGCTTCACTCGACCAGCTGACTTGCGCCCGCTCTTGCGACACAGTGCCTCGCTCGGCCAGCTGAATTGCGCCTGCTATTGCTATTACAACGTCTCACCCGCCATCCAACGGAATTGCACCCAATCTTGCGGTACAGTGACAGGCGGCTGCTACGGAGCTCACGAAATGGCGGTCGGCTCCACAGACTTGGGCCTGGCCTGCAAAGATGGCTCTGGGCAACCGTGGAACTCGGACGCTTGACTGCTAGGGCATGGGCCCCATTCCCAAAAGAGTCCCCTCAGCCTTGAAGATTCTACAACAGTCACCGGGACCCCCAACTCCCGTAGACTTCCCGTGGGGAGCGACTGCCATGATTGCTCGCGGAATGGCCACGACGTAGCCACGAGATGGTGGTGCTCTCATGCTGACGCCAGCTTCAGTCTGAAACATTTAGAAACACTGTAGACTACCAATTCGATCAGTTCCGGTGGAGCCCCAACGTGACCCGGTAGAGAAGAACTTGCCCTCCCCTCTTTGACTGATGGTTTTTGTTGCCTGTCCCTTCTCTTGTCATTTAACAGAACTTTTTGGACTGCTGAAAGGGGTTGTGTTCCGACCGCTGGTTGGTGGCGACATTTTGACTATATTCTGGACCTGCGTTGTCGCGTAATGCGTCATATGACGCGCCGCGTTAGCGCACCCGGAAGTGCTCCGGTGCGCGAGGCGCAGCTTCCCGGAAACGATCCAGAGCGCGGCGCGCAGCGCGTAACGTAAGCATAACAGGTCATGTGACTTGTTAATAAAACTTTTCATTGGTTCATTTTACTTTTGTTATTCTAATGATGAAAGGCTTGGTCATATGACCTAAAAATAACACTTTTCATTGTTTTCGAACATTTTTTTTCCCCAAATGATGAAAGCCCCACCTTTTCTTTTCTCACTCTGACTTGTAAAGCAAAGGACCCAGATGCATTTACAGTTTATCACTAACAATGTTCCAGGCTAATGTATTTTCCCGGGAAATTTACAACTGTCCTGCAAGTAAAATATTCCTATTTCGAGAAAAAGGGCGTTTCTTCGTCCCATGAGGGAGCCATTGAACAAAAGAGGCTCGGCCTGCTGTCTTAGTCGCTGATAGGCATGAATATCGGATTCTTATCGATCACTTTATGTTGCAGGAGTGGAAAACACAA
The DNA here is from genome assembly GCF_964263255.1 of Lissotriton vulgaris. Classification (NCBI taxonomy): domain Eukaryota; kingdom Metazoa; phylum Chordata; class Amphibia; order Caudata; family Salamandridae; genus Lissotriton; species Lissotriton vulgaris. Next base: position 484,267,424 of record NC_141693.1, on the reverse strand, counting down.
CAGCCCTTGACCATTTATCTTTACTGCGTTCCTGGGTATTATACCTTTTAACCGTCATGTAATCGGGCTGCTTTATTTCACTTGCCTTTTACTGATTCAAAAACAGTGGCTATTATTCAAAACTTTACCAATCTAGGTACTACTACCATGTTTTGTTTTAAAAACGTTTATTGTGAAAATGTCAGTATACAAATACGGGCCTATAACCACGTGGGCCGGCCACGGAGCAAACTGGAATCGTATATGATATGGGGACATTTACACTGTAGAAGAACGTAACGGGCGACCCATTAGGTTGCAAGAACTAAGGTGTCTAACAGTTGCGGAATCGGTGGAGGTACATTTTATAATTAAAGTACGACAGGGCCAGTTACAATAAAATTATCTAGATATACATTTGCGGGCAAGTACCATGGGTGACGTTAATTCGAACTTTTAATAGTACAGTAATAAATAACACATCAGAACTTAATATCAATAGGGATGTCCAAATGTTCAATCAGTACTCGTCCCCGCCCGCCATGTGCTTCAAAACTGCATACGTATCTCGTGATATCAAGGTTGGGCAACCAGTACACAACAAGGAGTTACGAGTCCCATTTATACCGGCGCCATTTTGGGCAAGGCCGGGCAGGTCCAGGATATAGTCAAAATGTCTCCACCAACCAGCGGTCGGACCAGAACCCCTTTTGGCAGTCCAAAAAGGTTCAGTTAAATGACAACAGAAGAGATAGGCAACAAGAACAATCAGTCAAAAGAGGGGACGCTTTCGTGAATGGGGCCCATGCCCTAGCAGGCAAGCGTCCGAGTTCCAAGGTGTCCCAGGGCCATTTTAGTGGACCAGGCCCAAATCCAAAGAGCCGGCCACTATTTTGAGAGTCCTGTTGCAGCCGGCTATCGCTGCACCGCAAGAGTGGGCGCAATTCAGCTGGATGGCGGGTGAGTCACTGTACCGCAAGAGCGGGCGGAACTCAGCTGGATGGCGGGCGAGACGCTGTACCGCAAGAGCGGGCGGAACTCAGCTGGATGGGGGGTAAGGCACTGTGCCGCAAGAGCGGGCGGAACTCTGCTGGACGGCGAGGGAAACGCTAAGGGGCGCCCCACTGCAGATGAGGTGCCTCCACCTGGGGAGGCGGGAGAGGCCCGTTTGCGCCGCCTCCCCCCCCCCCCCGGGCACCCCACGCCGTCTTTCGGCGCAGCATTGTAGGATGGCCACACCAGTGCGGCAACTTGCTGGACACCACCTCGGTGCCATCCGGATCTCGGCGCGTTGTGCTGCCTTCGGCCTATTCGCACATCGGTCCGCTACTGACGCCGCCAACGGATTTTGTAGGCTTTTTATAGCCCAAAGCCGCATAACAGGTCTTGTGACTTGTTTATAAAACTTTTCATTGGTTCATTTTACTTTTGGTTTCCTAATGATGAAATGCTTGATCATATGACCTAAAAATAACACTTTTCATTGGATTGAAACATTTTTTTTTCCCAAACGATGAAAGCCCCACCTTTTTTTTTCTCACTCGGCAATCCAAAAAGGTTCCGTTAGATGACAACAGAGGGGACAGGCAACAAGAACCATCAGTCAAAAGAGGAGAGGGCAAGTTCTTCCCTACCGGGTCACGTTGGGGCTCCACCGGAAGTCATCGAATTGATAGTCTACAGTGTTTCTGGATGTTTCAGACTGAAGCTGGCGTCAGCATGAGAGCACCACCATCTCGTAGCTCCGTCGTGGCCATTCCGCAAGCAATCATGGCAGCCGCTCCCCACCGGAAGCCTGTGGGAGTCGGGGGCCCCGATGACTTTTGTAGAATCTTCAAGGCTGAGGGGACGCTTTCGAGAATGGGGCCCAAGCCCTAGCAGGCAAATGTCCGAGTTCAAATGTGTCCCAGGGCCATTTTAGTGGACCAGGCCCAAATCCGAAGAGCCGGCCGCCATTTTAAGATTCCTGTGGCAGCTGCCTATCGCTGCACCGCAAGAGTGGGTGCAATTCAACTGGATGGTGGGCGAGACGCTGTAGCCGCAAGAGCGGGCGCAACTCAACTGGATGGTGGGTGAGACGTGTAGCCGCAAGAGCGGGCGGTAAACGGCTGAATGGCGGATGAGGCACAGTGCAGCAAAAGCGGGCGGTAAACCGCTAAATGGCGACTGAAATGGTAAAGGGGCGCCCCACTGCAGCAGAGGAGCCTCCACCTGGGAGGCCCGTTCGCGCCGCCCCACCCCCCCCCCCCCTGGGCACCCCACGCAGTTTTTCGGGGCAGCATTGTAGGATGCCAAGACCAGTGCGGCAACTTACTGGACATCACCTGGGTGCCGTCCGGATCTCAGCGCGTTGTGCTGCCTTCGGCCTATTCGCACAATGGACCGCTACTGACGCCACCTCACAGCAGCCCATTGTTGCTTTGTTTAAAAAAAATTTTTTTAACGTGTTTACTTTGTTGGAGCGTTGTATATATTTATAAGTTATTAAAGTGTTATAATCCTACTACTTTGTTGGAGTGCTATATATTTTTAATGTGACACATGTGAAGACTTTGATGTACAAAAAGGCATCCCTGGAATCTTCTGCTTCAGGCTCGGTCCCACACACCCTCACAGTGAGAATCCCCTCCCCAATCACAATACAGGATTGTTATCAGATAGTAGGAACACGTGTGGTGTGACGGATCTCATGGGGTGGGGGCCTTGATCTACTGTAACTCCTTTGAAGAGGGGTGATTCTTTACAGTTGGGGCCATAAACTACATCCACAGGGCTAGGTGATAGCCTGGGACAGGCCTGGACAATCAGACACAGAGGAAGAGGAGTGTCAGAGGGTGTGGTAGTGAATAGGGTGAAAGGGAGGTGTCGGCGGGCACAGGGTGTGATTCTCAGGGAAGAGCAGCGCAGATGGGGGGAGGTTTATGGCCCATGCATGAGAGAGAGAGCGGGGGTGACCAGTGCGTGGGGGAGATGCTTGCGAGGGTGGGGAGCCATGCTGAGGATCGGCGGCGTGCAGAGAGTGGGTCTGGTCAAGGCATCTAAAATGGCTGCCGTGCACGACAAAAGTGTGGCATTGGAAAAAAGGCAAGATGGCGCAGACAATGTTTATCAATACGGATTAATTTATAACAATTATTTTTAACAATATATTTACTCGGAGTGTCAAAATGGCGGTCAACACTTCCTGATTTCCTTTGAATCGAACGTTAACAGACGTCACGCAGCAAAAAAAAAAAAAAAACGCTCACGCGCAGCCGCTGGAAGACATGTATCAACATATATGAGCATCCTCAGCCACCCTCAGAAAACATAGGGGATCAGGATACGTCTCCCGTACCCCCTTATACCCATTTCTCACATTGTTTTTCCTCCATCTTGTAATTTAATTAAAACGAAACACAAAATGGCGAATTCCCGTTTCGCGACCCGGTTCGCTACCCGGTTCGCGAACCGGAAAGCGCTTCTACCGCAAAAAATCAATTTTTTTTTATTTGCCCCACGGGACCCTTTAATAACCCCAACATCATTCCTAGGGGGTCAAGAAGGGTCTACCTTGCCCCCTTTCATTAAATTCCCCCTTCGTTTTTCTCCTCCTCTTGTCTCTCGATCCTACCGAGAGACAAGATGGCGACCGTTCCGGACTGTTTAGAATGTTGACAGACACCGGAGAGCCAATCAGCTTCGCTTCGCAAAGTTCCGTTACGCGAAAAGTTTGCGAACCGGAGCGCTACCCGGGACGCTGTCACAGATATATCTGTTTTTAAAATGTTAATTTCTCAAAATCCACTGGAACACATATATTGAGACCTAGCAAAGGCACATCGGGCTAACAGTCCCTACAATTTTGCCAAGTTTCGTGCAAATCCATTCAGCCGTTCGAGCTAAAAGTGAGGCCAAACGCCCTATGGAAAAATGAATGGGAAAAAACGCGTTTTGGGACCCCCCTTTTTTCTCGGCCCCCCCTTGACGAAACCCCCCCCAAAATTTTCAGGGGCTGCTCAGAAACAAAATGTGCCATTTTCCTGAAAATTTCAGCCGATTCCGTCCACAAACGCCAAAGTTATTAGACATAGAATTTTCAAAAGTCCCATAGAGAAAAAATCCTAACTATATATACCTACTGGCGACCGCCAGTAGGTTATATATATATATATATATATATATATATATATATATATATATATATATATATATATATATATATATATATATATATATATATTACCTACTGGCGGTCGCCAGTAGGTAGTTATAGTTAGGATTTTTTTCAATGTTAAATCTCAAAATTCTATTTGGAATAACTTTGGCGCCGGTTGACGAATCTGCCTGAAAATTTCCTGAAAATGGCCTCGCGGTGTTCCGGTCCTTCCCTGAAAGTTTGGGGGGGATACGTCAAGCGGGGGGCGAGATAAAAGGGGGGTCCCAAAACGCGTTTTCCCCATGTTAATTTCCATAGGGCGGTCGATTTCACTTTTAACCCGAACGGCTGAATGGATTTCCACCAAACTTGGCAAAATTGTAGGGACTGGTAGCCCGATGTGCCTTTGCTATGTCTCAAGATATGTGCTTCAGTGGATTTTGAGAAATTAACGTTCAAAAAAATATATATATCTGTAGCCGCGCTCCGGTACGCGCACCAGAGAGCGCTCCAGGCGCGACACGCGACTTGCGCGCAGAAAGCTGATTGGCTCTCAGTTGTCTGTAAACATTCTAAACAGTCCGGAGCGGCCGCCATCTTGTCTATCGGTAAAATCTAGTCATAAGAGGTGGCAAAAACAAAGGGGGGAATTGACCATAAGGGGGTAGGGTAGACCCCCCCTGACCCCCTAGGTTTGATGTGGGGGCTATAAAAGGGCCCCGCGGGGCATTTAAAATATTTTTTTTTTTTTCGTTTTGCGCGGGGGAAGCGCCCGGTACGCGCACCAGGTAGCGCACCGGGGAGCGTAAAATGAGGGAAAAAGATGACAGAGTTTTTAAAAAATGAAGTTTTGATTTAGAAATTGGAGGTAGTTCTAAAAAGAACTTTTTTTTTCTTCTTTTTGTTGTTTTATATTTTTTTTGTGTTTTTTGAACTTTTTGAACTTTTTTTGGCTTTTCAAAACAGTTTTATATATTTTTTGTATTTTTTTAGGGGGAGAAACAAAAAAAGGGAATTGAAACTGGCTCAACTGGAGCAAAAAAACAAAAAACCCAAAAAATTACTTCTTTTTGGGGCACTTGTGATTATCACCTGCAAGGACGATGAGCTTAACGCTTTTTTCGCCATAGGCGATAAGCTTGCCACATGCAGAACAAGTGATTTTAAAATCAGCAAATCTCGGCTGAATGCAAGGCATCACCTCGGATGTTTCTGGTTCTGATGAGGTGGGTTGGTTTCTTTGGGAGGGGGTCCTTGATGACTGGGGGAGGTTACTGGCCAGTTCCCTGAACTCTGCACGAGAGTAGTTGTTTGGGTGCTTTCTGGTCATGTGCCGAATCATGGTATAGTTACCAAAAGAATATTTTTTGTTTGGGTTGCCCCGTGAAAGTTCATCATTGCAGATGAGGCAAGTCACCTTGGGCGCATTCACCTTTTTTTTCCCCTCTGGGATTGAAAAAAACTGCCATACAATGTGTGGTTTGGGTTTGTAAGGTGTATTTTCTTCTGGCAGCCATCTTCTTCTCCCCTCCTCCTCTTCCTCTTCCTCCTCCTCCTGTTCTTGACCACCAATATCATTTGGAGCTGGTCCTCTTGGTGGTTGTGGTGGTGGTGGTGGGGCAGATGCACCAGCTGATGCTACTACTGAAGCCATTATTTGGAGCAAAAAAGTAGAGAGAGCAACAAACAGGTCTTCCTCAGTCAAAGGACAAAGTCAGAATAAGGAAAAAAGGTGGGGTCTTTCATCATTTAGAAAAAAATACTGTCCTGAACCAATGAGAAGTGTTATTTTCAGGTCACAAGACCAGGGGCTTCATCATTATGAAACTAAAACTGTTATGAACCAATGAAAAGTGTTATTTTCTGCTCACATGACCCGACGCGCTTACGCTACGCGCCCGGGGCGCGCCCGGGGGCGCGCAGCGTAAGCGCGTCGGAAGTTTATGTTGTGCGATCGTATTCGCTCGAGTACTTCCGGGTGCGCTTACGCCGTGCGTATCACGCGGTCGCGGCTACGCGATACGTCACGATCATGTTTTCGTTTGCGATATTGGCGCTCACGGGACGCTCCCCGGAGCGCGCAAGCGGGCGCTTTTCAGAAATACGCTTTTCGGGGCGCACTCCGGGGCGCGCTCCGGGAGCGCTCCCCCCAAAAATTAAAAAAAAAAAATGGGATAATTGTAGGGACAGGTAGCCCTATTCTGAAGTGGTTTGTAAAAAAATTAACTTTATAAAAATATGTATTGTGCTACATTGGGCTTAATATATGTTAGAGCCAAAATGTAGCCCAAATGTAGCCCAAAGTAGCCCAATGTAGCCCAAAGATGGCCACCAGAGACCAAAAATTGTAAATGTAGCCCAAATTTCAACTAGATGTAGCCCAACTGTAGCCCAATGACAGAATGTACCAGAGTGTTAAAAAGAACAACTAGAGTGCTAACAGTCTTATTTATAAAGTGAAACTTATAGTTAGGAATTAGCATTAACAAAACCTATGAAATTCACTGAAAAAACCATAGGTTTCACACCAGTTATAGTTAGGAATTAGCATTTAAAAAACCTATGAAATTCACTGAAAAAACCATAGGTTTCACACCGGTTATAGTTAGGAATTAGCATTTAAAAAACCTATTAAATTCACTGAAAAAACCATAGGTTTCACACCAGTTATAGTTAGCTGGAAATTTTACTGATATAAAACCATTGAAATTCCCACGTTATAGTTAGTCGGACTCACTATAACTTGCGCGTGCAATGCACTGCTGATGACATCACATATTACATCACTCATGACATGGTGAGTGACATCACTCATGACATCACTGATGACACCATCCTTGTGACACAGTGACAGACCTCCTCTCAGTGTAAAGTAACCCTTGAGACACATATTCAAAAATAGAAACTGAAATTTTAAAAAAATGGACATACCTATATCAGTTACAACAAGCAATTCGGTACTTCCACTATCTATATACACATCCACTCATTCACCAACAGTTCTATATAGTCACTCATACATATACTCACTCATCATATGAAGAGATACACCTATACATCCTGTTACACACCGACATTCATCCAAAAGTTACTCACACACATAGTCACACGTGCAAATAAACTATTGAACAACCATTTATTTGAATATAGAGTTATACACACACTTCCACCTTACTTCTATTGAAAATTACACATATTTATTCTCTTAAACAATCACTTATAGAAACACATACTTATTTAAACAGGAACTCTTACAATCTCTTACTCTCACATATACTCACTTATATACATCAATATTCATATATACTAGATTAAAACATATGTAGTTACTGATAAAGACACTAGTGAGACAGTCATTCACTCACTAACAAACACATATAGACACTCATCCACCCATACAGTCCTGTACATATGCTGTCTTCAAAACACATACAAACAAAGAGTCAGTCACTCATGCATCTATGTGCTAAGTAATACCCCCACCAAACCATATAGACACTCAAACTGATACTAATAAAAATATCAAATAACCCATATACATACGCATGTAGCTACTTATCAACACATGTAGCCACTTATACACAAAGTGAAACACTAATATATGTATTTAAATATTTAAACATAACTCACTAATATTTATTTTTCAGAAAGACACATATTCACTGGATGGTGTCATCAGTGATGTCATGAGTGATGTCACTCACCATGTCATGAGTGATGTAATATGTGATGTCATCAGCAGTGCATTGCACGCGCAAGTTATAGTGAGTCCGACTAACTATAACGTGGGAATTTCAATGGTTTTATATCAGTAAAATTTCCAGCTAACTATAACTGGTGTGAAACCTATGGTTTTTTCAGTGAATATATATATATGTATTACCTACTGGCGGTCGCCAGTAGGTATATATAGTTAGGATTTTTTCTCTATGGGATTTTTGAAAATTCTATGTCTAATAACTTTGGCGTTTGTGGACGGAATTGGCTGAAATTTTCAGGAAAATGGAACATTTTGTTTCTGAGCAGCCCCTGACAATTTGGGGGGGTTTCATCAAGGGGGGCCGAGAAAAAAGGGGGGTCCCAAAACGCGTTTTTCCCATGTTAATTTCCATAGGGCGGTTGGCCTCACCTTTAGCTCGAACGGCTGAATGGATTTGCACGAAACTTGGCAAAATTGTAGGGACTGTTAGCCCGATGTGCCTTTGCTAGGTCTCAATATATGTGCTCCAGTGGATTTTGAGTAATTTAGGTTCAAAAAAAGATATATATCTGGGCGGAGCCTAACCACACATCTGATCTGATTGGCTGTCAGCACTTCATCCAAGAAGTGTTGGCAGCCATCTTGGGACCAATATACATGATAGCACCTCATTAAAAAGCATTGTAGTTAATAGAGGGTTTTAGGACTTTAGTTACATTATAAATCATTTGTTGATGGTACCATACTCGTTTTAGGAATTGTGGTGGGTTCTAAGGTGATTTTACCATGTGAAAAAACCTTCTGCTGTGATATCATGAATATTGTTTGAAAGAAAACTAATATCTCATGATTTTCCCACAGTGGTTTGGAAGGGGATCTATAAGCTAAACTGAAAGCATATTTTCTGTAAATTCACATTATCTTTCTCAGTCATGTGAAAATTAAGTCTGACATTCTCAGTAAAACATGTACATCCAACAAGGACAGAGACTGTCAGTTGATTCCTTTGTGTTCTACTTCAGCCTCCTAGAGTGTTCTAAAGAACAACTAGAGCGCTAACAGTCCTACTTATTACAAAGGTATGGCACACCTGAAGCCATCTTGATTGGAATAAAGTGGTAACTCTTAAAACATTTAATTTAAAAAGAAACAACATGAGGGGGTATATTTTGCCATAGAAAGTATGATTAGTGCTGCAGAATGAAAAATTAGGGCACATTTTGAGTGACTTCTCAAATCCTTTTCTATTTCATTAAAACAATCTGACATGCAGTCTCCCAAAATGGCCACCAGAGACAAAAGAGCCCAAATGTAGCCCAAATATCACCCAGATGTAGCCCAAGTATAGCCCAATGACAGAATGTCCCAGAGTGTTCTAAAGAACAACTAGAGCGCTAACAGTCCTACTTATTACAAAGGTATAGCACACCTGAAGCCATCGTGATGTGAATAAAGTGGTAACTCTTAAAACATTTAATTTAAAAAGGAACAAAATGAGGGGGTATATTATGCAATAGAAGGTATTATTAGTGCTGCAGAAAGAAAAATTAGGGCACATTTTGAGTGACTTTTCAAATCCTCTTCTATTTCATTAAAAAATTCTGACATGCAGTCTCCCAAAATGGCCACCAGAGACAAAAGAGCCCAAATGTAGCCCAAATATCACCCAGATGTAGCCCAAGTATAGCCCAATGACAGAATGTCCCAGAGTGTTCTAAAGAACAACTAGAGCGCTAACAGTCCTACTTATTACAAAGGTATGGCACACCTGAAGCCATCTTGATTGGAATAAAGTGGTAACTCTTAAAACATTTAATTTAAAAAGCAACAAAATGAGGGGGTATATTTTGCCATATGAATTATGATTAGTGCTGCAGAAAGAAAAATTAGGGCACATTTTGAGTGACTTCTCAAACCCTCTTCAATTTCATTAAAACATTCTGACATACAGTCTCCCAAGATGGCCACCAGAGACAAAAGAGCCTAAATGTAGCCCAAATATCACCCAGATGTACCCCAAGTATAGCCCAATGACAGAATGTCCCAGAGTGTTCTAAAGAACAACTAGAGCGCTAACAGTCTTACTTATGACAAAAGTATGGCACACCAGAAGCCATCTTGATTGGAATGAAGTGGTAAGTCTGAAAACACTCAATTTAAAAAGGAACAACATGAGGGGGGTAATTTTGCCATAGAAAGTATGATTAGTGCTTCAGAAAGAAAATTAGGGATCATTTTGAGTGACTTCTCAAATCCTCTTCTATTTCATTAAAAAAATTCTGACATGCAGACTGAAACATGCACTTTGAATACCAGCAGCAGACGTCCCTGGTGAGCAGTAGCTTTACTACAGTGATCTAATGTGCAACTAGAGTGCTAACATTCAGAAATTATGGCAAATGTGTGACACATCTGAATGCCTTCTTGATGGAACCAAAGTAAACAAGCATTGAAAATGCAATATATCTCGCCCTCGTTTAAGTTAAAGCCATTCTGTTTGTAATGAGGTGGCTTTTTAGCTTTGCTTTTATTAGTGTTTTTTCAACTTTCATGTAAATAACATGCATCTGTATGCATATAAGTATATGTATGCATGCATTTATGTTTGTATTTATATAGATATACAGATGATATATGTTTATATATGTATGTATATATATATATTCACTGAAAAAACCATAGGTTATAGACCATATATAGTTAGGAATTAGCATTTACAAAACCTTGAAAATTCACTGAAAAAACCATAGGTTATAGACCATATATAGTTAGGAATTCGCATTTACAAAACCTTATTTTACTCACACAAAACCATTGAAATTCCATATATAGTTAGTTGCACTAACTATATATCGCGCACCCGCAATCCACTGCTGATGATGTCACATATTACATCATTCATGACATGGTCAGTGACATCACTGATGACATCACTGATGACATCTCAAATGACATCACTGATGACATCACTGATGACAACATCCAGTGACTGTATGTTTCTGTAAAGTTAAAATATGTCTTACATATTGAAGAATGAGTGGATGTATAAGTGTCTGGATGAAGGATTTAGTAGGTGCATGACTGACTGTATGAGTGAGTGATTAAATGTGTCTCACTGAGTGCATGGGTTAGTGACTAAACTGTCTTAATTTGTGCATCATTATGTCTGTTGTTCTGTAAACTGTTGCATGTGTTGATAAGTAGCTATATGAGTAACTATATGGGTTATTGATTGGTTGCCCAAGTATTTGTATGGGAGACTGAGTGTGTGTGGGGGTGGCTGGGAGGTGTATGACTCTGTGCATAGATGTGTGAGCAGTTGATTCACTAGATGTATGGTTTCAAAAGTGCATGTGGAAACAGCTGTATGGGCGGTTGACTGTGTGCATGAGTGTATTGATGAGTGAATGGATATCTCAGTGCTACATGTCAAAGTAAGTACATATGTAAAACACAGTACATGTGAGAGTTGATATATATAAATAACTGTGCATAAGAGCCAGTGAATGTGTGAGTGGCTGTATGGATCATTGTGAACTTGTATCAGGGATTGTATAAGAGAGTAAATATGTGTTAGTATATGTTTGAATAAGTAAAGTTTGTATAACTGTATAGTTGAGGAAATGGAGGTGTGATTGATTCTTTGCATGACTGACTAGGTGTGTGAGTAACTCCATGGATGAGTGACAGTCTGTGAGTGTCTGTTTACACTGATTGTATCTAAGGTTATATTAGAGTCTGAAGAGGTTCATCGTATTATCACATGAATGATATCATCAGTGATGTGATCAGTAATGTCAAATGAGATGTCATCAGTGATGTCATCAGTGATGTCATTTGAGATGTCATCAGTGATGTCATTTGAGATGTCATCAGTGATGTCATCAGTGATGTCACTGACCATGTCATGAATGATGTAATATGTGACATCATCAGCAGTGGATTGCGGGTGCGCGATATATAGTTAGTGCAACTAACTATATATGGAATTTCAATGGTTTTGTGTGAGTAAAATAAGGTTTTGTAAATGCGAATTCCTAACTATATATGGTCTATAACCTATGGTTTTTTCAGTGAATATATATATATATATATATATATATATATATATGTATATATATATATATATATATATATATATGTATATATATATATATATATATTGGCATACTCCCTTCGTCCCTTCAATCAGTCCACACGTTGCCGCAGAAACAGAGGAGCCAGGACCCAGGAAGGTGCAAAAGTACATTTATTTTCAGCCACAGTCCACCATCAGCATGACGCGTTTCGATCCCGTTGGATCTTGATCACATGTCGCGCTACATGGTGCTTGTTCCGGTTTGAAAGGACATTTTTTGTTATTTTAAAGTGATACACACCCAAAACAAAGTGTACAGATACTATGTATAATAGAGTTGTGTCTACAAAATGTTCTTACTCTTCACTACTTTTGTACTCATACATTACAGTACATATATATATTTATATATCCTTCTAATTTTGACTTCCTGTAGAGCTATATTCCCTTTTGCGGGGAGGTTGTGGGGTGCTGTTTCTGACTGCAAGTTTAGTATTTGGGGCGGTGTGTGAATATTTTCTGGTTCAAAGGTGTTGTGTCCTGCTTATGACTCATTTTAGTTTTTGGAAGTGCTGCGTGAAATTGTGGGAGCTATGTGCCTCAGTTCAGTGTTTTTTTTAACCCCTTTGCCACTCCGTCATGAGCACACGCCACCCGTGGCTCATGACGGAGTGGTTCCGTCACAAGCATGGAAGGGGTTAAAGATCTTTTGGGAGCTAGGTGCCCCAGTTAGGGATCATAGGGAGGTGTGTTCTCTATTACGTGCAGGGTGTGGGAACTGTTTGCTCCAGTTCTAATCTGTTTAAGAGGTTTTGGGAGCTAAGTGCCCCAGTTCAATTTTCAGAGGTCTTGGGAGCTAGTGACGTGAGCAAGCCTCAGCTAGGCCTACTAGTGCAAGTGGTTCGCCCTTCTCTGCACAGAGTCCTCAGACCATAGCAAGAAGTTGGCAATGAATCTGGAAAATACAAAAGCAAAGTTTATTAAACCTTTAAAGGTGGTACTACAGTCCTCACAACACCCTTCAGTATTGTATAGAGTAGCACACCAAGCTAAAGCACATGGCCCCTTTTATACACAATGAGGGGCCTCAAAAGAAGGCGGTACAGAATACAAGAGCAGTTTTATGACCATACAAGGACAATTTGGAAAGCACAATCAATAAGTGGGTGGAGTTAACAGTCTTCAGTAACTAGTAAACACATTCCTATCTGGAACTAATTAGTAACAGCCGCAGACTCTACTGGGCATGTCTGGGCATGCTGAAAGTGGGAGATGCTAAATATAGCCAGTTGCCGGGCAGACTTCAGGCGCAGTTAAAAAAGAGGTAGGACAAAGCACATGATGAGCACATGGCAATGTATGGCATACAAAATGGCCGCTACGAATACAAAATGGAGTCGGTACATTTGCTACGATAATGGTCAAATACAGTATGTCTTCTGCTAATGCTTAACCCAATCGCCCTTGATTTACAACAGACAACCCTTTCAGCATTAGCTGAAGACATTCAACTTCCCCGGATAAGCTAGATACTCATCCCTCATATCAATGACCATCATATCAGCTATCTCTTTGTTCAAGTTATTCTGCATTTTGACTTCTGCAACATTTCTTTTGGTCGGTATGCAAGCAGTAATACACATAGAACATATCATCAGACTATACTGGATACACATACAACAGGTGAAGACTATTGCAATTATTATACATAGAGCAGTCAGTACTTTCCAGCCCCAGGCAGAAATTAGAGTCCAAAGCCATCCTGTAAAAGTCCATGTACCATTTTCTGTATGGAGGTTTGCAGCGATTTTATGAAGTTTATTAATCGCTTTATACACTGAAGGTGTGTGATCTGGAATGAACACACAGCAACTACTACCTATAATGCGACATGCACCACCTCTATCTGCTAGCATGACGTCCAGAACCATTCGGTTCTGTAAAGCAACAATACTAGCAATTTGCAACTCTTCAGTGAGGTTTCCTAGAGCTGCAGCTGTTTGATCTGTAACAACTTCTACAACTCTAGTTAATCGTCGCACTTTTCTGCTATTTAATGCAGCACCCACAAAAAAGAACAATCCTAAATTAAAATCTATATATTGTTGTAGGCTAGTATCTGTTTGGTCTATATTATCAGTATTCAAGGATCTCTTATATAGATTTACAGTAATACTGTTGAACAATTTAAGATCTCGATGATATAATGGAGGTGCCAGAAACACAGGGGGCAACAAAAATGCTACGTAACAAACTCCTGTCCATCCAGCTGGCAATCGATAATATCCACGATTCCTACACACAAAATAGGTGTTATGTGAAGCTAAAAAGGTACTATTATTCAAATCATCTATATTCAAAACAGTAATACAATCGCTAATGCCAACAAGATTATGTTCAATGCTCTGTACACATAATTCTGCTTGTGTTTGAGTAACAGAAATAACAAAATGTTCAGCATTAACAGAGTCTCTTGTGTTGGTGAAGATATATGGCGTTGAAATATTGTCCGGTCGATATTCCTCCCACTCTCATTTAGTTCCATTCACTTGGGGATACCCATCTTTGTCTTGATGACACTCTTTGTTCAACTGGAAAAGCAGTCTGCCCACTGTGTGCTTCCTAGTCGCAAAAAGCAAATTATACTAGGCTCGACAGGAGCCATTATGCGAAAAAGGGAGAGGTATAAACGGTGTACCTCCTTTCTTTTGATGTGCAGGCATCATCCCACATATCCAACAGTTCGTGGCATTCGTAGAAATGTGGGTATGATGTAACATCTGAATAAAAGTGTTATTAAGGTAGGATTGTCGATGCTTCAATTCTTGATATGGGAGCGTAAAGAAATAATGCTCCTCTGGTGTCGGTATAGTAACAACAAACAACTCTCAAGCAGGAGTTGTCTCCTCAACAGACCATGTTATTGTTGCCACAATCACCAGGACAACAATAAACCCTACAGCGCAAAAAATCTTCTTCTTTTCCATTTTAATCAAAGCACAAAAACAATTCTTCCTGAAACTAAAGTAGTTGTCAGAGCTCTTACCCCTGGGTAGCCGTTGATTTCTTCACCACGGGCCAAGACGGGTGTCACTACTCTAATGCAGGGCTGATCCCACCCCCCTGCCGCATCGGATCTCAGTTTCACTAACCCAGGGAATGCTCAGACAACTTTCACAAGCGCTGCAGACTTTTTTCTTGGTCTCAAATTATATCTCATTGCTCCAGGGATTGTCTGGTCTGGGAAGAACTCCTCAGATCCATTGGGTGTCACAGCACGGCCTTTCTCCGCAGTCAGAACCTCTCGATGGTCGGTGAACACAGCAGGCTCCACCAAGGTAGGAAGTACTCACAGACAATGGGTGCTGTGAATACAATTTCTCCGGTTCGTGACTCGAACTGCTGTCCTCGTGGCAAGTAGCACTTGCTCTGGCCCACGCCCCCTTGGCTCTAAACTGCTCGATCTCTCAAAGGACTTCAGGAGAATGAAATCACCAGGTTGGAGATTATGGGCTTCACCTGTAGATCTGTCAGGAAGTGCTTCTCAAACCTGTTGATGAATAGAAACCAAGTTATCAGTTAACTGTGCCAAATAGTCATTCATTAAGACGCAAGGTACATCATACACAGAACTTGGTTTAGGAATTCCCCAGATATTCATAGGCCTTCCAAAAAAGATCTCATAGGCGTGAGACATGTTCAAGAATGAGGCACTGATCTAATAGACAACAATGCCAGTGGCAACGCATCTGGCCAAGTCAGAGAAGTAGAAGCCTGTATCTTGGCTAATTTCAGCTTCAGAGTAGCATTGCATCTTTCCACCAATCCTGCTGATTGTGGGTGGAACACGGCATGAAACTTCTGTTTGATCCCTAATCCTTTCAGGACATACTTGATAACGTCCCCTATTAAATGAGGTCCGTTATCACTCCACAAAAATCTACAAACACCATAACGAGGGAAGAATTCCTTCAAAAGTACCTTTGCCGTAGTAATTGCAGTATTGTCCTTTGTGGGGTTCACATCAATCCATTTACTGAAGGCACATACCACCACCAAGACATACTTCAGATTATTACAGCGTTCAAGCTGAATATAATCAATCTGCAATACTTCAAAAGGTGCAGTTGGTGTAGCAAATCCTCCTGCTGGAGTTGGTGTCCCTTTTCCAGGATTGAATTGTAGGCAGATCATGCAGGACTGTACAACTCTCTTGGCTGTGCTAGCAATTTCTGGATGCTCCCAAACTTGTGTAAGTAATTTCACTATTGCTAAAGCTCCAACATGTGCTAGCTCATGTGCCATCTGAACCATAGGTTGTACAAAAGCTATAGGCAACTTCCATGTATCCATCTGTTTGCTTCGCCAACATCCTTCATCATCCAACTCTCCATCCTTGGACCATTGCTCCCGTTCTTTGTCAGAAGCGGTCCTCTGTATCTCTAATAATTCCTTCCTAGCATCGTGCCACCGCTCAGCTTGTGACTTCACTACATACATGGAAGTAGTGTCAGGCTGCATCACAGTCTCACGTGCCACTCGATCTACAAAAGCATTTCCTTGTCCCACCTTATCAGTCACTTTCTTGTGCTCACTACATTTTACTATAGCTATCTTCTTTGGATATGTTAATGCAGTCAGAAGATTATGCACTAGTTATCTGCATCCCCTGTGATGTCAGAAAACCTCTTTCCTTCCAGAGCAGGCCAAAATCATGCGCCACTCCAAAAGCATAGCGGCTATCAGTATAAATGTTCACACGCAAACCTGTACTAAGCTCACACGCTCGTGTCAAAGCTATTAGTTCCGCTGCTTGAGCTGACTTCTGTGGTATAAGAGCTGTCTCCACTATTGTGTGAAGTGAAGCAATTGCCTATGCGCAGAAGTTGTACCATCCGGTAACTTCAGACAAGACCCATCAACCCACAATTCTCCATCTACATCTGGAAGGGGCGTATCTTGCAAATCAATACGATCCTTTGTCTGTTCCTCAGTCAGGAAAATACAATCATGTGTTTCTTGCGCCTCAGGCTGAGTCGCCGGAAATGGCAACAACGTGGCTGGGTTTAGTGTTGCACATCTCTTCAGTGTAATATGAGGAGCTAACAGCGTCAACTCATACCCTGTCAGACGAGCGCTAAATATAGCCTGTTGCCGGGCAGACTTCAGGCGCAGTTAACAAGGAGCTAGGACAAATCACATGATGAGCACATGGCAATGTATGGCATACAAAATGGCCGCTACGAATACAAAATGGAGTCGGTTCATTTGCTACGATAATGGTCAAATACAGCATGTCTTCTGCTAATGCTTAACCCAATCGCCATTGATTTGCAACACTAGGTGCCCCAGTCATGGATCTTAGGGATGTCTGTTTCCCTATTAATTGGACATTGTGGGATCTGGATCGTAGGGTGATGTTGCCCTATGATGTGGAGGTTGTGGGAGCAGTGTTCCCCAATTCAATTTAAAGAGGTTTTTGCGACCTGAGTGTCCGTTGGATCATAGGAACATGTATTTCCTATTTCATGGAGTTTGCAGGAGCTGAGCGCCGCATTTCTGGATGTTTACCCGATTTTCTAAGTTTGAGTAAGTGAGTAATCAATAATGAATATACACACTCATGTAGTTAGTGACCAACTGATGCAGAATGTTATACAACAGAGACAGTGATGCACACATTCACATAGTTTAGTTACTAATCCATGTATTAAGTGAGACACTTTTAATTATTCACTTAAACAGATGTTGCTACACCCAAATGCATTATGGGATTAACAGGCAGAAAATCCTATAGGAAAGGAATGTTGTGAGGAAAAAAGCATTGCTGCTTTCAAGCACATCAAGAAAGTGAAACATATAGACACTGTGTATCAGAAAGTTATTTAATGGAAACAAAAAATGCATATTGTGACATACATGTTTTAAATAGTGAACTAAAATTGCACAGTTTCAATTCACAAATGCAGCTGCACAGGAGACAGAGGAAAGTGAATGTGAGGACACCCAGGAGACTCAGGAACAGTCAGGAGTGGACACACATCTGGCCCCTTATACCCCAAACACTGCACCCACATGAGGCAGGACCACAGTCCCACCCCTACCTGCCATGGAAGTAGAGGATGAGACCCAACATGAACCCCAGACATCCCAGGTTGGGCGTTCACCCACAACAAGACCCCAATCACAGGTGGGGCGCAACAATGTCCAAACTTGGAGGTGCAGGTCAAGGAAGGGCACAGATGGGAACAGCAGAGGATGCAAAATGCCAAATGCTCGGGGCGCAGCGCCTGCGAGCAAAAAACATGAGATTAATGCAGGCACAACTTTGCACAATGTCTAACAACATGGTAGACATGAGGGACTGCTTGAAGGACTACAGCAGTGGTGAAAGGACTTGTGCCCAGATGCATCAAGCATTTTTGGAGTCGCAAACGGTGCGATTCCTTAAAATCGGCCGTTTGCGATTCCAGAAATGCTTTTTGAGATGCATCATTTGTTTCTGTAGAAAATCGCTAATTTTGCGATTTTCTAAAATGCGATTGCATTTAAGGAATCGCAATTTTGCGATTCCTTAAATGCAATGCATCATTTTAAAAAAAATTGCGAATTTTCAAATTGCAAGTGCAAATTACCACGAGGTTGAACCTCGTGGTAATTTGCAAAATTGTTTAAAAATGCACAAAAATGCATTTTTTAAACTGTTAAGTTACAGACACACATGTCCTTAGGACATGTGTGTATGTAACTTATAGGTAAAAGTGCATTTCATGGGTGCAGGGGGGGGGTCATTTGGACCCCCCTCTCCACCCTTGAAATGCTTTGTTGAATTGCGATTTCAAATTGTGAATTCGCAATTCCCATTCATTCCTATGGGCATTTCAGCCCAAAAAAATGCGAGAAAAATGCTGCATACCATTTTGCAATTCCTAATTTGCGATTCGGTAAATTTCGCAAATTAGGAATCGCAAAACAGTAGTTTGATGCATCTGGGCACTAGACAACCAAATAAAGCCATACAGGAGCTATGCGGGGTGATGCAGAAGGACCAGGTGTCCCAACAAAGAAAGCAATGCCAATTCTTAGAGCACTTAGATGGCTACACCAGAGCCATCAACCGGCTGAGCACAAACACAGCTGTGCTGTCCCGTCGTTCTGTGGCCATGCAGGTGGAAATGAGCCGTTGCTGTGGGGATGTGGCCTGTGGGCTCATCCGTGTCACAAATGCAATTGAGCAATTTCAAACTGCTTCTTCTGGGGCAGTAATGTATTGGTTGGAGGGGAGAGTGAAGAGGCATCCAGCCTCTGTAGTCTCTTGCTGTCAGTGACTACATGCAAGAGGCACACCACTAGGACTACCACTGCATCAGAAGGCTCCACGAGGGATGTGACTGAGCCTACAGAAAGGTGTTTGGGGGTGCGTTCCGTGTGGAGATGTGTGCTGCATTGTAACACTTCTCACTTGGGGTACTTGGGTAGAGGTATGGTGTCAACATGTAGGAGTGCACAGCATATGCGCTGTCACCTACAGGGTAGTAAGCAACAGGTTACTGACTGATATGCATCACCATTTGCACAGAGTATGCAAGACATTGTAAGATATTTTTACCTAGCAGGTATCCTTTGCCAAATTCACCCCCAAGGAGACAAGGTGTATGCCACTGTGTCAAAATATGTTGGAGTCATGTGTGCTGACAGGGAATTGTGCCACCATGTCTGTCATGATGTTTTTAGCATTGCAGACAACTTGTATATTCAGTGAATGTTAGGATTTTCTGTTTCTATATATGTACTCATTCACTGATGGCGGACAAATGGCCACATGCGTTCCATCAAGGCAACCTATCAAATGGGGAAACCGGGCTATTTGATAGAAGTCTAGTTTTGTTTGATGCAATTTTTGTGGGGTTGAGGGAAGCTAATTTGGTTGTGTATCCTGGTCAATATAGCGTCAAGGAATGCATTGAAAAAGCGTGATAGGGAACTTTGTGACACCCCTCCAGCTACAAATACTACACCCTGGAAGCTACCAGATGCTGGTAGGTGCAGGGAACATAGAACCTGCACATGGGTGGGTATGGCATGTGTCCTGCGAGTCCGACGCTGCAGGAGGGGATGTAATTCAGCTATGAGATCATGGATCATGTCTGAATTTAATCTATACTTGTCATAGATCTCCTCCTCTGTCTGTCTGGCCCAACAATGTAATGCACATTCTGAAAATGCGCTCCTGTATCCTTCTTCTCTATGCCTCAGCTCGTAGCTTCATCCTCCTCGCCATGATGTAGAGTGCTCATTGTGAAACATTCTGAGGCCCCCTGGGCCAATGTTTCCCTTGCCAATGTTTCCCACCTGTTTCAAGTGTTTTTACCTGTTTACCACCTGCCTGAAAAATTCTGTAATTTCGATTGCAATATGCGAATTTTCATGCATTGGTTAGCGCTTATCAATTTTGTAAATCACAAATAGATAATCACAATTATTGTATTCGCTAAATTGCTATTCTTTATTTTTGTGATTTTCTTTGGTTTTCTGAGAATTCTATTAATGCCTTCCTAAAGGCTATATTGCGTACACAAACAGCCTTTTGCTTAGCGATTTCCAAATTTTTAACACGCAAAATAGCTTGATGCATGTGGGCCTAAATCACTTAAAATTACAGACTAGATTTTAGATCTTCATACTGGCCTTACATCATCCGTAAGGTACAGCCCAAACAGGGAATGCACGCAGCACTTTAAAGAGAGTAGTCCGCCAAAGATGCATTTTGGCTCCTTTCCTTTTTATTTTGTAAATTGTTAAAAAAAAAATGTATGCACTCTTACTTGGAGAGACAGGGACCAATATATCCTGAGTTTCTCTGCCTTTGTGTGAAGCTCAACATCAACCAGGAATGTCACATTAAAGCCACACATAGGCAATCACTGGTAATGCAGCACCCTCTCAGTGAAAATAATGGAGCCAACTACTTAAAATAAAACTCCATAGGAAACAATAAAAATGTAATTATTTTGTATGATTTAAAAATATAATTACACTTACTTTAATTTAATGTAATGTAAATTGGTATCAAATCAATCATAATTGTAAGTTTTTTATACACACATGACTTTTTATAATTTTTACTGCATAATGAATGGTTATTCATTTTATATCTTAAGTGGAATTTGTTATATATAAAAAAACGAATTGTATTGATTTATATAACATACAACACTTGCAATACTTTTGTTAAGAAAGGAGTTTCCAATAGCACCTGCCATCTCCAGCTGAAACACATTTCAGCACCAACCAATGTCATCCAGGCTGACCACATAAGAAATGATCACACACACCAAACCTCCTTTCCTGCCTTTTATATGTCAGTAAATGTGTTTGTTGTTTTACCCCTCATTTTGATGAGCAATCATTTGAAGTTAAAGAAAAGAGAAGGTTTATAGAAAGGGATCAACATCTTTGCCATGACCACAAAATATGTCTTTGCCAGATACCCTGCTTTGCACTGGGAAACGGCATTAACCACACAGACTAAACCACACATGCCATTATAACGGAAGCAGAACAATGCTTACCTTAACCATGCATATACCTTTACCACACATTTGCCTTAACTAGGCATATGCTTGGGGAAGACAGTTTGAGGTCTAGCATTACAAAGAGTGGGCAGAGGGTGCTGGAGACTTCCAAAAGACCACATTCTAAGGATTTGGAGCATGGTGAGTTGTTTTTTTAACTTTTATTTAGGTTTCAGGGCATGCAAAAGAGTTGTTTTTAGGGCTGGGTGTGATTTTTGGGTTCAGGGCTGGGTGACAGGATGGGGTTGGGGTGGTTATTAGGGCTGGGTGCTGGGTTTTAGGGCACAGGATGTGGAGGTCGGGTCTGATCTTTACCACTCATATACCTTTATCAGTCATGACTTTACAATGAAAATAGTTGCAAAGGTATGCCTTGTAAAGGTCAAGACCGTGTTGTTTAGGTATGTGCAGTTCTGTCATACAACCCTTTGCACCTGATGTGATACTTGATATGTTTGCAGAATGCGAGCAAGAGCTTGATTCAACTACAGTCCACTCCCAGGCTATCCATGCCTATGTCAAAATACTGGCTACACTCAACTTCATTTGCCATTGAAACTTTCCAGAGGGTCACCTCTACCGACGTTGGCATCTCATAGGCAGAACATTCCCAATGCTTCCAAAAGATACTGAGATGCATCATCAGGAGAGTGCACCAGTTTATCGTCATGCTACACTTACTGGTGGGAAGGCAAAGGATGGCAACTGGTAAGGGAATTCAATGCCTTAGACCAATTCCTTCATGTGCTACTTGCGATAGACTGCAACATGGTGGCATTTCAGCCACCCTATCACACTGCCAGCCTTCTCTACAACAAACACCACTGGCATTCCATCAACGTTCACAAGCAACCTGCAGTGCCAGGAGCTGCTTCACTGATGTGTAAACTGGCTTTCCTGGGAGTACATGACATGGGGTACATTGTTCAGTATTAACACCTCACACTTGGAATAAATGTGTATCTGGGGGTGCCAGTTTTGCATACTCATTCATCCCCACAACACATTAGATACATAATATCCTCCCCACCACCTCCACTGTTTGATTGTAAACATGATGGATAGCATATAGACCAGAGGCCCCTTTTAAAAACCTTTTACATGTCTTTGTTGCAGGTGATGCCAGGAATACTCCCTCCCCTCATCTCCTCACATCCTTCAGTGAGCTACCTACTCTACCTCAACAGAGGTATACTATAGGTCACACATATGTACACAAGCCTTTATAGAAAGCTCTTAGAGCATTCTGAAGTCATATTTCAGATGTCTTGACCATACAGGGGTGGTGGTTGTGTACTCCCCAGAACGTGAGAGCACAATTGTTGTAGCCTATTGTGTGTTGCAGAACATTGTCATGCAACTGAGCTTGCATATGTACATTGAGCCATGATCCATGCCTACATCCATGTACCCTGGTTGAGGTACTAAATAGTGGTCAGGTTGTACAGGTGCAGAATTGGCTAGTCGGCTCTCAAACATTCTAACATTAATCATTAACAACCCATAATCACAAAAACTTGCATGCTACACTCATGTTTAGGGACATACATAAATCCTTACTTAAAGTACGTAGAATAGGAAAACAATGTTTATAATTTTTAATATCTAATTTTTAGTACTTTTGGTACATGCAGGGGTCTCCCTCCTGCATGGGGAGGTATCTCCTCCACATTCAGAAAGTTCCCTCTTGCATGCAATGGATTTCCTAATGAATGTGGATACTCCAATTGGATTGCAGAGTCTCTACCCTCCATGCGGACAGAGACTCAGCAGTGGTGTTGAAGACTTCCACCTGCTACAACAAACAGGAAATGATATGCACAAAAGGAAAGTAGGCCGTTTTGTGGTCACTCTGAGGCATCCGTCCATCAATATAACACCACCCTCTTCCATCCTGCTGCTCCTTGCTCTGATCTCACCCTCAATATGGCCAAGGCAATGGACGAGAACGCTCCTCCATTTATTGATGCTGAATTGGATGTCATCAGAGAGGGGGTCATTGAAAAGTACCCGTACCCTAATGTGGGCCAGGGGAGTAATGCACCATGGGCCCAAATCTCATGGGATGTCACTACATGCAGCAGTGCAATGGGTGTCCACATCCAGCAGTGGAAGTTGCCGCAAGTACTGGCAGGACCTTCATCGCTTGGCCAAAATTAAGGCCCAGGACATTATGGGTCGTTCACCCAGCCACATTCTCAGCACCCCTGCATGACACCAGTATACAGGAGGGCCCTGAGGGTTATGGTGAGACCGGTGAGGAAGATGGCGGCCGGCTAACACGCTCGGTCGGGAGCTCCGACTCACCAGCTACCATGAACTAAGGAGACAAACTTTCACGCAGCGCTTTCTATGGATTTTCTGACTCCTATCAACGCGGCAACCAGCAATTATACCCCAAAGGCACAGGGAGACAGAACGAAAGCTTACGTTCCAACCTTTCAATCACAGAGACCTCGTACTTTAAAATTAGTGACTAGTTATGGAAAAGTCCTTACCTTTACGTTTTGGACAAATGACACGGCGTGACATGGTGAACGGGAGCCCGCGGTTCCAAAGCAAAGTTTGGACATATCATCGGCTCTCCGGTCTCGGCGGCAGCTTTCACCGTGCATTGGAGCCTGGACGGACGCACGGAGAGCGACGTGGAGCTGCCGGAGGGCGTTCCAGAGGATCGTCTTTCAGTTCCGGGGCACGAGCGGCAGGGTCAGCGGGACGATATTTGAACAGAGAGGTATTCAGTGCGTCTCCGTGCAGTTGCATTTGGACACAGGATTGAAGGTCAGGTCGGAGGGTTCACCGGGTGCATGGTATTTGAGCCAGACACTAGGGGGATTGCAGAGGGGCAAAAGAGAAACCGACCAACAAAAAACAGTCAGTTTATCTAATACTGGCGAACTAAAGTTCCCTAGATTAATGAATGAGGAGAATAAGGAGAGGGAGACCCCACTATTCAAAGAGAAAACAGAGGGAAAAGGGTTGCCTTCAAATTTACAGAGAAACAGTGAACAGAGGCACCCTAAAATACTGGAAAACCTGGAAACTCTTACTGAAACAAAAGGACAGTCATATGGGGAAGTAGGTGGTCTGGAAAAGATAACGCCAGATTTAATTACAAGCTTTACAGAACAAACGGTTGATGGGAAAAGCAAAGAGGAGAGTCACAGTTACCCACAAACAGGAGTGTCTATATACAACACAAGATCCAGGAAATTAGAAAGAGGAGCTGAAACGAGCACTTTAACAGAGGCAGAAAAGGACGAAGAACCGAGAGGTGGAGGAAAATCTTCTTACTGCCTAAGAAATCGTAAATTAGTGCAACAATTCGAACCATTAAAAAAGTGTGTGAATCCAAATATCACAAAAAGAAAGCAGAGAGTGTCCCCCAACCTGGTAGAACTGTCAGAAAATATAAAATTAAGATCTATGAAACCGAAGCACATTTCAAAACAAAAGATTAAAGTTACCCCATCTTTACGGTCTTATTTTAAGGTCCAGCAATCAGTACAAGAAAGAGGAGGCCAATTTTCTTTCCAGAACGAGCACTGAACCACCTTCAGGTGACAGTGATTGCTTAAGTAAATCCCTCACGTCTAAAGGAAACTTAGAAGATCAAAAAAGTAGGGAGACATCAGTGACATTTGGAAACGAAATGTCAACGGAGACTACTATCCCACCTAATACAGTCTCGAACACTACACCTTTAATGGAGGTAAATGGAGACGTGAATGGAGACGCACAAATATCCCCACAAAATAAAACTCCAGAGAGCACGACAGAACAAGCAACTAAAAACCTCCTAACAGTACATCCAGCGGAAAAAGCTATGGAGATGTTTTTAGAAAAAATAATGGGTGTAATGACAGAAAAATGTTCAGTTTCTGAGGGGAATCAAAATAAGATACGTGAGGTTTGTGAAGGCTTGGACCAAAAACTAAATGACTTGGGGGAGAGAGTCACTGCAGTAGAAGCGGCAGTTGAAACCCTTAGTAAAAAGGTGAGCATAAATCAAAAAGATATAGGCACCTAAAAGACAGTGAACAATTGGTTAAAGAGAAACTGGAATCATTGGAAAATCAAGGAAGAAAAAACAACCTTAGAATTCTAAATGTACCGGAAAATTTGGAGGGATCAGACATAAAATCATTTATCATTTCCCTCTTCGAGGAATATTTCCCGTGGACAAAAAGCTTCAATTTGATGGAGGACATTCAAAGGGTCCACAGGGATCCTTTCAGGAAAAGTAAGGAAAGGAAAACCCCAAGAAAATTTTTTGCTTTATGACGTACACCCTTAAAGAAAAAATATTGAGCGAGGGCCTAAAAAATGGAACACAAAATAAAGATAACTGGTCCTTTAAAATACGCTCGGACATATGTAAAGCCACACAAGACAGACAGTGGGAACTAGGGCAACATATGCAAGAGCTGAAAACTCTTGGAGCTAACGTCCAGATGAAATTTCCAGCAGCGCTAAGAATCATGTGGCGCAATAAAATGCACAACATAAGGGAGCCCCAGGAGGTAGAAAATCGTATAAATCTGATAAAAGTCCAGATCCAAAGGGAGAAGCCTAATTAGTTTAACCAGAGAAGAAACCTTTTTGAAAATTTCCAAAAAAGAAAAAAAAAGGGGTCTAGTTTTAACTAAACAATGGAAAGCGATCTAAATAAAATAATTAAGTAAAAAAACTGGTGAAATCGGAACTCCAATCGGGTGGAAATTCCATCCAAAAGAAGAAGAGAGGCTTCCTCAGGGGGGAAAAGCAATCCTAACAAATAATTTTCAATGTAAGATATGCTAAGACACGAGTGGGGAGCAAACTAGGGAAAAAAAAACAGAAAAATATCCTCATAAAACAAAAAAAACAAACAAAGGAGTTAAAAGGGTGTCTAATAGATTGCCGTAGCATAGCCAAATTCCTAGAATTCTTTAAGAAGAAATGATGAGAGAAAAAATAGTAAACGTCCTCTCATGGAACGTTAACGGACTTAGAACTCCTAATAGAAGAAGGAAAATCTTGGAATACTTAAAGGAGATGGAGAGTGAGATTATCATACTTCAAGAAACTCACCTTGTAAGCACTGAGTGGGATCAGATAATAAAAAAATTAAAAGGGGTGGATACTTGTATATATACTACCCAAGATTGTAATGTGAAGTGGGTAGCAATTATTTTACAAAAAATCTTTAAAGGCAAAAGTTGAAAGTAAGGCAGTAGATAATAAAGGAAGATGGGCTGTAGCGAAAGTAAGAATAGATAATAACATACTAAATATAGCGGGATACTATGGTCCAAACCTAGACAACTCTACCCCTCTCCAAAATCTATATTCGGAACTCCTATCAACATCTGCCCCCATAATAATAGGAGGAGATTATAATATAATACTTGATCCGAAAATAGATAGATCTCCTCCTAATAATCAACTTAATCTACCTAAGATGAGGGAATGGCTAAGTATATATAAAAAAGACCTAGATCTAGAAGATATGTTGCCACAAAAGGGAGAGAAAACGTATCCTTTTACTTTTCATAATAAGAAATTAGGCCATAAATCAAGAATAGATTTGTTTTTCTTTTAAATAGATCCCTTGAAAGTAATGTTAACCACATTGAGCACCTCCCTGCACATTTATCTGACCACTCGGCGGTAAAATTAACTCTACTTTTACCTAAAGACTTAACTCCTCCTAGATGGACAGTAGAACGGTCCCTACTCAACAACCCACAAAATGTTAACCAGCTAGAGATAGACATACTACTTTGAAGATAATGCAACGTGTACCTTGAAACAAACAAACTGGGATGCTTATAAAGCCGTGATAAGGGGTAAACTACTTAGTCTAGGGGCACATAAAATAAAAACAAAGAAACTAGAAATCAAAAAGATGGAGCTAGACATTAAAACTGTGGGGATACAACTAGAGAATGGAATCTGTTCAGAGACAAAGGAAGAATTAGAGGGAAAACATTGCAGTCTTAAAGAAACGCTAACAAATTATTTGGAAAACATTGTGAGAGAAAAATGGGAGAACAGTAAAATAGCTTGCTATGAATATGGGGAAGGTTGCAGAAAACTACTAGCATGGAGAACTAAAACCGAGCAATCTAGGAATAATATATCATGTATCCAGATCCCAGAACAACTATCACAAACATCTGAAGATAATATATTAAGGCAGGAGTTCTCAATTTTTTTTCTCGGGCATATACAAAGAAGATATATATCCAAATAAAGAACAAATTAGTAAATACCTAGAGGCTATCTCCCTTCCAAAATTAACAGAAGAAGAAATTACAGAATTAAATCAAAAGATTAAGCCCGAAGAAGTTAGAGCAGCTATAAACAACCTAAAAAGAGGAAAAGCTGCTGGGCCCGATGCTCTCCCAAATGAATTTTATATAGCGTTAAAAGAATCCCTAGTCGATAAACTGACAGATTTAATGAATAATATATACTTAGATCATGAGAAAATCCCTGATACTTGGAACGATGCGACAATTAGCATTATCCTAAAACCTGGAAAAAATCCAAAATTATGCGAGTCATACAGACCAATATCGTTACTTAATTGTGACTACAAACTCTTCATGTAAGTTGCAGCAAAAAGACTAGCTAAGGTAATGCCAGGGGTGATTAACTTAGACCAAAAGGGTTTTATAAAAGGGCGGCAAATCCATGGGACCATCCATGAATTATTTGCAGCAATAGATATTGTTGCTACCACCGAAAAACTTCCCCTCACTATAATTACCTACGACGCTGCTAGATAGAGTAAACTGGGCATTTCTAAATGAAATCATTGGAAAACACAACTTGGGGGAAAGTGTTTCCATATGATAAAGGAAGTATACAAGAATCCAAGGGCTAAAATAATAGTTAATGGAAGACTAACTAGTAACATCGAAATACAACGTGGTACAAGGCAAGGTTGCCCGCTGTCGCCGCTACTTTTTAATCTTTATATTGAACCCCTGGCCTCCTTGATTAGAGAACATCCACTAATCCATCCTTTTAAACATCAAAATTTGTCAAAGAAAGTAGCATTATATGCGGACGACCTAATGGTATTCACTACAAACTATGAAAATGCCTACCAAGCACTGGAAGATACGATGAACAATGTCGGTAAAGTTTCAGGTTACCTGACAAACAGAGGAAAAACAGAGGCTATGAGCTGGAACTGCAATCCAACCACACCATATAGTAGGGATAAAATAAAATATCTGGGAGTCATCTTAGTAAAAGAAATTGAGAAAGTTCCACAATTAAATCTAACGACAATCGCCAAAGAAATGAGAAGACTTCTTAAAACATGGACAGGTTTGCCGCTAACCTTTCTGGGAAGATCCAATGTAATAAAAATGACCATTATCCCAAAGTTCACTTACCTTTTTAATACAATACCATTGGATTTTAAAAAAGAACCCTTAAAGAAGATTCAGGGTGAAATAGCAAGCTTTATCTGGGCATCAAAAGGAACGATAATAACCTGGAGTAAGCTTAGGAGGAGGAAAGATCAAGACGGAATAGATAGCCCTGACTTATTTGAATACTATAGGTCTTTCCAATTTAAGAATTTTAGACCATTATTAAGGAAATATCAATATTACCAATGTTTCCTGCAAAATATGACGGAAAAAACAGACTATTTCCTTTTTAAATTTGGACATCCAAAAAGAAAAAGAAAAATTTTTTTTTAAAGATCTTACACAATGCGGCCAGAATTTGGTTCCAAATCCGAAGCACAGTAAAAATACCTTATTACAGTACAAAAGCATCAATATGGGACTCCCCAGGGTCACCGGAATGCTTAAATGACTCTTTAGCGGTACCACTCAAAACAGCAGGAATAGAAAAATGGGGACAACTGTTAAAAGGAAATGAGATAATTCCATGGAACCTGCTATATGAACTTACAAATGGGAAGATATCGAAATTTAAATATTACCAACTAACTAATTGGGATAAATCCCTACAAGAAAAAAACTCAGGAAATGAAAACTTTGAAAGTGAAATGATAAAAACTATACCAATAAAAAAAGAAATATCAAAGTGGTATTGGGCACTTATTGAAGCCGGAGAGGAAGAATTCCTAGTCCCGGAAAAAACTTTGAGGAAAGATATACCTGATCAGGAGTTAGATTTACAACTGGTATGGCAAAGTTCTATGGAAAAATGTTGGTCTTGTATAAAAACAGCCTCCTTAATGAGGAATCACCTGTACACAATCCATCGTGCCTATTGGACCCCAAAAAGACTGTCCAAATTCAAAGGAACCAATGTTAAGTCCTGCCTTAAGTGTGGAGAAGCTAAAGCTTATGACATTCACATGTTCCAAAAATGCCCCGCAATAACCAACTATTGGGATGAGATTGGTAAGACACTGAACATGGTACTGGGAACCAACATAACTGTAAGTACTTCTCTTATTGTTTTTGAGATACATAATAATACAGGTGCTAACATAATTAAACTAAGTAAAAAACAGGAAAGCTTACTTTTCATTCTAATGCTGTTAGCGCGGAGAGAAATATGCATTAACTGGGTTAAACCAGTCTCTCCAAGCCATACAAACTGGCTAAACTACACAATAAAAATCAATAATCTTGACAGAAAAGGGAAATACTGAAAGAGAATCAACTGATGGGAAATTTGGGAACAGCATTTTCAAATAAAGGATTAACTTTTACTGGGTTATGGACAAATAAATCCAATGATTAACGCGATAACCACAATACCAGGTGGGAATGATTCCTACCGAGTAGCCAAACTGGCTAGCTCCCCCACTAAACTACGGTATTATGGAAAACGATAAAGGGTAAGTGGAGAAAAACTGATGGATCATAACACCAAAAGGGATACTCCCCAAAATCAACTCCGGAAAATGATGGGGCAGTGAAGGTAAATGCAACACAAAAGATCATCAGACTCCCGAAACCTCCTTTTCTATACAAACGCAAAATGAGGATAAAAAAAAAAGGAGGGCCCGGAGAGCTGCATGTCGGACTTTCAATTATCAGTTGAATCAGTTGAAAGAGTTAAGTGTGTTTTTCAACTATTCTCTTAAATGCACATGTATTTTGAGAGTGATGTTTGACATGTTATCTTTAAGTGTTGTTATAACCTTCCATGTTTATTTACATGTGTTATTTGCATGTTATGAATGATTTGAAACATTTACATTCATAATCTTTATGTTCAATACTTTTTTGTTAATCATCAGATATTAACATTATGGAAATGCTTTTGAAAATCTATATTTTGTTGAAACATAACAGTGAAAACAACCTTCAACATTAGTGATATCTTTAGCTTGTTCTGGCGAGTCAGTAGATTAATCCATTCACTCCAGAAGCCTGTGTGTGGCCTCATAGTCATAGTTTAAAATCCCAGCGGTTCCACTCAGTCATGCATCCTACTGAGGCAGATAAAATGAATACCATTGAATTGGCTAACAGTAAATTCTGTTACTTTGTTCCAAGGGCTGAACATGACCTTTAGAAATACATTTCCTTTTTTTATGTTAGCTTATGTGACGCTGACATTTTGTACCTTTATCCCAATCACCATATGTTTTGTTACCCATTAAAATCCAAAAGCATACAAATAATACATAATGCGTGAAATATTTTTATAAAATGTCAATAGAAAGGCAATCCGTATTATATCTCAACAATGGGAACTCACCAGCTCCATACACAGATCTTTGAGTTGTAGAGATCCCCTTGTGAGCTCAGCTGCTAAACCGGTGTCCTCATATACAGTGTCATCAAAGTATCTCCAGATCCAGCAGCTAAAGACATATAACTATTTAGAAGGAATATTATCCCTCTATAGAAAATAATCAGAACCATGAACTCTGACAGGAATGCTGATGCATTAGAAATAAATACAAGAAAGGGAAACAAATATTACTATCAAGAGACGTCTATTATTTTTTCAAGTTCAAGGAATTTTATTGATCAAAGAAAAAGGTTGAGGTGTCAATACAAAAAAATACAATAAGCAATAAATAAAAATTACAACACAACGATATTAAAGGCGAGGCATGGGCTTTAAGGATAAAAGGCTAAGGCTAAAAAATACAATAATTATGAAGATTACAACAGAGCAAAGTGCAAATACATATAATGATAAAAAAGAAGAAGAGGAAAGTAAAGGGCAATTAAGGAGGCTTGGAAACTTCTTGCTGGGCAGGTTGTAGTGTAAATGAGCGGTTAGCACATATATCAAGGTACATTGTGAGAGGAAGCCACAAGTCTATGCGCTTCGTTGCTAGCTGGATGGGAAAAACAAAAGCAGTGTCCAGTCTATGGTTGTAACATACATTGTACCACCATGCTCGAAAAGAGATGTTAGAGAAAGTTTTCCAGTTGAGAATAATTTGTTGAAATGCTACTGCCAGCAATAAGTTGACAATCCTAACATCAAGTTCAACGTTGTCCCAGCAAGGGGAGAGACTCCCCAGGAAGACATGGGAGTAGGAAAAAGGAATGCAAGTGTGAAAAATCACATTAATTTGGGCCCATACTTGTAACCAGAAACTATGGACAGATTTGCATAAGAACAGCATATGAAACAAGGTGGTTTGTGAAGAGGAGCAGGACCAACAAATGTCCGGGGTGACCGGAAACCGCTTGTGTAGGTCAAAAGGTGTGAAAAGTAGCCTGTTATATATGAAGAACAGGGATTGCGTCAAATTCGCCGCTCTGGATGATTTGCGGATCTTGGTCCATATCTTGTCCCATAAGGATATCGGCCAAGACACAGCAAGATCATGTTCCCATTGTTCCTCCACATTGGATTTGGGTCTCACGGGTTCTTTGGTATGTTATTTGTAAATGAGGGATGCCTTGGAAATAGTACGCAGAAAGGAATGAAGCCTTGCAGTGTAGGTAAGTGGTGCTGGAGAGGCATGTGTGTGAGAGTCGATTATAAGCTGTCAACACCGCCTCTTTAAGTGCAAGATATTTGTGTAAAAAAGAAGCAGGTAAGACAAAAGAAGAACGGAGAGTTGAAAAAGATAGAAAGGTAGGACCTGAGAAAAGTTGGGAAACCCAAATCAACCCTTTAAGTCTCCAGGACTTCCAATAAAAGGACTTGCCGCGGATCAACAAGCGAACATTATGCCAGATGGTGGAATTAAGTAAGTCAGCTGCAGTAACGGTAGGAGAAGGAGAGGAGGATAAAAGTAGCTTGATGGTAAATTTGTGGATGGGCGTGGAGACAGAAGAGGGTTTGCGTGAAAAGGAGATATATTCAGCAAAAGAGAAGGGGGAGAGAAAAAGGCGCTCAACTTTGACGCATGGGGAGTTGAGGTCTTGTAACCAGAAGGAAGCCTGTCTTGATAGGCCGGAAAGTCTGGAAAATTGACTCCACCCTCAGACTTGGGACGAATTAGTCTAGCGATAGACATGCTAGATTTCTTGTTGTGCCAGAGGAAAGAGGGCAGAATGGAATTGATTTTTTTTTTAATTTAGAAGGAATGGGTACTGGGATGTTCGAAATTGTGTAAAGGATTATGGGAGAAAGCATCATCTTGATAGTGTCAAGGCGTCCCCACCAAGACAAGAAGAGAGGATGCCATCTAGCTGTGAGGTCCGATACTTTTTGAATACATTTATTGAGACAGAGAGAAACTGTGTCAGAGACAGAAGGGGTAACATGCATGCCTAGATATTTGATAAGGGAGGAACTCCACGTGAAATCGGAAACACTGAAATCGGGTTTGAAGGTGAACTTCGTCAAGGGCAGATTCTCACACTTATCATTGTTGAGTTTATAGCCAGATATCATGGAGTATTACTGAACTTCAGTAACGAAAGCGGGAATTGATTCAATGGGGTTAAAAATAAATAGTAAAATATCGTCAGCGTAGGCAGCAAGCTTAATTTGGGAATGCAAAGTCTGGAAACCGTGGATATTAGATATTAGAAAGCCAGGACAGGAAAGGCTCCAAGGCCAACTTAAAAAGAAAAGGTGACAGAGGACAGCCCTGGGGGACCCCTCTACCTAGATCAAAAAAGGAGGAAACCAGACCGTTGGCACACACTGCGCACGCAGTTTAGAGTAGAGTAGGGAGACAAGAGAAATAAATCTAGGGCCAAAACCAAACTATGTGAGCGTGTGAAAAAGATAGGACCCTTCAACCCTATCGAATGCCTTCTATGCATCTAAAGCAATTGCTGCAAGGGCTTGAGGCAAACGTGAGGATTTAGACAGAACATTAAACAAAAAAATAGTGTTATCAGTAATATATCGGCCCTTGACGAAGCCAGGCTGTTCTTCACCCAGGAGGTCAGGAAGTAGGAGGTCTAATCGTGCAGCTAGTGACTTAGCGCATATTTTATAGTCAATGTTTACCAATGAGATGGGTCTATAATTTTTGCAATGCTGGACATCTTTCCCTTCCTTGGGTATGAGGCAGATGTGGGCGTCAGAGAAAGAGCCTGAGGAGCTACCTAGGGCGACAAAAGCATTGAGGAGGGAATGCAACTTTGGAATAAGGAGTTTGGAAAAGTGAAGAAAGAATTTGACCGCGAAGCCATCTGGCCCAGGGGCCTTGTCTTTTTTGAGGTGCTGGAGCGCAGTGAGTAATTCTTGTTGGGAGATGTCTGATTCCAAATGAGACCGATCAAGAGGAAAATGGTCAGGCTTGGTTATTGTAGAGAAGAAATGTGCTAAAGAGTGAGGAGAGGGCTGAGTTTCGGAGGAGTAGAGGGTTTTGTAAAACAAAGAGAACTGATCGAGAATATCAGCATCTTTGTGTTTGAGATTGGCATTGATATCATAAACGGATTCAATGTTCAACTTGTTGTGCTTAACCTTCAAGTAGTTAGCTAGGATTTTCCCAACTTTATTTCTACCCCCATAGAACTTTGCACTTGATTTCAATAAGTACAAAGAGGCATCTTCTGTGGAACTTTTGTTGAAACTCATTTTAGCGGCAACAAGGGCTGTCAGGCTGTCTTGCGAATGTGAAGTGAAATAGGCGTATTGCAATCTTTTGATATCTTGAAGGAGATCCCTAATGTGCTTTCGAGCAGCCTTTCGTTTTTTCGCTACAAATCCAATTATGACGTCTCTTGCTGCAGCTTTAAAAGCATCTCAAATACTGTGTTGAGGGAGAGAGGGAGTGCCATTGAGCAGAAAAAAATCTTCAGAAAATGCAGTGAAGGAGGCCGTAAACTTAGGATCCAAAAGAAGGCTATTGTTAAAACGCCACCTCTTAGGTCCAGCAACTTTGGGTAGTATGTCAACGCTGACTAATACAGGAGCATGATCTGACAGTAAGATCGGACCTATTTCATCTCTAGTAAGGGTCTGAGCAATGTTATGGGTAACAAAAATATAGTCAATCCATGACTGGGAGTGATGAGAAGGGGAGTATAAAGTGAATTCTTGCATCGTGGGATGACATAAGCGCCAAGCGTCAGTAAGCTTATGTTGGGAGATTGCCTGAACAAAGAGTTTGTGGGATTTATTGGGGATATAGGAAGCAGTGGAGTTCCTATCTAAGAAGGGATCAAAGGGTTGGTTAAAGTCCCCTGCTAGAATGAGATTATCATCAACAAATCGAGTGATGTGCTGAGACATTACACTCCAGAAACCAGGGTCTCCACCAGTAGGGGCGTAAACATTAAGGAAAGAGATTGGAACACCTCTAAGAGACAGCCTGACATGAACCCATCTGCCATCAGTATCCGATTCCTGAGAAATCAAGGAATAGGATAAAGATTTGCGACACAATATTGCTACTCCATTGCGCTTACCATCGCCCTGAGAGTAATAAACATCGCCCACCCAGCTTCTCTTTAATTTTTCAGACTCTATATCAGAAAGGTGGGTTTCTTGTAGAAATGCAAAATCCACATTCAGTTTGGCTAAGTGGGACAAAATCCTCTGACGCTTAATTGGGGAGTTGACACCCTTAACATTCCATGTGATAACGTTCAATGCCATAATATGCAAAATATGCTAAAACATGCTGAGGAAACAAATTTAGAAGAAAAGCCCATGAAAGCCAGTACTCGAGAAAGAAGCAAATACTGATGAAGAATGGAGAAACAAGAAGTAAAGAAAGAAAAAATGAAGGAGAAGTCCAAAGGAGGTAGAGAAAAATAGTTACAGGCATGAGGGAGGACAGAAGGATGAGAAAAGGAAAGCACAGCAGAAAGTGAAAAGCGTGCGTGAGAAAAGCCTAAAAAGGAAAGTAATAGTGCAGTGTAAGTGATAGATAGCAACAAGCTGTAGCAAAAAGAAAAACGAGTCCTCAAGGTGTGAGACACTGAAAAGGGTAATGAGAAGGTGAGTAAAAGAGGAAAAAACTAAAAGAGTAAAAGAGGAGAAAACAATTAGATCAAAGACCATCAGAAGGAAACAGACAAAGAGAGAGAACCAGAACAGAGTAATCCAGCCAATAAATGATGAAAGAGAAAGAACACAGAAAGAAAGAAATTTGAAGCAATGGAGAAAGAGTGACACCTTTAAGTAAAGAACAATTAGGAAGAGTAACAGGGGAACCGAAATAGGAGCAAAAACAGAAACTAACATGCCAATAAGGGAAGGGAGCGTACTTACAGAAAAGGGAAGTAGGGGATCACAACCAGGAAGAGAGACCATACGTGAGGGGGGGGTAGAGCCAACTGGAGGAGACAAGACGTCCGGGGCCAACGAACCACTCAGCCTGGGGAAACACAAACCACGGTATATGATCTGTGGAGACAAGAGGAAAACGTCAGGAAAACAAGACAATAAAAAGATCGAAAACCTCAAGGAGATTACATCCCCGAAAGCAACAATGAAGGGGAGAATATACAACAGAGATTGTGAAGAACAGAACCAGCATAAAAAAGAGGACTGTTACGTAATACAGAAGAACATACGATACAACTAACAAACATCATGTATAGGATATGAAAATCCAAAGTTGGAGAGGCTCCAACAGTTTAAGAAAGTCATGGAGGGAATGACGAAGAAGGACCAGAAGTATCCATGGTGGCAGCTCGGCAAGAGTTCAAAAAGATCTGGAGTCGCACAGGATCCTCATAAGTTGTCGTTTTATTGTTGTAAGTGACCTTAAAGCGACATTGGTGAAAAAACCCGTATCTGGCACCAATGGCTCTAAGGTCGGGTCTCATATCCAGGAAGGCCTTGCGCTGGTTAGCAGTGGTTTTGGCGTAGTCCTGCGCAAAAAACAAGGAGGATCCAGACCAAGTGAGTCGTGGAGAGGCTCTAGCTGCTGAGATAACTTTCAAAAGATCAGTATACTCTAAGAAATACATGATCACGCCCCGGGTATCGCTGAGGCAGAAGTAGACGAAGATATTCGGCCAAGCCTGTGAGCTCTCTGTATATTAAGCACGGTGTCCTCTGGTAAATGTAGGAGCTTAAGGAGAAAAGATTTGAAGAAAGCAATAGGGTCGCTCCCTTCACTGCCCTCCACTAGGCAGTAGATGCGCAGGTTATTGCGTCGATTCCTATTTTCAAGGTTCTCGACCTGCTTTTGGAGAGAAAAAATCTGAGAATGCATATGAGAGACCTTGGCGGAGGATTCCTGAAGAGAGGAGCCATTACGTTCCACTGATGAAACTCTTGCATCCATTTGTGTTCAGTTGTCAGTCAAGACTTGCAATTTGGCGTTAGTTTCTTCCATAAAGGGGCGAAGTGCCCTTATTTCCTCCAACAGTAACTCTATAGAAATGGCTGACGTAGAAACAGGCGGTGATGGAGGATCCTTTTTATGTCGCTTGACAGTGGCCTTTCCTGCGGGCAGTGTAGAGGGCTCCATGTTTGACTGTGGCATGTGAGCAGGAGGTACTTGAGAAGCCTCTAACTGGGCCAACACTGAGAAAACTTTTGAGTTCTTAACGAAAGTACGCTTTGAAGTCTTGCTGGCGCAGCGTGTTGTAAGCCTGCCCATAAGAAGACAGCCCCTGCCAAGAAAACACCCAAGCAGCACACTAAGCAGACCCTCTCAGCCTCCAAAAGATGTAAATAACAGTGAGGGGTCAAAATACGCTTACAAAAACCACTGTGTGAGAAGAAAATACTATCAAAAGTGTTTGAATCAGATCAAGGAAGGTTGGTCATATGTTGCAGATACACTATACAGAATGACAGTACCGTATAGTTAGATACAATGACTGTTGAGACTTAAAGAAAGTAAAATGCAGCAGATGGGTATGAATTCCTAGTGGTAGCACCTGGAAGCCATATGAGCGTAGAGTGTTGCAGGCCTACACATGAGGGAACGTGTACCTCCAGGGAGAGCACCAAAACAGCGCATTTATCAAAGTCACAAAAGTCCCATTCACAAATCCTCCCTCAGCCTGCGGCGCGCAAAAGAAAACAACAGAAGGTGAATTGCAATAACAATAAACAGGAGCACCGCAAGGAAAAAAAGGTCCGATTGAAACTGCGCCGGTAAATTAGTGAAGAAATGATTCTGTGCTGCAAGTTGATAACAGGGGAGAGCTGAAGTTCAGAAAATGGATGCTGATATGGTTTTATAAAAGAGGCAGCTTGCATAAATGAAGGAAAAGCTGTGCAAAGTAAGTAAAGTCATTTAAAAGAATGCTATTGGCCCACCAGGAGGAAATGAAGAGGTGTCAGGTGCTTCAGGGAGCCGCGCCTTCCCAAGTTGCTGCATCCGTGAAATGCATCACATCAGCTGAGGGACATAAAATGGCGGCCACTGCCGTCATGTAGCCGCGTCCGAAAAGCAATGCTCAGAAAGTCGCTCAGGCGGTCACGGGTGGCTCCGCCAAAGGTATCATCAAATGCCGGTAGCCTTCCGATTACAGTATCCTCCGTCTGCCAGGGTGACTAGAGGCTTGGTCCGCTCGTGTGCCCCAGCCGCGACGGAGCGCTTACACCGGCGCTTCCATCCCCGTCGGGCACTAAGCCACTCCCCCAGACTTCTAATATTTAATATACTTTCAAAAGCTAAATGACTTATTGAAAGGGCAAATGATAAGATGATAAAGTGAAGAACATATGTGCGAGGCTTACCTGACCAATAGGTAATACAGAGCCTAAGAGCCAATGCAAGAATGTCCCCTGAAGACATCAGTGTTGGTGTTGTAATGGGTGGTCAAAATGGGCTGCTGAATGACAAAAGCTGACAGCAGAGATACATGCATAGGAGAGTAAAACATCCAAAATCATACAAGAAGGTTCTATATAAATGTTTTAATTGCTCTTTTTGAGACACACAAAGATTAATTTCCTACATGTACAGATATTTTATATTACTACCCACATATCTGGAAGTCTAGGTGTCATTTTATAGGACAATATATGTTATCAAACACAAAAATCATAACATCTTGAGCAGGGGTCAATAGGTATGAGTGACAAAAAGCGAACATGTACCATGTCAATTGTAAAAAATAAGTAAACCTCAAAGGCCAAAGAGCAGCAATTTAACTTAACGGGATATAGCCCAGTTGTTATGCACTGCTATGAGCGGAAGTCATAGTTCTGGCAGGTGGTAGATGTGACAAAAATACATTGCCTTAAAAAGGTTTTTTAAATATGACATATAAAAAGGTAAGAGTTTAAATGTCAAGGTTACATTTGACTATAATCAGAAGCCATTTCAAAACCTTGTTAAATATAGTGTTAGAATTTAACTAAACAAGTTCTAGATATAGGCTATAGTGTGTTAGTAAGATTATTATAATAAGGACACTCCTGCAAAAGTGTGATTTTGGCATTGCAAGACCTGCTCTGTGTGCTGCCCTGCTGCCCATTCGATGACTCCTTTCCCAGATGAAGCTACCAATTGGCTCAAAGAGGAATATAGAAAGAAATTATAAATCATGGATAATTGATAGGGGTTGTGTTGCATAATGTTTTCAAGTACAATGTATTCATAATGTGTGCCAAGCAATGCAGGTATGAGTAAAGAGCAGATATTTATGAGTGATTGTGGGTTTGAGAGAGAGAAAGGGAAGGTTTTATTCTCACCTGGTGCCACATTACTGTTGTCAGAAAGAGGTAGCCAATAAACCAAGTGGGGCTGCATTGTGGCTAGAACAACTTACTTGTGCCTCCTCTTCCAATACATTGACAAAGTTGATCACCTCCTTGCATAAGGCTGCCTTTTGCGTTCCACTGAGCGAGAATGGAGGCAGCACATGTGGTTGTTAGTAGTATTTTAACTACAATGGCTAAATTCTCCTTTGTGGAATACATTTTTCTCTACAGCAGGGTGGTCGACATCCTTCTGCCTGAATGTCAGGAAGATGATGAGAAAAAAATCAGTTCCTCTGGTGTGGGAAGTCTTTATGTTGTTCTCAGACGAACACTGGAGTTTGAGCTCTCAGTGGATTGTGTGGAGTGTTGCAGGTGAGAAATCATATTTGTAAGACTACACAATATACACTTGCTGTGGGCCATTCTTGGAAACTGTGGCAGATGGTTCACTAGTAGCTAGGGAGGAGAAAGAAGATGGAGTCACATATTAGCACTTCTGGGGCAAGGTGGAAAGAGCCAGAAGATTCCATTAAAGCAGGAATATTCTAGAATAGTCAGAAAGATCCAGAGACTTTCAGGGCAGTAAATGCTGGAAGGCCTTAAGCACCAGCACCAGCACTACACTTGCAAATGGCAACAGCGGTTGAAGGACACATAGTTTGCAATATTTGCATTCCTAGCACCTTTTTGTATTTTGCTCCCCTTTGGTTCCCTCTGGTAGTTAAAGCAGTTCTGGTTAACACTTTCATCCATATATATTGAGCTTTGCTGGCTCCCATTCCAGAAGCCTTGCTCTATCTTCAAACACTTCAAGTCATCCTTGCTTGTGCCATCTCAACTATTGGAAGTGGACCTTCATAGTCAGTTTTTAAACTGTATCTTGGTCACCTGGGGCTAATCGCGGCCTCTCCACTTCCATCCCCTAGTGAGCTATTCTACTGTTAATTGCCAAACATAGTATCCTGTTGTACAGCAGTATATTTATATTAATAGTACATTTCTTTATAGGCTTACAGGGGTTGACAGTCATTCCATTGCAGACAAATGGTTTTTGCCACATACCCCACCAGCTGTGCAACTGAGGTTAGTGGGTGGAGATGCTTAAAGAGCATACCTTTTCACTATACTTCCATTCCCTTTTGCCCTCGTACAGTTTTTTCAGATTCTGGGATTCATTAGCTCTTATTTCACTGAAAGGGAAAGGAGTTGATTTAGCGGTACAGAGAAGGAATATCGCCGGGAAAATATCACCTTACATAAATATCGCCGCAGAAATATCGACATGAAGAAATATTGATGTCAAAAATATAGTTTGACAAGAATATCGACAGACAGGTAAGAAATATCGATAACAATAACATAGTAGTAATAAATATCGTTTACAAAAACATAGTTTACAAAAATATCGGTAATTAAATAAATATAAGTAATTTAGTGTTTTTAATGTGTTTTGGTAATTAAAATTGTATATTTAGTAGCATTTTTCTAGTGAATAATGTATTTTATGTTGAATTTAGTGTTTAAAGTTCCGTAGCGGGTTGTGGGTTTATAGGGGAATAGGGTGGGAAGTAATTTAAATATAAATAATTAATTGATTAAATAAAATTATAAATTTATATAAATATTTTATTAATTAATAGTTAATTAATTTTAATTGGTTAATTGATAAATAATTATGGTAAATAATTATGTTAATTATTTAATTATTTTTAGGTGTGTGTACTTCAATATTTAATAGAAAATGTAGTTAATTAATTACATTTTAATTGAATAATTAATTAATTAATGATTATTTAATTATAATTAAATACATTTTTATTTTTAAACCAATAAATAATTTGTAGCTTGTGTATTGGTGTTTATAAGTTTATATAGTGTGAAATCAGAAAAATAATTATTTTTGTTAATAATTTGAAAATTCAATACTAATCAATAATTAAATACAAAAAATTTAAAGTAAAAGAATAATTATATTTAGGTGTGTAGGTGTTTGTTAATAATAATATATTTAAATGTATATAATAAATAAGTTTATAAACTAAATTAAATGTAATACTAAATTTGACAGATGGTGTATTTGAGTTCTTGCGTTTTCCCTACTGTTGCACCCTCTGGAGTGGGAATAGTAATTTTTACCCCTACGCTATCACGCGCTTTCCCTACTGTTGCATTTTTTTGAGTGGAAATAGTATTTTTTACCCCTTCGTTATGAAATGTTTTAACTAATAATATTTATAATATTTTAAATAAATGTATGTATTATTTTTGTTATATAATTTTATGTGTTAAATATATGTATATGTACACAATTATTAAGTTTATAATGAAAAAGTGTAGTTAATTAGTTAAAAATAGTTAAAATATTAAAGTAATGTAAAGTATTTTGTTAATAGTAGTTATATTTATTAATTATTTAATGTAATTATAATTAATTTATAAAGTCGATATTTTTAACATCTATATTTATTACATCGATATTTTTGAGTCGATATTTATGTACTTACCTGTTTAGGTATGGGGTGTCGATATTTATGTAAACAATATTTTTGCAACGATATTTTTTACATCGATATTACTGTAATCGATATTTAAACACCCTACCGATTTAGCATCTGAGTTTGTGGCCGGAATTCCAGTGAAATCCTGACATGTTGGAAGGAAATAGGTGCAGGTGTGTAGTACTACTTTCAGTGGTGTATAACTTTACCATTTCCTTCCATGTGGAAGTCTCAGCCCCAGGTGTGGAGTTGTTAGGAGTTGTTCTCAACAACAAGCTTGTCCATGGTCACATCATTAATGATTTTGCAGATTTAACAGAGTGTGAAATATCTATGTTAAAAGCATTTCAGGAAATGGTTTGCCAAAGCTTGTTTGGGATTGTTGTGGTTGAGCCAAAGAAAGCTTATCACAAGGTATAGTAAGTGTGCACACGTTTTTTTTGTTATGTAAATTAAGTGAGGCCAGCTGTTTGGAAGTTGCACGTTTATAATATGCAAATAAGCTTCACACGTTTCCTAGACAAGTAAATGTATAAGCGCTGCACGTTCTCAACTGATTCTGGCAATAACGTGCAGCGCGTGAGAGATAATGAGAGCCCCGCCTTTGTTAAGCTATAAAAGCAGCTTCTGAGCAAAGCCGGTTGCTTGTGCTCGTCCGATCTCACCTTACCTGTTGTTCCTGTCTTGAGCTTCGGTGATTTCCCTTCTGCGTCTTCCTTCCATCTCCTCCTGTGTGTACTCCGGTCCATCTGGCAACTCTTCCCCGAACTTCCGGTGCTTCCAGCGATTGTGTCCTTGACTCCAAGGTTCCTCCTGCAAGAGAAAGAAGAAAGAAAGGTTATTCAAGTATCTTGTGCACACGCAACTCAGTTCCAAGTAAGTTTCCTGGTTTATGAACAATTAAGACTGCAATTATTTTATTTAAACTTCCGGAGAAAGAGAAAATACTGCGTTTGAAAGACTTAAAGGGAAAAGGAGATATTTTCCCTTTTTAAATGCTCAATGGAGGAAATCGAGCATTTTTGAGACAGACTCGAAGATATTTTGGTTGAAACTCTGAATCAACGAAGAGGACAAAGATACAGAACTATGAATAATGTTTTATTCAGCTGCAAAATTAACGGGCATAAATTATTGTAAGCTTGCTGTGGACCATATGTAAGTGAGTGAATTCTGCCACCTAATGGACAAAGTTATCATAGTCAAATACGAAGTAATTGGTTAAATGTACACAGCATAATAATGAGGTTTTGTTTTCTTTAAGGAAGAAGCCATTTCTTATAAACAGCGTCCACCACTCTGAAGAGATATAAATTCAGAGTAGAGAGGTACTTCAATGCAAAAAGTCTATTATAGTATTATATATTTATTGACAGTGTATTTAGAGACTGGTAAGTGATTGTGTCTTTATTTATTTAGACATATCATCTGCAATTGTCTTCAAGAAGAAGTCAAGAAGAGGAGCAGTGTTTTGTTT
Source organism: Lissotriton vulgaris (assembly GCF_964263255.1). Taxonomy (NCBI): domain Eukaryota; kingdom Metazoa; phylum Chordata; class Amphibia; order Caudata; family Salamandridae; genus Lissotriton; species Lissotriton vulgaris. The sequence continues at coordinate 484,223,991 of NC_141693.1, read as the reverse complement.
TCTCAGTTTTTTTGTTTTCTCCACTATTCCCCCTTCCTTTGAATTTCTTGGTACCTTGCTGCTGTTATCTACATCAGCACAGAGGAACAAGGGAATTGAAGGTGGATTCGAACTGTCTTCACTTTTCTCACAGAAGGAAACAGGAATTCAGGTAAACGTGACTTGACAGAAGCACAAGCCTCAAATTTCATTCTGTGAGAAAAAATGAATACAGATCCAGATTTAGAGGTTATAGATACTACAGAAATGGCTTTAGTTTCTAAATATCAACATGGTTTTATCCCAGCCAGAGACACCGCGGATCACATTCGACGTGTGATTTCCTTTTTGGATTGGTCCCAAGCAACTCGGTCCAATATTGGACTTGTATTTTTAGATGCTGAGAAAGCTTTTGACCGGGTTGCTTGGGGCTATCTCTGGGAAATTCTCCTCAGGAAGGGACTAGGACAGGGGATCATTAAAGCTTTGAAAACTTTGTATATCACCCCCAGAGCGTATATTCGTATTAATGGGCAACTTTCATCACCTTTATTATTACTAGGGGTACCCGCCAGGGATGCCCCTGTTCTCCCCTACTTTTTGCTTTTTACATTGACCCGTTAATTAATCGTTTTTTGCTGGAAGTCAATATCAAACCCATACACCTAGCCAATAACAATTACCGAGTCCTTGCTTATGCCGATGATATTGTGATTACAACTACAGATGTACAAACAGCCTTACCTATCATCGATCTGATTGCTAAACAGTTTGGGTCTTTCTCTGGTTATAAATTGAATCTGGAAAAGACCCAAGTCTTGTGCTCAGGAGAGTACCCACCTATAAATATTCCTACCACTGCAGAAGTTACATATTTAGGAATCAAAATTTCGCTACCTATAGAAAAGATTCCGGAGCGCAACCTAAACCCTATTATAACCCAAATTAACACCTCATTACAGCGTCTTGATCATTTACGGCTATCTCTCTATGGCCGACTTAACATTTTAAAAATGGTGGTTTTACCGAAGGTTCTATACTTATTTCGCACAATTCCCTTGGACTTCCAATTACTTCTTTTTAAAAATTTAGAGAGAACTGCATTTCGATTTCTTTGGGGCTATAAACGCCACAGAAAAGCTGCTAGGAAAATGATTCTTAGCAAGGAATGTGGTGGATGGAATGTCCCTTATTTTCTTTTTTATTACTTTTCTGCTGTGTTACAATACATTGGCCCCTTAATTCTGGGGGATAGAGTCGAACTGGTAGAGTGCCAGACCCCATCAATTTACCAAATGATTTTAGGCGAGGAAGTTAAGGGTAGCTTTTTGAGAATAGTTGAACCCAGCTACCATAAAAAAATCAAATATAAGACTTTGAAATCAGCCTTCGGAGTCTGGCAAAAAATTTGAAAACACATAAAACTAACGAAACTAAATTTCTATACTCCTTTTACATCAACGGAATTATTTTCGGAGATTTTTTCTGATTTAATTATGTATAGGTGGCAGCAGAAAGGGATAAAGTATCTGGGTGATTTATTTTATAATGGTCAAATGATTTCATTTCAGGATTTAATGACTAATTTTTCTGTGGGAAGAAACGATTTTTTTTAAATACTTACAACTTCGTAGCTTCCTACAGAATCATCCTTCAATTCCTCCAGTTAAAATTCCCCTACTAGAGATTATGCAAAAAAAACCCCGGATAGGCGCTATATATTTAACCCTAATGCAGGAATTTGGGGATGATTTAGGCCAATGCCAGATGAAATGGGCTAACAGTCTAGGTATATTGGATGTTGATGTCTTATTGTCGATTAAAATGGCTACAGAGTGTCTTATAACTGGGATGATGAAATCCCAACATTTCATGTGTATCCATAATCTTTATTATACTCCAAGTAAAGTAGTTAAATGGAGTACGACGGTAGGCACGACTTGTAGTCGATGTGGATTGTATGCAGCCGATGAATTACATATGTTTTTTCTTTGTTCCAAATTATCATTGTTGTATCAACAAATTGAATCTTTTCTATCCATTATTTTGAAATGTAATATAAAGATAACCAACGAATTAGTCGTACTTGGTATAGATCATACTGTTACTAGGCCCAGACCAATTTCTTATTTCCTTTTTCTCTGTATGGCTGCAGTCAGCGCTTGTATTACTAAAGAATGGGTCAGCCAGGATCCCCCCACGTTTTCTATGTGGCGGGAAAAATTATTATTTATGTATAACATGGAATCTGCTATCTATAAGCTTAAGGGGGTTAAAAAAAGAACTATGGGGGAAAAAATGTGGGCACCGATTGCCGAATGGATCTGACTTAATTGCCTGTACTCTCTGCCGCATTTATTTATTTATTTTTTTTTGTTTGTTTCTCTGTCAAAAATTATTGTATTTTTGTTCCTTTTTTCTGAAGATACTGTGTTATCTTACCTATTATTATGCTTTGCTGTATTCCCTTGCAATAAAACAATAAAACTTTAAAAAAAAAAAAAAAAAAAAAAAAAGAAATGGCTAAAGCTTTAAATGAAGATTTAAATGTAAATGAATCTGTCACAGTACTCTTGCAACAAATGCAAATTGAATTAGACGCTTTAAAAAAAGAGAACCATAGATGAAAGCAAGAGTTAACACAATATAAACCTAGAGATAATTTGTGGGGTTCACATCTGGATCCTGTTTTTAAAAGCTCTACTGAAACTGGTGCACGGTCTAAAACTTTTAGTACTAATATAACATCTCCAGTGGAAGTAACAGTAAATGTACCTAATGTGGTGCCTTTGGCTGCGCCAGAGCGTTTTCATGGTGATAGTAGTAAGTTTCAGGTGTTTATAAATCAATGTCAATTGCATTTTGTGTGCAAGCCACAACAGTTTCCTACTGATGTGTCGAAAGTGGCTTTTGTTCTTTCATATTTGGGAGGAACGGCAGCTAACTGGTCTATCCCATATGTGGATAGAGATGATCCAATGCTTCACAATTGGAGTCAATTTAAAAGAACAATGACTAGGTTATTTGCAAAGCATACATATATACAGGCTAGTGATAATGAACTACTAAATTTAAAACAGGGATCAAGGGATCTTTTGACGTATCTTACTTCATTTAACCGTCTTTTAACAGAGACTCAATGGCCTGAAGAGAAATGTGTATCTCTTCTTTATAAAGGATTAAGAGATGATCTAAAAGATGCTTTAGCGCATATTGTTGATCTTCCAGAGGATTATTCAGAATTTGTTGATTTGGTGGTCAGACTAGATCATAGAATTGGAGAAAGGAAAGGTGATAGAAATAAAACTGAATCTAGATTATCTGTCTTTAAGCCTTTCTTGAAACAAGAAAAGAGGGAAACAGAAAATAAGTTACCAGAACCAGAGCCCATGCAGATTGGTAGTCTAGGACCTTTGTCTGCAGAGGAAAAAGAAAGGCGAAGACAATTGCGTTTATGTTTATACTGTGGTAAGTCTGGTCATTTTGCTCGAGAATGTCCTGCAAAACCAAAAGAACCAAAAAAGGTATCTTTGATATCAGTGGCAAAGTCTGAGTCGGAAAACTAAAAAACTCGACAAGGGTAGGGGTCACTTGCTCGAGGAAAGGTTGTACTAAGACCTCTAATTCTACATCATATATGGTTCCACGCATCCCTAAACATTTTATTATTCATGTAATTTTGATTGTCAGTGCACAATTGAGATACACTTTACCAGTACTTCTAGATTGTGGAGCTACAGGTAATTTTGTGGATATTACTTTAGCTAAAAGGATTGATTTACCCATCATTGAAAAGACACATCCAGAAACTGTTTGTGCAGTAGATGGATCAGATTTAACTTCTGGCCTAATTACTAAAAGAACTAATGCTCTGGTTATGGTGTGTCAAAATGGACACACAGAAGAGATTACTTTTGACTTAATAGATACCCCTAACTTTGGTTTAATTCTAGGGGTACCCCGGCTAGTACATCATAACCCAAAGATTGATTGGTTGGCTCGCACAGTCACATTGGATTCATCTTTCTGTCGGTCCAATTGTTATAAAGAAGCAAGTCAAAATCACATGTCTATGTTACATTGTGCTGTAACATCAGTCCAAAATGACATCAGAATTCCCATAGAATATTCTGATTTTCAAGATGTCTTTGATCCAGTCAAGGCAAGTTTATTATCACCTCATCGCTCCTTTGATTGCAGGGTTGATTTGATTCCAGGAGCCCCTTTACCTAGTAGTAGAGTATATGCTCTAACTGAAAAAGAAACTAAGTATTTAAAACAATACTTGGATGAGTTATTGCAGTCAGGTTTTATTAGACATTCTACCTCACCTGTATCCTCTCCACTTTTTTTTATTCCGAAACCGGATGGGTCCCTGAGAGCATGCATCGATTATAGAGGATTAAATAAAGCAACAATTAAAAATAAATACCCTTTACCATTAATACCGGTACTCTTAGACCAGCTAAGACACTCGACAATTTACACTAAATTAGATTTGCGTGGTGCGTATCATTAAGTAAGAGTAAAAGTACATGATGAATGGAAGACAGCTTTTAAAACAAAGTTTGGGCTCTTTGAATACACTGTGATGCCCTTTGGGCTTTGTAATGCACCAGCTGCATTTCAATTTTTTATAAATGAAGTCTTACATGAATATTTAGATGTTTGTGTAATCGTTAATATTGATGATATTTTAATTTATTCAAAAAATCCTGAAGAGCATATTCATCATGTTAGAGCTGTATTAAGTAAACTGCGAGAACATCATCTATTCGCCAAATTAGAAAAGTGCACTTTTAATGCTACCTCTGTTGACTTTTTAGGTTATTGTTTAACCCCTCAAGGAATTGTAATGGACAAAAAAAAGGTTAGTGCTATTATGGATTGGTCAGAGCCAACATCTTTGAAAGAGGTGCAAAAATTTTTAGGATTTGCAAATTTTTATAGGCGCTTTATTTCACATTTTGCAGACGTAGTTGCCCCAATTACTAAATTATTACAAAAAGGACAAAAAATTTTGTGGGATGCTCAGGCATCACAAGCTTTCCAAGAGCTAAAAAATCAATTTGTTTCAGCACCAATTTTGAAAAATCCTGATCCAGATCTTCCTTTTTATTTGGAAGCAGACGCTTCACAGATAGCTTTAGGAGGAGTATTGTCACAACGAGATCCAGTGGATGGTCAGTTACATCCTGTAGCATACTATTCAAAGAAATTGTTGCCTGCAGAACAAAACTATACAGTAGCTGAAAGAGAATTGTTAGCAATTAAAGTGGCATTCACTGAGTGGCGTCATCATCTATTAGGAGCAAAGCTTCCAGTAACTATTTTTAGTGACCATAAAAATGTACAATTTTTTACTTCAGTTAAAGCACTAACACCACGTCAAATGCGGTGGTTGAATTTTTTTAGTACTTATGATTTTGTCATAACATATAGACCAGGCACACAGCAAATTCAATTGGATGTATTATCTAGGTATGGTTATTCTCTAAATCAAGACCAGGAAAAGAGAGGTCAGCCCATAATTGATCCTCAAAAAATGTTGGCACCTATTCAAAAGAAAGATTTTATGACGACCTTGTATGAGGCACATCTTCAAATTAATTCATTGGATTGGTTAAAGGATAAGTCCAATAAAGTGCAAAATGGGTTGTTGTATCATGACACACTTTTATATTTACCAACTCCTGAATTACAACAGCAGAGTATTGATTGGAATCATAACTCAGTGTTAGCAGGGCATCCAGGAGTAGAAAAAAACTATAGAAAATGTTAGGAAACATTTCTGGTGGTCTACACTAACAGCTGACGTTAAACAGTTCATAAAATCTTGTCCTACATGTGCTCGTCAAAAATCCTCACATCATACTCGGAGGATGAGGAGGAACTGGTCGATTGAATCGGGGGGGAATTCTGGGGATGGACGGGGGGTGTTCATTTTCTAATAGGGATTTAGGCTTTGTTCGGTGCTTGAGGGGGGAAGGGTATCTACCAGGGAAATTGGAATCGGCACACTCCACCGACATTGTTTCCCACTTTGTGACTATATATCACAGATGAGCCATCGAGTTTTGTTCTGTTCAATTTCTATACAAAAACAAAAAAATGGAAAAGAAAAAGTAAGATTTTATTTCTTCATTTACTGTATCCTGATTGCATTTCACATCATTTCGAACAGTCGCTGCCGGACCGGAGGGTTGTCGGCTGAATAGCTGTGTGACAGTACGAACCATTGCATTATCCTGTACAGTATAAGACTGACCAGATGTACTGATGTTATTTTGATGGCAATTGTCAATAAAAATCTTACACCAAAAAAAAAAAAAAATCCTCACATCAAGCACCCTTTGGTTGTTTGGTTCCTATGCCCACTCCCAAAACACCTTGGCATACCTTAAGTGTAGATTTCATTGTCAACTTGCCTACAAATAAAAAATATACTACTGTACTAGTAATAGTAGATTATTTATCTAAAATGGCACATTTCGTGCCATTAGCAAAATTACCTTCCGCAGTGGAGTTTGCAGATATTTTTCTCAAAGAAGTAGTAAGATTACATGGATTACCAAGTAAAGTGGTGTCTGACAGGGGAAGTCAGTTTAATTCTAAATTTTGGAAAACACTTTGCAAGTTTCAAGTTTCAAGTTTATTATGATAACGGAACTCTTTACGAGGTCCACATAAAAGACAAAAAATATGCATACAAAAAAGCATTAAACATAAAATGTCGAACATACAATAGTATCAAGTACACAACAGTTTAAAAATTACCATCTTAATACAGATCCAAAAAACATTTGAAGAATTTGTACAGTTTAAAACAGAAAATTTCATTTGGCGGGTTAATCATGGCTGCCCGAAAAGCAGAGGCTGACAGAATGTTCAGTTGTAGGCAAATTGGTCTTAACCATCTTCGCCTAAAAGTCATCAGGGCTGGACAAACGAAAATGACATGGACCAAATCTTGGTCATACATCTGACACAAATCACAGACCGCTGAGTGGCCATGCCATCTGGAATAAAGATATTTCAACGGGAGTAGATCCTGTCTTACTAAAAACACTAGGCGTCTAACGCCGTGAGGAATGTTCCATTTAGTGTACGGTTGAGCTTTCCTCAATAGACAGGACTCAATAGCAGGGGTACAGCCATTTTTCAGCGACCGGAAATCTCTATCCAGTCTAAACCCAAGTTCCCACGTGGAGGACTTCAAAAGGGTTTTTAATTGATAAGCGGATAAAGAAAATAAAGCATCTTTATCTAATTGCAATTGATCCACAGCATATCTAAAATTGTTTACAATCAAAGAATAGTTATTAAAGTTTCCCAGCAATTCATTTTTTATGAGATGTCGTAAGGTATTGGGCTCACTCTTTGCAAGACTTACAACCCAGCGTATGATACCAGCCAAACCTTGGACCCAGCTACTGCGTAAGCCGAGTTCCTGTCTTAGGGTAGCAGTAGAATTTGCTGTACTAACGGTTAATAAACTACATAAAATCTTTCCTTCTGAGGAATTTAAAAAGCTCCAATTTTTTTGGTTAATTAACTCTATTCCGTATAAAAGGGAGGCAGGTACTTTTGCTCTAAATACATCCAGTAAAATAGAAAAATGCCTTCTACCTGTGGCTTTATACAAGGATACCAAACTCTTTCCCTGCGAGATAGCCTTCCGGGAGTTATTGGCCATATGAGCTTTCTCGCTTAAATTACTCATGATCATTTTACCCAGGAAGGTATAAGAACTCACGGTTTCCAATTTTTGACCCCCTACTACCCATGGAAAGTTAGGAAATTTAGGTTTCTTCCTTCCCGCCATGCACATCACTTTGCTTTTTGCAATATTTATCAACAGATAATGGTTTCCAGCGTATTCATGAAGAGCTTGCAGGCGATTGTTTAGGCCCTTCGGAGTAAGATCGAGGATCAAAATATCATCTGCATACATGAGGCATACAATCGGAGCACCCCCCAACGTCGGGGCAATACCGGAGCATGCTGAGAGCGCTAGAGGTAAATCCACTGTGTACAGTGAGAAAAGCAGGGGAGCCAAAAGGCAACCCTGCTTTAACCCGTTGGATGTGGGTATTATTTTAGATAAGCCTCTTTCACCACCCAGCAGCACCCTGCACCAGGTGTCTGAATAAAGGGCACGGATTAGTTTAATAAGAAAAGGTGGCACCCCTAAACCAAATAGCTTTCTCCACAGCAATGTTCTGTCCACTTTATCAAATGCCGTGGAGAAGTCAATAAATGCACCATATACATGCCCACCACGAACTTTCACATATTTTTCGGTAATAACCTGAAGTGCAGTCAAGTTGTCTAACGTTCCGTGCTTTTGCCTGAAACCAGTTTGTTCAAAAGGCAGAATTTTGAACTCAGTTACCCATTCATTAATTAAAGTGAGAATACATTTTGCGAAAACCTTACCGATGGCATCAAGTAAAGCAATTTGGCGATAATTTTGAGGAAGGTCTCTTGCCCCTTTTTTATATAAAGGAACAAGGATACTCCCTTTCCAGGAAGAAGGGACTATTCCGCTTAAAAAGCAAGATTTAAACAGAGGAAAAAGAATTTTGCTCCATAGCTCACTCTGTTGTTTTAATACAGAGATGGGAACTTCATCTGGTCCCATCGCACCAGAGGAGCGCATGTTCTTAATAGCGAATTCAATTTCCTTTTCAGATGGGGAATCGTATACACGCGAGTCAGCGTAAGTTTCAACAATGTTTAATTGTAAATTATTAATGCTGTACAAACTCTCAATATATTGGACCCAGATCTGTTCATCAATGGCAATAGGCGTAGGATTGACTCTAGTACCACAGCATTTGCCAATTAATGACCAGAATGTCTTGGCTTGGCCGTTATATGAAGCTTCCCTGAGTTGAATCCATACTGAATCCTCCTTATTTCGTTTTAAACGAGCCTTAAGCCTGGATCTCCTTCTTTTTAAAAGTGCTAACTTCTGGTTTGCTTCCTCACTAAATGATAAATATTGCCCCCGTATTACTTTATTTATTTCTATGTTTAATGCCCGAAGTGATGGTGGGACTACTGAAGGTTTTTTGACGATAGAGTTCTTTTTAGCTATTGAAATAACTAATTCTAAAAAATCAGCAAATCCTAACAGTTCTCTCCCCTCCCAGAGGGATAAATTCTCCACAGTAGAGATCAAGAGTGTCAACAAGCTCTCAAAAGAACGGGAGTTCCAAAAGCATTTCCCCGAGTTGGAGTCAAAATTCACCAAATCCGTATCGATGCTCCAAGAATCTGCCATTGGTGGACTAAGGGAAACTGTGAGCATCAATGCATTATGGTCACTGAGCTTAGTATCAATAACCAAAAGGTCTTTTAACAAGGGAAAGAAAGCACAATCTGCAATCACATAATCGATAATAGAGTTTCCCTTATTTGAGTTATGCGTAAAAGCTGCCGGAGTATCAGAGGGAAGTCTCCCATTTACTATTAGACAATCCACATTATATAGACCTTCCAGAACTAGTTTACCTCTTTTATTAGATTTGACTTTGGGCGGGAATTGGGCCTGAGGTATACTCAGAGACTCTTCCCTAAGTTTGTTTCTAAACAACACTTTGCAATAAATTAAAGATAGAAGTAGCATTATCAACAGCTTTTCATCCTGAAACGGATGGTCAAACGGAGCGTTTGAATCAAACCTTGTTACAAACATTAAGATGTCTTCTCACTGAATATTCTAGTGAATGGGTTGAAGCATTACCTCTGGCCGAGTTTGTTTATAATAATTCTGTACATTCTGCAACTAACTGTACTCCGTTTTATTTTTTACAAGGATATCATCCTAGAACATTACCTGTAATGATGGATGACTCTTTACTCCCTAAGGTAACTGAAAGATTAAAAATGTTAATGGAAGTTCAGGAAAAAGCTCTAAGACATTTAAGTAAATATAAAGAGCAAATGAAAAAGCAAGCTGACAAACATAGAAATGAGGCCCCTAGCTACAAGGTGGGAGATAAAGTATGGCTTTCTACAAAAAACTTAAATATTGAAGGATCTCGAAAATTACAACCTAGATTTATTGGACCTTATACGGTAAAGGCAATAATAGATCCAGTCACTGTAAAGTTGGATTTGAATGATGATTATTCTGTGCATCCTGTGTTCCATGTATCTTTGCTAAAACCTTATGACCCAAATACCCAAAATGAATCTCCACCCCCTCCTATTCCCATTGCAGGACACTTAGAATATGAAGTTAAAAAGATACTAGATGCAAAAAGAACAAAAGGTAAATTATTTTATCTTGTCGCTTGGAAAGGTTATGATCATATTGAAAACTCATGGGAACCTGCCTCTTTTGTACATGCTCCACGTTTGTTAAAATTGTTTTACTTAAAAAATCCTGGTAAACCACGTCCTGTGAGAGGGCCTTTGAGGGGAGCGACTGTTAGGAGTTGTTCTCAACAACAAGCTTGTCCATGGTCACATCATTAATGATTTTGCAGATTTAACCGAGTGTGAAATATCTATGTTAACCTCATAGATGCTATTAAACATTCCTCCCCAGTGCTGCGCTGTCCATTGGAACTAGTGCTGAATGGACGTCCAATGGTCGTGTGCAGCACTGGGGAGGTAGTGCTGCCGTCGGCCAATGCACCGAGGCAGCACTTAAGGGGTTAAAAGCATTTCAGGAAATGGTTTGCCAAAGCTTGTTTGGGATTGTTGTGGTTGAGCCAAAGAAAGCTTATCGCAAGGTATAGTAAGCGTGCACACTTTTTTTCTGTTATGTAAATTAAGTGAGGCCAGCTGTTTGGAAGTTGCACGTTTATAATATGCAAATAAGCTTCACACGTTTCCTAGACAAGTAAATGTATAAGCGCTGCACGTTCTCAACTGATTCTGGCAATAACGTGCAGCGCGTGAGAGATAATGAGAGCCCCGCCTTTGTTAAGCTATAAAAGCAGCTTCTGAGCAAAGCCGGTTGCTTGTGCTCGTCCGATCTCACCTTACCTGTTGTTCCTGTCTTGAGCTTCGGTGATTTCCCTTCCGCGTCTTCCTTCCATCTCCTCCTGTGTGTACTCCGGTCCATCTGGCTACTCTTCCCCGAACTTCCGGTGTCTCCAGCGATTGTGTCCTTGACTCCAAGGTTCCTCCTGAAAGAGAAAGAAGAAAGAAAGGTTATTCAAGTATCGTGTGCACACGCAACTCAGTTCCAAGTAAGTTTCCTGGTTTATGAACAATTAAGACTGCAATTATTTTATTTAAACTTCCGGAGAAAGAGAAAATACTGCGTTTGAAAGACTTAAAGGGAAAAGGAGATATTTTCCCTTTTTAAATGCTCAATGGAGGAAATCGAGCATTTTTGAGACAGACTCAAAGATATTTTGGTTGAAACTCTGAATCAACGAAGAGGACAAAGATACATTACTGTGAATAATGTTTTTTTCAGCTGCAAAATTAACGGGCATAAATTATTGTAAGCTTGCTGTGGACTATATATAAGTGAGTGAATTCTGCCACCTAATGGACAAAGTTATCATAGTCAAATACGAAGTAATTGGTTAAATGTACAAAGCATAATAATAATAATGAGGTTTTGCTTTTTTTAAGGAAGAAGCCATTTCTTAAAAACAGCGTCCACCACTCTGAAGAGATATAAATTCAGAGTAGAGAGGTACTTCAATGCAAAAAGTCTATTATAGTATTATATATTTATTGACAGTGTATTTAGAGACTGGTAAGTGATTGTGTCTTTATTTATTTATGCTCAAATATTAGGAGTTGAGAGGGATTTCTAGGACTAGGTAGCCCTCCACTCATTCAATCACAAAACACAGAAACCTAGTCCCAAAGGCAATACTTGTTATAAATCTATGGGCATGCTTGGATTTGTCAATAGATCATTCCGATGGCTCTCCTAAAAATAGAAGTAAGTGTCATGCTCAAGATACTTGCAAAAAGTAGTTAGTAAAAGTAGCCACTCTCTGATGAGTCTAACAATAGACAACACAGTACTAACATTCACTAGAAAGACGACATTTGAAAAAATGTGTGAATAGCTAGAGGACACCTCACGGGCGCACCACCAATGGGGCTCCTGGTTGGTACTCACCAGGTTAGCCCTGTTCTCATCATCGATGTCCACTAGCTTAACGCAAACGTGTCCGACTCCCAAAAGTAAAAAGACAGTGAATGGTGCAGTGTACACAAACTTATATGTGACAAGGACTAACAACATTCAACATATAACAAAACATATACTGTGCATGCAAGAATCAAGAACCTTTTTATTTGTATCCTCTTGTCTGCCACAGTAAACATATAAACTTAAAAGAGGAGAGAAGCGAATACTACCTATCGATTCGCTTTCAACTCTCTGCCGACATGTTTCATTGCCATGGTAGGGTTTCAGGCAATTTCTTCAGGGCAAATGTTTTTAAAAAGCCACTGCCAGCAATACTATGTTGAGCGTGCTGTAAATAAGAAAAAGGCATGTGTGAGAAGCTGCCTATGATTACACTGTGCACTGTTATTTAACATCCATAATGGGGAATGTTTATTACCTGGTTCTCGGTTTTTGCTATCATACCACTTATGATCACGTCTTTGCGCGTAAACAGACCCACTTCCAGTCGGTAAGTATGGTCTTGTGCTCCCATAAATTATATCTAATGCAGGGAAAAATGGAAGCCCAAACGGGGGCCGACATTAGAGAAAGCCAGTCTAATCTTACCGGGTCTCCTGTTGTCGAAGCGAAAGTAACCGCTACGCGGTGGTTACCTGTGGAGAAGGCACGAGCGGCGTCCTCTCAACACCGGATCACCGAGTGTTTGGGGAGTGTACTATTTATTTTCATTCCAGGTTTCCGATTGGTTCTTGGCATCACGTGGGATACGTATCAAAGGGCTGTATCGTAAAACCATTACTATTGGTCCCCGAGTTGCGAGACACAAGAGCCAGTGTTTCTGGTTGGACCTTCATTTTATGGTGTTCAAACGTCAGTGTGTTTGGGTTGTTCCTGTCCAAATGTAAACAGAACAACGTTGTAGTATGATTTACGTGGAAGCAGTAAACATATACTGACGGTTATCAGTATGTTTGTTCTTAATGATCGTGCTGCACTTCTACCACATATAAAGTCAGTGTTACGAATGAATATAGATGGAACGTACATCGGTCCACTGTATGGATTTAGAGACCGATATTTCTGTGATCATACTGCATTTACCAACAAGTTGATTCAGTATTCACGGCGGATTTAGATGAAACATACATCAATTCACTGCATAGTTTTAGAAATTGATCTTTCTATAGCAAAAAGGTGTATATACTCATACAATGGAATATCTTATTCAGAGCGAAAATTAATGACAGGGTAATATAACCATTCTAACACCTTAGAGGGGACTAGAAATTCAGTATTGCTATTTCTCATTATCAAGACCCCTTTAAAAACTCTTTGAACAGATAATGGGGGAAAATTTTTTGTAACAGCTCCAACCCCTTAGTGAGAAAAGGCTGCACGAGGAACTAGGACAGTGTTTAATCACCGAGGACATTAGACCGCTGTGCCAAGGAACACCTATATCATTGTTTTAGTGTAGCTTGTTCCATTCCAACAATTCATTGAGTCCCCGTTGTTCACTCTGCTCTTGAAATATCCAACGTGCCTCCTTTGTCAGAAGACGTCTTTCTACAGTCTGGGTCTCCCCTAACACTCTCTCCAGTACCACCCAGGTAAACGAATGTTTATTTCGATGACAATGCTGCACCAGTTTTGTGGTCAGTTTACCTTGTCGTACGGTGCTCAAATGTTCTTGTATGCGGAGCTTGATCTTGCGCGTTGTTAATCCAATATACTCAAGTCCGCACTCACAGGTAAGTCTATATACAACGTTTGTAGTGTTGCAGTTGCTAAAGTGGTTCAGTGACCATACCTTGCCAGATTTTAGTACAACTGTTGTGCTTTTTTTCGTGAGGTGGCAGACCGAACAACTCCCACACGGATAATGACCGTTTGGTACGGTAGTTTTTTCAGTAGAGGTTTTTTTCTGTCATCCTTGTATGGACCAATTTATCTTTAAGATTTTGGGCCCTTCGAAAAGCAAAGCGAGGAGGTGGCATCTTATGCTCCTGTGTCGACAGAATGTGCCAGTGTTTTCTGATGGCTTGACGAACTTTAGAGGCCAATGGATCGAAGGTCATGACTACGGGAAGGCATTCTGATTTTTCTTTCGCATGTGATTCCAAGAGGGCTGCTCGTGGTGTGTTCAGGGCTCTCTTATTCGCTTTCCGTATTACTTTACTTGGGTAATTTCGTGCTTGTAGTCTACTGCTCAGGTCTTTTGCTTGTTCTTTATATACATCCGTGGAGGAGCAGTTCCTTCTGTATCGCATAAATTGGCCCACTGGGAGGTTATCCCTTAGTGCCCTCGGATGGTATGAGTGGTAGGCCAATAGCGAGTTTCTGTCGGTAAGTTTTTGATGTACGCTGGTAGCGAATTTCCCTTCACAGGCTTCAATGTCCAGGTCGAGGTAGACGGCGCTTGTGTGATGGTATTTCCATGTAAACCGAAGGCTCATGTCCTGGGTGTTCAGCCAGTTTAAAAACTGTACTAGTGAGTCTTCTTCACCCGACCAAATGAGGAGCACGTCATCGATATAACGTTTCCATAAACGTAGATGATCTTTGAAAGGGTTGTTATCTGATTCGATGACGTGCTCCTCAAACTGACCCACGTAGATACAAGCTACACTAGGTGCCATCGTCGCACCCATAGAAGTTCCGGTTACTTGCAAAAAAAGTTCGTTTTTGTAGCAAAAATAGTTTCTTGTCAGTGCTAGCTCAACGCACTGTAATACGAAGCTCTGTGGTGCATCGTAGAACCATTCTTGTTTATTCAGGGCTCTTGCTATAGCCACGAGTGCTGCTTCCTGAGGGATACAGGAGTATAAAGACTCGATGTCTATGGTTACAATATACTCTGTTGCTGGATTGAACGACATGGAGTCCAGGGTGTTTAGAATATCTGTGGTGTCTTTTACGTAAGAGTTTTGAGTTATAACTGATTCACGCAAGTAGTAGTCTGCAAATTGGGACAAAGGTTCCAATATAGATTGGATCCCTGACACAATAGGCCTGCCAGGGGGTGGCCTGGCAGGCTTATGTATCTTCGGGAGAATATAAAAGGCCGGAGTCCTCGGGTTGGTGTTAATGAGGAACTCCGCCTCTTTGGCACTTATCCATTTCTTTTCTTTTGCATTTGCCACTAGTTGGGTGATAGTATCTCTTAGTGCAGGTGCTGGATCTCTAGCCAGAGGTTGGTAATTAGCTCTGACATCCAAAAGTCTTCGAACTTCTGCTTCGTAGTCAGCCATATTTAAAATCACAATGGCGCCGCCCTTGTCGGCGCTTTTTATGATTATTTTATCGTTGTTCTGAAGAGACTTGATGGATTCCCAATCGTCTTTCGTCATGTTTTTGAAACCCCATAGATTTATAACAAGTATTGCCTTTGGGACTAGGTTTCTGTGTTTTGTGATTGAATGAGTGGAGGGCTACCTAGTCCTAGAAATCCCTCTCAACTCCTAATATTTGAGCATGATGTGTACGGCGAACTAGCCGTGAGAGTTCCTACTGTAGCCATCAGTATGTACTCTGATTTTTAAGTCGTGCTGTTATTTCATTTGATTGCCTGTGTACTGTGCTGTACAGCCTTGTGGAATGGATAAAAATTGCCTGGCTTTTTCAGATGCGCAAATTGCAGCGATTCTAGCAGGTCCTTCCCTCTTTAGCGACAACCCTCTGAAAGGGACCAACAAAGTAAGGGAAGAATGGGAGAAACTCAGTAATCTAAAAAAGAAGCACATAAGGATCGCTCTACATGGAGCCCTTATGTCAGAATACTATCAGGCAGGAGCTTCCCCCGCTAGTCTCATAGTTAGAATCGAGCCCCGAATTTTCCTGGACGATAAAAAATTCCGCTGCGATTGGAGTTATATCGCCAACAAGTGTACAAGGGACTGGTTAATCCTCATTATCAGCACAGCTCAGCGCCTGACTGAGGAGGTACTGAAAGAAATTGCTGAACTAGAGGAAACTATCAAACGGGACAACAGTTTCACTGATGCCAAGGAACATCTAGAGAAGATAAATATAGATCTGGATGAATACAAGGAATACATGGTGACACAGAAAACCAGAGGACTACAGCGTAACCTCCAACGTTACACACACGAGTGGGCTTTCCCATATACCAACGATACATACTATCAATCAAATCAAGAACAACAGCCACAGAATAGTAGTAATAGAAGCGGTAAAACACCACGCTTTCAACAACGGAAAAGAACACCTGCAAACTGGTCCTTTGCCAACACATCAAGTGAGGAAGACCCAGAACCGGGCCCTAGCACCAGCAGAGTCAGATTTAATCAACCAGAACCTTCTAACACTGATCTAGACACCTTGTTGAGGAATTTTTTAGAGCAGGGTCAAGCTTCCAACAAAGGCCCGGGATTCCAACAACAACAAGGAAGGGGGAGAGGACGCGGAAATCGCCCACAACAACAATGGCAAACCTCCTCACCACGACTGACGCGGAGCAAGGGGAAGAAACCGTTGTAAACAGCATTGTAGTAAATCTATCCAGCTACCACTTGACAGTTGCAGAAGAGAAGGTGCTGAACAAAGGGTTGGGCTTTGTGCCCACACCTAACCATGACGCCTTCAGGTGCCGAACCGAGTTTTACGAAACAATGCGTAGAATAAAACTCAAAAAATTCTTTGCGAAACAAATATCTGAAGAAGCTACCGGTTTTAACTCAAACTTAAGAAAACCCTCGTCGTTTTGTCCAACCTATGCATCCATTGGCCCTGAGACTGCAGTGTTTGAGGCTAAAGTCCTGGGAGAGATTACAGACATAGAAAACAAAAACAAGTCTGTGGGTTTCAAAAACATGACGAAAGACGATTGGGAATCCATCAAGTCTCTTCAGAACAACGATAAAATTATCATAAAAAGCCCCGACAAGGGCGGCGCCATTGTGATTTTAAATATGGCTGACTACGAAGCAGAAGTTCGAAGACTTCTGGATGTCAGAGCTAATTACCAACCTCTGGCTAGAGATCCAGCACCTGCACTAAGAGATACTATCACCCAACTAGTGGCAAATGCAAAAGAAAAGAAATGGATAAGTGCCAAAGAGGCGGAGTTCCTCATTAACACCAACCCGAGGACTCCGGCCTTTTATATTCTCCCGAAGATACATAAGCCTGCCAGGCCACCCCCTGGCAGGCCTATTGTGTCAGGGATCCAATCTATATTGGAACCTTTGTCCCAATTTGCAGACTACTACTTGCGTGAATCAGTTATAACTCAAAACTCTTACGTAAAAGACACCACAGATATTCTAAACACCCTGGACTCCATGTCGTTCAATCCAGCAACAGAGTATATTGTAACCATAGACATCGAGTCTTTATACTCCTGTATCCCTCAGGAAGCAGCACTCGTGGCTATAGCAAGAGCCCTGAATAAACAAGAATGGTTCTACGATGCACCACAGAGCTTCGTATTACAGTGCGTTGAGCTAGCACTGACAAGAAACTATTTTTGCTACAAAAACGAACTTTTTTTGCAAGTAACCGGAACTTCTATGGGTGCGACGATGGCACCTAGTGTAGCTTGTATCTACGTGGGTCAGTTTGAGGAGCACGTCATCGAATCAGATAACAACCCTTTCAAAGATCATCTACGTTTATGGAAACGTTATATCGATGACGTGCTCCTCATTTGGTCGGGTGAAGAAGACTCACTAGTACAGTTTTTAAACTGGCTGAACACCCAGGACATGAGCCTTCGGTTTACATGGAAATACCATCACACAAGCGCCGTCTACCTCGACCTGGACATTGAAGCCTGTGAAGGGAAATTCGCTACCAGCGTACATCAAAAACTTACCGACAGAAACTCGCTATTGGCCTACCACTCATACCATCCGAGGGCACTAAGGGATAACCTCCCAGTGGGCCAATTTATGCGATACAGAAGGAACTGCTCCTCCACGGATGTATATAAAGAACAAGCAAAAGACCTCAGCAGTAGACTACAAGCACGAAATTACCCAAGTAAAGTAATACGGCAAGCGAATAAGAGAGCCCTGAACACACCACGAGCAGCCCTCTTGGAATCACATGCGAAAGAAAAATCAGAATGCCTTCCCGTAGTCATGACCTTCGATCCATTGGCCTCTAAAGTTCGTCAAGCCATCAGAAAACACTGGCACATTCTGTCGACACAGGAGCATAAGATGCCACCTCCTCGCTTTGCTTTTCGAAGGGCCCAAAATCTTAAAGATAAATTGGTCCATACAAGGATGACAGAAAAAACCTCTACTGAAAAAACTACCGTACCAAACGGTCATTATCCGTGTGGGAGTTGTTCGGTCTGCCACCTCACGAAAAAAAGCACAACAGTTGTACTAAAATCTGGCAAGGTATGGTCACTGAACCACTTTAGCAACTGCAACACTACAAACGTTGTATATAGACTTACCTGTGAGTGCGGACTTGAGTATATTGGATTAACAACGCGCAAGATCAAGCTCCGCATACAAGAACATTTGAGCACCGTACGACAAGGTAAACTGACCACAAAACTGGTGCAGCATTGTCATCGAAATAAACATTCGTTTACCTGGGTGGTACTGGAGAGAGTGTTAGGGGAGACCCAGACTGTAGAAAGACGTCTTCTGACAAAGGAGGCACGTTGGATATTTCAAGAGCAGAGTGAACAACGGGGACTCAATGAATTGTTGGAATGGAACAAGCTACACTAAAACAATGATATATGTGTTCCTTGGCACAGCGGTCTAATGTCCTCGGTGATTAAACACTGTCCTAGTTCCTCGTGCAGCCTTTTCTCACTAAGGGGTTGGAGCTGTTACAAAAAATTTTCCCCCATTATCTGTTCAAAGAGTTTTTAAAGGGGTCTTGATAATGAGAAATAGCAATACTGAATTTCTAGTCCCCTCTAAGGTGTTAGAATGGTTATATTACCCTGTCATTAATTTTCGCTCTGAATAAGATATTCCATTGTATGAGTATATACACCTTTTTGCTATAGAAAGATCAATTTCTAAAACTATGCAGTGAATTGATGTATGTTTCATCTAAATCCGCCGTGAATACTGAATCAACTTGTTGGTAAATGCAGTATGATCACAGAAATATCGGTCTCTAAATCCATACAGTGGACCGATGTACGTTCCATCTATATTCATTCGTAACACTGACTTTATATGTGGTAGAAGTGCAGCACGATCATTAAGAACAAACATACTGATAACCGCCAGTATATGTTTACTGCTTCCACGTAAATCATACTACAACGTTGTTCTGTTTACATTTGGACAGGAACAACCCAAACACACTGATGTTTGAACACCATAAAATGAAGGTCCAACCAGAAACACTGGCTCTTGTGTCTCGCAACTTGGGGACCAATAGTAATGGTTTTACGATACAGCCCTTTGATACGTATCCCACGTGATGCCAAGAACCAATCGGAAACCTGGAATGAAAATAAATAGTACACTCCCCAAACACTCGGTGATCCGGTGTTGAGAGGACGCCGCTCGTGCCTTCTCCACAGGTAACCACCGCGTAGCGGTTACTTTCGCTTCGACAACAGGAGACCCGGTAAGATTAGACTGGCTTTCTCTAATGTCGGCCCCCGTTTGGGCTTCCATTTTTCCCTGCATTAGATATAATTTATGGGAGCACAAGACCATACTTACCGACTGGAAGTGGGTCTGTTTACGCGCAAAGACGTGATCATAAGTGGTATGATAGCAAAAACCGAGAACCAGGTAATAAACATTCCCCATTATGGATGTTAAATAACAGTGCACAGTGTAATCATAGGCAGCTTCTCACACATGCCTTTTTCTGATTTACAGCACGCTCAACATAGTATTGCTGGCAGTGGCTTTTTAAAAACATTTGCCCTGAAGAAATTGCCTGAAACCCTACCATGGCAATGAAACATGTCGGCAGTGAGTTGAAAGCGAATCGATAGGTAGTATTCGCTTCTCTCCTCTTTTAAGTTTATATGTTTACTGTGGCAGACAAGAGGATACAAATAAAAAGGTTCTTGGTTCTTGCATGCACAGTATATGTTTTGTTATATGTTGAATGTTGTTAGTCCTTGTCACATATAAGTTTGTGTACACTGCACCATTCACTGTCTTTTTACTTTTGGGAGTCGGACACGTTTGCGTTAAGCTAGTGGACATCGATGATGAGAACAGGGCTAACCTGGTGAGTACCAACCAGGAGCCCCATTGGTGGTGCGCCCGTGAGGTGTCCTCTAGCTATTCACACATTTTTTCAAATGTCGTCTTTCTAGTGAATGTTAGTACTGTGTTGTCTATTGTTAGACTCATCCGCGAGTGGCTACTTTTACTAACTACTTTTGGCAAGTATCTTGAGCATGACACTTACTTCTATTTTTAGGAGAGCCATCGGAATGATCTATTGACAAATCCAAGCATGCCCATAGATTTATAACAAGTATTGCCTTTGGGACTAGGTTTCTTTATTTATTTAGACATAACATCTGCAATTGTCTTCAAGAAGAAGTCAAGAAGAGGAGCAGTGTTTTGTTTTCTCTGGTTTTTTTTGTTTTCTCCACTATTCCCCCTTCCTTTGAATTTCTTGGTACCTTGCTGCTGTTATCTACATCAGCACAGAGGAACAAGGGACTTGAAGGTAGATTCGAACTGTCTTCACTTTTCTCACAGAAGGAAACAGGAATTCAGGTAAACGTGACTTGACAGGAGTTTCCACCAAGAGTGTGGCAGTCTCCACCTCGACTGCTGAGGTCCCGCCAAGTGTATGGAGGTCCCTGCCTCAAGTGCATTGGTCCTGCATGTTGTGCAGAAAGTAAAATAGGGTGGTTAAGAAGTTTATAGAAACAACTTTATGTTTGTAGATTATGTTATTTTCAGACTCCATTTCTTTACCTGAGTAAGTTTACACTTGTAAATGGTGACTAACCAAAAGTACTAAAGTTACTCAGAAGCGTAAAAGTAAACGTACATGCTAACTTTGTGAATATTTATTCTCTCTCCTAACAGAGGCATGGACAAACTCACTCATTAATCAAATCAGCTAAAGCACATGGACCTTTTACCAAAAATGATTATCTCTGCAAATCCCCTGGTTTCTCATTTGACAAAGTATTACGCCTTGATCTTCACTTCAGAACGGTGGTCAGAAAAACCAGATTCCATTTAGAACTTCTGCATAGATGTTAAGCCATTCCTTTTAAAACATAACCTTAACTTGATATTTAAGCTTAGTCATACTAATGATTGACAAGAGAAAACTCTATAGAATGATAAGCTAAAATCTCATCTTGCTCCCTTTAACACAGCTGTCTATGTAGTGGACCATCTGGTTCTGAATACGATTGAGATGCATTTTACCATTCCTTGCATCCCTAAGATGGCTTCTTCTGGAACTGCACTCTGTGTGCAAGACCGCATGCATTTACAACAAGAATTTTCCCCTACACAGGCTGAATGTTTAGCACAACAACTTCCGATCTCTAGCAAAAATAAATTCGAAGAAGGCAATCCATTCTCACTCCCAGATTTAAAAAGACTGGCATCCTCAAATAAACTTTCTCTGGAAAAAAGAGCAAAGATACCGAATTTACTTCAGGTCAAATAATATACATCTATTACCTAGATATAGACACTGCACATTGTCTCTCGCACTACTGAATATTTTTTCTCACATACACTGCTAATCTTGCTGAAGATATAAACTTACTTGTTTCTACTTGTACTATGTTTTACTGTACCTTGGTATGAAGCATTCTCACGCATTGCGCTATGGCTTTGATGTGCTCTAGAAAGAAGAATAAACAAAAAGTCTCAAATTGTGATGTAATAAGAATTTTTAACCTTATGGAGGGCGGATAGTAGGAGGAGCTGCTTGCTTTAGAACCGGGGGAACCAGGCTTGAGTCTTAGCCTCAGCTCAACATCCTGTGAATCTGGGCAAATCACTTAAACTTTACTTGCATAAAAGACAACATGAATGTGACCTAGCTTAATGTAACTGGTGCTCATATAAAGCACTCCAATACATTTGGTTTGAGTATATCATGCTGTAAAACTGCAAACAAAATGCTCAAAATAAAGAAGGGAGGCAGGTGGACTGGTACATGGCTTGCACTGCTGCGCATCCACAGTATAGCTTTCCACTGTCCAGACTGCTGGGGACCTGAAGTAATGGCAGACAGAAGGGGGGGAGGGGGCGAAGAAGGAGTGGTCACTGTTATTATTAGAATGGCTCAGGGGAGAAGAGGAATTTGAAGGGACTAACTGTGTTTCTCTACAAATACACATAGGAGGCTGCCTGCTGGGATGAAATGCAGTAGTGGGGAAATTGTGTGTGTTTTATTGCAAGTAAGCAGATTAGTTTGCCTGCTGGGGGCATCAGAATAACAACAGGCCAAGGGAGAAGGTCCAGGTGTGTGCAGCTCCTGAGAGTGCAGTCCCAAGCAAATCCCAAATTAACCTGTGCTCACACTTTGGGTAGCTTGGCACAAAGCATTCAGGCTGAAACCAGAGGCAATGTGCAAAGTATTTGTGCAACACTTCCAACAGTAATAACATGAAAACACCATACAAGAAGGATCCCACACCAAATGAGTACAACTGAGTATTTTAAAAAATAAATAAAGCAAGACCAAAACAACAAAAATCCAATCAGGAGAAATGGAGACATGAAGGTTTAAAGATTTAAGTGAAAATAGTTCTTTAAATCACAAAGAGCCAATAGTGGATATCTGGTTGCGAAGGATCATGCCAATGTCACAAGTTCAGGTTGACCGCGATGCAACACGAACAGGCTATGGGGATCCAGTTAGGTCCACTAAATGAGAGTACTTTAAATGCTGATTGTGGAACATTACGAGGTCCCACAACAAGGATGAGTCATGCTGCAGAGGTAATGCGACATCTGGGTTGGAGATGCATTGTGCGGCATTAGTTACGGGGGCTGCGAGACTTGGATGCAAGGTCCTGTACTGTCAGTGAGGAGATTATCAATAAGGGAAGCTTGTGATGCTCTGAAGAGACTGCGAGGATTGTGAGGCGAAGTCATGTGTCATCGCCGGGGATGCTGTCAACAAAGGGCTTGAGATGTGAGGGCCAGTATCTGAGATGCATTGCGCAGTTGTGGTTCCGATGTGGATGCAAGCTGGGAGGTTGATGTTGAATCCTCACACTGGAAGTGTACTTGCAGCACACGCAATGCAAAGGTTCTGCTTGGGGTTGCAGCACGCAGCAAAGGAGATGCATCAGTTCTGCTGGGTCACAGATGGTCCACAGATGGGCTGCTAGAGCACCTTCGGAAACACTTTCAAGGGTCCAGGACTGGGGTGGCACCACTTGGGCATGTAGAACTCACAGTTGCAGAGTCCAGATGCTGGTTGTAAGAGACTAGCCCTTGGTGACCCTCTGGTTACAGCTTGCAGGTCCAGTCTTTCTTATCCAGGCAAGAGGGTACCAGGCAGCAGGTCAGCACAGCAGGGACAAATCCTTTAGGGTAGCAGTCCAGCATTCTAGCAGTCCTTTCAGCAACACAGCTGTCCTTCTGCCTGGTAGAGTCTTCCGTAGGTGCAGAGGTGTACTAAGGAATTGGTGCCTGAGGTCCAATATTTGCCTCCTTTGAAGTGGGTGAAGCTTCCACAGGTTTCCCTTTACATTGGACAGGTTTCATGCCTATTCTGCTGTAGTTACAGTCTAATTGAAGGGAGTATAAAATCCTTTGTGTGAAGGCAGCTTATTGAGGTATAAGTGGGGTTGTAACTAACATTGACCTCCTATCCTGCCAGCAATGGCCCATCCAGGCACACCTAAGTTCTCTATTTTGTGTTACTGTCTACACAAAGACCAACTGCCAACTACACATAACCATGTAACCCAGAGACAGACTGCAGCCACGACCTGGCTAAGGCAGGAAAATACCAACTTTCTGATAGTGGCATTGTCAAAACCCAACTGTACCATAAAAGAGGATGTTTCCTAACAATTCTTATCACAACAAACATGAACTGGTTAACAGTTCCCATTTGGAAGCTATCCTTTTTAAATGTAATAAGGTAACCTCAATTTTATCCTATGGGAGAGTTAGGTCTTAGTGAAAGACGAATTTAAGAGTTTTTTGCTTTCAGGTCATGTAGAACCTAAAATTACATGGCCTACTTTTTAAATACATTGCATCCCTCCCTGTGGGCTATTTAGGGCCTACCTTACGGGTGACTTAAATGCATTAAACAGGAGGGTTTGGGTCTGGCAAAGGTTTATTTTGCCATGCTGCAAAGGCAGGGCTGAGACATGTTTAAAGGGTTAATTAAGTGGGTGGCATACTCAGTGCTACAGGCCCACTTGCGCAAAAAGAATTGATGATGGGTGGAATGCTGAATAAATCAAACATTCACACCCATTCACAGGTCTGTGCTTAATCCATTGCTTTTCTATTTATCGTCCTAAGTGGAAAGTGTATGCCCAGATGTGAGTCCCGTGCTTGCTATGCCAACAGATTCAAGTTAGCCTGGCTTTTGAGAGGTGATACTTCCAAAACCAGTCCCAAAATGCTTGTTTCTGGTCAGGTAAGGATCTCGCCTGGCAGTTCAGAATAGACTGTTCCCATGGGAAGCAGGGTCAAAACTGATTTGTATTTGGCTGGGTGCAAACTGGGGTGGTGTGGTGAGCATAAAAACAATGGATAAACCCAGGTCTGTGACTGAGGGTGAATGCTTGATTTTTTCAACATTCCATTTGTCATTTGTTCTTTTTGCAGGCCCACTAGTAGCATTTAATTTATAGGCCCTCGTTACATATAAGGCAACTTTACTAGAGACTTACAACCAAGGTAAATATGCCAAATAGGGAGAAACCAATGTTTCCATGTTTTAAGGAGTCAGCACACACACTTTAATACTGCTTAGCAGTGGTAAAAAACACAGAGTGCTAAGGCCAACAAAAACAAGATCAGAACAAATGGGGGAGTAAGACAAAAGATTTGGAGGAAGTCACTCTAAGGCTGACATGTCTAACACCATTCATTTAACTCAGATCACCAGCCTGAATCACTGAAACTCCTCCTTTAAAAAAAGACGCAAAAGGTTGAGACATATGGCTCATGCCTTAACTCTGAAATGCTCAACAGTATGGCTAACACTACTGCCTATCTTTGCTTTAATAGTTTGTTATGGATAACTTAAGTAGAACTGAAATAGAAGATTAAATCACGTAAGAAGTGTCAGCTATTTTTAGTTTTCATTTCATAGGAGAAAAACACTTGCTTTGTGGATTTTTACCAGACTTAACATAACTGATTATTCCCACACCTCTCCCACACATCCCCAGCCAATTTCTGAACTTAAAGTTTTGAAGGGGGACTCAACTTGGAAACATTTTGCTTGAAGTTGGCAGTTCTCTGCAACAAAAAAAAATGAACACGTCTGATGTATGGCCTTTGGTTTCAGCTTTTCGAGACTTGCCATTGAATCCAGGGCCTTGCAGGATAGATTAGAGTATAAAACATATTAAGCCTAAAAATACTTTAATTAATCAATCAAACTTTGTAAAAGAAGGAACTTGAAAAAATGTTAGTATTATTTATGGTAAAAATAATTTATAGAATGAACCACCCAAACCTGTAAAATGAACTGTTATCAACTGATTATACCTTTGTTTGAAGTGCTTTCTAAAGCACTGCTATGGCCATTTTTGAATAGTGAATGACAGTATGGGGGATACTGTCATTCACTATTCAAAAAAGGTTTTAATTAATAAGAGCATTCCACTGCGCATTACAATAGATGCATTAAAATGTTAACACCATTAATAGAACCAATGGTTTAAGAAAAACAGAAAGCCTAATAAGAACATATTACTTTTGTTTTGATATCACCATTGCAACATTTAAGAAAATAATAATTTTGATATACCTAATTCTTCTTTTTACTTGCCCATTTTAAAGCTGTTCTGTGCAGGGTAGAGTTCTTCCTTATCAATGAACCCCATGATCATTGAGGTAATCCTACTTTTTCTCCTCCGCTGTGCCCTCAGGGAAGCACTTTCTGCCTTTCAAAGTTACTAATTCTCAACCATACCTAAAAATAATTGGGGAATGTATAACATTCCCCAAAATATTGCAGGACTGAAGTTGGAGTACTAAATACGCCACCTGGAATATTTGGAGGAAAGTTAGACTGTAGATAGAAAAACAATTCTGACATTCTAGTGTCCACCACGCCCACTGCAGCCACGAGGGCACAGTTCAGGACAAAAAGCATGAAGGAGCGATAGTTGATCCAAGTTCATTACAGACGGTAGCCTTTCTTTTCTTCATTCAGCATCAAAAAGAGAGATTAATGACATACAGTAAAATTAGCGCTGCCTTCTTATAGTATGATCTCCTCAAATCAATTAAAAAATAGAAACTATGCTTTGCTTCCATTCTCACCTAAACCATGCTTCAAAAATATAACAGACTCCTGTTTCTGCAATTTATGAATGATTTTAATGGGTGAATTGACCCAAAGATCTCTGCATAGCACTTTCAACTTCCTCAGGTGAATGATTGTAGTATATAAGCCAATTGGTGGCTGATTTGGTGTGCAGACACATGTAGAAAATGTGTAGAGAAAAAAAGTAGTTACAAAAATTCCAAAAAGTGGGCTAAAAAGTACAATATATGGAAATGTGAAATAAACAGATTTAGGTTATAGATAGTTGGTAGCGTTAAGGTTAAGTCAAAGGTATAGTATGAGGAGTTACATAAGGTGAGCTGCAGTATTGATTAGAGTAGGATAAGAATTAGGGTTAGACTAGGGGTAAGATGAGGACGGTTAACTTTGGTTAGGTTAAATTTAAGGACTAGATTCTGGTTAGGATTAAAGTAAGGAAAGGTGTAAGGCAAGGTGCTGTGGTTATGGTTTGAGATTTATTGTCAGGAGAGGGGTAAGGGTTGGGGCATGGGGTAAATTTAGACTAACAGATTAGATTAGGGTTAGGAGTAAACACACAGCTTCATAAATAGAAATGGTATTAGGATCTGTGAAACAATAGCTCTCCATTAGATCCTCTTTTCCAAAGTAGTGTGCTTATTTTTTCATCTCATTCTATTAATATTACATGTGCCCACACCACCAAAATTCGTAGTTCCCATCCTTCATTTGCAGGTGAGGAAACTGTAGCATTCTGAACAGGAAACTAAGCTGCCACTCCTATTGGATACCTTGATCAGCCAGTCTCTAGGTCACTGAGCCTCTCAGTCATAATGAGGGATTAACCACCCCATTAATAATGGGATGACATCACTAGATTTCTCTGTCCAGGACCACAAGATGCCTATGGGTGCAAAAATCAAACAGTGACTCCACAGTACAGAGAAAAGTCCCTGGAAATCAGAGACAATTTTAATGGATTTTTTTTTCTTGAAAATAGAAAAAACTTTGTGAAGAAGGCACATTTAACAAGGCTCCTGTTCAGCAAAGTTTGGTGCCTTTGGTAGAGCGAATACACCAACACCTAAGTTGACGATGCAAACATTACTATCTGTCTTGTGAAGTTCTCTAAATTGGGGGGGGGGGGGCAGTCCTTCAGCAAAGAAGCAGCTGAAGACATGGCCTACAATGACCTGCTAGGCCAGTGGGCCACAGATAAGGCTAAAATTGACCTTGATGGATTAATGTTTGTAGGAAACGTTTGCTTGGTGTACAGCCAGATTTTTGCCTTAACTGTTTTTGCTGGCTATATGACTGTGTGCACTTTACCCTTCCCTTGCTAACTAGTAATAAAGTACCTGTGCTCCTCCTTCCAACATGATAAAATTGACATACTCATAATTGGTATATTTAACTTACCTGTAGTTCCCTAGTATATGTACAAAATACACCTAGGGCCTGTAAGTTAAATGACACTAGTGCGATACAGCACCCATTATGCAATCAACTGGAATAACAGTGTAAAGCATCTTTTTTAAAACTGCAATTTGACCTGTCAAAATAAAACTTTTTGACAGGTCTAAACCTTCCTTTTAAATAGTAATAAGTTACCCCTATGAAGGCATTACCTCCATAATTAAGGGTGCATGGTATGTAATTTCCACGCTTTCTTATGGTGACTGGGCCCAACAAGCTATTTTCACTGAAACAAGGTTGGCTGGTCGATGGGTGCAATATTACAATAAATACCACAATCTCCTCCTAGGAAATATGTGAAAATGCCATTCTTGGATGCTGTAATATTTATTGAAACCCCAATTCACTGGTGAAGTCAGATTCCTAATAAATTGTAAGGAAAGTGCACTTTTAAAAAATTAAATTTTTCCTGCCCAAAGCCTCTGGAGGTTGATTTGGATAAGCCTCCAGCTTCAGTACTTTGAGTGCTTCACTCTGAATGAGGTGTGAAAAACAGCTCCCTGAGCAGAACCAAAGGCCTGGGTGTGGGGACATGTTCTGATTCTCTGACAGGATGACCATTTGGACAGTGATTTAAAATACAATAACTTCAATGGGCCTCCCTTGTCACAGGCAACTATCAGATGGCACCTGTACAGGCACCATCTTTATTCCCCCAGTCACCCAGGCTCCAATCGCAGCAGGGAGTATGCTGGCCTCAGAATTGATTTGAAGTGACCATATCGAGGAGTTGCTTATTTCCCTAGCTACACCTTAAGGGGTCAGCCTAGAGGCCATGTACATGGGGAGAAGGGTTTGACCATCTTGAATTTAGACAGAACGAGCTCTGTGAGAGTGTTTACTGTTGGGCACACAGGAAAATCTCCACAACTGAGTAGGGGAACACCTGGAAATGTTTAACATTTTGGTTCAAGAAGGGCCAAAAGTCACCTACGTCTAGAAGCTGGTGGCATCCTTAGTCCTATCCTCAGAATACTACTGGGCCTGAGGAAGATCAGTTGAGGACTGCACATGCTCTCTGAGTTCTGAGAAGAGCCCTGAAGAACTGGGCCTGTTCTCCCTCTTATGCCCAGGACAAAGAATTAGACTCCTGGAGCCATAAGGAAGAATCATAAGGCTAACCTCATGTTTAAGCTGTAAGGACACAGCAAGCTACAAAGTCCTTTCATGCAACTACTTGGCTGATCAGTTCCACTGGACCTGCTATGGACCCTGCTTGTACCTTCTTCTGGAGTAAGTTATGACTTCAAGTGCTGTTCTTGAGGCCCTGAAACTCTGGATGGTGTCAAAGTGTACTCCACCTAAAATACTAAGAAACTTGGGACTTTAAAACATTTTGACTTTTTTATTTTGTCATTCTTAGGGGTCGATTCCAATCTCGTTCTGAAAGCACTTCTGAATGAATCGGTTCTGGAATGCTTTACGACGACTCGACCATGAGCTTACCGAACCACGGATTATGATGCATTGCAGGTTAAACTCCAACGAGACATACGGACCACAATTCATTCGACCAAACCGCCCGGAAATAGGCCCGATGTGACTGACTCATTCGGAAACGCTCAAGAATAGAATTCCGGTTACGAAAGAGATTCGGTTTAACCCACAAAAAGATGATGATGCATCAGACACCGTTTCGGAACCGTGTCGGTCTGTGTAACAAATATCAATTGGGATAAGTCAAAAACAGTCAAAACAACCATAGACAATGCCAAATAAAACATTTGAAGAAAAACATTTGCCACACCCACATATCCAACTATATAAAGGGCCATAAACATATCCATGGTACTTTGCTACAACACAACTGCGGCTGGCTCAATGGAATTGCCACACATTCCCTGCTCTCTACCTCATACACTCACACTTCACCCATTGCACAACTTGCACAGATTTTTGTTTGGTTTCAACTATTCTCATAAACACACACTCTTTTTCTCAATTACAATCACCCTCACCTTCACACCCACCCTCACCATGGCCCCAAGGAAGCAGCCACGTTTCACAGAGAAGGAGTTGGAAGTGCTTGTAGATGAGATTGTCAGAGTAGAGCCACAGTTATTTCGGAACCAAGTCCAACAGACCCTCTTGTCCTAGAGAAATAGGATGTGGGACAGAATAGTAAACAAGGTGAACACTGAAGCACCTTGTCTGAGCACAATGGAGGATATCAGGAACAGGTACTATGATGTGAGGAGGAGGGTCAAGAAACTGCTGGCAAAAGAACACGCTCAAAGCCAGTAGACTGGCGGTGGCCCTCTTGCACAACCTGCGCACTTCACTTCCTGGGAAGAGAAGGTGCATGCAATCCTTCTGCCGGAGAGTGTCTAAGGACTCACAGAGGCACCAGAGACTGGTAAGTACCCAATCCACATTCTAATAAAGTTGCCAATTACACCCCTGGAGACATCACTGTAAAGGATACAGTTAAGCAAATGACTCTTTTAACATAGGGAAAAAACTAGAGACAAAGAGTATGTGATGTCTATGCCATATTGATAACAAATATACCTTCAATAAAAATGAAAATGCACCAAACTATTACCATGTACACACTTCTCACAAACTCACACCAAGGCTTTGTGCTTCAAATACCAATTACTGTCAGTCAACTTGCCAGTAAATTTCCAGACACTCACAGGAAAGCTGGGTCACAGGTAGGCTGTTTGGTATGGCTGGAAAGGTGGGTATGGGCACACGCCTGATCGGAGTTGTAGTCACAGCAAACACTCCTCCTCACACACAGCCAAAACATACCCACTGGAACTATGTGTCCCTCACAGTGAGTGGAAATGTACTAGCAAGATGGCTGACACTGCTGCATGGTGTCTGGAGTACAAGGCCTTGATTGGAATTGTACTCAATTCAAACAACATTTACCAGTGTCAGACATCTTGATAGCAAACTTCCATTTGCTGTCAGCATCAAAAAGAGAGATTCATCACATACAGTAAAAGTACGCTGCCTTCTTACAGCATGATCTCCTCAAAATCAATTAAAAAATAGAAACTATGCTTTGCTTCCATTCTCACCTAAACCAGGCTTCAAAAATATAACAGACTCCTGTTTCTCCAATTTATGAATGATTTGAATGGTTGAATTGACCCAAAGATCTCTGCATAGCACTTTCAACTTCCTCAAGTGAATGATTGTAGTATATAAGCCAATTGGTGGCTGATTTGGTGTGCAGACACATGTAGAAAATGTGTAGAGAAGAAAAGTAGTTACAAAAATTCCAAAAGTGGGCTAAAAAGTACAATATATGGAAATGTGAAATAAACAGATTTAGGTTATAGATAGTTGGTAGCGTTAAGGTTAAGTCAAAGGTATAGTATGAGGAGTTACATATGGTGAGCTGCAGTATTGATTAAAGTAGGATAAGAATTAGGGTTAGACTAGGGGTAAGATGAGGACGGTTAACTTTGGTTAGGTTAAATTTAAGGACTAGATTCTGGTTAGAATTAAAGTAAGGAAAGGTGTAAGGCAAGGTGCTGTGGTTATGGTTGGAGATTTATTGTCAGGAGAGGGGTAAGGGTTGGGGCTTGGACCAGGCATGGGGTAAATTTAGACTAACAGATTAGGTTAGGGTTAGGAGTGGGGTTAGAGTAATGGTTTACCAGATGGTGTAAGGAAAAGGTGAGATGAATTGGAGGAGGCAGAGAGGTATCCTCCATAATATGGCACAGTCAATGTGGTCTTGTGTTGAAAAAGGTTAGCACTAGGGTTAAGAATATAATTCAGAGTCATTAAGGTAAAGCTTAATGTATGTCTTTAAACAATTAAAAAAATTAAGTAGTAAAAACTCAACTTTTGAATGTCTACAGTTTTTGTATGTTCCATAGAAATATATGTTATTCACAACATTGTACTTTTACATTTTACCTTCTATGTTTTCACATTCTACATTATTACACACAAATGCTGAGTTTTTCTAGGTTTTAAAGCCTTCTGTTGTCATTAAACACAGTATATGTAAAATAAAAATAAGATATTGGATCAGATTTACAAATGTGTACTATTTGCAAATGACTATTCATTTGCTCTGAAGGGGTTTAATATTGCAATTACCGGATGGACTGGCCTTCCATGATGTAACACCACATGCAAAGGCTCATGGGAGAGGAGCATCTTCCATGGAATGCTATTGCAAACTAGTTTAATTCTCAATTATTTTCAAAGATATGCTGCAATACCAAGGGCCCAATGTACCATTCCCTTTCACAAACCAGACATGCAAAATGTGCACACCAACTGGTTTGCAAATTGAAATACAATTTATTATGCAACTGATGTATTAATAGATCACATTACAAATTGTCTATTCACAGGGGATCTTAATATTACCTTTGTAATAAATATTATTTAGACAGATCAAAATTTGGGACCCCCTGTGAATAGCTGCCAACGCAGGGATGCCAGCTTGCAAGGGATAGCACACCCCTTAGCTGAATTTGCTTTCCAAATTGGGAAATATGTTTTCCCTAACAGTTAATAGTGAGTCAGTGCTTACACAACCCCTTACATAGCAAGTAATTTCAGATGCACAACAGAAAGTGAAACAATTGGCGTGCTGAATTTTTAAACAAAAACACACAGCTTCATAAATAGAAATGGTATTAGGATCTGTGAAACAATAGCTCTCCAGTAGATCCTCTTTTCCAAAGTAGTGTGCTTATTTTTTCAACTCATTCTATTAATATTACATGTGCCCACACCACCAAAAATCGTAGTTCCCATCCTTCATTTGCAGGTGAGGAAACTGTAGCATTCTGAACAGGAACCTAAGCTGCCACTGCTATTGGATAACTTGATCAGCCAATTTCTTGGTCACTGAGCCTCTCAGTCATAATGAGGGTTGAACCACCCCATTAATAATGGGATGACATCACTAGATTTCTCTGTCCAGGACCATAAGATGCCTATGGGTGCAAAAATCAAACAGTGACTCCACAGTACAGAGAAAACTCCCTGGAAATCTGAGACAATTTTAAGAGATTTCTTTTCTTGAAAATAGAAAAAACTTTGTGAAGAAGGCACATTTAACAAGGCTCCTGTTCAGCAAAGTTTGGTGCCTTTGGTAGAGCGAATACACCAATAACTAAGCTGACGATGCAAAAATTACTATCTGTCTTGTGAAGTTCTCTAAATTGGGGGGGCAGTCCTTCAGCAAAGAAGCAGCTAAAGACATGGCCTACAATGACCTGCTAGGCC
This sequence comes from Lissotriton vulgaris, assembly GCF_964263255.1. Classification (NCBI taxonomy): domain Eukaryota; kingdom Metazoa; phylum Chordata; class Amphibia; order Caudata; family Salamandridae; genus Lissotriton; species Lissotriton vulgaris. The sequence goes on along the minus strand of NC_141693.1, from coordinate 484,190,795 downwards.
AGTGGGCCACAGATAAGGCTCAAATTGACCTTGATGGATTAATGTTTGTAGGAAACTTTTGCTTAGTGTACAGCCAGATTTTTGCCTTATCTGTTTTTGCTGGCTATATGACTGTGTGCACTTTACCCTTCCCTTGCTATCTAGTAGTAAAGTACCTGTGCTCCTCCTTTCAACATGATAAAATTGACATACTCATAATTGGCATATTTAACTTACCTGTAATTCCCTAATATATGTACAAAAAGCACCTAGGTCTTGTAAGTTAAATGACACTAGTGCGATACAGCACCCATTATGCAATCAACTGGAATGACAGTGTAAAACATCTTTTTAAAAACTGCAATTTGAGCTGTCAAAATAAAACTTTTTAACAGGTCTAAACCTTTTCTTTTAAATAGTAATAAGTTACCCCTATGTAGGCATTACCTCCATAATTAAGGGTGCATGGTATGTAATTTCCACGCTTTCTTATGGTGACTGGGCCCAACAAGCTATATTCACTGTAACAAGGTTGGCTGGTCGATGGGTGCAATATTAAATTTAATACCACAATCTCCTCCTAAGAAATATGTGAAAATGCCATTCTTGGATGCTGTAATATTTATTGAAACCCCAATTCACTGGTGAAGTCAGATTCCTAATAAATAGTAAGGAAAGTGCACTTTTAAAAAATTAAATTTTTCCTGCCCAAAGCCTCTGGAGGTTGATTTGGATAAGCCTCCAGCTTCAATACTTTGAGTGCTTAACTCTGAATGAGGTGTGAAAAACAGCTCCCTGAGCAGAACCAAAGGCCTGGGTGTGGGGACATGTTCTGATTCTCTGACAGGATGGCCATTTGGGCAGTGCTTTAAAATACAATAACTTCAATGGGCCTCCCTTGTCACAGGCAACTATCAGATGACACCTGTACAGGCACCATCTTTATTCCCCCAGTCACCCAGGCTCCAATCGCAGCAGGGAGTATGCTGGCCTCAGAATTGATTTGAAGTGACCATATCGAGGAGTTGCTTATTTCCCTAGCTACACCTTAAGGGGTCAGCCTAGAGGCCATGTACATGGGGAGAAGGGTTTGACCATCTTGAATTTAGACAGAACGAGCTCTGTGAGAGTGTTTGCTGTTGGGCACACAGGAAAATCTCCTCAACTGAGTAGGGGAACACCTGGAAATGTTTAACATTTTGGTTCAAGAAGGGCCAAAAGTCACCTACGTCTAGAAGCTGGTGGCATCCTTAGTCCTATCCTCAGAATACTACTGGGCCTGAGGAAGATCAGTTGAGGACTGCACATGCTCTCTGAGTTCTGAGAAGAGCCCTGAAGAACTGGGCCTGTTCTCCCTCTTATGCCCAGGACAAAGAATTAGACTCCTGGAGCCATAAGGAAGAATCATAAGGCTAACCTCATGTTTAAGCTGTAAGGACACAACAAGCTACAAAGTCCTTTCATGCAACTACTTAGCTGATCAGTTCCACTGGACCTGCTCTGGACCCTGCTTGTACCTTCTTCTGGAGTAAGTTATGACTTCAAGTGCTGTTCTTGAGGCCCTGAAACTCTGGATGGTGTCAAAGTGTACTCCACCTAAAATACTAAGAAACTTGGGACTTTAAAACATTTTGACTTTTTTATTTTGTCATTCTTAGGGGTCGATTCCAATCTCGTTCTGAAAGCACTTCTGAATGAATCGGTTCTGGAATGCTTTACGACGACTCGACCACGAGCTTACCGAACCACGGATTATGATGCATTGCAGGTTAAACTCCAATGAGACATACGGACCACAATTCATTAGACCGAACCGCCCGGAAATAGGCCCGATGTGACTGACTCATTCGGAAACGCTCAAGAATAGAATTCCGGTTACGAAAGAGATTCGGTTTAACCCACAAAAAGATGATGATGCATCAGACGCCGTTTCGGAACCGTGTCGGTCTGTGTAACAAATATCAATTGGGATAAGTCAAAAACAGTCAAAACAACCATAGACAATGCCAAATAAAACATTTGAAGAAAAAAAATTAGCCACACCCACATATCCACCTATATAAAGGGCCATAAACATATCCATGGTCCTTTGCTACAACACAACTGCGGCTGGCTCAATGGAATTGCCACACATTCCCTGCTCTCTACCTCATACACTCACACTTCACCCACTGCACAACTTGCACAGATTTTTGTTTGGTTTCAACTATTCTCATAAACACACACTCTTTTTCTCAATTACAATCACCCTCACCTTCACACTCACCCTCACCCTCTCCTTTACCTTCACACCCACCCTCACCATGGCCCCAAGGAAGCAGCCACGTTTCACAGAGAAGGAGTTGGAAGGGCTTGTAGATGAGATTGTCAGAGTAGAGCCACAGTTATTTCGGAACCAAGTCCAACAGACCCTCTTGTCCCAGAGAAATAGGATGTGGGACAGAATAGTAAACAAGGTGAACACTGAAGCACCTTGTCTGCGCACAATGGAGGATATCAGGAACAGGTACTATGATGTGAGAAGGAGGGTCAAGAAACTGCTGGCTAAAGAACACGCTCAAAGCCAGCAGACTGGCGGTGGCCCTCTTGCACAACCTGCGCACTTCACTTCCTGAGAAGAGAAGGTGCGTGCAATCCTTCTGCCGGAGAGTGTCTAAGGGCTCACAGAGGCACCAGAGACTGGTAAGTACCCAATCCACATTCTAATAAAGTTGCCAATTACACCCCTAGAGACATCACTGTAATGGATACAGTTAAACAAATGACTCTTTTAACATAGGGAAAAAACTAGAGACAAAGAGTATGTGATGTGTATGCCATATTGATAACAAATATACCTTCAATGAAAATGAAAATGCACCAAACTATTACCATGTACACACTTCTCACAAACTCACACCAAGACTTTGTGCTCCAGATACCAATTACTGTCAGTCATCTTGCCAGTACTTTTCCACTCACTCAAGGGAAAGCTGGGTCACAGGTAGGCTGTTTGGTATGGCTGGGAAGGTGGGTATGGGCACATGCCTGATTCGGAGTTGTAGTCACAGCAAACACTCCTCCTCACACACAGCCAAAACAGACCCACTGGAACTATGTGTCTCTCACAGTGAGTGGAAATGTACTAGCAAGATGGCTGACACTGCTGCATGGTGTCTGGAGTACAAGGCCTTGATTGGAATTGTACTCAATTCAAACAACATTTACCAGTGTCAGACATCTTGATAGCAAACTTCCATTTGCTGTCAGGTATCCATAGGCCCAGCTGACCTGGTTGGGCAGTGTGGGAGGAGGAGTGTTTGTACTGACTATATCTCCTGCACTACACACACCTTCCCCCCAGCCCAACCAGGCCACCGGGAAGAGTGGTGTCCTGACAATGAGGGGAAGTGTACTTGCAAGATGTCTGACTCTTGTGCATGGTGGCAGAGTTGCCCACAACCACCATCATGGCCTTGTGCTCCTCACACCAATCACCAATGTCAGCCATCTTCCGAGTACATTTCCACTCACTATCAGGGATAGCATAGTTCCAGGTGTGCTATTTGGGCAGGCTGGGAAGGTGTGTGTAGGACAGGGCCTGATGGGAGTCATAGTCAGTGCAAACACTCCTCCTCAGACCCAGCCAAAAAATCCCACCCAAAACTGTGTTACCCAGACAGTCAATGGAAATGTACTGGCATGATGCCTGACACTGGTGCATGTTATTTGAATGGACTACAACTCCCATCAAGGCCTTGTGCTCCAGGCACCATGTAGCATTGTCAGCCATCCCAGGTCTGCTGTCTGTGCTGACTGGGATGGTGTGTGGGTCCGGGCATGATGGGATTTGAAGTCAGTGCAAACACTCCTCCTCACACAGAGAGTTACAAGGCCACATAGAACTGAGCTTCCCTGGAAGTCGATGAGCATGTTTGGTGTTTTGAGCTCAAGACACTGCTGGCAAAAGAACACGCCCAAAGCCAGCAGACTGGTGGTGGCCTTCCTGCACAACCTGCGCACTGTGACTGGTGTTGGTGAGTTGTAGACAAATCAAACACCAATCACCAGTTTCAGACATCTCAGCAGCACATTGCCACTCACAGTCAGGATTTTAGAGTCACAGGAAATATATTTAGGATGGATAGGAAGGTGTGGTGAGGACAGAGCCTGATGGGAGATGTAGTCAGGGCAGACAAACCAGCACAAAATGACCACCAAGAACCTTCCTTACCTGATAGAGTGGAAATGTACTGACAAAATGGCAGACACTGGGGACTTATATTAGGACAACTATGCCCTGCTGGGAGTTGTGGGCAAATACGTACCAGTCATTAGTGTCATCAGTGTCAGACATCTTGCAGGTACATCCACACTCACTGTCAGGGAAGCTGAGTTACAGGTAGGCTTTTGCTGCTGGGTGGGAAGGTGTGTGTGGGACAATACATTAAGTGACTTGTACCCATTGAAAATACTTGCACCCAGCCCTGTTAACTAGTCTGGGCCTATGCTTACTTCGCAGTGAGGGAAAGAATATTGGCAAGTTGGCTGACACTGCTGCATGGCGTTGATCATGAAACCAACTCCAATCAAGGCCCTGCGCACAAAACGTTATGCAACTGTGTCAGCCATCTTGTTAGTACACTTCCATTCACTGTCAGGTACCCATTGGCCAAGATGAGCTGTTTGTTCTGGTTGGGAAGAGCAGTGTTTGCTCTGACTACATCTATCCATCCATCATCATCATCATCATAAAAAACTTTATTCGATTCAAAAGAATCATAAAAGTATACAGTTTGAGATACAAATTCACAAATGGTATGTCATATCCAAAGGTTCAAAAACAGAAACATAAAACAGAGTATATCAAAAAGGACAATCTCATTAGACATATTATTTGAATACAATTCTTAAAAACAATCCATTAAGGTTAAGCATAAAAGTCACATTAGAAAACAATTAATAATAATCTCTAATACCCCAGACTTTCTTTTATATTCAAGATCGAATTTCCCTCAGGAAGAGTATAATGGCTTCTTTTAAAGATAAGCAAAAAGCTATAAAGTACGCAGTGCTCTAACAAATTCCATTACTACATGTACAAGTGGGTTAGCTCCTCACACCAACCCACTTGATTATACCTGGAGGCTGCCAAAATTCAGTACTTTTTATTTAGATGCGTTCATGTATAGCATCAATAGTACTTCATTTCCAGAGATTTTAATGGCTTTCAATGGCAAACACAATATCTCATATCAGAAAGCATGCTATCAGTAGCAATTCCTGATTAAAAGGGCCAATCTAATAAAGCTAAGCATAGAGCTACATATAGCAGCAGTTTGTAATGATCTTAAGTGCTCGAAACCTTCCTTGAAATTACAAGGTTGGATTTCCCTTAGGAGGGGTTTGATAAAACGATCTCTTGGGGCTTTATAGAGTGTGCAAAAAAGTACAAAGTGCATTGTGCATTGTTCTACATCTATCATCAGGCTCTGGCCTCCAGACACCTTCCTATATATCCCAAATAGCATACATGGGTCTCTGCTTCCCTGACAGTGAGTGACAATGTGCTGCCAAGATGGCTGACACTGCTGCATGGTTTCTGGACCAAAAGGTCTTGATGTGTGTAGCAGTCAAGTCAAACAACAGGCACCAGTGTCAGACATCCTCCTGGTACATTTTGCACCACTGTGAGGTAAGCATTGTACATTCTGGGCTATTTGAGCTAGGTAGGAAGGTGTATGTAGGACAGGGCCTGATGAGAGTTGTAGCCATTGCAAATCCTCCTCCTCCTCCCATCCAGCCAAGGTAACTCCTCTGGGCCTATTCCAATATCACAGTGAGGAGAAGTGGACTAGCAAGATTACTGACACTGCTGTGTTTTATCTGGAGCACAAGGCCTTGCTGAGTGTTGCAGTCAAGTCAAACAACAGGCACCAGTGTAAGCCCTTTTGTAAGTTTATTTAAACTCACTGTCAGGTGGGCTGTTTAGGATGGGTTTGGGGGAGGAGTGTGAGCCGTTTATTGGGGAATAGGGTGGGAAGTAATTTAAAGTTATTGAAGTAATTATCAATTTTATTTTATTGGTATTTATAAATAATGTATTGTTAATTTAATATTAATTCATTATTTAATTTAAAAAATGTATTAATTGATAAGTATTTTATTTTTTACCCCTAAGCTATCCAACACTTTCCCTACTGGGATGTATGACATTACAACGCATACATTTACATCGCGGTACATTACATCGCGCTTTTGCGTTGCGTTCAATCATCGATGAATTCGGGAGCTAAATGACTCTGCCACACTATTTAGTCAGTAAGGAGATTGGGGGTTCTTCAAAGTCTGATATCACTGAGGTATGTGGAAAGTCTACCTGCGCCTATTATAATTGATAAACAATGCACTATTTAGTGTACATAGTTCTGTTTGTGCAGATGTGTCCCTGCAACAGTAGTAGTATGGATTGTCCTCCTATCCAAACCAAAAGTAAAGTAGTATCTTATTCTTTCTTGGTGGTCATTCACATTTTATTGCTGGTAATTGTCAAAGCATAAACATTTAGAAGACTTGAAAAGACATTATAGACAATCCCAGAGGACTGCACTCAGTGCATAGAGCTATTGCTGACTAGAATGGGAGTTTCGTTTAACACCTTTTGCCAAACGTGCAATCTTAGTTAGCTAGACAGACAGACTAATCTAGTAATACCACAGGGAGTCATACTAGAGGCAGGATAAGAATTTAGATACAGTCTACAATGAGATCAAAGACGATTTAGAAAAAATCGAATGAGGAATGCTAGGAAAAAATAGGTACTCTATATTAAAATTAAAACTTACCAGGGCCAGCAAAGGAACCCTCGCCTGACCGATCCTGGCCTTCTAAAGCAGCAGCAGCCGATACCCGCTCCTCCTCTGTCCTCTTGTCCCTGGGGGGAGCTGATGTACAACATGAAAGAAAGAAAAACCCAAAAACATGGATGATTGTTGTCAACCAAATCAAACATTTCAAAAGAACAATAACAAAATATTTTGGCGAAATAGCAAATAGACAACTATTCCACAGGATATATTGACCTATCTCATGTGGTCTACTACGATATTAGAATTGCTTGATTTGCGGACCGTCGACTTGGAAAGTTATGTAACTCACTAAACAAACTACTAAAAAGGTTCGCCTAGGACTGGCAGGCAGCAGTCCCTAGCACGCGAAGTGACAGACAACTCCATCGTGATTGCAGATCAGTGACAACACTAAAAAGTTTCCTACTACATTAATCAGTCATTAAAATACTCAAACTATCAATCCACCACCACTATTTCTTCTTATTGCCAGGTGTACAAAGGAAGGACTGGACTTGAGTCTGTAGGGACAGATTTACAAGCCCCTTGCGGCTCTTTTGCTCCGTTGTTGTGTGACTTTTGTGACGCAGCGGCAGAACAAAAGAGGCACCATGGTGCGGCGTATATTAACAACGTGACGCATATGGGAGATGCATCACGGTGTAAAGCCCTGCACCATCAAGGGGCTTTCCGGTGCAAGGGAGGGCATTCCTGCGCAGGAACGCATCCTAAAAGTGGCCGAGGGAAATCTACAAGATTTCAATCAGTCACTTTTAGGACAATGATGCGTCACTCAAACCCTGTGCCTGCTTGAAGCAGACGTACGGCTTGATGCAGCATTGGGAAGATAGGGCACCCCAGAGCATTGCTGGAGCTGTGCCATCATTGCGATGCAACTCCAGCAATGCGTCGCCTTTACGGCACAGATGCGTAATGCTTCGGTGATGTTTTGGGCCCATGGTGCTCCGCATTGTAAATACGGCGCACCATGGGTGGTGGTGGCGTGGCGCACAATTACTGGCGCATCCCTGCTACTTTGCAGGGATGCGCCGGTAATTGCAAATCTGCCCCTTAGTGTCTAGCATTACGCAGTTCTGTAAACTACACTCATACATAATTTCTCAGGCCAATGAAATGAACACAAAATCGAAAACAAATAAGCTTAGTAGCAACACTACTGAGAAGGAGAGCAGTGCACCTGAAATGCACAGAAGATTTTGAAATATAATTTACCTACAATGTAATCGGCAGCATTATTGCTCTTGGTAAAAAACAAAAATTTGCAATATAATAACACACAGAGCAGGAGAAAACAGAATTGTGATGAAATAGCTACTACTACTCACCAAGCCCGGGGATCTTGATGCCGAGCAGGTCGAGCAGGTCGCGTTCCCGGTCCAGGAGATCAGTCCAACGATGGGTGGCCTTGTTGTAGGTGCGCCAGACCCGAGAGTGAGAATACATGGCCCGGCACACCTTCTCCCACCACTTCCGGCGCTCCCGGAGCCTGTAGCCGCTTGCGATCCTGCTACCTGCCATGATGGTCCTGGGGAAGCGGCGCTGTACATAGAACACCAGTGCGGCCACCTCCTCCGCGCTAAAGATCTCCTGTGGCATCACTAGCTCCCCCCTCAAACGCCCGCACGGGAGCAGGGCACGGGTTGCGGGACCCTTCCCCTTCTCGGGCTGCTTCCTGGCTCCCTTTACCATGGTCTGGGCAGAAAGGAAGGTAAATAATAAGTAAGAAATAGAATAGGGAAGAAGAAAAGAAAAGAGTTTTTAAAAGTAGTTTAGAATTAACCAAAAGTAGCAGAAAACACAAAAATATAGAGCTAGAATAATAGAGGGATAGATAATACGTAAAATAGATTAAAAAAAACTTCAAACAAGCAAAGGATGGCAGAGATTGAGAGATGATACAGAAAGCATGCCCAGAACCATAGCAATGAATGAAAAACAAGATGGCCGCGCCCGTTCACGACCGCGTGGGTAAGTTCATGGGAGATTTCCCACTCGATCACACGCGAACTTGTACTAGCGAGGCGCACACTTTGCGAGATTACACATAGCGCCTGGAAACAGAAATACGTCGCGCAAACAAGATGGCCACGCCCATGTACGACCGCTAGGGTAACTTTGCGTTGTTGCGCTACCAGCGGCTTGCGAAAACGCAAAAAAACACGCGAACTAACACGCCGCAAAAAAACAAATCGCATAGTCGCACGAATTTGCGGCTTCCAAATTCGATCTCGCGCAAATTCGCGCCCCGTGAATCCCGCGAAATTGCAGAAAAACGATTTTTGCAAAACTGAAAGCACTCAGCAGGTGCAAAAGTTCAAGCTCATCATTAGTAACCATTCCCTGTAGTGCTTCCTGAGGGGCCCCTCCAGAGTTCAGTTGCCTACTTGCAACTATTCTATGACCTTGCTCTGACCCTCACAGCAGGCTCAGAGAATAGCTACAAGTATGCCACAAAGGTCCTGTTAAAAACAATTACACTGCAACAGAAAGCAATTACAGATAAGGAATCAGGTGCCAGACTGGAAGTTCAAATTCAGTGACACATTAATCAGCCCCTAATTCATTCATGTCAGTTGAGGCAGGGCAGGTGTGCTAACGAATTTTGCAAAACTGAAAGCACTTAGCAGGTGCAAAAGTTTAAGCTCATCATTAATCAGGAAGCACTTACAGCTAGGGAAGCAGGTGCCAGCTCAAATTCAGTGACACATTAATCAGCCCCAAATTAATTCATGTCAGTTGAGGCAGGGCAGGTGTGCTTTTCCCCCCATAATCTACAGTGATGAACCAGAGGGTGGCAGTGATGTACCAGAGGGTGGCATGGGTGACCCATAGGGTGGCAGTGGTGAAACAGAGGGTGCTGTGATGAACCAGATGTAGAAACAACATGGTCGTGACCGTTGCGACCCGACAAGTAAGTTCTCGTTTGCGAACTGGTAAAAAACCCTCGCGAACTGGCAGAAACCCTTGCAAACACAAAAAAAAATCCACAAATTTGCGAAAGTTTGCGGATTTTGCTAGTTGCAAATTTGTGAATACGCAAATTTGGGAATCGTGAATTCGCAAAATTTGCCCATGCTTAAATAAATAAATAAAATTGATGACATGATTGCGGTGCACAGGGACATTGTCACCTGCCTCTGCCAGATTGCCACCAACATGTCCACACCTCCCTGTGTGCCCACAATATCCGGTGCAATAACATCGACACAAGCCACAGGGAGGGATGTGGACTCTGGCGGAGAGCTCCCTGTACTGCAGCTGCCTGCACCTGAAGGTCCCCCCAAAAAATGTGGGAAGGGTCGTCCGAAGAAGAAACTTTGAGAGATAGATGGCTAGGCATCACCCACAGGAAGTGACAATCTGCTCATGTGTGCCAAGCGTTCACTTTGTTGACAGTATTTGAACTGTCCCACATTGGCTGGAGGGTATAAGTTGGACTAAGGACTAAAATAACTGTGGATCTACTTGTTGAGCTACTGCGGATCCAGATGACCCTTCTAACTTCCGCCCAATCTCGATCCTACCCCTATTTTCTAAAATCTTGGAAAAACATATTGTTACCCAACTTACTTACTACAGAAACAAATAACCTCCTTCATACATCCCAGTCGGGATTTAGAGCAGGTTTCTCAACCGAATCGACCCTTCTAGGGGTCTCCGAGACCATACGCCGGCAAGTTGACAATGGGGAAACCGTGGCACTCATCTTACTCGACCTCAGTGCCGCGTTTGACACGGTTTCCCACACCATTCTCCTTAACACCTTACAAACTTGTGGAATAACTGGATCTGCCCTTGCATGGCTCAAAGGTTTCCTTACTGACAGAACCTTCCAAGTCTTTTCTTCCACATCCTCCTCAAAACCCCATGACTCTCAATTTGGGGTTCCCCAAGGCTCGATTCTCAGCCCCATTTTATTCAATTTATACATCAGTCCCCTTGCTACTTTAGCAGAACAATCTGGGTTGACGATTTACTCATATGCTCATATGCTGACGACACCCAGCTTATTTATTCACTCTCCGCTAATGCACACTCTAACCCGTCTTCCCTCTGCTCCGGCCTTAAGAACATTGCCAAATGGATGCATGATAACAAACTGAAACTCAACAGAGGAAAGACCGAACTGCTTCTGTTTGGTAAACACACTGCTTTATGGGGCCCCCAACATTGGCCACCTCAGATGGGTTCCACACCCTCTCCCTCCAAAACCGCTCGCAATCTTGGCATCATTTTTGATGACCAAATGTCTATGAAACAACAAGCGGTCAGAGTTGCAGCCACTTGTTTTACCATCCTCAAGTGGCTCAGGAAAATCATGTGGATGCTCCCCCAGGACACACAAAAAACCGTAGTCCAGGCCCTAATCACATCTAGACTGGACTAGGGCAACATCTTGTACCTGGGAGCCTGTAAAGAAGTCACGAGGAAACTTCAAACAGTACAAAACGAAGCGGTTAGGCTGCTCTGCAAACTGCCCAAAAAATCTCCCACCTCCTCTGGTCTACGTAGTCTTCACTGGCTTCAAATCGAAAGCCGCACAAAGTTTAAAGCCATGTGTTTCATGCACAGAATTAAGGCAGGCAAAGCACCATCCTACCTGAGCACCCTTGTTCATCAATATTGCCCCCCAAGAACCCTACGCTCCTCATGCCAACATAAGTTTCAAGAACCCAGGATAAACCGAGCAAGAATGGGTGGTCGTTCCTTCTCATACCTTCCCCCTTCTCTTTGGAATTCTCTCCCCATCCAGCTCCGCACAGACAAATGCTACCTCCAATTCCGTAGGAACCTAAAAACATGGTTGTTTAACCAATAACCCTCTTACAGGCCTCTCTGTCCCCCTACTGTATTTTTCGCTCAAAATGTCTTTAGCGCCGGGAAACCTCCGGGTAGCTGCGCGCTCTATAAAAATAAATATAATAATAATAATAATTGAGCACTCCAACATGGTGTGGACCGATTTCATCACTTCATGCACTAAAATAAATCACTTTGCACAAAAAACCTGCTCATGTTGCGACTTTAAAGAAAGTGTCAACAACATTGGTAACACATCACTTTAAAAAATGTTAATACTGGCTTGTGAGTAAATGTACCTTGTCACAGCATGATAGATAGACACAACCTGGTTATCACAAAACCCGTAGTACATGGTACAGATACAATGTAAGTCTATTGTCTAAAATACTAGCACTATTTGCAGGCACAATCAACAATCATTGTCAGCAAACCAGTTCATCATGGAGCATGTTTTGTTTCAGGAAAATGTTTGGATGTGTAAAAACAAGGCACATCTCAATGTGGAGGACGGGTTTGTTCTCCTGCTACCACCTGGCACCTTAACCCAATGTCAAATCACATCACACAGTAACAAAATGCTCAGAAGTAAAGCTAAATGGCCATCAGTTCAAAAGGAAGTGCGTGCCAGGGATTTTCACAACAATTCAATTATGGAGTACGTCACAGCATCAGGGGTCTGGTGAGGTCACAACTCTGCAATTGACATGGCAAGGTACTCTGGTAAGGCGAAACATAGAACAGAGTCAGGCACCGAGAACTAAGCAAGTTAATTTTACAAACCATGTCCTCTGAAGCACAAGATTCACAGTGTGGACACTAGCTAGGATTCACGGTATTACTGTACATGTCAACTTGTCCATTTCAAAAACTTATCATACAACAAACATCATGACAATTTTCAGACACTCACAAGCATACATACACATTGTCCACCAGCAACACAACAACAAACAATTAGGGGTAGTCTCCTCATCTCATTGCATACTTTCACTCATGTGAAAAAGTTATGGATAAGCTATTGTATAAAATTCATGCAATCATCATCATCCCTACTGTCATCAATTCCCAGTCCAGGATCCTCCCTTGCTGGTGGCTGCTGGTCTCCGTCAACCTTTATGAAGGGTATTTCCTTCCATATAGCCAGGTTGTGGAGCATGCAGCAAGCTGCTATGATCTTGCACACCTTCAATGTGGCATAATGGAGGGTACCCCTCCCCGATCTAGACAGCAGAATCTTGTCTTTAGGAGGTTAAAAGTTTGCTCAATGACTCGTTGGGTCCTACCATGGGCCTCATTAAACCGCACTTCTGCAGGGGTGACTGGGTTACATATTGGCGTCAGTAACCAAGGCTGGTTGGGGTACCCATAGTCTCCTACATTGAACACAGAAAAAAGATTCAGTTGTCGGATAACAGAGGGTTCCATGATGGAATATCGTTTACATAAATATCGTCAGAAAAAAATATTGTCACTAAAATATCGTTTACATTAATATCGTCATCCTATACTTAAACAAGGATTCACACAAATATCTATTTTTTTTATCGACTACCCTAATATCGTTCACACTAATATCGACAACATAAATATCGACTACTACATTATCAACTTTAATTTAAATAACATTACCTTATACATATATATCGACTACACTAACATCGACGACCTCTCTGCTTATAGAAAGATACAAAAAATATGGAAAGGGGCGACCACTCGGTCCCCCCGAACGTATGGCAGGGGGCCCGGATCCCCCAGGAAACCATTTTGGGCGGGGGGGGGCGTGTCTCGGCTGGTATGCCCGAAGCGGCGTAGCCGGGGCGCGACTTTTCCCGCCCAAGAGGGGTTGTCCTAGACACCTACACCGTTGGCCACGCCCCGTAGGCGTACCAGAGGAGGGTACACGCCCTCCCGAAGAGGAATAAAAGGAGCAACAACCCAAAGAAGCATCCTCTTGTTCCGGTGCTTGGAAGCTGCACTCTCTCGTTGCACGTGAGCCCTCGACGGAACAAGGAGCAATTTTGAGAACTTGTAATTTTTGTATTTCTCTTCCAGGAGCCTTATCTTCACTTCGGACCTCCGGATCCAGGACCTCGTTGAGCAGCTAAGCAGCAAGGGTCGAGTATCCGAACAACGATGCCTGGCAAGAAGGTCGGAAAGAAGGCAGGGACGGAGCAGATGCTCCGCATGCTGATGAAAGATATGGCGAACATGAAGAAGCAAATGACGGCAATGAACAATACGGGCAGACCGAAGAAGGTCATCGGACCAGCATTGCCGGGAGTAGTTCCCGCAGGGAGAGGTAAAAGGGCCAGGAATAGGGCAACAGGGGGGGAGGTCCCAGTCCCCGAGTCACCCCCGGTAAGCCCAGTTAGTCCGGTCAAGGCCCCGGTACCGATACCGGATGCGGGCCAACCGATTACGGTTGTAGTTACGCCCACCAGCGAGGAGGAAATGCCTCCGGAGTTGGCCGCCCAGTTGGCCGCGTGGCTTGGGAAGAATACCGAGGGTGCGGCGGCACCCGGAGACACAGCCAAAGAGGCTAAGTTGCTAATGAAGCAGTTGCGGCAATCGCGAGATGCTGCGAAGGCGAATCTCCCTCTTGTCCCCTCACAGATTCCCTCGGAAGGACCAACGGTCGGCGGTGAAAAATCAGCGGGACCAGCTATGGAGTCTGGTAAGCAGCCACTGCCAATGGCAAGTGGGGGGTCTTTGCCCTCAAGGAGAGAAAAAGTAGTTCAGCATATTCCACTGGCCACGAAGGAAATGATTTGGGCTGATAAATATGTCAATATGTTTTCCCTTCTGACTGACCATCACGAGATTGAGTATGTTAAGGCTCAGAAGGATTTGTTGCATCCGAGTGTGTGGCGAGCAAAAATGGCGGGCTTCAGGGTGGATGAGACGATCTCTAATTGGGCCAAGGCCTTTGGGATGTTTACAGCTATTATGGGGGAACGTAAGCCAGAGATTTTAAGTGAATTGACCTGTTATCAGACACGCATAATGGATTTCTATGAGACATATGAGGGCGATCAATGGAGGGGTTATGATAGCAAGTTTCGTAAGGCCAAGGAGCACGATTCGTCTCTGACGTGGGACTGTCTCGACTCCGTATCTTGGCAGAAGCAGCTCTTGCCGGGCACGACGAAGTCGTCTTCGCTTGGCGAGTACGGATCGGCGCCTTCCCGCCATCATTCGGCGGCGCCCTTTCGAGCAAACCCCGCTGGTGATCTCCAACCCAGGAGTGGTGGGAATGGGGGTAGAAGGGGGGTTTGCTGGAATTTTAACAGAGGCAAGTGCACGAGGCCACAGGGCACATGTAAGTTCAGGCATGAGTGCGCAGGATGCGGACACTCTTCACACCCTGAGAGTTCGTGCAGAGCCAAGAATGGGGATACCGGGGGTAAAGGAGGTGCCAAACAGGTCTAATATCGGCCAAGGGGAACCACTTCCTACCCCCGTAGATATCATGGCAATGATCCCCTGGCTAAACGAATACCCTGATCATGTCTCCGCTGGGGTGTTACGGGACGGCTTATCGTATGGGTTCCGCATCCCGGCGGGGGATTTTCGGGGGGAATCACTGTGTAGAAACCAACTGTCCGTTCAGCAGCACCCGGTGGTTGTGGAAAGCAAGATTGCGAAGGAGGTTGCCCGGGGCCGGGTCGCCGGCCCATATAGGCACCCGCCGGTTCCTAATTTCATTTGTTCACCGTTGGGAGTAGTCCCCAAGAGGGACCCAGGTGAGTTTAGGTTAATTCATAACCTGTCGGCTCCTAGGGGTCTTTCGGTAAACGATGCGATTGATCCAGGAGTCTGTTCGGTGCGGTATGCATCCTTTGATGAGGCCGTCGCCATGTTGAATCGCCTGGGGCCCGGAGCGCTGATGGCTAAATCGGATATTGAATCAGCATTCCGGTTGCTCCCGGTACACCCTCAGGATCAGCGTCTGTTAGGTTTTGTGTTTCAAGGACGCTATTACATGGATAGATGTATGCCAATGGGTTGCTCCATCTCTTGTGCTTATTTTGAGAAATTCAGCTGCTTTCTGCAATGGGCGTTCACCAGAGCTACGGGCTATACACAGGTGATGCATTACCTAGATGATTTCTTGTTCTTGGGGCCAGCCGGTGACACGGAATGTGCACAGGCTTTAATCGAATTTTGCAATCTCATGAAACGGTTTGGCGTGCCATTGGCACCGGGTAAAACAGTGGGGCCATCCACTTCACTCGAGTTTCTTGGAATTGAGCTCGATTCGGTGGAGGGATGCTTCCGTTTGCCCAGGGACAAAGTAATGAAATTCAGGGCCTTGCTAGAATTGTGCATTAGCAAGGAAAAGGTAACTCTTCAGCAGTTGCAACAAGCGGTGGGCCAGCTTAACTTTGCCCTCAGAGTGATACCAATGGCCCGCCCCTTTTCCCGCTCTATTTCACAAGCCATGGTCGGTCTCAAGGAAGGGCACCACCGCACGAGACTGTCGGCAGAGGTTCACCAGGATATGCACATATGGTTGGCATTTCTGGCGGATTTCAACGGTCGAGTGGTATGGAGCAAGCCACCAGCATCCTCAGACGAGCTGGGTTTGTGGACCGACTCGGCAGGGAGCGTGGGATTTGGCGCCATCTTTGGCAATCGATGGTCGGCGCAAACATGGCCGACGTGGTGGCACACCAGTCGGTTAACAAGTAACATTGGGTTTCTTGAGTTGTTCCCCATCTTGGTGGCCCTAAAAGCATGGCCGGACAATTTCCGTGATCGCTCAGTGGTATTTTGGTCTGATAACATGACCGTGGTTGAATGCATAAATAACCAGGCAGCACGCTGCAAGTGGATTTTGAGATTGTTAAAGGAAATTGTACTACTGTGCATGAGATTGAACGTTCAGTTTAGGGCAAGGCACGTGCCGGGTGTACTGAACAAGGCGGCTGACGCACTCTCTCGTTCCCACATGCAGGCCTTCAGGGGTTATCTACCTTCTGCGGATCTAGTGGCGGCACCATTTCCCGAAGCTCTCTGGTTGCTGGGTGCCCCGGATTACAGGACCTCGTGGGAGCCAGCTTAGCCCCCAGGACAAGGAAGGCGTACGAAGGAGCGTTTCGTTCCTATTGTGCATTTTTGGGTCCAGCAGGAGGGGATAAGTGGGGACAGGAGGAGTATGTACTGAAGTTCTTAGTAGCACTCCACAAGGCAGGCCGATCAGCAGCAACGGCCAATAGGCACAGGGCCGCCATTGCATTCATGGCGCAGGCGTATGGTATCAAGGACCCTACATCGTCCTTTTTGGTAAAGAAGGCACTGCGAGGGTGGCAACGCCTCGAGGGTCGTAGTGTAGACGAGAGGCACCCGATTGGGTTAGAAAGATTGTCCCTGTTGATGTCGGTGCTCCCCGCGACATGTTCCTCCCAGTCCGAAGCAGTGCTATTCCGGGCCGCTTTTGCATTAGCATTCCATGGGGCTATGCGGGTAAGCGAGCTGGTGGCAAAAAATAAAAAGGACATGGGGGGAGGTCTGTGTCGGGAGCACGTCCAGATCAAGGGTGATTCAATGGTAATCACAATCGCCTGGTCAAAAACTGATCAGGGTGCGATGGGGGACAGTATTGTGGTCCAGCGCATGCGAGGGTCCCCCATGTGCCCGGTGCAGTGCGTTGAGGAATATCTGGCGCAAAGGGCGGCAGCATGGGGGGGAAGCTTGCTGAGACACACCGACGCCACCCCACTGACAAGGTTTCAGTTTCAGCGGGTGTTAACTTTGGGAATCGCTTTTGCAGTTTGGTTTGCCCTGTTCCCATCATGCACTGGGACAGGAACAGACTAATTTGCATACAGCCAGGTTCTGAAACTGGGATGGTGCAGTGAGCTAAAAAACGGTGTTGGATCTAGCCCTGATCTCTTGACTGGGTGAGAGCTTTCTGCTTAATTCAGAGACTCTGTCCCTCACCACCCCTTGTTGTAAATATTTTTGTCCACCCTAAGCGTGGAAGGGTATTCTCAGATGTGAGACCCTTGCTCATTGCACCATCAGGATTCAAGCAAACCGGGCCGAAGACGGCTGTAATGCCAGAAACCGGTCTCCGGGAGCTTGTTTCCTTCCCAGTGTAAGAATTGGCTTTTGTAGTTTGGTTTGCCCTGTTCCCATCATGCACTGGGACAGGAAATGACTAATTTGCATACAGCCAGGTTCTGAAACTGGGATGGTGCAGTGAGCTAAAAAACGGTGTTGGATCTAGCCCTGATCTCTTGACTGGGTGAGAGCTTTCTGCTTAATTCAGAGACTCTGTCCCTCACCACCCCTTGTTGTAAATATTTTTGTCCACCCTAAGCGTGGAAGGGTATTCTCAGATGTGAGACCCTTGCTCATTGCACCATCAGGATTCAAGCAAACCGGGCCGAAGACGGCTGTAATGCCAGAAACCGGTCCCCGGGAGCTTGTTTCCTTCCCAGTGTAAGAATTGGCTTTTGTAGTTTGGTTTGCCCTGTTCCCATCATGCACTGGGACAGGAAATGACTAATTTGCATACAGCCAGGTTCTGAAACTGGGATGGTGCAGTGAGCTAAAAAACGGTGTTGGATCTAGCCCTGATCTCTTGACTGGGTGAGAGCTTTCTGCTTAATTCAGAGACTCTGTCCCTCACCACCCCTTGTTGTAAATATTTTTGTCCACCCTAAGCGTGGAAGGGTATTCTCAGATGTGAGACCCTTGCTCATTGCACCATCAGGATTCAAGCAAACCGGGCCGAAGACGGCTGTAATGCCAGAAACCGGTCCCCGGGAGCTTGTTTCCTTCCCAGTGTAAGAATTGGCTTTTGTAGTTTGGTTTGCCCTGTTCCCATCATGCACTGGGACAGGAACAGACTAATTTGCATACAGCCAGGTTCTGAAACTGGGATGGTGCAGTGAGCTAAAAAACGGTGTTGGATCTAGCCCTGATCTCTTGACTGGGTGAGAGCTTTCTGCTTAATTCAGAGACTCTGTCCCTCACCACCCCTTGTTGTAAATATTTTTGTCCACCCTAAGCGTGGAAGGGTATTCTCAGATGTGAGACCCTTGCTCATTGCACCATCAGGATTCAAGCAAACCGGGCCGAAGACGGCTGTAATGCCAGAAACCGGTCCCCGGGAGCTTGTTTCCTTCCCAGTGTAAGAATTGGCTTTTGTAGTTTGGTTTGCCCTGTTCCCATCATGCACTGGGACAGGAACAGACTAAATTGCATACAGCCAGGTTCTGAAACTGGGACGGTGCAGTGAGCTAAAAAACGGTGTTGGATCTAGCCCTGATCTCTTGACTGGGTGAGAGCTTTCTGCTTAATTCAGAGACTCTGTCCCTCACCACCCCTTGTTGTAAATATTTTTGTCCACCCTAAGCGTGGAAGGGTATTCTCAGATGTGAGACCCTTGCTCATTGCACCATCAGGATTCAAGCAAACCGGGCCGAAGACGGCTGTAATGCCAGAAACCGGTCCCCGGGAGCTTGTTTCCTTCCCAGTGTAAGAATTGGCTTTTGTAGTTTGGTTTGCCCTGTTCCCATCATGCACTGGGACAGGAACAGACTAATTTGCATACAGCCAGGTTCTGAAACTGGGATGGTGCAGTGAGCTAAAAAACGGTGTTGGATCTAGCCCTGATCTCTTGACTGGGTGAGAGCTTTCTGCTTAATTCAGAGACTCTGTCCCTCACCACCCCTTGTTGTAAATATTTTTGTCCACCCTAAGCGTGGAAGGGTATTCTCAGATGTGAGACCCTTGCTCATTGCACCATCAGGATTCAAGCAAACCGGGCCGAAGACGGCTGTAATGCCAGAAACCGGTCCCCGGGAGCTTGTTTCCTTCCCAGTGTAAGAATTGGCTTTTGTAGTTTGGTTTGCCCTGTTCCCAACATGCACTGGGACAGGAACAGACTAATTTGCATACAGCCAGGTTCTGAAACTGGGATGGTGCAGTGAGATAAAAAACGGTGTTGGATCTAGCCCTGATCTCTTGACTGGGTGAGAGCTTTCTGCTTAATTCAGAGACTCTGTCCCTCACCACCCCTTGTTGTAAATATTTTTGTCCACCCTAAGCGTGGAAGGGTATTCTCAGATGTGAGACCCTTGCTCATTGCACCATCAGGATTCAAGCAAACCGGGCCGAAGACGGCTGTAATGCCAGAAACCGGTCCCCGGGAGCTTGTTTCCTTCCCAGTGTAAGAATTGGCTTTTGTAGTTTGGTTTGCCCTGTTCCCATCATGCACTGGGACAGGAACAGACTAATTTGCATACAGCCAGGTTCTGAAACTGGGATGGTGCAGTGAGCTAAAAAACGGTGTTGGATCTAGCCCTGATCTCTTGACTGGGTGAGAGCTTTCTGCTTAATTCAGAGACTCTGTCCCTCACCACCCCTTGTTGTAAATATTTTTGTCCACCCTAAGCGTGGAAGGGTTTTCTCAGATGTGAGACCCTTGCTCATTGCACCATCAGGATTCAAGCAAACCGGGCCGAAGACGGCTGTAATGCCAGAAACCGGTCCCCGGGAGTTTGTTTCCTTCCCAGTGTAAGAATTGGCTTTTGTAATTTGGTTTGCCCTGTTCCCATCATGCACTGGGACAGGAACAGACTAATTTGCATACAGCCAGGTTCTGAAACTGGGATGGTGCAGTGAGCTAAAAAACGGTGTTGGATCTAGCCCTGATCTCTTGACTGGGTGAGAGCTTTCTGCTTAATTCAGAGACTCTGTCCCTCACCACCCCTTGTTGTAAATATTTTTGTCCACCCTAAGCGTGGAAGGGTATTCTCAGATGTGAGACCCTTGCTCATTGCACCATCAGGATTCAAGCAAACCGGGCCGAAGACGGCTGTAATGCCAGAAACCGGTCCCCGGGAGCTTGTTTCCTTCCCAGTGTAAGAATTGGCTTTTGTAGTTTGGTTTGCCCTGTTCCCATCATGCACTGGGACAGGAACAGACTAATTTGCATACAGCCAGGTTCTGAAACTGGGATGGTGCAGTGAGCTAAAAAACGGTGTTGGATCTAGCCCTGATCTCTTGACTGGGTGAGAGCTTTCTGCTTAATTCAGAGACTCTGTCCCTCACCACCCCTTGTTGTAAATATTTTTGTCCACCCTAAGCGTGGAAGGGTATTCTCAGATGTGAGACCCTTGCTCATTGCACCATCAGGATTCAAGCAAACCGGGCCGAAGACGGCTGTAAGGCCAGAAACCGGTCCCCGGGAGCTTGTTTCCTTCCCAGTGTAAGAATTGGCTTTTGTAGTTTGGTTTGCCCTGTTCCCATCATGCACTGGGACAGGAACAGACTAATTTGCATACAGCCAGGTTCTGAAACTGGGATGGTGCAGTGAGCTAAAAAACGGTGTTGGATCTAGCCCTGATCTCTTGACTGGGTGAGAGCTTTCTGCTTAATTCAGAGACTCTATCCCTCGCCACCCCTTGTTGTAAATATTTTTGTCCACCATAAGCGTGGAAGGGTATTCTCAGATGTGAGACCCTTGCTCATTGCACCATCAGGATTCAAGCAAACCGGGCCGAAGACGGCTGTAATGCCAGAAACCGGTCCCCGGGAGCTTGTTTCCTTCCCAGTGTAAGAATTGGCTTTTGTAGTTTGGTTTGCCCTGTTCCCATCATGCACTGGGACAGGAACAGACTAATTTGCATACAGCCAGGTTCTGAAACTGGGATGGTGCAGTGAGCTAAAAAACGGTGTTGGATCTATCCCTGATCTCTTGACTGGGTGAGAGCTTTCTGCTTAATTCAGAGACTCTGTCCCTCACCACCCCTTGTTGTAAATAAACTTTGGGAATCGCGACAGCGGGCTTGAACCCGAGCAATTTGGGACCCATTCCTTCAGGATAGGGGCTGCTACAGAGGCTACAGCCAGGGGTCAGAGTGTTGAAATGGTGAAACACTTGGGGCGATGGTCCTCGAATTGTTATAAAAGGTATGTGCGGTTGCACATGTTGTGAAGCTAATGTCATGCATTCACGCTTCTTGTTTTTTGTTTGATTTACAGTTTCGCGAGCTTGCGAGGTGGGGCGGACTGTGCAGTTGACCCGACACCTGGGGACCAGCGGTCAAAGAACACCGGCTGAGGAGAGAGTGGTGTGGGTCGTGGGCCACTCATACGTGAGGCGGGCCGCGGACGTATTCAAAGCAGGTGACATGATTCACACAGCTGGGGAATACGGGTACAGGGTGACCTTCCACGGAAGGGGCGGGCTCTGTATTGACCAGTTTCAATGTTTTGTCGAGGGACTGTTAGGGCGGACAAGGTCACCGCCGTCTATAATCATAGTGCATCTGGGAGGCAATGACTTGGTGGCGCTCGGTCGGAGAGTACTCCTTGAGCGGGTTCTATCCACTGTTAGCTGGTTGGCAAAGAGGGTTCCGGGGTGCACGATAGCATTGTCACACATGATTCCAAGGAAGGTGTGGCGGGGGCCCTCTCTGTGTCGGCTTTGAATCATTCTGTAAAGAAAGTCAATAACAAGCTGGGTAGATTGTTTCGTTCAGGACAGTTGCACTGTATTCCGCATGGATGTATTTGGGTGGATAACATGTACCTAGAGGATGGGGTTCAATTGTTCCGGGAGGGGAATGTCTTACTCATAGGAGACTTCGTAGCTTGGTTGAGGGGTTTGTGTAATCATGACCTTTAGTAGGAGTGTGGGGGGTCCGGATAGCCGGTCAACTATCCGGCCTGTGGCGGTAAGGTCATGATCGGTGAGCAGTAATTTCAAGATCCCTAGAGGAGGGGCGCCACCCATTATGGATGGGAGCGCCCGGGGGAGGTGGCCATGGGCCCCTCACACGGGGAGGCGGCACCCACTAAGTATGGGGTCGCCGAAGGGAAGGCGGTCATAGGCCCCTCCCAGGGGAGGAGGCGGCTCGATGCCCCTCCTAGGAATTTCCCGGGGCCAGGATATCCGCGACGGAGGATGTGATGAACAGTGTGGGGTGAGAGGGGGGTCCACGCTACCTTCTAGACACCTCACACGAGTCCTCGGACGACCATTAAGATGGCGTCGAGTTAAGTAAGGGGCCCCCGCTAAGACAAGGGAAATTGGAAGTTGGCACAGAGGTACAGTCCTCTGTGCGCCCGCCCCTCACACGTGAGGGGGGAGTTCTGGTAGTAGGGATCTGACACCGGTTACGACCTTGCCGTTGGCCCGTAATGTTAGGATGTACAATTTTTATTTAGAGAGTATGCATTTGCAGGATGTTTAGACTCGGCTAGGAGAACCTTTGTATTAGAGATTTGTTAAGGTTAGCCAATAAACATCGTAATGTATAAATGAAAAATTGTACATGATATGAAACTGTTATTTTAATGTTTTAATTTTGTTTCATATTTTAATAAATACGGCCGGGAGGGTAACTCCCTCCCGCCTTCCAAAAGTTCAGAACTGCATCCGTCTTCCCATCCTTGGGGATTGTGTTGGGAGGGGGTGAGAGGCATCCCGGCCATATGGAAAGGGGCGACCACTCGGTCCCCCCGAACGTATGGCAGGGGGCCCGGATCCCCCTGGGAAACCATTTTGGGTGGGGGGGGCGTGTCTCGGCTGGTATGCCCGAAGCGGCGTAGCCGGGGCGCGCCTTTTCCCGCCCAAGAGGGGTTGTCCTAGACACCTACATCGCTGGCCACGCCCCGTAGGTGTACCAGAGGAGGGTACACGCCCTCCCGAAGAGGAATAAAAGGAGCAACAACCCAAAGAAGCATCCTCTTGTTCCGGTGCTTGGAAGCTGCACTCTCTCGTTGCACGTGAGCCCTCGACGGAACAAGGAGCAATTTTGACCCACCCACCAGCCCCTTATGGCAACGATTAGTAGTGCAATTAAGTTGATTTGCGGTGATAATATCTTTTTTCTCCAAGGTTTTTTCGTGTGTAATAAAGATTTCAATGTTTGAACTGCAATAAAATGATTTGCTTTATAGCATGTTTTCTCACTCAAGTGGAGCGGAGTATCACAGTCTAATTTTAAAATGTGTTACATGTGTAGATAAAAGGATTAATATTGCAGTGTTCAGTTTAACCGCTTTACCGCTCTTCATTAGGTTCAAAACGTCGTATTTATTTTTTGGTCGGGCGGTAAGGTCATGATCGGTGAGCAGTAATTTCAAGATCCCTAGAGGAGGGGCGCCACCCATTATGGATGGGAGCGCCCGGGGGGAGGTGGCCATGGGCCCCTCACACGGGGAGGCAGCACCCACTAAGTATGGGGTCGCCGAAGGGAAGGCGGTCATAGGCCCCTCCCAGGGGAGGAGGCGGCTCGATGCCCCTCCTAGGAATTTCCCGGGGCCAGGATATCCGCGACGGCGGATGTGATGAACAGTGTGGGGTGAGAGGGGGTCCACGCTACCTTCTAGACACCTCACACGAGTCCTCGGATGACCATTAAGATGGCGTCGAGTTAAGTAAGGGGCCCCCGCTAAGACAAGGGAAATTGGAAGTTGGCACAGAGGTACAGTCCTCTGTGCGCCCGCCCCTCACACGTGAGGGGGGAGTCCTGGTAGTAGGGATCTGACACCGGTTACGACCTTGCCGTTGGCCCGTAATGTTAGGATGTACAATTTTTATTTAGAGAGTATGCATTTGCAGGATGTTTAGACTCGGCTAGGAGAACCTTTGTATTAGAGATTTGTTAAGGTTAGCCAATAAACATCGTAATGTATAAATGAAAAATTGTACATGATATGAAACTGTTATTTTAATGTTTTAATTTTGTTTCATATTTTAATAAATACGGCCGAGAGGGTAACTCCCTCCCGCCTTCCAAAAGTTCAGAACTGCATCCGTCTTCCCATCCTTGGGGATTGTGTTGGGAGGGGGTGAGAGGCATCCGGGCCATATTATCTTATTATTACCAACTGGATATGCACTATTCTTTTATTTTATTCACTTTTTTTAAATAATTTGCTTTACAAAACTATTCACACATTTAATTATTTAGTTTTCCTATTACTTATTTATATAAAAAGAAATAATATAGGTTAAGAAAATTTACATTTACTGATACTATCATACACTCCGATTGCATAAATGTGAAACACATTTCATTATTTTCTACATGTAAACTATTTACATATAAAACAAAAAAGCACATATAAAACTTTTTACTATGTAAATTAACAAACAATTAGTTATGCAACAAACTCTTACGAAAATAACGGTTTTCAAATTCAAAATAACGTTCTCAACCAATGAATTTGAAATTTCACTAATTGAACCAATCAAAAGCTACCATTAATTAACTCACTAATATAAAAACAATTACACACTTAACGTAATTTACCATTTTTGGCCCAAACTTTGAGAAAAACGGTTACCTTGCTGAGAGAAGAGAATGCAAACCTACGACTACAACTACAAGACGTCATACTACACTTCAAGTAAGTAAAATCGCATTGCTTTTTTCATTCGAACCTAGTTAAAAGTAGCTAAACTCCCTAATTTAAAAACTGTTCTTCTTTAGAGTGAAAACAAAAAATGTTGAACTTACCAACAACGACCAGAAACTTAGAATTAAAAACATTTATGAACTACCTTATCCATGTCTACTTAGATAGCTGAAAAAAATTATTTAAAATTGCTAAGTAAATGTGCAATTTACTTCATATGTTATAAACTACTATTATCCAAATACTATAAGTAACACAATGAATCTTTTTTCCACAGACTCTACAAAATTCTTTGTCTATCTACAACTACACTACCAACATCTTCTACTACATCAAGTAAGTATAGTCACTGTATGTATAACAATTCTGAAAGTAAAATCAAACACCTATTACACTAAATCATGTCTTTCAATTATTCTTTACCACTACTACAGAACTTATAAAGGAGAAAATTCTGAAAGAGAAATAAGAATAAAAGAATTACCAGTGAAGCCACATAGTAAGTATATTTTCAAGCTTTTTCCTGCTCTTATACACACCTCTATAAATCGTGTTCAATGTTCTTAACCCCTTCCATGCTCATGACGGAACGGTTCCGTCATGAGCGTAAGTTGGCCTGTGCTTATGACGGAACCGTTCCGTCATGGTTCCATAGGCCCAATGGAACGTTCAGCACAGCAGCAAAATTCGCGCAGCACAGAAGGGGTTAAAATACATATATATGTTTCCACAGATCTACCTTAGACATGGCAACTGGAGCTACTTTCATTACTTCTCAAAAAGGGAAACTAATGCTGAGCTACATGGGTTACACCTACACCCAAGAAAGAATAAAAGCGAATAAGACCCATTGGAAATGTAGCAAATATTACTCAAGTGCATGCTATGGTAGAGCAACAACTGTTGATAACAATGTGGTAAATGTACGTGAGCATAACCACCCACCAAATGTAACAGAAGTGGAAGTTAGAGAAGCACTAGAAACATTGAAAGATGCTAGTACAGGATCACAAGAAACAAGCACTAGTATTTTGAAAAATGTTTTAAGCAAAGTGCCAGAACATGTGACAGGACAGCTACCTTCTATTCCCAACTTAAAATGATTAATTGCAAAAACTAAACGTGCTTCAGATCCAACTCCACCAACCCCAGAAAGTTTTCAGGATATAAAAATATATCCTGAATATACCATTACACATAATGAGGATAAATTCTTAATGTATGACAACCACAGTCATGACAAACGAATTTTACTTTTTGCTACAAATAGTAATTTGCAAAAACTTAAATCATGTGAAACATGGATGATGGACGGGACTTTTAAAGTTTGTCCCAAACCTTTCTATCAACTTTACACCATCCATGGTGACTACCAAGATACAAATATCCCTCTAATTTATACTCTGCTGCCAAACAAAACAAATACTACCTACGTTGAACTTTTAACAACTATCAAAGAATTAACTGATAATTACTATCCACAAATAATTATAATTGACTTTGAAATGGCCATGATTCAAGCTATCCTTAAAATATATCCCCATACCTCAATACAAGGTTGTTATTATCACTACAACCAAAGTATATGGAGGCACTTACAAAAATCTACTTTAAGCATTGAATATTCTACAAACAGTCACTTTGCTTATCAAATAAAAAAGTTGATTGCATTGGCATATGTACCAACAACAGAAGTAGCTAACTACTACAATTTATTAATTGACAGCCCTTTCTACCGCACCAATGAGAAAAAGCAAACTCCCTTCTTGGACTATTTTGTAGATACCTGGGTTGGAAGATTACATCGTTCAGGCCACCGTAGACAACCTAAATTTCAAATTCCATGGTGGAATGTGTATGCTAGTACAATAGCACAGAAAGCTAAAACTAACAACGCCGTTGAAGGATGGCATAATGCCTTCCAAGCTACTTTAGGAAGAAGTCAACCAACACTTCACAAACTAATGCAAAGCATTAAAAAAGAACAAAGCTACCAAGAACTCAGAATAGAGCAATCCCTTTCTAAAATTCGCCCTAAACTAAGTAAACAAACATTAAATATGTACGAATATCTCCAGCAAAAAACTAGAATGTACCTAAGTATAGAAGGTCTAGCATACTTAGACCTAATAGCTAAATCCATCCTTTAAATATAAATACCTAAAAACAAAGCAAAGCATAACAAAACATACTATTTATTTAAATGTAGTAACATTATGTCATGTAAAAATATAAGTAATATATTATTACAAGACATAATAACATTACATTTAACTAAATAGTACACTATAACACAATGCAACCCAAAAGTAAATATCACTTTTACTTACGGTTCTGCTGCTGTAGAATATGTTCCACGGTGATACTTTCCACAGCAATAATAACAAACGCTATCCATATAGTGTTTAAAATCCCAAAAAAATGCAAAAAATACAACTGTTTGATAATAGTCCCACGTCGCAATCCTCTCGAGAATGGAACCATTAAAAAGGTGATAAATATTCACGAGTAAAAAGGTAGAAAACCCGAAAAAGCAGGGAAAGTAAAAAAGCATGTACCTGCTTTAAAAAAATACGCATTACAATCCATCTGCTCCCCAAAACGAACACCTGTAAGTAATAGAAACAAAACGCACCCTCAAAACATACGAAATACACATAGCCTACACATAGCATATAAAACATATGAAAACATCTAAATTCCTCCATTAATACAACAGTAAACGTAAATTGTGTTCGAAATACCTCACAAAGTACGTTCTCCATAACGACGCTAAATAACACGTAATTCTCACATAAAGAGTAAAGTACTACACATATCGGCACGTACACACTACAACTATCACTAAAATAACTTTAAATATCTTTAAAAATAATGTAAAATAAACTTACCTTCACCAACAAGAAGCAGCTCCCAACCGCGAGGTTCCGTTTTCTAAAATTACACAAACAACGATGTTGATAGAGTAAAAAGTGAAGTTCCAAAAACAAAATGGCTGCATAATAAAAACTAAAATAGGACTAAATACCCTTTTGATCAAAATAAAATTTTATTAAATAGCATAATATTTTCCATGATTAGTAATAATTAACTTTTTATTGTTTAAAAACATGAATATTGTAAAATATACATTAATATGTGCAATAGAATTATGTATTAATTGTTTATTGTATATTAAAATATGTTTTTGATTGTTAAATATTTTTCTCAGATGTTAAAAAATGTAAATTTATGTTATGTACATATCTTGATAAAAACAATGACATAAAAAATATGTAATATATTAAATTTTAATAAAAATTATTAAAATTTAATATACTAATTTATGCTTTATTGAAACTGTATATATGTACAAAACTGCAATATAATTTGTTATCAAATATTATGTTAAATTTGTATTAAAATGTTAAAAATCTTTGCAGTAACAAAATAAACTATGAATAAAGAAAAATATTTTTTTAAAAAATGTGTTTATTAATTTACAAACTTGTCATATGTATGTAAAAATGTTTTAAAAATGTTTTTAATTTATATTGTTGAGATGAATATTACAACATTAAATATATTATTCATATTAAAAATAGTAAATAGATAATGCAGGATAATAAACCATAATAATTAACTATTCTAACTCCAATCCAACATAAGTCAGGGTAAATGGTGGATAGTAAACCATTATAATTAACTATTCTAACTCCAAACATAACATAACTCAGGGAAAGTGCTGGATAGTAAACCATAATAAATAACTATTCTAACTCCAATCCAACAAAAGTCAGGGAAAGTGCTGGATAGTAAACCATAACAAATTACTATTCTAACTCCAATCCAACATAAGTCAGGGAAAGTGCTGGATTGTAAACCATAATAAATTACTATTCTAACTCCAAACATAACATAAGTCAGGGAAAGTGCTGGATAGTAAACTATAATAAATTACTATTCTAACTCCAATCCAACATAAGTCAGGGAAAGTGCTGGATAGTAAACCATAATAAATTACTATTCTAACTCCAAACATAACATAAGTCAGGGAAAGTGCTGGATAGTAAACCATAATAAATTACTATTCTAACTCCAAACATAACATAACTCAGGGAAAGTGCTGGATAGTAAACCATAATAAATTACTATTCTAACTCCAATCCAACATAAGTCAGGGAAAGTGCTGGATAGTAAACCATAATAAATTACTATTCTAACTCCAAACATAACATAACTCAGGGAAAGTGCTGGATAGTAAACCATAATAAATTACTATTCTAACTCCAAGCCAACATAAGTCAGGGAAAGTGCTGGATAGTAAACCATAATAAATTACTATTCTAACTCCAAACATAACATAAGTCAGGGAAAGTGCTGGATAGTAAACCATAATAAATTACTATTCTAACTCCAAACATAACATAACTCAGGGAAAGTGCTGGATAGTAAACCATAATAAATTACTATTCTAACTCCAATCCAACATAAGTCAGGGAAAGTGCTGGATAGTAAACCATAATAAATTACTATTCAAACTCCAAACATAACATAACTCAGGGAAAGTGACGGATAGTAAACCATAATAAATTACTATTCTAACTCCAATCCAACATAAGTCAGGGAAAGTGCTGGAAAGTAAACCATAATAAATTACTATTCTAACTCCAAACATAACAAAACTCAGGGAAAGTGCTGGATAGTAAACCATAATAAATAACTATTCTAACTCCATTCCAACAAAAGTCAGGGAAAGTGCTGGATAGTAAACCATAACAAATTACTATTCTAACTCCAATCCAACATAAGTCAGGGAAAGTGCTGGATTGTAAACCATAATAAATTACTATTCTAACTCCAAACATAACATAAGTCAGGGAAAGTGCTGGATAGTAAACTATAATAAATTACTATTCTAACTCCAATCCAACATAAGTCAGGGAAAGTGCTGGATAGTAAACCATAATAAATTACTATTCTAACTCCAAACATAACATAAGTCAGGGAAAGTGCTGGATAGTAAACCATAATAAATTACTATTCTAACTCCAAACATAACATAACTCAGGGAAAGTGCTGGATAGTAAACCATAATAAATTACTATTCTAACTCCAATCCAACATAGGAAAGTGCTGGATAGTAAACCATAATAAATTACTATTCTAACTCCAAACATAACATAACTCAGGGAAAGTGCTGGATAGTAAACCATAATAAATTACTATTCTAACTCCAAGCCAACATAAGTCAGGGAAAGTGCTGGATAGTAAACCATAATAAATTACTATTCTAACTCCAAACATAACATAAGTCAGGGAAAGTGCTGGATAGTAAACCATAATAAATTACTATTCTAACTCCAAACATAACATAACTCAGGGAAAGTGCTGGATAGTAAACCATAATAAATTACTATTCTAACTCCAATCCAACATAAGTCAGGGAAAGTGCTGGATAGTAAACCATAATAAATTACTATTCAAACTCCAAACATAACATAACTCAGGGAAAGTGACGGATAGTAAACCTTAATAAATTACTATTCTAACTCCAATCCAACATAAGTCAGGGAAAGTGCTGGAAAGTAAACCATAATAAATTACTATTCTAACTCCAAAAATAACATAACTCAGGGAAAGTGCTGGATAGTAAACCATAATAAATTACTATTCTAACTCCAATCCAACATAAGTCAGGGAAAGTGCTGGATAGTAAACCATAATAAATTACTATTCTAACTCCAAAAATAACATAACTCAGGGAAAGTGCTGGATAGTAAACCATAATAAATTACTATTCTAACTCCAATCCAACATAACTCAGGAAAAGTGATGGATAGTAAACCATAATAAATTACTATTCTAACTCCAATCCTACATAAGTCAGGGAAAGTGCAGGATAGTAAACCATAATAATTTTTCAATATAATTTATTTTTTCGACCCTAATCCCCTATAATACCAATAACCCGCTCATAAAATATTATTTAGAGAAATTTAATTATAATTAAAAATTTAATTTCGTGAAAAATTAGATTTTTCGATTTTCTAATTAGATTTCATAATAGTTTTCAAAATTGTTAATATTCTATACAATTTTTAAACACTACTTTTTTAAATTACTACCCACCCTAATCCCCTATAATACCAAAAACCCACTCCTTAAATATTATTTTGATAATTTTTATTAATATTAAAAATTACATTTCGTGAAAAATTTTAAATTTCGACTTAAAATTTCGATTTCATAATAATTTTCTTATTTCTTATTATTTTATACAATTTTATAACACTACTTTTTTAATTTACTACCCACCCTAATCCCCTATAATACCAAAAACCCGCTCCTTAAATATAATTTGGATAATTTTTATTAATATTAAAAATTAAATTTCGTGAAAAATTTTAAAATTCGATTTAAAATTTCGATTTCATAATAATTTTCAAATTTATTAACATTTTATACAATTTTTTAACAGTACATTTTTAAATTACTACCCACCCTAATCCCCTATAACACTAAAAACCCGCTCCTAAAATTTTAATTTGAAATTTTTATATATATTTATAAATTTAATTTCGTGAACAATTCGAAATTTCGATTTAAAATTTCGATTTCTTAATAAATTTCTAATTTATTTATATTTTATACAATTTATTAAAACTACATTTTTAATTTACTACCCACCCTTATCCCCTATAATACCAATAACCCACTACTAGAATTTTAACTATTCTTTTGTAGCAAATATTTTTAAACACATATTATTACTAGTAGGAGTTTTGTAAGTTTGTTAAAAACATAATACATACTTTTTTAAAATTTTAGGTCGATATTATATACAACAATATTTTGATCAACGATATTCTTTTCATCGATATTTTTTTTTGACGATATTTTTGTCATTCTCACAAAACGATATTTATTACAACGATATTTACTACTACGATATTTTTACTATTCGATATTCTTACCTCGATATTAATGCTAGTCGATATTTTCCCGTCGATATTCTTTATACCATAACAGAGCACTATCTGGCATACAATCAACAAACACCACAACATACATATGCCATATCACCTACCAACAAGCCAGGCACGGTCAGTTTGCTGCTGAGACATCAAACGGGGAATGACACTGTTCCTCATGAGATATGCATCATGTGCTGATCCAGGGAAACATGCACAGATGTGGGAGATGGACATGTCACCCAAACATACCACCTGGACACTGATGGAGTGGTAATGTTTGTGGTTGTAATACACCACCTCATTTGCCTGTGATGGAGCCACTGAAACGTCAGTGCCATCAATAGAGCCAACGACATGGAGTATCCATCCTAAGGCATAGAATCCCCTCTTGATTTCTCACAGCTCTCCAGGTGTTGGGAACTTCATGTACTGGTACAGGTAACAGAGCAATGCCTTCAAAACATCACAAAGGACACAGCTGAACATGGTTTGTGACATATCACCAGATGTTGCCACTGTGTATTAAAACAACCGGTGGCAAAGAAATGTAAAGCTGCAAAAACCTTCATTTTGGGAATCAGTGCAGTTGGATACATGCAAAGAGGCTGCAGATAAGGTGACCACTGCTCAGACAACTGTTCAATTAATGGCCTGGTGAAATGGTACTTCCTGATGGTGTCACATTCTTCCAAGGTCTGTAGGTCTGGAAAGGGCCTGTACACTGGAGGTCATCTGCGGTAACAATGTGCAGAGTGTAAACACAGTTGCTGTCAGGACACAATGTACCAAGCAACATGCATTGAGACAAACAGAACATGAAATGTGAACACAACTAATCTACGGAAAATTTATAATACAAATTAAAATTTACACGGATGACCTTAGATGCATATCACAGCATCAGAAGCCTTCCCAGACATGTTTCCAAGTTTTGGTGACACAGCCATTAGAGTAGTGTAGTGTACAAATCACTAGTGTCTGATATCAACAATGTGATTAGCATCACATACTCCACAATTCCACATAAAATAATTAAACATTTAAGTTTTTGTGAACAATTACATGTTTAACAGGTGCACAGAATAGGACCATGTAATGCCAGAGATGTGTGACACCTGATACACACAGCATCTTACAAAGTCAGTCATGCCCACCACTGTCACAGGGTGGACACTGTCATGTTGTCATGTCTACATTACACATACATCACATACACAAACTATGTACAATGTTGATGATGCAAATATATGTCATGATACCATCCACTGAAGTCCGGGGTACACAGATAGACTAGTGATTCTCATCACAAAAACAATTTGATGAGGCTGACTAATGTCACTGTCTACTCATCCAAAGGTAAAAGCTTTATCCATTAATTACACCAAATACATCAACAGTCTGAAATCACAATTGCACAATGGGTCACACAGTCCCCAGGCGCAGTGAATATATCAAGAATGCACTTGTACATCCACAAATAATTAATTGGCATTGTGACCAATCCCAGGCGGATAACTGGATTTCTCTTGCATAATGTTGGTATTTGATCTAAAACAGTGTGTCATGTGCCCCTCAAGGTTAGCTCCTCATGGGAGTGTGTCTTCTTCATTTAAAGGTCCATTTTATTTTGAAAAAAATGCATCCCCTCATGTAATGTACAGATATACAATAATTACAGACGTGTATGCCCTGCCGATCGACTATTCAAAGGACACAGTAGCTGCATCCGAACCAAATCGGTCACAGCCATTGGCTGTTGGTTGTTGTGGTGACAGACGCGGGTGAGTATTCAAAGAACGCAGTAGCTGCATCTGAACCAATTAAGTCACAGCCATTGGCTGTTGGTTGTTGTTGTGACAGATGCGGGTGAGTATTCAAAGGATGCGGTAGCCGCATCCAAACCGATTTGGTCACAGCTATTGGCTGTTGGTTGTTATGGTGACAGACTAGCATTTCAGCTCGTGTCCTCATCTTGTGAAAACCGACTTGGCTACCTTCCATCACCAATGTATCAAAGTCAATTGTGGATTGATGATGAGTTTTGTTTTTTATTATTTTATTTATAAGTTATTTAATCAACAACATGCCATCTTTTTAACAGATACATATCACAATAATTTCGACAATGCTCGTGCAGACCTGTAAATTTAAAACAATCTTCTTATAATATATTTAAAAAACTCCAGAAAGTCCCCATACCCAAGCACATCATTCACTTATAATGCTTCTTGCTCCTGATCTTGTCTGGCAACTAGGGTTCACAACATTCCCTGACAGCTGTTCCATATCCCCTGAATCTTAGTCCATTTTTTCAGGCATCCTTTACTCTCGTAGATCGTCCCTTCCACCTGCATACACCAGTCCAGATATATAGTCCACTCCTTCAGTGTCAGAGCCTCTAGTGCCCTCGTCAACTCCTTCAGTTTCGGAGCCTCTAGTGCCCTCCATTTCTTAGCAAAATTACATTTTGCATTTATAAACCCCAATGTTACCCTCGCCGATGATGAGTTTCTGAATGTCGGGTAGGCGTGTTGTCTGAGGGCAATGTTCTGCATTTGAGCAATTCAGAAAATGCAACCAACACAAACCTATTACTTTGGCTACATGGATTAAAGACAGCCTCTGCTGCTTAGATATAAGTATTTCTGTTCCCTAGAGACTTCACTTGCCTGCACTACCTGCATCATTCCTCCACCACCCCATCTCTCTGCTGCTGTTAGCACATCCTCTGGGTGCTACTATGTCTTGTACAGTTGACAGGGCCCCAGCTTTCAGCGAGGAGGAGAACCAGGCCCTGTTGGATACCCTCCTGCCACTATATAGCTAGCTCTATGCAAACCAGAGGAGCAGTTGAGTGATGATTACACTGAATTTTCATTGGACATCTGCAATTACCATGCACTACTAGCATTAGGAATCTAATTGGCAAGCATGTAAACTGTTTTTTGTAAGTTTCAAAGTATGTAGATGACTGTTCTGGGCAGGTACACTGATGTGGAAGTGTGTGTACTGGGGTAAACATCTTATCACTGTTCTCATGGGATGGAGGAATCATTGACTCCAGGACTACTGCACATAATGCCACTTGCCTAGCCCCTAGACATTATTGCTAAACTGACCATGACCAATGTGTACAAGTGTTAGTTCTGTCACCATGTCATTCTTACAGGTCAACCCCCATGAGGAGGCCAGGATGTGGAGGACCATTGCACAGAAAGTGCGCAATGTGGGGTTGGAAACTCGTCGAATCCGTCACTGCCGCAAGAGGTGGTAGGACCTACGTGGGTGGACCAAGAAGATCACTGAAGTCTAGCTGGGCTTGTCACTTCGAGGCAAGAGGGGCGGGTGCCGAACGCTGACCCCTGACATGCTCTGCATCCTACTGATGGTCTTCCCTGACCTGGATGGGATGTTGAAAGCCTGACAGCAGCAAGGAGGGGGTGAATATGTGCCATGTCCCACAGCTGTGTTAAACATGCATGTTACAGTACCTTAGCCTGCTGCCCCATTTACAGGTTTGAGTCAGCCACACCCACTGATCATCTTTGTAAGATGCATATGCATAAGGATAATTCAATGCCCAGTTATGCCCCTTTCATCAGGGAGATGTGAGTCAGTTATGTTCAGGGAAGTGACAGCAGTGCCATGCTCATGTGATCATCACAAACCACACCAACATGTGCATGGAGGTAACCTTCTGGAGTAATGCAATTACCCAACATGTGCCAGCACATTGAATAATTTATTAACTGTTCTCAGTGTGGTTTCAACATATCTGTGAAGCTTGTTGTTATTAAAGCCAAGAAATGTGAAGAGGCCATGCTATACATCCCTTCAGCAGATGACATCAATGTTGAGTACTTGATGAATTTTGCTTGCTCATTGTGCCAATGTTAGGTCCCAGCCATGGTGCTCAGTGTTATAAAATGTATCCCATGGGCCAATTACAGGTATGCTAACTCTGGACATATTGTAACACTGGCCTTACACATGATTATGTGGAATATTCCCTTCTCTACATTCAAAACGGTGAGTCCATGTGTCTGACTTTGTAAAAGTGACAACACATGCCATTCATGGCTGAAAAAGTGAGGCAATTTGTAATGTATTTATTTGTTTGCATAAGTTAATTAAACCCATTGCATTACAATAACACAATTTTTAATAGGACATCGCAATTCATAGAGGTAAAGAAAAATAAAATGGCTTGTCCCATAAGAGAATGTTACCCTACTAGCTCCTTCAAATCACCAAGACTACTTTGGTTTCCATCCTTTTCACATGGTACTCTTTTTCGTGTAAAGTGCTTGTGCTTTGCGACTGTGTAGGAGAATGTTCTTTCAGAGGCCTTTGTTTAAAATAATCCATTATCAGCATTTGGACAGTTCGAGGGCTAGGCCAGGAGGCCATGCCAGGGTACCAAGCACTCCTGATAGTTTGTACAAATCTTCTGCAGTGGTCCAGGATATAAGGTTCTTTTTGTATGAAGCATACTGCAGAAGCCTCCAGGCAGGTGGTTACTTTTTCTCTCAAGCAAAGTTCTCTAAGAAGGATCCTCCATTCAGTTGCTAAGGTCGGGCAGCAGCACAGAAGGTGTAGCCATGATTCTCGTTTGTATTCACACAGACGGCATGCTCCTCCTGTGTTTTGGTTTGCCCAAGCCCGGCTAAAGTCTGTGATTGGGAGTGCCAGCAGTCGCATGTACATAATCTTTCTTCTGGCCTTAGGGTTAAGCAGGGCAGAAAGGTAGGGCTGAGTTTTATTTCTTAGATATGAGTCATTCAGCGGTATCAGGAAGGATAACGTTTTTAATGTTGCCTGGTCTTGCTGGAATGAAACTTGTTGGACTTGTTTATTCATACGCTGGGACTGTGGGCTGCCTAGAATATATGATCATCAGGATTAGTCATTCGGTTTTATCCAGTACAGGGACACACTAGCTAGTGTAACCAGGCGCTTTATAAGCTTTATATAATAATATGCATTTTCAAGGTAGTGTATGAAATGCAAGGCAGAGCGAGTGCTTGTTTGTTTATTTCAATGGAGGCCATGGCTCTCACAAGCTGCTTACTCCATGGTGATCCAGTTTTTTCAAATGTGTCTCTGAGACATTCATTTTAAAGAATCCCATGGAGATTCTAAGATTCAAATGTAGTATTTTAAGAAGTCGGCCTCAAGGGTTAGTGATTGTTTGACTAACCTGAGCTTCAACCTAAGTCTCGCCCTGGAGAAGTGTTTTGGAAATTGAAAAATTATTTTGTAGGCCACACATTTAGCCCGCTCCAGGGTTTCTGAACAAGTACCCAGGAACGCTTGATGCCCATACGAGAGTGCTGGGAGAAGAGAGGCATGAGTGACCTTTCTTAAGGCCTCTACTGACAGACTTTTAAACTTGTTCAATTTTATTAAACTATACCTTATGGCCGTCGATTTATTAGTCAGATCCTTTATATGAGCGGTGGATCTTGCTGTTTCTGTGAACCAGATCCCCAAGTACTTATATTTCTGGAGCCAATGGTGCATGTCATAAGTTTTTGGTGTTTTTGCTGGCCCATTACCATGATCTTGGTCTTATCTGAGCTGATAGTAAGGTGATTGGATGTGCAGTATTCGTGGAAATTGGTCAAAGTTCGTTGGAGGGCCACTTAAATGTGATCCATGATGCCTATGTAATCTACATACTGAATAATATGTAGAGGCCGGTTGCCTAGTTGGGAAGCAGCCAGGCATCCGTTGACAAGAGCTTTTTCGAGATCAGCGGCATACAGGTTGAAAAGGAGGGGAGCAGGCACACAACCTTCTTTCAAACCCCCGGTCGCACAGATTTTCGCCGAGAGAGAGGCCTGCTTTCCCCTGAACCCAGGTTTCCATATAGAGGGACATTACGGCTGTTAGAAGTGAAGATGGAATGCCCCAATTCGCTAGTTTCCTCCACAACAATTGTCTGTTGACCTTATCAAAGGTTGCGGTTAGATCTACAAAGCAGCAAAAGAGTGGAGGTTGATGCGACTGGATAGCATGGTGACAGAGGGCAGATAGAGCCAGTGAGGTATGATGTTAGAAACTAGGGGTAGGGGATAAATTCCGTTCCGCTCGCTGATTTTGTGAAGTTTCAGCGATTCCGCGTGAAATGCGGAATTGCTGAAAATTCTGCGATCCACGGCGGAACGGAATTTTTGGGCATGTTGATGATGTGAGACTGTGAGTACAGTAGAGGTATTGCACAAAATGGTGGTATCTTCTTGAATAAATGTAAATGCTGGGCAGAATTCATTCTACCACAATGATCCTGTCAAAAAAATTCAACAGGAAGCACTTACAGATAAAGCAAGAGCCTGAGTTAAAGCTTGAATTCGGTAACACATTATCCTTCAGGCCAAAAATATTGTGCGCTCGGTCGAGGCTGAGCAGGTGTGCTTTCTACCCATATGTACCATCAAAAAGTAGCTGTGATGCTTGATGGAGGTCTTTGCATCCAATACTTTCTCGAGCGCAATCCCTGTGTAGTTCCTGTGACCAGGCTAAAAAATACAATAATTATGAAGATTACAACAGAGCAAAGTGCAAATACATATAATGATAAAAAAAGAAGAAGAGGAAAGTAAAGGGCAATTAAGGAGGCTTGGAAACTTCTTTCTGGGCAGGTTGTAGTGTAAATGAGCGGTTAGCACATATATCAAGGTACATTGTGAGAGGAAGCCACAAGTCTATGCGCTTCGTTGCTAGCTGGATGGGAAAAACAAAAGCAGTGTCCAGTCTATGGTTGTAACATACATTGTACCACCATGCTCGAAAAGAGATGTTAGAGAAAGTTTTCCAGTTGAGAATAATTTGTTGAAATGCTACTGCCTGCAATAAGTCGACAATCCTAACATCAAGTTCAACGTTGTCCCAGCAAGGGGAGAGACTCCCCAGGAAGACATGGGAGTAGGAAAAAGGAATGCAAGTGTGAAAAATCACATTAATTTGGGCCCATACTTGTAACCAGAAACTATGGACAGATTTGCATAAGAACAGCATATGAAACAAGGTGGTTTGTGAAGAGGAGCAGGACCAACAAATGTCCGGGGTGACCGGAAACCGCTTGTGTAGTTCAAAAGGTGTGAAAAGTAGCCTGTTATATATGAAGAACAGGGATTGCGTCAAATTCGCCACTCTGGATGATTTGCGGATCTTGGTCCATATCTTGTCCCATAAGGATATCGGCCAAGACACAGCAAGATCATGTTCCCACTGTTCCTCCACATTGGATTTGGTTCTCACGGGTTCTTTGGTATGTTATTTGTAAATGAGGGATGCCTTGGAAATAGTATGCAGAAAGGAATGAAGCCTTGCAGTGTAGGTAAGTGGTGCTGGAGAGGCATGTGTGTGAGAGTCGATTATAAGCTGTCAACACCGCCTGTTTAAGTGCGAGATATTTGTGTAAAAAAGAAGCAGGTAAGACAAAAGAAGAACTGAGAGTTGAAAAAGATAGAAAGGTAGGACCTGAGAAAAGTTGGGAAACCCAAATCAACCCTTTAAGTCTCCAGGACTTCCAATAAAAGGGCTTGCCGCGGATCAACAAGTGAACATTATGCCAGATGGTGGAATTAAGTAAGTCAGCTGCAGTAACAGGAGGAGAAGGAGAGGAGGATAAAAGTAGCTTGATGGTAAATTTGTGGATGGGCGTGGAGACAGAAGAGGGTTTGCGTGAAAAGGAGATATATTCAGCAAAAGAGAAGGGGGAGAGAAAAAGGCGCTCAACTTTGACGCATGGGGAGTTGAGGTTTTGTAACCAGAAGGAAGCCTGTCTTAATAGGCTGGAAAGTCTGGAAAATTGACTCCACCCTCAGACTTGGGACGAATTAGTCTAGCGATAGACATCCTAGATTTCTTGTTGTGCCGGAGGAAAGAGGACAGAATGGAATTGATTTTTTTTTAATTTAGAAGGAATGGGTACTGGGATGTTCGAAATTGTGTAAAGGATTATGGGAGAAAGCATCATCTTGATAGTGTCAAGGCGTCCCTACCAAGACAAGAAGAGAGGATGCCATCTAGCTGTGAGGTCCGATACTTTTTGAATACATTTATTGAGACAGAGAGAAACCGTGTCAGAGACAGAAGGGGTAACATGCATGCCTAGATATTTGATATGGGAGGAACTCCACGTGAAATCGGAAACACTGAAATCGGGTTTGAAGGTGAACTATGTCAAAGGGCAGAATCTCACACTTATCGTTGTTGAGTTTATAGCCAGATATCATGGAGTATTACTGAACTTCAGTAAGGAAAGCGGGAATTGATTCAATGGTGTTAAAAATAAATAGTAAAATATCATCAGCGTAGGCAGCAAGCTTAATTTGGGAATGCAAAGTCTGGAAACGGTGGATATTAGAATTTTGACGAAGCCAGGACAGGAAAGGCTCCAAGGCCAACTTAAAAAGAAAATGTGACAGAGGACAGCCCTGGGGGACCCCTCTACCTAGATCAAAAAAGGAGGAAACCAGACCGTTGGCACACACTGCCGCACACAGTTTAGAATAGAGTAGGGAGACAAGAGAAATAGATCTAGGGCCAAAACCAAACCATGTGAGCGTGTGAAAAAGATAGGACCCTTCAACCCTATCGAATGCCTTCTATGCATCTAAAGCAATTGCTGCAAGGGCTTGAGGCAAACGTGAGGATTTAGACAGAACATTGAACAAAAGCCAAGTGTTATCAGTAATATATCGGCCCTTGACGAAGCCAGACTGTTCTTCACCCAGGAGGTCAGGAAGTAGGAGGTCTAATCGTGCAGCTAGTGACTTAGCGAATATTTTATAGTCAATGTTTACCAATGAGATGGGTCTATAATTTTTGCAATGCTGGGTATCTTTCCCTTCCTTGGGTATGAGGCAGATGTGGGCGTCAGAGAAAGAGCCTGAGGAGCTACCTAGGGCGACAAAAGCATTGAGGAGGGAATGCAACTTTGGAATAAGGAGTTTGGAAAAGTGAAGAAAGAATTTGACCGTGAAGCCATCTGGCCCAGGGGCTTTGTCTTTTTTGAGGTGCTGGAGCGCAGTGAGTAATTCTTGTTGGGAGATGTCTGATTACAAATGAGACCGATCAAGAGGAAAATGGTCAGGCTTGGTTATTGTAGAGAAGAAATGTGCTAAAGAGTGAGGAGAGGGCTGAGTTTCGGAGGAGTAGAGGGTTCTGTAAAACAAAGAGAACTGATCGAGAATATCAGCATCTTTGTATTTGAGATTGGCATTGATATCATAAACGGATTCAATGTTCAACTTGTTGTGCTTAACCTTCAAGTAGTCAGCTAGAATTTTCCCCGCTTTATTTCTACCCCCATAGAACTTTGCACTTGATTTCAATAGGTACAAAGAGGCATCTTCTGTGGAACTTTTGTTGAAACTCATTTTAGCGGCAACACGGGCTGTCAGGCTGTCTTGCGAATGTGAAGTGAAATAGGCGTATTCCAATCTTTTGATATCTTGAAGGAGATCCCTAATGTGCTTTCGAGCAGCCTTTCATTTTTTAGCTACAAATCCAATTATGACGTCTCTTGCTGCAGCTTTAAAAGCATCTCAAATAGTGTGTTGAGGGATAGAGGGAGTGCCATTGAGCAGAAAAAATTCTTCAGAAAATGCAGTGAAGGAGGCCTTAAACTTAGGATCCAAACGAAGGCTATTGTTAAAACGCCACCTCTTAGGTCCAGCAACTTTGGGTAGTATGTCAACGCTGACTAATACAGGAGCATGATCTGACAGTAAGATCGGACCTATTTTATCTCTAGTAAGGGTCTGAGCAATGTTATGGGTAACAAAAATATAGTCAATCCGTGACTGGGAGTGATGTGAAGGGGAGTATAAAGTGAATTCTTGCATCGTGGGATGACATAAGCGCCAAGCGTCAGTAAGCTTATGTTGGGAGATTGCCTGAACAAAGAGTTTGTGGGATTTATTGGGGATATAGGAAGCAGTGTAGCTCCTATCTAAGAAGGGATCGAAGGGTTGGTTAAAGTCCCCTGCTAGAATGAGATTATCATCAACAAATCGAGTGATGTGCTGAGACCTTACACTCCAGAAACCAGGGTCTCCACCAGTAGGGACGTCAACATTAAGGAGAGAGATTGGAACACCTCTAAGAGACAGCCTGACTTGAACCCATCTGCCATCAGTATCCGATTCCTGAGAAATCAAGGAATAGGATAAAGATTTGCGACACAATATTGCTACTCCATTGCGCTTACCATCGCCCTGAGAGTAATAAACATCGCCCACCCAGCTTCTCTT
Source organism: Lissotriton vulgaris (assembly GCF_964263255.1). NCBI lineage: Eukaryota > Metazoa > Chordata > Amphibia > Caudata > Salamandridae > Lissotriton > Lissotriton vulgaris. The sequence goes on along the minus strand of NC_141693.1, from coordinate 484,148,558 downwards.
TAATTTTTCAGACTCTATATTAGAAAGGTGGATTTCTTGTAGAAATGCAAAATCCACATTCAGTTTGGCTAAGTGGGACAAAATCCTCTGACGCTTAATTGGGGAGTTGACACCCTTAACATTCCATGTGATAACGTTCAATGCCATAATATGCAAAATATGCTAAAACATGCTGAGGAAACAAATTTAGAAGAAAAGCCCATGAAAGCCAGTACTCGAGAAAGAAGCAAATACTGATGAAGAATGGAGAAACAAGAAGTAAAGAAAGAGAAAATGAAGGAGAAGTCCAAAGGAGGTAGAGAAAAATAGTTACAGGCATGAGGGAGGACAGAAAGATGAGAAAAGGAAAGCACAGCATAAAGTGAAAAGCGTGTGTGAGAAAAGCCTAAAAAGGAAAGTAATAGTGCAGTGTAAGTGATAGATAGCAACAAGCTGGAGCAAAAAGAAAAACGAGTCCTCAAGGTGTGAGACACTGAAAAGGGTAATGAGAAGGTGAGTAAAAGAGGAAAAAACTAAAAGAGTAAAAGAGGAGAAAACAATTAGGTCAAAGACCATCAGAAGGAAACAGACGAAGAGAGAGAACCAGAACAGAGTAATCCAGACAATAAATTATGAAAGAGAAAGAAGACAGAAAGAAAGAAATTTGGAGCAATAGAGAAAGAGTGACACCTTTAAGTAAAGAACAATTAGGAAGAGTAACAGGGGAATGGAAATAGAAGCAAAAACAGAAACTAACATGCCAATAAGGGAAGGGAGCGTACTTACAGAAAAGGGAAGTAGGGGATCACAACCAGGAAGAGAGACCATACGTGAAGGGGGGGTAGAGCCAACTGGAGGAGACAAGACGTCCGGGGCCAACGAACCACCCAGCCGGGGGAAACACAAACCATGGTATATGATCTGTGGAGACAAGAGGAAAACGTCAGGAAAACAAGACAATAAAAAGATCGAAAACCTCAAGGAGATTACATCCCCGAAAGCAACAATGAAGGGGAGAATATACAACAGAGATTGTGAAAAACAGAACCAGCATAAAAAAGAGAACTGTTACGTAATACAGAAGAACATACGATACAACTAACAAACATCATGTATAGGATATGAAAATCCAAAGTTGGAGAGACTCCAACAGTTTAGGAAAGTCATGGAGGGAATGACAAACAAGGACCAGAAGAATCCATGGTGGCAGCTCGGCAAGAGTTCAAAAAGATCTGGCGTCGCACAGGATCCTCATAAGTTGTCGTTTTATTGTTGTAAGTGACCTTAAAGAGACATTGGTGAAAAAGCCCGTATCTGGCACCAATGGCTCTAAGGTCGGGTCTCATATCCAGGAAGGCCTTGCGCTGGTTAGCAGTGGTTTTGGCGTAGTCCTGTGCAAAAAACAAGGAGGATCCAGACCAAGTGAGTCGTGGAGAGGCTCTAGCTGCTGAGATAACTTTCAAAAGATCGGTATACTCTAAGAAATACATGATCACGCCCTGGGTATCGCTGAGGCAGAAGTAGACGAAGATATTCGGCCAAGCCTGTGAGCTCTCTGTATATTAAGCACGGTGTCCTCTGGTAAATGTAGGAGCTTAAGGAGAAAAGATTTGAAGAAAGCAATAGGGTCGCTCCCCTCGCTGCCCTACACTAGGCAGTAGATACGCATGTTATTGCGTCGATTCCGATTTTCAAGGCTCTCGACCTGCTTTTGGAGAGAAGAAATCTGAGAATGCATATGAGAGACCTTGGCGGATGATTCCTGAAGAGAGGAGACATTACGTTCCACTGATGAAACTCTCGCATCCATTTGTGTCCAGTTGTCAGTCAAGACTTGCAATTTGGCGTTAGTTTCTTCCATAAAGGGGCGAAGTGCCCTTATTTCCTCCAACAGTAACTCTATAGAAATGGCTGACGTAGAAACAGGCGGTGATGGAGGATCCTGTTTATGTCGCTTGACAGTGGCCTTTCCTGCGGGCTGTGTAGAGGGCTCCATGTTCGACTGTGGCATGTGAGCAGGAGGTACTTGAGAAGCCTCTAACTGGGCCAACGCTGAGAAAACTTTTGAGTTCTTAACGATAGCGCGCTTTGAAGTCTTGCTGGCGCAGCTTGTTGTAAGCCTGCCCATAAGAAGACAGCCCCTGCCAAGAAAACACCCAAGCAGCACACTAAGCAGACCCTCTCATCCTCCAAAAGATGTAAATAACAGTGAGGTGTCAAAATACGCTTACAAAAACCACTGTGTGAGGAGAAAATACTATCAAAAGTGTTTGAATCAGATCAAGGAAGGTTGGTCATATGTTGAAGATACCCTATACAGAATGACAGTACCGTATAGTTAGATACAATGACTGTTGATACTTAAAGAAAGTAAAATGCAGCAGATGGGTATGAATTCCTAGTAGTAGCGCCTGGAAGCCATATGAGCGTAGAGTGTTGCAGGCCTACACATGAGGGAACGTGTACCTCCAGGGAGAGCACCAAAACAGCGCATTTATCAAAGTCACAAAAGTCCCATTCACAAATCCTCCCTCAGCCTGCGGCGCGCAAAAGAAAACAACAGAAGGTGAATTGCAATAACAATAAACAGGAGCACCGCAAGGAAAAAAAGGTCCGATTGAAACTGCGCAGGTTAATTAGTGAAGAAATGATTCTGTGCTGCAAGTTGATAACAGGGGAGAGCTGAAGTTCAGAAAATGGACGCTGATATGGTTTGATAAAAGAGGCAGCTTGCATAAATGAAGGAAAAGCTGTGCAAAGTAAGTAAAGTCATTTAAAAGAATGTTATTGGCCCACCAGGAGGAAATGAAGAGGTGTCAGGTGCTTCAGGGAGCCGCGCCTTCCCGAGTTGCTGCATCCGTGAAATGCATCACATCAGCTGAGGGACATAAAATGGCGGCCACGGCCGTCATGTAGCCGCGTCCGAAAAGCAATGCTCAGAAAGTCGCTCAGGCGGTCACGGGTGGCTCCACCAAAGGTATCATCAAATGCCGGTAGCCTTCCGATTACAGTATCCTCCGTCTGCCAGGGTGACTAGAGGCTTGGTCCGCTCGTGTGCCCCAGCCGCGACGGAGCGCTTACACCGGCGCTTTCATCCCCGTCGGGCACTAAGCCACGCCCCCAGACTTCTAATATTTAATATACTTTCAAAAGATAAATGACTTATTGAAAGGACAAATGATAAGATGATAAAGTGAAGAACATAAGTACGAGGCTTACCTGACCAATAGGTAATACAGAGCCTAAGAGCCAATGCAAGAATGTCCTCTGAAGACATCAGTGTTGGTGTTGTAATGGGTGGTCAAAATGGGCTGCTGAATGACAAAAGCTGACAGCAGAGATACATGCATAGGAGAGTAAAACATCCAAAATCATACAAGAAGGTTCTATATAAATGTTTTAATTGCTCTTTTTGAGACACACAAAGATTAATTTCCTGCATGTACAGATATTTTATATTACTACCCACATATCTGGAAGTCTAGGTGTCATTTTATAAGACAATATATGTTATCAATCACAAAAATCATAACATCTTGAGCAGGGGTCAATAGGTATGAGTGACAAAAAGCGTACATGTACCATGTCAATTGTAAAAAATAAGTAAACTTCAAAGGCCAAAGAGCAGCAATTTAACTTAACGGGATCTTGCCCAGTTGTTATGCACTGATATGTGCGGAAGTCATAGTTCTGGCAGGTGGTAGATGTGACAAAAATACATTGCCTTAAAAAGGTTTTTTAAATATGACATATAAAAAGGTAAGAGTTTAAATGTCAAGGTTACATTTGACTATAATCAAAAGCCATTTCAACTACAATGGCTAAATTCTCCTTAGTGGAATACGTTTTTCTCTACAGCAGGGTGGTCGACATCCTTCTGCCTGAATGTCAGGAAGATGATGAGAAAAAAAGCAGTTCCTCTGGTGTGGGAAGTCTTTATGTTGTTCTCAGAGGAACACTGGAGTTTGAGCTCTCAGTGGATTGTGTGGAGTGTTGCAGGTGAGAAATCATATTTGTAAGACTACACAATATACACTTGCTGTGGGCCATTCTTGGAAACTGTGGCAGATGGTTCACTAGTAGCTAGGGAGGAGAAAGAAGATGGAGTCACAGATTAGCACTTCTGGGGCAAGGTGGAAAGAGCCAGAAGATTCCATTAAAGCAGGAATATTCTAGAATAGTCAGAAAGATCCAGAGACTTGCAGGGCAGTAAATGCTGGAAGGCCTTAAGCACCAGCACCAGCACTACACTTGCAAATGGCAACAGTGGTTGAAGGACACATAGTTTGCAATATTTGCATTCCTAGTACCTTTTTTTATTTTGCTCCCCTTTGGTTCCCTCTGGTAGTTAAAGCAGTTCTGGTTAACACTTTCATCCATATATATTGAGCTTTGCTGGCTCCCATTCCAGAAGACTTGCTCTATCTTCAAACACTTCAAGTCATCCTTGCTTGTGGCATCTCAACTATTGGAGGTGGACCTTCATAGTCAGTTTTTAAACTGTATCTTGGTCACCTGGGGCTAATCGCGGCCTCTCCACTTCCATCCCCTAGTGAGCTATTCTACTGTTAATTGCCAAACATCATATCCTGTTGTACAGCAGTATATTTACATTAATAGTACATTTCTTTATAGGCTTACAGGGGTTGACAGTCATTCCATTGCAGACAAATTGTTTTTGCCACATACCCCACCAGCTGTGCTCCTGAGGTTAGTGGGTGGAGATGTTTTTCACTCTACTTCCATTCCCTTTTTCCCTCGTACAGTTTTTTTCAGATTCTGGGATTCATTAGCTCTTATTTCACTGAAAGGGATAGGAGTTGATTTAGCATCTGAGCTTGTGGCCGGAATTCCAGTGAAATCCTGACATGTTGGAAGGAAATAGGTGCAGGTGTGTAGTAATACTTTCAGTGGTGTATAACTTTACCATTTCCTTCCATGTGGAAGTCTCAGCCCCAGGTGTGGAGTTTCCACCAAGAGTGTGGCAGTCTCCACCTCGACTGCTGAGGTCCCGCCAAGTGTATGGAGGTCTCTGCCTCAAGTGCATTGGTCCTGCATGTTGTGCAGAAAGTAAAATAGGGTGGTTAAGAAGTTTATAGAAACAACTTTATGTTTGTAGATTACGTTATTTTCAGACTCCATTCCTTTACCTGAGGTGGTATGGTGACATGTATTTCTACACTTTTGAGTAAGTTTACACTTGTAAATGGTGAATAACCAAAAGTACTAAAGTTACTCAGAAGCGTAAAAGTAAACGTACATGCTAACTTTGTGAATATTTATTCTCTCTCCTAACAGAGGCATGGACAAACTCACTCATTAATCAAATCAGCTAAAGCACATGGACCTCTTACCAAAAATGATTATCTCTGCAAATCCCCTGGTTTCTCATTTGACAAAGTATTACGCCTTGATCTTCACTTCAGAACGGTGGTCAGAAAAACCAGATTCCATTTAGAACTTCTGCATAGATGTTAAGCCATTCCTTTTAAAACATAACCTTAACTTGATATTTAAGCTTTGTCATACTAGTTATTGACAAGAGAAAACTCTATAGAATGATAAGCTAAAATCTCATCTTGCTCCCTTTAACACAGCTGTCTATGTAGTGGACCATCTGGTTCTGAATACGAAATGTAATTGAGATGCATTTCACCATTCTTTGCATCCGTAAGATGGCTTCTTCTGGAACTGCACTCTGTGTGCAAGACCGCATGCATTTACAACAAGAATTTTCACCTACACAGGCTGAATGTCTAGCACAACAACTTCCGATCTCCAGCAAAAATAAATTCGAAGAAGGCAATCCATTCTCACTCCCAGATTTAAAAAGACTGGCATCCTCAAATAAACTTTCTCTGGAAAAAAGAGCAAAGATACCGAATTTACTTCAGGTCAAATAATATACATCTATTACCTAGATATAGACACTGCACATTGACTCTCGCACTACTGAATATTTTTTCTCATATACACTGCTATTCTTGCTGAAGATATAAACTTACTTGTTTCTACTTGTACTATGTTTTACTGTACCTTGGTATGAAGCATTCTCACGCATTGCGCTATGGCTTTGATGTGCTCTAGAAAGAACCTAACCTTATGGAGGGCGGATAGTAGGAGAGCTGCTTGCTTTAGAACCGGGGGAACCAGGCTTGAGTCTTAGCCTCAGCTCAACATCCTGTGATTCTGGGCAAATCACTTAAACTTTACTTGCATAAAAGACAACATGAATGTGACCTAACTTAATGCAACTGGTGCTCATATAAAGCACTCCAATACATTTGGTTTGAGTATATCATGCTGTAAAACTGCAAACAAAATGCTTAAAATAAAGAAGGGAGGCAGGTGGACTGGTACATGGCTTGCACTGCTGCGCATCCACAGTATAGCTTTCCACTGTCCAGACTGCTGGGGACCTGAAGTAATGGCAGACAGAAGGGGTGGAGGGGGCGAAGAAGGAGTGGTCACTGTTATTATTAGAATGGCTCAGGGGAGAAGAGGAATTTGAAGGGACTAACTGTGTTTCTCTACAAATACACATAGGAGACTGCCTGCTGGGATGAAATGCAGTAGTGGGGAAATTGTGTGTGTTATATTGCAAGTAAGCAGATTAGTTTGCCTGCTGGGGGCATCAGAATAACAACAGGCCAAGGGAGAAGGTCCAGGTGTGTGCAGCTCCTGAGAGTGCAGTCCCAAGCAAACCCCAAATTAACCTGTGCTCACACTTTGGGTAGCTTGGCACAAAGCAATCAGGCTGAAACCAGAGGCAATGTGCAAAGTATTTGTGCAACACTTCAAACAGTAGTAACATGAAAACACCATACAAGAAGGATTCCACACCACATGAGTACAACTGAGTATTTTTAAAAATAAATAAAGCAAGACCAAAACAACAAAAATCCAATCAGGAGAAACGGAGATATGAAGGTTTAAAGATCTAAGTGAAAATAGTTCTTTAAATCACAAAGAGCCAACAGTGGATATCTGGTTGCGAAGGACCATGCCAATGTCACAAGTTCAGGTTGACCGCGATGCAACACAAAAAGGCTACGGGGATCCAGTTAGGTCCACTAAATGAGAGTACTTTAAATGCTGATTGTGGAACATTACGAGGTCCCACAACAAGGATGAGTCATGCTGCAGAGGTAATGCGACGTCTGGGTTGGAGATGCATTGTGCGGCATTAGTTACGGGGGCTGCGAGACTTGGATGCAAGGTCCTGTACTGTCAGTGAGGAGATTGTCAATAAGGGAAGCTTGTGATGCTCTGAAGAGACTGCGAGGATTGTGAGGCGAAGTCATGTGTCATCGCCGGGGATGCTGTCAACAAAGGGCTTGAGATGTGAGGGCCAGTATCTGAGATGCATTGCACAGTTGTGGTTCCGATGTGGATGCAAGCTGGGAGGTTGATGTTGAATTCTCACACTGGAAGTGTACTTGCAGCACACGCAATGCAAAGGATCTGTTTGGGGTTGCAGCACGCAGCAAAGGAGATGCATCAGTTCTGCTGGGTCACAGATGGTCCACAGATGGGCTGCTAGAGCACCTTCGGAAACACTTTCAAGGGTCCAGGACTGGGGTGGCACGACTTGGGCATGTAGAACTCACAATTGCAGAGTCCAGATGCTGGTTCTAAGAGACTAGCCCTTGGTGACCCTCTGGTTACAGCTTGCAGGTCCAGTCTTTCTCATCCAGGCAAGAGGGTACCAGGCAGCAGGTCAGCACAGCAGGGACAAATCCTTTAGGGTAGCAGTCCAGCATTCTAGCAGTCCTTTCAGCAACACAGCTGTCCTTCTGCCTGGTAGAGTCTTCCGTAGGTGCAGAGGTGTACTAAGGAATTGGTGCCTGAGGTCCAATATTTGCCTCCATTGAAGTGGGTGAAGCTTCCAGAGGTTTCCCTTTACATTGGACAGGTTTCATGCCTATTCTGCTGTAGTTCCAGTCTAATTGAAGGGAGTATAAAATCCTTTGTGTGAAGGCAGCTTATTGAGGTATAAGTGGGTTTGTAACTAACATTGACCTCCTATCCTGCCAGCAATGGCCCATCCAGGCACACCGAAGTTCTCTATTTTGTGTTACTGTCTACACAAAGACCAACTGCCAACTACACATAACCATGTAACCCAGAGACAGACTGCAGCCACAAACTGGCTAAGGCAGGAAAATACCAACTTTCTGATAGTGGCATTGTCAAAACCCAGCTGTACCATAAAAGAGGATGTTTCCAAACAATTCTAATCACAACAAACATGAACTGGTTAACAGTTCCTATTTGGAAGCTATCCTTTTTAAATGTAATAAGGTAACCTCAATTTTATCCTATGGGAGAGTTAGGTCTTAGTGAAAGACAAATTAAGAGTTTTTTGCTTTCAGGTCATGTAGAACCTAAAATTACATGGCCTACTTTTTAAATACATTGCATCCCTCCCTGTGGGCTATTTAGGGCCTACCTTACGGGTGACTTAAATGCATTAAACAGGAGGGTTTGGGTCTGGCAAAGGTTTATTTTGCCATGCTGCAAAGGCAGGGCTGAGACATGTTTAAAGGGTTAATTAAGTGGGTGGCATACTCAGTGCTACAGGCCCACTTGTGCAAAAAGAATTGATAATGGGTGGAATGCTGAATAAATCAAACATTCACACCCATTCACAGGTCTGGGCTTAATCCATTGCTTTTCTATTTATCGTCCTAAGTGGAAAGTGTATGCCCAGATGTGAGTCCCGTGCTTGCTATGCCAACAGATTCAAGTTAGCCTGGCTTTTGAGAGGTGATACTTCCAAAACCAGTCCCAAAATGCTTGTTTCTGGTCAGGGAAGGATCTCGCCTGGCAGTTCAGAATAGACTGTTCCCATGGGAAGCAGGGTCAAAACTGATTTGTATTTGGCTGGGTGCAAACTGGGGTGGTGTGGTGAGCATAAAAACAATGGATAAACCCAGGTCTGTGACTGGGGGTGAATGCCTGATTTTTTCAACATTCCATTTGTCATTTGTTCTTTTTGCAGGCCCACTAGTAGCATTTAATTTATAGGCCCTCGTTACATATAAGGCAACATTACTAGAGACTTACAATAAAGGTAAATATGCCATATAGGGAGAAACCAATGTTTCCATGTTTTAAGGAGTCAGCACACACACTTAAATACTGCTTAGCAGTGGTGAAAAACACAGAGTGCTAAGGCCAACAAAAACAAGATCAGAACAAATGGGGGAGTAAGACAAAAGATTTGGAGGAAGTCACTCTAAGGCTGACAGGTCTAACACCATTCATTTAACTCAGATCACCAGCCTGAATCACTGATACTCCTCCTTTAAAAAAAGACTCAAAAGGTTGAGACATATGGCTCATGCCTTAACTCTGAAATGCTGTACAGTATGGCTAACACTACTGCCTATCTTTGCTTTAATAGTTTGTTATGGATAACTTAAGTAGAACTGAAATAGAAGATGAAATCACGTAAGAAGTGTCAGCTATTTTTAGTTTTCATTTCATAGGAGAAAAACACTTGCTTTGTGGATTTTTACCAGACTTAACATAACTGAATAATCCCACACCTCTCCCACACATCCCCTGCCAATTTCTGAACCTAAAATTTTAAAGGGGGACTCAACTTGGAAACATTTTGCTTGAAGCTGGCAGTTCTCTGCAAAAAAAAATGAACACATCTGATGTATGGCCTTTGGTTTTAGCTTTTCGAGACTTGCCATTGAATCCAGGGCCTTGCAGGATAGGTTAGAGTATAAAACATATTAAGCCTAAACAATACTTTAATTAATCAATCAGACTTTGTAAAAGAAGGAACTTGAAAAAATGTTAGTATTATTTATAGTAAAAATAATTTATAGAATGAACCACCCAAACCTGTAAAATGAACTGTTATCAACTGATTATACCTTTGTTTGAAGTGCTTTCTAAAGCACTGCCATGGCTTTTTTTGAATAGTGAATGACAGTATGGGAGATACTGTCATTCACTATTCAAAAAAGGTTTTAATTAATAAGAGCATTGCAATGCGCATTACAATAGATGCATTAAAATGTTAACACCATTAATGGAACCAATGGTTTAAGAAAAACAGAAAGCCTAATAAGAACATATTACTTTTGTTTTGATATCACCAATGCAACATTTAAGAAAAGAATAATTTTGATATACCTAATTCTTCTTTTTACTTGCCCATTTTAAAGCTGTTCTGTGCAGGGTAGAGTTCTTCCTTATCAATGAACCCCAGTGATCATTGAGGTAATCCTAGTTTTTCTCCTCCGCTGTGCCCTCATGGAAGCACTTTCTGCCATTCAAAGTTACTAATTCTCAACCATACCTAAAAATAATTGGGGTATGTACAACATTCCCCAAAATATTGCAGGACTGAAGTTGGAATACTAAATACGCCACCTGGAATATTTGGAGGAAAGTTAGACTGTAGATAGAAAAACAATTCTGACCTTCTAGTGTCCACCACGCCCACTGCAGCCTCGAGGGCACAGTTCAGGACAAAAAACATGAAGAAGCGATAGTTGATCCAAGTTCATTACAGACGGTAACCTTTCTTTTCTTCATTCAGCATCACAAAGAGAGATTAATCACATACAGTAAAAGTAGCGCTGCCTTCTTATAGTATGATCTCCTCAAATCAATTAAAAAATAGAAACTATGCTTTGCTTCCATTCTCACCTAAACCAGGCTTCCAAAATATAACAGACTCCTGTTTCTGCAATTTATGAATGATTTTAATGGTGAATTGACCCAAGGATCTCTGCATAGCACTTTCAACTTCCTCAGGTGAATGATTGTAGTATATAAGCCAATTGGTGGCTGATTTGGTGTGCAGACACATGTAGAAAATGTGTAGAGAAAAAAAGTAGTTACAAAAATTCCAAAAAGTGGGCTAAAAAGTACAATATATGGAAATGTGAAATAAACAGATTTAGGTTATAGATAGTTGGTAGCGTTAAGGTTAAGTCAAAGGAATAGTATGAGGAGTTACATAAGGTGAGCTGCAGTATTGATTAGAGTAGGATAAGAATTAGGGTTAGACTAGGGGTAAGATGAGGACGGTTAACTTTGGTTAGGTTAAATTTAAGGACTAGATTCTGGTTAGGATTAAAGTAAGGAAAGGTGTAAGGCAAGGTGCTGTGGTTATGGTTGGAGATTTATTGTCAGGAGAGGGGTAAGGGTTGGGGCTTGGACCAGGCATGGGGTAAATTTAGACTAACAGATTAGGTTAGGGTTAGGAGTAGGGCTAGAGTAATGGTTTACCAGATGGTGTAAGGAAAAGGTGAGATGGATTGGAGGAGGCAGAGAGGTATCCTCCATAATATGGCACAGCCAATGTGGTCTTGTGTTGAAAAAGGTTAGCACTAGGGTTAAGAAGAGAATTCAGAGTCATTAAGGTAAAGCTTAATGTATGTCTTTAAAAAATTAAAAAAATTAAGTAGTAAAAACTCAACTTTTGCATGTCTACAGTTTTTGTATGTTCCATAGACATATATGTTATTCACAACATTTTACTTATACATTTTACCTTCTATGTTTTCACATTCTACATTATTACACACAAATGCTGATTTTTCTAGGTTTTAAAGCCTTCTGTTGTCATTAAACACAGTATATGTAAAATAAAAATAAGATATTGGATCAGATTGACAAATGTGTCCTATTTGCAAATGACCATTCATTTGCTCTGAAGGGGTTTAATATTGCAATTACCGAATGGACTGGCCTTCCATGATGTAACACCACGTGCAAAAGCTTGTGGGAGAGGAGCATCTTCCATGGAATGCTATTGCAAACTAGTTTATTTTTCAATTATTTTCAAAGATATGCTGCAATACCAAGGGCCCAATGTACCATTCCCTTTCACAAACCAGACATGCACAATTTGCACACCAACATCACGGGGAATCTTAATATTACCTTTGTAATAAATAATATTTAGGCAGATCAAAATTTGGGACCCCCTGTGAATAGCTGCCAACGCAGGGATGCCAGCTTGCAAGGGATAGCACACCCCTTAGCTGAATTTGCTTTCCAAATTGGGAAATATGTTTCCCTAACAGTTAATAGTGAGTCAGTGCTTACACAACCCCTTACATAGCAAGTAATTTCAGATGCACAACAGAAAGTGAAACAATTGGCGTGCTGAATTTTTAAACAAAAACACACAGCTTCATAAATAGAAATGGTATTAGGATCTGTGAAACAATAGCTCTCCATTAGATTCTCTTTTCCAAAGTAGTGTGCTTATTTTTTCATCTCATTCTATTAATATTACATGTGCCCACACCACCAAAAATCGTAGTTCCCATCCTTCATGTGCAGGTGAGGAAACCGTAGCATTCTGAACAGGAAACTAAGCTGCCACTGCTATTGGATACCTTGATCAGATCAGCCAGTCTCTTGGTCACTGAGCCTCTCAGTCATAATGAGGGTTGAACCACCCCATTAATAATGGGATGACATCACTAGATTTCTCTGTCCAGGACCACAAGATGCCTATGGGTGCAAAAATCAAACAGTGACTCCACAGTACAGAGAAATCTCCCTGGTAATCTGAGACAATTTTAATGGATTTTTGTTCTTGAAAATAGAAAAAACTTTGTGAAGAAGGCACATTTAACAAGGCTCCTGTTCAGCAAAGTTTGGTGCCTTTGGTAGAGTGAATACACTAACACCTAAGCTGACAATGCAAACATTACTATCTGTCTTGTGAAGTTCTCTAAATTGGGGGGGGCAGTCCTTCAGCAAAGAAGCAGCTGAAGACATGGCCTACAATGACCTGCTAGGCCAGTGGGCCACAGATAAGGCTCAAATTGACCTTGATGGATTAATGTTTGTAGGAAACTTTTGCTTGGTGTACAGCCAGATTTTTGCCTTAACTGTTTTTGCTGGCTATATGACTGTGTGCACTTTACCCTTCCCTTGCTAACTAGTAGTAAAGTACCTGTGCTCCTCCTTTCAACATGATAAAATTGACATACTCATAATTGATATATTTAACTTACCTGTAGTTCCCTAGTATATGTACAAAATGCACCTAGGGCCTGTAAGTTAAATGACACTAGTGCGAAACAGCATCAATTATGCAATCAACTGGAATGACAGTGTAAAGCATCTTTTTAAAAACTGCAATTTGACCTGTCAAAATAAAACTTTTTGACAGGTCTAAACCTTCCTTTTAAATAGTAATAAGTTACCCCAATGTAGGCATTACCTCCATAATTGAGGGTGCATGGCATGTCATTTCGACGCTTTCTTATGGTGGCTGGGCCCAACAAGCTATTTTCACTGTAACAAGGTTGGCTGGTCGATGGGTGCAATATTAAATTTAATTCCACAATCTCCTCCTAAGAAATATGTGAAAATGCCATTCTTGGATGCTGTAATATTTATCGAAACCCCAATTCACTGGAGAAGTCAGATTCCTAATAAATAGTAAGGAAAGTGCACTTTTAGAAAATTAAATTTTTCCTGCCCAAAGCCTCTGGAGGTTGATTTGGATAAGCCTCCAGCTTCAGTACTTTGAGTGCTTAACTCTGAATGAGGTGTGAAAAACAGCTACCTGAGCAGAACCAAAAGGGCTGGGTGTGGGGACATGTTCTGATTCTCTGACAGGATGACCATTTGGGCAGTGCTTTAAAATACAATAACTTCAATGGGCCTCCCTTGTCACAGGCAACTATCAGATGACACCTGTACAGGCACCATCTTTATTCCCCCGGTCACCCAGGCTCCAATCGCAGCAGGGAGTATGCTGGCCTCAGAATTGATTTAAAGTGACCATATCGAGGAGTTGCTTATTTCCCTAGCTACACCTTAAGGGGTCAGCCTAGAGGCCATGTAAATGGGGATAAGGGTTTGACCATCTTGAATTTAGACAGAACGAGCTCTGTGAGAGTGTTTGCTGTTGGGCACACAGGAAAATCTCCACAACTGAGTAGGGGAACACCTGGAAATGTTTAACATTTTGGTTCAAGAAGGGCCAAAAGTCACCTACGTCTAGAAGCTGGTGGCATCCTTAGTCCTATCCTCAGAATACTACTGGGCCTGAGGAAGATCAGTTGAGGACTGCACATGCTCTCTGAGTTCTGAGAAGAGCCCTGAAGGACTGGGTCTGTTCTCCCTCTTATGCCCAGGACAAAGAATTAGACTCCTGGAGCCGTAAGGAAGAATCATAAGGCTAACCTCATCTTTAAGCTGTAAGGACACAACAAGCTACAAAGTCCTTTCATGCAACTACTTGGCTGATCAGTTCAATTGGACCTGCTCTGGACCCTGCTTGTACCTTCTTCTGGAGTAAGTTATGACTTCAAGTGCTGTTCTTGAGGCCCTGAAACTCTGGATGGTGTCAAAGTGTACTCCACCTAAAATACTAAGAAACTTTTTGACTTTTTGATTTTGTCATTCTTAGGGGTCGATTCCAATCTCGTTCTGAAAGCACTTCTGAATGAATCGGTTCTGGAATGCTTTACGACGACTCGACTACGAGCTTACCGAACCACGGATTATGATGCATTGCAGGTTAAACTCCAACGAGACATACGGACCACAATTCATTAGACCGAACCACCCGGAAATAGGCCCGATGTGACCGACTCATTCGGAAACGCTCAAAAATAGAATTCCGGTTACGAAAGAGATGCGGTTTAACCCACAAAAAGATGATGATGCATCAGACGCCGTTTCGGAACCGTGTCGGTCTGTGTAACAAATATCAATTGGGATAAGTCAAAAACAGTCAAAACAACCATAGACAATGCCAAATAAAACATTTGAAAAAAAAAACAATTAGCCACACCCACATATCCACCTATATAAAAGGCCATAAACATATCCATGTTCATTTGCTACAACACAACTGCGGCTGGCTCAATGGAATTGCCACACATTCCCTGCTCTCTACCTCATACACTCACACTTCACCCACTGCACAACTTGCACAGATTTTTGTTTGGTTTCAACTATTCTCATAAACACACACTCTTTTTCTCAATTACAATCACCCTCACCTTCACACTCACCCTCACCTTTACCTTCACACCCACCCTCACCATGGCCCCAAGGAAGCAGCCACGTTTCACAGAGAAGGAGTTGGAAGTGCTTGTAGATGAGATTGTCAGAGTAGAGCCACAGTTATTTCGGAACCAAGTCCAACAGACCCTCTTGTCCCAGAGAAATAGGATGTGGGACAGAATAGTAAACAAGGTGAACACTGAAGCACCTTGTCTGCGCACAATGGAGGATATCAGGAACAGGTACTATGATGTGAGAAGGATGGTCAAGAAACTGCTGGCAAAAATACACGCTCAAAGCCAGCAGACTGGCGGTGGCCCTCTTGCACAACCTGCGCACTTCACTTCCTGGGAAGAGAAGGTGTGTGCAATCCTTCTGCCGGAGAGTGTCTAAGGACTCACAGAGTCACCAGAGACTGGTAAGTACCCAATCCACATTCTAATAAAGTTGCCAATTACACCCCTAGAGACATCACTGTAAAGGGTACAGTTAAACAAATGACTCTTTTAACATACGGAAAAAACTAGAGACAAAGAGTATGTGATGTGTATGCCATATTGATAACAAATATACCTTCAATTAAAATGAAAATGCACCAAACTATTACCATGTACACACTTCTAACAAACTCACACCAAGGCTTTGTGCTCCAAATACCAATTACTGTCAGTCACTTTTCCACTCACTCACAAGAAAGCTGGGTCACAGGTAGGCTGTTTGGTATGGCTGGGAAGGTGGGTATGGGCACACGCCTGATCAGAGTTGTAGTCACAGCAAACACTCCTCCTCACACACAGCCAAAACATACCCACTGGAACTATGTGTCCCTCACAGTGAGTGGAAATGTACTAGCAAGATGGCTGACACTGCTGCATGGTGTCTGGAGTACAAGGCATTGATTGGAATTGTACTCAATTCAAACAACATTTACCAGTGTCAGACATCTTGATAGCAAAGTTCCATTTGCTGTCAGCCTCAAAAAGAGAGATTCATCACATACAGTAAAAGTAGCGCTGCCTTCTTATAGTATAATCTCCTCAAAATCAATTAAAAAATAGAAACTATGCGATGCTCGATAGGCAAGATGGCCGCGGGTGGGGTGCTGTGAGCAGTCGCACCAAACCTCTCTCCTATCTGATGGCTACACTAGGATAGAGCTGGACTTATAGTGATGGTGTCAGGTCCTGCGGATGGCTACCGACATTGAACTTGTTACTACCGGGAATTGCGTAAGCTATAGTGCCATACAGCCAACTACTAATTTGCTCGCCGATTTCAGAAGATTTTTTATTAGTTTGAGAAGGCTTACAACCAGACTGCTGTGGCAAGTAAAAAGCCGTCCACTATTCAGAGCCCAAGAGGTGAGCTGCATGCGGAGATCAACAATGCCCCCAAGATCTACGAAGGCTGATAAATTAAAAGTCAAAGAGGGGAATGAGAGCGGTAAATCAACTCCCATGGAACCTGAGACACCCGCAGTACAGAGGACGCAGATGGCAGCGAAGAATCCCGGCGCCATAAGGAAAGTGGTGATCCCTCCGGTAAAGAAGAAGCTGGAACCTAAAGGGAAACCGAGCGGCGAGTAGAGCGCTACGGTGAAAGGTCGCGCTAATCCAGTCGAAAAGCAGCCGAGCGGAAAGAACAAAGGAACCCCCCTCAGACAGCCCACCTTACCAGAAACTTTTACTCGGCCAGCCAGCCTAGGGACAGCGGGCCTGGCGATCTCATCAGGGGACAATGCAGAAGCGGAGTCTGTCAGCCTTCGGAACGTCCTCGAGGACGCAGCGGTAGCTACGAAGACTGGAGCTGGAAGCGTGGCAGACGCTGTAACGGTAGTTGCTAGGCAACCCCTCGCGGCAAACTGCATTCTCGAGCAGAACGCTGGTAATGGCTTGGTGGAGAAAGCAGTGGAGAATGTGGGACAGAGGGCTGCACAAAAGGACGATAAGAAACAAGAAACAAGAGAAGGGGATACTGCAATGACGGTGTTGGCAGAAGGAGACACTGTGAATGGAGGAACAGAAACTGGTAAGGGGGAGTCAAGGGGGCATGTAAAGGAAAACGCAAAAGGAAAAGAAAATGAAAATGAAAATTCAGATATGCTACAGGCAATCATGCAGGTGGAGGCTGAAATACGGGCTAAAACCCCTAATTCTTCATGGGGAAGTTCGGTTAACTTGGTGGCTGAGAAAGCAGATGCTTACCCCAGGGAAAAGGAAGATGTATGCTCATTGGAGGGGGATCATTTTTACTCAGTTAATGAAGACTCTGATTCTGGGCGACAAGAAGGGGAGATTACAGAAGATGAGGGAGAAAAGGAGGATGATGAAGATGATGATGAAGTTGAGGAGGAAGAGGATTCATGGTCTGCCTCTACTTCCTCAGGAACAGACATAGGCAAAGAGTCTACACAAAAGAAGAGGCAGCTGAGACATTATAGGCATGAAAGAACGCCCACAAGAGGTGCGGACAGAAAATTAGACTGGGATTATTCGGCAACCTCACAGACATATCAGGAAGGGCAAGAGATAGGCTCAAGGCGAGATGAGGCACTAGGAATGGTCTTTGATATGTTGAAACAAATACAGACTGAAGCAAGATCTACAAGTCGTAAAACAAGACAAGACTTTAAGAAGATTCAAAATACGCTCCGGAAAACAAACAAGCTGTATGAAGGATTGGCAGGGAGAGTAGCTGAAGTAGAGGAAAGAACAGGCAAGATAGAGGATGACTTCCGTAGCTTCAGTGACTTTAAAACACAGCAGGAAAAGAAGGCGGATGATTTCCTTTGGAAAATGGAGGATTTTGAAAATCGTCAAAGACGCAATAATATTCGCATTTTGGGGGTGGCAGAAGGACTTGAAGGACAGGACCCTAGGGGGTTTGTGATCAAACTATTAAAAGGTGCATTTCCTGAATCCCAGTGGCAGTGGGAGGCAGAGATCCAGAGGGCACACAGGTTCCCCTTTGTTCAGCGTAAAACATGTGGAGCTGAAGGAGGCTCTAAAGCACCACTCCCCAGAGCATTATTGGTTTATGTTGGGAACTTTTTGCTCCGGGAAGAAATTATCCAGAAAGTCAGGCCAGATAGTAAAAGAACTGTAGAGGGTGTCACCTTCTTCACAAGACCAGATTTTTGTCACGTGACGGTGGAGAGGAGGTGGAGGCTTAGGAAAATGATTCCACAGTTTCAGGCCTTGGGGTCTGAGGCATATCTACTGTTCCCAGCTAGATTGAAAGTGATCACAAGGGGCAGAACTAGGATGTTCATGTCGGAAATCAAGGCTCAAGAGTTTATTCAGGAGTTGGGAAAGGAGAAGAAAAAGCAGGGTCCTGTCTGAAAATGCTTAAATAACAATATAGGAGAGGCATGGAAAAAGATGGGAGAGGGGTGCAACTAACACACCCAGGAAGCGACCACACATAGGTCATTGCTGACCTATTTGCCTGTAGGGAGGGGGGCGGGGAGGGAAAAGGAAGGGAGGGGGAGGGGAGGGGTGGGGGGGCAAAAAACCAACCGAGATGTATAGTTTGGACATGTTCTTTAGCACACATTGATTGCATTTATAGTTTGTTCTATGTATTTTTTACAAGAAGAGAAGAGAGGAGAATGGTGGGAATGGTGGGAATGGTGGGAATGGAGGGAGAAGCGACTAAAGAAACAGCTGGGATACGAAGAAGGGCTTTCACTACAAAAGTGCAATGTCATGTAAAGTAGTCTCTATAAATGTTTGCGGATTAAATGATCCAAGGAAAAGGGCAAATGTAGCAGCCTATATTAGAACTTTACAAGTAGACCTGATATGCTTACAAGAAACGCATATTGAGGAAAAACAGATATATTTGATGAATCAATTGGGCTTTGATGTTCTTGCAGCTAGCAGGCAAGGGTCTAGGACAAGAGGAGTTGCAATTCTTGGGAAAAGAAGGGAGGTGATAGTCAAAAGAAAGAAAGAGGACCAATGGGGGAGATGGGTCATAGCTGAATTATGTTTCAAAAGTTGCAGGCTAACATTAGTGACTGTATATGGCTCCACTGAGGATGAACCGGAGATATGGCAATTTATAGATACAGAACTAGCACAATGGCCCGAACCTGTCGTTTGTTGTGGTGATTTTAACTTACACGACCCTACAAGCTCATTTATGAGTATAGGAGGGATATATAGTGGCAGAAAGAAGAAGGTAAATAGGGCCATCACTAATATGGTGTATAATAACCTTTTGGTGGATCCATGGCTGATGCAACATCCAATGACAGATAGTAGTACCTTTTATTCAGCACCCCATCAGGTCTTGGTAAGATTAGATTATTTCTTAGTCTCAAAATCTTTGGTTAGGGAGACACTGATTGAAAAACAACCAAGGATTATCTCTGATCATAGCCCACTTATATTAACAATTAAGGTTCCGCAAGTGACGCCAAAAAGATCAACATGGACTTTTGAGAGGAGCCTCCTTCAGGATGCGGAATACAGGAAGCATATGGAGGGATGGATTAGGGTTTTTTGGGAGATCAATCATGGCACCGCTTCTATAGGACAGACTTGGGATTGCTTCAAAGCAGGTGTGAGAGGAGAAACCTTGTCTTATGTAGTGACAAGACGGAAGAAAGAGAGATTGAAGAACGAGGCTATCCGACAGAAGTTGTATATAGAGGAAGGGAAGTTAGCGGCTGCCATAGAATCTAAAGCTAGTCTGGAGCATGTATTATTAAACCTGGTTGTATTGAAAGCAGAAGCTGTAGAAAGTATGTCCAGAAAGCTGGCTGAAAAATACTTGGCTAAAAAAGAGGAAGCATATGAGTGCAGCGAAAAAGTAGGGCATATACTAGCAGTCAAGGTTAGACAACAGAGGGCAGCTGCAGAGATAAAGGAAATACTGGATCCACTGGATAACATTGTTACAGAACCGGATAAGATAAGAGATGTTTTCAGAATATTCTATGAAAAACTCTATACACGGGAAGGCACAGGGGGAGCAGTGGAAATTAATAATTACCTTAAAGATCTAGTCCCATCACTTCTTACAGGAGAAGAAAGAGAAATCTTAGAATCTACCCTGGGTCTAGAGGAATTCAACGATGCATTAAGTAGTTTACCGTCAGGAAAAGCATCTGGACCTGATCAAATCCCGATTGAGTTTTATAAGGTATTTAGGGAGTGTTTATTGATCTATATGTTTGAGGTTATGCTGTATGTACAACAAGGGGGGCAGCCACCGGATTCATGGGGAGGGGCAGATATAATTGTTATCGCTAAAAAAGGGAAGCCCCTAACTCTCCCTGGATCCTACAGGCCAATTACTCTGATGAATTCAGATGTTAAGGTATACTCAAAGATGCTGGCAAAAAGACTTGCAGGCTGTATAGAACATCTGGTGAGCCCATCACAGCATGGTTTTATACCCGGGAGGGGTACTACACAGCATATTAGGACAGTCATCACTATGTTTGATGCGGCAGAGGTGGCAGGCGATCCTATTTCGGCTCTCTTCTTAGACGCCGAGAAGGCATTTGATAGGGTCGCCTGGGACTATCTATGGGAGGTCATGAAGTGGTGTGGTATTGGGCCAGGTTACATACAGGCTATACAAGCTCTATATAGAAATCCGGTCGCAAAAATAAGAGTAAATGGAGAGCACTCAGATCCAGTACATATACAAAGAGGGACCAGACAGGGTTGCCCGTCTTCTCCATTACTTTTTGCCTTATACATAGAGCCACTACTTCGCAAACTAGAGGGAAACCCTGAGATTCAGACTATGACAATAAATGACAGTACCGTGAAAACCCTCGCTTATGCGGATGATGTTGCTATACTAACTCCCAACCCGGATAGGGCTATGATAGGTATAGAAGCAGAGGCACAGGAATTTGGACTGGTATCAGGTTATAGTCTAAACAAAACAAAGACCCAAATAATCTTGAATAGGTTTGCAATTAGTCAGGATACTAGGGTGGTTAGCAGTGCAATATATTTAGGGATTGATATTTCCGCAAATCTGGAGGAGGTAGTTGAGCGTAACATCAAGCCATTGATTGTGAAGGTAAAAAGTGATTTGGAAAGGATAAACAACTTGCACCTTTCACTGGTTGGCTGCACGAATGTGTTAAAAATGATGGTCTTACCCAAATTTTTGTATTTATTTAGGTCAATACCTTTAATTTTCGAGAATAAATGGTTTAGTATGTTGGAGAATGTAGTTAATAGATTTATATGGGCCCAAGGAAAAACCCGTAGGGCTTATAAATTTATTACGTTGCCAAGGGATAGAGGGGGCTGGGGTGCACCAGACTTTAGGATGTATTATTTGGCTGCTGCTCTCCAGTATATCCAGGGACTGATAGGGGGAGGTGGAGGGTCATCAAAGTCTATTAATATGTCAGTTGAAGCCTACACAGCGGTACTAGGAGAGAATGCGGAGAATTGCTTTCTCTATTTTACTGACTTGGGTCAGCTTAGAAGACAGGCGTATAAGACTCTTAGGGCGGCACTTAAAATATGGAGTTCTTTTTTGAAGAAAACAGGAATGGGCAGGTTTAATAGATATACCAAAGTTTATAAAAATAAATCCTTCCCTGAAGATATTTTTTCTGATCATGTAATGGCTGGTTGGGAAGATAAAGGGATACATCAAATTGGGGACTTAATGAACTCTGAGATTATGGTACAATTCGAGGATTTGGTGAATATATACAATATAAATAGAAGAGATTTTTTTAAATATCTTCAGATAAGGAGTTTTTTAAGAAACAAGCAAGGGGGTCCATTGGGTTTTCAACCTTATGAGCTGATGGAAGGGATAATTGCGGGAGAGGAATACTCCATTAGGTTAATATATGCTGCCTTGGCAAAAAATAGACCAGATGATCTAGATAAGCATAGGGCTAAATGGGAGGAGAGGATAGAGGCTACCCCGGAAGTTTTTAACGAATCCCTGGAACTAGGTCGGACCATGCTTTGTTCTGCCCCCTTGCAAGCCCAACATTATAAAACCTTATTTTCATTGTATTATACTCCAGCTAGGATTGCGAAGTGGGGGGGTTCAGAGGGCACCACATGTCCCAGATGTAACTCCATTGAGGCTGATATTGTCCACATGTTTGCTACATGTCCGCAGCTACATACACTAATTAAGGACATTGAACACTTTTTAGTTAATACATTAAGGATACAGATAACCTTTTCAGTAAGCTTAATTATGTTGGGGGTTGATGAGGGAAATCCACAAACGGACTCGGGCGACGTAATGTTTTTGTTTATGGCAGCGGCTGTGTTCAGATTAATGTTAGCTAGAGTATGGCTAGATAAGAGTCCTCCATCTATACAAATATGGTTAGCAAATCTTATTGCTATATATAATCTTGAGAAACATATTTATGCTAGAAAAGGCAGGGTCGGGAGGACTCGGGGCCTCAAGATTTGGGGACCACTGGAGAAATGGAGGGCAGGAATAGGATGATAGGGTGTAAATTGTTAAAATGTCAAAATATGATATGTCCATGTATTGGCTCCCTTCAATGAAATGTATATGGTTTTTTTTTTGTTTTTTGTTTTTTGTAAAATGAGAAAAACTTGTTTATTTTTTGTTTTTTGTTACTTTAATGTGTGCTTTTTCTTTGAAAGGAAAAATAAAAATATATTTAAAAAAAAAAAATAAATAGAAACTATGCTTTGCTTCTATTCTCACCTAAACCAGGCTTCAAAAATATAACAGACTCCTGTTTCTCCAATTTATGAATGATTTTAATGGTTGAATTGACCCAAAGATCTCTGCATAGCACTTTCAACTTCCTCAGGTGAATGATTGTAGTATATACGCCAATTGGTGGCTGATTTAGTGTGCAGACACATGTAGAAAATGTGTAGAGAAAAAAAGTAGTTACAAAAATTCCAAAAAGTGGGCTAAAAAGTAAAATATATGGAAATGTGAAATAAACAGATTTAGGTTATAGATAGTTGGTAGCATTAAGGTTAAGTCAAAGGTATAGTATGAGGAGTTACATAAGGTGAGCTGCAGTATTGATTAGAGTAGGATAAGAATTAGGGTTAGACTAGTGGTAAGATGAGGACGGTTAACTTTGGTTAGGTTAAATTTAAGGACTAGATTCTGGTTAGAATTAAAGTAAGGAAAGGTGTAAGGCAAGGTGCTGTGGTTATGGTTGGAGATTTATTGTCAGGAGAGGGGTAAGGGTTGGGGCTTGGACCAGGCATGGGTTAATTTAGACTAACAGATTAGGTTAGGGTTACGAGTAGGGTTAGAGTAATGGTTTACCAGATGGTGTAAGGAAAAGGAGAGATGGATTGGAGGAGGCAGAGAGGTATCCTCCATAATATGGCACAGTCAATGTGGTCTTGTGTTGAAAAAGGTTAGCACTAGGGTTAAGAAGAGAATTCAGAGTCATTAAGGTAAAGCTTAATGTATGTCTTTAAACAATTAAAGAAATTAAGTAGTAAAAACTCAACTTTTGCATGTCTGCAGTTTTTGTATGTTCCATAGACATATATGTTATTCACAACATTGTACTTTTAGATTTTACCTTCTATGTTTTCACATTCTACAGTTTAACACACAAATGCTGGGTTTTTCTAGGTTTTAAAGCCTTCTGTTGTCATTACACACAGTATATGTAAAATAAAAATAAGATATTGGATCAGATTTACAAATTTGTCCTATTTGCAAATGACCATTCATTTGCTCTGAAGGGGTTTAATATTGCAATTACCGAATGGACTGGCCTTCCATGATGTAACACCACATCTAAAGGCTAGTGGGAGAGGAGCATCTTCCATGGAATGCTATTGCAAACTAGTTTAATTCTCAATTATATTCAAAGATATGCTGCAATACCAAGGGCCAAATGTACCATTTCCTTTCACAAACCAGACATGCAAAAGTTGCACACCAACTGGTTTGCAAATTGAAATACAATTTATTATGCAACTGATGTATTAATAGATCACATTACAAATTGTCTATTCACAGGGGATCTTAATATTACCTTTGTAATAAATATTATTTCGACAGATCAAAATTTGGGACCCCCTGTGAATAGCTGCCAATGCAGGGATGCCAGCTTGCAAGGGATAGCACACCCCTTAGCTGAATTTGCTTTCCAAATTGGGAAATATGTTTTCCCCTACAGTTAATAGTGAGTCAGTGCTTACACAACCCCTTACATAGCAAGTAATTTCAGATGCACAACAGAAAGTGAAACAATTGGCGTGCTGAATGTTTAAACAAAAACACAAAGCTTCATAAATAGAAATGGTATTAGGATCTGTGAAACAATAGCTCTCCATTAGATCCTCTTTTCCAAAGTAGTGTGCTTATTTTTTCATCTCATTCTATTAAGATTACATGTGCCCACACCACCAAAAATCGTAGTTCCCATCCTTCATTTGCAGGTGAGGAAACTGTAGCATTCTGAACAAGAACCTAAGCTGCCACTGCTATTGGATACCTTGATCAGCCAGTCTCTTGGTCACTGAGCCTCTCAGTCATAATGAGGGTTGAACCACCCCAATAATAATGGGATGACATCACTAGATTTCTCTGTCCAGGACCACAAGATGCCTATGGGTGCAAAAATCAAACAGTGACTCCACAGTACAGAGAAAACTCCCTGGAAATCTGAGACAATTTTAAGAGATTTCTTTTCTTGAAAATAGAAAAAACTTTGTGAAGAAGGCACATTTAACAAGGCTCCTGTTCAGCAAAGTTTGGTGCCTTTGGTAGAGCGAATACACCAACAACTAAGCTGACAATGCAAAAATTACTATCTGTCTTGTGAAGTTCTCTAAATTGGGGCGGGCAGTCCTTCAGCAAACAAGCAGCTAAAGACATGGCCTACAATGACCTGCTAGGCCAGTGGGCAACAGATAAGGCTCAAATTGACCTTGATGGATTAATGTTTGTAGGAAACTTTTGCTTGGTGTACAGCCAGATTTTTGCCTTAACTGTTTTTGCTGGCTATATGACTGGTGCACTTTACCCTTCCCTTGCTATCTAGTAGTAAAGTACCTGTCCTCCTCCTTTCAACATGATAAAATTGACATACTCATAATTGGCATATTTAACTTACCTGTAGTTCCCTAGTATATGTACAAAATGCACCTAGGGCCTGTAAGTTAAATAACACTAGTGCGATACAGCACCCATTATGCAAGCAACTGGAATGACAGTGTAAAGCATCTTTTTAAAAACTGCAATTTGACCTGTCAAAATAAAACTTTTTGACAGGTCTAAACCTTTTCTTTTAAAAAGTAATAAGTAACCCCTATGTAGGCATTATCTCCATAATTAAGGGTGCATGGTATGTAATTTCCACGCTTTCTTATGGTGACTGGGCCCAACAAGCTATTTTCACTGTAACAAGGTTGGCTGGTCGATGGGTGCAATATTAAATTTAATACCACAATCTCCTCCTAAGAAATATGTGAAAATGCCATTCTTGGATGCTGTAATATTTATTGAAATCCCAATTCACTGGTGAAGTCAGATTCCTAATAAATATTAAGGAAAGTGCTCTTTTAGAAAATTAAATTTTTCCTGCCCAAAGCCTCTGGAGGTTGATTTGGATAAGCCTCCAGCTTCAGTACTTTGAGTGCTTAACTCTGAATGAGGTGTGAAAAACAGCTCCCTGAGCAGAACCAAAAGGCCTGGGTGTGGGGACATGTTCTGATTCTCTGACAGGATGACCATTTGGGTAGTGCTTTAAAATACAATAACTTCAATGGGCCTCCCTTGTCACAGGCAACTATCAGATGACACATGTACAGGCACCATCTTTATTCCCCCAGTCACCCAGGCTCCAATCGCAGCAGGGAGTATGCTGGCCTCAGAATTGATTTGAAGTGACCATATCGAGGAGTTGCTTATTTCCCTAGCTACACCTTAAGGGGTCAGCCTAGAGGCCATGTACATGGGGAAAAGGGTTTGACCATCTTGAATTTAGACAGAACGAGCTCTGTGAGAGTGTTTGCTGTTGGGCACACAGGAAAATCTCCACAACTGAGTAGGGGAACACCTGGAAATGTTTAACATTTTGGTTCAAGAAGGGCCAAAAGTCACCTACGTCTAGAAGCTGGTGGCATCCTTAGTCCTATCCTCAGAATACTACTGGGCCTGAGGAAGATCAGTTGAGGACTGCACATGCTGTCTGAGTTCTGAGAAGAGCCCTGAAGGACTGGGCCTGTTCTCCATCTTATGCCCAGGACAAAGAATTAGACTCCTGGAGCCATAAGGAAGAATCATAAGGCTAACCTCATGTTTAAGCTGTAAGGACACGACAAGCTACAAAGTCCTTTCATGCAACTACTTGGCTGATCAGTTCAACTGGACCTGCTCTGGACCCTGCTTGTACCTTCTTCTGGAGTAAGTTATGACTTCAAGTGCTGTTCTTGAGGCCCTGAAACTCTGGATGGTGTCAAAGTGTACTCCACCTAAAATACTAAGACCTTTGGACTTTAAAACATTTTGACTTTTTTATTTTGTCTTTCTTAGGGGTCAATTCCAATCTCGTTCTGAAAGCACTTCTGAATGAATCGGTTCTGGAATGCTTTATGACGACTCGACCACGAGCTTACCGAACCACGGATTATGATGCATTGCATGTTAAACTCCTACGAGACATACGGACCACAATTCAAAAGACCGAACTGCCCAGAAATAGGCCCGATGTGACCGACTCATTCGGAAACGCTCAAGAATAGAATCCCGTTTACGAAAGAGATTCGGTTTAACCCAAAAAAAGATGGCTTGATTGGAATTGTACTCAATTTAAACAACATTTACCAGTGTCAGACATCTTGATAGCAAACTTCCATTTGCTGTCAGGTATCCATAGGCCCAGCTGACCTGGTTTCGCAGTGTGGGAGGAGGAGTGTTTGTACTGACTATATCTCCTGTACTACACACACCTTCCCCCCAGCCCAACCAGGCCACCGGGAAGAGTGGTGTCCTGACAATGAGGGGAAGTGTACTTGCAAGATGTCTGACTCTTGTGCATGGTGGCAGAGTTGTCCACAACCACCATCATGGCCTTGTGCTCCTCACACCAGTCCCCAATGTCAGCCATCTTCTGAGTACATTTCCACTCACTATCAGGGATAGCATAGTTCCAGGTGTGCTATTTGGGCAGGCTGGGAAGGTGTGTGTAGGACAGGGCCTGATGGGAGTCATAGTCAGTGCAAACACTCCTCCTCAGACCCTGCCAAAAAAGCCCACCCACAACTGTGTTACCCAGACAGTCAATGGAAATATACTGGCATGATGCCTGACACTGGTGCATGTTATTTGAATGGACTACAACTCCCATCAAGGCCTTGTGCTCCAGGCACCATGTAGCATTGTCAGCCATCCCAGGTCTGCTGTCTGTGCTGACTGGGATGGTGTGTGGGTCAGGGCATGATGGGATTTGAAGTCAGTGCAAACACTCCTCCTCACACAGAGAGTAACAAGGCCACATAGAATTGAGCTTCCCTGGCAGTCGATGAGCATGTTTGCTGTTTGGAGCTCAAGGCACTGCTGGCAAAAGAACACGCCCAAAGCCAGCAGACTGGTGGTGGCCTTCCTGCACAACCTGCGCACTGTGACTGGTGTTGGTGAGTTGTAGACAAATCAGACACCAATCACCAGTTTCAGACATCTCAGCAGCGCATTGCCACTCACAGTCAGGATTTTAGAGTCACAGGAAATATATTTAGGATGGATAGGAAGGTGTGGTGAGGACAGAGCCTGATGGGAGATGTAGTCAGGGCAAACAAACCAGCACAAAATGACCACCAAGAACCTTGCTTACCTGATAGAGTGGAAATGTACTGACAAAATGGCAGACACTGGGGACTTATATTAAGACAACTATGCCCTACTGGGAGTTGTGGGCAAACAGGTACTAGTCATTAGTGTCATCAGTGTCAGACATCTTGCAGGTACATCCACACTCACTGTCAGGGAAGCTGAGTTACAGGTAGGCTTTTGCTGCTGGGTGGGAAGATGTGTGTGGGACAATACATTAAGTGACTTGTACCCATTGAAAATACTCGCACCCAGCCCTGTTAACTAGTCTGGGCCTATGCTTACTTCGCAGTGAGGGGAAGAATATTGGCAAGTTGGCTGACACTGCTGCATGGCGTTGATCATGAAACCAACTCCAATCAAGGCCCTGCGCACAAAACGTTATGCAACTGTGTCAGCCATCTTGTTAGTACACTTCCATTCTCTGTCAGGTACCCATTGGCCAAGATGAGCTGTTTGTTCTGGTTGGGAAGAGCAGTGTTTGCTCTGACTACATCTATCCATCCATCATCATCTTCATAAAAAACTTTATTCGATTCAAAAGAATCATAAAAGTATACAGTTTGAGATACAAATTCACAAATGGTATGTCATATCCAAAGGTTCAAAAACAGAAACACAAAACAGAGTATATCAAAAAGGACAATCTCATTAGACATATTATTTGAATACAATTCTTAAAAACAATCCATTAAGGTTAAGCATAAAAGTCACATTAGGAAACAATTAATAATAATCTCTAATACCCCAGACTTTCTTTTATATTCAAGATCGAATTTCCCTCAGGAAGAGTTTAATGGCTTCTTTTAAAGATAAGCAAAAAGCTATAAAGTGTGCAGTGCTCTAACAAATTCCATTACTACATGTACAAGTGGGTTAGCCCCTCACACCAACCCACTTGATTATACCTGGAGACTGCCAAAACGCAGTACTTTTTAACTAGATGCGTTCATGTATAGCATCAATAGTACTTCATTTCCAGAGATTTTAATGGCTTTCAATGGCAAACACAATATCTCATATCAGAAAGCATGCTATCAGTAGCAATTCCTGATTAAAAGGGCCAATCTAATAAAGCTAAGCATAGAGCTACATATAGCAGCAGTTTGTAATGATCTTAAGTGCTCAAAACCTTCCTTGAAATTACAAGGTTGGATTTCCCTTAGGAGGGGTTTGATAAAACGATCTCTTGGGGCTTTATAGAGTGTGCAAAAAAGTACAAAGTGCATTGTGCATTGTTCTACATCTATCATCAGGCTCTGGCCTCCAGACACCTTCCTATATATCCCAAATAGCATACATGGGTTTCTGCTTCCCTGACAGTGAGTGACAATGTGCTGCCAAGATGGCTGACACTGCTGCATGGTTTCTGGATCAAAAGGTCTTGATGTGTGTAGCAGTCAAGTCAAACAACAGGCACCAGTGTCAGATATCCTGCTGGTACATTTTGCACCACTGTGAGGTAAGCATTGTACATTCTGGGCTATTTGAGCTAGGTGGAAGGTGTATGTAGGACAGGGCCTGATGAGAGTTGAAGCCATTGCAAATCCTCCTCCTCCTCCCATCTAGCCAAGGTAACTCCTCTGGGTCTATTCCAATCTCACAGTGAAGAGAAGTGGACTACCAAGTTGACTGACACTGCTGTGTGGTATCTGGACCACAAGGCCTTGCTGAGTCTTGCAGTCAAGTCAAACAACAGGCACCAGTTTAAGCCATTTTGTAAGTATATTTCCACTCACTGTCAGGTAAGCATGGTTCCTGGTGGGCTGTTTAGGATTGGTTTGGGGAAGGAGTGTGAGCCGTTTATTGGGGAATAGGGTGGGAAGTAATTTAATGGTATTGAAGTAATTATTAATTTTATTTTATTGGTATTTATAAATAATTTATTATTAATTTAATATTAATTCATTATTTAGTTTAAAAAATGTATTAATTGATAAGTATGTTATTTTTTACCCCTAACCTATCCAACACTTTCCCTACTGGGATGTATGACATTACAACGCATACATTTATATCGCAGTACATTACATCGCGTTTTTGCGTTGGAGGGCGCAGGACTTAGGAGTAGTATAATTTACCAACTCTAGTCTACGTACAGTGGGGAAGGTGTTGGATAGTAAATGATACTATTCCTGGTCCTAGAGCGCCATCTAGCGCAAGTCATTGTAACGAATTGCGATGTGAAAACCACGATGTAATAGCATTGCGATGTAAACCCCACGTTGTAAACAATGTTTCCCTCCCTACTGTTGAACTCTCTGGAGTGGGAATAGTAATTGTTACCCCTACGCTACCCACCACTTTGCGTACTGTTGGACTCTCTGGAGTTGGAATAGTAATTATAACCCCTACGCTATCTAACACTTTCCCTACTGTTGCACTCACTGGAGTGGGAATATTAGGTTTTACCTCTCCGCTATCCAACACTTTCCCTACTGTTGCACTCACTGGAGTGGGAATAGTAATTTTTACCTCTCCGCTATCCAACACTTTCCTTACTGTCGCACTCTCCAGAGTGAGAATAGTACTTTTTACCCCTACGCTATCCAACACTTTCCCTACTGTTGCACTCACTGGAGTGGGAATAGTAATTTTTACCCATACGCTATCCAAAACTTTGCCTACTGTTGCACTCACTGGAGTGGGAATAGTAATTTTAACCCATACGCTATCAAACACTTTCCCTACTGTTGCACTCTCTGGAGTTGGAATAGTAGTTTTTACCCCTACGCTATCCAAAACTTTGCCTACTGTTGCACTCACTGGAGTGGGAATAGTAATTTTAACCCATACGCTATCAAACACTTTCCCTACTGTTGCACTCTCTGGAGTTGGAATAGTAGTTTTTACCCCTACGCTATCCAAAACTTTCCCTACTGTTGCACTCACTGGAGTGGGAATAGTAATTTTTACCCCTACGCTATACAACACTTTCCCTCCTGTGGCACTCTGGAGTTGGAATAGTTATTTTTACCCCTACACTATTCAACACTTTCCCTACTGTTGTACACTCTGGAGTTGGAATAGTAATTTTATTCCCTCCGCTATCCAATATTTTTCTGTATTCTTTTAGTTAATGTTGTGTATAATGTACCTTAAAAAGTTAAAAAATATTGTAGTTTTTAAATTTTTTATATATATTTGTTATATTTTTAGGTATATTATTTTTGTATGTGTATATATGTATTCATAATTTGTAAAATGTTTTTAACAATTTATGTTAATGAAATAATTATTTATGAATAATATTAAGTAAGTATATATATTTAATTTGATATGTATATGTTTAATTTATTTTAACATTATATGTAGTAGATATGATTTTTAAACATTTTTTGATATTTCTAACTGTGTTTCTTTTAATTATATGTATTATTTACTTTATTTTACAGTATTTTTTTTAACATTAAAAAAACGATATTTTCATCAACGATGTTTTAGACATCAATATTGTTTCGATATTTTTGTACTGACTATGATGTAGATAGGATGTTGATATTCTTGACTTCGATATTTTTGTCACAATATTTTTGTACCTCGATATTGTCGTACTTGATATTTTGTCAGTGATTCAGGACCACTATTAACCATGATTACCTGGCAGTGAATGGACATTTAATAATAAAATTGTAGTGACTGGGGTCTGATGTT
The DNA here is from genome assembly GCF_964263255.1 of Lissotriton vulgaris. Taxonomy (NCBI): domain Eukaryota; kingdom Metazoa; phylum Chordata; class Amphibia; order Caudata; family Salamandridae; genus Lissotriton; species Lissotriton vulgaris. The sequence continues at coordinate 484,117,112 of NC_141693.1, read as the reverse complement.
TGGAGCACAAGGCCATGTGGGAAGTTGTCTTAAAGTCAGAAACCAGTTCCCAGTGTCAGACAGCTGGCAGGGGCATTCTGACACTGTGAGGAGAGCTTATGTCCTGTTGGCCTGTTTGCGCTGGGCAGGAAGGTGTACGTAGAACTGAACCTGATGGGAGTTGGAAGAACAGCAAACACTCCTACACACACACACACACACACAGCACAACCACTTAATTGGGGCTATGTCTACCTCACAGTGAGTTTATGTGTACTAGCAAGATGGCAGACACTATGGACTTCTGTCTGAACCTATCACAACTGCCATATTTGCCTATGTGCTGCAAACACCAGCCACCAGAGAGAAATATTTTGCAAGCACACTTACCAAAATTTTCTAGACAGCACTCTTCCTGATGGCCTGGTGTGGCTGGGTAGGAGGAGGGGAGTAAGTTTCATAATTAGAGCCCCGGCACTCAAATCTCAGTTTTTCATATTTCTTTGCCACAAAATTTCAGAAAGCAGAGTTTTTGAACTCATCTGACCATGGAGGTAATGTACAGAAAACATGATCCGTGTAGGCACAAAGCTAAGCAGTCACACATTTTGCTATTCAGAGCCATTTTCATGAGATGATAATAAGACACACCTTACTCACTCCATTCCCACAACTTTCTGGGTAAGTTAACATAATGTGAGTGTGTAGGCAGCCACACCAATTTGACTCCTAAAGACGTACACTAAGCCCAGTAGACAGGCCAAAAAAATACCTACATAGGAAGAGAAAGAGTATGTATTTCACTGTGAAAGTAAAGTTGTGGACAGCACAAACCCACCTGTTTAATTCACAGAGTGTCAAGAACCAGTCAATGTCTTTGGACATGTAATGTGAACTAAACACAACATGCCCATTTATGCACATGTCCATCAATGCCCCTCTTATCCCAAATACATAGTTATAAAAAAAAAGAGGCCACCATCATGGATGAAAGAGGACAATCTATCTACATTAACTCATCATTAGGTTCAGTAGCCTATGTAATGTGTATGATTTGAGGGATAATGGACATTAACAGCATGCATTGTATTATTTATTTTCCCACAGGGATAGCTGGGAACACCACTGGAACCATCCAGGACAGCCAGTCCCAGACTCTGGTTGACTATGAGCTCTTCGGCGTTGATGTCTCTTATCAATCTTCGGTCGAGGAGGGCTAACCTGGCCCGTTTGGATTGGGTCATCCCAGAGCACCATCGGCAGCGACATCAGGATCCTCTGCGACCACTCACGCCTCAGCTGACAACACCTAGCTGACTCCTACCCGCACAGACGCAGCAGCCCAGGAGGCCACCAACTGCACAACAACACAGGGCACTCTGGAGTTACCGGACAACAACACCCATGTCAACGATGAAGGAGGCTCAGTGTTTACTGTGCCAGCACCAACTGGTCCTGCTCGGGTGGGTAGGGGTGGTGGAAGGGGCCTTGGGGACCTGTGCCATCATGCAGCTAGTGCTCCTGATGAGGCAACCCACAAACTCTCCAGAATTCTCCATGCATATGAGGATTCACAAGATTTTGGTCAGGTCTTTGGGATCCTCAGGACCATTGAACAGCATCAAGCAGCCCAAAATGAAAAACTGGATATGTTCATGAATAAAATTGATGACATGATTGCGGTGCACAGGGACATTGTCACCTGTCTCTGCCAGATTGCCACCAACATGTCCACACCTCCCTGTGTGCCCACAACATCCGGTGCAATAACATCTACACAAGCCACAGGGAGGGATGTGGACTCTGGCAGAGAGCTCCCTGTACCACAGCTGCCTGAACCTGAGGTTCCCCCCCCAAAAATGTGGGAAGGGTCGTCCGAAGAAGAAACTTTGAAAGATAGATGGCTAGGCATCACCCACAGGAAGTGACAATCTGCTCACGATATCCTCCTCTGTGTGCCAAGCGTTCACTTTGATGACAGTCTTTGAACTGTCCCACATTGGCTGGAGGGTATAAGTGGGACTAAGGACTAAAATAACTGTGGATCTACTTTGGAATAGCTCATCTACAAACACTATCAACTCCTATCTGCACTTTGTTTTCCTTGTTTTTTGTTGAGAACTCCAACATGGTGTGGACCGATTTCATCACGTCATGCACTACAATAAATAACTTTGCACAAAAAACTTGCTCATGTTGTGACTTTAAAGAAAGTGTCAACAACATTGGTAACACATCACTTTAAAAAATGTTAATACTGGCTTGTGAGTAAATGTACCTTGTCACAGCATGATAGATAGACACAACCTAGTTATCACAAAACCCGTAGTACGTGGTACAGATACAATGTGAGTCTATTGTCTAAAATACTAGCACTATTTGCAGGCACAATCAACAATCATTGTCAGCAAACCAGTTCATCATGGAGCATGTTTTGTTTCAGGAAAATGTTTGGCTGTGTGAAAACAAGGCACATCTCAATGTGGAGGACATGTTTGTTCTCCTGCTACAACCTGGCACCTTAACCCAATGTCAAATCACATCACACAGTAACAAAATGCTCAGAAGTAAAGCTAAATGGCCATCAGTTCAAAAGGAAGTGCGTGCCAGGGATTTCCACAACAACTCAATTATAGAGTACGTCCCAGCATCAGGGGTCTGGTGAGGTCACAACTCTGCAATTGACATGGCAAGGTACTCTGGTAAGGCGAAACATAGAACAGAGTCAGGCACCAAGAACTAAGCAAGTTCATTTTACAAACAATGTCCTCTGAAGCACAAGATTTGCAGTGTGGACACTAGCTAGGATTCACGGTTTTACTGTACATCTCAACTTGTCCATTTCAAAAACTTACCATACAACAAACATCATGACAATTTTCAGACACTCACAAGCCTACATATACATTGTCCACCAGCAACACAACAACAAACAATTAGGGGTAGTCTCCTCCTCTCATTGCATACTTTCACTCATGTGAAAAAGTTATGGATAAGCAGTTGTATAAAATTCATGCCATCATCATCATCCCTACTGTCATCAATTCCCAGTCCAGGATCCTCCCTTGCTGGCGGCTGCTGGTCTCCGTCAAGGGTATTCGCTTCCATATAGCCAGGTTGTGGAGCGTGCAGCAAGCTGCGATGATCTTGCACACCTTCAATGTGGCATAAAGGAGGGCTCCCCTCCCCGATCTAGACAGCAGAATCTTGTCTTCAGGAGGCTAAAAGTTCGCTCAATGACTCACTGGGTCCTACCATGGGCCTCATTAAACCGCACTTCTGCAGGGGTGACTGGGTTACGGATTGGTGTCAGTAACCCAGGGTGGTTGGGGTACCCATAGTCTCCTACATTGAACACAGAAAAAAGATTCAGTTATCGGATAATAGAGCACTATCTGGCATACAATCAACAAACACCACAACATACATATGCCATATCACCTACCAACAAGCCAGTCAAGTCAAGTCAAGTTTAAATTTGTATAGTGCACTACTCACCCAGAGGGTCTCAAGGCGCTTGAGGGAGGGGGGGAGCTTTACTTATCAAATATCCAAGTTTGTTGTTGTTTCCTGAAGGAGAGGTGGTTCTGTGTGAGGCGGAGGTGGGTGGGGAGGGAATTCCAGGTCTTGGCCGCTAAGTAGGAGAAGGATCTTCCTCCCATGGTGGATCTTTGGATGTGTGGAATTGCGGCGAGGGTTTGATTGGACGATCGAAGTTGGCGGGTGGGGGTGTAGAAGGACAGGCCCCTGTTGAGGTATTCGGGTCCTAGGTCGTAGAGGGCTTTGTGTTTGTGGGTGAGGAGGTGGAACGTTATTCTCTTGTTGACGGGTAGCCAGTGGAGGTCTCTCAGGTGACCGGAAATGTGAGCTTCGCGGGGGATGTCTAGGATGAGTCTGGCTGAGGCGTTTTGGATGCGTTGGAGTTTTTTCTGTAGCTTGGCTGTGGTTCCGGCATGAAGGGTGTTTCCGTAGTCTAGTCGGCTTGTGACCAGTGCATGGGTGACCGTCTTTCTTGTTTTGGTGGGGATCCAACGGAAGATTTTGTTGAGCATACGTAGGATGTTGAAGCATGATGATGAGACGGCGTTGACTTGTCTGGTCATCGAGAGGGAGGAGTCCAGGATGAAGCCCAGGTTAGGTGCGTGGTCTGTTGGTATGGGTGCGGTTCCCAGGGCCGGTGGCCACCATGAGTCGTCACAGGCGGAGGGGGATGATCCTAAGATGAAGACTTCCATTTTGTCTGAGTTAAGTTTTAAACGGCTGTTCTTCATCCACTCGGCTACTTCTTTCATCCCTTCGTGTAGGTTGGTTTTGGCGGTGTTCGGGTCTTTGATGAGGGATAGGATCAGCTGAGTGTCGTCTGCATAGGAGATAATGTTGAGGTTGTGTTGGCGCGCAATGGATGCGAGGGGACTCATGCATACGTTGAAGAGGGTGGGACTGAGTGAGGATCCTTGGGGTACGCCGCAGATGACTTCGTTGGCCTCTGATCTAAAAGGGGGGAGGCGGACTCTCTGGGTTCTTCCGGAAAGGAATGAGATTATCCAGTCCATTGCTTTTCCTTGTATTCCGACGTTGCTGAGGCGTTGTATGAGGGTGCTATGACAGACCGTGTCGAAGGCTACGGAGAGGTCAAGTAGGATGAGGGCAGCAGTTTCTCCGTTGTCCAGTAGAGTTCGAATGTCGTCTGTTGCTGCGATGAGGGCGGTCTCGGTGCTGTGTTTGGCTCGGAAGCCGGACTGTGAAGGGTCAAGGGATTTGTTGGATTCGAGGAAGGCACCGAGTTGACTGTTGACGGCTTTCTCAATGACTTTGGCAGGGAAAGGGAGGAGCGAAATGGGGCGGTAGTTCTTAAGTTCAGTGGGGTCTGCTGTAGGTTTCTTCAAGAGGGCGCTGAGTTTGGCATGTTTCCCGCTTTCCGGGAAGGTGGCGGAGTTAAGGGAGCAGTTGATGACGTCTCGGAGATGGGGTGCGATAATGGAGTCTGCTTTGTTGAAAATGTGGTGGGGACATGGGTCGGTTGGCGATCCTGAGTGAATGGTGTTCATCAGGCGGATGGTGTCTTCAGTGGTGATTGGGTTCCAGGCGTAAAGGTTGTTGGAGGGGGGTTTTAGTTTGGAGGTAGGTGGGGTGGGCTGGTCTCCAAAGCTGTTATGTATGTCAGCGATTTTGTTGTGGAAGAACGAGGCTAGAGAGTCGCAGAGGTGTTGGGATGGAGTGAAGTCGTTGGTGCCGGCAGTGGGGTTGGTAAACTCTTTGTCGATGTTGAATAGTTCTTTGCTGTTGTGGGCGTTGTTGTCGAGTCGATCCTTGAATGCTGATTTCTTGGTGGATCGGATCAGTTGGTGGTGTTTGCGGGTGCCGTTCTTGAAGGTGGTCAGGTTGTCAGTGGTTGGGTTTTTTCGCCAGGCTTTCTCGAGGGTGCGACAGATCTTCATGGATTTCTTAAGGTCATCATTAAACCAGGGGGCTTTTTTGCTGCCTTGTTTGATTTGATTGTTTTTCAGGGGTGCTAATTCGTCTGCGCTGTGGGTGATCCATTGTGTGAGGTTGGTGGCTGCTTGGTTTGGGTTCGATGATTTTGCAGAAGGGTTTTGGTGAAGCGATGTGAAGAGCTGTTCAGTGGTAATTTTATTCCAGTTTTTCCGGGGAATAGGTTGTGGGTGGTTGTGGGTCGTGGTCTTTTTGTAGTTGAAGTGAACGCAGCTATGGTCCGTCCAAAGGAGAGCTGTGGTTTGATTAAAGGAGATTTGCTTGCTGGGGGTGAAGATTGGGTCGAGCGTGTGCCCGGCAAAGTGGGTGGGGGTGTCGACAAGTTGTTTGAGTCCGAGATTGGCGAGGTTGTCCAAAAGGGTGATGGTGTTGCTGTCGTTGTTCTTTTCCAGGTGGAACTTGAGGTCTCCCAGTAGGATGTAGTCCTCGGAGGGGAGGGCGTGAGGGCTGATGAAGTCAGTGATATCTTCGTTGAATTGTGTGCGGGGTCCGGGTGGTCTATAGATGAGGGTGCCTCTGAGTGTGGTCTTAGGGTTGGTGTGAACTGGAAGTGAAGGTGTTCGGCGGTTGTGAGGTTGTCATCGGAACTGGTCATGATGCGGATGGTGTTCTTATGAACGATGGCGATTCCTCCTCCTGTTTGGTTGATGCAGTCCTTTCGGATGATCTTGTAGCCGTCCGGGATGGCTATGGCGATGTCGGGCGCTGATGAGGCGTTCATCCAGGTTTCTGTAAGAAAGGTGACGTCCGGCGATGTGGTGTCCAGTAGGTTCCAAAGTTCAATGGCGTGTCTGTGGACCGAGCGGGTGTTGAGCAGGATGCACTTCAGGTGGTTAGTGTCGTAGCTCTGTTTGGAGTCTTTGGATTTGGTGTGGGTCCTGATGCAGTCAAACTTGCAGGAGTGGCAGGTGAAGGGTCCGTGGGTGTGTCCTGGGGCGGCTTGGTAGCAGTTTGGGAGTCGGCCGGGGTTAAGTGCTGAGAGGGTAGCGGAGTCGTAGGTTATGCGGGTGGAGAGGAGTTTGCGGGGGCCAGGGGGTCTGGCGCTGGGCACGGTCCAGGCGCAGATGGGCGTAGACGGGCTTACCTTTGGCGCACCTTCGGCGCGCATGGGGCACATCCGCTGCGTGGAACGCTGCGCGTCTGTTGCATTGACATATGTAGATAGTGGAGGGGGGCGGAGCGAGGGAGGAGCAGCTGGGAGGCGGGAGCGGGGTGGAGAGGCTGGCTACGAGGCACAACAACAAACATGGCAGCGAAAGCAAAACCAAAACAGGACGAGATTGGGGGCAGAAAGTTGGATGTCGCTATGGGCAGTGGCACCGGCACAATCAGGCAATAATTGGTAATTTTAAAATCAGGCAATGCGACCGCTCCAATAATAAATGAATTTGCACAGATTAAAATGCGAGCAGCAGCAGTGAGCAATAGCAGGCAGCAATTCTTGACAAGTAAAGCGAACAAAGCGCTACGATACCCAGGCACCAATTCTTAGCAGGCAGTGCAAGCAAAGCGCTTCGATATCCAGGCAGGGAGCGTGGGGAGCGACCGCTTCTCAGAGAGACAGAACGGTCACAGCGCTACTGCCACCGGGACGAGCCTTATCAGTCAGTGGGAGGGAGGAGCAGCTGGGAGGCGGGAGCGGGGTGGAGAGGCTGGATACGAGGCACAACAACAAATATGGCGGCGAAAGCAAAACCGAAACAGGACAAGATTGGGGGCAGAAAGTTGGATGTCGCTATGGGCAGTGGCACCGGCACAATCAGGCAATAATTGGTAATTTTGAAATCAGGCAATGCGAGCGCTCCAATAATAAATGAATTTGCACAGATTAAAATGCGAGCAGCAGCAGTGAGCAATAGCAGGCAGCAATTCTTGACAAGTAAAGCACGGTCAGTCTGCTGATGAGACCGCTCCAATAATAAATGAATTTGCACAGATTAAAATGCGAGCAGCAGCAGTGAGCAATAGCAGGTAGCAATTCTTGACAAGTAAAGCGGAGGTCATCCGCGGTAACAATGTGTAGAGTGTAAACACAGTTGCTGTCAGGTCACAATGTACCAAGCAACATGCATTGAGACAAACAGAACATGAAATGTGAACACAACTGATCTACAGAAAATTTGTAATACAGATTAAAATTTACACGGATGACCTTAGATGCATATCACAGCACCAGAACCCTTCCCAGACATGTTGCCAAGGTATGGTGACACAGCAATTAGAGAAGTGTAGTGTACAAATCACTAGTGTCTGATATCAACAATGTGATTAAGCATCACATACTCCACAATTCCACATAAAATAATTAAACATTTACGTTTTTGTGAACAATTACATGTTTAACAGGTACACAGAATAGGACCATGTAATGCCAGAGATTTGTGACACCTGATACACACAGCATCTTACAAAGTCAATCATGCCCACCACTGTCACAGGGTGGACACTGTCATGTTGTCATGTCTACATTACACTTACATCACGTACACAAACTATGTACAATGTTGATGAAGGAAATATATGTCATGATACCATCCACTGAAGTCTGGGATACACAGATAGACTAGTGATTCTCATTACAAAAACAATTTGATGAGGCTGACTAATGTCGCTGTCTACTCATCCAAAGGTAAAAGCTTTATCCATTAATTACACCACATACATCAACAGTCTGAAATCACAATTGCACAATGGGTCACACAGTCCCCAGGCGCAGTGAATATGTCAAGAATGCACTTTTACATCCACAAAAAATGAATTGGCACTGTGACCAATCCTAGGCGGATAACTGGATTTCTCCTGCATAATGCTGGTATTTGCCTCTAAAATAGTGTGTCATGTGCCCCTCAAGGTTAGCTCCTCATGGGATTGTGTCTTCTTCATTTAAAGGTCCACTTTATTTTGAAAAAAAATGCATCCCCTCATGTAATGCACAGATATACAATAATTACAGACGTGTATGCCTGCCGATCGACTATTCAAAGGACACGGTAGCTGCATCCGAATCGAATCGGTCACAGCCATTGGCTGTTGGTTGTTGTGGTGACAGACGCGGGTGAGTATTCAAAGAACAAAGTAGCTGCACCTGAACCAATTCAGTCACAGCCATTGGGTGTTGGTTGTTGTTGTGACAGATGCGGGTGGGTATTCAAAGGACGCGGTAGCATTTCAGCTTGTGTCCTCATCTTGTGGAAACCGACTTGGCTACCTCCCATCACCAATGTATCAAAGTCAATCATGGATTGATGATGAGTTTTGTTTTTTATTATGTTATTTATAAGTTAGTTATTCAACAACATGCCATCTTTTTAACGGATACATATCACAATCATTTCGACAATTCTCGTGTAGATATGTAAATTTACAACAATCTTCTTATAATATATTAAAAAAAACTCCAGAAAGTCCCAATACCCAAGCAGATCATTCACTTATAATGCTTCTCGCTCCTGATCTTGTCGGGCAACTAGGGTTCACCACATTCCCTGATAGCTGTTCCATATCCCCTGAATCTTAGTCCATTTTTTCAGGCATCCTCTACTCTCGTAGATCGTCCTTTCCACCTGCATACACCAGTCCAGATCTATAGTCCACTCCTTCAGTGTCAGAGCCTCTAGTGCCCTCATCCACTCCTTCAGTTTCGGAGCCTCTAGTGCCCTCCATTTCTTTGCAAAATTACATTTTGCAATCATAAACCCCAATGTTACCCTCGCCGATGATGAGTTTTTGAATGTCGGGTAGGCGTGTTGTCTGAGGGCAATGTTCTGCATTGGACCTATTCAGAAAATGCAACCAACACAAACTTATTACTTTGGCTACATGGATTAAAGACAGCCTCTGCTGCTTAGATATAAGTCTTTCTGTTCCATAGAGACTTCACTTGCCTGCACTACCTGCATCATTCCTCCACCTCCCCATCTCTCTGCTGCTGTTAGCACATCCTCTGGGTGCTACTCTGGCTTGTACAGTTGACAGGGCCACAGCTTTCAGCGAGGAGGAGAACCAGGCCCTGTTGGACACCCTCCTGCCACTGTACAGCCAGCCCTATGCAAACCAGAGGAGCAGGTGAGTGATGATTACACTGAATTTTCATTGGAAATCTGCAATTACCATGCACTACTAGCATTAGGAATCTCATTGGCAAGCATGTAAACTGTTTTTTGTAAGTTTCAAAGTATGTAGATGACAGTTCTGGGCAGGTACACTGATGTGGAAGTGTGTGTACTGGGGTAAACATCTTATCACTGTTCTCATGGGATGGAGTAATCATTGAATCCAGGACTACTGCACATAATGCCACTTGCCTGGGCCCCTAGACATTATTGCTAAACAGACCATGACCAATGTGTACAAGTGTTAGTTCTGTCACCATGTCATTCTTACAGGTCAACTCCCATGAGGAGGCCAGGATGTGGAAGACCATTGCACAGAAAGTGCGCAATGTGGGGTTGGAAACTCGACGAATCCGTCACTGCCGCAAGAGGTGGTAGGACCTACGTGGCTGGACCAAGAAGGAGGCAAGAGGGGCGGGTGCCGAACGCTGACCCATGACATGCTCTGCATGCTACTGATGGTCTTCCCTGACCTGGTTGGGATGTTGACAGCCTGACAGCAGCAAGGAGGGGGTGAATATGTGCCATGTCCAGCAGCTTTGTTAAACATGCATGTTACAGTACCTTAGCATTAGCCTGCTGCCCCTGGCTTTACAGGTTTTGAGTCAGCCAAACCCACTGATCATCTTTGTAAGATGCATATGCATTAGGATAATTCAATGCCCGGTTATGCCCGGTTATGCCCCTTTCATCAGGGAGATGTGAGTCAGTTATGTTCAGGGACGTGGCAGCAGTGCAATGCTCATGTGATCATCAAAAATCACACCAACATGTACATGGAGGTAACCTTCTGGAGTAATGCAATTACCCACCATGTGCCAGCACATTGAATAATTTATTAACTGTTCTCCGTGTGGTTTCAACATACCTGTGAAACTTGTTGTTATTAAAGCCAAGAAGTGTGAAGAGGCCATGCTATACATCCCTGCAGCAGATGCCATCAATGTTGAGTACATGGTGAATTTTGCTTGCTCATTGTGCCAATGATAGGTCCCAGCCATGGTAATCAGTGTTACAAAAATGTATCCCATGGGCAAATTACAGGTATGCTAACTCTGTCCATATTGTAACACTGGCCTTACACATGATTATGTGGAATATTCCCTTCTCTACATTCAAAGCAGTGAGTCCATGTGTCTGACTTTGTAAAAGTGACAACGCATGCCATTCATGGCTGAAAAAGTGAGGCAATTTGTAATGTATTTATTTGTTTGCATAAGTTAATTAAACCCATCGCATTACAATACACGTTTTTAATAGGACATCGCAATTCATAGAGGTAAAGAAAAATAAAATGGCTTGTCCCATAAGAGAATGTTACCCTACTAGCTCCTTCAAATCACCAAGACTACTTTGGTTTCCATCCTTTTCACATGGTACTCTTTTTTGTGTAAAGTGCTTGTGCTTTGCGACTGTGTAGGAGAATGTTCTTTTGGAGGCCTTTGTTTAAAATAATCCAGTATCAGCATTTGGACAGTTCGAGGGCTAGGCCAGGAGGCCGTGCCAGGGTACATGGCACCCCTGATAGTTTGCACAAATCTGCTGCAGTGGTCCAGGATATAAGGTTATTTTTGTATGAAGCATACTGCAGAGGCCTCCTGGCAGGGGGTTACTTTTTCTCTCAAGCAAAGTTCTCTAAGAAGGATCCTCTTTTCAGTTGCTAAGGTCAGGCAGCAGCACAGGAGGTTAATCTCACGTCTGAGCATACCCTGCCACACTTATGGCGGCCAAAAGCGGTACAAAAGGGGTTGGTGATGGACGGCTTGGCAGTTCGGGCTGGACTGTTCCCATGAGGCACAGGGTCAGACTGATTTGCATATGCCCATGTCTGAACTGGGGTGGCAGAGTGGGCTAAAGAACGGTGATGGATTAAACCCAGATCTTTTGACTGGGTGTGATTGTTTGATTGATTCAGATGCTCCGTCCATCACCACCCCCTTTTGTACCGCTTTTGGCCACCATAAGTGTGGCAGGGTATGCTCCGACGTGAGTCCCTTGCTCACTCTGCCACTGGATTCAAGCAAGCCGGGCTGAAGACGGCTGTAATGCCAGAAACCGGTCCTCGGAAGCTTGTTTCCGGTCCAGGGAAGACATGGCTTGGCAGTTCGGGCTGGACTGTTCCCATGAGGCACAGGGTCAGACTGATTTGCATATGGCCATGTCTGAACTGGGGTGGCAGAGTGGGCTAAAGAACGGTGATGGATTAAACCCAGATCTATTGACTGGGTGTGAGTGTTTGATTGATTCAGATGCTCCGTCCATCACCGCCCCCTTTTGTACCTCCCTCAGTGTATAGCCCATCAACATCCTGAGACAGGGCTCTATAGGGCAGACACCAGTGCTGAATGTCCTCCATGCACATACCACTCTTTTGCCACAGATGTTGTCATTCCTGGAGGGCATTCAGAGATCTAATCAGGCTCTGTCTTCCACACTGACTGCAGCATTGTCTCAGCTCCAGCAGTCCCTCCGCCCTCCTACATCTTCCACATCTATTGTTCCAACTACCCTTCCTGACCCAGGCACACGCAAACACACACATGCCCCACTTCAACAGCAACATGCAGCACACAGACACAATGGCAAACCCACATACAATCACACTCAGGAGACAGACAGCACACTCACCACCACAGACACACCAGCAGACAACACACATGCATCCCCAGACCCTCTGCATACCTCACAAATCCTACCCGTTCCTCTCCTGTTACCCCATCTACACAGAAAGCCTTCCTCTATGACCTTGGTCTCTTCCAAAACCCCTCCCAAGAAGAAGAAGCAACCCACCCCCCGGCCCTGATATTTAAACCTGCCTCCTCCCCCCTCTAAAAAGCCAAGCCCAAAACCCCATACCTGCAAATATTAAGGTCTACCAAGTCCCAAACACCTCCACCAACCAGTACTTCCCTAGACCAGCTCAGTACCTCCTGCACCCAAAAAAGAAACTCCCAAATAGTCTGATTTCCTCCCTTTTGCTTTACCTACCATTAAGGGTTATACCATCCCTAAAAGGGTCAAACCAAGTCCATTATATTCTCCATCATGCCCTCACACTACAGCTGTCCCACCCTCAGTCTGAGACTACTACTGCAGTGGACTCACCCCCCTCTCAATCTGATCCAACAACTGCAGTGGACGCACACACCCCTCCTGATACCATCCCTCCCAAAACCCAACTCAGTCCTCCCTAGTTTTGTCCCTGTGGTGCCTGTCATGTGCCTTAGATTCCCCTCCCAGGGTAGGTGTCCCTTAGCAGTAATTGTGCAAGCAAGAAATTATGGGCATGACTCCTCTGGCCCATGTTTCAGAAACTTTTGGACTGGCCATTGGCCTTTTGTTATTTGTTATCTTCAGTTTTCATGCTGAATAAAGCAGATTTGAATGTGTGTTTGAAGATTTCTGTATTCTTGAAATTCGTTTTCAAGTCAACTGTAAACATGTACAATTAGTAAAGTAAGGATACAATGATATTAGTGTGGCATTGATTGCATATGGTCCATGTAGTATGAGCACTTTGATAGTATGTATTCAAGATTTCTGTGTCTACATTTGCTGGGTGTCATAGTCCACAGCAGTTTTGGCTATGAGTGTGACATGAAGTCACAAACCTTTCCATTTTTACATCACAATTGCACATGGGTCAGGTATTCATATGTCCAAGTATTTCAAAGTGCAACATATTATGAGGAGCATGCTGCATATGTTTGTGATGTACAGAAAGACACCTGTATCATTGATGCACCTGGGTACATATGGATTTTTACTACATGGTTGTGACTTTGGACACACCCACGTACACAGACAAATGACACAAAATACATGTATGTGACTTGATAGTGATGGGCCAATGTCTGTGTCTTCTTTGGATCTGGTAGACTAGTGGCAATGAAAACGTTGCCATAGGTAGCATGCCTCTGTAGACAAATACCCTTCAAGGCTGTGTACTCATCTGATAAATTTTCTGAGCCCATGGTGAGTGCAAGCTGCGCAGTGTTCTGACAGTCTTCAGACCCTGCTTACTCCAAGGACTCTACTTTCTGCATGGATTCATGTTTGGCAAGGTGTGTGTTGTCCTAATAGTCCATTGTTTGTCATTCATGCCCTCCTGCTTTTATTTTGGAACATTAAATATATGGGTTCTTTTTCTGTCCGAGCATAGATGTCATATTCACAACGAGTCAAAGTTGTGCATGTGAATTTTGTGTATTTTGTCGTTTGTGGATGACTGACAATGGGGTCCTTTTAAGCAATGATTGGTGCTGTTCCAGGTCACACATAGCTGAACTAGGAGTGCTGTTATGTCTTTTGGATTGCCTAGTGCTACATGTGGTAAACCTAGTGGACAGTGAGTGCATTGAAGTGAGGTGTGTCTGTCTACTTGCAGATGCTACAGGAGCGAGTGTCACAACCATGCTCTTAGTTGCCACACATGGAAGGATGTGTTGTTTTGAATATGAGGCCTGGCTGCAGATGTGTTAACCAAAGTTGATGTTGCATGTGCTGAGCTTGCTTATACAAGGGTAAAGGAGAGAGTGACTGTTCCTTCTAAGTTTTTATTTTTTTTATTGGTTTTTTACATATTTTAACAAACCTCAACAACAAATGCAGTACTTGTCAATGCTATTAGTGATTCAACATTCAAGGATATACATTGTGCACATTATTCCACCAAAATACACTTGACAACTGTTTGAGTTTCTGACATAATTACAATTGAATATACCTCAATGCAGTTATATGTACTTTTTAGACATTTGGTAACTACCAAACGCCAATGTTAATAAATAGACTACTCGCATGGCGATACCTTGTTGTGTCCATTATTACTGTGATTGAACAGATGTCTGCTATCGAGCAGCTATAGAGAAGTACCATCTATGGAGCAAAGCCAGTATGTGAACTGGGACCATATATCTTTGGAATGGGATTGAGCCGGTACAAGTTCCCAGTAACATGTCAGCGAGCCTCTACAGTATGTGACGTCCTCGGCCCAGGATTTTATGGTTGGTGGCCTGAGTTTCTCCCAGTGCATTGCCACAATTCTCTTTGCCAACAGGAGCAGTAGTGCTGATTTAGGGTAGTTTCTATATTCCCAATAGGCTCTGCGCATTGGAATAATATATTCTACAGATGTGATGTAGGACTTATGTCTACTAGGTCTCTATCAAAAATATTAGACTGAATTGTGAGTGCCAGCTAGCTCAGAGGTCACTAGAAACTTTCTCGAATTCACAAGAAGGGATTTAGTTTCTGACAACTGCATAAACATGACCACTTTGTTTCCCAAGATAAAACTGATCTTCAGAGTTGTGGAAACAATAGATAGATATTCTACTCAGTCAATCATGCATGCTTCGTTTCACCAGAGGTGCAGAGAAATAGAGAAATGAACTGCTACAATCGTAAAACTGGTTGCAAAATATAATGCATACAATGAAAAGAGTAGAATAACATAATACTGTAAGAGCATTGTATGGTTCCTAAACCATTTATAAATACATACATAAATAACAAAGGTTAAAAAGTACTCTACTGGTGCTTCTAAAATACGCCTACCCCGATGTACCTAACCCAAGCTTAGTACGAGGGAAGAAGTAAGTGAGGTGTAGCATAAATTTCGTATTCCTTTGCCAAGAATCTATCCAAGATTTCTTTTAGGGTCTAATCAGCTCAGTACCTTGGTTTAGAATGAAGAAGGTCAATCTCAGGACTCGATTTCCCAACAACCCGCAAGGGTAGCTTGAAAACACTGGAGCTGGATTTCTTGGCAGGAGAAAAGACAGCGTCTCTCTCAGTGCGTCTGCTGGAGGGTCGGCTTCCTTCAGCACTTGCTGTAGCAGGATGCGTCGGGCAAGTAGATAGTCGAACTGCTCCAAACCACTGTGTGTTTGCTATGGCAAGTGTGGGCATATTTATACCTTGAAGGTGCCGAGTTTGACGTAAAGGTGGGCATAATAACGTCATCAAAGAGTCTCAGTTCTTTGAAAACTCCCTGAGTTCTTGGACAAGTCAGTATTCAAGCAAGGGGAAGTCCCTAGCTTCTGAAGCCGAGTTTTCCAAGAAATCGTTGTGGATTTTCGGAACTAGTGGAAGTAGCCCTGCCGTATTTGTGCTGTATGAGCTATGTCTAAATATGGTTAAATATGGTTATGATTCTATGCCTTTATAAGGATATGGTGATTTATACCTATATAAGGGCATGAATCGGGAAAATTACAATAGGGTCCTAAAATACTAAAATACTATACAACACCCACTCCACGTTATCATGTTTAATTAAGTTTCAATTAAGTTTAAGCACTAAAACATATAGCATGTGTTTACAATCCCACAAAAAAATACATATAAAATGCATTTGAAATGGTTGCACACGAAAAAAATGAGCATTTGTACTGAACACATTAAAACTCAATGATTTCATTGTAAGCCTATAATATGATAGGCCAGTGTGGGTGTGGCAACTCCCACGCCGACCCGTTTGATGTATTGAGGCCCCATTTACGTCTCTTTACTTTTAACTGTACTTTTAACACTTCTCTGCCCGAGTCCTGCGCTGTGGCGCTTTTGTTTATTTTCAACGCATTGCTCAGACAAATCCTTTTTTGTGTGATACGCTTACCTGTTTTGCCATCTGGTGTGCTGAGGTGTGCCTTCCCTGCCCCATTCCACCACAGCTGTTGTTCTGATTGAGTGGAGGGCGGGCGGCCATCTTGAGGTGCATCCATAAATTGAACATGCCCTTTCAAACGCGCAGCGGTCGAGCGCAGTGGGCGCGCCGCTGGTGCGCCAAAGGTAAGCCAAAGGTCTGCCCCTCTGCGCCCGTCCGCGCCCCGGGCGTGCTTAGCGCTGGTAATGCTGCCCGAATTCTTACCACTCTGACAGATGTCAAATAAGGTACTCACGAGAGGAACTATTTGCACTTAAAACCGTCGAGTGCAGGGGCACTCTGCCATGGGATGTGTCAGATGGCATCCCTAGCTTCTGCCCCACATGTGACTTTGGCTCCTCTCAAACCATGGCTGCTTCCACACACGTCACTAATAATTCACAAGTAATTGCTGCTGCTCTTATAAATGCTCGCTCCATGAGTAAACATGCTGCTGACATATTTGAACTCTTGTCTGACGGCCACCTTGATATTCTGTTTATAACAGGAACATGTCTCAACAACTCCAGTGCCCCCGTTATTGAGCTTGCCATCCCAAGAGGCTTTAAAATCATTAGAGCGGATCGAGTGGAGGGGGGTCGGCTATTGTATTTAAAGATACATGGTCTTTTCACAGCGACTCCTCTGATGAGTTAGATGATGGGGAAGTCCTTCACTTCTCTCTCACCCTCTCACCTCATTTTACGCTGGGAGACAAGTTGTTCTATCATCCCCAGGCCCCGCTGGGCCGTTCCTTTAGGCGCTGGTGGATGTCATTGTGCTCCGTGCTTTGAGGTTCTCTAGATTTTTTCTTTTGGGCTATTTTAACATCCATGCGGAGGTGAGCGAGCTGCCAGACTCCAAAAATCTAATGGAGTCTCTTAGCCTAGTCCAAGTAACTCAATGGGTCACACTGCCCACACACTCCGGGGGCCATATCCTGGATGTGGTGTGCTCCAATTTTTCCTTATCTGTATCTGACCCTGAAACTCTCACCTGGTCCGACCATAGGCTGATTAGGTTCTCCTGGTCTCTAAGGCCAACAATAACAGTAGGGAAATTTTTGCTATTATCAACAGCTTTCTTTCCCCTTGCGCCGAGCAACCAATAGTGCCATCTTCTGCGCATTGGTGTGAGGATCTGTCCTCATTTTTTGAAAATAAAACAGCAGGGATCCAGGCTAATCTGCGTACTGCCTGTCTCAGTCAGAGCTTCTCAGCTCCAGCTCACTCCCCTCCTTCTTCTTCCACGGCTCACGCTTTCAAGGAATTTTCCCCACCATCTGGAGCTGACACCCTAACAGTTCTAAAATCGATGAAATCAGGATCACCAACTGACCCCTGTCCCGCACGCTTTCTTGGCGGGGTGGCCGAGGTGGTGTGACATGAGGTCACCGAAATTGTTAGCCTCTCCTATAGGTCGGCGACAGTCCTTGAATGCTGGAAGCAGGCCAAACTTCTGCCTCTGCTGAACAAATCGGGTTTGGACCCGGCAGTTCCAGCCAACTACCGGCCAAATTCCCTACTGCCAGTATTGGCCAAGGTCTGTGAAAAGATTGCTTTCCATCAACTGAACACTTTAGTGGAAAGATCTCAAGCCCTCCACCCTGCCCAGTCCGGATTCCGCGCTGCTCACAGCATGGAATTGGCATTGGTGGAAATTTCGGAGGCCATTAGGGACTGTTTGGACACAGGCGGCAGAGCGGCTCTAATATTATTGGACCTCTCTGCCGCGTTCGATACGGTTCCCCATCAGCTTCTTCTTTCCCGTCTGTCATCCATTGGCGTCACTGGTTTGGCCATCGAGTGGTTGACTTCTTTTCTTCTTCTCCGAACTCAGCAGGAATGGCTACCTCATTTCTCGTCATCGGCCAAGCATCTTTCCACCTGGGTTCCGCAAGGGTCAACTTTAAGTCTGCTATTGTTTAATATATATATGACCCCTCTGATTGTCTTGGCCGAACAACTGGGAGCTAAAATAATAGCCTACGCCGATGACACGCAGCTGCTGCTTACCTGGTCTGCTATGGATTTGGACACTGCTTCCGCTCAGACCTGTCTCTCCTCAGTCTTCAATTGACTGGCTTCTGCCCAGCTAAAATGTAATGAATATAAAACTGAAATTTTACTCCATGGGCACTTCCCTTCACATTTCAGAGAATCCCTGTGGCCTGCGGGCTTTCCATTCCCTAGCTCGGTCTGCAATCTGGCTAAAAATCTGTGGGTGTGGTTTGGGGAAGACTTAAAATTTGAGGTAGACATTAGGAAACTCACCTGCGGCTGCTTTGGCACTCTTAAAGCTCTACGAAAAATGTTTACTCTTCTTCCCAGAACGGTGAGAGAAACAGTGGCGAGAGCACTCATTCTCTCTCGCCTTGACTACGCTAATGCCCTGTTCAGCGGCACCCCGGTGTACTTGATTAATCGTCTCCAGATAATCCAAAATGCGACTGCCAGACTTCTTTTCAACATCTCTAGGATGACTAGCGTCCAACACCATCTGCATAGTCTGCACTGGCTTCCAGTTTCTCAACCGATTATATTTAAGACCCTTACTTTCGCCCACAGAGCTATTCATAATCAGGGCCCACTTTACCTGAGGAAACGTTTTTCTCTATATCTTCCTAATCGTCCCCTGTGTTCTGCCACTCAACACCAGCTGGCCGTCCCACGCTTCAAGCGCTCCCATTTTGGAGGACAATCCATTGCTGTGAAAGCAGCAGCTGCCTGGAATTCCCTCCCTTTGGCTTTTTGTTCTAATCAGAATTACATACTTTTTAGAAAAGCGCTTAAGACCCACCTGTTTAAAATGACGTCTTAATCTCTCTCTCCCCTTCCTGTAGCATCTGCCTCTTTGATCTCTCCCCTCACGTCAGGATACTCTAGAGTAATTGAGCGCGCTACAAAACCACCTATAACATAACATAACATAAAATAACATATTGGAAATGCTAACTGAATGAATCATGAAATTGCATTTATGAAATGGCTCTTAGTTACAGAAAAAAAAGTCGAGACCATCCCATTGCAGAATATACAAGTTGTTTTGGTTTGTCGATTAGGTCAATATTGTTTCTAGGAAGTATTCAAAGAATTCTTGTTCTCTAAGAATAGTTCTACTTTAAGCAGATTGCTTTGTGCCAAAGATCATTGTGTTTTGGAAAAAAGTCAAATCAAATCGTAAAAAAATAGAGTTCCAAAGTTAAAAGCTTTTGTTTTGAAAAAAGTGTAGGTCGAATTTTAGAGTTGAAAGAACGCTGTGTGCTAACTTCAAAAGTTATTCTGGGTGTCATTAAGTCGTCTAGGCTGGTAATGAAATCGTCTACCACAGTAGATGAAAGTTGAACCACTTTATTAAGTAGATCAATCGTACACAGATGAAGAGCATCGGCGTCAGCGTCAGTCGAATTAGCAATGTTCGTAGTAGATGGTACCTGTGTGCCTGTTGGTCTGAGTATCACACCTTCAGCTGGAATTGCCGGTGAGATCTCAATGAATGCCATCATCTGGATTGGTAGCCGTTGGGTGCAACATAATACATGAGCTGTTACCGGACCCAGTAAAGCGGAACATTCGTTGGCATTGCCGATGGAAGGGTTAGACAGATATCTAACACGCATTACTCTCCACAAAGCAGGTATCGTAAAACAGGTAAGATGCAATCTTGCCAGATTGGTGTGAATGACAGGAACCATGTGGTATTCAGATCTCTCAAATGAGCCAAGCCAAGGATCTGTGTTATTTTTTCACAAATACTGCATTGCCAGAAGAGCATTCTCCATGGTAATTTGGGTATCGCTGGTGACTGGACTTGCAGTAACGAAGAAGAAATAAAAATACTATCCCTGCTACGAGTCCCAAGATGAGAGGCAGGCCGTCGAACACAGAATGCAGGAAGTTAGGAAAAATGCCCAGGACTGCTTCAAAGGGAGCTAACAGTCCCGAAAAAATCATCTTAAATACATGTACAATACCGCTGGTATCAGACATGTTTAAGATACAACCTAACATTTCTTCAAAATGTATGGGGTTGTTTGTTCATAATAATGCATGTATCTCTGCAGAGTACCTTGCAACTTTCAGATCCTACGTCTCTCTGGACGAGGCCAGTGACACAGTTTTTTGTAAAAGAATGGCTTTCATTTTGCTTAAAGCATCAATTCGTATAGAAGAGATGTTCAGAGAAGGCCATAGTGGCGACTCCCCATCTGTCTTAGTTTTTGGAAACAATACTTGCATACAACAAGTGACCCTGGCTGATACACTAACCGGATAGGCTGTCCCTGGCATCATTCCACAACAGCTGTGATCATTCAGCATTATGTAGCTTCCATTGCCGGGGTACCCTGCAGGTGGCATGATAAGTTGTTTGAAGAACGATCACAGGCTCCATGTAAATTAATGCCTTGATACAGAAGTGTACTGCTTAATGTGGTTTTGCCACTAAGAAATAGCTAATTTTTCCCACTCCAACATTTTTGTGTGTATGGTAAATCCCAGGTCGACTTTATGTACTCTTTACCCAACATTTCATACAGGCCTGCTGGTATGTGTTTTAAGCAATACGGAAACAAGAAAATCGTCACTGGTATCGTGATGGTGCCATGTATTATCCATTCAACGGATGGTTTCTCAGAAACGGTTAATGGTAATCTTTCTAGTTTTTCTATGCTCAGCACCATATAGTCTGCTCCTCTCTGTGCCAAAGAGATTTGTTTATCTGTAAGGTTAAATACAGTAAATAATGACTTGGTGTTGATTAGACGCCAGGGCATATAGCCAGAACAAAGGTTTTGTAACGTCCAGCCTAGCAGCATTATAGAACGTAATTGAGACTGGCCATGTTGTAACATTAGCAAGTCCTGTTCCATTATGTATACGGCAGAGGATACGATGCTGTCCAAAGAATAAATTCTGGAATACAGAGTTGTTAACCCATTGTAAACTACAGAGAGAGCTTCCTTCAAATTAATACAATCAATTTCTCGTATTCGTTCTGCAGTTTCCATTTGTGTGACTTTCCATGCTTCATTGTAAGCAGCGTAAATACCAGTGTATATGAAACGTTTATGACGTGGTTTGCGAGGTCCAAGTAAGAATTCTCGCAAGTCAATGCCATCTTTAAGTAAAGTTAAGTGTTGTTTTATATCTGGGAGTGTGGATTTTTGCACCCATTCAAGGCACAGTTTTCTTACACTGTAAGATGTTATTATCCCTTAATGTTGTCTCTGGACATATCTTTCATTTGGCCTAGTTACTGTAAACCCTTGTGTCTTGTTCAGGAATCTATCTTGAAAGTTATTCGTGTCTGTGGGCCAGATTAACCATTTTTTCTATTTAGGAATACTTCTGTTTTGTTGTAAAATATAATTTATGTCTACCTCCTCATCTGTAGTTCTGTTACTATCAGGTGTGGGCTTAGGTATGGACGGTTTGTTTAAATCTTTTATCTTAGCCAGGCCAAGACAAGATGTCTGTTGAACAGTTTCATTTAAGAACAGTATTTGTTCTGGAATGATGCAGGCTCTGAATAATGCTTCTGAACCTTGTACCTGCCAGTCTTTTGTGCCCCAAACTGTTTTTGTCTCAATGTTGTCTTTTCAAAAGTCAAAGCCTAATGTGGGCAATTGAGCATAAAAGGCCGCAGAATAAATTTGTTTAGTATTTGTTAAAATACTTTTCATCCCTGTCTTATTAATATTTTTAAAGTAAAAGCTTTCTGGATTTGTGACATTAAAACCTGTCAAGTATGGACATTTTCTATAGAATGTTTTAGAGCTACCTTTATGGAGGTGTTGGACAATGTTCACATTGATTATAAGTTAAAACATTTGTAGGGTTTGCAGATTTGTGCAAATAATGATGACCAAAATGAATAAAAAAATAAATTTCTTCATTATTTGATGAACCTTCTAAGTATTCACGTTTTGCAAATTTTGCTGACATGTCTAAGTCTGCCATCATGTTATTAACAGTCTCAAAGTCCCAATCATCAGAAAATGTACTCGGAGAAACAAATTCACTCAAGGAAACCTTAAATTAGTGTAGAATCTTCAGCAGCTCGACAGGGCCATAACTGTCGTAATCAGTTCTATCCCATGCTATTCCACCAGGTAGAGGAACGGCTGTGATGTTCACTGATGACATGTCTCTTTCTTCACGATGAGATGATTTGTGTGGCTTCAAGAGCAAGTTGATGTTCTTACTTGCTGTGTCCATTTTACTATACTTCCCATCTATCAGCTTTCCCAAACTTAAAACAAGAATGAGCCATAGTAGGAGAAAAAGTACACCTAACACAATCCAAAATTCAACCCACGGTGAAGTCAGATAATTAGTTGCAAGCTGGTGACCAAGTTCTTTTACTTGTTCCTTGAAATTTTTGTTTGTTGGCTTTGTTTCAGGCTCACTGGGATCCTCAGAAAATGTATCAAAGTTGATGAAATAGCCAGAGGCAGTTCTGTCAATAGTTGGTATCCCATCCGGATTATTTAAAATTGCTGGAGCTGCTTGTTCCCTTGACTTATTAGTATAGTCAGATGCTACATCATTGCAGACGAGAGTTTCTTGACAAACTGTTATTTGGGTCTCAAGAGGCACAAGTTCCATGGCTTTGTTGCATAGTCCTTCTTTTCTCACTGCAGATTCTTCAAAGGTGATGAGTCTTTCAGTTTGAACCTCTTGGATGGTTGCTAGATTTGGTTGTCTGCTACATCTTTGAAGTCCACTGGGCCTACTACTTATTATCTGCCACATAGTGTGGTTTTACCAGGTCAATTGATACGGATCGGTTCTCCTTTCTTCCAGCAAGTGGCGGCAGAAACAATGTTCTTGATCCGTGGACTGCTAGTACAGGTACTGGTTTTCTGTAAGAAGGCCCAAATTCCTTCTTATTCGCTATTTTCTCTCTGACCAGATCCCCAATCTTTGGAATCCAGACAGGTCTTGATGGAACAGGTGATTTTTCTTCAGTGGTAGTTGGCTTTTGTACGGTGTTGCTTAGACTTCTTCTTGTTTCATATAAGTCCTGTAGAACAGCCAAACGATCTTTGATATCAAATGTTTTTTTTCCTCCACTGAAGTATGACGATCGAGGTCTTCAACCATCATTCTAGTACCAAAAAGGATTTCATATGGAGTGATTCCACCCAGAGATTTTCTTGGCAGGTTATTAAGACTGCGTTGGACACTTTAGATGTTTGACCCACCCGTCACCTGAGCCTAATACCCTAACTGTTATAGATTGCTTTATGTCATGGTTTTTTCTTTCCACAACCGAATTTCCCTCAGGATGGAATGGACTTGAGTACCGCAATATAACGCCCAAGCTGGCCATGGACTCTTTGTAAGCTTTGGAGCAAAACGCAATACCTTGGTCAGAATGTAGCGTGCCGATTGCATATGTGCCGATAAAGACACGCAAATTTTTTATAACAATTCGGGCATCAGCCGAGCGATGAGGCCACATCCAAATGAATCTCGAGCAAGAATCCACTGCGACCATGATGTATTTATAGTTACCATCCCTTTGAAGGGGACCGCAGTGATCCAGGTAATTCACTGTTGATACTTTCATTTTCTGGCAGATTTCACATTCCAGAACATAGTTTATGGTTTGTTTCCTCATGGGCGGCCACAAGTATCATTGTTTTAATAATGAAACTGTGGCAGAAACACCTGCGTGTGAAGAGGCAAGCCCTTCATGTGCTGCTAAAATTAGTCCTAATCTATGTTCCATGTTTGGGATTACTCTATCCCCACTCCAGGGATTCGAGCAAAAGAAAAATTATTTGCATCAGTTATATACGAGTGGATATCCTTTTGGTAGTGTTTTACCACTGTCTTTTATTGAAGCAGTGACAGTTTGCATTATTTCACTGTCTATTTTCGTTTTTGAATGAGTGATTGCGGCTACGGAAGCCGTTTGCACTGTTGCTTTCGCGGCTTCATCAGCCAATGAATTCCCATCAACGTGAACGCCATCACGCTGATGACTCAGTGTATGGATCACGTGAGTCTTTTGTATTTCTTTCTGTAAAAGAACTACTTGTTCCCAAAGCATTTTATGCTTGATTGCACCACCCTTTTGCGTCTTTAAAACTATTTTGAACCCAGTTCTGAGGATATTAATTGTAAGACTGGACGCAGTAATACGAATCACACACTATGAGTGTGGGGAATTCGCGATTGGTATTTTCAAGCGCCATCTTGAAAGCCTGTAGTTCAGCTCACTGAGCTATACAGTCTCCGAGAGATTGAGTTTTTGAGACCATAGGTCGGAATTTACCATCGCGCCAGCAACCTTTAACAATCGCGCTCGCAGCACTGTAAGCTTGTTTAACCCCAATTGTGGGCTGTGCTAATCCGTCTGTAAATATTATACAGCCATAATGTTTTAGAGGCAGAATTTCAGTGGCCAGAGGACATTCTTGTTTGTATTGGAGAAATTCTTGTGTCTTCAAGTAAGGGTCAAAAACGTATTCAACGTCTGTTGAAGCAAAATAATTAACTCATTGTATCCATCTCGGATGTAGAGCTTTTGCATTTGGAATGCTTGCTTTTGTCACTGCCTCTAAGGCAGGTACAGGAGTATCAACTTTATTGCGTTTACCCTGTGCGAGTGCTCTCTCTTTTGCTACCGCAGTTTGAACCGCTGTCAGAATTTTTTCTGCTGAAGTTAATTTCATTTCAGCTTGTGTGTACAAGTGTGATTTGTAAGTTATTGGTACGTTTTCACCTTCACTAATGATTAGGTATGTGAATCTGCATCTCCCTGGGATGATTCGGATTATAAGGTTGCGTTCATTTACGCGTGTCTGTAAATGTGTTGTTGCCAACATGTCTGTTTGCAATGAACGCAAAATTTCTGAGTGTTTTTGAGTCTAATTAGTAGGTTTGAAATCAGGTTTGATTAATTTGTAGAGAGGTTTAACCCTTTCTGCGCAATTTAGAATGTACGTTTTTCTGAAATTCAGGATTCCTAGAACTGACTGTAAGCTTTTCAGCGTTTTTGGAGGTTGGAGCCGCACATATTTTTCTAGAAAGTTTGCAGCCAGGCTTTTGCCTTCACTTGAAAGTTCATATCCTAAGAATAGGACGTTGAGGTGGGCAATTCTTGATTTTTTAAAGTTGAATTTATACCCTTCAGAGGTGATTCCAAGTATTATGATTTTCACCCTCGTCAAGTGTCTGTCCAAGTCATCATCTGTAAGATAGATGTCATCGACATAAGATAATGCCACATTATCGTACATTTGTAATAACTCTGTTACTCTGGCTGAAAAGAACCCCGGACTGTTCTTGAATCCCTGGGAGAGGCGACAAAAGTGTTGTTGTGTCCCCATTATTGAGAAAGCGGTCAAATACCTGCTTTCAGGTGCAATGTTTTGACAGAAGAAACTGTTTGAAATATCTAATGTTGTTTTGTATTTTTTGCACACAATGTTATTCATCAGTGCTGCACTGTGTGCATTTTGTACTGCAAAGGTTTTGCAACAGGAATTTAAATGTCTGTATTCCAAAAGTAGACAATATGTATTGTCTGGTTTGGAGCCAGGAAACAAAGGACTGTTTATGGACGAGGTGCATGTTTCAATCACCCCTTGGTATTCAAGTTGATCTAGGATCTCCCTGACCTGCTTTTTAGAATCTTGTTTAACTGGATACTGCTTCTGAGCAGTTGGTTGAATTTTTAACTGGATCTTGTGGTGAATCCTCATCCCATCCCACATTATTTTTAAATAATGCTGGAGCCTGGGCCACAGCCCATTTTCTGGCATGGGTGTATTTTTTATGAATGGGAATATGATTTGAGAAGGCTGGCATAATGATCTCTTCGCCATGACAAATTCATCCTGGACAAATTCAGGAGGCCAGTCTTTTTCAGCCAGAAGGATGTCATTACCCTTAGATAGTTTTTCCCAAAAGAGTGCTTTTATTTTCCTAGTTATATCCCCCTTTATTCGGAGTGTTACGTCGTATAACTCATGTGGTACACTAACCCTGGTATCCGCAGTTTCAGCCTGAATGCATTCATTCAGGTCCACTGTCTCCAGATGATCCTTCAGGATCTTGCGAGCTATAGTAACCTCTGCTGCGCTATCCAGCATTGTTTGGGCCCACTCCCCGTTCTTGAGTTGTGTCCTCAAGATCCTCGGCATGGCTAATTTTAAGACTTGCTACCTTCTTTTTGGTGAATTGAGTTTTCTTATTTTTTGGAACGTGTTGACCGTCTTTGGACTTCACCCGTCCTTCCTTGTGTTCTGATCGTCCTCTTCTTTTGGATTTCTGCGAGGAAGTCTGAAAGGTATGAGAAGAACGTGTATCAGTATCTTGATATCTATCAGGCTTTCTCAAGTTATCCCTGTTTCTGAGGTTATACCTCTTTTCAGAGGGCTCCTTTTGAGGAGATCTACCTCTTGATTGAGAACGCTTTTCTTTAGGAAGTGTCTGTTTAGTGTTTTCTCACTTCTTTTTAGTAGTGAGAGTGTTTTTAATAAAAACTTTTTCAGGATTTTCTGATAGTTCTTTTAGTTTTTGGCGGATTGCCACTGAAGCTGCTGCACCTTTAATATTCGGTAATATATATTCGGTAATATTATAGCTGAGACCTGTTTAAAATCTTTCAGTTACTTCATACCGAGATTTAAAGCAGGCTCTGCCCCGTATTCATTTTGAAACTGCTTCAGGACATCTGGTATCACCGCCATTGACAGCACCATGAGTTTTTCTGTAGATTGCAGCAAAGACTGTACCCAAGTGTCACAGTCCGCCAGGTGTGGTGCAATCCCCATTGGTAAACAGATTGTTAGAATCCTGTGTTTCTCATGAGGTGTACTATCGGGAAATACTGCCTCAATTTGAGTAATTTTTTGAGCTAACCAGAACGGAATTTATTCCCTTTTTGTGGGCAATTTACTGATGACTGATTGTATAGTCTGTGGTGTAATTTTTTTTGTTGTTCTCCTGATGAGGGGTGTGCTGTGGAATCCTTATAGGAGGTTGGACTGTTAACGTCCGCATGACATTTTGTACTAATTGTCTATGGATTTTAATTAATTGTTTTAGCTGAGCTAATAGTTCTGGACCTGTCATGTGTTCAATGGCAGGATGTGGTGTATATCTGGCTAGTACTGGCCATGTTGCTCCTGGTCTACCTAGTGGACCGAGCCTGGTAATGTGATTTTGATGTTGTAGGGCGCCTTTAAACCAGAGCTGATGCTCTTGGTAATTTCGTGGAATTTCAATGTCCTCTAAAGGAACGTATTCCACTGGGTGTTACTCTATCTTATAGAAGTGGAACACTTGTGTTGTTGGATTTGCTTGTGGAAAGATAATCCATGATTAGAATACCTCTGTCTGCCGATATTCATGTGCCTCTATGACGAAAATTACCCTACCAGCTGATAGGCTATTTTCTATGAGCTTTATAGCTATGGTTTTCCTTACATTTTCTGGGATTATTATAGCATCCGGGTCGTCATGTCGGAAACCTGTAACCTCAAAACCTGGTTGCTTTGCAATTACTGCATCTCTACTGTTTTATTCGTCACTATTCAACATTTTGTTGAATGTCTTTGCAGAGCAAGTTTCAAGGAAATAAAGATAATGTGCACAATATTTTGGAACACTCTATCCTTCAACGTTGAACAAAACCCAAAACTAATTAAATAGGATTTTTCGACCTACTCAGTTTAAGGCGGATATTTTATCCTTTAACCCACTCCAGATGTCTATTGGAGTATTTTACGGGACAAATGGGTCTCTGTGAAAAGCATGACTGAGATACTCTAGTATCTAGTGTTAAATTAGTGCCTTACCAAATGTTGGGTGTCATGTAGTGTAGTTCCTATATTTCCAATAGGGTCTGCTCATTGGAATAATTTATCCTATAGATGTGACGTAGGACTTACGTCTACTAGGTCTCTATCGAAATATACTAGACTTAATTGTGAGTGTCAGTTAGCTCAGAGGTCACTAGAAACTTTCTTGAATTCACAAGAAGGGATTTAGTTTCCCAAGATAAAACTGATCTTCAGAGTCGTGGAAACAATAGATAGATATTTTACTCAGTCAATCAGGCCAGCTTCGTTTCACCAGAGGTGCAGAGAAATAGATAGATGGGCGTTTTCAATAAAAGGTTTTATTGAACAGTCTTCTTTTTCAAGCATAAGATATGAACTGCTACAATCGTAAAACTGGCTGCAAAATATAATGCATACAGTAAAAAGAGTAGAAAAAAATAATACTGTAAGAGCATTGTATGGTTCCCAAACCATAGATAAATACATACATAAATAACAAAGGCTAAAAAGTACTCAACTGGTGCTTCTAAAATACGCCTACCCTGATGTACCTAACCTAAGCTTAGTCGGAGGGAAGAAGTAAGTGAGGTGTAGCATACATTTAGTATTTCTTTGCCAAGAATCTATCCAAGATTTCTCTTAGGGTCTAATCAGCTCTGTACGTTGGTTTAGAATGAAGAAGGTCAATCTCAGGACTTGATTTCCCAACAACCCGCACGGGTAGCTTAGAAACACTGGAGCTAGATTTCACGGCAGGAGAAAAGACAGCGTCTCTCTCAGTGCG
Organism: Lissotriton vulgaris; assembly: GCF_964263255.1. Lineage (NCBI taxonomy): Eukaryota > Metazoa > Chordata > Amphibia > Caudata > Salamandridae > Lissotriton > Lissotriton vulgaris. The sequence continues at coordinate 484,088,292 of NC_141693.1, read as the reverse complement.
TCTGCTGGAGGGTCGACTTCCTTCGGCACTTGCTGTAGCAGGATGCATCGGGCAAGTAGATTGTCGAACTGCTCCAAACCATCATGTGTTTTTCTGGCAAGTGTGGGCATATTTATACTTTGAAGGTGCCGAGTTTGACGTAAAGGTGGACATAAAAATGTCATCAAAGAGTCTTAGTTCTTTGAAAACTCCATGAGTTCTTGGACAAGTCAGTATTCGAGCAAGGGGAAGTCCCTAGCTGCTGATTGCGGAGTTTTTCAAGAAATAGTTGTGGATTTTCGGAACTAGTGGAAGTAGCCCTGCCTTATTTGGACTGTATGAGCTATGTCTAAATATGGTTATGATTTCTATGCCTATATAAGGATATGGTGATTTGTACCTATATAACAGCATGAATTGGGAAAATTACAATAGGGTCCTAAAATACTATACAACACCGAGAGATGTCTCCCTGTGCTCAGCTCCGTACGTATCCCAGCAATGCCAACAGGGGAGTGTGCGGTAGGCTGTTCCCTGTAATGTCCTCTATGTGCCGGACGATTCCAATCCAGAAGTTAGCAATAGATCGACAGTCCCAGGCCAAGTGAAGAAAATTTGCTTGTGGCACTCTGCAGCGCCAGCATTTTGTAAATGGTCGCAGTCCCATGCGGTGTAATTGTGTTGGGGTCCGATATAGACAACGCAAGTATTTAAAATGTATGAGTCTAAGGTGGTAGTTTGGTGAAAGGTTTTCTAGTTGCTCGCAGCAAAATGCCCACTGTTCATCTGAAATAGTTTCCTCTGTGTCTAAGTCCAAGGCGACGCGCGCGCTTGGTGTGGTTATCGGTGATTTGCGCTGGGTAATAGTGTATTTATGGGTGACCAATTTGCGCGCCGAGGGTTCCTTTACTAAGGATAATGGGTGGTATGAGTCACATGAAGTTGGGTCTTTTCCCAGCTTGAATGGCGTTATGATGATGGCCTCTCACATTGATGGCAGGAGTGACCCTTCTTGCATTGCCTAATGGTACACCTCCAGCAATCGGGGGGCCAGCAAGGCTGCGTATTGTTTATAAAAATCGTCAGTTGTGCCGTCGCTCCAGGAGCCTTATGGCCAGGCAGACTCTGGGTGACTTTTTGAATATCTAACAGTAAAGGGCTCATCCAGGTATTCACGGTGAGCACTCCTGAGCCACAGTATTCAATTTAAGCAAAGTATTTTGTTATATCTGATTCTGATGGGGTGGCCCTGGAAGTCTACAATTGAGCATAATACGTTTTCATTGTGTCCAGGATATCTGTGGGCAAGTGAACTGGGGGAGCCTCTGCTGGATGGAGCTTAGTGATATATTTGGAGCCTCCAGGCAGTTTAAGTAAGTTTGCCAGTGTCTTACAGGGTCTGTCTCCCTCCCCGTATTTACGGGCCTGTGCATATTTGTGTAAAAATGTAATTTCCCTTTCAGCCTGCTCTTGGTATGCTTTTACCTTCCCACTGATTTTGGCCAGTATGTCAGGTGTTTGGGATTGAAAATACTGTTATTCAAAGCCTCGAATTTCTTTCTCTAGTTTCGCGAGACAGTTGCAGATGTCTCTCAGAACCCTGGCCTGCAGGGCTATACACTCCCCCCAAATTACAATTTTAAAGGCCTCCCACATCATGCACGATGAGTCTACTAAGCCCATGTTGTGTTTGAACTAATCATTTATTTTGGTGCGGATCTCTTATTTGAATATTGTGTCCAGCAATGCGTGCTAAGGTAGGCGCCATTTGAAGGACTGTATATATGGTCCAGGAATTTGAAGTCGGAATACCACAGGTGCATGGTCTGACAATCTACGCGGACAGTGCACCGCGTCTATGACCCATCTGTGGATATCTCTGGATCTGAGCAAAAAGTCCAGTCTGGACCAGTCTCTGTTATGTTGGTACACACAGGTGCCCTCTCTGGCATTCGAGTTCAAGACACGCCAGGTGTTAACCAGATAATGGTCATCCATTATAAGGGGGAGCGTGGCAGTGGACTGTGGATGATGTGGCCTAGATGCACCCACCCTGTTAGCGTGTTCTGATAAAACAACATTGAAGTCGCCTCCCCACAGTATAGCATTGTGTCCCATAGTTTGAACAACCTGCCACATCTGCTGAAAAAATTCAGGATCATCTGTGTTTGGTCCATATGTGTTAGCTAGAGTGATGTGCTGACCAAATAGCTTGCCGCTCAACATTATGTATCAGCCCACCAGGCCTATGGTGACTGTCTCAGTTGTCTTTGGGAGACCCTTACAAATTAGAATTGCCACCCCCCTTGAGTAGTTGGAGTAGGTCGAGGCGTGTATTTCTGACCATCTGTTGGCCTTCAGTTTAGGTAGGGATGTGTCGATTAGGTCAGTCTCTTGATTGAGACAGATGTCAGCCATGTGTCTAGCCAGATAAGAATGCACTAATCTCGCTTTTCTATGGTCTTTTAGGCCGTGCACATTCCATGTGATGCACTTCAAGAAGTTCATGCCAGCCATTTCAGGGTTTTAGTATGGTGCAGTCCCAGATATTTAGATCTGCGTGTCGCCTATATTAAGTGGAACCAGGTATGTGAAGGTGTGTGTCTGAACACTGTGTGTCTCTATAGCTGCAATGGGTGTCACATTGAAGCTACGTATTTGTGGTCCTTTCAGTTGGACAGTCTGCAACATTAAACAACAACAATTAAAACAGCCCCCCTCCTCCCACACCAACCCCCCAAACATGTTGAGTAAGTATCCCCCCATGCCCCCCCAATAAATGTAGAGTAGTGGAATAGCGCAAAGTTCTATACAGGAATTATCCCATAGAGAGAGATGAGTCGCCAGCAAACACCCCTGCCAGTTAAGGCTGAGTGGCCAAGCCAATTTAGTTTGGAACCTGGCTTATCCGAATACAGAAGATTTCACATTTAGTCATTATCGCTCAGACGATCTTCCGATGTGGCACAATTCACATGTTTCAGGCTTGGGCATGGGTCCGCAATATTCTTGGCAAATTTCATTGCTGCTCGAGCGTTCATGAAAATGAAAGGTTTGAAGTCAGTTTGCACCATAAATTTAGCAGGATAGGGAAGGATATATTTCGTTCCGGATTCCTAAATTAATTTTTTTGCTGGAGCAAATTTGCAACGTGCTGCTTAAACCAATTGGGTGAAATCCGGGTACAAGGATAAGGTGTTACCTTGGTACTTAACTGAGCCTTGTTCGCCAGCCATGCGCAGGACAGTGTCCCGGTCTCTGGAGTTCAAGAGAGGAACATGGATTGGGCGTTGTGGAGCCTCATTTGGTGGTTTGAGGCCCAGAGTACGGTGAGGATGCTCCACAAGGAACATGCTGGAAAGGTTTTTGCCAAGTAGGTCTTTAAACATTGACTCCACATATTGCTCCATATTTGAGATATTTGTCATCTCTGGCATCCCAATGATACTCATGTTGTTACGATGAGATCTTGTTTCCAAGTCCTCGTTTTTGGCCTTTATCAGGTTGAGAACTTAATCCATCTGTAGCAACTGTTCATGCAACTTAGCTTGGCGGTCATCCGAGTCTGATATCCTTGTTTCGATGGCGTCAAGCCGGGTCTCATGCTTCTCAACCCTCTGCCTCAAATGGTCCATATGCGCACTCAGGGAGTCATGCTTAGAGTCAATTGCTTGTAGGCTTGCCTTTAATTCTTTCAGCATGGATTTTAGCCTGTCATCCTGCATTGGGACTGACTCAGCTCCGCAAGACTAAGCAGCGGTCTCAGTTCCCCCTTCTATTTGGCGTGTTGCACGTTTATCGATTTTCAGTTTGGGTTGTTGTATGTCTGTTTTGTCCAAGGCTGGTTATTTCACAGTCAGTGTGCAATTTATGTTGGGGCGTTGGTTGCTCCACAATAGCGTCAGCTGAATGTTAGAAGGTGCCCCAGACCAGTGTACCCCCAGGCAGAGCCCCGCGGGCCTGCGCCACAGCCCAACACGTCCCGGCCCACCATGGCTGGCCCTCAAAACGAGCACCCGAGCAGCAGGCCAAGCACGCAGCTGGCAGATGCTCACCAGCCCACAGCTGCACCCCCAGGTGAACAACAGTGCAGTCGGCGGGGGCCTTCCCACAGTGCTTCTGCAGGTATGTATTTGCCTGTGCAATCTATGCTCTGGAGTTCTCAAGGGCCCGAGGAAGACTGCTAATGTCAGGCCCGATGTTCCTAAGGGCACCGCTCACTCCTGGCCAGCCATAGCTGGTAAAATCACAGTCAGTGCACAGTTTATGTTGGCATGTTGACTGCTCCACAATAGCACCCGCTGATTGCTAGGAGGCACCCCAGACCAGTGTATCCCCAGGCATGGCCACCTCGCAGCCTGCGCCACAGCCCAGTGAATCCCGGCCCAACTAGCCCTCAATACAGGCATCCCAGCACCATGCCAAGCGCACACCAGGCAGACACTCACCAACACATAGGCGCACCCCAGGATGAACAACAGCGCTGTCGGCAGGGGCCTTCATACAGTGCTTCTGTAGGTATGTATTTGCCAGCGCGGGCTATGCTCCAGAGTTCTAAAGGACCCAGCAGAGGATTGCTAATGTCAGGCCCAAACTTCCTATGCGCACCGCTCGCTCCCGGCCTGTTGTGTCTTGTGCAGGTTCCTGATGCAGTGGCACGGGCCCGTGGGCCTCCCGCCAGGTACCCCTCCCCAGGGACCTGAGGAAGCAGCACAAGCCTGGGGCATCCTGTCCTTCTAATTTTAAGATGAAGTGGAGATTCATACGTCATGGTGGCAGTACAAATGTAGTGATTGTCAGAGAGTGTAAGGTATTGGTTAAGTTCATAGGCAGATCTTGTGTAGGAGACATGAGGTATTCACATTCACCCAATGTGAGTGGTTAAACATATGAGAGTGTGAATCAGAGTATGTGAGCCTGGTTAAATCCTTTGCATGTTTTGGATAGGAATAGGTAGATGAGATCGGTGTATGACCAGGTAGAAAAGGTTTGATTCTGGCAGGAGATGAGAGCTGTAGTCTGTCACTACGGTGAGGTATGACTCCGACAGGGCATTATAATTGATAAAGGTAGTTGTTAAAGTGAAGGTTACAAAGGAGGTATGGAGCATGGAACTGAGGTGTTGATGTGACAGGGCCACAGTGTGACAAGGTCAAACTTGTCATTTGTAACAAAGTGGATATGTGTGTGAAGGGTATACACCAGTTACAAAAAATTAGGGTGCTGAACAGTGACATGTGAGGGGTTGTATAGATGATGTCTGTTGTTTTTGAATCTGTGGATGCATTTGTTTTAGATGTGTGGTTGTATTAAGTGAGCATGACAGAGTGGGCTGTGATGCTGCACGTAGTGATATGAGTGCAGTCCAATACATGACTGAGGGTGAAACTGGTGATGGGAGTGGTCCATTTGACATGTTAGGCTTGACTTCTACTGAGGAGGAGATGAGTACAGTATATTTGTACATGCCATGTATGTGAGAGGTGTTGTGTACATATTTATTTAAATTTGAATGTTCAAGGTATGGTATATACAAATAATACAAAGACGAATGTGACAGAACCACTTCTAGGTTGTTGTATTGGGAGGCACAGAAATCAGTGCAGAGTGGCAGGGTCTGTGGAGTAGTGTGTTGTCTGGGCTTTAATGTACACAGAGGTATCACAATACCATATGTTTGTGTATACATTGCAGTTCTGTTACCCTGCGATGTTTCAGTGTGTGTTGTGGTGGACTCATGCATTAACTTTGTGATACATACATATGTGTGGTTAGGACAATTTCTGCGCCACCATCAAAAGTGTGTTTCCAATACCATTTTAGCAGGCTATGTGTACCTACCTTATGATGACATTCCCTCATTGGACATGCACAACATGCTAGGGATCCATGGTCGGATTGGGATCTGAATGATGCTCAGGCACTCTGAAAGTAAAAGGCAATCATTTGGTTATAATATTTTTCATTATAGCCTCTGTGCTTTTAGCCATCAAGTGAGGTTTCACAAAGGCACACTGATCTCGATCAAGATGGTGGTGTTTAGGTTTGACTGTCCAAATGAGACTTGCCTTCCTGCAAGGCCCCAACATACAACACAACCTCCCTGCACCTGCCATTACCTGAAAGTGATGAGTGGGTGGGGGTGATGACACTATTTCTGTCAAGGCACGCAAGGCTGTGCGCAAAGGTGAGTATGCTCCAAAGGCTGTCCCCCAGCCTCAATTTACAGCACAGCTGGTGAGCGGACTACATACTTGCGCCACATTGCAATGGCCTGGTGACGGCTGTTGAAGTAAATCAGTTGCGTTGTGTGTTTTACAGAGGTCCCAAAACCATGGCCCACAGGTGACCCTGGTACCCCGGACCATTGACCAAGGTCCAATTTTACACATAGCTAATCCAAGCCTATTCATAACAATTTCTGATCAAAGTGAACACAAATTGGGCTCTATAGGCTTCAGCTCCCCCGTTGTATGTGTCTTCCCAGGCTGTGACAGCTTACACACACACACATACATTCCATGAGCAGCTGAGTGTGGCTGGTCCGTCATGTTTGTGCATCAGCACCTGAGTATTTCGCATGTTTTTAATGGACCATTTACTAGAAGATGAGGCTTTATTTGTTTTTCAACAGTTCCTAGAGCACCAGCATCTACACTCTGCCCATTCCTCAAAGTTGCCAGCTACATTTGCTGCCACAGTGTATGAATGCATTTCCTGCTCAATGACCTTTGGTTCTTTTTTTAAAGAATTCCTGCATGTACTCCACCTGTAGGTATTGAGGCACTTTGCATGAGCACCAGTTACACTGTTCAGGTACACATTGCTTGGGGTATTATCCCCCTACCCCATGTTTGCATCAACATTGCTGGGGGTATTAGCCCCAGGTTTGCTTCTACATTGTTGGGGGTATTTACCCCTCAGCCCCATGTTTGCTTCAACATTGCTGGGGGATTATCCCCCAGCCCCAGGTTTGCCTCTATATTGCTGGGGGGATTAGCCCCCGAAGACCCCCCCTTGGGTCAGAATTGCTGGAGGTTTTGCCCCCCCTGAAAATTCCCTCCACATTGTTGGTGGTATTAACCTTATTTCATGATTCCTTTTTAAGTTCACTTATTTCATGATTCCTTTTTAAGTTAATTGAGTATTCTGGGGACTGTATTAGACTGTATAATCTTGGTAACAGTTGTGAGGTTGAGGTGAATACCCCCTGACTCCGGTCTGACTGAAAAGAGAAAAAAGTGCCCTAATAGCCATATCTTTGTTGTTTAAGTAGTTGATGGGTGGAGGGCGATCTGGCTTGAAACTGTCCCTCTATAGCTCCTTGTTGTTTAGGTATTAACCCCCAAAACCATGTTTGCCTCTACATGGATTGGGGGATTAGCCCCCCAATGCCCCCTTTGGGTTAGAATTGCTGGAAGTATTGGCCCCCAAGAAAATTGCCTCTACATTGTTGGTGGTATTAACCCCCCAAAACCATGTTTGCCTCAAGCATTGCAAGAATATATATAAAAAATATTTCTAACTAAATTCAAACAGAAAAGAGGGAGACACAAAAGATAAATTTACAGGGTCAAATAAAGAAAAAGAAGAAGACAAGAGGAGCCTATTGCAGCCTGATGCACATAGAACCAGGTAAAGCATGAGAAAACATATCTCAATATACGCCATTCCATTAAGTCAATATGCATACAAGTTTGTGTGTGAGCTAAGATTGGTTGTGGCACAAGTGTAATTAGCTATGTGTTAGTATTGCAAATCTATAACAAAAAGTAAAAGGATGTAATACAGCAAAGTCTCTCCTTGAAAGTTACAAAACTAGCAGCTATTGCCCTTTAGAATCAACCTTTATATTTTCGCTGGGGACCATTTAATCTGAAGGATACTTTTTCTTGAATGAGCATCGATTCTAGGTCTGCTGCTCAGTGAGGCCAGACCAATGCGACAGTGCAGCAGACACAGCAGTGATCCTGAGAACGCTTCTAGCTGCGGCGCGCGAAGGATACTTTTTAAAGCAGCGGGTTTTAACTTGTGAACATGTGTTTATTTTGTTTCTGTCACCAATACCTGCACAGAAGTCTTCTTACTGTCACTACCTCGCCCTGGTCTGACGTGGCAAGTGCTGTTGCGTGGAGGGATCTTGGGAGGTACACTCACTTCCGGCTTTGCTGGAGTTAGCGCACTAGTCTTTGGTGCCCCAGCTCTATTTAGGCCAGACCAATGCGCACGCGCAGCTGACGCAGCAGTCATCCTGAGTACGCTACTAGCTATGGCGCGCGAAGGAAACTTTTTAAAACAACCGTTTTCAACCTGTGAAAATTTGATTCTTTTGTTTCTGTCACCAATACCTTCACGAAAGTCTTCTTACTGTCACTCCCTCGCCCTGGCCCGACGCGGCAAGTGCAGTTTCGCGGAGGGCTCTTGGGAGGTACACTTACTTCCATATTTGCTGGAGTTAGCGCACTAGTCTTTGGCGCCCTAGCTCTATTTAGGCCAGACCAATGCGCACGCGCAGACCCTCTATTCGTTTAGCTCCAGATGCTACTTACATACGGCGTATTTTCAAAAAGGAAAATATCACAGCAGCCCTCATCAATGCTCGTTCTTTAGGCAAACATAAAGAAGAGATAGCAGAGCTACTCACTGACCTTAAACTTGATGTCCTTTTCATAACGGAGACATGGACACACCCTGCATCTGGTCCAGACCTCGCCACGGCAACGCCCGAGGGCTATACCGCCATAAATCAAGATAGACCCAATAAAAAAGGAGGCGGGTTAGCAATAATTTTTCGCAGTCAACTAACAACTAAAATAGACCTTATTCCCTCTTCAATTTGCGAAGCAGTGTACTTCTCGATTCTGCTCACTCCCTCCCAAACCTTTAAGGGAATTTTACTATACCGCCCTCCAGGATCTAGAATTGAGTTTCTATCTGGTCTAGGGAACCTGCTAGAATCCACAGCAACCAAAGACACCAACTCTATTCTAGGTGACTTTAACTTTCATTTAGACAACCACCTAGATAAGGACACCACTTCATTACTTGCTGACTTAGAAGCAACAGGTCTGTCACAACGAGTTCTCAAAACCACACATATAGCAGGTCACACTCTGGATAACCTTTTTTTGAATTCCCAAAATATTCTTGTAAGAAAAATCCTCCCTCTAGTCTGGACTGACCACCATGCAATCATATTTGACATTTCTATCAGCAACAAGTCTTCCCCAAATGCTATCATAAGTAGTCCAGCTGTAATTAAAGCCTAGAAAAAGGTAGATATTCATCTTCTTAATACACATCTGTCTTCCAACCGACCGGATGCCTCCTCAGACTCTAATACAGCAGCGACTAACTACTCAAACTGGCTGCATAATGCTTTCAATCAGCTGGTTCCTAGTAAACCCCTCTCTAAAAACCGAAGCGCTCCGTCAGCTCCATGGTTTACTGAGACGCTTAGGGAACAAAAGAAAGTATGCAGAAATTGGGAAAGACATTGGCACAAATCCTATAATAGTGAAGAGAAACTCTTTTACAAGGACGAACTTGCCAAATATAAACGAATGATTGCACAAGAAAAAAGCAAACACTATGTAACCCAAATTGAATCAGCAAAGAATTCCAACAAAAAGCTCTATCAAGTAGTATCTAAGTTATCAGGTTACACATCTGCCGCTGCTATAGATCCCTTTCAGTTACTGTGTAACTCCTCAGCGGATTATTTTTATAATAAAGTCAAGGCATTACAAACCAACTTGGTCGACCAACTTTTGATTAAAAGGACTTTTGAACACTGCATGATGCAATTTGAAAACACCACTCCAGAAGAAATTTGTAATATAATGTCCTCTATCAAGTCATGCTCAGCAAATGATCTTTGCCCGCCAAATGTATTTACTCCAGTTGCTGAACAGGGGCAGCTGTTTTAGCAAACATTTTTAATGTAATGTTTTCTTCTGGCACATATCCCACCACCTGGAAACAAACGATCCTAAACCCTCTCTTAAAAAAACCTAACCTGGACCCAGCTGATACCAAAAAAATTATAGGCCAATAGCCAGCCTACCTTTCCCGGCAAAGTTGTGGAAAAATTATTGAACATTCAACTCTCCAAGTTCTTAGAAGACCATCATCTGCTGGTCGATATCCTATTTGTGTTCGGCAGAGGCCATGGGACAGAGACTACTTTAATCAAGGCGTCAGAAGACATCAGAATCATCCTGGATCAGGGAGGAACGGCAGTCCTTGTTCTATTGGACCTCTCAACAGCCTTTGGCACAGTCAATCATACTACATTGATCGACCTTGTCACCAGAATTGGTATTCAACATAAGCCAAGAGAACTATTGCTATCCTTTCTCACAAGTCGCACCCAGTATGTAAATGTAGGCACTTTCCACTTGGCCCAATTATTCCTCCCATGTGGGGTCCCACAAGGCGTATCCCGAAGTCCTACCCTTTTTAATATCTATATGTCGGACTTAGCCAAAGTCATCAAGGCACATGGGATGAGCCTTACATCTTATGCCGACGATACTCAACTAGTGCTTGCTATAAATAACAACGGAGAAAGGATTGCATTTAACTTTCAAAAAGGCATGCTCGCCATCAGTAGTTGGATGGCCAGCAATTGCCTTAAACTAAATTCGGATAAAACTGAGGTCATGCCTTTGGTAAACTACTCCCCACCTGGTCGCAAACCTGGTGGCCCTCTTCTTTGAGCAAAGGTTAGGAATTTGGATGTTACGTCTCTCAAGCTAACTCAGTAGATTCGGCCTCTTTCCACAAATTACTCATGATCAAAAAGATTCTGCCATTTCTCCTGCTGAACGCAGGAAAAACTCTAGTTAGTACTTTTGTCATGTCTTCCATGGACTATTGCAACTGTTTTTTTGCGAATGCACAAATTAAGGTCACTCAAAAGCTACAAACAGTCCAGAATGCAGCAGCCAGATTGTTATCAGGAAAGCCTAAGTTCAAACCTATTTCCCTTGTCATCAGGGACTATCATTGGCTTCCGGTAAAGAATCGTATAAAGTTCAAGGCACTCTGTATTGCCTTCAAGGCCTCTCGTAAAATCGGACCCCAATTTCTAATAGATCACTTAACAACTTATATTCCCAACAGGGCACTTCGCTCATCCTCCGCATTTCAGCTAAAGGTGCCACGTACTAAAACAGCATCATGGGGCGACAGACGATATGTGGTCACCTAGGCAAAATTCTGGAATGCCCTCCCTTTGGAGATCAGATCATGTCAGTCCTTACTAAGGTTCAGAAAGCTGATAAAAAGTTGGCTATTCAACCAATAACCTTCTTATTAGGGTTCCTGCTTGTTGTCCGTAGAGCTGAGGCACCACTGGGCATTTGTGCGCTCTACAAATCTCAAAAATAAATAAATAAATAAAATAAAGTTAATGGCGAGCATCAACTTCAAGCAACCTTCACTCAACTGTCCGAATTTTGTAGCAGTCCCCATGCCATTTCAATGCATTTTATACAACTCCCAGATCCCTATGTGTGTCACTCCCAAGCTTCCTATTTGTGGGCAGTGGCCTGCCGAATATGTTCAACCTTTTAATTGAATTTTTAATTGATTATTTTTGCCGATATTGATAAGACATGAATTTATTTATATGATCTAAGTTTTATATAGATTTTATTGAGGTAATGATTCTGACTTGTTATATATCTGTACTTTTTATGTGTTGAAATAATGCGAAATAAAGTTCGCTATTTTAATGCTTTAATGGTGTGTTCTGCAGACATTGCATTGTAGGTATATCATTTTATTTCAAACCTCAGAGGGATGCTGGCTGGGCACCCAGGTTAATCAGATATTCCTAGAATCGTGCATAAGGCAAATTTTTCTCATATATTGTAGATGTGCCGTATGGTTTCTCAACTTGAACTAGAGCCGCATTTGTTTCTCCTAAGTTTCAAGAACGTGAAGAACTGCATTTGGAAAACCTAGGCCAGACACCATCTCTTTGTAGGCTTGACTGATTTATTAATACGCGGCCACAATGATGCAGTCCACAAAAAAAGGTATTTTTCATAGCATAAAGATTCGAATCTATTAGAATAAAAGCCTTCCTTGACTTTATTCTTTTCAATACATTTTGAATCACTTTTAATGGAATCAATGTATTTCTTTTATAAATTCATAATTTTTGTAATAACACATCACTATCTAAATATAATGTCCTCCTTCGATTAAGAGATTTAGACAAGCTTTTTTTTATTAAGACATTTACATATCCATGCTCCTTGTACAGGTTTTTATGTATGCCCCCTAATTTGACCTCATATTCAAAGAGGGGTTCTTTTGCGGTATTTCAACAAGCATAAAGCATATAGCACGTGACTTCTTTTTTATCCATGTTCAAGCTCTGACTTTCAGTATTAATTTCTCGATGTATATGGGATTTCCTACGTGGTTTCCTTAGTTCTTTCGTATGTCTTTCTTTCCCCTCTCTGTTCTAGAGTTAGCGGAACGGGTCTATAGTTAACCAAAATGACAAGTTTTGTTAATGAGTAAACTAAAAAATGGGTTTGTAAAAGATATTCAAATGTCGTGCTCTGAAACATTTTTATTTTTAATGTATATATTTGGCCTTCCCACGGAAAAGAAGCCTTATTATAAAGACAGTTAAAAATGTATAACCTCATATGTATATTTCAAAAATGTAATAATTTTAAACAAATAATTACAGAAATGGTGATGTCTAAAACTTCAATTGCATCTCTCCCTGTAATTGCTGTAGTTCCTAAATATGGCCCTGTACATTCGCACGAGGGGCACGCTGGAAATTCACCGGGGAGGTTATATTCCCTGGAATATATATCTTGCTTCCGAGAAAGGCTGCCCATTTTTAGAGTAATACAATTTTGCATTTTTGGTTTACACATGACCTTTAAGCATGCGGCGTTATCCCTTTGCTTGCACCATTAGCCAAAGATATTAATCTACAGTTCACCTGACAATGTAATTCAGAAAGCTTTACTTCTTAATCAGCTTTTATTTTTTGTGTCAAGGACATTTTGTGGTTAACAATGGTTGGTGAAACTACTCTTTCGATATAAAATGATACTTTTATGTTCTCTGCTTTAATTCAAGGTTTCGTTAATTACCACATAATTATTTTCTCAACATTAGTGGGATGAGAATTTGCCCATGCGGGATGCATGGATTTCTGAAATGAAAATAATCCAATTAATTAGGAAGAAATTAGTTGATAAAATACCTTTTTGAAGATTTGGGAGCTTCCTAAAAAATATTTTCTGACTTTTATAAAAAAATCCCGGTTGAATTTATAGTTTTTAAACCCCTTGTCTCCATAATTAAACTCGAAAGACCAAAATTAATGTTTCTCCAGGCCTGGACTGATATTGTATAACTAATTGATTACTTCCTTTGTTTAATAAAAATGGCCACTTTTGGTTAGTCAAACGATAAGTAGATATTTGGTATTCTCGAATGACGGCATTTTTTTTTAATTAAGTTATATCCGAGTGTCTAATTCCTGATAAATGCAATTACATAATCAATTAACCGCTGCGATCTACAATCATACCATGTTCTATGGCTTCTTGATTTGTAACCAGTGCCAGAGAGTGATAGTTCAAATGATATGGCCTAATAGAACAGACACTGGTGTACAGATAAAATGTTCTTCCAGAAAAACTGGATAACAAAGTAAAATATCTAAGTCGGACCAAGTCCCTCTTAAATATTGTCAAAATAGTTGCTCAAGAAGGATTTGCAGTTTGCTAAAGCCAGCATCTCGGTTTTAGTTGAGAGATGAACTAGAGATAGGCATCATCTTGGATACAATAGCTATTAACCAAGTCCTATTTTGGAACTGACTGTCGGCTAATCACCCTGTGTTCATGTTGCACCAGGCGCTACAGGATCCTGGAGCTCCAGACAATGATTCCATGGAGAATATCTAGCTTACTCTAATTGGTCTAAGTTTACAATAAATATGGGAAAAGTCATATATAATGATAAATGTCTCAATAGATCAAGTTCAGAAAATTTAAAAATACTGGTAAAGTGTGCAAATTAGCCTAAATAATGTGAATACACTGCACTTTAACTTGAAAATAATATACACCTTTCTGGGGCAGGGAGTTATATATGCACCAATGTCCCCAACACATTTTCGCACCTTGTAGTGCTATTGTTAGTCAATACAACTCTTTGTTTGGTCTTTTTAAAGCTTTCAGATGATTGAAACCTGTCAAATAATGAATGTGTCTCTTTTTTAAGGTTGTTCCCATCTGAAAAAAAAAAAATGATGATGATGGTGATACCAAGGTAACAGTTTGCAAATACCTTTTTCCAACTGGTTGCTGCACACAGTCTACAAAACATTGCACCCCTTTGTCAATTTTAACAGCTAATCCTCTTGAATTGCATCTGATTAGATTTCTCCCACAGCATTTTTCCTTCAACCCTGCCAAGGGAAATTAGTGAATCGATGAAAGTCTGATAAAGACAATAACATTTTTGGTTGACAAGATTTCTGTTATCAGTTATAGAGCTAGAAGGGGCACTGGGCTTAAACCTGACTGCTAGAAGTGTACAAAGTTATTTTCATCTGTCCAAGTTTCAAGTGGTCTTAGTGATGTTTTGTACATTCTTTTCATTGTAAATCAAGTACAACTGTCACCATAAAACATTTTGGGCCATGCATTGATCCATCTTTATATACCGTGGAGATCAAATGTCTCCATGAATCTAGTATGTCTAGATTTCTTAAGCACAATTAGAACACAGAATTTAAGAAAAATTATTTTTGAGGAAAGATAAAGCACCTGGACATTGTGTAGTACAATTTTTAGCTGCTATAATTATTGTTTTGATTTCCCCAATCATCAAGATTACATAGGGCATGTTACTCACTTTGGAAAGCCACTTCTTCTTTTGTGAAAGTGAATTGTGTGATTAACCCCCCCCCCCCCACCCGCCCCCGAGGTATGCCCATAATTTTCATCCCTTTAGAGGGGGAGAAATCCCACTAGACACACGGGACATATAAAAAAAATTGAACAAAAGGGTGGAAGTTGCTCAGCATGCACAGGACCACACCCTCACCCCACAAAAAGATAGTACAGTCTTGCTGGTCCCCTGGTGTGGCAGTTTGGGCATTTGCCCACAATCTGCTTCATGTCCCGAGGGCAGAAAGCCTTCTAGATACCAGGGATTCAGAAGAAAATAAAATGAAGAGGGTGGTCTGCACACCAAGGGCAAGGCCATACCGCACCCCCAAAATGGTTTAACAGTCTTCTAGGCCACCAATAGAGGGGTAGATGGGAGTTGTGTCCTTCATCTGCCTCCCTCGGGGACAGAAAACCCACTAGACACCAGGGACAACAAATTAAAAAAAACAAAGGGGTGGGGGTGGCCACCCAGTGCAGGGCCATGCCACCACCTCTAAAATAGGACTATAACTTTCTGCCCTCACTGGGGGGGGGGCAGATTAAGGAACCTGGCCCCAATATACCCCCAGGGGCAGAAAGACCACTCAACACAAGAGATTTTGCATTTGGGGAAAAAGAAAGGAGTGTGGGTATCACACTCGAATATTGGCCATACCTCCACCCCAAAAGGGACAAACCTGTCTTTCCACTCCCCCATGGGATAGGAGGGCATTGGCCCCCAATTAGCCCTTGGGGGGCAGAAAGTCCACTAGACACCAAATTGTGAGGTTTGCAAAGGCTTCTTGGTAAGAAAACCCAGTGAGATCAACACAAGTCAAGGCGCCCTGGACTCACCCACGTGTCTAGTTTTCAAAACTGTCTGGGTTTGGTAGGTATCCCTGGATGCCAACCAAGCTAGAGTGCAAAATCCAGAGCTACCAATATTGCAAAAATGGTTGGTTTAGAGGAGAAAAATGTAATCTGTCCATTGTGATTTGGGCCCTTTCCTGTAGCAGAAGCTGAGCCCACCTACACAAGTGCGGTATCATTTTTATCAAGAGAAATTGAGAAATGTGAGGCGGTGGGAAATGTGTGGCTCCCCTCATATTCCAGGATGTTTCCTCACTGAAACATGAGGACAATGCATGTTTTTAGCCAAAGTTTGATGTTTGCAAGGGCTTCTGGGTAAGAAAACCTTGTGAGGTCATCACAAGTCCTGCCACACTAGATTCCACAAGGAGTCGAGTATTCAGAAATCTCTGAGTATGGTAGGGATCCCTGGGTGGTAGCTGAGCTAGGGTGCAAAATCCCTAGCTATCTGTATTGTAAAAAATGCATTATTTTGCTGGGTGAATTGTGATGTCTCCTGGCCATGTTTCAGGGTGTTTTGTGTTGCAGGTGTTAGGTCTAGCCACACAACTGAGGCACCATTTTGTATTGAGAGACATATGGGAACACAGAATAGTAAAACAATTCTTATTTCCAATTGGATTTAATTGCATTTTTGGCTTCCAAATATGTGCCATTGTGCAAGAAACAGGACATTTTGCCAAATTCCCTCTGGATTACATGATAGCATTGGTAATTACACATTCAGTGGTGCACAAATAACTACTGTTCCCAAACTCAGCATCTTGTGTATATTTCAGAAATACATAGGTTTCCTTCATGCCTATTTGTCTTCATATTTTACCATATGAATTGGTGTACAGTTGTTATATAATGAAAAATCATTGCAAGGTGCAGCTCATTTGTTGGCTCTGGGTATTGCGTGCTTTTGAAGAACCTTCAAACCTTATATATCACCTGATCAGAAATCAGATGTAATACAATATTTGTTTTGTAAATTGGTCATCGTGACAAGAAGCTACAGATGCCCTAAGAGGAAGTCTCTAGACAAATCCACCACTCCTGTACAATATTGAAATGGTCTTTTTTTTATGCTCCACGCAGAGCTCAGGGAGCTAGATATAGGTAATCTATTTTATAAAAAAAGACTTGTCTATAGCATTAAATAATCCAACACAAAAGAAGATCAGCATTTGGATTAAAATACTAAAAGAAGACAACGTAATCGAATCCTTCAATAAGGTCAGAGAAAGGTGGAAAAAGAGGGAAGACATTGAAATTAGCAAACTGACATGGGATAAGATTAATAAATTTAATAAAACCATCTTCCGCTGTGCTAATTTTAAACGTATGCAATTTTATAATAAATGGTTAATTTATACAACTCCCTCATTCCTTCACAGTATTTATCCCCAATTTGTCGATAAGTGCTTCCGTTGTGAAGAAAAGGGCACCTGAAAGCATATCGTCTGGGAGTGCCCCAAAATACAGGAATTCTGGAAGAAAATAGAAAAATATCTCTGCACCACGACCAAAGCCATTATTTCATTTGATGAGTTAACTTTAGTCCTAGGTTGCTTCTCGAGCCACACTCCATACGACGAGTCCTTATTTATAGCATCTCTAATAGCTAAATCGCTTATTTTGCAGTCCTGGAAATCAGAGACAGTACCAACCCTACAAGCATGGAAGGCAAAACTATTACGGATTCAGGGTAGGGAAAGAAAATACGCACTGAGATCAGGGGCCCTTAGGAAATACGATAAATACCGGAGTGTGTTTGAATCCTAGTCTGACTCTCTTGGATATCAATTTTTAACTACTTATTCTAATATTAGTCTGCTGGATCGCTATTACATTAGCACTATGCACACTGCACTTTATGAGTAAGTTTTAAACTGTTGAAATCTGAACATGTTTCTGTATTTAAATGAAGTTGGTGTAAGTTGGGTTTGGTTTCTGATTTTTCTTTTTTTTATATTAACTCTGCAGTTAATGCGCCATGCAATGTCTTTCTCTGTGTTTATGCACACGCACTTTGCTCCATACTGTATTAATTCTGCTGCTAATGTGTCATGTAATGTTTATTATGTGTTTATGAACTCTCAATAAAAATATATAAAAAAAAGAATCTATAGATGAAACATTTTCTACTCATTGTTTTTTTAAATCTAAATAGTTCATTTCATTAGGAAAATGTGGAGTGATCTGCACAAATAGCCCCTTGATGAATTCTGAATTATGTCTAATTTTCTGAAATGTGCAGCCTTCTTAGATATCCCCTGGCTTTAACACCTGTTTCCACAACAATCTGAAACCAGACAGAAACAACAAAAAATAGGAAAAAAGGTCAAACTCTTTGAAAATGCAGAAACGGTGGTTAAAAAATAGTTTTTTTGATACAACCCTGCTTGCTCCTGAAAGCTGAGAAGATGGAGATCCTAGCATAGCAAACCTTTTGTTGATGTCATTTTTATAAAAAAATATGTGCTGTCTTGCGGAGCACTTTTTCCGTTTTCTCATAATTTAGCTATATTTTCTCTATTTTATCGGTCTACTCCAGGGGTATCTTTAGAATCCCAGGATGTTGCAAAAAATGGCACAAACTTTGCTGGATACCTTTTGTGGGAAAAAAGGTATGAAAGTTTAAACTTGAGGCTCGATGAACATCTGAAAAAGGACTTAGCACTGAGGGGAGTAGGAAAGTCTTAGCAGTCAATAGATTAAATATCATGCAATGGATCAGTTTTCGCCGCTTTGAAGGTTCCTGCACTGCTGGTGATAACAGAAATATTATTACCCAACTGTGGTTCTGCTTTTCGTGCCAGGTATTTTAGCCAGTTAGCAAATGCAGTTATTGCACTTCCTTCGCTGAGGCGTCACAGATAACATACACAACAGGAGTGCAGCGTGATCGTCATTAGAAAGAAAAGGACAGGGTCTACAGCTGACAAGAAGGTGTAGGTGCTGGAGTGAAACACCACACAGGTTGCTGCTTAGGCCTCAATACTCCCATCCTTACTTACATCTCTAAAGCATTAGGCACTCTCAAACATCTAGAAAAAATCATGCATTAAATAAACAGCCAAAACGAAGTGCCTGATTTTGACGTCAGTCAGACGCCCATCCGACTGCCATCACATTGGGATGGAAACTGACTGACATGTAGTTGGAAGTTCCACCCACCAAATTAAGATGCGACCACCATGAAGGTGGTTGGAAACATCCCCTTTTTCATTGAATATTGTGCTATTGCCCAGAAAAGGGCCGCAGCACAATCCACAATTGAAAAGGGGATGTTTTGAATACCCATGGACCGAGTGCCATCCACCATGAGGTGCCTGGCACATGGGTCATAGATATTTGATGGGGCACCACGGGTGTCCCCCGGGCCTCATAGCGGAGGCCCATGGTGGCATGCTAGGTGCCCCAAAGTTCCTTTCTGATAGCCTTTTCATGGCTGTCAGACCACCAGAGAAAGGCTGTCAGAAAGGGGCATCGTAATCCTTACGACGGTACCTGTGCAGGCACTGCCACTATTACAGGGATTATGATTCGACCTACAACATCATAATGCAGCAGTTGGACTGCTATGCTGGATGTCTGTTAGAGTGCCACCAATAGCCTGTTGGTGGGTTTTGGATCGCCATCCTAATCAGGTCCTAAGTCGTTCAAGGGGACATACAAGATTTAATGCACAAATGGGTCATTCAGTTTAACTAGCCAATGGATGAAAAAAAAATAAGGCAAGTGCCTTCCTGAACAAACCACACCACTATGTCGCAAGCAAGGTGAGCGCAAGCTAGCAATGACAAGCAGTGTGCACAACTAAGACATGTACCTGTTGAGTACTAGATGCTGTGAATATCTATCAAGTTTCTTTCATGATTGCCCATGTAAAGGGCAACACCTTCCAGTAGCCACCCTGCTCTTATTATACACATGGAAGGTGGCATTTATCTCCCTGAAAGAATCCCTGATATAAGTAAAAAAAGCCACAAACTGCATAAAGAATCTCCTTGGCTATCTTGGTAGTTCTTGATTTAAGATGATGGATTAAAGCAGGTGTTGAAAAAGTAAAGCACCAAAACCACGCTGTACCGAAATTTAGAAAGAGCAAAGCATTGTTCTTTGAGAACTTGAACTCCAGGAAGAAGTTCAGCTAGTAAGTGGACTAAAAAAACTGAATAGAATGGTAGCAAGTGGGTGATGAACATGATGAAAAATACAGCAATGAATATATAGTGAAGTTCCTGTGTCTTATCATAGACTTCCTATTCAAGATTTTGTTGGTAAGAGAAGAGGAAACTCACATTTAACATCTTTTTTCGCTTGTATGCTTCCATGCCACAACCACCGCCATTGAAGTTTGGTGCGTCACAAGAGCTAAGGAACACCCCTCCCTCAAGGCGATAGTGGGTGGAGGCCAGGGTCTTTGCCATCCCAGACAATGTGCATTTCACCAAGTCTGCCATGGTGTTTTAACAAGTGGAAGAGTGTTGCAAAGTAACCTCGTTAAAATCCATCAACAGACAAAATACATACTTTGGAATTGACATCAATAGGCAAGGTTGGCCACTCCCTACAACTTATGACATGCACTTCCGGGAAATACTGAGCTATCCTACACAGCGGCTAGTGGCATTACAACTCTGGTAATTGCCTTTTATATGGGCATCCTTTATTACTGGTGATGCTTTAAACTCATCTACCAACCTAACATCACAAAACGGTGCATCTGCATAACAAACACAGTATCTATGACTTATGAGCAATTGATTCTCTTCCATGTTATCATCATTCATATACTTCATCTGCCTGTCAAAGAAATTCTGCCATTAGTGGTTGCCTCTCTGCAGGCTCTGCTTTTTCCATGTTAAGGTAAGACACTACTCGGTGCACTAACTGTTTACCACACCTATATCACGTGCATTATATCTCATGATAAACACATTACATCCACTGCATTGAACGGTAAGGACAGGTAAATAGATTTGAGGTAGGAATAGCAATTAAATACTTATCATGATGATGTAGTGCATGTAATATTTTTATAAGTCAATACTAGTAACCTCGACATAGTGTCATTCTATGTCAGTAGTGCCTAGCCCCTTCGACTGGAGTCCCCTGTCTCTGCTCCAAGATGACAGCGGTTATAGCGAGACATCCCCTTTGACCGTATGACAGGAAGTGCGAGGAGCCTTCCTTCCAATCAGCTTATCCCAACTTCATGGTTTCAGTAGCAAAATACAGTTCTGACCACTGAGTTTAGAAGAGATTCAGGTATGCAAAAAGTGATAATATCTAGGGGGAGTGCAGAAATGTGCTGAGCAATATATACGGATATCGTGACGACCATCTGAACAAAAACATGCCAAACATTTAAACTAATATCTAACTTTATGCATACATGTCTTGCAATGGAGAGGTGTGGCACAACGAGGGAGAGGTGTGGCGCTGCAACCAGAGCGGCTGACTCCGTTGCGCATGGCTTACGGTTCGATCGCCAGCAGCAGCTCAGCTCAGCACCATGTGGTTCTGGGCAATCGCTCACTTAATCCCCCTGAGGTCCCCCAGCGCCTTGAAACCTTAACGGATCACAAGTTCCCACTTTACAGATATATATGGATGGACGGATATGGGTTGCAAGATATGAATCAATACATAGACTTTGCTTGCAATGATCGTTGTGAAATAAACTAGAGAGCACACTTTATAAAGTATTTCAATGAAATACAGAAAATTTGTTCTGCTTGTGATATTTACTGTGTGCATAGCTTACAGCTGCCTGAATGTAGAAAGCATCAAAGTGTACTTTTGGATATCTTTCACTTGTTAATAAAAATGTGCAAGCGAGTAGTCCATTTGTTGGTGGTAGCTCAATGACTTGTTTTCATTACGTACAATTATGTGGATTTCTGAAGTTGCCAAATGCCTTCTTCCAACTTCTACGGAAAACTTTGCGTTTTACAAAGTTGCTAAGTTTTATACTGGCACCCGTTTGCGTGTTACAAAAGACAAACTACTAAGGAAAGGTTTTCGTAAATTTGCTGTTGTGCATACAAAAAACTGTATCTGACTAAGTCTGCATACATTGTTCCATCTTTGCTGGGTTTAATAATAGAGCGAAAGTTATTTCGCAACGTAGTAAAATGTATCTTGCACTACGAAGGAAAACTTTGCGTAGGCGATATTAAAATTGATCTGGGAAATAAATACAAAAATGTGCAGATGGCGAAGAACAGGAACTTTGCATAACTTCAAAAAACACTTTATAAGCACTTCTTAAAATATCTGTACAAACATAGCATTTCATAGAAATTAACGGGGAAACTGTTACAAGTTCTTGTGCATCGACACTGCAGATCTTCTAATTCTAGTGAACATGTTATGAAATATGGACATTATTACCTATGGCAGCAAAGGTGGCCAACTCAGTGTTGAGCCAGGTTCTTGTACATCAGCATGTTTTTGCGTCTTGCAGGGTATTGATTTTTGTTCTGTAGAAAGACAAACCAATTGAGGTCTCTTTCTGAAGAAAAAATAAAAATATCCATAATGCACAGCAACTATTTTCCCTTGTGCTCTTTAAGTGGTTTTTAAAACATTCCACCCAGACTGGCATCCTCTGCATTACAAGCATAAAGTATCGTTGGCTAAAGGCCCACTCTAAATATGGTTGTGCATATGCCACTGTGACCCATCAACTC
Source organism: Lissotriton vulgaris (assembly GCF_964263255.1). Classification (NCBI taxonomy): domain Eukaryota; kingdom Metazoa; phylum Chordata; class Amphibia; order Caudata; family Salamandridae; genus Lissotriton; species Lissotriton vulgaris. The sequence continues at coordinate 484,065,827 of NC_141693.1, read as the reverse complement.
TGCTGCAGATGGGCTGCCAGGTCAAGGCTTTCAGGAGGCAGAGCCAGCAAGGGGCAGCCTTTGGTAACCTATCTGTTCCCCAACTTCTAAATGGGGCAGGGAAATCACATGTTTGCTGGCACAAGAGCCCCGTTAGTGTTTGGCGGGTCTCCCACTCTGAATAATCCTACATAAGGCCTTATTTCCCATGTAGCTGCTGCTTTTGCTCCTAAAATGTATTTGTGAAGAAATTCATTTTGTCAGGCTGACACTTGTTTTCTCCCCCTCTCTCTGTTTTTCCAATTAACATAAATCATAGGGTGCATGCCAGTGAAAAGTATGAGGTTTTACAATTATTTGTCAGATTCAAGCTAGACTTTTTATGCATAATAAAATCATGACATTACAAAATGTCAAGTGTCACCTGACTGGACATCCTTTTTTCCCAACAACATCATATTCATGTCGAGGCTAGCCACACCTCTGCCTTAACGTTATTTTCCCCATTTCTAAAAGTGTCAGGTTGTCTTCTGGTCCACCTGTATGCATGACCTCAGGGTAAAGACGTACAAGCAACTGGGGATGATGATAAAACCCAGATCTGGAATCTTTGCTTAAGGTCTATAAGAAAGCATTTGCATCTTTCTTATCAATATTTGGCCATTTGTTTGCATTTTCTATGAACTCCCATCCCTCAGCATGGCATGATTATCATAAACATATTTTAAGAAAATATCATTCACTCGAGAATTTCCAGCTCAGCATTCAAGGTGATGGTACCCTTAACAAACATGTGACGGTTCGGCTTTTCTAGTTAAAGACATCTTACCCAGTATCTCAAGACATGGCTGATTGCATCTTCGAGTCAGGTCATTTTATAGGATGCGTGGGTCCACACATTCTGTTCTATTGTGCCATGAATTCTTTTTTACAAAGTAACCTTCAGGTATGTGGTTGGTGAAAATATATATATAATATTAATTCATTCCTCTTCCCCTATGTTTTCTCACCAAAATCAATAATCTCACATGAAGTGAATCCTATATCATGCTTACTCTTGATATCAGTGCCCTTTATACCTCTATTGGTCACGATCTGGGGGTATGAGCCTGTGAATACTATTTGAAAAAAGACCAGCTTGTTTTCTGGAACACACGCAAATGCTTTTGGAGATGATCCAGGTCTGTTTGGAGGATAACATCTTCATACATGACAGGAGCCTATACAGGTAAACAAGGGGGACTGCTATGGGCACCTGCTTCGCCCCCAGCTTTGGCAATTTGGTAATGGGCTGGTGGGAGAAGCAGGTGGCCTGGGCAGACGAGAATGCCAAATATTTTACAGCACACACTGGTCTGGACCCACTACATTGACGATTTATTTGTGCAGTAGAGTGGGTCCAGACTGGAGGCTGAATATGTTGATATCCTCAACAAGAACCCCTATAGTTTGCATATCACCACAGATATGAGTGTTAGCGAGATAGCCTTTTTAGGTATGTTGCTACAAGTAAAAGAGGGCCAAATCAACACCAAAGTATATCGCAAGATGACAGTAGGAAAAAGTACTCTCCATTTCAAAAGCCAACATCCACCAACTTAAAAAAAAGTATCCCCTACGGGAGACATTAGGGCTGAAAATAATTTGTAGCCAGGAACAGGAATTCCAAGGGCAGGTACAAAAGATGAATGAGCGGTTTAGCAAACGGTGATATTACCCGAAAACTTTGGTTGAGGCTACACGTAAGTCAGATAATATCAGCAGAAATCAGCTGCTTTCTCCTAATGATAGAGTTCAAAAGGAAGGGACATCAGCCAGATTTGATACTTGTTTTAATCAAATGTCTCCCAACATATATCGGCTCCTGAAAAGACACTGGCAGGTAGTCAAGAATGACAATGTAATTGGTAAAGATTTACCCATGGCACCTCCAGTGATTTACAGAAAAGGGAGGACATTGGGTGATAATTCGACACAGTTATTTTAACAGAAGCTGTAAACCAGGCACTTGGCTATCTACTGTGAAGAGGTTCTTCAAGTGTAATCCCTGCAAAGCCTGCAGAAAGGTGAAAAAGGTCCTCACATTTAAATCTAGTGATGGACAAAATATACAAATGGGTATTTTAATTGCAATACTGATCAGTTCATTTATCTACTCAGCTGCCCTTGTCCCCTGATGTATGTGGAGAGTACAATCCTTCCCCTCAAAAACGTATGTTGGAACATCAGCGGGCGATTAGGAATCAGGACTTCACATACTCTTTAGCAAAACATTGTTGCGACAAACATGAAAATAATCCTGGATTATTGATGTTCTTTGCTGTGGATAGAATCCCCCTGAACATAAGAGGAGGCAATAGAACCATGAATTTGAGATGCTTGGAATGCAGATATATCTTGGATTTAAATACAATATTTCCGAATGGGTTAAACAGGGATAGGGAGTTAGATGTACATCTGGGAAGATGGTTTATCAACAATCTCCATGTTCCCTCATGTTGTTTAGTACCATGTCTCCTCTTTGAAAATGGATGGGCCTTAGCAGGTTTTTATGATGAAGGGCTGTGCAATAAAATAAGAAACTATTTCCGTATTAGAGCACTTTAGATATCTATGATCCATTGGCGGTGAAATTTTGCACTCAGACACTTTATGCACTACATTTGTTTTATATACTTATAGCTATTTATTATATTTATAGTTAGAGGATAGAATATATATATATTTATATAGTGTTATGATATGAATATACCTAAATAGAATTGATAGACTTACATATTTTATAGTAATTTACTTATTGGGTATTACATTGCATTCCTTATCAACTTATTTATTTAAATCCTCTCATTTATAGCTTGTATAATGTATGATGTGTGTATGTATGATGTGTGAAGTGTATTAGGTTGATCAGAATGCTCTGGGCTGGCCATGATTATTTCATTGAAACCATTGGTATGATTCCCTCTATGTCCCATGATGCTTTTATTTGGTTAGGGCACTGGCCCAAGATTTTGCTTCTTAAATGTTCCTTAGGTCCAAGTAGGAGATAAAGGATGAATTAAAATGTTAAGTTGGCTTGTTTTTTATATAAAATAATTTATAAAAACCAAAAAGAGTATAAATGTAAAAATATAAACATAATTTTCAAATGGAAATGTACTAAGCCAGTTTAAAAGACAATATGCATATGGACTAGGGCATGAAAAGTAACGGATGTAGTTATAGTTAGGATTCTCAGATAACTTTGTCATTGTTTGATGAATCTCCATGAAAATCTGCCGACCTATTCTTTTTCTACGTTGACCGATGATGCAAAGTTTTGTGGTGATTAGTTAAAAGGGTGCAAATAAAAAAGGGGGGTCCCAAAACATATTTTTCCACCAATGCATTTTTCATAGACTTATTAAACAAATATAGCGACAAAATGGCTGAGCAGATTAACATGACATGACAGGAATATAGATTATGTTGTGGAAATGGTCCGTATTTCATTTAATCTGCATTTTCTTAGAGATTTGTAAGTAATAGGAGACTAAAAGTTTTGTGATATAATGTATTTGGCTGCGGGAATGGGAATAACCACAGTACATGGTGATGACAAAAAAACTATATTATTGGTTAATCGAAGCCCTTGCAAAAGCAACCATATTGTTTAGACCACACTTTCTCTTTGTTATAGCTTATTACTCTTTTTGTAAGGTATAGGAAGAAATTAGGCAGTTTAGCAAACTCTGTAGAGTTGAGGAAAAGTATTGTATTGATTTATATTTTTTTTAAGTAACAAATGTGGTGCTGCAGTACTTTCTCGAAATATTTAGAAAGAACAGAGATAGTTATTTAAATATATAAATATATATATATATATATATATATATATATATATATATATATTTATATCCTTTATGGGTCAGGTATATCGACAATGTCTTCGTGCTATGGCAGGGCATGGAGACATCAATCGATCTTTTTATTGAGGAGGTAAATCAGAATTCTCTAAATTTGGAATTTGTGGGGAATTCAAGTAAAATATCTATAGATTTCCATGATAATAGGATCACTCCCATAAATAACAAATTGGAAACTACTGTGTTCCGTAAGATCACTGCTGGGAACTCAATCCTACATGCCGAAAGTGCCCACCCAACAGCTCTTATAAGAAGTATTCCGTTTGGGGAATATTATAGAGCAAGACGCACTTGCAGCAGTGATGACCAATACAACATAATAGAGACTGAGATGACCCAAAGGTTTATCCAAAGAGGATACAAGGAGACGGTCCTCAAAGGTGCTTCTAATAAGGCTAGAAGGTTGATTAGACAGAATATACTTTTTGAACCATCTAGAACTCAGAAACTAAATAAGATGCAGAAAGACCAAGGCACTTCGAGATTTATAACGACATTTAACATCAAGCACAAAGAAATAAGAGCAATCCTTAGAAAACACTAGTATTTAATAAGAAATTATCCAGTGTTAGGTTCAAAGGTAAAAAGGAATCCTGAAATAACCTATAGAAAGTCTAAATCCCTGAAAGATTTAGTTGTGAAAAGTGAGTTCGTAGACAAAAAAAGAAATAACACCGACTGGCTTAAACCTAAACCTGGTTTTAAGAGATGTTTTAAATGCAAAGCATGCCAGCATGGAATGAATCGCACGGATTTTAAAACCTCTTTTAATAAGATAATCAAAGTTAGAAGTGCCATCTCTTGCAAGAGTGAATATGTAGTGTATTTACTACAGTGCCCATGTCCTAAAATCTATATCGGAGGCACTATTTTACCAGTGCATCAGCGAATCCTTCAGCACAGACGAGCAATTGTTAATCAGGACAGGTCCTACCCTGTGGCTCGACACTTTGAATTACATCATCAGAGTAACCCCGTAGGCCTGCAATATTCATGCATTGCAGAGGTCCCAAAGAAAAGGAGAGGGGGAGATAGGAAAAGCGAACTCAGAAGATTAGAGACCTATTTTATTCTAGAGTTCAATTGTAAAGAGCCACAGGGTTTGAACGTGGATGAGGACCTTTATACATGTTTAAACTGATTATTTGTAAATACGATGAATTGATTTATAAACCTCGAGTATACCGAAACTGTATTTTTGAAATTTTGATTTGTTAATGCTTTTAATTGACAAATAGTTTCAATTTTAATATTTTTTGCTTCCCTTCTTTTAACTGCATGGGTGGGAGTATGTTGTGTAAAATTCAAGTGGCTTAGTGAGAAATGAAATGGAATGAGTAATGCGTTTTTTAACTATTCTATGCACGGACATTTTAGATAATTCTTTGTTTAAGTGCAATAGGAGTGGATTGTTTACATATTGAGTACGAGGTACTATTGTTGGAATATAAGCATTAGCACTTTTGGAAAATGTAACGCACTTAAGCACTAGCACTTTATTATCTTCTTTGGATTTGTGTGTTTCTTATAGAGTAGTTGTTTTCAGTAAAAGAGTATTATTGTTTACAAAACCACTTGCACTTTATGATGGAATAATAAGGTTAATTTGATTAAGATAGCGTTACCAATTGTGAAATTCCCATTTCAAACTAGAATAGACTGGTATAGCCACGTGATGAACTAAGTTGAGTTATCGAATTAGTTGTTCAAAGGTCAAATTTAAAGGCAATTAATTGGGAAATAGAATGGTACAGCAAGATATAATCCCAAAAAAATTCCAAAAGGTTTCATTCGTTTGAATAGGCACTTGCCCAAATAACTGAGGAACCTCTGTTTATGTATGTGTTTTAAATAATGAATTGTTTATGCACTTGCACATAATTGGAAAAATGTTTTTTATCAGTTTTAATATCATTTAAAACATGTCATTGGAATTTTAATATTTTCTCACTTTTCAATCGGCTTTTATGCTAAACAATAAGTGTTTTTGAATTTCTGTTGTACCAAAATCCCATTAACTTGCAAGTGCTAAAATGGCCGCCAGATTTGTAAATAACTGAACAGGTTTCTGTATGTCCTTTTACAATGTCTACTACCCTATCCATGTACTAAAAAAGGGTTCAATGGCGACGCAAAACATCGTGATCAAGGGAGCTTGACTCCCGAAACGCGTTGATGTAACTTGAAATAAATAAAGCCTGAAACCTATGATACCCGTGTGAGAGTGCCGGATGATTTCTACTGGTAAATTGGAGCAGATATCCTATCTTGAATATTTATATATATATATATATATATGCGTTCCACAAATCTTCAAAATTACGAAGAAAACAAGACACCCAGAGCTTCAGTTCGAGGATTTATTTGGCAGATGAACAAATCTCCACGACGCGTTTCGCCATTACGGCTTGGTCACGCTCATCTCATGGTATTGGCAGCCATTTTTAAAACCCAACACCCCAGTGCACATAGTTTCCATCACGGTAAAGTGGCGGCCATCTTGTAACATGGTCATACATAGGACAAATCATAAATTTTGATGATATAATCATGTTTTGTAACTAAAAGATGTTAAAGAGGCATATATTTCTGATATTACCACAGTCATGACATAAATTTGAGTCCCATGATTCATAGTGAATAATAAACACAATTACCTTATCCTGCGCGGATATTGATACATAATTAATAATGAATATCATTGAGCACATTGTTATCACTATATCGTTCAAAATTATAGACGAACAGGAAGCGTCCTAATGGATGGATCCATCCTTCTGATTGGATGTTGCAAACATACTTGTATATTATTGGTTACATCATCATTGCTTGGAAACCCAAAAGTGACAACGTCTGATATACACGCTCCCGTGAAATCAATAATCTTACTGTTACATAATTGCTTGCCATAAGCCTAGGTCCTGCCCCAGTGGGCGTTTCAGCGCTTGGCTATCAAACAATATAACATTATTGAATTTCCAATTGGTACAATTGCCCATGTGGGCATATTATATATAAACCTTGGTCTTGCCCTAGTGGGCACTTCAATAGATGATCATAAACCAAAAAACTTGTTATAAATGTCCAACGTAATAAATCAGAACAAATACATCAACGATAGTGCATGTGATTCCGCTTAGACATCCATGTTCTTCCGCTACCCCGTGATGTGTGAAATCTAAAAATAAAATTATTGAACATTAAAATCAAGAACACCACGGACAATATTCTCAAGTCAGTATTCATTCATGTAAGTGAATTGACAATTCTTCTGTGATATTCAAACCTTTTGGTGTCAAGCTTTCAAAATCCACAATGTATTTGGACTACAATTTTCTGAGGGACCATTCTCGATTGCCTCCTCTCACTCCAAGATCGACACTATCAATTACTACCAGCTGAACCAGTTGTTCATTTTGCATGTGCATAGCTGAGAAGTGTCTTGCAACTGGGTATTGTTTGTTGTTATTGTGTATGGCACGTAAGTGTTCTAATAGCCTTTTCTTTGCTGTGTGTTTTGTACTGCCCATGTACCATTTGTTGCAAGGACAGATCAGTATGTATATGCTATATGGGGTGTTACATGTCAGCCGTTTACGAATCGTGAACTCTCTGTTGGTGTTTGGAACATTTCGAGTTTTACAGTCTCTGCTAAACTTGCAGGCTTTACATTTGCGACAGCATCTGAAACCTATACCTTCTTGTTTCTTTGAGCCTATTGCTGAGATTACGTAGTTGTGACTAAGCTTTTTGAGATGGTTGTCCGTTTGTAGGACATGCCAATGTTTTTTGAAAATCTTACGCACCTCATGTGCTTGCCCAGGGAAAGTGGTTATGAATCTCACAATACGACGAGATGAGCGTGACCAAGCCATAATGGCGAAAAGCGTCATGGAGATTTGTTCATCTGCCAAATAAATCCTCGAACTGAAGCTCAGGGTGTCTTGTTTTCTTCGTAATTTTGAAGATTTGTGGAACGAATTTAGAAGCCTGCTGGTGGCTACAACAAGACCGCCCGTGACAGCGTGACTCTGTAACCAGCAGTGGTGGAAAGCCATTTATATATATCTATACTACTATTATAAAGAGAGAACTTGCACCTTTTGGCCAGGTAAACTCGGGAACCACAGCGCCAATCTACACACCCGATACATCTATGAAAATGTCAGGGTGTGTAGATGGACATAGGCTATATAATTTTTTTTTAAAAAGTTGATTAAAAAATTAAGTTTGTAAACAAAGTAGTCCCCTGAAAGTAGCGCCGGCCGGGACCTAGCGCTGGCCGCTACGCGACGTGCGTGAGGACGAAGGAGGAGGGCGGTGCAGTGACGAGCGGCTGTGCAGTGAGGAGCGGCGGCACAGGTAAGGAAAGGGAAAGTGAGACTGTGTGATGCAAATGTCGGAGCGCGAGTGAGTCGGGGTGAGAGGGGGCGGCGAGTGAGTCGGGGTGGGAGGGGGGCGCAAGTGAGCCGGGCAGGAGGGGGGCGTGAGTGAGTCGGGCGGGAGGGGGGCGTGAGTGAGTCGGGCGGAAGGGGGGCGCGAGTAAGTCGGGGCGGGAGGGGGGCACGAGTGAGTCGGGCGGGAGGGGGCGCGAGTGAGTCGGGGCGGGAGGGAGGCGCGAGTGAGTCGGGCAGGAGGGAGTCGGTGCGGGGGGGGTCGGGGCAGGTGTACTGCCCCCAGCCCCTTTCTGTCCCAGGCAACGCTGGGGCGGGCTGCTAGTATATATATATATATATATATATATATATATATATATATATATATATATATATATATATATATATATATATATTCACGAGCAAATGTCCCAAGCGGGGGGAGCAGCTGAAAGCCGGTGGTGGCGGCGAGGATCGGGAGAGCCTCGCTGTTTATTGCTGGAGCAAGAAATTCTTCACTAAAGAAGACGCCGCACACCACTTTGAATTTCGCTAGTTTCTTTATTTTCCTGTAGGTTTTCCCCACCTACGCGTTTTGGACTTTTACAAGTCCCTGATCACGGTTTACAAACATTAGTCCTTTGTTTGTGTTGCTTATTTATACTGTTTGTTCCACTGAGCACATTATGATGCATTGTGGGAACAGTAGGCAAACTCATTACTTGCTATTATTGCTAGCATAATCACTGTGTTGGATTGCCATTGTTTGGCGCGTTGCACTATTTAAGGAAATTGACCCAGGGATCTTGCCTTGGTATATGCATGTGATTGGCTTTAAGTACGTCAATGTCCAAATAACATATAGCATTATACATTGGATTCATGCTTAGACATTAAAAGTTACATGTCATAATGTCAATTACGGCTGAGTGCCAGAATTTTATAAATCCTATATATGCGTGCGTCAAACTAACAGCTCTCCTGCACTGTGACAATATATAAATATAATTTTATCTTTCCATCACATGTGTCATGTTAGTTCACTTCAACAAGTCAAAAATTACTATTCTTACATACATATTATCATCAGTTGGCACAGCAATTCATTTCTATTTTTCATCTCACTATCAAGCAAAGTCAGAGTTGTACGATTGTTTATAATTGTACATGCATCTCCTCATCCCCGTTGCTGTGCCAACTGATGATAATATGTATGTATACTGAGGCTACGCGAAGTGCGTGGGTAGGCGTAGCTTCATGCCCACTTCGCGTAGCTTCGGGTAGCTTTGTGTACCCCCACTACGCATACTACGCCCACTCTTAATAAAAACATTCAGCCTGTTTCAGGGAGACCCATTATTTCTGCAGAAAAAGTCTTCTTGAACCAATTTCCAAATTTTGGGATTTTTTCCTTCAGGACCCCGTTACACAGTTACCCTCATTTATCAAAGGCACTGGGCATTTTCTTCAAAAACGAAAGACCACCAAGTGGGACTCTGACTGCCTACTTATTGCCATGGACATTACATCCTTATATACTAGCATTCACCGGTATACAGGTAGTTAAATAAATTCTGAAGCTGCGTAGTATTCATCTGCACGACCAGAACATGATGATTCTAAAAATGATTGAAACCTGTCTCATGAACAATTATTTTATATTCAACAGGGAAGTGTATCATCAGCTCAGAGAAGTGGCTATGGGGGCGTGTTTCTTTCCCAGCTATGCTTGTCTTCAGGTAGGCTTGTAGGAGGAACAGGTCCTCAGAACCCCCCATAAAATTATGTATAATGCCCATGTACTCCAGTGGTGGAGGTTTATTGACGATATCTATGTGGTGTGAATGGGGTCGGGAGAACCTGCAGAGGATTTTGTTAGGGCCATTAACATCAATGACCTGAATCTAAATTTCACTGCAACTATCAGTGCAGAGAGTGTGCAATTTTTGGATGTGCAATTAACGGTATGTGATGGGGTGTTTCAAATGAAAATGCACAGAAAGGCTACCGCTGGTAACTCTATTTTACACGTGACCAGCTCCCATCCCAGTAACCTAATTCATAGTATCCCCTAATGGGAATTTCTTTGGATCTGTTGGATCTGTAGTTCCCCATCTGATTTGGAAACTTGCCAAAATGAAGCCTTACAGAGGTTGTTGTCATGGGGTTACAAACAGTCGAACCTGTTATCAGCACTCAGCAAGGCCAATAGTCTGACAAGGGAGCAGTGACTCCAGGGCAAGCCTAATACCATCACCCCTGGCCACAATTCCACCAGGTGATCAAAAGAAGATTCAGATTCCATGAGTCTAATAACCATGTATAGTAGGCAGTCTACGCAGATTTGGATGTATCATCTACACCCACTGGCCGATAGTATTGACAGACCTGACTCTATCTCAACATCTGCCTCAGTTACCTGCTTTAACATTTAGACGTGCAGCCTCTAGGAAGGATGCACTTGTCAAAAGCAGCCCATAGACCAGTATGTCTACCTCGTGGTTATCGCCCAGAACAGGATTTTACAAATGTAGTTCCTGTCGGGCCTGCAAATTTGGGGTTAACACCAAGGAGTTTACAATTGCATTTGACACTAGACCAGTTAAAATCCAAGGTCATTATACTTGCCGCACCACGTATGCGGTTTATGTATTGGAATGTACCTGTTCACTCAAATATGTGGGAAGCACTAAGCTTCAAGTATATAACAGGATTCACCAACATCTGCGTGCAGTTGTCAATTCTGACCCCTCCTATCCAGTTGCCCGACATCTCAAATTAGTTCTTAATAACAACCTCAATGGTCTGAAACACTTTGTCATGTGTACTATGGTCAAATCGATCCGTGGTGGCAACAGGGATAAACAACTTTCATACTCAAACTCGATACCAGAATGCCCAATGGGTTGAACACAGGGGAGGACCTTTATAATTTTCTATAAACTATGTTACAGTTGACTGCCTTCTTCTTTGCTGAATCTAGAAATATTGTATTCTCCTAAGATGTCTGTTTTCCATATGTACTTTACTAACTGCATCGTATGATTTTAAATGAATTCACACTGTCACTCATGTTTGTAGTGTAGTTCTAACATCGTTATGGAACATGCCCTTCATTCAGGATTATCAGGCCTTTTTGAAGCGGCTTCACTTGCACATTTTTTTAGGATGATTTCACAAATTGTTTTGCAATTTGCACTTAGCAAGCACTAGCATTTTTTTACTTGCACTATTTTAGGGAATCGTGCAATATGATTGCAGGTTGAAATGTTTACATTTATGTTTTATGATGTTTTTAACATCCATCTATGAGCAGAGGGTTGCTTAGACAGATTGCCTCTACTCATGTTTTTATCATTTTAGGCATTTATTCACCTATTAGTGGTATGATTTATTCAGATTCATGATATTTATCATACATTTTTTTAATGCCTTAAAACATAGAGGTTGGTGTTGACAGCGTGTCTAATTATTTACATCCACTCTCGGTTTTACAATAGTCACTGTATTAAGATGTTAAACCAGGGCGGTCGACCTCACTTTTAGCCCGCACGGCTGAATGGATTTCCACCAAACTTGGCAAAATTGTAGGGACTGGTAGCCCGATGTGCCTTTGCTATGTCTCAAGATATGTGTTCCAGTGGATTTTGAGTAATTTAGGTTCAAAAAAGTATATATATCTATGGCAGCGACCCGGTACGCGCTCCGGGGAGCGCTCCGGGCGCGCCACGCGACTTGCGCACAGAAAGCTGATTGGCTCTCGGGTGTCTGTAAACATTCGAAACAGTGCGGAGCGGCCGCCATCTTGTGTCTCGGTAGGATAGAGACACAAGAGGTGGAAAAAAAAAGGGGGAAATGACCATAAGGGGGCAGGGATAGACCCCCCTGACCCCCTAGGTTTGATGTGGGGGCCATAAAAGGGCCCAGCGGGGCCTCAAAACATTTTTTTTAATTTGCGCGGGGGGGGCGCCCGGTACGCGCACTGGTACGCGCACCGGGGAGCGCACCGGGGAGAAAAGAGAATGGCAGAGTTTAAAATTTTAAGTCATTTTATATAAATGGGAGGTAGTTCTGAAAAGAACTGTTTTTTTTCTTTTTTTTGTTGTTTTATATTTTTTTAATGTTTTTTGAACCATTTTGTACTTTTTTTGGGTTTTCAGAACACTTTTATATTGTTTTTGTATTTTTCGAGGGGAGAAACGAAAAAACAGGGAATTGAAAATGGCTCAACTGGAGCGAAAAAAAAAGAAAATAAATAATTAGGGTTGATTGGGGCATTTGTGGTTGTCCCCAGCAAGGACGATGAGCTTTACACTCTGTTCTCCATAGGAGATGGTCTTCCCACAATATTTACATGTGATTCTGAAATCTGCAAATCGGGGCTGAATGCACGGCATCGTCTCACTTTCCTCTGGTGCAGACGCAGTGGGTTGCTTCCTTTTTGAGCTGGTTCTTGTTGATTGGGGAGGGTTACTGGCCAGTTCCCTCATCTCTGCAGCAGAATAGTTTATAGGATGCTTGCGCTGCATGTGGCGGATCATCGTGTGATTTCCAAAGGAATATTATTTATTAGGGTTCCCCCTAAAAAAAATCCATGTCACAGATCAGGCAAGTCACCTTGGCTGCATTTACCTTTTTCTTCCCCTGTGGAACCGAAAAAAACTCCCAAATAATGTGTGGTCTGGGCTGGTGGTATGGGGTATTTTGTTCTTGGAGAAATGTTCTCCTCCCTTCTTCCTCCTCCTCCTCCTCTTCCTCCTCTTTTTGACCACCAATGAAATCTTGTGGTGGTCCTCTTGGTTGTTGTGGTGGTGGTGGTGGTGCAGATGCACCAGCTGCTGCTGCTACTGAAGCCATTATAATGATCAAAATGGTACAGAGAGGAACAAGCAGGTCTTCCTCAGTCAAAGGACAAAGTCAGAAGAAGGAAAAAAGGTGGGGTCTTTCATCAGAAGGAAAAAAAAATGTTTTGAACCAATGAAAAGTGTTATTTTCAGGTCACATGACCAGTGGCTTCATTATTATGAAACCAAAACTGTTATGAACCAATGAAAAGGTCACATGACCCGACGTGCTTACGCTACGCGCCCCGGGTCGCGTAGCGTAAGCGCGTCGGAAGTTTACGATGCACGATCGTATTCACACGAGTGCTTCTGGGTGTGCTTACGCCGTGCGTTTCACACAGACGCGGCTACGCGATACGTCACGATCATGTTTTCGTTCGCGATAATGGCGCTTACGGGACGCTACCCGGTGCGCGCCCCGGGGCGCTTCATATAATTACACTTTCCGGTGCGCTCCCCGGGGCGCGCACCGGGAGCGCACCAAGGCAAAAAAAAATTTAAAAAATATATATATATATTAAAAAAATGTTGGAAAAAATTGTAGGGACTGGTAGCCCGATGTGCCTTTGCTATGTCTCAAGATATATGCTCAAGTGGTTTTAACGAAAGTTAACTTTGAAAAAATATATATTGGGCTACATTGGGTTATATATATGTTAGAGCCCAAATGTAGCCCAATGTAGCCAAATGTAGCCAAATGTAGCCCAAAGATGGCCACCAGAGACAAAAAAAACAAATGTAGCCAAAATATTAGCCAGATGTAGCCCAAATATAGCCCAATGACAGAATGTCCCAGAGTGTTCTAAAGAACAACTAGTGCGCTAACAGCCTTACTTATAAACTAAGATTTATAGTTAGGAATTAGCATTAAAAAAACCTTTGAAATTCACTGAAAAAACCATAGGTTTCACACCAGTTATAGTTAGGAATTTGCATTTAAAAAACCTAATAAATTCACTGAAAAAACCATAGGTTTCACACCAGTTATAGTTAGCTGGAAATTTTACTGACATAAAACCATTGAAATTCCCACGTTATAGTTAGTTGGACTCACTATAACTTGCGCGTGCAATGCACTGCTGATGACGTCACATATTACATCACTCATGACATGGTCAGTGACATCACTCATGACATCACTGATGACACCATCCAGTGAATGTGTGTCTTTCTGAAAAATAAATATTAGTGAGTAATGTTTAAAGTTTTAAATATATGTATTAGTGTTTCACTTTGTGTATAAGTAGCTGCATGGGTTGGTGAGTAGGTACATGTGTATGTACATGGGTTAGTAGATGTTTTATTAGTATCAGTATGAGTGTTTGTATTGTTTAGTGTTGGAATTACTTACAACATTGATGCATGAGTGACTGACTCACTGTTTGTATGTGTTTTGAAGACAACATATGTGCAGGACTGTATGGGTGGATGAGTGTGTATATGTGTGTGTTAGTGAGTGAATGACTGTCTCACTAGTGTCTTTATCAGTAACGACATATGTTTTAATCTGATATATGTGAGTATTGATGTTTATAAGTGAGTAGATGTGAGATTGTAAGAGTTCCTGTTTAAATAAGTATCTATAAGTAATTGTTTAAGAGAGTGAGTATGTGTAATTTTCCTTAGAAGTAAGGTGGTAGTGTGTGTATAGCTGTATATGCAAATTAATGGATGCACATTAGTTTATTTGCATGTGTGATTATGTGTGTGAGTAACTTTTGGATGACTATCGGTGTGTAATATGATGTATAGGTGTTTCACTACATTTGATGAGTGAATATATGGATGAGTGACTATGTAGAACTGTTGGTGAATGAGTGGATGTGTACATAGATGGTGGTATTACTGAATTGGTTGTTGTAACTGGTATGGGTATCACCACTTTTTTGGAAAATGTTAGTTTTTATTTTTCAATATGTGTTTCAAGTTTACTTTACAGTGAAAGGAGGTCAGTCTCTCTGTCACAAGGATGGTGTCATCAGTGATGTCATGAGTGATGTCACTGACCATGTCATGAGTGATGTAATGTGTGATGTCATCAGCAGTGCATAACACGCGCAAGTTATAGTGAGTCCAACTAACTATAACGTGGGAATTTCAATGGTTTTAAGTCAGTAAAATTTCCAGCTAACTATAAATGGTGTGAAGCCTATGGTTTTTCCAGTGAATTTGATAGGTTTTTTAAATGCTAATTCCTAACTATAACTGGTGTGAAACCTATGGTTTTTTCAGTGAATTTCATAGGTTTTTTAAATGCAAAATTCCTAACTATAAGTCTCACTTTATAAATAAGACTGTTAACGCTCTAGATGTTCTTGAGAACACTCTGGTACATTCTATCATTGGGCTATAGTTGGGCTACATATGGCTGATATTTGGGCTACATTAGTATTTTTTTGTCTCTGGTGGCCATCTTTGGGCTACATTTGGGCTACATTTGGGCTACATTTGGGCTGTAACATATATATACCCCAATGTAGCACAATATATTTTTTTTTTAAAGTTATTTTTTGTTAAAACCACTTGAGTATAGCAAAGGCACATCGGGTTACCAGTCCCTACAATTTTTCCCATTTAAAATATATATTTTTTTTAATCATTTTTTTTCTTCCTAGGAGCGCTCCCGGAGCGCGCCCCGGTGAGCGCCTTGGAGAGCGTACTCGTTCGAAGCGCCCCGGGGCGCGCCCCGGGGAGCGTCCCGTAAGCGCCAATATTGCGAACGAAAACATGATCGTGACGTATCGCGTAACCGCGTGATACGTCATATGACTCACAGCGTAAGCGCACCCGGGAGCACGCATGCGCATACGATCGCACAACGTTCTGACGCGCTTACGCTACGCGACCCGGGGCGCGCCCCGGGTCGGGTAGCGTAAGCGCGTCGGGTCATGTGACCTGAAAATAACACTTTTTATTGGTTCACAACACTTTTGGTTTCTAAATGATGAAAGCCCTGCTCATGTGACTTGAAAATAACACTTTTCATCGGTTCAAAACACCATTGGTTTCCAAATGATGAAAGCCCTGGTCATGTGACTTGAAAATAACACTTTTCATTGGTCCGGAACAGTTTTTTTTTCCAAATGATGAAAGCCCCCTCCTTTTTTCTTTATTCTGACTTTGTCCTTTGACTGAGGAAGACCTGTTTGGAGATCTGTCTCTAATATATTTTTCTTAAAAATGGCTACAGTAGCAGCAGCAGCTGGAGCATCTGCCCCACCACCACCACCACCACCATCAAAAAGACCACCAGAAGATCACATTGGTGGTCAAGAACAAGAGGAGGAGGAGGAGGAAGAGGAGGAACACCCAAGGCAGTTCCTGCAAGAAGTTCATCAGCCCTACAAACCAAAAGAGCACTTCGTATGGCAGTTCTACAAAATCCCAAGGGGTTTCAAAAAAGTCAACGCTGCGAAGGTGACTTGTTTGATTTGTGATGCAGAGCTGTCCAGGGGGAACCCTAACAAAAAATATTCCTTTGGGAATCATACCATGATTCGGCACATGATCCGTTGGCACCCAATCAACTATTCTGCTGCAGAGGTAAGGGACCTCTGCAGTAAGCTACCCCCATCATTATCTAGACCCTCAACATCAAACGAACCAACTCCATCGGGTTCAGAGGCAACAGAGACAATGCCTATCATACAACCCAAATTTAACGATTTTAAAATCATGTGCAGACATTGTGGTAAATTATTTGCTATGGTGAGCAAAGTGTTAAACTTATCATCTGTGCTGGGGAGAACCATAAGTGCCCAAAAAAAACTAATTTTTTGCACAATTGTTTTTGCTCCAGTTGAGCCATTTACAATTCCCTGTTTTTTGTTGCTCCCCCAAGAAAATACAAAAAAAATATGAAACTGTTCAGAAAAGCCATAAAAAGTAAAAAATGTTCAAAAAAAAAACAACAAAAAAAAACCAGTTCTTTTCAGAACTACCTCCCATTTATATAAAATGACTTAAATTTTTTAACTCTGCCATTCTCTTTTCTCTCCGGTGCGCTCCCCGGTGCGCGTACCGGGCGCTCCCCCCGCGCAAATCAAAAAAGAAAATATATTTTTTTTTGCCCCGCGGGGCCCTTTTATAGCCCCCACATGAAAACTAGGGGGTCAGGGGGGGGTCTACTTTGCCCCCTAATGGTCTTTTCCCCCTTTGTTTTGGCCACCTCTTGTGTCTTGATCATACCGAGACACAAGATGGCGGCCGCTCCGGACCGTTTGGAATGTTTACAGACACCCGAGAGCCAATCAGCTTTCCGTGCGCAAGTCGCGTAGCGCGCCCGGAGCGCTCCCCGGAGCACGTACCGGGGCGCTGCCATAGATATATATATTTTTTTAACCTAAATTACTCAAAATCCACTGGAACACATATCTTGAGACATAGCAAAGGCACATCGGGCTACCAGTCCCTACAATTTTGCCAAGTTTGGTGGAAATCCTTTCAGCCGTTCGGGCTAAAAGTGAAATTGACCGCCCTATGGAAATTAACATCGGGAAAACGCGTTTTGGGACCCCCCTTTTATCTTGGCCCCCGCTTGACGAATCCCCCCCAAACTTTCAGGGAAGGACCGGAACGCCGCGAGGCCATTTTGAGGAACTTTTCAGGCAGATTCGTCAACCGGCGCCAAAGTTATTCCAAATAGAATTTTGAGATTTAACATTGAAAAAAATCCTAACTATAACTACCTACTGGCGACCAGCGCCAGTAGGTAATATATATATATCGAAAACAGTCCTGTCCGCTATTCACGCGGACTTCAGCAGGCGCAGACCTCTTTCCTCCACAAACAAATCCAAAGTCTCAGTAAGACGCCATCACACCAAAATCGTGTCAGCAGTGGTAAAGAATTTATTCAACATGGATGAGAGCAGAGGTACTACTCCCGATTACGAGGTGTGCACACTTTTCCATGGACCAAAAGCGGTCCTATTCTTTAAATCATCATTGTTCAGTAAAAAAATCCATGAATACTTTTTTCTTGTACCATCTTTCTGTACAATATTTTTAATGATAGTTTCTCATTAAACTCGTTTTTCCAAATATTAGCAGATTTCAGTTTTTAACGCATTTCACATCAACCCAATGCATTTCGGGTACAGATGGACCCTTCGTCGGGGGTCTCTATGGAAAGAACAAAAAACAATTTTGAGCCCAAAGCTATGTTCATCATTATATACAACATATTCACTTCGAAATAAACCAGTATCACAAGTCACATGAAACAAACGTAATTATCCATCTGGTATTCAAAGAATATAACTGCCAATTTCGTGTAATATATACACTATGTATCAACGGCACTCAAAGGTTACACTCTCGACCTTGCCAAAAAACCTTTGCCAACATAGTCTCTTTACAACGAGTGGCGATGCATTTATACATTTCACAGTTGGTTATAAATCGGAACGACCAGCGTTCCGTGTCAGTTACTCACAGAAATGCTGTCTTTCAAACCGCCTCTCTTTTCCTCCAATGACTGCCAGGTTAAAATCACGTACTGAGTTCTGGTCTTATATCTATTCTTATTGGTTGGTTTCGCGGTCACATGATCGCCACAGTTTCAAAATATCGGCATTTACATGTCTATAAATCAGCTAATGTAATGACAGTAACATCAAATAACGCTCATAAGTTGCGTGTACATCGCTTCCAGACATGCTCTATTTCATGCCGCTAATCAAACAACAAGTGGTATCAAATACTTAATAAATGCAGTTTAGATCTGATCTTGCTGATAGTGGAGGAACTATCTAAGGAATTGAAAGAAGTGGAGGAAGAATTGGAAGGTATCAAAAGGGAGCTTAATAAACATGATGACTTAACAACATTACTTGAAGATATCAATAAAAAATTGGACAAATATGCGAAAGAAATAGAAGACAGAAAAGTAAAAAAATACAAAAGAGACACAGTGGATTATAAGCTGGAGGAGGTATATAGTTGGGCAGAGGTTTACAATCAAAGAAAATGGCAAAAACCATCCACAAATATCAGTTCCTCTCAGGAGAGTGTTGTATCAGAGTCAGATACAACTCAAAACAGAAGACCAATAGAGAAGAGTGCACAAGCAGGACAGAAATCTCAAACAGACAAGGCTTTTTTAGATACAAGCCCAGCAGCCAACAATGTACCAACAACATCCGCAACTATAGAACCTTCAAAACCAGGAGGGGAAAAAGAAAAAGTAAAGGAGTCAGAAGCGGAACGGGAGCTGACATCCAAGAAAAAGAAAATGAACTTGTAATAAACATCTCAGATAGTACATTGTCTAAAGCTCAACTGAACCTATTGAATAAAGGAATTACATTTGTCCCAGTGTACAAATCTAACCCTGAAGAGACTGAAATAGCCTTATTTAAATTCTTTCGCACCTTGAGGTTAAAAAACTTCTTCAACACTCTTCCGCCCACAGAGAAAGGGGAAAGCACAAGCAAAGAATTCAGAGTTAAGAGCACATTCTGTGCCCCTATATCACACAAGACAATTGATGCCTATGAACGAGTAGTCAACACAGAAATCAAGAACATCAATTATAAGAGTGGTACCAAAAGTAATTTCTCAAAGAAAGAATGGAACACATTAAAAACTTTGAAAGAAAAGACTGAAATAACCATTCAGAAAGCGGATAAAGGGGGAGCCCTTGTAGTAATGAATTCGACTTTTTACAAGGAAAGTGTCAATCAACATTTACAAGACACAAACATTTATCACAAACTTGAACGAGATCCAACAGAAATTTTTGCTGCTACACTCAAAGAGATATTAGATAAAGCTCTAGAGATGAAATGGATCACCAACAAAACTTATCAATTCTTGAACATAAAACATCCTAGGAGGCCACAGTTCTACATGTTGCCGAAGGTGCACAAGCACCCAACACGACCACCGTTTCGGCCTATCGTATCAGCTTGCGGATCTCTTTCTGAACCTATTGGACAATATTTGGACTGGTTTTTACAACCACTAGTCCAAAATTGGTGCACCCACATAAAAGACACTACAGCATTCTTGACTATTCTACAGGATGTTAAAATTCCAGAAAATGAAGAAATCTGGTTGAGTTCAATTGATGTCACCGCATTATATACTTCGATCCCTCACAATGAGGGACTCGAAGCAATGGAGTGGTGCCTATTAAAGAATGAGATTGAGGGACCAGAGAAAATTTTCCTGATGGAAATTTTACATTTTGCACTGTTTCATAGTTACCTAGAATGGGAAAAAGAGTACTATGCGCAATGCAGTGGGACCAGCATGGGCTTTGCTGGAGCACCGTCGTATGCGAACATTTTTATGTCCAAATTTGAGAACGATTACATTCTGGATAACCCAGATTGGAAGAGAGGACTGTTGATCTATAAACGTTTTATAGACGACATATTCATCATGTGGAGAGGCAAGAAAGAAGAATTGGAAGTAAACATCGAGAGGTTAAACTTGATACATGAAAGAATCAAGTTTACACATGAGATTGATCAGCATCAATTATCTTTTTTGGATGTAAAAGTATCCATAAAACATGGTCAAATATGCACGCAAATATGCACTAACGTGCATATTAAAGAAACGGACCGCAACAGTGGGTTACATTACTCAAGCTTTCATCATTAAGCTTTGAAGCAACATCTACCAATATCTCAATTTATCCGCTACAAAAGGATTACATCGGATGCCATGGATGCTTCTGACACTATCGACAGACAGATCAAAAAATATAAAAAAAGAGGATATCCAAACAAACTATTACAAGAGTCAAAAACTAAAGTCATGGCCATGACAAGAGAGTCTCTATTAACAAAAAAAGATAAAACTGACCAAAAACTCACAGTGTGTGTTCTTAAATATTCCATGCAGTCATCGCAAATTACCAACATTATGAGGAAACATTGGGCCATTATAACTCAGGAACCTGATCTCCAACCTTTGTTTGCAGAACGGATAACATTTGCCTATAACAGATCAAAGAACTTAAAAGAATTGTTGAAGCGGAAAGAAAAGGATTCCAATAAGATAATGTACAAAGGAATGCGCAAATGTGAGAACTGCACGCACTGCAATAATGTAATAACGGGATCGTCCTTCACACATCCTAGAACCGGACAAACTATTCAATTAAAACATTCAAGCACGTGTGATACCAAAGGAGTGATTTATGGTATCAAATGCCCTTGTGGTAAATTATACGTTGGGCAAACAGAACGTAAAGTCAAGGTAAGAATAACAGAACACAAGAGTAATATTCAGCAAAAGAATATGAAATCCACAGTGGCAGCACACTGGACAGAAACAGGACATAACATTTCCCAGCTACGCTTTACCATATTAGAAGTGGTTGAAGCATGCCCAGACTTGGACACACACAAAATGAGACTTAGATCAGAATATTTTTGGATAAAAAAGATGGGGAGTCTTCAGCCAGATGGGCTTAATGACAGACTGGAACTAGCATGTTTTTTATAATTTATGAGAAAGACATTTGATTTGTCCTGTTATAGCCTCGGTGAACAGTGTTTACCTGGGGCAATACGGAACATCAAAATATAACTCACTGTTTTGAATAGTATGCATTGTGTATCAGGGTTACATTCCATTTGAACATGGCTGACACTCACAACTTACAAGTTAGTGATCACAGTTATATGCATTGAATATCGTGGTTACATTTTATTTTAAATATGGTCGACACATTATGACTGTGATTTAAGTTGTTTGCCACTAGATGTTGAGACACGCTGTTTAGATAAGAATGCCTAGATCTTATTTACATATTTCGAATTTTGACGTTTATTGACTGTGAAACCACTTACGAGGCAGGTAAAATACGATAGAATCAAGTACGTAGTTTGATTAGCGGTATGAAATAGAGCATGTCTGGAAGCGATGTACACGCAACTTATGAGCGTTATTTGATGTTACTGTCATTACATTAGCTGATTTATAGACATGTAAATGCCGATATTTTGAAACTGTGGCGATCATGTGACCGCGAAACCAACCAATAAGAATAGATATAAGACCAGAACTCAGTACGTGATTTTAACCTGGCAGTCATTGGAGGAAAAGAGAGGCGGTTTGAAAGACAGCATTTCTGTGAGTAACTGACACGGAACGCTGGTCGTTCCGATTTATAACCAACTGTGAAATGTATAAATGCATCGCCACTCATTGTAAAGAGACTATGTTGGCAAAGGTTTTTTGGCAAGGTCGAGAGTGTAACCTTTGAGTGCCGTTGATACATAGTGTATATATTACACGAAATTGGCAGTTATATTCTTTGAATCCCAGATGGATAATTACGTTTGTTTCATGTGACTTGTGATACTGGTTTATTTCGAAGTGAATATGTTGTATATAATGATGAACATAGCTTTGGGCTCAAAATTGTTTTTTGTTCTTTCCATAGAGACCCCCGACGAAGGGTCCATCTGTACCCGAAATGCATTGGGTTGATGTGAAATGCGTTAAAAACTGAAATCTGCTAATATTTGGAAAAACGAGTTTAATGAGAAACTATCATTAAAAATATTGTACAGAAAGATGGTACAAGAAAAAAGTATTCATGGATTTTTTTACTGAACAATGATGATTTAAAGAATAGGACCGCTTTTGGTCCATGGAAAGGTGTGCACACCTCGTAATCGGGAGTAGTACCTCTGCTCTCATCCATGTTGAATTATTGAACAGTGTTCCTAGACAAAACACTTGGTGAGGGAGTCGCACAAAATTAAGAGAATTTGTAAACATTGGCTATAACAAACAGAAAAGTGTGCAACTGTTGGAAATTAAAAGATTTATTCAAAGAATTTATTCAGCAATCATGGAGCAAGTGCTCTCCTCGACGAGTTTCGTCCGCGGACGGAGCTTGGTCACATGATGCACCAGAAGCAGGTGAACCAATTTAAAGTATGTTAAAAGACCTATCACCCAAAGAAAAAGGGATGAAAGGTTGACAGTAAAAGAAAGGCATTGTAGCGCAAAATGCAACGATGGCAGGGGGATATACAAAATACACATTATAAAAGTTTATTTTAAACAATGAGAGCATAGTGCTCATATCCCCAACTGATACAATGGCCAAAAGATATCTTAACAAATGATGGCAAGTGCCTCATAATTATAAATTTCAGCAATATAATCATAAATGAATAACTAATAGCAGTACACATGAAATGTGGAGAATAAAGTGCTAATGCAATACTCCAAAGGAGTATAAGTCAGATACGCGCCTGCAATCCACTGCTGATGATGTCACATTTTACATCAATCATGATATGGTCAGTGATATCACTGATGACATCTCAAATGGCATTACTGATGACAACACTGATTACATCATCCAGTGAATGTGGTTTGGTTCGATATTTAAATATGAATGTGGTTTGGAGTTATGGATATATATATATATATATATATATATATATATATATATATATATATATATATATATATATATATATATATATATATATATATATATATATATATATATATATATATATATATATATAGATATATATATAGATATATATATAGATATATATATAGATATATATATATAGCAATCTGCATTGAAGAATGAGTGGATATATAAATATTTAGATATAGGATATAGTAACAGTGTGATTGACTGGTTAAATGACTAATTTATAGTGTCTTACTAAATATATTATTTAGTGACTAAACTGTGTGAATATCTGTATCACTCTGTTAGTTGTTGTGTAAACTGCTGCATCAGTTGATTACTAGCTACATAAAGTGTATATTAGATATTGATTAGTTAGGTACGTATTTGAATGGGACAGTGAAGTGAAGTCAAGTCAAGTCAAATATTTGTATAGCGCACTACTCACCCGGAGGGTCTCAAGGCGCTTGAGGGGGGGTGGTTCTTTACTTATCAAATAGCCAAGTTTTGAGTTGTTTTCTGAAGGAGAGGTGGTTCTGTGTAAGGCGGAGGTGGGTGGGGAGAGAGTTCCAGGTTTTGGCCGCTAAGTAGGAGAAAGATCTTCCTCCCATGGTGGTTCTTCGGATGCGTGGAATCGCGGCGAGGGCTTGATTGGACGATCGTAGTTGGCGGATGGGGGTGTAGAAGGTCAAGCGCGTGTTGAGGTATTTGGGTCCTAGGTCGTAGAGGGCTTTGTGTGCATGGGTGAGGAGGAGGAATGTTATTCTCTTGTTGATGGGGAGCCAATGAAGGTCTCCCAGGTGACCGGATATGTGATTGTGGTGGGTTATGTCTAGGATGAGTCTGGCGGAGGCGTTCTGAATGCGTTGGAGTTTTTTCTGCAATTTGATTGTGGTTCCGGCGTAGAGGGTGTTTCTGTAGTCCAGACGGCTTGTGACAAGTGCTTGGGTGACCGTCTTTCTTGTTTCAGTGGGGATCCATCGGAAGATCTTTTTGAGCATGCGTAAGATGTTAAAGCATGATGATGAGATGGCGTTGACTTGTCTGGTCATCGAGAGAGAGGAGTCTAGAATGAATCCCAGGTTGTGAGCATGGTTCGTTGGTTTGGGGGCGCTGCCTCGGGCCGGTGGCCACCATGAGTCGTCCCATGCGGAGGGGGATGACCCAAGGATGAGGACTTCTGTCTTGTCTGAAGTGGTTGGGTGGGGGGTGTGTGACTGTGCAAAGATGTATGAATAGTTGATTCACTAGGTATATGAGGTTAAGAGAGCAAGTAGAAACAGTTGTTTGGGTGAGTGAGTATGTTTATGACTGTGTTGATGAGCAAATATATCTCTTAGTATTGCTTGTGCAACGAAGTAGAAAAAATAAAAGGCAGTGTAAGTGACAGTTGTTATATATAAAAAACGATACATAAGAGTCAGTGATTGTGTAAATGAGTATATGGATGATGGAATACTTGTAATAGTGATTTTATTTAACACTAAGTATGAGTTACTATGTGTATAAATAAATGAAGTAGTGTTTGTATTAGTGTGTAGCTGAGTAAATGTAAATGTGATCAATAGTTTATATAAGTGAGTAGGACGACTGTATAAGTGAGTAGGATGTGTGCTGGTGTGTCAATGTTGCTATAGGTGTATAAGTGCATTTGATAGTGTTCTATTGATTAGAATCATCGTGTATGAGTCAATTTATAGATGAGTATTTAGATGTGTGTGTAGACCTAGGAATCACTGAGTGGGTTTTTAGAAACTTGTATTGGTGTGTCAATGTTTTCAAACATGGTACTTTGGATTTTATACTGAGTGAATAAAGGTTATACTACTGTGTGATAGAGTGTATCAGATTGTCACGTGGATGATGTCATCAGTGACATCATTCGAGATGTCATTTGAGATGTCGTCAGTGATGTCACTGACCATGTCATGAATGATGTAATATGTGACATCATCAGCAGTGGATTGTGGGCGCGTGAGTTATAGTTAGTAGAACTAACTATAACGGAGGAATTTCAATGGTTTTGTATGAGTGAAATGTCCAGCTAACTATAAAAGCCCTGAAACCTATGTTTTTTTCCGTGAATTTCTAAGGTTATTTAAATGCTAATTCCTAACTATAACTTGTCTGAAACCCATGGTTTTTAAAGTGAATTCAGAGATTTTTTTAACTATTTATTTTTACGTATTTTATATTTTAAATTACATTATATATTTTTAATATAATTAGAAAATAATATTTTTTTAAATATTGAAATTTAAATATTGCTTTTTTTTGTTTTATATTTTTATTTTAATATATTTATATTATTTTCTTTATTGTTTATTTTTTTTTAAATGATAGGCGAGTCGCGTACCCAAAGCGTACCTTTCTCGATCACTGCGGGGAACCTAGCTGCCATTTTAGGAATGTTGAGAAGGATCCGCGTAGGGTGTGCGACGAGTGCGGATTTTTGTGCACGATCGCTAGGCGACCGGTACCCGACTCCAGGCGCATACACAACACATGCGCACTACTTTACGCAATGCTCGCGCGCTTCCGCTTGACATCATATACGTGTTCGGCACGGTGGGTGCTCGACTCCCGCGAAATTTTTAAATGTCTAAAATTATATATATATGTATTTAATATACATATTAGGGCAAGTGAGCAAAAACGGAAAAACTTTTTCACCATGGATTTGGTCCAAAACACTTGATTCCGATATTAGACCTTCCGAGCTATGCCCCCAGACCTCTGCAGCCACCCGCAAAAAAGCAGAACACCCCTAAACAGGCTAAAAGCTAAAATGCATAAACTCATACTTAAAAAATGTTCAGCCAACCAGTTCACATCGGTCCAAACGCGCTCGGCAGCTAGGCCCTAACTCCCCTTTTCCACCATGGATTTTCTGAAAAACAAATGCAATCAAAATTATGCTATCCCAGCAGTGCTCCCAGACCCTCCCCCACAAATCTAGAACACCCCCAAACAGCCCCCCAAAAACATGCAATACTGGTATATTCAAAACATGGCAAATTGCGCTGTTCACAAAACATTGCTGTTTTCAGCACTTCCACTACTTTGATCCTCTTGAAACTTACCTGGACAGTCACTTGTTCCAGCGATTCACAAGAATCTCAGCAAGGCAGAACAAAATCGAACCACTGCGCTCTTTGAAGAAGAAGAAGAAAAAGAAAGTCTACGACTAGTTTTCACTTCGTTTTCACCCAAACACACGCACCTGCAAAACACCCGAAAAGGCCAAAATTCTGCCAATTCTGGACCAAAGAACACCAAACCCCCCTAAAACATTGCCAACATCATTATGAACGAGCCTGCATTGGGCCCGAGCCCTAGAATCAGCGTGAACCATACCAACTTAAACCCAAAAAGCCTAGTAAAACGCACTGAACCCTAAACCGTAGATATGCTTTGTCTGTCTGTGTCAAAGAGCCTAGGTATGCTATGTCAGGAGGATGCTTCACTCAGTGGTGCCTGCCTTGACCGTCTGCATGGCCCTGCTGCAAGCATGGGCCAAAAATCCGTTCCGCTCAAGAATTTGCGATTTTTCGGTACTTTCGCGCGATTTGCGAAATACCGAAAAACAGCACATTTTGCAACATAACGGATGTTTGGCCCAAGCTTGAGGCAGTGCCATGCAGAGGGTCAAGGCAGGCACAACTGAGTGAAGCAACCTGATGTAGCATACCTAGGCTCTTTGTCAGACAGACAAAGCATATCTAATTGTATGCAGCAAGCCACATAGCCCCAATTTTACGTGAACTGCTGTTTGGAGTGGACTCTGCCTGGCATAACAACAACAGTACACTGCCTCGCCCTCGACCAATACATACCACGAATAGACAGACATGTAGCCCTGCTGTAGTAGTTGTTGTAGACTGGTTTACCTGTTTGCCACTCAGGAATTGGCCATAGTTCTTCCGTAAATCGACGCTGATGATCCATCCATCCCAGTGAGTGACTGTACAGAAAAAAGATATATTATTTAATCAATCATCATGGTATATTGGCAAGTGAGTCCGCTCCAAGGACATTTTGCATATTTTGTGAAATGCAATATAGTGGCCCCTGAATTTGAAGTACAATTTTAATTAAACAAGGTAAAAAAAAAAGAGTTGTTGACATGAGTTACAATTACTGTGTGAAAGATTACAGACAAGACAAGACATATGAATCATCATTTCATGCACAAAAAACAAACAGCAATTGGTTTCATCAGAGCCAGACAGCCATTGCTGTCCAGTGCATGCCATCTTCTCAATTATTCATAACCTGTTCTACTTTTTGTCCGCATCTTCTTCGGAAAGTGAGGGCCCACAGGGCAGCCTCTCCTGTCAATATCAAAAGTAACTCTGTCAGCAATCAGCAAGCATGTAGTCAGTCAGTATTTCCAGTCCCACTTGAGGGGACTCGTCGTAATCCATCCATCTGCCTTGAGGGAAATGGATAGGGGGAGTCTGGAGGAGGAGTATAAAGGAGCATGATTGAGTTGTGAACTTGTGAACCTAAGGAATGCAGACTGCGGCACCTTTAAATCAATAAGGAATATAAGATGAAGACAGTGCTGCTGATGGACTTGTTGTGATTATGTGATTAGAGTTTTGTTGTGGTAGAAGTTGCAAAACAAAGAAAGACACACAGGAATAAAAGTGAATAAGGACGAGAAAAAGGAAGTCATTTTCAGGGCTTGGTGTCAGGGAAGTAGAGCTCGTCCTCCAACTCCATGAATTGAGACGGGAGTAGGTCAGGTATCAGAGAAGAACTTCCGTCACCTAAGTCGGTGTCCTTTTCTTCTTGCGTGCATTCACGTACTTTGTAATCTGGTGGTATCAAGTGCTGATTCATCTTGATGAGTGTTAAGCTCTCCACATTTTTGGACGAGAGGCGGGACCTTTTTGAAGTTACAATGGCACCAGCAGCACTGAAAACACGTTCAGAAGACACGCTTGCGAGTGGGTAAGACAAATAATTTAGAGCCAGGTTGGCCATCAGTGGCCATAGAGCCATTTTCCTGTACCAATACAGCAATGGGTTCGTATGAACAAAGTCCAGATAGGCCTGCACCATCAACTCAAGGTTCTCCATGGTTGCTCCACTTTGCGTACCATCTGTGGCCTTCTCAGCACTGGAACGAACAAACCCTTGATGAGTTAGCCAATCCGCTTCCGACAATATTATGGCTGGGCCTGGTGCAGGTGAGGATGATGATAGGGTTGCTGCTGGTGTCGTTAACGGCTGTGAGGGAAAGTGACTCCCTTCAGCCACAGATTCAGAAGTGGAACTTGACGCTGGATCGCCTGCTGATTCAGTTGGACTTCTGACGGCTCCTTGAATTTTCGGCTGATCTTTTTCGAACTGTCTGGCTGACACAGCTATCCAATGTTTGTACTTTGAAACATCTGCCTCATCAAAAGGAATGAATGCTTTGCTCGCCACTGTCTTTTTGTACCGTGGATCCAGAATAGTGGCACAAATGTAGTGTTGTTCTGTATGTATCTTTTGAAGCCTTTCATTCGCAACTAGGCGGCTTAATAAGTTCTCCACCAACAGATATGCAGCTTGCTTTCCTCCATCTTCTCTCAACTTTGAAGACACCGCCTTCAGTTGGTGCTCTAGCATGCGCAACAATGGGATAGCTTTGCTCAAAGAACAATACTCCCTGCTGACTTCACGGGTGAAGACCTCAAAAGGATGAAGCATGTCTGTCAGGCTTTTAACTAGCTGCCATTCCTCCAACTCTAGCCTCAGGTCAATAGAACCTACTGTAAAGATATAGTCATTGATTACCATGCACTGCTCAAACAGACGCTCAAGCATGTAAAAGGTTGAGTTCCAACGTGTTGCCACCTCCTGGATGAGTCCTTTGGCTGGCACTTTACGTACATGTTGAATGCTCCTCAGCTGCTTCCGGGCCGTAAAAGAATGGCTGAAATGTGTGCAGATTCTTCAGCAGGTAGACAGTAACTTCTTGACTTGGTTTTCAGTTTTCAAGAAATCTTGAACAACCAGGTTTATACAGTGCGCCAAACACTGCACTCTGAAAAATTCACCGTCCTGCATGGCCTTAACTATATTACTGCCATTATCTGTGGAAACATAACCAACTATGCGATTTCTTGGTTGCAGCCATTCAGAGACCTTACTGTTAAACTCATCCAAAATGGTTTTTGCAGTATGATTTTTCTCCATGGCAAACATGGCTAATGTTGCATGTTTCCGAGTAGCTTGAAAAACTGTGTCCAGGTCAACAACTGCACTTGACTTGTCTCTAACCCCTGCAAAAGACCCTGCAAAAGAGACCCAGTGTGCAGTGATGCACATGTAATGAAGGGCTTGGCAACTGGTCCACATGTCTGTTATGAAGTGGATAGTGTGAACAGCACTCTTCTGCAAAGGTGCCCCAATCACCTCCAGCACATCTTGATGTAGTGCTGGAACCGCAAATCTGGCAAAATAGGATCGGCTAGGAACCTTCCATTTAGGGCAGACTGTTGCCACTAATTCTAGAAACCACACTCCTTCCACGAAAGAAAAAGGGAGTAGGTCCAGCGCTAGTATTTTAGCCAGCTTTGCGTTATACAGACGTACCGTTGGGTGGTTGCGTTCAAATGGCTCCTCCAACCAGAACATTCCGCGAATGGTGGGCTGGATCATTTTACATGATGATGATGATGACGTCTTCAAACCAGTTAGGCCCATTGATTTAGTTTTTCGCATTGGTGTCTCTACAACACTCTTAGTGTGCCTCATAGATGTTGCAGGGGTAGAGGGCGATACCACTGCAGTGCTGCTGCCAGCAGAACTGGGTGTAACAGAAAAAATGTCTGTCGCTTCTTCACTTCTCCCCTGCACAATCAGATTCTCGTCATCATCAGATGCAATATCAAGGGATACATTTGGATTTGTTTTTCTTTTGCCATCCTCGATCTTCCTCATGTGTACTTCCCAAATGATAGTGTGGTGTAGCTTGAGATGACCTCTCTGGCCTCCGGTACCATAGTTGATACCAAGCTTACCCCGACTAACGGATACTTTACAAATCGAACAAACGACCATGTTTTCTGCCTTTGCGCTAACAGTAAAGAAGTCCCAAACTGGGGACTGGTGATGTCTGCTGAAAGTGGAGGTGCTACTTTGACTTTCAATGCCAGATGAAGTGGAGGATGGGCGTGGCTGAATTTGTTTCTGTTGTTCACTTACAGCACCACTACTTGATGTCGAGCTGGATGGAGGTCCATGCTTGCCCTTCTGACTAAAAATAGATGGAAGCTGTAGGTCGTGTTGATGTTGTAGTTAACGGTGGTGGTACCAGTGCCATGCCGCCCATATCCCGTTCAGCACCCATTCGGGATAGGGTCAAAATGTGTGTCTGCTGCATGCCAGCTGGGGCTGGAGTGACGACTCTGATGACTGGGTCGTCGTCAGACTGTTCATCAGCAGAAGAAGACACCACTTCTTGTTCGTAGTCATCAGCCATAAGTAGAAGCTTTGCGGGAGCCTTCCTTTTAGGCTTAGCTATCTTTGTTGGCTCATCATGGGGTGACTCACTCTCAGACTGCATTGGTGGGTTCCAATCAGCATCAACATCATCAGAAGGAAGGGGGCTTGAAGAAGAACTTGTAGTAGCCCTCCTTGACCTTTTTCTTGCTGGGGATCTGGAAGACAATGGATAATCATCATCAGGAGGAGTGGCTTCCTCGGATGATACCTCCTCTTGAATAGCAAATTCCTGATGTGCCCCTACTTCTGGAGGAACAAGCGTTGTAGGTAGTTGTGCCGCTCAATGAACCTCTAGTCGCACCTCTCCATGCACCTGTCCATGCGCCTCTCCTTGCGGCTTTACTTGCGCCTCTCCTTGCGGCTGTACTTGTGCCTCTCCTTGCGGCTTTACTTGCGCCTCTCCTTGCCCATGTACTTGCGCTTGTACTAGTTGCACCTGTGTTTGTGGCTGTGGTTGTTGAACACTCGTCAGCGGAGTTACACCCGGCGTTGATTGGATAGTACTTTCTTGTGATGAGCCAAGATCACTGGTCAATGGTGATTCAAAAACCAAAGTGGCTGCCACAGCAGCACTCATGGTGGTCTTGGTCTTGGTCTCAGTGCCACCACTTGGCGTGGTGGTACTGAGCCCAATGAAGCGGAGGTGCGGCTTCCAGCTTGGTACCCGGCGGAAACCGCTGCTGCTGAAGGCGTAGTTTTTTTTCCCAAAAAAGGTGTGGGTGGGCACACCAGTCTCCTTGGTAGGTGGTGCCATTTGCATCTTCTGCTCCTTCTTACTGACAGTAGCACTGGCGACTTTTTTCGCTGAGGCACTATGGCCAACTTCTGTTGGGGCCATCTTCTTGAGATGTCGGAACAGCAGGCCGCAGTTGCACGAGTTGCAGAGTTGTCTTGTCTGTGGCCACACGTGACGTCACATGACGTTGTGCTGCACACACGGCTGCAGGACTTCCTCCTGGCACTGGTGGTTCTCTTGTGCACCTAAAAGCAATGGAAGCCAGAGGAACCTCAGTTATATACCCCAAAAAGTCGAAAAACACTCAAAAATCACCACAATCCCATGCCATCCAAGCCCTCAATGATGTTTAAATTCAAGACACCCCAGAGAAAGACTAGGCCCATGCACCACTGAGTACCCCTTGGGCATAATGGTTGAAAGCAAGGCAAAGTGGGTGCAGGCCTGAGCACACTGTCTGGCTTAAAAATGGCCCCTTGACCCCCACCACATGGCCAGGCCCTGCCTGTACCAGGCCTCAAGATGGCCCCCACCCACATGGCCAGGCCCCAACACCACCCCAAAAAGTCGAAAAACACTCAAAAAAACCACAATCCCATGCCATCCATGCCCTCAACGATGTTTAAATTCAAGACACCCCACAGAAAGACTAGGCCCATGAACCACTGAGTACCCCTGGGCATAATGGTTGAAAGCAAGTCAAACTGGGTGCAGGCCTGAGCACACTGCCTGGCTTCAAAATGGCCCCTTGACACCCACCACATGGCCAGGCCCTGCCTGTACCAGGCCTCAAAATGGCCCCCACCCACATGGCCAGGCCCCAACAACACCCCAAAAAGTCAGAAAACACTCAAAAATCACCACAGTCCCATGCCATCGGTGCCCTCAGTGATGTTTAAATTCAAGACACCCCACCGAAAGACTAGGCCCATGCACCACTGAGTACCCCTGGGCATAATGGTTGAAAGCAAGGCAAACTGGGTGCAGGCCTTAGCACACTACCTGGCTTAAAAATGGCCCCTAGACCCCCACCACATGGGCAGGCCCTGTCTGTCCCAGGCCTCAAAATGGCCCCCACCCACATGGCCAGGCCCCAACACCACCCCAAAAAGTCAAAAACCACTCAAAAATCACCACAATCCAATGCCATCCATGCCCTCAATGATGTTTAAATTCAAGACACCCCAAAGACAGACTAGGCCCATGCACCACTGAGTATTATTATAATTATTATTATAAACCATTTTATAGCGTGCTCTGCTACTGGGGAGTATCCTGGCGCGGGGGAGTACCTCTGGGCATAATGGTAGAAAGCAAGTCAAACTGGGTGCAGGCCTGAGCACACTGCCTGGCTTCAAAATGGCCCCTTGACCCCCACCACATGGCCAGGCCCTGCCTTGGCCAGGCCCTGCCTGTACCAGGCCTCAAAATGGCCCCCACCCACATGGCCAGGCCCCAACAACACCCCAAAATGTCGAAAAACACTCAAAAATCACCACAATACCATTCCATCCATGCCCTCAATGATGTTTAAATTCAAGACACCCCACAGAAAGACTAGGCCCATGCACCACTGAGTACCCCTGGGCATAATGGTTGAAAGCAAGGCAAACTGGGTGCAGGCCTGAGCACACTGCCTGGCTTCAAAATGGCCCTTTGACCCCCACCACATGGCCAGGCCCTGCCTTGGCCAGGCCCTGCCTGTACCAGGCCTCAAAATGGCCCCCACCCACATGGCCAGGCCCCAACACCACCCCAAAAAGTCGGAAACCACTCAAAAATCACCACAATCCCATGCCATCCATGCCCTCAATGATGTTTAAATTCAAGACACCCCACAGAAAGACTAGGCCCATGCACCACTGAGTACCCCTTGGGCATAATGGTTGAAAGAGAGGCAAAGTGGGTGCAGGCCTGAGCACACTGTCTGGTTTAAAAATGGCCCCTTGACCCCCACCACATGGCCAGGCCCTGCCTGTACCAGGCCTCAAGATGGCCCCCACCCACATGGCCAGGCCCCAACACCACCCCAAAAAGTCGAAAAACACTCAAAAAAACCACAATCCCATGCCATCCATGCCCTCAACGATGTTTAAATTCAAGACACCCCACAGAAAGACTAGGCCCATGAACCACTGAGTACCCCTGGGCATAATGGTTGAAAGCAAGGCAAACTGGGTGCAGGCCTGAGCACACTGCCTGGCTTCAAAATGGCCCCTTGACCCCCACCACATGGCCAGGCCCTGCCTGTACCAGGCCTCAAGATGGCCCCCACCCACATGGCCAGGCCCCAACACCACCCCAAAAAGTCGAAAAACACTCAAAAAAACCACAATCCCATGCCATCCATGCCCTCAACGATGTTTAAATTCAAGACACCCCACAGAAAGACTAGGCCCATGAACCACTGAGTACCCCTGGGCATAATGGTTGAAAGCAAGGTAAACTGGGTGCAGGCCTGAGCACACTGCCTGGCTTCAAAATGGCCCCTTGACCCCCACCACATGGCCAGGCCCTGCCTGTACCAGGCCTCAAAATGGCCCCCACCCACATGGCCAGGCCCCAACAACACCCCAAAAAGTAAAAAACCACTCAAATATCACCACAATCCCATGCCATCGATGCCCTCAATGATGTTTAAATTCAAGACACCCCACAGAAAGACTAGGCCCATGCACCACTGAGTACCCCTGGGCATAATGGACGAAAGCAAGGCAAACTGGGTGCAGGCCTTAGCACACTACCTGGCTTAAAAATGGCCCCTTGACCCCCACCACATGGCCAGGCCCTGTCTGTCCCAGGCCTCAAAATGGCCCCCACCCACATGGCCAGGCCCCAACACCACCCCAAAAAGTCATAAACCACTCAAAAATCACCACAATCCAATGCCATCCATGCCCTCAATGATGTTTAAATTCAAGACACCCCACAGACAGACTAGGCCCATGCACCACTGAGTACCCCTGGGCATAATGGTTGAAAGCAAGTCAAACTGGGTGCAGGCCTGAGCACACTGCCTGGCTTCAAAATGGCCCCTTGACCCCCACCACATGGCCAGGCCCTGCCTTGGCCAGGCCCTGCCAGTACCAGGCCTCAAAATGGCCCCCACCCACATGGCCAGGCCCCAACAACACCCCAAAATGTCAAAAAACACTCAAATATCACCACAATCCCATGCCATCGATGCCCTCAATGATGTTTAAATTCAAGACACCCCACAGAAAGACTAGGCCCATGCACCACTGAGTACCCCTGGGCATAATGGTTGAAAGCAAGGCAAACTGGGTGCAGGCCTTAGCACACTACCTGGCTTAAAAATGGCCCCTTGACCCCCACCACATGGCCAGGCCCTGTCTGTCCCAGGCCTCAAAATGGCCCCCACCCACATGGCCAGGCCCCAACACCACCCCAAAAAGTCAAAAACCACTCAAAAATCACCACAATCCAATGCCATCCATGCCCTCAATGATGTTTAAATTCAAGACACCCCACAGACAGACTAGGCCCATGCACCACTGAGTACCCCTGGGCATAATGGTTGAAAGCAAGTCAAACTGGGTGCAGGCCTGAGCACACTGCCTGGCTTCAAAATGGCCCCTTGACCCCACCACATGGCCAGGCCCTGCCTGTACCAGGCCTCAAAATGGCCCCCACCCACATGGCCAGGCCCCAACAACACCCCAAAATGTCGAAAAACACTCAAAAATCACCACAATACCATGCCATCCATGCCCTCAATGATGTTTAAATTCAAGACACCCCACAGAAAGACTAGGCCCATGCACCACTGAGTACCCCTGGGCATAATGGTTGAAAGCAAGGCAAACTGGGTGCAGGCCTTAGCACACTACCTGGCTTAAAAATGGCCCCTTGACCCCCACCACATGGCCAGGCCCTGTCTGTCCCAGGCCTCAAAATGGCCCCCACCCACATGGCCAGGCCCCAACACCACCCCAAAAAGTCAAAAACCACTCAAAAATCACCACAATCCAATGCCATCCATGCCCTCAATGATGTTTAAATTCAAGACACCCCACAGACAGACTAGGCCCATGCACCACTGAGTACCCCTGGGCATAATGGTTGAAAGCAAGTCAAACTGGGTGCAGGCCTGAGCACACTGCCTGGCTTCAAAATGGCCCCTTGACCCCCACCACATGGCCAGGCCCTGCCTTGGCCAGGCCCTGCCTGTACCAGGCCTCAAAATGGCCCCCACCCACATGGCCAGGCCCCAACAACACCCCAAAATGTCGAAAAACACTCAAAAATCACCACAATACCATTCCATCCATGCCCTCAATGATGTTTAAATTCAAGACACCCCACAGAAAGACTAGGCCCATGCACCACTGAGTACCCCTGGGCATAATGGTTGAAAGCAAGGCAAACTGGGTGCAGGCCTGAGCACACTGCCTGGCTTCAAAATGGCCCCTTGACCCCCACCACATGGCCAGGCCCTGCCTTGGCCAGGCCCTGCCTGTACCAGGCCTCAAAATGGCCCCCACCCACATGGCCAGGCCCCAACAACACCCCAAAATGTCGAAAAACACTCAAAAATCACCACAATACCATGCCATCCATGCCCTCAATGATGTTTAAATTCAAGACACCCCACAGAAAGACTAGGCCCATGCACCACTGAGTACCCCTGGGCATAATGGTTGAAAGCAAGTCAAACTGGGTGCAGGCCTGATCACACTGCCTGGCTTCAAAATGGCCCTTTGACCCCCACCACATGGCCAGGCCCTGCCTTGGCCAGGCCCTGCCTGTACCAGGCCTCAAAATGGCCCCCACCCACATGGCCAGGCCCCAACACCACCCCAAAAAGTCGAAAACCACTCAAAAATCACCACAATCCCATGCCATCCATGCCCTCAATGATGTTTAAATTCAAGACACCCCACAGAAAGACTAGGCCCATGCACCACTGAGTACCCCTTGGGCATAATGGTTGAAAGAGAGGCAAAGTGGGTGCAGGCCTGAGCATACTGTCTGGCTTAAAAATGGCCCCTTGACCCCCACCACATGGCCAGGCCCTGTCTGTCCCAGGCCTCAAAATGGCCCCCACCCACATGGCCAGGCCCCAACACCACCCCAAAAAGTCATAAACCACTCAAAAATCACCACAATCCAATGCCATCCATGCCCTCAATGATGTTTAAATTCAAGACACCCCACAGACAGACTAGGCCCATGCACCACTGAGTACCCCTGGGCATAATGGTTGAAAGCAAGTCAAACTGGGTGCAGGCCTGAGCACACTGCCTGGCTTCAAAATGGCCCCTTGACCCCCACCACATGGCCAGGCCCTGCCTTGGCCAGGCCCTGCCTGTACCAGGCCTCAAAATGGCCCCCACCCACATGGCCAGGCCCCAACAACACCCCAAAATGTCAAAAAACACTCAAATATCACCACAATCCCATGCCATCGATGCCCTCAATGATGTTTAAATTCAAGACACCCCACAGAAAGACTAGGCCCATGCACCACTGAGTACCCCTGGGCATAATGGTTGAAAGCAAGGCAAACTGGGTGCAGGCCTTAGCACACTACCTGGCTTAAAAATGGCCCCTTGACCCCCACCACATGGCCAGGCCCTGTCTGTCCCAGGCCTCAAAATGGCCCCCACCCACATGGCCAGGCCCCAACACCACCCCAAAAAGTCAAAAACCACTCAAAAATCACCACAATCCAATGCCATCCATGCCCTCAATGATGTTTAAATTCAAGACACCCCACAGACAGACTAGGCCCATGCACCACTGAGTACCCCTGGGCATAATGGTTGAAAGCAAGTCAAACTGGGTGCAGGCCTGAGCACACTGCCTGGCTTCAAAATGGCCCCTTGACCCCACCACATGGCCAGGCCCTGCCTGTACCAGGCCTCAAAATGGCCCCCACCCACATGGCCAGGCCCCAACAACACCCCAAAATGTCGAAAAACACTCAAAAATCACCACAATACCATGCCATCCATGCCCTCAATGATGTTTAAATTCAAGACACCCCACAGAAAGACTAGGCCCATGCACCACTGAGTACCCCTGGGCATAATGGTTGAAA
The DNA here is from genome assembly GCF_964263255.1 of Lissotriton vulgaris. Classification (NCBI taxonomy): domain Eukaryota; kingdom Metazoa; phylum Chordata; class Amphibia; order Caudata; family Salamandridae; genus Lissotriton; species Lissotriton vulgaris. The sequence goes on along the minus strand of NC_141693.1, from coordinate 484,028,015 downwards.
GCAAGGCAAACTGGGTGCAGGCCTTAGCACACTACCTGGCTTAAAAATGGCCCCTTGACCCCCACCACATGGCCAGGCCCTGTCTGTCCCAGGCCTCAAAATGGCCCCCACCCACATGGCCAGGCCCCAACACCACCCCAAAAAGTCAAAAACCACTCAAAAATCACCACAATCCAATGCCATCCATGCCCTCAATGATGTTTAAATTCAAGACACCCCACAGACAGACTAGGCCCATGCACCACTGAGTACCCCTGGGCATAATGGTTGAAAGCAAGTCAAACTGGGTGCAGGCCTGAGCACACTGCCTGGCTTCAAAATGGCCCCTTGACCCCCACCACATGGCCAGGCCCTGCCTTGGCCAGGCCCTGCCTGTACCAGGCCTCAAAATGGCCCCCACCCACATGGCCAGGCCCCAACAACACCCCAAAATGTCGAAAAACACTCAAAAATCACCACAATACCATTCCATCCATGCCCTCAATGATGTTTAAATTCAAGACACCCCACAGAAAGACTAGGCCCATGCACCACTGAGTACCCCTGGGCATAATGGTTGAAAGCAAGGCAAACTGGGTGCAGGCCTGAGCACACTGCCTGGCTTCAAAATGGCCCCTTGACCCCCACCACATGGCCAGGCCCTGCCTTGGCCAGGCCCTGCCTGTACCAGGCCTCAAAATGGCCCCCACCCACATGGCCAGGCCCCAACAACACCCCAAAATGTCGAAAAACACTCAAAAATCACCACAATACCATGCCATCCATGCCCTCAATGATGTTTAAATTCAAGACACCCCACAGAAAGACTAGGCCCATGCACCACTGAGTACCCCTGGGCATAATGGTTGAAAGCAAGTCAAACTGGGTGCAGGCCTGATCACACTGCCTGGCTTCAAAATGGCCCTTTGACCCCCACCACATGGCCAGGCCCTGCCTTGGCCAGGCCCTGCCTGTACCAGGCCTCAAAATGGCCCCCACCCACATGGCCAGGCCCCAACACCACCCCAAAAAGTCGAAAACCACTCAAAAATCACCACAATCCCATGCCATCCATGCCCTCAATGATGTTTAAATTCAAGACACCCCACAGAAAGACTAGGCCCATGCACCACTGAGTACCCCTTGGGCATAATGGTTGAAAGAGAGGCAAAGTGGGTGCAGGCCTGAGCATACTGTCTGGCTTAAAAATGGCCCCTTGACCCCCACCACATGGCCAGGCCCTGCCTGTACCAGGCCTCAGGATGGCCCCCACCCACATGGCCAGGCCCCAACACCACCCCAAAAAGTCGAAAAACACTCAAAAAAACCACAATCCCATGCCATCCATGCCCTCAACGATGTTTAAATTCAAGACACCCCACAGAAAGACTAGGCCCATGAACCACTGAGTACCCCTGGGCATAATGGTTGAAAGCAAGGCAAACTGGGTGCAGGCCTGAGCACACTGCCTGGCTTCAAAATGGCCCCTTGACCCCCACCACATGGCCAGGCCCTGCCTGTACCAGGCCTCAAAATGGCCCCCACCCACATGGCCAGGCCCCAACAACACCCCAAAAAGTCAAAAAACACTCAAATATCACCACAATCCCATGCCATCGATGCCCTCAATGATGTTTAAATTCAAGACACCCCACAGAAAGACTAGGCCCATGCACCACTGAGTACCCCTGGGCATAATGGTTGAAAGCAAGGCAAACTGGGTGCAGGCCTTAGCACACTACCTGGCTTAAAAATGGCCCCTTGACCCCCACCACATGGCCAGGCCCTGTCTGTCCCAGGCCTCAAAATGGCCCCCACCCACATGGCCAGGCCCCAACACCACCCCAAAAAGTCAAAAACCACTCAAAAATCACCACAATCCAATGCCATCCATGCCCTCAATGATGTTTAAATTCAAGACACCCCACAGACAGACTAGGCCCATGCACCACTGAGTACCCCTGGGCATAATGGTTGAAAGCAAGTCAAACTGGGTGAAGGCCTGAGCACACTGCCTGGCTTCAAAATGGCCCCTTGACCCCCACCACATGGCCAGGCCCTGCCTTGGCCAGGCCCTGCCTGTACCAGGCCTCAAAATGGCCCCCACCCACATGGCCAGGCCCCAACAACACCCCAAAATGTCGAAAAACACTCAAAGGTCACCACAATACCATGCCATCCATGCCCTCAATGATGTTTAAATTCAAGACACCCCACAGAAAGACTAGGCCCATGCACCACTGAGTACCCCTGGGCATAATGGTTGAAAGCAAGGCAAACTGGGTGCAGGCCTGAGCACACTGCCTGGCTTCAAAATGGCCCCTTGACCCCCACCACATGGCCAGGCCCTGCCTTGGCCAGGCCCTGCCTGTACCAGGCCTCAAAATGGCCCCCACCCACATGGCCAGGCCCCAACAACACCCCAAAATGTCAAAAAACACTCAAATATCACCACAATCCCATGCCATTGATGCCCTCAATGATGTTTAAATTCCAGACACCCCACAGAAAGACTAGGCCCATGCACCACTGAGTACCCCTGGGCATAATGGTTGAAAGCAAGGCAAACTGGGTGCAGGCCTTAGCACACTACCTGGCTTAAAAATGGCCCCTTGACCCCCACCACATGGCCAGGCCCTGTCTGTCCCAGGCCTCAAAATGGCCCCCACCCACATGGCCAGGCCCCAACACCACCCCAAAAAGTCAAAAACCACTCAAAAATCACCACAATCCAATGCCATCCATGCCCTCAATGATGTTTAAATTCAAGACACCCCACAGACAGACTAGGCCCATGCACCACTGAGTACCCCTGGGCATAATGGTTGAAAGCAAGTCAAACTGGGTGCAGGCCTGAGCACACTGCCTGGCTTCAAAATGGCCCCTTGACCCCCACCACATGGCCAGGCCCTGCCTGTACCAGGCCTCAAAATGGCCCCCACCCACATGGCCAGGCCCCAACAACACCCCAAAATGTCGAAAAACACTCAAAAATCACCACAATACCATGCCATCCATGCCCTCAATGATGTTTAAATTCAAGACACCCCACAGAAAGACTAGGCCCATGCACCACTGAGTACCCCTGGGCATAATGGTTGAAAGCAAGGCAAACTGGGTGCAGGCCTTAGCACACTACCTGGCTTAAAAATGGCCCCTTGACCCCCACCACATGGCCAGGCCCTGCCTTGGCCAGGCCCTGCCTGTACCAGGCCTCAAAACGGCCCCACCCACATGGCCAGGCCCCAACAACACCCCAAAATGTCGAAAAACACTCAAAAATCACCACAATACCATGCCATCCATGCCCTCAATGATGTTTAAATTCAAGACACCCCACAGAAAGACTAGGCCCATGCACCACTGAGTACCCCTGGGCATAATGGTTGAAAGCAAGGAAACTGGGTGCAGGCCTGAGCACACTGCCTGGCTTCAAAATGGCCCCTTGACCCCCACCACATGGCCAGGCCCTGCCTTGGCCAGGCCCTGCCTGTACCAGGCCTCAAAAAGGCCCCCACCCACATGGCCAGGCCCCAACAACACCCCAAAATGTCGAAAAACACTCAAAAATCACCACAATACCATGCCATCCATGCCCTCAATGATGTTTAAATTCAAGACACCCCACAGAAAGACTAGGCCCATGCACCACTGAGTACCCCTGGGCATAATGGTTGAAAGCAAGTCAAACTGGGTGCAGGCCTGATCACACTGCCTGGCTTCAAAATGGCCCTTTGACCCCCACCACATGGCCAGGCCCTGCCTTGGCCAGGCCCTGCCTGTACCAGGCCTCAAAATGGCCCCCACCCACATTGCCAGGCCCCAACACCACCCCAAAAAGTCGAAAACCACTCAAAAATCACCACAATCCCATGCCATCCATGCCCTCAATGATGTTTAAATTCAAGACACCCCACAGAAAGACTAGGCCCATGCACCACTGAGTACCCCTTGGGCATAATGGTTGAAAGAGAGGCAAAGTGGGTGCAGGCCTGAGCACACTGTCTGGCTTAAAAATGGCCCCTTGACCCCCACCACATGGCCAGGCCTTGCCTGTACCAGGCCTCAAGATGGCCCCCACCCACATGGAGAGGCCCCAACACCACCCCAAAAAGTCGAAAAACACTCAAAAAACCACAATCCCATGCCATCCATGCCCTCAACGATGTTTAAATTCAAGACACCCCACAGAAAGACTAGGCCCATGAACCACTGAGTACCCCTGGGCATAATGGTTGAAAGCAAGGCAAACTGGGTGCAGGCCTGAGCACACTGCCTGGCTTCAAAATGGCCCCTTGACCCCCACCACATGGCCAGGCCCTGCCTGTACCAGGCCTCAAAATGGCCCCCACCCACATGGCCAGGCCCCAACAACACCCCAAAAAGTAAAAAAACACTCAAATATCACCACAATCCCATGCCATCGATGCCCTCAATGATGTTTAAATTCAAGACACCCCACAGAAAGACTAGGCCCATGCACCACTGAGTACCCCTGGGCATAATGGTTGAAAGCAAGGCAAACTGGGTGCAGGCCTTAGCACACTACCTGGCTTCAAAATGGCCCCTTGACCCCCACCACATGGCCAGGCCCTGCCTTGGCCAGGCCCTGCCTGTACCAGGCCTCAAAATGGCCCCCACCCACATGGCCAGGCCCCAACAACACCCCAAAATGTCGAAAAACACTCAAAAGTCACCACAATACCATGCCATCCATGCCCTCAATGATGTTTAAATTCAAGACACCCCACAGAAAGACTAGGCCCATGCACCACTGAGTACCCCTGGGCATAATGGTTGAAAGCAAGGCAAACTGTGTGCAGGCCTGAGCACACTGCCTGGCTTCAAAATGGCCCCTTGACCCCCACCACATGGCCAGGCCCTGCCTTGGCCAGGCCCTGCCTGTACCAGGCCTCAAAATGGCCCCCACCCACATGGCCAGGCCCCAACAACACCCCAAAATGTTGAAAAACACTCAAAAATCACCACAATACCATGCCATCCATGCCCTCAATGATGTTTAAATTCAAGACACCCCACAGAAAGACTAGGGCCATGCACCACTGAGTACCCCTGGGCATAATGGTTGAAAGCAAGTCAAACTGGGTGCAGGCCTGATCACACTGCCTGGCTTCAAAATGGCCCCTTGACCCCCACCACATGGCCAGGCCCTGCCTTGGCCAGGCCCTGCCTGTACCAGGCCTCAAAATGGCCCCTGCCCACATGGCCAGGTCCCAACAACACCCCAAAATGTCGAAAAACACTCAAAAATCACCACAATACCATGCCATCCATGCCCTCAATGATGTTTAAATTCAAGACACCCCACAGAAAGACTAGGCCCATGCACCACTGAGTACCCCTGGGCATAATGGTTGAAAGCAAGGCAAACTGGGTGCAGGCCTGAGCACACTGCCTGGCTTCAAAATGGCCCCTTGACCCCCACTACATGGCCAGGCCCTGCCTGTACCAGGCCTCAAAATGGCCCCCACCCACATGGCCAGGCCCCAACAACACCCCAAAAAGTCAAAAAACACTAAAAAATCACCACAATCCCATGCCATCAATGCCCTCAATGATGTTTAAATTCAAGACACCCATAGAAAGACTAGGCCCATGCACCACTGACTACCCCTGGGCATAATGGTAGTAAGCAAGGCAAACTGGGTGCAGGCCTGAGCACACTGCCTGGCTTAAAAATGGCCCCTTGAAACCCACCACATGGCAAGGCCCTGCCTGTACCAGGCTTCAAAATGACCCCCACCCACATGGCCTGGCCCCAACAACACCCCAAAAAGTCGAAAAACACTCAAAAATCACCACATTCCCATGCCATCCATGCCCTCAATGATGTTTAAATTCAAGACACCCCACAGAAAGACTAGGCCCATGCACCACTCACTACACCTGGGCCTACTGGCTAGTGAGGCTTTACAGGCACCCCAACATTTAAAAAACAAATCACATATAACAGTGAGCTGAAATTCCATGACATACATGAGAATTAAGCTACAAAACAAATCACAGAAACAGTTGTATTATGCACCCATGACTAACTCTGGGCCTACTGGATACTGTGGCTACCCACCACAATATATATTTTGTTAAAGTTGTGAAAAATTTTTTAGAACTGTAGTTGCTTCAACTGCAATGCCCCAAACAAACAACACCAACTTACTTGTAAAATCTCAAGTCCAAAAGTGATCCAAACTCCAAAGTCCAAAAAGTCCTTAAATACAAATCCAGCAGCAGTCACAGAAAGTAATCCTTTCAGCTCAACAGCCAAATGAAAAGTGACCAGTACATGCACAAAGCACTGGGAGGAGCCTGCTGGACAGGAACAGGAAGTTGGAGACTCTGAGGCACTTCCTTCCTCCCACCCCACCCCAAAAAAATGGACTCCTGCACCAAAAAGTGCAGTCAAATGTCAATCTGAGGAGTTACTCTGATCAAAATCATCATTTTGACAAGGTTTATGCTTCCTGCTGTGGATTTCTTGTGCAGAATTGCAATTCTTGCAATTTCGGGAACGCGAGCTGTTCAAATCTCCCGCCGGAAGTCAGCTGCACGTCGCATCTACGTGTTCGCAATTGTTGACTCCCGCGATGCGTGATTGTGGGCCCTTAAGACATAGTAGCGTTCTCAAACTCGCGCCGTGCAAGATGGCAAGCCGCGATAACGTAATTGCGTTAGAAAAACTCTCGCGCGATCACGCAGGAAGATCAAAAATGGCGCAGCACACGCAAAACCTGAAGAAAAACAACTCGGCGGACTCAGAATCACGGTAAAACAATGCCGCGCACGCGATATTGTATTTTTCAAGCGCGACCAAGCAAAATAATTCGTAGCTTGCGAATTTGCAGATTATTGGGTAAATTTGCGCGATTCGCGGATCGCGAAATCGTTGAAAATCCGCAAATTCGCCCGCGAAACGGATTATACGCCCATGCTTAGTTATTTTGCTTAGATTTTTGTTGTTTGCTCTGTAGTTACTTTAGAGATCTCAACAAATGCCCCTATGCTTTCAGCCTAAATATCCCTTTAAACGTCTAGTGACACACAACCATTTGTGCCTGTCATGTTGTGCTTTTTGGCTTCATTACTATCCTGGTAGTTTGTTGTTGTTTTGTTATTGTGCTGCATTTTCTTATGTGGTGATGTGCTGCTTAGTTTTTTTGAGCTGTTATATTTTTGTGTTGCAACAGTGCACTATGTTGTTTTTGTGCCGTACTTGGATTATTGTGTTCTGTTTTGATTGTTTGGTCGTTTTCTGGCCTACCTGTTATTCATTTCTTGCGTTGTTATTTGGCTTAGATTTTTGTTATTCGCTCTGTAGTTACTTTAGGGTATAACAACAAATGCTCCTATGCTTCCAGCCAAAATATCCCTATAAAATTCCAGTGACACACAACCTTTTGCGCCTGTCATAGGTGGTAACATATTGCTGCCTACAGGGCCGTATCCCTATTTAAGACACCAATCAGATAAAAAAATGCGGTTGAGACCAAGCATTAAACAAACACTTCCTTTGCCCACTTGATGTGGTCAGGCCCGTCGTGCATTATTTTGTTTTTGCATTTATCATGTGTTGTTCATTTAATGTCATACTGTTCTCTCACACTATATAGGCCCTCATTACAAGTTCACCATCATTTCTGGGTATTATTACTGGACCAAGAATAACCAAAATTCATTTCATTGCTCTTGGTAACATCCGGGCTCTTATTACCATGGCATTATAATTATCAGGCATATGGAATGGGGAATAACCTAGTGAAATCAGAATTCATGTTTTGAAGTGCTTTATGTTTTTCCCGAATTGCGTGCCATTTCTTAGGAACATAGGGGCCGATCACGATGGCAGGCAGATAGCCCCCGCCGCCCGGTGGTGGTCAATGCCGGCCAGGCGGGGGCGATCCGCCCACCATCCAGACAGCAAAGACCCCTGCCATATTATGATGGCTGGGGGTCTGCGGCAGACGGAAAGACCGTCCGCCTCTTTTCTACCGGTCGACCGACGGAAAACAAGGTTAATATGGTTTCTGCAAGACACCGCCATCCAAATTACAATGCAGGTGGTCACTCGCGTTTCCATGGCGGCATTGCTGCCATGGAAAGGCTTGCATTCCTTGATGTTGGGGACCTGTAGCGTGCCCCCAGGTTGTTGGGGGGTGGGGGGTTCACATGGGGGGTACCCTGCATTGACATGGACAAAGTGGCAGGCACCGCGATGTTGTGGTTTTATCTAGGACCCTAATTAAATATTTCATAATAGCCAATGCAAACCAAATGCGGCAAGGCTACTTCCTTAGACTCCTAGAAAGCACAACGAGTTCTTACAACATACCAAACCTCCAGCAACCTGGGAATTCCCCATGCTTTTGTTTTGATTTGTCCTAGAACTCCTGCGAGCACTGAAGGAACGACCCGTTCTTAGTGACATCTTTTTATTGACGTCTTATGTCCAACCTTACGTCAAACACGGCACCTTCCAGGTATAAATATACCAGCGTTTGCCTTCAGCAACACACGGTGGTGTGGAGCAGAGCGGCTATCTACTTATCCGAAGCCCAGCTGATGCGAGTGACGAAGGAAGCCGTCCCTCCCATTTGACGCACTGAGAAAGAACTGTCTTTTTCTCCTGCCGAGAAAATCCAGCCCCAGTGTTTCCAGTCACCCTTGCGGGTTGCTGGGAGATCGAGTCCTGAGAGCGAGATACAAGACCTCCTCCATTCTAAAACCAAGGTACGGAGCTGATTAGATCCCTAGAGAATTCTTGAGTCAGAATCTTGGCAAAACTAATTTAACTTAAACTGCAACTCATTTACTCCTTCCCACGTACTAGGCTTAGGTTAGGTACATCGGGGTAGGCGTATTTAGAAGCACCAGTTGAGTACGTTTAGTCAAACTATTATCGTTGTATGTAACTGTATATATTTTATACCTTTTAAGTATCATATGGCTCAGACACCATATCAATGCTTTTACAGTATTATTTCATAATACTCCTTTTACTGTACGCACTTTACTTTATAACAAGTATTGCAATTGTGGCAATTCATTTCTCTTGCATGAGAAAGAAGACTGCTCAATAAATAACACCTTTTATGGAAAACGCCCGTCTCTTTATTTCTCTGCACTCTGATGAAACTAAGTATGCACGATTGACTGAGTGAAATAGCTATCTATTGTTTTCACACGACTCTGGAGATATACTCCTTATTCTGGGGGAGCAAAGTTGTCATGTTTATGCGGTTGTCAGAAGCTGAATCCCTTTTTGTCTAATCAGGGAAGTTCACTCCTCCCTGTTCATTCGAGAAAGTTTCTAGTGACCTCTGAGCTAGCTGGAAACATATTCAATAGAGACCTAGTCGACGTCAGTCCTAAGTCTAAACTATCGTTTATGTTATTCCAATGCGCAGAGCCTATTAGGAAAATAGGACCTACACTACATTGCGCCCAACGTTTGGTAAGGCGATAATCTAACGCAAGATACTAGAGTAACTCAGTTGTGCTTTTTCACACAGACCCCTTTTTCCCATAAAAAAGAGTGGGTGAAAGGTTAATATCCGCCCGAACTTAGTAGGATGAGACTCCTATGTATTAGTTTACGGTATAGTCAACGTAGAAGGATACAGTGTTCCAAAATATAGTGTACCTAATCTTTGTTTTCTTGAAACTTGCTCTGCAAACTTTCTGTCAGTAAAAATGTCAGAAAGTGACGAGGATAGGGAGAGAGCTAGACTAGCAACTCAACTCGGAGCGGACGACACAACTGTCCAAAATAACGAGGCGTATGCAATAATCATCCCGGTCAATACAAGAAAAAGCCATAACTATAAAACTTATAGAAAATGGAGTATCATCAAGAGGTGGTACCGTAATATTTGTAGTAGAGGCACATGAATTGCGGCAGACAGAGGTATTCTATTCCTGGATAAATTTTCCAGCAGCACACGCTGTAACACATGAGTTCCACTACCTTTCGAGGAAGTTGAAATTCCACTAACGTATCAAGAGCACCTGCTCTTGTTTAATGGCGCCCTAAAACATCAAAATCACATTACCAGGCTCGGTCCACCAGGTAGACCAGGAGCCACATGGCCGGTTCTAGCCAGCTGCACACCAAATCCCGACTTTGATAAAATGTCAAATGAAGAACTCTTAGTTAAAATAAAAGAATTAACAAGAGCATATAGGGATTTAGTTCAATTAACATTAGATGGTACAACATATCAAATAAAACCCCAACTAATTGAAAATCCTGAAAAAACTTTTATTAAAAATAATCTCAATTCTCAAAAGAAAAAATGGGAGGGTAACAAACAAACCAATCCCAGAGAAAAACAATTTCAGTCCAGAGGAAGGTCGCCTCAACAAAGAAATAGATCTCCAGAAGGGGGGGACAAGTCTCCCTAAAGGGAACCCTCTGAAAAAAGATAGAACCTTAGAAATAGGGACAATTTGAGGAAACCTGACAGATATCAAGATATTGATACACGCTCCTCTCGATCTTTTCAGACTTCCTCTAAGAAATCGGAAAGAAGAGGACGGTCAGAACATAAAGAAGAGTACGTCAAGTCCAAAGACAAGGAACCTGCTCATTAAAGTAAAAAACAATTTCCAAGGAAGAAGGTAGCGAGTATTAAAATAAAACATGCCGAGAATCCTGAGGACACAACTGAAAAACGGAGAGTGGGCCCAGACAATGCTAGACAGCGCAGCAGAAGTGAGCAGAAGTGAGCATAGCTCGCAAGATCCTGATGAATCTTCTGGAGACAGTGGACACAAATGAATATATTCAAGTGGAAACTGCAGACACGCGAGTTAGCGTGCCCAATAAACTATATGAAATAACATTACGTATAGAGGGAGATAAAACTAGGAAAATAAAAGGTCTCCTTTTAAAGGCTACAATATCCTTCTAGCAGAAAAGGACTGGCCACCAGAGTTTGTCAGGGAGTGCCCACATGGCGAAGAAATGATTATGCCTGCCTTCTCAAATCACATTCGAATACATAAAAAATACAAGCTTGCTAGAAAATGGGCAGTGGCACAAGCCCCTGCATTATATAAAAATCATGTAGGATGGGATGAGGATTCTCCTCACCATAAAATCCAGTTAAAAAATCAGCCTACTGCACAGAGGCAGTATTGGGTTAAGCAAGAAGCTAAAAAACAAGTAAAAGAAATTTTAGATCAACTTGAATATCAAGGGGTGATTGAAACCTGCACCTCACAAATGAGCAATCCTTTGTTTCCTGTCTCCAAAACAGACAATTCATATCGTCTAGTTTTGGACTACAGACATCTAAACTCCTGCTGTAAAACTTTTGCAGAACAAAATTCACACAGTGCAGCACTAATGAATAACATCGTGCGCAAAAAATATAAAACGACATTAGATATTTCAAACGGTTTCTTCTGTCAAAACATAGCACCTGAAAGCAGATATTTGACCGCTTTCTCTAGCATAGATACCCAAAAACTATTTTGTCGTCTCCCACAGGTATTCAAGAACAGCCCAGGATTATTTTCAGGCAGGGTAACAGAATAACTACAAACATATGATGATGAGGCATTATCCTATGTCGATGACATCTATCTTACAGACGATGACCTGGAGACTCACTTGAAAAGAGTGAACACCATAATACTTGTTTTTGCAGCTGAAGGGTACAAATTTAACTTTAAAAAATCACTAATTGCCCATCTAACTGTCCTATTTTTAGGATATGAATTATCGAGTGAAGGCAAAAGCCTAGCAGACAACTTCTTAGAGAAATGTGCTGTACTCCAGGCTCCAAAAACGCTGAAGAACTTACAATCAATACTGGGTTTGCTGAATTTTGGAAGAACATACATTCTAAATTATGCAGAAAAGGTTAAACCTCTCTAGGAACTAATAAAACCTGATTTTAAACCAATTAATTGGACTCAAAATCACACAGAGATATTAAGATCATTACAGACAGATATGTTAACTAAAACAAAACTACAAACACGCGCAAATGAACGAAACCTTGTAATCCGAGTCATCCCAGGAAGATGCGGATTCACATACCTGACCTCTAATGAGGGAGAAACGGTACCAATAGCTTACAAATCACATTTGTACACACAAGCTGAAATGAAATTCAGTTCAACTGAAAAAATTCTAACTGCGGTTCAAGCTGCTGTAGCAAAAGAAAGAGCCCTAGCCCAAGGAAAAAGGATATCTGTTTTAACAGCAGTATAAGCCCTTGAAGCGGTAACAATACCAAGCAATCCTAATGCTAAAGCTCTAGATCCAAAATGGATAAAATGGGAAACTTCTCTTGCAACAGAAGACGTGACACACGCATTTGATCCGAAAATGAAAAAACTAGAAAATCTGGAATATGAAAATGGATGTTCTCTGCCGATCGAAATTCTACCTCTCGAACAGTAACCTGTGTAATCTACACGGATAGATTTGCACAACACTACATCGTGGAAAAACAGATTTGGAATGCTGCGTGTGCGATTGTTAAAGGTCGCTGGCGCTTAGGCAAATTCAGACCGATGGTCATTAAAACTGAATCACTCAGAAATTGTACAGCTCAGCGAGCTGAAATAAGATCTCTAAAGATGGTGCTTGAAAATGCCGATCGTGAATTCCCGACACTACTAGTGTGCGATTTGCATTACTGCGTCCGTTCTTACAATAATTCCACGCCGACCTGGATAAAAAACGGTTACAAAGATGAGAGAGGTGCCACAATAAAGCATAAAAAACTATGGGAACAGGTAGTTCTTTTGCACAAAGAACTACAAAAGACTCACGTGTTACATACGCAGAGTCTTCAACGTGATGGCGTTCACTTTGCAGGGAATTCATTGGCTAATAAAGCCACATCGGTGGCTGATTTCTCGGCTTCCGTAGTTATAAAAAAGCGTACGAAAAAACAAATAGATGGCGAAATGCTTCTTGCAGTTAAAACCTCAATGGAAGGCAATTATGTGGCGTTACCTCTAAACAACCCACTCGATAATACATACATAATTGATGCGAACTCCGTTCCGTTTGCTCAAATCCCAGGAGTGGGGGATAGAGTAATTCCAACACGAACCGGAGGATCTTCTTGATACAAGAAGCGCACATGGGATTGGGTCTGAGGCACCAAGAGATCCTGAAATCTCTAATAGAATTACAATCTCAATACTGGTGGCCGGGGATGAGCGTAGAACTTTATAAATGTGTCTAATCAGGGAAGTTCACTCCTCCCTGTTCATTCGAGAAAGTTTCTAGTGACCTCTGAGCTAGATGGCAAACCTAAATTAAGTCTAACATATTAAATAGAGACCTAGTCGACCTCAGTCCTACGTCTAAACTATCGTTTATGTTATTCCAATGCGCAGAGCCTATTGGGAAAATAGGAACTACACTACAGCGCGATGCCTGTCACCTTGTGCATGCCAACGCACATCGAGCATTCCCAGCATTGTGGCGGGCAGTGCTGTGAGCACCTCTCTCCACAATGCTGGGAATATGGGATGCCACCTTCACTGTGGCTATGGCATCCTAATTGCAGGTGCGGACCGCCGCACCCCTTGCGGATGGTCCCGCATTCCGCTACGGTGGCGGGCGGACTGTGTCCGCCTGCCAACGTAATCGGCCCCATATTCACCAGTTCCAAATTTTGAAACATGGCTAGAATTACCACAAAACATGTAATTTCTATTTTCTCCAAAAAGGCGTATTTTTCACCAGAAAGGAAAGTCAAAGCAACTCAGAATGAGGGCAATTCTCTTTTGCACCCATTGGTTGAAGGAACTGCCCGGTCCGTAAAGACCCTGAAGGGTATGTGCAACCAAAAAATAAGAGGTTTCTGATAATACTCTTGGTAAATACGTTTCTGTCAATGCTGAATAGATTCCCTATCATTCGTAGCCCAGATTCTTGCTTGATTCCGACCCTAGTCTAGCTGGAGGGTGCAACTTTGTAACTGTGGGACGAGACTAGCTGAAGCCAAAAAATTTATTCAACACATCACAAAAGTAAAGGGCACATTTTGGGATGGGTACACTAGATCGCTGTGGTTGACGTATGTGGTCAGGTTGCATAGACAGAGTTAGGGGTCGATAGTCAATATATATAGCTAGTCTTGTCAAGGTTTTTAAATATAAAAGAGAAGAGCAGAAAGGTCAGTCTTATTATTATATAAGATTATCATATACGATGCAAATATATATATATATATATATATATATATATATATATATATATATATATATATATATATATATAGGATGCAAAATCAACTTTTCAGAGATACTAATAAACAATGTACAAGATTTTATTTCCCCTGTACCCTCTCATTGTACTTGTATTCATGTCTGTAGGCTTCCTAAATCTCACAGGGGTCTCCAGAAACCTTGCAGGTAGTTTTCATATTTGCTGTGTCTCCAAGTGTCAAGCCCCCAGTGTGTCTTGCGCAATGTCCCTGTCTCCAGTATGTGCTCTTGTCTTTTTTTAAAACACATTTTTATTGCCTTTTACGCGTCATGTAACTTACCCCTTCAGGGTGTCAATGTTCAATAGACAGGAAGAAAGAAACATATCCAAGTCGCTGTATTCATCATTACCCTTGCTTGGTCCCATTCGTACATGTTAACTATAACGGTCACATTGCTGTCTCCTAGCAGTAAACCATATATGTAAGATAGTCCACCCCTCCCCTTCCCCCAACAACAACACAATGAACCATAACCTCCCCCGCCCCTCTCCCTCCCCGCACTGCTGTCTCCCCTCGACTACTATTATGTGCTTTTGTCTTGTGTGTGCTTCCCATATTTCCATTGTCTCCTCGTGTTTATCTTTCTGTAATCCTGTCTCTCCGAACAGTATTCCCGAATTTCCAGGTTGTCTGCCAAAAAATCCCACTGCTCATCCCAATTCTTTCCAATCCCACCCCTATGTCTTCATATTTCTTAACAATATCTTACTGTTTTTCCATGTGTCCTTATGTTCTTATCTTTGTCTTGTCTCTGTCATATCTTTCAATGGCTACCCTTGTCTAACAGTGACATGTCCCCCGGTGTCACCAGAGTCTTTGAATGTCTATGTTTGACAGACTCCCCAAAATTACTTGGTACCAGTTGGCGTGTCTTCCAGTCTGTATCTACCGGTCTGTGCTTATAGTGGTGAAGGAATGTGGCACTAGGGGCAGGTGCTTTTCGATGCCTGTAAAGTGGTAACTGGTGCCAGAGAGTGCCTGTCCTATTTGGTGTCAAAGTGGCAGTGTCTCTGAGTAAAGATGGCAAGGGTTGCAGGGAAGAGTTGGTGCAAACACCAGGGGGTGAAGGTGCTAGTGGGTGTCACAAGGAGTAGATGCCAGGAGGTTAAAGCTTTACTGGGAGCCAATGACATTCAATGTAGATTCCAGCTTGGTGCAAGTTCCACAGAGTGCAGGCGGTAGTTGGTGCAAGTGCCAGTGGGTGGAGGAGCCACAAGATGCAGCCATCAGGTGCCAAATGGTATGGTTGCCAGTGGATGCAGTGGAACTCCATGTGGCTCAGGGTAGATAAGATGTGGTGCAGGTGACAATGCAGACACTAAATAAAGTTTAACAAAAAGCAGGGACTACTCTTTGACCCGGATGCACAAGACTGCCTTTCCAATTGCCTTACTTGTCATCTTGTGTCCAGGCAGTCCTGCACAACTTTATTTTTCTCACTGTATTGGATGGAGAGATTTTTAGGCGGTTTGGATGCAGGTAAAGGTGACTGGGGTGCTGTAATGTTGTAGGAGGGCTATCCCAGTGTAGGAATGGGTGACCGAAAGCTAGTGGGTATGAGTTTTGCAAGAAGTTAAAGGGACGCGCACTGTTTGTCTCTTGTTTACTTAGGCTACTTTAATCAGCTTTCCTTATTCCATTTTAACGTTTTTTTTTGTTTACTAGGAAATTTTGATACTATTGCCTGACATTGGTGCCGTAACCTTCCCTCATAACGCGCATTGGAATGAATAAAGTATGAACTTACATACAAAGCAATGGAGAATTGTACAAGTCGGGTTAAAGGAAAGGTATTCTTAAGAGGGGGTAGAGGAGGGATGAACACAGGACAATGGATTACTATCCAGGGTCCATCATCTGGAAGAAGAGAGACAAATTAGAATTGTTTAATAGTTTGGTCTTCAATTCTTTCCTGAAGGTCAGGAGTGAAGGAGCTTGTCAAATTGGGACGGAAGGGGGACCTTGCCTAGGAGCTTAGCAAGAATAGGCATAGCCATCTCCTTCCTTCATTTCTATGGATTAAGTCTAATGAGATTGACGCTTCTAGTGTAATGCTACTCATCTGAAAGCTCAATGGTGTTTACCAGATACAGTGTCCTATAGAGTGCATTGTTCCAGTGTTGAACTTGGCCCTTTTTCCAGGGTCATCCAGAACTTTTTACCTTCCTCCTGTTTTCTGACCTCTTGTTGGTGGTTTTAGGACTCTGGGCACTTTATCACTGATGTTCAGTGCTAAAGTGCATGTGCTCTCTATGATAAACTTGGTAAGATTGGTCTACACCTGTTTGGCATATTTAATTTACCTGTCAGTCCCTTGTAAAGTGTTAACTCATCTACCTAGGGCCAGTAAATTAAATGCTACTGATGGGCTGGCAGCGCTGCTTGCGCCACCCACCAAAGTAGCCTTTCAAACCTGTCTCAGGCCTCTGCCACTGCAGGGGCTGCACCTGCAGTTTACTGCCGCTGTGACGTGGCACATAAAGTGGTTGCCACGTCTGTGACTCCCCTTTTTACTACATATCAGTCAGCATTAAGGTAGGCCCTAGCTAGGCCTATGAGCAAGATGCGGCGAAGGGAAAAGGTAGGACACGTGCCTTAACTTTGTGGCATGTCCTGGTAGTGACAAACAGCCTATTTGGTTTCTCACTGCTGTGAGGCTGCCCTTTCATAGGAATGCAATGGGGATTCCCTGATATGTGCTTCAGTGGTAATTCCGGCCATGAGAGGGGTAGCATGATCAAATTTGGTATGTTTGGAATAGCGGGTATAAATGCTGCATATTGGTGTTCGTGGTTTTCTGATTACTATTTTAGAAATGCCACTTTTAGGTGTAGGCATTTCTGTGTGCTATGTGTCTTTGTGCCTGCCTGTTGTGTATTGACTGTCTTGACTTGGAGTAACAGGGGCTGGGGAGGTGCAGTAGCTCCAGAGAGTCTGGATGAGTCAACGCTAAGCTGAATAGGCCGGTCTGCATTTGGAGTTGTGGAAGGAGTAGCACCTGCTCCTGAATAGGACCCTGCCTGCCTTCCACAATGATGGCTCTGCCTACTTGTGGTATGTCTGGGGCCAGGGCTTACACTGGCAATGGAGGTTGTTGTGCCCTAACAAATTGCCCCCAGAATTGGTTTGGACTGGACTCAGAGCCTGTGCCAGGGGAGAACAAAGAATGGAGAACTATAAGTACTAGGGCAGTGATCCCATGTCTGCTGAACTGTCTTTACTTGGGAACTGGTTCTGAAGAGCACTCTGCCAGGAGGAACCGCTGTTGGACTCATCTGCTGCCTGCTTGGTGGCTGGAGGTGGCTGGAGGGGCTGCCCTCTGCTGGGAGGCCCTGCGTGCTGGCCTGCCTGTGCCCAGCCCTGCCTTGTGGATGCCTGAAAGAAGAGCGTTGCCTGCTCCCTGTTTGTGTCTTCCAGGGGGAGACAGGCTGAGCAGTTAATGTTCTTAATTGCACTGGAGAAGCGCTTGTGGATCGCTGTGCAGAGACTGGAGAATTTTCCCCCTTCTCCTTCTGTGGGTTGACAGGACGAGCGTGAAGAGGCTCTCTTGTTTGCGACAGCATGTGGTGAGCACTGTGTTTTACAGCCCGAGGCCAAAGCCATTCACAGAAGCCAAACGTGGCCGCCTGTCAGCTGAGCGAGTGCCGCGGGAATCTAGAGTGTTGCCAAGCAACCTAGCCACCGGAAGTCAGGTAGGTGGAAAGGGCCGGGTAACTGAGCCTGGTTATAGGCAGGGCCAAGCGATACTGCGTACCAGAAGGCTCGGCAGAGGAGACGAAGCCAACGGAGACTTCGCTCCATGTCCCACCTCCGCTGTGCCATGCCAAAGGAGCCTGATAGTGGGTGGTGCTAGCAGGAGCAAGAACCGCAGCATTATCTGCAGCTGCCAGAAGGGAATTCTCAGTCAGAAGGCAGGACCAGCGGGGAATCCACTTGAATTCCAGCTGCAGGAGGCGTGCTCCAGACACTGGAACCTTCTGGGCCCCTTGAAACCGCCCCAGTGAAAGCGGGTAAGTGCCTTAGGGACAGGAGTGCCCCTTTCAAGGAAACTTGCAGTACTGTTGTTTCCCGGCCCGAGGGGACATTGGATGATCTCGCTCAGGTGCTTTCGTAGCACTAACGTAATTCCCACATCTTTTTTTTATATTGCTGCAGCTGCGCCGCATGGTCACAGGCAGCTGCGCGCTGGCCGGATTTTGGGGGCAGTTTGGAGTGGCATCACGGGGCCGGCCCATATGGGGCCCCAAATTCAGATTTGCCACACACGCCCTGGCTGCACCTGCGGAGTTGAAGTAGAGGTGCCAGTACTTCGGTACCCTACATTTGTTGGGGGTCAGTTGGCTCTCAGGAAGAAATTCCGGGCAGGCATGTTCAGGCCCTGATTACGCTGTGGGGCTACATTCATTGCGGTATATACTGCACAGGGAGTAATTTATGTTATGCTCTGATGTAATGATTATGACAATAGCCTGATTGGCCGGAGGATTGATGTAATCCCTGTGAAGTCATGACAAGTGCCTGGTGGCACAGTGTATAGATGTGATGGTGTTCTAATGTGTTTTGTGGATAATGAAAAGGCTATTTTCACATAACCTTGTGTGGAGTTTCTTTTGTAGAGTACCTAGTGTATCGCTGCTGTGTGAATGTGTTGCGAAAACGCTTTACACAATGCCTATGGGATAAGGCAGACTGCTCGGCCAAGCTACCAAGGGGGTGAGTAGGGGTTATCTTCAGCGAGTAACTCCCTTGCCCTGAGTAGAGTGGTGGTTTCTGCCTGGCTTAGGCACATGCCCTAGCCAACTAGAAATCCCATTTCTAATATCCAGTTAACCACTTTTTATGTGATACAGCAAGGAAGGTGATGTAGGCTGGGAGAGACAACCAGGGAGTGAGATAGGCCCAGAGACCCTTGACCAGCAGGGCAGCATTTTAAGAGGGCAGAAGGGATTCTGGAAGCGAGCAGGACGTTTTACTGGATTGCTAAGTAGATTGCAAACCTTAGAGCCACTTTAGTAAGAGCCATGCAGTTTATTCTTTCCTTTTTGGAAACAACAGGCCCAGCATCAAAAAGAATCTCAGTGAACACATGTGATGTTTCGTAGCTGGACCAGTTTTCCCTCGGCCCCAATTCTTCAACATAAAACTAAACACCTAGGCAGCATGGCTACCTTATGTCTCTTCATTCACGTCTACATATCGGAAATGCTTTACTCTCGCATTGAATCCCCTCGCCACAAATAGAAACAGTAAATAAAGCCCTTAAAATATGTTGAACTTGACACATACTTCGCAAATCATTTCTGTTGGTGATGGTGTTTTTTTGTCTAGGTCTGTTGATACTATTTCATTTTTACGTTTGTTCTATTGGTTGTCACTGACAAAGAGAGAGTTCAGTGTCCTATAGATACCAGAGTCCTCGCCGCTTCTAATTTTACCTATGCTGTTAGAGTATTGAAAGGAAATCAAACACTGTAAGGGTTGATTTAAAATAACAAAACATCTAACATGTCAAGATTTGTCTTACCATTTCGAATTAACCAATTTATAAAACGCATTTTTAAATATATATATATCTCTGAAAAACGTTTTACACGATACAAATATGCAAGTAAACGCACGGCTTTATTCTCTAACTCATTTTAAGGCTAACACGATATGAGTTTACCCTGTTGCTGAGGTAAACAACCTTTGACGTCTCCAATGGAACCTCCAGTTTCAAAGCTCGGAGTCTCCGGCTGTGACGCTGCTCCCAGTGGTTGACCGAAATCTGATTTCTATTAGCTAGACGCAGATGTAGAGAGGTATGAATAATGTTTGTTACAACGTCCCTCACATATACTTGTCTCAGCTCTTTAAAGTAATTGCAGCACATTTTTGAGTAATGAAGGGGAGATAGGAGAGTGCTCGCGCACTGCAATATCACAGAGCGAAGTAGTACCGCAGAGCGAGCATCCTGACAAGGCCAAAGATTGATGCTCGCGCCACACGGATCTTTATTATCCATCCCGGCTGTCTAAAATCCCACCATAATGGACTCACTCGAGTATATTATTTCTATTCTGCTAACCCCAGTGGAATTTATGAGGGAGGTTTTTATAGTAACTCCGTTTCAGAAACTCAATGCCAGAGCGAAAATGTTTATGGCATGCCATAGTAAACCGCTTCAGAACATTGTTTTTATAGTTAACTTGTTTCTCATTCATGAGGTATAAGTTCCAAGCCTAAGGGTTTAGGCTGACTTCATAGATGCATCCGTAAAATAGGTTGAATAATGAAATTGAAACCTCAAAAATGTGCATAAGAATGATATATTTAATAACAAAACTAGGCTTGAGAAATAATCTTTTGTTTTTTACTGAGACGCTGCTTTCACTGGGAAAATCAAACATTGTCTCATGGGGATACCAGTATGAAACTGTGTTTTCTTTTTCCCAGTTAGAAAACACAGACAAACCTGTTATTCTTAGCCAAAGCTTTGCAGGCTTCTTTGTCTCCAGAAATAATGTTCAGATGAATCAGTGTTGTAAATTTGAAAGACCCTGATACACTGTAACACTTTGTCATCCTGGCAATGTTTTCCTTTTATCCCTGAAAGTTTGACTTTATTTTTATTTATTTGGCAGCATTTTGTGATGGCCCTACTCACAAAGGGCCCCTCTAATTGAAAGTCAGTGATGCTCAAAGTCTCTCTGCAGTAACTCCGTCCAACCAAGAACAACGCAGGCTCTTCTTCATCTTTATTGGAGCATAGGAACCCCGTGCCTGAACAGCCAGACACCAACAGTCTCCACTGAATCACAACTGACATAGGACCCCACTTTGTCATTATCCCCACAGAGGACCTGACACACAAGGTGAAGGATGAAGAAAGACTAGGACACATCATAACACATCCCCCTTTCATTACATTTCAAAGGACCCACAAGGTAGGACACAAGAGGGACCGCACACAAGGAACCACCTGCCACCCCAAGGACCCAACAAGTAAACACCAACATGTTCCTCTAATGGCTGATCAGCGACAAACATAATGATCGAGCCATCTGGGAGGCCTACCACACCTCCATCCTCTCCACCAGCCCAACTTTTTCTACGACCATCCATACCCTCTGTAATGTGCATCACCGACTTAGCTAGAGACATCTTCTCACATTCTCACTCCCAATATCCAATGCTGAAATCACCTGGGACTCTTATTCATTCAAGTCTGGCAAGCACGAGCCATACTCCAACATACTCACTGGAATTACTCCACCCCTTTGAAATAAGGCCACCCTTCTCATGTTCCAGACTTGCTAATTTTCTAATTTTATTCAATTGCGGCCCACCTGTTTGACTTTGTATGGACTATGAAATATTGATATACCAGACCTCACAATACTCGATTTGACTTTGACCCAGTCCCCCACCCAAATCATACCATCCTTGGGGAAGTCTGAGTCAGCATTGGTTACTGACTTATTACCAATTCTCCACATCCATGAAGGAAAGATTTTTGTGCCAGGTTTCCTGCCCCTCATCATCTCAAAAAGCATCTTTCCCGTTTCCGCATTGGGTGTGGTGCGGTATGCCCACAACATATCTTTATTTGCATTCTGCACGCTCTGCCCTGCTTTGCCAGCGAATTCCATGGTGCCCTTCACTAAACTGTTGATTCTTTCCACTTGACCATAGCTCTGAGGGTTATACAGAGACGTACAAATGTGCTGCACCCCCCCCCATGAGCCAAAAATCATTGCATTTCACCTGAGGTGAGCTGCGTACCATTAACAGCGATGAGTTTCACAGGCACATCTTCTCTCCTAAAGATATCCTCCAATAAGGCAATGGTGGTGTTTGAACTGATGTTCCTCAAAAACACCACCTCAAACCACGGTGATCTGGAGCCCACGAAGACGGCAGCAAAACGTTCTTGTTTCGGCAAAAATGTCAATGGACCAATGAAGTCTAAAGTGACCGACTCCCATATAGAATCAGTCTCAGACATATGCAGCTGAGTGTCCTTAGCACACCCACCCACTCTCAACTTCTTCTTAGAATGTTTGAGTTCTGCACAGTTTTAAACCCACCTCTTCACGCTAATATCTATTTTGGGCCACCAACCAAAAATTTTCTTTCAACCTTTTAAGGGTGAATTTTTTCCCCTGTGACCTTCTTGTGCTAAACTGACTAACTTAGATATTAATGTTACAGGGGGAACAAATCTCTTACCCCTGATAATGATATGACCCGTATTCACAGATAATTCTTCCACCACCTTGGAATAGGGTCTGACCGCGTCCGAGTATGTGCTCTCTCTTTTAGCCCCTTCTTTAATCATCCCCTTACCGCTTTCAGTTCTTGGTCCTTGTCTAAGGATTCCATCCATTCTTTTTTGATACCACACTGTGCAAATCCACCAAGGCCTCATCCACACTTGCCACAACTTCCTCAGTAACTACATTGCCCCACTCAAACATTTTGTCAGGCAACCTGGATAGACAATCGGCTACTCTATTCTTTCAACCAAGCAAAAATTCCTCTGTGAAATCACATTCCTGTAATCTGACAGCTAACCTGGCCAAGTGAGCTGAACAGTTCTTAAAACCATTAGGTGCTAGCACTTTTAATAGAGGTTTGTGATCCGTTCCTGACTCTAGAACCCCATATAAAAGTGCAGAAAGGGTGGTCTCCCACACTGCCGCCAATGCCTCCCGCTCAGTGACCGAATAGTTCCTTTCAGTATTCTTCAATGATCAGGACTCAAATGCTGCCGTTCTTTCAACCCCACCATGTAACTGCAAAAGAAGAGCACCCAATCCAAATGCACTTGCATCTACAGTGAGCACCGTCTTCAAGTTGCACTGAAATGAGGCTAATCTCTTGGCATTGGAGATCGCTTCTTTAATGGCAGAATAAGTTCTCTGCTGAGCGGTTCCCCTCTCAAACTTCCTTCCTTTCCTGAGTAACTCCCTCAGAGGTTCGGATTTGCTGGCAAAATCTCTCACAAACTTGGCATAGTATTTTACCATTCCCATAAATGAGCGCAGCATATGATTGTCGCTGGGTGTTTCTGCATTGACAATGGCAGACACTAGATTAAATTTCAGTGTCACTCCCTCACAGCTTCAAACAATTTACTGAGTACTTCACGTAATGTATCTTTGTGAGTATCCATGCTATCTCCAAAAATCAGAATGTCATCCTAAAAAAATATGACATTTTTTATACCGTCCTACACTTTCAAAATTAGTCTTTGAAACATGCTAGCTGCAGATGACAAACCAAAAGGCAATCTATTGAACTGAAAAACCCATCGGCTGTGACAAACGCAGTAAGATATTTCGAGTTCGGATGTAGCATTACCTGATGGTAGGCACTCTTGAGATCTAATTTGGAAAAAACCTTTCCCCCAGCCAGTAAAAAGACTAGCTCTGTCATGTTGGGAAGGGGAAACTGATCCGTGACCACATTTAGTTTAAGCTGTGGAGGTCAACACAAAATCTCAAGGACCCATCAGCTTTTTTCGTGATCAGGGGATAACCATTGTGTTGCCTCAATGGGTTCGATAACCCCATCACCAACCATTTGGTCAATTTCTTTTTAACCTCTCCTCGCATGGAGATAGAGATTTTCATAGTGCTATGTTCCACTGGAATGGCATCTTTCTTTAAGATTATCTTGTGGGTGTAATCTTTGGCCACTCCTAATTTGTTATTGAACACAAGTGCAAACTGTTCCAGTACGTCATTCACATCACTCTCATTCAAATGAGTTAGAGAATAAAGCTGTTCGTTTACTTGCATTTTTGTATCGTGTAAAATGTGTTTCGGAGATGTATATAATTTAAAACGCATTTTATAAATTGGTTAATTCTAAATGGTAACATAAACCTTGACATGTTAGACATTTGTTTTTTTAAATCAAACCTTACTGTGTATGAGTCCTTCACGTTGTCAATAACCTCATCAAACATGAACTCTGAGGTACCCCTTTATAAACCAACCTAGGACTGGATTTGAAGACTCCCAGTTAGATACCCTGTACTCAATCTTACTCTAGGAGAGGGGCTGGCATTTAACTCAGCAATGGATTGGTGTCATTTACTAGAGAAGTTTTGATACATTTGCTTGATCTTATCCTCAAAATAATCAGCAAGGGAATCAAATAATTCCTGTGTAGCCTGAAGTAGCTGGGTACAGGCAGGGAGATGGATAAAGTCCTTAGGAATTTTAAACAGTTCTTTAGAGGAATTACTCCTTCCTGATCAATGTACTTGCTAATATACATTTTAGGCACCTTTTATTATTTCAGTGAAATAGAGAGTGCCTCCTTAAAAGCAACTTTGTCATCTGGATCATAGGTCAGACAGTAAGACATAGGGATAGTAAGGTACAGGAAATTCAGGTGATGGATTCTAGTTCAGATTGAACAATGTTTCCAGAAATCAGAGGATTTTTCATTATCGTCAGACACTAAATTAGGCCATGGTGTGCTGAAATGAAACAGCAAAATGTAGGGAATATTTAACTACATTTTAACCCAAATGCAAAATGTTATGCCAGCCCTGGCCCTCGCCTGATGGCCCTCATCAAAAGATGTGGGTAATTGTAAAAAGCAAAAACATTTCAAAGGAATTTGCTAGTTGTTGTGAATAGCATTATAATACAATAAATAATAAAAGAGTAGTAACTGCGGTTCTGCTAATTTACTGATAAAATAAGATAGTGGTGAAAGCTGCAGTAAGTGAGAAAGTTCCAAAAGAAAAATAAATAAATACCGCTCAGAGTTCCTTTAAAATGAAACCTGCTGAAATCTGTAGTAAAAGCACTAGAAGCAAAGTTCACATTAGAGTTGTAAACCCTGCCTTTAAGCACTTGCATTGCATGTGAAGGAGCAAGAATAAGCACCATAAAAGCAACAAAAGAAAAAGCTATGCAGAAGGATATTATAACACTGGACGTTACAGTATAGTCTATCATACCAGTTAATTCCGCAACAAAAGAAACGTGAAAATGAATGTCATATAAAAAAAAGACATGCATTTTACAATATGAGTGATGCAGTACAACTAAAGGACACCAGAGCTAGATAAAAGGAAGGCCTAGGTGCATTAGGCACACATCACGGATGTCAACAGTGGTGTAGCAAGGGGGGTGGTTCACCCTGGGCGGCACAAGATTTGGGGGTGGCGCCCCCCCTTACCTGCGGCCATCGCAGAAATTACCAGTAGCCCCACGCCCGCTCTTACACAAGGTCGCGGGTTGTCAAATGCAGGGGACGCCATGGGTGGCCATAGGTGTAGCTACGCCACAGGATGTCAATGTCGCCTTGTCCAACATTTATAGTATGGCAGCCATGTGATTAAACTCTGCTACACAAAATGTGATTCGGCAATGCCATGCCACTTACAAATGTAGTGCCACAAAGCAAGGCATTCACAAAATATGTGTTACTAGAACAATTCACAAGCATACACTGACGTTTTATTCACATTACATACAGGTGTATTGATAAGCAGGGTTTATACAATCTAATAAACTGATCACCATGAAGACAGTTTTGTCAATGTAGCCAGTATTTGTCTGCAGTACACATCACAGATGCAGAAGCAACACACACAAGCTACAATTGTACGATAGGCACATACACTAAACCAACCTAGCCCTGATCATAGCATTGCAGCACCACCCACAAATCTCAACATAGTTTGCAGGACCCATTGATAATGCATACATTTAAGTAAATGATCATGATAAGATGATGCGAAGGATTTTGTCTCAATCTGACATGCATGCTTGATTACGACTTCCTGAGCCCTAACCACATGAATGCAAAGATAAGACACAAACCCCATGCCAAATCTGAGCGCAGTGCTTGGCTCCCTTTGCTATTGGCATATCCCACAGGTAGTCATGTTGGCATGGCACAACTGAAGAGCTGAATTTGTGATGTGGCTAGCAAATCTGGGTATTTCTTGGGATTACAATCTCTCTTTTGCTCTACAGGTCAACACAGCAGATAACAATATGATATTTAAATACTCCCATTCAAAAAATTCTTCCACTTCTCCACACTAACCACGGAGCTGTTAAAAAAATTCTCATCCTGGTACGGTCCAACTACTGTTATGATATGTACTCTGGCCTTCCCAAATAACAAAGCAGCCAGATTTTGCTGTCATTTTCAGATGCGGGAACACAAGCCCCCCTCAAAACACTTCATTGGCTCCTAGTCAGTGCTAGGATTAAATGTAAGGTACTGTGCACCATCCATAAAGCCCACTTTAGGGTAAAGTCCCTGCTTACCTACAGAAACTGGAACCTTATTTTACCCCAGCTAAAACCCTTCACTCAGTATTAGCCTATCAGATCAACTAATGACCTTTCAAGAGAATGAAACAGTGAGGCAGATCTCCCTATGCCTGAACTTGAAAACTTAACCCAATTACATGTGATTAAGAAACAATTTCAAAAGCAGACTCTTCAGACTTGACTTTAGCTGAACTCAGCTGAGATCAGGGCACATTTTCTCAATTCTAACATGATACCAACCTATCTGAATGGACCCTCCTTCACTTCCCTACTGTTTAACCTGACAGCCTTAAGGTGGTCTTCCCCCAACTTTTTGCCTGCCTCCTTCAATTTTGCTGAACATGTTTTTGCTGACTTTAGCACTCTATGCACTTTACCACTGCTGACCAATGGTAAAGTGCCTGTGCTCTCCCCCTTAAACGTAGTAATATTGGGTTAACCCCATTTGGCATATTTAATTTATATATAAGTCATTAGTAAAGAGCACTAGATGCGGCCAGGCCTACAATTTAAATGTACTAGTGGGCCTGCAGCATTAATTGTACATCCACTTTAGTAGCCCTCTAACCATGGCACAGGACTGCCATTGCAGAGTCTTTGTGAACAGTTTACACTGCTAGTTCAACCTGACAAGATAAAACTCTTGCGAGGCTTAAACCTTCTCCTCTTGTACATATAAGTCACCCATAAGATCCACAGGGCAAGGTGCAACGTATTTAAAAGGCAGGCAATGTACTTTTGAGTTTTTCACTACTGTAAGTGAAGAATTGTAATTTAAAATCTGACTTCACCATAAGTTAGGATTTTATATTGTGATTCCACAGACACCAAATTTGAACCGATTATAGCTTCCCATTTGGAAATTACACATGTGAAATGTAAAAAGAAACTACAATGTTATCCTGTTTGAGGTATAAGACTTGCAGTAGTGAAAATGAATTTAGGAGTTATTCACTACCAGAACATGGAAAACGTAAAAGTACATGTCCACCTTTTTAAATGCACTGCTTCCGCTGCCACCCCAACCCCCCATTCAGTAATCTAATCTCATCGGCACACTTGACATCATCAATTGCAGCAGGGGGCGCGCTGGAAGTCATTTGCTTTAGCTGGTCCAGGGAGAGGACTTCTTTTTATTAAGTCATTCTCTGGGGAGGGGGGTTCTTGCAGGTATACAGATGCAAGGGGAAAGGACTTTCCCCCTGTGTCTGTATAGAGTGGATTCATGCTCCATGATTGCGGGTGGGGCTGTGATCGTGGAGCAGGAACCCACCCACTGGACAACCAGGCTTTGTTTTTCTGCGTTTTTGGGGACGAACCCCTTAGGCAAGTTTGGTCCATGTTACACTCCCACCTGGGGGCTGATTCGGTCATTTTTTCAACCGATCAAGCCCCGGGGGTCAAAACCCACTAGAAGCCAGGGATTGTTTTTATATAATGATTATGGGGAGTGCCCCCTTGGGAAATGGTTGTTCCCCTTGGGGGATTTTTTTAATCAATTCCCCCAGCCCCCCACCCCCGAGGGCAGATCGGCCAATTTTAGGCCAATCTACCATCTGGGGGGATGGAAGCCCACTTGACACCAGGGATTGTAATTTCTAATATGTCGTGGAGTGGCACCTTGGGTGAGGGTCACTCCATTTTATTTGAGGGAAATGTTTTGGCCATTTTCTACCCCCTCTGTGGACAGATTGGCCATAAGTTTAGGCCCAGGGCCAGAAAGCCACTAGACACCAAGGATTTTTTAGTTATATGTTGAGGAGCGGCCCCTTGGGCAACGGTTGCTCCTCTTCATTGGGGCAATGTTTTGGCTGCTTTCTGCCCCCATCCCAGATAGCAGAACTGCAATATTTTTAGGCCCAATCTGCCCCCAAAACAGGCAGAAAGCAGCAACTAGTCACCAGGGGTTTTATTTATTTATAGGTCAGGGATCGACCACTTTGACACGGGTCGCTCTCCTTTTTTTGGGAATATTCACCATTTCTGCCCCCTTGGGGGCAGACCAGCCGTATTTATAAGCCCAGTTGCCTCCTAGAGAGACAAAAAAACACTAGACACAAGGGAAAGTTTATGTGTGTTTGTGTGTGAACTGGAGTTCGGCTGATGGTCAGCTTGTACTTGGTGTGTATGGGCTAGCGCTTGGCTGGCAGTGTTTGTAGACTGCTGGTGTGTGTAGAGTGGCGCTTGGCTGGCAATGTGTGCGGACTGATGCTTGGCTGGTGGTGTGTGTGGACTGGGGATTGGCTGGCAGTATGCTTGGATTGGTGCTTGGCTGGCAAGGTGCATGGGTTGGTATGTTTCTGGTGTGTGAGTGAAGTGGCGCTTGGCTGGCGGTGTGCGTGGACTGGTGCTTGGCTTGCGTTGTGTGTGTGGACTGGTGCTTGGCTGGCAGTGTGTGTGGATTGGTGCTTGGCTGGCAGTGTGTGTGCTTGGTGCTTGCCTGATGGCTATGTCGGCTGGTACTTGGCTGGTGAGGTGGGTGGACTGGTATTTGGCTGGTGGTGTGGGTGGCTAGCCGTGTGTGTGGATGTCGGTGTATGTGGGCTAGTGATGGGCTGGTGGTGTGTGTGCACTGGAATTTGGCTGATGGTGTGTTTGAACTGGGAATTTTGCTGGCTGTGTGTGTTGACTAGCTTTTGGCTGGAGATGTGTGTGGCTGGCATTTGGATGGTGTAATAATAACAGAATATTTAGCTTCATTTTTAGTGTGTGTGAAACTCTCCTTGGATTTGTGCACAATGTGTATTGCGTTGTCTCGTGTGCAATTTTCTTTTGTTCCTCCTTTCTAGGGGAATATCGTTGTTACTTGCTGCTTCTGTGCAAAGTAGGTGCTGGAGGGTCTTGCTGTCTCTGGCTAGTGAGTTGTATTGTTTTTCAATATATAGGTCTTTGCTTGGTTTTATTGATTGACTTTTACTTTTAGATTACCACTAATTTTACTTTTCATTTGCTAAAGCCACACTTTATTTATTACTTATTTAACATAGTGTTTGGTATTGTTGATTTTTTTGTCAAGTTACTTTTCTTAGTAAAGATTATAGCTAGCCAAGGTTTACCACTCTGCAGGTTGTTGATATGTAATGTAAATATAATGAGGTGCTTATATAGCGCTCTATCATCCGACGGGTATCCTGGTGCTTAAAAATTTATTTTATTTATTTATTTATTTTCGAGATTTGTATAGCGCAACAAATACCCTGTGGTGTCTCGGCGCTGTGGAGCTGCTAGAATCAGCTAGCATCTTACTGGTTGAACAATAGTGTTAACAACCAACTTACTGGTTGAACAGCCAAGTTTTTAAGAGCCTACGAAAACTCAGCAGGTTCGGGGCGGTCTTAATGGCCAGTGGCAAAAGATTCCAAAGTTTTGGAGTGGCCACCAGAAAACGCCTGTCTCCCCAGGTGGCAGTTCTTGTACGCGGTACAGGGAGGAGACTGGTGTTAGCCGATCTTAATTGCCTCTTGGGAGTATAAAGCTGAAAAGCTTCAGTGAGGAACCTGGGTCCTATGCCATGTAATGCCTTATAGGCAATGCAGAGGGCCTTAAATTTAATGCGGCTCTCAACTCTCAGCCAGTGGAGGTGACGGATAGCAGGGGTGGTGGGCTTGCGGCGAGGGATATTTAGGAGAATCCTTGCAGCCGCATTCTGAATAGACTGCAGCTTCGTTAGGACACACTTCTGAGTATGTAGAAAGAGAGCGTTCCCATAGTCTATCTTTGAGAAGACTAAGGTAGAAACCAGAGTTTTCCCAGCTGAGGTAGGGAGGTAAGGCAGCAATTTCTTAATTTTTTTCAGAATAAAGAATGCTGCAGAGACAACCTTATTGGTGTGGAGGTCAAAGGACAGCTTTCTGTCAAAGATCACTCCCAGGTTTCTGGCCTTTTCCACTGGGACAGGTGGAGGGCCCAACTTTTCAGGCCACCAGGTGGAAGACCATTCCGGGGAGAGTCTGCCGAAGGTCATGATCTCGGTCTTGTCCGAGTTAAGCCTCAGACAATTCGAGGCCATCCAGGTGCTGACCTCAAGCATGGCTCTTTGGAAGTTGGCTGCCACAGTAGGGCCATCTCTGTGGATAGCCAGAACCAGCTGGGTATCATCTGCATAGGATGTAAGCTGTACCCCATGGGCCTTTATTACCCTCGCTAAGTCCGCTACGTAGATATTAAATAGCATGGGACTTAGCGAGGAGCCCTGTGGGACTCCACAAGGGAGTGCAGAGATAGGGGAATAGAAATCTCCCAGCCTCACTGTCTGGGTACGATTTTCCAGGAAAGATGAAATAAGGTCCCTGGCCAAACCGTTTATCCCCAGGGCTATGACACGGTCGACCAGAATGGTATGGTCGACCGTGTCAAAGGCTGCCAACAGATCCAAAAGGATCAAGACAGCCGCCCCTCCCTGGTCCATGATCGCCCTGATCTCATCAGAGGCCTTTATCAAGGCGGTCTCAGTTCCGTGCCCTTTCCTGAACCCAAACTGCGTTTCGTCGAGGAGTTGGTGAGCCTCGACGAACTCTGAGAGTTGTCTGTTCATCAGGAATTCGCATACTTTGGCAGGAAAGGGCAGACACGCAATGGGTCTATAACTGGCCACAGCTGTAGGGTCTAGGGAAGTTTTTTTTAAAAGGGGTTTTATGACAGCCTTCTTCCACAGGCTAGGGTATTGACCTGTCTGGAATGCAGTGTTGCAAATTTCCATGAGTGGACGTGAGATCACTTCTGTGAGTTTTGCCATCACGGAAGGAGGACAAGGGTCCAGAGGGGAGCCCGACTTGATGGTGGAAATGAGTCTGATAATATTGTCCTGTGAGGTGGGTGTAAAACAGGAAAAACTATCATGGTTGTGATCAAGAATTACTTCTTCACCAGTGCAGACTCTATGTTTAGTTCTGATATCCCCTTCAAAAGATGCATATATATCTGCCACCTTTGTGGTAAAGAAAGTGGACAGTTGATTACAGAAGATCTGTGAAGGTTCGACCCCAGGTCCAGTGGA
This sequence comes from Lissotriton vulgaris, assembly GCF_964263255.1. NCBI lineage: Eukaryota > Metazoa > Chordata > Amphibia > Caudata > Salamandridae > Lissotriton > Lissotriton vulgaris. Next base: position 483,996,489 of record NC_141693.1, on the reverse strand, counting down.
GGGGGTGGACAGAGTCATAACAACAGAGAACAGCTCTCTAGCAGAGTTTGCGGAGTTCTCTATTTGTGCCGAGAAAAAAACTGTTTTTTGGGCAATGATCGCCTTTTTATATATGCTGAGGGCATCTTTGTAAGTTTGTTTGGCTATGGGGCAATAGACTTTCCTTCAACGCCTTTCTAGGTTCCTGCAATATTGGAGGTGAAGTCTAAGATCTTGAGTGTACCAAGCGGCCGACGGAGATGCTCTATTAGGTCTCGTGAGTTTCTCCGGTGCCACTAGATCGGCGGCACTTCGAATCCAATCCTGGAGGTCTGAGGCTGATAGTGTAGGGGTATCTCCCCCCGAGGGGCAGGAAAGGGCCAAGGAATTTAACATCTTAGGAATATCCGCGTTTTTCCAGGCACGAGTCCCAACCCTGGTTCGTGGCCTGGATAATGAAGGGTTTGCGGTCCGGATATGTAGCTGAAATATAATGGCCCTATGGTCTGACCACGTGATAGGAATAGTATCCAGTACAGAAATGTCAGGATCATTAGTGAACAGACCGTCTAAGGTATGTCCCGCCTGATGTGTAGTACCCTTGATCACTTGGTGCAGTCCCAGATTGGAGAGATCAGCAGTAAGTTGAATTGTATCATGATAGTCCTGCTCTTCCAAATGGAAGTTAAAGTCTCCCAATACCATATATTTATCAGAGCTTATGATGTGATTATTTAAATCAGAAAAAGTGGATAGAAAGGGGTTTCGGGGGCCAGGAGGCCGGTATAGTAGTATACCTTTCAGGGCTTGTTTGGAGTTAATGCTAATAGCAAAGGTAGCTGCTTCACAGTTGGCAGAGTTTAAGGGATCCAAGGTGGTACGGTATTTATCTTTGTAAATGATGGCGAGTCCGCCACCTCTTCCTATGGGTCTGTCATGTCTAGCTACACTGTATCCATCCGGGGTTGCAGCGCAAAAGTCCGGCCCTGACCCGGCATCTGCCCAAGTTTCAGTGGCAAATAGTAAATCCAGGTCATGGGCGAGTATGAACTCGCTGATCTGGAAACTATGGGATGGAAGAGAGCGTGTGTTAATAAGCGCTGCTCGACAACTGTGAGAGACAGCGTTATCTGGAACATAAGACTAGGTGTAACTAGGGTCTAGAAGGACTGATGAATAAAAATGAGGGAATTGGTAGGAACACCCCGGACACGGGGGGGGGGGGCAAACGCCCACAGCCGTGGTAGGATGAACAGTAATACAGTTGTGATGTGGCTTACCTAGATTCAGCTCTTTTAGTTGCTGAGGAGTATAGCGCAGTCGTGGACCAGGGGTAGTGGCCCTGGGCCGAGTCCGGCGGCGGACGAGCGCAGACGGGCTTGGCTTTGGCGCGGCTTCGGCGCGCGCCCGCTGCGCCAGCCCGCTGCGCCGTCTGGTCATAGTGCTCATTTATTGGCCGTGAGGAGGGTGGGAGGCCAGCGCGACTAGAGCGCAGCCCCAGCCCACACCCAAGATGGCGCCCGCCGCCGCCTACAGTCAACCAAAGCGGCAGGCGAGGCGAAAAGAGAGCTTAATAGCGTGAGGAGGGGTGTTAGAGTGCCTCGACTAGATTCCCATTAGGCTAAAAGAATAAAATGCCCCCAAACAGATTTTTCAGCACACAGTATAAAATGCGTTAAAAAACGAAGTACAGCAGGTTTAAAAATGCAGCAATGCGTATAACTGATCCCAAGTAGCTCGCAGCCCTAGTGCTCACACAGGGAGAGCTTCAAAAGGCAGCGAGCGTCAAAAAACGGCAAGCTAAGTAGTCTGGGAGGGCGGGAGGCCAGCGCGACTAGAGCGCAGCCCCAGCCACACCCAAGATGGCGCCCGCCGCCTCCTACAGTCAACCAAAGCGGCAGGCGAGGCGAAAAGAGAGTTTAATAGCGTGAGGAGGGGTGTTAGAGTGCCTCGACTAGATTCCCATTAGGCTAAAAGAATAAAATGCCCCCAAACAGATTTTTCAGCACACAGTATAAAATGCGTTAAAAAACGAAGTACAGCAGGTTTAAAAATGCAGCAATGCGTATAACTGATCCCAAGTAGCTCGCAGCCCTAGTGCTCACACAGGGAGAGCTTCAAAAGGCAGCGAGCGTCAAAAAACGGCAAGCTAAGTAGTCTGGGAGGGCGGGAGGCCAGCGCGACTTGAGCGCAGCCCCAGCCCACACCCAAGATGGCGCCCGCCGCCGCCAACAGTCAACCAAAGCGGCAGCGAGGCGAAAAGAGAGCTTAATAGCGTGAGGAGGGGTGTTAGAGTGCCTCAACTAGATTCCCATTAGGCTAAAAGAATAAAATGCCCCCAAACAGATTTTTCAGCACACAGTATAAAATGCGTTAAAAAACGAAGTACAGCAGGTTTAAAAATGCAGCAATGCGTATAACTGATCCCAAGTAGCTCGCAGCCCTAGTGCTCACACAGGGAGAGCTTCAAAAGGCAGCGAGCGTCAAAAAACGGCAAGCTAAGTAGTCTGGGAGGGCGGGAGGCCAGCGCGACTAGAGCGCAGCCCCAGCCCACACCCAAGATGGCGCCCGCCGCCGCCTACAGTCAACCAAAGCGGCAGGCGAGGCGAAAAGAGAGCTTAATAGCGTGAGGAGGGGTGTTAGAGTGCCTCGACTAGATTCCCATTAGGCTAAAAGAATAAAATGCCCCCAAACAGATTTTTCAGCACACAGTATAAAATGCGTTAAAAAACGAAGTACAGCAGGTTTAAAAATGCAGCAATGCGTATAACTGATCCCAAGTAGCTCGCAGCCCTAGTGCTCACACAGGGAGAGCTTCAAAAAAAAGAGAGAGACCCCACCAGAAGTTAATAGGGGCAGCCAAGGTGTGATACAGGAAGGGAGAAAAAGAGAGGATATCAGAAGGAAAAATGACTCCAGCCTAGGGAATAAAAACGTTTTCAACTTTTTCCTGAAATCCATAAGACTTTGGACCTGACATAGATCCAAAGGGAGAGTGTTCCATAGCCGAGAAGCAACGGCCGAGAAGGATCTGCCACCTATTCTGGACCGCCTGAACCTGACTACATTCATCAGAAATGCAGAAGAAGAACAAAGGTTTCTAGTTGGAGAATACCAGCTGAATTTTCTTTGCAGGTTCTTAGGGCCCATTCCATGAGCAGCCCTAAAGACAGTGCATAGAGCTTTGAATTGAATTCGCTGGTGAATCTGCAGCCAATGCAAATCTCGCAAGGCTAATGTGGTTGAGGTCCCTCGCTGCCTATTTAAAGCGGGTTTCACTGCAATGGCTTGTATTCTGTACAGCTTCCCGATATGGGCGTTAGGCGCACTCAGATACAGAGAATTGCAGTAATCAAGTCAGCTGAGAATTTCGCATCTCACAACCTGCGTTCTAGCAGAGTTAGGCAAAAAAAGGGAGGATCTTTCTCCGCACTCGGATTAGCGAGAAGCAAGTGCCAACCGTTTTTTTAACCTGAGAATTCAGTTGGCGGTCCTGATCCACCATCACCCCCAGATTGCGTACTGTGCTTGAAGGGGTAATAGGTGCGCCAGTAGGGGACAACTGAAAGATGGGTAAAACAGGCTGAACAGATCTTCTGGAAGAACACAGGACCACTTCTGTTTTAGAGCTGTTAAATTGTAACCAGTTCTTCTTAAGCCACTTCGTGATGCTAGTCATACACTTGTGAAATCTTTCCAGGGAAATTGAATCATTCCCTTCCAAGGAAAGCACGAGCTGGGTGTCATCCGCATAGCTCACCACCTCCACTCCAAAGATTCTAATAAGTGGAATGAGAGGCTGCAAATAGATGTTAAAGAGCACAGGACTAATCCCTGAGCCCTGGGACCCCCTGTCGTAAGGAAGACTTGTTAGCAGAGAACGGCTGAAGGCACACTGTCTGTGTCCTGTCTGTTAGATAAGAGCAAAGCCAGTCAAGGGCGCAACCAGTCACTTCCTGGTCTTTAAGTCTCTCTAACAGTATACTGTCGTTTACAATTTCAAAAGCCGCTGACATGTCCAACAGCACCAAGATCACTGACTGCCCACTGTCCGCCTGCATCCTCATATCATCAAGCACGGTAACAAGTGCTGTTTCAGCACCGTGCTTGGGCCGAAAGCCAAATTTCATCTTGTCAAGGAGAGAATACTCCTCAAGATACTGGGATAGAGGCTTACTGACGATGCATTCCAATAATAAAGAAATTGGCCGATAGTTGGCCACACACCCGGGGTCAAGCGTGTTTTATTTTTTAGAAGAGGGGTCATAACTGCTTCCTTCCAGTTTTTAGGGACCTCCCCCGTACTCAAAGATAGACCACAGATCTGTTGTATATAAGGAAAGATCTTGGCCCCGTATTCCTTCCAGATTCTGTGGGGAAGGGGGTCCAGGGGGACCCAGAGATGGTACCCCTAGCTAAGGTATCAAATGTTTCCTCGTCCAGAATGCGAAAGGAATCCAGAGTATGTTGGCCGTGTTTTAAAATAGTAGGGTTGCTGGGCTTAGAGTCTGGTGATGGCAGAAAACACTGCTCAGCATTGGACAACTGAGAATCAGGTTTTTCCACCACTTTTGGTGGATCAAAATCCCTAACTATCTTGTCGATTTTATCCTCCAGATAGGAAGCTAACTCATCGCATAAAGCTTGAGTAACTGGAATTTTGTTATTAGCACAGTCAGGTTTGAACAGACTCTTTACTAAGCTGAATATAGCTTTGGGCTATTAGCTGCTAGAAGAATGGTATTAGCAAAATACTCGGCTTTAGTTTTCGCTACAGTGTTTTTGTACAGAATAAGTTGATTCTTAAAAACATTTTTATCTGAATCACTATCAGCCAGATTCATCAATGTCAAATTCTGGGATTTCTAAATTGCGAGAAAAAGTGAATAACAATTTTGAAGTCGCAGAATGGCATTCATGAATATTTGCGAGAAAATAAGGCGAATCGCAATCGGCCGCAATCGCCGATTGCGAGTACCCAAAAATCGGTAAATATTCGCAGAATCGGGCGATACCCGTGTTGAAATTGTGATTTTGCAATTACCGAAATCGCAAATTGCGAGATCGCAAAAACGGGAAGTCGCATCCTGAGCACAGTGATGACATCACAACCAGGAAGTAGGCAGGTTCCACCCTCATTCAGCAGTGAGAGCCTGAAGTGGAAGCGGTACAAAAGGGAGTGGTAATGGACGGAGCATCTGAACCAATCAAACACTCACACCATTCAAAAGATCTGGGTTTAATCCATCACCGTTCTTTAGCCCACTCTGCCACCCCAGTTCAGACATGGCTATATGCAAATCAGTCTGACCCTGTGCCTCATTGGAACAGTCCAGTCCGAACTGCCAAGCCATGCCTTCCCTGGACCGGAAACAAGCTTCCGAGGACCGGTTTCTGGCATTCCAGCCGTCTTCAGCCTTGCTTGCTTGAATCCAGTGGCAAAGTGAGCAAGGGACTCACGTCTGAGCATACCCTGCCACACTTATGGCGGCCAAAAGCGGTACAAAAGGGGGTGGTAATGGAAGTGGAAGCAGCATTGCCAGAGCTCCCCTCCAGAGTGCCTACATGTGAAAACCAGGAGACACCCCAGTGGCCAGCATGTCACAGGAAGTTCAGGTGGAACTTCCAGTGGAAGAAAAAGGAAAATTAAATTTTCTGAGCAAGAGCTCGAATATTTGATAGAAGTTGTCTGCTAGGACCACAATCAGCTCTTCGGTAAAGACTCCAGAAGGGTGCCTGAGGCCGATAAAAGGTGTATATGGATGCGCATCTGCGCAAATGTGAACTCTGTGGGGGTGACCCAGCGCTCCGTGGACGAGCTAAAAAAACGTTGGTACGACCTCAGAGGGTGGACAAAGGAGAAGATTGCAGAGAGGCTGGGGGAGCGTGTTTCGACAGGTGGAGGGGAGCCCACTGTCCCACCAAACACACCACTCGAGGACCGAGTGGAGGACACCATTAATCCGCAGGCATGCGTGGGGGTGATCCAGCTGGACTCCTCCCGACCCACCCAAGACACACAAGGTAAGTGCCATGCGACCCCCTGTCCCCTAACAATGTCCATGACTCCAGATCATCCCATTTCAAACCCCAGTCATGCAGCCAAAGCACACCACAAAAGCGCTATTGCATTGTGGGACATGTAGTCTGACCACAATTAGCATCTAGCCCCATAAAGCCAGACATGTTTAGTGAGAGTCAATCCTGCAGCGAGTCAGGGAATGGTAGCCTGCATGCATGTAGGAAGCCTAAATGTGGAAGAAACATGTCACTAATCAACGTCCACTTTGCATCACAGGTGGCGCAGAAGTCCCCAGTACATACAGCGATGCCCTGCTAATTGAGGACATCACAGAGGACACAGAGGGAGACTCACATCTATCAGCACAGCCAGGACCATCAGGGCAAGCTGCCACACCAGCGGTCATTCCACCACCTGCCCCTGTGGACAGTGCCACCCCTGCGCCAACAGGTGCAGCAGTACCACAGCGCGTCACTCAACCACCAGTGGGGCTGGCAACACCAGCAGCAGTTCGCCGACCAACCCGCCGCCCTGCGGCTGTGAGGAGCCAGTCAAGCGGACTGGTGAGGGAGCAGCGCAGTAACAATTCCCGCGCTGGCAGGGGACCAAACGTGCGGCCAGGTGGGCTCTCCATTGAGCGCCGTATGCTACATGTCCATCAGACACAAGCCCGTTATCTTGCAGCTATCCATCTGCAGCTAAACAAGACCGCCCGAAATGTAGCACAAATGTCAGACCGCATGGAGAGGATGACAGCTGCTATGGAGGCCAACACACAGGCGATGTACAGCCAGCGGGACCTCAACTGCCGCAGACACCGGCAGCTGCTGACCCACCTGTCAGCATACACGCGGTCCAATTACATTGGCAACGCGACCTCCCAGCTCTCACGACGCTCCTTGGCCATGCAGGTCCAAATGGTCCAGTGCTGTCAGCACGTCGCGAGAGCTCTGGAGCAGGTGACAACAGCAGTACAGGGCATGCAGGCTACCGGCCATGGCCAGGCGGGGGGGTTTACGACACTAGTGAGGCTACTTCCAGCCATAGTAGCCAGTCCGTGCCACCGGTGGTAGCACCCCGCCGCAGCAGCAGGCCCTCTGCTGCCTCACGGCCGAATCAGGAGGAGGATGTGGAAAGGAGGTTGGGTGCATCTGCCCGGAGGCGGCATTGAACATTTGAACATTTACATGAGGGGCCATGCTGCTGCTACAAGCATGCCCTCCTGAAGAACAGACATATGACGCAATATGTCAATCATGTACCAGTTTGGGGAATCCCCACTTTATTGTGCTGTAACAATAACAAATATTCTGTCTAACTTAATCTGACTCATGTCATTATAAATGTTGTCATGTATGAGTGAAGTAATGGGTGTGGGGAGTGGGGAGTGGGTGCACTAGAAATAGTTCATGCAGATTTGGTTACGGCGCCTGTGTCCTTCTGCAGGATTCTCCCCGCGTGCGTGTCGCACATGTGCAGGTGGTTGGTTGTCCCCTTCCGATTCACTTCCAGAGATGTCTACAGGTATCCTGCGCTTGGTAGCAATGTTGTGGAGGATTGCACACACGGCCACGATGCGGCAGCAGACCTCTGGCTCGTATTTGATGGCCCCACCAGTCTTGTGCAGTATGCGGAATCTTCAAAAGGCCAAATGGCCTCTCAATGCAATTTCTTGTGCGTATGTGTGCAGCATTGTAACACCGTTGCTGTGGTGTTGCATGGTTGTGGTATGGGGTGAGGAGGTACTCACGGAGAGCGTAGTCGCTATCACCTGAATGATAGGAGCAGAGGGTGAGTGCCTGTGCTGCTCAGCTACATTATCACAGTATAATATTGTGGGCATGTGTACTTACCTAGTAGGTGTCCTTCACCAAAGTCTCCCCTGGCCAGTCGTGTGTGAATGCCGCTGTGCCGGAATATGAAGGAGTCATGTGGGCTCCCCGGGTACTGTGCCACTATGTCCGTGATGATTGTCTTTGCATTGCACACCATGTGGATATTGAGAGAGTGGTAGGACTTGCGGTTGCGATACATGTATTCCGTTTGTGCTGGTGGGCAGATGTGGATGTGGGTACAGTCAATGCATCCTATTATATGTGGAAATTGTGCTACGTTGTAAAATTGTAGCTTGGTGTCATTCAAGTCCTGTTGGCTGACGGGGAATGAGATGTAGTGGTGTAGCCGGGTCAGCATAGCCTCCAGGAAACTCCTTAGGCAGCGGGACATGGTGGGCTGGGATATCCCTCCTGCAACAGCGACTACCCCCTGGAAGCTTCCGGACGCCAGAAGGTCCGACATGTGTGGGCACGGCATTGGTCCTCCTTGTCGGGTGCTGCATCAGGGGGTCTAGGTCCCGGATCAGCTTGATGATCATTGCCCCATTCAGGCGGTACTTAGCGTAAATTTGCTCCCTGGTTTGGCCCAGAAGGGTGACCCGCTGTCGGAATATTTGCTCCTGAATCCTACGTCTGTTCCGTGCTGCTCGCTGTAGCCTTTGCCACCTGACTAACATGTAGAGTCCTGGCATTGTGAGAGTCCTCATGCTCCAGCTGCATATCCTTAAGTGTGTTTGGTCAGGCCTGCACCTGTTGGTACCTTGTAAACGTTTTTTTGAAAAATAAAAATATTTCCTTACTGGTTACCACCTGGTTTGGGTTCTCCTTAAATTGCGCGTCGCAAATAGCGATTTTCAGGATTTTTGCATTCTGGGAATTTTCAAGAATAGCGATTGCGATTGTTTTGCGATTTCTCAGATTAATTCGCAGATTCCATGGTTTCTCGCTATTTCAGAATCGTTAATGGTCTTCTTCCAGGATTCTGCTAATTTATTTGCGATATCGCAATTTTTCATTAGGGAATTCGCATTTTTGGTGTTTACACTGTCATAAATTCCTTTTCATCAAATTGCGATCGCAATTGCTTATTCGCAGCTATTGCGATCGCAATTTGGCTTCATTAATCTAGCTGTATATCCTTTTCTCCAGGCTTTTTCGGCCACTTTACAACCCATCCTGAGTGCTCGCAATTCCTCATTAAACCAGGGGGCTGAGGTTTTCTCTCTCTTTTTTAGCTTCTTTGCAGGAATATGCTTATCAAGCCTGTTTTGGATCTGCACACAGTGGAATTGGTAATTCCAGTCCACCGACCTACTGGGGTCCAGGCTGTCTAAGTCATTCTAATGCAAGGGATTTTTAAGCTTTCTCAATGTGGCCCATTCTCTGCCTAGCCGATATTGCCTCTGATGATACATTTTACAGCACACATTAGGCAGAGTAAGCCTAAAATTTACCAGACTATGATCAGTCCAGCACATTGTAGAACATATGTGATTGTAGCCATGTTGAAATTAGCAAACAGTAGATCAAATTTATGTCCACCCTGGTGCGTAGGTTGCAACACCAGCTGGGGCATACCGACGCTTGCGCAAGCTTCCGACAATTCCTTAAACGCTTTGTCCAGCGGGCCATCAGCCCACAAGTTGAAATCACCCAGGATGATCAGTTTAGAGTGTGTCCAGGCCAGGTTACACACCACATCAATCTTGCTTTTTGAGTCTTCCGCTGACCATGATTATGAGACTGACTCTGCATCTGAGGCAGAGGAGAAAATTCTTGCAGTACATTTTACAGTCCAAGCGGACTCAACTGATGATGAAGCTACTCTCAGCAAGGATGAAGTGCCGCTTTTAGAGGAGGACACCTTTGTGCCAATAGTGCAGCAAGAGGTATCTGGATTGCAGCCTGGGTCTAAAACGCTTCCAATTGGAAGAGCTGAACTCTGGATTGCCCCAAACATGGTGCAGCCGGCACTGCCTGCCTTTAGTGGTGTTGCTGAATTTAGAGTGAATACTGAAAACATTTTGCCTTTACATTTCTTTCAGTTGTTAATGGAGGATATATTTTTGGATGAGATTGTTGACCAGACTAATTTGTATTCTGAAAAGTATTTGAGGGACAACAGTGCCAGACTTAAGCTCCACTCTAGAGCCACCCAGTGGACTCCAACAAATCTAGATAAGTTGAAGAAGTTCTCGGGTTTAACTTTTTTGATGGGCTTGATAAGGAGGCCATCGCTGTCTTCATATTGGTCTACAAATCTCTAGATAGCAACGGCTATAATTCCTGCAACCATGAGTCATGATTGGTATTTGCTTCTTCTTTGAGTGCTGCATTTTGTTGATAATGCTTCAGCATTGCTGCAGGATCCCCCTGATTGTGACCATCTTTTTAAGATCAGCCTGTCCTTGAAAACTTTGTAGATCGATTTTCAGACATCTATGTTCAAGGCAGACAAATAGCTGTGGATGAGTCTTTGGTCCTGTTCAAGGACCATTTGGTTTTTAGGCAGGACCTTCCTAACAAGACGGTAAGTTATGGAATTATGATGTATATGCTGTCTGAGAGTAGTACTAGATATGCAGAGGCTTAGATGTGGAGACAGGGAACGGTCTGCCCCATGCGTTACGAGTTTTGGAGGTGGCGGCCTGCCAGCTCGGGTGGCAACAGCCCCCTGCTCCTCAATGCTGTTGCCAAAAGGGGAGGTAAATGGAGAAACTACTCGCCAGCACCCCCCTGCTTTTCACTGCGGCTGCAGCTGGCGGCAAATGCAGAGACTGCCACGGGCGCCCATAGGGCTAGCTACGCCACTGTGGATATGTTTATAATTTCAGGGTGTACACTGGTAGGGATTCCAGTACTGACCCCATTGGCTGTCTTTGCATTTTCAGAGTTTGTGAGAAAATTGTGTGGGAACTTGGTAGATGGCTTTTTAACAAAGATCACAATTTATGCATAGATAACTTCTACACTGGTGTGCAATTGTTCAGGGAATTGTTCAAAGTGGAAACTGTTGCTTGTGGCAAAATCTGCTTAACCCTAAACGTTACCCAAAAGAGTTGTTTGTAAAAGGCTTATATTTGGTACTAGCAGTCCGTCCTGACCTTGTCCGGGAGCTTTCAGGCTTCCCCCTACCCCCGCCTGCCCCGACATTGCCCAGCAGCCCGTGCCCCCGCCTGCCCCATCCCCCGCCTGCCGCCTGGCCCGACCCTCACCTGGCCTGAGTCAATGGAGGTGTTAGTCCCCGTCCCCCACCTTCCCGGACCCCTGCCTGCCCCGACATTGCCTTTTGTAACTCCCCGTCCCCCGCCTGGCCCGACACCCGCCTGCTTACCTCAGCCGCCGCTCCTGAGTTGACAGCTCCTCGCCGCTCTGCTCCTCACCGCCTGTCCGCCGCCGCTCCTCCCCCACGCCATGTCCGCCTCTCCGCTGGTCGCACCGCCGCTGGCCTGTCCGCTGCTCCTTACGTGACCGTTCCTCCCCCGAGCCATGTCCGCCGCTCCTCTGACGCCGCTCCTCAACGTGAGCACGCACGTCGCGGCAGGTGCTACTTAGGGGGGACTACTTTGTTTTTAAAATAAATGTTTTAAATAAGATTTATTTTTAAACTTTATATAGCCTATAACCATCTACACACCCTGACGATTTCTACGGTGTATCGGGTGTGTAGATTGGCGCAGTGGTTCCGGAGTTTACCCGCCTCAAAGCCTGAAAGTTTCTCCTTTATTATAGTAGTATAGATAAGAAGTTGGGTATCCATGTATTACATTTAGCAACCTTCAATACTTTTGTTGTATTCAAGGATTGTTCTCCAGAGTCAAAGATGACATTTGTTCAGTTTCAGCAGTCTGTGCTAGGCAGCCTTGTTGTGGTGGAACAGGCAAGAATTCATAGAGTTGCAGCAGTGGAGGATGTGGCTAGATTGAAAGATCAACACTTTCCTGATCACATACGTCCAACGACCTAAAAACACTTTCCCAATAATATATGTAAAGTCTGTTCCCTAAAGAGGTATGCGGAAGGAGAGTCGTATGTACTGCCCCTATTGTCCTTCTAATCCTTGGCTGCGTATGCCCATATATTTTAAATTGTACCACAAGCAACAGAGTTTTTGAGTGCAACCTGAGTGTAAAAGTAAACGAACTGGTTTGTATTGTTTTATATTTTTTGCTCAGATTTCAAAGATGGCATTAGTGTGATGTATTAAGTTACAGCTGTTGTGTTTGTAGTTATAGTTTTGCATCTACTTCCAATTGTTTGGTGCCTCATTTTTTTAAAAAAAACATGTGACGGAGGTGTGCATGGACTGGCTTTTGGCTGGTGGTGTGCGTGAACTGGCGTTTGGCTCGTGGCGTGTGTGGACTGGTGGAGTACAGGGTGATGTGCTTCTCGTGGATCCCAACATTTTTTCTAACTCTCAATGCCCTGCAAACCTCAAAATGACTAAAATCACACATTTTCTTTTCATACTGTGCCATATTTTTCCAGAATCATAAAGGAACCACACATTTCCTACCATCCAGTGTTTCCCATGTCTCCCAATATATATATATGGTACCTCACTTGTGTGGGTGGGCCAAGTGCCTGTGACAGGGAAAGGCCAAAAGCATGTAGAGATTGAGGAGGAATCATAGCGTGATCAAAAACACAATTTTATTTTAATACGTTTTTAGACTGACTCTGCTTTGGGAATGCTGAGTGGTAGGAAATTCATGCCGGCGCAGCTATACCAGAGAGAAATGTGAGGAAAATTAGATTTTTGAAGCTAAATTTGAGGTTTGCAGGGGATTCTGGGTTAGAAAATGTTGGGGGAACCTTGCAAGACACACCTCCCTGGACTCCCCAGAGTGTCTAGGTTCAGAAATGTCTGAGTTTGGTAGGCTTCTATAGATGGCTGCCGAGCCTGGGACCAAAAGTGCAGGTGACCCCCTTACAAAACCAGGTTGTCTTGTGATAATTTTGATGTGTCCAAAATAAGTTTTTGTCCCTTCCCTGTTGCTGGCACCTGGCCCATCCATACAAGTGAGGTAGCATTTTTATCAAGAGATCTGGTGGAAGGCTACGTGGTAGGAAAGTTGTGCCGGCCTGGTGGTCACACAACTTTCCCACACAGAAATGTGAGGAACACATGACTTGTTTTAGTTAAAGTTGAGGTTTGCAGGGGATTCTGAGTATAAAAATGATGGGGGATCCATGCAAGCCACACTTCCCTGAACTCCTCAAGGTGTCTAGTTGTAAAAAATGTCTGGATTTGCTAAGTTTCCTGTTGTAGTTTATAATAAGCAATCTATTACTGTGTTAAGTGTTTTCCATTTGCCTTCCTATATAACCCTATTCCACTTCCCTGATCTCCCCTGCCAATTCCTCTGATATGGTATTTACCAATGTTCTGTTGACAGTTAGAATGTTCAGTTGAAGGCTGTGTTAGAGCCACTGACTGAACTTCTGATGTGGCTTGGAGGCTGTTGCCGCATTAGAGAATAAAGAACTTGGGGGCATATTACCAAGAACGGCGTTAAAAATTTTCACCGGTTTAGCGGCCGAAAACTTATGCTAAAGCGACGATAATGGTCTTGATAATATGCCCCTGAGAATTCCAATAAAATTCCATGTTCTGGTGTGAACATGGGCTTCTATTGGAATTCTCCTGGGTATATTATCAAGCCCATTGTTGCCGCTTTAGCTGCAGTTTTCTGCTGCTAAACCGGCGATAATTTTAACGCTGCTCTTGATAATATGCCCCCAATTACTTTAAATCAATGTGTCATCCTACTTAATATTTGGTGATGCTGGGGACAGCATCAACAGCCTCTTCCCATGTTCCTTATTTATAACCACCAACATGAAAGTAATACCAGTGTGGGTAATCCTAACTGTCTTCTGGCCCACAAGACAAAGGTGAGGACCAAAATTGGGGGCAGTCATGCCTCGTACCAAACAAGTACTGATCAGCTGCTTGCAGATTGAGTGGAGTTCCACGTACTTGCGACTGTCTAAATAAACATTTTGGACTGGCACATGTATAGGGATGCCCTATGAGGAACAACTTACTAGATTCCTGGTGCATTCATTTTACAGTATTCTTATACTGATTTGCTTGTTCCTGCGTCATTAAGCAATGTCAACTCAACTTAGTTGAAGAGCTGTGCCAAAAGCTCTGGAACTGTCTACGCAACTAATGCCTTACCTGGAGAGTCATATAGCATGGAGTGTGGCAGCCCCACAGTACTGCATATGCGACATCAACTGTCAATCACCGCCTATTACTGAGACGCTTACCGCGGCAGGCGCAGTTTTTCCCTCTATGGTGCCCTCCGCTTTTACTGACGGGCACAGCTGAACCACCTCAGGTCTGGTGGGCAGTTGGGCACAGTTTGAGGCATAGGGTGTGCACACACTGAGAGGCAGAGCATCGGAGGAGAAACAGTCATCACACTGCTGCCAGAGCATTGGACCATTTGTGTTTCCTGTGCCCTCAGCAAATGCTGATGGGCCCAGCTGAAGTTTTTTCAGGTCTGTCAGGCATTGAGGTGCAGCTCAGTGGGAGGGGTGTTGACACACTGGCAGGCAAGACATCAGAGGAGATCCAGCCGGACACCCTGCTGCTCAGCACATCAGACCAGTTTCATTCCCTGCATTTCCCGCACATGCTGACAGGTACAGCTGTAGTTCCTCAAGCCTGTCAAGTATTTCCACAGCTCGGTAGGGAGGGTGGTACTCACTCAGACAGGCACAGCGTCTAAGAAGAAGCCTGCCTATCACTCTGCAATCCAGCGCATTAAGTCATTGTTGTTTCCTGCAAAACGTCTAGAATAGCATATCAAAGGGAACTTCTTGGTTATTTTCTTCCTGTGTATCTCCACCCACATTTAGTTGATGGCAAACACAGAAATAGGACTCAAAGTGCACAAAATCCTAATGTATTTGTAGGATGGTTTTTAAAACTTCAAAATGTTTCTTTTGAAAATCAGTTTACAATTACTAGAGAAAAAGAGGTCATTATTTTCATCTGTCAAGTGTAACAATCTTATTGAAGGCCATTCAGTCAAACCTACAACCCATTTGTAACCTATTACCTTACCGTAAACTTAGTATTAGCACTACTATCATTTTGAGTGCTCACCATGTCTACAGCAAACAGAACTCAACCTCCTCCACTTTTGGACGAGGTGGGGGAGCCACTAATATCCTGGAAAGAGTGGGAGAAACAGTTTTTTTCCTATCTTATTGCAATAAGGGAGAAGGATTTTCATCTAGAAGGAAGAAAAACATTTTATTGCATAATTTAGGTACTCCAGGAAGGAGGGTATATGAAACTTTAGCACATTCAGAAAGTGAAGATGAAGATGAAGAGGGACTGGAAGATGTGTACCAGACAACTCTTCATAAATTAGAAAAACACTTTGGTCTAAGATGAATGTAGTTTTAGAGAGACATAAATTCTTCTGTAGAATACAAGGAAAGTAAGAAAAAGTAACAAATTATATAGTGGTTCTTAGAAGGTTGGTCAGTATGAGTAAATTTGGTTCACTGTGTGATTCTTTAATTAGGGACCAATTAGTTAGTTGTACTAATAACCCTTAAATCCAGGAAAAATTGTTATGTAGTAATCTGAATTTTAACAATTTCATTGAGATTGCTCAAAGTATTGAGCATACAGCAGAATGTATAAGAGAAATGAAGCAATATAATATTTCATACACTGTCCATGTTGTAAAGAACCAGTCTGGCAATGAGAAATGAATAGGAGAGGTAGAAAAGGGTAATAAACTTAGTGATTTTTCTTTCAAGAAGAAAACTGAACAGGAACAAAAAGAGAGGATGAGGTGTTATCACTGTGGTGATCCCAACCAACTAGCTAATAATCTGAATTTATCTGCACATTCCCTTGCATGCAGGAAATAAAAAAAGGGGGTTCATTATTCCAGCTTGAGTAAGAATTTAAAAAAGTAGAAAGAAAAAATCTCCAAATGGTTGGGGAAACGGAAGTGGTGTCTCGCAAATATGTATTCCAAGTAGGGGATAATGCTGCAGAGAAAGAGAATAATTACCCCATATGCGATTTAACCTTAGACAGGGTACAACTAAGAGTTTATGCTGATTCCTGCTCTCCATACACACTCATCGATTATATTATTTTTCAAGAAAAATTTCAAGGAAAGAGCTATACCATTCAAGAGGCTGACATCAAACCGATGGGATACAATATGGACCCAATACCTTTGACCGGAATGTTGACTATGTGTATATCTTTTAAAGATCATGCTACTTTTGGAACGATTCACCTAACAAAGAGGGGATCCAGTTTACTAGGCTGGGCAAATCAAAAAGTAGTGGGGATTTAACTTGATCCTAATAGTGACAAACCTGTTTTAGCTATAGCAGAGGTGAAAGAGTGTAAAGAGGTGTGTGATGAGTTCCCAGAATTATTCTTGAAGAATCAGGCCACTTTCAAAATATCCAAAATAAAATAGAAGTAAAAGATAATGTAGCGTCAGTGATAAAAAAATTAAGGTCGATCCGTCACATGATGCAGGAGCTCCTTAAGGACGTGTTAAACAAGTTGGTTGGGCAGGGCATCATTGAAACTATTGTAAGTTCCTATTGGCTTGCTCTGATTGTAGTCACCCAAAAATCTGGGGGGGTGGTTTGCGTCTCTGTGTCAACTTAGGGGGCCTCAATGCAAACATTTGGGTGGACAGATTTCCACTTCCCAGAATAAATGAAATGATCAGTGTGATTGGGGACACTGATTGCTTCATTGTTATCGACCTCTCTTCCGCGTACCACAATATAGAGTTGCACCCAGAATACAAATGACTAGCATTGTTCATAACACCTTTTGGGCATTCAGGTACTGTAGAATGCCATTCCACCTCGCATATGCGGCTGTGGTATTTTAAACGGTTTTGCAAAAGATTTTAGATGGAATGAAAGATACACTATGCTTTCAGGATAACATTTCAATCTATTGTGCTTCCGTAACCCATCACAATAATACTTTAAGGAAGGTTTTGATGACATTAAAGGAGGAAGGGTTAACGATCAGGATAGATAAATGTCAGATTGTAGTGAAATCTGTTGATTACTTGGGTCATTCAATTTCAAAACGGTGCACAGACATAATATCGAGTTTTTTATTTTGAACTACAGAATTATTGAGTTGGAAATATTGAAGGGGCAGAATATCAACATCAAGAATATTGGTGACATCAGAATATCGACCTGAAGGTAAGAAATATTATTTTTGTTAATATCGAAGTCAGTAATATCGTTGTTAATAATATCAATGTTTATATTAGTGTTATGTATTTTAGTATGTATTTTATATGTATGTGTTTTATATTTTTGTTAAGTATTGTATTTTTTTTTAATATATGTATTACATTTTTAGAAGTGAGCATTGGCTGCGCTCGTGGAAGGCTCTCTCTCCCCATGGTTCGCAATTGAGCGGGCCCACCGATCTCTTGCGCCCAAACCGTCACCGGTGCGTTCCATAGACTGATCACATTGCGGATCCTTAATTTTAAGGACCGAGACTCCGTACTGGCTGAAGCGCCCTAATGACAACATCTCAAGTATGAAGGCCAGATGATCATGATCTTCTCCGACTATACTCACAAGGTCCAGAGCCAGCGTCGGTCGTTTGGCGACGTCAAGCAAAAGGTGCTTGCCCTCAGCCTCCAAGACAGGGTCCTATTTCCGGCCCACCTTCGAGTTGTGTTCCAAAACAGAACCCTTTTCTTCGACTCTCCTGAGGAGGCCTGGACATGGGTGACAGAGGAGCGCCCCCTAAGGCTTAACACCCGGAGTCCGACCTCCTAGGTCGGTGTCGGAGGTGCCCGCCGGGACCTGCCTGCCCAGCGGCTGCAGTGCAACTGCTCACACAGGGAACAGGGCCAGAGATGGGCTCGTTCAGACTCACCACTGGTTCCCTCTCACTATTTAACATCCAGGGGACCTACATTCAATGAGAAGAACTGGCACTTCTGGCCACTTAGACCCGGAAGGCCCCTCGCCCCACCCATCGCTGCTGAATATGGCAGACACGGACCTCTCCTGAAGCCCGACTCTTCTCACGGGGCCCTCTTGAGCCCACTATAACTTTCCGGCCATGGCCAGATCCATGGCCCTGGTGCTACACTTCAGCCTATTTTCAATTCTAACTCTTGATGGACATTGCCACAGAACATCCTGCTATGAGGAGGAGTCCTCCATGATTCCCCATTCCTAAGCATTCTCGTTTGGTTCTCTTTTAGGTTTTCCCTGTTAGGGTGACAGATGCTTCCGTTCCTGAAGTATAGGGAGGGGGGAGGGAATAGGTTTAGGGTTGGACCGTTGTCCTGGGTTTTCCTTGTTGTTTCATTTGTTTCTTGCTCAAACATTTCTCTCCAGCAGCATGGTGAGTGCTCACATGACCAGCACTATTGAGTTGTGCCCACTACCTCACATAGGTGTAAAATGTTGCCTGCACCGGCCACCCACACTGGGTGTCCTATCCTACATTCACTCCCTGTATGCCCGATAACCACACCAGGAGGGCATCGCTCCCTATAATGTCCTGGAATGTTAATGGCCTGTTAGACAGGGTCAAGTGCACATCGGTTCTGCGATATGCACAGCATCACACTATTGCTGCTCCAAGAAACCCACCTGGTAGGCAATCACTGCCCCTTCCTGGTGAGATACTGCTATGGCGGAGTATGGCGCTCAGGTTTTAATCGGGGATCGAGAGGAGTGGCTGTCCTTGTGCGCCGTGCCCTCCCATTCGTCTTGCGAAAGGTGGCACATGACCCTCAGAGGAATTTCGTCGCCTTGCAAGGGAGCATAGGGGATCGGATCTCTGAGCCTGCTCTCCATATATTCCCTACCTTCCCTGATGACTCTCACACATCAGCGAGATGCCCCGCTAGTTGCTGCCCTGCCCTGGGGATGATCATCATCGGGAGGGACTTTAATGCGGTTACGAACCCTGACCTTGACACCGCCAAGGCCCCCTCAACCTCTAGAATCACCCACTCTAATCTCCTATCGAACTGGGCAGCCGCCCTGGGTCTCGGAGACGTTTGGAGGCTTGGAGGCTCTGGCATCCGAAGACACACTCAAGACTTGACTACATTTTCATGCAGGCCCTGGATTGTCAGGCACGTCAAGATATCACCATCCTCCCCAGAGGTATATCTAATCACTCCCCTGTGGTGATGCGGATGGGTGACCTCCCTTAATCTTCACTCCTGATCTGGCGGTTAAACGCCTGGTTTCTCTAGGACAAGGAATTCAGGGACTCGGTGGGCGATGAGCTCCGCCACTATTTTACCACTAATAAGGGCTCGGTTCCCTCCCCTGGCACCCTATGGGAAGCTGGTAAGGCCACCATTTGTGAATTTGGCAAGGGCCAACTCAAGCTTAAGCGAATGGCGCAGGACTCCTGACTCACGCTCCTAGAAGCTCAGGCTCTCTTTATCGAAGGTCAAACTCCGGAGGAGAGAACTGCAACTCAATATCAGAGACTAGCGTTCCTGAGGGTTGAGATTAAACACACCTCTCTGGAGGCCACTAAGCTGCTGTGGCACATGTGTATGGCTGGGGAGATAAAAATGGGAAGCTCTTTCACTGACTATCCACTTAACCAATGGCCAATTGTATAATTCCTGAGGTGATCGCCACAGATGGAGCAACCCAGCGTTCCCCGGTGGCCCAATGCTTCCCCTCATATTACGCCACTCTACTCTGCGCAGCCTCCCAGTCTCTCACTCCCGGCTCTACTTCAGCTCAAGCAGTTCCCTCTTCTGTGACTCGGCGAATCTGAGGCAGAGGCACTGGACCTCCCCACCATATCGGAGGAGTTCAACTACTCCATATCACACATGGCTAATCTGGTAAGACACCAGGGCCAGACGGACTCCCACAGGAGTTTTACGTGACCTACTGCAACACACTGGTTCCCCACCTTCTAGAGATGTATCAAGAGGTGATTGATAAAGAATCATTCCGCTCCGAAACAGACATGGCCACCATTGTGTTGATCCCGAAGTCTCAGCCTCCCTCGAAGCGCTGCTCCGATTACCGCGCCATTTCTCTCATCAATTCGGAGCTCAAAATATTTGCCTTTGTGTTAGCCAACCATGTCTGACCATACCGGGTCAAACTAGTCCACCCCGACCAGTGCGGATACATGTCCTCTCGAGGAACCAGACACTGCCTTAGGCGTCTCCACCTTTCGCTAGCGAACCTCCACCAACTGACTCCATACTTGTCCCTTCTTCTCGTCGATTTTGAGAAGGTGTTCGATTCAGTAGACTGGCGGTACCTGGAGGTGGTGTTGACAGAGATGGGATTTGGAGCCTCCTTCCGCAACCAGGTTAAGATGCTATATTGTAAGCCGCAGGACCGAGTACTGGCTAACGGAGCTCTAACGCAGCACATTCCCATCAAGAGGGACACATGGCAGGGATGCCCCCTCTCACCCCTCCTCTTCACATTAACGATGGAACCTTTTGCCTGTCTTCTCCTATCTGACTTTTACATCACAGGATGGAGATGGCCTGGCCTAGACAAGGACAAAATCGCCTTCTACGCAGATGACATTCTGTCATTTTTAGCGGACCCAGCACAAGTGGGACCCCGGTGTCTCCAGGTGCTGAGTCTTTTTGAGCGAACCTCTGGTCTTTGACTAAACTCTGCTACTTCTGTCCTGGTCCCCCTTCACCTTTGAGGGAGAGCTTTGATTGGCAGTCATCGATACCTCTGCAAGGACAGTCCTTCAAAACCTGGGGATCAGGGTTGCCCTCCTCCCAGACCTTGCATGGTACTTAATGTAACCCCACTGGTGAAAAAGGCCCGGGTTGATCTTCTCAAATGGCAGGCACTGCTGCTGAACCCTATGGGCAGAATAGCCTTATTTAAAATGATGATTCTGCCCAGGTTCCTCTACATCCTTCTGAATATGCCCCTATCCTTCTCGCAGTCATGGTTCAGAGAGATGGACAGTTTAGCCACCAAGTTCCTGTGAGGGGGTCGGAGGCCCCGACTGGCCTTTGCCCAGTGCTGGATCCCACCCTTCAATGGCGGCCTGGGGTTGACAAACCTGTATCTTTTTTCTTTAGCTGCTTGGCTCCTCAAATTGCGCAACTGGTTTAGTGGCGGATGGTCAGACCCGGCATTTTGCTTTGAATTGCACACCCTGGATTTGTATATCATCCTGTGGATGTTGTATGGGAGCATCATTCCCCAAACCCTGCCCGAGGTCACACATGGGGTGCTTTTGGTCTGGCGGGCTTCTCTGAGCCACACCCACTGGTCGGAAAAATTGACCCAGTATACCCCATTGTGGCAGGGTAATTGGCTCCAGGAGTTCACCAACCTTTCTGGCTTTAGAACGTGGGATCTCATTGGGATTTTGCAATTGGGGGACATCTGGGGTGGGAGCCACATACGCACCTTTCAATACTTACAACGGTGTGACCTCCCTCCACCCTTCCCAATTTTATCGTTACCTGCAGTTGCGCCACACCCTCCACTTTCACATTGCAGAGGGCACCTCTTTACCTGAATACAGCCCGCCTGAACCCCAGATCATGACGTCAACTTGGGGAAGGGGGATCTCCTGTATTTATCGCTCCCTTACAAACAACACCCCAATACACTATCCCGGCTCAGGGGCAGATGGGAGGGATGGCTTGGGGCCCTGGAAGAGGCCGATAGGAGAGACGCACTAATGGCTTCCAAAACAATCACAGCCTCGGCAAGGCACCGCCTAGTCCAACTATACTACCTCCATGCTGCCTACCTCACACCGCTGTGCCTCCACCGTGCTGGGCTCCGACCCGATGCATCCTGTCCCCGCTGCTATCATTCACAAGCTGATTTTTACCAGATGGTATGGCTTTTCTCCACAGTCAAGCGCTACTGAGAATCAGTGATAGGGGAGCTTACTGAGGTCCTGGGCTGGGAGGTCCCTCTCGACCCAGTGAAGGTGCTCCTGGAAATCACTGAGGGATGGATGGATCCAAAGTTGACAAGCTCTTTCTAAACACTGCCCTGATAGTGGCAAAGAGGGACATTAGATTGCACAGGAGTGGCCCCTGTACGAGGCCAGAGGATGCCAGAAGAAGTTCCGCAGAATGTAGGGCGAATGGATTAGGGTGATAGAGGATTGACACTTTTGCTTTCAACCAAGGACTGGAGTCGGTGTAGAACCATCCTTCCCTTGCATGTCAGGTCATGTACACTGGTGTAATTCTATCACATTTCTGTTTTGCATGGATATTTGTGCAATTGCTGGTCTACTGTTCTCTGTTATTGGTCTCTCATAAAATCAATAAAATTGGTTATAAAAAAAAATCTGTCATATTTAGAAAAAGTTACCGTTGAAAATACAGACACAAACAGCTGCTTTTTTAAACTCAATTTTTTATTTGAACTGTTACTTTCAATAGAGAATCCTTGAAGGATCTACACAAATGACCCTTTGCTGAATTCAGCATTGTGTCTACGTTTCAGAAATGTACAGCTTTCTGGGATTCATTATTGGTTTTACATCAATTTCTAGCACTAACTGAAAGGATGTTGAAAGCACAAAAAATAGATAAAATAGGCTATGTCCCACTAAAATGACAAAACTGTGAAGAAAATGTTAGTTTTCTAATAAAAGTCTGCCTGTTCCTGAAAGCTAGGAAAATGGTGATTTTATCACCACAAACGCTTTATCAATACCATTTGCAGGGAAAAAAACAGCTGTTTTCTTCTTCAGCACTTTTTTTCAATTGTTCACCAAAAACCCAAAATGTTGCTGTATTTTGGCTAATTTCTGGGTCCCCTCCAAGGGAATCCACAAATCCTGGGTACTTCTAGGATGTTGGATGAAGAGGACACAAATTTGACGTGGATACCTTATGTGGACACAACGTTACAGAGGTCTAACCGCAAACTACCCCAAATAGCCAAAAAAGGGCTCAGCACGGGGGAGGCCCAGCAGTTAAGGGGTTAAACAAATGTTTCATATCAAAATAAATAGTCAGATAATAATTTCTCGTCTGTTTTCAGTCCATCCCAATGCATTTCAGGTGTTTAGCACCCTTCTTCAAGGGAGACTGTAAAAAAACAAAATTTGTCTATGAACTTATCCATACTAATAATATAAAGAGAGAGCCCAAACCTTTGAGGCGGGTAATCTCAGGAACCACAGCACCAATCACAACACCCAATACAGCGTTGAAAAGGGCAGTTGCAGCAGAAGGACATAGGCTATACAGACGCCCACCATATACATTTAAAAGGTAAAAGAACCGTGGCAGCAAAGTAGTCCCTTGTGGGCGTGTCTGCCTTGTGCTGTGGGAGTGTGCTGGGGGTGTGTGCTGGGGGCGTGACAACCACTGGGGGCATGTGGTACGTTCCACCCTTCATGCCATGCCTCATATTGTGTGCTAATCCCACCCTGCTCCCTTTAAATACCCCTGCACCCCATGATCATAACCCACCCTTACTCCTTAAAATACCCCAACACCCTTAAACACTAACCCATCTTAACCATATGAATATACCCTGTACCCCAAAACCCAAACCTATCCATAAACCCTAAAAATACCTCTATACCCCAAAACCCAAACCTAGCCCTGAACCCTATAAATACCCCTCTACCTCAAAACCCAAACCTACCCCTGAACCCTAAAAATACCCCTGTACCCCAAAACCCAAACCTAGCCCTGAACCCTAAAAATACCACTGTACCCCAAAACCCAAACCTACACCTGAACCCTAAAATACCCCTGTACCCCAAAACACAAACCTAGCCCTGAATCCTAAAAATACCCCTATACCCCAAAACCCAAACCTAGCCCTGAACCCTATAAATACCCCTGTACCTCAAAACCCAAACCTAGCCCTGAACCCTAAAAATACCCCTGTACCCCAAAACCCAAACCTAGCCCTGAACCCTAAAAATACCACTGTACCCCAAAACCCAAACCTACCCCTGAACCCTAAAATACCCCTGTACTCCAAAACACAAACCTAGCCCTGAACCCTTAAAATACCCCTGTACCCCAAAACCCAAACCTACCCCTGAACCCTAAAAATACCCCTGTACCCCAAAACCCAAACCTAGCCCTGAACCCTAAAAATACCCCTGTACCCCAAAACCCAAACCTACCCCTGAACCCTAAAATACCTCTGTACCCCAAAACCCAAACCTAGCCCTGAACCCTAAAAATACACCTGTACCCCAGAACCCAAACCTAGCCCTGTACCCTTAAAATACCCCTGTACCCCAAAACCCAAACCTACCCCTGAACCCTAAAAATACCCCATACCCCAAAACCCAAAACTATATCTGAACCCTTAAAATACCCCTGTACCCCAAATCCCAAACCTACCCCTGAACCCTAAAAATACCCCTGTACCCCAAAACCCAAACCTAACCCTGAACCCTTAAAATACCCCTGTACCCCAAAACCCAAACCTACCCCTGAACCCTAAAAATACCCCATACCCCAAAACCCAAAACTATATCTGAACCCTTAAAATACCCCTGTACCCCAAATCCCAAACCTACCCCTGAACCCTAAAAATACCCCTGTACCCCAAAACCCAAACCTAGCCCTGAACCCTAAAAATACCACTGTACCCCAAAAGCCAAACCTACCCCTGAACCCTAAAATACCCCTGTACCCAAAACACAAACCTAGCCCTGAACCCTTAAAATACCCCTGTTCCCCAAAACCCAAACCTACCCCTGAACCCTAAAAATACCCCTGTACCCCAAAACCCAAATGTAGCCCTGAACCCTAAAAATACCCCTGTACCCCAAAACCCAAACCTACCCCTGAACCCTAAAATACATCTGTACCCCAAAACCCAAACCTAGCCCTGAACCCTAAAAATACCCCTGTACCCCAAAACCCAAACCTAGCCCTGAACCCTTAAAATACCCCTGTACCCCAAAACCCAAACCTACCCCTGAACCCTAAAAATACCCCTATACCCCAAAACCCAAAACTATATCTGAACCCTTAAAATACCCCTGTACCCCAAAACCCAAACCTAGCCCTGAACCCTAAAAATACCCCTGTACCCCAAAACCCTAACCTTGCCCTGAACCCTTAAAATACCCCTGTACCCCAAAACCCAAACCTACCCCTGAACCCTAAAAATACCCCTATACCCCAAAACTCAAACCTAGCCCTGAACCCTAAAAATACCCCTGTACCCCAAAACCCATACCTATCCCTAAACCCTAAAACTACCCCTGTACCCCTGTACCCCATAACCCAAAACTATATCTGAACCCTTAAAATACCCAAACACCCCAAAACATATACCTCAGTACCCCAAAACATATACCCCTATACCCATACTTACCTTATCCAAACATTTTAAAAAAACATGCTTTTACCTTTCATGCATTTACAACGAATTTCGTTGTAAATGTATGCGTAGTAAAAGCATATAAAATGTAATGCCATGCGTTATAATGGCATAGCGGAGTCATGGTACTTTCGTAATGAAAGTATGCGGAGTGATGGTATGCGAAAAAAAAGTTGCGGAATAATCGGTGTTTACCCTCCCCCGGTAAGTACATTGGTGGCACGGCGGCCCACATCTCCAGCAACATACTCATATTTTTTCACCACCCATTTGAAAAATGCACAGGTCTCTCTTATTGATGGCCAGCACCAACATACACTTTTAGACACACCTCCCGCCACAAGTTCTAGAATTGCGAACTTTAGAGCTGGGGAGCTACGTTCGAATCTCGGCATCAGCTCAACATCCTGTGATTCCAGGCAAATCGCTCTGTCTCCCCGTGCCTACCACAAATGAATGTGTTCTTCTGTAATGTAAATTGTGCTCATGCCATGTTGTCGAGTTTGCGCTATATAATATTGCAAAGAAATATAAAGTCGGGAAACTCGAGTTCACACACTACTGAACGCGCACTCTTAAGTGCATCAGCAGTGCACTGTGAATCGGAGCGTTTCACAGGCCTGTCACAGATAAGAAATGCTATCAAAACTAAATCCTACAAAACAATATACTACTGGCCGGTAGCAATTCATACCCGGACAACGTCGGCACGGGCTACTATCAACAATGAAATCATAAACCATGGACTTATAGAAATTGAAGACTCACTGTATCTATTAAGCGAGAAGTCCTTACAAGATTTCAGCCTGCCGCCAGCGGTCCGAACTAACCTAACTGGATACCACAATATCGCTACCGCACACAATATTCCAGAGCTAAATAACTACCTTGCTCAACACTTGCCTAACTTAGTTCCCGATCAACAACTCGCCTACAACACCATAGTTGATAGTGATGAAAAGAAGCCAGGCAAACTATTGTTCATAGACGCCCCCAGTGGCACAGGAAAGACTTACCTAATTAACCTCATACTTGCCAAAGTTCGATCTTCTGGGAATTTGGCTCTAGCTGTTGCTTCATCTGGAATAGCTGCCACTTTGCTAACAGCTGGGAAAACAGCACATTCTACCTTTGAACTGCCTCTAACAGTTTCCCTTGAAAGGGATTCAATATGCTCTATTCAGAAAAACGGACCTTTGAGGACACTGCTTCAAAATGTGTCTCTTATCATGTGGGACGAATGTACAATGATACTAAAACCATTGCTGCCTAGCCTTTTTTTACCCGGACAACGTCGGGACGGGCCGCTAGTTAATAATATATAATCATGGATACATCAAATCCTCAAATATTTCAACATTGCATCAATATAAAGATGTTAAAGGAAAATAAAGCAAGTATTCTACATGAGGAACCAATGTCAATCCTTAGTGTGAAATGTGTGAAGTGTGGGAAACTTACATACTACTCTCGTAATCCACATCTGTCCTCAATGGACACATGGACTAATCAGTGAAGATTACTATCACCCATGACATTATGTGCCATACACATCCTGCATTTGCAATGATATTTCGCATCATGCTGTTAAGTGTTTTCCAATTATAAAAGTCGAAGGTTACTTTTCCATCTAAAGCGCAATGTTGCGAGTCAACCAAAATCCCTTCTTCAGACGCCCCGTCTCTCTATAAACACCAACATGAAACCAAAGGCATAATCCTGTGTTGAATAAGTGGTCTCTAATTCAGGTGTAGTTTACCCAAATGTTAGGACCCTCACTGTCCCGGTATGGCACAAAGACTACATTGTTCATTAAATTGTTAAAGCATGATACTACAGGATATATGGGTGCTTGCACTCTGGTATATCACATTAAGGACCTAATGTATTTCCTCTTATCCTTGTCAGGATCTGACTGTTCCAGTTGCTACAGTGAAATTATCTTCCATTAATCAAGTAGGGAGATTTATTGTATTTTATAATAAGCAATCTATTACTATGTTAGGTCTTTTCCATTTGCCTCCCTACGTAACCCTGATTCCACTTCCATGCTCTCCCCTGCCCTTCCCTCTGATTTGGTACTTACCAACATTCTAATGACAGTTAGAATGTTTAGTTGAAGGCTGTGTTAGAGCCGCTGACTGAACTGCTAATGTGACTTGGAGGCTGTCTCAGAATTAGAGAATAACGTAACAATTACTTTATATCAATGTGTCATCGTATTTTATAATATTTCCCTAGAAGGCCGCCGGGCCCGGGACCAAAAATGCAGGTGACCCACTTGCAAAACAAGGTTATTTTATCATCAATAATTTTGATGCCTCTCAATATGTTTTGGGCCCTTCCCTGTCATGGATACTTGGCCCACCCACACGAGTGAAATAACATTTTATTGGAAGACGTGGGGGAATGCTGGGTAAGATAGGAAAATTGTGCTGGCCCCGTGATCCCACAACTTTCCCACAGAGAAATGTGAGGAAACTGTGTTATTTTGCTAAATTGGAGGTTTGCAGTGGAATCCGGGTAGGAATACATGGGATCCACTCAAAGCTGCACCTACATGTACTTCCCTGAGGTACCAGTTTTATCAGGAGACTTGGGGGAATGCCGGGTGGATCGAAGTTTGTGGCTCCTTGCTGATTCCAGAACTTTCCATCACTGAAATGTAAGGGAAATTTGTTTTTTAGACAAATTCTGAGACTTACAAGGGATTCTGGGTTATGAAACATGGTGTGATCCAAATAAGTCAGCCCTTCCTGGATTTTCCTGTGTGTCTTGCTTTAAACAATGTATACGTTTTCTAGGTCTCCTGAGATTTAGGCTGAGCAAGGGCCCAAAATCTACAGCCAGGCACATTGCAAAAAGGGTCAGTTTCAGTGAAAAATGTGATGTGTTCACATTGCATTTTGGCCCGTTTCCTGCCACGGACACTCGGCCAACCCACACAATTAAGGTACCATTTTTATCAGGAGACTTGAAGAATGCTGAGTGGATGGAAGTTTGTGACTCCCCACAGATTCCAGAACTTTTCATCACAGAAATGTGAAGAAAATGTGTTTTGGACAAATGTTGAGGTTTGCAAGGGATTCTTGGTACCAGAAGCTGCTGAAAGCCACATAATCCAGCCCTTCCTGGATTTCCATGGGTGTCTAGTTTTAAAAAATGTACAGGTTTACTAAGTTTCCCTAGATGTT
This sequence comes from Lissotriton vulgaris, assembly GCF_964263255.1. NCBI lineage: Eukaryota > Metazoa > Chordata > Amphibia > Caudata > Salamandridae > Lissotriton > Lissotriton vulgaris. The sequence continues at coordinate 483,968,095 of NC_141693.1, read as the reverse complement.
GGGGGAACTAGGTCCCGACATCCACAGCTAGGCACATTGCAAAAAAGGGTCAGTTTTTAGTGGAAAAATGGGATAAGTCCATGTTACACTTTGGGCCATTTCCTGTCATGAGCATTAGGCCTAACCCACACAAGTGGGGAGAAAGTTTTATCAGGAGACAAAGGGGAATGCTGGGTGGGTGGAAGTTTGTGGCTCCTCACAGATTCCAGAACTTTCCATCAGAGAAGTGTGAGGAAAATAGATTTTTTAGACAAATTCGGAGGTTTGCGAGATATTCTGGGTAACAGAACCTGGTGAGAGCCATACAAGTCAGCCCACCATGGATTCCTGTGGATGTCTAGTTGTAAAAAAGTTACAGGTTTGCTAGGTTTCCCTAGATGCCAGCTGAGCTAGGGGCGACAATCCACAGCTAGACAAAAGGGACAATTTTCATTGAAAAAAATATGATGTGTCCACGTTGCTTTTTGGGCCATTTCATGCCACGGCCAGTAGGCCTACCCACACAAGTGAGGTACCTTTTGTATTGGGAGATTTAGGGTAACACAAAATAGTAGAACAAGTGATATTACCAATTGCTTTTCTTTACATTTGTACCTTCCAAATGTAAGACAATGTGCATAAAAGAAGCTATTTTGAAAAATATTCTCTAATTCACATGACGGTATGGATACCCAAAAATTCAGAGATGTGCATATAACTACTGCTTTTAAACTCCATATCATGTTTCCATTTTGAAAATACATAGGTTTCCTTGATACCTATTTTTCACTCTTTATATTTTACCAAATTATTTGCCCTATACCTGGCACACATTGAAAAACAGTTGCAAGGTGCAGCTCAGTTATTAGCTCTAGGTACATCGCATTCATGGTGAACCTATCAGCCCTATATATCCTGGCAATCAGAAGGGAGATGACAGTATATTGCTTTAAAAAATCTGCCATAGTTAGAAGTTACAGGTGAAAACGTGGGCACAAAGGCCTGTTTTTCAACTCAATTTCAATATTCCTTTATTTTAACTGCCACGTTCAATAGAAAACCTTGAAGGATTAACACAAATGACCCCTTGCTGAATTCAGAATTGTGTCCACTGTTCAGAAATGTATAGCTTTCCAGGATTTACCATTGGTTTTACACCAATTTTTACCACTAACTGGAATGAGGTAGAAAGCACAAAATATAGGAAAATGGGCTATGTCCCAGTAAAATGCCATAACTGTGATGAAAAATTCGGTTTTCAGACAAAAGTCTAGCTATTCCTGAACAACTCTCTCCATCGGTACCTCAAGGCGGTCAACAGGCTCAGTTGACCGCCTTGAGGCACCGATGGAGAGAGCGGGGCCTCCCCTTTTACCCTGAGCAGTTGCCAGGTGAGGTGAGGCATTTTACTTGCAATGTCAAGACGCCATTTAATGTAATTGGTGATTGCAAAGTAAGAACTGTACATACCTACAAATGAGGTGATTTGGTTGTATCGTTTCCAACCATCTAAATTGCATTTTGGTTTGATATCACTATTTTTTCTTGTTTGGTTTCACAAATTGCAGTAGTATGTAGGTGGGTCCTGACGAAGGCACTAGATAGAACCTTATCTGACTGTGCTGAAACATGTTGACCACTGTATAAGAATTTATAAGACAGCTATTTGGTAAAACTGTCTTTTTTTGAACTGTTTTTAATTTGAATTGTGAGAAACAATAATCAATCTATGGTTTCTCATAATCTCAATTTTAAACTTCACTTTACACCTATGCACTACACTTAGTTCCCTCATACCTCACTACTGTCATCTGCTAGGAGTCATAAGAGAACATCCTCGGGCTCCCTTCACTATGACAGGGTTGTAGCCCTTAGAGTCACCAGTGTGACTATAAAGAGGAGACGCAGATGATGAAGCATGTCACCATTTTGGTGAGTGATGGGAATCCGTAAAATGTATTAATATTTTTTCATGTTTTTCCTAATTAGTTGCGGCGAGTGTCTCTTTGGTGTGTTTTTTTCTGCAGTCCTTGCAATGTATGCAGTAGCTCTGTAGACCCTTGGATACTCTGTGTATTTAAGTACTGTATATATGTTCAACCGTCACACACTTTTAGAAAACACTCACTAAGGGCCAGATGTAGGTGGCCATTTACCGACCGGTAAATGGTCATTTGTGATGTAGGGGCCCTATTTTACCGATTCGGTAAATTTACCGAATTGGTAAATTTACCGAATCGGTAAAACACCGAATCGGTATTTTTACCGATTCAGTAACTTGCAGATGTAGGTGGGACTCTTCTGAGTCCCACAGGCCTTACAGAATCGGTATTTTACCACCCAAGCCAATTGTGTGGTAAAATACCGAATCCAGGTCTGCATGCACATGTGTGCATGCACACCTATGCCATGTGACAGAAAGTATTATATAAATATACAATATAGGATTTATTATAAAAAATATTACATTTCATAGGTTTGAGGCCCTATATATAGTTAGGAATTAGTATTTAAAAAACCTATGAAATTCACTGAAAAAACCATAGGTTTCACACCAGTTATAGTTAGGAATTAGCATTTAAAAAACCTATTAAATTCACTGAAAAAACCATAGGTTTCACACCAGTTATAGTTACCTGGAAATTTTACTGACATAAAACCATTGAAATTCCCACGTTATAGTTAGTTGGACTCACTATAACTTGCGCGTGTAATGCACTGCTGATGACATCACATATTACATCACTCATGACATGGTCAGTGACATCACTCATGACATCACTGATGACACCATCCAGTGAATGTGTGTCTTTCTGAAAAATAAATATGTTTTATATATGTATATGTAAAGGTCGATGGAAGAATAAATGTTTCAATAAGTGTCTTAATGGATGTTCTTAAAAAAAATTGATTGGTTAACTGGCTTATTAAGTGTATCATAGTGAATACATATATTAGCGAGTATTGTTTAAATATTTAAATGTTTGTATCAGTGTTTCACTTTGTGTATAAGTGGCTGCATGGGTTGGTGAGTAGCTACATGTGTGTGTATATGGGTTATTAGATGTTGTTTTTAGTATCAGTATAAGTGTCTGTATGATTTGGTGGGGGTGTTACTTAGTACATAGATGCATCAATGACTGACTCACTGTTTGTATGTGTTTTGAAGACAGCATATGTGCCGGACTGTATAGGTGAATGAGTGTGTATATGTATGTGTTAGTAAGTGAATGACTGTCTTACTAGTGTCTTTATCAGTAACTACATATGTTTTAATCTAGTATATGTGAGTGTTGATGTATATAAGTGAGTATATGTGAGAGTGAGAGATTGAAAGAGTTCTTGTTTTAATAAGTATGTGTTTCTATAAGTGATTGTTTAAGAGAGTAAGTATGTGTAAGTTTCCTTAGAAGTAAGGTGGTAGTGTGTGTATAGCTGTATATGCAAAAAAATGGATGTTCAATTATTTATTTATTTAAACATTTGTAAAGCGCTACAATGGCCCGTGGGCATCTCGGCGCTGATATCTGCTAAATTCAGCCCTAAAGGAGGATCTACTTATTGGTCAAATAACCATGTTTTGAGTTGTTTCCGAAAGGACCACAAAGAAGGACTGTTCTTTATGATTAGCGGCAAGGAGTTCCAGAGCTTGGGTGCGGAAACAAGAAATCTTCTGTCACCCCATGAGACCAGTCTGGTACGGGGTACTTCCAGCTGGAAGAGATCAGAAGACCGCAGGGACCTAGCGGGCCGGTAGGGGATGAGTTGTTGAGTCAGAAAGGCCGGTCCCTGGTTGTGCAGTGCAGTATAGACAATGCACAGAGCCTTAAACTTAGCTCTGTTCCTAATAGTAAGCCAATGCAACTCTCTGATGGTGCTCGAGACTGATTGGAATTTGGGGATATTACCCAGCAGTCGGGCAGCGGCATTTTGGACAGTCTGCATCTTGTTAAGGACTCTCTCTTGAGCATTCAAAAATAGGGCATTACAGTAGTCCAAGGTGGATAATACCAAGGACGTAATCAAGGTCTTGCCTGCTGAGATAGGGAGAAAGGGGAGGATTTTTTTGATGATTCGTAGCTTATAAAATGCGGACGAGGCAATCTGATTTGCATGGGGGAGAAAAGTAAGCCTGTCATCAACCATGACACCCAGGTTCCTTACCTTGTTGACTGGAGTAGGCGGTGAGCCCATGGACTGTGGCCACCAACGAGAGGACCAATCTGGGGATAAGTGTCCAAAGATGACCACCTCGGACTTATCCGAGTTCAATTTAAGGCAGTTGGCGGCCATCCAACTTCCTATAGCCTGCATGCCCAGATTAAAGTTGTCAGCCACTTTTTGTCCATCATTTCTGATGGCCAAGACCAACTGGGTATCGTCAGCATAGGAAGTAAGGCTCATCCCATGAGCTCTGATGGTGTTGGCAAGGTCCGACACGTATATATTAAAAAGTGTCGGACTCAGGGATGAGCCTTGGGGGACTCCGCATGGCAGGGACAGGGTGGTAGATTGAAAAGGCCCTATGGTGACCACCTGAGTTCTTCCGGCAAGGAAAGATGCCAATAGGGCCTTGGCCTTATGCTTAATCCCCAGATCTTCGACACGGTCGATCAAAATCGCATGATCGACCGTGTCGAATGCTGCTGAAAGGTCCAACAATATCAAGACCGCAGTGCCACCCGCATCACGAATGATTCGGATATCCTCTGTGGCCTTGATCAGGGCCGTCTCCGTCCCATGATGTTGGCGAAAACCAAACTGAGAATCATCCAATAAATGATGGTGTTCTATAAAGGCTGACAGTTGGGCATTCAAGGCCTTTTCGACAACTTTGGCCAAGATGGGCAAATTGGCAATCGGTCGATAGTTCTTGAGCTCAGTCCTGTCTAAATTTGGTTTTTTTAGGAGTGGCTTCAGTAAAGTCTTTTTTAGGTCAGCGGGATAGACTCCAGTAGTAATCACAGTGTTACATATATTAGTAATTGCTGGAAGCAAAACTTCCAAAACTGGTAGCAATACTTTAAAAGGGCATGGGTCAAGGGCAGAGCCTGATTTAATAGGTGCCAAAAAATCCCTGACCTGAGTAATAGAGACTTCCCTAAACTGAGATAAAGAAGGACCAGTTGTGGAGGGATTCACCTTCTCAGAAGGAATATCTACATGCGTTTCTTCGGAGCTAGCAAAGACCGCATAAATATCATTAACTTTGTCATAAAAATAATTGGCCAAAGCATCACAGAACAGTTGGGAAGAGGGAGGTTGAAGGTTAGGTAAACAACCAGCCAATTGTTTAGCTGTCTCAAACAATGCTTTATTTGAATTTTTAGAAAGTTCAATTTTTTCCGAGAAGTACTTCTTCTTAGCATCTAGGATCATGTTTTTGTATATGATAACCAAGTGCTTGTAAATTATTTTGGCCTCTTCAGAGTAGTGCCTGCGCCAATTCCTTTCATTCTTCCGACACAGCTGCTTCTGTGTCCTTAGTGTATTCGAGAACCAAGGGGCAGATGGAGTTGATCTGTTTCGAGAGCTTTGTTTTGACTGGACCAGACGAGTGGCAGCAGATGCAACCCATTCATTATATTGGGTAGTAGCAAGATTAGAATCAAATGATAAAATCGGGCTAGTTTTAATCAGGTCTGATTGTAAGCTATTGCTGTCAATATTTTTCCAGTCCAGGAAGGTCTGACGGTTATTATCATTCTCCATAGTTATTCCTAAGGGATGGCTGGTTAAAGTGGCCGTTATAACAAAGTGATCTGACCATATAATGGGGAAGATTGCAGAAACCCGAAGGTTGTCTAAATTGGAAAAAATACCATCCAGGATATGGCCACCTTCATGAGTTGGGGCTTTCACTAGTTGGGAAAGCCCGAATGTGGTTAGGCATGCCTGGAGGGCAACTGTGTCACTGTCTTCAGTTTTATCGAAGTGAAAATTGAAGTCGCCTAGTATGGTTAATGATCCATCCAAGGCAGATACTTCAAGAATGTGACTGATGTCAGAAATGAAAGCCGACCTTTGTCCTGGTGGACGGTAAAGAAGGATACCTTTAAAATTAATGGAGGGAGTGAGTTTGATAGAGAATTGAAGAGCCTCACAAGACAGAAGCAGTATCTCGTCAGTTCTGACCATATATGTGTCCCGTGCAATTATGGCTATACCTCCCCCTCTCTGACGTTGTCTATCCAATCTATGGATTGAGAACCCATGGGGGACAGCAATAACCAAGTCCGGTTCCGAAGCATTGTCCAACCAGGTCTCAGTTAAAAACAAAATGTCTAATTGTTTTTCCTCCATGAGCTCAGCTATCTCATGTCGATGTTTACCCAGTGAGCGGACATTAATGAGAGCCATAAGATAGTCCCTAAGAGTCTTATTGGGTTTCCGGTGAGGGAGGGTATGATAAGTTGCAATTACAGCATCACAGTTTGAACATTGGTGAGCATTTCCCACCAATGAGTGCGGGTCAAATGTGGAACATAGGGGATCCTGTGGCGGTCGGTAGCTCCTAAGTTGGCAGGAGGTGTATGTTCTATAGGATGATAGTGGAAGAGAGCCAGGGGGCGTGGCCCTGGGCCCGGATCCGGCGCGGACGGGCGCAGACGGGCTTGCCTTAGGCGCGCCTTCGGCGCGCCGTCGGCGCGCCCGCTGCGCCCGCCCGCTGCGCGGACGGGACGACCCCTGACCTAAATACATCCCAATAGGTGGGAGGAGGGTGGGAGGAGGGTGGGAGGGGCTGCGATCTCGAACGCGAGCCTTCCCCGGCCCAAGATGGCGGCTCCAGTTACTGGGGGAAGTGGCCAGCGCCTAGCAACAGCGGCGCTGCGTCACCCACGAAGAGTATCCTAGCGATGTAAATCTCGCTAAGGTAGGGGCTATAGTTAAAATCGCCACCTATTAAAATATATACAACTGTTAAAATTTAATTTTGGTCAATAACCCCAATGCTTAATTCCGCGCTGGCGAGTCAAAGTAGAGCGCAAGGAAGCGCAAGATACCCCCGGCTTTCCGCCTCAAGGGTGAGTTTAGCAAATGTCCTCACAGCTGGTAGAAACGCCCTTAAGTACCTGGGAGGGCGGGAGGGGCTGCGATCTCAAACGCGAGCCTTCCCCGGCCCAAGATGGCGGCTCCAGTTACTGGGGGAAGTGACCAGCGCCTAGCAACAGCGGCGCTGCGTCACCCACGAATAGTTTATTTGCATGCGTGAGTATGTGTGTGAGCAACTTTTGGAAGACTGTTGGTGTGTTAACGGATGTATAGGTGTCTCACTACATATGATGAGTGAGTATATGTATGAATGACTATATAGAACTGTTGGTGAATGAGTGGATGTGTATATAAATGGTGGAATTACTGAATTGGTTGTTGTAACTGGTATAGGTATCTCCACTTTTTTGAAAATGTTAGTTTCTATTTTTGAATATGTGTTTCAAGGGTTACTTTACAGTGAAAGGAGGTCAGTCACTCTGTCACAAGGATGGTGTCATCAGTGATGTCAGGAGTGATGTCACTGACCATGTCATGAGTGATGTAATATGTGATGTCATCAGCAGTGCATTACACGCGCAAGTTATAGTGAGTCCAACTAACTATAACATGGGAATTTCAATGGTTTTATGTCAGTAATATTTCCAGGTAACTATAACTGGTGTGAAACCTATGGTTTTTTCAGTGAATTTAATAGGTTTTTTAAATGCTAATTCCTAACTATAACTGGTGTGAAACCTATGGTTTTTTCAGTGAATTCCATAGGTTTTTCAAATGCTAATTCCTAACTATAACTGGTGTGAAACCTATGTTTTTTCTGTGAATTTCATATGTTTTTTATCTGCTAATCCCTAACTTTATATAGGGCCTCATACCTATGTGTTTTTTAGTGAATTTCTAAGGTTATTTATTAGCAAATGTCTATAGCTTAGAAAGGTATGTTTTTCTAAAAATGAATCCTATATTGTATATTAATATAATATATTTTTTTTAAAGTATATTCATTTTTTGTTTTATATTTCACTCTGGAGCGCTCCCGGTGTGCGTACCGGTGTGCGCCCCGGTGCGCGTACCGGGGCGCGTCCCGTCAGCGCACCCAAAAAGAAAAAAGAAAAAAAAATAATGAAGGAGTGAGCATGAGGAATGGGGACAAAGAGAGTGGTGTAAAGAGAAAGAGAGCTAGAGGGAGAAACACAGAGGAACTGTGTAATAGATAGTAAAACAGAGAAAAGGAATAAGAGGAAGTAACTGAGAAAAGGAAAATGAATAAGGGAGCAAACGAAGAGAAGAAAGAGGAAGAAGACTAAAGCAGAGGTTCTGGGAGAATGTGAATGGGTGATGAAAGTAAAAGGAAGGAAAGTAAAGGATGGGGAATGACGGGTAGTGACGGAACCAGAGAAAAGGAACAGCGGTAACGGAGGGAAAGAAAAGAGCAGTGAGTGTAAGTAAAGAGAAGTGAAAGAGAGTGGATAAAAGTGAATAAGGGAAATAAACATGGAGGATAAGAATAAGTGAGGGAAGCAGATTAAGGAAACAGGGGTGAGGTAGGGTGAGAGAAAAGTAGTGAGGTTAAAGCAAAGGGTGATGACAAACTACAGTTTGTAGTCACACTTACCATATAATTAATGAAAACTTACTTGCATGTTTAAACTACACTTTGTATCTGTGAAAGACAAAAGAAAAAACAAGTTATAATTAGTAAAATATATATTTTAAAATAGAAGAAACAGGTCAAGAGGTAAAAAATCAAAAAAGTGTACTAAGAAATAAAGCAAGAGTGAAGGATACAAAAACAGAAATAAAGTAATGTAGAAAGACAAAAAAGAGGGAAAAAGAAATAGAAGGAGAACAAATTACTGAAGATAAGTAAGATACTAAAAGAATGTGAGATACCAAAACAAAATCAGGAAAGAGAATAAAGTAAAAGGAAAATGAGTGAAAGGGAAAGGAGTCTAAATGAGGATCCATTGATAAGAAAGAGGAATGGAAGATGACTGAGAGTGAGTGAAGGGGAGTCACAGAGTGAAAGGATGAAAGGAATGAGGTTAATATAGAACGGTAGAGGAAAAAGGAGTGAGAAAGTAAGTACACAGAAAGACAAAGGGAAGGACTGAGTGAACTGCAGTACAATGAGTGAAGAAAGGAAAAAGAGTAAAGGAGCAAAAGAAGGAAAGAGAGGGGAAGAGAACTAAAGCTGTGGTACTGAGAGAATGTGAGAAAGCTGAAAAGTGGTGCAAGGGAGAGAGGAAATGCAGACAGTTGAAATTGGATTGAGGAGTTGTGAAAGAAGTGGAGTAAAGGAACAGCGATGAAACAAAGTGAAAGAAAGGCAGTGTAAGTGAGTAAAGAGAGCTGAATAAGGGTGGAAAAAGGAAAATGAGTGTGGACAATGGGAATACAATATAAATTACACAATGCAAACTATAGAATGACTTATACAATATGTTACATTGTTTATTTTTGCTGTTCTGAGAATATATTGAATTTCACTTAAAACAGTGAGTTCAAACTCTTCATCATATAACAGCGGGGAAAAAAAACCACAATCTAAAAGATTGTGTTTAAAAAAAAACATATAAACTTACAAGTCATATATGTACACTAATCTTTGATTCACTTACTTTTCCTTGAGGCCAAATAGTAGATAGTGAAGATCCTTTTGGTGGAAAAAAAAGTCTGCTGTTCTCTATAACTTCCATTTCATCGACTTCCTATGAAAAAAGATCTAAGAACATCATACCTTACACTTTCCTTACGGCCAAATAGTGTCAGATATATGAGTATATTTTTAAATTTCTCTAATTAAACTCTGAAATTACCGTTTACCCGAAGTTTTCAAAGAAAAGCTCAAGTAACATTTTCAAAATCTTTAAATATTCATATTCCCTTTTTTGATCACTCATGTTCAACATTTCCTATAAAACTGATATCACTTACTATGAGATCCACTTACAGTACCTATATGAGATAAATATTTTTAAACATTAGACTAACTAACTAACTAACTTTTATTAACTACTCCTGTCTTCAAAGGCCAATTACCTTTACTAAAACTTTGGTTTTAAAAACACTAGGTAAGAATTTTTAAAGTCATAAGGCAAACGTTGTTTATAAGTCAAATGAGAATCATTGCAGTAACTACAACCTTTTTGACATTTTAAGTAGCATGTATAATGTCCTGATGTTGTCGAAGGACCGTCATGATAAATAATTGCTACAGTTGTAAAGGTTCTTCCTGAAATTGGTAACTGAGAAGCCACAAAATTTTTGATACAAGTTGTCAATTTAGTTCCATCAGGTCTACATCGTTGGAAAACTAAAATGATATACTGACCATAACTTTGTATAAATAATGTGGACAGCATTGGACACTTACATTGGGTACACACAATATTATGATCTGCTGCTTTAACTAGATTATTAAATTACACTGATTTACAGTCTGGTAAAGTCAAATATATAAATCTTTCAGTGTCTATTCTAGTAGTACTTGATGAACTACAGTTGTGGCAGTCATGCTGCCATTGATAAGAAAGGCTAAAAAGATTATCTACATCTACACCTTCATCTTCCAAAACACCAAACTTATACATAAAAAATTCCTGACAATCCTGCTGAATGTTCTGTGAAAATGTATCTTGACCAGAACACATATCTAAAATATTTCGAATTTCTGTTACACTTTCTATTTTTGCTCTATCACTGCTACATTTCTCAAAAACAGAATTCAATAAACCACACAATCTTTGATCCCGATTTTCAACAATCTGTTCTTGTAAAGTTTGAAGAAAAAAAATAACATTAACCACTACATTAGCATAGCAGTTGACACCAGAACTGTTTTCAAACTGAAATCCAACAACATTTTCATCAGAATCTTTTATCTTTCTGTTTTGAATTGCATTTTCATCTACTTTTTGTCTTTTTGCTACTACCTCACTGCAATTATTCTCATTTCTTCTTTTTCGGCCTATCACACGTTTTTCAAACAGAAGATATTGAGGCAAATGTGGAGCATACTCTCTTCTTAACCTATTGTATTCTTTAACACAATTTAGATCTGCACACATCTTTGTCTCATCACACTCAATCAAGTACAATCCTGATAACATTCTGACTCGTGATAATGCCACATATGCCATACCCTCTTTAAACACAGATCTTCCAATGTTCACCAAAGCACTATCTACACTTAAACCTTGAGATTTATAAATTGTCACCGCATATGCCAAACAAACAGGAAACTGTTTTCGGTGAACATATAAGTCTTTTACAAGCAGAAATCTAGTAGAACAACGACTGATTTGTTGTACTTTCTCAATGCCATAAAATTTTATTTTTAAAAATTCAATTCCATCTCTATTTCTATAATTCACAAAATCAACAACATAACCCATTGCTCCATTTACCAGACCTCTTTCAACATTTAAATTCCTTCTCAAAATGATACGACAATTTAAACACACATTCAGAGTCTTTTCAAAACCAGCTGTTTTAGAAATACTTTTCTCTAATGAATCCAATTTTGTTTTCAAATTTTCTGACAAAACAATTGTTGCACCCATATGCTCTATTTTATCTATTGCTTCCAGTTTCACAATATCTTCATTTTCTAACTTTTACATTTTGTGGTTGAAGATGGAACATTCTTGCAGAGTTGGCATCAAACATATCCCAGATTTCTTCTCAGTCATTTTTTTTTAAATATTCTCTGGAAGAATGTTTTCATTTGGATACAAATTTGAAATTAGTCGAGCATGTAAAGCTTCTTTCCCAAGCTCACTTACTTTTCCAATTCTTACATCTTGTAGAATATTTTTATAATCTTCATCCTTTGCCTGTCGCATATTTTGAAGCAGTTCAGCATATTTGAAATTTAACCATATATTAACGTTTCCAATGCTTCCAAGGGACTTCCTGGTATCTTCATGCGTAAGCATTTTAAACACTGGTTGTCCTTTTACTGGAGTCAACTGCAGTAGATCTCCAAGAACAATAATGTGTTTTCCTCCAAATAACACATCATACTCTGTTCTAAGAATTTCTTGCATTCTCAAATGCACAAAAGCAAGCATTAGATTTGAGACCATGCTTACTTCATCAATGATAAGAAGTTTAATTTTCTTCAAGACTCTGGAAACTTCAGAACACGCATCCCCAGATAGCTTGTTGTAATGCAATTTATTATCATGCTCAACTGGCAGCATCAGTAAACGATGTAGAGTAATCCCTTTAATGTTATGTGCTGCCAGTCCAGTTGGAGCGGTTACAGCACAAGACAGCGGTGATTCAGTCCTTTTCTGCAAATAAGTTGCAATGGCTTTAATCAGAAAACTTTTTCCTGTTCCCGCTTCTCCACTTACGTACAGTCGAACAGGCTTAAATGATGTACATGAGCACACTTTTTTCTCATGTCTGAATCCATGTTCAATCTGTTCTGTGACTTCGTCATATATCTTTTTCTGCTCAACGTTTAGTTGCTTTACCAAATCTTTTAAGTTAACTACATCCTCTTGAGCTTGTTCCATAGCTCTTTCCACCTCATCCATGGCAGTTGCAGCTTCATTTTGGATAATTGGTCCTCCTAGTGGATCCTGACTCAATGAAGTAGAACTCTGACTGTCTTGAGAACTGTCTCTAGCAATCTCTTCAGCAATTGTGGTTTCTTGCTCTATTTCTTCGTTCAACATTTGCAGATAATTTGGAAAAACAGGACATTCTATGGTATCCTTAGTTGCATTAAAAGAGTCTTCATAACAGAGAAAATCTACAAGTAGTTCCTCTTCTGTACGCCATGGCTTAAAGAGTTGCAAAAGAGCTAAATAGTAAAATTCTCTTTTGTCTGGAGCTTCGCAACTAAATTTTCAATGATTAATCAAATGGCCTTTTCTCTGCTTCACTAGACATCCTTCATACCCAATGACAGCATATTTTCTATTATTGATATCTTCTGTGATGTTCCTCTTATAACTGTAGTTTTGCAGAACTTCATACAAACAAGTGTTCTCAAGGTGAGTACTTCTATTTGGATAGTATGTTTCCAACATGTTTGTCTTCAAAATATCTGTACTGTTTGGTTCTTTCTCAGCCAAATATTCAATTTCTTGTACAGATTTCAAAACTCGGTTTCGTGTTGCAGCAAGACCTAGACTAACCCAAATGATTGTTCTTGATTTGGCATAGAGACTTGCTGATGATAACCGATCAGAAAATTCATATGCTCCAATTTCTCGATGCGACAACATCTTCAGACTGAAACTGTATAATTTCTTACTTAGACTCTTTTGATGTGAAATGTCCTCCCACATTTCCTTCAGTTCTGTCTTTTCTTTCTTTGTGATGTAAGATGTCACATATCGAGCCACAGCAATAGAGTTGTCAGCAACGAACTCAATATCCATGTTAGCATTCCACATGGACAAAATCACTGGGTTGTAGTCGTTGATGTACTTGGACTCTTCGTTTCTTTTTAAATTATATGTATTTTTGGGTGATTTCCTCGTCACAGTATGTCGTAGAGATGACATCAAATTATTTACTCTTCCCTTAGAAATCACTGGTCGTGGAAACGCAAAACGACATTTCGTGTAGTACTTTTCCTTGTTTTTGAATTTTCGACGACAGTACTTTCCACAACGATGAGATTGAAAACGTAAAAGTTGTTGCCTTAAACTGTTTTCTTCAGTAGTTTTCGGAACAGCACATGTTGAATATTCTTCAATGAAACTCATAACTGTGTCATCCGAATCAGTTCCAAATTTGGGTGCACCTTTAATCCATAACAACATATATATATGAGGAGCACCTCTCGCTTGCTATTCCTTCCTCCAAAAGAAATCCAAAACCTCTCCAAGGGGAGGATTTTTTTTGTTGGTAATAAAAGACATCATAGCTTCAAACCTATGATTAAAATATCTGCAAACATTCACTGGATCCAAAGAACACAGTTCTCCAGGTGTTTTCAATTCTATATTTTGTATGTTTCCATTTGCCTCTCGTAGAAATTGAAGTAAGTCGTCCCATGCATACTCAGCACAGCTAAGAGTGAGGAACCATGTAGGAGTTTCTAAGTTTCTTAGCATACATTTCAATTCCCCATGACGACGGAACCAATACTCATTTGTTCCACGCTGACATGCCATGAGATTGATTAGCTGAGATTCCAAAATACTGTCTTGCAGATTGACTTTCTCCATAAAGTCCCTCGCCGAAACATTTTGCAGATGAGCTCCACTTTTCAGTATATGATTAACTGCATAAGAAAGCCCAGACAAATCACTTTCATACAGTAGATGAAACAAATACGGAATGCATTGACGAAACCTTGGATCTTCAGCATATAATCTTAAAGTCCGGTATTCAGCTGCAGGAATTTGAACTGGTCGATAGTCATATCGTCCACCTCGACCTGTTGGAAATAACTGTGGAAAACAACGAGCTTCCAAACTTTATTCCCGTACACTAATAGGACTTCCTTTTGCTGCTTTCATTTGAAACAAGTCAATTGCATTCCCCATTACTTCTTTGGAATGCAAAGGATGAACAGTACAATGTTCATATATTTCTTCACTTCTAGACACATCAACTTTTTCAATTTGGCCAACTGTACAATCACTGTCTTCTTCTGTAGCTATTTCCTCTGCTCCAACACTTACATCTTTATAGTACTCATTGTTTTTGACCAAATACAACGTTGCCTTTTTCACTTTCCTAACATCCACTAAATCTTGCCAGATTTTCTTACTCTTTGTCGGAACCCCATTAACTAGAATAACCAGAGGATCCTCTTCTACTCTTTCTACACCAATTGTATCAATATTTTTCTTGACATCTAGAGGCAAATAAACAACTCTTCCCTTTAATCCTCTTTGTAAATCTGTAGGAGGTAATTTCCCTATCTTAGGCTCCATGCGAACAATAGCTTGAAAAGGATGGACACATTGAATCAAAATTGATTCATAAGTATTTAAATCCATCAATTCAGAAGGAATATCTATCAACTGAAGATTATTATGAGCAGCTCTAGCAGGCATTCTATTTTCATTTAATTTTTTCAAACAATAATTACAAATACGCTGATCAAAACTCAAATCAAAAGAATTCTCCACCAACAAATAACTTACAAAATCCTTCCATTCACTATTATTTTCCAATTCACATTTTACATATAAATCAACTAACCTAGTCTGAATCTTATAATGAGTCCGTCGACAACACACACAAGTTAAATTAGGCCTTTCACTTGATTTCACCTTAAACTTGGTAATTTCCTCGTCAAATTTTTCTATACTTGAAATCTGTACATTGTCTTCCACATTACCATCCATTACTATATCCATTTCTACACTGTCCTCTTTGTTCCCAAAATAACAAAACTCAATTTCTTCACAAATAGTCTTCACATTTACTTCAGATCCATGCAAAAGAGCACTGTTTAACTGTTTAAGCTTAAGTGCTGGACTTTTTGCATAATACAACCTTCTCACTAATTTCCTCACCTTATTATGATGCACTGCTAACATCCTAAAATTATGAAAAACACTCTGACATACTTTTCTAGAAAGACAAGCCAGTGAATGCCCATGCAAACCTGTGTTTTCTCTCACTCTGCAAGGATCTAACTCTTGCAAGATCTTCACTTTCTGTTTTACACTTTTCTTACTATATGTACGTAAGAAATGTTGAAGCAAATCGATTGAATCCTGTCGCACACTACAAATACTACTGCACTTCCATGTGTACACTGGACCCTTAGTACGTCTCCCTAAAACTTCATCAGCTAACACCTCGTCTGCATCTCTAGACACAAGATTCTCTTTTTCCATCACACAACCATCTTTCACCTCATATGCTCGACCGCTGGTGTCAACTGCATGCACCAAATCATTTTCCTGAAAGTAACTCTCCTCATTAAAAAATGGCTCAGAACTTGAACTATGCATCCATTCTCCAGAAAATACTTCACAAAATTAGTCCGATTAATTATGCTTTTCCATCTACTGTTCAATTTGAAAACATCAAGTGCCTTATTAAGTATCCTAATTCTATTGATTCCTAAAATAAATAATTTTTTCTTAACTACAAAAGCCTGATCAACAATCTTCTCTACACTTTTCTTTTTCTTGTAAAAAGCAGCTCTCTGTTTACCTTTCTTTTCATTTTTTAGCAAATTTAAAACTACCCTATTGCGAAACATTCGTCTACGAATGTCCCTAAATTGATTTAACCTTCTATTGCTATCCATATTCTTCTCTCCTGCTCCAATAGAGACATTTTTTGAGGGCCTCTCCTTCCTTTTCAAATTTGCTCTCTCCTTCTGGATCTTTACATTACCGTTAACATTTGTTTTTGTTTTATATATGTTGCGAAAAAAAGACTTAGTTGTCTTACCAGGACCTTTTTGGGTGTTTTTTGAAGTACTTGTTGTAGAGGATTCCTTTACTTTCGTTGCTAATTTTGTAATTTTCCGTATGGTATTTTTTCTTCTCCTTTGCCTTGACGGCATTTTTTCTTACTTTTTAAATGTTGATTTCAATCTGTGGTAAAGAAAAAAATAACACATTATAGACCGCTATTAGCAAACAACAGCAATCACAATAAGCAAACAATATAAACACTAATTTGCAACATATCTAAGTTTATACCACCGCAACTATATAACTAGGAGTAAGACAAAGAAAAACAGCTAGAGGGAGTAACACAAAAACACAGAGAGACTCAGACAAAGAAACAGGTAGAGGGAGTAAAACATACAAAAGGACTAAGACAAAGAGAGTGTATAATATGTTGAAAGACAGAAAAAGAATGTAATAGGGAAAGGAAGTAAGTCAAAAAAAGGGAGTAAATCAGAAAAAGGATGTAACAGGGTATAAAACAGAGAAAGGGTGTAACAGGAACTAACACAGAGAGAGGGTGTTAGAAGGGAAAAGGTTGTAAAAGAGACTAAAACAGAGAGAGCCTGTAAAGGAAGAGACAGAGAGTAAGTTTCAGAGAGGGTGTAAGAGGAAGTAAATCAGAGACAGGATGTTACAAGAAATAGGACAGACAGAGGGTGTAACAGGAAGAGAGAAAAAAAGTCAGAAAGAGAAAGAAAAAGCGTATAAAACAGACAAAAGGTGTAATCGAGTGTAACTCAAGACTAGAATATTACAAAGAAAAAGGTTGATTAGATAGTATCTGCATGATACAAGAAATATATTAACACATTTCACAATCATGTCATCTATGTTTCCTCAGATTACTCATATTTTTGCATAATGCTTGGTTAAAACATTTTGCTGCATAGATAAATTATCTTTTTAGAAACACAGCACAGGACCTATGTACAAGCATTCAATTTCACTACTGAAACCTCACTACTTCACAAAATACAAATCCCCTATCTTGCAAATGTTCATAGCAAGCATTATCAAAAAGCAAGACACAAACCAACAGCAAAGAAACTCAGGGCCTTAGTTATGAAGGCCTTGCGCCACCGGTGCGTCACTTCTTTCCCATGTTAAAAGTGACGCACCGGCGCCACAAGGCAATCATAAATAAGGTCCAAATGTAAATACCATTGATTTGCCACCAAAATCGTTTTTGGAATAACATTTAAGAAACACAGCACAGGACCTATGTACAAGCATTCAATTTCACTACTGAAACCTCACTGTTTCACAAAATACAAATCTACTATCTTGCAAATGTTCATAGCAAGCATTATCAAAAATCAAGACACAAACCAACAGCAAAGAAAATCAGGGCCTTATTTATGAAGGCCTTGCACCACCAGTGCGTCACATTTTTCCCATGTTAAAAGTGACGCACCAGCGCCACAAGGCAATCATAAATAAGGCCAAATGTAAATACCATTGATTTGCCCCGAAAATCGTTTTTTTAAGAACATTTTAGAAACACAGCGCAAGACCTGTGTACAAGCATTCAATTTCACTACTGAAACCTCACTGTTTCACAAAATACAAATCCTCTATCTTGCAAATGTTCATAGCAAGCATTATCAAAAAGCAAGACACAAACCAACAGCAAAGAAACTCAGGGCCTTATTTATGAAGGCCTTTCGCCACCGATGCGTCTCTCTTTTCCCATGTTAAAAGTGACGCACCTGCGCCACAAGGCAATCATAAATAAGGTCCAAATGTAAATACCATTGATTTGCCACCAAAATCGTTTTTGGAATAACATTTAAAAAACACAGCACAGGACCTATGTACAAGCATTCAATTTCACTACTGAAACCTCACTGTTTCGCAAAATACAAATCCCCTATCTAGCAAATGTTCATAACAAGCATTATCAAAAAGCAAAACACAAACCAACAGTAAAGAAACTCAGGGACTTATTTATGAAGGCCTTGCGCCACCGGTGCGTCACTTCTTTCCCATGTTAAAAGTGACGCACCAGCGCCACAAGGCAATCATAAAGAAGGCCCAAATGAAAATACCATTGATTTGCCACCAAAATCGTTTTTTGAATAACATTTTAAAAACACAGCGCAGGACCTATGTACAAGCATTCAATTTCACTACTGAAACCTCACTGTTTCACAAAATACAAATCCCTATCTTGCAAATGTTCATAACAAGCATTATCAAAAAGCAAGACACAAACCAACAGCAAAGAAACTCAGGGCCTTATTTATGAAGGCCTAGCGCCACCGGTGCGTCACTTCTTTCCCATGTTAAAAGTGACGCATCGGCGCCACAAGGCAATCATAAATAAGGTCCAAATGTAAATACCATTGATTTGCCACCAAAATCGTTTTTGGAATAACATTTAAGAAACACAGCACAGGACCTATGAACAAGCATTCAATTTCACTACTGAAACCTCACTGTTTCACAAAATACAAATCTACTATCTTGCAAATGTTCATAGCAAGCATTATCAAAAAGCAAGACACAAACCAACAGCAAAGAAAATCAGGGTCTTATTTATGAAGGCCTTGCGCCACCAGTGCGTCACTTTTTTCCCATGTTAAAAGTCACGCACCAGCGCCACAAGGCAATCATAAATAAGGCCCAAATGTAAATACCATTGATTTGCCCCCAAAATCATTTTTTGAATAACATTTTAGAAACACAGCGCAAGACCTATGTACAAGCATTCAATTTCACTACTGAAACCTCACTGTTTCACAAAATACAAATCCTCTATCTTGCAAATGTTCATAGCAAGCATTATCAAAAAGCAAGACACAAACCAACAGCAAAGAAACTCAGGGCCTTATTTATGAAGGCCTTGCGCCACCGGTGCGTCACTCTTTTCCCATGTTAAAAGTGACACCCCAGCGCCACAAGGCAATCATAAATAAGGTCCAAATGTAAATACCATTGATTTGCCACCAAAATCGTTTTTGGAATAACATTTAAAAAACACAGCACAGGACCTATGTACAAGCATTCAATTTCACTACTGAAACCTCACTGTTTCACAAAATACAAATCCCCTATCTTGCAAATGTTCATAGCAAGCATTATCAAAAAGCAAGACAGAAACCAACAGCAAAGAAACTCAGGGCCTTATTTATGAAGGCCTTCCGCCACCGGTGCGTCACTTTTTTCCGATGTTAAAAGTGATGCACCGGCGCCACAAGGCAATCATAAATAAGGCCCAAATGTAAATACCATTGATTTGCCACCAAAATCGTTTTTGGAATAACATTTGAAAAAAACACAGCACAGGACCTATTTATAAGCACTCAATTTCACTACTGAAACCTCACTGTTTCACAAAATACAAATCCCCTATCTTACAAATGTTCATAGCAAGCATTATCAAAAAGCAAGACACAAACCAACAGCAAAGAAACTCAGGGCCTTATTTATGGATGCCTTGCGCCACCGGTGCGTCACTTTTGTCCCATGTTAAAAGTGACGCACCGGCGCCACAAGGCAATCATAAATAACACCCAAATGTAAATACCATTGATTTGCCCCCAAAATCGTTTTTTGAATAACATTTTAGAAACACAGCGCAGGACCTATGTACAAGCATTCAATTTCACTACTGAAACCTCACTGTTTCACAAAATACAAATCCTCTATCTTGCAAATGTTCATAGCAAGCATTATCAAAAAGCAAGACAGGAATCAACAGCAAAGAAACTCAGGACCTTATTTATGAAGGCCTTCCACCACTGGTGCGTCACTTTTTTCCAATGTTAAAAGTGACGCTCCAGCGCCACAAGGCAATCATAAATAAGGCCCAAATGTAAATACCATTGATTTGCCACCAAAATCGTTTTTGGAATAACAATTAAAAACACAGCACAGGACCTATGTACAAGCATTCAATTTCACTACTGAAACCTCACTGTTTCACAAAATACAAATCCCCTATCTTACAAATGTTCATAGCAAGCATTATCAAAAAGCAAGACACAAACCAACAGCAAAGAAACTCAGGGCCTTATTTATGAAGGCCTTGCACCACCGGTGCGTCACTTTTTTCCCATGTTAAAAGTAACGCACCGGCGCCACAAGGCAATCATAAATAACACCCAAATGTAAATACCATTGATTTGCCCCCAAAATCGTTTTTTGAATAACATTTTACAAACACAGCGCAGGTCCTATGTACAAGCATTTCATTTCACTACTGAAAACTCACTGTTTCACAAAAGACAATTCCTCTATCCTGCATATTTTAATATCAAGCATTTCCAAAAAACATGCCACAAACGAACAAGAACAAATCTCAATCTGCTTCCTAATTTGAGGTAACGCAGGTGACATAATTCTAAAACATTCAAATATATTTCTTTACAGAGGCAGACACTATTAATTGCTTCTCAAAAAAATAAAAGCCATTCTTTTACCCCGAAATCGTTTTGTGAATAACGTTTTACAAACACAGCACACGTCCTATGTACAAGCATTCAATTTTACTACTGAAACTTCACTATCTGCTTCCAAATCTTCTCCATAGAGCAAATAAGTCTCTATCTAAATTAAATGAATCATTACTTACCTTTACAAATGTTTTGGGAGATTAAGAACAGTGTCAGACACACACACCAATTTTTCTTTAGCAGAGCAAAAGGTGTGCACTCAATACACTGAAACCAAGACTGGCAGAGAAAACCTCTAATTCTACACACATATGCCTCATTTCAACCAATCAAAACTCTTCCCTCACTTTTTTCAAACCAACACCCTTCCCCCTCTCAGACCTTTCTATCTGTTACCATAGCAACTCCCTCCTAACTGAACTCTTAGGTTCAAAAGTTTATTCTACAATGTTGCAAATTAAGTCAGCAAGGATGTTTGACCTCTCAATACACCAGCTTATCCAGGGCATTATTGCTTTTAGTGACTTTTTCTTAACCATTCAAATTGCTTCTTTCACACAACACAACCATGCACCCTAACTTTCAGTTTTCAACTATCTGAATCCACCAATCATTGCTTGTGATTCAAGAGCAGAGAAACTCCACAATTATTTTTTTGTAAACTCCTACTGTTCCAACTGCCATTTCATTCCCACACTTCATCTGACTGCACCAGAACCTTCTCTCATCATGTATTCTGTGTGGATTATTGGACATAGCTACATCCACTGGGCTCAAAGGTATGCAGCTAGCACAAATTTTCACAACCTTGATTTATCAAATGTGGAAATCAAGTGGATTGGCCAGAGAGGATTGAGATGTCACCAATTGATACCATTGGTGAAAACCTTTTTGCATCTGCCAAACCCTGACCTCTTAATAGTGCACTGTGGTGGAAATGACTTGGGCACTATGACTGGGGTTGGTCTGGAAATGCTTTTAAAGGACACCTTTGATCAATTGATGACACTTTTTCCACAAACTGCCTTGGTATATTCCAATATATGCCAAAGACAGAAATGGAACTAGTCCAACCAATTTTGTCCACAATTTGAGAAAGCACTGAAACATGTGAATAAATCTGTTTCTGCTTACATTAGAGACTATGGAATGGGTTCAATATACAACAATAACTTGCGTTACAACATGCAAGAAATCTACAGAGGAGATGGTGTGCACTTCTCAGATGAGGGGAATAGAATATTCCTCCTGAATTTAAGACTGTGCATTGGAACCTACTTGTAGGTACTTGAATCAGCCACAGAACCCAAAAGCTCTTTTCAGGGCTACCCTACCTCTGATCACTCAAAATGATTTTCTTTTTCTAACTTTTTTCACTATTTTTCACCAAAGTACGCTCCCCGGTACGCTCCCCGGTACACTTCCCGGTGCGCGTACCGGGCGCTCCCCCGTGAAAAATTTAAAAATGTATTTTTTGGGGGGGGACATAAATGGGCCTTCTAAACCCTCCTCAGAAAACCTAGAGGGTCAGGAAGTGTCTACTGTGCCCCCTTCTACCCATTCCCAACGTTGTTTGTCCTCCATCTTGTGTCTCAATTCTACAGGAACACAAAATGGCGGACTTCCGTAGCGCTCCCGGTGCGCGTACCAGGGCGCGCACCGGTAAGCGCTCCCAAAAAAAATTTGGGAAAGTAATTTACATAAAAACCACTGGAGACACTTACACCAAATATAGAATAGGCCCTACTATATAGCAGTCCCTACCATTTACCCAAATGTGGTGGTATTCCATTGAGCCATTTGGGCTGTAGCCCTGTCTAAATATCCTGAGGTAAATTACATGACAAAAACACATATGAAACTGTTTGAATTTTCAACCAATTAAAATGTTACTTACATTTTGTACTTTTATGTGCTGACATTTGATTGGTTAAGTACATGAATATATATGAAAAATGAGAGGGAAACACAGCCATTTTGACTAACACTACCTAAGGTACATTTGGAAAGAATTTTGAAAGAAAACTTCAACTACTTTAAAATAGGTAAGTTGTTAATTTGAAAGGAGAACTATGTTATGCACTTTAAATTAATTTTTGAAAACGTTTTCAGATAGTTATATACTGTCCCTCTGTAAGAGATTGAGATAGGCTTCTCTGTTATAATTATGGATTGAGATAGGCTTCTCTGGTATAATTATGAATTTACTTAGGCTTCATCACAGGCACTTTTTAATAGTTCTACTTCCTGCCTGAAACCATACACTGCCCAAAAATAACTTCACTGTTAAAAACTCACAAGTACCTGTCTGAACTTAAACCCAACAGTGCCCTATCTCTACTGATATATTTATTTTTTATGCAATTTACAGCAACAAAATGGAAGGAGAACAGAATATTTCTTTCGAAATTGTTTTAGACAACAACCCTGAAGAAAAAATTGCTGAGAATGATAACTTTGATTTTATGGATGAGTCTCTGGACCATAAATTAGTTTAGTGTGTGGAATCAATAGAATCACAGAATGAAAATGAGGACATTCCAGACAATATATTGTTAGAAGTTTTATTAAATTTTGAAAAAGAATCAGAAAAATAAATTTATATTTAATAATCAAAAATTGTACGAGACATTATTCATTTTTATATGTAATTCATCAAGTAGTTCCAAATGTTTATAATATTAAGTGAGACTTATAGTATACTGTGCAACATTTTTGTGTTACATAGTAAGTTTGCTCATAGTTACTTCCTTTCTCCCTCTATATTATCTCCAATGTGTATTTAACACCTCTTTATCATCTCCTGCCTCCATGTTGTTTCTGCTTTCCCGACAGACTATGGTATGAATTCCATATACCACAATAACTTCTGTAACAATATGCAAGATATCTACAAAGGAGACGGTGTATATTAAATTTTAGACTCTGCATTGGTACCTACATGTTGGTACTTAATAAAAAAAAAAACAACAAAAAGAACAATTAATAAACATACAATTTTTGAAAAGTCTGTCATTCTTTTTTCCCCATGGTACGCTCCCTGGTACGCTCCCCAGTCCGCTCCCCCCGTGCAAAACGGAAAAAAATGATATATATTTGCCCCGCGGGGCCCTTTTATAGCCCCCACATCAAACCTAGGGGGTCAGGGGGGGTCTACCCTGCCCCCTTATGGTCATTTCCCCCTTTGTTTTGGCCACCTACCGAGACACAGGATGGCGGCCTCTCCGGACTGTTTTGAATGTTTACAGACACCCGAGAGCAATCAGCTTTCCGTGCGCAAGTCGCGTGGCGCGCCTGGTGCGCTTCCCGGTGCGCGTACCGGGGCGCTGCCATATATATATTTTTTTGAACCTAAATTACTCAAAATCCACTGGAGCACATATCTTGAGACATAGCAAAGGCACATTGGGCTACCAGTCCCTACAATTTTGCCAAGTTTGGTGGAAATCCATTCAGCCGTTCGGGCTAAAAGTGAGTTTGACCGCCCTATGGAAATTAACATGGGGAAAACACGTTTTGCGACGCCCTTTTATCTCGGACCCCGCTTATATATAGCCAAGGGACAAGAATAAAGTAGTGTTTGATAATCAAGAACGCGATTGTGCGCCACACTTTGTTGTTACAGAGCATTTGGAGAAAAAGAAAATATATATATATATAGATATATCTTTTTATTTTTTTTTCCCACGAAAATCCTGACCCACTGTTATTACAGGAGTGGTCAGAATATAGGAACACAACAAAATTGAAGTAGGGTCAGAGGCCAGAATTTACCGACTCAGCAGGATATACAGCCCCATTATAGACAAATCAAATACACAAAGAATACCCTACAGTCTTATGCCAAAGAACAACAAATGACTGACAAATACCAAGACTGATCAGAAAAATAAAAAAATTTCTACGGATTCCCATCACTCACCGATCCCGGTGATATCCACTTTCTATCCTCCTACTCACTTGGTTCCAACACAGTTGCTGACATTCCAAAAAGCCGTAAATAATGATTTGTCTGTACTTCTTAGTAAAGAACAGAAGACATTTTCCAACTTGCCGAAAAAAGAACAGTTAGCGCTTTATGGCCTAATGTCTGATTCGAATATCACTATTAAACCGGCTGACAAAGGTGGCACGATAGTCCTTCTTGACACGGATACCTATCGGGAAGAGTGCCTGAGACAACTAGGAGTGAGGAGTGCGTACCGCCCTTTGAAAGAAAACCCCATTGAAAGAATTAGAAAGAACATCTCCACTGTAGTGGAAGAAACTCTCAGTGAAGGCTGGATCACTGGACAGGAAGGGGCTTTTTTACAAACTAAGCACCCAGTTATGCCATATTTCTATGTCCTTCCAAAGGTTCATAAACCCACTAGGCCACCAGTGGGTCGTCCGATTATATCAGGAATTGGGTCACTTCTTGAACCTCTTTCTACATTTGTGGATTTCTTTCTTAACCTGCTTGTAAAAGAAATGGCCACCTTTTTGCAAGATACCAAAGACATGCTGAGGCTACTGCCCGACATTGAATATGACTATTAGACTGACCTGCTTGTCTCATTTGACGTGGAGTCCTTATACACGTCCATACCCCAAGATGAGACATTGGATACTGTTACACACTTTTGGAACAACAGGATCTAAACTCAATAACGCCAGTGCATTTCATAATGGCCGGTGCTCAAATTGCCATGAAAGACAATTTTTTCAAATTTGAGGACACCATTTACCTCCAAACATCTGGTACGAGCATGGGGAGCATTTTTGCTCCCTGCTTGGTGAACCTCTATGTTCATGGCTTTGAACAGGAGCATGTACTCACTGAAACCAACCCCTAACGTGAATCGATACGTCTGTGGAGACGGTTCATCGATGATATTTTGGTCATCTGGCGCGGTGATGTAACAAGTGTAAACATGTTCCTTGTCTGGCTGAACAGTCGGAACACTTATCTTAAATTCACAGTTGAAGTTGATAAGCACAAGCTAGCATTTCTAGATCTATTGATCGTTGCTTCTCCCGCTGGGCTCCAGACAGAGTTATATACCAAACCTATGGCCAGGAATTCTCTATTGAGCTTTAAAAGCCACCATCCGGGAGCAATGAAAGATAATGTGCCGTATGGCCAATTCCTGCGTTTACGCAGGAACTGCTATACAAAAGACAGTTACAAGAAACACGCAGATACCCTCACGTCTCATCTAGTGGAAAGAGATTATCCGATCAAGCTGGTCAAGCGTGCAGCTAAACGTACTGGTAACAATAATCGCGATAGCCTCTTGGAACCCAAAATCTCTAAGGATGCAACATCTAGATTAACATTTGTCAACACATTCAGCACAGCGTCCAATGACATCAAAAAGATTGTACGACAACACTGGAAAATTCTGAATGTGGAAGGCGACAGTCTACCTGTACCCTTGTTTGCGTTCAAGAGAAACAGCAATCTGCGGGACAAACTTGTCCATACTAGACCACGTTGCGCAGCCTCTCAGACATCAGGAACAATATGAGGTTTACCACCAGTTCAGGGTCATTTTCCCTGTGGGACATGTAAGGTCCTCTAACCAAGAAGTCTAAGACAGTTGACATTGGGACTGATCGTCCATGGGTACAGAAACACTTTAGAAACTGCAATGGTGAAAAGGTGGTTTATCTGATTGTTTGCCCCTGCGATTTGAAATACGTAGGGATGACCACCCGCAAAATCAAGTTGAGGATCATGAAGCACATGAGCACGGTGAGGTGTAAAAAACAAGCTACACGCCTCACAGCACATTATCTTGAACTAAATCATCGTCCTGAAGATATGACTTGGACCATATTAGAACAACCATTCATCCCACAACATTTTTCTGACAAATCAAAGTTTCTCTTACTAAGGGAACAGAAATAGGGGTTCAGATTAAAAAGTGTTACTGTTGGATTGAATGATTCTTTCCCTTGGGCTAGTTTATAGTGACATCATGTAACTAGTCTTACTTCCTATAGAGGGTTGATAATATATGATATAACAGCCTGCTTTAGAAATGGAACTCTCTCCAGAGATCATATAATTATACCCCATACATTCCTCTATTACTGTGTCTAATACCAATTCACAGGAGTCCTTGGCTACTTTTCTATTCTTGCTACTACCAGTAGCAATGTAGCCTTTTTAATACCAATAGGAGGTCTCCATATGAAATTAACATATTATATTACATGATCTAATGTTCTAGACATTTGACAGTGATTCGCGTAATTTTGTGAGTTTACACTCGTTATTACATCATTTGAAGAGCCATGTCTAGTAAATAATATGTAACTGAAACAATTCATTGTTTAATTAATTTTTTTGCCTGGTTTCCTCCTTTGGTATTTTGAACAACACTATACAATAACATAAAAGAAGAATTTTTCATGTGTATTCGATTAAGATACTTCATAGGCTACGATGTTGTATCTTTCTGGTAATTACACGCACATCCTCGTAACATTAGCTTGAAACTATAACAAACAATGGAGTTTTTTCAATGAGGAAGCGATGATAGAACTACATATGCCATGTTACCGAAACATCTCTGTTGTTTCAAACGTACTCTCGCAAGAAGACGCTCGAAATCACGCGCGACTTCCGGGAACGCCAGTGTCGGAGAGGAAGCAGCTCTCGTTATGGGGAAGCCTAATAAACAGCAGGATAGCCCCCGTTCAGTACCTCCCCGACGGCTCGTACGACCGCCATAGGTACCGACGGTTAGGTGAGTGTCTGCCGGTTTCTTTTTAGAGAGGAGCAGTGGCCTGATTATTTATGTACTCTTTCATTAAAACATGCCTAGAAAGAGGGCAACCTTTGATAATCTGGGGTGATCCTCGTTAGTTTATCCGGGGGTTCCTCATATTACGGGTTTTTTCAATCATAAATTATGAAAGTATGGAAAGGGAGTTAAATTGTATAGTGATGTCGGCACATTATGAGTGCTATATTGACATTATATATCACCAAAACATCAGATGGTGATTTATATAACAAATGAAAGGAGAGATAGATTTTACTGAAGCGAGGAGAGTTTCTCACCAACGGAGTGGGAGTTATGGTTGTAATTTTTATGTTTAGAGGAGCCAGAACACCGTAAAAATGCTTGGGGTTGTTTGTCTCCCCTCTAGAGCGGTGCCTCCTTCTCCCTGAGCTGTTGCCAGGTGGGTTGAGGCGATTCCTCCATACCCTTGAGGTAAGGGTCAATGGAGTGATATATTCATTGAATGGAAATTATCTGCTGGCCATTTGTAGCCACATAAGATTTTCTAAAGGCTGCGTATACTGTGACCCAAGACTGTGTTATGTACCTCATTGATCTCTTATAGATTTTTCCAAGAGGCAAAAGGAGTGTTTTGAAGACTGCACTCAAAGCGTATCCTTTATATCTGTTATTTTTCACTTCACTGAAATGTGTTTTGCAGTAGCATTTTACATCTAAGAGGTCCTGATGAAAGCCCTTGGTTTACTTTTCACCTGGTTGTGCTGAAACATGTTGACCAATTCTTATAAATGGACGGTTATTTGTTGAATCCGGCCTTTCTGCACTGTTTTAATGTTTGTTCAGATCAGACACGAATAAAGGTATTGTCTGATTCCGCTTCAATTTTATATTCACATCACTTTTTTCGCACTGCACTTTTTTTCCCATACACCTTTTGCACATACTATGTGCTCACATCTGTACAAATCCAAACTTTGAAAACATCCTTGGGCTCCTCCATCACTGGGGTGGAGTGTTAGCCCTTTCAAAAGGAGACCCAGATGATGAAGCATGTCACCGGGATCGGTGAATGATGGGAATCCGTACAAATGTTTGTATTTTTCTGATCAGTCTTGGTATTTGTCAGTCATTCGTTGTTCTTTGGCAAAAGACCGCAGGGTATTCTTTGTGTATTTGATTTGTGGTCAGAATATACACATGATTACGCAACAGGAATGGTTAAGATACTTGTGAAGTACGCATGGAGTGATAGACAAAAGGAAATATATGTCATTACAACGCATACCATTACAACGCATACCATTACAACACATAGTACCCTTACACTATCCAACACTTACCCTACTGTTGCACCCCCTGGAGTTAGAATAGTAATGTTTACCCCTACACTATCCAACACTTACCCTACTGTTGCACCCCCTGGAGTTAGAATAGTAATTTTTACCCCTATACTATCCAACACTTACCCTACTGTTGCACCCCCCTGGAGTTATAATAGTAATTTTTACCCCTACACTATCCAACACTTACCCTACTGTTGTACCCCCTGAAGTTAGAATAGTAATTTTTAGCCCTACACTATCCAATACTTACCATACATGCAATGTAATGGTATGCGTTGTAATGGTATGCGTTCTAAAGGTAGTATGCGTTGTAATGGAATGCGTTGTAAAGGTAGTTCTTAAAAATTCATTGTAATGGCATGCGTTGTAATGGATGTTGCATTGTAAAAAATCCGTTGTAATGGTATGCGTTGTAAAAGTATGCGTTGTAATGGTATGCGTTGTAAAAGTATGCATTGTAACGTCATCCATCCGAATAAAGTAGTGTGTGATAATTAAGAACGCGACTGTGCACCACACTTTATTGTTACAGAGCGTCTCTCTAAGGTGTGGGAGGACGCCGCACCTTTGTGGGAATTCGAACATGGATTTCGTGGATATATATATATATATATATATATATATATATATATATATATATATATATATATATTGCTATAATTCAATAGCAAATAAATACCAGAAGTTAGAGAAATTGATTCGTAAAGAAGTGTCACGTTGGTGGGATTCAATAACACTTGAAAAATATCAAGAGGAGAAGAGGGTTCCCAGGGGCTTGAGAATCCTAAGTGCCCCTTCCTATGAAGAGCCAGACATAGAACTGGCTGAAGAGCGGGCTGAGAACCTCATGGACTGCTCAAATAGAATGCTGTCGATATTGATTAAACACGCTTGGAAAGATAGACTTACATTACTTAAACAAATTGCAGAATTAAAAAACGAAATAGAGAAAGAAGATACAACTGAGAATTTCAACAAAAAATGGAAGATATAACAAAAAGAATTTCGAAGCATGAAGATGAAATTATTTCTAAAAAAGAAAGGAAATTTACTAGAGACAAGATTGATTATCAGTCTGGCCGTATTTTCACATTTAGCCGCAAATATGACAACATGAAAAAGAAAGGTGTTCAAGCCAATCTGGATATGATACAAGTGGGTAATAAAGGTGATGGGGAAGTCAGTGAGAGTGACGTCTCAGAGGACGGTATGACATCTGTTGGAACAAATCCTCCGAAACCGTCAAATATTTGGGAGGAATTCCGCTTGATGAACCAATCAGCTCAACAACAAAATTGGCAAATAGACCGAGGCCGGGGGAAGGGAAGAAGCTTTCATGGAAGAGGAAGAGGAAGAGGCAGAGATGGAGGAGAGGCCACGCAATCCAGAAACAAATCAGGAGAGGAGGAAGGCGGCAAAGCAAAAGTAACCCCAATGGGAGTGGAAACACGGGGTCAGAAAAAACGAGGAAAATGAACCAGGAAAATGTGGTAAATTTATCTTCCCGTTTACTTGCCAGTACAGAACTTGATGTTTTACAATGTGGTCTTTCCTTTTGTCTTACCTCCAACTTTTGCTATTCCCAAGAACGCATTGATCTGTTCAATTTTACCAGAAAATTTAGACTACACAAGTGGCATAAACTTAAAGTTAAGGGCATTGTTAAAGATACAGTCAATGTACCACCTGCTTGTGAAACCATAGGGAAGATCGAAACATTGATCACATTGAAACTATTGGAAAATGAAGATCTGGAGGAAGGAACTTTCAATGCGGTGTCCTTGGGCTTCAATACTAACATGAACTCTCCTAACACTTTCAAACCTAAATCTATCTTTAACCCTACCTTACCACCTTGTGGTATTGATACATTTGAGACTCTTGTGGTGAATGACTTGAAAAATATGGCCAAAAAGAAACATTGGACTAATGACAATTTAAGCAAATCTGAACGTTTGGCAATACGTGCCCTAGAATGTGACCCCTCAATTGTGATACGCCAGTCGGATAGGGGGGGGAATGTTGTTATCTTGGATACTGTGAAGTATATACAGGAGGGTATGCGTCAACTAAACTGTTCAGATTGCTAGGAATTGGCCACATTAGACAGAGTTGAATGTTCAAACAAATTGTACTATGAGATGTTAAAAAATTGGCACACAGTAGGTATCCTCGAGTGGAACGAATATTTATTTTTACTCAATCGCAACCCCAAAGTTGCGATTTTCTATCTTCTACCCAAACTTCACAAAAATCCTGTGGAGCCTCCGGGTAGACCTATTGTTTCCTCTATGGGATCCCTACTAGAGAAAACCTCCAAATATATAGACTACTTCCTTCGTCCGTTTGTAGAAGAACTCCCTTCCAATCTGAAAGATAGTAGAGATTTTATCAACAAGATTAAGGACATACACTGGAAAGACAGCTACCTATTGATCACCTTAGATGTATGTAGTCTATATACATCGATTAGACATGCTGATGGCATTCAAGCCTGTTGTCAGTTCTTGAAAGCCCGATCGATCTCCTTTTTTAATCATACTAAGATGCTACTTCAGATGATGACCTTTTGTTTGGAAAACAATTTTTTTGTCTTCAATGATATCTACTACAGGCAACGACAAGGGACAGCGATGGGAACTTGTTTTGCTCCCAGTTTTGCCAATTTATTTATGGCAAGCTGGGAGCAGCAAGTGGCCCGGACTAAAGATCTATATCGCAGCCATGTGAAAATCTGGCTGCGATATATAGATGATCTTTTTATCATCTGGGATAGTCCGGAAAGTCTGGCTGAACAATTCATTCAGGTACTGAACCAAAATAATCTGAATTTGATCCTAGAGGGGAGAATGAGTGATTGCACCATGGAATTTTTAGATCTTACTGTCCAGGTGTCGAATAAGAAACTTGTCACTAAACTTTTCAGGAAAGAAACCGCTGGAAACACCCTACTACATGCAGACAGTGGCCATCCGAAATCCCTTGTCCGAAGCATACCATTTGGCGAATTCCTCCGGGCGCGGAGGAATTGCAGTTCTGAACATGATTTTGTTGAGGAAGGGAAATGTATGACTGCACATTTCATTGAGAGAGGATACCAGGCTAATATTGTCAATGAAGCGTTTGAGAAAGCCACCAAAATCAGTCATGTTGAATTACAAACACCCAAAGAGAAAAAATCTAAAACAGAGGGTAACATAGTCAGGTATGTATCTACTTAGCATTCGAAATCATGGCAAGTACAGAAAAGTCTGAGAAAACATTGGAAAGTTCTTAGTACTGAATCTACACTTGAGGATGCATTGAGATGCAATCCAGACATTATATATCGCAAGGCCAACTCTCTAAAAGATAAACTGAGTAAAAATGATATAAGCTCCTCTAAGAATAAGAAATCTGACATTGAAGGCTTTTTTACGTGCATGGCCTGCAAGGCGTGCACATTTTGCGCCAATGTTAAAAAGGTCCACTTTCCAGTGGAAGACAGAGACAGAACTATCAACAAACATCTGTCCTGCTTATCAGACTACTGCATATATGTTTTGGTTTGCCCGTGTGCTAAGAAGTATGTTGGGAGCACGATGTTCCCAGCAAAAAAATGCATTCTCGAACACATGCGGGCAATCCAAAATAAAGATCAACTCTCTCCGATTGCGAGACATTTCGAAGAACTACACAAAAGTAATCGTAATCTGTTAACATTTTTGTCATTGATCGTATCCCCCCGATGAAAAGAGGAGGTGATAGGATACGAAAATTACGACAATTGGAGAGCCGTTATATATTAGATTTAGACACAAAGATACCTGGAGGGCTTAACTCAGAAGAGGAGCTAGCCTGGCATCTGGGCGATTGATCTCGTGTATGACTAATTTCTGATTACTGATTCTGCAATTCATGAATAATAATGCTTACTGCGTTTTTGGTTTTTAACTTGTCTTTTGCTGAGCATCCTGCAGTGTGCTCCTTTAACTGTTTTTAACTTCCACGTAACTATGTTGATCACTGTTTTGTCTTGTGTATTTTAGCAACCTTTTGACCGTAGTATACATTTTTTGTGCCTCAATAGGTCTGACTAGGCTGGTTTTCTTCGTTTATTTGTCCAGGCGGAGGTAGTAAACAAGTGGTGACATTATGGAATATTGCAAATTTTGGATCAACTCGACCGAAGAATCAAGACGACTATGTTGCTTAATAGTTGTATTTTACACATTTAAGTTTCCCCACTTGGAAGTTCAAAAGCATAGATAATTCATTTCCTTGTCGTTGCCCACTGGGGATATGCACTTTAATTGTTGTTAGTGTGGAGGTAGCACGTTAGCGAAATTAATTGTTTAATCACAATTAAAAAATGCTTAAGTTCGTTTTTGCTCTAGAAGAACAAAAATACAAACAAATAATGTCACGATGAACTACTGTAGCCTTAGATGACAATACAATGCATGATGATATGCTGTACTTAATTAATTGCATATGTCAATTCAGCGATAAGATTGTTGAAATATGATTTCAATTGCGCCTGACTTTATATTATTTGATCCAGTGAATTGATAATTCCTCTTTTTACCTAAATCAAGAATAACCAGTCTCCAATATAGGAAACTGTGTTCCTTTGGTTGTGTCAGACATAATAGAGCACCTTTCAAATATGGTCGCTGTTTGCAAATATGTTTGATGTTAAGTCCTTTGTTTATGTTAACACTACTGGTGTGTGACGAAACGTTGAATTACCTTTATTTAACACAGCGAATTTTGCATTGAGTTTACCCGTGAGCAAGACGAGTTCATCGTCGAAACGCGTTGGGTGTTTGTTCCATCACTCGATATACCATGCTTAAATTTTGCTGAATAAACTCTCTTTTCTGCAACTACGAATTTGGAGTGGCAAACCTTTTTGGAGTGGAGTGCATCGGCATAAATTGTTTTTTGTGCTTTGGGAACTGGTGATATATATATATATATATATATGCTTTTTACTTTATACATAAAGTACATAAAAATGCACTGAAGCCCCCGGGTAGACCAATTATATCGGCCAGATCAAGTTTATTGGAGAATGCTTCAAAATACATTGATTTCTTTTTGCAAGAGTGGGTCATGGGATTGCCATCTTATTTAAAGGACACTAGTGATTTTCTGGGCAAAATCAAAAACTTTAAATGAGAACAAAATTTCTATCTTCTAACCTTAGATGTGTCCTCATTGTACACTTGTATTGACCACAGAGATGGTCTTTGGGCTGTAAAATATTTCTTAAAAAACAAAACGATTTGCCCCCAACATGACAATATGTTGTTAGACATGATTAGTTTTTGTCTTAACAACAATATGTTTTTATTCAATCAAATGTTTTATCAACAAATGCAGGGTGTTGCTATGGGGGCCAGCTTCTCCCCCAGCTTTGCCTGTCTATTTATGGGCTGGTGGGAGGAGCTGGTCCTCAAAGGCACGCATAAGAAACTGTATGATGACCACGTAAAACTATATTTCAGGTATATAGACGACCTGTTTTTGGTGTGGGATGGGACAACCGGACAAGCAATACATTTTGTTGAATCAATTAACAGCAATGATGTCAATTTGCACTTTACATCCACTATAAGCAGCATCAAAATAAATTTTATAGATGTAGAGGTTTATGTGTCAGGGAACAAGTTAGAAACCAAGCTTTACAGAAAAGAGACTGCGGGCAACTCAATTTTGCATTTCTTGAGTTTCCCCCCAGACATTTAGGGGCAGATTTATGAAGGGCTTGCGCCACGTTTACGCCGCCGTTGCGTGACGCAACGGCACGGAAACGTGGCGCATCCCTGCGCCCTATTTACAACGTGACGCATCTAGGAGATGCGTCACGTTGTACAGCACTGCACCATGAGGAGGCGTTCCTGCGCAGGGGGGGCGTTCCTGCGCAGGAACGCCTCCTGAAAGTGGCTGAGTGAAATCTATGAGATTTCACTCAGTCACTTTCAGGGCAATGCTGCGTCAAAACCCTGCGCCTGCTTGAAGCAGGCGTAAGGCTTGAGGCAGCATTGAAAGAATAGGCCCCCCCAGAGCATTGCTGGAGCTGCGTCGCGCTTGCGACGCAACTCCAGCAATGCGCCACATTTCCGGCACAGATGCGTCACGCATCTGTGCCGTTTTGGCCCCATGGTGCGCCGCATCATAAATGCGGCGCACCATGGGTGGCGTAGCTGTGGCGCACTGTGGCGCATGTTAACTGGCGCATCCCTCGGGATGCGCCAGTTAACATAAATCTGCCCCTTAGTGCATAGCATCCCTTGTGGGGAGATGCTAGGCATCAAAAGAATCTGCAGCAATCCTATAGACCTAGCTGAGGCCAACTCCAATGCAAAAGCAGGTTTCTTGCTAGAGGATATCCTCTTAAAACCATACAAAGTGCTATTAACAAAACCCTGGAATTAGAAAGAGATGATCTCCTCATTCCGAGAAAAACTAGAGATGGGGTATTGACTGAGGCTGCCAGCCTTGAAACAGTGAGGCTAATAATTCCATACAGCACCCAAGAAAAAACCATCACTAAAATTATAAACAAAAATTGGGCTTTAATTAAAAGTGATCCGATAATAGGTGCTGAAATGCCCACGAAACCCAGCATTACTTTTAAAAGAGCACCCTCTATGTACAGTGAATTGGTATCCAGTAGTCCAGAAACATCACCATCCTCAAATTGGTTGATGGCATCTAAGGGGTTCATTAAGTGCAGATCTTGCAAAGCTTGCCCATACGGCATTAACAAAAAAAGTTATTGTACCGCCTTCAGTGAAAAGGAGATTAAAATCAATAAGACTCTTCACTGCAGACTGAATTTGCAATCTATATATTAGAATGCACATGCCCTTTAAAATACGTTGGAAGCACAAAATTACCGGCAAGCAAAAGAATTCTGCAACATATCCGGGCAATCAAAACCATGACCCAACATATCCAGTTGCCAGATATTTTCGAGAAGTACACAATAACAATCTTCAAGACCTCTCATACTATGTCATAGATGCCATTCCTAAAACCAAAAAGGGTGGGGGTAGGGAACACATGTTGCGGAAACTGGAAACCTGTTATATCCTTAATCTGAACAGTAAAACTCTGGGGGGTTTAAACAACACAGAGGATTTATATACCTGTCTGTAACTTTACTTTATTTCTGTAGTTTTCGTGCTCACCGCCATCTTTTCCTGCCCTGTGCATCCTTCTCTAGTATATATTACAATTTTTTAACTAATTGATGTTTGCCTCATCATGACATATGACTAAAATATTTAAACATCTTCAAATAATCAAGTTCTGCTACTGTAACTGCTGAAACTTCTCTCAACCAATGATCATCTTGGTTTTTTATTTCTTCACCTTATGCACTGTTTTTACAATATACACACATGTTTTCTTTAGACATATATGGGTGTTTCATATGAAATATCGGTAGCACTAAGCACTTTAGATTCATTGTGGCCATCTGAATTACCATTTGCATTTATGCGATTATTTCAAATGTGAGCATTTTTTCAACTTAAATTGATTATGAAATGACATGAATATTTGGTCCTGGAAATATTTACACATGTACACGAGGCTCTGTTTATTTCCAAATAAATTGTCGGGCCCTAACAAAAGCCTTTATTTATGATCGAGGGTTTTTAATGTTTTTAGGCATTATTTCATATATTTAAAAAAAAAACGATGAATATACATATATTTTTGTATTTTTATATTACCTTTTAAAATGTTTAAAATGTATTTAATGCTTGTTTAAAACCATTGGGATCATTCTGATGGGTTTTAAATTAATTGCCAAAATGTACATATTGCGACAGTATTATGATTCAGGGCCTTATGAATATTGTATTTATACTCTTTACTCAAACTGCCGCAAGAATTGAATGTTTCTTTCATTTTCAAACCACGAAAGCAATCACGTGTAAAGGTGTAGCTTCATAATTGGTCTGGTAGCGTTTTAGCATTGTCATGTGATCAAGCCACCTTTGGTTTGCAATACGCTTAATGGCCGATGAATATTTTAAAATACATTTATACGAAAATCCTGACCCACTGTTATTACAGGAGTGGTCAGAATATACACATGATTACGCAACAGGAATTGTTAAGATACTTGTGAAGTACGAATGGAGTAATGGACAAAAGGAAATAGCACTTGACAAAGATAGTAAGCTTAAAGTAGAATTGCACCAACGTATGAAAAACGCCTCATAGATTATGAAAGCTTAATCAAGCATTGGAAACAGACAGAATTTCTTCGTGATAAAGAAGATTATGAATCTGGAAGGATTCTAACATTTGCCAAAAAATTCGATGGTCCTGGGAAGCAACTAAGTCTCCAAAAATCTCAGAGACAAAAGCAGAAATATCGGAGGGGGAACAAACAGTGTGGAAAGAAAAGGAAACAACGCCAACTTTTTTTCAAGAATATCAATCAATAAGACAAGTGAAGCAGCAATCCAGCAGCACCGACCCATCCTCCTCAAAAAGAAACAAAAAACACAAAGGGGAGAGAAAGGAAAGGGCAACCTCACCGGAACAAAGGGCCACACGGAGCAAACATGGGGGCAAAAGGAAGTAATAAACAACCAGACAAACCCTAGAGAAAGAGAAAGTCCTTGAATTAGGCCTCACTTTTTGTCCAACAGCCCATTTAAATTTGCTAATGTGTGCATTGACTTGTATAAATATATAAGAAAAATTAAATTGATGAAATTGCACCTTTTCCATCCGGGCAAACCAAGAACAGAACCAGAAGGTACCCTCCTGGAATGAATGTATTGACTGGGGCTGATGTTGAGACCCTGAGAATGTTACTGGAACTAGAAACAAAGGAGAACATTTCGGATCAAGCAGACACTGTTGGATTTCTGGAAGAAATAGGAGTGATGCAGACAGGAGAAGCCAGTAATTTAAGGATAAAATCTTATGTCATTCCACAGACTGCACATAAGGCAATGGACACTTTCCATGATCTAGTCATCAGTGATCTTAAGAAATTGCAAGCCAAAGGCCCAAATCTCATGAAAGAAAATATTTCGAAAAGCAAATGGAAAGCAATTGTGAATTTGAACAATTATGATGATTCGGTAATAAAATCCTCGGATAAAGGGGGAAACGTTGTGCTAATGGACAAAAAGCTGTATCAGAATGAAGCCTGGAGGCAATCGTCAGTTAAGGAATGCTATACAGTAGTTACACAAACCATGCATGAAACCAGCATTAATTAATTCCATGGAATATTGAACAAGTGGAGGAATAAGGGGACACTAGGAGATGAGGGTTTTAAGTTTATCTACTGTGAGTCACCGGAACTGCCAACATTCTATCAACCCCCCAAGGTGCATAAATGCGGGAGCAACCCGCCAGGAAGACCAATCCTATCATCGATGAATAGTTTGCTGGAGAATGCCTCAATTTATATTGACTGCTTTCTAAATACTCTGGTTAAAGATTTGAGCTCTTATGTTAAAGATACCAAGGGCTTTCTGTGCATCATTGCAAATATGGAATGTGAGCCTGACATGTTAGTAATAACATTAGACATAACTAGCATATACACAAGTATAGAACATGATAAGGGACTCGTGGCTCTTGACTTCTTTTTACAGAAGAGAAATGTGAAGTTTTATGAGCACAACCTGATGTTGTTAGAACTTATATCCTTTTGCCTTAGAAATAACATTTTCCATTTTTCAGGAGAATTGTACCATCAAGAGCAAGGAACTACAATGGGCATGTGCTTTGCCCCCAGCTACGCAAGTTTTTTTTGTGGGCTGGTGGGAGAAGCACGTGGCAAGGGCAGGGGAGAATGAGCAATGGCTAAACAAAGATGTGTTTTGGGATCGTTACATAGACGACCTCTTCATCATTTGGAAGGGGTCACAGGAAGAAGCCCAAGTCTATATTTCAGCCCTCAATCACAACAATTGCAATCTGAAGTTTACTGAATGTATCAGTGACACCCAAGTACCATACTTAGATATATTAGTCTACATTAAAGACAATACCCTGCAAACCACACTATACAGAAAGCCGACAGCTGGAAACAGCACTTTACATACAGGCAGCTTCCATCTCGAAAATGTGATCAGTGGGGTCCCCTATGGGGAACTTGCAAGACTAAAACCAAATTGCTCCACAGAAAATGAGTTTTTAAAATCCAAGACCAAAGCATTCATCAGGTTCAGGGCACGAGGCTACACGGAAAGGATGTTAAAAGAGGCAAACAAAAAAGCAGAAAAGTTACAAAGAAAGAATCTGTTGCTTACAACCAATGAAACGCCAGGATCAACACAGGACAAAAAGGGGCAATCAGGATGATAACGGAATATACAACCAGGTCTCCTAAAGTCTTTCAAGTTTTTGGAAAAAATTGGAGGATTTTAAAAGCAGATAACATCATAGGGCCTCATATTCCAGATAACCCGCTCATCACATATAGAAGAGGCTCTGCTCTTAAGGACCAGCTAGTGAGGAGCCATTTCTCAGAAAGCCCCAAAAGAAAGATATTGTACCAGGATTATATCCCTGCATGAGCTGTAAAGCATGTAGGAACGGCAAAAAGGTAAATGAATTTCCAGATCCAGGTAGAACAACTAAAAGAAAGATAAACAAACTCATGAACTGCAATACTGATTTTACAGTGTATTGTTTGACTTGTCCATGTGATTTGAACTACGTTGGAAGTACAATTCATCCAACAAAAAAGCGAGTTCTTGAGCACATGCGTGCCATTAAAAATCGGGATGTCACATATCCTGTGGCATGCCACTTCCAAGAAAAACACAAATCTAACCAAAATTTCTTAACGTTTTTTGTATAGACCATCTCTCTAAAGATAAAAGGGGAGGGGACAGAGTCAAAAAACTTAGAAGGTTGGGGCCCAAATATATAGTTGAGTTACAAACTAAATTCCATAAGACCTCAACAATGAGGAAGAATTGTGGGTGCACATTCCATGAACTAATATTGAATAGGAACATTAATGCACTTTAATTGGCACTGTAGATAATATAAGGGTTAGAATAAATTGATAGAGTAGGACATCAAATTGAGCACAAATCAATTAATCAAAAGCATTTGTAAAGCGCGCTACTCACCCGTGAGGGTTTCATGGCGCTAGAAGGGGGAGAAGAAGCAGCTACTGATCGAACAGCCAGGTCTTGAGAAGTTTCCTGAAGGTCAGCAGGTCCTGGGTTTGTCAAAGGTGGGTGGGGAGGGTGTTCCAGGTCTTGGCAGCGATTTGGGAGAATGATCTGCCACCGGTGGTCATTCGGCGGATGCGTGGGATGGTGGCGAGGGGGAAGTCCACGTAGCAAAGCTGGTGGTTCGGGGTGTAGAAGGTGGGTCGTTCATTGAGGTATGCTGGACGGGCGTTGTGGAGTGCTTTGTGGGTGAGGAGCCACAGGTACAAACTGACAACTAAGCGGCTTTGTGTTGTCAGTTTGTCCCCATGAACAAGATCTCGGATGAGATTGGAATGCGTTGGGGTGTGTTGGCAAGCTTTGGAAATAAACACCCTTGAACTACATAATACGGATGGTTTGTGATTCATTGAGTTTGGAAAGACGCGGAGCTGTGAGTGCAGTGAGGAACCCCTTGCGGGGAAGTGTGGCAATTTGAAATGGCTTGGTGGCTTGGTCCTGCCGTACTCAAAAGGCACCACCACAGAAGCGCCCACATGGTCGGGAGAATGGGACTATGCAGGCAGGAATATATATGTACATGTGATCAAGGACATTCTATTGCCCGAAACGCGTCATACGGCAACTGCAAGAATAAATTGTTTTTGCCACGAAGTTTGGGTCCGTGACTCACTTTCCACGACAGAAGGAAGCAGGAGGGAGTCTACTTACATATATATATATATATATATGTTAGAGCAAATGTCCCTTGCTGGAGGAGGAGCGACCATTCAGCTGGTGCCGGTGCCGAGTCAAGGACAAGACTCGTGAAACTTTCCAAAGCAATTGAAATAATACACCGCACTCTTCTAGGTTTTGATTAAGCTTCTTTAATCCATCAAGGAAAAACTTCCTCACCTACGCGTTTCAAACAGATTACTGTTCTTGCTCACGGTAGTTACAAGTCCATTTTTTCTTTTTACTATTTATACCCTCCTGCCCATATGGCAATTAGGATGCATTATGGGAGGGGTAGTTTATGGTGAAAACAAACCATGTCAGGTCACTTTTGCAAGTTATCACAGTCCAATTACTTGACTAGAAATAACATGTGATGGCTGAGTGCCTATGGTTTTAATGAAATAAAACCATTTACAAAGCGGATTGAGTTGTGGTCTATCTCGCTGTATGAGTGTACAGTTAATGTACATTCTGGGTGATAGCTGAGTGCTACACGTAGAAGTCAATGACTTGTAACTTGCTCCAGGACTCTGACATTATTTAAAATAAACGCTGTTAATAACAAACAAAACAAAAAGATTTTACTTTTACATATGTATTCAGTTTTACCCTATATATATTCGACTTCTAAGCATTGT
Organism: Lissotriton vulgaris; assembly: GCF_964263255.1. Classification (NCBI taxonomy): domain Eukaryota; kingdom Metazoa; phylum Chordata; class Amphibia; order Caudata; family Salamandridae; genus Lissotriton; species Lissotriton vulgaris. Next base: position 483,926,734 of record NC_141693.1, on the reverse strand, counting down.
GTACTCAAAGGAATCAAAACGTCTAGTTTAAGTTTCAAGTTTACATTTCAAATAAATGTTATTTTAGATTCAAACACTACTTCGTGAGAAAAATCTTTTGTCAGAAGAGATTGTCATATTTTAACCGGAGATTTTCATACATCTAGTCATGTGATTGCATTAGACTCTTGAATAAGTCATAAATGTACATAAAGTTCTTCGTCCCCGTTCAATCCTTGGGGGCTCTTAGTTTTGAATTTTATTATTAGTTTTGACTCCAAACGTCTGAGTTTCTGTAGGCGATTACCTCCTCTCTCACTGTCTGGTATCATTGCCAGTCCTGAATATCTCACATTTAACCAGGTTTTATTCTTGTGAGTTGTGAGATGTTTTGCCATAGCATAAGTTTGGTCCTTGTTCTGCATGGCCCTAATGTGTTCTAACATCCTTTTCTTTAGGGCACATATGGTCGATCCAATATATCTCTTGCCGCATTCACATTCCAGGAGATAAACAACATAATGGGATTCACAAGTGATCTTAGTTTGAATTTCAAAGGGTTGGCCTTTCGGATCTGTTATGGATTTGAGATTTCTTCCGATTTTACATGCTTTGCAGGATAAGCATTTGGTGAATCCTTTTTGTCTTTTCTCTAGCCATGTTTCCTCTCTTTTGTTTATGAAATGGCTATTGACCAGAATGTCACCAATTGATGGTGCCTTCCTGAAAGAAAGTAAGGGGGCATCTCCTATGGTGTTTCCAATATCAGGATCCTTTTTCAATACACTCCAGTATTTGGTGACCGCTTTTCTTATGTTTGCACTTTCTTTTGAATATGTCAAGATGAGGCGTGGTTTCTCTTCCTTTGTTGTTTCAGTATTCTCTTTTTTCTTGACTATCAGTGTCTCAGTTCTGGTTTTTTCTCGTGCTCTTATTTCTCCTCTTTTTATTGTTTTCATCTTGTATCCCCTTTGGGAAAACCGATTGACTGTTTCTGCAAATTTGTTTTCCATTTCCGATGGTTCTGAACAGTTCCGTTTCATCCTTAAAAACTCTCCATAGGGTACATTTGATTTCAAGGATGTTGGATGAAAACTTGTCCCATGCAAGATACTGTTGGTGGAGGTTTTTTTGCGGAAAAGGGTCGTATGTATGATGTTATCTTTGATATATACTTTTGTATCCAAATAGTTGATCTCCTTTTCTTGGATATCAGAAGTAAATTGTAGGCCTACATTATTCTGATTCAAGATTCTTATGTATTCCTCCAACTCCTCCCTGGTTCCATTCCACACCAGGAAGAGATCATCGATAAATCTTAACCAGAGAACTGTCTTGGCAGTATATGGTTCGTTTTCTTCTCTCCAAGCTATGTGTTTCTCCCACCATCCCATGGTGAGATTAGCATAGCTCGGAGAGAAGGAAACTCCCATGGCAGTTCCGCAGTTTTGCGAATATATGCCATTGTTGAACAGGAACACATTGTTCGTTAGGCATATGCGTATCATATCCAACAGCATGGCCGAGTGTTTGAGTTCCCCTATTGGTCTCTGTCTTAGGAAGTAAGCAATTGCATCAAGACCTACCTGGTGATCTATCGATGTATATAGTGAGACTACATCAATTGTAGCTAACAGATAAGTTGGTTGCCATTGTGTGTCCATTACTGTTCGAAGAAAGTCTCCAGTGTCCTTGATGAAGGAGTTCAATGTGGGTACTATAGGGGCTAAAAAATGATCCACATATGAGGCAATGTTTTCATACAGTGATCCACAGCTGGAAATTATTGGTCGAGCCGGAGGTTTAAACAGTGTCTTGTGAACTTTCGGCAGAAAGTAAATAGTCGGTGTTATGGGATTTTCTACTGTCAGAAACTTGGCTTCTTCCTGACTTAACAAACCACTTTCTTGCCAAGTTCTTATTTGACGATGTATTTCTGTTGTCATTCTCGCTGTTGGGTTCACTTCCAATTTAGTGTAGTTTTTTGTATCTAGTAATTGTCGATTGGCCTCTTCTATGTAGTCAGTTTTGTTTAAGACCACAATATTCCCACCTTTATCAGCTGGTTTTATTTCAATTTTTAAGTTGGTTTTTAGAGAATTTAATGCTTGCCGTTCATCCCAAGTTAGATTTTCTTTGTTTTTGTTGTTAACATTCTTCAATTTGTCTAATTCGGCAGTGACTAGGTCATGGAATGCATCAATTTTATTGCCTGGATGTAGGATTGGGCAGAATTTTGACGGATTTCTGAAAGATGTTTTTGGATGCTTATTGTGTTCTATATCCATTTCTTTCAAGATTTGTGTTTCCGTAAGGGAAGTATTGTCATCTTCATTTGCCAAGTTGTGAGCTACTACGAGTGCTGGTAGATCCGAGATTGTATATCCCGCCTCGTCTCCACTATTAGTCCCATTTAGCTCTTGTGTGCTTTTTTTGTTGTTTGATTTGGCAAAAAACTTTTTTAATTTCAGTTTCCTTACATATTTGTAAATGTCAATTTTTGTTTCCACTTCATCCTGATGTTTTTCTGGGCTGAACGTTAATCCTTTATTCAGTACTTTTCTTTCATTGATGGTGAGGGTGTAGTCTGATAAATTTATTATCAGGTCTGGATTCATGTTGTTTTTCCTTGTGTTATCCATTATTACTTCTTTGATAAGGTGCGATTGCGCAATGGATATCTTGGGGCGTTTTGCTCTTCTGGTTTTGCGTTTACGTTTGAGCTTGATGGTTGGCCCCTTCCTCGCCCTCTTTGTCTCCCTCTTCCACGACCTCTCCCTGCTGGTTTTGGGGTTTGTTGGTCGTTGTATAGCATTTCCATCTCCTCTAAAAAAGAGAGCTGTTTTTGGTTGGTTATTCTTTCTCTTCCTCTTTGTTCCCCTTCACTGGCGTCAGATTCAGTTTCACTTGCCCCTGGTTTGGGTTTTGATTTGTTTGTTCCTTGTTGTTTGATCACATCAAATCGTTTGGCAAAAGTGAAGATTGCGCCGTTTGCATAGTCATATTGGTCTCTTCTGAATTTGCGCTGTTTGCGCTCTTCTATCTCATTCTCGTGTTTGTCTAGATTGTTTTCCATTATGGTTCTTAATTTTTTCATTTCGTCTTCCCCTTCTTGTGAGGCCTTTATTAGTTGTTCTATTTCCTCAATTTTCGTGTGCAGATCCGTTACTCCAATTTTTGCATGTTTTATTATTATCATTATCATTCTTTTTGAGCATTCCATGTTGTTGCGCCCCCATTCCTCAAGCATGGCAGGGCTGGTGTCTGGATGATTCGGGAGAGTAAAAATGCGAAGGCCCCTGGGACGAGGCTCAATTCCAGATATTTTTCCAATGTTATTATCTCCCAAGAACGAGATATTTCTTTGCGCAGCAATTTCTCTAGTTGTTGAAAGAGTTGTTTTAATGTTATCTGCGCTGATTTTGAAGTTGTCGCTTTAGGATCTAAGGGTTGGTTCTTTCCCGGTTGTTGGGAATCTGAAAACAAACTTTCCGCTTTTTCTAAGCGCTTGGCTGCTCTTTTTTCCATGTTGCTTAGAGATTAATGGGTTGTCCTGACCAGAGAACACCGTTAATTGTGTTCGCGTTATTCACTTAGTTTGTTATTTTTACTCGCGTTTAGTTGTGCACTTGAGACTAAAACGTGGGAAGTTTGTTCAGTAATGACTTGCAGGGCTGGTTGCCCTGAGATTGATGGATTGCTTTACCTAGATAGTGTTGCGCTTTTTATGGCTTGTACTTGTGTCCCAATTAGTTAACTAATTGGGACACAAGTACAAGCCATAAAAAGCGCAACACTTGTGTCCCAATTAGTTAACTAATTGGGACACAAGTACAAGCCATAAAAAGCGCAACACTTGTGTCCCAATTAGTTAACTAATTGGGACACAAGTACAAGCCATAAAAAGCGCAACACTATCTAGGTAAAGCAATCCATCAATCTCAGGGCAACCAGCCCTGCAAGTCATTACTGAACAAACTTCCCACGTTTTAGTCTCAAGTGCACAACTAAACGCGAGTAAAAATAACAAACTAAGTGAATAACGCGAACACAATTAACGGTGTTCTCTGGTCAGGACAACCCATTAATCTCTAAGCAACATGGAAAAAAGAGCAGCCAAGCGCTTAGAAAAAGCGGAAAGTTTGTTTTCAGATTCCCAACAACCGGGAAAGAACCAACCCTTAGATCCTAAAGCGACAACTTCAAAATCAGCGCAGATAACAATAAAACAACTCTTTCAACAACTAGAGAAATTGCTGCGCAAAGAAATATCTCGTTCTTGGGAGATAATAACATTGGAAAAATATCTGGAATTGAGCCTCGTCCCCAGGGGCCTTCGCATTTTTACTCTCCCGAATCATCCAGACACCAGCCCTGCCATGCTTGAGGAATGGGGGCGCAACAACATGGAATGCTCAAAAAGAATGATAATGATAATAATAAAACATGCAAAAATTGGAGTAACGGATCTGCACACGAAAATTGAGGAAATAGAACAACTAATAAAGGCCTCACAAGAAGGGGAAGACGAAATGAAAAAATTAAGAACCATAATGGAAAACAATCTAGACAAACACGAGAATGAGATAGAAGAGCGCAAACAGCGCAAATTCAGAAGAGACCAATATGACTATGCAAACGGCGCAATCTTCACTTTTGCCAAACGATTTGATGTGATCAAACAACAAGGAACAAACAAATCAAAACCCAAACCAGGGGCAAGTGAAACTGAATCTGACGCCAGTGAAGGGGAACAAAGAGGAAGAGAAAGAATAACCAACCAAAAACAGCTCTCTTTTTTAGAGGAGATGGAAATGCTATACAACGACCAACAAACCCCAAAACCAGCAGGGAGAGGTCGTGGAAGAGGGAGACAAAGAGGGCGAGGAAGGGGCCAACCATCAAGCTCAAACGTAAACGCAAAACCAGAAGAGCAAAACGCCCCAAGATATCCATTGCGCAATCGCACCTTATCAAAGAAGTAATAATGGATAACACAAGGAAAAACAACATGAATCCAGACCTGATAATAAATTTATCAGACTACACCCTCACCATCAATGAAAGAAAAGTACTGAATAAAGGATTAACGTTCAGCCCAGAAAAACATCAGGATGAAGTGGAAACAAAAATTGACATTTACAAATATGTAAGGAAACTGAAATTAAAAAAGTTTTTTGCCAAATCAAACAACAAAAAAAGCACACAAGAGCTAAATGGGACTAATAGTGGAGACGAGGCGGGATATACAATCTCGGATCTACCAGCACTCGTAGTAGCTCACAACTTGGCAAATGAAGATGACAATACTTCCCTTACGGAAACACAAATCTTGAAAGAAATGGATATAGAACACAATAAGCATCCAAAAACATCTTTCAGAAACCCGTCAAAATTCTGCCCAATCCTACATCCAGGCAATAAAATTGATGCATTCCATGACCTAGTCACTGCCGAATTAGACAAATTGAAGAATGTTAACAACAAAAACAAAGAAAATCTAACTTGGGATGAACGGCAAGCATTAAATTCTCTAAAAACCAACTTAAAAATTGAAATAAAACCAGCTGATAAAGGTGGGAATATTGTGGTCTTAAACAAAACTGACTACATAGAAGAGGCCAATCGACAATTACTAGATACAAAAAACTACACTAAATTGGAAGTGAACCCAAAAGCGAGAATGACAACAGAAATACATCGTCAAATAAGAACTTGGCAAGAAAGTGGTTTGTTAAGTCAGGAAGAAGCCAAGTTTCTGACAGTAGAAAATCCCATAACACCGACTATTTACTTTCTGCCGAAAGTTCACAAGACACTGTTTAAACCTCCGGCTCGACCAATAATTTCCAGCTGTGGATCACTGTATGAAAACATTGCCTCATATGTGGATCATTTTTTAGCCCCTATAGTACCCACATTGAACTCCTTCATCAAGGACACTGGAGACTTTCTTCGAACAGTAATGGACACACAATGGCAACCAACTTATCTGTTAGCTACAATTGATGTAGTCTCACTATATACATCGATAGATCACCAGGTAGGTCTTGATGCAATTGCTTACTTCCTAAGACAGAGACCAATAGGGGAACTCAAACACTCGGCCATGCTGTTGGATATGATACGCATATGCCTAACGAACAATGTGTTCCTGTTCAACAATGGCATATATTCGCAAAACTGCGGAACTGCCATGGGAGTTTCCTTCTCTCCGAGCTATGCTAATCTCACCATGGGATGGTGGGAGAAACACATAGCTTGGAGAGAAGAAAACGAACCATATACTGCCAAGACAGTTCTCTGGTTAAGATTTATCGATGATCTCTTCCTGGTGTGGAATGGAACCAGGGAGGAGTTGGAGGAATACATAAGAATCTTGAATCAGAATAATGTAGGCCTACAATTTACTTCTGATATCCAAGAAAAGGAGATCAACTATTTGGATACAAAAGTATATATCAAAGATAACATCATACATACGACCCTTTTCCGCAAAAAAACCTCCACCAACAGTATCTTGCATGGGACAAGTTTTCATCCAACATCCTTGAAATCAAATGTACCCTATGGAGAGTTTTTAAGGATGAAACGGAACTGTTCAGAACCATCGGAAATGGAAAACAAATTTGCAGAAACAGTCAATCGGTTTTCCCAAAGGGGATACAAGATGAAAACAATAAAAAGAGGAGAAATAAGAGCACGAGAAAAAACCAGAACTGAGACACTGATAGTCAAGAAAAAAGAGAATACTGAAACAACAAAGGAAGAGAAACCACGCCTCATCTTGACATATTCAAAAGAAAGTGCAAACATAAGAAAAGCGGTCACCAAATACTGGAGTGTATTGAAAAAGGATCCTGATATTGGAAACACCATAGGAGATGCCCCCTTACTTTCTTTCAGGAAGGCACCATCAATTGGTGACATTCTGGTCAATAGCCATTTCATAAACAAAAGAGAGGAAACATGGCTAGAGAAAAGACAAAAAGGATTCACCAAATGCTTATCCTGCAAAGCATGTAAAATCGGAAGAAATCTCAAATCCATAACAGATCCGAAAGGCCAACCCTTTGAAATTCAAACTAAGATCACTTGTGAATCCCATTATGTTGTTTATCTCCTGGAATGTGAATGCGGCAAGAGATATATTGGATCGACCATATGTGCCCTAAAGAAAAGGATGTTAGAACACATTAGGGCCATGCAGAACAAGGACCAAACTTATGCTATGGCAAAACATCTCACAACTCACAAGAATAAAACCTGGTTAAATGTGAGATATTCAGGACTGGCAATGATACCAGACAGTGAGAGAGGAGGTAATCGCCTACAGAAACTCAGACGTTTGGAGTCAAAACTAATAATAAAATTCAAAACTAAGAGCCCCCAAGGATTGAACGGGGACGAAGAACTTTATGTACATTTATGACTTATTCAAGAGTCTAATGCAATCACATGACTAGATGTATGAAAATCTCCGGTTAAAATATGACAATCTCTTCTGACAAAAGATTTTTCTCACGAAGTAGTGTTTGAATCTAAAATAACATTTATTTGAAATGTAAACTTGAAACTTAAACTAGACGTTTTGATTCCTTTGAGTACACAATGCTTAGAAGTCGAATATATATAGGGTAAAACTGAATACATATGTAAAAGTAAAATCTTTTTGTTTTGTTTGTTATTAACAGCGTTTATTTTAAATAATGTCAGAGTCCTGGAGCAAGTTACAAGTCATTGACTTCTACGTGTAGCACTCAGCTATCACCCAGAATGTACATTAACTGTACACTCATACAGCGAGATAGACCACAACTCAATCCGCTTTGTAAATGGTTTTATTTCATTAAAACCATAGGCACTCAGCCATCACATGTTATTTCTAGTCAAGTAATTGGACTGTGATAACTTGCAAAAGTGACCTGACATGGTTTGTTTTCACCATAAACTACCCCTCCCATAATGCATCCTAATTGCCATATGGGCAGGAGGGTATAAATAGTAAAAAGAAAAAATGGACTTGTAACTACCGTGAGCAAGAACAGTAATCTGTTTGAAACGCGTAGGTGAGGAAGTTTTTCCTTGATGGATTAAAGAAGCTTAATCAAAACCTAGAAGAGTGCGGTGTATTATTTCAATTGCTTTGGAGAGAATATATATATATATATATATATATATATATATATATATATATATATATATATATATATATATATATATATATTACCTACTGGCGGTCGCCAGTAGGTATATATAGTTAGGATTTTTTCCCTATGGCATTTCTGAAAATTCTATGTCTAATAACTTTGGCGTTTGTGGACGGAATCGGCTGACATTTTCAGGAAAATGGCACATTTTGTTTCTGAGCAGCTCCTGGAAATTTGGGGGGGGTCGTCAAGGGGGGGCCGAGAAAAAAGGGGGGTCCCAAAACGCGTTTTTCCCATGTTAATTTCCATAGGGCGGTTGGACTCACTTTTAGCCCGAACGGCTGAATGGATTTTCACGAAACTTGGCAAAATTGTAGGGACTGTTAGCCCGATGTGCCTTTGCTAGGTCTCAATATATGTGCTTCAGTGGATTTTGAGAAATTAACGTTTAAATCAAGATATATATCTGTAACAGCGCTCCGGGCAGCGATCCGGTTAGCGAACTTTTCGCGTATCGGAACTTTGCGATGCGAAGCTGATTGGCTCCCCGGTGTCTGTCAACATTCTAAACAGTCCTGAGCGGCCGCCATCTTATCTCTCGGTAGGATCGAGAGAGAAGAAGAGGTGAAAAACGAAGGGGGAATTTAATGAAAGGGGGCAAGGTATACCCCTCTTGACCCCCTAGGATTGTTGTTGGGGTATTAAAGGGTCCCGTGGGGAAAATAAAAAAAAAATGATTTTTCACGGTAGAAGCGCTTCACGGGCCGCGAACTGGGCCGCAAACTGGTAGCGAAACGGGAATTCGCCATTTTGTGCTTCGTTTTAATTGTTTAGAGACAAAAATTATCGCCGCACATTGGCCACAATGCATGAATATCGCTGAAAAGTCAGCGATATTCATGCATTATCCAGCAAATGCTCTTAGCCATGTTATCCACCTTCCATTGGATAACATGGCTAAAAACTGCTCTGTGCGTGAGCTTTTTTTTTTGTTTTTTTTGCTGCGTGACGTTTGTTAACGTTCGATTCAATGGAAATCAGGAAGTGTTGACCACCATTTTGTTACTGCGAGTAAATATTTTGTTATAAATGAATCCTTATTGATAAACATTGTCTGCGCCATCTTGCGTTTTTGTCCAATGCCACAATTTTGTCGTGCACGGCAGCCATTTTAGATGCCTTGACCAGGGCCACTCTCTGCACGCCGCCGATCCTCAGCATGGCTCCCCACCCTCGCAAGCATCTCCCCCACGCACTGGTCACCCCCGCTCTTTCTCTCATGCATGGGCCATATACTTCCCCCCATCTGCGCTGCTCTTCTCTGAGAATCACACCCTGTGCCCGCCCGACACCTCCCTTTCACCCTATTCACTACCGCACCCTCTGACACTCCTCTTCCTCTGTGTCCGATTGTCCAGGCCGGACCTAGGCTATCACCTAGCCCTGCGGATGTAGTTTATGGCCCCAGATGTAGAGTATCCAGACATGCCAACCTTCCCGATTCAGGCGTGAGACTACTGATTTCAGTGCTAGTCTCCCGCCTCCCGATTCCTGCAAGCAAAAACCCAGGGGCATATTACCAACAACTAGCGATAATTTTTGTCTCTATCTTGTTTAGAGACAAAAATTATCGCCGCACATCTGCGAATTTTATCGCACATAAACCTTGCTATTAGCAAGGTTTATCGCAAATGCGATAAAAAACGGCCGCAATGCATGAATATCGTTGAAAAGTCAGCGATATTCATGCATTATCCAGCAAATGCTCTTAGCCATGTTATCCACTTCCCATTGGATAACATGGCTAAAACTGCTCAGGGCAGGTGTTAGGTTTTGGAGATATTCGCGCTTAGCGCGAATATCTCCAAAAGTTGGTAATAGGAGATAGCGATGGTTAGGGACTGTTTCCAGTCGCTAAAATCTTGGCACGCCCACTTTGCATGTCATTAGTGATAAATATCACTGATATGCAAAGCGGGGCCCAAGATGGTCGCTATCTCCTTTTAGCTGTCACTAACTGGTGTTAGCGACAGCTTGGTAATAGGGAGATAATTTTATCTCTTTTTTTTTTGGCTTTTAAAGCCAAAAAATCGGAAATAACCCCCCTTGATAATATGCCCCATGATTTCTCGGGGGTTGCAGCTGACAGGGCTTGGTATTGTGTTACGTGCTAATTCTTCCAGGAAACGTCAGAGGGTCGATGCAGGGGTTCTAGAAGGGGTGATAAACCATTTAAGCCTCATGAACAAGCGCATGGTCTTTTAAAGATTTATGAAGTACTCGGGGCGGCGGTGTGTGTGTGCCCTCTTTCAGGAGCGGGCGGGGGGGGCACTGCCAGCAACTTGCCAGGCCAGGCAGTGTTCAACACGTGCATCACCCTTTCTCTGCCTGCTATTGCGCTCCATGCTTCGGAAAGGTAAGAAAAAGAACGTGCATTTGAGTTTGAAATGTCCGATCTTGTAGCAGTACACTTGCAAAGCCCACACATGACAATAATCCGATTCAAGGCCCCATTCACCCGATTTTTTAAACATATATAGCACTCCAACAAAGTTAGATTTTAAAACTTTATTAACATTTAACTATAATGAACGGAACAAAAACTGTAAAAACATTTAAACATTTTTCACCCAAAAAAGCAACAATGGTCAGAAGCTGTCTTTTGTGCGAATAGTCCCAAGGCAGCACAACGTGCAGAGTTCTGGACGGCACCCAGGTGATGTCGCCTGGGTGCCGCACTGTTTTTTGGGATCCTACAATGCTGCTCCGAAAATTGGCGTGGGGCGTCCCGGGTGGTGCGGGGGGAGGCCTCGTCAGTAGCGGTCTGTTGTGCGAATAGTCCCAAGGCAGCAGAACGCGCTGAGATGTGGATGGCACCCAGGTGATGTCCAGTAAACTGCCGCACTGGTTTTGGTATCCTACAATGCTGCTTCGAAAATTTGCGTGCGGCGGCCCGGGGGGGGGGGGGGGGGCGCGTGGGGAGGCGGCGTGAACGGGCCTCCCCAGGTGGCGGCCATCCAGCTGAGTTGCGCCCGCTCTTGCGGCTACAGCGTCTCGCTCACCATGTTGTTGAGTTGCTCCCACTCTTGCAGTGCAGCGATAGGCGCCTGCCACATGACTCTTAAAATGGCGGACGGCTCTTCGGTTTTGGGCCTGGTCCACTGAAATGGCCCTGGGACACCTTGGAACTCGGACGCTTGCCTGCTAGGGCTTGGGCTCCATTCTCGAAAAGCGTCCCCTCAGCCGTGAAGATTCTACAAAAGTCTTGGGGGCCCCCGACTCCCGCAGGCTTCCGGTGGGGAGCGGCTGCCATGATTGCTCGCGGAATGACCACGACGGAGCCACGAGATGGTGGTGCTCTCATGATGACGCCAGCTTCAGTCTGAATGATCCAGAAACAAGGTGGGGCTTTCATCGTTTGGGAAAAAAAAATGTTCTAAGCCAATGAAAAGTGTTATTTTTAGGTCATATGACCAAGCCTTCCATCTTTAGGAAACCAAAAGTAAAATGATCCATTGAAAAGTTTTATAAACAAGTCACATGACCTGTTATGCGGCATAGGGCTACAAAAAGCGTAGAAAATCCGTTGGCACGTGAGGCGGCGTCAGTAGCGGACCGATGTGCGAATAGGCCGAAGGCAGCACAACGCGCTGAGATCCGGATGGCACCGAGGTGGTGTCAAGCAAATTGCCGCACTGGTGTGGCCATCCTACAATGCTGCGCCGAAAGACGGCGTGTCCAGCTGAGTTCCGGTCACTCTTGCGGTACAGTGAGTCGAACGTGCCAAGATCCGGATGGCACCGAGGTGGTGTCCAGCAAATTGCCGCACTGGTGTGGCCATCCTACAATGCTGCGCCGAAAGACGGCGTGTTCAGCTGAGTTCCGGTCACTCTTCCGGCACAGTGACTCGAACGCGCCGAGATCCGGATGGCACCGAGGTGGTGTCCAGCAAGTTGCCGCACTGGTGTGGCCATCCTACAATGCTGCGCCGAAAGTCGGCGTGGGGTGCCCCGTTGGCTTATGAGGTGATGTCAGTAGTGGACCGATGTGTGAATAGGTCGGAACCAGCACAAGGCGCCAAGATCCGAATGGCAAGTCCTGGATGTTGAGTGCCTCAGTTGAGATTTCTGAGCAGTGTTTGTAAGACTGTCTGAAGCTTATGTGCACCTGCTGCAGCTTCACTATTGCCCTGGTGTGGCCAAAGGTCGCACATGACATAGGCGGCCGGCTCCCGAGGTCCGGCGGAACTTTTTTCCTTTTCCTTTATGCTTCTTTTCCTACAATCCGTTTCATCTGAAGACACGACCAGGTCCCTGAATGTGTGCAGGGGGACGCTATTGATTGAATGAAAATGGCGGCTTGACACAAAGCTGACTCAAGCGTTGCTGTTGATGCTATACAGACAAAAATTGGTTTTCAGTATGTACATTCTTCAGGATTTTTTTTTCTATCCAAGTCTGATTGACAGTTTGTAGAAAAATGGCTTCAGATTTTCCACATACTACTCTTCAACATTCTTCCTAAATGTAACAATGTGAAACTCACTAGGAGAACGGCTGTTTCTGTTTCCTTTCAAAATGCTGCCAACAATATTTTCTGAATGGAAGACACCATCTTGTAGCATAAAGGGCCGAAAGGGGTTCTGGTCTGGCCGATGGTTGGTGGAGACATTTTGACTATATCTTGGACCTGCCAGGCCTCGCACAAAATGGCGCCGGTATAAATGGGACTCGTAACTCCTTGCCCGCAAATGTATATCTAGAAAATGTTATTGTAAGTGGCCCTGTCGTATTTTAATTACAAAATGTACGTCCACCGATTCCGCAACTGTTAGACACCTTTGTTCTTGCAACCTAATGGCCCGCTCGTTACGTTCCTCTACAGTGTAAATGTCTCCTCATCATATACGATTTCAGTTTGCTCCGTGGCCGGCCCACGTGGTTATAGGCCCGTATTTGTATACTGATATTTTCAAAATAAAGGTTTTTAAAACAAAACACGGTAGTAGTATTTACATTGCTAAAGTTTTTACTTTTAGTCACTGTTTTCGAATCAGTAAAAGGCAAGTGAAATAAAGCAGTCCAATTACATGACGGATAAAAGGTATAATATGTAGGAACGCAGTGAAGATAAATGGTCAAGGGCAGTTGTGTTTTTCATTTCTGCAACATAAAGTGATCGATAAGAATCTGATAATCAGGCGTATCGGCGACTAAGACAGCAGGCCGAGTCTCTTTTACTCAACGGCTCCGTCATGGAACGAAGAAACGCCCTTTTTCTCGAAAAAGGAATATATTTTACTTGCAGGACAGTTGTAAATTTTCCGGGAAAGTACATTAGCCTGGAATATTATAACATATATGTTTTAAAAAAAATAATGTTCGAAAACAATAAAAAGCGTAATTTTTAGGTCATATGACCAAGCTTTTCATCATTAAAATAACAAAAGCAAAATGAACCAATGAAAAGTTTTATTAACAAGTCACATGACCTGTTATGCTTACGTTACGCGCTGCGCGCCGCGCCTCGGATCACTTCCGGGTGCGCTAACGCGGCGTGTCATATAACGCATTACGCGACAACGTAGGTCAAGAATATAGTCAAAATGTCTCCACCAACCAGCGTTCGGAACACAACCCCTTTCAGCAGTCCAAAAAGTTCTGTTAAATGACAACAGAGGGGACAGGCAAGAAGAACCATCAGTCAAAGAGGGGAGGGCAAGTTCTTCTCTTCCGGGTCATGTTGGGGCGCTACCGGAACTGATGGAATTGGTAGTCTAAAGTGTTTCTGGATGTTTCAGACTAAAGCTGGCGTCAGCATGAGAGCACTACCATCTCGTAGCTCCGTCGTGGCCATTCCACGAGCAATCATGGCAGCCGCTCCCCACCAGAAGCCTGCTGGAGTCGGAGGCCCCCAAGACTTTTGTAGAATCTTCACGGCTGAGGGGACGCTTTCGAGAATGGGACCCAAGCCCTATCAGGGAAGCGTCCGAGTTCAAAGGTGTCCCAGGGCCATTTTAGTGGACCAGGTCCAAAACCGAAGAGCCGGCCGCCATTTTGAGAGTCCTGTGGCAGCCGCCTATCGCTGCACCGCAAGAGCGGGAGCAACTCAACTATATGATGAGCGAGACGCTGTAGTCGCAAGAGCGGGCGGTAAACAGCAGAATGGCGGAAGAGGCACAGTGTAGCAAAAGCGGGCGGAATGGCAACTGAAACGGTAAAGGGGCGCCCCACTACAGCGTGTCTTCAGGTCAAACGGATTGTGGGACAAGGTCCAGAATAGAAGAGTCATCAAAAGGCAAAAAGTTCCGCCGGACCCCGGGAGCCGGCCGCCTATGTCGGGGGCGATCTCAGGCTACACCGGTGCTATAAGACTTGGGGAGGGTGTCGGAGCCAAGCGTCTTCTCCGAGTCCATGGCCATCACACCGCCCCTCAGGGGCCTCCGTCAAGCTGTTTAGGAAGGTAACATATCACATTGTTTTCTAATGCAGTCAGGTCCACAAACGACACTCACTTACTTTGAGAATAGTGAAGCTGCAGTAGGTGGAAATAAGCGTCAGACAGTGTTACAAGCACTGCTCAGAACTCTTAACTATGGCACCCAACATCCAGAACTTATGCCATTTGAGAATGGCAGTGACATTGAAGCAACTCAGGGACCAAAACCATTAACGTACTTTCACGTATGAAAAACTTACTTGGGGAGGGGGCAGGAGCGAAGCGCCCCCTCCCAGTCCGCGCCACCACACCGTATGTTGAAAATCTGAAGCCATCGTTCTACAAAGTGAACCAACCTTGGATTGAAAAATCTAGAAAAATGTACAAACTGAAAACCAGTTTTGGTCTGCATAGCATCAGTAGCAACGCTTGCTATCAGAGTGCATGAGTTTCATGCTCGATCGATTGAGCTAGCCGGATCGGGCAATAAAAAGTATAAAATAGTTATGTAAATAGTTATTTAATAAAATGTTTTACCCTGTTTCTTTGCTGGTGTGTTGTCTATATTTTTAATATTTGCATAGGGTTTGTCGTTATTTTGGGCGGGGTGGGTGACGGAGTCGAGCTGTCTTGCAGCCCTCATGGTGTGGAGCTCAGTTCATCTCACTATTTTCGTATTTCTCATGAAGGGTTGTTCCTAATATTTCTATTTTAGCGAGGTCAAAAAGAGATCCAATTAGTGGCCTACTGATTTTGCTCGATTACTTTTATTTTTTTACACGATTTTTCACTATCTGCAAAGACTAAACAGAGTATTGCGACTTTGTGCTTGTTTGTAAATAGAGAATGATCCAAAGAGAACCAATTCTAAAACAGTAAATGCTTGGATAACAATCAATCAAATGGAGAGACAAGCAGGCACGACAGATTACAACGGGGGCAAAGGCCTGCGTTAACTACCGTTCACTATCTGCAAAGAGAGAGTACTACTAAGAGAAAAGAGGGGAAGGGGGGGGGCAGCGTTCAAAGCACATCAGCGTGCATAAATACGAAAAAAATGTTATCTATCACGTACTTGACATTTTAAAGCTTTTCATATTTGCTATTAAAAAACCAATGAAATTCACAGAAAAAACCATAGGTTATAGTGGATATATAGTTAGGAATTTGCATTTACAAAACCTTGAAAATTCAATGAAAAAACCATTGGTTTTAGGCCATATATAGTTAGGGATTTGCATTTACAAAACCTTTTTTTACTCGCATAAAACCATTGAAATTCCATATATAGTTATAAGCGCTAACTATATATCGCGCACCCGCAATCCACTGCTGATGATGTCACATATTACATCATTCATGACATGGTTAGTGACATCACTGATGACATCACTGATGACATCTCAAATGACATCACTGATGACATCACTGAAAACATCTCATTTGACATGACTGATAACATCACTGATGATATCATTCATGTGATAATACTATGAACCTCTTCAGACTCTAATATAACCTTAGATACAATCAGTGTAAACAGACAGTCACAGACTGTCACTCATCCATGGAGTTACTCACACACCTAGTCAGTTATGCCAAAAATCAATCACACCTCCATTTTCTCAACTATACAGTAATACACACCTTACTTATTCAAACATATACTAACACATATTTACTTTACTCTCTTATACAATCCCTGATACAAGTTCACAATGATCCATACAGCCACTCACACATTCACTGGCTCTTATGCACAGTTATTTATATATGTCAACTCTCACATGTACTGTGTTTTACATATGTACTTACTTTGACATGTAGCACTGAGATATCCATTCATTCACCAATACACTCATGCACACAGTCAACCGCCCATACAGCTGTTTCCACATGCACTTTTGAACCCATACATCTAGTGAATCAACTGCTCACACATCTATGCACAGAGTCATACACCTCCCAGCCACCCACACACATACTCAGTCTCCCATACAAATACTTGGGCAACCAATCAATAACCCATATAGTTACTCATATAGCTACTGATCAACACATGCAGCAGTTTACAGAACAACAGACATAATGATGCACAAATTAAGACAGTTTAGTCACTAACCCATGCACTCAGTGAGACACATTTAATCACTCACTCATACAGTCAGATATGCACCTACTAAATCCTTCATCCAGACACTTATACATCCACTCATTCTTCAATATGTAAGACATATTTTAACTTTACAGAAACATACAGTCACTGGATGTTGTCATCAGTGATGTCATCAGTGATGTCATTTGAGATGTCATCAGTGATGTCATCAGTGATGTCACTAACCATGTCATGAATGATGTAATATGTGACATCATCAGCAGTGGATTGCGGGTGCGCGATATATAGTTAGCGCTTATAACTATATATGGAATTTCAATGGTTTTATGCGAGTAAAAAAAGGTTTTGTAAATGCAAATCCCTAACTATATATGGCCTAAAACCAATGGTTTTTTCATTGAATTTTCAAGGTTTTGTAAATGCAAATTCCTAACTATATATCCACTATAACCTATGGTTTTTTCTGTGAATATATATATATATATATATATTCCTTCTGTCGTGGAAAGAGAGTCACGGATGATGATTGTTTTTGTGCAGGGAGTGACACTGTCCTGCACAAAAACAATAATTGGTGACATTTTCCTCTTTTATTCATACAGTACAATGCAGCATGCATAGAAAAATGCTTTTACCATGCAACCCTTTATAGTGAATATGCCTTTGCCTAGCATGCCTTTACCATGAAAATTTAAGTATTTTACAGGTATGCAATATTATATATATATGCATACATTATATATATATATATATAGTAAACAACAAACCACAGCTCACCTTCCGCAAATCTCCTTCCATGTCAAAGGCTTTAGTCAGTAACACCTTAGAGCCAAGAGCCTCCACCACCTGGATGACACTTAAAAAGGGCTTTAAGACATGTCCACAATGTAAAGCCTGTCGTTTTGGCAGCAATAGGACCCACTTCATAAGCCCATTTCGTGAGCATCCAATTGCCATTTCCAAGTGGCTTACTTGCAAGACTGAATTCGCCATCTATGTGTTGGAGTGTCCGTGTGGACTCCAATACATGGGCAGCACTAAACTGCCCGCCCACAAACGGATACTCCAACACATACGCGCAATTTCGGGGCACGACCAAAATTATCCGGTTGCCAGTCATTTTCAGGAGAAACATCTAGGCATACCAGATAAGCTCCAATATTTTTTAATCGACTGTGTAGAAGTTTCGAGGAGGGGAGGGGACCGTGAGGCTAAACTCCGTCTCCTTGAAACTAGATACATATTGGAGCTTAACACAAAAAATCCAAATGGATTAAATGACAGGGAAGACCTTTATACCTGCATTTAAAATTAACCAGTATGCCCATAAGACCTGTCCGGAGATAAAAAGAATTCCATCCCTACAATGTCATTTTTCTATCATTGTTAATTTTTGACATAGTGGTGACTCATCTGCATCCATTCAAGAATTATGAATTTTAGAATTTTTTAATAATAACAGGAATTATCTGTTGTCACTCTTTGCACTTTACATTGCTATTTTTGCACAATCACTTTTGCACTTTACTTGTTTCTAGCAGGCATTGTGGCAGGCCCACTTGGGCTCTATTTAGATCAACATATTTTTGAATCATAATATGGAATGTGGGAGGGACATTAAGGAGTTTATTTCCAGGTTCCCCCATCATGATTGCTGTTATATTACATTGGAGCATATTACATGGCTTACTGCATCACATTAATATTTAAAATGTTTGCATGTATATACTGGGTCGATACTCTTTTTACATAGACATAATTATTTGTCATGTTTTAGCATCATCCCACTTTTTAGTATGCTATGTAAATATGCTTGTAAATATATCAATTATTAATTCTGTTTTATGTAATGTGGAAAACAATTTGGGAAATACATATGTTTCTTAAGGGTTTTCCGCCATTGAATTGGTAATAACAGCGCCATTATGTACAGTATTTTTACCATGTCTATGATTCATTTTCATGCACTGCCACTTTAAATGCTCCGCTCAATGACGAGCAGTTTGTCATGTGATTAAGCCTTGTTCGAAGGCGAAACGCATCATGGCGGCAGCCCTGGCTTTATTGAAATAAATCACCTTGCACCAGCACCTTTTGGGTCGACTCTTTGTCACTAGGGAATTGGCAGTTGTTTGCTGTCTTTGGAGTGACAAGCCTCGTGAATATATATATATATATATATATATATATATATATATATATATGTATATATATATATATATATCAAACTCAAAGTTTGCCTGTGATGAGATGACCACACTCAGGTTAGTTAATATCTTGCCACCATTTATTGAGCGAAGACAGATACAGCAGCGGACATCGTTGCACTCTCATCGTCCATCACATCCCGACGCGTTTCGTGCTAACGAGCACTTCTTCCTGGGGTTCCGGCGTTGCAGCGAATGAAAAAAAGGCATTTTCGCAGCTCACTTATCTATGATAATAGTCCTGCCCATGTGGGCGTGGCCACAACTGTGGCCTGATGGTTCATGTAGTGTAGCGCTGTTCTCTTACTTCAGTGAGTCGCCTAATTTCAATCCTGTATAATTACTTCCAAGTGGGTGTGCACTCCGACTGTCAGCCCACTGAACTGCCACTTCTTCCGCTCAATCGCACTCTCCTGTTCCTCAAGCCAAAATGCCGGTTGACATCTCAGCGGAACTGCGACTAGCGCAGCTGGGTCAAACTCGCGACTCAGGCGGGGCCGCATTACATCAAACTCAAAGTTTGCCTGTGATGAGATGACCACACTCAGGTTAGTTAATATCTTGCCACCATTTATTGAGCGAAGACAGATACAGCAGCGGACATCGTTGCACTCTCATCGTCCATCACATCCCGACGCGTTTCGTGCTAACGAGCACTTCTTCCTGGGGTTCCGGCGTTGCAGCGAATGAAAAAAAGGCATTTTCGCAGCTCACTTATCTATGATAATAGTCCTGCCCATGTGGGCGTGGCCACAACTGTGGCCTGATGGTTCATGTAGTGTAGCGCTGTTCTCTTACTTCAGTGAGTCGCCTAATTTCAATCCTGTATAATTACTTCCAAGTGGGTAGTAACGCCGGAACCCCAGGAAGAAGTGCTCGTTAGCACAAAACGCGTCGGGATGTGATGGACGATGAGAGTGCAACGATGTCCGCTGCTGTATCTGTCTTCGCTCAATAAATGGTGGCAAGATATTAACTAACCTGAGTGTGGTCATCTCATCACAGGCAAACTTTGAGTTTGATGTAATGCGGCCCCGCCTGAGTCGCGAGTTTGACCCAGCTGCGCTAGTCGCAGTTCCGCTGAGATGTCAACCGGCATTTTGGCTTGAGGAACAGGAGAGTGCGATTGAGCGGAAGAAGTGGCAGTTCAGTGGGCTGACAGTCGGAGTGCACACCCACTTGGAAGTAATTATACAGGATTGAAATTAGGCGACTCACTGAAGTAAGAGAACAGCGCTACACTACATGAACCATCAGGCCACAGTTGTGGCCACGCCCACATGGGCAGGACTATTATCATAGATAAGTGAGCTGCGAAAATGCCTTTTTTTCATTCGCTGCAACGCCGGAACCCCAGGAAGAAGTGCTCGTTAGCACGAAACGCGTTGGGATGTGATGGACGATGAGAGTGCAACGATGTCCGCTGCTGTATCTGTCTTCGCTCAATAAATGGTGGCAAGATATTAACTAACCTGAGTGTGGTCATCTCATCACAGGCAAACTTTGAGTTTGATATATATATATATATATATATATATATATATATATATATATATATATATATATATATATATATATATATATATATATAGTATGCATACCTGTAAAATACTTACATTTTCATGGTAAAGGCATGCTAGGCAAAGGTATATTCACTATAAACGTTTGCATGGTAAAAGCATTTTTCTATGCGTGCTGCATTCTACAGTATGAATAAAAGAGGAAAATGTCACCAATTATTGTTTTTGTGCAGGACAGTGTCCCTCCTTGCACAAAAACAATCATCCCCGCATCGCAGGCAGTCTTGTTGTAACATGATGCTTCTGTTTGCACGCCGGCAGGACAGGAATGCGCTGTATTTTGTAGATATGGCGCATTCCCACCCTTATCTTTTGACGCACAGCATTGCAGCAGGAAGGCCTGCTGCGCTGCTGTGGGTCAAAAGTTTGTAAATGAGGCACCTAGTGTCTGGCATGCTGGAATTAAGTCTGAGTCAACATTGCCCCAGTGTGACATCAATGCATCTATATGAATTTCAATGATGCTCTTTACGATATAAAAAATGTATTAAAAAAAGAAGGAATAATGTGCAGTAATCTTCGGGAAAAACGCTGGGTTAAATTATTATGTTAACTGTAGCTTCCGGAACATTCCAGAGTTATGAATGGCGTTACCAGGAGGCCTGAAATAATGATGTTGCTACAGATGTACATTACAATTAATGACATCTGCATTTGTGTGGAGCCATTTTCTACATGAATCGTTTCTCTTGTTACTTGAGCTTTTAGCACTATTATCTACGTTGTCATTCTAATGCAGCAATTTTCAGCAACTGCTGTTAATAACTGAAACATTTGCTTTTATTGGTGATCGCTGGCACACCATTATGCATCTTCATTGACGGTTCATTTTAAATTTACGAGGTACTCAGGCAGTATCAGCATTGCTCCAAAGCAAGGACACCACTGCAAGTGGTTTCAAGTTGCTTATCTGGATGAGTTATTAAAACAAAATGTGGTGCCACAGAAATTTGGAGGTAACGAGAACGGTCCTCAAGATTGTCTGTCTCACTTTAGTTACATACAAGATAAGGGCATTGAAAATGGTATTTAGGAAACATCATGTTGTTCACGACTGTTCATGGTAAATCTGAGGCGCAGCATCCATGTAGCAACCTGCACCTCGTTTGTATGTTCTGGCAGATCCAACATGTTTCCTTGCACAGTAGATGCATAGCATGAGTCTCCTAGGCTCCACATGATTGTGATATGTTTCCTAACAGCAGAATCTGTTGGGTATGAGGGGCCTCACCGAAAATGACACTGCTTTTAACGTGAGTTGTTTATGCCCCCGACACCAGGGCAATGACACAAAAAACGGTATGGAAGGTGATTCTATGGCAGGGTGCAAGCTCTTCTTGCAACATCACTCCAGGTAGGCTGACCATGTGCTGACCCTGGCAAATTCGGGAAAGGTTGTGACCTAAGTGCTAGGGCGGTCGATTTCAAATCTGGGGAACCGGGTTCGAGTCTCGGCAATGACGCTCAACATCTTGTGGTTCTGGGCAAATCACTTAATCTCCCTGTGCCTAACAAAAAATGAATGTGTCCTTGTGTTAAGCAACTTCTTCGGGTCAAGATTGTGTTATATAAAACTCTGGAGAAAAAATAAATTCGGTAATAGGTCAAAACGGGGCCACCTCATTCTCCCCAATAATAAATAATATTTTTCCATATCTATAATTATCATCTGTGTAGCACAAATGGGAGTGTTTCAGAAACATGCAAAGTACACCTTGATGTATGGAATATATATGGTTATATGGTGCTCTACATGGTAAATGTTAGGCAGATCTTTCTGTCTTCCCCTTCTCTGCAAGCGCCCATCCTTTGCACTCCGCCCCACAGTTCCCCCTCCCTCTAAGGCCAAGTTTAAGAGTCTGGTTTCAATTAGTCATCCAGAAGGAAGAGGAAGGAGAAACCTTTTGTTTGGACTTGGCTAAACCAGGTCTGTGGGCCAGCCTGTGAACATATATGAGGAGACCCTACACAGTGAAATGATCAAAATGAAAGGCAAAGTGCAAGAAATTGGGTTACTGGTTGGGGGGGGGGTGAAACCCTCCTCAAACAGTAACCACAGTCCATGTCAGGGTGATGCATAAGCAAGCCTCAAATTAACCTGTGCTCAATCCTCTGGTAACTTGGCACAGAACAGTCATAACGCAAAAACACAACACAGGAAAAATCCCACACCAATTTAAAAATTAATTTACATTTTAACAAATAAAGCAAGTAACAAAACAACAAAAATCCAATCAGTGGAACAGGAGATATGCAATTTAAAAGATGTAAGTGAAAATAGCACCAAAAAGCACAAAGCGCCAACTGTGGATATCTTGTCATGCTAGATCATGACAGTCACAAGTTCAGGCTGCTCATAATGGAGCATGCACTGGATGGTTACAGGGACCCAGTTAGGCCCGCAGAACAAGAGTACCTTAGATCCTGGTTGCGGAATGTTGCAGATTCCAGCAATGAGAATGTGTTTTGCTGTGGGGATTCCTTGGAGCTGCAAAGCTACGATACAAGGTACTGCATTATCATCGAGGATGCTGTCAATGAGGGGCTTGCCAGGCAAAGTCCTGTGTCAAGATGCATCGCACACTGGCTGGTACTGATGATGCTGCGGGGCATGCCATGCGGAATTCTGCATCGCCTTTGAGGATTCCATTTATGGGAAGCTTGTGATGCGAAGGCCTGCATCGAGGTTGTGTCGCGCAGCAGCAGTTCCTGGAGCTGTAGGCAGTGATGAGAAGTCCTTACTTCGTGGAAATCCATGCAGTAGAGGTGATGCATCGGTTCTGCTCATGGTTGCACTGAGCAGCAGAGGAGATGCGTCTGCTCTGCTGAAACCGAGAGGGTCTGGCAGAGCACCTGCAGACCCACTTCCAAGGATCAAGGACTGGGGTGGCACCACTTAGCAGAGTAGGACTCCCAGATGGCAGAGTCTGGTGCTGGGTTCAAGGTAGTTGGGGCCTTCTGCCTTTGAGGTTCTAGTCAGGAGACCAGCCAACTAACCCTTGGAGTCACTCTGGGGTCAGGTGTTCAACAGATGCAGGTCCAGTCCTTCTCACCCAGGCAAGAGGGCAGCACGGAGGAGGTCAGCACAGAAGGACAGCAGTCCAGCAGAGTGAGAGTTCTTTCAACAGCACAGCAGTTCTTCTTACTGGCAGAGTCTACAGGTCCAGACGTGTACTGAAGAGTTGGTGTCTGAGGTCCAATATTTATACTTGGTGCCCACTTTGAAGTGGAGAAGCTTCCAGAGGATTCCACCAACCAGTATATGTGTGAGGTAGGTCTACATGTTTCAGCCCCAGAAGGATAATAGAGGGGGCTTTCGTCAGGACCATGTGAAAGAAGGTGAGTGAGTGGCAAAATATGGCCACGTGAGTTTTAAAACTCTCAAAACGCTATACGGTGTGTTGGAAAATGTGAGAGGAGTCAATACTTACGACCCCACTTGTTGGAACCTGTAAGAGAAGAGACAAGACAAAACACTTAAAAGAATAAGAAAGCAACATAAAATGCAATCTTATGCGAAATCATGTGCCTGTCTATGTCTACATAGAAGGCACCCTGGTGAGTCCTTGTAGTCTGGTAGCCTGGTGGAGGAAGTACTAATAAATTATAGTAGCATATGGCAGGTAAAACAACTATACCATGTGACAAAATAGCATGCTAGTCAGCAACGACGTGATGCTATCGATAACAAGTACTGTGGAAAACATGAAGCATGCTAAGGATGTCATCATGTGGGGCAATCGTCATCCTGCGATGTTCTCTGGTTTGCAGAATATCTCTGCGGTATAGGTTCCTAAACAAGGTTCATCACTTCACTGATCTGGCTGATGCAGCGGCTTTGTTGAGGGTGTCAACCCCTGAGAGTCTGAGTCCCGAGGGGGCTCAGAAAAGGCAGTCGGGAGCTCTGCATCTAGCGCTGAGACAGGACAGCTTTCACAGTGGCGTCCAACAAATATGAGAAAGTGTTAATCTGATGGCTAATTCTTCACAATGAAAACTGTATTTCATGCACTGTGCATCACGACAGGCTCGGCTTAGCCAATTGTTTTATAATTGAGTGACTGTTGTTTGTCCAGCATGCTTGGCCTCCCTCTGGGGTCTTGCTCCAGCTTCCTCCTGCAGGGCCACAGCCCAACACAGCCCACTCCGGTTCAAACCACTGTAAAACACAAATCAATACCAACTGCAGCTTCTCTACTTATAAACACATACATCACTGCAAAGTAAAATAGTTGCTCTCGCGCTGAGCCTAAACAATTTACCAATGATCTTCTGCTCGAGTTGCAAGTTGCAAAGTGTTCAGTTACTTATGTGTGATTGCTGCTGTGTCTCTAGGTGTGACGTTTCAATGCTATAGGTTTGACACTTTAAGTGACACCTTATCATGAGCCTTTAAATGGTGGTGATGTCCAAATGGAGAGACTGACTTAAGAAATTACTTCATCTTCTGAATTGTGCAGACAACATTACGCCTTCCACAACAGTGCACGCCCACACCCACCACCCCTCCAAGGTTGCTGCTTCTTCCGACTCATGGCGGTGCTTTTTCAGCTTAGGCGCCCTATGTGCCGTCCCGCCCGTCGCATAAATAAAAATCATTTCCATTACAACCCCAATAGCTTTAACTCTTAAAACGTGCGAGAACTATTGAATTGCGATGCTTGTTCCTCTTGCTATGTGTGCTGCAATTTGCAGCACACATAGAAAGAGGAAACTGCCTCTATGGATTGTTTTCTCACAGGAAGCTGCCCTTTCCTACACAAAAACAATCCTGCCTACAACAGAGGCACCCTTGCAAAATGGTGTAAGGCTGCCTGCATTAGCACTAGGCTGACAAAATGATGCCAGGACAGAGGGAAAGGACTGGAATGAGCAGTACTACTTAAATATGGCGCATCCTGCCATTTCCCAGTGAGTAAGGGCTGCACTGCCCTGCATCACTATTTTCATAAATATGCCCTTAATTCTTAGATGTTCAACTGCGCTACCCGCTGAAAGCCAACACTCAACGAAGAGCCATATGGCAAGTCAGAGAGCTTTAGTAGTAACTGGTGCTTCGGTTTCGAAGGATTACCTTCCTGCCCTAGAGGTGCTCAGGAAAAGGAAAACTGTCCCACTTTGCATGAGGTGGAATCAAGACCAACCTTCCTGCCCTAGAGGTGCTCAGGAAAAGGAAAACTGTCCCACTTTGCATGAGGTGGAATCAAGACCAACCTTCCTGCCCTAGAGGTGCTCGGGAAAAGGAAAACTGTCCCACTTTGCATGAGGTGGAATCAAGACCAACCAAGCCAAGAACTTCTGAACAAAACCTCGAGCCTTGGCATGTATTCTTTTTTTTTTGCAGTTGTTGTTGTTGTAGTTTTTTGTTGTTGTTGTAGTTTTATATAGCGCAAACTCGATCCGGAGGTATTAGAGGGCTTTGCATAAGTACCACATTACACAAGGACACATTAATTTTGTACTTTAGGTGCCGGAAGATTAAGTGATTTGCCCAGAAAGTTGAGCAGACGCTGAGACCTCAACCTTCCCCAATTCCAAATCCAGCTGCTCTGGCAGTTACGTCACATCCTTTCCCCATTCTTTAACAAATTAAGCACTTTTACAAATTAAACACTTGGGATACATTTTATGTTTCATATCATGTAATACTACATTGAAACAGACAAGATGATAAGCAACATTGAACGTAGTAGCTGCCTTTTGTTATACGGTAGCTTCAGCATATTAATAAGGCACTAAGAGGGTGTAAATGCTTTAGGGCTTTTTACATAATGCATATTTTTAGTACGGTCCTCAGAAGGCCGATGCACTGAGATGTGCTTCGTCGTACGTTGCCGGGGTTTGCACAAAGAGCATGAGAGACTGCTGACAGGACACATTGATTTCTCGGCTCTCACTCGATAGAAAACACATTTTTGAAAACAACACACGGAATTCAAAGCGCGTGAGCTGCAGGGTCACCTGCAGAACATCAATTATTCCAGCCAAGCAATCAATACTGTACATAGTACATCAGTGGTTTGATCCAAGGGATGATGAATATGTGAGGGGTGTTCTGCGGTGTTTCAACACCTAGTTCTTCTAAGGGTGACTGCCCACGAAGTCCACTGGGGAATGCTAAGTGTCACCAGCACTTACTTCTGTGTTTCTTTCCTCGGTGGGATAAAAGGCGCATTACTTAAAGCAAGGACCGTTCAGAGCCTTTCATTCTGGCCACGACTTTTCTCTGGTGATGATTGGCGCGGAAAACACAACAGTGACGGCTGACTCTGTTCCTCTGCAGGCGGCCTTGCGGTCTTCCAAATTGGGTGAGGTGGGAGTAAGGGGTCTCCAGGGAAGGCAGGGACACCCTCTGCCCTTCAATTAAAAAGTTTTACTTCTGCTAGCACCCTGCTTACAAAGGCAGCACTCTTGCTAAGAAGAGACAGCAGTTGTCTGCATTGTTTTCCTGTGAAAATACTTTTACAAACTTTTGTGTGCCCTGTGAACGCATTTGGGGGGTTGGCACAGGCCAGGGCGGTGCTTGGATTTTAATGCGTCCCCTGCTGTTTTCGAACTTCTGTTGCCATCCTGGGTTCGAACGGTTGTCAGACTTTATCGGTGTGCCCCATAACACAGTAGGGGGTACTGTCATAGCCAGAGGAAAAGTACAGCGCAATGCTCTCATATGGAGCAAAAAGCAACGTGTGGTCTTGGATCTTGCAGAATTGATACCTTTGTAAGGCTAATTCGTATTGCTAAAGTGTAAGGCCACATAGTTAATTTCCTCTGGTACTTATGATACAACTGAATTATTTAATTCTTTAAAAGAAAGAGTAACAATAAGTTTTATCTCGCGAGAAAAGCAAGTACAAGTTTGCAGAAAGCAGGAAGGAATAGCAAAGTTATTTTCGATTGATGGAGCCCTTCTGAGTCTTACAATGAAATGTGTCTAGAATCAAGGTTGATGATATGGGCAGACACTCAAAGAATAAATACACACCTTTCTACATTAATCACGAAAAAATCCATTGATGATTTTTTTCCTGACCCAAGACATAACTGGCAATTTGTGTGGCACGTTGGGCCCCTGGAAACGAAATTGAACAGGGACAGACTATTCATGTTACCAGCTTAAATGATCTGTCCCTCCTCAACCTTGTTTCTATTGCCAGTATATTTGCATAATTTTAAATTCTAATGCTCTCCCCCTATTTTTATGTTCCCATTAAGGGTTAGCTCTGCCTTCAATCCTTTTTGAGAGCCACAAATTGAGTGCTATTAATCTGGATAGTAATAATACCCGTTATTTGAAGAGCTTAGAAACAGTTAAAGCGCATTAACATAAAACATAAAAAAACAAGATGTTAATATTCTTGTTGCCCTTATCTGATGTTACTACAGATATGTAAAATAACTTTGAGTGCCTGCACTTCATTTCAAACTCTTGCCAGTAAAGCTGCAGGTATTAAAGCAAGAATTGGAAATTTCGCTAGATTTGCCAGTCATGATTATACAAACAAATGCATACACAAATGCAGATAATGTGTGCTGTGTCTGTGTGCAGTCTGCCAGTGTCTGTGCACTTAGTTGCCTGAGTACCATCTTTATAGGTTTCGCTTGCGCTGTGCTTGCAAAATCTCTTGCATTAAAAAAAAGTTATAAGGGGCTTGGAACCCGCCCAATTCTTACCTGAACTTGTCTTTCGTGCATTTCAATGTTGCTCTAATTCACATGTTTCTGATGGATCAGCACGTCATCGTCATTTCGTTACTTCCTTCTCTGCTTATCTGTCCATGCCATGGAGTGGAGCGTGGCCAAATAACAGCTTTTGTTCACTAGCCACTGGCTACTGGCCAGTGTCCTTCCACTGACTTCGCACTCTGAAGGTACTTTTTTTAAAAACATTTCTTATCGAACACTCAATAAGAGTGCATCTTCAGGCCGAGTTCTCTCCTCACAGCTTGTTGTCGCTGCTCCTTCACATGCTCACCCTCCTTCCCCGTTGCTGCCCCTCGTGTGCGTGTAGAGGTACTTTTTTTAAAATAATTTGCTTCTTATTGCATTTTATTATAAGTATCGTCCAGCCTCAGTGTCAGAACATCTTAAAATTACAGGCTAATTACTGAATCTCTAAGTGCATGCCCGCATTTGTTGTGGGTTGCCCCTCCCCCCATGACCACCTCCTGCCCGTCGCTGTCTTCCCCCGCTGACTCCCATTGCTGTCCACATATCCCCTCCTACCCGACCCTGCTTTTAACATTGTTAGCATCGTCCTCAGCTTAGCATTTTGTGATTACAAGCAAATCATTTAATCTCCCAGTGCCTAAAGCCAACAAGCACTGGCAAAGTCAATAGGTTTCGCCTCTCCGAAATCTATTGGTTTTGACATGTTGCATAGAGGGGCTGGTAACTGTTCAACATGGTGTAGTAATGAAGTCCAGTAGACAAGATGTAGTTTCAGTTGATTTATTAAGTCTTGGTTACAAGTTGTGAAGTTCATGTGAAGCAGCCCCACCAGGAGCAGTCTGCCTCCTGCTCAGCTCCATTTGTCACACTTCAGTTCCCAGGCACTCAAACATTCCATCTATCATCATCACAGCAACATTTCATGCAGCACATTCAAACTGGCTAAGGAGCTCGGGAGAAAGTAACAAGATAATTACAATATAGGTTACTACATATGGCTTAAAGTTTTTTTTTTTAAACAGATTTGAAACCGACAGCATTGAGCATGTCACAGTCCTTTTTAAAAAAAAAACGTTAAAACCTGCTGCAGACCAGCTAGCACTGCTATGTAGCATGTAAAAAAAACATTAACAACACTAATAGATTTCACAGAGGCAAAACCTATTGGCTTTGCCAATGCTTGTTTTACTTCGCAAGTTTGTGCCTCAACGTGCCATCACCATCAACTTGTAACATGAAATAAAGAAAGCAAGCTTGGGGAATAAAAAACACATTTGGCGCCTTTTCAGGGGTAGTAAGCTCTATATAAACCCAGTTACAATTACATAGGAGGCACACACAGAGGAAGATTGCACAGAGATATGCAAACATGCTCTGTGTGCATTTGTGGATGCTTGAGTTTACAAGCATTAGCACATTAAAGACAGACCTAATTGACATGCCAAAGGGTATCGTTTCTTTGAACTAAAGTTCTGGTAGATATAAAAGCTATCTCTAGCTGTAAGAAGGTGCTATTAAGCGGTATATAATTTATGTTAAAGCATAGTGCCGCCTTTGCCCTGGGACCAGCAGAGTGGTTTGCAACATACACATTTATTATAATAAGGTCATTTAAATTATGATGTACTGTACACATAACAGTTTGGTGTGTGAGGTATGATTACAGTCACCTCCTCCTCTGTCCAAAATCAGTTCCCTTGATGCATATTTCCAGATTTCAACTGAAAAATAAAGCTGCAGGTTCAAAGTGTAACTCTCATTTAAAATCATCGTCCATGTAAAAGGGATAAAAGCGCTCCTTTGCTGCTTCCATCAGCAGTACACTTTAGTTACTCGGTGCTTTGGTTCAATAATTCACAAGAGAAACTGCTGGGATAATCTCTGCCCTTCTTCTGGTCTTCATCCATTGCATCCTATTAACCGGCAGGTATTTATTGCCCACGTTTGGCAGATTTGTAATGCAATTCTCAAATGCCCATTTGTGATAGCGATTGATGAGGGGTTTTATCAACAGAGAAATACAGATTTAACAATCTCAATAGTTACCAAGTGTTGAGGACCCAAGTGTGCACTTAATGTATAATGAAAGTACATATTTCATAAGGGCATGTATGTCCTCTTTGGGCTGCAGTATGTTTCATTTTGGGACAGAAAGGATCGGTAAAAGCGGAGAGTACATCAGTGAGTGAAAACGTAGCATGAGCAGAATATTTGCATACTGAAAATGCTTTTCATATAAGCAGCAATACTATTTTGCCTGGATTTCAATGCTACAGCAAACAAATGATGTACGGAATGCTGACAATGCAAACATTCTCCCCCAGTCAAAAGATCTGGGTTGAATCCATTGTTCTTTTTCCCACTATGCCACCCCAGTTTGGACACAGCCATATGCAAATAATTCTTGACCCTGTGCCCCATGGGAACAGTCCAGACCGAACTGCCAGGCCAGGTCCTCCCTGGCCGGTGGTGGGGTGGGAGGATACTGATGCAATTGCAGGGTAAAAACACATTAAAGTCAACTGAAGTTAGTAAAGATAAGATGAGGCAGAAGATATGGAATTCGGCTGTTTTTGCGATAATGTATAACTTCCTGTACTCCAACTGGTACAGGTTTGTGGATTTAAAAAGACTGTGCTTACATTCACTTTATTTCACAAGGTTTGGAGGAAGGCAACCAACATTCTGGTTCTCAGAGCGTCTGAACAGTTGTTCTGGGCCAGCCAGCTTGGTAGGGTGGGGGGTAAAGTCGACAGTCGATGACGAGGGAAAATAAAGTTTAAGAAAAAGATAACCACTTACCTTGCGATCGCCGAGTCAGTGACGCGGTGAGCGCAAGGTAAGTGGTTTTCTTTTTTTACATTTTATTTTCCCTCGTCATCGACTCCGTCGCCCACCGGCCCACCGGCCCACCACCCCAACGCTCTCACCTGCATGGGCCGCTCCTGGAATCAGTAGTGATAGATCCAAACCTGATGACCCACTGCAAGTTGGAATCAGATTCTGGAGCTTGTCAGTGCATTGACCTCCTACACTGTGTCCACAGTGGGCCATCAGCAAGCCTACAGGAAAGCCTCAATCTACACTTGGAGATACACAGAGGGCAGTATGCCACTAGAGGTTTAGATGGAAGGCGGACAGCCACAAAGAGGCCCTTGGCTATCTCAAATAGTGCAGTGCACTGACATTCTCAGCTCCTGCAGTGCAATGAAGCACTATATAGGCAGACTGATACACCTAATGAGCAATTCATTTCTCCAATTCTGTTAAAAGGGAAATATGCCACTGATTCAAAATATGAATGATCATTTTTTCACATAATGGCTGAAAGCGACTGTACCAAACACACCATTGCTCAGTGACAAAAGCTTGGACTGCTCTAAACCTATACAGCAGTAAATGTGCGGCACTGTTGTACACCATTATCCCACCATCAACCACACGGTGACCATGTAGTGGTAAGAGAGAGGAGTTAAGTATCAACTAAAAGCAGCTGTTTGCAGGGTCTGTTGCCCTCGAACTACTTTACTGCCAGGTGCTGCACGCTGCCACCCATGAGAAGAAAGATACAGGGAGATGTGTGGTTGAGCAGGAAGCTTGCCCCATGAATCAAACAGATCAAACTTGCTGTGGATCATCTTTTTTGAAGTGATGTATGGCTGTTCCACATTGAATGTGAAGAGTAAGTAAATATTTCTACTTGTGTGAGCCTTCCAGTACTACTGCTGTTTGTAGTTTGTGTGCTCACTGTCTGCACGCTGCACCCACTCGAAAAGCTGGACATAGTGTGGGCTGCTGCAGGAACGGATTTTGTCGGTGAAGTACTTGTGCTTATGTTTTAGTGCCTGTCCACTCTCTAATCTTCCTACATCCACCACCCTGCACCCACTTAGAAAGTTGGACATAATGTGGACCACTGCAGTAATGGATCCTGTCAGTGGGTTACGGAACTTGGGTTTACTCATGTTTCTGTACCTTTCTCCTCTCTGATGTCCCATGGTTTCCTTTGTCTTGAGGGACCATCTTGATTCTTCTGTATGGTCTCTGTGGCTCTGATCTGTTCCTAGAATAAGCAGTAGCAAGCTACAGTCTGAGCTACACCCAGGAAAATAATCTGTGGGCTGAGCACCACTTGTGACCATACCATTATACAGTTCATATTCTGAAGCTACCCATGTATGTTCATTCCAATGCCAGCACCTGCTCTCACCAGTAAACATAGTAAAGGGCAGTGTCCTCACCTACTAGCATGACTCCTATACATTAACGTTCATAGAGTCAACTGGTAAAAGCAATTAGACCCAACCCATGAGCATGGAGAAAGGAGATTATTCATAAATTGTTTGACGCACTCGTGAAACATGTAAGTGTAACTGGTTTGAGACAAAAACCTAGGCAAATAACTGGTCATGGAGCGACCTGCAACAGGCTCATTGATATGTTTAAAGACTACAGTGTGCTAAACTTTTATTAAACTATTTCCATTTTGTATTAGTATAAATTCATGGTAAAAGCTGTATAGATCAAAATTTGTGGGACGTACATAATTACAAAAAATCAAAATACAGACAATAGTGACATAGTTCATTATATTACAATTCAAACATAAACCACAAAAACAAATAGACATGCAATCAATTGTTCTAAGTAAAATGTAGTGGCTAGATGTTGGACAAGTTCTCAATTTGTTTACGCACGTTTTGGCTTGGGAGTGCCTTCTTCAGAAAACACATAGAGGGGTGGGTAGAAATAAACCCAATACAGACGAAGACAAAGGCTGTGGAAAAAGTAGATTCTTTTGAAAAACTGCCCTCACTCACAACCAAATGTGTGTGACATGCTTCTTCATCGGGTCTGCTTACAAAACGCCCCAGCGTAGCCACGCAGGGGGCGGAGCATAGGGAGGGGGGAGAACAAAACACAAGAACAACAGAGATAAACACAAATGAGAGAGACAGTGATCACAACAATAAGTGTTGCCCTTCAGGACTGGGTGAGTGATAGACAAAAAGTGCAGTTAGGTAGTGCTGGTTAAAACTGGCTCATGGATACCTGTTAGCCCTTTATTCATAGGTTCCACGGTCAGGATAAAAAAGTGTGAAGGATGAAAAGTGTTTAGGCAGGAGGTCAAGATCCTAAAAACACTTCTCCTTAGACTTAGATGGTCAACATGTTTCGACCGTATTAAGGTGCCCTCTCTTAAATGGGTCACGTCAGTCTTCCTCAGGACAGTCTATCTGTCTCAATCCTTATTTACCTCTTGCCTCAGTTTGGTATTTTTAGAGGGAACCCACTTGGAGGGTACTTCCACAAGCGTGGATTGTCATTACTAAAAAGGAAAGTATATAAAATACAGATCAAAGCCAACTATACGATACAATGCCATACATTATCGTATAATGGGAGCAATATCCCACAGCAAGCATTTATATACATTGATGGTTCTTCAACCCCTGGCTCCTATTAGTACCGACAGGCACAAATTGTATTTAAATAGCATTGTATGAAACTAATTGTTTATGTATCAATGCCCCCCAGTCAACTCCTGACTGTTTTCAATTAAAAACCAGACACGGGTCACAAATAATATGGATATATAGTGGGAAAAGGCAAGATGATACGCTACCATGTCTCACATCTATAATAAAATCTTCCCTTGCGCATATCACATCCCTATGAATATTAACCGTCATGAGTAGAGATTAGGGATGAAAATATTTGGGGTTGCTGAGCAGGCTGCCAAAGTCTTCTCGGGTCACAGTACCTCTCCAGGCGCGCAGGTGCCTCTCCAGGCGCTCGTCAGCTCAATGCAGCTCGAGGGAGCCTTTTAAACAGGAAACAAATGTGGGATCACATTGCTTCACCTACCAGCGGGTTCGCCCCTAAGCATTATGGCGGATGCAATTCATCAAGCGTGTGTACTTGCACAAAAGTTATTTTGAGTGTTTCACCAGGTTGGTGCAGATCAATGCTGGCCTTCTCTAAAAACGTGTATCTGGATTATTATCCGTCATCAGTAGAGATTAGACATGAAAATATTTGGGGTTGCTGAGCAGGCTGCCAAAGTCTTCTCGGGT
Source organism: Lissotriton vulgaris (assembly GCF_964263255.1). Lineage (NCBI taxonomy): Eukaryota > Metazoa > Chordata > Amphibia > Caudata > Salamandridae > Lissotriton > Lissotriton vulgaris. The sequence goes on along the minus strand of NC_141693.1, from coordinate 483,892,519 downwards.
CACAGTACCTCTCCAGGCGCGCAGGTGCCTCTCCAGGCGCTCGTCAGCTCAATGCGGCTCGAGGGAGCCTTTTAAACAGGAAACAAATGTGGGATCACATTGCTTCACCTCCCAGCAGGTTCGTCCCTAAGCATTATGGTGGTTGCAGTTCATTAAGCGTGTGTACTTGCACAAAAGTTATTTTGAGTGTTTCACCAGGTTGGTGCAGATCAATGCTGGCCATCTCTAAACACGTGTTTCTGGATTATTGTCCGTCATTAGTAGAAATTAGGCATGAAAATGATTGGGGTTGCTGAGCAGGCTGCCAAAGTCTTCTTGGGTCACAGTACCTCTCCAGGCGCGCAGGTGCCTCTCCACGAGCTAGTCAGCTCAATGCGGCTCGAGGGAGCCTTTTAAACAGGAAACAAATGTGGTATCACACTGCTTCACCTCCCAGCGGGTTTGCCCCTAAGCATTATGGTGGATGCAGTTCATCAAGCGTGTGTACTTGCACAAAAGTTCTTTCGAGTGTTTCACCAGGTTGGTGCAGATCGATGATGGCCATCTCTAAATACGTGTTTCTGGATTATTATCCGTCATCAGTAGAAATTAGGCATGAAAATATTTGGGGTTGCTGAGCAGGCTGCCAAAGTCTTCTTGGGTCACTGTACCTCTCCTGGCGCGCAGGTGCCTCTCCACGAGCTTGTCAGCTCAATGTGGCTCGAGGGAGCCTTTTAAACAGGAAACAAATGTGGGATCACACTGCTTCACCTCCCAGCGGGTTCGCTCCTAAGCATTATGGTGGATGCAGTTCATCAAGCGTGTGTACTTGCACAAAAGTTCTTTCGAGTGTTTCACCAGGTTGGTAGAGATCAATGCCAGCCATCTCTAAACACGTGTTTCTGGATTATTATCCGTCATCAGTAGAGATTAGGCATGAAAATATTTGGGGTTGCTGAGCAGGTTGCCAAAGTCTTCTCAGGTCACAGTACCTCTCCAGGCGCGCAGGTGCCTCTCCACAAGCTTGTCAGCTCGTGGAAAGGCGAAACACTCTAAAATATCAGAGAGACCTACAAGAGACTGCATTTCCCAGAATGCCAGGGGTGAACCTTGCCTGAGAGGTCAGCGATGTGCTCCCACATCCTGCTGTCTATTTAAAGTACTCCCATGAGTCATTGAGCTGACGAGCTCATGGATGAAGCACCTGTGTGCCAGTGAGAGGTACCAGACCTGATATAATGTTTGGCAGCCTATTCAGCAAACGCCAAAATACAAGACTGTATTCTCTACTGATGACGGTTAATAAAGCAGAAACATGTGTCTAGAGATTAGCACTATCTGTGCCAACCTTGGCAAAACACTAGAAAATATCTCAGCGAGCTACAAGAGACTGAATTTCCCAGAATGCCAGGGGCGAACCTTGCCTGAGAGGTCAGCGGTGTGCTCCCACATCATGTTGTCTATTTAAAGTACTCCCGTGAGTCATTGAGCTGACAAGCTCATGGATGAAGCACCTGCGTGCCAGTGAGAGGTACCGGACCTGATATAATGTTTGGCAGCCTACTCAGCAAACCCCAAAATACAAGACTGTATTCTCTACTGATGACGGTTAATAAACCAGAAACACGTGTCTAGAGATCAGCACTATCTGTGTCAACCTTGGCGAAACACTAGAAAATATCGGAGCGAGCTGCAAGAGACTGCATTTCCCAGAATGCCAGGGGCGAACCTTGCCTGAGAGGTCAGCGGTGTGCACCCACATCCTGTTGTCTATTTAAAGTACTCCTGTGAGTCATTGAGCTGACAAGCTCGTGGATGAAGCACCTGCGTGCCAGTGAGAGGTACTGGACCTAATATAATGTTTGGCAGACTACTCAGCAAACCCCAAAATACAAGACTGTATTCTCTACTGATGACGGTTAATAAACCAGAAACATATGTCTAGAGATCAGCACTATCTGCACCAACCTTGGCAAAACACTTGAAAATATCAGAGCGAGCAACAAGAGACTGCATTTCCCAGAATGCAAGGGGCGAAACTTGCCTGAGAGGTCAGCCCTGTGCTCCCACATCCTGTTGCTCACTTGGGGTTAGAACACCTAATGGCTGGACGAAATCAGATCTTAGCGGTGCGATTACCTGTAATAAACCTAATTATAAAAAACATATATAATAACATTCTGGTCAACTGGACACTGTGGTCATCAGTCAAAGATATGATCATCATGCATAGGGTTGAGAGCAACCACATTCCTCTATCCCTCTATATCCTTGCTACCCCTCTATATCAGTGACAATTCTGGTCACTGTCCCTCAGATATTACACAAGATCTTGAACCTACATGTAATGTGCATCACCTGGAAAGGTGGCAAATAGTCACCCATTCGGAGATTTTGCCTGCTATAGATTAGGAGCTGCACAGCTTGCTAGATGTGATTCAACATGAAGCCTCAACAGAAGAGGGTAATAAGACCCTTGGTACCCTACACAGCAACTTTGACCATATTTTAACTTAATTTACAATCCCTACCAGAAATTCAAATAGTGTAGTTCAGAAATCTAACAACAGGTACACCCTACACAGCAACTTTGACCATATTTTAGCTTAATTTACAATCCCTACCAGAAGCTCTAAAAGTATAGTTCACAAGTCTAACAACTGGTACAATGGAAAATGTTGGAGACTTAAAAGCCCGCTGGTACAGGCCATTAAGGCGAAAGATGTTGCGCAAATTCATATTTGTAGAAAACTGTACAAGCATATCTGGGCATTGCTAAAAGGGCTTGGGATGAGCAGAGGTGGCAGGACCTTAAAAAGGCCTCCCCAGCCAAAGATTTTACAAACTTTTGGGCACTTGTATCAATGCCACCCTGGAACAATATAATCATGTTTCTCCACGTAACTGCTTTGATCACATAAAGAACCTTTATTGTGATGGCACCCCAAGTACAGCTAAGGATACTGCAGAGGCTCCCTTTTTTCCAAATAGCGCTGAGCCTCTGTTTGAAATCAGTGCTGCTAGCCCGGATGGTATCCCAGATAGTAGATATCTTCCTTCATGACACTGAAGCTTGGTCTAACTACATCCTCTTTTTTGCTAATGTTATTGCAAGGGGAGCCCCGATACCAGACTCCTGGAGGCTGGTTATAGTGTTCCCAATCTATAAAAAGGGTGATTGATCCAAGCCTTGGGACTACAAGCCAATTGTTATTATAGATCATATCCAAAAGATTTTTAGTCAATGTGTATTAGTTAATATTCATTAATGGGTAGACATAAATAGCATGCTAAGCCCTTTCCAGGCCTGGTTGCGGACAAGGGTGGCCACTATTGTTCACGTTATTTTTTATTTTTTACTAATTTACTGAAAAACAGTTGTAATCAGCAAGGGTAACCTCTACGCTGCTTTTGTCGATATGAAATCAGCTTTCGATCTAGTCTCTCGCCACAAATTATGGAAAGTCCTCAGGGATATGGGTATGTCCCACGACATTCTGTCTATCATAGTCCACTTACTTGATATGAACTATGCTGATATTCACTGGGGTACGCAGAGTGAGATGACAGAGGATCCCAGTATCCAGAGGTGTACAGCAGGGCGGTGTGCTGCTCCCACCCTGTTTTCCTTGTTTTCAAATGATATAGTATCAGGTTTAACTTTGCCCCACACATATGCTCCATCACTGGCTATCACGAAAACCCCTTTTTTATTGTGTACTGATGATACCTTGTTAATTTCCAAAAGCTTCTGAACCACTTTGAGGAGTTCTGTTTCTCCAGGGGTTTAGAAATCAAATCCTCAAACACAAAACTGATGCTTTTTCATCTGCACAAATCATATTAAGGGAGATTGGTATTTGATGGTGTGCCTTTGGAGAGGGTGGAATCTTTTGCATACTTGGGGGTCACTGGCGGACACTGTGTCTTGGAAGCCTCATGTTTGCAAGGTGGTTGTACAGCATAATGAAATATTGGGGCCATTTCAAAAGAGCGCTGGGCCACCTTAAGTAATAGCTCCAGCCTTCCAGATTTACATGAAAAGAGCACTGAGATCTGCCATATTTGGGGTGAATTGTTGGGCTTTGCAAACATTGATGAGCTTATCAGAACAGAGAATAAAGTCCTGAGAAATATTCCCCATCTACTACAAAGCACCCCCTCATATCATCTGACAATGGATATGAGTGTAAAAAGGGAATAATGAAAATGTAGAATGCACCTTTTGCTGTTCTGGAGGCATCTATGGTCTACTCCCGAGTTAGCCCATTACACTGCTGCTCTTCAGAATGTAATTAGATCTGACAGTTTCCACAAAATAAATTGGCTTTATAACATCCAGTGGATATTTAGCTCCATAGGGTTGGGTGACCTGTGGGAAAACACTTCTGAAGCTGTCCTCCCTTCCAAGGAATCCCTGAAAAAACGTTATTGGGCAAGAACAGTGTTTGATGAAGTTCCCAGAGTTGCAAGCACCTCTTTGACAAGTGATTTTCTTGATTTTGAATCGTTCTTTGCATATGAACAGTTCTGAGAATCCATTACAGTGCCACTAGACAAAAAACGATGGGCCTGTTTATGATGGCGGTGAACCCACCACTGGCACCATGCCGGTGGCGGGTTCACCACCATCGTGGGCCATTCTTTGCCTGTCAGAAAAGGATGGTGGGCGGTGTGCTGGCGGCTGGAATGCTCGCCCCCACCGCACGTCCGAAACAGGTAATCATTACGATTGCCGTCAGACCCAGCCAGCATACCTAGAATGGTGGCGGTGCCTATCAGGCACTTTCATCCCATGCAGACAGGATTTAGAGCCCAATAGGGCACGGAGACCACTCTCCTAGCCGTAGTAGAAGGAGCGAGGAAAATTCTTGATGACGGAGTGTAGTGTAGTTCCTATTTTCCCTATAGGCCCTGCGCATTGGAATAACATAAACAGCAGTGTAGACGTAGAAGTGCGGTCTTCCAGGTCTCTACTGACTATGCTAAACTTAATTGGGTTTGTACCAACTAGCTCAGAGGTCACTGGAAACTTTCTTGACTGAATAGGGAGTGATCACCTCCCCTGGCTCAGACAAGAAGGGATTCAGTTTTCCAACAACCGCATAAACATGACAACTTTGCTCCTTAGAATAAGAGTCAATCTCTAGAGTCGTGTGAAACAATAGACAGTTATTTTACTCCGTCAGTTGTGCAGATTACTTTCACCAAGATGCAGAGAATAGAGAGACGGGCGTTTTCAATAAAAGGTATTATTTATTGAACAGTCTTTCTTCTGATGCAAGAGAAATGAATTGCCACAATTGTAAGACTTGTTATTATAAAAAGTGCGTACAGTAAAAGGAGGATTGCGAAATAATACTGTAAAAGCATTGATATGGTTTCTTTGCCATACAATGGTTAAAATGAATAAAATATATACATTCATATATACATTAGGCTAACGTACTCAACCGGTGCTTCTAACTATGCCTACCCCAGTGTACCTGACCTAAGCCTAATACTTGGAAGGGAGTAAGTGAGTAGCAGTTTAGTTAAGTTGGTTTTGCCAAGGATTTGATTCAAGAATTCTCTCTAAGGGTTTAGTCAACACCATACCTCTGGAATAGAATGTTGGAGGTCTTGTATCTCCTTTCAGGACTCGATATCCCAGTCACTCGCAAGAGTAGGCTGGAAACGCCGGAGCTGGATTTTCTCGGCAAGAGAAAAGACAGCGTCTCTCTCAGCGCATCAAGGAGGAGGAGGGGCAGCGTCCGTGGGCTGCTTGCATCTGCTGGGCTCTGCAAGGGACAGCTGTTCTGCTCCTGTATTCACCACACCATCGTTATCGACGTCGCGTTTGCTCAATGCAACGTTGGTAATATTTATACCTGAAAGGTGCCTTGTTTGACGTACGTTTTTGGACATAAGACGTCAATAAGGATGTCACTAGGAAGTGATCGTCCTTTCAGTGCTCATTAGAGTTCTATTACTAATCAAAACATAGCAAGCGGGGCTTTCCCAGTTTGCTGGGTTTTATCTTGCTGAAGAACTCGGAGTGTAATCTAGGAATCTAAGATAGTGGCTTCTGCTGTGTCATCTGCTGTAATGAGCTGCAGAGGCGAGTTTCAGAAATATGGCTGAAAATATGGCTCTGATCGTTTATGCCATTATAGGGGTATGAATGGATTATATCCGTATAGGGGCATAAGGTCACAGTATTGATCGGGGTCCTAGATTAGAACACAACACCCACTCCACAAATTTATGTCCATCAAATTACTAAAAACTAAAGCAATAAGATGCATGTGTAACATTACCACCCCAAAATACATATTCGCATTTGAAATGGCGTATTTGAAATACATGGAAATATAGGTACTGTACGTCTTTAAGCATAGAAATCATTCAAAATTATACCATATGTAATCAGTGAACGATCTTGCGAAAAAAATTACACATGAAATATCTCTTTATACAGAAAAGAAGGGCGAGATAATTTCATCACATAGAAATGCAATTGCTGTAACGTGTGCTAGAGGCTGAGGTAAAGTTATTTTGTCTCTAGATTTACCTAAAAATAGAAGTTCTGTTCTTTATGAATAGTTCTACTTTAAGCAAAGAATTTGTGCCAGAAAAAAGGTAAATATTTTGAAAAATGTTCGAACCAAAAAAAAAAACTTTTCATGGTGAACGGGGGAATAGACTTCCAACGCTTTTCAGTAGTTTTTGTTGTTCAAAACTGAAGGCCGAGTTCATGGGAACGCTGTGTGTCGGAATGCTTTTTAAAAATTATTGTTTCGGTTCAGGGGAGAACATCATATCAGACAGGCACTCAAAGAATTGGTCTACAAAATCAGGTGACAGTTCGACCAAGTTCGATAATGCTGTAACTTGGCAGGTGTGAGAATGATTGCTATCATCGGTGTCTGGATCAGCAATGCTCACAGAAGGTCGTACCTGGGTGATGTTGCTTTTATTTCTTGCTCCACTGTCACCACCTAGTCGTAGAACAAGAGTCTCAACGAATGCCGTCATCAGGATTGGTAGCCGCTTGGGACAACACAGTGCGTGAGCCGTTACAGGACTTAGCAAAGTATCGATATCCATTGGTACTGCTGATGGAAGTGCAAGACACATGTCTAACACGCATTCATCTCCGCATAGCATACATCGAAGCACAGGTAAGATGCAGGTCTGCCATATAGGTCTGAATGAAAGAAACCAGGTCATGTTCAGATCTCTCAGCCTGGCCAATCCAAGGACTCTAGTTATTCGGTCCCAGTAGCGTACTGCTAGGATCGTTTCTTCCATCCTTGCTGAAGTCATGTCTGTGTTTTGGCTTGCCATATCGGAGCAGGAGGGTCAAAAATAAAATGCCTGCTACAAGTCCCAAAATCAGGGGTATGCCGCCAAAGACTGAATGGACAAAATTAGGAATAATTCCTAGGATTGCTTTGAATGATGTTAACAGTCCCGAAAAAATGGTCTTAAATACGCCTGGGATGCCTATGGCACTGGACATATTTAGAATTTGGCTAAGCATTTCTGTGAAATGCACGGGGCAATTTGTGGATAAAAGGTCATGTATCTCCGAAGCTGTCCTTGCAACTTGGAGATCATACGTCTCTTTTGATGACGTGATGGGCACTGTTGTCTGCAAAAGCACAGACTTCATTCTGCTTAGAGTATCAATTCGTATAGAAGAGACATTCAAACGAGGCCATATGGGAGTCTCGGAGTCTCCAGGGCCGTTTGGAAACAATGCTTGCATACAGCATTTGACCATGGAAGTTACTTGTACGAGATATGCTTTCCCTGGCATTAGGCCACAACAGCTGTGATCCGTTATTAGAATGTAACTCCCGTTCGAGAGTTGCTTAAAGAAAGGCTCTATCTGCGTTACAGGTGTGACATGTTGGTGGCATGAAAGGTTATTTGAATTTCCTTCACAGGCCCCGTGTAAATTAATACCTTGGCACAAAAGTATACCGCTTAGTGAATGTTTGCAGTTTTCACCACTAAGAAATACATTTTTGTTGCTGTCACTATAGCATGTGTGTGTATATGGTAATTCCCATGCTGACTTAATGTACCCTTTACCCAAACGTTCATACTGGCCAATCGGCATGTATTCAAGGCAATTTTTAAATCGGAAAGTTGTTATCGGAATTGTGATAATCCTGTGTATTATCCATTCAATGACAGGACTTTCTGACATTGTCAATGGTAATCTCTCAAGTTTTTCGATGCTCAGGATTGTATAGTCTGCTCCTTTCTGTGCCAAGCTGATTTGTTTATCAGTAAGGTTAAAGATGGAAAACAATGACGTTGTGTTGATTAAACGCCATGGCACATAGCCTGAACGAAGATTTTGCAGCGTCCAGCCTAACTGTACAATAGAACGCAATTGTGACTGGCCATGCTGTAACATTAGCAAGTCTTTGTCTATTATATCTATGGCAGATGATACAATACTGTCCAGTGAATATATTCTGGAGGACAGAGTCATTAACCCATTGTCCACAACAGAAAGTGATTTTTCCAAATTAATACGATCAATTTTTCGTATTTTTTCAGCTGTTTCAATTTGTGTTACTTTCCAAGCCTCGTTGTAAGCCGCATATATACTGGTCGCTATGAAACTTTTTGACGCTGTTTGCGAGGTCCCAGAATAAAATCGCGCAAATCAGCACCATCTTTAAGTAAAGATAAGTGTTGCTTAATTTCTGCCAGTGTGGATGATTCTAGCCATTCAAGGCACAGTTTCCCTACACTGTATGTTGTTACTTTCCCTGGATGTTGTCTCTGGGAGTATCTAGGGTCTGGTCTGGTCATTGTTAACCCCTGTGTTTTGTTCAGGAATCTATCTTGACAGTTATTTGTGTCAATAGGCCAGATTAACCACTTTTTCCAATCAGGATGTGTTCTGTTTAGATGTAAAATTTGAGATACGTCTATTTCAACTTCTGTTGTTGTATTATCAGGTATCGGCTTTGGAATAGACGGTTTGTTAAGGTCTTTAATCTTAGCTAGGCCAAGACAGGTTGTTTGGTGAATTGTGTCATTTAAGAACATTATTTGTTCTGGGATCACGCAGGCTCGAAATAATGCTTCTATGCCTTGTACCTGCCATTCTTTTGTACCCCAGATGGTTTTTGTTTCAATGTTATTTTTCCAAAAATCAAAACCAAATGTCATCATTTTTTCATAAAATGCTTCTGAATATAACAATTTAGTATTTGTCAACATTGATTTCAATCCTGTTTTATCTAACAGTTTATAATAAAACGTTTCTGCATCACTTGTGTTAAACCCTGAGAAGTACTGAAATTTCTCATAGAATGTTTTAGAACTGCTTTTAGGTGGAGTAGCACAATGTTCCCATTAGTTATATTTAAAAACATTTCTAGGTTGTGCAGATTTATGTAAGTAATGGTCTCCGTAATAAGAGAAGCAATACATTTGTTCATAATTAGACGAACCTTGTAAATAATCATGTTCTGTAAATCTTGCTGACAACACTAAATCAGACATCATATTATTTATACTTTCAAAATCCCAATCATCAGAAAATGTACTTGGTTTTACAAAGTCACTTAATGAAACCTTGAACTGGTGAGGATATTTAAGGATTTCAACCGGACCATATACTTCATAGTCAGTTTTGTCCCATACTACCCCGCCGGGTATTGGAATGGCTGTGACATTTACTGTCGATAGTTCTCTTTTCTTCACGTGGGATGATTTGTGTGGTTTTAGGACTAAGTTGATGTTCTGACTTGCTGTGTCCATTGAACTGTATTTTCCCTCAATGAATTTTCCCAAACAAAGTACCATGATGAGCCAAAGCAGGAGAAAAATTACACCTAGACCAAACCAGTACTCTAACCATGGAGAAATAAGGTAAATTTCCTTGAGTTGATGAAAGAGTTCTGTTGCTTTTTCTTTAAAAGTCTTTGTTTCTGGCGTTACTTCAGGGTTGCTTAGATCTTCAGAAAAGTTATCGAAATTGATGAAGAAGCCAGAGGCAGTTCTGTCAATTGTTGGAATTGTTTTCTCAATTTGTCTTTCGGTAGCACATTCTGATGCCACATCATTGTAGACTGGTGTTTCTTGACGAACTGATTCAATCTGTGTTTCAAGAGGCACGAGTTCCATGGCATTATTGCGTAGTCCCTCTCTGTGCACTGCAGGTTTATCAAATGTGATTAGTCTTTCAGTTTGAACCTCTTGAATTGTTGCAAATTTGGGTATTCTGTTATTTCTTGGGAGTCCACTGGGCCTACTGTTGATTATAGACCACATGCTTGTGGTTTTACCAGGTCGATTGATACAACTCTGTTCTCCTTTTTACCAGCAAGAGGCGGTAGTACTACTGATCTTGTTCCGTTGATTGCCAAGACAGGTACTGCTTTTCTGTAAGAAGGCCCAAATTCCTTCTTCACCGCTATTTTTTCTCTGACTAGATCCCCAATCTTTGGAATCCAGACAGGTCTTGCTGGGGCTGGTGGTGCCTCTTCAGTGGTAGTTTGCTGTTGCTTTAAATTAATGTTGCTTAAGGATTTTCTTGTTTCATTCAAGTCCTGTAAAACAGCCAAACGATCTTTGATGTCAAAGTCTTTATTCTTATCTTCTGCCACTGATACCTGACGATCTAAGTCCTGAATGTGCATTCTAGTTCCGAACAATAGTTCGTACGGGCTGAAACCTTTTAGAGAATTTCTTGGCAAATTGTTTAGACTAAGCTGGACACTTATTAAATGTTTGACCCACCCATCACCCGAACCTAATACCTTCGCTGTTATAGATTGCTTTATGTCCCGTTTTTTTCTTTCCACTACACTGTTCCCTTCGGGGTGTGATGGACAAGAGTATCGCAACCCAACGCCCATACTGGCCATGGCCTCCTTATAAGCTCGAGAGCTGAAAGCAGGACCCTGGTCAGAATGGAACATGGCAATTGCGTATGTGCCGATATAGACTCGCAGATCTGTTATAACAGTTTTGGCGTCAGCCGAGCGCTGGGGCCACATTTTTTAAGTGAATTTTAGTCTTAAATGACTAATAGCACGCGGGTTTGCATATAGGCAGCATTACGCTTCCTACATACCAGGCCATGGCATTACTGCGCTTGACTCGCTGCTGCGATCTCTGTCGCAGTCCAGACAGTTCTTTACATATTTATAGTGGTGCAGGCTCATCCCTGGCCACCAGTACTCCGCTTGTAATTCAGTCAGAGATTACTTCATCTGTTTGTGCCTTGGACCTTCACCCATGTGTGCGTCAGCTATTAATATCTTTCTCCGGTTCGTGTTTGGAATTACCCTATCCCCCACTCCAGGGATTCAAGCAAAAGGAACGGAGTTTGCATCAATTACGTATGCATAATTGAGTGGATAGTTCACGGGTAGTGCTGCACAGTCGCTTTTTAAGGACGTTTTTACTGCCAGTATGGTTTCCCCGTCTATGTATTTTTCTGAACGCTTTTTTGTGGCTAAGGAAGCCGGTTTAGTTGCTTCCGCTGTGGCTGTAATAGCCAATGAATTCCTTGCAACGTGAACGCCATCACGTTGATGACTCAGAGTGTGTATCACGTGAGTCTTTTGTAGTTCTTTTTGTAAAAGAACTACCTGTTTCTAAAGCATTTTATGCTTGATTGTGGCACCTGTGTAATCTTTGTAATCATTTTTAACCCAGCTCTGCAACTTGTTATTGTAAGAGTTGACGCAAAAATGCGAATCGCACACGATTAGTGTCGGGAATTCACGTTCTGCATTTTCAAGCACCATCTTTAAAGATCTGATTTCAGCTCGCTGAGCCGAACAGTTTCTCACTGATTCAGTTTTTGTTATTTTCGGTCTGAATTTACCGCACAGCCAGCGACCTTTAACAATCGCGCAGGCTGCATCATACGATTTGTTTTCTACATTGTAGTGCTGTACAAATCTGTCTGTATAGATTATACAAGAGTATTGTTGGAGAGGCAGAATTTCGATTGGCAGAGGATATTCTTGTTCATAAGTTAAATCATTCCGTTTTTTCATGTGCGGGGCGAAATAGTATTTTACATCTTCCGCCCCAAGAGAATTTACACACTGTATCCATTTCGGATCCAGTGACACTGTAGGCAGGTTTACTGGGCTGAATAGCGCCTCGAAGGCGGATTCCGCTGTGAGTACATTGATCCTTTTGCCATGTGCTAGTTCTCGTTCATTCGCTAATGCAGTTTCTACTGCTTTCACAGTATTTTCTGTGGGACTGAATGTTTTTTCTGCTTGTGTGTACAAGTGTGATTTGTAAGCTATTGGTACCGTTTCTCCCTCATTAGAGGTTAGGTACGTGAATCCGCATCTTCCTGGGATGACTTTGATTACAAGATTGCGTGTATTGTCACGTGTATCTAAGTTTGTTTTTGCTAACATGTCTGTTTGCAGTGATCTCAAAATTTCTGTGTGTTTTTGAGTCCAGTTGATTGGTTTAATTAGTTCATAGAGAGGTTTAACCCTCTCCGCATAATTTAGAATGTAAGTGCTTCCGAAATTCAGGAAACCTAGAATCGATTGTAAGTTCTTCAGCGTTTTTGGTGCTTGGAGTACAGCGCACTTCTCTAAGAAGTTGTCCGCTAGGCTTTTTCCTTCACTTGATAATTTGTATCCTAAAAACAATACTGTCAGATGGGCAATTCGAGACTTTTTAAAGTTGAATTTGTAACCCTCTGCTGCGAACCCAAGTATTATGGTGTTCACCCTTTTCAAGTGAGTCTCCAAGTCGTCGTCTGTTAGATAGATGTCATCAACATAAGATAATGCCTCATCATCATATATTTGTAGTAACTCTGTTACTCTGGCTGAGAATAGTCCTGGGCTGGTCTTGAATCCCTGTGGGAGCCTACAGAAATTTTTCTGTGACCCCATTACTGAGAAAGCGGTCAAGTATCTGCTTTCTGGTGCAATATTTTGACAAAAGAAACCATTTGATATGTCTAATGTCGTTTTATATTTTTTACAAACTATGTTATTCATTAGTGCAGCACTATGCGAATTTTGTACTGCAAATGTTTTACAACACGAGTTAAGGTGTCTGTAGTCCAAGACTAGACGATATGAATCGTCCGGTTTGAAGACAGGAAACAAAGGATTGTTCATTTGAGAGGCGCATGTTTTGATCACCCCCTGGTATTCAAGTTGATCTAAAATCTCCCTGACTTGTCTTTTAGCTTCTTGCTTAATTGGATACTGCTTTTGTGCAGTCGGTTGACTTTTTAACTGGATTTTGTGAGGAGGAGAGTCCTCATACCATCATACATGATTTTTATATAATGCTGGTGCCTGCCCATTTTCTCGCATATATATATTTAGTGTGAATCGGAATGTGATTCGAGAAGGCAGGCATAATCATTTCTTCGCCACGAGGGCACTTCCTGACAAACTCTGGGGGCCAGTCTTTTTCAGCTAAGAGGATGTCATAGCCTTTTGAGAGTTTATCCCAAAATAGACCCCTTATTTTCCTAGTCTTATCTCCCTCTATACGCAGTGTTATTTCATATATCTTATGAGGCTCGCTAACTCTGGTGTCAGCAGTTTCTACTTGAATGTATTAATTCGTGTCCACTGTCTACAGATGACTCATCAGGATCTTGCGAGCTATGGTGATTTCTGCTGCACTGTCTAACATTGTCTGTGCCCACTCCCCGTTTTTCAGCTGTGTCCTCAGTATTCTTGGCATGTTCGATTACTCTAATACTGGCTACCTTCTTTCTTGGAAATTGAGATTTTTTACTTTGAGCAGCTTCCTTGTCTTTGGACTTGGTGTGCTCTCCTGGGTCTGACCGTCCTCTTCTTTCCGATTTCTGCGAAAAAGATCGAGAGGGACGTGTATCAATACTTTGATATCTATCAGGCTTCTTCAAGTTATCCCTATTTCTTTGGCTCAAAAGGAGCGTACTCATCCGGTGGTTCCCCTATTTTGTAATAGTGGAACTCATTTGTTGCAGTGTCTGCCACTGGAAATTTTATCCATGAATAGAATACCTCTGTCTGCCGATATTCGTGTGCCTCTATCACAAAGACGACTGTGCCACCTTGTGTCGTCAGTCCATTTTCTATAAGTTTTAACGTTATAGTTTTTCTTATGTTGACCGGGATGATTATTGCACCCGGTTCAGTAATTTCACCGGGACCCTGCTGAGTCGCATTTACTGCGGCTCCAGTGGTTCCGTTGTTCCCGCCTTCTCCTGGCATTTTACTGTCAGGAAGGCCTTTTGTTGCAGATCAGGTTTCAAGGAGACAAAGATTAGGTGCACAATATTTTGGAACACTGTATCCTTCAACGTTGAATAAACCAGAGCTTTACATAGGAATCTCTTCCTACTAAGTTCGGGCGGATTTTAACCTTTCACCCACTCCAGACGTCTATTGGAGTATTTACGGTAGAAAGGGTCTGTGTGAAAAATGCACGACTGAGTTACTCTAACGTCTTGCGTTAGTTTTATCGCCTTACCAAACGTTGGGCGCCATGTAGTGTAGTTCCTTTTTTCCCTATAGGCCCTGCGCATTGGAATAACATAAACAGCAGTGTAGACGTAGAAGTGCGGTCTTCCAGGTCTCTACTGACTATGCTAAACTTAATTGGGTTTGTATCAACTAGCTCAGAGGTCACTGGAAACTTTCTTGACTGAATAGGGAGTGATCAGCTCCCCTGGCTCAGACAAGAAGGGATTTAGTTTTCCAACAACCGCATAAACATGACAACTTTGCTCCTTAGAATAAGAGTCAATCTCTAGAGTCGTGTGAAACAATAGACAGTTATTTTACTCAGTCAGTTGTACAGATTACTTTCACCAAGATGTAGAGAATAGAGAGACAGGGTTTTCAATAAAAGGTATTATTTATTGAACAGTCTTTCTTCTCATGCAAGAGAAATGAATCGCCACAATTGTAAGACTTGTTATTATAAAAAGTGCGTACAGTAAAAGGAGGATTGCGAAATAATACTGTAAAAGCATTGATATGGTTTCTTAGCCATACAATGGTTAAAATGAATAAAATATATACATTCATATATACATTAGGCTAACGTACTCAACTGGTGCTTCTAACTACGCCTACCCCAGTGTACCTGACCCAAGCCTAATACTTGGAAGGGAGTAAGTGAGTAGCAGTTTAGTTAAGTTGGTTTTGCCAAGGATTTGCTTCAAGAATTCTCTCTAAGGGTTTAGTCAACACCATACCTCTGGAATAGAATGTTGGAGGTCTTGTATCTCCTTTCAGGACTCGATATCCCAGTCACTCGCAAGAGTAGGCTGGAAACGCCGGAGCTGGATTTTCTCGGCAAGAGAAAAGACAGCGTCTCTCTCAGCGCGTCAAGGAGGAGGAGGGGCAGCGTCCGTGGGCTGCTTGCATCTGCTGGGCTCTGCAAGGGACAGCTGTTCTGCTCCTGTATTCACCACACCATCGTTATCGACGTCGCGTTTGCTTAAGGCAACGTTGGTAATATTTATACCTGAAAGGTGCCTTGTTTGACGTAAGTTTTTGGACATAAGACGTCAATAAGGATGTCACTAGGAAGTGATCGTTCTTTCAGTGCTCATTAGAGTTCTATTACTAATCAAAACATAGCAAGCGGGGCTTTCCCAGGTTGCTGGGTTTTATCTTGTTGAAGAACTCGGAGTGTAATCTAGGAATCTAAGATAGTGGCTTCTGCTGTGTCATCTGCTGTAATGAGCTGCAGTGGCGAGTTTCAGAAATATGGCTGAAAATATGGCTCTGATCGTTTATGCCATTATAGGGGTATGAATGGACTATATCCGTATAGGGGCATAAGGTCACAGTATTGATCGGGGTCCTAGATTAGAACACGACAGGAGGCTGGCTGCCAAGATTTTATTAGACCTCAGCGCAGCCTACGATACAGTGAATCACCAATTGATGATCCAAAGACTTAGGGAGTAACTGGAATAGCATTAAAATGGCTAAAATCTTTCTTGAAAAATCGAGTTTTTATAGTCTTCGAAGAATTCACCTTGAAGCAAATACCCCAGACATGCGGTGTACCCCCAGGATCCTCCCTTAGTCCAACTATGTTTAATATCTATATGAGCTCCCTGACAGGAACTGTATGTTCAGCTGGGGTACAGATGGTCATGTTTGCCGATGACACCCAGCTAGTTGTCTCCCTTAATCAGCAGGACAATTCTGGTCCTGGCCTGGCCTCATGTCTCGAGAAGGTATCCAGATGGATGGATAACTCATTCTCAAAACATAATGGAGCAAAGACTGAGCTTATGCTCCTGGGTCACTCTGTTCCATCAAATATAGAACCCCTGTGGCCCAGCTGTCTGGGCTTAACTCCTGCCCAAAAAATTAATTAGGAGCCTGGGTGTCGGGCTTGACTGTAATCTCAATCTTAAGGAACAAGCTCGGAAAGTCGTAGTTAGCTGCTATGGCCTCCTAAGAATGATCAGAGGGATCCTTCCCAGCTTCCTTTTGCTGCTAGAAGGCTACTAGTTCAGGTTTAAATCCTATCATGGCTGGACTATGCTAATGCCCTCTATTTAGGAGCCCCTCAGGCCTCAACTAAAAGACTGCAAACTGTACAGAATTTTGCAGCTCGCCTTCTATTGAACATTGCAATATGCCTCTCAGCGAAACCTGCTCTTGCCACTCTTCACTGGCTACCAATTCAAGAAAGAATTCATTTCAAGGCGTTGTGTATTGCACATAAAGCTCTCACTGGGAAGGGCCCGCCAATGATTCATTCTATGATTCAGCCCTACCGAACTAGGAGGGCATTGAGATCTGACAAAAAAGGCCTAATCGTAGTCCCGAAGATCAGGAGATCACGAACTGGAGGCCATCTGTTTTCATATGACACAGCTAAGCTTTGAAACCACCTGCCAGATCACATACAGCTTGAACCTAATTATTTGAACATTAGAAAACAACTGAAAACTTTTCTTTCCCCTTGATCTGGTCAAAGCTTAAGTAGTGCCACAGGTAGCGCTGGGATGCTCACGGGTAACTAGGCGCTTTACAAATGCTTTTTCATTCATTCATTCATCTGCCACATTAGGATGCTGCATTCCCGCCAGCCTGTGTATGGCGGTTCAACCGCCATTCAAAGGCTGGCAGGGATGTACTTTGCGGGCACCCCCGTGTGCAAGGGCATGGGAATTGTGCACAACTGGAGAATTGTGCACAACTTTAGGGGGGGCACCTATGGTACCCCCTACAGTTCCCTGCACCAGTGCCTGCAATGTAGTGCAGGGAAATACAGAACATGCATTTTTGCCATTACGGTGGGTGCTGCAGCTAGCAGCACCCGCTGCAATGGTAAACATTCACAATGCGACCTCCACAGTGGCAGTCACATTGTAATTGAATGTGCGGGACCGCCGCCATATGGGTGGGTGGTCCCAATTCCTGGGAAGATGGCGGACGAGCTTAAGTCTGTCCGCCATCATAATCACCCCCAATGGTTCCAGTTTCAACCAGGCACCTTACAGCTGAAATCTTTTACTTTTAAATGGGTCTCGTCTGATTGTGTGTTGCATGCAATCACTCAAAGGAAACTGTAGCCCATGTCTTTTTCGCTTATCATGTCTATGCCTGTGCCTGCTCCTTTTAGCGTTCACCCCTTTACATAGAGCTTGACACAAGAAGTCACAGCACTGCTCTCCATATACTCAGATCGGACTGCCGGCCTTTATATGCCTGTGTTGTAGACAAATGTCTTGATGCTATTCGGTCGGCCTGAAGGCAGGCCCTCTTTTTTGTACATGTGAATAATAATTTGTATTTGTTAATGCAATTTGTAATTTTATCTATTGCTAATTTTTATGTGGCAAGCACTTTCATTGTAATCTTATGAATTTTCAACCTTGAACATTTAATTACCATTTGTGTCCATTTTCAGCATGCTGTGTCTTGTATGTACTTTCATGGCTATGACAGCCGAAATAAAGTATTTGGTGATGATAATGTTTTGCAGCCCAGATGGATCTCTTTCCCTTTGGGAATCAGCACTGCCAGCCTCAACAGGAGCACCCAGTGGTTTAGGGGACCCCTCCTTGTGTCAACCAATGTCAATGATGAAAGGAGTTCTTTTTTCTAAAGATTCCCCTGCCCTTTTAATGGACATATGCTGATTTAATAATATTTTCCAGTCAGGGATGTGAAGGCAAATGTGGAATTCTAATGTACTTTGCAGGCTACATTTCTCGCATTTGCAGGCCATCTCACAGTGGTCGCAAAATGGCTTTGTTTCAAAATATTCATCAGTCGGGACATTTTGGGGCATTATACAAATTCATATTTTGAGATGTGATATCAGTACAGCAGTCACAATCCCCTTTCTCTGGAAAAATACTGACTATATTGTGACCCGACCTTTATTACATTGGTCCCAGTATATCCCTCAGTGAGTAGCTTCCGAAGTCTTATTTTCACTATATAGGTAAATGTGGCATTTTCCTTTTGGATTGTGATTCCAAGGTACTTTTCACCAGTTAAGTTTAAGAAAATTATATTATGTTTGTTTTAAGTTCAATTTTGATGTTAGATTTATGCTAAAGATGTTCTAAAGGTAACTTTGTAAAAGTATGATTTTTGCTGCCTTGAAGCCGGGCAATAGAAAACAGTTCTGCTGCTTTTCTTTCTCTACACTGGCAAGGGCCTTCCCAGAAGAGAACAGTAGATTGGCCTCCCAACATGTTTATGTCACATGAAGAAGAACTTTATACTAAGGTTCCATCCGAGATCACTGTCTCTGCTTCCAGTTGGGTATAAAACATTTCCAAACCAATCAAAGATGGCTTGCCGGAGGTGAGGAATCTAGTTTGCATTTGGCAGGGCCTAGGCTGAGCTTGGCAGCTAAAAATCCACAAGTGAGGGTCCTATCATTTTGAACAAATGCTTCTAGGAGAACTTGCAGGCAAGCAAGCGGGTCCTGCAGCAGAATAGAGATAGGTGAACTGTGGGGATTTTGTATACAATCAGGAACTGTTACAAAAGTGAGATGGTTGAGCTGTGGGAATTCTATGGAAACTGGATCATGGTTATCACTAATTACAGCCTAGTGTCGGGAATAAATTAGTACACCACTATCAGCTAATCAGACCACAAATGAACCCTGCCAATGAAGAGGTCCGACGGGTATACAGCTCTACACTTTTACCCAGGGATCAGAAGCGCTTGGACTCCTGACCTGTGCACAGGTCACAAAAGGCTGAAGAAGCATTTCATCCTGCGTGGAAGATCAGCTGCTCAGATGGAAGTTGACTGCACTGGACAATATTAGACACCTGGCTGGAGAAAGATCCTGACTCTATAGGCCTTCCCTGGTAGCATGGTAGCTGTGGAAAAGAAAAGACATACAGGGAAGTGAGCTTTTGTTATTTTGCGGCATGTAGAGGACATGGGCTAGGTGCCAATGCTCCATGAAAAAGACACAGGATCTTATTTATCAAAGTTTTGCATCATTTCTGCACCATGCAATAGCCACAAGAGTTACAAAAAGCCTGAGTTAGATTTATCAAACTCTGCAAAGCCACCTTGCATGGCCCTGGATGGCTTGATAAATCTAGAGTAATGCAAGGCAGGACAAACTGCTGCCTTGCGATTACTCTGTGGCAGGGAGGGGTTCCAGGGGTGGAGCATGGGTGTTAACATGTATCCCCCATGTATTGTTTGTTTATTCCTAATTTACCATTGGTGGTACACCTGGGAATGCTTCAAAATGTTACACCTCCCCAAGTGAGGAATAACAAGGACAAAAATGCCTCTCAGGTGTCCCTTCCTGCACAAAAACAATCCTGTCTACAATGCAGACACCTTTGCAACATAACACAGGGGTGCCTGCATTGGTGCTAGGCACCCATAAATTTGCCAGAATTCAGTAAGGACAGGAATGTGCTGTATAATGGTAAATACGGCTCATTCCTGCCCTTCCACGCAGCGCAATGCAGAAAAGGTGGCTTGCTGAGTTGCGCAGTGTGAATGAATGATACATTTGCCCCACACTCTCTAAAAAGTGACTAGTACTAATGATTGGAAAAATACAACAGTCATCAAAGCACAAAAGCTAGCTTTGCAGCTACGAAATCCAGTTTTGTTCTGGTTTCGCTTGTTAGGCCAAAAGAGAAGGCTTCATGTAAGACTTGAGGTGACATATCTGAATTACGAAAAGCTTGCCAGCTTCAGTACCCTGCCTTGCCTTGCTGGGAGAGTTTAATGTCCATACAAAAAGAGAACTACAAGAGCAAAGAGAGATCATATAATGTTGGGCTGTGATTGATGGGTCGATTATTTAGTTTTAAAAAATCCTAAACCCAATTTCCTTTGTCTATTATTTTCAGCCCTTTTGTAAATATGTACAATTCAGTCTTGAAAAAGTAAACCTATCACATTACACCTATATATGCTTTGCAGATACTAGTAGCGGATTAGCTATCTAGATAAAGCTTCAAGACTAAAAAGCATGGATCTTCAATTGTACTTAGATTTAGTAAAGTATGAGGAGTCAATAACCTTGCAGTAAATGTGTCTGTCTACTCTACTCGTGTCACTTGTTGTTACCTTTGGGGTAATCAAGGTCAAAACAATCTTTTCTTGTTCTAAACAGATTTTATTGAGTTTTCAGAGACAAGCAAGGTAGTCATTACAACTGCTGTGCATTATTGAGACATGGTAAACATTGACATAATGAGCAATAAAATCCATCATCATTCAACAAAAACCTCAAACAAACATCCCCTATGCCCTCCATAGGTTAGTACATCACATCCCATGGAAGGTCAAAACAATCTTGTTTGGAGCACACCTTTGCCCACTCCTTACCTCATATAATTTCAAGCAGCAATGAGTGGCATTCTGTCTAGAATTGGCAACAATCACTTACACAGTTGTCAGAAATACTCAATTGGCATAAACTAAACACTACTCAATCCCAAATCCCCAGAGAAGACCAATATCTCAATTTTAATAAAATTGATGGGACGCACTATAGTTTCACAGACTACATTAACTTTGTAATCAATCATAAAGAAATAGTATCTCAAAGCAAAGCTCATTGTTGTAAGAGAAATATTTTTCGATGCAATTAATTAATTGTGTTGTGGACATGTATATTAGACTGAGGTTTCTGCCTCTTTCCTTCTTTGTATGTTAAT
This sequence comes from Lissotriton vulgaris, assembly GCF_964263255.1. NCBI lineage: Eukaryota > Metazoa > Chordata > Amphibia > Caudata > Salamandridae > Lissotriton > Lissotriton vulgaris. Next base: position 483,871,392 of record NC_141693.1, on the reverse strand, counting down.
GGTCTTCCTTAAGGAATTCCCACAGAAAGTGCATCTAGTGCTGTATTTGTATGTCATTTGCACAGGTTGAACCTAACTATAAATAGCTGTTTCATTAGGGGTCTGTACTCTTATTATGCATGTCTTGAGCTCATGTTAATGATACTGCAGTTCCAAAACAGAAAGAAGACAATATAAGCCATTGGCCGAACAAACTGTTCTTTTTGGTATAATATCAGTTTTTATACATCCTGTTATAATATATGTTAGACCAATAGGCCTTAGGGAAGTCTTCCCCCAAAGATTTGCCTTCCCCTCTCCTATTTATGCTAAATTCGTTTTTTGTTGGTCTTAATCTCTGTGCACTTTACCGCTGGTAACCAATGCTAAAGTGTTTGTGCTCTGTCCTTTAAACATGGTAAAATTGGCGTTTATCTGATTGGCATATTTAATTTACTTATAAGTCCCTAGCAAAGCATACCATATGCCCAGGGCCTGTAAATTAAATGCTACTAGTCGGACTGCAGCACAAAATGTGTCACCCACTTAAGTAGTCCCATCAGAAACATGTTCCAGGCCTTCCATTACAAACTGAATACATCTGTAAACTGCCAAATCAACTTTGCAATATAACCCACTTTCCAAGTCATAAACTACCACTTTATTGCACATATGTTACCCCTAGGTTAGGCCCTAGGTAGACCATAGGGCAGAGTGCATTGTCATTAAAAGGTTGGACATGTATGTTTAGGTTTTACATGTCCAAGTGGTAAAAAAAACTCTTAAATGTATTTTTCACTACATGGAGGCCTACCTATCCCATATGGTAGCATTGGGTTGCCTTATTACATTTATTGAGTGCTAACTTTGACTTGAGAACAGGTAAGCATTCCATGTCTGGTATCTGAGAATTTGTAAATAAAAATAATTTTGTAACAATGTGGAAAATGCCACTTTTAGAAACCCAGCATTTTCCATCTCTAAACTATTTGGTGCCTGCAGTCTCTCTTTAGTCACATGACCTGGTGTAGTTGGCAGTTGGACGGTGCTTATTTCGCCCACACAGCCCCACGATAGAGGAATTAGGTGTACCTGGATGGACCCTCAACTGACAGGATGGGGGCAGAGTTGGGCACAGCCCCACTTGCAACTGAATAGGCTGAACTCTGCCTTCACACAAAGGACTTGTCCCCTATGCATTGTTCATGCCACCAGCGGGACAAGATAGTCAGGAAATGTCAAGCACTTCCATGGTAATTTTCTAGAAATGTCTCCTATTTCAAAGAAGGCACTGTGTATAAAAAGGGGGCCCTGAGACCGACTCTTCAGTTCACTTTCTGGGCCTGCTGAAGGACTCTAAGAGGACTGCATGCTGCTGTGGCCTGCTGTGTACACTGCAAGACTGCTTTGCAGCACTTGGAAGGACTTGTTTGCTGCCTGGAGTCTGTCTTGAACCCTCAGAGACCTGCCCTGCTGCTTAAAGCTTGATCAGAGCCTCAGGGACATAAAGGTCTCACCATTTTGAACCTGCACCTGGACCCAGCCTGAGTGAGTCCTAACCCCCAAGTTGTGCCCCTCCAGTCCTGGATCCTTAGTGGAGGAATTAGAGGTGCCCAGATGACCAAAATCCAAAACTTGGGACCTAGAACATTTTTGGCTAAAAAGTGCTCTGACAACCAAGGGAAAATCAGGACCAGCCTGCTTGTCTCTTTGCCTGAGGTGCATCACCTGTCAGCCTGGCTTCACGGCAGCTCCCTCCCAGTCTCCGCAGCAGCAAATCCTTTTCAGTGACCCCTCTGAGAAGGGGTATCTGGCCTCATGGAAGACTTGTTAGCTACAGCCTCCAGGTACAATCTCGCTGAAGAATTTCAACTACCAATAAAGTCACTAAGTCCAATCATAGAAATCTTCACCATGACTTCATCCAGCGGCTCCCAGACAATGATGTTTCCTCCTCTGACACTACTTGCAGCCTTGACCAGCTGAACTTTACCTCCTCAGAACATTTTCTCCAAAGTTTCCTCTAGTCTGAAGAGAAGTGCCAATGGAGCCAAATCTACTTTGTGTAGATGAATGGCACTCCATCACAGTCAGCCATATTTTTCAACTTTGCCCCAGTCTAGAGAAACTAGATGTCCGCTGTTGGCGCTTTAATTTTTTAGGCACTAGTTTATACCTTAAACTTTAAAAATTCATAACTCTGGCCATACTGATTGTATTCTGTAATGTTGCTGTCATATAATGTATTATAATTAACTCTCTGTTTCTAAATTGGTGTGGGATTATTCTTGTGTTGTGTTTTCACGTTATTACTGTTTGTGTGCTGCATAAAAACTATACACATTGCCTCCAGGTTAAGCCTGACTGCTTTTGTGAGAAGCTATCAGAGGTTCACAGGTTAATTTAGTACTTGTTATGGATCACCCTGACAGGGATTGTGGCTGTTGCTTGCATAGGGGTAACCCCCTCAAAACTACATTTCCACACAATCTATGTATCAGAGACTATTATGTTGTTATATGTGTACCCCTTGACACACATTATAAGAATATTGTATATCACTGAGGAGTTCTGTGACCACATATAGGAAGGAGGATGAAGGCTGAGTTCTTTTATAAGGCCATTGAATGCCGGGGTCACTTGCAATATCCTTTTAATATACATCAGAGGGCATTTTATCCTTCTGATATAAGGTCTCAGCTGCACCCTTCCCATAAACTGCTTAAGTCCATTGTGTATTGTTCTTTGATGTGAAAGAGATAATATAGTCCAGACATGAAGAAGAAAGGCAAAATCTGTAAAGTAAAATTAAACAAATGAAAAAGCAATTAGTAATTCGATGCAAACATATAGTAGGATCAGTGTAATGTAATTCAGATTTTAAAAAGTGCTCTAGCTCGGAAAACATAGAAACATGCAGAGCATTTTCATCTTTCCTGTAATATCCAACAGCGTGCTAAAAATACATGTCATAACTATCTCCTTATCAGCTGATTGCTGTATATTTGCAAAAAACAAATCAGAAGAATGAAAAGTCAGTTCCCATTTTCACAGTTTAAACTGCAGCTGCAATTATACTCTGCAACCTGACTGTCACCTTCACTGCTGGCTTGGGCTGCAGGCATTATGAGCTAGTTGGTCGCTGCACAAAACACATGTAAGACAATAGTTTTTTAGACAGGTTACAAGTAGGCCTTACAGATTTATGATATTCATTTTTAAAAATGTCCATCTCTATTCATCCATATTTATTTTATGACCATCTTATTGGTATTTATCAATATTTATTTTGTGTTTTAAGAATACACAGAGTGGTAAATTGGTATGGTTCCACATTTTTTCAACTGATAAAAATGCACTCATACTTTGATACCTGTTGCACTTTAGCAAACTAAGCAGCCAGAGGAGTGCAAGGTAAGTGGTTTTATTTATATTTTTATTCAATGTTACTTGTCCCATCGTCTGTCGACTTACCCGACTCCCACCCCGCCTCACCGCTCTGACCTGTGCCGGCCACCACTGCTGTACACCACGACACAACAGACTGGAACTGGCTTGCCCCTACTCTCAATCAAAATAAAATAGATTGATATGATCAAAATCTTTATACCTTATAAAATCAAAAAGCTTCAACTTCTCACTGGCTAATCAAGCCTCAAACCCAGAAACTTTCCTATGAACAAAAACTAGTTAACGCCTTTGACGCTCATGACGAGCTCGTCATGAGCCACAGCCACGGCGCTGCGGTGCTCATGACGAGTTCAGCTCGTCATGGCCCGTGGAATGCTCAGGTGCGGGGAGAATTCCCCCGCTGTGCTGAAAGTTCCACGGAGCCAATGCACCTGTGAAAGGACGCATTGCTGGAGTTGCGTCACTTTTGTGACACACTCCAGCAATGCGTCACTTTTGCGCTTACAGATATGTCAGCAATACTGACGCATCTGTAACTCCTTGCGACATGATGCGTCATACATTAAATATGACGGATCAGGAATGTCGCAAGGAGTGCGCACTGAGAAGTGACGCTTCGCTGTTTTCACACAGCGATGCGTGACTTTTCATAAATGAGGCCCTAGATCTTGGTAACTAGACGTTACAATGCTATTTTTAACAATATTGTTTACAACAATCTGCCGGCAAAGGAAACCTTTGGTGAGTTTGCACAAACTTGATTGCACTTTAACCAGATGAATCTTAATTTATACACCTCATGCACCTTAAGGGACCCAGCACGGACATGAATGTACTAAAATTTGGAAAAAGGAGGGGTATTATGTCAATTTAAAAAAAATGAATAGCTTAACTGACTCTAAGTGACTTTGCACAAACATGGCCGCACTTTATCCAGGGTAAAGGCAGGAAAATTACATTATTTGAAAAGTTTCAGTGCTCCGTCCATCATCTCCTTGTGTTTGCATTATTTTTTAATCATACCTACAGCGCCACTAACTGGAGCTGATTATAATGAACTCTCCAACACACTAGTATCATCATTTTTATATCATGTTTAGCCTACGTATTCAATAGAAATTTGTTTAAAACTAAAAAAAGTTGTGCTAGAAAGAAGCTCATGTTCGCATTTAATGGATTTGTAATCTGTATTGGTCAAGTTGTGTAAAACATTATGGTTTTTATAAACTGAAATAAATATACTTTCATTTTGTATTTACAACATAAAGATCTGTGTCTGCAACGTTTGCTTCCTGTAAGTCAAAATCAAACTAGAAGTAGCTAACCTTTTCTGGAGCACTCTTGTATAAATAATGAGGAATTACATTGATTTCAAGTTCTTGGAAATTCCATTATGGCGGAGCTCTGATCAATAATCATCATTAACAATTAGGTAAAATTAAGGCAAAGTCGGATTGAATTTTCAAACTGGCCTAAGTTTGTGTATTTTCAAAAATATTATTTCGAAAAACATCAATAAAGATCATTTTCCCAGATTACAAATTCGAAAAAAAATGGAAAGCTATTTTTTAATGAAAATGTATTCATATTATTGCATGTCAGATGTTAAAGCAAAGTATTAAGAAGGCTGTATAAACTAGCGCATCTGAATCGACAGAGAGGCTGACGCAACAAGAATAAAATCGTGTCTTCAATACTTTTCTGACATCTAGCGTTCACAAAAATAAATGCATGCACTTGTTCTGTATTTAGAGCCTTCACTATAAAGTTATGAGTAAATGATCACTTTAGTAATGCGCGTTTCAAAATTATATGTGATGCTCACAATCGCTCTACTTCTTAACGAATTATCTTTCAAAACTCATCAAGGGAAATAATAGGTACCAAAACCTGACAGTGGCGTAAATGTATGAGTTTAACTGGGACGCTCAGGTATATGAATATATGAAACAAGCTATACATAATGTTAGGTAAATTACATTATTCAGCAGTTGTTTCATCCACAAAGAGAGTTTAATCATCCACAAAGAGAGGTTAGAATTTAAGTTAATTATTGCAGAACAGCTACGTTTTTCTGTCTTCTGTTCCTGCACGTTGTATGTAACACTTAAAACATACAGACATTTATTACAATAAAGAAATGTAAATCCGTGCAGACATTGGTGTTGGCTGCGAGAGAGGACTCCAGAGACCAGCATATCTCGCTGCATCTCCCGCCAGGAGGCGGCCAAGCTGCGTTCATTGGCCCTGCAGCCCTCTTATGGGCAGAATCTCTCCTGCAGCGCCGGTCGTGCAGACATTGGTATTGGCTGCGAGAGGGGTCTGCAGAGACCACCAAACCTTGCTGCATCTACTGCCAGGTGGTGTTTATTGGCCCACGGCCCTCTTAGGGGCAGAATCACACCTGCAGGGCGGAATGCGTGAGGGCGGGTCCCTCTGCGCCAGTCAGCGGGCAGACAAGGACGAGCTGGACCGCCCCTCTTTTGCAGCCGTACTGAGAACCGAAACCGGCCCTGGCAAACTGCTCGGGCGGACCCCCTGGGGGGTGGGGAGCCGCCGAGCTGTTTGCTAGGGCCAGTTTCAGACTATTTTGTTACAGTGCATGCAACGTATTTCATTGCATGCACTGCATCCCCAAATGCGATGCAGTGCACGCAACAACATTTGTTTAATTTATTTATGTGTTTACTTACCTGTAAAGCTCCGTAATCCATACATTGCTATCCCCCCACCTTACCCCTCCCCCACCCCACGTCACCGCCCTGCAGGTGCACCCACTATCGACCGCAGCTGGAAGAAGGGCAGCTCGCGTACAGTGAGGGGCCTAAGGGCCAATAGGAACACATGCCCGGAGACTAATAAACCTGGGTGTGGAGGCCAGCCTTCTATAATTAATGATCAAGCTCATGAGAACGCGGGGGCTAGTGGTTACGTCAATATGCCTTTTAACAGAGGGTATCTAGGACAGATAGAAAGTGCCTTCGCAAAACGGTTAGCCCCGATGACATCAGCGGTGCAGAGTATTTATAAATCGTTATAACCTTCCTCCTCCGTCTTCCTCATCACAGTCATCCAGGTGCACTACATGTTCCAGGCACAGCATTCACCCACATAAAAAAAGTTCCCACCCAATATGGCGGCCTGACAGGAAGTACCTGTCACCTGATCTATAAGGGTGGGCCAACCATAGAGCACATCCTTTTTTTGTTAATGTGATCCAGCTGGAACACTCATTGTCGTACTACTTCAGTGGTAAGTATATTTTTCTTTTATGGGGTCTGCTGTAGCATCTCCATAAGTTTTCTTATACACATCTTGCTGCTGTCGCTCCCACTGGTACGGCGATTTGCATGTGGAGTTCTCTCCTTGTCACCTCCACTCCCGCGCCGAGCGATTGAGAGCGGCAGTGTGCTAGATGTTTCTCAGCCGTCTTTTGCGACACCACCATTGCGCTGAGGTACTAGCGAGCGGCGGTTGTGGGTTTTGGCATTGTGCCACTCCTGCGCTTTAGAGGCCAGAAGCAGCGGTCTTTTTTTATTTATGTGCATGGGCGCCTGAGTCTCCATTATGCTATAGCTTACCTGGGTTGCAGTTCCCTGCAGCTCCTATCTCCCCCACGGGGAAGTTTCCGGGGATGTTTATGGTGACGGGATGACCGTCTTCTGCGTGCTGTGTCACAGGGGGCAGTGGCAGCTGCTGAGCAGTGGTGTGTCTCATCCCTTTAAATTGTTTGTTCCTCCTCCTTGTCAGCAGTTGTGTTTTCGCTGCCAAGGAAGGGAAACGCTCTGAGAAGCATAAATAGCAGTCTTCTGGTTCAGAGACCGAACCTGTTTCCTTCCAGCAGCCTGTGGGCATGGACCTTGATGTCCTTCAGGCAATAATTAATAAGGCAGTGGACTCTGCTTTTGCGGCTCAGGAAGGGCCAGTGCCTAAGATTCCCAGTGTTTATCTCAGCCTGACCCGGACTCTGATGGTTCGGATGAGGAACAGCGGGAACACTTTGTTAAAGGTGCCGAATTAAAGGCGGTCATGACTCACTTGAAGGACAACTTAGCCTTTCAGACTGTTGTTCCTCTGGATGAGGAGGAGGATTTGTTCTCTCAGTACCACCGGAAGGAACTTGATGCTCTTCCCATCCATAAGGCCATCCCGGGGCTTCTGTCCAGGGAATGGTCTGATGTCGAGAAAGATGGGTTCCCTCTGTTCCTTGCTAAAAATTACCCTCTTCAGAACTACCTGATCGAGTTCCCCCTCAAGTAAAAGTGGACTCTCTGATGGTGGAGCTGGACTCCAGTGGTTATATAATCTCGGAGGATGCCTCTCTTAGCGATCCTGTTGATAAGAAGGTGGACAGTGCTGCAAAGTTGGCTTACTCCGCCGCTAACTTTTCCATCAGGGCAGGTGCTTACGCCTCATATGTGATTCAATCACTCCTGCATGATTTTCAGGCCTTATCTGAGGACCTCCAGCAAGGGGAGGATATTAATTCCCATCTGTCCCTAATGGAATTGCATGTTCGCTTTTGTCGGACATTACATTTGGCTCTCTGTCTGCTGCAGTGGCCATTTCGGTTCCATTGTTTCTGCTCATGGTAACATCTGGATGAGGTCTTGGAAGGTGGAGGCCTTCCAGAAGTCCCTTCTGTCACGCTTGCCTTTTGATAGAGCTAAGTTGTTCGGACCTCTACTTGAGGATCTGCTGAAGAAGTCAGTGGAGGATCTTAAAATCCAAACGCCTCTGCGGCCTGCTCTGAGAGGTCGGGGTTTGGTTATAGGTGAGCATCCGGGAATCCCCCTTCAGCTTGTAAGGGTCCCTCCCAGCCCTTTTGTGGGAGGGGTCCTAGCAGTGTCACCCCCTTCTCTGCACAGTCCCAGCAACAACCCACAGGTGCTGCCCTTACCGATACCATTCCAAAGTCCTGACTATCTTAGGGTGGACTGCCAGATTGGACAGTTTTCTTCCACTTGGGCTCACAACATCATGGATTCCTGGCTTCTTCGCCTGGTGGTCGAAGGTTATTCTATCAACTTTTCTTCTCGGCCTCTAGATCTTTTTGTCCCCACCCTGACTCCTCTGAATCCTCTGAAGCTGCTGGGGTTGTAGGAGGGGATCTTGGATCTTCTCCAGAAGGGTACCATAAACCTGTTCCCAGGGACGAAATGGGACAGAGTTGCTATTCTCTGATGTTCCTGGTGCAGAAGGCATCAGGGGTTTTCCACCCTGTTCTGGATCTCAAGACGGTGAACTCCTATGTGCCTTACCAGAGATTCAAGATTGTGAGTTTGCCGAAGATTCTGCCCCTTGTTTCCCCTGGGGCCTTTCTGTCAACCTTGGACCTTTTGGATGCTTATTTCCATATTCGTGTGCATCCTCTCTTCCAGAGGTATTTACAGTCCTTTGCCCCGGGACAACACTTCCAATTTCGTGTCCTCTTCTTTGGTATGGCCTCTGGCAAATGGATGTTTACAAAGGTCCTGACTCCTGTGGTAGGTCTGTTGCATGCACTGGGGTACTTTTGTTTCCCTACATTGATGACTGGTTAATTTCTTTCTTGTCTTTCCTTAAGGACCAGGAGGATGTGATGTTGGTGCAGAATTGTCTGGAGTCGCATGGGTTCCTTGTGAATCTCAGCAAGTCCCAACTCATCCCATCTCAGGAACTCCAGTTCATCGGCGCTCACTTCAATACCCGGTTGAGGATGATGTTTCTTCCTCCGGCTCCCCAGCTTCGGCTTAGCTTTTGTCTGGAGTTCTTCCTGTCTGCCCTGTTGGCTTCCACAGGGGACTGGTTGCGGGTTCAGGGTGACATGGCTGCTTCCCTTTTTCTGGTTGCTTGGGCTCACAGACACCTCTTCCATCTGGTGTATCACATTCTCACTGGAATTGGGGGTCTCATGATTACGATGCCTCTGTTTCGTTGACTCCCGCCATTTCTCTCCAGCTGCATTGGTGGCGGCTGCCAGACAAAGTGGTGAAGGGTGTGCCCCTCGATCCTCCTGTACCCTGTTCCCTGATGACCGATGCCAGCTCTTGGGATTGGGGGGCCACCCTCAGGGTTCTTTCTGCTCCAGGTCCTTGGTCCCCCACAGAGAGCTAGATGTCTTCGAATTGGAATGAACTGGCAACGGTGTTCAAGGCGCTCCTGCAATTTGCCCGTCATCTGAAGGACAAGTGGGTTCAAGTCCAGACAGAAAATCAGGTGGTCCGTGCCTACTTGAATCATTTTGAGGGCACTCGTTCTCCTCTTTTGGCACTCCTAGTGGATCATATTTGGGCTTGGACGGAAGCCAACCTGCTTAGTCTGCTGGGAATCTATCTGCCGGGGAGGGAGAATGGGCATGCCGATCAGCTGAGTTGCCTTCTTCCTTCATTGGTTTGTCTGTCCCTGTCTCCTCTAGTCTTTCAGGAGATTTCGGGGGCGGTTCGGGAGGCCTTGGGAAGATCTTTGCCTCCCATCAGGACCCTCTTCTGCCCATGTTTTGCACCCTTCTTCCTTGCATGGAGGCATTGGGGGTGGACGCCCTTAGTTTTCCTTGGCCTTGGGGTCTTCTCTATAACTTTCCTCCTTTTCCCCGTCTCAGTAGGGTTTTGGCAAAGATCAGGATGGAGGGGGTGGTAGTGCTGTTGGTGGTTTCCTTTTGGCTTCGCCAGCCTTGGTATCCCCTACAGCTTCATTTGGCTGTTGCACCCCCTTGGAGGTTTCCGCTGTCCTATTCTCCACTCCGCTTTCTTCTCCTGTCTCGTCAGGCTCTCTGCCGGTTTGCGTTGGGGGTTTGGAAGTTGAAAGGCGACAGCTAGTGTCTTTGGGTTGTTCCTCTGAAGTGGCACTGTCCATACAGAATTCTAGGAAGAGCAGAACCCTTAGGATTTACGAACGTCACTGGCTGAATTTCTATGCTTGGTGTTCTTCACAGGGGTTTCTCCCTGACTCCTGTGAGGGGGATTCTGTGCTTTAGTTCCTCCGGGATGCTTTTTTGCTTGGACTGTCGGTTTCTACTCTCCGCAGTCAGTGGTCCGCCATTCCAGCTATCAGGGGTGCATCTGTCCTCTTTTTTGAGTCCTTGGCTTCTCACCTTCTTCGCAGTTTTTTTTCTTCAATGGCCTGCTATTGCTTCTCCTGTTACCCCCTGAGATCTTCCTCTGGTCCTTCATGCCTTGCAGCGTTCCCCGTTTGAGCCCCTACCTTCTGTGTCTGTGGAGCTTCTCACCCTAAAGGTGTATTTTCTGGTGGCTATTACCTCAGGCAGCGTTTGGGGAAGCTTGGCGCCTTGCTTTACCATCCTCCCTTCTTGAGCTTTTTTTCCTGACAAGGTGGTCCTTTGCCCTGACCCAGACTTTCTTCCCGAAATGCCCACCCCTTTCCATTTGTCCCAGGATATTGTCCTTCCAGCATTTTTTCCAACTCTCTCTACGGAGGAGGTATTCCAGCTTTATTTACTGGATTTGACGACAAGGGCTCATGTGATTTATTTTGAGCAGAATGCCTCCCTTCGCCAGCTGGATTTTTTGTTTGTCACCTTTGGCGTTGCCTGGCAAGGTCATCGACCTACAACTGCTACTCTTTCACATTAGATTTGGTCCACTATTTCCTTGCCCAATCTTCATTCAGAGGTTTCTCTTCCTCTAGTCATTCAGGAGAGTTCCACCAGGGGTGTGGTTTTTTCCAGGGCTTCTTTTAAGGGCACCTCCTTGAACAATCTTAGTGCAGCGGGAACTTGGTTCTCCACTCATACCTTCATCTCCTGTTATAAGGTGCGGATGGTGATGTGTTTTCTGGGGATTTTGGTTCCGCTGTCCTTGCTGCTGTTCACTGAATATATTTGTCTGTGAATAGATTTTCTTGGCATCTTTTGGTTGTCTGTTTTTTTTTCATCTGGTGCTTGGGTATACACTCCTGGGTGCCAGCGATGAGGAAGACGAAGGAGGAAGGCAATGACTATTACTTGCAGGTAAATTTCATTACTCTGAGTCACAGTCTTCCTCATTACATTCATGTTCACCCCCTCCCACCCTTGGTTGTGGAGGGACGGACAAAACCTTTTGCTTTTCTTCTGGTTGCTTCTCTGCTTTTGGGTATTGCAGGATGCGTTCTACAGTTGCACCACCCTTATAGGTCAGGTGACAGGTACTTTCTGTCAGGTGGCCATATTGGTTGGGGACTTTTTTTTATATGGGTGAATGCTGTGCCTGGAACACATAGTGCTCCTGGGTGACTGTAATGAGGAAGACTATGACTCGGGGTACTGAATATTACCGGTAAGTAACCAGGTCATTTGAACTGTTGGGGCAGGTACATCAAAAGCACAAGTCGCCTGATTAGGCTGCATAGGTGGGACCACAATCTTGCCCCCCAGAGACTGCTACTTTGAATATCATTTCCGAGGGGAGAAAAAATTATTAGGGAGGATGTAAGCAGGGTAGCATCCCAGATGTTTCGCCACAGAGTTTAGTGGAGGGTCTTTTAACAACATAGTATTAACCCTTCTCTGCCAGGTATGGTTAATACTGTTCTAGTTGTTATGGATGGTAAACTGTTCCAGTTGATATGGATGAATTGACTTGAAGGTCAAGTCAACTTATTGCTTTAACTATGCACTTAGAAGCATTGAAGGAAATACCCTTGCAAGAACAATTATAGGAGTGCACAGAGTTCATTGGGTGGCGAAAAACCCTAAGATGGAAAATGGCATTTGCATTGTAATTACCTGCCAGGACCCAAAACTAGTGGAGTTTATTTTACACAAACTTGGCGGTCTGCAGGTACTCCAACTAAATAATTATCCAGGCTCTTTATGCTATTTTTATAAGCCACAGTGGATTGACCTGTTTATTTACTCAACCAAAAATTCACAAATCAAGAGCATCTTTTCCATGCTCAGTCAAAATGGCGTTGCTGCTTAAGCTCGATTGACTGGTTTGGTCTGTTGTCATGGCTGGTTGGGTGTGGTGTCATAGATATGAGTGCTTCCCCTGTGTAAAATGACTATAATGTAGAAATCCCAAGCATTTCTGTTTTTTGTGAGAGATTTTCTCCTTGCCTTGCCTCAGGATACTCCTTGTGGAGACACCCCCCTCCCCAGCCCCCGTCTTCTTGTCTCGACAAGAGATTATCAGCCACAGAGATTGACATCAAGCAACTCTGGCTAATCCCATAATGCTTTTTTGAGCCAAAACTGTCCCCACTTGCTCAGCAGACTCAGGCTACAGTGTACCTGATCATTTTACGTGTTCTCTAGATCAAGGCATGCCTCAGTTTTCCTGAAAGGGAGGGAGCAACTAGTATCCCAGGTCAAAAAGAAAGATAATTCTTGAGTCATTCTGAAGTCATCAGATGACTTCAGCTGAGCTATTCCTGTAATTATCTGGGTAAGTCATTCCAAGCCATCCTGAAGTATGCCTATAGGAAGAAATATTTAAATGAGCTGACTCTATAGAGTCATCACAAACACTACTCTAGGATGGTGTTCTAATGACTTCCACTGGCAGGGAGTGATTACCTTTTACAACTCCACAATTAATATAATTGACAGCTTCAGGATGAGTGAAATGGATTGGGTTCTAGACAATTTAAGGATGACCGTGGATTACTTTAGGATTATTCTACAACAATTTCAGGATGACTGTTGATTATTCCTGGATGATCCTATAACCGCTTCAGGATGGAAGTTGATTACTCTAGAATGATCCCATGACAATTTCAGTATGAGTGTGGATTACTCCTGGATGATCCTATGACCACTTCAGATGGCTATCGATTACTTAAGAATGGCCCCATGACATTTTCAGTATGAGTGTAGATTACTCTAGGACATGGGTACTCACAAACTTTCTTTTGGGAGCCAAATTTACAGTGTGGTTTGTGGCCAAGGGCAGCACGGGTGGGTGCTGAGGTCAAAGGGGGGTGGGGTCAGTAGGGGCGGGGTTAGAGTAAAAAAAATTAAGATGTAACAGTCCACCACCAATAACTTCAAAAACTAACTTCCATTCAGGGATCCTTTCTTCACCTTTAACCCTTCATTGATTTTATGGACCAACAATGTAAATTCAAACTTGATGTATCTATTCAAATAATCCAGTATTTTCATTCACGACAATCACAATAGAAATAAGAAAGTATCTATAATTTTCATATCATATAATCTTTATTTTATTTTAATTTTAGTATCCAAAACACTTACAAAAAAATTCAGTTGCTCCCACTCATATCCTTCACAAGGGGCATAGAAATCAGCTTCATTCTTTTTAGAATTGAGCATGGTTACACACTCAAGATGTGATAAGAATGTATTGCAATAAGCATAGCTTTGGCAATATATAAAAAATAAAGGTTTAACATTCAGTGCCCATGTCTCCAAACCCTGCTGCATCAGGCTAAAGGGAGGCTGTGTGCAGAACCCCCTGCGAGGAGGGAGTACAGTGAAACCCGAATGCAATTCAAATTGAAAAGGCCACAAGAATCCAGCAAAGTGGCTGGTCACCTACCTTAAATGCATAAGAGCAAGGTAGAAATAACCAAGTTGTGGACGAAGACCACCAAAGCTGTTGATGAAAAGAACCAAGCTGCGGGAAAAAAGAACCAAGCTGACCTTGGGAAGTGCTTCAAGTCGTCGACGAAGCAAGTTAAGTGCGAAGCAAGCTGAAGGTAAAGACGTCATTGGCAAATCAGGAAGTGTTCCAAATGACCGCTTAAAAGTCAGCTGTGAAAGCACAACAGCTGACTGTTAAAGGGCACTTGCTTCCTGCCAACCGGAGCCATTTGTGACGTCACAGAGACAGCCAGTAATCACTGAAGAGGGCCGCTGGATCACACGTAGCGAATACGTATTGAATCTGACCACATGCGCTGGTGGCCCTCTTTAGTGTTTACTGACTCTTCTAATCTGCTGGTAATATCCGGAAATTACCAGCAAGGTCTGTGGGCCACCAAGGAGGGCCTGGCGGGCCGCTGGCGGCCCGCGAGTTGTACTATGAGTACCACAGCTCTAGGATGATTTAATGACAACTCAAAAATGAGCATGGATTACTCAAGATTATTTAAGGACAACTACAGAATGAGTACGGATTATTAAATGATGACTAGATAAGGACTTTCAGATGATCGTGAAATACTCTTGGTTGATTTTAAACCAACTGAAGGACAAGTGTAGATTACTCCCAGATGATTTAATTAATAATTTAGAATGTCTGTGGATCACTAATATATCATTACGGGTTCGATTACACCTTGACAATTCCATTTTAGGAGCATGTTAGCTGACTGCCAGTATTACCTTGCAGGGTCCCAGTTTAGGACTATGGATTTGCTGGTAGGAAAACATTTGGCGGACCACCTCCTCAATGTACTTTACTGCCGAAAACAGGCCACTTGGATTTAATATGCCTTTTTTACACAATACCAAGAATTATTTGCAGTGCTACGAGTTCTAAAGTAAGGCCCAGATTTACAAAACTGTCACTGAACGCAGTGCAGCACCCTAATTGGCTGTGTTGCATAACAGGGAGAGAGCAGGGAAGTGTCATGTCTATCCTACTCTCTAGCACCACTGCGCCATTAGGCAGCGGATAGCCATGCACACACATTGGCACTATAATGCAATGTTATCTGTGGGAGTCTTGCTTAGGTTTTGTACTGGAAGGGTACCCTTCCACACCCAAAAAAATATTATGTCTAGAAAAACGGGAAACCTTTCTCATTTCGGATGAGTGTTGTACCAAATACCAATTGCTCTGGTTTGTAAATCCTGAAAAGGATTTTGATTCAGGTATGCATCATAAAACTTAAGCAAACCAAACATAAACCTCTCTAAATCTGGTCCTAATAATCAGATTAATTTTCTCCTGCTTTGGAAAGATTACTTTTTAAACTCTACAATGAGAGGTAGACACCTGTATAAATTAAATCTGAGAAATGCTATTTTTGGCTAGCTTTGTGCTGCAGAAATACCACAAGCACCTTCATACAAAAGAAGCGGTCTGCAACAATGTTATACTTAGCATTCAGATAAGCTTAACAACATGTGCCACTACTCCCATACTCCTGACTCACTGGGACTTGCCTTATTTTGGGGTTCAGCGCATTATCTAAAGTTGTTTGACATGGTGACCAGTGGCATAAGGAAAAATGATCAAAAGGTATGTGTCAACATGTCATTTTATTTATCTGAAGCAAATATTTGACCCCATGGGTGCCAGGACACCAAACAAGAAAAAAAGTTCAGAAAAAAAGTCCAGGAAAAACAGGAGGGAAAAACAGACCAGACTACTGCAACCAGAACGAATGGCTTAACGAAAACCAGCAACTTTGTTGTTTGATTCTAGATTCAAAGTTTTCCTTAATCCTCTTCTAGCATTGCAAATCTTTATAGCCAGCTTCCATCTCTTACTTCTGTTGTCCAATGAAGGCCAGCCATTGGTACTGCACAGATACTTCATAAATTCTAGAAAATAACATACATCAGTATCATGTTAGCAAAACTATTTTTGGTTTTTAATAGGGTTGAGCTGCTTTTAAAAAGTTCCAATTCCATTATTTCATATAGTGTGCCAGATGAGATATGGTTAGGGTTACAAGAGTTCATAAGTGTAACATTAAGGGCACTTGGTCAAAGAGGCACAGGTGAGAGCAAGGCATTGATGAAGAGGGGGGCAGAATGTGAAGGAAGAAAAAGTTCCTTTATGAACTTAAGAGTGAAGCAGCAAGTTTTGGATTCAGGAGATCGGTTGGTGTTTCAGGAAGAGGACAGAAATATCCACCTTCAACAATGGTCTTAACTTTTGTGCAATGAGACCCCTGTTATATATAGGAAGAGAGTGTTTTTTCATTTTGATTTGGCATCTAAACATGGCTAACAATATAATATTTGCTAGGTTAGCTCCAGGAGTATAAAGCAGCCTTATTTAAAAACATTGTATGCAGAAAGATGTCAAAGTCCTCATGCAGGATATCTACATGGTCTGTCCTAGATAAACTTGAACTGTGCTAAAAGAGTGGCACAAGTACCTTTTGTAGAGTGAATGATTGACTGCATATTTTTGATGCTGCTGTATCTGTTAAGTTCCTTGAACAGGTCAAGCAGACAGCGCAGCTTACAAATGTTGTATAGCCAGCTCCCTATTGCGAATACCTTGCAACTGTGCTATAATGTGCTATAATGAAACAAATACAGTTGTTAAAGGCAGGAGATAATAAATACAATATACACATAATAAGTATACTTTTTGGCAATGCATGTGTTTGGGTGGAAAAAAGGCTTATTAATGGGAAGTTGTTGCAGTTTACGTGGAAAAGTAGAATGTCAAGCACGCCAGTTGCGGCTGGTGCCCCACTTACCAGCATCAGGAAAACAGGGAACCAGAGAGAGAATGAACACCAATGGAGCAGTTTAAAGAAGTGCTCACTGCTTGGTGCTCACCGTAAAACATGAAATGTAAACTATGCCAAATATATATATTTTTTTTACTTACGTATACTTTTTCTCGAAGAGTCTTCCTGCGCAATGTGCACACGCATGTGCAAAGCCCTCGAGGGTCAAGCGAGGAGGCGGGTGACATCAGTCTTGTGGGAGTAGCTGAATAAAGTGGCAGTAAATGGGTTTGAAATGGGGCGATAATGAATTGGCCCAGGGAGCGGTCAGTGGAGCGTCATTCAGGGTAATGGGAAGGAGCAGGGCTCCTTTCACCTACGTAAATTAGGTTTCTTATTGGTAAGGCTGAGGCGACCTTAGGGGAGTGGCTATGCATTTAGTTTCAGTTTAGCCGCAGCTCCTATTTCCGGGAGGGGACACAGTCGCTGGAAGAAGAAAGGCACCTGCAGGCGTGGTTTCAAATGGCACAACACATGTGCAGGTAAGACTTTTCCCTTTTTTAACCTCAGGACTCGGCAGACCTGCTGTACTGTTAAAAGTCGGATCCTGAGTCTGGAGCACCCCACTGCACACACTGCACACACGATCTACTCAGGAGCCCATCACTACACACATGATCAGTCCGAGAATCTGAGCCCCTCCCTGTACTATAATGCACTCTCTCACTGCACGCACTGGCTACTCCTCAACTTCTACCAACTCACTGCCTACTTCTAAGCCGCACATTGTTTACTCCTGAATCTCTCACTGCATACATCATTTAATCCTGAGAACCTCACTGCACACACAGTCTACTGCTGATCCTCTCACTGGACACACTGGCTACTCCGGAGCCTCTCGCAGAACACGTCATCTACCCCAGTGCACTGGCTGATCTGAAGCCTTTCAATGCACACACCGTCTACCGAGTCCCGAGCCTCCTACTGTATCTACCTGCTACCACTCCTCCAGGTCTCACTGCACACATGTTTTACTCTCCAAGTCCCTCACTGCACACAGGGCCTACTACTGGTCCGCTCACTGCATATACCTACCATCTACTTCTGGACTTCGAACTGCCAAAGCCCACCTCTGCCACTCTCCCTGCCCATACAAGCTGTGGCACCACCCTGCCAGTGCCACAGCCACCTCAGCATGAACTGGCATCCTTCTCTGCACACCCTGTCATAACTCCCTGCGCACATCACTGGCTGATGCTGACCTGTAAAGGAAGGGAGAGGCACCAACCTGTACAGAGGGGTCAGCCCCATAGGGCCCACACTATTGATGGGATCGCTGGGGGTGGTAGAGGTCATCCTTCCCACAAGCAGCTGAAGGTCCTGCTGTCCCCGTGGCTCCAGGGGTTCCTGCTCCCAGCTGATGCAGGACGGGGACCAGCCCCTTGCACTGTTGTTCCTACTCCTCGTTTCCAGCCCCTCCTGCTTCTCAAGGTCCGGTCCACATCTACACTGGCTCCCTGTGAAAGCGAGGATCGAATTCAAGAGCATGTGTATTGCTCACCGTTCTTACTGGGGAACAGGTCCTACCATCAACCGCCCCCTGGTAAATGCCTATCATCCCAATCGCCTCCTCAGATCTGGGACCTCCCATCTAACCTCTGTCCAACGAATTAGAAGAGCCAGGTGCGGAGGCCGGTCACTCTCCTACAACCTAGCCAAAATCTGGAACTCTCTTCCCCTCTCAATCAGATCAGAGCCCAAGCTACTCACCTTCCGAAAGCTCCTTAAAACTTGGATTTTCAATAAAACATCTGTTTAAAATCCTTATAGAAACCTTTAAGTCTAGCGTACCCAGCTTAACCAAAGACCTCTGCAGCGCTGGGACGCCTCTGGGTAGCCATCGCGCTTTATAAATCCTCTTTTCACTTCATTCATTTCATTTCACATGCTGGCGTGGCCCCCTGCTGTCCTGCAGCTCCCAATCTGTGGGTCTAACTAGTGACAAAGCACTGCTGGGACTGCCCCTGTTGACAAAGCTCCGGGACCGTTCCTGCAGCTCCTTAGACTGGTTGGGCCGTGCACTTCCTACAGCTCGAACTGCAGCACCTGATGTCTCAGCAGGACCTGCTGAGAAAGCGCACTATCTCTAAGTAATACGTGTTTGGCCGTTGGCAGCTTTCGGCCAGAGCAGTGTTTGTAATTAAATAGACTCCCTCAGCAAATGCAGCCAATTTTCTGTTGTTTGCTGCTTATTAATAACCATGAGGCGTGAGTAAACCAAAACTAACTAAAAGGAAAACAAATATACAGTTCTGAATTCATTTGCCAGATGGGAGCCTTTGACCCACACTCCCAACTTACGTGTAGTTTTGAGACTCTTCCTCCCATCGTTAAACGGTCGTAAAATCTACTCAGTCATATTCTGTAAGAAGATAATAATGTGATTTTTGCTGTCTTGCTCTGTATCACTGAGCCCCGAACATCGTTTATTTAGTACTGCTTATTAGATGCTCAGAACTGCACCAGCCTCCCTTAGACTCTAACTGAACCCTATTAAACAGTCGTAATCAGTCACAGAAGGTTAGAAAACGTCACTAGTGAATAGACCTGTTAAGTACAAAAGGGAATAATTAGGTTTGATGGACACTTAGCTAGCTCACACGGGTAATGAAGGCTTAGAAAAGAGAAAGTCCTAAGCAAACCGTTCCTCCTGACACCTACGCCACCCCCTTCCCCGCAAAAAAATTAAGATGCACAGTGTAAAATGTCAAATTCAGATTCTACAGGAAAAGCAAGGCATGGCACTGTAAGAAAATAGCCAGACATCTTGGTTCTGTGAATGGGTCTATAAATGTAATTGTAGTGTTCAAGAGTGACTGTTGCTGTGGTGTGTTAGTGCTCTGATAGGCATGCAGTTGTAGGGTAGTTGGCTGGTGATGTTGGGGTTTGAACTGCTCTGGGGCTATAGGATGGTGATGAGGCATTAGTAGTTGGGAAGTATGAGTGTTAGCACACTGATGACGTAGGTAGGGTGGTGCTGGATGTGAGTTTGCCATACTGGTGAAGATAATCTAGGGTTGAGGCCATAGTGCGGTACTTTGGAATAGTGTGTAAGAATGATGGATGGGGGTGCTATAAAGGTGATTGTGCACTGGTGGTTGCAGTGCAGTAGTGTGGTTCTAAGATGGTTTTGCATTGGTATTGGGTGGTAGTACGCCTCAGAGATGGAACATTGTCCCAGGGGTCATGTTCGACTTCCAGTGAGTGGTGATGCAGTGGTGTGGAAGTATTGGTAGGGTGGACCATAGTGAGGCAGTGAAAAATGAATGTCCTTTAAGGTGCTTTTGTGGGATATTGGGCTGTTGTGTGTAGTGATGAGGTTGGATTTGTGGTGCCGTGTGTTGACATTCCAGTGGTTTGGGGTAATAATGCAGTGCCCTAGGTAGGGTGTTGCCTGGGATTGCCACCAAAGGGAGAATATTACACATTCTGACAAATGTCAGTTTTACAAACACAACCCTAGATTACAATTTATGCTATAAACGTAATAAAAGGAACACGTCACAGAAAGAGGAATTGATGCAAAATGCATGTTTGCAGTGGTGGCTCCTTCATAGGGGCGCCAAATATTTCTCAGGGGACAACCCCCCGAACCCCTCGTAGGTGCTTCAGGCTCGCTTGCTGCTCAATGAAGTACAACAATTGTCTTACGCCTCACCACTTTCAAATGTCACCAGCCGCCCCTGAAGCACGCACCTTTTAAGTGTTCGTTTTCGGCTTGTATCCATACACACTCCTCATTCAGACAGGAACCAGGGCCAACAGAATAGCTTTCATTTTGATTAATTATTTACAAGGAATTACATACCATTTCCTTAGAGAGAAAGCAGATCATAATTAGGCATACAAGTAGAAATGCAATTTCCTATGTACCTAAAAAAAAAAAAATTACCCCAGTGTTGAATGGTGGACTTTCCTCCGTCATCAAATGAAATGATTCTTCATTGTCTTGATGGGGAAAGAAAGAAAAGCAACCATTAGGCCATCATATATACTGATCATGTCTAACAGTTTTCCATTTGTTTATTCACATTTTAATAGGTAGGTATAAGTGCCTTATTGTTAAGGAATTGAATGCACCATATTAATTCGATGTTTCAATAAGTATCAAGGTTTTTCGCAGAGATAACAGGTAGAAGTTCCGTGGCTTTGGCAGCAAAAGGCATGTTCCATAGAGTAAGGAAAAAAGGCTGGCATACAGGCTTAACAATGTACAGATTTGTATAATGGTAGCACTCATTTAGCTCTGTCACTGTAGGCCAGGCTGTGTGACTGTGAGCTGTGAGCCACAAAACCTTGTGGGGTCAAAATATGTGGTGCCAAGTGTACCATCATTTTGGGATCTTGTTTGCAGGGTCTAGTTCAAAAACAGCCAGCTCTTGTGTAGGAAATAGTTTTTTGGGTATTAACTGGTGAGGTGGTGGTGAAAAGGAGACATGTTTTTGTCCTTGATATTTGGATTTAAGTGGGGACTCCAAGACAAGTTCATTTTCACATTCTACTGCATCATATTTATTTGTGGATTTTGGATGAAAAACACTAGCCATCCCTACTAAAAGGGCCAGGTTTTCTAGTTTCTGCAAATTCATCAGCGAACTCGCATCACCAGGCTGAGAATCATCTGTGCTTTTGGCAGTAGCTTGGTTACCAACTCTGATATAATCCTGCCCACTCAGCTTGGCTTTTTTGTCCTTGCATCTTTTCTCTGCAATTTCTTCCTCTTGGAATTCACGTAACACCCTCTTAAGCCTTCCTGCGCTTCCCCGATTGCTACAGTCTATTATCAACTGCTTTCCTCCTGTGCGCCTTAAAGTAACACCTCTTTTAGACCCTCTGTTGTGCCAGAATAGTAGCATGAGGTTAGAGTAGCCGACCTTCAAGTTAAGAAAGCAGGTTTGAGCCGGCAACATTTTTGCTCTTGTGTAATTTAACTGGAGCTCGATTTTTAAGCACTCCCAGTTTGCGCTATTTAAAAGTAAAAAAATAGCTAGCCCCTGTTACAGAGGCAGTGAGGGGTAGAGAAGGGCACCTACAGATTGCAGGTCAGCACCGGCAGGACCCGGCCCACTTAAAGCCCTGGGGCCGAGAGCCTAGGACTGCCTGCTCTTTCTTATAAAAAAGGACATGTGCTAAGAATCGGGGTTGACCATGGCCTGCAGGCTCCCCCTAATACAAACAACCAAAAGTGAACAGGCCCTTCACTGAAGCCAAAAATCTGTGCTTAGTGCAGTGTGCTGCCCTACTGGAATTTTGTTGCTTCTGTCCATTAATGTTGACTTATAATACAACTAACATTACACCTACAACAAGCCAGGACTATTGGCTTTGTCAATGATTGTAAGTTGCGTAAGATGAATAAGCAACAACTATCAATCCGTTGTATAGAACACTGAACATGTTACTCGTTTTTTATGGCAAAGCTGTGGCCTAAGGTTAGAGCAGCCGACCTTCAAGTTAACAAAGCAGGTTCGAGCCTGCACTTCCTGTGATTTGCAACATTTTTGCTCTTGTGTAATTTAACTGGAGCTCGATTTTTAAGTGCTCCCAGTTAGCACTATTTAAAAACAAAAAATAGCTAGCCCCTGTTACAGAGGCAGCGAGGGGTAGAGAAGGGCACTAAAAGATTGCCAGTGAGGACCCGGCCCACTTAAAGCCCAGGGACCGGGCGTCGAGGTCTGCCTGCTCTTTTTTTAATGAAAGGCCCTGTGCTAAGAATTGGGGTGGACCCTGGCCTGCATGGCTCCCCAGTGGCCAGGGACGGGTGACTGCGTGGGTGCTGCTGGAAGTACGGCGCCGACTATACAGCTCGGTCCTGCCCCGATCGACTGTTTAACATTGACCCCATGGTGGCAGCTGCAGCATGCCTTACCTGAGATACGCTGGAATCCCTGAAGTTTTTCTGCTTTCAAAAGTGTAAAGTTGGAAAATAAAGAGACCGAGACTCCTGATTCTTGTCTTCTCCTGTCAGATACCTTCTGACAGTGGTGAGTTTTTGGATACCGAGGCAGTAGCCTCATTACTCCATATTCATTTAGAATTTTGTAGTCGCTGTTTAGGTTGTCTTATTGGTGTGTGACGCTTTGTCACAGTTGAGGTTGTATCACATGGTCAGCTCAGTGATGGGCTGCGGGTAGCGGTCAGTAGTGTTTGCAGAATTGTCAGCATGTTTCCTCAGAGAGTCTCGTCTTTGTCCGTCTAGAACCTTCTGTTAGTGTTGAGGTTTGGGTGCCTACCGCGGCGATTATGCCATCAGGCAGTGAGCGGGTTTTAGTTGCTTGCCGAGGCGATTATGCCATCAGGGCAGCGGTGGTTTTGTGTATCAAAGACCGAGGCTGATCCAGCATGCCCCTTTTATGGCCATTGCACCCTCACAGTATTCTTTCTTGTAGCAGAGCAATGACGTCACTTCCGGCGCTCCCAGATGCGCTCAGGCTTTTGTGAGTCCACCTGATTAATTCAGGCGTATGCCTAATGGTGAGGGCAGTGGGGGGCTGGTGCTAACAGGGCACCCTGGTCTCACTTGTGCACTGCTTTTTTGGATAAATACTTCTATCTATTTTGATTTACAAATAGTTTTTACAATTCCTTAATAGTTTTTTCAATCCACGTATTCAATTTATTCATCATTACAATATTGCATTATTCTTACAATTCTGTGACATTCAAAAAATATAATAATGATATCTCATTTAGAAACTCAAATACCTATCAATTACAAATCCAGTTCTGCCAGTGCCCAATGCATTTCAGGACTGCCTGTCCCTTCTTCAAGGGCCAAAGATTTGCGCTGGTATGAAGTGGTTAGGCATGTCTCAGAAGTGATAATCGATGATACCTGTCAATGCCATCACGTCTTCACGAATTATTTCCGCCACTGTATCAACCGGCAACTCCACCACACTCAACGCATTTGAAAAGAGAAATCTCTTTGTAATCGATCTTCTGTATTCCCAATGCACTGTGATAAACACAAAGGTTCTCAGTATCCCGGGTGCAGATGTGACCGTTACCGTTCCCGCGGTCTTCACTTTAAGTACTCAGCACCCTATGCAATGTGCTGAATACGAAGAATGTATCCGTTTCCCGTACGTGCTGAGTGCAAGCAGGACATGTTGTACATTTTAACATTTGGCATTTTAATAGTTATGTATGTATATGGATGCTACTGTTGAAGGAGTGGCGAGCTGCACTCTATTGCGGACCCGGGTTTGAGTCTCTGCTCCGGCAGGCTGAGATGGTTTTCAGTGGGCGGGGTGGGGAGGTAAAGTTATTTCAGTTAGTTTGATGGGGAATGTTGTGTGATGTAATGTGTGATACATATGGAGTGCAAGGCCTTGAAGTAAAAAGTTGAGAAGAATTTCTGGAAGGTTTTTCAGTTTTCCAGACCGTCATTGGAAAAAGCCAGTTGGTTGTGAATTGTTACATATAATGCTACAGCCCATTAGGATAATACTTTGGCATACATATGCTATGGTCTTTGGGGCACATTGAACTTCTACTTGGTTTGATTATAAAAAAGATATCAGGTGACCAGGACTGATGACTCTGCCAAACATGCGATTAACTGTGCAAGTCAAATTTATTAACCAGCTGGATCACCAAATCCTAATCATTCTTTCTATGCAAATCGCACTGTAGAATATATCCAGGGGGCAAACAGCGCAGCTACTGTGTAATGGCAGAGAATTTTGTTATATTCAGGGCCACTGGAATTATGTGACACTGCGGAAGCAGTGTTTTCCCCACAATTATGGATCTGCTGCATGTGCCACTGAATCAGCACCTGCTGCATAATCTGTAGATTTTACCCAAAAAACGGTTTCCAGTTTAATTGAGTGAAAGTTATAAAGAACATGGTGACACATGTCCCTAAGCAGTTGAAGGCTGTTGGTAAAGGTTGACTTGTCACCTTTTGTTGCTTATTACTTTATTTGGTAGGTAAACTGGTACTAACAAGATACAGCTGTTGCCCAGACAGTGCTACTATGTGCAAAAAGCACAAAATAATAAAGCAAGACTATCACAAAATGTATTGCATTACGCTGCATAATTAGTTTTTTCTTGCTGCATAATTTAGTCAACCATGCCACATAATTTGGTCCTCACCTGTTGCATAATTACAGTAGCCCTATTATATTGCAAAATGTTAGCCTGCTATGGCACCCACATGGATCAGAGTGTATTGTGTTCTGATTTAGGCCATGGTTAGTAAAAGTGAAGATTATCTTGACTCTACAATGTGCAACATTTATGCAGTATTTGTGCCTGAAAATAAAGCATGTGTCGCCTCCAAGTCTAATCTGCTATATTTGCCAAGACACTGTTAATATGCTTTTGTCATTACTGTTTTACAACATGCTGATTATGCCACATCATCAGCATGCCGATGTTTAATTACAACAGCAGCAAGCTTTTGAGCATAGTTTCAGGGACTGGCCCTCTTTATTTTACAGATTAAGCACTGCATGTCATTGTTGAGTTAACGCAAATATGTTTGCTTTCTCATTGCTAGGTACTACACAGGGATAACAGCAGATTCATGAAGTTAAACAGCAAGTTTTCTCAATTTATGTGCTGTGATGTTTAACAAGGCAAAATGTTTGCCTATTTGTTATAGAAACGGATCCTTTCACTGCATGGGCTTTTTGAGCTACTATTTTTGTATAATCTTGCTTGTTCCTATTTTTGGGCAAAATTTTGATTTAACCCCCTTGGCGAAATCTAATGAATGGTACTTGGTGAGTAAATGAACATGGGGGTATTTTATTTATACTCTATGCCACACTGTGTCTGGTGTCCTGATGACCTCTTGCTCCCCAAAGGCTTCTGTTAATGCCACCCCGAGATCAGTATGAACCTGTATTACTAAATAGGGAACCGAGTCGGTGGTCCATTGTAGAGGGAAGTCCAGATTCACCGGACCCGTGGCTGGTGTTAGAGGGAAAATTAAAGATTTGTCCAAATTACCCTTAAGGCTAGTAGTTGCCCAAACAGGACCACCTGTGTGAGGACAGGTGTAAGCTGTCTCTCAGGGTCCCGTATATAAAGAAGCATGTCCTCAGCGTACGGCGAGACGATTAAATTGGAGCCCGGGAACAGACTCCCCTGTGCCCACGGTAGTCTCACAGAGCGCAGATCAGTGGTTCTGCGACCAAGTCGTACAGCAGAGGAGATAATGGACATCTCTGACAGGAACCCCTTGAGCTAGGTATGCGAAATGTAACTCTGTTGCCCAATCTAATTTTTGCAACTGGGGCGTTATATAAGAACGCTACTAACTGGAGAAAGACCTCACTCGCTCCAATGCGCCGTAGCAGTTTTCATAAATGGCCATTCTACAGAATCAAACGCTTTTTCAGCATCTAAAAATACACTGTCTGCTGTTGTTTAGTACTCCTCTAGGGCTTTTTTAATATCCTTTAGGATCTTTGAGTCACCTGATCTCAAATGTGATTGTTCCAGTTGTGTTATCTCTTTTTCAAATCCGGATAGTCTGTCTCGTATGGAACGTAATGCTCCTGCGTGTTTCGAGAGTGCCATCCCCTTTATGTACACCTTGAATGCCTCCCAGACCGTTGAGAAAGAAGTTACTGAGCCTATATTGTCTTCAAGTAAGCCCTGTATGGATGTGGCTATATCTGCCTGAAAGACCTGGCCCAGTAAGGAGAATGGGGAAGCCTCCAAGTGAAATGAGCAAAGTGCTCAGTTCATAACTCTATGTCTAACATAACCAGGGAATGATCTGAATATGTTCTTGGAAGCGGGTCGCAGGTGACAACCTGGGTAAGTAGACTCTTAGATATCATTGTCAAAAAAAAGGCCCCCCTGGGAACGTAATATAACCATTCAATCTCACAATCACACTAAATGGTCTACCAAAAATATATAACCAATTACCACATATAGATACTATGAACCAAGAGAACCAAATCAGTGCAAAGGAAAGTTTGTAAAAAACAATGACGTTACAATTTATTAGACAGTGTTCTAACAATAATACAAAAATGCATTAAAAATTCATTGTACAATTAAAAACAAATTAAAGGGGAGCCTTTTTTTGACAATTGTCTGGTGGTACCCAACCCCTGTGGTTTACTTGGGTCCCTCTCTCTTTTTCCAAAAAACAGACTCTTAGATATCAGTCAGTAATCAATTCTGTTGTGCATGTTGTGGAGTGCAGAATAATGGGGCATATTATCAAGATAGGGCCTTACATTATCGCCGCTTTTATCGGCAGGACACTGCAGATAAAGCGGCGATAATGGGCTTGATAATATGCTCTATGAATTCCAATCGAAGCCCATGTTACATGTCTTCACATCTAACATGGGCTTCGATTGGAATTCATAGAGCATATTATCAAGCCCATTATCGCCGCTTTATCAGCAGTTTCCTGCCGATAAAAGTGGCGCTAATGTAAGGCCCTTTCTTGATAATATGCCCCAATGTGTGAATCCTGGGGTGTCATCAGAGCACTGTCGCCACACATCTAGCAGACTTAACTGGTCAATAATATATACTATTGCTCTAGCGGCAGCAGAAGAGCGACATGGAGGGCCCTTGGAGCAGTCACGGGTAGGGTCCACTATGCAATTAAAGTCGTCTCCCCAAATTTGTGGAAGATCAGTTGCTTTAAGTAGGCGGGAGTCGAGTAAATGGCAAAATTGCAGATCATCTTGGTTGGAGCCATATATATTCACTAACTTAACATTTAGTCCTTCTTTGTGCAACAGGACATATAATTATTAAGCACACATGCCTGACCTTTATTTATATGACACCCTGCTCTGAAGGGTTGCCTGGGGTGACTTATATGAAATAAAAGGGGATTTTGAGGCTTGTTTAGTAGCTTTAAATGCCAAGTCGAAGTGGCAGTAAACTGCACACACGGACTCTACAATGGCAGACCTGAGACACGTTTGAAAGGCTACTTGTGTTGGCGTAATCAGTGCCACGAGCTCACTGGTAACATTTCAAGTACAGGGCCTGGGTATTTCATATACCACTTTACAAGGAACATATCAGTAATTCACGAGAAATGTAAATCTTGAAAACGCTGCTACAAGAGCATTGTATGTTTTTCAGGTGTAAATATCTTTCAGCAGCCTTCCATTAGCCAAGAAGATACTTAACTGAGATGTTGGGCATCATAAAATAATACCAAGTGAGGAAATCAAAGTATTGCCTGTGCGAGAAAGACCCACAGCTCAATTTTCATATTTAAAGTGTATTTCAATCTGTACTCCACTGAATGTACATCTGTTGAATGTGCAAATAATTATTCAAGAAAGAAACATAGGCCATACAAAAATGTTTATTAGAGGTAAGTGCACATTATAAAACATTACACCAAATCTGTTCAGAGGACACCTAAATCTACAAAACAGATTTACTCTCAACAACCAGTAACCTCAGAAGACACTCTCTTCTAGGATTACAATTTTTATTAAAGTCTGCTTTCTACACCAGTCACTTTCAACTGAACATTTGCCTCAGATTGCTAGAGGTTTGTGTTTTGACATTAGGATGATATCAATTGTCCAATTGTCCAATTTACAGATACACTAAGATGCAGTTAATAGAACTTCAGATGGCTCTTCTTTCTTTCTGCATTAGTTTCATTTTACCCTGCTGTTTTCTTTCTTGTGATAGTTTAGTTAGGCAAGCCCTTACTAGAAGCAACATGTAAGTAATTAAATTACTGTTCGCTATGTACTTAATATATTACTGTATTGGTCTTCAAATTCATATTCTGTGGAGGCAAAGCAGTGCGTTTTGGAATTAAATGGTGCAGTATGTTTAACGTGATCACAAAGTTAAATTGTCCAGTTTTGAGAATACATTATTAACATAATAAGTCATCAAGCCAGGTTCTCTGATTTGCATGAAGCCAAATCAATGCCACCACACTCAACCATCTGGAGGTTATTGTATCAAGACACTATTTGTTTATTCTCATGTCCCATCCTAATAGCCATGCATATGTGGTGAATGCACACAAGAGTCCAAATAATCAATGCTGTGGGTACAAGAATTGCTCGAAAAGTGGAGGACTTTTAGAAGTCACAAAAAAGTCCTCTGCTACACGTTACCAAGTGCAGAATTGAATTAATTGGTCTTTTTTCTGTATAAGAGCAGACAGAACATTTAATTAAAGAAGCAGATGACAACATTATACAATATGCAGAACCGAAGAAAGTAAAAGAAGGATCCTTGCAGACATCAAGCACAGCAAATAACATTATTCCCAAAGGTTCAGTATGAAATTATAAACTCCTTTGTATACCGCTTGCTTTAACAATTTGATGCATGAAAGTATCTAGTTTGAAAGCACATCACCTGCAAAAATAAAGATCCTCATCAACCCACATTGAGTTTTTGCCACAGAAAATGTAATTGGTTACTGACACATAATACATTTACAATCTAATTAAACATATTTTGCTTACTAAATGTACAATGACATACTTTCTTTTGTTATAGTTCTTCATACATCACCTTCTGCAAAGCAGTGTACATTCCATTCAGACAACAGTAAAGCATTACCAGATTATGCCCCACCAGTAGATGGCACAGCTAAAGATCCAATTGGCGCTGTTTGGGGTACGCTTTGTAGCAGCTTAAAAGGTGAAATGGATGCTCAGCTTAAAGATGATTTAATTAATGACTCAAATTCTGGTTTTGAACAACTTATGGATCAAGTTGGATATACCATTCAAAATGAGTACGAAGAAATTCAAATTGGTTTGATCAAACTAATACCACAGATGAATCATCACCAAATTTTGAGTGCTCCAACAAATGATTAGGGATGGTCATACTATTGCTTTGTTACTTTATTATTAGTTTTTGCTTGAATGATGAGGCAGCTGGCTATATGCTGAATCTCATCTATTTGCTCCTGCCACGTGATAATAGAATGTTCAGAACTATGTATCACTTTCACAAATATATTAAAAAAAGTGTAAGGCCCCAAATATTACTTACTAGTGTGCCACATGCAATATACATGTTTATAAAAACAGTCAGACCTGTTCTAACCAACACTGTCTGAAAGATTTGGTTCAAAGTGGCTCAGTGTCTTATTTCATTCAGCATAGCCTAATTGCACAATTACAGACTATGTTTAGGTGAACATTTTTTATAGAAAAGGTGAGGAAACATTGATTTGATCACTATATGCAGAATGAGAAATAAACAATGAAATATGTATATAATGGGGAAATGTATTTGGATGTATTCAAGAGTGGATTCCTGAAAAACCATAACAGCCTTTCATTTGCAATGAACACAAATGGTGTTCCTGTATTTAAAAGTTCCAAATATCAATGTGGCCAGTGTACTTAATGGTACACGAGCTGCCTACATCTCTAAGAAAGCTGTGTAAAAATATAATACTATATGGTATTTGAGTTTCCGTAAAAAAGCCATTAATGTGGTCTTTCTTAAAACCATTATGTAAAGAACTTGCACAGCTGGAAAGTGGAGTGTCATTTAAAGATCACATCAATTGTAGTTTTACTTGCCACACTACACTTGTGACAATCACATGTGATTTACCAGCCTGCTGTCTTGTTTCAAACAGCACCCAGTTTAATGGGAAGTTTGGATGCTGGCATTGTCTACAAGATGATGAAGTCACTGTTTCAGGAAAAGGGCACTGTAGAGTATTTCCTTACAATGCTAAAACCCCAAAAGGCCCACCAAGGATACTCAATACTATTAAATCGGATGTAAACAGTGCAATAGGTAATATCGAGGCTGGACTTTCTGAGTACAGTGTAAGATGGATCAAATGTCCCATGTGGTTCATGTTTTTGAAACATTTTTGTGTAACCAGAGGCTTTGTGATTGATTACATGCATGGTGTCTGTAGTGTCATTATGAAATTGTTGAAGAATATAAGCATCATTCATACTCTTTTTATGAAAAAGTAGTTAATGTCTATTTGAAACAGATAAAACCCCCACTGGATGTTAGTAGAGTTCCAAGGTCTGTTGACGAACTACCATATTGGAAGGCCTCAGAGTTTCAAAACGTTCTTTTATTTTATGGAATGCCTGTGTTAAAACATGTTTTAGATAGATCACGCTAGTTACACTTTTGTGTACTTATGAAAGCAATTCATAAGCTATTAAATGATGACATTAGCCAGGAAGATTTAAATATAGCATAACAGTGTTTACTTTTGTTTGTGCAACTGTTTCATGATTAATATGAAAAAAGATTTTTGACAATGAATGTTCATCAATTGGTCCACTTAGTAGACAGTGTAAGAGCATCAGGGCCTCTGTTTACTGGTAATTGTTTTGTTTTTGAAGATCTTAATGGTTTCCTTTGACAACATGTGCATGGTACAGTAGGTATAGAAACAAATTGTAGATGCAGTATATATGATACCAGTAATACCTGTGTTAATGGAAAATGGCTAAGTACTTATCAAGCGCCTGGCTCATTCGCACAAGGATATGTAATGTTATCAATCCTTAGGCCATATGGATGCGATCACCAATTATTAACTTCCCTTTTAAACATTGTGATACCTAGTATTGTCATGTAACCTTGGTATGTATTATGTTTTAAATGTACATAGTATTTTTTTTAACAATTTTAAATGGAATGTACTTTTTAATCCCAATGTTTTTTATGATCAATGTACTTTTATGATATGGCAATATCGAATAAAGTATCAAATCGAAAATCGGAAAATCATTTGCCTCACGATAGTGTTGAGGCAGAATTTTACCAGAGTATAGTGTGTTCACACAAGAGAAAGAGACAACAAAACCTAAAAATAGAAAATTGCATTTACAGCGTTGGTTCGACATACCCTTACAGCTTAACAGAGAACGAATATACAGCAGTAACTCAGATCACTCATATTTTAGGCTCAGGTGTAGTAACCTATAACAAAATATTTTTAGAACAAATCAATCTTCTTGTTTACAGCTCAAATTACACTTGTATTCAGAGGAGAGACCAAAGTGTAATAAAATATGAATCAGAATCGGGGGTGTTTGCCTGCAGCAGGGTCAATAGATTCATTCAGTGTAAGCAGGCAGACGAGTCTGTTAACCTAGCACTCATGGTTCCACTTAAGTGTGAATCTTATGACATCAGGGAACCAGTTCATCTGGTGGTAGTAGATAACAACTTCACAGCTATCAGGATATCAATGATAAAATGTGCCTATTTTTACATTCAGGTAGAAAAAGAATAATTTGGAAGTGAAATGCCAAATCGATTTGAAATAGATTAAGGCAACTCCTGATAGAAAGATCTCCTACATGCACATCTCTTTTTATAGCGCATTTAATAAGAAATCTTGATAAGCATTCTTAACCTGCGCTCCAAGGACACCTAGGCATCCACGACACCTCTACAGGGGTCCTAGACTGCTCATAAAACATAGTAATGTTGGCCAAGTGTATATCAATATAGGAGCAAAATATACAACTGAACATTCAAAAATGTTTTATAAATGTGCAGCGATATGAGATTGGAGCCTAATAATTCATTTGGTATCCTCACATTGTTTTTTGGGAGCAGTGCAAGTACATCAACTACAATACCGTATGGCCAATGGGTGGTCTCAATTGAGTTTAGAAAAGCTTCAACCTTCCCATTAAAAATAAAATGTTTTTTTTTTACATTTGCTTATGAATGCAATGAACTATTTCATAATTTGTGTATTTGTTTGATGGATGCTTGTTTCCGTCATATGGTGCATCATTTTGCAGTGCAAATCATCAAATATCAGATGGCTAGATAAAGATTCTGCAGCATAATGTGCCTCCAGTGATTGCATAATGTGCAGCATGTATTTCTGTTACGTTATTTAGTTTATTCTGCCACATAATTTCATACTTCATTGTCCCTTAACTTCATTGACCATGCATACAATGGCCAATGTCCATCTTTATTAATGTAACGCATTGATCTTTGTACAGGAGATGCTTATTTTACCTGTTTTGTACAAAAAGAAAGTGACAAAAATAAATAAATGTGTTAAAAAATAAACTTTGACTAATACACAGTTTACTAAAGCATATTGTATGCTCAGTTGTGTATAATAGAAAACGTATATGTCATTTTGCGTTTATCTGCAATTAATAGTGCAATCATCCAACAGTTTGCATTTTTCTAGAAAATTGAAACCAAAGTGGTGGACATGCTTTTTAAATAGACAAGCAATTCCTGTTAAAATCACGTCATTATGTCTGGTTTAGGTCTCTCCACTAATAAAACTAAATCCTTTGCCATGATTTGTGGTCATCCTTGGAGCAGGGTAATTCCATGTTATATCGATGACACAGCCCTTAAATGTGTTCAAAATTTTACTTATCTTGGGGTGCCATTTAATGTCTCAAGCACATGGAAACATTTGAGAAAGGTGAAAGTAACTCAATTTGAGCAAGCTAAAGCCTCTGTGTTTATATTCTCTGCAAAGTTGGGTTCTATGACTTCAGACACTGTTACTACTATACATGAAGTCAGACCTGTACCATTGGTCACTTTTGAAGCTGGTGTTTGGAGATACACTGACAACTCCTTGCTCCAAGTTAGCAAAAATACATTTTTGTGCAAATTATATTGCTCCTGCCTAGTGTCCTCTCTGTGATAGCACATAAGTAATTAGGACTATGGTATGTGGGAGATAGTATAAGGTTGGAACCTATTACGTTATGGCTCTCAGGCTAGATCAGAAGCAGTGTTAACACAAACAGTCACCACTGACTGTATGAATCGCACTAGAGTAAACAAAATTAAATGACTGCTGTATATTAAAAGGGAGTCACAAGGCATCAATAGAACTGAACTCTTTATAAACCCAATAGGCATCACTCAATCAGCGAGTTTAAAATGAAATACTACAATCTATAGCAGCTACGAGATATGAGGATGACTTGAGGAAGAGGATGGTGGTGTTATACCTCCCTTTATGTCCAAACTTTGGCAAAGAACGATATTTGTTGAAGGTGACATATCAGCAAAGATTTTATTTAATAAGATTTAGTCTTGGTTTAGCTAATTTATTTGTGTCTAAGCCCTCTAATGTACATGCTGACCAATACTGGATGCCATGCCCATGGTGACCACTAAATCTGGATATTAAAACCATTGGTGAGATACGTAGGTACTTGACATTGGAAATAGGTCATGGAATATTTGCAGTTGGTGCAAACTGTTATTGATAAGCTTTATTCGATAAAAGATTTATCATAAAAGCATTGCAGAAATACAAAAATGTAACCAGAATTAAAAGGAGCACAATACAGATAAAAAAGGATTAATCCATTAGATCCAATAAAATCAGCATCCAATATACAATTTAAAATGATTGCATTCATGGGACTTCATCACCAATTCATATATACAGGAGATGGCAACCACTTGGTGCCCACTAACTTCACTGTTTGATCAGGTCAGTGATTCATCCCATATCCTTCAAGTCGGAACCTGCAAATTCTTGCCTACTGCTTTTAGTCTTAATAGCCAAGCATACCCCAGGTATTTGGCTACTCCGCAAATCAGTGTTAGAGAAGAGGTGTCTATTTTCATAATGCGTAGGGCAGCCGCATGGCTCATGAAGCCTAGCGCTCTACAAACGGGCTTAAGCCACTTTTCTCTGGCCTTTATATAGACAGGACATGCCAGGAAAAAGTGGCTGATGGACCCATCGGGGTGGCCACTGCTGGGACAAGGTGCAGCAACCGGATTCGACCCCTTCCATGAAGATGTCACTGAATTGACCTGCAGGGTGCCAAATGTCAGCTTCATATACAAGGTCCTATCCCTAGGGACCTGAATAAAGTCGAGATAGGGTTTTAAACTACATATGCTTTTAAATTCGAAGAATCCCTCCGTGAGTTTCCCTGCCTGCTGGCATGATAACTCGCGTTTTGACACCCAGTCCCAATAGGCCCACTTTAAATTGGGCTCGGAAGGGGGAGACTGGGTTGGCCAGGGCTTAATTTGTGCCGGTGCTTTCCGGTGCTTAGCACCGGCACTTATTTATGAGGGCCAGGTCTATACTAGATTGCCACTGCCGCCAACTTACATTCAACAGCGTGCGTCAAAAAATGAATACAATCGGGTTTTCATAAGTTTCACAGTGCGCTCTCACTCTGTCGCCCGTGAAGAGCTGAGCTGTGCCTTCATTTTGTGTTGCGATGGGTGGGGTCTCTGATTGGGCTGAATTTGGTAATGTCTGGCTGCGACAGGAGGGGCGGCAGCTTGCGTGCGTGCGTGCGTAACCTTTTTTAAATGCCACCGCACGCCGCAAGCTCTCCTTATCATCAGGAAGTCCGGCACTATTAATTGAGCAAGGAAAGGAAAGAACCCTGCGGCTGGGACCCTCATGGAGGAGCCGGCCTCTCCTAGCTCTCTGCTCTAACAGAACTACGGGAATATCAGCTGAGTCATCACCTATAGAGAGCCTTATCGTACACAGAAGAGGGTGGGCGGGAGCGCTGCGCAGCACACAGAAAGGTAGGTGCTACCGTTTACAGCAGCGGTCCCTGGGGGCCCACAGAGGTCAAAGCAGTGCACATTGCGGCTGCCATGGTTTTCGTGATGTGCATGCTTCCTGCACCCTCCTTGTGTGACACTTTTGTACAGGTCTGTTGCGGTGCCCCGGCTGTGTGTCTGTCTGCTTCCTGCACCCTCCTTGTGTGACACTTTGTACAGGTCTGTTGTGGTGCCCCGGCTGTGCGTCTGTCTGCTTCCTGCACCCTCCTTGTGTGACACTGTTGTACAGGTCTGTTGCGGTGCCCGGCTGTGTGTCTGTCTGCTTCCTGCACCCTCCTTGTGTGACACTTTTGTACAGGTCTGTTGTGGTGTTCCGGCTGTGTGTCTGTCTGCTTCACGCACGATGCACCCTCCTTGTGTGACACTTTTGTACAGGTCTGTTGCGGTGCCCCGGCTGTGTGTCTGTCTGCTTCCTGCACCCTCCTTGTGTGACACTTTGTACAGGTCTTTTGTGGTGCCCCGGCTGTGCGTCTGTCTGCTTCCTGCACCCTCCTTGTGTGACACTTTGTACAGGTCTGTTGCGGTGCCCGGCTGTGTGTCTGTCTGCTTCCTGCACCCTCCTTGTGTGACACTTTTGTACAGGTCTGTTGTGGTGCCCCGGCTGTGTGTCTGTCTGCTTCACGCACTACGCACCCTCCTTGTGTGACACTTTTGTACAGGTCTGTTGCGGTGCCCCGGCTGTGTGTCTGTCTGCTTCCTGCACCCTCCTTGTGTGACACTTTGTACAGGTCTGTTGTGGTGCCCCGGCTGTGCGTCTGTCTGCTTCCTGCACCCTCCTTGTGTGGCACTGTTGTACAGGTCTGTTGCGGTGCCCGGCTGTGTGTCTGTCTGCTTCCTGCACCCTCCTTGTGTGACACTTTTGTACAGGTCTGTTGTGGTGTCCCGGCTGTGTGTCTGTCTGCTTCACGCACGACGCACCCTCCTTGTGTGACACTTTTGTACAGGTCTGTTGCAGTGCCCCGGCTGTGTGTCTGTCTGCTTCCTGCACCCTCCTTGTGTGACACTTTGTACAGGTCTTTTGTGGTGCCCCGGCTGTGCGTCTGTCTGCTTCCTGCACCCTCCTTGTGTGACACTTTGTACAGGTCTGTTGCGGTGCCCGGCTGTGTGTCTGTCTGCTTCCTGCACCCTCCTTGTGTGACACTTTTGTACAGGTCTGTTGTGGTGCCCCGGCTGTGTGTCTGTCTGCTTCACGCACGACGCACCCTCCTTGTGTGACACTTTTGTACAGGTCTGTTGCGGTGCCCCAGCTGTGTGTCTGTCTGCTTCCTGCACCCTCCTTGTGTGACACTTTTGTACAGGTCTGTTGCGGTGCCCCAGCTGTGTGTCTGTCTGCTTCCTGCACCCTCCTTGTGTGACACTTTGCACAGGTCTGTTGTGGTGCCCCGGCTGTGCGTCTGTCTGCTTCCTGCACCCTCCTTGTGTGACACTGTTGTACAGGTCTGTTGCGGTGCCCGGCTGTGTGTCTGTCTGCTTCCTGCACCCTCCTTGTGTGACACTTTTGTACAGGTCTGTTGTGGTGCCCCGGCTGTGTGTCTGTCTGCTTCGCGCTCGACGCACCCTCCTTGTGTGACACTTTTGTACAGGTCTGTTGCGGTGCCCCGGCTGTGTGTCTGTCTGCTTCCTGCACCCTCCTTGTGTGACACTTTGTACAGGTCTGTTGTGGTGCCCCGGCTGTGCATCTGTCTGCTTCCTGCACCCTCCTTGTGTGACACTTTGTACAGGTCTGTTGCGGTGCCCGGCTGTGTGTCTGTCTGCTTCCTGCACCCTCCTTGTGTGACACTTTTGTACAGGTCTGTTGTGGTGCCCCGGCTGTGTGTCTGTCTGCTTCACGCACGACGCACCCTCCTTGTGTGACACTTTTGTACAGGTCTGTTGCGGTGCCCCGGCTGTGTGTCTGTCTGCTTCCTGCACCCTCCTTGTGTGACATTTTTGTACAGGTCTGTTGCGGTGCTCTGGCTGTGTGTCTGTCTGCTCCCTGCACCCTCCTTGTGTGACACTTTGTACAGGTCTGTTGTGGTGCCCCGGCTGTGCGTCTGTCTGCTTCCTGCACCCTCCTTGTGTGACACTGTTGTACAGGTCTGTTGCGGTGCCGGGCTGTGTGTCTGTCTGCTTACTGCACCCTCCTTGTGTGACACTTTTGTACAGGTCTGTTGTGGTGCTCCGGCTGTGTGTCTGTCTGCTTCACACACGACACACCCTCCTTTTGTGACACTTTTGTACAGGTCTGTTGCGGTGCCCCGGCTGTGTGTCTGTCTGCTTCCTGCACCCTCCTTGTGTGACACTTTGTACAGGTCTGTTGTGGTGCCCCGGCTGTGCGTCTGTCTGCTTCCTGCACCCTCCTTGTGTGACACTTTGTACAGGTCTGTTGCGGTGCCCGGCTGTGTGTCTGTCTGCTTCCTGCACCCTCCTTGTGTGACACTTTTGTACAGGTCTGTTGTGGTGCCCCGGCTGTGTGTCTGTCTGCTTCACGCACGACGCACCCTCCTTGTGTGACACTTTGGTACAGGTCTGTTGCGGTACCCCGGCTGTGTGTCTGTCTGCTTCCTGCACCCTCCTTGTGTGACACTTTTGTACAGGTCTGTTTCGGTGCCCCGGCTGTGCGTCTGTCTGCTTCCTGCACCCTCCTTGTGTGACACTTTTGTACAGGTCTGTTGCGGTGCCCCGGCTGTGTGTCTGTCTGATCTCCTGTCAGCGATAGAGTTGTTTATTCTGTTTTACTCGTGAAGACTTTATCTTACTCCCACCTCCTCTGAATGCTTGTTGCAGTATGGGAACATTAATTCTCGTTGCTATGTGGTGCCACTAAACTCATTACTGTTTGTGGACATTGATACACATTCATTAGATGGAACAATGGATGCACAGACTGACAGTTGTTACAAGTACACATAACAGCTGAGGAAATGTGTGCATTTACTGCCCAAGATAATTCATTTATATACTGTCTGAGACTATTGGCACACGTTTTACTTGGATCCTTGATACCTGTTAATATGAGAGGGTCCAGACTCATAACTGTCTGGAAAAAAAGATGCTCTTATGCACACTTGCTGTCTATTAACTGGCCCCTCTCTTGTTCACGTCCTTCTGAGAGGATTCCTTGCACAGTCGAGATGGCTTGGGGTAAGCGAGCATACTTATCATGTATACAGTAGGGTACCTGCTTAGCCACGCCTTTCTCTGAAACCCAGTTTGTCTTTGTTTGATGCCTAGGCCTTGGAGATAGGGACGCGAAGGATCCTACCAGTTGGAATTCTAAGTGCTTGATTTACTTTCTCATAGACTTGTATAGGGTCCCACACGCCTCCATGATAATGAACGGCCCCACTGAATTTGACTGGGCACCCTCTAACCGAGGGTTTACTATTTCCTTTATAAAATGCCTACACTCCATTTCCTACACTTACACTTATTCCTTTTCCACCAGTTATTACACGTTTGTTAGCTAATAAATATTTCTATAACTTTATGAATTTTGTTTGGACGTTCATGCTCGCATATCCCTGTATTTTACACATCCCAAAAACTTTGCAATTTTGGAATTAGGGATCAGAGCATGCCAGCTGAGAACGGGTTGTCTCTCAGAAATATCAGCACCTTTGACAGTGGCATATATTTTCTAAATGAACTGCGCAGTAATCTGTGTTTTAATAGATTTCAGCATTTTAAAAGATAGATTGTGTGTGATTGACTAAAATCTCAACATGTACTCACCACGGTAATCTTCTGAGACACGGACATCTTTCTCTCTCCCAATGCTATCCTCTATCTACTCATGCAGAACAAATTAGTCTGTCAATAATGGGGAAATAAATGAGACCAAAGTTCAACTGGATCACAACTTTGTCTCACACACCATAGCAAGTTCAGATGGGTAGCACATTTGCTGCCATCAAAGGATTGGACTGAACTCCACAGAGTTCCAAAAATCCCAACTCCATAAGTCAAACAAATGTTGGCAATTCAAAGCAGCTGTTGCTAATTATAAACATGTTTTTGTTGTGACAAGATAAACACGTTTTGGGCAGAAATGAAAGAAAGTATTCTCATGGTAATGGGCTGTACTGCAAAGAGTTGTCTATCCTATTCCACACATTGATGAGAACGGATTTGAGTGGATAAATCATGCTATCACGTTAGGGTGGAGACTAATTCCAAAACTCTGGAGATCCAGCTGCAGACCACAAATTGAAAACTGGGGCGTGGAAATGCTGTTCCTGGCAATACTAGAATAAGTGCTTTTAAACTAAAATGTAAGAACATGTTTTTGACTTGATTTAGAAATCTAATGATGAGCTTCATGAGTAAATAAAGTAAACTCTTCCGTAACCAATCTAACTAGCCTTATTACCGTAGCTGAATTGTACTAGACACAGGATACTTCCTCAGACCTGTATTTTTCACTCACTCCCAAATCTATATATTTACTCAAAGACTTCTCTGAATATTTTTTCATTTAGGAGTTTACTCAATATTAGATAGTTGGGTTCCGCTCTCAAGATTGAATTCAATGTATTCCACAGCTTTGGGTCTTGATCTCTTAGTGATCTACCTCCTTATTTTTATCCTTTGTAGCAGTGCATAATTTGTGAAAAAATAAGTGCCAGGGCTCGCATCAGGAGGCCTCTGCAGTTTCCAGCACCCATTATCCTGCCAGTGAGAGTACCAAGCCGGGTCCAGACTCCGGTTGTAAGACCACCGGCATGGGGAGGGGGGATATGGGGGAGAGGCAGCAGCTCCCTTCCATACTGATTAGATAGAATGTCCCGCCGAACCGGTGCAATTGAAAGTCAGACTCACTTAAGGCCCACTGGCCGTAGCGTGCTGGTGCTGGCGCCACACTGACTAGTAGTACTACTGTACTGGCCTGGCCTGCGCTGCGCTGCTGCTGCTGGTGGAAAATGGAGGAAGTGGGTGGAGCCAGGGAAAAGTAGGTGTGGCCTCCGACAAATATTTGAGCACCTGCACTTCAAATTTTACAAATTAAGCACTGGGGTTGCCCATGCCTCGCTTAGACCGATGAGACCCATAAGGTGCAAACTAACAAGGTAAAGGTTGCTATTTATAGGAGTATTCCATCAATCAATCAATCAGGGGTTTGTAAAGCACACTACTCACCCGTGAGGGTCTCAAGGTACTGGGGGAGGGAGGATATCGAGCAGCTCCTGCTCATCCAAAGAGCCAGGTCTTGAGGCTCTTCCTGAATGCTTGCGGTGTGGGGGTTCCCTTGATGCAGAGGGGGAGTTTGTTCCAGGTCTTCGCCGTGGTGTAGGAGAAGGATCTTCCTCCCATTCTGGTTCTGCAGATGCGTGGGATTTCGGCCAGGGCAATGTCAGCAGAGCGGAGGTTCCTCTTGGTGGCTTCTATCTTTGAGGTATTGGGGTCCAGT
The DNA here is from genome assembly GCF_964263255.1 of Lissotriton vulgaris. NCBI lineage: Eukaryota > Metazoa > Chordata > Amphibia > Caudata > Salamandridae > Lissotriton > Lissotriton vulgaris. The sequence continues at coordinate 483,830,720 of NC_141693.1, read as the reverse complement.
GTTGTGGAGGGCTTTGTAGACATGTGTGAGCAGCTTGAAACTCACTCTTTTTTTGACTGAGAGCCAGTGGAGGTCTCGTAGGTGCATTGTGTGATGTGGTCTTGTTGTGGGATGTTGAGGACAAGTCTCACTGTGGCGTTCTGGATGGTCTGGAGTTGGTGGTGGAGAGATTTGTTCATTCCGGCGTAGAGGGCGTTCCCGTAGCCCAGTCTGCTGGTTATGAGTGTGAGGGTGATGGTATTTCTGGATTCGCGGGAGGTCCATTTGAAGGTCTTGCGGAGTATGCGGAGGGTGTTGAAGCATGTGGAAGATCCGGTTTTGATCTATCGGTTCATGGTGAGGAAGGATAGAGAATGATGCCGAGGTTGCGGGCATGGTCTGTGGGAGTGGGAGGATTGCTGAGGCCGGGGGCCCACAAGGTGTTGTTCCAAGAGGAGGGTGCATGCGTTGTCCGTGGGAGTGGGAGGGTTGCCGGGGGGCACCAGGTGTTGCCCCAAGCATCTACAGTAAAATGCAAGAGTATAATAGGGAAGTAGAGCAAATTTGATCGCAGGCTCTCCATGCTATAGAGGGTATTTTAAACTGGCATTTTTGAAAAGTATTTTTAAATTGGCACTAATGTATTGTTCTTTGTCTTAATTAATATCAAAATTGTATGCACTATTCATACACTTTAAGTGATTGTCGATAATTTATCTGATTGGTTGCATGTTATGGAAAGTTCATCTGTTTACATTTTATGATGTGCTTTTATGGTTTGTTTTTAAGCTGAATAAAGCTTTATTATTGAAGATAAAATGTAAATATTTTCTGAAATATGTATTTTTTCCTACCAAAACGAACCAAAAACACTTTCATGAAAAGTGGATAAAGGTCCAAAAACTGAATATGTCATACATCTCAATCTGCACACTTGGACACACTCGAGTATGCCAAATGGGATTTCTTTAGACAACAGTACTTTCAACAAGATTAAACAAATCTAAAGAATAGATTGAACTGCTCAGTTTGCATGACAATAGGCGATAATATTTTGGAAGAATTAAGAGGATGTGACAGAACGATTACGATCAGTCAGTCGGATTGGCAGTGAGGATGATAACGCAGTGAGCAAAATATTTCTGCAATGCTTTACTGACATCTAGCGTCAAGTAGAATACTTGCATGTAGGTTCTACCTGTAGTCAAACCTCAACAGAATATCTATCTTTCAGTCCTATGATAGATACTTCACGATGTAAAATTCAATTAAATATCAGCGATGTAGTGTGCTGGGAAATATATATGAAGAAAGTTAGGCATATAGCCATAGAGCTAAAATAGCTTTCTTAAAAAACGTACATTCGCTACACATATCTGATATGTTTGCCTTTCTCATCTTTTTGCGAAATGAAAGATAGAAGGAAAAATAAAAAATCTCAGAAGTAACTTTCCCTCTCGGGCTAAAGCTTGAAGGGACCCAGCCAGAGAATAGAGAGGTTAGTCAAATTGTGGCAGTCCTGAGATTGATAAATCATGAAGGTTATCCAAGTGCATGACCCAAAAGCAAAGGCATTTATTTTTAGGGTTGGGAAAATTGCACATTTTTAAATTTGGAAATATCATAATTCACACTGGCATAATCAAGATTTCGCTTTGGCCTGATATTTAGGCTTTATTCGAACGAATATAGTTTCGATGGAATATTATGACAAGGAGAAAATCTACCATTTGCACTACTTGAGAGGGACCCAAAAGTAATATGCAGTGCTCAAAATATGCAGGCATTTACAAGAAAAAGGTCTCGAACAAATACATACAAATAATTAGCTACAATATCTCCTCTAGTTTCAACATAAAGCTTCTTTTCGTCTATTTCACATTGAAACCGGTGCGCGCATCGTGCAAGATGTTACAACCCTGGAAAGCGTTCTGTAAAAAGTAGTGTTCATAAAAGCCCATACCTACTGACTTCTAGGTGCAGCTATTTGTCAATGTATATTTTTAAACGAACTATTTGTGTGAGACAGTTAACATATAGTCTGCTTGTTTGAAAACGTCATTGACCCTGGGAAATAGTGTCATCTAGGTCAGAGGTGTACAAAGTAGGTTCAGCAGGGCTAAGTCAATGCCAGTTTTCCGATCCTGCCCTTATGTGCCTGTCATGAATACCTGTGGTTTAAACCCAACACTTGGGAGAAAGGGAGAGTCTCAAAGCATTCATGGTACTTTGTTAAGTCAGTCTCCAGGCAGTAAAATTAGACCTGAATCATGGGTCTTTCTTGTATGGTTGTTACATTTGACCTCTCACCACATCATCTCAGCAGTAATTCACAGACCTTTACCCAATATGGCACTTACTGGCTTTGATAATGAAGTTAGTTTTTTGCTGCATGTGAACTGCAAAGGATGTGCTTACCTCCTGAAAATGAATACAATTATCATATGAAGATGCACTGCCGAGTGTTGCTATATTTGCAAGTCTATGGATAGTTGCATGCGTCTCATTTAATCCAAAATGGTGTTGCAGTAAATTAGGTTTTAGAATACAGACTTCACCTCCACATCTCATAAGCAATTCATTGTGAGGGTAAAGGTTATTTGTTACTGAAACTGAGCGGACTTCTAATTACCTGATTTAAGGGCTATATGATTGTTCTATTCTAGTTAGGTCATCGAAGTTCCTGTACGCCTTGAAATAATATATAGGACAATAGTCCCTGTCATGGGTTCAAGGATTATGATAACACTTAGGGACAGTTAGAGAACATTCAATTTCAACATCTGAATGTACTCCTTCGGAGCCTGGTGCGGTTAGGCCAAGACAGTAATAATATGCAAGCACCACTTTGAATTACTCAAACATATATCAGGGATGGTGTAGCAATTGTTAACTCATAATCTGCTACTTTTTTGTCAGACTGAAGGGAAGATCATTACCTTCAAAGTGTTCCAAGAAACTCTCCGGAAGTTGAGAAGAATCTCAAATTCTAGCTGATGCTCTGAGAATTAGAGGAACAAGAAACGGTTATGGTGATTTAGTGTTGTCACATGAAACAGTCTGTGGGTTGCCTTGGTATGATGTTCACAAGCACGGTGAACCAGAAGAAGCAAAGTAAACTAGTACTTCCAAAATGGCAACTAAATACTAAAATAACTCCACAGTTTATTTATAACAAAATAACTAAAACTGTATTTAAACTAGTTAGAGAAGTGCAATAAGTAGTAATCAAGAGAAGTGCACAACATGTTAAAAATTCAAATGCATCAGGTCATAACCATCAAAATAATGCAAGAAACAGAATGACACAAAACTCCAAATCTCTCAAAAACATCTAAAAATGTAAAAGGACTCCACATGCATTAGATAACAGAAAAGCTCATTATAACCCCAAAAGCTTATGAAGTAAAAAAAAAAAAAAAGCAAATCCAATATTACAAATAATCTGAGCAATCCGACCAAGGAACTAGGCCCAAAGTCACAAGGAAATTGAAAAAAGTCAGCAAACGTTTGCTGCTCACAAAGTCAATCATCTGATAAATCAATCCTACCTGGATGCCTAAATGTCAGAAATGCCATCTCTGGAGGACAAAGACAAGTCCGAAGTTAAAGCTCTATTCACCTTGAATTTTACTTATCACTTTTGGATATATTTCATGACTTTGTTCTTAAACAATGTCTCCCTATATTTTGACTATTGTTCTATGTAAAGTGGCATAATACATTTTGCTGCAGGAGTGCTACACACAGCTACAAAAGAAATACAAGTTGAACAATTTGTGTAAATCTCACAAAATGTTATTGTTAGTCCATATTCAGGTTTCTGCATGAGACCAAGGGGCATGCTTACAATGCCACACCAGCACTTTTACGCTGCCGGGGCATCACTTTTGTGATGCTCTGGAGGCGCAGTGTGCCGGCCTATATTTGCAAAAACAACCCATGCCACCCTGTGTGGCTTTTCATGGCCTTGTATATATGGAGTAAAGCAATGTATTACTCTTTGTGGGTGTTGCTGTGGGTGTTTCCATGCAACACCCATGGTTTTTGACAGTGCCCCAGATTTACAACATAGTGTAAATCTGGGTTAATATAAAAATAATGCCTACCCAAAGAAGGCGTAACGAGAAGAAATTTTCAAATTTCTCTTTGTTTTTTCCTCTTTCCACGTGTGCCACATTCTGCAGGAAAATGCCTCCTTTGATGGTTTTTGTGCAGTAAGGCATCCCTTCCTGCATAAAAAAAATCATTCCAACAACACAGACACCCTTGCGCCTTGGTGAAAGGGTGCCTGCATTGGCGCTTGGCTGCAATTTGTTCATCGGCGATGACAGAAAGGGCAGGAATGCGCTGTGTCTTGTCATTCCTGCCCTTTTCTTTCGACGTAGGGCAGCTTAGCTAAAACGCTTGCAGCACGACTGGAGGACTTGGCCTTTTTGGGTAAAGTACCTTAAACTTTTTGCTTTCCACCTAGACCGGTTCCTGATATAATGTTGCCAATTTAGATCCTTTGGGTACTTTGCCACTGCTGATCAGTGTCAAAGTACAAGAGTTCCCTATATAAAGTGTAATGGAAATTGGTTGACCATGATTGGTATGTTTGCTTTACTAGCAAAGTCCCTAGTGATGTGCACAGTGTGTGCCAGGGCTAGTAATGCAAAGGCGTGCGGAGAAGGGAACTCAGGCCTGCAGTGTAGGCCTTGCGCGCAGTTTGCTAAGTTAGTATGTTGTCCTGACAAGTGCAACCACTTGTCAGGCATTACTTTCCCTTTTGCAGACACATTGGGCACCCCTGTGGTAGGTCCCAGGTAATTCCTGAGGGGGGTGCAGTGTAGGTAAAAGGCAGGACATATACAAAGGTGTGTGTTATGTCCTGACAGTGAAAAACACTCCATTTCGTTTTTCACTGCTGAAAGGCCATCCTGCCCATAGAACAGAAAGGGGAAGGCTGGGTGTTGTATTTACTAGCCTAGTTTCCTGTATGTTTATAATGGAGAGGTGATGCTTAGTATGTATGAACTCACAGTGGCATAACACATCTTTCTGTGAAGGTGGTTTGGTCACTGTGTGTTCAAAAAAACACTCTTTTAGAAAGTGGCAGAGTTTTGTGCTTTAGGCATTTCTGTGTGTCTCCGCTGAAATGTGGATTGACTTCTGAATCTGAGAGGTTAGAGAGCTGGAAGAGGTGTTGACCCAGGGAGGGGTTGAGAAGGCACCAGGCTGCCCTGCATCTGGAGAGTAGCAGGAGAAGAAGCTCGGGAGGTGAAAAGGCCTGGGCTGGTGCTATAAACCAATTGACCCATCTCCTGCTAAGTGATTAAGGAGCCAGACCCCCAGTATCAAAGAAAGATAGGTGACACTGGAGGGAGTTTAGGTAAGGGGTTAGGGACCCGAGCACAAACTAACTTCAAAGACATTAAGAGGTATAACTATGAGATCTGAAACCCCTGAACCTTTGAATTATACAAAAAATGGATTCAGCCTGAAAAGGCTTTGACCCATTCTGTAGTCAAGAGGAACCTTTGCTAAAGAAGGAGCAACTGAAGAGACTGCTGTGGAAAGATTAATCTTTGCTTCAAGATCTGGGGCTGATCTGCAGTTTGCAGTTCTAACCAAGGGAGAGACTGTTGGGACTGTGCTTGTAGGTGCTGGGTCCCCCTGCTTGTAGAAGACTGTGCTTCGTGCTGTGTCTTGTTCCCCAATGGCCCGAGGTGAGCTGGCTCCCTGTTTGTAAACACGGGAACATAAAATTTTGCGGAGAAGTCTGAAGCAAAGCGGTGTGCGTGGGCTTTTGCAGTTTGAGACCCTCAGAAGTTGTGCCTTGTGATCGTGGGCACGCTGAAGTAAACTGAGTCTCGGATGCGCAGAGTGCGTGTCATGGTGCAGGCCAAGGCTTTGGTGAGGAGCGCCTGGTCGTGGTGTGCACCGAGTGAAGAAGTGAGTCTCGGACATGCAGAGTGCGTGTCGTGGTGCAGCCAGGGCATTGGTGAAGAACGCCTGGTCATTGTGTGCACCAGGAGTAGAGGTGAGACTCGGACGCGCAGGGTAGTGTCGAGGTGCAAACAGAGGCGGTGGTGAAGAGCACCGGGTCATTGTGAGCACCAGAGAAGAGGCGAGTCTTGGACACGCAGAATGCGTGTTGAGGCGCAACCAGAGGCGCTGGTAAGGAGTGCCTGGGTAGTGTGTGCACCAAATTCAAAGTAAGTCTCCACAGTGCTAAGGGTGGGTCTCCGCCGGAAGGAGGGCCAGGTCATTGGGCCCTCAGAGTGAAACAGCAGTGGCCTGGACTGGCAGTCCCGGAGGAGCTGAGCTGATGGCCCGAGCTCGCCGTACCCATTGACGGAGTTCTGGATCAAGGCCCAAGTCCCTGAAGGAGGAGAAGAGAGTGGGGTCACGCCCCTAGGTAACGTGGATCACCACCTGGGGTGGGGTGCCGGCCCGGAGGGACTCTCTCTCGGCCTCTTGCATCAGTCAGCTGTGCAAGCCTGTTGCTTCGGCTCAGATCTAGGCCCGTGCTGTCCCAAGGAGGGGCAGTATTGGGGCCGGAGTGAGACGTGATACTTTCGTGTCATCATTGATCCATACTGGGGGCACTGTTAACGGAGCACCTAAACTGTCATATTGCTGATAACGAACTATCGATCTGTTGTATGATGCCTGACCTCATTTGTGCCTGAAGAACTATATGCTTGGTACGCTACGCACTGCGTTATTTTTCCATTACAGAGTACATGATTGTAATGTAGCGCATTGCATTATTTCTTCATTGCACAGTACCTGATTATAACGTGGGGCAGTGCATTATTTCTCATTGCACAGTACATGATTGTAGCGTGAAGCATTGCTTTGTTTCTTCCTGGTAACAGTGTATGCTGGTAATGATACGCATTGCATTATTCCTTCTATTGCAAAGTACATGACTGTGGCGCTACGAATGGCATTTTTCTCTGTTGCACAGTACAAGAGAATATTGTTAATCATTGCAGTATTTCTTTTCATCATGTGCGATTCTAGCCATACGACTTGCCTAACCTTTTAGTAATGGTTAGAAGTTAGCTTAACTGTTGGTTAGAAGCAGTGTTTGGGATTAGAACCTACCAACCAACCGGAAAGAATACTACCCATTCTTATACGTTGATTTTGTATTGTGTGGTCATATTGTATAACTTTTAATATAAAGATTATACTCATTGTATAAAAACTTGCGTGGAGTCTATTTGTGGTGACAACATTGGGTTGCTGTGAGTGTTGTTACACATATTATATACTCATGCCTTGGCGATAAGCCTGGCTGCTCGTGCCAAACAACTAAGGTGGTGAGCAGGGCTATCTCAGACGGTGTCCTTACTTAGCCTAACGTTGAAACGAGGGGGTCAGAGACTCCCGCCTCCAGCATTTGGTGGTGGCGGTGAGGGGTAAGGACCCCCACTTCCAACATTTGGCGGCAGAGGGGTGGGATTCGATCCTAATATAAATTAAACGCGTATGTGCAAAATCACTCACAGTAATTGGTGTTTATCATAAATTGATTGCAGACCACGATGCAACAACATATTGTTTTTGATTTGGTAGTTCTGTTGTTGAGTAACCTTTAATTCACACATCATGTTTCAGGGGGAGAGACAGATTGCCGGTGAGGCTTTGGCTGCAGAATTAGAGTTTGACATTAAGGCACTGTCTACCTACAAGGTTGATCAGTTGAGGAAATTCTGCAGAGCTTTGGGATGTCCCATGAAGTGTAGCGTAGCACTAAGCAGGAAGAGCTGTAGGTGGCTAGTGGTGGGTAGCCAAAGGGGCTTAGGATATGGGTGATGGAGAGGTGGATGAGGAGGACCCAAGGAACGGATTTAGTTCACAGGATTTGCCAGTGGAGGGACCAGACGCCGGGGCTGGTAGTAGCCATTCAGGAAGGAGTTTTTCACCAGAGGAGTTGGAGGAAAACCAAAGAGTCAGACTTCATGAATAGGAGGTGTTAAAACTTAAAACTCAAGCAGAGGAGAACAGGAATGCTCTCGCATTCAAAGAGAAACAGATTTATCTACGCTCATGAGTTAAGCATGAGGGAACTGGACATTAAGGGTAAACAAGCAGAGTCCAGTGTGATTGGTGGCAGCGCACTGCCAGTGCCAATTGTGGATGAGTACAAGTGTGCACTGGAAGATTGGGTAGTGGTTAGCATGGTGAATGATTTGGAGGAGTTATCCAATCTGGCCCCAGGGGAACCTAGGCTCAGAAATTATTTTCCAGGATTGCGCCACCCCGGGTTAAGGTGTGGGCTCTTTGATTCCCGGGAGCCTGTATGAGAACCGGACAGGACAAAAAACCTTTTAAACCCCCCCCCCTCTTTTATCTCACATGTATTCGTCTTATATATAGTGTACAGTTCATATCACTAAATCACTACATGTCACTTCTTTCACCATGGTCCCTTATTGTTCCTTGCTGCAATGGATTTTGTAACTGTGCCATTAGAACTTGATACTCATTTGGAATATACTACTGATTCCTATTTTGGTGTGTGTTTTAACTTTCGTGAATCATTGTTTTATGTATTGTAAATAAGTATTTGCTCTCTGTATTTAGAAACAGTACTCTAAGCAGTTGTACACATCCAAACAGAACCAATTGTTTTGTTTAATGGTAAAATGATATAATCAGTTAAACAGAACCCCATTCATAATTGACTTAAAGCTTGTTTTTATTTGCCATAGGGAACAGAAAACACACATATTGCAAAATGCATTACCATTTATATTTCTAATGATTTCCTGCTAATAATGTTTCTTTGCAGCTTACAGACCTGTGTTAAGTTAAAATAAACATTTGCTTTATTAGAAGATTAGGAAATTAGGTCATTTTAAATAAGATTTGAACTGCGCTGTGGTAAAGATGTATCTGTTGCCTTAAAGAAAACAGCCAGCTCGCATGATGGATGACATTGTAGAATACTGATTTTTCATTGGACGGAGACTCGAACTGCTTTTGCAACTTTGAATTACTGCCTTTGAAACAAGTTCCTAGTTTAGGATCTTCCTATCCGGATGCAGGAGATTCAGATTTTGTTGGAGAATCAGCTGCAGATGACAGGAGTTGTTGGACTTGGCCCTTATTGCAGGGTCATCCATGATTTTTTTTGCCTTCCTCCTGAATTTGTTTCTGACCTGTTGTTGATGGTTTTATGGCTCTGGGCCCTTTACCACTGCTGATCAAGTGCGTATGCTCTCTATTGTAAATTGTTGTAAAGCATTAGTGACTCCATTATTGTCTATTTGATTACTAGTCAGTACTTGCAATTGTACTTAACCTCCTGAGGCGGAAAGCCGGGAGCACGAACAGCCTACTTTTAACTTTTGAGTGTCACATTCTCTTTGTATTTGTATTTTAAATTGTACCTGCGCTCTGCTTGGGCACTGGTCTTGCTCCAATTACACCCGGGCTGCGGATTTAGCGCTGCCACGGGAGAAAGCCAAACTGTCCATTGCCGCTATCTCGCCAGTAAACTGGCCACACCCCTTTTTCGAAAGGACACGCCCCCCACCATCTGTATAAAAGGACGCTGACTGCTAGCGTCACTCAATTGTACTTAACCTCCTGAGGCAGAAAGCCGGGAGCACGAACAGCCTACTTTTAACTTTTGAGTGTCACATTCTCATTGTGTTTGTATTTTAAATTGTACCTGCACTCTGCTTGGGCACTGGTCTCGCTCCAATTACACCCGGGCTGCGGATTTAGCGCTGCCACGGGAGAAAGCCGAACTCTCCATTGCCGTTATCTCGCCAGTAAACTGGCCACGCCCCTTTTTCGAAAGGACACGCCCCCCACCACCATCATCTCCGCATAAATTATGTGCATATTCCGGAAGCGCAGCGGACGAGCGCAGCGGGCGCGCCGTATGCACGCCGAAGGCGCGCCAAAGGTAAGCTCGTCTGCGCCCGTCCGTGGCCGGCCGGGCCTAGGGGCTCTCCACTACGCCCAGACTGTACAATACTCCTCTGCGCAACTTCACAGCCTCCAAGGCCCGTGGCCTTTGGACGACCCTGTGATTTCACACATCAGCAGACTGGGACTGACAGCTCTACGCCCCCTCCCTTCCCCCCCGTCCTCACCCTCCCTCCCCCCTCCCCCCGACCCATCTCCCGACCTCCCAGCTCCTCTTGTGCCCACCACCCTATCCGTTTATTATCTCAACACCAGGTCAGCAGTTAAGCACTGTCTCGAACGTTTTGCCTACTGGACTCGCACAATCCGGATCTCTTATTTCTTACAGAGACCTGGTTTTGTGACAACTCCCTTCCTTCTCTGTTAACTGCCCTCCCGGTCTCATATTACGCTCTGCGCTCTGACCGACCCTCCGGCAAATCGGGCGGCGGTGTCGCTCTGATCGCCCGCAGAGAAATCTCCTGTCATTCTCTAACCTTCCCGTCCATCGGTTCATCAGATTTTTTAGTCGTCCGCTCACCATCTTTCAAAATCCCGCTTACCTGCCTACTCATGTATAGCCCCCCCAAACCTCTCAATTTTTTCTCCCCGGCTTCCAAGACCTTATAGCCACTCTAGCGGTCAACAACTCCTCCATCTTGGTTTTAGGAGATTTTAACTTTTGGCCTTCTGACCCTGCTGAATGCTCAACCTCTAAAGAATTCTCGGACACCCTTCACTCCCTCAACTTCAACTCCCACGTCCACTCTCCCACCCACATTCAGGGCCACATCCTCGATCAGATTTTGTCCCTCAACTGTCCTATAGCCTCCCTCTCCATCTCCCCCTGCACCTGGTCCGATCACTCCTTGATATCCTTCTCCCTACACCTTAGCCAAGTCTCCAAGTCCTCTCTTCCTAAAAACATCTGGGAGCGCTCTTGGAGCCAGGTTGATGTGGCCTCTCTGTCTGCCACACTTTCTGCATCCAGTCCAGACCTCCATGGACTGTCATCCTCCACACTAGCCGACACAATTAATTCCTGGCTCCTGTCTGGTTGCGACTCTGTCGCTCCCCTCAGGCCGGTGTCCTCCAGGCACGCGAACGACGCGAACTGCTGGTTCAACGAGGAACTTAAGACCTTAAAACTAACTGTGCGCCATGCAGAGCGGGCCTGGAGGCGAGAGTACTGCCCCAACCTTAAAACCCAGTACACCATCCTCCTGTCCCAATATAAAAAATCTATCTTGGCTACTAAGACGGCTTATTTTTCCACAAAAATCTTGGCTGCTGAAAATCAGCCTAGAGAAATTTTCTCCATCGTTCATGACCTCGCTTACTCCGACAGAGCTACCCTCAAACCCTCCCCTTCCCAGGACTTGTGCGACTCCCTCCATACTTATTTTTTAGACAAAATCTCAACCATAAAAGCAAACATTCCTCTCCCCCCTTCCTTCGTCGACCCCCACTGTCCGACTGTCGGAGCACGCCTTGACTCCTTCCCCCTTCTGACCGAAGAGGCTTTTCTCTCCCTCCTCCCTTTGGTCAAATCAGGCTCCCCCCTAGACCCCTGGCCTGCCCACATTCTCAGGCACATTTACTCGATCTGTGTGCAGCCTCCTCTTAAATTTCTCAACAGCTCACTGTCCCAGGGCATTGTGATTCAACCTCTTAAATTGGCCATCATTGTCCCCATTCTTAAAAAACCGGGCGCTGACCCCTCCGCTCTTGTCAACTACCGCCCCATCTCATTACTGCCCTTTCTGGGGAAGGTACTGGAGCGCCATGTGACCAGAACGCTCAGCACCTATGTGGAGGAGAACGGGGTGTTAGCCCCCCGTCAGGCTGGTTTCCGCCCCGCACACTCCACGGAGTCCGTGGTGCTATCGGTCCTCGACAATCTCAGAGAGGGCATGGACACTAACCATCCCCAGGCCCTGGTCCTCCTCGACCTCTCCGCCGCCTTTGACACGGTTGACTATTCCATCTTACTCTCTCGTGTCAGGGCGGCGGGAATTGGAGGCTCGGCCTTGGTCTGGCTGTCCTCCTTCCTGAGGGACCGCGCCCAGGCAGTGCGCCTGGGCGACTTCTTGGCAGACCTCTGAAAAGTACAATGCGGGGTTCCTCAGGGCTCCTCCCTTTCCCCTCTTTTATTCAACTTGTATATCGCCCCTCTCATTTTTGCCCTTCAGCAAATGGAGGTCTCCGTCTATAACTAAGCAGACGACCTCCAGCTTATTTTTACTTTATCCCCATCCCCAGACTCCATGGTTAAATTCCAGTCTGTCATGATCTTCATCCGGGACTGGATGAACTACAACCACCTGAAATTAAACCCAGACAAAACTGAGCTGGTTTTGACAGGTGGTTGCTCCAGTCCCTGGACGTCTCTCTTTTGGCCCCCCTCCCTAGGTCCCCCTCCGTCCCCATCTTCCTCTGTGAAAACCCTTGGGATTAAGCTGAACGACCAACTCACTCTGCACTCCCAGGTCAGCCAAGTGGTGTCCTCTTCTTTTCTCTCACTGCGCACTATCCGTAAAGTTTCTTGTTTCTTTTCTTTCTCTGCCTTAAAACATATTGTCCTGGCGATGGTAATCTCTCGCCTAGACTATGGCAACGCCTTATACTGTGGCATGCCGGCCTATAGCATGCGCCGACTACAGCTAGTCCAAAACCAGGCAGCCCGCCTGGTTTACAACCTGGCCAAATTCCATCATGTCACTCCGCTCCTCAAGTCCTTGCATTGGCTCCCCATTCGAGAGCGAGCTCAGTTCAAGATGGGATGCATCACTTTTCAGGCCCGGGCTGGTGCTGCCCCTGCCTTCATCTCCTCGGAACTCAAAACCTACGCCCCCGTCAGGGAACTGCACTCATCCTCCCAACAATTGGTGACAGTGCCCCGCTTTCGGCGAAAAAAGTGGGGGGGGCACGAAATTCTCCACACTCGCCCCTGCCTTTTGGAACTCTCTCCCGCCCATCTTAGATATTCCACTCAATATGCTCTCTTCTGAAAGGAGCTAAAAACTTTCCTTTTCTCACAAGCCTTCCCTCTTTAAACTATCCTTTCCTCACTTCCCCCCTAATCTTCCCGATCTTCCTGTCCCTCAGGTTTAGTACACCACAGCGCCATGAAACCGCCAGGTGAACGTGCGCTCTATAAATACTTTAAACTCAACTCAAACACACCCTAGTACAGTGCACAATGTGTGCCCAGGGCCTGTAAATCTGTAAATCAAATGATGCTGGTGGCTTTGCAGCACTGGTAGTGCCACCCACAGAAGCAGCTTGTAAAATGTGACTCAGGCCTGCCATTGCAGAGCCTGTGTACAGCCTGGGGCAGCCATGTCGGCTTGGCAAGTGCACCCACTTGCCAGTCCCTAAACCTTCCATTTTCTACGTGTTAGTCACCCCTTAGGTAGGTCCTAGGTACCCCCATGGGCAGGGTGCATTGCATGTAAAAGGTAGGACATGCCCTGATGTGTGTGGCAAGTCCTGATAGTGAATTACAGCCAATTTTGTTTTTCACCATTGCAAGGCTACCTGCTCCCATAGACCAGAATGTTCAAGTTCAAGTTCATAGATTTGTCTAGCGCACTACTCACCAGAGGGTCTCAAGGCGCTTGAGGGAGGGCGATACTTTACTTATCGAATATCCAAGTTTTTAGTTGCTTTCTGAAGGAGAGGTGGTTCTGTGTAAGTCGGAGGTGGGTGGGGAGAGAGTTCCAGGTTTTGGCCGCTAAGTAGGAGAAGGATCTACCCCCCATGGTGGATCTATGGATGCGCGGAATTGCGGCGAGGGCTTGGTTGCATTTTGATTATAACATCTTATAATCCTAACTGGCTCAGGGAACTAGTTAGAAATTAGAGTTTAGCATGCCTGAACTCAAAAGGATAAAATACATATTTTAGTGAAATTGGGTTTAACATTCTATGTTTTAGAAAGTAGGTATTTTCTTGCCTAACCATCCAGCCTACCTCTGTTAGGATGTGTATTCCATGCCTGGTCTGTTTGTGACAGGGGCTGGGGTGGCTCCAGGAGGCAGGGTGAGTCAGCACTAGGCAGAATCGACCTATCTGCATTGGGAGTGGTGGGAGGAGGGTATGCAACGGTTACCACGCATTTTTTACAACGCGGTACCGTTAGCACGCTACTTTTACCACGCAGGACGAAATGCGCTGGGGGGCGCTCCAGGATAGTAAATACTTTAATTTACTATCTAAGTCCTTTCCCTAGAGTCCACGGGGACTGGAGTTGGAATAGTAAATTAAATAATTTACTATCCAGAGCCCCTCCACGCAAGTCGTTGTAACGTCTTGCGTGGTAAAAGTAGCGTGGTAACGGTACGCGTTGTAAAAGTACGCGTGGTACCGTCATACATCCGTGCCGAGTAGCACCTGGGCCTTAATAGGGCTGTGCCTGCCTTCCACAATGTTGGCTCCACCTCCTGTGGTGTGTCTGATGACCTTGGCCCACACTGACAAAGGAAGACATTGTGCACTGGCAGAATGCAGCCAGAACTGGTTTGAACTAAGTACAGACACTCTCTGCCTTCAAGGACAAAGGATTTGTGTGTATAAAAAGGGGGACCCAGACCCCAAAACTGTAGATTCTGGGAATCAAGACCAACCTTAGCTGAGGAGAAGAACCAGACAAACTGAAGGTGGAGACTACCCCTGTGCTGTGTGCTGTTTGGGGGTTGGACTGCAGGGGTTGCTTCATTGCCAAAGAAAGAACAAAAAGGACTGAGTGTGCTTTCATCATCTTGAAAAATAATCTCCAAGGGTTTGAACGGTGCTTGTCTACTGCCTGAAGTATCAGGAATACAAGACGTCACCCCCAGCTCCCCCCTGAGTTCCCTTGCTGGGAATTGAAGTGCCTGCTGTTGTGCTTGGCCTTCTAAGAGACTGTGCGGTCGCTGGGAGCTGGAAGCATGACTCAACGAAGAAGAAGTGTAGTTGCATCACTGAGGAAGCTTGCCGCCTCTGACGATGTCACCATCACATCACCGAAGTGCGTCGCATCACCGGAGAAGGGTGCCGCCGCCGCAGAGGTCGCCGTCACATCACCGGAGAAGCATGTTGCAGGGCCTCCGCGGCTCAGAAGCTCATGGAGTCCCTCACAGCCGTTGGGCATGCACGCATCGCATCTACATTGTCGCACCATTACCAAGACGCCATTTTGTCACATCGCACCAGAGTGTCATCACATCGGATCACAGTAAGAAACTGGCGAGTCAACTCCTCACACAGTAAGGAAGAGCGCCTCAACTCCCCTGCGCAGCAGTAATGAACCAACGCATCCACTCCCCTGAGTGTAAGGAACGGCGCATCAACTTCCCTGCGACCCTTTTGTTTGTTTTGCATTACGCATCCCAGGTACTTTGAGAGTAAAGTGTTTCATTTACAATCTAAAGTGAACTAAGCTATTTCTACCATTGTAAGTCTATTTTTGATTACAGTATTGTGGATTTTTGTTGTTTGGTCTTGTGTTAAGTCTAGTAAAGATTACTTATTTTTCAAAATTGATGTGGTGTCCATTTGTAGTGTTTTCACTGTATTACTGTATGTTTCACAAATGCTTTACCCACTGCCTCTGAGATAAGGCTGTCAGCTTGTGCCAAGCTACCAAGGGGGTGAGCAGGGGTTGTTTTGGAAGTGTAGCCTCTTACCGTGACTAGAAGCAAGGGTCCCTATTTGGTCAAAGGTACCTACCTCTGAGAACTAAAGACCCCCAGTTCTAACAGGAGTGTAGAGTCAAGAGAGGGGAGGCAGATCAGCTGGGAGGAGCAGATCTGATGGTGCTGGAGGGATTTAGTGCAAGAGGAGATGGGAGGCAGATCACCTGAGATTCGAAGCATAAACGACAGGCTGTGTTCTTTTGATATTTATGAAAACCCAAGCTTTACGCTTCTACTAATTTGCATTTGCCAAGGCTTATTTGTTCTATGCTTTACTTCTCTTCATGGGAAATTATGCAATTATTAATTATTGATTTTTTAGCTTCTTGCTATTCTTACTCTTGCCTTTATCTTTTTGAGCTCTTCGTGGGTTCTGACTAGCATCATTTGCACCCCATTTCTTAGAACGGGGATTTTTCCTTAATGGAATGCACTGTATTCACATATAATAGAATCTGCACTACCTATTTTTAATTCTTTACCCTGATTGATATTTGACTAATGAATAAAGGACCAGAAGAATCTAAAAACTCTAATTGGAATATAAAACCTTTAAAAACCACTCACTAACATTGACTGAACATTAAAATATTGGAAATTGATGATTATATTTGAAATGCATTTGATTATAGTTCCATTCAGACACAGTGGCCAAGACCCATTGGCCTGAGGATGGAGGAACCCCAAAATTGGAGGCCTTTGCTATACGATCTTTGGGTGGGCACTGGTCATAGATTGGGCCCCCAAAGTTTAGGCACTAGCAGTGTCTGGTATCAGAAATTAGCTTTACGCTCTGAATGGAGCTATAAAATAAATCTCAAATCTTACTTAAAAGTCCTGATTTCTGAGTCCAATGCATAGAACTTGAAGACTGGCAAAGCGGTATTAGAAAACGATACAAGAGGGTGATTGCTTTTGAAAGTATAATTATTAATGGGGTAATTGTGTTTGTGGTAATTATGTTTGCGGTAATTGCCTTTGGTTAGATTGCTGTATTAAGAGTTTGAATGCATGAGTGAGGGGCAAAGAGATAGGAAAGGAAAGATTGATGTTTTCAGGCTCATACAGGCTGAAAGATGCCGGGATAATACACATTTTCTCTACTTGTTTGCAGGCATCGAGGTGCAGTGTGAGAGGTACCATCACCTACATCAGTAACATAGTTGTTTGAGATTTGTTTGTGATTGGCTAATATTGATTGGTGTTAGGGGAACCTAATTGTACATAGGGTGAAGCTGCATTGATTAGGGTGATTTCATGCTGGTTGAGATTTTAATTGCGGTTATGGAAAATACTCTTGAGAGATTGTAATAGTGTTATTACCTTTGGTAAAGCAAACAAGAAGGTATTTAAGAAGCTGTTTTATAGAGTTGTGTGAAGGGGAGGAAAAAGTGTGAAGGAGAATAATTGCTGCGAGACGAGAGATTGTCCTTCATAGTGTTTTGCGCAGGGTTTGGTCGTTGGTGTATTGGTAAGCTGTGATTGGTTGATGGTGTCGTATGGTGCTGTAGTGTGATAAGTCAGTTGTGTGATTGACATATTGAGATTGGTTAAAAGTTTTCAAGAATGTAAACTGTAGTTGGATTGGAGAAAAGAAATCTGACGTTTACAGAATAGAATCAAAACATTGCATTGAATTTGGAGAAATGAAATGGTTTAAAGGCTTTCTGACTATTTTTGGCAGTGATATGAAGAGACATCACCCGAAGGTACGCCTGCACATTTTAAATTAACAAATTTGGGATTAAATTCATGTTTGTGGATTTGTCAATGGTGGACGATTACTGAGAAAGAGGGTCCTTTGAGTTGTCCAAGATATAGCAGTTTTGAATTGCAAATTATTGACAGAATAATAGAAATGTTAAGTGAAATAAACTCATCATCTAGACCTATACTTTTTGA
This sequence comes from Lissotriton vulgaris, assembly GCF_964263255.1. Classification (NCBI taxonomy): domain Eukaryota; kingdom Metazoa; phylum Chordata; class Amphibia; order Caudata; family Salamandridae; genus Lissotriton; species Lissotriton vulgaris. The sequence goes on along the minus strand of NC_141693.1, from coordinate 483,813,243 downwards.
AGCCTTTAGCATGTGGGAAAAGACAGCAAGAGGCAAGGAAAGAGAGAAAGACCATAACACGACTAGAGGAGCACTGGCTAACTTTGTAGATGCTCATTGGGATGAAGCACTGTAGATGGAAGACAGTAATAGATGAGGGAACTAGATCATACAGAGCCATTACTACTGAGAGACATGAGAAGCAGAAAAGGGATTAGATGCAGGCAGATTAAATTAAGAATGATAATAAGCCACAGACCAATAGTGATTTAGTGGATGAAATATTAAATGCATTGTTAACTGAGTGCCCAACACCTTATGTGGTCCCCACTACCAATAATGATGATAATGTACCAGCAAGTACAACAGTAGCTGTTGTTGCTTCTGTTGAATTAAGAAAAATACGGATTGAGAGACCTTGACAGGCATTTCAGATTGTCCCACCACCTGTTGACTCAACACCAACAGTGATAACTCCAGGTGTAACTGTTTCAAATGTAACTGATTCAGTACAAATACTATAAACTGTAGCAGCACAAACAGTGTTTAGACAAATTGTGACTGCCCCAAAAAATATTATCCCAACTCAAGAAGCTCTGAGAAATGTAGAAGAAATAATTACATCAAGGTTTTTATCGACATCGCAGAATTAAAGGATTATTGAATGAAAACTTGCCCCAGACAGTTTAAGCATTGAGAGATGGGGAAAGATTTCTCTTTACAACACCAATAGCTCAGGAGGAAACACATTTATTTGAAGATGGGATTTTTCGGCCATGGTTCAAGCAAGCAGAAGGGATTAACAAGACAGAAAGCACGGAACAACAAGCTGAACCAGAACCTAAGAAAGAGAGACCGCTTAATGTTTCAAGGTTAAAAACTGGACTTGAGAAAAATATCAGGGAATGTTTAGCTCTTGAGCATTCGAACCAGCATCAGGAAAAATTATTAATTTACCTGAGTAAGGAAATTAAAAGACATGCTGGCACATGCATCAATGTAGGCTTTTGCGATTCCTTAATTGTGATAATTAAGGAATCGCTATTAAGGAATCGCAAAAGCTTATGCTTAAACATTCCTTATTTCCGACTCGCAATTTGCAAGTCGCAATTAAGGAATGCCTTCCCATTCATTCCTATGGGCCTTATGGCCCATAGGAATGAATGGGAGATTGCATGCGCAATTTGCGAGTACCAGTACGTACTCGCAATTTTTGCATGCAATTTCAAGGGTGCAATGGTGTCAAAAGGACACCCTGTTGCACCCCTGAAATTGATCTGTGCACGCATGTGAGCACACACATGCCCCAAGGGCATGTGTGTGTGTAACCTACAACTTTGAAAAATGCACTTAAGTGCATTTTTCAAAGTTTTTGCAAATTACCATCAAGTACAAATTGATTGTAATTTGCACCCCCTATTAGCAAAATCGCAATTTGCGATTCCATCATGCATTGCATTTAAGGAATCGTAATTTGTAATTCCTTAAATGCAATCGCAATATAAAAAAATCTCAATAATTACTAGCAATTTCTTAAATGGCGAGAGGTGGAGAACCACAGCCTTAAGGCCCGGCCGCGCAGGGTACGCATGAAATCCCCGGGATTCACTTGCCTTGTCAGAAACAGAGACACAGACTCTTCGTCTGGCGTAGAAGATGGTATTTATTAGCTGCAGCTAGTACAGTGGTCTTAGAAGTCGTCAGTATAACGAGGTTCAAAAGAGACTGCCACTTACCTCTGTGGCGCACAGGTTTATATACGACACAATACAATGCAAAATGCAATCACACAAGAGCATGAGCTATAGGCAGACGTTATAAACAAAGTTATAAGACCAAAGCAACTCAAGTTTCCCGGTTCTGTTTGTCACTCAACCCCTTAAGTAAATTACAAATGAATCCACACAGTTCGATTTACAAGTAGAGAAAACACAGCTGTGTGTTATAGAAGGACAGTCGTGAAACAGGAGAATGCATGAGACATGTAGCGAAGGGCAACAGATAAGATAACTTAAAAGGAAACAATGGTGTGAACCAACATGTAGTCCAGACGGGGATTAATCAGCTCAGACAGGAATTAGTGTACTCGGCCAAACCCTGACACTTGTTAGTAAACATAGGCAAAGAAGCCACCTGACACCAAAGGCAGAAACAACAAATACATCGCATTCGCCGAGCTACCTGAGTGAGGGCAACATAAAATGGCGGCGATCACAAAATGGAGGCTGAGCACGAACAAGTTCATAATTTACAGAACCTCAGACCCTCCTTTTGCCATTACTCAGGCAAAAACGAACCAACTCATGCTAATCTGAGTCGGAATCAACACTGATATTCATGAAATCTTCAAGCTGTTGCTGTACCATCATCCTAATATTCTCTGTCTTTTGAGTCGCAGATTGTGGAACACATAAAGTAGCCAACAGGCCACAAACTGCGTGACCACATTGAACGCATAGGCAACAAGAGAATATGATGGCCAAAATTGCTCCAAGGAACGTTAAGATCTTCCATCCCCAAGTTGACAATATTCTCCAAAACCATCCCATAAAAGACCAATCTCCTTCATCCTGATGAATCGACTCGGAGACAGTGTGCAATTTGGAAATGGCTTGGTATCCGATCCGATCAATCTACAGACACCTCCTCGGTCTGCTAAGATCACATGTAGCGCAATCCGATTTTGCAACGTCATAAGACGGTCGGCCTGAAGCTCTGCTGTAATGTTACCTATCGCACCTGCAGTAACATTAATAGTGGTCTCAACCACTCGAACCAGTTGCCTGATGTGTCTGCTGTTGACCATCTGGCCCCAAAAGGGAAGGAATCCTTTAAGGAAATCTCCTCTCTCTTGTTCTGTTGTGTCTTTGGCATCAAATACACCTCTGCTATGTCTAACTCTGTGGTTGTCTGACGGAGCCGTATATATAGGGGGAGGAGAAAAACTATGTAACAAGTTCCGGGAAAGTTGGAAGGAAGCCAAGTATACGCTCGGTCGTTACAGACAAAATATGGTTCTTGAGACTGAACTAACGGAGGGAATTCAGGGGACGAGAAAATGTACGTGTATGAACATTTCTGCTTGATGTCAGCTTTCTTGCTATTAACTTGGAGACAAAAATTACCTTGATGGGGTACAGTCTATACTGGAGAAGACTCACCCTTCTTAGTTTTGTCACCAAGGATAGAAACATAGTGGGTAACATTCTATCCGTCATAAGCTCTCTTCTCATCTAACGGAATCTTATTCTACTCTATAATCTTAGCCATTGCCACTATATATTTAATCAAAGAGCTATGACTGAAATCTAATCCATTCCCAGAAGTTCTTACAGGGCTTCTAAGTCTGTTGTGGTATGCGGCTGAAAACATAGTCAAATAGGCCCAAGCTGAACCTTCATAAGAAAAAGGAAGAACCAGATATGGCATTCCCTTTTGTGTATTGTGTGGCATGAGTCCGCACACCCAACAGTCAGTCATATTAATAGCCAACTGATGTTGGTGCAACAACTGGATAAACGTATTATTCATATATTCGGCTCTCCTTATCTCTTCATGAGGGGGTAGAGTATGTATTTTGTGTGAAAAGACAGAAAGACGAGAAGGCAAAGAGGTTGTAGAATTAGCAACATTTCTTGATTGTAAAACATGTACGATCCAACCTGTGCAAGCTAATAAAATACACAAAAACATAAGAACACACAAAGTTACGCCAAATCGACTACGCAATAATTTACAATACTTTGATCTCATTTCCTGCTTCCTATTTTCCCCACCTACAATTGTTGTACCATCCATCTTTATCTAAAAAAATGTCGCTCACGGCAATCTTCCTTAATCACTCAGCTACTCACTTCTGTATATCCTGAGGCACTAGCCACTTACTAAAAGAACAAAAATCAGGTTACAGTCTGAGTCTCCTACCGTGACCCTGCGAAAGAGACAGATGGCGCATCTAATACTAGTATAACATCAAACAACAAGGAGGCAAAAAGGGGACCCAAAAAGGAATGTCTTTAAGTAATAAAAAATTTCAAAATGTTCAGTTCTCCTTGTTAGCTCTGGGTCTTAGGTTGTAACGTGTTTTGCTCGGCACGGTCTGGTCCTTGAATAAAGTTTCTGGATTGGTGGTGTCTTTTCGACGATGCACAGGCACAGCGGCTTGAAGAATATCATCATCTGCTTTTTCAGACTGAGTCCCATAAATTTGAGCATCACTGAAAGGAACAAAACGAGGAACCGCTGCAGTATCCGATTCCCTTACACCACTGCGAATCCACTGGTCGAAGGGTAATGGCAGTGGTACCTTCTTACAGTGCACGCCATGCACCCAGTTACGCTTGCCAACCACTTTCACAGCTGTGCGAGTGACTAGCAAAACTTGCGTAGGCGTAGACCAGCGAGGCTCCAAGTTCTTAGTCCGTTGAAAATTCTTTATACAGACCCAGTCACCGGGCAGGATGGTGTGACCTGGGTCTGTGGAGGCCTCCAGCAAAACACTTTGTACCTGTTGGCGAATAACACTTAATTTAGTAGTCAGATCATGCAAATAGTCAATTTACAGAGGATATGGTATGTCTGAATATCTTTTGGGGCGGGGGACGCCACAAACATTAGCCGGGCGTCTAAATACCACTTCATATGGGCTAAGTCCCATGCGAGAGTGCACAGTAGTTCTGGTTGACAAAAGGGCTAGGGGAAAAGCATCAGGCCAAGCAAGACCCGTACTGGCTTGAATCTTGGCCAGCTTAAGCTTGAGTGTACCATTGCAACACTCAACTAAACCCGCTGACTGTGGATGGTTTGCCGCATGGAATTTTTGTCTAATACCAAGACCAGAACATACTTTCTGCATAATCTGGCCCACAAATTCACTTCCATTGTCACTCCAGACAATGCGCGGCAAACCGAATCTGGGGAAGAACTCCTTAGTCAACACTTTAGCAGTCGACAGAGCAGTGTTATCTTTCAAGGGGTAGGCCTCTATCCAGCGGGAAAAGGCACATACCACCACCAGAACATACTTGAGGTTGTTCCACGTACTCACTTCCTTCTCAGTAGCCTCTCCCTGAATCGTTTTCACACTCTCAATCGTGTCTTCACACATTCCAATTTCCCTAACCCAGTTTGCAGGACCTGACACATACATTTGACTAGTGGTGTTTTTAGCTGTAGTTTTCGCTACCTCGTCTGCAAACGCATTTCCACGACCCACATCATCTGTGACTTTCCTATGTGCGCTGCACTTTATGATCGCTATCTATGCAGGTAAGGTAAGTGATTCAAGAAGATCAGTCACTAACTAACCATGCTGAATCTTAGTCCCGTGGGAGGTAAAGAATCCTCTCTCCCTCCACAACTTGCCAAAACTATGCGCAACACCGAAAGCATACTGACTATCTGTGTACACATTCACTCTCTTTACCTTCGACAACACACACGTTCTAGTCAAGGCTATCAATTCAGCTGCTTGGGCTGAATTATGTCCAATACGTGCCGTCTCAACAATTGTGCATAAGGTGGTGACAGCATAGGCAGAAGTAGTTTCTCCGTTTGGAAGCTTGAAACAAGAACCGTCCACCCATAGGATCCCATCCGGGTCCTTGAGCGGAGTGTCCTTTAAATCAATCCTACCCTTTGTTTCTTCTTCTGTTCGAAGAAAACAATCATGCTGTTCCTGATCGTCTTTCTCATCTGGGAGCGGCAACAGTGTAGCTGAAATTTAATGTGTTACATCTTTTAATATGTATATGGCTCGCTAGAAGTGTCAGCTCGTAACCAGACAAACAAGCACTCGTGAGATGCTGCGTCTTGGTTCTATTCAGCAAAGTATCCACTGCATGTGGAACCATAACAATGAGTGTGTTATCCAACACTAATCCACCAGACTGTCTAATAGAAATTGCCGCAGCTGCCGTAGCTCTGAGACAACTGGGCAAAGCTTTAGCTACTGGGTCTAGTGTAGCGGAGAAATAGGCACATGGCCTCTGCTTATCTCCGAATTGCTGTGTCAAAACTGACAACGCGCAACCTTCTCTTTCGTGAACGTACAGTGTAAAGGACTTACTATAATCTGGGGTACCCAACACTGGAGCAGAACACAAAGCAGTACGTAAGTCAACAAAACTTTTATGACATTCATCCGTCCAAGGGAGCGGATGTGGCGCATTTTTCAACGTTAGCGCCATCAATGGTTTCGCCAAAAGTGAAAATTTGGGAATCCATTGTCTACCGTAGGAAGTGATACCCAAAGAGGCACGCACTTCTCTCTGTGTGGTAAGTACAGACATCTGTGAAATAGCATGAATACGTTCTGGGGTCAATCGCCTTCCCTCCTTCGACAAGAGATGACCTAAATAGGTCACTTCTTGGCGGGCATATTGCAGCTTAGATGGTGACACCTTATGATTCAAAGCAGACAAATGATGCAACAACGCAACAGTCACACTCTTACACACATCTTCCGTATCAGCAGCCACCAACAAATCATCCACATACTGAATAAGCGTAGCACCTGGAGGCAAAGAGAAAGCATCAAGTTGAGACTTAAGAGCTTTACTATAGATGGAAGGACTCTCACAGTAGCCTTGAGGAGCTCTTTTAAATCGGAAACTTCGGCCACCTAGAGAAAAACCAAAGATGCAGGGATCATCGTCAACAAAGCTGTAATGTCTGGTACAACAGGGAACTGTGGCACCAGTATTTTATTGACCTCTCTCAGGTCAATAACAAATCAATAGACAGGAGGCTGTGAAGGATCCGTTCTCTTAAGGATCGGAAGAACAGGACTGTTGCAAATGTTGCCTCTCGTTTCTTCAACCACACCTTTCTGAATAAACAATAGCCAACAGTGCTCTCTCTCCGTCACTAAAAATACGATATTGAGGAATCCGCAGCATTCTAACATTCTCTTTAACTGTGACAACATACGGTGGGATCGCAAGACGACCCACGTCATTCGGGCCCGTGGCCCAAAGACTTTCAGGGAGAGAAAGCAACTCAGGTGGAAACCGGTCTCGGGACAAATACATGGAAGACATCAATTTCTTTCCCAACGTAAGATGCACACCAGAAGGAGAACAATACAATGTTGCATGTAGTCTTTTCAACAAATCCAGACCCAACAAATTATCACCACAACCAGTTGTCAGGATAAGTGAAGCATCCAAATCATAAGGACCAATCGAAACAGGCAAAGGGCAAGAATCCGGATTACGGACTGGGGCGCCAGAAAATCCCACAGAGGTATTCATTAAGCCAGACAAAGGTGCCCCAGGGAGTTTAGAATGAATGATAGAACTTCTCATCGCACCAGTATCCAAAAGAAACGGCTCTGAAACACCCATAGTATTGACAGTGACATACGGCCCATTTTGATCTACTGGAATCAACACAATTCCCTTACTTCGTCCATGGCTGTCCTATTCAATCTGAAAATCGTCAGCCTTATCTTCAACGTGATAATCATCATTGTAATACTGCGTGGACGGAACTGTCTGCTGATCAAAGTAATTCGAAGTAGATGGAGGAAAAGAACGCTATTCCTGAGAGGACGCACCTCGTCCTCTAACTCTAGATCTTGTCTGAAAATTACCACAACCTCGGGGAGCAGACATCCTATTATTACGCTGTAATAAAACCGGACAACTATTCTTGAAATGTCCTTCTTCCCTACAATACGCACATTGATTAGGACCTAACGAAGGTCGCGGCGTAAAATACTCATGCTTCTGCAACAATCTCTGAAAACTGTGGAGGCTGCTGAAACTGAGAGTTTTGCTGATTCTGATTCGAGCGAGGCGGATATGCCTGCTGCAAAAGAACCTTTGTTTTCAAATCTTTGTTTTTCTTCTCTTGTTTCTCCTTCTCCTCCTTATCCCTATTCTCGTAATACTGTGCAGTAGCCAACATTTTAGCAGGGGAAGAGACAGCCCATGCACTTTCAGAACTCTTTAATTTATTCGATAACTCGGGAAGCAAATTATATACAAACTTGTCCACAAACAATCGCTGACCACCCTCTACACTCAGATTCTGACCACTGTGGTCAATAAACGTTTCTTCAAAGCGAGTGAAGAAATCCGAGACGCTTTCATCTTTCTTTTGCTTGCATGCAGCCAGCTTATCCCAATTTACTCGCACCGCAGGCATCATTGTCTTCATTAATTCAATTATTCTACCTGGAAGAGCCGTAATCAAATCCTCGAGTTTCGCACCACCCACCTGATTTGCATCCACAGCTCTAACAGCAGCCCAATCGCCACCTAATTCAGCCTCATGATTTTCCTTACGAATCCGTGCCCATATGCCTTGCGGAACAACATTTCCGAATAACATATCAATGTCGGCGAAATTCATAATACAAGAGTCAACCGTTTGGGACAATTCTTTGTAATATCCAGCAGGATTTTTACGGGGGTCTGCAAGAGTTTGTTTAAGCGCCAATACTTCAGATCTTTTCCAGGGTTCGTGGGCCCATATACGCTGGAAATGAGCAGGGACAGGAGGTGGACCAAGCACCGCTTCTCTCCATACGGGAGGAACTTCGCTCATTGGATAATTCTTACTACCTTGTTTATTGGCGGGATCAGCCTTGGAAAAGGACAGGGACAAGAACATTGTTCGAAACGCAATGAGTCTGTTCACTGCCTCTTCAACTCGAGGTCCTACAATAAAACCCTTATTAAAATCAGCTTGTAATTTCAGTAGTTCTGAAGGAACTGTATCTGACTCCATATCTTCCCAACCTCTAATAAGAGTTTAACACATGACATTGAAAACATATCTCTGTGTGGGCTCCCCCCATTGATAGAAGCAACTCATGATATCTTCGGTACTATATTCTAGTCCATGCTCAATCCATTTACGAGCGAGAGAACCCAAAACTACTTTCTCGTCCGTAAGAGGAAGTTGACAACGATATTGTCATTTACAGAAAGCTGGAGACATATTTAAAGACCCAAGAAGAGGAGAAAATAAACTTGAAACAGCATCTGCTATTCTCCTCTGTTAAGTAGGAGAATCCCTCATGAGGATAGGAGGCATTACAGATGTAGAAGGCAACGGGGACTGAAACGTAGCAGAATGAAGAGTAAGAGCTGTAGAAGATGGGGGCTGAATTATAGACTGGAAGGACAGAGCAGAAGCAGGCAAAGAAGCATTAATAGGCTGAGCCGGTTGCTGGACAATCGGCAAGTGAGCAACCACTTGTTGAGCGACAGGAGGGGGTAACGGAGGTGCATTAGCATTTTGGGCAAAGGGCGGAGGTGAATTCAATAAACAAGACATTAGGGAATCTTCTTCTAATTCCTTATTTTTATCTGAAGAGGAAGTAGGCAGCATCGGATAGCATCTATCTCTCGCCATGCGATGTTGTCTCTCTAGTACCTCATTCGCACCATCTACTTCGTTATCTTTAAACTGTTCGGCAGCCTGCAAAATCGACATGTCTTGTGCTTTCTTATCCTTTTTCGCTTATTTGATTTCTTTCTGTTTGGCTTCTTTACGCCAAAGGCGAAAGGAGTCAAACATAGCCGGCCGGGCTTTTCTTCTAGACAGAATCGTTTCCAAATTATCTAGTATAGCGAGGTCAAAGCTACCATTCTGGGGCCGTCTCAAAACTCCACTATTTTTCATGTATCGGACCCATGACTCGTTAAAGGTAATGGGACCAATACCATGTTTTGAATAGAGCTCATAAGTGGGAGTTCCAACTGGAGGGATCGGACATGATTCCTCCAACTGGGAATCCCTTGTACAACCCAAACAACAAAATCTTTTGAACCTACTCAGCCCAGGCATCGTCACATCTCTAGACTGATCACAAACAACAAGGGGTGTAGATCAATGAAACAGTACAAACGTACTTACCCCTTGGCTTCAGCTATTGCAATACCTGAATAAAACCCAAAAACAAGACAAAACAAAGGTCTGTGGGAGCGGCCCACCAAATACTTAACTAAGAATCGTTCTACACCAGCGATGGTCCGTCTATCGCCTCGCTCTACCAAACATCATCAGAAGGGTCCAAGGCAGGGCGACAGTCAGGGCAGCAGTCAACAACAGCCGTCGGAGAGGAGTAGCCGCGCTGTCAAAGACCTTCGGTCCACTTCCGACATACAGGGGTCGATCACGTGGTGCGCTGCCTCCGGAATTTTCTTGCGGGGCTCCTCACGACCCTCGGGCTCAACCGCTACCACTGAAGTCGCCCCACGTTGGGCGCCAGTTGGAGAACCGCAGCCTTAAGGCCCGGCGGCGCAGGGTACGCCTGAAATCCCCAGGATTCACCTGCCTTGTCAGAAACAGAGACACAGACTCTTCGTCTGGCGTAGAAGATGGTATTTATTAGCTGCAGCTAGTACAGTGGTCTTAGAAGTCGTCAGTATAATGAGGTTCAAAAGAGACTGCCACTTAACTGCGTGGCGCACAGGTTTATATACGATACAATACAATGCAAGACCAAAGCAACTCAAGTTTCCCGGTTCTGTTTGTCACTCGACCCCTTAAGTAAATTACAAATGAATCCACACAGTTCGATTTACAAGTTCGAAAACACAGCTGTGTGTTATAGAAGGACAGTCGTGAAACAGGAGAATGCATGAGACATGTAGCGAAGGACAGCAGATAAGATAACTTAAAGGAAACAATGGTGTGAACCAACATGTAGGCAGGACGGGGATTAATCAGCTCAGACAGGAATTAGTATACTCGGCCAAACCCTGACACTTGTTAGTAAACATAGGCAAAGAAGCCACCTTACACGCAAAGCCAGAAACGACAAATACATCGCGTTCGCCGAGCTGCCTGAGTGAGGGCAACATATAATGGCGGCGATCACAAAATGGAGGCTGAGCACGAACGAGTTCGTAATTTACAGAGCCTCAGAGGCTGACAGGTTCATGCATCGAAGAAGCACTTTTTTGCATGGGCAAACGGCGGATTTTTGCAGATTGCACTGTTTGCGCTCGCAAAAATGGTTGATGCATGTACCTGATGGAGCAGCTACACATGATAGACTGACTGATTTGGCCCAAAAATCTGACATTGATGTCTCAGAAAGTTTTCCACTTCAGTAAATTTTCAGGGTGCAGAAGGATAATAAAGCAACTGAGATAATGTGTCCTTCAGGAATGATATTACACATTAAAGAAGTTGTAAAATGTATTCATAAATGGAATGGTTTTGAGAAATTAGAAAGAAAGTGGGCAAGGAAACATGGGAAAAAAATAAACTACCAGACCTAGTTGATGAATCTAATACATTTATTTATTTATGTATTTATTTATAAAGCGCACTAATACACAGAGGCGTTTAGGCTCTGAACATCCAATCTCCAGCATGCCTTGGGGGATCGGAAGAAAGAGAACTAATCACTGCATAGCTTTTAGGCATGAAAAAGCCAGGTCTTCAGACTCTTCCTGAAGGATATCAGGTTTGATGAAGTTTTTAATGAGCATGGAAGTTGATTCCATACTCTGGTGGTAATGTAAAAAATAGCTTTTTCCACCCCAGTTGGAGAGACGTGCCTTGGGTGTTTCAACAAGCTGAAGGGAAGCAGACCGCAGCATTCTGGGAGGAGTATACCAACAAAAGTGGTCCATCAGATAGGCAGGACCTTGATTGTGCAGCGCCCTAAAGGCGATGCAGAGGGCCTTAAACGTACTCCTCTTTTCCACCTTAAGCCAGTGGAGGGAATGAAGGGCCGCCTTGGCAGAAGCATATTTAGGTAATTTAAATAGCAGGCGGGCGGCTGAATTCTGCAGGACTTGCATCTTGATGAGAAGGGCTTTATCAATGCCAATCAAGAGGCCGTCGAAGTAGACCAGCCTAGACAACACTAATGCTGAGAATACTGTTTTCTGTAGGTCAGGTAGTGTAAAGCAGAAGATTGTCCTCAGACTTTTTAGGATGTAACAGATGGCTAATTTTATTGCAGTCACATGCTGAGAGAATGAGAGAGTGGTGTCAAAGATGACACCCAAGTACCTAGCCTTGGAGGCTGGAGTGGGGGAAGGGCCAAGTTCACTAAGCCACCAGTCTGAGGACTAATGAGAGACATCTCTGCCAAAGAGAAGAACCTCCGTTTTATTGGGGTTCAGTTTAAGGCAGTTCTCCGACATCCATTTGCTCACCTTTCTCATACAGGCATGAAAGCTGTGAATGGTGCTCCAAAGGGTCCTCTGAGATGGATACTATAATCTGAGTGTCGTCGGCGTATGACACCATGGCAAATCCAAAGTATTTAATAAGCCTGGCTAAGGGAACCACATACGAATTAAAAAGAGTCGGGCTGAGGAACGAGCCCTGTGGAACCCCACAAGGAAGATTAAAACTCTGAGAACTCAGGCCATCCAACTCCACAAATTGTTCCTGGTCAGAAAGGAAGGAAGAGATAAATAGTTGTAGGGCATTATCTGCAATGTCTATTTCTTGAAAGCAACGTAGTAGGAGGCCATGGTCCACTGTGTTGAATACTGCCGACAGATCCAGAAGGATCAGTGCCGCCATGCCTCCCTTATCTACAGAGCGCCTAATTTCCTCGGCGGCCGTAATTAATGCAAGCTCCATGTTATACCCACCGCAAAACCATATTGGGAAGGATCCAGAATGTTGTTGTTATTGATAAACGTGTAAGTTCTTGATTCATGTATTTTTCAAGGAATTTTGCAGGCAGTGGCAGACGAGCTATTGGACGATAATTGGCGGGGTCTGTTTTGTCCAGATTGCATATTTTTAATTGTGATAAAATGGAGGTCTTTTTCCAAACTTTGGGGAAAATACCAGTTTGCAGAACAAGGTTAAATAGTTCTGTGAGATGGCCAGCTAACGGTTTGATAACTGAGATTACGATCTTGGGGGGGGGCATGAATCCAATGGTGAGCCCGATTTGGCAGCAGCGAGAAGTTTGACTACCTGCTCGTAGGAGATTGGAGGGAACTCGGGAAGAAGCACGGAATTCAGGCTACTGGAGTGTTTTAACTCAGGGGGATCCCGACTACTTGCCACCTGGGTAGAGTTCAATGTAAATTTGTTGTAGATGTCCCGAACCTTACTACAAAAGGTGGAGGCCATGATGTCACAGAAGGCTTGATACAGGATTGTCTCTTTATATACCTGTGCTTGGCTCAGTTTTTGGACAGTGGCAAACAGTTCTTTGGCATTATTCTTGGCCTTGTCAATAGTCTCTGAGAAATACTTCATTTTTGCTGCATGAATCCTACCTTTATAGTGGGTAAGTATTTCCCTATAGCGCTCTTTTTCCTTAGGATCATAAATGAGTCTTCAGCGCCTTTCTTGCCTGCTACACTGCCTTTCAAGAAGTCTCAACTCATCCGTTCATGGTTCAGTGGGGGCTGTCCTCGTGATTTTTCCTGGTTTTTGGGAAACGGTTGCCTGTATTGAGGACCCGATCCAGTCATGGTGGTCTAGGGCTGCTCTCTCTGGGGCAATGGATAGGGGTGGTCTATTACGACTAGGTTTGGAGGATAATTCAGTGTGATCTATACGATGCCAGAGAAAATGACTCAGGCTTTGTATGGGCACCTGCTCGTTACTTGCGGAGAATGGCAGGGTAGGAGTGAGCAGGACCACTGTGTGGTCTGACCAAAACAGTTGTAGGCTCCATTAAATTTCAAGAGCGGACAATCAGAGAAAACCGCATCCAGCAGGTGACCGGCTTTATGAGTAGGACCTTCTGTCACTTGTGTCAGACCAACCTTAGTGCAAACGTCCATCAGATCCTTCGAGTCATTGTCTTATACATTATCTAAGTGAAACTTTAAGTCACCAAGTACAATATAATCCTGGAAATTCACTTTGTGCTCTAATAGATGTCCCAAGGATTGTAGAAAGTTGGATCTGGGTCCAGGGGGGGAGGTAGATGAGCATAAACAGGATGAGGCAGAAGCTTCAACTTAGCCATTGAAAGAAATAGCAGGAGGAGTGTATGTTCATGTACCATGGAGATCTTGCAACATTTACGAACCATTTTCCCAAATTGAGAGACAAGCCTGTAAAGTGGTGCACACAAATTGATGGATTTGTTAAAATTTCAAAGGTGCTGTGGATTGATTTAAAAATGCTCTTTGACACTGCAAATTGATTCGTGGTCCGAGCGTAAGGTTGTGCTGCAATGGTCACATGAGGAGACAATGAGAGATGCTTGCACTAATACACCATCTTCTGACGTTATGGAGAACAAAGAAGCAGCGATTAGTTTTATGAAAGGCTGAGTGCCACCATAAAAAGTGGGTTGGGTTAAAATTAGTTGAACAACCAAGGAACCAAATAAATCAGTTCAGGAATTTTATGAAAGACTGTTTCAGGAGTTTCAACAACACAGTGGGAGAAAATGTCCTGATGACCGTGACATGTGTCTCAGTTTGTTATTTGATTAATGATCTCTGGTCAGATCAGTGTGTATATACAGCAAAGTGTGATTTGTCGGCAAGAAAGTCATCAGATGGGATTCTGAGGTATGTAGAGTACAGAAGTGATGGACAAGAAATGAAGCAGAAAGAGTTTAAGGAGAAGCTTATTTTGGTCCAGATGAAGTTTGCTCAGAGAGGATTTCAGAATCAGTTGCTTGCATGGAATGAAGGTTATATGCAAGGTGTTGTTCCACAAGCAGGAGTACAAGGTGCTCAAGGAGAATTTGGAGTTTCACAGGATAGAGGTAGAGGTGTTTTGGTTGGTTCAAGCTTAGACGGATGTTACAATGCTGAAAAAAATGACCATTTGCCATCTTTGTAACAGACTTGAGCATTGGAAGAGGAAGTGTAGAATGAATCCTGATGCAGTAAATGGAAATGTGCAAATACAGAGATGAATCCAGATGCAAGATGTGTCAGTTCAGCAAATGCAAATTAAAAAACAGGTCCCAATGATAAAAATTCTCCAAGCCCATATGGTCCCACAAAATATGGGAAACTCTAACATTTATTTAGATCAGCAAACCTGTTAGAACTGGGATTTCTGGTTGGCTAAGGCTTACGCCAAAGCCAGGCCGAAACCACCACTCTAGTCAGGGCAAGGGAGTCACAGGCCAAGATAACCCATGTTCACCCCCTTGGTAGCTTGGCACGAGCAGTCAGGCTTATCCCGGAGGCAATGTGTAAAGCATTTGCGCACACACACAGCAACAACATCCCAGGCACACCACAAAAGGAACTCCACACAAGGATATATAAAAATAACTTTTGTATTGATAAAACACATCAGATAGTAATCACACAATATACATTGTGCCAACTGGCACGGGCAATATTCACAAGGGATTATTTACACAGGACAGGGCCACGTGGGCCACTGTCAGGATCAACACTTAGCAGAATTTGGTACAAGCACATAGATCATAAACCTACAACCAGTAACTACTGGTAATCACTGTACTCCATCTCAACCTGAAACATAAACTACATTATGTATGGTCACCTCAGGCGCAAATTACATTCTGCGTCAACCTCACCAGCATAAACACATTATGCAATCTCTCACTGGTCTAAACACATTAGACCCTGCCTCCTAAGAATAAATCACATTTAGGGGTGTCATGCACAGAGTGAAATATCATCTCACTAGCATAAACAATAATATGCTACACAACCTCATAATCATAAACCACAGTTTTAGAGGTACAAAACACAGGGTGCGCAAAACATACTAAATGTGTTACACTGCCTAGCCCCCACCACATCACTCTAGCACATAAATCACATTTTAGAGCCTTGCGCTCTATCCACAAACCAGCCCCCCATGCCAACTGGCCATATCAAGGAGGGGCTCAATGACCTGTGTCCAGAATGTCAGGGAGCGCTGCCAAAGCAGCGCCGGTCAGGGGTGCTCCATCCGCGCAAGCCTAAACGTTGTAGCTGCCCACTACTTGCCAGGCAGCTGGGAACAAGAACAGGGCCTAAACGCTGCAGCTGGCACTAAGTGCTGCGCAGCTGTGGAAGGCCAAAGTAGGGGGCGAAGAGGAGTGCATCTCACTCCTAAATTCACCAGGAACAGGTCCCCTGAAAGAAAAGCCTAAATGGTGCAGCTGCCCACTACTTGCTGAGCAGCTGGAAACTCAAAACTGCGACTGGGGCTCTCACTAGCCCCTCAGGACAAAACTGTGCCAAACATGGGGAGCCCTCCGGGCTCTAGACCAATGCTGCACATTTTGGGAGCCCTCTAGGCTCTTGGTAAAACTATGCCCAAACGCGGGAGCCATCTATGCTCGGCAAACAAATCAGTTTGGAGCCATCTGGCTCTAGGCTAAAGACTGCGCAAACCGTGGGAGCCTCGTAGGCTCTGCAAGCAAAACTGCCACCGACCACGTGAGAGCCACGTAGGCTCTAAACAAAAAAACAATGCCCCAACACGTTGGAGCGGCCCACTGAGCGCACAGGCCGCTCTGACTCGGTGCCCTTGACTGGCACCTCACATACCATCTGCCCCCTTGGGGGCGGTAATCAGAATGCCCCATTCTGATTTGAATGAAACAGTGATTCCAGAAGTATGGGATTTCACAGGGAAAGATATCAGATTAAGTAAAGTGCAGAACCAGTTTAGCAGTGATCCAGAGCTCAGAGACTGATACATTTTGCAATAAAAAGGCCCAATTACATTACCCAAACAAGTCTCTTCACAATGGGTTCAAAGTTCATACCTAACGTACCAATCTCCAACTCAACCTGCATTTCTCATAAAAAAATAATGTGGCAAAATGACATCTTTTTATAGTTGAATGGTTATAGGCAATAATCAATAACCGCACCCTAAATAATGTCGAACACAGTGTGTATAATTATATTATTTTATCTAAAATGTGAAATAATGCTCATCAAGTACCAATACACAGTACAAACCATGAAATATCATTGAGTAAAATTATTAGCAAAGAGACTGACAAAAACTCACATCACAATGATAGCGCATTGAAGGAGTGGAAAAGCGAAGAGAGAAAAGGTTCAGAGACAAAATACATTGGCAAATAATTTTGCAAATTCAGGTTTCTATCTATATTAACCCAGTAGAAACAGGAAATCCACTCTTTGGCCACAAGAGCAGAAAAGACCCCTCAAGAAGATGTGTTAGGGCTAAGATTAGTCAGGAATCAGGAACAGGAAACAGGTAGGCCTCTAGAGCAAACCGACAACATCGACGATCTCCCAAGAATCTGCATATAAGCCTTCCACTAACAAACCCCTCCCTCCGAGCACCTCAATTATACCCTAAAACCCAGATGTCCAAAGCACATTTTACATTTGTTTGGTCAGGAAAGGGGGTGTACTGTCACACCACACGTCCATCTTGATCAATGTTCTATTGTTTTGTCTTTCAAACATCATGACTACATCATCCCAGGAAATACAAATAGAATAATATTAGGCTTCAGCTTCCTTCTCTCCGCTAAGTTTTCCAGAGGAAACGTTCATCACTTGCTGATTGTTTTTTGTCTCCACTTTTTAGCATTTTGGCAGGCACACATAATTTTGAAGGTCACTCGCCTTTGCCTTCCCTCCATATTCTCTATTGGTTTTTCAGTTAATAAAATGATTTCTCTCCTTAACCCATTCTTCTACGAGAAATAAAACAAGCATTAATACTCTTTCTGCAATGCTTTTTCCTCTACACACCCTCCATAAGCTGCATCTAACTATGTGCAACCCCTATTAGTGTTTTCCCAAGCAAACGTTAATAGTTTGCACAAAAGCAGCATTAATCTCTTTATTTTCATTAGTCAAGCATTTGCAGCCTAGTTCAGTTCTTTAGTACGCACTTGCACAATGTTATTTTCCCTCATGTTAGTTCTAAAAACCACACATTTTTCACTGCACACTGTTAGAAAATCAAAAATGTTACGAGGGGCTTTCAATCCGAGCAGGTTTCATTTTACGAAAACCCTGCTCCATCAGCAGCATAGTTGTACTATGTTGTACTATGGTACCAGAACCAGCCAACATACTTTTTCTAATTCTGTGAACTGAAGAATGGCTTAAAGGTATGGGTGTTTGTCATGTTTATTTCTTAGTGCCATCACATGAGGATAGTCAGGAGTGCTGTAAAAAGATCAATATCTGGGACACATAATTGAAAAAAAAGAGCTAAAAAGCTATCAACAGAGAGAGTGGAAGCAAATCATCAGATGTATTGACCACATAATCAGAAGGAAATCAGGATTCATTTGGAAAAGGTTGGTTACTATAGACAGTGGATACCAAACTTTTCCCTAAAGGCTTAGGGGCACGTGCATCAAACCATTTTGCGATCGCAAACAGAGCGATTTGCAAACATCGGCCTTTTGCGATCACAAAATGGCCTTTTCTGATGCATGTACCTTTTTTCAATTCGTAATTAAGGTAATCGCAATTGTGTGTGCTTTACATGTGCCCACTTGCATTTTTCTTGCGATACTCCAGGGGGGCCTTAGGCCCCCGGGCACCCTTGGCTTTGCATTCGTAATTTGTGATCAACAATTTGGTAATAACAATTTGCAAATGCATTACCTTTCATCCCTATTAGCCTGCAGGCCCATAGGAATAAATGGAGTCACATTACCTAATAGTGTTTTGTGATTTACAGAATTGCTAATAGGTAATGTTAAGGAATCGCTAATATTTTTATGGTTCCTACATGCATAGGCATTTGAGATTACCAAATAGCGATTCCTTAAAAATCGCTATTTGCTAATTGCAAATTCAGATGTTGATGCAGGTGCCCCTGAGACTTTACTGAGGCTGGCACACAAAGATGTGTCTGTGGTGGAGCAGATTTCATCTGCAGTCAGGCATTGTTTTATTTTTTGTGCTTCAGACAGACTGTATTTAAATTGCCACGCACATTTTGGTGCAAGTTAAAAACATGGCCCATGAAAAACATGAAAGTGAGGCCTATTCAGTCTGAAATGCTTTTGCTGAATTAACATGTGTTTTTGCAGTGTAGAGAAAAGTGGCCTCTTAGCTTTGAAGAATATTAGAATGTGTTTCTCTCTTCCCAGCTCATCCTTTGTAGTCTAAATTTACTATTTCTGTCTTAAGAGACTTTGACTTGTTGCATATTTTGATAAATATTTTCAGTTAATAACACCTCTTTTTATAATTTGTGTGAATTAATAATGCACCAAACACTACACAGGGGGCTAAATGCTTTTTGCATGAAAAGCTATCTAACACACTAAAGCATGTTGCTGTGTGCGTTGTATTAACTGTGTGCGCTATATTAACTGTGTGTGCTTTTAAATTTTACACTAAAGCATAAAAATGCTATGTTGCACATTGCACATTTATTTTGCATGTTGTCATAAATAATAGAAATGCTGCTTTACACTAATAGCTTGGCTAGGTAAACATTTATAAGGGGTATTAGTATGGAGTTGGGAAACATAATGGGCTGATTTACATGAAAGTAATATTTTCTTTGTGTTTGTTTTATTTTTGGGCCTACCATTAAATGGCTGCCTGTGAATCCAGCAAGGCTATGACTTGCATTTTCAGAAAAGAGTGCATGCGCAGACTGTGGCAGCTTTCCTCAAACCACGAAGATGTCAAGGACATCTTGAACTGTACATTCTTGTGATTGTGCCAATGTACCAGTTTGATAAAGTATCCGTCCTGCTGCGCTGTGACAGGAAGGAAGGAAAACTATAGAAACATGTTCCCTAGCAATTGTTGCAAACTTATAAAATGTATTTATTATGTATGCTTCTTTTGTTAAAACTGGTATAGTCAGGATTTTAGAATGAGTCAGGAGAGTGAGAACTCATGCTATTGTGGCTGACCAATCACATACTGGTTTTCCTGAAGATGCAACATTTTTGTGTGGACTGCCAAGAATTAGAGTATAAATAATGATCTCTCTGGAGGGGCTTTGGCTTCTAGGCTCATTAGGGGTGTGTGTGAGCTCTTGAGAGAAGGAACAGATTAGACCAGACATTCTATGGGTTAGGTACGAGAAACGTCCCGGGAGATTGCTGAAGGGCAGGGTTTGCGTCCGAGGAGAGTCAGGGGGAGGAATCTTGCTTTAACGTTATATTTTGGCACTGCAGGCCACATTCCTTTAAGGTCTGGTGAAGGAGGGGCTGTCTCACTTCCTGCTTGGTCTTTAGACACAGACAGATGCAGAAGAACAGCAACAGATAGAAAGGCTTTTTAGATTTAGATGCTAAACTTTAAGTTTATGCTTTGACTAATTAATTAGGTCTGAAAAGATGTATTTGACTTATGCATTTATTTCTCTTAATGGGAGATTTTTGCAAACTATTTGATTTTTGATTAGCCTTGCAAGACTATTTTTCTTAGAAAATCTTTAAGAATTTTGACTGATATTTTGCACCACATTTCCTTTTCTAAGTGTGATGCTTATATGCAGATTGTAATATGTTTTGTATTAATGCTATTTTTCCTGTTTTCCAAATTCTGTAACCTGATTGATATTTTACTAATGAATAAAGGGTCAGAGAAAAATTAACTTTTGACTAGAAAATAAAACCCTTTAAATACTCAACAACTCTCTTTATTTGCTTAAATAATAATTGCATTTTTGACTGTTTATTTATTTATTTATTTTTTTTGTCCTCATATCCACCATGGTTTAAGAAAGCCATTTAGAATAGGCATAGGTACAGTTGACACAGTATTATAACTGGGAGGGATCATTTGGAGGGGGAAGGCCATAAGTCCCGCAGCTGTCTTAGCTTGATATCCATTTTGGCTACCAATGGGGAGGCCTACTGCAGGGCCTGGGCCGGGCTGTGACGGACAACTTCTGGATTTTGGCACCATAGTAGTGTAATCATTGGACCCGGGGAGAATAAAAAACAACAACAAAAAACCCAGATCTTTATTGTGCCCATACAAGCATATGCCAAAAGGCCCTTTTGTTTTGATTTCCTGGTCTAGCTAGATCCATACGTGCCGTCTGTAAACTGGATGTCAACCAATCCCCATGGGAAGGAGGGAGAGGATCCTTCCACCTCCTGCAGATCTCCCTCCTTGCCAATTGAACCGCGTAAAAGACCAGGCTTTTGGCTGTGTTTTGAGATGTCCTCAGGACTCCAAAGATCACTAATGGTAAATCTATGATAATTGGGAGACCTAACGATGCCGTAAGAGTCTTACCTATGGCATCCCAATATGCTGAAATCCGGGGACATTAAAAAAGCATGTGAATATCTGAAGCTGCACCTTGCACATGCCACTGAATTTCCTGAGACAAATTTGGATAGTCTTTGGGGAGAGTAATACGCCCTATGAAGGGTAAAAAGATGGTTTCTGCGAAGCCATGAGGGTTTCACCAGACTTTTTAAAAGCTCAAATGAGGTAGACCAGAGTTCTTGTACGTCTTGACTCATTATTAAGTCACCCCAAAGTTGAGATGGTAACTTAAATTCCCCATCAGATTCATCGAGTAGGAGTTTATACCATTGTCAGATCTCACGTTTGGATGAAGGGATACTTACCAAATTAGTTATTAGTTGACTATGCCCTCCAACAGGAAACCTGTTTCTTTTTGTAGGTGGATCTTTATATGCCTGTGTCCAGCTGCTCATTTGTATGTATTTAAACCTCGAAAGGGTTGGACCTATTTTATTCTGTAAACACTCCCATGAAAGCAGGTCCCCCTCATAGAAGAGATCCCCCCATTCTTTAAGGCCTGCCTCTCTCAAGGGAGTGGCTAGAGTATATTTCAACCAGGCTGTACTATCAGGTAACCCCCAAAGCGGTGTTTTATCGCAGTAATACCCCTGTTTAATTGATTTTATTACCTCAGACCAGGTGTTCGCCAAACCAAGCAGGACCTTCAATTTGATCTTTTTAAAGAATTTCGGGTTGCCAAATTTGAATAAATATCCCGACTGACTGAGACCTTCCCCTTCCAACATGGCTGAAAACATTAATCCTACCCCATAGTCAGTAGTTTTTTTTAGAAGCATTCGCATGTGAGATAGCTGAAAAGCCCACAAATATAATTTTAAATCTGGTGCGGCTAATCTTCCCTTCTCCCATCGCCGTCTAAGCTTCTTCCAAGCTATTCTTGGTAGTTTTTTGTTCCAGATAAAAGAAGTGATATCTGACTGTATTTTAGTTATGTGAGTCTGATCAAAATAAAGGGGTATGGTGTTAAAAAGAAAAGAAAATTTAGGCAGAATGGACATTTTTACGAGATTAACCCTCCCAATCAAGGATAATTGAAGGTGGGACCATGCATTCATTAATTTCCTACATTCTTTAGTGATTGCTATAATATTTACAGTGGCAAGCCTATTAATATCTTTTATGATATTTAAACCCAGATAGCGTAATGATTCACCCGCCTGTATTTGCAAGGAACTCGGATTATCATTCGAGACCAGCATCTGTTTTTAATGTATTGATCTGGTAGCCTGATATTTTTCCAAACCCCTTAGCAATTTCAAATATAACAGGGAGTGCCGTTGTTACGTTTGATGTAAGAACGAGCAGGTCATCAGCATATAACGCCACCTTCTTTTGCCACCCTCTGTGACAAAAAGGAATGATGGCATTCTCTCTCCTCAGTTGTTGTGCAAGAGGTTCAATATAAAAGTCAAACAGAAGGGGGGAAAGCGGGCAACCCTGCCGAGTCCCTCTAGTTATATTAAAGGGGTCTGACAACTCCCCTTTAATTAATAGGCACGCCGATGGACTGGCATACAATAGAATAACTACACGACAGAATCTCTTCCCCACTCCAAATTTAGCCAAGGCCCCCGACAGGTACACCCAATTGACCCTGTCGAAGGCCTTGGTCGCGTCCAGAGTGAGAGCAGTCAAGGGCAAATTCTGTGACACCGCGATATCTATTGCCCCTTTTAAGTCATATGTCAGTTCATATATCTGTCGCCCTTTACAAAACCCCTTTGATCTACATGGAGGACTGCCGGGGCTACCAAGGCCAACCTAGAGGCTAGAATTGTGGTGAAGATCTTATAGTCCACATTTAAGATTGATATGGGCCTGTATGATCCACAGGCATCCTTAGGCTTCCCAGGTTTCAATATGAGTGTTATTGATGCGTTGTCCCATGATGACGGGGGAGTCTGGCCTTCAAGAAGGATCTGATTAAACATCTTAGTAAGGAAGGGGGCTATATCATCCTCTAAGATTCTATAAATTTCTGCAGGTAGCCCATCGGGCCCCGCTGCCTTTACCTTCTTGCTTTTTTTTTATAGCGGCCCTAACTTCTCCTTCAGTGATGATACCCTCCAAAGTTTGAGACGGATCATATGTAAGACTGGGGAGATTCATATGTCTTAGCTAATCGTTGACCTCCTCAGAACGGGTTACAATGTCCTCCTTATATATAGACTCAAAAAAATCCTTAAAGGCCTTTCTAATTTCAACACCCGATGTAAAGGAATCGTTGCCCACCTTGATATTTGCAATGTTGTTCCGGACACGGTCTGATTTAGTCTTCCATGCAAGCATTTTACCTGCACCTTCGCTGTACTCAAAATGGGCTAATTTGCTTGCTTCCCATCTCTGCTGCAATCTAAGATTCAATACTGAACCCAGATTGGCTTTCAAGGTCGCCATTTCTTTTCTATAATTATTTATAATGGACTCATCTGCCCCAGTTTTACTGTTGATAAGACATTGGAGATTTATTATCTTTTCCTCTATGGACAGAATTTGTTCTTTATATTGCTTCCTTTTGTATGACACTTTCCCTGTTATGAGTCCCCTTAAAAATGCTTTGAACGAGTCCCAGATGATCCATGTAGTTGCTGAGTCGTTGCTGATCAGAAAAAAGTTGTGTGCTTCTCTATTGAGATATAATATATCATCAGGTGAAGAGAGAAGTGATCGATCAAAGGACCATCTAGAAGGCAATCTCTCCGTTCCATAGGTTAGGTCCATTAGTACTGCAGAATGATCTGAGAGATACAAAGGTAAGTATTTGATGGATCTTACGTGTTCAGCCAGCCTTCGGCTGATTAAAATAAAGTCAATCCTTGACTGGTGTTTATATTTATAATTCCGGAAAGACACTCCTTGCTGGTCCCCGGACCTTTCCCTCCATATGAACAACTTGTTTCTGGGTTTATAAAGTCTCAGAATTAAGCGCACTACCTCGTGTGACCGTAGTGAGTAATTATATAGAAAGTAAGTTATGGTGCGTAGGAGCGAACGGTAAAACCCTTAACCGTTAAAAACAGTAGAGTATGAGGGGCTCCACAACACATCAACACAGCAATGCTCCCGCACACAAAAACACCGGGTATAACATAGGTATCATCAGGTAATATGTGTATACAGATAAAGCCAAGTAAACAGTTGCAGGAATTCCAGTAGAAACTTGAGTGGGTAGTTTATTATGGTCCACAACCAGCCGACACGTGTTTCGTCGTGTGTGGTGAGTCACACGACTCTTCAGGGCTTGTGGCACAGCCTATCAATATGTAGGCCCAGTCAAGAAGGATATAATGTGGGTAACATTCAGTAGAGTTC
Source organism: Lissotriton vulgaris (assembly GCF_964263255.1). Taxonomy (NCBI): domain Eukaryota; kingdom Metazoa; phylum Chordata; class Amphibia; order Caudata; family Salamandridae; genus Lissotriton; species Lissotriton vulgaris. Next base: position 483,788,812 of record NC_141693.1, on the reverse strand, counting down.
TAAATAGAGCGCGTAGACGAGAATATTCGTGGTCGGTAAACCACCAGAATGCGATTAATGGACATCAGTTGAACAACACAGCCAAAGTGTGTGGCTGTGCAGTGAGAAACTCTTAACACATATTAGTGTGTATCTGTACCGGGAGGGGATCAGCTTAAATCAGCATATGACTTATAGTATTGTGGCGTTTCTGTTAGAACAATCAGCTACGTTGTTACGGACCAAACATGGTAGACGGCGACCGGGAATCACAAGAGGGGGAATACAACGTAGCTGATTATAGCTTTCCCTCCATATGTCAAGATAACCAATGTTTTCATTGGAGATTGTAACACTAACCTAGATTTTGACAAAGCTAAAGATCGACTATTGGGGGATTTATCCCAAACTGGGTTTAGGACTATGTTAAAATCACCAGCTATGATAGTTGGCTCAGAAAAGGAGAGCAAATGTGAAAACATAGTCTCCAATGTAGTAGGATCATCCTGGTTCGGCCCATAGTAGCCCAAAACTGTAGATTGGGATCCCGCTATTACCACAGAGGCTATGGCCCATCTTCTACCTGGGTCGACCTGTTGAGATAGCAGCCTAGCTTTAGCTCCTTTCTTGAAAATTATAGAAACCCCTCTAGTATTACTGGCTTGAGTAGTTGAGACCGCAAAGTCTATCCACCTATTTCTTTTAATTAAATCCATCATCTCTAAATGTGTTAAATGAGTCTCCTGGAGAATAATGACCTGCGCATCCAGATCCCGTAAATATTGCATGATTTTGTTTGCCCTTGGTTTGGTACGCAGGCCATTAATATTCCAGGAGAAGTATTTTATGTTAATCATCTTGGGCATACGTGCCCAACAAGAGAGAGAGATAAGCAGATAAGACTAGACCGACCCATTGTTGTCTAAAACTCTTTTGATAAGATTGCGATACCACTTTCTTTCTATCAAGACTATCATATCTTGGCTTTCTGAGGACATTTTTACTTTTCATGATTATTTAAATCTCCTGAAGGTAATACATGGTGTGGAGAGCCCAACACCTTTTTCAGCGGTAAATTAGCGGTAGCATGAGGGTTTTACATTGAGAAATTATCAGAAGAAATTACCGCTCCATCAGTTTTTGGTAATCAGATGATGGTCATTATTGATTAGTTTGGTGATTAATGATTATTGATTTCACCATCAACTACTCAACTAATGGATCATTGACCTTAAGAGGGAAGTCAAATAATTGCCCAAGTTAGATAAATGCCCAAGTCCTGATTCCTGACTCCAATGCTCAGAACCTGAAGACTGGCAAAGCAGTACTGGAAGGTGATGCAAGAAGTGGTGTGAGTATCAATAGGGTTGTGAAATGTTGTTAATATGCTAGGATGTATTTTTGAAGTGTTGAAAATATTAAGTTTTTTTTTTACTGTTGGTGACATTTTGCTCATTTTGAATTGATGGTGTTATTGATTATATTGGTAATTTCATAGGATATCATTTTTTGGTTATTGATTACATGTTTTAACTCTTTATGTTAAGTTAGTGTCTTGTTCTATGTTGTCTGAACATGCAGGTATGCACAGCTGTGGAATCCCGGGAAGGAATAGCGGGTGGTAAATGGAAGCCACACTGCACTGAGGTTACTCGTCTGTTGGAATAACACTGTGAAGCTAGGTAGGGCTGGCAGTGTTAAATTAGGGACTATTTTCTGTGTGAGTGATTGATAGCAAAGAGTTCGCTGGTGAAACTTTGGTCTGATATCACCTAGAAAGTGCCACACTAAAGGAGTAGCAGGTTATTCTAAGCTTGATTGATAGCAAAAGGGTTCGCTGGTGAAACTTTGGCCTGTAGTGTAGTTCCTATTTTCCCTATAGGCCCTGCGCATTGGAATAACATAAACAGCAGTGTTGACATAGGACTGAGGTCATCTAAGTCTCTACTGACTATGTTAGACTTAATTTAGTTTTGCGCCAGCTAGCTCAGAGGTCACTGGAAACTTTCTTGACTGAATAGGAAGTGATCAGCTTCCCTGGCTCAGACAAGAAGGGATTCAGCTTCTGACAACCGCATAAACATGACAACTTTGCTCCCTCAGAATAAGAGTCAATCTCTAGAGTCGTGTGAAACAATAGACAGCTATTTCACTCAGTCAGATGTGCATTTCTTAGTTTCACCAGAGTGCAGACAATAGAGAGACGGGCGTTTTCAATAAAAGGTATTATTTATTGAGCAGTCTTCCTTCTCATGCAAGAGAAATGAATTGCCACAATTGCAATACTTAATGCAAAGTATAGTACGTACAGTAAAAGGAGTATTATGAAATAATACTGTAAAAGCATTGATATGGTTTCTTAGCCATAAGACACTTTAAAATGGATAAAATATATATACATATATACATAGGCTAACATGCTCAACTGGTGCTTCTAAAATACGCCTACCCCGGTGTACCTGACCTAAGCCTAATACGTGGGAAGGAGTAAGTAAGTAGCAGTTTAGGTTAAGTAGGTTTTTGCCAAGAATCTGACTCAAGAATTCTCTCTAAGGGTTTAGTCAGCACTGTACTTCGGGCATAGAATGTAGGAGGTCTGGTATCTCCCTCTCAGGTCTCTCCGTAGGTATCCCAGTCACCCACAAGGGTAGGCTGGAAACGCCGGAGCTGGATTTTCTAGGCAGGAGAAAAGACGGCGTCTTTCTCAGCGCATCAAAGAGGAGGGGCAGCGTCCGTGGGCTCTCTGCGTCTGCTGGGCTCTCGGCAAGTAGATTAGCTGCTCTGCTCCGAAACCATCACCGTGTGTTTGCTTAAGGCAACGTTTGTATATTTATACCTGAAAGGTGCTGAGTTTGATGTAAGGTTTGGACATAAGACGTCAATAAAGATGTCACTAAGAACTGTCCGTTCTTATAGTGCTCGCAGGAGTTCTATTACAAATCAAAACAAAGCAAGCGGGGATTTCCCAGGTTGCTGGAGGTTAGTTGTGTTGAAAGAACTCGTTGTGCTTTCTAGGAATCTAAGGAAGTAGCTTTTGCCTTGCCTTGGGCTGCAAGGGCGATTTACTGAAATATGGATCTGTTTCTTATGCCATTATAGGGGTATTTATTGATTATAGCCGTGTAAGGGCATAAAATGGTAATATTGATTCAGGTTCCTAGATAAAAACACTACACCCACTCCACGATTTTATGTCCATCAATTAGTAAAAACTAAGCAATAAAGATGCATGTGTATTCCAACCCACCCCAAAAAACATTTTGCATTCAAAATGGTGTATGCGAAATACACGGAACGTTATAGGTACTGTATGTTTTTAAGCAGTGTAATCATTCAAAAAAATTGCATATATCATTAGCTGAACGATTTGCGAAAATTACACATGAAATGTCTCTTAATCACAGAAAAGAAGGTTGAGACGATTTCATCACATATACATGAAATTGCTTGTGAGTGTGCTAGAGGCTGTGGTAACATATTGTCTCTAGATTGGCTAAAAATCGAAGCTCTGTTCTATATGAATAGTTCTACTGTAAGCAGAGTACATGTGCCAAAAAAGGTAAATATTTTGGACTTTGGAAAAAAAATAATTTCGTTTACAGGGGAAAAAATAGTTCCAAATGTTTTCAATAGCTTTTGTTTTTCAAAGCTGAAGGCCGAATTCAGAGTTCATGGGAATGCTGTGTGCCGGTTTGCTTAAAAGTTATTCTTTTGGTTCAGGGGAGAACATTACTTCAGATAGATGCGCAAAAAAACAGTCTACAGCTTCAGGTGAAAGTTCGACCAAGGATGATAATGCTGTAACTGGGCAGTCGTGAGAATGATTGCTGTCATCGGTGTCGGGATCAGCAATGCTCACAGAAGGTCATACCTGGGTGATGTTGCTTTCATTTCTTGCTTCACTGCCACCACCGAATCGTAGTGGAGAAGTCTCAATGAATGCCGTCATCAGGATTGGTAACCGCTGGGGACAACACGATGCATGAGCCGTTACAGGACTTAGCAAAGTATCGATATCCATTGGTACTGCTGATTGTAGTGTAAGACAGGTGTCCAACACGCATTCTTCTCCGCATAGCATACATCGAAGCACAGGTAAGATGCAGTTCTGTCATATAGGTCTGAATGAAAGAAACCAGTTCATATTCAGATCTCTTAGCCAGGCTAATCCAAGGACTTTAGTTATGCGGTCCCGGTAGCGTATTGCTAGGATCGTTTCTTCCATTGTTGCTGGAGTCATGTCCGCGTTTTGGCTTGCCATATCGGAGCAGAAGGGTCAAAAATAAGATTCCTGCCACGAGTCCCAAAAGTAGTGATAGGCAGCCAAAGACCGAATGGACAAAATTGGGAAAGATGCCCAGGACTGCTTCGAAGGGTGTTAACAGTCCCGAAAAAATTGTCTTAAATACATTTGCGATACCACTGGCATCTGACATATTTAGGATTTGGCTTAGCATTTCCACGAAATGCACCAGGCAATTAGTTGATAAAAGTGTATATATCTCTGCCGTTGTCCTTGCAACTTGAAGATCATACGTTTCTTTTGATGACGAAATAGGCACTGTTGTCGTAAAAGCACAGACTTCATTCTGCTTAAAGCATCAATTCGTATAGAAAAGATATTCAACGGAGGCCAAATCGTCGCCTCGCTATCAGTAGGGACGGTTGGATACAATGCTTGCATACAGCAAGTGACCATGGAACTAACGCTTATGAGATATTCTTTTCCTGGCACCATGCCACAACAGCTATGGTCCGTTATTAGAACGTAACTCCCGTTAGAAAGTTGTCTAAAGAATGGCTCTATATGTGTTGCAGGTGTGCCATGCTGGTGGCATGAAAGGTTATTTGAAGTCCCCTCTAAGGCCCCATGTAAATTAACGCCTTGGCACAGAAGTATACCGCTTAGTGATTGTTTACAATTATTACCACTAAGAAATACATTCTGGTTTTTGTCACTATAACATGTGTGTGTATAAGGTAATTTCCATGATGACTTAATGTAGCCTTTACCCAACCTTTCATACTGGCCTGCTGGTATATACTCTTGGCATTTTTTAAATTGGAAAGTTGTTATCGGAATTGTGATAATTCTGTGTATTATCCATTCAATGACAGGTCTTTCTGACATTGTCAATGATAATCTCTCAAGTTTTTCAATGCTCAGAATCGTATAGTCTGCTCCTTTTTGTGCCAAACTGATTTGTTTATCAGTAAGGTTAAAGATAGAGAACAATGACGTTGTGTTGATTAAACGCCAAGGCACATATCCTGAACGCAGATTTTGCAACGTCCAGCCTAGCTGTACAATAGAACGTAATTGGGACTGACCATGTTGTAAGATTAGCAAGTCTTGATCTATTATATCTATAGCAGATGATACAATACTGTCCAGTGAATATATTCCGGAGGACAGAGTCATTAACCCATTGTCCACAACAGAAAGTGATTTTTCCAAATTAATACGATCAATTTCTCGTATTTTCTCTGCTGTCTCAATTTGAGTCACTTTCCAAGCTTCGTTGTATGCAGCGTATATACTGGCCGCTATGAAACGTTTTTGACGCTGTTTGCGTGGTCCCATTATGAAATCGCGCAAGTCAGCACCGTCTTTAAGTAAAGTCAGGTGTGGCTTAATTTCTGCCAGTGTGGATGTTTTTAGCCATTCAAGGCATAGTTTCCCTACACTGTATGTTGTTACTATCCCTGGATGTTGTCTCTGGGAGTATCTAGGGTCTGGTCTGGTCATTTTTAACCCCTGTTTTTTATTCAGGAATCTATCTTGAAATTTATTTGTGTCTGTTGGCCAGATCAACCACTTTTTCCAGTCAGGATGTGTTCTATTTTGATGTAAAATTAGGGATACGTCTATCTCAATATCTGTGGTTGTATTATCAGGTATTGGCTTTGGAATAGACGGTTTGTTTAAGTCTTTTATCTTGGCTAGGCCAAGACAGGTAGTTTGTTGAATGGTGTCATCCAAGAACATTATTTGTTCTGGGATCATGTAGGCTAGAAATAATGCTTCTAGACCTTGTACCTGCCATTCTTTGTACCCCAGATGGTTTTTGTTTCAATGTTGTTTTTCCAAAAATCAAAACCAAATGTAATAATTTTTTCATAAAATGTTTCCGAATAAATCAATTTAGTATTTGTCAGCATGTTTTTTGTCCCTGTTTTATCTAACAGTTTGTAATAAAATGTTTCTGCATCACTTGTGTTAAACCCTGAGAAGTATGAGAATTTCTCATGGAATGTTTTCGAACTGCTTTTAGGTGGAGTTGCACAATGTTCCCATTGATTATATTTAAAAACATTTCTAGGTTGAGCAGATGTATGCAAGTAGTGGTCTGCATAGTGGTTATAGCAATACATCTGTTCATAATTCGATGAACCTTGTAAATATCATGTTCTGTAAATTTTGCTGACATTACTAAATCTGACATCATATTATTTATGCTTTCAAAGTCCCAATCATCAGAGAATGTACTTGGTTTTACAAAATCACTTAAGGAAACCTTAAACTGATGAGGATATTTTAAGAGTTCGACCGGTCCATATATTTCGTAATCCGTTTTGTCCCAAACTACCCCGCCGGGCATTGGAATGGCTGTTACATTCACTGATGACAGTTCTATTTTCTCGATGTGAGATGACTTGTGTGGCTTTAGGACCAAGTTGATGTTCTGACTTGCTGTGTCCATTGTACTGTAATACATTTTCCTAAAATTAGAACTAAAATTAGGCAGAGTAGGAGTATGAGTACCCCTAATACAATCCAATATTCAATCAATGGTGCATTTAGATATGCTTCTTTGAGTTGATGAAAGAGTTCTGTTGCTTTGTCTTTAAAAGTCTTTGTTGCTGGCGTTCCTTCAGGGTCACTTTGATCTTCAGAAAAGTTATCGAAATTGATGAAGTAGCCAGATGCAGTTCTGTCAATTGTTGGGATTGCTTTTTCAATTTGTCTTTCATTAGCACAGTCTGAGGCTACATCGTTGTAGACTGGTGTTTCCTGACGAACTGTTTCAATTTGGGTTTCAAGAGGCACAAGTTCCATGGCATTGTTGCATAGTCCTTTTGTATTCTCTGCAGGTTTATCAAATGTGATTAGTCTCTCAGTTTGAACCTCTTGTATAGTAGCAAATGTTGGTATTCTGCTATTTCTTGGGAGTCCACTGGCCCTACTACTTATTATTGGCCACATGATTGTGGTTTTACCAGGTCGATGGATACAACTCGGTTCTCCTTTTTACCAGCAAGGGGCGGTAGTACAACTGATCTCGTTCCGTTGACTGCTAAGACAGGTACTGCTTTTCTGTAAGAAGGCCCAAATTCCTTCTTCACCGCTATTTTCTCTCTGACCAGATCCCCAATCTTTGGAATCCAGACAGGTCTTGCTGGGACAGGTGGTGTGTCTTCAGTGGTTGTTGGCTGTTGTTTTAACTTTATGTTGCTCAGGGCTTTTCTTGTTTCATTTAAGTCCTGTAAAACAGCCAAACGATCTTTGATGTCAAAGCATTTTTTCTTATCTTCTACCACTGAAGTTAGACTATCTAAATCCTGAACATACATTCTAGTTTCGAACAACAGTTCGTACGGGCTGAAACCTTTTAGAGAATTTCTTGGCAGATTATTAAGACTACGTTGGACACTTGTTAAATGCTGGACCCACCCATCACCCGAACCTAATACCTTTGCCGTTATAGATTGCTTTATGTCTCGGTTTTTTCTTTCCACAATCCCGTTTCCCTCAGGATGGAAGGGACAAGTGTACCGCAACCCAATGCCCATGCTGGTCATGGCCTCCTTATAAGCTTGAGAGCTAAAAGCAGGACCCTGGTCAGAATGAAGCATGGCAATTGCGTATGTGCCGATAAAGACTCGCAAATCTTTTATAACAGTTCTGGCGTCAGCCGAGCGCTGGGGTCACATTTTAAAAGTGAATTTAGTCTTAAAAGAAATTAATAGGACACTGGATTTTAAGTATAGATAGCCTTATGCTAACTACAGAAATGGCCAAGGCAATACTCCGGTTGGCTCATTACTGCCATCTCTGTTGCAGTCTGGACAGCTTTTTGCAAATTTATAATGTTGCAGGCTCATCCCCGGCCACCAGTATTCTGATTGTAATTCTGTCAGAGATTTCCTCATCTGTTTGCCTTGGACCTTCACCCATGTGTGCGTCTGCTATTAATAATACTCTCCTGTTCATATGTGGAATTACCCTATCCCCCACTCCAGGGATTCGAGCAAAAGGAACGGAGTTTGCGTCTATTATGTATGTATAATTGAGTGGATAGTTCAAGGGTAGTGCTGCACAGTTGCCTTTTGAAGATGTTTTTACCGCCAGCATGGTTTCCCCATCTATGTATTTTTCTGAACGCATTTTTGTGGCTACGGAACCCGGTTGATTTGCTTCCGCTGTGGCTGTATTAGCCAATGAATTCCCTGCAACGTGAACACCATCACGTTGATGACTCAGAGTGTGTATCACGTGAGTCTTTAGTAGTTCTTTCTTTTAAAGAACTACCTGTTTCCAAAGCATTTTATGCTTGATTGTGGCACCTGTGTCATCTTTGTAATCGTTTTGAACCCAGTTCTGCAAATCATTATTGTAAGATTTGACGCAGAAATGCGAATCGCACACTATTAGTCTGGGGAATTCACGTTCGGCATTTTCAAGCGCCATCTTTAAAGATCTGATTTCAGCTCGCTGAGCCGAACAGTTTCTCAGTGATTCAGTTTTTGTTATTTTCGGTCTGAATTTACCGCAGAGCCAGCGACCTTTAACAATCGCGCAGGCTGCATTGTAGGATTTATCTTCTACATTGTAATGCTGTACAAATCTGTCTGTATAGATTATACAAGAGTACTGTTGGAGAGGCAGAATTTCGATTGGCAGAGGATATTCTTCTTCATATTTCAAACGATTCAGTTTTTTCATGTTCGGGACAAAATAGTATGTCACGTCTTTGGCAGCAAGAGAATTTTCCCACTGTATCCATTTTGGATCTAGTGCCACCGTTTTTAGATTAACTGGGCTGAATAACGCCTCAAAGGCTGATTCTGCTGTTAAAACAGTTATTCTTTTGCCTTGGGCTAGGGCTCTTTCTTTTGCTACAGCCGCCTGAACTGCCTTTACAGTATTGTCTGTAAGACTGAATGTTTTTTCTGCTTGTGTGTACAAGTGTGATTTGTAAGCTATTGGTACCGTTTCTCCCTCATTAGAGGTCAGGTACGTGAATCTGCATCTTCCTGGGATGACTCGGATTACAAGGTTGCGTGTATTGTTGTGCGTTTCTAATTTTGTTTTAGCTAACATGTCTGTTTGCAGTGATCTCAAAATTTCTGTGTGTTTTTGAGTCCAATTTATTGGTTTGAAATCAGGTTTTATTGATTCGTAGAGAGGTTTAACCCTCTCTGCATAATTTAGAATGTAAATTCATCCGAAATTCAGGAAGCCTAGAATAGATTGTAAGTTCTTCAGCGTTTTTGGTGCTTGGAGTACAGCACACTTCTCTAAGAAGTTGTCTGCTAGGCTTTTGCCTTCACTTGATAATTCATATCCTAAAAATAGGACAGTTAGATGGGCAATTCGTGACTTTTTAAAGTTGAATTTGTAACCCTCTGCTGCAAACCCAAGTATTATGGTGTTCACTCTTTTCAAGTGAGTATCCAAGTCGTCGTCTGTGAGATAGATGTCATCGACATAGGATAATGCCTCATCATCATACATTTGTAGTAACTCTGTTACTCGTGCTGAGAATAAACCTGGGCTGTTCTTGAATCCCTGTGGGAGTCGACAGAAATTTTTCTGTGACCCCAATATTGAGAAAGCGGTTAAATACCTGCTTTCTGGTGCGATATTTTGACAAAAGAATCCATTAGAGATGTCTAATGTTGTTTTGTATTTTTTGAGAACTATGTTATTCATTAGTGCCGCACTGTGCAAATTTTGTACCGCAAATGTTTTGCAACATGAGTTGTCTGTAGTCCAAGACTAGACGATATGAATCGTCTGGTTTGGAGACAGGAAACAAAGGATTGTTCATTTGAGAGGTGCATGTTTCAATCACCCCTTGGTATTCAAGTTGATCTAAGATTTCCCTGACCTGTTTTTTAGCTTCTTGCTTAATTGGGTACTGCCTTTGTGCAGTTGGTTGACTTTTTAACTGGATTTTGTGAGGAGGAGAGTCTTCATCCCACCCTACGTGATTCTTATATAGTGCAGGTGCTTGAGCTACTGCCCATTTTCTGGCATATATATATTTTCTGTGTATTGGAATATGATTTGAGAAGGCAGGCAAAATAATTTCTTCGCCATGAGGGCACTCCCTGACAAACTCTGGTGGCCAGTCTTTCTCGTCTAACAGGATGTCATAGCCTTTTGAGAGGTTATCCCAAAACAGACCCCTTACCTTCCTAGTCTTATCTCCCTCTATACGCAATGTTATTTCGTATATTTTATGAGGTTCGCTAACTCTGGTATCTGCAGTTTCCACCTGAATGTATTAATTCGTGTGCACTGTCTCCAGATGATTCATCAGGATCTTGCGAGCTATGGTGATTTCTGCTGCGCTGTCTAGCATTGTCTGTGCCCACTCTCCGTTTTTTAGCTGTGTCCTCAGTATCCTCGGCATGTTCGATTATTTTAATACTGGCTACCTTCTTTTTTGGAAATTGTAATGTTTTACTTTGAGCAGGTTCCTTGTCTTAGGACTTGACGTGCTCTTCCCTGTGTTCTGACCGTCCTCTTCTTTCCGATTTCTGCGAAAAAGATCGAGAGGGACGTGTATCAATATTTTGATATCTATCAGGCTTTTTCAAATTATCCCTATTTCTAAGGTTGTATCTTTTTTCAGAGGGCTCCCTTTGGGGAGACTGGTGTTCTCGGCTCGGAGCTCTTTCTCTCCGCTGAGGAGACCTTCCTCTGGACTGGAAACCTTTTTCTTTGGGAGTGGATTGTTTATTTCCATCCCAGCTCTTTTTAGGAGTGTTTAGATTATTTTTAATACATATATTTTCAGGATTTTCAAGTAGTTGGGGTTTTACTGGTTTCCCACCCAAACTATCTCTACCTAGTTCTTCATAGCATTTTTCTATGATTCTGGCAAGCTCAATTGGATCGCCACAGATGCTGCTTCTCCTTTTATGTTGGCTAATAATATAGCAGAGACCTGCTTGAAGTCTTTCAGTAATTTCATACCAAGGGTTAAAGCAGGTTCTGGACCATATTCATTCTGAATTTGTTTTAGCACATCTGGTATTACCGCCAGAGACGGAACACCATGTGTTTTTGTGTAAATGGAAGCAAAGACTGTGCCCCAAGTGTCACAGTCCTCCACATGTGGTGCGACCCCCATTGGAAGGCAGATGGTCAGAATTCTGTGTTTCTCAATAGGGGTAGTATTCGGGAATACTGCCTCTATTTGAGTTATTTTCTGTGCTAGCCAAAATGGAATTTGTTCCCATTTTACGGGCGTCTTTCCCAGACAAGATTGTATGTTCTGTGGTGATATTTAATTTGTGTTCCCCTGATGAGGGGTCAGCTGAGGAATATTAACAGCTGGTTGGACTGTTGCAATCTGCATTACATATTGGACTAACTGTCTGTGAATTTTAATTAGTAATTACGGGAGAAAGGGTCTGCGTGAAAAAGCACGACTGAGTTACTCTAACGTCTTGCGTTAGTTTTATCGCCTTACCAAACGTTGGGCGCCATGAAGTGTAGTTCCTATTTTCGCTATAGGCCCTGAGCATTGGAATAACATAAACAGCAGTGTAGACGTAGGACTGAGGTCATCTAGGTCTCTACTGACTATGTTAGACTTAATTTAGGTTTGCGCCAGCTAGCTCAGAGGTCACTGGAAACTTTCTTGACTGAATAGGAAGTGATCAGCTTCCCTGGCTCAGACAAGAAGGGATTCAGCTTCCGACAACCGCATAAACATGACAACTTTGCTCCCTCAGAATAAGAGTCAATCTCTAGAGTTGTGTGAAACAATAGACAGCTATTTCACTCAGTCAGATGTGCATTTCTTAGTTTCACCAGAGTGCAGAGAATAGAGAGACGGGCGTTTTCAATAAAAGGTATTATTTATTGAGCAGTCTTCCTTCTCATGCAAGAGAAATGAATTGCCACAATTGCAATACTTAATGCAAAGTATAGGTCGTACAGTAAGAGGAGTATTATGTTTTGAACCTATCCTTGTCTAGCGGCACTGTTCCGCCTGCCTGGAAGAAGGCAATGGTTGTTCCACTCTTAAAAAAACCTGGCCTTGATCCGGAGATACATGCTAACTATAGGCCCATATCTCTCCTGCCCAGTTTAGCTAAGATCGTCGAGAAGCACGTCCATTCTGTGCTTTCCTCCTTCCTTGAAGACCAGGGGTTACTCCATTCTACCCAATCTGGCTTCCGCTCCAATTTGAGCACTGAGACCGCTCTATTGGAAGTAAATGAAGCCATTAAGGAAGCTCTCGACTCAGGTGGAAGAGCTATGCTGGTGATGTTGGATATGTCGGCGGCCTTCAACACCGTCCCCCATGAGGCCCTCTTGAGAAGACTTCACGAGATTGGTCTCAGAGGGACGGTGTTGAGCTGGTTGAGATCTTATCTAGCGGGTCGTCGACAAGTGGTCTGGGCCCCTCCGTACTCCGCCGAGGTGCCGCCTATGGATGTCGGAGTCCCACAAGGGTCGGTGCTTAGCCCGACCCTTTTTAACATCTTCATGACTCCACTGGCGGTACTGGCGGAGTCCCTGGGTGCCCAGATCATATCATACGCTGACGACACCCAGCTTCTCTTCACCTGTAAGAAAGGCATGGAGTTCGATGGGGAGAGCATCCGTGGTTGCCTTGGGGCTGTCTTCGACTGGTTTCAGCGAAGCAGCCTCAAGTGCAACCCTGATAAATCGGAGGTGCTCTTCTTTGGCTGTCAGGCAGACCCGCCTTGGCAGGAATGGTGGCCGGTGAGCATGTCACCCCCTTCCTCTTCCTCCGTGGTTGCTAGGAACCTTGGGATTAAAATCGATAACACCCTCTCACTGAAAACTCAGATCACAGGTCTCACCAGTACTTGTTTTGGTCTGTTAAAAATGCTGCGTAAATTCCTTCCATTGCTCCTTTTAGTCCACAGGAAGTTGACAGTTCAGGCTTTAATTTGTTCCAGGCTTGATTATTCCAATGTCCTCTACCTGGGTTTGCCGGAGTACCTCCTGCACAAACTTCAGGTAGTCCAGAACTCCGCAGCAAGGGCTATTTTTGGACTGCCTCGTCATGCTAGGGCATCGGAGTTGCTTCTTTCCCTTCATTGGCTTCCTGTCAAGAAGCGGATTACATTTAAGGCTCTTACACTGGCCCATAAGGCACTCCACTTGGTAGGGGCCTCTTACATTCAGAAACGGCTCTCTCTCTATAAGCCTACCCGATCTCTCAGATCTGATTGTCTTGGCCTGGCAACGGTTCCACCCATTAGGAAAGTCAGGATAGGTGGACGTTCTTTTAAACATCTCGCCCCAAAACTGTGGAACTCCCTTCCCGTTGATCTTCGCCGCATTCCCAATCTGCTTGCCTTTAGAAAGGCTTTGAAAACATGGCTCTACAATCAGTAATCTGTTATGTCTCTGTTTCCTCATTTCCTTTTTCAGCTATGGGTCAGAAAGCGCCGGGACACTCCTTGGAGTAGCCGTGCGCTATATAAGACACCCATTAACATAACATAACATTATGAAATAATACTGTAAAAACATTGATATGGTTTCTTAGCCATAAGACACTTTAAAATGGATAAAATATATATACGTATATATACAGAGGCTAACGTGCTCAACTGGTGCTTTTAAAATACGCCTACCCCGGTGTACCTGACCTAAGCCTAATACGTGGGAAGGAGTAAGTAAGTAGCAGTTTAAGTTAAGTAGGTTTTTGCCAAGAATCTGACTCAAGAATTCTCTCTAAGGGTTTAGTCCGCACTGTACCTTGGGAATAGAATGTAGGTGGTCTGGTATCTCTCTCTCAGCATTAGATATCCCAGTCACCCGCAAGGGTAGGCTGGAAACGCCGGAGCTGGATTTTCTCGGCAGGAGAAAAGACAGCGTCTTTCTCAGCTCGTCAAAGAGGAGGGGCAGCGTTCGTGGTCTCTCTGCATCTGCTGGGCTCTCAGCAAGTAGATTAGCTGCTCTGCTCCGAAACCACCACTGTGTGTTTGCTTAAGGCAACTTTGGTATATTTATACCTGAAAGGTGCCGAGTTTGACGTAAGGTTTGGACATAAGACGTCAATAAAGATATCACTAAGAACTGGCCGTTCTTACAGTGCTCGCAGGAGTTCTATTACAAATCAAAACAAAGCAAGCGGGGATTTCCCAGGTTGCTGGAGGTTTGGTGTGTTGAAAGAACTCATTGTGCTTTCTAGGAATCTAAGGAAGTAGCTTTTGCCATGCCTTGGGCTGCAAGGGCGATTTACTGAAATATGGATCTGTTTCTTATGCCATTATAGGGGTATTTATTGATTATAGCCGTGTATAAAATGGTAATATTGATTCAGGTTCCTAGATAAAAACACTACAGGCCTAAGATATATCCTAAAGGATAAGTCCAAAGGAGTAGCAGGTTTTTTTGAGCTTGAGTGACAGCAAAAGGGTTCGCTGGTAAAACTTTGGCCTCAGATATATCCTGAAGGATAAGTCCAAAGGAGTAGCAGGTTCTTCTGAGCTTGAGTGAAAGGTAAGCGGAAGGGATTTGCCTGTAGTGTTTGAAGAGTAAACAGAAGATCTTACTTTGTGAAGGGTAAGCGGAATGTGTTACTCGCAGTGAATATAAATATATCCTTTATTTAGCACAACAGACAGAGTAGCGAATTTATTTATGTTGTTACTAACAGAGTTATTGATTAAGAGAAATATTCCAGTAAGATTTTGTGGAGGGTCAGTAGTAGGAGTAAAACTGACTAAAATTGAGACTGACAGCTTTGGAAAAAAGAAATTGCATTGAACTATTGCAAAAATGAAATTGTTTGAAGGCTTAAAGAAGCTGTTAGGAGGTAAAGTGAAAAAATCGTTTTTTATTGGTGATGCTCTTGAAGGAACACCTGTGCATTTTATGTCTACCAATTTGGGACAAAATACATGTATGTAGGTTCACCAATGGTGCAAGATTACTGAAAAAGAGGGTGCTTTGAGGTTTCCAAAACTTTTGAATTGAAAATTATTGACAAATTAAGGGAAGTGTTATGTGAAATAAAGACACCATCTAAAGCTGCACAATTTGAGGCCTTAAGCCTGTGGGAAAAGACAGCAAGAGAGAAAGCAAGTGAGGATAAAAAGGTAAAGCACCAAATACAGGAGAAGAGAATTAATGATGATAAAGAGCTTCAAATGAATAAGGATTCAGGGGATGAAATAATAGATGAATTGTTAACTGAGTGTCCACCACTTTATGTGGTTCCCATTAAAAATACTGAAAATAGTGTACTACTAAGCAATACATTGGCTACTGCTTCTGTTGAACAGAGAAAAACACAGATTGAGAAAACTGTGCAAACATTTCAGATTGATCCATTACCTGTTGACTCAGCACTGACAGTGATACCTCGAGGAGTTACTGCTTCAAATGTGCCTGATTCAGTCCAAGAATTGCTAACTGCAGATGCACAGATAATGCCTAGAAAAATTATGACTGTCCCAATTAATATGGTCCCTACTGAAAAGGTTCAAAGAGCTGCAGAAGGAGTGATTATGGCATAGTTTATTTCAGAAACTCAGAATTCACAGGTTATTGAACAGAAATTACCCCAAGCACTAAAAGGTGAGGGAAAAATAGCCTTTAAAACATCTGCAGCCCAGGATAAAATAAATATATTTGAAAATGGGATTTCTCAAACATGCTTTGAGGAAGCAGCAGTGATTAAAATGATAGAAAACATGGGAGAACATATTAACACAGGCCCTGAAAAAGAGAAACAGCTTAGTCTTTTAAATGGAACAGGTGAACATGAAGAAAATAACAGGCCATGCTGTTTAAATATTGAAAATGTGAACGAGTGTCAGGAAAAATAATTAATTTCCCTGAGTAAGGAAAAAGTTGCATGTGCATTAACTACACATAATGGCCTGACAGATTTGTTTAAAAAATATGAAAATGATGGTTCAGGAAGTTTTCCATCTCAGAAATGTTTTAGGGTACATAAGGATGATGAAGAAAATGAGAAAATATGTTCTTCAGAAATGCAATTGCACATTTCAGAAATAAAATATATTTTTAAATGCAATGGGTTTGAGAAATTAGGAGACAAATGGGCAAGAAAACATGAGAAGAAAAAGAAACCACCAGACCTAGCAAGGAAACTGGATAAGGAAAAGAAGCCACCAGATTTTGTTGAGAAAAATAATAAGCAGAATGAGGGAGAAGATTTTGCTTACTCATTGAGAGAAAAGGTGGGAGAAGTGCATGTTCATATGCCACAGAATAAAAGTGAACTTGCAGCATTTCTGAACATAATCCCACAATTGAGAGACAGAATTATGCTGTGGTACCCACAAGTTGATGGATTTGATGACATTTTAAAAGAGTTGTGCATTCATTTTGAAATGTTCTTTTACATTGCCATGCAAACTGAATTGTGGTTTGAATGTAAAGTTGTTCAAGGGCCAGGTGAGGAGACCATAAAAAAGGTTTGCATGAATGCACCATCATTTTCTGTTGTTATGGAGCAAAATATAGCAGTGATTATTTTCCTGAAGGGCAGAGTGCCAGCAAAGGATGTTGATTGGGTACAGATTAAAAGAACACAGGATGGAAGTAAAGGTGTTTTGGTTTGTGAAAATTCAGGTATGGATGTTGTACTACTGGAAAATGTGTCCTTTTGCCATCTTTATAACAGACTAGCAGCCCGTCCCGACCTTGTCCAGGAGCAATCAGGCTTCCCCGACCCCCACCCGCCCCGACAGCCCGGGCCTCCGCCGCGATCATTAGTGCCCTTTGTTATTTGGGGCTCTTGGTATTGAGCACAGTGTACTTTTCTTTTGGAGCGATGTGACATTGCTGCTGTTTGGCTCTATCTATGACGTGACCCCAGCCCACCCCGACATTGTCCAGCAGCCCGGGCCCCCGCCCGCCCCGTCCCCCGCCTGCCCGGACATTGTCCGTGGGTCTCCAGGGGCCTTACCTCAGCCGCCGCTCCTCCCCCGCGCTCCTCAGTTCACCGCTCCGCCGCTCCTCGCCGCTTGTCACCGCTCCTCCCGCCTGTCCGCCGCTCCTCACCACCTGTCCGCCGCTCCTCACCGCTCCTCCCCCGTGCCATGTCCGCCACTCCTCCTCGTGCTCCTGGACGCAGCTCCTCCCCGGGCTCCTGACCTCAGCACGCAGGTCGCGGCGGGCGCTACTTCGAAGGGACTACTTTTTTTTTAATGTAAATTTTTTAAATAACGCATATTTGTATCGTTTATATAGCATATGTCCATCTGCACACCCTGATGATTACAATGATGTATCAAGTGTGTGGATTGGCGCTGTGGTTCCCGAGTTTACCCGCCTCAAAGGTTCAAAGTTCTTACTTTATAATAGTAGTATAGATTTGAGAATTGGAAGAAGAAAAATAAATGTAAACATGATGCACAAAAACATGGAGAAATGCAGTTGCAAAATATGCAAGCTAAGCAAATGCAAATGTCAGTTCAGAAAAAGGTACCTATGGCACGAATTTTCCAAGCAAAGATGGTCCCACAAAACTATGGAAAATGCTAACATTAATTTTAAAAAATCGTCCAGAGCAAATGTGAATGATTTCCAGAGACAAAATGAGAACCAAGTCCAACAAGTTGCTGTGTTTGAAAATGAGAGTTTTAACCCTCAGAATTCAGAATTTACCAAGTGCATTGTGAAGGCAGAGGAAAGTCTAGATTTAGTTGCAGGAGTTTTAAACAAAGAAATTACAAACTTAGTTTTAGAAAAATTTGCACCAAAATTAGGCCCATTTGAGGAAGATTGCAAAACTGTTGTTTGTGACTCTGGCCTACCAGGATAACAATTATTTTGCAAATTAAGCAGCAGAGATTACTGCACACCAGATAATGTTAATTTTCAGATTCCTGATGAGGATGTACATTTTAAAATGGCCCAAGAAGAGACAGCTGTAGCATTATTTTCAGAAAAGACAGTTGAAAAATTACCTTCTGCTTTGGAAAAAATGATAAATACAGAAATAAGAGAGTTCACAGAGAAGGATGTCAGATTAATAAAATGTGCAGAACATGTCTTATTAAAATTAGAACTAAATGACATGTATTCAGGAACACCATCAGTTGTAGGAATTTTACCAATAAAAGGATTTTTGATGGAACTGATTAGAAGTTTATGTAACTTTCTGATCACAGGTTCACAGAAAATAAATGAAAAGGACAGAATAGTGCAGGAGATTAAAAGCATAGTTTTTCCATGTTGTCCTGTGGTACCAAATCCAGCCAATATATTTTTTCACATTCCATGTGCTGAAGAATGGCTTACTTTTATTGATTTTTGCAAAGTCCATGTAACAGTGCCATTGCATGAGAATAGTCAGGAGTACTGTCAAAAAGAAGATGAATACCTGGGACACAAAATTGGAAAGGGAGGTAGAAAGGTGTTACCAGAGAGGGTGGAAATAATTCACCAGATGAATGCATCTCAAATTCAGAAAGAAGTCAGGACATTTATGGGAAGGGTTAGCTGCTGTAGAGAGTGGTTACTAAACATTTCCCTACTGGCTAAGCCTTTACTAAGGCTGACACACAAGGATGTGTCTGATCCACTTCCATTGGACAACAATTGCACAAAAGCATTCCTAGAGTTGAAAGAGAAAAGATTTCGCGCCCCAGCACTAGGAATGAAAGTTTATTTGAAACCAAATACACCAATTTGCAGTGAGAGGGAGGGCTGCCCTCTCTCATTGCCTATTGAAAAAGATGAATGTTTTCAAAGGTCTGTGATGTATTGCCCAATGACCTTTGACCCTAACTTCACAGAAATGTCAGCAAATGAATTGGATTGTGATGAAAATGAGTGTCTAAATATCATGAAAATATGCATAAAGCCAAATTCAGACTTTAAGGATGAACGTCTGAGTCAGCCCAACAATGCCCATTTTGTAGATGGCCCATGTTTGAAAGGTGACACGTTGAAAGCAGCACATGCTGTGCTCCTTATGCATTATGTTGTCAAAGCTTCATGGCTTTCAGTAGTTACCTGAGCCCAAAATTCGAAATTAATTGCCCTCACCATAACATGCAGTATATCTGCTCAAATGAGAGTCACTGTTGTCATGGGAGAGAGAAATACTAATTCAGTTGCACAAATTTGTGTTCTGATAGCATGTACATTCTATGGAATCTTCACAGGTGAATTAAAAGAGGCTCAAGAAAATGTTTTTGAAGCAGCACAACAGGGTTGTATCAGAACTGTTTTTGAGAAAAGTGACAACTGCATAGTGGCAAAAGGGTTATTGCAAAGACTGATGCCCAGGTATAGATTGCCAGTTTCTCTGAAATTAGATCATAATGTGGTCTCAAAGATAATGAGTGCAGAACAACAGATTGGACAAGGAATGGATTGCAGCTATCTGCCTGAAGTGTCAAGCATAATAAAGAAACACAATGGCAGCACAGAGTTACCTTTTGCAAAAGACAGTGCTGCAGCATCACCAAAGTGGTTTGAAAATGCATATGCAAATGTACTTGTGGAAAACAATGGTGTGAACACTAGCCATTGGTGTGTAGGTCTGGTTGATGTACAGTGTGCAGTTTCTCACCAGATTGCAGCTGCTACACAAGATCTGCATAATGGATGGCGCAACGGCTTTGATCTGAGAGATGCTGTGGTGAAACATCTGAATATGATGAAAGTGAAAATAAGAGTGAAATGCATTGGTTGAAAAAGTGCAAGAGATTGATGGTGCTCTGTCAGAGTTTCTCAGTACCTAAGTAGTCTAATTTGCATTGAAAAGGTAGAGAATGCCACACTGTATGAGCCACTCTGATGGCAAGCTGATGACAAAGAGAAAAGAAATGCTGAAACTGTCCTGTTTAATTTTCCTTTTTTATTATTTTAGTTACTTATTTTAAAGAAGATTAACTGTTCCAAGAAGCTACTTACAGAACTCTGCACTAAAACATTTGAGCTTGGCTATATATGATCTGATTGCAGATAGACTTGTGTTTGCCTTAGAAATAGAAGTAAAATTATTATATGCTCAGCTTTTGCAATTAAAAAAAATGTCACTTTTGAAATTAAATATGTGTGATGAATCATAAATAATTTGATTATGATTTGATATCATCAGAAGGATGGATTGACGGAGCAGATTTCATCTGCAGGCAGGCATTGTTTTATTTTTTGTGCTTCAGACAGACTGCATTTAAATTGCCACGCACATTTTGGTGCAAGTTAAAAACATGGCACATGAAAAACATGAAAGTGAGGCCTATTCAGTCTGAAATGCTTTTGCTGAATTAACATGTGTTTTTGCAGTGTAGAGAAAAGTAGCATTTTTAGCATTGAAGATTAATAGAATATGTTTCTCTCTGTCTTAAGAGACATTGACTTGTTGCATATTTTGATAAATATTTTCAGTTAATAACACCTCTTTTTATAATGTGTGTGAATTAATAGTGCACCAAACACTACACAGGGGGCTAAATGCTTTTTGCATGAAAAGCTATCTAAAACACTAAAGCATGTTGCTGTGTATGTTGTATTAACTGTGTGCGCTATATTAACTGTGTGTGCTTTTAAATTTTACACTAAAGCATAAAAATGCTATGCTGCACATTGCACATTTATTTTGCATGTTGTCATAAATATTAGAAAAGCTGCTTTACACTAATAGCTTGGCTAGGTAAACATTTATAAGGGGTATTAGTATGAAGTTGGGAAACACAATGGGTTGATTTACATGAAAGTAATATTTTCTTTGTGTTTGTTTTATTTTTGGGCCTACCATTAAATGGCTGCCTGTGAATCCAGCAAGGCTATGACTTGCATTTTCAGAAAAAAGTGCATGCGCAGACTGTGGCAGCTTTACTCATCTGATCCGCTTCCATGGGACAATGATTGATCAAGAACATTCAAAGAGTCAAAACAGAAGATGCCAGATTATTCAAAATAATTTACACTAATTTGCAGTGAGAGGGATGTACTCTCAGTGCATATTCGAAAAAAAAAAGATAATGTTCAAAAGTCTGTGGCATATTTCCCAAAAATCCTTGACCCCTTTGCCACAGAAATTCTGGGCTGCCTTAAATTAGTAGCTGCGGTTGATGTCAGTCACAAAAACAGTACGAACATAACGATGGAATGTCCAGTAAATGTGGCGTTTCTATTGAAAATTGTTGTGATCAAAAGACATTTGCTTTTAAATGTATGAAGTCGACTGTCAGTAAATGATAATGTTTGTGATGAAGTTGAACATGAATGTCTAGGTGTCACTAATCAATGCATGAAGCCAAGGTTAGACATTATTGATGAACCTGTTATTGAGCCAGACTATGCGTTTTTGTAGATGGCACATTGTTAAGAGGTAACAATAGCACATTAGGAGCAGCACATGCAGTGTGCACTATAAATTATGTTGTTTAAGCTTCATGGCTTCAATAAGTAATCTCAGCACAAGATACAAAATGGATTGCCCTCACCATACCATGCAGTTTAGCTGTCCAAATGGGAGTGACTATTGCCATGGGAAAAAGAGATGGAAATTCAGTTGCACCGTATTGTGTTCTGTTAGCCAACACATTTAATGGAATTTTCACATGTGAATCTGAGAAGGACACTGTCTATCCAATGTTGATGTCAATAGTTTAGACTTTAGAAGAGTTGAAAGGGGTACAAGAAAATGTTTCAGAAGCAGAACAACATAGTTTTTGAGGAAAACACAAACAACATCCAAATGTCCTCTGATGGGAGACCAGTGTTATCCGATAGTTTGTTGCTTTCACTTAGAAGATACTTTCACCAATACCCACACTAAGAGAGGGATTCTATGACACAACTCTTTAGACAGATTAGGTACAAACCAAAGTTTAGAAACGTTGCAGAAGAAGAATGCCATCGATTTGTGACAAGTCATCAAATGAATTCAGGGAAAAGAGCACATGTTACACTGAGTCACATAGGGAGATCAGAAGGTCCCTTCAATACAATGCAGAATAATATAATCTAAATCCTGATTACTATGAGCTGAGATCCGTTCTAGTCATAGTGTGCATCTTCATGAGATGGGTGAAAGCCTACACAACCAGAAAAGATGACAGTTACACTATAGTAAACTTGTTATTGCAAGAATAAATCCCCAGGTATAGATTGCCAGTTACTCTGAAATCAGATCGAAAGAGCCATTCTATCAATGAAGTCCTGAAGATGATATATGCAAAACTACAGATTGAATAAAGATTGCACTGTAGCTGTTGACTTGAAGTTTCAGAGCAACACAAAGACACCATAGAGTCTCTCTTAGGAAAAGTCTACGTTTTGACATCACTGAAATGGCCTGATGCTTTCCCTTTGGTGCAGATGAAAATTCTAAGTATTCCTAAGAGAAAAATTGGTTTGTCAGCGCATGAAGTTCTCATGGAAAGTGTCATGAGGTTGCCTGCTGTACCTTCAAATGCACTTGTAAACATCACAGATGTGAAGATACTTGATAATGATGAAAGACTGGCTAATGTGGTGTGTACTGTTTCTCACCAGGTTGCAGCTACTACACAAGATCTGGGTAATGAGCAGTACCACAACCTCAATGTGGAAGATGGGGTTGTGATCAAGAACCACGTTTGAAAGACTTGTTTGAAACCAAGATGGGAAGGTCCCTTCCAGATTATTCTGGTCACGAATGCTGCCATTGAGTGTGCTGGAGTGCCAAACTGGGTTTATGCATTTTACACAAGAGTAAGACATCTGCATGGAGAAGTGGTCTCAGAGCCTGAACAGAGAGCTCTGTTGACATGTTTGGCACAAGTTGAACCACAACAAGAAGTAGTGATCCAAAGATCATTACAGCAAGAAGAAGAAAGGGGGGAAGATTTGCACCCAGTTGCACCAATCAAAGTTCCTGTGATTCCGCAAAGTTGCATTGCAGTCTCTGACAAAGAACAAGCTGAAAAAAACTAATGAGACAGTATCAGTACAAACTGAATATTCCTTGGGTGATGAAACAAGCACTGAAACAGTAAGAGTTACTTGTGAAGTTTTTGTGATCATTCCACAAATAGAGACTGGAAACCAGTGTATCAGTTGATCGAATATCAAATAATTTTGTTGAAGAAACTGAATAAAGTGGTGAAATTGGCACAGAAGGAAATCAACAGAAACCAGGAAGATCAAAGTGAGCAAGAGTGCCTTCTCAGAAGTATTCAGAACCCTGAGTGGTTATATTATTTATTTATTTGTTTATTTATTTATTTATTCGTTCAGTGTATTCTATAGTGCAAACCAGATCCAGAGTTTGGGTGTCAGAGCACTTTACATTTCAACCAACTTCGATATCAGCAGATATCCAATTCTTTCACGTCATGTCTATGTGATCCGCTAACATTGGCATATATTTATCCATACACAAAACAAATATATTGAGGAATGATAGAAATCATTAGATTGCATTCAAGATTGTCTTGTCTTACTTAATTTTAAGATAAGGCCCCTCCTGAGATTTTCCATATCCAAGCTCATTATAGTATTGTTAGATTAATCATATATAGCTATATATTGGTGTATAGTTAATCATATATATATCTATATATTAGTGTATAGGTATCTGTCCATAGACGGCATTAATGTTGGTAGACGAGGGGATTAACTGTATCCACCCTAGTTGAGGGTAGCCAATTGAGCCTAGTCAATGACAGTAGCTTGATTCGGGAGGTGAACAGTTTCTTTGTTCTGTGACTAGCAGGGTAGTAGTCCTGCTCACAATAGCTTACTTGGGCATCTGAGTTAGGATCGCTACATTGAGAGCCCATTTCCATAAAGACTTAGACGTCCCTGTTGTTCGTTATGGGAGAAATTTACCCAACAGAAAGGACTTAGGGCCAGATGTAGGTAAATGAGAAATTCCGATTTCTTAACAGCGAATTTTACTGATTTGCTATTAAGAAATGGGTATTTTCTATGCAGGTAAAGATTCGGTCAAAAATAATGAATCCTTAATATTCCTTATAAATGAATCGGTAATTGAGATTCGGTAATAAGGAATACCTACCCGTCATTTCTATGCGCTTGGAGGCCCATAGGAATGAATGTGACGACATTCAGTATTAACGATTCGGGTATTACCGAATCTGTAATACCGGGAGGTATTGCAAGGGTGCCAGGGTGTCAAAAGGACACCCTGTTGCACCCATGAAATGTGCATGTGTGAACATGTGGCGCACATACATGCCCTAAGGGCATGGATGTGTGCCACATGGCACTCTAAAAAAAAGCAAAAAAGTGCTTTTTTAGGGAAATTGGTAATTACCACCAAATTAAAGCGGGCGGTAATTACCGATTTATTAAGTCTCAAAAGCACTCGTCAATGTTCTTCCTACATTGCATTTAAGGAATCGGTATTACCGATTCCTTAAATGCAAGAGCAATAAAGTGTCGGTATTAAGGAATAGGTATTTACCGATTCCTTATTTACTGATTTCTTACCTCCATTAGGAATGGCTAAATACCAGTCGGTAACGCTGAAATTTACAGAATTTCGGCGTTACCAACTGGTATTTACCCACCTACATCTGGCCCTTAGTCTTCTTTTTGAATCGTGGAGCATAGTTGATTCTTCTGATATTCGGTGGGAGCGAATTCCAAATCCTTGGTGCTGATCCTGTGAAAGCTCTATCGTAAGTTCTTTTCTTACAGAAGAATACTGATTTCAGTAGAAAATCCTTTGAGCCCCTCGAGGGTCTAGTGCCTTCAGAAAACATAATTGTATGGGCTAGGTAGTGTGGAGTTTTGTGGTGTATTGCCTTGTGTGATACATGCAATTTTTACCTCTATTCTTGCCTCGTATGGTAGCCAGTTAAGTGCTTTCTGATGAAGAGTGATGTGATTGTATATTTTTCTTCCCGTTCTAAGTCTAGTTGCTGCATTGAGACAAGCTTTTAGGGGAGCTGTTGAGATCTTAGGGAGTGTTGCTGACAAATGGAAGGTGCACTCGTTGTAATTAAACACAGGAGCGTTGATTCCATAGACAAAGGTTTTTTTTATTTTTGGTAATTTTTTTACCAGGATCGAAAAACAACCAACGCGTTTCCTTCCATGTTGGAACTTCGTCAAGGCTGTAATAAACACAATAAAACACACAAATATAAGACCAACTATACAAGAAAATTCATAATACAATTAATACATAACAACAACAAAATCAATAGTTACAGGGCAAGAAAGGGCCCATATTACACAAAAGAAGAGAGAAAAAGAACTCCAGACTTTAAACACTAGGACATACACATATTTACAAATGAATAAATACATAAATACCACATCCTTAAAACCATGACTAAAAACAAGACATTACGCATTTGTATATGAGATTCTTCAGAAAAGCTACAGTACATTCATTTGTTGATTTTGCTGGGGACCTTTAAGGTACACATCACCATGGTCCCTGTAGTCACTTTTACCACTCAATAGAGTGAAAAAAGTCTTAAAGAAGGGGAAAAGCAGGAGAAAAGGTAAATAAAAATAAATATAAATAGAATAGATGAAGAAAAAGGAGAAGAGGGAAGGGGATGAGAGGTGAAATACCTACGGGCGCTTTAATCTAAGTAATTAAGAAAGGGGGATGTACACACAAAAAAAAGGTCGTACAAAATCTCACCTTCAGAACAGTCAGTGCCAAAGTTGGCGCAAAAGAATATTCGGACCGTCAGATAAAGAAATATATAACTACGATCAACACAATGGTAATATGCACAACAGTTGCAAGGAAAACGAAAAATACCGAAAATAGACGATTAATTACCAAATAAGTAAAAAGAAGCCAAATCCTAAAAAGACTTATTACAAGCATGTAATTAAAAAAGGAAAGAAGCCATTTGTAGATAGACTGTCAAGAGTAATTCGGTCACACGATAAGCTGCTGTAAGATCAGTTTTTTTAAAGACAATAAAAGGGGGTGCAGTGAACAAAAGACCAGGAAGCGACCAATATCATTAGAATAGAACCTCTAATACACTCTGCACGGACAAACATATTAGGCTTAATTGGGTCGAAACCTCACCTCAGCGGAGATAGATAATCACACACCCGTAAGGGCGAGACGGGCAGATAGCCACTAACTCCTTCAGTTGGGGTCCAAGAAGATATCACCTAATTCAACATAAATCACCAAGGAAAAGAGAAACAGAATTATGAATAAATATAAATGAAAACAAAAATGAAAAAGAGGTTTGACCAGACAACAGGATAAATTACACTACACCAAACCCCAATGGTATACAAAAAACCCGTTGGGGTTTGGTTTAGTGTAATTCATCCTGTTGTCTGGTCAAACCTCTTTTTCATTTTTACTATTATTATTTATCTTTTCAGGGGAAGAGCTTGTGCTTTGGTTGTGTTAGACCCTGGTCTGTCGTTCTGTCCATTTGCTTCTAATCTGAGATCTTAGGGAGTCCTGATAAAGTTGTGCATCCATATTCAATTCTTGATATGACCAGTGCCTGGACTTCCATTTTCAGATCACCGGGATCGATGAGTGGCTTCAGTTTTCTGTGGTAATTCAGATGAAAATGAGCATTTTTTGCCATAGTGTTGATGTGTGCTCGCATGTTTAGATCTTTATCCAGTGTGATAGAAAGGGATTTGAGTGAGTCAACTATAGTCGGGGTACCGTTTAGTGCTGTGATCATCGTAATCCATTCTTTATAATCTTTGCTCACTGTGCCACTGGATTCAAGCTAGCCTGTCTGATGAAGGGTGACATACCCTGAAACTGGTCCCAGGATGCTTGTTTCCGGTCCAGGGAGGACCTGGCTTGGCAGTTCGGTGTGGACTGTTCCCATGAGGCACAGAATCAAAACTGATTTGCATATAGCTGGGTCCAAACTAGGATGGCATAGTGGGCAAGAAAAAAATATGGATTGAACCCAGGTCTCTTGATTGGGGAGAATGTTTAAATCATTTAGCATTCTGTTCATAATTTGTTGCAGTTACACTTTTTGCCCTAAGTGGGATGGGTATGCCCAGATGTGGGTCCCTTGCTCACTGTGCCACTGGATTCAAGCTAGCCTGGCTGATGAAGGGTGACATACTCTGAAACCGGTCCCAGGATGCTTGTTTCCGGTCCAGGGAGGACCTGGCTTGGCAGTTCGGTCTGGGCTGTTCCCATGTGGCACAGGGTCAGGACTGATTTGCATATGGCTTGGTCCAAACTAGAATGGCATAGTGGGCAAAGTAAATGATTGATTTAACCCAGATCTCTTGACTGTGGAGAATGATTGAATCATTCAGCATTCCATCCTTCATTTGTTGCAGTTACACTTTTCACCCTAAGTGGGAGGGGTATGCCCAGACGTGGGTCCCTTGCTTACTCTGCCACTGGATTCAAGCTAACCTGGCTGATGAAGGGTGACATACCCTGAAACTGACCCCAGGATGCTTGTTTGCAGTCCAGGGAGGACCTGGCTTGGCAGTTCGGTCTGGAATGTTCGCATAAGGCACAGAGTTAAGACTGATTTGCGTATGGCTGGGTCGAAACTGGGGTGGCGTAGTGGGCAAAACAAATGGTGGATTTAACCCCGATCTCTTGACTGGGGCAGAATGTTTGAATCATTCAGCATTCTGTCATCATTTGTTGCAGTTACACATTCTTTATTCTTGGCTGAACCTTTAGGAGGGGAGATCAGAAGGAATTTGTTTTTTTGTGAGTTGAGCTTAAGATGATCGTCAGCCAATCAATGGTTTTCTTGAAAGCTTGGTTTATAGTGTGGATCTCTTCCGGAGATGATATCTTCATATACAGCTGGGTGTCATCAGCATACATGTGAAAGGAAATGTTAGCCTTATGCAGAACTTCAGTTAATGGTTCGATGTATAGGTTAAATAGTGAAGGGGATAGAGTTGATCTTTGTAGAACCCCAATTTGAATCGGAGATGGTGTGGTTAGCTTGTTGTCTACCAAGAATCTTTGCAACCTGTTCTGTAGGAAGGAATAGAACCATTTCAGTACAGTTCCCGATAAGCCCATCCTATTTTCCAGGTGATCTAATAATTTGGGATGGTTTACTGTGTTAAATGCAGGTGATAGGTCCAGAAGGATCAGGAGACAGGTTTCATTACGGTTGAGGGCTAGCAGAGCGTCATCTACTATATGTAGGATTGCTGTTTCTGTACTGTGGTTAGATCTGAACCCTGGTTGGCAGTCATTTAGTAGTTCAGATTTTGTAATGTGATGACTTAATTGATTGTGCGCACATTTTCTAGTACTTTGGCTAGTAGGGGAATGGTTGTTACCGGACAAAAGTTGTTAGGGTCCGATGGGTTCTCCGTAGGTTTCTTTAGGAGAGGGATACCCTGGCCTGTTTTTAGGCAGTCCGGAATTGATCCTTGGGTAAGCGATTCATTAATTATCTTAGCCCAGTAGGGGATGACCATGTCGTTGCAGGAGTGTTAGCATTTTGATGGAAGAGGGTCCTTGTAATGATTATTTGGTTTCAGCGATAGTAATAATTTGGTAATGTCATGCTGATCATATAGTTTGAAGGTTGACCAATGGGCATTATTTTTGGGCATTACTTGTGTCAGTAAGGCAGGGTTCCTCCCTTGTTCACTCCTTCATTTTGAGACTTTTTCAGTGTTATTCTTGAGTTCTCTCTCCAATGAGCTGGCTTTACCAGTATAGAATGTTGAAAAATCTTCGCAGTTCAGATCTGATTTAGATGTTAATAAGGAAGATTTGGCAAATTTATTCGATTGATCTTATAGTAGATCGAAACGTTTCCTCGGTCTGTTCTTTGCGTTTTTAAGTTAATTCCTAAAAAATCTTTTTTTATTTTAGTACGCTTTTATTTTAGGTTTTTCTGGTCATTCTTTGTTGTTTTAAGTGGGGGGATGACAGAGTTTGTTTCCATTTTTGTTCTGTTATTCTGAGTTTATGTCTTTCTTCATTAAGTGATCTGTTGAACCATGGATTTTTATATTTGATCTGTATTCTTTTAAGTTTTAGAGGGGCAATGTCATCAAGTTTTTCAGATATCGTATGATTGTAGTGGTCTGTAAGCTCGCTGACTTCCATTAGTTCAGAAGGGGGTTGACGTTCTTTCTCCCCTAGTATTGTTAGAAACCCAAGTTTAAATCTCTAGTGTTTTTGCCTGGGGGTGATAGAATGCATGTAGTTTGTGCACTTGGTTGTCTGTGAATCGTGCTGTGAACCTCATGTATTCACATGGGTCTATAGGGTCTGAGAGAATTTTAAATTCATTTATTTTTAAAATGTCATTTACATTTTAAATTAATTTTATTATATTAAATGGACAAAGTATTAAACGTTACATTAGATGAATTGTTTGTTGTGAGATTTAAACTGTATGAGCTACCCTGATTTCAAACGTGAGATGAAAAGGACTTAGAAAAGCTGAAGCCAATAACTGAGAAGTATCAAAAGCTGAAAAGAAAGCAATAATTGATCAATGAAAAAGAACTGTCCTGTTTGACCTTTACTATTTTAGTTACTTATTTTATCGAAGATCAACTTAGGCCTGCGTAAATAGTTACAGGAAGTGTTAGGGATAAACATTGTAGAAGGATGTGGAGTAGGTTTGAGGATTTACAAATCTAAACTGCTAAAAGCTAACCACATTAAAGAAGCTACTTACAAAACTCAGCACTGAACATTTAACTTGGCTTTATATGATCTGATTACAGACAAAAATTATGTTGCCTTAGACATAGAAATGAAATTATTATATCCTCAATTTTTATAACAACAGTGATGCTGATTTCAATTGTGTTAGTAGAGTTCTTTCCCACACCCAAATTAGGTCTACTAATGAAATTACTACACTTACACACACCACAGATAAGAAGTAATATTCTAAGTTAGTGAAGAAAACAATTGATTCAATTAATGATAAGAGTGCTCTTTGAACACTTTCACATGTGAAATAACTTTAGTGTGATGATTTAAAATCATCAGAGGGAGGAATCCTGAGAAAGTAAACACATTTCGTAAAACATATT
The DNA here is from genome assembly GCF_964263255.1 of Lissotriton vulgaris. NCBI lineage: Eukaryota > Metazoa > Chordata > Amphibia > Caudata > Salamandridae > Lissotriton > Lissotriton vulgaris. The sequence goes on along the minus strand of NC_141693.1, from coordinate 483,758,643 downwards.
CACTGCTAATGAAAATCTGCCTGGGCTTCAAACATGACACACAGACTTTTGGTGCTGAAAACACAAGCCTTTGAGATTCAAAGGCATTTAACCAGATGCTTTCCCTTTAATCAGTCATGTTCTTTAGAATGCTAAAACATGCAAAAATATAATTTATAGTCTGACATTAATGTGGCTAGTTTAGATTCTGTCTTAACTATAGAATGGGTGTTTTTGCTTACAATACTTTTGAAACCTGTGTGCAGAAATAATGTACAAATTGTATGAAATTAACATAACATTTAAAAAGTGCAGAAAATAATTACAGCTAACTAGAATTAAAAGTTTGAAAAAATGCTGCTTGCTTTAAGAGGTGCCTTCAGTTTGACCTTCATGATAACAGTAGAAAGTTTTTTTTCATTTGTTAAATACAGATGCCTCGCATACATTAAGGCATGTAACCTTGGAACTTTCACTGATATCATATTGTTGGTGGTAAAATGTAACTGACTTATGCTTGTCTTATTTGTCATAGAGAACAGAAAACACACATATTGCAAAATCCATTACCATTTATATTTCAGATTTCCAGATAATACGTTTTCTTTGCAGCTTAGAAAGTTAGAAAATAAAGTAATTTTAAATAAGATTCAAACTGTGACATGGTGAAGATGTATTTGTTGCAACAAAGAAGATAGCCAGCTCAAATGATGGATGGCAGTGGGAGAATGCTGAATTTCCATTGGATGGAGACGAGAGCAGACTATGCTTTTGCAACTTTGAATTACTGTCTTTTAAATGCGTTCCTCATTTAGGAGTTTCAGATTCAGATGCAGGAGATTCAAATTTGGTTGAAGATTCAGCAGTAGATGACAGGAGTGCAGAGGGGAGGCAGACCAGTTGGGACGATGACAGATCAGACGGAGCTGGACAGATGTAGTGCAAGAGGAGACTTGACATTTTTTAAAACCCAAGCTTTATCCTTCAACTAATTTACATTTGTCAAGGCTTATTTGATGCATGCTTTATTTCTCTTTATGGGAAATGCTACAAATATTAATTATGGATTTTTAGCTTCATTCGAATATCACTCTTTTATTTTATTTTTTAGCTCCTCATGGGTTCTGAATGACATAATTTGCGCCCTATTTCTTAGAATAGAGATTCTTTCTTTTATGGAATGCGCTGTATGCACCTTATAATATGATCTGCACTAACTGTATTTTCTATTTTCAATTCTGATTGACAGTTAACTAATGATTAAAGAACCAGAAGTATCTAAGAACGATAATTAGAAAATAAAACCCTTTAAAACCACTCACAAACTCCCATCATTGACTGAACATTAAAGTATTGGAAGTTGATGATTATATTTAAAATACATTTGATAATAGTTTCATTCAGACACCGTGGCCAAGACCCATTGGCCAGAGGACAGAGAAACACCAAAATAGGAAGCCTTTGTTGTAAGTGCTTTTGGTGTGAACTGATCATCATTCAAGCCTCAAGCCTCCAAAAACCACATTAAAAGTACTGCCATCTATGCACCAAATATAACATGGCAAAGCACCATTAAAACATCATATCTAAAACACCTAAGTATTCTGTCGCCCTCTACCAACTTAGATCTACTCAGTTGAACTTGGTATGTGCCCACAGCTCAGAATAGTTGCACAATATTTGTACATCATAGACAAAGAACACTTTTTGTAGGGCAATAGTTGTATTTGCTTCAAAACAAGCATATATAGTCCCTTTTCTGAAAAATCAATCAGCTGCTCCAGCATTATAGAGCAACTACTGACATATATGGATTCTACATTTCACAGTCAAAGTAGAAGAGCACGAGGTTAGTCACCAACTTTTTTCATTTCTTAAAGATTCATTAAAAATTCAGTTTTAGAAATAGCACTGTCCTGAAGTTGCTCTAAATACAGTACAAAATGAGATCCAAATGATCTTAGGTCAAGGAGGCACTGCATCTATTGTTGTATTGGATCTTTCTGTTACCTTCAATGCTATATCTCATGTAGTCTTTTTTTGTGTGTGTTGTAATTCTTTATTAAAATTTTGCAAGAAAATACATCCTGAAGACGATGGCATCAGCCATACATTTACAATGGACGGATAAACAGTTTAATGAAAACTTGTACAGTTTATGCCTCTTAGGGGCTGAAAGAAGCTAGTATTGATATGTGTTGAAGGGGGAGTGAGAAGGGAGTGATTGACCCCTAGTGTTGGCCTAATATGTGAGATCGTACGGACGACTAATTTGATCATTTGCGTGGACTCTGTGCATGAATCAGATATTGCCTAGAAATCGGACATAGCAACTTGCAATCTTGGTGAGAGGTCTCCCTAGTCTTGGGTATTGTTAAAATGCCAGATGTTGGAAGTGCGCCTGGACTCTGAAGGGAGGAATACTATATGGCTCCTACTGTAGATTCTCTCTTGGTATCTATTTGAGGCATATTTTTTATTGTGACCATATTGCTGCATTGCCACATTTCTGCAATGCTGTGCCACGGTGCCAGGGAGAGGAAGAGAATAAATGGGGGGGGGGGGGGGGGGGGGGGGGGTTAGGTAAGCGCAGGGCAGGGAAGGAAAAAATAAAGATTATATAAGAATGGATAGAGAACACCTGGTTACACAGCTGAGAACGTAAAGCGGCTGAGGATGTTGAGGATGCAAAATAGGTGGTGTAGAGCAGATCTGGTGTGGTCATATGAGGGAATAGGAGAGGGGGTATCTAATATGTATGTAAGACTGTGTGAGCATAGATTGGGACCTATGGGAAGGAAGGAGATCTTTTAAGTGTGGGGTCGCCACTCTCGTTTTTGTTTTAAGGGGTGTTAGGTGGTGTTGCTGTCGCTACGTGTGTCGGGATGTCTGCTGTGGGGTTTGCAGTAGAACCACCCTCCGGGCATAGAAAAGGTGCCCAAACCTTGCGGAATAGATCAGTCTGGTCCTGAAGGTTGTAAATGATTCACTCATGTGAGGCAGTGTGTATCATAGCTACCAACCAAGCCTCCTGCGACGGTGGGGTCGGTGATCTCCACTGTCGCAGAATGCGCATTTTGGCTGTTACTAGTGCTGTGTGTAGGAAGAGGGTTGTGATTTTGAAAGCTCTGGGTAATTGTGCAGATCGTGCAGGAGAACGGTGGTAGGTGAGAGTGGGAGATGCAGAGGCATTGTATTATGTAAGACTTGAGCAAAATTAGGCCCAGTAGGGTTGCACCATCGGGCATTTGCATATAATGTGACTGGGGATGAATGTTTGATTTGTCCAGCATCCCATTCATCAATTGTTCCTTTTGCATATGTGACCCTAAGTGGGAAGGGTATACCCAGACGTGGGTCCCATGCTCACTACACCACTGGATTCAAGCTACCCTGGTTGACAGTCACGGCCCGTGTAGGGCGTGCCACCAGGCGGTGATGTGGGGCGGGGGAAGGGCAGGGTGGGGGGGTGTAAAATGCGGGAAACAGAATATTTCAGGTAAGTAAAGAAAAAATAAATAAAACTAATTTAGTTGCCAGCGCTGCATCGCCAAACCTATCCAGTCCCTGCGCAACTTGTTAGATTCCAGTGCATCTAGATGCATTCTCTGGAGTAATGCCATGTCCACCCGCTTTGATTGGAGGTAAGAGAGTACTTTTTTGCTTTTGACAAAGTGTGTGAGTCGATGTTATTGCGCTTAGGAGGTGAGTGTTGTTTATGTTGGTGAGGACAAGGGGAGGGGGAATTCATATCAGGCAAGCCCGTGAAAGTGTGCTTAGGGTCTTCAGTGGTGCGGGGGAGTGTTTGAGGTTTTATTGGTGCTAAGATAGGAGGAGGGAGGGTAGGGGGGTTAAGGAAATGGATATGGCAATGGGAAGAAGTATACACATCGAAGAAGAAGGAGCAACATTCCACTCCATCCGGACGCAAACTTGTATTCATAACATATTCACCAAAGTACTCCGCAAATTGATCCTGTTAGAACTGGCATTTCTGGTTGGCTAAGGCTCACGCCAAAGCCAGGCAGAAACCACCATTCTAGTCAAGGCAAGGGAGTTACACGCCAAAGATAACCCCTGCTCACCCCCTTGGTAGCTTGGCACGAGCAGACAGGCTTATACCGGAGGCAATGTGTAAAGCATTTGCGCACGCACTCAACAGCAACAACATCCTAGGCCCACCACAAAAGGAACTTCACACAAGGTTATGTAAAAATAACTTTTGTATTGTCAAAACAAATCAGATAGTTATCACACAATATACATTGTGCCAACTGGCACGGCAATATTCATAAGGGATTATTTACACCAGGACAGGGCCACATGGGCCACTGTCAGAATCAACACTTAGCAGAAATAGTACTTCTAGAACTTAGAATAAGTGTAGCACAAAATAACAATTATAGACCACAACCAGTAACCACTGGTAACAGGTAGGTACACACTACGCAATACTAATAACCATAGGCATAGATCATGCATGGACACATAACCTCTCTAGTATAAACAAAACTAGGCAAAACAACCTCCTACGCATGAAAGCACATCTAGAGGTATCACAGGCATAATGGCATTGCACATCACGCATAAATCACATTTAGGCCTAACCAGTATAAATACAGTAGGCAATCTCCTCACTAGTCTAAACACATTAGACACTACCCCCTAAGAATAACTCAGATTTAGGGGCGTAAATCACAGTGAAACAAAATCTCACTAACACCAACCTCCATAGGTAAAACCATCTCGAGAGGTATCAACACAGGGTGCGTAAAACATACTAGATGCATTACATTTCCTAGCACCACATTTAAAGCACATATCACCTTTAGCACATAAATCGCATTAGGCAATTATCATCACAAACATAGTAAGTAATCACAGTGTGCAAAAATCACATTAGGGCCTTCCGCCCTATCCACATACCAGCCCCCTGGCCAACTGGCCATCCCAAGAAGGGGCTCAAATGCCCTGTGTCCAGAATGTCAGGGCGCACTGCCAACGCAGCGCCAGTCAGGGGTGCGCCACCGGCGCACACCTAAACGTTGCAGCTGCTCACTACTTGCTGGGCAGCTGAGGACAACAACAGGGCCTAAACGTTGCAGCTGGCACTAAGTGCTGCGCAGCTGTAGAAGGCCTGGCACCTCTGTGCCACTTCTGTCCCTCTCAGGGACTCTCTCTCCCTTGGCGCCTAAACGGGGCAGCTGCCCACTAATTGCTGGGCAGCTGGGAATCAGCAAACTGCAACAGGGGCCCTCACAGGCCCTTAGGAGCAAAGACTGCGCCACAGGCTCTCACTAGCCCTTTAAACAAAATTGTGCCAAACTGAGCCACCTGAATCTAAGAATACTGCCACTAGGAGCACTCCAGCTCCTAAACGAATTGTGCACCCATCATAGACAGAGCACTGGCCCCCAGACACTGGTGTCTTAAATAACTGTGCCCCCAGGGAGCCACTCAGGCTCTAAACAAATGTGGGCAGGCTAGAGCCACACGGGGCTCTGTAAATAAAAGTTGGCCCCAAACGTTGGAGCCATGTGGCTCTAAAACAAATGTGCCCCCGGAGCTATCTTGACTCTGCAAACAACTGTGCCCCAGTGGGGCTCTCTTGGTCGCTCGCCATGTCGTCAAAGAGGCCCTCTGCCATGTGGGACCGCTCAGGCACTCGTACACAAAATAAGGCTTCCCCTGAGCCCCCCTAATCTATGAGCATGGGCCCCTCCGGGCCCGGGGCTACAACTATGGCCAGGAAAGAGCCACCCAGGGCTCTTTAAGCAAAGACTGCCATCTGTGGGAGCTGCCCGCTGCCAAGTGGGGCCGCCCGGGAGACCAACAGGGCCAACTCCCTCCTTACCGGCATTACTCACCGGCTCTTGAGGCGGCCGGTCTCCTCCGGTGGCGGCAGGACGTCTCTGGCGACTTCGGCGGGCAGCGCGGCACCTGCGGGGCTCTCCCTCAGTCCTGGGAGCCCCGCGCCATGGCACCATGGTCCTCTCTCTCGTGACTGCTCTCCTTCCTCATGCAGGGCCCCCTCCAGCATCCGGGAGCCCTGCTGGGGCCGGCCACTCTACCTTGGTTGCTCCTCTTCCGGCCGCGCCGGCCAATTAGAGTGCAGCTGCAGGCGGGACTTCCTCCGAAAACCAGAAGTCCCGGCCGCGCCAGGCACTACGGTGCCTGACTTCCTGTTTTTGGCGCGAGGGCCCCGGCGGTGATCTTGGGCACAAAGGAGGGGTGGGCACCCTCGGAAACAGGCGTAAATGTCGGGGTGGGCACCCGACATAATTTAAATGCAATAAACACTGCGGCCATTATGGCGCCATGAACACGGGCAAAAAAATTCAGGGTAGGCACCTGCTATCAACGCGAGTAGGGCAGAGAGCAGCTTCACACTGCAGAGCTCAAATAAAGTGCTCCCAGAGGGGGACAAAGCGCAGGGAGAGCTAGGGGCATGGGAAATCAAAGCCAGCACCCCAAGGTGCTGGGGCAGCCCCCGGAAGTCTCTTAAAGGTCCTGGAAACACTTCAGCAAGGCAGAAGGGTCAAAAAGAAGTCCTCCAACATCCAGGGCATCCAGGGGCTGGGCAGGGCCCAGGGAGGCAAGCCTTCCCCTGGACCCCAGCAGCAGCAGCACACACCTGGTTGATTCCAGTCAGAAACAAGAACATCTTCAGGGTGTCACAGCACTCTTTTTATACAGCAAAGTCCTTTGTCTACAAGGTGCAGGCAATGTGAGAACCAGCTACAACTGGTTATGAGGAACTCCCTTTCACTGGCCAGGCTAGGGACATTAGACACACCACAGGGGGTGGAGCCAGGATTGTGGAGGGAAGGACCAGCCCTATTCAGGTCCCTGGTGTACCACTCCCTCACATCAGCATACTAATCTCTCCACTCACCACCGGGGCAGACCCATCCTGACTCCTGGAGCCAGGCTCACCAGCCAGCTCCAGCCAATCATACGCCAGACACAAATTACACTAACATGCCAACATCTATAAGTGGCACTTCAACACTAGACACAATCATGCCACATACATCATTGCGCAACATTCAATCTCATGAGTTTGCACATACCAAACTCGACCCTGCACTCCCCACACATCAGGAACTACCATGGTCACACATATTCCCCATGCATTCCTATGGAAGGGCAGGTCACTCTCACCACACACACAGGGAGCGCACGCACTTTACACTGGACAATAGTGAAAAAGTGCGCAGAGACCTAAAATCACCAACATCAGGTTACAGAAACTGGCTAGGCAAAAGCAAAAAGTTTCGGGGTGAACCTGTCAAAAAGGGCTGGGTCCAACAGATCCATGTTCACAGGTTTTATTCGATAAGTTGCAATAAATCAGTTTTTATCACCAAAGTTGTTTCTGTCACATGCAGGGCAGTATATGTATAAAACCGTTTGTTAAGCGACAGATATACCTATCCAGGACTTTTTCTGGAGCATGGTGTTATACATAAAACATCCTTGAAAGTGGATTGCATTAACCCAATGCATTCGAGCTCTTAGTGGCTCTTCTTCGGTGGTTCACTAAAAACGTTTAAACATTGAAAAATTGACATTAGTTTATGATCTTGGACACGCAAAAACAGCAAACACTGAAACTAGCGCACATTGGCATGTTTAACTGAATATCTGACATTTCCCCTCTAAACGCACAACTAAATGCTAAACACATTTTAGCCATGGAAGCCCTCTTCGCCATTATTTTTTAAACCTTACCCCGAGTCCCCAATTACCAATTTTTCAAGATGACTCATCACCGTGATTCACCCCGTACACAAAATTGATCGTGCCTTTGTGCAACATTATAATGTTCTCTGTGTCTGCTTTCTAATGCCCACCAGTATTGAATACCCTCAAGCTATGCACCTATTTCAAAAAGCATGCACCTAACTCCACCTCTCCCTTTGAACCAATCCTGTCACACAGACAACCTGTATGACTCAAACTCCCATCACCCACTATTGGAAACACCTAATGTCTCTCTTATGCTTCTGGACCTCCCCACGTTACAATCTTGTGTATCCAGCCCCCCCTCAGTTGTCAATTACATGTCAAAAACATTTTTTATCTATACATGCAGCATCCGAATTTTAAGAGCATAACATAAAACTGATGTAATTGCGTGCTGTTTTTTATGCTGTAGTTAGCGTACTGCGCTATTGTTAAGTCTGAAAAATAAAACTGTCATGCTTTTTGCTTCTCCTTTTTTTTGATGATTGAATGTTGCTGCCTTTACACAGGTGACTCTTGCGCTATTTATTCAATTCATTCAATTTCTTTATTTCGATACTATCGTATCATAAAAGGTACATTAAAAAATACAATTTCATCCAAGGTGTTTTCATAATAAAACAACTTCTTACTGTTATGATTTTAGAATAGTAACAAGGAGGGATGGTGAAAATCAATGTTTTGCAATAAATACAATAAATAGTAAAAAGGCACTTATCAAAAACTAAAATCAATCAATTTACAACAAATTTACAATTAATTCGGCAGTTATCATCCCCAAACCATAGTTTAAATCCAGCATACCACATTGTTTCCTAGTTCTTTCTTGGGTCTATATTTAGATACTCATATGTGTTCTATAATTTCTTGCCTACCTTTATCCTAATGAAGTTCACAGCAAACAAAAATCTACTTACAGCAAAAACAAATACTTGGCTGGTGTCTGTTTTTAGTAGTCTTTGCGCCTCTCGGTGCGATCTCACACCTATATTTCTGCACAATGCTTTTATCCATCTTTCCCTTGCCATCTTATAGGCTAGGCAAAAGAAAAGAACATGAGTAATATCTTCCCTTATACCCCCAGAGCACAAAGTACATAAATCGTTGATATCCTTTGTCCATCTTGCCACACATGATTTTAACATTAATATACCGTATCTATACTTCAGGTATAATGATTTTGCATGTGGGGGATTTACCTCATTTAAAAAAAAGATTCAAAACTTGGGCTAGCTTTGAACAACAGAAATTCACTAACCAGTGATCCATCTGCTCTGTCATTCAGTCTATTTTCTTCCATATAGGCCCAAAAAGATGTTTTTAGAATCTTCCTTTAATTCATTGTCTTTAGGAGCGGATTATTCCAAAAGTGTGCAAGGCCGATCGTTGTCAGCCATGTCCTAACATGATTAAACCATGTGAGACAACTATAGGGTCTAGATCCTTTATCTCAATTAAAGCTGCCCTATAATTCATTAGCTCAGGCGTTGTCCAAATCCTGACCCAAAACATTAGAGGTCTAATAATTACATGGTAGTCTGTTCGCCTCACATTGAGGTCCAGCATCAGTGGCGTTAACGGGGTATGAGTTGGTAATTTAAGCAATGCTCTATAGAATTTATTTTCATTCAACTCGAACTCCCTTTTACATGCTGGTCTCCACAATTCTGCGCCATATAAGGCAGCAGATTGCGCTTTAAACTTAAAAACCTCAAGCGCAGGAAGAACTGCTTTATTGTGACTATTACCGTGTTTTTTTAGGATTGGTAGTGTGTTCTGTGTGAGCAAGAGCTTGCTCTTTTCAATCTGGGCTTTCCAGGACATTTTTTTAATCAATTGAGACACCCAAATACATAAAGTTAGAGACATATTCTATTCTTTGTCCATTTGAAACCATGTTACCATTAAAAGACCTATGAGGATTTATCGCCATATACTTGGTTTTGTTTGTGTTAATCTCTAGGCCTTTTTGGCTACAGTAGATTTGGAAAGTATTGAGCAGACTTTGCAAACCCTTCGGTGTTTGGAAAACTAAGATGGTATTGTCCGCAAATAAAAGAGCGGGTACCATCTCACCTCCCAGTTTTGGAGCATCATTACTACAGCTTTTTAAAAAACTGGGGATATCATTTACAAATAGGGAAAACAAAGGTGGTGCTAAAACACATCCTTGACGGACGCCCCTTTTTATTGGTATTGCTCCAGTCTTTTCCCCTTCCGGTCCCCACCTCACCTTTGCATAATTATTGTGATGTAATCTAATTAATAGCTCCAGGAGGTTGGCCGGTAGCCCCAGGCTGTTGAGTGCTTCCCATAGTAAGTGTCTCGGAATAAGGTCGAAAGCTGCTCTTAGGTCAACAAATGCCACATATAAGTGGCCCTTCCTTAAATTAACGTATTTCCAGCACATGCAAGCGAATCTGAACACCTGATCTATGGTACTAATTTTGGCTCTGAATCATGCCTGGAATTTAGTTAAAATCTGCTCATCATTAATCCAAAGATTGATGCGATTTAAAATATGCCTTGCGTATATTTTTTGTAAAATGTCGATTAAACTTATCGGGCGGTAGTTCCCTGGGTCACTCCTATCGCCCTTTTTAAAAATACAGATGATTTCAGCACCCCTCCAAGTTTGAGGGATTTCTGTTCCTGCTGCTACAAAGCTACATAGGAGGTTGATGTAAGGTCCCCATACGCTTGTATTGTGTTTATATAAATCTCCCGGGATCTTATCTAATCCAGGAGCTTTACTAGCTTTAACTGAGTTGATGACCATAATTGTTTCTTTTAGGGTAAATTCTAATTTATCTGCACTCAAGTTTAGTACTAGTCCCTCCCTTTCAGGGCTACATATTCCCGGAACTGAGTATAGTTTAGTAAAATGTTCTACCCAAGTTGCTTCATCCAAGTAAACTTCCCTGGAGTCCCTTTCTTTCCTTATGCCATTTGCAACAATGTTCCAAAAAGTTCTATGGTCCCTGTTTTTCGATGCCTCCAACATTCCTGCCCATATTTCTTCATCCCAGGTTGATTTAGCATTTTCTAATGCTTTCTTATACCTAATCCTGGCTTCCCTAACTATCTGACCTTCTTTGTGTTTAATAGCTTGTACCAATTCAGTTTTGGCTCTACGACAGTCTTTATTATGCCAGGCTTTCCCATTCGAAGTTTGGTTACCAATTTCTTTCCCCTTTTTAACTGTTTTTGTAATCAATGGAACAATTGCCTTAGAGTAGCTATTATGCAGTTCCATAAATTTGTCCATATTCTCTTTTTCCAAACTGTATGGACCAAAGGTATCCGCCAAAGTGTCGTAGATTTGTGCCAACATCTCGCCTCGCTCCAAAATATGCGCCCATTTGACTGAGCGTCGATTGTTACTCACTGTGACATTGTCCATTTGGTTGAATGGAATGCTCCTGTTGTCTGGTCAGATGGGCATCAACCCGCCATCTAAAACAAGAGTGAGTGGGCGGTGATCACTCTCCATCCTCAAATCAATTCTAAAATCAACAGCATATGACCATATGTCATAGGATAGGATTATATAATCTATTTTGGTTTCGGTAAGACCTCTACAGAATGTGGGGTGTTATCCCTCATCCGAAGGGAGACGGCCATTACATGCCCTTAGGCCATAAGTCACGGTTAGTCTCAATATTTGCAGGGCTAAAGCGGAGCATGGGACCTTTTTTGTAATTATTAAAGCAGGAATTTTGTTTGCCAGGTCTTCATCATCTAGGATCTTGTCGAGCCCCTTAATGGGTTCGAAGTTACAGTTGAGGTCTCCATAAATTACTATTCCTAAGCCTGAGTCTACTGAGTTTAATATACTGTCTAGCTGCCCCATTGTCTTAGACTCTTTTGACCCAGACCCTGGTCGATTATAAACATTATAGATATGCAATATCCTATTTGCCCTGGTTGTTATTTTAATGCCTAGAATATCTAGGGAGTTTGTCACTATTTGTTTTATACTAATACTTAGACTGACTTCTACCCAGATTACTAAGCCACCAGAGGGTCTTCCTCTTATTGATGGTACAGGTGGTATATAAAAGCTTTTATAACCTACTCTATGTATGGTCTTAGTTGACCAGGTTTCCTGCAGTGTACATATATCACTTGTGTCAATAAAACTATTCCACTCAGGGTCCCTGGTATTCCTGTTTAATCACGCTGTATTCCATGAGATAATTTTCATATTTACCCACTCTATATTGTTTAAAGCATTCATGGGATCTCCAGAAGTTATTAGATTACTGTGACTTTGTATTAGAGGCTCGTGGACATTTTCACAACAATTTATATCCTCTCCACCCCTGTTATTCAAAGTCTCTAATAAATCATTGCCCAACATTCCCATCCGCCTGGCATTGACTATTGGTGCGCCTAGCCCTTGCAGTCAATCTACTTCTTCAAGTAGGGATAATCCTTGGAATCTATTATGTGTTTCTGGAGTGTAGGGTTTGTTTATTACTTTATTCCTTCCTTGTTCTAGAGGTTTGTAGAAGTGACCCAGTGGTAAAGCGCATATCTTTGTTTCCCAAAATTGGGTTACTTCGTGGGCTTGCAAAAGGGAACGAATTACATGAGGATGTCTAAAATTAACAACAATGCAGTCTCCCTGTATGTTTTTCTGCAAGCTTCCCACCCACCCTACCCTTCGTACCATCAAGATTTCATTGGCTATGTTAGGTGGAATTTTTTTATGTTTAAACAACCAATCTACCACCTTGTTCTTTAAATTTTGCCAAGTTTCTTTTTGATCCCTTCTTAGTACCGGTACGCCTGCTAGGACTAAAACATATGGGCACGAAGCGGGGGCAAATTTAAGATATCTATGTTAGGGGTTAGATCTGTATCATTTGGGCTATATGTCCTTTCCCTTGGGATGGGGGTTCTGGGTCAGATGTAGTACTATTAGAGTTGCCATGATCCCTCTCACCACACTCGTGTACCCCTTCAAGATCTTCTCTATTGCATACATATACCCAATTTAGACATCCTATTTCTTTTTGTGTCTGGTTTTGTTCCCCACCATCATAGGCCATGTTGACCCTTTTAGCTGTTTTCAAATCAACAACAAGTTTTTTCCCCTCTGCTATGATACCATTTCCTTTTGATATGTTCTTGCTTAGATGGTGCACCATATCACTTAATTGAGCAATCTCAGAGTCCAAAGCCCTCCATTTGCTCTCCATGCAGTCCTTTATTTGTACCTGGATGGAAGCTAGGGCAGTCTTGAAAAAATCAGCAACTGTCTGCTCCATTGCCCCTATTATATCTTGATCTCTACTTGCACCAAATTGGTCAATGACATCAGTTTGTACCCCTATTGCTCTCATACTAGACACCTTCTTTCCTAAAGTAGTGAGGTGCCCATTACAGAGATTCCCTGTATCCCCTGCTTTACCTTTCTTTGACTGATTTTTTTTACCCCTCTGTGTGTGTTCTCTGTCGTTTTATGTGTTCTTAATCTGCTTGCAATCCCTGGGCTTAGCTGCGCATTTTCCCTAGGATGTCCCAGTGTATGATCTACTGGGATATTAACAGGTAGGATAGGATCAGGTTACTGATTGCTTGCTGAGTTTCAGTACCATAGCTAAGACTCTGAATATTTACTGTAGGTTACCCTCCTGTTGTCATGTATGTGGGTAATTTGGAGGGATCTAACGAAAGTTTTCTTTGTGCGATTTCTATCTCGCGCATCAGAACAATCTCTGCCCGCGTGATAAAATCATCCAAGGTTCCCTTCCTTTTGCTCGTCATGATAGACATAGCCTTAATAATTCGATTCCACAGATAAACGCAATCTACGAAAGTAAACTACTACTATAATCTAGGTTCATATGGATACCCTTCAACCCAGTTATACAAATGCAACAGCTCTAGGAAAGGGTAAAGCCCTTTTACTTTTAACGTGCAGAACAGTCTATCTCTACAGTAATAATTGTCCAGTGGCGTTCCAATCATCCCAAATATATCAAAACCACCTTACTCTGTCCCACGGACTAAAAGGGGGGGCCCAGCAAGGCCTCCTCTGACCTCGGACGGCCGCAGACGGCTCACCCTTGTCCCAGGCTTAACCCAGTTCCAATTTGAGCGCCTCCGGGCACGGTAGGGGCGGTGGCGGCTTCCGCCACAGAGGCTCTTGGGACCTGTAGTCCCCCCTCACCACGCCGGCCACGCTGCGATGCTGAGAGGCTGCTGCGGGGGGGGAACCTGAGAGACCAGCGGCAGGGCAGGGAAAATGGCGGCAGCAAGGTCAGTAGCCCCACAAAGGAAATTTACAGCAAAGCTCCCGCTCCACCGGGGCTCAGTTCCAATTTGTGCACTTCCGGGCGCAGTAGGGGCGGTGGCAGCTTCCGCTGCAGAGGCTCTTGGGACCTGTAGTCCCCCCTCACCACGCCGGCCGCGCTGCAATGCTGAGAGGCTGCGGCGGCAGGGGGGGAACATGAGAGACCAGAGGCAGGGCAGGGAAAACGGGGGCAACAAGGTCAGTAGCCCCACAAAGGAAATTTACAGCAAAGCTCCCGCTCCACCGGGGCTCAGTTCCAATTTGTGCACCTCCGGGCGCGGTAGGGACGGTGGCGGGTTCTGCCGCAGAGGCACTTGGGACCTGTGGTCCCCCCTCACCAGGCCAGCCGTGCTGCGATGCTGAGAGGCAGGGAAAACGTCGGCAACATGGTCAGTAGCCCCACAAAGGAAATTTACAGCAAAGCTCCCGCTCCACCGGGGCTCAGTTCTAATTTGTCCGCCTCCGGGCGCGGTAGGGGCGGTGGCGGCTTCCGCCGCAGAGGCTCTTGGGACCTGTAGTCCCCCCTCACCACGCCGGCCGCGCTGTGATGCTGAAAGGCTGCGGCGGCGAGGGGGGGGAACCTGAGAGACCAGCGGCAGGGCAGGGAAAACGGCGGCAACAAGGTCAGTAGCCCCACAAAGGAAATTTACCGCAAAGCAGACAACCTGCATGACTCCAACTCCCATCCCTCACTATTGGAAACACCTAATGTCTTTCTTATGCTTCTGGACCTCCCCACGTTACAATCTTGTGTATCCAGCAGCATCCGAATTTTAAGAGCAAAACATAAAACTGATGTAATTGCGTGCTGTTTTTTGTGCTGTAGTTAGTGTACTGCGCTATTGCTAAGTCTGAAAAATAAAACGGTCATGCTTTTTGCTTCTCCTTTTTTTTGATGATTGAATGTTGCTGCCTTTACACAGGTGACTCTCGCTTTATTTATTCAATTAGAAAGTTCTCCTTTTGGGTGCAACCTGGCTGAAGGGCAGTAGTTAAATACAAAAATCAAAAGGGGCTGCCATGTGCAAACCAGTTTCCTTTGTTTAATTATTGTTAAGCATGATGAAACAATATTTAAACAAAGAAAACCGGTGTGCACGTGGCAACCCCTTTTGAATGGGAAGAAGTATACCTGGCACCCAGCAGAGGTTATACCACCAGTTAGGCAGTTGAGGCCGACAGTGATGGAGGAGATGACCAAAATAGTCTGGATTTATGTCGCATGAGGAGTGGTGTTGCTTGCTAGGGGGTCCAGAAGAGAGGGGGCAACTAGGAGCAGGAGTTGTATGCTGTATTGTAGCAGCACTCAGGATTCTTAACTTTTAACCGCAGCTCTGTGCTCACTAGAGCGCCATTGCGGGGGGGGGCTGCTCCGGCAGGAGGGCAGGGTGGTAGCTAGGGCTAAACGAAAGAGTTTCTAAGATCTGCGGGCGGGGTGTGTATGTTATTGGCTACTGGCTAGGGGAGGTGTGCCATGATGTAGTATGGCAGCATATGGTAGACCATTGGCAATATTTGAGGGTACAAGTAAAGATTATATGCCTGTTGCAGGTGGAGTTGGTTAAGAGGCAGCATTGTCAATTGCATCAATGGCATTATACATAACAAAACAAACATGGCTAAGGCCTTATGGGCCACTTCTGTGAATAGTCAGAAGTGCATTTAATTGAAAATTGTTAGCATCCCTGAGGGCACACTTATAAGGGGATGAATCCTCAAGCTCCTTGAAAAACGTTCATCACACTGAGTTGAAGTTTTTTTTTTTAGGTTTAAAAAGCTTTATTGAGTAGATTAATACAACGTAAAACATCAGTACAATGGCAAAAAAACACACCAAGAAAATATGAGAAAAAATGATTGAAAACAATGCAAATGTAAAATCAAACCCCGGAAAGGGGTAAAAAATATACCAATGAGAAATGCTTCTCATTGGTATATGAGGGGGTGAGTGAAAGGAAAAGAAAAGGGAAGGAAGTGCAACAGGGAATATATCATCTCCTAGCAAAATCAGGCGAGAACAAGGGTAAAGAAAGTAATATCAGGTGATCATGGGGTATGTCTAGATAAAAACTCTGTTAAAGGGGACCATAGTAAATCACGTTTAATCAACAGAGGGATAGATGAAGCACATGCACGATCTAATCTGTGATGGTGACAGAGTAGGTACCACCAAGCATTATAAACAACATTCGTATTATCTTTCCAATTAGCAGTAATAAGTTGCAGTGAGATAGCAATAGAAAGGTCGATGAATTTATGTGTATGATGCGGAACATCCCAGATTGGAGCTAATCCACCCAAAAAAACAGTAGCAATATCAAAAGGAACAACAGTGGACAGAACATTGTTAAGTGTGGACCAAACGTTGGACCACAGTAATTTAACTCTAGGGCAGAGAAAAAACATGTGAAACAAGTCACTAGTAGCACAAGAACAAGACCAGCACTTTTTGGAGTCTATTAGTTTGAATTTATACAGATCACTGGGGGTGTAGTAAAGTCTGTTATAAAAAAAGTAGAAGGTCTGTGTGGTGATAGCAGAACAAGAAACTGAATGAATTTTAGACCAAATGGAGTCCCAAGTGAGCGAGGAAAAGGTGTGACCGAGGTCTGACTCCCACGTAAGTTCTAGTTTAGTTTTGGGCCTGTCAGTGGGAAAGTGAGAGAGTAACTTATAAATAGCTGAGGCTTTGAAAGGGATATGGAAATTTGGTGGAGAGGTAAGAAGAGGGGGCGAAGAGGAGGGGGGACATCCTGCAAAATAATAGAGGATAATGTAGGGAGAAGTGTGTGAAAGTGTGAGAAATATTTCGTGGAAATACCAAAGGAGTCACGGAGGTCCTGAAAGGTTAGTAAAGAGTCATTGGAAAGGAGTTGCCTAAAGTAAAAATTCCTTTATCAATCCATTCCTTCCATAAAAGTGCCCGATTGCGAAGTTTGAGCGATTTGTTGTACCAGAGTGGAGTGTCAAAATGAAGATCAGAGGGCGAAGAAAAGGAGCAAAAAAGAGCAAGTGTTAGGGCTTTAGAGTGTTTAAAGATAGGAGCGACAAACTTTTGAGGCGGCTGGGTAAGGTTGGCAGCAGTAAGGAAAGAGAAGGGGAGAAGTTGAGCTAATTCCAAAGAGCTCCATATGTTGCAGGTGGGGAGGATGAATCCAGAAGAAAGGACCAAATTTGTTTGAGGGAAAAGGCAGAGTGAAAGCGTGAAATATTGGGGAAATTAGCACCGCCAAGATGTTTAGGTTGTTGGAGGCGAAGCAGAGAGACCCTAGCTTTACGCTTGTTCCATAGGAATTTAGTGAAGAGACTATTGATGGATTTGAAGAAGAATTGGGGGAGAGAGATAGGAAGCATAGAAAGACAAAAGTTGACTGTAGGAAGGAGCATCATTTTGATTTGAGTTGAAAGACGACCCCACCAGGAGAGGAAAAGGGGAGACCAACGTTCTATAACAGAGGAGAGTTTTTTAAGGATGTCAGAGTGGTTGATTTTAATAGTTTCTCTAATGGTGTTAGCGTATAAAACACCAAGACATTTAATGAAACCAGGATTCCACTCAAAACCGGAGCCATGAAACATGTGAGGAAGACAATACTTTATGAGAGGAAGAACCTCGGACTTATCGATATTCAGCTTATAACCGGAGACAGAAGAATAATCCCTTAGTAAGGGAAAAAAAGCAGGAAGGGCGACAGCAGGGTTTGAAATATAAAGCAAAATGTCATCTGCATAAGCAGTGAATTTAATTTCCATCTCCTTATAAATAAAACTAGAATAGGAAGGAGATTGTCGAATCTTCTCAAGAAAAGGTTCCAAAGCCAAAATAAAAAGGAGAGGGGATAGCGGACAACATTGTCTGGTTCCTCTGTGAAGGAGAAAATAAGCAGATTGTGTACCATTAACCCAGATAGAAGTAGAGGGGCAAGAATAAAGTAATTGAATATATTTGAGGATAGTGGGGCTAAAACCATGCCAGCGAAGCGCACCAAACATAAAATCCCAATTAACCCGATCAAATGCTTTCTCAGCATCCAAGGTAATAGCCGTGATTGGAGTATCCATTTTGGCAGAAAGGTGAATAATATTGAGAAGGGTCCTCGAATTATCAGTAATAGACCTGCCTTTTACAAATCCAGATTGATAAACATTAGCCAAATCGGGAATAATCGAGTTGATACGTAGAGCTAATAGTTTTGCGTATATTTTACAATCGGTGTTGATAAGGGAAATGGGTCTATAGTTTTTGCACAGGGAAGGATCTTTATCTTTCTTGGGGAGAAGAACAAGCATTGCCTGTGTAAAGGAGCCTTTGGATGCACCGATAGTGAGAAAATGAATAATTAATTGGAGCAAATAAGGAACCAAAACAGTCTTGAAGTGGAGAAAGAATCGTACAGTAAAGCCATCTGGGCCAGGCGTTTTATCTTTGGGGAGAAGAGAAAGAGCTGCAAGAATCTCTTTTTCTGAGATTGGGGCATCGAGGGAAGAGAAGTCCACCAGCGGGGCGGAAGGTTTGGGGATAGAGTGAAAGAAGGAGTCTATTTGTTCAGCAGAGCGATTGGACTCAGGCGTGTAGATGGTAGAGTAGTATTGTACAAAACAATCAAGAATTTTGGCATCTGAGGATTGGGGAGAGCCCTGCGGGTCCATAATCGTGACAATTTTAGATTTTTGTTTCTTGATTTTGAGGTAATTTGCCAGAGCCCCTACCAGCCTTGTTGTGACCACCATAGATTTTGGCATTAAAGTGGAGAAGCTGATTAGAAGCGGAATCCCAGGAGTGTTTATTAAATTGCATTTTAGCTTTAATAAGAGAAGACAGTGAGTCGGGAGAGTTGGTGGTAAAATAAAGGTGTTGCGCATCGTTACTGCCGCACATACCAAACGGAGCACCGAACGTTTAAAAAGCTAGCGTGATCCTGTACCAACTTTCTCTATTGGGTGCTTTTCATCCTCAGAGTCATCCATACCAATATGCTCCCCGATGAAGGGCAATGGCCCGAAATGCATTGGAGCTAAAAACACCCATGTATGGATTACAAATGAATTATTGAATTATTGTATGAAAATGAATACAATTAAGAAAACAAGAAAGCAAATGATGATGAAATAAATATTTGAGTTCAAAAACTTCAACTCAGTGTGATGAACGTTTTTCAAGGAGCTTGAGGATTCATTCCCTTATAAGTGTGCCCCCAGGGATGCTAACAATTTTCAATTGAATGCACGTCTGACTATTCAGTTATATTCGTCTATTGGTGGGGAGACGATACCTAGGGCAGCACTACATAACTCAACACTCCAAAATAATTTTCTATGGAACCTCTGTGCACTGGTCAACTCAATACAGATCGTTTTCTCCACTTCTGTGAATAACATGATTACAGCCTTGTTCAGGCTTTAACACAATTAACGCAATTAGCACCTAAAGTAAAACACAATAATATATGTATAATTATCATCTTAACCATAATGAAAATTGGGGTGAAACTCAGCTATCCTGTGCCTGGGTGTTATTTTCCTTCACAGCATATCATCCGCACCTCACTCAGACTCTAGTGTTGGCGATCCTGGTTATATTCATGGTGATAACACCAGCTATAGCTGTAACTGTAACCACAACTGGACCCTTTTTGATCTCATTCTGCATCTGGAGCGGCCTTTAGTGGAGAGAGGGATTTATCTTTATGTTGTTCCCGTGTGCAGGTAGATGCTGTTTGGAAGGCTGCGGCCTTGTACTCATGGTTGCGGGTTATCCATTCAAGTTCTCTGCTGCGGTGTCAGGAACCACTAATGTTCCGTCATCTACTGGAAGGCATCTGTTGACAAAGTCTAGGACTAGGCTGAGTATTATCTGAAGAGTTATGATGAATGTCCATATCCTATGGTTTCATGCAGTCCAGGAATTGCTGTATATCCTCAGGATCATAGAAGTCCTTTGAGTCCCCATTTTTGGTGATGCAGAGGCAGGCGGGCTTGAATAGACCTTATTTGATGTCCATTTGTGACAACTGGGGCCTCATCGAGAGAGGAATGCTTTTCATAGGTCGTTGGCCTCCCTGGAGAAGTCGTGTGCCATGTGGATTTTGTGGCCATCAAATGTGTATGAGCCTTGTTACGTGCTGCCATTATCAATTGTCTTGCTAGTTCATGCCTTAAAAAGCAGGCGATGAGGGGTCCTGGGTGTGATGCAGAGTCTCAATGTGGAGGGCCGATGCGGTGTGCACGCTGAATTTCTACCGAAGGATCAAAGGCGATGCCAACCAGTTTCAGAAGGATGTCACCCAAAAACGCTCTGGCATTCTGACCTTCAATTTTCTCTGGAAATCCAAAGAAGTGACTGTTATCTCTCCAGCTGCAGTCTTCCAAGATGACCAACTTGCTGCAGAGGAATAGCAGTTCTTGATCCCTGCCCTGGACTGAGTCGAGTCGGCCTTCTACTGCGGTTAGTCGTTAGTCCAGCCCCTCTGCTCTTGTGTGGAAACCAACGATGTCTGCCCTAATCGACTTTGCTTCTGCTGCAAGAGAGGATATATTAGCATCCATACCTTCCAGTCAAAGGCTGACGGTCGATATTTTCTGTAAGATGCAGTCAATTGTCAGGCCTTGTGCTGGGATCGTGGTGGTTTGAGAGGAACTACTTGTAGGAGGGGTGGTTCTTTTCGTGGGTATATTGCGTTATGGTTTAAGCACTTCTGCGAAAAGGAGTTGCTTGGAGGATTTGCTTTCAGGCTTATTGCTGGACATTCTCCTTTACCCCCAGGGGGGCATGCTGTAGTCGCAGTTCAGGGCGGGTCCCTGCACTATCCTGCTTTTGACCAACTACTTCTGTTTATTCTTGGGTGGTCCAGGTGTAAATGGCAAACCTCTGTGTGGACCAATCTTCTGTTTTGACTATGCTGGTACCCAGGGTGGGGGACCGTTACAGTGATGTGCTTATCTTCCAGCCTCTTTAACTGTCGTTCTCGTGGCCTGGTCCTGTCTTGATTGCCCCTGCCTCATATACTGGTGGCCACTGCTGTGGATACCTTCTTCTGCCAGGCTGATGAGGTTAGGTTCCCCCTCTCTGGTTCAGATTCCTGCGGTGATGCCTGGCATTGTGCTAGTCTGGGCTTAGCCTTGGGAGCACCCGCAGTGGTAGTGCGCTCAACGCCTAGATGTGAGGGGGCTGTCAGAGAACATCTGCCCCTTAAATGTTTTGGGTGGTTGAACGTCTGTCTTGATCTTTGCATCTTTGAAAATTGATCTTCAGCTTAGTCGTGACCTGTGTATCCTAGCAAGTCTATGATCTTGTACTTAGCACCACAAAGAGCACCCCTCTGTTCAGTGGACAGTGAGTCCAATGTGTCTGTGTACAGGCATATAAGAGCTTTGCTTATTTGTTGACCTCACCTGCCTTGTCCCGGCTTTCAGTTTAATGTACATTCATGTCCTGGGGGGCCAAAGGGTATTGTCATTGTCAATGCCCATTAAACTAAATTAAATGGGGGATTAGCCTGGAGACCTCCTCTTTCTGTGAAAGCCAACAGAAGGCCCAAGTGGTGAAGTAATCTAGGTCCATTTTTGATATGGGATCACTAATGAGATCCTGCCAGGTAGGTTTGTTGCTTCAGGACGATGAGTACTTTTTAAGGATGTGGGAATCGGAGACCCTAGCGGACTGAGGTTTTCAAGCACGTCTCCAGACTCAAGTCCCTTTGTACGTTAGAGGTCTCACAAGAAGCCCGGGTCCTTTCACTTACTATCCTGTGTGATAATGTGGTTTATGATATCCGATGCCACTGCACGCTGTTTTTTGCTTCTCTGGAGTCGTCAACGTTTCTCCTGCTATGCCAGGGATGTAGGGACATTCAATAGTTGTGGGGGGCAGCCTTGCTGCATTTCACTGCAGTCGTCACAGCTGCCTTTGAATTCCAGTCTCCTCAGGATCACTAGCCGTGAGAGGGGCTCCACTGCCCTATTTCTGTTACACCTGGGTGTTAGGTAGCTTCCACAGACGAGGAGGGTGGGGTGTCTGAATCACGCGAGGGCCGAGGCTTCTCAGGTGTGTCTAGGCCCGGCGTTACTTCAGTCACCTCAGGTCGCTTCTATAGGAGCAGGAGGTGGCCTTACTGTAATTCCTGGCAGTCATCATGGTGATCTTTAAATTCCAGTCCCCACAGGATCGTCAGTAGTGAGGGGGCTCTACTGCCCTTTTTCTGTCACATCCGGGTGGCAGGTAGCCTCCATGGGCACGGGGGACAGGGCCTCTAAGTCATGCAGGGCCCGAGGCTTCTGAGGTGTCTCGAGTCTGACTTCAGTCACCTCAGATAATTTATTCATTAGTATGGGGCTTAATTTTAGTTGGCTTGGCAGGTCAGCCACAGTTAGGGTATTTGGCATTGCGAAAAACATCGATGCAGCAACCCTATCCATGCTGGGAATAGCACTGCCTTCATCCGGAGCCCATCTCGCAGAGGAGCTCTCAGTTCAGGTGGCCATTTTCCTCTGTGGCAAGACCACGCCCCCAACCTCATACAGTCTTAACTTTTAAACAGAGCAGGGTAGGTACTAAAGGAGAATCTAAGGATCTGTCATATAGTCTTATATTACCAACAATCTTTTTACTATCAGCTTATATGTAATCTATGCTCTTTTCCTGTCAGACTGCTCAGCTTCAGAATGATCTCCCACTATCTCTTTATTCTACCTCCTATCATCTCAAGTTCAGGAAACAGCTTAACGTGGTGTGTTTGACTTTTTACCATAGATTTGGGTAACAATAAATATCTGTTATTCAGCGCCTTGAAACCCACAGGTGATAAGTGTTATGTTATGTTTATGTGTTAGACAGGAAACATAATATCAAATCTAGTCTTCCTTTCCAGGAAAGCTCTACATCATTGTTTTAAAAAAACAAGTTATTGTTTCCTGTAGTATGGCTGAAGGGTGGTTGTGGTCTGTCAACGTCTGCATGCCAACAACACTCATAAGATTTTAGACCAACAACGAGTTTCTGAGAGAGTGGGGTGGATAGGGTAGGACACTGGTAGACACAGGACAACTAGTTTATTTTGAGTTTAGATAAGATGGAAAAACCTCTTTGGTTGAGCTGAACTTCCCCCTGTTCCAATAGCATTCAGAATTTGGAAATGGTTCAGCTCTCGTGTAGGCTCTGAGGACTTTCTGGGACTTGTGGTATTTTATTGTACTTTATATATTGAACTGCAGAATAGTGCTGACATTTAACTACTGTCACCATCAGGATTTTATTACAACCAGCACAGTTGTGGTTTTGCCAAAAATGGAAAAAAACATTGAAGATCAGGCAAAAGACAAGGGTCGAACACGTGTGACAATTTACCACTGATCATTTAACAAGGATTAATCAGAAATCATCATAAAGAGGGGTTTAAAACTGCAGAGATAAACATGGATGGATACATAGCAAGTTAAAATAGCAGAACTTAGGGGCCGATTACGATGGCGGGCAGATCGCCTCTACCATACTGACTGCAAAAACCCCCACCATATTAAGATGGCTGGGGGTCCACGGCGGACGGAAAGACTTTTCGACCGGCGGAAAACGAGTTTAATATGGTGGCGGTGTCTGGAAGACACAGCCATCCATACATTACGATGCAGGCTGTGATCAGCCTTTCCATTTCTGCATTGCCGCCATGGAAAGGCTGGCAGTTCCTGCTGTTGGTGGCCCGTTGCGGGACCCCAGGGTTTTGGGGGGTGCACATGGGGGATACCTATGGTACCCCCTGCGTTTGCATGTACAATGTGGCAGGCACAGAGCCTGTCACATTGTGCATGTAAAAGCACGACATGTATTTTTTACATTACGGTGGGTGCTGCTTGCAGCACCGCCCGCCGCAATCTAAAATAAACAGGATGCGCCGGCCACACTGGCGGGCACATCATAATTCATGTGGTGGAACTACCGCAACTATGGCAGGCCGTCCCTTTTGCAGCTGCGATCTGCCCGCCATCGTAATCGGCCCCTAACAGACCAAACTACTGGAAGGAAATTAGGAGGTGTTTTTTTTCCACCAAGAACAGCTTGGAGAGGAGTGCAGCAATTAGATATGAGAGCTTATAAATTCATAGGGACAGCAGAAAGTACAGCAGTGCATTGTCAAGGGAGGAAGCATCACAAAACTGGGACGAGAATGACAATCGACATATCAGAGGCTGTTGAAGTTTTCTCAAATGTGCAATTTTGGGTAACAAATAATCAGTTAATGTTTATGATTTTTGTGATGAATATAGCTGTAATCAATGAATTAATGATGTAGCACTTAAAACTAATTTTTTATTAACATAGTTTAGTTATGCCCTTTCTTCGTAAAGACACCATTTTAATAGGATGAAGGCAATTTCTAGTGTTCTGCTCGTCTTGCTCCTGCTCATTCTTGCTCCCGCTCCTGCTCATTCTTGCTCCCAATCAATGACCCCCTGTGAGACTTCTCTCCCCACAGTTTTCACAGAGAACAGCACACTGTGACACAATTGATTCATTTCCTTAGAGAGCATGTATTTGGAATAAAACTTTCCCTCATGCTCCTGATGTATTTTTTTGAAGATGCAGGCTTGCTAGCGCACAAATGTATAAGTCTGTTTCCTACCATATTTTACGCCTCTGGAATGCTGTTGCTGTGGAAGCTAACGGAAGGATTCTTCTACATTAAAAATGGGTTTGAGTTATAGGAATCAACGATGGAAGCACACTGCTAGCCTTTCCGCCGGATCGCCCCTCTGCACTTTGGTATATGCAGTGCGTATGACTTGAACAGTTGGGAAAAAGTTTGTGAGTGTTTCACCAAGGTTGGTGCAAGTAAGTACTTGATATTTCCAGTATCTCTAGACACGAGACATGGCTCGTGTTTCGGGATAGTATCCCTAATCAGTAGAGAAAAGTTCCGGGGTGGCAGAGAAGGCCGCCAAACAACAGTCACAGGCTTCGTTGCCTCTCAGGCACGCAGGTGCGTCTCCAATAGCTCGTCAGCTTGGGGGCTCACGGGAGCCCTATAACAGGAATCAACGATGGGAGCACACTGCTAGCCTCTCCGCCGGATCGCCCCTCTGCACTCTGGTATATGCAGTGCGTATGACTTGAAGAGTTGGGAAAAAGGTTGTGAGTGTTTCACCAAGGTTGGTGCAAGTAAGTACTTGATATTTCCAGTATCTCTAGACACGAGACATGGCTCGTGTTTCGGGATAGTATCCCTCATCAGTAGAGAAAAGTTCTGGGGTGGCAGAGAATGCCGCCAAACAACCGTCACAGGCTTCGTTGCCTCTCAGGCGCGCAGGTGCGTCTCCAAAAGCTCATCAGATTGGGGGCTCACGGGAGCCCTATAACAGGAATCAACGATGGGAGCACAGTGCTAGCCTCTCCGCCGGATCGCCCCTCTGCACGCTGGTATATGCAGTGCGTATGACTTGAATAGTTGGGAAAAAGTTTGCGAGTGTTTCACCATGGTTGGTGCAAGTAAGTACTTGATATTTCCAGTATCTCTAGACACGAGACATGGCTCGTGTTTCGGGATAGTATCCCTCATCAGTAGAGAATCGTGTCTAGATATACTGGAAATATCAAGTACTTACTTGCACCAACCTTGGTGAAACACTCATGAACTTTTTCCCAACTCTTCAAGTCATACGCACTGCACATACCAGAGTGCAGAGGGGCGATCTAAGCTCAGTTGGAGGAAGAAAGGCATTTTTGGAACTTTTCAAAATTTTGGGTGCTAATGCATCTTGAGAAGTGATTAGCTTTGCATTCCTCAACTATTTGGATTGTAAATATGAATACAGAGAATTGATTTTGTGAGTGTGTATTAAAGTTTGAGTTCATGAGATGTATTTCTGTTGAAGGTTTTTTGGGTATGCAATAATGATCATAGGTTCAATTTGGGGACTGATCACTGCTGTGATGATGTATTATTCATATCTGCAAACACATTTGAGGTTTTCTTGATTTATCAATTTGTTTGGGTATTGGTTTCATCTAAATCCACATTCTCAAATATATTGATTACTTGTCTGTAATTGTGGTGTGTAGAGCGAGGCGTCACACATTGATGGGCGTTGAAAACAAAGCTTTATTTTTCTTGGTTGTGTGTTTAAGTTGAGTTGATGAACTTCCCTCCCATGCACAAAGCAAGGACACTGACAACAGTAGGATACCGCTCACCAGGAACCTCCCTAGTGTGAATTTTATGCACTCTGTAGGTCATTCGTGGTTTTCCGTTCTTGATTTTGAATCTTGTTCTTATTTCTGAAGTTTCTTGGTTTGCAATTGAATTGTTTTACTGACTTTACCTCTCTTTCTAGGATAAACAGACAAGGGTTTATTCAGTTATTTTCTTTTAACGCCATCAGTGCTCATGACGGGAAGGTTCCATCATGAGCACCAATGTTCCTATGCTCATTACGGAACCATTCAGTCATGTGCACAGGCGCACAAAATCCCTCCGCTGCAGACAGCAGAGGGATTTCCTTTTTTTTTTTTTAAATGTTTGCCTCGGGAGGTGGGGAAGAGCTTCCCCAACCTCCCGAGGCTTTTTTTTACCTTCACTGTAATGATGATTGCGTGCATGGCATGCTGAGCTCATTACATTGAAACTGAAACTTACTTTCAGTTTCATTGTTTTGGTGCTCTCTCAACCCTCGAACATCAAATTACATGGAAGGTGTATTGTTAGAAAGGGGAAAATCGCCCCTTTCCAATGGTACCCTTCCCTAGTGGATCCATGCTTGGGATTGCCCTAGGAGGGCGATCCCCAAGCAGGGATCCACCCACTAGACCCCGGGAGGGGGGAGCCCCCACCCCCTAAAAAAATGTCACAGTCTTTCTGCCCCCCCCCACCCAGGAGGCAGATGGGGCAGTAGCCCCTGATATGCCCCCGAGCGGCGGCAGAAAGCCCACAAGAGACCACAGATTTTTTATATTTATGTTGGGGTAGGTGCTGCCCAAAATGGGTATGCCCATGCCTCACCCCCAAAAAATTGCCACAGTCTTTCTGCCCCCCCAGGAGGCAGGTGGGGCAATAGCCCCTTATCTGCCCCCCCCAGGGGGGGGCAAAGAGCCCACTAGGCACCAGGGATTTTTTTTCAAAGTTCAGGGGTGGGTGTGGGCAGAATGTGCATGATAAAAACCCCAGCCCACCCAAAAAAATGTCACAGACTTTCTGCCCCCACAGGAGGCAGATAGGGGCAATATTCACTGATCTGCCCCCCAGGGGGTGGAAGAGCTCACTAGGCTCCAGGGATTACACTGATTTCTTTATATATGAGGGGTGGGGACTGCCCAGAATGGGTAAAACAATGCCCCCTAGATACTTTAGTGTATTTCTTCAAGAGCGCTACAAATCTCCTGTAGCACCCAAAGTGGCAAAATGCCCCCACCCCCCCCCCAAATAATAGCCACAGTCTTTATGCCCCCACATATTGGGACAATAGTCCCCAATCTCCCGCCACCCCCGGGCATCAAAACCCACTAGGCACAGACTTTATTTTCGCAATGTGCCTAGTTGAGTATTTTGTGTCGTAGCACAGCCAGCACCTAGGAAAACCTAGCAAACTTGTAAATTTTTTTAAACTAGACACCAAGGGGAGTCCAGGATTGGGTGACTTGTGTGCCTCTCACTAGGTTCTCTTACCCAGAATCCCATGCAAACCTCAAACTTAGAAAAAAACATTTTCCTCACATGTCTGTGATGGAAAGTTTGGAATCTGTGTAGATCCACAAACTTCCACCCACCATGCACCCCCCCAAGTCTCCTGATAAAAATGGTACCTCACTTGTGTGGGTAGGCTTAGTGCCCGTTGCAGAAAATGGCCCAAACCGCAACGTGGACACATCACATTTTTCCACAGAAAACTGACCCTTTTTTTGCAATGTGCCTAGATGTGGATTTTGGGCTCTAGATCAGCCAGCACCGAGAGAAACCTAGCAAACCTCTATATTTTTTTAAACTAGACACCCTGGTGAATCCACTAGAGGTGACTTGTGTTGCTTTCACCATGTTCTGTTACCCAGATTCTTTTAAAAACCTCAAACTTTAGGAGGGAAAAAACACATTTTCCTCACATTTCTGTGATGGAAAGTTCTAGAATAAAGGGGAGCAACAAACTTCCACCAACTGAGCTTTCCCCCTAATGCCCTGGATTGGGTGACTTGAGTGCCTCTCACTAGATTCTCCTACCCAGAAACCCATGCAAACCTCAAACTTAGAAAAAAAACTTTTTCCTCACATGTCTGTGATGGAAGGTTTTGGAATCTGTGTGGATCCACAAACTTCCACCCACCCTGCATCCCCCCCAAGTCTCCTGATAAAAAATGGTACCTCACTTTTGTTGGTAGGCCTAGTGCCCGTGACAGGAAATGGCCCAAAATATACTGTGGAGACTTCAAAATTATTGATTACAAAAATACCTTGTTTTACGAGGAAGTCCCCTGCGTTTTTGATCTTGGGCTTGGCGGCCATCTAGGGAAACCTACCAATCCCAGACATTTCTAAAAACTTGAAAACTAGAAACCCAGGTGAGTCCAGGAAGGTGTGACTTGCATGGATTCCCTGATGTTTTCCTACCCAGATTCCCATGCAAACCTCAAATTTAGCTGAAAACAATCACATATTTCTCACATTTCTGTGTGGGAAAATTGTGGGATCACTGGGCTGACACAAATTTTCTACCACCCAACGTTCTCCCAGGTCTCTCGATAAAAATAGTACCTTACTTCTGTGAGTGGGCCAAGTACAGCGACCGGCAAGGGCTCAAAATGTATTGTGGAGACATCAAAATGACCTGCATTTGCAAGTGGGGGCACCTGGCTTTTTGGCCCTGAGCTTGGTGGCCATCTAGGGATATCTAACAAAACCACATATTTCTGAAAACTAGACACCCTGGGGAGTCCAGAAAGGTATGGCTTGTGTGGATCCCCCCAAGGTTACCCTACCCAGAATCCCCTGCAAACCTTACATTTAGCTGAAACAAATCACTTTTTGCACACATTTTTGTGTGGGATCACTATGCCAGCACAAATGTCCTACCGACCAGTGTTCCCCTTGTTCTCCCGAGTAACATGATACCTCACTTGTGTACGTGGGCCAAGGGACTGTGACTGGGAAGGGCCAAAAACATAGGGATTAAGGAAATAGCACAGCAAATTCTAAGCGCTACATTTAAAAAAAACACTTTTAGAAGATTATGCACGGGACAGCCACACAAGTGAGGCATCTGTTTACTTGCAAGACCAAGGGGAACGTTGGGTGGTAGGACATTTGTGCCGACACAATGATCCCACACAAAAATGTATGGAAAAATATTTTTTTTTCAGCTAAATTTGAGGTCTGCAGTGGATTCTGGGTAGGAAACCATTGGGGGATCCCTGCCAGCCATACATCACTGGACTCCCCAGTGTGTCTAGTTTCCAGAAATATGTGGGGTTTGGTAAGTTCCCCTAGATGGCTGCCAAGACAGGGGTCAAAAACTCAGGTGTCCCTGTCCAAAACGAGGTTGTTTTGTGATTGGCAATTTTGATGTCTCAACAATACTTTTAAGGCCCTTGACTGTCATGGGCACTTGACCCACGCACACAAGTGAGGTACCATTTTTATTGAGAGACCTGGGGAAATGTTTGGTGGTAGGAAATTTGTGTCAGTCCGGTGATCCTACAACTTTCCCACACAGAAATTTGAGAAAAAATAAATGTTTATTCAGCTAAATTTGAGGTTTGCAGGGGAGTCAGGGTGGAAAAACGTGGCGGAGCCCACACAAGCCATACCTCCCTGAACTCCCCCGGGCCTCTAGTTTTCAAATATATCTGGGTTTGGTAGGTTTCCCTAGATGGCCGCCGAATACAGGGCCAAAAAACAAGGGGAGCCCCTTTGCAAAACCAGGTTGTTTTGTGATAGGTCATTTTGATGTCTCCACAATAAATTTTGGGCTCTTCCCTGCCACGGGCCCTTTGCCCATACACAGAAGTGAGGTACCAGTTTTATTGGAAGAATTTGGGGAATGCGGGGAGGGTGGAATTTTGTGGATCCACACACATTCCAGAACTTTCCATCACAGAAATGTGAGGAAAATGTGTTTTTTCTTTTACAAAGTTCGAGGTTTGCAGGGGATTCTGGGTAACCTGGTGAGAGCCACTAAAGTCACCCCATCCTGGAATCCTCTCGATGTCTAGTTTTCAATAATATATAGGTTTGCTAGGTTTCCCTAGGTGCTGGCTGAGCTGGGTTTCAAAATCCATAGCTAGGCACTTTGCAAAAAAAAAGAGAGACTGCTTTCACTGTGAAAATGTGGAGAGTCCACAGTGCTTTTTGGGCCATTGCCTGTCGCGGGCACTATGCCTACCCACACAAGTGAGGTACCATTTTTATCGGGAGACTTAGGGGAACACAGAATTGTAGAGCAACTATTATTACCTATTGATTTACTGCATTTCTGCCTTCCAAATGTAAGACCATGTGTAAAAAAAGAAGTCACTTTGAAAAATGTCCTATAATTGAAATGCTAGTATGGGTACCCACAATTTTGGAGATGTGCAAATAGCTACTACTTCTAAACTCTAGATTTTGTTCCCATTTCGTAAATACATAGGAATCCTTGATACCTATTTTTTACTCTTTATATTTTATCAAATGAGTTGCTATATATTGGGTAAACAATTAAAAACCATTGCAAGACACAGCTCAGTTATTGGCTCTGTGTTCCTCAGGTTCTTGGTGAACCTACAAGTCCTATATCGCTCCACAACCATAAGGCTCCAGCAGATGTAATAGTGTATTGCTTTTTCAAAAATCTGTCATACTTAGAAGAAGTTACAGCTGAAAATATTGGCACAAATGGCTGTTTTCTTCAACTCATTTTCAATTTTTTGTTAGTTTCCATTAAAAAAACTTGAAGGATCTACAAATGACCCCTTGTTGAATTCAGAAATGTGTCTACTTTTCAGAAATGTATAGTTTTCCAGAATCCGTTGTTGCTTTAATACCTATTTCTACCAATAACTGGAAGGAGGTTGAAAGCACAATAAGAAGCAAAAATAGGCTATGTCCCTGAAAAATGCCAAAACTGTGTAAAGAATTTTGGTTTCCTGACAAAAGTGTGTCTGTCCCTGAAAGATAGGATGATGATGATTTCAGCACCACAAACCCTTTGTTGATACCATTTGCATTTTAAAAAAACACAGACGCTTTCATCTGCAGCACTTTTTTCACATTTTCCAAAAAAGCATTTCTGGGTCTTCTCCAGGGGAACCAATACACCCTGAGTGCCTTTAAAATCCTATAATGTTGGAAGAAAAGGATGCAATTTTGGCGTGGATACCTTATGTGGACAAAAAGGTACAGGGTCCTAAGCGCGAACTACCCCAAATAGCCATAAAAAGGCTTAACACAGGGGGAAAAGGCCTAAAAACGAAATTGGTTAAAGAAGATTTGCAATTGTTTTCCTATTCATGGATAAGTCATGCTGTGATTGTTATTCACGATTCAGAAAAGGGGGTGGTGATGAACAGAGTGTCTGAATTAAGCAGACCACTCTTACCCAGTCCAAAGATCAGGGCTTGATCCATCACCGTTATTTATCTCACTGCACCATCCCAGCTCAGAACCTGGCTATATGCAAATCAGTCTGTCCCTGGCCCAGTGCATCATGGGAACAGGGCAGACTAAACTACCAAGCCAATTCTTCACCAGAAAGGAGACAAGCTACCGGGGACCGGTTTCTGGCATTTCAGCCGTCTTCGGCCCGGCTTGCTTGAATCCTGATGGTGCAGTGAGAAAGGGACTCATGTCTGAGTATACCCTGCCACACCTATAGTGGCCAAAAACGATTCAGAAAAGGGGGTGGTGATGAACAGAGTGTCTGAATTAAGCAGACCACTCTTACCCAGTCCAAAGATCAGGGCTTGATCCATCACCGTTATTTATCTCACTGCACCATCCCAGCTCAGAACCTGGCTATATGCAAATCAGTCTGTCCCTGGCCCAGTGCATCATGGGAACAGGGCAGACTAAACTACCAAGCCAATTCTTCACCAGAAAGGAGACAAGCTACCGGGGACCGGTTTCTGGCATTTCAGCCGTCTTCGGCCCGGCTTGCTTGAATCCTGATGGTGCAGTGAGAAAGGGACTCATGTCTGAGTATACCCTGCCACACCTATAGTGGCCAAAAACGATTCAGAAAAGGGGGTGGTGATGAACAGAGTGTCTGAATTAAGCAGACCACTCTTACCCAGTCCAAAGATCAGGGCTTGATCCATCACCGTTATTTATCTCACTGCACCATCCCAGCTCAGAACCTGGCTATATGCAAATCAGTCTGTCCCTGGCCCAGTGCATCATGGGAACAGGGCAGACTAAGATAAGTCATGCTGTGATTGTTATTCAGCCAGGGAGCTGCTCTGGGATTCGTGGTACCTCACAAAGCCTTGCTGTGATAGTTTGGTTGCTGACAAAGCCAGGCTGTGATAGGTTGACATTTAAAAGAGCCACATTGCAGTTGGCTGTTTGTTGACTTTTGTGTTTATTTCTAATTCATTTTCAGTGTAAACAATGGGAAGTTTGCTGGTAAAGCATAAGGTTACTGTAGTACCTAGGTAAGGACAGAGATTATCTGCCGAAGAAAACTCCAGCCTATGAGATGATGAAAGAGATCAGTTGCTATAAGTGTACCTGGATTTCCTACTGGAATACATATACTACACATGATGAAGTTTTACAATTTCCATTAGAAGGTACTTTCAATGTTAGGAAGTTAGATTTCTTGAGACTAGCCATGTATGGAATGAAGCCGATGCCCAGACCTACACAGAGGTACATGATAATTGGGATTACATGGCTACAGAGAAAGAGAGATAGAAAACAGCAACTGAGGTGAAGGGTTCATTAAGACATTAGCTCGAGAGCAAGATGGGTCAGCAGGAGAAAAGCTGGAGGGAGGAAATGATCAAGTGTGTAAACATATCGCCCTCTGTAGTCACTGAGAAAGAGGAACAAGATTAAAATAAAACAGAAAAGAAAGATGAGCAAGCAGACGAGAGTGAGGATGATGATGATAAATTCATAGGTGAGCTTTTGAATTCCAGACATCCTCCAAATACAGACAGAGCAGCAGATGCAACTCCTACCACTGTGGGAGTGGACACAGGTGCTGCTGGAGAAAGTGCAGTGGTGCAAACTCCTACTGTAGTGGCACCAAGTGCACCGACAGAGTTGGCGTTGACCACAGAAGTGCCTCATACAAGTAGGGATGTACCATCTGAAACCCAGACTCAGGTTTTTATACCGTTAGCTGAGAGCCTCCTAAAGAAATTAGCATTGGCATTTTAAAATCGGAATTTGGTGAAAATGCTACAGGGCAATGTGGATTCAAATAGATTGTTTACTTAAAATGCCAAAGAAATGAGATATCTGATAAAGGAAGCAACCAGATGTGCTAATGAGGCAAAAGACATTAGAGGAATTAGCTGATAAATTAAAGGCTGACATAAGCAAGAAAAACAAAATAATAAAAAGGATTTGATATATGATGAAATTAAGGAAATGGGTTTAATTACTTTAAAAGCCCATATTAATGATTTAATTGAGAATACTCCAGATTGAAGTCATTTGAAGAAATATTGAGAAAGAGGAAAGAAAGGGACAGCAAATGAAAAGACAATGAAAGGGGCTGAATGTAGGGCGAGAGGTGCGACAAGTGATTTAGAAGATGGAGAAGGGACAGTTTTAGAGTTTCCTTTGAGAGAGGTTCATGTGGGGAATCTTGTGCATGTGCTGCATACACAAGTTGATTTGTATACATTTACACATAATTTGAAAGTTGTAAGAGGATCCAGCGAAGTGGTATCATGAATTACATAAGTTGACATATCTCCCAAATGTTGTGGACAGATAGGAATTCGTATGAGATTGGATTCCTGGAGATATGCAGTTTGGGGTGTAAGGTTGTGATTAGATGGACATAAGAATCAGGTTAGATTAGTCCTAACAATTCCCCATCTACAGAAATATTGGACAAATATAAGATTGTAATTGAGTGTTAAAAAAAAACGTGTTCCTGAAAAGGATATAAATTGGCATAAAATGTTTAAAACCTTGCAAGTGCTAAAAGAGTCATGCATTATTTTTATGAGGCTAATGCATATTCATAAGAAACACAGCAGGGTCAAACAATCACGAAAAAGATGGAATTTGTGGTTTTGTGTCTGCTTTTGTGAATGGACTGAGGCCAGAGATTAGAAATGACTTTCAACAGAATGATGCACTAGCAGGCAAAGGGCACAGATGATATGTTGGCAAAAAATAACAGTAATTATTTTGAAGCAAAGCAGAAGAAGTTTAAAGAAAAGCTGATCCTTCCTCAACCAGTCTGAGAAGGGCCCCAGAATCAAATGGGTTCAAATATGAATTGTGAGCAAACTGGAATGAATTAGGTGCAGATGCAAGGTAGTGCTAAAGGTGATGGAATGAAAGCGGGCTTTGAAATGATTAAAAAAAATATCCTTGTCCTTTCTAAGGGAAGTTCAGGTACTAGAATAGGGAGTACTGTCAGAATCCTAATAGGATTCAGGGGAACGCAGAACAAGTTTCACATATGTAGAGAAATCGTTCCAAATATGCAGAAATCAGAACAGAATGTGCAGAATTAGAAAATGTTTTAAATGCCAATGCTAACAGCTCCTTTAGTGCAGAAAAACATGAGGAACAAGTTGCCCTAGTGCGGGATACCAAAAGAATACATTGATTCTGATTGATGAGTTGGCAGGAAGAAGTTCCCATTGACGGTGGCGGGGGGGGGGGGGAGAACTGGATGCTTGAAGCAGTCCAAGAGTTGGACAAAAGTGGCCTGTATGTTGAAGTAGAAGTCAATTGGCATCCTGTTTCATTTTGAATCAGTACGGGGGCTACCCATTCAACAGTTCAATCTGTAGGAGCCCCAAACCTTCCCATCTTGATAAGAGAATTTCAGGTTGTAGGAAGCTGATATAAACAAATCATTAACCATGTAACAGCAGATGCTCAAGTTAAAATTGGCTAAATGGAGAATAAGCACTGTTGGACCTGGCCCTTTTGGCAGGTTCACCGCGAAACTTTTTGCTTTTTCCTAGCCTGTTTCTGTAACCTGGTGTTGGTGATTTTAGGCCTCTGCGCACTTTTTCACTGTGGTCCAGTGTAAAGTGTGTGCGCTCTCTGTGTATGTGTGGTGAGAGTGACCTGCCCTCCCATAGGAATGCATGGGGAATATGTGTATCCATGGTAGTTCCTGATGTGTGGGGAGGGTAGGGTCGGGTTGGGTTTGGTATGTGCGAACTCTTGAGATTGAAGGCTGCGCGATGATGTGTGCGGCTTTAATGTGTCTAGTGTGGAAGTGCCACTTCTAGAAGTTGGTGTGTCTGTGCAGTGAATGTGAATTGACTGTCTGACTTGTGATTGGGTGGAGCTGGCTGGTGTGCCTGGCTCCTGGAGTCAGGATGGGTCTGCCCCGGTGGTGAATGGAGAGATCTGCATGTTAATGTGAGGGAGGGGTGCACCTGGGACCTGAATAGGGCTGGGCTTTCCCTCCACAATGCTGGCTCCGCCCCCTGTGGTGTGTCTAATGTCCCCGACTCACCCTGTGAATAGGGAGAGGGGCTGAGCAAAACAAAGTTCTCAGGAACCAGTTGCATCTGGTTTGCCCCTTGCCTGTACCTTTGGAGACAAAGGATTTCTGTGTATAAAAAGAGGCTGTGACCTCATGCTAAATGTTCTTGTGTTCCTACTTGAATCTACCAGGGGCGTGCTGCTGCTGGGGCCCCGGGGAAGGCTTGCCTCCCTGGGCCCTGCCCAGCCCCTGAATTGCTGTTGGACTTTGTTTCTGAAGGACTTTCCTTTGTTGGGAGCTGCTGTGCTCCACCTTCTTTGCCCCAGGACTTCTTCTACTACTTTGGGCACCCTGGGAGTGCTTTATTTAAGATTCCCCTGCAGAGCGCCTGTCTATGGGGCACCAAGGTGCCTTATTTTGCTCTGGGGAAAAGAGCTCCTGTTTCTACCTAGCAGCGCTGAGCTGCGATTGTTTGCAAGGTTATCCGGACATAGGGATTCCCCCACAGTGGCTAACTTCCATGCGGGTGCCACCCTGCTTATTTTTATCTTAATTCCGCAGGAGCCCACCCTGCTTTGTGTTTTTTTTAAATCCCGAGGGAGCCTTCTACTCATTTGCCGTCCCGATGGCCGCCGCCGTCCGCGGCCCTCCTGGTTGTGGGCGGGGCCGCGGGACAGAAGCGGAAATGACGCCACGGCCGGGCCGGAGGTGGCATGTAGTCGGTGCGGGGCTCCCGTGAGCAAAAGGTAGCTTCAAGATGTACGACGCGGGAGGGCGGGAGGACGGGAGCCCACCCCGCCTCCCGGAGCATGGCAGCCGAGTCTCGGGTCCCAAGAGGGGGCCCGGGTGAAGAGGAAGGCGAGGCGCTCCTCCGGAGAGAGAGAGCCCCGCAAGCCTGCCGCTTCCCGACGAGCAGCCACACCGGATTAAGAGGAGGCCCCCGAGAAGCCCGGTGAGTGAGGAAGGGCTGGAGGGGGAGCTCCGTGAGGCCAAGTGTTGGCTGTGCCAGTGCAGGCACAGAGTCAGAGCAGCCCGTGTGCTCAGTGGGCCGCTCCAATGGTTGGGCCTCACTCTCTTTCAGGGACCCCATGGAGGTCCCGGGGGCCTATGTTCTTCCCCGCATTTTTGCCCGCAGTGCTCCCAGAGCCTAGAAGGCTCCAATGCGAGGCATGATTATTTTCCGAGCACTAGTGCGCTCCAGGGTGCAGTTATTTCTAAAAGGGGCTCACGTGGCCCAGGGGCCATGATTGTCTCACAGAGCCCCGTAGGGTGCGAGAGGGCACCGTGCTTAGTACTGAGCGGCCCCAGATGGCAGTGGGCCGCTCTAATGTGGTATTCATGTTCTAGAGCCAGAGGGCTCCAACGTTTTGCGTGCAATGTTCTGAAGGGCCAGTGAGGGCCCCTGTCGCAGTTTTGACTGATTCACAGCTGCCCAGCAAGTAGTGGGCAGCTGCACCGTTTAGGTTTCTCTTCCTAGGGACATGTGTTCTTCTGGACTCAGGAGTGAGTCGCACTCCTTCACCCCTACTTTGGCCTTCCTCAGCTGCGCAGCACTTAGCGCCAGCTGCAGCGTTTTTAGGCCCTGTTCTTGCCCCTCAGCTGCCCAGCAAGTAGTGGGCAGCTGCTACATTTAGGTTTTGGTGCAATGGCGCAACTGGGACCTTGATGTGAGTTATGTGCCAAAGGTGTTATGTGCCAAAGGGGATATGTGCTTTAAATGTGGTGCTAGGAAATGTAATGCATCTAGTATGTTTTTACGCACTTGTATTGATACCTCTAGAGATGGTTTTACCTATGGAGGTTTGTGTTAGTGAGATTATGCTTCGCTGTGATTTACGCCCCTAAATGTGAGTTATGCTTAGGGGGTAGGGTCTAATGTGTTTAGACTAGTGAGGAGATTGCCTACTGAATTTGTACTAGTTAGGTCTAATGTGATTTATGCGTAATGTGCAATGCCTTTATGCCTGTGGTACCTCTACATGTATTTTCATGCTTAGGAGGTTGTTTTGCCTAGTTTAGTTTATACTAGTGAGTTTATGTGTCCCTGCGTGATCTATGCCTATGGTTCTTAGTATTGCGTAGTGTGTACCTATCTGTTACCAGTGGTTACTGGTTGTGGTCTATAATTGTTATTTGGTGTTACAGTTACCCTAAGTGCTATTTCTACTAAGTGCTGTTCCTGACAGGGGCCCACGTGGCCCTGTCCTGTGTAAATAATCCCTGGTGAATATTGCCCGTGCCAGTTGGCACAATGTATATTGTGTGATTACTATCTGATGTGTTTTGACAATACAAAAGTTATTTTTAAATAACCTTGTGTGGAGTTTCTTTTGTGGTGTGCCTGGGATGTTGTTGCTGTGTGCATGCGCAAATGCTTTACACATTGCCTCCGGGATAAGCCTGTCTGCTCGTGCCAAGCTACCAAGGGGGTGAGCAGGGGTTATCTTGGCGAGTGACTCCCTTGCCCTGACTAGAATGGTGGTTTCTGCCTGGCTTTGGCGCAAGCCTTAGCCAACCAGAAATCCCAGTTCTAACAAGCACCAATTTATTTTGTATGACTCAAGACCGGTTAACATCTTGGCAAGAGTCTTACTTTGTAAAATGAATTGTGTAATTTATTTTACACTGGATGGGGTTTCAATTAAAACACAAGACGGAGGTCCAGTTTTTAAACTGAGTACGGAAGACTTGAGAGTTGAGTTGTTCTCAGTTTTTAACTAAAGAAGACATGCCCCTGGACTCAAGACACACTGTCAAATGTGAGCTTTGGGAATATACTGGCAAAGAGATTGGACTGCTTAAAAAATGGCACAACCAGAATAAAATACGATTCAATAAGGCCTAGAAGGAGACAATACAGACTTAAAAAGGAGGATTAAGGGAAGCAAGTGATTGAACTAATGATTGAGTAGATAATCCTCCAAGAGGTGCACAGTAGTCTTTGCAACTCTTCTGTGATGTAAATTAAAAAACGGAATGGCATGTGGAAAATCATACAGGATCTCCACAAGATTAACAAGATTGCTGTTCCATCTTGTTCATTGGTGTGGAATTCAGCAGTGATTTTGTTTCAAATTCCGTCCGAAGCAGAATGGTATACAGTCATTGACTTATGCCAAGTGTTCTTCTCAATTCCTTTTTGTGTTCTAATTTTTAAATAAAGTTCTGATGTGGTGTAGGATCCTACAAGGGTATACTGAAAGTCCTTTAATCTTCTAGTAAATACTGAAAAAAGATCTCGCGAGTTTGAGTTGAAGCCATGTAATTCAGACTTGATGCAATACATTGATGACCTATTGGTCTCATCTAAGACCAAAGAGGACTGTAAGTATGATACAATCGCCTTGTTGTATCATGTAGTTTTTAATGGACATAATGTTTCCCCAACCAAAATGCAGTACTATAAAAATGAAGTCATCTATCTTGGGCACCGAACAAAAAAGGTATAAGGAAGGTCTCTAAAGAATGCATTTTTGAAATTCTAAAATTAACTCAGCCAGCCACCAAGACGGAAATTTGGATGTTTCTTGGGATTCTTGGATACTGTCTTCAGTGGATTCCAAATGTTTCCTTCATTGCAAAGCCTTTAGTAAGGTTAACATGTAGTGATGTTCTACATCTGACACAATTTGATAATGACTACATTGATGCATTAAAAAAACTGAAAGACAGTGTGTGTAATGCGCCTGCACTTTGGATGCCTGATTACTATTTGATGTTTTTTCTGTTGTGTCATGAGATAGATGGATGAGCACTTTCGATTATTACCCAACAACACAGAGGATTAATGTGCATAGTGGCGTACCTTTCTGCTGCGTTAGATCCAGTAACTGTAAGTCTTCCAGACTGTTTAAAATTGGTTGTACCTGTTCGCCTGGCAATTGAACAGAGTGTGGGAATTGTTTTGGGTCATATTTTAATTATGTTCTTCACTCAGTTGAGATAATTTTACTAAGGACAAGAACTCAACATATAACAAATAGATAAGCAGATCATACCAGCAGCAGAAAACATTTATATTTGGAGGTGCAATGTCATAATTTCAGACAGGCGTTGTGAAGACAGGATGGATGATGATGAAAGTGATGACAAATCGGACCATGACTGTATAAAGGTTACCGAGCTCTGCACAAAACCAGATATTAAAGAAACAACCTTGGAAATGGCTGCTCTGACAAGGTTTATTGATAGGCCCTCTTTGGGAGACCCATATGGAGCATTGAGAGCTGCCAATACAGTATGTCCCACTTCTGAGAAATTTGAAGCATCTCCTTTGTTAAATGTAACTTTAGTGAAAGTAGCAGAATTTGTTGCCTTAACGTGAACTTGTGGCTTATCAGATAATTTGAATGTGGCAAATTATATAGACAACCAGCATGGTTTTGGTGTTGTTCATGATTATAGACCATTATGGCCACAAAGGGGATTTATGAAATTTTCAGGAGCTCCCATGAAAATCTGTGTATATCTCTGATTTGTTAAAATCCAAACAAAAACCAAGAGAGATTGTGGTTGTGAAGTGAAAGAGCCCATAATGCTGGCAAAGAAATGACCACTCTTGGAAACCAATATGTGGATCATATGGCAATATATTCTGCATTACAGGAAGAGTAGGTTGCATAGGGAAATGAAAATGAAGAATTGAAACTGTTTCTGAACAAAATTCAGATGTTGTGAATTGTTTCTTTATGAGTTCAATGCAGACTTCTTTGAGTGAGCCGAAGGTTTTGCAGGAAGATGTTTCAGAAATTGAGAAAAAATGAGAAAAACAAAAATAATTTTCAGGATTTGTATGTCAATGCAGGACATAAGTATGTGCTTCCACATTCCTTGTTACATCCTGTGTGCAAGTATCTGCACTACTCAACACATGCAGGCAGAGACTGTTTAGGCAGGATTTTCAAAAAGTATTGGAAGTATAAAGGATTTTGAAATGTTGCTGAAGATGTTTGACATGTTGTTTAAATAATCAAGGCAAAATAAGTTACAATCATGAATCATATTGCCAAATCACAAAGGACATTTATAAGACTTCAAGCGGATTTTATTAAAATGCCACACTGCAAGGTTTGAAGTATGTCTTCTTTTTTCTAAATCGCATTTCCCACAAGGAGGGCAGAGATCCTTCCAGTTGCCAAGTTGTTGTTGAGGGAGTTAATACCATGGTATGGCCTTCCAACTTCTATCGAACCTGACTGTGGTGCATAATTTAGCCCCTTGCATGCTCATGACGGCTCCCAGCTGTCATGCACCACGGTTGGTGTGTGCATACGACAGCCATGAGCTGTCCGAATCCCGCCCGCCGTTTATTTCCCCCACACAGTGCGGAAAATAAACTCGCATGCAAGGGGTTTAAGATTAAAGTTTTACAGATAATCTGTGCAGCAATCAATATGAACCAAAAATTCCATTGCAGTTATCAACCACAATCATCAGGTCCTGTGGAATGGGAAAATGGCACTCTTAATACATTAGAGAAAGTGTGTGCTATAACTTGTGTAAAGTGGCCTGGTGCTCTTTGGCTTGTTTTGATGTCATGAGTATAGCAATGAGGCTTGCATATGTACCTTCATCCGCACTAGTTTTAATAACAGAGGACATCATGCTAGATTAGTCTAAAGGTCTGGCTGATATGGTGAAATCCATCTCTCAGCAGGTGAATGTGGCAACATAAGATTGCAAAGATATTCCCTTTCATGGATTGTCTCCTGGCAATTGGACTGTCATATGAAATCATGTCTGCAAGGGATGTCTGGACGAGCGCTAGAAAAGGACATATCAGATGATCCTGTTGACGAATACTGCAGTGAAATGTGCAGGTATGTCCCAATGTATTCACGCTGCTCACACAAAGAGTGAGAGCAGCTGAAGCAGTAGATGAGTAACAGTTATCAAAGCACACAGTCTGAACAGACAAGTTCAAGCTTGCAGCATGAATCCAGAGGGAGGTGAAGAATTTAAATTTGAAGCTGGTGAAGACAAAGGCAATAGGAAAGAGTGACATTTCAAGCTAATGAAAGTTCTGATGAAAAACCTGAAACTCCAAAAGTCCAGTTTCCAAACAATGATCACAGTAAAGAGCTGTTACAGTGCAAAAGACCAAAGCATGAATGACAGCAGGGAGAAGTGGTCTCTGATCGAACCAGTAAAAGATGCAGTTGAAGATCAAACTTACAAAGGTCCCCAAGAAAAAGAAGAAGGTCGCTTTGAACAGAGAGGACATAGACAAGGTTGATCAAAGTTCACTCTTGAGTCAAAATTCCTTGGTAAATAGAGAGAAAGACCATTGCTGAAAGATGAAACATTGGAGAAGATCTTAAAACGAAAACAGCTCATAAAAGAAAGCACAGGGAGACAGAAAATAACCTGAGACAATGAGATTCAGAAACTTATGGGAGTGAATCACCAGCTGCCAAAAGATTAACAAGAGTTCCAAAATTGAAAATATGCCTCCACTAGATGGCTGCATTTAGCCACAGTATCGGTAGACGGTGGTGGAATTGAGAAGGACTATTCATTGGTGAATCAGTGTCAGTACAAGTTTGAAAGTAAATCATAATCTTAGTTTGAAAGAGAAAAACCATCTGGAATGTGAAATAAACAGTTGAGTGAGAGTGAAATCTAAAAATGAGAATGAACAGACTTTGATAAAAGACTTTAAAAAAGGCCTTTAAAAACTTGAAGACATTTATTAAACTGAGACTTATGAACTTTTGGACTTTTCCTATTTTTGAGCAGGTTGAAAAATCCTAAAAATAGTGACTGGATCCAATAAACCTTGAAAGAAAATTTCAAAACTAAGACATGAAATTTTGAAAAAAAGGAAGAGGTGGGAAACATTTTATTTTTGTTTGGATTATTGAGAAAATAGAAGAAAACATTGAGTTAAAGAACATTTTTGGTGATTTCTTTTATTTTAACCATGATAAAACAATTTTGTATCAATAGCAAATGGAATACAGTAGATGCTGTAAAATTGTAAGGATAACCCCATTCATTGTACAATTGCTTACTAACTCCTGTGGAATATACTTCAGATCGTGTTAATGCTAAAGTGGAGATGACTACTAAGCAAAATAAATTGAAACATGATGTACCAGTACACAGAGAGCATTTAATTAGTGGTTTTCAAGATAATGTGTATACTAAAATGATTAGAGATTATGCAGATATAATGAAGATTAGTTTGTGCAATGTTTACCCCCACGTCCCTATGTCTGCTGGAAACGGATCTACTTATGTGCAATTATAGATTTCATATCCCCTATCCTGGAATGTTTATGTTGCAATCTTTAATCAGGACACATTTCTTTCTCCTTATTTGGCTCATTTTAATGAATCTTTAGAGAATTTGCCTATTAGGGAACAACATTGAGAAAATAAATATGGTATGTATCAGTTCAAAACTGTGTTGCTTTTGTTAAATTTTATAGATTTCCAGTTGCCTGTGGGTATTCAGACTCTACCACAACGTCCCTTAAGATATTTAGGTATCTATGTGATAAACCAATATAGACAAGTGTTCTATTTAAATTATGTGAACACTTTTAGAAAGGTAAAGAAGTTATTAGACAGGTGGACTTTACTACCTTTGTCATTAGTGGGACGAGTTTGGCTAGTTAAAATGTCAATACTCCCCTGTGGTTTGTATTTTATTTTTAAAACTTCCTTAGAAAGTGCCTAACTCAAACCTCAGTGAATTAAATACGGTTATTTGTGAGTTTATATGGGCAAAAAACAAGCCTGGGAAAACTGTCCACTCTCTAACTAGACACAGAGCATGCGGGTTAGCATTACTACATTTTCCAACATACTATCAGGCCTCCCTGGGGTGCCTCATGGTACAATTAGCAGCAGCACCATCAAACTACGATAACTTCATTTTAAAATATATTCTAAAAGAAAGTGCAATAAAACTACCAGCTTTTCTTCGGTCAATGAAACTACCTAAGAAAACGAGATATACATTTATAACAACATTAGTATCAGGCAGTCAGTTATTTTTTAAAGCGTAGAATATACTGGTATGTCACGCTCTTACTTCACTTCCAGTCTTCACAGGAAGTCTTGTAGTCCTGGAAAGAATAGGAATTTGTGACGCTCGGTGATTTTTTATAACCATCTAAATTTGATATCATGGCAATCGATATTACAGCAATTTGGCAGTCAAAGTGCAGCTCTATTCTACGCTTTAACCAAATAAACAGTTTTCTTAAAAATAATTATATAATGATTAATGAATCTGCAAGAACAATAATAAGCCAGATTAAAGATAAAAAGATGAGTAGAGTAGGAAACTGGTATGGCCTATTAAACCAGAGTGCAAATAAAAAATGTCTAGAGGAGTTACTTCCTAAAATTTAGCAAGAAACGGGCTGCAGGTTTAATATTAAAGAATGCCATTTACTGAGTGAGATCAGAAATAGGTCATTGAAAGCGGAAAACTTTAGGAGAATAGCTTTCCTATCTAAATGGATGGTATACTATGCACCTCAGACTATATAAAATGTTCCCAACATTTCCAGACCTATGTTTTTGATGTAAGATGAATGGTGCGGGTGGATGGGACAATATTTTCTGCATGAGCTAACCTACTGTATTTCTGGGAGGAGGTTTTTAAGATTATTAGTCATTGTATGTAGATGGCTATTCTACGGTCAACAAGCTTTGTTTTTGGCTTCTCGCATATGGGGCCCCAGTTAACAAAACACCAGTAGCATTTTATTCACATAACAATAGCGGTTTTCAGGTCCTTGGTACTGCAGAACTGGAAAACAGCAACAGTGAAGGCGATAGATCAGTAACCTAATAAGTTGGCCAGGACCTACGAATTTGAGAAGGCATATGCATAGGTTTAACGCTATGTGGGCTGATTATTCCTCATTTGTTCAATGAATTGTAAGGACCTTTAAGCAATCCAGCTGACTGAGGTATGAGATGCAGAGCGTGCTCCTGCTTTTACCCAAATAGGAGTAATGCTGCA
Source organism: Lissotriton vulgaris (assembly GCF_964263255.1). Classification (NCBI taxonomy): domain Eukaryota; kingdom Metazoa; phylum Chordata; class Amphibia; order Caudata; family Salamandridae; genus Lissotriton; species Lissotriton vulgaris. Next base: position 483,714,043 of record NC_141693.1, on the reverse strand, counting down.
ATATACATTTTATTGTATAGGATATTGCACATTCATTGTTGTTTTTATTAATAAACAATTGTGCTGTTATTCAAACAAAATAATTCAATGTTGCTGCTATTATTTGGAATATGTGTTTAGATTAGAGATGAATTAGCTGATAATTATCTGTGAAGTATTTATATTGCCTTGCACCTGTATGTTTTGAAAATAATGTATGAATTATTTGTATTGCCCGCCCCTTTTTCTAGCTCAAATAAAAAAGATATAAAAAAAATACATGTCTGACTCTTTTCTCAGTTTTTTATTGTTACATTTTCGGGGTGAAACGTCAAAATAAATAGGCAGCGATACACTGTTTTCTTTAAGAAAATATCAATAAAACAAACATGTCTACCTTTAAAAAAAAATCACCCCACACAAATGCAATTATAAAAACAACCACAAAAGGGCATGTATTTTATTTTATACATCTTCAGGCCACAAAGTGCAGACACAAGACCAGCCCCTAGGTGGCACTGCATTCACAGCTGTAGAACAAATGCTCCAGCCTAGGAAGTGATTTAAAAAAAATTATACTAAGTTCTCCGGGGTCATTGTTTCAATGACCCAGGAGACTTAAAATGCATTTTTCTAGTGCTGCAGAACATCCTAGCACCCTCCCCAAACATTTATTTTTAAAAAGTGGCCCTTCTAAGCATATCATCAAATCATAAAATATGTAAATTGCCCTCGTAGGGTAAAAAGGAGCGCTGCTCGAGGAGCAGTGAATATTAAATGAACAGCTGTGGCAGCCCATTTATTATTCACTTTTTGCTTTACCATGTTTCGGGTGTCTCAGTACCACACCCACTTCTTTTTTTTATACATGGGGGCTGCAAGGAGAACCCCAGGGGCCGCCACCCCTGAAAGAGACCCTATGATGGGCTACACAGGAGATAGCATTTTCTTTTTTTAATTTAAGGAATGCCCTGGTGTCTACCAGGGCCACCCCAGATCATAATTTGTTTTGAGGGCCTCAGGGGAACTCGCAGAGCCACTGTGGCCCCACTGTCTTCCTGCTCCAGCAAAAGTCTGCATGATTGGTAGTTTGTTTTTATTTCTAAGTGGGGTGCCACCAGGGGCATCCGACAGTATGTCCCTCTTTGTAGACTGCCAAGGGAGGCCCAGAGCCCCCACACCTCTGCCCACTCCCCTGCTCAATCTCATTGTGGGTGCAACAGGAGTAGACATTGCTTCCACTCTGTGGGAGCAGATTTATTTTGCGCCAGCCGGGTGGGAGCTATTGACTATTTTCCTGCTTGAGAGCACCGGCATGGAAAAGTTTTGCTCTTCCACGAGGCTGCAGCTGCTATGTAGTCCCCCCGTCATAAAGTCCCCTCTCTAGCCAGTTATTTCCAGCCTTGGAAGATGAGATGGTATCCTCAGGGACTCTTGAGGCTTGGGAGGAAGATGCCCACCCCCAACCCCTAACTGTTTATAGAGCCTCAGAAGATGGGATCCTGGGTAATTTTTAGGCTGGGGAGGGGAGCTGTGCCTCCCTTCAACATTAAGAGATTGGCCACAGGTATGGGTTCTACAGGGCCTCTTAAAGGTTAGGGGGGAATCACACGCACCCTCCCCCTAAATAATGAATGCGTCTCCTATCTCCCTCTGGGCCATGGGGGAGGGGGGATTACTTTAAAGCGTGCGGGTGCCCATATTCTCTTTTAATTAATTTTTATTACAGATGCACAGAACTTCATTGATTTATGGGAGAACAAATAAAAAAGCTTTTGTACCCAGACCAGGTCCCTCTGGAACCACTGCCACCAGGCCAAAGGAGGGTCAGGGTATCCTTACAATGCTCTATTATGTCTTTTTTATTAGGACTTGTGACTGAGTCCTAAGACAGCTGCCACCCCTTCAACTACGATCAGATGTCTCCAAGAGATCAACTCCATGGATGCTCTGAGGACAATATACAATCAAAGTTTTTGAGCATTAATTACTTTAGACCAAACTACAACAAATCACAAAATAACACTTTCCAGACCAAGATCTAGCTTTTTGCCAAATTTGGTGTCAATCAGTTCAGCGGTTTGGGCTGTAAATGTGTCTAAAGTTCCTATTGAAAAATGAATTGGGAAAATGTGTTTTGGGACCTGCCTTTCTTCTCAGTCCCGCTTGACGGATTCCTCTCCTCACCCCAAAACTTTTCAATTAGGAGCTGCGGTGCAAAAAAATTTGGCGGAGAAAATCTTGGAAGATAAACAAAAATGCATTTCCAACTGAAACAATATCCTAAGTATAACTATATTTATTTATTTTAAGGGATTTACAGCATGCACAGCTACTGAATAGAGTGTCCCGGCGCAAAGCCAAAGCATCAGGGAAACCAAAGCAGAGTAAAAGAGGGACAGTCTAGTTGAACAGGAAGGTTTTTAGCTTTTTTTTAAACGGAGCGAGAATCTTTAAATTACGCAGGTCCAGGGGAAAGGAATTCCAGTAAGTTGCTGCAAGATAAGACAGAGAACTGCCGCCTTTAAGTTTCAGACGAAACCTAGGGACGGACGCAAGAAGCATATTCGAGGAGTGCAGACACCTGCCAGGAGTGTAAAACTGAAAACGTTTCCTAAAAATAGGCAGGGCCATACTCATAAAGTGTGGCATGAGCAATGGTAATAGCCTTAAACTTTATCCTAGTTTTTACTGGCAACCAGTGTAGATTACGTAAGTGATGCCTAACACTGGAGTGCTTAGGAAGGTCCAGTAGGAGACAAGCGGCGGCATTCTGAACCACTTGAAGTCTGTCCAGAAGGTAAGATGGCAAACCGGCATTGAGTGCATTTGCATAATCTATGCGAGAGGTGACCAAAGCGCGGATGACAGTTTCTTCAGCTGTTCATTAAAAAATGCGAGCTGCTTTTTAACAATTTTTTCACAAACTTTTGCAATTAGCAGAGAAATAGGGCAATAGCTGGAGGGGAGATGGGGATCGAGGGTGTTTTTTTATAAGGGTAACAAGCAGTGCCTGTTTCCAATCATAAGACACAAAAGCAAGAGAAAGTTAGGTATTAATCAACTGGTTCACAAAGTGAATAACAACAACTGCAGCAGTGGCCATAAGTTTCACCGGGCATGGGCCATGCGTAGAGCCTGATTTAAGACAGGATAAAGCAGCAAGAGAGTCTGGCAGGGAAACAGGTTCAAATGCAGAAAAGATGACACAGGAAGTAGAGCCATTCAGATAGTCTGGGATAGCTGAGATATCTGGCTGTTGACATTTTGAAAATGCAATTGCAGTGACCTGACCTTAATAATAAAAAAGGTGGAAAGTTCTTTGCATCAATCGAGAGAAGGGGTGTAGGCCACATTCATGGCTATGGGAGAAGTGAAACTTTTTACAATGCTAAACAACTCTGACATTATTACTAGACTGGGCAATTCGGTCAGTGTAATAAGTCCACTTTGCCAGTCTAATGGCCGCATGATAAGCCTTTTGGACCAATTTCAATGAGGTCTTGGCCCCGGAGTCATAATCTAGTCTCCATGTTCTTTTCATCTTTTTAAAATGTTGCTTCAAAGTTTTAAGCTGGGGCGAGAACCAGGGTTTAGGCAATGGGGCATTATGGTGTCTAGGTTTGACTTGTGAGGATAGATTGCTCACTACCTTCTCAATCCAACTGTTAAAATGTGCAAGAGCAAGACCAAGATCATCAGGAAGCGACAGCGGACATTCTGCTAAAGCTAAACAGAAGGCCGCCAGCTCTATTCTAGAAGGTATCCTAACCCGGTCACTGAAATGAGGCCTGAGGGTGGGATGAACTTTAGAAATCTGCCATGAAGGTAATGGTCGTCAAACCAGGTTACTGGTAGAGAGGGAGAGACCACCAGAGGCACACTGGAACAAATAACATCAAGCCTAAGACCACCGCAATGAGTCAGGGCAGTCACATATTGCAGAAGTGAAGATGATTGTATCACAGCTAAAAAATCATGTGTGTCGCTTCCGTTGCTGTTATCAATGTAGATGTTACAGTCACCGAGGCGAAGAAAATGTGAATATTGCAAAGCCCTAGACATGGTCAACACCGCCGTTCACCGTCGAGGTCTTCTCGGCGTTCGACGTCGAGGAGCAGGCACTCGACGTCGAGGAAAAGGAGGTCGGCATTGAGGGATGTGTCGTCGTCGAGGCCTTCGACGTGGAGGAAGAAGTCGACATCCAGAAAGGAGAAGTCAACCTCCAGGAGGGGATCCAGGACAAGGACTGTGTCCCCGGGCTCGGTAGTCAGCCTGTCCCCTGCTTCTACGAGTCCCCGGTCGAGGCGGCACCGGCGCTCATCTAGAAGAAGGTCTGCCTCTAGGACTTCATCGCGAAGGCCTGCAAAGAAGAAGAGAGTGGTTAGATCTTCCGACTCCGAGTACTCTCAAATTTACTCACCTTCTCGGCTAAGGTCACCTACGCCTCCGTTGCCGCAGAAGAATCCCACTCTTCCACTTCTTCCTCCGCTTCTGAGGACTCCTCCTCCTCCACCTCCACCACCTCCTCATGGCCCTCTGGCTCTTCCGCCACGGCCTCCTCCTAGGTCTGTCTCGATGCAGAGCTTCCCTTCACCACCTAAGGGGACGCCACAGCCGAAGACTCCAGCTCTGCCTCCACAGCTTCCACTCCAATGCCTTTAAGGAACTCTCCAGAGACCCTCGGTATCCCAGGATGCACAGCAATAGTCCTTTTACTTTCAGTTCTTTTTGAAGGTGTATAAAGCAAGGCCTGTAGCATACATTACAGTACCATTTTCTCCACCGGGGAGGAGGGCGGGCGCTTATGACTATAACAGAGATACCCCTACTACAGAACTGGAGTTACAGGTAAGAAACTACTCCTTCTGTAGTAGGGGATCTCTGTGTATAGTCATAATCTAGTGAATAGAATGGCAAGCCCTTCCCCACAAAAAACCCGGCGGGGGAGGAAAAAGACAACACCACTACTGTGCAAACAGATTTCTCAACGAAGCCCACCCAACCTGAGCATCTGCCCTGGCATCAGAGTCCAGACAGCAGTGCTTAGCAAGGGTATGGACCGACTTCCAAGTGGCAGCCCTGCAGATCTCTGCAATGGGAACATTTCGAAGCAAAGCTGTTGTAGCTGCTTTGCCCATGGTAGAATGAGCCTTAGGCTTACCCCCTAAGGTCTTGTTCGCTTTTTGATAACATAGCTGGATACATGACACAATCCACCTAGAGATGGACTGTTTAGAAGTAGCCAGACCAGTCCTGACTGACCCATAGTTAACAAACAATTGGTCGGATCTACGAATCTTCTTGGTCTTATCCAGGTAGAATTTCAACACCCTTCTGACATACAGGGAATGAAGAGACCGTTCCGCTGGAGAGGAAGGGTTCTGAAAAAAAGTTGGTAAAGTTATAGTCTGATTAACATGAAAATCAGAGATCACCTTAGGAAGGAACTTAGGGTGAGTACGCATGACAACCTTAGCAGCATGAAATACAGTATAAGGTTCCTGGCAACACAATGCCTGAATTTCACTCACCCTGCGGGCCGATGTAATGGCCACGAGGAACGCCGCCTTCCACGACAGGTGCTGCAGTGAAGTCTTGTGAATAGGCTCGAAAGGTTCCTTCATCAACCTGGACAGCACCACATTCAGCTACCACGAAGGCCAAGGAAGCCGAACAGGAAGAAACACCTTCTTCAATCCTTCCAAAAAATCCTTAACAGGAATCTGGAAGGATGTTTGCGAAGGGCACTTCCTGTATGAAGACAATGCAGCGAGGTGAACCTTAATGGAATGGAAATTAAGGCCAGACTGAGCTAGATGCAGAAGGTATGGAAGGATGACATCCTCCTTGCATCCTTGCAGGTTGTCGGATCATAGTTCTTAGACGTGCACCAGATGCAGAATCTCTTCCACTTGTAAGTGTAAGTAGTCCTAGTGGAAGGCCTCTTAGCCTCCTTCAATATGTCCATGCAATCCTCAGGAAGATTCAAATGGCCATATTGCACTATCTCAGGAGCCATGCCGCCAAACTCAACAATGAGAGGTTGGGGTGCACCATCTGCCCCCCAAACTTTGTGAGAAGGTCTGTCCTACACGGCAGCCGCCGGTGAGGTAGGAGAGACCGGTGAAGCAGGTCTGTGAACCACCACTGTCTGGGCCATTCCGGAGCGATGAGGATCATTCGCGCCCTGGACTGGGACAGCTTGATGAGCACCGCCGGAATCAGGGGAACAGGTGGAAAAGCGTACAGAAAGTTGTTCGACCTGCTGATCCATAACGCGTTCCCCAGAGTCCCCTGTTGGTACTACCTCGAGGCAAAGTCGCTGCATTTTCTGTTTTCGGCGGTGGTGAACAGATCTACGTCTGGAGTGCCCCACATGGCGAAGATGTCGTTGAGCACTTCGTCGTTTATGACCCACTGGTTTTCTTGGATCAACCTGCTGAGGGCGTCCGCCTGAACATTCTGCACACCTGGCAGCTGAATCGCCGTTATCGTCAATCATCTGGCTAGCAGCCAGTGCCAGATCGCCTGCGCTTCTTGTGACAGGGTGCGCGATCTTGAGCCCCCTGCTTGTTGAGGTAATATATCGTGGTCGTATTGTCCGCCTGCACAAGCAAGGAGTTGATCTGGAAGGACAGATGAAAATCCTTCAGTGCCAAGTGAACAGTTCTGAGTTCCAGGAAATTGATGTGAAACGTGGACTCTGCCAGAGACCACGTTCCCTGGATCTGTAGATGATCTGAATGCGCTCCCCTTCCCTGGAGAGACGCATCCATCACGATAGTCTGAGTGGGAATGTCCTTGTGGAAAGGAACCCCTCTGAGGAGATTCTCCGCTGAGCACCACCATCTCAGGGACTGCCGGGCGTGAAGCGACAACCGGACCCTTGTCGTCCAAGCACCCTCTCTTCTGGTCCCACTGATCCTCCAAACATTCCTGCAGTGGCCTCATGTGTAGGCGCGCATGTGGAGTGAGATACATGCAAGAGGCCATCGACCCCAGTAGAGAAGACACCGTCCTCAATGTTGTAGATGGAGCAGCTATGAGAGCCTGAGCCTTCCGAAGGATCGATAAGCGTCTCTCCTCTGAAGAAGACACGCTTGCTGACAGCGTATTAATGGAGGCTCCCAAGTACTGTAGTCACTGGACAGGAATCGGGACATACTTGGACATATTTATGTGCAACCCCAGCTGGTTCAGCAGGACGGCCGTCTTGTTGAAGTGCAATTGTGCTTCCTGGAAGGTGGAGGCCTTGATCAACCAGTCATCCAGGTAAGGGTAGACAACCACCTTGGTCTTGTGCAGGTGAGCTGCCACCACAGCCATGCATTTCGAAAAAGTCCTGCGTGCAGACTTCAGTCCAAACGGTAGTACGGTGTACTAATAGTGATTGGTGCCGACGAGAAAGCGCAGGAACTTTCGGTGTTTCTGTGCAATGGGCACATGGAAGTACGCAGCTTGCAGATCTATCAGGCACAGCCAGTCTCCCCTCTGTAGCGGAGGATAGATCTGGTGCAAAGACAGCATGCAAAACTTTTCCTTGCGAATCCATTTGTTTGCTTGTCGCAAATCCAGAATGGGCCTGAACTTGTTCTTGTCCTTGTTCTGCACTAGGAAGAAACGTGAGTAAAGACTCTTTCCCCTTTGAGACCGAGGGAAGTCTTCTATCACCCTTTTTCTTAACAGGATTTCGGCCTCCACCTGGAACTCGCGCAGTAGGAACTGCGAGCAAACCGGTGGAATTGCTGGAGGCGGGCTGGTGAAATGAAGACTGTATCCATTGCAAACAATATTCAGCAACCACTTGTCCTGAGTAATTTTCCTCCATTCTGCCAGGTAATGTTGGATGCTTCCCCCCACCGGAACGGGTAACGGATGAGGAGGAAGTAGCACCTCAGGGCCTAGACCCAGCCGGGCCTTTGGGCATCGAGGAGGACTGCTGGCAGCCTCTGCCCCTCTGTCGCTTCTGGAAAGGCCGCCTCTGGTACTGCTGCTGCTGATGTTGCTGCTGGCCAGTTTGATGACCCTGCCCCCTGCCCTGTGCACTAAAACGCCTCTGGAAGGGGCAGAAAGTCGTCTTCTGCTCCTTCGGCTTCTCTAACCCGACGGCCGTCAGGGTTTCAGCCTCCGCCTTCATGCGGGCCATCTCCTCATCGGCGTGTTTCCCAAACAATGTCGCCCCAGAGAACGGCAGGTTGGCTGCCCTCTGCTGGGCCTCTGATTTCAGGGACATCAGGCGTAACCAGGCATGACGTCTCAAATTTATCCCATGGCAGTAGCCATGGGCAGCCAAGAGCGAGGAATCCGCCGCCTCACTGATCACTTGATTGGACACCAACATGCCCTCGTTGAAGATCTCCTGAAAATCCTCCCTCTTGTGCCTAGGGAGATGCTCCAGAAACTGCTCTAGGGAGTCCCACAACGACAGGTCGTATCGTCCTAGGAGAGCCATAGCACTAGCGGCTTTCATGGACATAGCCGCCGTACTGCAGACCTTAAGACCCATAGAATCCATCTGCCTACTCTCTTTATCAGGAGGTACCATGGATGATGGGAGTAGTAGCATGTTGCTTCCTGGCTGCCGTGACGATCACCGAATCTGGTACCGGGTCCGATCTGAGAAAAGCCGGATCGGAGTCAGGTGGTCTGTATTTCTCTTGCAGCCGTGATGGGGCGGATCTTGTTGATGCCGGCGTTAGAAACAATTCCATATCCGGTTCTTCCAGCCCCGGCACCAAGGGCAACAGGGGTCGAGACAGCTGCCGCTTATGTAGGGTCTTGAAGATCACTGAGGTAGAAGGTGTGGGCACCTTCAGGGTAATGCCCAGCTTCACCGCTCCTCGCAATAACCCTTCCTGAAACGACACAATGTCGTCCACTGGCGACACTCTCGTGTGGGGGGAGTCTGACAGAGTGAGAGAATACTCCCTAGCACTGGACGAATCCGTATGACGGGATCTCGACTTGCCTTTTCTGTGACGACGCCGGGACAGTGTAGATGAACGACGGCCACTCCTAGAGCGGTGTCTCCGGCCGGATCGTGCTCTGGAGCGTGATCTGGACCTCCGAGGCCCTGGACGCTCCACCGGCCTGGTCGGGAGTGGAAGCTATGGAGGCAGCGCCAGAGTCTTCGGCTGTGGCGTCCCCTTAGGTGGTGAAGGGAAGCGCAGCATTGAGACAGACCTTGGAGGAGGCCATGGCGGAAGAGCCAGAGGGCCATGAGGAGGTGGTGGAAGAGGAGTAGTCTTCAGAAGAGGAGGACGAGGAGGACGAGGAGGAGTCCTCTGAAGAGGAGGAAGAGTGGGATTCTTCTAAGGCAACGGAGGCATAGGCGACCTTAGCCGAGAAGGTGAGTAAATTTGAGAGTACTCTGAGTCGGAAGATCTAACCACTCTCTTCTTCTTTGCAGGCCTTCGCGATGAAGTCCTTGAGGCAGACCTTCTACTAGACGAGCGCCGGCACCGCCATGACCGGAGACTCGTAGAAGCAGAGGACAGGCTGACCACCGAGCCCGGGGACGCCGTCCTTGTCCTGGCTCACCTCCTGGAGGTTGACTACTCCTTTCTGGACGTTGACTTCTTTCTCCACGTCGAAGGCCTCGACGCCGACACATCCCTCGACGCCGACCTCCGTTTTCCTAGACGTCGACTCCCTGCTCCTCGACGTCGAATGCCGAGTAGATCTCAACAGCGAACGGCGGTGTCACCTCGACGGCGAGCGCCGCCGCCTGGACCCATCACGATGTCGATGACTCCTAGATGTTGATGTAGTTCTTAACGTCGACCTCGTCCGAGGTCTCGACGTCAGCCCCCTCGACGTCGAACGGGGACACTGCTTCGACCCAGAGCCCTGGTTCGACGGGGAGCACACAGTGGTCAACCCTCTCGGCGCTGACATCGAGGCCATCGATGTCGACAGAGATCTGTACCGTTTTCTGGCCCGCCAGAGGCCACAGCACGGGCAGAGGACTCAGATCCAGTACTCCCATGCCCAGACCTATCTTGATCCTGAAGTTTCCTCAGCTCCAGGCCTTGGAGCCGGATCCTCTCTCTGTCCCTCAGGGTCCTCTTGGAAAAGGACTGACAGATCTCGCAATCTTGAGGGACATGGGATAAAGAGAGACAGAGATACATACTCCGTGGAAGTCCGAATTGGCCTTCTTCCTGGCACATTCAGGGCACCTGTCGAACAATGCAGGCATTTTCGACAGAAAAATGGCACAAAACTGGCAAAAAACCCCAGCAAATGGAAGAAGGAGTAGACAGACAGAGTGTGAAAACTCTAAACACTTGAAAAGTGTAAAAAAATTCGAATTAAACTCAAAAAGGGAGAGCTCAATGATCCAGGGTCCTGCTAGCAGGAGCCGGAAAAAAGAACAAAGTAAAAGGACTATTGCTGTGCATCTTGGGATACTAAGGGTCTCTGGAGAGTTCCTTAAAGGCACGGTATCCCTTTTCCAGACACATAATGGCAGCCTATGGGGCTTGTCTGTCCATCCCTTCCTCTATATCACTCCAAGGATTTTGTGAAGGGGAAGTTTCTCTGTTGGTGAATCTTAGCAGACTGTGGTAAATGTGATATTGGTGGAATATCCTTTGTATTTCTAGTTGAAGTACTGGACAGTGTAGCCTTGTGAATATAGGCTGCATTATTGTCTTTAATTTTCTCTTAAGTGTCTAAGCAGGACTGCACTGAAGACAGCTTAAGAGATTATTTTTGATTGCTCCGGGGTCCACGCACATGGGCGGGACTATTCACTAGATTATGACTATACACAGATCCCCTACTACAGAAACAGCATAGCACAAGGCAAAAAGTGGGGGTAATCATGCAAAAGGATCCTACCTTCCTACACTGTGACTTAGAAAGTTTTGGGACTTCCGTGTCCTCTTAAACATCTCTGCGTTCTTGCAGCAAAGGTGTCCAAGTTCGATGCTTCGCCATCTAATAGAGCTTCACGCTTGCCCCCACTGGGGGATTTTGAGGTCCATAAAAAAGACCAAGTCCGGAGGTAGAAATCTTGAACAGGCAAAAGCATGAGCAGTATCTGCCAGACGCAAGCACTTCATATGCAGCAAAAATTGTGTTTCTCCTGCAGTGAACTTTTCCAGCCAAAACCAATGGTTTCAGTTGGACCTAGGCCAGCGCCTATCTAGATTTGAGAGTACTGTGTAGGATAATGCCTGCAACCGTACACTGCTGGAATATTGAACTTCCATTTCTGAGACTAAGTTAGATGATAAAAATCTTTGATCTGACCTAACCCTCCTGGTGTATCCAACCCGCCCTCCAGCTCAGTCAGTGGAAAATCACACCTGAATTCCAAGCAACTGTGAATACCGATTAGCCCTTGGCATTTTGTAAGCACTTTTTATCTGAAATCTAAAAAAATCATATATTTCCTCAAATTAGATTTTTGTTGTTTCTGTGACATTTTGCTCTTTGCATTTTTTTCAAAATGTTGTTGTGGGATTTTTATTGTGTTGTGTTTTGACTCTAAATATTTTGTACTGCTAAATAACTTTCACGTTCTTTTAAGTTAAGCTTGTGTGCTATGTGCCATAGCTACTTGGGGTTTCAGCCCAGGGAAACATTTTCGAGACTGTATTTTACCTTAACAGGTTGGTGGCCTTATTCTTTATTGTGTACTCCCATCCACCACAATTAATAATCCACTTTCTCAAACTCGCAAAGAGAGTACAATATATATTTTAGGTAAAGGTTTTTAAAATAGGCCAAATAATTGCATGCTTGCTTTTTCCTCATTGGAAGCAAAGGTGTTGAGACAGTGTCATATGTAGGCTGGCTGACTGAAATAGGCCTGAATTAGTCCAACCGCTATCGCACCTTCAGACGCAATAGTGACAAATGACAGTTCCTAACCCAAATGGCCATTCAAATGTAATCTTGACATGTAACCCAGAGAAAAAAAACACCTACGGTAACTAATTTTAAGAATAGTTGGTCATGAATGCAAATATTGTCGGAGATAGAGAGACAATGTTTTTCCTCTCTTTTTCCAGTGGAAATGAAGTTTACGCTGCCTAAAATGGAATTAAGTGAGATCTAGCATTCAACCCTAGAACCAACGAAACGCGACAACTTGCACAGATAATTTGTGGTGTAAATGTGTGTGAAGTATGCATGTGGGGTTTGATTGTTGGTTGTTCTCTGCCTGGCCTTATTGTGTTTATAATATGAATTTGTGAATTAATTTCATGTTGCCAAATTGTGTACATAAGAAATGTCCTTCTGTAGTTTTTTAATAACAACAATGTTTAAAAGATTTAACAAAGGAAAAAAATATATAATTCAAATGGCAAATAAAAAAGAGAATGGAAATAAGTAACAGTTACATTTGTGTTTTGTTATGCCCATGATAGACTGTAAGAGGCTAGAACCCTCAAATAAATAGAGAGGTCATGAAGGAGTGTGTGTTTTGAGTAGTTTCTACATTATATTTCTTTCCTCTCTTCTCCCCGACCTATGAATTAGTACTTTAGAGGGGGTCCCATTACTTTCATAGAGAATTCACGGTTATTTTAAACTGTGGGATTGCGGTACCCATTAGCAGGGTTCTATGCAAATTTGTGACTTTTGGATAGGATCTGAGCATTTGTGTCTTTTCTTTGTATTCTTGTGTTGTTCACCAGGTTACACGGTTGTGCCAGGCTCGGTGATTATTTTCTTGCATGTTTGCACATTAAGAATAATATTTTTGGTTTTTCTTATATTAGCACTTGTTCAAGATCTTCTCTCCTGATTTCATACTGACTTTGACACTCTTACTCAGTTGCACAGTGTGGCTTTTGGGTGCCCATACCCTGTTATGTTCTGTCTTCATTGCTTTTTTCTTTTCTCTCTGTGCGTACCACCTCGATAATGGAGGGCTTAAAAACCTTTGGGTTCAGTGATGACGATTTCACTGCGCTAATATGGAGAGTCTTAACAGATAGTACTACTCCCCTAGAGCCCAGTGATAATGGAGAATGGGATAACTTACTCAATATGAGGAAAAAATTAAAGCGTATGGAATCACACGCCCATTATATGCTCCAGTATTTACGATCAGGAGTTATACCATCGGGTTGGAGAGTACGCAATGTACCAGCACTCTCTGTGGAGGTTCGTAAGTTCCTGGAGCGGTGGTCGCTCATTGCTAACCGCTGCTCCAGGGACTGGATGATCCTCATCATAGAAACAGCTAAGGAAATGATGGAGGCGCTGATTCAGGAAATCACATCACTGAAGGAAAAACTTAATACCTCAACCGCTTTAGAAGAAGCTAAAGCGAGGTTGGATAAAATCAACACAGATATGAAAGATTTCGAGGTCTACCTGACCAAGAAAAAAACAGAAAAATTGAAAAAGGATATCATGTGGTTTACACAGGAGAGGGCTTATCCCTATCTTAATGCCACATATTTTCAGAAATCAAATTACAATCAGGGGTGCCAAGGTAATACAAATAATTATCGTAGGCGTTTCCTTAATTTCTCCGATACTTTTTCATCAGACTCAGACAATGATACAGCACAGGAGATGAATAATCCCCAATATGAAACCCGTCCCTTTAGGGGTAGACAAATGGGTCAACAATCGGTTAGAGGTCAACCACATTTTTTACCAAGGGGCCAATACCGAGGGAGGAATAGGAGATGGGCACCAGACAGAGGAGAGCCACAACAGTTGGCCCCTCAACTTCAGCAGCGGTACCTGAAAACCAAGAATCACCAATACTGGGGCTAGAAGTAATTCGAAGAACAAACTAGGAAAGAATAGATGTTTTACCTATTTTCAATCTATCGTCATCTATTTTAGAGCCAGAAGAACGCTCAGTCCTCAGGCGAGGCCTGTCATTTGTTCCTAGTACTCGCCCCAATTAATTTAAACTGCATTAGGATTTGTTTTCGTTCTTCAGAAAGGTTAGATTAAAAAGAAAATTCCAGGATAGACCCCTGCTATTGAAGAGGTGAATCGCTCGAACTGCAAGCCTCCATCTCAGTTTACTCCAACTTTAGAGATGGTGGGCCCAGAAGTCCATATTTTTTAACAGAATCTCCTGAAAGAAATAACTAGGGTTGTTAAACATCTCCCTCTGGTACGTAATAATTTGTCATCCACTGAATACAGAGCGCTACAGGACATCAAATGGAATAAAGATGTGATTATAAAACCTTGTGATGGGGGGGGGGGGGGGCATAGTAGTTATGAACAGCCCTAATTATGATGAAAAGATCAACCAGATGCTTGCAGTCCCACAACATTACAAAAAGTCTCGTCCGAGAGAATTGGGCAAACTAAGAGATAACATTGAAGTAATAACAACAAGAGTATTAGAGCGAGGTGACATCTGCCAACAGGAATATAACTTCTTTAATAAATCTTGTCCAACCATACCGGCACTATATGGACTACGCAAAACACATAAGGATGTGGTAAACTCACCAATGCGCCCTATCAAAATGACCATAGGTTCAAGTACGGAACCACTGTCAAAGGATATCGACTCATTTTTATGCCCTCTTACCCAAACATACGCCTCATATATTCGTGATACTGGCAATATCATTGGTAAGCTTGAGGGCATGCCATTCAACCCCAAAACCGACATACTAGTAACGCTTGACATTGAGGCATTGTACACCAACATCCCTCAATGTCAGGCGTTACAGGCAGCAGCGTCACTGCTACGGAGGACTCCGGGTGACAGGCCTGATAGATTCCTGCTTGAGTGTTTGGAGACTGTCCTAATGAACAATTATTTTGAATTTAACGGAACCCTACACTAACAAATTAAGGGCACCAGCATGGGGGCTTCCTGTGCCCCTAGTGTTGCGAATAGCTACATGGGGGAGTGATAGAGGAAAAATATCTTCAATGAGGCGGCTCCATTTTTCGACAATGTCGTGACGTGGAGACGCTTCATTGACAATATTTTCTTCATCTGAAAAGGAGACAGCGACTCTCTAGGAGAGTTTATCTTGTGGCTGAATGCAAGCGATCAAAATCTGAGGTTTACATCTAAAAGCAGTGTACAATATGTTGAATTTTTGGACATTCTTATATCTGGTTCCAATTCAGTCTTAGAAATCAGTCTTTTTCGTTAACCGACCGCTAAAAATACCATTCTGCCATATCAAAGTTATCATCCTACAATACAGAAAGACTCAATCGCGTTTGGTGAGTTTTTATGTATTAGAAGAAATTGCACCACTTTGACTGAATTTCACAAACATGGTGATGCCCTCAAATTGAGATTGTTAGCTAGGGGCTATCCAAAAAGATTAGTCCGCCATGCATATAAGCGGGCCAAATATTACAACCGCGAATCCTTCTTGGAAGGCACATGTCGCGCCCCAAAAGAACAGGTGGTCTGTGTAGTTAACCACTCTCCCCATAACTTTAAAATAAAAAAAAAATCAGAAAAATTGGAAAATTCTGAATACCAATGATGAGGGTACCAGATTAGAGCAACCTTTGGTGGCTTTTCGGAGAAACCGTAATCTACGAGATATTCTTGTACAATCTAGATCAAATATTACGGAGGAGATGCCCCAATCTACCATCACAGGCCTCCCCATGGTGATGGGAAACCATGGATATGGATGCTGCCACGCTTGTGACTCTGCCCTAGTCACAGATTGTTTCATTTACCAGGGAAAGAGTTTCAAACTAAAGGACCTGATGAACTGTTGTAGCCAGAATATTGTTTATATTTTGACCTGCCCGTGTAATCTGGTTTACATTGGTGAGACGTCTTGTGAATTTAGGGTAAGATTCAGCGAGCATAAATCGGCGCTACGTAATGGCAGGATTGAAGCCCCTCTTGTCCAACACTGTCTCACTAAACAACATTCTGAAAAGAACATTATGTGTGGTTAATTTAAAACACCTAAGGTAACTAATTTTAAGAATAGTTGGTCATGAATGCATATATTGTCGGAGATAGAGAGACAATGTTTCTCCTCCCTTTTCCCAGTGGAAATGAAGTTTATGCTGCCTAAAATGGAATTATGAGAGATCTTACATTCAACCCACTCTAGGAATATTCTAGGTAAATTAGGTTGATAGACTTTTACTTGCAGATACCTCCTGCAATGATGGGGCGACAGCAATACCTGTTCGCTTTTCTTTATGTAGCCAAAAGAGAACCGTGTGGTACAAGTAACCATTGTTCTAAAGCACAGGTTACTACTTGTGTAATGATATATCTGTAAAAGACATTAGTTAGTGATAGATTCCTTACCTTAGAATATCCCCAGGCGTCAGACTGGATCCGGAAACTTTTACGTATCAGTACCCTTGCGCGTCAGTAGGCGTCGTCTGCGGCTCCGCGTCCGTCGTCGTGGGTGCCGTGATGACGTCGTCGGAGTACTTAGACGCCGCCTCCACGTGCTGACGTCAGTTCGTAGACACAGCCTTTCCGCGCCAGAAACGCAGAACTATGCCAAAAACCAACACTGGTGCCATGAAACTAGGGCCCTGAAAGGGGATGACCTTAACCCTAGATATTAGTTTCGCAGAACGGGGATTATGGGTGGGTCGGTAAGGAATCTATCACTAACTAAAAACTCTTACAGATATATTGTTACACAAGTAGTAACTTTTGCATCTGAAAGAGACACGTTAGTGATAGATTCCTTACCTTAGAATAGATACCCCAGCAATACCAACCCCGTGGTGGTGGGTCTGCGAACCAATATTCACACCAGAAAGTCCTGGAGGACGGAACGGCCAAAGAAGCCATCCCTCCGGACTTGACTGTCCAGGCAATAATGTTGTGCAAACGTGTGCAGCGAGGCCCACGTAGCCGCCTGGAAGGGCACGCCCAAGGCAGTTGTAGTCGCTGTGGCTCGAGTGGAATGAGCCCTCAGCCCCACAGGGGGTTCCTTCTTAGCCAAGGAGTAACACGCCTGGATACACAAGATGATCCACCGTGAGATGGTCCGCTTGTGCAACGCTTTCCCTTTCTTAGTGCCCACGTAACCAACAAAGAGTTGGTCATCCACCCGGAACTGGCGTGTGCGATCCAAATAAAATGAGAGCGCACGTTTTGGGTCCAGACGGTGTAGCCTCTCTTCCTCTCTCGAGGGATGCGGAGGCGGAAAGAAAGTGGGCAAGGTGATTGATTGCCCAATGTGGAAGGCCGTGACTACCTTGGGTAGGAAGGAGGGTCTTGTCCGTAACACAACCTTGTCCGGATGGACTGAAAGGAAGGGAGGTTTACAAGAAAGAGCCTGGAGCTCACTCACTCTCCTGGCAGAGGTGATGGCTACCAGGAAGGCAGTTTTCAAAGTTAGAAGGCGAAGAGGACAGTTGTGGAGTGGCTCGAAGGGAGCACACATCAGAAATGTAAGAACCAAATTCAAGTCCCACTGAGGCATCACAAAGGGCACAGGAGGGTATGTATGCGTGATGCCTTTCAGGAATTGATTAACGATAGGGGACTTGAACAAAGAAGGTTGATCAGGCAGCCTCAAAAAGGCTGAAAGAGTAGAAAGGTAGCCCTTGATAGTGCCCAGAGCAGAGCCCTGCTGGGCAAGAGAGAGAAGAAAGAGAAGAACCTCAGAAAGAAGGGCATTGAGGGGATCCACAGCCTTTGCGGTGCACCATGCCACAAATCTGTTCCACCTACATGCGTATACCGACTTTGTGGAGGGACGCCTGGCTGCCAGAATGATGTTACAAACTTCAGGAGGCAAGTCAAATGGCCTCAACTGTCGCCGCTCAATCTCCAAGCATGGAGGTGGAGACTGGACAGGTTCGGGTGGAGGACCGTCCCCTGCTGCTGCGACAGAAGGTCCTCCTGAAGAGGCAGACGAACCGGGGGATCGACTGACATACTGAGTAGCTCGGGATACCAGTACCTTCGTGCCCAGTCTGGAGCCACAAGGATGACTTGTGCCCAGTCGCGCCTGATCTTCTTTAGCACTCTGGGCAGAAGTGGTATAGGCGGAAAGGCGTACAGCAGACCGCAACTCCACTCGCGACAAAAAGCGTCTCCGAGCGAGTGCCGCCTTGGAAATTCCAACGCGCTGAACTGATGACATTGCGCGTTCTCTTCAGTGGCGAATAGATCTAACCAAGGCTCTCCCCACTGCTGAAAGAGACCTTGCGCCACGTCCGAGCTCAGACGCCATTCGTGATCCATCATGGAACGGCGGCTGAGTTTGTCCGCCCTGGCGTTCAGAGAACCTGCCAGGTGTTGAACCATCAGAGTCACGCCCTGATGTTCCAGCCATTGCCAGAGGCGCAGAGCCTCCTGGCAGAGGGCCCACAACCCCACCCCGCCCTGTTTGTTGCAGTACCACATGGCGGTGGTGTTGTCCGTGAACACATGCACTACACTCCCCCGAACAGAGGGGAGGAATGCCTTCAGTGCTAGACGAATCGCCCGCAGCTCCAAAAGGTTGATTTGGAGCCGGGACTCCGCCGGAGACCAGAGGCCTCTGATCTCCGCCTCTCCCATGTGGCCTCCCCAGCCCTGGAGGGACGCGTCAGTCACAACTATGTGCTCCGGTTGGGGTAGGGAGAGGGATCTGCCGCTGACCCAATCGCGATCCGTGAGCCACCACTGCAACTGTCTCGCAGTGCCCTCCGAGATCAGGACATGGTCGGATAGGTTGCCCTGATGCTGGGCCCACTGAAACTTCAGGTCCCACTGCAGAGCCCGCATCCGCCACCGGGCGTGATGCACCAGAAGGATGCAGGAAGCCATCAGCCCCAGAAGCCGCAGCGTCAACCTGACCGAAACCCGGGATAAAGGCTGGAAGATTGGAATCAGAGCCTGTATATCCCAAACCCGCTGCTCGGGTGGGTAAACCCGAAACTGTGCCGAGTCGAGAACCGCTCCAATGAAAAGGAGCTTCTGAGAGGGGCACAGGTGTGACTTCAGCACATTGATGGAGAATCCCAGCTGGTGCAAGAGGTCCGCCGTCGTCTGGAGGTGGCTGACGACTGTCTGGGGCGAGTCCGCCTTCAACAACTAGTCGTCGAGGTAGGGGAAGACTGAAACCCCTAACCTGCGCAGATGAGCTGCGACCACCGCCATCACTTTCGTGAACACCCGTGGGGCGCTGGTAAGGCCGAAGGGGAGCAAGGTAAATTGAAGGTGCTCGTGGCCTACCGTGAACCGCAGGTAACGCCGGTGGGCCGGCAGGACAGGGATGTGGAAATAGGCGTCCTGCAAGTCCAATGCTACCATCCAGTCTCCTGGGTCCAGGGCAGCTAAGATCTGAGCCAGAGTCAGCATTTTGAACTTCTCCTTCCGGTGGAAGCCGTTGACGTTCCTTAGGTCCAAGATAGGGCGTAGGCCTCCTTTGCCCTTCTTGGGTACCAGAAAGTAGAGGGAGTAGCAACCACGTCCTACTTACTGGCCCAGGAACGCGCTCAATGGCCCCCTTGGCCAAGAGGGCCGAAACTTCCTCCTGCAGGAGCCGCAAGTGATTCCCCCGATACGTGGTGGTATTGCGGTGGCATGGCTTGAGGGTTCGTCTCGAAGGGGAGGGAGTAGCCCCTCCAGGCGATCTGCAGGACCCACCTGTCCAAAGTGACAGTACGCCAGTGAGAGTGGTGATGGCGAACCCTGCCCCCCACTGTATTCACATGGACCAAGAAGCACGGACTAGGAGGGTTTAGAGGCGGATGCTGCGGGGGAAGGTGTGGACTGGCCTCGCCGTGGTCCCCGACCACCTCCACAGCAATTTCCACGGCCGCCACCACCCTGGTCTGTTAGTCTGCGGCGTGTGGCTGGCAGCACGTGTGGGGGCGCCCCTTCCTTTGCCACGAAAGGAGCGAAAGGCACCCGTTTGCTGGCACGGGGCCGAGAGGCCCAAGGACTTGGCCGTAGCCCTTGAGTCCTTATAGTGCTCAAGCGCATGGTCTGCCTTGTCGCCAAAGAGGTGACGGCCATAGAACGGCATGTCCATTAGAGTGTTCTGGACATCTGCCGAAAAGTTGGCGGACCTCAGCCAGGCGTGGCGTCTGACCGCCACCGTCGTAGCCATCGCTCTGCCTAGCGAGTCGGTGGTATCCAGCCCACACTGTATCAAATATTTGGCTGCGTCTCAGCCCTCCACAAGGGCTTGGCCGAGTTTGGCCCATACCTCCAACGGGCACTCTGGCAGCACTTCCGCCACCGTCTCCCACAGAGAGTGGGTGTAGCGGCCCAAGAGGCAGGCGGTGTTGGAAGACCGCAGTCCCAAACTAAGGGAGGAGAATATTTTCTTTCCATAATTCTCATACCTCTTGGATTCCCTGCCCGGCGGGGCCGACGGGAATGCGGTCTGGGAATTTGAGGCCTGGATGACCAGACTCTCGGGGTGGGGTGGGCGGATAGGAAACATGGGTCCCCCGGGGCTGAGCGGTGGCGTCTGGCCACGTTCCTATCTACCGGCGAACCCGTAGCGGGCCTGGACCAAGTGCCCACAAGAACATTCGACAAGGCCTCATTAAAGGGCAGCAGAGGCTCGGCCGAGCTTGACTGCGGTTTAAGGACCTCAGTGAGGAGGTTAGTCCTCACGGCCGCGACGGGGAGCTAAGGCCCAGGGCCTTGGCAGCCCTCGTCAACACCACACTATATGTTGCTCCCTCCTCCGTAGCCACGGTAGGGGGGAGACAAGACCAGTGTCTGGAGAGGTGTCCAGGCTTCCCCAAGGTCTCCTGCCCAGTCCTCATAAGACTGACACTCCTTGGTCAGAGGGTCCTCAAACCCCTCCCAATCCTCCTCATCACCCATCTCTTGATACTCAGGGTTGTCAATCAATGGGGCCTGTTCGTAGAAGTGGAAATGTTCAAACGGCGTCGAAAGCGGCGCCCAGCGGCGCCGTTGCGGCGCCGGAACAGGAGCGAGAAAGGCATCGGGGCCGGCGCCGCCCGAGGACGGCCCCGGGGATGACACCATACGGACCGACGCCGGGGGGGTCCACCAGTGACGATACAGAGCCCGACAAAGGTCCAGTGGGGTTCCGCGAGACCCGGCCCGGAGGTGCCGGCGGCGGCAGGACCGCTTGACCTCACGGCGCCGGGCCCGAAGGCACCGGCGGTGTCGGGACCGGGGGGCCCTGTGGCACCAGGCCCAAAAGCGCCGGCGGCGTCGGGGCCGAAGCACCCGACGGCGTCGGGGCCTAAGCCCCCGACCCGCTAGGGGCCCCAGACTGGTCCGCTGGGCCCGGAGGCACCGCGGAGCCCGTCGGAAGAGAAAGGGACCTCATGGCCATGAAGAAGCGCTCGATCTCCTCCGGCATCGCGTTCTGCCCAGGGACCGGAGGGTGTGGGGCAGGGCGCGACGCCCGCGACTCCGAAGGAGCCGCATGGGTGGTGCCACCCGAACCCCAGGCCCCATCGCCGAGCGTCGGGGGGAGTCAGAAGAGCGATGACGCCTCTTTGACTTCTTATGCTTCTTACCTGACGACTTCGACCCGTAGGAGTGGTGCCGACTCCCGGAGCTGTGGTGGCTCCGTCCCCGTGACCTTTTCCCTCGACCTCCCGTGGGACCGGGACCTCACGCGGCGCGGGGCCGACTGCCGGAGTTAGAGTCGCCTGCGGGACCGTTCCCGCCTGGCTTTCGAAGAGAGGGCCCGGCAGTCGGAGCAGGCCTTGTCGTCGTGGTCGACACCCAGACAAGTTAGGCACAGGTGGTGCGGATCCGTGACCGACATCGTGCGGTCGCAATCCTCACAGTGCTTGAAACCAGGCATCCCTACGGCACCGATCAGAGTCGAGAAGACTTCAAACAATGATCAAAAAGATCCAAAAAAAGTTAGTCAAAAATTTACTAGGGTTACTGCTTTTTCCAGATCTGCGCTGGCTGGCGCGGAAAAAAGAAGAACTGACGTCAGCACGCGGAGGCGGCGTCTAAGTACTCTGACGACGTCATCACGGCGCCCACGACGCCGACGACGGACGCGGAGCCGCAGACGACGCCTACCGACGCGCGCAAGGGTACTGCTACGCAAAAGTTTCGGGAACCAGTCTGACGCCTGGGGATATTCTAAGGTAAGGAATTCATCACTAATGTGTCTCTTTCAGATGAAGGCGATAGGCTACAGCATTGGTTCTATTTGAGTAAGTATCAACCAGGATTTTGCCTTAACTAACAGGGAAGGTAGATGTTAGGGATGTCCAGACTTGTTCCCTACTAATAGTGAATGCATATGTTAGGCATGCCCGTGCTAAAATAGAGCCCATTAGTCACTGTGAAAGGCAGAATAAACTACATCATTGTCCCGAGTTAGTGAGGGTAACCATAGATTACATCATTGCCGCGAGTGAGTGGGGGCAATCAAGAGAGAAAAAGGATAAAAGGATAGGTGTATTATTATAATCTAGATGTACCCATCCCGGTCACAAGGTGGCACTGGTGGCTTTTCTGTCTATTTTTATTATTTTCTCATGTAAATAAGTCAGATCCAACTAATGTCCTAATAATGTATTTTTCATGGTCACAGAAACCTATTGTGAGTCTCTTTGTATATATCTTTACAGGAAGTACCTGGGTGTAGAGAACACTGTTTGATAATCTGGCAGGTACTGAGGAAGGTGGCTTCCACTGCTATACATTGCCACCGAAACGCGTCGACCAGGTCTATATAATATCCTACATTTTGTAGTGACCCTGGCTTTGGGTGTTAGACTAGAACCAACAAAACCTGACAACTTGCACAGATAATTTGTGGTGTGAATGTGTGTGAAGTATGCATGTGGGGTTTGATTGTTGGTTGTTCTCTACCTGGCCTTATTGTGTTTATTATATGAATTTGTGAATACATTTCATGTTGCCAAATTGTGTATATAAGAAATGTCCTTTTGTATTTTTTAATAATAACAATGTTTAAAAGATTTAACAAAGGAAAAAAATAAATTCAAATGACAAAAAAAAGAATATGGAAATAAGTAACAGTTAAATTTGTGTTTTGTTATGCCCATGATAGACTGTAAGAGGCTGAAACCCTCAAATAAATAGAGGTCATGAGGGTGTGTGTGTTTTGAGTAGTTTCTACATTATATTTCTTTCCCCTATTCTCCTTGACCTATGAATTAGTACTTTAGAGGGGGTCCCATTACTTTCATAGATGTAACCCTCTCTGTCCGGCACTGCTAAATGTAAGTCAATATTCTTATATGTGACTTAATGTGAACCAGTCCTATCAGTCTATCAAAGTCAAAACTGTCACGTTGCAGACTGAATGTAACACTCCTTAGCACGCGTATATGCGGACTATGTGTATCCCTATAAAGTGAAAGCAGTGAGTGGTCATTCACTATTAGTGTTCTATATCAGTTGTTGTTGATAAATTATCAAGTTGTGTATATAAAGGTGCACATGTGCGTCAGAGAATATATTTCTTAGGTGGTTGGTGATCTAGTGGTCTCTCCATCATGTCGGGTCAGTACATAGTCATGGTACTTACATCAATGAACGATCATATTATCATAGAACATTTTATGTGCTTCATCTTAGGATACATTATTCATACATTCATATGCGAACCTCATTTCAGAATTATATTACATTTCACAGTGTCCACATGTGAGCGTGTTATGTATAAAATATGTATTGTGTCAACTACCTCCCTAGGAAGTAATGTAGCTCATGGTCAATGTTTAAGCCCTGTTCTACGCTTTGCATCTTCATAATCCAAAGGGCTTCTCTCTGTCTCAGGTTTAGCTCTCTATTACCTCCCCTAGGATGTCTAGGTGTGTGTTCTATTCCAAAGAATTCAAACATTCGATGTGTTGTTTGCGCGGGACAGATTGACATATGGGCAGCAACTGGGTATCGCATATCACCCTGTTTGACTGCCCTAATGTGTTCATTGATTCTTTCCCTAAGTGTTCGTATAGTACTGCCAATGTATTTTTTACCACATTTGCAGACTAGAGCATAGGTTCCGAATTTCATCATACAATTGATGTTAGTGTAGATGCAGTATTTTCTCCCAAATGGACCTTCAAATTCCGTCACTTTTTTGTAGGCCCATTTACACGCACTGCAGTTGTTACAGCTATAGAAGCCCTTTGTATGTTTGTCTTTTTTTTTTAAAATATTTTTATTGAGTTTCCAGACAGCTAACAGACAGCAAGAATACATACTTGTTCCTTCACAAGCCCCTTCCAGTTCATTTGAAACATTTTATAAACAAGCTGCTAAATACATCCCATTACACAGAGCCACCCCCTTGCAGATAAGTACAAAGTAATCCAAAAAAGAAAAGACACTGGGGATTAAGACTTTCATTCAAAATTCATCCAGTTAGAAAGAGGGGACCATAATTTATATCCAGCTATTTACTTCCTAATACCCTTCAACTTATAAAGAGCTGTTTCTAAATGATACATAGAGAGTAATTTTGTTTGCCACTTAATAACATTTGGAGGATCAGCATCAAGCCACTGGGACGTGATACAAGATCTAAACACAGACATGCAGATAAAAATAAAGCCTTCCTCTGCTATTGAGCCCATTTGAGACGTATTATCATCACATCCAAAGATAACCAAAGGTGTCGTTAGTTTTATTTGAATGTCTAAACTGTTCATTAAATAAAACTATACATCGACAATAAACTGGGCCAGCTTAGGACAAAGGAAAAACATGTGAGCAGCGTCAGCTGCAAATAAGCCGCATCGATTGCAATTTGTCCCCCGCCCAGTATTCCATTTTGCTAGTTTACTTGGCATATAATATAATTCGAAAACTGACATAAAATGTTGACTAATCAGAGAGCCGTTCAACAATACATTAGATGCCAATTCTATGCTTCTCTCCAAATCGACTTGTTCAATGTTCAACTTATTTTGCCATTTAACTCTCTGGGTCATTAAATCATCTTCTACCTTTTCCAAGAATATTTGATATAAAGGCCCCATTTTGTATCCCTCTTTAACTGTTTCAATAACCGCAATTTTCCCTAATATAATTGAATTCTTTGAAAGAAATTTAAAAAAATCGGTACGCTGATATTTATATTTCTCCCTTAAATACTCAAAAGAAACAAACTGTCCCCCCGAAAATAAATCCCCAAGCTTATGAATCCCCAAATTATGCCACCTCATCATAACCTGATCATTAAAAATCTCTGGAAGAATGGAGCATTTTTGAAGAGGTGTATAGAAGGTAAGATTAAGGCCAATTCCGAGCCTCCTCTTTATTGCCCTCCATATTACATAAGCAGTATATATAGTCTTAAATCTAGTTTTTTTGTAATAGCTCGGCTCCACAATTCTATTTAAGCATTGCTTAGCCTCAGCACCCATAAGCATTTCGTAGATAGATGGGGCGGAAAAATCCTCAGTTGGGTCCTCCGGTAGAATTAACACACCCATATGCTGTAAAATAGCTACCCAATGATAAAACTGAAAATTTGGGATAGCCCAACCTCCTCTTTCTCTTGGTAGCGTACATTTCTTAAAAGTCCTCCGGGCCCGATGATACCCCCAAAGAAATCTAGCACACATTCTCTCTATGTGGCAGAAAAAATGGGCAGGTATAACAAAAGGAATAGCCCTAAATAAATATAGAAACTTAGGAAAAATAAGCATCTTTAGTACATTACTGCGCCCAAAGAGTGAAAGCTTTAAATTATTTAATCTCTCTAGCAACTTATTAGAAGATACTATTACTGGGTCCACATTAATAGAAACAATATCCTCCACCTTGGCTGTAATCTTTATCCCTAAATATGTAGCCTCTTTTTCGACCTTGATTTGCTGCGGGCGGCCGGCTTGAGAATGTATAACCTGTGTTTTTTCAACATTTAATTTATAGCCTGAGATCCGGCCGAAAGCCTCAGCAGCTTCTATGATGTTTGGTAAAGCTATTACAATATCTGCTGTAAGAACCGCAATATCGTCTGCGTACGCGCAGACTTTAAAATCCCTGTTATTTACCTGCACTGGTTTAATTACAGTATTATTCTCCAAAGAGATAATAAAAGGGTCGATATATAGTGCGAACAGCAAGGGGGAGCAGGGACACCCCTGTCTCGTCCCCCTTGCTATGAGCACCTTCCCTGAGGTCTTCCCCGAGATTCGAATAACAGCAGACGGATGAATGTACAATGTCTGAATTGCCTTGATTAATTCGGCTGGAAACCCCTTCCTTGCCATTACAGACCACATAAATTTCTATGAGACCCTGTCGAACGCCTTTTCGGCGTCCAACAGGGCCACACCAACCGGAGAACACGTCTCCTGTGCCCAATCCAACAACAATATAATCCGCCTTATATGATCTGTGGTGTTCCTATGCTGTATAAAACCATGTTGTCTCAACGAGACTAGTCCCGACATCAGATCATTTAATCTATTGGCCATCAGTTTGGAATAAATTTTACTGTCTGAATTCAATAAAGAAATCGGTCTATAAGAACCCATTTCGGTATCTTTTTTACCTTTCTTTTTAAAGACAACGATCGTAGCAGTAGACCATGAATAAGGGGCCTTCCCCATAAAGGCTCGGTGACAAACTTCGAACAATTCATTTTTCATCGCATTCATGAAAGTCCGATAAAATTCTAAGGGGATACAGTCTGGGCCCATAGCCTTACCCTGAGCCAGGCCTAATATTGCTGATTCAATTTCTTCCCACACTGGTGAGGCCATCAATGCTATTCGCTGGCTTTCTGAAAGAGTTGCAGGGATCACATCCCTCAAATATTCCTCCACTTCCCCCCCTCCTGTATCCTCACTATATAACAATTGGTAAAAGCCCTGGAATGCCTTTAATACCCATTCCTTAGTCTCTTGAAGGACCCCCTGTAGATCTTTAATTTTTAAGATGTCACTATAGACCGTTTTCTCCCTTGCCCTTTTAGCCAATACTCTACCCGTTTTCTCGCCAAACTCGTATGCCTCTTCTTTATACTGAGTAAATTTTTCGGCAATTTGATGGGCAATATTAGCATATGCACTGCCCCTTTTAATAGTGAGATCCCTTTGGGCTAGGTGTACTGCCTCTACATCCGCATCTTGCCGTATTTTCTCTGCCAAGTTTAACTCAGCTATAGTGACCTGCTCAAAATCTTGTTGATGTTTGACCAAAATCTTTTGACGTTTAAATTTAGAGAAACTGAGAGTTTCCCCTCTAATTACCGCTTTGAAAGCATCCCAGACTATTTCCTGAGATGCCGTGCCTTTATTAATAACGAAAAATTCCTGAATTATTTTAGTCATCTGCAGACAGTACTCCTCGTCGAGTAATAATTTTCTGTCGAAAGACCATTGTTGCAGCTCCCTTTTTTCGTCCAAGTTGAAACCCAGCTCTAATACTATAGGATTGTGGTCAGATACAAGCTTAGGGTTGATTTTAATTTGAGCCTTGGCTAAGAATACAGATGTAATAAAAAAATAGTCCAATCTCACAAACTTTGCATGCGGAGCGGAAAAAAAGGTGAAACCAGGGTCCTCGGGATACTTTGAGTTCCATACATCATACAGGCCATGATCCAAGACTAAGCTCCGTAAAGCAGAAAAAGCTAACCTCTTTCTTCCAATATAAGCCTGATTAGAGCGAATATTCACCCCTGCATCTATATTGATATTGCAGTCTCCACACAATAATACTGGCAATGTCCACAGCGCTAGTTCTATGTTCAGAAAATTATATAATTCCGCATCATCCAGGTTGGGCCCGTAAATATTGCAGAGCGTAAACCTGTTTTGCCCGATCTTAAACTCCGAAATGACCCAACGACCCCATTTATCAGCCGCCGCCTTTACACATTCCCCAACTCCCCGTCTTATCAATGTTGCAACCCCTCTTTTTACCCCTGATTGTTTAGAACAAACTGCCAGTTCCAAGCCCATATTCTTTAGATAACCCCTATTAACCCAGGCGACATGGGTTTCTTGCAAACACAGAATATCAATGCGCAACACCTGCACAATTTTTGCTAACACTTGTCGCTTCTTAGGGTCATTTAGGCCACATATATTTAAAGTGCAAATTCTAATTTTCCTTTCCACAGCCATTATAGCTTAAGCGACTCTTCTTCCTAGAATAGCCTAAGTTCTTAAGCATGCCTGTTTTATACATGAGTGCATTAAAATTTTCCTCTCGTATTTTGCAGCTTATACGCTCCTTCCCTTGCTTCCGTGATGCCCGTTTAAGCTCCTTACTGTCTGTCGCTGTCTTTTTTCCCCCACCACCAACCCCCTGTGTCCCCCTCTTACCCCACCCCTCCCTTCGCCCCCCACCCCCACCCATCCTGCCCATCACATGAGGCCCAAGGACCATTAGTCCCTGTAAAGTATGGAGTGCTGTGTCCCACCCCCCTGTCCACCAAAAATTCCAAAATTTGAAATAAATAAATAAATAAATAAACACAGTCATGGAAATCTGCAAGTTTGTTACCTATCCGCCTAATTGAGACCACCACCCCTACAAAGTGTCCAAGTACTCTTTGGCCTGAACTTCTGACCAAAAAAATGTTGTTTGTCCTTTAACTGTGACTTTAAGTTTCGCAGGATTCTGTAGATATACCACAGCCCCCTTTTTTTGGAAGTCCGAAATCAATTGACGGAGATGCCATCGTTTGGAGACTGTGGCCTGGCAAAAGTCTGGTCTGACAAAGAAGTTGCAGCCCTTGGCTGTTGCCTTCCTGTCAGGTCGTGCAAGCGCAGATATCTCTTCACGGGCTAAAAAATTGTTAAAGCAAACTAAGATTGCTCTAGGGAGGCTCTCTTCTCCTTGACGCGTTTTTTTTACTGTAAACGGGAACCGATGTGCCCTTTGAATTTCCCTGAGCCAGTCCCATGATGTCAGTGCTGGGAAGGCTTCCGTCAACAGTTCGGCCACAAACTTACGAACATCGGCGCCCTCCTTCTTTTCTGGTATACCCAAAAACCGTAAATTATTTCTTTGCGCCTGGTTTTGAATATCCGATAGTTTGAAGCTCAGGTCATCCCGGTGAGCCTTGATGGTCTCTAACTCTTCTTTTTGTGCCACAACTTGGTCTTCTAAAGCTGATATACGGGCCTCCGTTTCTGTAACTCCATCAGCAGTCTCACCGCCTAATTTGATTGCCCGCCGAACTGCGTTCTTAACCTTACTGCATGTGGCCTGCATATGCATGTTCTCTGCTTTAGACTCTGCTCTATGACCCATCATAGTTTCATAAATTGTAGCCAAAGTTATCTCCTGTGGAAGTGCTATCGCAGGCACTAATGTATTTAACATATTCGCTGACTCTTTACCACTTATTACCTCCTCATGATCAACCATATTTTGCGTTTGTGCACTCCTTATGGCTCCATTAGGGATCATATTGGTTTCTGGAGTGTCCTGCCGTGATCCTTTCTTCCTTCGCTTCTTAATCGTAGTAACATTAAAGTCGGGGGAAAGTGTACTTTCTCTTGAACCCTCATCAGAGCTGCTACCCTCACTGTCATCCCCCCAGTCTTTGATCACATTCAAGTCCTCCTCCGAGGATGCCTCTGACAGAGAGTAAAAATTTTCACCAGATTCAGGAACCTCTGTCCCCCCTTGCGCTCCTTGCTCCTCCTCTATTGAAGTGAACAGACCTGTTGCAGGGTCTAATGCTGTGTTTACGATCTCAGCATTACCACTCCTTACATCGGCTTTATCCAGAACTCCATTTCCCAGAATGCAACTGCCCTCAATCTGACCAGCACATCGTACCTCTGCATTTAGACTTGTATCCAAAGTGGCAAAACTTTCTACTAAATCTGAAAGTCCATCTTTTAAATGCAATTGAGAGCTCTGGTCTACTGCAGGAGCTGCTTTCCCCCTGCCATCCGTAATCTCTCTCACTGGTTCCACGTTCCGATTACTCTGTCTCTCAAACATCGCAGGGACAGTCTGAATTCCTTGCTTGGGTACCCGGGGGACAGCCCCACTCTTCCCTCGACTTTCGGCTCCCTTTTTAGAATGCTGCTTGCCAGAGGTAATGGGGGAATCACTCATACTCTCACCTCCTTCACCTGAAGCTATTCCACACGCCGTCTTCTCTTCCGTCTCCTTTGATTTCCCGCTGCGCGTGGTGACTTTCACAGCTTCATTTGCTTTCCCATGGGCTTTTGGTGGCATCTTTTTTCAGCGCAGCACCGCCTCGACCACGCACTACACTGCCCCAAAAAAATTGGAGGAAATCGCCAGAGAGAAGCCCGAGGCCGAGAAGTTAACAGAGTGCCCAGCATCCAACTCTCTTTACAGCTGCCTGTGTTTTCCTCTGAAGTACACGGCAGTCTCAGCTCCAGCTCCGGGTGTTTTTTCTTTCCCTACTGAGAGGTATAGTCTATGGCGGGCAGGAGCTTAAACCATATTCCTTAATTCTGTATTTATTTATTTTTTTCGCCACCAGGCAAGCAGTAAAGCCCCCGCCGGTTTTCTTTCAGCCAGCACCTTTCTGCGTTATTACTCTCACTCGCTATACAAGCCGTGATGGTCCTAAAGCCTGCCCGGCATCCAGCGTCCGGCGTGCAGTCGGTGTTTCATCCACAGGAGCCGTGATATTCAATCCAGGGTTGTAAAGCACTTTGTTCACATGCTCTGAGAAAACATGGGCATATATTCAGTGCCACAGCTCAATTAGCACCAGCCCGCAAAACCAGAGTCCATACGCCTTCCGTAACTGTGAAAAACGCCGAAGGAACAGGAGAGGGGGACTGAGCTGTCTACACAGCCCAAGCCACGGCCATCTTGCCTCTCTAGCTTTCCACTCGCCCTTTGTATGTTTGTCTAACCAAGTTTCTTGGATCTTCTCATTCGGATAACTCGGGCTCAGTAAGTTTCTGATTGTTTTTCCTTTTCTGTATGTCAGTGTAGGTTTCTCAGATATGTGTCTCTTCAATACGTTATCAGTCTTTAGGAGATGCCAATGTTTAGTTAGGCTTTTCATTAGTATCCCAGACCAATTGTAACCGGTGACTAATCTTATTTTGTCATCTTTTTCCTTATTTTTTGATTGTTCTCTCAAAGTGTCCGCCCGTTTGACCTTGTCTATCCTCAGTTCTGCTTTATTTAGGATATTTTTACTGTATCCACGGTTTTCAAACCTATTCAGAACTCCCTTTTTATTCTGTTCAAACTCCTCATCTCTACTGCAGTTGCGTCGTGTCCGTATGAGTTCACCATATGGGATTGCTCGTATTTGGTGTGCAGGGTGAGCGCTGGATGCGTGCAAAAGTGAGTTGCATGCTGTAGGTTTTCGATATAGTCTGCTGTGGATTTTGTCATTATCAGCAAATAATTCTACATCTAAGAATGGTATTTTTGTTTTGCTAAATTCCATAGTGAACTTGATGTTAAACTCATTAATGTTCAAATATGTATAGAAATTTAGTAGTTTTTCAGAAGTTCTGTCCAGATCATGATACAGTCGTCTATGTACCTGCCCCAGAAAAGGATTGAGTCATTCCATTCTGTGCCCGATGGGCCCCAGATCCTCAACTCCTCGAACCAACCCATCACTAGGTTTGCGTACGATGGTGAGAATCTGGAGCCCATGGCCACACCCTGTTTTTGTCTATACCAATGGTCCTTATATAAGAACACATTGTTGTCCAGTATAAGTTCTACCATTACTGAGCATTTTTTTGATTGCAGTTAAACCTATTTCCCTTTTGATGCATGTGTATAATGATACCACATCTAAGGTAACTAGTAACATGGTATCATCCCAGGCCAAGTCAGCCATAATGCCCAAAATATGTTTTGTATCCCTGATGTGGGATGGGAGATTTACAACCAGTGGTTTTAGAAAAATGTCCACATATTCAGATATCCTTTCCGTAGGTCCACCAATGCCCGATATAATCGGTCTACCTGGGGGGAATTTGTCAGTCTTGTGTACTTTCGGAAGAGTATATATGCATGGATATCTTGGATGATCCACTCTGAGATAAGTGAGTTTATTGTCGTCCAGGAGACCTGAGCCATGCCATTTCTTAAGGTGTAAGTTAATGTAGTCCGTGAGCTTCCATATAGGGTTGCATTGTAATTGTTCATAGCATTCAGGGTTAGCTAGTTGTGACAGTATTTCTGTTTCATAATCACTAGTCCTCATGATTACCATGTTGCCCCCCTTGTCAGCTTCCCTGATTGTTAGTTCCTTATTGTCACTCAGTTCTTTAAGTGCTGTTCTTTCCCTGTGTGTCAGATTGTCTTTCTGTAAGTGTGATGCCGTTTCCCTGAAATCATGCTTGTCTAGGTCAGCAGATACGAGTTTATGGAATACATCAATACTATTGCCTGCAGTTAGTGTCGGTGTCCACTTCGATTTATCTTTAAGGTTGCTTGATATATTGTAATCTGTGTGTATATCTAGGTCTCGCATTATCATGTCTATTGTGATGGCCTCATCTTCACAATCAGTAATGGACATCAATAGTCTAGTGTTCTGAATATCCTCAATCGAGTGTTCATTACATATCAACACACCAAGATTCGGTTGCAGATCTTTATTTATAGTCTTGTTCAAATCAAAATGTTATTTTAGTTTAAAACGTCGAATACATTTGAAAAGATCTATTTTCGTGGTACATAAATCTCCAATATTATTGGGGCAAACACTCATACCTTTCTGTAACACAGAAATCATATCTTTAGTCAAAACAGCATCACTTAGATTCATTACAGCAACATTATCTACTTTCTCTGATTCGCATTCCATGACCTGGTTCTCATCCCTGGTCGACCTGTATTTCCTCGCCCCTCTCCTGCCTCTCCTTGTTTTCCTGGTGTAGCCTGTCTGCGATTCTCTCTGTTCCCGGTCTTTATTCTTTTTATCTCCGATAAAAAATTATTGGTGTCATTATTGGTGTTACTAGCACCACCTAAGTCCTCCTGTTCACTTCCACTAGTGTGTGTAGTATTCAGCGATGTCGTACTGGAGCTAGCAGATCTATTTGCTCCTAAGTTCTGAGGGACAAAGATATGTTGCCATCTGTATATAGATTTTCGGTCATAGTTTCTAATGATAAACATACGTCACACGATCATTATGTTTATAGATGTGGCCCTCATCGTGAAGAATTATAATAGGTTCATAGACCTCTATAAGAAATAGAGGTGCATTCTGTGTTATACAACAATAGAAGTGTATTTAACCATATTGTGATTTCATACTGAGAAAATTGCGTAACATCAACTACGTACTATGACAGCTTATCAAGGTGTGGGTTGCATCTTCTAAATGAGAAGGAATGTTGTATAATATGTTTCTAGAAACCCACTGAGTGGACACACTATTATAATTCTTCCCGATGAGGGCCACATCTATAAACATAATGATCGTGTGACGTATGTTTATCATTAGAAACTATGACCGAAAATCTATATACAGATGGCAACATATCTTTGTTTTTGTTTGTTTGAACTTCTGCAGCCTTGAAAAAGTCATGGGCTACACTCCCAGTTACGACGAAACACGTGTCGGCTGTGTGGAGAACTTCCAGTGATCAAGAATAAATACAAATTTATGTATTAATAACAACTACGTATTGTGATTGTTTCAAAGGGTGGCAACACCTATATATAACAGTACTATGATATACGTGTGCTAAGGAGTGTTACAGTTTGTTTGAGGCGTATGCTCATGTTTGGAAGGATTAAGTGGTTCCTTCTACCTTATAGCACCGTAAGATATAACGTTTGGACTTGAATATTTGTGAGACTTTCTAAGTGGCGCCGAATAACCTATATCAAACCACTGCTTGTGCTTGAGGTTGCAGACTGAACTTTACCCAGCCATTCTGGCTCGTCTACAATGCAGTGCTGTCAAGTTCTCCCATGTCATGAGTGACAACTTCAGGTAGTCAGGGCTTTTTAGCCATCATTACTTTGCCTTAGAACTATTGGAGTTCTGCTTGTTTCATTTAAGCATGGATTCCAACATACCAGCATGCAAAATATTGTTGGCTAAGATAAGTAGCATGCTTGGCAATTGTGGAAAGAGGTACTAAAGGGGGTGGTGATGGACGGAGCATCTGAACAAATCACTCACACCCAGTCAACAGATCTGGGTTTAATCCATCACCGTTCTTTAGCCCACACTGCCACCCCAGTTCAGACATGGCCATTTGCAAATCAGTCTGACCCTGTGCCTCATGGGAACAGTCCAGCTCGAACTGCCAAGCCATGCCTTCCCTGGACCGGAAACAAGCTTCCTAGGACCGGTTTCTGGCATTACAGCCGTCTTCAGCCAGGCTTGCTTGAATCCAGTGGCAAAGTGAGCAAGGGACTCATGTTTGAGCATACCCTGCCAACTTATGGCGAACAAAGCGGTACAAAAGGGGGTGGTGATGGACTGGGGTGGCAGAGAGGGCTAAAGAATGGTGATGGATTAAACCCAGAACTGTTGACCGGGTGTGAGTGTTTGATTGGTTCAGATGCTCCGTCCATCACCACCCCCTTTTGTACCGCTTTGTTCGCCATAAGTTGGCAGGGTGTGCTCAGATGTGAGTATCATTCCTGTCCAACGGCTCAAAGGTTGTATTAAAATCGCCTGCAATTATGACAGGATTCGCCTGATCTTGTGCCTAGGAGCTCATCTAGAGCCTCTACAGTGATAAGACTTCCTCCCACCTCTAGCCCATCTCGCATATATGTTCTAGATGTCAAGGACGCTAGAGGGACTACACAACAGTCGAATGGCCAGGATATCAGGGTTAACTGAGGGAAGCTCTGGAAATCGAAAGGCCAATACCTTAACAAATCCATATCATTAACCCCCCTGAAGGAAGCCCTTTTCTTCTTGTAATTGCTGGAATATGAAAGTTATGGTACACTGGACAAACAAATCAGAGCAACAGACCACGTTTCCTGAAACAAACAGATGTCATATTGTTCCATAAAATTGTTCCAGTTCTCAGACACAGTTTTGGACCTAAGCCCTGCGATGTTCCATGACATAAAGGATGTTTGATGTAATGCATGTGGGGGGACACAATAAATACCATTCCCATCAGTTGACTTCTCTACAAGGGATCTCTCTTCTCGGTGTCCACTGGGGATAGGAGCTGTTGAATTAAGTGAATACTCGTCATCTTGAACTATGGAAGTTGGTTGGGAACTGAAGTTCCTTTCCTGAGCCGGAGGAGGTACTTGCTTCCCTACACAGGAGAGTGTGGTAGTCAGTCAATTTCCCGAAGAGGAGATGATCTAATGTCAGGTAAATTGTCGGGAAGAGGGGAAGCTGGTGGAATTGCCTCATGGAGTGAATGTTTAATACGGATGTTAGAATTCGTTAAACGTGGAGTGCGTAGATCGAATGCCACCAAATTTTCAGCTAATTCTTGATGAAATAATGTAAGTGCTATAGCATCCGTGGTGCATCCCTTGTTTTGGCATCTATATGCCCCTTTGATATCCTCCCTGATGACTGACCAGCATGCCAGATCCTTTGGATACTTTTATTAATTAGGGTGGTCTTAGCCTCTCTCCAGGTGTTAAATAAAAGTTTAGGTACACCTGTTAGATATACCACCTTTGCCTTTTTTATGGGCATAGGGGTATTTCTAATAGGGTTGGGTGTTTTATCCGAGACAGAGGGTGCACAATGGGATGCAATGGCTATGTCTAAGTTGGGGCGATATTGCAAGCCTGTTTATGGCTCCTCTCATGCTTAGTTTGCAGATGCACAATTTGGTGACATGGTAGTGTTTATGGACTCCTCCCTCCCTCCTTACTAGGTCCAGTGGCCCCCTCTGACGGCCTTCAAGGAACACTAGCCGATCTCTCACCCTCTAACCCCCCCCACCCCCCGAGACTACTGCTGGACTAGTCGGAGGAAGGCTTATCTGTTTCTTAATCTGATGAATCTCGAAAAGGGCCATGGACAAGGAGTCAGAAAGCCTACTGACAAGGACTTTTAGATATTTTACTAACTGGGCCAAGTCTAATACCTGGATCTCAGGAGGCTTACAGGGGGAGTCCACACCAGAGATGGCACCATTCATAGGACTAAGAGACCTGCCTCGGGTCAAGGAGAACACTGGGGTAGTAGATACAGTAGTAGGTACGGTATCCAAACTATACCCTTGACTCTCGGCAGGTATGCCAGACAACCTATTTTCATTTGTTACACAGATGTCCAAGCTATTAAGGGGGGCGTCCAGGGCAGGGTAAATCTGGGCATGGGGCACCGAAAATCTGTTCTTTCAAGGAAAGTCTTTTAAAAGCAACATGGCAGTATTGTCACTAGCGATTCGGTTAGGAGTAGGCACTGAAATAGCTAGCCATTGTGAAACTGGATTTGATCCTAGAGTCTTCTTGAACATAGAGGGAATGTGCCTGGGCACGGTATAGTTACATGTATCGGAATGGACAGTAGGTGTCGAAGGCTTGTTCGAGCCTGGTGGTCCAAGTAAGACCTCACAATCTGACATTAGGCTATCAACACGCTCAAATACCCCTTTTTTACCAAAATTGCTGCCTCTCACAGCATTCTTTTTTTATTTCCTTGTATGGACTACCCCAGACCTCCCTCCACAGCTTTCCTCTTGCCCATAGTGACCACCTAACCGACACGTGATTAGGATAGATCAAACAAAGTACCTTAAGACTGCAAGAGATCAGACAACGTCCACTTGGGCTGGTCCTTTTCAGAGCAGGTGAAAACAGTAGAGTAGCCAAGTCCAAAGGGTCCAACAGATCCACCAGCCAAGAGTAGGCCCAACCCGGCTTCAACCAGCTGCGGACGGGCCCGCCCTTTGCCCAGGCGCGTCCTTCGCTGTGGGAGCCGCAAGCAGGCTATATGCGCCTCCTGGTGCTTCCGAACGTCGCCAGTAGCTCCAGCCACGAGGGAAAATGGGGGATGTAGTCCACTGGCAGCAACAGCAGGGTGGCAATGTGGCAAGTGCAATAACGGGCTCCCGCACAGTGGGAGCCCAGAGTAGGCTATATGTGCCTCCTGGCGATTCAGAGTGTCGTCAGCGGCTCCAGCCGCGGGGGAAAATGGGGAATGTAGTCACCTGGCAGCAACGGCAGAGTTGCAATATGGCAAGTGCAATAAGGATTAGTTACTTACCTGTAATCCTAGTTCTCTTCCAGGGGTATCCTCATCAAAGTCATAAGCATTAGAATATTCCCGCCCATGCGCGGGACCCCGGAAACACTATATTATATGTGCCCCACATATATATATATGTATATATATACATATATATATATATATAAACATGCAATAGCAGCCAAATAGTATCAAAGCTGAAATATGCTGTGAAAAATGTCCACCAAACATGAATAATATGCATTAGAAACATGAGAAACAACACCAAAGATTGTTTAGAAAATGTTTTAATGCTCAGACAGCAGTAGAAATTCTCATAACTCACTGAAAGCATAGAAAGCTCCCAGGCTGCATTGCAAACACACATTCTCATAACTCACTGAAAGCATAGAAAGCTCCCAGGCTGCATTGCAAACACACAGTCTAAAAAGAATGAAAAGATAACCTGTAGCTGCATAGCTATAAACTGACACCGTGCCTTTAAGGCACCCATGACCCCCAGTACCCCATCATGCCTCAGGTGTGACAGTTAGGTCAGTTGTTCTTTTCGGAGACTGAAAAAACCCAATAACAAATAGGTTAACAATATCTCCTTATTAAAGAATGTCCTTTGCCCGGGGAGGCGGGAGGGTTGCTTATGACTTTGATGAGGATACCCCTGGAAGAGAACTAGGATTACAGGTAAGTAACTAATCCTACTCTTCCAGGGGATCCTCATCAATGGTCATAAGCATTAGAATAGAATAGCGAGCCTCACCTCATCTCACTGTGGGCAAAGGAGTAACAATACAGTAATAGCCATACTAAGCCTAGTAACAACTAAGCTCGTACAGGCTGCAGGCAACCCAAATAGATTCCTCAAAGAGGCTTGTCCTACTTGAGTATCGGCCCTGGAATCAGATTCTAGACAGTAATGCCTCGTAAAGGTATGAACTGATTTCCAGGTTGCAGCCGTGCATATTTCTGACATTGGAATGTCGTGCAAGAAAGCCACTGTGGCAGCTTTCCCTCTGGTAGAATGCGCTTTGGGTGACACCAATAAAGGCTTGCCTGCAAGCTGGTAGGCCAATTTAATGCAGGAGACAATCCATCTAGAGATGGACCTCTTGGCCGCTGGAAAGCCCGTTCTCATTGAACCATAGTTCACGAACAGCTGATCCGACTTCCTGATTCCCTTGGTTTTTTCCAAATAGAACTTGAGCACTCTCTTTAAATCCAAGGAGTGCAATGACCGCTCTGCTGGGGTCGCTGGATTTGGAAAAAAAGAAGGGAGGGAGATGGACTGATTTATATGAAAATCAGAAACTACCTTAGGCAAGAAGAATGGGTGAGCCCTCAGAACCACCCTATTGTGATGGAAAACAGTATATGGTTCCTTCGCACAGAGCGCTTGTATCTCGCTTACTCTGCGCGCTGATGTAATTGCCACTAAAAAGGCTGCTTTCCAAGATAGATGTTGCAAAGAGGCCTTGTGGATAGGTTCGAAAGGAGGTGACATTAACCTGGATAGAACCAGGTTCAATTCCCAAGGAGGAGAAGGATTTCGCACAGGGGGATAGACTTTTTTCAACCCCTGGGGAAAGTCCTTAACCACCGGAACCTGAAAGAAAGAAATCTGATTAGGCGATTTCCTGTACGCTACTATAGCTGACAGATGCACTCTAATGGAAGCATATTTCAATCCAGAAGTTGCCAAGGAAAGGAGGTATGGCAGAATTACCTCCTCCTGCCCTTTAGTAGGATCCAGGTGATGATCCCTACACCATAAGTAAAATCTTTTCCACTTGAATGCATAGGACGCTCTTGTGGAAGGCCTCTTAGCCTCCTTTAAAATGTTCATGCATTCGGGAGGCAAGTTCAGATGTCCATATTGCAGGACCTCAGGTGCCATGCTGTTAGGTTCAGTGATGAGAGGTTGGGATGCAGTATCCTCCCATTCATCTTGCTCAACAGGTCCAGCCTGCAAGTCAGTCGTCTATGTGGACACACAGACAGATGCAGAAGGTCCGGGTACCACCACTGCCGTGGCCAATCCGGAGCTATCAAGATAATCTCTATGTCCGACCTCAGGAGCTTGGACACTACCTTCGGAATCAGAGCAAGGGGAGGAAACGCGTAAGCGAATGTTCCCGACCAATCCATCAGGAGAGCATTCCCCTGCATCCCTGGCCGTTGGAACCTGGACATGAAGGCGTGGCAATTGGCGTTTTCGTCGTCTGCAAACAAGTCTATGGCTGGACGACCCCAGCAACGAAAAAGCTCTTCTACCACTTCGTCGTTTAGCACCCAGTCTGGCTGATCTTCGAAGTGCCTGCTGAGTGCGTCTGCTTTTACGTTCAACTCGCCTGGAAGGTGCACCGCCACTAATGTGAGGCCTTGAGAGAGAAGCCAGTGCCAGATGGTTTGAGCATCTCGGGAGAGTGGGTGAGATAGCGTGCCTCCTTGTTTGTTCAGATAGAACATGGTGGTCGTATTGTCCGTCTGAACTAGGACCGAGTTGGACTCGATCGCTGAAAGAAAGCTTTGAGAGCTATAAATACCGGTCTGAGTTCCAGCATGTTGATGTGGTATGTCTGCTCCTGCGCAGACCACTGACCTTGAATTTGAAGTGGACCCATGTGCGCTCCCCAGCCTTGCAGAGAGGCATCCGTCACTATAGACTGGGATGGAAGAGGTTGGTGAAAAGGCACTCCCACCAGCACATTCCTCCTCTTGGGAAAGAGTGATACGATCTTCCCAACGCCCTGTTGCTTTGTCCCACTGGTCCTCTAGAGCCTGTTGCAGAGGCCGCATTCTCAGCCTGGTGTTTGGGATGAGAAAAATGCAGGACGCCATGGAACCCAGCAGGGATGCTACTTGTCGGGCTGTTGGAAACCGAGACTTTAGCAGAATCCCACATTTCTGTCTCATGGAAAAAAGTCTCTCCTCCGAAGGAAACGCTTTTCTCAATTTTGTGTCCCGAACGGAGCCTAGGTAGTGGATGGACTGTGTAGGCCGCTGGACTGACTTCTCCAGGTTCACATGGAGTCCGAGACTGTGCAACTGGTACAGGCAAAGTTGCAGATCGTGTGCTACCCGTACCGGAGATGGACCCTTTAGGAGCCAGTCGTCCAGGTACGGATAGATGAAGAGTCCCTTTTTGTGAAGAAAAGCCGCCACCACTGCCATGCATTTGGTGAAGACTCGTAGTGCGGACTTGAGTCCGAAGGGTAGCACCTTGTACTGGTAGTGTTTGTTTCCTATGACAAACCTCAAGTACTTGTGATGCCGCAGTGCAATCGGAATGTGAAAGTATGCATCTTGCAGATACACCGAACACATCCAATCTCCGGTTTGAAGATGTGGGCATATTTGGTGAAGAGCTAACATGCGGAACTTTTCTTTGACAATGTCCTTGTTCAAGAGACGAAGATTGAGTATGGGCCTGAACTTGTCCTCCTGATCTCTTTTGGGGACAAGAAAGTATCTGGAGTAAACCCCCTTTCCCCTTTGAGAGGGGGGAA
Organism: Lissotriton vulgaris; assembly: GCF_964263255.1. Classification (NCBI taxonomy): domain Eukaryota; kingdom Metazoa; phylum Chordata; class Amphibia; order Caudata; family Salamandridae; genus Lissotriton; species Lissotriton vulgaris. The sequence continues at coordinate 483,673,584 of NC_141693.1, read as the reverse complement.
CTTCCTCTATAGCTCTTTTTTGTAGCAGGATTGTCACCTCTCTCCTGAGCAAGCTTAGTTGGTGAGGGCAAGAGCTCTTTGGAGGAATGCTCCTTGGAAGCGCACGGAAACGTAGCATGTATCCATTGCGCAGTATATTCAGCACCCATCGATCTTTTGTGATGCTGACCCACTCTGCCCGGTGTTGTGAAGCACTTTCTCCCACTGGAGTGGGCAACGGCGCCAGAGGAAGCCACTGCTCAGGCCTTTCCTCCTCTCGTTGTGGTAGAGGACCTCCTCTACCTCTCTTGGATTTTCCTTGAAACTGGGATTTCCCCTGGTTCCTATTTTGGGACCACTGAGGGGTTTGAACCCTCTGTTGAGCCCCTCTTCCCTTGCTGGTCTTGAAACGGCGTTTGAACTCTTTTTTTCTTTTCCAGACCCACCGCCTTTACTGTATCCAGCTCTGTCTTCATACGAGTCATCTCTTCGTCAGCATGTTGTCCGAAGAGAGAGGACCCCGGAAAAGGGAGATTTAGGATGCGGTGTTGAGCATCCAGCTTCAAACCTGTGAGACGCAACCAAGCTGACCTCCTGGCACAAACCCCATGTGAGCAGGAGTGTGCCGCTAGAACTGCACCGTCCGCTGCAGTGCTTATCAACTGGTTCGCCACCAGACATCCTTCTGGTCTTCTTTTGGAAGCTTTGACTTAGAGCCTTATGGGACTCAATGGAAAGGTTTATCGTATCTGCCCAACAGTGCGGCCGCACTCGAGACTTTCTGTGTGGAGGCAGCTGAATTGCACACCTTGCGACCCAACGAGTCTTGTGACTTGCTGTCCTTATCTGGTGGTGCTGAAGAGGAAGCAGCCACTGCATGAGTCTTCCTTGCAGCTGCCACTATCACAGAGTCCGCTGGAGGGTCAGATTGTACAAAAATTGGGTCAGATGGAGCTGGTTTGTACTTCTTCTGTATGCGGGCCGGCACCGCTCTGATGGCTGCTGGAGTAAGGAAAACGTCCTTGACCGGATCCATTATCCCCGGGACCAAAGGCAGCAGCGGGCAAGAGACAGATTTTTTGTGCAAAGTTTCAAAAATTACTGTCGTAGCCACCTGGGGGACAGACATCTCAATGTTCAGTTTCTGAGCTCCCCTTTGTAGGACATCTAGGTAAGTGCCTATGTCATCCACTGGAGAGGATCTAGAAACAGGACTATCCATTATCGTAGGAGAGTAAACCCTCTTGGAAGACCGGGTAGAAGAGATAGATGAAGTAGACTGAGTTCTTCGACGTATACGGTGCGCACCGTGCCTCCTCTCCCGTGATCTCCTTGGGTGTTCCTCCCTTCTAGGAGAGCGAGATCTGACCGGATCTTTTCTTCTGGGTGAACGAGATCTGTCCGGATCCTCTCTTCTGAGAGAACGTGATCTAATCGGATCTTCCCTTCTGGGAGAGCGGGATCTGGTTGGTCGTCTCACAGGCGATCTGCTTGCTTGGCGCCGGGGGGGGACTGCGTCTGTCCACTTCCTCCACCAGTCTCTGGAGAGGAGATCTGTGCTGAGGACTGACCTACTCTTGCATACGTCTGGCAGCCCCTGACTCTCGCCAATGATCCAAAGACTTGTACCATCTAGGTGACAGTCTGACCTCCGCAGCCGAAGGATCTGGTTGCCGTACAGGCGATCTGTGGACAGGACTTCTGGATCTTGAGGATGTTGTCGAAGAGCCAGAAGACTGCGACGTTGGAATGGCAAGAAGCTGACTCCGTCACCATGATTACAGAGTTTCTCAACAACAATCGATCTCTTTATGGATGCCACGACGTCGAGCGTTCCGGCGTTGGAAGCTGAAGCTGAAGGGTGTGAAGACTTCTCTTTTGAAGATGTTTTAGCCCTTCTTCACCGGAGACCTTCCTCTGGATGACCTGTGAGCCTGGCCATAAATGCAAATCCTCTCCCTGTCTTTGAGAGTTCTTCTGACAGGTGCTCACAATGAGGACAGGTACCTGGATCATGTTCCTCAGGCAGACACAGGATACAGACGTCGTGGTTGTCTGATTTTGTCTTCTTGTTTCCACAAGAAGGACATTAGTCAAAAAGTGAAGGCATTCTCAGATGAAAATGTTCACTAATCTGACTGAAAAAAGGCAGTTCCTTACTTGACTAGATGTTAAATGTCAAAGTAAGTAAAAAAGTTGTTAAAAGTGAAGTAATTTTCTGTCAGAAAACAGAAATTTAGTGGAGCTGCGTAACCAGGATCCTTCCTGAAGGAGCCAGAAAGAACAACTGACCTAACTGTCACCCCTGAGGCATAATGGGATACTGGGGGTCATGGGTGCCTTAAATGCACGGTGTCAGTTTATTGCTATGCAGCTACAGGTTAGCTTTTCAGTCTTTTTAGACTGTGTGTTTGCAATGCAGCCTGGGAGCTTTCTATGCTTTCAGTGAGTTATGAGAATTTCTACTGCTGAGCATTAAAACAGTTTCTAAACAATCTTTGGTGTTGTTTCTCATGTTTCTAATGCATATTATTCATGTTTGGTGGAAATTTTTCACAGCATATTTCAGCTCTGATACTATTGCATGTTTTATATATATATATATAATTATTTATATATATATATATATATATATATATATATATATATATATGAGTATATATATGTGGGGCACATATAATATAGTGTTTCCGGGGTCCCGCGCATGGGCGGGAATATTTTAATGCTTATGACTTTGGTGAGGATAGCCCTGGAAGATAACTAGGATTACAGGTAAGTAACTAATCCTTATTGCACTTGCCATATTGCAACTCTGCCGTTGCTGCCAGGTGAATACATCCCCCATTTTCCCCCCGCGGCTGGAGCCGCTGGCGACACTCTGAATCGCCAGGAGGCACATATAGCCTACTCGGGGCTCCCACTGTGCGAGAGACCGTTATTGCACTTGCCACCCTGCTGTTGCTGCCAGTGGACTACATCCCCCATTTTCCCTCGTGGCTGGAGCTACTGGCGACGTTCGGAAGCACCAGGAGGCGCATATAGCCTGCTCGGGGCTCCCACAGTGAAGGACGCGCCTGGGCAAAGGGCGGGCCCGTCCGCAGCCGGTTGAAGCCGGGTTGGGCCTACTCTTGGCTGGTGGATCCGTTGGACCCTTCGGACTTGGCTACTCTACTGTTTTCACCCGCTCTGAAAAGGACCAGCCCAAGTGGACGTTGTCTGATCTCTTGCAGTCTTAAGGTACTTTGTTTGATCGATCCTAATCACATGTGGGTTAGGTGGTCACTATGGGCAAGAGGAAAGCTGTGGAGGGAGGTCTGGGTAGTCCATAAAAGGAAATAAAAAAAGAATGCTGTGAGAGGCGTCAATTTTGGTAAAAAAGGGGTATTTGAGCGTGTTGATAGCCTAATGTCAGATTGTGAGGTCTTACTGGTGGAAATTCTTCACAGCATATTTCAGCTCTGATACTATTTGGCTGCTATTGCATATTTTTATATATATGTTTATATATTTGTATGAGTATATATATGTGGGGCACATATAATATAGTGTTTCCGGGGTCCCGCACATGGGTGGGAATATTCTGATGCTTATGACTATTGATGAGGATCCCCTGGAAGAGAACGGGCTTCCACGCTACGGGATCCCCGAGCAGGTTATATGCGCCCCCTGGCACTTCCGAGAGTCGTCAGCGGCTCCAGCCGCGAGGGAAAATGGGGGATGTAGTCCCCTGGCAGCAACGGCAGAGTGGCAAGTGCAATAACCGGCAGTCTATTCTGACACTTCAATGCCTAAGAGTTCCACTGCCAGTTAAATACAAATAATTACCTCTATCGAATTTCCGTAGTTGTGACAATATATGAGAAGGGAAAATTAAACTTTAGGCAACTTTTCGAATTGTGGACCAAAGACTGTATAAAATGTACACTCTACTCCTATTGGAAGTTTGCCAAATTTAAATAGTAATTGGCTAATTTTGAACTCCCCAGGAAATATTTTCTTGCATACAGAAAGTAAAGGTTCCTAGAATTTGTTTATTATTGCTGTACTTTTCTGCACTTTTAATAAAAATATCAGTCTATATACATGGTGGTGACAAGAGAATGGCACTAAAAACTGAACACTTAAAAGACCCTTAGAAGTACACCAAGATGACCTACAAACTGTATGTTTTAAAGACATCAATAAGGAGATTTAAATTGCCACATGGAAGGAAGTTTTTAAAAGTTTTTGTTACAGCCATTTATAGTGTAATGTAAGCAGCTGCTACTCAGAACCTGTGTGAGCTACATTAAGTCTCTGCCAGTCTCACTTCAGGCAGACCCACATTGCTTGTTGTCAAAAGAATGAGGAAAAACAGCAACATCAGCAGTTGGCCATGTCTGAAGCAGCAAGATTAATATAGGTTTGAAGTATAATAAATGCCAATCTCAGCAAATAATAAATCAGAAGAGTAACATTTTGGAAAGAATAATTTTATTTGCAGTTGATTATAGCCAAACATACATCTATACAGTGATCAAAATGTCACTTAATTACAAAAATTGATTTATATTTTATTAGATTTATTAACAAAGACTCTTTTAGCACATACACACCCTGCAATCTGATTGTTTTATAAAATAAAATCTGAATCACAGTCAAAATAAATACAAATAGATTAGAACACATAATTTAGTTTCCAACCACATATTATGAGACTAGCCCGGTACATTCATTCATCGAATGTTAGAATCCACAGTCAATAGTTTAGGTACAGCGTCCAAAGCTTTCATACTTTTTCCAGTCCAAATCCAAGCAAATTAAAGTGTCCATGTGCAGTCACTCTCCATATCCAGATGCAAAATATCAGATTCAACAAAAAAAAACTTTACTTTTCAAAAGGAAGGACTTCAATCTCACTGGGTAAAGTTACCCAATAAAAGGGCACTTTTCATTGTTAGACTTCCTCATTACAGAACCATGTGTACGTTTTAGGCAAATGGAAAATGTGCTTTCTCTGTTTAAAGTGTTGGAAGCCATGCAGAATAAAGTGCATTCCCAAGGTAGCAACGAACATCATCCCCTTCTAATACCGCAATTTAAAATATGGTTACGTTGGACAAAAGTATAACACTGGCTATATTGGAGACAGGGGAGCGGTTTAGATATTGGTAATCAAATACACCATGAATTTAATGGTGCTGGAATTAATCAAAAGTAGGTAATGTCTAATTTTTCTAGCATACAACATACACATTTACACATCACGACATCAGATTTCCAGAAGCATGGAAAATGTTTTGCGGGTGGTGACAAATCAGTGGAACAGGTTATGACCATCTCTGCGACCAACTGAAGAAGTGCTCCTTCAGAGGGAGTAATATTTATAAACTGTTTAGGACAGCCGATGAGGCTGAGACAGTATTACATATTTGAGAAAATCTAGTAAATTACTAGAAAAGTTGTAATTAAATCTAGGAACCCAACTGCAATCTAGAAGGGATGCCTGTTTAAAATAACTGGCATTTAGCGAATCAATATCTAAATTGCTTTATTCTGAAGCAGCCTTCTGGCAAAGGAACCCAAAGTACTTACAATTGCCTAGGCAATAGTGCTATTTGTTACCTTTTTAAGTCTGCTGAGACGCTTTCTCTCCACAATATTTACTTTTGCAATATTTAGGTAAATAATAGAAATGTAGTGGGCATTCATTTAAAAATGCACATAGGCCTTATGTTCCCTGACTTTTTAGGGAAAACTAGAAAGTGATGTCAGTGTACACTATAAGTATAATCAGTTACAGCTGAGATGAAGAGGAATTAAGGGTTATTTATTAAAAGAAAATGCTTGCAACTTCTAAAGGCTGCACATATTTTCATGTTCTTCTGGTCGCCTCAAAGACATGGAAAAGCTATGTTTAAAGATGGTTCTCCTAAACATGCCACAAAGACAGTAAAGAGACAATATTCTGTTACATTTCAATAAACAATGTCGTATCTTACTGGGGAAAGACAGGAGCTCCTGCCACTCCATGTACTAAGAGTCTACTCCTGACCTAAAGCCAATACCTACAATTGAGGATGAAGCTGCTGAACTTGAATAACGTTTTCTTCCACAATCTGCCAGGAGCATGAAAGTATCTATACCGAATTCATTATGTTACAATGTCTCTAGCACGTTTGGGTTAACATTCACAAGACATATTTACATCCCCTATGGACTCTTTACCAAATGCAAAAAAAGACACAACTATCTTCCTCAGATTTCCAAGAGATCTACTGTACTAATCAGAATTTTTAAAATAGTTTTCAGAAATAACATCAGAATAGAAGTTTCATTATTTCTGTGAAGCCCAAGGCCATTCAGGCACACTCTGGTTCCATGACTATGATATCAATTTGTATTTGGGTTATCAATACAATCAATGCAGGGTTAAGCTCTTCACTACTAAAGCTCCTAATTAATTTCAATTTCTAAGAGACCAAAGGTGAGACAGGCCTTTTGAGTTATTTATCAAGGAACTATAAATAACAGATTAAGAATTCATTTTGTGAGACTAGTAATCAGCCTGATTTGTGGAACATATGCAGGGGACAGAAACAACTTAGGCTTCAAACACTAGAAAGTAGCTGGCTGTCAAAGCCCTCAGTCACATGCATTGTATGTATCAATCAACAGTTGAATCACAAAGAAAATCTGCATTCCCTGAAAGTGGGCATTTGTCCCACAGCACAAACATAAAAGTGCCCATACACATTAGCTCAGTATACGACACATTCTAGGCCTCTCCTCACCAATCAGTAAAAAAGAAAAATAATAACTTGGCAGTGGGGAAGATGAAGAGGCTACTACAACCAAGAAATAGGGATGCACCATATAACTTTGCATTGCACAATTAAAACAGGGTTGGCACAGTTACATGCTCAAAATAGGTTGGCAAAGGGTTAATTAGATAAAGGGTGCTAGACACATTTAAACTTGTTTTTAATCATTTACATACTGTCTGTTCTCAAAGCTGACAAACCTTTTCTGCAAGTGGTTAAATGCTTTCAGTACAGCTGACAAGAAATATATTTTCTTCCTGCACTTACTGTACACGTAAGCGAATGCATGCATATTAAAAATATTACCTATTAAAAGATCATTTGATGGAAAGATTTTAAAATCACAGGTAATACAATATTTATTTATTAAACTGGATTACATTAACTGATGTATCAAAAGCTTATTGAAGGTGCTTGAAAGTTAATGTGACAAAATAATTCTTTTGGTACCATACAATCCCATGTAACTTTTTTTATGAAACAGAGGAAAATACTTAAATATGTGTGTGTGCAACAATTCTTTCAGCTTGTTTAAAGAATCTGTGAAACGTTTGTATAAATGGAAATGTTTGGAAATTTGACTTATGTTATGCAATATGTGATGTACTTTTCAACAAAAAAATAATAAGTTGGGCAACATTTGACTTTGGTACTTTTATAGAAATGATATTCACCAAGGCGGTTTGGGTTATTAATCATTACACCATATAAAACCAGATTAACACATCTCAATGTATTTGCTAAATGGATGATTTATGTACTCCAATATATTGTTAGAGGTAAGAATGATATATTTCTAAAGTTAATAACCTCATTGAAGTGTTCTTGATCAAGCACTCATTTTATATTAAAATCTCAAAGTGTTTATTAATTTCTAGCTTAGAGACTGATGTGATTGTACTACTGCATTTTTCACAATTGAAATAAACATAGGATACTAAAATTTTAAACAGTACATTTACCTCATTTAAAAACAGAATATGAGGCCACCTATAGCTACCCATTGTATTAAAGTTCTCAAACAATTATTTATGCAGTGTTGCTTCCTGTTTCGCCACACGGTACCGCATGCAGGACTAAAGGCACTCCATTGAAACAGTTAAAGCAAAACATTTGAACATTAGGAGTCAAAATACTTATAATATATCTGTAAACATGAAGCTATTGAAATTCAAGAAGTGTATTTGTTTTGCCTGACACAGTATATACATATTTTACATTTTAGCAATAGGAATGTTCAAATCTTTGAAACTATCCGAGATACTGTGAGCATCTACCCAGCTATTACTTCATTATTAATGAGAATAATAAATGTAGTCTTACAGAGATTTGAAAAGAATTTCATACTAACACATTCAGCCTTAACTCAACTCAAATCCAAAACCCACGTAGATTATAGGTTTGCACAAGTCCTTCATACACAGCTAACCAGAAAAACAATCATACATCAATCAATACAATCAGACAAAGAACAAGGGAAAATAGAATACTTCTATATTTCTTCAAATCAAAAACACAGGAAATGTATACAATTATTTTTCATATTCACAATCTTAGGATTAACCTTATTGAGTTATTTTTCTATATAAGTAAACATTAAAACAGCGGATTTATCACATGCCAAAGCATCTTTTTTTGCAAAAATTCAAAGTGCAAGTATTTCATGAAATTATTAAAGGAAAGTATCACAATACTACAATTATGCAATAATTCGAAATAACAGTTGTTAATAGGCACAAAAGACATGGATTGCAGAAAATAATGTTTACAAGTCGTCTACTCCTTCATGCTCCTATTCCTACAAGTATCTGGGGTGTAATTTATATTTATTTTATTATGCAAACTATACTTCTATGGTGTTACTAATTAATCCATCACAGAGTTGATACTTCATCTCTTATTACATCACCATCGCAAGTAACAAACCAGTTTTTGACAAATGTTTAAAAATACATAAAACATCGGTTGTAAAAATGAAGTTCAGTATCAAAACAAAATGTAACTTAGACAGTGTACTTATTATTTACCACATTATTAAACCGGTATGGATTTAAAACATTTGGAAGGAATAGGTCTTCAGATATTTAGAAAAAGTATTATGTTTTTAAATAGGTAATATATGTTTCACTGTGAAATATCCAGCACAAATTAAAGATGGACTAATGATATGTGGTCATTATTTACTTGCAGCTCGAAATAAATGCTTCAAATAAATGTTGCAGACAAATACCTTATGCATAGGTCATTTTGGGTCAATTCCACATAGTTAGAAAGATTTTTTAAGTATTCAATTAACAGAGGCATCACGCAATTTTACATGGCAGATTATAAAGTCAATCAAGCAAAATTAACCAATCTAACTAGATTAGCAAGGAATCATCCATGAAGGGAAAACTCAAAATCTTCCTAGGAAAGGCACATGCTGGGAGCAAATAATTACATGTTGAAGAACAGCAAAATATAACCATTTTAGAAGTCCTCCCCTTTGTGATCAGCAACATGTGAACTAATTCCCGCCAATGAACTGGTAGGTGTTAAAAACAATGAAGAGAAAAATATTAACTTTTGAAAATATCCACTCCTCAGGAATCTTTGTCATGCTAAGAGAAAATAGGTGAGAGCTCCTGAATGGTAGGAAAAGAAATACAATGACATCAATATTGCCTTTTCATTATTAATGCAAGTTCTACAATAGTGAATGCCAAAAATATAGAAGTTTGTATTTAACAGCCACCATTTAAAATAAATGAAGAAATCCTCTATATCTAGAAACCATTTTTGACAGGCATGACACTTCTGTAAATTGTTGAATTCATCAGCAATGGGCAGCATCAATTCCATGTAATGAAAATAAATGTTAACATGTTACGTAACTATAAAGGGGCTCCATTTCAATATTTTGGTGATAATCACAAACTGTTCGGCATTCACAATTGTAATTTATCATGTCTTAACAATAGCAGGCCATAATGCATGCATTCATACACCTACTTGCTTATGTAAACCCTGTGAAATTGATACTCATTTTGTAAAGACAAATATGGCCAACATAGTGCACTAGTTTACATGATTTCTTTTAAGCAATCTGAGTGCACAGCTGAAACAGTTTTACAAAACTAATTTAAGGCCCAAAAATATTAAAACCTATTAAATGATTAGCAAATTCCAAAAAGACAGTGTTCTGTCTTGTAAGTGAACATGAGACTGACTTCAAACATAAAATTTCTTGGAAACATAAAACATGGCTGCCGGATTAGGCCATTTCATCTGTAGTCTTCAACTAGAGAGCAATTAAAGTGCTAATATATGTTTTGGCATTGATTTGGTCAAACTAGACCCAATAGGCTTGCGGGATATTCCAATATAACACAATACCAACGTTAAACATTCACCAGAGAAAACCTACTCCTAGAGCCAAAGGTGTTTGGGAGGGGAAAAGGGATGCGTAGAAAGGTATGCTCTATTATAACAGCATTACTACTATATTTTGATTCTATGTTCAATGAATGCTTGGCCATCCTAACAGCTAGTACAGACAAAAGTACCCAACTGATATAAAAAAAAACTTGAAACAGGAACTGAAACATTACAGAATCAAGGGTAAACGTATAAAGCATGTACATTTGGATAAAGAGCAAACAGAAAAAGCGCCGTAAAGATAGGTCCGGTTTCCTTATGTACCAATTAAGTCAGTCACTACTCCAGAAAAATGTAAATGTTACTCACACAACCACATAGCCAACAAAATAAAATGGCATCCTTGGGTCTCAATGAAACTTTTGTATTTGAAATTAGCAAAGATAGTAAGAAGTTCTCAACAGCTGTAAACATTAAATGCAGGAGAGACAAATCAAAGATGTGGTTCCAAATGAGTTCCAGAGCTCGAAGTTATCAACTGATATCAAAAACACACGGAAATATATTTTTAGGAATATTCTGAAAAAGTCAACATAACAATCTGACAAACATGGCAATTTGTAATATTGCAGAACAACATAGAAGATGTGAGACTAATTTCCATCTTCACTGAATGCTAGGAGCTGACAAAACATCTTATTTCAATTCTTGGATATGGCAATGAGAAAGAAGGAACTACTGATCTTCCAGAAAGAATCCCACAAATAGAAAAGTTAAAGCAATTCACATTTTTAAAAGCAGCGAAATAATCTTTTACAAGAAAGAAAAAGAGGATCTTGTTTGATACCAAATTAGGAGTAATCTATATGACATCCTACCATAAGAAACCCAACTTTTTTCAAACTCACAACTTAAAAATAGTAATGTATATGCGTTTTCCAAACAATTGAAACTTTCTTGAAATTCTGATATAAATGTATAACTAAACAAACCCCACAGAAGTAATAACACTAATTTTGGCGAATTAAAATGTTTAAAGTTGTAACACTAAATTGTATCTCAATATGTTCGGAAAAACGTTGACAGCCAATTGTAAAGATACTTAAAGTATTTAAGATACTGTATCAAAGAATAGTATCATCCGTCTAAAGAGTGTGATGGCCAAAAAATGAAAATGGTCCAAATTCTGTTTGTTTGGTCTGCAAAATGTTGCTCCCTGTTGCTAAATTCTTTTTCTTGAAACAATACAGTTTATTTCAAATTTTACATAGTTATTCATTTAAAATGTTTCTAAAAAAGTAATGTTTTGTTACATTGTTTGTAACAGTTTGTGAAGGGTTCTTGGTTTAGGAAGACTTGATTTCAATCATTTTCTCTCTGGTCATTTACTCCAATTGGAAATACATATTTTGTTTTAGATACACTTAAAAATAACAATATTTTCAGAATGCTTTAAAGAGCCCATGTTTCACCACATGTGTTCAGTGAAAAATGCAGGAGGATATTTTGTCAATATACTAACCAGAGGAGACCGATTGGTCTTATTGGACTTTAGATTGCAAATGAAATATTACGCTTGGTACAGTACAAGAGGGTTAGGCCAAAATGATGCAGGTGGAAGAATGTGGTACCTATGAAAAGCCACAAGAAGAGTAAGTAGGCAAATCTTGGAAGTTGAAGAGAAGACTTAGGGGCCCATTAGGATGGCAGGCGGATCCTATTGTGAAATGGAACCACCCGCCATAAGGGCGGGTGACCCGTGGGGGACATTAGGATGCGCCCGTCACAGTGGCGGGCACATCCTGCATTCCTGTCATTGTGGCGGGCGGTGCTTCCATGAACAAAATGGCAGGCACCACGCAGTGCCTGCCATGTTGTGCATGGACCTGCAGGGGGGGTACCATAGGTACCACTCATGTGCACCCCTCAGAATCCCTGGGGGCCCGCAAGGGGCCCCCGCAAGCAATCCCTGCATGCCTTTCCGTGAAAGGCATGTTTCCATCCCACCCTAATATGGCTGGCGGTGTCTAACAGACTCCACCACCATATTAAATTATTGGGCGGAAAAGCGGCAGACGATCTTTCAGTCTGCCGCGGTCCCCCCGCCATAGTAATATGGCGTAGGAAATGGGTCCGGGGGGAGAAGGATCTTGGGAGGATCTCCACCGCCATGCGGGCGGTGGCGATCCACCCGAGATCTCATTGGGCCCCGTAGTCTTATGTCACAAACGTTTGGCCTTTCACAGCCTCTGGCTGTCTAAATGCATGCTTGTGTCATTTTAGACTACTTTCTAATCCCAAAAGCCATCCTGTTTAATAAACAAAAGGCTCCTTAGATTGGTCTGTAGGTTACAGCATCTCAAACTTCCAAGGCAGAGGAGAGAAAGTGTGTAATATGCTATAGAATCCCATATTGGAAGCTGCTTCCTCTGATGCAGGGCAAACCAAGTGTTGCATTTCTCCCTTCTCCAACTGTGCACATTTGATCGTCCACCTTTCCCGTAAGCATTAGCTTTTAATGTGCTGGGTGATAGCGGACCTTAAGAGCAATGTTCTGTGACAGTCATCAGCTACTCAGTTTCAATTTTCCCTTTGCACCATGGTAATATGAAGTGCTAGGACAATTTCCTTGAAACTGTAAAGGGATTTATGGATATAAATGACTATTCTAGAGGAGAAATACTGCGTGAAAGGGAAGGAAGAGTGAGAAGCCTTCAAGAAGATCGTTCTGGGAAAAATATCAGTTAGCTGTGATCTTGCGAGGAATACAAGAAACTGGAAAATGCTAAGAAATTAAAGGTGGGTAGAGTTATTGAGGAAGAGTTAAGGGGAGTGTTTGGAAAGGTGATAATTCTTTCTAAGCTACTGTATTTTTTCTAACTGTAATGCAGTGTGAGGCACCTTTTCTCAATGAACACTCTTGATGTCTCAGCCTCTATTTTAGACTGATAAAAGCTGGGAAAGATCAGGCTTGAGATGAAAGAATGTAAGCTTTGAAAATCTTTCTGCCAGGTTAATTTCTTGTCCCTGTCAAAACCACAGGTAACTTTTCCTCAGTTCAAGCAAGGTTCTCAAAGCAAGAGTCTATGATGTGAAATATTACTCCAAGATCAAAGGGAAATTCATTTCTTGCATTATGATTTGGTGATTGCTAATAAAAGACAATACATCTTTTCTATTTACACAGATCTTAAAATGTTTTTAAGAATGCAAAGAAATGCTAGACATAAAATAAATCGATGAAATAGAAAAGTTTTCAAACCTTTAACTGTAAAGGTGATCCAGATATAATAAAAACCTATTTAACCCCTTGGCAGTAATTCCGCAGCGGCGTTGGGGGGTGAGCGCGGCACCGCCATGCTCGTGACGGCTCCACCCCGTCATGAGTCAAGGGCGAGCTGTGCTCATGACGGCGTGGTTCTGTCACGACTCCGCCCACTCACTAATTTGCACGCATAGGCAGGAAAACAGTGCCCCGTGGGCGGAGCGGCCGCAGCATGACGGAACCACGCCGTCATGAGCACACGCAGCCCAAGGCTCATGACGGCATGGTTCGGTCATAAGCAGGAAAGGGATTAAAAACATATCATTCCAAAAATACATCCTGATGACCCATTCTAAAGTATGTATTAAATATGTTGGAGGACAATGTTGTGATTGTTCTCATTATAGAAAGCATTTTAACTTGTTTATAATAAGGTGGTCAGGCCCAAGAGACAATTTCAATCACCACAGCCCATTTTAGTCCTCATTGGAGAATTAGTCTACAGCTGAGGCAATCGTCTTCTAGAAAACAGAATATTTATAAGAAAATATGTTAAAGACCATTTCTTTTTAGCCAATACCAACGCATTAAGTATGCTCAGACTACATGCAAACACAGTTTAGTTTAGGAATGGCAAATCTGAGTTATAAAGATAGCTTATAAATTATCCTGACTCTACCTTTTTATCCTTTCCTCAAAAGAACAGTTCTTAATTATTGAGAATCTTTTGTGCTCAAAAGAAATAAAGGTTCCACTGGATGGAATCAGTTAAAAGAAAGATCACCATGAACACACTGGTTAAGGGTAACAAAGAGTCTTTGTGTAGAACCCAGCTCCGTAGTGTTCCCATAAAGCAGCATTGTAAGCATACTTAAGGGGAAGACTTGGACATGCAACCCAGGAGACTGTTGCTCTAAGCTGGGAAATTCAATTGCACAAGAAAGAAGCAGTGATCTAGGCCTTTGCTGTGGGCAATCAAAATAGTGCAACGCCACAGAGTTACAATTAGTCTACCACTACACAAAGTAACTCATGTGGATTAGCTGCTGCAATGAGTAACCGGTGGAGGCCATACTTTGCTAAAAGGACCTTATTACAGTGGGAACAGAAACTGGGTGTTCAGAGGGCTGTGGTAGGCACTAACTTCCGAAATTTGCTCCAATACAATTTCTGTGGAAATAAACATTCCTTTGATGGGATTAGAACTTGCTCCGGGTTGTATTTCAATGGTCTGTGTCAAGAAAGGGTGATCGAGGAGGGTTGCACAGATATCACAGGTAGTTGGGATGCAGTGATAACCTGTTAGGTTTCAGGTTCCAACAGCTGATTTCTTAGAAAGGAAAACCTGGAGCATAAATATACCAGCTGAAAGAAACCATGACACAGGAAAAAAATTAAAACTTGGTATTGTGCACAAATTAAATTGAATACCTTGTGTTCATTCTCTAGAACACTACAGCTTACATGCAGTACACTAGTGCGCCCTCTTCTCTACCCAACATACCTGCAACTGCTACTCTCCATTAATAAACAGTCCATTTGCCCTAGAAAAAAGTGTATGAATCCTCAGAGAAACTTTGCAGCAAGAGTAGTGCACCATTCAAATATTTGTCATCGTTTGCCAGAGACATGGACATGCTCATGGGTCCCAATATCATAGAGCAAATGCATCGGTAACACATTAAGCATTATACGATGATCGAAATTCTTCAAGAGTTCACATTTTATATGGAGATAACAGTTTTTCTAATTTTGCCAGCTTTACATCACTTTTAGCTATAGAAAGGTTTGTGAGGAGAAATTCACTGGTTACGTCCATCTGGTGTAGGCAAATTGTAAGAAATAAGGAACAAGTCAATGCTATGATGGAAAAAATGGTCAAGACTGTTCATTTTGCAGTGTTAAAATTAAATTAAAGGTTAAAGTAGTATGTAAGATATTGGTATAATTATCACAGGTTTAGGAGAGTTTTAAACATGTTTACATGTTCAAACATTATAATAGGATCCTCGTCTACAGAATAAGACGAGTGACCCGACGTGTAAGGAATGTAACAACAAAGAGTAGACTAGGAAGCTATTATTCCCATTACCTCTGTACTATTATGGTGTCAGAAACTTACATGTTATTGAAGAGTTGAACTTCAATAAATGGTCACTAACACAGGGAGCAAAAATCTGAATGTCAGAGGGGAACCTTGCCATTTTTAAGCCACGTTTTAGAGTGGTGTTTGCCCCTCAAAATAAGTGTTTCCTGCAAACGTATTTTCCTTCAATGCATGAACATTCTGGCCTTATCAATAAACAGCAGGTGTGTTTTTGTTTCTGTGCTAATGGGAAACAATCACCGCTACACCCTGGCTCATTTTTCATTCTCGTTTGAATTTCCAGTTAAATAAACAAAATTCTACCCATGCCACCACATTACTCACATTTGGTCAGATTCCAAGATAATTACTACAGTGCTTTCAACTATCAACATACTTATCCATATAACGAAATAAAACAGTGAAACAAACATCAATACTGCCTTATTACTAGATCTACATGGTAATCCAGTCTCAGTTACATTAGTCACAAACTTTGTGAAGATCCAATCTCCAGTAAATAAAGCAGTATATATGTCATTGTCTGGGTAAGTTCTCCCACTTAAATAAGGCAATGCTGCCTTATGCAGGAATATCTACCCTACCCAATGTATAAGTAGAGTACTTGGAGGAGAGGTAAGTATATACTCAAAAGAACATCCAGGGGGTTACTTCGGAAAAAAACCTATAACCTCATTAAAAGCAGCAATTTTAAATGTAGCTTCTTTACAGAAGGACTAGCTTGCAAGCAAGTTAGATAAATAGAAAAAGGAACATTCGTTCCACAGCCTACCTTGATTACACTAATAACAATGCAGTGTGACAAGCAAAGCAAAAAGAGAACTTCTTTAGAAGATCATCACTTGCAGGGCAGGTTACTTCACTACATGGATGTAAATATGTATAATTTCTCGTGTCGCGAGCCATCTGTCTTATTTCAAGTCCTTTCTGACCTTATGCATGGCAAACAATCTTGGTACATACTGTGATGACCTGACTGTTCAAGTGTTGTACCAAATTGCTCTAAGTACACAGTACTATTGGCTCAGTGTCACGGATGAATAGCTAAATACAATTTTAATCAAAGGAGCAGCAATAAAGTATTGCCCAATTATGGAAAATGATAATAAACCCATCAACCAAAGAAATCCACCCTCATAAGTTAAAGTTTAGTCATACTATAGGGTGCAACAGAATTACATTAATGATACCACAACACAGTACTTGTGACCATAAATGAATTGTGTTGCAATCAACCCCACAGATTTATATTACTAGTGCTTGAGGAGAGAAACAGCAATATTAAGCTGGCTCGTTCGTCTGATCAAATTAGACTTCTTACAGACGATCTTAAACAATTCACCACCAGCACCATTCATTTTGTGAGTTGGTCTTTTCTTGCTATTTGAAAATAAGCCTGTGCTTTACAGCCCCAACAGATTTGGTACACTATCAATGGCTCAGTGTCTCTATTTTTCCAGTTCAAGAACACGCAAATACCAGTTTATTTTCCTGAGTAAGACTATAAAAAGTGAAATCTTTCTGACAAAAGTAGAAAGGCTAATATAGCATAGTAGAATCACAATAAGAACCCACCTAAATAGAAATTACAAGTGCATAAATTAATCATCTTTTTGTTGCTCGTATACAGTTCACTGGACCTCACAATTGCAATTCAGCTGAACTAGTCAGTGTGCTAAAATATTTTGTAGAACTGCAATTAAATGTTTCAGTCCATAGATATATCCCTCATCCCTTGCATTGCTAGGGAAAACATGAGCAAAGTCTATCATCCTCACTTCGACATCTTCACTATTCTTGAACATGGTGGGCGTATGGCAAAAGATGCTTTCCAGTTGAGGTGCAACATTTCCGTTTAAATGTTCCTCAGAAACACTCCTATTGCTCTCCCCTGAGTTGTCCGGTTCCAAGGGTTCTACTTTTGGGGAGACCTGGCAGTGGAGCCTTTTACAGCACACTTTCTTATGGAGTGCATACACTTCTGAGAGGTTATTACGGACTGAGGACTCTATAGTTCCATTTTCCGTGGAACCTACTACATGAATGTTGTTGTTATGTTCCAAGGATTCCTCTGTTAGGGGTCCATTGAGCATGCCTCGCTTTTCAACCAAAGTTTCTGAACCCAATAATGTAGTCATTTGCTGAGATGAACCTTCGTAAACAAACAACAAGGAGCTTGCATAAAAGTGTAACTTGTCTTGACTTTCAAACCACTGCAAAATTTGCTGTATTTTCTCAATACTCTCAGCAATTGCATCTTTTCTTAAAGTGCCACCATTACGAAAAAAACGAGCAATTCCTAAAAAAGAAAAAAAAAAAGAAAAACATTTGAGAGTAATTATTTACGGTGTCAATAGTAACGTGTGTACATTTAAGCAATTACACTGAATATGTCACAAGTACCAATTGTGACTCTGTGTCCATCAACATTCATTTGTACTGCAAAATAGGTTTTCTTTCCAGGTTTACTGCCACAGATCCACACCACCAGAATTACTTCGCTATGATCAAATGCAATAACCAATTTCCAAACACAATGTACCATTATTGTTCCTCGGACACTCCCACATAGCCTCAGTAACACAAGACTGGGTGGTCTAAAAGTTGCAGCATTTGAGCCACAACTTCCTCCTGGCAGTAGTGTGTCCAATATACTATAACTAAACAAGAATCATTCCGAGTCAATCTGTGACTGAGCCACATTAACAATAACACTCACCTTCGCCCACATTTACATATGTTTAGGCTTAACAATGTTCATCTTGTCAGCCTGGCAATAGGGACCACATTTTCCACCCAGACAACAAGCATGTTTGAAGCACGTATCCCACCTCTTTTTGAAGCTAATAAGTTGGAAGCCTCCAGCCAGATATCGGAGATCATCGATATACAAACAGCAGAGAAAAGGGAAATGAACCATGATGTAGGGTTGCTATAAAGCCTTCATTATTCCCACTAGCGGCATAAGGAAAACTCACCAAATAGCAGGACTCTGCTCCCTATGTTTTATGCTTATTTTCTCCCTTTCCTTTTTCCAACTAAGAATGCGGGCAAATATGGACTCAAATGGCATCTGTAACAATTCAGCTCAGTTATCCTTCTTGTAGTTATGATTTAGGGTGGAAAGAGGAATAAAATACCCTTTCAAAGGTTTGCCTTCAACATTTGTGTTGTTGTGAAGGATCACAACTAAGTGGAAGGGACTCTCCTGTCACCTTGCACTAGAACAGAACTGAGACTGACAAAAAGGGATTTGGCTAGGAACTATTCACCTTTGTGTAGGCTTGTGCTGGCTGCTTAATTACCATCAGAGTTTCCTGGTCCCACCAATACAAGGAGACAAGTCCACTAGCCTTCAATACTCAGTGGAAAATTGACAATGACAAGTATTGAAGGTCTGGCACACTTTCTGTCACTAGAAGGGTTAACTCTAAACACGATGAGTTGGACATTTTTCAGCCGGAGCATTACCTTCAAATGGAGTGATCAGATTATTGTGCCTAAAGCTGGTTAATTACTTATATCTCTACACTAGGCTTTGACAATGAAATTGGCAGCGCGCTGTAAAAAGAGCAACTTTCCCTAATAGGACTTTTGATAGAGATAAAACCACAGCACTCATTATTTAATTCCAGCATAAACTCCTAGGGGGTGACACCACAGTTAATGTACTGCAGACAAAGCAGGAGCTAAACTTCAAGATACTGTGATATGGTGAAAGGAGAGACAAGAATGCCAACATGTGGAGTCTATTTCTAAAGGTACAAAAAAGTGTGTCTCGCTTCAAAGGGAAATCCTCTAAACAGACTGCAAATAGAGCTAGGTCTGTTCACATTGGTCAATTGAATGGGGAACATTATGTGGGCTAACAGCCTTTGTTCAGGTGGCTATTTAGAGCAGCAATGCACCATTTTAAATTTGGAGGATAAGCAGATGGCTCAGTTAGGATAGGTTTGTGGTCATTGTGAGAACATGGCTTAGTATATGGTGCACACTTATGTAAGTTGGCACCCTGCACCAATCCAGACAACCCTTATTGTGATTTTAGTCGTCTTAGACAACCCTAGAAAGCTCTTTAAGTGGTAGCTGTGGAAAGCAGTCTTCAGGCTTAGTCCAGAAGGAGTGTAAAGCAGCTTATATTACCATAACATAAGCTTATAGGTCTAAAGTAAGTGAAAAAGAACCACATTGTGTATTCATAATATGTATTTATTCCAAGACACTCACTAACACATACAGATATCTCCTAGCCGGAGATATACACAACACACACAATAGAAACAGGTAAGTAGCATGAAATACACAATGGTCACCAGGGGGAGACCAAACCATATACTTAAATAGTGGTATGTAAACCACGACTCAAGTCAAGACTATACCCAGATGAGACAGAAGGGCCAAGGACCCAAGGAACCACCCAAGGTAAGTACCCAGGAGTTCCACGGAGGCCGTGTGCAGAGTGGGAACATGACCACAGGATAAATGCAAGCATCGCAGTTGCAAGTTTAAAGAAGGACCCTCCCAGTGGACCCAGAAGAAACCCAGTGGAAGACAGAATGTTAGAGAGCCACCCCACCTGTGGATATCCTAGTAACCAGGATACCTACACCAGGGAAGCCGGGTGCATAGGTGTGAAGTGGTGTCGGAAATCGCCGTCAAACTCAATGGAGAACTTCAGGAAGATGCCGCTGCTGGAGAAGGTGAAAGTGACCGGTGGAACCCAAAGGTCGGTTAAAGTCGAAAAATACCTGCAAGCAGAGGGGACAGAGTCTATGCCACTTGGAAGTGACTGGGAGGCCCGTAAGATGAATGCCCACCAAAGTAGAGAGCTGCAGGAGAGTTGATGATGACTGCGAAACTGCAGCTGTGCGGACCAGGCGACGCTGTGGAAGACAACGAGCCGTGCACGAGCTGTCCCACATCGAATGTCGAGAGTTTATTTATTTATTTGAAGAGTTTTATATACCGCTGGCTAGACCCGGAGGTATCAGAGCGCTTTACATAAGGAACAGCAAGTTACAAAAAATAATTACATTAGTTACATAAAGTTACATAGAAAGACAAAAGTAACTAGAGAGCAAATAAGGACATCTAATAAAACACAGTTAAAGGAATATGCTACTTACCAGTATGCATCTTTTCTTCGCATGTAGGGCTGCTGACATTCATATCTGTGCATAGATCGCCGCCTAGTGTTGGGTCTGGATGATTGCATGTTGTTGTCCTGGAAGAGTCTTCTAAGTTTCACGAGATAGGTGGCTCCTCCCTTGGACTACAGTGCGCATGGGCATCCTCTCCATCCTCAGATTGTATTTCGCCATTGTGGCAGAGATGGAGTATAGTACAGTAAGAGATGTCCATGCGAAGAGTGAATGCTGCGGCTGCGACAGGCACCGGGGAGGTGGGTGGGCGATATGAATGTCAGCAGCCCTACATGCCAAGAACAGATGCATACTGGTAAGTAGCATATTCCGTTCGAGGCATGTGGGCTCCTGAATTCATATCTGTGCATAGAATGTATAGCAGTATCTCCCTTAGCGGTGGCTACCTGTGTTAGTCGCAGCAGTCTGGAAAAGAGTTTTGAGAACAGCCTGTCCTACAGCAGCTTGCTGTTTTGAATGAACATCTACACAATAGTGTTTTGTAAATGTATGTGTGGTTGTCCATATGGCTGCTTTACAAATTTCGTGTAAAGGAATATTACCCAGGAAAGCCATGGATGCCCCTTGCTTGTGTGTGGAATGTGCCCTAGGGGGAACTGTTAAGGTGCGTTTGGCTTTTAAATAGCATATTTGGATGCATTTAACGATCCATCTGGCTATACCTGATTTTGAAATAGGGTTACCTTTGTGTTGCGGTGAAAAAGCAACAAACAACTGTTTTAATTTGCGAAATGCCTTAGTTCTGTCTATATAGTATAGCAGAGCTCTTTTGACATCTAGAGTATGCAAGGCCCTTTCAGCTACTGTCTGTGGATTTTGAAAGAACACTGGCAGTTCTATGGTCTGATTTATGTAGAAATGGGATACCACCTTTGGCATGAATTTGGGGTTTGTTCTGAGAACTACTCTATTTGCATGTATTTGGATGAATGGCTCTTGAATAGTTATTATTATTATTATTATTATTATTATTAATTGTGTTTTGTTAAGCGCAAACAACCCGGAGGCCTCGTAGCGCTGTGTAAAGTCAAACTAGTATGAGATGAGGGAACAGGTTAGATGAAGAGAAGAGTTTTCAGTTCCTTCCGGAATTTCAGAAGGTTGGGTTCACTGCGAAGGGTAGTGGGCAAGGAGTTCCAGGCCTTGGCGGCGTTCCAGGAAAAGGAGCGCCCGCCCCATCTGGTACGTCTGATTTTATTAACGGTGGCCAGGAATGCTGTGCTAGATCGCAAAGATCTGTGGGGGAGGTAGGGGGTCGCTAAGGAACAGATCATTGCTGGAGCGGTCTTCCACATGGCCTTGTGCATAATGCACATGGATTTATGTTATGTTATGTTATGTTATGTTATGTTACTGTTTGTTTTGTAGAGCGCTCAGCTGCTCCAAAGAGCGTCCCGGCGCTAAAGATCATCACACCAAATACCAGCAGCAAACAAACAGCCATAACAGAAAATATAACCAGAATTAACCATAACAGCATTACAAAGCAAACAGATAAGTTTTAAGTCCTTTCCTAAAAACCGAGAGATTGGTGCACACCCGCAACGTCAAGGGTAGTGTGTTCCAGAGGCGGGGTGCAAGGTAACTAAAGGAGCGACCTCCACAGCGAGCACGCTTCACTGTTGGAACGATAGCCTTGGCCTGGGCAGCAGATCTCAGAGGTCTAGATGGAAGATAGAAATTGACCCTTCTCTGCAGATATTCAGCGCCGAAATTGTGAAGCGCCCTAAAAGCTGTAGTTAGGGTCTTGAAGAAGATACGCTTACGAATCGGCAGCCAATGCAGAGAGACAAGGAGATTGCTGGCCCTAGATCTTCTAGCTAGACCGAAGATTGCCCTGGCTGCAGAATTTTGAACTATCTGCAGACGAGTCAGCAGATACTCAGGAAGACCTAAGTAAAGGATGTTGGCGTAGTCTAGGCGCGAGCCAATTAATGCTTGCACCGTGATTTTCTTATGCTCCAAAGATAAATAGGGCAGAAACTTACGCAACATCCTTAAGATGGCAAAGCACTTCCCAGTCAAGCCAGCAACCTGGGTTTTAAAGGAAAGAGTGTTGTCGACCATCATACCCAGGTTCTTAGCTGTGACCGAATCGCTGGCAGGGGGAGACATGGCCGAAGGCCACCATTGCTTCCATCGTGGGTCTGCAGGACAGCCAAAGAACAATATCTCGGATTTGTCGGAGTTGCATTTGAGGCCATTTTTCCCAAACCAATCAAACACAAACTCCAAACACTTCCGAATGGCTGCTCCATCGAAGTCACAGCCCCTGTCACAAGTGAACAGGAGCTGTGTGTCATCCGCATAGGATATGATCTGGGCCCCTAGCTCCTCCACCCGTGCCGCAAGAGGTGTAAGGAAGATATTAAAGAGGGAAGGACTCAGTATGGAGCCCTGCGGGACCCCTACCTCAAGCTGCGGCATCCGGGCGGAGAAAGGGGGAGCCCAGATCGTTTGTCTCCGATCGGCCAAAAAAGACTGAAACCATGTGAACACCGTACCCCGCAGCCCAATCTCCCAGAGTCTAATTAGGAGGAGGTCGTGGGGGACGGAGTCGAAGGCCGCCGACAAATCAAGCATGATAAGCAGGGCCTTTCCACCCCTATCGAGGGTCTCCTTCACAATCTCAGTTACCTCAAGTAGAGCGGTCTCGGTGCTCAGGTTAGATCTAAATCCAGACTGTGACTGATGTAAAAGAGAGTTACCCTCTACAAAGTTGGTAAGGGTGGTATGAACATACTTTTCAGTGATCTTGGCCAGGGCAGGAAGCAGCGAGATTGGCCTATAATTGGAATGCAGTTTGGCATCTGCATTCGGTTTTTTAATGAGGGGAAGAACTAAGGCCTGTTTCCAGGAGGAGGGGACTTTGCCCGACTTCAAAGATGCATTAATGAGAGGGTTGATGATCGGGTTAAGGGCAGGTGCCAGGGTCGCAAAACACTTGGCGGGACAAGGGTCCAGAGGAGAGCCAGATTTCAGGCTAGACAAAAGGTCAAGCGAGGCCTGAGGCTCTAAAGAGGGAAAACAGTGCAGGGTAGGGCCCACGGAATCCATATGCATAGCTGGTGGGCATAACCAGGGGTTGGAAAGGCCGTCGACCTCTGAACCCGTACTCAAGATGATCTGGGTTCCTTGCAAAGCTGACTGGATAGTACGTATTTTATTAGTAATAAATACTGCAAGCTCCATGATCCAAGGTTCCGAGAAAGCAGACGCAGGAGTGCAGCAGGAGGGAGAGGTGAATTCTTTAACAATCTTAAAGATCTCTTTGCAGGAGCTATCTGCTTCCTCGATCCTTTTAGCCAAAAAGGATTTTTTCTCTGCAACGATCTCCCTGTGATATTCTTTCACTGCTGCTCTGTAAGTCTGCTTAGCCGATGTATCATAGTGCCTCCTCCAAATTCTCTCCAGCCTCTTGCAGTGCCTTCTCTTGACCGCCAAGGCAGCAGAGAACCACGGGGCTGATGCTCGTGCCAGTTCAGATCTAACCTGTCGAGATGGTGCCAAGGCTTCCAAACGTGCGGTGAGCCAATTCTGAAAACACACCACATCATCCTCCAGACTGCCCGTAAGAACACAAGGATGGGTTTCTAAAGCCTGGGTGATCATGGCCGGGGTGACTTTGTGGAAGGCTCTAGAACTACGAGCAGCGAGCCGCTGCGAAATGCGGGCGGCCACAGGCTGATGTACTAGCGTGAAATCCGCTAGGAAATGGTCCGACCAGAGAACTGGGGCAAGGGAGGAAAGGACCACCGGAACGGTCGAAAAAATTTGATCTAAAATATGCCCCTTCTCATGTGTAGGAGACTGTAGGTACATATGAAGTCCCACCGACGATGTCATATCCAGAAAATTTTGCACTTCAGGATCCTCGCCCTTATCCATGTGGATGTTTAAGTCCCCGAGTATTAGGCAGTGTTTTGCTCTAAGACTCAGTGTGGAAATGATCGATAGCAAATCCTCAGTAAAGGAGCCGAGAGGGCCAGGTGGTCTATAAAGCAAAAGCCCCAGGCAGGATTGATGGGGGAATAGGGCCAGGGAGAAGGCGAGGATTTCACAGTCAGGTAAATCATCCGTCGACAAGATGGTACAAGGAATGTGCCTTTTAATGATAAGTGCCACTCCGCCTCCCCTTCCCTTGCATCTGTCTCGACGGAAAATAGCATAAGAGGGAGGGATGGCAATAGCCAGATCAGGTTCCGAGCCCTCACCGAGCCATGTTTCTGTGAGAAAGAGACAATGTATGTCATCTTGTGTTAAGAGATTATATATGTCGAGAGCGTGCTGAGGAAGAGACCTAATATTTAACAAGGCGCATTTACTACCTAAAGGAGGGAGCTTGCCAGAGCAGGGAATTGTGGGCACCGGCATCCACCCACACGTGGGGCACTTAGTGATATCCCCAGCAGAGTAGGGGATAGCTCGCTGACATGGAGCAGTGTGTACATTGTAAGACAGAAGATCATCTCTAGTGTACATCAAGCCAAGAGCTAAAAGGAACCCACCAGAAACGTTCCCGAGCGCTTCCGGGACGCAGACGGGCTGACTCAGGCAAGACTCCGGCGCAGCGACGTCGCCCCCGCAAACGCGACCGCTAACGCGGTAGAACACTGTTTCCTTATATGTGGTACACTAGAGCGCTCCCACCACTCTAGCCCCCACTCAAGATGGCCGCCGAGTGCAGAAAAGCCTGAGCCCGGTTTGAAGCTCTAACGGCAGCTAGCGCCGTGATAGATGGGCGAAAATGCGTGCAAGTGTATTAGAGGTATGCTGAGTGCATTTACAACATGAAAATCACACAGTTTTAAAATTAGCTAAAAATCACAAAAAACGATCCGTTTTGCTCACGGAGCGCTGAATACAATGCACATGCTCTGTGCTTCACCAAAATCGATTCAGACTGGCATAAGGGATAGATCTCGCGAGCGCTGCTTCAGGGCTCCTTATATGTGGTACACTAGAGCGCTCCCACCACTCTAGCCCCCACTCAAGATGGCCGCCGAGTGCAGAAAAGCCTGAGCCCGGTTTGAAGCTCTAACGGCAGCTAGCGCCGTGATAGATGGGCGAAAATGCGTGCAAGTGTATTAGAGGTATGCTGAGTGCATTTACAACATGAAAATCACACAGTTTTAAAGTTAGCTAAAAATCACAAAAAACGATCCGTTTTGCTCACGGAGCGCTGAATACAATGCACATGCTCTGTGCTTCACCAAAATCGATTCAGACTGGCATAAGGGATAGTACTCTGGCCTTAATGGGAAGCCAATGAAGTTTCTTCAGGGCCGCTGTTCCTGATTCCCGCTGATTGAGGCCCAACAAAAGGCGGGCTGCAGCATTTTGAGTCACCTGAATCTTCCTTATTGTAGAGGCAGGAGCCCCTAGGTATAAGGAGTTCCCATAGTCCAAACGGGACAAGATAATGGCTTGCACCATTATTCTACGGGCTTGAAGAGGGAGGAGTGGCAGCACTTTCCTAAGCATGCGCATAAGGCCAAAGCAGGTAGCGGACAAAATGGTTGCTTGCTGAATGAAGCTTAAGTTTGCGTCCAGCCAAATGCCCAAGCTTTTTATATGGGTCTTTGGTTGGGGCGGGGTGCCCATACATGGGGGCCAGTTCTCCAGAGGGCTAGGAATAGTTGGATTGCCTAAAATCATGAGCTCAGTTTTCTCGCCGTTTAGCTTCAGGTGCGAAGCGGCCATCCACTGGGTAACCGCTACAAGGCAATTGCTAAGATTCGAGAGGGAGGTGTCGGATTGATTCATGGATACAACCAATTGTGTATCGTCGGCATAGGTCACTATTGTCTAGGCCGAACGAATACACTATGTCAGCAAGTGGTTGCATATAAATATTAAAAAGGGTAGGGCTCAGGGCAGAGCCCTGAGGCACACCTTGATCAAGGGGCCAGATTTTTGAATGGATGGTGCCCTCTACAACCTCAAAGGAACGATTCTCCAGAAAAGACTGAAGCCAGTGCATGGCCTTCCCTGAAATTCCTATTTGGCGTAGGCGGTGGAGGAGGATGCTGGTGTTGACAGTGTCGAAGGCGGCACTAAGGTCAAGCAACATAATTGCTGTGGTGCCGCCTTGGTCTATCTGTTTCCTAGCCAACTCAGTTACCGTCAGAAGGGCCGCCTCAGTTCCCAACTTGGGATGGAAACCTGCTTGGGAGTCGTGAAGCAAATGATTATTTTCTAGGAATTGTGTAATGGAGGCATTAATATGTTTTTCTAATAGTTTGCTGACCCAAGGAAGTAGTGAAATTGGTCGGTAGTTGGCCATGTTATCTGGGTCCAAGGTGGGTTTTTTCAGTAGTGCTCTAACTTGGGCACGTTTCCATGCAGAAGGAACTGATCCTGTAGTAATGGAAGTGTTTAAAATATTAAGGATGACAGGTCTAATAGTATCTGTGATCTTTACTAGGTGGCAAGGGGGGGCGGGATCAGTGGGAGACCCAGATTTAACTTTCCGCATGAGGACATCAAGAGAGTCATCTTTTAGCAGGGGGAACTCATCCAATTTGTGGAGCAGAGTGTGTGGTGGGATAATTCCTTCGTCATGGATCAAATTGGGTGGATCAAATGCAGAAGCAATGTTCTGTATTTTCTTATGGAAATATTCGGCCCGATTGTCACAGCGAGTCTGGGCTTTGCTGGGGTCAAGGGGAATAGGGGGGCTGTCAATAAGAAATTTTGCTACCTGAAAAATTTCTCTAGGTGAGTTAGAGGCAGTAGTAATTTTTTCTTCAAAGTACGAAGTTTTAGTACATCTAATTTCTGCTTTATATTTTTTGATAGCTTCATGATGGTTGGTTTTATCTACATTGCTACGAGAATCCCTCCAAATTCTTTCAAGCTTCCTATACACACTCTCTTTAATTCTTTAAGTTGGGGGGTGTACCAGGGTGAATCCCTTGATTTGGTCTTTTCTTTAAGGGCTTTTAGGGGTGCGATAGAATCCAGGGCTGTGCGCATCCAGTTGGTATAGTTGTCATAAAGAGACGTAGGGTCTGTCTCAGTTTGGGAAGGGGCGGGAGACAGAGAATTAATCCACCGATCCGTGGAGAGTTTTGTCCAATCTCTCCCTTGTAAAATAGTACGAGGGAGGGCCTGGGCTGGTGTAGCTGGCAGCCACTGTATAGTGGCTTGCAGCTCGCTAACTCTTCGTAGCGAAGTAATGGCAATAAGGAAAGCCACTTTCCAAGTAAGAAATTGTATTTTGCATGAGTGTAGTGGTTCGAAAGGTGGTCCCATTAGTCTGGTTAAAACAACGTCCAGATTTCAGACTGGTGAAGGTGGGTGTCTTGAAGGAATTACGCGTTTTAGTCCTTCCATAAACGCCTTAATTGCTGGCACCCTAAATAGTGAAAGGTGTTGCCTGTTTTGAAGATATGCAGCGAACGCAGCTAAATGTATTCTGATGGATGAATAGGCTAAATGGCAGCGTTGTATAGATAGCAAATGATATTTTGAGTTGAAGCATCAAGTGGGTTTATATCATTGTTACTGCAGTAAATGACGAAACGTTTCCACTTAGCTGCATAAGACGCCCTGGTAGTGGGTTTTCTTGCCTCCTTGTGATGTTCATACAGTCTGGAGGCAAGTTTAGGTATCCAAACTCTAGGATTTCAGGAGCCAGATCACCAGGTTCAGCTGTTGCACATCTGGATGTTGGATTTCTCCATGGCTCTGAGTTAGGAGATTGGGTGTGAGTCTCAGTCTTTGATGAGGCACCACTGACAGTTCTAGGAACGTTGTGTACCATGGTTGCCTCGCACATGTGGGAGCAACTAGGATTAGAGTCAGTGAATGTTGACGTAGTTTGCGTGCTACTAGCGGTATTAATGGAGCTGGGGGAAAAGCGTACGCAAATTTGCCTGACCAGTTCATCCATATCGCATTGCCTTGCGACTGTGCATGTGGGAACCTGGCGGCAAAGGACTGGCATTTTGCGTTTTCGGTTGTGGCAAACAGATCTATCTCCGGGTGTCCCCACTTCAGGAAGAATGGTTGGAGCACTTTGGGGTGAATCTCCCATTCGTCATTTGTTGACTGTGCCTGCTGAGCAGGTCGGCTACCTGATTGTCCTTGCCGGGGAGGTGCTCTGCCATGAGAACATGTTCCTTTGAATGACCCATTTCCACATTGCTTGAGCTAGGTGCGACAGCTGTGGTGAGTGTGTTCCTCCCTGTTTCTGAATATAATACATAGCTGTCATGTTGTCCGTCCGGATCAACACAGTCTTGTTGCATAAGTGTGTCTTGAACGCTTTTAGAGCTAGAAAGATTGCCATCAACTCCAGAAGGTTTATGTGCATTTTCTTTTGTTGTACAGTCCAGAGTCCCTGGACTGTGTAATTTAGGACATGGGCTCCCCACCCTAGTAGGGATGCGTCCGCGGTTAACACTATTTGTGGGATAGGCTCTTGGAACAGTCGACCTTTGCAAAGGTTTTGTGGATTCCACAAATGCAGAGAGTTGTATGCACGACTGGTCACCAACACTAGGTCCTGTAATTGCCCCTGAGCCTGATTCCACTGCCTTGCAAGGCACTCTTGGAGCGAACGCATATGTAGCCTGGCATGAGGGACTATGAATATGCACGAGGCCATCATGCCTATCAGTTGCATAAACACTTGAGCTGGTAATGAGTGTTGTGGTTTGAACTTTTGGATCAATGTTTGCATTCCATTGATCCGTGCTGCGTCGGGATATGCTTTTGCTGCCAGTGTATCTATTGTTGCTCCCAGGTACTGTTGGACATGGGAGGGTTGCAGATGTGATTTTGGGTAGTTTAGCGAGAAGCCTAAATTGTGCAGGAGATGGATGGTGTTTGACATGTGGTTGGCACACTGCTGGTCCGATGGCGCGTGTATTAGCCAATCGTCCATATATGGGTACACATGGATGTGTTGCCTTCTGAGATGTGCCGCCACTGTAGCTAGACATTTGGTGAAGACGCGCGGAGCTGTTGTGACACCAAATGGTAGGACTTTGAACTGGTAGTGATGTCCTTGAATCGTGAACCTGAGATACTTTCTGTGAGCAGGGTGTATTGGTATATGAAAGTATGCGTCTTGCAAAGCAATGGTAAGACTTGCTGGAGAGTGAGCATATGAAAATGCTCCGACAAAATGTACAGGTAGAGGGGCCTGAGGTCCAATATTGGTCTGAGAGACCCGTCCTTCTTTGGAATCAGGAAGTATAGGGAGTATACTCCTGTTCCTTGATGTTATAGTGGGACAGGTTCTATGGCCCCCTTTTGCAGCATACTGACGACCTCTTGCTGTAGCATTGTTATATGTTCCTGTGACATTGGACGGTGGACGGGTGGTATGTTGGGAGGTGTTGAAGTGAGTTCGAGGCAATAGCCATGTTGGATAATTTGCCTGACCCACTTGTCTGTAGTGATATTTAACCAGACTGGCAGAAATTGTTGTAGTCTTCCCCCGACCGGTGTTATATGGTCTGGGGGTAGTGCCAAGAAGTCACTGTTTGGTGTTAGTGGAAGATCTATTTGCATTGCCTCCGCGACCCCTTCCTTTGATGTTATTGCCCCTGTATCCACCCCTGTTGGTGTTTTTGTTGTACGTGGATTGCATGTTTGTTTTGTAGGTGGAGGATTGCTGTGATGTATTACTTCTGGCTCCTCCTCTATAATTGGAGCGACAAAAGGAGCCCCGGTGTTGTTGGGACTGGAGAGCTACCATAGACTTCGCCGTGTCCGCATCCTTTTTCATTTTGTCCAGAATTGAGTCAACTGCTGGACCAAATAAAAAGTCTGGGTTGATGGGCTGATTAAGAGTAGTGGATTGGACTTCATTCTTAAAACCTGATATGCGAAGCCATGCGTGGCGCCTTAGCAGCACGCTTATATTGATGGATCTGGCAGCTGTATCAGCCGCGTCTAGGGCACATTTAATTGAGGCATTGGTGATGAGCTTCCCTTCTTGTATTAGTTCATCTGCCTGCTGTTTATAAGGGTCAGGTAAGTGCTGGAGAATTTTGATGCTTGAGCTGCTACTCTTTTGCCCGATGCCTCAAAGATTTTTGACTCTTTGTCTGGAGGAGCAGCCTCTCCGGTAGCCTGGGAGTTAGCCCTCTTACGTGCGTTGGACACCACTAGGGAGTCCAGAGGTAGCTGGCCTTTTATGTATGTAGGATCGATAGGTGCAGCCCTATATTGTTTCTCATTTCTAGGGTTAATGACCCGTGCCCTAGCAGTGTCTTTAAAAATGTTGTATGCATGTTTCAAGACGCCCTTCAACATGGGGAGTGTTTTTACATGTCTCTCAGATGTTGTGGTTGTATCAAAGAGAAAGTCTTCTTCAATAGCGTCAGAGTGCATATCTACGCTATGGTAGGTAGCTGCTCTATCGAGTAAAGAATTAAAGGCCACTGTATCTTCAGTGGGTGATGGCTTAGTTGGGTAAACTGCTGGTTCTGTAATGGGCAGAGTCCCCTCATTATCTGGCTCTCCTCCTGCACCCCATGGCTGCATGTTGGGATCTCCAGGAGGGTTTTGTGGATAACCAAACCCCACGTCTGCATCCTGATCTTCATCTGGGTTGTAGTCTGGTGATGTTGGGGCATATGGGGTTGTAGGCATGGCTGGACTGATAGGTTCAAAAAGGATAGGAGAAGTAGCACAGTCTCGTTTCTTTTTGAGTGGTATTCTAGGAAAGTCAGCTATTGGTAGAGGCCTTTTCTTTTTTGTGTACACAGTCACTTTGCCAGTTGCTGGGTCGATGTACAGCTTTGACTGGTCCTCTGTGGAGGGGTCTGGGTGAATAAGCTCTTCCTCCACAGTCCTAGCCTTTGGTGCCGCAGCCTTTGGTTTGCCAGATTTTGGGTCTGCAGGTTTAATGGGTCCGACCGCTTTTGGTGGTTGGGTGGCTTTTGGATGTTTCTCGACACTTTTTGTCGGCTGGATGTCTTTAGCTGGCTTCACCACCTTTGTCGGACCAAGCGGTTTGGTTGGTTCGACAGTCTCTTTAGGTGTTTTAGGAGTTGGTTGTTTTGGCTCGATGCCTTTCTTCGGTTCGAGGGGTTTCGGCTCGACCGATTTGTTTTTGTCCACAGTAGGTTTCACTTTCGGTTCGACGTTAGTTTTGGGCGTCGGCCTTTTACTATTGTCGATAGTATTTTTCCCTTTGTCGATATTTGAAGCTTGTTTGCTCGATTCGACGTGTTTTGGTTTTGAGGTTGATTCGACGTGCTTCTGCTTTGGCGTCGGATCGACGTGTTTGGGTCGCAAGGTGGACTCGACGGCTTTTGGCTTCGAGCTCGACTCGACCGGTTTCGTCTTTGCGGTCGACTCGACGGTCTTTGGCCTCGAAAGTTGTGTTTGGACTACGGCCTTCGGCTTGAGGACCTTTTGCTTAACTAATTTTGGATCGACGACATTTCGGTTTCAATGGAACCGGTGCCGTATGACGTGTCTCAGAGAACTTCTCGAATATGTTTTTAGCCGGGTGGTACGGCGGGGCTGTAGAACAAAAGTTTTGATCTTGGCTAAGGCCCTCTGGCGATGCCTCGACCTGAGTCTCTGATATTGGTGTAGTGTCTATATGGGGCGGTGTACTCACAGTTCGCCCCTCGTCGTCATTGGAGTCGTCTTCAACAGCTACGATGTCGTCTTGATCGTATTCCTCGAGATCGACGATTTCTTCGTCCTCTTCGAAGTAATTTTCGGAGTGGTGTTCCGAGTATTGTTCTTCGACTTGATCCGATTCTTCGGCGCTACCTAGTTCTTCCTCATCGTCAAAGATGTTGTCTGGTTCTGGCGCCAACCTCTGCATTTCTTGCCTCGCTGCCCGTCGATTCCGGATAGTCTTTTTCGACCGGAACTGGGCACAAGCTAGGCAACTATCTTCCTTGTGATCCGGAGATAAGCATTTGTTGCACACGGGATGCTTATCCGTGTGCGGGAACTTTGAGTTGCACTGCGGGCAGTATTTAAATGGACTTCGTTCCATCAACGGTCGGTCCACGTGGTGTCGAGAAGGCCTCACGGCCCATTCGACGACCGGAGTGCAATAGATGTTTCCGAAGTGTCTCGGTACCGAGCGCTAAACAATACCGACGGAACCGAAGGCCTTTTGGCCTTTACAGAAAGTTAGAGAATTCCGAACTTGGAGTGTAGGAAAGTACATCCGAACCCAATAGCGGAAAAAAACAATCTGAGGATTGAGAGGATGCCCATGCGCACTGTAGTCCAAGGGACGAGCCACCTATCTCGTGATACTTCGAAGACTCTTCCAGGACAACAACATGCAATCATCCGGACCCAACACTAGGCGGCGATCTATGCACAGATATGAATTCAGCAGCCCACATGCCTCGAACACATTATTATGCATTACATGCATGTTTTTCTTTTACTGGTTACATTAAACAATCATGCCCATGTCATGACACTTAATAACAACACGTCATAAACAGATAGAATCTAGCATACTTACATTGAACTGCTTTGGGTTCTTGCTGTGGGGAAGAAATCCCTTCCTTTTGCACCCAGACACCTCTAGCAGGCCAGAACTAGTGAGCGTGAAAATTCCGGTGTTTTTGTGTTTTGGAGTTGAGAGGTCGGTGTCCGTCAGGAGAACCAACAAGCCTCTGCAACTGCAACCAGCAAGGAAAGTGAAGAAGGTACAATGACAGGACCAGCAAGGTCCAGGTGACTCACCAGAAGCATAGGAGTCAGGGCAGGCCCAGAGCAATCAGAGGAGCCCACAGAAATCAAAGAAGACGCTCAAGAGGACCCACAGGCTGGAGGCATTAGAGTCGCGAGAGGACCTCTAGCAGCTCATCAAAGATGCAGGCCCACAGTGCAAGTGATGTGGTGAGGACGAACATCTTGGTCACAGGAGATGCTGGTGGTGGGGGCTACTTGGAGCCCGAAGATCTTGATGGAATGAAGCCAACAAGCCTTTGCAACTGCAAGTCAACAAGGTGCACAAGGGTTCAGTTCCTGCGGCTCTGACGAGGGATACTGGCCTCAAACTTGGTGAGAGGGCAGGGCAGGCCTCGAGGGATTTGAAGAACCACTGTCTGTGTTGCTGAGCCTTTCGGAGTCCGTGGGAGCCCAGGATCAGCAGACCGGCCAGCTTAGCTGCAGTGCCTGCAGATGCAGGAAAGTGACTCCTTCACTTCAAGGGAGATTCCTTCAGGTGTCTTGGATGTCCACAGGCCTAGGAAGGTTCCTGTATGGAGCACAGGCAAGGATGTTGCAGCAGACTAGCAGGGCAACAAGATCAGGAGCAGCAGGAGTCTTCCTAGTTGCAGCATTGATGCCCAGAGCGAAGACCGGCGAGGTCCAGAGTGCCCAGACGGTCAAAGTAGAAGTGGTCTAATCTAGGGACCCACCCGCAGGTAAGCCCTTAAGTACCCTAAGAAGAGGGTTGGGACAGTTCAGGGTTCCCTCCCAGGGGAGGGGTCGGTCAGTGGGGAGGATACTCCACATGTCCTTTGTCCAGTTTTGTGCCAGAGCGGGAGCCAACGGCTCCCTAACCTGATTTGAACTGGAATATGCAAGGAGGGCACAAAGTGTGCCCTTCGAACGGACTGAGTGGCGCTGGCAAGTGCTCCCACCCGGCTCCAATACACTAAACCCTGTCTGGGAGGTGGCCGCACCTCCCTGTGACAGGATGCTTATTGTTCTGCCTTCCCCTGCTCGAGCTTGGCTCAGCAACAGGAGGGCAGAATCGGGTCTCTGGTGGTCAGCAGCGCTGTTCTGTTGTCCGAGTCTAGAAGACTGGTACTGGGAGCACTGAGGGCCTCCCGGAGGAGCTTTACAGTGCATGGAATCATTCCATGCCGTTTACGGTGTGAGGGTATGATTCCAACATGTTTGATACCAAACATGATAGGGTTTGTTACAGCCAGTTTAGAGATGGTCATTGTGTAATGACGCATGGTCACTATGTATCGTAAAGCTGATGCACATACAGCCCAGGAGAATGGACTCCAAAGGCTGTAGGGGTGTCCTGCTCATGCATGGGCAACCTCACACTTAAAAACAAGCGCCCTGCCTTCAGGATTGAAAGGCCTGCTTCAGGGGTGAATTAAAGGTTTTAAGTGCAATGACCTTAGACCTATATCTTTTGTAAGTGTTGCTAGCACCAGCTTACAAAGGCTCCAATGGCAGGCCAGTAGTTATAGTTTGAGTGGTCCCCCTTGGGTGTCATAATGCATGATTCAGCCCATGGGGGACCTCTGGTGAACTTATGCCATGGGTACCCAAGTACCACATATTAGGGACTGATAAAGGCACACCAGTATCCAATCTCAGATGTACCCAAGTACTTACCATACTAATTTAGAGGAGAAAATACAGAGACTGGGGTCCTGGTTACCACGATCCCTGTAAGACCAGTCAAAAACTGCACAGCGCCAGGCAAAAGTGGAGGTAACCACAACAGACGATGCTACTTTCCTATAGTCATATTTTGAATCTGGAAACTAGGAGTTCTTTTTACTTATTAGAATAACTGGCAGTACACAGAAATGGGAAATGACAGGGAATTTGCCAGTGTACTGGAGGAAACTTGATGTGCCCTTCTTCTTACCTTCCTCTATGATGCAGCACTTGCAAATCAAAGTGCTTGTCCCGGCAACAGCATTATGATGATTTACCTTCAACCACTTGTTTGTTTACCCTACTACTTCGGGCTTGCGCCCCAACTCCTGCATTTTCCCAGCAATCTTGCTATATTCTGCTGATAGCATTCATTGACTTGTTTGGCAGAGGCAAGGACTTGTATTTAAGGTGTAACATGCTTTTGACTGACAGGTTACAGGTTTTCGTGCAATAGGACAGAGTTGGCAAATGCACTCACTATGTTCCATAACTGTATGCAACAGATTAGCAGATGGATGAACAAAAATTGGTTGAAATTAAACGCTGGTAAAACCAGTTTTCTGCTGTTTGGAAGGAATAACTCTTTTGGGTTCCCAAGCTGGTGGTCACAGGAACTAGGCAACCTTCCCACTCCAGTGACAAAAGTTCAAAAACTTGGGATTTTTTCGACAGCAAACTTTCATTTAAAAGTCAGATTAATGCCCTCACATCCTCCTCCGTTTTGAAACTTCTAAGAAATGTCTTTCCTTTCATTCCACAGGAGTTGCAGTAAACTGTGGTCTCCGCCCTCCTGCTAGTGCAATGCTTTATTTATGAATTTACAGAAAAGACTCCTAAACAAGCTGCCGATCACATAGAACGCGGCAGACCACTTATTGTTGAGGATCCCCAAGCATCAACCTGCATCTCAAGCCTTGACCAAACTTAATTTGCTCCCCATGAAGAAACACCTCAATTTTAAAGCACTCTGTATCGCTTTTAGGGACCTGCATGATTCTTGTCTGACTACTTGAAATGAAGCTTCAATGGTACTCTCCTTCCAGGCCCTTATGCTCATCTTCAGCGTTTAATGTAATTGTTCTCAAAGTCAGAAGAACAAACTGGGAAGGCAGAAGCGTCATTATCTGTACTTCCAAGCTTTGTATTACTCTTCCCCTGACCTCAAGAAAATGACAGAACTGAAGCCCTTCAGGAAAGGTCTGTAGGCATTGCTTCTTCAATCATCTGCTTTTAAAAAATATTTTTAAGACCGCTTTTTAGATTACCTCTGTCGGCTAGCGCCTAGACGCCTCTGGGCAGCAGGGCACTTTAAAATCTTTATTTCATTTCATTATGCTTAATCTGCTAAACCCAGTGGAGACCGTCCCCCGGGCACAATGGTGCCGATCGGGAATCCAAACAGAAATTTCACAAGTAGTATTTCTAGAGCATTACAGACTAGGGCAGTGTAAGAAGTGGCCTTGTCAGGTCATTTTTTCCAATTACCATTTTGCGCTGATTTAGTCATACTAAAATCTCAAAGAAAATGCCAACCAACTTACTTTTGCTGCACATTCCATCTTCCCTAACTCACTGATATGAAGCAACATATTTTGGTACATTTCTAGCGCTAGCTCAGGTTTGATTTTCACTTTCTACCGCATGCTTAAAATCTGGGGAACCCACTGGACGTCCAGTTTTCCGGGTCACCACCACAAGTGGGCAAAGTGTTTATGGGAAGCAGAGGAAAACACGAAAGAAAAAGGCAAACAAAATCTAAAACTTGGAAAATTGTACACATGATGCTCCTAACAACGTAATTTCACTGTGCATGGTTCTTAGGTTTCTAAAGCTGCTCTTCCTTGAACTTTGTATCCAGGTTTTTCAATTAAGAGGCAGTAACTATGCTCTTTGGTCTTGGTGTCATAACGTAACGCAGTTATAGGGATTAACAAGTCAACCTAAAACTGTAATACCTTAATGTCATTATTTATCCAAGTGGTGAAGAGTGCTAGAGACTGAGCATGTTCAGTAGAAGGCAGTTTGATAAAGTACCAGGTCTGGTTCGGTCTTTTCTTGCTAACTGAATCTCCAAAAATAATTTGGCAATGCTAGGACTTGCTCTAATGGAATACCAGGAAACCAAGGATTTTCACTGCTTATTACATTACAGACATCTTACTTACCTACAATGTATAATGTAACTGTTAAACCAGAAGTAACAGCAGAGCTACAGTTTGTGGTCATTCAACAAGAATTGGACAACTGCAAATAGCTGGTTTGTAATGCC
Organism: Lissotriton vulgaris; assembly: GCF_964263255.1. Taxonomy (NCBI): domain Eukaryota; kingdom Metazoa; phylum Chordata; class Amphibia; order Caudata; family Salamandridae; genus Lissotriton; species Lissotriton vulgaris. The sequence continues at coordinate 483,636,278 of NC_141693.1, read as the reverse complement.
GTGATAGCGTTTTATTTTTCAAATAGCGGTGCAATTCGGTCAGACGAGTTTCCGCCAACGCAGTGGCCTTGATCACATGAGTTCTTAGCGAATGAGTGAAGAGTAAATAGGAAACCCTCAAACCATGTGACATTGCATCTGTGTACAGCATAGACATAGAAAAAATACTTAGCGGTTATAGACTCGAAAATGCACTGACATTTATGCGCGATGTTGTTACAAAATGCAAAGTGGAAACCAGGAAAAATGCATATTCATAAATAGATTTAAACAAAGAATACAATAATGAAAATTCATAGAAATGTGTTGGAATTTGTGACACGTTTGATGTACTCAAATTGTAGAGACCTGCCACAAAAACATCTACTATAAAGTGCTCCAATACAGAAGTAACATATGTTTAAGCTAAAAACTGGGCAGTGAATCAAAAGAGAGTTAAAATCCAATTATATAAGAATATATCCGAATTATTCATATAAAAAGTATTCAGTGCAAACATGAGAAAGTTATTAAACGTCCAAATACTGCGCAGTGCATTGATTATAGAAAGGAAGAAATTCAATCTAAAATGCTGTATGCAAGCGATGTTTTGCTTGTACATTGAAATACATCTTTGCTTCAAAAAATATTGCACTGCATTCAAACCATCGCTGTGTCTAATACTAGTGTAAAGGGCGATTATGCCCAACGTCAAGAGCAAATATTCATCAGACCACAGTAGTGTATTAAGCTTGGATAGAAAATCAGTTGTGTCACGTAAATATGTGGGTAAGTTGACCATATGTTCTTGTAAATAGTGGTCTTAGTAGCTTAATGTACATTCAAAGATGCTGTTGTTCGCAGAAATATTAGGTCTTCCTGGCACAGGATCTAAACCTTTATGAACCTTAGGGATGGGATAAACCGTAGGTAGCATGGGAAATTAATTCAGCAGGAAATTGTACTCATCTTTAGTTATAAGGCCTTCCCTTTTCCACAAATTGAGTTCATCTTTATATTCTTTACTCACTTTTCTGACCACTGAAGCATTTGATTGTTCATAACAGTTGATATTGATGTGCCAATATGCTTCTGTTCTGTACTGTTCTTTGCCCCATAAGACAATATTGCCTCCCTTATCGGAATTGTTAATGACCAACGTTGAATTATTTTTGAGTTGTGCCATTAATTGAAAATATTGCATAGTTTTTGGATTGCGGTTTTTCCATTGTTTGGCAGATTTCCGGTACAGTGTCTTTAATTCGTCTGTGATCCGGTCATGAATGGTTGATTCAGTAGATATATGAAGTTAAAACTACATGTTCTAACAGTTGTTTGGGTGAGTGACTTACTATAAATGAATAGATGAAGTGGTGTTTGTATAAGTATGTAGCTAAGTAAGTATGTTAGTATGATCCATTGTTTGCATAAGTGAGTAGGATAACTTCATATGTGAATAGGTTGTGTGCTGGTGTGTAATGTCGGTATAGGTGTATAAGTACTTTTGATAGTGTTCTATTGTTCATTGACAGCATGTATGAGTGAATCTACAGGTAAGTGATTAGATGTGTGTATACATCTAGGAATCACTGCGGGGTTTTTTAGATACTTGTATTGCTGTGTCAATGGATTCAAATATGATACTCTGTATTTTACAAAGAGTGATGAAAGATTTTACTAGTGTATGAAAAGGGGTATGTGATTGTCACGTGGATGATGTCATCAGTGATGTCATTTGAGATGTCATCAGTGATGTCACTGACAATGTCATGAATGATGTAATATGTGACATCATCAGCAGTGGATTGCGGGTGCGCGAAATATAGTTAATACAACTAATAATACAGGAGCAATTTCAATGGTTTTGTATGAGTGAAATGTCCAGCTTACGATAACACCCATAGCTTTTTGAGTGAATTTCAAAGGTTTTTTAAATGCTAATTCCTAACTATATAAGGCCTGAAACCTATGTTTTTTTCAGTGAATTTCAAAGGTTTTTTAAATGCTAATTCCTAACTATACAAGGCCTGAAACCTATGTTTTTTTAAGTGAATTTGCAAAGTTTTTTAAATGATAATTCCTAACTATATAAGGCCTGAAACCTATGGTTTTTTCATTGAATTTTGAAGGTATTTTAAATGACGATTTTCAAATGTATTAATTGTTATTTTTTTTATACTGATTTACTACATTTTTGCAGGCCCCCTTTTCATAACACTCTGCAGCGCAGCTCCATGGAGCTTACTGGAGATACCTGTGGACTAGTTCCCTCTAGGGGACCTCTGGATTGAACAGGAATTAATCCCCCAACTTAAACTGTGCAAACGAACCCTGTAGAGTGTTATGAATTGGGGGATTAAGTTCCCTCGCATACTGGGGGTCCCTGGGGGCCAACTAGCCCACCATGAGCCTCCATTATGCGCCAGGGGGCTGCGTTGCTTTTCCCCGAGGGCGGCGGTCCCTGGAGCAGTGTAAGGGGGGGATTGCCCCCCCCCCACACTTCTTTATCACTGTGCGCCTGCAATTTTGTCCCCCGGGGGTAATTTGAAAAAAAAAAATGTTTTTGCCTTGGGGGTCCCTGTGGGACCCCATGAGCAGGCCTACGGGGTCAGGGTACTTCTACCCTGCCCCCTTTTTGAGTTCTACACGTTTGTTTTTCTGCTTTCTTGTGCCTCAGTCTACCGAGGCACAAGATGTCTGCCATCAATTTCTGTTATTGAGTGTTGACAGACAGTGGCAGCCAATCAGCATGCAGCTCATGCACGGGAAGGTACGTGTACGGTGCGCGCTTATAGATATATATATTTTTTCTCTTTTGATTTTCTCAGGAACTACTGGAGGGATTAACACCATTTGAGCAAAAGATTGATCTGCGAATCGGACTCTACAATTGTGCCAAATTTGGTGTAATTCCGTTCAGCGGTTCGGGCTGTAGCCGTGTCTAAACGTCCTATGGAAATTAACATGGGGAAAACACGTTTTGGGGCCCCCTTTTTTCTCTGCCCCCGCTTGACGAATCTACCCGAGACTTTCTTTGAGAAATTTGTGAAGATTCAACAACCGGCGCCAAAGTTATTCCCATTAGAATGTAGAAACTAGGCCGCCAGTAGGTATATATATATATATATATATATATATATATATATATATATATATATATATATATATATATATATATATATATATCCACGGTTTCCTCTTGATTCGGGCAAAAGGAAGACAAGCCACACCATCCAGGTACCAGAAAGTTTGTTTATTTGGGCATAAACAGACGCGTTTCGAGCTCACGGGCTCTTGGATAGATAGATAGATAGATAGATAGATAGATTATATATATATATAGATATATATCCAAGAGCCCGTGAGCTCGAAACGCGTCTGTTTATGCCCAAATAAACAAACTTTCTGGTACCTGGATGGTGTGGCTTGTCTTCTTTTTGCCCGAATCAAGAGGAAACCGTGGATATATATATATATGTCACTTCAGCTGCTGTCTTGAAACGTTCGGGGGTCGGAAAAAAAAGGGGGGTGAAAATGCTTTTTCTCCTTGTTAATTTCCATACGAAACGTTAGACACGGCTACAGCTCGAACTGCTCAACGGAATTACACCATATTTGGCAGAAAGGTAGCTCTTGGTCCAGAAAGGACTCTTTCTGGGGCACAAATTAAATCACTAATTTGATGAAAGGAGGGGGCCGCGTGGCCCCCCTCCAGGGGCCCTAGATGGGCTCAGTGGGCTACCACCCTCCAGGCACGGCTCCAGCAATGTCCCAGGGGTGCCCACTCCCTAGGACATTGTAGTTTGCTATGGCACAATTAGTGTGTTTTTGCTTGTGTCGGGAGAATAAGGGGACGTTTTCCTGGCAGAGTTAGTTTTCCCGTGGATATGAACCCTCTCAGAGTCCAGGATCATTGAGTGGCCTAGAGGACAAGGAGGTGGTGTGAACGTTGGTTCCGGGATTCGGTTAAGTTAAGGTTATTGCTATTCCATTGAAATTGGATGGCAGACTCAGCTAATGTTATCAGAAATGGATTCAGATAACAGGGAAACCTTGGGTTCTGGAAACGGTGCATGGTTATCACTTCGATTTTATGAAAGAGCCAGCACAAACATGGATTCCCAATAAAGTACAGTTCAGTGCAGGCCTATTAAAGTTAGACAACAAGGAGGTACTAGAGTTAAGAGAGAAAGGCACCATTGTGGAAGTGTCTCCCGAACAAGGAGGATTTGTGAGCAATATTTTTCTTGTAGGGAAGAAAGACAAGTGCATGAGGCCAGTTATACATTTGAGAAGTTTAAATGATTGAGTTATCACCATTTCACAATGGAGGGAATGCATATATTAAAAGTCATATAACAGACAGGAGATTAATTGAGTCTATTGGATTTGAAGGATGCTTATTCAACAGTTTTAATTTGGGAACCTCCTCAGAAATTGTTCCAATTCGGATGAGGTGGAAGTTTGTTTGTCTTCCATTTAGTCATTCGTCGTAGTATTTTACGAAAGTTCTACAACCAGTTTTGTCTTTTCTGAGGGAGAGAGGTGTCTTGTTGATTATATATCTAGACAACATTTTGACCATGGATCAAGACAAGGCAATTTAGGTTTTGTGGTAAACAGACAAAAGTCTGGTCACAAAATTTCAGTTGGCATCCGGAGTCAGCTGGAATAGATGCTTTCCAGCAGGATTGAGAGGTCTCAGTTCTTATGTGTTTCCTCCTTTTTCAATGATTGCTCGGGTAACCTTGAGGGTTTGCAAATTGAAGGAGATGATGGTGGTGATAACCCCTCTGTGGAGAGGACAGGTGTGGTTCCCTATTCTTCTGGAGTAATCACTGGATTTTCCAGTTCTGTTACCAATGTTTCAGGAGGTGTTGATGAGCCCAGCTGGGAAAATCCACGATTTGGTGTTCACATGACAGCTGAAACTGGTGCAATGGAAAATGTCAGGACAGTTTAGTTTGGGAGGTGTCAGGCCTTTTGCAACAGGCTTCGGCACTTATTAACGAATCCTGGGCTCCAGGAACAAGAAAAATGTATACATTGGCTTGGCAAAAATGGGTTTGTTGGTGCATGGAGAAGGATTTTGATCCTGGAGGCAAGATGGCCGCGGGTGGGTTGTGGTGAACAGTCGCACCAAAAACCCCTCTCCTATCTGGACATAACAACATGAATTAGCTGAGCGCTAGAATTATAGCGCTAGACCCCCCGGATGGCTTTTGACTTTGCTTTTGACTTTGCTCGCATGAGAATCGGATCTGATACTGGGGAGTGTATTCTACTAATAACTGCTCAGACAACTACTAACCGCCTCAGAGACTGGGTGGCGGCCGAACTTGGCAGACTAACAAGGAAACTGAGAGCCTTTACAGGTAGTCTGCTTAAGCAAGCGGAGAATATATCAGCTTCAGGAATCAAGGATTGGAGCGATTCACTCCGCACGAAAATGCCACCAAGGCCTGCAAAGGCCGATAAGAAGAAAGTTAGGAACGGAAGTGAGATGAGCAATTCAATCCCTGCTGTACCGGAGACACCCGCCATGCCGAAAACGCAGCTACCGGCAAAGAATCCAGGCGCTATCAAGAAAGTGACTGAGCCTCTTATTAAAAAGAAAATGGATCTAAAAGGAAAACCGCTGGGCAGAGAGGAGAGCGCCATGGCGAAAGAGCGCATCAAAGTAACAGAAAAGCCAGCGATCCTTAAAAATAAAAGTAAAGGGACCCCTCTTAGGCAGCCCACCTTACCGGAATCGTTCATCCGCCCAGCCAACTCAGGGACGGCGGAATTACCAGCAGGAGTCCCCGGCGTTGCAGAACCAGAACCTGGGGTCAGTCAACAGAGCGTCCTCGAGGACGCAGCGGCAGCAGCAACAACGGGAGCTAGGAACGTGACAGACGCCGAGCCAGCTGTTACTAAGCAACCGGTCTCGCTGATTTCTCCGCTCTCTGCGAACCTCGAGCAGAACGCCAGCAGGAGCACAGAGGAGGTAGCAGATGGGAATGCGGGACAGACGGCTGCGATGGGCGCCGAAAAGGAAGGAGTGAAGGAGATGCCTCAGAGGATGATGTATGAAGAAAGGATTATCGTGGATAAGGAAAGCGGTAAGGGGAAGCCAAGAGGGCCAAGTGGGCAAGAGAATGCTGATATGTTGCAGGCAATCATGCAGGTGGAAGCAGAATTAATGGCTAAATCCCCTAATCCCACATGGGGAAGTTCGGTAAGCTTGGTGGCAGAAAAGTCAGAAGCCGGTCATCCCAGGGAGAAGGAAGATGTATGCTCATTGGAGGGGGAGCGTTTCTTCTCAGTAGATGAGGATTCCGACTCTGTTCAACAGGAGGGAGAGATATCAGATGAAGAGGAGGAAGCAGAGGCGGAGAAGGAGGAGGATGAAGATGAAGAGGAAGATGATTCATGGACAGCCTCTACCTCTTCTGGAACTGACATAGGTAAAGAGTCTACACTAAAAAAGAAACAGATAAGGCGCCGCAGGCACGGAAGATCGCCCACAAGGGGTGCTGAGAGGAAACTGGACTGGGACTATTCGGCGACATCGCAGACGTACCAGGAAGAGCCAGAAACAGGCCCAAGACAAGATGATGCATTAGGAATGGTATTTAACATGCTGAAACAAATACAAACCGAAGCGAGATCTACAAGTCGCAAAACAAGGCAGGACTTTAAGAAGATCCAAACGACGCTTCGGAAGACAAACAAATTATATGAAGTTCTGGCAGGGAGAGTTGCTGAGGTGGAGGAGAGAACAGGCAAGATGGAAGACGACTTCCGCAGCTTTAGCGAATTTAAAACACAACAGGAAAAGAAGGCGGATGATTTTCTCTGGAAGATGGAGGATTTCGAAAATCGCCAACGACGCAGTAATGTTCGCATTTTGGGGGTGGCGGAAGGGCTTGAAGGGCAAGACCCTAGGGGTTTTGTGGTCAAACTACTAAAGGGTGCTTTTCCTGAGTCCCAGTGGCAGTGGGAGGCAGAGATACAGAGGGCGCATAGGTTCCCCTTTGTCCAGCGTAAGACATATGGAGCCGAAGGAGGCTCTAAAGCACCACTCCCCAGAGCAATATTAGTGTATGTTGGAAACTTTCTGCTCCGAGAGGAAGTTATCCAGAAAGCCAGACCTGACAGTAAAAGAACTGTGGAGGGTGTTACTTTCTTTACTAGACCAGACTTCTGTCATGTGACAGTTGAAAGGAGGTGGAGGCTCAGGAAAATGATCTCGGAGTTTCAGGCTTTAGGATCAGAGGCATATCTGCTATTCCCAGCTAGGCTGAAAGTGGTCACAAAGGGCAGAGTCAGGATGTTTATGTCGGAAGTGAAAGCACAGGAGTTTATTCAGGAGCTGGGAAGGGTGAAAAAATAAGAGGGTCATTGAGGAAAGGTTCTATGCGGTAGAAAGGGGGGGAATACTGGAGAAGATGGGAGAGGGGGGCGACTAACACAACCAGGAAGTGACCACACATAGGTCATTGCTGACCTATTTGCCTGTAGGGAGGGGGTAGGGAGGGAAGTACAGGGGAGGGGGGGGGAGAGAGGTGGGGGAAGCCAAAAAACAGTGGAAATGTATAGTTTGGATATGTCAGTTAGCACACATTGATCATATATATTGTTTGTTGTCTATATTTTTGAGTAGAGAAGGAAAGAGAAAGATTGGAAGGGGGGGGGAAGGATGACTAAAGAAACAGCTGGGATACGAAGAAATGTCTTTTTCTACAATACACAATGTCATGTAAGTTAGTCTCTATAAATGTATGTGGTCTAAATGATCCAAGGAAAAGGGCGAATGTAGCAGCTTATATTAGAACTTTACAAGTGGATTTAGTATGCTTACAAGAAATGCATATAGAGGAAAAGCAGATATACTTAATGAATCAATTGGGCTTTGATGTACTCGCAGCTAGTAGGCAAGGATCTAGGACAAGAGGAGTTGCTATCCTGGGGAGAAGAAGAGATGTGATAGTTAAAAGAAAGAAAGAGGACCACTGGGGGAGATGGGCTATGGCGGAATTAAGCTTTAAAGGGCTCAGTGTAACATTAGTAACCATATATGGTTCCACGGAGGATGATCCGGAGATATGGCAATTTTTAGATACAGAACTAGCACAGTGGCCCGAACCAGTAATATGCTGTGGCGATTTTAATTTGCATGACCCTACAAGTTCATTTATGAATACAGGAGTGGTGTATAATGGTAGAAAGAGAAAGGTAAATAGGGCTATTGCCAATATGGTTAACAATAATCTTTTGGTAGATCCTTGGGTGATGCAACATCCACTGCTAGATGGCAGTACTTTTTTTTCGGCAGGTGTTGGTGAGATTAGACTATTTTTTAGTTTCAAGGTCTTTGGTTTTTGAGACACTGATTGAAAAGCAACCAAGGGTTATTTCTGATCACAGTCCATTAATATTGACAGTTAAGGTTCCGCAAGTACAGAGTAAGAGATCAATATGGACTTTTGAGAGGAGTCTTCTCCAAGATGCCGATTATAGGAAGCACATGGAAGGGTGGATTAGGTCCTTCTGGGAGATTAATCATGGTACCGGCTCTGTAGGACAAACTTGGGATTGTTTTAAAGCAGGTGTTAGAGGAGAAACACTGTACTATGTGTTGACAAGAAAAAAAAAGAAAAAAAAAGAGAAGGATTTTGATCCTGTTTCAGGGCCTACAGAGGAGATAGTGGATTATTTATCAGAAAGGTGTAAAGGGGGAATATATTATGGAATAGTGAATGTATACAGGTCAGCAATTGCTGCTGATCATTTGTTAGTCAATGCTCTATCTGTGGGGTAGGATGTTCTGGTAAGGAGGATATTGGGGTGTATTAAAATTGCAAGACCCCCGGCATACAGGTACAATTCAGTATGGAGTATTTCCAGAATTTTGACTTTCTTGGAGATTTGGGGATCGAATGAGGATTTGCCTATGAGGGATTTATTGTTGAAACTGACAACTTTATTGTGTTTGAATTCATTTAGAGAGAGTATTAGATGTACGAGCCCTTGATGTAACAAGCAGGATTGTTTCCCCTGAAGGTGTGTGTTTTTAATTGACTAAAAGAACAAAACCACATTTTTTTACTATTTTATCCTTTTTCAATGAAAATTAGAAATTATGTGTAGGGAGTTGCATAAAAAAGTATGAGAAGAGAACTTTGGTTGTCAGACAACAAGGAGTGACTCACTTGCATATTTCTTTTAAGAACCCATATAAGGCGGTGTCTTCACCAACACTTGCTAGATGGGTGAAAGAGGTGATAAGTACAGCGGTGTTGATGTGAGCATGTTTGGAGCGATGGGAGGTTCATTGCAAGACATTTTGAGATGTGTTGACTGGTCCAATGATTTGACTTTTATTTCAAGCCTGTTGAGAACACAGGAAGTAGTTCATTAGAAAAGCTTTAAACTTGCATAATGTTAGCCTCTGGGTCTTGCCACAAAGTGCTGATTTTCCAAGGCCTGGTAGGAAGAAAATATGGATTTTATTAAAGACATGGAGAGGCTAATATTATCCCTCCCACTATCCATACTCTGTAATAACTGTTATTTGTTTAACTTGTAGCTCAATGGCAAAAAGGATGGAGAAGATTTATGTTGAGAAAATTGAGATGTTCTGTCTTCAAGAATAATTAAGGAGGATATCATATGGATTTTGGATATGCCTCTTTATCAAAGACTGTTCTAAAGTTCTAAATATTTTGTGACGTTGCAGTCGCTAGAAAAGAAGGATGAGCGACGGGGGATCAATGCTTTTATAATGTTGGAATTCTTGAGCTCTAAGTTCTTTAAAGGAGCCGCTGTGAGTAGTAGCAATAAAGGAGACTGAATAATATTAGCCTCTGTGTCTCTAATAAAATCCAGATTTTCTGCCCACCATGCTGTGGAAAATTTACATTTGTATTCCAGATTGAAAGAATCCCTGCCACTAGATGTCACAGTATATGGAAGACCACCTCAGGCGGAACATGTAGGTCAATGCAGAATCATACATCCCAAGGACTCATGTCCCAGTCTGGAAGAACAAGTTAATTGCTTTTGGTAGAGACTATCTAGCCCCAGATTCCTTATCTCAGCAAATTTCCCAGGCGTCACATGATCTGTAAATTTTCAAGCAGTACCCCTGCATGCCGGTAGGTGGCGTTGTTCGGCTCCACTGCAGCGTCTGCACTGGATGTCATGTGTGGAGTGCCCACCCCAGCGTGCCGACACTAGTTTGTTTTTCGAGGCTTTAACTCCAGGAGCGCGGAGCCACAAGGAACACTGACAAAAGGCTCTTAGAAGGGTGACCCTCATATTGTAATCAGTTTGCAGAACAGAAAGGATGGGAGGAATCTGCGACTAGATAAGAGTCACTACCAGATAAGGCGTTACTGAAGGTAATTAACTTGATCATATAATGGAGACTTCTAGCCACAGATTCCTTACCTTAGAATTAATACCAGAGAAAAGCCTTCTCAGAGGTGGGTCTGCGAAAGCATCCTTAATTACTAATAGGGGAATAGTAGATTTTTGTGTTGATTAGGTTTAAATATTTAGTTTGTCGTTTTAGAAAACATAATGTATTGTATATAAGAATAATTGTTGTATATATGCATACATGAAGAATTGCAAAAAAACACATATAAAAAGGTTTTGTTTTCAAAACGTGCTTTCAAGACTTTTGTTTGAACTGCTCTTGGACTATGATTTAAAATGATATTTGATTGATCAAGAGAGTAAAACTCATAGGAAGGAATATTTAAAATTTTTCTTCATCCTTATATATAGTATTATATTTGTCCCAAAGCATTATTTGTATGTATTATTGTTTATCTACACAGATGCTGTTGGGTTATTTGGGTTACCCCTTTGATATAGCCTTGGAAACTCCAGCACGCAGAAGTGCTGACATTGGGCATTCTCGGCAGAGGCAGACAATTCTGACCAAGGCTCTCCCCATTCTTGAAAGACACCTTTGCACCACCTCCGGAAGGATATGCCATTCATGATCCACTAGGCATCGACGGCTGAGTTCATCCACCCTGACATTCAGAGAGCCCGCCAGGTGTTGAACCTCCAGGGAATGCCCTGACATTCCACAGGGTGGAGATCATCTTGACAAAGGGTTCACAACCCCACCCGCCATATTTATTGCAGTACCACATGGCAGTGGTGTTGGTGAACACCTGTGCCAGACTTTGCTAGTTCAAGGGAAGAAAGGCCTTTATTATCAATCCGATCACCAAAAGATCCAGAAGGCTGATGTGGGAGCTGGGATTCTGACGGAGACCAGTCTTCTGATCCCCATCTCTCCCAGCTGGTTGCCCAAGCCCAGGAGTAAAGCATCTGTCACTGTAGTTGACTGTTGCTGGCCAAGGAAGAGGGGTCTGATGCTCACCCAATCCTGGGTCGTCAGCCACTACTGCAGGTCTTTTGCAGTTCCTTTCAAAATCTGGACGTCGGAGAGATTTCACTGATGCTGTGCCCACTGTTACTTCAAGTCCCATTGGAGAGCCCACAAATACCAACAGGCATGTGTGACTAGCAGGATGTCATGAGGCCCAACGGCTTCAGAGTCAGTCTCACCGAAATCCAGGATAGAGGCGGAAACATCGGTATGATAGCTTGGCCCAACACTAAACCGCAGGTAACGCCTGTGGGCAGGCAGGACAGGGATGTCAAAGTATTTGTCCTGCAGATCCAACGATACGATCTAGTCTGCAACATCCAGGGCAGACAGGACTTGAGCTAGTGTGAGCATACTGAACTCCTTTTTCAGAAAGCAGTTGAGAAGGCGCAGGTCTAAGATAGGACAAAGGACTCAGTACTTCTGGGGCACCAGAAAGTAGCTGGAATAGCAATTACGACCTACTTCTCATGCCAGCACCCTCTTAATGGCTTCGTTGGCCAAGAGAGCCAACACGTCCTGGTGGAGTAAAGAGAGAGATAGTCCTAAGTGGGTGACTTGGATGATGAAGGTCTCTACAAAGGAGGTGGATTAGCCCCTTAGGACTATCTGTACAACCCATTTGTCAGATATTATCGACTTCCAGTAGTGCAGATGATGGTTAATCCTGCCTCCCACTGGGTGCCCATGTTGGTATAAGGGCAAACTAAAGGGTTTTGGAGGCTACAACAGCCTGAGAGGTGGTGGACTGGATTGACCGATAGCTGGTGGCCCCACAAAGTCTGAGGGAACCGCATCCTCAGCAGCGAAAAGATTGGGAAGCCTGTTGGCCCTGGTGGTTAGATGGCAATGGATGCGGCTGAGAGAACCTTTTGTTGCCACAAAAGGGGTGAAAAGTGGACTGGGGTTGGTGAGGGTCCATTAATAGGCCCAAGGACCTATTCGTAGCTCTGATATCCTTGAAGCACTCCAGCGAAGAGTCCAACTTCTCACCAAAAAGGTGACAGCCATTAAAGGGCATGTCCATGAGCGAAGCTTGGACATTCAGCGAAAAACCAGTGGCTCTCAGCTAGGCGTCGCACCTAAGGGCAACTAGGAATGAAATCACTCTGCCCAGCAAGTCGTTCATATCTAGTCCACATCTGATTGTGAACTTCGCTGTGTCGCTGCTGTCAGGCATTTGTCCTGTGCACAGGAGTCCCTTTGCAGGCCTTGGGCCAGGTCCCAAGGAGGACATCGGTAAGGTCTTTATTAAATGGGAGTAAAGGTTCGGAGGGGGAATTTCCAACTGAAACACCTCTGCCACGGAGGGTAGCTGAAGGTCTAAAACCTCAGTTGCCCTGCACTTCCATAGTGAAAGAGGCATCCTCATACGTAGTCATGGTAGGGGGAGAGACCAAGCCAGTGTCTGGTGACGCATCTAACCCTCTGGCATCCACCAGTTCCTCATACCGGTTGTCCTCTGTGTTATCTAGGGGATGCTGGTATCCATAAGGGTCCTCAGACTCCTCCCATTCGTCTCTCTCCCCAAGCCTGTCAGAAGAAAAAGGCACTGGCTCCTACTCACATGGCAGGACACCGGTCAGTGCCAGAACCAGTTAAGGATGATAATCATCAGGCTCAGTTTCGGAGTCAGGAAGGACGATGGTTTTGGGTTGTCATGGGCAGTCGGACTAACCGGGAGCATTGGCACCAGAGAGGGCACTGAGGAAATTCACGTTGTATGAGCGCTCGCTATCCGATTCCTTTTTTACCCTTCATTAGGCCTTCGGCGCGAAAAAAATACCAACTCAGTACTAAAGGGAGCTAGGAGTAATTCCCTAAGGGCGTACCCCCAAGATACAAAAACATTCCTACCTGAACAAGATCAAAGGCATAGTAGCCACATTTCGCCAGACACTCTCCTTAATTGGAAGTCAATTCAACGAACAATCAATATAACAAATGGCGCAAATTGACAAGGGTGAAAAGACATTGTTAATCCCTTAGAAAAGACCACAGAAATCAGCGTTTGCTCCTGGAACATCAATGGCCTAGCCAGTAAAAGTAACGACCCAGAGTTCCTACAATATCTGAACTCATTTAACCTGCTACTGCTCCAAGAAACTTGGCTACATCCGTGTCGGGATTGCAATATCGCAAATAGCGATATCACAAATAGCGATATCACAAATAGCGATATCGCTAATTGCGAGATCGCAAAATCGCGAGATCGGGAAAACGGGACGTCGCATTTCGAGCACAGTGATGACATCACAACCAGGAAGCAGCCAGTTCCCACCCCCATTCACCACAGTGAGGCAGACCTCGAGTCAGCAACTGGGAGAGCTCCTGCAATTCTGTTTGGATTTCTACTCTGAAACTACAGTGCTGCAATGTCTGAGGATGCAGTTCCTGGGCCCAGCAACACCACAGGGCGGAAGAGAAAGTTAAAATTCTCCGAGCAGGAGCTGGAGCATTTAATAGAAGGGGTGGTGGCCAACCACTCCAAACTGTTTGGGAAGGACTCTAGGAGGGTGCCGGAGGAGGAAAAACGCAGGATCTGGCAGGGTATAGCGTCCACGGTGAACTCTGTGGGTGTGGCTGATAGGTCACTGGACGAACTCAAAAAACGCTGGTACGACCTCCGAGGTCGTGCCAAAGAGAAGGTGGCTGAGCGGCTTGGAGAGGCATCGGGCACTGGAGGGGGAGGACCTACAGTCCCTCCAAACACAGCCTTGGAGGACCAAGTAGAAGACACGCTGGAGACGGAGGCGTGCATCGGAGTGACTCGTCTGGAGTCATCTCGCCCCACCCAAGACATCCAAGGTAAGTGGCATGCGCCTGCGACCCTGTCCCCTATGAATGTCCATGACCATATAGCCTCCCATAATGTTCCATAGTCATGCCATTATTGCACATCAGGTAATGCCCTGAGGCATTGTGGGACATGTAGTGTGGCCACAATGTAGAAGTACCACAATGCAGCCAGACAGGTTCCAAAGTACACAAAGCCATAGCCAGTCAGGGAATGTCACCCAGCATGCATGTAGCAACTGCACGTGTGACAGATACATGCAACTAATGAACGTCCACTTCCCCTCACAGGTGGTGCAGACAGCAGCGACAGCGAGAGGCTGCAAATAGATGAGGATTTCTAACAAAACAACGGTCCTAAGCCTAGAACAATATTTAAAAACCAGTAATATAAAGGCCACAATCGGACAATATATGCAGTTTTCTTATACCCAGCCGGGCAAAGAATTTATTTGAAAAATATATGACACAAGGTCAATTTATATGTTACAATATAACAACAAACATTCAGTGTTTGAAGTAAGGCACAAGCCTGTGCCGTACTCAGAGTAGAAAAAAGGTTGTGAGAAAGGGTGCAAGAGAAAAGACAGTATACATCAGGCAAAAGAAAAGTGTGAGCAAAAAGCCTGGTACTGCTTAGGAATTTAAATTAGCAGTATTCCCTGGGGTAGAGCATACATGTACAAAATAATAATGAAACAACTGAATGTCTACAAATAAAAGTCGACGGCGTTTCGATCCCGTGCTCAAAATAATGGGATCATCATCAGGACTTAATAGTTGCCTGGAATTTACATGAAACAATATACCTGTAAAGAGAAACAGGGGAGAAACAAACAGGAAAGAAGTTTTTAAATTACTCCTAAGCGTTTAGAAAAATGTCAACCAAGTCGGACTCTTACTTCCATGCAATTCGGAATCGCAGTGCAGTGACTGGTGTTTTGGTCGTTGCTGGTTAAAATTGGGAAAAATTCGACATAGTCTTGTGACTAGGCTGTGCCTATTTTGTGAAAAAACTGTCATTTCAGTGAGCGTGGCGAGATGACAGCGGGTGTGTCTATCTGCTAAAGGAATTTCAGAGTTATCACAGAGTAGTGCGGCAAGTGGAGGGTGCAAGAATTATGCTCCGACGTGAATATACTCTGTTTTAATGGTAAAACATGATTGCATACCCTGGGCTGGAGGGCAAGTTCAGTGGTATTGGCAAGGGCTGCTCAAAATGGGGCTACTCAAGCGCAGGACAGGTACTTCTGGAACCTGGGAAAGATGTGCTCAATGTTAATTTATCAAGCGAGACGGTGACAGAGGCAGGACTAAAGTAATTTCGACTCTTACCGATTTGAAACAGAGGTGGTTGTGAAGATAAGGATGTGAGTCGCCCAATATGCGAACTCCGTTTAGTTTGTTCTCTGTATCTATGGGCAGTAATCGGATGGAGATTATTAGTGCTGGTATCCTGGCCAAACTATCAACAAAATGCGGGGGGTCATGGGTGGGAGCATTCTCACCTTCGTAAAAGAATGCAACCAGGCGGTCCAGGGGATTCGATGATCCGCTAAGGGGAAAGGGTGAGCGCCTCAGTATTGGCGTTCTCACCTTGAAGAAACAATATTCTTTCTGTGGCGGCGGTCAGTAAAATAAACGATCCGCTGTGGGTGATAAGAATGGGGTTTAGAATGCGGCCGTGGTCACAGCGCAATCCTGGGAAATAATGGGCTGGCAAGGGGTTGTTCTTACCTCAAGGAGCTAATTAGCTGCCGATACAGCGGTTCCACACTAGCAAGGTTGCTTCTTGTTGGGAAAGCGTGGAAGCGAGGTTTAAACCAATGCGCACACGTGACTAGGGTCATGTGATCGCGGGGTGATTGCGGCGGCCATCTTGGAGCGGGGAGGTGATGGGACTGGTGGCGCCTCAGTGGGTTTTAAAAGGATTGGTTATGACATCCAATACAAAGCGTCATTACCAGGACACCTTTATTGTGATATAGTTAGGGTTTAGCAATATCCAGGTTATTTCCTTTTGGGATGGTGTAGCCAAGGGTTAGCCCAAAACAGTCATGGCGGTCATGTGATCCCGGGGTAATTCCGGTGGCCATATTGGAGTGGTGATGGAGTGATGGGGCTGGGGTCGGCGCAGTGAATTCATGCTTAGGGGTGACAGTGAGACAATTCATATTGATCAGAATGTCACTGGCAAGGCATAATTATTCTATACAATTTATGCTTACGGGACAACTAGGTTAGTGTTTGACAAGTAAAACCATTTTACAAAACAACTTGAAAATATGTTTTTCAAACAACTTCAACCTTCTAGAATGTAAGCTCAAGAAAAAATGCCAGAGGGTGAATTAAGTTCATAACAGGTTTGTCCAGTCCTCGCTTCTGTTCAAGCCATTCCTGATGGTGTTAAATTGGATAATGGACTTGAGTTCCTCTCTGTTCATTATTTGGGACAGATTCCCACCTCTTTGTGGGAGTTTGATGGTTTTGAGAATGGTCCACAGGATGTCATCCGCTGTGCGATTCATCTCTGTGAAGTGTTCCACCATGGGAGCATTGGGCGTGTTACATCTGATTCTACTCCGATGCTGACTGATCCGTGTCTTGGCCTTTTGACTTGTCTGACCTATATACATTTTCTTGCAGGGGCAGAAAAATCGCATAAATAACATTACAGGAATTACAATTTGTGAAGGATTTCATCTCAAAATTTACACCATTGTGACTGATATTTTTTGTTTCAATTGTAAACTCACACACAATGCAGTGCCCGCATTTCACATGGCCTTGTAATGGTGGTAAACCCCAGTTGGAATCAAGAGTAGTCCGGGGGGTAGGGGCCGGTAGAGCTGCCCTCACAAGGTGATCTTTCAGGTTTTTATTTTTCCGAAATGCGAAAAGGGGTTTCTCTAAATTAAGAGTTCCCGCATTTATGGTAGACCAATGTTTCAGGATAGATTTTCTGATTTTGTTGGATACGGGGCAGAATGTAGTTACACAGGCTATTCTGTCTTTATTGTCTTTTGGCTTAGGTGTGAGTAGGACTTCACGTGGACAATACTACGCCCTTTTAGAGGCAGCCTTGACTATTCTTCTTGGGTAGCCACGCATTTTGAGTTTATTGGATAAAATAGTAGCTTCCTTGAAATAGTCCTTTTTATTCGAGCAATTCCGTCTTATTCGTAAGAACTGGGAATAAGGTAAGGAATCTTTCAGTGCTCGGGGGTGGCAGCTATTGTAGCTGAGCAGAGTGTTCCGCTCCGTTGGCTTTCTGTATAGGCGCGTTAGTAATTCGCCCTCCTGACTGTAAATTGTCAAATCAAGAAAGGCTATTTGGGATTTGTCATGGGTCAAGGTAAAGGTTAGATCCGCACAATTATTATTCAACCAATGAAGAAACAGGTTCAGTGTGTTAGTGTCATGATTCCAAACAAGAAAAATGTCGTCTATATAACGACGCCACAGGGAAATTCCTGCAAAGAATGGATTACTGTCATGTAGGATAACACCAGTTTCCAGCGCATCCATAAATAGAATGGCTAGGTTGGGGGCAAAAATAGCCCCCATGGAGGTCCCCTTGATCTGTTGGTAAAAAGTACCCTCAAACAAGAAAAAATTCCTTGAAAGGCACAATTCTAGTAGTTGGAGAATGAAAAAACTTGGGACCCTGTGGGGGCGTGGTCGGGTGTCTAGAATTCTCTGAATCACTAGTAGAGCAGCTGTCTGAGGAATATTAGTGTAGAGGGATTCTACATCTAAAGTACACAATGTATTGATGGTGGGATCAAAGGGATAGTGTTCTATCAGATTTATCATTGCCATGCTGTCCCTAACATAGCAAATAGTATTGGGCACAAATTCTTTAATAAAAAAAATCCACGTATGCACCCAAAGGTTCCAAAATAGAACCGCATGCAGACACGATTGGTCTGCCGGGCGGTTTGTCAATGTTGTTGTGAACTTTCGGTAGGGTATAGATTACCGGTATGCGAGGGCTTTTTGTATTCAGAAAGCAGTGTTCCTTTTTGCTAAGGAATCCTTCGGTCCTAGCATTATTGGTAAGTTCCAGGATGGTGGCTTGAATCTCTTTGGTCGGGTTCCCCGGAAGACGTTGATAATGATCAGTGTTTCCGAGTTGTCTAAGGACTTCCGCCTTGTAGGATTCGATATCCTGGAGGACAATCCCACCGCCCTTATCTGCACTCTTAATTACGAGTGAAGAATTTGTTTTCAGTGTGTCAATTGCTTCTCTCTCTAGTTTCGAGATATTATATGGTATATAGAGTTTCTTTTTCTCTAGTTCAGCCAGGTCATTTATGACCAATTTCTCAAAAGTCACTACTTCTGAGGGAATCATGCTGGCAGTGGGTAAAAAGGTCGAGGGGGGGCGGAATGGAGTATTCGAGCTGCTTGCGGGTGAGGGGTGCAGCTGAAAAAAAGCTTTAAGGCGAATTAGTCTAAAGAATTTTAGAAGTTCAGCTTGTAGGTCCATGAAGTTTGGACGAACAGTTGGTACGAAAGAGAGACCTTTTTTAAGGAGCTCTAATTCAGGTTCAAGCAAATTATGTTGAGATAAGTTGAAAATAGGGATTACCTCCACTGGTGGTTCAGGATTACTCGCATATTCTACCATTGGTAGAAATTGTTGCGGGTCTTTCGCTCGCCGGGTGCGTTGAACCAACGCTGTGGTTTCTTCACTCTCCCTCGTTGGGGGGTGTTCGGTTGGCCCCGGGATAAAAATTTAGTTTGTGCCCCACCTCCTCGTCTTAGATTACTTCCACCCTCTCCAGGGTCTGAGCTGTCTGAGGATTCTCCTGATGTATCCGAGAAGCCTACCAAATTCTGTCGCTTATTATATCTGCCCCAAGGTCTGGTGTTGGGGTTGAATTGAGGTTTGTTGATATAAAAATCTTTCTGCAAATAGGGGTAAGTGTTTTCTGTATTGTAAGATTTTATATCTTTCTTTATTTTGTTTGACTTCTTGTTTTGCTCGATTCTATAGAATTCGGCTACAGTTTTGTCTATTCGCTCAAGTAATTTTTTACATTCCTCAGTGGGGTCAGTGTTGTTTATTTGTTTGAGGACCTCCGCTATTTCTTTTTCCAGAGCTTCTAATGTCTCTGTAGCAATATCGATTCCTAATGCGAGCCAGTGCCTAGAGCACGTGGTTCCAATGTAACTAAAATTTGTGGTGTACTTGGGATTATCAGTAAAGATACCCGGGATGTTACGAACCTGGAGGCCTAAGGGAATGACCTCTGCTTTTAAATAATCTGTCAGCATGAGCACCATTAATTGTAGGCGGACCTGTTTCTTCCTTAGTTTTTCGAGTTGGTCAGGTAAGGAGCTACTAGCAGAGGACGGGACATCTGGAGTCTCAGATAGTAGAGACGGTTTAGAGCATAAATGTTTTATATAATCCGCAGTGTAGAGCGGGACATGGGTTGACATTACTTACTGGGAAAGGATTTAAGAGATATAGATTACAAGAAAATAGGATTACTAGTACTGAAGACACTAGGATGGCCTTCCTCGGAAAACGAGGTGTAAGGTTTACGAAGAAACCCCTGCAATCCAGCGATTGCGCTCAAGTTTTTTAATAAAACAAGGGGGACCCACTTAATGGCTTGGGACCATGGGTATCAAGTATTTCTAACAAAACAACGGTCCTAAGCCTAGAACAATATTTAAAAACCAAATAGATGAGGAGGCACAGGATGAGGAGGAGGTGCCGCCACATACACAGCCACCAGCCCCTGCCGCAGCAACAACTCCTGCAGCCAGGCCCACTACAGGTGTGCCCCCTGCCTCTGCCGCTGCTACTACTCCCGCAGCCAGGCCCACTACTAGTGTGCCCCCTGCCTCTGCCGCTGCTACTACTCCCGCAGCCAGGCCCTCTACCAGTGTGCCTCCAGCCCCTGCCGCACCAGCAACGCCTACCGTGACACCACCAGCAGCTGGTGCTTCAACATCAGGGCCCGCAAAAGCGGCAACACAGCGGCCACCCACTGTGTCAGGGCAGCAGAGCAGGCGTGGCAGGTCTCGCCTGCAGACCAATGCACCTATCAGCAGGAGGGGGAATGGACAGCGGCTGCCGAGAATGAGCGTGGAACGACACATGCTCCGTATACATCAGCTGCAGGCACGCCGCCAAGGTGCCATACAGCTGTACAACATTGGGCGCAATGTTGCAGGAGTGGGGGACCGGATGGACCGCATGACGGCAGCCATGGCAGGTGTGGGGGAGGGAATGGCCCGCATGACTGCAACCATGGAGGCCAACACTGCTGCAATTACATCGCAGCGCAACGCAGCACGCCGCCGCCACCGCCAGCTATTGACACGGCTGACGGCATACACCAGGTCAAATTATGTTATAGGCAATGCCACCTCACAGTTATCGCGGCGGTCCCTTGCGCAGCAGCAGCAGCTCATCCAGTGCTGCGAGGATGTGGCCAGGGTGCTTGAGCACCTGACCACTGCCGTGACAGCACTACACCCTGCTCTACCTGCCACTGTTGGGGGTGATGATGTCAGTGAGGGGACATCGAGCGTGAGCAGCCACTCTGCCTCACAAGTAGGAGCACTCAGGCGCAGCACCAGGCCCACTGCAGGTACACGTGCCTTGGATGAGGATGAGCCGCAGAGGTGCTTGGGTGGTACGCGCAGGAGGCGCACATGACTTCATAGGACTATTACAGGCACAGGCTGAGTATAAGCCTGCCCTGTCCTTTCACACAGCAGTATGCTGAAATACTGTTAGCAATGAAAACATTTAAACTGGTACCATTATTGTGAATGAAACAATAATATTTAATTTTGCAGCACACATTGGCGTTGTGTCATTACATTTTGCATGCGTTTGTGATTTGTGGGGTGAGGGTAGAGGGTGCACTAGAAACTGTTCAGTGTGATGTGGTTGCGACGTCTATGGCCTTCAGCTGGGTTCTCCCCGCGTGCATGGCGCGCATGTGCAGGTGGCCGGTCCTCCCCTTCCGATTCACTGCCAGAGATGTCGACAGGTATCCGGTGCTTGGTAGCAATGTTGTGTAGGATAGCACACACAGCCACAATGCGGCAGCACACTTCAGGACTGTAGTACATGGCCCCACCTGTCTTGTGAAGTATGCAGAATCTGCTCTTCAGTAGGCCAAAAGTTCTCTCTATGCAATTCCTTGTGCGTATGTGTGATACGTTGTAACGCCGTTGCTGTGGTGTAGCAGGGTTGAGGTATGGGGTGAGGAGGTATTCACGCAGGGCGTACCCACTGTCACCTGAATGAGAGGAGCAGAGGGTGAGTGCTTGTGCAGCGCAGCTAGTCATTCGCAATGTGACATTGTGGGCAAAGTGTACTTACCGAGTAGGTGTCCTTCCCCGAAGTCTCCCCTGACCAGTCGTGTGTGGAGGCCGCTGTGCCGGAATATGAATGAGTCATGTGTACTCCCCGGGTACTGTGCCACTATGTCGGTGATGTATGTCTTTGCATTGCAGACCATCTGGATGTTGAGGGAGTGGTAGGACTTGCGATTGCGGTACATGTACTCCGTTGCAGCAGGTGGGCAGATGTGGACGTGGGTACAGTCAATGCATCCTATCACGTGTGGGAAACGGGCAACATTGTAGAATTGTAGCTTGGTCTCATCCAATTTCTGTTGGCTGGTGGGAAATTTGATGTGGTGGTGTAGCTGGGTCAGCATTGCGTCAAGGAAACTACGTAGGCAGCGGGACATGGTGGGCTGGGATATCCCCCCAGCTACCACACCTATCCCCTGGAAGCTCCCAGAGGCCAGGAGGTGCAGGCTACACAATACCTGGACATGTGTTGGGACGACATTGGTCCGCCTTGTTGGGTGCTGCATCAGGGGTTCAAGGTCCTGTATAAGCTTGATGATCATAGCCCCATTCAGCCGGTACTTTGCGTATATATGCCCTCTGGTCAGGCCCAGCAGGGTGACCCGCTGGCGGAATATCCTCTCCTGGATTCTGCGTCTCCTCCTTGCTGCTCGCTGTAGCCTTCGCCGCCTGACCACCATGTACATTCCTGGCATTGTGAGACTCCTTCTGCTGATGCTGCTTCCCCTGAAGTGTGTTTGGTCAGGCCTGCACCAGTTACTGATTGGCCAACGGTTTTTCAAAAAAAAAATTCCTATGGGTTTGATGGTTATCACCTGCTTTGGGTTGTCCTTAATTTGCGCCTCGCAAAATCCGATTTTTGGCTTTTTCGCTAATAGCGATTTTTCATGAATACCGATTGCGAGTAATGTGCGATTTCGCAATTATTTTCGCAGAATCCTTGCTTTCTCGCTATTTCCGATTCGCAATTGGTATCCTGCTGGCATTCTGCGATTATTTTCGCGATTTCGCAAATCTGTGTTTGCGAATTCGCTTTTTTGATGGTGAATTCAGATTATGGGAATTGCGCCCGCGATAGCATTTTCGCAGCTATTGCGGGCGCAATTTTGCTTCATGAATCAGGCTGTAAAATACAACTTACCCCAGAAATGAAAACGCAAAAACAGTTAATAAACCAAACATTGAGGTAGATGCGAAAGGATCCAACAAATCACGACTTGCAAATTGTCTTACGGAAAGCAAAAAACTGCTAAAACTGAAGAAATGGGAAAAACAGAAGCAAGGAAATGACTACCTATGGGCAACACTTCTTTATGAAGGAAAGCGGAAAAATAGCTCTAGGTTCAGGCAAATGATTAAAAGAACAAAGAATCCAGAACATATCGGCCTAAATTCAAACATATCAGAGTAGGTATGGACAAAATATCTACTTAAGCACTTTATTAACTCCATGGCTGCTAAGGCAATTCCCCTCCTGTGCTGGGTATTCGCTATTTTCATTGTTTTATGACGAGCTGGGCTCGTCATCAGTGTATGAGGAGGCTACACCATGACGAGCCCAGCTCGTCATGAGTGTGGAAGGGGTTAATGAGGATAGTCCTGAAGACGCGGTAACAACAAAAAAAACAGCATAGAAGTTATGAGGGCTAAAACAAAAGAAACAGACAATTGCTATACGGCAACAAGGACTCAAGAAACATGCGAGACTGGGGCTATGCTCCTAACTAAACTTGACAAACTAGTTCTGGATGCAAGTTCTTCTCAGTACATTGAGTCTGGACGACAGATGACTGTGCCAGCTGACATCAAAAGGCAAATAGCAAGGGGGAGACCTACAGGAGCCTCTGGACCAAACGGCATTCCACCAATGTTGTATAAATCGGACGCGGAATTTTGGGGAGTATCACTAACAACAATATTCAACAGCTTAAGGAATACCCAGACTCGTCCTGAGTCCTGGCACAGGTCAGTTATCAGCCCAATTTTCAAACTTGGAAGTAAGAAACATCCAAACAACTACCGACTTATTGCCCTCATAGACGTGAAGGCCAAGTATTTTGCAGGAACCATCCTGGAGGCGCTAACGTTATGGGCATCTGAAAATTCTGTAATCCCGATTAATCAAACGGGGTTCTGCAGGGGTCAAGGGACCACAACCAACAACATGGTACTAACCTTGCCGATAGGAGCAGCAAAAGAGATTAAAACACCTCTATATCTCTCGTTCATTGACTACACTGCCGCATTCGACCATGTAGATCGCAACAAACTTTGGCAGACATTGGACAACTGGGGAATACCCAAACACCTCCTGGATGTGCTAATACTACTCCACTCAAACACCAGGATCAAAGTCAAACTAGGAGCAGGCACACATCTCTCTAAACCCATCCGGACAACAAAAGGGTTAAAACAGCGGTGTGTATTAGCGCCAATTTTATTTAATCTTTTCCTTGCTGATCTACCAGGGGAAGTTGACAAATGCCCTAATCATGCACCTAAACTAGGGAAAATTACCCTTTCCAACTTGCTATACGCGGACGACTTGGTGCTGATAAGTCGGACACCCACGGGCCTCCAGCATCTCCTGAATGTAGCTCACACCTTTTCAGTAAAGAATGCCCTGCAAATAAATTTCAATAAATCAAAGGTTATGGCTGTGAATTATAGGAAAAAAGGAGAATTAGTTGGCACTTAAACGGAGAAAAATTGGACCTGGTAACTTCTTACAAGAACTTGGGTGTAATTTTGGACTCAAAAAATACATTTAACCCCTTCGAGGCTGATGACGAGCTGGGCTCGTCATGGTGTAGCCTCCTCAAACACTGATGACGAGCCCAGCTCGTCATGAACAATGGGTTTTTTAAAAAGTCAGCATTCCAGCAGAATCAAAGCAGCGCGCATGTGGTTAAACCACAACTAGACTCCTTACGAGGGAAGGCAACCATGACCTACTTGGCTATAAAATCGTTAAAGGCCAAACTTCGTGATCTAACGCTTAACCCTCTCCTCCAGATCTTGCGTGCAAAATTACAGCCGACCCTTACATACGGGAGTGAATACCTTCATGGGAAGGACGCCGCATTATTGGACATAGTCATAGCCAACTCATACAGGGCCATCTTTAACCTCCCAAGATACGTTTCACCTGCTCAGATCCGGCTGGAATTTGGCATTCTTAAACAAACACTAGAAAGGCGGAGTGCATATGTAACCAGCTGGCATAAGATTTGCACTGTCGAGATTGGCTCTTTAAGTGCGAATGTATGGGAAGAGCTGCTTCGGCATCATAAATCTTCAGCCAGAGACTATTTACTTGAATCACTTCAAGTCCTAGGTCTGTCTGACATCTGGGATACCTCAATAGACCTCCTGCCCTTCAAAAAAGTGGCAAAAAAATCAGCACACATCATTTCAGCAATTGAGGACAAGAAGGCACTAGCAAACAGAGCGCAAGCTGAATCACGTTCGGTGATTATGGAAGACCGCAACCACAAGCATACCTCAATATTGGTATGAAAATAAAAATCAAAGAAAAGTTTTTAAAACTACGCCTCGGTGTAATTCCTGTACTCCCACATTTACCAGCCTGGGAGAGAAAAAACTTTTCACAGCAGTGCCGCCTGTGCAAAACTGGCAAGGAGGACATTGTCCATGCGATTTGCATTTGTCCCAAACTAAAGGACTTGAGGAACAACTTATTACGACCCTCCTTCAAACTACATGGCATTCAGACATGCAGGCAGGCTGTTAAACTGTGTTTCAACCCCAACACCACCAAATTAAACTGCCAGGTCGTAAAGTTTTTTGACTTAGCAGGAAAAAGACTTAAGAGCGCGTGATGAACACTGGAAGATTTTAAGGATAATCATTAACTGATCTTAACTAAACTTTCAATCTGATAAGATTGAACACAAATGAATTTTCTAAATAATTTTTACCAATGTTTTATAACTTTGTAAAGATTTTAACTAATCATGTACAAATAAACGATTACTCATTTACATCTTATGAGTGCTGCAGCTCAGGACCCAATACTGGATCCAAGGGGCCCAACTAGTGCCAAGGATGAAACAGCTGGCAGCAATACAGTGAAGGCCCCTCCCAAACCCATGAGGTCCGAGAGCGCTCCGGTTGGGAGGAGTTGTGGGTGGGGTACTCGAGCCGCCTAATTATGGGGGGCATGGCCTCATAGAATACTTTCAAATATGCTGGGGCCACTTTGGCTCCAGGAAAGCCAGTGAGGCGTGTAGCGACCCTGGCGCTGGCTCCGCCGAGGAGGGAGGCCTTGAGTGCCAATGCTCCAGCGTCTCATCCAAGGATTTGGACTGGTACAGTAAAGTAGATCTTCGACTTCTTGAAATTCTGCTTGCGGTGGGACTGCCCATACTACTTTGAACGAGAAGATGACTGTCGGTGTACAGCTTTGTAAACGTTCCCTTCCACGCCACCGGGATCATGAACATTTCAGGGTCATCTGCAGTGAGGAGCTTGAGGTAACGCTCACTCACCGCCGTCAGGTGCATGTCCTCGAGTCCCTCTCAAAACACCATAGACAGACCAAGTGTGGTTCTGTCACAGACATCTGCCTGTGACAGACACCACATGGCTTCCAATCCACGGTATGTTTCTTGAAGGACATCCTTGTCACACCTGGAGAATAAATTCTCGAAACAGTGTAGACAAAAAGTAGAGAATAAAAAGTCAAAAAGTGACTGAGGGGTAGCTCTTCACGAATTAGCAATAACTGGTACAGAAAAAAAAGAACTTACTTCAGAAAGCTGGGGTGGCGTCTATATAGGCACCGTGCACGTTACTTGTGGCATGGAGTACGCCAACATGGAGCTCAATGATGTCACCTAACGGTGTCGCAAAGTTATTGCATAAACATTTTCAGAATCAGTCCGCGTCTGGGGAATATTCTAAGGTAAGGAATCTGGGGCTAGAAGTCTCTATTAGATATCACATTTTTGAAGATTATCAATAGCAGTATGCAAAGATAAACATCTCAGGAAGGAATGCAAAGACTCAGAGCACTATTACAATAGGCAATGTGTACTAAACTGCAATTATCTTTAAACAGGCCCATCAGAATTTTAGAATTCAATTTATTTCCTCTTACCATCCTTCACAGTTTCTTTTGTCAAGCTCCTTCCATAGTGCTGGTTATGCGTCTCATAACTGTCTGAATTGGCATGGTAAACCTAATAAAAGGGAAAAGAGAATTGTTATAAAGACTGTATAGACTGTACTTTAACCTGTAACTTGACCTTGCAAGTTTAATACTTGCTTTGACAAAGTTATTTTGACTGGATGTTGGGGCATTGCTTAAAATCATTGATTACTTGGAGCTGGTAGGAATCATTAACAAGTGTGATAGACCGCAACATAATCTATTGTGGGAAACGTATATATGTTCAAGGATAGGCACAAGATCCTTTAGTCACTTATGTATATTTGAAGGTTGGGTTGAAAGTAAAGATGAGTGTCCAGCAGTAGCTAACCAGACAAAAATGTTCAAAAGATCAGGATGTCATGCCATCAACAAAGATCCAGAGTAAATGGGGATAAGAACAGACTTTTATGGTCTTCCCACTAGGTAACAGCAGAAAGCAGAGATGATATGTTTAGATGATGTGAATCCATGAGTATAAAAGCGGAGGGGAAAACATAGGAAAATAACTATGGTTGGAGGAGATAATGAGCCAAAATAGAATCAAGAGATCATTTTGGAAAAGACATAATAATATGTCCAGTAACATATATAATTGCCAGCAGTTCACTGCAAGTATCCCTAAAAGGTCCTCTATGAAGAGGGACAGTCACACTGTAAAAGAAATGCTGGAAGATTGAGCCAGAAGGTGAGTGTGATTCAGAACCATTATAAGGAAAATGATGAACATTGTGCACAGCCAAACTACAAACAGAATGGCGTCGTCACACCATCACAAAAAAGAGCTACTAAAAGGTGAACATTTATTTATTGTATTTATTTATTTATAAAGTTTTATATAGCGCAAACTTGATCCCGAAGGATATTAGAGTGCTTTACAATTTGAGGCAAAGGTAACAAATCAGAACATTAGTCTAACATGGGGAATCTAATGGGCATTGAATCAACTAGTACAAACATAACAGCTCAATATAACCTGAGTGCACGAGTAGGAATGGCCTATGCGATGGAGCATAGAGAGATAAGGGGAGTTTATACAATAATCATATACAGGAATAATAACCAGTACCCAAAACAACAATCGAAACAAGAGCCAAATGGGGAGTCTAACAGGCATTGAATCAAATGTTGAACATCTAACAGATCATTTAAAAAACCTGGTTACTCATTCCGCATTCCTCATTCAGTATCCCTCACTACTCATTCCTCAACCCTTACTCCTGCGCATCCCTCACTTCTTGGTCCCCATTCCGCACCACTCACTCCTGGTTCTTCATTCTGCATCCCTCACTCCTGGTTCCTTATTCCGCACCCCTCGCTCGCTCCTCATACCTCATTCAGTATCCCTCCCTCCTCATTCAGTATCCCTCACTCCTCATTAGTCACTCCTGCGCATCCCTCACTCCTCGGCATCTTCAATGTAATTACAGAATAAAACACTTAAACACAACACAAAACAAAATAAAATAACACAACACCGCAAAAAACAAACAAGGAACAACTTTGTAAAATACACCAACAAAATTCAAACGTTATCCACAGTGCAACATGTGTGGATTTTGGGGGTCCTCCGGGGGACCACCCGAAAGTTGCAGGGACACCCCACTGTCCAAGGGTCCAGAACACAAACTGAGACCAACTCTGGAGCATGGAGATAAAGGATATCCACCATAATCCCACGAGATGGAGAGAGCACCAACAACAGACACCTACAGCTATCCGAGGAGGCAGTCTGCAGAGTGCCCTGGCTTGTGCACCCCATATACCCTTCATGCCCAGCCCATGCGCGCCAGGTGAACAGCAAAAAACATTGAAAATTTACAGACAAATAATGATCAGTCCTGATACAATCAGCAGGCGCTGGCTGCCTGGCCCCTGCAGGGCATATGCGAAAAAGGCATGATTATATGATAAACAAAGGTCAATCCGATAAGCACAGATGGCAGCGGCAAGGCCCCTGCAGGGTGTAGGCGAAAAGCATGTCTATACAAATAAGTCCGCAAATGGCAGTCGTTTGGACCCCTGCAGGGAACAGGCGAGGGGCATGACCACACAGCAAGCAGATAAATCCAATAGGCCCGTTGATGGCATCTGTTGGACGCCCGCAGGACACAGCGTGCAGGGTGAGGACGACAAACATCTGGGAAACTCCCTGTCCGACTGGCCGAGCATGGGCTGGTCAGTTAGCTGCAGGCCAAAACACGAACAGGGCATGAATGTCCATGCAGGAATGCGGCAGGTCAAAAGTGGAGCTCCAGAGTGTCCTTGATACAGAGAGAAGGCCAGTCACGAGGGGTACAGCACAAAATGGTGGAGTGAATGGCAAGATAACAGACCTACTTTTCCACATTCCCTCCTTTTGCCATTGGCGAAACCATTTTTAGTCAATTACAATGTTCATCAATAGCTGTGTCTCACGTTCAGTCATTATTTTGTCGTTCTCGACACGTGCATTTATGGGGACTGGTTTGCGCACAGGCCGCCATGAGGAAGGAGAAGTACTGGTGTAAGGTGATGTCATAAGCAAAGTGAGGTTATGTTGCCGGACATTCCTGCTAGGGCGTCTGGCTGTAGATGCGTAATCCTGTGATTTCATCTGTGATGCATTTAGGGGCTGTAATTGGGGGGAGAAGGAGTGCTTAGTCAATGGGCACAAAAGGAAAGGGGGCTAGGGAGAATAGCAGGCAAGGGGAGAGATTCAGGTGAGAGGGGATAGGAGCAGAGGAAGTAGTCAAAGATAGAAAGAGTACTAAAAGGGAACAGACAGCATCAGTTAGGGGGACAGACTGTTTGCTCTCTGTGACCATGATTTGGCCCCATCTCTAAGGAATACACCTAGCACAGGCCATTCCAGAACCTTTGCCATCCAGGACATGAAGCACACAGTGCCATCTTCGGGGTCAGTGGTAGGAGGACGACATGGTAGTCTAATTATAGCAACAGGCCATAAACATACAAAAAAGGGTGCCCATGAATGCACACTTTAGCCACAAAGAAGTCCTGATGTTAGCAGTCATATCACAGGTGAGGGCGGGTGAAGCTGTCATCAGGGGATCACCTCCTGTTGAATGTCTCTGAGTCAAGTGACCGACCCCTGGACCTTCCACGGACCAGTAGCCAGAGACTGAGAGAGATTATGGGGTCAGTAGTTCTCCAATGTGCTGCAAAAAAACTCTTATCTGGCCTGTCTAATTTACAAATTGGTAGTGACTAATGCATTTTTTACTCACAGCAATAGAATCTTATCACACATGTAAATTTTCTTTTTTATATTTGTTTATTTATCACACATATTTTATAGTAGATTTTGTTTGCAGACATCTTCAAGATTCAGTTCTTTAAGCATCACAGTTATAACAAAGTGAAATCAATATGTTATTCAAGCAAAAAGAGTCCCAAACATTTTTTCACCTTTTGCAAATTGAAAAATATATTTACAATGACCCCAAAACTAAACTCCTCACACTTTCATTCACTCCTATCATTCTACTCATGCATACCAACTACCATACCACACAAATAGATACACATTAAAAAGACATCTGAGAGAAAATCATATTCATGAATTCACCAATATCGTTGTAGTCCATTACACTTTTTGACCAAACAGCACAAGTCCACCAATTTTGAATTTGATTAACATGTGTGATTAGATTCTATTGCTGGGAGTAAAAAATGTATTAGAGTCACTACCAATTTATAAATTAGACAGATCAAATAAGAGATTTTTTTGCTACACATTGTTCTTTTTCCCCCTCCTCTTGGGCCTCAAAGTATTAGGGGGATACCTTTGTACTTTATGGTCAGTAGTTCTCGCACGACACTGAGGTTTAATAACAGGGTAGTAAGAGAGTCGGTGGTCCGCTGGTTTAATAACAGGGTAGTAAGAGAGTCGGTGGTCCGCTAACGCACACCAAGGACCGCCGGGCCAGATCACTGCAGTATGGATCTGCATAATGCAGCAGCTCAGCCTCCTTACCCCCACCGCAGAACAACAATGGTCCGTGGGCAATCAGCGAATCCCGCTGTTCCTGGAACGGACCTTTCACTGTCCAGCCAGGCACCACAATATAGTCAGGCGTGGGGATCACAGCCGCCGCGAAAAGATCACCGGCCGACACAACCGCGGGCCCCACGCTACAAGCACGTCACAGTTAGTCAGGACGCAACAGTCACCTGTGCCCTGCGATAACCCCTCACAGCACTTCAACATGGGGAGCACTCCTCAGACCGCGCATCTCTGCATTCGCTCCGTATGCTGGGATTCAGTTTCCCCCAAAGCGTCCGTTCACCGGGCGGCAACCGGGCTTACAGAGATCGCTGCTAGATACCGTGCTCAATTTCTCACCTCCTCAGTGCTCACGCCATAGCACAATCGGCATCCACAGCACCAGAGTCCCACAATATAGCTCTTCGCTGGCCCCGTAGCTGACTCCCAGGCCCCAGCAGCACCCGTCATGCAGCTCTCAGTCCTCCGCCTCCCACGCAGCCAGGCTCGTTGATGTATCCGACCGTCTATAAGTGTCGGTGAGAGTCAGCGGCCGCCACCATTTTAAAGTCAGGCACGCCAAGCTGGTCTCCTCCGAGCAATATCTTTGGCACCGGGTCGCGCAACCATAATCAAGAGACACCAGTTCAGGGGATACCCCATTCTTATCGGGATCCCATGCGTAGTCAGACACTTATCCTCTTACCGCCTAGTTTCGGAGTGCAGATAGCGGGCGTGATCCCTAGCATTGCGGCATTGTCATTCCTCACCGGTGTCCCACTCTTACTTGCCTCACCTCCTGCATCAGCACTCAGAGGGGCTAGATCCGATCTCAACAGTGATCGTTGAGATTCCGCTTAAGCTCAGTTGGGGAAATCTTTGTTCCTCAGTCAGCGCCACCATTTGGGATTCAGGCTCGCTCCTTCCTTGTTCCCAACGTTACCCGCTTGCACTCCTAATCTGCACAAGACGATTCGATCAACTTATCGCCTTCATCATCACAGGGCTTCTCACTCCCGTTGGATGTGTTTTGGTCACTCTTCGCCTCGTGTAGCCCACAGGACAACCGAACGGCTCGGGAGCAGAGGTGGATCACGTCCACCCGGTCATGTTCCTCAGACTTCTAACCACAGACTCCTCACCTTGTGAATAGATACCTCAGCAGGACCTTCCCAGTGGTGAGTATGGGAAATGACTCAGTCCAAAAAGACCTGCAGTACAAAGCAGGCAAAATACCCCTCAACAGACTTGACTGTCATGGCAGTAGTGCTTCATGGACATATGTTCCAACACTCACTTAGCAGTTCAACAAATATCCAAGACAGGCCTCCACGTATCATCACAGAGGTATCAGCTTCAACTCTGATAAGATAAGCCCCTAAGCCTCAAGGGCCTGCTTCTTAGACAGTGCATAGCAGATTTTTATGCAGCGAACAATTAATCAGGAGATGATCCAATTTTGCAATGTATTGCTCTTCTTTGCCCTAGAGAACCCCACAAAAAGCTGATCGTCCACCTGATGTTCTTTGGTGCAATCAATATAATAGCTTAGTGTCCTCTTACGATCCAAATGATGTATTTTATTCCTTAGGGGGATGAGTAGGGTCAGAGAATGTTGAATGGGTGATATTTTACCAGACAATAAATGCAGTGTCCACTTTCAACTTGGGTCGTCAACACCAACTTAACTGGAAAGAATTTATTTTATGGTGGGTTGACAGAAATAGTCTGTATCTGGTTCACACCCCTAACAGATGTTATGGTGATGAAAAAAACAGACTTCAACGCCAGAAGGCCTTAATGGACAGCCATGCAGTGGCTCAAAAAAGTGAGAACTAGGTGAAGTCTCACTGTGGCATCACAAAGGGTGTTGGAGGAAACAAGCGTTGCAAACATTTATACTCATCACACCACGTGACAAATAAAGAAGGCTGATTGTGCAAGCACAAAACAAAGGCCGTAAGAGCTGATAAATAGCCTTTAACAGTGCCCCAAGACAGTCCTTGCTGTGCTAGGGCCAAAACAAACACCAACTTGGTTTGTAGTAGGCCAGTTTGACAGGTGAAGCCCCAAATCTGTTCTAATGACTGATGTACACTGATTTGGGGGAGGGATGCCTACTTGCCAAGATGACAACAACCTCAAAAGAAAGGCTGAAACAGGTCAACTTCTGCTGGTCTATCTCAAAGCATGGAGATGAAAATTGTGCAGGCCCTGGTGCATTAACCTGCCCTCTTGCCATGACAGAGCATCCTACCAAAGCCACCTCTTGACCCAATCAAGTGCTACTAAGATGGTTTGGGCATGGTCGTTCCTGACCATCTTAACAAGTTAAGCAGGATGGGCAGAGGAGTCCTGAGCTCCACTCTACAGAGAATGCACCTCCGAGAGAGTGCGACGTTAGAAACTCTTACGTGCAAAATTGACATTGTGCACGCTCAGCAGTGGCGAAAAAGATCAATCCATGGTTGTCTTCATTGAAATGCCAACTCTGGGTGTAACTGCCATTAGTGATCCGATAAACCTCAGCACCGGAGTTTATCCACCCTTGCGTTAAGGGATGCACCCAGGTGGATCAGCACCAAAGAAATTCCCTGGTGGTCCAGGGCACATCCAGAGGCCTACAGCCTGCTGGGCACAGCACGCAAGACCCCACTTCACCCTGCTTGTTTCCCCATTGCTTGCCCTAAGCAATCCTTAGTGTACGAGGTCTGGTGTCCAACCTATCTAAGCAGACCAACCCCAACATCTAAGGAGACCAACCCCAACTGACACCAAGCCCTCACCCCCCCTTTTTTGCTGCTGGACCCTGCGGACCCCTGTGGGACTCTCGCAAGTATCTAGAGGCTGGCTCTGGTTCTACAGAACTACTTTAGGATCACAGTGTCCCAGATACAAAACGTTTATTTTCAATTTGACCCTGGAAGGTACTTCTGGGACCTGCCCCCAGATAAGTAACTCTAGCCCGCTCCCTTATACCCTTTTTTTTTCCAGGACACAGGAACCAAGTCCCTGAGTTCTGTAATGGCAGACACAACATTTTTGTTCATGTTGCAGCCAGCCAATCAGAGCCTGAGGCTCCTAAAGGAGTGATGCGGCCAATGGGGATGGGTTGGAGGGGGGTGGGGCGGTTAAGCCTCTCGGTGAGACGGATCACTATTTTTTTTAAAGTTGCATGCATGACTCCAGCGAAACCAACCATCCAGTTATGTGTAAATGTTAAACCGTAATTTCTCAAAAGCTACTAACCAGCGTTGTTCAAAAATCTCTATGCAAATTGCATGGGGAAATTGCGATTTGTGACCCTCCTTTTCCTTCGGATCCCACTTGATGGATCACCTTAAAACCTTCCGGGACGGAGCTGAGGTGGATGAACTTTGTTTTGGGAAGATTTGTCAAATTGTGGCAAAGTTATTAGCAAAACAAAAAATCAATTTCCTGAAATAACTAGGTCCTAACTATAACTACACATTGGCATTTTGTAATATAAATACATTATATATATATTATATACACACATAATAAAGCTAAAAGAAAAACATTTGCTTGCAGAAGGCAAGATTAAATGTAGTTTATTTTATGCAACCTTGATCAAGGCCAGTCTTGGCCAGAAAGTGTCATGGAAGAGGTTGCATCAAATAAACAATATTTAATCATGTCTACTGCGAGTGACTGGAACAACGTCAGTGTATATCCAACCGGCATACAGGACAACTGCTTTAAAGTTTCTGGATCCTGGGAATATTCACTAAGTGAGGAATCTGCAGTCAGAAGTATCCATCAGAAATAATTTTATAAGATATTATAAATAAGAATTGAAAATGACTCTTTAATATATCACTAAACAAAGACAGCATGAATAAAAGTGTACAACCTTACCCGCATGCCAAGTACCAAGAAGCCAATTTCCTCCATAAGTGGGTACTTGCTGATCTGTTGTTGAATCTTCTCATTGGAAGCATATGGATCATAGCTTTTCTGCCCAATTTTTACATCCATTATACAAGGCTTATTAAATTTACGAGTCACATCTTCCAGTTTTAAGTATAGATCTAGACAAAAGAAACAATTGCATTAGAATGCAAAATTTAACATACTCTAAACAAAGTTAAAACATTTGTGCAAAGTGCAGTGCTTACCCTAGAACCCTAGTTCCAAGCTCAGATTTCCTAACAAATTGTGACTTTTCTAATTTAATTTTTTTTTTTATTCAGAAGATTTTCCAATACAGTACAGTAGTGATGATGCCTATATGATACCAATCTATGAAAAAAGGCTAGAATGACCTAAAGAAAAGCCCTCACTACCCTGCAAGCATGAGAAATTAGAAGACTCTCGAAGGTATGACACAAACACCATGCATAAAAATTAAGGTCACACTGTTGATTACCTAAACTAGAGTTCTCAATTACGTTTCATCAACAAGCTGCTTTATTGCCATTTGGACATTGCCAAGGTTTAAAGAAGGCCAAATAGTTCAGTCTGCATTAAAATCAAAATGAAGATCAATTGTTGTGATGGAGAACTACAGCTATGGGGAAGAAACGTCAACTTCTTCATCATAGGAAGCAGAGGGAATAGGAAATAAAAAAAAAAGATATTTCCGAACAATTTCTTGAAAGCAGTTTCTGAGTCCAGGAATATGTATTTGCATCAGTGAAAGCAATATTGCTTTGGGAAATCATGACTTAATAACCATGGACATGTCTTCTAAGTTCATAGAAATGGCCATTTATCTCCAGAGGCAGTACCAGATGCCAGATTGTACAGCTAGTCAAGCAATGCTCCAGAAAGTAACCAAAATGATGGAGAACAAGCACTGGCATAGCCAATCGGTCTCGCTTTTAGGACATGGTGCGGACAGAGGGATGAGGACTCAGTTGAGGACTGAGAGATGGCAAGTGAAAAATAATTAGGGAGGAACGAGGAGCAGTGGGTGAGAAATAATCAGAGAAGGGTGAGAAGTGACAAGTGAGGTGAGAAATACAGAATGTGTATGGAGATATCAGGACCCAAAGATGAGCAGTGAAGGAGAAGGAATTGGGATGACAGAATGAAAAGTGACGAATGAGGAAGGATGGATGAGTCATGTGGAGTAAGAAGTGGAGATTTTATGCAAGGATAAGGGATGAGAAGAAACAAATAAGGAGTGAAGAGTGATGCCTGAGGAGTGATGGATGAGAAGTGATGGGTGAGAAAGGAAGGGTGAGAAATGAGAGCGATTTTGCAAAGGATGAGGAGTGGAAGCAAGGATTGAGCAATAAGAATGTCCCAAAACCATGTGAAATGCACCAGTTTATGCCATAGTAGATTTATTCGCCCATCCCTACCTAATTGTATATTATGTTAGGCATAAACCATGTTTAATATGAATTAGCATGTGTTAAATGTATTTTATTAACTGTGTATCATTATCATGCCCACTTTTTGTTTAGCATTGAGGGCTGAGAACGAGACAGCTACAAAACACTTGTTTGGGGTAAAGCATTGGAAAACGGTACATTCTCCAAATTCAAGCTGCCACTCAGATTTAAATAACATGCATGTGTTCTGCTACCTTTTGAAAAGAATGGACATGTATTTAGAAATCAATATGTTTTCCAACAGAACAACACTCTACTCAAAACGTGACCGGTTGCCTTGCCCACAGAAGCACTTAGAGGCAAAACTAAAGAAATAAGCAGGTGGTGCAGTCGTCCTTCATCATTGCACACATTTGTGGAATATTAGAGTTGAAAATATTTTATTGCAAAGCATTAATCACTACATTCTCTTCCCCTTCATTTAGCTCTATAAACTGGGCAGGGTGATTTTTTTCTGTTCGGTTTCAGAGTGCTCTCATCTGCCGCATAAAAGGTTGCTGCACCGCCAGTCTCTCAATATTGCCAGTCGTTCAATAGTAAATACGCTCCCCTGGTGCCAGCAACCTTTGGAAACATTGCTATCGCACAGGCTGCAGCGACTCCAGGCACTCCTGCTTGGAATGGGCTATGTTTAAAGTGCTACTGCAGATGAAACTAAGAAAACAAGCACGTGGCAGCAGGGCAGGGGGCCTGCGCTATTCCCTTGAGGGAGCATGCAACCATATGGCGCCACCATATGGCGCTGCGCGCTCCCGCAAAGAAATCGCCAGACGTCCGCGCGTTGCCATTGCATGCAATATAACGCGTGAACGTTTTTGCCCCCAAAGCTGTGCCGATGGCATTAGGTCTCTCTCCTGTGCAGCACATGCACGCTACGTAGGCGAGACCTGAAAAGGAGATTTCCCGCAAACGGCCCCTTTTTAAGGGCCCATTGTGCAATGCAGCACGAGCCAAAGAAGGAGCTAGCCTAATTATGAAGCATGCCATTCTTTGGGTGGGTGAGAAGGATTAGTTACTTACCTGTAATCCTAGTTCTCTTCCAGGGGTATCCTCATCAAAGTCATAAGCATTAGAATATTCCCACCCATGCGCGGGACCCCGGAAACACTATATTATATGTGCCCCATATATATATATATATATATATATATATATATATATATATATATACATATACATATATATATACATACATATACATATACATATGCAATTGCAGCCTAAGAAACACCAGAGCTGAATCAGGCTGTAAAGAGTTTCCACCATACATGAATAACATGCATTAGAAACATGCTAAACATGTTGTATAGCATTAGAAGCTTATTTATCGTCCACTGGATCCAGATTTGCCATTACCATGTGGTCTGATCCTGCAGAGGCAAATGCATGTTTGAGATGGCATCAGCTAACAGACCAGAGTGTAACGTGTACTGCACTGCCACATCAAAGAGAAAGGCATAGAAATGCAAAGAAGCTGTCCATTTAGGAGAAATGTAAATCTATATCAACTTAGACTGGGTATCTGTACAGTGGACTAAAAAAAACAAATATTGAACAACCAGAAAGATAATAGAACATAAATAAGTGCAACCTTTATTGCTCTTACAGTGCGGGGTGACCACATTGTTTCTGTTCCACACTGTAATTGAGGTAAATGTTAACCACACTAATGGAACTATGTAATCATGGCCCGCATGAATTAACATATTTGGCATGCTATTTTGAATCTTAACCTTTCTTGAAAAAGGCTTAGGCAATATTCTTCAGACAACAGCTACAGCTTACTCTCGGGCACGGGATAAGCAGTAGTAGAATAGAGACAGGGTGATACACGGTGTTCTGTCCATCTTCATGATCCACCACTGTCACAGTAGACAAAATGGAGAGAAGGGAGTAGAGTGAACTGTACACACAGTGATACAGAAGAGCTCAGTGACAGATCAGTGCTTATTATTTGTATGTAGACTGCATGGCAGACAGGCAAAGGAAACTTAATTATCTAGGACTATGAGTTCACAGCATTTTGAAGGAATAGTGCCAAGCCATCCCAATACTTGCAGAACTTGTGGGTTCATGCTTCTTAATTGATAGTTGAGCAACAGCCCACCACTGTAAACAATAATTGGTTCCTTCTCCAATTGTGCACTAGAAAGCAGGCTGTACACCTGCACTGCCTGATGCCACAGTCTCAAAGATCCTCCGTTCTGTGGCTTTAGCTTCAGACTACAAAAGAAAGCAGTTGAAAAATTGCAAATCTGACCCAGAGGGACTAGGGGGATCAGGTTATTTTACTTATATAAAAGCAAATGAAACTACAAAATAAGTGAACTTTGAGTCTAGCCACAAGTCTTAATGCAAAGCAGACCAATATTAAAGGCAGGGATTGGCAATTTCTGGGGAATTACCATTTGGAGAAGTTGAAGGTGACCAGATGCCATAATATTTTGGAAGATACTTCTGCAGCTCCAGAAGGGTCCTGTTGCCACAATCATCAGCAAATACCTGGTTAGAAAAAAAAAGACTAGGTTAAAATTGTTAAAACATTTGTTCTTTAAACTCGACCACAGTCCTCACCATTACAAGAGAAAAACATGCATTAATAAAGTCAATATATGACTGTGGGCTGGATTTAGATCTGGTGAACGGGCTGCTCTGTCTCAACGGTGACAGATATCCTGTTCACAAAAATATGAATCCCATTATATTCTATGGAATTTATATTTTGGGGAAGGGATATCCGTCAAAGTTGTGATGGAGTAACCAGTCTGCCGACATCTAAATCATGACCTTAGTATTTAAAGTGAAGAGCGTTAAGGAAGGTGTATTTTATTAGTGGATGATGGATTTGCAAAAGAAACTACTATTGTTGTGAAGGTAATGTACGTGAAACAGGAGGATTATCTTCATAATAGAAATGGGCAGACCTAGCAAACCCTCTGTGGTCCGTATCTAAATACAGGCCTGCAAAGAAAAGGTACACTATTTCTGGTTTTAAAACCACTAACATGGAACTAAGGACATCACATGGAACAACTTTACATGGCCTTTAGTACAACAATGACAGAAGAGGAAATCACTTAAAATGAACACAGATATGACGAAATGTGCATGTGGCTTCAATTCAAGATGGCATGTGAAATAAATGATATAACCAGTGGTCGAAGTGGGGGAAGTGGGGGAAAAAAGTAGAGGAACTGTGGGTGGAGAATCAGAGGGCAGGAATAACCCGGGGACTGGGTCAGTGGGCGGAGTCAGGTAAGGCCAGAAAGAGCAAAATATCCCAGTTTTTAGTATTTGTTTGGCATTTCACTGACCAGTTACAACTTGTTACATCATTTAATCAACCAACGGATACGCATTTATTTAAGGTTTAATATGAGTTATGGACATTAAAATACATTCAATTTGTGGGGTACGCTTCCAATCACAGAATGTCCCAAATGCACTTAAAAGTGGAAGCACAAGCCATTTGTCTCCGAGTCACGGAGTTTCTGTCTTCAGCACTTCTCCTCCCTTTTTCCACAAGAGCAGTTCAAACATGAATGATAAAATATCCCAGTTTGCAAATGTTTTCCAACTAATTATGGCTCTGCCATATTTGCCACATAATACATCATCTGCTGCATAATCTGATGATTTTAACTAATAAATTGTTTGTAGCTCAAATGGATCAAAAGTTACTAAAAAATGTGACCTATGTTGCCGCGAACTTGAGGGCCCTTTGCAAAGGTTGACCGGTAACCTTTCTCACTGCTGCATTGGACTGTTACACTGGTACTAATGAGGCAAAATATTTTCAGAGACTTTTAGTATGTATAAAAATGTCCAAATAATAAAGTATCAGCAAATATACCTCATTACGCTGCAGCCTTTTTGTTTGCTGCATAATTTAGTCAACATTGTGGCATCATTTTGTTCTTTCATGCTGCATAATTCTACTGGTCCCAAAGCAGGTAGCACATGTTAAAAGTGCTTGAACATGGAGCAGAGAGGCAGTGAAGTTTGCAAACCTAGTTTGGTGTGCGTGCAAATCTTGCATTGCCAGTCCCTGGTGAGTTGCACTAGTACTGCTGAAACAAGGCCAATTGAGGTCCCAATGGGTGAGGCGGACTGACTTTAAGTGTCCAGTGACCTCAGTGAAAAGAGTCACTGTCACTCTGGGGTGTGTTGCTTCGTAAGTCTGCCCGCAAGACTGGTGGCGATTTTCAGCAGGGATAGTGGTTGACAGGCCTTCAAGGTTTACCCACACTTGCCACTGGTAGGGTCCACCTGCTGGTGCTAAGACACCATGGCTTCTACATTGTAGCTGGGCCTTCTAAGGTCAAGCAGGGGAATGTGCTCCCGCAGGAGAGTGGTCCGAGGGCCTGGTCATGAGGGCTGAACCTTGTTCCCCAGCTGCAAATTCGGCTCCTCCAGCCATAGTGCTGCATCCTCTCCCCCACTAAACACCATACCGCCCCACTGATAGAAACTTGCACTGCCTTCAGCTATAACTCAATTGTGCTGCGCTATAAACACCTAGATGCGACTCAATTCAAATTTTGTCCTAGACTAGTAATATGCTGCCTGAAAAAAAAGTTATAACATCTTGGAAAAAGCCAACACTCATAGGGAATGCAAGATTAAGTAAAGCATGTTAAATGTAAGAAGGAACAACGTGGTCTTAGCAGGGCACAACAAGGAGAAATGCTTTATTTCTCCTTGTTTTTGCTGTTTGTGTGCTACATTGTGCAGCACACATAAAAACTGAGGAGTTGAAACTTCTATATGTGCTGCACAAAGCAGCACACATAGAAGTTACAAATCGCCATTTAAGACTGTTTATGTGCAGGAAGGAATGCCTTCCTGCACATAAAGCATCATTCCGCTACAACACATGCCCCCTTGCACTATGGTGAAAGAGTGATTGCGTTGGTGCTAGGCAGCTGAAATTATCACCAGCACAGGGGTCGCAGGGCTGCACCATATTGTTGTAAATTTGGTGCAGTCCTGCATTTCAGAAGTGGAGAAGCGTGGAGTTAAGCTAAGAAGGCTAACGCTGCGCTCTCTCACTTCTTTGTAAATATGCCAAGTTGTTTAAAGAAAGATGGCAAAACAAAAGTCGCGCTTCACTGGCAAACTCTGTAAAGGGGGCCTAATGTGTTTTGGTGTCAATAAAACCAACCTTCCCACTTTGAGACCACTCCGACTTGCTTAATTTATTTATTTTTCCTATTTTTAACGTCTTTTCTCTCCGCCCTGAGGCTGCACTTTGGAATAGAAAAAATGTCAGAAAAAGACATTGTGGCATGCTATGTCAGTATTTCTTCTCCGTTAGCTCTATTGTTATGTAAATTGGTATTAGTAAGGCTATTGGTTTCCTTCATGTTCTAGTTTGGAACTCTGTTGTGCCTTTTTGAACACTACTGGTCTTCGTGCTCCTGGGCCCTTGGTACCCGCAGTTTATCTTCAGCCTACAAATAAAGAACTAGTAAATTATTTATGAGAAGAGGACACGGTCCTTGTCTTCCTTGAATAAGAAAGAAGAGAGACAGAGTAATCTTCCTTCTCTGTCCACCCCGCCCATTTCGAACGTCCACGAAGGGCCGAACCTTATCTAAAAGGTTTTCGCCATTTCCGCCGTCCTGGGAATCATTACAAAAAACAGAAAAGTAGGGGTACGGATTGCATAAAATTAACAAAGTAGGGGCGCGTAGATTTGCATATGGCCATGTCAGAACTGGGGTGGCGGAGTGAGCTAAAGAACTGTGATGAATTAAACCCAGATCAGTTGACTGGGGTTGAGTGTTTGTATTGTCAACGCTCCGTCCATCATCCCCTTTGGTTTTTCTTTGTTCGCCCTAAGTTGGCAGGGTATGCTCAGACTTGAGTCCCTTGCTCACTTTGCCACTGGATTCAAGCAAGCCCGGCTGAAGACGGCTGTAATGCCAGAAACCGGTCCTGGGAAGCTTGATTCCGGTCCAGGGAAGACATGACTTGGCAGTTCGGGCTGGACTGTTCCCATGAGGCACAGGGTCAGACTAATTTGCATATGGCCATGTCTGAACTGGGGTGGCTGAGTGAGCTAAAGAATGGTGATGGATTAAACCCAGATCAGTTGACTGGGGGTGAGTGTTTGATTTGCTCAAACGCTCCGTCCATCATCCCCTTTTGTTTCGCAAAGGACATTAGCAGCACAAGAAGAACCTTCCATACAGGTCTCTGTGATAAACAAAAAGGTACTAATGAAGGATAAAAAGCAAATCAAACAATTTCTAGCAATGTTTCACTCTATTACTAGCAGCCATGGAGATCTAAAACAACTCCCTGGAGACATCAGATTTACAAAAAGGCTGTGAACTGGCAGTATTCAGTCTTGGGCAACAGATCTCCATCTATACTTATGCCATCCTATACATTTTCTTCTTCTCTGTTTTCAAATGGAGACCCAAAAAGTCATATTTAGATTCTACCTTGTTTAATGTATATATGGAACGCTTAGCAACAGTTGTCTGATCCTTTGGCTTCAACATTCTATCTTATGTGGATGAGACAACTAATAGTATAGATTCCATCCCTACAACTCAGATCTATCATGACCGCTGTAGCCAAACAGATGATCGGCAGTTGCTTAAAGCACAACCGTGAGAAAACAGAAGCATTACCGTTAGGTAAGCAAAGTACATCATGATTCCACCAGTGGTGGCTTACCACCTTAAGCCAATCCCCAGCTCCATCTTCTACTAGTCAAAATCTCCCCATCAGCATTGATCATAATTCATCTTTTGCAGCTCCAATCGCATTGGTTGTTGCCTCTAGCTTTGTATTATTGAGATTACTCTGGAAACCTCTCGCTTTCCTAGCCTTCTCATCACACAAAACAATTATCTTTGCGCGGATTAAAGCTAGAAAGGACTTTGGGAACTTCCTTCATTGAGTTCCCAGCCTACTTGATGTACAGATTACAACTAGTCTAAATTGCTACTAAACAACTCATCCTCAATTAAGTTATAATCATTTCGCTACGGGGAATCCAAGAAAAGCCACAATGGTGTAAGGTGCACAAATAAGTCCTATTTAAGTACCCCTGCTTGCTCTTCAGAGCTCCAACAGAGGATCTTCCAACATCTGATCTCTACTCCTGCCTTAGGTTCCTCCCGTCCCCACCCCCGTCATATTCCGCTTGCTCTAACTCAGTATGTATTCTGTGATTTGTCAAGTCCGCAATTTACCTTCCTGGCTGCTACCCAATCTAATTCTCTTCCTCTTTAACTCACATACATCAGTTCAGAAATTGTTTTTCGAAGAAAAAAAATAGAAGCCAGGCTCTTCAGTCTCAGCTGGCTTTCCCTCTGCTTTATTGTGTGATTGATTACAGCAATTCAGTGCCTATGCGCCATTTTGGGCACCGGAAGCACTTCATACATTTTCATTCATTCAAATTTCTTTTAGCAAGTAGAAATTCATCAGAAGAAAGATTAGGGGAAACAATGTGGGGCATAATTGCAATGACAACACATTGCATGAGAAAAAATATCTAACGTATAGTCCATGTACCTGTGCCCAACAATTTTCTCATTCTAACTTTAATGCAATGGATGGCCACAAATTCAAAGGGTTAAACTAAGAACCAAAAAGACAACACAGCCAAACAGAGGGCATCACTTCTGAACTGGCAGCAACTAATTAATCAAACCCTGAAAGTGATGCTCTACTAAAGTATTTT
The DNA here is from genome assembly GCF_964263255.1 of Lissotriton vulgaris. Taxonomy (NCBI): domain Eukaryota; kingdom Metazoa; phylum Chordata; class Amphibia; order Caudata; family Salamandridae; genus Lissotriton; species Lissotriton vulgaris. The sequence goes on along the minus strand of NC_141693.1, from coordinate 483,592,523 downwards.
GTAGGGGAATAAATGTGATTTTAAATTCATGTGGAACTAATGGGTAGTTGTTGCAACATCAACCTGTGCACTGGGCACCCCCCAACTTTTTGGGGACTGGTACTGGTGGTAACTGACTGCCTGACTGACCCTGGGCTCTGTCTAACCAGGCCCAGGACCAGTGCTATGCTAAAAACACCTACATACAATAGGGTACACTAAGGGTTGGGGTACCACTGTGATTGGCATGACCTACCACATAGGGCCCTAGTACATAATAGGGAAGGGGGGTTGAAACTACCTATCAGTCCCTAGTATATAATAGGGCAGGGCAGTTTAGAGGCCAGCACCCCTTTTCTGCACATGCATGTGTGCACTGCTGAGCCTGATGTAAGTTTTAAAGTAGGCTTGTGCTGCAGGACTGTTTTAGTTAATTGTGCCCAAACTCGACGTTTTGTTAGGGGCACTTAAAATGGATAACCTACAATGTTTTGGCATATTAGGTACCCCCAGCATCTACGCTAGGTGTCCCAAGGGTGGGGGGTCAGGTAACTATAACGTGGACCTTTATAAAATAAGTTATATATGCCCTGGGTAAAGTGAAATTGCACATTTCACTCCCCACATTGTGATAAAGTGCTGCCCAAATTCGACTTTGGTGGTAGAAGCACAATGGAGGGAGGATCTGCAATATTTAGAACCCCTTAAGTCTCCCCTAGGTATACCAGTGGTGGGGGTCATGTAGATGTAGGCAGAGCACTTATAAAATATGTTTTATAAGCCCTGGTGATGGAAAAAATGGCCAACGCCATTTTTCCCATTGTAAACCCCATGCCACGTAGGTTAACATGAAAGAATGTTACTAACTAATATCTCTTGATAGGAGAAGGCTAAAGTGCCATTCAAAGACTTCCCAGAGTGGTATTAATAAATCCAACAATATAATATTGTTGAATTTCTCCTAAAATGTACATACAAGAAGGTATAAGACTTTCTTGTTTTAAGTCCAAATTCAGCCTTTCAGTGGTCTGTCCTGATTGGTCAGAGTTAAGGGGATTAGCCAGGCTTCTTTGAATATGTGATAAAGAGCCCCTGGGGTTAAACAGCTCTGCTGGGAGGGCAGGGTCCTGTTTCACAGGAATGCCATATCAGGGGGAGAAGTCATAAATAATGGACTTCAAGGGAAGGGGAGGACCCCAGTGTCATTTACAACTTTACCCTTGTGAACCCCAGCCAGATGCTAGGATTAAGGAAGGAATGAGCAGATGCAAGGGGGAGAGACTATGGAGAACAGCCATCCTAGTGGTGTGTTTAGCTAGCTCTTCTCTCCCTGCTGGAAAATCAGCCATTATGAGTTTGAAAGAATTGATGCACTCTGGGCGAAAATAGTGCCACACTCTGCAGGAAGTTGTCAGACCTCTGAGTGGTACCCTGCAGCCCATTGGACAGGAGTGACCTCCTGCTTGACCCAGCGAAGTTGGAATAAGTATCTGAGAAGGGTAAAGCCCCTCAGATCTGCTGCTTGAAAAATAAGAAAGCAAGATGGGCCATGCTGGAGGTGTGATGTGCATTTCCTAAGGCCTGCACTCCGAAGCCTGCACCTTCTGCACCATCTAAAACTACAGCCTGTGGATTGCCTTGCTGTAAAAAGGACTAAGGAGTGGTCTCCCTGCAAGTTACAGGCCAACAGAGCTCACCTGGAACATCACCACCAAGAATCCTCAACCTGGAGAACTATCAGTGAATATGTAAGGGTTTTGTCCAAGTGGATTGTGGGAACGGAAGTCCTCAATTTTCAAGGACCATCGTTGAGCTTCCAGACCCTTGGAGTGAGTTTGAGACACTTTGGGACCCTTTGGTGGAACTTCAGGAAGAAGGTCCAGAAGTTTGGAGAACTTTGGAGCAACTTTGGAAAAAAGCTCCATAAGGGGACTGACTCAACCTGGCCAGCCAAGCAGCCTGCCTTCAACCGCAAGTCGGCCAGACGTCCATGTTCACCCCGCTGAAAAGCTCAGTAGGTCCTACTTTCACAGTTTGACCGGGAGTAGTCAAAGCCCAAGGCCGGCAAACCCTCACCGAATGCGGTCTTGTAAAAAGCACTGAGGGACCCGTGAGAAAAAGCTCAATAAAAGTTTCTAAGTCCGAACAAAGAAAAGGTGACCAGGAGCAACCGCAAAAGCCAAACTGCCTGCCTTCAACCGCATGTCGTCCTGGATCATTGGTTTGCTCCGCTGGAACGCTCTGCTGGTCGGACTTCCATACGTTTGACTGGGAGCTCATTGCAAGGCAATCTGGCGAACGCTCACTGAATCCGGACTGGCTGAGAGCTTCGAGAGACCCAGCAAGAAAAGCTCCAGAAAAGTTTCTAAGTCGGAAGGTAAAAACTGGGACCGAAACATACCCTGAGGGGTAGCCGCCCAGAGATCCATTGCGGATGGCCTGAAACTGACCTGGTCTACCGCAACCAGATGTCCTGATAAGGGGCTATAAGTTTCTATGTGCTAGAAAGTGCTAAATCTTTAAAAATCCATATCTCTGGTTCCCTACATTGGATTGTTGTTGTTTTGGTGTCCTTTTGGTGTCATTTTAAGATAAACATTTCCTATTTTTATAAATTGGTGTTGGATTTTTATTTTGTATTGTGTCTTAATTATTTACTGAAATTGTGTTTTTAAATGCTTTATTTTCCGGTCTTTTTTTTTGTGTTGAAATTTTTTATTAGAAATTTTGAGATGGAAATACAAATGCAAGAATGAAACAGAATAACATCATGATGAGTAAAAATGGTACCAATAAGGAAAAGAGTTACACGAGATATAATAAATATGAATATGAGGATGCAAAGATATTACATAATCCATAACCCTAAATATGATAACAATGAGAAAATTGCAAAATAAGTATATTATAGGAAAATAATAAAGGAAAAGAAAAAAAAGAGACAAATGAAGATAGGAGAGAAAAAGGAAGAGAAAAGGAAAAAGAAGGAATAAACCAGAATCCCAGAGCAACACGAGTATGAATGAAAAGAAGTAAGGGGAAAAGAATGCACAGTGGAGTAATACGGAAAAAAGAACGTAAGAGAATGGAATTAAGGAGGGTGAACAATCAGAGGAGAAGGAGGAGTGGAAACAGGATCACTATCCACAGTGGCCTCCAGGAAAGGGGACCACACCTGGAGAAAGATGGAAGCTTGGTCCTGCAAGTTATAAATAGTACGTTCATGCCGAGTTGTTTGCATCATCCCCACCAACCACTCTTCCTGTGAGGGAGGCAGAGGAGATTTCCAGTGTCGCAGTATACAAATGTTTGCCGTGGCTAGAGCCGTATGAAGAAGACGAATTTGAGGTCTAGAAAGCTTCGGGAGGCTACGAAAGTCATGCAAAATAATATTTAGAGAAGTAAGGGGTAAAGGAAGTGACATAGTATTGGCCAATGTCTTCTGTACAAAAAGCCAAAAGGGTGTAGTACGAGGACATTCATAAACAATATGCTTAATATCACAACCAGAAGCTGAACACCTCCAGCACAAAGTATGTGATAATAACTTGGCATGATGCAATTTAACTGGAGACCAGTGCCATTCATGTAAATTTTTAAAAATGCAAAATTTAAGGCGGCTTCTCTCACTACCTTATGTAACCCTTCCAATAGGTGATCCCTTTGAGTATTGGAGTATACAACTGACAAGCAAGATTGCCATTTTAGCTGAAGAGCTTGTGAGAGAGGTTGCGAAAATATAGGATGCAAAAAAGTTTTATAAAGGCCAGAAGTCATACCTTTAAGATTCCCCCATAATTGAAGGTAGAACAAAATAGGAGATACCAATACCAATTCAGGCGGAGGACCTAAATTTTTTGTGAGAGCTTGCTGCAGCGGAGTGTATTTAGAGGATTGCGTGGGCGGCAGGCGAAATTCCTCGCAGAGTTGAGAAAAGGATTTAAAAGTATAATTGTAAAACAATTGATCTATAGTCTGAATATCAGCTCCTGCCATTCAGGACAGGACAAAGTGCGGCCCCTAACACGAACAGCAGAATTGTGCCATAAAGGAGCTTTGATATGGATATGCGGATTAGATTTAAGTATACGGTGACTTCTCTGCCAAGATTTATACATTGCAGATAAAATGGGGTTTTTAGGATCAGAAGGACTAACCCCTTTGCCATAGAGAAGGGACAAACCAGGACCAGAAGCTAATAAATGACGTTCAAGCGGGACCCATTGAGGTATGTCTTTAGATTTAGGCAGAAAAAAAACAAGTTGCGAAAGGTGAAGAGCAAGTGAGTAATTCTCAATAGAAGGAAGGCCCAAACCCCCTTGTAATTGATGAGATTTTAATTTTGCAAGGGTAAGACGCGGTTTAGCCGTACCCCAGACAAAAAGTTTTATGTTGGAGTCAATGGGATGTGAAAAGGAAGCATACCTAGAACATAGAGAAATCTAGGATGAGTAACCATCTTGACCGCCTGGACACGACCCCATAGGGATAGATCCAAAGCCTTCCATTTATCAAAGTCTCTTTGCATTTGCGCGATTAAAGGAGTCAGATTGTCCGTGACTATATTATCCAACCCTCTATTAATTAAGATTCCTAAATACTTAAGCCGGGATGGTTGCCGATGGAAGGAGAAACCAGAAATCACTTCGCCAATGGACATGGGTAATGCTTCAATTTTATCCCAATTTATCTTGTAACCAGAAAAGGAAGAGAAATCAGTTATGATGCGAAGGAGAGAAGGGAGAGAACGGGGAAGATCAGTGAGTGTGAGGAGAATATCATCCGCATATAAATAAATTTTAGAGTGACCAATTGGAAGGGGGACACCTACCACTGTAGCAGATTGACGTATAGCGGCAGCTAAAAGTTCCATTGCAAGAAGAAAAAGAAGAGGGGAGAGAGGACAGCCTTGACGAGTACCTCGCCTAATTGGAAATGGAGTAGATAAGAAACCGCCGCAATTCACCTGAGCCGATGGGTCATCATAAAGCAGCCGCACTTTGTCTATAAACTGATCACCTAATCCAAACCTTTGCATAATATGAAAAAGGCACTCCCACTCGATGCGATCAAATGCTTTTTCAGCATCCAGAGAAAGAAGTAAAGCATCGTCAGAAAGATGTTTAGCTGACCATAAAGCGTGAGAAAGAGTGCGCAAATGGTTCCGGGATGACCTACCTGGGACGAAACCTACTTGCGAATTATGAATTAGAGAAGGTAGAACTTTACGAAGACGTGATGCAAAAATACTAGAAAGTATCTTAATATCAGAATTTAAAAGAGATATGAGCCTATAGCTACTGCATAACAAAGGATCCTTACCAGGTTTTGGTATGACAGCTATAGCGGCCTTGTTGGAAAGTGGACCTAGAGAATACTCCTCCACTGCTTCCCCAAATGCAGCATGCAATGTGTCAATCATACTCTGGCCGGTCCATATAAGAAATTCAGGAGGAAAACCATCATCTCCTGGAGCCTTAAGATATGGCATGGCAGCTATAGCTGAAGAAATTTTATCCTTCGTAATAACCCCATCCAGTAGGGCTCTACCTTCATCAGAAAGTTTTGGAAAATGGGCTGCATCTAGAAATTTGGACATCTCAACTGTATCTATATGAGTACTTGGAGAATAAAGAGATCGATAAAATGAAGCAAATTCCTCAACTATTTCTTGTGGTCGAGTAAGTACAACGCCATCACTTGATTTAATGGCTGGGATTGCCATAGCGGCCTCCCTCTGTCTCAATTACGTAGCCAATAACCGACCAGCCTTTTCCCCCTGTTCATAACCACTTGGATGCTAAGGGTGGTGCCTGCATATCAATGTAATTTCCATTGAAATCAATGGAAATTCCATGACGAGTTACCCTTGTCATTAGCGGCGAAGAGGTTAATGATGCCCCTTCATCCTCTGCAAAGCATATTCGGCTTTAGAGGTAAAGAGACTATTAAGGGACATACGCGCTTGCTCCAGTAATTTACGAGCCTGAAGGGATGGATTTGAAATATACGATTGAGAGAGTCGGCGAATGTCATCCTCCAAAGCAGTCTGTTTAGCTGCAGTTTCCATGTTGCGAAAAGCAGCGTCCCACATGAGTGGACTCCTAATTGTTGCCTTAGCGGCTGCCCAAACCGTTCTCTTAGAAGAGATTGAGGTATCATTAAGAACAAGGTAATCTTGGAAATGAGATTGCAAAAGGAGTTTACCTGCTGGAGCTCTATATCGGGCTATATTCAAGCGCCATGGTTTACGTCCTGGCTTGGAGAGACCCAAATCGAGAGATAAGAGAACAGGGGAGTGATCAGATATGGCTGCTTCCAAGATCTGGGACTGTGTAACCAGTTGTACTGCCTGTTGCGAAAGAAGAAAGTAATCGAGGCGCAAGAATGTACCATGTGTAGAGGAAAAGAAAGTGCATTCTTTGTCCTGGGGGTGACTCAGCCTCCAATGATCAACAAGACCAGTATCAGCAAGAATGTCCCGTAGGATGGCTCTATCTGGAGCATTAATAGTATCAAAGCAACCGGTCCTGTCCAAAGCAGGATCTGGAGCCAAATTCCAGTCACCTCCAATGAGAAACTGGGAGGCATTTATTTCAGTAAAAAGGCGGTTTAGTCGAAGAAAAAACAGTTTTTTAGAGCCTAGTTGAGCATAAATAGAGCCAAGACAAATAAAAGAGTTCCCAATTTTCAGCTTGACAAACACATATCGACCTTCCGGATCTGACCATATTTTGAGGATTGTGAAGGGAAGTGACTTTCGAAAAAGGATGGCTACCCCACACTTGCGAACAGGATTAGGGTTGGTAGGATCATGCTTGGAGACACTACTATGAATCACTTTACCGACCCAATCTCTGCTAAGGTTACTAGATTCAATATCGTTTAAGTGCGTTTCCTGCAATAAAGCAACGTATGCATGTTTAGAACGTAAGTATGTAACAACTTTTGTACGCTTGATATAATGAGTGAGGCCATGAACAGTCCAAGAAATCACAGACAGCGAGAGAGAAGAGGACATGATAAGAAAATGCAAAAGGTAGGTAAAAAGAAAGGGAAGAAAGTAGGTAGAAGGTAGAGAAGAAGAATGTTGCTCTGGGAAACAAAAGACAAAGTGTTTCTAAGAAGAAGAAGAGAACTAATGAAATAGAATAAAAGAAAGAAAAAAGGAAAAGAAAGACAAAAGAAAAGAAAATACAGAAGTGGTTTAGAGGAGCGAAGTGAATATCTAAGAAAGACAAAACAGGTAGAGATAGAAGAAAAACAAGTATTAAAGAATAGGAAAAAGATAAAATAAGAAAAGAAACAGAAAGAAAACCTAGACTGTGATCTACGGGTCTGGGCGCACTGAAAGCAGCGCCAAGGGGTAACCAGACCCTGTCCGAGGAAAGAAGAATGGGGATCTAAAGAGCAAAGAATAATATAGAATATGGAAGACAGCATAGAATAGGGTAACATTGTCAAAAATCACAATAAAACTTGAAATACCATCATATAACAAAGGTAGTGAATAAAGAAAATGATTAAAAGGTGTGGTGCAATTACCATACAATATAAAAGAACTTGGTAAGAAGAGAGAAGGAACTAAAGGAGGTGGAGTAGATGAAGGAACCCCCATAACATACAATAAAAGAAGAGGAATAGGGATGATTAAGGAAATGAGAGTATAAATAGGGACAGTTTGGAGTTAAATAAGTAGAACAAATATAATAAAGAATACAGTATACCAAAAAACAGAGTAGCTAATGAAGTAAATGAACAGCATGGAACGGAACTCCCATGTAACAGGTAATAGATATATAGCATATAATGAGCAATACCTAGAATATATAACTACTCCTAAAGAGCCTATAAAAAATGCAAAAGTTTTGAAAACATACAAGATAACAGTAAGACCTAAAGCGCATAATAAAACAGAAAGACACAGCGATCATATTATATAGTACTAGAAAACCGCAGTCAATTAAGTGAACAGTTAAAGCATCGCTGATAACATAAAACATCATAAGTTGATAAGATAGTGAAAATACAATAGAACAGAAAAAAGACATCAGTCAGCATCCGAAGGCTGCTTAAGAGGTGATCTAGACTTATCTCTTTGTGGCATGTTGGTGAGGGAGGAAACTGAATGTAGTGCTGAGGCCTTATCATCCTGAGAGCGAGGCAAACGGGTAATTTCCCTACCACGTTGCCGAGGGTCATTAGAGAATCTCAGAGAAGACACTGTAGGACTTGCAGATGATATAAATACAAAAGACAAAGACCCTGCCAAGGTGCATCAAACGGGTCCCCTAGGGGATCCACAACAATTATAAATGGGGTGACATTAGCTATGTATCAGAGCCAATAACATCAGAAATATTTTGATCAGTCCATTATTTTTTTTACATAATTTTTTTTATTTTTGTTAGATCTCTCATTTCTTAAATACAGTACATTCAATATATAAATACATAAGGTTCTGTTGATAAAACTAAAGGGGGAAGGGTATTTCACGTGATATTTCTAGGGAAAGGTTCAGCAAGTATCAGTGTTGCACACACTACCGGGCAGATATAGGGAATTCACATACACACATATACTCAGGGGGTCAATCGCATTCACATTCATTCATACATTTCTTTCATATATGTACAGCATGGCCTGCAACAAAGAGATAGAATTATAGTTGCATGGACGTAAGTGCAATGGCAGTACCCTAGTCCATGTGGACAACGATTTTCCATCTAATCTGCCTTCATATTTTGCACTTACGTCCATGCAACCATAATTCTATCTCTGAAAAGAAAAGAAATGTATGAATGAATGTGAATGTGAATGTGATTGACCCCCTGAGTATATGTGGGTATGTGAATTCCCTATATCTGCCCGGGAGTGTGTGGAACACTGATACTTGCTGGACCTTTCCCTAGAAATATCACGTGAAATACCCTTCCCCCTTCAGTTTTATCAACAGAACTTTATGTATTTATATATTGAATTTACTGTATTTAAGAAATGTCAGATCTAACAAAAATAAAAAAAATGTATGTAAAAAAAATATTGGACTGATCAAAATATTTCTGATGTTATTGGCTCTGATACATAGCTAATGTCACCCTTTTTATAATTGTTGTGGATCCCCTAGGGGACCCGTTTGATGCACCTTGGCAGGGTCTTTGCCTTTTCTATTTATATTGTACTAATCCCCTTTTTTCCTGCCTATATCAGTAATTCACTTGGGGAACTCCCTTCTATTTTATATGGACTTGCAGATGATGCCTTGGATTGAGAAGTCTGAGCACCAGAGGAAGATTGAGTCTCCATATCATCAGATATGATGGTATCCAAAAATTGCTGAAGAAGAGCAGGATCATAGAAGTCTTTGGAATCTCCATTCCTGGTAATGCGAAAACGTGCAGGTTCGAAAAATCCATACTTGATGTCCATTCGGCGCAACTGAGGCCTCAGAGAGAAACGCCTTCCGTCGTTCATTTGTTTCTTTGGAGAAGTCCGCTGCCACATGAATAGTGTGGCCTTGAAAAAGAAAGGAGCCACGTGACCGAGCCTCTGACAGGATCTGTCGAGCTTGCTCATGTCGGAGAAAGCAAGCAATAATTGGTCTAGGTCGAGCAGAAGCACCAGAGCGTGGAGGACCCAGTCTATGAGCACGTTGTAGTTCAAGAGGAGGAGTAAAGGAAATACCAGTAAGAATGGGAAGAGACTCATATAGAAAAAAACTTCATGTCCTGCTTTTCAATGTTTTCCAGAAACCCAAACAAATCGCATGTTGTCCCTACAACTACGATCTTCCAAGTCAATAATTTTACTATGCAAAAATAATAAATAATAATAAATCTTGATCTGAGCCTTGGACATTCTCCAGACGAGTTTCCATATCCGAAATCCTAGAGTCAATAGCATCAATCCACGTGTGGAAAGTAGTAAGCTCAGCAAGTATAGACTGAGTAGCCAAAGATGTCATTGTGAGGTCCAACCCCTCCAACCTGCGATTAACACCAGAAAGTTCTAGCAGGATACGTTGCATAGTGTCTGACAACGCCTTGTCACCCTGTGATGTCGCAGCTTGCAATGAGGGGGATGATGTGGAGCCATTTCCTTTCACCAGTGGATTAGAGTGTTTCACTGCTTCAGTGAAAAGTGGCGGCTTGGGACCACGGCCTTCATTTTTGTTATTAGACATTGTAGCCTACCGTTGTAGAGGTGGTCTACAAAAGCAAATTGACACAGTATTGGAGTGTGAGGCAATGATGAAACCAAGGGTACATCAAAGAATCAAAAGTAAAAAAGTATATGCGATAAGGTAGTGACCAACATATGTAGCAGAGAGAAAATATATCAAAATGAAGGATCACTATGGCATCACACAAAACAACAAGCAATACAGTATAAGATAGGTTCAATGCAAGAGCAGCACACCTTGCGCGCCAAAACCCACCTGATAAGAGAAAACATGCGAATAAGGTGAGGTAACAAACCTGCAACGGTAAAAAAAGAAATGGAGGTCTGCATACAATAATAAAATGCGTCTCACATATGAGGGCGGAACATGGGGGGGGGGGGAGAAGAGTTACCATTCCACCAGAACCACTTCAAACAAAACAAAGCCCGTGAGCTTATAATAGAAAGCAGTTATTGTAAATGAGGATTTAGCCCTTTGTCCTTTCCGCCTGCTACCCCTGTAAAAACAGAACTGGCAAGGTAACATATTGAAAGAACAGGAGAAGATATGTAATAGAAATAATAAAACTGATAAGGTCAAGTCAATCTGACACAAATGTCACTTATGGCACATAAAGCAGCTAAGCAAAAATGCCAAAACCAGTTGGTGGAAGTCAAAGGGAAAAATGCCCCTTCAAGTGACCTTCACAGTTTGCTTCCACTTGCAATGCAAGAATTAAAAGTAATAATTCAGGCAATTTTAGCTCTGCCAGTACTGATATGACCGCTGGGCATATGTGCACATTGAATTAAGTAGACACGCTGCAGTGGAATAACAAATATGCCAGACTTTCAGCTTTCCCTTCTTTCCTGTGATGGTGTCTTTTCCAATCAAAAAGGCATTACTGGCAACTTGTGAGGAAAACTAGCATGAAAGGAGCCTGAGGAGGGCGCTGCTTACAGTCAACATGGGCATTGAAAAACCCCACAAAACGGCAGCCTGTAGCTGTTATGAAGCGCGCTCCCACCGTCTGAGGAGGCGCGGCCCTGTAGTAGCACAGGCGCCGCCTTAGCTGAGGAGAGGCGCGGCCACAGGAGCGCGTGAATGCCGAGGCGTACACTGCTGAAGTCGGCCGCCTCCCCGTCACTCCGCTACCATGTAAGCAAAAGCCGCTAGCAGGGAAAGAAGAATACCGCAGCAACCCTCATGAATTCCGGAGTCCTGCCATCTCCATAGAGACGACCCACTCGAGCAGGTAAGTCGAAGAAGCTCGTCAGGGGTCCGTTCCTCGGCGGAGCTCTCCTAGCTGGCGGCCATCTTCCTGCGTGGTCAGACCACGCCACCCTACATACCGGTCTTTGAAGATAAGCCTGCCTGCTCACTACCGAGGTTTGAGCATAGAAACAATTTTCTAAGACCTATTCTGATCCCTATACTGTATTAGCGGACTTATTGCCAGTGGCAGACCTACATTTGTCCCTACCAATAATCTACTTTCCAACGGTAATAAATACGGATAAGAAGAACTTGAGCTGCTGAGCTAGTGTGGGACGTAAATTAAATGACATCATCTGAAGCACAGGAGAGTGAGTTATAATTCTTTGCTAAGGTCCACCAGATAAATCGTAGCCATTTGCTTTTATTTTATGTCCTGACTTTTGTCCTACCACTATGTACCATGAACAGGTCAACAGATCACACCAACTGCACAGGTGAAACACAATACCCCAATACTGAGAAATGGCTTTTAGGCTGTCAGTGAGAAAGAGAAGCCTTTAGTCTACAGGCTGTTGAAATAAGTGCCAAAACCCAGACTGGTTCAGAACGGAGTATAAACCAATATCACTAAGCAACGCCAAAAAAGTAGGGAAGCAGCTCACACAGAAAGGGGATCTCTACCAAACCAGAAGATGAAGAAGCAGACTTGCAGATCTGTGCGGGTGCAAATGTTCACATGCTGGGTGTGTTTCCCAAGACATAAGCACTCATGTAGAGTGTAAAAAGATCTGTTAAGAAAGCATCTCAACTCTGTGATGACAATGATAGACAATCAGCTGCCACATGTCCAAAAATGTCACTCAATAAGACTAAAGCAGAGCTGGTGTTAGTAGATGGCCCTTTACTTAGGATTTCAAGTTTTTTAAGGGGACGGGGGAAAAAGTGAGAAAACATAAGGAGGAATTTTTATTTCAAATGGCTTATGTTTTCATTGCTACTTGGCTATGAACTCAGAGGGATGAAAATCCAAGATTGCCACTGATGAATGAAAATGGCTAGCGCCTGCGAAAAAAGTGAATGCAAGCTATTAGGCAATTGGTTCTCAGACACCAAGCACTGCAAAAAATAAAATGTGCTGTTAGTTTCAGAGAAAGGTCCTGGACGTGAACCGCATTATTGCAATACTAAAGTCGCAATTATGCAAGTCAACAGCGGATCACATGATGACGAAGCAAACAGAAAGGTTTCTTTAATACATTAAATCTTTCTTTGTGCAGACCTTCTTGTAGAAATCAAGCTCCCGTGGTCCACGAGGGGGGGGCTGCAACTGCTTAAGGACTGTGCCATCCGGATGCTGTAATATGCCTATAACAGAAAAAATAATCTGATAAACTCCATGGGTTTTTATACCTGTCCTGGTTTAAAATTAACACAAGTAATAGGAAAGTACTAACTTGAAAGAGATTGATAAGCAAACATTAAAAAGTATGCTCCTATTAAAAAATATACAACTGTAAATAACGTTCCTAGGCAATATACAATCAATAAGATACAAGAAACAAGCATTGGAAATGCAATAGGTCTCGCATTAGAAAAGTTGGAGCTATTGGTCTTGTAAATGACACATATTTTATTTATGTGTTGGTTTTTAAAATAGCTAAATTGATAGCTTTGTCATTTACAATGCCAATAGTTATAGCTTTAGCAAATGTGACACCTATAGCATTTGTAATGCAATATGTTTTATTTACGTGACTTAGATGTATTGATATTACAAATAACAATGGCCTTTTTTTATAATTAATACTTAAATAAAAAGTTATTGTAATTTATAATGGCAATAGCTTAAACTTTTGTAAATAACTTTTGTGAAGATTATGTTAAGTGTATTTTATTGTGACGAAAATCCAAGAACAGAAGTGAAATATTAACATCTTTTTGTGACATTTGTAATAAACCTTGAAACATTGAGAGAACATATTTGAACCACTTGTTGTTGAATGGTTGCACAGACTGATGCTCTGGTGGCGCTGAGTGATGTTGTGGTGGCGACGAGTGATGCTCTGGCGTTCAGTGATGCTGTGGTAGTGCATAGTGATGTTGTGGTGCCCCTGAGTGAAGCTGTGGTGGTGCTGAGTGATGCTGTGGTCATGCGATAGACAGATAGATAGAGTGAGTGTGATAGATAGAGTGAGGGTGATTGATAGAGAGAGGGAGAGCTATAGATAGAGGGAGGGCAAAAGATAGAGGGAAGGCGAAAGATAGAGGGAAGGCGAAAGATAGAGGGAAGGCGAAAGATAGAGGGAGGGCGAAAGATAGAGGGAGGGCGAAAGATAGAGGGAGGGCGAAAGATAGATAGATAGATTGAGTGAGGGCGATAGAGGTGTAGAGAGAGGTAGAGAGAGGGGTATGTAGAGAGAGAGGTGTAGAGAGAGGTGTAGAGAGAGAGGGGTGTAGAGAGAGCGGTGTAGAGAGGGGTGTAAGAGTGGTGTAGAGAGAGGGGTGTAGAGAGAGGGGTGTAGAGAGCGGGGTGTAGAGAGAGGGGTGTAGAGAGAGGGGTGTAGAGAGAGGGGTGTAGAGAGAGGGGTGTAGAGAGAGGGGTGTAAGCGTAGTGTAGAGAGGGGTGTAGAGAGGGGTGTAGAGAGAGGGGTGTAAGCGTGGTGTAGAGAGAGAGGGGTGTAGTGAGAGAGAGGTGCAGAGAGAGAGAGGTGCAGAGAGAGAGAGGTGTAGAGAGAGAGAGGTGTAGAGAGAGAGAGGTGTAGAGAGAGGGGGGTGTAGAGAGAGGGGTGTAGAGAGAGGGGTGTAGAGAGAGGGGTGTAGAGAGAGGGGTGTAGAGAGAGGGGTGTAGAGAGAGGGGTGTAGAGAGGGTTATAGAGAGAGGGGTGTAAGCGTGGTGTAGAGAGAGAGAGGGGAGAAAGCAGTGTTGGGAAGGGTGAACAGAAATGTTTTTCCCGTGTAATTTATTTGTTTGAGCTATTGAATGTAGAGTAAATGAAATGTTACTAAAGTATATATAAACTAATTTGTAAATTTTTGTTTTGAGTATAGTCATTTTTAGTCTTTCCCCATTAATGGAGTACATATATTTATTGTTGAGTTTCTTACGTGACAGATCATGAAACATATATATTTTCTCATATTGAATATATAGTAAACAGCCCCAAATATAAAGGTGTAAAACGTATTTTTTAAAGAAATCTAAATTCAGCTTTATGGATATAAATCTGGAAATGCTTCCAACAATATTCTGCACGAGGAAAGAGGGCGTATGTTGGAACTTAGAACAATTACTCTGAACATCTCATCAACACTGTAATGCACTCGTATTAATACGCTGTAATGAAAGGGTGTTGTGACCCTAGTCTGCTAAATGTAGTTGATGCTTGCAAGGCTCAGCAGGCCCTTACCAACCCGCAACTTGGCTGACTGTGGCAGCCTTAAATAAACGAGTGCAGTGAAGTGAAATCACCCAGAAGAGTCAACGTGTATTGCATAGTAACATCTATTCTAGCTCCTGGAAATATTAAAATGTATTTACAATGTTGGCATAGGCTTGATAGGCGACAAGCATATGCCACTAAAAGGAAAGAGGACTACATAGTTTTAGCACAGGGCCCCGCGACCAATACCCCCTTGTAGATAAGGCCATGGGATTTGTTCCAGTCTTTAAGCAATCATAATTAGGAAGATACTCACGTGCAGTGAGAGCACTCTAGGTGTTCTTGGAATTGGTAGTGCGCTGTGGTGCCTACCAAGGGGTTATGTTTGGAAAAGCATTTATTATAACACTATTTTCTTTTAATGATTTGTCATAAGGATCCAGAAATATCTGCCAGAAGGTAAATAAACCCTACACACAATATGCTGTCATTGGTGCATTTCATTCCATGTGTAAATTTCGACCCACATGTTCCTTTAAAGTCCACATCCCAATTGGCTCTTTTAGATCTAGATTAAATCTGTTTACAGTAGAGAACAAATGTGTAAAAGAAAGGCCACTGGGCCCATAAAACTTTAGAGCGTTTCCTTTTACACCTCGCTGAACAATGGCACGATTTCCTCGAGAGGGAAACAAACATTGGGGTGTGTGTGTGGTTGTGGTACGGGGAGACACTACGGAGAGTTTAAAGGTCACACGGTACCTTCACACAAGAGACGTTTCAACTCTACAGAACCACGCAAAAACGAATCCCGACAATTCATTTAAAAAAAGGAGCGCTTAAATTGGGCGGGCGGTCGAAGCCACCACACTGTGGACGATGTTCGGTTTGGGGTCTAACCTTTTCTGTTAACTGCTTTCGAAATATTGAGCAACTGATTGAAACGTGCATGGAGGTTTAATCTGTACTGTATGCAGGGGCCGGAGCAGGGAGAGCGGCCTTTGAAGTGCCTATGGATCGGGGCTATGCAAGAAATGCATTTCCAAAAGACGGAGGGAAGGCAGATAAGGGGAGGGGGAGGAGAAATAAGACACGGCGGGCAGGGTAGGGGGCGGAGCAGGGAGAGCGGCGATGAGGGTGTTAAGCAGCAGGGGCCTTTGAAGTGAAGCTAAGCTTCACTTCAAAAGGTGTGGGAGGAGTGCTGCCGGGCGATTGACTGGCGATTTGATGATGTGCACGCGCATTTTAGGTCAATGCGCTTGCGCATTGACCTAAAAGCGCACAGGCACAGCATGAAATCGCCAGTCAATCGCCAGTGTAGGTAAACCTTATTTAAGCCCCTATAGTCTCGCTCAATGCGCATGCGCATTGAGAGGCGAGACCTAAAAAGCTCAGTGTAACCGACAAATATGGTATTCAAGGAAATTATTTTAATTACAACAAACAAATATACAATTCATCTTAGAACAATTATTTGTTAAAATGACATCAAATTAATGACATTACATTAACAATGTTTTTTCTCCACACATAGTGGACTTTAAAAATACAATAGAATTTAAAATCAAAAGTGGCAGAAATTAAATCTTCGACGTGTGTTTCGGCTCCAGTAGTGCCTTCATCAGTAAAAGCCACAGGTAAACTTTTTGTAATGACTGATATTGTTCTGCACTGTAGTGGAACCGATACACAGGAGAATTTTCCCTTTTTAAAAGTCGCTGATAATTGCAGATATTCTGACTGTTGTTGCTACATGGGATATCTTTGTAAAATGTCACATTAAAGAAAGATAAATTCTAAGACGAAACAAAAAGATGCGTGGATGGCGAACATTTGTAATGTATTAAAAACACACATTTTCCGATACGTCTGTGTAATACGATGCGTGAAGAGAATTGCTTAGATGGCAACCCTTCTTAGGGGGCTTGAAAATGAAATTGCCTATTGTTCTGAAGTCTCAGGGACCCAAAGACTTCACCACCAGCTCCTCTGAACTTCCTTGCTGGGAGTTCGGACCTTCAAAGAGGTGCCTGCTGTTGTTGTGGCCCAAACCAAGCAGCCACCAACCTCACACAATGGATCACCCACAGCGCTGACGAATTAGCACCCTTGAAAAACTTTCAAATCAAGCAAGTTAGCAAAAAAGCCCCCTGGTTCAATGACGACCTCAAGAAATCCAAGAATATCTGTCGCACCCTCGAAAAAGCCTGGCGAAAAAACCCAACCACTGACAACACTCAAGAACACCACCCGCAAACACCACCAATTGATCCGATCCACCAAGAAATCAGCATTCAAGGATCGACTTGACAACAACGCCCACAACAGCAAAGAACTATTCAACATTGTCAAAGAGTTTACCAACCTCAACGCCGGCACCAACGACATCACTCCATCCCAAGATCTCTGCGACTCTCTAGCCTCGTTCTTCCACAACAAAATCGCTGACATACACAACAGCTTTGGCGACCAGTCCACCCCACCCACCTCCGAACTAAAACCCCCCTCCAACAACCTTTGCGCCTGGAACCCAATCACCACTGAAGACACCATCCGCCTGATGAACTCCATCCACTCAGGATCGCCAACTGACCCATGTCCCCACCACATCTTCAACAAAGCAGACTCCATTATCGCACCCCATCTCCGAGACGTCATCAACTGCTCCCTCAACTCCGCTACCTTCCCGGAAAGCTGGAAACATGCCGAACTCAGTGCCCTCCTGAAGAAACCCACAGCAGACCCCACTGAACTTAAGAACTACCGCCCCCATTTCACTCTTCCCATTCCCTACTAAAGTCATTGAGAAAGCCGTCAACAGCCAGCTAGCCGCCTTCCTCGAATCCAACAAATCCCTCGACCCTTCACAGTCCGGCTTCCGAGCCAAACACAGCACCGAGACCGCCCTCATCGCAGCAACAGACGACAGTCGAGCTCTACTGGACAACGGGGAAACAACTGCCCACACAGTCTGTCATAGCACCCTTATACAACGCCTCAGCAACGTCGGAATACATGGAAAAGCATTGGACTTGATCATCTCGTTCCTCGCCGGAAGAACCCAGAGAGTCCGCCTCCCCCCTTTTAGATCAGAAGCCACCGAAGTCATCTGTGGCGTATCACAAGGATCATCACTCAGTCCCACCCTCTTCAACGTATACATGAGTCCCCTAGCATCCATCGCGCGCCAACACAACCTCAACATCACCTCCTACGCAGACGACACCCAGCTGATCCTCTCCCTCACCAAAGACCCAAACACCGCCAAAACCAACCTAAATGAAGGGATGAAAGAAGTAGCCGAGTGGATGAAGAACAGCCGTTTAAAACTGAACTCGGACAAAACGGAAGTCCTCATCTTAGGATCAACCCCCTCCGCCTGGGACGACTCATGGTGGCCATCGGCCTTGGGAAACGCACCCAAACCAACGGACCACGCACGTAACCTGGGCTTCATCCTCGACTCCTCCCTCTCAATGACCAGACAAGTCAACGCCGTCTCACATCATGCTTCAACATCCTACGTATGCTCACAAAAATCTTCCGTTGGATCCCCACCGAAACAAGAAAGACGGTCACCCATGCACTGGTCACAAGCCGACTGGACTACGGAAACACTCTTTACGCTGGAACCACAACCAAACTACAGAAAAAACTCCAATGCATCCAAAACGCTTCAGCCAGACTCATCCTAGACATCCCCCGCCAAGCTCACATTTCCGGACACCTGAAAGACCTCCACTTGCTCCCCGTCAACAAGAGAATAACGTTCCGTCTCCTCACCCACGCACACAAAGCCTTCTACAACCTAGGACCCGAATACCTCAACACGCGCATGTCCTTTTACACCACCAACTTTGATCGTCCAATCTAGCCCTCGCCGCAGTCCCACGCATCCAAAGATCCACCATGGGGGGGAAGGTCCTTCTCCTACTTAGCGGCCAAGACCTGGAATTCTCTCCCCACCCACCTCCGCCTTACACAGAACCACCTCTCCTTCAGAAAACAACTAAAAACTTGGATATTCGATAAGTAAAGCACCCCTCCTCCCTCAAGCGCCTTGAGACCCTCTGGGTGAGTAGTGAGCTATACAAATTTTGAACTTGAATTTGAATTAGAGTCTGTTTTCCGCTGGGAGCTGGAAGAATCCACGCATTGTCCCGGATCGTCGCATCGAGGTGCCAAGTTTGTCGCATCGTTGGGGGATGCAGTAAAAAACTGACGCATCACCTCCCCTGCGCAGCAGTAAGGAACAGATCACCTTCCCTACGGCCATTTTGTTTGTTTTGTGTGACTCATCCAAGGCACTTTGTGAGAAAAGTGTTGCATTTACAACTTGCATTGAAATGAACAATTTCTACCATTTGAAAGACTTATTTTTAATACTGTATTGTGGATTTTTGTCGTTTGGTCTTGTTTTGGTTTAGATAAAGATTACTTATTTTTCTAAACTGGTGTGGTGTCCATTTGTAGTGTCTTCACTGTATTATTATATATGTTCACAAATGCTTTACACACTGCCTCTGAGATAAGCCTGTCTGCTCGTGCCAAGTTACTAGGAGGTGAGCAGGGGTTATTTTAGGAGTGTATCCCCCTTACCCTGACTAGAAGCAAGGGCCCCTTTTGGACAAAGGCACCTAACTCTGCCAACTAGAGACCCCCATTTCTAACACTCTGGCACTGCTAATGAGGTTAACTTCACCTTTACGTGCATTTAGGAGAACAGTTTGTTTAACCAATGCAATATAACTAATGGCATGGAATCTCATCCAGACTGGTTGTTTGCATGTATTGCCTGCATTGCAAGTGACTAACTGTGGCCCTGCTAGGGTGGGACTTGTTCCCCCAGCGCAGCCTGTGGCTATAGGAGAGGCTCGCCACACAGACGCGCTGAAAAGCACCAGATACTTCTCTTGGGGCAGGACAAACCCAGGGCAAAGACCAGGCCAAGACAGGTCCGCCTTAGCCTGTCATGGACGGACAGGGACTAGGCTGGGTCCATTCTCTTGGCTCCTTGATCTTCCGTCCTTTGATGCCTGGAGGCATGTCTCCTGCTACGGTATTGCGAGCTTTCAAACATTCCTTTGCTTTGCCAAACTTCTACTACGTATAAAAGGCATGTTGATTAGAACAGTGGTTAGGGTTCCCCCCTCCCATATTAAATCCTGGTTTGAAAAAGACTGCAGAGCGCAAATGATAGCCTATGTAAGGCCCTCAAACAAATTCCTAGAGATCAAGAGAGCAATCTTAGGCAGTAGAAAAGGGTATGCACTGGCACTGAAAAATAGGAAGGTAGCCGTCAATGACGTAAAATGGGAGGCTATTCTTGCCTACCACAATAAAGAACCCCATGCATGTTAGAAGGATGATTCGGGCAGGTTTATCCCCAGTGGCGTCCCCAGATAAAGTCACTGTGCATATTACTTCTGAGACCTGGATATAACATTTGTCCGTTGTTTACTCCTCTAATGTTGTGATCCCAGAAAAGGGACGGATTGACTGCTCATTATGTGGCAGTCTCTCTTTCAGGGAAGAAGACGTTCTTAAAGCGAATCACAGTAGTCCTTGCAAGAAGGCTCTAAGCCCAGACGGTGTACCTCTCGACTTATTTAAGGAAGACCGTGGATTTTGGTAACTTGTGCTTACTAGTGTCTTTAACCCTGTCTGTTGGGCGGGGGTCCCGCTTTCCTGTTGTATGTCAATAGTTGTTCCTATCTTTAAAAAGGAAAATACCCATAGCCCAAGGTGCTACCGCCCAATATCCCTGCTTGATTCCACGATTAAAATATTTGGCTGAGTTATCCTGGAACGACACCTCTCCTGCAGTAATGTTCTCTCTCTGGTACAATATGGATTCAAGAAGGGTCTTGGAACAATTGAACAGGGTCTTAATTTACTTCTTATTGTGGCTAAATATGGTCCCTCCCATTTATCTTGCATTCATGGACTTAGAGTGCCTTTGATTGTGTCAACTGGTCCAAATCATGGGTTACCTTTGTGTCTATGGGCCTTGAGATGGGTTTGGTTTCTTTTTTAAGACTCTTTCACCAGGACCTCTCAAGACTTTCTTAGATTTGGGAACAAATGCGAGTGAACTTGCCCTTTTAAAGTTAATGGAGGAGTATGCTAAGGTTGTGCACTTGTCCTCATTCCATTTTACTTTATATTAATGATCTGGAAAGGACATTGGTGTCCCCCGGGGCGGATGTGCCACATGTTGGGAAAAAGGCTGTGCCCGTTTTATTATATGCGGATGACGCAGCAGTTCTCAACAGGATGGCTAAGGGCCTAAAAATCTTAATCTCAAGCTTTGTGGTATTCATGAAGGCGCTTAATTTAGACACTGACTTTTCAAAAACATTTTTAAGGGTCTGTGGCCCTAGAAATACCAAACCCTGCACTTATGGAACAGGAGGAAGAAAATTGGACAGAGTGAGTTCTTTCCATATCTTGGTTTGGATTTTGATGACACTTGCACCTGGTCTCCTTGCCTTAGGAGTTGGTTAATTTGCTTCTCTTGTGCTGTTGGAATCACTTTTCCCTTGCTGCCTGTAATGGTAGAAAACTGTTGCCCTGATCCTGGAAATCTATAAAAAGAAATGTCTTCCAACTGTGACATATGGGATGGGGATTTTGGGCTGTAGAGGTGTTTGGGTTATTCAAGTGGAGACAAATAGATTTTGTCGACACATGCTAGGGGCACCCCTCGACTCCACATTTTTCTCTGCACCAGGAATTAGGTTTGGAGTATTTCCAAGATCTTATTAGTGCAGCTCGTCTGGCTCTCTGGTGCTCAATATGGGCAAACAAGAAAGCTAGGCTCAATCGGGCTGTTATTAGAGACTGCCTCTCTTGCAAACATGGAATGAATATTTCATAATTATAGTATATTAGAGACACTACTTTAGCCTTGGTTTGTGTACATCTGTTTGAGAATCCAGATGCCATCACAAAAAACAAAATCTGGGTCCAAGACGGCTTCACTAAGCAGAGTCAGGCCACTAGTGAGGCTGTAAAGGTGGTGAAACCAGACATGAAAGATTATTGTGCAATCCAGATGGCAGCCGGGATTGCACCCTATCTACTTTTCGTACAGAATGTGTATGAGCGAACATTATTGTGTCAGTTCAGATTAGGTACAATCCATTAGTTGCTAGGTTTCCCACAGGGCCAATACTCTTAGCAGATATGCGGACGGACCTAAAACAATTGGTGAAGGGACCTACCCACAATCTGGGCCACACCTTGGATGGTATTTTTTCTAAACATCCAACCTTCGAGTTTTCAAAATCCATACCGGTTCTTGGTCAGACCATACAATAGTCTTGTTTTCTATCTCAGGGTTGAGCCCACAAAGCTCAGGTCGATCGTCTAAATCTGCCAGGACCTGCAGGGCCTGGAATAAGATAGAGGGGGGAGATCTTGAGGACCTTTTGGTTTCCTCTAAAAAGGCACTCCCTCTAGAGGTTGAGGTGGCGGCAGGGGCCTATACAAGGTGGATTGAAAAGCCCTGTGCCAACCTCGCTCCACCCAAACTCTGCCTCCCAGCCAGGTCCCAGCTCTCTGCGCCCTTGTTTTCGGAGGCACTTAGGAAGCAGAAACTAGGGTGAAAAAAATTGGAAAGGGTCTGGCGCAAAGACTACAAGGAATCGGATAAAAGGTTACTCAAACATAGCCTGTTACGCTATAAAAAAAAAATAATAATAAATGGTGGTGACGGCGAAACAAGAATACTTCACCGATCGCATCAGCCTGGTCAAACATTTGGCAAATTAATTGTTTAGAACGGTCTCCTGTCTGGCTGCCCCGACACCGGCAGCCACACCCGCTAGCCCCGAGCTATGTGAGGAATTAGCCAAATTTTTCTCAGATAAAGTAGAGACTATTTTCAAGGCCTTCACTGGTTTAGACACGGTGAACGGTCCAGCGAATACTCCAGTGAATTCAGCGGAGGCTAGCTCAGGGGCAAAACTTGAGTGTTTCTCGCCGGTAAATGTTGAAGGAATTATGGGCTTGCTTCAAGTGGCAAGGTCAGGCTCCCCATCTGATCCATGCCCGGTGGCTGTGATTAAGCTGGCCCCAGTTCCTATAGTTACATCATTGGTAGCCCTGTTTAATAATATGTTTAGGACAGGAGATTTTCCGTCATGCTGGAAACGAGCCTCAATTTTGCCCTTAATAAAAAAAACAATCTGGATATCAGAGATCCGAATAATTATCGCCCTATAGCGAGACTCCCCTTACCAACTAAATTATTAGAAAAGGTGATGAATCTCCAATTGAGCTCGTTCCTTATGGCTACTCTGGCACTGGACCGGTCACAACACGGTTTTAGAGCTAGACATAGCACAGAATCTGCGCTAATTAAAACAACGGAAGAGATCAAAGCAGTTACCAATGCTGGGGGCAGGGCCGCGTTGGTACTGTTTGACCTTTCCGCGGCCTTCGATACGGTGCACCACATGATAATGTTGGACCGTTTGAAGGCCTGTGGGGTACAAGGAAATGCATTTAACATCTTAAAGGCATTCCTTTCCAACAGAGTTCAGACTGTGGTGCTGGGCGAATTTGAATCTAAACCTTTCGCTCTACCCGGTGGGGTTCCGCAGGGTTCATCCTTAAGCCCCACTCTGTTCAATTTATATGTTAGCTCTCTGGCCCCAGTAATTCGGGCATTTGGCTTTGAACTTACCTCTTACCCTGACGACACCCAGATTGTGGTGCCACTGTTGCCAGGGAAGGAGGAAGGTGTAGCCAGGCAATTTCAGGATTGCATGCTGGCGGTGGGAAATTGGATGGCTGCAAACTGCCATAAATTGAATTCGGCCAAAACGGTAGTTATGGTTTTTGGCTCAAATGTCAACGTTTGGAGACCAAACTGGTGGCCTGAGCAGATGGGGAATGCCCCCACCCCTGTACCTAAAGTTAAGAACTTAGGGTTGCTGATCGATGACCAGCTTACCTTCCGACCGCAGGTTAATGCACTGTCTTTCTCCATTTCCTTTTTGCTCAAATCCATCCGAAAGATCCTGCCATTTATTCCAGAAAATGGGAAAAAAACAGTAGTCACCACGCTTTTATTATCTCAGCTGGATTATTGTATCAGTCTGTTTCTTAATGCCCAAAAGGGCATACTAAACAAATTGCAGGTCCTACAAAATGCTGCGGCTCGGCTTATTACGGGCCTCCCAAAGTATGCCCCCATTTCCCAGGAGCTAGCCAAACTTCACTGGCTCCCGGTGCGAAAGCGGATCTTGTTTAAAGCACTCTGCCTGGTGTTTAAGGCCTTGCGAGGCTTGGGCCATCATTTCTCCAACAGTATTTTTTCTGGTATCTCCAGACAAGGCACCTTAGATCTGCTAAAGCCAGGTGGATTGCAGTTCTTCGCATTAGGAAAGTGTGGTGGGGAGGCAGAAGCTTTGTGCTGGGAGCAGCCAACGCCTAGAATGCCGTACCCCCGGCTCTTAGAAGGAGGACAGATCTCATGGCCTTTAGGAGAGCTCTTAAGACCTGGCTGTTCACTAATTAAGCTTTAATCGATTGTGCCTATGGAGTTTTCAGAGCGCCAGGACACCCACAGGTAACAGAGCGCTGTACAAATGTCAAAAAAAAAAAAATATATATATATATATATATATATATATATATATATATATATATATATATATATATAAACCCTCAAACCACTTCCTGAGTTCTCCCAGCGGCAGTCAGGCGAGGAAAGAGACGCAGACCTCCGGAGTTTTTCAAGTGGGCAATATTTTATTCAGTGACCCAACACAACGCGTTTCAAGCCCGTAAGCCCTTGATCACGTGTCATATATATATATATATTCGCCTATGTGATGAGCAATCAAATCAGTCCTTACTGCACTCTGTTTTCTTCTGTAATTACTATCTACCCTATATTAGGAGATTGTTATCGTCTGTGTTCCATAGGTACAAGTTTACCAATTGTAAGGCTGTTCTGCTCTTTCTCCAGTGGCATAATCACTATGATACTTGCCACTCAGTTGTTTTTTTCAAATGTATCCTACGAATATGCCACCTTACTACGCATTCTTTTTCCCCGAAGGCAATTACAATGCAGTTGATACATTGACTGTGTTGTAACAAGGCATACCATTACTCCGCAAGTTGTCACAACGACTTGTTCTAGGGGGGGCACTTGATGTTGCAATAGTATAACTTACTATTCCAACTCCAGTATGTGTAACAGTAGGGAAGGTTTTGGATTTTGAATCCAACACCTTCTGAACACTCCGCAAGTCGTTGTTCTTAATTGTTGAGTAATGGTTTGCGTTGTAACAAGGCGGTCTATACAACTGCGTTGTTATTGCCTACGGGGCAAAGGATTTGTGGTAAACGATGTTTACCGTATCCTACCCCAAGAGAAGAGAATGTTATTTTACCTGATGGTATATTGTTCCCTACTGCCCTTTATGCCTTGGTTTTTTTTATTGTGCCTCTCCTTAACCGATTAATATAACATTGCATTTTTTAAGGTATAGCACTTTAAGAAGGTACCATATTGTGGTATGTTTCCAACATGTTTTAATATGATTATAATTATGTTTTCAATATTGCATAGCTTGTAATATGCATCTTTTATGATCTACCCGGTAAGATCGAATAAAGATTATTTAGTTGAATTACTAATGGCAGATTTTGTGCTAAAAAGACGAGGTAGGAGAGCTGCTAGCTAAGCTACTCTACCACCGGGACACTCTCACATTCTAATTGAATCCTGTTAAATCTAGCTTTCGCTAGATTAGACTACTGCAACAGTTGTCTGCTAATTAGTTTTAAAAAGTATGTGTCCCCATGTACTACTAAAGTGGTAATCGTTTTGAAGATTTTTAGGGGTGTGCCTCTATGCAGTGAGGTTAATTTAGCATTAATCCCACGTACATTACACAGGCTTCTCTGAGCATATAACTAAGGAGAAGCAGGAGTTTTTGCATGATTAGAGCTAATAATTATTGCATAGATTTTACACCCACTAACTCTAGCAATTTTAGACAAGTGTTAAAAGTTTAAATTGTTAACGGGGATGGTATGCACATGGGCATTGAAGTTGCAAAGATAATTGAAAAAACTGGACACAAGTCCTAAATAGCTCACAATGCAAATGAACATTTGTTAATTCGCAATTAATAGTCATCTAAACTTTGTAGAACATGAGGTATTTTACATGACCCCAATTTATTTCCACTTTTCATTAAAATACTTGCACAACTAAATAACCAAGTCTTCGGATGAGCAGGCTAACTTCTATAAAGAATTTATGAGTAAAACTGTATTGTAAGTAGACCTCACCTTTTTAGGTCTCGCTGGTGTTAGCAGCGCGAAGCGCTGCATCCAGCGAAAGACCTATTGTTGTGGACTTGCCGGGAATGTTGGACAGGGGATGTGCACACGCTTTTCATCAGCGATTTCACCTTGTGGACGCGCACGCCCAGCCCGGCGCCGTGCACATCTCCTGTTCAACATTCACAGCAAGTGAATAACACATACACACACACAGCCACCCTCACGCATGCACACACACACGCACGCAACAGCCACCAATATGGGGTACCACAGGGGGCATCATTGAGCCCGACATTATTTAATGTCTATGTATCCTCCCTGGCAACTATTGGTAAAAAGTGGGGCATCAACATTTTTTCATACGCAGGTGATACGCAACTAATGGTCACCCTTAATGGCGAAGAGGATGCCAAAAACAGGTTGCTCAACTGCCTCACCGAGTTATCCAACTGGATGCACAGTCACTGCCTGAAATTAAATGCCGAGAAATCGGAAATCCTCTTGTTCGGCGGATCCCAACAGCTCTGGACAACACCTGGTGGCCTAATACTCTTGGCACACCTCCCAATCCAACCCTGACTGCAAGAAATCTAGGAGTTCACATTGACAATACTCTGTCCATGAAAAATCATGTTACTACAATATGTGGCAAGGGCTTTGCAATATTAAAAATGCTAAGACGAGTTTTCCCATGGATCGCCATTGAATGCAGAAAGATACTAGTCCAGTCACTACTGATAAGTAGGCTGGACTATGGGAACTCACTGTTTGTCGGCATGGCAGACTGTCTATTCACAAAACTACACCTTGTCCAGAATGCGGCAGCAAAAGCAGTTTGCAACAGGAAAAAGTACGACTCTGCTAAGAGCTGTTTGAGAGCTTTACACTGGCTCCCAATGAGGCAAAGAGCATCTTTTAAAATGTTATGTATTACTCATAGAGCTCTGCATAAAACCGGCCCCAACATCCTAAAAAATAGGATCAAGTTTTATGCACCGAACCGGAACCTTCGCTCACAATTTACAGCAAAAGCTGCCACCACTCGAGTAAAGAGAGCCAGGATGGCCGGGTGTGCTTTTTCACACCTAGCCGCTAACATCTGGAATGATCTGCCAATAGATCTAAGGCTCACGGATTGCTACCTTACCTTTAGGAAAAAATTGAAAACTGTGCTGTTTCCCAAAACAGACTAAACTCTCCAGTTTCGGGTATCTGCTCACCGCACACTGTTACAATCTTAGCACCGTAATATCCTATTAGGATGAATGTTGCGCTTTAGAAGTATGATTACCATTAACACACTCGCGCATGCGCGCACACACACACACACACACACGCGCGCGCGCAGGCACACACACACACACACACACACGCGCAGGCACACACACACACACACGCTCCTCACCGCTGCTGTTGGGGACAATGATTCATGGAGCGCCGGGTCCTCAGCTCCAGATGGATGGGCGGGCGTGGGCGATGTGGCCAGGGGCTCCAGACCAGGGACAGGCTGACAACTTCCAGCCTGCTAACTTTCTGCTGCTCCGGCGGGACCTGCGGTGTGCTGTGGGAACGGCAGCTGCGGTGCACGGGCGGGGAAGGACGGCGGCTGCGCAGGATTCGTAGCCCCTGCCCTTCGGCCGCCTCCGGGACTCCGCCCTGCTAGCGCGCCATTGGCTGAGCAGCCCTCAGCACTGGCTCGTTTTTCCAGCTCTCCGGCGTGCCTCCGAGTGTGGTGACCCCGCGCCACCCGCACCGGTCAGGCCCAGTGTAAAGTGCAGCACTTGCGGTCTTCCCCGCTCACCTCATGTCTCCTGGGCCAGGTGCACCAACTTCTATCACTCGAGGGCAGCCGCTGAGCCTTTCCGCAGGCCAGCAGAGGCAGGCCTGCAGCGTTGCAGAGCCGGTGTCCACAGCTCTCTGCCGTGCACCCGGGTTCTATCAGAGGCACAACCCCCGCCAGGGGGATCTGCCGCACAGCCTCCGGCCAGCCGGGCTCCCGGTCAGCGCCACCTAAGTCATCCGTCGTCTGGCCTCCGGTCAGGAGGAAACGCCATGCCTCACCTTCAGGATTCTCGGGCGGGTGCCACATGCCTCTGCGTCAGCAACTCCAGGAGGCGAGCACAGCAACTCCGCCAAAATATGCCAACATAACCCCAATCAAGTCCACCAGCAGTCGCCGTTGTCGCTTCCCAGGCAGGGTCGCCTCAGGAAAGGCAGCCGTTCGAGCACAGGAACACAGGTAGGCCCATATTTCATAGTCTCCGTCTTTTGTCACTTTACATACTCCTAGCCACCCTCGGACCCCAGGGAGCCGCCACAGCTTTGCCTCAAACCCAGTATGGGGAGGCAGTCATTTTAGGCTTGAGTTCACAGCAGGATATTTATGGGGCTCAGTCGGAGCTCGTTCAAATGGTGTCCGCCATTTTAGCCATCCTGGCCATGCCCCCGTCCCCCCCTTCTCGACTTGTACTGAGATTCTAGTTTTAAGTTCATGCAGAACAAGAAGATGAAGACATGGCTAGTAGACTACAGCCTGTGCCATCCTGCGAACCGAGAGGACTCTCCCTGCCTCCTTTTTAGATATATTCTAAGCTAGTGCCATGTATATATATATTATGCAGCTTTTGTACTTTGCAAGTCAGTTTCCCTGAAAAGATTGCATACAATTTACAATGTTAGTTCTTCAAAGACAACAAATTGCTCTTTCCTATAAATCTATATACAATATTGAAACTGAACTGATATCTATGCTCCAATACCAAACCAAATTGTGTGATCCTGTGCTAATACTTTTTGGTCACTGTAATCAGTGGGCAATAGTAGTTAAAGCTTGTCCCCGGCCTGTTAAAATAGACTTGGCTGTTTGTGGCATTGGTTTACATTGCAGACAACAGATTACCTTGGTTCAGGGTAATTATGGGGTTTTAATGCGCGGTGAACCTGCCTGCATTGTCAAGAAAATCCTTTCAGTGACACACACACACCCTCACACACACACACCCTCACCCTCACACACACCCCCTTACTCTCACCCCCTCACCCTCACACCCCCTCACCCTCACACCCCCACACCCCCACACCCACTCACCCTCACACCCCCACACCCCCTCACCCTTTCACCATTTCACCCTTCCACCCTCACACACACCCTCACCCCCACAACCCTCACCCTCCCCCCTCACACCCCCACACTCACACCCTCACACTTTCACACCCTCACACTTTCACACCCTCACACTTTCACACCCTCACCCTCACAACCCTCTCATCCTCACCCTCCCACCCCCTCACACCCACACCCAACACCCACCCTCACCCTCTCACCCTCACACCCCCACCTCCCCACACCTTCACCTTCACACACTCATTACACTGCGCCCTCACACACTGCCCCCTCACACACTGCCCCCTCACACATTAGCCCCCACTCGTCGCCACCACAACATCACTCAGCGCCACCGCAGCATCAATCTGTGCAACCATTCAACAACTGATTCAAATATGTTCTCTTAATGTTTCAAGCTTTATTACAAATGTCACAAAAAAATGTTAATATTTCACTTCTGTATTTGGATTTTCTGCACAATAAAATACACTGAACATAATCTTCACAAAAAGTTATTTACAAAAGTTTAAGCTATTGCCATTATAAATAACAATAAGTATTAATTATTTTTTTTAAAACATTGTTATTTGTAATATCAATACATCTAACTCACGTAAATACAACACATATTGCATTACAAATGCTATAGGTGTCATATTTGAGAACGTTATAACTATTGGCATTGTAAATGACAAATCTATTCATTTTGCTATTTTCAAAACCAACACATAATATGTAAATGCAATTACAATCCAATATAATAAATAAATAAAATGTCATTTGCAATACCAATAGCTCAAACTTTCCTAATGCGAGACCTATTGCATTGCAAATGCTTGTTTACTTCGAGCTTTGAGATGGAACAACAGCTTCTCGCAAACGGATTAATTAAGAATTTTCAAAGTTCAATTTAGACGATAAAAAATTACTGGTATAACTCGTGAATGTGAAAGAAATTCCGGATAATACAATGGGTTGGATAAACTTGGTAACAAGCATGGCACTGCCAAAATAATGCCTGTATTGTGAGCAGCATAGAGTAAAGACAACAAAACAAGTCAATTGCTCATCTTGCGTAACAAAGATTTACAGATTACAAAAAACAAAAAAAACATTGGTTTACTTTTAGGAAGTGCTTAAACGCCTGGCTCTTTGATACAAAAATCATGGATGGAGCTTTATTCTTCTTTTTAGGCCTTGACTATACTTGTCGAAGACCTATTTTGGACAATATAAATATTTACAGAGGGCTTTAAGTAAGTCCACTGCTTAAACTGACTATCTTCCACTTCAATCTCATCTGCGTGCTTCTTATTCAATGGTTTTCTTTCTCTTTTTGTGGCTGTTCCTTTTCTCTAGCTTATTTTTTTTTACCATCCTTTTAATTGGATGAAGTGCATCTTTCCACTTCTTACATTTTGGGAACTGCTTTTTTCTTCTTCCTTCAGCACTATTTTCTTACTTTCTCCCTCGAGTGCTGCTTCCAAACCTAAATCTTTGCTCTACATGCTACCCCATGCCAAAGCTCATCTGTGTTTTTCCCTATTGTTCCTAGTTTTGCCCATTTTTAGGGCTCGCCTTTCCTATTCCGCAGGAATAGGAAAAGAGCCCTAATGCAGCTAAACCAAACTTCAGGCCCCAGAGGATTTTGAACAGTTCACGTGAATCACAATCACGTGACCTGCTCTCATGCACGAGCCTTCCCCCTGGCAGCCTTATTTGGCACATCAAAGGCTTCGCTGCCCCGCCCCACGCCGTCACTTATTCATGGCCGCAGGCCGTGCCTCCCTTCTACTTCCCCTGCTCTCTTCCCCCAGTGCTTGTTTGGTAAATGTTCCTCTTGCTCTGGTCCTGAGTTGCGTTTATGCTCCGTCTGCTATAAAGAATGCATGCACTCTGCGCTGCCTGTCATTAGAGATACTTGGAAACATGTCATCGCTCATTTCGGTAGATTGCCCTTGATTCAGCCAGCCAGTCCTGCTAAAATAGAGCTATGTGCTCTTTCTATCTGTTCTGGATCTTCCCAAACTCAGACTAGTGACCTTTGCTCTCCAACTAAAACGGATGTGCGTATATTGATCCCTTTACTCTTCAGCGATTACCCTGAATCGCCTTGCAGCCTGTTCTGCTCATAGCTTCTTTTGTGTGCAGATTTTATATAACGCGAACTCGACCCGCAGGTATTGGAGCGCTTCACATGAGCACCAGTTATGTTACACAAGGACTCTTTCATTGTGTGGTAGGCGCAGGGAGATAAAGTGATTTGATCAGAATCAAAGGATGCTGAGCCCACGCCGAGGCTCCAACTCAGTTCCCCAGCAGCATTTGGCACATCAAAGGCTTCGCTGCCCCGCCCCCGCCGTCACTTATTCACGGCCGCAGGCCTGCCCTCCTCTTGCTGTCTGTAGTTCCTTTCACCCCCGCCGTCGTCCTGCTGTCCGTGGTAACTCTCACTCATTGCTTCTGTTGCATATATGTTTAAACTTGCTGTTATATCGGCCCTTGTGTAGCACAAGCAATGGATTACAAATGCTATAGGTGTCACATTTCCACGAGTTAACACTATTAGCATTGTAAATGACAAAGTTATTAATTTCCAAAATTTCAAAACAAAAACATAAATAATAAATTTGTCATTTACAATACTAATCCCTCAAACTTTACTAATGCGAGCCCTATTGCATTGCAAATGCTTTTTTTGTTTACATCCCCCCCCTCCAACTGGTCCTCTGTTGCTGCACCCCGCTCATCAGCACTCATAACCACATACACACTTTGTTCCAAATTCTACATTCTTTCATTTTTAATGTTTTTTGTGCCCAGCAGCTGCAAATTACTACTGGTTCTGCTTCGACGTACTATTTTTAAATGTACTGTTCCAAAATGAGTGTCCACCACCTTGGAACAGTAAATTAAATCAAGGAACAAAATGGTTGCCATGTCATGAAGCATGTGTGGCAATACCCTGGTCACTATAGCTTCGTGGCACATTTGAGCATATACCCGATTGCACTTTTTATGCTGCTGCTATTATGCATCAGCAAACAAGCATCATTTTTCTTTTTTTGGCAACGTGAAGCAGCATCGCAGAAAAGTACTGGGAAAGCCAAAACATCAGGTAATGTAAAAGAAAGGCGCAACTTAATGGCTTTGCCAATGCTCGTTTGCTGATGCAGTCTGTTCTTCATCCAAGGTACCTCTTTTACCGTTAATGCTTGAGCATGAAGAGTACCCTTATACACAAATAAATATAGAGTATTATGCTGACCTATGTTGATTGACGAATTAGCAGTAAATAGACTTTCAACCATATTATTAATGAATTATATTCAATTGACCCAATTGCTTACAGTGAACTGGCGGCCAGTTCTCCAAAGTTCTCATACAGTATGCATTTACCACATTGGTTTGTAGCTTGTACAATTGTTATATAGTTGCTGTTGGGATAGGTTCACTGCAGCAGGCTTGGTATCAACATCCACGCCCCTATGTAGGCTAATTCAGATAGCCTGGCAATTTCCAAGCTATATGGATAAAAATAAAATGCTGTTCGTAACCTTTAGGTGAGCAGACTCCGAAATTATACTACAATGTTGAAGTATCTGCTAAAAGCGGATGTAGTCCCAATGTTGTTTTATTGTTATATTTTTAACAACTTTAGAAAACAGCAAGAAGTGTATGACTGCGATAGCAAACTATACGAAATGCCACAGGCATTATGGGCCAGATGTATCAAAGGGTTTCACCCATTCTGTATCAATGGGAAAATGTGTTCATACATATGGCCCTTTATGTATTAAAAACAATAACGTTACCTGGTCGGTTGCACCCTACTCCAGAAAGTGTAGTCACCAGAAGAGACAGGGTAAACTGTTATTTTAGGTACCTGGGCCAGCTACACACTGTAGTAGAATTGCAGACTTTCTAGACAACGACCTTTTATTAGAGCTACATTTACTGGAACAGTGAACAATATAAGAGAGAAAACTGATTTACCTAGACTTCTTCAGTTACAGGGAATACACAGGGAAATTGATGGCCAGCATCTTTTCTTTGGAGGATATAACAGGAGAACAATGAGCAATGTGGGTGATAGATCTTAAGTGTGAAATGGATCAGCGGTGAGGAGCAGGGAAGGATGAGGTTGAGGATGAGGAGCAGGGAAGGATGAGGTGGATAAAGGATGAGGATGAGCCTGAAAAAGGATTAGGATGATTATAAATGATGGTAAATAGAGAGGAGAATGAGCGAACGTTAAATTGTGTTGGTACGCGGAAAGAGTGTTAAGAGAAGGGTGGTAGAACAAAATAGAGAGGAGAGTGATGGGTGGGGAGCATGATGGAGACAGGAAGTTGATGGAACAGGTGAGACTAGATGGAGAAAGTAAGAAGGCAGAAAAATGCAAATCAAAATTTAGAAAAATCCTTTCAGTCTTGAGGCACTCATATGAGCTATTCATTTCCACTTTGTTCCCCTTAAAATACATTCAACCCTAAGGCCTAATATTGGCTGAAAACTAGTCACCAAATTACAATTCCAGTCATCATTCTCGCAATATGTGCTCTTGGCAAGCACAGTGGGCAGCTAAGGAAAGAAACAGGCTCAAATGTGTTCAGAGGTGTGGAATTTAATAAAATATCTACTTGTCCATGGGGCAGATTGCTTCATAAATATACTTATCCTGTAACAAATTACACATGTCCCTTTGGTGCCATGTATGCAGCAACAAATTATGACAGCAATCTCATTATTAAAGAGCTCTGATATAGTGTCCCTGATTATGCAGGGGCTCATACCATAGTAGTGTTTGAATAGTTGCAATCCCTTTATGTTGCCACGTTTCGCAGATTCACATACTGGGGCTGAAGGTTGCAGTAAGCAATAGTTCCAGGGTTAGAATGCCCTTTTGAGTCTGTGCAAACCTACTAACTTGTATGTTTTAAGAGTTTGCAATAACTCTTCTCTAATCTTTACCCATACTGAGAAATGTTGGAAATTTACTCCTGACAATGGTAGACATAAACCTTCTTCCAGAGTTGGTAAAAAATTGGTTGGAGGTAAAGTGAGCTTGCAAACACTCCGATTTTCGCATGAGCAATCCTACACATGGATATTTGCTCATGCTAAAATGCAGTTCACAAATATTTTCTAGGCGTACTATTTCTTGTACTACATCTGGACATTCTTGGGAATTCACGAAAGCTGTATAGATGCACTTAATGCAAGAACATATGCCATGGGTGCACTTTTGAGATGTTCTTTAGTAATTGGGCCCTAATTTGGTCTTGCGTTGCCCATGAACTTTTCCATTTATTAAAATTCTGTCTCTCGCTGTATCGGTTGACTTCACTGTCAGTGACAGCATTCTGCTCTTTCACAAGGAGCATATCGGTACACAAAGTAGTTTTGTTCAGTGCCAGTAACTACTGTGGCAATGTGTGATTTTTGAGAACAAAAACAAATTTTGCTTTTGCCAATGTTTGTTATAATGGTGAGGGCCCGGCAGCTCCCACACCAATAAGGTTTTACAAAAACCATGCCAAAACAATTCACACATTGACAAAACTAAAAAGCTGACCACCAATTTCAGACCCACTGGCTTTGCCAAATGATTGTTTATTTGTGTTTCTCATAATCTTATTAAAACTGGTTACACTGATTTTCCATTATGAATATTTTGGGGAAATACTAGAATGCATCAACACATGATGCTGCATAAACATGGTACCTGAAATTTTACAGTAGTTTAGCTAAATGTTTTTTTTCCTGCTTTCATGTTTTTTATGAACATTTTATTTTGAAAGCAAAGAATCATCAACTTTGCTTTCAAGATATGCAAATATTTGCATCAAATCAGAGAGCATTCTGGGAGCATTATACATAGCCTCATATTACTAAACTTTGAAAACGTGTGTACACATTTTTATACTGGAACCCCTGTCAGTAGTGCAGTCAGAGCTTACAACATTTAATTAGAGCGCTCACCCTAATAATAATGGTTTTCAATTAATGACCCATCAATTCAAATTTGAACAGCATTAACATATGGACAAAAATATTACCTTAACTGCAGACAGTGCCCTTCCCTGCTGTGCGGGTGGTCCCTTAATTGAAAGACTTGGCTCCTGCAACGCACCTAATTTCCTGGTATTTTCTGCACATGCTCAGGTCTTTCACAGCCCCTCAGCATTGTCAGCGTCATTTGAATACCGCTGACCACTACAGCCAAGTGACTGGATGACGTCAGTTTGCACGCCATGTTACGGCGGGCATATAGGATAGGTCAATTTGTTATTTCTGTGCAGCTATCTTCACATTGTCCACACTAAGAATATTTTAACGCGTGAAACAATGATCCTTCCTGTTCTGACCACAGTGTTTTAGCCTGCCCTGGCTTTACTTCTGATAAGTATAAACAATTGGATTTCCACACAGCTACTAGGGAGCATCACACTTTATAATATTCATTGGTATGTTAAATCAAAATATGGCTTCAAATTAACAAAATTGTTGAGTTGAATCATTTTTTACCATTCCCTGGGAAATCAAAGACACCATGGAAAATGTGGTTCTGTTTGTTTGAAAAATAATTTGTGGCTATTGATGTTGAAGAATATTCCCCTAGAAGGAATTTAGCCATTCTTTTTAGTTATTTGGGCAGTGAGGGGCAGCAAATATACGACAATCTTCCAGTACTGATATTTCTACAGGAGATGGTGATGGATTGAATGTATATACAGACGCTTATGGGTTTGGTTGGGGTGCACGTAATGAAAAGCCATTGGCTGATGTATGTTGATAAATGTGAAGCTCTCTGATAAGAAAACTTGAATAAAGAAGATAATTCTTGCATACAAACATTATTCTCTTTGGACTTCTTTTCATTATGTGCACCCCCAACCAAACCCATAAACATTCTAGTGATCTGGAGATCTGTTGCGTCATTCAGCAGCTGACGCAGAGGTTGTTTGCACGAAATTCCACAATTACCGTTGAACTGGGACTAAGGTGCGGTATCTGAAGACCCGCTGCTGCTTTTTGCTCTTGGTGGATAAAAAAGTATATACAGACGCTGTACAAAGGCTTAACAAGAAACTTTTAGAAAAACCAAGTGTCCTGCTTGAGAGATCGAATTATCTCAAAAGGAAGCAAGATTCTGACGAGTCACTTGAAGAGTATATCTCTGCCTTAAGGAACTTAGGAGCAAACTGTAAGTTAGGATCTGCTTTAGATATATATTTAAAAGACCAATTTGTGTATGGTTGTACTTTGAAAAAGCTACAAGAAAGTATTTTAAGTTGCAGAGACCCTTCACTTGCAGAAGTCATTGATATGGCAAAAAGTATAGCGAGATCCATAACTTCTTCGAAATGTATTTCAGTTTATGGTGCTATTACTTACTTAGTTGATTCAATTCATGAAGATTTCTCAGTTAATGCAGTAACTTTTAAAAGCAAGAGTTTTAAATCTTTTCATAAAAAACCTGCTACAAAATGTTTTAGATATGGCTCAAAGACACATCTAGGTAACAGTCCTATTTGTCCAGCTTTGGGTAAATAAATGCATGAAATGTAATAAGACTGGTCATTTTCAGCCTGTGTGTAGAGGTAAAAGTGTCTTTCAAGTTAGTAATGTACAAACAAAGGAGTGTAATGATACAGGAAATGTAGGCAATGGTGTTTGTTTACAGAGTGATTTCCAGAAACTGATTTTAACCGTTTATGCAGATGTGTCTTCATAGCCAGAAAGCCAAAGGTCCCTTTTGTCAAGTTACCTTGGGTAAGCTTGACATTGACATGTTGACTGATTCTGGAGCCCCAGTGACCAGAATATCTGACCAAAGGTTCAGCTACCCAATTTGTTTTTGTTATATTCACCCTGCTCGCTCTGTCTCAGCTTATGTCGCGCGCTGAGCTTGTGCTTCCTGACTCTGTGACATGTCCAGTGTTCGGTCCAACGGCGGTTAGTTGCCCGTTTGGTCCCGATCTTGATGGTTGGGTTTTCTACGTCTTTGCTCAATAAAAGACCCTAACCTACACGACGCTGGTGTGCCGCCTGTCTTCTTTTATAACATTTTGGCGACAGTCGAAGGCGGAGGGTAACGTGAGAAGGCAAAGACAGAGTTTAACGAAGAGACGACGCAAGAAAGAAAACCCGACCAAGGGAAATACCCGCAGACCAGAGAAGGCGGATTGAAATTAAAACGAGTAACGTAAGCCTCAAGAGAAGGTATGTTGAGAAATCACTCACCGTGAAGGGAACTGTCTTCGTATGAGGCGTGACGGAGCCTTAACTGTTGATCTTCAGCCCGTCAACGCAGGCAACAGCGCCCCCATGGTGCCATTGCTCTTAAAGGGGAAATTATTGTAAAACGGAAAGGCAGTACCAGTGAGCCCCACCACTGGGGGGGGAACAACTTAAAAGGGAAACGCACTCGAGCAAAGGAAGTGCATTTAAAACAGACACGAGCATAATTTTTAATTTTGTTTGTTTAAGGGAGGGTGTGGGGTTACATGGCCTGTTTTACCTGGCCCTGCATTCTCAAGAGAAAGAAGTGTATTCAATACTGTATTGTTTTTCTTTGTGTCTCACCTGTTCCCTTGCAAAAGGTTGCTATAAGCTTTTGTCCAATTTGTTCTGTTGCATTCTCTTCATTCTCTGTTTAAGGAAAAGAGATGTGTTATATTCACCCTGCTCGCTCTGTGTCTCAGCTTATGTCGCGCGCTGAGCTCGTGCTTCCTGACTCTGTGACATGTCCAGTGTTCGGTCCAACGGCGGTTAGTTGCCCGTTTGGTCCCGATCTTGATGGTTGGGTTTTCTACGTCTTTGCTCAATAAAAGACCCTAACCTACACGACGCTGGTGTGCCGCCTGTCTTCTTTTATAACAGTTTTTCTATGCTTGTTGAGGGCACTAGCTGACACTGGACCTTCCACTTTTATTTAGTGGTAAAGAGTGCCCCATTGATCGATTGATCACCCTCCCCTCCTTTGAATACAACTTTTCTCAAAACACTGGTCGACAAATGTCACTCTCCAACATATCGACATTATCCCCAAGGCACAGTGACAAGGAAATTTACATTTTGGAATACTTTTTGAGAACTTAACTTGTTTGGGTAGACAGGTCTACACCAATGTTTATGGAGCTTTCAAAGGTTAGAAGGTAGTGCTTTGGTAGGATTTAACCAAACTGGGTCTTAAGCTGGTACTTGTCTTAGATAATCCTGTTCAGCTGAATGATGCAAGTGTGGCATTTGTGACAAATTCTGAAGATGAAGACTTACAAAATGTTCTAGCGACTTTCCCTGAAATTTTTGTTGGCAAAATTGGAAAATAACCAAATTTGAACATTTAATTAAATTGAAACCCAATGCTATTCCCATTGCTCATAAACCAAGAGCAATACCCTTTTCAGTGTGAGAGAAGACCTAAAACATGTTCTGGATAAATTGGTAAATGAAGGGATTATTTAGTCTACCATTGTTGTCGTTCGCAAGAGGAGTGGAGACAATAGTTTGTGTGAGGACTTACACACACTTAACAAAAACACATTCGCGGATTGTCACCCCTACCCAAAATCCAAGACTTGTTAGCTGGTATCGGTGGCTCTAAATAGGTTAGCCTCTTGGATATATAGTCAGCTTACCATCAAATCCCATTAATACCTGATTCTACAAACTTAACCACTTTGGTTACTCCATTTGGAGCTTATAAATTCATGAGGTTACAGTTTGGTGTAGCTTCTGCGGCCAATGTGTTTCAGAAATTCATGCATCATATACTTGGGGTCATGTACAGGCATATCAAGATGATGTGTTGATTTTTTCCAAAACAAAATCGGATCATTTGACCACACCTAAAAAGGTTTTGAACATCTTTAACAATGTTGGTGTTACTATAGAACTGGACAAATGCAAATTCTTCACGCAAAGTCTTGATTACCTAGGTCATACTATTTCTGCTTTAGGTATTTGGCCAAAATTTTCTTTAACACAAGCTATTTCTCATATTCCAATCCCATGGATAAGGACACCTTAAAGTCATTCTTTGGCATGACAAAGTATTACTCAATTTTCATAGCAGGGTATGCTCAAGTTGTCCAGCCTTTACGCTCTTTGCTTAACCCCTTAATTGCTGCAGTCGGCCAATGGCCGATGGCAGCACTACCTGACCAGTGCTGTCGTCGGCCATTGGCCGACGGCACCCCACCCGCGCATGGAAACGCCCGCACCACAGCAGAATTACCGCCGCGGTTAACGGGTTAAAAAGAGGTCTACCTTCATATGGGTCAAAGAAGCAGACAATGCATTTCAGCAGGTTAAGAATTCAATTATCAATCATCCTGCGCTATCCTCATTTTCTCCTGGTCAGGAGTGTTTTTTAACAGTTGACACCAGTAAACATGGGTTAGGTGCTGTTTTGTGTCAGTGGGATAGTGGCAAAGAACACACAATGGAGTTTTATTCTAGAGCCCAAAGTGAAGCAGAAAGTCACTATAGTACCACAGAAAGGGAGGCTCTTGCTTGTTCATGAGTTGTCGAAAAGTTCAAGACCTATCAGAGGGGAACCGCTTTGGACATTTTTACAGATCATAAACCTTTGTTACATCTCCTAAATGGTAATAGCACAGGGAAAGCTTCAGCCAGGTTGGTATGCATTTCGTCTTGTTTACATGAATACAGTTTTGTGATAAAGTGCATTCCTGGTGGCCGTAATGTGAGGGCAGACTGCCTGTCAAGATTACTTTAAATCAGACCACTTTGGTTGAAAGACAGGATGAAATTGCGCATATGATAGCTTAGTTGAGGACATGTTTGGTTCTCAAGGATTTTTTTTTTCTTATGGGGACTGCCTTGATGGTGGTAGAAAAGATGAAGTACTTCAATCTGCTAAAAATATGGATATGAGTGGCTGGCCCAAGGAATGGTCGTTCCCAGCACCGTTAAAATCTTTTGCGCAAATTTCAGATTAGTTATCTATAGTTAGGAACATACTCATATGGTGTGATCTGTCTGTCCCTCTGCTTCCTTTGCGATTTAAACTTTTTTAGGATGCTTATGACTGGGACATTTAGGAATCGGGTGTACCTGCAGGAAGCTGAAGGAGCATTTTTGGAGGCCTGACAAGGATGTGTCTCAGTGGATAAAAAAAATTTCAAACGTGCCTTGTTTCTGACAAGCATTGGAAACCCATCAAGACACATTTACATAGTGTGCCAATTCCTGAGGGAGCTTGGTCCAAGCTTGTGCTAGATTTTGGGGGTCCCTTTGAGCTGTTACCCAGTAATAAGAAGTATATCATGGTGTTGATAGACTATTACTCCAAGCGGGTAGAGTTTGAGTTTACTTCCTCTCCGAACACCTTGTCTGTAATTAGTTTTTTTGTCAAGAATTTTTACATCGGAGTGTTGCCCTCAAGAATTGGTTACAGACAATGGCATGCATTTTGCTTCATGCAAAATGAAGGATTTTCTTCTAAGTCATCAAATCAAACATCTTAGAGTTGCAATGTATTCCCCTTCCTCAAATGGTCTTGTTGAAAGAATGAAAAGATTTGGGAAGGAGGGGAAAACAATCTGCCTTGACTTGCAATGTACCGGTTTATTACTTCTTACGTAAGAAAATCTGGTCATATGTAACCATTCCACATTCCACCACTGGAATTTCTCCTTTTAGATCAATTAAGAAAAGAGATCCTAAAGGGAATATGTGTGCGGGTTGGTTAAAAGAATTGAAAAATCAAAGTATTCCATGTTTTTCTTGTAATAAGCAGAAGATGAGAGACAATGTTTTAGTTCAGCAAAATCTACAGAAACAACATGTTGACACAAATGTAAAACAGGGTTTTATGGTCATTGATTGGGTCATGGTCAAAAACCCCATCAGGGTCAAGAAGGGTGTGTTATGGTACTCCTTACCTATACAGGTGTTGAAAGCTGCTAAAGGGTCACTCTTTTTGGATTAGAAGGGGTGGTGTAATATTAGAGCAATTGTTAAGATGCTCCTGAACAGGCAGTCAAGATTCTGTCAGGTATAAGTTCTACCGAAGATGATATAGATAGCTGAGCTTATTTCATGTCTGAGTTATTGCCTGACAATGGGACAGGTATTTCTGACTCCAATTTAGGCAATTTGGCTGCTTCTCAAGTGGCAGATTCAAATCCCCCTGTTGAAATTGAAGACCAAGAGGAGAATTCTCTGCAGCAAGGAGAACTGCATGAGAATGCACAGCCTGGAGCTTCCAGGTCATCATGTAATTGTTCGTTGCCTATCAGGTTTAGGGATTTTTTTGTGTATTAAGGTTTCTACTGTCATGGGGAGAAGAAATACTGTTCTTATAAAATCCACCGTTAGTATTTCGTTTATGCTTATATATTTTGTGTGTCACACTACTTGTTCTTGAAGTTTGTTTTCGTGGAAGGCACCCGCCATTAATAATATATTTGAACATGCGCCTCGTGTCACAGTTCCTTCTCAACGAGATCAGAATGCAACTGCAGCCAGTTGTAGTTTGATCTTTTTTGAGTTGGGATGCACTCCTGTGTTTTAACAAGTACTGTCTTTTTGGTGAAGCCACACCTTAACAGTTGTCCAGACTCATAGCCCCCGATCAAGTAGGGCGCACCCCTACAACATCCCATAAAGTGCAGTCTAACCCCCCTAGTACTCCGTAAAGTGTGGTGCAACTTCAGGGCACCTGGGAAAGTGCAAAGCAGCCCCACAGCATCCAGGAAAGCATGGAGCAACCTCACAACATCCAGGAGAGCACAGGATCACCCGTAAAAGTGTGGCACAACACCACAGCATCCGAGAAAGCAGGGCACAAGATGACAGCTTCCAGAAAAGTGCAGCACAACCCCACATCGCCCTGAACAGAATGGCACAACTTCACAGCATCTGGTAAATTGCAGAGCAATCGCACAGCATCCAGGAATGCGCAGAGCAACCCTACTTCATTCAAGACATCACAGAGCAAGCCACAGTGTCGGGGATAGTGCAGGGCAACCCCACAGCGTCCCGGAACACCCCGCAGTGCTTGGGAAAGCGAAGAGCAACCGTGCAGCGCCCGGGACAGTGTAGAGCAACCCCGTAGCACCCGAAAAAGAGCAGAGCAACCCCGCAGGGGCCAGAGAAGCGCAGTGCAACCCCGCAGCGGCCAGAGAAGCGCAGAGCAACCCCGCAGCGGCCAGAGAAGCGCAGAGCAACCCCGCAGCGGCCAGCGAAGCGCAGAGCAACCCCGCAGCGGCCAGCGAAGCGCAGAGCAACCCCGCAGCGGCCAGCGAAGCGCAGAGCAACCCCGCAGCGGCCAGCGAAGCGCAGAGCAACCCCGCAGCGGCCAGAGAAGCGCAGAGCAACACCGCAGTGGCCAGAGAAGCGCAGAGCAACACCGCAGTGGCCAGAGAAGCGCAGAGCAACCCCGCAGCGCCCAGAAAAGAGCAGAGCAACCCCGCAGCGCCCAGAAAAGAGCAGAGCAACCCCGCAGCGCCCAGAAAAGAGCAGAGCAACCCCGCAGCGCCCAGAAAAGAGCAGAGCAACCCCGCAGTGCCCAGAAAAGAGCAGAGCAACCCTGCAGTGCCCAGAAAAGTGCAGAGCAACCCCGCAGCGTCTGGGAAGGGGCAGAGCAACCCCGCATCGTCTGGGAAGGCGTAGAGAAACCCCGCATCGTCTGGGAAGGCGCAGAGCAACCCAGAAGCATCCAAGAAAGCGAAACGCAAGACCACCGCGTCTGGGAAGGCATTGCACAACCCTACAGTGTCAAGAAAACACCTGCCAAGACCTACAGGGTAAGGTGAGACGTAGCACAGCCCAAGAATAGTAGGTAAGGAGCGGAGCAACCCAACAGAGATAGTTGAACAGCGTCAGGTGAAGCAAGACACAATGGCATAGCAACCAGTGAAGTAAGGAACAATCTAACAGTATCCAGTTAAGCAAATTACCCAACCCAACAACCTACGGTGAAGCGAGGCACAATCCCACGTCTTGCAGTCAAGCACTGTACAACCCAACAGCATCTAGTGAGATGAGACGCAACTCCCCACAGCTTCCAGAAAAAGACAGCAACCACTGACATGTGTTGTAAGTAAGTTGCAGCCGTTTTCTTAAAATAAAGGTAATTTATTCAGAGAAGGGACAACAGACAACTCAACGCCTGCTGGCCAAGTACAAACTGACTCTCACAAGGTTCTAAGATGAGTCAGAGCCATCAGCGTTCTGGAATAGGTGCATATGACAGATTTAAGGATCATATAGTGAACAGTAGTACAAGCAGTATACAACACATCTTCCCTCATTACAAAGAGAAAGAAATACATAATATTAGCCAAGGTTCTAAGATGAGTCAGAACCATCAGCATTCTGGAATAGGTGCACATGACAGAGATTTAAGGATCATAGAGTTAGCAGTAGTACAAGCAGTATACAACATGCAGCATCACACACTGCCATATGAGCTGGAGCGTACGTCTACAGCTTTCAATGATCAGCAGCAGCATACCTGCACTCCATTCAGTTGTCAGAAGCACACTCCTATTGCGTCCAATGCGATTCAACAGTCTCCACTCTACCTGTCAAGCTGATGGATGCCACATCGGAGCCCTAGCGTTGTCAGGTGTTCCACAACACACCTTCTCAAACACTGTTGACACTAGCGCACTCATAAACTCCTACGACCTGCGCAGTGTGTACTGTGCTGCAGGTGTCCCAATATAGTAGCATGCAACCGTGCAAGGAAGGTGGACGACCACTTACCTACTCGGTCCTTCCCATACATGTGCCCGGCCACCTGGTGTGAGAGCGGGACACAGCCGTTAATCACCCTCTGCTTCCTATTGCCACAGCCAGCATCGCACTCCACCTGTGGCGGGGGGCTCCTGCTGCTGCGAGGCCCCGCTTCCTCGGTATCCATGCTGTCCTGATGTCCCGGACCTGCACGTCTGACAGGGGAGGCGCCGCCCTCAAGGTATCTCCAGCCTACGCGCTCGTGGCTGCAGGGGTAGTGTAAGGTCCATGTCGTCCCAACCCTCCTCCTACACGGGGAGGGGTCCTGGTTCAGCCCCACCCCGCCTCCCCAATGGGACAGAGAGGGGGACACGAAGTAGGGCCTGGCGGCGTCAGAAACCAGCGACTCCCTCCCATGCACGCGTCTACCGAGTACAGAGACGTCACGCTGCG
Source organism: Lissotriton vulgaris (assembly GCF_964263255.1). Classification (NCBI taxonomy): domain Eukaryota; kingdom Metazoa; phylum Chordata; class Amphibia; order Caudata; family Salamandridae; genus Lissotriton; species Lissotriton vulgaris. The sequence goes on along the minus strand of NC_141693.1, from coordinate 483,548,194 downwards.
CGCACACAGTCTATCCCAGCGAAGCCCACGCACGAAGTGGGCTGGAGTTTTCACAGTTCAACCTCCCCATCTGTCATCTCCCCTTCAGTCCATGGTGCGCCTGCGTCAAAATTTGGCGCTTGCGCGAAGGCATTGCCCGTGTGTTTACGCTTCCCGCTAGCTAGAAGTATGCCAAAGCTCAGAAACAAACATGTTTCCAAATGTCCGACCACTGGCGACAAATAGTAAATTATCCACTCCTCAAATATTTGGGGTGGTTTCTAAGGCTCTCTTTCGGGTTTGATGGTAAGCATAGAAATATAGGTACTTCCGGGTGGCATGATCGGACAGAAGACTTGGACACATTGGAGCTGCCAGGTAATGGAAACGAGGGCGTGTTGTTATTGGAGCTTGGACAGTTGTGATATATGGGAAGCGGTCGAAGTGCAAGGAAAAGTAGAGGAATTTGATTGGACAGCACTGGAGGTGGGGTCAGTGGGCGGAGTCATCGGCATGTTAAAAGAGGAAATATCCTTTAGGTTTTTGTCAGCTTTTCGTCCACATTTGAGACATGAGTAACCCTATAACTATACAACCACGAGGTCGATTCATGTCCTGGGTGGAATTATACCAATAAACTTATCAGTTCTTCTGAGTGGTATCGGATCCTTCTTATTACAACAATTAAAGGCTATGTCTAGTTTACCAATTCATAGCTGGCAGGTTTTCACTGTGTTTATAAGTGACATTTCCGTGTCTTTGGTGTGATTAACATGTGCGGCATTTCAATGCCACTTACGTAACACTTTGAGTGACACTTCATCGTGAGCGGAGCAAAGCAGGACATCCGTTTACCTTGTTACATTTTACAAATTACAATTTGTATTCTGACTGTAATCATCTATGAGGAATCTCTAAACAGCTCCAATACTCCGGAAGTGTTTGTGCTATATCTGTAACATACATCCCTTTTCTAACAGGACCATATTGAACATTTTTGCTGCACCTCAGAAGCAATAAAAAAGTAATTACTTTATGATCCGAAAAGTGAATCAAGGGGTGACAGTTGTGAAGAAATGTACGGTGCTTAAACAAGCAAGGTATGGCATTCAGACCACTTTTTACAAAATAAGTTATTAGAGTGTATGTGTCATTTCACACATTGCAAGGTACGAAGTGGGCGGGATCGGGTGGGCACGGAGTGCCCCTGCTTTGTTAATATTATGCAATCCGTTCCCCTACGTTTCTGTTTTTAGTAATGCGTCCCAGGACGTCGGAAATGGCGAAAGCCTTTAGATAAGGTTCGGCCCTTCGCGCAAGAAATCATTGTCCACACCTTCTTTTAAGAGCAAGAAAGGCCACTTTTATTTTAGGACAGGTGCATCATCAATTTCATAAACACATCCATTATTTATTTATTTACATAATCCAACTCTACAGTGAGCCTACGAAACCTAAATCCCAAAACCCCGAACAAACTCCTGCCTACTACCCCTAGCCTACCCAACGCTACCCTTCAGGATGGCCAACCCGCTCCAGGCTGCCCACCCCCACTAACAAAAACCCGCCTCCAAAAGAACAAAGGCACCCATCCTAACAGTGGCAAACCTACCTAAACTAAACAGCGCCTAAAGCACTGCAAAATAAAAACCCATAAATAAATAAAAAGAAAAAGAAAAAGAAAAAGAGGGAGGGTGGGTGGGGCAAAACAACCTCCCTTCACGCCTCCCGCCACGCAGTTCCTAACCGCCCGCCTGACTTCCCCTTTTTACCCCCTCTGCTAATCAGCCCCCACCTGGCAATGCTCCTCGCGCGAACCTGCCCAGGAAGAGACCGGCTCGCGCCTGGCTCTCCCTGGGCCCCCCCTTGTGGCCGTTCGAGAATGGGCGGTGTGGACAGAGAAGGAAAATTACTCTGTCTCGCTTCCTTCTTACACAAGGAAGACAAGGACAGTGTCCGCTTTCGCTCTGCCCCTGGCAGCTGCCCCCATCTCTCTCGCGTCTTCCCCTTATTGCCTCTCTTTCTGTCTTAGTTGCTGAAGATCGTGACTTCAAAAACGGCTCTAAACCCTCTTTCCTTAATTTGTTCCCCTATGAAATGGATCCAAAAAAGAAAGAAGCCATTTTGCTGCAAATGTCTGTAAAGTATTGAAGACTCTTCTCAAAAAGAATTTACTAGTTGTTTATTTGTAGGCTGAAGATAAACTGCGGGTACCAAGGGCCCAGGAGCACGAAGACCAGTAGAGTTCAAAAAGGCCCAACAGAGATCCAAACTACAACATGAAGGAAACCAATAGCCTTACTGATACCAATTTACATAACAATAGACCTAACAGAGAAGAAATACTGACATAGCATGCCACAATGTCTTTTTCTGACATTTTTCTATTCCAAAGGGCAGCCTCAGGGCGGAGAGAAAAGAAGTTAAAAATAGGAAAAATAAATAAATAAAGCAAGTCAGAGTGGTCTCAAAGTGGGCAGATTGGTTTTATTCACACCAAAACACATTAGGGCCGCTTTACAGAGTTTGCCAGTGAAGTGCCACTTTTGTTTTGTCATCTTTCTTTAAACAACTGGGCATATTTACGAAGAAGTGAGAGAGTACAGCGTTTGCCTTCTTGCCTTAACGCCACGCTCCGCCACTTCTGAAATGCAGGACTGCACCAAATTTACAACAATATGGTGCAGCCCTGCAACCCCTGTGCTGGTGATAATTTCAACGTAGTCACTCTTGCACCATAGTGCAAGGATGCGTGTGTTGTGGCGGAATGATTCTTTATGTGCAGGAAGGCATCCCTTCCTCCACATAAACAATCTTAAATGGCGATTTGTAACTTCTATGTGTGCCGCTAGACTGTAGAAGCCATAGTGTCTTAGCACCAGCAGGTGGACCCTACCAGTGGCAAGTGTGGGTTAACCTTGAAGGCCTGTCCAGCTCAATCCCTGCTGAAAATCACCTTCAGTCTTGTGGGCAGGCTTACAAAGCAACACACCTCAGAGTGACAGTGACTCTGTCACTGAGGTCACAGGACACTTGAAGTCAGTCCGCCTCACCCATAGGGACCTCAATTGGCCTTGTTTCAGCAGTACTTGTGCAACTCACCAGGAACTGGCAATGCAAGATTTGCACGCACACCATATTAGGTTTGCAAATTTCACAGCCTCTCTGCCCCATGTTCAAGCAATTTTAACATGTGCTGCCTGCTTTGGGGCCAGTAGAATTATGCAGCATGAAAGAACAACATTATGCCACAGTGTTGACTAAATTATGCAGCAAACAAAAAGGTTGAAGCGTAATGCGGTATATATTCTGATACTTTATTATTTAGACATTTTTATACATACTAAAAGTCTCTGAAAATATTTTGCCTCATTAGTACCAGTGTAACAGTCCAATGCAGCAGTGAGAAAGGTTACCAGTCAACATTTGCAAAGGACCCTCAACTTCGCAGCAACACAGGTCACATTTTTTAGTAACTTTTGATCCATTTTAGCTACAAACAATTTATTAGTTAAAATCATCAGATTATGCAGCAGATGATGTATAATGTGGCAAATATGGCAGAGCCATAATTAGGTGGAAAACATTTGCAAACTGGGATATTTTGTCATTCATGTTTGAACTGCTCTTGTAGAAAAAAAGGAAGGAGAAGTGCAGAAGACAGAAACTCCATGGCTCTGAGAGAAATGGCTTGTGCTTCCACTTTTAAGCGCATTGGGGACATTCTGTGATTGGAAGCGTATCCCACTTATTGAATGTATTTTAATGTCAATAACTCATATTAAACCTTAAATAAATGTGTATCTGTTGGTTGAATTAAATAATGTAATATGTTGTAACTGAGGTGCCAGGTTTTTAGGAACACGGTGGTGCCAGGGGATAACACTCGAAGACCTCTGAGTTCTCCTTGTTCCGGACCACAGAAACACAGAGTCTTCTAGGTGAAGTCAGAGATCGAGTTTTATTGGCTGCAACCAAGTAACAAGTGTCCTAGTAAGTACAACTGCAAAAACAACAAGTGATGGACCGAATGTGGATCAATGTCACACATTCCCCAGTCAAAAGATCTGGGCCCAAATCCATCGTTTTTTTGCACTCCACACCACCCTGGGTTAGACAATGGCGATATGCAAATCAGCTCTGACCCTGTTGCCCCATGGGAACAGTCCAGTACGAACTACTAAAGCCATGTCCTTCCCAGAACGTAATCAAGCATCCGAGGACCGGACCGGTTTCGAGGTAACACCTCTCATCAGCCCGGCTAGCTTGACTCCAAGTGGTGTGGAGTGCCTGGGACCCACGTCTGGGCATCCCCAGCGCACTTAGGGCGGCAATTGCAAAAACAACAAGTGATGGACCGAATGTGGATCAATGTCACACATTCCCCCAGTCAAAAGATCTGGGCCCAAATCCATCCTTTTTTTGCACTCCACACCACCCTGGGTTAGACAATGGCGATATGCAAATCAGCTCTGACCCTGTTGCCCCATGGGAACAGTCCAGTCCGAACTACAAAAGCCATGTCCTTCCCAGAACGGAATCAAGCATCCGAGGACCGGACCGGTTTCGAGGTAACACCTCTCATCAGCCCGGCTAGCTTGACTCCAAGTGGTGTGGAGTGCCTGGGACCCACGTCTGGGCATCCCCAGCGCACTTAGGGCGGCGTGGATCAATGTCACACATTCCCCCAGTCAAAAGATCTGGGCCCAAATCCATCGTTTTTTTGCACTCCACACCACCCGGGGTTAGACAATGGCGATATGCAAATCAGCTCTGACCCTGTTGCCCCATGGGAACAGTCCAGTCCGAACTACAAAAGCCATGTCCTTCCCAGAACGGAATCAAGCATCCGAGGACCGGACCGGTTTCGAGGTAACACCTCTCATCAGCCGGCTAGCTTGACTCCAAATGGTGTGGAGTGCCTGGGACCCACGTCTGGGCATCTCCAGCGCACTTAGGGCGGCAATTGCAAAAACAACAAGTGATGGACCGAATGTGGATCAATGTCACACATTCCCCCAGTCAAAAGATCTGGGCCCAAATCCATGGTTTTTTTGCACTCCACACCACCCTGGGTTAGACAATGGCGATATGCAAATCAGCTCTGACCCTGTTGCCCCATGGGAACAGTCCAGTCCGAACTACAAAAGCCATGTCCTTCCCAGAACGGAATCAAGCATCCGAGGACCGGACCGGTTTCGAGGTAACACCTCTCATCAGCCCGGCTAGCTTGACTCCAAGTGGTGTGGAGTGCCTGGGACCCACGTCTGGGCATCCCCAGCGCACTTAGGGCGGCAATTGCAAAAACAACAAGTGATGGACCGAATGTGGATCAATGTCACACATTTCCCCAGTCAAAAAAACGATGGATTTGGGCCCAGATCTTTGGACTGGGGTGAATGTGTGACATTGATCCACATTCGGTCCATCACCTGTTTTGTTTGCAAATACCGCCATAAGTGCGCTGGGGATGCTCAGACGTGGGTCCCAAGCACTCCACACCACTGGAGTCAAGCTAGCCGGGCTGATGAGAGGTGTTACCTCGAAACCGGTCCGGTCCTCGGATGCTTGATTCCGTTCTGGGAAGGACATGGCTTTTGTAGTTCGGACTGGACTGTTCCCATGGGGCACAGGGTCAGAGCTGATTTGCATATCGCCATTGTCTAACCCAGGGTGGTGTGGAGTGCAAAAAAACGATGGATTTGGGCCCAGATCTTTGGACTGGGGTGAATGTGTGACATTGATCCACATTCGGTCCATCACCTGTTTTGTTTGCAAATACCGCCATAAGTGCGCTGGGGATGCTCAGACGTGGGTCCCAGGCACTCCACACCACTGGAGTCAAGCTAGCCGGGCTGATGAGAGGTGTTACCTCGAAACCGGTCCGGTCCTCGGATGCTTGATTCCGTTCTGGGAAGGACATGGCTTTTGTAGTTCGTACTGGACTGTTCCCATGGGGCACAGGGTCAGAGCTGATTTGCATATTGCCATTGTCTAACCCAGGGTGGTGTGGAGTGCAAAAAAACGATGGATTTGGGCCCAGATCTTTGGACTGGGGTGAATGTGTGACATTGATCCACATTCGGTCCATCACCTGTTTTGTTTGCAAATACCGCCATAAGTGCGCTGGGGATGCTCAGACGTGGGTCCCAGGCACTCCACACCACTGGAGTCAAGCTAGCCGGGCTGATGAGAGGTGTTACCTCGAAACCGGTCCGGTCCTCGGATGCTTGATTCCGTTCTGGGAAGGACATGGCTTTTGTAGTTCGGACTGGACTGTTCCCATGGGGCACAGGGTCAGAGCTGATTTGCATATCGCCATTGTCTAACCCAGGGTGGTGTGGAGTGCAAAAAAACGATGGATTTGGGCCCAGATCTTTGTACTGGGGTGAATGTGTGACATTGATCCACATTCGGTCCATCACCTGTTTTGTTTGCAAATACCGCCATAAGTGCGCTGGGGATGCTCAGACGTGGGTCCCAGGCACTCCACACCACTGGAGTCAAGCTAGCCGGGCTGATGAGAGGTGTTACCTCGAAACCGGTCCGGTCCTCGGATGCTTGATTCCGTTCTGAGAAGGACATGGCTTTTGTAGTTCGTACTGGACTGTTCCCATGGGGCACAGGGTCAGAGCTGATTTCCTTATCGCCATTGTCTAACCCAGGGTGGTGTGGAGTGCAAAAAAACAATGGATTTGGGCCCAGATATTTGGACTGGGGTGAATGTGTGACATTGATCCACATTCGGTCCATCACCTGTTTTGTTTGCAAATACCGCCATAAGTGCGCTGGGGATGCACAGTCGTGGGTCCCAGGCACTCCACACCACTGGAGTCAAGCTAGCCGGGCTGATGAGAGGTGTTACCTCGAAACCGGTCCGGTCCTCGGATGCTTGATTCCGTTCTGGGAAGGACATGGCTTTTGTAGTTCGGACTGGACTGTTCCCATGGGGCACAGGGTCAGAGCTGATTTGCATATCGCCATTGTCTAACCCAGGGTGGTGTGGAGTGCAAAAAAACGATGGATTTGGGCCCAGATCTTTGTACTGGGGTGAATGTGTGACATTGATCCACATTCGGTCCATCACCTGTTTTGTTTGCAAATACCGCCATAAGTGCGCTGGGGATGCTCAGACGTGGGTCCCAGGCACTCCACACCACTGGAGTCAAGCTAGCCGGGCTGATGAGAGGTGTTACCTCGAAACCGGTCCGGTCCTCGGATGCTTGAGTCCGTTCTGGGAAGGACATGGCTTTTGTAGTTCGGACTGGACTGTTCCCATGGGGCACAGGGTCAGAGCTGATTTGCATATCGCCATTGTCTAACCCAGGGTGGTGTGGAGTGCAAAAAAACGATGGATTTGGGCCCAGATCTTTGGACTGGGGTGAATGTGTGACATTGATCCACATTCGGTCCATCGCCTGTTTTGTTTGCAAATACCGCCATAAGTGCGCTGGGGATGCTCAGACGTGGGTCCCAGGCACTCCACACCACTGGAGTCAAGCTAGCCGGGCTGATGAGCGGTGTTACCTCGAAACCGGTCCGGTCCTCGGATGCTTGATTCCGTTCTGGGAAGGACATGGCTTTTGTAGTTCGGACTGGACTGTTCCCATGGGGCACAGGGTCAGAGCTGATTTGCATATCGCCATTGTCTAACCCAGGGTGGTGTGGAGTGCAAAAAATCGATGGATTTGGGCCCAGATCTTTGGACTGGGGTGAATGTGTGACATTGATCCACATTCGGTCCATCACCTGTTTTGTTTGCTAGTAAGTACAACAGCACAGGATGTAGATTCTCAGGAGACTGTTCGTTTTTACAGAACCAGCCTTCTCCTTATATACAAAATATTACACTTCAGGCGAGAATTCTTTGTTTTATGATGCAACCATATACATATTTGTTCAACAAAAGGAAAAGCACAGTCATGACGGCCAACCTATAATTTCGTGTGTACAGTTAGTGATAGATTACCCAGCTCGGCCCAGAACTACCATCAGATATCGATGAAACCCCAATAAACTCGGGCACCTCCTCGTCGTAAAACTGGCCATAAACAAGGGACATGGACAGGTGTATGTGTGTGGATAACATGGTTTGTATGTAGTGAATGGTTTATGGCGCGTTGTGCCTTGATGCTATCTTACTCGGCCACTCAGCGAGGGACTGCCTGAACAGGTTCAGCTGGAGGCAGTGGAGTCAGCTCGGCCAGGTCATGGGGAAGTCAGCTAAGGTGGACGTGTCCTTTCAGATCAAACTCGGCCTTAATCAATTGACTATATGAGGGCAAGCCACAAGATGGATGCCGTTCACAAAATGGAGTCTGAGAGTTCGGGACGGAAACCATGATTTAAAGGTGATAGCATCACTCAATCACGACGCAAATGCATAGGGATAATGTCCTAGTCATTACCGGTCTGTAGACACCAAATTCGTCATGGTACGATGATATTTTGTGACACGAGTGTTGGGCCTCAGTACCATATTATAGCAGGGTCCAGAATTTCGGAACCACAGACCCTCTTTTTGCCCTCATATTAGGCAATAACTCATGCTAATCTGAGTCCAAATCTGTATTCATGAAGTCATGGAGATGCTGCTGTAGCATCATCCTGTTGCTCAATTCGTCCCTCGACACAGGCTTCCTTACACATGATGTAGCACAGAGGCCACATATTGCAGGAGCGCACTGTACAAACAGGCAGAACAGGAACAGAATAGCTAAGATCATCCCAATGAATATCAGCGTTTTCCATCCCCAGGCAGAGATCAGTTCCCAGAACCACCCTAGCAGGGACCAATCCCCTTTATCCACGTGAAGGGAATCAGAGATTTTGTGCAGTTTGGAGATGGCCTGGTACACTGTCGGAGCATTATCAGGGATGAAAATGCAGCAACTGGATTGGATCACTCTACATACACCACCACGGTCTGCAAGTATGACATCTAGGGCAACCCTATTTTGAAGAGTCATAAGTCGGTCCGACTGGAGCTCAGCAGTCAAGTTACTAAGGGCACCGGCCGTCTCAATCACGGCGGATTCAACTACCCTCGTCAATTGGCGAATGTTCCTGCTGTTCACCATAGGCCCCCAAAACGGCAGAAAACCCTTCGCGAAGTCTCCAAACTCTTGACCCGCAGTGTCGTCTTGACTCACGACACCCCTAACTGTCCTTGTCCGATGGTAATCTGCCTCGGCCGTGTAGGTGGGTGGCAGCAGAAACGAGATAAAACATGCGCCCAAGAAGTCAGGGGGCAACCATGTATACGCTCTATCGTGGCAGATGAAGTAAGTGCCCTTAGCTGCTAGCAATGAAGGGGAGGTCTGAGACGAGAAAACGTAAGTCTCAGTGCAGACACTCTTTTCCAACTGAGCTCTAGGGTTTTTGCCATTTCCCTGCAGACATAGGTGACCTTGGTGGGGTACTATCCAGACTGGGGAGGATTTCTTTGCTTTCAGACTCTCAGCCAAAGAGATTCCATATTGCGTTATATTCCATCTGCTGTAAGGCATCAATTCATCTCTGGGGATTGTTTTGTATGTGTGCGACATCCCTACTCATATTCCTAATTCCCGCCACTAGTGCCTTGTTGCTTGAGTTTTTCCCTGGGACATATGGTTCGAGGGCGAACAGGAACATTGCTCTAAATGCCCACAGAGAACCATGATAGCCAAATGGCAGGACAAAATACGGGTTACCCCTATCTGTCGTGTGTGGCATCAGTCCACATACCCAACAGTTGGTGGTGTTAATTACAGATTGGTGCTGGTGTAGGAGTTGGACGAATGAGTTATTCGCAAATTCTAATCTTCTGGCAGGCTCATGTTCCGGCAGAGGGTGTAAAGAGTGCGGGGAGACAGTAGGCGGAGGTGTGGGCTGAGTGTTATGTACAAAGGTAACTCGAAAGATGAACAGAACATAGCCAATTAAAAACATTATTATGCTGCACAACATTAGAATGCATATTACTAAAAATTGTTTTCTTGCCATTACAGCGCATACTCTCTTTTCAAAGTTCGTAGATCTAACAGGTCTCTCTACCCTCGGAAACTCCATCCTCTAGTTGCTGCCCGCGGTGGGAGATTGATTCTGCTAAGGAGTGCTTTCTGTTCAGCCCAGGGTAATTCCCTTAGACCAACCAGAACCGTTGACCTAAACATCTCCAGCTGCACTCCCCAGACTGTCAACCGCGACCCTAGCCGCAGAACCGGATGGCGGTTCGAAAATCAAAAAAGAGCAAGTTCCCTGGGCGAGAGAGCTGTATAATTAAAAATAGTTCTTGGTGGGGGAAGAAAAATCTTATTAGTTTGTTTTTATTAGTCCGTTTTTCTTGGCCTCAGATTATACCGTTGTTTCCCAGGTACGGTGTTGTCTTCAAACAAAGTTTCAAGTTCGGTAGTGTCCAACTGCATTGACGGTGGCACAAGTCCTTGTAGAACTCGGTCGCTCTCCTTTTCCGTACCAGTTCCTTTCAAACGTGCATCACTGAAAGGCACGAAGCGGGGCACAGACTCAGTCTCTGAGTCAGAAATTCCCTCCTGGACCCATCGGTCATATGGAAGGGGCAGCGGGACCCGTTTACGGGCTCCGTGCACCCAACGTTTTTTTCCGTGGACACGTACTGCAGAGCGGGTAGTCAGTAGGACTTGAAAGGGTCCGGTCCAGCGAGGCTCCTCGTTCTTGGTCCGCTGGAAATTCCGCATTAGGACCCAGGAGCCGGGTTCAATGGCCTGGCCTGGATCATCAGATGCCGGCGGAGAGGAGCTGTGGACCTGTTGGTGTAAAACACGCAATTTAGTTGTCAATTCGTGCAAATAGTCAAGCAGTACAGGGTGCTCTATCTCGCTGAGTTTCTTGGGCCTTGGCATTCCCCATATATTAGCTGGGCGGCCGAACACTATCTCGTGAGGGCTAAGTCCTAGTCTAGAATGGACAGTCGTTCTGGTAGATAGGAGTGCTAAAGGCAGGGCGTCAGGCCATTTAAGACCTGTACTGGCTTGGATGTTGGCTAGTTTGAGTTTTAGGGTGCCGTTGTAGCATTCTACTAAACCAGCTGATTGGGGGTGATTTGCAGCGTGGAACTTCTGGTGTATGCCTAGATATTCACACACTCTCTTCATCACTCGTCCCACGAATTCACTTCCATTATCACTCCAGACAATTCTAGGCATGCCATACCTAGGGAAGAATTCTTTGACCAGGGCTTTGGCAGTTGACAAGGCAGTGTTGTCCCTAAGGGGATACGCTTCCACCCACCTGGAGAAGGCGCAAACAACAACAAGCACGTATTTCAGATTGTTGCACCTCTCCATGTGGATGAAATCGAGCTGCAAGACCTCGAACGGATGCGTTGGAGGCGCAAAGTGACCAGCTGGAGTTGGAGTTCCCTTGCCGGGATTGTACTTCAAACACACCATACAGTTCTTGACCAAATTCTCTGCACATTTTGGGATACCACTATTCTGCCATACTGGGGCCAACAACTTACAGATTCCTTTCACACTGATGTGAGCCATCCCATGAGCCATCGTCACCACTGCACGTACATATGCATTGGGTAACAGCCATCTTTGATGCTCAGACGATTCGACCCAACAACCATTCGTATCCAATCTACCCTTGCTTTCTCTCCATTCATTCACCTCTTTCTCAGTCGCCTCGGACTGTATGGACTTCACACTTTCAATAGTGTCCTCACACATACCTACATCAGCAATCCATCTCGCAGGACCCACAACGTACATTCGACTCATTGTGTTCCTTGCAGTCTCTTTTGCAACTTCGTCTGCAAATGCATTCCCACGACCAACCTCATCTTGAATCTTTCTGTGTGCACTGCATTTCACAATCACAACTTGTAGTGGCAAGGTCAGTGACTCGAGAAGCTCGTTAACTAACTGTCCATGCTGTATCTTTGCACCATGCAATGTCAGGAACCCACGTTCACGCCACAATCGTCCAAAACTATGAGCCACGCCAAAGGCGTATTGGCTATCTGTATACGCATTCACTCGTTTACCTTTTGCCAACACACACACTCTTGTAAGTGCAATTAACTCGGCTGCTTGCGCGGAATTATGGGGAATACGCGCAGTCTCTACAATCGTGTGCAATGTTGTCACAGCGTATGCTGCAGTCGTATCACCATTTGGCAACTTGAAGCATGAACCATCAACCCATAAAGCATCGTTACATTCAGGAAGGGGAGTATCCAATAAGTCTACTCTCCCTTTTGTCTCTTCTTCTGTCCTAAAACAGCAATCATGTTTTTCGACCTCATCTGTCTCTGCTGGAATGGGTAATAACGTGGCGGGGTTGAGTGTATCGCACCTCTTTATGTGAATGTGACTCGCTAACAGTGTCAGCTCATAACTTGACAGTCGAGCACTAGTTAAGTGCTGTGTCTTCGTTCTGTTTAGTAAAATGTCTACTGCATGTGGGACCATAACGATCAGAGTGTTATTCATTACTAACCCAGCAGACTGTCGAATACAGACAGCTGCTGCAGCAGTGGCTCTCAAGCAACTTGGTAATGCCATAGCTACAGGATCTAGAGTCGCTGAGAAATACGCGCATGGACGCTGTTTGTCCCCGAAGGATTGTGTCAGGACTGATAATGCGCAACCTTCCTTCTCATGGACGTATATTGTGAAAGGTTTACTGTAGTCGGGGTTGCCCAACACAGGAGCCGAACACAATGCATCACGCAACTCGTGAAAACTCTTCTGACAATCATCAGACCAAGGCACAGGATTGGGTGTATCCTTACAGATTAGTGCCAGCAAAGTTTTGGCTAACAATGAGAAATTTGGTATCCATTGTCTGCAATATGATGTAATGCCCAAGAAAGCACGCACTTCTCTCTGTGTCCTTGGGACACTCAATCTTGCAATTGCCTGTATTCTCTCTGGGGTTAGTCTCCTTCCCTCCTTCGATAAGATGTGACCTAAGTAGGTCACTTCTTGTCGACAAAATTGCAGTTTCGAAAGAGAGACTTTGTGCTTCATGTCACATAAATGACGCAACAACGACAATGTGGCTTCCTTGCAAATCTCTTCAGTATCTGCAGCGATCAGCAAATTGTCTACATACTGAATCAGTCGCACCATCAGGTAGAACAATTGTGTCAAGTTGTGTTTTCAGAGCCTGACTGAATATAGATGGGCTTTCACAGTAGCCCTGAGGAGCGCGTTTGAAGCGGAAGCTTCGTCCTCCTAAATTGAAGCCAAAAATATCTCTGCTCTCCTCAGCGATCGGGATGCTGAAGAAGGCGTTCTTCAAATCAATCACCGAAAACCGAGTGGCTGAAGCTGGAACCATAGTCAATAGGGCAGTAATGTCGGGAACAACTGGAAACTGTGGCACAACAATCTTATTCACTTCTCTGAGATCGATCACAAATCTGTACACAGGTGGCTGCGAAGGATCAGTACGCTTTAAAACTGGCAGAATAGGACTGTTACAAATGTTGCCCGTTGTCTCTTCAATGACATCTCTCTCAATCAGATCGTAAACGATCGCTAACAAAGCCTTTTCCCACTCGCTAGATATCTTGTATTGGGGAATACGTGGCAACCTAACATTTGCTCTCAACGTTATGACATATGGCGCTATCTCCAAAAGACCCACGTCGTTAGAACCAGTAGCCCAAAGTATGTCCGGAAGTGATAACAATTCTCTTGGAATATTTTCCTTTGACAAATACATTGGGGAAATCACTTTCTTACGTAGCGTGAGTTGTACTCCCGAAGGAGAACAGTACAAAGTCGCATATAATCTCTTTAACAAATCCAAACCTAACAAGTTTTCGCCACAACCTGTTGTAAGAATGAGGGGTGCTTCTAATTCATATGGCCCAACAGAGAGGGGCATAGGACTAGAAATCGGGTTTCTAACCGGGGCGCCAGAAAAACCTACGGAAACATTCATTTCGCCAGACAAAGGTGCGCCAGGAAGTTTCGAGTGCATAATAGAACTTTTTGTAGCACCAGTATCCAGCAGAAAAGGTTCTGTTACCCCGATGTAATCACCTCAACATAGGGTCCATTCTGATCTACTGGAACTGAAACAACTCCCTCTCTTTGTCCATGGCTGTCCTAACAATTATTATCCGCATTCTCATTTTCTGCGTAATAGTCATCAGCATAGTACTGAGCTGACCTGGAGGACGAATTATTCTGTTGGTCAAAGCTGTTCATGGAATTCTGAGGCGGGAAAGAAGTAGTATTCTGGGGGAAATTTCCACGGCCCCTACCCCTAGGAGCCTGTTGAACACCTCTACCTCTTGAACCAGAGACACCATTCAAACGTCGCGATAGGGCTGGACAACTATTCTTGAAATGACCCTCTTCTTTGCAATACGCACATTGATTCCGACCATACGGTAAACGCTGTTGAGAAGACTCATGTCTTTGTGAGTTTCTCGAAAACTGCTGTTGTTGCTTATAATCAGGCTGACTAGCTGTGCGAGGCGGATAGGCTTGCTGGAGAAGGACTTTAGTTTTCAAATCTTTTGTCTTTTTGTCTGCCTTATCTAGTTCGTCTTTGCGCCTATTTTCGTAGTACTGGGCTGTGGCTAAAATCTGCGCTGACGTGGAAACAGCCCAAGCACTCTCTGAATCTTTCAGTTTATTGCATAATTCAGGAAGCAAATTATGTACAAATTTGTCTACAAACAATCTTTGGCCACCCTCGGTAGCCATATCCTGACCACTGTGGTCGACGAAAGTCTCTTCAAACCTCGTGAAAAAATCAGACACATTCTCATCTTTCTTCTGCTTGCACGCAGACGACTTGTCCCAATTCACACGCAATTCAGGCATTAAAGTCTTCATATACGTGATAATTCTACCAGGAAGTTCAGCTACTAAAGGCTCAGGTTTAGAACCATCAACTTGTCTAGCATCAGCAGTAGTGATATTAGCCCACGTGTCACCTAGTTCTTGATCATGAACTGCATGGCGAATCTTACTCCATAAAGGCTGTGGAACAACATTCCCGAACAACATGTCTACATCTGCTAAATTCATTATACATGAGCTGGCAGTCTGTGATAACTCCTTATAATACCCTGCAGGATTTTTACGGGGATCAGGCAATGTCTGTTTGAGTGCTAAAACTTCAGATCTTTTCCAGGGGACATGTACCCAAACACGCTGGAAATGTGGCAGAATAACTGGATTTGCATTTGCGTCACCTTCCCTCCAAACTGGAGGAACCTCTCTCATGGGGTATTGTCGCAGCTTTTTCCTTCCTGACATTTCATCCTCATACAGTGATCTAGAGACGTTTCCCTTACTCCTATAAGACAACAACAAATCTATCGCTCATTCAACATCAGCACCTACAATCATGCCTTCATAGAACTTGAAGCGCATACAGAATAATTCCTTCATTTTGCGTTTTGGATCATTTGTCTCCAAATCCTCGCAAAGATATACACACATTTCTTCGAATACATATCTCTGAGTGGATGCATCCCACTGACGGAAGACTTCCGTAACAGACTGAACATCATATTTTACAGTATCAGTAACCCATTTGCGTGCTAACTCATTCAGCACTTCTCTTTCCTCGTAATCAGGCAGTTGACTACGCAATTGTCTACGTCCTGTTTTAGGGGTCGTCTTAGGCGACCCAAAGAAGGGTGAGAACAGACCAGTGACAGTACTTGCCACTCTCTGTCGAACAGAAGGAGAAGCTTGCGGAGAGGCAGACGTGCCAGAAAAGACAGGCTGATGTAAAGAGGAAGTCGAGGCAATGGCAGAGGAAGTCGAGGCAGTGGCAGAAGTAGCATCATGATAAACAGTGAGAGCGGTAGGCAAAGTCGTAGGAAAAGTAGATGGAGTATGTAGCAAAGGCGGCGGCCCTTGAGAGGGCTGCGCAGGAGAAGTAGGAACCAGCTGAAGAGGGGCTGGTGTTTGTGCGAGAGCTGCATTTCGTGCGCCGGGGCGCGGTATAACAAAACGCTTCGGGGGTGCTGTAGCATCTAGTGTATATGGGGGTGGTGAACTCAATAAATGGGACATTAACGGATCTTTCTCTGATGTCTTTTTTGAACTTTGTCCTTCATGGGGCAACATTGGATAGCATTTATCTACTGCTAACTTCTTGCTTCTGAGCATTTGTTCACTCTCTTGCTCTTCCTCATTATCTCTGTATGCAATGGCAGCTTGCACCATTGACATACCTCTTTTATTTTTCTTAGCTAGTTTCATTTCTTTCTGTTTGGCTTCTTTGCGCCATAAGCGAAAAGAGTCAAACATCGCCGGCCGGGCTTTCTTCTTAAACAGTTTGACCTCGAGGTTATCTAAAATTTCTGCGTCACAGCTACCATATTGGGGCCACTTTAAAACACCATCCTTTCTGGTGTATTTCATCCATACTTCATTATATGTGATAGGACCTACTCCGTGCTTTATGTAGAGCTCATATGTTGGAGTTCCAATCGGAGGAACCGGACACAAATCCTCTAATCGGGAGTCCTTACTACAACCAAGACAAAACAAGTTTCCAAGTCTGCTAAGACCAGGCATCTTCGCTCACTAGTCTAGCTTCAAACTTCAAAGGATTATCGAATACGATATTTTCGTGAATACACAAATCCCTTGGTTTTGGCACTTGCAAGTTCCAAACAAGGTGTATCTCAAAGATACCAAAACTAAGAACAAACTAAGGACTGGGAGACGCTCCACTTATACTTAACTGAAGTATTGATGATCAATGACGTCACTAGAAGACTCGTCTATCGTTTCGCTCTACCAAGGATCACTGGGTCCAAAACAGGGCGATAGTCAGGGCAGCAGTCCTTCGTAGCCGTCGGGACACGGGGAACCTCGCAGCAAAGACCTTCGGAACCACATCGACATACAGGGGTCGCTGAAGTGGCTGGCCGTCCTCTGGAATTTTCACACGAAGCTCCTCACGAACATCTGGCTTGGACCGATACCGCTTGATACCGCCCCGAGTTGGGCGCCAACTGAGGGGCCGGGTTTTTAGGAACCCGGTGGTGCCAGGGGATAACACCCAAAGACCTCTGAGTTCTCCCTGTTCCGGACCACAGAAACACAGAGTCTTCTAGGTGAAGTCAGAGATCGAGTTTTATTGGCTGCAACCAAGTAACAAGTGTCCTAGAAGTACAACAGCACGGGATGTAGATTCTCAGGAGACTGTTCGTTTTTACAGAACCAGCCTTCTCCTTATATACAAAATATTACACTTCAGGCGAGAATTCTTTGTTTTATGATGCAACCATATACATATTTGTTCAACAAAAGGAAAAGCACAGTGATGACGGCCAGCCTATAATTTCGTGTGTACAGTTAGTGATAGATTACCCAGCTCGGCCCAGAACTACCATCAGATATCGATGAAACCCCAATAAACCCGGGCACCTCCTCGTCGTAAAACTGGCCATAAACAAGGGACATGGACAGGTGTATGTGTGTGGATAACATGGTTTGTATGTAGTGAATGGTTTATGGCACGTTGTGCCTTGATGCTATCTTACTCGGTCACTGGGCGAGGGACTGCCCGAACAGGTTCAGCTGGAGGCAGTGGAGTCAGCTCGGCCAGGTCATGGGGAAGTCAGCTAAGGTGGACGTGTCCTTTCAGATCAAACTCGGCCTTAATCAATTGACTATATGAGGGCAAGCCACAAGATGGATGCCGTTCACAAAATGGAGTCTGAGAGTTCGGGACGGAAACCATGATTTAAAGGTGATAGCATCACTCAATCACGACGCAAATGCATAGGGATAATGTCCTAGTCATTACCGGTCTGTAGACACCAAATTCGTCATGGTACGATGATATTTTGTGACACGAGTGTTGGGCCTCGGTACCATATTATAGCAGGGTCCAGAATTTCGGAACCACATAACTGGTCAGTGAAATACCAAAAAAATACTAAAAACTGGGATGTTTTGCCCTTTCTGGCCTTACCTGACCCACCCACTGACCCATTGCACAGGTTATTCCCGCCCTCTGATTCTTCACCCACAGTTCCCCTACTTTTTTTCCACCACTGGTCACCGTACGCCCGTTTATGCACAGCCAAGCTAGGGCTCTGGGAGAGGGACCTCTGTCACAAATATTCTTAAATCTCAGAAATTTTTATTGGCAAAACTACGAGTGAGGTTCACAGCCTAAATTGTATGCATTTAAAGTTCACTCATCTGTACTATTGAACTAAATCTAAGCAGTGCAATTGACTAAGGGAAATTACAGAAGGTAAACAGATGAATTGTTTTGTATTTTTAAATGCGTTTATAGCAGAAAATGCTAATTTAGGGTTTTCCTGCCTGCTGAGCATGTCAAAGATTCTTGCAGCAGCACTGAAAACAAATTAGCGACTTTTAATGGCTGTTTTTAAATGTTTGGTAAGCTTTATCTTTTTCACAGTGTCACAGGTCAAGGGATCGTCCGACTGAATTAGTGCTGCCTGTCATTTTAGAGGGCCAACATACCTAAACCCGGTGAAGGGTAGGAGACCTGTGCTCCAGCACATGTCACATGGGCACTTGACTTAGCATCCAATTACAGCCCAAAGACATAGCTGCCAAGGTTTCTGATTGCTATAGGTGACATTTTCATAATATTATTGTAATTATGAGTGACATTTGAGCAATTATGAGTGAAAAGTTTTTGCTAGCTAAATCAAGCAATGAAGAAGACTGAAACATAAATAGCAGAAATTATACCCATTTGAGCAACAAGAAATGTACCAACAGGATGTGAGGCCCCAACACAGATCTCTTCTCAGTCAGGTGATGCTCGGACTCTGGCTACCGTAGACAGCACAGTATTGGGCAAGCCTCAAGAGAGTGAGGCTGAGGCACACACATACAAATGTCACAGCCAGGCAGGCGGGATTATTTCAAAAAGACTTCAGCTCATAAAAAAATCATGAACTAAGCTAAGCTGAATGGCCAGCCAACCTGGCCTGGGGTCCGGCACGTCCCCTGCTACATGCAAGTTCAGTTGCACCACAGTGGCACAGAGTCTCGTGAGTCGTAGCTCTGAATGAAAACAAGTTAGACAGCAGCTCAGAAGATGATGATCTGATCATGACCGCATGCTAAAAAGCACATTTTATTAACATAGCAACTTGGAGATTATACGCTCTGTCACTCAAGCACTTCTTCGTTCCGAGGCAAGCCAGCCCTGCGACAACAGGCTGGGTCTGCAGTGGCCGGCCTGCGAAATTGACTGGCGGGCTTCTGCGGCAACCCCACACTGCATGATTCATGCACGACCCGAAGGTGTGCAGTTATGTTATTGAATCATATTTAACGCTGCGCTGTGAGCTGGGCTGCCTTTGCTAGCTGCAGCAGCCAAAACTTTATTTATGAACTGGCACACTCTCGCTGCACGGGCGCCTATTACCCGCCTATTGAAGACTGTGTTTGGCGTCAGTGAATGTTATGCTGCACGGTCCTGTTTGTTACATTGTAGCAGTCATAGCTCAGAGCACATGACCCTGCCCCCAAGCCTGCCGGGAGCAGCGCGCTGCCACTGCAGCTTTCAGTCACAGTATGGTGCATTATAGCAACGCTCTGGTTTGACAGCCGAAGAATCACTATAATGCGTAATTTTGTATTTCAGTGCCGTGATGCGGACCACCACATTGAAATGCGTCAGTCTAACACCTTATGTGTGGTACTTGCAAGGACTGCACAGAGTTCTGGGGGCTGGGCTGCCTAACCTCTAACAAAACACTTACTATGAAAGAGGTAGCCCTGTCAGGGGCGGCTCTAGGCTCATGGCGGCCCTGGGCAGGGAGCATAGGTAGGGGGCCCCGGAAGAGGGGTCCAGGCGGGGCAGAGCCCCCCGGAGCTCAGGAAGGTGTTTTAATAAAACGTCCAGAAAAGGCGTTAGATGACCAGTACCTGCGGCTGCTCCTACCCTTCCGAATTCGTCTCAGAACGATAACATTTAGGAGGAGGAGGGTATTGTGACACACGACATGGCCAGCAGTAGGTAGGGATATAAGAAGCCAATCAGGAACCAGGAGGGACGCAAGCGCGGAGGCCAGTGAAGAGGGGAGGTCAGGGTGTTTGGAAGTGAAACAGAGGCGGAGGCCGCCAAATCCCTGCCAGGGGCCGCCACGCAAATATGTATCCATCCTCAGAGGATCATTATATTAAGGATATATATTGGCGTGGCTGCCCCTGGGGTTTGGTGGCCCTGTGCAGGTGCACAGCTTGCACATGCCTAAGGCCACCCCTGGCCCTGTATTACTCAGACCATGTGTACTGTATGGTAAATGTGACAATGGTCCTGTCAGGTTCAAAATGTGTTAGGTCAAAACATTCATATTGCTGCAGTACAAATGCTTTAGTCAATTATAATAGAATGAACATGCATTTCAGATAAATATAGGCCTGACCACAGCAATCAATAATAAAAACGATATTATCAAAATTGTTTTAAAAACGATAAATCATACTTTATATACATAAGGTGTTCTGTGATTGAAATGTGAAAGAAGTGCTCGCACAGTGCATTACAAAATTGACTACATAGATACATAAAAGTCATAAAGTTAAAAACAAAGTCTTTTTGGAATGTGCCCGCCCACTGCGTAATACTCCCTATTCTCTCTTCTGTTACCTTAATCTTGTAATAGTCGTTATTGCCCAATAGGAGAAACTACAGTGCAGGCAACAATTTTGATCGTCAACGTTTCGACCCCCTTCATGCAGCGGGTGATTCCCTTTCATTTATTGGGGGTTTCATCAGGACATTGTAAGTAACAACTTTGAGTTGATAACTCAAAACAATCCAGAAGCCACAACTCCTTCCTCTAAGGTACCGGGAACTAAGCTCAATAGGGAGACCACTCAATGACTATCTCTCCCCTGCAGTGTTAAGTTCCAAGTCAATGCCTCTATTTGCACGTCAGGATTCCTGGTCAACTCGCACATACGCTCAACTATTAGCAGAATAACAGCTATCGCTCGGGACAAAGGCATTTGCGGCAGGCACTGACAGCGCGTGAGAGCTGAAATGACAATAATGATCGTGCCCTCCATCAATTATCTGTTATCTCGGCTCCAGAAACAGATTTACTGCACATCAGAAAATCAGCCACTCTGCAGTAAGTTACAATATGTACACCAATTAAATTAAATTCCACTTCCTAGCAACCCTGCCAAGTAAGTGCCACACAGCGTGACAATCTCAGTTGAGTGCCACAATGTTGGAAAATTACTAAATTGCATTGGGCTAACCCAAGATGCGTGGCACATGGCAGGTTTGTACCATGATTTCATGTTTCTGCTTTTTATATAGTGCAAACTTGACTTAGGAGTCAGAGCGCTTTCAAATAGGTCTCCTTCAAAGCACATCATGTAACACGCAGATGAGAGATTTCTATTATATGTAGAAAGGTAAGTGGGCTGCTGCTCTTAACACAAACATCTGTATGTTACTTGCAGTTCATAAATTGTAATCCTTCTAATATGGCACAGTGAGCTATAAAGGACACGAGTCCTACACCTTATAACCCTTACTATCTTAATGGAACACATCCTGTACATTGATTTACACATCTGACTTTCTTACAGAGCATGCACATCTCTCAAATACATGGACTAAAAAAAAGTAAAAAGCATGCCTCTATTAAGTACTTGTGAAGTAATAAGCTGTGTGCATTTTATTTCCACTCCATTACATTTCCATCTAGGTGTGAGGCTCCAGATGGCTCCCAGCCAGGATACTCCAACAAAAGTAGGCCTGATGGTCCCTTAAATTCAGACTTTGTTTTGAGCCCAGCTGCAATTTTAATTATAAAGCCCGCTCACCTGCATGTTGCTGCTCAGAATGTTACTAGACAACGTGCAGGTGCTCATGAATGTGTCCCGATGTCTGAAATTTACACTGGGAAGAGTTCCGGATATTGTAGAGGGGCAACATTTCTGGGATGGATAGACGGCATCCATCCTCTGACAAGTGTGGGAAGACGCCGTCTACCCACGTTTAACCTCGTTGTGTGCCCTGTTAATATGTTATACATCAATCTTTTAAGTGGGCAATGCTGGACTTGCCTTTTGGGCAGTGGGCACTGCTATATTTGTCAGCTTGAAAGGGCCGGTTTGTATGGTTTTGTTTTGGTTTCTGGGCAGTGACAGGACCAAAATATGCATTAGCAATTCCAGTCAGTCTGTTGTCAGCTGGCAGCCTTTTGGCTTTGTCAATGCTCGATTTCTTTAGCTGTCATTTTTAGGTCTCGCCTACGCTGCACGCATGACCTTTAGCAGTCGCTCTGTTCTTTTTGGAAGCACATACTTGTGCCTTGTGGTGGCATCCACCTTGGGAACTGTTTGCACCACCTTCTAATACTACCTCTCATAACGAATCGGAACGCTAGAAACATCAGATACAGGTTGGCGACTTGCTGCAAGGGATAATTTCGCCAGTTTAAAAAGAAACGTCCTATTGAGCTGCCTTTAATAGACTCACTACCGTTTGTGCTAGGGACATATGCACTTATTGACATTATCTTAAAAAGTTTCATGCATACATAAATGTGTTATTTTAAACTTTTCATAGTTTTATTGTATTAACGTAATGTGACTGATTTTATTGGTAAAATGTATATATGCAATGGTTTTAATTAACTGTGCATAATAATAAAAAATCTAAAAAAAACAAAACCTTGTGGGAGCGAGCAGGGGCCTGTCACAAGCATGAGTATGTGCTTCCAAAAAGAGCAGACTGCGCGCGCATGCATGCGCCACTGCCCTTTTTCATGCATTACTTTTCTTTTTGTTTAAGCACTCCAGGTGTGCACCTGTTTTCCAGCTGTTTCTCTGGTGTACTTTTCTTTCCGCACTTTGTTCTGAACTCCCTCTCTTTGATTTTTCTCCCCTTTGTACTTCTCCCCATTGCCCCTTGTTATACGCTCGCAGGAAAGTGCTTACATGACATGCCTGTTTCTTTCTTGCCCATTGCTTATTTCAGCCCCCGCCACCCCCTTATTGCTCTTGCTCTCTGTCGTCATTCTCTCACCCCACACTGGCCCTCTGCTTCTTCCCTTTCCACCCATGCCCTCCATGTTGCTTCAGGTCAACCCGTGATGCTTGCACCCTTCATGTCGTCCCACAAGCACCCAATCCTGTGTTGCTGCCTGTCATCCATCCATGTGCTTTAAAAATGTGAAACTTTTGTGTTTAGTAATGAGACGGATGTACATAGAATGTGTCTCAAAGTGAGTGGGACTGTGGCGGTTGTTGCCCAGTGAGAAATGCACTTGTAGCCAGGTGTTCAGTGCTAATAATAGGGCAAAAGGGCTGGATCGCCTCCTTGTTACAATCTAAATCAAGCCCATATTGTGATTTATTTGTTACAGTAGCAAGTAAACTTATAAGGAGCCTGAGATGAGTAACACAGAACAAGGCAGGGTTTTGTGTTGTAAGACTCGTTGTGGGCCGCCTGCGGTGCTCCCTCTCGGACCTGTGATAGTGACTCCCACAGCTTCCCCTGCTGCCCAGAGTCGAGGCACTGTTCTTAGAAGCAATTAGAAAGAAGCACAAAATAGGATACAGCTTGAAGTGCACCCGTGAGCGAAGCGATTCCTCACCTACACATCATAATATGGGTAACAAACGCTTATCAGGACCTACAAAATCGCTTCTGGGAATTAAAAACACTTCCCACATAAGTTACATCAACAATACAACACCTTCCTAACCATGGAGCCCCCTCTCCGCCTCATGGCTTAGCGTGATACCTACCCGTTATTGTGCTTTGTTGCCCACATTGGGATGCAAGGCGCTATCAAATGCAATAAAACAAACTGCAGGAAATAGATCATTGAGTGCTTCTGATGAAGATTCCTTCACATAAACTCTTATTGAATGCAAACTTTATTCATGTATCCTAAAAGGTAGTTCTTTTTATGGGATAAATGACATTTCTCACATCCTGTTACACCTTCGTTCGATCACGGCAGATATAACCGTTTCTCCCTCATCTCATGCCCGAAGATTTCATACAAATATTTCATTTTTTTAGGAGAACAATGTTATAGTTTAAGGTCACTGTGATGTAGAGTCCCAAAAACAGGCAAAATTAATCCAGCATAATTCCAAATGTGCACTTCCATATCAACATTGATCAAATATAATCTTAAAATGTATCCCTATATATGGGCACATAAAAGAAGGACAGATAACAAATACTGCGAATTTATTTCCAGGATACATGAATAAACATCGTATATGAACTTTGTGTTAATTCATGCTCGTGGGGAGTTCTCCAAACTAGCCCTTTACATTTACCTGACGTCTTTATCCCTGCCTTTTGCAATGAGAATGTGCATGCTTAACCTCCGACTCCAAGAATATGTTTTTCTGCTCCTGAGGCAGACGCTATACTTGTTGCTGACTAGCTTAGCACAGTCTCCTGGCGCTGTTAATGTAATTGCTGCCAGTGGAATAAATGTGCCTAAAACAGACATGTAAAGATTTTCTGATCAGTGACTTACTGGATATGGGCTGTAAATGTATTCCTCAGTGTGGTTGGTTGGACTGAGAATGAATGCAGGGGAGAAGCACACCTTGTTTAACGTTTAGAATTTTGACTGTTTTTGTCTGCTATTCTATGCGTGCAACAGTGGTGGCCCGTTTGCCCTCACGAGCCTACACTTGAACCAACCTATCTCAAGTGAAGTGACACCCGACCACTGTGCACTGTTGCAAAACTGTTTTAGTTTATTTTATTTTTCAATTCTTAATGTTTGATTTTGATGTTTGAGACGTTCTGTGTTTCCATTGGTTTACACTCGGAAGCGGCGCTACGTATAGCAGGAAGTTAAGCCGGTGCATTCAAACCTTTGGCAACCGCCTAGAGAGTTGATACGGCAGTAAAAGTCATCAGTTAAATCTTCAAGGTATGCATTATGTCAAGCGGTTTTTTCTAGTGGTTTTTCCAACGATCTCATTTGGTTGATCTGGGTTACTGACCTTGGCTCCTCTCGGTTTTGTCTTTTTAGAATTGTTCAACGCTGCATTTCACCACGAGGGTGAGTTTTTCAGTGCTTTTCAGTGCATTTGATTTGAGTTTTTTTACTCTGAACTTGTCCATGACGTTGTTTACTAAGGTTCCATTCTATTAATTTCAGAATTTCGCTTGCGCCAAGAATTATAGGGTAAGCCCATCTTTCACAAATCACGTGGCCACCAGGTGGAGGTTTGTTAAACTCGAGCACTTACATTTCACACTCAATAACACCTGGTCCCAAATGTATTGACCTATTTTTAAAAATATGCGTTTTAATCTGTTTAGATTTCAGGCCCCGGAAGAAGAGCCCCACCAGGCTCGAAATGCATCGGGCATTACAATGGAAAATGAATAATCAATTGGATGATTTTTTGCTTTGTTTGCTTATCGTTTAAATCTTGCTGCCTTATGTACCAATGTGTAAATCTTTTGAACAAACTTGTATGAAGTTTTTCAATGTACTGAATTGAAAAGATATGGTTAAACTTTTCTTTTGAAATCAAACATTAAGAATTGAAAAATAAAATAAACTAAAACAGTTTTGCAACAGTGCACAGTGGTCAGGTGTCACTTCACTCGAGATAGGTTGGTTGGACTGAGAGCACATGCTTGTCCTTGGAAGTGTGTTCAAATACAAGCGCATTGATAACATTACCTTTCGAGCCTCTCTGGGTACTATAGCGGCTGACTTAGTGGTTAAGTAAAAATGAAATCATACATGCAAAAATGATTTGCATATGGCTGGGTATAAACTGGGGGTGGCATGGTGAGCAACAGGACAATAGATTTAACCTAGATCTCTCAACTTGAGGGTGAATGTTTGATTTGTTCTGCATTCTGTCCAATATTTGTCTCTTTTGCTTTCAGTGATAAAGTAGGCTGTCGTGTCTTGATCAATGAAGCACGGCAGGAGTCTTCTGTTGTTTGCGGTATCTTTATTGTTACTCTTGCTGCACAGGACCACACATCCTCCCTGCTGCCCAGTTCCTGTCTAAGCGGTTGTCCCCCCACTCCTTGACCGTAAGTGGTGTCCAGTTCCTTGCCCCCTCCCGCCAGTCAGGTGTAGGGTCCTAGTGTCCTGTGCCCAGGTCATGACATCTCCCCCTTTGTTGCAGAAATTACATAGCTTTGGTTGATACCAATGGGGGGGGGGGGAGAGAGAGAGAGAGAGAGAGAGATAGATCATGTGTCCACATTATACCTCTTCAATCAGTCTCTTTCGTCTTTTGCATTTCTTTGACATGTATCTCCTTTGTCCGTCTGCTCGTCCTCATCCTGATTCATGGGCCTAGCTAGTAGAATGCACCTGCTCATCTTGTAGAACCGTCAGGCTATTTTTGCTGCTGTATGGAGAAGTAACTCTCCTCCCACTTTGTTGAGCAAGGAGATCTTGCAGGCCCATATTAGGCAATTTGCATGCTTACATGAGCCAGGACTGCCCCTTGGTCTTATGCTGACTATGTAACCCTAAGCATATATAAGGCCTCTGTTTTCTGTACTCCTCAGACTGCCTCATTCAGTTGCTAAGGCTTCTGTGTTATGTAGTCTCCCTCATTTGAGGTTAATAAAGATGTTACTTTTATATTTCAGCTTCTGTGCCAATTTCTTCTTTGTTGGTTTAAAAGGACCAAGTATCAGTGGGACCCCTGAGAAGGTTTCTATTTTCTACAAATGGAGCCCAATGTGGGGCTCATCAGAGAAGTGGCTATCTAAGGAGTGATCTTGTCAGGAGACAGAAATCTACTGTGGAGGACAGGACAAGGCTTTACTAAGTAGGTGCTCTGTGCGCGGAGATTCTGGGGATTCTCTGTCTCTGCAGCCCAGTATATTTCTGATCTTCATGATTTTGGTCCTCCACATGATGTCACTCCTGACTGAGAACCTTTTTGGCGTGAGTATTTTAAAAACGACCGTTAGGTCATTCAGAACTTGGCAGTTAGAATTTGGACTCTAAGTGATTGGTATGGGTTGTTTTGATGCAACACTTGCTGTTGGTTTTGATGCCTTGTATTGGTAAGGTAGTTTAGTAACACTTACTGTGGCTTTGATTTGTATGATTGGCCAATATTTGTATTTGTATGTATGTAATATATAAATTGCAATTTATGTAGGCAGGTAATGAGGAGAATTGTCTCTGTTTTTAATTGATTTGACTGGCACACAGTACAAGAGTACCTTAAGTGCTACTTTGATTATAATATTTGCATATGTTGCAATATTTTTGGCATTCCTGTTTCAAGCACACATCGAAGAATGTGTTGCTTTTTGGAGGTACCATAGTGAGATGTGAAGTGAATTAGCTGGCTCCTCTGAGGGAATATAAACAACAAAGAAACCTAAGGGTCTAAAAAAGGAGATAATCAAATTATCTCAAGGCGTCAACATTAGTATTCAATACATTGGTGACAACAATAAACTGTGGTGACAATTATAGGACAATATCTACCAAACACTATGTCTATAGTAATTTGTGAATAGAACCCAAGAGGTATTCGTCTGATTCCCATCAAAGGACTTGCGATGATCAATGTTATCATTTGGTCATCCAACCAAGGCAATTAAGTCTCTTGATCATTGAGACCATGATCTTGCCTTGTACCACAGTAGGGTCACTGCCCACAAATATTTCTTAGGCCAAGTGATAACCTGATGATGGGAAAAAGTGCAGTGCAAACATTGTGAAAGTGGTGAATTTAAAAAAGGATAGAGGATTAGGAAGGTTATTTTAATAGGGATCTAACCTCTTCCTAGTTAAAACCAAGAACAGTGCAAGAAAGCAATGTTAAACAAATAACTGCATAGGGGCCAACATGTTTCAGCCTAAACGGGTAAGACCCAAGGCTTTCTTCAGGGCCTCTGTTCTAATTGTTGCTACTGCAAAGTGATTATATAAAGTGAAAAATTAGTAAACACGACCAAAAGGATACGGTCAATGCGGTTGCATATCCTCTGTGTCAATAGATGACTGAATTCATCCAGCACGACCTGGGATTGTACCTCACCTCACCTGGACACATACTCAGGAATATTTGAGGCCAAGCTCTGTCCGTCGTTGCCTCTGGTAGGTCCCAAGTTTGGGGGAGGCCTCCCCTGAGGGAATACCTAAAAAGGTTTAGGTATAAAAACATATTTCTTCCTTGGTGACTCAGTACCCCAATGGAATTAAAGTATGACAATAATACAAACAAGGATCCTTTTCTGTGCACTGTTATAAATGGGGATATGCAGATCGATTTTTTGGTGTTCTGCCAGTTAGTGAATTGAGTGTATTTTGGCTTCTTGGAAATAAAACAGTCTGTTGGGCTGTTTTATTTTGCAGTCTTTTGGAATACTATTGGAAAATCCTTCTTGTAAAGATGACTTACAACTAGTATTTACAAATGGTTTGGTTTAAGTACAGTCTGTGGGCTGTCCTTTGTTTCTGTCCTAAGAGTTGATCTGTGGGTTAAATGTGTGTTTAAATGTTTATGTGGTTCGTGGTTTTACATTGGAACTTCTGTGAGTAAATAGCGATTGCGCTCTTTGTGTAAGGATTGCTAGCGTTAAGAGCGCTGTATTATGTGTCCTGAGTGTATGACCCCTTCTGTATATGTCTGGAATGAGCTCTATGTGTTTGTTTGTGTTTTCTTGCTGTCATCAGACTGTTATGCAAAATGTCATTTAATTAATTTTAAATAAAATTAAATAAAAATCCAGAAATGAACCATATGATATGCTAAATACTTGCATGGAGTGGTGTGGCTCACTGGTTAGAGGCGGCAGACCCGGAAGCAGAGGACGGCCCGGGACCAGGGTTCAATTCCCAGACGCGGCAGGGTCGTGGACCACGGTCAGCGGACTCGATAATTCTCACCTCGGTTCCTACTCTAACCAGGGATCACACTCGGCAACTCTGGGCATTAGCTTGCCTCATCTCCACAACGGCCCCCCACATACGCCGGGGATGCCTGGTTTCACCTTGGAGATACCCAGTAGGGACCATCTCACAGGGAAAGCCAGGACGGGTTCCCCAGCGGTCTCCAGCGCGGAGATGCCCCATGTGGGGTGATTCATGCGCTTTACAAGACATCATTACATTACATTACATTACATTCCTATTACATTTATAGAGTAAGCAATTATGCACATGTACAAAACTGCTAATGCTTATAAGTTAAAATTTGAATTCACATTCAATAGTAATAAAATAGCCCTCAAAAATGAAATTATGTTTTTTGCAATAAATAAACAATTATAAAATGTTACAGCATTTTTCTTAGATACATTGTGTTAAATATAAACAGGCAAAAACATCATCTGAGTAAATTGGATGTTTCTGAACTACACACACATTTTTAGAACTTGAAATGCCTCAGTTATAAATAGACTGTCCCCATGCTTACATTTCAACACTAAATAAGCTTTCCAACAGCTGTGTTTTAACTGCCGCTAAGCAGCAGCTGTTGTTTTGATTGTAGGCCACGGAGAGACAAGAATGTTGACTCAGCTAGGATTTTCTCAGTGCAAGCATGGTGTAAAATCCTGCATTTCAGACTGCTGTTTTAAAAAGTTACAAAAATCTGGTTCATTATTTTAGATAACCGGAAAACATTTAAAGTAAGGATTTCCTTTCTTAAGGCCTTTTTACATAAGCACATTCTTGGTTCTGATATTAAATAATGACTTTCCTTTTAAAAAAGTGGCGCAAAACTTTTCTTGTTTCAAGTTATGCTTCTGTGCTTAGGCTTATGAATGAATATGTCTAAATATGATAGGCAAGAGATGCAGCTTGCTTTTCATATGTGGAATTATCAAAAATGATTGGTTTCTTAAAAAAAAATTATGAAAAAATTATTAAAAAAAATAAGTGCTTTTAAATTCATTTTTTAATATTTATAAAGCTTAATACTCATACTGTGACCTCCTAGCATTAAAATTAAATTTAAGTTGTGTTGTACCGCATGATGAGGAAATTTGCATATGAAATATCACTCTGCGCAGGCGTAAAAAACTCATTTTTATAAGGGTTTACATGCGATATTTCTAATGTCCAATCTCTGCAATTTGTAGAGAACATTCTGGGGATGACTAGTATGCAAAAAAAGTATAGGATATTAATTTTTAAGTGCCCCAAATATCAAAGTCGAAATTGGGCAAAATTCACTCATTTAAAAACAAATTCTGCCATTCTGAGCAGTTTTTAAACTGCCTTAGGCTTCAGTTAATGCATACATTTAGGTATAATGCAAACAGCTGACTTCTATATTTTTAGACAAGTATACTGCACACTGCTTACAATTGAAATTAAATATAAACAACCAGCAGAAGTTATTCTTTTAACTACAAACAGGGGTATAAGTGCTTTCAGCTTTCTTTCTCTAAGGTGACTTTGAATTGGGACAGCTGCATGGAAACCCTTGAATACAGAATAGGACAGCTGGGAAGAGTTAAATGTCAGTTCTATATTTAGAAGCCTGGCAGGGCTCCCAGAGAAGGCCTGCTTTGATATTTTCACCTCTGAAACTTTTTGAAAGAGGACAGGGGAGAAAGGGAGATTTACTTTTTTTGGCAAAAGCAAGCACTTTATGCACTCATGTGATAGAAACTATATAATGGTATATGTGAACTTTGATTAACAGAAAAGCTTTGCCATATTTATACAGCACTAATGCTTAAAAGCTGAGGCAATGAAATGTATTTGACTTCATGTGCCCTCATGTTTCACTTGTATATTTGCTAAAAGGATTGGGGTTTGGGTATTCCTGTTTTTTAGTTCTCTCAAATGTGCTATCTACCTCCTATAACTTTGTTTATTCCCAGTTGCTACAAATAGGGGTTGATAGTGTTGACAGACGTGAAACCTGTGTCCGGTTTCCTACTGTCAAAATGGGGGAAGAAGCCTAGCTCCTCTACAAATTAAGGCCAGGTAATATGTATGTTGCTCTCTCCTTTTCTCAAGTTTAACTTGTTTAAACTGTCTGTGAAATAGCAATGAGACATTTAATTGGCTATTCAGTAATACTGTTTTAAACATTGTTAGCATTAATAAAATGAATAAGTATATATGTTATGTTACTGCCCATCCTGTTTGATGAAATGATGACAGGATCAGTAGTCTAGATTGTTGTTCCCTTATTTTGATCTTTAAGGGGAACTAGATGTGGGTAGTTTTTGTTCTACAAGTCTTAGGTGATAACACCATTATTGTATGTTATTCTCATGCTACATAGTTTTGCAAGGGCATTGCAAGTTTTTTATTAGCTAGTCTGTGTAAATAAACTGACAGTCCTTATTAGAGCTGATGTTGCATAGTTTAGATCATGAAAAGTAGAACGCAGGGAAGATGCCCATGTGATCCTTAGCAAAAATGTTTTGAAGGAAATATTGTTTTATAGATAAGAACCCCTGTTAAATTAGCACTTTTAGATTTTCCTGTTGCTCCTATAACATGCGAGCATGGTCCTAAGCGTACAATGTAGGAGCTTTTCTTAAGAAGAAGAATTTTAGAAGTGTCTGCAGTCCTGTACAATAATGTAAAGTTTGTGAGCAAAGTGTAGAACATTTCCTTTTTTTTGAGGGTTTTCAGTTAGTACACCAATGTAAGGATTTAGGGTAGGTTTGTGTTGTTTTTCTCTTTTCCTCTGAGTTTAGTAGATTAATATAGACTTCCTTGGCTGCTTGGGATTGGGTGATGTATTACTCTTGTCAGTTCATCAAAGAGTTCCTTTTATACTTGCCAATAGGTCCAGTCTGTTGTTTTGTTTACTCTCACATAGATAAATGAAGTGGTTCTTTGCTAATATATGGGGCGTCCCAAGACTAGGAAGTATTCTGACACTATCCTCTCTGTTGATAGACTGTTTCTGTGCCTTGTCTAAAGACCTTTTGTTCTGTCCACCAATAGATATTTGCTGCCTTACAACCATTGCCAGAGGGGCCCAGGCATCAGATTCAGCCTGGAGAGTCAGCGTCAACACCAGTCCAGCTTGAAGCCAAAATGAAGATAAACAGCACAGGCATTGCTGGCAACTAGGACCTCAGTGAAGGCGGAAGCCCTGAGATGAATTGTGTACCCCTGCCACTGTCTTGGGCGAAAGGCGGGGTCACAAATACGTTTTTGATGCCCAGCTGAGAGACATACCGACCAGAATGGCGAGGAGGCTTTGCTTGAGGTGACCCCTTTTGAAACAAGGGTTGCTTCAGAGATCCTAGCATCAGGCCTCTGAATCCTGGTCCCAAAGTGAATGCAAGTTTGCTCCTTTGTTTGTTGGTCAAGAGATACCTGAGCACAATGGATGCAATGTGTGGCCCCAACGAATGAGCAGTGCGCCAGCAGAGCAATACAGGAGTTAGGGAAGGACTTGAGTTCAAGGTACAGGTGCTGTGTCTCTGGTGCCTGTTAGATTGAAGTGAAGGAAGCTGGTGCACTGCTTGAGACACTGGACAGGATCGCTAAGAGCATTTTCCCTCGTGGGTGACTGCCCTATCCTGAAAGAAGAGACTTTTTTCCTTGAAACTGGGCTTTGATTCTAGAGTTGCGAGTTGTGCAGCTCCACCGTGGAAACAACAAGAGCCTGCCTGTGAGGCTCAAACGGACACAAGTAGAAGACTCCCCTCTGGATTGGTTGTATGGCTGCTTCAATTTCCCCAAGGACTTCTTCTTTTTGTCAATAATGTACCCCTTTGGCTGTCCAGTTTTTAAGGAGGAGCAGCCCTTTGCAGCTCTTCCTTCTAACTCCTATGGCCCTGTGTGGTCCGCCTGGTCCCAAATGTAATTGATGTTCTAGCCCTCATAAAAGGAAAATAGACAAGTAGCCCTGAAAATATTTTTACTAGACGGTTTTAAGATTTGCTTTTGCTTAGGACTAGGAAAAATGATAATTCTGTTTGCAATAGTGTTCATTACTCTCTCCTGCTATATGTATGTTAATTATGACCCAATGCTCCGTTCTCTTTGTATTCCTGCTTATCTATACTACTATTATAAAGGAAGAACTTTGAGGCTTTGAGGCGGGTAAACTCGGAAACCACAGCGCCAATCCACACACCCGATACATCGTTGGAATCCTCAGGGTGTGCAGATGGACATAGGCTATATAAATTTTAAAAATATGTTATATTTAAAAAATTTACATTTAAAAAAAAGTAGTCCCCTCGAAGTAGCGCCGGCCGCGACCTGCGTGCTGATGTCATCCAGGAGCGCGAGGAACGCGAGGAGGAGCGGCGGACATGGCGCAGGGGAGGAGCACTGACGAGCGGCACACAGGCGGTGAGCAGCAGCAGACCGGCAGAGCGGCGAGGAGCACTGAACTGAGGAGCGGGGGCTGAGCGTCGGACATGGCGCGGGGGAGGAGCACTGACGAGCGGCACCCACGCGGTGAGCAGCAGCAGACCGGCGGAGCGGCGAGGAGCACTGAACTGAGAAGCGGCGGCTGAGCGGCGGACATGGCGCGGTGGAAGAGCACTGACGAGCGGCACACAGGCGGTGAGCAGCAGCGGACCGGCGGAGCGCTGAGGAGCACTGAACTGAGGAGCGGCGGCTGAGGTAAGGCTCTGGGGGACAATGTCGGGGAAGGCGGGGGTCGGGGCACACGGGGGACGGGGAGTTACAACAAAAAGGCTCTGGGGGACAATGTTAGGGCAGGCGGGGGTCGGGACAGGCGGGGACCCTCTGGCATAATGGTGCTCAAGCTCCCGACTCCCGCCGGCCGCTCCATACTCTGTGAACTCCTACTCTTATCCCTGCAACCTCTGCTCATCCTCGCCTCCCTGCAAACAGAGCGCCAGAGCCCCACTTGCCCAGAAAAATCCCCAGTGCCTCAGGCGCTGCTGCTGGCCACCACTGCAACACTGGGCCTCTGGCATAATTGTGTGAGGTAAGCCTCCGGAGGACAATGTCAGGGCAGGCGGGGGTCGGGGCAGCCGGGTGACGGGGCGGACGGGGACCCGGGCTGATGGCCAATGTCGGGGCAGGAGGGGGTCAGGGAAGCCTGATTGCTCCCGGACAAGGTCGGGACGGGCTGCTAGTACATTATATATACCCGCTTAATGAAATGTTTAGAATGGAAAATGCCCACCTAGCAATGAATTAGGATATTGATAAATTTATGAAAATTAATGTGCAAATATTTGCTATGTTCCTACTGGATCATAGGAATGTCTTTAGCCCATGCTAAAAGGACCATCTGTTAAAGATTGCAGGGATTTGTTAGCATGAGCTGAAATCCTTTTTGTATTTCTGGCAGCCATCTTGTTTGCCATGTGCTGCCACGTGCTCCCTATGTGCTTTGTCCTCCTTCAGTGTTGACTGCTCTTGTAATCTGCCTAGAAACAAACTATATTTAGCATCTTTCACCTGCGCACATGCTCAGAAGAGCCTAGCTAGTAGAATGTAAATGTTTTCAGGATTTTTTTCTGAAATTTTAAGATTAAATGTAAAGTGTGAAGGGGAAAACTCCTCTGTTTTAAGAAAATAAAAGACTGTAAACGTTACATTTTAGTGTGGAAACTACATTGAATGAGTAACTTAATCTAGTATGCTGGGTGATTGAGATGAAACTATAAGGCAGTAAAGTGAGTATAGTTGTTCAGTAGTACCTCCAGGGATATTCCCTTGACTTTCGCAGTTCTGGTTTTGCCGGCTGCCCCGTCGTTTGCAGATGTGGAAGTTCGTGACGGTGGCCTCCACCATGTTGTCGCAGTTCTGGTTTTGCCAGCATTTCCTCTTTAATCACTCCATTTTTCATGATGCTTTTATTGTTGACATGCTTTCATCTCTGCTGTCTGGTTACCCTTTTGACCGCCTGCATTGTGGCGTCCTTCTCTGTTTCTTGCTCAAATTCCCCTCCCGTTATTGATGCTGGAGTGTTTTGTTTCAATACAAAGTTCAGGTATTCCTCCGCTATCGATGCAGCTTCCACTGTCTGAGGTAACGGGTTCCTCGACATGTAGTCTGCCGGGTTGTGCTCTTTCCCTGATTTGTGCACAATCTTGAAGTTGTAGTCCTTCAGCCTGATCCATAGATCGTTACTAGAGCCTGATGATCCGTTATGATGGTGAAAGGCTTTCCATATTTGAACATGTGATAGTGCTCACATGCCCATACCACTGAGAGGCTTTCCTTTTCTGGCTGAGAATAAGCCCTCTCAACATCGGACTGGCTCTTGCTTGCATACGCCACTATGTTCCTTGGGAACTCTTTGCCAGGGCTATGTTGTGCCAAGATCGCCCCTAGTCCCACTGGGCTGGCGTCCACCGTCAATTCTGTGCATAGCAGGGTATCGAAGTACGCAAGGTGGTCCACTACTATCACTGCAAGTCTGATGGCCTCAAATGCTTTGTTACAGTTTTCTGTCCACTTGAATGTCTGTCCTTGTTTCGTCAGTTCTCTCAGCGGTGTGCTTACTGTGGCAAAGTCTTTTATGCATCTCGCGCAGTAGCTGGCAAGCCCGAGGAATGACCTCACTCGGCAGTTTCACTTTTTCTAGCATTTCCACTTTGCTGCGATCCGGTCGCATCCCTTTTTTAGAGAAGATTTGTCCGAAGAACACCAGTTCATCTCTCCCTATTTCGCACTTCCCTTCATTTAGTGTTAGACCTGCCTGTTCCAGTTGGACACATACTTATCGCAAAGCTTTGTCATGATCGTCATCTGTCTGACCAAATACCAGAATGTCATCACTGTAATTGAGGCTGTTTTTTACTGGCCTTATGACCTGCCGTATTGTTTCTTGAAATATTTCTGCTGCCGATGAGATGCCAAAACTCAGTCGCTTGTAGCGAAATAGACCCATGTGTGTGGAAATTGTTGTGATATACCTTGACTGTGGGTCAAGCTCTAGCTGATGATATCCTTTGCACAGATCCCGCTTCGAGAATCGGCATGTGCCCATTAGGCAGCTGATCATGTCGTTGAGGTGTGGTCCCGGGTGTCTTTCACGTTCAATTGCCGTGTTTGGTATCCTCATATATACACAGATGTGAATTTTGGATGACTTCTTCTTTGGAACTGCCACTATTGGCGACACCCATGGTGTCGGTCCTTCTGCAGGCTCTATGATGTCCTGCTTGTATCTCTTCTACTTGAGGCTGTAGATGTATTGGTACTCTTCTGTGATGTTGAGCTACTGGTTTCACTGCTTCGTTGATGTGAAGTGTTATTTGCCGTCCTTCTAATTTTCCTAGTCCACGTAGGAGTTTTGGATATTCTTGCAGAATATTCTAATTCTCTGATACGTCATTGCAAGGAGGCCCATTAATTGTGCTGTGACATTGCTCGATAGGCATGGTGCTGGTAGGTCACCCTTTAGTACATGTATGTCTTTCTTGCTTGATCGGCCTTTGTACATCAGTGTCTCTGTGAATTTTCCCATGTTGATCACTGGTTTTTTTGATCCCCAAGTGAATACGTCATCTCTGGACGGCAATAGGGCCGGCTTCTTTTCCATTTTTTCATATTCTGATACGCACATGATGTTACATGTGGCGCTGCTGTCTAACACAAAGTATGTTTTGTGCTGTCCCACATCTATGTTCACGGTTGCAGTCTTTTTTACTTGATGTTCCTCTATTAAGTTGATGCTTTCACGCCCTTCTTCTGTGGAAGCAACATCGTACATTAAGTATAGTCGTTCCACGTTCTCTTGCACACCTTCGCCATCAGATTCTGCTGACGGGCTACAGTTTGCCGTATCCATGTGCCTGGCATATCTGTTTGTCGTCATCCGCGGTCTTCCCTGTCATCCTCTCTCACTTCTGATTTGTGTGCCCAGACATGCGCTTGCAAAATGGTTGCTTCTGTTGCATTTTCTGCATGTCTGACCCATTGCTGGCCATGCGCCTGTGTGTGGGAACTCGAGTCCGCATCTGTAGCATGTCTTTTCTTGTTGTTTTCTTGGCGGTTGCTCATTGTTCTCCTTCTTCCATGTGTTCATGCGGCTGCTTCCGACCATGCGGTTTGCTTGTTCCATTCGCCTCTCCTTACCCAAATCCATCTGCTTTGCTTGTGCCGCCGCCAACGCTTCTGCCCTGACCATCGTTAGAATTTTTTCCAGCGAAGTCGGTTCTTTTAGAATTCGGTCACGAAACTCCATTGATCGACAATCCTCAATGATGCGCAGGCGAATTGCTTGTTTGTTGTCTAACTTGTCAAATCCGCAGTGTGTAACCAGTTTGCACAGTCTTTTTTCGTAAATTCATCGAGAGACTCGTCTGTGTGCTGAAATACAATTACGAAGTGTATCTCTCAAAGTCAATGTTTCTTTGTGGATCAAATTTGTCTGAAAGGCACTTTATTAGCCCTTTGTATGTTGCCATTTGGTCCTCAGGGAATGTCACTAGTAGGTCGTCCACTTCGTCCCCTACAAGGTTAAAAAACAGATCCAGCGGCTTTGCGTCTGTAACATCCATGGCGCGCATGTATCTTTCAAACTTTACGAACCCATCACTCCCATCTGATGCCTACTTATGGTTCCGATAAGTTAAATGGAAGGGGTCTACGGTATTGGGCGCTGTGCTTCTCGCTCGCTTGTTCAGTCATTGTGAGACTGTGGTACTTCTTTCTTTTATTCTGTTCTTTTCTTGTTTCCTTTCTTTGTTCTACTTTCTTTCTCTTTGTTTCTGTCTTTTATTCTGTCCTTTCTTACGCAGTTGTCTTCTTTGAACTTTGTTTCTGCTGATTTCTTGTATTCCTGTCTTGTCTTGCTTTATACAGCTTTATTTAATCTTCTCTTTCTTTCTTATTGTCTCTTTATTGTGTTTGTTGTGATTTTCCTTCTTTTATTGCCTTAATTCACTCTTATTGGCACTTATTCTAAAAAACTTTTTTGTTTCCTGGCCTTAAAATGGCCGCCGGGCCTCTCCCGCTCCCGATTGGCTGAAATCACCTGACTTTAAGATGGCCGCCCAGATCTCGCGAGGTCGCAGGATCTATCCAATTCCCGCCTGACTTTAAGATGGCCACCGGGTCTTCTGCGACTCTAATTGGTCAACTTCAAAGTGGCGCTATTGCGAGATCCCACGCGAGATTCCTTTAAAGTTCTTGAGCTCGAGCCTTTAATTACCAGGACGTCGTGGGCTTCTTACCGGCTTTGTAGTGCGGCCGGACAGCTCTTTCTTTACTTTGCTCGCTAGTCCTGTTGCGGCCGTGGTGGGCTCCCGCGCCTTGACTCTTCTCGGTCACTCGGACCAGGATGGGCTCCTGGCTCCGTTTTTCTTCACTTTCGGGCGCCGGACACAAACGCAATTCTTCCCCACAGTCCTCGTCGCCAGTTGTTGTGTCTTGATCAATGAAGCACGCGAGGAGTCTTCTGTTGTTTGAGGTATCTTTATTGTTACTCTTGCTGCACAGGACCACACGTCCTCCCTGCTGCTCAGTTCCTGTCTAAGCGTTCGTCCCCCCACTCCTTGACCGGAAGTGTGGTCCGGTTCCTTGCCCCCCTCCTACCAGTCGGGTCCAGGGTCCTAATGCGCTGTGCCCAGGTCATGAAACAGGCATTCAAGGCTCAAAGGCATTTTAAGTTGGGCATGTTATTTAAAGGGAACCAATTCTTTTCGGGAAGCCCTTGTAGGGGTATACTAACCACAGATAGATGATCCTCTTTTCAAAAGCATATCATTCTAACTGTTGCATTTGAACTTCCTGTTGACTCCGTTACAGTGTGTTTGGAATTCCTGCATACAGGAAGTTTGCACAACCCACACGAGTTATATGCTGCAGCTAATTTTTCACGATGCTATGACGATAAAAGAAATTCCCCTTTTTTAAAGAGTGCAGTTGAAAAAAGGTAATTATAACAAAGCAAATGTGCTTCCATGGTCATACAGATGCTTTGCTTTTACAAGGAGGTCTCCATCCAGTCCTAGATGGTGAAATAACACATTCTTCACATAAGATTTACTTCTCGGTGAAAGTAATTTTTTAGCTCTGACCTTTGAGCCAGCATTAGCTGGCTCACCAGACTATTGTTTGTCCAAAAGTCTGAACCACAGCAGTTATCTGAAAGGGGCCTTCGAAAAATTCTTCTCTGTGTCTGGTTGTGTTTGTGGTATGAAATGTGATATATACGCTTTTCCCAGACATTTAAAGTTGTTTGTAGGCAAGCCCTAAAAATGAAAGGCTATTAGAATCTGCAGTAGGCTTACTCATGTTCCATTGTTAGGTCGACCCTAGTAGGCAGTGCATAGTCTCATGTGAGCCATTCTGGCTTACTAAGAACTTAAAGAGGCTAGGAATCTGCCCATTTCTTACCATTTACTGGCTTCTTATTCGTGTACCACCAGCTTGTCAATTTTGTTTATCTATTTCATGGAGCATTGCCTCTTTGCCATCTTTGATTAGCTGTCATCTCTGCTTCCCTTTCAGGCACTACCTTTTACTTTTATGTCCAGTACTTCATGAGAATTCATGTTTTTGAGCCATCTCTCTTGAACTTCTCTCCCCCTGCACATTGTGTTGCTCTGTGACATAACATAACTTGTTTTTGTAAAGCACACTTTCACTCAGAAGGGTATATTGGCACTGAATAGGAAGTGTTTATTGTCACACAACTCAATGGTACTCATTTAATCAACTGTAGAAGGATGAAAGGCTGTGTGAAGCTGCCGGGATTTGAACTTGTGATCTTCAGGACAACTAGGCCCCTACAGTGGACGCATTAGTCAGCTAAACCACCAGACCTTGTTCTGTCATCTGTGTGCTCGTCTCCCAAACCCGTCCCCCTGTGTTGCCTCAACTCCCTGCCGCTCTCACTTGTGTTACTCCTGTGTCACTCACCCTCCCGGTCTTAATTTCAAGTTCTGTGTAGGTTAGGTGTCCCCTTGCCCTACTCTGTATTGCTTCTAACCATCCCCTCTAATGTCTACTCCCCATCCAGATTTTAAGGAAAAAAAAGTTGTTGTGCATTTTATTTTAAGTTACTAATCCAGGTTTGATCTGTAACTAAAAAGAAAACAAGAATTGGCATAGCTAATAGGTCTCGCTTTTGGGACCTTATATGTGTTTAGCCATGCAACAGTTGATGTTGTTGTACCAAGGATATTGTGCTGCGTAACTAAATACTTATAAGGTCCCAAAAGTGAGACCTATTGGCTATGTCAATGCTTGTTATAGAATGTTGTTGAGGAAGCTGTTGGACCACCACCAATAAAAAAAAAATTACAAAAAAATGTTTTGGTCCCTGTAATGCAAACATTGAAATAGTCATCCTCTGGCCGTTCAGGGAACTATACTCTGTACGGATGTATGCCTTATGAGAGAGCAGAATGCCGTAACCCACAATCAAGTTGACCAGTGGTGAAAGTGGGATGACCCAGTGCCAGATGCTGTAGTGGGCGAAAGAATGTTGTGATTGACTGGACAGACCAATGGATGAAGAGGGCAGAGTGAAAGCCCATGAAAGTATTATATATATGATTCGATTAAAAAGAATCTACATTACAGATATAGAACTACACGCTGCTCATGAAATCAGTCAAGCATGTTTCTTGGAGAGGGGATACACCTACAAATGTATAGATGCCGCAATACTCAAAAGTCAGTAGATAGACAGGGTTACCCTATTGAAACTCGAGGAATCACAAACAAATTCAGCCACATCAAAGGCGCCCAACACAAATAAAATAACAACAGTTGATGCATTCAGGATGATAGTAGGGTACAGTAAATAAAACAAAACTATCAATTGAATAATTCAAAAAAATGGCCAATCATGCATAATGATCCAGTGATTGCCCACCTACTACCAAACAGACTGTCTATCACCCATAGGAGAGCGCCCAACATGAAAGATAAATTGTTACAAAACAATCCCATTGACAGACAAAAGGGAAACTGGCTAACCCAAAGAAAAGGGTTCTACAAATGCAAATCCTGTAAGGCCTTTCAACATGGCACCAACAAAGTATCCTACACAACAGCGTTCAGCAACCAGAAGCAGTGCATAACCAAGGCTCTGACATGTAAGACAGAATTTGTTGTGTATGTGCTGGAGTGTCCCTGTGGGCTGCGGTACGTGGGAAGTACCAAGCTGCAGGGGCACAAAAGGATATTGCAACACGTCAGAGCAATCAAGAACCATGATCCTGTGTACCCTGTAGCCCGTCACTTTGAGGAATACCACCACTCAGACCCCAAAGATCAAATATACTATCTTATAGACAGCTTACCAGCTACCAAAAGGGTTGATGATAGGGAAAGAGCATTACGAAAGCTAGAAACACGATACATCTTAGAGTTTGATTCTAAAAGTCCAAGAGGGTTAAATACCACTGAAGATCTTTACGCATGTCTCTAAACAGCTCGAGGCTATCAGCAGGACTATATGCAAATGAAGACAGAACCACTTAGCTCATCAGAATGGATGCTGCTAAAAGCCAAACGGTAACAAAAGTCAGAAAGATAGAAATGATTTTAACGTTTTTTATAGATATCTTTTTTATATCTGTAAACTTAGAAATAAACGGTACCAGTACTTTCAAACATATTTGCGCTAATTTCACTTTCATAGTCACATGTTTACACAGGCTCTGTAGTACTGAAGATTCTGGACCCGTGTTATAAACATCGTCGTATCATGACGATTTTGGTATTGGCAGACCGGTAATGATTGAGATACTATGTACAAGCATTTCCGTCATATTCGAGTGACAAAGTCACCCCGAATTCAGAGTTTCCGTCCTGAACCCTCAGGTTCCATTTTGTGAGCAGCAGCCATTTTGTAATTGCCCTCGCCTAGGCACAATGACTGAAGCCGAGATCGAGTCAGAAGGACACGTATACCTTTGCTGACTCTTCTGTGACCTGGGCGAGCTGAGTCCACTGCCTGAAGCCAAACCTGTTCGACCAGTTCCTTTCCCAGTGGCCGAATGAGATTAGCATCGAAGCACACATGTCGTAAACCTTTTCATCGCACACCAGCTATGTCTAATCTCACACACACCTGTCTCTGTTTCTTTCTTTATGACTTGCTTTACGATGAGGAGGTTCCCGTTTTTATTTGGGGTCCGTCAATATCTGATGGAAATACTGGGCCTTGCCGGATAATTGATTGTGGGTTGGACAAACTGAAATATGGTCTTGTTATCATGACTCTGCTTTTTCTTTGTAGTGGAAATATGTGAATGGTCAACTG
This sequence comes from Lissotriton vulgaris, assembly GCF_964263255.1. Classification (NCBI taxonomy): domain Eukaryota; kingdom Metazoa; phylum Chordata; class Amphibia; order Caudata; family Salamandridae; genus Lissotriton; species Lissotriton vulgaris. Next base: position 483,506,105 of record NC_141693.1, on the reverse strand, counting down.
TAAAATAAGGAATGTTTGCCTAACGCATAATATTTTGTATAAAAAGGGAAGGCTGGCTTTGTAAGATTGAGCAGTCTCCTGAGAATATACACGTTGTTGTACTTCTAGGATACCTGTTACTGGCTGCAGCCAATAAATACGATCTTTGACTATACCTAGAAGACTCTGTGTTTCTGTAGTCCGAAACAGGAGAACTCAAAGTCTTCGGGTGTTTTACCCTGGCACCGCTGGCTTCTTAAAGCCCGGTACTTCAGTTGGCGCCCAACGTGGGGCGATTTCAGCGGTACCGGTCCAAGCCAGAGGTTCGTGAGGAGCTTCGTGTGAAAATTCTGGAGGAAGGCCAGCCACTTCATCGACCCCTTTATGTTGAAGTGGCCGAAAGTCTTTGCTGCGAGGTTCCCCGCTTCCCGACGGCTACGAAGGACTGCTGCCCTGACTATCGCCCTGTTTTGGACCCTTGATGATTGGTAGAGCGAAACGGTAGACGAGTCTTCTGGTGACGTCATCTGGTGGAGCATCTCCCAGTCCTTAGTTTAATTCTTAGTTTTGGTATCCTTTTAGGATCACTTTGATTTGGAATTTGCAAATCCCAAAGCCGAGGGACTCGTGAATTCACGAGACTATCGTATTCGATAATCCTTCGAAGTTTAAAGCTAGACTAGAGAGCGTAGATGCCTGGTCTTAGCAGAGTTGGAAATATGTTTTGTTTTGGCTGTAATAAGGATTCCCGATTGGAGGACTCGTGTCCGGTTCCTCCGATTGGAACTCCAACGTATGAACTCTATGTGAAGCATGGTGTAGGCCCTATCGCATATAATGAAGCATGGATCCGATACAAAAGGAAAGATGGTGTTTTAAAATGGCCTCAATATGGTAGTTTCGATACAGAGATTTTGGATAATTTGGAGGTCAAACTTTTTAAGAAGAAAGCCCGGCCGGCAATGTTTGACTCTTTTCGCACATGGCGCAAAGAAGCCAAACAGAGAGAAATTAAATTAGCGAAGAGGAATAAACGAGAATGAGGTATGTCTATGGTACAAGCAGCGGTTGCGTTTAGAGATAATGAGGAAGAGCAGGAAAGTGAACAAATGCTTAGGGTGAAGAAGTTAGCGGTAGATAGATGCTACCCAGTTTTGCAGCGTAAAGACCAGGAAGGAAGGGAAGATCTTGTGAAAGATCCTTTAATGTCACACCTTTTGAGTTCACCACCTCCCTATGCACAGAATGCTACGGCACCACTGCCCCCTGTTGTGATTGCACAACTTCCAGTTGTTGTGCCACCTGTGATTCCACCAAAGCCAGCTCTTTTTCCGTTGGCTACTCTTCCTTTGGCGCTGCCTCCTCAGGGGCCGCCACCTTTGTCTCCTTCTTCATCTGCTACTTCTACGCCTGTTCTTAATGTTTCCTCTATTCCGACTTTAAATTCTCCTGCTACTATTCAGTCTTCTCTTATTATTTCACCTTCTCCCTCTGCTAGAGAACGAATGACAACTGCAGTTACTGGTTTCTTTTCTCCTTTGTTGGGACAATTGGGTATTTCCCCTGGTATTGAGCGTAGACAGTCACGTAGCCAGTTGCCGAATATGGATGAGTGTTTGATTTTGGATCATATCGCACGTAGATGGATTATGTATGATACCCGATATGATCTTGAGGGTGTTATGCATGTTTTCCTTCAATGGGAACCACCGAAGCAACGGTACGTTTTTGATGTGATGTGTGCTTTCCTTGTTGAGAAATGGGATGAGGAAGTAGGACAAGCTCCTGACAAGCTGTATAGTTTACGTTCCGAATTTGCGAAGGGAACAATTGTGAGTCCATCTGATGTTGAGAAAGCGGTTGCGACAATGTTGTCACTTAGGAGTGAGTCTCCTTCTCGACAGTTGTTTGAGTCCGATTCTTCAGTTGGGAGAAAGGCACGACAATATCCGATGAGGGAAGTTCCTCCGGTGTGGAAGGAGGAAGTAGCTGCTGGTCCAGGTAATAATCCGCCACTTGTACTGGCTCATTTTCAGCGTGTTTGGGTACATGTTCCGTGGAAACGTGCTGAAGTTTTAGCTATTAAGCAGTCTTTGCCTGATCCACGCAAAAATCCAGCAGGGTACTATAAAGAGCTGACTCAAACTGAGAGCTCGTGTATTATGAATTTGGCAGACATCGACATGTTGTTAAGCAATGTTGTTCCGCAACCCATTTGGAGTAAGATTCGTCATACGGATCACGCGGATGAATTAGGTGATACATGGGTTCATCTTAGAGACGCCGACAATTGGCAAGTAGGCGGTGCTAAGCCTGAGGATTTGATTACTGAACTTCCTGAGAAAATTATTGCGTATATGAAGACTTTAATGCCCGAATTGCGTGTCGATTGGGACAAGTTGTCTGCATGTAAGCAGAAGAAAGACGAAACGGTGTCAGACTTTTTCACAAGGTTTGAAGAGACATTCGTAGATCATAGTGGTCAGGATATGGCTACCGAGGGTGGTCAGAGATTGTTTGTTGACAAGTTTGTACATAATTTGCTTCCTGAATTGTGCAATAAGTTGAAGGATTTGAAAGTGCTTGGGCTGTTTCCACGTCAGCCCAAATTTTGGCTACTGCCCAGTACTATGAAAATAGGCGCAAAGATGAGTTAGAGAAAGTGGATAAGAAGACTAAGGAATTGAAGACTAAGGTTCTTCTACAGCAAGCTTATCCACCTCGTATTTCTAGTCAGCGTGATTATCAGCAGCCTCAGCAGTATTCGAGAAACTCGCAAAGAAACGAGCCTTCTCAACAGCGTTTCCCGTATGGGCCTAATCAGTGTGCGTATTGCAAAGAAGAGGGTCATTACAAGAATAGTTGTCCGATTTTGTTACAACGCACGAATGGTGCTTCTGGTGTGAGAGGTAGAGGTGCTCAACAAGTGCCTAGAGGTAGAGGTCGCGGACAGAATGTACGTCCTTTGCCTCCGCAGAACTCCATGAATTGTTTTGATCAGCAGCAGAGTTCTTCTGGTAGGACAGCACAGTATTATATGGACGATTACTATGTTGAAGGCGATGAAGCGATGGGTAGTGATTGTTACGACAGCCATGGACAAAGAGAGGGAGTTGTTTCAGTTCCAGTAGATCAGAATGGACCTTATGTTGAAGTGATTACATCAGGTGTGTCATAACCTTTTCTGTTGGATACTGGTGCTACAAAGAGTTCTATTATGCATTCTAAGCTCCCTGGCGCACCTTTGTCTGGCTTTGATAATGTTTCTGTAGGTTTTTCTGGCGCCCCCGTTACGAATCCGATTTCTGCTCCATTGTCTCTTTTTGTTGGTCCGCGTAAGATCGAAGCACCCCTTCTTTTGACTACAGGTTGTAATGAGAATTTGTTGGGATTGGATTTGTTGAAGAGATTGTATGCGACATTGTATTGTTCTCCATCAGGAGTACATCTTACTTTAGGCAAAAGAGTGATTTCTCCGATGTACGTGTCGAAAGATTGTCTTCCATCTGAATTGTCTCTTTTACCAGATTCATTGTGGGCTACTGGTCCGAATGATGTGGGTCTATTGGACATTCCTCCATATGTTGTGATGCTGAAGGCGAATGCTAAATTACCGCGCATTCCGCAATATCGCATCTCGAGTGATGGTGAACGTGCACTTTTAGCGATTATTTATGATCTGATCGAAAAGGGTGTCATCGAGGAAACGAGAGGTAATGTGTGCAATAGTCCTGTCTTGCCTGTTTTGAAGAGAACTGATCCTTCACAGCCTCCTGTATATAGGTTTGTCATCGATCTTTGCGAAGTGAACAAGATTGTTGTTCCACAATTTCCAGCTGTGCCTGACATTACGGCTTTGTTGACTCTGATTCCAGCTACTGCCACCTGTTTTTCAGTGATTGACTTGAAGAATGCTTTCTTCAGCATCCCGATTGCCATGGAGAGAAGGGACATTTTTGGATTCTCTTTAGGAGGTCGCAGTTTTCGCTTTAAACGCGCTCCTCAAGGCTATTGCGAGAGTCCGTCGATCTATAGTCAAGCTTTGAAGACACAACTTGATCTGTTGACTTTACCTGAAGGTGCAGCCCTTATCCAATATGTAGACGATTTGCTAGTCGCCGCTGATACTGAGGAGATTTTCAGGGAAGCCACTTTGTCGTTACTGCATCACTTGTCTGATTGTCAGCATAAAGTTTCTCTCTCCAAGTTACAAGTTTGTCGACAAGAAGTAACCTACTTAGGTCACCTCTTATCGAAGGAGGGAAGGAAACTGACCCCAGAAAGAATTCAAGCTATTGCGAAAATGAGTGTGCCTACGACACAGAGAGAAGTGCGTGCGTTTTTGGGTATTACGTCGTACTGTAGACAGTGGAACCCTAATTTTTCGTTGCTAGCGAAGCCTTTGATAGCTCTTACTGTTAAGGATACTCCAAATCCTATTCCTTGGACTGACGAATGTCAAACGAGCTTTTCTGAATTACGCAATGCGTTGTGTTCGGCTCCTGTGTTGGGTACTCCTGACTACAGTAAGCCTTTCACATTGTATGTCCACGAGAGAGAGGGATGTGCATTGTCAGTCTTGACTCAACAGTTTGGCGATAAGCAACGTCCATGTGCGTACTTTTCGTCGATTTTAGATCCGGTAGCTAGAGCGTTGCCGAGTTGCTTGAGATCTACGGCGGCAGGGCTGTTTCAATTCGACAGTCTGCTGGTTTGGTTATGGACAATATGTTAGTTGTCATGGTTCCACATGCAGTGGATACCTTGTTGAATTGTACGAAGACACAGCATTTAACTAGTGCTCGGTTGTCAGGTTATGAGCTGACGTTGTTAGCGAGTCATGTGCACATTAAACGATGCAACACGTTGAATCCAGCCACGTTGTTGCCGATTTCAGTTGAGACAGATGATAGTGAAGAACAGCATGACTGTTTTCTGAGAACTGAGGAGGAAACGAAAGGGAGAATAGACTTGAGGGATACTCCTCTTTCAGAATGTGATGGTACTTTGTGGGTTGACGGTTCGTGCTTTAAGTTGCCGAATGGTGATACGACTGCAGCATATGCTGTTACGACTTTGCATACAATTGTTGAAACTGCACGTATCCCACATAATTCAGCAGAAGCAGCAGAATTGATTGCACTTACGAGAGTGTGTGTGTTGTCGAAAGGAAAACGAGTGACCATATATACTGACAGCCAATACACTTTTGGCGTGGCTCATAGTTTTGGACGTTTGTGGCGTGAACGCGGATTTTTAACTTCGCATGGGACGAAGATCCAGCATGGACAATTGGTGAATGAGCTTCTTGAGTCACTGACCTTACCTTTACAAGTTTCGATTGTGAAATGCAGCGCACACAAAAAGGTTACTGATGATGTTGGTCGTGGTAATGCATTTGCTGATGAGATCGCAAAAGAAACAGCAAAAGATGTAATGAATTGAATGTATGTAGCAGGCCCTGCAAGATGGGTTGGTGATGTTGGAATGTGTGAAGATACGATTGAGAGTGTGAAATCCATTCAAGCTGAAGCTACAGAGAAAGAGTTGAATGAATGCAGAGAAAGTAAGGGTAGATTGGATTCGAATGGTTGTTGGATTGATTTGTCAGAGCATCAGAGATGGTTGTTACCCGATGCGTATGTGCTTGCAGTGGTGTCGATGGCTCATGGAATGGCACATATTAGCGTGAAAGGGATTTGTAAGTTGTTGGCTCCAGTATGGCAGAATGCGGGAATTCCAAAATGTGCAGAGAACTTGGTGAAGAACTGTATGGTGTGTCTGAAATACAATCCTGGTAGGGGAACTCCAACTCCAGCTGGTCATTTTGCTCCTCCAACGTATCCGTTCGAGGTTTTGCAGTTAGATTATTCATATGGAAAGGTGCAACAATTTGAAATACGTACTCGTTGTTGTTTGCGCCTTTTCAAGATGGGTAGAGGCATATCCCCTAAAGGACAATACTGCCCTATCCACAGCCAAAGCCCTTGTCAAGGAATTCTTCCCTAGGTTCGGAATGCCAAGAATGGTCTGGAGTGACAATGGAAGTGAGTTTGTGGGTCGAGTGATGAAGAGAGTGTGTGAGGGGTTAGGAATTCAACAGAAGTTCCACGCTGCAAATCACCCCCAATCAGCTGGTTTAGTAGAGTACTATAATGGCACATTGAAGTTGAAGTTGGCAAAGATTCAAGCGAGTTCTGGCCTTAAATGGCCTGACGCTCTGCCTTTAGCACTCCTATCAACGAGAATGACTATTCATTCATGAGTGGGACTTAGTCCCTATGAGATTGTGTTTGGCCGTCCGGCCAATGTATGGGGAGTGACAAGGCCGAAGAAATACAGTGAACTCAAACACCCTGTACTGCTTGATTATTTGTACGACTTGACGGCTAAATTGCGTGTTTTACATCAACAGGTCCATAATACTTTGCCTCCGGTCTCTGAAGCTCCAGGACATCCTATCGATCCTGGATCGTGGGTGCTGATCCGGAACTTCCAGCGGACTAAGAATGATCAACCCTGTTGGACCGGACCTCATCTTGTTCTTCTCTCAACGAGATCAGCTGTTCGAGTAGAAGGCAAAAAGCATTGGGTCCACGGCGTACATTGTAAGAGGGTCCCACTGCCTCTCCCGTATGACCGTAGGATCCAGGAGAATATCGCTGATTCTGAGACTGAGAGTGTGCTTCGTTTTCTGCCTTTTAGCGATGCACGTGTAAAAGGAACAATGTCTGAACAAGAGAGCGATAATATCCTGCAAGAAGCTGTGCCACCGTCAAGTCTATTGAACACTACAGAGCCTGAACTTTTATTTCAGAACCAGACAGTACCTGGAAAGAACCGCTATAATGTGATGCCGAGAATTATGGACAAATAAAATTCTTTTTATTTTTGATTGTGCAGCTCTCCCATCTGAGAAACTTGCTTATTTTTTTTTTTTTTTTTAACTGCCATCTGGTTCGGCTGCTAGGGTCGCGGTTGCTTAAGTCTTTGGAGTGTAGCTGAAGACGTTAGGTCGACAGTTCTGGTTGGTCTAAGGGAGTTGCCCTGGACTGACAGAAGCATTCCTTAGCAGAAACACCCTACCACCGCGGGCAGCTACTTAAAGAGGATGGAGTTTTTCAAGATGGAGAGACCTGCCAAACAAATGAACTTTAAAGCCAGAATGTGTACAATAATGACAAAGAGAAATTGTTTGATAATATTAAGCATGGGCGAATTTTGCGAATCTCGCGTTCGCGAATTTTGCGGCTTTGCGAACTCGCAATCCGCAAAATCCGCGAATTCTCGCGAATTTGCGGATTTTTATTTTTTTTGTGTTCGCGCGGGTTTCTGCCAGTTCGCGAGGGTTTTGTACAATTTCGCAAACGCGAACTTACCAGTCGGGTCGCAAGTTTTGCGAACTTGTTGTTTCTACGTGTCCAGCCTGTTTGGGACACTCTTCTTCATCACTGCCACTCTCTGTCACCACTGCCACTCTCTGACTACTCATGCCACCCTCTGGCCCACCCATGCCACCCTCTGTTTCATCACAGCACCCTCTGGTTGTCCAGTGTACATTATTGTGGCAAAGCAAAGCACACCTTCCCTGCCTCAAGTGACCTGAATTAATTTGGGGCTGATTAATGTGTCACTGAATATTTTTTTAGCTGGCACCTGCTTCCTTAGTGCTTCCTGATTAGTGATCTTTTGCACTTGCTAAGTGCTTTCATTGTTGCAAAATTAGTTACAACACCTGCCCTGCCCCAACTGACAATAATGAATTAGGGGCTGATTAATGTGTCACTGGATTTGAACTTCCAGCCTGGCTCCTGCTTGTCTGCCTTAGCTGTAATTCAGGACCTTTGTGTAACTATTCTGAGGGTCAGAGCAGGGTCACATAATAGTTGCAAGTTGGCAACTGAACTCTGGAGGGGCCCCTCAGGAAGCACTACAGGAAATGGCTGCTATTGATGAGCTTGAACTTTTGAACCTGGTAAGTAGTTTCAGTTTTGCTAAGATCGTATTTCTGCAATTTAGCGCTTATTCGCGGGGCGCGAAGTTGAACTGGGAAGCCTCGAACTCACGCGAACAGTGCGAGCAAGCCATAAAATCCGCTGCTCGCGGATTTGCGGATTTTGCGGGAAATTCGCGAATCTCGCGGATTGCGAATTTACCAAAAATCCGCAAAATCCGCGAGCGTAACGGATTTTCCGCCCATGCTTAGATAATATGTATTTTAATGTTGCTTAGTATAATGATGTTTTTGATAGGATATGTTTTATTCTCTTTTCAAGTGACCTTTGCTTCCACTACACAGCCCATACCTCCTCCTACTGTTTCTTTGCATTCTTTTCATCCTTTGCCTGATCATGAGTCCACTAGAAGGTTAGAGTTTATCAATAACTCTTTCATCCAGCTTTTGCACCATCACCAATTAATAGTGAATACGACTAATTGTTGGGTGTGTGGTCTTATGCCACATACGACGGATAGAGGTATCCCATACTTGGTCATGCCATTTAGCTACGATGGTTCCTTGTGGGCGTTTCAAACGAGGTTCATATATGCCATCGAACCATATCCTCCGCGTTCCACGAGAAGTAACTCGAGCAACAAAGCATTGGTAATAGGAATTGCAAATATGAGCAGAACAATTGACTCGTATAGAACGATTCCCAGAGATGAGTTGCAAGCCTACGTTAGATAGAATATAACGGAGTATGGAGTTGCTTTGAGTGAAAACCAGCGAGCAAAGAGATCCTCCTCGATTTGGATCGTACCCCATCAGGGTCACCTATGGCTGCAAGGTAATGGCAAGAATCCCGGAGCTCAATTAGGGAAAAGCATCTGCACTGAGACATACGTTTTTACGTCTCAGACTTCCCCTCCGTTATACATGGTTGCCCCTTGATTTCTCGGGCACATGTTTTGTCTCGTTCCTGTTGCCTCCCACTTACACGGCTACAGTAGATTACCACAGGACAAGGATAGTTAGAGGTGTCATAAGTGAAGAAGACACTGCAGGTCAAGAATTTGGAGATTTTGTGAAGGGTTTTCTGCCGTTTTGGGGACCTATGGTTAACAGCAGGAACATAAGGCAATTGACAAGGGTGGTTGACTCCACCATAGTTGAGACTGCTGGTGCCCTTAGTAATTTGACGGCCGAGCTCCAGTCGGATCGCCTTATGACTCTTCAGAATAGGGTCGCATTAGATGTCGTACTTGCAGACCGAGGTGGGGTATGTAAAGTGATCCAATCAAGTTGTTGTATTTTCATTCCCGACAACGCTCCGACAGTTTACCAGGCCATCTCCAAATTGCATAAGATCTCGTAATCTATCCATCTGGATAAAGGGGATTGGTCATTGATGGGGTGGTTCTGGGAACTGATATCCGCCTGGGGATGGAAGATACTGATAGTCATTGGGATGATCCTAGCCATTCTTTTCCTGTTCTGTCTGTGTGTACAGTGTGCTCCTGCAATATGTGGCCTCTGTTCTACATCATGTGTAAGGAAACCTGTATCGAGAAACGAGTTAAGAAATAGGATGATGCTACAGCAACATCTTGATGACTTTATGAATACAGACCTGGACTCAGATTAGCATGAGTATAGGTTATTGCCTATGTAAGGGCAAAAGGAGGTCTGTAATACTGGTATCATGACGATTTTGGTATTTTGCAGACCGGTAATGATTGAGATACTATGTACAAGCATTTCCGTCATATTCGAGGGACGAAGTCACCCCGAATTCAGAGTTTCCATCCTGAACCCTCGGGTTCCATTTTGTGAGCGGCAGCCATTTTGTGATTGCCCTCACCTAGGCACAATGACTGAAGCCGAGATCGAGTCAGAAGGACACGTATACCTTTGCTGACTCTTCTGTGACCTGGGCGAGCTGAGTCCACTGCCTGAAGCCAAACCTGTTCGGCCAGTTCCTTTCCCAGTGGCCGAATGAGATTAGCATCGAAGCACACATGTCGTAAACCTTTTCATCGCACACCAGCTATGTCTAATCTCACACACACCTGTCTCTGTTTCTTTCTTTATGACTTGCTTTACGATGAGGAGGTTCCCGTTTTTATTGGGGGTCCGTCGATATCTGATGGAAATACTGGGCCTTGCCGGATAATTGATTGTGGGTTGGACAAACTGAAATATGGGCTTGTCATCATGACTCTGCTTTTTCTTTGTAGTGGAAGTATGTGAATGGTCAACTGTAAAATAAGGAATGTTTGCCTAAAGCATAATATTTTGTATAAAAAGGGAAGGCTGGCTTTGTAAGATTGAGCAGTCTCCTGAGAATATACATGTTGTTGTACTTCTAGGATACCTGTTACTGGCTGCAGCCAATAAATACGATCTTTGACTTCACCTAGAAGACTCTGTGTTTCTGTAGTCCGAAACAGGAGAACTCGAAGTCTTCGGGTGTTGTACCCTGGCACCGCTGGGTTCTTAAAACCCGGTACTTCAGCTCTATTGCTTAAACCTTTTATAATCCTGTGGGTTACAACGAGGTGTTAATGTCAAACTAGTACTGTATTGCATGCGTAATTTGCACAAGAAATAGGTATGTTTATGTAATGTAATCTTTAGTTTTAAAGTAAAAAATATTTTTAGATCAAGGTTTTTATTGTCAAATTGTATCATAGTATTTCCACTTTAAACATCAAAAGAATACCCCTAGCGAGAGAAGCAATGTCATAATTGGAAATGGTATTTAAACCTGTATGACAAAAATATCTAATCCCTTATGCTTATGGAAATCACCTTTTCTAAACAGTACTGTCAGTTTGCACATATCTACGAAAGTTTTATAAATGAATCTGTATTACATAAATGTTTTTAACCCATTGGAGTTGAATTACACTGTGTGGGCAATAAGACAAAGGTGATTGAGTACTCAGAAAGCAAGCTATTTTTCCAAAAATAGATGTTTGATATTCATACCAAAATTCAGTGACTGATCTGTGCATTTGGACATTTATAAATGAAATGTTAATGTAAATGCAAAGCAGATTGTAAGGTTTAAGCTGTGTTTACATACAAGTATGACTGACACTTTGGTTGTTTACATATGCACTGGTCACTTTAAACGGAGACGAAAAAATGGTATAAAAAGATCAGCTGACTGGACAGCGTGTCACGTGATCAAGGCTCTCAGGCGTCGAAACGCATGATGCCTGGCATGCTGATGTGAAAATAAAACTAGTATTCAGCCCCTCACTCGTGGTCTGTGCTCCATTCTTCCTAATCAAAGAGCCAGTGGCAGTGGCAAGTGGAGTGCTTGACATATATATATATATTACCTACTGGCGGTTGCCAGTAGGTAGTTCTAGTTAGGACCTAGTTACCATAGGAAAATGGCAACATTCCATTCCCAATAACTTTGGTGCCAGTTGACGAATCTTCGCCAAATTTTCAAACCTAATTCTTTGTTGATATCAGCTCCTATGTTGAAAGTTTGGGGGTGATTTGTCAAGGCGGGGTCCAGAAAAAAGGGGGGTCCCAAAACGTGTTTTCTCCATGTTAATTTCTATAGGAAACGTTAGACAAGGTAGAACGGGTGAACGGAATTACCCCGAATTTGGCCGGGAGAAGGGTCTTGGTCAAGAAAGCACGCTTTTGTTTATTTGCTGTAAATTTGTTCATTAGTTTTTGAGAAATATCGAAATTTACAGATATCGATATTTGGGAATTCTGTCATTCGATTGGCTGAGGCGTTACAAGCACAAGCTTGCTGCTGATTGGCTGCGAGCGGTTGCAGCTAGGAAGTGTTGGCCGCCATTTTGTGATTTTGTTAAAGCGAGTAAGTGGAAAAAAGGGTGAAAAAAGTGGGAAAGAGAAGGGTAGGAGCACTGTAACCTCTGTGGGGTGTTTAGGGTGTACTATAGAGGGGGTGCAAAGCGAAGTATTCCCCCCTACCGGTGTGAAAGTGGTGGGCTATGGAAATTAAGTGAGGTACTGCCTAGAATCTGATTCTGTTAAGGTGAGCTCGTGCAGGACTTGGGGATTAAAGCGTGAGCCCAAATTATGTGTCTTATGTTGTGAAGTCATGTGTCGTGGCCACTGCACTACACTTGTGGAAGGAGTGTCAGCATGTGTTTATAACTACTAGGATGAACTACTGACCCGTACTGGTCTGAAAGTCCTGGGGTACGGAAAATATGTGAGGTGCTGTCTAGAGTCTCATGCTGTAAGCTTAGCTGCTGCCGGACTCTGGGATAAAAGCGTGAGTCCAAACTGCGTGTCATATGCTGTGAAGTCATATGCTCTGGCCGCTGTGCCACATCTGTCCAAGTAGTGTCAGCATGTAGTTTTAGTTACTTGGAAGAACTTTTGTTTTGAACATCGTAGCTTGCTTTTATTCCCCTGTGCCTGTACTTGCTTTCTTGGCCAGACTTGTTTTTATTCCCCTGTGCCAGTACTTGCTTTCTTGCCCAGACTTGTTTTTATTCCCCTGTGCCTAACTTGCTTTCTTGCCCAGACTTGTTTTTACTCCTCTGTGCCTGTACTAGTTTTCTTGCCTAAACTTGTTTTTCCTTCCTGTGCCCAGTTCTCCCGCGGCCCGCCCATTTTTCCCACCGCTGTGTCCCTGTGGCCCGCCCACCTGCAATATCATTCGCCGCCCGCTCCCACCTCCCAGCTGCTCCTCCCTCCCACATCCCCTCATATGGAAGCCGCTACGTGGCCGTGTAGCGGTGTCGCTCAGCATTCGCGCCACTGGCGCACCTAAGGCAAGCCCGTCTGTGCCCGTCCGTGCCTGGACCGCTCCCAGCGCCAGGACCCCTGGACACCACGAACGCCACGACGCCCGATACCGCTATGATGCCAGAACCCTCCACGCACTCAACACCGGACGATCACACACCTGCTTTCTGGCATTCCCGAAGCGCACCCACTGAGCTTTTACTTGCCGGAACTGCAGCTTCACAAGCATCCGCCCCGCCACGCTGCCGACCAGGAAAGAACCCAACCACCTCAGATGCATCTTTCTCAACACCCGCTCCGCCCGAAAACATGCCGTTGAACTCTGGGACCTACTCGACTCAACCTCCCCAGACGTCGCCTTCCTGACGGAGACCTGGCTGAACCCCGCCTCGGCACCCGACATAGCCATAGCCGTCCCGGAAGGCCACAAGATAACCCGCAACGACCGCACCAACCGAGCGGGAGGAGGAATCGCCATCGTCCACAGGAACACTCTCAGAGTCTTGAACAACACCGACGACACCCTTAGCATCGCGGAACACCTGCACTTCCAGATCCACACCGACCCCAACACCACCCTCAGAGGAACCCTCATCTACAGACCGCCCGGACCCCGACCACAGTTCAGTGACTCCATCACTGACTTCGTCAGCACACACGCCCTCGCCTCCACGGACTACATCCTCCTTTGGGACCTGAACTTCCACCTTGAGAACTATGACGACACCAACTCCACCACCCTGATCGACAACCTAGCCAACCTCGGACTCAGACAACTCATCACAACACCCACCCACTCCACCGGTCACACGCTTGACCCCATCTTCTCCGCAAGCCCCCACGTCTCCTTCAACCATACCACCGAGTTCCACTGGACCGACCACCGCTGAATCCACTTCACCTTCAAGAAACCCACCACACACCACCCCACCCAACAGATGCCTCACCGCTGCTGGAGCAAAGTCACCGAAGACCAGCTAATCACCACCCTCACCCAGAGCCCACCCGCTGACCATACCGACCCGACACCGCCGCCTGCAACCTCAGACAGTGGATCAACGACTGCACCAACACCCTCGCCCCGATCAAGAAACCCACCAACAATCATACCAACAAGAAAGTCAGCTGGTTCACTGAAGACCTCCGGGCCTCCAAGCAAACCTGCCGATTGCTGGAGAATATCTGGCTCCGTGAACGAACACCGGACAGCCACGTCGCCCACAAGAATGCCACCCGCAGACACCATCACCTCATCAGATCCGCCAAAAGGGCCTCCTTCAAAGACCGCCTAGACAACAACGCACACAACAGCAAAGAGCTCTTCAACTTCGTGAAGGAACTCTCCAACCCCAGCTCCAACACCAACGACGTCCCACCCTCACAAGACCTGTGCGACTCGCTGGCCACCTTCTTCCACCGCAAGATCACAGACATCCACAACAGTTTCAACGCCGCGACCGCCCCGACAACCACTGAGACCTCTGCCCCCATGAACACCATCTGCACCAACCGCCTGCTCTACTGGAACAAGATCAACGACGATGCCACCATCAAAATCATGAACACCATCCACTCCGGATCACCGTCAGATCCATGCCCACACCACATCTTCAACAATGCCAGCACATCCATCGCACCCCATCTCCGGAAACACCTCCTTCGAGACAGAAACCTTCCCGGAGTGCTGGAAGCACACCGAGATCAACGCCTTACTCAAGAAACCCAAGGCAGACCCCAAGGACCTCAAGAACTTCCGGCCCATCTCTCTGCTCCCGTTCCCGGCAAAGGTCATCGAGAACACCGTCAACGAACAATTGACCCGCTACATCGAGGAGAACAACATCCTGGACCTTCCCCAGTCCGGGTTCCGCAGCAACCACAGCACGAGACTGCCCTCATCGCCGCCACCAATGACATCAAGTCCCTGCTGGACAACGGAGAAACGGCTGCCCTCATCCTCCTGGACCTGTCAGCCGCCTTCGACACGGTCTGTCACCACACACTACGAACACGCCTCCACAACGCTGGGATCCAAGAGAAGGCCCTGGACTGGACCACCTCCTTCCTCTCCGGCAGAACACAGAGTGTCCGCCTTCCCCCCTTCCACTCCAAAGCCACCAAGATCATCTGCGGCGTACCCCAGGGCTCATCACTCAGCCCAACTCTGTTTAAAATCTACATGGCACCCCTCACCCACGTCACCCATCGGCATGACCTCAACATCCTCTCCTATGCCGATGACACCCAGCTGATTCTTACCCTCACGAAGGACCCCCACTCCGCCAAAACCAACCTTCGCGAAGGAATGAAGGCCGTTGCTGAATGGATGAGGTACAGCTGACTGAAGCTGAACTCGGACAAGACAGCGGTCCTCCTCCTCTGATCCAACCCTTCGGCCTGGGACGACTCCTGGTGGCCGACCGCATTGGGAACCGCTCCAACACCCACCGACCATGCACACAACCTAGCGGTCATCCTCGACTCCACCCTCTCCATGACTAAACAGGTCAACGCCATCTCCTCATCCTGCTTCAACACCCTCTGCATGCTCTGTAGGATCTACAAGTGGATCCCCACTGAAACGAGAAGAACAGTCACCCAGGCCCTTGTCAGCAGTAGGTTGGACTATGAAATCGCCCTCTACGCTGAAGCCTCGACCAAACTCATGAGACGGCTCCAACGCATCCAGAACGCCTCTGCACGCCTGGTCCTCAACATCCCTCGCCGCAGCCACATCACACCCCACCTGAGAGACCTGCACTGGCTCCCGGTCAACAAGAGGATAACCTTCAATCTCCTCACCCACGCACACAAGGCACTCCACAACACCGGACCAACGTACCTCAACAGACGACTCAGCTTCTACACCCCCACCCGCAACCTCCGCTCCGCCGCCCTCGCCCTCGCCACAGTCTCCCGCTTCCGAAGGGCGACCTCAGGTGGCAGATCGTTCTCCCACCTCGCCGCAAAGACCTGGAACACCCTCCCCATCCACCTACGGCAGACCCAAAACCTGCTGACCTTCAGAAAACTCCTCAAGACCTGGCTTTTTGAGCAGTAGCAGCATTCCCATCCCAGCGCCATGAGACCCTCACGGGTGAGTAGTGCGCTTTACAAATGATATGATTGATTGATTGATTGATTTATTGATTGTATTGTGCTTAGGGGGCGTTATGGAGGGAGTGCGAAGGTACATTCGCACGTATCAAATCAATTCGGTATTTGTGAAGTGCTAACTACTCACTCCTACGGGTCTGATGCCGCTGGGGGCATAAGCTGAGATGCTGACGGACTCGGGTAAAAGCCGTTGAACTACTAACCCCTACGGTCTAAAAGGGCTGGGTACGGAAATTAAGTGAGGTATTGCTTAGAGTGTCATGCTGTTAAATTGAGCTGCTGCTGTACTCGGGGATGAAACCGTGAGCCTAAACTGTGTGTGCTATGCTGTGAAGTTATGTGCTCTGGGCGCTGTGCCACAAGTGTTCAACTTGTATATAGTGCTTAGGTGGTGTTTTATAGGGAGTGTGAAGGTAAATCAATACAGTATTTGTAAAGTGTCTGGGTGAGTAGAGCCGGGAATCAAAGCGAGAGGTCTGTGCTGCAAAGTGATATATTCTGGCTGCTGCGCCACAGCTGTGTGGAGAATACATTTTAGAGAGGGTCAGGGAGTTGCAGTTATCTGGCCCTAAAATAGCGGGCTTAAGTTGTAAGTTATAGGGTGGCTCTAAAAAGAGCCCTTGTGTTCATTAGTTGGAGCTACATATAAGTGCGGATGCACAGCTTCAAGTTATTCAGGAAAACTCGGTTTCCCTGATCTGTGAAGTGTACTCCTTCACTTCTGTATATATCTGCCATATCAAAACCTATATTTTTGTTGTAGATGGAGCCAATTTTGTGATCTCTGAGGTATCCAGACACAGTTTTGTTGACTTTCTTCCGAGATTTTTCAATGTGAGGACAACATTTTTTGACCATTTCCACTTCAGTCTTTAGCATATATTGGAATATACAAAGACAGTTTGAGGCCAAAGAAACATCAATTGTCCATAGGTGTCCTTCATAAGCATTTCCAAATCTACCCCAGTCAATGTGCCTAGTTCATTTCCACCACAGTGCACAATCATGAGGTCAGGGTGTTGGAGATGCAAATAGGTTTTAACCAAAGGCAACAATTGGTGCCACCTCAGTCCTCTCTGTCCAAACCATTTAATGTCCACATTTTGTAAACCTAGGTCTAAGTCAATATGTCTCTGTTCTACATACCTCTTGCACCAGAAAACATAGCTATGTCCTACAATGCACACTAGCATTTTGAAGGTATGGCTGGAAGGTATGGAAAGATGTCTGTAGCTCATACAGTTCCTTCGTAGAATAAGAGATATGTTTAAAGATGGGGAACTAGTTTCTTTTCGCATACAAAACGGTACCTCATTGGGAGATGAAAAGCATTGTTTTTTTAAAAGTAGGGTGCACATTCGTTTTGTAGAAAAGTAACTTTGTGGTTGGTTAAGAAAAAGCAGTTTGCATGTGGAGTACATATTATTGGATAAAATTTGCTCAACTCAACCACACCTGCTACTTGCATTTGGGAGGCACTGTTCAAACTTAAAACAATCGTGAACTTTTAACCTGCACGTGCCGTTAAATGTTTGAGAAAATGTTGCAAAAAAATATTGTTAGGTTTTAAAAACATTGATGAACTTTTAACCTCTGCGTGTAGAATGTTCTAGAAAGTGTGTTGATAGAATACATTGCATTTCTCACTTCGATGTGTAATTGCACATGAAAAAAACTGTTTATATGGAAAAGTGGAAAGATAGTAATAGAGAGAAGTTTTGAAAGCTAAAAGAATCAAGGAATATTGTAATTTGTTCTTGATTACCTACTGGCGGTTGCCAGTAGGTAGTTATCACTGTTAACGGTCTGGAAGTGAAAGTTCATCAAGGTTTTAAAAACATTGATGAACTTTTAACCTCTGCGTGTAGAATGTTCTAGAAAGTGTGTTGATAGAATACGTTGCATTTCTCACTTCGATGTGTAATTGCACATGAAAAAAACTGTTTATATGGAAAAGTGGAAAGATAGTAATAGAGAGAAGTTTTGAAAGCTAAAAGAATCAAG
This sequence comes from Lissotriton vulgaris, assembly GCF_964263255.1. NCBI lineage: Eukaryota > Metazoa > Chordata > Amphibia > Caudata > Salamandridae > Lissotriton > Lissotriton vulgaris. The sequence continues at coordinate 483,488,311 of NC_141693.1, read as the reverse complement.
GAATATTGTAATTTGTTCTTGATTACCTACTGGCGGTTGCCAGTAGGTAGTTATCACTGTTAACGGTCTGGAAGTGAAAGTTCATCAAGGTTTTAAAAACATTGATGAACTTTTAACCTCTGCGTGTAGAATGTTCTAAAAAGTGTGTTGATAGAATACGTTGCATTTCTCACTTCGATGTGTAATTGCACATGAAAAAAACTGTTTATATGGAAAAGTGGAAAGATAGTAATAGAGAGAAGTTTTGAAAGCTAAAAGAATCAAGGAATATTGTAATTTGTTCTTGATTACCTACTGGCGGTTGCCAGTAGGTAGTTATCACTGTTAACGGTCTGGAAGTGCGGTGTTGGTCAGATTGGCTTGGTGCTGATATGATATGGTGCTACACTCAGGTATGAAACCAAGAGTTTAAACCTTGTGGTCATTGCTGTAAAGTGATGTGGTCAGGTGTTTGTAGCATATGTGTGCAAGTAGTGTTCCTAGGCGTTTATACCATACAGGGAGTGAGAACTGAACTACTGACCGCTACTGTGTATTGATAGTATACCGGAAGCAAGAAGTGAAGTAGTTACGCCTACCGCTGTGAAGACTTGGGGATGAAAGCTTGCTGATTGCTGTAAAGTGCTGCACGCTGGGCGCTGTAGGATACTAGCCGCTGTAGTATAAGTGTGTAAGTAGTGTTAGTATGCATTTATAGTATACAGGGAGTGGGAAGTGAACTACTCACCCCTACATGTGTGAAGACTCGGGGATTAAACCGTGAGCCTAAATTGTGAGCTCATTGCTGTAAAGTGATATGCTCTGGCGCTGTAGCATACCTGTGGAAGAAGTGTTAGTTTACGTATATACAATATAGGGAGTGGGAAGCAAAAGACTTACCTCTCCTGGTCTCAAGACTCGTGGATAAAACCATGAGCTCATTGCTGTAAAGTCATGTGCTCTGTGTAGTATTCCAATGTAAGTCATAGTAGAATGTTAGTATGTAAATTTACTAGAATCTAACTATGTAATGTTAGAATGTAGGGCTGTCATGAGGGGAACCTTGCGGAGTTTGTACACGGTGCTGGATTAGACAGTTGTTTTGATGTCTGCTCATGTTGGTGGTTGTTTCAGGTGTCTTGTTTTCTTGTAATAAATCTACTTATTGGATCCACTGCTGTCTGCCTCTTTAATACATAAATTTGGCGAAGAGCGGGAGAAGGCAAAAATAAGGCACCACTCCCCAATATTTCAAAATTGCTTGTGTTGAGCTGAAGCCCATTTTCTTCGTGTAGCTGATTCTACTCATGCCAGGGTTGTCGGCTCATTGAACTATGTCATCCGACTTCTGGTAGGATTTATATTTTTAGATTTTGCGCTTCCTCTGCGGATGGTGAAAAATGGAGAGAAAAAACAAAAAAAAAGCGTGGTCTCACCCGTTCTTTTAAATGAGACCCCTGGTGGGTAATGTTCCATGGCCAATCCAATTATTATATTGCTGGGTCTCTGTAGGACTGGGGATCTTAATGTCACATGTAAATTAGGTGCGGAAGGGCACAGAGATGTTTTGCAGCCTAGGGGAGCACCACCTTCCCGGGTATTGTTTACTGATTGTTCGTGGGGGGTCGAGGCCAACTGAAGTCCGGGGATCGCCACACTCCAGGTCTTTATTTAAATATGCAGGGTGGGCCTCGGCAGTCCCTGAAGCCTCGGTGGTCCTAGGCAGTGCCTTATTTGTTCTATAATCACACAGACAGTGCTCATGGTGTTATAAAGTGACACACTCAGAGAACTCTTGCAGTTGTACAATCACCCAGGCTTCATTTGTCTAATAGTCAGTTAGATTATGTTTGGTAGGCGCACTCTAATATTAATTAATGTTGTCCTTAAAATCTGCTATAAACAGATGATTTTCACAATAAATAATAGACCTATACACTCAGTTATTTATTTGAAAAAAAAGTAACCTTTATTAAAACACAAATAAATAGAAATGTAACTTTAATACACCTTGATATAATATGTATTAATTGTTTTTTAATAATTCAGTTTTATATGATTTTGTGTAGGAAAAACTGTATTCAATGAATGTGTTCAGGATATTTTTATATATTTGTACAATGATTTGTTTTTAAAATTAGAGTGTATTTGTATGAACTTTTTTACAATAAAATAAATGAACTACAATTTTTGTTGCATAAGTATATAAGATAGGTAAGGTCCCCAAAGGGATCTAGTGGGCCTATTGGGTAGTTTGAGACAAACATTTAGGTTTGTCCCATGTAAGAATAGTGTTCCAAGGGATAACTTCTTTTACTTTAACACAAGCAACAGTATAAAAAAAAACGTGGGTTGAACTCCAGTGGAAGCAGCGTAGGAAACCTGCAAGATAAAAATGAAACATAAGTATGTGTGCTATGTGGAAGAGGTAAAAAAAGGTAGTCCGAATGAAAGGACCATATGGAGAATGGAAGGGAGGGGGAGTGGGTGGAAGGGAGAAGGGGAGTCAAAAGAAGAGCAGGAGGAAGAGATAAGGCGTCAGCCTATTGCACCCAGCCCTTAGTGTTTACCCTCTCATCATCCGTTTGTCTAGGATGCTGGGGCCGCAAGAAAGAGTGTGGCTCAGCAAGTCCTTAAAATTAAATACATGAGGCCAGAGATTATGGGCCCTATTATCAAGGAACGGCGATAACATTATCGCTGCTTTAGCGGAAGGAAAATGCCACCAAAGCGGCGATAAAGGGTTGATAATATGCCTTTGTGCATTCCCATAGAAGCCCAGGTTCTGGTTTGAGGTAGTGTGGAAGAAGAGGGACGTGTGCCATTGTGGTTATCCACATTTATACGTACCCAAAGTGGGCTGGGCTTGCATACGCCAGGCCAGCGTAGTGGTCTGAATAATTATTCCGGGGACCTGGGCGTTGTTCAGTTCCAGTCTGGCCAGGAAGTGTACTGATGTGTGTTTCTTTTGTAGTTTTGACCTCGCAGTGTGCAATTTAGATTAGTGTAGCATGTGTTGGGAGGGCGGAAAATATCGTTAATGAGATGGCATGTGATCTAGGATGTGCAGTCTGCCTGTGGCTGATGATACTCCTTAGTGCCACCAATACCCAGGCCGAAAGGCAGCACAATAATGTGCACACACACACACGAGGGGCATAATGTAACACATATTTGTTTTTTGATGGAACGTTTGAGATGCATGGCAATCACATGTGGAAGGCTAATGTACAGAGCATGAATATTGATCAAGATGATCGTTGCATGTTGTTGTAGTATAAGATATGTGTATACAGTAAAACACTTTTCAAAAAAGCTTTCTAAGCAGAAGAGGTGTCTCTCCTCAAACGCTGTAGAGAGAATGAGTAAAATGGGTGGGGTTGTCCAACTGTTACAATGGGAAATGTTATGAACCAATCAAATGCTTTTTTAAGATCACATGGCAATCGCGCACCGAGCGTGCAAGAGGCCGCACCCGACGCGATTTTGACAAAATATATTTATCATAATATACGTTTATTACAGTTAGAAATATATAAATGTTTAAAATAATTTAGATTTTCACGTGCTCTCATATACTGTTTAAAGTTATTTAGATATACTTTTGAGATGAAAAAAAGGGAATGGCGTACCCGGCGCGAACCTGTTTTTTTCAGTGAATTTCTAAGGTTTTTTTAAATGCTAATTTCTAACTATAACGTCCTTAAAAACCTATGGTTTTTTCAGTGAATTTCAAAGTTTTTTTAAATGCTAATTTCTAACTATAACGCCCCTGAAACCTATGGTTTTTGTCAGTGAATTTCAAAGGTTTTTTAAATGCTAATTTTTAAGTATATAAGTAGTTATACCTATGTTTTTTGTACTGATTTTCTAGATGTTTTAAACAGTTTATTTGTAAATATATTATTTATTAAACAATATTATATACTTTTCTGAAATTTTCAAAAAAGAAAACTGAAATATAGTATAAATATTTTTTTATTTTAATATATTTATATTATTTTCTTTTTAAATGTTTTTTTTTTTAAATTTTGGAGTCTCGCACTCAACGCGTACCTAACACGGCGGTTGCGCGTATTCAAGCCACCATTTTGGAAAAGTCGTGAAGGATCCGCGTACGGTGTAAGACGTGTGCCTGTTTTCCTGTTACTTCATATACATATAATATTACGTAGTGTGCGCGATTGGCATGCAACTGGTTCACGACTCCTGCCCTGCGTATTCGAGACACATGCGCATTACAGTACGCGATGTTTGCACGTTGGCAGGCCCCACAGGACATTATATACATGCTGGGGTGCGCTGGGTGCGCGACTCCCGCAAAAGTTTCATTTTAGTTTTTATATTCTAAAATGAGATGTATGTGTCTTTAATGTACATTTTAGGGAAAGAGATTATCTAAGGTATTCATAAAAATAATATACTTCTACTTGTAATAAAGTTATATTATCTTAAAATATATTTTCGCTGAGTCGCGTTGGATGCGTTCTTCATGGCGCTGGGTGTGCAAATCCCATGTGACCTTATTTTTTTGATTGGTTCATAACATTTCCCACTGTAACTATTGAAGGACCCCAACCATTTTAATTATTTTGTTTGGAGCAGTTGATGAGAGACATCTCTTCTCCTTCCAGAGCTGGTTTTGGAATTTTTTTGGTGTTTTTAAAAAATTGCATTGGAGAAATGGCATCTGGTGCACAATCTCCTCATCATTCTGCAGATGAAGATGTCTTGGAGGAAGATCCACCCAAGCAGAGGCCTTAATCAGTGGTATGGACATTTTTCACCTTTTCTGCCTGAGAAAAAAAGGTCAACGCAAGAAAAGTCACATGCTTGCTGTGTGAGAGGGTCCTGTCGCGAGGCAGTGACAAGAAATACTCCTGTGGAACAGCAAGTATGTATCTGCGGACCATTCACCTCAAGAATCTGGCACGAGAAGAAATGAGACATGCAGCAAAAAATGTACCACCAGGCATTGCTAGCGCCTCCGGAGCGTCCACATCAGAACCTCCAATAGACATTCGCCCAGAATTTGCTTTTCTGCAGAAGCACTGCACTAAGTGCAAAACCATCATCTCTTATGGTGAACAGTCAGTGGATGCTATTTGTGCAGTTCAACGGAACCATAAATGCTATTTTTTTTGTTTTTGGAATGATGTTGAATTCCAAAAGCTAACTGTTCACTTAGTTCCTTTTTTGTAAAACTTTTAAAAAACACAAGAAAAAAAGTACAAAATGGTTAAAAAACGACCTTATCTGGTTAAAAATAAGAACTATAATTGCATGGTTATGTCTGAAAGTTTGGTTGAAAATATGTTTAGAGCATGATTGACTGAAAGAATGCATTTGTAGTGTATGGTGAATTTATAGGGGCAGATGTATTAGGAAGTGCTGCAGCGAGACACTCCAAGCCCTTTGGCTGCCCCGCGCTGCAGCACTTCCGAAGCACAGGGATGCGACATATTTACAACAATATGTTGCATCTCTGTGCTTCCCTCTGCACTGGCACACAAACTGAAGCCATGCGCTGGTGCAGGCACCCTTGCCCCATAGTGCAAGGATGCCTGCATCATCAGGAGATTGTTTTTGTGCAGAAAGGGACACCTTCCTGTTCAAAAACAATCACTAAAGGCATTTTCCTCCTTCAAGGCGTGCTGTGGAATGCAGCACGCATTGAAAGAGGAAAAAATTTGGAGAAATTAAAACATTTCTCCTCGTTGCGTCTTGCTACGCCACCTCTAGGGCGGTGCAGCATTCACACACATCTCCAGATTCATGATTTCTCGTAAATCTTGTTCCATGGGTGTTGTGTGGGAACATATACAGCAACACCCATGGAACACCCCTTCAACACAAAGAAGGCATCCTAGGCTATATGGGTACTACTTCAGTATTTAGTGGAGTGTACCAATAGTATGTATGTGCTTAGATGTGTGTAGGAATTGTGCACATATTATTGTAGGTGTACTTGTGTTCGAGCCTAGGCCATTCCATAAGAACATCACTAGTAATTGGAATGATCACAGTGCTGCAAATAGAGAGCATGGTCAATGTATAAGTGCTTAGGTATCGGGGGAGTGATATGATAAGAAAATAGTGCTGGATGGATGATTGAGGAAGTGCCTGAGACTGGCAGGAGGACTCCTAGGCTGCATGGGTACTACTTAAGTATTTAGTGGAGTGTACCACTAGTATGTATGTGGTTAGAGGTTTGTAGGCATTGTGCACAGAATACTGTAGGTATACTTGTATTAGTGGCCATGCCATTCTATAAGTACATGATTAGTAACTGGAATGATCACAGTGCTACAAACAGGGTGCCGGATGAATTTATAAGTGGATAGATATTGGCAAAGTGACATCATAAGTAGATAGTGGTGAATGGGTGAATGGAGAAGTGCATGGGACTGACGCGAGGATTCCTAGTCTGCATGGGTAATATTTTAGTACTTACAAGAGTGTTCCTATATTATGTAGCTGCTTAGCGATCTGGAAGCATAGTGCATAGAATATTGTAGGTGTACTTGTGTTAGTTTCTAGGCCATTCCATAAGTACATAATTAGTAACTACAATGATTACTATGCTGCAAACAGAGTTCATGATCAATTTATAAGTGCTTAGGTATTAGCGGAGTGATAGGATAAGAAGATAGTGCTGGATGGGTGATTGGAAAAGTGCATGGGAGTGACAGGAGGAATCCAAGGCTACATGGGTAGTACCTTAGTATTTACAAGAGTGTTCCAATAGTATGTATGTGGTTAGAGGTCTGCAGGCATTGTTCACAGAATATTGGAGGTGTACTTGTGTTAGTGGCTAGGCCATTCTATAAATACATGACTAGTAACTAGTATGATGAAAGTGCTTTAAACAGAGTGCCTGGTGAATTTATAAGTGGTTAGGTATTGGCAGAGTGATGGGATAAGAAGATAGTGCTGGATGGGTGAATGGAGAAGTGCTATCTGTCATGCTCACCGCTCCTACCTTGTGAAGCCTTAGCGCCAGGATACCTGTAAGGTGATAGCTGCGCTCTACAAATTCACAAAATAAATAAATAATAATAAATAAATAATAAATAAATGGGACACACAGGAGGATTCCTAGACTGAATGATTACTAACTGGGTATTTAGAAGAATGTATAAATAGTATGTAGCTGGTTAGAAGTCTGCATGGATAGTGGGTATTTAGTGCAGTGTAGCAATAGTATGTATCTGGGTAGAGGTGTACATGCATTCTGCACAGAATATTGTAGGTGTACTTGTGTTAGTAGCTAGGCCATTCCGTAAGTACATGACGGGGGTGAGAATGATTACAGTGCTACAAACAGGGTCCCTGATGAATTTATATGTGGATAAATATTGGCAAACTGATAGCATAAGTAGATAGTGGTGGATGGGTGATTGGAGAAGTGCATGGGACTGACAGGAGGATTCCTAGTATGCATGGGTAGTATCTTAGTATTTTCATGAGTGTTCCAATAGTATGTAGCTGCTTAGAGATCTGGAAGCATAGTACATAGAAAATTGTGGGTGTTTTTGTGTTGGTGGCTAGGCCATTCCATAGGTACATCACTAGTAATTTTAATAATGACAATGCTGTGAACAGAGTGGCTGATAAATTTATAAGTGCTTAGGTATTGGTGGAATGATAGGATAAGAAAATAGTGCTGGATGGATGATTGAGGAATCCCAGGCTGCATCGGTACTACTTCAGTATTTAGTGGAGTGTAGCAATAGTATGTATGTGGTTAGATGTTTGTAGGCATTGTGCACAGAATATTGTACGTGTATTTCTGTTAGTGTCTAGGCCATTCCATGAGAACATCACTAGTAATTGGAATGATGACAGTGCTGCAAACAGAGTGCTTAGGTATTGGCAGAGTAATATGATAAGTAGTAAGCATGGGCGAATTTTGCGAATCTGGCGTTCGCAAATTTTGCGAATTTGCGAACTCGCAATCTGCAAAATCCGCGAATTCTCGCGAATTTGTGGATTTCTTTTTTTTTTGTGTTCGCAAGGGTTTCTGCCAGTTCGCGAGGATTTGGTACTAGTTTGCAATTGCAAACTTACTTGTCGGCTCGCAACGGTCGCGACTATGTTGTTTCTACGTCTGGTTCATCATCACAGCCTCCCAGCACCCTCTGTTTCACCACTGCCACCCTCTCTTTCACCCATGCCACCCTCTGTTACATCGATGCCACCCTCTGGTTCATCATCACTGTAGATGATGGGGGGGGAAAGCAAGCACACCTGCCCTGCTTCAACTGACATAAATTAATTTGGGGTTAGTTTATTAATGTGTCACTGTTTTAAAATTCCAGGTCTGGCACCTGCTTCCTTATCAGTAATTTGCTTTCTGTTGCAGTGCAATTTTTTTTTCCAGGACCTTTGCGGCCTACTTCTAGCTATTCTATGAGCCTGCTGTGAGGGTCAGAGCAGGGTCATACAATTGTTGCAACTAGCAACTGAACTCTGGAGGGGCCCGAGTCAGGAAGCACTACAGTGAATTGTTACTAATGATGAGTTTGAACTCTTGCACCTGCCGATTGCTTTCAGTTTTGCAAAACTCGTTTTTCTGCAATTTCGCGGGATTCGCGGGGCGCGAACACGCGCGAGATCGGATTCGGAAGCCGCGAATTTGTGCGAATATGCGATTTTTTTTTGCAGCGTGTTAGTTCGCAAGGTTTTGTGCGTTTTCGCGAGCCGCTTGTAGCGCAAGGCGCAAAGTTACCCTTGCGGTCGTTCAAGGGCGCGGCCATCTTGTTTGCATGACGTATTTCCGTTTCCGGGCGCGAAGTGTAATCTCGCAAAGTGTGCGGCTCGCAAGTACAATTTTGCGAGTGTTCGCGAGGAACATCTCGCGCGAACTTACCCGCGCAGTCGTGAACGGGCGCAGCCATCTTGTTTCTCATTCATTGCTATGGTTCTGGGCATGCTTCTTGTATCCTCTCTAAATCTGTGCCATCCTTTGCTTGTTTGAAGTTTTTTTTATCTATTTTACTTATTATCTACCCCTCTATTTTTCTAGCCCTATATTTTTGTGTTTACTGCTACTTTTTGTTAATTTTAAACTACTTTTTAACTCTTTTCTTTTCTTCTCTTCCCTATTCTATTTTCTTTATTCCTTTCCGCCCAGACCATGGTGAAGGGAGCCGGGAAGCATCCCGAGAAAGGGAAGGGTCCCGCACCCCGTGCCCGGCTCCCGTGCGGGCGTTTGAGGGGGGAGACAGTCGCAACCCGGGAGATTTTCAGCCCGGCGGAGGTGGGCGCACTACTGTTCTATGTACAGCGTCGGAGGCGGGTACGGGATGCGGGAGCGCCGGAAGTGGTGGGAAAAGGTGTGCCGGGCCATGTACCACCACTCTCGGGTCTGGCGCACCTACAACCAGGCCACCCACCGCTGGACGGATGTCCTGACCTGTGAACGAGATCTGCTCGACCTGCTTGGCCTCGAGATCCCCGGGCTTGGTGAGTAGTAGTAGTAGCTATTTCTTTACTACTCTGTTTTCTCCTGCTGTGTTATTATATTGCAATTTTTTACCAAGAGCAATAATGCTGCTCATTACATTGTAGGTATATTATATTTCAAAATCTTCTGTGCATTTCAAGTGCACTGCTCTCCTGCTCAGTAGTGTTGCTACTATGCTTATTTGTTTCCGATTTTGTGTTCATTTCATTGGCCTGTGAAATTATGTATGAGTGTAGTTTAAAGAACTGCGTAATGCTACACACTAAGGTTCAGATGTTTAATTACCGGCGCATTCCTGCAAAGTAGCAGGGATGCGCCAGTAATTGTGCGCCACGCCACTATCACCCATGGTGCGCCGTATTTACAATGCAGCGCACCATGGGCCCAAAACGTCACCAAAGCATTACGCATCTGTGCCGTAAGGGCGGCGCATTGCTGGAGTTGCGTCGCAACGATGGCGCAGCTCCATCAATGCTCTGGGGTGCCCTATCTCCCCAAAGCTGCGTCAAGCCGTACGTCTGCTTCAAGCAGGCGCAGGGTTTGAGTCACGCATCATTGTCGTTAAAGTGAGTGATTGAAATCTTGTAGATTTCCCTGAGCCACTTTTAGGATGCGTTCCTGCGCAGGAACGCCCTCCCTTGCGCCGGAACCCCCCCTGATGGCGCAGGGCTTTACAACGTGATGCATCTCCCATATGCGTCACGTTGTTAATGTACGCCGCACCATTGCGCCTCTTTTGTGCTGCCGCTGCGTCACAAAAGTCATGCAACAATGGAGCAAAAGAGCCGCAAGGGGCTTCTAAATCAGCCCCTACAGACTCAAGTCCAGTCCTTCCTTTGTACACATGGCGATAAGAAGAAATAGTGGTGGTGGATTGATAGTTTGAGTATTTTAATGACTGGTTAATGTAGTAGGAAACTTTAGTGTTGTCGCTGATCTGCAATCACGGTGGACTTTGGCTGTCACTTCGCGTGCTGCGGACTGCTGCCTGCCAATCCTAGGCAAACCTTTTTAGTACTTTGTGTAGTGAGTTACATAAGAAGTTTACAATTCGACGGTCCGCAAATCAAGCAATACTAATAACGTAGTAGACCACATGAGATTGGTCAATAATATATCCTGTTGAATAGTTGTCTATTTGCTATTTCGCCAAAATATTTTGTTAGTTCTTTTGAAATGTTTGATTTGGTTGACAAATATCATCCATGTTTTCTGTTTTTCTTTCTTTCATGTTGTACATCAGCTTCCCCCAGGGGCAAGAGGAGGACACAGGAGGAGGAGGAGGAGGAGGGTGCTGTTGAGGATACAGGCCAGGATCGGGCAGGCGAGGGCTCCTTTGCTGGCCCCAGTAAGTTTTAATTTTAATATAGAGTACTTATTTTTTCCCAGCGTTCCTCATTCGATTTTTTCTAATTCATCTTTGATATTCTTGTAGACGGGATCTAAATTCTTATCCTGCCTCGACTATGACTCCGTGTGGTATTACTAGATTATTCTTATTAGTCTGTCTGTGTAGCTAACTAAGATTGCGCATTTGGCAATTCCATTGGACTCCCATTCTAGTCAGCAATAGCTCTATGCACAGAGTGCAGTCCTCTGGGATTGTCCATAATGTCTTTTCAAGTCTTCTAAATGTTTATGCTTTGACAATTGCCAACAATAAAAAGGTGAATGACCACCAAGAAAGAATAAGATACTACTTTACTTTTGGTTTGGATAGGAGGACAATCCATTCTACTACTGTTGCAGGGACAAATCTGCACAAACAGAACTATGGACACTAAATAATGCATTGCTTAGCTTATCAAATATAATAGGTGCTGTTAGACTTTCCACATACCTCAGTATAACAGACTTTGTAGTTGAACCCCCAATCTCCTTACTGACTTGATAGTGTGGCAGAGTCATTTAGCTCCCAAAGTCACCGATGATTATGATTATTCCCCAATGATGTCAGAGGCACGGACTCATGCTTGCAAAAATTGCAAAACCTTTAGCTCATCCACTCTAGTCTGGAGGACCAAAAACCACAGAGTCTATTTAAGTGTAAAAGCTTTATTAAAAGTAAACACATTTATTAAAATCAAGTTTGTCATAAAAGTAAACGTTTAACTAAAAATGGAAAAGTGCTTAGTGCTGACGATTTATTGAACACATTTCTTGTGGTCGAGCCGAGCTCTCACCTGGTTTGAACTTGATCCTGCTCGTGTTCTTAGAAGTCAAGCTTCTGTCTGTTAGGAGAAAAAGTGATGCGTGTTAAAAATAAAAAGCAAGCATTCATCAGTTGTGTCAAAAAGTGCAGCAAGACAACAGCCTTCCCTGGAAAAAGGGAAATTTTTACTTTAGAGTAGACAGTCACAAATTATTACATTGTATACTGTTTTTTTCACATTTCTTTCTTCCTCCTAGACCAAATATTATATAGTAGTGAGTGGTGTATTCTAACATTATTAAATGTACTTTGTAGGTGGAACATCTGGAGGCGGGGCCAGCGCGGCGGTGGTGGTGGCATTGGACGAGGACAACTCTGGGGAGGAGGCGGTGGAAGTGCCGGATCATTCTGTGGGGGATGACACGGTGGTGGCGGGCAGAGGTAAGCTAAATATTCCTTACTTATTGAGATTGAAGACTGCAGAGTGTGCTTTTTGCACGGGTGTATTATAAATAAACCAGGTAGTAGCCTCCTCTAAATGTACTTCGACTTAGCTGTCAAGTTTTTGGCGAGAAGAATCCCAATCAGATCTGAGATGAACTTGATGGATGGGATGAACGAAAAGCGAAAGAAGGGTGTAAGTAAGTGTGGAAGGACGAGAAATGTAATGATGACTGGCAAAGAAGAATGATATGTGTTTGCTTGGTCCCCGAGGTGGCTGGGAAGGAAAGAATATGGTATGGTGCATGGCTGGGTGAATGATGAAGCAAGGATGGGTGGAAGGAGAACAGCCTGGGTGGGTGAAACAGAAACTGTATATGTGCATATAATTTGAATGGATGGATGCCTGGATCATTCATGGTACTATCTGACTCTTAGATAGCATATGTGTATCTAGAGAGAGTAGACGGTCACTGGATGAACTAAGTGTTACTTTGAAGAGCATGTAACACCGCACCCGCACGTCCGTTCCAGTGTAGGAAAGGCAAGGAAAAGAAGTTGTAATTTTTTCCAAATACTACCATGAATAGTAGCAGTAGTTTGTATTGCAACTGCAAGCACAGCATATATCCGGTTATTACGGTGGACACTCCCTACCTCTCTTAATAACTTTAGTTTAGTATTAGTACGTCATTCATGTGTGGGTGTATCACTGTTCACTCAATAATAAGCAAAGCACCTAAAGTCATCCCATATGTCATTAAATACATCCCATGTGAAGTGATAGATAATCAGATTATTTAGCTTCTTCATTTTCCTTTTCTAATACTCATTTGCACTGTAGGGTGAAAGCTAAATTAATTAAGCAGTAGCCCTTTTAACAGAGTATTCTCAGTGCCACCCGTAAAAGAAAAGTAAGAGCTTCACCACCTGCATGTACTGGACCGGTACAGTAACGCAAGTCTGTCTCACTCACCATGGTGTGCGTCTGTTTTTCTCGGGTGCAAGTTCACTGCGCTGGCATTATGCCGGCTTGCATAAGATAACGTACCAATTTTCCTAAACAAGAGAGAAGAAGAAGAATAAGACTGGTATACTGTCATAGTCGACTGTAATGGAAGTCCATAGTGCTCGTAGAATTTGTTCCTTAAACTCCCACTAATGTTAGAGCAAGGATGAAGAAGTCGGAGGTTACATAGATACTGTCCTTAATAGTTATGTACTGTGCTTTCAATTTGCTACTTGTACTGTGACAACTTTCTGCTCAATCATTTTGTGTTAATCTTAAGGAGCATTGGTTACAGACTATGTCTTTATTTCTTCATGTAGTTGCTCCTTCCAAATCCAAGAGACCATCAAGGAGGAAGGAGCTGGCTCGAATGGCCCGGCAACAGAGGCTGGATGCCACTGTCGCTGAATATCAGCGGCTGGTGGCCCTGGAGGAGGAGGAGACGCAGTCTGGTACAACAACAACGTCCACTGGGACAGCTGCATCCTCCTCCGTGCGGGCTGCCAGCCAGCGCAGTGCTTCAGCGGTAGGGAGCCGGGCTACCAAAGCCAAACGCCACCGCCGAGCAGCAAAGACAGCAGCTGCCCCCCACAGGATTTGCAAGGCACGCTGGCGCCGCTTATCCCTCAGACTGTCCTACCTGGAGCAGGAGGTCCTGAACTATAAGAACTTGGTGGAGGGCCTCCGCTGCGAAAATGCCACCCTCCGCAAGGAGCATGATGCCCTGGCTGCTAAAGTCAACAGCAGCCTGCCATAGTGTCCCTTGCCCCTTTTTTAGAGACTTTTGGGGGGTGGGAATTGGGAGTTGGGTTTTTTGGGGACTTTTGAAGGACAATCGTTGGGGTTAGGGAGGGTCTTGCGGGAGATTATTTTGTTAGGGCTATAAAAATATACGTTTTGAAACTTTATCTGACCATACCTGTTTTTTACTGCTTTTGAGTCTGGTGGGTGGGGGTTTAACAGTAAGTTTGTTTTCCTGAATAGTCCTAGGACTTTAGTAGTACTACCGTCAATCTCTCGTCTCTCCTAATACTCCATTATACTACCTCCAACCAAACGCTTATCTTACCTGTAATTTCTGTTTGCAAGTAGGGCTAGGCCCAGGGCTGGCTCCACGGGAAATGGCGATTAAGGTTGCAATCCAGGGCGGCTGAAATTTCCTCCTCATTGTGGTGGTACTAGTGGTGTGACACAGTGGCAGTTGCATGGCTATGGAAAAAAAGAAAATGAAACTTGGTTTGTCCTTACTGTAGCATTACAACGGTACGATAGAGAATATAGCAGGTGACAGTACACTAGACTACAACAGTGCCACAATGTAGCCTAACAAATGCTAAAGTATTTATAGTATAACTTGTACTTGTTTCTTTGACATTGGCTAATACTACAAGAAATAGTACTGAAGCTGAGTAAGTCTAGAATATATCCTCAGATTCCTTCACCAGCCTGTTGCTATGACCTTATCCTCCCCAGCAAGTGTGTGGAATTATTGATGTCATTTAGTCACACATCAAGCAAAACCACACAACCCGGGGGAAGAGGGTTAGGGTTTGTAAAATGGATAGGAATGGGGTTTCTTTTTGGGTAGGTTTTGTTGAGAGAAAAAAAAAAGCACAGCATGGACAAACAATAATTGAAGATAAAGAAATTTTTGGGTACAAAGCTAACCATTAATCTTTTACGTGACATAAAGGAAGTGCATGCACTACTGAATGCATTGTTACAGAAAAGTAAGTAGTACTTTCGACAACCGTGAATGACAGAATGCGACAGTACAGGGCTACATTAAATTAGGTTTAAAAAATAGCCGAAGTAAAACCTATAGAATGGCTGTAGGGATCAATTTAGAAGCAGAGAGAGATCCAAGAAAAGCAGTCACACACACTCATTGAATAAAAGAACGGACACTGTATCTGTATTGTTGTAGTTGTCCTGTTGAATTTGGTAAGTAAGTTGCATGCAGCAAACAATTCCTCTTATTAGCGGCACTCCTCCATTCCAGCTGACGCTTCGTCCATCAATGTTGGTGACCAGAAGACACCCTGTCCACTGCCTGCCTGGCGGATGCTGAATTGCGGCTCGCTAATGTGAAGCTTGACTCCATCCTTTTTTCTCCATTGCAGACTGAAACCCAGCCTGTAATTATTGAACGAAAAACAGCACTGATAAATAAATATAAGGTATGTACGCTGTGTAGTGCAAAAAGTCACACTTTGATTTTCCTAATAGACAGTACAACATTTTTAAAAGTGCGTACTCTGTCTGAGTCACCTTTTCAAGGATAAATAAGTATGGGCAAATTAATTTAGCGGATCTTTCCCCTCAAGCTAGGTGTACTGTAAACTGTGTTTTAGAACAAAATTAGACCTTCCCAGCAGTGCTTCCACCCAGACCCTTACTAAAGCCAGTTGCAAAAATGTAGAAGACCCCCAATCAGATCTCAAAAAACGAGGCTTAGCAGAAAACTGGTGACAAAACGTACTTCGAAAGTAAAAGTAGGCCCAAATACCCCCTTTCCCAATGTGGATTGTATTCAAACCACTTGCAAGCAAGCCAAAGTATCCATAGCCAGCATCGCTCCAAGACTCGAAAACCCCCCCACCCAAGCACATGCAATAGAAATACTGCTAACGCTAACGAGCCATAAGTTAAGAATAGTGGCAGAGGCTTTCTTTAACTATGCCAAATCCCCCCTCTCCCACCATGGATTTTCTTCAAATGACTTGCAACCAAAATTACACATTCTCACGAGTGCTCTAAGACCCCAGAACTCAGTTGCAAAAATCTAGAACACCCGAAAACACATGCAATCCTGCTGCTAGGGCTAACCCTAACGAACCCTAAGTTACAAAACTTGCCAAAAGGCTTTTCCTTATGGATTTTGTCCCAACCACTTCTATCCGGTATTAGACCTTCCCAGGAATGCCCCAAGACCCGCCAACCCACCCGCCAAAAAGCACAACACCCCCAAACAGCCCAAAAGCAAAATCTCATACTTACAATATTTCTCGGCCTTCGGTCCAAACGCGCTGTGTAGCTAGGCCATAACTCCGGTTTACCACCACGGATTTCCTGAAAAGCAAATGCAATCAAGATTAGACTGTCCCAGCAGTGCTCCCAGACCCCGAAACTCACCCACAAACAGCCGGAACCCCCCCAAAGAGCTCCTCAAAGGCAAGCAGGTCAGCAAAAACACAAAGAAATTTCCGCCTCCGATTTGGTCCAAACCACTGTTATCCGGTATTAGAGCTTCCCAGCAATGGCCCCAGAGCCGTCAACCCAGGAGAAAACGAGTAGAAGACCCCCAAACAGCCAAAGAGCAAAAGTACAAAAATGGGGACAGTCATTTTTTGGCCAATTTCCCAAATCACTCCGCGCGCTCTGTAGCTAGGCCCTAACTCCCCTCTGCCACCATGGATTTGCTTCAAACCTCTTGCAAAGTAAAGTATCCATAGCCAGCAGTGCTCCCAGACCCCGAAACCTACCCACAAACACCAGGAAGCCCCCCAAACAGGCCCCCAAAAATGCTACATTGAGCAAAATGTCAGAAATAGCAAAAAAATAAATCAGCGTGGATTTTGTCCCAACCACTTCTGTCCGGTATTAGACCTTCCCAGGAATGCCCCAAGACCCGCCAACCCACCCGCCAAAAAGCACAACACCCCCAAACAGCCCAAAAGCAAAATCTCATACTTACAATATTTCTCGGCCTTCGGTCCAAACGCGCTGTGTAGCTAGGCCATAACTCAGGTTTACCACCACGGATTTCCTGAAAAGCAAATGCAATCAAGATTAGACTGTCCCAGCAGTGCTCCCAGACCCCGAAACTCACCCACAAACAGCCGGAACCCCCCCAAAGAGCTCCTCAAAGGCAAGCAAGTCAGCAAAAACACAAAGAAATTTCCGCCTCCGATTTGGTCCAAACCACTTTTATCCGGTATTAGAGCTTCCCAGCAATGGCCCCAGAGCTGTCAACCCAGGAGAAAACGAGTAGAAGACTCCCAAACAGCCAAAGAGCAAAAGTACAAAAATGGGGACTTAGTCATTTTTTGGCCAATTTCCCAAATCCCTCCGCGCGCCCTCTGCAGCTAGGCCCTAACTCCCCTCTGCCACCATGGATTTGCTTCAAACCTCTTGCAAAGTAAAGTATGCATAGCCAGCAGTGCTCCCAGACCCTGAAACCTACCCACAAACACCAGGAAGCCCCCCAAACAGGCCCCCGAAAACGCTACATTGAGCAAAATGTCAGAAATAGCAACAACAAAAAAAACAGCGTGGATTTTGTCCCAACCACTTCCATCCGGTATTAGACCATCCCAGGAATGCCCCAAGACCCGCCAACCCACCCGCCAAAAAGCACGACACCCCCAAACAGCCCAAAAGCAAAATCTCATACTTACAATATTTCTCGGCCTTCGGTCCAAACGCGCTGTGTAGCTAGGCCATAACTCCGGTTTACCACCACGGATTTCCTGAAAAGCAAATGCAATCAGGATTAGACTGTCCCAGCAGTGCTCCCAGACCCCTAATTCACCCACAAACGGCCGGAACCCCCCCAAAGAGCACCTCAAAGGCAAGCAAGTCATCAAAAACACAAAGAAATTTCCGCCTCCGATTTGGTCCAAACCACTTTAATCCGGTATTGGAGCTTCCCACCAAAGGCCCCAGAGCCGTCAACTCACCCGCAAAGAAGTAGAACACCCCCACAAGTGCTGAGTCTTTCTTCATTGGGCGTAATCCAGCCCTCTGCTTTGATGGAAATAGGAGTCTGGAGGAGGAGGAGGATAGAGGAGCATGTTCTTCTGAACTTGTGAACCTGAGGAATGCAGACTGCGGCACCTTCAAATCAATAAGCAAACAAGTGAAGACAGTTCTGCTGATGGGCTTGTTTTTGTGATTAGGTGATTAAAGTTTGAATTATATTAACTGTGCACAACAAAGAAAGACAGACACACAGGAATGAAAGTGAATGAGGACAAAAAAGAAAGTTATTGATTCATTGTCTCATTTTCAGGCCTCGGTGTTAAGGTCCAGGAATAACAATAAGGCTTCGTCATCATAAACTGCGAATTCAGGCAGGGTGAGCTCAGTGTCACCTGACAGAGTACAAATTCCCTCATCTACGTTGCTGTCCACCTCGTCTTCATCCGGTGCGCTTTCACGTACTCTGTAATCTGGTGGTATGAGGTGCTGATTCATCTTGAACATTGTTAACCTCTCCACATTTTTGGGCGAGAGGCGGCTCCGTTTGGGAGTTACAATGGCACCAGCAGCACTGAAAACACGTTCAAAAGACACGCTTGCGAGTGGGCAAGACAAGTAGTTTAAAGCCAGGTTGGAGAGCTGTGGCCACAATTCTTTTTTCCCATGCCAATACGCCAATGGGTCAGCATTAACATAGACCTCTGTTGAGTCATTCAGATAGTCCTTCACCATCGACTCAAGGTCCTCCTCCAAGGTTCCTCCACTTTGCTTAGCTGTTGCTGTGACCTTTTGAGAACCAAACCAAGCCGAGCTAGCTAATCCTCTTCAGCCTCCAATGTTTCTGTTGTGTCTGGTGCAGATGATCCGGTTTCCGGTGTCTTTAACGGCTGAGAGGTCACTTGTGCCACAGCCACAGGTCCAGAAGTGGATTGTTTTGACTGGGGATGGCCTTTTCCTTCAATTTTCTGCCGTTCTCTTTCAAACCTCTTGGCTGACAAGGCTAGCCAACGTTTGTACTTTGGAACATGTTCATCATCAAAAGGAAAGAATGCTCGGCCTGCCAGCGCCTTTTTGTAGCGTGGATCCAGAATAGTAGCACAAATGTAATGCTGGTTTGAGTGGATCATTTTAAGACGTTCATCACCTTGTAGGCGCTCTAATAATTTCTCCGCCAAAACAAAAGGGTCTTTGTTTTCTTCATCTTTTTGAAACACAGAACACACCTCCTTCAGTTGGTGCTCCAGCATGTACAACAATGGGATAGCTTTTCCCAAATTACAGTCCTCCTTGCTGACTGCACGCGTGAAGACCTCAAAAGGACGAAGCATGCGTGTCAGGCTTTTAACTATGTCCCATTGCGCCGCACCCATCCTCAGGTCCTTCTGAGCTGTACCCTGTGTTAAGAAATAGTGATCGAGTACCGTATACTGCTCATACAGACGCTCAAGCATGTAGAAGGTTGAGTTCCAACGTGTTGCCACCTCCTGGATGAGTGCTTTCACTGGCATTCGACGTTCATGTAGCAGGCTCCTCGGATGCTTCCGGGCCTTAAAAGAATGGCTGAAATGGTTGCACATTTTTCGGCAGGTCTCCACTACCTCGTACGCTGGACTTTCTTTATCACTCAAGAATTTTTTGACAACCAGGTTTATACAGTGCGCCAAACACGGCACTCTGAAATACTGACCCAGCTCCATGGCCTTAACTACATTGGCACCATTATCCGTGGAAACATAACCAATCTGGCGTTTTTTTGGGGACAACCAGTCAAGGACCTTTGTGTTAAACCCATCCAAAATGTTTTGTGCTGTGTGACTTTTCTCCAAACCAAACATGGCTAGTGTTGCATGTTTCCGAGCAGCTTTAAAAACTTGGTCCGGGTCAACACCTGCGTTTAGCTTTGCTTTAACCCCTGAAAAAGAGACCCAGTGTGCAGTGATGCACATGTAATCAGCGCCTGCGCCACTGGTCCACATGTCTGTTGTCAGATGTATAGTGTGAACAGCACTCTTCTGCAAAGCTGCCCCAATCACCTCCAGAACATCTTCATGTAGTGCTGGAACCGCAACTCGGGCAAAATAGAACCGGCTAGGAACCTTCCATTTAGGGCAGAGCGCTGCCACTAATTCTAGAAAACCAACCCCTTCTACAAAAGAAAAAGGGAGAAGGTCCAGAGCTAGCATTTTAGCCAGCTTAGTGTTATACAGACGAGTCAGTGGGTGGTTGCGTTCATATTGCGCTTCTGTAAACAACATTTTTTTAATGTTGCCATGGACCAAGCATTTACGGGATGATGATGATATCTTCGACCCAGTTACACTTGCTGATGAACTTTTTCGCATTGGTGTTTCACTCTCTCCCACACTCTTAGTGTGGCTCACATGGGGTGTGCTGCTGACAGGGGTACTGGGTGTAAGAGAAGTGTTTGACACGTCTTCTTCCTCCTCGTCATCATCAGATGAAACATCAACGTTTTCTTGACTTGCACTTCGGGCTTCCTTGATCTCCTTTAGGTGCGCAAACCATTGGACAGCGTGCTGTCTCTCAAGATGACCTCTCTGGCCTCCGGTACCATAGTTGGTACCAAACTTACCACGACTAACTGCAACCTTACAATTGCTACAAATGGCGAAGTTTTCCCTTTTTGGGCAAACACTAAAGAAGTCCCAAGCTGGGGACTTGAATTGTCTGTCGGGCCGGAGGAGGCGGTGATATTGGTGGCGGTGGTCTTGCTGCTAATGCCAGATGAAGTGGAGGATGTGGATTGCCGAACTTTAGTACGTTGTGCACTTTCACCACCACTAATTGAGGTCGAGGGGGATGGAGGTCCCTTCTTGCGAGGAAGAAATATGGAAGCGGTAGGTGTTGGTGTACTAGTTAACTCCAATGATTATTGTGTTTCCATTGCCTCCTCGTCTGCATCATCATCACGCTCAGCAGCTTCTCGGGCTAGGGTCAAAATGTCTCTTTGCTGCATGCCCGCTGGGGCTGCAATGACCTTTATGATGACTGGCTCGTCGTCGTGAGAGGTTTCATCAGCAGCAGTATCCGTCACTTCTTGTTGAGCCTCATCACACTCCATAGCTATGAGTTTTTCGACGACCTTCCTTTTACGCTTAGGTACCTTTGTCAGATCATGGTGTGCCTCACTCTCAGACGGCCGTGATGGTTCCCAATCTTCATCCAGATCATCAGAAGGAGGTGGGCTTGAAGAAGATGTAGACACCCCCCTTGATCTTTTCCTTGCTAGGGATGTGGAAGACAATGAATGATCATCAGGAGGAGTGGCTTCCTCAAATGATACCTCGGTTTGATTGTCGATTTCCTGATGTGCCCCTACTTCGGGAGGAACAACTATTGTGGGCACTTGTGACCCTCCATGCACCTCTGCCTGCGCATCTCCTTGCGCTGCCTCTCCTTCAACATGTACTTGGGCTTGTACTACTACTTGCACATGTGGTTGTTGTTGCGGCTGTGGTTGTTTAACACTTGTCAGATGAGTTACAACAACCTGTGTTGATTCAGGGACATTGCTGCGACTTTCTTGCGATGAGCCAACATCACTGGTCGATGGTGATTGAAGAAGTACACTGACTGCCTCTGCAGCACTCAAGGGCTTGGACTTAAGTTGGCGTGGTGGTGGAGGCACTGAGCCCAATGGAGCGGGGGTGCTGCTCCCAGCTTGGTCCCCAGCAGATCCTGCTGCTGCTGCAGGCGTACTTTTTTTTTTACTCTCAAAAAACGCGGCGGCCGGCACACCAGCCTCCTTGGTAACTTGCTTCTTCTGCTTCTTACTGGCAACTTCCTTGCTAGAGGAGCTACTGAGAACTTTTTTTGGGGCCATCTTCTTCAGAGCAGGTCAGAACAGCAGGCCGCAGTTGCACGAGTTGCAGAGTTGTCTGTGGCCAGACGTGACGTCGCGTGATGTTATGCTGCACACACACACCGCTGCAGGACTTCTTCCTGGCACTGGTGGTTCTCTTGAGTCTTGTGCACCTAAAAGCAATGGAAGACAGAGGAACATCAGTTCAGTTATACACCCCAAAAAAATCGAAAAACCCAGAAAAATCAGCACAATCCCATGCCCTCCATGATGTTTAAATTCAAGACACCCCACAGAAAGACTAGGCCCATGCACCACTCACTACCCCTGGTGAAAAGGCCACAACAGGCCAAAAATCCGAAAATCACAGAAAAATCAGCACAATCCCAAGCCATCCAGCCCCTCCATGATGCTTAAATTCAAGACAACCCACAGAAAGACTAGGCCCATGCACCACTCACTACCCCTGGGCATAATGGATGAAAGCTAGGCAAAATGGGTGCAGGCCTGAGAACACTGCCTGCATTCAAAATGGCCCTGTCCCTCCCAGCACATGGCCAGGGCCTATAGCAGCACTCAAAATGGCCCCCACCCACATGGCCTGTCCCCATGAACACCCCAAAAAATCGAAAAACACAGAAAAATCAGCACAATCCCAAGCCATCCAGCCCCTCCATGATGTTTAAATTCAAGACAACCCACAGAAAGACTAGGCCCATGCAACACTCACTACCCATGGTGAAAAGGCCACAACAGGCCAAAAAAACGAAAATCACAGAAAAATCAGCACAATCCCAAGCCATCCAGCCCCTCCATGATGTTTAAATTCAAAACACCCCACAGAAAGACTCAGTGCACCCACCACTGAGTAACCCTGGGCAAAAGGCCCCAAAACAGCCCAAAAATCGAAAATTCCAAAATTGTAGTTGCAGCAACTGTAATGCCCCAAACAAACTTACTTGTGAAATTTCTAATCCAAAAGTGATCCAAAGAAAATAAAAAAGGCCTCAAATCCAAATATCCAGCAGCATCCACAAAAAGTAATCCTTCCACCTCCAGATCCAAATGAAAAGTGACCAGGAGATGGACAAAGCACTGGGAGGAGCCTGCTGGACAGGAACAGGAAGTTGAAGACTGTGGGGCACTTCCTTCCTCCCACCCCCCCTCCCCAAAATGGACTCCTCGCAAAAAAAGTACAGGCAATAGTCAACCTGAGCAGTTATTCAGATAAAAATCATCATTTCCAGAAGGTTTATGCTGCTTGCTGGTGGATTTCTTGTGCAGAATTGCAAATTTTGTATTTTCGCGAGTGCGAGATTGTTGCTGCTCGCCGCATCTACAAGCTCGCAATTGCGAAGTACCGCGATACGTGATCACGGCGTACTCGCATTGACAAACTCTCGCTGTGCAAGTTGGCAAGCCGCGATTACGTAATCGCGCTCGCCAAATTCCCGCGGGATCCCGCAGCAAGATCCAAAATGGCGCAGCACTCGCAAAATATCAAGAAAAACAACTCGGCAAACGCTGAATGATGGTAAGTAAACGCCGCGCGCCGCAAAATTGAATCACCAGGAAAAAAACATCCGCTGCATGCGAATTTGCGGATTTTCGGTAAATTCGCGAGCGTTCGCGGATTGCGAATTTACCGAAAATCCGCAAAATCCGCGAGCGTAACGGATTTTCCGCCCATGCTTAATAAGTAGATAGTGGTGGATAAGAGATTGTATAAGTAGATAGTGCTGGATAGGTGATTGGAGAAGTGCATAGGACAGAGAAGAGGATTCCTAGGCTGCACGGGTACTAAGTGGCTATTTAGAAGACTTTTCCAATAGTATGTAGCTGGTTAGAGGTCTGCATGCATTGTGCACAGAATATTGGAGGTGTAGTTGTGTTAGTGGCTAGGCCATTACATAAATACATGACTAGTATGATGACAGTGCTCTAAACAGAGTGACTGGTGAATGTATAAGTGTTTACGTATTGGTGTAGTGATAGAATAAGTAGATAGTAGTGGATGGGGGTTTGGAGAACTGCATGGGATTGACAGGAAGATTCCTAGGCTTAATGAGTCCTACTTGGATATTTAGTGCAGTGTACCAATAGTATGTATCTGGTTGGAGGTCTGCATGCATTCTGCACAGGATATTGTAGGTGTACTTGTGTTAGAAGCTAGGCCTTTCCATAAGTACATAACTGGTAGGTGGAATGATTACAGCGCTACAAACATGGTGTCTGCTGAATTTATAAGTGGATAGATATTGTCAAAGTGATAGCATAAGTAGATAGTGCTGGATCGGTGATTAGAGAAGTGTATGGGACTGACAGAAGGATTCCTATGCAGCTTGGGTAGTACCTTAGTATTTACAAAACTGTGCATACATAGTGCATAGAATGTTGTATGTATACTTTTCTTAGTGACTAGAACTTTCCATAATTACATCACTAGTAATTGGAAAGATTACAGTGAAGCTAACAGACTACATGGTGATTTTATAAGTGCTTAGGTATTGGCAGAGTGATAGGATACGTAGATGTTTTGAATGTGGCTTCTCACAAATAAGCCACACCAAATCACTGCACTCCCACCTGGGAGGCAAATATATCATTACACCTTTGAATAATATACACTTTTGAGCATGTCTTACCAACCCTGGCACAGCAAGAATTCAACACAAAACAAACAGCACCTTTTGAAATGTGGTTTTATTTAACAAAATGCAAAGACTATCACTTTTAGAATAAGGCTTGGGGTTTAATACATAATACTCTCTAAACAAAAGCTGTCTCAGATACCAAATGCATTACATTCAAATATATGTTGCAAACTTATAATCTAAAGGCATGAATCAATAACTATACTGATTAATAAACAAGCAATAACTGATATAAGGTAAGATACACTGGACGTCCTGCAAGAGATAAGAAAGATATATAGACAGAGTAGAGGATCACTCTGGATGTGCACCTCCCACACCACAAAGAAAACACCTCAAATGATCACAGCCACTGGCTCATATCACAATGGCGATAACCACTAAACTCAATACATCACCTGATGCATACACTGCCCACTTTTGGGCGGGGGAAGTCTTCACACAGCCGGGGATCAGAGCTCAGCAATCAGGGTTCAATCAGAGATAGACACATCTGCCCTCACTCGGAATCCACCAAACTTCCACCAGACCAGTGGAGGCACCCCCTTTTAATACAAATCCAAACATAACAATGCTTCTAGCAAGCCTCACCCCGTTGTTCTCATGAGAGCCCGTACCAGTCCGCTCCAAGGCCAAGGCATCTGTTGATCAGGCCTTTGCTATGGCTTCGGGATGGACCATGTACATTCCTCTGATAAGGACCGGTTTCCTCCAGTCAGAAAAGTGGGAAAAACAGGAGGAAAGCAAAACATGCTCTCTTCAGCTCTGCAGCATCGTGCAGGACAGAAAGGCCCAAAGCAAGATGGAATTGAAAAGCAAGATGGCATGAGAGCATGTCAAAGGCAATAGTCCCACCCCCTTTTGTACCGCTTTTGGCCGCCATAAGTGTGGCAGGGTATGCTCAGACGTGAGTCCCTTGCTCACTTTGCCACTGTATTCAAGCAAGCCGGGCTGAAGACGGCTGGTATGCCAGAAACCGGTCCTCGGAAGCTTGTTTCCGGTCCAGGGAAGACATGGCTTGGCGGTTCGGGCTGGACTGTTCCAAAGAGGCACAGGGTCAGACTTATTTGCATATAGCCATCTCTGAACTGGGGTGGCAGAGTGGGCTAAAGAACGGTGATGGATTAAACCCAGATCTTTTGACTGGGTGTGAGTGTTTGATTGATTCAGATGCTCCGTCCATCTCCACCCTCTTTTGTAAAGGCAATAGTCAGCACTGCCATAAAGCAAGGTAAGGTCAGAAAACAGAATGGTCAAAGCCAATAGTAAGAACTCATAATTCTCACCAATGCACAATACAATACACATTCCTGCACAACTGCACACCTTCAAATACACATCCCACACGCTCTGCTCTTGGCAAGACTGTTCCACTCCGTAACAGCTCCCACTGAAAGACAGCAATATTACAGAACAGAAGAGAAGCAGGCAAATGCAGGACCATTCTACATTAAGGAACACACTAAAGTCAATTAAAATGGTAGTGGTGAGGGTCATCATAGGGTGCCAAAATCACAAGGGTGGCTCATTTATTACATTCCACCTCCTGACCCTCGACCATCACCTTTCATATATATCAAAAACTGAATCACATAACTAAAGACATAACTATCAATGAAAAACTGCATTTATCATCTAAAAAACACAACTATGATTAAAAAACTCAATAAAACCACAAAAGCATATGTCAAAGCAAGTCTCAAAACGAAAGACACAATTATGTCATTTCTCAATTGAAAGCAAACCATCTAAAACTACATGTCATAATTAAAAGAAGACTGCATTTCTCAAATACATGGAAAAGCAATAACTCTGGTGCTAAACTGAAAAGCACAAAATACATATCTGGATACCTGTTGAATGGATACACAAAATAAATGAATCAAGCTTTTGAACTTCTACTGCTTAGGCAGCCAAACTAATATGAATTGACCGCTGAAAAATTAAAGCATCATCAACAGGTGTCTCTCTGTTCAGTCTCTAACTCAGAAAATATCTGCTCAAATTGCAGCACAACATCTCAGTTGTTCACCTTCTTTTGTGTTCAAACTAACAGTTCATCTGTGTGAAAGATACACAGCTCTTGAATTTTGTTTCCCTCACAGTTCAATAAAACAACTCCAATTGCAGCACATTCTGCTGCTCACTATTTACCTAAAAACCAACAGTCTGTCTGTGTGAAAGGCACACAGCCTTCTCACTTGTTGCGTCATCTCCACCTCCAACACATCAGTTCACTTTGCTTGGCATAGAAGGACCACATCCGGTCCACCTTCAGCAAAGGCAGAGCCGATCCGGTCTGGTTAGCCACAGGACTTCAGCTTCCCTCAGCTACAGAATATAAACCTTCCACTGACCTGCTTGGCCACTCCACCAGGCTTGGGGGAGAGGGGTGGGGGGTTGGGGGAGGGGACAGGGCCCACTCATATGGGAATGGGGCACCACGCACACCAAGGCACCGCAATATGACAATCTGAAACGAGAAAGAAGTATCACTTTTCTTGCGAAACAAAGACAATTCAAAAGCACACTTTTTCTGTCTTGCCTGAAAGTAAAATATTTCCATCACTCTCTGCATAGCTCTCCTCTAACTCTGGGGAATTGCCTGAGAATTCTACCCACACTTTAACTTCTGAATACTTGATATGAGAATGAAACTCTCTTCTTCTCTTCACAGCAAGAAGGGCTGGGCCAGTTTCCGTCCTGACTATTTCTCCACTCACTGCTGGATATGTGCTCCCTTTATCTATTGGCAGAAACTCAAGACACTTCATCTGCTTCCGTAATTTTCCTTACCTCAACTGGCATTTCACTTTCTATGGGACTTGTCTGGCTTGTGCATTCTGATTAAATCTAGGGGAAATCCCTTCATTTTCTGCCCACCTGCTTGTATGATCTTTATCTCCTCGGTACTCGTATTTAGGTATGCACACCAAATCTGAATCGTGTCTCCAACATTTTAGCCTTGTCATCTGTAAGGAAATTAAAGGTTCAGTCATGCTCCGTCAGCACACTCTGGGGAATCTTATATTCTCAATATCTACCCCTGGAATGTTCATGAGGACCTGAGAAATCACATTGTAATACTCTCTGTCCAGTATCTGTCAATGCGCAATAACACAAAAGTATCTGTAACTTTTGAAAACATATTTTCCTTTTCCGTATTCCTTACAAAAACTATAAAGACCACATTTCTCTTGAACTGACACACAAAATAGACTACCACATTTCTAAATTTGCTACATTTTAAAACCATTCTACAGAAACTGCTTGTGCAGAGTTAAAAACATTGCTGCATTCATTTCCTAAGATAATATTTCTCCCTGTAAAACAAAATTCATTATTCACCAACATGTCTAATTTATACCTACGAACAGCGATCGTTAACTTAAATAAAAAAAAAGGTCTGTTCATTTTCCTCACGTTCTCTAAACTCACATTTTTTCACATCTGACTCATCCTAGCTGTTCAAAACAAATGGCTTGAGTACATGTGTAATTCTCTCTTCCAAAAAAAAAAAACTTGTTTTCAAATTGCTTTAAAAATACATCTCTTCAACTAATGTTCAAATCTGTTTCAAGGGTGGCAAAAGGACACATTTTAACTCCTATTCTCTGTACCTTTTTCCTACTTCATTTTTTCAAACTATCAGAAGCTGCTCTCTGTGTGCTGTCTCTCAATCCCCCTTAAGCGCTGCAACTCCTTCTTAAGATTTCTGTGGAACCTGCTGGGCCTATTGCCAAAAATAACAAGCAGAGCCTTCGTTCTGGCCCCCACCTTCCTTATTTCCTCCAAGGCCGAAGTGCCATGCATGCTTGCCAACTTTCGTCTGCTCCTATCTGCTCTGCAACTCTCCTCATGGGGGGGGGAGGAAACCTGCACCTTTGCAAGCCTCCCAAACATCTATGTCAAAAAAGCTGTCTCGGCCTGCTGGGGCGAGGAACTGGGACGACCTCTCCCATTGGAATTCCTCCTCAGTCTTCACAGAAAGCCTGACCTCTTCTCAGAGCTGCTGGATGATCTCACTGCAAGCCTCCCAAACATCTAACTCAAAGATGCAAGCACTTCACCATCACTGACTGTGTATTTCATTTTTCCTCCTGCACCAGATTTTTACGTGCCATTTCATGTCTGAGACGGAAAGAAAATTCTCAACCCTTTCACCTCTTGTCAGAACGAAACAGAATTCACAAGCTAAGCATTTTATTCAACACTAATACACCACTGTCTACCTTTCTTCTGTTCTTATCTCAAAGCTATAAACTAGCCCCTGTCAGACCATGAGTCTGTATTTCACTTGTCCTAGTGCACATTGAAAATGCGTTTCTGTGCAGCACAAATTCACACCTCATGTGTAATCACTTCCTATGTTAAAATATTGTACATTCTATTACTTCTAATCAGACCATATTTTTACATTTGTTACATTTTACAAATTAAGAACAACCAGGACAACAAGAAACTCTTTCCAGGCATTTTCAGAAAAGGACCTAATTCATGAATTTGCCTGGGAAAGCAATTACAAATGCTCCTTTTATTTTATCATGTTCTCCAAAGATGTCAAAGAAAGAAAGAACATCCCACATTTCAGGGTTCCAGTCAATTCCACCCTTTAAACGCACTGTTGTCCTATTAACCTTTCCTCTGCTTTTCACATACTTATTTTGCATGATACAATCCATATCCTTTTTCTCCCTTAGTCTGGCAAGTTTCCCACGTATATTTGCAATCATTTATTCTGACAGGCTAACATTGCAGAGGTATTTTTGGCTCCACAAATGTGTCTCTCATGTCTCAAATTCACACTGCAGCTGTACATGTTTTGTATACATTACTTAATAAACAATTTGTTAAGGGTTCATGTGCTGCAATCACCTAATTTGTAACCCCTCTTTACAAGGGTTGCTGTTTCCCTCTTTAACATCAGTATTTTGTCCTATTTTGTTGATTCATGGCATCTTATGTATAGTACTCTTGACACTTAAAGTAACACACTGATTGTTTAGTGACAGGTGATTCTTGGAGTTATCAATGGTTCTTGTGAGGTGAAGGACTGCCTTAATTGCACCCCTTCATCGAAATCCACCTGCTTGACTCACATGAGTTAACCGCTTAACGGCTTGGTTATTTCCACGTGAGGCGTATGCAAAAAGCTTCTGGGCACACCTTACAGCAGCTACAAAAAGACACGCCTTTGAATAGAACAGGGCTTCACTTTTCTGCTCGGCGTTTACCACGAGCGTTGCGGACCCGACCGGCTTGACTCCCGAGAGACTAACGTCAGTGAAAGCCGCAAGGACCTCTTCCCCCTTGATATCCTACGGTCCAGAGACCCGCAATTACCGCGCGCTCCCTCCTCCTTCTTCCCTCACAGTCCTACCTGATTCAAAAGACTCCAGACACCGGACCCGATCCTCTGAGGTTTCCGAACTCCTCTTCCGGTATTTCTTCTTCCGGTTTCGAGTGGACGATCTTATGAGAATCCTAGAAAGAAAGGAAGGAACCTATTAGTTGCCAGGTAACCGAGTGCTTCCTCGAAAGCAAAAGAAGACTGGTAAGATTTTCTACGAAGAAGGCTGCTCGTTTACACAGTTAATGCCTAGACATTTATTGACATCTTGAATAACGTTCAGAGACATTATTTATCTTGAAGTTTAATCTTGAAAGACTATATAGCTGGCGATATTTACTGAAGGAAGTTGAGCTTCAACATAATAATTGTAACTATTGTTGCAGCATGAAAATAGCTGTATACGAAAGACAATAAGATGAATAACTGTGATTACTGAGAGTTTAGAATTGGGGTAAGAAAATACATAACCAAGTGGAACTGACCATTCTGATTGAGTATTTGGCAAAAGATACTGTGTGCTTAATCCAGTATCGTTTTGGAGTATTGTTTGTTTTCTTTTTGCTTTCTTTTCTTGTTATCTTTGCGGGACCCATTTTGTTAAGAATCTGCTTACAGTTTAAAAGGTACAAACTTGGTGTGGGAGTGTTAAATCATGTTTTAGACTAACCCTTTTAATCCTTATTAACCAGTTAAACATTGTTAATCATTCCAGAGACCCAACTCCAGACAACATGACCGCCCTCAAGCTCGCCACTCGAAAACACCACCAACTGATCCACACCACCAAGAAAACCGCATTCAAGGAACGACTGGACAACAACGCCCACAACAGCAAGGAACTCTTCAACATTGTCAAAGAGCTCTCCAACCCCAGCGCCGGAAACAACGACATCACCCCATCACAAGACCTCTGCAACTCCCTCGCCTCCTACTTCCACAACAAGATCGCGGACATACACAACAGCTTCAGCACACAGCCAACGCACCCCACGACGGCACCGGCACCCCCCACCACCACCCTCCACGCCTGGACCCCGATCAACACCAAGGAAACCCTACGCAGGATGAACTCCATCCACTCCGGATCTCCAACCGACCCCTGCCCTCACCACGTCTTCAACAAGGCCGACTCCGTCATCGCGCCCCACCTGCAGGACATCATCAACACCTCCTTCGACACCGCAACCTTCCCGGAGAGCTGGAAGCATGCCGAACTCAGCGCTCTACTGAAGAAACCATCAGCGGACCCCACCGAACTAAAAAACTACCGCCCCATCTCGCTCCTCCCGTTTCCGGCCAAAGTCATCGAGAAGACCGTCAACAAGCAGCTGGCCGCCTTCCTCGAGACGAATAGATCCCTCGACAACTCGCTGTCCGGCTTCCGGGCCAACCACAGCACCGAGACCGCCCTCATCGCAGCCACTGATGACATCCGAGCCCTGCTCGACAACGGGGAAACAGAGGCCCTCATCCTCCTGGACCTTTCCGCGGCATTCGCCACTGTCTGCCACCGCACCCTAGAGCAGCGCCTCAGCAACGTCGGAATCCAAGGGAAGGCACTAGAATGGATCATATCCTTCCTCGCCGGAAGGACACAGAGAGTCCGCCTCCCCCCGTTCAGATCAGAAGCCACCGAAGTCATCTGCGGCGTTCCTCAAGGCTCCTCACTCAGCCCCACCCTCTTCAATGTTTACATGAGCCCCCTTGCGGCCATCGCACGCCAACACAACCTCAACATCATCTCCTACGCCGACAACACCCAGCTGATCCTCTCCCTCACCAACGACCCCGCCACCCCCAGAGCCAGCCTACACGAGGGGATGAAAGACGTAGCCGAGTGGATGATGAACAGCCGCCTGAAACTGAACTCAGACAAGACGGAGGTCCTCATACTGGGATCTTCGCCCTCTGCCTGGGACGACTCCTGGTGGCCCCCTGCTCGGGACAGTGCACCCAAACCAACAGACCACGCACGCAACCTGGGCTTCATCCTGGACTCCTCCCTCTCCATGACCAGACAAGTCAACGCCGTCTCATCGTCATGCTTCAACATCCTGCGCATGCTACGTAAGATCTTCTGGTGGATTCCCACCGAGACCAGGAAGACGGTCACCCAGGCCCTCGTCACCAGCCGACTGGACTACGGCAACTCCCTCTACGCCGGAACCACTGCCAAACTCCAGAAGAGACTCCAGCGAATCCAGAACGCCTCAGCAAGACTCATCCTGGACATCCCCCGACACAGCCACATCTCCGGACACCTGAGAGACCTGCACTGGCTCCCGGTCAACAAGAGAATCACGTTCCGACTCCTCACCCACGCACACAAAGCCCTACACAAACAAGGCCCAAGATACCTCAACAACCGCCTCAACTTCTACACTCCCACACACCAGCTTCGATCAACCAACCACGCCCTCGCTGCCGTCCCCCGCATCCGAAGAGCCACCACAGGAGGAAAGTCCTTCTACCTGGCCGCCAAGACGTGGAACTCTCTCCCGACCCACCTCCGCCTGACCCAGGACCACCTCGCCTTCAGGAAGCAGCTCAAGACCTGGCTGTTCGAGCAGTAGCGGACCCCCCTCCCCAAGCGCCTTGAGACCCTCCGGGTGAGTAGCGCGCTATATAAATGCGATGATTGATTGATTGAGTTCTCTAGAAGTTAAAAGCATTTTGTGTTTTTTAAGGTGATAACGTTTCTTCAGAATCATCAGAAAACTGTAGAAGTGATTACATGGGCCTACAGATAATTGGTATGTTATAAAACAATGGGGAATAATAATTTAACGTAATTAGACTTGAGAACTATTGCAGTATTCATTGTTCCGGATGTTGTTGCCTTAATAGATGAAGATTTTATCTGCTGATAAATCAATCGAAGAGGGCCCAGAGCACTTCAGTAAGAGAAACCATTTGGATCCCTCAAGACGAAGATCCAGTGTTTGTTTGTTTCTCTCTCCACTTCCTATTTCCCTTGGGGACAAATCAGCTCACCAAGAGTTTTTTTTTGGGGGGGGGGGGAATTTGTTTTTATTGCAGTATTTCGAACATTGGCATATACAAACATGGACGTTGCATCAAGTATATATCATGAATTCACAGGTCATGCCTTAGCAATATCTATTATACATAGTATTATATTTTTTGTTTTAAGTCTCTTACAGTTACAACAACTCCCACCCTCCCACCAATTACCCCGGCACTAAATATATCAATATACACATTCCTTGTACTGCATTCATATTATTTCATGAGAAAAAACAATATATACTCTCAGTGTTCAATGGTTCCCCGCCATGTCCGATTCACTCCCTATGTCAACAGATCAACATGTTTTTATTGTTGTACTGTTCATCCGGTCTGTCTCTTCCTGCACCTGTGTTTACCTCCTCAGTAGTTCTTATATGGGCCTCGTCGAGGAAAGGGGTAGGGACAGGGGGGAGGTGGGGAGGAAGAGGGGGGAGGGGGGAAAAGAAAAAGGGGGGGAAGCTCACCAAGAGTTCTCTTCCTTGTTGACCTGGTTGATTCATGAGGGAATTGGGACCATACAACTTCAAGAAGGAAACAACCGGAACGCCGTGAGTGATCGTGCAACACACTTGAAAGGGATCCAGCCCTTTCTGCCTAACGTAGCAAATTATTTATAAGCCTGCTTTTACAAAATACACTTAAACACACACTCCAATTCTCACTTAACACAGCACAATTAGCTCACTCACAGGCTAGCACACCATATGGGCTACCTCCAATCCAAATATATACATATATCAATTGGTATCTGAGAGTATGCTTTTAATTTCTAGAAAACATATTTCTTTCCCTTTTAAATCAATGTTCATATCCTGCAACCGACTACGCCAAAAATGTTTTGAATGTGGCTTCTCACCAATAAGCCACACCCAATCACTGCACTCCCACCTGGGAGGCAAATATATCATTACACCTTTGAATAATATACACTTTTGAGCATGTCTTACCACCCCTGGCACAGCAAGACTTCAACACAAAACAAACAGCACCTTTTGAAATGGAGTGTTATTTAACAAAATGCAAAGACTATCACTTTTAGAATAAGGCTTGGGGTTCATTCCATAATACTCTCTAAACAAAGGCTGTCTCAGATACCAAATGCATTAGATTCAAATATATGTAGCAAACTTATAATCTAAAGGCATGAATCAATAATCATACTGATTAATAAACCAGCAATAACTGCAAGATCACTCTGGATGTGCACTTCCCACACCA
Source organism: Lissotriton vulgaris (assembly GCF_964263255.1). Taxonomy (NCBI): domain Eukaryota; kingdom Metazoa; phylum Chordata; class Amphibia; order Caudata; family Salamandridae; genus Lissotriton; species Lissotriton vulgaris. The sequence continues at coordinate 483,454,479 of NC_141693.1, read as the reverse complement.
TAAAGAAAACACCTCAAAGATCACAGCCACTGGCTCACATCACAATGGCAATAACCACAGAACTCAATACATCACCTGATGCATACACTGCCCACTTTTGGCCAGGGAAGTCTTCACACAGCAGGGATCAGAGCTCAGCAATCAGGGTTCAATCCGAGATAGACCCGTCTGCCCTCACTCGGAGTCCCCCAAACTTCCACCAGACCAGTGGAGGTTCCCCCTTTTAGTACAAATCCAAACATAACAAAGCTTCTAGCAAGCCTCACCCCCTCGTTCTCAAGAGAGCCCGTACCAGTCCGCTCCAAAGCCACAGCACAGAAGATTACTTTACAGAGTCCAAAACACTCAGTAAGAAACTCAGAAACCGTGGCTATCCCAGAAAATTGGTACGGCGCTCTCTGCAAAAGGGCTTGGTATTGCCCAAGAGAAGCCCTCTTGGAACCCAAACAAAAAAAAGAACAGGATAGGCTAATCTGTGTGACCACCTTTTCCCCTGTTTCCAATGCAGTCGGAAAAAGTGTGTTGAAACACTGGCCTGTTCTCAATGCAGGTCAACTGGCTCTGGACCGCCCCATGTTTGCTTTTAAAAGAGCAAAGAATATAAAGGACCATCTAGTGAGAGCTTCCCTACCACAGCAACCCCTCAAAACTACAATAAATGATGCATGGGGTCTGCCGCCACTCTTGGGCCATTCAAAATGTGGAAACTGTGTATGTTGCAACTCAACCATTGAAGGCAAAACTTTTGAGTATGTAAATATAAAATTTGACCGTAAATACTTTTCTAACTGCAACTCCACAAATCTTGTATATGCCATTTTATGTCCATGCATGCTCATTTACATAGGCCAAACAAGCCAGAAAGTGAAACTACGAATTGGCCAACACAGAAGCAGGATAAGGTGCAAGACAGCTAATGCACCGCTTGTTGAACATTTTTCAGAAAAAGGTCACAGTGACAAAGACTTGGTATGGACTGTGATAACAATCATCAAACCCCCTCCTCGAGGAGCAGACATGTCCCTTTTGCTCAACAAGGAGGAACTCCATTGGATCGTGAAAACCAACAGCATCAGGAATGGCCTGAATCGTCTAGAAGATTGGACCTCCCTACTGTAAACAAAGCTTACAAGAAATAATCCTCTGAACGTTATTCTATGTACTGCAGTGTGCCTGATTAACTTGAACATTGTTCACTTTTTTCACAATATTCACCACCTTAAGATGGCTGCCGCGTCTGCACACCATGACTAGAGGTTTCACTTCCACAGTCCTTTCTCACTGTTCACAGCCTAACCGGCTCCCACCTCCGCAGTCCATCTTCGCTTTCTGCAGACCACATGGTCCTTTTAACAAACTTGCCACATGGGAGCTCTTTAACACCAGAACCCCACTATCTGCCACAGCGCCGTTGACTTCTGCATGTAAGTAACCCGCTTGCGCCGTTTCCTCTCACCTCAGTCCCTCCATGCCTCGGTGGGTAATTGACTCCCCTGAAATTTCTTCCCAGATCGAGCTATTACGCTCCCGATCCAGACGACTCTCCTCGCTGGACAAGGCAGTACCGGTAATTATTCTACCAGTAGCACGCCATGCCGCTCACTCCCCTGGTCACTCTCGACCGTCTTAATGCTGAACAATTATTTTTCCAGATTCCTCCATTGTTCGCGGTATCCGCTGATCCGATGCATTGCCTGTTGTAATACGCGTAGGTTTATGCATTTACTCTTCCCAGTCGCATGCTCCGTATAATGTTCACTTGCACTCATAACAATTGTGCCCTTCACTACATGACCGCACCACGGATCCCGGTTCAGCCTCCGTCTATATTTTTGTTTTATGGCTAATTGAACTTCACTGCCCACATTTCCGACCGATCTCACTCCGGTCACAGAGTCACATCGAAATTTGGAACGCTTGTCTCCATCACTGCGCCCAAATAGTCTGCCCTCACAGGACTTGATATTTTGCTCCTCAATGCGCCGTTAATTTGTCATCACTGGCACTCAAATACACCCCTTCCAAATGATTAAGTCCTTTCCCGGTTGTCTCACGAATTCCTGGACACTGAGATCCACAATGCGCCGTTTTTCTTCACTACGAGCACATGAACACACTCTGCTTTAATGGAAGAGATGAGGTTGCAGTTTTCAAATACAATATGCCTAATTTCATGTCATTTTTTTCTTTCCCCTTTTCTCCTCCTTTTTTCAATGTACTGTATAAATGTATAGAATTGCGTTAAAAGGCAGTGTAATATTTAAAGACAACAATGACTATAATCTTGTCCTGATGATGATGCCCCTCATTTAACTTAAGGCATCGAAACGCCGTCGACCAAAAAAACCCCTTATGCAATATGACATTTAAAATATTGTGAAATGCAATGGTATGGTTATAACAATCTTTGTCTGTAACACTGACTACAAGTACACAGAAATATTTTTGCTTTGCTCCTTTTACCATTCTGTTCGTTGTTTTGTCTGAATGTTGTGGGTCACGGCTGTGCCCACTTGTTATTAATGTACTCATTCTGTTTTATTAAGAGAATTGTTAAATAAATTCCTTGTCCGGCTGGACAAAAGACATAACACTTATCAGGTGTGTGATTATCAGTTTAGTATACCATTGTGTCCACGAGTAGGGACCACTGTTTTTTTAAACACTCTTCAGCACTGCAGCTTCGTGCAGGACAGAAAGGCCCAAAGCAAGATGGAATTGAAAAGCAAGATGGAATGAGAGAATGTCAAAGGCAATAGTCAGCACTGCCATAAAGCAAGGTAAAGTCAGAAAACAGAATGGTCAAAGCCAATAGTAAGAACTCATAATCCTCACCAATGCACAATACAATACACATTCCTGCACAACTGCACACCTTCAAATACAGATCCTACATGCTCTGCTCTTGGCAAGACTGTTCCACTCCGTAACAGCTCCCACTGAAAGACAGCAAGACTACAGAATAGAAGAGAAGCAGGAAAATGCAGGACCATCCTACATTAAGGAACACACTAAAGTCAATTAAAATAGTGGTGGTGAGGGTCATCATAGGGTGCCAAAATCACAAGAGTGACTCATTTATTACAGTATATAGTGCTGGATGGGTGATTGGAAAAGTGTATCGGACAGACAGGAGGATTACTAGGCTGCATGGGTAGTAACTTAGCATTAGCTGGCTAGAGGTTTATATAGATACTGCAGAGCTGAATGTAGTAGTGCATGTATAGTGTTTGGATTACTTAATCTTGCCTATACAGTAGTAGATATCAAAATATTCTAACATTTTTTTGCAGTTGTTGTTCATCATTTAAATTTAAAAAAAAACGAACTATAGAATTATGATCTGTAAAAGAGAAGAAAAAATAGTTATAATGTATATTATAATTTTATAAACACAACATAATTTAAGCATAATATAAATGATTTACTTTGTCTTTTTTGCTGTTCTCAGAATATATTGAATTTCACTATAATTAGTGATTTCAATGTTACTCATCACATAACAGCGGCAAAAAACAATCAATAAGATTGTTTAAAAAAACAATTCTGTGTCAAAAATATTTTCAATAAAGTCAACAATCTCTGCACATTCCATAAAAAAACACCCTCAATAACATACCATATAATACAAACCACACATATATAAAATGCTTCTTTCTAAGAGAATTTAGTTACTACAATTTCCTTTTTAATTCAAAAGCCTTCTCAACAATAGCTTCAATTTGTATCTTCTTTTTATAAAATGCTGATCTACTTTTATATTTCTTCAAATCTTTCAACAAATTCAAGACAACTCTATTGTAGAACATTCACTTTCTAATTTCTTCATTCTGACTCTTCCTCCTTTTACCATACATTGTTTCATTAGAACGTGAGTTCCCATTATTTTTGCTTTTTTTCTCAAATTTTTTTGTTGTTGAGGCATTCTTTCCACTTTCCACAATGTGCCCACTTTTTCCAGCCTTTGAAAAGTTTTTTAATAAATTATTTTGTTCTCTTACCCCAAGACTTTTTCTTTTTCCCCACATATTCTTTTTCATCTAATTCTTGCTGTTGAGTTTTCTTCAAACAATAGTCCTTTTTAGGTCTCGCGACCTATCGATGTGCGCAAGCGCATCGAGCGGAGCGAGAATTCAAGTGGCGAAAACATCGTCAAACTAAGGGCTTTCAGCCCCGCGGTTTTCATGCAGTTCACGTGAACCACGTGATTAAACATGCACGCGCATCTGCAGCATTTCTCCTGCAGGCTCGCAAAAGGCTCTCCTCCCTCCCCACATCAAAGTCATCAATCACCCTCCCACAGGCACGCCCCCCCACCAGGCTCTCCCGCCCCCATCAGGCTTCCCTCCTAATCCGCCTGCCTCCCCTCGCGCATTCACGCCCCCCCACCAGGCTCTCCCGCCCCCATCCGGCTTCCCTCCTAATCCGCCTCCCCTCGCTCGCATTCCCGCCCCAGGCTCTCCCGCCCCCATCCGGCTTCCCTCCGCGCATCTGCCTGCCACACTTCTCCATTTCGATGAATACATGAAAGCCATCGGTAAGGTAAGCGCTGCATTTACATCTCGCGCGATGGCTGTAAAATGCTGAAGTCAGCCTTACTACAGAGCTGCGGACGCATACAATAAAAGATAACTAGCCGTCATTCCGAACCAGGGTCAACCTCGCTACACCTCGCCCTTAAAATAACTTACTATAGCTGTCCCTCTCGCCTATATAGAACCACTAGCCGTTAGGACAAGATAGATCATCACCACACAAAATCATCACCCCACCAGGCTCTCCTGCCCCCATCCGACTTCCCTCCGGCCATTTGCCACACTCCTTGCCTCTGTCTTGCCTCCCCCTCCATTCTCCTGCCCTCGCATTCCCGCCCCCCCACCAGGCTCTCCCGCCCCCATCCAGCCATTTGCCACACTCCTTGCCTCTGTCTTGTTACCAGGAGCTTTCCCTCCCCTATCAGACTTTACCACTTCCATAGCAGTCGGCTTATTGTATTGCTTGTTTTAAGTATATGGTGTGACACTGATGAACAAGGAAAAGGCGGAAGAGGCACATTCTGCAGTCCGGCACCTTATACTATATGCATATGCAACGCTGCAAACGTCTCAGCTACTTACAACCCCTCCCCCCTCCAAACAAACATTTTCACTTTTGTTTTTATGCTCCATCCTGCACCGCATACCTGACCTCACCAGCCACATGCTGCAATAAAGCTAACAGGGTGCAATGAGTGCACAAGAAAACAGGGTGAGTCATAGCCGACTCGTTTGGAGCGTTATTTTTAGAATATTAACGTTCTCGCCTCCGGAAAATTCCTCCCTTGTCTAACTACAGCCAAGTACGAACCGAACATTTCACAACATTGCATTCTTTTCCACAAAATCAATGTTTCCCTCTTTTGCAACAAGCACAGGGCCTTTAGAACTGCCACAGCCACGGTTATTTACTAGGAAAGCGCTGTACAAAGAAAGTTTCAACACTGCGCATTGCCCTTTGGCCCTCATTAAACGGTATTTGCGCAGCAAACACCTCAAAGCTGCCAGCTGTACCAGAGATACATCCCCGTTTCACCACATAAGTGTCCCGAAGGCCAGGGAAGGGGCCGAATTAGGATGACGGCGTACCATTAGTACTCTTAAGAGTAAAGTGACAACTTTAATGTCTTGGCGCCATTATTTTAGGTGTGCTGAAACCGAATCAGGACGTCACAACGCCTGTTCCAACTAGTGCTACGGCAGCGTCCAATCAGGTGGCATTCTCACTTAACCTCAAGCAGACAACGTATTGTTGTTGCGTTTGCATAGCGCCTCAAACCCCTAACACAGCTCAGAAGCACTTTCGGGCGTCATCCGCAGGACGCCAATCAGTTCGTCAAGTGTCGCATATAGAGCGTGGGTTCATAGAGAGGAATGTGAGGAAAGGGATTTGGGTTGTTGTAAGACGCCCAATTGGGTGCCCCAAAAATGTTGGGGCACACTTTCTGCTTCGCTTATGAGTGGAGTAGAACAAAGAGGAATTTGACATTTGCATTTTGTACGTAGTGTGCACGCCTCGTGTCCAACAGTTCAACCCGGCATGCTACAACCAGCACGGGCTAGTAAAAGAGGCCCAAGCTGCAAGCCACAGAGCAAGTACTTCATAAGGAGGTGAACGAGCACCACGGCCCCTGGGGTGACTGCCGACAGTTGCCCTTCCATCGAGCCCCGACGTTTGCAGGCCAAGACTTTCTCTAGGTCCCATCATTGAATTCCACATCTGAAAACACTCGATTCCAAATTTTGAAACAACTGACACTGGGTCTCAAATAAGCAAATTCCAGGCACTGCATAAAAATCTGGCACTGGATCCCAAATTCGGAAATATATGCCCCTCTGTTCCAAATTAGCAATTGTTTTGAACAGGCTCTTAAATTAGCATAAACGCTGCCCTAGGCCGGAAAATAACAAATGACGGACACTGGATTGCAAACCTGTAAACATGGATTTTAAATTATAAAACGCTGGGGACTGTACACCAATTTTAGTTAATAGAGGGGGAGGGGATGTTAGTACATTTTGCAAATTTGATAGTGAAACACATTTGGTATCTGCAAAAAAAATATAGCCACAAATATATATTTTAAAAGAAAAGAAGTTGCTCCTGTGATCTTATGAGACCTTCAAAAACATCACAACATCAGATACACTTAAAGAAAACAGGTCATTATATGCATGCCTTTTAATTGCAAATTATAGTGCACTAAATAAATAGTATGCAAAGTACTAATCCCGGAGTGGGTTTCGAATGTACAAGACAAATTCACCACTGGTAATCAATTTTGGGGCGTTCTGTACCAGTGCAGATACTTAATTCGGCAGAAAAATACAAGTTGCCTTCATGGACAATAGAGAGAGCGAACAAGAGATTCTACATTTGAAGAATGTAAAATAGCAGCAAAAAATGAAAGTTGAAAGATGTATTGGCATGTTCTGCTCAGGCGTTTCCCACTAGCCCTTTCTGTACATTAAGAACACTAAAGACGGACTTAAGAAATTAAAACAGTGCTTTCTCCATCCACCAGTGCCACTTTTACCCACACAGCACCACTTTCAGACACACAACGCCACTCACACCCACGCAAGCCCACTCTCACACACGCAACTCCACACTCACCCATGCAATGCCACTCACACACGCAACGCAACTTACCCACGCAACGCCACTCACCAACGCAATACCACTCACACATGCAACCCCACTCATCCACGCAACACCACTCACACATGCAACGCAACTCACCCACGCAACCCCTCACACATGCAACGCCACTCACACATGCAACGCCACTCACACATGCAACGCCACTCACACATGCAACGCCACTCACACATGCAACGCCACTCACACATGCAACGCCACTCACACACGCAACGCCACTCACACACGCAACACCATTCACACACGCAACGCCACTCACACACGCAACGCCACTCACTCAAAGCCACTCACACCCACTCAGTGCCACTTTCACCCACACTGTGCAGTGCACAATAGGTCTTGCAGTAGGAAAGTTGGAGCTATTGGTTTTGTAAATGACAAAGCCCTTTATGTTTTTTAAATGAAAACTAAAATAAAAGGCATTGTTATTTGCAATTGTAATAGCTCCAACTTTCCTACTGCGAGACCTATTGGCAACGCCAGTGCTTGTTTGTTGTTTCCTCTTTTCTGTTTTTCTAACCATGATAAGTTTATTTTAATGATGATGCCTGAAGACAGTGGATCCCCTTGATCAATTAACAACTTTATAGCACAATGTTAATATCAATTATACACTAACAACTGAATATAAAAATACATCAAATGTATTCAAGATGTAATAAAAACTAGATATCATATAAAAAGCTACAATAAAATAAGCAATAAAATGAACACAATTCACTATTAAAATACAAAAAATTATACAATTCAGATATAATTCAATAAAAACACCAAGGATTATGACCCGCATAACCACATTAAAGGACAGAAACATGTAAGACATTAAGGTTTGTACAATACAATTGGTGCACTCTGTGTCCTAATCTCACTCGAAATACAGCTCACTACTAATTATGTGCTTGTATAATGGTGCTGGAGTCTTGAGTTGCACGAAGAAAGTGCGTTGACGCGTTTCGATGGACAATATGATCACTCCATCTTTATCAAGACTTTAATCATTTTCTCTGTCCTATTAGCAGGGTCATGTACAATTATATGCCCTACAACAAACATACATCATATTAGTACAATTGAAAATATTACATTACATCACAGTACATAGCTAGTGGTGTTAAGGTTATACATGCAGATGTCACATTCCATCTCTACTAATAGACAAGCCCTCTAATATCAAATACATATGACTGCATGCCTATCAGTAAACAACACCTCATCTAAAAAAAAATAATAATAATAATAATTCGTCATGGAGATATTCCTACCCTACATTTAGTTGGACCAGCGTTGTGAATTAGGCGCTCCAAAATTAATTTTCTTAAATTAGAGACATTTGTAGTGCACAATTCTCCAATACACAGAAGACCAGATCTGTTTAATGAAGGGATTCATGTCACTAAGGTGAATGTCACATATCCAAATGGTCAGGGCTTATTATGCCTAATCTAAGTGTCACCATGCCAAAATCAGAACGTACCTTCGTATCTCCCTGATAATGGAGCCACAGTTTTTGGAAATGGTTTAAAATACTGTCCGTTCCTTTCCTAGTTTTAGTAGATATAGGGAAGAGGCTCCAGCATGGATCTGCCTATAGGACAAAACATAGCGGGGAGCACGTTTTAAGATACGTTCTATAAATCAAATGCCTGTTAGATAGAAACAATTAGTGTTATACTCCTCCCATACTGGCTAAGGATAATTATCCTTGAAAATGGTAAAGGTCCCTTCAATCGGTCATAATTTCTGTGCGTCTCAAGTCACATACGCAATACTGCTAAAATAGCGAACTGCACGGCCAAAATATCCCAGTAGGTTTCTAAATAGAATAACAGAAAGCACATGACAGAGATTCATTTAAGCAATAGGTTTAGAACCCCATAGTCACGGTAACTGTACTAATAGCAAGGCCCCTGGAGTTACTGGCCCCTCTTACCTTGTCTAACTGGGTCAGGCGTTCTCGTGTTACCTTCCGAAAAGAATTGCAGAGGTTGCATGGCCTCGGCGGTGTTTAAACACCCCCTTACTCTTCCATCGGTTGGAAAAGTTCTCTCGGGCCAATACGGTCTCTCGATATCACATCGGGTCTAAGTACACCCTACATGTGTATCCTCTGTTGTTATTGGACAAAGGTGTAAAGGTCCAAGATGAAAAATATCTGTAAACAAAATCAATTTAATATTATTGAAGAAAATCTATAAAATATTCTATCCTATTACTAAACAAGCACATTCTACATAAAAACCAATTAAACACTTTATTTTACAATCACAATGAATTTACTGCAGTACACATCTACTAATTGGATAATTGTAGGAATGACTAAGTGGTGTACAAGTGCATGGACACCATGCGGATAGTTAGAGTGTTGGTAGTTGACAGCAGGAGGAATTCATAAGTGCTTATGTTTCAGCAGACTGATTAGATAAAGACATGGTTCTGTCAGAAATGGTTGCAGGACTAGACTCGGACTGACCGAGTGATTGCTAACTTGCATGTCTACTACTTGCATTTTTGCACGAGTAAATCAGTAGTCTGCAGGGGGTTAGGGGACCACACAGGTTGTGCACATTTGGCTGTAGCACTGCATCTGTTAAGGCCTGAGTCATCGTACAAGTGCATGGACAGTGACTGGATAGTTAGAGTGCTGGTGGTTGATAGCAGAGTGACTTTAAAACTGCTTGTGTTTCAGCACAGTGATCAGATAAAGACATGATTCTGTCAGTATGATTGCAGGAGTGCACAGAGAGTGACAGTTTTATTGGGGTACTGCAATAGTCCCACCTAAGCTATTGCAGGAGTGAATCAGTAGTCTGCAGGGTGTTAGGGGACCGCATAGGTTGTGCACATTTGACTGTACCACTGCATCTATTAAGGCCTGAGTCATCGTACAAGTGCATGGACAGTGACTGGATAATTAGAGTGCTGGTGGTTGATAGCAGAGTGACTTTAAAACTGCTTGTGTTTCAGCACAGTGATCAGATAAAGACATGGATCTGTCAGGATGATTGCAGGAGTGCACAGAGAGTGACAGTGTGATTGGGGTACTGCAATAGTCCCACCTAAGCTATTGCAGGAGTGAATCAGTAGTCAGCAGGGGGTTAGGGGACTGCATAGGTTGTGCACATTTGACTGTACCACTGCATCTATTAAGGCCTGAGTCATTGTATAAGTGCATGGACAGTGACTGGATAGTTAGAGTGCTGGTAGTTGACAGCAGAGTGAGTTTAAAAGTGTTTGTGTTTCAGCACAGTGATTAGATAAAGACATGATTCTGTCAGGATGATTGCAAGACTGTACAGAGAGTGACAGTGTAATTGGGGTAGTATGTAGCTGGTTAGACATCTGCATGAATAGTGCACAGAATAACGTACCTGTAGTAGTGTTACTGGCTAGGGCATTCTATAAGTACACAACTAGTAACTGGAATAATTACAGTGCAGCAAGCACAGTGCATACAGAATTTATAAGTACTTAGGTATTAGTGCACTGAATGAATAAGTGTATGGTGCTCTATGGGGGATTGCAGAAGTGTCTCAGTACTAACAGAGCAATACCTGCTCTGCAAGCAAACTCTTTATAGGATTAAACTACTGCATACATCTCTACTGCTACATTACCTTTCTACAACTACTTTTAATATTACACCTAGCCAAATACAAAGCAGAAACCATTCACATTTCTCTGCTATAAGTCTCACCATATCACTGAAAAACATAATAAATGAGTGTCTCTCTATCACAGCACTATCTACACCACATAAATTCACAGAATACACTTCAAATTGAAACCAAACCCCAATAATTATGTCGCATATTTTAACTATACATCTTTAGAGACTTATAAAAACTAGACTCATCTCTAATTCCTTAAATCTACATATATATTTCCAATTTTAAATCAACACCTAAAATTATGCAGTACACTACTAATGTACATATCCACACACTACAACAAACTACCATAATCAGCAATCCCTATTCCAAAACATACATAATACTATACAAAGTGTATATTAAACAACATTTAAATACATTACAAAAAACTGCAATAAATATTTCTTCATTAAAAGATAGAATAACTTCAAATTTTATGAATTATATTGTATGTTTAAAAACAAAGACACCGCATAGTACACCTTACAAATTGATAACTCACCTTTAAAAACTGATTTGTAAATTATGAAGTATAAGAATCACACACTAAATTTTCTTATGCACACAATGAATAAAATGCACTGCTCTCAGCAAAACCAAAAATTGGCAAAGTTTCCCTCTTATTCTACACACATATACATGTAAATATCAAATTCCATTGCTTCCCAGCTTAATTCAAATTCTAAAACCCATTCCTATTGGTTACACATGTTAACCCTTGCCAACTGACCTCTAACTGAACCAAAATTGCTTCTGGAATTTTCTGGAATCGCGCCTAGACTGTGCACCAAAAGCGATGGAACCGCCGATCCAGACGAGACTTCAAAAGTATATAACAAATAATGTCAGACTTTTTTTTTATAACACACTACTTCTAGCCATACCAGTGACTACGGACATCGCACTACAATGCATATTACTTTCATATTTATAAGGAATACACATTTTAATGTCACACATAACTTCTAACCCTACTCCCCTTCTGCTTCATGCCTGTTTCCATAGTAACAGTTCATGGAACACTCAACTGAGCTCATAGGTCACAAGTTCAGCACACAATGTTGCAAATTCAAACAGCAAGTGTGCTTGACTGTCCAAAATATCAGCTTATCCTATCTAATGTACCTTTCAAACAATTTAGTAACCAATAAGAAACATGCTTTTTAAACACATAAGCATGCACCCTATTTTTTACTCTATAATGTTCTGAAACACCCAATCATGTCTCTTCTTTTTTTTTTAACTGCATCTAATCCACCATTTTAGAGACCGCTTATCCTACCAACTGCCTACTTCACCTACAGCCATCTTTTCTGTCCATCCAGACTTCCATTCAAGATGTTTAAAGTGTGGATTGTTGGACAAAACAATATTTTCTGGTGCAAAAGGTATGCTGAAAGCAGAGGTATTGACAAAGACCTAGCTTTTGCAAAATGTAGACAATAAATGGATTGGACAGAGAGGATTAAAGTGGCACCAATTGATGCCATTGGTTAAATCCTTTTTGCATCTCCAACCCCCTGACCTCATAATTGTGCACGGTGGTGGCAATGACCTAGGCACATTGACTGGGGTAGATCTGGAAATGCTAATGAAGAACACCTTTGCAGAATTGATGTTACTTTTCTCCCAAACTGCCTTTGTCTACTCTAACATATGCCAAAGACAGAAATGGAACTGGTCCAATCGATTTTGTCCTCAGATTGAGAAAGCAAGGAAAAATGTCAATAAAGCTGTTTCTGCTTATCTCAGAGATCATAGTATGGGGTCCATATTCAACAATCTGTGTTTTAATATGGATGGCATCTACAGGAGAGATGGTGTACATTTCACAGATGAGGAAAACAGAGTCTTTCTCAACAACTTTAGACTCTGCATAGGCACTTACATGTAGGTGCCAAAATCTCCCAATAAACACAAGGGCTCTTTTTGATACCACCCAAGATTAAAACATATAACCTAGATTTATAATAAAAATATCTTAAATTTTTTTGCTGGGAGTCGCGCACCCAGCGCAACTGGGAGTCACACACCCCTTGCGTTCACACCATGGGGCCGTGCTGGGAGTTGCGCACCCCTTACGTTAACACCAGGGGGCCGCACTGGGAGTCACGCAGCCCTCGCGTTCACACCAGGGGTCACACTGGGAGTCACGCACCCCTCACGTTGACACCCGGGGGCAGCGCTGCACGTCGCGCTATGGTCGCGACTCAAAATTTTTCAACAAAAAACCCGGCTCCTACCACTAATTTCTATTTGCTCGGGGACCCCATCTCCCGCCCGATAGTAGCAAACAGCAGGAGCCGGCCCTGGGGGTGGCAATCCCCAGGGTCATCAAAGGCTCCAGGAGGGGGGCCCGCAGCCCCCTCACAACTTTTGAAAACTTTTGATTTTAACAGTTAGTACACCGGGAAGGTGGTGGTCCCCGGGGAATGGGGGGGCTTGTGCCCCCCCACAAGGGTTTTATTATAATTAAAAAACTAGGCCCCGGGGAGGTGGCATTTCCCGGAGCTTTGGGGGGGCCCTTGCAGGCCATCCCCCGGGACCTGGCCCACCAGAAGGTTAAAAATAAAGAAAAACAAGAAAGCCCTTGCATTTTTTTTTTCATCTGGATCGCTGCACCCAGCAAGCATTCCGCTGTTTAAAACAAAATGCTTTTTTTGGCCCTGGGGGTCCTTGTGGGACCCCCTGAGCAGGCCAAGGGGGTCAGGGTGTTTCTACCCTGTCCCCCTTTTCTTTCTCTTCACCTTAGTTTATCTGTTTTACTCTGACTCACTTCTACCGAGGCACAAGATAGCTGCCAACACTTCCTGGTTAGGAGCGTTGACAGCCAATTAGAATAAAGCTTGTGGTCAGGAGGGTGCGCAGATCCACTGCGCCTCTATATATCGAAACTTTTATTTTTTTATTTTCTCTACTGAATGGATTTTACACCATTTAAGAAAAAGAGTTCTTTCTGAAACAAGGGCTACCTTTGTGCCAAATTTGGCGTAATTCCATTCAGCAGTTCGAGCTGTAGACATTTTTAAAGTTTACGATGGGAAATGTTTTTGAACCTCTTTTTGTCATTTCTCAGGAACTACTGAACGGATTTACACCATTTAACCAAAAGAGTTCTTTCTGAAACAAGGGCTACCTTTTTGCCAAATTTGGTGTAATTCCGTTCAGAAGTTCGGGCTGTAGGCGTGTCTGTAGGCGTGTCTGAAGTTTCCTATGCGAATTAACATGGTGAACACACGTTTTGGGACCCCCCTTTTTTCTCGGACCCCACTTGCCGAATCACCCCACAAGTTTTGAACATTTTGCAAAGATTCATCAACCGGCGCCAAAGTTATTGGGAAAAGAAAAAATGCTTTTTGAATAGAAATGATGTCTTAACTATAACTACCTACTGGCGACCGCCAGTAGGTAATATATATATATATATTCACTGAAAAAACCATAGGTTTCACACCAGTTATAGTTAGGAATTAGCATTTAAAAAACCTTTGAAATTCACTGAAAAAACCATAGGTTTCACACCAGTTATAGTTAGGAATTAGCATTTAAAAAACCTATTAAATTCACTGACAAAACCATAGATTTCACACCATTTATAGTTAGCTGGAAATTTTACTGACATAAAACCATTGAAATTCCCACGTTATAGTTAGTTGGACTCACTATAACTTGCGCGCCTGTAATGCACTGCTGATGACGTCACATATTACATCACTCATGACATGGTCAGTGACATCACTCATGACATCACTGATGACACCATCCAGTAAATGTGTGTCTTTCTGAAAAATAAATTTGTTTTATATATGTATTTGTAAAGGTCGATGGAAGAATAAATGTTTAAATAAGTGTGTAAATGGATGTTTTTTTAAAAAAAAATTGGTTGGGTAACTGGCTTATTACGTGTATCTTAGTGAATACATATATTAGCGAGTATTGTTTAAATATTTAAATGTTTGTATCAGTGTTTCTCTTTGTGTATAAGTGGCTGCAGGGGTTGGTGACTGACTCACTGTTTGTATGTGTTTTGAAGACAGCATATGTGCAGGACTGTATGGGTGGATGAGTGTGTATATGTGTGTGTTAGTGAGTGAATGACTGTCTCACTAGTGTCTTCATTAGTAACGACATATGTTTTAATCTAGTATATGTGAGTATTGATGTATATAAGTGAGTATAGTATATATAGTGAGAGATTGTAGGAGTTCCTGTTTAAATAAGTATGTGTTTCTATAAGTGATTGTTTAAGAGAGTAAGTATGGGTAAGTTTCCTTAGAAGTAAGGTGGTAGTGTGTGTATAAATGTATATGCAAATAAATGGATGTTCAATAGTTTATTTGCATGTGGGAGTATGTGTGTGAGTAACTTTTGGATGACTGCTGATGTGTAACAGGATGTATAGGTGTATCACTACATATGATGAGTGAGTATATATATAAGTGACTATATAGAACTGTTGGTGAATGAGTGGATGTGTATATAGATGGTGGAATTACTGAATTGGTTGTTGTTACTGGTTTGGGTATCTCCATTTTTTTGAAAATGTTTGTTTCTATTTTTGAATATGTGTTTCAAGCGTTACATTACACTGAAATTAGGTCTGTCACTCTGTCACAAGGATGGTGTCATCAGTGATGTCATGAGTGATGTCACTGACCATGTCATGAGTGATGTAATATGTGACGTCATCAGCAGTGCATTACAGGCGCGCAAGTTATAGTGAGTCCAACTAACTATAACGTGGGAATTTCAATGGTTTTATGTCAGTAAAATTTCCAGCTAACTATAAATGGTGTGAAATCTATGGTTTTGTCAGTGAATTTAATAGGTTTTTTAAATGCTAATTCCTAACTATAACTGGTGTGAAACCTATGGTTTTTTCAGTGAATTTCAAAGGTTTTTTAAATGCTAATTCCTAACTATAACTGGTGTGAAACCTATGGTTTTTTCAGTGAATTTCAAAGGTTTTTTTAATGCTAATTCCTAACTATATAAGACCTGAAAGCCCACCAGGAATCTCCAGTATGCGCCAGGGGACTGCATTGCAGAGAGGTGTAATGAAGCCACAACCCTTTTTACACCTCTCTGCAACGCAGCCCCCGTGCATGTTTGAAGAGGGGGAACTAATTCCCCTTGCATACTGGGGGCCCCTGGGGGCCAATTAGCCCACCTGGAACCTCCAGTATGCGCCAGGGGCTGCATTGCAGAGGTGTAATGAGACTATGCCCCTTGTTACACCTCTCTGCAACGCAGCCCACTGCCGTGTTTGCAGAGGGGGAACTAATTCCCCTTGCATACTGGGGGTCCCTGGGGTCAACTGGTCCACCAGGAGCCTCCAGTATGCGCGAGGGAGCTGCATTGCAGAGAAGTGTAATGAGGCCACACCCTTGTTACACCTCTCTGCAATGCAGGCCACTGGCACGTTTGTAGAGGGGGGACTAATTCCCCTTGCATACTGGGGGTCCCTGGATCATATCTGCCCAAACACCGATATTCCGAACGATTGTGAATTACTTTTCTTGAGAAACATTTGGATTTGGATTATCATGTCCTATACTTTGGAATTTTTGAAAGACTGACTTTGAGGATGCTATAAATTACTCAAGTCTGCCCGAATTGTGTGGGTAAAATTGATACCTAGTCACTTTGAATAAGAATATACTTATGTCTCGTCTAACATTTGGAAGAAATATCTAGTTATATGACAACTGGATACCGACATAACTTGAAGGAAATAAGAACGCCCTGAAGAAGTTCTGTTGTACAGAACGAAACCTTTCGGCTGGCTGTGGTACATAAACTTAAGGAAAATAAAAGCATTTGAATATACACCAAGATTCAGCGCTTCAATAAGGACTCTAAGTGATATGATTTGATTGGACTCATTGTGAAAGTGGTGCTGTGCCAAACTTTGGAATATTCTCCACTACTCTCTACTACTTACTCTCTCCTACTCCACTACTGTATTCAAGCTAGCCTGGCTGATCAGAGGTGATACCCCATGACCAGTCCCAGGTTGTTTGTTTCCTGTCCTGTCCTGGCAATTCGGGTTGAACTGTTTCCATGGGGAGCAGGTTAAGACTGATTTGCATATAGCTGGGTCCAAACTGGAGTAGCGTGGTGAGCAAAAAATTTATGGATTAAACCCTGATCTTTGAATGGAGAGGAATGTTTGATGTGTTCAGCATTCTGTCCATCATTTGTTCTTTTTGCTTCCCCAGAACATAGCAGTTTCCTTGCCCACAGCGGTGTGGGCAGGAAAAAGCTATGTTTGCTCTCTCTTGGAGGGAGCATATTCAAAACTCATGCTTCCACCTGGAAGAAGCTTTAAAAATGCTCCCACCCACTATGAGCAATCTTTTGAACTGCTTCCCTGCTCACAAGGAAGCTGGCAGGGAAAAAGGTCAAAAGATTGGTCCCACCTCAGGGAGCAGCATTATTAACTGTTCCCTGCGAGCGGGTGCAATGCCGGCTCCCACTGTATTCGAGTAGCTGGCTGGGGCCACAGGGACCTTGGAGCCCCACCCGCGGCTCCCCTGGAGGTCCCAACAACACTATAGTGGGTGCCCTGGAAGGGTAGAAGGGGCTCCATCTTTTGTTGCACTGGCCCCAAGGGTGGGGTCCCTGGGGCCGAAGTCAGCCTTGGGAGGGGTCTGTGCAATCCCTCTCCTCTTGAAAACTTCGCCAGGTCCCAGGGGATGGGGTCCTCAGGCCGAAATTGGCCTGGGTAGGGGGGCATCCCTTCCCCTAATAAATAATGCCTGGCTTTAGGGAACGGGGTACCTCAGGCAGAAATTGGCCCGGGAGGAGGGCGCCGCATGCCCCCCTTACCTCTTATAATGATACTGGGCCCCTGGGGGATAAGGTCCATAGGGTCAAAATCCATCCAGAAAGTGGGGCTGCATGCCCCCTTGAGGAAATAGAAATTTTTAAGTAATCAATGTGTCCCCCACTCGCACCCTATCCATGCACCCATGTTCCTTGTATGTCGTGTAATTCCTTTCCCGTGCCTGCCACGAAGACGCATATGCATTTGCGTCCAATGTTAACATGTCAGTTATTCAGTCCTCCAAAAAAACCACGTTAATTTGGCTTTTAGGCCTATGGTGCCAACGTCTTTACATGGTGCACTTTTAAATAACGCGAAGCACACGTTTTCCACGTTTCCTGGCTCAGTCGAGCCAGGCCCTTAATTGAGGCTCCGAGTCTCTTCTGTCTCTGAAAACTGCAGTTTAGGTATGCATCCCTGATCTCTGCCTTACTTCCTGCCCAGCGAAGCGGTGCCCGGCTCGGCCTGGCCTGCCTGCCAAGACAGTATTTTGCCTACGGTTATCTGCTCAGCCTCCTCGAAAACACATTCCAGTCTAGTGAAATAGGTAAACATGTTTCCGGCTGCAGAGCAAAGGGCCCGGCCTTCCTGTCCTCCTTGCAAGTGATTTACAGAACCCGTTACCATGGTAGGCCCATGGCCCCGCGCATTGCACCAAGACACGTATGCACGCACTAGCATTCAGTATTGAACGGCCTCTGCCCGAGAGACCTTTTACTTCAGACAATACATCCTCCAAACATAAGATACCAGATATGCTATAGGTGCAGGTCGTTCTGACATCCCAGACACCAAGACTCTTCTACTAGAGCTAAAGTCAAGCCCCCAGTTTCCCCAGTTACACGTCTATACCACGTCATGCTCAGTTGCGCGCGCACACAGGGTAAAGGTTTCTGCTGACCCTGCAGAATTTCATTATGCATCCACCCACTTATGACACTTCTGTGACGTTTCCGGTACACACCTACGTGTACGCCCTCTTACACGCCTCCTGTTACGCACATGTGTTCTTATCTTTCTCTTTTCACTTGTTACGCCTACTGTATTCATTTCAATTATACTGTTTTACTATATATAATGTGTGATGTTAATAAAATGTTGAATATCCCTTCCTGAACCTTAGTGGTGATGGAACTCGATGTCCCGGTTCTCGAGAATCTTAATTAAAGCCCGTATGACTCAGATACCACAGACTCTGCCTCTCATTTATTGAGCTATCCTTTATTGTCATTTAATGTATAGAAAAATAGTCCCGTTAATTTTATTTACCACATAAATCTGGCGCCCGAACAGGGACCCCTCCCCTTCATCACGCGCCGGCGATGTACGCAGGCCCCTGACCCCTTCTACAGCCGTGACGGATTCCTGTGCACACCTGCGGGTTTTCCTGCAATCTCCCTCAGGCCCACGGAGGAGACGGAGACTGCGGTCCGGCATCCAGACGAGGCGGTGAGGAATGCGGAGAGTCCCGACCAGAGCCCAAGCCGAGAGAGCAAGGTCCGAGGTATCCGGAGGCCCACCTGTTCCGAAGCGCATGCGTAGTAGCAGCGTAGACGTCGTAGCAGTCCAGTCCAGTCCAGTCCAGTCTCCGAGGCCTTCAGTTTTGCTTCCCGGTGAGTACCGCTGTTGGGAACGCATCTAGACGGGTTCATTAATTTGTGCCCGGTCAAGACGGGTCTGGGTACACAGACCCGGTCCAGACGTGTTCACTTAGGTGAATACGGTATGACGTGTCTCTTTATGGGACCGGTATGTCTGTACTGTTCTAGCAGTGCATCTAGTGATTCAGTATTCTAGTATTGTTTATTGTTTCTCGAGATTTTCAGAGTTTATGTTTTTCTATGTATCAGGAAGTATTAGTCTGAAAATGTTTTACTGTGTTTAATGTCGTGGTATGAATGATTGTTTGCTATTCATTACTGTGTTTATTGTGTTCACGTTCAAGTAAGTTAAAAAATCGAAGAAGCAGTTCCCGTCCCGCCTAGGGACACTCCAGGACATTTTATGTACCATAAGCATGGCTTAGATGCCATATTGTACTTGGACTTGTGGGTTGATTATACTAAGGATCTGGATGAGAAGTATAGATGGCCTGTCTCAGGGACATGGGATGCTGAATGCATCATGAGAGTAGAAGAAGCACTATGGAAAAAGAAAGCCAGACAATCCCAGAAAGATGCTATAGAATTGTGGCGTAAAGAAGCGCATAGAAGAACAGAGAAAGAAATCAGGAAAGCAGAGAAAGGTAGAGAAGAATCTGAAAAAGCTAAAGAAAGAGAGTTACTAGAAGAAGGAGAACGAGTTAGAGCAGAACAATTAGACAGACAAAGAAATGCCCTTATTACAGGCATGTATCCTGTCCTCGCTGAGGGCCTACCCAAAGCGACCCCGGAAATACCCCGAAACTTGCCGCCACCATTGGTCCCGACTAAATTACGTCACAAACAGACCGCAGCGGAGATTTTCCTTTCTTCTTATTTAGATGACACTGTTCCAGAATATGCAAACAGAAATCCTCCTCCAAATGCTCATCCTCCCAATCCTGTTCACATTCCTGTTGATGACACGACCCCCCCCCACTGTCTCATCTGCCACTGTTCCGGCCACTGGCCCTAGGAATCCTTTTAAACCACCTGCAACGCAGGGCCAACCTGCATTACCTGCATTACCTACACCTAGCTTACCAGCTACATTACCACCAACGACAGCACAGCCAGTAATAGTTGACGATCCCGCTTCAGGGGGAGCAGTAGGAGGTACTCCCGTCACCCCGCCTCAAATCAAACGAACCACACTCAGAGAAGCAGCATTACAACGCACACCAAAAGTAACTACATACACAGCCCTTAAACAGTACCTTACTGATTGCAGATATGACCCGGTACCAGGCGAAGACCAGATGATATTATATTCAATACGTATACGACGTGTTACAAACTATTTGACTATTTTACCAGACATGAGGGATCATTTAGACAATATATATAATTTTATTAGAACAGGGGAGAAACCAGAAAGTATTCACGAGGCCATGGCACACAGAAAGGTGGAGACTCAAGGTATGATCCTACAGTTTTTGATAAATTGTTTAATTAGGGACCAAGACCAGCCAGGTAAAGACAAAGAAGAAATGAAACTTCTGATTAAATGGAGTGACAACATAGCTGATGGTAAACATAGTAAACAAGGTTGTATAGAATCCATGTACAGAAAGATTCGTAAAGAAATTCTAGACATACACGCAAGGGAGAAAGCCGCGAGAGAAGCCGAGAAAGCAGATGATGAAGTCTCAGAAGACGATGATATAGAAACTGCGAGTGCAGATAGAATAGCATATGTAGGTAGGGCGAGGCCTTTTGACAGACCCTTTGACAGACCCATACGTCCAGAAAACCAGAAACGTTTTCTTTCTCCCATACCAGAACAATGTTCTCTTGAACATCTATTCCAAGCCACTGATAAAACACTGAAAGAACGAATAGGTTACAGTGAACTTAGTACCATGCCTGAACAGGAACTGGCCCGGTCAGCAGTCCAATGGGCTGGCAATACTAGTGTATATAAAGATGACTTAGTAGCGCAAACATTTTTGAATCTTTCACCAGACGAACAGCGATTAGCTGGTATGTACATGATCCAACACCTCATTACACTGTATGAAAGTCAGCATTCTGATCCAGGTCCCCTATATAATATATTGGAAGAATTACTCCTAAAAAGATGGAGAGGCCTAGGTACCGATTTAATTAATATCATTCTAGAACAACGCCATAAATACAGAACTTTCCTGACTCCACATTTCGTTCCTGTCCCACCTCCAGTAAGGAAACCATTTTACATAGACAGACAGAATCCCTTACGAGAAGTTCATCCCGTCCGGACCACAGGAGGTGAGCTAGAACGAGTATTCGTATACACCCCCTTGACTAAAATGGAATTATTGGAAATGAAAAAATTAGTACCGTGTCATGATAAAGATCCAGCAGGATTCCACCGTGAATTAAAAGACATGCTACTCATGGGGGATTATACGTATCCCGATATTATTAAAATGTTAAAGGTATTGTTGCCAGCCGGCATTTACGAAAAACTTAAAGAAAAAGAATGGGAGGTGGGAGATAAAAAGATTATTTGGGCAGAATTAGAAATGGAAGAAGATGGGCGAGTCCCAGGTACAGGTCTTGGGGAAAAAGCTAAAGCGTTACCAGGATTATTAGTACAGGTCTTGCCGAGGTTATTGACAGTTAAAAAGGAAGACTGGGATGCAATCTCAGCCTGCAAACAGAAACAAGACGAAGACACTAGTGATTTTTATTCCAGATTCGAGAAATGTTTCATTATTAACAGTGGCCTGAAAACAAGTAGTGAATCTTATCCACATCTTTTTGTGACTAAACTAGTCGAGAATTCTCTACCACAGGTTAAAAACAGAGTACTAAAAGTCGAGAGTACATGGCAAGCTAATACCCCTTCCCAAATGCTACAAATGTTACAGTACCACCAGAATCGAATCAGAGAAGAACACGAACATGAACAGAGACGTATGAAAGACACGAAAATGAAAGTACTAGTTGCCCAGTCCGTCCCAGCAGATGGTCAGAAGAGGGGTACGACACAGACTAGCCATCCTGCAGCTCCTGTTAAAGGGAATTGCAACTATTGCAAGCAGCCAGGGCATTATATAAACGAATGTGCCGTTTTAAAATACAACATTGCTACAGGCAGGACGAAAGAAAGACCGCGTCCACCTAGACCAGAACATGTTCCACAGAATATTCCGCAGAACACGCAACCTCCACAGAATGCACAACAGACAGTAACTGTACCCCAGCCCCAACCCATTGCTGCCACACAACATGTCACGCAACAAATGTACCAGTATGCACAGTCAGATTATCCTGATTATCAACAGTATTCATGAAACAGCCTAGAGAGGGAGGTTGGCTTTCCCCTTATCGAGGTTCCTGTAGATCAAGAGGGTCCCTATGTACATAGTCAGGTATTAGGGAAAGACAGAACATTTTTGATTGACACAGGGGCGAGCAGAACTACCATCAGTCATGACGAGGTTCCAGGGGCACCCCTCTCAGGCTCACAGAATGTTTCCCTTGGATTTTCAGGAAAGCCTATTGTTAACGAAGTGTCAAAGCCAGTTTCCCTAGAAGTTGGTCCATTGTCTCGTACTACAGACTTGTTACTTACGAAATCATGTCCTGAAAATCTGCTTGGTATTAAAACATTGAAAGCACTAGGAGCAGTGATATGTTGTTCTCCGGAAGGAGTGAGATTGTTTTTACGTGATTTTAAAGGACATTATGTGTTGAGAGATTTTGATCCAAGATTGCAAAATGTACCACAGCATTTATGGGCGCAAGGTCCAACTGATGTAGGTTGTATGCACATTACCCCATATCGTGTCACTCTCAAACAAGGTGTTGTACTGCCCCGAATCCGACAATACAAGTTGCCACCTGAGGCTGTAGCAGCCTTACTGAAAATTATTGACGAACTCATTGCTCAAGGAGTGGTTGTAGAAACTGACTCCAATGTATGTAATTCTCCAATCATTCCGATTCTTAAACGAACTGACCCAAATGCACCACCGGTCTACAGACTGGTGATCGATCTTCGAGAATTAAATAAATGCATCATACCCCAGTACCCAGTGGTCCCAGACATTTCTTCCCTATTGACTGCCATTGATTCCGAAGCAGCGTTTTTTACCGTTATAGATCTCAAGAACGCCTTCTTTAGTGTCCCCATTCATCCGGAAAGCCAGTACCTTTTCGGTTTCTGTTTAAATGGCCGAAGCTTCAAATTTGCACGTGCTCCTCAAGGGTTCACAGAAAGTCCTAGTATTTACAGCCAAGCACTGAAACGACAACTGGACAGTATTCATATGCCAACTGACACTGCCCTACTCCAATATGTTGATGATCTGTTAATTACTGCACGGACCGAACGTGACTGCGAACGTGCATCACTGACAGTCTTGTATTTTCTGGCCGAAAAGGGGCACAAAGTGTCCCCTTCGAAGCTACAATTCTGTGTCCAGCAAGTGGTATACCTTGGACACTTGCTGTCCAAGAGGGGTAGACAGTTGACACCTGATCGCATTCAGTTAATTGCACATCTGCCACAACCCAAGACACAAAAGGAAGTACGGGCCTTCATTGGCCTCACTTCGTACTGCAGACAATGGATTCCTCAGTATGCATATCTAGCCAAACCACTCATACAGTTGACAACACAGGAGGCAGCGACTTCGACTGTCCTCCCTTGGACTCAGGAACATACACAAGCTTTTGATGAACTGAAGAAAGCCCTATGTCAAGCACCAGTTTTAGCAACACCATGTTACAGCAAACCTTTTACACTTTTTGTCACAGAACGCGATGGCACAGCATTATCTGTTCTCACACAAGATCAAGCAGGGAAACACAAGCCTTGTGCTTATTTTTCTAGTACATTGGATCCAGTAGCCCAGGCTCTGCCTGCGTGCCTAAAATCAGTTGCAGCAACAGCTCTAGCTATCAGACAAAGCGACTCAATAGTGTTAGGACATCCTCTGACAGTACAAGTTCCACACTCCGTGGAAGTTCTCCTGAACCGAACCCAGACTCAACACTTGACCATAGCACGACTGACAGGATATGAACTGACACTGTTCCAACCACACATAGAAATCAGACGTTGCAACATACTAAACCCTGCTACACTGTTACCCTCGATTACAGCAGATCCAGCACCACATGACTGTGTGGAAGTCATTAATACCGTGACGAAGCCCAGACAAGACTTGACAGACATTGCATTGCCCGACCCAGACCTGACACTTTATGTGGATGGTTCATGTATGAGAACAAGTACAGGAGAGTTAGTAGCCGCATATGCAGTGACCACTGAAACTGAAGTCATAGAAACACATTGTATAGACACATTGTCTGCCCAAGCAGCAGAGCTCATCGCTCTGACCCAAGCCTGTATACGAGCCAAGAACAAGAAAGTAAACATATACACAGATTCACAGTACGCATTCGGAGTCGTTCACGACTTCGGTATCCTCTGGCAAGAAAGAGGTTTTTTAACTTCTCACGGCGCCAAGATACAACACGGCCCCCTCATTCAAGCCCTGTTAGAAGCAATACATTTGCCTACATCCATTGCTATCATGAAGTGCAAAGCACATACTAAAGTCATCGACACTATTTCCCAGGGTAACGACCTGGCAGATCGAACAGCTAAACTCACAGCTCAGACTCAAACAGACATTCCGACTGACGCGACAAAGACTGAAGTAACTTCACTGACACATTGCATGACAGTTAAGGATCCCACACTAGATGTACTCAACATACAGACACATGCGACTCCAGATGAAATCAAGAAATGGACTGAACAAGGAGGGATCCAGACAGATCAGGGATGGATGACGAAGGGAAGAGCCACATGGTTTCTCCCCGACTCTATGGTTCAAGTTATCATTAATACAGCACATAGTCCAGCACACTTAGGAGAGAAAGCCATGTTAGACAGCATTCAGAATCTTTGGTTCAACAAGCATTTACGTGCAGCAGCAAAACAGAAAGTACGTACCTGTATGATCTGTTGTCAGTTCAATCCAGGCAAAGGTATCCCCGTGGAACAAGGTGGATTTCATCCTCCTGACCATCCTTTCGAAGTCCTCCAGATGGATTATATCCAGATGGACAGATGCCGAGGATTCAAGTATGTCCTCGTAGTTGTATGTGCCCTTTCCCGATGGACAGAAGCGTACCCAGTCCCAGATTATACTGCTGTAACCACTGCCAAACAGTTGGTCCGTGAATTCTTCCCGCGATACGGCTTGCCCCGTGTCGTGCACTCTGATAATGGACAGCCATTCTCGTCCGAACTCATGAAACAGGTATCACTCCTGTTAGGATACCAGTGGAAATTCCACTGCGTACGACACCCCGAAGCCGCCGGTCTCGTTGAGAGACATAATCAAACTCTGAAAACACGGTTAGCGAAGGTCTGTGCAGAAAAAGGAGTAGATTGGATGGTAGCCTTGCCGGTTGCCCTCTTTTACATGCGTATGGTAGCCCATTCCAGAACCGGACTGTCCCCGTATGAAGTAGTCTTCGGCCGTCCCCCAAACATGTGGGGTACGCCTATGCCCCGTAAGATCACAGATGTTGAAAGTACTATGCTGACAGATTACCTGGCTTCCTTGATCTCTGCACTACTATCTTGTCGTTCACAGGTCGCGGCTGCCTTCCCGGACAACACCCAGGTGAAACCGCATGAAATCGTTCCCGGAGACCTGGTGTTGGTCCGCAACTTTGACCGCTCAAGCCCTCTGGAGCCCAGGTGGAAGGAACCGAAATTGGTGTTGATGACGACGCGGACCGCTGTGAAGATTGAAGGCAGAAAAGGGTGGCTACACTCCAGCCACATTAAACGATTTCATGGACTGTGTCCAAAGACTTTTCCCAAGGACTGCCCTGATACAGACTCTAAACTCCCCCTGTTAGAGAAAACTCCACAACAGGAGTACCGAGCCAAGTTGAGGTCTAGTAAGTCAGACAGCGTTTAATTGTTTAAGTCCCCCTCGGGTGAAGCGGTTAGACAGGTTTCTGACATGTATAAGATAGACCCAAATAGTCAGAGAGATAGGCGAATTGAAAAGAGAGAAAAATATTGCAAAAACCTGCACAGCAGATGCGTCATTACCTTGATTTTAATGTTTCTTCTGAGTCTTACGATCATATGCATAAGTTTAATGCTACATGTTTTCTTTCCTCTTGGTTCTCATGTACATACTTCCTCTAATGACACTGTAGAGCACACTTTCAGTGACCTGCCCCCTCACGAGCTGTCCTATCGATTAGCAATGCGCAACAACACTTTTATCCGTATGTTACACCATTCTCACCAGACCAGCAATGCCACAAATTGCTGGGTATGTGGCCGACTCCCACCCTATCAGAAATACAAGGGAGCTCTGCCCCTCTTTCCTTATCCGTTTACACATAATGGTTCGTGCGGAGCATGGTTTACTTTAATGTCCTCCCTAGACAGTAAGTCCACAGTTTCCCAAGGCAATTGGATATGGGGGAACCTTAATACAGTTATGAATAAAATATGTTTCCCAGACAAGGAAGGTCTTCCGCAAAGGACAGGGACCGATCTAGAAAATGAAGTGTATGGATTAGGTAACTTTACACTTAACCTCATGATTCTGAACGTTCAGTCCGAGACTAATTCGGACTTGCCGTTTATTACAGTTTTGCCAGCGAAAGGCGAATTATGCGTCAGAAAGAATGGTTCAGTACATCTAGGACACAGTGATTGTAATACTGTGGTCAAATTCAGTGATAAAGGGAAGTCTACTTTCAAAGCCTCTCGCCATTCTTATTTTATATGTGGTCAGACAGCTTATGTACGTCTGCCATTAGAAGGGAGATCAAGACCCCGATTGTCGACCAGACTGAAACAACATGGGAGCAATATACAGATTTCAATAAAGGATTCTTTTTCTTTGTAGGTCCTGTCCAAAATAGTAAACTGATACGCAAATTAACCAGAACTTTGGAAGCAGTAGTGAATGAGACTACTTCTGCTTTAGGTAACCTGACCGAAGAGCAGTCCGCTATGAGACTTGTTGTTCTTCAAAACCGCCTTGTCCTTGACATCATCCTGGCTGATAGGCTTGTAGAGTGATCGGATCCAGTTGTTGTATTTTCATTCCTAATAACGCGCCATCAGTGTATAAAGCAATAACAAGGCTTCATGAGATAGCTCACCTGATACACCAGAATCCTGGCACCTGGACTTGGTCCGGTTGGCTTTGGAGTGTGATATCCGCCTGGGGATGGAAAGTATTGTTATTCCTAGGAATAATACTGCTCATAGTATTCAGTTGTTGTCTCTGTCTGCAATGTGGGCCAGCGATTTGCGGCTTGTGCGCCACAGCTTGTATTCCCCGTCCAAGTGCACGTTCCCGTTCCCGAATGAAAAAAGATGAACAAATGATGCTATATGAACAGATAGATAGTCTCATGAAAATAGACATATCCTAAAAGGGTGTAGTCGGGGCCAAGGAGGGAATGAGGAAATAGAAATTTGTAAGTAATCAATGTGTCCCCCACTCGCACCCTATCCATGCACCCATGTTCCTTGTATGTCGTGTAATTCCTTTCCCGTGCCTGCCACGAAGACGCATATGCATTTGCGTCCAATGTTAACATGTCAGTTATTCAGTCCTCCAAGAAAACCACGTTAATTTGGCTTTTAGGCCTATGGTGCCAACGTCTTTACATGGTGCACTTTTAAATAACGCGAAGCACACGTTTTCCACGTTTCCTGGCTCAGTCGAGCCAGGCCCTTAATTGAGGCTCCGAGTCTCTTCTGTCTCTGAAAACTGCAGTTTAGGTATGCATCCCTGACCTCTGCCTTACTTCCTGCCCAGCGAAGCGGTGCCCGGCTCGGCCTGGCCTGCCTGCCAAGACAGTATTTTGCCTACGGTTATCTGCTCAGCCTCCTCGAAAACACATTCCAGTCTAGTGAAATAGGTAAACATGTTTCCGGCTGCAGAGCAAAGGGCCCGGCCTTCCTGTCCTCCTTGCAAGTGATTTACAGAACCCGTTACCATGGTAGGCCCATGGCCCCGTGCATTGCACCAAGACACGTATGCACGCACTAGCATTCAGTATTGAACGGCCTCTGCCCGAGAGACCTTTTACTTCAGACAATACATCCTCCAAACATAAGATACCAGATATGCTATAGGTGCAGGTCGTTCTGACATCCCAGACACCAAGACTCTTCTACTAGAGCTAAAGTCAAGCCCCCAGTTTCCCCAGTTACACGTCTATACCACGTCATGCTCAGTTGCGCGCGCACACAGGGTAAAGGTTTCTGCTGACCCTGCAGAATTTCATTATGCATCCACCCACTTATGACACTTCTGTGACGTTTCCGGTACACGCCTACGTGTACGCCCTCTTACACTCCTCCTGTTACGCACATGTGTTCTTATCTTTCTCTTTTCACTTGTTACGCCTACTGTATTCATTTCAATTATACTGTTTTACTATATATAATGTGTGATGTTAATAAAATGTTGAATATCCCTTCCTGAACCTTAGTGGTGATGGAACTCGATGTCCCGGTTCTCGAGAATCTTAATTAAAGCCCGTATGACTCAGATACCACGGACTCTGCCTCTCATTTATTGAGCTATCCTTTATTGTCATTTAATGTATAGAAAAATAGTCCCGGTAATTTTATTTACCACACCCTTCCCCCTAAAATGCCACTGGGCCCTAGGAGATGGGGTGCCCATGCCAAAATTTACTCGGGAAGGGGTGCGGCCCCCTCCCCTTTATTTTAAGAACTTGCCTTGGGGATGAGGTCCCCAGCACCTAACAAGGCTCTGGGAGAGGGGTTCCACAGCCCCCCTCGCTATTAATTAAAAAAAATAAAACTTTTTAATTTAAAAAAAACCCAGGCCCTTTGGACAGCCCCCCACCAGTGCACACGGCATGGGGGTGCATTTACATATGGTAATTCACTACTACTTTACATAAAAAAACTAGAAAGTCATTAAAAAAACAAAGGTTAAAATAACACTTTTGTTAGGGGATTTGGTCAATGACAACATTAACGTTTTAAACTAAAAAACACAGAAATTCACCAGTTATAGTTAGCTGCACTAACTATAACATGTGCCCCAGTTGTGCCCTGCTGAAAAATTCACATGATATCACTCATGACATGTTCTATGACATCATTGATGACATCTCAAATGACTTAATTGGTGACACTATGGTGTCATGAGCACACTTGAAATCACCCAGGTAGAGAATAGAACAGATTTAATATTTATTTGATAGGGATGAAGAAAAAAATTTAGTAAACATGCCAACCTTTGTTTTTTGCTTAATCACACTGCCTGGTTCACAGCAGGGGTTTGCAGCGGGCACATCCTTATGATCTGAAGGAGCCTTTTAAATTGAAGGAGGCCCCTTTTCACTTGACACTTGTTGGTTGCCTATAATATATCAAGAAGACACTGGGAAGAGCATCACATAGTATGGCTTGAAAAGGGTTGAGGCCATGTTAATTAAATTCCCAATTTTCTTCTGCTTTTGGAATCAATCACATGCCCAGGCAAACATGGTAGCAGTCAAGGGATTTAAAAGCACAGCCCACCAACTCACGTGCAGGTTCAGAAATGTTCCACCATTGAATACCATTTTGCAGCATACATAGCAAGCTTCCCCAGAATGCCCTCGCTCATGTCTTCCGAGGATATGGCTAATATCAGTTCTTAACATAGAGGTCGATTACGATGGCGTACGGAAGGACGAGCGCCGGCCTTTAGTATGCGGAATATGCTTTTAACAGTCCGCAAGCCGCGGATAGTCCGTCCGCCTTAATAGGATGGGAAGCACTGCCAAATTTCCGTACACCGCGGAAGTACGTGTACCGCCGCCGAAACGCACCTGACCCCACGGCGGACGTAACCAATCCAGAGACACCGCCGTACGGAATGACGTCTCTACCGTCCTCACAATCACCATGGTGGAAAACACACAGCAAATTGCTGCGGAAAAACCACCAGCCCGAACACGGCGGAACCACCACAGCTGAGAGGCAAAACATTGCAGAGAGACCCACCACAGGCAGACCACCGTCATGGACCCAGCCCTACACGCATTCCCGGTACTCTTCGTGCTCCATCACCAGCAAGTCATGGACCGTCGCCGACGACGACGCAGGTACGCAAACATACAACACACACACCACGCACTTGTCGAAGCCCCTGCCCACAACAGAACCCCAGGTCTGGACAGGAACACACATACATGCACCCCAGCAAAACCTCCTGGC
Source organism: Lissotriton vulgaris (assembly GCF_964263255.1). NCBI lineage: Eukaryota > Metazoa > Chordata > Amphibia > Caudata > Salamandridae > Lissotriton > Lissotriton vulgaris. The sequence continues at coordinate 483,423,924 of NC_141693.1, read as the reverse complement.
TACAACTGACCCACACAACCTTAACACGCACCGCGAACAAACAGCCACACCACGGACAACGCAACATTGCGGATCAGACAACGGAAATCATACCCACAATCAACTAGGCAGGCAGGCAGGAATGGCTAGACCACACAGCTCCCAGGCTCACATACACACACCAACACACAAAGGAATAGCACTCATAAGGAGACATGCTGGCCCACCCTCAGGCCAACACCACACCTACCCCACTAACAGACAGGGGCCCATACACCACACACCACAAAAATCAACCCTGCTGCACACACATCAAGAACCAACACACACATGATGAGCCCTGACATGTTGACTGTCGAAGTCGAGACTGAACAACCATTTGGGTAGCCACAAATCATGACTGTGACACCTGCACCATATGAAAACATCCAAATAACCTGCACTGTATGGGAAGCCACTGTTGTCCCAAAATAAGCCCCAGAGTGCCTCCCCCACCCTTACACAGTCCACAGCTATATTGTAATGACTGTCACCCCTGCCAAACGAAAGTAAACAGTGCTGGGCAATGGTCATGTTAAAGTGTCAGACACAGCATGTATGACAGCAGCAATTGAGGCAGCACATGAGAGGGGCAAAGAGCATCAACAGTCCATGGTACAGAACAAAGCAGGTCCATCTGAGGCAGCACATGAGAGGGCACAATGCAGCATCGTAACAGCAACAGGGCAGTGTTCACAACAGAGCAGGTACATCTGATGCAGCTCATGAGAGGAGCAAACAGCATCAACAGTCCAGGGTACAGAACAGAGCAGGTATATCTGAGGCAGCACTTGAGAGGGCACAATGCAGCATCCTAACAGCAACAGGGCAGTGTTCACAACAGAGCAGGTACATCTGAGACAGCACATGAGAGGGGCAAAGAGCATCAACAGTCCATGGTACATAACAGAGCAGGTTCATCTGAGGCAGCACATAAGAGGGCACAATGCAGCATCCTAACAGCAACAGGGCAGTGTTCACAACAGAGCAGGTCCATCTGAGGCAGCACATGAGAGGGCACAATGCAGCATCCTAACAGCAACAGGGCTGTGTTCACAACAGAGCAGCTACATCTGAGGCAGCACATGAGAGGGGCAAAGAGCATCAACAGTCCATGGTACAGAACAGAGCAGGTCCATCTGAGGCAGCGCATGAGAGGGCACAATGCAGCATCCTAACAGCAACAGGGCAGTGTTCACAGCAGAGCAGGTACATCTGAGGCAGCACATGAGAGGGGCAAAGAGCACCAACAGTCCATGGTAGAGAACAGAGCAGGTCCATCTGAGGCAACACGTGAGAGGGCACAATACAGCATCCTAACAGCAACAGGGCAATGTTCACAACAGAGCAGGTACATCTTACGCAGCACATGAGAGGGCACAATGCAGCATCCTAACAGCAACAGGGCAGTGTTCACAACAGAGCAGGTCCATCTGAGGCAGCACATGAGAGGGCACAATGCAGCATCCTAACAGCAACAGGGCAGTGTTCACAACAGAGCAGGTCCATCTGAGGCAGCACATGAGAGGGCACAATGCAGCATCCTAACAGCAACAGGGCAGTGTTCACAACAGAGCAGGTCCATCTGAGGCAGCACATGAACGTGTGTCATGTGGACAGTCCCATGGACAATAATAATGCAAGGGTGATTACAATGGACATTCCAGACATCAAGTACAATGAGATTTTAGTGATGGTAACTGCACCTTAAAGCACAGAATCAGGTGGACTGTGGGACCTCGTAGTTTCGGACACAGTAGCAGGATCTGATACAGGAGAGTGAGACACAGCCACAGCTCTAGTGACTGACACATAAGCCATAGACCCAGACACACTGCCAGGACCGGATACAGGATTGTGAGACACAGCCACAGCTCTAGTGACTGACACATGAGCCATAGACCCAGACACACTGGCAGGACCTGATACAGGAGTGTGAGACACAGCCACAGCTCTAGTGACTGACACATGAGCCATAGACCCAGACACACTGGCAGGACCGGATACAGGAGTGTGAGACACAGCCACAGCTCTAGTGACTGACACATGAGTCATAGACCCAGACACACTGCCAGGACATGTCCCTGGACAGTGACCAAAAAATACCATGCCAGCATCTGAGACATGAGAGTGGCGCGGACACACACAGTGGCAGTACCTGAAACAAGAGAGGGCACAACTGACACAGTGCTACTACATGAGGCCTGACAGCGAACAACAGACACAGTGCCACTATCTGAAACATGAGAGTGAACTGCAGCTGACCCACTAGGACCACTGAAATGATGAGCCACAGAGCTGTATGGGCCAGGAGGCAGGGTGGCTTTGGGAGCTGGGGACAGCTGTACTGGAGCGACATTGGGGTGGTCAGGTGTCACCGGTGTATTTTTCCATTTCTTTGGGATTTGTAAGGGCACTCTGGACATGACTGGACTGGTAAGTGGTGAGGACTCATCTGAAACATCACTGATCAAAGGTGGATCATGTGCTGGTGGGGGTCTGCTCTCTTGGGATGTTCTGGACCCTGCTTGATTCTTGCTCTGGCCCTGCCTTCTGCCTTCTGCATCATGTGTAATGGGGGATGCAACAACAATGTACTCCTTCCTCTGCCTCACCGGAGTGTGGATGGGAGTAGAGGTATGGGGTGACTCCACCTCTGACACATGTGGTTTACGTTCCTTAACTAACACCAGCTTCAGGGGATGCAGAGGTGATAGCTGCTTGTCCTTGGTGGATGTCCTGTCCATGGGAGAAGCCTTGTCAGTGGGAGTGTCCCTGTCCTTGGGAGGTGCCCTGTCCTTGGGAGGTGCCCTGTCCTTTGCAGTGTCCCTGTCCTTGGGAGTGTCCCTGTCCTTGGGAGGTGCCCTGTCCTTTGTAGTGTCCCTGTCCTTGGGAGGTGCCCTGTCCTTAGTAGTGTCCCTCTCCTTGGGAGGTGCCCTGTCCTTGGGAGGTGCCCTGTCCTTTGTAGTGTCCCTGTCCTTGGGAGGTGCCCTGTCCTTAGTAGTGTCCCTGTCCTTGGGAGATGCCCTTTCTTTTGTAGTGTCCCTGTCCTTGGGAGGTGCCCTGTCCTTTGTAGTGTCCCTGTCCTTGTGAGTGTCCCTGTCCTTGGGAGGAGCTGTGTCAGTGATTGGTGTCCTGTCCTTGCTGTGTGCCATGGCCATGAGATGTGACTTTGCCTTGGGAGTACTGTTTGAGGGGTATGCCTGTGTGCCCTGTGAATCTGTGTCCCCCAACACCCCTTAAGGATCCTGTGTGTCAACTCCAGGGTAGTTGATGTCGTGTTCTGTGAAAGATTTCCCTTTCCTAGGGGATGGTGTCTGTGGCCTCCGTTGCCTGCCTTGCTGCCTGTGCCTGCTTCTAGTGCAATACCCAGAAAATGAGGCCTGTCCAGAAATATCACTCTCCTCAGAGACAGTAAGTGGTGTTGATGGGGGAACTGAAGTAGAACCTTGTCCATGTGACTGTTGAATGGCTGCAGACACTGTGTTGGATAAGAACTGTACTGTTCTCTGGAGACCAGCAACATCACCATGCATCCCCTCCATGAATGTTACCACCTTGCCCCAACTTCCTATTGTGGTCCAGGAATGCATTAATCATGTTCGTCTGCCCTACACACAGCTGGCGCAGCAGATCAACCGCCTCAGCACTAAGGGCAGTTTGTGTCACAGGGGCAGGAGCAGCGGTGCCTGCACCAAAGGCCACTCTGCTCTCCCTACTCTGGCGAGCACGAGCAGTACTTGTTGCAGTTGGTGGCAGTGTGGGCCCAGTGTGCTGTGTACCTATTCAAGGTGTAGATTGTTCACTCCCTGTGTCTAACAACAGTGCTGACTCACCACCGCTGTCTGAAGATGAGGACGATGGGGTCTCCACATGTGAGTCCTCAGGGATAGTTCTGTCCCCCTCTCCGGGGCTGCTCTCTTCAGTCTCAGTTTGCGTGTGTGTGATCTCAGATCCAGATGCATTGCCACCACTAAGCTCCAACGTATGTGGGTTAGTGCCCTCATCCAAAGCTGAAAGAGAGAGAAAAGAGGTATACCTAAGTACCACACCCACGTACTGCAAATTACAAAATACAAACATCCTTCCCTGCTGACCAACATGTAGCACCCATCCTGTACATGAACCACCCCTACCAGACATCCTCATGTCAGAGAATTAGTGGGCCCTGTGACACATGTACATGAAACAAACATGGCGAGTGCATGCAGCCCACCACACATGTGATGGCATGGGACCACAGACCTGAATGGCATGTCCTGGGCCCCTGCAATACAATGCAACTGGTATGTGCAGCTGGCTTACATGGATGCTAACTCTCAATCCGCTAATGCCACCAACATGCAATAACAGCACACCATATTCACCACGGATGTCACTACTGTGTCTGACCAGCAATACATGCATGCAGTCCCAAGTCACAGACCCATTCAGTGTGCTTACCGCTACTTTGCTGGTGCTCCCCTCTCAACCGTGCAGACAGGTCAGGATGGGTCACATCCATGATACGTAGCATCAGAGGGGTCATGGTACGTCGTGCAAGATGGCCTGATCTTGGAATCAGCCCCAGTGTCATCTCCGCCACATTCTTGCTGAGCCTGGAGATATCGTCCCACCGCTTGTGGCAGTGTGTGTGTCGCCTGTTGCACACCCCCACTGCCCGTACATCACGTGCTTTAACCCTCCACATGGCCTTGCGATGGTGCAGCTTGACCTCCCTTAATGGGAGGCAAGAGGGGGCAAGTCAGTGAACAGTTGGCCGTTCAGACAGATAGAAGTTACAGTTATCTGTCTGCAGCCATGCACAGTACATCGTATAGGATGGACAGGTCGATATGCCATTATTCCATCATGCAAAGCAGTTGAGGTACACACCTACAAGATATATGTGATCGGTTGTGAACCAGCACAGCCGCAAGACTACACATGTCATCTTTGTCACACCTCAAAGATAACAATTTGCAGCATAGAAGTCAATCAGTCAGTGACAGAACCACGAACACATCACAACGTGCCTTGGCTGCTGGGGCATGCCCATCCATGCCACGGTGACATCAATACACATATTTGGCACCCACCGCCCGGACCCTGCTGTAGGTAACCGGCCAGACCCGGCGGTAGGTAACCGGACATGGCCATCCATGCCACGGTGACATCAATACACATATTGGCACCCACCACCCGGACCCTGCAGTAGGTAACCGGCCAGACCCGGCGGTAGGTAACCGACCATGGCAATCCATGCCACGGTGACATCAATACACATATTGGCACCCACCGCCCGGACCCTGCGGTAGGTAACCGGCCAGACCCGGCGGTAGGTAACCGGCCATGGCCATCCATGACACGGTGACATCAATACACATATTGGCACCCACCCCCCGGACCCTGCGGTAGGTAACCGCATGGACCCGGCGGTAGGTAACCGCCTGGACCCTGTAGTAGCTAACCGCACGGACCCGGCGGTAAGTAATCGCCTGGACCCGGCGGTAGGTAACCGCACGGGCCAGGCGGTAGGTAACCGCAAGGACCCGGCGGTGGGTGCCACTATGTGACTGAATGGGGGGGATACCAATTGCCATTACAGTCAAATGTATCTGTTAGCCTGCCCCGCCCACGCGGAATGCGTGCTCTGCCATTTCGATGCCAGTGAGTGCTGAGTTTCAAATGATGCACCATCGCGGTAGCGAGCACATGCGGTTGGCGGTTTGTGACGGTGGCATGGATGGCCATGGCTAGTTACCTACCGCCCGGACCCTGCGGTAGGTAACCGGCCAGACCCGGCGGTAGGTAACTGGCCATGGCCATCCATGCCACAGTGACATCAATACACATATTGCCACCCACCTCCCGGAACCCTGTGGTAGGTAACTGGCCAGACCCGGCGGTAGGTAACCGGCCATGCCCATCCATGCCACGGTGACATCAATACACATATTGGCACCCACCGCCCTGACCCTGCGGTAGGTAACCAGCCAGACCCGGCGGTAGGTAACCGGCCATGGCCATCCATGCCACGGTGACATCAATACACATATTGGCACCCACCGCCCGGACCCTGCGGTAGGTAACCGGCCAGACCCGGCGGTAGGTAACCGGCCATGGCAATCCATGCCACGGTGACATCAATACACATATTGGCACCCACCGCCCGGACCCTGCGGTAGGTAACTGGCCAGACCCGGTGGTAGGTAACCGGCCATGGCCATCCATGTCACGGTGACATCAATACACATATTGGCACCCACCGCCTGGACCCTGCGGTAGGTAACCGTCCTGACCCGGCGGTAGGTAACCGGCCATGGCCATCCATGCCACGGTGACATCAATACACATATTGCCACCCACCGCCAGGACCCTGTGGTAGGTAACCGCCTGTACCCGGCAGTAGGTAACCGCACGGACCCGGCGGTAGGTAACCGCAAGGACCCGGCAGTGGGTGCCACTATGTGACTGAATGGGGGGATACCAACTGCCATTTCCACTTGCACAGTCAAATGTATCTGTTAGCCTGCCCCACCCACGCGAAATGCGTGCTCTGCCATTTCGATGCCAGTGAGTGTTGATTTTCAAATGATGCACCATCGCAGTAGCGCGCACATGCGGTTGGCGGTTTGTGACCGTGATGGACCTTCCCCATGCAAACAAAGATACGCACAATTGCAGTATTAAGGACCATTTCCTGTGAAGGTGGTTGGCGTGCCGTGACGCGGTGTGTAGACACACTGCATGTCTCCGCACTCATCTAATGATAATAGTTGTCCATGTGTGTCAGGGGATGTCCTGAATGCATCAACACTCAGCATGTTATGTAAATAGGCCGTGTCTATGTGTCTCATCGATGTCTATTTGTTGCATGTGTAATCATACTATTCACATTGACAGTGGTTGTCAAAGGACAGTGATGTGACCTCAAATTGCGTCAGATGTGCAACAGCAATGTGGTGACATCTTGGTTTTGAGATCACACGTTTGTAAGTGTACACATCGACACAGTCCATTAAGGCTGTGCACCCACAGTTTGATCCAGTCGTGAGTGTGTGTTTTGTGTGTGCAAGGAGTAATGATACATGCATTCAGTGTATGCGTCTGTGTGTCGTATGTTGAATGTCAATGCCTGTCAGGTGAGCATTCACAGCATTGCTGGTGGTTTCATGGGTGCATGAAGACAAGGAGGGTGTGTTCCAGGTTCGTCTTGTGAGTGCACATCCATGTGTGTCTGTGGGGATGCTTGTCCACACATGGGCACTTCGTCATGTGATGTCGGCTGTGCTTGAAACATGTGTGAACGTACCATTGTACACATTTGCTCACAGGATGTTGTTTGTAGGTGAACATTGTCTGTAGTGCCTTATATTTCTGTCACATCACACATACAATCAGTGTCTGCAACATGGATTATTTGTGGTGTGTTGGTCAAGATGTGATAGTGTGGCTCAGCTGTGTGGTGTTGTACAATTGACATCTGCTCCCATCTACTCACATACAGGAGAGCTCCAAATGTGCATCGACCATACACTGTGCTGGAGGACATGGTTGAAGAGGAGGTGATCCGCAAATTCTGGCTTGAACGACCAACATTGCTGGACCTTGTAGCACAATTGGCACCGTACCTATAACCACGCAGGGCATATCCTGGAGCAATTACACCCACAGCAAAGGTGATGGCGGCACTTCACTTCTTCGCCATGGCACATTCCAGTACACAGTTGGTCATGCCGGGGGGATATCCCAATCCATGTTTAGCTTGATACTGCGGGATGTGCTTGAAGCCATGATGCGTTACAAGGATGATTACATCCATTTCCCACGTCCAGCAGATTTGGCAGCATTGAAAGGGGAGTTCTATGCCCTGGGCCACATTCCACACGTAGTGGGTGCCATTGATGGCACACATATTGGTCTAGTCCCACCCCAGGCACGTTAACCCATCTATCGCAATCGAAAGCACTACCATTCAATCAATGTACAAGTGGTGTGCCTGGCTGACAACATCATCTCTCATGTGTGTGCCAGATTTCCGGGATCCGCACATGACTCCCACATCCTGCGGAGCAGCATTGTCCCCCAACTGATGGCTAATCTGCATCAAGATCGTGCGTGGCTTGTAGGTGAGTGTGCTGTGATGACTACTGTGTTGTATGTGTGCCATGCTGTTCCCAGCAGTACTGGTACTGATGTATGTGTCTGTCATTCCCCCACATAGGTGACTCTGCGTACCGAAACTGGCCTTGGCTGCTGAGCCCCCTATGGAATCCAACTACCCCAGGGGAAATGCGCTATAATGAGGCCCATGGGAAGACACGTCGGAACGTACATTTGGACTTCTGAAGTCTAGGTTTTGCTGCCTGGATAAAACCGGAGGGGCCCTGCAATACTCACCCGGCAAAGTATGCAAAATCGTGGTTGCCTGCTGCATGCTCCACAACCTGGTCTTGCGCAAGAACATTGAAATCATCATGGACCCTGCAGACCAACAGGTTGCTCTGCCTCCCATCCCACCCATGTCCAGTGATGACGATAGTGGGGAGGAAGAAGGTGTGGACCAGAGTCGTCAGCTCATTGACCGCTACTTTCCTTGAATGTGAGTAAGTACATCTTGTGCTGCTGTTCAATGCGTGATGTATGTTTGCTGGTGATGTGTGGATGTGGTGTGTGAATGCTCCCTGTTCTGGTATGTTCTGTTCGCAAATGGGTGTGGGAGAGGGTGTACATGCAATGCTCCCTGATGTGTGTCCTGTGATTCGCTTAATTTGTGTTGAGTGTGGTTTGTGGGATGTTGCAGTACGGTGTGGTATGATGGATGTGATTCAATTTCCTGACCTGTACTTGTTGTTCTCTCATTATCCCTAGGTCACTACCACAGAGCCATGATTCTGAAGAACATTGATCCCTGCACCTGGTAATGACAACTACTAAGTCAAACCTGTGTTTAAAACATGGAGGTCACACCGACTTGAGTTTTTCCGTGGTGTTTATTTACAGGGGGGGATTTGTGTCAGTACCTATTTACAAAATGGTGGTGAAGGGGAAGAGTGATTTGAAGGTCATGTCAGATGATCCCACCGTGTAGACACCACATTGTGTGGTGTAAACCTAGTCCAACAGACGTGTGCCAATGCATGGCATTGTGCGGCAAGATAGTTCACAGAGTGAATGCCAGGCTCAAGGTATGTTGAAGTCAGAGCCGGCCCCTCTTCTGGTGGGTGGCTGGTGCATTGCCACTGCTCTGTCCCGGATCCAGCCATGGACGGCCCCTCCGTCTTCGAACCGGAGTGGACCCAGCTGTGGGGGCCGGTTGTTTGGGGGGACACCTCCCTGTCAGTGGCCTCAGGTGATGGTGGTGGTGGTGGTGTCCTGTCCCGCTGGCCACTTGGGGGTGGGGGAGGTGGTGTGTTGCGAGATAACCACTCCCTCCAAACAGGTGTTTGCTGGCCCACTATTTGTCCCATACGGTTGTCCATGGACCTCAACAGCTGGTGGGTCTCAAGTGAGTCTTGCCGCGCCCGATCCGCCTGTACCTGCGACCGCTCCTACGATGCATGCACTCTTGAAATGAGATCCAGGGTCTCGGTCCTAGGATTGGGTGGGTCTTGTTCCCCCTTCAGGCCTTGCACCTGCCCTCCTGTCCGGAACCTGTGTCCTCACCTGTGTCCTCACCCGTACGCTCTCGCTGCTAGCCTGTGATGTTGATGGTCAGGCATCGTCCAATGTGTCAGGGAGGGTGGCACAGGCAGGACGGGTGGTGGTGGTGGTGGTGTTAGCTGCACAGGTCACAATGGCAGAAGTTGCTGTGGTTCCACTGGCCAAGGTGGTGGGGGCAGGGATTTCCGGGGAGCCTGATGGCCCAGGGAGTGTATGCGGACCGGCATCGGCGACTGGTGCTGGCGGTTGCTGGATTCTTGTGTATGTTAAAATCAAAGCTGTGGACATGACAGGTTTGTTGTTGTTACATTATAATTTCCTAGGGATTCAGGACATGGCTGTTGATGTCATCACATTGGTGTGGCACACAGTACTGGGCATTATGGTGGTGTGGAGGTGGGGAGACAATACTTGGATATGTGTAGTGCTGTTCTGCTATTGGTTGGTACCCCTGGACTCTGTGTAGTATTGGAGTCATTTTGACATTGTTGGTGTTGTTCAGCAATGTGGACTAGGGCATGCTTACCAGGGCTGTGGACAGCCTACCTTGCTACTGTACCTGGTCTAGTCACTGTCATAAGTGGCATGTGTTGGTCTTTCATGTGGATGGTCTACCTTGTGTTAGAGACAAGCTTTGGACATTGCATCCATGTGCCTTGTGTCAGGACACACATTGTACTTGCTGTTGTGGCTATGTCAAGTCTCACATCATGCACAGACAGCCTACTACATGGATTGTGTGGACTGCCACCATGTCTGAGTTTCCCCTTGCAAGTTCTTTGATGTGTGCAGATGTGACGCTTCTCTTCCATGTGTCCAAGGGTCTGTTATTTGTGGGTCCTTATGTGGACATATGGTACTTGTTTGTTGTTCGACGAATGCAGTATGCAGGCCTTGCGTGCTCACCTGTCCCATGTTTTATGTCACATTTTCACCATGGAGTTAATACGAAGCTGCAATAATGAGGGTGGAGGGTGCACATTTGTATTTGGAGTACAGACTTCCCCCTCAAACCCACCCCTCCCTGTGAAGATGGCAACCTACCTGTAAGTTTGAAGAGGGAGATGCACTGGTCAGCACATGGTGGGGGGACTCCATTTAGCTCTGGGGTAGGACTTGGGGGCCTGTTGGGAGTTGTAGTGCTGGCCTCTCACCCACCCACCCACCCTCCCTATGGACATGGGAGCCTGTTGGGAGTTGTAGTGCTGGCCTCTCACCCACCCTCCCTCCCTGTGGACATGGGGCCTGTTGGGAGTTGTAGTGCTGGCCTCTCAACCCTGTGGACATGGGGGCCTGTTGGGAATTGTAGTGCTGGCCTCTCAATATGGACATGGGGGGCTGTTGGGAATTGTAGTGCAGGCCTCTCACCCACCCACCCTCCCTGTGGACATGGGGGCCTGTTGGGAGTTGTAGTGCTAGCCTGTCACCCACCCTCCCTCCCTGTGGACATGGGGGCCTGTTGGGAGATGTAGTGATGGCCTCTCACCCACCCTCCCTCCCTGTGGACATGGGGGCCTGTTGGGAGTTATAGTACTGGCCTCTCACCCACCCTCCCTCCCTATGGACATGGGGGCCTGTTGGGAGTTGTAGTGCTGGCCTCTCACCCACCCACCCACCCTCCCTATGGACATGGGAGCCTGTTGGGAGTTGTAGTGCTGGCCTCTCACCCACCCTCCCTCCCTGTGGACATGGGGCCTGTTGGGAGTTGTAGTGCTGGCCTCTCAACCCTGTGGACATGGGGGCCTGTTGGGAATTGTAGTGCTGGCCTCTCAATATGGACATGGGGGGCTGTTGGGAATTGTAGTGCAGGCCTCTCACCCACCCACCCTCCCTGTGGACATGGGGGCCTGTTGGGAGTTGTAGTGCTAGCCTGTCACCCACCCTCCCTCCCTGTGGACATGGGGGCCTGTTGGGAGATGTAGTGCTGGCCTCTCACCCACCCTCCCTCCCTGTGGACATGGGGGCCTGTTGGGAGTTATAGTACTGGCCTCTCACCCACCCTCCCTCCCTATGGACATGGGGGCCTGTTGGGAGTTGTAGTGCTGGCCTCTCACCCACCCACCCATGTGTGGACATGGGGGCCTGTTGGGAGTTGTAGTGCTGGCCTCCCTGTGGACATGGGGGCCTGTTAGGAGTTGTAGTGCTGGCCTCTCACCCACCCACCCACCCACTCACCCTCCCACCCACTCACCCTCCCTGTGGACATGGGGGCCTGTTGGGAGTTGTAGTGCTGGCCTCTCACCCACCCTCCCTCCCTGTGGTCATGGGGGCCTGTTGGGAGTTGTATTGCTGGCCTGTCAGCCACCCACCCACCCTCCATGTGGACATGGGGGTCTGTTGGGAGTTGTAGTACTGGCTTCTCACCCACCCTCCCTCCCTGTGGACATGGGGGCCTGTTGGGAGTTGTAGTGCTGGCCTCTCACCCACCCTCCCTCCCTGTGGACATGGGGGCCTGTTGGGAATTGTAGTACTGGCCTCTCACCCACCCTCCCTCCCTGTGGACATGGGGGCCTGTTGGGAGTTGTAGTGCTGGCCTATCACCCACCCTCCCTGTGGACATGGGGGCCTGTTGGGAGTTGTAGTGCTGGCCTCTCCCCTACACACCCTCCCTGTGGACATGGGGCCTGTTGGGAGTTGTAGTGCTGGTCTCTCACCCACCCACCCTCCCTGTGGACATGGGGGCCTGTTGTGAGTTGTAGTGCTGGCCTCTCACCCACCCTCTCTCCCTGTAGACATGGGGGCCTGTTGGGAGTTGTAGTGCTGGCCTCTCACCCACGCACCCACCCACCCAAACAACCACCCACCCTCCCTGTGGACATGGGGGTCTGTTGGGAGTTGTAGTACTGGCTTCTCACCCACCCTCCCTCCCTGTGGACATGGGGGCCTGTTGTGAGTTGTAGTGCTGGCCTCTCACCCACCCTCTCTCCCTGTAGACATGGGGGCCTGTTGGGAGTTGTAGAGCTGGCCTCTCACCCACCCTCCCTCCCTGTGGACATGGGGACCTGTTGGGAGTTGTAGTGCTGGCCTCTCACCCACTCACCCTCCCGGTGGACATGGGGGCCTGTTGGGAGTTGTGGTGTTAGCTGCTTGACCACATGCATGCCTGGGAATGTAGGAGGCTACATTTGTGGTTGATCATGGTGGGTGCATTTGAGCCCTGGGGGTTCACAATTGGGTGACTGTGTGGTCCACATGCATGGATTGGAGACTGGGAGATGTGTCTTAGCAGTTGTGCGAGGCAGGACATAACAGTGTGATGGTGGTCATTGGTTTGTACTTACCAGCCTCCACTCCCTCATCTATTCCTTCCAGGCTCTCAGGGTGCAGTGTGGCTAGCACCTTCTCCTCCCATTGGGTGTATGGTATTGGATCCATGGGAGGGCCACCGCCAGTTTGGTGTGCCCGCAGGTGGTTCTTGGCCCTGATGTCTTTCACCCTTGCCTTGAGGTCGTGCCACCGCCTCTGGATATCGTGTTTGGTGCGTGGCACGGTCCCTGAAGCATTCACTCTGGTCACTATCCTGTGCCACATTGTGGTCTTGTTTGCCAAGGTGGTCTGCTGAACTAGGGTACCGAACAGATGTCGTTCTACACGGATGATTTCATCCACCATGATCATCAACTCACTCTCTGTGAACTTGGGCCTTTTCTTGGGGGCCATGGTGTGTGATGTGCAAGGTGTTGGCGTTGTTGGGTGTGCAGGTGTGTGGTATGTAGGGATTGTGTTGTCAGGGTTGGTGGGGTGGGTATGTTGGTGTGCAGGTTGTATGTGTGTTTGTGTGTGTTAGTTGTGTGTGATGTGTGCCTCTTTCTTGCAGCTGTGCTGTGATGCAAAGGATTGTGGTGATGGGAGGGATTCCTTTTATAATCTGTGTGGTGGTTGTGTCCCAATGGTTTTTTGCAGTCAGGTGTTCTGTGGGTGTGGAGACTTGAATGCTCTTGGTTGTGCTGGGGGTGTGTCATTGGTATTTACAACAAGGGGTGGTGAGGGACAGAGTCTCTGAATTAAGCAGAAAGCTCTCACCCAGTCAAGAGATCAGGGCTAGATCCAACACCGTTTTTTAGCTCACTGCACCATCCCAGTTTCAGAACCTGGCTGTATGCAAATTAGTCTGTTCCTGTCCCAGTGCATGATGGGAACAGGGCAAACCAAACTACAAAAGCCAATTCTTACACTGGGAAGGAAACAAGCTCCCGGGGACCGGTTTCTGGCATTACAGCCGTCTTCGGCCCAGTTTGCTTGAATCCTGATGGTGCAATGAGCAAGGGTCTCACATCTGAGAATACCCTTCCACGCTTAGGGTGGACAAAAATATTTACAACAAGGGGTGGTGAGGGACAGAGTCTCTGAATTAAGCAGAAAGCTCTCACCCAGTCAAGAGATCAGGGCTAGATCCAACACCGTTTTTTAGCTCACTGCACCATCCCAGTTTCAGAACCTGGCTGTATGCAAATTAGTCTGTTCCTGTCCCAGTGCATGATGGGAACAAAATAACGGTGATGGATCAAGCCCTGATCTTTGGACTGGGTAAGAGTGGTCTGTTTAACTCAGACACTCTGTTCATCACCACCCCCTTTTCTAAATCGTTTTTGGCCACTATAGGTGTGGCAGGGTATACTCAGACATGAGTCCCTTTCTCACTGCTCCATCAGGATTCAAGCAAGCCGGGCCGAAGAAGGCTGAAATGCCAGAAACCGGTCCCCGGTAGCTTGTCTCCTTTCTGGTGAAGAATTGGCTTGGTAGTTTAGTCTGCCCTGTTCCCATGATGCACTGGGCCAGGGACAGACTGATTTGCATATAGCCAGGTTCTGAGCTGGGATGGGGCAGTGAGATAAATAACGGTGATGGATCAAGCCCTGATCTTTGGACTGGGTAAGAGTGGTCTGTTTAACTCAGACACTCTGTTCATCACCACCCCCTTTTCTAAATCGTTTTTGGCCACTATAGGTGTGGCAGGGTATACTCAGACATGAGTCCCTTTCTCACTGCTCCATCAGGATTCAAGCAAGCCGGGCCGAAGAAGGCTGAAATGCCAGAAACCGGTCCCCGGTAGCTTGTCTCCTTTCTGGTGAAGAATTGGCTTGGTAGTTTAGTCTGCCCTGTTCCCATGATGCACTGGGCCAGGGACAGACTGATTTGCATATAGCCAGGTTCTGAGCTGGGATGGGGCAGTGAGATAAATAACGGTGATGGATCAAGCCCTGATCTTTGGACTGGGTAAGAGTGGTCTGTTTAACTCAGACACTCTGTTCATCACCACCCCCTTTTCTAAATCGTTTTTGGCCACTATAGGTGTGGCAGGGTATACTCAGACATGAGTCCCTTTCTCACTGCTCCATCAGGATTCAAGCAAGCCGGGCCGAAGAAGGCTGAAATGCCAGAAACCGGTCCCCGGTAGCTTGTCTCCTTTCTGGTGAAGAATTGGCTTGGTAGTTTAGTCTGCCCTGTTCCCATGATGCACTGGGCCAGGGACAGACTGATTTGCATATAGCCAGGTTCTGAGCTGGGATGGGGCAGTGAGATAAATAACGGTGATGGATCAAGCCCTGATCTTTGGACTGGGTAAGAGTGGTCTGTTTAACTCAGACACTCTGTTCATCACCACCCCCTTTTCTAAATCGTTTTTGGCCACTATAGGTGTGGCAGGGTATACTCAGACATGAGTCCCTTTCTCACTGCTCCATCAGGATTCAAGCAAGCCGGGCCGAAGAAGGCTGAAATGCCAGAAACCGGTCCCCGGTAGCTTGTCTCCTTTCTGGTGAAGAATTGGCTTGGTAGTTTAGTCTGCCCTGTTCCCATGATGCACTGGGCCAGGGACAGACTGATTTGCATATAGCCAGGTTCTGAGCTGGGATGGGGCAGTGAGATAAATAACGGTGATGGATCAAGCCCTGATCTTTGGACTGGGTAAGAGTGGTCTGTTTAACTCAGACACTCTGTTCATCACCACCCCCTTTTCTAAATCGTTTTTGGCCACTATAGGTGTGGCAGGGTATACTCAGACATGAGTCCCTTTCTCACTGCTCCATCAGGATTCAAGCAAGCCGGGCCGAAGAAGGCTGAAATGCCAGAAACCGGTCCCCGGTAGCTTGTCTCCTTTCTGGTGAAGAATTGGCTTGGTAGTTTAGTCTGCCCTGTTCCCATGATGCACTGGGCCAGGGACAGACTGATTTGCATATAGCCAGGTTCTGAGCTGGGATGGGGCAGTGAGATAAATAACGGTGATGGATCAAGCCCTGATCTTTGGACTGGGTAAGAGTGGTCTGTTTAACTCAGACACTCTGTTCATCACCACCCCCTTTTCTAAATCGTTTTTGGCCACTATAGGTGTGGCAGGGTATACTCAGACATGAGTCCCTTTCTCACTGCTCCATCAGGATTCAAGCAAGCCGGGCCGAAGAAGGCTGAAATGCCAGAAACCGGTCCCCGGTAGCTTGTCTCCTTTCTGGTGAAGAATTAGCTTGGTAGTTTAGTCTGCCCTGTTCCCATGATGCACTGGGCCAGGGACAGACTGATTTGCATATAGCCAGGTTCTGAGCTGGGATGGGGCAGTGAGATAAATAACGGTGATGGATCAAGCCCTGATCTTTGGACTGGGTAAGAGTGGTCTGTTTAACTCAGACACTCTGTTCATCACCACCCCCTTTTCTAAATCGTTTTTGGCCACTATAGGTGTGGCAGGGTATACTCAGACATGAGCCCCTTTCTCACTGCTCCATCAGGATTCAAGCAAGCCGGGCCGAAGAAGGCTGAAATGCCAGAAACCGGTCCCCGGTAGCTTGTCTCCTTTCTGGTGAAGAATTGGCTTGGTAGTTTAGTCTGCCCTGTTCCCATGATGCACTGGGCCAGGGACAGACTGATTTGCATATAGCCAGGTTCTGAGCTGGGATGGGGCAGTGAGATAAATAACGGTGATGGATCAAGCCCTGATCTTTGGACTGGGTAAGAGTGGTCTGTTTAACTCAGACACTCTGTTCATCACCACCCCCTTTTCTAAATCGTTTTTGGCCACTATAGGTGTGGCAGGGTATACTCAGACATGAGTCCCTTTCTCACTGCTCCATCAGGATTCAAGCAAGCCGGGCCGAAGAAGGCTGAAATGCCAGAAACCGGTCCCCGGTAGCTTGTCTCCTTTCTGGTGAAGAATTGGCTTGGTAGTTTAGTCTGCCCTGTTCCCATGATGCACTGGGCCAGGGACAGACTGATTTGCATATAGCCAGGTTCTGAGCTGGGATGGGGCAGTGAGATAAATAACGGTGATGGATCAAGCCCTGATCTTTGGACTGGGTAAGAGTGGTCTGTTTAACTCAGACACTCTGTTCATCACCACCCCCTTTTCTAAATCTGGGGTGTGTCATTGGGGCGTGGAGTTGTTGGGAGTGGGTTTTCCAGGTAGGTGTGTGTCCTTTTTTTTTGGTTTACTATTTACTTCCGTCTGCCATTTTTGTTTCGGTTTGACGGCAGAGGTGAAGTTTGTTTGGTTCTTCTGCAGTCAAGTTCTGTTTGTCGCTGAATTTTTTCCACGGCGGTCGTGGACCGTGGTGAGTTCCGTTGGGTTTGTGGGGTTATCCTAATCGTGCGGCCGGTCCCTCCACAGGCCTTGCGGAGGTTAGGTCTGTTTCCGCGGGCGTTGCGTCCGCGGCGGACGGTTTATATGTGGTACCGTCCATGTGCGGCACTCTTTGGTGTGATCCGTCCACCGCGGTCGATGTGTGCTGGCCGAAAAATCCTAATCGTACCGGCAGTTTGTCCGCGATGCGGTCGGGAGTATTTTTACTGCGACCATGGAGGTCGAACACGTTTTTCGGCCGCCATCCTAATAGGCCCCATAGTGTGTCTCTCGTGATCTGCTGATCACCCTCTTCAATGTATCAACACCCTGTGTTGACATTTACTGTGGGAACCCGTATGTTGGGGGTCACGCTGTGGTAGCAGAAAGGGGTGAATACATACGGGTGGAAGCATGAAAAGTCAAGTTTGACAGTAAACATATACATTTATTTCATAAAAACTCTGTGGCAAAGAGATTGGCAATTAGGAAACGTAAAACGATTGTAAATTGATTCTGGCTTACTTTATTGTTCTCGAATAGGCTTGATTTTAACGTTTCACCCGGGTGTGCTGCAGAGATCTTTGTATTCCTAAAACTTATTAGGGGATACCAACAACGCTAAGATATTACCGCTGGTGGTTAAAGAGATCTGTGTTTTGAATGGTCATGGTATGGATTCATAAAGTACCATAGAGGGTTAATGTGCCTGCTTCAAGTACGCTGTGTAACATGTAGATCACAGATTTGTACTTTATTTAGCTAGGTAAGTGGGTTACTGATTTTGATACAAAGATCCTTTTGTTACATGCAGTTCATAAGTTGCAATCCTTCAAATAAAGGACAGTGATTTATGAGCCAACCATAAGGCATTGCATGGAAACTGAAAGTCATGGACTTAGAACCTTATTGTTCTCTTTCTTAAACTGTCTTTCCAAGGCTGTTAAAAAAGATTACTTTGGGTAGTATTAAAGTCTTGTTAGTACAAACAATAAAAACCACTGTGTTATATTTTAGATCCTGATTTTGTGTTTCCCCGGCCATGCACTGAATATATAATGCCTTCCCGTATGGATGATATGTGTACTCTTATACCTTGTAACAATTTGTAACATTTCCTGTTCATTGATTTGTACTCATGTATAATTTATTGCGTCTATATAATTTGTGTGTGATGTAAAGCTCTCTGACATCCTACAATGGAATGAATAGCGATATGAAAGAATTAAATGAATACTGGCAGCTGCATCAACGTATCCTTTTGCTATTCCTAAATAGCGATTTTTAAGGAATCGCTATTTAGGAATAGCAAAAGCCTATGCATGTAGAAATCGCTATTAAAATAGCGATTCCTTAACATTCCTTAATTGCTACTCGCAAACTGCTAGTCGCAATTAAGGAATGCTGTCCCATTCATTCCTATGGGCCTACAGGCCCATAGGAATGTATTGGAGATTGCATGAGCAATTTGCGAGTACCAGTAGATACTTGCAAATTGCTCATGCAATTTTAAGGGTGCAAGGGTGTCAAAATGACACCCTGTTGCACCCCTGAAATTGATCTGTGCACATATGTTGCACACACACATGCCCTAAGGGCATGTGTGTGCGCAACATGAAACTTTGAAAAATGCACAAAAGTGATTTTTTCAAAGTTTTAGCAAATTACCATGAAGTCTAAATTTGTGGTAATTTGCTCCCCCTATTAGTGAATTCGTTATTTTTTTGACTTTCATGCATTGCATTTAAGGAATCTCAATTTGGGTTTTATTAAATGCAATTGCAATTGAAGGAATCTCAATTTGGAGATTCCTTAAATAGCGATTTTTGCATTTGGGATGATGCATCCCAAATGCAAAAATACTGGGAGCAAAGGGGCAGATTCTGAGAATCTGCCCATTTGCTCCCGGTATTTACTTTGATGCATATGCCTGATAGTGATTTTAATAAATGCTGTTTAAATCATTATTTGTGTAATTGCTCATACAGACAACTACATCTGACCTTCTGGCGGTGCACGAATATCTCCTACATACAAGAGTTTAAACAAAGTCAAAAACCTGCCTCCAAATCATAGTTTATCTTAAATACTTGTGAAGTGATAACAGGCTGTGTGCCTTTGTTTGCCCCCATTGCATTTGCATCTAGTCGGGTCTAAACAGACCCCAACCAAGACAACACTCAAAAATGAAGGGCTGGTGGCTCTTTAAATTATCAGGCCTCCATTTGGAGCCCAAGTGGAAGTAAAACTAAGAAAATCTCCTCACTATCTGCAGGTTGCTGCTCAAAACAGAAAGTAGGCAACATGTGGCATAGCTGAATGTGTCGAGGTGTCGGAAAATTACACTGGGACAACTTCAGCATATTTCACTGGGTCCAACCTAGACCAGACTCACAAATTGCTGATAGATCAGGTACCCAGCTGGAACCCCCTCGTTTCATGCACTGTTTAAGGCGCATTCATGAAGGAGGTGCAATGGCGAGTGGGGAATGAAAGGGCTTCCTCCTTCAGCTGTCTGTCTGATCCTCCAGCATCGCAGTACAGGACATCCTTCCTTTTCTGACTGCCTAAGGCAGGACAGGGTGCGGATAAAACATTCAGGAACAGGAAAACAATTTCTTCACAATAAGTATGGGCACCACTTTTACAAAACAAAGAAACCTTGGGAAGACCAATCACATCAGTTCTCGCCCACATGTACTTCTGAGTATGCGCATGTTGTGACCATAAGATACAGTTTGGTGAGGGGTCATTGGAAGAGGGAATAAGCGTGGATCTGAGCTAGAGGGTGCAGGTGGGTGTGACAGAATGCAATAGCGGCTCCTGGAGGGAGTGCTGCGGGGTGGTGGGGCGGGGCTGGGGAGGGGCAGTAGAGGGGGTAGTAAACTCCGGCATACGGCCGAGCGGAGTTAAGTACAGTAAAAAATAAATAAAATGAATTACATTGCGCGTGCTGCATCGCCATTTGGTGTTGCAGCGTGCACAATGTAATTTAGTTTATTTATTTATTTACTTACCTCCGTTTGGCCGTATGCCGGAGTTTACTACCCCTCCCCTGGCCCACCACCCCACAGCACTCCCTCAAGGAGCCGCTACTGCCAGAATGGAATAATAGAACAGAGGACAGGGTGGGATTGGAGATGTGTAGGTTGCTAGTTTTGATTCAAAGGCAGATCATGGGCAGTTTGTTGAATCTATTTGCCTCATGTAATGAGTGTGCTTGTCAAGGTGAGCATCAGGTGTTTCTTGGTCCGCTTGGTTGGTGCTCATCTGCATCACATTTATGTTTCTATTTCTCTGAGAAGAAGTTGCCATGTGCAGATATCTAGACATATGTGTGCACTTGCGCCTCATTCTATCCAGGAACATTTAGAGCTGTTAGCCTCTGTTTACAGAGCAACCTCATGTATGTGCCTAAGCTCTTGATTCAAGTGGGAGACTCCCATTTTGCTCAGCAAAAAATGAAGATTTATAAGCTATCAGCCTCATGCAACTGTGTCTGCTCCCACGTAATGTAATGGAAAAATTCATGTCTTCCATTTTTTCCTAAAAGATTTTTTGTTTTCAAATGTTGCCACATAAGGATTTGTGCAGATATACAGATTTTCTAAAACAAGTAGAAATGGGCTAGCTAACAAATATATTGGTAGAGAAAGTGCAACTGGAGCGGTCTGGCTTGGCTATACATGGACCAACTAAAGCCCGGAAATAACCACTAAGATTCATCCAAAGTCCCAGTATGACTTCTGCATGTTTCCCATTTCAGTCTTAGATATATTGAAAACCCTATGTTTGCTTCCATGGACTACTGATCCCAGAATGCACTGTCAAGTGTTCACAGAGACCTGGCATCCACTGTGCATTGCTGTCAATGGTAGCAGTATTGAGTATTATAGTTCCTCAGCACTGTATTCTCTCCTCCAAGACTTGTGAGAAATCGGAATTGCACACACATGTGGGTGCGTGTCCATTCTGTTCATTCCATCATTTCCCTTAGGTTATTCCTTTGTTTGTCATAGTTCTTGTATTTTCTCCCCCGTCTCCTAGATATTGCTCTTTGTTTATGTTGCCTTTCTTAATGTTTCTCTTGCATTCTCTAGCTCCCATCTTGCTTGTTACATTTCCAAGAATTTGTGTGCTTGACTTGCCCATTTGTCCTCCAGTTTTTCCTTGAATGCACTGCTCGTGACTATTTGTTACTGCTCTTAGGTTCCTAGTTTCCAGTAGGCAATTCCTGCCTCATCCTTTGACTTCTGATGCACATGGACTGAAGTGCCTGTTAAATGTTCTGTTATGTTATGTTATGTTATGTTATGTTATGTTAGGGTGAGTTTTATATAGCGCTCAGCTACTCCGAGGAGTGTCCCGGCGCTTCAAACCCAAAGCGGAACAGAGGCAGGCGGCAGATGACAGGCACTACTGAACAAACAACCAGGACTTAAGATCTTTCCTGAAGGCTAACAGGTTGACTTTCCTTCTCAGAGACACTGGCAAGGCATTCCACAATTGTGGCGCCAGGCGTCTGAAAGAACGGCCACCAATGTGTGCTCGCCTAATAACAGGAACAGACGCCAAAGGCAGCGAAGCTGACCTAAGCGATCTGGATGTCTGGTAAAAAGCCAGCCGATTCCTGATGTATTTGGCGCCGGTGTCATGAAGGGCTTTGAAAGCAAGCGTGAGTGCCTTGAAAGCGATTCGTTTCCGAATCGGAAGCCAGTGGAGGGCTTTCAAAAGATCTGAGGCCCTGGCTCTCCGATGAAGGCAAAAAATTGCTCGCACAGCCGCATTTTGGACTATTTGCAAGCGTGAAAGAAGATACTCCGGAAGTCCGAGATAAAGCACGTTCGCATAATCCAAATGAAAGCCTATGAGAGCCTGCACCGTAATTTTTCTGTGAGCCTGTGAGAGCAGAGGGAGAAATTTCCTGATCATTTTGAGAAGACCTATGTTAAATGATCTCATATAGCGCATGCACAACCAACGGTTTTATGGCGCTGAAGAGCAAGAGAGGAGCTGTGAAAGTGATGCATTTGACTTACAGATATGCCTGAGAGAACAGGAAAGTTTTAAGTAGTTTCTGGAACGGAACTGTGAATAGCAGGTGGTGACCCTAATTTCCACAGGAAGTGAATTCCAGAGCTGTGGAGCCAGTACAGCGAATTCAGGCCCACTGTGTTTCTTACGTTTAAATACGGGGGTGATCAACAAATTAAGAGGAGCACAGTTCTCAGGAAGGGGCATAGCGCTGAATCCTGAAGGAGAGGAAGGCAGGGCCATTCCCAATTAAAGCTTTGAATGTGGTGCATCCCAGTTTGAAGACACAACGTTTAGCCACCGGGAGCCAGTGAAAGCTCTTCAATATGGGTTTAATGTGGTGTCGTAAAGGCTGATGGGTGATGAGTCTGGCTGTGTGATTTTGCACCAGTTGCAAAAATTGTAATTGATATGCGGGGATACCAACGTAAAGGGAGTTGGCGTAATCAATACACGACGTTACCAAGGTAGGAATAATCAGGGTTAGGGCCTCATTGGAAAGGAATCTACTGATCTTCCTGATTCTGCGGAGGTGAAAAAAGCATGCTGGAACCACTGCACTTATCTGAGCCTTCATGGAGAGATTGTTGCTAATCACGATCCCTAAGCTCTTAACTGATGTTGCAGGGAGTGGGGGGCTTCCTAGAGTAGGGGCCAAATAATGGTGTTCCAGGGATTAGCTGATCCCCCTGTGAGGATGAGCTCAGTTTTATCAGGGTTTAATTTCAGTTGGTTGTCATTCATCCAAGCACTGATGAAACTTAGTGTGGATTGAAAATAGGGAGCTGAAGAGATAGTAGGACAGATATCAAATACCAACTGAAGGTCATCGGCTTAATTGAAGGTGATAACATTTCTCTCACGCAGGGACCAGCAGATCAGGGGGAATAAGTTTAGATTGAATAACAAGGGTGAGAGGGAGGACCCCTGAGGGACCCCACACGTCAAATTCATTTTCTGAGATTAAAAGTTCGCCATGCGAATCGCTTGGAACCGATTTGTGAGGAAGGAGGAAATCCATCTAAAAGCCATGCCCTGGACTCCAGGCTTGCTGACACGGTCGATCAGAATATCATGGTCA
Source organism: Lissotriton vulgaris (assembly GCF_964263255.1). Taxonomy (NCBI): domain Eukaryota; kingdom Metazoa; phylum Chordata; class Amphibia; order Caudata; family Salamandridae; genus Lissotriton; species Lissotriton vulgaris. The sequence continues at coordinate 483,400,597 of NC_141693.1, read as the reverse complement.
ACCATTTCAAAAGCAGCTCACAGATCAAGGAGTACCAGGACCTGGGAGAGTCCTCTGTCCATCCCGCCTCTAAGTTCATCCATGACTGCGAGGATGACAGACTCTGTTGAGTGTGCTGGCCTAAATCCAGCCTGATGGGGATCCTAGGAGTGGGATTGTTCAATAAAGGAGCTCAGGCAGTTTCCCACATGAGCTACTAGGATTTTCCGGAGATAGGGCAGCAGAGAGATGGGCCAGTGGTTACTAAGCACCGATGGATCCGCATTAGGTTTTTTAAAATTGGGATAATCTCAGCACTTTTGAAAGTGTCAGGGACAATACCAGATTTTAGTGAGTTGTTGAGTAGTGATAAAGGGTGGCCGGGCAACTAAGGAAAGCCTCACGGAGGATGTGCGGAGGGCAGTAGTCAGTGGGAGAGCCAGAGCTGACTTTTTTTAGAAGACCGAAGAAGATTTCCTTTGAGATAGGGGGAATTTGGTTAACTACAGGTGTATTTTTACTAGGAGGGGAAGAGGTTCTGACAGAGGAAGCTGAAGGGATGCTAGTTTTAATCAGGTTGATTTTGTAAATAAAATAGGAATTGAGTCACATAAAGATTGCGAGGGGGCGGGTTTAGCTATGATCCTGTCTCAATTGGTAAGCTAGTTAACTATAGAAAGATTTCTTTAAACTTATTTGCTGAGTTAACGATCTTCGCAGAAAAGTAATCCTCTTTTGTCTGCAGAATTGCATTTTTGTAATCTTTGAGCAAGGTGACGTAAAAGGCTCTTTTATCCAAGGAGTAATCATGTCTCCACCTAAGTTTGGTTTGCCGTAATGCAAGTTTTTAAAATTTTAGCTCGTTAGAGAACCAACGTTGGGCATCATGGGGTCGCATAGTCTTTATTTTCTTGAGTGGGGCAATATGATTGCTAGCAGATTCAAGCCAGATTGTAATGTCTGCTGTCTGGGTTTGCAGGGAATCTACTGATGTAGGAGCTGTGGCTGTAAGTAAAGAGCAAAATTCACCCACATTAGCGTGATTCCAATTTCTCGCCAGATTATTTTTAATCTGAGCATTTTTTCTAGGTGGGTTAATAGATATAGCCAAGGTAATAAGATGGTGTTCCAATAAAGCGCAAGGTGAGATATTAAGTTTAGATAGATCCAAGTTGGAAGTCCATACTTGGTCTAAAGAGTGCCCCTTTATATGAGAGGAAGTCTTCACATGCGTAGTGCAATTCATTCCAATAAGGAGATCAGTAAACTCAGTGGAGTACACGCTCTCTCTTGCGTCATTTGGCCAGTAATTAAAATCTCCAACTATTAGTAGTCTGGCATGATTTATAGCTAAATGGGAAATCATATTGCCTAACAATTGAGAAAAGTCGGCATGTGACTAGGGGGTCGATAAAATAAGGCACAAGTGAATAAGGGTTGTGGAGAGTCAAATGTAATTATAAGACTGTCCATAGAAGGAACACCTACAATCCCTAATGTGGTAAACTGGAGATTCTAATGGATGATAGCAGCCACCCCACCTCCGGCTTTTCCCGGAGGTCTATTAGTCTGAAGAATGTAATAATTTTCAGGTATTGCTGCTAAAACATCAGGGACAGTTTCAGTGGTGAGCCATGTTCCAGATAGGAGTGGGATATCTGGTCTGTCTGAATCGATGAGCTGAAAGATTTCTAGCTGATATTTTACCAATGAGCGTGTTTTGAGGTAGCAGATTTTTAATCCCTTTGTGTTAAGTTCCATGGGAGGGGCTTTGGGTGGGAGGGGCTTATTGATAATGGGGCTTACTCCACTGCTACTTATGTCAGGCGATACTAGATGGGGGTCTCTGAATGTTAAGATCCCTGCCTTGTCTAGAATAGTGCAGATGTCAGGGCCTAAAGGCAAATTCCCCTGCAGACACTTCAAGTCAGTTGAAGCATATGTAAAAAAAATGGGCATAGTCCATGGCCCCCGGCCCCGTTCGGCTGCGGACGAGCTCGTGACTATTTGTTACTGCTCTTAGGTTCCTAGTTTCCAGTAGGCAATTCCTGCCTCATCCTTTGACTTCTGATGCACATGGACTTAAGTGCCTGTTAAATGTTCTGTTATGTTATGTTATGTTATGTTAGGGTGAGTTTTATATAGCGCTCAGCTACTCCGAGGAGTGTCCCGGCGCTTCAAACCCAAAGCGGAACAGAGGCAGGCGGCAGATGACAGGCACTACTGAACAAACAACCAGGACTTAAGATCTTTCCTGAAGGCTAACAGGTTGACTTTCCTTCTCAGAGACACTGGCAAGGCATTCCACAATTGTGGCTCCAGGCGTCTGAAAGAACGGCCACCAATGTGTGCTCGCCTAATAACAGGAACAGACGCCAAAGCCAGCGAAGCTGACCTAAGCGATCTGGATGTCTGGTAAAAAGCCAGCCGATTCCTGATGTATTTGGCGCCGGTGTCATGAAGGGCTTTGAAAGCAAGCGTGAGTGCCTTGAAAGCGATTCGTTTCCGAATCGGAAGCCAGTGGAGGGCTTTCAAAAGATCTGAGGCCCTGGCTCTCCGATGAAGGCAAAAAATTGCTCGCACGGCCGCATTTTGGACTATTTGCAAGCGTGAAAGAAGATACTCCGGAAGTCCGAGATAAAGCACGTTCGCATAATCCAAACGAAAGCCTATGAGAGCCTGCACCGTAATTTTTCTGTGAGCCTGTGAGAGCAGATGGAGAAATTTCCTGATCATTTTGAGAAGACCTATGTTAAATGATCTCATATAGCGCATGCACAACCAACGGTTTTATGGCGCTGAAGAGCAAGAGAGGAGCTGTGAAAGTGATGCATTTGACTTACAGATATGCCTGAGAGAACAGGAAAGTTTTAAGTAGTTTCTGGAACGGAACTGTGAATAGCAGGTGGTGACCCTAATTTCCACAGGAAGTGAATTCCAGAGCTGTGGAGCCAGTACAGCGAATTCAGGCCCACTGTGTTTCTTACGTTTAAATACGGGGGTGATCAACAAATTAAGAGGAGCACAGTTCTCAGGAAGGGGCATAGCGCTGAATCCTGAAGGAGAGGAAGGCAGGGCCATTCCCAATTAAAGCTTTGAATGTGGTGCATCCCAGTTTGAAGACACAACGTTTAGCCACCGGGAGCCAGTGAAAGCTCTTCAATATGGGTTTAATGTGGTGTCGTAAAGGCTGATGGGTGATGAGCCTGGCTGTGTGGTTTTGCACCAGTTGCAAAAATTGTAATTGATATGCGGGGATACCAACGTAAAGGGAGTTGGCGTAATCAATACACGACGTTACCAAGGTAGGAATAGTCAGGGTTAGGGCCTCATTGGAAAGGAATCTGCTGATCTTCCTGATTCTGCGGAGGTGAAAAAAGCATGCTGGAACCACTGCACTTATCTGAGCCTTCATGGAGAGATTGTTGCTAATCACGATCCCTAAGCTCTTAACTGATGTTGCAGGGAGTGGGGGGCTTCCTAGAGTAGGGGCCAAATAATGGTGTTCCAGGGATTAGCTGATCCCCCTGTGAGGATGAGCTCAGTTTTATCAGGGTTTAATTTCAGTTGGTTGTCATTCATCCAAGCACTGATGAAACTTAATGTGGATTGAAAATAGGGAGCTGAAGAGATAGTAGGACAGATATCAAATACCAACTGAAGGTCATCGGCTTAATTGAAGGTGATAACATTTCTCTCACGCAGGGACCAGCAGATCAGGGGGAATAAGTTTAGATTGAATAACAAGGGTGAGAGGGAGGACCCCTGAGGGACCCCACACGTCAAATTCATTTTCTGAGATTAAAAGTTCGCCATGCGAATCGCTTGGAACCGATTTGTGAGGAAGGAGGAAATCCATCTAAAAGCCATGCCCTGGACTCCAGGCTTGCTGACACGGTCGATCAGAATATCATGGTCAACCATTTCAAAAGCAGCTCACAGATCAAGGAGTACCAGGACCTGGGAGAGTCCTCTGTCCATCCCGCCTCTAAGTTCATCCATGACTGCGAGGATGACAGACTCTGTTGAGTGTGCTGGCCTAAATCCAGCCTGATGGGGATCCTAGGAGTGGGATTGTTCAATAAAGGAGCTCAGGCAGTTTCCCACATGAGCTACTAGGATTTTCCGGAGATAGGGCAGCAGAGAGATGGGCCAGTGGTTACTAAGCACCGATGGATCCGCATTAGGTTTTTTAAAATTGGGATAATCTCAGCACTTTTGAAAGTGTCAGGGACAATACCAGATTTCAGTGAGTTGTTGAGTAGTGATAAAGGGTGGCCGGGCAACTAAGGAAAGCCTCACGGAGGATGTGCGGAGGGCAGTAGTCAGTGGGAGAGCCAGAGCTGACTTTTTTTAGAAGACCGAAGAAGATTTCCTTTGAGATAGGGGGAATTTGGTTAACTACAGGTGTATTTTTACTAGGAGGGGAAGAGGTTCTGACAGAGGAAGCTGAAGGGATGCTAGTTTTAATCAGGTTGATTTTGTAAATAAAATAGGAATTGAGTCACATAAAGATTGCGAGGGGGCGGGTTTAGCTATGATCCTGTCTCAATTGGTAAGCTAGTTAACTATAGAAAGATTTCTTTAAACTTATTTGCTGAGTTAACGATCTTCGCAGAAAAGTAATCCTCTTTTGTCTGCAGAATTGCATTTTTGTAATCTTTGAGCAAGGTGACGTAAAAGGCTCTTTTATCCAAGGAGTAATCATGTCTCCACCTAAGTTTGGTTTGCCGTAATGCAAGTTTTTAAAATTTTAGCTCGTTAGAGACTCAACGTTGGGCATCATGGGGTCGCATAGTCTTTATTTTCTTGAGTGGGGCAATATGATTGCTAGCAGATTCAAGCCAGATTGTAATGTCTGCTGTCTGGGTTTGCAGGGAATCTACTGAGGTAGGAGCTGTGGCTGTAAGTAAAGAGCAAAATTCACCCACATTAGCGTGATTCCAATTTATCGCCAGATTATTTTTAATCTGAGCATTTTTTCTAGGTGGGTTAATAGATATAGCAAAGGTAATAAGATGGTGTTCCAATAAAGCGCAAGGTGAGATATTAAGTTTAGATAGATCCAAGTTGGAAGTCCATACTTGGTCTAAAGAGTGCCCCTTTATATGAGAGGAAGTCTTCACATGCTGAGTGCAATTCATTCCAATAAGGAGATCAGTAAACTCAGTGGAGTACACGCTCTCTCTTGCGTCATTTGGCCAGTAATTAAAATCTCCAACTATTAGTAGTCTGGCATGATTTATAGCTAAATGGGAAATCATATTGCCTAACAATTGAGAAAAGTCGGCATGTGATTAGGGGGTCGATAAAATAAGGCACAAGTGAATGAGGGTTGTGGAGAGTCAAATGTAATTATAAGACTGTCCATAGAAGGGACACCTACAATCCCTAATGTGGTAAACTGGAGATTCTAATGGATGATAGCAGCCACCCCACCTCCGGCTTTTCCCGGAGGTCTATTAGTCTGAAGAATGTAATAATTTTCAGGTATTGCTGCTAAAACATCAGGGACAGTTTCAGTGGTGAGCCATGTTCCAGATAGGAGTGGGATATCTGGTCTGTCTGAATCGATGAGCTGAAAGATTTCTAGCTGATATTTTACCAATGAGCGTGTTTTGAGGTAGCAGATTTTTAATCCCTTTGTGTTAAGTTCCATGGGAGGGGCTTTGGGTGGGAGGGGCTTATTGATAATGGGGCTTACTCCACTGCTACTTATGTCAGGCGATACTAGATGGGGGTCTCTGAATGTTAAGATCCCTGCCTTGTCTAGAATAGTGCAGATTTCAGGGGCTAAAGGCAAATTCCCCTGCAGACACTTCAAGTCAGTTGAAGCATATGTAAAAAAAATGGGCATAGTCCATGGCCCCCGGCCCCGTTCGGCTGCGGACGAGCTCGTGACTATTTGTTACTGCTCTTAGGTTCCTAGTTTCCAGTAGGCAATTCCTGCCTCATCCTTTGACTTCTGATGCACATGGACTGAAGTGCCTGTTAAATGTTCTGTTATGTTATGTTATGTTATGTTATGTTATGTTAGGGTGAGTTTTATATAGCGCTCAGCTACTCCGAGGAGTGTCCCGGCGCTTCAAACCCAAAGCGGAACAGAGGCAGGCGGCAGATGACAGGCACTACTGAACAAACAACCAGGACTTAAGATCTTTCCTGAAGGCTAACAGGTTGACTTTCCTTCTCAGAGACACTGGCAAGGCATTCCACAATTGTGGCGCCAGGCGTCTGAAAGAACGGCCACCAATGTGTGCTCGCCTAATAACAGGAACAGACGCCAAAGCCAGCGAAGCTGACCTAAGCGATCTGGATGTCTGGTAAAAAGCCAGCCGATTCCTGATGTATTTGGCGCCGGTGTCATGAAGGGCTTTGAAAGCAAGCGTGAGTGCCTTGAAAGCGATTCGTTTCCGAATCGGAAGCCAGTGGAGGGCTTTCAAAAGATCTGAGGCCCTGGCTCTCCGATGAAGGCAAAAAATTGCTCGCACAGCCGCATTTTGGACTATTTGCAAGCGTGAAAGAAGATACTCCGGAAGTCCGAGATAAAGCACGTTCGCATAATCCAAACGAAAGCCTATGAGAGCCTGCACCGTAATTTTTCTGTGAGCCTGTGAGAGCAGAGGGAGAAATTTCCTGATCATTTTGAGAAGACCTATGTTAAATGATCTCATATAGCGCATGCACAACCAACGGTTTTATGGCGCTGAAGAGCAAGAGAGGAGCTGTGAAAGTGATGCATTTGACTTACAGATATGCCTGAGAGAACAGGAAAGTTTTAAGTAGTTTCTGGAACGGAACTGTGAATAGCAGGTGGTGACCCTAATTTCCACAGGAAGTGAATTCCAGAGCTGTGGAGCCAGTACAGCGAATTCAGGCCCACTGTGTTTCTTACGTTTAAATACGGGGGTGATCAACAAATTAAGAGGAGCACAGTTCTCAGGAAGGGGCATAGCGCTGAATCCTGAAGGAGAGGAAGGCAGGGCCATTCCCAATTAAAGCTTTGAATGTGGTGCATCCCAGTTTGAAGACACAACGTTTAGCCACCGGGAGCCAGTGAAAGCTCTTCAATATGGGTTTAATGTGGTGTCGTAAAGGCTGATGGGTGATGAGTCTGGCTGTGTGATTTTGCACCAGTTGCAAAAATTGTAATTGATATGCGGGGATACCAACGTAAAGGGAGTTGGCGTAATCAATACACGACGTTACCAAGGTAGGAATAGTCAGGGTTAGGGCCTCATTGGAAAGGAATCTACTGATCTTCCTGATTCTGCGGAGGTGAAAAAAGCATGCTGGAACCACTGCACTTATCTGAGCCTTCATGGAGAGATTGTTGCTAATCACGATCCCTAAGCTCTTAACTGATGTTGCAGGGAGTGGAGGGCTTCCTAGAGTAGGGGCCAAATAATGGTGTTCCAGGGATTAGCTGATCCCCCTGTGAGGATGAGCTCAGTTTTATCAGGGTTTAATTTCAGTTGGTTGTCATTCATCCAAGCACTGATGAAACTTAATGTGGATTGAAAATAGGGAGCTGAAGAGATAGTAGGACAGATATCAAATACCAACTGAAGGTCATCAGCTTAATTGAAGGTGATAACATTTCTCTCACGCAGGGACCAGCAGATCAGGGGGAATAAGTTTAGATTGAATAACAAGGGTGAGAGGGAGGACCCCTGAGGGACCCCACACGTCAAATTCATTTTCTGAGATTAAAAGTTCGCCATGCGAATCGATTGGAACCGATTTGTGAGGAAGGAGGAAATCCATCTAAAAGCCATGCCCTGGACTCCAGGCTTGCTGACACGGTCGATCAGAATATCATGGTCAACCATTTCAAAAGCAGCTCACAGATCAAGGAGTACCAGGACCTGGGAGAGTCCTCTGTCCATCCCGCCTCTAAGTTCATCCATGACTGCGAGGATGACAGACTCTGTTGAGTGTGCTGGCCTAAATCCAGCCTGATGGGGATCCTAGGAGTGGGATTGTTCAATAAAGGAGCTCAGGCAGTTTCCCACATGAGCTACTAGGATTTTCCGGAGATAGGGCAGCAGAGAGATGGGCCAGTGGTTACTAAGCACCGATGGATCCGCATTAGGTTTTTTAAAATTGGGATAATCTCAGCACTTTTGAAAGTGTCAGGGACAATACCAGATTTTAGTGAGTTGTTGAGTAGTGATAAAGGGTGGCCGGGCAACTAAGGAAAGCCTCACGGAGGATGTGCGGAGGGCAGTAGTCAGTGGGAGAGCAAGAGCTGACTTTTTTTAGAAGACCAAAGAAGATTTCCTTTGAGATAGGGGGAATTTGGTTAACTACAGGTGTATTTTTACTAGGAGGGGAAGAGGTTCTGACAGAGGAAGCTGAAGGGATGCTAGTTTTAATCAGGTTGTCTGAAGGTTGTCTGTCTATTAGTCTGAAGAATGTAATAATTTTCAGGTATTGCTGCTAAAACATCAGGGACAGTTTCAGTGGTGAGCCATGTTCCAGATAGGAGTGGGATATCTGGTCTGTCTGAATCGATGAGCTGAAAGATTTCTAGCTGATATTTTACCAATGAGCGTGTTTTGAGGTAGCAGATTTTTAATCCCTTTGTGTTAAGTTCCATGGGAGGGGCTTTGGGTGGGAGGGGCTTATTGATAATGGGGCTTACTCCACTGCTACTTATGTCAGGCGATACTAGATGGGGGTCTCTGAATGTTAAGATCCCTGCCTTGTCTAGAATAGTGCAGATTTTAGGGGCTAAAGGCAAATTCCCCTGCAGACACTTCAAGTCAGTTGAAGCATATGTAAAAAAAATGGGCATAGTCCATGGCCCCCGGCCCCGTTTGGCTGCGGACGAGCGCAGAGGGGATTGCCTTTGCCTTTTTGGAGCCGAAGCCGATCTGGAAGTGTACGGAAGACTAGACCGTCCCCTTCCAAGATGGCGAGTGCAGTGTGGCCTCCCGGAAGGGAGTCAACACTTGATTTCCCTTCACAAAAAAACAGCCTGCTAATGGCTGCGGTGGACTGGGGAGATCTCGAGGCAGAAGACAGGAGTGCCAGTAAGTACAAATGTGCTTGGAATATAAAGTGCAAATGTGCATGATTCGAGAAACACTAAAAACAATTATTACAAATAGCCTTCCTAACAATTCTCCCAATGGTTAAAAAATATTAGAATTACGTTTTAAAAGTTTCCCCGTCAGCTATCAGAAGAGAGAAGCTTAATATAGTTCTTTGCCGCGTGCAGGTGTCACACAGCTCGACCTGCTGCCTCAACTGTGACAGTGCGACTTTTCTATTTTCTTGGGATTTGCCACGGTGTCTCCTGCTAAATCCATAGGGGCTTGCCTTGTGATTGTAAGAAAAATCCGTATTTGTGCCCTAGGGTCCAGATACAGAATCACTTCTGCTGCCTCTTTTCTAAGGGGTTTGCAAGGTGACTATCTGCATACATACATTGACATTCCCTGTTGCTGTTGAAAATTCCAAACTTTACCTGTGAACAACCCTAGTGTTACCCCAGTGTGTTTGCCCTATATTGGTTCCAATTTCTGTTGGTTGACATTAAGGGGCCGATTAGGATGGCGGTGAATCCGCATCCTCCGGGCCGGCGGAAGCCACCGCCGGGCTCTGTACACAGAGAGGCCCCTACTCTGGATTTAATACTGAGTGCGCAGGACTAAGTACTGTGTTGAGGGGGGGGCCCTGCAGCTATGGGACTGCCTGCAGCTCGGCCCCCTGCAGCACGGTAGTCCTCCACACCGCAGGGGATGCAGGAGCCTGTGTTATGCCCCTGGATGATGTCTTCTTTATGAATGCACAAAAACCAAAGGGGATGATGGATGGAGTGTTGAACATTGCAAGCACTCACCCTGAGTCATCTGAACTGGGTTTAATCCATCATCATTCTTCAGCTCACTCGGCCACCCATGTTCAGACATGGCCATATGCAAATCAGTCTGACCCTGTGCCTCATGGGAACAGTCCAGCCCGAACTGCCAAGCCATGTCTTCCCTGGACTGGAAATAAGCATCCTGGGACCAGTTTCTGGCTAATCAGCCATCATCAGCCAGGCACAACAATATCTCACGTGACTAGGTGTGCTCTTTTAAAGAAACTGATGGCAGTAATGAAAGCTCCAGAAGAGGTACACATGCCTCGTAACAGTGAAGTGTGAGAGGTCCAGAAAATTCAACTTCATACATACCAGCATCCCCGTTATAGGCTAGTCACACAATCGAATGCTGACATTTATATATTAACACAGGGGGCACAAGGCACATTTCCGCCTCAAAAACAGAAAAGAGCAACAGGGCATGAGCAACAATGCAGGAGATATCAAATAAACTATTTTCGCCTTGTCTAACCTTGACTGCGGATCCATCACCACATACTGAGGCACCCAATACTCTACATACCACCTCACAGCTGTAAATGCTTCTGAACAATTGAAATCCTAAAAGAGTTTCACATTATTCTAGTTTCACCTGATGATTGTGTCACTGACTTACCTGCCCAAATGTATTTACCTAATCCATTATTTTACATCACCTTGCACATTGTTAATGTAAATATTATATTTTCTACTAATGTTACTTGATTACATGCAAACACAAGTTATCCTACACACATTTGAGTTACAGTACAAACAGTTTTACAGACACACAGTTAAAAAGGTTGCATGCAGGAAAAAACATGTGTATGCACTGCAACACACATTAGTATCTGCTTGAGAAAGAGGTACAGTAAAAAGTGTATATTATAACACATATGTATGGAAATAGTGATGCGTTTGCTGTCACAATGCCATATACTTATCACAGTGTCATATAAAGTAGCACAGTTGTGTGTACAGTAATTCAAAGGAATGCATTTTAATGCACATCTATACAGTAACACAGCGCACCTAAACACCCACATATTTGTAATAGAAGCGATGATAGTAAGGTTCAGGCAGCGATATGCACTGGAATCCAGTTTATGTTGGGGCACAAGAAAGCACAGACACACACCGCGCTTCAATATGTCACTAGGGCTACAATTCTATGTCAGGAAACTGAGGCTTCGGATTATGCTTCTCTTTCCTTTACTGAAATAAATACAGCAGCCGATCAACATTTAACAATAGAAAAAAAGACATTACCCATGAACCTCAGTAGTCTAGCCTCCACCAATCATCGGGGCATACACCATATAAAAGCTGATGTAATGATAGCACTTCCTCTTTCTTTGCTGCTCGAGCAGCTAAAGTTAAGTCATGTGATTTTATTTGCATGTTTATAAAACAGTGAATATTGACATAGTATCATTGTATTTGTGCTCAGACTACTTGTTGATATTCTCATGGGCTTCGCCATCCGCTGTATAGTTGCTATGGAGCGAGAGGTGCTGTGTACCCGCTCATCAATCCCTGTTCTCTCTCGCTCCGACTGGACACGCATGCGCGGTGAAGGCGAAATCTGGAAAATTACCGATTGGTTCACCGCGCTGCCACAGTGAGAGAGTCAGGTGCCAATTAAGAACAGCCGACCGGGCGCAAGTAATGGATTACAAGGTCTCTGCTTAAGGAGAGACAGATGACTCCCTCCACAACAGATTTTGGCGATTTCTGGGGGTTATTTGACCCTGAGAACTAGTTCTGGGAATTAGGTTTGCACCTAATCAGGGCTATATCTTCCCCTTGAACCTCATTCTGACACTCAGTGAATTAGTGAGCAATGGCATATCAAGCAGATTTGGGCACGGACATCTGGGGGCGATTCTGATCCGGTAAAAAGCGCCCGAATAGCCGTTCGGAGCGTTTTTCCTGAACAAATCGTACCCTGCAATGTCCCCCGTACGTACGACGAAGTACGATTCGTACCAGGAGCTGGACTCCGTACGAATCGTACAGAGACCGTATGACTCTAATCTCCATACGAGTCTCACTCGGAATCCGCTGTACGCGACATCTGTACGGTTCGCGGCTGGTTTATACGACCCAGCAAGTACGATACGTGTCGGATTCGCACCGTACGACCCTTTTTCTACGGGAGCTGAAAACAGCCGTAAAAGCAGAGTTTGCGACGAAACAGGTACGGAACGGCCCCCCCCCGGGTACAGCGCATACCCCCATGATCGCTGGGGTACGGCGCGTACCCCTGCGATCCTGGGGGGTACGCACCGTACACCCAGTGTACATGGGGTACGCACCGTACCCCATGTATGCTGGGTGTACGGTGTGTACCCCATGTTCGCTGGGTGTACGGCACCTACACCCCATGATCGCAGGGGTACGCGACGTACCCCTGCGATCATGGGGGGTACACGCCATACGGTGTGTATGTGATTGTGCGCTTTTCCGTACGAATTGCCCTTACCTGACGTGGCCCGTACGACTCGCGTCCTGATACCCCGGTCTGGATCATACTCGTTGGGTCGTACGGTTTGTGCACAAGTCGTACTGAGACGGCTCCGGATGCGATTCGTATGGACGGTAATTTTACTGGATCGGAAACGGCCCCTTGGAATACGCAGAAGTCCACTTTGAACAAGACATGTTTAAGGCACTGGATACTCAAGTGCAAAGTCTGGTGAACCGGGCATTAATTAAAGCCTTACAACCTTTTGCCCAACCCCGGAAGGGTTATGGCGGTTGTGAATGCATGGGCTCAGCAGGGGGCACGACTAAACGTGATCTGGCTTGGCATGAGGTGGGCTTTGCCTGCAATATACCCAGAGTGTCCTCGACAGAGGTCCTCTCACTGGTAACTAGACATAATATTTAATACAAAATATAGAATAGCCATAATATCGAAGTAAAAATATAGAATGGACAAAATATCGAATGGACATAATATAGTGGTGAAAAATATCCAAATGAAGGTAAGTAATATAATATCGATTTTTAAGATATAGAAAGTCAAAATATCGAAGTATATAATATAGGTATTTAAATATATCAAATTTTTAATAATATCGAATTTTTTAAAGTGTTTTGTATGTTAGTATATGTGTGAAAAGTGTATATTATTTTTGTAATTTATTTTAAATAATTAATTTTATGTTATTTAATTTTTGCATAATTTAATTCTGTAGCGGGTTATGGGTTTATAGCAGAAAAGGGTGGGAAGGAATTTCATTATATTAAATTAAATATTAATTTTTAGAAATTACTAATTACTTTTAATTTAATTTTGCGTTTTAGTTCTGGAGCGGGTTGTGGGTTTATAGGGGAATAGGGTGGGAAGTAATTTAATTGTAATTAATGAAATATCTGTATTTATTTATTGGTTTTCATTTTGAATTTATTGTTAATTAATTTTTAATTAAGTATTTTTTATTAATTGATTAATTGATAATTATGTTAATTGTATTAATTTATTTTCCGTAGCGGGTTATGGGTTTATAGGGGAATTGGGTGGGAAGTAATTTAATTGTAATTAAGTAAATGATTTTATTTATTTATTGGTATTGATTTTTAATTTATTGTTTATTAATTTTTAATTGGTAACTAATTTGTATTAATTGGTAATTAATTTGTATTAATTTATTAATAGATAATTATGATAATTGTATTAATTTATTTTCTGTAGCGGATTGTGGGTTTATAGGGGAATAGGGTGGGAAGTAATTTAATTGTAATTAATGACATATTACAAATATTTTTTGGGTATTAATAATTAATGTATTGTTAATTATTAATTTGAATTTATTTTAATATTAATTCGTTTTTGTTATTGAAAATTAATTATTTGTTAATTACTTATGAATAGGTGATTAATTTTTATAAGTAATATTCATTTGTATTTCTAATTAATTAATTATTACATCATATTAAATTGGTAATTAATTGTAATACATTTTTTATTGGTGTTGATATTTAATTCATTTGTATTAATATATTAAAATATTACTTTCACGACTGTTAAACTCACTAGAGTGGGAATAGTATTTTTGACCCCCTACGCTATCAAACGGTTTCCCTACTGTTGCACTCTCTGGAGTGGGAATAGTAATTTTTACCTCTACGCTATCCAACGCTTTCTCTACTGTTGCACTCTCTGGAGTGCGAATAGCAATTTTAACCTTCCCGCTATCAAACGCTTTCCCTACTGTTGCACTCTCTGGAGCGGGAATAGTAATTTTTACCCCTACGCTATCCAACGCTTTCCCTACTGTTGCACTCTCTGAGGTGGGAATAGTATTTTTTACCCATACACTATCCAACACTTTCCCTACAGTTGCACTCGCTGGAGTGGGAATAGTAATTTTTACCCCTACGCTATCCAATGCTTTCCCTACTGTTGCACTCTCTGGAGTCGGAATAGTAATTTTTACCCTCCCGCTATCCAACGCTTTCCCTACTGTTGCACTCTTTGAAGTGGGAATAGTAATTTTTACCCTCCCGCTATCCAATGCTTTCCCTACTGTAGCACTCTCTGGAGTGGGAATGGTAATTTCTACCCCTACGCTATCCAACGGTTTCCCTATTGTTGCACTCACTGGAGTGGTAATAGTAAACATTATCCTCCTGCTATCCTACGGTAAAAATATTGTATATTTCTGTATTAATATTACATTAATATATATATATATATATATATATATATATATATATATATATATATATATATATATATATATATATATATAAGTGTATGTTTTTTTATAATTTAAATTAAATATTTAATAATTGAAGGGTCATTTAAGTATTTTTAAGTATGTTTTAGTTCATTATATTTATTATTTCATTACTTTTAAATTACTTTTAAGACATTTTAACAATTTCGATATTCTGACTAACTATATTTTTTACAACGATATTTTTGATTTGATATTTTTGTACTTACCTGTTTGTAGATAGGTATTCGATAATTTTGCATTCTATATTTTGTCATCGATATTTTGGTAAGTCTATGGGGCCCATTAGGATGTCGGGCAGGTTGCCACCGCCATGCGGGCGGTGGTGATCCGCCTGACATCTTTGTCCACCCGCCACCCATTTCCCCCCACCATATTACTACTTAATAATTGCGACCAGTGCGGAAAAGGTTTAATATGGTGGCGGTGTCTATCAGACACCGCCAGCCATATTAGTATGGTCTTTGGGGAATGCCTTTCCGTGGCAGCATTGGGGGCCCTCATGGTGAAGGTGAGGTGGGGGGTGCACATGGGGGGACCTGTGGTACCCCCCTGCATTTGCATACACAATGATGCAGGCACAGCGCGGTGCCTGCCGCTTTGAGTATGCAAATGCATCACATGCATTTTTAGCATTGTGGTGGGCGGTGCCGAGAGCACCGCCTGCCACAATGTTAAAAATGCAGTATGCACCCGCCACTGTGGCGGGCGCATCCTAATACCCCCCACGGGACCCCCGCCCTTATGGCGGGCGGTCCCATAATCCGATAGGATGGCGGGCAGACTAAGTCCACCCGTCATCCTAATGACCCCCTATATTTCTGTATTCAATATTATGTCAGTGATCCCCTCTCACTACTGGCGCAATCAGTCCTACGGGATTATGAATATGGAAGCACTGATGATTTTGAACCATCTGGTTTCCCAAGAAGCTTCACTGTCATGGCAGACCCCTCCACTTCCTCTTCAGATTCCCCTTCAGACCAGGAGACGACCCTTAGAGACTCCGAACCTTCTACCAAGCGTAAACTCAAGGTGCAACACGTGCAACCGGATTTACTACCTAACAAAAATCTATTGTTTGACCCCAGGGAAATTATCCACCTTAGGTCTATGGAATGGGTCCCCATGTATGGAAGTGGTGCACTACATTCAAGCTAATTTGCGCCAAGGCTTTCAGAGGGAGGTGGACAATACGTTGCGCTCAGAGTGCCCATGCCCATCTTTACTAGGGAAAGTGGCATACATGCCGGAACTCGACCCCAACATGGTTACGTTCAATTGCACACTTTCCACAAAACGGCGCAAGTCAGTGTTTATGCACATAGATCCACAACTAGCAGATTTGGCCTCCAGCGAGGTGGTCACTTTGGCCAACAGCTTGCTGTTCAGCGACAAGCTTGCCATAGAGTTGGGAAAGTATGTGTCGACATTTTCAGCTTTAGAAAAAGCACAGACATCGTTGAAGAAGGTATAACAGAGACCTTTTTGTCAGGGCTGGACACCATCGTAGCCAAGCGCCAGGCCGTGGCTTTCAACAGGCTACACAGAGATATGCCCCCAGAGGTGGGGGGCTCCCCAACATAAATCATACTTCTACCCTACATTAAATTAAGGCGGCAGAGGCTGTTTCCGCTGAGGGGGTTACAGAGGCGACGACAACACCGCAGATAGCTCTTATGCAAGTGAGCTTATTTCGTCAGTCAGAAGTCATGGTAGGGGAGCGGGTTCAGTTGTTTTATCACAATTGGTTGACAATTTCACACGCCCATTGGGTTTTACAGACAGTACAAGGGTTTCACTTGGAGTTTTATTCCTCTGCTTGTCAGGGGAGTCAACAGTTCCCTCTTCATTTTTCCCACGCACTGACGTCTTTTATAAACAAAGTTCTGTACCTCATAACCAAAGGGGCAGTGACTTCGATGAACTTACACCCTAGGGACTTCATCAGTACGATATTTTCGGTCCCCCAAGAACTACTGGGGTTTTCGACTGGTACTCAACTTAAAGGAGTTCAACTCCTGGATTGTGTATCACCACTTTAAATTGGAGGGCATACATTTATTACGAGATCTCCTACAGGAAGGCGACTGGCTGGTCCGCTTAGATCTGTGCCCATCTTTGCCCCTCATCAAAGATTCTTTCAATTCCAATAGTGCCATTGGTGGTACAAATTCACCGCCATGCCATTTGGCTTCTATTCAACCCTGGGTGTTTCAACAAGCTTCTCTGTCGAGTCGTTCAGTACCTACGGGAGCAAGGGATTCAGTTGGTTATCTACTTGGACTATATTCTCATCATTTTACGTTCACAAAGGTCCTAAGCTTAGAGTAATTTTTCATAACAATGAAATATAGACCACAATAGGCTACTATATACTTTTCCTTTGCCCAGCCGGGCAAGGAAT
This sequence comes from Lissotriton vulgaris, assembly GCF_964263255.1. NCBI lineage: Eukaryota > Metazoa > Chordata > Amphibia > Caudata > Salamandridae > Lissotriton > Lissotriton vulgaris. The sequence goes on along the minus strand of NC_141693.1, from coordinate 483,383,610 downwards.
TTATTATAAGGTATATGGAGTATTCACAATTTAGGATATATTTCAACAGCAAACATTTTTGTTGCAGTAAAGTACAATCCTGTACCGTACTTAGGGTAAGAAAAGATTGGAAAAAAGTATAGTGAAAGGAAAAGTTTCATCAGGCAAAAAGAAGTGAGCAAGCTGGGCACTGTTTTGTATTAAGTTAATCAGTAATTCCCAGAGTAGCACATACAAACAATAGTATTCATTAGTTAACTGTACATCTACTAGAAGGAGTCGACGTTTCGATCCTGTGCTCAGGTTACAAAGGGATCATCATCAGGACTTAAACTAATATTGCCTGGTATAAGAACATATACGCCTCTACAGGTTGTGAGGTATATGGATTAACGGCTAAATGGGCGTGATAGCCTCGGCGCTGGAAGAGGGATAACTCTGGCGCATCCGTGCATGGATTTAACCCAGATGGCACGGTGTTGCAGCTGAGGGAGCGCGGGAAGGTTCAAATTGAAGGGCGTTTCAGATTGAGGGGCGTTTCAGTTATGAGCCGCGGTAAGGGAACCGTGTGAAATATCACAGCAGGTACAAGGACCTGGGAAAAATTGGCGGTCGGAAAAGTAAACGATCCGCGAGTGGAGGATTAATATGCGCTGGACAGTCGGTCTCGTTGTGGGTCTACTGGCGCTTCCCGCAGGCCCACAACGCGGCTGACTGTTTATTTCTTTACAGAAACCTTTCTGCCTGGTCACATCCGCAACCGTGGCCCATTCGGTCAGATGGATTCTCTCTGAAGCGGTAATTGATGTGTCTCATGTTGAAGCACACTAAGTCATGGAAGCCATGGCCTCGAGGGCATTTTCCACTAGTTCCCATTTAGAAGACATTATGGCCTTGGCCGACTGGTCCTCTGTCTCAACTTTTAAAGTATTTTAGTACAAGCCTGTTGTTGATGTTGCTTCGAATATTGTAGCACAACTTTAAACTAGCATAATTCGAAGCCTCCCTTTCCTGACATAGAATTAAAAAAAGTCTAGCTATTGCGTCAAGAATTTTCAAATCTTTTAAGCAGCTCTGCCAAGTACCAGGCATCAGGTGTTAAACTAATGCATTTCAGTGTGGTGGTCCGCATCACCGCACTGAAATGGATAGGTACGCATAATATGCATAGCGCTTGCCTTGGCTGTGAAGTCGCAACTGCTAATTCCCAATGTTGACAGTGTAACTATGCACGCTGCTCACTCCCGGCAGGCAATTGGGACTGGCTGAGTTCAGCTGCTATAATGTGTAACAATAGCCTGGATTCCACATGATCGCTGCTGCAGTTCATGAGAAGTTGTGGGAGGCTGGCAGCGCCAATGGCAACGCTGCTTGCACCGCGTGGTAAACTTTTAATATCAACAATGCTGGTCCTCACGTCCGGACAGACCCAGACCCACCTCTACAACCCGGTGGCCGCTCGAGCCCAGAGCACATCACTGTGTTGCAGCTGAGAGTCTAAAAATGATAAATCATGCCCGAGAGCTGTGTTTGCCGCAGGAGTCGATGTGGCCAGGAGGTGGCCTGTAAACCAAATTGCCGCCCGTCACAAAGTAAGTGTGCGTGTCAGTGCCCTGGAGACTCTCACCCTTCTGGTAATACAAATTTGGTTTGTAAATTATAATTTATAAATAGCTGTATAGCACCCGGTCATCAGCTGCCTGCTCACAGCTGAAGGGTAGTTTTCAACAAAGAGCCACCCGCAGTGACATAATCAAACTTACTAACTGGTTTTATTGCTGGTCGTGTGACTCTCTGTGGTGATTGACTGAACACAAGCGCTGGAGATGTCTAACAGGTCCTATAATTTGTTTGGAGTCAAATTTGAGGTCTACAGAAGAACCAAGACCATGTCTGACTCAATCTTTTATCCTCGTTTTGGCCCTTGCCCGAAACTTTGTGTAGTTGAATGTATGAAAGCTTATGATCAGACACTGTCTAACCTGCGGCCTATTGATGAGAATCAACTTCTTATTTTCTTCGTTAAACCTCATAAGGCCATTTCCTCCACTTCAATTGCTAGATGGGTTAAGTCCGCTATGACTCTAGCAGGTATCAATATAACCAAGTTTCAAGCTCATTCTCTCAGAGGTGCTATGGCGAGTAAGTCACTTTGGTCCGGAGGTAAGTTGGATGATATTCTTAAAGCTGCTGACCGGTCTAATGCTAGTACCTTCGCAAGACACTATTGTAAACCAATTGAACACATGTCTAATGTCGTTTTACAAGGCTACCAACATGCATAATTTAGCCTCCGTTCTTGTAATGAAATTGCAATTCTCCTATTAACATGCCTGGAGAATCTAGATTTCAGTAAAGACATGGAGGCTCACATTATCCCACCCATCCCAATCCCTGTTTGGTATTTGGTGTCTCATTATTATTCTCACTTATAACCTGATTGCTCATGTTTTTTCATTGACATGTTATTTCTAATATGTTTGCATTGACATGTGATTTAAATTGTTAAATTCGTCTTTTCAGATAACCCTTCTACTTGAGCTACGTTGGATGGTTTCTCACTGGCTGGTTGCCTTCTTCAACTCTTGTTTGGATTTCATTTCGAATTCTTTCCTTTCTACTGGATCTTCTTTTCGCCTGATTTAAAAGAGGCAGAAAGTTGCTATGTTATTTCTCTTAGTTTATCTCAGTGTTCTCATCGGAACCTTTGTATTGTGATGCGGCTGCTTGGATCTGCAATTAAAAGTCATTGCATAATGTGAGCCTCCATGTCTTTAATGAAATCTAGATTCTCTAGGCATGTTAATAGGAGAATCACAATTGACTGAACACCTGTTCAACACAAACATTACTCATCGGCATCACTTATAGTCAGCATAGCCTCTCTGTGACAGCCTGCTTGGTGGTGTGATCTGCAGGCTGGGCAGAGAGCGTCATGCCGACCCGGGTGTGATGGACCACTTTTTTATTTTTAGGCTGCGTCAGTCGAGTACTGCTACTTTTAAAAATAATTACAGCACCCTGGCTGTTACCTGTGTGTAAGCCTGAAGCTTGCACCCAGTCAATTATGTCTGGTGCCAGTCTGCGTTGTCCGCGAGTCATCTGTGTTGACTGAGACTCTCTTAATTTTAATTGAGGCATCTTATCTGTGTACTGTGGGGCAGGTAGTGGTGCGCCGACCAGGGTGATCATGATTTTTATTAGGGTTCAGGGTCGTTTTTTAAATAGTACATTACAGTGCCCTGGCTGTGACCTATGTGACTGACTGACTGTGGCTGTTGGCCTGTCTTCGGCGGCGTCTGCAAGTCGGCTGACTGTGTTGAGACTCTTAATTTTATTCTTAGTCCCCTTCCATTTCTGTCGCTTTGCAGCAGTTTGATCTTCTTACAGTTTCTCCTTGCTCAAATGGGTATAATTTGTGATATTTATATATTTCCCTTGTCTTCATTGCTTGGTTTTACTCTTGAGATGGAGTCACTCATAGTCATTGAAATGTCACTCATAAATTATTATAATAGAATTATGAAAATGTTACACATTGCACTCTGAAACCTTGGCAGCTATAATTAAGGACAACTGAGTGAGGATTATCCCACCTATGTTGGTGGTTTGTGCATGAATGTTATTCATTTGTGATTATGACAGGATGTTATCTCTAATATTACCTTGGACCTGGAAAATGTGCCCCCCCTGTATAATGAGTTACAGGGTTGGTGAAGGCTGTACTACTGCTTTTTTTCTTGTTACAGGCGCAGAAGCTAAAACAACCTGAAGACTGAGATACCTTTTGTTTAATTCAACTGTTTATTGGAGAATGTAATCCTTTGCAGTTCCTTCAGTTGCCATGTTTTGAGTAAAAATCTGTAGTGAATTTTTATTCCCCCAATGCGGCTCAGACACTGGAGGTTTCTGGAACGTACTTATTTATTCGGCGAGGGAGAGCATATGCTCCGAAGCTCACAGTCCTCGATCCGCAATCCCCGTGCTGCCTATCCCATCAGGCTTAGGGGTATCATGTGATGCATAGAAGACTAGACTGCAACACCACACATCTTCCCCTTAACAACAACAAAGGAGGTAACTAAACACTTTACATTTACAGTGTGTTGACTGAACATTGCATCTACAAATTACGTAGGCGAGGAGGTGCCTCAACAAAGGAACCATAGAAGAACAACGCCGTAACGGCTACTTGTCACAGGGAAAGAAGGAGGACAGGAGAAAGAGAGAGAGATAGAGAGAGATTGAATCACTGTACAGTGGTTACTAGGTACTAGGTAGTGAAGAAGGATAGAGGAAGGAGGGAGTGGGTACATGTCAAATTCTCTGTATCTCTTGGGTAAAACCACTGCCCTACCCGTGCGGTTGCACGTGAGGTCAACCCTTGGCTCATGTGCTTCCCCTGTGTGGGAACTGGCCTCCCTGGTGCTCCCCTCCGGGCCCCTGTCATTTGAGGTGAAAGTCCCTTGTGTAATGTTTGGGTTGTGAGTGGTGTTGGTCTCTTGGAGTGGAGTGTGCTGTGTGGAAGTGGAATAATTATACTCTACTGTGGTACCAGCATCATTCCCTGTCTCCCTCATCACATCACTCCTCTGTGTACCTGTGACCAACCCGTCTACATCATAGGTAGGCTCCCTCCCAGTATACTGGTGCTGGTGATGGGAAGGTCCTTGTTCCAACCGATGACTTTGTTGCACTTAGCCATTCTGCTTTGTGACCACACCTTGCCATCACTCAACAAGGCGGAGCAGGAATTAAGCTCTCTGACTTGTAGAGGCTTGCTGAACTTGCTGTCTCCCTTCTTGTCGAGAGTGCCAAGTTTCACCTTGACCCAATCCCCCGTTGCTAGGGAGACCTCTCGCACTCCGTGCCTCCTATCATAATTGTCTTTGTAAATTTTCTGTGCCTTCTCCAGAGTGCTTCTGACTACTGCTGGGGACCATTTGGTCTGCAGCTGCAAGTTCATCCAAAACCCTGTTATCACGTGTGAACGGTTCTCGTCCTTGTAGGATTTTGAACGGGCTGTATCCAGTCAGGGTGGACGTGATGTGGTATGCCCATACCGTGTTCCTGATTTCTGCTTCCCAGCTCTTTCCAGCACTGACGGCAGCTTGAACAGAACTCAAGATCACCCGGTTAAACTGTTCAGCGAGGCCATTACCTGCGGGGTGATACACCGGGGTGTGTTTAGCCGTGATTATGTTCCTCCTGATGAATGCATTCCACTTCTCCGAATTAAATTGGGGGCCATTGCCACACGTAATGATCTTCGGGATTCCTTCTCTCAGGAAGGCATTGGTGAGAAAGGAAACAACTGCATCTGTGTCCACCTTCTCACACGCTTCTACCTCTGGCCACTTGGAGTACCTGGCGACTAGGACTAACACATATTTGGGTATCCCCAAGAGTCCAGAATAGGGCCCAAAATGTCAACTGATAATTCCTCTCAGGGGTTGTTGGGATTGGTGAATTCTCCCATAGGAGGCCTCAGTAAGGTCGCTGACTTGTCTACGTTGGCACAGTGCTCGCATGCCCTTACGTACTTCTCCACATGGTTGTCGTCAGGCCACCAGTACGACTTTTTTATTCTTGTCTTCGACTTCAAGATTCCCAGGTAACCTTCATGCATGATGCTGAGGAAGTGATCCCTCAACTGTCTAGGGGGGATGACTTTGTCTCCTCTCAGTTAAAATATGGGGCCGTCACTGATGGACAATTCATCACGCACCTCCCAAAATTTCCTGAGGTCGTCTCCCATGTGCCTCTTCTCAGGCCATCCTTGTGTAACAAACGTCTTCACTTGCAGGAGTTGAAGAGCATCATCGTAGGCTGTCTCCCAATCCTTTGCACTGATGACGTTCTCTTGGTCCATCGAGATAGCTACTGAGAACTCATCCCATTCAGTGTGTGAGGGCTTCTTCCTTGGCGGCCGAGGGCTTGAGATAATCTGCCACCTTGTTCTTAGACCCTGGTAGGTACTCAACGTTTTAGACAAAATCCAATAGTCTGAGCGTCATCTTGGCGATATGAGGGATAGCACTACCATGTCCACTGGACATGAGGACTCAACGGTTTATGGTCCGTTCTGAGGGTAAATCGGGGGCCCCAGAGGTACTGCGAAATTTTTCCATTGCCCAAATTGACGCTAGCATTTCTTTCTCGACGACGCTGTACTTCTCCTCGTTAGGGGCGAGGGAATGGTGGTTTCCATACCGTCAGTAGACAGTTAGGACAGGACAAACCCCAAACCCTTTTCACTGGCGTCTGTTGTCAATATGCTGGGAGCCGAGCTGTGTAATCCGTTCAGGGGAATCGCATTGCAAATGTCCTTCTTGATATTCTCGAATTACTCATTAGACTCCGGCGTCCAGCTGAAGGTGTTTTTCTCCTTTAAGATTTGGCGCAAATGGTGTGTTTTAGTGGCGAAATTCCTGATGAATTTGCTGTAGAATTCTGCTAATCCTAGGAATGAGCAGACCTCTTCCTTGCTTCGTGGCCTGGTGAAGACATGATGGCTTCCACATTGGCTTTCTTTGGTGAAATCCCTCTGTCACTAATCTCGTTCCCCAAGTATGTGACGGTGTGTAAACCAAATCTGCATTTCTCAAGTTCCGCCATGAGGCCATTCACAGACAGTTTCCGTAACACTGCTTTTAGTTTGTCGTCGTGCTCCGCTTTGTGTTTCACCATGACAAGTATGTTGTCTTGGAAATATAAGACGCCGCTGATATCCTTGAACAACTTGTGCATTCATTTTTGGAAAACCAAGGCTCCTGATGCCAGGCCGATTGGCATTTGCCAGAATCTGTAGCAGACAAAGGGAGTGATCAAAGACATCAACTTCCTGCATGAGGGATGGAGCAATATTTGGTGAAACGCCGCTGTGAGGTCTATCGTGGAGAACCAATTTACTCCTTTGGTTTGAGCCAACAATTCATTAATTCTGGGCAACGGAAATTTGTCCACAATTAAGTTCTTATTCAGTGCTCCAAGGTCTATGCAGAGATGCACCCTCCTGCTTGGTTTCCGTGTCACAACCAAAAGTGCCAAGCATTCCACACTTTCAATAGGTTTTATTATGCCATTTTCCTCCAAGTGCTTCAATTCAAGTTGCACTGCTTCTGTGCAGTTGAAGGGAATATTTCGGACTTTATGGCTGACCGGTACGCACCATCCTTGAATAATATCTTGTGCTTGAACTTGGAAAGCTTCCTAATGGTCCTGCCAAATACTAAAGGAAACTCTTCTTTCAGTTGTTTCTCTTCAGACACAGGTGGGTTATTGGTCATGAGGACTTGTGTGGCTCCACAAGGGTTGAGCTGGATGCCCAACGCCCCGTGGTCAGCCCACCCCAGAACAGAAGGTCCCTTTTCTGCAACGTACAGTTTGCCTAAGGAGTCCCTCCCTTTGAACTAAAAATTAAGCTGCCAGAACCCAACCATGGGATTTTCTCTCCTGTGAAGGTGACAAGATGTATATCGGTGGGGTGTAGATGTCTCCCTCTAGTGCTGAAAAAGTCCCTTTCCCATACATTCCTTTGTATTATAGTGTATGGAGAATCAGAGTCTGCTCCCATGGATACCTGCACACCCCCAATGGTCAACATACAGGACGGCTTTTTACTGCTGTTGGAATCAATACTCATGACATGGTCTTCAATGCATAAAATACAATAATCATCAACATCGTCCTCCCCACCCTCTGCATCCGATTCATACATGACGCATTTGACAGTGGAGTTGCTGGGCTTCCTTCTGCAGACTTTACCAAAGTGTCCCACTACACCACAAAAAAAGCATTTGACATGGAACCCCGGGTATCTTCTGTTGTATGCCATGTGAGACTGACTCCCACATCTGTAGCAACTATCTTGTTGCTCACTCGGGCTTTTGTTGGGTCCTGGAAATTTTCTCATGGGTCTCCTATTCTGTCTCTTCCCCGCACAAGGGGCAGGCTTGTCGCTTGAAACCTTTTTGTCACTCACTTTGCACACAGTGGTTTTATTCTCACTTTCCCTCTTAGCCGCCACTGCACATCTTTTAGACAGTTCCGAGTTCTTCGCAATCACAATGATTTTGTTAAGAGGGGCATCCCCACAAACCCACAATTTCTCCTGTACATTAGTGTTGACTGTGTGCATGATGATTTGATCTCGAACTAGATCGTCATGAAGGTGGCCAAATTTGAAATTCACTGCCAGTTTTTTAAGGGCTGCCACATAGTCTTCACCTGTTTCGGTGTCATTTTGTTTCCTCTGAAAAAAATTGTATCTGTCCATGGCAGTGCACACAACAGGTTGGTAATGACTGTCTAAGTCTACCAATGCGTGCTGGAATAAATCTGCATCATCCGGGCCTCTGGTGTTTTTTGACAACACCCACGTACACCCTCAAGCCTTCGGGCCCCAGATTATGCAGTAGAATTTTCTTTTTACCTTTACTTGAGAACTCCTCCTCCCCTTCATCCTCTAGGGCATACAGGTAATTGTGGAAGTACCCTTTCCAATCTACCCTTTTTATGGCACACTCTCCAGGCTTCGGCAGGAATTGCAACCGGTTTGTCAAGGAGAAGGTTTGGGCGCACATCGTGGCTGACTGGTTAGCGCAGGAGTGGAAGACCCCAGAAGGGGAGAGGCATGGCAATCCGCCATCTGCAACTGTAGGAGATGGCGGTGCACAATGACTTGATAGCGTCTCAGTACCCTCAGGACGGTGTGTCACATAGTTTGGGGCTTCAAGGCAGTGTGCGTGTCACTAGGAGCACATTCATGCAGGACACGCGGCGGGCTGGAGGCAAGAGGTCAGCAGCCTGAAGCAGTAAAGCGTGAGTACCTGTCGGTAATAATAGCAGTGCTGTACTGTGGCAGGAACGGCCAGTAGGTTGGGTATTCAGAAGGCAACTGCGTTGAAAGGCACCACACGTGCATTAAAGAGGGCCGTCAACATGTGGCGCACTCCTGGGGGACTGGGGAAATAGGTGCCCACTGACAATGAAGCTGGAAGCATTCCTCACAGGGTGAGGACAATCAAAGCTGGTGTGTGCATTCTGGGGAGAACTAGTAAGATTTCTGCACAGCCAGCTTCAGTGCTGCCGTACTCCATCTCCGACTGACCTGGTATGGGCTTGTGACTCACCTCGGTGCTTCGCTCGATTCTGTTAGCGGTGCGCCGGCGGTTGCAGATTGAGGCTCCTCCGCCTCTTCGCCAGTTTGTAGTGTATGTTTATTCCCCCAATGAGGGTCAGACAATGGAGGTTGCTGGAACGTATTTATTTATTCGGAAAGGAAGCGCGTATGCTCCGTAGCTCACAGTCCAGGATCCGCAATCCCCGCGCTGCCTATCCCATCAGGCTTAGCCGTATCACGTGAAAGACTAGACTGCAACACCACAGAATCTAAGTGCCGTGAGGATTCGAGGTTTGGCGTTCACAATGACAAGAACTGTTGCAAATGACTTTTGATGATTATAATTCGTCTAAGACATAGAAAGAAATTAGACACTTGCATCTTGCGCTATCACGTCATTGTGCTTGCCGCTTCAATTGGTAATTTGAACAGTATATTCAAGAAAAATTCTGTGGGCCCTTTTACCCCACTTCGATGCCGCGAACCAGCTTATTATCCTGCATCCTTGCTGCTACCCCTCGCGCCCTGCCGCCTCCCGGGAAGACACCATGGTATCCTACGTGAGGACGATAACAGGCTGCTGGTCCGGCATCCAAGGGAGAGAACAACGAGGGATCCGGCCGCCATGACGCTCTTCAGCTTACTTGCCTCGCGCTTCTTACTGGCCAAAACCCTCCAGATACGTCGTTCGACTTCTTGGACTTGTGCTATCGCCATCTCTGGAGGTGTCCCGACATGCAACAAAATAAAGTAGGAATTATCCTCAGCAGCCTGCTTTTTCACCGAAACAACACAATTGTAATACTAGAGCTATAATACATTTTTTCTCCGTGGCTACGCTATTGGTCGTCCCCCCCACTGTGCCCCACCATCTACCGGGCTCACCTTTCGTGCTCCATGCGCACAACTTGAACCTTGTGCGAATCCGGTGTGATGGATCCCGGAGCTCGGTGGAGGGGAAAAGAGGCCGATCCCTCGCTTACTGGGCCTTATAAGCTGCTGCCCCCCTTTGGCGCCCTTTTATAATGTCATGGGTGCGACCCCTCCATTGTGGCGACACCGAGGAAGGACGACTCTCCACCCTTGGCTGCTCCTGCCCCGTATCGCGACTAAGGGCGCCCCTCTGCTGTGCGCCGGGTGCGCCTTCAATGCTCCCATTTACCACCTGCTAGGTGGTAAATGAGAACAGGGCTTTTCTGAGGGACAGGGTGGTTGGTGGGGGGGGGGGGGGGGGAGAGTATTCGAGAGAATGCAAAGGTTAGTTCTGGCAGAGGTAATGAATGTAGAAAAAAGTTGAGATAAAGTAGCTGCTGAGGCTTGTTACTGTTTCAGCCAAAGAAAGCCTCGTGCGATTCTAACAGCCGGAAATGCAGGCCAGTAAAATCGGGTCTGGTGTGCCTGCACCACGGAAAACCGAGGGAAGAGCCAGTCGTGATCAGGCCGAGTGGGAGGGTCCAGCTGCGTTGCGGGTCCTAGTCATGTGACATCACAAGCACTGGAGAGGCTGTCCGACACCATCTCGGCCTTCCCTACTGCAATGCAAAATATTTTGAAATGAAACATAACAACAAAAAGTCCCCCTCAAGCGAAACACTTCGGGAAAACAAAACAACACTTTTAAAGATTTTTAATTTTTATTTCAAACCTACCCCTAAATGGTTTGCAGAAGAACCCATTCAGGGAAATCGCAGCAAATCACAAAATATTCGACAACCCAGTTACAGCAATTCCAAGAAAATCATGGGAAAACATTCCTATGGTGAATTTAATATTCGGTCCTGGGCTGTTATTTGAATCACTGGACGCTCTGCAGTTCTAAAGGTCGTACAACTGCGCATTAATGACCTCAAACAGAATCAGCTGACACGCAATACGCCAAGACACACCTCACAATAGAGCTGTCAAGTAAAACAATGTTAAAGTCCACGCCCCCCCCCCCCCCCCCCCCCCCCCTCATAAATCTCAAACAACTGAGCTGGGTGGCTCCTACGTCTTGCAGCATCCCTGTCGTTTAGTCCAAAGTTCACCAGAAACTATCTTTTATTGCTCACCTATAGCAACAGTAACACATACAGATAGATAGCTCCCGGCTCAGTGTATCCATGGAAACAAGGTAGGGCTCTTGCTCACTGATTTCAGAACTATTTTAAGGTTGAGCCTTATACTCCTGTTGCATAAACAAAGGGAAATTGCAAATATTGGCTAGTATTTCCTGCTTGCCCACATTCTGTGTGCCTTTTAACCTTCCATTCACCTTTGCTTCTCTGTTAAAGTGGACGATTTATTGATCTTTAAGACAGCCTTGAAAGCACTCCTTCTGCCATAGGTCAGAGACTTATTAAGGTATGGGTAAAGTGGGCTCTGGCCTGGGCCCCACAATTTCAGTGGGGCCCCTCATAGATCCTGCTCTGTTCTCAACACTGTCCTGCTCTGATGACCTTGAACTACTTTTGAAACAGAGATTGTTCTAAATTCCATTTTCCTTTAATTTAATAAGGGTAATGCATGGGAGTCTGTTATAGATATTTTGCAGAGAAATGGGTTTTTGTTTTTCAACACCATACAACATTCATGAAAACATTTCCTTTTAGGTCAAAACAAGGTCTCACATGAGAAATGGCAGTGGGTCGCAGAGATTATTTAGCAGTAATATTAGTGAGCTACTACTATATGACAGTATTAAAAACGCACACATTATTTGCTGGAAACACGTTTATAATGTGTACTAGTATGCCTGAGCAGTGGCAGTGACCTGGCCAAAGAAGGCATGAAAGAAGTGGGTATTGGATCATAAATTCAAAGGTGTCAGGGTCCCCCAAAATATGTTTGGCCCAGGCCCCTAAAATCCTTAAGATGTCCCTGAGTCAGTCAGGCTGATGCTATTGAGAAAGTCATCGTCGTCTGCGCAAAGAGGCCCATTTGTGATGACGCTGCAATTTAGAAATACCTCAAACATAACAACATAAACAGTCGCTTTTCAAAACATTTTATCTGTTTAGCGTGACTGCATCGTACATATTTTATCTGGTGGCCCTTAATTGCAGTGCAGTCGACATGCAGTGCAATTTAGCAATCAGCAAGCCACTGAGAAGACACGCTTACTTTATTAACATTATATTTTCTAGTAAAAACTTACTTCTAATGAATGCATAATGATTTTGTGGTAGATGAAAAGTACATATTGAGACTAACTTAGCTTGCAATAATAGTATCAGTTTCAGTTTATAAACTTTATTTCGATTTAAAAGAAATCACAAAAGTTTTCACAGAGAAACATCAAATCCGGGTCACTTTGTAACCATACTTATTTGCGCAAGACATATACCAATTATCATTAAAAAAAAATAATAGATAGTACTCTAAAACAATCGTCATTTGATTGTCAGGAACAAACATAATAAAAAAAAAGTACCTATAGAAGTACCTATAAAAGAGCATCTAATCACAAGTTAAATTCATCACATATTTTCACATATTATAATAAAAAGGGAAAAAAACAGGTAACAAATGGGTGGTCTCAGTTGATAGACATAGAGATGGCTTTATCTATATCTCCTGTCAGTCCATCGAGTTACCCATACCCGTCCCAGAAATTTAGCTATCGCTATCATAATGGGACCATCTACTGATGTTTTAAATAATCTAAAAGCCTCAATATATGACCTGGTACACCCAGGGCAATACAAATGGGTTTCAACCAGCGTCGCCTCGGATTGCTGTAAGCAGGGCATGCAAAAAGAATGTATCAAAACACGGACTGCCAAGAAGCACAGTCAAAAGTCTGTATAAATTATACTTATTTATTTACAGTATTAGTAGACTGTAGTATTACCCAAAGGTGACCAGGCGCTTAACACATAGACTGAACTGCTCATTTTAATTGCCCCATTAGTACTTGAAAAGTCTCGGTTTTGGCGGTTTTCTGAACTTCCTAAAATTAAGAAAGCTTCTCATTTACAAGGGAAGAAAGTTCCACGCCTTTGCTGCCTGAATGATAAAGGATCTGTTCCCCTTGTAGACTTTCCTTATTTTAGGTCTCTGTAAAAGGAAAACTAAAGAGGAGACCTAAGTCCACCCGGGAGCTTACTGGGAGAACCGTTGAGTCATGGAGAGCCTTAAAACATATTTAGAGGCTTTTAAAAGGAATCTAGTTTGGTCCTGCTCGGCTAATGTCAGAGATTGGTCCTCAATTGTAACTACACTATCTAAAATTCTAGAGAGCCCAGTTGACTGCTCTCCCTGCATTGCCCTGTTGGACATTTTGGAGTATGCAGGAGCACTTAAGGGGGAACGCACTCTGGGTGGCATAGGTACTGTGATTGCCAAGAGTGAAATTGCTTGCCATTGGAAGTCCTCAACACTGCCTATTATCACAGAATGGTGCTCCATGATGGACTGGTGTGCTAAAGTGGAGGAACACATCTACTAGGCCCAGGGTTGCCCCCCTAAACATGAGTAAATCTGGGGGTGGTGGTGGGTGTACTATAACCTTGCTGGTGAATTACATTTTGGCGCTTTTTGCTCTTGCTGCCTGTAGCTACTGCTGTGGTAGTGATATGCTCTGTAATGTGTGCTGTTCATTGCCCTTGTTGCAAAAAATCAATACAATTTAGATTTAGAAAATGTACTTATGTGCAGGGAGCCATTCAGGGCATTCTGGCTATTTGAAGCTGTAGTATTTAGGCTAAAGCTTGGCTGACACTCAAGGAAATCTAACTAGAAAGCAGACCCTACCTAGGGTCTGTCCCCTAGGGCACAGCGTAAAAGCCAGTAGAGGCTTGTAGTTCTTTATGCAAAATTTTATAAATGAAAAGGTTAATGCGTATTGTACACGAAATGTCAAAAGTTTATTTTGGTGAAGTCTGTGGCTCCCAGACTATCCAATCAATCTTGAAATCATAAATCAATATTGTTCAGTAGTAGGCAAAAAATATCCTGATGCATTTCGGGCATCTCAGTGCCCTTCTTCAGGGGTTCATCTGTAGTAGAATCCAGAAAGAAAAATGGGCTATATCCATCACATAATACATTGCAATCAAATATTATAAAAAGATGCTATATGCGCCAAAAGTGCTGATAGAAACGTAATCACTAGAGTGTTAATGAGAAAAAGTGAGAATGCCAAAGTGTAAGACCAACGATCTCCTCCTTTATCTGCATTCTGACAGATAATATTAGGATTAACCAAAATAAACTATTGAAGTTTTGTGTACTATACGCATTAACCTTTTCATTTATAAAACTTTGCACAAAGAACTACAAGCCTCTACTGGTTTTTACGCTGTGCCCTAGGGAACAGACCCTAAGTAGGGTCTGCTTTCTAGTTGAATTTCAGTTTCACACTCGACAGGACTGATGAGTGATACCCCAGGAGCACGCCCACTGTGATTACTGAATAAATCTTTTAAGGCTGTGCGTATCTTCTACTTGTTTGTTGACCCAAGGAAATCTACCAAACCCAGACATCCCTGAAAACTACAAGCCTAGTGGAGTCAAGGGTAATGTGAATAGTATGGTTCCCACTTTATTTTCTTACCACAATGTGCTGCAAACATCAATTTTTGGTTAAGATCATGCATTTTCTTCATATTTCTGTGGTGGAAAGTTCCAGAATATGCAGGGATCCACACACTACCTTCCACCAAGTGTTCCCATACTTCTACCAGCAAAAAAGGTACCCCACTTACATGGCTGGGGCTGTCAATCAAAACTGGAACTTCCCCAAAATGCAACATGGGAACATCAAGATTTTGCTCTGCAGATTGACCCATGCTGGCCATTTGCATCGCTGCAGTTATTGGGCCAAGGCTCGGCCACCACCTAGAGAAGCCCACCAAATCCAGACATTTCTGAAAATTAGACACCCAGTGAGTTCCAGGGTGGTGTTTGATGTGTGTGTGTCCGAGTAAATTCTCTTACCAAGAATGCCCTTCAATATCAATCTTTGGCCAAAATCAGGCATTTTTTAACATATTACTGTGAGTGACCGTTCTATAATCTGTAGGAATCAAAAAAATCTCACACTTCTCTAAATAAAAAAGCAGTACATGACTTGTGTAGTTGGTCCTGTCACCTAAAGCAGGTAAGGTCCCAAAACATCAAGATTTTTACCTGATGAAACCCTATCAAAGCTGAACATTTCTGAAAACTAGATACCCAAGTGAGTCTAGGGTAGTGTGATTTGTGTGCATACCACCATGTTTCCTTACACAGAATGTCATGCAAAACTCAAACTTTGACTAAATGACACATTTTCCTCATACATCTCTGAGGGAAAGTGAAGTCAATGTGGTTTCAATGTGATCTTTACATTGTTTTAGCCTTGGTCCACCCAGGGGCATCCACCCACATATGGAAGGCAGCGTTTGAATTAATTGAGACGAGTGTGGGAAATAATTGGCCATGTGCTGAAAGTACCCAAGTAATAGCCTTCCTGATCCGCACTTTGATGTTTGCAGGTCATTCTAGGTAGGAAAATGATTGCTGGGGTCTTAAGAGGCGAGTTTACAGCCTGATGCCTGAACTGCCCTACACCTACCCCTACCACATTTCTTTTTTTATAAATAAAAGAAAACCTTTGTGTATAGTGGGCTTTATGCCCTCAGGCGGGCAGAACGATTAGAGGGACATTTAGGAATAGAGTATACCTGATGCCTAGTTGAGACATCCTCCACCTCATTTCATTTTTATAAATACGGAAAACTTTGGTATCTTCTGGTCTTTCAGTCCCCTTGGTGGGGTGGGGGGGGGTAGATTGGGGGTAAATCCCCCTACTCCCCATGGAGGGCAGAAGGCTCTTCAGATCTTTAGAGGCAGGGGTTCGGTCCTATGGCAAAGTAGACTGCCCCACCCATTTTTTTTGTATTAAGTATAGATTGGGCTCTCTTGTTGATTTATAAGTATATATAATATATATATACATATATATATATATATATATATATATATATATATATATATATATATATATATATATATATATATATATATATATATATATACACATATATTTATATATTACCTACTGGCGGTCGCCAGTAGGTAGTTATAGTTAGGATCTACTTTCCATAGGAAATCCGCAACATTCTATTGGGAATAACTTTGGCGCCGGTGGACGAATCTTCGCAAATTTCTCCAAGAAAATGGCCCGCTCCGCTCCGCTCCTTCCCTTAAAGTTCGGGGGGGATTCGTCAAGTGGGGGCCGAGATAAAAGGGGGTCCCAAAACGTGTTTTCCCCATGTTAATTTCCATAGGGCTGTCGGTTTCACTTTTAGCCCGAACGGCTGAATGGATTTTCACCCAACTTGGCAAAATTGTAGGGACTGGTAGCCCGATGTGCCTTTGCTATGTCTCAAGATATGTGCTCCAGTAGATTTTGAGTAATTTAGGTTCAAAAAAATATATATATCTATGGCAGCGCCCCGGTACGCGCTCCGGGGAGCGCTCCGGGCACGCCACGCGACTTGCGCACAGAAAGCTGATTGGCTCTCGGGTGTCTGTAAACATTCGAAACAGTCCGGAGCGGCCGCCATCTTGTGTCTCGGTAAAATCGAGACATAAGAGGTGGAAAAATCAAAGGGGGAAATGACCATAAGGGGGCAGGGATAGACCCCCCTGACCTCCTAGGTTTGATGTGGGGGTCATAAAAGGGCCCAGCGGGGCAAAAAAAAAATGTTTTTTGATTTGCGCGAGTGATGTCACTGACCATGTCATGAGTGATGTAATATGTGACGTCATCAGCAGTGCATTGCACGCGTAAGTTATAGTGAGTCCAACTGACTATAACGTGGGAATTTCAATGGTTTTATGTCAGTAAAATTTCCAGCTAACTATAACTGGTGTGAAACCTATGTTTTTTTCAGTCAATATATATATATATATATACATAAATCAACAAGAGAGCCCAATGGGGAAGAGCCCACAGCAGGTAAGTATAGCTTTAACTTCTTTAATGGAGGTTGCCAGATACAGAAAATCACTCCTGTAGCTAAAATTGTTCTCTTAGTCTGACGCGTTTCATGCAGTAGCATTTCCTCAGGGACTCGAGATTATAAAAGACTGTCTGGCGGCATTCTGTTTAAGTCCGCCTCAGTGGGCGTCGCCACTCCTGCGGCATTTTGGTACTTGTGGTGTTTGTTGCTTTCCCAAGTGGGCCAGGTGCCGTCAGTAGTCTCTTCAAACAAGTATTTCTTCAGTGGGTTGCAGCAAGAGTCACCTCCTAGTATCGGCACCTCAGGACCTCCAAAATCACTCCTGCTCGTAACGCGGTTGCGCTGTTTAGCATAACCGCAGGTCCGTGTATCAACAGCGGGGCTCCTCCGCGACCTAGGCATGGCCGCTAAATACAAATCAACAAGAGAGCCCAATGTGGAAGAGCCCACAGCAGGTAAGTATAGCTTCAACTTCTTTAATGGAGGTTGCCAGATACCGAAAATCACTCCTGTAGCTAAAATTGTTCTCTTAGTCTGACGTGTTTCATGCAGTAGCATTTCCTCAGGGACTCGAGATTACAAAAGACTGTCTGACAGCATTCTGTTTTAAACACCTGATCGACGTTTAAGTCCACCTCAGTGGGCGTCGCCACTCCTGCAGCATTGTGGTACTTGTGGTGTTTGTTGCTTTCCAAAGTGGGCCAGGTGCCATCAGTAGTCTATTCAAACAAGTATTTCCCTATGGGTTGCAGCAAGAGTCACCTCCTAGTATCAGCACCTCAGGACCTCCAAAATCGGTCCTGCTCCTAACGCTGTTGCGCTGTTTAGCATAACCGAAGGTCCGAATATCAACAGCGGGGCTCCTCAGCGACCAAGGCATGGCTGATAAATACAAATCAACAAGAGAGCCCAATGTGGAAGAGCCCACAGCAGGTAAGTATAGCTTCAACTTCTTTAATGGAGGTTGCCAGATACAGAAAATCACTCCTGTAGCAAAAATTGTTCTCTTAGTCCGACGCGTTTCATGCAGTAGCATTTCCTCAGGGACTCGAGATTACAAAAGACTGTCTGGCGGCATTCTGTTTTAAACACCTGATCAACGTTTAAGTCCGCCTCAGTGGGCGTCGCCATTCCTGCGGCATTCTCTTGACACAATTAGCAGGGATTATGTGGATATTTGTTTTAATATAGTGAAAATAGACATTTAATGGAGCTATAATGAAAAGAGATGATCAACACTATCTTTGTTTGAAAAAAAGAAAAAAGGATTTCTCCGTTTTCTAGTAGAAGGTAGAGTATTCAGCCGTCTCATGATTGTAAACTACAACTCCCAAAATGCTGAGCGTCAATCATGGGACATGCTCGTTAAGATCTGTAAACAAATATGCCTCCGTAACACGGCGTTTCACCTCCCCACACAGCTCGGAGGGACGCCGAGGAGAACCGACGGACAGGTTGGTTCTCGTAGAGATGTTGTTGCTTTATAATCAGTAGAGCAAAAAATGCATGGTAGCTCATGCCTGCTTGCACCACACATTTTGCCACTTTGGTGTTGAGATGAGCATACGCCTGTCGATAGAAATCACAAACAGTCACTAGCTAAGTGTTCGCTCTTGCACCAAGCATTTTGCCACTTTCGTGTTGAGATGAGCATGCCTGTTGGTAGAAATCACAAACAGTCACTAGCCAAGTGTGTTCGCTCTTGTGTCTCCTTTTGAGTGAGAACAAAACAGGTGATGGACCGAATGTGGATCAATGTCACACATTCATCCCAGTCCAAAGATCTGGGCCCAAATCCATCGTTTTTTTGCACTCCACACCACCCTGGGTTAGACAATGGCGATATGCAAATCAGCTCTGACCCTGTGCCCCATGGGAACAGTCCAGTCCGAACTACAAAAGCCATGTCCTTCCCAGAATGGAGTCAAGCTAGCCAGGCTGATGAGAGGTGTTACCTCGAAACCGGTCTGGTCCTCGGATGCTTGATTCCGGTCTGGGAAAGATATGGCTGTTGTAGTTCGGACTGGACTGTTCCCATGGGGCACAGGGTCAGAGCTGATTTGCATAAAGCCATTATCTGACCCAGGGTGGTGTGGAGTGCAAAAAACGATGGATTTAGGCCCAGATCCTTGTACTGGGGTGAATGTAAGACATTGATCCACATTCTGTCCATCAAATTGTTTTTTGTAATTTTCTCCTTTTGAGTGAGGGCATAGAATCTCAATGCTAAGTATCTCATAGCAGGCGTAGTTGGGCGTGTGGTGACTGTTTTCTGTTCTTTGTTTTCTGTTTTTTAGTTTTTGTCTAGAAAAGGGCAGACATTGGCGCAGACATCGGCGTGTCCATTTTTAGAATTAGACCTGAGTTTAAGAATAATACCGCAGTGCGAGGCTAAGTGACATGCGCATTGGAAAGCACAGAAGATACACTTTGCCTATTCTCGAGAGGTGTAGTGCAATAAGATCAAGCACAATCATGATTACTAGAAGGCTATGAGTATACACTTTACCTCTTCTTGAGAAATGTTGTGCAATAAGATCAAGTACGACTACTAACACTGATGAAGACTATTTCTAAGTTGAATAGCGGTGCTCCACTTACCTGAGCTGCAGCCAGGTGGGATGATGCACTATCCTTCTACTAATTGGGTAAACATTTTCTGTTGATGAAGCAACGGGTTGTTACCCATACTTCATCTTGTGACAATCACGTGGTACCAAGAATGTACATTCACTTTGTTGTCATTTTTGTTTGTTCTTTCTTTCCTTATTTCCTGCCTGTGGCAAGACAACTCTCCTGAACTGAATATTCAGCTCTCTGGAGGATTACATACATGATCAGGTGACATGGTTTAAATTTGAATTTATTTAGTATCACTAATTTGCAGTAGCAACTGCATGGTCCTGAAGAAAGCAGTGGAGAAGATTTGTCCACAAATCCTGAAACATGTCGACTGTTAACCTCTAAATTGGCAGATATATGGTTACTCTGCTTAATGTTTGCACTGTTTTTAGATTTGGAAGAACTGAGAGATACTAATAAACTCTTTTTCTACTCTCTTCTCTCCAATTTTAAACATTTTTCACTTTATCACTTATAATCATTGATGCACTGCAAAACAGTTACCCTTATACATATATTTAGGTACTCCTTACACATGATTATCAATGGTTTAGCAACAGCCTCTATAAAACCTTGAGGCTGCCAGCATACTCTCCTAGGAATGAGGAGAACCCATATGATGACTAGGGCGGTATCCAATGGGAACTGATGGGTACTTTTTATACCCTAGTGATGCTATGATGTATTCACAGTTTACTTTAATACACGTATAATCTTTATCACCACTTATAAGTCTGGTTTTCACAGTTGTGTCATGAACAGGAAATAGAGTTGAATCACTAGACCCATAGACATTCTTTGCTGTTATAAGTACTTGTTTTTTTGGGGCCAAGTCTATGTATTGGTCTTTAAGAATGCCCTGAGACCCTCTTTCAAAATGGTTTTTTTGCAATTATATAAAAAAATAGCCTTTGTATTCTCATAATAGTAAACACATAACATACACTGTGCCAACTGGCACGGGCAGTATTCACAAGGGATTATATACACATGACAGTGCCACATGGACCACTGTCAGAACCATGACAAAGCGAACTTGGTAAAAGTAAAGCAAATCATAGACGTTTAACCAGTAAACAATGGTAATCACTGTACTTAGCATCCGCCTGTAACATAAACTACAGGCACCAGGCGCAAATTACATTCTGTGCCAACCATACCAGCATAAACACATTATGCAATCACCTCACAAGTCTATACACGTTAGACCCTAACCTCCTAAGTATACCTCACATTAGGAGCGTACATCACACAGTGAAACATAATCTCACTAGCATAAACCTTGATATACAAAACAACCTCATAATCAAAAACCATATTTAGAGGTGTCAAACAGGGTGCGTAAAACATACTAAATGCATTACATTTCCTAGCACCATATCACATTAGGGCTAGGCGCCCTACAAATCTAACAATTCCCCTGGCCAACTGGCCATCTAAAAAGATGCTCAAATGCCCTGTGTCCAGAATGTCAGGGTGCGCTGCCAATGCAGCGAAAGGCAAGGGTGCGCCACTGCGCAAGCCCAAACATTGCAGCTGCCCACTACTTGCTGGGCAGCTGGGAATATCCGGGGCACAGGAGTGCAACTCACTCCTAACTCAGACATGCCCCCAAAGAATTGCGCCTAAATGGTGCCGCTGCCCACTACTTTCTGGGCATCTGTAAATATTCCAATGAGGCCTGGCACCCCTGTGCCGCTTCTGTCCCTCTCAGAGACTCTCTTAAGAATTTTGCATGAACGTTGCAGCTGCCCGCACTGGTGCGGCGCTGCTGGGGATCAGGGAAAGAGCCCTGGCACCACTGTGGCCTCACAGGGCTTCTCAATTAACTTTGCCCCCCAAGTTGGAGCCACATAGGCTCTTGAAAAGGAAAGCACACGATGGAGCCACACAGCCTCTGAAATAATTATGCCACATCGTTGAAGCTCACAGGCTCAGAAATAAACATTCCCATTGTTGGAGCCGCCCGGGCTCGAGAACTAACCATGGCACCCGTTGGAGCATCCCGCTGCTAGACATGGCCGCTCTGACTGTGTGCCTCACACTGGTACTGACCCCAAAGAGCTCCCACTCACCGGGTCTCTCTTAGGCACTTCTCTGCTCCCCTGGACGGCGGCTGCTCTGCTCTTCGCCCGGTCCCTCTCCTGGGACCGGGACTTCACCGTGGAGCCTGTAGGCTCCATCACTCCTCTCTTCTGCGCTGGGGGAACTCGGTCCGGGGAGCTCTTAATGCTCCGGAAGGGCTCTTCTCTCGTGCCCTCACAATGCAAGTTTTTCTCTCCATCACAAGAGCCCCGCTGACTGGCCTCACCTCCTCACCCGGGACCCCTCCTGGGTCCCGGGACACGTTCGGCAGCACTCGAGGAGGTGGGGTAGGGCCCGTCCTCCTCATGACGCAGCTGATCTTCCGGCCACACTTCCCCTGCTTCCGTCCGTCCGGCCCCGCCCTCAACCAGGCAGGCGGCGGCGGCATTTCTGCTCGCTCACGAGGGTTAGGTTCCCTTGAATCCAAACAAAGCCAGAAGTGGGGGGGGGGCACCCGCCACTCTGGAGTACATAAAAAGTGGCCCCACCGCAAATATATGAAAAAAACAAACAGGGGGGGCACCCGTATGGCCGACGCCATGGGGGTATCCCCAAAAGGAGGGGGTTTTCCCAAAAGAGGCTTCAGCACAGCGCTGCTCATGCTCAGCCCATGCTGCTCCCTCTCAGGGACAATTAGAATACAGCACTCCCAGGTGCTGGCTGTAGACAAAAGGGTCCTCCCTGAGAAAGAAAAACAAATCGCTCTCAGGCGCTAGGCACAAGGTCCCTCCAAGGTTCAAAGCAAAAGTCCTGGAAGCATCAAGGGGTAAAAAAGGGCCCATGGAGGCAAGCCCTCATGGCAGCTCCCCCTGGGCCTCAGCAGCACGACACCCAGCAGGATCAGCACACTCCAAGAACTGAAAAACTTCATGGGGTCACAGCCCCTCTTTTATACCACATTTCCTTTGTCTACAAGGTGCAGGCAATGGGAGAACCAGATACAACTGGTTCAGGGTAGCTCCTGAGCACTTTGTTTTGCTCAGCTTCTCTCTGCTATTCACAGGACAGGCCAGGGACATCAGATGCACCATAGGAGGTGGAGCCAGCCTTGTGGAGCGAAGGCACAACCCTATTCAGGTCCCAGCAGCAACTCCACCCTCCCATCTATATGGAGATCTCCCTAATCACCACCGGGCAGACCCTTCCTGGCTCCTGGAGCCAACCACACCAGCCAGCCCCTCTCAATCACAACCCAGACATGCAATTCACATCAGGCAGGCAGACACACTGCACACAGAAATGCCAACTTCTAAAAGTGGTACAAAAGGGGGTGGTGATGGACGGAGCATCTGAATCAATCAAACACTCACACCCAGTCAAAAGATCTGGGTTTAATCTATCACCGTTCTTTAGCCCACTCTGCCACCCCAGTTCAGACATGGCTATATGTAAATCAGTCTGACCCTGTGCCTCATGGGAACAGTCCTGCCTGAACTGCCAAGCCATGTCTTCCCTGGACCGGAAACAAGCTTCGGAGGACCGGTTTCTGGCAATCCAGCCGTCTTCAGCCCGGCTTGCTTGAATCCAGTGGCAAAGTGAGCAAGGGACTCACGTCTGAGCATACCCTGCCACACTTATGTCCCTCTCTCCCCGCAACCTCGGAGGCAATATTCATGAGAGGCTCTCCCTATTTTGTTAAGGACTGTCCTGGTGTAGTACGTGCGGTGCAGCACCTTTAACTGAACCAGCTTACGTCTGTAAGGAATTGCAGTTTCTCGGGGCGACGAGAGAGCCTCCTGCCATTCCGAGTCATCGAGCTCATCCATGTCATTCACCCAGGACAGACGTAGATTGGACATCATGTCAGGGAGGTTGTTAACCAGTTTCCTATAAGTGTAGGACGTCGTTTTGTGAGACATCTGTTCCGTCAATAGCCTGTCTTCTAAAGGGGTGGACTCCTGCAGTTTCGTTCCCACCGGAACGGCTGACAGAAGCGCATGTCGTATCTGTATGTATCTATAGTACTCTGACTGTGCCATGTCGTATTTGGTTTGTAGATAAGTGAAATCCACTACATTGTTCTTTTTCGAAAGGTCTCCCACCACCGATATGCCTATGGAGTCCCATGCCTGAAACCCTTTACTATTGCCCATGAAGCCCAACCTGTGCGAGTCCCGTAGGGGTTTCATTAGTGTAACCGTGTTCGCGCACTGAAGATGTCTATGTGCCTTGTACCAAAGCTGAACCGTGTGACGGGTCGGACCCAGAAGGTCGGTTGGGGCGCTACGACTATATAAGTTTCTTAACAAACCCCTGGGTTCAAGACTCTGCCTGTCCGCTATAAAGGCGGGTTCCGTCTGTGGGGCGTGCAGCCAGTAAGTAATTTGCTTGAGATGGGCAGCCCAGTAATACAATTCAATATTAGGGAGCGCTATGCCCCCATCGTACCAATCTTTCACCAGTTTGCATTGTGCGATCATCGCCGGCTTTCCGTCCCACAGTAAAGTAGAGACCTTTGCTGCGATGGCCCTGAAGTAGGAGGAGGGGACCCGGGAACGGAGTGTTCTCAAGGAGGTAAAGAAACCGGGGCAATGTCATCATTTCAAATAACGCAGCTTTGCCCAGGAGGGTAAGAGGGAGGGACCGCCACACCTTTACATCTCGATTGAAACGGTCGAGAGGGGGTTTTCAGATTTAGTGCATGGAACTCGTCTGGGTTGGGCGATACGTGGATTCCTAAATATTTAAAGGGGGTGTCAGTGTAGCTCAGTGGACAGTCAGCTGGGAGTGGTGGCGGACAAACAGCAAGGATGTATAGGACTGATTTAGCCCAGTTAATTCTGTATCCAGAGACTCTCCCGAACTTCTCGCAAACATTAAGGAATTCTAGGATTGATTTTTTACGGGAGGTCAAATAAAGAAGGATGTCGTCCGCATAGAGAGATATCCGATCCTCCCATGACGGAGACCATCTGATACCTTTGATGGACGGTTCCCACCGGACCCAAATCGCCAGCGGCTCAAGGACTAGCGTGAATAGCAAGGGGGACAACGGGCAGCCCTGCCTCGTCCCACGTCCAAGCGGGAAGTCTCTGGAGATGTGACCATTAGCCGCTATCTGAGCCAAAGGCCCGGTATAAAGCAGGCGGACCCACGCACAGAACTTAGGGCCAAAACCCATATGACGGAGCACCGCGAATAGGTAAGGCCATTCCACAGTGTCAAACGCCATGGTGGCATCAAGGGAGAGAAGTACTGCCGGTTCCTGTATGGATTCCCGACGAGCCAGCACCGCCTGTAGACGGCGCAGGTTATGGGAGGTGTTACGATTTGGCATAAAGCCGGACTGGTCCGGGTGCACCAAGGTGGCAAGGTGGGGGGCTAAACGTTGTGATAGGAGTTTGGCGAGGATCTTTGGCTCGGCGTTTAGCAAGGAGATGGGACGGTATGAGCCGCATGCTTCTGGAGCTTTACCAGTTTTATGGATCGGGATGATCGTGGCCAGGCGTTGATCTTTAGGGAGTTCCCCTACTTTCAGGCTGTCTACAAACATTCTGAGTAAATGGGGGGCCGTTATGGAAGCAGTTTGCTTGTAGAGTTCCACTGGGAGTCCGTTGGGTCCCAGGGCTTTACCGGACGCCAGTGAGTCGGTCGCTTCCCGTATCTCCTCCACAGTAATGTCCGCCTCTAACGAAAGAGCCGCCTCAGGTGAGAGGCAGGGAATTGTCAAGTCTTTAATGTAGTCATAGGCTTCATCAGTAGTGTAGGACGCCTGGGGAGCATAAATTGCCTCAAAATGATCAGCCAGCTGTTCAACTATAACTCCGGGGTCCGAGGTTAAATTGCCCTCAGGCAATTGCAGTTGTGCAATGACCCTGCCTGCTTTTTCTTTTTTGTCAAGCCAAGCCAGCATCTTCCCGGCTTTATCACCCAGCTCATACACCCTATGGCGGGAGGCCCGAATTGTAGTCTGCATCCTTTCCCTTTGGTATGCCCTCCACTCAACCTGCCGCAGCTGGACTGTTTGAGCGGTTCCTGGGGACGGGTGTGACTCGTGATCAGAGATGGCATCCTTAAGAGCACACTCAAGGGCGCTAAGTTCTTGATTCTGAGTCCGCCGATGGGCGGGTATGGATGCAATCGCCTGCCCACGTATAACCGTTTTATACGCCTCCCACAGGGTACACGGACACAAAATTGTACAGCTGGCCCTCCCATAGTATCGTCACCGCCGCAAAGCACCCCTGATTGTCTATTTTAGTCCGTTGACACACCATGTGAAAGTTCTTACGAATAAGTATGCCCGTCCCTCTAGAGCCGGAGGAGAAGTCTGCATGCGTGATGAACCTATACCTCCATCTATCCATCGCCTTCGAGGCTGTGCCGACAAGGTGAGTTTCTTGCAATAGAACTATTGCTGGTCTGCATCACTTCAGATATTGTAGGACTAGGCCTCTCTTCACCCTGTCTCCCAGTCCCCTGACATTCCACGTCATCACTGTTAAGGTCGATGTGTGAGAGGGATGCGGTGTAGGTTTGTCAGGTGTATCCATTACTTGTGCAGCCATTCAAGTGTATGCATGGTTGTGTGCAGTTCAACAGGGGATGGGCCTTACCGCGCACTGTTACCAATAGGTCAATCTCCATCGTATTGTACAGAACATATCGTGTTTTGTCGCAAATTACAAATACAGAAACAAAAACATCCAAACAGCCCCCTCCCACCCCCCTCCCTGCCTCCCTGCTGCACGGGCCTAAACCCGCCCGCCACCCCAACTTAGCAGAGCGCGTGGTCCCAACCCAACCCAGTGTACTTGCTTGAAAGGGGTGAGTAGCTCTGTGACCTTGCAACCAGCTCCGTGTAGCCTCGCCCGCCTGATACCAAGGGCTACATAGTCAGTGTGTAGTATAAAGTTCGAACAAGGGTCTCCAGGTCCGGCGCTCACTCCTCCGGTGGCTCACCCTCTTCTAGGCCCGATTCATCAAATAGGTCCTGACTGTGTCCTTGTGATGCCTAGTGATCTGTCTGAGCAGTCTTTTGGTCGCGTTGACCCCTACCAGTTCGTCGCGGGGCCTCAGTGCGTCTCCAACCATCCAGCCAGTCTCTTGCCGCCTCCGGGGTGTAGAAAAACCATGCCTTGTGATTGTCCACGACTCTCAGTCTCGCTGGAAAAAGCATGGAGTAGGGCAACTCTTTGGCCCGTAAAGCTTTTTATATGTCGGTGAATGTTTTGCGGTGCCGGGCCACCTCAGCGGTATAGTCTGGAAAGAAGGCAATGGTGGAGTTCAGTATTTTAATAGGTTCAGAGACCCTGGCTGTCTGGAGTATGGCATCCCGATCACGGAAGTTAAAAAGTCTGGCCAGCACTGGTCGCGGCAGTGCCCCCGGCTTCGCTGCACCCCCTGGAACTCTATGTGCTCGCTCAACAGAAAAGAAATGGGAGAGGCCTTTCGGTTGCAGTTTCGTTTTGATTAAGTCCTCCACATATAGATCCATCACTTGCTTGCCTTCCGATTCCGGAATACCTAGAATTTGGACGTTATTCCTCCGCAAGCGTCCTTCCTGATCATCCAGGCATTCCTGCAGTTTTTTGGCGACCGCTTCCAATCGTTCGGTAGCGAGTTGCAGTTCCGAGGTGTCTTCCATTAAGGATTTAGTGACGAATTCCACCTGCGCCACACGCTCCACCATCTTGTGGAGGTCAGCCCGCAGTAGGCCCACGTCTGTTGCGATAGACCCCACTGTTGTCTGAACGCTGGAGAGCATCTTCATGAGGTCCTCTAGTGTCACTTTTTTGGATCCATCTCCCTCTGGGCTTTTTCCCGTGGACGGGCGGCCCTCCGGATGGTGCGCGGCAGCTTTTTCAAACGCGTACTTCTCCAGTTTCGATTGCGCCGTAGCATGTTTGGGCCCCCTTCCCGCCATCTCAATCGGCAGTCGTTTTCGCTGTTTTCACTCAGCGTGTCGACGGTATTGCTGTTCTGGGCTGCGGGGAGGCGATATCCAAAATGGCGATGTCTTTCCGGGCCCCTCGTCTGTCTCCAAGGGGAGCAAGGTGATGGCGGACGCGAGGTGAAAGTGCTACAGTGCAGGCACCACCGCTGCTCCAGTATCAAACCCACCGATCTCCACTCCCCTGATCGCCCGCCAGTAAGGATCGTCTAGGTGTTATTCTTACTCAGTCCCAACGATCACGGTCTTCCCAGCCGGATACAGTTCCAAATCCCCAGATTCCCAGCGGTCAGCAAAGCATGCCCTGGTCTCTTCGCCAACCAGTACAGATTCCTCACAGTTAGGTGCAGTGTCACCGCTGGGCAAGCGATTGTCCGAGAACAGGCCCACCTCCGCTTCTACTCAAGCCGATCTCCAACACGGTCCACAGACGACCAGCGGAACCTTCCGGTGTGGTACCCCGACCGCAGGGTACTTCCGGTCGGGTCGCAGTGCTGCGGCAGGGCGGTGTCCGGATACGCGGCAGGGCCCACCTCGCTCCTTCGATCTATATCCGGCTGGCGTTGCTCGATTACGCCCGGGACTGGGACAGTCTGTGCCCCTTCCGTCCCGGCGTTCCTGTCAGGCTTCAGAAGGCAGAATAAGCCAGATGGATAGGCGGATTAATGAAGTTAGAGCTGTTTTGGACTCGGAGCTCTCGCACTACACCGCCATCTCGGTCAGCTCGTAGCCACGCCCCCCCCCCCCCCCCAAAAAGGTGTTTTTAATGTAAACCAACCATGGGATTTTGTTGACTTTATCCAGTGCCATACAGTCTTTAAGGATAGAATGGTTTAGACTGATTTCAGAATTCATCCAAGTCTTGGCCCAACAGATCAGAGGTGCCAGCTGTAATTGGTCACTGATGAAGCCAAGGCCCAGCTCTGTATGGACTGAAAGTACTGGGGTTGATTGGGGGACCAATAGCAAGGATCTAAGGAACTTATTTTCCGCCACCTGGAGTTTGCCTTGTGGAAGATAATCCCATAGGGAAGCACCATACTTTGCTATTGAGAGGCTTTTTGACTTGTAAACTGTCAACAGTGCTTCTACTGGGCGCGATCCCAGTCGTTTCGCAAAGCTCAGTAGAGCAGAAGTTGATCTGGTGACAGCTAAGCCTTTGGCATTTAATTGTGGCCTCCAAGTGCCCCTTTCGTCGAATAAGACACCCAAGTAGGTAAAAACCGGGACCCTAGACATTTCTTCGCCATTGCATAGAAATTTTCTTAACTTTACAGTTTTTGGGCGTTTCCCTGCAACCATCTCCTGCTATGTCTCGGGGCGCCCAACCCAAGGACATATCTGTTTGTTTTTGCTTGGCGGGTGCTGCCAGCTCCTGCCAAACAAAAACAAGCTTTCCGGTTCCAGCGGGTGGGAGCTGTAAAAGTGCTCCCGCCCGCTTATTTGCTCGTCCACAGAGGAAGCTGCCATTCTAGCAGCTCCCTCTGTGCAGCAGCAATACAAGCTCCTGTTGGGGGTCATGAGGATGAAATTCAGCAGTTATAGTTAGATGAGCTTACTATAATTTACACCCCTGCAGTGCACTGTTTATAACCTTACATATTACATCACTCATGACAAGGTTAGTGACATCACTTATGACATCTCTAATGACATCACTGATGACATCATCCAGTGAGTGAAAGTTTTTTCTAAGAGTTTATGAGTGTTAAACACATATACTAACCTACTACAAAAGTTTGATTAGTGTACTAGGTGTACTATTAATGAGTGATACTATTTCTAACATATGTGATTTGAGTGACTCTGTGACTCTGTATAAGTGTGTGAGTGGGTGTCTGAGTGGCTGTATGAGTGTGTGAGTGGGTGCATTAGTGGCTGTATGGATGAGTGAGTGGGTTTTTGACTAACTGTGAGTGTGTGTTTGTGTGAGTGATTTTAAGGGTTTGTGCGTAGGTGTGTGTGTGGTTTTATGATTGTGGGTGTGTGAGTGGTTTTGTGTGTGTGTAAGTGGCTGTATGGTAGTGTGAGAGAATGTTTGGGTGTATAAGTGGGTGTGTGAGTAGTGGTGTGGGTGAGTGAGTGGCAGTGTGAGTAACTGTATGTGTGTGTGTGCAAGTGTGTGGGTGTGTGAGTGGCTGTATGTGTAGTATTTAGGGTGGCAAAGGGTATCGGGTGGGAAAGGAATTCTTAGGGTTTAGGATGGGTATGGATTTTTGGGTGGCAAGGGTAATTGTAAGGTTTATGATGGGTATGGGTTGTGGGTGGCAAGAGTCATTTTAGGGTTGAGGATGGGGATGGGTTTTTGGGTGACAAGGGGAATTTTAGGATTTAGGTTGGGTATGAGTTGAGGGGTTATGGGGTTTTAAGGATATATATATATATCCTATATTGCCTGTTCCTGACCAGCGGTGTGGCTGATTTGCGCTGCGCTGCGCTGCGCTGCGCTGTACTGGGAACTACACGTACCTCATATATATATATATATATATATATATATATATATATATATATATATATCTCACAAACAAGCTCCTTCGAAGAAAGAGGAAAGGCCACACTTGAGGAGGTTTGACGGAAGCGCTTTAATGGACTGCCCACACAGAGGAAATTCTGACACCCATGGTGGCGGATGCATTTCGGCGATGTCTGCCTCTTCAGCGCCGGGTGGAAAAATGTTTTGAAGGAGGGGATTGAGTGAAGGTTTAAATGTCCAGCCTTCCCCTCATTCGCGGACTGCAACCACTCCCACCTCGAAAATGTCACGTGCATATACTTCCTGTGGTCAGCTAGAGCCCCAGCGCCTACAGGTACCAGAATGCAGCAGCAGGATTCTGGTAAGTACCGCACACGAAGAAGGAAAGTCAATGAAGCTGCAATGTCCGTGAATAGCCCCCACAAAGTACAAAACACACCTGGGCAGTGGCGCTTCCTTAAGTCCCCAATCCGCTTCAACCACTTATCATCGGAATCCTTTCTGGCGGGGACCCGGTAGATACCAGGTCCGACGTGCTGCACAGTGGCATCATCACCGTTGTACTTCTTCCAATGGGTTTGTGGTGAACTCTGTAAATTCTGGTATCCCGGAGTAGAGGTAACTGCAAGCAGTATCCAGCAAACACAGAGCCTCTTGGAGAAGCGGGAGCCTTTCATGCGCGTCGCTGGTGACCGCACGGATATGTATCACAAACAAGCTCCTTCGAAGAAAGAGGAAAGGCCACACTTGAGGAGGTTTGACGGAAGCGCTTTAATGGACTGCCCACACAGAGGAAATTCTGACACCCATGGTGGCGGATGCATTTCGGCGATGTCTGCCTCTTCAGCGCCGGGTGGAAAAATGTTTTGAAGGAGGGGATTGAGTGAAGGTTTAAATGTCCAGCCTTCCCCTCATTCGCGGACTGCAACCACTCCCACCTCGAAAATGTCACGTGCATATACTTCCTGTGGTCAGCTAGAGCCCCAGCGCCTACAGGTACCAGAATGCAGCAGCAGGATTCTGGTAAGTACCGCACACGAAGAAGGAAAGTCAATGAAGCTGCAATGTCCGTGAATAGCCCCCACAAAGTACAAAACACACCTGGGCAGTGGTGCTTCCTTAAGTCCCCAATCCGCTTCAACCACTTATCATCGGAATCCTTTCTGGCGGGGACCCGGTAGATACCAGGTCCGACGTGCTGCACAGTGGCATCATCACCGTCGTACTTCTTCCAATGGGTTTGTGGTGAACTCTGTAAATTCCGGTATCCCGGAGTAGAGGTAACTGCAAGCAGTATCCAGCAAACACAGAGCCTCTTGGAGAAGCGGGAGCCTTTCATGCGCGTCGCTGGTGACCGCGCGGATATGTATCACAAACAAGCTCCTTCGAAGAAAGAGGAAAGGCCACACTTGAGGAGGTTTGACGGAAGCGCTTTATTGGACTGCCCACACAGAGGAAATTCTGACACCCATGGTGGCGGATGCATTTCGGCGATGCCTGCCTCTTCAGCGCCGGGTGGAAAAATGTTTTGAAGGAGGGGATTGAGTGAAGGTTTAAATGTCCAGCCTTCCCCTCATTCGCGGACTGCAACCACTCCCACCTCGAAAATGTCACGTGCATATACTTCCTGTGGTCAGCTAGAGCCCCAGCGCCTACAGGTACCAGAATGCAGTAGCAGGATTCTGGTAAGTACCGCACACGAAGAAGGAAAGTCAATGAAGCTGCAATGTCCGTGAATAGCCCCCACAAAGTACAAAACACACCTGGGCAGTGGCGCTTCCTTAAGTCCCCAATCCGCTTCAACCACTTATCATCGGAATCCTTTCTGGCAGGGACCCGGTAGATACCAGGTCCGACGTGCTGCACAGTGGCATCATCACCGTCGTACTTCTTCCAATGGGTTTGTGGTGAACTCTGTAAATTCCGGTATCCCGGAGTAGAGGTAACTGCAAGCAGTATCCAGCAAACACAGAGCCTCTTGGAGAAGCGGGAGCCTTTCATGCGCGTCGCTGGTGACCGTGCGGATATGTATCACAAACAAGCTCCTTCGAAGAAAGAGGAAAGGCCACACTTGAGGAGGTTTGACGGAAGCGCTTTAATGGACTGCCCACACAGAGGAAATTCTGACACCCATGGTGGCGGATGCATTCCGGCGATGTCTGCCTCTTCAGCGCCGGGTGGAAAAATGTTTTGAGGGAGGGGATTGAGTGAAGGTTTAAATGTCCAGCCTTCCCCTCATTCGCGGACTGCAACCACTCCCACCTCGAAAATGTCACGTGCATATACTTCCTGTGGTCAGCTAGAGCCCCAGCGCCTACAGGTACCAGAATGCAGCAGCAGGATTCTGGTAAGTACCGCACACGAAGAAGGAAAGTCAATGAAGCTGCAATGTCCGTGAATAGCCCCCACAAAGTACAAAACACACCTGGGCAGTGGCGCTTCCTTAAGTCCCCAATCCGCTTCAACCACTTATCATCGGAATCCTTTCTGGCGGGGACCCGGTAGATACCAGGTCCGACGTGCTGCACAGTGGCATCATCACCGTCGTACTTCTTCCAATGGGTTTGTGGTGAACTCTGTAAATTCCGGTATCCCGGAGTAGAGGTAACTGCAAGCAGTATCCAGCAAACACAGAGCCTCTTGGATAAGCGGGAGCCTTTCATGCGCGTCGCTGGTGACCGCGCGGATATGTATCACAAACAAGCTCCTTCGAAGAAAGAGGAAAGGCCACACTTGAGGAGGTTTGACGGAAGCGCTTTAATGGACTGCCCACACAGAGGAAATTCTGACACCCATGGTGGCGGATGCATTTCGGCGATGTCTGCCTCTTCAGCGCCGGGTGGAAAAATGTTTTGAAGGAGGGGATTGAGTGAAGGTTTAAATGTCCAGCCTTCCCCTCATTCGCGGACTGCAACCATATATATATATATATATTTCTCTGATGCCTCGTAGTGCAAGCAAAACAAGGATTGACAACACCTCATACTGGCCACAGATAGTTTATTGTGTCAACTGTTTCGGACTTGTTTCGCCTGACCAGCAGGCTTGATCACCAGGCGATCAAGCCTGCTGGTCAGCCTTCCTCGAGGAAGGCTGTTGCTGAAACGCGTCTGTTGTTCGCTTGAAATAAAGCATTATAAGTTCCCAAGAGTGCGGACTTTTTCCTTTTGAGGTTGGAAAATGGAGCGATAATATATATATGTATATATATATATATATATATATATATATGTATATATGTATATATATATATATATATATATATATATATATGTATATATGTATATATATATATATATATCACGAAAATCCTGACCGCCTCTTGCTGCGGTCATGAGCGGGCGCAGACCTCCTCTCCACAAATGCATCAAATAACAATTATAAACGCCATTACACCATTATAGTGCCAGCAGTGCAGAAGTTTATTCTGATGGTGTCAGAGCAAGTGCCCTCCCTGACGCGTTTCGCTCCGTAGACGGAGCTTGGTCACATGACGCGTCAGGAGTAGGCAGAGCATTTTTATGGAAAATAAAATCCCATGCGCCTAAAGAAACAGGACGCAAGGGTGAACAATGAAACAAACCAAGTATGAAAGTGGATATTTCAAATAAGTCCAATGGCGAGATGACACAACAAAAGAAATTATAGCATAGTGCTCTAGAATACATGAGTGAACCAATCATATACAGTCTTAAATAGAATAATAGAATCTATTGAAAGTGTTGCCTGAAAATGCTAAAAAAAGCATTGAAACATTGTTCTCAATAAAGGGCTAGAGTGCTAAATCACTATTGCATATAATTTTGCACATGTTAGTAATGTGATCAAATAAATTGCAAGTGCATGAAACGATTGTAATGAAATATATCACTCTCATTCAATTTCAAATCTTTCTTGGTCATCTACGTCATTCCTAATTCGCAATGCCTGGTTGTATAAAGTGCAAGTGCAAAAACGTGAAAGAAAAATCATATTGTAAATAAACAATAAATTAAAATTCAGACGGTTGGAAACCCTTCTAGAACCTATGACATGGCATTTGCTCAAATACACAAAGTTACCTCATGATTATAAAATCATTATTCAATTCATTTTGAAACAGACAATGTTAACCTAAAAAAACAGATAATACAGTGGATCAACGCACTTATAGAAAATGGTGTAATTCATCGAAAGCATTCAAACCATTAGGTGATATTGTGTCAAGCAACAGAATAAAATATGCTTCTTTTTGCCTAAGTAGTTTTTCTTGGTCGCCACCTCGTCCAGGATTGGGGACTGAGCACAATAAGGTGTACCTCAGATCTTTTAGTTTTTTATCATGAACTGCCTTAAAGTGGCGAGCCACTGGGTAATTCATGTCAGAGTTTACTATTGCCCGTATATGCTGCAAAATTCGCTGATTGGCTGGCAACTTTGTACTTCCAATATACGAAAGTGAGCATGTGCAGGTAAGTTGGTATATCACAAATTCTCTGCGACAAGTAAGATGTTCTTTTATTTGTATTGGTTTCTCACTAAAAGCTGATGTATATTGGGTGCCATTAACAGCAAAAGTGCACGCCCAGCACAATGTGCATCTAAAAAAACCTGGTTTGGTAAGCCAGGAAGTTTTAGGGGGGAGCTCAGGTTGTGTTTTGTCAAGAGCATCTTTCATGGAGGGAGCCCTCCTGAAAGTGATGGCCGGTGACTTGGGTAACATGGGGCCTAGGATAACATCCGTTAACACAATCGGCCACCCTGTCTTGATGATTTTTCTTAATTTGCGTACCTGGGAACAAAAGGTGGTGATGAATCGAACAGACCCCTCAGAAGAGCAGTCTGAGATGGTGTTAGATTTCGGGGTCAAAAGTTCGTCCCTCGGGCGTCTTAATGCTTTCGAGAGGGCACGGTTTAAAAGGTCTTGTTTATACCCTCGCCGCAAGAATCTTTGCATGGAGTCAGCTAGACATTGATTGGTTGTATCAAGATTGCTACAGATTCTTTTAATGCGAATGAATTCGCCTAGCGGAATGCTGTTAATTGTGTGTGGAGGGTGGGCACTGCGGGCATGAAGGATGGAATTTCCCTCAGTGCTTTTTCTGTGTAGTTTAGTATGGATCTGACCCTGGTCAATGTACACTTGGACATCTAAAAATTCTGCAGAGTTAGATGTTATATTAGCAGTAACTTTAAGGTTCCTGTTATTATTATTGATGTCATTGACAAAGAGTGCTGCCTGTTCGTGCGTTCCCTTCCAGATGATAAAAATATCATCTATAAACCTCCAATAATAGGCAAGATGTTGAAGCCAGTGACCATGGGTTCCACGAAGAACGTGCTCCTCCCACCAGCCTACATGAAGACATGAATAACTGTGGGAGAAGCACGAACCCATGGCAACACCACGCTCTTGGTGGTAGATATCTCTGTCAAATTGGAAAAAGTTGTTGAATAGACAAATACGTATCATATCCAACAGCATGGAATTGTGTTCCCTCAGAGTTGCTTCTCTTGTGTCAAGGGAATACTGGACAGCTTCTAAACCATGCAGGTGATTGATGCTGGTATAAAGTGACTCGATGTCCATAACCAGGAAACAAAAATCAGAACACCAAGTGACTTGACTAACTTTAACTAAAAAATCAGTAGTGTCTTTGAGGTAAGAGGGAAGTGAAGTCATGTGGGGTTGCAAGAAGAAATCCACGTATTTAGAAAGATTTTCATTCATACTACCTTGTGCAGAAATAATAGGACGACCTAGGACTGGAAAGATACGTTTGTGAATTTTGGGTAAAAGATAGAAAAGAGGGGTGATGGGATGTGTTACACTCAAAAATGTGGTTTCTTCTTTAGTAAGAAGGCCCTGCCTTTGCCAATGGCTGATGTTTTTTCTAGTGTTATCGTAAGTTTTTAACATGACAAATTTGGTAGTTTTGGTGTAATATATATATATATATATATATATATATATATATATATATTGTTTATGCTTGCCTGTAAAATACTTTTATTTACTGGTGAAAACATTACCACCTAAATGCCTTTACTATTTATGCTTTCTTTACAACAAAATTTGTTGTAAAGGCATGCATGTTAAAATTCATTTATTACAATATTGTACTGAAATGAAATTGAAAATTACAATAGAGAATACCAAAGTAATGAGATATATGTGTAAAAAAATGAAGCTTCCATGGTGGTTAAATAAAGAACGCTAGAAGTGGTTGATGATTACCAAAATGCAAACATGACATTTAAAAGTAATGTTTGTGGAAAAATGTACCGGCATAAGTTACAAACAAACACATTATATTTGGTCTCTGCTTTTTGTATGATTTAACAGACTTCTCCTTGATCTTTTCTTTTTTTACAGCTTGAAAATTGATGCTAAGCCTCCTATATGGTATTGGCATCTTGTTTATAGATGGAAAATTCAACCTCATAGCAATAAAGAATTCAATATTTAAAAATGTTTTGTTGCTTTCAATATCAGCCATTATTCAGGTGATTAGGAAAGAGGTTTGTTTCTTGTATTTCCCATTATCTACTAGTTGTTACTGGATGGTTATAACTCATTGTTCCCTTATTCAATTCCAGATCTTCCTCCCCGCAGTACCCTCCCTAATTCCTTTCCCCTCATGTAGCGACTCTGAACCTCTGTTTAATTAACAGGCAGAGTCGGAGCTGCTGGAAGGTGGGTTTCTTGAGGGTACTGCTCCTGAGGAACCCTTCTGTGACAGAATACTCCGCCCTCGTATTTGGTTCCTCCTGAGCAGTGCCGCCAAGATGTCCAGTTCAGATGATATATGTGCCTTATTAAGTAATATGCAAAAATAATTATCAACCACCAGACAAGAGACCGGTAGCTCACCAAGGCCCCGTGAGTAGCTCGCTATCGCATTTTATTTGTTTAGCCCTTCATGGTCTTTATCATTTTTTGGGCCTTTTTTTAAGAGCTGTTGGCCGCCCATACCTTACCCAGGTGCTCTGATAGGCCTAAGCTTAGCTGGGGCGGGCTGAAGAGGATGACGTCATTTGCATCATCGTAGCATCACCCATCTGCCCCCCTACCTTCAAGAGCCTGGCACCGCGCTCTCTCAAATGGAGCTGCTCCTACTCCCTTCAGGAGCCCTGCACAGCGCTTACTGACATCCTGCGCGACGTGCGTACTGCAGGTGCAGAGCAGCAGGGCCCGAAAAGCTTGTTGGTGTGTAAGTGGCGTGGAACAGGCAGTATTGAACTGCTACCGCCCTATCAGTGCCCGCGCCACTTGCCTTTTCCAGTCCGACTCTGAGTTTTTCACTAGGTAATTCCTGGCTTGAACTAGTTGCTGCGCCCTGGCCACTGAATTAATTGTCGAGTAATTGTTAGCCCCTGCCCTACCCTTCGTCTTTCTAAGCCCCAGTCACAAAAAATATTCTTTCCCAGAGCCACCGTCAAGAGGGCATGCCGTGAGGAGTGGGAGAAGAGATCAATAATGCACTCGTGATTTTATTTAGACGTGAACAGGTGGGCTGGGTGAAACGGAGCGGCTTCCTCTTTTTTGACTGGAATCGGTCACACATTACAAAATGCAAATAGTTAGGCTATAGCAGCAGCCTGGAGGGTTTGCTTCTAAAAAATAGGAGCAGCCAGGTGGGCGAGAATCAGGCCTCAAATGAGAGGGATGAACTGCCTGAGGGCCTGTGGTGATGGCCGACTGAAAACACAGGCTGCAAGAATGCTCTTTTTCACAGGAGAGCTTCGAGGCGCCTCCGGGACTCGAGCCTTACTGCATTTGAGGAGAACGTGG
The DNA here is from genome assembly GCF_964263255.1 of Lissotriton vulgaris. Lineage (NCBI taxonomy): Eukaryota > Metazoa > Chordata > Amphibia > Caudata > Salamandridae > Lissotriton > Lissotriton vulgaris. The sequence goes on along the minus strand of NC_141693.1, from coordinate 483,345,726 downwards.
AAGGACGGATGAGATAAAAATTAAATGGACAAAAACACACTAAGAGTAAACATACTCGGCACAGTTTATTCTTAACGGTGTAAGTATGGATGTCGACTTAACATTATCCCTGGGAGAGAAGTCACATCAGGCAACTTTTTGAGTGTTGATGACTTCGCAGGGTGAACTTCGGCCTGGTCCAGCCCTTAACCCTTCAATAATGTCCTAATTGTTGCTGATGCTGTAGAGCTGAGGGGGGCACAAGGAGTGCAGAGTATTTTAAGTAAACTGCACTGCTCACTCCCTTCATCACACCTTTAGGACAGAGGTAGAAAGGACAGGGCCAGGAGAAGAAAGGGCAAGCCAGGGAAGTGAACTATTGAGTAACTGTGTGTGCTGCACTTGTGTGACATGTGGATTAATGTGTGAAATATTGAGTGAGGGTGTGCGTGCTGCACTTGTGTGACATGTTGAGTCATGTGTGAAATATTCAACACTTGTGTGACATGTTGAGTCATGTGTGAAATATTGAGTGAAGATGTGCGTGCAACACTTGTAGCCGGTAGCTTGTTTCCTTCCCAGTGTAAGAATTGGCTTTTGTAGTTTGGTTTGCCCTGTTCCCATCATGCACTGGGACAGGAACAGACTAATTTGCATACAGCCAGGTTCTGAAACTGGGATGGTGCAGTGAGCTAAAAAACGGTGTTGGATCTAGCCCTGATCTCTTGACTGGGTGAGAGTATTCTGTTTAATTCAGAGACTCTGTCCCTCACCACCCCTTGTTGTAAATATTTTTGTCCACCCCAAGCGTGGAAGGGTATACTCAGATGTGAGTCCCTTGCTCATTGCACCATCAGGATTCAAGCAAGCCGGGCCGAAGACGGCTGAAATGCCAGAAACCGGTCCCCGGTAGCTTGTTTCCTTCCCAGTGTAAGAATTGGCTTTTGTAGTTTGGTTTGCCCTGTTCCCATCATGCACTGGGACAGGAACAGACTAATTTGCATACAGCCAGGTTCTGAAACTGGGATGGTGCAGTGAGCTAAAAAACGGTGTTGGATCTAGCCCTGATCTCTTGACTGGGTGAGAGTATTCTGTTTAATTCAGAGACTCTGTCCCTCACCACCCCTTGTTGTAAATATTTTTGTCCACCCTAAGCGTGGAAGGGTATACTCAGATGTGAGTCCCTTGCTCATTGCACCATCAGGATTCAAGCAAGCCGGGCCGAAGACGGCTGAAATGCCAGAAACCGGTCCCCGGTAGCTTGTTTCCTTCCCAGTGTAAGAATTGGCTTTTGTAGTTTGGTTTGCCCTGTTCCCATCATGCACTGGGACAGGAACAGACTAATTTGCATACAGCCAGGTTCTGAAACTGGGATGGTGCAGTGAGCTAAAAAACGGTGTTGGATCTAGCCCTGATCTCTTGACTGGGTGAGAGTATTCTGTTTAATTCAGAGACTCTGTCCCTCACCACCCCTTGTTGTAAATATTTTTGTCCACCCTAAGCGTGGAAGGGTATACTCAGATGTGAGTCCCTTGCTCATTGCACCATCAGGATTCAAGCAAGCCGGGCCGAAGACGGCTGAAATGCCAGAAACCGGTCCCCGGTAGCTTGTTTCCTTCCCAGTGTAAGAATTGGCTTTTGTAGTTTGGTTTGCCCTGTTCCCATCATGCACTGGGACAGGAACAGACTAATTTGCATACAGCCAGGTTCTGAAACTGGGATGGTGCAGTGAGCTAAAAAACGGTGTTGGATCTAGCCCTGATCTCTTGACTGGGTGAGAGTATTCTGTTTAATTCAGAGACTCTGTCCCTCACCACCCCTTGTTGTAAATATTTTTGTCCACCCTAAGCGTGGAAGGGTATACTCAGATGTGAGTCCCTTGCTCATTGCACCATCAGGATTCAAGCAAGCCGGGCCGAAGACGGCTGAAATGCCAGAAACCGGTCCCCGGTAGCTTGTTTCCTTCCCAGTGTAAGAATTGGCTTTTGTAGTTTGGTTTGCCCTGTTCCCATCATGCACTGGGACAGGAACAGACTAATTTGCATACAGCCAGGTTCTGAAACTGGGATGGTGCAGTGAGCTAAAAAACGGTGTTGGATCTAGCCCTGATCTCTTGACTGGGTGAGAGTATTCTGTTTAATTCAGAGACTCTGTCCCTCACCACCCCTTGTTGTAAATATGCAACACTTGTATGGCATGTTGATTCATGTGTGAAATATTGGGTGAAGGTGTGTGTGTGCTGCACTTGTGTGACATTTTGGGTCATGTGTGAAATATTCAGCACTTGTGTGACATGTTGAGTCGTGTGTGAAATATTGAGTGAAGGTGTGCACGTGCGTGAGGTGAAGGGACAGATAAACATGAGGAGTGGAGAAGTGTGGCTCAATGGTTAGAGCGGCAGACCTTGATGCAGAGCGCTGGCCAGGGACCAGGGTTCGATTCCCGCCTCGGCGGGATCGGGCTTAAATTCCTCTGACCGAATATTCTCGCCTCAGTGCCGAATCTAAGCATGGGCCCCACGCTGCAACTCTGGGCAATAGCTTGCTTAGTCTCCACAACGGCCCCCGATACACCAGGGATGCCTGGTTTCACCATGGGATGCCCAGGAGTGGACACCTCACAAGGAAAAGCCAGGAGGGGTTCCCTTGTGGTAGGAGTACAAGCGCCGGGATGCTTACGGGTTACTGTTCGCGCTATACAAATACAACACATTTACATTTACACATTTACATATGTGAGGTGTAGGGAACATACTGATACTGCGAATGTAGGGCACAGGGAGGGGGTCTCCCAAGAAGCTCTACCTGAGGGGCTTGCACACATGAAGATGTGCATGCGAGGTACAAAAAACAAGCAAATATAACACTGCATGTGAGGTGCAGGGAACAAATTTACATGACAGTAAATGTGAGGTGCAGGTACAGAGGTACATGTGCAAAGCGGAGAGGCATGCATGAGGCTGTGTATGTGAGGTACATGAAAAACCCTGTTTTACCTGCTGTTGAATAAGTGCTGTGCTCCAAGTTATTGTTTTTGAGAGCACAATAAACTCAATGTGGGAATACTGAGACACCTTCAGTACCAGCCTCCATCGTCCCGTTGCCAGGGATCATAACCCCATACTCAGCTGCACAGTCTAGTCAGGGAGTAGCTTCTGTTCATTTATAACAGCATTCAGGTGTTTTCCTTTCCCTTACAACACTCTGAGCTTTGTTTGTAGCTCAACTAGAGAGAGCTCTTCAGAGACAGTATCATCATGGCATGTACCGCTTGAATGTGAGGGTGACTTGTGATGTGTTAGTAATCGGAGATGGGATGAGTACTATTGAATCATTGAAATAAAGCAGACCTTTTTAAGCATTTAAAGTGCCCTAGAGTAACATTAGAAACATGAGAGTATATTCTAGGAAACTTTAAGTATTTTGTTCAAACCACAGTATGGGCTCCAAAGAAATTAGACTTTAAGTCCATGAAACTTGGTGTGCGGAGGGGTTCAGCAAAAAAATGTGCGTGATGCTTTGCCTTTAGTAGCTCACGACGATTTTCATTGATCAGAAGTAGTTCTCACTACAGAAAAGGTTGGAGACCCCTGAGCTAGACAGTAAACCGTCCTTTTAGCTTCAAGAGTGACACAGTTACAAAACCAAGGGCCAGATGTAGGTTGCCAATTACCGGTCGGTAACGGACGATTTCGGCCGTTACCGACCGGTAATTGGTGTTTGAGATGTAGGGGGCCCGAATTTTACTGAATCTGTAAATTTACCGAATCGGTAATTCCAGATGTAGGTGGCACTTAAAATAGTGCCACCTGCCCTTAAGAATTAGTTATTTACCATGAAATACTATCTCATGGTAAATAACGAATTCCTGTGTACATGCACATCTGTGCATGTACACCTGTGCCATGTGGCACACATACATGCCCTAAGGGCATGTATGTGTGTCACATTGCACACAAGCCAGAATCAGGGGTGCAACAGGGTATCAAAGTGACACCCTGTCCCCCTTGTAAATTCGGTAATTTTACCGAATCGGTAAATGACATTGATTCCAATGGCAATTACCGAATCGGTAAATACCAATTCGGTAATTACCGAATCTTACTGATTCGGTAATTGATTCGGTAAATATACCTACATCCCGATTGCCAGTTCTTAAATACCGAATCGGTATGATTTGGTATTTAAGAGTCGGTATTCGGGGATTACCTACATCTGGCCCCAAATGCCTTCCACCTGGGGTGTGACATTGCCAGGACCTACAGTGTATGTGACTGTTCCGCAGTCCGTATCTTTGGCTCCACCAAAACGTTTTGCAGGGGATCCTGCAAAATTTCAAACATTCTTAACACAAATCCAAATACATTTGATGGTCAAACCAGCATCTTTTCCTGATGCCCAGTCCCGGGTTGCTTTTTTAATCTCATATCTAAGCGGTGATGCATCATTATGAGCAGTAAACCCATTTGGCCCTTTGCTCTATAATTGGAGACAGTTTGAGAATGAATTCGAGAGAGTCTTTGACCAACGAACCATTACAGGATCAGCAGACTGAGAACTTCTAGTATTAAGACAGGACAACAAGGATTTGGTGCATTATCTTTCCCTATTCAATCGATTAGTGGCTGAAACAAACTGACCTGAGAAAAAAAGAGCGGCCCATATTATCAAGGTTTATGAGAGGAGTTAACAGACCTTATAGAACCTGTTGACCCTCAGCCAAGAAGTTGTGAGGTACTTATTTCCTTAACTGTGAGGCTTGTTCATCCCCTTGCAGATAGGAAAGGTGACAGTCGATGACATGAATTCAGAAAATATTCACGATAAGACAAAAGCACCAATACGGCCAAAGAGAGCAGTGAACTAATGGATATTGGAGGCATATAGAAACCACTGTCACAGGAAGAAAAAGACACCCTCCATAAAACCGGCCTATACATATATTGCATAAAAAATGGGCACTTCGTAAAGGAGTGTCCAGTGCGTCCGAAAAGGTCTCTGGCCAGGAAATGCCAAGAAGCAGGGAAACTAGAAAGCTCAGGGATCATATGGGAGCACTCCCTGGAGTGGTGTACCAAGACTTCTGAACAAGCCATTGCAAATACCTTGCAAATTTCAGTCCCCCATCTCATACTTAATGTACACTTTATAATTCAGATCGTCCTGGACAAACATGTAGCCATAATGGTTGATTCCGGAGCAAGCAGAAACTTTATTGATGCAGCCTTCTGTGCCACGTTACAAATTCCAATGACTACGAAAATGAGACCCGAAATGGTACAAGCAATGGATGGTACATTGCTCACGTCAGGGTTAATCACACATGCTACAGAGGAAATCATCATGCTCTGTAAAGCAGACAATCATATTCATCGGGAGGTCCTCACTTTCGATGGCATCGATGCACCACAGCTCAGTGTGATTTTGGGCATTACATGATTAACACAGCATAATCATACCATTAACTGGGCCAAATGGAGTATAGCATTTAATCCTCAATGGTTTCACCAGGAATGTTTAGTATCCCTAAATCGGACCAACAAGACTCCTATCTACAACCTATATCCTTGGAAAACACCCAAGCACACTACATAGCAATTGCAGTTAAAAAGAACATTGAATTACCAGCCGTATATAACCACTTTTGAGATGTCTTTTGTGAAACCAGTGCTGAGACATTGCCACCCCACCGCACTTATGATTGTGAAATCAATCTAATCCCAGGTGCCAAAATACCATGCAGCAAAATATATGCTCTCACTGAGCAGGAAAACCAAAACCTTCGAGCGTATTTGGATGAATACTTAAAAAATGGTTTAATCCGAAATTCAAAGTCTCCGGCGGCATCTCCCCTCTTCTTCGTACCTAAAACCAATGGTGAATTAGGCCCCTGTATTGACTATTGCACACTTAACAATATCACAATTAAAAATAGATATCCCTTACCATTCATACCAGTACTACTTGATCAGGTACAAATAGCCACTATATATTCAAAACTAGATCTGAGGGGGCCTACCATCTGGTGCATATCGGTGCCGGAGACAAGTAGAAGACAGCATTCAGAACAGTCCTCGGTCTATTTGAATATTGTGTCATGCCATTCATGCTTTGTAATTCCCCAGCAGCATTCCAATTTTTTTGTGAACAATGCATTACATGAATACTTAGACCGCTTTGTGATCGTCTACATCTATGACATCTTGATCTATTCTGCCTCAATCATGAACATGGAAACCATGTAAAAAAAGTTCTGACCACCCTACGTCAACAAGGTTTGTTTTGTAAACTGTCCAGATGGGAATTTCATGTAACAACAGTGGAATTCTTGGGTTTTATCTTTTCTCCCCAGGGTATCACTATGGCATAATGGAAAGCACAGCCATCTTAGACTGGCCTGAACCCAGAAACATAAAAGACATCCAGTGATTTCTGTGGTTTGCAAACTTTTATAGGTGTTTTATCCATCATTTTTCAACTAAAGCAGCTCCCCAAATGAAACTATTACAAAAAAAATACTAAGTTCCTTTGGTCAGCTGAGACTGAATCTGCTTCCCAACTGTTAAAAAGATTATTTGTTATGGCACCGATCCTTAAACATCCAGATGTTAGTCAACCGCAGCATAGAGGCTGATGCTTCTGCCACACCAATAGGTGCCATACTTTCTCAAAAGGATCCAATTTCCAATCAATTACATCCTTTTTTTTTTTTTTTTTTTTTTAAATATTATTGTTTTCTTGCAAGGAAATACAGCAGTAGATAGTAACATAATTCCGACTGTATACATAATAAGAACAAAAACATTTGCAAATTTAAGCAAAATCAATAAATCCAGTCAGCAATGGGTGCCCAGATCTTCTCCCCCAGAGCTCTTCTTTTAACCCCTCTTAGCTTATAAATAGCGGACTCTAAATTATACATAGAAAGTAACTTCTCACGCCAAGTAAAGAAAGAAGGGGGATCTGGATTAATCCATTCCCTAGTAATGCATGCTCTGGCTACTGCCATACACATAAATAAAAAGCACCTTATTGGTTTAGTTCTTGAAATGGCGGACTCTAAGCCCAAAAGCACCAACTCGGCAGTTATTATAATATCACAGCTTAGAACAACCGTCAAAAAGTTTTCAATTTGTTGAACGAAATCCCGGAGTTTAGGGAATTGAAAAAACATATGGACATCGTTAGCTGCATATAGCCCACACCGACTACAGTTCGTTCCAGTGGTCGTGCTCCACTTAACGACCTTGCTGGGAGTATAATAGAGGCCATGTAGACACATAAAATGCTGTGATTTCATCATCCCTGTGATTAAACAATCAGAGGCTAATTTAACAGAAGACAAAACATCAACTCCCGACACCCCCAGTTTGTTAGCCCATTTCAATTCGCACTGATCCATATCATCCCCACATTCTTGAACCAAACTTAAATACAACAAGCCAATAGGGGCCTTTTTCTGTAAAAGTTCAAACAAATAAATTCTAATCATGCTGGTTGACTTAATAGCCGAAGAGCTCTGTAAGAAACTACGGATCTGAAGAAAATTGAAAAAATCACTTCTTGCCAAGGAAAAATTATTCTCTAATTCCTGAAATGAAACCATTTCAGCATTCATAAATAAGTCACCCAAGTATCGTATTCCTTTCTGCTCCCACTTGCGAGTGGTTAAATCACAGAAAATCACAGATGGCAAGAGACCAGGCGAAGCTAAGGGAGTATAGACATTCAGTTTAGACAAGCCCAAAAGCTTCTAAACTTTTTTCCAGACTATAAAAGCTGCCTTCAACGTCTTATACTTTGTTTTTTTGTTTTTGTTTTTGTTTTTTAGTTCTGGTATTTTTTCAATGGGCAAAGATATTTTGATTCCCAGATAAGTAACCTCAGAAATAATAGGAATATTCGGTAATGGATTATCCCCAGAGCATAAAATCTGAGTTTTCCCCAAGTTTAATTTATATCCGGAGAATGATCCAAATAGTTTAGAGAGATCATTTATTGCAGGAAGAGCAGTCTGAATATCCGTGGTGGTAATTACAATGTCATCGGCATAAGCCAAAGCTCGGTAGTTTGTGTTAGCTAGACAGATATGTCTAATCTTTTCCTCTGAAATAAAACGGTTAATTAAGGGGTCTATATACAGTGCAAAAAGTAAAGGTGAACAGGGGCATCCTTGACGAGTGCCCCTAGAAATTAAGAAGGAGGGGGAAAGTTGGGCATTAATTTGAATACGGGCTTTCGGAGAGACGTACAGTGTTTTTAAAGCCTTTATAAAACCTGGACCAAATCCCTTTCTAGCAAGCACATCCCACAAATAGCCCCAGGCAACCCGGTCAAAGGCTTTTTCAGCGTCTAGAAATATGAGCCCAACATTAGACCGAGTTGCCTGAGACCAATCCAAAAAAGTGATTACCCGTCGAATATGATCAGCGGTATCACGAGCAGGAATAAACCCATGTTGATACTTAGAAACTAAAAAAGAAATAATATTAGACAGACGTGAGGCAAGGATTTTAGAGAAGATTTTACTGTCCGCGTTTATAAGTGAGATAGGACGAAAAGATGACGGTAACAAAGGAGGTTTGCCTTTTTTAAGAAATACAGTAATTATGGATTCCCGCCAAGAAGCAGGGGCACTGCCACGTTGAGCTGCTGAAAATAAGTCAACCAGTTCTGATCTTAGTATGCCTCGAAAGAGCTTAAAAAACTCTAAAGGAATAGCGTCAGGGCCAGCAGCTTTTCTAGACGCCAAGGACAGCAATGACAGTTCAATCTCCTCCAAAGTAATAGGCAAGTCCAGCTTCTCGCTCTCTTGTATAGATAAAATACAGTTCAAAACCTGTTCTGTAAATTGAGTTACCTGAGCTGAGCAATCCTCTACCATGTCTTCAGTGTATAGTTTGGAGTAAAACTCGGCAAACACATTAAGTATATCAGCAGCATTGTTAACAGTCGTCCCTACAGCATTATTAATCTTGTGTATACTAGAAAACACCGCTTTCTGCCTGGCTCTTTTAGCCAAATGTTTCCCTGAGGTTTCTCCTACTTCATATACCTCTGTTCGAAATGCAGCTAATTGCTGAGCAGATTTTAAAGCAAATCCTTGGTGAATCTTAACCTTATAAGCCAGTAGCTCTTTAAGAATAGTATCCGTGGCTAATCCTTTGCTACAAGACTGCATAAGCTGGATCTCCAACAGTCTCAAATTATTCATCTCAGTTTCTTCCTTCCTCCGGTTCTCCTTCTGCTTTCTTATTACATAGCTCAAGGTTTCGCCTCGAACCCCGCACTTAAAAGTATCCCAAACTACTTCTGCAGGGGCAGACCCTTTATTATTAGCGAAGAACTCAGGAATCCAGGTATTCATATGCCCAACGTAGGATAAATCAAACAAAAGCTTGCGGTCAAAAAACCACGACCTAGGATTATGTACAATATTTAAATCAAAGCCAAGGGTAATAGGATTATGATCAGATATGACTTTTGGTAGGACCCTATATTCTATATTGGCGAGTTCGTTAAATAGTGCCCTAGAGACAAAGAAGGAGTCCAGCCTAAAATGTCTTTTATGAGGGGCAGAAAAGAATGTATAGCCATAGGTTCCCTCCCGTTTTTCATACCCCACATCTACCAACTGAAACTCTTGAGCAATCCCCTTGACTGCCTTAAATACGTTCCTTTTTCTACCTGCATACACGCTATTACCACTAATATCAAAAGTCACATCCAAATGCAGGTTGAAATCCCCACTTAGTATTAACCTAGGTGACCATAAAGCCAACTCCACACTTAATTGATGCAAGGCTGTGGGGTCATCGATGGTGGAGGCATAAACCGAGCATATAGCAATGATCGAATTCCCAAGTTTAAGTTCTACAATTACCCATCGTCCCAGTAAGTCTTCTTTAACTCTTTTAACTTCCCCAACCCGAACCTCATTAAAATAGCAACCCCCTTTGTTGTAGTCCTCTGACGAGAACACCCCACAACCTGCAACCCCAAATCCTTGAGCCAAGCTCTGTTTGCCCAAGAAATATGGGTCTCTTGTAAGCAAATTATGTCTGCTCGAATAGCTCTGAACATCTGGGCTGCTACGCCCCTTTTTCTTTTGTCATTTAAACCACAAACATTAATGGAACAAATCGAAACTCTAGCCATTTTCATATATTAATGCAGTACTACGATCACACTTCAAATAATAAAGGATACACAAGTTTGGTACTGACAACCAAAACATTTTCCTGGGCACCAAAACTGAGCATGCTGTAGCTGTACTTCCTTGCACCCACCCCCCCACACCCCTCCCCTACACACTCCCCCCACCCCACCCTCCTCCCAAAACCCCACCACCAGAAGCTTAAGGGCTAGTGCCCACATTGATGGAAAGTGAGTATGAGTTGCGTGGCTCTACCACGTCGACCAAACCATATTAAATCTTGAACCCAATTAGCTTAACATTGGAAGAACAAGAGAACAAGAGAACCAAAAAACCAAGGAAGAAAAGGAAGAAAACCTATGGGAAAATACACAAGCCTTATCCCATCTCTACTATATTTGCATCTACATTGCATCCAAGAATTGTTGTGCTTTAACCTCAGAAACAAAAAAAATGGTTTTCCCCTTGTACACCACCTTGAGCTTAGCAGGGTTCAGCAAAAATACTTGCCCCCCTTTAGACTGAATTGGAGCAATTTGTTGTTTAAACCGCCAGCGTTGCTGCACAGTTGCCTGACAAAAGTCAGGCCGTACAAAAAACTCATAACCCAAGCCTTTTCTAGTCTTTGAAGGTCTAGCCAGATTTCCGAAATGAAGCAAGATGGCGGCCGCTACTGCAGCCGAGTGAGGAGCTGCGCGACCTACCTGGTCTGACCGGACTGCTTGCGAGTTATTTTCCCAGCCTTGCCCTGCTCTGAGGCGGTGTTCTTGCTGCTTTCTTTTGACGGAATGCAGCTTCTTATATTGTCCCGCTGTTCTAGTGCCGGCCGTTTAAGGTCTGTGGCGGTGGTAAAGCGGCAAAACGGCAAAACGGGAAGGCGGAGAACCTGGACGCCGCAGAGAGGAGTGGAGAGACGCCGGCGTTTTGAGGGCGGTGATGCTTGATTGCTGGAGCTTGGACCGGTGATTCTTACAGGCGGAGCGGAGCTACATGGAGAAACCCCCGGTAGGAGCCTCAAGGAGCCTCAAGTGGATACATTGGTGCTTCCAATCCTAGTATCTGGCTTTCGTTTTGCTGAATTACCTCTCAGGACATACTTGGCTTTTACTAGTAACAGCACTAGTAAGTGAAGCAGTTTTTTTTTTATATTAAGAAAAAAAAAAGAAAACAAGACTTTTTTTAAAAAAAAGTATTACTCTAGCCCTATTTTTTGAACTTCATGGAACTTTAGCGATCTATTTTTTTTTTTTTACAGTCACTTGTCATAGCTGTCTGACTGCTGCTATTTGCCACAGTTTCTGCCCAATTAACTGCCTATATAACTGTTTATAATCATGGCGCCCAAAGGCACAGGACAGAAAACAAACAAAGCTACTACTACTTCTAGCACAGCTAATGCAACGCCTAATACTGTTGGAAATAGTACAGCTATGTCAGCTGCAGAGGTTAACTCACTTAATAGATCTGCCCCTGAGACTCGAGCCCGTCAGCAAAATGAGGCTACTAAAGAGCTAGTAGTACCTGACTTATTTAAGAAGAAAAACACAACTACTTTACCCAAGGGTAGTACCCTGACATCTGTTGCTGCTGCACTGAAAAAACAGGATGTAGTCCCTCTGCAACAAACCCCTTCAAATCTACCTTTGGGCATGACTGGTGGCAGAGGGCCCCCCCCTTTTGAAAAAGACATTGATGATGATCTAACTGAACTATGCCAAGCGGTAGGGGAAGTGAGAGTCTCGCCTCGGGCTGATGAAGGGGGTGCTATAGAGAAGGACGGTGCAACTTTAGTTACAACCGATGTAGAGTCTATTGGATCAGGGGGTCAATTTTACTCCATGTCAAACCTGTCGCAGGGATCAGATGGTGAGATTGGCGTGGAGCTTATCAACGAAGGCCATTCGTTTATGAGGGATTGGGCGGACGATTGTAATCAAACCTCAGAGGAAGGTCTTCTTGGCTCCGGTTTCTTGCTGGATGAAGGAGCCCCTAATACAGTACGTAGGGCAGCTGAGCTGCCGGTCCCCTCTGCAGGTGTTGATTTACATGTGTTAACTCAACCTCAGTGGGAAGGGGCAGGAGCCGCACCTGAAAGTCAGGTCGAACTTCCAGAACTTTTGGAGGCAAATGAGGAAATTACGCTGAAGTCTATTTACAACTTGCAAACCTCAATGTATAGGCTGATCATGGCTCATAGGGAGGAAACTAAGGCAGAGGGGCTCCGTACCCAAGGAGCTGTTCGCAAACTGCAGAACGTTGTTCGCCGATTAGTAAAATCCAGCAATGAAACAAGTCTGAGAGTACAGGAGACTGAAGGTCGCATTTCTACTGTTGAAGATGAGCTCTCCTCACAGAAAACGTCCATTAAGGAGCTGGAGAGTACCAGGCAAGATATTTATTGGAAACTGACAGACCTGGAACATCGCTCCAGGCGTAACAACCTGCGCTTATTAGGTATAGATGAACAATCAGAGGGTAGAGACACTCGTCGTTTTGTTGTGGAACTGTTTTCGGACGCTTTCCCGGACCTTAAAGGATGGGACTGGGATAAAGAAATTATTAGAGCTCACCGTTTTCCTTTCAACCAAAAACGTGGTCGGGGGGGGAAAACAAGAACTCAAGAGCTATTTTGATATGTCTGCAAAACCAATCAATTACATCCAGTGGCATATTTGTCAAAAGAATTCTTACCTGCTGAACAGAACTACACAGTGGCAGAGAAAGAACTCATGGTAATACGGAATATTTTTAAGGAATGGTGCCATTACCTGCTCGGAGCAAAACATCCAATCACAGTCTATACAGATCATCGTAACTTACAAGTCTTGTGGTGTGCCAGAGCATTAACGCCAAGACAGTTACGTTGGATTTTGTTCTTTGCAGAATTCCATTTCGTCATAAATTTTCAACCTGGGAGTTCAAATAACAAAGCAGATACTCTGTCTCCCTATGATGAACCAGGGAAAGAAAATAAACAAACAGTCGCCCCTCCTAAGGTATCTCATAGTCAAATAGTTGGAGCGACCATGTCAAATCAGTTCTTAGAAACTCTCAAAAAATGTATGCTTTTACACAAAATTCTACAATGGCAACAACATGACAAAAAAAATTCTATGATAGCGGAACTACCTTTTCAAGGCAAACAATTATATGTTTGAAGCAAAACCTTACAACAGCAGGTTCTCAGATGGTGCCACAATCAACCTCTAGCAGGACATCGAGGAATCACTAAAACCAGCTAATTAGTTAGTTGAGATTGTTGGTGGCCTAGCTGGAAAAGAGATGTCATAGTGTATGTACAAAACTGTGACACATGTGCTTATGCCAAAGCAGATCATTCAAGAAAAAAAGGTCTTCTATACCCACTACCGACACCTGCTCACATCTGGGAAGACATCTCCATAGATTTCATCACTGATCTCCCTACTGACCATGGAAAAACGACCATATTAGTTGTAGTGGATAGACTATCAAAAATGGCTAATTTTGTTACCTGTGAGACCCTTCCAACATCATCAAGGGGGTAACGCTATTATTACAACACATTGTGAAACTTCATGTTTTACCTCGTTCTATCACATCCATTCGGGGTCACAGTTCACATCCAAACTATGGGAGGGCATGGTGTAAAGCCTTACAAATCCAATCCAATATGTCAACTAGCCTTCACCCACATTCAGACGGACAAACTTAACTAGTTAATCAAAACCTAAAACAATACTTACGCTGTTATCTTTCTAATGTCCAAGTGTCCTGGGTAGACCTCTTTTGGGAGGCTGAATTTGCCTACAACAGCTTGTACCACGCAGCAACCAAAAGGTCCCCCTTCTTTGCCAATTATGGAAGTCATCCACAATTCTTACCTTTGTTGCACCCATGGCTGGATACACATCCTTATCTCCAAACCAAATTACAAGACATGGCCAACCTAGTGCAACGTCTTTGCAAAATGTTATGAGAACCAAGATGAGAGATCAAAAAAATTGCAGATTGAAAACGACAACCAAAATCTCTATATCAACCTGGAGACAAGGTGTGGCCATCCACAATATATCTGAGGTTTAAAAACAAGTACACATTCCATCCCTGTTTCATTGGCCCATTTGAAATTAGGATGTCAACCTAGAGAATAAGAGAATAAAGCTTCTTCAATGAACCAGATGAACCAGAGACAGATGTTTAAGGATTTCCAAGACACTGAATATGTGATGCAGTGTACTTTTTTCTTTCTACAGGTATTGGTCTTTCCTACTTATGAATGGAATATATATCTACTAGTTGTTACTGGATTGTTGAAACTTATTGTGCCTTTATTCAATTCCAGATCTCCCTCTCTGCAGTACCCTCCTTAATTCCTTTCCCTACATCTAGCCACTCTGAACCTCTGTTTAATTACCATGCAGAGTCGGAGCTACTGGAAGATGGGCTTCTTTTTTTTTTGAAAACCTTTATTGTGCAGATAGGAGCATACAAATACGGGCCTACAACCAGTCAGGCCGGCCACGACACATTATGAGAAGCACATAAATCAATAAGGAGGTTTCCCGGTAGTACCCAGCATTGTGCAAGCAAGTAGTTCTTTCTGAGAAAAGCTGAGCACGACCACTGAAAACAGGATCAAAGAAGGTTAATTTTATAATAGGGAGTATAGCAGGATCAGTTGCAGTTTTTAATCCTCTGAGTTCCCATAGCGGGCCTCGAATCAAGCATCAAGACATAAAGGCATCGATAAAGACGGTTATCAGCAACAGTTCACATCAATCAGAATATAGACGCCATATTTCAAATCAGTGCCCACTGTGGCCCGTCGCTTGCCCATCGACCACCTAATAATCGTACAGATACATAACGGAGGAACCAGAACAGCAACAGTGGTTACAATCATCCTCTATACTAACCCAAGTAATAAGAAAAAAAGGGGGAGGGGGAGGGGAAGTATTATAAAGAAGAAAAGAAAGAACGCCGCGCTGCTGCACGCGCCCCACAGCGATAAAGGCGGGCAAAGTGACTGAGGATCCCGCTATCAGGGGGTAGGGCGTGCAAGTCATAATATATGTGCAATCAATACCGTAGAAAGAAAGGCAACTCGGCCCCATCCCCACCTGCAATCACACCATGGGAGACACGCACAGACATGGCGTCCCGATAAAGGGATATAAAAGAGCCATAGAACTAAAGGGAAAAAGAACAGATAAGAGACCCCAACCCACCCACCCCGCCCTGCACCCCTGCAGAGGCTACGGCCTACCCCCCCAGCAGCGTGCCTGTCGCCCTAAATAGGAAACCCGAAATATAGAAAAAGTCAGAGAGAGGGAAAGGAACAAAAGAGGCAAAAAGGGAAAAGAACCAGGGGGGGAGGAGACCATCAATCGAGTCGTTCGGCCCCTGCCCCCCGCCTTCCCACACATTTATGCAACATCAAAACGAGATCGACACAGTCTCAGGTATCATAAACCTTTGATGGAATCGTCCATATTATCGTGATTGGGGGCATTCCTCATCTCCATCCGTTAACCAGTAGTCCTCCGGGTTCAGACCGGCTCACCCCTGTCCTTTCCTAGTCATCGCCACCATGCGTGATAGAGTAGTGGGCAGCAAACATTTCAAGGTGGAGAGGCCGCTTGATCGGAACAAAACGGGACAAGGGTGCAAACCAGAGGACCCCGGCAACCAGCAGCAAAGCAAGAACTTTTCGCGGCAGTCCAGACTTTCCATTAGCGACTACTGGAACAGCAAACAGTGTGGGTGCAGTCTCGCCGCACAGGAAAGTAAAGTCTCCCCCGCGAGGGAACAACGGGACCTCACCGGGGCAGTTCGAATCGGCAATCCACATCGCTCCCCGAACATTCGAGCAGGAACGGGCCCCAGCGTGGAGCCCACGCCCGTGCCAGCCACAATCAAAGCTACCTGGAGATTCGGGGCCGCAGGCGTACAGTCTTGTCGATGCACGGCGGCAGCACTCCCCGCAGCAACTGAGGGGGACGAAGCAGCGCACATTCGAAGTCGAGCCGCGTTCATGAGGGACGGCCCAACAGAAATGGCGGCAGACCTTCTATCCTGCACAGGGGCGTCGGGGGCCATGGCCGCATGTAAAGACTGTAGGGCTTCAAGGACATCACCAAGCGTGGGCTCACGCTCACAGGACCAGGCCCCCGTGCACTTCACCGACACAAGTTCGCCGCCCTGAGTAAATCCGTGACCCAGGGCGCCGGCCGCCATCTTGCGGGTCCAGCCGCGTCTCCACACGCCTCAACTTCTGGAGCGGGCTCTCAAGCAAGGCCACCGCTGGAGTTCACTCGAGCCCCAGAAATGACAACCTGGGTGCAGAAAGGAGAGCCACCAAAAGGAGGGTCCGCCAGCGCCACCGCCCCACGGACGCCACACGCCGACTCCGGGCGCAGGGCTTCAAGATGGCCGGACAGGGCAACAAAGGGGGTATCCGCCTGCACGGTCTTCCCCATCCACGGCGTGCCGCACCCTACCACGGGGCCCCCCGGCCGCTGGACCGGGCCCGGTCAGTCTCCCCTGGCATACCCGCACAACGGCCTCCCCCAGCCGACCCCTCTCCTCCACCAGGGGCCGCCGCCGACACCGTCACTCCGGCCGACCTCCACAGGAAAGTCCCCGGTCTCCACGCCGCGAAGGCCCCGGACCAAGCAGGAGCACAGCTTCGGATCCGCAGCTCGCAGGAGCCCCCGGGTCAGTTGGTGAGTACGAGCGTTGCTTCACCTTTCCGTTTCTTTCCCGAGTGTGTCGTCTCGGGGCAGGATGCTTGGCAGGATATGTGTGTTGGCGAAGATGGGCTTCTTGAGGGTACTGCTCCTGAGGAACCCTTCTGTGACACAAGCAAAGGATTTGTACTAAAAGGGGACCCTTTTGGTACAATATATTGTACTTAGACTCAGTTCAACACTGCTCTAACATTGTATGTGTGCTGTGAATTGCAGAGTACTTGAACAGTTGGTAATGTTTTGAGAAAAGAAAACATTTCTGAAACTTCACACCTGCCTCAAGGAGGTGTTAATTTTTGGTGCAAAGTCCTTTTTACCTTTTTTAGTAGTTAGGGCCCTGAGCCATATGCCATGGGTGGTTGCATGGGTATGGCCCTGTACCACCCATGGAGCGCCCCATAGATGCAAAGTAATAAAAAGTGACACAAATAACTACTTTGATTTAATTTAGGGCTACTTTACAATGCAAATCAGGATTTCAGCTGGAAAGTAAATCTCAAACCTACACTTTGTGCCAGTGTGCATCACTTTTGTTTGCAAAGTATTAATAAATCTGCCACTGGTCAAGGAGTGCAACTTGCCAGGTTCAGTTTCAGTTTTATTAGCATAGTTACCTAAAACCATTGCATCAGGACACATCATTAAAATTTTGTAAAAGTTATAAAAAAATAGTTAAAATAATATTGTTGTCCTTTTTAATTTTGGATTGTGTTTTTGCAGTAATTTTCTATTCATCTTTAGGGACATGGCTGTTTTGTTTAGTATTGTTGTGCTGTGGGGCCATTACATAGGGGTACAGTGACGTGAGTCCAATGATATCCTCAGAATAGCTTTAGGTTTACTTGGTTGTTCCGGCTGGAAGGCCCTTGATTAGTGCTCCGGCATTTTTTTGCCACCAGTCTCAAGAACTTTACCAAACAGCAGTTCAGCTGGGGGTCTTCTGGTGTGAAGCAGGCCAGCACGGCTTGCCTCCAAGTGCGAATCCCTTGTTGATTGAAGTAAGGTTTCAGAGTTATTTCCTTTCCTTCAGAAGATCTTTACATGTGCATGAGAGGTGCAGCAAGTACTCCGGCGCTGTGCCGCATAAGCGGCAGGTGGAGCCTGCTCGTTCTTTGACCCAATGTGCGAGGTGCTGTATGCAAGGTAACAGGCCTAGTCGGTACTTAAGAAATTTGGTTTTGATAGTTTTGACATACCCCAAGTCAAAGTATTTTTGAGGGGCAAGGGCCATGTAAATACTCCGGGTCATCCAGCCAAGGGCCCTCCTTGATAGGGAAGCTTTGTCCTCGGTCAACGATAGAAGTTTGACTGTTCCATACGATTTTTTTTTTAATGTTGTGTTATTGGTGGGTGTTTCCCAGAACTGTGATAGCCCTGTATTGATCAGGCAGCTTTGGAGGTAAGATGAAGCATGGGATGAAACTCGCTGTTGTAATTCTAACCACACGTAATGATTAAGAGTCTTTGGCGCAGCTCTCCGAACTTGCCAGGTGAGACCACTGTAACTCCTTAATGTCTGTCTCTGGGCCACTTTCAATAGCTTGTTAGTATACTGTTTCTTGTCTATGCCTATGTTTTTCCCCTTTTATGAGGTATTTTTAGCAATTAGCTATTTTAGTAATTAGCTATTTATTAGGTTGGTCGCTCCCCCTCCGCACAGCACCGCCTGTGTGTCCTGTCCCTGCCTCAGCTGCTGCTGCTGAGGTTAGCTTTGTGCCACTTGCTCTGGGCCCCATTTTTTCCTCTGTGCCACTTGGTCTGTGCCCTGTTTTTTCCTCTGTGCCACTTGCGCTGTGACCCTTTTTTCCCTCTGTGCCTCTTCCTCTGTGCCCCGTTTTTTCCTCTGTGCCACTTGCTCTGTGCTGCGTTTTTTCCTCTGTGCCTCTTGCTCTGTGCCCTGTTTTTTCCTCTGTACCACTTGGTCTGTGCCCCATTTTTCCCTCTGTGCCTCTTGCTCTGTGCTCTGTTTTTTCCTCTGTGCCTCTTGCTCTGTGCCCCATTTTTTCCTCTGTGCCACTTGCTCTGTGCCCTGTTTTTTTTCCTCTGTGCCACTCGCTCTGTGCCTTGTTTTTTCCTCTGTGCCACTTGCTCTGTGCCCCGTTTTCTCCCTTGTGCCCCTGTGATACTGTGCCCTTGCGCGCACGCCATCCATCACTCCCATTCCCGCCGCTGCATACCCTGTCACCCGTCCCCTGACTGCCATTCGCTGCCCCTGCCTCCCAGCTGCTCCTCCCTCCCTCCTCCCCATATACAGCGGCCATGCGCAGAGGGCGCGCCGCTGGCATACCAAATGCGCGCCTAAGGCAAGCCCGTCTGCGCCCGTCTGTGCCTGGACCACGCCCAGCGCCAGGACCCCTGACCCCCACGAATGCCACGACGCCCACCTCTGCTACGACGCCAGCACCCTCTACGCACTCAACACCGGACGATCACGCACCTGCTTCCTGGCCACCCCGAAGCGCACCCAGGGACCCTTCTCCTGCCGGATCTGCATCTTCACCAGCATCCGGCCCGCCAACCCACCTACCAAAGGCCCCAACCACCTCAGATGCATCCTTCTCAACACCCGCTCCGCAAGCAAACACGCCATGGAACTCTGGGACCTACTGGACTCCAACAACCCAGACGTCACCTTCCTGACGGAGACCTGGCTGAACCCCTCCTCGGCACCCAACATCACCATAGCCATCCCGGAAGGCTATAAGATCTCCCGCAGGGACCGCACCAATGGAGTAGGAGGAGGAATTGCCATCGTCCACAGGAACACTCTCAAAGTCTCAACCAACACCGACGACACCCTCAGCACCGCCGAACACCTGCACTTCCAGATCCTCACCGATTCGAACACCACCCCCAGAGGAACCCTCATCTACAGACCCCACGACCATGAGCACAGTTCAGAGACTCCATCACCGACTCGTCAGCACACACGCCCTCGCCCCCACGGACTACATCCTCCTGGGGGACCTGAACTTCCTCCTGGAGGAAAACAACAACACCAACTCCTCAACCCTGATCGACAACCTCGCCAACCTCAGACTCAGACAACTCGTCACTAAACCCACCCACTCCGCTGGCCACACGCTTGGCCCATCTTCTCTGCAAGCTCCAACTGTAGGAGGGTGGATACCTGACTATGGTTACCCCAGATTTTTTGCCTAGTGTTTAGCTGGTTTTCGACTTAGTTGGCCTGGGACCCTGCTAATCAGAGCCCCATGCTATCTGCTCTCTCTGTAAAATGGACTCCATTTACCCTAGGTGCATAACCAATCTGGTACTGGACACCTTATCAGCCCCTGTACAGTGCACTATAGGTGCCCAGGGCATAGGTGCATCCAAGGCATACCAGGGGCTGCAGCATATCTTTTGCCACCCCTGTAAGTCACTCCTATGGCAGGCCTTAACAATCCTGGAGGCAGAGTGCTTGGTTTTATGTGAGATGGTGCTCTAGCATGAGCTGAGCCTGTCTGCAGCTGTAGGGACCAACTCCCTTAGCTGTTCCGGGATATTGCCATACCATATACTCTTAAGTGCATTATAATCCTCGGGGTTATGTGCTAACTTTGGTTTGGCTTTATCAAAACATGTCGTGTAAGGTGTCATACGATTTAGAATACTACCCCTTCGCCAGTCCTGGTGACTGGGGTAGCATTCCACCCTTCTAGAGGGAGAAGACATGTTACTTTACTGAAACGCGGTTAATCCTAACCAGAGCCTCAGCATCACAAAATGGATGCTGCTGCCCGACACAAGTCTGACCTCCTGCTGCTGACCGAAACTTGGCAGAGGAGGCCTGGACAAAGGGTTTCCTGTCGCGGGGAGGTGCTACACCACCCCAGACATTAGATAGTGGATTGGAGCAGGGAGGGCTGAAAGAAACTAGACATGGCATGGGGAGCACAAGGCTTCCCCTTGCATAATCCAGTCAAACTGGTTTTGCGGCACACCAGCCCCAGTCCTGGTGCAAAACTGGACAAAGGGAAAGGGGTGTAACCACCCCCTTCCCTGGTCCCACCCATAGGAGGGACCTAGCAGGTAATCCAACCCACTGATTTGGAATAAAGGTGGGAGCAGTGCCAGCGCACATCAGATTATCCTGACTGAAACTTTGATACAGAACTCTGGACCCTTCGACATCCCACTCGACGTGGAAGATGGAAGAATCTCCCTTGTGGTCAAGGAGTGACCACCCTGTGCAAACAGGCACCATCCAGCGCCTCACCATTTGCTGTCTTGCAGTTCCCGCCAGAACTCGAGCAACAGAGATCAACTAGACCCAGCTTTCCCGCCTTCCAACAGCCCAATCCACAGTCCCAGCAAATGTGAGACCTGTGGAGGCGACCTGAAGCATGGGGCCGGCCATCTTGGAAAAACCACAAAGTGCTGACCGTGCAGCTCCCGAGGCTCCCTCGATGCTGTGCATTGGGGTTTGAAAAACCCCAGACCCGAGCTGCTTTTGCACCAAAGCTCACCCCTCCACACTCTCCGAGTGCTGCGTGGGGCCCTTCTGCATTTTCCTGCTTGATGCATTGGTCCAGTAGCTTGCCCGTTGGCTGGTGGCCCCAGTACCGACGAACCTTTGAATTTGCTCTAGTCTGGTTGCTCCAGACTGGCCCTCGCTCCCCTGAAAAGGAGCACCCGCTCTAACCTTGCTGGTCCGAATAAGAAGTGATCTTCGAATCCTCCGTGGGTTGCATTTGCCAAGTTCTGTTTGCTCCGATCCGGAAGCCAACACCGCCGACAGCGAGAGTCTTTGTGGGACAGCTCGAGATCCACTCCTGGACATCCTCGGTACCCCAGAGTCCACGTGGCAGCGGAGACAAGCTTCTTGACAACCACCGGATTGCGCCGGACATTGCCTGGTTCCTTCCTGGTTCCACCCTGGTCACTGCTGAGTGATCCAGACTCTGTCCCCTCTGCTTTCAGGTACCTCACAACTTCGATCCACCCTTGGATCCAACCGGACACTTCTCTTCTGGACGCCTGCAGCATCTTCATCTCCAGGCACCATCAGACTGCGTGACGAAACCCGACACACTTTGGCACCTATGCACTCGCTTCCTGTGGGTGAGGTAACTCGTGAACGCCGGTGCTCCTGCATTGGTATACACCTCTAGTGTCTAAGTCTAAAGTTTGGTAATTCTAGTCCAGTCGGAAGACTCCTAAAACAGTAACTTTGTAACTTTTACGCACCATTGACTTTGCATTGGTGCATGCGTGTGCTTTAAGCGCTGCACCCGAGTCCCGCAGGCTTTTCCCGACTTCACTACTACTAGTCCCGAATAGCCCCAGCGATTCCCAAGGCCTCAGGCCTTACCACTGTACGATTAGTGATACTTATACCACTATTTTAGTATATGGTTTGAGTGGCCCCTGGGCCTCATCCAAAATTGTGCAACTTTCATATGTTTTACTGTGCTTTTGTTTAAACGCTTGTGCTTCTAGACTCATAAAGAGTATAGAGGATTATTCTGAGAATAAATACATATATTTTTATAATATATAACTTGTGTGGTGTCCTTTCATTTGATATTACAGGATTGTGATTGGTAAAACAGCTGGCTTCACATGCCCTCTTGAGTTTAGCCTGAAGGCTGCTTAGTCCATGCTACCCCTAGGATAGCTTGTCTATAAGGTTGACTTACAACCACCACCATAAGGGATTGTTTGGACTGATACAAGGTGTCCCCAGAATTAGAGACATCATATATCAGGCCAACTTCTCACACCAACGTCTCCTTCAACCACACCACCGAGCTCCACTGGACCAATCACCGCTGCATCCTCTTCACCTTCCAGAAACCCACCACGCACCACAGCACCCAACAAATGCTGCGCCACCGCTGTTGGCCGCCATAAGTGTGGCAGGGTATGCTCAGACGTGAGTCCCTTGCTCACTTTGCCACTGGATGCAAGCAAGCCGGGCTAAAGACGGCTAGAATGCCAGAAACCGGTCCTCAGAAGCTTGTTTCCGGTCCAGGGAAGACATGGCTTGGCAGTTCGGGCTGGACTGTTCCAATGAGGCACAGGGTCAGACTGATTTGCATATAGCCATGTCTGAACTGGGGTGGCAGAGTGGGCTAAAGAACGTGATGGATTAAACCCAGATCTTTTGACTGGGTGTGAGTGTTTGATTGATACAGATGCGCTGTCCATTACCACCCCCTTTTTTACCGCTGTTGGCCGCCATAAGTGTGGCAGGGTATGCTCAGAAGTGAGTCCCTTGCTCACTTTGCCACTGGATTCAAGCAAGCCGGGCTGAAGACGGCTGGAATGCCAGAAACCGGTCCTCGGAAGCTTGTTTCCGGTCCAGGGAAGACATGGCTTGGCAGTTCGGGCTGGACTGTTCCAATGAGGCACAGGGTCAGACTGATTTGCATATAGCCATGTCTGAACTGGGGTGGCAGAGTGGGCTAAAGAACGGTGATGGATTAAACCCAGATCTTTTGACTGGGTGTGAGTGTTTGATTGATTCAGATGCTCTGTCCATTACCACCCCCTTTTGTACCACTGCTGGAGCAAAGTCACCAAAGACCAGCTTTCCACCTCCCTTGCCCGGAACCCACCCACAGCTACGACCGACCCCGATACCGCCACCTGCAACCTCAAACAGTGGATCAACGACTGCGCCATAACCCTCGCCCCCCTCAAGAAGCCCTCCCACACCCACACTAGCAGGAAAGCCAGCTGGTTCACCGAAGACCTCCAGGCCTCCAAACGAATCTGCCCAAAACTAAAAAAAAACTGGATCCGTGAACGAACACCGGTAAGCTACACCACCCACAAGAACGCCACCTGCAGACACCACCACCTCATCAGATCTGCCAAAAGGACCTCCTTCAAAGACCGCCTAGAAGACAAAGCACACAACAGCAAAGAGCTCTTCAACATCGTGAAGGAACTCTCCAGCTCCAACACCAACGACATCCCACCTTCACAAGACCTGTGCTACTTGCTGGCCACCTTCTACCATCGCAAGATCACAGACATCCACAACAGCTTCAACGCCTCCACCACCCATGCAGCCACTGAGACCCCGCTCTCAAAACCACCACCAGCACCAACCACCTGATCTCCTGGACCAACATCAATGACGACGACACCATCAAGATCATGAACACCGTCCACTCCTGATCATCAGAAGACGCCTGCCCACACCACATCTTCAACAAAGATAGCAGCACCATCGGACCCCATCTCAGGAAAACCATCAACATCTCCTTCGATACAGATACCTTCCCGGAGAGCAGGAAGCATGCTGAGATCAACGCCTTACTCAAGAAACCCAAGGCGGACCCCAAGGACCTCAAGAACTTCCGACCCATCTCCCTGCTCCCGTTCCCAGCGAAGATCATCATTGAAAAGGCCGTCAACAAACAACTGACCACCTTCCTCGAGGAGAACAGCATCCTGGACCCGTCCCAGTCCAGGTTCCGCAGCAATCACCGCACAAAACTGCCCCCATCACCGCCACGATTACATCAGGTCCCTGCTAGACACCGGAGAAACCGTGGCCCTCATCCTCCTCGACTTGTCAACCGCCTTCGACCTGCCATTGCACACTACGAACACGCTTCTACGACGCCGGAATCCAAGAGAAGGCCCTGGACTGGACCACCTCCTTCCTCTTCGGCAGAACACAGAGAGTTCGACTCTCCCCTTCCGCTCCTATGCCACCGAGATCATCTGCGGCTTACCCCAAGGCTCATCCCTCAGCCCAATGTTGTTCAACATCTACATGGCACCGCTTGCCCACGTTGCACAACGGCACAATCTCAACATCATCTCCTATGCCGATGACACCCAGCTGATCCTCTCCCTCACCAAGGACCCCCACACCGCCAAAACCAAACTCCACAAAGAAATGAAGGCCGCCGCCAACTGGATGAGGGTCCGCCGACTGAAGCTGAACTCGGACAAGACGCAGGTCCTCATCCTCGGATCCACCCCCTCGGCCTGGGATGACTCCTGATGGCCGACTGCACTAAGAACACCCCCAACACCCACCGACCATGCACGCAACCTAGGGGTCATCCTCGACTCTACCCTCTCCATGACGAAACAGGTCAACGCCGTCTCCTCCTCCTGCTTCTACACCCTCCGCATGTTTCACAAGATATTCAAGTGGCTCCCCACCGAAACAAGAAGGGCGGTCACCCAGGCCCTCGTCAGCAGTAGACTGGAATACGGAAATGCATTCTACGCAGGAGCCCCGGCCAAACTCCTGAGACGGCTTTAACGCATCCAGAACGCCTCTGCATGCCTGATCCTTGACATCCCTCGCCGCAGACACATCACACCCCACCTGAGAGACCTACACTGGCTCCCTATCAACAAGAGGATAACCTTCAAACTCCTCACCCACGAACACAAGGCACCCCACAACACAGGACCAATGTACCTCAACAACCCTCTCAGCCTCTACACCCCCACCCACCAGCTCCGCTCCGCAGACCGCACCCTTGCCACCGTCCCCCGCATCCGAAGAGTGACTTCCTGCGGCAGATCATTCGCCCACCTCGACGCCAAGACATGGAACACACTTCTCATCCTCCTGTGGCAGACTGAAGACCTTTTGACCTTCAGAAGACTTCTCAAGACCTGTAGCAGCTTCCCCCCCAGCGCCTTAAGACCCTCGGGGTGTGTGGTGCGCTTTACAAATACCATGATTGATTGATTGATTTTATTCTGTTGTAATAAACTTTAACTTTATCTGTCATTCAAAAATAACATTTATTCTGCAGAAATAGCAGCACTGTGGTCTTAGGGTCAGGGCCTATGGACTGTAGGTCATTTTCAGCACCAGTGACAGAAAATGGAGAATGAGATACATGGTCAGACCACTGTGAGGTAGATGTGAACTCCTAAAATGATTTTGGCTGTTGGAGAGCCCTACTTCTATTATTCAATCACATTTCTTATATTTCTCTCTTTACCGAAAAGAAAAAAAACACCTTGGCTTGCACTTGATCTTGTAGCAGTAAAGAATCTAAGCTGCCTTACACCAGTTATACACATTAATTTATTTGTTCTCGGCATTTAACAATATATGCATTACATAAAATAAGCCATTGAAGTAGACCTGTGATGAAATAGAGGGGCAGATTTACAAGCCCCTTGCGCTGCTTTTACGCCGGCGTTGCGTCACTTTTGTGACGCAGCGGCAGCGCAAAAGATGCACCATGGTGCGGGGTATTTACGACGTGACGCATCCGGGAGATGCGTCACGTTGTAAAGCCCTGCGCCATAAGGAGGCGTCCCGGCGCAGGGGGGGGGCGTTCCTGCGCAGGAACGCCTCCTAAAAGTGGCTGAGTGAAATCTACAAGATTTCACTCAGTCACTTTTAGGCCAATGCCGCGTCAAAATCCTGCGCCTGCTTGAAGCAGGCGTAAGGCTTGACGCAGCATTGGACAGATAGGGCCCCCCCAGAGCATTGCTGGAGCTACGTCGTGCTTGCGACGCAACTCCAGCAATGCGCTACTTTTACGGCACAGATGCTTCACGCATCTGTGCCGTTTTTTCCCCAGGGTGCGCCGCATTATAAATACCAAAAAACAACCGGGGATGGCTCTAATCAGTAAGGCTGAGCCGTAATAACTACACAACAGGGAAGAAGTGCCAATACTGATCCTCTATTTGTCTTCTTAATCTAACACCCAAAACAAAGTCACCTTATCCAAGATGGGGCATACTATTCAATAGCTCTTTTATTTTACAAAATCATTTTGAAAGCACATTTATTTCAACTTTCATCATATACTGTCAAAAAACAGAACATTTTTGTACAAAAAAGAAAAATAGGACACAAAAATAGGGCAATAAAATCAACCATACATTCCAAAATCAATCATATCACAGTCATACCACAAACATTCATACATTCATACCACAATACTTAGCCCACTTGAATACGGATAAACAAAAGAGCTAGGTATTAGGTCTGCTGCGAAAATACTACATTATTTACAGTGAATTGTAAAATATATACTCATTCTTTTTTGATTTGAATCCAATAAATCATAATGAAGTGAACAATAAGTAAAAATAAATGGAGAATTCAAAGCATCTAGTGTGACAGCATGTTAACACTAGGGCAAAACCAAGAAGAGCAGACGCTGAACGTGAAGGGGCCTACGCGTTTCGAATCCCTAAGGGTTGGAAGGGATTCTCATCAGGGCAAGGTCGCTCTGGAAAAAGAGAGAGAGGAAAAGAACTTTGTGTACATTTGTTTTAACAGAAAAGGAGAACTCTAATGAGCACTACAACACCCAGAGTAACCTCTGCTTACCACTATGGAGATTATCCAGAGATCAAGGAATGAATGTCACCTGTGAACACAGAAGAAAAAGAAAAATAGAAAAGAAGTGTGCGTAAGCTACAGCTCTGTATACATGCCATACCCAAAACATAGGCACATTCAAGAATTTACCTCAGATATAAATGGTGGTGTGTCCAGGCGTATGACTTTAGGGCAGAAAGGTCAAGGCAGCCTGTAAAAAATGCATGCGATTTAGTGCCTAGATGATTTTAATGAATAACCCTCTGAATGACGTTAGTGGACGATCTTCTTACCAGGAAGTTTTCGTAAGCCGCGCTGGAAGACGGGGGTCTGTTATTAATTCAATCGTTTCCAAAGTCAAAGCAAGACGGTTTTCTCATTGCCTCTCTGAAGTAAGGTGGGGGGGGAAGAGAAGGACAACATGTCAGACTTCGGTTTCACACGGAATATTTTAGTAAAATGTCGGGATCTAAAAGCGGCATGGGCTTACCAGCTAGTGAAGTCCTAGTCTTCATTGCCGAGTCCTACCGGCGTCCAAAATCGCACTACTCCCTCGCGCATGCGTGGAGTGTGTCGGCTGGAATGGGGCTTCTCTGTTTAACGGAGGCACTGCTTTGTGGCGCATGCGTATTGTTGTTATGTGTCAAGATCTATAGGGCTTAGGAATGGGCAGATATATCCACGGAGCATGGTCTGTTCCTACGGTGCAGCTGCACGCTCAGGAGCCTTCCAAAGCGGCATGGTCTATTAATACAAAGATCAGCCTTTGTATTACGGGATGAAAGCTTTAATTTATCGGGAATGCATCTTGGTGGGCCACTGTTCAAGAAACGATCAGTGCAGTGCTTGTGTAGTTTACATATCAAAACTAAAAACAAAAATTGTACAGAAACAGGTGAGCTCACAGCAACAAGCCAAGCACTGGAGTCCTAAAGTTATATATCTCTGATAATTCATTAAGTCCCCTAATTGCTGTGTCGAACTTCACGATTAGATAGGCTTCCCTTTTTTAAAGTTTTTGATCCAAGTCTCCACCACGTGGGTCTTTTTCGACACGGGAGATGACAGTTCATTTGATGTCATTTATGTGATGTTTACAACGTATCCAGTGGTTCACCAGCGGTACAGTTTCTACTCCATTTTTTATTCTAGATTTGTGTTGGGCAATTCTGTGGTGAATTTCTTGATTCGTCTTTCCTATATATAGGAGTCCACAGGGGCAAACAATTCCATATACTACGAACTTGGACTTACAATTGCTGAAGGTTTCATGTTTCCATGAGATACCCCGATGTTGGAATAATGATCCTTCCATGGTCAGATCACAACACAAGCACGTGCCACACTTGTGGTGGCCGACAATGGGGGCCAATCCCATCATTCGTCTTAATGATGGTTGTTCTTCTTTTTTCATTCCTGCTCTTATTATATGGTTGGCAACACTGTTCTCCTTTTTGAAGGCGAACAGCGGGGGTGCGTGTAGACTTTCATCCAAGTTTTTTAATTAGATGCCAATTTAGTCCAATAATTTTTTCAAGATTGTTCGCATTGGGACAATAGGTGGTTACACAAACCTGCCGCTTGAGCTTGGATTTTGTTTTCCGTTCAAGAAGACTATCCCTCGGTATCCATCTTGCCCGTTTCATTGAATTGCGGACCAATTTTTTTGGGTAGCCGCGATCACACAATTTGGATACTAGATTTTCTGCGTGGAATTTGTAGTCCTCATTGGAAGAACAATTTCTACGAATTCGTAGAAATTGGCCGAATGGCAAATTTTCTTTTAGACTCCTCGGGTGGTTGCTGGAGAAAAGTAATGCTTTGTTGCGATCTGTAGGCTTGGTAAATAAAGATGTTGCCAATTTACCATTAGATGGAAAAACTTCTACATCCAGGAACGAGATCTTAGTTGCTGAATGTGATATGCTGAATTGTATGTCTATTGTTCTCGTGTTAAGCCAATTGAAGAAAGATGTTAAATTTTCTTCTCCGCCAGTCCGAATCATGAAGATGTCGTCTATGAAGCGCCACCATGTGGCTATGTATTCACTGAAAGGATTGTTATTGTGAACATAGGTGTCTTCATGGAGCGACATGAACAGCACCGCCAGCTCTTGGGCAAAGGGACACCCCATGGTGACTCCTTTTATTTGGAGGTAACATTCATTTCCGAAGCTGAAGTAGTTCTTTTTTAGAGCGAATGTTGCTAGGTTCACTAGGAATTTAGTTGGCACCTGCACCGGTCTAGGTCTTGAGTCCAAAAAATATTCCAGTACAGCCACAGCTTCATCTTGGGGTATTTGCGTATAAAGTTGTGTGACATCTAGAGTGACGAACAAGTCATTGTCTCTATCGAATTCAGCACCTTCCAACTTATTGATAAAGTCAGTTGTATCTTGTAAATACGAAGCAACACAGTCCATGAATTGTTTTAAGAAGCAATCTACATACTTAGCTATTGGCTCAAGTAAGGAATTGCATCCTGCCACAATAGGCCTACCAGGTGGCTTAGTCAGATGTTTATGGACCTTAGGTAGGACATAGAACATGGGTATTTTTTAGGATGTTTATTCTGTAAATATTCCAGTTCTTTAGGGCCTAGAAATCCTTCCTCAAATCCTTCTTTCAAGATAGGAAATAAAAGATTTTGGAATTCTGATGTGGGGTCCTTACCAATTTTGCGGTAACAAGTGTGGTCGTCTAGTTACCTCATGACTTCGGCAGTATAATCGTTGGTGTCCCAAATGACGATTGAGCCGCCTTTGTCAGCTTGTTTGATTGTTACTGTGTTGTTATTTCTTAAAGTTGTTAGGGCCTTCGTTTCTTCTTTCGAGATGTTGAATTTTATGAACTTTTTTTGATTCTCCATCTCGGAGATGGCCGAGAGGACTGTCCTTTCAAAAGTTACAATTTCCTTTGGTACTTTATTTCCTGGGGGGGGCAAAAAGTAGTTTTTTTTATAAGTCCTGTAACTTCGGATGGCATTGGGGTAGGATTTGTTGAGAAGAACATACTGAGGCGCAATTTATGGCAAAACTCTATGAATTCAGTCTTCATCTTAACAAAATCAGTTCTTTTAGACGGTACAAACGACAGTCCTTTGGACAAGATACTCTCTTCGGCCAGTGTTAGGCCTCACCCAATGGCTATCCAGCAGCGCCGACATCCTAGCACCACTGAAAAAACGTCAAATCAAACTAGGCAGCAAAAACGCCTCCTGGTTCAACGATGATCTTAAGAAATCGAAGAAACTCTGTCGCTTCCTCGAGAAGGCCTGGAAAAAAGACCCAAACACCAGCACTAGGGACGCCTTCAAAAACGCCATTCGCATACACCACCAACTAATCCGATCTGCCAAGAAAACCGCATTCAAAGACCGACTAGACAACAACGCCCACAACAGCAAGGAATTATTCAACATCGTCAAAGAATTTACCAACCCCTCAGCCAACTCCAACGACATCACCCCCTCTCAAGCCCTCTGCGACTCCCTAGCTTCGTTCTTCCACAACAAAATCACAGACATCCACAACAGCTTCGACAACCGACCCGGAGACCAACCCACCCAACCTTCTGCAGGACCTTCATCCCCCTTGAACATCCTTAATGACTGGAACCCAATCTCCACTGAGGACACCATCCGCCTGATGAACTCTATCCACTCAGGATCCCCCACAGACCAATGCCCTCACCACATCTTCAACAAAGCAGACTCCATCATAGCACCACACCTCCGAGACGTCATCAACTGCTCCCTCAACTCCGCCACCTTTCCGGATAGCTGGAAACACGCCGAACTCAGCGCCCTTCTGAAAAAACCCACAGCTGACCCCACCGAACTCAAAAACTACCGCCCCATCTCACTCCTTCCATTCCCGGCCAAAGTCATCGAAAAAGCCGTCAACAACCAGCTCGCCGCCTTCCTCGAAACCAACAAATCCCTCGACTCCTCACAGTCCGGCTTCCGAGCCAAACACAGCACGGAGACCGCCCTCATCGCAGCAACAGACGACATTCGAACTCTACTGGACAATGGAGACACAGTCGCCCTCATCCTCCTCGACCTCTCCGCGGCCTTCGACACAGTCTGCCATAGCACCCTTCTACAGCGCCTCAGTAACATCGGAATCCAAGGAAAAGCACTGGAATGGATCACCTCGTTCCTCACCGGAAGAACCCAGAGAGTCCGCCTCCCACCATTCAACTCAGAGGCCACCGAAGTCATCTGCGGCGTACCCCAAGGGTCCTCACTCAGTCCCACCCTCTTCAACGTATACATGAGCCCCCTCGCGGCCATCGCTCGCCAACACAACCTCAACATCATCTCCTACGCGGACGACACTCAACTGATCCTATCACTCACCAAAGACCCTAACACCGCCAAAAGCAACCTACATGAAGGAATGAAAGAAGTAGCCGAGTGGATGAAGCACAGCCGTCTGAAACTGAACTCAGACAAAACAGAAGTCCTCATCTTAGGTACCTCCCCCTCCGCATGGGACGACTCTTGGTGGCCAGAGGCCCTTGGAAAGGCACCCATCCCGACGGACCACGCACGGAACCTGGGCGTCATCCTGGACTCCTCACTCTCTATGAACAGACAAGTCAACGCCGTTTCATCATCTTGCTTCAACATTCTTCGCATGCTCAAAAAAACATTTCGCTGGATCCCCACCGACACCAGAAAAACGGTCACCCATGCTCTTATTACCAGCCGCCTGGACTACGGAAACACCCTATACGCCGGTATCACCGCAAAACTCCAGAAAAAACTCCAACGCATCCAGAACGCATCAGCTAGACTCATACTAGACATCCCGCGTAAAGACCACATCTCTAGCCACCTGAAAAACCTCCACTGGCTCCCCGTCAATAAGAGGATTACTTTCCGCCTCCTAACCCACGCACACAAAGCACTCTACGAACTTGGACCCGAATGCCTCAACACACGACTTTCCTTCTACACCCCCTCCCGCCAGCTACGATCTTCCAACCAAGCCTTTGCTACCGTACCCCGCATCAATAAAACCACCATGGGAGGTAGATCCTTCTCCTACCTCGCAGCTAAAACCTGGAACTCACTCCCCACTCACCTTCGTCTCACTCAGAACCACCTAGCATTCAGAAAGCAACTTAAAACTTGGATATTCGACAAGTAACTCCCCACCCTTCCTCAAGCGCCTTGAGACCCTCCGGGTATGTAGCGCGCTATATAAATCCTTTGACTTGACTTGACTTG
Organism: Lissotriton vulgaris; assembly: GCF_964263255.1. Taxonomy (NCBI): domain Eukaryota; kingdom Metazoa; phylum Chordata; class Amphibia; order Caudata; family Salamandridae; genus Lissotriton; species Lissotriton vulgaris. Next base: position 483,313,343 of record NC_141693.1, on the reverse strand, counting down.
ACTATTTGAGAGATTGAAAATTGGGGATACCACTAGTTTTTGTAGTGTTGGCGGTGGGTGGTCATCTCCCATGGTTGATTGTATCTTTGCTTTCCCCTTGAGCTCGTTTGGCCTCTTCCTAAAAAAGAGTTTGAAGATTGTCCCAGAGGCTGGTGTGTCTGGTTCCATTTTTGGTTCCTATTCTGTCTGCTGTTGTTGGTATCACTGTCTTCCCCTGAAGATGATGTATCCGAAAATGTAATGAACTTATTGCGAGACCTACCTCGGTTATCAGGGAGGTATCGCCTAGAGTCCGTTTTTGTATAAAAATCCGGTTGAAGAAAAGGATACATGTTTTCAATGGAAAAGTTTTTTTTGTCTTTCTCAAATTGGTTTGATTTTTGTGTGTTGGTGAAGTCCTTGAATTCCTGAATTTCTTTTTCTAATTTTTCTAGTAGAGACTTTGAATCCGTAATCATTTGATTGTTACTTATTACTTCCTCTACCTTAGCGATTTCTTCAACTTCACTCTTAGAAATCCTAGCCGCTGTTTCAATTGTAAGGACCATAAGGTCCCTACTGCACTTTGTTTCAATGAAACTGAATCCCTTCTTGAATAAGGGATCCTCAGTGAATATGACAGGGATATTTTTTATCTGGAGCCCTCCTGGGATGGTACCCTCATGAAGATGCTTTAGCAAAAAATGCCCGTGTAGGTCAGTTCTTATTTGTTTCTTTTTTCATCTCAAAAGTCTATCTGATTCGTTCTGTGAAGTTGCCGATGTGCTTAGGGATACTGAGGAAAATATGGGTGGAGCGCTCAAAAGATTCCTGATATGATCTTCGCTATAAGCAAAGGTGTCCTTCTCTGCCGTATCGTGTATTTATAAAATATGGTGAAAAAAATAATAATAGTAATAAGAAAGTACAACCAACAGAAACAAGCATTTACAATGCAATGGTTTCGCCTTTGGAAGTTAGAGCTATTGGCATTGTAAATGACAAAATTTGCATTTATGTGTTGGTTTTGAAAACATAAATAAGTGGCATTGTCATTTACATTGCCAATAGCCTCTGCAGTCACTAACAATGCAGCAGGCACACCTGACACGGACAGACAACAATGGAAGAATCAATGGGACAAAGCGTGCTCTCGCACAAACTTCCATTCCGTATGACGCATGACACCTTTTCCATGTCCCAAAGGATTTTGCTCGGATACCATTAGCACCACATTGGGTGGCATGCTCAGCCACATCCGAACGATGTCCGAAACAAATAAGAGGCTGAGACTAGAAATGGACTGCCTGTGGAGAAACGGAGATAATGCTTGACAGGTAGCTGGCTCTAACGTTGGCGTGTGCAGAGGACGTAGTTGCATGTCAGGCCTTCCTGACATAGGAGTGGATCTTCAACAGCCTCACCAGCCAGCTAAGCAGATACTGTGATTGGTGTCAGGGATGTCTCCGTGTTACATAAACAGCCCCTCTCTGCCATCTCTTCAGACTGGGCCCGCCTCTCTTCAATGATGAAACCCCCCTCCCTCACCCCACTTTCGAATGAGCCACAGTGAGTATGCAAGCCTGCCAACCCCACCCCCCGACCCCCCTGCAGTGTACCGGTCTCCTGCCGCAGGAGGGGCAACGCCACAACCCCTCACACACGAGCGCCCTGGTATTATCACAGCAGCCTGTAATGTGGCGCTGCTCGGATAACAATCACCAGTGACAGCGCTAAAAGCATTGTGTGTTTTTGTGCTGGGAGGGGGCGGGCTGGAGACTGGAGGGGCGATGCCGCAAATTGTTTCACGACTCCGATGTGTTGGTTAAATAACAGCATGTCAGAGAGTGGGGAATCAAAGTTAATTCAACTGTATACAGACTGTATACAGTTCTCCTCAGCAGGAGTGCAAACTTGCAGAGCTGGCGCTAGAAGACATTGCAGCCTCCGTTCCCTCCTATTTAGAATGGAGAAGAGCAGGAGTGTCTGTAAGTATAAGCAAAGGTGCTCGGCGAGAGGAGGGGGTAGATCTGGCGGGCAGGGGTTTAGGTGGGATGGAAAAACTGGGGGGGGGGGGAGGGTTTAAAGGGGCGCAGTCGATGGAATTAAGAGCTTTGCTTAAAAACGCGTCAACTAGTATTTTGCTGCTTCGGTCATTGCATCCAGATATAGAATATAACCCGGAGCATTACACTTCAAAAAAGCAAGGACTGTTGGCTTTGGCGATGGTTGTTGGTTGCATAAGATAAATAAACGTTTTTGCTCGTCGCCTGCCTCGAATTGAAGTGAGTGAACTCTCTGAACTTGTTAAACTATCAGTGCTTTGGCACAACTCCTGTCCCTTTACTCATTGGATGAGGCCAGATGTAGAACCACCGAGCAGTCTAGAAAGCGACAGGTAAAGCTTGTTATTTTACGTTGTTAGAGCAGAAGACATGAAAGAACACCTGCTCCAGATGTGGGAGGTGGACTCTGCAGTGCACCGTGGATGTGGGGGAGGACCCATGGGAACCAGTCCTGCTTCTCACGGAGGAAGAGCAAGCAAACCAGCAGCACGAATTGAACATCAGACAATTTATGAAAAAGCAACTTGCATTTAAAATGCAGTAAATAATAACCGTCTCTTCCTTTCCGGAAGGGGTAATAGAAGCCTGAATTGTAAGAGGGATTCGAGCTCGGCCCATGCTGATGACTGCACTTGTCAGCAGCCAGCGTTGAACCCGTGACACCGCCTGTGCGAGGAACGCTGCTCCGAGAGGCTGTATGTGAGATACCACAGGGGGTTGAGGCACCTGCAGCAGAGATCTATGGATGTTGGCGGGGAGCACCGTGGTGTGTAGCGAACAGTGGTGCGGGGTGGTTTCGGTGGCGGAATTATGCTGTCATTTGTAGAGCGGTTTTCCCTGTAAATATTTTTTAGATGCATTAAATGCAATGTCCGCTTTTGGGAAATGAGGGGTTATTTAAATGCTCGTCTCAGATTCTTTTTTGGTAGCCTGCCTATTCCTGAATTCTTGGATTTCGCCCTCAGCCCCCCCCCCACCCCCCTCCGCCCCCCAGCCCGCAGAGGCAGGGAGGGCCGGGTTAAGTGGGATGAAAACACTGGGGGTCTCAGAGGGGCGCAGACGATGGAATTAAGGGCTCTGCTTATAAACGCGTAAACCAGTATTTTGCTGCTTCTGTGGGGGGGGGCATCATTTGCTGGTGAAGGCTCTGGCGGTCAGTCTGGTGCAGGGGAGGGGGGGCGGGGGTCTCAATGCTTGGGAGGGGCCGGGCGGGCGGTCTCCATGCGGAGGGGCGGGCAGGTGTCTCCATACCTGGGGGCCCGGGGCGGAGAGGTCTCCATGCGGGGGGGAGGGGCGTTGCGTGGGGGCGGGGGTCTCAGTGCTTGGGGGGCCGGGTGGGGGGGGCTGTCTCCATGCGGGGGGGGAGGAGGGGCATTGCTTCAAGGCCTCTTTCAAGTGAATTGTGATGGATACACTTTTGCGCTCGGTTACCTGTCAGTGCTTTCATGAAATTGAAAGAAAGAAAAAACGGACTCTGACGCCCGTGGACAACCTTTCGTAATTCGTGCCCGTTCGTGAGATGGGCTCACACGTAGGTGGGTGCATACCTGATGACGTGTCTTTTTTAATGTCTGGTTAATACCAAGCAAGGTTGAGGTGAACTTTCTGCATGTTTCAGCTCCTACTGAGCTACTGCGTCTTATCTAAAAAAAAATAAACAAGGTCAGTGTGAGATTCGGGGGTGTTTTTCGCCCTCTCCCCTTCCCATTGGCTGGAAGGTAAAATTCCAGCCAATGGGAAGAGGAGAGGGCGTGACTTAAAAAAAGACACGGAAACGCCCCCGAATCGCGTCAAGGAGGGCCCTGAATTCAGTGACGCTCCTCTCCTCCAATGGCTGGCCAGCATTTACGAGGCCAGCCAATGGAGAAGAGGGTCGTGTTCAGGCCCCCATACTACTAACAAAAGATTTCGGCTCCGCCCACCCACTGCTTATGCAGTGGGACGGTAGCCGAAACCTAAAAAGGACATGTACAACAATGAATAATAGAAGGTGGACAGAGACAGCTGAGACCGCCACCAATTGAAAGACAAGAGTTTAAATCCTCTTGGACCTACTTCAGTAGGGATATCCAATGCAAATACCTCGCGGGACAACTCCCGCTATCACAATCCAAAAAACAACCGGGCCTGGCTCTAATCAGTAAGGCTGAGCCGTAATAACTACACAACAATGAAGAAGTGCCAATACTGATCCTCTATTTGTCTTATTAATCTAACACCCAAAACAAAGTCACCTTATCCAAGATGGGGCATACTATTCAATAGCTCTTTTATTTTACAAAATCATTTTGAAAGCACATTTATTTCAACTTTCATCATATATTGTCAAAAAACAGAACATTTTTGTACAAAATAGAAAAATAGGACACAAAAATAGGGCAATAAAATCAACCATACATTCCAAAATCAATCATATCACAGTCATACCACAAACATTCATACATTCATACCACAATACTTAGCTCAATTGAATACGGATAAACAAAAGGGCTAGGTATTAGGTCTGCTGCGTAAATACAAAATTATTTACAGTGAATTGTAAAATATATACTCATTCTTTTTAGATTTGAATCCAATAAATCATAATAAAGTGAACAATAGGTAAAAATAAATGGAGAATTCAAAGCATCTAGTGTGACAGCATGTTAACACTAGGGCAAAACCAAGAAGAGCAGACGCTGAACGTGAAGGGGCCTAAGCGTTTCGAATCCCTAAGGGTTGGAAGGGATTCTCATCAGGGCCAGGTCGCTCTGGAAAAAGAGAGAGAGGAAAAGAACTTTGTGTACATTTGTTTTAACAGAAAAGGAGAACTCTAATGAGCACTACAACACCCAGAGTAGCCTCTGCTTACCACTATGGAGATTATCCAGAGATCAAGGAATGAATGTCACCTGTGAACACAGAAGAAAAATAAAAGATCTATTGAATAGTATGCCCCATCTTGGATAAGGTGACTTTGTTTAGGGTGTTAGATTAAGAAGACAAATAGAGGATCAGTATTGGCACTTCTTCCCTGTTGTGCATAATAAATACAGCGCACCATGGGTGGCGGAGCTGCAGCGCACAATAACTGGGGAAATCCCTGGGGATGCGCCAGTTATTGTAAATCTGCCCCATCGTTTTTATATTGAAAAGACTATTTGAAACACCAAGATTCCAAAAATGGTATCATTATAAAATAAAATTCAAATAAAATACTAAGTATATCCAGTCTCTTTTGTAATACATGTAGATAATCAGATTTAATATATGCTATTAGCTATAAAGCGTATTGATATAATAATAATAACCTGGTATTTGTAAAGCGCAAAATGAAAAGGGGGGGGGCTCTTGGCCCCCCCGCCCGCATGGCGGTGTGGCGACCGCTCCTCTCTTTCAATACCTCTCGGTGGTGGGGCGTGTCTTCTGGGGCGCGCCCTACCACCGATTGGTCGGCGCCCTCCCTGACCCGGATGGCATTAAGCGACATCCGGGTAAGGGGGGCGGGCTGCAGGAGGGGCCGGGAGGTGGGGGCGTGCCGCCCTCCCCCCTGGGCCCCTCGTGGATAAAGAAGCGGGGAGAGCCCAGGGGACTCCTTGTTGCCTGGACGCTCCCCCACACTGGTGGTGCCCCGCGCTCGGGGCTTCTTGTTTTTTACTAATATTTTCTGTTTGGCTTCTAGGAGGCGCGGTGTTTGGATCCGCTCGGCGATCATCCCTCAAAGGCGGCAGCAACCTCGTGGAGCATTGATTCACAGGAGGAAAAGGGGTTTCGGTCGAAATAGTGCTCCAGGTTAAGAGGGAAAGCGCTTCCTGCGACCGTTTCCCAGCGTCTGGAGAAGGTATTTGTCGGGGCGGGTGCAGGCGGATACGAGCAGCGCGGACGAGTTTTGCCTGCTGCTGCTGCTCGGGTGTAAGCCAGTCGGCGGACTAAAAGAGGGCTAGGGATCTTTACCCCGGAGCTGGCACTGCACTCGGCCTTGAGGGGTTTTACACGGCTAACCCCCGCCTTTCCTGCTGCATAAACGAGCGGGAGAACAGGTCGGACCAGACAGTCCTCGCGATCGGAATTTCTTGTGGTGGGGCGAAGCAGGGTCGACTAGGGCAGGGCATGGATGGGAGACCTGAGTGAGGATACATCATTTTAGCAATGTGTTTATAATTACAAGTGTTTCTGTGAATACATCGTTTTAGCAATATGTGTGTAATTACAAGTGGTGCTATGGTTTAGTTTAATTAAACAGCCACGTTTTGCATAGGGGTGCTCAACATAGGTTTGATCCATCCTCCATTCCAGGGTGCCACTATCTTCAGTTTTATTTTCAGCAACTGTTTTAGCTAGCTACTCCCAGATATGAAACATTTTTTCTATTTCAGGCAATCGCAATTTTGTGGGTTTACAATAAAAGCCGCAGCATCTTGTACACGGTGAGCCCGGAGTGGGGGACGGCGGACCTGGTCGCAAACCCGACACTGGCAGTGGAAGACGCAGGACTGGATCGGTAAGAGGAGAGCGGGGGGCTTGCATTTCATTGCCTCTGGTAGCCGCCGGGTGGGTCTACGTTAGAGTTTACTCACCCCTGACAAACCGGAGATGCCGGGGCGTTGCGGTTACGGTTGCATGGTGCCCCCTGTGAATCCTCCAGCTGGTGAAGGTACAAAGCGCACGGTCACCTGAGTCGTAACACTAGGAGTGTAGGGCAGTGGCGTGCTAATCATGCCGGGGCCGAAGGGTGGTAAAGGAGGGTCTAGCATGGAGGCGATGATGCAGGCCATGATGCGTGAAATGGTTGATATTAATAAGAAGTTGGGGAAGGTTGATGAATTAGAGGCCTGCATAAATGAGAGGTTTCCTGATCCCCCAGGCCCATCAGGCAGGCCTGTGCGGCAGAGAGCAGCACCCTTGCCGAGGGGGGATTTTGTTACCCCTCCAAAGAGATCTAAGGCCAAGAAGCAGAGGTACAGTGCCCCAGCCCCCGTACCTCTAGTTCCTGTCCCGAGTATGCCCGTACCTGCGATACCGGTTCCTCTGGCACCTCTGCCGGTAATTCCGGTGCCCGTGGCACTGGTTCCTGCCATGCCGCCGGTGCCCCCTCCTGCGGCGCCTACCCCCCCGCCCGTGGGGCCGATACCAGTCCCGAGTGTGCCACCGACACCTGCGCTCTTGCCTACCACTCCAGTGCCACCGCACATGCCCCCTGGTGTCCCAGGTGTGTCAGCTGGTAACCTGGACCCTGTCCCTGTTGAGTTGGTATCTCAGAAAGAGGCCTCATTGCCTTGGCTGCAAAAGGGGGGTGTGGTTCTTGCCTCATCAGATCATGCAGCAGAAGCAGCGAAGTTGGTAGAAAAGATTAAGGCTGCAACGGCGGCTGACAGTACTGTGGTGCCCTCATCTTCTTCACTTACAGGTTCCAGTCCCGCCCAGTCGAATGGAGATAGTGTTCTACCGGCCCAGGTGCCTGTAAATGGTAAGGAGGTGGCGCTGCCTCTCTTGGGGGACGGCTCAGTGCCATCCAGGAGTGAAAATTTGGGGCAACATGTGTCCCAGGCTGTGAAAGAGTTGATTTGGGCGGGAAAATATGTATACATTTTTTCTTTGTTGCTAGACAATAGGGAAATGGAGCAGGCCAAGTTAATGAAGGAATGGATGCATCCGAGTGAATGGAGAGCACAGTGCTCCAGGTTCAGGGTAGAGGAGACTTTGAAGAATTGGATCAGGGCCTTTTCCGTCCTTTCGGCCATCACGGCTGAGCGTCCCCCTAATGTGCAGGCAGCAATGGCCTGCTACCAGAGCAGGATTGTGGGGTGGAGCGACCAATACACTGGGGATGCATGGAAGGAGTATGATGTTAATTTTAGGAAAGCCAAGGAATTTAACACATCACTGGAGTGGGACAGGGTAGAATCTATGTCGTGGTATAAGCAGTTCTCAGGGGACACAGCCCCAACCCAGGCCACCAGTGCAGTCAGGGTGTTCTCCTCCAGACCCCAACAGCCCTTCCGGTCAGCCCAGGGGAGTGAGGTCCCGGGGAAGAATAGGGGGGGGGGTCAGAGAGAAAAGGGGTATGCTGGGACTTTAATAAACGCTCCAGCACAAGGGCCCAGGGAACCTGTAGATTTAGACATGCATGTGCAGTCTGTGGTCACCCATCCCACCCCGAGACAACTTGCAGGTCCAAATAAGGCAACCACGGTCAGAGGGGAAGGGGGAAGCCAGAGTAATTCAGATGATTCGGGTCCCCCCACGCCAATAGACGTGTTAGCAATGATCCCATGGTTGAATAGGTACCCTGACCACGCGGCGGCCACTCTACTTCAGGAAGATTTTTCACAAGGTTTTAGGATCCCGGCGATGGGTTACACAGGTAGCGCAAATTGCAGGAACCAACTGTCAGTAAAACATAATCCAGCGGTGGTGGCCAATAAGATTAGCAAGGAACTGTCTCTAGGAAGGATAGCTGGTCCCTTCCAGGAGGTGCCTGTCCCCAATTTTGTGTGTTCACCGCTTGGAGTAGTACCCAAAAAAGAGAAAGGCGAATTTAGACTGATCCACAACCTATCGGCACCAAGAGGAGCATCCTTGAACGATGTGATTGATGAAGGGATTTGTAGTGTAAAGTACGCCTCATTTGACCAGGCTGTTGATTTATTGCGTGCTCTGGGGCCAGGGGCATTGATGGCAAAATCTGACATAGAATCCGCTTTCCGTCTCCTCCCAGTCCATCCTATGGATCACCACCTCCTAGGTTTCAATTTCGAAGGCAAGTTTTACATGTATAAATGCATGCCCATGGGCTGTTCCATATCATGTGCTTACTTTGAGACGTTTAGCTCATTTCTAGAATGGGTCATGCGACAGGCGACGGGCCACCAGCAGGTCATGCATTACCTAGACGATTTCCTTTTCTTAGGCGCGGCGAGCTCTCAGGAGTGTGCTTGGGTATTGCAGGAATTTTGCGTGCTCATGCGGGCTTTTGGGGTCCCGCTGGCGCCAGGTAAGACGGTCGGTCCGTCCACCTGCCTGGAATTCCTTGGTATCGAGATTGACTCAGTGGAGGGATGTTTCAAGTTGCCCAGGGACAAAGTGTCTAGGTTTAGAGCAGCACTTGGTCAATGCCTACGCAAAGACAAGGTTTCCTTGCAACAGCTGCAGGAAGTGCTGGGGCAACTGAACTTTGCTCTGCGGGTCATCCCAATGGCACGCCCATTCTCACGCTCCATTGCCCTAGCTATGAGAGGGCTGCGGGAAAGACATCACCGCACAAGGTTGTCATCTGAGGTTCGCCAAGATATGCTTATATGGATGGCATTCCTGGAGAACTTCAATGGCAGGGTAGTGTGGTCCGGTCCTCCTGCCACATCAGCATAGTTGGGTCTATGGACAGACGCTGCTGGTAGTGTGGGCTTCGGCGCCATACTGGGGACCAAGTGGGTCGCCCAGCGGTGGCCGGAAGAATGGAGAGCATGGGGCCTGACCGCCAATATTGGCTTCCTGCAACTATTCCCAATATGGGTGGCTTTGAAGGTCTGGCCGGAGCACCTGTGTAATCAATCAGTGGTGTTCTGGTCTGACAACATGACAGTTGTGGAATGTATAAATCAACAGGGGGCACGCTGTCCGTTCATACTGCGCCTGATAAAAGAGATTGTGTTACAATGCTTAAAATGGAACGTGGTTTTCAGAGCCAGGCATGTCCCAGGCGTCCTCAAAAATGCAGCTGACTCCCTTTCTCGCTTTAAAATGCAGGTTTTCAGGGAACATCTTCCGACAGCAGACCCCTCGCCAGCGCACTTCACGGCAGTACTTTGGCAGATTGGTGCCCCAGATTACAGGACCTCGTGGTTGCTAGCTTAGCCCCCAGGACCAAGACAGCTTCGAAAGGGCGTTTTTGTCTTACCGTGCTTTCTTGGGGCAGGAATGGGAGGTTAGGTGGGCACAGGAGGACAGCTTTGCGGCCTACTTAGAATGGATGCACAAGGAAGGGCGCTCAGTGGCGGCTGCGAGCAGGCATATGGCGGCGGTCTCCTTCTTTGCGCAGGCTAAGGGCATGCGAGATCCCACTAATACCTTTATGGTGCGCAAAGCTTTGAGGGGTTGGCGCCGTTTACAAGGTCACTCCGCAGATAGAAGGAGGCCCATCGGGTTAGCGCGGCTGACGGCCTTATTGATGGCGCTTCACTGTGTCTGTAGCTCAGAGTGGGAGGTACTTCTGTTTAAGGCAGCATTTGCCCTGGCGTTCTATGGGGCTCTGAGACTCGGCGAGTTGGTTGCAGCGTCAAAGGGAGATAAGCTGGGCAGCCTACAGGAGGCCTGTGTAAAGATTAGGGAGGATACTATGAGGGTGACAGTTCAGAGATCCAAAACTGACCAGGAGTCGAGGGGTCACACCATAGTGCTCCACCGGGCCCGGGCCAATCCTTGCTGCCCGGTTTCTCATGTGGAAGTCTTTCACAGGCAGCGCGAGGGCACGGCGGGGGGTGCACTGTTGTGTCACGCCGATGGGACGCCATTGACCAGGTACCAATTTAGGAGAGTCTTGGAACTGACGGTCATACAGGCAGGTTTTGATCCTAAAGAATTTGGCACGCACTCCTTTAGAATTGGGGCAGCAACTGAAGCAGTGGCAAGGGGTCTCCCACTGGAGAATGTGAAGAAAATAGGGAGATAGTCGTCAGAATGCTATAAATGATATGTACGAATTGACATGTTGTGACAGGATGGTGCTCACGCCTGGTATATGTCTGTTTTTTTGCAGTTTCTCAAACCTGTGACGCGGGGGAGGAACTCGCCGCCGGGCGTCAACGATCTGTACCATCGCAGCACGAGCAGCACGGAGAGCACGGGAAATTGGTGACTTGGATTGTGGGCCACTCTTATGTGAGGCGTGCTGAACATGTTTTTCTTTCAGGAGACCGTAGGAACAGGGCAGCGCAAAAGGGGTTGCATATCTCATTTTTCGGAATAGGGGGTCTGTGCCTCAGCCAGTTTAGGAACTTCTTCCAGGGACTCTTAGCTCAACAGCCCGCCCCCCGTCAGTGGTAATACTTCACCTGGGGGAGAATGATTTGGCCAAACTGGGGAGGCGCATCCTTATTGAGGAGATCATCTCCACTGCTGGGTGGGTGGCTAGGATTTGCCCGGGCTGCACAGTAGTATGGTCGCAACTTATCCCTCGGTGGCAGTGGCGAGGGGGGGACTCGGTCAGGGCGTTGAATCACTCGGTAAAGAGGATCAACACACAGTTGGACAAATTATTCCGAGCCCCCCGGTTGCAGACGATTCCACATGGTTGTATCTGGGGCAAGCAGTTTTACCTTGGGGACGGGGTGCACTTGACTGAGGCAGGGAACGTCCTGTGGTCTAATAATCTCTGGGCCTGGTTAGAGGGATTTGCTAAATAAGTCGGTCCTGGTTTAGGTTTAGGAAGGGGGAGGCCAGATCGTCGGTTAACAATGCTGGCCTGTGGCGGTAAGGTCATGACCGGTGAGCAGCTATTTTAAGGTCTAAGGGGGCGGGCATCATCCTATGGAGGTCCCCGCCCAGGGGGAGGGGCCATTGGCCCCTCCTAGAACTTCAGGGGCAAGGTAACTGGTGCTTCAAAGGGGCGCAGGTTGGAGGAGTCACGGTTTCCTTAGGCTGGTAGCCACCCCGCGCGCGCATACTTATGACGTCAACAGATGGCGCAGAGTAAGGGCCCTCCTTTAGTGGGTAAATGGAGTTCACGGCGTGGACCGGGTAATTACCGGGCCCGGCTGCGCATGCGCACATCTTTAGGTGAGGCGCAGCTAGTAGGACCAGACACCGGTTAGCGACCTTGCCATATGGCCAGAAATGTTAGTATACAAAATTCAGATGAGTATGTTAGATTCGGTTAGGAAACAAGCTGTATTAGAGTTTTTGTTAAGGATAGTCTCTCACACCTGTTGACAATCATGTATCTAATGTCCTGCTGATTTTTGTATAAACTGATTATCGTTCAATTAAAAATGTATTGTTTTATATCTTAATAAATACGGCCGGGGGGTCTTGCGACCCCCCGCCTTCCAAAGATAACCTGTTTCATGTTTGCGTTCGTGGGTTGGTGTGGTCATAGGGAGGGGGGCGGCAGCCAATCACTGACCATGGTAAAAGGGGGGGCTCTTGGCCCCCCCGCCCGCATGGCGGTGTGGCGACCGCTCCTCTCTTTCAATACTTCTCGGTGGTGGGGCGTGTCCTCTGGGGCGTGCTCTACCACCGATTGGTCGGCGCCCTCCCTGACCCGGATGGCACTGAACCCACTCCTAGAACTTTCATAAATGCAGTGTAACTTGTACACCTTTAATTCATGACAGCCACTAATTATCAATCTGTTTCTTTCACGGCACATGTGCAAGTTTATGTTCCTTAATTATATTTATAATTTCAGTGGCGGCTCCTCCTCTATGGCGGAGGAGCGTCGCCCCCACTGCTTTGAAGCAGTGTGAGAAGAGGAAATATAACATGATAATCACTGAAAGTTTCCTGCGACCCCCCGCCTTCCAAAGATAAGCTGTTTCATGTTTGCGTTCGTGGGTTGGTGTGGTCATAGGGAGGGGGGCGGCAGCCAATCACTGACCATGTGAAAAGGGGGGGCTCTTGGCCCCCCCGCCCGCATGGCGGTGTGGCGACCGCTCCTCTCTTTCAATACCTCTCGGTGGTGGGGCGTGTCCTCTGGGGCGCGCTCTACCACAGATTGGTCGGCGCCCTCCCTGACCCGGATGGCATTAAGCGACATCCGGGTCAGGGGGGCGGGCTGCAGGAGGGGCCGGGAGGTGGGGGCGTGCCGCCCTCCCCCCTGGGCCCCTCGTGGATAAAGAAGCGGGGAGCGCCCAGGGGACTCCTTGTTGCCTGTACGCTCCCCCACACTGGTGGTGCCCCGCGCTCGGGGCTTCTTGTTTTCCCACCCACCATCCCTGGAACAATGCGGTGTAGGATGCAATTTTTTGTCTGATTCAGTCTGTAATTTGCTGTGATGTTTGTTAGGCAATTTTTCCATGCATAGAAAACTGTTTTGGTTTGTGTATGTTGCTTGTAATGTTTTTCTTCTTTTTAGGCCTTTTCTCCCCGTTTAGTTAATGGTATTGTAATATGTTATTGGATTGTAATGCTATGTAGGCCTTTTTTCCCCTCTTTTTAGCTTTACGGTGTTATGCGTGATGGTTTAATTAGTCAGTGTAGTTGTCCTTTAGAATTTTTTCCCTTAGGTCGTCGTATTTATTAGGTATGGGGTATGCGGTAAGGTCATGACCGGTGAGCAGCTATTTTAAGGTCTGAGGGGGCGGGCATCATCCTATGGAGGTCCCCGCCCAGGGGGAGGGGCCATTGGCCCCTCCTAGAACTTCAGGGGCAAGGTAACTGGTGCTTAAAAGGGGCGCGGGTTGGAGGAGTCAGGCTTTCCTTAGGCTGGTAGCCACCCCACGCGCGCATACTTATGACCTCAACAGATGGCGCAGAGTAAGGGCCCTCCTTTAGCGGGTAAATGGAGTTCACGGCGTGGACCGGGTAATTACCGGGCCCGGCTGCCCATGCGCACATCTTTAGGTGAGGCGCAGCTAGTAGGATCTGACACCGGTTAGCGACCTTGCCATATGGCCAGAAATGTTAGTATACAAAATTCAGATGAGGATGTTAGATTTGGTTAGGAAACAAGCTGTATTAGAGTTTTTGTTAAGGATAGTCTCTCACACCTGTTGACAATCATGTATCTAATGTCCTGCTGATTTTTGTATAAACTGATTATCGTTCAATTAAAAATTTATTGTTTTATATCTTAATAAATACGGCCGGGGGGTCTTGCGACCCCCCGCCTTCCAAAGATAACCTGTTTCATGTTTGCGTTCGTGGGTTGGTGTGGTCATAGGGAGGGGGGCGGCAGCCAATCACTGTCCATGCTAATCACCGCTAAGGGTCTCAAGGCAAAGGGGGATGTCAGGGAGATTGAGTAAGCTATTGCCCAGGGTCACATGATACTGAGTTCATCTGCCTCCAGCGCTGGGGATCGAACCGTGAGTCCTACACTCCCGAATCAGCCGCCCTGGCCGTCGTCACACCTCTCCCTATCCTAAAATTATCAATAAAACTATAATTTAAAAGCGCCCTAAGAAGCATAGATTTTCAATCCTTTTATTTAAAATAATGTATGCAATATCCTACCAGTTTTAATCTGTGTAGCTCACATGTAAGCAGACACTACTTGGTAGATACGTTCTTTATTCAGTGCTACGGCATATGTACAGAGTGTCATCGTAGTTAGTGAGATTATATGTACTCATTACAGGACATACATTCCTGTGTGGATGGGGGCTTTAGTTTTAGAGGGCAGTAAAATATGTAATCTATAATGGACTCAATATCCCTACTGTCGCGGTCCAGTGCGTGTTATTAGCTTTTTTTCCCCCCCATTTCGCAGTGCAGGATTCATTGGGCAGAATAGCGCGCCTGAAATTGATATACAGCCCACAACGCACTGCAGATATATCTTGTTGAGGAAGGCCGCTAAATCAACGTGCGTTTTTCAGACAAAAAACTAATTTATGTAGCAAAGAGCCTATCTTTGCATTATTATAAATGTATCTTATTCCATGATGCCCAAATGCGTCTTTAAATTCTCTTGAATATCTGAATTGATAATGGAGGGATTCTACCATAGCTTCACTGCCCTTGCTATATGCTTCTGACACAACAATGTAGTTCTTCTATCAGAGCACCTGATTTCCACCATTATTATATATATGATAATTCAGACACATACCTTCCTGATCATTCCTTTGCAGGAGAACCATGCGTAACATTGGGATTCAGGAAATAATATCAGAAAAATACGTAAACCCTTCCAGGTATAACATTTCAGGGGGTGCATGTACCTAAATTCCGGAGAGATCGTAAAAATTGATTCTTAATCTTTACAGTGTCAAGGTACCCATAAGGCTCCATAACTCAGACCTGTGGGAGGCTGCTGATATGTCTTTGAGACGATAAAGCAGGTTGGAAAAGGATTGACCCCAATCTTCTGCTTACATCTCAGAGTAGCAGCTTTTTTAGGACTATTTTAGTTTGCTATCAAAATGGATACCTAGATAGCCAAACATGGCCATCCGTTCTAGTGGTTGATTATTGTTAGTAAAGAAACATTTAACTTGGCAGTAGCCTTACACCAGTGGGTTTACATGCATGGGCATCCGCAGAAATGTTTCCAAGGGGGGGGGGGCAAAATTTTAACTTCATCACCATCCTCCGACATGATTGAGCACAAGTATTAAATACATTTAATAAAAATCTAATAAGACAAAGAGCTTAAATAAACAAAGAAACCGATAGGGGGAACAGAAAAATCTTGTGAGGCGCCACAGCAGATGACGTGGCAACTACCATAACACAGAGGGAAAAACTAAAAGTGGCCAGAAAAAACAATAAAATTCTAAATCAGGTTGACGTGGTTCTAGAGCATGGGTACTCACAAACTTTCTCTCGGGGGGGCAAATTTACAGTGTGGTTTGTGGCCGAGGGCTGCACCGTTGGGGGCGGGGTCATTCGGGGAGGGGGTTGGGGCTAGAGCAACAAAAAAACTATGACCATGAGGTTGAACACATGCCCCTGCAGCGGACGCCTTCATCCACTGGGCCACCAGACCAAGCATACACACATCTCTCTCTATCTCTCTCTCTCTCTCTCCTACCTCTCTTTCTTCTACCTCTCCCTATCTCTCTCTCTCCCTCTTTCCCTCTCTGTCTCCCTCCCTCTATCTATCTCTCTTCTCTTCTCTCCCTCTATCTATCTGTCTCCCTCGCTCTATTCATCTCTCTTCTCTCCCTCTCTCCGTGTCCCTCCCCCTCTCTCTCTCTGTCTCCCTCCCTCCCTCTATCTATCTCTCTTCTCTCCCTCTCTCTGTCTTCCTCCCCCTCTCTCTCTGTCTCTCCCCCTGTCTCCCTCCCTCTCTCTGTCTCCCTCCCTTTCTCTCTGTCTCCCTCTTTGTCTGTCTCTGTCTCCCTCCATCTGTCTCCCTCTCTCTGTCTCCCTCTCTCTGTCTCCCTCTCTCTCTGTCTTTCTCTCTCTGTCTCCCTCCCTCTGTCTCCCTCCCTCTCCTTCCCTGTATCACCCTCTGTCTCCCTCCCTCTCTAATTATCCCTCAGTCTCCGTCTCCCTCTCAGTCTGTCTTAGTCCCTGCCGCTGTCTGTCCCTGTCCCTGTCTGTCCCTGTCTGTCCCTGTTTCCCTCCCTCTGTCTCCCTCTCAGTTTCTCTCTGCCTGTCTGCCCCTGTCTCTGCCTCCATCTCTCTCTGTCTGTCTTTGTCTCTATCTCTATCTGTCTCCCTCCCTCCCTCTCGCTCTCCCTCTCACTCACTGTGTCTGTCTCCCTCTCTCTCTGTCTCCCTCCCTCTGTCTCCCTCCCTCTCTCTCCCTCTGTCTGTCTCCCTCCCTCTGCCTCTCTCCCTCTGTCTCCCTCCCTGTTTCCCTCTCTCTCCGTCTCCCTCTCTTTCCCTCTCTCTCTGTCTCCCTCCCACTATCTGTCTCTCTCCCTCTGTCTCCCTCTATCTGTCTCCGTCTGTCTCCCTTCCTTCGTCGCCCCCTCCCTCTGTCTGTCGCCCTCTGTCTCCCTCCGTCAGAAGCCATTTATTTATTTCAGGATCTATTCATAAAATATAATCCTAGTACATTAATAAATCCCTGGATGTCTTTTTCCTAATCCTTCACCTATCAAAGTGTTTTCTGTTAAAGAAGAGCAGATCTGATCAACGAATTGGTCTTTTTAATTAGGAACAAAAGGAAGGTGACTTGGAAGGCTCTGGCCTGCTTCTGTGGAAGGATGCTGTGCGGTCCGTGCATTGCCCACACATCTGAACCCATGTGGATGCTGCCATTGCAGTGAAGCATGCCAGTGAATCCCCCTCACCCCACCGCTTGTTGCAGGCACGTAACATGGCCACTTCAAGACTCGTCTGCAGCGTTCTCTTGTTCCATCAGGTCTGCGTTTCTGCACACTGCATCCTGCCACAGCACCATGGACGTCATATTGGGGTCACCAGGGGCCGAGGCTGTGACCCCTGGCTCGTGCCTTTCAACCCATAACACTGCCTTTGTGACACCTGGCCCGCAGATCACAAAGAGTGAGGGAGGGAAACAGACAGACAGGGAGTCTTTAAAAGACCATTTACTTGTTAATGGGCTAAGTTGTGAATCGCAGCACTGCTGCATTGGTCTCAGCTGACACTATTTAATTTTTTTTTTAAAAACACAGGTAGGATGTCTGCACTGCAAGGCACCTTAAAGGCAGAGGGCCCATTGTCATTCTTTATGTGATGATCAGGAGCTGACAGAATGACAATGGGCCACGCCACAGTCTGCATGAGATTCGGAAGGGGTTTAGAGTTCAGAGAGAAGTGCGAGAGGCCCCAAGTGAGAGAACGTTTCAACTCCTGGGGCTTCTCGCACGAGAACAGCACAGCCTGCTGTAATTACCACATTGTCACTGGGCCAGCAGAGGACAGACCGGCGATCCAGGGGGGGGGGGCAAGCGACCCCCCTTGCCCCCACCCCTGCGGACGCCCATGTTTACATGTCACCTATGAAAATATGGGTAACAGGTGCACATTACCACAGTTCCAGCAGCACTTATACTTGGGCCTTTCAGATGTAAGTCGAGGCTGCAAATAAGTATGGGAAATGCAATTACAATTTTTGTTTGTGAATACCTGACCACTCTTCTGATACAGCCCTGGGAATGCCTACAGGTATACTTTAAGACTAATCACAGGGTGTGTAAATTGCACAGACGACCACAAAGTAAGCTGTTGTGGCTCACTGACTGAACCCACTCTAGAACTTTCATAAATGCAGTGTAACTTGTACACCTTTAATTCATGACAGCCACTAATTATCAATCTGTTTCTTTCACGGCACATGTGCAAGTTTATGTTCCTTAATTATATTTATAATTTCATTGGCGGCTCCTCCTCTATGGCGGAGGAGCGTCGCCCCCACTGCTTTGAAGCAGTGTGAGAAGAGGAAATATAACATGATAATCACTGAAAGTTTCCTTTGCGGGTGGGAAGGTGGGCAGGGCTGCTCTGCTCACGGAGCAGGGCAGAGGCGGAGTGGTTTCACCACTCAAGTGCGCAAGGACTGTTTGGTCGGCCCGCTCGGGCCACCCAAAGCAGTCATGCGCACTTCCCTGTTCTCTATGCAGGCTGCAATTCAACCTGCATGGAGAACATGCCCACCCCTACAGCCCCTGGCTGAGCGCAGTGTCACAGCGCTCAGACCAATCACAACCCTGCACTGCAGCGTTGTGATTGGCTTAGGATAGGGAACCTGGCTGCCTGCTTCCTGTTCCTGGAGCAGACTCAGGAGAGCAGGAGCACAGAAGACGCAGGACCCGGCCTCGAGGTAAGGTTTTTGTTGTTGTAAGTTTCGGAAACCCTGCTATCCGCGTGACAATCCCCGTGACAACCCATGTGACACCTGCTGCACCCGCAGCCCCCGCACCCGCCCCCCTCCTGCGAGCCATGCCGGCCTCCCCTGTATAATTCCAGAGCTCTTACGACTAAGTGCTTTGCTAAATATATGTAAAATGTGCACATAACTGAATCATATTTTGACACTATAAAGCAACAATGTCTGCACGTAAATGAACAGAATATGAAAAGATGGCAATTAAATAAATAAGTAAAACATACCACACTCGCCTCTTCCCTAGACCTAAAGCAAGCAAGAATGGCACCCGATTCATAGACCTACCACTGATATTAGCAAGACGATGCATAGTCCTCAAATGGATGTCAAGGGTGAATATGGAAATATAATGTAATCCTTGTTTTTTCATTGTTTATACTGTTGCCACCATAAACGTGACTGTTCCAGTGACCTTGGCTCTGAGTCTGAGAGTACCGAAATATACTGATTGGTCCAATCAACGGACAAAAGAGATTGTATGGATACAAGATAAGTTGGGCGATGGCGTGATACCTCGCATACAGCACACACCAACACAGAGGATAATGTTGTAAATGATGACACACACATGGAAGATTATATCTATCCATGTCTACCACTGATTAGATACCTGTTTAACACGATAATGTATCCTATTATTGTCCTAATGTATATTGGACAGCTAATCTCTGGTGGAATACACGTAAACGAGCTTCTATAGTAAATTGTAAGCGACAATGTTTATTTTAAATGCCATGCCAATACAAATAGAAAAGAAGAAAAAAAGTAAAACATACCACATAAATCATGTCGAGAAGAAACACAGAAATTATCCAACCATTGTTGGTCTGAAAATATTCATGATGTGGAAAGCTGCACCCTGTTCCCTCACGAAATGGCAAGTGAAGAATGTGCATCCTCACAGAACGAAAAGCAGGAAAACTGCAAGAGCGATGTTCAAGATGATCAGGGAAACTGCGGAAGTCGCAAAGGTCAAGTACCAAAAACTCCTCTGTGTAGGAAAAGAAAGTGTTGCAACAAATCAGGGACGGGAACAAGCATTGAATACAGCATATGTTGTGCAGGTCATACCACAGATGGAAGTGGCTGGGACCTACATTGCCATAGATTGTAGTGGATGGTGACAGCTCCATTTCACAACAGAAGATCACAACCCATGCACAATAATGATTGACCGTTTTAACAGTAGGCTAACCTGAGATGCAGAAAAGATTACAACCAACAAAGGCCCATAGCGAAAAAAATGTGCCAAGTTGAGGTGAGGGAATAACTGATTCTTTTTACTTTAGTGGCAGAAAATGTCCAGATCTACAGAGTCACAGAAACATGAGTGTCAAATGTTTCACTTCAGGAAGTGGAACTCTAGAAAAAAGGGATTTCACTTATGTATCATTTAACAACACAGGCTTCTATTCACTGGTGTCCTTTCACTGTGTACATAACACAAGGAGAAACTACCCCTGAGCCTAGCTCTCCAAAGCTGTCCCTGCCTACCCCGTGGGGGGACAGGAATGCTGGACTCAATCCTGAGCCTGTTATGAGAAAGAAGGAGGGGTGAAAGAATGCACAAAGTTCACATGGAGGGAGTCTTATGTTAGGCAATACAAATTGGGAAATTAAATAAAATCTTAAATTGGCCTTTCCGTTACTTGTTTAATATGGTCCCTATGATGATGACCTCAAAGAAAATACAAACGTATGCCCTACTTGTCAAGGGAGGGGGGCACATTTGACCGTAGGTAAAAGCGTAAGATGTTTGATCAGGAGAAAATCATTGTTATGACTCACAAATCCCCTTATTTCAGGTGAATGGTGTATATATACTGGCTAAAAACTCTCAGTAAATGCAATCTCCACATCCTATAGTGAAACCATAAAAAACACTGGAGGTATTGCAGTCACACTTGGTAGATCACCTAAGTCTAAAATAGTAAAAGTTTCCTTTTCAGAGAAAAAGAGAGCTGGCAGGAGTCTCTCACTCATAGTGGTGGCTCCTCTGCTATGGCGGAAGAGCATCGCCCCACTGCGTTCAAGCAGTGCAAGAAGCAAAAACATAAAATGATAACTTTCAGTTATTATCATTTCATATTTGTGCTGCCTTTCGGGCTTGTGAGGCTGCTCTTCCCTCGGAGCTGGGCAGGGGAGCAGTGGTTTGCCCACTCCTAAGTGTGCAATGACTGTTTGGTCGGCCAGGCCGGGCCATTCAAACCAGTCATGAGTACTTTCCCCATTCTTCATGCAGGCTGCATTACAGCCTGCATGGAGTGGATTCCCACCCCTCCAGCCCCTGGCTGAGCGCTGTGTCATGGCGCTCAGACCAATGACAACACTATTGGCTTAGGGGAGGGAGCCTGACTACCTGCTTCCTGTCCCTGAAGTCAGAGTCAGGCGAGCAGGAGCAGTATTGCAGGACCCGGGGGCAGCAAGGTAAGTGATTTTTTAATATTTTTTTCAAAACTTGGCTCACTCCAGCAATCATGACCACTAGCGCCTGCCCTCCACCCGCGAGCCATGCTAGCCGCCACTCCTCACTCCTCTCTTACAGCATTGCCGCGAGCCATGCCAGCCGCCACTGCTCACTCCTCTCTTACAGCCTTGTGCTGTGTGAAGCTGGAGCGTTAGCAGTCAGACACACCTCTCATAGAATCTCTCTTTTACAGATGGTATACATAGAGACTCCCCATGCATCTCGAGATCAGTATTCAAGTTAAATAGTTGGTATTTCACACTGTATGATAACTTATTGTACGCTATTCGCCCATAAGCCAAGTGTATTATAAAACGTGTAGGTATTAAAAACAGTTCAACAATAACTTTATATATTAGGGTAAAGGTTAAATAGGCCCCAACCATATTTCATCACACATTCCTCTCATATTTAGCTTTAACCTGCTGGCTAACAGCATCCTCGGCCTAGTTCTTCACAATACGCCAAGTTATATAATCTCTCCGGCATACCTTATTGTGCCATCAGACCTGAAATCAGAGCTCTGTATTTCAGCATCCCCATCCAACCAACAATAGGTCCTTGTATCTTGTCCACCAATTTCATTGGAATGTTATAGATACCTTAGGAGGGGTCGGCTCATGTTTTTCTCCTCTAACATTGACAGAATATTTGAACAGTTGTACCTGTACAAAATAAACATGAAAATTCATTTCTATTTTACTTCCATCTTCCTACAAGATGGAGCACAGAAGATCATCCTCCTTTGTAGCTGTTAGACCTGGCACCATTGGCATGGATCTCCCGTCCATTTTTTCTGTTGCCTCATGTATTTTTGCTGGTACTAGGTGCTTTGGGCACTGTGCCACTGCTATCCAGTGCCACAGTGCAAGTGCTCCCTATTGTAAATTGATGTATTAATCAGTGGTTCCATGTTTGGCTATTTGGTTTACTTGTCAGACCCTAGTCTAGTGCACTGAGTGTGCCCAGGGCGTGTAAATCCAAATGCTGCTGGTGGGCCTGCAGCACTGGTTGTGCCACCCACAGAAGCAGCCTTGTAAAATGTGCCTAAGGTCTACCATTGCAGAGCCTGTGTGCAGTCTGGTACTGTCATGCTGACTGGGCAAGTGCACCCACTTACCAGTCACTAAACCTTTCCTTTTCTTCACATCAGTCATCCCTATGGTAGGCGCAAGGGCAGGTTGCATTGTAAGTATAAGGTAGGACAAGCCCTGATCTGTATGGCATGTCCTAATAGTGAATTACAGCCATTTTCGTTTTTCACTATCGCAAGGCTTCCTATTCTCCACAGGCCAGAATGGGCTGTTAGAGTTATTACATTTTATAATTCTAACTGTCTCAGAGAACATGGTAGAAATTCGAGTTTAGTGTGCCTGAACTCCGAATAATAAAATACATCTTTTAGTAAAGTTTATTTTAATAGTCTGTGTTTACAAATACCACTTTTAGAAAGTAGGTATTAGCTTGTCTAACCATTCAAACCTGCATCTGCTAGGTTGTGTATTCCTATGTCTGGTTTTGTGAGTGACAGGGCTGGGGAATTCAAGGAGACAGGCTGAGTCACCCAGTGGTGAATAGAGAGATCTGCATCTAGATTGGAGGGAGGAGTTGCACCTGAACCTTGAATAGGGCTGTGCCTGCCTTCCACAATGCTGGCCCCACCCCCTGGGGAGCAGCTGATGTCTCTGCCCTGCACACTGAAAGAAGAGAAGGAGTCCTGTAAACAAAGTGCTCCAGGACTGTACTTGCCTTACACAATGCTGGCTCCACCTCCTGTGGGGTGTCTGATGTGCATGCCCTGCACTGTGAAAGGAAAGAAGAAGTCTGGTAAACAGAGTGATTCAGAACTGGTTTGGACTGGGCAAAGGCCCCTCTCCCCTCAGATAACAAAGGATTTTGGGGTATAAATATTGGGACCCTGATCCCATGAAATTAGATCACTTTTGGACTACAAGAAGAAACCTTTACTGAGCAGAGGAACCTGAAGAAATTGAGGAGAGACTATTCCCAAGCTGAAGTGCTGCTTGGGGGATTGGCCTGCAGTGGTTGCCTTACTGCCAAAGGAAGGAGAAAGGAACTTTGTGTACTTTGATTTCAACTTGTGAAGGATCTCCAAGCGCTTGGAAAAGAGCTTGCCTCCTGCTGAAGTCTCAGGGACAACAGACTTCACCCCCAGCACCCCAGAGTTCTTTTGGAAGTGCCCGCTGCTGTTTTGGGCCTTCTGAGGAACTGCATGTCGCAAGGAGCTGGAAGATCGACTCAACGAGAAGAAGCGTGTCGCTGGGCCTGACGTCGCAACTCCGAAGGAGGGTGTTGCCACTGGAATTGCCGCACTGCACCGAATCGGAGAGAAGCGGGCCGCAACGAAGAGGAAGCGTGTCGCCGTCGCTGCTGCTGCGTCGCAACTCCGAGGGAGGGTGTCGCCGCTGTAGTTGTCGCACTTCACCGCATCTGGAGAAGAATCTCACAACGAGGTCGGAGCGTGTCGCTGTGCCTGCCGTCGCAACTCTGAAGGAGGGGAACTGTTGCATTGCACCCTATTGACCAAGAGCACCTTGCATCCCCGAGAAGCGCGCCCCCATCTGAGCTGCTGCCATCGCATCTTGGGTGTCGCTGCTGTAGTTGTCGCATCGAGCGGAAGCTTCACGCATCGTGGGAAAACAGCGTCGCCGCTGGAGCTGTTATCGTCGCATCGTAAGGGTGTCGCCACTGCTGTCCACGCATTGAACCGAGACCTTCTCGCATCCCCGAGAAGCATGTCGCATCGGGAAGATCTTCACGTCTTTATTTCTTTGCACCTGAACTTTGCCGCATTTCCCTCTCTGCGACATTGCTTATCGTGGAAGCGCAACGCAACCTAAGGTACATTGATGCAGAGTGTCGCATCTAAGAACTGAACTGAACTAAGCTTAAATCTACCATATTAAAGTAATCTTAGTGTGCATTTTTGTCGTTTATGGTCTTGTGGTAACTCTATATAAAGTCTACTTATTTTTTATATAAAACCTCTGTGGTGTCCATTTGTAGTGTTGTCACTGGGTTACTGTATATGTTCACAACTGCTTAACTTACAACGCCTCTGAAGTAAAGCCCTTCTGCTCGTGCCAAGCTACCAAGGGGGTGAGCAGGGATTATTTTAGGAGTGTAATCCCCTTATCCTGACTAGAGGAGTGGGTCCCTATTTGTCACACGTACCTACCTGTGCCAACTAGAGACCCCCAAATCTAACAGTAGCCATATCTCAGTTGGCACATTTATATACAGACTGTGCGCCATAGAATGGAAATCTCTCTTCTATATTTTGTTACTGTGAATCAAGAAAATCATGGCAATTGAGACACACATGTATTAGTTTCACAAAGAACATGTTAGCCAGCTTTCTTTGCCCTATACTTGACCCATGAGCTGCATCAATTTTAAAGGCACAAACACAAATCATGTTAGCATACAGTTAGGTCTGAATTGTACATAACATGAACAATACATATGAAAGCCTTGCCAAATAGGTCAACATGTTTGAGCTTTTCAGAATGCTTTCTAGCTAGTGATGTGGTCTAACTGTGAACCTAGAGCCTACACATGTATTTTCTTTTTGCTCAATATCTTAGGGACCCAAAGAGGAGCCGTATATTTAAGATCTGTATCAATCTCCCAATTTGTGTTGTCTTACATGATTCCCTTCATGTAGCACGTGCCTTTTTCCTCCGCTTCTTCCTCCATCTAATAGGATCAGGAATGAGTCAGGGATTCTAGTGGCAGGCGGCACACAAGTGTGACTTTGTGGTAGGAAGAGACAGCTTTGAGGAGCTAGACACACGAACAGCAAAGCAAGTACTACTATGAGCAAAGCAAGCCCAAATGTGGGAAAATCTTAATCTTGATGTAAAAGTACAATAAATATGAAAAACCTACGGTGGTGTCTACTACACCTATGAAAAACACCTCCTTCTGGCGTTCCCAAGTGGTGTCAAATCCCTTATAGTTTGCTTCTCACAAATGTAAACTGTGAACCAGAATATTATATTTAAAGGTGAGTAGGTCTCACTTTTTTGAGCCCCACCACCCTTGGTGCATGCCAGTCGCCAATGGCTGGCACCAGCAAAAATAATACCAGAAAGTGCAGTTAGATGCTCAGCATCCCACCACCTTGCATGTCAACAAGGAGCAACACCAAATTCCACACTTACGCTTGAGGAGTTCTCTCAGACAGCATGCAGGACTTCAACCATGCATTGGCCGATATACCTAGTTCGATAAAAGTAAATCCATATGTATGAAAAAGCTGAGGGGTCTAAACTGCAATGAAGCAGAACACAGAACTGCTGTGACTAACCCCACTCCGGGCACCTCCCTGCAGGAATACTGAGTTGCATTCCACGTAGATGCTGTGATGCCAGCACCAATGTGAGAAGGCAAACAAACATCTGTGCAATTCTAGTGCTGGCACCTACATCCAACCTTCTCTGCTTACCAATCAATGATAGCCATCTTTCCACTGCTGTCATAGAGGCAGCTTTATGGGCAGCTATTGCTATGAAGCTGTGCCTCAATGTAAAAGCCCTCATTCAATGCAGGCTATCACTTAAAGGTGGGTGGTGGCAGTACATCTACCAAAAACCTCAGATGTTTAGACTGCCTACCTCTGCCTTCCTCTGACTCATCTAGAGTGTGGAGGAAGATGGTGTACCCAGTGGTCATGGACCTCATTTAAGGGTCGCAACTGTGACCCATGGCTTGCCCCTTGCTACCCCTGGCACTGCCTTTAAGACCCCTGACCTCAAAGATGGCAACATCAGTGCTAGGAACACAGTAGCAGCTCATCCTTATGGACGTCAGTTGGGGCTGCACTCTCTTTGTATTCTGTCATTCATATTATTACACTAATAGTGCATTATGTGTCTATATATGTATATATATAAAAAAACACTCTTCCTCTCCACTTTTTCTCGACTTTAGTATGAAGAGCACGGACCACAAGATTCTTTTGAATACCGTTTTGTTTAATTCAGATTTCACAGACAGAGACGGCAGCCATAACGCGTTTCATCCCTACCTGGGGACTTGAACATACATATATATTATATATTTCACTCTTAGGGGCCCGATGTAAGTCACCAAATACCGGTCGATAACGGCTGAATTCGGCCGTTACCGACCGGTATTTGGTGATTGAGATGTAGGGGCCATTATTTTACAGAACCGGTACATTTACCGAATCGGTAAATTTACCGATTCTGTAAAATACCGAATCGGTAATTTTACCGATTTGGTAAATCCCAGATGTAGGTAGCACTGTTTACAGTGCTACAGGCCTTCAGAATTCGGTATTTTATCAACCAATACAATTGGGTGGTAAAATACCGAATTCAGGTGTACATGCACATCTGTGCATGTACACATGTGCCATGTGACACACAGACATGCCCTTAGGGCATGTATGTGTGCCACATGGCACACAAGCCTGGAATTGGGGTGCTACAGGGTGTCAAAGTGACACCCCGTTCACCCTTGCAGGATTCGGTATTTACCGATTCGGTAAATACCGAATCGGTATTTCCCATTGATTCCTATGGGCTTCAAGGCACATAGGGCCCGATGTAGGTAGGGCGTTACCGATCGGTAACGGCCGAAAATACCGATTTTTTGCCCTTACCGATCGGTAAACAGCCATCGAGATGTAGGGAACGAAAAACATAAAGAATCGGAGTGAAAACCGAATCGGAATGAGTACTGAATGGGAAAGAATCCGATACGTACATACCGAAAATCGGATATGTAACGATTCGGAAAAACACCGATTCGGATGCAAAGACCGATTCGGTCCATTGACCGAATCGTTAGTGACACCGAATCGGAAAATCACCGATTCGGTCCATGTACCGATTCGTTAGTGACACCGATTCGGAAAATCACCGATTCGGTCCATGTACCGAATCGTTAGTGACACCGATTCGGAAAATCACCGATTCGGTCCATGTACCGAATCGTTAGTGACACCGATTCGGAAAATCACCGATTCGGTCCATGTACCGATTCGTTAGTGACACCGATTCGGGAATTCACCGATTCGGTCCATGTACCGATTCGGTAGAAAGACCGATTCGGACATGAGCCGAATCGGAAAACATGCCGATTCGTAGGAATCGCCGATCGGGAAATTCCCCGATTCCGACAGTTGGGGAGATGTAGGGAGGCACCGAAACACCGAAATCGGCTCAAAATCGGTAGAATTCACTCGGTATTTACCATGGATTGCAATCAAGTGGTAACCAACTCCAACCCATATAAACAGTCCCAAAATGCATTGCAACTTGCAGGATGGCAGCTTTCTATGTCATTGCGAGGCGGCTACGGCTACAGCAGGAAGGACAGAGGGAATGGCTCAGAAATGAACAGGTCTACAGACAGAGGATAACCCTGTTCATGCTCACAGAGGCAGAGATACTACAGAGATACAGGCTGGACTCTGACACCATACTTGAGCTCATCAGGGATCTCAAGCCATTCTTGGACCACCACACCCCAAGGGCACACGCCATCCCTGCGCACATCCAGGTGCTATGCAGCCTACACCTGCTAGCGTCTGGCAGCTATCAAAGTGGTGTAGCAGCAGCAGGAGGGGTGAGCCAGAGCAGCCTGTCAAGGTTCTTCCACACATTCCTTGACGCCATGATACACAGGATGGACCAATACATCTCTTTCCCTGCAACCCACGCAGAACTCCTACAAACCAAAGCTGACTTCTACCAGATGGCACAATTTCCCCAAATCATCGGTTGCATAGATGGCACGCACATTCCGATTTGCCCACCAGCGGACACCGAATACATATACCGCAATCGCAAGTCTACACACACCATCAACGTGCAGGTGATCTGCAATGCAAAGTGCACCATCACAGACCTGGTAGCAAAATTTCCAGGGAGTACCCATGACTCCTATATTTTCCAACAGAGCGGCATATATGCACGGCTGATGGCTGGCGAATTTGGAGAAGGATACCTCCTAGGTGAGACACATCATCAGACCCCCATAACACATAGTAGGTAGGTGGAATACATGTATGCATGTGTCTAATGTGACCCCTTTCTCTTCCAGGCGACAGTGCATATGCCCTCCGCTCATTCATACTCACCCCCTACCTCAACCCCTCCACACCCAGCCAAAGGAGGTATAACCGGGCCCACATACGCACAAGGAATGTTGTCGAACGGACCTTTGGCATCTGGAAAAGTAGATTCAGATGCCTGCACAAGAGTGGAGGTGCAAGGCAGTATACCCCCATCACCTGCTGCAAGATCATAGCTGTATGTGCAATGTTACACAACCTTGCGGTGAAGAAGGGCACTGAGGTGGAGTTGTCTGACTACGAGGACCATGACGACGACGAAGCTGTGCCACTGACACAGCCAGCTGGGGTGTGTACGCCAAGTGATGGCAGATACAGACGTGAGGAGATCACTGAGAACTATTTCTGACTGAGTACAGATGCAAAGACAGCTAAATGTTGCTTGGAAAAAACAAATTTAATAGTGTTGCACCACAGTTACAGCACTGATGTGCAACAAAAAATGGAGTATGGTAAATAAAATAAAGTCCAAGGTACTGGTTGCCTCACCCGCCCTTGCCAGGCTATTTCTTTGCCCGCTTGCCAGACCCACTGGGGTGTCCCTCAGCCCCCTCTGAATGCCCAGCAGCATCAGCGGAGCGCCTGGTGCTCCTCCGTGGCTCAGACGCAGCGCTGGCCGGGCTGCTGCGGCTGCTGCTGTCCCCAGCATCACCCGGGTCCAGGGCCGGATTGGAGGCGGTGTTTGAAATTATCATGGCCTCCATGGCAGTGGTGATCCGGTCCATCCCCCTAGTAAGCTCAGCCGTATGCTGACTAAGGACAGATTCCTGGTTGGCGCTGCGATGGCACAGTTGTGCCGTCGCCGCTGCAAGGCGGCCCATGGCGCGGTTCAAAACCCGGGCATCCCGCCTGCGCACCAGCTCATGCTCCTCCTGTCTGCTTGATGAGTGGGTGATGGCAGTGGTTAGCCTGCCTAACCCTGCTGCCACCTCCTTGTTCGATTCCACGACGGCCTGGAATCCCTTGACCAACTCTCCCATCTGCATGTTGTGCTGCAGGAGCTGGCGTTGGCAGGCCATAGTGGATCTTGCTTGTTGCCTCTGAATTTTCACCATCTGTCCCTCCAGGCCCAGGAATACACTGCCCTCCCGTGCTGGTGCAGCAGTGGTGGTGATGGTACGGCGCCGGGCACTGCTGCTTCCGGCCTGCTGAGTGGGCTGGGGTGCCACTGGTGGGGGTGTGAAGCTGGCCGGTCCCTGAGCCCCTGCTCCCAGGACAGGTTGAACAGGTGGCAAGGCCACGGTTGTGGCAGGAGCTGGTGTAGGCGGGATGGTGTCCCTTGTAGGGGAGTTCTCTGGGGAGAACTGCAAGGGGGGTGTGCTGGCCATTACTGGGGAGTGCAGTGCATCGTAGTCAATGACCAGGACTCCCTCCATACCTAGCCCTGTGGTGTCTCCTTCCTCCTCCTCCTCCTCCTGGCCAGCCTGGCTGGTGCTCGGCCCTGCGACTGCAGTGTCGGACGGTGCTGCTCCCTCTGCTGTCACTGTTGTTCCGCCTGATGGGGCCCCTAGGTACAAAGAAGCATTTGTTAACTGAGTGCCGATGTATTACAGTCAGTACAATTGTAGCATTCCACATGTCCTTGCATCTCCTTACACTGTGTCACACTGTTTCCTGTCTTGTCATTCTGCACTGCCATATTTAGCTAACTTCTGCTGACTACATGTACCATGATGCTTGTCTCTTGTATGTTGGTGACAGTACTGTGCTGGGGTTTGCCTATGCATTGTGTCTAATGGGGAGGTGTCTGGTAGGGTGTGTCATGATGCGCATGCTTCTTACCTGTAGCTGTAGCTCTCGCAGAGCTGTCCAGGGTCCCGATTCCACTGACACTCTCCCTCTCAATGGTGCTGGAGACCAGGTCCTCCAGCTCGGTGAGGGGTGGCGCCGGGTTGTTGCCTCCTCCAGTGAGTCCAGCCTGCCTCTGTATGTCAGCCAGCTTCCTCTTCGTGAGGCTGCGGATGTCATAGAATCTCTTTTTCAGTTCTTCTATGGACCTGGGGGTGACACCCGCAGCATTCACCTTCTGGGCGATGTCGGCCCAGATCCTCCTCTTTGTGCTGTCTGGCACGTTGAGGGACAGCTTGCCAAACAGCTGGCGGTGCACCCTCACCACCTCCTTGACCAGCACCTGAAGTTCGGTGGTGGTGAACTTCGGCTTCCTCTTCTGGGAGGACTTCTGGCTTCCTGACTGCTCTGCCATGTTCTCCAGTTCAGTTGGCAACCTCCTACTCCCACTGCTGCTAACTGTGAGTGTTGAGCTCAGGCTGGCTCTCCAGAAACTTCTTAATTAGCTGCACCTGCCAGGGTTGCCACTCCCTGTTTGGGTGGGGGAGGGGGAGCCACCTCATTGGCTGAATCGGCTTTTGCCGAATCGGATTTTACCGATTCGGTAATAGCCGAATCTGTAAAATCCGATTCGGTATTATCCGATTCGGTAAAAGCCGAATCGGTTCCTTCAATGCATTCCTATGGGCTTTTTCGCCATGGGTGTGTTTTCATGGCTTCGAATCTATGATTGCCGAATCGGATTTTACCGAATCGGCTTTTACCGAATCGGTATTCGCCGATTCGGGACTATCCGATTCGGTGGTAGCCGAATCGGTAATTTCCGATTCGTTGTTAGCCGGTTCGGTACTTTCCGATTCGGACCGTGCCGAATCGGAACGTACCGATTCTCATTACCGATGCCGACCGATTCGGTATTCATTCGCTTTTTTTCCCCTACATCTCGTTTTCCGATTTCAGAATACCGATTCGGCCCGCCTCGGTATTTTGAAATCGGAAAATCGCGTTTACCTACATCGGGCCCATAGGAGTCAATAGGGAATACCGATTATTTACCGAATCGGTAGATACCGAATCTTACAGATTCGGTAATTCTAAAATAAGAATTACCTACATCTGCCCCCTTCCTATTTACCTACTCTTAAATACCGAATCGGTATGATTCGGTATTTAAGAGTAGGTAAATAGGAATTACCTACATCGGGCCCTTAGTGTTGTAAAAATGTAGTTCAATTAGCTGAAATATGACCCTCACTAGCAGCTGTGGAATGTAAAAAATGCTTTTAAATGTAGGTTGTGTGCATGCTTGCAGGTGACAGTGTGTTTATGTGAAAGTGTGTGTGTGAGTGTGAATGTGTTTGTATATGTGAGCATGTGTGTGAGTGAAAGTGGAGGTGAAAGGGCATGTGATGTCATGCCAGTGGCCAAGACAACATTGGATGTAACAACAGATATTATTATTATTAGTGTTATTAATCGTAGGAGCATGTTTATGGATTTATAAAGTGCATAGTTGCCCAGGGGCTCCCCAGTGCTGCGGAGAAGGCGGCGAAGTGTGAGGGAATTAGAAGATCATTCGGGGAACAGCCACATTTTTAGTTTTTTTTCTGAAACTTAGTTCATTATTTAGCAGTCTCATTTCTTTGGATGGAGAGTTCCACATCCTTGGCACTAGGCGCGAGAACTACCTTCCTCCCCATCTGGGTCTCTTTATCCTTGTTGTCTTCAGGAGCAGGTCTGAGGAGGATCTAAGAGACCTTTCGGAATTGTAGGGCTGGGCCCTTACAATTCATGGCTTTGTGAGC
This sequence comes from Lissotriton vulgaris, assembly GCF_964263255.1. Lineage (NCBI taxonomy): Eukaryota > Metazoa > Chordata > Amphibia > Caudata > Salamandridae > Lissotriton > Lissotriton vulgaris. Next base: position 483,281,665 of record NC_141693.1, on the reverse strand, counting down.
CATACATAAAGATTTGAATGTAATCCTAGCTTGGATAGGAGTGCTATTAGTAGTAGAATTGCTGTTGTTAATATTGTTATCATTGTGCAACAGGGCATGCAACAATGTTTCCAAGAAGATGGACCAGTACAGTAGACTGCTCTTACACAGAATTTCCTAACTTCAAGTTATATTTTGAGACTGCCAAATGCGATTTTTTTTTGCTGTAAATTTCGTTGCAGGATTATTTCTCTGCAGGCCTCTTCCACTAAAAACAACTTTCGGACTCCCTCCTTTGAATAAGAGTAGTTTGGAAGCAGAGCTTGATTTCGTAAGAAGCCACTGAGGAGCAGTAAAGGCAGGAGTAAAACAATATTTTGCTAGTTTTGTGATTCCAGGAACCTGCGGCATCCAGGCAGCATTTAAGCAGGGTGCCTTAGCCCATGCGTTAAACGATTCGAGCAGCAGCCATATTCTTGCCCTAAACTGGTGAAAAACAGAGGACTCCATCCGATGTACAAATCATATAATGACAAATGTGCTTCACAAGCGCAGTTCCACCATTTCTCTGACAGGCTCTGCAAATTGTGCTTTTGTATGTGTGTAGCTAATCCCCTTGTTTGTTCAGGGCAGTCCGTAGTAAACCTTACAGGCTGGAAGTTTCACGGCTGGGAGCCAGTGTCCATACTTGGAAGCGGTGAGGGGGCCGCATATGTATATGTCCTTTGGTGATTTATGCAGAATTTTTCCAGTTCGCCTTTCACCACATGCCTACAATTTTACAACCTCCATCTTGGGCACTTATAAACAGCTGCCTTTTTGTTGCAGAAATTGAAAACAACGCTTTGACTGGGGAAATGGTGCATCGTCTGTTCACCCAACTGCTTTAAAAAATAATCAGTATTTCAGAGAAGAAACACAATGAGAACTTGCCTAAAGATGGAAAGTGCTGGGTTAATGTTATTTAAAGAACTACTAATACCCCTCACAGATAGCAGTGACAGAAAGAAACTGATAACTGCAGGCACCATGTCAGAGGCACAATTCATTTCAGAAAATGGCTCCTAGTGGTGAGGCGTTGATATAAACATGACTTCCCACGTTTTTATGGGAACAAACAAGAAAATGACATACAAACTATATAATCATAGTGTTCACCAATAAAAGCTGGGGAATGTACTTTATACATGATCATGAACGCACCACCAGACATGCTGAATTGGAAGGGAGTGTTTCATGTTCATGAAAAACTGAAAGGGAGAAAGAAAATTATTGTTTTCAGTTGAAAATCCGATCGGCATTCAGAACAAAAAATGAGCTGACTTGAAATATGCAAGGCAGACCCATCCGATGGAACAAATATGGAACACATATACATTAAAATAAATGCACCTTACATAAAACCTAACTATGAAAAAACTTAGAAAATATGGTCCATCATTTTTTAATATGTACAATTACTTTAAAGTATAGACATTAAAAGGTTTATAATCATGGGAGAAATGCACAGCGAATACGATATTTTAAGCATTTATAAAATATTATGTATTAGTAGACAACACTGAACAGTCAGCACAAGATGATGTCATTACAGTAAAGCACATATGAGCTCATTTTGAGCCCTGCAATGAAGTTGGAGTTGGTTGCAAATCAGTGCTTAATTCGAGCCAGTGGTTTCCGGTGCTCAGCACTGGCACTTAATAGTTAACATCGCGGCTTCTACCAGCCTGCCACGTGGTAAAAGTGTTAACAATGAAGATTGACTGCAGCCCAAGGCTTTCTTTTAGCTTTGGATGCCTAGAGTAGCCTGAATTGTCACACCTTTAAGATTGTGATGATTAGTAATTGTGTTGGTAATGCGATTGGCAGTGCTAGCAGGTGCAATGTATGGTGCAAGCTGTAGGAGCCTTCTAAGGAGGGTCCTGGTTCTTTTTTTTTTTTTTTTTACAAATTAAGCACTGGTGCAAATAGTATTGGTACATACAAAGGTATCTATATCAGATTTTGGATTCAGTACAGTTCAAAGACCTTTTATTTCGGTCAATAAGACCATAAAAGTAAACATACATTACCATCAAAGACATAACATTATGAAGTTAAAACACCATACGCAAAAATAAAAATTAAACTGCAACATCTATGAGAACAAGGGCAAATTGACTGCACGGGCCAGCATGGCGTTTAGTTCAATGAAAGTGCAAATGCAATAGTGGCACAAAAAAGAGAAAAAGAAAATGCACAAAAAAAGACAAGAAAGCAGATTAATTCATTAACAAGATCAACCAGTGTACGTCACAATTGCTAAAACCACACAATAGATAAAACTGGAGAGGATTGGACATAATGCATCTTGATTAAAAATCATCATTTCATAATAAAAGGTATAAAAACCTTTAAAAGGAGTAAAAAAAAAATATTTTCCTCTCTCCGTTAATACAACAATAAAATAATCTATCCACTAGTAGCTTGGGTTATTGTTGTTACATGAGTTTTCATTTTTTCTTATTGCCAAAATGCCATTCGCCTGCGCCACATAGCATTAAAAAAAACCGAGACACATAAAAGACAATGGGCTTAGAGGTGTCGTGCTTCAAAACTCTAAATGCCAACTGGAATTGCACGAACCACAAGTTCCGACACACCTAAATAAGCCAGCTCCGCCTAGCCACTTTATACCCAGGGAAGAAGAACAGTACATGCAACTCTGACTCCTCCTGATGATTACATGCTGGACACCCATGTTGGGCTGATCCGGACCATTTGGAGGTAAAGGCCCGGAGGGGAAGGGTACTGAATCTGAACTGAAGGTATAATTTTCTTGCTGAGAATGGTAGAATATCATCCAAAAAGGGTTCTAATTTATACTTATCTTTTACAGTGAGAAATTCTACTGTCAGAACACCTAAATTCGGATATCCATAAATGGCTTCCAATTTGTGGATTCGATAAGTTCTCACCAGTTCAGCTAGTGAAACTGTAAAGCACGTTTCTTCTGGATTACTCCAGAGGGTTGGTTTACCTATCCTTGCAGATTCATCCCTTATATGTGCAAACCAAGCAATTTTATTTTCTACCCCGGGAGAACTAGTAGCTCTTTAGTTTCTACCTGATACTCTACCATTTCCGGGGTCACCCACTTCCTACGCCAAAAGGTTAAGGGTCATAGGGAAAACTCATCTTCAATCGGCCTTATACCTTAATCTAGGCGCAATGGGGTTAAGGGGGTACTGAGCGGGAGGCTCAGAATTTGTCTTAGAAAACTGTTCTCAACTTTACTTAGAAGGGTGGAAGAACAGTGGCCCCAGAGTTCCGCCCCATACAACGGGGCACCCCTTGCTTGTGCCCTATAAATTTCAATAACAGGGACTATAGGTTTGAAGGGGGATTCCCTAGACAATTTAGCTATCCCACTGGAAGTCTGTGCTATTTTGAGCTTGGCTTTGGCTATTTGAGGCCCCCAATCCATGTTTTCAGTAAGGGTGACCCCCAAATAGTTAAATACAGAAACCCTTTCCAGTGCTATGCCAGTTAGGTGGGGATTTGAACCTTCTTTCTTGGCTGAATTGACTACCATGAACTTAGTTTTCATGGTGTTAATCTCCAAGCCCCTGTTATTACAAAAGATGACAAAACTGTCCAGTATCCTCTGGATTCCCATCGGTGACTTGCACATCAAAAGTGTGTCATCTGCAAACATCAATGCCGGAGCCTTTGAGTTTGCTAGTTTGGGGGCATCATTGTCCTTGACCTCTGTAGGGTGGGCAATAAGTGCTTTGACACAGAGGCAAAACAGGGTTGGTGGATGCACACAACCCTGCCTTACTCCCCTGCCAACTGGGAGTCTGGTGGTTAGTTCTCCCCCCTTTCCACATCTTACTCGGGCATAATTGGTGTCATGCAGCTTAATAAGCATGATTAACAGGTAAGAGGGAATCCCCCGTTCTCTCAGTACCCCCCATAGTTTCGCTGGGTACCAAATCAAAAGCCATTTTCAGGTCCACGAAAATCAAATAGAGGCTGCCATCCTCCATTGACACTGTTTTCCAAAATATAAGTTGGAGTCTATACATTTGGTCCATGGTGGAAGTGTTCTTCCTGAATCTGGCTTGTTAGGGGCTTATAACATCATTCGCTTCCTTCCCCCTCTGAATTCTGTCTAAGAGTACTCGTGCAAACAGTTTTTGAGTGACATCGATCAAACTGATCGGTCTATAGTTTGCAGGAAATAGAGGAGAGCCCTTTTTAAAGACCGGGACAATTTCTGCCCCAGCCCAGGTGTCAGGTGCCATTCATTATGGTGCCGAATAGTACGCACAAATAGGGACCCCAGATAGTTGGCTCTTCTCGGAACATATTCCCTGGTAGCCTGTCTAGTCCAGGTGTTTTGCCTGCTGGGAGCTTCTTAATTGCCTTGATGACCTCAAGGAGGGTTATCCCAACAGACACCTCGTCGTCATGCCTAGGTAAGGGAGTAGTTGAACCCACTGCCAGGCCGGTAACAGCACCCGAGTCCCCTTGAGTGGCGGTGTAGCTGCTACAATATGAACCGGTAATGGTTTCCATTGTATATAGCGCCCGAAAGTGGTCAGCCCACTTTTCTGCGGGAATATTCGGTTCATTTGCTTTTTTTTCTTTGATGGCCGCTATCAATGCCCGTTTTGCCTTGCGGTAATTATCATTGAACCACGCCTGGGTTACAATTTTTATTTTTGGGGGGCGTACTATTGGGTATAATATGTCGGCTAATTGAGTTGCCAAACTCTTATGGAGTTCGCCAACCTGGGTAATGTAAGCTGGGTTGCCCCAATCGGCAGAAATACTGCTGAGTTCTTGCAAAGCTGGTATTACTGCTTCATAAAGAGCACCCAGCTCCTCAGGTGTTTGTTTAATTACCCCCCACTTGATTCTACATCTGTTGTTGGTAAGTAATAACCTGTTCTCCAGGGGGGGATTACTAACATGGAGGATACCTGAATCCAGCAACTTCAATGTCAATGCCAGGGCATTATGGTCACTATCATGTCGTGGTACAACAGCAAAGTCAAGGACCCTATGCCATGATCTGGACTCCACTAAAATATAGTCCAGAAGAGAGGTTTGGCCAATTCTATTAAATGTTGATTTAACCGGCCTATCAGAGGTTGTACGACCATTACATGCTCTCAGTGAGTGGTTTAGGAAAGTGGAATTTATTTGGAGTACCAGGACTTAACCGGTTGAATTTGTGGGTCCGTAATAGCCCACTGAAGGTCCTCCTCATTGGTAATCAAATCATGAGTGCCGGAAAGGGGCTCAATTGACAATTAAAATTGCCCCCACTATTAACCTTGTGTTCAACGGTACAGTAGGAATAAAGGAATTTAAGTCATCAAGGGTGCTTTATTAGGGCCAGGAGTAGACGTTAATAATGGCAAACTTCTGCTTGGTGGGAAAACTGAGCATTCTGGGAATTGTAGTGTCACGATAATGATCAATGAATGGGAACGGTGGAAGTCCGTTTTTAATGTTAGTGTAGAGCCTTTTTTTAAATACACGTGAAATGAAAATGGGCGGGAATATAAGAGAGGATGCTGCGATCATTAGAAAACTTCACTTGTACTAGAGCGTGGTTACACGTCGGAAAGAAAGGGAGGAGGCTCTAATTTTAAATAAATACGGGATTTGCAAGCCATGGTAAGCGCAGAATAGTTCATGTTTAGAGGCTTGTTAAAGAGAGAAAATCGTGGTAATATGTTTTTTTAAGAGGGGTTAAAACATAGGGAAATGAAGTACTGAAGGTGAGGGGTAAGATCAAGGAGGAAACTAAAATGTTTCTAATTGTGGGTTAAACTAATTTCCAAAAGGCTTGTAAATACGTCTTTGTTGCACAACTGATTAATTGCATTTGCTGAAATGTTATTGAGTATTTCACATAGAGAAACATGTTAGCTAAAAACATTTATCTTGTGTTTGTAGATGCCCCTGATGAAGGGAATTTAATTTCTCGAAATGCATTGGGCTGCCAAAATGAAATCATAGCACATGGAACCTATCCTAGAATCCTGAGCTTTTTTGAACAAATGAAAGCTGTGAAATATTGAGTAAAATGAATTGAGCATGACATTAGACTAAAAGTGTAAAATGGACAGTTTAACTACGAAGAAAAAGAGAGTAAACATAACGTAATTGATTCATTTGATTCAAACTTTGGCAGTGCAGCCTGAGGGAATCAGATTGGTGGTTCCTTGTGGTTCCACTATATTGTCACAGCGCCCAGAGACGAAGCGCAAAGCAGGTATTGCATGCCATCAAAAAACTACAAAGGAAAAAACATGTTTAATTTAAGCATCTTTTCTTTTCAATCATTAGCAAAACTAAGCATTACACATTGAATGTCATTGGAGGAGGGGATCAGGGGCTGGCTGAGCAACCCACGTGTGAGGCGACCCAAATAGATAGTCGCCCGGATGGTCTGCTCCTCTCTCTGGTAACAGCTGGAATATTAAATGTTGCAAATCCCACCCTTGCACACTCATCTCTTGCCCATGTTTCCTAGAACAAACAAATGTCAAACTGATCCACGAAAAGTCCCCATTCAGGGCAAGAGAGTTTACCCTTATTGCCAGCCACGTTCCAAGAGAGGCTCTTCAACTCACTACCTATGCGTGAGTTTCCTCCTGGGAAATCGGTACAGGGTGTGACTATGCTTGAGGGGTTTACGCCCTGTACGATGTTACTGGAAGGGGCAGGAGGATTGGGGGATATAGACCCCGATAGGTAGCATGGGCCCGCATGGGCCTTGCTCCCCTGCAGGGTAGCTAGAACACAAGCCCACGTTCCTGTGCCTGTCTCATGTAGGGAGGAGCGCTTTATACTCCCATAGTCTAGCTTCACTTGTCCTCTCGTGGACGTTGGGGGACTCTTTGAATAGCCCAGACCCCTGTCGCTGATAGTCAATCCACTTCTTCCAAAGCCCTGTAGCGGTTGTTTAAGGGCAAATTAAAAAACAAAGGTCTAGTGGGAGGGTGTCTGTGGTCAGGATTCTGGTGTTCCATCGAGTGCTTTTCATGCCCCGGGATTACGTTTGCCCTGCTAGGGTTAAGACAGTGGGAGTAACAATAATCAAGCGGAAGAGCTCTGAACTCTCTGTGGGGCGCTGTAGGGCAACTTTTGTAATTTAGAAGCATGTGAACAGTCTGAGGGTTTTTAAAATTAATAACCAAACAATACCCTTGGTTTAGTTTTTTAATGGGTCCCACCCAATATACTCTCCGCATCATTAAAATGTCCCCAGCCCTTTCATAAAGAAACTGCCTGTGCTGTGCTAACCAGAATAAACTCTTATTCCTAAGTTTTAACTGTGACTCCTTCTGGGTGTTATTGAGAGGTGGGACCCCTGTCAGAATGATTACATAGGGAGAAGATGCTGGTGGGAGATTTATAGTTGGCAGGGCAACTGCTACCATCCTGCCCACAGGACACTCTTCCCTCCTCAGCTCTTCTCTACTTGTACTCAGCCCTGCTACACTAATGGTGGATTGGTGAATACTCCGCATATTGGCGATTGGGGCGTTACTCTCGCCCACTCTGCGTGGTGTCCTTAGCCATGTATTTGGTGTCCGCTCTAGATCTGGCTGTGCATCAGAATACTTCGGAGTACAACTAGTGTCTCGATTAGTGATCTGCTGAGTATTGGGGACGTGAGACCTGGATGTTATATGATTGTCAAAAGGGACCCGGGAGTTAGTATCAGACTGGGAATTGAAGCCACCCTCCCTCAGTGGAAGTTGTGTTACGCTAGCACAGGCTTACGTTTGCCTCGAACCCCCTAGAGATGTCAGGATATTTAGTTGGTCGACTAGGGGGGTAACTTCTTCCTTTAGTATGGCTCTAAGTTGGGTCAGGATATCTGCCAATGGCGTCTGGGCCCAGGCTAGATACTATGGGTCTGTACTAGTGGCATCTGCAGGTTCTATTATTGGGTTTATATTAAATGGATCTTCTGCCCTTGGGTCAATTCCTCTTCTTGCCTTCTTGCTGTTAGTTGCCCGACCAACTATTTGCTTTTGTTTCCCATTCTTACGTGTGCCTGCGCCCTCTTCTCCCTTCCTAATTACGCTGGTCGGATCATCTGCTTGGAGTGAGGGGGCGGGGAAACATTTCCAGTAGATAAGAGTGCTACAGGAGAGGTATTAGAAGTGGGCCGGTCTGCTGTTGGAGGAAAAAGGTCAGGAGTAATTGACAATCACCTTTCAGTGCATTCAATTTCCGTTGTAACAGCACCTATGGCCCTTTGCAGCATTTTATCTATTGATGTTGGGAGGGGTGGAGAAGAGGGATTAACTTGGGCCCGGGACTTTTTAATAGTACAAGTGCGTTACCCCATATTATAATGTTAAAGGGCACTCCATGTTAGCACCACCCTATGTACAGATCAAACAGACCGAGGGGCAGCAGGCAAACATACAAGGCTTTTGATAAAATGCTCGGGAAGGGTGCCCAAGTAGATCGTTATACTTGTAGGAGGAAGTACCTGTTAGCCTATTCCCCTTAGAGTCCGCACAAATATTGTCAATCCCCGTAAACATGCAGCATTTATAGTTAGTGGCAATAAGGAGAGCACCAAGAGGCAACCAGTTTACTTGCGGTAGGAAGTAATTTCAAATGATGTTCAGTTGCGTAGTCCGGGGAGCAGGTCTTTAGGGTCGTCTGGTGTGAAGATTAAATCAAGGGGGGTGGCCCTGTCCTACCTCTTCCTGGCGATGACGGGCAAGGACGGGCCAGCCCTTGGCCCGGGCTATGCCCGGGCGTCGCCCGCACGTGTCCCGCGTTGTGTGGGGCAAGGCGGCGCTTTAAAGCGCGGTGGTGACACCTCCCCATGCAGCAGCTGTGGGCAGTTGATGAAGGACGGTGAACCCTGGGACTGCGAGTCCCACCAGGACGATGCGCCTGGAGAAAGACACCTCCAGTTACAGTGGAGACACCCCAGGCTCGGGCAGTGTCCTGCTCAATGCGACAATCAGCCTGTCGCAGTTAGGGGCCAGAAGCAGGTAATCAGCACGTAGATTCAACTCAGGTGCACTTTCTCTTGAACCTGTGATCTTCCCACACAGAAATTCTTACAGGTATTACCAGATTGACTATGCAAGGCAAAAATAGATCGGAGAGAGGAATAACATGCAACAGTTTTACTGTACTGAAAAAAATCTGTGAGTTGCTTCCCATTGTGACCTGAGAATCTTGGAATTGTATAATAAAACCAGTCTGGGGTCAACTTTCACCATGCAGTAACAGTATTTCCACTAATCAGGATTGCTGTCAAATAGTTCTAAATACATTAAGATGAGGCTGATTGTGTTAGCAAGCACAAGGAATTCAAATCAATTTCAATCACTAGTCCACATGATTCCCTGAACAAACTTAAGTTCACACTTCACTCAAAGCTCAGCCTCTAAACTAATCCTGGGCAAATCACTACGCTACGCTCGCATAGTTTGCGGAGTTTGCGCAACTTCGCACTACGCGAGCTGCACATAGCACAGTGCAAACATGCGTAGCGTAGCGTAGTGCAGCGGTCATTTTTTGCTTGCTCGCGGTCCTCTACGTCAAGTTGGCGACCGCGAGCAAGCAAAATGACATCCTCGCGAGACTTTTTCCTTGTTTGCGATTGCGAGCATGGAAAATAAACCTCCCAGCAAGATTCTCAATGTGGGGAGGTGAGGTTTCTCATTGCGAGTGGTCGCGCATGCTCGCGACCGCTCGCGATGAGAAACTACCAGTCCGCGTTGAGAAAGCTGCAGCTCGAGTAAAAATCTACTCGAGCGGCAGAAAAGTACAGCTCGCACTGTGCAAGATGCAGTTTCCAATGATTGCACAGTGCCGGATGCTTGTCCGCGCTGTGCAATCATTGAAAACGACATCTTGCACACTGCGAACATGCTACTATGCAGTTCACAAAGTGCTACGCGTAGCTCGCGTAGTGCGAAGTGCACTTCGCGTAGCGCTACTTCGCGAAGCTACGCCCACCCCTACTCTAAACAAAGCTCATCAAAACCCTATCTACTCTCTTGAATTCCAGATACTGTCAGCAAAGCCTATGCAATCAGCATTTGCTATCGTAAATTCACTTCACACCTTCACTTTATTCCATTACTCAAAAATTCCAATCGAGCCAAAGATCCTACCACGACCGAGTAGGCATTGACTCCAGTAGGATGATAGCTAATTAGGGAAGTTTTTAGGGCCTTCCAAACCTCCCTCTGACCTCATCCCCAAACTCAGCAATAATCAGTTGAAAATCACAATACATCCTCTTCTCTGGAAATAGCTGATCATTCAAAAGTAATAACATCTAAAAGACCTGTTTTACAGTTCTCATCATGGCATTTGATCACATATAATCCCCATCATTCCAAAGCCACACAATATCCCTCTCCACGCATCCTCAGAAATCATACATAGCACCTTCTCTTTGCAAATGTCTAATGATTGCCTCTTGGGCATCCCTGGCCATACCTTGAGGCTACTTGAGAGGATTTCCTGGTGCACAGAACGCTCACCTTTCGCGACACCCGCTTCGCGGGTGCCGCTCATTTCCTGCCCGACCCCGTTCTCCCTGGTGTGAGCGTCCACAGTCGGTGGAAAGCTAACTCCGCTCCCAGGTTGAGCACAGCGGGGTCCAACAGAGCGGTAAGCCTACCGGGGGACTGCGAGGACCAGCAGCCTTAGCTCTTCACAGCTGGTGCCTCTTCACCCGGTGGCCACGCCCCCAGCCTTCGCCTTCATCAGCGCCAAGCCTTGCATTCAGAGTGGGTGTCCCTGGCCATACCTTGAGGCTACTCGAGAGGATTTCCTGGTGCACAGAACGCTCACCTTTCACGACACCCGCTTCGCGGGTGCCGCTCATTTCCTGCCCGACCCCGTTCTCCCTGGTGTGAGCGTCCACAGTCGGTGGAAAGCTAACTCCGCTCCCAGGTTGAGCACAGCGGGGTCCAACAGAGCGGTAAGCCTACCGGGGGACTGCGAGGACCAGCAGCCTTAGCTCTTCACAGCTGGTGCCTCTTCCCCCGGCGGCCACGCCCCCAGCCTTCGCCTTCATCAGCGCCAAGCCTTGCATTCAGAGTGGGTGTCCCTGGCCATACCTTGAGGCTACTCGAGAGGATTTCCTGGTGCACAGAACGCTCACCTTTCGCGACACCCGCTTCGCGGGTGCCGCTCATTTCCTGCCCGACCCCGTTCTCCCTGGTGTGAGCGTCCACAGTCGGTGGAAAGCTAACTCCGCTCCCAGGTTGAGCACAGCGGGGTCCAACAGAGCGGTAAGCCTACCGGGGGACTGCAAGGACCAGCAGCCTTAGCTCTTCACAGCTGGTGCCTCTTCCCCCGGCGGCCACGCCCCCAACCTTCTCTTACAAAATACGAGGGGCTCATACCGCACCGCAGGACGCACGCGGGACGCAGCCCGGGGCGAAGACCGGGCAAAGAGCGGGCCGTTTTAGGCCGTTAGAGGCAGGTAGAGACTGGACTGGGCCACCCCATTGATTCTTCATCTTCACCCTCTACGCTCTCTTGCTCGCTCCTCATTTTGCACCTACTATGGCAACCCGCGAGTTTAGAGACAGAGCGGCCAAATCTAAATTGAAAAATGGTACCTTGGACGATTTCATCACCAGGACCCACACTGCTATCGACAATGAAATAACTAAGATGCAACACAGGGTCTCATTAGAACTCGAAGCTGCTAGAAGATTGTCAGTCGAGCTAACTGCCGCCAAAAAATCCTCCCTAGGTCCTATTGCATGGGCGAAAACACCAGAGCGCCCGTCTGGCACTGCCCCCACCCTGATTGTCACAAATGCTGATATCCATTTACCACAAGCAGATAGTATACCTCCTCCTCAGGGGGGGTCCCCACAAAATTCCACTTCCCCCCCAAAATCTCATCCGGGTACAATTGTTGAACAAAAGAAGGGAACCGAGGTGGGTTCATCCCCTAAAGCCGAAACTACCCACGCTTCACTACAAAAAGGTGGCAGCTTACCTAAATCACAAAACTGCCCACATAACAAAAGGAAGCGTAACCTCACCTCGGCATATTCGAGGAAAAAGGCCAAAATAGCCAAGGCGCAGCTACCAACAAAGGCACTCCCCCTTGCTCCGCTGCCAGCAACCAAGTCTTCTCCTTTGAAAACGTGCCTAGAAAATATTCCCTCGCACACAGTAGTCATCCAAGAAAACAATGACCTTACCATAGAAAGTGACACTGTAGGAACCCCGATATGTACCATTAAAGGGAAGGACGTTGAGTTTCTCACTGTTGTTTGGGAAACACTTAAAAAACTACTTTCCCCACTAGAAAAGAGATTCACACACATAGAAACTCAGCTACTGGAAATAGAAAAAAGCATATTAAATTTGGCAACTATCACCATGCAGAATCCCAAACCAATATGCTCACACGGACCCCCACCTCCAACAGCACCTTCTGTCCCTACGACTCAAGTTGCTGCGAACTCGCGGGCGCCTTCCAAGGACAAGTCCCTGGGAACCACCAATGCACCTCTGCCTCCCTTCCCCGCTGTAACCTCTTCTTCTGTTAGTCTCACCGCTTCCCCCAAGGCCAAACTAATTCCTAAACCCCGAACCAAGGGAAAAACCCATAATCCTCCAAGTAGGGCAATGTCGAATACTATGCAACCGGGGGCTGTGGCTCTCCCGCCACCCCCCTTAGCCACACCTGGCCAAAGAGTACTCGCCCCGACTGACCAGCCCAATCCGAGGCATAATGGCCAGAATACAAACCTACTAACATCGCAGAGAGCCAGCACTAGCTTCATACGATCAAGGGGATTTGTAGACCTTCCCCCTGAGGTTAGCTCCTATGTTGTGGTGCTGACCGGGGTAACTGAATTGACGTACAACCAGCAGGAAAACTTTGCTTCCCTAAAGAATAAGGTGATCCACTGGTTGGACGTCAATAAACCAATACCCAACCACCTAAGGAGTAAAATCCTTATGGTGCGGAGGGTACCCTGGGTAGGCACCACACAAAAGTCCACCAGTGGCGACTGTGTGATTGTCTCTTTCGAGGATCCAAACACTGCCCACGCCATTTATTCATGGATCAACCATAGCACAACCACATCAATAATAGCAAGACCACTTACTTTTTTCTATCCACCACGTCTCGCTCCAACTCAGGGGGGGAACTGGAGCAGGATCCCGGAGAGGAACCACACATGGGGAGGACAAAGCAACTTTCGGGCAGATACACTTGGAGGATGGAACGGGGTCCTGATGTCCAATAGATATGGGTGTCTTGAGGAAGTGGACTGACTTCTACACTCGGCAACCATCGTACCTCCCTCACCCACCCCAAAAAGCGCCCACTTACAGTCAATGGGCGATGTATTAACCCACAGTGTATCAAACACACACACACGGGCGGCCAAATTTTTCCACCAACACCAGCCCATACATTGACTAAGGATTTCAGAGCAGGGGTAGGTAGGCAAGACACCTGCTCACCCAAGCGTGTAACTAATGATTCCCATCTGAGGTTGGAACATAATCCCCCCATGTCACAAAGCCTCAAATTAAATTGTGCTCCATTGGACGACCCCCCACTTAATCAATGTGGTAAACCCTTAGCACATGATTGCCCCAAGATATCAGACACCAGTAACAAACCAGAGGCCCCGGGTGTAATCTCCATTCTATCCTGGAATGTGGCAGGGCTATCCAACAAAGTAAATACGCCTGATTGGGCTGATCTCGTAGAGGGCTATGACATATGTCTCCTACAAGAGACATGGGCTAGAGAACATCCCACTCGCCAGGGCTTCGCTACCTTTGATACTGAAGCAAAATGGGGAGGAAAGGGCCGACCCTCAGGAGGACTCTCGATCTGGGTTGGGTCCCATTTGGGCTGTAGGGCCACACATCTGGAAACCAATTCTTGTGATTTCCAGTGTGTCTCCCTTGAATGGCCTTGCGGAGAGAAGCTCACATTGATTAACATATATTCAAGACCAGTGGGGGTTGCAGCAACCTCTGGTCCAGTGGAAGACTTAGCACAGTTCCTCGACACACACAATTTTTCCTCCCCTTTAATTATAGGTGGAGATTTTAATCAGCAATATGAACCACTCCCTGATTACCTGGTGGGCATATCTAGTGAGGAGGATGACTTATGGGACATTCCCACCCTGATTGACCCTGCGACCAGGGCATGGTCCCCGCTCGCCACCCAAATAATGTCCCTCACTCTTAGCCACTCGCTGAGGGCGTGCAATGGTCGGATCGAGGGTGACATCCCGCCAAAAAATACCTTTAACAGGCCGGGCCACGAGTCACGGATTGATTACATAATGGTTTCAATCAGGGATTGGAGGAGGGTGAAAGACTTCAAAGTTATCCCCAGACTTGATAGCGATCACAACTTGCTCTCACTAAAATTCGAGATCCTTGGCCGGCCAATAAATAAGGTAGACATTAATTATACATCACAATCTGACCTTCGTGTTAGCCAGCAACAGGCGCAGAATCAAATGGGCCAAATTGCTGGAAAACCATAGCAACATTGAGAGACTCTATGCATTAGTCGTCCCCACCTTGGAAAAAGTGGAGCGTTGCATAAACCACTCAGTCAGCGAATCTGAAATCAATACCACAGGTAGTTTGGGTACACTGGCACAATTGTCTGATCTCGGTAACATCCACCTTGAGCTATGCACCAATCTTGCAGAGGTACTGAACCCAGTGGCCAGGCCTCACAAGTCCAAACAGAGAAGAGCGACCTGGTTCAATGCCTCTTGTAGGGAAGCAAAAACCACTCTATTGAAATCACTCAAAGCACGAGACACTTTAAATATAATCAGGGAGAGACGACTAGCCTACAAATCAGCCCTCCGCACTGCAAAAATAGACTGGGATGAGGGGAATTGGACAAAAATAACAGCTGCCCTCGCTCGTCGAGACTCACAGACTTTTTGGCAGATTGTTAGGCACGGCTCGGCCGAACCACTCGCAGCAGTTGAGGCCAACATAGCACCATCTGTTTGGGAGGAACATTTCAAAAATCTATACCAACCATATAGCAGTGACCAGGGGACGAGTGAACCTGCAGGAGCGTCCGTCTCCACTAACAATAGTGCAATTGCCATGGATGGTTTTAGCATGGAGGAAGTCACCTTGGCAATCTCGTCCCTGCCTGCAGGCAAGGCGCCGGGCCTGGACAGGCTTCCTGGCGATCTTTACAAGCATGAACCTAAAATCTGGGCTCCCTATCTCGGGGTGCTATTTAATGCCATTCTGAAAGGCCTGCCAATCCCTTCCACCTGGCCAGGGGCTGAAATAGTGCCAATTTTTAAAAAGGGGTCTCCCCTCCTCCCGGCAAATTATAGGCCAATAAGCCTAATTGATGTATCCCAAAAACTATTTTCCAAGCTACTGCTAAATCGCTTACATGAGTGGATTAGGGACTTCAACATCCTTAGCCCCTTTCAAGCAGGCTTCAGGGAGAAGGTCTCCACAGTGGACCAGGTCTTTCGCCTCGTCCTCATATACTGGAAAACGGTGCAGTTGGAGGGTGGCAGCCTCTACACTGTATTCGTGGACCTGAGGGCAGCGTTCGACCTGGTCCCGAGGAACAAGCTGTGGGAGGTCCTTGCCAAACTGGGGGTCCCCGAAGGTCTTTTGGACATGATAATCCGCCTCCACAGCACTAGCTTTGCCCAGGTCAGATGTGGCAGGATGGGTGCACTGTCCGAGAGGTTCCCCGTTGGCAGGGGGGTAAGGCAGGGTTGTGTGCTTGCACCGACCCTGTTCTGCCTCTATGTCAACGGGGTAATCACCCACTTAGCGGGTGTACCTAACTCCGACGCCCCAAAATTGGCCGCTGAAAGGGTGCCAGCCATCATGTTTGCCGACGACACACTGCTTCTATCAAAGTCGGCAAAAGGCATCCAGCGCATCCTCGACGGCTTTGTGGACTTCTGTGAGGCCCATGGATTAGAAATTAACGCCATCAAAACGAAATTCATGGTCCTCAACCCCCCACAGAAATTCCACTTTAGTCCAAGTATTGCTCACATCAGGCTTGAAAGAGTAAAAACCTTCAAATACTTGGGAATTGTGCTAAATGACAAATTTACCTGGAGCTCACACCTGGAGAAGGCAACACTTAAACTGACCCAGCACTCGGGAGGCATAATGAAACTCTTGGCAAGTAATAAATCTTCAATCAGGCCCATTGGCCCTCCATTACAGATATACAAATCCCAGGCCAAGGGGGCTGTCATCTATGGATCTGAACTCTGGGGCCATGAAAAAACATCAATGCTGTTGAAGGTGGAAAATAAATTCATTCGCAACCTTGTTGGGTTACCACCGAGCACTCCCCTTGTCCCCCTCAGGATGGACTTAGGCCTATGCCCGCTTGATGAGGATCTGGCTCTACGCCCACTGGCCTTCTGGCGTAGACTATGGACAACTCCAGAATTGGCCAGCTACAGAGAAGGACTCCGGGAGGTTCTTGCTATCCCAGGTGCTGGAAAAATTAAATGGCTCAATTCCATCAAACAAGAATTGGAGGCCCTGGGTCTCTCATCAATGTGGTCTGACCCTCTGAACACGTGCCATATCCTTTCCAAAAAGGAACTAGCCAAGTCATACCGTGAAAGCAAACTTCTCGTGCTACTTAATCATCAACATCTCGGGACTCTGACAGCCTCCTTTTTGTCCCATAAGGTTAACTATAATATGGAACAAACTCTGGACAAAATTTATCCCTCCGTACTGAGAAAATTATATCTTCAGTGGAGACATGGGTCTCTCCCCATTAGAACTCTTACATCAAAATGGAGTGATGATCCAAGCAGCACCTGTCCAGCGTGCAGAATTTCGGATGAAACTGAGCTCCACATCCTTTTTTTCTGCCCAGTTTATCGAGAGATCCAAAGGTACTGGATTGCTCCCTTATGTAGGAATCTGGGATTCGAGAGGTGTCTGGCCGCCTTTAGAGTCTTAAAAACTGATCTGTCGGACCATATTGTATTTGCTATGGCTAAGTACTTGGGCGCTCTTTGGTCTATCAGAAGGAAATGTCTCAAAATACAGACTTGAGTGCAGACTCGTTTTTAGCATACAAGGATTTTTTTACTAGAGATGTTTATGAATTTTATAACTTGTTTTATAAATCATTCAAATGAAATGTTTTAATGTCTATTACAAACGTCTTTTATGGTAAACTTTTACCGAAATAAAGATATTCTGAGCTGATTGCCTCTTACATAATCTTCAATGTCCCTCCCTCACTTTCTATTCAACCCCATATGTACCTTGTCAGAATCTTTTCCAGGACAGATCATTCACCTTTTAGCCAATGGCAATAATATAATTATTTTCTTAGTATGGTCTTTCATTCTCCATATTTTCCAAACCCCTGTTAGAAATAGGGTTTCTTTTTTGTCAGAGTATGCACTCTGTAGAAGCAGAAACCCCTTCTTTAGTCAGGGTAAGCTAAATGCACACCACAAGATATCCTGTGCTCACCCTGTGGTAGTTTGGAATAGAGCAGTCAGTAGAGGCAATGTGTAAAGTATTTGTGAAACACGCACACAAAGTAGAGTAACACAATTAAAACACTACAAAAGTATTCCGCAAAGGGTTAAAAAATAGATTATATTTTTGAGTAAAACAAGACCAAAACGACAAAAATCAGTAGAACCGAGTTATGATTTTCTATGGAATAAATCAAAATGTAGTACATAGAAGCAAATAGCGTGTAGGGGTTGCACTGGACCAGAAGGAATCCAAAGTTCAGTCTGACAGTGATGGAGGGGAGGCCGGCTACAGAACTAACGCAGGCCGGCTGAAAAAGTACCTGGGAACGAGGAAGTTTAGACACTGAAGACTCAATGCGTTGGTTCCGTTCCACGCAGGCAATGAAGGCTTAATCAAGGAACCCCTTTACGATGCAGGTGATGCGTCATTGAGCTTCTTTGTCCATCGTCGTCGAGCCATGCACTCCATCAAAGCGATGTCGTTGGTCAGCTCCTTCGTCGACGTCGAAGAGCAATGTGTCATTTCCGATCGGCTCAAAGTCGTCACTGCATCGATTTTGACGCTTCTGCCCAAAAGAAGTTCACTTTCAAGGGCCCAGGACTAAATTGGCATCACTTGGCAGGGCAGGACTCACTCACAGATGGCAGTGTCCAGGACCTGCAGCAGGGTTGTAGGAAGTCTTTGTTTGTCTGGAGACTTCAGAACAAGGGGCACGTGAGCAAGTCCTTGGAGTCACTCTGGGTTCAATTGATAAGGGTTCAGTCCTTGTCCTCATCAGGGCAGAGATCAGCAGGGAGCATGGTAGCACAATAAAGCACAAACTCAGTTCTTACAGAGAAACAGTCAAGCAGAGTGGCAATTCTTGTACCACAGCAGTCTTTACTCCGGGCAGAGTTCTTCATAGGTCTAGTAGTGTACTGTCTTGGACAGGTCAGAGGCCCAATACTTATACCCAGTTGTGCCTATGAAGTGGGGGTTACCTCAAAGAAGGGTGTTTGAAATGTGTGCATAGGTCATTTTGTCCACAGCCCTGTCTACAGACTATCAGCAGGGGGCAATCAGCCCTTTGTGTGGAAAACAGGACATTGCCTGTTCAGGTGTAAGTATCAGCTCCCCCGCTCTTCCTGCTCGGGAAGAGCTACCAGAATACAGATGAGTTCTCTGTCACAATCACCCTTCCTGTGTGTATGGCTTTCTAGACGGAATGCACAAAGAATAGATGTCACCCACCCCAGATGTGCATTGGGGACAGGTAGCAGGAATACAGAACAGTAAGAGCAGAGAAAGTCCCACTTGCTAAAAGTGACACTTCTAAAATAGTATTTGTTAAATCCAACTTTACCATCAAAGAGGATTTATCATTAGCATTGCAAATATATAAAGCATGATTCAGCTACTCCTTTCTGATCAGGAATTACAGCTTAAAAGTGTATTAAGGTATTTCCAATGCAAATCTGTGAGAGGAGTAGGCCTCACCGCAGTCAAAACACATTTGATTGTTTGCCACTACTAGGACAAGCAAAACTTAACAGTACATGTCCTCCCTTTTACTTACATAACAACCTGCCCTATGGGCTACCTAGGGTGTACCTTGGGGTGTGTTACACAATAGTTACAGACTCCAATTTATAAAAATAAGGGTACATTTATTGGCAGCACGTCAGAGACATCCGGCCAGGTTGAGCTCCAGATGCAACTGGAGAAAACACTGTAGAACACATAATGACTAGAACTCCATGCAGAATGTAGAACACCATACAAAGGTATACACAGCGCATGCAAAAGAGGGCAGGCAGCATGGGTGATGTAATATGGTGTAGGCCTGAATATAGTAAAGGAAAGCACAATAATGAAAGTGGGATGCAACAGGGTGAATTGTGTGTAATAAAAGGAGAGCATAAGGCTTGGCAAATAGTTTTAAATGCCACATCGAAGTGGCAGTCAATTGCACAGACAGGCCCTGCAATAGCAAGCCTGAGACAGGTTTCAAGGGCTATTTGTGTGGGTGGCAAAATCAATGCTGCAAGCCCACTAGTAGCATTTAGGTTACAGGCCCTAGGCATATGGTGTACCACTTTCCAAGGGACTTCCAAGTTAACTATAAATGTCAATTGTGTATACACCAATGTTACCATGTTTAGAGGGGAAGCACATGCACTTTAGAACAGGTCGAGTACTCAGAGTCCTAAGGCTAACAAAAAGAAACAGCAAAGAGAGCAGGTAAGCAGGCACAACTTGGGGGAACATCCCTAAGGATGACAGGTCTAACACCCCCATTGCTTCAGCTTTTGTGGTAGAGAGCCACAAGCTCAGAACTGTTTAAGATCCTGCCACTTATTTCCAAAATATGTCCTCTCTTCTGCATACACATCTTCAAAAGCATTCCCTTTTCATCTCAGGCATATCAATATCCTGGTATCTTTCAGACTGCTTCTTTTCCATCTCCTGGTGCTCCTCTCCCTCCACTTCTCCTTCACTCATGGAAGTCCCTTAGAGCTCAGCTTCCTCCTCGGTCATACGGTTCCAACTTCTCAAATTCACATGATCGATCTACGCCTCAACGCAGCGGAGACCCTTATTAATTCCCTTGGCATTAACAAACTGGATCTATGAAACAGTCTCTCACACCTGCTTCTTCCAGTATTTCGCTGTCTTCACAGATCTGGTTATCAACGTCTCTACCTGCATAATGTTTACCCTGTCTGGCCCACACTGACCTCACCTACTTTTACAAAGATAAGTGACTGTCAGCTCAGAACTACTATGTACAGTATTGAACACCAATAGAAGGGAGACGGAAAAGAAGTTAAACCGCTTAGAGGCCAGACTTATTGAAAAATACCAGACAGCAAGAACAGGTCTTAATGATAGAGATGAAGTGTGGTCGTTATTACGATAACTTGGGTTGGGTTTAGAGATATTCCCTGGCTTGGCAGTAACTCATAGAATGGGTACATTGAGATATGTATACAAGTATGGTATGAAAACACATAATTCATCTGTGTAATCATGTTGTGTTAGTACTAAGTAGACTGTAAAAGATGATGGCATCACATGGGATATAAGGTCCTTTCTGTTTGTAAATAGTTGGCTTTCGACTTTCAAATGGTTTTAAATATTAATTTCATCTAGATGCACGTTATAATTCCCTGAACTGGGTTCCAACGATGACTGGCACGCAAATACAGTTAGCATCCGATTCCTTACCGGGTGAGTTTCATAGTACTTAGACTATGGACTACTGGGGAGTCCATTACCGTGTAATCATATTAAATCTCGCGATACTTGCATGCTTTGGGACGCGAGACGGAGCTCTTCAAAGGAACAGTCCGTTTTTTCTGTTTACACTCAGGAAACGCTTACGGCTTTGCGAGCACAGTGATAGAGGTCAGGGGATCAGTCAATTAAACGGTGATCCAGTACCGTCGTGGAATAGCAGAAGAACCCGTTGGAAGAGTCGAGGAGGTATGGGTACTGGGTTGCCACGGTTGGGCTCATTTGGTAGATGGTGTTATTGGTGATATGAATGTAGCTACACAACTCGGATCTTTGACGCCGTAATACTTATATTGCAGGCTTACTTGTCCGGTGGGGTGGCAGCCCATTTGGAAGGATTCCTATTTTAAGGTAAGCCGGGCATCTTCCCAAAACGGATATTGGTAGTTTGTTTGTGGCCAGGATAGTTAGGATTGGTATTATGTTCTTTGCCTTGTAGCCCTTACGATTGAAAGCACTTGCATCAGAAAGTGGACTCTGTACCTTTGGCTACAATAAATTGGAAGTTGGTATGTAATGTGGACCCATCATTATTTTAGATAACCTAGGTCCACATGTTTTGTTGCCACGGGAAGTGGTTGTATATAGAAAAACACATGGTCGTGGTGGAGGATCTCTTTTGTTTGATTTAGTACCTATTAGAAGACACACAATTTGGTGTTTACTTAATCTATTCGATGCCATACACCTCAGGATGATACACTAGACATTATAGTCACATTGTAAATAGTATCACAATGGTTGTGCACGGGAGAGTGACATGTTTTCCCAGTTTATTTATTTTTGGTCAATACAAATTGAGTTTTTTTTTTAGGGTTCTAGTATGTTTGCCCTCGTAGTCCTGATGAGGCCTGGATTGAACAGAGGCTGAAACGCGTCGACACACTCTTGGAAGACTCCAAAACAAAAAAATTGTGGAACACTGTAGATAAAAAAAATCTATTTAAGAGAGTGCTATTTTTGAGAGAGGTCAAAAGTGGTTAAACCTCACACACTCCTTTTGGTTTAGGTTTTGCTTTGTTTTGGTGATCTAAAGTGAAGGAATGTTATGTTAAAGAATGATACATTGACATCCTTGTTTAAATAAGTGGGGCATTAGAACTGTGAGTTTGGTTCTTAAAAGAAGTGTATATATGTAAAGCAAATGTATATGTGTGTTGTATATATGAATTGTGTACAGTTTTGTTTAATGTAAGAGACCAATAAATCAAGGTTTAATGTGGTTTAATTAAAAGAATAAGTTGAACTACACATTTGATTGTTCTGTGCATTTGGCTATCTGCTTGGAGATACTCTTTGTCAAAAATGATTGCAATTAATTTGTGTTGTGAATGATTAACTTAAGATTGGACAATTGATGGTATTCAGTCTTATAACTAGACAGATATAATAGTGGTCCGTAGGCTTTACTTTGTTTTTCCTTTGTTTGATACCCAAAAGCCTATGGGTTATATGGGTGACCCCTGTAGTTTATTCATGTTTTTTACACTTTTTCAAGTGTGAGGGTTTGAGTGATTGTATTACTTAAGGATAAAATAGATATCCCCTAGTAAATATTGATAGCAACTTAGAGTTCTCCCGATAGCCAAATTTGCAATTTGTAATTTGTAATTTGTATTTGTATTTGTTGATCACATATGTTGTACTGGGACATGTCTACCTATGCACCAAGAGTCTAACTGTACAAATTAATACTTGAGAAATGGTAGAACCTATGGTGGTAAGCTATAGTGAAGATGAAATTAGTGCCTTGGTATCTATAACTCCATCCTTGTTGAGCGGAGATAAAACTGTCTCTGAGATAGCTAATGTTGACAGGATAGAAAGACTAAAACAGTTGAAGAAAAAGAATATTAGGACACACTTGCATGCACAAGTACTATCAGAACATCTGAAAAATAACACTATTCCTGTGGGATTATAGGTTAAAAATATTCCAGTGATCTTTACTACTGATAAAACTTATCTGAAAAGATTTGGGGGAGTGGGCACTAAATGCTCTGTAGATTGGATGGCCCTCTCCGTTGAGACGGCACTAAGATCATATGAAGAGGAACTCAAGGAAATAGAGGCTTTGGAACAAGAAATTGGAGGGGACCCTACCATCAAAGATTGTAAAAAACTGCTGGAAGCAGTTGAAAAAACTATTTCCGAGTTTTCTGTTTACAACACCAATTTAAAAATTTCCAAAGTAGAAAAAGATATTAAGAACTTTAAATCCGAAGAAGTCTATCCTTACTTAAAAGAAGACTTTTTCATTAACAACAATCCGAGTTCTTTAAACTTGCAATATAGAGGAAGAGCCAGAAATAAATTTATTACCTTCTCTGACACCTCTTCTGATTCAGATCAAGGGTCATACAGTGGATACTATCCCCACCCGCAGTTTCCTAGATCTAGACTCCCTTTTTTAGGCAGAGGGAGGTACAGACCATGGGGAGGTGGGCCGAGATGGAGGGGATACAATCAACAAGGGGGACATTAACCACAATACCCTCAACAAGGAATATACCAGCCAACAGAACAATACCCAAATCCAGAGACAGACACCTTCCGCACACGGAAGAAGACATACAGATGATAAATCAAGGAGGAAGTGAGTTAGTCCCCATCTACAATCTGTCGAATTACTCTCCTACGAGCGATGAACTGGCCATCCTAGCTAAGGGACTTACGTTTGTACCATCGAAATTACAAAATCTTGTAGACACCAAGACAGAGGTATTAGGTTTTCTCAGAAAAGTTAGACTTAAAGCCTACTTTCTAGAACGAGAAACCATTGAACAAAAAAACATTAGTGGACTGAAGAACAAATCCAAATTCTTACCGGATAGTGTGCTACTCCCACCAGAGATCTTAATCTTTGAAAATCAGGTTTTACGAGAACTGGATAATTTGCAGAATAAAAAAGCCTACTACAACAACAACTGTAGTAAACTTGAGTTGACAGCATTAAAAAATCTTTCTTCAATTTCAGAAGTAACTGTGAGACCGGCTGATAAAGGCGGAGGAATTGTTTTATGGGAAACTTCTAAATATGAGCAGGAAGTTCTAAATCAGCTATCTAACCAATTACATTATAGATCCTTGGAGAATAATCCATCTCCTAGTCTGAGACAACAGATCTTGGAAATTACCCAAGAAGCTATGGAAGGGGGCTGGTTATGCAAAAATGAATACGAGTTTCTTAACGATGATTCCAAAGATAAAACCCCACACATCTATATATTGCCCAAAGTGCATAAATCATTGACTGACTCTCCAGGAAGACCCATTGTGGCTGCATGTGGGTCAATTTTGGAGCCGTTAGTCAAGTATGTGGATGCATTTCTCCTTCCTTTAGTTAGGAACATTCCAGCCTACGTGAGAGACATTATGGATTTGATATCGAAGGTGGAGGGGTTGAGCTTCAACCCCAATGAACAACTTTTGGCCACCTTCGATATCGAATCATTGTATACGAATATCCCACAGGATGAAGCCTTGGAGGTGATGAGGGTGGTGTTGGATTTGAGAGAACGGCCACACCAAGTTCCCACAGAATTTATCACTAGTCTGGCCAGACTTTGTTTAAAAAACAATTTCTTTAGTTTTAAAGAAAATCTATACTTACAAATCTCAGGTGTGGCTATGGGATGTTGTTTCTCGCCCGAGATAGCCAACCTGGTTATGGCCCAATTTGAGGAGAGATGGATATATAGCGACACCAACCCATTTAAACATCATGTGGAGTTTTGGTGTCGCTATATAGATGATATTTTTCTTATTTGGAAAGGGGATCAAATTGAACTATCGGAATTTCACAATTGGTTAAATTCACGAACTCTAGAATTCAACTTTACCGTGTCTTGTGACAAAGAAAAAATTAACTTCCTTGATGTATATGTCCAACACGATGAAGGCCAGTTGGCTGTCAGTCTGTATACTAAACCTACAGATAAGAATACCTTATTACATTTTACCAGCAGCCAACCACGATCTTTGAAAGAACACCTCCCCTATGGTCATTTCCTCCGTGTGAGGAGAAACTGTAGTTCCAAAGAGGATTATTTTCTCAATGCAGAAAAATTGAAAAACAAATTGATATGGAGAGGTTATCCTAAAAGATTAGTGAAGGTGGCTTTAAAAAGAGCTTGGTATACCCCACGAGAGACACTACTGGTACCTAAAACACATGAAGAAAAAAAGCCACATCTCACATGTGTACTTACTTATGATCCAAGAGCTAATAAGGTGAAAAAACTGATTCTTAACAACTGGAAGTTAATTGAAGATTTGGGTATTCCAAAACCATTATTTGCTTTTAAAAAAGGTAAAAATATTCGTAATCAATTGGTGAAACCGAATCCTCGTACCATAATACCCTCGAGAGATACCCGTAATCTGCTTAAACTGCCACCAGTTGTTGGACATTTCCGTTGTCACAATTGTTTGGCATGCAATTCTACGAAGGATTCCAAGGAAATAAAGATTAATGGGAAAATCCATCACCAAAGATCCTTCTCGAATTGTAACACTAAAGGTACTGTATATTGCATTAAGTGTCCATGTGACAAATTTTACATAGGGCAAACAATACAAGCAGTTAAGAAAAGAATACTACAACACAAATCCAGAGTGAGATGCAACACTGCCGGGGCCCCGCTAGTGTTACATTATCAGAGATACAACCACTCTGAGACTGAGATGGAATGGTCAGTACTATGTACAGTATTAAACACCAATAGAAGGGAGACAGAAAAGAAGTTAAACCGCTTAGAGGCCAGACTTATTGAAAAATACCAGACAGCAAGAACAGGTCTTAACGATAGAGATGAAGTGTGGTCGTTATTACGATAACTTGGGTTGGGTTTAGAGATATTCCCTGGCTTGGCAGTAACTCATAGAATGGGTACATTGAGATATGTATACAAGTATGGTATGAAAACACATAATTCATCTGTGTAATCATGTTGTGTTAGTACTAAGTAGACTGTAAAAGGTGATGGCATCACACGGGATATAAGGTCCTTTCTGTTTGTAAATAGTTGGCTTTTGACTTTCAAATGGTTTTAAATATTAATTTCATCTAGATGCACGTTATAATTCCCTAAACTGGGTTCCAACGATGACTGGCACGCAAATACAGTTAGCATCCAATTCCTTACCGGGTGAGTTTCATAGTACTTAGACTATGGACTACTGGGGAGTCCATTACCGTGTAATCATATTAAATCTCGCGATACTTGCATGCTTTGGGACGCGAGACGGAGCTCTTAAAAGGAACAGTCCGTTTTTTCTGTTTACACTCAGGAAACGCTCACGGCTTTGCGAGCACAGTGATAGAGCTCAGGGGATCAGTCAATTAAACGGTGATCCAGTACCGTCGTGGAATAGCAGAAGAACCCGTTGGAAGAGTCGAGGAGGTATGGGTACTGGGTTGCCACGGTTGGACTCGTTTGGTAGTGGTCGTGGGTGTTATTGGTGATATTAATGTAGCTACACGACTCAGATCTTTGACGCCGTAATACTTATATTGCAGGCTTACTTGTCCGGTGGGGTGGCAGCCCATTTGGAAGGATTCCTATTTTAAGGTAAGCCGGGCATCTTCCCAAAACGGATATTGGTAGTTTGTTTGTGGCCTGGATACTTAGGATTGGTATTATGTTCTTTGCCTTGTAGCCCTTACGATTGAAAGCACTTGCATCAGAAAGTGGACTCTGTACCTTTGGCTACAATAAATTGGAAGTTGGTATGTAATGTGGACCCATCATTATTTTAGATAACCTAGGTCCGCATGTTTTGTTGCCTCGGGAAGTGGTTGTATATAGAAAAACACATGGTCGTGGTGGAGCATCTCTTTTGTTTGATTTAGTACCTATTAGAAGACAAACAATTTGGTGTTTACTTAATCTATTCGATGCCATACACTTCAGGATGATACACTAGACATTATAGTCACATTGTAAATAGTATCACAATGGTTGTGCATGGGAGAGTGACATGTTTTCCCAGTTTATTTATTTTTGGTCAATACAAATTGAGTTTGTTTGTTTTAGGGTTCTAGTATGTTTGCCCTCGTAGTCCTGATGAGGCCTGGATTGAACAGAGGCTGAAAGGCATCGACACACTCTTGGAAGACTCCAAAACAATAAAATTGTGGAACACTGTAGATAAAAAAAATCTATTTAAGAGAGTGCTATTTTTGAGAGAGGTCAAAAGTGGTTAAACTTCACACACTCCTTTTGGTTTAGGTTTTGCTTTGTTTTGGTGATCTAAAGTGAAGGAATGTTATGTTAAAGAATGATACATTGACATCCTTGTTTAAATATGTGGGGCATTAGAACCGTGAGTTTGGTTCTTAAAAGAAGTGTATATATGTAGAGCAAATGTATATGTGTGTTGTATATATGAATTGTGTACAGTTTTGTTTAATGTAAGAGACCAATAAATCAAGGTTTAATGTGGTTTAATTAAAAGAATAAGTTGAACTACACATTTGATTGTTCTGTGCATTTGGCTATCTGCTTGGAGATACTCTTTGTCAAAAATGATTGCAATTAATTTGTGTTGTGAATGATTAACTTAAGATTGGACAATTGATGGTATCCAGTCTTATAACTAGACAGATATAATAGTGGTCCGTAGGCTTTACTTTGTTTTTCCTTTGTCAGCTCAGAACAGAGCACTAGTTATGTTCATCACTCTGGTTACAAGTCCACACACAAAATCTCACCTACCTACATGTGAATAAAATCACCCAATACACGTCAAATCACTTACTATGAGTAGCAAGGAAGCCCAGTTCTTACCACCCACTTAGACACATACACATGTTTGCATTCTTCCACCTACTTACTTGCTTCTCTGTCATTAGAGCAAAGAAAGGAAGAGCTTCCCTCCATTCACTAGGATGGTTCTGAATAAGGAGTCCCACAGATGTTCTGCTGCCAGCATTGGGGTGCTCACCTCACACAATGCAAGAAGTGATCAAGCCGCGTGCTCATGCAACTACTGCTGCTACTTGGTGTGCACCTTAGTTCATGAGTAACTGCCTAGAAGTTTCAGCTGCCATTTTGCCAACAAATGATCAATACTTAATTCATCTACATGTGAGCTCCAAGTTTGTGATCTTGGGCAATGCTTTTTCACAAAAATCGGGTGGTTTACAGCACAAACCATTTAACTCTTCATTTGGGAGTATGTGCGTTTGCAATGGTATGTCAAATGGTTAACAAAGACTAGCTTTTTTTGTTGGCTTTTCATAGTCATTGCAGTCACGTTTGCAGTCCTTCTTGCTGGTCTTAAGATAGTGGAACGGTTCTCGACTTCGGCTCTTGTAGGTCTTAGTTTGCCCGAGATAAGGGCGACCCTTTCCCTTAGCCATGGTGCCACCGGCAGTGAAAAGCCTAAGCAGCCAGTGCCCGCCAAAAGGAGTCCCAAGAGGAAAAAAACAGTAGGGAAAAACTTCTGATGATGAGGAGACTCCAGAAACGAAGGAGAAGATATGAGCCAGGAAACACAGAGAAACCAGAAGTCCAATATGCAGCAGGAGATAAACAGGAACTCAAACTGGAGCAGGAGGTGCCAAGGGAAGGAGAGCGTCAACAGAAGGAATGTACCACCCAAAAAACTGTTGCAGGGAACCAACAGGTGCGAGGAAACACAAACAGGAACAAGGAGTGTTGCAACGCACTGAAGGAAAAGATTCTGCCCCTTTTATATCCAAGAACAGGAAGTACAAAATGGGATCAGGAAGTGACAAGACAGGATCAGGAAGTGACAAGACAGGAACAGGAAGTGAAAAGACAAGAACAGGAAGAGACAAAACAGGAAGAAGACCATTGCCATCTTGGATAGGGAAAGGAGTGAAGAGCAGAATATGAAGGCCGCCATGTTAAGAAGGTAGAACAACCTATCCCCTAGGCCCTCTGGGAGCACGACTGTGAAGGAGAGAAGGAGAAAAGGCAACAAGATGGCCCCAAAGGAGATGACCTACAGGATAATACCATGCAAAAGGTAAGTGCAAGTGTCCCCTAAAAGGCATAGGAAGCCACAGTCTCCACCTGGGAACTGCTGTATTCCTAAGATGTTATGTGAAAGATCTAACGGGCCGATGTGCAAGTCCGCGGCGTGCCCGATGCAAAGAAGCAGCATACGTCGCATTATGGCAATAGCAGGCCACCGTGTTGCTCCACAACGCACTCGAGAAGGAGAGAGAGGCATTGTGGGCTGCACAGCGGCACGTGAAGAGGTAATGGGCAGCGTCGCAGGCCACAGTTCATCTCGCGGAACAACAGTTGCAGCCTTCACCATACTCAATATTGCATGTAGGTCTAACACAAGTTACAGCAATATAAAGCAGTAGTCTGTTCAGCTGGAACAACCCCCAGCCACTCTGAAAGGGATCATCCTCCTTAAGTGCTTGCTCAAAACAAGCAAAGAAACAAAACTAGCAGAACAACCCTAATACGTCTGAAATTACTGATGGTTGAGATGGAAATAACAAGTAAACTAAATTGCTGGATGGATTTCTAACAATACAACAGTCTGTTAAGCCTTATCTATTTCAATTTTGAAACGTATTCTGTCAGAATTCTGTCAATCGCTACTACAAGAGCAAGGAACGCTAATTTATCGGGCCTTTCCCACAAATATTCACACTTCTGCAATTGACCCAAACAATTTTAAACTTGTAACTTTCCTTATGAAATTGAGAGAGCTCATTGTTTTGTTGTTTGGATCAGACCCAAAAGCTAGAAGCCCCTAATCTTTTTGGCAAAATCATATTAAAAGAAAAGGTCATCACCCTTTTACAAGGAGGCTTTTATGTCTGGTATTGGCCTAGATATTTAGCTTTTACTAAAATTATTTGCATGAGTTAGTTACTTTTAGGGGTTTTCAGCCAGCCCTTCACATCCATTGGTCTGTTAAGGGGTTATTCAAAATTTTCAGCTGCCCATTACAGCATACAGCAGGGGCAATGGGTCTGCCTACTTCAGCCGCTGGCCAACTTCCCAGTGAGTGATGGCATTCTGCCCTTTCACAAGGAGCAATCCACACAAATAAGATTCCCTTCAGAGCCAGGCACTACTATGGCAATGTGTGTTTTTGAGACCACAAAAAAGGTTTCCTGCTTTGAACACTATATTTTCTTTTAATTTATAAGGACCCTGCAGCTTCCCCAACTATAACGTTTTGTAAAATCTATGACAAAACAAAAACAGCAATGATAAAATCAACAACAGACATATTAGCTTTGCCAATGATTTGTTTTTATTTCTGAACCCTGAAGCTGTTAAGGAACTGATTCTTCATCTTAATGAAAGTGAAAATGGTGTACATACATTGTAGACCTCTTTATTTATCACTGCCAAGACTACCACACTAGGAAGACAACTTTGAATGTCAAAAAGTACCCCCCCTATCATCACTCTTTCTTTAATTAACCATGTCTTCTATTATGCTCCCTGTATTATTTATAGATATAGTGAGATGAAAATAAAGAGTAGTAGAATAGCCAAGTGCATTTTAAAGTTTAAGTAAGTTAGGTCTAAAGCAATTTGAAGGCAGGAACTCAATGAGATCCTAAGGTCGGAGGGCTGGTTATTGTCTCTGTGGGATAAGGGGGGGTAAGAACATATATGCAGTTTCTCTATATTAACAGACCTGGGATGCTACAAATGATATTTACACACCAATATTTTTGCACTGCAAAAAGTATCTATTGCATTTCTGTTGGGCCTGGCCCTTTTGCAGTCTCCCCCAGATTGTTGCCTTTTTTATTGTTGGCTCTATGACTCTATGCACTTATTCACTGCTAGCCTGTGGTAAAATGTGTGTGCTCTCTCCCTAAACACAGCACAATTGCCATCTACCTGATTGGTACATTTAATTTATTTGTAAGTCCCCAGTAAATCGTACTACTTGTACCCAGGGCCTGTAAATTAAATGCTACAAAAGGCCCTACAGCACTCAATGTGCCACCCACCAAAGTAGCACTTGAAAACATGTCTCAGCCCTACCATTTCAGCCTGCAGTGCAGTTTTAAATTGCCATTTTAACCTGCCAAAATTTTGCCAGGATTAAACCTTATTTATTTTATTTATTTTATTTTACCGATTTGTAGAGCGTGTGGCTGCCCGCGAGCGTCCCAGCGCTAAATGACAAAAAACCAGATGTAGATGGAACCTCACGGGAACAGCCAAGTTTTAAGTGCTCTGCGGAATGAGAGAAGGTTGGGTTGGGCTCTGATGTCTGGGGGTAGTGTGTTCCATAGTTTGGAGGAATTGTATGCGAACAGTCGACCGCCAGAGCTGGCTTTCCTAATTCTAGGAACAGAACCTAAATTGCAATTTGAGGATCGAAGCGTTCTTTTGGTGGTGTGAGGTGTGATGAGGTTTTGTAAGATTGGTGGGGCCTTACTATGTAGGATTTTATATGTTGTGCAGAGTGCTTTGAATTGTATTCTCTCCTGAACGGGCAGCCAGTGCAAGGCGTTCAAAGCGGGTTTGGCTGAACAGCGGCGATGGGTTCCTGTAAGGATGCGGGCTGCGGTATTTTGTACTGTCTGGAGCTTTGACAGTACTTTTTTAGGAGCCCCCAGATATAGGGCATTGCTGTAGTCCAGGCGAGACAGCACGAGACCATGGATTAGGAGTTTTTGGGATTGTGCTGGGAGTAGGGGCAGAAGTTTCCTCGCTGACCGTAGGAGGCTGTGGCACATACCAGCCGTTTTCCTTGCTTGGGCGGAAAAATTGAGGCCTTCGTCTAGCCATATTCCTAGGCTCTTGATTTCCTGTTTCGGAACGGGTGGAGTACCCATGCAGGATGGCCATAGGGATTTAGAATGGTAGAGTGATTTATTGCCCAGGATCATTATCTCTGTCTTGTCGTTGTTCAGTTTGAGGTGGGAGAGGTTCATCCATTTAGTTATTTCAATTAGACAGGTTTGAAGGTGAGGGAGTGGTCTTGCTGACTTAAGGATACTACCAATTGGGTGTCGTCAGCGTAGGTTAGGAGCTTGATCCCCAAAGGGGTGACGATTTTTTCAAGGGGGGACATGTAAACATTAAAAAGGGTCGGGCTCAGGGACGAGCCCTGAGGGACCCCACAGCTGATGGCCGTGGACCTGGACGTGAAGTTGCCGTCTGCTACCTGGAAGGATCTATTATCAAGAAAGGATTTAAGCCAAGCCAGGGCCGTTCCCGCGATTCCAAGCTCACTGAGCCTGTGGACCAGCATCGAGTGGTTGACGGTGTCGAAGGCCGCGCTCAGGTCCAGGAGGATCACTGCCCCTGATCCTCCTGAGTCCATGATTTTCCTTGCCTCTTCGACAACCGCCAATATCGCAGATTCTGTGCTCTGGCCGGGCCTAAATCCAGTCTGGGAAGGCTCCAGGAGCCCATTGGTTTCGAGATGGTGGGATAGGATGTGATTGACGTGCTTCTCAGCTATTTTACTAATGCCTGGGAGCAGGGAAATCGGCCTGTAATTGCCTAGTTCCAGTGGGTCCAGGTGTGATTTTTTGATCAACGCTTTCACCGTTGCTTTTTTCCAGCTAGGGGGAACGATGCCGTGTGTGAGTGAGCTGTTGATTAGTTTAGTCAGGTAAGGGAGAATAGTGGGCCCAACTAATTTAAGGATGTTGAGTGGTGCGGGATCTGTAGGGCAACCGCTTTTGATAGAGTTGAGTATAGGAAGGAGAGTGTCTATTGTCAGGGGAGTGAAGTGTGACAATTGACATGCTGTTGCATGGTGTGTACGACAGGACTGGTCGACAATAGAGGGAGCGTCCGAAGTTGGCGGTGGAAGGGAGTTGATGATGTTTGTTATCTTCAGATTAAAGAATTCTGCAAGTTCATTGCAACGGGTAGCTGACGGCTCTACTAGGGGGGGGGGGGCTCCGGCACTTTGAGAAGTTTCTTAGCTATTTGAAACGTTTCCCGGGATGAGTTGGTAGATGGTCTGATTTTCTCCTCGAAATAGTTAACTTGGGCGGCTTTAAGTGCTTTTTTATAGTTAAGAAGGATTTTTTTATATTCAGTTTTTTTTGTGGGATCGAACATTTTTCTCCAGTCTCTTTCTGATCTCTTGCATGCTTTCTTTAGGAGCCGCATTTCCTGGGTAAACCATGGGGAGGTAGCTTTACCCCGAGGTTTACCGGAGGTTTTTTTTGGAAGCGTTATATCCAGTGTATCTCCTATCCAAGTTGAAAACTCTGCGTCCGCGTGAATGGGGTTGGCGTCAAGTTTAGGGGGGGATCGCTCTAGATGGAGTTTCCATTTTTCTGGATCTAATTTGGACCAGGAGCGCGTGGGCTTGTTAGGTAGGGTTGTGAGACATGGAGTGTGAGTCAGCTGCCAATTTAGTGGGACTAAGAAATGGTCAGTCCTTCCTTTTTAATACTTATAAGTCACTCCTAAGGTATGCCCTGACTGCTGGGTGCATGGTATTTAAAAAGTAGGACACGTTTATTTGAGTTTTTTTTGTCCTGGCAGTGAACAATGTGTAAAGGTATTTTTTTACTGTGGTAAGACTAATCTTTGCCGTTGACTATTACTGGGTTACATTTTAGTAAATGATAACTTTGGGTCGGGAGCAGATAGAGATATGCTGTTTAGACTCAAATGAATTGGAAAAGTTAGATTTGCCATAAAAATGCTACTATTAGAAAGTTGCCATTTTCGTATGCCAACCATATGTGCCTTCTGCTACTATCCAGGGTAATATGACTGTGAAAGTCTCTGCTTTTGGAATTGTGTATTTCTCCCAGACAGTGAAACAAAAGGCACTATGTGGGGAAGGATGGGCCATCCTCCCAGGATGGCTGGGGGCAGAGCTGTACCCTGCCCCACTTACACTTCAAAGGGGTTGCCTCTAGTACACACAAAGGACCCTGACACCAGCCTTTTATCACACCAGGCAGTTTGGGGCCATGACAAGGGAAGAACTTTCCAGTTCCATGCAGCAGCCACAATGTGTCAGTTCTGCTTGGCTTTGCACCATTGAGGAGAAGCACCAATTCTGCTGGATCCACAAAGGCTGGCAGAGCACCTTAAGTCCAATTCCAAGGGTCCAGGACTAGGGTGACATCAGTTGGCAGGTTAGAATCACTGGTGCCGGTGGAAGGCAGTTGGAAGCCTATTGAGTCCCTGAGGCTTCAGATCAGGAGGCCAGCCAACTAACCTTTGGAGTCACTCTCAGTTCTGGGATCAAGAGATGCAGGTCCAGTCATCAAGAGATGCATGTCCAGTCATTTCTCACTGAGGTTAGTGAGCAGCAGGTCAGCACAGCAAGGCATTATCCCAGCAAGGCAATAGTCCATCAGGCAGCAGTCCAACAGAGTGGCAGTCCTTTAGCAGCACAACAGCCCTTCACCCTGGCAGAGTCCACAGGTCCAGAAGTGTACCTACGAGTTTGTGCCTGAGGTCCAGTTTTACAACCTAGTTTTACCTATGAAGTGGGGAGAAGCTTCTAGAGGCAGGCCTTTGAAGTGCACAAGTGTCCCGCATTCCTGGGCCAGAATCCAGCCTAACAAGAGGAATTATGCAGCCCTTTGGGCGGAGAATTCACACAGGCTATTCAAGCTGTGCCCAGCTCCTCCCTCCCATCCTGCCAGCGATGGCCCATCCAGGCACACATAAGCTAACTATTGTGTGTGGCTGTCTAGGAGGAATACACAAAGCTCAACTATCAGCTACAGCCAGTCATGTGACCCAAAGACATGCTGCAGTAACCAAATGACTAGGACAGGAAAATGCCAACTTTCTAAAAGTGTCCTTCTCATAATTGTAAATTAAAATCCAATTTCACCATAAGTTAGTATTTTTATTTAAAATTCCAAACACACCAAACATGAACTGCTTACCTGCTCCAACTTGGAAAGAGCAGCTTATTAAATGTAATAAGGTAACTCCCATATTATCCTATGAGAGAGGTAGGACATGCAGCAGTGAAAAACAAATGTAAGAGTTTTTCACCACCAGGACATGTAAAACTCAAAAGTAAATGTCCTCTCTTTTAAATATAATGCATCATACCCTCTGGGCTTTCCAGGCCTACCCTAGGGGTGATGTATATGTATTAAAAAGGAAGGTTTGAGCCTGGCAGGCCCTCTAGTAGCATTTCATTTTCAGGCCCAGTGTACAGGTAGACCCCCTTTACTAGCTACTTATAAGAAAATTAAATATGCCATTTGGGTATAAGTCAATCTTACCATGGTTTAAGGAGCGAGCAGAAGCACTTTAGCACTGGTTAGCAGCGGTAAAGTGCGCAGAATCCTGAAACCAGCAAAAAAAAGTCAGCAAAACAAGAGGTATGAAGGTAAAAAGTTAGGGGGAAAACCACGCCAAGGATGCCAGGTCTAACACTTCTCCTACCAGAGTCCAAAACCTGGCACTTACAAAATGTTCCACAAAAAACTGCGTGGAGTACCGACACAAGACCAGGACCTCCTCTACTAGCCGATCCTCCCAAGGTACATCCCAAGCCTGACTTTGCTCCCGATACGTTCTTCTCAGCATCAGCAAATCCTCTTCAGCTGAGACTCCTGGCACCAGTATTGAACCTGGTGGAGCCCTCTTTGGCTAGAGCCTGCAGCCTCGTCCCGCTGGGTGAATCTGAGCTCCAGAATAAATTCTAAGTCTGAATGTAGAAATATTCACTGGGTTTGAGTACGACCAGCACCCCATCAATGAAGATGACCTCCTAGGCATGTAAATCCAGCTTCTCACAGTCCCAGCTTTTTCTTGCCTTTGCCAGTGGCTTCAATAAATCTTGTCCAGTGGCTCCCCGTTGTCGACAATGCTTTCTTGAATACTGCCTGCTGCCTGGCCCTTCTAATACTCTACCTTCTCCAGGACTTTTCTCAAAAACTTTTCTTAGTCTAATCTTGCTTACTACACCTCTTGTATCTGACCCACTCTCCATCACAGTCGGCCTTTACTTTTGACTTTACCCCAGTCTCGGGTGACCAGATACCTGAAGTTGGGGTTTGATCTTGTAGGAGCTATTTGTCAATAACACTTTACAAATTCATAACTCCGATTCTACTAATTAGATTAAATTTGTTTTGGTGTCATTTGATTTATTCAATTTACTCTTTTTTTAAAAATTGGTGTGGGAGTTTTCTTGTGTTGTGTTTTCACTTTATTACTGATTGTGTGCTGCATATATACTTTACATATTGTCTCTAAGTTAAGCTTGACTGCCTTTGTGCCAACCAACCAAAGTGTTAAGCACAGGTTAATTTCGAGACTTTTTGTAGTTCACACTGACAAGGATTGTGTTTATTATTTGAGTGGCACTTCCACTCCTCTCAACTATTAACCCAATCTGTTTCATCAGAGCACAAGACTAACCCAATAACCAACAAATGTAGGATAATTATTATTAACTACTGGGTTAACCACTAATTTAGGGTTAAGGACTACCGTGATTACCACCATAAAGCAGTTCAATGCCTCATGTGGGGTATTATGTGCTATATAAATGCAATTAAAATGCAATTACAATAGAATACATTAGACAGAAGCATTGCGAATAAAAGCAGCTTCTAACAAAATAAAACAAATTGAAAAGTATTGAGCACAAAAAACGACGTTCCTAGTATATCATGCACTCCCTACTTGCTTTGTGGTGAGCCAATAAGACTACCACGTGCTGTCGCCAAAAACAGGGACTGCGCCTCATTATTCCCACTTTCACTAAAAAGACTGCGCTTTACAGTGATGGCGGCAATGGCAGCATCTAAATGTGCAGGTCCCAAATCTCTGCTGTGGCGATTCACCTCTCTGGCTATCACTGCCCCCCTTAGCACACCACCAGCTGCTATTGAAATCTAGGAAATCAGTAGGGGATTTTATTCCTATTTAGTGCCGATATTTATTGTTATTTGCTAGGTTCAGGCGAGCAATAATCAGGTTCAAAAGTCAACCTTTGAGGCACACTCTAAAGCACTATGATTCAAATGTTGAGCCAATCAGTTAATATTGGACTGCCCAAACGGACTGGCAAAACTACTCTTTGATACCCCTTGTTTTGTATTTTATCATGAGCAATAAATACGACCTATTCTGAGTTTTTGGGGAATAACATGCTGATTTTGGAGCTTACCACACAACAATCTGCATGCCTCAGTACATTCCATATTGTTTTTCCCTCTTAAATTTTAGCAGGTTTTACCTGTCGGAATTTAACAAAGGTAGATGTATTAAATGCTCCCAGTAATTGCGGGTGCAGTAAATACACCCAAAACAGAATTCCGACCCCTGCAACAACCATTGTGGGACGTTCCCGCCCGAAAATGTCTGAAGGACTAAGCCAACCTTCCCAATATAAGGGTATGTTGTGATGCTTGCTATAGCTTGTTAAAATGCCAAATTGCAACTAGACAGTCGTTTTTGACAACGTTATATAAAACCTCAACCAAATAATTTTACATATAATTTTCAATACAGTAATTCGATGACGACTAGACGAGGTTAAACATTATGCACACATCTCATGAAATGTATTCTCTTATTGATAAAATCGTCATAGTATCAGACAATAAATATACTGCATGGGGCGGGTTAGCATGTCTAGTTTGAATGATGCCACTGTCAGCACTGATGCACTGTGAAGGCAACCATTTAAGTTGCTTCTGCTGGAGACTTGACTCAGGCTGGAACATTTCTGCAAACTGATGGGCACTCGAGCTGTTTAAGCAGCGGTACATCACGTTTGTTAAGTGAGGCGGGCCTCTTTCTTGTTATTTATTAAACAGTCCCGTTCATCTTCCCTTTCATGGCCATCTCGGTTTCCTCTGGGCTTCCTCTGCGAGACGTCATATGCAGCTCATGCTTTTTTTCACCCTCCTCTTTCATGTATAACCCATTTACTGCACGCCGTTCGTGAAGGGCTGCCTCATTCTGTGCTTGTCCACTGTTTTCCATATGAGCTTTTGATACTGTGGTCCAACTGCTGAAGTACCTTTACATTTGCAAATAAATTAGGCATCCCGTTTAAAGGTCGACAGGCATGCTATTGACAATATATTGTAGTGAACTGTAATGTACTGAAATGTAGCACAGTTCAAACAGAAATGCTGATGTTAGAGAAGAGGAACATTTTTAACATTCCATGTAAAGACAAGCTGGAGCATCAAGGCTTAAATTTACAGCTATGTCAATCAGTGGTGAAAACAATCTAAGCCTCTGTAAAAACTGGACAATTCTGCGTTACAATTTAAATGTTAAGGAGGGAATAGTGAATGGTGCTATGGGAAAAGTGATAGACATCATCACATATCCCAATAAAACTGACTTGAGTACATTTTGATCAGATTTTTTTTTTTTTGAATACACAGAGGAGCCAAAACAAATAGGTAGGTGTAGTGCTACGTTCCTGTTAGTCAAAGATATGTATGTACATACAGGATAGCTTCCCTTAGGTTTGGCCTATGTTGTCACCACCCATAAATCTCAAGGTTTAAGTGTGGATGTAGTACTTATAAATTGAAAAGTGGAGCAAGTAGCAGAACTGGTTGGGTGTCAGTTCTCCAATGTATCTGGAGTTAACTGTTATTGCATTGTAGGTCTCAATGTCCTCTTTGTGTCACCTCTAGTGATGCAGGGAATTGAAGAAAATAAAAACAAACCTTTTGGTAGAGAAAACTGTCAAATCTGGGCTAGTCCAGCAAGATGCATATCACTCTGAGACAGGGGTACGTGATTATGCTGACACATGTACTGGTGTCACACAATTTACTTTGAATTCTCAAGAAGATAGTCAAGAATTTCTAAAGGTGATGTTGGTAGGTGTGGCCGGCACAGGTAACAGCGGTGGGGCGGGCGTTGGGGTGAGGCGGGGCGGGATGTTGACAGATGACGGTGAACGCAAGGTAAGCGGTTGTATTTATTTTTTATTTTACTTTCCCTATCCCATCGTCTGTCCACTCTCCACCCCACCCGCCCCGTCCACCACTGTTACCTTTGCTGGCTGCGCCTGGATGATGGGCATTCTAGAAAATGAGCAAAATACCAATAAATCATTTCTTGGAAGTAAGCTATTCATGGCAACATGAATGTGAGAATTGTCAATACACCTCAACAACTCACATTCACTCAGAGCGATTTCTATATCTAACCATACCAGATTATAAATGTGTGCCTTCTGACAAATTAAAAAACGTTGTGCAAAATAATGTATGTTAATACAGTAAAGCACAAGTTCTATCAACCTTAATTGTTGAGCTCAATAATACATGTCATCTTAATGCAAAAAGCTGTAGAGAGCTGTAAAAGCAAAACTGAAATATCCAACTTTCAAGATGGACAGATTTAACTTTCAGGGAAAACATTATTATTATTATTTATTATTTAAAACACTTGTATAGCGCGGCTGTCACCTTACAGGCATCCTGGCGCTGAGATATCTCCGGGGGGGAAGCACGTGAGGACCAGCAATACAGTGGCCAGCAGGTTAATATTTAGGAAACAGCCAAGTCTTGACACTTTTCCTAAAGGGAAGGAGTTCTTTCGTTCGACGGATGTCTAGGGGCATACTATTCCAGAGTTTAGCAGCCGCAACTTTGAAAGATCTGCCT
Source organism: Lissotriton vulgaris (assembly GCF_964263255.1). NCBI lineage: Eukaryota > Metazoa > Chordata > Amphibia > Caudata > Salamandridae > Lissotriton > Lissotriton vulgaris. The sequence goes on along the minus strand of NC_141693.1, from coordinate 483,242,301 downwards.
CCTGTCCAAGCTTTTTTAAATCTCGGCACTTTTACAAGGCATGCCGTTGTAGAGCGAAGTGCTCTGGTTGGAGAGTACCAATGAAACATGGCTTGCAGAGAGCTGGGCCCAAGTCCATGCAAGGCCTTGAAAACAAGACAGAGGGATTTAAAGGCCACTCGTTGTTTCAACGGGAGCCAGTGGAGTTCGGCCATCGCTGCTGTGGCAGAAGATCTCCTCGGCCAACCAAGGGCCAGTTTAGCAGCGGCAGATTGTACTCTTTGAAGTCTGTCCAACAGGAAGACCGGAGACTCTAGTAGCAGCGCATTACAATAGTCAAGGCGACTTAGAATAGTGCACCTGACTATTAACGCTCGGGCCTGTAAGGGGAGTAGTGGCAGGATCTTACGTAGGGATCAAATGAGGGCCGAACAGGTGGACACTGTTTTCACAACCTGGGCTTCCATGCTGAGTTTGTTATTCATCATAACCCCTAGGTTGCGAACATACACTACAGTTGCTATTCTTTTCCATTTCCATGTCCATATATAACACATATACATCTAGGCACACTGTCACACATACATCTAGAAAAGCATGTACTCAAACATCCACGGTGGTGCCTGGAACCAGAGGTCCAGTTGCATAAGGACCGCATGGCCAGGCATTTGGCCGGTTGGTGGATCCATGGATCCTAAACTGAGCTAAAAAACATATTTTTCCCTTCTTCATGATATAATTGCTATTATTATTTTGTTTCTAGAAATGTTAAGACAAATTAGAACCATTGCTAATGAAATTTAAAAATAAAATCTTGGATTTTGTTTTTAAAAAGAAGTAAAACAAATAAAAAAAACTACTTACATGCTTAATAAATGTTACTTTAAATCATATTAATTGGAAAAACACTTGAAATTCACTGAAAAAAGGGTCAAAGTGACATTATAGATAGGTGCACAATAAATATTTGGTTGTGTTTTCTAAGGACAAAATAAAGACATTCACAGAAAAAACCTAGAGGTTCTAGTATGGTGACATATTTGAGTGAATTCCTTAAGTTTTAAGCACTAAAAACCACTGAGATTTACCAGTTATAGCTCACTGTGCTAACTATAACTTGCATCCCCACCATGCACGGCTTATGAACTCACATATTACCTCACTAAAGGCATGTTTAATGCCATCATTGATGACATCAATGATGACATCTCAAATTACCTAATTGATGACATCACTCATCGTCTTGCACGTTGTATTACCCTACATATTACACCATTCTTGACATATTCTATGATATCATTGATAAAATCACTGCAATATTTGCAGTGATGAGAAAACTGTGCATAGAGGGAGAGCGAGTTATAGTTACCTTATGGCACAAGTTATGGTTACTTAAGATAACTAACTTCCCCTAACTAAAACGTTACTTTAACCTTGTTTTTTCCCAGTGAATATCTAGGTTTTTTTAAGGTAAAGTAATATTTTGCTTCCATACATAAAATGAACCCCTTGCTATGCATAGCCTTCGGCCACAGGCAGCAAACACTACGGTGATCATATGTTGGTTATTTGAGTTTAAAACGTTATATTGATACTGAACATTTCACCTAACTATAACATTACTTTAATCTGTGTTATTTTCAGTGAATATACATGTTGTTATAAAAAAATTAGATAGATAGATAGATAGATAGATAGATAGATAGATAGATAGATAGATAGATAGATAGATAGATAGATAGATAGATAGATAGATAGATAGATAGATAGATAGATAGATAGATAATCAAAACCATACCCTTTCAGGCATAGAGTGCTGCATAAACTACACAAAAAAAGGAGCAGAGAACTCTGGGCAGTTCCCAAGTTTAGGTAGAGAGCAGCTCCTATGTAGAGCACCCTACAACACCAGCAACACTCTGAATTTGCTCATCTCAAATGTCTGCTTTTCTATGAAAAACAAATGTAAGCATATGATTAGCACAGTGCCATCCACTCCGAAGTACTAAGGGACAGTCTTTTGCCATTTCTACACCAAAGTCTTTAAGCATAGGTTTAGCATATTTCCATCCATGCCGAGCTGTAAAATGCAAAAGCCTTTTATTACTCCAGGCACAGTATTACAGCTTTGGAATGTTAAAATACCATTCAAGCTAACTTGAAATGAATAAAAGAAAACCCTAGGTTAATCAAAGAGGATAGGACACTTGTAACCACTTTGCCAGGAGATGTATATTGTAAAACCCTCATAAACGCCGTGTTATTCGAAGTAGCGGTTTATCTTGTTCTCCGCCCCACACATGCGTTATGGCAGTAGTCATTGGGTTAGACAACTCGTGCTTTTGCCGGCCTCGCCCGAGGCAATCTCTGGTGTATCGTGGCAGTATCCAGAGAAAAAAAGAAGTTTGTAACCCACTGGTAAGGTAGAAGTTAAAAATAGTCTCCAATCAACGAATTGGACTTTAATAATGTCGTTGGATAACTATAATAAAAATTGTAATGGGTATGCTATAGGGACTGAGTTAAGGGTCCTCAGCATATCACTTTAATGGAGTACGTCGACATGTTTCAGCTCACTGGGCCCGTAGGTCTATGGGGCTTTCGTCAGGACACAAAAAAACACATACAATACAAAAAATATATAAAGTATTTTCACTATTTGTGAAATGAAACGGGTGACTAAAATTTGATAGTTTTACCACTCAGGTTCAGCATTCACCACCTAAGAACGAGAAATGGGTCAGTACCTGGCATTATTTTTAGTGGTCAGAGCATGCTACATTTCTATGCTTCGGGTGTATTAAATTTACACATTTACTATTGGTCAGTACATTTAGTGAAAACTATCTATAGAGACACTCATAGCTTTAAGCATAGGTTTAGCATATTTCCATCCATGCCGAGCTGTAAAATGCAAAAGCCTTTTATTACTCCAGGCACAGTATTACAGCTTTGGAATGTTAAAATGCCATTCAAGCTAACTTGAAATGAATAAAAGAAAACCCTGTCATACTGTGCCTGGAGTGATAAACGACTTGGATGGCACTGAGATGGCATTAGTGATGTTACTGACCATGTCATGAGTAATGTAATATTTGAGGTCATAAGCAGTGCATTATGGGGGCATAACATATAGTTAGCTGTTTCATTTCACTAGTTTTGTACGGGTGAAATCTGAGCTTCATTATAACTTCCATGTAAACTTTGGTCTTTTTAGTGAATTTCTACAATTTTTAAATTCTATTTCCTAACTATAACATCCCTGCAACCTTTGATTTGTAGGTGACTTTCTAAGGTTTTTTAATTTTAGTCCTAACTTTAACCTTAAACCTTTGAGAGTTAGTGTGTGGGTGAGTGCATGATTGTCTCAGTGGGTGTGTAAGTGAGTGCATGAGTGTCTCAATGGGTGTGTGAATGTCTTAGTGGGTCTGTGTCTATGAGTGGGTACATGAATGTCTGAGTGAGAGTCTCAATAGGTCTGTGAGTAGGTGTGAGAGTGACTGAGTGGTCTGTGAGTGCCTCCATGGTTATGTGAGTCTGTCTGTGAGTGTCTGAGTAGGCCTATGAGTGAGTGCATGAGTTTCTCAGTGGGTCTGTGAGTGGGTGTGTGATTCAGAGTGGGTCAGTGAGTGAGTCTCTGAGTGGGTCTGTGAGTGGGTGCATGAGTATCTGAATGTCTGTCTGAGTGGGTGTGTGAGTGTTTGAATGGGTGTCTCATTGGTTGTGTGAGTGTCTGAGGGGGACTGTGATTGACTGTATGAGTCTCTGAATGGATCTGTGAGTGGGTGTGTGAGTGTCTACATGGGTCTGTGAGTGGGTGCATGAGTGTCTGAGTGGGCTCATGAGTCTCTAAGCGGGTTAGTGAGCAATCTGGGTCTATGAGTCAGTGCATGACTCTCTGAGTGGGACTGGAGATTGACTGAATGAGTCTCTGAGTGGATGTGTGAGTGGGTGTGTGAGGGTCTGAGTAAATGTAAATGTATGTGACTTGTAAAGCGCACTGCTGCCCTGAGGCATCATGGTGCTGTAGACCGCTGGGGAACCCGTCCTGGCTATCCCTGTGAGATGTTCCCTACTTGGTATCTCCAAGGTGAAACCAGGCATCCCCGGCGAATGTGGGGGGCCGTTGTAGAGATGAGGCAAGCTAATGCCCAGAGTTGCCGAGTGTGATCCCTGGTTAGAGTAGGCACCGAGGCGAGAATTATCGAATCCGCTGACCCTGGTCCAAGACCCTGCCGCGTCGGGAATTGAACCCTGGTCCCGGGCCGTTCTCTGCTTCCGGGTCTGCCGCCTCTAACCAGTGAGCCACACCACTGCACGAGTGGGTCAGTGAATGGTTGTGTGAGTGTCTGAGTGCTCGCTGTTTTGCCCACTTCTGCTCTATTTGACCCTTTCTGCTTGTTTTTCTACCCTGTTTTGCTTTTCTGCTAATTTTTCTGCTCACTGTTTTGCCTTTTTTGCCTCATTTTTCTGTCTTTTGTTTTTCTTATTCTCCCTCTAAAAGGTGGGAAGGGGGCCACCGTAATTTCAGTGGGGATGGGGCTGCACATCCGCTCTCCCCTGGCCGATATCGACCCCGGGGACCACATCCCCAGGGCCTACCATAATTCAGTGGGGGACGGCCCCAATTTTGACTCCGGGGACGCCATACCCCAGTGTACAGCCGCAAATAAATGGGGGAAGAAGGTTGCGTGCCCCCCCCTCCTGGGTCCAATTGTTTCGCTGAGGACCCATTCGCCTGGGCCTGGCCATTATTCAATGGGGGAGGGGGCTGCACAACTCCCTCCCCTGGGCAATTTCAGCCCCGGCGGGGACCCAAACCCCGGGGGCCTGGCCTTAATGCAATGAGGGAGAGGGCCGCATAGGCATAGCGTTATATTGCCAAGTCAAATTGGCAGTTTAAAACTGCATTCAGGCTGCAATTGTTTTAAAGTACTAATTAAGTGGGCGGCAATTAAGCGACCCATGTCTACTAGTAGCATTTCAATTACAGGCAATGGGTATAATGTTATACCACTTCACAAGGGACTTATAAGGTAATTAAATATCCCAATCAGGTGTAAGCAAATTAAACCAAGTTTAGGGTAGTTAGCACAAGCACTATAGCAGTGGTTAGCAGTCCTAAGGCCAACAATAACTAATTCAGCAAAAAAGTGGAGAGTAAAATGCATTATGTTCGGGTGACCCTGCAGAGAGGGCCAGGTTCAACACTCTCTTACTGCCATGTTCCTAGAGGTGCAAGGGAATTATCTATTTCTTTCTGATGTAATAGTAAGCTGTACAGAAGAACAGAAAAAGGGCTATAGGTTCTGCATGCACCTTTCTGGAAGGAAAAGGTGTTGGGAAATCCATGTTTGGGCACCACTTGTTGTGGAAACAGTTAACAAATAATCCTATGTAAAATTATATAAATAGTGATCCTGCCTCAGCTGCTTCCATCTGATCTAAAGACTGATCAAATTCCAGTACATTTTTTTAAATCTAAAAATCTCTCAGTCAAGTAGCCCAATTTCAAGTTTTACCAGCATCTTACCTGGATATCTAGCCAATATCGACCTTTAACTGTGGTAGTTAATTCTTTGGAAACTGACTCGGTATTATCCCGGTCTTTATAGAGGCTGAACGTATAAAACCAACACTTGATGCTACCAAATAAAACTTCTTTCCATCCCTTATCAGGTTTTCTCAGTTCTGAAAATGCTTCTTTATAGAGTCCCAATGATTTGTTAGAATATAATCCCAGCAAATACAACAATGGTTTAAGAATGTTTGGCTAATTCTGCTACACTGGCACAAATCCATCTGCATTGGAAACGTTGGTGTACTTTGTGGTATATTAAAACGTGCTTGCATTAATTTATTTTCCATGTGGACAAGATTATTTAAATTACAATTACCCCAAATCTCTGAAATATATAAAGCTGCACACAGCCCTTTAGCATAATATATTACTAAAACCTTAGATATCAGGCAATACATGGAGGATTTGTGTGATTTTAAAACTGACAAGGCTCTGTGTTGAAGAGTCAGATGACTTTTTGTGATCTCCAATGTCCAAGACAACAAATCTGCCAGCCGCACTCCCAAATAACCAATTCCTTTACCCTTCCTGAAAGGTTTCGCCCAATTTTCTATTACCCTAAAGTTCCTATGTGGATGAAATGTCCTAAACTTTGTTTTTCCAGAAATCATTTCCAATCCATGCTACTTGTAGTAACCAATAGGTAGTCATAGTTTGGACCATGTTTCCACAGGAAAAGCATTTATTGACTTTAAAATTTTCGAACGCAAGTGCGTCGGTAATTCTTGGTTTGCATGGAATGTTTCATGGCGATCTGTTAAGCATAGGCCGAGAAAAAGGGGGGCAGGGTAAAAAAAATGGTGTTTCCCATGTTAATTACAAAATACACCAAATTTGACAGAAAGGTAGATTTGATTATGCACATCACGCTTTCAGTGATCCGGTGTAAATCCATAGTAGTAGTTGAGAAATGTAATAGCAAAAAAGAAGGATATCTGGGATTACGACAACTTCGCAAATAATAATAACAAGCTTACGCAGGGAAATGCAGAGTTCTGATTGGCAGCCAACTCTTCAACCAAGAATTTTTGGCAGCCTTTAAACATAAAAATAAAAGGGGGCAGGGTACGAATACTCTGACCCGAAGCCTTGCTCTTGGGGTTCCCTTGGAATACCACCATAGCAAATAAAACTATTTAAAATAAAATGCCACAAATGTGGCTATGTCTATGGTTTTGTACAAGTGAAATCGGAGTCTAACTATAAAGTCCCTGAAACCTTTGTTTTTTTCAGTGAATTGCTAATGTTTTTTTAATTATATTACCTAACTATAACGTCCTGATAACCTTGTTTATATATATATATATATATATATATATATATGTATGTGTGTGTATATATTACCTACTGGCGGTCGCCAGTAGGTAGTTATAGTTAGGATTTTTTTCAATGTTAAATCTCAAAATTCTATTTGGAATAACTTTGGCGCCGGTTGACGAATCTGCCTGAAAATTTCCTCAAAAAGGCCTCGTCAAGCTACGGTCCTTCTCTGAAAGTTTGGGGGGGATGCGTTTAGCGGGGGCCGAGATAAAAGGGGGGTCCCAAAACGCGTTTTCCCCATGTTAATTTCCATAGGGCGGTCAACCTCACTTTTAGCCCGAACGGCTGAATGGATTTACACCAAATTTGGCAAAATTGTAGGAACTGGTAGCCCGATGTGCCTTTGCTATGTCTCAAGATATGTGCTCCAGTGGATTTTGAGTAATTTAGGTTCAAAAAAATATATATATCTGACAGCGCCCCGGTACGCGCACTGGGGAGCGCACCGGGTGCGCCACGCGACTTGCGCGCAGAAAGCTGATTGGTTCTTGGTTGTCTGTAAACATTCGAAACAGTCCAGAGCGGCCACCATCTTGTGTCTCGGTAGGATGGAGACACAAGAGGTGGCCAAAACAAAGGGGGGATTGACCATAAGGGGGCAGAGTAGACCCTCCCTGACCCCCTAGGTTTGATGTGGGGGCTTTAAAAGGGCCCCGCGGGCCAAAAAAAAAAAAGAATGCCAGAGTTTAAAAATTTTGGGCAATATTTTATAAATGGGAGGTAGTTCTGAAAAGAACTTTTTTTATTCTTTTTGTTGTTTTATATTTTTTTATTATTTTTCTGAACATTTTTTTATTTTTTTGTATTTTTTGAACAATTTTATATTTTTTTTGTTTTTTGGGGGGGGAACAACGAAAAACAGGCATTAGAAAGGGCTCAACAGGAGCAAAAAAGAAAAATTACTTCTTGGGGCGTTTCGAGCACTTGTGGTTTTCAAATGCTCTATTAATTAAAATGATACTCATCTCCCCATAACAAATTAGTGCACCACAATAAATGCACACTAGCTTCATGTGCGAAAAATTGTTTTGAATACTTGGGACCGTCTCCCTCGCTTCTGGTCCCGATAGAGTTTCCTGTGCTGATGTACTGGCCACAGGAGTTGGTGGGTTATCCTGGAGGTGACGCACCTCAGCAACGCTATAATTGATTGGATGCCACCTCTGCATGTGGCGGTGCATAGTATAGTTTCCAAAACTATACTTTTTGTCTCTGCCTCAGGACAGAATTGCATTGCAAATGAGGCATGTCACCAGCCGGGCATTGACCTTTTTTTGCCCTCGAGGGTAAGAAAAAAATTGACATATAAAAGGGTCTAAGCGGTGGGATTGCCGGGGCTCTTCACGCAAGAACTGCCTCAGCTCTACCTCCTCTTCCTCTTCTTCTTCCTCTTCCTCTGGGTTTGGAAGGAACTGTGCAGGTGGTCCTTCCTTCCTAGGTGGTTGTGGTGGTGGTGGGGGTCCACCAGCTGCAGCTACTACAGATGCCATGACTAAACAAGCAGAAACAGGTCTTCCTCTCACAAAGATGAAAGTCAGAGTGAGGAAAAAAGGTGGGGGGTTTCATCATTTGGGAAAAAAAATGTTCTAAACCAATGAAAAGTGTTATTTTCAGGTCACATGACCCGATGCGCTTACATTACGCGCTCCGGCGCGCTTACGTTACGCGCTCCGGGCCGCACCGCGGAGCGCTTCGGGGTGTGTTTACGCAGCGCGTCATAAGACGCATCACGCGGCTACGCGATATGTCACGCTTATGCGACGCGTCACGATGTTGTTTTCGATCGCGACATTGGCGCTAACGGGACGCTTCCTGGTTCGCGTACCGGGGCGCTTCAAAATAGTAAGCTTTCTGGGGCGCTCACCGGGGCGCGCACCGGAAGCGCTCCAAGACAAAAAATATATATATATATTTATTTTTAAAAAATGAAAAAATGTAAGGACTGATAGCTATGTCTCAAGATATATGCTCCAGTTGTTTTTAAGAAAATTTACTTTTAAAAAATATATATTGGCCTATATTTGGGCTTTATATATGTTAGAGCCCAAATGTAGCCCAAATGTAGCCCAATGTAGCCCAATGTAGCCCAATGTAGCCCAAAGATGGCCACCAGAGACAAAAAAATACAAATGTAGCCCAAATATCAGCCAGATGTAGCGCAACTATAGCCCAATGATAGTATGTACCAGAGTGTTCCAAAGAACAACTAGAGCGGTAACAGTCTTACTTATAAAGTGAGACTTTTAGTTAGGAATTAGCATTAAAAAAAACTTTGAAATTCACTGAAAAAACCATAGGTTTCACACCAGTTATAGTTAGGAATTAGCATTTAAAAAAACCTATTAAATTCACTGAAAAAACCATAGGTTTCACACCAGTTATAGTTACCTGGAAATTTTACTGGCATAAAACCATTGAAATTCCCACGTTATAGTTAGTTGGACTCACTATAACTTGCGCGTGAAATGCACTGCTGATGACATCACATATTACATCACTCATGACATGGTCAGTGACATCACTCATGACATCACTGATGACACCATCCTTGTGACAGAGAGACTGACCTCCTTTCCCTGTAAAGTAACCCTTGAAACAAATATTCCACTCATTCACCAACAGTTCTATATAGTCAGTCATACATATACTCACTCATCATATGTAGGGAGACACCTATGCATCCGTTAACACACCGACAGTCTTCCATAAGTTGCTCACACACATATTCACACATGCAAATAAAATATTGAACATCCATTTTTTGGCATATACAGCTATACACACACTACCACCTTACTTCTAAGGAAACTTACACATACTTACTCTCTTAAACAATCACTTATAGAAACACATACTTATTTAAACAAGAACTCTTTCAATGTCTGACTCTCACATATACTCACTTATATACACCAATACTCACATATACTAGATTAAAACATATGTAGTTACTGATAAAGACACTAGTAAGACAGTCATTCACTTACTAACACATACATATACACACTCACTGACCCATACAGTCCTGCACATATGCTGTCTTCAAAACACATACAAACAGTGAGTCAGTCATTGATGCATCTGTGTGCTAAGTAACACCCCCACCAAATCATACAGACATTTATACTGATACTAAAAAAAACATCTAATAAGCCATAGAAACACACATGTAGCTACTCACCAACCCATGCACCCACGTATACACAAAGTGAAACACTGATACAAACATTTAAATATTGAAACAATACTCGCCAATATATGTATTCACTATGATACACTTAATAAGCCAGTTAACCAATCATTTAAAAAAAAAAAAAAAAAACATCCATTAAGACACTTATTTAAACATTTATTCTTCCATTGACCTTTACATATACATATATAAAACATGTTTATTTTTCAGAAAGGCACACGTTCACTGGATGGTGTCATCAGTGATGTCATGAGTGATGTCACTGGCCATGTCATGAGTGATGTAATATGTGATGTCATCAGCAGTGCATTTCACGCGCAAGTTATAGTGAGTCCAACTAACTATAACGTGGGAATTTCAATGGTTTTATGCCAGTAAAATTTCCAGGTAACTATAACTGGTGTGAAACATATGGTTTTTTCAGTGAATTTAATAGGTTTTTTAAATGCTAATTCCTAACTATAACTGGTGTGAAAACTATGTTTTTTTCAGTGAATATATATATATATATGTAAATATATATATACGTATATATATGTATATATGTATATATATTTTTATATATATATATTGCAGCTCAAAAAGCACCAAAGCGCCGCACTCCCAGACGGGTGCCTCCGTTGCGAGGGTGCACTCGCAAATCCAATACTGCTCCACCTCCCAAAAGCGAAAATCTCCCGCAGGAAGAAAGGAGGCACTCACGGAGGTACGTTTCTCAAAAGTATTTAATCCCAGCAAACTGACGCGTTTCGGTCAGAACCTTTCTCTAAGTTTACCGAACCGGCAGAGGCGTCAACATTTGAAAGTATCAGGGTCATGAAAATAAACATAGGACATGCCTTCAGGGAAGGGAAAGGAGCATAGGCGCCATCTTGGAGTGTCTGAAAGTCTCAATCAGTGCTTAAACTTAAACATATTATGCCCTGGATGGGCTTTTAAGCATAATCAATATAATATAACACAGATGTCTAGCGCACTTCCCAAACAATTGATATGGTCAAGGTACAAATGTACAAAAAACTAAAAGTTCAAATACTTCTTCCTTAATGCCCCCCTGTGTAAAACCGAGTGAAAATACTCGTGTTGCTATCAAGCCCTGGATGGACTGGTTAGCTAATGATTCAATTCATGAACCAAGAAAGACCCTTATCTCTATGCATGAAGTGCCCCATAACGGAGGCTACAAGTATTCTGATTAATTGATTAAATAAACTAAATCACAGACAAAAGCAACAGTCACAAAATCTGATATCATAATCAAAAAGCCTATGCAGCAAGAAGAATGTCACATCCAAGTAGAGCTCCTTATGCATGAAGCTAAATGACTTCAAAAAGTTCATATGTCTAAATTCATGGTAAATGAATGTAGAACAAAACTTGAATATTTAAGGATAATGAACAGCAGAAGCAAAAATATAGTTAGAAGCAGAGTAGAATAGAATAGAACACCACTCCAGGTCATCACCTAAATAAACCTGAGGGGATACCAGGTCGAATACATATACATCTTCAAGTGCATAATGGGCATAGGTACCTATGAAATACATATCTGCAGGTGAAATGTGGAAACTACTCCCCCAGATGAGATGACAATTCTTCATGTATATTCATACCCCATGGCATTTTGGTTTGCAGGTCAATTATGTACCTGGACTCGAGTCTGCGGAGTCGGATAAGCCTATCCCCTCCTCTCGGGTTCAATGGTACATGGTCCAAGCCAAAAAAGCTTAACAGATCCCTGTTACGTTTATGCGCTTGATCGAAGTGGCGCGCCACCGGGTACGCCTCATCGAAATTGGCAATAACGCGCATGTGCTCTAAAACTCGCATCTTCAGTGGATTAACACAACTGCCGATATACCGCAACCCACAGGGGCATGTGAGGCAGTACACGCAATAAGGGGTAAAGCAAGTTATAAATTTGTTAATCCTACGTTGTATCCCCGTATTGGGGATAGTGTAAGATCGTACTCTTTTGCTAAACTTGCACGCCTTGCACTTCCCACAAGGGGAAAAACCACAGATTTCACCAAAAGCGTTAGTTTTAGGGGACTCAATCAAATGACTCTGCACCAACTCATTCTCAATAGAGCGTGCCTTCCGGTACGTGATCTGGGGATTAGTAGGTAAATCATCCTTAAGTAGGTGATCTCTCTGTAGAATATGCAAGCTTTTCTTCAAAGTCTTATTCATAAAAGCGGCATCCTGGGAAAAGGTGGTTATAAGCCTAAATTTGCCCCCACTCTTAACTGATGTTTTATTGTCTTTGCTTTTAAACAGATCTTCCCTGCGTGTGGATTTGGCTCTTTTGTACGCATCAATAAGGAGTTCCCCCCATATCCTCTCGTCTTAAAGCGTTCTATGCATTGGCTAGCTGCCATTTGGAATTCTTCCTCATCCGTGCAGTTACGCTTTATCCTGAGTAATTCCCCATAGGGGATACTCTTGACAAGACTCACAGGGTGGCTGCTGGTGGCTCTAAGGACACTATTACCCGCTGTTGGTTTGCGGAAGAGTTTACTTTTAAGTGTTCCTCCCTCTACATAGATCGTCACATCAAGGTAATTGACCTTGGTTTGACTCACCTCACCTGAGAATACCAGGTTCACACTATTCTCATTCAGTCTCTCCATGTACTGTTTCGCACTCTCAGTTGTACCGTTCCAGACAATAAATAAATTGTCAATAAAACGATACCAACTGATAAGATTGCGAGTCCATGATGCGTTCTCTGCCCCCCAGGCCACCTGCTCCTCCCACCAGCCTACGAACAAGTTCGCATAGCTGGGGGCGAAGCAGGTGCCCATCGCAGTCCCTGACAACTGCCGAAACAGTTCTGTCTGGAAAAGAAAAATGTTATTGGTCAGGCAGAATTGGACAAACTCCATCAACATTTGACTATGCCTCACAAATTTCAAAGGTCTCTGGTCTAGATAGTACTTTATGGCCAACAGACCATCACCATGATCAATAGCGGTGTAGAGGCTGGTGATGTCCAACACCATCAAGGTATAGCCTTCCTTCCACTCGATCTTACTCAGTTTTTCTAGAAAATCTGTAGTGTCACGGATATGTGACTTCAAAGTCAGGACAAAAGGTAACAAAAAATGATCCACAAACATGGATAAATGTTCTGTAAGGCTCCCCTGCGATGCAACAATAGGTCTCCCTGGGGGTGCAGTGGGGTTCTTATGCACCTTCGGGAGATGGTAAAATGTTGGGAGGATGGGGTTGAGGCGTCTCAGGAACATGTATTTATCCATTTCAAGAAGACCTTCATTATGCCATTTAGTTATAAGCACATGATAGTCATTGACACTTTTCTGATATTCCCTCTCTGAGATTGTCAGGTACGTGGATTTGCAGCCCAGTTGTCTGGCTGCCTCCTTGTTGTAGTTCTCCTTTGTTTGTAGCACAATATTCCCGCCTTTGTCCGCAGGTTTGTACACTGTGTTTTGATCTTTACACAGGGATTTAAGGGCCAGGTTCTGTGCATTAGAGAAGTTACCATCCTGATCTCTTCTTATGAAGTGTTGTTTCTTGTGAAATGCTGTCAAGTCTTTTATGACGGCATCTGAGAACACATCAATGGCGTCATATGCCAGTTGTGGGTTAAAGGTGGAAACAGGTTTGAACGGGGTGGTTTCTCCTTCTTGTACCACTCCTGTAATGGAAACTTGTTGTGTCCCACTCAGAGCAGTGTGGTTCTCCGTCTCACTCCCCTCATACAGGTCCTCCAGTACCATAATTGCACCCAGGTCTCTGATGGTGAGGGTATCGGTTTCCAAAGGTCTCTTTATTTTCCTCTTCTGTGTCATGGATTGCATCTTCGTTTTGAAAAACTTATAAAGGTCAATCCGGGTTTATGCAAATTCCATATGTCTGCGCAGGCAGAAGTTCAAACCTAACTTCAACACTGATTCCTCAGTTTCAGACAAAATTTTGTTAGTCAGGTTTACAATAGTGTGACTCTCTTCCTCCGTCACTTCCGTTTGTTGAACCCCCTCCTGCTCCGTGTTACCGGCGATGAGGTTGATCTTTTTGCGCCCCCTCTGCCCCCGCCTCATTTTCCTCCTGCTCCTCTTTCTGGGGGCTTGCCCGCCCCCCGCCTCGCCGGGTCTGGCGGATCAACTTGAACTCCTCGCGAAAAGGAGTACGGACACGCCCTGATCATAGGCGTCCCGCAGTGTCATCTTCTGAGGACTCATTCTCTGCAGCTGATGACTCCGAGGTGACAGGTACCTCCGACTGTGATGCAGGGGCAGTTGATGTCTTCTTCAGTAACTCCTTACGGGGTGCGTCATATTTTTTCGCAAATGTTAATACCCTGCCCAGGGCATAATCCTCTTCGTCTCTATCGAATTTGCTTTCCTTCCGCAGCTTGATTTTCTCCTCATACGCTTTTAGTCGTATTTTCATTTGATCCTTAAGTTCTGTGACTTTATCTTGATCCTCTTCCTTGGATAGTTCATTCTCCAATGTTTTGATATCCTCAAGCGCCTTTTCTCTATCGCTCCATGCAAACTTTACTAGCAGTCTTAAGCTTCCCTTGCATGCCTCCGCCGTATGTTCTGCCCATGCATCTAGAAGCAATGGGTCCGGAGACTCGTAAGCAGGTACAGTGTAAATCCTTAAGCCCCGTGGGACCCTATTTACATCAATATAGCTCTGCAATGATGTGCCCTCCCACCATTTTCTTATTTCTCGCTCGCACAGCCGTTCAAGCGCTTTGCATTTGGTGGTCACGTTGTCACTGCTCAGACTGCCGCTTGCATTTTGTGTAGGTTTGCGCTTATCCTTGTTGTCTTTGCCTTTGAACATATTGCTAGCCGCCTCGTGCCGCTCCGACTCACAAAACATATTCACGCTGTGTGGGACTTTAAATATTGTGTCCCCTGCCTCCTCGCCTTGTGTACAGTGTGCAGGATCAAATCAATGCGTAAGTCCGCCAGCCGGCGTCTTACTGGGATTCAGAAGCTGCGTCGGGAATTCTTGCCACTCGTGCCTCCGACACTGCTACTCCCTATGCATCCTTTCCACTGCTCACGGTGCCGCGCAAATATCCATTGCAGCTCAAAAAGCACCAAAGCGCCGCACTCCCAGACGGGTGCCTCCGTTGCGAGGGTGCACTCGCAAATCTAATACTGCTCCACCTCCCAAAAGCGAAAATCTCCCGCAGGAAGAAAGGAGGCACTCACGGAGGTACGTTTCTCAAAAATATTTAATCACAGCAAACTGACGGGTTTTGGTCGGAACCTTTCTCTAAGTTTACCGAACCGGCAGAGGCGTCGACATTTTAAAGTATCAGGGTCATGAAAATAAACATAGGACATGGGAAGGGAAAGGAGCATAGGCGCCATCTTGGAGTGTCTGAAAGTCTCAATCAGTGCTTAAACTTAAACATATTATGCCCTGGATGGGCTTTTAAGCATAATCAATATAATATAACACAGATGTCTAGCGCACTTCCCAAGCAATTGATATGGTCAAGGTACAAATGTACAAAAAACTAAAAGTTCAAATACTTCTTCCTTAATGCCCCCCCTGTGTAAAACCGAGTGAAAATAGTCGTGTTGCTATCAAGTCCTGGATGGGCTGGTTAGCTAATGATTCAATTCATGAACCAAGAAAGACCCTTATCTCTATGCATGAAGTGCCCCATAACGGAGGCTACAAGTATTCTGATTAATTGATTAAATAAACTAAATCACAGACAAAAGCAACAGTCACAAAATCTGATATCATAATCAAAAAGCCTATGCAGCAAGAAGAATGTCACATCCAAGTAGAGCTCCTTATGTATGAAGCTAAATGACTTCAAAAAGTTCATATGTCTAAATTCATGGTAAATGAATGTAGAACAAAACGCGAATATTTAAGTATAATGAACAGCAGAATCAAAAATATAGTTAGAAGCAGAGTAGAATAGAATAGAACACCACTCCAGGTCATCACCTAAATAAACCTGAGGGGATACCAGGTCGAATACATATACATCTTCAAGTGCATAATGGGCATAGGTACCTATGAAATAAATATATATGTTCAACATTTTCAAATACTATCATTTCACCTAAATTTAGCATTGATTAAGGGTTTTATGGACAGTTGTCTTCAAGTCGCATCATTTGAGGCTCGGTTTCTTCAGGTTTTACACTTCGTTGACTCTAGTTCTGTGCAACGTTTCTTGTATTTGAAAATCCTGTGATTTGCCTTCATACTTTTTTGTGAAATTTGCCTTTTTTTTCGTGTGAGCTTTATTGGATTTTCTACATTATTTTTTATATTTTTATTGTTAGAGGTTGTTTTGAAATAGCCTTTCTTTCGGATACTTCCGTGATTTGACCTTTCCTCCTGCTATATTGAAAGGCTTCATAATTTATTGGTGGCAAAGACAGTGTTTCCCTGTTATCTGCAATCGTGTTTTGAAAGACAGTAGAGTGGAATGTAGGAAGTGTTGTCATATCTTATTTGACTGGTAAAGTAGTTAAAGGCAACAGAGGCGCGACTTGTTACTGAGAACTTCAGTCTGAGTATGGATATGTGGGTGGTCTGTGTATTTGTTATCAATGTCCTCATCCAAACTAATGGCTGCTTAGATTTTTAAAAACATTTTCTACGTTCGCCCTCATCTAGTGAATATTGTCACAGTATTCCTGCAGAAATCGTACAAACATCATGAAATTATGGAATATTCTTGAGTCCTACTTGCTGGTGATTGCTAATGAAGTAGGATTGGTATAAAAAGAATCTAATTGTTTTAGTAGGCAGAGCAAATTGTTTATCCACTAATAATAAAAGGGTTGGTAGTTGTGCTAAATGTAGTCACAAACACGTTTTTAGGTCTCACCTATGGACCACTTTAGTTGTCTGCTTTCAAAAGTACTATTGTGTTCAAAAGCAATCTTTGGAGTGGGCTTTTTGTTAGCCTGTTGCTTATTATTGGTTGTTTTTTTCTCAAACCTATTTGCTTACTTCCTATTCAATGGCCTTCCTTTGTCTTCTTAAATTTGTCCATCCTTGGACTGTAGATTCATTACCATTCTTTTGATTGAATGACTTCCACCATTCCACAGCTTGCATTCAGTGTATTACATGTGTTTTTTTTGTTTCTATTGTTTTCACCACTCAATAGGGCAGCGTTTGGTTTTCTTTGCTTTCTCTCCCTCATCTCTGTGTGGTGCTTCTCTTCACATACCTGTGCTTCCCATGTTGCTCTCCACCCAGTTTGTTGGTTCCTCTCTATTCCCACCCCACCTCCTTTGCAACGCTTATTGGCAGCATTAACTTCTGATACCCACACATTTCCCCAATCCTCTGTGGCTCCCTAGCCTTTTCTTGTCCTGTTTTGTTTTCTCTTTAGTTTACCTTTTTAGGAAGGCCCCGGAGCTGCTATGTGCCACAGTTCTGCTCCATGCTATAAATGCACTTTCGCAAACCTTTTATTTCACCATCTTGTGACAGTTCTTTTAAAAAAGGCAAAATGGCCACAGCGTAATGACCTATGTGTGCTTATGTCATCACGCTAGGGCCAAAAGTAACCAGTCCTGTCCCATCAAAATGTATGCGCACATCTTCACATTAGGGCCAGAGTATGGGTTATTTTCTTTTTGGCCGATGTTGTTCAGAGTTGCCAGCAAGCCTTGAAAAGCGAAAACGTTGACAAATGCCTTTCAAAGCGAAAGCTATTGGCTTTGAAAATGCTTGTTCATTCAATTGCTCAGGGTTTCCTATCTGTACTACTTTTTATTTTGCCAATACATTTGTTTCTCATATTAGACAAAGAATCGTTATCTTCTTACTAATTAGAGACTGAAGTTCGCCAATTTCTTGTGCAAAAGGCAGATTTTGTTTAGGGACTCTTTTAGAAAATATATAAATGTGCATATTTGTTTACAGAGCACAGGTCGAACTCGTGATACTTTCAATTCCCTGCTACAACAGCAGGTAAAACAGCTGGCAGTGGTTCTTTGTCAAATGAATAAAATTACCCATTCTGTAAAGTATTACAGTAGTAAACACTTAACAAATTTAAACAAAACTGAGCAAGATTAACCAAATGTTTGCTTCTTTGGGGTGGTCTCTGAACATAGACAAACACAGCACAAAAATAATGGCTTGTTTCCATTGCAGCCTTGGCGTACCCCCAAGGAAAATGTTAAGTGAGTTTGCACAGTAAACCAATGAGTACAGGAACAGTGTACATTATAGAGAGGCAAGTATTATTCCATGCCTAACCAGGCAGAAGGATGTTTGTACAATGATTATCGTGATATGCAAAACCTGGTGAAGTACTCAGAGGCTTTGCACATATGCACTGAAAGTGGCGCCCTGGAAGAGCACTAAATTGTATGCTGACTGCAGCGTACACTTCTCAGGCCAAGAAAAGTGTCCTTGAGTAGAGATGCTCCTGTATGAATACTTTATAAATGTAAAGTATATTCTACCGTTGCCCTTCAATTTTTGCAAGTTTTATTATGAGTGGCTTTGCAAGGTGTAAAATGACAGCTATTCTGAAAACATTGGGCGCCTACAAGGAACACATCTATACTGCTGAACCTTACTATATGATATGCTATAAATGTGCCCGATAAAGCATAATATTTGAAACAGATGTATTAATATATGTATTTTCAAACATTTATTAGTACAGGGCTAAGATCAGATTCTATGCTATTGTACAGAGTATGGTTTCGTTATAACATAGGTCAGTACTAATAAGTTTTTACATCACAGGTAAGTACCACAAGGTTTTTTTTTGTATTTTTATAGTGCAGTACTTTCCTACCAGGTAAATAATTTTCTTTAAGGATTTGTGTGTGTGGTTATATATGTGTGTGTGTGTGTATATGTGTATATATATATATATATATATATATATATATATATTCACTTAAAAAACAATAGGTTTCAGGCATTATATAGTTAGGAATTAGCATTTAAAAAACCATTGAAATTGCTCCTATATAGTTAGTTGTACTAACTATATTTCGCGCACCCGCAATCCACTGCTGATGATGTCACATATTACATCATTCATGACATGGTCAGTGACATCACTGATAACATCACTGATGACATCTCAAATGACATCACTGATGACATCACTGATGACATGTCATTTGACATCACTGATGACATCACTGATGACATTATCCAGTGACTGTGTATTTCTGTAAAGTTTAACTATGTTTTACATTTTGAAGAATGAGTGGATGTATAAGTGTCTGGATGAAGGATTTAGTAGGTGCGTGACTGACTGTATGAGTGAGTGATTACATTTGTCTTACTAAATGCATGGGTTAGTGACTAAACTGTCTGAATGTGTGCATCAGTATGTCTGTTGTTGTGTAAGCTGCTGCATGTGTTGATCAGTAGCTATATGAGTGGCTATATGGGTTATTGATTGGTTGCCCAAGTATTTGAATTGGAGTCTGAGTGTGTGTGGGTGGCTGGGAGGTGTGTGACTCTGTGCATAGATGTGTGAGCAGTTGATTCACTAGGTGTATGAGTTCAAGAGTGCATGCGGAAACAGCTATATGGGCGGTTGACTGTGTGCATGGGTGTGTTGGTGAGTGAACGGATATCACAGTGCTACATGTCCAAGTAAGTACATATGTAAAACACAGTGCATGTCAGAGTTGGCATATATAAATGACTATACATGAGAGCCAGTGAATGTGCGAGTGGCTGTATGGATCATTGTGTACTTGTATCAGTGATTGTATAAGAGAGTAAGTATGTGTTAGTATATGTTAAATAAGTAAGGTGTTGTGTGTATAACTGTATAGTTGAGGAAATGGAAGTGTGATCGATTCTTTGCATGACTGACTAGGTGTGTGAGTAACTCCATGGATGAGTGGCAGTGTGTGAGTGTCTGTATAGGTGTATGAGTGCATATGATAGTGTTGTATTGATGAGTGACTGTATGTATGAGTGATTCTATGGGTGAATGAGTGAATGTGTGTGTAGACCTAGGAATCAGTGAGTGCGTATGTAGTAACTGGTATTGGTGTGTCAATGGTTTCAAGAATTGTAGTCTGTATTTAACACTGGTTGTATCAAAGGTTATATTAGAGTGTGAGGAGGTGCATCCTATTATCACATGAACGATATCATCAGTGATGTCATCAGTGATGTCATTTGAGATGTGACCAGTGATGTCATCAGTGATGTCACTGACCATGTCATGAATGATGTAATATGGGACATCATCAGCAGTGGGTTGCTGGTGCGCGAAATATAGTTAGTACAACTAACTATATAGGAGCAATTTCTTTTTTTTTTTTTTTTTATAATATTTATTACATTTTTCACAAAGTTTTTCCAAGTAATCCAATATATGTTTACAGCACAATCAATTTCCTCCGGTGGTTCTATATACATTTATCTATACATTCCAATACGATAAAACATAAACAATAACATAGATAAAGATAGCATAAGTATACTCAGCTTGTAAACTACAAACTACCCAGCTCCAAACCATATTCAGGACATCAAAGAAAGGGAAAGAAAACATACACATGAAAAAATTAACTATTTATCGCCCTTTCTTAAGCTATACTAGGTTTATCCTATTATTTTTCCACCTCATAATAGGTTGCCATATTATATCACCTAGTGCTTTAGCCCTTCTGCCTTTCCTGGCATATATTGCTTTTTCCAGATTGAATATAGTGAGAAGACTGGCTATCCATTCCGAAAATAGTGGTGGAGTCTTATTCAGCCAATTCCTTGCTATACAAATGCGAAAAACTGCAATTGAAACAAAGATAAACTCTACTGGCATATCTACAACCATATCGGCCACCCCTAAAATAACTAATTTATCTTCGAGTTTAATTTTAATCTTCAGTGTTTTATCAAAAAATTCTTCAATGGCCGTTTTCAGAGTAAATAGTTGTGGACATTGCGAGAACATATGTATAATGTCTGCCCCATTCGCGTTACACCGAGGACATGTAGTTCCCGTTGTCCCACCCCACTGGGCGATCCTAGCTGGTGTATGATATAGTGAGAACACAGTTTTGAAGTGCTGTGATTGGAGGGTTGCCGAGCATAACACTGTTCTACCCAAATCCAGTGACTCTTGAAAAGTTTCTGAACCTACCCCCAGTTTTTCCATCCATTTCTGCCAATATTTCGCCCTTTCATCTGCTTTGTTTTCTTTCAATTCAGCATATAGTTGCCTTATCGTGCATTTATTAGTTGTTTCTATATATTCCATGAACTTGCATTGTCCCATCCCTGCTGTGCCACCTTGCTTTTGTGGTAAGAAGCTCCTGGTTTGGAGATATTTAAAAAAGCTATTTTGCTCTAGACCAAATTTCCTTTTAAGCAACCCAAACTGTATCATATTACCCTGACTGTCCAGTAGATTCCCTATCTTCACAATGCCTTTGTTATACCAATCATGCATGGTGGCATCCTTAAAGATCTCGCTCGGTAGAGAACAGTTTGTATATAATCTTGTGTAATTATTGTATCTGCCTAAGCCAAATTTTTTGGCCACTCCTTTCCACACCCTGTATACTGCTTCCAAGGTCTTGAATCTCGTATGTTTAAAATACGTGAAGTCAATGGTATTTAAGAGCCCATTCTCAGCCTCCTCACCCAAAAGTATCTTATAGACATTGGCTAACCCTACATTGATTCCCATTAGATATTCTGACCCTCCCCCACCTAGTAGCACCCTACTATATTGTAATACTGCTGCCCAGTAGTAAAGCCTAAAATCCGGTGCTCCCCACCCTCCTTTTTCCCTTCCTACAGTTAAGTGCCTATATGCTCTCCTTGTTTTCCCTTTAACCCAAATAAATTTATTCAGGATCGCTTCTAATTTGTTAAACCATAAAGTATCAAAAAATAGCGGTATGGATCTAAATAAATATAAAACTTTGGGGAATGTTACCATTTTAATAACGTTAATTCGGCCCATTAGGGTCAGGTGTAGATTATTAATTCTCTCCGTATTTGTTTTATTTTTTTCCAGTAACGGGCACATGTTGATTTCTACTAACCTATCTAAGTCAGCTGTAATTTTCACCCCTAGATATGTAACTTCAGATGCTGTTCTTACATCCTGATAGTTTACCCAGTTATTCTGTATTATTTGAGTTTTACTTTTGTTTAGTGAATACCCTGCGAACCTACCAAAATGTACAGCCTCTTGTTCAATTTCTATAATAGCTGTCCTTGGATCTGGTGTGACTATTGCCACATCATCTGCATATGCAAGCGTTTTATACTCCTGTTCATGAAATCCAATCGGGAGAATGTTTAGATTTCCCTCTAATCTTCTCAAAAAGGGGTCTAAATATAAGGCAAAGAGTAATGGTGAAGCCGGGCAGCCCTGTCTTGTACCTCGCTTTATGCTTATGCTCTCCGTATACCCTCTGTTTATCCTTACTTTAGCTGTTGGGTTTAAATATAATGCTTTAATAGCCTTAATATAACCTGTGCCTATCCCAAACCATCCCAAGACTTTCCACAGGTAGCTCCAGGAGACCCTGTCAAAAGCCTTTTCTGCATCCAAAAAGATAGCCGAGGCAGGGTCTCCTGCAGCACCCGCAGCGTCCAAAATGGTAATCATTCTCCTTGTGTGTTCTGTGGTCCCTTTACCTGGAATGAAGCCATGCTGTGTTGTGTATACCAGCCCCTCAATAACCCTGCTAAGCCTAAGTGAGAGGGCCTTAGAGTATATTTTTGCATCCGCGTTCATGAGCGTGATTGGCCTATATGAGCCAGGATCCAAATGTGTTTTGTTCTTTTTCAGGATGACCACGATACTTGCTCCAGCCCATGATTGTGGTATATCTTCCCCCATCTGTGCATGCCTTAGAATTTCTAACATATCAGCCCCCAGCACCTCCCAGAAGATTTTATAAAATTCTGCCGGAATTTGGTCGGGCCCTGCGGCCTTCCCAGGAGGGAGTTTCGTTACTGCATTATATATTTCGCCCAGTGTTAATGGTAGGTCCATAGCCTCTTTATCCTCTAACATCAATTCTTTATGAGGGATTCCTGCCAAGTAATCCTCTATTGCCTCCGCCCCAGTGCCCAGGTCCTGCTCATACAATTCTGCGTAAAATTCCCTAAACACCTCCCTCACGTCTTCCACTTTAGTTACAACGTTCCCTCCTTTATTCTTAATTTCTTTGATTTCCCCGGCTGCAAGGTCTT
Organism: Lissotriton vulgaris; assembly: GCF_964263255.1. NCBI lineage: Eukaryota > Metazoa > Chordata > Amphibia > Caudata > Salamandridae > Lissotriton > Lissotriton vulgaris. Next base: position 483,219,043 of record NC_141693.1, on the reverse strand, counting down.
GTCTGATACGGACTGCTAGCAAGTGTCCCACCCTTTCGTTAAACTCGTAACATTTTTCTTTTTTTGCTAAGTAATTGCTCGCTGCTTTGTTTGCCAATCTTTCACCAGTCTCTGCCTTTTTCAGCTCTATTTCTAGTAGAATCTGCTAGATGGGTGCTAGGCTTATAACTGCCTGAATAAGTTGTTGTTCTAACCTCATTAGGTCTTGTAACCTATTAGTCAATTCCAGTTTCTCTTTCTTACTCTTATGTAGAGTGTAGGCCAGTGTTTCCCCCCTTATCCCTGCCTTGAATGCGTCCCAAACCATTCCTGTAGTAGCCGTACCTCTATTTACCTCCCAGAATTGTCTGATCCATACCTTTATTCTACTAATGTAATCGGGTTCCTTAAGTAGCCTCCTTTCGAATGTCCAGTTATATTCTTTATGGCTTGCATTGCAATTCCGGAATATAGAAAGTACCAATGGATTGTGGTCCGAGAAAACCCGGGGTAGTATTTCGATCTTCACTTCTGATACTAAAGGACTCGAAACTAGGAAATAATCCAGTCTTGCAACACTCTTGTGGGGAGCTGAATAGAAGGTACTACCCGACCCTGCAGGATTATATGCTGACCAGACATCTACCAGTGCATTGTTATACATTAAATTAGCAATAGCCCTTCTTGTTCTTCTCTTCCGGTCTCCCAACATCCCCCCTCCCGTCATACCCAACCCTGTCAGGCCATTGATATTAAAATCCCCGCAAAAGATTATTGGTTCTGGCCATAAAGCCAATTCTGTGTCTAAAGAATCAAATAATTCGGGTTCATCTTCATTCGAGCCATAGACAGAGACAATTGTGTATCTAACCCCAGTTGTTATTTCTCCCTCTACCATTACCCATCTACCTTCATCGTCTACCTTATTCCTTTTTACTAGCAGAAAACCCTTTTTTGCAAGAATAGCGACTCCCTTTGACTTAACATCTTGCTGCGTATATGCTAAGACTTCATACCCTAGCTGATCCATAAGGTATTTATGTTTCCCTCTCACATGTGTCTCCTGGAGACAGATAACATCCAAATTTAATAATCTACACATGGCCGCTACTTTCTGTCTCTTCCCACCATCATTCAACCCACAAATATTAATTGTAGCAAGTCTTATTGCCATTTGATTTTAAGATATTGGTCTCGTAATCGCTCTCCTCAAATCTTTTTATTGTTGCCACCTGGTTGTGTCTGCAAACCTTCATACTTTGTGCTGTACATACCCTTACCTCCTGTCCACCACCTTCCCCACCCCCCCCTCCCTCAACCCCCCTTTTCCCCCCCTCCCCTTGCTGACCCCCCCCCTGTTACAGGCAAATAGGTCAATCTTGACCTATGTGTGGCTGCTCCCTACTGTAGTGTCGCCTCCTTCTCCTACCCAAGTTGCTCCCTTTAAGATATACCGTACTCTTAAAGTTTTCATATATATCCTATGCTGGCTCCGAATCCTTATTTTTCCTACTTTTCTGATTCTCTGTAATCTCAGCGAGGTATTCACCTGCCTTTACTTCCGAGAAAAACATTCTGGTGCGTCCCCCTGTGATAACTTTTAGCTTAGATGGATACATCAAGTATGCCTCAGAGCCCTGCTGTTGGAACGGAGTGATGAGCTGCCTTAGTTTCCACCTCCTTTCCACCGTAGTATGACAAAAGTCAGGTCTAGTAAAAAAGGTAATTCCCTCCACTGACTTTTTCCTATCTGGTCTTGCAGTCTCCATAATTTCCTGCCTAACCAAAAAGTTACCAAAAAAAACCAGCATTGCTCTAGGTAAACTATTCTGGTTCGCTCCTCTTCCTCCCTTCTGTTTTAGCGGAAATCTGTGCGCTCTCTGTACTTCCAGCTCCCATTGCCACTGTGCCTCTGGGTAAGCGTCTTTTAACAGTTTAATCATAAACCCCCTCGGGTCCTTCCCTTCCAATCCTTCCTCTAAACCCAAAAAGCGTAAGTTGTTCCGCCTTTGGCGATTTTCAAAATCTTCCAGTTTCCACTGTAAGTCCTCGATCACTTTTCCTTGCTCTGTTCTTGCATTCTGCCAGTCCGTTACTTCATCTTCCAGCCTTCCAGTCCTCTCTTCTACTTGTTCCACCCTACCTTCCACTTCCACATATTTCTTACTCAATTTCCTAATGCTTGCTTGAATTTTCTTAGTGTCTTGTCTCGCTCTTCTACTTTCTAGGCGAGCCTCTAGGTGCATTTGTTTCAGCATGGAAAACATTCCATCCAAAGTCGCTTGAGGTGGTATGTCAGATGCGTCTTGAGGTGTATTTAAAGGATAGTTCTCGGGTGCGTCTCCCGGGTCCTGTTCATGATACATTTTGGCGGTACTACCATAATCCCATAGCAGCTTCCTATTTGTACTTGACGCAGCTCGATCTAAGTCTCTTTCTCGCCTTATCATAGTTCTTCTTCTCTTCTTTTGTGTTTCCTTATTCCTATGCTCACTTGCAGGAGATTCCTCTGATTCAGATCCTGATGAGAGATCTGTAATGCTGCCCTCCTCCTCTGACCCCAACAGAGAAGAGTCTGAGCCCTCAGTCACTGAATAAAATTTTTCTGCCTCCGGAGAACGTACTCTCCTTCCTTTAGCCCCCTTTGTTGTGCGGCTATCTAGGCTTCTCATACTTCCCCAGTTAGACTGTGCCATGTCAGTTTTGTCTGTGGGTGTGAGTGCCATATTCACTTCCATGAGTGCTTCAAGCATAAGTGCATTATTATTGTTTGCTGGAGCTGCCAGCTCCTCTAGCTGCCCTTTACCAGGCTTACCAGTGTTATTTGCTGCCAAAGACTCTGTCTCAGCGTCCTCGCCTCTGTTCCTCTCTTCGCCGGCCTTCACAACGTTCTCCTCTGCCTGCGAGGCTCCCGCGACTCCCGCCTGATGCGGATCCGTCTGCAGCGCCGGTTGCCTAGCAACCGCCGTACTTGCGTCCTCGCGGTCGGCGAGGGCGCTTTCCGCGTTTGCCTTTGTTGCCGGGTCTACGGTGCTTCCCGTTACCATGATTGAGGGCTGATTTCTTCCTGCAAACGCCTCTGTGACTGTAGACTGTCGCAGATCTCTACTTGGAACAGGTACCGTGTTGATATGTTTATGCGCTCCGTCTGATTGCGAGCGCCTCTGCTGCTGTGGTTGTTGCGGTTGCCCTTTGGTTCCAGGAGTTCCCGCCCGGGTCTCTTGTGATGCCGTTTTGGAATCGGGCTTGAGATCGAACTTTTCCTTCTCTTTTGTGGATTTCTCTCCTCTTTTGGCTTGCATCTTTTGGGCAGTGGTTGTAGCGGTAGATGATGTTGCAGATACTACGGCTCGTTTATTCAGAGTGGCCTTTGGAATCGCGCCAGTGCGCTGTGACATCCTCAGGCCTGCAGTAATACCATATACCAGCGCTCTCCTCAAAAATTCGCCGTAATGGTCTCTCAGGGTTGAGATCACCTTCCGCAGTGTCTTAGTGCCAGTAGATTCCTTAATGCCTTCTTTACTGCAAAAAATCCCTCGGAAATTCAGCATATTTTACCCTTCCATCCAACTTCATAACCCATGGGTCCAGGAGACGGAGTAGGTGCGACTGCTCTCTACAGCAGCATAGCGGCCATCTTGCCTCCTCAACCATATAGGAGCAATTTCAATGGTTTTTTAAATGCTAATTCCTAACTATATAAGGCCTGAGACCTGTGGTTTCTTAAGTGAATTTGCAAGGTTTTTAAAATGCTAATTCCTAACTATAATACTAAATAAGGCCTGAAACCTATGGTTTTTTAAGTGAATTTGCAAGGCTTTTTAAATGCTAATTCCTAACTATATAAGGCCTGAAACCTATGGTTTTTTCAGTGAATTTGCAAGGTTTTTTAAATGCTAATTCCTAACTATATCAGGCGTGAAACCTATATTTTTTTTCAATAAATTTCAAAGGTTTTGTAAATGCTAATTCTATTAGCGGAAAATGTTTATCTATGTTATTATCCTTCTGGGACCACCTGAGCAGCCATCTTGTTTCTCAGGAGAAGTGAGGCACAAGAGAGCAGAAAACAAGAGTAGAAAATGCGAAAAGGGGGCAGGGTAGAGACCCCCTGACCCCCTAGCCCTTCTCAGGGGGTCCCAGAAGGACCACCAAGTGCAAAAAAAATTATTATTATTTTTTTAAATCGCGGGGTACGCGCACGGTACGTACCCCTCTCTTTTCTTTGATTTTTGGGGTTTTTTTTGGCTGTGGGGGTCCTTCTGGGACCCCCTGAGAAGGGCTAGAGGGTTGGGGGGTCTCTACCCTGCCCCCTTTTCGTGTTTTCCACTCTTGTTTTGGGCTCTCTTGTGCCTCAGTTCTCCTGAAAAACAAGATGGTGGCCAGCACTTCCTGGTTTGGACAGTTTGGAATGTTGACAGTCGTCTGCCAGACAGTCAGAAACTCGCTCGTGCACGTAAGGGTACGCGCATGTACGCGTACGGTACACGTACGGTACGCGTACGGTGCGCATACGGTGAGCGCATATAGATATATAATTTGCTCAAATTCAATTTTCTCAACAACTACTGGAGGTATTTTCACTAAATATAGAAAAGGCACTACTGAATACCTGTCCCTACCATTTTTCCAAGTTTGGTGTAATTCGGTTCAGCCGTTAATGCTGTAGCCATGTCTAAAGGTCCCATAGAAAATGCCATTTAAAAAATTTCAAATTCAATTTTCTCAAGAACTACTGGAGGGATTTTCACCAAACATAGCAAAGGCACATGCACATACCAGGCCCTACCATTTTGCCAAGTTTGGTGTAATTCCATTCAGCCGTTCGGGCTGTAGCCGTGTCTAAAGGTCCCTATGGAAATTAACATGGGGAAAACACGTTTTGGGACCCCCCTTTCGGCCCCCGCTTGATGAATCCCCGCAAACTTTCAGGGAAGGAGCGGAGCAGAGCTGGCCAAAATTCTGGAAAATTACACGCTGATTCCTCAATGGGCGCCAAACTTATTCCCAATAGAATGTTGAGCGCATATAGATATATAATTATGTCAAATTCAATTTTCTCAACAACTACTGGAGAGATTTTCACCAAATAAAGAAAAGGCACTACTGCATACCTGTCCCTACCATTTTGCCAAGTTTGGTGTAATTCCGTTCAGCCGTTCGGGCTGTAGCCGTGTCTAAAGGTCCCATAGAAAATGCCATTTGAAAAATTTCTAATTACATTTTCTCAAGAACTACTGGAGGGATTTTCACCAAACATAGCAAAGGCACATCTGCATACCAGGCCCTACCATTTTGCCAAGTTTGGTGTAATTCCATTCAGCCGTTCTGGCTGTAGGCGTGTCTAAAGGTCCCTATAGAAATTAACATGGGGAAAACACGTTTTGGGACCCCCTTTTTTTCGGCCCCCGCTGGACGAATCCGCCTGAAACTTTCAGGGAAGGAGCGGAGCGTAGATGAGCAAATTTAAGGAAAATTACACGCAGATTCCTCAATCGGCGCCAAAGTTATTCCCAATAGAATGTTGGGGATTTCCTATGTAACTAGGTCCTAACTATAGAAACTCAGAAACCTCAGAAAATTCCTTTCTTTTCTACCAGTTGAGTGTCGCAAAATGGTAGTCCATGCAACAGTTACATCTAGACTGGACTACTCAAACGGCCTCTACCTTGGTCTGCCTAAATATCTGGTGCAACGCCTGCAGATCATGCAGAATGCGGCTGCAAGACTGATAAAGCATATTCCTTTCAGACATCATGTCTCTCCACATCTGCGCGAACTGCATTGGCTCCCAGTGGCGAGCAGAATAAAATTCAAAGCTCTCACCCTGGCGTTCAGAGCACTAAAAGGGACCTGTCCTAACTATTTAAAACTCAGACTTCCCCGTTACCACCAGGAGCGACACCTGCGATCTAACTCCTTGCTTCAGTTAATCGTCCCACGAGTTAGGGAAGCTAGACTTGGGGGCAGGTCCTTTTCTGCTGGTACGGCAAAACTTTGGAACGCCTTGCCCTTTGCCATCCAATCTGCTACGTCAGAAGCTAGCTTTAAGAAGCTCCTAATGACCTGGCTCTTTATGCAGAAAACCTAAGCAACTCTCCATGCCTCTTGCTCACTGCTGAAGTACTCTTCCAGCGCCGGGACACCTCCTCGAGAGGTAGCTGTTCGCGCCTTACAAGCATCAGTATCATTATTATTATTATTATATACCTACTGGCGACCGCCAGTATATATATATATATATATATATATTATAGTATGTATATTATTTTATATATATATATATATATATATATATATATATATATATATATATTACCTACTGGCGGTCGCCAGTAGGTATATATAGTTAGGATTTTTTCTCTATGGGATTTTTGAAAATTCTATGTCTAATAACTTTGGCGTTTGTGGACGGAATTGGCTGAAATTTTCAGGAAAATGGCACTTTTTGTTTCTGAGCAGCCCCTGACAATTTGGGGGGGTTTCATCAAGGGGGGGCCGAGAAAAAAGGGGGGTCCCAAAACGCATTTTTCCCATGTTAATTTCCATAGGGCGGTTGGCCTCACTTTTAGCTCGAACGGCTGAATGGATTTGCACGAAACTTGGCAAAATTGTAGGGACTGTTAGCCTGATGTGCCTTTGCTAGGTCTCAATATATGTGCTCCAGTGGATTTTGAGTAATTTAGGTTCAAAAAAATATATATATCTGGGCGGAGCCTAACCACACATCTGATCTGATTGGCTGTCAGCACTTCATCCAAGAAGTGTTGGCAGCCATCTTGGGACCAATATACATGATAGCACCTCATTAAAAAGCATTGTAGTTAATAGAGGGTTTTAGGACTTTAGTTACATTATAAATCATTTGTTGATGGTACCATACTCGTTTTAGGAATTGTGGTGGGTTCTAAGGTGATTTTACCATGTGAAAAAACCTTCTGCTGTGATATCATGAATATTGTTTGAAAGAAAACTAATATCTCATGATTTTCCCACAGTGGTTTGGAAGGGGATCTATAAGCTAAACTGAAAGCATATTTTCTGTAAATTCACATTATCTTTCTCAGTCATGTGAAAATGAAGTCTGACATTCTCAGTAAAACATGTACATCCAACAAGGACAGAGACTGTCAGTTGATTCCTTTGTGTTCTACTGCAGCCTCCTAGAGTGTTCTAAAGAACAACTAGAGCGCTAACAGTCCTACTTATTACAAAGGTATGGCACACCTGAAGCCATCTTGATTGAAATAAAGTGGTAACTCTTAAAACATTTAATTTAAAAAGAAACAACATGAGGGGGTATATTTTGCCATAGAAAGTATGATTAGTGCTGCAGAATGAAAAATTAGGGCACATTTTGAGTGACTTCTAAAATCCTTTTCTATTTCATTAAAACATTCTGACATGCAGTCTCCCAAAATGGCCACCAGAGACAAAAGAGCCCAAATGTAGCCCAAATATCACCCAGATGTAGCCCAAGTATAGCCCAATGACAGAATGTCCCAGAGTGTTCTAAAGAACAACTAGAGCGCTAACAGTCCTACTTATTACAAAGGTATGGCACACCTGAAGCCATCTTGATTGGAATAAAGTGGTAACTCTTAAAACATTTAATTTAAAAAGAAACAACATGAGGGGGTATATTTTGCCATAGAAAGTATGATTAGTGCTGCAGAATGAAAAATTAGGGCACATTTTGAGTGACTTCTCAAATCCTTTTCTATTTCATTAAAACATTCTGACATGCAGTCTCCCAAAATGGCCACCAGAGACAAAAGAGCCCAAATGTAGCCCAAATATCACCCAGATGTAGCCCAAGTATAGCCCAATGACAGAATGTCCCAGAGTGTTCTAAAGAACAACTAGAGCGCTAACAGTCCTACTTATTACAAAGGTATAGCACACCTGGAGCCATCGTGATGGGAATAAAGTGGTAACTCTTAAGACATTTAATTTAAAAAGGAACAAAATGAGGGGGTATATTATGCAATAGAAGGTATTATTAGTGCTGCAGAAAGAAAAATTAGGGCGCATTTTGAGTGACTTTTCAAATCCTCTTCTATTTCATTAAAAAATTCTGACATGCAGTCTCCCAAAATGGCCACCAGAGACAAAAGAGCCCAAATGTAGCCCAAATATCACCCAGATGTAGCCCAAGTATAGCCCAATGACAGAATGTCCCAGAGTGTTCTAAAGAACAACTAGAGCGCTAACAGTCCTACTTATTACAAAGGTATGGCACACCTGAAGCCATCTTGATTGGAATAAAGTGGTAACTCTTAAAACATTTAATTTAAAAAGGAACAAAATGAGGGGGTATATTTTGCCATATGAATTATGATTAGTGCTGCAGAAAGAAAAATTAGGGCACATTTTGAGTGACTTCTCAAACCCTCTTCAATTTCATTAAAAAATTCTGACATAGTCTCGCAAGATGGCCACCAGAGACAAAAGAGCCTAAATGTAGCCCAAATATCACCCAGATGTACCCCAAGTATAGCCCAATGACAGAATGTCCCAGAGTGTTCTAAAGAACAACTAGAGCGCTAACAGTCTTACTTATGACAAAAGTATGGCACACCAGAAGCCATCTTGATTGGAATGAAGTGGTAAGTCTGAAAACACTCAATTTAAAAAGGAACAACATGAGGGGGTTAATTTTGCCATAGAAAGTATGATTAGTGCTTCAGAAAGAAAAATTAGGGATCATTTTGAGTGACTTCTCAAATCCTCTTCTATTTCATTAAAAAAATTCTGACATGCAGACTGAAACATGCACTTTGAATACCAGCAGCAGACGTCCCTGGTGAGCAGTAGCTTTACTACAGTGATCTAATGTGCAACTAGAGTGCTAACATTCAGAATTTATGGCAAATGTGTGACACATCTGAATGCCTTCTTGATGGAACCAAAGTAAACAAGCATTGAAAATGCAATAGATCTCGCCCTCGTTTAAGTTAAAGCCATTCTGTTTGTAATGAGGTGGCTTTTTAGCTTTGCTTTTATTAGTGTTTTTTCAACTTTCATGTAAATAACGCACCGTTTTCACCAAATCGACTTTGCCCAAGCACACCCTTCCCTTCGGCCAACAAATCCCAAAAATTCGGCACACCTGCCGATCCACTCTCCCTACAGCTCACCCAAGCCCCGTCCCTCTAGCGCAACTGGAACACCCCAAATTCACCTTCTCCATGCGCACCAAAAACTCCCATTGAATAACATGACAATTCGCTACTCCGCACAAAAATTGCTCTTTAAAGCACTTCCACTGCTCCGATCCGCTTCAAACTTGGCTGGACACTAGTTCCAGCGATTCCCTAACATCTCACCAAAAATCAGCCCAATCCATCCACTGGAACGGGGACGAATTTCAACCCGAATACGCGCCCCCCGCAAACACAAAAAAAGCCATAAAACGGCCAAATCTCGACCAAAAACCGCCAAAATCCCTCAAAACCTTGCCAACACCAATACGCACGAAACTGAACTGGCCCCTCAGCCCTAGGCTCCGGGAACCCTACTTAATTGACCCAAAAGCCCTAAAAAAGCAACATAATACACACGAAAACGCCCTAACAACCCTAAAATGCATATAAGTATATGTATGCATGCATTTATGTTTGTATTTATATAGATATACAGATGATATATGTTTATATATGTATGTATTACCTACTGGTGGTCGCCAGTAGGTATATATAGTTAGGATTTTTTCTCTATGGGATTTTTGAAAATTCTATGTCTAATAACTTTGGCGTTTGTGGACGGAATCGGCTGAAATTTTCAGGAAAATGGAACATTTTGTTTCTGAGCAGCCCCCGACAATTTGGGGGGGTTTCATCAAGGGGGGGCCGAGAAAAAAGGGGGGTCCCAAAACGCGTTTTTCCCATGTTAATTTCCATAGGGCGGTTGGCCTCACTTTTAGCTCGAACGGCTGAATGGATTTGCACGAAACTTGGCAAAATTGTAAGGATTGTTAGCCCGATGTGCCTTTGCTAGGTCTCAATATATGTGCTCCAGTGGATTTTGAGTAATTTAGGTTCAAAAAAAGATATATATCTGGGCGGAGCCTAACCACACATCTGATCTGATTGGCTGTCAGCACTTCATCCAAGAAGTGTTGGCAGCCATCTTGAGACCAATATACATGATAGCACCTCATTAAAAAGCATTGTAGTTAATAGAGGGTTTTAGGACTTTAGTTTCATTATAAATCATTTGTTGATGGTACCATACTCGTTTTAGGAATTGTGGTGGGTTCTAAGGTGATTTTACCATGTGAAAAAACCTTCTGCTGTGATATCATGAATATTGTTTGAAAGAAAACTAATATCTCATGATTTTCCCACAGTGGTTTGGAAGGGGATCTTTAAGCTAAACTGAAAGCATATTTTCTGTAAATTCACATTATCTTTCTCAGTCATGTGAAAATGAAGTCTGACATTCTCAGTAAAACATGTACATCCCACAAGGACAGAGACTGTCAGTTGATTCCTTTGTGTTCTACTGCAGCCTCCTAGAGTGTTCTAAAGAACAACTAGAGCGCTAACAGTCCTACTTATTACAAAGGTATGGCACACCTGAAGCCATCTTGATTGGAATAAAGTGGTAACTCTTAAAACATTTAATTTAAAAAGAAACAACATGAGGGGGTATATTTTGCCATAGAAAGTATGATTAGTGCTGCAGAATGAAAAATTAGGGCACATTTTGAGTGACTTCTCAAATCCTTTTCTATTTCATTAAAACATTCTGACATGCAGTCTCCCAAAATGGCCACCAGAGACAAAAGAGCCCAAATGTAGCCCAAATATCACCCAGATGTAGCCCAAGTATAGCCCAATGACAGAATGTCCCAGAGTGTTCTAAAGAACAACTAGAGCGCTAACAGTCCTACTTATTACAAAGGTATAGCACACCTGGAGCCATCGTGATGGGAATAAAGTGGTAACTCTTAAAACATTTAATTTAAAAAGGAACAAAATGAGGGGGTATATTATGCAATAGAAGGTATTATTAGTGCTGCAGAAAGAAAAATTAGGGCACATTTTGAGTGACTTTTCAAATCCTCTTCTATTTCATTAAAAAATTCTGACATGCAGTCTCCCAAAATGGCCACCAGAGACAAAAGAGCCCAAATGTAGCCCAAATATCACCCAGATGTAGCCCATGTATAGCCCAATGACAGAATGTCCCAGAGTGTTCTAAAGAACAACTAGAGCGCTAACAGTCCTACTTATTACAAAGGTATGGCACACCTGAAGCCATCTTGATTGGAATAAAGTGGTAACTCTTAAAACATTTAATTTAAAAAGGAACAAAATGAGGGGGTATATTTTGCCATATGAATTATGATTAGTGCTGCAGAAAGAAAAATGAGGGCACATTTTGAGTGACTTCTCAAACCCTCTTCAATTTCATTAAAAAATTCTGACATACAGTCTCCCAAGATGGCCACCAGAGACAAAAGAGCCTAAATGTAGCCCAAATATCACCCAGATGTACCCCAAGTATAGCCCAATGACAGAATGTCCCAGAGTGTTCTAAAGAACAACTAGAGCGCTAACAGTCTTACTTATGACAAAAGTATGGCACACCAGAAGCCATCTTGATTGGAATGAAGTGGTAAGTCTGAAAACACTCAATTTAAAAAGGAACAACATGAGGGGGTTAATTTTGCCATAGAAAGTATGATTAGTGCTTGAGAAAGAAAAATTAGGGATCATTTTGAGTGACTTCTCAAATCCTCTTCTATTTCATTAAAAAAATTCTGACATGCAGACTGAAACATGCACTTTGAATACCAGCAGCAGACGTCCCTGGTGAGCAGTAGCTTTACTACAGTGATCTAATGTGCAACTAGAGTGCTAACATTCAGAATTTATGGCAAATGTGTGACACATCTGAATGCCTTCTTGATGGAACCAAAGTAAACAAGCATTGAAAATGCAATAGATCTCGCCCTCGTTTAAGTTAAAGCCATTCTGTTTGTAATGAGGTGGCTTTTTAGCTTTGCTTTTATTAGTGTTTTTTCAACTTTCATGTAAATAACATGCATCTGTATGCATATAAGTATATGTATGCATGCATTTATGTTTGTATTTATATAGATATACAGATGATATATGTTTATATATGTATGTATATATATATATATTCACTGAAAAAACCAAAGGCTATAGACCATATATAGTTAGGAATTAGCATTTACAAAACCTTGAAAATTCACTGGAAAAACCATAGGTTATAGACCATATATAGTTAGGAATTAGCATTTACAAAACCTTGAAAATTCACTGAAAAAACCATAGGTTATAGACCATATATAGTTAGGAATTCGCATTTACAAAACCTTATTTTACTCACACAAAACCATTGAAATTCCATATATAGTTAGTTGCACTAACTATATATCGCGCACCCGCAATCCACTGCTGATGATGTCACATATTACATCATTCATGACATGGTCAGTGACATCACTGATGACATCACTGATGACATCTCAAATGACATCACTGATGACATCACTGATGACAACATCCAGTGACTGTATGTTTCTGTAAAGTTAAAATATGTCTTACATATTGAAGAATGAGTGGATGTATAAGTGTCTGGATGAAGGATTTAGTAGGTGCATGACTGACTGTATGAGTGAGTGATTAAATGTGTCTCACTGAGTGCATGGGTTAGTGACTAAACTGTCTTAATTTGTGCATCATTATGTCTGTTGTTCTGTAAACTGTTGCATGTGTTGATAAGTAGCTATATGAGTAACTATATGGGTTATTGATTGGTTGCCCAAATATTTGTATGGGAGACTGAGTGTGTGTGTGGGTGGCTGGGAGGTGTATGACTCTGTGCATAGATGTGTGAGCAGTTGATTCACTAGATGTATGGTTTCAAAAGTGCATGTGGAAACAGCTGTATGGGCGGTTGACTGTGTGCATGAGTGTATTGCTGAGTGAATGGATATCTCAGTGCTACATGTCAAAATAAGTACATATGTAAAACACAGTACATGTGAGAGTTGACATATATAAATAACTGTGCATAAGAGCCAGTGAATGTGTGAGTGGCTGTATGGATCATTGTGAACTTGTATCAGGGATTGTATAAGAGAGTAAATATGTGTTAGTATATGTTTGAATAAGTAAAGTTTGTATAACTGTATAGTTGAGGAAATGGAGGTGTGATTGATTCTTTGCATGACTGACTAGGTGTGTGAGTAACTCCATGGATGAGTGACAGTCTGTGAGTGTCTGTTTACACTGATTGTATCTAAGGTTATATTAGAGTCTGAAGAGGTTCATCGTATTATCACATGAATGATATCATCAGTGATGTGATCAGTAATGTCAAATGAGATGTCATCAGTGATGTCATCAGTGACGTCATTTGAGATGTCATCAGTGATGTCATTTGAGATGTCATCAGTGATGTCATCAGTGATGTCACTGACCATGTCATGAATGATGTAATATGTGACATCATCAGCAGTGGATTGCGGGTGCGCGATATATAGTTAGTGCAACTAACTATATATGGAATTTCAATGGTTTTGTGTGAGTAAAATAAGGTTTTGTAAATGCGAATTCCTAACTATATATGGTCTATAACCTATGGTTTTTTCAGTGAATATATATATATATATATATATTATATATATATTACCTACTGGCGTAGTTATAGTTAGGACCAAGTTTCCATAGGAAGAGCATTTGTTTTATTTTGCTTATACCTTTGGCGTTGTTTGATGAATCTTCATGACATTTTCAAAACTAACTCTTTGTTCATATCAGCTCCTAAGTTGAAAGTTTGGGGGTGATTGGTCAAGGGGGGGCCGAGATAAAATGGGATCCCAAAACGTGTTTTCTCCATGTTAATTTCCATAGGAAACTTTAGACAAGGCTACAGGTCGAACGGGTGAACGGAATTACCTCAAATTTGGCAGGGAGAAGGGTCTTGGTCTAGAAAGCACGCTTTTGTTTATTTGGTGTAAATCCATTCAGTAGTTTTGGAGAAATATCACAATTTACAGATATCGATATTTGGGGATTCTGCCATCTGATTGGCTGAGGCGTTACGAGCACGAGCTTGCTGCTTATTGGTTGCGAGCACTGCAAGCGGTTGCAACTAGGAAGTGTTGGCCGCCATTTTGTGATTCCGTTGAAGCGAGTAAGGGGAAAAAAGGGCAAAAAAAGTAGGAAAGGAGGGTAGGAGCACTGTAACCTCTGTGGGGGAGTTCGAAGCGAAGTAGTCACTCCTACCGGTCTGAAAGTGCGGTGTTGCTCGGAGTGACATGGTGCTGAGATGATATGCTGCTACACTCGGGTATGAAACCAAGAGCCTAAACCGTGAGCTTATTGCTGTAAAGTGATGTTCTCTGGTCTTTGTAGCATACGTGTGCATGTAGGCGTTTATACCATACAGGGAGTGGGAAGCGAACTACTGACCGCTATTGTGCATTTATACTATACCGGAAGCGGGAAGCGAAGTACTCACGCCTACCGGTGTGAAGACTTGGTGATCAAACCGAAGTGATTGCTGTAAACGGATGGTGCTCTGGACGCTGTAGCATACGTGTGCAAGTAGTGTTAGTAGGCATTTATACCATATAGGGAGTGGGAAGCCAACTACTGACCGCTGCCGTGTGTTTATACTATACTGGAAGCAAAGTACTCACGCCTACCGGTGTGAAGACTCGGGGGACAAACCAAGCTGATTGCTGTAAAGTGATGGGCTCTGGGCACTGTAGGATACTAGCCGCTGTAGTATAACTGTGTAAGTAGTCTTAGTATGCGTTTATAGTATATAGGAAGTCGGCAGCGAACTACTTTCTCCTACTGGTCTGAAGACTCGGGGATTAAAACTTGAGCCTAAATCGGGAGCTCATTGCGTTAAAGTGATGTGCTCTGGGCGCTGTAGTATACATGTGGAAGTAGTGTTAGTTTGCGTTTATATAATACAGGGAGTGGGAAGCGAACTACTCACCCCTACGGGTCTCAAGAGTCCTGGATGAAATCATGAGCTCATTGCTGTAAAGTGATGTGCTCTGTGCAGTATTCCAGTGTAAGTCATAGTAGAATGTTAGTATGTAATTCTACTAGAATGTAAGTATGTAATGTTAGAATGTAGGGCTGTCATGAGGGGAACCTTGGGGAGTTTGTACACGGTGCTGGAGAAGACGGTTGCCTTGCTGTCTGCTCCTGTTGGTAGGTGTTTAAGGTGTCTAGTTTTCCTGCAATAAATCTACTTATCAGATCGACTGCTGTCTGCCTCTTCACTACATATATTTGGCGACGAGCAAGAGAAGGTAAAAAGAAGGCAGCACTCATCAATATTTTAAAGTTGCTTGCGTTGTGCTGAAGACCCGTTTTCTTCGTGTAGCTGTTTCTAATTATTTCAGGGTCATCCGACCTCTGGTAGGATTTATATTTTTAGATTTTGCGCTTCCTCTGCCTCTTCTCTGCACTCTGGTCACTGTACTACATCTTTGTAAGTAGTGTTAGTATGCGTTTATACTAACCAATGCATCATGTTCCTAGGTAGCGCGACCTCCCAGGTGCAGCTCATACAATGTCCGGGGTGTGCATCCATGGGACATTTATGTTTGCCATTAGAGGGCAGGTGCATGGCTTTCACCCTGTGATAGCAAATCCTTGTTTGACTAGTTGAAGCAAGAGGAGGAAAACCTGGTATCGCTTTAATAAAGCGGATTCAGGTGGTAAAAATGGAGAGAAAAAAAAGCGGGGTCTCACTCATTGATTTAAATGAGGCTCCTGGTGGGTAATGGTCTGTGGCTAATCCTATTATTATATTGTGGGTTCTCTGTAGGACTGGGGATCTTAATGTCACATGTAAATTAGGTGCGAAGGGCACAGAGATGTTTTGCAGCCTAGGGGATCTCCACTTTCCTGGGTATTGTTTACTAATTGTTCGGGGGGATTAGAGGCTAACTGAAGTCCGGGGATCGCCACCCTCCGGGGCTTTACCTAAATATGCAGTGTGGGCCTCGGCAGTCCCTGAAGCCGCGGTGGTCCTAGGCAGTGCCTTATTTGTGCTGTAATTACACGGGCAGTACTCATATTTAATTTATATTTATATTTAATTTCTTCTATAGCGCAGGAATCAATCCCGTAAGGGTATCTCCGCGCTTTGCCAGCTAAGAAGGTATTAGGTAGAGCAGCCTAAGGTTTATGTGGATGGAAATGCTTCTAGGTAAAGAAGGGTTTTTAATGCCTTTCTGAAGGACAGGTGATTTATGGTTGTTCTTAGGTTAATGGGAAGATTGTTCCAGAGGGCAGGACCAACAGCGGAGAAAGCACGGTCTCCCTGCCTAGTCTTCTTTGTGATGGGAGGTTTTAACAGGGCTTGGTTGCAAGAGCGGAGGGACCTGCTGGGCTGGTACAGTTCAAGAGACTGGGCTAAATATTTAGGACTTGCTCCATACAGACATTTATGCACCGTGCAACAGATCTTGAAGTGGATGCGCTGCCGTATGGGAAGCCAGTGCAGTTCTTTCAGCAAGGGCTTAGAAGGAGTCCTGGCAGGTGCACCCATGACCAGTCTAGCTGCCGTATTCTGGACCACCTGCAAACGGCCTACTGCATCCGTACTAGCTAATGTCAGCAGGCCGTTACAGTAGTCCAGGCGGCTGGTTACCAAGGCCTGTACAAGGTGGTGTTATAAAGTGATACAAGCATAGAACCCTTGCAAAATTACGCAGGCTTCATTTATGTAATAGTCTGTTGGTTTATATTTGGTAGGTGCACTGCAAAATTACAAATGTTTTCCCTCATAACCTCCTATAAACAGACGATTTTCACAATAAACTATTATTAAAACAACACAAATAAATGGAAACTCAAGTTTATTAGCTTGAGCTACTAGGTGACTTGTAAAATGCAAAATTTCCCACATCAAAAACATGTTACTTATTTGTTGCAGAAAGATATTAGAAACAGTTGAATGATAGTCAGTTTGTTTTGTTTAAAACAAAAGCTGCAATAGCTTGGAATGTTCAGAAACATGCAGAAATATTCTAACATTTTGATGATTATATAAAAAATGACATATATAATCATGTTCTTTCTGGTCATCACTATAAGCTAGTAAAATAGAACAGAAGAAAGAAATGCAACGTTTTATTGTTATTGCTTTAAACAGCTGCTTTGTGACCTGAGCTGTCTTTCACCTCAGCTACTGGCTCTGGCAGCAGGCATTGTAACATCAGAACTTGACTATAATAACTTATTACAGCTGAGTTCTGACATCGTTAAAAGCGAGGACTAGGTACGTCAGAAGTCGGCGATTATAAATAGATTAGAGACAGGTGTTTATACAGGGATTGTAGAACTCCAAGTATTATTACCTACTGGCAGTTGCCAGTAGGTAGTTACAGTTAGGATTTAGTTTTCGTAGGAAGAGTGTTTTTTCATTTGCCAATAACTTTGGATGAATACTCACTAAATTTTCAAAACTAGTTCAACACTTACTTCAGCTAATGTTTTGAAGGTTTTGGGGTGATCCATCAAGCGGGAGGCCAAGAAAATGGGGGAGGGTCCCATAACATGTTGTCCCCATTTTAACTTCCATAGGAAACTTTAGGCACGGCTACAGCCCAAACTGCTGAATGGAATTACACCAAATTCGGCAGAAAGGAAGCTGTTGGTCCAGAATGCAATCATTTTGTGATTTGGTGTAAACCTGTTCAGTAGTTGCAGAGTAATTTAAATAGGGCCGGACTGCCTACCGGGCGTTTTGGTGTGCTGCCTAGCTGGGGGCTGATTTCATTGATGGGGACCTGCTTGTGCTTAAAACTATTTGTTTTGCTTTGTTTATTTAGAAGCACACACAGGTCCCCCTCAACAAAATCAGGCCCCAACGGAGTGAAATCCGCCCCAGCTTGGCAGCACACGAAAACGTCTGTTAGCCAGTCTGGCCCTGAATTTAAAGAAATTTCTGATGATATACGCTGAGGATACGCGACCCCTTCCGATGTTGTGCAGAGTTCTGATTGGCTGCCAACACTTCATACCAGGAAGTGTTGGCAGGTATCTTAGGTCTCGACTTGAACTGATTCAAGTAAAGACATTCAAAAAAAGAAAAGGGGGCAGGGTAGAAATACCCTGACCACCTAGGCCTCTTGGGGGATTTGGGGGGTCCCACAGGAACCCCAAAGGGCCTAAAAAGCATATTGTTTTGGGCAGGATCTGCAGATCCATCCGAATGTTTAAAAAAAAAAATGTATGAAACGCAGCCTCCCACGCTTTGTTAATTATCAGTCCCTGGGCGGGCCAGGTCTGAGGGGCCTTTTCCAAATAAAGGGAGGGGCGTTCAGGCCCCCCCCTTCCTGGGGCTTATTATGCCCTGGGGACCAACACCTGATGTAATAAGTGAGGTCATAAGCAGTGCATTGTCAAGGCATAAATTATAGTTCGCTCAGGTAACTATAAATGCTCAATTTTACTGGTTTGTACAAATTAAATGTAAGCCTAACTATAATGGCACTGTAACCTTTGTTTTTTTCTGTGAATTTTGAAAAGTTTTTAAATTCTATTTCCTAACTATAATGTCCTTGTAATCTTTGGTTTTTTTTTATGTCGCCACTGTGTAGTTGTACATAAGTCAGAATTTCCACAGGAAGAGTGGGGCATATTACCAACAACTAGCGATAATTATCGGTATGTTGGCTTTGCGGGAATATTCCTATCGCCGCCCTTCACCTGTTTTTATCGCTGAGATACCTTGCTATTATCAAGGTTTATCTCAGAAGCGATAAAAAACGGACGAAATGCGCGAATATCGCTGTCAATACAACGATATTCAGGCATTACCGTGACAATGCTCTTAGCCATGTTATCCTCCTCTCATTGGATAACATGGCTAAGAACTGGTCAGGGCAGGCGTTAGCTTTTGGAGATATTCGCGCTTAGCGATTGCAGCGACTGTTTTCAGTCGCTGACATTTTGGCACGCCCACTTTGCATGTCATTAGCGATGATTATCGCTGACATGCAAAGCAGGCCCCAAAATGCCCGCTATCGCCTACAAGCTGTCGCAAACTGGTGTTAGCGACAGCTTGGTAATAGGGCGATAAAATTATCGCCGCTTTAGCGGGAAAAAGTCCCGCTAAAGCGGCGATAATGACCCTTGGTAATATGCACCCGTATTTTTATTCTGCTTTGGTGCTGTTTGATGAACCTTCATGAATCTTTTCCAAAAAAAAGTTAATACATCTCCGTTCCGTTCCTTCCTGGAAAGTTTTTGGAATGACCTGTCAAGCAAATCCTCGGAAAAAAAGGGGGAGGAAGGTTCACAAAGTACAATTTCCACATGCAATTTCAATAGGGATTCCTGAACAGTGATAAAGAAAAAAACACTGAACAGAATTACACCAAATGTGGCAGAAAGCAAGAGCTTTCCTCAGAAAACATGCTTTTAGCAATTTGTTGTAAATCTGTTCAGCCATTTTCGAGAAATTAAGGTTAAAAATAGCAATAACTAGTGCTGTGGGACTCCTGTTGGAGTCCTGTGGAAAAATAAAGCGTTCTGATTGGTTGGTCCCACGGGATTCCTGCGAGATGAAGGATTTAATTGGCTGGCAGCAACATGAAGAGAAATGTTGAAGCCATTATAGGACTTGAGGAGTCACAGTCTTGGTCCCCAAGTCCTAAAATAAAATAAAAAAAAAATACAAGGGGCAAAGTAAGGATACCCAGGTCCCCTAAATCTTAAAGTTATGAAGTGATATATCACTTAAAATAGAGTATCCTTTTCAGAGAGTAATCTTTTTTCAATACATAAACAACACAGGGTTCGTGGAAGAGAAAAGGGTTAATACATCTGCCCGATAGGTCAGTCCACAAAGTAAGTTTCTGGTCGCAAATAGTAAAGTGAGAATTTTTAACGATATGTTATGACTAGAAGTATACCACCTTTGGTCGCTAGAGGTGTGCTGGTTAGCCTCAGCAAGGCCTACCAGTGCAAGGGATTCGCTCTTCTCTGCACAGAGTCCTCAGACCAATAGGAAGAAGTTAGCACAGAAATTGGAATAGAAAAGACAGAGTTTATTAAACCTCATGAGGTGGAACTACATTCACACAGCACCCTTCGGTAATGCATGAAGTAGCACACTGACTGGAAGGAGCTTGGTCCTTTTATACCCACACAGGGGCTCAAATGAAGAAGGTACAAGGAGAGAATGCTGGTTTCAAAAGCATACAAGGTCATACAGAGAGTGTGCTGACAACAAGTGGGAGGGGCTGACAGTTAGCTAATTCTGATGGACACATCCTGACAGTTACAAGTTAAGGACAGCTGTAAGCTCAACTGAGCATGTGTGAAGCAGAAGAGGCTAAATATATCTCGTCTCTAGGCAGATTTCAAGAGCAGTTGACAGGAAGGTAGGACAGAGCACATGGTGAGCACATGGCAAACAAAATGGCTGCCAGAAATACAAAATGGATTCTACACAACGGACAAGATAGTCTCTAAATGCAAGATGTCTTCTGCTAATGCTTAACCTAATCACTGCTAAATTACAACAGAGCAGCGCTAAGAGATGCACAGATGAACTTCATAACTTTAGGCTCCTGTCAACCAAACACGGGAGCATTGACTAGTCATCTTTTGTATTGCCATTAACATTGTGGTGAAGAGCCACTGTAACAAATTTGCTACATTAGCACGTAAGATAGCACAGGGTATCAATGCAATAAGTGTATATGTGTTTATGTACCCTGAAAGCTACAGGTACCTTTCCATCTGAGTTCATTCCGATTTTCATCTTTATTTTGTTTTTAAATAAACCTAATGTCACCACCCACAGCTATTCCACCTCATGCTATAAAGAAATTATTTGTAAACACGTACCGGTGCCTCGACCTGAGCTCACCTCTCTACCTCTTTCCACTCTCTTATATATGTTTCCATCTAGGACCTAGTATAGACGGATCAAGAGATGGTTTGTAATATTATATTGTGGAGCAGTAAATTTCACAGCCTCTTTCTGAGCGCCCTGATATACCTGCACCAATTAAATACCGATATCATTGGGTGCGGTACTTACTGGCTGCAATGTTACTTCTTAGTTAGAGGTTTTTCACCCCGAAGTGAGGGATAACGAGGTACTACCAGTGCTTTAAATGGGCCAGCACTGACGGTACTGAGTACCAGCACTTTTTTTATTTTGAAAGAGAGAATACCAGCACTTCTCAAGAGAGGTATATTACTTATCATTGGAAGAGTACCAGCACTTCTCAGAAACAAGCAGGTACTCTGGTACTGAGCACATGCACTTCTATATTTCCATTACAAGCACTGGGTACTATCGCTTGTTTTCCCTGTTTTGAATCTCTATGAATTTGTGAGAATTTCTGGTGTTTAACTGCGTAAATTCTTTTAATTGGGGCTGGGAAAAACTACAGTATGCGGGTGTTGTAATCTTATTCAGGCACACACTCCAGAAGCAAATGGTGTGCACGTTTTGTAACATGAAATCTAAGTATAGCAGGCCCTTGTTTAGAGAGCCCATCAGGTGAAAATAATTTTTTGTGAATTTGAAAACATGAAACATGCTGCACCTTTCAATAAAATCTAATCTTTGGTGAAAGGACGATTAATATGTGGACAGATAATTTTCGATCTACTCAGGCCAATGTGGCTCAGTTTTACCATAAAGTGGAATCTAAACAATGTATCCTACCCAGTGTCACATTCACCAAATTCGGTGGTTTCTAGTTCCAAAGAGACTTTGTAACATTGTCAAATGGCTTTCAATGATATGTACGCTCCAAGTCAACTGTTTCTGTCAATACACGTTTGTTTTTGTTTCAAACTAAAAAACATGTGACATCATTCATGGAGTTATTTGTTTAGGAAACAAATACACTGAATACAGGTCAGACCACTGTGTTCTTGTGGGCTGAGTTGGCATAAGTATTGATCAACCGCACTGCAATCATCAGCACTTCCGGGATGCTGCTTCCTTTCATACCACCAAGCAACAATTGCTAACTCCCCTGTTGAAACACTATGAGCCTGTTGCATTTTCCCTTAACATAGCTGCTGATAATGGGCACTGATTATGATGCATTATAGGACCGTCTCATTTTCAATTTTATACCATGGAAGTATGTGAAGATTAATGCGGAAACGGTGACCCCCTCTGAGAGAGATTAGGGTCAGGGAGAAGAGGGGAAACAGCGGTCAATATACTAAATCTAGATTTTTTTCTATAAGACTAAAGAAATTTAGGTCGTGAAGGAGTTACCATTGTTTAGTATGTGAAGATTAGCAAATTGGCCCAGATTTACTAACATTTTGCAACAGGGTTGTGTCACTTTTTTGGCACAGCTCCAACTCAAAATGTATTTTGAGATTTACCAAGCCACACAATGCCAATTTGTGTGGCTTTGCATTGTTTAGTGAAAACAAGTAGGGCAAGGTAGTGTGTTACCTTACGTCGGGGAGGCTTTCCATGGCTAGAGCATCGGCCCATGGATTTTGACCCAAATCCAGATTTACTAAAGTCTGTAAACCGGGGTTTGTGCCTAATTGGTGCCCCTACAGGAGGCTGGCATAACAAGTTAAACATTTGTATTTCTCCTTCCTCTTTGCATGTGTGCTGTATTCTGGACCACACACACAAAGAGGAATAAGTGTCTAATAGACTATTCTGACCACAATGCGGGCACTCATGCGTCATGGCACAAAAGGCCCTGCATTACACTAAGCTGCCAAAAATGAACCAGGCCACAGAAGGCTCACACGTGTACCCACATCTTTTGATACATGGTACATTTCTGCTCTCTCCCTTTCACGCAACACAGTGTAGCAAGTTACCTTGCTACATTGTGTTGTGTGGAAATTTTGTTAATCTTTGCTGTTGTGTTATATAACCTAGAATACAAAAAGCACATCGAGAGCTGTAAGTATATTTTTATTTATCTACCCAGTTTTGTTATTCAGTCACTGATCCCAGCGAACATAACCCAGCAAGGCATTTAATTAACAAAGTACAAAAGGATTTATTCCATAAGCAAAATATCGTCAATAAAATCATAGCAGCGGTGCAACATCCTGGCTTTTTCAAGGTCGCACGGCTGCACACCACCATTTAATTTATAGCTAAACAACTAATTACTCCCCACAACCGTGCTGAATGACTTTAACCAACTTACCTACCTAGAATTTTTACCATGCACTCTAAAATATGCTCACTGCAAGCTTCAATAAAGCATTCCTTACAGCATATGCACATTATTTGTAAAGCCTCATGCATAGGACACAAATGTTCATAGACCAGTTTCAGTGTTTCTGTACAATATAAACTCATCAATAGTAACTCGCTGTTAGCATAAAAAGCTTTCCATTACATAGAGCTACAATTTTTAATCAAAAAATATTATATGCGCTTTAAGTTGTAAACCAAATTTTCATAGGTATCTAGCAGAAAAAAATACACTATACATTAGTGTAAATTCTACTGGATGCCAGATACCAGACTCAGTAAGGGTATAAACCTTTTGGTCACTGGTCATTAATAATATAATTTGTGATGTCAACCGTGGCAATGAAAGTTAAGGCAAAAAGAGTGCACTAGGCAGAGTTACTGTTGTTTCCTTATCAAAATTGGTGAATTTAAGTGGTTTTTCAAATAAAAATAACAATCATAAGTTCATTTTAAGTGTGACCTAATATTCTGTGCTTTAGGTGTTTTTGCACGAACGTACGAGCAAAGATAACCAAAACTTACTTTTAACACATTTTTGGGGTGAATTTTATTCACATATATTGGATCCAGCTTTCATGTTGATGTACAATGTAACATCTGTGTGCAATGGAGGTTGAACCTTTTAATCAGCCCGGCCTCAGCCTCCCCTCCCTGAACCAGCTTCTGCAGGGAATAGTGGGCTTTTGGACATGCACAGTGGCCTATGAAAACAGTCCTTATTGCACATGGTCTTTGGTCATGCATAGTTGTACTGTGCATTTTCTCTCTATAAAATATTTTCTTCAGAATCTCAAAAAAGTACATTTTAAAAAAATGTGCAGATTCACTGGCCCACCAAAATGTTGGGTCAAAGGATCTGCAATTCTTTGGAAAGATATGATCCAGTGATGAAAACAGAGGCTTTTTATTTTTGAGGTTAGTATCTGCCACTCTTGGGGCCCCCACCCCTACATACTGTCTGGACCAGGTGATGCTCTCCTGGACCGTTAATAGCCCTATCTGTTTTTTCAAGCCACAAGTATTGTAGTTTGGGTTAAAGGAAAATAGAAAATGTTGTCCTCAAGTAGTATATTTAAATGTCGGGGTCCACTTGTTTGTCTTTTATCTCTGTAAGCTCCTTGTACTGCGTACTCCTGTTCCTCGTTTTCCCTTCTCCCCGTGCCTTTCCTGTATGTCCTCGTTTCCACATGTCATGTAGTGTCCTCGTTGCAGGCTTCTGAGTTTCAATTCATGTGACGAGTCCTGAACAACAGAGAAAGGCAGAGCTACTGGCCGGGGGCTGCAATCAACATTTAACACTTCACTTCTTTCTGTGGACAGCATTTTCTTCAAAAACAGCCTTCTGGGACAAGCATCCTATAAACAAGAAACTTTAAAAAGCTGCATATTTATAAATATGACATAGACATTAAACTGTCAATGTGACAAAGAAGCAACAATCTCCATTAGAATACTAGGGGCCAGATGTACGACCCACTATTTGGGTCTCGCAAATTGCATCACATTTGTGACTCGAAATGTGCAGCTCGCAAATTGGGATTTACAACAGTGTACGATTCCTAATGGGGTCGCAAATTGCATGCCTCATTAATATTAATGAGGCAAGAGCAATTTGCGACCCCATTAGGAATGGCTAGCACTCACAGGGATGGTGGCCTGCTGGGGTCAGCAGACCACCATGTCTGTGACTGCTTTTAAATAAAGCAGTTTTTTTAATGCAGCCTGTTTTCCTTTTAATTTAAAAAAAAAAAAAAAATTAAACTTTTCAGCTTCATTTTTTAAGGGCAGGCTGTTGTCCCTGGGACCAAAGCCTGCCCTTGAAAAATATTTTTTGATCCAATCACAAAGGGCAAGAGGTCCCCTGGGAACCCCTTCCCGTTTGCAAATAATTTACCACCTACCATTTATCGGTCAGCCTCCAGTTCCTGTGATTCTTCCCCTCACAAATTTGGGGTCGTAATCCGTGCTAAGTATTCCTTTATCTTTGTGTGGGATTTTGAACGGCGGGTCCTGTAGAATTCTCTATAATATTCCGCAAATGCCCTCGCCACTTCGTCATCTACATTGAGCGTAACCCCTTGGCTGACCACTATCTCTTTTACTCATCTGGCCTGTAGCTCTTTCTTACTTAACCAGGCTAGTCGCTCCCCCGACCTATCTCCTTCCTTGTAAAGGTGATGGAGTGTGGCCTGTCTTTGTTTTTTTGCATTGTTCATGGCCAAATCCCCCTATTCTTGTCGCAATGCAATCAGTTTACGAGTCAGTATGGGGTCCTTCCCACGGGTGACTTGGTTTTCCAGTTCTAATATTTTGTGTTCCATTTCTTCTAGATATTTACTACTTCTCCCTTTCCTATCCCAGGCTATACGGCTCTGTCTCTTAGTACCACTTTATATGCCTCCCATACTGTCACCCCGGATGAGACTGAGTTCATGTTTTCATGGCGGTATATTTCTGTGTCGACCCTCAAGTATTCTGCTTGTCTGCAGGTCTGCATTAAGTAGCCATCCTCATCCACTGCCCTGTCTTCTTACTCCTAATTTGACCAGGTGCGGCGAGTGGTCTGAGAGGCCTCTTGGTGTATAATCTACTTATTCTACCTCCTTTAATTCTTCCCGGGGGAGAAAACATAATCTATAAAATGTGTTGTGTGTGCCCGAGTGGTGAGAAAATTGTTTAGTGTGTGGGTGCTTGTGTCTCCAGGCATCCACCAACCCCACTGTACTGGAAAACCTTGACAGGGGAGTGGTCCTTGTGGGTTTATCCCCTCCCTCTGAACAGTCCATCGCAGTGTCGAGTACGTCCTTAAAATCTCCCCCACTATGTATAAGCAGAGGGAGTTTCGAATAGAACATCTACATCTTTGGTCATTGTGGGTGCTTGGAGCCTGGGCTGTGCAAACATGCAAATCAAGGTCTTCTCTTTCTGCCTCCAATGGCTGGTCACTCCCATGTACCTGCCCAGTGGGTCTTGCCAAAGTCTTGCGGTTTGGAAGGGGATAGTTTTCTTGATCATTATTGCTACTCACCTCGCCCTTGTGGTGGATCCCGAGTGTGTTAATATTGTATATGCTCCCCTACTTATAAATATGCATTATGTGCCCTTGAGGTGTGTTTCTTGGAGCATCACAATGTCTGGATGGTTTCTTTTTATGAATCTGTTCACTAGTCCCCTTTTCCTTTTATCTCCCAGACCATTGACGTTCCACGTCAGTATTGTAAAGTACGGGTGTTTATCTCCATTTGTCTGGTTTTAAGGAATATTTTCTTTTCTTTCTCCAGGGGGTAGAGTGTCTCTCTACGATTTTGGGTATTCTATCTGAGTTCCATTTCCTGGCGGATTCAGCGACCAATAAACAATAGAACATATAACTAACCCCTAACACAATGTACGCCCCTTGACGCCCCACCTCACCTCTTGCAATCCCCCCTCAGCATCTTCCCTCTCATCAACTGAAGTGGTTCTCAGCCGGAGAAGACCGGGTGGCCTGTGGTCCACCCCCCACAGTTCAATGCTATGTATTAACTCCCTAACTTTAGTAACTTTAAATTCAATTCATGATATTATTCTTGTGCAAAAAAGTATGTATTGCCTTCTTGGTGCTGGATATGGCTCGTGTGTGTCCTTCCTCTGAAGATCAAGTGCCTGCTCCCAAGTTCATCTGTTCTGGGTCGGACAGTGCGTTTTCTTCCAGCTGCCAGTCTTTCGCTTCTTCTCTCTCAAAAACCCTGTATTTCTGCTGGTAGCGGGTGCATGGACTCTGATTTCGAATACACGTCGGTGTCATTGACCTCAATGTGTCGCTCCGGGGATTTGGTTCTCAGCTTTCTCTCAGTTTCCTTTCTGTGTCTCGTATCTTCAGTTTGGGTTTGATATCTTTGATCTTAAGTTGCTTTTCTAAGGGAGTAGGGAGTTTCACTTCGATTCTTCTCGCTTGGTGTTCCATCTTGTTTTTCGTACGGTATGGTGTCTGTTATCTCCCCTCTGCATTCCGTCTTATTAGTTTGTCTGATGTCGCCCGTACAGTGGTCTGGATGTTGGGTCTTTCTTCCATCCAGGCCCATGCCTCCTCCGGGGTTTGAAACAAGACTGATTTCCCCAGGTAGATCACCTTGAGCTTAGCGGGGAAGAGGAGCATATATTGAATATGAAGGGTCCTGAGTTTTGCTTTAACTGAGTCGAATGTTCTCCTCTGTCTCTGCACTTCGCTGCGATAATCCGGAAAGGTCATTATCTTAGAATTTTCATAGCGAACCTCTCCCTTGCAGTGCATTTCACATAGAATCATATGTCTGTTGATGAAGTTAAGTAGTTTTGCGATGATCTTTCTTGGTTCTGCACCACGGTGGGGCTTGGCCCTCAGCGTGCGGTGTGCCCTCTCTATTACGAAGCAGGTAGAGAAATGTTCAGCCGGGTTGATATCTCTGAGCCAGGTCATCAGGAATGCTGTTGTGTTCGCCCCTTCTGTTCCTTCCAGATATCCCACAAAACGGAGGTTGTTTCTCTGGGCCTTTCTTTCTGCATCATCAATTTGCCACAGCTTGTCCGTGGTTGCATTGCGCACATCTTTCATCCCTTTCTGGAGGACCTTCACTGTGTCTTCAACCTCTGAGACTCGAGTCTCTGCCTCTGTCACTTTTTCGGAGATTTTGCATAGGTCCTGGCCAAGAAGTGAAGCTTCTGAACAGACTTCACTGACCTGACCCACAAGAGATATTCTGTAGTTTTGTGTAGCTTGGAGGAGTACTTCTATGTTCTGGTTGGGGCTGCGTCCGCTCTGACAGTTCAGCTTGTGGTGGCAGTGGTTTCGTGTATCAATCAATTTTCCCTTGTTTCGGGTGTTTGGGCTCTTTATCATTAGCAATAATCCTTGATAGATGTCCCCATCTTTAACCCTTCAAGGTTTGGGACACTTGACCCTTTCCTTTCCCGTTTACTTAGTTTGGACTCACTTGAGTTCTTTGAGTCCCACCTTCTGGCATTCTTCAGTCGTGTGGGTGGTGGCACTGTGTGTGAGGCCCAGCTCGTCCACCTTGGGCCTTTTCATCTGGCATGTTCCCCTCACCTCTGCGTATCTTGTTGCCTTCTCAGTTCCTGATCAGCGTCTCTGTTTACTTTCGAATCTTCCAGGTCTTCTGCCCCTGTCTCCCCATTCTGGCACCACTTCTTGCCCACAGTGAGTTGGTGATGGTGTATGCTGAGTATCTCTATGGATTGCTGTCTCTCACCTCGGTTGGGCCTCTGTATGGGTTTGTTTTTTTCGTGTTCTGGCCATCTCACTTTCTGCACCATGTTCTTGTGGGAGTCTTTAGCATTTACAGCCAATGAGGGACAAGTGACCCCATCCCCTCTCTCCACATGTCTTGGGGCGGGACTCTATTTATGCCTGCTTCTCTACTCCCGGTCTGCCTCCCATCGTCCCAGTTTTCCCCTCTTTCCCGAGCAGGCCGCTGCTCCGCGGTTTTAAGGGGTCCGTTTTCTTGGACTCTTCCTGGCCCGGACTTCTGCTCCTAGGTTCCTGTTGAATGTGATCTGCTTCCGTCAGACCTCCTCTGTTCGCGGCCTACTTTCAATTGAACCCCTCCTTCACCAGGAGTCGCAACTGTGGGGCTCTTCTGTCATCTGTCTCACACCACTAACTGTTCCCGGTGAGAGGGGGAGAAACGCGATTTCTTTCCTCTATCCAATCAATAGCGGTGCTTGTGGGCCTGCACATCTGGCACCCATGCACCCCTGAGCCGCCGCCCGCCTCTCCCATCTCTGGCACTCACCCAGAAAGGGCACCTCTTAGACTTGGCCTTTTATTGCAGGGTCACCCTGAACTTTTTTGCTTTCCTCCTAGCCTTTTTTCTGACATGGTGTTGGTGGATTTAGGACTCTGGGCACTTTAGCACTGCTGCTCAGTGTAAAGTGTGTGTGCTCTCTGTGATAAATATGGTAATATACACCTGTTTGGCCTATTTTAATTTATCTTTCAGTCCCTTGTGAAGTGGTATCTCATATACCCAGGGCTAGTAAATTAAATGCTAATGGTGAGCTTGCAGCGCTGATTGCACCACCCACCAAAGTAGCCTTTCAAACCTATCCCAGGCCTCTGCCATTGCAGGGCCTGTGTGCACAGTGTTACTGCCGCTGTGATGTGGCACATAAAGTGTGCGCCATGTCTGTGGCCCCCCTTTTACTGCATGTCAGTCAACCCGAAGGTAGGCCCTAGCTAGCCCTATGGGCAGGGTGCATTGTAGGTAAAAGGTAGGACATGTTCCTTAAGTATGGGACATGTCCTGGTACAAACCGCCATTTTGGGTTTCTCACTACTGTGAGGCTGGCCTCCCATAGGAATGCATTGTGGATTCCCTGATAAGTGTTTCAGTGGTAATTCATGTTATGAGAGGAGCAGTATGGTCAAGTCTGGTATATTTGGAATATTGATAATAAATGCTGCGCAATGGTGTGCGCAGATTTATTATAACTATTTCAGAAAGGCCACTTTTAGAAGTTGGCATTTCTGTGTGCTATGTGTCTGCCTGCCTCATGTGGATTGCATGTCTGGCTTTAGAGTGACAGGGTCTAGTGAATTGTGTGTCGCTCCACGAATGGCTGGGTGAGTCCGCGCTAGGCTGAATAGGGCATCTGCATTTGGAGTAGTGGGAGTAGTAGTCCCTGACCCTGAATATGGCTGTGCCAGCCTATGTGAAAGCTGGCTCCCCCCCCTGTGGTGTGTCTGATGACGAGCTGCCACCTGACATAGGGGAAAAGAAGCCTTATCAATAAAGTGCTCCAAAAACCCCCAGAAACTGTTTAGGCTGTTTCCCCCACGCCCAGTGCCAAGGCCGACAAAGCGAATATGGCTATCAATATTGGGGCTGTGACCCCATGAAAATGTTGTGCTTTTGTGCTTCCAGAGGACTGCTGCTGGGCCCCAGGAGGAACCGCCACATGGGACTGCCTCCCTGCTGGAGGACCCTGTGAGCTGGCCTGCCTGGGCCCAGCCTTGTGCCCCCAGAACTCTGCTTGCTGGAATTGTGGCTCTTAGCACCTTGTGAGCTCTATCTTTTAAATTACTAGCCAAGGGGAGCGATGGTGCCTGGCAGCGTGCTGCTGCGAAGATTGCTGGAGGGAACCCCAGCGTAAGGGTGCCCCCAAGTTCCCCAGAAGCAGCTGGAACCCACCCAGCATTTTGCCATTTGTTTAGCGGGACCCCACCCTGCTTTTATAACTTCCCACCCACACTTCGCTGCAAGGAGAAATCACCGCCGAGGCCCGACCCTGAAGCCATGCGGCTGTGCCTGGTTGGGGGTGTGGCCAGCTGGCAGGAACGAGGATGCCGGACTTGCTGGGAAAGGAGGCGGGCCCCTGTGTGCCGGTGGGAGCCCCGAGCGGAGACCGAGCCTGCCCCAGTGAGCAGAAGCCAAGTGGTGATAGGCGGGAGCCTACCCCACATTAAGGGACACTGGAGTCCTGCGTGCCAGAAGGAGCCCAGAGCAGTCCAAGGAGAGTCCCGGTGAGTGGGGATCCCATTGGGCATCGTGCTTGTGCCTGTGCTTGTGCTCCTTGTCCCAGCTGCACCGAGAAAGTGCGGGCAGCTGCATGAGTGGGCATTCTTTGTGCGCAGAGTCCCAGTGAGTAGGGTTTCCCCAAGGAACATTGTCAGTGCATAGAGCTGCATGGATGCTCCCTGGGGCCCTGAGGTGCCAGTGCTGATTTCCTTTTTCAGGGCATTGTTGTATGAGTCTTGGAGAGGGACTCAGAGGCAGTTGTGGCCAGTGCCTTCATTGATCTTCACCGCTGCACCGCAGTTGCGAGCAGGTGCAACGATGGGGGCAAATTGTTTTTTATGCCAGGCTAAGGTGAGATACAGCCCCCGCCCCCAACATCTTGTGCACTTGGCTTTTGCGGCTTTTGCAGCCCCGGGGCCACTTGAAAAGCACTACCTTACGACCTGTCTTTATGGACATAGGGAATTTTGAGCTCCAGTGAAAGGCCAGTTGGCCTGGGGTCAATTCAGTGCTCAGGACAAATGTCCTCTTTTGGTTTAGGATAATGTGTATGCTTGTGATTCATTGCCTAATAGGAATATTGCATGCAGTTTTTCATGCCAATGTTATGCTTAGGATGTTTATGCATAATGTGGTATTTTGCCTAATGCTAATGTGATATACAGGTTGTGCGTTATTTAGTAGGTGTTACTAGTGTTTTCTAAAAGGTCCTGTCAGTGACCCGATTGGCCCTGCCAGGTGTATATAATCCCCTGTAAATATTGCCCAGTGCCAGTTGGTACAGTGTATATTGTGTGATTATGATTCTAATGTGTCTATGACCATACAAAGGCTATTTTTATATAACCATGTGTGGAGTTCTGTTTGTGGTGTGTCTAGTGTGTTGCTGCTGTGTGTGTGTGGTGCGCAAACTCTTTACACATTGCCTCTGGGATAAGCCTGACTGCTTGTGCCAAGCTACCAAGGGAGTGAGAAGAGGTTATCTTCAGGGCGTAACTCCCTTGCCCTGACTAGAGTGGTGGTTTCTGCCTAGCTTAGGCGCAAGCCCTAGCCAACCAGAAATCCCATTTCTAACATTGGTTGTCAGCGGTGAGGATAGGACTTGCGTTTGCGCAGTACCACAGCGACAACTGGTTGCACTACACGCGCTGCATTTAGATAATCACAGGTTTGAGGATTATTTTTCCTGACTTGTTTTCTCCTAAAAGTTTCATTTTTAAATTGTGTATTCCTGCTCCAGCTCTTGCACCTAGGTCTCCCATGCTGCACCTGTGTATTTGGTGCTGTGACAAAATAGAATCTGCCTTTATTATAACTGATCTGTGCATACACAGTATGTTGGAGTTGAAGGGGTTCTGTGTGGAGAGAGACATAGCAGTGAGTGGGTGGGATACCCAGCTAGCCCTCTTGGAAACCCCACTCCGGTGGCAATAGAAAATATGGACATTGGAGGACCAGGAGAGGAAGGGTCCCCAGTCCGCATACCAAGAGGGTAGTGGGTCTGAGGGTAACCCTGAAGAGTCTAAAGAGGAGGAAGAAGATGGCAGGGCAGAGACACCAGTAGAGAGTGAGGACCCCATAGATGGGGAGTCCCTTGCTGGGTCCAGTGCAGGGGGCAGTGCCCCATCCCTCTCCCTGTACCCAGAGGAGCTAGTAGATAGGAGGGAAGAAAGGGAGCATGATCTAGATTTACAGAAGCTCCAGACTCCAGGCTTCCCCCACCTCCCTCAGCCCTTACCTCTAGCGCCAGGAAGCCGTTTGGTCACAGTGCGCTCTATCAAGAATCTTTTTTCATTTTTTCATTTTTCATTTCCAGAAGGAGAGCCATGTGAATATAGAGGCTCAGAACTTGGAGTTGGAACATAGGAAGTTAGCCTTAGAGGAGAAAAAGGCATTGTTGGCTTAGGAGTTGTGTCTCAAGGCATTAGGCCTTGAAGAACAAAAGCTAGAGACTGAGAGGGTCCTAGCGCAGGAGAGGATGGCGGAGGCTGAGAGGGCCTTTGCCAGGGAGAAACTTGCTCTGGAGGGTAGATTATCCCCTGAGTGCATATTTAGTTGTCTGTAGGCACCAGTGGGGGTCGGGGGGGGGGTCCAGTTGTGGCAGCAATATGCAGTCCAGTTCAGGAAGTCCCATTCCCAGTTCCCAGAGTATGGTGCCTGGTTCCCGGAAAGAAGGGTGCAGGTTGAAGTTCAGAGGCAGTAGAAAACTGTCTCACCAATCTTGGGGGGAGTTTGTGGATGAATCTTGTGATGCACTTGAAGATTGGGTGTTGGTTAGCATGGCAAATGATTTTGAAGGGCTGTTCAATCTGGTCTTCAGAGAGCACATGTTCAGTAATTGTTTTCCGGGGTTGTGCCAACACCTGTCAGGGTTTGAGTACTCTGATCCCAGGGAGCTTGCACGGGAGGCAGACCTCTGAGTGATGACCAAAGGCTCTGGAGAGGCATTGGGGAGTGACCCTAAGAGGAGTGGCTCAGGTATCTTCCAACCAAGAGTGGTGGGAGAGGTTCAGAGTAGCCCAACTAGGACAGGTTGTAGTGGGAGGGTTGTAAGGCCTCACGTCCTGCCTTCGAGGAGAAGGAGTGAGACTGGGGTGCATCCCAATGTGCTCCAACCTCAGTCTCAGGACCTGGATGGTTCCTTAAGGGAACACCAGGTAGGGAGCCAAGTCTGTCCTGATGGGCCGCCCATTGAGGGGGATCTCCTAGTGTCAGGTGAACTGGGAGTGTCTGTGTTAGACTTGGCATCTTTGGCGTGGTTACCCCTATCTTTCTGCCTCTACCTCCTGTATTTTTAATGCTGTGCTGTATTTCGTTTTTGCTGGTTTAGATGCTTTGGACACTCTGCCACTGCTGATCAGTGTCAGAGTATAAGTGCTCCCTGTGTATATTGTTATTATGATTGGATGTACATGATTGGCATATTTGTATCACCATAAAGTCCCTAGTAAAGTGCACTGGGTGTGCCAGGGCTGCTGATGACAAATGTTACTAGTGGGCCTGCAGCACTGATTGTGCCACCCACATGAGTAGCCCTAAAATGGTGTCTCAGGCCTGCCACCGCAGTGCCTGTGTGCAGTCTGTGAACTGCGATGTCATCCTGGTCAGTGTCCCCACTGACCAGGCCTAACCCTTCCCTTTTTGTGCACATTGGTCACCCCTATGGAAAGCCCAAGGTACCCCCTTGGGCAGGGTGCAGTGTATGTGAAAGGTAGAGCATGTACTTGTGCAGGTAAGATGCTCAGGTAGTGAATTACAGCCATTTTTGTTTTTCACTGCTGCAAGGCTATCTTGCTCCATAGCCTATCATGGGGGATGCTGGCTACAGTGGCTACCAGCAGATCTACCCAGAGAAACAAGAAAGGACATAAAATTCCTATCTCTGGATCACCAACCGGATCACTAACCGACCCCTGCCCTCACCACGTCTTCAACAAGGCCGACTCCATCATCGCACCCCACCTACGGGACATCATCAACGCCTCCTTCGACACCGCCACCTTCCCAGAGAGCTGGAAGCACGCCGAACTCAGCGCCCTACTAAAGAAACCATCAGCGGACCCCACCAACCTCAAGAACTACCGCCCCATCTCGCTCCTTCCTTTTCCTGCCAAAGTCATCGAGAAGACCGCCAACAGACAGCTGGCCGCCTTCCTCAAGATGTATGGATCCCTCGACAACTCGCAGTCCGGCTTCCGGCCAACCACAGCACAGAGACCGCCCTCATCGTAGCCACCGACGACATCCGAACCCTGCTCGACAACGGGGAAACAGCGGCCCTCATCCTCCTGGACCTCTCTGCGGCGTTCGACACGGTCTGCCACCGCACCCTAGTGCAGCGCCTCAACAACATCGGAATCCAGGAGAAGGCACTGGAATGGATCATCTCCTTCCTCGGCGGAAGAACACAGAGAGTCCGCCTCCCCCCGTTCAGATCAGAGGCCACCAAAGTCATCTGCGGCGTACCACAAGGATCATCGCTCAGCCCCACCCTCTTCAACGTCTACATGAGCCCCCTCGCGGCCATCGCACGCCAACACAACCTCAACATCATCTCCTACGCCGACGACACCCAGCTGATCCTCTCCCTCACCAATGACCCCGCCACTGCCAGAACCAACCTACACGAAGGGATAAAAGACGTAGCCGAGTGGATGATGAACAGCCGCCTGAAACTGAACTCAGATAAGACGGAAGTCCTCATCCTGGGATCTTTGCCCTCCGCCTGGGACGACTCCTGGTGGCCCCCTGCCCTGGGCAGCGCACCCAAACCGACAGACCACACACGCAACCTGGGCTTCATCCTGGACTCCTCCCTCTCCATGACCAGACAAGTCAACGCCGTCTCCTCGTCATGCTTCAACATCCTACGCATGCTACGTAAGATCTTCCGGTGGATCCCCACCGAAACAGGAAGACGGTCACCCAGGCCCTCGTCACCAGCCCACTGGACTACGGCAACTCCCTCTACGCCGGAACCACAGCAAAACTCCAGAAAAGACTCCAGCGCATTCAGAACGCCTCAGCACGCCTCATCCTGGACATTCCCCGACACAGCCACATCTCCGTACACCTGAGAAACCTGCACTGGCTCCCCGTCAGCAAGAGAAACACGTTCCGACTCCTAACCCACACACACAAAGCTCTCCACAACCAAGGTCCAAGATACCTCAACGAACGCCTGACCTTCTACACTCCCACCCGCCAGCTGCGATCGACCAGCCACGCCCTCGCCGCCGTCCCCCGCATCTGAAGAGCCACAACGGGAGGAAGATCCTTCTCCTACCTGGCTGCAAAGATGTGGAACGCCCTCCCCATCCACCTCCGCCTGACCCAGGACCACCTCGCCTTCAGGAAGCAACTCAAGACCTGGCTGTTTGAGCAGTAGCGGACCCCCCTCCCCCAAGCACCTTGAGACCCTCCGGGTGAGTAGCGCGCTATACAAATGCTTTGATTGATTGATTAAAAGTCTGGTATCCCTGAACTCAGAATTTAATATCACATCTTTTAAGGAAAGGTTGTTTTTAATTCCTGTGTTTGAGAATAGCACTTTTAGAAAGTTGCTGTTCTCTTGTCTGACCTTTCTGTGTGCCTTGGCCTGTTTGTGTATTGACTGTCTGGTATGAGAGTGACCGGGGCTGGGGATTCCCCAGGAGGCTGACTGAGTCAGCCCTAGGCTGAATGACTGCATTTGCAACTTGAGTGGTGGGAGGAGATAGCACCTGGGCCTGAATAGGGCTGTGCCTGACTTCCACAATGCTGGCTCCACCCCCTGCTGGGCGGCTGATGACCCTGCCCCTCACTCTGAAAGGAAAGGAGAAGCCACAAAAACAAAGTGCTCAAGGAACACCCAGAACTGGTTCCGACCGGGCTCGGGGCCCACTTGCACAAAGAGAACATAGACTTTTAGGGGTATAAGTACAGGACCCCTGACAACAGAAAATCAGGTCATCCTGGAATCAAGAAGGAACCTCTGCCAAGGAGAAAGCTGAATCTGAAGAAGGAAGACTGTCCTGATGTTGCTCTGCTGGACTGACCTGCTGTTGCTTTGCTGCCAAGGAGAGGGGAAGGACTTTGCTGTTGTGCTGTGTCCCCTGTCTTGAAGGAATCTCTAAGGCCCTGAGAAGAGCTGGCTCCCTGTTTTTGAAGTCCCAGGAACAAGAGGACTTCACCCCCAGCTTCCCTGAACTCTGCTGAGAGAGTTCTTTACTTCCTAGAGGGCTTGGGCCAGTTGTGGTGCCTCTGGAAGTTGTACCTGTGCTGGGAAGCTGGAAACCAAGATAGAGAGACTTTTGCAACTGAAAAGTTATCGCATCGCTCGCTGCGGAGCGCATCCCCGACAGTGCGAAGAAATCCCCGCCGCTACGGAGGTGGAGATCGTCGCAGCGCCTGTTGCTGCTGCCTAAGACGACGCATCCTTAGATTGCGGGAAGATCACCATCACTGCGAGTGTCGTCGCAGAGCCTGTCGTCGCTGGGTGAGAACGCCGCACCGCTTGCTTGCGGACCGCATCACGTCACTGCGAACATCATCGCCGATCATCGCATCAAGGAGCGAAAGAGAGGATCGCCGCTGGATGGCGCATCATCGTCCCAGAGATCGTCGCAGCCCCTACGAGATCGTCGCATCGTGCCTTTGCGAGAACAAACTTCCTACGAAACCTACGCACCGGAATCCATACAAGTGGCCTTCCTCCCAATACAGACCGGATTTGTCGCAACACGCCCGCTGCTGCAGCGGGTTTGTGGCATCGCCTCCCCAAGGTCTCAGGAGCAACGCATCGCTTGTTTTCCACCGCACCAGCTTCTGCTTTTGGAACTTTGTCGCAACTAAAGGTACTGTCGACTCAACGTGATGCAACTGTGAACTTTTCACGCAACTGTGCATTATTATATCGCAACCTAAAGAACTCTTTTGCAACCATATTCTTGAACTGTGTATGTTGGATTTTTGTCGTTTTGGTCTTGTGTAGTTTAGATTAAATACCTTTATTTTTCTAAACTGTTGTGGAGTCAGTTTTTGGTGTTTTCACTGTGTTACTGTGAGTGCTGGTACAAATAATTTACACATTGCCTTCTGATTAGCCTTGACTGCTCGTGTCAAGCTACCTAGAGAGTGAGCAGGGGTTATTTCAGAGGGTTTCCTGCTTACCCTGACTAGAAGCATGGGTCCCTATTTGGACAGTGGTACCTACCTCTGCCAACTAGAGACCCCCAGTTCTAACAGTCTGTAAGCAGGTTTTTTCCATCAGTTCTGGTCTCTGGCAGTGCCACTCCTAAGTGGAGGGTGCAGAAGTCCAGATTGAGGGGTGAGAGGGGGGAAAGAATCCCCAGTGGAAGGACCAGTGGTTAGGGGCCAGTCAGAAGGGCTGAGTCTCCAATGAATGACCATGGTGACACCACTTCTGTCCTGGGGATCTTCACACACTGTCTGATGGACAGTGGTTGGGAGATCTGCGCCAGGCAGACTGTCACATGACACATGAGTTATGTGTCACTCTCGGGGGGGGCATGTGTGCTCCCAAGGAAGTCCTGGTGCACCGGGAAACTGTTCAACCCCAGGGTTCCGTCCCTGAGT
Source organism: Lissotriton vulgaris (assembly GCF_964263255.1). Taxonomy (NCBI): domain Eukaryota; kingdom Metazoa; phylum Chordata; class Amphibia; order Caudata; family Salamandridae; genus Lissotriton; species Lissotriton vulgaris. The sequence continues at coordinate 483,181,253 of NC_141693.1, read as the reverse complement.
TGGGAGGCCAGGTACAGGGTATGCCTGACCTGGAGGGAAGGACAACTGTAAGCAGTGTCCTGACCGATGTAACTTCTAGAGGTACCACTCCAGTTGGGAGGGTGCAGGACTCTGGAAGGGGGTGCAGAGGTATGGAGTCCTCGCCTCCGACCCAGGTTGAACCTGAGGGTTTAGATACCAAGTTGGTAGACAAGTTGCTGGAGAGAGGTCCTGAACTAGTGGGTGAATTGTGTTCTGAGGTTGCTTATCATAGGAGAAGAGTGCGGAACCCCAAAAGAAGCGGTAGGGGGAGGAAAGCCTCGCCCTTGACTTCTGGTCAGCCTGAGGGTGCGTACCCTAAGTTGGAGGATCAGTGGCAGCTTAGACCTGCACTGAGAGGAAGAGTGGAGAATGGTTATTATGTGCCAGGGGTTACTGCCCCCAACTCTGGAATGCCGAGGACCAAAGACATCTGGGTGACCTAGGGCCTGGCCAGGTAGTGGACAGCTAGGAAGTGCCAGTGTGGTAGCCTAGTTGGTCCTGGGAGCTTTGACAGAGGGAACCACAGGAGTTCAGAGTGGCGTAGAACTGGAAGGTGTCCCTGCAGTTGCGGGCCTGCGTCTGTGTTCTATCGCCCAAAGCAGGAAAGCCTATCAAGGTGGTGATTGGTCTACTCTGCGTTTTGGCTGGAAAGGGGTTGTGCTGGACTTGGCCCTTTTTACAGGGACATCCCTGAACTATTTTGCTTTCCTCCGAGTCTTTTTTCTGACAGGGTGTTGGTGGCTTTAGGACTCTGGGGACTTTCGCACTGCTATTTAGTGTAAAGTGTGTATGCTCTCTACGATAAATATGATAAGATTGGTCTACACCTGTTTGGCCTATTTTAATTTACCTTGCCAGTCCCTTGTAAAGTGGTATCTCATATACCCAGGGCTGGTAAATTAAATGGTACTGGTGGGCTTGCAGCGCTAATTGCGCCACCCACCAAAGTAGCCTTTCAATCAATCAATCAGTCATCGCATTTATATAGCGCACTACTTACCCAGAGGGTCTCAAGGCGCTGGGGGAGGGGGATCTGCTTCCTTCTCGAACAACCAGGTCTTGAGTTGCTTCCTGAAGGCGAGGTGGTCCTGGGTCAGGCGGAGGTGGGTGGGGAGGGAGTTCCATGTCTTGGCGGCGAGGTAGGAGAAGGACCGTCCCCCTGTAGTGGCTCTTCGGATGCGGGGGACGGCGGCGAGGGCGTGGCTGGTCGATCGAAGCTGGCGTTTGGGAGCGTAGAAGTTGAGGCGGCTGTTGAGGTATCCTGGGCCTTGGCTGTGTAGGGCTTTGTGTGCGTGGGTGAGGAGACGGAAAGTGATTCTCTTGTTGACCGGGAGCCAGTGCAGGTCTCTCAGGTGTCCGGAGATGTGGCTGCAACGGGGGATGTCCAGGATGAGTCGTGCTGAGGCGTTCTGGATCCACTGGAGTCTCTTCTGGAGTTTGGCGGTGGTTCCGGCGTAGAGGGTGTTGCCGTAGTCCAGATGGCTGGTGACGAGGGCCTGGGTGAACGTCTTCCTGGTCTCGGTGGGGATCCACCGGAAGATCTTACGTAGCATGCGCAGGATGTTGAAGCACGACGAGGAGACGGCGTTGACTTGTCTGGTCATGGAGAGGGAGGAGTCCAGGATGAAGCCCAGGTTGCGTGCGTGGTCTGTTGGTTTGGGTGCGTTGCCTAGGGCGGGGGGCCACCAGGAGTCGTCCCAAGCGGCGGGTGAGGATCCCAGGATGAGGACTTCCGTCTTATCTGAGTTCAGTTTCAGGCGGCTGTTCTTCATCCATTCGGCTACCTCTTTCATCCCTTCGTGAAGGTTGGCTCTGGCGGTGGCGGGGTCGTTGGTAAGGGAGAGGATCAGCTGGGTGTCGTCGGCGTAGGAGATGATGTTGAGGTTGTGCTGGCGTGCGATGTCTGCGAGGGGGCTCATGTAGATGTTGAAGAGGGTTGGACTGAGCGAGGAGCCTTGAGGGACGCCGCAGATGACTTCGGTGGCTTCAGATCTGAACGGAGGGAGGCGGACTCTCTGTGTCCTTCCGGCGAGGAAGGAGATGATCCACTCCAGTGCCTTCTCCTGGACTCCGACGTTGCTGAGGCGTTTTACTAGGGTACGATGGCAGACAGTGTCGAAGGCCGCGGAGAGGTCGAGGAGGATGAGGGCCGCTGTTTCTCCGTTGTCGAGCAGCGCTCGGATGTCATCGGTGACTGCGATCAGGGCGGTCTCGGTGCTGTGGTTGGCCCGGAAGCCAGACTGCGAGGGGTCGAGGGATCCGTTCGTCTCGAGGAAGGCGGCCAGCTGCTTGTTGACGGTCTTCTCGATGACTTTTGCAGGAAACGGGAGCAGCGAGATGGGGCGGTAGTTTTTGAGGTCGGTGGGGTCAGCCGATGGCTTCTTGAGTAGAGCGCTGAGTTCGGCGTGCTTCCAGCTCTCCGGGAAGGTAGCAGTGTTGAAGGAGGTGTTGATGATGTCCCGCAGGTGGGGTGCGATGACAGCGTCGGCCTTGTTGAAGACGTGGTGAGGGCAGGGGTCGGTCGGAGATCCGGAGTGGATGGAGTTCATCGTGCGGACGGTGTCTTAAGGTGCTGATCGGAGTCCAGGCGCGGAGGGTGGCGGTGGGGGGCGGTGGTTCGGTGGTGGTGTTCGTCGGCTGAGTGCTGAAGCTGTTGTGTATGTCCGCGATCTTGTTGTGGAAGTAGGAGGCGAGGGAGTTGCAGAGGTCTTGCGAAGGGGTGATGTCGTTGTTTCCGGCGTTGGAGAGCTCTTTGACGATGTTGAAGAGTTCTTTGCTGTTGTGTGCGTTGTTGTCCAGTCGTTCCTTGAATGCAGTTTTCTTGGTGGCGCGGATGAGTTGGTGGTGTTTTCGGGTGGCGAGCTTGAGGGCAGTCATGTTGTCCGGTGTTGGGTCTCTGCGCCAGGTTCTCTCGAGGGCTCGGCAGTTCTTCTTGGAGCTCTTGAGTTCGTCGGTGAACCATGGGGCTTTCTTGCTACCGGGTCTGCTGGGCGGGGTCCTCAGGGGGGCGAGCTCGTCTGCGCAGTTGCTGATCCACTTCGTGAGGTTGGTGGCCGCCTGGCTAGGGTTCGTTGTGCTGGTGGGAGGGTTCATGCTCAGGGTCTGCTGGTCGGCTGTGATCTTGTTCCAGCTCCTGCGTGCAGCCTGTTGCTGGTGGTGGTGGATCGTGGTCCTTGCGAAGCTGAAGTGGACGCAGCTGTGGTCCGTCCAGTGGAGTCCGGTGGCGTGGCTGAAGGCGATGTCCTTGCTGTATGAGAAGACGGGGTCGAGTGTGTGTCCGGCGTAGTGGGTGGGGGTGGTCACCAGCTGCTTGAGTCCCAGGTTGGCAAGGTTGTCCAGCAGGGTGGTGGTGTTGCGGTCGTTGTTGTTCTCCACGTGGAAGTTGAGGTCCCTGAGGAGGATGTAGTCAGCGGAGCAGAGGGCGTGCGGGCTGATAAAGTCGGCGATGTCTTCGCTGAATTGTGTGCGTGGTCCCGGGGGTCTGTAGATGAGGGTGCCTCTGAGGGTGGTCTTGGGGTTGATGTGGACCTGAAAGTGCAGGTGCTCGGCGGTTGCGAGGGTGTCGTTGGTGTTGGTCGTGATGCGGATTGTGTTCCTTTCAAACCTATCCCAGGCCTCTGCCATTGCAGGGCCTGTGCGCACAGTGTTACTGCCGCTGTGACATGGCACCCAAAGTGTGTGCCATATCTGTGACCCACTTTTTCTGCATGTCAGTCACCCCTAACGTAGGCCATGTACCTTAAGTGTGGGACATGTCCTGGTAGTGACAAACCGCCATTTTGGGTTTCTCACTACTGTGAGCCTGCTCTCCCATAGGAATGCATTGGGGATTCCATGATAAGTGTTTCAGTGTTAATTTCAATTTAAGAGGAGCAGAGTGGTCAAGTTTGGTATATTTGGAATAGTGATATTAAATGCTGCACAATGGTGTGTGCAGATTTATTATAACTATTTTAGAAATGCAATTTTTAGAAGTTGGCTCTCTAAGCCAACGTCTTACTCAGCCATTGGTCAGGCCAGGACCCCCCTACGAAGGTAATCTTGACTGATTTTGCCACTAACAGAACTGGTCTGTAACAAAAGTGGTAACTTTAATAAAATGTACTCAACTCAGGAACATTTTTCATTGATCAGAGTTGGCTCTTCATATAAAAGAACTTGGGTGCTCTAGTCACAAAGGTTCCACAAAGTCTGAAGCACTGACAAATTTAAAATACTCGCCAGTTTGAGGAAATGAAGGGATGTCATGTGGTAACCGTCTGTGCACACTCAGAAATTATGTTGTACGCCCACTTAACATTGTACCTTTACAATATGCACTAGGCAACCCTTCGGATCAAAGAATATTTTGTTTTGAGTAAAATACATCTATGTTGCATTAAGCAGATACATTATTTTTCAAAAAAAGTCCTGCTTAGAGCTCTGGGGGTAAAATTCGCAATATAAATTGGTTGAAACCTTTCCTAACAGGACCCATCATTTGCAGCTGCAATAGCAAACGAAAATAGACCAAGGTTTTTAATAATGTTTAGCCATTTAAGGTTACTGTTGAAAGAAAACTGAACAGTGATTTACCTACTTGAATTTATTATTCAGTCGGCTGTTCATCTTTTGCCAGATCACTTGAGAAAACCACAGATGCATTCCAGCTACAGCCTTCAGGCCTGATTACGGCTCAAAGAGCAGTTTCTATAATCAAACCTTTCAACATTCCACTTAACTTGTACAAAAATGGAACCCTCCATTTTCACTCCGTGTGCGCGTGCGTGCGTGGGCGCGCTTCCTGCTTTGAACTGTATGCGAAGAACAATCGGTCTTTGCAGCTGACACGTTTACCTTCCTTGTTTGCAAAACCCATTTGAAAATGAGCAAGGACTTACTAACTCAAGTTATGTACACTGCTTCTTGCAGTTCTGTAATTTATTTTTCCACCTTGTCACCCTGTATTTGACTTTCCCTGGGGAACAGCCCTTCGTTCTTTGCACAACAATGACTGTACGCACTTGAGGCACCTGTAATGTTCATAAGCCCGGTTAATGATTGCAGTCAGCTAGTCGTGTTCCGGCATGGGAGGCAACTCTGCTACTATTTGTGAACATTGCACCAACGGACATTTACATCTGCACTGGTCTGTTTAAATGTCCGAGCAAAATTCCCCGGTCATTAGTGCAAAATTAAAAGTTTACTTTTTCATACATTTTTACATTTTTGTTAAGTTGCTCAACTTAAAGTTTATAATGAGATTCGAAACACGAAACAATGTATATATATATAAGGAAATTCTTTTAACCAAATCATATTGACGTGATTTTTCTGCACGAAAGACAGATGGGGTCACTGTCATAAAACAGGATTTTTCGTGGCCGGCCTAAACTAGGCTATGTACATGTGTATGTGAGCTTTTAAAATCATCTGCCAAAAATCTGAACAAAATCACAAAAGCAAATGGAAACTCATGAAGGGCATCCATCTGCACACTCTTTATCACCCAAACACTTTGTCTGCACCTTGAATTTTGATCATCAACCAAGTTCTGTGCGTTTTACTCGGAATTACTGACGTCATTTGACCAAAAGTACAGGGGTAGTGGAAGTTGGATAACATACTCTTTAATATCCTGATGACATTAAAGGAAGTCACGTTGCAGCTTTACAATAAGTGACATCACACAGATTGTAACCCTGGTGAACTCACAACAGTAGTATGTAAAAATTCTACAATAAGGTACAATTAATAAATATCTTTGAAGCACAGAAAAACAATAAGAGCACATGCGTGGCATTTGCAATCCCAGTTCACCCCTTAATGAAACCCTTATTATCAGTTTCTGCATACAAAATGGTTGTTCATAAGTGGCTTGTGGGCGAGAGTGGCACAGAAAAGAGTCTGTATAAGCACCCCCTCGTCTACTATAAGCTGGGGACATGGCTCATTAGATAGCTGATGGCATGGTGCTTGCTAGGAACACTAAATGGGTTTCATTTGCAATGCCCGGTGATTATTAAATAGCATTAGTGCCAATCATCCTAATATTTTTCAGTTTTAAAATACAAGCCTACATTGGAAACTGTAGCTTTACCATGAGTTACGTGCTAAGGTTACTTGAAGGTGGCATGTACCTTTCAGTAGATACACATGTAGGCTTCTGTTCACTAAATCTGTAAAAGGTTTTAACTGTACATCCATTGGGTAACGCCAAGTGTTGAAAAGTGACCCTTTCGGCAGGGTCACTCCAAAATTTGATCAATGTTGAAGATGAATAATGTCCTTTCTAAAGACACATTGAAAATGCAATGACTATATTGGACTTAACTGTGAAATAAATACACAGACCAAGTTTATTGATTCACTTCCCCCAGTTTTTGAGTAAAGTGACTTAAAACAGTACAGCCACCTCATGTGTTTTGTGCAGCTTTTAGAAAGTTGGCATTTTCTTGCTTAGCCATTTGGTGCCTGTAGCCTGTCTCTGATCACATGACTAGGTGTAGTTGTCAGTTGGGTTTTTGAAAATTCCTCCTAGAGAGCCACACACAATGGGAGCCTATGTGCGACTCAATGGGCATCTCTGGCAGGGAGGAGCTTGGTACACCTCACTTACACCTGAATAGGCTGTGTCCTGTCCTGTCCACAAAGGACTGCATACTCCCTTCTAGTGAGACTAGAGCCAGGGCAGGAAGGGAGGTCATCTGTGCACTTCAAAGGCATGTATTTAAAGCCTTCCCCACTTCAAAGGCACTGCTGGGTATAAGTACTGGACCTCAGACACCACTAATTCAATACACTTCAGGACCTCTGGATATTTTGCCAGGAAGGACTGCCATTCTCCTGGGCTGCACTCTGCTGGATCCTACTTTGCTGTGCTGATCTGCTGCCTGCTGCTCTCTTGTCTGGGTGAGAAGGACTAGACCTGTATGTCAGAAGCCACCTCTCTGGATCCCAGATGATTCAAATGGGGCAGCAACGCTAGTTCCTGAATCCTCCAGAGACTTGCCCTTGGTTTACAGGAGGAGACACTGCTCCGGTGGCCAATCCCAGGGGGAAAGGGGTTGGGATGGAGAGAGCATGTAAAGTTAAAGATTCCATTGGATCCTCCTCTGAAAAGCAAGTCCTCTCTGGCAGTGCACTACCAACAGTATGTACAAGGTGAAAAAAAAACACTGGTTACATTTGTTTGCAGCACAATGTTGCCACTGAGCTCAGCGTGTAGTCAAATCAAATCTGTTAATGCATCTATCCTTTTCTTCTTGGTCTTTTTTCCATCCATGTGCTAGACTAAAGGGAGACATTCTTTGTTGTGAGGTCGAAGCAGGAGGATCAAGGGAGCTGGCAAGACAGAGTCCTGGAAGCCAGTAAACAGGTAAGGGGCAGAAGAGGAGGCTAAGCGAAGGGGAGGAGTGTGGATGGTCTTTAACCCCTTCCATGCTGATGACAGAACGGTTCCGTCATCAGCATCGGTTGAGCTGTGCTGATGACGGAACCGTTCCGTCATGACTCCGCCCGCGCAAGGCTGCAGATAATTAACTTAATGAGGTTGCCTTCTAGAAGGTGCTTTAGAATGTTCACAAAGGTCGCATTCTAATTGCTTATTGTGAGGAACAGGTGCAGAGGATTAATTTGAAGAGCCTGTCTATAAGAAGGTGTTTTAGAATGTTCACAAAGGTCAAGTTCTAATTGCTTATAGCAAAGAATAGATGGAGATGATAAATTTGATGAGGCTGTCTTCTAGAAGGTGTTTTAGAATGGCCCCAAAGGTTGCATTCTAACTGCTTAAAGCAAGTAACAGGTGCAGAGGATTCATTTGATGAGGGCTGTCTTCCTGAAGGTTCACGTTGAGGTCATCTATGCCAGTTGCTTGATGCTTATTCTGCTTGATTTTCTGGATGTTTCTGTGGTGCCTGAATCTGACCTTGCATATGCATGCTAAAACATTCATAAAAGCTATTAAGCCTTTTCAAACAAACCGGGGAATTGCAGCTAGCTATTACCAACATGTAATATGTTCAAAAGTCAGGGTAAAAGATTTTTGTTCATTCATACGTGTTCGGAGGAATGAGTCATGCCAGCATATTATGATAGTCAAGAGAGGTGAGCTATGGCAGGAATCCTGACACTGCATCACTTGACCCCATAGGCACTCCAAAGATTAGTTGTCTGGCCTCCTGATCTGAAGCTTCAGGGACATACTAGGCTTCAAAACACTGCACCTGGACTCTTCCATCTGTGAGTCTACCCTCCCAAGTAGTACCACCCTGGTCCTGGACCCTTGGAAGCGGGCCTAAGGCACTTGCTCGCGGAACTGACTCATCTTCTCTGCTGAGCGAAGCATCGCCAAGCAGAACTGACACATCTCCTGGGCTGAGCGGCCTATCCCCCAGCAGAACCAATGCATTGCTACCCCAGGACGCCCTATTGTGTCTGGTTGTGGCACTCTTTTAGAACCTTTGGGTCAATATGTGGACTATTTCATAAAGAACTTCATCCCTAACATGGAATGTTATGTCAGAGATAGCATGGCCATGATTAATTTAGCTGAGCACCACCCTTTCAATGCTGAATCAGACATCCTTTGTACAATAGATTTTGAATCCCTTTATACGAATATTCCTCAGATTAACGCATTACTAGTTATTGAATAAACACTTAACTCAAGACCAAGCCCCCATGCTTGAAGTATGCCTGATGAGAAACGTCTTTGCTTTTAATGGCCAATATTACCCACAGGTAAAAGGCACATTGATGGGGGCCATATTCGCCCCCAATCTAGCCATACTGTTTATGGACCACTTGGAAATGACCAAAATCCTTTCCGCAAGTACCCACTTCCACTCAGGGCTCACCATGACAGTATTTTCCTAATATGGCATTACAATGAAAACAGCCTTACTCAATTCCTACACTGGCTTAATAGTAACTGCCAAGAACTAAATTTCACTCTTACACGTAACAAAACCTCCATCCCATTCCTTGATTTCATTATTCACCACTCCAAAGGTGAATTAATCACAAACCTATATAGGGACCCTACTGAGCGCAACACCCTCCCTAGGTATGAGAGCAATCACCCACGCACACTCCGTGACTCCCTTCCATACTCACAGTTCCTAAGGATCAGACACAACTTCTCCCTCAGAGAAGATTATTTCTGAGAAGATTCTTTCCTCTCCACCAAGCTTCTGACCAGCAGATATCCCCGCAAACTTGTACGCACTGCACTCAAAAGAGCTTGGTACTGCCCCAGGGAGGTCCTTTAATCCCCCAAACCCAAGTCCAACCAAACCCGAATGGTATGCATTACCACGTTTTCTCCTGTTTCGCATACCGTCTGCAAGTGCATCGTAAAGCACTGGGTCATTCTCAACGCAGGTACCTTGGAAATCGACCGCTGTTGTTTGCATTTCGCAAAAGTCGAAATAAAAAGGACCACCTTGTCAGGGCAGCTCTTCTCGACCCCAGATCAGTTACCACACTAGACAAACACTGGGGACTAGACCCCCTAAGTGGACATGAGAAATGTGGCAATTGCAGTGTATGTGATTTTACTATTAAAGGAAAATAATTCACTTTTAATAATGTTAAAGTAAAGTCACAAATTTTCTCCAACTGCGACACTTGTAACGTGATTTATGTGATTGTATGCCCATGCCACAAACTCTACACTGGACAAACCACTCAGAAAGTGACAATCCGGATTTGCCAACATCGCAGCCGGATCCGCTGTAAAACTCCAATTGACCCTCTCATTGAACATTTCTCCACTGTTGGCCACAACGAAGATGATGTAAGGTGGACAGTTATCAGTGTGGTCAAACCCCCACCAAGAGGTGCAGACATTGGACAACTCCTGAACAAGGAAGAACTAATGGAATCTCCTCACTGGTAGCATCAAAAATCCACTAAATAGAAATGTAGATTGGACAACTCTACTGTAAAGCCTGTTGGAGTCTCGATTTCAATAACCCGGCACTACAAATGCATCCTCTGTTATGTTTTTCTCCCTTCTGTAATTTATACAATGTCATTACGAATCAAATTTTAAGACCAATTGTATTGCACTCCAAACATCCTTCCTGCCTTTATGCCCAGTATGTGTAAACTCTGAGGGGTTCTGTCGACTTATCACCATGATTTGATGTTTCAACTTCTTTCTATTTAGAAAATTCCCCAATCCAAGATGGCCTCCACTATCACGGTCTCTTTGCATTCACATCCGGCTCCTTTTACTCCTTCACGTGATTGTGCACTTTCTCTTGAGTGCATCACATCGGTTCAGGATTCCCTCGGTAGCATATTGTTAATAATGCATACATGCCAACAGACACGATTCAGGCGGGATACTAACGATTTTTCAAGCCAAAAATGGCTTTATTTTAGCTGTCTCCCGCCTGAAATTGCATTTTCAACAATAGAAGTCAATGGGGAATTTTCATTCTCCCGATTTATAATTTTAAATCTCCTACGTCCCTGTCCTAAAATGTTGGCATGTATGATAACGGTAGCGTATTGTTAATCACTCTAGCCTTATGCCAAATAATCTAATAACAGACCACGGCATTCTACCATACATTACAGCATTTTTTGCCTTCTCTTGCCTAGCAAGGGCTCCAGGCAACACAATACCCATCTAACATGGCCACCAGCATGCCGTCAGTGTTTCACTTCATGATACGCTCCACGCGCTATTTAAATTCTGTAGACACTGCCCATTAATCCATGAACACCCGGCGACCAAGCCACAACGCACAGCAGCATTCCGCTGGTAAGCTAATGAGCACCGTCCTTGAGCACTTTTAGCTCCACCTGATTGCCTTGTCCCTAACCACTCTTTCCCTCCCTCTATCCAAGCTTATTAGCCCTCTCAACGGTCACGCCACCGAGGACCAAGTTAATTCTCCTCCTGCACAAAGGTAAGCAGTCACTTTTGCCCGGACTCCTGCCCGTGTTTGCCATGTCTAACTCCATGATTGAACTTTACTCCCCAGTTTCTTCTCAGGTACTGTATTGCCATCCCCTGGCTCATTCTGCCACACCAACGTTCCAAGTTCTGTACTTATCCTTGGACCTCAATTGAATTTCGTTTTTCAACCCCCCAGCACCGGACCTTCTCTACTGACCCAGTGGAGGTAAAAAAAAAAAACCTTCCCCTGATACCCTTGCGCATATAGCATTAACACCATTGTGTTCCCCCAGATGCATACCTACCTCTCTTTAAGCTTATTGCAAACCAAAACCTTACTGGAATTCCGGCTGTCCCACCTTTACTGCCATTGTCCTCGTGGTAAGTCCTGCCACCCCTACCTTTCACTCACACCAAAAATGCCATTAATTATCCTACTAACTTATGCCAATCCCTTTAGGCATTGCACACTTTATTGTCTACCACTGACCCCCAGCGCCTTCTGCAATTATCTTCCTCTTGTACATTTGCCAGTTCACCTAGTCTGGTAAGCTTTTATCACATTTGCCCCCCTGCCTCATTTTGTTTTCACCCACTTGTTTGTCAAGCTCCCACACAGCAACAATTCAGCTCTATCTCTTACTGCTCCAGTCACTACATGCACTCCCATCACTCCCTTCACTGCTCATAGTTTATGAACCCTGCCACTCAAGTATCGTACTCCCTCCGCCGTCCGCACCAATGCTGTTAAGGAAGGTTTTTATATTGGTTTATTCTCAAACTTTTTTCCGTCTGTTCTTTTTCCCTATCACTTATTGTTTCACTGGCCATATATCTCTCAGGCATGCTTTAATTCTGTCCTGATGATGATCCTATTATTTCCACGAAAGGATCAAAACATTGTCGACTCAATTTACACCACAAACACAATTTATTTGTAATCATACGTTTAACGGTGTTTGTTCTTATTTTGCTTGTTTCACTGTTTTTACTGCATACAAGCTCATTTGCCTTGCCTGAATGTTTGTTTTTGCTTCTTTATATTCAATGTAATGTGTAGGACACAGGTCTGTGTCCCACTTTATTTGTTTTCTCAGATCCGAAACTTAAAATCATTAAATCTCACTGTCCGGCTGGACAGAAGGAATATAGCACTTATCCAAGTCTATATTGATAGTTTCTTTTTTACTAAATTTCTGTCAAGGACCGCTGTTCCTGAACAAATTGATACCCAAGGCCCTTGGTTACCTTTTTGGGTCCCCTTGTTGTGTATAAGTATGCATGGATTCGACCTGTCACAAAAGACTTGAATCACAGCTGCCTATCGCATCTTGGGACCGACACATTGGCTTCGAAACCAGTGCTGCATGATACCTTTCCTAGCGCAAGCTTCTCGCATCCCTAGTCGAAGGCAGCCTCAGCGACGAAACTCTGCATCACAGATCCACCTCTAATCATTATCAACACATTGCCTCTTCTGCGCCTCATATCCTTGACACCGGACTTTGCATCACAAGCCTCGTTGACAGGATCCTCGATGATGCATTAACACCTCACACCGCAACCTCGCTGCATCTCGGCACTGACGATACTTTACACACTGGCTCTAAGTTAAGCCCGACTGCTCTATGACAAGCTACCAGAAGGTGAGCACAGGCTAATTTGGGGGTTGCTTGTTGTTTACCCTAATTAGGATTTCAGGCATTTCCTAGCCAGGATTTATACCCCAGTCATCAGGAACCCAATTCCCAACACCTAGGTTTGGACTGTCAGCATGTGTCAACTTATGCGAAGGGTACTGCACATTTTTGCTACAAAAAAGGTGATGCAAAACATACATTTGCACTTTAAAACTGTCAACATTTCTTTCCCTACTGAGAAAATAGCGCCCCTTATCAAATCTCATGCCTCAAGCTCCTACTTGTAATGATGTAAATTCTGAAGATCTGTGGGTCGTTTATTCAAAACGCTAGTCCACCTGATCCTCAACCTTTTGTCCTCTGGGATGGGCTTTATTCAATTCTTACACTATCTCTCAATACCAGCAAGTGAAACGGCATGTCCCTCTAGCATCAGTTTCTCAGGAAATAGGAAGCTTTATCACATACTGCTCTCATAAAGGGCATTTTAAAGTCACCCTGCTGTTGAACAGGTGCCTAGGACAGTTTGATATGGACTGGGCTGATATGATCCCGTTATCTGTATCTTGATACTCTATTCAGGACCAGCTGTAATCTATAGAGTTTTTATACTCGAGTCCAAGGAAATATGGAGGGCCTCAGGGGGCACTCCCAGTTGCAAATTGGGGCATCCAATAAGAAACAGAAACTGAAATGTGCGCAGCTTGAAGATCCAAGACCTGGAGACCAATGTGACAGAAAAGGAGGGGAGGTTGAAGGAGTTAAACCACTGCCATGCCCTTAGACAAAAAGAGCATAGAGACTTGGTGGAAGGAGAAGCCAGGACCCAGGCGAGAGCCACGAGATTGAGGGTCTATGAAATTGGTGACAAGGCCATGCTTGAACGGGTTTGAAACTTCAGTGAGGTGGGTCCTAGAAATCACGGGAGGCGGGGTATAGATTTGTGATGGGACGGGAGGTCGCGAAGATGTTTGCCTCACATTATGAGGATATATACATCAACAATGAGACACACTGAGGCGGACTGCTTTGACTTCCTTAAGATATCAGGCTGTCGGGCCTTTCCATGGGAGACAGGGATAGCTTAGAAAAAGACTTGGGCATAGATTCATCAAGGTAAAATCCGCTCACAAAGGGGCAGATTCTCAGAATGCAAAAATAGCAAATTAAGAAATCGCAAAATTGCAATTACTTGCATTTAAGGAATCTCAAATTGAGATTCCTTAAATGCAATGCATTAAAGTGCATTTTTCAAAGTTTCATGTTGCGCACACACATGCCCTAAGGGCATGTGTGTGTGCAACATATGTGCACAGATCAATTTCAGGAGTGGAACAGGGTGTCCTTTAGACACCCCTCCACCCTTGAAATCGCATTCTCAATTTGCGATTCGCTAATTGCGATTCGCAAATTGAGAATGTCTTCCCATTCATTCCTATGGGCCTCTAGGCCCATAGGAATGAATAGGGAGGTATTCCTTAATTGCGACTCGCAATTTGTGAGTCACAATTAAGGGATTTTAAGAAATCGCTTTTTTTTTGTGATTTCTTCATACATTGCATTTTGCTATTCCTTAATAGCGAATCGTTATTTTTCGCTATTAAGGAACAGCAAAATGGGTTCTTGATCATCTGGGGGTTAGTGATGGAAGAAATAATGCTAGCTGCCCGCACACTGCGTTCAGGAAAGACCAAGAGTCCAAACAGTCTCCCAGTAGAATTGTAAAAATGTATGCTAGACAAGACTGTGCCCCATCTTCTATCGATGTTCCAAGAAGCCGAACAGGAAGGGAGGTTGCCCCATGATCAGCGGACGGCAATGATAGTTGTCATACTCAAAGAAGGAAGCCCTCAATGTGTTGTGGGTCGTATCGGCCAATCTCACTGCTTAACTTTGAAGTAAAGGTGCTAGTGAAGGTCCTCACGAAGCAGCTGAATGCGATATTGACATCACTGGTGCACCCGCCCCAGTCGGGATTTATGCCATACGGAGGCACTAGACTTAATCACCGCAGACTGTTCAGAATCCTGCATGTAACCAACCTAAGCCCCTCAGATCCGGCGGCACATCTGTCCCAGGATGACAGAATGGCATTCGATAGCGTGGAGTGAAACTACTTGTGGGCGGTGATTCAACGCATGGGATTCGGAGCAAAGTTCACTGATTGGGTAAGATTGCTATACAGACAACTGCTAGCCAGGGTGAGGGTAAACGCAACAGTCTCCAGAGAATTCCCCCTGCAGAAAGGGACTAAGCAGGGCTGTCCTCTGTACCCAATTTTATTTGCCTTGGCCATTGAACCGTTGGCGGCATATATTCGCCAAAACCCCCTGCTATGGGGTATCCCAGTAGGCGATGAGTCGGAAGACCACATATCATTGTACGCAGACAACATCCTGCTATATGTACCGCGACCATGGCAATCGATTGACAGAATTCAGCAAATATTCTGTATTTTTGGAGACTTCTCAGGCTAGCGCATTAATGGAACAAGTCGTTTCTGTTTCCACTGGCAGGGGGCGTCCCAAAACTAACCTCCAGATGCAAAGTCCCGGTGGAGCTCGAGGGGTTAAAATATTTAAGAATGCACATAACGAGAAATCTGCAAAATTTCTATGACCTGAATTTGTTGCCCCAGTTGACCAGGTTTCAGTGGGATGCCCAGAGATGGAAGGCGATGCCGCTGATTCTGATGGGCCACACGGCACTGTTCAAAATTATGACACTCCCCAGGCTGTTATATGTCTTGCAGAATTCCCCCTATTGGATTCTGACAAAATTGTTTCATTTAATATAGGCGGAATTGTGCTTACTGCTGTGGAACCGTGGGGCATCACGAATAGCGCTTCATAAGTTACAAAGGGTTGTATACGACAGGGGGCTGGTGATGCCAGATGTGAAACTATACTACTGGGTGTCTCAGCTGGTCGTGGTAAATGGTTGGGCATTCGGGGGTCAGAAGTAATCAGCGTATACAGACTATAAATGGATGGCAGGAGATATATCTCCCTACTTTATGGGAAAAAGGGAAACAAGGACCTGCCAACACATACACAAACAGCGATCAAAATATGGTAGGAAGGGACAAAATACCTCGGCTGGAGTGACAGGAATAACCCCCCTGTGGACGGGCAACCAACTTGCAGAAGTGTGCAAGTTAAGAGGTTTCGCCAAATGGAAACTACTGGGGCTGAAAAAAACGGGAAATGTCTGGAGAAGCTGGGCATTTGTTACATTCCAGGTCCTCCAACAAGAGTAAGAAATGGGCCCAGGAAAGTGGCTGCGATACCTGCAGCTGGGCCATGCGTTACGTAGACACATCAAGGAAGGGGTGGAACTTGCGGAGCACCCCCATGAGACGACAGACTATTGACAGATCCCCTAGTAGAGAAGGCCATCACGTTAACATATAACAAATTGGTGAAAAATGCACCAGACCCCATGGGCCCACTGCGAACAGCGTGGGAAAGGGACTTAGGCCCACTAGAGGACTCAGACTGGATAGAGGTCCTTCAAAGCCCCAGGGACGTTGCAATAAGCTCCAGTTTTCGCCTAATCCAACTAAAGGTTCTGCACAGAGTATACTGTTCACAGGGACTGTTGCGCCGAGTAGGCAAGGTAGAATCAACTCTATGTCACAGGGGTGCGGCCAAGATGGCACATTTTATCATCTCCTTTGGGAGTGAACAGAAAAGCAGAAATATTGGGGCAGAATCAAAGACATCATGTCAAAAGTGACTGGGCTGACGATCCCCATGGTGCCGCAATGGTTTCAATTGGGGATAGCCAGGGAGGAGGACTGGCCTAGATATACCAAAATATGGCTGGCATTGGCAGGCATGGTGGCTAAACGTTACCTGGCAAGGTGCTCGGGGGCAAAGGATCTACCATGAGTGAGAGACTGGCAAACAGATAAGGACTGGTGCAGGTTAGCAGAACATACAATATACCAAAGTAGGAGATGCCCTAAAAAATGTGAGAACATTTGGGATCAATGGTGGATCCACGGGCTGTGAGGGGGTCCAGAACAGGTGTGGTGAGCACTGTATCCATAATGTAATAGCCTTTCGGATAACAAACGATAATACTGTAAAAAACTGGTCAAAATCTTACTTCTGTAAACGGTATCACGGATGTACTGCTGGTTTAATGTTGTTGCAATAAAAAGACATAAAATAAAAAAGAAAACATGGAGGGAGCTGGGGTCCTTAGCTGTAGCATCTCTGTTTTGGTTCCATTATGGGCTAATATACCTTCCCTCATTCAATTTACAATTTCATTATACAGCTGTTAATACATTACCCTTCGTTTCCCAACCCGAAAGCCTATTTGCATCTGCCTTTAACATGAGTAAATGCACAAATGTGTTCAGAAAGGCAAAGTGCATGAAAAATGTTGATCAATAACCAAGTTCAAGGAGTTTGTGGGTGTTCACAAACCTTTTCCGGCAAAACACCCTAGAATTCCCAAAAATTTCAAGTGCCCGAAATCACATAATTTTTCAGGGGAAATTTCAGGAACATTATTTTTCACACAAGGGCAACCCTCATGTTTAAAAAAAAATGCAATGCGAGATACAAGCAACACACTGGTTTAAGCAGAAAATAGCTCTCAAATGAGAAATTTGCCAGCATAATTAACATTTAGCCTAGGCAACTAAAAACTATTGCTACTTGAAGACAATGTACTCATGCTGAAATTACGCTTCACTGGCAGAAATTTTGTGTGAGCATATCCAATTCATGCATGTATTTTGCACTTTTTGCATTTTTCAAGATAATATAGCCAATTAACAACTTTCAAGATCGGATCTCCATAGCCATTCCAAAAGCCTAGGTCAGTCTCTGAGGACAAAGGGCAACTATAAAACAAGCATTCCTCTGTTTGATCCAATGACAAGAGATTTCCCAAACAAGCTAAAGAGATTAGGCTATCCAACCACTTCTTAACAGCGGTGGCCGGCAAGCCACGGTGGCGGGGGAGGTGGGTAGAAAATCATTTTTTTAAAGAAAACTTACCTCTTCCTCGCATCACTAGCCGCTGCCTCTCTGCCTCTCTGCCGCCTCTCTTCCATCGCAGCAGGAGGCACCCGGGATCCCAGCTAATCACAACGCTGCAATGCAGCATTGTGATTGGTTCCTCTAAGCCAATCACAACACTGCAATGCAGCGTTGTGATTGGTTCCCCTAAGCCAATCACAACACTGCAAGCGTTGTGATTGGTCTGAGCGCTGTGGTTGTCGCTCTGATGGGGACACGGAGCCTGGGCATGTTCCCCACCAGGCTATGTAATGCACACTAAATGTGTGCTCACCACTCCACCCTCCCCGCACCTAGGACATGAAAAATAAAATGATAATAAAGTCCTGTTATTATCATTTTATTTTTCCTCTGCACTGGTCTGAAAGCAGTGGGGTGATGTTTCTCCACCTTAGAAGGGGAGCCGCCCCTGCTTCTAGAACATATTTTGCCTGTGCAATTGGCTGCAAGAACCTGAGTGCCTATGCCGTGGCCCTTCTCTGCATATTTAAGGATCAGGAGATATTTATTCATGGTGTTCAGTATCAAATGATAGATCACTAAATACGTTCTGGATGGGTAGTTATGCTTTCTGCACAAAACAAATTCACAAACGAAAAAATAGAACATTGTACTCATACAAGTACTCAATCAATCAATCAGGAGTTTGTTAAAGCGCAACTACTCACCCGTAAGGGTCTCAAGGCGCTAGGGGTGGGGGGGGGGTGCAGGTTCCATTCCATCAAGGAGGGGGTCTGTCGAAGAGCCAGGTTTTGAGGTTTCTTGCGAAGATGGGGAGGGATGTTGTCTGTCTGAGGTGGAGCGGAAGGGCGTTCCATGCTTTGGCCGCGAGGAAGGAGAAGGAGCGGCCTCCCGATCTGGTCTTTCTGGTGCGGGGGACCTCGGCGTAGGAGAGCTGGGCTGATCGTAGGGTCCTTTGGGGTGCGTGGAATTTGTACTGTCTCTATGAGTGGCATACCTTTGCACTGGCAAGAGCCAACGTCAGGCAGACAGACAGAATCAATGCATGTCTGATATGGGCTTGCCAGCATGTGAATGACACTTACAAAATCCAATTGATGAGGGGTGCTAGACTATTGTCCCCTCTTTTTGCAAAGATTGCATACACTCTATAAAATAGATAAAGTGGTTTTCTAGTCAGATCTAAAAAGGGAACTAACTGCACATTTCAAAATTTCTAGAAAAATGTATCTAATCAATTTCATAATATTTGGACATACTGAGTGCAGCTCTGATATGTAAAAGGTGTAGAAGTAAGGATCAGCACAGGTCACAAGTGTTAGACTTGACATCTTTTGGCATGTTTCCACAGTCTTTTTGCTTTCTGACCTCCTTGTTCTGACTCTGTTTTTGCTGGTTTAGTGTCTCTGTCACTTTCTCACTGCTGTTCCGTGTTAAAGTGCAAGTGCTCCTGTTGTAAATTGTGCCATGGATTAATGTTTCCATGATTGGCATATTAGATTTACTGGAAAGTCCCTAGTAAAGTGCACTGAGAGTGCCAGGGCCTGTAAATCCAGTGCTACTAGGGGGTTCGCAGCATGGGTTGTGCCACTCACAGAAGTAGCCTGTAGAAAGGTAACTCAGACCTGCCACCGCAAAGTCTGCACGCAGTTTGTAACTGCCATGTTAACCTGGCAAGTGCACCCAGATGCCAGGCCCTAAACCTTCCCTTTTCTACATGTTAGTCAGCCTTCAGGTAGGCCTTGGTATTCCCAACGCCGCTCCATGCGAAATGGACGCCGCTGCTTACACGATGCACCGTCCTTATCCCGGATTGCAGCTGTGGCCTACCGATGCCATCGACTCCAGTTTGTCAACCGACGACAGCACTTTAGCAATGATGATGCCGCTGCCGGCCAGCACCGCGACGAGCACCGCATCACTTCGCACCGCGACTCTGGTCTCACCGACGATGCCATCTGACGCTGACACTGAGGGCATCTCATGCCGCACCACTGCACTTCGAACCGCAGCACCCAACACCTGCCGGCCCTCCTGACTTCAACTGTGAGGAATTCGATCTGCAACGTGTGTGACTTTGAGGGCCCAACGACTCCTGCACCAACCTCCAGAACTGACGCCTGCAGACGCCGTGCTTTGGGAGCTCAACGAGAGGTCGCTGACGCCCTGCATTTCTAAAGATACTATTTTGCGGGTCTTCCCGACACCGTAGCTGGGCCGGGACACCGCAGTCAGCCAGAACTGTTTGGATTTGTTGTTCATGACGCCGTGATAGCCTCTGGAGAACCGCAGCCTTAGGGCCCGGTGGCGCAGGGTACGCTTAAATTCCCGGGATTCACCTGCCTTGTCAAAACAGAGACACAGACTCTTCGTCTGGCGTAGAAGATGGTATTTATTAGCTGCAGCTAGTACAGTGGTCTTAGAAGTCATCAGTACAACGAGGTTCAAAAGAGACTGCCACTTAACTCCGTGGCGCACAGGTTTATCTATCATACAGCACAATGCAAAAATGCAATCACGCACGAGCATGAGCTATAAGCAAATGTTACAGACAATGTTTTAAGACCTAAGCAACTCAAGTTCCCGGTTCTGTTTGTCACTCGACCCTTTAAGTAAATCCCAAGTGAATCCACACAATTCGGTTTACTGGCAGAGAAAACACAGTTTACTAGCAGAGAAAACACAGCTGTGTGTCACAGAAGGACATTCGAGAAACAGGAGAATGCATGAGATGTGTAGCGAAGGACAGCATATAAGATAACTTAAGGGAAACAATGGTGTGAAATGACATGTAGTCCGGACGGGGATTAATCAGCTCAGACAGGAATTAGTGTACTCGGCCAGACCCTTACACTCGTTAGCAAATATAGGCGAGGAAGCCACCTGACACGCAAAGGCAGAAACGAAAAAAACATCGCGTTCGCCGAGCTGCCTGAGTGAGGGCAACACAAAATGGCGGCAATCTCAAAATGGAGGCTGAGCACGAACAAATTCGTAATTTACAGAACCTCAGACCCTACTTTTGCCATTACTCAGGCAAAAACAAACCAACTCATGCTATTCTGAGTCAGAGTCAACACTGATATTCATGAGATCTTCAAGTTGTTGCTGCACCATCATTCTAATATTCTCTGTCTTCTGAGCAGCAGATCGTGGGACGCACAAAGTAGCCAACAGGCCACAAACTGCAGGACCACACTGAACGCACAGACAACAAGAGAATATGACAGATAGAATTGCTCCAAGGAACGTTAAGATCTTCCATCCCCAAGTTGACAATATTCCCCAAAACCAACCCATAAAAGACCAATCTCCTTCATCCTGATGTATCGACTCGGAGACTGTGTGCAATTTGGAAATAGCTTGGTATACTGCTGGAGCGTCATCTGGAATATAAATGCAGCAACTAGATCCGATCAATCTACAAACACCTCCTCGATCTGCTAGAATCACGTCTAGCGCAATTCGGTTCTGAAGCGTCATAAGACGGTCCGCTTGAAGCTCTGCTGTAATGTTACCTATCGCACCTGCGGTAACATTAATAGTGGTCTCAATCACTCGAACCAATTGCCTAATGTGTCTACTGTTAACCATTGGACCCCAAAAGGGAAGGAATGCCTTAAGGAAATCTTCTCCCTCTTGCTCTGTCGTGTCTTTGGCATCGAATACGCCTCTACTATGTCTAACTCTGTGATGGTCTGACGAAGCCGTATATGTAGGGGGAAGGAGAAAAGCTATGTAGCAAGTTCCAGAAAAGTTAGAAGGTAACCAAGTGAAGGCTCGATCGTTACAAACAAAGTATGTTCCTTGAGACGGAACTAGCGGAGGGAAATCAAGAGATGAAAGAACATATGTATATGTACATTTCTGGATATCATCAATTTTCTTGCTGTTAATCTGGAGACAAAGATTTCCTTTATGGGGCACAGTCCACACTGGGGAAGACTCCCCTTTTCTAGTTTTATCGCTGAGAATGGAGACATAGTGGGTAACATTCCATCCACCATAAGCTTTCTTTTCATCCAATGGAATCTTACTCTTCTCTACAATCTTGGCCATTACCACTATGCTTTTTATCAAGGAGCTATGACTAAAATCTAATCCATTCCCAGGAGTTCTCACAGGGCTTCTAAGTCTGGTGTGGTATGCGGCCGAAAACATTGTCAGATAGGTCCAAGCTGAACCTTCATATGAAAAAGGAAGAACCAGATATGGCATTCCCTTTTGTGTATTATGTGGCATAAGTCCGCACACCCAACAGTCAGTCATATTAATAGCCAACTGATGTTGGTGCATCAACTGAATAAACGTATTATTCATATACTCGGCTCTCCTTATCTGTTCATGTGGGGGTAAAGTATGCATTTTGTGTGAAAAGGCAGAAAGTCGAGAAGGCAAAGAAGTCGTAGTATTAGCAACATTTCTTGATTGAAAGATATGAACAATCCATCCTGTGCAAGCTAATAAAATACACAAAAACAGAAGAACACACAAAGCTACGCCAAATCGACTACGTAATAATTTATAATATTTTGCTCTCATTTCTTGCTTCCTATTTTCCCTACCTACAATTATTGTACCATCCATCTTTATCTAAAAAAATGTCGCTCACAGCACTCTTTTCCGATCACTCAGCTAATCACTTCTGTATACCTGAGGCACTAGCCGCTAACTAAAGAGCAGAATCAGGTTACGGTCTGAGTCTCCTACCGTGACCCTGCGACGGAGACAGATGGCACATCTAATACTAATGTTACACAAAAAGGCAAAAAGGACAAAAAGAATGTCTTTAATTATAAAAGTGTTCAAGAGTTCAGTTTGTTGGGTCTTTGTCTTAAATCTTAGCGTGTTTTGCTCGGCACGGTCTGATCCTTAAACAGGATTTCTGGGTTGGCGGTGTCTATTCGACGATGCACAGGCACAGCAGCTTCAAGAATATCATCATCCGCTTTTTCAGACTGAGTCCCATAAATCTTAGCATCACTGAACGGGACAAAACAAGGAACAGCTGCAGTGTCCGATTCTCTTACACCACTGCGAGTCCACTGATCAAAGGGTAATGGAAGTGGCACCTTTTTGCAGTGCACTCCATGCAACCAGTTGCGCTTTCCCACCACCTTGACAGCCGTGTGAGTAGCGAGCAACACCTGCGTAGGAGGGGACCACCGAGGCTCTAAATTCTTGGTCCGTTGAAAATTCTTCACACAGACCCAATCGCCGGGCATGATGGTGTGACCTGGGTCTGTGGAGTCCTCTGGCAGAACACTCTGTAGCTGTTGACGGATAACACTTAATTTAGTAGTCAAATCATGCAAATAGTCAATTAACAGAGGATATGGTATGTCTGAGTATCTTTTAGGATGAGGGACACCCCACACATTAGCTGGGCGTCCAAATACCACCTCATATGGGCTAAGTCCCATACGAGAGTGTACAGTAGTTCTGGTTGACAAAAGAGCTAGGGGAAAGGCATCAGGCCAAGCAAGACCTGTACTGGCTTGAATCTTCGCCAGCTTAAGCTTGAGTGTACCATTGTAACACTCTACCAAACCCGTTGACTGTGGATGGTTTGCCGCATGAAATTTTTGTTTGATTTTGAGACCAGAACATACTTTCTGCATTATCTGGCCTACAAATTCACTTCCATTGTCACTCCAGACAATGCGCGGCAAACCAAACCTAGGGAAAAATTATTTAATTAGTACTTTAGCAGTTGACAAAGCAGTGTTATCTTTCAAGGGGTAGGCCTCCATCCAGCGGGAAAAGGCACATACCACCACCAGAACATACTTGAGGTTGTTACAGCGATCCATATGAATGTAATCGATCTGCAACACCTCAAAGGGATATGACGGGGAGCAAAATGGCCTGCTGGAGTTGGGGTTCCTTTTCCTGGGTTATGCGGTAAGGGGGACGGTGGCAGCTTCTCCCCACCCCGCTTGGCGCCATTTAGAGAAATTTGCTCTCAACTGTTTTAATTTGCTAAACTGTGTATACAGCTATTTTAAAAATCACTCGCTAAATAGCGTTTTAAATAGGGGCTGGAATTGTTGCTGGGCTGTGCCTGTTTACTAGTTACACTCTGTGAAAAGAATCGCATACCCACACGCACTTGAGGGACTTGCTCCCGTGTTGTTAGATCTGTGCCTGCCCGCCCTGTCCGACCCTCCAGCCAATCACGGGCGCGGAAGGCGGGGCAGAGCCAGGAACATCCGGGGAGGCGAGCGCTTCGCGCTCTAGCTCTCCCAGGCTCAAGACTATAAAGATAGCGAGGAGGCGACCGTCTGTGCGGTAAGGGGGACGGTGGCAGCTTCTCCCCACCCCGCTTGGCGCCATTTAGAGAAATTTGCTCTCAACTGTTTTAATTTGCTAAACTGTGTATACAGCTATTTTAAAAATCACTCGCTAAATAGCGTTTTAAATAGGGGCTGGAATTGTTGCTGGGCTGTGCCTGTTTACTAGTTACACTCTGTGAAAAGAATCGCATACCCACACGCACTTGAGGGACTTGCTTCCGTGTTGTTAGATCTGTGCCTGCCCGCCCTGTCCGACCCTCCAGCCAATCACGGGCGCGGAAGGCGGGGCAGAGCCAGGAACATCCGGGGAGGCGAGCGCTTCGCGCTCTAGCTCTCCCAGGCTCAAGACTATAAAGATAGCGAGGAGGCGACCGTCTGTGCGGTAAGGACGACGGTGGCAGCTTCTCCCCACCCCGCTTGGCGCCATTTAGAGAAATTTGCTCTCAACTGTTTTAATTTGCTAAACTGTGTATACAGCTATTTTAAAAATCACTCGCTAAATAGCGTTTTAAATAGGGGCTGGAATTGTTGCTGGGCTGTGCCTGTTTACTAGTTACACTCTGTGAAAAGAATCGCATACCCACACGCACTTGAGGGACTTGCTTCCGTGTTGTTAGATCTGTGCCTGCCCGCCCTGTCCGACACCTCCAGCCAATCACGGGCGCGGAAGGCGGGGCAGAGCCAGGAACATCCGGGGAGGCGAGCGCTTCGCGCTCTAGCTCTCCCAGGCTCAAGACTATAAAGATAGCGAGGAGGCGACCGTCTGTGCGGTAAGGGGGACGGTGGCAGCTTCTCCCCACCCCGCTTGGCGCCATTTAGAGAAATTTGCTCTCAACTGTTTTAATTTGCTAAACTGTGTATACAGCTATTTTAAAAATCACTCGCTAAATAGCGTTTTAAATAGGGGCTGGAATTGTTGCTGGGCTGTGCCTGTTTACTAGTTACACTCTGTGAAAAGAATCGCATACCCACACGCACTTGAGGGACTTGCTTCCGTGTTGTTAGATCTGTGCCTGCCCGCCCTGTCCGACCCTCCAGCCAATCACGGGCGCGGAAGGCGGGGCAGAGCCAGGAACATCCGGGGAGGCGAGCGCTTCGCGCTCTAGCTCTCCCAGGCTCAAGACTATAAAGATAGCGAGGAGGCGACCGTCTGTGCGGTAAGGACGACGGTGGCAGCTTCTCCCCACCCCGCTTGGCGCCATTTAGAGAAATTTGCTCTCAACTGTTTTAATTTGCTAAACTGTGTATACAGCTATTTTAAAAATCACTCGCTAAATAGCGTTTTAAATAGGGGCTGGAATTGTTGCTGGGCTGTGCCTGTTTACTAGTTACACTCTGTGAAAAGAATCGCATACCCACACGCACTTGAGGGACTTGCTTCCGTGTTGTTAGATCTGTGCCTGCCCGCCCTGTCCGACACCTCCAGCCAATCACGGGCGCGGAAGGCGGGGCAGTGCCAGGAACATCCGGGGAGGCGAGCGCTTCGCGCTCTAGCTCTCCCAGGCTCAAGACTATAAAGATAGCGAGGAGGCGACCGTCTGTGCGGTAAGGGGGACGGTGGCAGCTTCTCCCCACCCCGCTTGGCGCCATTTAGAGAAATTTGCTCTCAACTGTTTTAATTTGCTAAACTGTGTATACAGCTATTTTAAAAATCACTCGCTAAATAGCGTTTTAAATAGGGGCTGGAATTGTTGCTGGGCTGTGCCTGTTTACTAGTTACACTCTGTGAAAAGAATCGCATACCCACACGCACTTGAGGGACTTGCTTCCGTGTTGTTAGATCTGTGCCTGCCCGCCCTGTCCGACCCTCCAGCCAATCACGGGCGCGGAAGGCGGGGCAGAGCCAGGAACATCCGGGGAGGCGAGCGCTTCGCGCTCTAGCTCTCCCAGGCTCAAGACTATAAAGCAACTCGTCGGCATCAACGCGCAGTGTTGACGCGCAGTGTGGCGCCTCCTCCTGCGCCGAAGACGAGCCTAAGACCAGCCCGTCTGCGCCCGTCCACGACAGGACGAGGCTAGGGGCTAGGGGCCATGGCGTCATGTACCCTTTTAACGGAGAAGAGTCATGTCGCAACTCAGGTTTATTCACGCCAGAATCTTATGGAAATAGGCAGGTATGTTACCACACTGTGCCCCTACTGGACTCGTTCCAGCATGGGGGGACCTTTTTCTTGTTTGGGTTGTCACTTGCAATTTACCAGCACTGCTGTAATAACTGCTCATCACTTAAAGCCTGCCTGTTCAGTGCGGAGCCCTAATCCTGTAACTCAGCCTACTAGCGTACCTAAAGATCCGCCCCTAGCGTGTAAAAACCTTCTGTGCAATGTCCGCTCCCTTGTCTCTCATGCAACACAGGTGTGGGACCTCATTACAACGGAGAGACCTCATCTGTGTTTCTTAACGGAGACCTGGTTGAAGCCTCATACAATCCCAGCCATAACGCTGGGGGTCCCGACTGGGTACAAAATAGTAAGGCTGGATCGCCCGATCAAAACAGGAGGAGGGTTGGCTATTGTGTTTAAACAAGAGTTGGAGGTTGCTGTCATCGAAACTGTGTGTACCCCGGAAATGGAACTTATGATTTTTACGATCAATCCCACTTCTAGGGAAACCAGGAAGGGTGCACTTGTGTATCGACCTCCTGGTCCATGTGGGACCTTTTCCATTAAATTAATGGAAATTTTGGCAGCCCACATGCAAGCTAACTCTGAGTTCATTTTGGTGGGGGATTTCAATATCCACAGTGAGATCACCACATGCACTGACGCACAGACTGTGCTAACAGATTTGGCCACACTTGGACTTAATAAAATGAATCAGGGGCCAACTCACTCTGCGGGCCATACTCTTGATCTAGTGCTATGTAATTCAACAGCCATTAACTGTCTAAATCCCTACCAAGTTGATTGGACAGACCACTCGGTTATTACGTTTTACACTCGTACTAACTATAAAGTCAAAGCCTTTCATAGGCCGATGGCCAATGTCAGAAGGCCCTGGAACAAACTAGTCCCTGCAGACTTTAGGGATAACTACTCTGAGCCCAATTGGGAAGATTGCGGAGAAAACGCTACCTTAGCCTTAAGCGCATTTAGTGAAGCTGCGCTAAGAACCATAAATCGTGTGGTCCCGCTGAAAACTTATAAACCCCGCCCGGCCCCAAAACAAGAAGTTTGGTATACTGGGGATCTCAGACAACTAAAACAGACCATGAGAAAGTTGGAGAAAAAATGGAGAGCTACACACAAGGCAGATGATAAGGAGGACTTTATGAAGTCGTCTAAAAATTACCATAAAGCAATCCGCGCTGCTAGGAAACAACATATAGCAGTTCAATTATCAGCTGCGGGTTCTAACGCAAAAACCCTATATAACATTCTACAGACGTTCACCAAACCCACTGCTTGTGACACTGAGGGGATCGAATCCCAAGTACTCTGTGACAACATTTCACAGTTTTTTGTCAGGAAAATCGACGCCATATATAATAAAATACTTGCGTCAAATTCCATCTCTAACAATACAGTTGCAACTGACTGTGGAGTCCGGCTGCATACTATGACCCCTGATAATGAGGCCAAAAAGCTTGCCGCTTTCCCACCCATCTCCACTGAAGAGCTGATTGCTCTTGTCATGCAAACAAAGAGTGGGTGCCCGACAGATATCATCCCAGCACGTATTATGCCACTTCTGCTAGATGATCTGGGGGCTGGAATGCGACATATAGTCAACCTGTCTTTGTGTACGGGGGAAGTCCCTTCAGCTTGGAAACAGGCTCAGGTGAGACCTCTTCGTAAAAATAATTCAATCCCCTGGTCGGATTTGTCAAATCTGAGACCGATCTCTCTTTTCCCTTTTTTAGGGAAGCTTGCTGAGAGATACGTGAATCAGTATTTGTCAAAATTTATTGAACAAACGGGTGGACTCGACCCTTCTCAGTCGGGTTTCAGGCCCAGGCACAGTACGGAGACCGCCTTGCTGTCCGTCACTGACAATCTTCAGATGCTACAGGACAAGGGTTACTCCGTCGTCCTGGTGCTTCTGGATTTGTCAGCGGCGTTTGACACTGTGTCACATGACATCATGACCTCCAGACTAGTTGACATCGGTCTGGAAGGCAAGGCTCTGGCCTGGCTAAGGAGTTTCTTCAGTGAACGCACCCAGAGAGTCATTTTGGGACCATACCAATCAGAGGTGGTGGCGATCTCAAAGGGGGTGCCACAGGGCTCGTGTTTGAGCCCTACGCTATTTAATATCTACGTGGCACCCCTAGCTAACATCATGAGATCCCACGGGTTCATTCCAGTATCATACGCAGATGATACTCAACTCCTCTTCCCTTTTAAAATCATGACTCCCGAGGTGCGTGACTCCTTTGCCCGGGGGATGAAGGAGGTGGCACGCTGGATGGCAGCCAACTTCCTGCAGTGCAACGTCTCCAAGACCGAGGTGATGCTCTTCGGAGAGGCCAAACGTTTATGGACTCCGGACTGGTGGCCCCAAGATCTTGGCCCCGTCCCTGAGCCCAAAACGGTGGTAAAAGACCTGGGAGTGAAACTGGATCATGAGCTCACCCTAACACAACAAACTAATCAAGTGGTTGGTTCATGTTTTCATGTTATTGGTCTTCTCAGGAGAGTATTCCCTCTGCTACCGGATTTCACCAGGAGAACGTTGGTCCAGTCACTAGTGTTAAGTAGGCTGGACTACTGCAATGGTCTGTTGCTGGGTGCCAATGAGGGTATCTTGGCTAGATTGCAAGTTGTGCAAAACACTGCTGCACGACTAGTTTTAAACGTCCCGCCTCGTACTCCCTCAAAACCATTGTTGGCCAAACTGCACTGGCTCCCGGTAAGGCAGAGGGTGATGTTTAAGATCTGCTGTGTCATCCATAAATGCCTTATGGGTAAGGGTCCTGGCTACCTCACTGAAAAATTCATCCCTTATGTCCCATCTAGATCCTTGAGATCAGGAGATCAGGAATTGTTATGTGTTCCTAGGGCCATGAAAGCTAGAAAGGGGGGTAGGGCCCTTTCTGTAGCCGGCCCTAAGTTGTGGAACCAACTCCTGAAGGAAATCAGAGTATGCAGGGAACATTTCCCTTTTAGGAAGAAACTCAAAACGTTCCTTTTTAACTATTAGCTGGTTTAGGGCTCTGAATTAAATCATGACGAGTTGCTGTTCTTTAGTTGCTGCCAAAGGCGCGGAGATACTCCTCCGGGAGTCGATTCGCAGAGCCTTATAAACATGCAAATAATAATAAATAATAAATGCATTAAGCAAATAATGCAATGTTTAACCACATTTTCTGCACATTTCGGAATTCCTTCATTCTGCCATACCGGAGCCAAGAGCTTACATATGCCTTTTGCACTAATGTTAGCAGGGCCATGAGCCATAGTCATGACCGGCAACACATAAGCATCCGGTAACAACCATCGCTGATGTTCTGACAATTCTGTCCAACAACCCGTTGGATCTAACATTCCTGTCCTTTCTTTCCACATACTCAATTCTTTCACAGTAGCATCTCCCTGAATCGTTTTCACACTTTCAATCGTATCTTCACACATTCCAATTTCCCTCACCCAATTTGCAGGGCCTGCCACATACATTCAACTAGTGGTGTTTCTAGCTGTAGTTTTTGCTATCTCGTCTGCAAACGCATTTCCACGACCCACATCATCTGTGATTTTCTTATGTCAGCTGCACTTTATGATCGCTATCTGTGCTGGCAAAGTAAGTGACTCAAGAAGATCAGTTACCAACTGACCATGCCGAATCTTTGTCCCATGAGAGGTAAAAAATCCTCTCTCCCTCCATAACTTTCCAAAACTATGCGCAACACTGAACGCATACTGACTATCTGTATACACATTCACTCTATTTCCCTTCGACAGTACACATGCTCTAGTCAAAGCTATTAATTCAGCTGCTTGGGCTGAATTATGTCCAATACGTGCCATCTCAACAATAGTGCATAAGGTGGCAACAGCATAGGCAGAAGTGGTTTCTCCATTTGGAAGTTTAAAACAAGAACCATCCACCCATAGGATCCCGTCCGGGTCCTTAAGAGGAGTGTCCTTTAAATCAATCCTCCCCTTCGTTTCTTCTTCTGTTCGAAGAAAACAATCATGCTTTTCCTGATCATCTTTCTCATCTGGGAGTGGCAACAATGTAGCTGGATTCAGCGTGTTACATCTTTTGATATGTATATGACTCGCCAGAAGTGTCAGCTCGTAACCAGACAAACGAGCACTCGTGAGATGCTGTGTCTTGGTTCTATTTAACAAGGTATCCACTGCATGTGGAACCATAACAATGAGTGTGTTGTTTAATACTAATCCAGCAGACTGTCTAATAGAAATTGCGGCAGCTGCTGTAGCTCTAAGACAACTGGGCAAAGCTTTAGCTACTGGGTCCAATGTAGCGGAGAAATAGGCACATGGCCTTTGCTTATCTCCGAATTGCTGTGTCAAAACTGACAACGCGCAACCTTCTCTCTCGTGAACGTATAATGTAAAAGCTTTACTATAATCCAGGGTACCCAACACTGGAGCGGAACACAGAGCAGTACGTAAATCAACAAAACTTTTCTGACATTCATCCGTCCAAGGGAGCGGAAGGGGCGTATCTTTCAGCGTTAGTGCCACCAATGGTTTTGCCAAGAGAGAAAAATTGGGAATCCATTGTCTACAGTAGGAAGTGATACCCAAAAAGGCACGTACTTCTCTCTGTGTGGTGGGTACAGACATCTGTGAAATAGCATGAATACGTTCTGGAGTCAATCGCCTTCCCTCCTTCGACAAGAGATGAGCTAAATAGGTCACTTCTTGTCAGACATACTGCAACTTGGAGGGCAATACTTTATGATTCAGAACAGCCAAATGATGCAACAACGCAACAGTCACACTCCTACACACATCTTCCGTATCAGCAGCCACCAGCAAATCATCCACATACTGAACAAGCGTATCACCTGGAGGCAAAGGAAAAGTATCAAGTTGACATTTAAGAGCTTTACTGTAAATAGAAAAACTTTCACAATAGCCTTGAGGAGCTCTCTTAAAGCGAAAACTTCGGCCACCTAAAAAGAAACCAAACATATCCCTACTCTCCTCAGCAATGGGAATGCTAAAGAAAGCATTCTTAAGGTCGATCACTGAGAACCAAGCTGCCAAAGCAGGAATCATCGTCAATAAGGCTGTAATATCCGGAACAACAGGAAACTGTGGTACCACTATTTTGTTGACTTCCCTTAAATCAATAACAAATCTATAGACAGGAGGCTGTGAAGGATCCGTCCTTTTAAGGATCGGAAGAACAGGGCTATTACAAACATTGCCTCTAGTCTCTTCGACCACACCCTTCTGAATGAAGTCATCAACAATGGCCAATAATGCTCTCTCTCCATCATTAGAAATACGATATTGAGGAATGCGTGGCATTCGAACATTATCTTTAACTGTGACGACGTACGGTGGGATCGCAAGACGACCCACGTCATTCGGACCCGTGGCCCAAATACTTTCTGGGAGAGAACGTAACTCAGGTGGAAACTTGTCCCGAGATAAATACATAGGGGACATTAATCTTTTTCCCAACGTGAGATGCACACCAGAAGGGGAACAATACAATGTTGCATGCAACCTTTTTAACAAATCTAAACCCAATAGGTTCTCATTACAACCAGTTGTCAATATCAGTGGAGCTTCCAAATCATAAGGACCAATCGAAACAGGCAGGGAGCAAGAAACCGGATTACAAACTGGAGCACCAGAAAATCCCACAGAACTATTTATTAAGCCAGACAAAGGGGATCCAGGGAGTTTAGAATGAATAATCGAACTTCTAATCGCACCAGTATCCAAAAGAAACGGTTCTGAGACACCCATTGTATTAACTGTGACATATGGCCCATCTTGATCTACTGGAATCGACACAACTCCCTCACTTCGTCCTGGGCTGTCCTATTCGGTCTGAAAATTGTCTGCCCTTTCTTCAACGTAATAATCATTGTTGTAATATTGCGTAGACGGAACTGCCTGCTGGTCAAAGTAATTCGATGTAGATGGGACACAAGAATGCTGCTCCTGAGAGGGCGCACCTCGTCCTCTTCCCCTAGATCCCGTTTGAAAATTACCACGAACTCGAGAAGCAGACGTCCCATTATTACGCTGTAATAAGACTGGACAATTACTTTTGAAATGTCCCTCCTCCCTACAATATGCATATTGATTAGGACCTAATGAAGGTCTTGGCGCAAAATACTCAGGTTTTTGCAACAGTCTCTGAAACTGTGGAGGCTGCTGAAACGGAGTGTTTTGCTGATGCTGATTCGAACGAGGCGGATACGCCTGCTGTAAAAGAACTTTAGTTTTCAAATCCTTATTTTTCTTCTCTTGCTTCTCCTTCTCTTCCTTATCTCTATTCCCATAATACTGTGCAGTAGCCAATATTTTGGCAGGAGAAGAGACAGCCCATGCACTTTCAGAACTCTTCAATTTATTCGATAATTCGGGGAGCAAATTATATACAAACTTGTCCACAAACAATCGCTGGCCACCCTCTACACTCAAATCCTGACCGCTATGGTCTATAAACGTTTCTTCGAAACAAGTGAAAAAGTCCGAGACACTTTCATCTTTCTTTTGCTTACATGCAGCCAACTTATCCCAATTTACTCGTACTGCCGGCATCATTGTCTTCATTAACTGTATTATTCTACCTGGAAGAGCCGTAATCAAATCCTCGGGTTTTGCACCACCCACCTGATTCGCATCCGCAGCTCTAATAGCAACCCAATCACCACCTAATTCGGCCAAATGATCTTCCCTACGAATCCGTGCCCATATACCTTGCGGAACAACATTTCCAAATAACATATCAATGTCGGCCAAATTCATAATACAAGCATCAACCGTTTGGGACAATTCTTTGTAATATCCTGCAGGATTTTTAGGGGGGTCGGGAAGAGTTTGCTTGAGCGCCAATACTTCAGACCTCTTACAGGGTTCGTGAACCCATATACGCTGGAAATGAGCAGGGTCAGCAGGTGGACCAATCACCGCGTCTCTCCATACGGGGGGGACTTCACGCATCGGATAATTCTTACTACCCTTTTTATTGACGGAATCAACCTCGGAAAAGGACAGGGATAGAAACATTGTTCGAAATGCTATGAGTCTAGTTACCGCCTCCTCAACTCGGTGTCCTACAATAAAACCTTTGTCAAAATCACCTTGTAATTTCAGGAGGTCCGAAGGGACTGTATCTAACTCCATATCTTCCCAACCTTTGATAAGAGTTTGACACATGATGTTGAAAACATATCTCTGCGTGGGCTCCCCCCATTGATGAAAACAACTCATAATATCATCGGTACTATATTCTGGTCCATGCTCAATCCATTTGGAAGCGAGAGAACCCAGAGCTGCTTTCTCGTCCGCAAAAGGAAGCTGACAGCGAGATTGTCGTCTAGAAAAAGCTGGAGACATTTTCAGGGACCTAACAAAAGGATAGAAGAAATTTGCAACAGCATCTGCTATCCTCCTCTGTGAAACAGGAGAATCCCTCGAAAGAATAGGGGGTATTACAATATAGAAGGCAATGGAGACTGAGACGTAGCATGTTGAAGAATAGGAGCAGGAGAAGGCGGGGGCTGAAGTACAAGCTGTGAAGGCAGAGCAGAAGTAGACGAGGAAGCATTAGGGGCTGAGCTGGTTGCTGGACAATTGGTAATTGAGCTACCACTTGTTGAGCAACAGGAGGGGGTAACGGAGGTGCAGTCGCATTCTGAACATAGGGCGGAGGTGAATTCAATAAACAAGTCATTAGGGAATCTTCTTCTACTTCCTTTCTCTTCTCTGAAGAGGAAGTAGGCAACATCGGATAGCATCTATCTATCGCCATACAATGTTGTCTGTCTCTCTGATATCTCCTTCGCATCATCTACTTCGTTATCTTTAAACTGCTGGGCAGCCTGAAGGACTGACATGTCTTGTGCTTTCTTATCCTTTTTCGCTTGTTTAATTTCTTTCTGTTTGGCTTCTTTACGCCAGAGGTGAAAGGAGTCAAGGGGCTTTTCTTCTGAACAGAATTGTTTCCAAATTATCCTATATAGCGGGATCGAAGCTACCATTCTGTGGCCAACTCAAAACTCCGCTATTTTTCGCATATCGGACCCATGTCTCGTTAAAGGTAATGAGACCAATACCATGTTTTGAATAGAGCTCATAAGTCGGAGTTCCAACCGGAGGAATCGGACATGATTCCTCCAACTGGGAATCCCTTGTACAACCCAAACAACAAAATCTTTTGAACTTACTCAGCCCAGGCATCGTCACTTCTCTAGACTGATCACA
The DNA here is from genome assembly GCF_964263255.1 of Lissotriton vulgaris. Lineage (NCBI taxonomy): Eukaryota > Metazoa > Chordata > Amphibia > Caudata > Salamandridae > Lissotriton > Lissotriton vulgaris. Next base: position 483,147,038 of record NC_141693.1, on the reverse strand, counting down.
AACAACAAGGGGTATAGATCAGTGAAACAGTACAATCGTACTTACCCCTTGGCTTCAGCTATTGCAATAACTGAACAGAGAACAAGAATAAAAACAAAACAAAGGTCTGTGGGAGCGACCCACCAAATACTTAACTAAGAATTGTTCTGCGCCAGCGAAGGTCCGTCTATCGTCTCGCTCTACCAAAACTTCAGAAGGGTCCAAGGCAGGGCGACAGTCAGGGCAGCAGTCGTCAGCAGCCGTCGGAGAGGAGTAGCCGTGCCGTCAAAGACCTTCGGTCCACTTCCGACATGCAGGGGTCGATTACGTGGTGCGCTTCCTCCGGAGTTTTCTTGTGGGGCTCCTCACGACCCTCGGGCTCAACCGCTACCGCTGAAGTCGCCCCACGTTGGGCGCCAGTTGGAGAACCGCAGCCTTAGGGCCCGGTGGCGCAGGGTACGCCTAAATCCCCTGGATTCACCTGCCTTGTCAAAACAGAGACACGGACTCTTCGTCTGGCGTAGAAGATGGTATTTATTAGCTGCAGCTAGTACAGTGGTCTTAGAAATCGTCAGTACAACGAGGTTCAAAAGAGACTGCCACTTAACTCCATGGCGCACAGGTTTATATATCATACAGCACAATGCAAAAATGCAAAAACACACAAGCATGAGCTATAAGCAAATGTTACAGACAATGTTTTAAGACCTAAGCAACTCAAGTTCCCGGTTCTGTTTGTCACTCGACCCTTTAAGTAAATCCCAAGTGAATCCACACAATTCGGTTTACTAGCAGAGAAAACACAGTTTACTAGCAGAGAAAACACAGCTGTGTGTCACAGAAGGACAGTCGAGAAACAGGAGAATGCATGAGATGTGTAGCGAAGGACAGCAGATAAGATAACTTAAGGGAAACAATAGTGTGAAATGACATGTAGTCTGGACGGGGATTAATCAGCTCAGACAGGAATTAGTGTACTCGGCCAGACCCTGACACTCGTTAGCAAACATAGGCGAGGAAGCCACCTGACACGCAAAGGCAGAAACGAAAAAAACATCGCGTTCGCCGAGCTGCCTGAGTGAGGGCAACACAAAATGGCAGCGATCTCAAAATGGAGGCTGAGCACGAACGAATTCGTAATTTACATAACCTCAAATCAGACAGAGCTATTGACTTAAAGGAACTGGTTTTCAAGATTATTTGGATAACTGAAGATTTCTAAGTACTGTATTGTGGACTTTCATAATTTTTGGTCTTGTCTTAAGTATATAAAAATATTTTTCTAAACTGGTGTGGTGTCCTTTTGTATTGCTTGCACTGTATTACTGTTGGTTATGTGCAAATGCTTTACACACTGCCTCTAAGATAAGCCTGACCGCTCGTGCCAAGCTACAAAGGGGGTGAGTAGGGGTTATTTTAGGAGTGTAACTCCCTTATCCTAACTAGGAAGAAGGGTCCCTATTTGGACACAGGTACCTTCCTCTGCCAACTAGAGACCCCCATTTCTAACAACAAGTAACTGAGAAAAAACGTTTGAAGAAATAAACACTGGACCCGGAAAGAAATGACAAAGGTTCACTGTTGAATTTGCTCGCAACTGGAGTACTTCCATCAGGAGAATGGCTTTGAAAAGGTTTGAGACTGTGTGTTTGTTTGTTTATATATTTATTTATTTGCAGTTATATGTAGCGCTACCAAATCAAGTATGTCAGAGCGCTTCACATAAGCAGTTACAAACTGCCAGAAAGAAGTTTCAGTAACAGCCCATTATACGAAGTTCCAACATAACACCAGTTACATCATTGCATAAAAGCAGCTTACCTAGTAAGAGTGTGCATGAAGCTGCAAAAAACACCAAAATTGTCTAATGTTACTGTTCCACCAAGGCAGATTTACCAGAGAAGCCTAAGGAACAGACAGTTCATCCAGTACAAGGTTGAGTAGTGCTTGACCGGTGCTTTAGTGGGAGCAAGGGTATCTTTCCTCACTTTAAAAGACCCGTCTCATGGGAGTTTGAGCGGAACTGAGCCAGCGGCGGGCAGCACAGATCGGGGTGATAGCTAGGGTGTGGTGGGGGTAAAGGGGTGTACATTTTTTTTAAACTACCTTATTGCCATAGTTCTCCTCCATCTCTCCTCCACAATGGGCGGGATTAGGAACACCCAGGCTCTCCTAAGCCAATCACAAATGGTCTGAGCACCATGGTTCAGCGCTAAGAGAGGCAGTTGGAGCCTGGGTATATTCTTCACCCAGGCTGTAATACAGCCTGGGTGGAGAATATGCAAAGTGTGCATGACTGTTTGGCTGGCCCCAGGCAGCCAGCCAAACAGTCATGTGAACATACAGTGTGCCACCACTCCCCACCCACCCGCAAAGCTGCAGCAGCAGGAACAAATAAAATGATAATAACCTCAAGTTATTATCATTTTATTTTTCCTTTATTTTTACTGATGCAAAGCAGTGGGGCGACGCTCCTCCGGTTTAGCTGAGGAGCTGCCACTAGGCTGAGCTGAGGTGATGTGCAATGTTGCAGTCTGTTCTTGCAGTCCAGACTGTCACACATGAGGTAATTTTCATTATCATTAGAAGTTAGTGTTTCTTGTTATGTATGAAGAATTTTTGTGTTTGTATTCATCTTTGCATTCGCGATTATAAACAGTTACTTTTGCATTTGTATTTTTTGTAGTTTTGATTGTGTATTCACATTTATAGTCCCATGTTTGCTGCAAAACCTTTTGCCAACGGAGTAAATAAAACACCTAAAGGAAGGGCAACCGGAATTGTGCAAATGTGCGGCTATTTTCACATAATTATAGATTAGCAGCATTTACCACATAATCCATCATCTGCCACATAATCTGTAGGTTTCAATTAACAATTCTTTCTAGCTCAAATTGATCAAAAGTTACTATACAGCAACACATGTTGCAGCACAGTGGAAGGTCCTTTGCAAAGCTGGACTTGTCACCTTACTGTTACTTATCACTATATTTGGATTTAAACTGGTACTAATGAGGTGCAACCAATGCCCAGACAGTGTTAATAAGTTTCAAAATGATGAAATAATGAAGTAATTCTATTACAAAATGTGATAAATTATGCTTCATAATTTCCTTTTCTTGCTGCATAATTTACTCAACTCAGCGTATAATTCCAAAGGCCCTGCCTGAAGGAATTAGGACCTAATTTCCGTAGATAAAGTGTTTGTTATTTTGCTCACAACTTTGGCGTCATTTGGCAAATCTTCACGAAATTTTCAAAATGAGTACAGCAATCACTTCAACGGCTGTCTAGAAAGTTTCAGGGTGATTCGTCAACGGGGGGCTGAGAAAAAAGGGGATTCCAAAATGCATTTTCCACAAGCAATTTCCCATAGGGATTATAGAAATGACAACAGCCCGAACCGCTGAACAGAATCACACCAAATTTTGTAATATGCTACCACTTGGGTCAGAAAGTTTGTAATTTGGTGTAAATCCTTTCAGTAGTTTTGGACTTATTAAAGAAAAAGATGTATGTATATCTAGGAACGCGGACCCTCCTCAGAGCCAACAGATCTCATGGTGAGATTGAATTGGCTGCCACCACTTCAATCAGGAAGTGGTGGCAGCCATCTTGCGACTCAGACGAGTCCCAAGAAACAATGTTTACCCTGCCCCCTTTGGCCTGGTGGTGGGGTCCCAAAACATTTTTTTCTTTCTCATTTTATTGCAAATTCGTGGTACAATGAAAAGAACTAAAAAAAAGCAGACTTGTGGCCAACACTGTGCTGTGAACAGTCTGAGGCCATGTGCAGCAGCGGTTTCATTAACCTATTGTAATAAAATATTACTTTACGTTAAATAATACCAAAAAATTCACTGACAAAAACCATAGGTTACAGCGACAATTATAGAAGGGAAAAGCATTAAAAAAGAAAGAAATTCACTGGAAAAAACAAAGGTTACAGGGACATTATAGTTACGAAATAGAATATAAAAAACATTAGAAATTCACTAAAAACTAAAAGGTTACAGGATTGTTCTATGTAGGTTTAGATTTTACACACACAAAACCATAGAAATTCACCAGTTACAGTTCTATCACGTAAGTTTACCTCAAGCTCTAAGGTAACTACAAGTTGCACCCTCGCCATGCACTGCTCATTACCCCACATATTACATAACTTATTACGTCTTCTGTGTTATCATTGATAATTTCACAGCAACGTTTTCTGTAAAATTATTGGTGAGAAAGCTGTGCATGATGAGGGCACAAGCTATAGTTAGGGATTGAGTGATAGTTACTGGAGATAACTCTAACTATAACTGTTGAATTTCTATGGATTTGTGTGTAAAATCTGAAGCCACCTGTAACATCCCTGTAACCTTTGGCTATTTCAGTGGAAAAAAAAATATATATATATGTGGAAAGCACGTCTAGCGATGAAGTTGTCTGTAGAAATAATTTTTTAGACGAGTTCCGGGTGATGCAGGAAAATCGTCACAAAGAAAAACAGCACCAAATAGAGTATGCCTCCCCGAAACCGAGAGGACGAGGTCGCGGAAGGGGCAGAGGCCGGGGAAGAGGAGAAACCGCAAGAAAAGACTCAGACAACGTTGGGAATACCGACAAAACAAAGGGCGCAGTGGGAACCAGAAAGACACGCTCAAACAAGAACTACTAATGGATGCAAAAACGGTAAACAAAACTGTTGTTAATCTATCCAAAAGGTTGATATCTGATTTTGATAAAAAGACACTGTGCTTGGGTCTCTCTTTTTGCCCCACCACTGGTTTTAATTTTACAGACACCAGAATAGAGGTTTTCAAATTTGTGCGTAAACTAAAACTGAAAAAATGGCACAAATTAAAAAGACTGGGTCAAAATAACAATACCCATAACAACACGAGATCCAGTTCCTCTAATCTAGTAATTGGTGACATTGACACACTTCTAGCTATATCCAATCTCAATGATAACAACCATAACACAACAGAGGATCAGATTACCAGCACCACCCAATGCCTTGATGATATGAATTTGACACAAGATGCACCAGCCAAAACCAACTTCAGGGTCAAATCGACCTTCATACCTATACTTCCTCATGACTGTATAGATACGTTCCATGACTGTATCATCAAGGGGTTGGTTGGTTTACGGAAAAAGAAAAACACTAGTAGGTACAGAGGGTTTAAACACAATCTCTCATTCACCCAAAGAAAAGCACTCAAGACACTATATGAAGACACCAATATAGTGATACGTCCTGCTGACAAGGGCGGTAACATTGTTATTTTGGACCGAGAGGCCTATATTGATGAGGCACACCGACAACTCAATGACACTAACTTTTACATACCTGTTAACATTGAGGTATACAACCAAAGCATCACAAACATTTGGGAGAAATTAGCAACATGGAAAGACAAGGGGCTCCTTGTTTGGGAGGAATATTGTTACTTGTGAGGTAAATGAAATTTTATTTGACCTATTGTGTCCCCTACGTCTACCCCCACGTTTAGTGTATGTGCATGACATCCATGCATTTTCCCTCTATGGCCGAAATGATGATGCCTCTGTGTTTACATTTGCGTCCAACGTTAACATGTCAGTTACCAGGCCCACCATGAAAGAAAGGATAATTCTGCTTTTAAGCCTATGTTGCCAATGTCTTTACATGGTGCACGTTTTTAACATCGAGAAGCACCCGTTTTAGGGCTCCGCAGGGCCAGGATGCAAATCCAGGCCCAAAGCCTCCTGAAACACTCTGAATATTGTATTTTAGTTATTTATCCCTGAACTCTCACACATTTCCTGCCACAGCCGAGAGGTGCCCGGCGCAGCCTGGCCTGGCCTGCGAAGACAGTGTTATGCCTACAGTTATCTGTTCTGCTCCACAGAAACACATTCCTGCCTAATGAAAAGGATAAACATATTCCGCCTGCAGAAGATAGGGCCTAGCCTTTCTGTCTCCATGCAAGTGATTTACTGAACCAGTTTCCATAGAAGATCCATAGCCCCACGCAATACATAAAGAAATATATGCATACACCAGCCTTTAGTGATGAGCTGCCTTTGCCCTGATGGCCTTTAAATCAAGCAACATGTACTCCAAACATAAGATACCAGATAATGCCAAAGGTACAGGTCGCTCTGACATCCCAGACTCTCCTCCTAGTGCTAGAAGTCAGCCCCCCAGCTTCCCCTAGTCACACGTCAATTACACGTCATGACCAAGTTGCACACAAGTAGGGCAAAGTTCTAGCTGGCCATGCAACCCCCTCGATGTATCCACCCACTTATGACACCTCCATGACATCTCAAGTGTACGCCCACATGCTCTTATCTCTTTCTCCTGCTCCGCCTGGAGTCCTCCTCTTTTCTCTATGTACGAGATTCAATGTATAAATAAAGGACTCTGTGAATAAACGTTAGAAGACCCTTCCTGAACCTTAGTGGTGATGGAACAGATTCTCCGCTAACCCGGGTTATTGTAAATAAAGCCCCTTTGAATCAGGACACCACGGACTCTGCCTCTCATTTAATGCATGAGCTTTCCTTTAAGTATAGAAATTATGAAAGGGTAATATTTATTTACCACACTTGAAAAGAGATTTCCCGAGACTTCCTATCCTATACCTGTTACCAAAACTGCACAAACATGCTACCAACCCTCCCGGACGCCCCATAGTATCCTCCATTGGTAGCATCAGTGAAAACATTTCAAAATATGTGGACCATTTCCTTCGAGACTTTGTCACAACACTACCCAGTTACATCAGAGACACTAAGGATTTTCTCTGTCAGATTGAAAATATAACCTGGGAATCTGATTTCATGTTTATTGTTTTGGATGTACATTCATTGTATACGATAATTAACCACCAACATGGTCTACAGGCATGTGATCACTACTTAAGCTATAGACCACTATGTTATCGTGAACATTCCAAAATGGTAATGGAAATGATGCAATTTTGCTTGACTAACAACATTTTTTCCTTCAATGGCGCCCTCTACAGGCAGATCAATGGTACTGCAATGGGGTCTTGCTTTGCCCCGAGCTTTGCAAATTTGTTTATGGAATTTTGGGAGCAGGAAATCCGTAGCAGTACCACCTTAGCAAGGGACTTTGAAAGGGTCATCGTGTGGCTTCGCTACATTGATGACCTTTTCATCATATGGAAGGGAACAAAAATTGATGCAGAAAACCTCATCACCAAGTTAAATTGCAACAAGTACAATATTCTCTTGTCAGGCAACATCAGTAATATCCAAACTGAATTCCTAGATGTGAAATTAGAGATAAAGGACCTCAAGATCTGTCCTTCCCTGTACCGCAAGGCCACTGCAGGCAACAGTGTTCTCCATGCCCTCAGCAGCCATCCCGAGGCACTCAAATGGAGTATCCCCTATGGGGAGCTGCTGAGGGCTAAGAGAAACTGTAATACCACCGATTCTTACTTGAGAGAGCAGAATATCATAATGACCAGATTTGAAAGCAGAGGCTATCCTAGCTGGGTTCTAAAGAAAGCTAAAGAGAGATCGCAAACCCTTGAGGAACATCCAATCACTGATTCTAGTGAGAACGATGAGCCCACAAGACTGATACTGACCTTTAACTCTGAAACAGATAAAGTCAAAAAGATCCTCACCAAGAATTGGGAGATTCTGAAAACAGACTCCATTCTAGGCAGCAGCATACCAGATCGACCTACCATTACATACAAGAGGAATAGGAATATACGAGATCTAGTGGTCAGAAATGACATCACTCTATATCCTAAGATTTCTCAACATGGCTTAGAAGGTTTTTACCCCTGTGGCCACTGTAAGGCCTGTAAACACAGCAAATACAGGGGGTCTGTGGAGTATGGTGGTGTCACCAAAAAACTGACTCAATTCCTCACATGTAGCACAACTTTTGTGATCTATGCCATTGAGTGCACTTGCAAACTCTGGTATATTGGCAGCACCAGCTGTGCTGCCAAAAAAAGAATTCTCGAACATCTCAGAGTCATTTCTAACCATGACCCCAAATACCCTGTTGCACGCCACTTCGAACAACAACACTTCTCCAATACTGCTGATCTAAACTTCTTCATATTGGAACATGTCCCTAGGCATCCCAGGGGTGGAGACAGGGTACTGAGCCTGAGACAACGTGAATCCAGGCTCATAATTGAGTTCCAAACCAGATTCCCGGGGGGACTCAACATGGATGAGGAACTTGCTAGTCATCTGAGAGAATAAGGTAGACTATCTATCAATGGCTCACTAGTTGTTTTATTTCCAGTTATTTGATTTCCAGCTAGATACAGTTACTCAGTCTGAGACTCTTCTTCTGACAATGAAATGACATCTATGTACCAATAGATTTTTAAATATATTTGTTATGTCTTTTGGTCCACAGGAGGAAAGGAGGGGCCTACCGCTGGACTTCACTTGCACAGGCGCACCTATCCTTTGCACTCTGGGAATCACTGTTTGCACTCTGGGAATCACTGTTGTCTGTTTAGTCACATTCCGGTTAATCGGCGTCAACACTGGATGACTGTCATCACTTATAAGAAAGGAACATACAATTTCCAGGACTTGGTAACGTCTTCTAATCATTCTGTCTGATTAGCTTGATCTTCATTATTTTTTATCTAGAGTGTAAGATGAGTCTGAATCTGGGCAGAAGAGGTTACTATATCTTTTCTCATGAATTGTGGATACTGTCTACTGACAATAATTATGCTCTACTTCACACAAGTTGGAGCATCTGATCTTGAAATTGTTTTGTAATTTACAATTTACGTCTACTGTAGTTTGGACTACCTTACTATAGAATGCAACATATTGTCCGTAGTATGGATCCGTGTCAAACTCTACGACCATGTATTTCACATTGATTTAATATATGAGCGTGTGTGACCCAACACGTTCATATTACGTTCTCATAAAGAACATTAATTGGCTTTATATATGAGACACGGATCTTTGTCAGACTCAGGTATTTTACATCCATTGCATGGCTGGACGAATAGGAAACTATAAGATCGATTTCCGTAATGAGTATAAAACTCTTGATATACCGAGACCACGACAAACGCAACAGATTATTTAGTAATGTTTCTTGGGGCAGGTCGAATGACTTTATGTATTATACATTAATTGTTTTTTCACGGATTTTGCTGTATATACCATGATGTGTAACTAATAACATGCCATTCTATACCTGTCAATACGATAATATAATTATGTTGATGTTATTTTACCATTCCAATACGTCTGCCATTTACTTGCTTATTAATCCTATGTTTATGTTGATTGTGATTGACAACGCTGAACTTTATTTAAATACCGGAGTCACTCGTGTTGGTTTACATGTGAACAAGGCTGTTGAGCTGAAACGCGTTGTGTAAATAAACTGCTTATCTTACACTTTGGATTCCTTTGCCTGATTGCCTGAGAGCGCAAGACGAACTTTGTTTTCCTTGGATGTAGTAAATAACCGGACTGCTTCGCCGGTATCTGCGCCAACTTTCTCGGGTCGCAGCACTTCAGAAGAAGCGTTGCTTTCTTGTGGATATATATATATATATATATATATATATATATATATATATATATATATCCAAAGAACTCCGTTTTCTCCCTCTGTATCACTCCAGAAAAACGAATACGGACCCAACCAGGTACTTTGCCAATATTTATTTCGCGTGCAACACAACCTCCGCCATGACGCGTTTCGGGCCCTTGAGCCCTTGATCACATGACCTTGTTCAACAAGCCACCACCCTATTAAGTGCGAATACAAGCCACCTGACCCCTGGGCCTGAGGACATAAACAACAGACTTTCAATCTTATGGAAAGGTTTAAAACATTGTCATAGCAATCAGTGTTACTATTAAAAAAAAAACGTCCTATAAATACCATATTTACAACCAATTCATACATTATTCCACATATATATTACTGTGCAAAATTCTAAATTGTGCAAAATTATGCAAATACATAAATAGATTTATAAAAATAGAATAAATAACATCTATATAAATATAAATATATAAATACATCACTCTATTTACATCAATAATAATCTGTTGTGCAAATCTGCCTATAAATGTGCAAAGTGGCATTAGAATTGTACAAATATGCAAAATAGCACCTGTAAACATAGTGGTTGAGGTAATGGTATTGTTAATATGGCTCCAGTGGGCTCCACTCGGTGTCCTGAAATTACTGCGTCCTAACTGCCCATCTATTGCGGTAAACCAGTGCTATGCATTACTTGAAGTTTAGAAAAATAGAGAATGAAAGATAGATACATAATCTCATCACCGTGTAGGTCTAAGGACCAACCCTCGTGTACCAAAATTTATTTTAAAAACAAATACTAATATATCTCTTGTTTTTTCTACAGCACAGTCTCATGTTCAAAAAGATTCAATTTCCCATATTTTAGGCCAACAACCACTGTACCCTCAAGACCCCTCTTTTAGGACTACCACTTTGTGTGAGCATAGACCTTCAAAGACAGGTATGCATATCCTCACTCATGTTAAACCCGTTAGGTGTCTTGGTATTTAGCTTGAGGATGTATTGTGTCTCCAATACTCTCAATTGGGCCTCCCTATCCCCCCTCTATGCAGCAGTGGAACCATGTCAATCGCAAAGTAGCTCAGACACCCCAAATCATTGTCATGGCAAGGGTTGATGTGCTTCGCCACTGGATAGGCCTCATCCCTATTGTTGACTGCACGCATGTGCTGGAGTATGCACTTGTGGACCTGCAACTTGGTACTACCCACATATTGCAGGCCACACACACACTCCAGCACATACACGACAAAGTCTGATTTGCAAGTTATTTTCTTAGATATAGGCGATGGCACATCACTAAATGGAGTAATGTAGGATGTTCCATGAGGCACATTTGATGAAGCCTTTTGTGGTTTGTAACCAGGAGCTATTATTTGAGACTTCTGGACTACTTTTACCAACATGTCACTCATGGAACGTGCTCGGCTGAATGTAATTGCCGGATTTTCAGATAACGTCCTGCCAATGATGGGGTCCCCCTTGACAATTGACCAATTCCTACGGATAATAGTCTGCAATTGCTTGTGCTGCCTACTGTATGCGGTAATGAGCCTCGGTTGGTCTGAGACTGGCGTGTCAGTGGTTTGTGATTTCAAAGTATCTTCCCTCTGATGTAACTGGCTTTGGTGCTGGTTGGCCTTGGTGATGGCTTTGTCTATCACCGCCGCCGTGTACCCTCTAGTTAACAATCTCTCCCTGTTGCTCTTTTGGGCCTGTCTGCACTCCCCATCAGTACTACATATCCGTCTGATCCTCAGCATCTCCCCATAGGGGATTCTGCGAATCAGGTGGCCTGGGTGATGACTCGAGGCATGCAAAACTGTATTTCCTGCTGTCTCTTTCCGATGTAACCTTGTCTCCAGCCTGTCACTCTCAATGTAGACTTCCACATCCAGGAAAGTTACTGCGGACCTACCCACATGCACCGTGAAATTCATATTCAGATTATTTACCTTTATATCTGCAATGAATGTCTCTGCACTCAATTCTGTGCCCCTCCAGATTATAAAGAGGTCGTCGATAAACCTATACCACGATACAATATTATTCGACATAGTCTCTTCAAACGTGGTCCTGAGGACCTACTCCTCCCACAGTCCCATGTGCAGGCACGCGTAACTGGGGGAGAAGCACGCCCCCATCGCCACGCCCCTCAGTTGTTGAAAGATCTGGTTCTGGAAGAGAAAGTAGTTATTGCAGAGACATACTTGAAACATTTCACTGATCATTTTGTTGTGGTTTAGCATCAAGGCAGGTTTACTTCGCAAGAAATACTCTACTGCACGAATGCCATCCAAATGATTAATGCTGGTATAAAGAGCAGTCACGTCAAGTATGATCAATAGGAAATCATCTTGCCATATTATTGGTCGAATCTTCTCTAAAAAGTCACCCGTGTCCCGCAGATATGATGGTAGGGCCCTTACATGTTCTTGGAGAAAATGGTCAATGTACCTGGATGTGTTCTCAAACATACTACATTTGGCTGAAATAATCGGTCTCCCCGGTGGTTTTGCAGGATCTTTGTGTACTTTCGGGATCAGGTAGAATACCGGAATCACAGGATAATTTATCTTAAAGAACTTAAATTCGTTTCCACTCAATAATCCCATGCTTTTCCAGGCTAGCAATTTGGAATTAAAATTGTTCCATGCTGATTTTACAGCTGACTAATCACTCTGGCCATAGCATTGCCTGTCATTGAGATGCTTCATGGCCTCCTCCATGCACATGCTTTTTGACCACAGGACGATGTTACCGCCCTTGTCAGACTGACTTATAATTACATTGTTGTTACTTTGTAATTTCCTCATGAGGCTTCCATATGCATTATTGTGTCTGCGATTCCTGTTATCGCTGATCACTGTGGCCCTATGTAGATTCTTAATTTGAGAGGTCACCAATTTGTTAAAGACGTCTATGTTGTCATGTACAAGCACAGGGTTGACGGTAGATCTAAGTTTGAAGTGAGTTGACCCAGGGGCATTAGTTTTCAATGGCAATGTGGCATCCGGATTGTTCTCTTCTGTGTTCCCTTCCCTGTGCAGTTCCTGCAAATCACAATAAAGTTCATCCTCTCCCGCTAGTACAACAGTAGAGCTCGAAGTTTCAGTGCTATCTTGTCCCATTGTATTCCGTGATTTATTCTTGTTAAGCAGATGGAATTTTCTTAATTTTAGTTTCCTAGTATACTTGAATAAATCCAACCTCGTGCGTGCATAATAAAAACTGCTTGGCGGACAATATGTTAAGCCCAGTGATAGTGTTGTTATTTCTTTCGGGCTTAAATGGACATTTGTTAGGTTAATTTTATATATATATATATATATATATATATAATGAAAAAAATGTTTGGCGCAGTCCATGTCGCGGAGAGGCACCACCTAAAATTAGGGCCATGGAAACAACGGAACTATGGTAAGTTTTCCTTTGGAATTTTCAAGCAGCACCCTTGCCGGCTCAATCTGCCCTGGGGGCCCACTAAGGGCAATGGAAAATTAATTAAAGACACAAGAGAAGAGCGAAACTTACCAAGGAAAAATAATTGAGAAGGGGGCACCCCAGCCTACTACAGGATGAATATGAACTCACAATACCAGAATGCAACACTATGTGATTAATAATGATGCAAATAAATTCACGTGTCAAATGGGTGCCTCTTTCATTTCCGTGCCTTAGTGAAAGCCTGTGAACAAGGAGCAGAAGGGCTCCGAAACGCGTAGTCAATTAACCCGAGGTAATGTGAACCATCGTGCAAAACTGATGTTTGGAAGTTGTGTGCACTAAGAAGTGCTGGTCCTTTGTGAAAAAAATTATATATATATATATTCACTGAAAAAACCATAGGTTATAGACCATATATAGTTAGGAATTCGCATTTACAAAACCTTATTTTACTCACATAAAACCATTGAAATTCCATATATAGTTAGTTGCACTAACTATATATCGCGCACCCGCAATCCACTGCTGATGATGTCACATATTACATCATTCATGACATGGTCAGTGACATCACTGATGACATCACTGATGACATCTCAAATGACCCTAAGCGTGGAAGGGTATTCTCAGATGTGAGACCCTTGCTCATTGCACCATCAGGATTCAAGCAAACCGGGCCGAAGACGGCTGTAATGCCAGAAACCGGTCCCCGGGAGCTTGTTTCCTTCCCAGTGTAAGAATTGGCTTTTGTAGTTTGGTTTGCCCTGTTCCCATCATGCACTGGGACAGGAACAGACTAATTTGCATACAGCCAGGTTCTGAAACTGGGATGGTGCAGTGAGCTAAAAAACGGTGTTGGATCTAGCCCTGATCTCTTGACTGGGTGAGAGCTTTCTGCTTAATTCAGAGACTCTGTCCCTCACCACCCCTTGTTGTAAATATATATACCTTTGTAATAAGTAGGACTGTTAGCGCTCTAGTTGTTCTTTAGAACACTCTAGGAGGCTGCAGTAGAACACAAAGGAATCAACTGACAGTCTCTGTCCTTGTTGGATGTACATGTTTTACTGAGAATGTCAGACTTCATTTTCACATGACTGAGAAAGATAATGTGAATTTACAGAAAATATGCTTTCAGTTTAGCTTATAGATCCCCTTCCAAACCACTGAGGGAAAATCATGAGATATTAGTTTTCTTTCAAACAATATTCATGATATCACAGCAGAAGGTTTTTTCACATGGTAAAATCACCTTAGAACCCACCACAATTCCTAAAACGAGTATGGTACCATCAACAAATGATTTATAATGTAACTAAAGTCCTAAAACCCTCTATTAACTACAATGCTTTTTAATGAGGTGCTATCATGTATATTGGTCCCAAGATGGCTGCCAACACTTCTTGGATGAAGTGCTGACAGCCAATCAGATCAGATGTGTGGTTAGGCTCCGCCCAGATATATATCTTTTTTTTAACCTAAATTACTCAAAATCCACTGGAGCACATATATTGAGACCTAGCAAAGGCACATCGGGCTAACAGTCCCTACAATTTTGCCAAGTTTCGTGCAAATCCATTCAGCCGTTCGAGCTAAAAGTGAGGCCAACCGCCCTATGGAAATTAACATGGGAAAAACGCGTTTTGGGACCCCCCTTTTTTCTCAGCCCCCCCTTGATGAAACCCCCCCAAATTGTCAGGGGCTGCTCAGAAACAAAATGTTCCATTTTCCTGAAAATTTCAGCCAATTCCGTCCACAAACGCCCCTTTCGGGGGGAGCAACAAATAGCTGGTGCAGGCGGCAGGTTCAGGACAATCCCACAGTAATATGTTTCAGCAAAACAATTTCACAAAGAACGCTCCACTCTTTCTGGATGATTCAAAAAGTCAGTTTATTGACCCATTATCCTCTTGTCACTCCAACGCATTTCGAACTTACACAGTTCTTGTTCACGGTAGCCTAAACGCTACCGTGAACAAGAACTGTGTAAGTTCGAAACGCGTAGGAGTGACGAGAGGATAATGGGTCAACAAACTGACTTTTTGAATCATCCAGAAAGAGTGGAGCGTTCTTTGTGAAATTGTTTTGCTGAAACATATCTATATATATATATATATATATTACCTATTGGAGGTCGCCTGTAGGTAGTTATAGTTAGGACCTAGTTTCCATAGGAAGAGCATTTTATGTTTTGCTTAGAACTTTGGCGTTGTTAGATGAATCTCAATGACATTTTCAAAACAAATTATTTGTTTGATATCAGCTCCTATGTTGAAAGTTTGGGCGTGATTCATCAAGGAGGGGCTGAGAAAAAAAGGGGGGTCCCAAAGCGTGTTTTCTCCATGTTAATTTCCAAAGGAAACTTTAGACAAGGCTACAGGTCAAACGGGTGAACGGAAGTACCCCAAATTTGGCAGGGAGAAGGGTCTTGGTCTAGGAAGCACGCTCTTGTTTATTTGGTGTAAATTTGTTTAGTAGTGTTTGAGAAATATCAAAATTTACAGATATCGATATTTGGGAATTCTGCCATCTCATTGGCTGAGGCGTTACGAGCACGAGTTTGTTGCTGATTGGCTGCGAGCGCTGCGAGCGGTTTCAACTAGGCCCCCATTTTGTGATTCCGTTGAAGCAAGTAAGGGGAAAAAAGGGGAAAAATGTGGGAAAGAGGAGGGTAGGAACACTGTAACCTCTGTGGCGTGTTTAGGGTGTTGTATAGAGGGGATGCAAAGCCAAGTATTCACCTCTACTGGTGTGAAAGTGCGGGACTACAGTAATTTAATGAGGTATTGCGTAGATTGTGATGCTGTTAAGGTGAGGTGGTACGGGACTCGGGGATTAAAGCGTGAGCCCAAACTGTGTGTCTTATGCTGTGAAGTGATGTGCCTAGGATGAACTACTGACCCGTACTGGTCTGAAAGTCCTGGGGTACGGAAAATATGTGAGGTATTGTTAAGAGTCTCATGCAACTAGGAAGTGTTGGCTGCCATTTTGTGATTCCGTTAAAGCGAGTAACGGGAAAAAAGGGTGACAAAAGTGGGAAAGAGGAGGGTAGGAGCACTGTAACCTCTGAGGCGTAACGGTGTGAAAGCGCTGGGCTACGGAAATTTAGGGAGGTATTGTGTAGAGTCTGATGCTGGTAAGGTGAGGTGATGTGGGACTCGGGGATTAAAGCGTGAGCCCAAACTGTGTGTCTTATGCTGTGAAGTCATGTGCCGTGGCCACTACAGCTGTGGAAGTTGTGTCAGCATGTGTTTATACCTACTAGGATGAACTACTGACCCATACTGGTCTGAAGTCCTGGGGTATGGAAAATATGTAAGGTATTGTCTAGAGCCTCATGCAACTAGGAAGTATTGGCTGCCATTTTCTGATTCTGTTGAAGCGAGTAAGGGGAAAAAATGGTAAAAATAAAAGTGGGAAAGAGGAGGGTAGGAGAACTGTAACCTCTGTGGCATGTTTAGGGTGTTGTATAGAGGGGGTGCGAAGTAAAGTATTTATCCCTGCCGATGTGAAATTGCTGGGCTACGGAAATGTAGTGAGGTATTGCATAGAGTCTGATGCTGGTAAGGTGAGGTGGTGGGGGATTCGAGGATTAAAGCGTGAGCCCAAACGGTGTCTTATGCTGTGAAGTCATGTGCCCTGGCCGCTGCACTACACCTGTGGAAGTCGTGTCCACATATGTTTATACCTGCTAGGACGAACTATTGACTCTTACTGGTCTGAAAGTCTTGGGGTACAGAAAATATGTGAGGTACTGTCTAGAGTCTCATGCTGCTAAGGTGAGGTGCTGCCGGACTCGGGGATGAAAGCGTGAGCCCAAACTGTGTGTCATATGCTGTGAAGTCATGTGCTCTGACCGCTGTGCCACATCTGTCCAAGTAGTGTCAGCATGTTGTTATACCTACTCAAAGGAACATTTGTTTCGAACAGTATAACTTGTGGATGGTGCTCAGGGGGTGTTATATAGGGAGTGTGAATGTAAATTTGTGCATATCAAATGAATTTGGTATTTCTAAAGTGGAAAGCACTGACTCCTCCTGGTCTGATGGTGCTGGGGGCATAAGTTGAGGTGCTGCTGGAGTTGGGGATAACGCTGATGAACTACTAGCCTCTATTGTGAACTTTTAACCTGCATGTGCCATTAAATGTTCACTAAAATGTTGAAAAAAACTATATTGTTAGGTAAAAAAAATAGATGAACTTTTAACCTGCAGGTGTCATAGAATGTTCCAGAAAGTGTGGTGATAAAATGGGTTGAACTTGTGACCTTTATGTGGCGAGGATTATTAAGTAGCTTTTCATATGGAAAATTCCAAATTAACCAATGGAGATAAGTTTTGGAATGTGATTGAAGGAATGAAGTATTCTGATTTGTTCTTTACATGTATTTATGTGTGGAGTGACAGAGAAATTGTTCCATAACTGGTTCCATTCTTGATGAAATCGGTGCTTTACATGTACTATCTGACAAAGAAAGAATTGTATGCACGTGTGACATTTGAAACCTGCATACCAACTACAAAGGGGAGTCAAAAATGAACAAGGTGTGTTATGTGTTCTGTAGTAATGATTAAGTATTTGCAGTGATATTTTTAAGTTTGAAAGTATTGTTTATTTCAAAATAATATAGTGTTAGTAAAGTGTAGTGTTTGATATTGGTTATAAAATATGCATAAAGTTTGACCTGTTGTTGAATAAGTACTTTATATATGTTTAGGAATTTTTCACAAAGAAGAAGTGTAGTTTGTCATCTTTAAAGCACTGTATGATTTTGAAAATTAGGTACAGCGTTTATTCGGGTTTGTAATGTATTCAGGTGAGATCAACAAAATGTTGCACGTTTGCAAATTATACCTTTTGTGAAAATAGTGGGGTGGGGTGGTGGTGGTAGGAGATGTCTGTGTTATTAAGTTAAAAGCGATAAAACGAAACCCAGAAATGTTATGGGGCAGGTTGTGCTCTCATTTTTGACACTGAGAGGTAGATTTTAATGTAAATCGAGGTAGGTTGTTGTACTGTGAGGCCGTCTACAGTATTTGGAGATTATATGGAGAGGAGATGGAGATAGTGAAAGTGATACGTTCCTTTTATATGTACGCATAGTTTGAATCATTTGATGATAGGTTGGGATATAATATGAACAAGGTTTTTTTTTTGTATTTGAGTACAGTTAATAGTTTTCGTAGTTTCTAACTAGTGAATAATAAAAAGGTAGATATACTAAAATATATGGTAGTAAACGTATTAATGATTGTCTGTTCTTATAGGATATAAGTGGTTGGGTAGTGCTTCTTTAGAAGAGATGTTTTATAAATGTGTGAGATAAAAAAGAAATAAAAATGTTTAGTATATTTTCTGTATGACTTTGTTGACATTAGAGAACTACATGTGATTATAAGTGATATTATTTGTTAGGCTGTGTCCCTGTGGTGGATATACGTTGGTGTTGAAGTGGTCCAGGTTTTACCGGTGCTCGGCTTCATTATTCCTTTTGAGACACTCGTCAATTTCTTCATTCCATGTAATGTCTTTAATATAGAAACAGTAAAGAGGCGGTATATATAAAGTTTGGGAATTAGAACTTTGTTTACTCTCCCCATCCCCTGCTATACACTCTACAGAGTGTTTAAACGACTTTAGTAACATATAGATGTCTAGCTACTAAAGGTTTTGTATTTCCACTGGGCCCATTTATAAACCGTGCTATGGGATGGTTTATGTTTTATTCGACAATTTGCATGTTTGAATACTTTTTACTGATAAGTGTTCCGTCAGACACTTGTTAAAATTAACGTTGTATATGGGTATAGTGGCGCTACTGGGAATGGTGAGGGTTTCTGTTTGATTTTGTACAGTTAAGCAAGGGTGGGGGTGGGTGTGGGGGAGGTGGGTATGTTGGTGATTAAAACACAGAATTTAGTAACATGCAGATGTTGAGCTACTAAAGGTGATGTAGTACCACTGGGAGCACTTATAAAGCGTCCTATGGCATGGTATATGTTTTACCTGCAAATTTGCATGTTTTAATACGTTTTTCTGATGAGCGTTTCGGGAGGCATCTGTTAAAGTTAAGCCTCTGTATTGCTATGGTGGCGCTTCTACGTTTGCTGAGGCTCTTTCTTTTATTGCGTAAAGTTAAGGAAGGGCGGGTGTGGAGGTGGTGTAGTGGTACTGCCACTATTTATAAACCGTCTTATGGTATGGTGTATGCTTTAGTTGCAAAATTGCAGGTTTTAAATAGCTTTTGCTGATGAGTGTTCCGGCAGACACCTGTTGACATTAAGTCTATGTATGGCTATAGCGGCGGTAACGGGAGTGCTGGAGCTCGTTGTTTGATTTCGTAAGGTTAAGCAAGGGCATGGGTGGGGGTGCGGGAGGTAGGTATGTTGCTGATTATAACATGGGCATTTGTAACGTGGACATGTGTAGCTAGTAAAGGTTATGTAGTTCCACTGGGCCCATTTATAAACCGTGCTATGGGATGGCTTATGTTTTACCCGCCAATTTGCATGTTTGAATACTTTTTGCTGATAAGTGTTCCGGCAGACACCTGTTAAAATTAACACTGTGTATGGGTATAGTGGTGCTACTAGGAATGGTGGGGGTTTCTGTTTAATTTTGTACAGTTAAGCAAGGGTGAGGGGGAGGTGTGTATTAAAACTGAATTTAGTAACGTGCAGATGTCGAGCCACTAAAGGTGATGTAGTACAACTGGGAGCACTTATAAAGCACCCTATGGTATGGTATATGTTTTACCCACACATTTGCATGTTTTAATACATTTTTCTGATGAGTGTTTGGGGAGATATCTGTTGAAATTAAGCCTTTGTATGGCTTTAGTGGCGCTTCTACGTTTGCTGGGGCTCTTTGTTTTATTGGGTAAAGTTAAGCAAGAGTGGGTGTGGAGGTGGTGTGGTGGTGTTGCGACTATTTATAAACCGTGTTATGGTATGATGTATGTTTTAGTTGCAAAATTGCAGGTTTGAATAGCTTTTGCTGATGAGCATTCCGGCAGACACCTGTTGACATTAAGTTTATGTATGGCTATAGTGGCGCTAACGGGAGTGCTCGGGCTCGTTGTTTGATTTCGTAAATTAAGCCAGGGCAGGGGTGGGTCTGGAGGGCGAGGACGTGGTATGTTGCTGATTATAACACGGATATTTGTAACGTGGACATGTGTAGGTAGTAAAGGTAATCTAGTGCCACTGGGCCTGTTTATAAACCATGCTATGGGATGGTTTATGTTTTACCCACGAATTTGCATGTTTGAATACTTTTTGATGATAAGTGTTCCGGTACCCTCCTGTTAAAATTAACCCAGTGTTTGGGAATAGTGGCGCTACTAGGAATGGAGGGGGTTTCTGTTTGATTTTGTACGGTAAAGCATGGGCGGAGTGAATGTGGAGGAGGTGGGTATGTTGGTCATTAAAACACAGAATTTAGTAAGGTAAAGATGTTGAGCTACTAAAGGCACGTAGTACCACTGGGAGCACTTATAAACCACCCTATGGCATGGTATATGTTTTACCCTCACATTTGCATGTTTTAATACGTTTTAATACGCTTTGCTGATGAGCGTTCCGGCAGACAGTTGTTGAAATTAAGTTCCTGTATTGCTATAGTGGCTCTACTAGGTTTGCTGGGGCTCTTTCTTTGATTTTGTAAGGTTAAGGAAGAATGTGGAAGAGGGAGGTGTAGTGGCAGTGTGCCCATTTATGAATCGATTTATGGTATGGTATATGTTTTTCTGGAAAATTCCTATGTTTTTGTACCTTTTGGTGATGAGTGTTCCGGCAGACAGCGACACAAATTACACAACATTTCTGTGGATAACAAATCTTCATGCTGATAGACACTCTTGCACTGTAGAAGAAGGCTGCCAGCAATAATGGCAAATTATGAATCTTGGTGCCATTGTAGATTTCAATGAAAGCTTAGACTATTTCTTTGTTACTATGGTGTAGTCAGGTTGTAAGTGGGAAAAAAGTAGGGGTGCTCTAAAAGGGGGGCAAACCTCTTAAAGGGGTGTGGGGTATGCAAGTAGGGGCATGGTCTAAATCAAGATAAGTATCGTTGTATCCCCTCAAATTATCTTACATTCAGAAAAAACATTCTTTAAAGGATTTCCCTTCCTTCGACAACGTGGCTCACTTAGCATGATGTCTCTAGTTCTCAGTAGTGAGCAAAATGAGCATGCGTACATCGATGTGCATGCTCTCACTGCAGTGTAATAAAAAAACACACAAAAATTGATTATCTTTGCGAGGGCTGAAAATAGAGACCGATAGAGACCCATTTGGAGAATCCCTCAAAATAAGTGCTGGTCCTAATTAAAGCCTAGCATCCATCGGTCCTAAGCACTGCACTATCCAAATATATTTTAATTGATGCATACATTCCTACCTATATACATGCATGCATCTGTTCCTGCACTTATCTTAAGCATCTATGAGCCCACTCACGTATGGTAAGCACTGTGCCATCCATGCAGCCATATGCCTATATATCCGTAGATACATCTGTCCCAGAACCAATCCTAAGCATCTATCAGCCCACCCGTCTATCCAAATTCCTGGTCCATTCATTCATTTATCCTTCCATCCATACATTGAAACATCCATCCATTTATCTATCCATTCATCTATCTGGCCATGCATCCACTCGCCCTTTATTCAACTATACGTTCTTATTTCCGTGCACCCTCCGCCCGATCCTAAATACAGCGTATTATACTCATCCACCCAGTCTCTTAAGGGGTCGAAAAGGCTGGTGATAAGCATCGACAGGCAGATGTTTCCTATAAAGAACAACAAAGCCTTGAGTTGCTCTTTGTGGAGCATAGTTCACCACCCTTCTCTGGTGGTGTTTTCAACAAAGGTTAATCTAGCAAAAGAAACGTAAAGGAGCTTTTTAGTGTCAGACGTTAATTTAGAAACATAAAGTTTTGTACAGTTGTATATAGGAAAACTGTTTTAAAGTTGCAGTGACTCACAGATACTGAATACCTGTACGTCTTACATTTGAGAGAGTATACCAGAGAGCTAATTTTGGGTGGTGAGAACATGCAGTTCTATATTTCCATGTGAAGCACAGTATAGGAATATAAAAGGAATTGCTTTTATCTTCATATTAAAGAGAACTAAGTAAGTTAGGCAAAGCGTGTGTTTTCGTAGCACTAAAACAAGACAGTGTGTAAGGTTAGAATAGGGTTGTGCTGGAGTTGCTTGCTTGTGGTCGTTTGCAGAGGCGCAACCAGAGCGAAATTTCGGGGGGGCCTAATTCTTTCAGCAAGAAGCAGAGTGGGGATGTAGGGGCTGTTAAAAGGGGTGAAAAATAACAGTGTCCTTTACTAAAAAATGGCCTTTTGAAGACCTTTGAAGTACATGGGTGTGGCACTGTGTGTGCGTACAGGAAGCTGTCCCAGAAAGTGTGGGGCAAAGGGCGTTGCGCGTCTGCTAATCACCCTACGATGATCTTGCTCCTGCGTTGCAAAAAGAGAAGGGAAATCCTGAGAGAAAATGGAACTCTTTAAAGGATTTCCCTTCTCCTACAATGCGACTCACCTGGCATGATGTCTGCACTTCTCAGTAGTGAGCAATGTGCATGCTCTCACAGTCTCACTGCAGTGCAATAAAAAATTTTTAAAAATGGACTACCTTTGCGAGGCCCGGAAATAGAGGCCCATAAAGACCTGTTTCGAGGCCCCCAAAAATAAAGTGCTGGTGCTCAGACCCCCACAGACAGCCCCCCTCCATTTTAAGCCTGGGTGTAGTGTTATGTTTGCGAAGTTGTAGATAAAATTGTTAGGCTAATAATTGTAATTTTTGTGTGTGCCGTTTGGTTGATAATATCATCGTAAGTACATAGATTACAATTTAAAAAAATACTATTTATAAAGTTGTCTGCGGTGGGTTGCAGAAAGAGTACTGTGGGGTGGTGGGGTGCAGCAGAGAGGGGAAAAGTATGAGGTAGTGCAGTTACATATAAATTGTAAGACTGTATGTAAATAATTGAATAAGTACTTGCTGTATGTTTTATGGCATTACTTGTCATCCTAATGCTCCCCTGTCGTGCTGTATCACGTTGCAGCACTGGGTCTGGAAGTCGTTAGTGGAAGTTTTGTAATTGTATGTTATTATTTTAACATAGTGAACAATTGTGAAAAAATATTGAATCTATTTTTTTGTTTTTCAGAAAATTATTTTGTTTGGATTAAAATGTGCAAATCCCTAGAAGAAGTGAAAAAAAAGAAAGGAGAAGAAAAATATATATTTGATTAAAATGAAAGCTCTTCAATTAGAGAAAAATGTTAGTACAGAAACAGTTTGTTCTAGTAAAAGTACTAGAAAATTTATTTAAAAAATATTACGAACATTTAATGAAAAAAATATCACACAAAGCAAAAAGAAGATGTTTTCAAGTACGGTGAAGCAGACTTCAATTTCAAATAACAGGAAAAAGAAACATGATAAAGAAACAGTATGTGTTACTCGGAGACCAAATCAATTTTAAGAAATACGTCAGAGACTTTTTCGATCTAGAGTGATTCAAAATTTAATGAAAACATGCTGCAAATATAAAAGGAAAGTGTTGCAATTCAAAGAGAAGCAGTGTCTTGAAAGTATAGTGGATTCTGCTTTCAATTTAAAACAGAAGTTATTCATTCTGATTTTGAAGAGAATTAAACTATTGGATAAAATAGTCAAAGTGTTGAAAGACAAAATTAGGAAAAAGAGACTTGTGAACAGAACCAACTTTTGCAAAATCTTTAGTGGATATTGGAAACATATGGGCTGGGATGCCCGCCACCCCTCCCAACACCATTCCTCGTGGGAGGAGACAGACACAGATTTAAACTTTTGGAAGGCGGGGGGGCCTCACGACCCCCCCAGCCGTATTTATTAAAATATTAAACAAAATTTAAAACTTTAAATTAAAAACGTTTCATAATCATGTACAAATTCAACTTCAATTACATTTTGATGAAGACAGGTTTTTCAGGCTAACCTTAACAAATCTCTAATACAAAGGTTTCCTTGCCGAGTCTAGCATCCTGATAAATGCATTACATTTTTGAATTTGTACAACCTAGCATTAAGGGCCAACGGCAAGGTCTTAACCGGTGTCAGATCCCTATCACCAACTTCCCGCCCTCACGGTGTGAGTAGCGCAAGCGCAGAGGACTTTACCCTCGCAGCCAACTGTAACTTCCCTTGTCGTGGGGGCCCCCTTTCACTCGACGCCATCTTAAGGTTGTCCGAGTTCCCGTGCGAGGTATCCGTAAGAAGGACAGCGTGGACTCCCCCCCTCCCCACACTCTCTTCCGCCGGAGCAGATATCCGGCCCCCGGGAAATTTGTGGGTGGGGCATATAGCCGTCTCCCCCTGGGAGGGGCCTATGGCCATCTCCCCCTGGGCGACCCATCCGTAGTGGGTGCCGCCCCCCCATGGGAGGGGCCAATGGCCGCCTCCCCCCGGGCGCTCCCATCCATAATGGGTGGCGCCCCCCCAGGGACCTTGAAATCACTGCTCACCGATCATGACCTTACCGCCCGACCAAAAATAAATACGACAATTGTTTTACCTACTAAGGAAAGAAAACTATGCCTAAATCTGCAACAGTTTGATAATTCACCGACTTCAACATTGCTACTAAGGGAAAAAAAGTCCTAAAGCAAAACACAATCTTTATTGCATCCAATCCTTTACGTCTCTACAAAGGAAAAAAGGCCTACAAGCAAGTATTCAATTATATGCATACCTCGTCATACATTCATGATGCAAGAAATGACTGACATACTTTTTATTACATAAAAATAATCACCGAGAATATTTCTTTATTTCACAAAATCTGCAACAAGGGGCTGGTGGGTGGGTCAAAAAATGCAGCTTGTTCCCTTGAGGGCTCACGAGCGACGAGTGGTGCAGCCTTCAGAGCACAGGAACAAGAGGAATCTTCGTTGGATTCCCGCACTATTTATCTAGCTGCGGGAGGGCGGGGACCCGCCTCAAGCACGCCCATCCGTGCACGGACTTCTGGGCGGGTGTCTAGGACAACCTCTTTTGGGTGGGAGGGGCGTGCTCCGGCTACGCCGCTTCGGGCATACCAGCCGGGTCACGCCCCACGCCCACAATGGTTTCCCGGGGGATAGGGGCACCCAACCATACATTCGGGGGGACCGAGTGGTCTCCCCTTTCCATACTTCTACTTTTTTTAATGAGGAAAGTTACTTCCAGGATAACAGTTTACCATTTGCAGTTGATACTGGAGGTTGTTGCTACAAAGTTCATGATGGTTGTACTCTTTCAAAGGAAGAAATGGTTGGTAAAAGTGCAGACGAGTCAATAGCTGAAGAAGTGCAAGGGAAACGTCCACAAGCTCCTGTGTATAAGTGGGGTTGTCGTAGTATTTGTAGTATTCAACAAGAATCTATTGATATAATGCCAAGTTTGCTATGCGAAGATACACAGAAAAGTATTAAACAGAAGATTAAGTTGTTACAAGGACTAAGGGCCCGATGTAGGTAATTAGTATTCACCGATTCGTAAATACCGAATATTACCGATTCGGTATTTACTAATTGGTAAATGCTATGTAGGTATTTTTACCGAATCAATTACCGAATCGGAAATATTCGGTAATTACTGAATCGGTATTTATCGATTTGGTAATTGCTATTGATTCCCATGGGCCTTGAGGCCCATAGGAACCTATGGCAATTACCGAATCGGTAAATACTGATTCAGTAAAATTACCGAATTGACAAGGGGGACAGGGGGTCACTTTGACACCCTGTTGTACCTCAGATTCAGGCTTGTGTGCGATGTGACACACATACATGCCCTTAGGGCATGTCTGTGTACCATATGGCACAGGTGTACAGGCACAGATGTGCATGTACACAGGAATTTGTTATTTACCATGCAATAGTATTACATGGTAAATAACAAATTCTTAGGGGCCTGTGGCACTGTTTGCAGTGCCACCTACATATAGATTTACCAATTCGGTAAATTTACCTAATCGGTATTTTACAGAATTGGTAAATTTACTGATTCAGTAAATTTACCGATTCTGTAAAATTTAGTCCCCCTACATCTCAATCACCAAATATCGGTCGGTAACGGCCGAAATCAGCCGTTACTGACCTGTATTTGGTGACATACATCTGGCCCTAGATCCATGTAATGTAAGAAAATATACTGAAAAGTATGGGCATTCTCTAGCTTGTCTTTCAAGAAAAGTTTGTAAAAGTGTTTTTCATCACTTGAAGATGTTAGCAGTACACCATTCAGAAATGCAGAAGTTTGTAAGGAAACTGTAGTATGTAAAACGTCCTGCATTATGTTTAAGTGCACTGAATACTTTTTTCTTATATGGTTCTTTATCAGATGTTCAAAAAAAGTGTAATGATATTAAAATGCGATATTTTGGTTCAGTAGAGCAGTCCATAGACAGTGAACGTTTGACAATTACAGATGTTGGGGGAGATGGGAAAGTGATTAGTACTGATCAGTTTGAAGAAGAAATTGGAAAGTTTAATGTAGTGTGCTCTGAAATACCAAACTATGTTTGTGTTTGTTGTCGACATACTCATTATAAAAGTCAAATTAGGAATGTTGATTTGTATTTGAAAAGTGAAAAGGAGAACAATGCTAAGTGGGTAGAATCTGCAACTTACTTGTTGGTGGAGGGTCGTTTTGAGTTAGGTAGTGATCAACGTATATTTAAATATCGGTACAACAAATTAGAAGAGAACAAAATGCCTGCTAGAGCAGCACATAATAAGTTAGAATTAGTAGCTATTCTGGAGGAACTGGCAGAATTGAATACATATGAGTCTGTTCTAATTCATTCTGTTCATACTTTTCGAACTATAATTCAGATGGAGCCTAAAACAGGTAAAGTGCCACCAACAGAATTGCAAAGAGGGCTGAAAGGAAGAGTGGTGAACTTACCTTTAGATTTTAAGAAAAATATTGAAACTATTGCTGGAGAGAAAGAGGAAAATGAGGCAGTAGTCATTCTAGTAAATGGTGTACCAACAAAGAGTCGGGAAATATGGCAAGAAATTGTGAATGTTAATAAAGTTGAAAAGGCTACGTTATATGTTATAGAGAACAATATTTATTACAAAACAGTAATCGTGGATGAACAGGTAATAAGTTTAGAAGATGAATCTGAAAAGTGGTCAAATAGAGAAAGTGGACAAGTCAAGGACTGAAGAGATTTATGAACATTACACAATATGCTTCTCTCCTTCAATCAAGGTGAAGGAGGTAGAATTGTAGATTCTTTCAGCTTCCAGGCTATATATCAAGATCAATAGGGGAATGGATAACTTGAAACTACACCACCAGGGGTTTTTTTTCGGAGTGACCTTCGTAAAAAACCCTCATACACGCATGTGAGCGATGTGGTGGTATATCTTGGTTCTCCACCAATTAACTTAGCATGGGTGCATCATCATAGTGCTTTTCTAGTTGGATGCGACTTTCACCCGGAGGTACCCACTGGCTGTGTAGCAGTGTTCCAGAAATAGTGCTCTGAAAAAGTAATAGTGAGGTTAAAAAATCCTTGGATCACTAGGACTAAACTATTTTATTAAAACATGATTTTGGTTGATTCAAGAATTATTAAAAGGTATGTTGTTGTGTAGATGTGAGTCATCTTACTGGCCCCTCTATACATAAAGACTGGTCAACATGTTTCAGCCCCACCGTGCCCAGCCAGGTCTATGGGGCTTTCTTCAGGACCAAGATGGAAATAAAAAAGATACTTGCACGATTTGTGTAGTACTGTGGTGGTTCAGTTCTCCACCTTCATTCTGATGAGGTCAATAGTACCTATAATCAAAAAAATAACTAGATAACAATACTTTTTTTTCAACCCTATGTGTTACTGTAAGCTCAATTTACACTAATTAATTGATATGTTTCTATATCTTTAGAAAACATTGCGAACATCTTACTGAGGCATTTAAGTTTATCTTATCCCTCACCATATGATGGAAAAGGTGGTTTTTATAAAGTGAAAAAGTGAAATTGTGTAGTTATCGGTAGACTGGTGGTTATTAGATGTCACCGTTTGTGTGCAGGGCGAGTCATGCATTTAAGGAATGGTAATATCTCTTAACTCACACTTTTACAGTGCGGTATGGTCATGCGTTTAAGATGATAGTGCATCACAACTCAAACGATTTGTTTATTATATTTTAAATATTCTTCGTTTAGCCATTTACTAAACTCTTTCAGATTGTTTTTGATGTTCTTCCAGATGACAATATTGTTGTCTATAAATCTCTTCCCAAATAGAATGTGGATATAGAAGAGATTTGTATCACTCAAGACATATTTTGTTTCAAAATTGCTTACATACAATCTTGCTACCGAAGGCGCAAATGCGCTTCCCATGGATGTACCGTGGTTCTGCACAAAGAGTGTTCCATTATATTCAAAATAATTTTCAGTCAGGGCTAGTTTACAACACTCTAGCACAAAGTGTTTCAGTGTTTCATGTCCCCACCTTTCGGAATAGAGAATGTTTTCAAGAGTCTCCAAGATTTTTTGCTGAGGGAGACAAAATGTCTTGAATGACACAAATCCCTTCTATATCCACATTCTATTTTGGAAGAGATTTATAGACAACATTATTGTCATCTGGAAGAACGACAAAAACAATCTGAAAGAGTTAATTAAATGGATAAACGAAAGAGATGAATGCCTCAAATTCACCTTCACTGCAAATAAGAAAGATCTGGATTTCCTTGATATAACTCTATACGCAGAAAACAATAAAATCCAAACCAAGACGCACTATAAACCTACAGCCAAGAACAGTCTGTTGTCTTACAAGAGCTTCCATCCCAAACCACTAAGAGAAAACTTGCCATATGGACAGTTTTTGAGACTAAAACGTAACTGTAGCAAATTGGAGGATTACAAGACCCAGGCCAGAGATTTGACAACTAAACTGACCAGGACAGGCAACATGAGGGTGTTTCAGAGGAGAACATTGCGGCCGGCTGACGCCACGATCGCGAGCTCCGCAATAGTAGAGAGAAAATGACTCAAAAAACTTGGCTTTTTACTTAAAGTAATCCCGGCTTGATGGAAAATTAGGAACTTGGAAGGCTTTTTCCTCTTACCGGGGGTGGGCCGCGAGCTTGTGTTTTGGCGTGAGCAGCGGCGGTGTGGGAAAAGTAGGCAGAGGCTCTGCACAGAAAGGCTGGGCGGCGGCACAGAGCTGCCAAGTACATCAGTACGGAGGCGGTGTGGAGACAAAACCAGTTGGGCTGCCCCGTACAGGAAGAGAGCTCTGCCTGGGGGCGGCTATCCAGCGCTGCAAGGCTACATAAAAAAATCTGCTTTTGGGCTGAGGCAGCAACAATATTTTGACACCTCCGAGGAGCTTCAAACAGAGTAGGTTTTAGGGTGCCCTTCCCCTAAATCCTCATATGTTATTCCGATATCCTCAGGGGGTTTAAGGTTGATTTCTAATCATGTACTCCCCCCCGGTGGTGAAGGGGAGAATTGTTTAAACTTGAATTTGGAAACGAAGTATAATTGTGATTGGGACCATAAGATTAACTTCCAATTTGATGATGATAATGGAGGAATAATTACTGCCTGTATGAATTCAAGCAAGAAAAAAGGTTGTGAAAAAAAGGCTATCCCTATTTCTAATTCAGTCTCTGGAACACAAGGGCCTGAATTGTCCCCCTTACAGAAAGCCCCGGCCCCAGCCGAGCCAGTATTCCTTCCTGAGAAGGGGAAAATATCAGAACTAACGGTCATTGATCCTAACGAAAGTGTATGCACATTAAAGAGCGATCCCCTTAATTCGGGAACGGGTTCTCCTCTGGAAAATGTAACCCCTTTATTAGGAAAAGCATCTGAAATACAACTGGAATGACCAGAACTAGAGGAAGAAATCTACACATCGGAGGATAGCCCAAAGAAATATAATAATAGGGGACAAAGGGTTCAGAAGGGGAAAGGAGCATCAGCTGCGGTGATCTCAACTAGAGCTGCCAAACGGCAAAAAAAGAGCAATTGAAGAAGGGATCTAATTTGAAAGTAACCCCTTCATTGCGTTCTTTTTTTAAAGTACAAAAAAAGTCAATTCCAACATACAGGCCTCTCATAGTAGAGAACGGGTTTGGGCAGGATCAACTAAAAATGTCTTTGACACCTATGATAACGGAGTCCCCGAATAGATTCCAAGTTCTAATGACAAAATATGTGGATAATGATGATGGGAATTCTGTTAAAGACATGGATGGCAAGGAGACACCAAAACAAGATGACAATACACAACAAGGCTTGGAAATCCCCCCGAAGGATATTGGTGACTTGTTGGGCTCTCTCTTGAAGGAGATAAAAATTGGTTTTGCAAAATCTGAGAAAAAGCAAGAGAAAATTCAGGCCACCTGTGAAGCTTTAGAAGTCACGGTTAACGCATTAGTGGACAGAGGGGCTGTGGTTGAAACTGCCTTGGAGCAAGGAAGCAAAGAAGTGAGGTCATGTCAGAGCGATATTGACAAATTAACACTGTCAGAAAAAGAACTAAGGGATAAAGTTTAGATTCTGGAAAATAATTCTAGAAGAAACAACTTAGGACTGCTAAACATACCGGAAGGCCAAGAAGGGCAGAATTTAAGATCTTTTATAGTAAAACTCTTAAAAGACTTTATCCCCGAAATGGATGAAAACAATGTAAATGAAGATATCCAAAGGATCCACAGAGACCCTTTTAGATTGACCAAAGACAGAAAAAACCCTTGCAGAGTGATTGTTAATTTCAAATTATACTCTGTAAAAGAAACCATTCTGGGAAGGCGCTGAATTCTGGCACCCTCACGAAGGACGGATATAACTACAAAATTCGCTCTGACATCTCGAAGGCAACAGCTGATAGGCAATGGGCCTTAGGAAAATTTATACCAGAACTAAGGACCGAAGGGGCTACTGTCCAAATGAAATTCCCAGCCCTTCTACGAATAATGTTGAAGAATAAGACTCAAAACATCAGAGACCCAAAAGAAGTTGAGCTGCTCTTAGAGCATATGAAAACAGCCAGTAAGAAGTAACACTGAGAGTTAGGACTCTCAGTCAAATCTCTCACAACTGTGGTTCTCAAACTGGGCAATAAGGGATTGCCCAATGATGACAGGGAGGGTTCTCCAGGGTGGGGGTAAGGTCAAGACTTTTTCTCTTTTTCTTTTTTGCACTTTAAAAATACTTTTGGGTGGGGAGCATCTGGGGAAAAATAAAAAAATATATTTTTGTCCGATACGTAAAATTATTAGCAAACAAGGTAATTTTACAATTAAAGGCCAAAAAAACTAACTTTAATGGGGGAGCTAAAAATTGTGACATGGAATGTGAATGGTTTAAGCACTAGGGGAAGGCGGAGAAGGATTTTTGAATACTTAAAATTAATGAAGTGTGATATAATTATTTTGCAAGAAACTCATCTTCTCAAGAAAGAGTGGCTTGAAGCTATAAAATATGAGAAATGGGTGGGAGAGAGTGTGTGCACTAACCAATCCTGTAATATCAAAGGCGTATCAATAATTATAGAGAAATCACCTACTCTGACATTAATAGGGGAAGCTGTGTATTCCAGAGGGAGATGGGCAATAGCTAACTTAAAAGTGCGGGCATCTCCCTCTCAGTGGTAGGATACTTTGGCCCCAATGTGGATGACCCTGCCCCACTTCAGTTCCTCTACGAGCAATTAATAATGTCTTCCATTCCTATTATACTAGGTGGCGATTTTAACATATTATTAGACCCCAAAAAAGATAGACACCTCCTGGCAGAGTCCTAAATCTCCCTAGAATGGGAGAATGTTTGAATGGAGTTAAAGACAATCTGGGCCTAATTGATATTTGGAAGCTAAGAGGAGACCACCTGAACAAATTCACGTACAGGAATCATAAATATGGTCATGCCTCAAGAATAGGTTTCTTTTTGATTGATAAACTGCTAACTAACACTGCTAAAATAGTTCTGCATATGCCTGCTCATCTCTCAGATCACTCTTTATTTTTATTAGACATAGATCTTAAGCAAGTGCAGGCGGATAGAAGATGGACAGTTGATCGCACCCTCCTGCTGGATCAACAGGTTATTGACAGACTAAGAGCAACAACAGTAAACTATTTCTAGGATAATATTGGGGGAGAAGTCACTAATACGATCATGTGGGATGCCTATAAGGCTGTTCTTAAAGGAGCATTAATAGGTATAGCCGCAGGCAAAAATAAAGAGAAAAGAATTAAAATAACTAAGTTGGAGTCTGAAATATTACGAAAACAAGAGAGCTTAGAAGCCTGAGTTTCTGAGGAAGAGCAAAACAATTTGAAGGAGGAAATATTAAAAATACAAATGGAGTTAACTTTATACTTGGAGGAAAGAGTAATGAAGAGGTGGAAAGCTAGTTCCCTTGCAAATTATGAATATGGTGAAAACAGTGGGAAACTTTTAACTTAGAAGCTCAAAACTGAGTCTAACAGAAATAAAATCTCAGCTACTTATAAGGATAATGGTACAGAAAAAGTTGAAGAAAGAGCGGACATTGAAGAAGCCTTCATACATTTTTTCCAAACATTATACGAAGATGACCTCTCGCCTTCACCTATAGTTATAGACTCTTTCTTGAAAATTATACAACTCCCCAAGATTGATGCTGACTCCTGTAAGTTATTAAAATCAGCTTTTACCTTGAAGGAAGTTCTAGAGGTACTTAATGGCTTGAAAAGAGGAAAGGCTGCTGATGCTCTTCCAAATGAGCTTTACTTAGCCCTAAAGGAACTCCTGGCCCCTAAACTAGTTGACCTTTTTAACACCATTTTTCTAGATGACTCCTCGATCCCTAAATCCTGGAATGAAGCAGTTATTATCCTGATTCTAAAACCGGGTAAAGACCCTCTACACTGTGAGTCATGTAGGCCCATTTCGCTTCTCAATACAGACTATAACATTTTTACACAGCTGTTGCCAAAAAGATTGGGTGCACTTTCTGTTAAATTGATTCACGAAGATCAGAAGGGCTTTATAAGGGGGAGGAACTTACATGACCTTTCCCACCAACTGATTGGAGCCATAGATATTGCAGCTCATGAAAAGGTCCCTCTAGCGGTCTTTACTTTTGACGCAGCCAAAGCTTTCGACCGCGTAAACTGGGCATACCTGTAAAAAGTCATTCAACATAACAACTTAGGCCATATTAATTTCTCTAGGATTATTATAAATATTTACTCAACTCCTATAGCCAAAATACTTATCAATGGATGTGTATCAAAAGGGTTCCTTATTAAAAGAGGCACCAGACAGGGGTGTACACTCTCTCCCCATCTCTTTAATGTATACATAGAACCCCTAGCCAACATGATCAGGTCTTCCAGAGAAACTTCCCCTTTTAGTTTTAATGACTGGAATCTAAAAGTAGCATTGTATGCTGACGATTTAATGATTTATACAAACAATCTAAATAAGTCCTCTAGCTGCATAACACATATATTAACAGAGTTTGGGAAAATCTCGGGATATCAAATTAATCATCAAAAAACTGAGGTTATGCACTGGAATACGCATAGGCCACTGATAAAATCTAGAAAAAGAATCAAATATCTTGGGATCCACGTTCTAAAAAATATTGAGGAAATTGCTCAAGTCAATCTAGAGCTAAAGTTTAAAGAGATGAGAAAACTATTAAAATCATGGAACTGTTTATCTCTCTCTTTTTTGGGGAGATCTAATGTGATAAAAATTATCCTCCTTCCAAAGTTTACTTTTGTCTTTAATGCAATTCCCTTGGAATTTAATTTATCATGCATAAAAACGACTCAGAGTGAAATTAATACATTTATTTGGGCCTCTAAAGGTGTTAGGATAGCTTGGAGTAAACTTCGACAGAAGAAAAACCGAGGAGGAATAGCTAGCCCAGATCTTATGATGTACTACAAAGCATTTCATTTTAAAAACGTAAGACACCTCTTTCGAAGTTATGAGACCTACCCTACCAATTATTTACCCTACCCTACCTGTAATCATTAACTACGACCACTGCCTCTACAAATTTGGCCATCAAAAATACTTAAAAAAAATAAAATTAAAGGTACCAAGAGCATTGTTTAAACTATGGTCAGAAATAAGGAAGATATGGTACTTCCCATATTATAGCCCCCAAGCACCAATCTGGAACTCTACTGGAACTCCTGAATATATAAAAGACTTATTAGCAGCTCCATTGAAAAAAGCAGGGATCGACAAATGGGAAGACCTTCTGGAAAATGGGAAGTTAATAACTTGGGACATTTTAGCAAATAGAACTAACAACGAAATCTCTAGGTTCAAATAGTACCAGCTGGGTAGCTGGTCAAGACGCCAAGAAATAACATTAGACTACATTGTGAGCTTAGAGCAAGAAATAAACAAAGAGTCAATGCGTAAAGAAGTATCAAAGTGGTACTGGTCTTTTGTGGAGAAGAATGAAGAAGATTTCAACACGCCAGACCTCATATGGAGGAAGGTTTTTACAGCTCAAGATTTAAAGCACCCCTGGCAAAAATGCCCTAAGTGCTGCAAGGAAAAGGGAAACAACATCCATATGTTTTCTGCTTGTCCATACCTTGATGCATTTTGATATAATGTTGGTAAGATAATCAACAAGACTTTAAATGTCTTCATCAAGGTAAGTGCCTTTGTTATTATTTTTGGTATTATGGTTGGTGATGACGTTAACACTATTTTAACTAAAAATCAGAAACATCTTTTGTTCACATTTATGTTGTTTGCCAGACGTGAGGTGTGTATAAACT
Source organism: Lissotriton vulgaris (assembly GCF_964263255.1). Lineage (NCBI taxonomy): Eukaryota > Metazoa > Chordata > Amphibia > Caudata > Salamandridae > Lissotriton > Lissotriton vulgaris. The sequence continues at coordinate 483,112,209 of NC_141693.1, read as the reverse complement.
GGATCCTTCCATCTCCTCCAACAGTGGAGATCTGGGTTCGGGAAGTAGATACGTTTAGGAATCTGGATAGGTCCAGAGCAAGAATAGGCGTACTAAGCACTGGAAACTTTGGGACAATAGTATTAGGTAGGGTAGGAAGGGATGTCTAATGATTTAAACTACGCAATTGATACACTTTTGAGTCCCTATGTGCTGGCATAAACTCAAAAATGGTGTTGGTTTACTATGACATGGTTTCTACCTCCTCCCTACGAGGGACCCCAAAATATGAGGTGACCTTGTTAGCTATAACCATTAAGATCGCACAAATGAGGACAAAGAAAAAAATTATTTAAAAAAAAAAGAACTAAACTGACCAGAAGAGACTACCTAAAAAAGATCATGCAGAGGTGCCAGAAGGGAGCGAGATACCAACCACGGAAGTGTCTTCTTGAAACCATACCAAAAGAAAAAGAAGAGAACCCAATTACGTGTGTTACTACATACGACACGGCGAGCAATGCAGTAAAGAAATTAATCAATAAAAATTGGAAGATTCTAATGTCAGGGAACCTAGACTAGTAGAAACCAAGGTTTGCCAATCGCAGAACCAGAAATTTAAAAGACCTACTGGTCCAAACAAGACCTCAAACAAAAATTGAAATAGGAAGCATCACGAGAACCTGGAACATGGCGCCAATTACTGGACATTATCCGTGTGGGTCTTGCACAGTTTGCAAGTTAACATCAGCGACAAAAACACTACCATTGTCTAAAGAACTACTCTGGACGCAATGTCAGCATACAAATTGCAACTCATCCCACATTATTGCAACTCATCCCACATTATCTACATGATCACATGCCCATATGGACTTAAATATATTGGGATGACGTGCCAGAAAGAGAAAATAAGAATTGGTGAGCATAATAGCAACATCAAAACAAAAAAAAGTAACAACAAAAATGAGTAAACACTTCCTTGATTTTAACCATAAAGCAGAGGAACTGAAATGGACAATTATAGAGATGTTCACCACAAAAGACAGCAATGCCGAGAGAATACTGTTTGAAAGAGAACAAAGATGGGTAGATCACTTAAAAACAAGCGACAAGTGAAGGGATGAATGATGAAATTCCGTGGCACCGACTCTTTTGAAGAAGCTATGACAAAGAATGATCTGGAGAAAATTAATTGGCTGATCTAAAAATTAAATATTGAATATGCCTCTAAAATAATGAAAGATACCAACATGAACGTTGTCATAGAAGATTTTTCACCTTTATAATGACAAAGATGATTGAAAGTAACACACTCCCTTAATACTCTCATAAGTCTGCTGCACAACCCCCGATTTGAAATTGATGAAAACAGCCGTCAATAACTCAATACATGAATCCGCACCCAAACAGTAACAAATGTGACCACTCGATAAAATATTAAATTATAGATCACGAAAATATCCACCACTTTTGCGATAAAATATTTGTGTAATTCTCAGATATAAATTACACTACCAATATCTTTCCCTCTTTTCTTTAAAGCAATCGAGAAAATTACGCGGAAGTCTTTTTTTGTCTAGTCATTTTTCAGTGTCCGTAAGTTCGATCAATAGAAAAAGGACTCATGAACCACAACTGCTTCTTCCGGGGGTAGAGGCAGTACAAGCAGGGAAGTCCCACAGAGCTGGTGAGATTTGCGATGCCGTTAGAGCCACGAGGAAATCTTCAAGTAAGATCGCTCCTTTAACACTGTATTTCCTTACAGCACAGGCAACTGAGAAACTCTCTCTTGACCCCTGAAGGAACCACTAGCAAAGATTTTAGAGGTACGAGTTGGGTCACTACCTGTATTATCGGTCACAACCATTAATGAGATACGGGGTTGGTTGTTTGCAAAATACTAATTAGATGAGATGTCACGAGAGGGGCACCATTTTTTTAAATCTAATAAACTAATTGTTCGAGTTGTGATGCACTATCATCTTAAACGCATGACTCGTACCGCACTGTAACAGTGCGAGTTAAGATGTATTACCATTCCTTAAACACATGACTCGCCCTGCAGACAAACGGTGACATCTAATAACCGTAAAGTAAAGGTTTCCCTTGGTAAGTTTCTTCACTAATCAAGCCCACATTTTGATATTGAACATTTACGCTAAACAAAATATAACAGAAACATATATATAAAAAACTTATTTCAAATGTATTATTCTTGTTAAAAACATAGAAAAATCACACAGTAAAAGCATATATAAAAAGTACAATTCTACTTCACACAAGGTTTGTCAACATAAAATACTCCCTATACAAATATACTAAACAATGCCCTTGAATTCATCAATAGAAAACACAAAACAGGGGAGAGACAGAAGGTTGGGACAGTATCATTTGTCATTGAAATTTAGCTCATCAAGTATTGCAATCTCAAAGCACCAGTCCTGGGCGCTTTCAAATCTTGCGGCCTGCAGGTTTGGCACGGTTACCCAATTGAGCAGTTTATGTGGCGTTGACGCGTTTCGATGGCTTAGTGTTCAAATTTGTGCCATCTTTTTCAAGACTATTTCTTTATATGTCTCTCTCTTGTTAGGCGGCACTGGTTGGTTGCCTTGTAGTATATGAACTCCTGTGGGTAAACATATTTCTGTCAGTGTTTGTTTTCTCAAAAAATCACCACACCATTATTTGACCTCACATTCCATCTTATTCGGGTGCCTTATATTTTAAGTACACCCAACCTAGAGCTAGTCAGTATTAGCCATGGTATTCCCATATTTTTAACAAGAATAATACATTTGAAATACGTCTTTTATATATATGTTTCTGTTATATTTTGTTTAGCGTAAATGTCCAATATCAAAATGTGGGCTTGATTAGTGAAGAAACTTACCAAGGGAAACCTTTACTTTACTGTTGACAAGTACCCTATTTCCCTGGTTTCGGGGGTCTCTCTCCTTCCAATTTGACATCTAATAACCACCAGTCTACCGATAACTACACAATTTAAATAAGTTTTATGACTGAATCGCACCGAATTTCACTTTTTCACTTTATAAAAACCACCTTTTCCATCATATGGTGAGGGATAAGATAAACTTAAATGCCTCAGTAAGATGTTCGCAATATTTTCTAAAGATATAGAAACATATCACTTAATTAGTGTAAATTGACATTACAGTAACACATAGGGTTGAAAAAAAACGTATTGATATCTAGTTATTTTTTTGATTATAGGTACTATTGACCTCATCAGAATGAAAGTGGAGAACTGAACCACCACAGTACTACACAAATCGTGCAAGTATATTTTCATTTCAATCTTTTCTTCCTGAAGAAAGCCCCATAGACCCGGCTGGGCACGGTGGGGCTGAAACATGTTGACCAATTTTTATATAGAGGGTCCAGTAACACGACCCACATCAACACAACAGCATACCTTTAAATAATTCTTGAATCACCCCAATTTTTTTTTTTTATAAAATAGTTTAGTCCTAGTGATCCAAGAATTTTTTAACCTCACTATCACTTCTTCAGAGCACTATTTCTGGAACACTGCTACACAGCCATTGGTTACCTCCGGGTGGAGGTCGCATACAACTAGAAAAGCCCTATGATGATGCACCCATGCTACGTTAATTGGCGGAGAACCAAGATATACCACCACATCGCTCATGTGCGTGTATGAGGGTTTTTTATGAAGGTCACCCGAACAAAAAAACCCTGATGCTGTAGTTTTAAGTGACATTACACAATATGTCCTTTGCATTCAAAAGAAGTAATAGGAAGCAGCATTGACTTATTTGAGATGAAAAAAGCACAGGGAACTCCAATGAGTGTATGGGAGAAAAGCTTGGAAGGTCGTTGTTTTCCACAGCTGTTTCCTTCGGGAGAAGGTGGACAGTATGATGATCGACCTGTACGGATTGCAGCTTCAGAATATTGGTAAACAAGATTATATTCTGAAGATCCTAGATTTTGACAGTGCATTCCATACATATTTGACCTTTTGTTTGAAAGTGATATGTTTTCTCTGTGGTATGCAGTGAGCCAAATACTTAAACCTGGAGTTCATCAATCTCTTGTTTCTGCGAAAGAATTTGTGGAGAAAGTTCAAGAAACAGATGAAAATTTTGAATCACAGTTCATCAATTTGAAGGCATTTCAACGTGGAACAAATGAGCATTGGTATCGTCGTCATGGAGAACTCAAGTGTATGTTACGGAACTTAGGTACACCAACATGGTTTTACACACTTAGCTGTGCAGAGTATGCACGGGAAGATTTGATTGAGTTTGTAAGAGAAGAAAATTCCAATATAAAGACGCTCGCGATTACTGAAGGTCCTGTTTGTACTGCGAGGCCCATAAGGCAGCAGGCCCACCGGAGGACAGCTTGCCCCTCCCCCTAGCCACCGGGGGCTACAAAGACCTCTCGCATCTCCCGCTCTGCGGGAGACGCTCGCGATTGCTGAAGGTCCTGTTTGTACTGCGAGGTCCAGAAGGCAGTGGGCACACCGGAGGACAGCTTGCCCCTCCCCCTAGCTACCGGGAGCTACAAAGGCCTCTCGCGTCTCCGGCTCCGCGGGAGATGCTCGCCATTGCTGAAGGTCCTATTTGTGCTGCGAGGCCCAGAAGGCAGCGGGCCCACTGGAGGACAGCTTGCCCCTCCCCCTAACCACCGGAAGGACATAAGCGTCTGGTCCCTCCCGCGGTGCGGGACGTGCGCGGGGGGTGCCGGGCTAAGCCCGGGCAAAGGGCAGGCCGTCTGTGGCCGTCGGGGGCCGAAGGAGGCTGGGCTGGGCCCCCCCTATTTCATCAGTCATCTGGCTTCTCAAGCACCCAAGGTACTGTAAGCTCACTGCTGATACCAGCTGGACATCCCGAACTATAGTTGCGTGTATCCAGGCCCACTCCACTTAACAGTGTGACTGGACTTGAAAGTGAGGTGTCTCCTCATTCCCCTACTAAAATGGGAAAAAGGAAGGCCATGGAGGGTGGGGGAGTACCCATAAATAAAAAAGGGAAAAAAGCTAAGAAAGTGCTCCACCCAGCGACCAATTGTGTGCTGACTAGAATAGAAGCAATAGTCAGTGAGTGCAAAGAAGTCCTGGGTGGTAATAGCACCAAAACTCCGCCCAGCGATACTTGCCCACTTGATGAGGCTCTGTCCCAGATTCAAGGAAGAGTAATCCCTTCTATGTTTAACAAGTAAATCCCCGAAAGGCATCCTATTTGTGAAGTGCATAACACATCAGCTCTAACCAAAGAGGGATCTGATCCAAATCTTACCACTAAACCAGCATCATTAGTTGACACCCCCAGGGGGATACATCAGGAATTTGTTACTGTTACCCGGGTACCTTGTTCAAATAGTTTCGCAGCCCTCGAACATGCAAATGGAGACATGATTTCAGTACCACTGAGTGGACATATTGATATTCAAACTATTGAGAATGTGGCTAGTTGTGGTTCGTGTGGGTCTACAAAGAAGGAGTTACTAGAGAGGATCAAAGAGCTGGAAAGGGACTTGGCATCCCTGAGAGACAAGGTTGAGGCTCTTATTGTTGGACGTGACTGTCCCCCTGCTGTACCTGCCCCATCCTTGTCTCTCATGCCCAACACGCTGGTTAATAGAGCTAGACCATAGAACCCTAGGGGCACTCCTCCCTGTCCACCTCTAGCAGTAGGTCGCCGGCCGCAGGTCTCCTCGGGCATCAACATTATACCCCCAATATCAGATCATATGCTGATTCCGTTAGAGCTAGGGATCCCAAGGGGAGAGCTATGGACCAGGCCACTTTCATTGCAAACAACCACTGCTTGGCCCCCTCAAACTAGCCCTGAGTAGGCAAGCTGCTAGCTATGCTAGTTCAAGAACACAAGGCGACATTACCCATCGTGACAATTATTTGCCAACAATATACATGACGCAGGCACCAAGACTAAATACTGCTAGGGGTTATGAAAGCAGCGAGTCCGTACATAATAAAGCAATACACTGGTTGAGACATACAAGGGGTTGCAGATCCATCATACGGGAGGACATGGCAAAAGTGAGGGAGGTCTCATTGGCCGATTCCAAGACCGATTGTATTGAGATACAGCTTTATGACTCTGCGATTGCAGAGAACCTATTGGCACTTGAGTTCAGAACATCCCCCCCTGAGTACTCTTCTATCCTGATCCGGCGCTTCACGCTCTGGTCAGTGGTCCGGGAGGTGAGGGATTCTGGGCTGAGTCTAGTCGATTGACTAGAGGATATGTGGCCAACCGACACTCCCCCTGACCCTGAGGGGTTCACGCCTAGAGAAATTGTTTTGGGTCCCGGTACCCCAGTGCTAGGAGGCAAAACAAGTGAGAACATAAAAGATAACATTGATACATTAGTGCCCGGGGAGGCCAGAAATGCTGATCCAATTATCAAAAGTGTAGGGGTGATCCAATTTCACTCCTGGAACATAGCAGGGTTAAAAAAAACTAGCTCTTCCTGAGTGGAATTAATTTATTGGTAAATAGGACATCTGCTTGTTCCAGGAGACATGGAGTTTGGTCCCCCTGCACAAGCCAGGGTTTTACACATACTACATCCCGGCGATCAGCTCAGGTAAAGGACGCCCTTCGGGTGTCTCCACATCTGAATTAATATTGCGCTAAATTGGTCTGTTACTAAACACAATTCTCCTTCCCAGGATATCTTGCATTTAACAATTAGAGGGGGCAAAAATGCTGCCCATGTCGAGATTTTCAATGTGTATGCTAGAGGGTCTCCAGGGGCCCAATTGTCAGCCACTCTAACAGCTTTAGACCTAGATTTGTCTTCAATCGCTCCTAACTCTGGTATCATCGTTGCAGGTGATTTTACCTGCACTTTTGAACCTTTGACAACAGGCAACAGGGAACAGAAAGTCTACCCACCACGATCGCCCAATCTGTGGTACTCTGCTACATGCAGAGAAAAAAGACAGGAACTATCTACAGCTCTTAGGGCAAAAGACCAAGTAAAAATAAGAACAGCTAGAAAGGTCTATGCAAGAACAATAGAGCAAGCCAAGCGCTCCTGGGAAGAATCCCCTTGGCAGGAGCTCAAATCCGCCGCACAGCTGAAGGATTCAACTGTACTCTGGGAGCTCATCAATATAAGTACTAAGATGGGAACAGATTCGCTTCCTAATCATATAACAGGCCGCCAATGGTATGACCACTTTTTTAGTTTGTATTCTGGAGATGAAGTGAGCACACCTTGTGGGCAGGGAACCCCGCTTCCCATTATTAAGGTACCTACACCAGTGGAAATATTTGAGCTCAATGAGGTAACATCAGCCATTGCAAGCATAGCGTCAGGCAAGGCGGCGGGCCCCGATGGCCTCCCTGGCGATCGATTATTGCATTACCAAAAGCTTTGGGCCCTTTTCATTTTTCATGTAATGAACCTTATTGCTAGAGGACATGCTGTTCCAGATTCCTGGAAAGGAGTTGAGGTAGTGACCATTTATAAGAACGGGGATATGGAGGACCCTGCCAACTACAGACCGATTAGTTTAATCGATGTAGTACAGAAAGTGGTTAGCAGGGTCCACCTTATGAGGATAAGGTCCTGAATGGACAAAGATAGCGTCCTATCACATTTCCAGGCAGGGTTTAGACAGTGGGTCAGCACAATGGACCAGGTCTTTAGATTTTACATGATCTATTGGAAATCTGTGATCATTGAGAAAGGCAGCCTTTATTTGACATTTATTGATTTAAGAACTGCCTTTGACCTGGTCCCTCGTGCCAAGCTTTAGCAGGTACTATTCGATTTAGGTATCCCCCCTCCGATCTTGGACTTTATAAAACGCCTCCACGAGGGGAACTATGCCAGTATTAGGTGGGGTTGACAGGGCCAGCTGTCAGAAAGGGTAGTGGTAGAAAGGGGGGTACGCCAGGGTTGCGTTCTGGCCCCGACTTTGTTCTCTCTCTTTGTAAATGGGGTGGTAGACCATTTGAGGGAGGACCCATCCGATGCCCCAACCCTGGCAGGTGAAAAATCCCCCACGCTGCTTTTCGCAGATGATACTCTTCTGATTTCAAAAAGCCCGATGGGCCTACAAAAATTACTAGACCAGTTTAGTCAGTTTTGCAACTCCCGAGGCCTATGTATTAATACATCTAAAACCAAACTAATGGCACTGGCACCATCTAAACGGTTTAGGAACACCATCAAGCTGAATGACTCCCCATTAGAATTAGTCAAAGCTTTCGACTATCTGGGCATACGGGTCAACAACTTGATGTAGTGGAATTCCCACTTGACAAAAATGCTGCTCAACCACAAACGGGTGTCGGGGGCAATTTTAAGAGATCAGCGACTTTCCCTTAGCAGACCAGTAGCCCCGGCCATTAAGGTGTATGAGGACAAAACCCTACCGTCGGCCCTCTATGGGGCGGAACTTTGGGGATTCGAGAACACCATGGACTTAGTGAGATCAGAGAACACATTTTATAGAGGTCTGGTCTCACTTCCTCCATCGACCCCATTAGTTCCGCTCCGTCAGGACTATGGGAAACATCCAATTAACGAAATAGCAAGGCTACACCCCCTACTGTTCTAGGTGTGCCTGAGAAGGACCCCAGAATTGTTAAATTATGCTACCCCCCTTAGCGAGCTTGTCCAACTTGACACGGGCAACATGATCAAATGGATATCCAAACTGAAACAGCTTGTTGTAGATATCAGACTGGCAGAGGCATGGGAAAGTCAAACCCCACCGCCAAAACAATCAGTTAAGGAAGCGTATTGGGAGTGGGTCCTTGCAGAAGCCACACTTAATTCCAAACGGGGCACCTTGACGGAGCAGTTCCTAGACCATAAGCCCACTTCTAAATTGGAACCCTTTCTCGATTACATTCAATCCCCGAGAGAAAGGTTATTATATCTGAAGCTGAGATTTGGAACACTCCCACTCAACGACTTTACAGCAGGGTGGAAATTAAACATTGTGAAAGATCTTACGTGCCTTGGCTGCGCAGCCCCCACTGAATCTATCGCTCACTTTCTTTTTACTTGTCCAGCGTATAGACACGCGAGAAGAAAATGGCTGAAACCCGTTTGTATCAACCTGGGAGCTAAGAACTACAGGGAGGCGTTGAGCATTTTAGAAACTGACACATCCTCCCTTAGCACAAACTGTGGGACAGCTAAATATTTGGGTTGTGCCTGGTTAACCAGAAGCAAGCTACTGAGGGTTAACAATATTAATACCCATTAATACAAGTGAGGCCCCCTTATCTCCACTGCAGTTTTTATTGTATAGGAACTGATTTTATCTCTGTATTGATTTTAAGAAATATTTATATTTTTTTGTAATTATACCTTTTTAAAAAGATGATTGTCTTTTTTGTATTGATTGTATGGCAATGAGATACTGTTTTTTTTAACTTTATATTGGCATGTTTCAAAGCGATGAAATTGGGTTGTTCATACTTTTATGATATTTTATATCGAATAAAGTCACACAATATAAAACATGTTGAAATAAAGACTCCTAGCGAACTGTGTTAATTGGATCCTGTAAATGTGTGCAGATATTTTAATCTTAGGTTTCAAGCTATGATGTATTTTATCTGCAATAAAAGGAATCCACCTCTTGGAGAAGTTACGAATTTCTTTTGGATAAAGGTGTATCAAGCAAGAGGTGCTCCTCATATACATATGCTACTACGGATCAAGAATGCACTTACATTTGTAAATTATTCTGATGGAACAGTATTGTCTTTCATCGAATAGTATGTGACATGTTAAATTCCAAGAGAAGAAGGAGATAGAAGCTTGAAACAGCAAGTTTTACATTTCCAAAGTCACTGTTGTGGAAAGTATTGCAGCAGAAACTACAAGTCTAAAGGAAAACTTTACACCAAATGTCGGTTTGGTTTTCCCCCTCCAGTCATTGGTAAAGGAAGAGAAAATTATTTTTTGTCTTCTGTAAGGTACACATTAACTCAAAAATCTTCAAAGAATACCTACAACTTAAAAAGAACAGAAGGGTCAAAGTATATCAATGATTACAATCCAGTCATTTTAAAAATGTGGAATGTGAACATGGACATTCAGTATGTTGCAGATAACTCAATTGCTGTTGCACACGTTATTTTACATCGTACATAACAAAATCAGAAAAAAAGAGATGCATCAAATGTGGAAAGAAATTGCACAAGAGAAAAGCCTAAGTAAAAAAATGAACAGCTTTACTTTGAAAATGCTTTCTGACCAATAAATTGGATTGTATGAATGTTCAGACTTATTGTGCTCTTCAAGTTTATATTCAAAGTTACGAAGAATCATTTGGGTAAGTTTAGGTCTTGCCTGCAAACAAAAAAGAGTGTTGAAATCATTTGAAGAAATTGAAGAATTAGCAGAAAATGAACCAGACGGTGCAGACATTCTTAAAACTAATATGTTGGACACATATTATCAGAAATGAAGTCGAGATCTGGAACAGCTATGTCTGTATGAAGTACTTCAACATTACAGCTTCAAAAGAAAAGTTAAACAGAATTTAAAAGAAGGAGAATATGCAGTAGTTGGATGTCATGGTTGTTTAGTAAAACATGCAAAGGGTAATGTCATAAACCACAAGAAACTAAGGGGGTCATTAGGATGGCGGACGGAAACGTGTTCCGTCCGCCATGGTCGCGGCAAAAATACTCCTGACCGCTCCGCGGATAATCCGCGATAGCGATTAGAATATTACTGACAGCAAACACCGACCGCGGCGAACGGATTACATTAAACACCGACCGCGGCGGACGGATCACATGAAAGACCGCCGCAAGCAGTTGGTATCACAGAAAGACCCTCCGCCGCGGACGCATTCACCGCGGAAACAGGCTCAACCGCCGCATGACCTCCGGAGGTTCCGGCCGCAAGATTAGGATAACCCCGCCATCCCAACGGAACTCACCACCTCCCACGACCGCTGTGGATAAAAATCATCGATAAACGGAGCATGACTGCAGAAGGACCAAAAGAACATCACCCCTGCCGTCAAACCGATTACAAAAATGGCGGACGGAAGTAAATAGAAAACACACTAAACAGGACACACACCCACCTGAAACACCCACCCCCAACAACTACACGCCCCAATGACCTCCCCAGCACAAACAAGAGCACCCAAGTCACCACACCCACAGAACACCTGACTGGCAACAACCATTAGGACACAACAACCACACAGATTATAAAAGGAATCCCTCCCATTATCACAAACCTTTGCATCACAGCACAGCTGGAAGAAAGAGGCAGAATAGCACAAACAGCAGACACACACAAACACACATAGAACCTGCACACCAACACACCCACCACACAAACCCCAACAACACCATCCCTACATACCACACACCTGCACACCCCACCCCACCCCACCAACACCTTGCACATCACACATCATGGCACCCAAGAAAAACCCCAAGTTCACAGACACTGAGTTGAAGGTCATGGTGGATGAAATCATCCGCGTGGAACCACATCGGTTCTGTAACCTAGGAAATCAGACCACCTTGGCAACCAAAACCAACATGTGGGACATGATATTGACCAGAGTGAATGCTTCAGGGACCGTGCCACGCGCCAAACACGAGATCCAGAGGTGGTGGCACGACCTCAAGGCAAGGGTGAAAGGCATCAGGGCCAAGAACCACCTGCGGGCACACCACACTGGCGGCGGCACTCCCCCGGAGCCTATATCATTTGCCAAATGGGAGGAGAAGGTGCTGGGCATACTGCACCCTGAGAGCCTGGAAGGAATAGAAGAGGGACTTGAAGCTGGTAAGTACAAACCAATTACCACTATCACACTGTTATGGTCTGCTTTGCACAACTGCCAAGACACATCTCCCAGGCTCCAATCCATGCATGTGGACCACACAGTCACCCAAATGTGAAGGCCTGGGCTCAAATGCACCCACCATGACCAAGCACAAAGGTTGCCTACTACGTGGGTGGGGGGGTGGCTCCAGCACTACAACTCCCAACAGGCCCCAATGTCTACAGGGAGTGTGGGGGTGGTTGGGGTGGGTGGGTCCAGCACTACAACCCCCAACAGGCCCCCATGTCTACAGGTAGGGTGGGGAATTTCCAGCACTACAACTCCCAACAGGCCCCCATGTCTACAGGGAGGGTGGGGGTGGGTGGGGGGGGGTGGTTCCAGCACTACAACTCCCAACAAGCCCCCATGTCTACAGGGAGGGTGGGGGTGGTCGGGGTGGTGGGTGAGAGACCAGCACTACAACTCCCAACAGGCCCCCATGTCTACAGGGAGTGTGGGAGTGGGTGGGGGGTGGCTCCAGCACTACAACTCCCAACAGGCAACCATGACCCATCTCAGAGCAAGATGGAGTCCCCCCACCATATGCTGACCAGTGCATCTCCTCCTACAAACTTACAGGTAGGTAGCCATCTTCACAGGGGCACCATCCAATAGCAGGACCGGACCATACGTATCCAAGTATTGTCTCCCCACCTCCACACCACCATAATGCCCAGTACGGTCGACCACACCAACATGATGACACCAACAACCATGTCCTGATTCCATAGTAATTTGTAATGTAACAACAACAAACATGTAATATCCACAGCATTGATTGTTAAATTCTTGTCCCTCAGGTGATCGCAACTTGACAGGCGAAACCAGCAACCGCCAGCACCAGCCACCCCCCTCACAGCCAGGACTCTTCGGTGAAGATTCCATGGACACCTCGGATGCAGAGGACGATGCAGAGGATGATGCTGGCCCAAGCACACTCCCAGGGCCATCAGACTCCCAGGACATCCCTGCATCACCACCATGGCAAGTGTCACAACACCAACACCTGCCATTGTGAGCTGTGCACCTACCACCACCACCACCACCACTCCTGCCTGTGCCACCCTGCCTGACCCATCAGCCTTTGACGGGCCATCGACATCTCAGGCTAGCAGGGAGAGTGGACGGGGAGGACACAGGTGAGGCCACAGCTCACAAACAGGAGTGCAGGTGCAAGGCGAGGTCGGGAACAACACCCAGCCCATCCTGGGACCGAGACCCTCCTCACACTGTGCAAGGACCCCCATTGTGGACCTGCACCTCCTTGACTCCCGATCCTTGGACCAAGGCATCGTTCCCTTTGATCTCTTTGTATTCACGTAGATTCTACCCCTAGAAATTCACTCGAAATATTACCCACCCTTGTTAAAGTGATTTTCAGCTTATCCCGACTGTGGTTTCAAGCTTAATTGTCAACTCTTTAGGCAATCATTTTTGTCCTGAGGATGAACCAATAATTTGTGAGGTTCGAAACATCGTCGACAACAAGTGCACTAAATGCATAGTTAACACACAAATTGAACATGCATATGTGTTTACTGAGGATTATCTTTTTGTAATTTTGATTGTCAGATAACCCGATTTTGCCTGAATATTCCTTCCCTTGTGTTTGTTCCCCAAGTGTGTTAGCCGGACATCGGCTGGTGTCCCACGTTCATCACACTTTGTGTTTTATTCCCTCTGTTTTGTATTATTGCTATTAAGAAATTAAAGTGTCCGGCTGGGCATTCTTAAAAATATAGTTCTATTTAGTCTATATTTATTATCTGAATTTCCCCTTCTTTACTAAGGACCTCTGTTTTTTCAAATAAATTGCCAGAGTGGAAGCCTCCTACGAGTGGTCACAGGCACCGGCGGATCGGGCACACCAAGACTCGCTACAGACCTGCCAGCTGTTGTGGTCCGTGGACACCCAAATGGGACAAATTGTTGACCTCATGGGGCTGCAAACAGCTCTTTGGAGGGAGTGGTTATCCCGCGCCACACCACCTCCCCCTCCCCCAAGTGGCCAGCGGGACAGGGCACCAACACCACCTCCCCCTCCCCCAAGTGGCCAGCGGGACAGGGCACCAACACCACCACCACCATAACCTGAGGCCACTGACAGGGATGTTGTCACTGAACAACCTGCCCCCACAGCTGGTCCCGCTCTGGCTCTAAGACGAAGGGGCCGTCCCAGGCTGGATGCAGCTGAGAGCAGTGGCAATGCACCATCCACCCGCTCGAAGAGGGGCCCCCACTGACTTCACCCTTTCTTGAGCCTGGCATTCACTCTGCGAACTATCTTGCCCCACAATGCCAAGCATTGCCAAACGTCTGTTGGACTAGGTGTGAATCACACAATGTGGTGTCCCCACTGTGTTTTCATCTGACATGACCTTCAACTCTCACTTCCCTCCCAACACCTATTTGTAAATATGCACAAACAGTAAGCCATACCCTGTAAATAAAGATCACATAACCACTCAATGCTGTGTGACCTCCATGTTTTAAACACAGGTTTGTCTTAGTAGTTGTCATTACCAGGTGCAGGTATCAATGTTCTTGAGAATCATGCCTCTGTGGGAGTGACCTAGGGATAATGAGAGAACAACAAGCACAGGTCAGTAAACTGTATCACACCCATCACACCACACCGTACAGCAACATCCCACAAACAACACTCATCACTAATAAAGCGGATCACAGGACACACATCAGGGAGCATTGCATGTACACCATCTCCCAGACCCATTTGCAAACAGAACATACCAGAACAGGCAGCATTCACACACCACATCCACACATCACCAGCAAACATACATCAAGCTTTGAACACCAGCACAAGAGGTAGTTACTCACATTCAAGGAAAGTAGCGAGCAATGAGCTGACACCTTTGGTCCACACCTTCTTCCTCCCCACTCTCCTCATCACTGGACATGGGTGGTATGGGAGGCGGAGCAACCTGTTGGTCGGCAGGGTCCATGATCAGTGCAATATTATTACGTAAGGCCAGGTTGTGGAGCATGCAGCAGGAAATCACGATTTTGCATACTTTTCTGGGGGAGTATTGTAGGGCCCCTCTGGTTCTATCCAGGCAGCGAAACCTAGACTTCAGCAGTCCAAATGTACGTTCCACCATCCGACGTGTCCTCCCATGGGCCTCATTATAGCGCATTTCACCTGGGGTAGTAGGATTCCGTAGGGGGCTCAGCAGCCATGGTCGGTTTGGGTACGCAGAGTCGCCTAGGTAGGGGGATGACAGACACATACATCATTACCAGGATTTGTGGGAACAGCATGGCACACATACAACACAGTAGTCATCACAGCACACTCACCTACAAGCCACGCACGTCCTTGATGCAGATTAGGCATCAGTTGGGGGACAATGCTGCTCTGCAGGATGTGGGAGTCATGTGCGGACCCAGGAAATCTTGCACACACATGGGAGATGATGTTGTCAGACAGGCACACCACTTGTACATTGATAGAATGGTAGTGCTTTCGATTGCGATAGACGGCTTCACGTGCCTGGGGTGGAATCAGACCAATATGTGTGCCATCAATGGAACCCACTACGTGTGGGATCTGACCGAGGGCATAGAAGTCACCTTTCACTGCAGCCAGCACTGCCGGACGTGGAAAATGGATGTAATCATCCTTGTACCGCATCATGGCATCCAGCACCTCCCGCAGTACCATGCTGAACCTGGATTGGGACATCCCCCCGGCCTGACCAACTGTGTACTGGAAAGTGCCTGTTGCGAAGAAGTGAAGTGCTGCCATCACCTTTGCTGTGGGTGTAATTGCTCCTGGATATGGCCTGCATGGCTGCAGATGAGGTGACAATTGGCCTACAAGGTCCTGCAATCTCCGTCTGTCCAGCCGGAATTTGCGGATTACCTCCTCATCAACCATGTCCTCCAGCACAGTGTATGGTCGATGCACATTTGGAGCCCTCCTGTGTGGGAGTAGATGGGAGCAGATGTCAATTGACCAACAACACACAGCTGTGCCACACTATCACATCTTGACCAACACAATACAAATAATACATGTTGCAGACACTGATTGTATGTGTGACGTGACCGAAATATAATGCACTACAGCTGACTACACACACAATGTACACCCACAAACAACATCCTGTGTGCAAACATGTCCAATGTTACGTGCACACATGTTGAAAGAACAGCCAACATCACATGACTGAGTGCCCAAGTGTGGACAAGTGTCCCCACAGACACACATGGACATGCACACACAACACGAACATGGACCACATCCTCCTTGTCATCATGCACCCATGACCCCACCTACAATGCTCTGCATCCTCACATGACAGGCATGGACATACAACAGGTGACTCACATACGCATGCACGGTATGCATGTATACCCCCATCAATGCTACTTGCACACACAAACCACACACTCACAACAGCTTCAGAATGTGGGTACACAGCCTTGATGCACTGTGTAGATGTGTACCAATAGAAACATGTGACCTCAAAACCAAGACGTCAACACATGGCCATGCACATCTGACGCAACTTGGGCTCACATCACTGGTCTTTGTTCACCACTGGCAAGGTCTATAGTATGCAGTGGACATAAATGAGACACACGTACACGGGCCATTGACATGACATAATGAATCATGACGCATTCCGGACATGTCCTGACACACATGTACAACTATGAACATTACATGTGTGCGGAGACATGCAGTGTGTGTACACATGCCATCCGTGTACGCCTTCCCCCAACACATAAGATGATCCTTGGTACTGCAACAGTGTATAACATTTGCTGCCTCGTCAAGGACCATCACGGTCACACCCCGCAAACGGCATGTGCGCACTACCGCAACGGTGCATCTTTTGAAAATCATCACTCACTGGCATCGCAATGGCGGAGCACGCATTCCGCGTGGGCGGGGCAGGCTAACACATACATTTGAATGTACAAGTTGAAATGCCAGTTGGTATCCCCCCTTTCAGGCACATAGCAGCACCCACCGCAGACCGCTGGGTGCAGGCGGTGGGTGACCGCTGGGTGCGGATGGTGGGTGACCGCCCTGTGTATTGATGTTAGCCTGGCATGGTTGGCCTAGGCCGGTCATACACCGCCGGGTGCGGGCAGTGGGTGACCGCCCTGTGTATTGATGTTAGCCTGGCATGGTTGGCCGTGGCCAGTCACCCACCACCGGGCCAGGCTGGTCACCATCCGCCAGGCCAGGCCGGTCACCCACTGCCGGGCCAGCGGTGGGTGACCGGCCAGGCCCGGCAGTGGGTGACCGGCCTGGCCCAGCGGTGGGTAACCGGCCTGGCCCGGCGGTGGGTGACCAGCCTGGCCCGGCGGTGGGTGACCAGCCTGGCCCGGAGGTGGGTGACCGGCCAGGGCTAACCATGCCAGGCTAACATCAATACACAGGGCGGTCAACCACCGCCCGCACCCGGCGGTTACCCACCGCCTGCACCCGGCGGTAGGTGACCGGCCAGGGCCAACCATGCCAGGCTAATATCATACACAGGGCGGTCACCCACCGCCCACACCCGGCGGTGGGTGACCGGCCAGGGTCAACCATGCCAGGCTAACATCAATACACAGGGTGGTCACCCCCCCGCCCGCACCCGGCGGTCACCCACTGCCCGCACCCGGCAGTGGGTGACCGGCCAGGCCCGGCAGTCTACGGTGGATGCTGCAATGTGACTGAAAGGGGGGGTTCCAACTGCCATTCCCACTTGCACAATCAAATGTATGTGTTATCATGCCCCGCCCCCGTGGAATGCGTGCTCGGCCATTTCGACGCCAGTGAGTGTAGAATTTCAAATGAGTGGAACGGTGTCTTGATCCCACAATGGACGATGTCCGAAATTACCTGCTGTTTGCTTTTCATAGACCTCCCTCCGTTGAGGTGCATCAGACTCTGGTTGATTGACTGTAGTTGCTGGACTACAGCGCGGTACACAAGGCCCGAACATTGAAACGGGGTCTTGATTCTATGGTTGAGGATGTCAGAAGTTGAAGGCTGTGATAATTTCTGGGTACCCCCTCTGACAAGGTGCAACCAACTGTAGGTCCCAACAGTGGAATGGTGTCTTGATCCCACAATGGATGATGTTAGAGCTGCATCTGAGAGTGGAGATGAACGTACTCCCTTCAACCAGGTGCAACCTACTCTAGGTCCCAACAGTTGGATAGTGTCTTGATCCCACAATGGACAATGTCCAATATTACCTGCTGCTTGCTTTTCACAAAACTCTCTACGTTGAGTTGCATCACAGTCTGCGCTTACGTAGATAACTGCTGTACAGGATTATTGGGCTTGGTTGACTGTGGTCGGTGGACTAAACCGCAGTACAGCAGGTCCGAAAATTGAAACGGGGTCTTGATTCTATGACTGAGGATGTCAGAAGTTAAAGTTTGTGATTCTTTCTGTGTACCACCTCCGACTAGGTGCAATCGACTGTAGGTCCCAACAGTGGAACGGTGTCTTGATCCCACAATGGACAATGTCAGGACTGCATCTGAGAGTGGAGATGAAGGTACTCCCTTCGACCAGGTGCACCCTATTCTAGGTCCCAACAGTGGAATGGTGTCTTGATCCCACAATGGAAGATGTCCACTATTACTTCTTAGTTGCTTTTCATAGAACTCCCTCCGTTGAGGTGCATCAGAGTCTGTGCTTGCGTAACTACCTGTTGCACATGATTATTGTGCTTGATTGACTGTAGTCGCTGGACTACACTGCGGTACAGCAGGTCCGAACAGTGAAACAGGGTCTTGATTCTATGATTGAGGATGTTAGAAGTTAAAGACTGTGATAATTTCTGTGTACCCCTTCTGACCAGGTGCAACCAACTGTAGGTCCCAACAGTGGATTGGTGTCTTGATCCCACAATGGACGATGTCCGATATTACCTATTGCTTGGTTTTCATAGAACTGCCTCTGTTGAGGTGCAACAGACACTGTGCTTGCGTAGCTAACTGTTGCACATGATTATTGTGCTTAGTTGACTCCAGTCGGTGGAATACACAGCGGTACAGCAGGTCCGAGCAGTGAAACAGGGTCTTGCTTCTATGACTGAGGATGTCAGAAGTTAAAGTCTGTGAATATTTCTGTGTACCCCCTCCAATCTGGTGCAACCAACTCCATGCTTTCGAATTCAACGGTACGTGGCTGTGAAGTGTTAATGAATAGTGCCTCTGGCTTACACTGCAGTCAGCAGGGCTCACAATTTAGATCGAGTGGTGATTATTTAATTACAGAATCCAGTAGTCAAGTAACTAGAACATCTTTTGAAATATACACAATATCCTTTTAGTATACTTGATTGAAGAATTTTTTTAGATGAGTTATAGGTTTACTACAATGACCAAGTTCATCTTGCAAGTCCAAAGGAACACTGAATAGTCTACACTGTGGACTGCAGAAATCGCAATTTGAATTGTTTTGATTTATTTATTACAGAGTTTTCTGTAATTTATGTTTTCGTATTTTGTGAAGAGCAAGTGTTAAAAAGTATTCATGGTTGTCTGTGTGAGTACTGCCTTCAATTAACACTGCAGACAGCAGTGTTCACAATTCAGATCAAGTCGCTATTGTAGATGATGCAGTCCTGAAGGAAAAGACATTGCTCCAGTGCGCTCTGTCTGTACCATGCATATGTATCATTACAGGCTCCGCACACGCTTTTATTTTGCTTCGCGTATGACAAACTGGGCAGCTCAAGTGAATGCCACGTGGCTGTGGGCCCTTGCTGAATGCTCTCTCTGTAATACACTGCAGACAGCAGTGTTCACATTTGAGATTGAGACAGTATTGTAGAGGACGCAGTCCTGTAGGAAAAGACATTGCTTAGTGTGCTCTGTCTGCACCATACAAACAAACCATTACATGCTCCGCAAACGCTTTTTGTTTGCTTCGCGTTTGACAAACAGGGCAGCTCAAGTCAATGCAACATGGTGGTGGGCCCTTGCTGACCGCTCTCTCTGGCCTACACTGCATACAGCAGTGTTCATATTTGAGATTGAGTATTGTAGATGACGCAGTCCTGTAGGAAAAGATATTGCTCTAGTGCGCTCTGTCTGCACCACTCATACGCATCATTGCAGGCTCCGCACATGCTTGTTTTTGCTTCGCGTATTGCGAACTGTGGAGCTTAAGTCAATGCCACGTGGCTGTGGGTCTTTGCTGACCACTCTGTCTGGCCTACACTGCAGACAGCAGTGTTCACAATTCAGATTGAGTCGCTATTGCAGATGATGCAATGTTGATGGCAACATATATTGCTCCTAGTACGGCCCGCCCGCAGCATGCATCATCGTTGGCTGTGGAAATGCTGAATGCTTTTGATGTGGCTATGTTAGTGCACTAGAACTGATGGAGCATTTATGATAGAATCTGTTTGTGTATTATTTCAGATCTATTGATTGTGTCTCAGTATACTACAAGTTGTGGTTCTTTTACGATATAATTTTTTCCGTATTATTTCACATCTACTGTCCCTATCTTACTGTAGCACAAATTATTGAGACTTTTAATATTGAATCTCTGCGTGTAATCTAATGATCCCTGTTGTAGTTGATGCTAACAGCAACCATTCCCTGAGAGGTGCTTTATACTCACCCCACACGCATCCAGCACAGACGGCCCTGGATATGTGATGCTGGTAAAAAAAAGGAGTTGAGCACACCTGCCCGTACCCACTTCCACTATCTATCTGTGTCCCTGTGTTCATTATCTATGCATGCTACTGCCTCTGGGCCGTACTACATTACATTGTGCTGTGGAGAGCGTATGCAACCATGTTACCTCTGGTAATAGAGAAAACTTTGGTTATATAACTTTTAGGTGTATGGCTATCACAGGTGGAAGGCTACTTTACAAAGTATGAATGGTGATAAAGATGATGATTGCATGTTGTGTGTAGTGTAAGATATGTGTACATTGCAAAAAGTTTAGAAAAAGCTCTCTTAGCAGAAGAGGTGTGCCTCATCAAATACAGTTCAGAGATTGACTAAAATGGGTTGCATTTTCCAACTGTTACAATGGGAAATGTTATGAACTAATGAAATGCTTTTTTTTATGGTCACATGGCAAGGAGACCGCACCCAACGTGATTTTGAGAAAATATATTTACTATAATATAAGTTTATTACAGGTAGAAATATATAAATGTTTAAAATATTTTTAATTATTGCTTGCTCTCATATACACTTTAAAGATATTTAGATAGTGTTTTGAGACAAAAAAAATGAGGGAATAGCATACGCGGCTCGACACCGTACGTATATGACGTAACGTGCGGCTTGGTAGCGCGTACCCGTGGCATTACAAAGTAGCAGCTGGCGCAACCTCATATGTATATGTTGTTATACAGGACGCGGTGCCACAAACCCGTCGGATACAAAATGTGCATCATTTAAATCGGGTGGATAGGATTCGCGTGCTGATCGAGCTTGGGAGACTACCGGTACGGGACTGTAGTTTTCTAAAAAAAAAATTATATACATATTTTTTGAGAAGATTTAAAACATTACATAATTTTGAAATTTAAAAAAAGGATAATAGAGTTGCAAAATATTACACAACAATTAGAAAAAATATATCTGACACTAGCATTTGTATTTAAAATATATATATATGTATATATATATATATATATATACTATATATATATATATATATTAATATATATATATATATATATATATATATATAAATAAATAAATATATGACGCTCCAATTTCTCTCAATCTTCAGCGAAAGGATAAAACAGCACTCGGAGAGCAAATTATGTCAAACACCCTAGATTTTATTGCGCGGAAGGGGCACACACAGACGCGTTTCGGCGTGCTGCCTTCGTCAGTGTGTGTTACACTGAGATTTGTGTCGACATGTTTTTTAAAGCCAAACACACCTCATTTTGGACGTTGACATAAACAGGGGACTTTCCCCACAAACAAAATAGGGGCGGCCATCTCTCAGTGTTGTCTGTATCATAAATGCAAATCATTGTTACGCATTCAGTAAATAATTCAGCCCATAGATGAGCAATGGCCCCAGCGAGGTTGTGGTACAATTGGTATACATAGTCCATAAAATGGATATTCATTAAGCCGTGGATCGGCTAATGTCCCTTGTCATACAAGTCAATGCTGTCCATCATATTATAAGACTTCACATTCAATTGGCATGCATTTTGAAGTTACTTACAAAAAAAAAAAAGGTTAATGAGGCCAAGTGTTGTTCATATAGCGGCAGATAATAGGTTGCATATAAATCAAAATTTGATAATTAATCAGCGGCCGTAAACCTAGCAAATGACCACAGTGGAATAATTACCCAAAATTTCATTGTGTCTCAATTTCTGCCAATAAAGTTGAATAGTTCTGCATAATAATACTTTTCATTCAGACTATTCAAATGTACTCAGTTAACGTCAGTCCCGACTCATTAACCATGTGCACAGAAACTTCTTTTGAATACAGAAAATTCCATATACCATTTGATCCCAAGCTGAGTTCATAATCTCAAGGTATCATCATAAAGGACAAGGTAAATTATATAAATCTAAGTAAAATTTCTGTATAACAATAACATTCACCTGACAAATTTCAAATATTCTAGTATACGTAGAACCGTCTTGTGTACTGGTATAAGGCCTAATTTAAAAGATACATTACCGTTCAAACAAGATCTTATCACAGCAATATAAAATAGCATATATAGATATATATATATATATATATATGCAAAGACAATCCCCGACTCCACAGCGCCCAGCGGCACAAATCAGGACACGGACCACCGCAGCAAGTAGTTTTAAGTTTCGTGATTTATTACCATCAAGCAGACATGACGCGTTTCGTCCGGTGAACCCGGACTTGATCACATGACATGGCGTGACCCCTCATGTGATTATATACTGCTCTTGGCATTATACAGCTCCTCCCACCTATGTATAGATATGGAAAACAGACCTTGCGCAAATGGGCAATCTTAAAAAAACATAACTATTTTTCCAAAAGTGACACAATAAAGGGCAAGTGCCATACATTATTGTAAATTGGATAATCCATCTTTCAATTTCGCAAGATATTACAATATCTTTTCCATAACTTAACTAATTCGTCGGGGTTCCCCAAGAGCAGAAAATTACTAAAAAAGTGTATTTTACCCAAAAAGTGATTTGATTAAAAATATTAAATCCTAGCAATTTGACTTCATTCTATAATCAGCACTATTAACATTTATACACAATAATACATGTGAGCAATTCAATTCATATATTTACTCAAAATATGCCTATATGTTTCATTTCTGATTAAAGTGCCAGATAGTATAGGAAAGTGACATGTGCAAGATAAAGTGCGTCCAAAATAGCTATACATATCCATCGCAATCTCAAAATAGGTTACATTAGCACCATAACTCAGATATCTTGTGCAAATAGCAAAACTGTAAGCTTCCCACCCATAGATACCAGATAAAAACCAGTAAAATCAAGATATAGTAAAACCAGCTAAAATCCAGCATAAATAGAGCTAAAAGTCCACGTAAAACCATTCGCACAGATAAAAAAGTTAATGATACAATTTTTTTTTTAATATAATGCAAATAGAAAAAATTCAATACAATTAATTTTGATAAGAAACATATATTATATTGCCCCTTCATAGAGATTTCCGAATCTAGATATTCCTAAATACATCTATTAGTGTTAATAGATGAAATTCTGCAGCATACCAGTTCATATATAATTAAAAAATTGTAAAAAACTTTATAAATAATTGTACAAATCTTCCCCTGTATTTAATCCATTAGGCATTTTAGTGTCAAACTGCATAATGTATTGACTTTCCAGTTGGCATAGCTTTATTTCCCTCTTTCCTCCTCTTAAATCTTTAGGCACCGCATCTACTACAAAATAAGTTAAATCTTTAAGATTATTTTTGTGTACTAGTTTAAAATGGCGAGCCACAGGGTGACTGGAGTCAGAGTTGACAATAGCACGCAAGTGCTGTAAAATATGATTAAAAACATGTAATTTAGTACTGCCTATGTACTTAGATTTGCAAGTGCATTCTAAAATGTAAACAGCGAATTCTGTTTTACATGTGAAGAATCCTTTAAGTTGATACAATTCTGAGGAGAAAGCATCCTGTACTTCCCTTGTGTTAACTCCAAATTTGCCAGCTCTGCAAGAACTGCATTTGAAGAACCCCTTTCTGTTTGATAACCAGTCAGTTTTGGTCTTGGTTTGAGTCTCAGGCATGGCTAAAGCATCACCCATAGATGGAGCTCTCCTGTAAGTGATTCTAGGTGAGTTCTCAATTCCAGGTGCCAAAGTTATATCAGATTTTAAAATAAGCCAGCTCTTAGCAATTATTTGTCTCACCTTCTTATGTTGACAATTATAAGTAGTTATCAATCTGATAGGTACCTTTTTAGTTATTATTCCCTCATCATGCCAATCCGAGACTGTTGCTTGGTCCATATTAGGATTTAATACATTTAGTGGAGTCTCCAATTTTAGTAAGGATTTCTTCAAATCCTCCATTTTATAGCCTCTAGCTACAAATCTCTGCACTGCTTCCTCTAGGCAAATCTTTAAGTCATCTTTGTTGCTGCATTATCTCTTGATTCATAAGAATTCCCCGTAGGGTATGCTTTTAATTAGGTGTCTCGGGTGGGTGCTGCTTGCATGGAGGATAGAGTTTCCCGCAGTTGCCTTTCTATGTAATTTCGTATTGATCATTTTGTCTGTGATATAAATTCCAACATCGAGAAACTCTACCCTTTCCTTACTTATATTGGCCGTAAAATTCAAATTGAGGTCATTAACATTGATGATATCTATAAATGTCTCTGCCGATTCCACAGAGCCCTGCCAAATTACACAGACATCATCAATGAATCGCCACAATTTAAAAAAAGGATAATAGAGTAGCAAAATATTACAAAACAATCAGAAAAAATATAGCTTTTATAAATATTAAAATATGAATTAAGATTTAAAAAACCTTAGTAATTCACTGAAAAACCATAGGTTTCAGGGATGTTATAGTTAGTTGGACATTTGACTCATATAAAACCAGAGAAATTCGCCAGTTATAGTTAGTTGAGCTAACTATAACTCGCGCACCCGCAATGCACTGCTGATTAAGTCACATATTACATTACTCATGACATGGTCAGTGACATCACTCATGACATCTCAAATCGGATAATATCTTGCCGATTTGTCAAGTTTTTGCAATTAAACTTTGACTGCTGAAACGTCCTTTTTGTGTCGGTGGCTGCTGTTACGAATGAGTTGTTTACAGCATAAGTTTATGATAGTGTGAGGATTGCCAGCCTCGCCGCGGACCGCCCTCGTGAGAGGCGAGGGAAAGGCACTGCTAGTACTCTGACACTAACATTTGGATTTAAAATATATATATTGATCTCTGCGCAGTGTCCTGCATCCAACGCTATCATTTGGCATTATTTCCCCCACCCACATCCTACCTGGGAGCATCACATTGCATCCTGGGCTCTGCAGTCCATGGAAAATCACGGGACCGGCAGCAGGTGTGCTAACATCTTTGTTGGGGGTGGAGCTTATCAGGATTTCCTCATAAGAGGCAGGACTTGTATCTGCGCTGAGGACAGCACAGTGACTGCTTGGGCGCTGAAGAAGGCATGAATATGCCGAAATGCATTCGCCACATCTGGTCATTAAACTACTTCCTTGGTGTTCCCCTCACGTGGCCTCTGACTGCTTCTTTTTCTGGGAAGGAGGGTGTGCTACATATATATATATATATATATATATATATATATATATATATATATATATATATATATATATATATATATATATATCATGTGAGCAAGGTCCCAGGGAAGGGCTGAAACACATCATGGCGACCATAAGCACCAAATAAACATCAAGCACTGAATCGTGGTCCGTATCCGTTATTTGATTTGTGCAGGATTGCACATGTAAACCAAAATACTTGCTCCGTAATTCCTCCCACAAACAAATTGGCACTCAGGCCTTTGTCTGCACACCCTTCATTAAAATAATAAATGTACTCCCCAGTGAGTGCTGAATCCTTTGTGAGAAGAATTCCGGAGCAGTGATTTTGAACGTGGGCTCACCCCGCACTACGAGCCATCCGTTCATGAGTGCAAAGGCAAAGGTGGTCTAATATAGCTAATAAATATATACATATATATATATATATACATATATATAAAACGACTCAGAAGGAATTGCCATGAAAGAGCCCGCCCTGCAGAGGAGATCACAAGCAGTACCTGAGCTGGTTTGAAGCCAGTGGAACCGTGCCGGAGAATGCGAGTAATGCCGACAACGATGAAGAGGTAAGATGGTGCTCCCGGTCAGGGTTGAGAGGTGTGCATCCGTCAAACACAGGGTGGTTGTATTTAGCTAAATCCACCTCGATTGGTATGGACCATAAATTCAAGAGAAATGCTTTTCCAAATAGTCAGCAGCATGTCAGCAAACGCGCTTAAAGACTGGGAGGCAGCGGCGGCTGAAATGTTTGATGACACCCGCAAACCTAGTAATTTGGCAGTCTCCCACATGACAACACATGGAAACAGTAACATCAGCCTGAGAGACAAGATTAAAACTCTAGAAAAACTAATGAAGCAGGAACAGAGCAAGTGGTGGAAGAACAAATGCCTTCAGAGGTATCTGGATGAGGGAAGGATCCCACGGGGGTTAAGAATTCTCACGGCCCCCAATTACAAGAACCCAGACCCCCATATGATGGAAGAGTGGGCGGAGACCAACTTAGAATCCCAAAGAAAACTAGTTACTATACCAGTAAAATATGCGGAAAAGGATGGGATAATAATACAGAAACAAATGGAGCAATTAAACACTGAACTGAGGCACTGGGGGCAAAAGGGGGAATTAAAGAAACTAAAAGAAGAAATGACCAAAAGATACTAAAAAGAGGAAGAAAAAATTTGCGAAAGAAAAACATTCAACTTTTATAGTGATAAAATGAATTATGAATGGGGACGTATATTCACATTCCCTCGCAAATTCGATTCCTTGAAAGTGTCTATATTTGGAGGACCAAACACCAACATATTGTACACATCTACAAACAGGGAGCGACAGGTAAATACGTCTAATTCGGACCTGAGCTCCACAGTAGAAAGCGAAGGGAAGCAGGATTTAAACAATGCCAGAGCAACACAAGTTCCATCCAAATTGTCATTAGAAGAGGAATTGGATTTTCTAGTCCGGATTGATGTCAAAAACTAAGACCAAGAGTACAGGGGAACAAAACAACAAAAGCAGCTCCAGAAGTGCGAGGGAGAGGAGAAATGCGCAATGGAAACGCAACCATCCCCAACAAAAAACGGAACACCCGCAGATGGAAACAAAAGTAGGAGTTGACTATACTTAGAATCGGACAATAATTAACCTAGCTAACATAACTCTTAACAACTCAGAGGAACAACTTTTAGCCATAGGGTTATCATATTGCCCAGAGAGTTCATTCAATTATGCCACCACGAGAATGGACATATTTAAAAGTGTGCGAAAATTCAAGTTAAAGAAATTTCATCTTCTCCAGGATAAAACAACGGATAACACAGTACTCAGTGTATAATCCCGCTGGTTAAATCTAACTATGTCAGATGCACCAATATTAAGGGATCTACAAGACAGCCAAAGAAAGCAAAATCACAAATTCACAAGATCTGAACATAAACAACCAAAGGGGGGAAACAATCTTGAAAACTGTGAGTGATCAAATAAAAACACAGTTCAAATCAAGATCAACTTACAATCCAATTACCCCCAGAGATGCATTGGACATTTTTCATGAGCATGTAACCATTGAGATCAAACAGCTGAACGATAAAGTGCAGGAAACAAAGAAAAAAGACAAGCAAAATAAACAGCAACCCCAATACCACCAACTCATGACCAGGTTAAAAAACAACTCTCAATTCATCATACCTGAATAACTCAAAGTTGGCCATGTAATGCCACTACTGAAAAAAACAGGCCTGAACTCCAAGGAACTGAATAACTTCAGACCTGTCTCCAATCTCCCCTCCTATCAAAAATCCTTGAAAAATGCGTCCTCCAACAATTGACTCAGCACACGGATATCATCAACCTTCTTGACCCCCACCAATCGGGTTTCAGAAAAGGCTATAGCACTGAGACCGCGATCCTTAACATCACAGACAACATTCACGAATCCCTCGATACTGACCAATGTTGCCTCCTCATTCGCCTAGACCTATCAGCAGCCTTTGGCACTGTTGATCACCAACTTCTCATCAAGGCTTTACAAGAAAGGATAGGAGCTGATAAGGTGGTCCTACACTGCTTCTCCTCCATCTTACACAGCCGCTCACAAAGGATAAAAAAAAAAACTTTTCCTCCGACCTACACCACATCAACAGGGGCGTCCCCCAAGGTTCAGTACTCTCACCCCAACTGTTCAACATATACATGGAACCCCTCACCACCCTACTAAAAAATGCTAACATCCCTTTCCATCTCTAAGCAGATGACACCCAGATCTATCTAGAAACATCCTCCATTGATGACATTCACTGACTAAATTTCACCCTAAAAGAAATCCAACATTGGCTGTCACTTAACTACTTAAAACTCAGCCAAGATACTCCTCATCTCCAACAAATAAAAGAACCCGCACAACTCAAAATGGCTAAAATCTTTGGATGCTCTTAACGGCAATCACACTCTGACCCACTCCGTTAAATAATTAGTAATTACCCTCGACTTAAAACTAGATATAGCCAAATACATCAAGAGCTCCGCAAAGAGTGCCTTCATCAACCTGAAGCTACTTAACAAAATAAAACCATTCATCCCAGCCAACGACCTCAAACAAGTCACCCAATCACTGGTGCTATCCAGACTTGACTATGGGAGTGTCACCCTCATTGGTACAACAACATCTCACCTAGCTATCCTCACAACCACTCTCAACGCAGCAGCTAGAATGATCACTGGAATCAGGAAATACAACCACATCTCACCAGCACTCAGTTAATTAAAATGGCACCCAATCTAACTGTGTGCCAGTTTCAGAACTTTCCTGCCTCACACACAAAGCCCTGCACACAGGAAAACCTGAGTATTTGGCTGCTAAACTCAAAAGGGCTGGTCAGACAAGGAACGTCAGGAGCTCCAGCACCCTACTACTCATCCCTATGAAAACACGCAAACAAAAAAGTGCAGCACGGTCCTTCGCCGGTAACGCACAAAAAATCTGGAATGCCATCCCAGTCGGTATCAGGACTATCTCATCCTTCACAAATTAGAAAAAACACCTAAAGTCCTTTTCCTCAACCGCTCCTTCCCAAATGGATAGCCGCCATCTAAACGCAAGTCCCTACTCGCCATCTCTCCCAGACATTGTAGCTCAAAGAATTACTCCTCCCTGCTATCTGACCACTAACTGCTCCTCCCCCCCAAGTGGTTCAACTCCAAGACAACGTGCACTCTATGAGGTTATCTCAGGACTCACAGACTACCTCAGTGCTGCTCAGCACACTTGGACTTCCGAACCTATATGTAGAATACTGCTTTATTGTATCAACCCCAAGACAATGTGCACTATAGGAGGTTCTCTCAAGACTCACATACTACCTCAATGCTCCTCAGCACACTTGGACTTCCGAACCTATATGTAGAATACTGCTTTATTGTATGAACCCTGCCTTAAAACTGTTGTGAAGCACTCCTATACCCTCGGGTCAGGCTAGCTCTATTTAAAACTCCTTAATAAATAAATATAAATAAATAAATAAAATCATCACCCGCAACTCAGAGAAGGGTGGCAGTTTGGTAATCTGGGGGAGCGATGAGTATGTGGAGGAAGCCATGGAACAATTAAATGACAGGAACTGCTACAAAAAAACAGACATGCTCTCTTTAAGATCCATCTACAACAAATACTACAGCAAGCTTGGAAGAGCGCTGGTTTGATATCGACACAGGAATACAAGTGTTTAAAAAAATGATAATCCAACTTAGCCTGTAATGTATTTTGTACCCAAAAATACACAAGAATCCTTTAAAGCCACCAGGACGGCCAATTATATCAGCGTGCAACAGTCTCCTTGAAGCATCTTCACAATATGTGGATTTCTTTCTTCAGGAGCACGTCCATGGATTACCATCCTACATTAAGGATATGAGTGACTTTCTCTTCAAAATTCAGGATCATATATGGCAGGCGATTATCTACTGATAACACTTGATGTATTAATACATCAATTTCAAAAAGCAATACCCTAGCCAAATTAGTCTTATTAAATACATCAAAAACAAAGGAAAGAAAACAACTGAAGTCTCTTGGTGACTCTAATGCTGCAGGACAGGAGTTCAGAATGATTTTACAGTTCAGCAAGCAGGAGAGGGCCATTAAATGCATTATCAAAAGAAATTGGCCCATAGTCCCTAATGATCCTATTATAGGTCACCTTTTGCCAAAGAATTTGTCCATCACACATAGTAGGGCACCCTCCATGAGAGAAAGTTTGGTCAAGAGTAATTTGGAGTACCAGACTGGTGCATCATAGCTCTCACAAAGAAAGGGTTTCTTCAAATGTAAGCTGTGTAAAGCATGCCAGCACAGCACTAACAAAACATCTTATAAAATCTGGTTCGGCAATCAAGAAAAGACAATCACAAAAGCGCTAACCTGCAAGACTTAGCATGTCGTGTATGTGCTGGAGTGTTCTTGTGGCCTACGCTATGTAGGAAGTACTATACCTCAGGGCCATAAAATAATACTCCAGCACATATGGGCAATTTAAATTCAGGACACAATATATCCTGTAGCAAGTCATTTTGGGTAACACCACAACTCAGACCAGAAGAATCTATCATATTATGTGATAGATTCCTTGCCACCAAATAGGAGAGGAGGCAATCGGGAGAGATCGTTATGGAGACTGGAAACACAATACATTCTTGAATTTGATTCAAGTATCCGGGCGGTCTCAACACTACAGAGGATCTTTATACTTGTCTCCAGGCATAGCCATAATATTTTACTGATGGAAACAGGGTGAGTCATCAACAGTCACACGACATTAATAAAAACAATCATGTATAAATCAGAGAAATCGTGAATTATTCGTAGATTAAAGCCGCCCTTCCTGTATATTTCACAGTTTTATCTAGATTTTAATCATTTTTTGCACTATGGATAGGCACTAACACTTTAGGGATAAATTATTAAAGCACATAGCACTTTTTACAAAGTCAAAATGTTTCCATAAGATGGATTTACAAGCAGTAAGAACTCATTTGCGTTTTTGCACATTCTGTTTATACAGAAATGTTGATGCGATGTTGCACAAAAATGTTATCCTTGGTAACAAAGGTATGTGTACTTCAAGCAATGTAAATCATAAAGACAGTGCAAAGTTGATTGAATCATGTTCCCCCAATATTTTGGAAGTGGAACTGACAGGGAAGAATCTACCAACTCTTCTAGTGGTACATTTTTATAACTCGTTCACTAGAAGTGATAAGCTAGAGCACCTGAGAGCTCTTACTGCCTTTTTGGACATTATGCTGACAGCACTGAAACTCACGATAACATATTAGTCCTGGGAGATTTTAATATTCACGTTTGCCCTACCAATTGTTTAGTAAGGGTGGAAGAGGAGTATGGCCCCCAGGGGTTAACTCATATAGAACACACCTCTTCTGGCACCTTTTTAGAAAGTTTTTTATCAACCAAATAACCTGATCTGCCCTGCACAGTCGGATAGGATACCTCCTGTACCTACATATGTTGGTCATGTATAATTTACTATATTTTTGTCTCCTCTTCATTGTTGTCGTCACCAGGCACATTAAGTGCAACAAATAATTGTTTTAGTGATCACAACCCGTTGATACTGGACCTTAATATATGTGCTGTAAACAAAGGAAGATCCATGACCCAACTCACTAATGTTGCACCACACAGAACAAGCACGCAGAATAAGGTGGGAACTGATCACCCCTGACAGCTTTATTGACAATCTACTCACTAATTGTGCACAGGAGTTTGGGATTTGCTCAGATCTGGATTCCCATCCATTAACAGTCCTTGATGCCTTTGACCGAATCACAAAGCAGGTTCCTTCAAACCTAACTGTATCCCGTAGACCAAGCCCCTCAAAATTTAAAAAATGGTTTGATGAAACCTGTATGAGTACCCATAAGGAACTCATGCAGGAACTCAGACAAAAACCCAGGGTAGCCTTACGGGTTAAGAATGCAAAAAGGGCATACAAACTTGCAGTGGAAAGGCGGAAAAGGTAACTAAGGGAGATGGGGTGGGAGGAGCTCAGTCAGGCCAGTGTTCTGGCCAATAGTACTAGATTATGGTTTGTTGTAATTAGCCCAATATTTGATGAATCACCAAACTCCAGTAAAGATTGTTTAGTTCCTGCTGAGAGGTGGGTGCAACACTTTGAGAAAGTGTATAGTGATGTGATCACCAGAACCCCGGCAGGGACAGTAGGAAGTGATTGTGTATCCCTTCCCTTAGTCTTCACTATGGATGAAGTAACTAAGGCTATTACATCACCTTCAGGGGCGAAAGCCCCAGGCCCAGACGGAGTACAGGCTGATCTTTATAAAGCAGATCCTAAGTTATGGGCCAAGATTTTAACCCATGTTTTTAATGCAGCCACCATTTCTGGTCTTCCCCTGTCTTGGGCCAAGGCGGTTATTTTCCCGATCTTCAAGAAGGGAGCAAGAGACGATTCGGCATGTTATAGGCCCATTTCGCTCCTTGACTCCACGGCCAAAATCTTGGGGAAAGTTGTCATCGCACACCTAACAGAGTGACTCGATCAAGCAAGTAAAGTTTCCGACCTCGAATATGGCTTTAGGCAAGGGAAAGGTACGCTGGGCCAATGCCTTAAATCTCCTCTTGGTGATAGGGAAGTATGCAGTCGCTAAGCACGGGGATCTCCATCTGGCCTTTATGAACCTAACCTCGGCTTTCGACCTTGTTAACAGATCAAAACTCTTGGTGACCCTCCAAGACATAGAGTTAGATGCTGACATGATCTCTTTTCTGGCGGCCATCCACGAAAACACAACAGCGGCAGTGCGCTTTGACGAAGATGGTACCTTAACTGATTCTTGGCCAGTTAAAAGAGGGGTACGACAGGGGTGTATCTTGCCCCCCTTGCTGTTCACACTCTAAATTAACAAGTTAGGGGACTCCCTGATTTCTTGCTGTAAAGATATCCCTAGAGCAGGCACCAAAATGATTCCCGTACTTTTGTATGTCGACGATGCAGTGTTGGTGGCAAGAACTGCAAGGGGGCTGCAAATGCTTTTAAATTGTTTTATAGATTTTATGGAGTCCTTGGACTTAATCACCAACCTTAAAAAGTCACATGCTATGTCCTTAGGTTCAAGGAGGGCAATGAACATCAAATTCTATTGCTAGGATGAAGAATTTGTAAAAGTCCCCGCTTTTCCATACTTAGGGGTTCTTTTTGATGACCGGCGCACATGGTGCACGCAGCGTACACACAAAAAGAATGTATTAGCCAGAGCTTCAGGGGCTATTTTAGACTTTGCTAAAAGAATTGGATCAATACCACTCCCCACGCTTATGAAGATTTACAATGCCAAGTGTCTCCCTATAGCGACATATGGGAGAGATATCTGGGGATACACAGATGCCAGAGAAATCCAGGGGGCTGAAAACTCTTTTTTGCGTAGAGCGCTGTGGGTCCCAGCTTCCACGCCAATTTTTAACATACATGAGGAGCTAGGAGTAAGTTTTATTTATGACCAGGCTGCGGTTGCCCCTTTATTGTGTTGGCTGAGAATTTGGGCACAACCCACAGCAAATCTTAACCAATTGCTTATCCAAGATTGCCTTTGCTTAGATAAGGTGTTAGATATCCCATGGACTAGATACATTAAGGACCAGATGGAAACCCTTGGCTGCTCCGATTTATTCTTGGGACCTATAGCATTGGGCAAACCAGTCTTAAGGGACCTCAGGCAGCAGTTGTTAGTTAGACGTATGTCACTAAGGGAGGAGAATGAATTGAAAAAATCCATGGTGAGAAATTTTGTCACACTGAGCCTGGGTAGACAGTTGCAACGATACTTAACCTATATAAACAAACCATACGATCTGTTCTAATAAGATTTTGGCATAATATGGTCCCCTGGCTCCTAGCGTTTCCCAAAGGGTATTTCAAAGAAGGAACATTTAATCCTTGCTCCTGTGATAACTTCTCTGACCAGAACACCTTTCATATAATATTTTTCTGTGCATATTATAATTCACTACGCAGAAAATGTATTATTTCTCTACTTAGAGGCTGTAACTTTGAACAAGTTAAGCCGGCGCTGGCATACTTGCAAATTCTAGCGTCAACTATGGTCTGTTTCGAGGTAGCAAGTTTTCTAACAGGAGCAATCAGGCATAGGAATAGGTTACCCTTGAACCACTCTGTGGACTCTGTTTTGAACCATGTTATTTAAAATGTCTTCTTATATGTGACACTGGATAAGAGCAAGAT
Organism: Lissotriton vulgaris; assembly: GCF_964263255.1. Taxonomy (NCBI): domain Eukaryota; kingdom Metazoa; phylum Chordata; class Amphibia; order Caudata; family Salamandridae; genus Lissotriton; species Lissotriton vulgaris. The sequence continues at coordinate 483,077,806 of NC_141693.1, read as the reverse complement.
GGGCTAATTTTATCTTATTTATTTAACTCCCAGGCCTAATTTTTATGTGTTGGTGGGTTGCATTTTTATTCCCCCCGCTATGGATTTATGGGGTGTCCTTTACTTTGCATGAAGTGTCCTGTAACCCTATGAAGTGCATTTTAACCCATTGTAAACAATGACCCTGAATAGAGCAAGACTCTACGAAGAATGATAATTGTCTTATTGTTCTTTTAAAAAATCTTATGTCTGTCATACAGTCACAAGATGGAGGAATTTAACTGATTCTACATTTATGTATTTTATGTTTGTAGATTTGATCTTTCCTGTTTTGTTATCTGTACTTTGATGGTTTTAATCAACCGAATAAAGTTAACTCTGACTGACTGACTGACATAAAGACGATATGCTGATTCAAAATCAATTCAAAGGCAATGGCAAATTGATTTTAAGAAATAATTTATGTATTTATACAGAGATGTAAACTGTTAATTATGCAACCATTAGAAACATATTGATAATATTTGTTACGGTGCTAAGTAGAAAACGTGTATACAACAGTCTGTTTTCTATTTTCACTGACTGCTAAATTATTGCACATGTCACTAAGTAAAAAAGAAAAAAAATGGTGGAAAAGAGGGAGTGAAGCTGTGAGGTGCATCATGTGATCAAGGCCCTCCGGGGTTGAAATGCGTAATGGCGATAAGCTGCTAAAGGAAAAATAAAGACATTCTTGCACTTACTTGGCGTCCACGCTACAATCTTTGGTGACAAGCTGCTGAAGAGGAACAAGGGAATCTGTTCCCGAAACGCGTAGTGTGAATTGTCGATTTTGCAAAATAAAACACGACTGTTGAAAAAGTCTTTGTTGAGTCCATGGCTGCTGTTTTCTCAAGAGATACACAGCGGGTGTTTTGGTAGTTGGAGGCTCGCCTGTCTCGCCGTGGACCGCCGTCGAGAGAGGCAAGGGAAAGGCGACGTCGGTGCTTTCATACTGGCTTATGGATTGAATATATATATATATATATATATATATATATATATATATATATATATGCCAAACAGCACCCAATTACACCGTAGAGACGGATAAAAACCAGGACACGGACCACACGGCAAGTTTCCAAAATTAAGGTGCTTTATTCTCCCATCAGACAGACATGACGCGTTTCGTCTGGTTACCCCGGACTTGATCACATGGCATGTCGGGACCACCACAGTGCATATATACTGTTTTCAATTGACTTGGGCTCCTCCCTTCTTTACCCGCATCGCGGCGGCGGCTTTTCCCGCTGTGTGCGGCAATTTGCGAAAAGCCGCGTTATGTGACGAGCTCAGCTCGTCATCCGCACACGACTACCGTGGCTGATGACGAGCTCAGCTCGTCATCAGCAGCGAAGCGGTTAAAAAGGATATAGAAAACAGACTTTGGTGATTATCTAAATATAAATATAAATAGATACATGCAATTTGATAAGTCTATAAATACAAAAGTCTTTCCCTCCAAAGATATGAAAAAAACGGAGCGAAAATTTAGACCATATATGCAATTAATAATGGAAGGTGCTGCAGATATAATGGGCAAGTGCCCATAATTACAAAGGAGAATATATCCTATGTCTACCAGATATTCAATTTGGTTTGTAGGTCAATGCCTTCATACTACATCGAATATATAATTATAAAAACCGTCCTATTTTGCATATAGTCCAAAGCTGAAAAATAACAGTAAGGAGCCCATATAGAAAGAGAAAACAGTTAAATATTCTAATTTGTATAAATAAACCCACATAGTGCAAAATGAAAGATCTAATCATTATTCGAATCCTTAATAACTGATAAGAAGCAAATTTCATCAATTTTTGACATCATATTCAATAACAATATATAACAATAATTCATATGTACAATAGAGTATATAACCATTTCTATGTCTCTTATCATTCACCCATTTAAGGTGAAAGTGACTAGTGCAAAACCAAAGAAAATCAGAGCATCTAATCATGAATGCCACATAGTCTCATATCTTATTCATATTAGTTACAGTTAATCAAATTATAACTATAACATCCCTCTTTTTCTCAGTCATATAGTATCTCAATATCTGGAGGTGTATATAAGGAGGCATCAAAGATGTAAAGTGGCAAGTGCAATGAAGAAGGAACAAACATGGCCCTAGAAATATCAGAATGCAAAGCTCACACAGCATGACTGTCCATATATATATATATTCATACAACAATATACAATAATTCGCGCTCTCAGGATGCAATGAAAGGGTACTTTATTGAGCAATAAACTACCCTTTCATTGCATCCTGAGTGTGGGACTTTTTGGATATTGTTGTTTGAATCTTGATGCTGGTTCAACTCTACCGGCTTTTTCGCGCCACCGAACCACGGGCGGAGCTCCCAGGAGGAGCATCTGGATCGTGGAATATTTATATATATATATATATATATATATATATATATATATATATATATATATATATTACCTACTGGTGGCTGCCAGTAGGTAGTGATAGTTAGAACCTAGTTTCCATAGGAAAAGGATTTTTTGATTTGCTAATAACTTTCGCGTCGTTTGACAAATCTTCGCGAAATTCTCCAATAAAAAAGGTCTATCCAGGTCAGCTCCTATCCTGAAAGTTTGGGGGTGATTCGTCAAGCGGGGGATGAGAAAAAGGGGGGTCCCATGTTAAATTTCCATGGTATAAATCTGTTCGGTAGTTGTTGAGAAATTAAAAAAAATAAAAGTTTAGATATCTGGGGCAGCTGTTGGTTCGCTCACCCTCCCGACCATGAGATTCACTGTGATTGGCTGCCACGACCATGAGCTTCACTGTGATTGGCTGCCAACATTTCAAACCAGGTAGTGTTGGCAGCCGTCTTACAAGAAAACAGTCAAAAAAAGATTAAAAAAGAAGTAAAGGGGGCAGGGTGGAAACACACTGACAATATAGTGAGCAAAGTCTCCGTAGAGACCGAAACGCGTAAGGTGTTGCTGGCTTGCTGTGATATAATGAAATCAACAGAACAAATCTTCGTAAAACGTGTGGTTTAATTGGCAAACCCGAGAGTGCATGAAGAAAAATTCCCGAGGGGAAAACGAAGCTAATTGAAAACGCGGCTGGGTCTCGCCTTCGCGTGCATCGTCTCAGCGCGCCCGGAGGCCTGGTGGTTGGATCAAAACAGAGGTGATATATATATATATATATATATATATATATATATATATATATTTATTTGAGCCCAATTGTGTCTTGAAGCGTGACATTTTAATTCATCATGCAGCAAGTAAACGCCCAACGCGTTTCAGTGCCGGAACACCTTGATCACGGGTAAAGGAACTGTTTACAGAGTAACAATACATATAGTGCACAAAAGTGCAAATAGAAGTAGGACTGCTGTGTCACTACGTTCAGGTTGCTTTGGCAGACATATTGAAGTGGTCTATTAAGACGCTTTCAAGTCTTAATAAAGTTTTTTCAATTTATGCAAAAAAAACACAATTTACTATTGCTCCAATAGTGTTGAGGTATTTAAACAGAAATATACAATACGGTGTAATACCTTCCAAATCAAATGCAAGTGCAAAAAATATATATATAGTGATATATACAGTGAATAACTGATTCAATTATTATATAATTATATAGTTCCTAAAAACTGATAATAATGTCAGAAATACGCATTATTACTCCCCTGTATTTGGAGAGAGAGCAGGTTTCCTGCTCTCTCTTCCAAATACCAAAGCAAAGTTTACTATGGCAGGGCGGGAACCGCGAGGCTCCCGCCCTGCCATAGCAAACTGCAGTTTCCCGGGGTTGTGCACCCCGGGATACTGCAGGAGCTGGCCCCGGGGGGTGGTGGTCCCCAGGACCTTGACAGGGCTCCAGGAGGGGGCCGCACAGCCCCCTCCCATCATTACGAAAGCCCCGGGGAGGTGGTGGTCCCTGGGGCTGGGGGGTCCGTCACTGAGCCCCTAATTTTAATATTTGGAGCCCCGGGGAGGTGGCGGTCCCTGAAGTGTGTAGGGGGGCTCGAGCCCCCCACACATTTTTCTTTTTTTAATTAAAAAAACACAAGCCCCTGGGGTGGCGGACCCCGGAGCTGCAGGGGGGCCGTGATCCACCTGCAAATATTTTGTTAAAGCCCCAGGGTGTGGTGGTCCCTGGGGCTTGGGGGGCCTTTGAGTCCCCCACCCATGTAGTTTACAAACCCCGGGGGTGGCAGGCCCTGGGGCTGGGGTGGCTGTGAGCCCCCGCACATATTTTTTAAAAGCCCCAGGAGTGGCGGTTACCGGGGCTGGGGGGCCCCTCTGGACCCTCAATTGCAATAAATATATTGCCCCTGGGACTTGGCCCACCCGGGGGCTAAATAGTAACAAAGGGCGGTAGCCCGCGATTCGTTTTTGTTTTTTTCGTGGCCGGATCCGCGGATCCGTCGCGCATTTTGCCGATTTTTTATTTTTAAATATATTTTTTTGGGCCCTGGGAGTCCTTGTGGGACCCCCTAAGCAGGCCTAGGGGGTCAGGGTGTTTCCACCCTGCCCCCTTTTTGTGTTTTGTGCCTTAAGTTTACTGATTTCTTGTGCCTCGGTTCTACTGAGTCACAAGATGGGGGCCAACACTTCCTGGTTTGAAGTGTTGACAGTCAATTAGCATAAAGCTCGTGATCAGGAGTGTGCACGGATCCTGCGCGGCCATAGATATCGAAACTTTTTTAATTTTCTTTTTCTCAGCAACTTCTGAATGGATTTCCACCATTTAACAAAAAGGGTTCTTTCTGAACCAAGGGCTACCTTTTTCCGTAATTTTGTGTAATTCCGTTCAGCAGTTTGGGCAGTAGATGTGCATGGGGAAAAGATGTTTTGTGACTCCCTTTTTTTCTGGGCCCCTGCTTGACAAATCACCCCAAAACTTTCAAGATAGGAGCGGACCGGAGGGGGCAACGAGTTTTGAAAATTTCGTGAAGATTCATCAACCGGCACCAAAGTTATTGTGAATAGAATGTTGCCAATTTCCTATGGAAAATAGGACCTAACTACAACTACCCAATGGCGACCGCCAGTAGGTAATATATATATTTATATAAATATATTACCTACTGGCGGTCGCCAGTAGGTATATATAGTTAGGATTTTTTCTCTATGGAACTTTTGAAAATTCTATGTCTAATAACTTTGGCGTTTGTGGACGGAATCGGCTGAAATTTTCAGGAAAATGGCACATTTTGTTTTTGAGCAGCCCCTGAAAATTTGGGGGGGTTCCGTCAAGGGGGGGCCGAGAAAAAAGGGGGGTCCCAAAACGCGTTTTTCCCATTCATTTTTCCATAGGGCGTTTGGCCTCACTTTTAGCTCGAACGGCTAAATGGATTTGCACGAAACTTGGGAAAATTGTAGGGACTGTTAGCCCGATGTGCCTTTGCTGGGTCTCAATATATGTGCTCCAGTGGATTTTGAGAAATTAACGTTTAAAACAACAGATATATCTGTGACAGCGTCCCGGATAGCGCACCAGTTCGCGTACTTTTCGCGTAACGGAGCTTTGCGAAGCGAAGCTGATTGGCTCTCCGGTGTCTGTCAACATTCTAAACAGTCCGGAGCGGGCGCCATCTTGTCTCTCGGTAGGATCGAGAGACAAGAGGAGGCCAAAACGAAGGGGGAAATGAAGGAAAGGGGGCAAGGTAGACCCCTTCTGACCCCCTAGGATTGATGAGGGGGATATTAAAGTGCCCCGCGGGGCCAAAAAAAAAAAAAAAAATTGCGATTTTTTGTCATAGAGGCGCAAATCGGTACGTGAACCGGGCAGCTAACCGGGCAGCTAACCGGCAGCGTAACAGTAGTCTGAGGAGAAGCTGGTTGGCTGTCAACATTGTAAACAGTCCAGAGCGGCCGCCATCTTGTCTCTCGGTAGGATCGAGAGACAAGAGGTGGTGAAAAACGAAGGGGGAAATGAAGGAAAGGGGGCAAGGTAGACCCCTCCTGACCCCCTAGGATTGATGAGGGGGATATTAAAGTGCCCCGCGGGGCAAAAAAAAAAAAAAAAATTGCGATTTTTCGCCGTAGAGGCGCGTCCCGGTACGCGAACCGGGCAGCTAACTGGGCAGCTAACCGGCAGTGTAACAGGAGTCTGAGGAGAAGCTGATTGGCTGTCAACATTGTAAACAGTCCGGAGTGGCCGCCATCTTGTCTCTCGGTAGGATCGAGAGACAAGAGGTGGTGAAAAACGAAGGGGGAAATGAAGGAAAGGGGGCAAGCTAGACCCCTCCTGACCCCCTAGGATTGATGAGGGGGATATTAAAGTGCCCCGCGGGGCAAAAGAAAAAAAAATTGCGATTTTTCGCGGTAGAGGCGCTTCCCGGTACGCCATTTTTTGTCGTAGAGGCGCAAATCGGTACGTGAACCGGGCAGCTAACCGGGCAGCTAACCGGCAGCGTAACAGGAGTCTGAGGAGAAGCTGATTGGCTGTCAACATTGTAAACAGTCCGGAGCGGCCGCCATCTTGTCTCTCGGTAGGATCGAGAGACAAGAGGTGGTGAAAAACGAAGGGGGAAATGAAGGAAAGGGGGCAAGGTAGACCCCTCCTGACCCCCTAGGATTGATGAGGGTGATATTAAAGTGCCCCGCGGGGCAAAAAAAATAAATAATAATAATTACGATTTTTCGCCGTAGAGGCGCGTCCCGGTACGCGAACCGGGCAGCTAACTGGGCAGCTAACCGGCAGCGTAACGGGAGTCTGAGGAGAAGCTGATTGGCTGTCAACATTGTAAACAGTCCGGAGCGGCCGCCATCTTGTCTCTCGGTAGGATCGAGAGACAAGAGGTGGTGAAAAACGAAGGGGGAAATGAAGGAAAGGGGGCAAGGTAGACCCCTCCTGACCCCCTAGGATTGATGAGGGGGATATTAAAGTGCCCCGCGGGGCAAAAGAAAAAAAAAAAAGAGGCGCTTCCCGGTACGCCAACCGGGCAGCTAACCGGCAGCGTAACGGGAGTCCCACATCTTGTGTTTTTGGAGCGTCCGGTTTGCGTACCTGGTAGCGTTCCGGTAAGCGTAACAAGGGGAAAACCAAGAGAAACAGTAAAATAAAATTTAAAGGAATAGATTTCCACCAAACTTGGCAAAATTAGAGGGACTGTTTGTTTGATGTGCCTTTGCAAGGCCTCAAGATATGTGCACGTGTGGATTTTGTCTAATTAAGGTTAAAAAAATATATATATATCTGTAAGCGTGCTCTGGCGCGCTTACGTTACGGGTTTTGTTTGCGCTGCAGAGACGATACGTCACGTTTATGCGACGCGTCATGAGGCGTCTCACGTGGCTACGTGATACGTCACGTAATAAAGAATATATTTTACAGCTATAGATATTAGCTTTTAAAAAACCAATGAAATTCACTGAAAAAACCATAGGTTATAGACCATATATAGTTAGGAATTTGCATTTACAAAACCTTGAAAATTCACTGAAAAAAACATAGGTTATAGACCATATATAGTTAGGAATTAGCATTTACAAAACCTTAAAAATTCACTGAAAAAACCATAGGTTATAGACTATATATAGTTAGGGATTAGCATTTACAAAACCTTATTTTACTCGCACAAAACCATTGAAATTCGCATATATAGTTAGTTGCACTAACTATATATCGCGCACCCGCAATCCACTGCTGATGATGTCACATATTACATCATTCATGACATGGTCAGTGACATCACTGATGACATCACTGATGACATCTCAAATGACATCACTGATGACATCACTGATGACATCTCAAATGATATCACTGATGACATCACTGATGACATCTCATTTGACATTACTGATTACATCACTGATGATATCATTTATGTGATATTACAATGAACATCTTCAGACTCTAATATATCCTTAGATACAATCAGTATAAACAGACACTCACAGACTGTCACTTATCCATGGAGTTACTCACACACCTAGTCAGTCATGCAAAGAATCAATCACACCTCCATTTTCTCAACTATACAGTTATTCACACCTTACTTATTCAAACATATACTAACACATATTTACTCTCTTATACAATCCCTGATACATGTTCACAATGATCCATACAGCCACTCACACATTCACTGGCTCTTATGCACAGTTATTTATATATGTCAACTCTCACATGTACTGTGTTTTACATATGTACTTACTTTGACATGTAGCACTGAGAAATCCATTCACTCACCAATACACTCATGCAGACAGTCAACCGCCCATACAGCTGTTTTCACATGCACTTTTGAACCCATACATATAGTGAATCAACTACTCACACATCTATGCACAGAGTCACACACCTCCCAGCCACCCACACACACACTCAGTCTCCCATACAAATACTTGGGCAACCAATCAATAACCCATATAGTTACTCATATAGCTACTGATCAACACATGCAGCAGTTTACAGAACAACAGACATAATGATGCACAAATTAAGACAGTTTAGTCACTAACCCATGCACTCAGTGAGACACATTTATTCATTCTCTCATACAGTCAGTCATGCACCTACTAAATCCTTCATCCAGACACTTATATATCCACTCATTCTTCAATATGTAAGACATAATTTAACTTTACAGAAACATACAGTCACTGGGTGTTGTCATCAGTGATGTCATCAGTGATGTCATTTGAGATGTCATCAGTGATGTCACTGACCATGTCATGAATGATGAAATATGTGACATCATCAGCAGTGGATTGCGGGTGCGCGATATATAGTTAGTGCAACTAACTATATATGCGAATTTCAATGGTTTTGTGCGAGTAAAATAAGGTTTTGTAAATGCTAATCCCTAACTATATATGGTCTATAACCTATGGTTTTTTCAGTGAATATATATATATATATATATATATATATATATATATATATATATATATATATATATATATATATGTATTTGTCACAAAAACTCCTCCCCGACAAAGAAGAGCAGAGACCCAAGGGGAACAGTTGGAGGCCCTTTAATGAAAGAAGTGGCGGATGCATTTCTGGCCGTTGTTAGCCGTCGTCAGCGCCCAAAGCCTCCACAGATGAGATACACTTTGCTGGTAAGTTCTGCCTCTTAAGAACTCGTTGTTGTGAGTCCACACCGCCCTCTGATATATATATATCTCCAAAAAGATCACTCAGAGGTTTTAGCAATTAACCAGAAGTTGGTTTTAATTCAGGTACGCGTTTTGCTTGCACAGCAAGCTTGGTCAAGCTGTGCAGGCAAAACGTGTTAACTGGATTAAAACCAACTTCTGGCGATTTTATAAAACCTCTGAGTGAGGACTTTGGCACCGATTGAGGTTGTGGCACCCTGAAGTTCCGTAGCTTTTACTACAAAGACCAGAATGCTTAGCTACTACCTATGTGGGTGGGACGTGAACTTTAAATAAAAACAGGTGTGTCTGAAAGTATGCCGGGTCCTTCATTGCTCAGCCAGTGATCAAGGGCGGGACGACGCCCGAAACGCGTTTGGCACGAGAAGGAATGGGGGCTTTACAGGCTGTCACTTTGCTACCGGCAGCAAGCTGTGCGTACACCCCCTCATGTGTGGCTTTTCCATATTGGGCAACCTTTGTTTTTGGAAATTGAGCGGCTCGCCGGGTCGCGGAAAAGCCCCGCTGCTGCTTCTGGCGGATCTGCGCTGCTCGTGGAACGAGAGCGGTGACCAGAATGAGGGGGGCCTGAGCTGCTGGCATATATTGGCAGTGTGATGGTTGTGTTTTGGCCTCTATTCACCCACTTGGGAATGACATTTGAACTTTGTAAGGACTTTGGCACCGATTGAGGTTGTGGCACCCTGAAGTTCCGTAGCTTTTACTACAAAGACCAGAATGCTTAGCTACTACCTATGTGGGTGGGACGTGAACTTTAAATAAAAACAGGTGTGTCTGAAAGTATGCCGGGTCCTTCATTGCTCAGCCAGTGATCAAGGGCGGGACGACGCCCGAAACGCGTTTGGCACGAGAAGGAATGGGGGCTTTACAGGCTGTCACTTTGCTACCGGCAGCAAGCTGTGCGTACACCCCCTCATGTGTGGCTTTTCCATATTGGGCAACCTTTGTTTTTGGATATATATATATATATATATATATATATATATATATATATATATATATATATATATATATATATGTATGTATTTGTCACAAAAACTCCTCCCCGATAAAGAAGAGCAGAGACCCAAGGGGAACAGTTGGAGGCCCTTTAATGAAAGAAGTGGCGGATGCATTTCTGGCCGTTGTTAGCCGTCGTCAGCGCCCAAAGCCTCCACAGATGAGATACACTTTGCTGGTAAGTTCTGCCTCTTAAGAACTCGTTGTTGTGAGTCCACACCGCCCTCTGATATATATATATCTCCAAAAAGATCACTCAGAGGTTTTAGCAATTAACCAGAAGTTGGTTTTAATTCAGGTACGCGTTTCGCTTGCACAGCAAGCTTGGTCAAGCTGTGCAGGCAAAACGTGTTAACTGGATTAAAACCAACTTCTGGCGATTTTATAAAACCTCTGAGTGATCACTTTATTGACTTTATTTGGAAATACTATGTTCGGCGCCCTCTGCTGGCTGCAAGCGATCCACTGCACAGGGCGAGGAAAGGAGAAAGGAGCAGAAACGGAATGATATTCAAATATATATATCACTGCTCCCTAATTCCTCCCACAAAGGAATCGGCACTCAGGTATTTGTTTGCACCCCCTTCATTAAAATAATAAATGTATCCAGTGAGTGACGATTCCTTTGTGGGAAGAATTCCGGAGCTGTGATTTTGACCGCAGGTTCACCTCCGCGCTACGAGGCACCTGTTCATGAGTGCTCAGGCAAAGGTTGTCTTGGAGCAGCTAATAGCTAATGTATATATATATATATATATATTCACTGAAAAAACCATAGGTTTTAGGCCATATATAGTTAGGGGTTAGCATTTACAAAACCTTAATTTACTCGCACAAAACCATAGAAATTCGCATATATAGTTAGTTGCAATAACTATATATCGCGCACCCGCAATCCACTGCTGATGATGTCACATATTACATAATAAATTACATGGTCAGTGACATCACTGATGACATCACTGATGACATCTCAAATGACATCACTGATGACATCACTGATGACATCTCAAATGACATCTCAAATGACATCACTGATTTCATCACTGATGACAACTCAAATGACATCACTGACAACATCACTGATGACATCAATCATGTGATAATACGATCAACCTCTTCAGACTCTAATATAACCTTAGATACACTCAGAGTAAACAGACACTAACAGACTGTCACTCATCCATGGCGTTACTCACACACCTAGTCAGTCATGCACTGAATCAATCACACCTCCATTTCATCAACTATACAGTTATACACACCTTACTTATTCAAACATATACTAACACATATTTACTCTCTTATACAATTCCTGATACAAGTTTTCAATGATCCATTCAGCCACTCACACATTCACTGGCTCTTATACACAGTAATTTATATATGTGAACTCTCACATGTACTGTGTTTTACATATTTACTTACTTTGACATGTAGCACTGAGATATCCATTCACTCACTAATACACTCGTACACAGTCAACCACCCATACAGCTGTTTCAACATGCAGTTTTGAACCCATAGATCGAGTGAATCAACTGTTCACACATGTATACACAGAGTCACACACCTCCCAGCCACCCCCACACACACACTTACTCTCCCATAGAAATACTTAGGCAACCAATCAATAACCCATATAGTTACTCATATAGCTACTGATTAACACATGCAGCACTTCATAGAACAACAGATATAATGATGCACAAATTAAGACAGTTTAGTCACTAACCCATGCACTAAGTGAGACACATTTAATCACTCTCTCATACAGTCAGTCATGCACCTACTAAATCCTTCATCCAGACACTTATACATCCACTCATTCTTCAATATGTAAGACATATTTTGACTTTTCAGAAACATACAGTCACTGGATGTTGTCATTTGAGATGTCATCAGTGATGTCATCAGTGATGTCATTTGAGATGTCATCAGTGATGTCATCAGTGATGTCACTGACCATGTCATTAATGATGTAAGATGTGACATCATCAGCAGTGGATTGCGGGTGCGCAATATATAGTTATTGCAACTAACTATATATGCGAATTTCTATGGTTTTGTGCGAGTAAATTAAGGTTTTGTAAATGCTAACCCCTAACTATATATGGCCTAAAACCTATGGTTTTTTCAGTGAATTTCAATGGTTTTTTAATAGCAAATATCAAAAGCTGTCAAATGTGAAGTACGTGATAGGTAAAAACATTTTCGTATTTATGCACGCTGATGTACTTTGAACGCTCCCCCCCCCCTCGCTTTTCTCTTAGCAGTACTCTCTCTTTGCAGATAGTGAAGGGTAGTTAACGCAGGCCGCTGCCCCCGTTCTAATCCGTCGTGTCTGCTTCTCTCTCCATTTGATTGATTGTTATCCAAGCATTTACTGTTTTAGAATTGGTTCTCTTTGGTTCATTCTCTATTTACAAACAAGCACAGAGTCGCAATACTCTGTTTAGTCTTTGCAGATAGTGAAAAATCGTTTTAAAAAACAAAAGGAATCGAGCAAAATCAGTAGGCCACTAATGGGATCTCTTTTTGACCTAGCTAAAATAGAAACATTAAGAACAACCCCTCATGAGAAATACGAAACTAGTGAGATGAACTGAGCTCCACACGATGATGGCTGCAAGACAGCTCGGCTCCGCCACCCACCCCACCCAAAATAACGACAATCCCTATGCAAATATTATAAATATATACAACACACTAGCAAAGTAACAAGGTAAAACATTTTATTAAATAACTATTTACATAACTATTTTATACTTTTAGTTGCCCGATCCGGCTAGCTCAATCGATCGAGCATGAGACTCATGCACTCTGATCTCCTTGGCCTCAGTCAAGCATCAATAGTAAAATTTTAATACATGAGTGTTCGTTCATGGTTTTGGTCCCTGAGTTGCTTCGATTTCACTGCCTTGCACAAATGGCATAAGTCCCGGATGTTGGGTGCCATACTTCAGAGTTCTGAGCAGCGCTTGTAACACTGTCTAAACCTTATTTGCACCTGCTGCAGCTTCACTATTCTCAAAGTAAGTGGGGGCCGTTTGTGGACCTGACTGCATTTGAAAACAATGTGATAAGGTACCTCCCTAAACCGCTTGACGGAGGCCCCCGAGGGGCGGTGTCATGGCACGGACTCGGAGAAGACGCTTGGCTCCGACCCCCTCCCCAAGTCTTATAGCCCTGGTGTAGCCTGAGATCGCACCCGACATAGGCGGCCGGCTCCCGGGGTCAAGCTGTCTTTGACGTTTTGTAGCCTTTCGAATTCTATCCTTAGACGGCATTGTCTAATTCCCAAATAATCTGCAGTTGAATCTGTGGTGAAATATAATAAAAAATGTATTAACCACTATTACCAAACAGTAAATCAATAACAGTAAGAACTAGATTCGACAATGCTATAAAAAAAAAATAAAGTATGCACAAGGGTGCAGGGGGTATCACTTTGACATCCTCTGACACCCTCAAAACAGGCACAGGTGCCATGTGGCAAGCAAACCAGCCCTAAGGGCAGGTCTGCCTTTCACATGACATAGGTGTGCGAGCACACATGTGCATGCACAGCGGAATCGGTATTTTACCATGAAGTTTGATTTCATGCTAAAATACCGATTCGTTAAGGTCTTTGGGACTCAGAAGACTCCCCCCTACATAACAAATTAACAGAATCGGTAAAATTACCGATTCGGTATTTTACCGAACAAATAATTTTTCCGATTCTATAAATGTAGATTTACCTACACGTGGCCTTGGATTTAAGCCCCTACATACCGATTTGCCATTTAACGATCGGAAACGGCCGAAAACGGCCGTAACCGGTCGGTAAATGGCCTGAAACAACCACCTACATCTGGCCCTAAGTGTGCATGCATTTGATTTCAAACAAAGTTTTAAAACATTTTATGTAAAACAATAATACACCTAGTGCCAGATGTAGGTAAATCACATTTACCGATTTTGAAATACCGAATATTACCGAATTTTACCGATTCGGTATTTCAAAATCGGTAAATGGGATGTAAGTACCAACATCTGATTTATTACCGATTCCTTAAAAATTCGGTATTTACCGATTCGGTAAATAGCGAATCGGTATTTGCTATTGAATCCTAAGGGCCTTGAAGCCCATAGGATTCAATTCAAATACCGATTCAGTATTTACCGAATCGGTAAATACCGAATTTGTCAAGGGTGCAGGAGGTATCACTTTGACACCATCTAGCACCCCCAAAACGGGCATGTGTGCAATGTGGCACACAGACATGCCCTAAGGACACGTCTCTCTGTCACATGGCATATGTGTACATGCATAGATGTGCATGTACACAGGAATCGGTATTTTACCATGGATTTGTATTCCATGGCAAAATACCGATTCTGAAAGCCATGTGCCACTGGAAAATTGGCTACCCACATTTCAATCTTGCATTTTCGGTAAAATTACCGAATCGGTAAAATTACCGATTCGATAAAATTACCGAAAACGCAACATTTAAGGGCAAATTAATTAATTTTACACATGGGGACGTATTTACAAGGCCCTTGAACCCGGGGGAAGTTACTTGAAATTGCTAAGCACACATAGGAGAGTATCTACAATGCCCGTGCAACACTTATGCATCATTTTTTACATGTACACCGTAACATTAACAAAACAATTACATCATATATCTGTTCCGCAAAAGCGACACATTGCAGGAGTCACATCATTTTACCATCAAAAACAATTTCACCTTTTGGTGACTCTTCCATTCTGAACATTGTCCCACAATCCGTTTGACCTGAAACGATTACACAAATAAAACATTTGTGACTTTTAAATTTCCGGAGAAGTATAATTCACCAATACCTTAAGAAACATGGAAGTGGTGAAAAAAGCCAAGCTTGACGTTACGGCAGCCACAAGGTAGCTAGGCTCCGCCACCCCCCCACTGCTCCAAGCATGTCTGTCCCACCGCCCGCCACGCCCATTAACGGTAACATGAAATAGATACAAATCAGCAGATACCTACCCCCATTTCGGAAACTCCCGAAGTGCAACAGGGCCACGGTTACGCCCATCCGGAAGATGAGGCCTCGACACGTGCAGGGCAGCCGTGGGGTGGATATATATATATATATATATATATATATATATATATATATATATATATATATATATATATATATATATATATATATATATATATATATGTATTTGTCACAAAAACTCCTCCCCGACAAAGAAGAGCAGAGACCCAAGGGGAACAGTTGGAGGCCCTTTAATGAAAGAAGTGGCGGATGCATTTCTGGCCGTTGTTAGCCGTCGTCAGCGCCCAAAGCCTCCACAGATGAGATACACTTTGCTGGTAAGTTCTGCCTCTTAAGAACTCGTTGTTGTGAGTCCACACCGCCCTCTGATATATATATATCTCCAAAAAGATCACTCAGAGGTTTTAGCAATTAACCAGAAGTTGGTTTTAATTCAGGTACGCGTTTCGCTTGCACAGCAAGCTTGGTCAAGCTGTTCAGGCAAAACGTGTTAACTGGATTAAAACCAACTTCTGGCGATTTTATAAAACCTCTGAGTGAGGACTTTGGCACCGATTGAGGTTGTGGCACCCTGAAGTTCCGTAGCTTTTACTACAAAGACCAGAATGCTTAGCTACTACCTATGTGGGTGGGACGTGAACTTTAAATAAAAACAGGTGTGTCTGAAAGTATGCCGGGTCCTTCATTGCTCAGCCAGTGATCAAGGGCGGGACGACGCCCGAAACGCGTTTGGCACGAGAAGGAATGGGGGCTTTACAGGCTGTCACTTTGCTACCGGCAGCAAGCTGTGCGTACACCCCCTCATGTGTGGCTTTTCCATATTGGGCAACCTTTGTTTTTGGAAATTGAGCGGCTCGCCGGGTCGCGGAAAAGCCCTGCTGCTGCTTCTGGCGGATCTGCGCTGCTCGTGGAACGAGAGCGGTGACCAGAATGAGGGGGGCCTGAGCTGCTGGCATATATTGGCAGTGTGATGGTTGTGTTTTGGCCTCTATTCACCCACTTGGGAATGACATTTGAACTTTGTAAGGACTTTGGCACCGATTGAGGTTGTGGCACCCTGAAGTTCCGTAGCTTTTACTACAAAGACCAGAATGCTTAGCTACTACCTATGTGGGTGGGACGTGAACTTTAAATAAAAACAGGTGTGTCTGAAAGTATGCCGGGTCCTTCATTGCTCAGCCAGTGATCAAGGGCGGGACGACGCCCGAAACGCGTTTGGCACGAGAAGGAATGGGGGCTTTACAGGCTGTCACTTTGCTACCGGCAGCAAGCTGTGCGTACACCCCCTCATGTGTGGCTTTTCCATATTGGGCAACCTTTGTTTTTGGATATATATATATATATATATATATATATATATATATATATATATATATATATATATATATATATATATATATATATATATATATATATATATGTATTTGTCACAAAAACTCCTCCCCGATAAAGAAGAGCAGAGACCCAAGGGGAACAGTTGGAGGCCCTTTAATGAAAGAAGTGGCGGATGCATTTCTGGCCGTTGTTAGCCGTCGTCAGCGCCCAAAGCCTCCACAGATGAGATACACTTTGCTGGTAAGTTCTGCCTCTTAAGAACTCGTTGTTGTGAGTCCACACCGCCCTCTGATATATATATATCTCCAAAAAGATCACTCAGAGGTTTTAGCAATTAACCAGAAGTTGGTTTTAATTCAGGTACGCGTTTCGCTTGCACAGCAAGCTTGGTCAAGCTGTGCAGGCAAAACGTGTTAACTGGATTAAAACCAACTTCTGGCGATTTTATAAAACCTCTGAGTGATCACTTTATTGACTTTATTTGGAAATACTATGTTCGGCGCCCTCTGCTGGCTGCAAGCGATCCACTGCACAGGGCGAGGAAAGGAGAAAGGAGCAGAAACGGAATGATATTCAAATATATATATCACTGCTCCCTAATTCCTCCCACAAAGGAATCGGCACTCAGGTATTTGTTTGCACCCCCTTCATTAAAATAATAAATGTATCCAGTGAGTGACGATTCCTTTGTGGGAAGAATTCCGGAGCTGTGATTTTGACCGCAGGTTCACCTCCGCGCTACGAGGCACCTGTTCATGAGTGCTCAGGCAAAGGTTGTCTTGGAGCAGCTAATAGCTAATGTATATATATATATATATATATTCACTGAAAAAACCATAGGTTTTAGGCCATATATAGTTAGGGGTTAGCATTTACAAAACCTTAATTTACTCGCACAAAACCATAGAAATTCGCATATATAGTTAGTTGCAATAACTATATATCGCGCACCCGCAATCCACTGCTGATGATGTCACATATTACATAATAAATTACATGGTCAGTGACATCACTGATGACATCACTGATGACATCTCAAATGACATCACTGATGACATCACTGATGACATCTCAAATGACATCTCAAATGACATCACTGATTTCATCACTGATGACAACTCAAATGACATCACTGACAACATCACTGATGACATCAATCATGTGATAATACGATCAACCTCTTCAGACTCTAATATAACCTTAGATACACTCAGAGTAAACAGACACTAACAGACTGTCACTCATCCATGGCGTTACTCACACACCTAGTCAGTCATGCACTGAATCAATCACACCTCCATTTCATCAACTATACAGTTATACACACCTTACTTATTCAAACATATACTAACACATATTTACTCTCTTATACAATTCCTGATACAAGTTTTCAATGATCCATTCAGCCACTCACACATTCACTGGCTCTTATACACAGTAATTTATATATGTGAACTCTCACATGTACTGTGTTTTACATATTTACTTACTTTGACATGTAGCACTGAGATATCCATTCACTCACTAATACACTCGTACACAGTCAACCACCCATACAGCTGTTTCAACATGCAGTTTTGAACCCATAGATCGAGTGAATCAACTGTTCACACATGTATACACAGAGTCACACACCTCCCAGCCACCCCCCCACACACACTTACTCTCCCATAGAAATACTTAGGCAACCAATCAATAACCCATATAGTTACTCATATAGCTACTGATTAACACATGCAGCACTTCATAGAACAACAGATATAATGATGCACAAATTAAGACAGTTTAGTCACTAACCCATGCACTAAGTGAGACACATTTAATCACTCTCTCATACAGTCAGTCATGCACCTACTAAATCCTTCATCCAGACACTTATACATCCACTCATTCTTCAATATGTAAGACATATTTTGACTTTTCAGAAACATACAGTCACTGGATGTTGTCATTTGAGATGTCATCAGTGATGTCATCAGTGATGTCATTTGAGATGTCATCAGTGATGTCATCAGTGATGTCACTGACCATGTCATTAATGATGTAAGATGTGACATCATCAGCAGTGGATTGCGGGTGCGCAATATATAGTTATTGCAACTAACTATATATGCGAATTTCTATGGTTTTGTGCGAGTAAATTAAGGTTTTGTAAATGCTAACCCCTAACTATATATGGCCTAAAACCTATGGTTTTTTCAGTGAATTTCAATGGTTTTTTAATAGCAAATATCAAAAGCTGTCAAATGTGAAGTACGTGATAGGTAAAAACATTTTCGTATTTATGCACGCTGATGTACTTTGAACGCTTCCCCCCCCCTCGCTTTTCTCTTAGCAGTACTCTCTCTTTGCAGATAGTGAAGGGTAGTTAACGCAGGCCGCTGCCCCCGTTCTAATCCGTCGTGTCTGCTTCTCTCTCCATTTGATTGATTGTTATCCAAGCATTTACTGTTTTAGAATTGGTTCTCTTTGGTTCATTCTCTATTTACAAACAAGCACAGAGTCGCAATACTCTGTTTAGTCTTTGCAGATAGTGAAAAATCGTTTTAAAAAACAAAAGGAATCGAGCAAAATCAGTAGGCCACTAATGGGATCTCTTTTTGACCTAGCTAAAATAGAAACATTAAGAACAACCCCTCATGAGAAATACGAAACTAGTGAGATGAACTGAGCTCCACACGATGATGGCTGCAAGACAGCTCGGCTCCGCCACCCACCCCACCCAAAATAACGACAATCCCTATGCAAATATTATAAATATATACAACACACTAGCAAAGTAACAAGGTAAAACATTTTATTAAATAACTATTTACATAACTATTTTATACTTTTAGTTGCCCGATCCGGCTAGCTCAATCGATCGAGCATGAGACTCATGCACTCTGATCTCCTTGGCCTCAGTCAAGCATCAATAGTAAAATTTTAATACATGAGTGTTCGTTCATGGTTTTGGTCCCTGAGTTGCTTCGATTTCACTGCCTTGCACAAATGGCATAAGTCCCGGATGTTGGGTGCCATACTTCAGAGTTCTGAGCAGCGCTTGTAACACTGTCTAAACCTTATTTGCACCTGCTGCAGCTTCACTATTCTCAAAGTAAGTGGGGGCCGTTTGTGGACCTGACTGCATTTGAAAACAATGTGATAAGGTACCTCCCTAAACCGCTTGACGGAGGCCCCCGAGGGGCGGTGTCATGGCACGGACTCGGAGAAGACGCTTGGCTCCGACCCCCTCCCCAAGTCTTATAGCCCTGGTGTAGCCTGAGATCGCACCCGACATAGGCGGCCGGCTCCCGGGGTCAAGCTGTCTTTGACGTTTTGTAGCCTTTCGAATTCTATCCTTAGACGGCATTGTCTAATTCCCAAATAATCTGCAGTTGAATCTGTGGTGAAATATAATAAAAAATTTATTAACCACTATTACCAAACAGTAAATCAATAACAGTAAGAACTAGATTCGACAATGCTATAAAAAAAAAATAAAGTATGCACAAGGGTGCAGGGGGTATCACTTTGACATCCTCTGACACCCTCAAAACAGGCACAGGTGCCATGTGGCAAGCAAACCAGCCCTAAGGGCAGGTCTGCCTTTCACATGACATAGGTGTGCGAGCACACATGTGCATGCACACCGGAATCGGTATTTTACCATGAAGTTTGATTTCATGCTAAAATACCGATTCGTTAAGGTCTTTGGGACTCAGAAGACTCCCCCCTACATAACAAATTAACAGAATCGGTAAAATTACCGATTCGGTATTTTACCGAACAAATAATTTTTCCGATTCTATAAATGTAGATTTACCTACACGTGGCCTTGGATTTAAGCCCCTACATACCGATTTGCCATTTAACGATCGGAAACGGCCGAAAACGGCCGTAACCGGTCGGTAAATGGCCTGAAACAACCACCTACATCTGGCCCTAAGTGTGCATGCATTTGATTTCAAACAGTTTTAAAACATTTTATGTAAAACAATAATACACCTAGTGCCAGATGTAGGTAAATCACATTTACCGATTTTGAAATACCGAATATTACCGAATTTTACCGATTCGGTATTTCAAAATCGGTAAATGGGATGTAAGTACCAACATCTGATTTATTACCGATTCCTTAAAAATTCGGTATTTACCGATTCGGTAAATAGCGAATCGGTATTTGCTATTGAATCCTATGGGCCTTGAAGCCCATAGGATTCAATTCAAATACCGATTCAGTATTTACCGAATCGGTAAATACCGAATTTGTCAAGGGTGCAGGAGGTATCACTTTGACACCATCTAGCACCCCCAAAACGGGCATGTGTGCAATGTGGCAATCAAACACTAGGAGGGGACCTGCCCGCAGTAATTTTAGTCCATGGCCTTGGAGAGGTCCTTTGTATTATAAAAATTGTCCTGAACCCAAGCAAATCATATAACAAGTTTAATTTTATCAAAATTTATTTTTTATTTCTATGAATTCATTATCATTGTGTATAGATATAAATAGTTTAGCATCAAAATAAATAAGCATCTTGACAACAATTAAATGGTGGTTCTAACTTCATACTAACATACCCTTAACATTCATACAAAAAACATTCGCACATCATACATCCTACAACACTAGGCAGAGATGGTTTTAGGTGACAGGGGGACCGATGATCAAATGTCCGGGTTGGTTCAGTGGGTTCCTAAATAGGAACAGACGCCAACGCGCGTTTCGGTGTGTAGCCCCGTCCGGGGCAACACCTTCATCAGGGCAAAGTGGGGTAGAGAAGAAGGAACCACACCTGTACAGAAATTCTGTATGGGGAAACATATTAAAAACATATATTTTAGAAAACATATTTGCGTGGGTTCAAGGCACAATAAGACAGGAATACGTAAATACTCATACAGATAACGACTAACAGTTTGTACCGTCCAGACTAGGCCAGGAGACAACAATTGTACAGTAGAGGCACCGCATCAATATATAAACATTTTAGAAGAAAGGAGAAAAGAAAAGACACTTTAAAGCATTGATGGGAATATTAACGGAGGACATCTCCTTTAGTCAGGCATAATAATAGTGCTGTGTAGAATTTTACCTACTGATAGCGGAAGGAGCTGGCGTATGATTAACCAGGTAGATGGCAATTTGCTTGTGCCAGGAAGTGATCACGTTGTCGTAGGTAAATATCTGGGATAGAAGGAATCCTGTCCCCTATTAGATGTGGCGGAATCGACCCCAAGGGGGGTAACGCATGGATGGGTAAGGAAGTGTATCCCTAAGGTGAAAGAAAAGGCACATCAGTATGCTTATCTTACCCGGGGCTGGTCTTGCCTAAGAGTAGAAAGGCTAGGATCCGGGTCGCAATTTTAGAAGGCATACCTTCACATCAAGGGGGAGATATCATGGATGACTGTAGATGGATGCTGGCCTTGTCTGCTACCCGTATAAAATGAATATACCTGAAACGAGGGAAATGGCAGTTTAATTAAGCGCTAACTACAAGTATCGTCCTGACTTAAAGAAAAAACACGTGGTAACATAGGGAATTATTTCGAGGGTACCTTTTTAAGGAAGGGGAGACAACCACGGTTGGATTCTGGTCAGTGCGGGGGCCGCCGGCTGGGGGTGTACATTAGACTAATCTACAACAAAAACAGGAGAGGGGTGGAGGGGTAAATGAGGATTAGGCTACAGAGAGTGCCGGCAAAAAGTAAACTTCAAAGTGGGGGCCAGCCTACCAAAGAGGAAGTCTTGGGAGGATTCGTCAGATCTGCCGTCAAGTTGTTTTCGAATTAAGTCGGGTCCCTTCTGGATGGAACCTAGAGGGCGACAGACGTGTGTTACCGAAATGCGGGGAACATGCAGAAAAGGCAGTAATGGGCTAGAACTGAGACTGCTCGATTTCGTCAGCAGTGTGGGCTTACCTGGCGCATTGGCAGGGGGCAGTCTCCAGTCGGCGGTCCGGGTCGCTCGCACAAGGACAGGCAGTGCGTACGGCGTTTGAGTACGTCTATATATGCTGAAAGCAGGTCCCGATATTAGGTTCAGGTGAGGAGGCGCGGGGGAATCCTAGCGTCTACGCAACATAGAGGACGGGTTTAAGAAAGTACTCATGCCTGCGGAGAAACAGCAGCGGCCATCTTATAACGAGGACCCAACATTACAGAACAAAGGTTGGGAATAGGATCTCATAACCAATAATGAGACTTTAATGGGACGGTCGCCAAAGGGCACAATGATTTAAATGGGGGTATTGGTTCTAGATGGATTCCAGCTATTTACATAAAGATGCGGTCAAAACATACGGCCGTATAAAGGTATACTTACCTGCACTATATATGGAGTAAAAACCCCCCCTCCCCTTCTTTTTATATATTTGCGCTCTGTTGAGTATGAAATGGGCAAGGTGGGAATTAAAAAACGGGGAGAAAAAACGGTTTGAATGGAGAAAAAGGAAATAAATGAAGAAGGGATTTACAGTACTTTAAGGCGATCGACAGACTAGAGGAACGAGGCACAACGTAACCAAGATTTACAGTAGGGCATTTGCCCATGGGCATTCCTCGTTCAGGCCCTTCTCCATGCTGTTGAGAAAGAAGATCCAAAAGACCTCACGTTTTTTTCTCAGCGATGTGGGGTCAGTGCCTGCCGGAGTTTGAATCTTTTCCAATATGGACCATCTGAGGTCGTTTTCGGAGTGCCCCTTGGATATCCAATGTTCAACTAGAGGAGCTCCTCTTTTGCCAGTGCGGATGTTGGATTTATGCTCTCCAATGCGCAACCTGATCTCCCTTCCTGTTTCACCGACATATGGTATTCTGCATGGACATATGATGATGTAAATACAATTGGAGGACCTACAATTGCTCATTTTAGAGAGATGGATAGTGCGGGTGGGGGTCACTATTTCCTTTCCCACTATAGCATTCGGGCATGCCTGGCATTTACCACATTTATGGTTGCCTGTCACTGGACCGGTCCCGGTGATGGAACTCTGTGTTAGGGGTTCCGGTCCTCGCATTTTACCTCTCACTAAGTGATTTTTGAGGTTTTTGTTACGTTTAAATGCGAAGATGGGTTTCGGTAGCGCACTTTGGTCTTGGTTTAAGTTAAGCAAAAACCAACTAGAGTTGATTGCTTGTCTTAGTTGGTTGTTTATGGTCGAGTGTCGGGTGATACAGACAATGGATTCCCTGGGATTAGGGTCCCTAGGTTCGAACATGGCTTCTCGGTTATAGTAACGGGCCCGTTTGAAGCTATCCTTAACCAGCCGGTAAGGATACCCCCGTTGCAGCAACTTCTCCTTAAGTACATCTCCCTCGGTTAAGAAGTCTTTGATATCTGTGCAATTCCTTCTAATGCGAAGGAATTGACTGAAGGGGATGTTATCACGTTGGCAACGGGGGTGGTAACTTCCATATTGCAGTATGGTGTTTCGGGCGGTAGGTTTGGTAAAAAGAGACACTATGATCTCCTGGTTGCTATGTTCGACCCATAGGTCCAAGAATTCAATCTTGTCTTGATTGAAATGGCTTGTGAACCTCAAATTAGGGTCCGCTGAATTGAGCCATGCAATATATTCAGTTAGGGTGATGTCATCCCCCTCCCAAATGAAGAAAACGTCGTCGATAAAACGAGACCAGGCTCGCACGTTCTCATAGAATGGCGACATCTCGTTGTAGACATGGATGCGTTCGAATTCGCCCATGTATAGGCAGGCGATGCTGGGGGCGCAGGCAGCGCCCATGCTTACTCCGCCTACCTGATGGTAAAAGTTGTTATTGAACTCGAAGTAGTTCTCCTTTAGTACTATTTTTAGGCAGTCCATGATGAAGTTGGAATTTTGTATCTGGGGGTTGGATGTTAGGACGTCTTGAACTACCAATAGGGCACCTTCCTGGGGGATGTTGGAGTAAAGAGACTCCACATCCAGAGTCACCAGGAGTTCCCTGTTGTGATGATATGGGGTTCCCTCAACCTTAGAGATAAAATGGCCGGTATCTTTGATGAAGGAGTCTAGAGCTCCGACCAGAGGTTGGAGGAATTGGTCAATGTATTTTGATAGGGGCTCTAGGGCTGATCCTATCATAGATACAATGGGCCTTAAAGGTGGATCAAGTTGGTTTTTGTGGGTTTTAGGAACCCCGTAGATGATCGGTATCCTGGTGAATGAAGGGGTGAGAAACTCGGCTTCCTGTTCACAGATATCACCATTCATGACTCCTCTTTCGGTCATTTGCAAGATACGACGCTTGAGGGCTGGTTCCGGGTTTCTGGTGATTTTTACGTAGTATTCACGGGCAGACAGAAGGATGTTCATCTTCTCTATGTAAGTAGGTGTGTCAAAAATTACGATGCCCCCTCCCTTATCACAGGGTTTTATAGTGAGTGAGTCGTTAGTTTCAAGGCACTTTAGGGTTTGTTCCTCAGTGCTGCTTAGATTTCTGGGTCCCGTGGGGACAAATTTCAAAATTTTGTTAATTTTGAGAATTACCGTTTTCTCAAATGTTCCTACCTCATGGCCGATTTCTTCCAAACTGGGGGTGAAAGTGGATGGGGGTTTGAGACCTGATTTGTTATCAGAGTCGACCAAAATCGGACGGCTTGAGAAGAATTTTTTGAGACGTATTTTTCTGAAAAAAGAATATAGGTCCCTCAGAAATTCAAATTTGTTGAAGTGAGTGGTTGGCACAAAGGATAGGCCCCTGGTGAGAAGTCCCGCTGTCTCGGGGGTCATGAGTTTATTGGACAGGTTAAATACCGGAATGGTTTTCACCTTGTCCAATATTGTTGGTGTCGGGTTTGTACATATGGCTGAGGAGGACCCTGATGGTAATTCCCTCTGTGGGGGTTCCGACTTCTGGGTCTGTAATTCCCCCGGCGATTCCCTAAAAAACGGTTGGATCGTGGGGTTCGATCTGTGTTGTCCTGTCTACCTGTCTGAGGGTAGTTGGTGTCGTAGTTGGGGTCATAGTTGGAGTTGTGTCCATCGTCACCCTCGGAGTCCGTAGTGTCGGAAAAAGTGGTTATTCGTTGATGGCCCCATCTTTGATAACCACTCTGCTGGTCGGTGCTGCTTTGAGTGTTATAGAAATTGCTGGTGAGGAACGGATAGGCTCTCTCTTGGGTAAACAAGCGGATGTCCTTGCGGAACTTATCCGTTTTCCTTTTTAATAAATACTCGGAGAATGAGTCCAATTCTGCTTCAATCTCCTCAAGTTTCTTTTTTCCTAGGTCTACTGCATCTTCAGATTTTAACTTGGCTTCCAATGTCTCGATTTCTTTGGCCAGGAGATCTAAAACCTGCCGTGCGGTCTCTATGATGAGCATCATCCAGTCCCTGGAGCAACGGTTCGCGATAAGAGCCCATTTCTCCAGGAACTGTCTGATCTCAACAAAGAGACCCGGGATGTTCCTTACTCTGAGACCAATGGGAATGGTGCCTGCCTTAAGGTAGTCTAGGATAAACTTGGCATGCAATTCTGTGCGTTTGGATTTTTTACGGAGATTGAGGAGTTTAGACCAATCCCCTTGTAATCCTCTAGGTAGGGAGAAGGCCGATTCATTACTAGATGTAGCTCCGACCATTTTGGCAAATTCATCGTCAGAAAAGCCAAACGATTTAATACTTTCCATCATAAAGTGTCCAGGAAAGAGTGACTAGACAGTGAAACAACAGAGATACAAAAGTTTAGAAAAAAGGAAGTCAAGTTAAATCTGGTTCAGGCAAAGACCTGTTGAGATAAAAGAGATAAGGTCAGAACTAAAGCTAAATATTCAGAGGGCCTAGACCGGGAACCGGAAACAATACTGAAGTCATACGTGCACAATAGAACAAACCAACCCCCACAGCAGAGGCTGTGAAGAAACTTCAAATCGGAGGGGGACCCCACATCAATTTAGGCAGGTCGATGGGGAAAGTAACAATCAAACACTAGGAGGGGACCTGCCCGCAGTAATTTTAGTCCATGGCCTTGGAGAGGTCCTTTGTATTATAAAAATTGTCCTGAACCCAAGCAAATCATATAACAAGTTTAATTTTATCAAAATTTATTTTTTATTTCTATGAATTCATTATCATTGTGTATAGATATAAATAGTTTAGCATCAAAATAAATAAGCATCTTGACAACAATTAAATGGTGGTTCTAACTTCATACTAACATACCCTTAACATTCATACAAAAAACATTCGCACATCATACATCCTACAACACTAGGCAGAGATGGTTTTAGGTGACAGGGGGACCGATGATCAAATGTCCGGGTTGGTTCAGTGGGTTCCTAAATAGGAACAGACGCCAACGCGCGTTTCGGTGTGTAGCCCCGTCCGGGGCAACACCTTCATCAGGGCAAAGTGGGGTAGAGAAGAAGGAACCACACCTGTACAGAAATTCTGTATGGGGAAACATATTAAAAACATATATTTTAGAAAACATATTTGCGTGGGTTCAAGGCACAATAAGACAGGAATACGTAAATACTCATACAGATAACGACTAACAGTTTGTACCGTCCAGACTAGGCCAGGAGACAACAATTGTACAGTAGAGGCACCGCATCAATATATAAACATTTTAGAAGAAAGGAGAAAAGAAAAGACACTTTAAAGCATTGATGGGAATATTAACGGAGGACATCTCCTTTAGTCAGGCATAATAATAGTGCTGTGTAGAATTTTACCTACTGATAGCGGAAGGAGCTGGCGTATGATTAACCAGGTAGATGGCAATTTGCTTGTGCCAGGAAGTGATCACGTTGTCGTAGGTAAATATCTGGGATAGAAGGAATCCTGTCCCCTATTAGATGTGGCGGAATCGACCCCAAGGGGGGTAACGCATGGATGGGTAAGAAAGTGTATCCCTAAGGTGAAAGAAAAGGCACATCAGTATGCTTATCTTACCCGGGGCTGGTCTTGCCTAAGAGTAGAAAGGCTAGGATCCGGGTCGCAATTTTAGAAGGCATACCTTCACATCAAGGGGGAGATATCATGGATGACTGTAGATGGATGCTGGCCTTGTCTGCTACCCGTATAAAATGAATATACCTGAAACGAGGGAAATGGCAGTTTAATTAAGCGCTAACTACAAGTATCGTCCTGACTTAAAGAAAAAACACGTGGTAACATAGGGAATTATTTCGAGGGTACCTTTTTAAGGAAGGGGAGACAACCACGGTTGGATTCTGGTCAGTGCGGGGGCCGCCGGCTGGGGGTGTACATTAGACTAATCTACAACAAAAACAGGAGAGGGGTGGAGGGGTAAATGAGGATTAGGCTACAGAGAGTGCCGGCAAAAAGTAAACTTCAAAGTGGGGGCCAGCCTACCAAAGAGGAAGTCTTGGGAGGATTCGTCAGATCTGCCGTCAAGTTGTTTTCGAATTAAGTCGGGTCCCTTCTGGATGGAACCTAGAGGGCGACAGACGTGTGTTACCGAAATGCGGGGAACATGCAGAAAAGGCAGTAATGGGCTAGAACTGAGACTGCTCGATTTCGTCAGCAGTGTGGGCTTACCTGGCGCATTGGCAGGGGGCAGTCTCCAGTCGGCGGTCCGGGTCGCTCGCACAAGGACAGGCAGTGCGTACGGCGTTTGAGTACGTCTATATATGCTGAAAGCAGGTCCCGATATTAGGTTCAGGTGAGGAGGCGCGGGGGAATCCTAGCGTCTACGCAACATAGAGGACGGGTTTAAGAAAGTACTCATGCCTGCGGAGAAACAGCAGCGGCCATCTTATAACGAGGACCCAACATTACAGAACAAAGGTTGGGAATAGGATCTCATAACCAATAATGAGACTTTAATGGGACGGTCGCCAAAGGGCACAATGATTTAAATGGGGGTATTGGTTCTAGATGGATTCCAGCTATTTACATAAAGATGCGGTCAAAACATACGGCCGTATAAAGGTATACTTACCTGCACTATATATGGAGTAAAAACCCCCCCTCCCCTTCTTTTTATATATTTGCGCTCTGTTGAGTATGAAATGGGCAAGGTGGGAATTAAAAAACGGGGAGAAAAAACGGTTTGAATGGAGAAAAAGGAAATAAATGAAGAAGGGATTTACAGTACTTTAAGGCGATCGACAGACTAGAGGAACGAGGCACAACGTAACCAAGATTTACAGTAGGGCATTTGCCCATGGGCATTCCTCGTTCAGGCCCTTCTCCATGCTGTTGAGAAAGAAGATCCAAAAGACCTCACGTTTTTTTCTCAGCGATGTGGGGTCAGTGCCTGCCGGAGTTTGAATCTTTTCCAATATGGACCATCTGAGGTCGTTTTCGGAGTGCCCCTTGGATATCCAATGTTCAACTAGAGGAGCTCCTCTTTTGCCAGTGCGGATGTTGGATTTATGCTCTCCAATGCGCAACCTGATCTCCCTTCCTGTTTCACCGACATATGGTATTCTGCATGGACATATGATGATGTAAATACAATTGGAGGACCTACAATTGCTCATTTTAGAGAGATGGATAGTGCGGGTGGGGGTCACTATTTCCTTTCCCACTATAGCATTCGGGCATGCCTGGCATTTACCACATTTATGGTTGCCTGTCACTGGACCGGTCCCGGTGATGGAACTCTGTGTTAGGGGTTCCGGTCCTCGCATTTTACCTCTCACTAAGTGATTTTTGAGGTTTTTGTTACGTTTAAATGCGAAGATGGGTTTCGGTAGCGCACTTTGGTCTTGGTTTAAGTTAAGCAAAAACCAACTAGAGTTGATTGCTTGTCTTAGTTGGTTGTTTATGGTCGAGTGTCGGGTGATACAGACAATGGATGTGTGCAATGTGGCACACAGACATGCCCTAAGGACACGTCTCTCTGTCACATGGCATATGTGTACATGCATAGATGTGCATGTACACAGGAATCGGTATTTTACCATGGATTTGTATTCCATGGCAAAATACCGATTCTGAAAGCCATGTGCCACTGGAAAATTGGCTACCCACATTTCAATCTTGCATTTTCGGTAAAATTACCGAATCGGTAAAATTACCGATTCGATAAAATTACCGAAAACGCAACATTTAAGGGCAAATTAATTAATTTTACACATGGGGACGTATTTACAAGGCCCTTGAACCCGGGGGAAGTGACTTGAAATTGCTAAGCACACATAGGAGAGTATCTACAATGCCCGTGCAACACTTATGCATCATTTTTTACATGTACACCGTAACATTAACAAAACAATTACATCATATATCTGTTCCGCAAAAGCGACACATTGCAGGAGTCACATCATTTTACCATCAAAAACAATTTCACCTTTTGGTGACTCTTCCATTCTGAACATTGTCCCACAATCCGTTTGACCTGAAACGATTACACAAATAAAACATTTGTGACTTTTAAATTTCCGGAGAAGTATAATTCACCAATACCTTAAGAAACATGGAAGTGGTGAAAAAAGCCAAGCTTGACGTTACGGCAGCCACAAGGTAGCTAGGCTCCGCCACCCCCCCACTGCTCCAAGCATGTCTGTCCCACCGCCCGCCACGCCCATTAACGGTAACATGAAATAGATACAAATCAGCAGATACCTACCCCCATTTCGGAAACTCCCGAAGTGCAACAGGGCCACGGTTACGCCCATCCGGAAGATGAGGCCTCGACACGTGCAGGGCAGCCGTGGGGTGGATATATATATATATATATATATATATATATATATATATATATATATATATATATATATATATATATATATATATATATGTATTTGTCACAAAAACTCCTCCCCGACAAAGAAGAGCAGAGACCCAAGGGGAACAGTTGGAGGCCCTTTAATGAAAGAAGTGGCGGATGCATTTCTGGCCGTTGTTAGCCGTCGTCAGCGCCCAAAGCCTCCACAGATGAGATACACTTTGCTGGTAAGTTCTGCCTCTTAAGAACTCGTTGTTGTGAGTCCACACCGCCCTCTGATATATATATATCTCCAAAAAGATCACTCAGAGGTTTTAGCAATTAACCAGAAGTTGGTTTTAATTCAGGTACGCGTTTCGCTTGCACAGCAAGCTTGGTCAAGCTGTGCAGGCAAAACGTGTTAACTGGATTAAAACCAACTTCTGGCGATTTTATAAAACCTCTGAGTGAGGACTTTGGCACCGATTGAGGTTGTGGCACCCTGAAGTTCCGTAGCTTTTACTACAAAGACCAGAATGCTTAGCTACTACCTATGTGGGTGGGACGTGAACTTTAAATAAAAACAGGTGTGTCTGAAAGTATGCCGGGTCCTTCATTGCTCAGCCAGTGATCAAGGGCGGGACGACGCCCGAAACGCGTTTGGCACGAGAAGGAATGGGGGCTTTACAGGCTGTCACTTTGCTACCGGCAGCAAGCTGTGCGTACACCCCCTCATGTGTGGCTTTTCCATATTGGGCAACCTTTGTTTTTGGAAATTGAGCGGCTCGCCGGGTCGCGGAAAAGCCCCGCTGCTGCTTCTGGCGGATCTGCGCTGCTCGTGGAACGAGAGCGGTGACCAGAATGAGGGGGGCCTGAGCTGCTGGCATATATTGGCAGTGTGATGGTTGTGTTTTGGCCTCTATTCACCCACTTGGGAATGACATTTGAACTTTGTAAGGACTTTGGCACCGATTGAGGTTGTGGCACCCTGAAGTTCCGTAGCTTTTACTACAAAGACCAGAATGCTTAGCTACTACCTATGTGGGTGGGACGTGAACTTTAAATAAAAACAGGTGTGTCTGAAAGTATGCCGGGTCCTTCATTGCTCAGCCAGTGATCAACGGCGGGACGACGCCCGAAACGCGTTTGGCACGAGAAGGAATGGGGGCTTTACAGGCTGTCACTTTGCTACCGGCAGCAAGCTGTGCGTACACCCCCTCATGTGTGGCTTTTCCATATTGGGCAACCTTTGTTTTTGGATATATATATATATATATATTACCTACTGGCGGTCGCCAGTAGGTATATATAGTTAGGATTTTTTCTCTATGGGATTTTTGAAAATTCTATGTCTAATAACTTTGGCGTTTGTGGACGGAATTGGCTGAAATTTTCAGGAAAATGGAACATTTTGTTTCTGAGCAGCCCCTGACAATTTGGGGGGGTTTCATCAAGGGGGGGCCGAGAAAAAAGGGGGGTCCCAAAACGCATTTTTCCCATGTTAATTTCCATAGGGCGGTTGGCCTCACTTTTAGCTCGAACGGCTGAATGGATTTGCACGAAACTTGGCAAAATTGTAGGGACTGTTAGCCTGATGTGCCTTTGCTAGGTCTCAATATATGTGCTCCAGTGGATTTTGAGTAATTTAGGTTCAAAAAAATATATATATCTGGGCGGAGCCTAACCACACATCGGATCTGATTGGCTGTCAGCACTTCATCCAAGAAGTGTTGGCAGCCATCTTGGGACCAATATACATGATAGCACCTCATTAAAAAGCATTGTAGTTAATAGAGGGTTTTAGGACTTTAGTTACATTATCAATCATTTGTTGATGGTACCATACTCGTTTTAGGAATTGTGGTGGGTTCTAAGGTGATTTTACCATGTGAAAAAACCTTCTGCTGTGATATCATGAATATTGTTTGAAAGAAAACTAATATCTCATGATTTTCCCACAGTGATTTGGAAGGGGATCTATAAGCTAAACTGAAAGCATATTTTCTGTAAATTCACATTATCTTTCTCAGTCATGTGAAAATGAAGTCTGACATTCTCAGTAAAACATGTACATCCAACAAGGACAGAGACTGTCAGTTGATTCCTTTGTGTTCTACTGCAGCCTCCTAGAGTGTTCTAAAGAACAACTAGAGCGCTAACAGTCCTACTTATTACAAAGGTATGGCACACCTGAAGCCATCTTGATTGGAATAAAGTGGTAACTCTTAAAACATTTAATTTAAAAAGAAACAACATGAAGGGGTATATTTTGCCATAGAAAGTATGATTAGTGCTGCAGAATGAAAAATTAGGGCACATTTTGAGTGACTTCTCAAATCCTTTTCTATTTCATTAAAACATTCTGACATGCAGTCTCCCAAAATGGCCACCAGAGACAAAAGAGCCCAAATGTAGCCCAAATATCACCCAGATGTAGCCCAAGTATAGCCCAATGACAGAATGTCCCAGAGTGTTCTAAAGAACAACTAGAGCGCTAACAGTCCTACTTATTACAAAGGTATGGCACACCTGAAGCCATCTTGATTGGAATAAAGTGGTAACTCTTAAAACATTTAATTTAAAAAGAAACAACATGAGGGGGTATATTTTGCCATAGAAAGTATGATTAGTGCTGCAGAATGAAAAATTAGGGCACATTTTGAGTGACTTCTCAAATCCTTTTCTATTTCATTAAAACATTCTGACATGCAGTCTCCCAAAATGGCCACCAGAGACAAAAGAGCCCAAATATAGCCCAAATATCACCCAGATGTAGCCCAAGTATAGCCCAATGACAGAATGTCCCAGAGTGTTCTAAAGAACAACTAGAGCGCTAACAGCCCTACTTATTACAAAGGTATAGCACACCTGGAGCCATCGTGATGGGAATAAAGTGGTAACTCTTAAGATATTTAATTTAAAAAGGAACAAAATGAGGGGGTATATTATGCAATAGAAGGTATTATTAGTGCTGCAGAAAGAAAAATTAGGGCACATTTTGAGTGACTTTTCAAATCCTCTTCTATTTCATTAAAAAATTCTGACATGCAGTCTCCCAAAATGGCCACCAGAGACAAAAGAGCCCAAATGTAGCCCAAATATCACCCAGATGTAGCCCAAGTATAGCCCAATGACAGAATGTCCCAGAGTGTTCTAAAGAACAACTAGAGCGCTAACAGTCCTACTTATTACAAAGGTATGGCACACCTGAAGCCATCTTGATTGGAATAAAGTGGTAACTCTTAAAACATTTAATTTAAAAAGGAACAAAATGAGGGGGTATATTTTGCCATATGAATTATGATTAGTGCTGCAGAAAGAAAAATTAGGGCACATTTTGAGTGACTTCTCAAACCCTCTTCAATTTCATTAAAAAATTCTGACATAGTCTCGCAAGATGGCCACCAGAGACAAAAGAGCCTAAATGTAGCCCAAATATCACCCAGATGTACCCCAAGTATAGCCCAATGACAGAATGTCCCAGAGTGTTCTAAAGAACAACTAGAGCGCTAACAGTCTTACTTATGACAAAAGTATGGCACACCAGAAGCCATCTTGATTGGAATGAAGTGGTAAGTCTGAAAACACTCAATTTAAAAAGGAACAACATGAGGGGGTTAATTTTGCCATAGAAAGTATGATTAGTGCTTCAGAAAGAAAAATTAGGGATCATTTTGAGTGACTTCTCAAATCCTCTTCTATTTCATTAAAAAAAATCTGACATGCAGACTGAAACATGCACTTTGAATACCAGCAGCAGACGTCCCTGGTGAGCAGTAGCTTTACTACAGTGATCTAATGTGCAACTAGAGTGCTAACATTCAGAATTTATGGCAAATGTGTGACACATCTGAATGCCTTCTTGATGGAACCAAAGTAAACAAGCATTGAAAATGCAATAGATCTCGCCCTCATTTAAGTTAAAGCCATTCTGTTTGTAATGAGGTGGCTTTTTAGCTTTGCTTTTATTAGTGTTTTTTCAACTTTCATGTAAATAACGCACCGTTTTCACCAAATCGACTTTGCCCAAGCACACCCTTCCCTTCGGCCAACAAATCCCAAAAATTCGGCACACCTGCCGATCCACTCTCCCTACAGCTCACCCAAGCCCCGTCCCTCTAGCGCAACTGGAACACCCCAAATTCACCTTCTCCATGCGCACCAAAAACTCCCATTGAATAGCATGACAATTCGCTACTCCGCACAAAAATTGCTCTTTAAAGCACTTCCACTGCTCCGATCCGCTTCAAACTTGGCTGGACACTAGTTCCAGCGATTCCCTAACATCTCACCAAAAATCAGCCCAATCCATCCACTGGAACGGGGACGAATTTCAACCCGAATACGCGCCCCCCGCAAACACAAAAAAAAGCCATAAAACGGCCAAATCTCGACCAAAAACCGCCAAAATCCCTCAAAACCTTGCCAACACCAATACGCACGAAACTGAACCGGCTCCTCAGCCCTAGGCTCCGGGAACCCTACTTAATTGACCCAAAAGCCCTAAAAAAGCAACATAATACACACGAAAACGCCCTAACAACCCTAAAATGCATATAAGTATATGTATGCATGCATTTATGTTTGTATTTATATGTAGATATACAGATGATATATGTTTATATATGTATGTATATATATATATTCACTGAAAAAACCATAGGCTATAGACCATATATAGTTAGGAATTAGCATTTACAAAACCTTGAAAATTCACTGAAAAAACCGTAGGTTATAGACCATATATAGTTAGGAATTAGCATTTACAAAACCTTGAAAATTCACTGAAAAAACCATAGGTTATAGACCATATATAGTTAGGAATTCGCATTTACAAAACCTTATTTTACTCACACAAAACCATTGAAATTCCATATATAGTTAGTTGCACTAACTATATATCGCGCACCCGCAATCCACTGCTGATGATGTCACATATTACATCATTCATGACATGGTCAGTGACATCACTGATGACATCACTGATGACATCTCAAATGACATCACTGATGACATCACTGATGACAACATCCAGTGACTGTATGTTTCTGTAAAGTTAAAATATGTCTTACATATTGAAGAATGAGTGGATGTATAAGTGTCTGGATGAAGGATTTAGTAGGTGCATGACTGACTGTATGAGTGAGTGATTAAATGTGTCTCACTGAGTGCATGGGTTAGTGACTAAACTGTCTTAATTTGTGCATCATTATGTCTGTTGTTCTGTAAACTGTTGCATGTGTTGATAAGTAGCTATATGAGTAACTATATGGGTTATTGATTGGTTGCCCAAGTATTTGTATGGGATACTGAGTGTGTGTGTGGGTGGCTGGGAGGTGTATGACTCTGTGCATAGATGTGTGAGCAGTTGATTCACTAGATGTATGGTTTCAAAAGTGCATGTGGAAACAGCTGTATGGGCGGTTGACTGTGTGCATGAGTGTATTGGTGAGTGAATGGATATCTCAGTGCTACATGTCAAAGTAAGTACATATGTAAAACACAGTACATGTGAGAGTTGACATATATAAATAACTGTGCATAAGAGCCAGTGAATGTGTGAGTGGCTGTATGGATCATTGTGAACTTGTATCAGGGATTGTATAAGAGAGTCAATATGTGTTAGTATATGTTTGAATAAGTAAAGTTTGTATAACTGTATAGTTGAGGAAATGGAGGTGTGATTGATTCTTTGATTGACTGACTAGGTGTGTGAGTAACTCCATGGATGAGTGACAGTCTGTGAGTGTCTGTTTACACTGATTGTATCTAAGGTTATATTAGAGTCTGAAGAGGTTCATCGTATTATCACATGAATGATATCATCAGTGATGTGATCAGTAATGTCAAATGAGATGTCATCAGTGATGTCATCAGTGATGTCATTTGAGATGTCATCAGTGATGTCATTTGAGATGTCATCAGTGATGTCATCAGTGATGTCACTGACCATGTCATGAATGATGTAATATGTGACATCATCAGCAGTGGATTGCGGGTGCGCGATATATAGTTAGTGCAACTAACTATATATGGAATTTCAATGGTTTTGTGTGAGTAAAATAAGGTTTTGTAAATGCGAATTCCTAACTATATATGGTCTATAACCTATGGTTTTTTCAGTGAATATATATATATATATATATATATATATATATATATATATATATATATATATATATATATATATATATGTATTTGTCACAAAAACTCCTCCCCGATAAAGAAGAGCAGAGACCCAAGGGGAACAGTTGGAGGCCCTTTAATGAAAGAAGTGGCGGATGCATTTCTAGCCGTTGTTAGCCGTCGTCAGCGCCCAAAGCCTCCACAGATGAGATACACTTTGCTGGTAAGTTCTGCCTCTTAAGAACTCGTTGTTGTGAGTCCACACCGCCCTCTGATATATATATATCTCCAAAAAGATCACTCAGAGGTTTTAGCAATTAACCAGAAGTTGGTTTTAATTCAGGTACGCGTTTCGCTTGCACAGCAAGCTTGGTCAAGCTGTGCAGGCAAAACGTGTTAACTGGATTAAAACCAACTTCTGGCGATTTTATAAAACCTCTGAGTGATCACTTTATTCACTTTATTTGGAAATACTATGTTCGGCGCCCTCTGCTGGCTGCAAGCGATCCACTGCACAGGGCGAGGAAAGGAGAAAGGAGCAGAAACGGAATGATATTCAAATATATATATCACTGCTCCCTAATTCCTCCCACAAAGGAATCGGCACTCAGGTATTTGTTTGCACCCCCTTCATTAAAATAATAAATGTATCCAGTGAGTGACGATTCCTTTGTGGGAAGAATTCCGGAGCTGTGATTTTGACCGCAGGTTCACCTCCGCGCTACGAGGCACCTGTTCATGAGTGCTCAGGCAAAGGTTGTCTTGGAGCAGCTAATAGCTAATGTATATATATATATATATATATTCACTGAAAAACCCATAGGTTTTAGGCCATATATAGTTAGGGGTTAGCATTTACAAAACCTTAATTTACTCGCACAAAACCATAGAAATTCGCATATATAGTTAGTTGCAATAACTATATATCGCGCACCCGCAATCCACTGCTGATGATGTCACATATTACATAATAAATTACATGGTCAGTGACATCACTGATGACATCACTGATGACATCTCAAATGACATCACTGATGACATCACTGATGACATCTCAAATGACATCTCAAATGACATCACTGATTTCATCACTGATGACATCACTGATGACAACTCAAATGACATCACTGACAACATCACTGATGACATCAATCATGTGATAATACGATCAACCTCTTCAGACTCTAATATAACCTTAGATACACTCAGAGTAAACAGACACTAACAGACTGTCACTCATCCATGGCGTTACTCACACACCTAGTCAGTCATGCACTGAATCAATCACACCTCCATTTCATCAACTATACAGTTATACACACCTTACTTATTCAAACATATACAAACACATATTTACTCTCTTATACAATTCCTGATACAAGTTTTCAATGATCCATTCAGCCACTCACACATTCACTGGCTCTTATACACAGTAATTTATATATGTGAACTCTCACATGTACTGTGTTTTACATATTTACTTACTTTGACATGTAGCACTGAGATATCCATTCACTCACTAATACTCTCGTACACAGTCAACCACCCATACAGCTGTTTCAACATGCAGTTTTGAACCCATAGATCGAGTGAATCAACTGTTCACACATGTATACACAGAGTCACACACCTCCCAGCCACCCCCACACACACACTTACTCTCCCATAGAAATACTTAGGCAACCAATCAATAACCCATATAGTTACTCATATAGCTACTGATTAACACATGCAGCACTTCATAGAACAACAGATATAATGATGCACAAATTAAGACAGTTTAGTCACTAACCCATGCACTAAGTGAGACACATTTAATCACTCTCTCATACAGTCAGTCATGCACCTACTAAATCCTTCATCCAGACACTTATACATCCACTCATTCTTCAATATGTAAGACATATTTTGACTTTTCAGAAACATACAGTCACTGGATGTTGTCATTTGAGATGTCATCAGTGATGTCATCAGTGATGTCATTTGAGATGTCATCAGTGATGTCATCAGTGATGTCACTGACCATGTCATTAATGATGTAAGATGTGACATCATCAGCAGTGGATTGCGGGTGCGCAATATATAGTTATTGCAACTAACTATATATGCGAATTTCTATGGTTTTGTGCGAGTAAATTAAGGTTTTGTAAATGCTAACCCCTAACTATATATGGCCTAAAACCTATGGTTTTTTCAGTGAATTTCAATGGTTTTTTAATAGCAAATATCAAAAGCTGTCAAATGTGAAGTACGTGATAGGTAAAAACATTTTCGTATTTATGCACGCTGATGTACTTTGAACGCTTCCCCCCCCCCCCTCGCTTTTCTCTTAGCAGTACTCTCTCTTTGCAGATAGTGAAGGGTAGTTAACGCAGGCCGCTGCCCCCGTTCTAATCCGTCGTGTCTGCTTCTCTCTCCATTTGATTGATTGTTATCCAAGCATTTACTGTTTTAGAATTGGTTCTCTTTGGTTCATTCTCTATTTACAAACAAGCACAGAGTCGCAATACTCTGTTTAGTCTTTGCAGATAGTGAAAAATCGTTTTAAAAAACAAAAGGAATCGAGCAAAATCAGTAGGCCACTAATGGGATCTCTTTTTGACCTAGCTAAAATAGAAACATTAAGAACAACCCCTCATGAGAAATACGAAACTAGTGAGATGAACTGAGCTCCACACGATGATGGCTGCAAGACAGCTCGGCTCCGCCACCCACCCCACCCAAAATAACGACAATCCCTATGCAAATATTATAAATATATACAACACACTAGCAAAGTAACAAGGTAAAACATTTTATTAAATAACTATTTACATAACTATTTTATACTTTTAGTTGCCCGATCCGGCTAGCTCAATCGATCGAGCATGAGACTCATGCACTCTGATCTCCTTGGCCTCAGTCAAGCATCAATAGTAAAATTTTAATACATGAGTGTTCGTTCATGGTTTTGGTCCCTGAGTTGCTTCGATTTCACTGCCTTGCACAAATGGCATAAGTCCCGGATGTTGGGTGCCATACTTCAGAGTTCTGAGCAGCGCTTGTAACACTGTCTAAACCTTATTTGCACCTGCTGCAGCTTCACTATTCTCAAAGTAAGTGGGGGCCGTTTGTGGACCTGACTGCATTTGAAAACAATGTGATACGGTACCTCCCTAAACCGCTTGACGGAGGCCCCCGAGGGGCGGTGTCATGGCACGGACTCGGAGAAGACGCTTGGCTCCGACCCCCTCCCCAAGTCTTATAGCCCTGGTGTAGCCTGAGATCGCACCCGACATAGGCGGCCGGCTCCCGGGGTCAAGCTGTCTTTGACGTTTTGTAGCCTTTCGAATTCTATCCTTAGACGGCATTGTCTAATTCCCAAATAATCTGCAGTTGAATCTGTGGTGAAATATAATAAAAAATGTATTAACCACTATTACCAAACAGTAAATCAATAACAGCAAGAACTAGATTCGACAATGCTATAAAAAAAAAAAAAGTATGCACAAGGGTGCAGGGGGTATCACTTTGACATCCTCTGACACCCTCAAAACAGGCACAGGTGCCATGTGGCAAGCAAACCAGCCCTAAGGGCAGGTCTGCCTTTCACATGACATAGGTGTGCGAGCACACATGTGCATGCACACCGGA
Organism: Lissotriton vulgaris; assembly: GCF_964263255.1. Lineage (NCBI taxonomy): Eukaryota > Metazoa > Chordata > Amphibia > Caudata > Salamandridae > Lissotriton > Lissotriton vulgaris. The sequence goes on along the minus strand of NC_141693.1, from coordinate 483,037,930 downwards.
ATCGGTATTTTACCATGAAGTTTGATTTCATGCTAAAATACCGATTCGTTAAGGTCTTTGGGACTCAGAAGACTCCCCCCTACATAACAAATTAACAGAATCGGTAAAATTACCGATTCGGTATTTTACCGAACAAATAATTTTTCCGATTCTATAAATGTAGATTTACCTACACGTGGCCTTGGATTTAAGCCCCTACATACCGATTTGCCATTTAACGATCGGAAACGGCCGAAAACGGCCGTAACCGGTCGGTAAATGGCCTGAAACAACCACCTACATCTGGCCCTAAGTGTGCATGCATTTGATTTCAAACAAAGTTTTAAAACATTTTATGTAAAACAATAATACACCTAGTGCCAGATGTAGGTAAATCACATTTACCGATTTTGAAATACCGAATATTACCGAATTTTACCGATTCGGTATTTCAAAATCGGTAAATGGGATGTAAGTACCAACATCTGATTTATTACCGATTCCTTAAAAATTCGGTATTTACCGATTCGGTAAATACCGAATCGGTATTTGCTATTGAATCCTATGGGCCTTGAAGCCCATAGGATTCAATTCAAATACCGATTCAGTATTTACCGAATCGGTAAATACCGAATTTGTCAAGGGTGCAGGGGGTATCACTTTGACACCATCTAGCACCCCCAAAACGGGCATGTGTGCAATGTGGCACACAGACATGCCCTAAGGACACGTCTCTCTGTCACATGGCATATGTGTACATGCATAGATGTGCATGTACACAGGAATCGGTATTTTACCATGGATTTGTATTCCATGGCAAAATACCGATTCTGAAAGCCATGTGCCACTGGAAAATTGGCTACCCACATTTCAATCTTGCATTTTCGGTAAAATTACCGAATCGGTAAAATTACCGATTCGATAAAATTACCGAAAACGCAACATTTAAGGGCAAATTAATTAATTTTACACATGGGGACGTATTTACAAGGCCCTTGAACCCGGGGGAAGTGACTTGAAATTGCTAAGCACACATAGGAGAGTATCTACAATGCCCGTGCAACACTTATGCATCATTTTTTACATGTACACTGTAACATTAACAAAACAATTACATCATATATCTGTTCCGCAAAAGCGACACATTGCAGGAGTCACATCATTTTACCATCAAAAACAATTTCACCTTTTGGTGACTCTTCCATTCTGAACATTGTCCCACAATCCGTTTGACCTGAAACGATTACACAAATAAAACATTTGTGACTTTTAAATTTCCGGAGAAGTATAATTCACCAATACCTTAAGAAACATGGAAGTGGTGAAAAAAGCCAAGCTTGACGTTACGGCAGCCACAAGGTAGCTAGGCTCCGCCACCCCCCCCACTGCTCCAAGCATGTCTGTCCCACCGCCCGCCACGCCCATTAACGGTAACATGAAATAGATACAAATCAGCAGATACCTACCCCCATTTCGGAAACTCCCGAAGTGCAACAGGGCCACGGTTACGCCCATCCGGAAGATGAGGCCTCGACACGTGCAGGGCAGCCGTGGGGTGGATGGCCCGAAATGTACTGGTCTCCCGATTCCCTTCTTCTGCCGCCTTGCAGGCCACGGGGGGATGTCTTGCCTCTGCCTCCGAGCCCCCCCTCCTCTTATCGCCTGGTCCGGACATCACAAATATCAACGCCAGGTGTCGGCGTGGGGTGCGCTGGGAGGGAGAGGCGGCGCGAACGAGCCTCTCCCACCCCCCCAGGTGGGGGCCCCTCAGCTGCACCCCCAACGCTCCACTCACCCAACAAAAGGGTCGTCGCATAAGGTGGACCAGGAGAGGAGCCGAGGCCGACGGTATCTTCTTCTTTTTTCAATAATGGCTGGGACCACACTGGGGGGGGATGTCTTGCACATGCCACCGACCCCCCTCCCCCCTCTCCCCTCGTATCTCCTGGTCTGGCCCCGGCTTGATATGAGCTCCCCGTTCGGTCCTGAAGCGGCGCCCTGCAGGCCACGGGGGGGATGTCTTGTCTCTGCCTCCGACCCCCCCCCCTCTTATCGCCTGGTCCGGACATCACGGATATCAACGCCAGGTGTCGGCGTGGGGTGCGCTGGGAGGGAGAGGCAGCGCGAACGAGCCTCTCCCACCCCCACAGGTGGGGGCCCCTCAGCTGCACCCCCAACGCTCCACTCACCCAACAAAAGGGTTCCTCCACTCTTGCGATGCAGCGGCGCTGCACTCACCCGACAAAAGGTCTCGTCCACTATTGCGAGGCAATGATGCTCCGCTCACCCAGCAGGGGTCTCGTCAGCGACGGCCCGTGGAGGGAGTTACGGTGGGGCAGGAGGGCGGGGAGGGGGAGGGGCAGGGTGGAGGTTGCTAAAAACCGGCATATGGATAATTGCAGGTAAGTAAACAATTTAATTAATAAAACGAATTTCGTAGCGCGCCTTGCATCGCAAAATGCAATGCAGAGCGAGCTACGAAATTCGTTTTATTAATTAAATTGTTTACTTACCTGCAATTATCCATATGCCGGTTTTTAGCAACCTCCACCCTGCCCCTCCCCCTCCCCGCCCTCCTGCCCCACCGTAACTCCCTCCACGGGCCGTCGCTGGGTCTCGTCCACTGTTGCGGTGCAACAACGCTTCTAGTTTCCTGCGACCAGAAACGTTCTCCTCAACTTTGAAGATTCTATAAGAGCCACGGGGGCCCCCGACCCCCGATGGGGAATGACTGCCATGATCACCCACGGAACGACCACGACGTAGCCGCGGAACGTCGGCGCGCTCATGCCGGCGCCGGCCTCAGTCTTGAAATCACCAAAATCCTGCAAGACTACCGACTTGATCAGTTCCGGTGGGACACCAGTATGACCCGGTAGGAGAGATTGTTTCCTCCCACCCCACTTTCACTGATGGTTCATTTCACCAGTACCCTCTGCTACCCTTCAACGAAAACTTTTGGACTGCCGAAAGAGGTCCCGGTCCAACCACGAGTTGGTGGAGACATTTTGACTATACTTAGACCTTCCTGACCTCACCCAAAATGGCGCCGGTACAAATGAAACTCTCAACTCCTTGTTGTGCCCCGATTGCTCAGCCTTGATATCATGAGATATGTATGCAGTTTTTAGCACATGAATTGATATGGGATAAGACTGATTATATGTTCGGACAATGAATTGATCCAGGATGGGTATTGATTATACGTTCGAACAATGAATTGACATGGGACGGGTACTGATTACACGTTCGAACAATGAATTGATATTAACTTCTAATGCATCATTGATTACTGTATTTATTATTGAAGGTTCGAATTGTCGACACTTTTGGTACTTGCTCACAATGAATTATCGATATGATTTTGTTGCACTTGTCGCACTTTTTACTATGAAATCAACGACCACTTACTCTGTTATGTTTTCCACAAATACATACCCCTCCACCCCCATTTTCAGTTCCAGCCTGCTCCGTGGCCGGCCCACAGGGTTGTAAACCCGTATTTGGGCACCAACATTTTTATTAAAGGTTTTTGAAAAAGCAAACGTAGTTGTAACGCGTAGATTGGTAAGTTTCGAAGAAATGGCCACTGTTTCCGATTTTTTTTTTTTTTTTTTTAAAAAGCAGGTGAAATGAAGCAGCTCAATTAGTTAAGGGTTAAAAAGTATAGTACGCAGAAAAATTGAAAATATGAATGGTCCAGGTTTGTTGTGTGTTTTTCATTTTTCTACAGCATAAAGCAATCGATAAAGATCCTGGTATTTAGCCTCTACTTTATATGCTACCTGTATCAGGGAAGTTGTTTTAAATGCCCCTAAGCCACCCCGAACGAATGTAACCTGGCCCCCCTAGTACGAACGAAAACGACCCCGTACCACTGTAGGTTATCTCTCTTCCTCAAAAATGACAAAAATTACTTTCTAGAACGTTTTGTACATTGATGATTTTCATATGATCTATTTATTAAAGTAATACTCATCTCTCCGCATGAAATTAATTTTCCACATGCTACACAAGTCAATCTCATCTGCCTAAAGTTCTTTTACAGATTTGGGACCGTTTCCCTTGCCTCTGACTCACTTATTGCTAAGTCATTGGTGGATGTTTTTGTCGGTCCGGGATTATCCACCAAATCTCGAAGTTGTGCTTTAGAATAATTAAGAGAGTGCCACCTCTCCATGTGCCGATGCATGGTATGATTACCATAGCTATATTTTTTTTCGGTCCCTCTCGAGAGTTTTTTTTTTGCAGATGAGGCAGGTAACGAACCTGGCATTAACTTTCTTTTCATGAGAAGGAAAAGAAAAAAATTGCCAGATAAAATTCACTTTCACATGGGACGTTCTTGGCATTTCTTTCAGAAACTTTTACATCACTGTGTCATTTCTTTGTCTATCCTGGTTAAAGCAATGTCATGTAAATAGTTGTTTAAAAAGTTTTTTTTAACCTGTTTACTTTGTTGGAGCGTTGTATATATTTATAAGTTATTAAAGTGTTATAATCCTACAACTTTGTTGGAGTGCTATATATTTTTAATGTGACACATAATTGTGAAGACTTTGATGTACAAAAAGGCATCCCTGGAATCTTCTGCTTTGGGCTCGGACCCACACACCCTCACAGTGAGAATCCCCTCCCCAAGCACAATACAGGATGGTTATCAGATAGTAGGAACGCGTGTGGTGTGACGGATCTCATCGGGTGGGGGCCTTGATCTACTGTAACTCCTTTGAAGAGGGGTGATTCTCTACAGCTGGGGCCATAAACTACATCTGCAGGGCTAGGTGATAGCCTGGGACCGGCCTGGACAATCGGACACAGAGGAAGAGGAGTGTCAGAGGGTGCGGTAGTGAATAGGGTGAAAGGGAGGTGTCGGGCGGGCACAGGGTGTGATTCTCAGGGAAGAGCAGCGCAAATGGGGGGAGGTTTATGGCCCATGCATGAGAGAGAGACCAGTGCGTGGGGGAGATGCTTGCGAGGGTGGGGAGCCATGCTGAGGATCGGCGGCGTTCAGAGAGTGGGTCTGGTCAAGGCATCTAAAATGACTGCCGTGCTCAACAAAAGTGTGGCATTGCAAAAAAGGCAAGATGGCGCAGACAATGTTTATCAATAAGGATTAATTTATAACAATTATTTTTAACAAAATATTTACTCGCAGTGACAAAATGGCGGTCAACAGCTCCTGATTTCCATCGAATCGAACGTTAACAGAAGTCAAGCGGCAAAAAAAAAAAAACGCTCATGCACAGCCGCTGGAAGACATGTATCAACATATATGAGCCTCCTCAGCCACCCTCAGAAAACATAAGGGGTCAGGATACGTCTCCCGTACCCCCTTATACCTAGTAATTTAATTAAATCGAAACACAAAATGGCGAATTCACGTTTCGCTACCAGTTTGCGACCCGGTTCGCGAACCGAGAAGCGCTTCTACCGCGAAAAATCAAATTTTTATTATTTGCCCCACGGGACCCTTTAATAACCCCAACATCATTCCTAGGGGGTCAAGAAGGATCTACCTTGCCCCCTTTCATTAAATTCCCCCTTTGTTTTTCTCCTCCTCTTGTCTCTCGATCCTACCGAGAGACAAGATGGCGGCCGCAACGGACTGTTTAGAATGTTGACAGACACCGGAGAGCCAATCAGCTTCGCTACGCAAAGCTCCCTTACGCGAAAAGTACGCGATCTGGTGCGCTATCTAGGACGCTGTCACAGATATATCTGTTTTTTTAAACGTTAATTTCTCAAAATCCACTGGAGCACATATATTGAGACCCAGCAAAGGCACATCGGGCTAACAGTCCCTATAATTTTGCCAAGTTTCGTGTAAATCCATTGAGCAGTTCAAGCTAAAAGTGAGGCCATAGGCCCTATTGAAAAATGAATGGGAAAAATGCGTTTTGGGACCCCCCTTTTTTCTCGGCCCCCCCTTGACGGAACCCCCCCAAATTTTCAGGGGCTGCTCAGAAACAAAATGTGCCATTCCAAATCGAGGGTCTTTGTATAACAAAATTATTTACGGCAATCCAGCCGTGGAGGTTGCACCGTCCCAAAGGAGGGGGCCAGGGAGACACAGAACTGCTTCAAGTCTCCAAATGGAAACCGGATGAAAGGAGAAAAAGTGACATTTCATTTCCCGGAGGCCCACTAATGGCAGTAAATAGCAATGATATTTTGTATGAAAGCACAGAAAATGATTATTGAAACGAATCCAGAAGAAACACTCCAAGGTTTAAGAGGACGAAAATAACTTAACACTACAACTCCCAGCGTGCAGTGTAAATTGAAATAACCTGCTGCCAATTAAAAAGCTGATATAAAAAAACCAAGAGACTGGAGTAAGTTGTTTTTCTGTGAAATTTGCGCTGATGCAATGCAATGCCTGTGAACAAGGAGTTCAAATACTCAGAAACGCGTAAGGCAAGTAAATTATTTCCGAAGGATGCAATGTCTGTTTTCCCACACTAATCCGGCTTGTGTGCACTTCCAAATCGAGGGTCTTTGTATAACAAAATTATTTACGGCAATCCAGCCGTGGAGGTTGCACCGTCCCAAAGGAGGGGGCCAGGGAGACACAGAACTGCTTCAAGTCTCCAAATGGAAACCGGATGAAAGGAGAAAAAGTGACATTTCATTTCCCGGAGGCCCACTAATGGCAGCAAATAGCAATGATATTTTGTATGAAAGCACAGAAAATGATTATTGAAACGAATCCAGAAGAAACACTCCAAGGTTTAAGAGGACGAAAATAACTTAACACTACAACTCCAAGCGTGCAGTGTAAATTGAAATAACCTGCTGCCAATTAAAAAGCTGATATAAAAAAACCAAGAGACTGGAGTAAGTTGTTTTTCTGTGAAATCTGCGCTGATGCAATGCAATGCCTGTGAACAAGGAGTTCAAATACTCAGAAACGCGTAAGGCAAGTAAATTATTTCCGAAGGATGCAATGTCTGTTTGCCCACACTAATCCGGCATGTGTGCACTTCCAAATCGAGGGTCTTTGTATAACAAAAAAAATATATATATATATATATATATATATATATATATATATATATATATATATATATATATATATATATATATATATATATATATATATATATTACCTACTGGCGGTCACCAGTAGGTATATATAGTTAGGACCTAGTTACCATAGGAAATTCCGAACATTCTATTAGGAATAACTTTGGTGCCGATTGAGGGATCTGCCTGTAATTTTCCTTAAATTTGCCTCGCTGCGCTCCGCTCTTTCCCTGAAAGTTTCGGGGGGATTTGTCAAGCGGGGGCAGAGAAAAAAGGGGGGTCCCAAAACATGTTTTCCCCATGTTAATTTCCATAGGGACATTCTGACAAGGCTACAGCTCGAACGGCATTATACCAGATTTGGCAAAATGGTAGGGACTGGTATGCAGCAGTCCTTCTGGGACCCCCTGAGAAGGGCTAGGGGGTCAGGGGGTCTCAATGCTGCCCCCTTTTTGCGTTTTCCACTCTTGTTTTGTGCTCTCTTGTGCCTCACTTCTCTTGAGAAACAAGATGGCTGCTCAGGTGGTCCCAGAAGGATAATAACATATATAAATGTTATCCGCTAATAGAATTAGCATTTACAAAACCTTTGAAATTTATTGAAAAAAATATAGGTTTCACGCCTGATATAGTTAGGAATTAGAATTTAAAAAACCTTGCAAATTCACTTAAAAAACCATAGGTTTCAGGACTTATATCGTTAGGAATTAGCATTTAAAAAACCTTGCAAATTCACTTAAAAAACATAGGTTTCAGGCCTTATATAGTTAGGAATTAGCATTATAAAAACCTTGCAAATTCCCTTAAAAAACCATAGGTTTCAGGCCTTATATAGTTAGGAATTAGCTTTTAAAAAACCATTGAAATTGCTCCTATATAGTTAGTTGTACTAACTATATTTCGTGCACCCGCAATCCACTGCTGATGATGTCACATATTACATCATTCATGACATGGTCAGTGACATCACTGATGACATCTCAAATGACATCACTGATGACATCTCATTTAGGTGGCGCCTTCATTGTTTGGGCAACCTTTTACGTTGGATATGAGCAGCCGGTCCGGTCGCAAAGACGCCCCGCTGCAGATAAGCGGCTCTGCGGTGCTTGAAATTCAAGACCCTGTGTGAATGGGAGAGTCCAGTCTTGTGGGATTTGGCAATGGCAGGAGGAGCAGTTTCCATTTTTATCGACCCACTGGGGATGTTAAAACTTTTAACAATACGAGCACGACTGCACCCACTGTGGGTGTGGAAACCACAAGTACCATGAGGCAATGCTGCACACGCCCACATGGGCGGGACTTGGTGTGATTTAAATAAAAGAAGTTTCACAATGGCTGTTCTTGCTTCGTTTGTGCCAGTGAACAAGGACAGAGTATTGTCCGAAACGCGTTTGGCTTTGGACGGAGGATTTAAGTAGAAAGCGGTTACCAACTGCAGCCCAAAAGTTACACGGAGTAACTCTCTCATAGGTGGCGCCTTCATTGTTTGGGCAACCTTTTACGTTGGATATGAGCAGCCGGTCCGGTCGCGAAGACGCCCCGCTGCAGATAAGCGGCTCTGCGGGGCTTGAAATTCAAGACCCTGTGTGAATGGGAGAGTCCAGTCTTGTGGGATTTGGCAATGGCAGGAGGAGCAGTTTCCATTTTTATCGACCCACTGGGGATATTAAAACTTTTAAAAATACGAGCACGACAGCACCCACTGCGGGGGTGGAAACCACAAGTACCATGAGGCAATGCTGCACACGCCCACATGGGCGGGACTTGGTGTGATTTAAATAAAAGAAGTTCCACAATGGCTGTTCTTGCTTCGTTTGTGCCAGTGAACAAGGACAGAGTATTGTCCGAAACGCGTTTGGCTTTGGACAGAGGATTTAAGTAGGAAGCTGTTAGTGACTGACTGTGTGCATCAAGAGGTGTTTTGCCCACTGGGGCAGGAACTATAACCGTAAATGAGTTTTACTATTATTTGTAGCTGATATTCTTAATTCGCTATCACATACAGTCTGCCATTTAAGACCTGTGATAGTTTGTAAAATACCATGCAACTAATGTGTTTTACGATTTCTACAAAAAAAGTGTGTATTAGATATATAACTCCCACAAGTACATTTAACATGTTCCAAATATGCCGCTCCCAAGTTATTATTTTTATTTTCGCGTCTGTGAACGCGACAGTATTTTCTTTATGTTTATTTTTGTTTATTGCACACCACGTGATTGACACTATAACTGTTTGCACTAATCACCTTTCCAACCACTCGTGACTAAGGGGAGGAGCCCCGAAACGCGCCGAGAGACATTATTTCTGTTTGTCATGGCTGAATAAACAACTAAAGAACACGCGAATTGGTGTCCGTACTTTGCACTGTCGTTTGACCAATAGACGTGAGTGTGAACTGTTTGAATTGATTGGGCTCGCTGCCCGGTACGGACCGCTGTTACAAGAGGAGGGGTCATAGCGGAGTGCAGCGGCTGCTGTACTTACTTGTATATATATATATATATATATATATATATATATATATATATATATATATATATATATTACCTACTGGCGATAGCCAGTAGGTATATATAGTTAGGATTTTTTTCCTATGGGACTTTTGAAAATTCTATGTCTAATAACTTTGGTGTTTGTGGACGGAATCGGCTGAAATTTTCAGGAAAATGGCACATTTTGCTTCTGAGCAGCCCTTGAAAATTTGGGGGGGTTTCGTCAAGGGGGGGCCGAGAAAAAAGGGGGGTCCCAAAACGCGTTTTTCCCATGTTAATTTCCATAGGGCGTTTGGCCTCACTTTTAGCTCGAACGGCTGAATGGATTTGCACGAAACTTGGCAAAATTGTAGGGACTGTTAGCCCGATGTGCCTTTGCTGGGTCTCAATATATGTGCTCCAGTGGATTTTGAGAAATTAACGTTTTAAAAAATTTATATATCTGTGACAGCGTCCCAGATAGAGCTCCAGATCGCGTACTTTTCGCGTCACGGAGCTTTGCGAAGCGATGCTGATTGGCTCTCCGGTGTCTGTCAACATTCTAAACAGTACGGTGCGGCCGCCATCTTGTCTCTCGGTAGGATCGAGAGACAAGAAGAGGTGAAAAACGAAGGGGGAATTTAATGAAAGGGGGCAAGGTAGACCCCTCTTGACCCCCTAGGAATGATGTTGGGGTTATTAAAGGGTCCCGTGGGGAAAATAAAAAAAAAATTATTTTTCACGGTAGAAGCGCTTCCCGGTTCGCGAACCGGGCCGCAAACTGGTAGCGAAACGGAATTCGCCATTTTGTGTTTCGGTTTAATTAAATTACAGGGTATAAGGGGGTACGGGAGACGTATCCTGATCCCTTATGTTTTCTGAGGGTGGCTGAGGAGGCTCATATATGTTGATACATGTCTTCCAGCGGCTGTGCGTGAGCGTTTTATTTTTTTTGCTGCGTGACGTCTGTTAACGTTCGATTCGATGGAAATCAGGAAGTGTTGACCGCCATTTTGTCACTGCGAGTAAATATTTTATTTGTTATAAATAAATCATTATTGATAAACATTGTCTGCGCCATCTTGCCTTTTTTGCAATGCCACACTTTTGTCGAGCACAGCAGCCATTTTAGATGCCTTGACCAGACCCACTGTCTGCACCCTCGCAAGCATCTCCCCCACGCACTGGTCACTCCCGCTCTCTTTCTCATGTATGGGCTAGAAACCTCCTCCCATCTGCGCTGTTCTTCTCTGAGAATCACACCCTGTGCCCGCCCGACACCTGCCTTTCACCCTATTCACTACCGCACCCTCTGACACTCCTCTTCCTCTGTGTCCGATTGTCCAGGCCCGTCCCAGGCTATCACCTAGCCCTGCAGATGTAGTTTATGGCCTCAACTGTAAAGAATCACCCCTCTTCAAAGAAGTTACAGTAGATCAAGGCCCCCACAATCTGATAACCATCCTGTATTGTGATTGGAGAGGGGATTCTCACTGTGAGGGTGTGTGGGACCGAGCCTGAAGCGGAAGATTCCAGGGATGCCTTTTTGTACATCAAAGTCTTCACAATTATGTGTCACATTAAAAATATATAGCACTCCAACAAAGTAGAAGGAAAATAACACTTTAATAACTTATAAATATATACATCGCAACAAAAACAGTAAACACCTTAAAACATTTTTTATTAAAACAGAAGCAACAATGGTCAGTAGCGGTCTGTTGTGCGAATAGTCCCAAGGCAGCATATTTACCTAGAGTGGTGCTGTGTAGGACATTCTGAATGGAAATTAACCAGAACTATAACCATCTACTTCCAATAATATAACTTTTATGCCCAAATTACGCAAAGATTTAGCTAATCTGCTAAAGGGGGGAGTCGCCATTTCTTTACAATAATCAATAATGAAAAATCAACATCAATAGGGTTGTCCGTATTCCCGATGCAGCACTATAGTGCAACATACACAGCACCTGGGGTGTCAAGAGTGAACAGGTCCTAGCTGCTTAACCAATAACTGACAAATGCTATATTAAAACTTACTATGTATAATACTTGCGTTCACAATAGTTTTACTTTACAAAACAGAACAAAAGATGTCCCCTGTAAGTAAACCCATATTAGCTGTTTCAGTTATTGAACATCCTAAGGTTTTATGACATGGGGAACAGAAGTGATATCCTGGGCGGGTGATGGAACTGGGTTTGTTAATGGAAAAACATCTACAGAGAAAACTATTGGTAAATTATACTTCTCCGGAAATTTAAAACTCACAAATGTTTCATTTGTGTAATCGTTTTATGAACATGTACATTAAAAAACTAAAAGAAATGCCAAGAACGTCCCATGTGAAAGTGAATTTTATCTGGCAATTTTTTTCTTTTCCTTCTCATGAAAAGAAAGTTAAAGCCAGGTTCGTTACCTGCCTCATCTGCAAAAAAAAAACTCTCGAGAGGGACCAAAAAAAAATATAGCTATGGTAATCATACCATGCATCGGCACATGGAGAGGTGGCACCCTCTTAATTATTCTAAAGCACAACTTCGAGATTTGGGGGATAACCCCCGACCGGCAAAAACATCCACCAATGACTTAGCAATAAGTGAGTCAGAGGCAAGGGAAACGGTCCCAAATCTGCAAAAGAACTTTGGGCAGATGAGATTGACTTGTGTAGCATGTGGAAAATTAATTTCATGCGGAGAGATCAGTATTACTTCAATAAATACAGTAATCAATGATGCATTAGAACTTAATATCAATTCATTTTCCGAACGTGTAATCAGTACCTGTCCCATGTCAATTCATTGTTCGAACGTATAATCAATACCCATCCCGGATCAATTCATTGTCCGAACATATAATCAGTAAAAAGTGCGACAAGTGCAACAAAATCATATCGATAATTCATTGTGTGCAAGTACCAAAAGTGTCGACAATTCTAACCTTCAATAAATACAGTAATCAATGATGCATTAGAACTTAATATCAATTCATTGTCCGAATGTGTAATCAGTACAAGTCCCATGTCAATTTATTGTTCGAACGTATAATCAATACCCATCCCGGATCAATTCATTGTCCGAACATATAATCAGTCTTATCCCATATCAATTCATGTGCTAAAAACTGCATACATATCTCATGATATCAAGGCTGAGCAATCGGGGCACAATAGTTTCATTTGTACCGGCGCCATTTTGGGTGAGGTCAGGAAGGTCCAAGTATAGTCAAAATGTCTCCACCAACTCGTGGTTGGACCGGGACCTCTTTCGGCAGTCTAAAAGTTTTTGTTGAAGGGTAGTAGAGGGGACTGGCGACATGAACCATCAGTCAAAGAGGGGTGGGAGGCAAAAATCTCTCCTACCGGGTCATACTGGTGTCCCACCGGAACTGATCAAGTTGGTAGTCTTGCAGGATTTTGGTGATTTCAAGACTGAGGCCGGCGCCGGCATGAGCGCGCCGACGTCCCGCGGCTACGTCGTGGTCGTTCCGTGGGTGATCATGGCAGTCATTCCCCATCGGGGGTCGGGGGCCCCCGTGGCTCTTATAGAATCTTCAAAGTTGAGGAGAACGTTTCTGGATGCAGGACTCATTTTCTAGTTGAACTCAGAAGCGCCGTTGCACCGCAACAGTGGACGAGACCCCCGCTGGGTGAGCGGAGCATCATTGCCTCGCAATAGTGGACGAGACCTTTTGTCGGGTGAGTGCAGCGTCGCTGCATCGCAAGAGTGGAGGAACCCTTTTGTTGGGTGAGTGGAGCGTCGCTGCATCGCAAGAGTGGAGGAACCCTTTTGTTGGGTGAGTGGAGCGTCGCTGCATCGCAAGAGTGGAGGAACCCTTTTGTTGGGCGAGTGGAGCGTCGCTGTATCGCAAGAGTGGAGGAACCCTTTTGTTGGGTGAGTGGAGCGTTGGGGGTGCAGCCGAGGGGCCCCCACCTGTGGGGGTGGGAGAGGCTTGTTCGCGCTGCCTCTCCCTCCCAGCGCACCCCACGCGACACCTGGCGTTGATATCCGTGATGTCCGGACCAGGCGATAAGAGGGGGGGGGGGTCGGAGGCAGAGGCAAGACATCCCCCCCCATGGCCTGCAGGGCGCCGCTTCAGGCCCGAACGGGGAGCTCATATCAAGCCGGGGCCAGACCAGGAGATACGAGGGGGGGGGTCGGTGGCATGTGCAAGACATCCCCCCCGTTGTCGCAGCCATTATCTAAGAAAGAAGAAGAATCCCTCGGCCTCGGCTACTTTCTTGGCCCGGAGATACGAGGGGAGGTGGGGGGTCGGTGGCATGTGCAAGACATCCCCCCCCCGCGTGTTGTCGCAGCCATTATTGAAGAAAGAAGAAGAATCCCGTCGGCCTCGGCTCCTCTCCTGGCCCACCTTACGGGATGACCTCCCCGGCCGACGGCTGCCAGCAGGACTCGCCCTACACGTGCCGAAGGCCTCGTCTTCCGGATGGGCGTAGCCGCGAACCTGTTGCACTTCGGGAGTTTCCGGAATGGGGGTAGGTATCTGCTGATTTATATTTATTTCATGTTACCGTTATTGGGCGTGGCGGGCGGTGGGACAGACATGCTTGGAGCAGTGGGGGGGTGGCGGAGCCTAGCTACCTTGTGGCTGCCGTAACGTCAAGCTTGGCTTCTTTCACCACTTTCATGTTTCTTATTTCTAGCGAAGTCAAAAACTCATCAGAGGCCTACTGATTTTGTTCGATTTCTTTCCCTTCCTTTTCAAGTGTGTTTCATGCTAAAGTTTCTGTTTAACAGGATACAGGGATTACTTCGTATTTTACATATGTCTTCTTTATTAGGGGTTCTCTCCGGTTGAGTCAGATGATGTACCTCTAATAAATGGTCCGGGTGGAACTAGTTTCTCAATCAGTGGGGAGTAGATGGGCATGACAGATTACAACGGGGGACAAAGGTCCGCATTACCCACCCTTCACTACTTGCAAAGACTAGACAGAATATTTCTATTCCACGTTATTTGCAAACAGAGAGTACCTCGAAAGAACTATTCCTTGAACAATAAATGTCCAGCCAATCAATCAATCAGGCATGACGGATTACAACGGGGGACAAAAGTCTGCATTACCTATCCTTCACTATCTGCAAAGGGAGACAGAATATTTCTATTCTTCTCTGTTTGTAGACAGGGAATATCTCAAACAGCAATAATCGATAAAAAAATTAGTAGGATTATAACACTTTAATAACTTATAAATATATACATCGCAACAAAAACAGTAAACACCTTAAAACATTTTTTATTAAAACAGAAGCAACAATGACAACTAACAGTAGTGATATCCTGGGCGGGTGATGGAACTGGGATTGTTAATGGAAAAAGATCTACAGAGAAAACTATTGGTGAATTATACTTCTCCGGAAATTTAAAACTCACAAATGTTTTATTTGTGTAATCGTTCCAGGTCAAACGGATTGTGGGACAATGTTCACAATGGAAGAGTCACCAAAAGGCATTTGGATCGATGTTGCAGCAGGCTGCCATGTATATAGTTATTTAATAAAACGTTTTACCCTGTTACTTTGCTGGTGTGTTGTATATATTTATAATATTTGCATAGGGTTTGTCGTTATTTTGGGTGGGGTGGGGTGGGCGGCGGAGTCGAGCTGTCTTGCAGCCATCATGGTGTGGAGCTAAGTTCATCTTACTAGTTTCGTATTTCTCATGAGGGGTTGTTCTTAATGTTTCTATTTTAGCGAGGTCAAAAACAGATCCCATTAGTGGCCTACTGATTTTGTTCTATTCCTTTTGTTTTTTTAAACGATTTTTCACTATCTGCAAAGACTAAACAGAGTATTGCGACTCTGTGCTTGTTTGTAAATACAGAATGAACCAAAGAGAACCAATTCTAAAACAGTAAATGCTTGGATAGCAATCAATCAAATAGAGAGAGAAGCAGGCACGACGGATTACAACGGGGGCAAAGGCCTGCATTAACTACCCTTCACTATCTGCAAAGAGAGAGTACTGCTAAGAGAAAAGAGGGGGGGAGGGGGGGCAGCGTTCAAAGCACATCAGCGTGCATAAACACGAAAATGTTTTTACCTATCATGTACTTGACATTTGACAGCATTTGATATTTGGTATTAAAAAAACATTGAAATTCACTGAAAAAACCATAGGTTATAGACCATATATAGTTAGGGATTAGCATTTACAAAACCTTATTTTACTCGCATAAAACCATTGAAATTCGCATATATAGTTAGTTGCGCTAACTATATATCGCGCACCCGCAATCCACTGCTGATGATGTCACATATTACATCATTCATGACATGGTCAGTGACATCACTGATGACATCATTCATGTGATTATACGATGAACCTGTGAGCACCGGCATCTGATGAAGGCAACTCAGCCGAAATGCATTATTGTCCGTTTTTTCCTAATTAAAGGCTTTCCGAAATTCCCCCTTGTGGCCTCTCAACTTCTGTTACTGAAGGGGTTGTTTGTTTCATTATTTTCCACGCATGCCAGAGGCGTGGTAAGGGGCCCCGCTCTACAAGAGGCTGGAGCAGCACTGGTACCTGCTTTTTGCATTCTCCCTTATCCAAGGAATTGGAAGGCTTCCAGCCCGCCTCGAAACACGGATGACGCCTGGCTTCTGCAGCGCAGCTCGTGACTTCAGGAGGAGGCAGGTTCACGGCAACTCTGTCTCTCGGCCCGACGGATTTCTACAATCGAGGCTCGAGCGTGTGGGGACCAAAGAAAGTCTGAGGACATACTAACAAACAGGGAAGCACCACTTTGGATACCCCGTAATTGAACTTGCTACTTACTCGTCCATCTTCATATTTTCCAAAACGGAACACTCGCCGAGGAACATTGTTTTCTGGGGACTGTAGTTCATTCAGGTCTACAGTGGTCACCTGACCTCGTGGTTTTGGTATAACTGACTCCTACCAATGGGAGTGATGGAGGCAAGCTTAAGAAGGAGGGACTAAACGCAAACCCTGTGAGCACCGGCATCTGATGAAGGCAACTCAGCCGAAATGCATTATGCCCGTTTTTTCCTAATTAAAGGCTTTCCGAAATTCCCCCTTGTGGCCTCTCAACTTCTGTTACTGAAGGGGTTGTTTGTTTCATATATATATATGTATATATATATATATTATCTACTGGTGGTCGCCAGTAGATAGTTATGGCTAGGAGTCTAGGAACTAGTTTCCATAGGAAACTTGTTTTTTGCTTTCCCAATATCCTTGGCGCCGGTTGACGAATCTTCGCGAAATTTTTAAAACTCGTGGCCCGCTCCTGTCAGCTCCTGTCTTGAAAGTTTTGGGGTGATTTGGCAAGCAGGCCGAGAAAAAAAATGGGTTCCAAAATGTGTTTTTGCCATGTTAATTTCTATAGGAAACTTTAGACACGGCTACAGCTCGAACTGCTGAACGGAATTACACCAAATTTGCCAAAATGGGAGCCCTTGGTTCAGAAAGAAACCATTTTGTTAAATGGTGTAAATCCATTCAGTAGTTGCTGAGAAAATAAAAAAATAAAAGTTTTGATATATTGAGGCATGATGGATCCGCTCACCCTCCTGACCACAAGCTTTATTTTAATTGGCTGTTAACACCCCAAACACGGAAGTGTTGGCAGCTATCATGTGACTCGGTATAACTGAGTCACAAGAAAAGAGAAAAAGAAACGCAAAAAATAAAAAAGGGGGCAGGTTAGAAACACCCCGACCCCCTAGGCCTGCTCAGGGGGTCCCACAAGGACCCCCTGGGCCCAAAAGAGCATTTTCTTTTAACTCTGCCGGATTCGCGCTAGGTGCGCGAATCTGGCCGAAAAAAAAAGCATGGGCTCCTGTGCTTTGTTATTATTTAGCCTCCGGGTGGGCCAAGTCCCGGGGGCATCCTGAAATATCATCACGGGGGCTCAGGGGGACCCCCAGCAGCCCCGGAAACCGCCACCCCGGGGCTTTAATTAAATATTTTTCGGGGCACACCGCCCCCGCAGCCACGTAGACCGCCACCCCCGGAGCTTTGTTTTTTTTTAATGTTTGGGGGTCCTCCAAGGCCCCAGGGACCACCACCCCGGCACTTTTTAAAATAAAATAAAAATAAACCTGTGTGGGGGGCTCAAGCCCATCCCATATGCCCTTGGGACCGCCGGGGGTCCGTTATGAACCTCCGAGACCAGGGGATAACCACTTCCCTGGGGCGTGCATGTGGTTGGAGGGGGGCCGCACTGCCCCCCTCCTGGAGCCTGTGTTGGCCCTGGGGATCGCCACCCCCATGGCTGGCTCCTGCAGTGCCCCGGGGGCCCACCCTAGGACACTGCTGTTTGCTATGGCAGGACGGGAGCCTCACAGCTCCTGTCCTGCCATAGCAATCTGTGGTTTGGATTTTGGAAGAGAAAGCAAGAAACCTGCTCTCTCTTCCAAAATTCAAACCAGATTGCTTTTCCACACGGGGAGCTGCATGTCAGCAGCTCCCCCTGTGGAAAAGCAATGCTGGCTCCCGCAGGAGGCGGGGAGCCGGCTGGGACTGTGGGGTCATGGGGGCTCCGGGGGAAGGAGTTCCCTGGGCAAGGAGTAGCGCGGGAGGGCGGCCACGTAGCCCTCCTCCCCCATAATTAAAATTTATTAAAAAAAACCTGCAAAGGCCGGCCCCGGAGGATGGGGTCCCCGGGGTCATAGATGGCCTGAGGAGGGAGGCCACGCAACTGCCCTCCAATTATTTAAAAAAATTTAAAACCGTTGGCCATGCCCTGGGGAATGGGGTCCCCGGGGCGAATATTGTCTCGGGAGGGGAGCCACGCAGCCGCCTACCATTTAAAAAAAAAATAGGGGTCTAGCCCTGGGGATGGGGTCCCCAGGGTCCTTAAAATAGGAAAGGAAGGGGCCACACAGCCTCCCTTGTTAAAAATAAAATAAATTTAAAAAGACCGGCATCACGGAGGCCCCACCCCCTTCCCAGCAACACTCTCACCCTTTGGCGCATTTTAAGTTGGGGAATTAAGTCCCCTTCCATACTGGGGGTCAACTAGCCCACCAGGTACCTCCAGTAAGCCCCACAGGGCTGCTTTGCAGGGAGGTGGTCCAGGCCACGCTCCATTTTACACCTCTCTGCAACGCAGTTCTGTGGCACTTACTGGAGGTACCTGGTGGGCTAGTTGGACCCCAGGGACCCTCAGAATTCAAGGGGATTTTAAACCCCAACTTAAAATGCGCTATGGGGTGCGTTTGCACAGTGGTGAAGGGAGGGGCGGGCCTGAGGTGACATATGTGCAAACATGCCCTGTAGCGCGTTATAAGTTGGGGAATTAATTACTCTTCAATCCTGAAGGTCCCTGGGGCCCAATAACTCCACCAGGTACCTCCAGTAAGCGCCACTGCACTGCGTTGCAGAGAGTTGGGCCAGGCCACGTCCCTTTTTACACCTGTCTGCAATGCAGATCTGTGGCACTTACTGGAGGTATCTAGCAGGCTAGTTGGACCCTAGGGACCCTCAGGATTCAAGGGGACTTAATCTCTCAACTTACAATTCGCCAGGGGGCAAGTTTGCAGAGTGGTGGAGAAAGGGGGCATGGCCTTTTTTTACCTCTCACCAATCCCACTGTGTGGGGCTTACTGGAGGTAAAA
The DNA here is from genome assembly GCF_964263255.1 of Lissotriton vulgaris. Classification (NCBI taxonomy): domain Eukaryota; kingdom Metazoa; phylum Chordata; class Amphibia; order Caudata; family Salamandridae; genus Lissotriton; species Lissotriton vulgaris. The sequence goes on along the minus strand of NC_141693.1, from coordinate 483,018,830 downwards.
GGTAGGCTAGTTGGCCCCTTAAGGACCCCCAGCAGTGAAGGGGACTTCAATCCTCATCCAAGAGCGTGCCATGGAGCGCAATTGTAGAGTGGTGGTCAAAGTGGCGTGGCCTGGTACGAGTACTTACCAGTGCTGCTGTGTGGGACTGACTGGAGGTAATGGTTTGGGAAGATGGCCACCAAGGATGTCCTTGGGGGCCAACTACCCTTCTTGGTACCTCCATTAAGTCCCACACAGTGGGATTGCTAAGACGTATTCGAAGGCCATGGCCCCCTTTCTCTACCACTCTGCAAACATGTCTCGTGGCAGACTACGGGATGGGGGATGAAGTCCAATTTAGTCCTGAGGAAGTTTGGGGCCCAAGAATCCCTGCTGGTACCTCCTGTAAGTCCTACGCAGTGGAACTCCTGAGCATTGGTTGGACGCCCAGCACCCTTTCTCCACCACTCTGCAAACGTCACTACTAGTTAAAGTAGCACATTTCTGCACCTCTGACTTGGAGGTAGTTTTAATCCCCCTGCCCTATTATGTACTAGGGCCTTACAGAGGAGGCCATGCTAATCACAGGGGTACCCCAACGCATAGTGTTCCCTAGTGTATGTAGGTGTTTTCACTGTATTCTAAGTCTCTTTTAGCATGGCACTGGCTCTAGGCCGTGTTAGTCATTGTCAGTTACCACCGGTACCCGTCTGAAAAACTTATGGGCACAGGATGATTTTGCAACAAGGACTCTTTCTGTTCCTCTGTTGGTTCTTCCTGAACTTTTCTTCGTCTTTTTGGACTTCTGTTGCTTCTTTCTGCATTTATTTTGCTTCTTTCTGTGCGTCTTATCTTCTTTCTTCACATGTCCTACCTCTATAGGCATAGTTAGAAACTAGCATTTAAAATACCTTTGCAATTCACCTAAAAAAACATAGGTTTCAGGCACGTTATAGTTAGAAATTAGCATTTAAAAAAACCATAGAAATTCACTGAAAAAACCTTAGGTTTTAGGGAAAGTTATAGTTAGTCGTACAAAACAAGAGAAATTCCCCCGTTATAGTTAGTTCAGCTAACTATAACTCGCGCCCCGGCAATGCACTGCTGATGACGTCACATATTACACCATTCATGACATGGTCAGTGACATCACTGATGACATCTCAATTTACTTGAGAATTCCTACATAATGGCCAGCTAGATCACACTTCACATGACAAGCACAATCAGACCCCAGACTTTACCCTTGCTTGGCTTCAACACCTTCCAGCATAACTGACTGCCACTTGTGACATGTTCCACCATTGTCCATTAGAAACATGTACAGATTTACCATGAACATCTACTACTTGAATGGGATCCGTAATAGCTTCAGCACAATCAATGCCAGCTTTAAGAGCATTCTGAATACACTCCACCGACACGTTGTTAAATCTTTCCACTTTTACATTAAATTGGGGCTTATACAAATAAGTGCATAAGTGCTTTATGCCATTCTTTTTCAGAAATTCTTGCTTGTCAACAGAGGTAAATTGTACACTATTGTCTGACAACAGTTCAGAAGGTGTACTTTATTTAGAAAACACCTCCTTGAAAATTTTAATAACACTGTATGTACTGAGTTCAGCCCACCCTTCACCTCAACCCATCTTGAAAGGTGGTAAATCATAACAAACAAATACCTCCTGGGAAGGTAATACATTAAAAGGGCAGTAATACAATAAAAAAGGTGGTCTGAAGGCAAAAGGTTAGGGGGGAAACCACGCCAAGGATACTAGGTCTAACACAGAGGTTAAGTGCATAGAAGTAAAGAAAAATGCTGGTAACGTTGATAGAGCGCGCAGTTATGTTATGTTATGTTATGTTACTATTTGTTTTATAGAGCGCTCAGCTGCTCCAAAGAGCGTCCCGGTGCTAAAGATCATCACACCTAATACCAGCAGCAAACAAACAGCCATAACGGAAAAAAAATAACCAGAATTAACCATAGCAGCATTACAAAGCAAACAGATGAGTTTTAAGTCCCTTCCTAAAAACCGAGAGATTGGTGCACGTCCGCAACGTCAAGGGCAGTGTGTTCCAAAGACGGGGTGCAAGGTAACTAAAGGAGCGACCTCCACAGCGAGCACGCTTCACTGTTGGGACGATAGCCTTGGCCTGGGCAGCAGATCTCAAAGGTCTAGATGGGAGATAGAAATTGACCCTTCTCTGCAGATATTCAGCGCCGAAATTGTGAAGCGCCCTAAAAGCTGTAGTTAGGGTCTTGAAGAAGATGCGCTTACGAATCGGCAACCAATGCAGAGAGACAAGGAGATTGCTGGCCCTAGATCTTCTAGTTAGACCGAAGATTGCCCTGGCTGCAGAATTTTGAACTATCTGCAGACGAGTCAGCAGATATTCAGGAAGACCTAAGTAAAGGATGTTGGCGTAGTCTAGGCGCGAGCCTATTAGTGCTTGCACCGTGATTTTCTTATGCTCCAAAGATAAATAGGGCAAAAACGTACGCAACATCCTTAAGATGGCAAAGCACTTCCCAGTCAAGCCAGCAACCTGGGCTTTGAAGGAAAGAGTGTTGTCAACCATCATACCCAGGTTCTTAGCTGTGACCGAATCGCTGGCAGGGGGAAACAGGGCCGAAGGCCACCATTGCTTCCATCTTGGGTCTGCAGGACATCCAAAGAACAATATCTCGGATTTGTCGGAGTTGCATTTGAGGCCACTTTTCCCGAACCAGTCAAACACAAACTCCAAACACTTCCGAATGGCTGCTCCATCGAAGTCACAGCCCCTGTCACAAGTGAACAGGAGCTGTGTGTCATCCGCATAGGATATGATCTGGGCCCCTAGCTCCTCCACCCGTGCCGCAAGAGGTGTAAGGAAGATATTAAAGAGGGAGGGACTAAGAATGGAGCCCTGCGGGACCCCTACCTCAAGCTACGGCATCAGGGCGGAGAAAGGGGGAGCCCAGATCGTTTGTCTCCGATCGGCCAAAAAAGACTGAAACCATGCGAACACCGTTCCCCGCAGCCCAATCTCCCAGAGTCTAATTAGGAGGAGGTCGTGGGGGACGGTGTCGAAGGCCACCGACAAATCAAGCATGATAAGCAGGGCCTTTCCACCCCTGTCGAGGGTCTCCTTCACAGTCTCAGTTACCTCAAGTAGAGCGGTTTCGGTGCTCAGGTTAGATCTAAAACCAGACTGTGACTGATGTAATAGGGAGTTACCCTCTATAAAGTTGGTAAGGGTGGTATGAACATACTTTTCAGTGACCTTGTTCACCCGGGTCACTGGGTTTCCCGATTCTCACACGCACTGGGCCCTGGCGTGCGCATTCAAACCATTGACTCGCGTTTGGTGTGAACCGGGTGAATTTGTACACGCTACTATGAGTAATTCGGGGGGTGACTTCTCACCACTGCTGATCATGTACCTGACTTACCCCAGGCACATTACTCCAGATGGATCAGGAGCTAGCAGGGAAAAGGTGACAGGGGTCCTAGAAGAAAAATACACTTTATAACCCAATTTATACTTTGTCCACACTATGTTCCACAAAATGACCACAGACACCTGAAAAGTTTTAAGTGTTTATGTAGGAAATTTCAAAGTGAATATGTCAGTATTAGCAAAATGCAAAGTAACACATCAAGCATCATAATCACCACCAAAAGGTAACTGTGAATTAAAGCAAGAACCATTTGAGTATACGGAAACACTAAGGGTAAAAATTAGGAACCAACTAGTCACTGAAAGGTTAAACTAGGACATGGGATATGAACGGGATCTATAACATTTATCTAGGCTAAAATGCTATCTTGCTAAGTTCACGGCAATCATACTAAGGGAAAGGGGAAAAACGGGAACATACTAATGAAATATGACAGTTTGGCAATTCTCTAAAGGTGGGGAGAGAAGTGGAACAATTCTAATAAACAATTGCATATAACTTGCTTCTCAAGGTGATAGAGCAATATCACAGGCAAGAGTGCTTTATTAAGAAAATGGAGAGAGAGAGAGAGAGAGAGAGAGAGAGAGAGAGAGAGAGAGACGCAAACCCACAGATTAATAATTACCTAATTCAGAGTGAAGACCAACCCTGGCCACGGGTCAGTTGGAAGGACGGGGACAAGAACCCTCAGAAAAGGGATGCCAGAATGCGAGCAGGTACAGCTCACGGACAGTCAGGATAGGATACCCCTCAGGATTTGGGATCAGGACTGGGCTCACCAAGGTACGACCAACACCCACAGCTTCAGAAGCAACGCCTGCGTTACCCCTTTCTGCAAGTAATCCGCCAGTAACCCCGATTGGGTTTTCGAATTTCCCAGCAAAGTGCTTCGCCAGCACTTAAGACTATTTCCACCCCTAGGAGTTTGTGGAAAGTATGGACAGAGTGCTCCGCAGCACTCAAGATTAGGCACCTATAGAGTTCGTAGGGTCAGTGACAGGTCTGCTACTCGGACAAGTCGGACAATTTTCCTAAGCTAAACTAGGGCAGTTATACTGTTCGGGGTCCCTTAGACCACCCACCAATGTTGCAAGTGACAGTTTTTCAGACTATGATTGGTCAGGAGAGGTGATGAGATCATTGTCACCTCCTAGAATTTTGTGTTCCCATCGTACAGAATAATTTCTGCCTACCCGCCCCTTGGGTTCACGTTCCCATGCATAGGAATACAGCAGTACAATATAGTTCATAGCAGGTAGCAACAGTATTGCATCTTTCAAGGTAAGATTTGGTCTCTCAGAGAAGTTTCTCAGGCGCATTGTGCTTCAGGAGCCAGCTGGCTTGTTTCAGCTTCTGCGCAGTGGAGCTTCTCCCCAGTCACATGACGGTGCCCAGCAGAGCCTCAAGTATGGCTCCACTCCCGATTTTCCCAGCCCCAGAGACGCGATACATGAAAAGTAAGCGAGAACAAATTAGAATCACATATAAAATGATCACACTGTATACCAGGCTAAAATTAAACACACCCCTTAACTTTAAAACTTCTATAGTATTACATTTTAGTGCGAAAAGACAGATGGGCTAAAGCAGCAGTTGCAAGCGTAGAGCGTGGTAAGAGACAAGCGGCCATGTTTGCCACAGTGCGCATGAGCACAGATTCCCTCCAGAATGCGAGTGCGTCACATCACATGGGTATGACCGACGCATGCGCAGACTGAATTTCAGCGAAGCAGCCATTTCTTCTAGTGCAAGCTTTGTTAGTATGAAAAGACACACAGGCAAGCCTCTTGGGGACACCCACGTGTTGGGGAAAAAGTAAAAATAAATGACGAACAGTTGGATTAATATGATTATACATTAAACGAGGTTCATGAGTGGGAGCAAGTCGCTTTACGTGCGAATCCTTGCTCCATCAATCCCCTCTTTGATGATATTTACTATCATCACTACAAAGGAAACAGATGCCAACTCTCATTCTTCCATATCATTCATTTCAATTTCGATGAACTTATTGTTTATTTTTCTTTCAGCTTCTCTATGAGAGTGGTGATTCTTCACCTTTTTGTAAATTTCATTCCTTAATTCTTCTAATTCTAATTCATCAATGTTTCTCTTCACCCCTCTTTTGTTTACAGTTTTTCTTTTGCACTTTTGGCATTTACAGCAGATGAAAATTATCAACACAATCACACCTATTCCAAATATTGGCATCAATATTTTCCACAGGATATTTCTACCTAGGTTAGAAAACCAACTACCTATAGAGGAGAGACCTCCAGTCAGTCTCGTCCAGGCACTGTCAACCTCCAATGGTTTGAGCTCTTTTTCCAAATTAGTTATGTTCTTCACATATTGTTTTAATTCGATACTTTTGTCAGGAATGTAGGTGCAACAATGTTGCGCCTTCAGCATTCTACAGACTCCGCCCTCTTTTGCCAATAAGGTATCAAGAGCAAGGCGATTTTGCAAAACCATTGATCTGATCGCAACCATTTCAGTATTGACCAGCAGGAATCCAGCAGCAGTGTCAGTAGATAACCGATCCACTACTGTAGATAATTTGCAAATTCTGTGAGTGTTCAGAACTACCCCCATTCTAGGTATCAGTGCACTAAAAATATCACCTATGATTTCTCCTACACTTTCACGTTTACTACGCACTAAGCCATTAGTATCTTCATCATTGCTTCCAGCAGCATTATTCACATGGTATATTTTCGGGAAAACAATGCCAAAGTAGCAGCTTCCATACCAGTGATCCGGCAATTTGAAATAAGCCTTGTTCCCACATATATAATATATTCCGGGAAACACAGGTTCTGACCCATTTTTGAAACCCCCACCTCCAATTACCTTATAATTATGTTCACACTCGCTGGAACCAATGAATACATTGTTATAATATTCTGTCCTTTCTCTATGGAGACAAAGTTTTCCTTTTCGTTCAAAATCCAGCAACAAAGCAGGATTAGCTTCGCCTTGTGAGGTGTTATCCATGTGCTCAGCCCACCTAGGGACTCTATTCTTTTCATCATTTGCCTTTTTCTGAAACTTTTCCCTCCTTCGGTCTGCCATTTTTATGAACATCTTTTCCTGCTCTTGCAAAGAACAGGTCAGATTTTCCTGTTGTGCCTCATCTAAGTCTATGTCACCTATAGTCAGGAAATATTCTCCCATATAACGAGTTACGTCACTTTTAATATGTACAAGGTTCAGGTGTCCTCTAATAGGAAGCTCAGAAAAGACTACGTCAGCATTTGAATAGTAGTACTGTAAAGTGCTTCTATAAAACAAGCTAGCTAATATACTGCAGGAAATTCCATAGGTCAAGGGTAAGTGGTGATATGTCACGCCTTCAGCTACAGAGGTAGGTAGCTTCATGCAGACATAGCAATCTTCTATTTCCATAGCTTCTACATAATGCACTAACAAGTTAGCAAAAACATTTAAATGCGTCCGGTTTCTCATTTTGTGAAAGTGCAGTTCATCCTCATCTGATGCTTCTAAGTTCTGTCGTGTGTGTCTTTGCCTAACTGAATTGTCATGTCGTTCTAAGCTTCGTGGTGTTTCTGCAGTCTGTGCAACGTCTGTGTCTAGTATTTCAGGTTCAGTAGGGGACAGGTTAGGATTTTTACTTATCATAAAAGGTAAAAAGACGGTTAATCCTATCCACATTACTATTAGCATTGCTATACTACACAAGCATATCTTACAGCAAGTCTTACAACACCCAAATCTGGATCTCCCAGCTACGCTTGAATCAGACATTTTAGCTTACAGGTGGCTTTTGCAACCCCTCTTCTTTTCTTTATGCAAGGCTTCGCTCTGTTTTGTCTCAAGGAGGGTCTTCGTCCGAACTCTGATCAGTGACAGACTCCTCGTCACTTTTCTCACTGTGATGAGGCTCATCAATTTCTTCCAGCACCAGGTATGTCCATTCGGGGCTCCGATACAGTTTGTTCTGTTTCTTCTATCTGTCGCTTTTTCTCAGAAACTTGCCTCGGGCTGGTTTTCGTTCACTTTCAGCCCTTTCACGGTCTCTCAGTTTCTCTTCGACTGTTTTTAGTCGGAGTCTTAGCCTTTTGACGTACCTGGGTGTACTTTTGTTTCGGTGAATTCCAGTGGTCGAGGACACTTGGCCTTCCTCGTGCACTCTCTTATTTTTCTGCTTGTGCTTGGCAGAGTCTATTTCCCTCCCTGTCTGACTAGTTCCAGGTCTTATATCTATTTCTTCTGCCTGGTCCTCAATCTGGTCCTGTTCAGGTTCGCTTTGCAGGTTTTCTTTGCTGTTAGGTGAACTGGAGTCCGATTCCTGAACACGTTCATCTATTTCTATCTGCTCTGGTTCATGCACTTCGTTCTTTTCACTTTCTTCCGCATGAACTTCAGCCCTTACCACTATCTGTCCCTTTCCAGGCTCCGGAGTTTCAGGTGGAGCGTCGACGTCTTGATCTGTCCCTACTTGGCCTATTTCCTGATCAGGTGTGATGTGTGTCTGATTGACCTGACCTTCGTCTTCTAGTTCTGTCTCACCTGGACTATCCCACTCACTGTCTAGATAGGAATATTTCCTGGTTCGGATTGGATCATGAACCTGGTCGTCGGCGGGGTACCACTCAACGTCTCGACTGGTGCTCGGCAGTTCGATATCATCAAGATCCGGACTCTCCTCGGGAGTCTCCTCAGCGGTGCTGCCTTCAGCTTCAGTCGCGTTTTCTCCGATTACCCGCTTTGTGTGGCTGGCATGGATCTACTTCGGCACACCAGCACACTTTACAGCAGTAGTGGTGACAAGGATCACTTGTCTCGGCTTTCCCCACTTTGGTCCAAGGCAACTCTTCCGGGTGTGTTTCTTTAACACCACCCAATCGCCTGGTCGTAGCTTATGTGCTGGAGTCTTGGGCCATTCGTCTTCTGTCTCTCCAATCTGGTGGGAGATAGAACGCACTTGGTCACCCAGCTGCTTGCAGTATTCTAGCACCAAATCATCAGTAATGCTTAGCAGTTTGTGTCCAGGTACCCATGCTTGTCGCATCACTCTCCCCATTAGTACCTCATGGGGGCTCAGGCCTGTTTTTCGATTTGGAATACTTCTCAGACTCATCAGCACAAGGGGCAAAGCGTCTGTCCATTTCATTTTTGTGGAATCACACATCTTCGCCAGCCAGGACTTTATCGTGCCATTTATCTGTTCCACCACCCCAGATGCCTCGGGATGGTAGGCACAGTGCAGTCTTTGCTTCATTTTAAAAGCCTTACAGAGCTCTTCTAGGACGTCGTTGGCAAAATGCCCACCTTGGTCTGTTTCAATCGTCTCTGGGATCCCAAACCTAGGTATCAACTCCCTGAGCAATAGCTTGGCTGTAGTTAGGGCATCATTTTTCTTAGCTGGGTAAGCCTCCACCCACCGGGAGAATAGACAAACTATGACCAGGATATATCTATATCCCTTGCATTGGGGCATTGTTATAAAGTCTGCCTGCATTCTGACAAAGGGACCTACTGCCTTGCCGATGGTACTCTGCTCTACTACAGTCCTCTTTCCTGCATTGAATTGCTGACACACTAGGCACCTCTGGCAAAGCCTTTCCGCCTGGTTCCTGAACCTTGAATTATAGAACACCTTGTCAAACACACGACACATGGCATCCCTTCCCATATGTGTTGGTTCATGTATCATTCGGACCATGGGATCTATCAGACTGTCGGGCAGCACGGGCATTCCACTTTTGTCTACCACCACACCGTCATTCCTCATTCTGCAGTCATTTTCACTCCATCTAGCTTTTTCTTCCCTGCCTGTTGACTGTTGTATGTCTTTCAATTCATCCCACGTTGACACATTATCAAACAACATCAGTTGGCAGCTGTTTCCACCCCACAACCCAATTTGGAGGGACATTTGGTGTCGGGCACAAAATTGGGCAATTTGGTCAGCGTATCTATTTCCGGCTGTCGCATCATCATTTCCTGACCTGTGAGCCGCACACTTGACCACAGCCAATTCTTTGGGCAATTGAATAGCTTCCAATAATTCCTGTACCACCTTTCCGTTTCTGATAGGGGTACCTGAGGAAGTCATGAATTCTCTTTGTAACCACAGTTGGCCGAAGTCATGAACAACCCCGTAACAGTACTGACTGTCGGTATAAACAGTTATTCTTTTGTTCTTTCCCCTCCTACAGGCTCTTGTCAAGGCGATGAGCTCAGCTACCTGGGCTGATTTCACTTCGCATAGGTAAGAGGCTTCTATGGTGTTTGTCAACGTGACAACAGCATAGGCAGCACACAGACCCCCATTCTCATGTCTTAAACATGAGCCGTCCACGAACATTGTATGATCCCCATCAAGCAATGCTACTTCTCTGATGTCAGGACGGGGCTTAGTGCTGAATTCTGTTAGATCAATGCAATTATGTTCCATTTCACCTTCGTCGTCTACATCCAGGGGAACAGGTAACAGAGTTGCTGGGTTTAGGATATTGCACCGAGAAATCGTTACATTCTCAGCACCAATCAAAATTCTCTCATACTTAGTCAGCCGACTAGGTGTGAGATACTGGGTCTTGGTTCTTGTCAGTAGGATTACAACAGAATGTGGAACATATACGGTGACAGGATGTCCCATGACAATATTCTCACTCTGCTCCAGACTGACGCAAGTAGCAGCTACTGCTTTCAGGCATCCGGGTAATCCAGCAGCCACTGGGTCTAGAGTGGCAGAGAAATACGCTACAGGACGTCTGACCAGCCCATGCTCCTGGGTCAGGACTGAGAGCGCACAATTTTCTCTGGTGCCACAGAATAGCTCAAAACGCTTGGAATAGTCTGGCATACCTAATGCAGGTGCGGTGCATAGACAATTTCGCAATGTTACCCATGCGGACATGCTTTCGCTGTCCCAACCGACTGGGTCTTCCACTCCTTTCTTGGTCATTTTTATCAAAGGTTTGGCTAGATTTGCGAATCCCACAATCCACTGTCTGCAGTACCCCACAACTCCTAGGAACATCCTCACCTCTTTCTGAGTTCGGGGTAGGTCCATTGCTTTAATTATTTTGATCCTTTCTGTGGTGACCTTTCGGATCCCTTTCTCTATCTGGTGCCCCAGATATTTTACTGAGTTCTTACAGAACTGCAATTTGTCAGGGGATACTTTATGTCCTCCCTTTCCTAGGTGATTCAACAAGGCGATGGTGTCGGTGACACAGTCATTTTGAGTTTTAGATGCCACTAAAAGGTCATCTATGTACTGTACCAAAACGGACTCTCCGGGCAATATTAGGGTCTCAAGACATTTCTTTAATATCTGGTTGAAAATCGAAGGGCTTTCAGTGTACCCCTGGGGGACACGATTCCAGACATAGATATGGCTGTCAAATTCAAAACTAAAAAGGAACTTACTTTCGGGATGCAATGGAATGGAAAAGAATGCATGGCACAGGTCAATGACAGTGAACCATTCCGCATTCCAAGGAATCTGATACAAGATCACTGCAGGGTTGGGCACAATGGGACAGCAAGGTACAACAATTTGGTTTACCTTGCGCAGGTCCTGCACTACTCGGTATTTTCCACTAGGCTTTTTAATCCCAATGATAGGCGAATTGCAGGGACTGCTCATTACTTCTTCTATGATTTCTGCTTCGAGCAATCGGGTAATTTCAGTTGCGACTCCTGCCTTTACTTCTGCACTCATTTTGTACTGTCTTGTTTTGGGATATACCGCATTTGTCTTTATTGCTATTTTAACTGGGTCCACATTCGCCATTAAACCTACATCCTTTCCTGAGAAATCCCACACTTCTGGAACTACTCTTAACTGAAGCTCTTCAGGCAAGTCTTCGATTGACAAGGTTTTAATGTCAGCATCAGGTCTTACTAACATTAGTTTGTACAAACCATCTTCATCGGGGGTCTGAACTTCGACGCCTTTTGGTGAGCAAAAGATGGTGCAATTCATTTTGCACAACAAATCGCGTCCTAACAGGTTCACAGGACTGGAATCACAGACCACAAATCTGTGCATTTCTTTAAAGTTTCCTATGGAGATTTCCATAGGCTCGGTTACTGGAGTACTTATTATCTGATTTGAGACACCCACTACTTGGATAGCTTCTCCCGAGAGGGGTAGGTTAGGAACATCCACTGTTCTCACAGTGGACCGGGTAGCACCAGTGTCCAACAGAAAGGTGATGTCTTTTCCCTCAACCTTCCCTTCAATGTATGGTCCAGTCTGGTCTACCGGTAAGGAGGCGCCAAGCACGCACTCCCTGTCCTCCCCTCTCAGGCCCCGTCAATCTAGTTCATCACAGAGGAACGAATCATTTAACAGGTACTGTGGAATTGCTGCATTGCTTCCATTCTCTCCCTCCCATATTTCCGCCCTTTCATTCGGTTGGCCCTGGTTCTTATAATTCTGTCTAGGAGCGCGAGGTACTGGAGGTAGCTTTACCTGTTGCGGGTTCCTTTTCGTCCCCTCTTTCTGCACCTGTGAATTTAAACCATTTATAGGGGCATTACCGGCCTGCAGGTGTGGACACTCGTCTCTCCAATGCCCTAACTGGCCGCACCCGTGGCAGGGGAACTTCTTCATAGCCTCTTCCCGACTCAATTTTGCCCGGGGCTTCCCTCCTCCCCCAGCAGTGGCATTCTGAGCATTATTACTGGAATTCAATTTACTTAACTGTTTTTCTTGCTGTTCAGCCAATTTTACTTGTGCCCACATCACTTTTTCCTTGAGGGCTTTCTTTTTATTTTCGATTTCATCTTCGCAATATTTGGCGTATTTCAGGACATCATCTATGGGCTTTCCCTGCCAACTTATTTTATTGTCTCGAATCCATTGAGATATTTCAGGCCTTAATCCTAGCACGAATCTGTAACTGAAATGGGTCATGTCTTTCATGTCCACATTATCGATACCACTGTAAGTCTTGAATACTTGCAGTAGCCTTTCATAAAAGGAATGGACAGTTTCATCACGTTCTTGGGTGGTTCTATCTATTCTGGTCCAGTCTGTCTCCTTTGCGGGCACCTTTTTCTTGAGGTACTGTATGACCTGATCATACTTCCTCATTACATCAGGTGAGGGAGCTCCTGTTTTCTCATCTCTGGCATATTCTTCATTGGGCCAATCAATTTCTATTTTACATTCGGTCCACAGGTCTACAGGTACCACAATGTCGAAAAACCCATCTAGGTCTTTCAGAAGACATTTCTGAACTTTTATAAAGCGTTCAACTTGCCTGTACCAATCAACAGGCTTTTCCCGTAATTTCGGGAAGTCATTTGTAAATGACACAATATCCTGTCGGGACCAAGGGACATGGACATATTTTCCTCCCGGGACCTCTCTCATGGGGCACAATTTTTCTGTCGGGGTTACTTCTTTTAACACGAATTCTGAAGCCTGAGACTTAGCCCTGCTGTCTTCCTTTTTCTTCGCCCACCGGGTTCTCCATTTCCCAACCTCTCCCCATTTCTGCAAGAGTTTCAACAATTCTTTTATCTGGATCTGTTTTCCTACCACATTCAAGCTCTCTAAGTCTTTGTCCGAAAAATCTACTCTGTAGGGTTTCTGAAGGATTTTGGAGCGACTGACATCGATTCCCATTTCTGTGGCTGTGTCCATTAATCTTTCATGGAGCAATCTAGCATTTCGGGTAAGATTTTTACTGATAAACAATAACTCTTCTTCACTGTAGGAGTTTAAGCGCTCTAATCCTACGTTTCCAGCCATCATTTCTTCTATTTCTATCCTTAGTTTATAGATCTCTAACGGTCTGGATTGGGGAGTGGTCTCTTTCTCCAACTCTTTGGTCCATCTGTCTAATTCTTCTGGTGACACTACTGTGGCACTCCTAACCCCAGATGCACCTTCAATCAAAACCTCTTTTGGCCTATTCTGACTTCTTGCCCCCGACATGCTAGTCCTAGGTTCCCTAATGGGCAAATCCATCAGAACCACAGATTCACATTCACTCTCTTGATCATCATCTATGAATACTTCCTTTCTCGGGGGTGGAATACTAGGAGTAGGCATTATTGGGGAGATAACAGGAGGACGAGGACTAGCCAGGCTATCCCTATAAAGAGGAATAGCGGGTCCAATGGTTACTGGGATAGTCAGAGAATCTGAGTGGGGATGTATCTGGGCTATGGTCCGGACTAAATCATCTCGCTGCCTAGCCAGGGCTTCCTTCTCTTGCTCTCGTAAAGCCTTTTCTGCAGAATTATCATGCAATACTTGAGGTACCAAGGGTGGGTAAATACTTGGGGCAGTAGGAGTGACCAATCGTGGTGGTCCCTCTCCAAACGGCTGATAATTCGGGACTGCGGATTTTGGTCTGCAAAACCCATCCCCTTCACTGGTTTTACTGTCTGTACCTGTTCCATCTGTCTCGCTATCCCTCCGACACCTGGGATATTTCGCAAACGGGTTTGGTGAACTCAAAGGCTCAGACTCGGCTGCATAGGGAGGGGGGTTTTTCATCAATAAATCTTCTAGGTGCTCATCTTCTGAGTCCCCTACGGGCATTGTGTGATGGGTTTTTTCTTTACGTTTTCCTTTCGTTTGTTCTAATACTCCCATCATTGGAAACAATCCCTCTGTCATCATGCTTTGTCTCCAATGTTTCATTTTCTGCTCTTTGGTCTCTCTATGGACCCTTGGATACCATTTACTCACTCCCTTGTCCATCCGGGGTCTATCTCTTTCCAAAGCCTCAATTTCCCACTCTTCTAAGGCCTCGTACTGGGTCAATCTGGGTCTGGGATGCAATTCATTCATGCGGGTCCTTAAGTTAAACAGGATCCTACCATTAAAGGTACCATCAATAGGAAATGCTAGAACTCCGTCATCTGCAGTATACTTTACCCAATTCTCTAGCCATATACAAGTATGATACCCCTTTTCAAACATCATGAAGGAAGCAGGAGTATTCGGCGGAGGAATGATCACCCCCTCTCTCGTTCTAATGGGCTTATCTGTTTTGAAGAAATTCTTCACCTTGTCGGCAAATTACATTTTTCTCTTTATTCCATACATCATGTGTGGTCTACCTCGTAAAATCTGTTCCTTATAGAAGCCTGAGTTTTGTGGATTAGGTAAAAACTCAGGATACCACATATGCCTTTCCAGGCTCGCTTCTAACTCGGCTTGATTAATTTTGTTTACCTTTGTACTTCCAATGCTAGCGCGACTTTTATTCTGTAGGAACCAATCAACACTGTGAATACAAAAACCCTTATCCAATGGGTGCGCGGCCTTTCGCGAGACCAAGTCCCACGCTCCGGCACTCACCCCTCCCTTACAAATTCGGCTCTACTACACACCCGCTGTTCTGACCAATACCAGCGCGGCACGGAGTGACGTCAGAGCAGCTTTCCGCCCGACTCCCTCCTTCACAAGGTAACGGAAACTTTTAACTCTTCCTAAAGTGCGAGCGCAAAACTTAGTAACTAACACACAACGTCTGCCACTATGTTTGAGTGTTCTAAACAGATAGAAAAACTTTCTCTCACTACAAGTAAACCACTTCTGTCTACTTTTAATTCACTCTGGATAGACTTCTTTGCCTGTCCCTTCACACTAGTAATATAGAACCCGTTATTCTTCTGACTCATCCACCTTAGTCGGGGATATGTACTGAGCCAGGATTTCACCAGCGAACTATCTTACTTACCAGACAAGCCTCTGAGACCCTATTACTCCTCCCACATGTGACCCTTTCTAGGTGATATCACAAGGGAAGTTTTATACAAAGGACTCGTGGCTATCAA
Organism: Lissotriton vulgaris; assembly: GCF_964263255.1. NCBI lineage: Eukaryota > Metazoa > Chordata > Amphibia > Caudata > Salamandridae > Lissotriton > Lissotriton vulgaris. Next base: position 483,003,619 of record NC_141693.1, on the reverse strand, counting down.
TTATTCAGATATAAGAAGATCCTAATTAGTGTTTCCAGGTATTTCTTCACCCTACACTAATGACTCGAAACCAGTGACTTTTCCAGCTAATCGGATTCTACTCACCGTTAGCTATATACCTCCCCGGGGATTCAGACTACACTGAACGCTTACAAACAGTTCTGGGTTAAAATGACATGTAACATTTATAGCAGCAATGTAAAAATCCTGTACATTTATATATAAATGCTTAAAACATTTCAAAATATTTGAACCAATACAAATAGAGAAATCAGCAGCATAGAAATTTTAGCAGCACATTTTTATTTTCACAGTTTGTTTATCAACTATCCTGTCTACCTAATTTAACTAGTCCTAACCATCCTCTGCTACCAGAAAATTACTGATAGAGCGCGCAGTTCACCCGGGTCACTGGGTTTCCCGATTCTCACACGCACTGGGCCCTGGCGTGCGCATTCAAACCATTGACTCGCGTTTGGCGTGAACCGGGTGAATTTGTACACGCTACTATGAGTAATTCGGGGGGTGACTTCTCACCACTGCTGATCATGTACCTGACTTACCACAGGCACATTACTCCAGATGGATCAGGAGCTAGCAGGGAAAAGGTGACAGGGGTCCTAGAAGAAAAATACACTTTATAACCCAATTTATACTTTGTCCACACTATGTTCCACAAAATGACCACAGACACCTGAAAAGTTTTAAGTGTTTATGTAGGAAATTTCAAAGTGAATATGTCAGTATTAGCAAAATGCAAAGTAACACATCAAGCATCATAATCACCACCAAAAGGTAACTGTGAATTAAAGCAAGAACCATTTGAGTATACGGAAACACTAAGGGTAAAAATTAGGAACCAACTAGTCACTGAAAGGTTAAACTAGGACATGGGATATGAACGGGATCTATAACATTTATCTAGGCTAAAATGCTATCTTGCTAAGTTCACGGCAATCATACTAAGGGAAAGGGGAAAAACGGGAACATACTAATGAAATATGACAGTTTGGCAATTCTCTAAAGGTGGGGAGAGAAGTGGAACAATTCTAATAAACAATTGCATATAACTTGCTTCTCAAGGTGATAGAGCAATATCACAGGCAAGAGTGCTTTATTAAGAAAATGGAGAGAGAGAGAGAGAGAGAGAGAGAGAGAGAGAGAGAGAGAGAGAGAGAGAGAGAGAGAGAGAGACGCAAACCCACAGATTAATAATTACCTAATTCAGAGTGAAGACCAACCCTGGCCACGGGTCAGTTGGAAGGACGGGGACAAGAACCCTCAGAAAAGGGATGCCAGAATGCGAGCAGGTACAGCTCACGGACAGTCAGGACAGGATACCCCTCAGGATTTGGGATCAGGACTGGGCTCACCAAGGTACGACCAACACCCACAGCTTCAGAAGCAACGCCTGCGTTACCCCTTTCTGCAAGTAATCCGCCAGTAACCCCGATTGGGTTTTCGAATTTCCCAGCAAAGTGCTTCGCCAGCACTTAAGACTATTTCCACCCCTAGGAGTTTGTGGAAAGTATGGACAGAGTGCTCCGCAGCACTCAAGATTAGGCACCTATAGAGTTCGTAGGGTCAGTGACAGGTCTGCTACTCGGACAAGTCGGACAATTTTCCTAAGCTAAACTAGGGCAGTTATACTGTTCGGGGTCCCTTAGACCACCCACCAATGTTGCAAGTGACAGTTTTTCAGACTATGATTGGTCAGGAGAGGTGATGAGATCATTGTCACCTCCTAGAATTTTGTGTTCCCATCATACAGAATAATTTCTGCCTACCCGCCCCTTGGGTTCACGTTCCCATGCATAGGAATACAGCAGTACAATATAGTTCATAGCAGGTAGCAACAGTATTGCATCTTTCAAGGTAAGATTTGGTCTCTCAGAGAAGTTTCTCAGGCGCATTGTGCTTCAGGAGCCAGCTGGCTTGTTTCAGCTTCTGCGCAGTGGAGCTTCTCCCCGGTCACATGACGGTGCCCAGCAGAGCCTCAAGTATGGCTCCACTCCCGATTTTCCCAGCCCCAGAGACGCGATACATGAAAAGTAAGCGAGAACAAATTAGAATCACATATAAAATGATCACACTGTATACCAGGCTAAAATTAAACACACCCCTTAACTTTAAAACTTCTATAGTATTACATTTTAGTGCGAAAAGACAGATGGGCTAAAGCAGCAGTTGCAAGCGTAGAGCGTGGTAAGAGACAAGCGGCCATGTTTGCCACAGTGCGCATGAGCACAGATTCCCTCCAGAATGCGAGTGCGTCACATCACATGGGTATGACCGACGCATGCGCAGACTGAATTTCAGCGAAGCAGCCATTTCTTCTAGTGCAAGCTTTGTTAGTATGAAAAGACACACAGGCAAGCCTCTTGGGGACACCCACGTGTTGGAAAAAAAGTAAAAATAAATGACGAACAGTTGGATTAATATGATTATACATTAAACGAGGTTCATGAGTGGGAGCAAGTCGCTTTACGTGCGAATCCTTGCTCCATCAACGTGTCCGTCCAAAGGTGATGGGACGGAAAAGTCCTCTATAGGGTAATAGACATACACTCCTGCCCTGAGAGCCCAACTATCCAGATTTCACTTTGTGGGGTTAGTGGTAGAAATAAAATACTTTTCTTTTTGTCATAAAAGTAGGTATTTGGCTGGACCATGATTTATTGCTGCTGCTGCTGCATGCTCAAATTTTGAGTTGTAAGCCTCTGTTCACTATCCTGTGTCCACCTCCTCCCCCACCACAGCCAGAGGAAGTATAGGAAACCTCAGACCACCCTATCTTGAGAGTCAAGTGCAGAAGGGATACTTGTTATAGCTGTTCGAGATCTACAGATCTACAGTAGGTTGGGCTTCAGGCGTAAAAGGCCTCAACACCCACAGTTGTGCCCAGTAGCTCCTACATGCCCCATGGTATTCTCCAATGGGTTCTGCCAAAATGATATCAGGAACTTTTCAAAGGAAATGTCCCTATTTGTCACAAGACTTAAACGAGGCCATTAGCCTCTCTGAGTCTTTGGACATCTCGGACCCCCAAGAAGGCCTCAGTGATGGTCCCAGTCATTTGGGGCAAACATTTCTGGGTAAGGGACAAAGGGGTAGCAGAAACAATGATGGATGGAACCAGAACACAGGAGACAATCAGACAGAAATACTACAGATGTGGACCACAGGGCTCATAGCACTAAATGGAATGGATGTACAGAACCAACATACTGACCATACAATGCCCTCTTCAACCAATAGTATTATGACTAGGAACCGGCAGATTGCGCAAGCTATGCCCATTTTTAACCTTTCCAAACATACTCTGTCCTTAGCAGAGATATCCCTCCTGAGTAGAGGACTGTTGTTTGTAATCCCCAAAATGAACGGCCTTTTCCTACAACAAACAAAGCTGTTACGGTTTTTCCGCAACCGTCGTCTAAAATATTTCCTTGCAGGCACTATGAAAAGTGATTCTGCCACATGCCTACGACCACCATCAACCTTTTACGCTCTCAATGCAAGTGTACCACCAGAACTCTTCACATTTCAGAAGTTGGTGCATAGAGGCATTTCTCATCTCCAGGGCAAGAAGACGTTTACATCATAAAAAATGTAATTGGCTGAACTATGGGCTATGTAAGATCTCAAGCAAAATTCCTCAACTGTTATAAAACAATCAAAAGGGGGAGGCATAGTAATACAAGATGCAATAAGTTATGCTGCAGAAATAATCTAACAATTGAGTAATATAGAATAGTACTGCAGGCGCTCACCTTGAAGAAATACAAAATAGATTACTAGAAATTATAACTTGGGGCACAAAAAAGGGATACCTTAGCAAAAAGTAATTTGAATTTTTCAACAAAAACACCCACACAAATACACTCCTGAAAGTTCACAAGAGTCTTGATTCCATCTCGGGTAGACTCATCCTCTTGGGGTGTGGTTCTGAGCTGGAACCTTTGTGGAAATGCAGTAACATACTTTTCAAAGATTTGTCGCCCCAACAAGATACCCATGTACGTGACAGTACCTACATGGTGGATCTACTAGAGGGTGTGCCCCATGACCTTGAATATGAGTTATTATTAATGTTAGATGCAATATCATTGTACATAAACATTCCCCAGGAGGAGAACATCAGAGTGATAGAACAGACTGAACACACGTCCAGCATCTAGATTACACCCAGTACGCATAGCAAAGTTCTTTCCTAGTAGGATAGTGGATTGTGGCGTTTCTTCATATTGTATGGTTATGCCCGTCCGTGGAGCTATCTTAGAAAGTAGGTATCTATGGCATTGATCTTGGCCAAAAGACAAGTAGCAATGCTCTGGATGATTAGCAAGCCGTCCAAGCAGGTAATCTTGCACTGGGACATGGTTTACTGTAGTGAACAAATGCATACTCATGCCATTGTTGTGCACTCGAATGCCCTTCTAAAAAGCTTTTGGTAACAGTTTTGCTTTCACAACCCATGCTAACATTTTCCTAACTCTACCCTCTTACCCAAACTTTGTGACCCTTGCATTTTTTGTGAAGGAAGAGCACTTCACGATCACCCACCTTCTGAAACTCTTTCACTCTATCTTGCAATTTGAGAAGGATGTCCCTATCTTTCCTTAATTCATAATCACCTGTTGCTTAAACCCCCTCTACATCTCCAATTGTGTGTGCAGTGATCTCAAGATACCCAAACCTTTAGAAATGCAAATGCCTCAGATATATGCTTAAAGGTCTCCCATATGATCCTCACATCTGAGATCATCCCCTCATTCACTGTGAAGTATTTCGCATTGGCAGGCCAAATTTCAGAACGAAAAATGGACTCTTGTAACTTAGACCCCATCAAAAGCCAGAATAGCAACACTCTGGTGGAAGGGGATTATCCAACAAAAGGATCACTGAGGAATGGTCAAACCAGGCTCTCGGCTGAATATTCACCTTCTGAACCACTGTCATCATGAACTGTGAGACTAGTTGTAAGTCAATATGAGAAGTCACATTGTGCAACTATGAGTAATAAGGGTATTTCATTGCAGATGAATGCAAAGCTTTCCAAATGTCTGCTAGATCATATAGTTACATAATATAAGTCAGTGTACTATTTGATTTTGAGGTCTGTCTGCAAGCATCATCCAGACTCATTGAGAGCTCCAGGTAAATATTGCTCCCCAGACTATTGGGAAGTCTGTAAACTTACAACATTTTAGCATAATATCTTCAACAAATTCTGGTGCATCAATATCAGAAGCATATATATTCACCATTACGAGTGGTGGCATCTTAAAGCTCCCAATCACTATTACAGTCCGCCTATGTGTGTCCCTAACACGCTCCCGCAGGGTGAAATTTGTAGTTCTCCAGATGAGGGTCACTACCCCTCCGGAATATGTGAAGTATGATCTGTGTCATGACCATGTAGAGGCGAAGGACGAACAAGTGAGCGGGTAATTGTATCGCTCCAAATGTAGAACTATCTCAATTTTTTAACGGTCAAGATAAGCAAGCAGTTGTCCTTCACACAGATTGTTAATTCCACAGATATTCCAACCAATCATCCTCAATGTGGGTCCCAGATAACATAAAGCCCCTGTAGTTGTGTAATCTATACATTTGCAAGATAAGCATGTAAGTATTGACAATACTTCATGAAATAAATACCAGAACGACAAAAATCCAATCAGTAGAACCGGAGATATGCAATTTCAAAGATTTTAATAAATATAGCGCCTAAAGTACAAAGTGCCACACGCGGTCTACTAACTGAGCTAGATTGGGGGAAAAGTCACAAGTTCAGACTGACCGCGATGGAGCAGTTGGTCAGATGCAGGGAGCAGGTTAGTTCCTCTGAGAGAGTAACTTTCTCAAGGTATACCGCAAAGATTTTCGTTTGTGTTGCAGTAGGCCGGGAGGAGCAGAAGAGCGTCACTGATGATAATCGCTGTAGCATGAGGAACAGGCTGGGTGGCACAGGCTCTAGCCGCTGTCCCATGAAGAACCAGTTGGGCATGTTGGCGGTCACTGCTGGAGTGCAATATGCAGATCTTGTAATGCTGCCAGTCAGTGTAGCACTAACAACAGTCCTCATAGGAACTTTGCATTGGTGGTCGTCATGGGTCTCGGCGCAAAAGGGGCCCGTTCGCGGTCACAAAAAGCCCAACCTTCTGGATTTCACCTTTTCTTCTTTGAAGGAGCTCAGACCTATGCAAGCTAAGGATCCACTCCACCCTCTCTGGAAGAGGCCGCCCGGACTCAGGTACGTCTAGTTGCAAAACCTGGTGAGTATAGTGCAGCAGGTACGCTTGGCAGTTCCAGGGAGTCCTCTGGAGCTTGTTGTGTCCTGTAGCTCAAACAGGATGTCAGTGAACTGACCCTTGGAGTCACTCCAGTTAGTTAGTAATTAAGGAAGCAGGCCCAGCCTTTCTTTTCAGAGAGCAAGGCAGTCCTCAAGCAGCAGAGTAGTTCTGTGGTAGCAGAAGGGCCATTCTCTGGTGGCAGGGCAGTCCTTCTTCTGTAATGCCCACAGGTCCAGGAGTGTACTGATGACTGCTCTTGAGGTCCAGAGTTTATACCTGGTGTCAGCCTTTGAAGTGAAGGTTGTCCCTTACTACAACCACATCAAGTTTTAGAAAGTTCATCCTCTGTCAAGGTTTAAAGAAGTCTGGCGTGATAATACAAGACAGGCCTGGTATCAGCTTTGTGCGTGCAGGAGGAAACACCCTTTGAAATGTAGGCGGGGATGGGCATAGCCCCACCCAGTCATCCTGCCAGGGTGGTCCATCCTCTCCACACCCAAGCCTCCTTTGTTTTACTATCTAGATGTAATAAATAAACCACAACATCAGAGCCATCCACAGGCATGTGATCCAGGACACTGGCAGAAGGCACAAATTGTTAAGAAAAAAAAATGCCAAATTACTTAAAGGGGCATTTTAAGAATTGTGACTTCAAATCCTACTTCACCATTAAATAGGATTTTAAATTACAATTAATTAGAGGGTACAATATATTTCTATCTGCTCCAATTCCAAAGATACCACCTCCAACATCTAATAAGGTAACCCAGTGAAGAACAAGTTTTTTACTGTAGAGACGTGTAAAACTTAGTATACATGTCCTACTTTTTATTACACAATGAACACTGTCTTTTGAGCCTTTAGACTCTATTTTAGGGTTGCCTTATGAGGATTTATGCCTGGCAAAAGGTTTATTTGGCCAGGTGAAAATGGCAATTTAAAACTGCACTCCAAGCTGCAGTGGCAGGCCCGAGACATGTTTTAAAAGGCTACTTGGGTGGCACAGTGAGTGCTGCAGGCCCAATAGTAGCATTTAATTTACAGGCCCGAGTACATGTGGTACCGTTTTACTAGGGTCTTACAAGTAAATTAAATGTGCCAATTAGGGGTATGCCAATTTTACCAAGTTTGAAGGAGCAAGCACAAGCACTTTAGCACTGGTTAGCAGTGGTGAAGCACACAGCTTTCTAAAGCTAACAAAAACAAATTCTGCAAACCTGGAAGAGTAAAGGCAGCACTTTTGGGGGAATACCATGCTAAGGATGTCGGGTGTCAGAGGAAGACTGGCAAATCTGGCCTCTGAAGGTGTGCTGCTGCCACCGTCATCACTTTCGAGAATAACTGAGGGTTGCTGGTGAGACCAAAGGGGAGCACAGCAAACTGAAAATGCTCCTCTCTCACCATGAACCACAGGTAGTGCCAATGGGCTAGCAGGACTCTAATTTGGAAAAAGTGTCCTGATGGTCCAACGCCACCATCCAGTCTCCAGAGTAGAGGGCAGACAAGGTGAGCATTATGAATTTCTCTTTACAGAGCAAAGTGTTGAGAATAAGCCAAACACCTCCGTCCTTCTTGAGCACCATAAAGTAGAAGGAACAACAATCATGCCCTACTTCTGGCACCTGAACCCACTTGACAGCCCTTTTTATCAAAAGGGCTTGCACTTCCTGCCCCAAAATGAAGAGATGGTGTTCTGTCAGTCGATGAGGGGGCAGTGGAAGGTGCAGCGGACAAGAGAGAAAGGTCAAGATGTATCTCTCTGCAAACAATCTGTAGGGCAGCGTGCTGACCTTTTGCTGGGGAGGCAGTGGGTGCCATGGCCTCCTCAGCAAAACTGCTGGGTCCCCTGTGAGGGCTAGGTAGGTGAGCGGTAAGGGGTACCTCGCCCAAAGCTGCAAAAGGTATGATGGAACAGTCATAGATGGTAAGGCGAAAAAGCCCAGTAGGCCTGCTCTCCTTAAAGAATTGGAGAGCAGAATCAGCTTTTTCCCCAAACAGCTGAGTTCCCTCAAAGGCCATGTCCATCAAGGAGGATTGAATGTCGCCTAAGACCCCAGTTGATTGCAGCCACACATAGCGGCAAATGGCAATGCCGGTGCCTATAGTCATCACAATGGAATTGATGGTGTTCAAGCCACAATGCATCATGAATTTGGCAGCATCACAACCATCTTGGAAGGTGAAAGTCTTCAGACACACCAGAGAGGACTTGTCCCACTGCATCCCAAAGGGCATTGTAGTACCGTCAAAACAAACAGCTTGTGTTAACAAATCTTAGAGTCAAGCTAGTAAATGGAAAAGACAAGTTTGCTGAATGTTTCCGCTCGCTTAGATTCCCATATAAGGTGCAGTGGTGGGAAATGTGCTGGATTAGAAAGGCTGGTGAAAACCTGCACCGCTAGGCTTTCTGGAGAGATAAGCAGTGAAAGAAAATCCAGGTCTGTGAGAGCTGGACAATGGACCCTGACAATATGTTTATTGATTGGGGGCCAAAGCAAGGTTTGGCCCACGGTATACGTAGAAGCCTTCTTAAAGGGAAGAAGGGGCTGGGAAGAAGTTTGCTCTAGATGGAGGACTTCCATCAAGGCATTAGGTTTCACCTCCAAGGTGGGGTGCTGGAGACCAAGTGCTTCTGCCTCCCTACACATTAATATGGTGTAAGAGGAAGATTCCTCTATGGCTGGACCAGGTTGGGAAAACAGACCTATCTCCAGTGAGGTAATGAGGCCACTGGCCTTCTGTAAGTCCTTGTACCAATTGTCATCTGGTTAGGGCTGAGCAAACTCATCACCTGAGTCTTAAAAATTATCAGAGCCATTCCCAAAAAGGAAATGGCTAGAATGCTGTGTAGGCTGTAGGTCGAGCAAGGGAAGAGGCAAATTGGGTGGATTCAGGCATGGGGTAAGAGCTGTAGGCCAGAAAACCGTTGAGGGTCCCGCTGGCAATAAGGGGAAACTTGCCGGGGGTATCCCAGGTGGAAGGCCCTTTGGCTCCTTGGGACTCTAATGCACGCTTGAGGGATTCAGCAGAGATCCAAAGAGCCAAAGTATGGCTGTGTGGAACTCCTCGGTCTGATATGGCACAGCTGAAGGCCTCCGAAAATTGCAGATTCGGCTCTGAAGTTGGCCAACTTTGGGAGCGAGAAGAGTGGCACCACCTGTGCCTCTTCAGATGAATGTGAATGGCGCTATGGAGTGGATTCCCACTTTAATTTCTTCTTTTTCTGTTTTACACTTACCTGAGGACTTAAAGCGCAGCAAAAACCGATCACTGTAGGAGCTCCAAGAACGGAACTAAGAGCGAAGCATGGAAGCTGAGCAGGACTTGGAAGAGTCCCATCGCAGAGTCTTCTTATGCTTGGCGGCTTAAGAGCTTCACTCTTCACACAAATTTGGCAAAACTCATCTATTTTCTCAGTTTTCCAAAATGGAAGATTCTATGGCTCCCCTGCATAGAGGCAATGCTTCCACCTTAAACTCTGCTGCGGGTCCTCTACGACTGGTGGCTGGGAAAGCTTCCACCAAACGTCTTAAAAAGGATCCACCCTCTCCCACCAAATCTCTTCCTACTGTATCCATGGACCTTTTATTGGAGAAGAATCACTCTTTGGCCCCATACATGGAAGCAACCAATGCTAAATGACAGCACCTCATTGACAGATTGTCTCAAATGGAAGAAAGACTTTCCACAGCTGAATAGCCTATCACGTCTTTTGAGACCACTGAACTTCAAGTGAATACCCTTCAAGAACAAGTTATTTCTCTCCAGAAACAAGTTGATGACCTTGAAAACAGAAGAAACAACCTAAGTATTTACAGTTTGCCAGAAGGTACTGAACCTATCATGTACTTTAAATCCTTTCTTCTTAAATTATTGAACATGCCAGAAGTACCTTCACTAAATATCCAACATGCTCATAGATTAGGTCATCAATCTGCTGTTTCTTCCATTTCTAGTTGGCAAAAAGGAGTTATTCTTTTTTTCCTGGAATATACTGACATACTTAACGTTCTTTCAGCGGCTAAGTTGATGAAATGCATTTCACGGTCAGGTAATGCGTTGTATTTTTCCAAAGAATGTGCCAAGAGTACTGCAGAGAGATGCAAAGATTTTCTCAGTAGGAGGCCAGCACTCCACTCTCTTGGCGCTCAATTTGGCTTGTTTCATCCTTGCTTATTTAAGATAACCTATAAAAATAAGACAATTACCTACGAAGAGCCTACCAGATTAAAGACCTTTATTGAGACCTGCAAGATAGAGACTATAGATAAATCTGGATCATCTAAATCCTAATTGTTTTCAACTTCAAGTTCTCTCATTGATGGTTTTAGACACTCTGCTACAATGTCTTTCTTGTTAAATATATTGATACTCTGTTATTCCTCCGCTTTAGAATTATTAGTATAGGCGCTGCTTCATTTACACTTTTTTTTTCTCTCCTGCAGGTATTGTCCTCTTTTGTGTGTCTCTCCTCATTCCCTGTCATATGTGCTACAACCTTCCTTGCGTCCTTCCCAATAGAGTTCAGACAGGTCATCCGTTCCATGTGGTCTCATTCCCGTCTTTTTTTGCATTTTAGGTATGTTTTACTTTCTCTTTATTCTCTAATTAGTGTTCTTTCTTCTCTCCGCTACACAATTTCACTACTCTCCGTTTATTCATTTTCTTTCATTTTCTTCCTGTCCCTTTTTAATTAATTACCCTTTAACTCCCTACATTTATTTTTCACTCTTTGCTCTAGTTTCCTGGAATAAACTTGTTGCATGATTTGTGTTTAGTTCTATACATGATATGTCTGGTCTGACCTTTTATTTGTATTGCTCTTATGTCTCTGAAAATTGTCTCTTGGAATGTCAGGGGTTGTAATTCTCTAATTGAGCAGCAGCGGGTTTTGACCCATTTATAATTCAAAACTAAGGGCCAATATAGCACTCATTCAGAAATCGCATCTAACAGAAAGTGAGTATTTGAAATTGATGGGTGGGTGAAGTTTTCTTTTCTCCAGGAAATGGCAAGAAAAATGTGTTATGCATTTGTGTTATAAATCGCTTCATATTCAGTTGCTATCCCAAGAATCTAATGACAATGGACAATGGTTAATTACCAAGTTATTCATTGTTAAAGTTCCAGTCCCTCTTTTCAATGTTTATGGTCCCACAACTACGGATGGTCAATTTTGTTCCCACCTTGCCCAACAGCGTATGCAATACTCTGATGATAGTTACATTTTTGATGGTGACTGCAACTAAATTGTTGACTCATTTGTTGATCGAATCTCTACTGCCACATACATACCACATAAAGAGCAAAAGTTATTTGTCTACACCCTCAAACAGAGAAATCTCCTGGAGGTTCCTCGACCCCACTTTGAATGCACATATGGCTCCCCTGTTCACCACACACAATCACAAATAGGCTACATTATTATATTGCACAATATAGCCCAAGCCATACATTAGGGAGACAAAGGCTCCATCTTCATATACAATCATACCCCTGTTTCGATACCTTTAGATATTCTACCTAAAACCAATTTACAAAAATGTTGGCATTTCAAAATATCCTTTCGTTTAGATGCTAGCTTCACTTTATCTTTTATATCCTTCTTTTCATAAATGACTGATAATTTGCGTTCCAACACCATATGGGATGCCTTCAAGGCCTCAGCTCTGGATTTCATCATTAGTTATGTCTCTAAGAAAAGAAAGCAATATTGAACTCATGCTGCAGACATTTTTGCAAAAATAAAAAAAATAGAGAGCACTCTTACTACCCATCCAAATCAAAAGTGTGTTTATCTGAACGCTTTAAAGCTAAACTTCAATTTAATAAATTGTCTACAGACCTTGCCTCCACTTATTTGTTGAAATCTAGAGGAAAATGTTATGGAGGTCAAAACAAACCTGGGAATTGTTAGCAAATGTAACTTCAACAACAAACTCAAAATTGAATCAATCATAGATGCACAACATATTCCAAAGCATAAAGACTGAGAAATCCTAAATTAATTTGTTCATTTTTATAAGGCACTATATTCCCCCTCTGACTCTTATAACATTAAATACCTTTCCACTATTCCAAAAACATATGACGCCCAACTTGATCTTATATTAGAATCCTTAATGACACAAACAGAGCTCAACACGGCACTGAATGCATTAAAAAAAGATAAACCCCAGGCCAGGATAGGTTTACGGTTGCATTTTTCACACACTTTTCTAACTTAATTCATCCTAAATTGTATACTCTCATAACTTCTTTCTCACATTCGCACACATCTGCTGGCTCCTTTTTAGATGTTCTTATTTGTCTAATTTCAAAAGAGGGGAAAGCCACTTAGTACTGCAAACATTATAGGCCTATCTCGCTGGTTAACATTGATTATAAAATGTTCTCAGCCTTATGACTAGATTAATTTATCCCTGAACTCCTAGGTAAAGAACAATTATGCTTTGTTAAGGGAAAACATATGTCAAATAATGATTGTCTATTTTTTGACAGTCTATCAAAGTCGTCTCATCTCTCTGAACCTTTAGCAGCAATCTGGCAAGACACAGATAAAGTAATTGACAGAGTCTATTGGCTTTTTTTTCTTTCATACACTCTAATGGTGTGGATTTGGCCCAAAAATTATCTCCTTGATTTCCCTTCTTTACAGGTCCCCGCAAACAGCCATTTTTGCAAATGACTTTACTTTGGGGAGAGGTCTTAGACACGGGCGTCCTCATTCTCCCTTTCTTATTAAATTAGTATTGAAGTATTTTTATCTACAATAAAGCAGAACCAAGGCATCCACAGATATGTCTGCAACAGTAAACAAATTAACTAGCAGCATATGCTGATGATGTCTTTATATATTTATCTCACAACCTCAATCCTTTCATAAGAAGTTTCTTCATATACTTCGGTATCTGGTTACAAATTGAACAATGATAAATTCAAAATATTACCCCTGACTAAATTTACTTTTAAACAGGACTTTTTAGCATTCAACTTTCTGTGGAGTCCTCGACATATTAAATACTTTGGCTTGAGGTTCACTCAATCTATTTGTTAGAGAGGAAAATGCTCAGGGTCGGATTGTTGCTCAGAATGATCCACTTCTTGATATTCCCAAGCCAGAATAGCTGTAATGGCACAGGTCAGTGGGAGGATCAAGTGAGAGAAGGAAAGAATGGGGACAGTGGGGAGGGAGACCTGCAACGACACCAGAACTCATAAATGCTTCTACTCCTTTTCGCATATAACATGTTTACCATAATATCAATGAAACAGATATGGCAACCTCATATACCTGTAACAAAAGAAATACACAATCAGCTTGAGATATTCTACATATTCGGTGGCTTTTGTGTAGTATCATCAATCACTTCATCATGGTTATGTGTGTAAGAATATATAAAAGAACATTCACTGAACATTTAACATACCATGTTTATTTATATACTCTAGGGAGTGACTATCACAAGTAAAACCAATAGATTGCTCCATACGATAACCTACCCTTTCTAGACTCCACAAGACGTCACAGGGGTTGAGTGTAGTCCCATACCACTCCTGAAATACCCCTATTAAGTAGAGCCATAAAAAAGCAAACAAATATAAATTTCTATCCAGGATATGAGGATAACACATTATTCAAGAATGACACAAAGTAACTGAGCCCCAAAGCTCTCAATGGTTAATTCAACAGCAACTTAATATCCATAAAAAAGAATTAAAAAAAGGGTTTACTTTCCCCTTGTGGCAAACGAGTTATATTACCGCCGCATGAACAACTGGAAACAGTTCGCCAGCGGCGAGAATCACAAGAGTTAATACGCCCTTCTTGATAGGGAAATTATTCCCGCCGCATGAACCTCAGGCAGTGATTCGCCAAATGGCGGGAATTACTAAAAGTGTTTTGTAAGGCTGTGCAGGTGAGGGAGATCAGAAACCCTTCTTCCACATGAGCTGAGAAGCTCTTCAACGCAAGACAGAAAGGTATCCCCACGAGACACACCAAGAATCAATACCAAAAGGTAAACGTGCAGAGCACCCTTACCAAACCACCCGGGGATCAGCAAGCCAAAGCGTCTGTTCGGACATCTGAATTTCCAACGCTGTAGCGAGCACCGCTATTTCCTTTATGGATGTTCCCTTACTACGCAGTGCGTCAACACGCACAGCATCACGGGAACAGTAGTCTAAGTCGTCTTCTGGGCATTTCCTGAGCTGTGCAGCAGGGATCGTAGCACACAGCGTATGCAGTCTTGATTGCCTACACTAGCGCACACACTATTACAACTTCCATATCATTGAACATAGAAAAATGTAACGTTCAATTAACTGCACTAACTAGTTGATGGCACCCTTTATACCTCTTCTAGTGGGGCCACCTCGACACTATTAGGATGATGTTGGCACCCGTTAGTCTATATACTATTTCTAATATACCGCTAACAATACCTCTTAAATATTTTTCAAAAATGAATTCCCTACTTTCCTCTTTCCTTTGAAGCAAGAAAAGGTGTTGTACAGCAATGCTAAAGTTAACATGTACTATATCAGAGGGTGGTGTAAACTTCCTCAATTTTCTCAAATACCATAAGGTCTTTTTACTATGACAATCTGCTTATTGGATTTCAGACTCCTCAACTAATCGTCCACTACGATGGGATATTAAAAGAGATTTTCTTTCACCCTTTTCAAGAATATTTGTCCTTTACTCGGAAACCACAAACCCTTCCCAATCATATTCTTAAATATTCATGTAAGTTATTAGATCCTATCCTATCCTTTATCCCTACTGATCTTTACACTTTTCTGAGATCTACCATTAGACATAATAATCTCATACAAATGAATAATAATCCGGTCTACTGGAGATCCTGGAGAAATAAGGACATAATTAGGGTCAATGAACTCTACCACCATAACACTCTTATATCGTTTACCGCAAGCTCAAAATCTCCTTGGCTTCCCCTTTTCTTTTCAACATAAATTTCCCACGGTAAGAAACGTCCTTTCCTTTGCTTATGCCCAATTTCAATCTTGCCCTCGTACTGTTTGAATCTCTACTAACCATCTGTGCACTCTTCTAACCACGACCCTCAAAGCTTCTGCTATTTATTCCCATCTGCATTCTCTGACTACTGCTAGAGCCAAAACTACCACAAAGGTATCTCGGGAACACAATTTGGGCATCACATGGCCTGACCTCTCCTGGAATAGAATTTGGGCCAAAACCACAACATTTTCTAAAGCAGCAAGTCCCACACAAACACTGTTCTTTATATACAACAGGCTCTTCCTTTCTCCTGTGAGTCTGCACAAGCTTTAACCAGAACTTCCTGACACATGCTGGACTTGTTTTTCAGACCGTGCTGACTTAAAACATTTACTCTCCACATGCCCCGTTGTTCATGATTTCTGGATACAGGTTTGGGCACAGATTAACTTGCTTTTTTACTCAACGGTATCTTTCTCGATTACCAATATTTTCTTAGGAAGTTTATCTGATGATTGGGTCACAAATTAATTTGATGTACAATACTAGATTTGCTACTAGCAGTTGTGTTTCAGCAAATAACACCAAATTATCTTTCCAGGCATGGTAGTATGCAGTTTGTCATGATTGTAGACTAGATACTGCCTACATGCACCCTACCTTGCTTGTTTTAATATGTGTAACTTAATGGTCCCCGTTTACAAACCTTTTAGACAAACATATACAGCAGGCTTTCACATGTACTCTTGATCGCCAAGAAGTTCTTCAACCTCCTTGACTTTCCTTTTACTGATAATAATAATGCCTTATTTTGCTTAGCATTGTTTTTCTACAAGTTTTTTAATCTTCCTATATAAGCACCAGACTTTTCATATTCTAAACCATGAATACCACTTCTCTTCTTCCCCAAATATTATATTCGGTGTATCAGTTTCAAAGGTATATTTCAATTCAATATCTTTATTCGGTCTGATCAAAAATAGACCATGCAGGTGGATAAAATATTAGACGTATCCGCAGTCTTTCAAAAGTAAAAAAAACAATCTTATATTAAATTAAGAATAGTTGAAGTGAATATGCATTCATGGGCTTTAAAAAATCCACATTTCATCGAATAGCCAAGCTTTAAAAAAAAAACAAGTGCAAATCGCAATAACATTATAAGGCAATAATACACTCATATCACAGTTGGCAGAGATTGATAGAAAGGAAGGGAGTAGGAAGGAGAACAAAAACCTCAATCAGGGTCCGTTATGTGCTCCTTCTAGCCCCCTAGTTAAAGAGAGACACCTAAGCCAAACGCTACCTATCAATGGCGGGCTCCATACGAGTGATGGCTATCTAAACGTGAGCGAATATGCAAAGAGGGAAAAGAGCTAACACAAAAAAAAATATGTTCACCACCCAAAGGGGAAGAAATACATTGGCATCTACCTGCTAACCCACGACAAGCATGTAATTCAGAAGATTAACCTATCAGTTGTTTTCTAGCCCTTATGGCTGCTTTCAAAAAAGCGCAGACACAGTAAGAAATTTCAGGTGAACTTAAAAATTGTAAGTGGAGCAGAACTACTCTACACCGTCGAAATCCGAACTTGCATAACAAAGGCATCAAAAAGTGCTTTTGTGCTAAACTGAATAATTTGCAAAAAAACAAAGGGCAAAAGAGATTGTGCAGATTGACTGTCGCAGGGACAAGGTGTATACTATATTTCCCTCTAGGTCTAAAGAGTTTTAAGTCAAAGCCTGCGATAGCTGCGCATGCGCAGTCTCGCTGGCGAGATCTAGTGAGATTGAGTGAGATTCACTAGCGGGCTTTAAGCCCTGCCCCTCTTTGCCATTGGCTGGCATCACATTCATGCTAAATGGTGGCCAGCCATTGGGAAAGAGCTCTGTATGAGGTACTATTTTCTCTTTTTGAGCCGTCCCACTTTGACTAGCTTTCCTGACTTACCTTCTTTATGGGGGCGAAACAGATGGCCCTATAAAGGAGATAATAAACCTTTTACGCCAGCAGGAAGTCCAGCCGAGGCCGTCCAAGTGGGACGGCAGAAATAGAGAAAAGTCGGCGTTGCGGCGAGCGCATTTCCTCACTTCTGCTTGTGTTGTTTTCACCGGACTCACTGTGACTGTGTTTTCTCCTCTTTTCGCTTTTGGTTGCCTTCCTATCCTTCATTCCGTCTCTTTTCCCACCTCAGTCCCCTCTCTGCTTCTACTTCTCACGTTCGCTCTCAAGCATTAAAAATGCAATAGGTCTGCCTTTTATTAAGTTGAAGCCATTTGCTTTGCTATAGAATATCATTAGCAAAGCAAATGGCTTTAACTTAACCAAAGGCGAGAACTGTTGCATTTTCAATGCTTGTTAAAAAACATAGGGATCAATGAATTGACCCTGCCCTAAAGGGGGACCAGGATTGATCGCTCCCATCTTGTCAGATCTAAAGATAAATACATAAGGGGTTCAACTGTGAATAAAAGTCTGCAAAAATTCGAAACTGAGGGTTTTGATAACTCGTTTTTCATTCTCGTGTCTGCTCAGTGCTCAATGAATAATATTTTCACCTCCACCTTAGCGCTTTTGGAGATACAGCTAGGTTCAATGAACCAAGAGGATAAATCCAGGGTTCCTAGAGTGTCCCGTGCCATGGGTCAGAGTAAGCCTTATGCAACGTTAGACAGTCGAGTATAGTATCCCTGCATAACTTTGCTGCTGGGTTTGTCCAAACGCTAACTCATAATAAGAGTGGCGTCAGATGTACCTTGTCCACTATAAAACACTGGTTTTATTCAAAATGAGTAAACAGACTAGAGGTGGACGGTGGTAAGCTCAGTAACTGCCTGAGAAAAAGCTTTTCCTCAGCCTGTAAGGATAAATATTTGGTAAAACCCCAAACTCCTGCACCATAAGTAGCTGCACTGATACACTGCAAATTATACGCCTTCAATGGTGGTAAGACAGTCCCTCTGAAATCTGGTCTAATAAGGTTACATACTGTTGCAGCCGTTTAACTAAGGTTAAGGCTAGCCTGAGAAAGATGGGGATTCTGTGAACCTGATGAGCTAAAGGTTAATCATAGATAACAAAAATCACCAACACTTGCTAATACTTGCATATTGATACAAATTTGATTTAGCCTTAATTTATCCAGACAACAGGACATGCACGACTAGGTGTAGTTGTTTTTTAAGTTCAGATTTTGCATAAAAGAAGCAAAACAGTCCACCTGGTGTCTCAGTGTGTTTGGAGTGAGGGCTAGGAATACTGCGTTGTATGCATAAAGTAACACAGGAATGGGGTTGCCTGCTATTCTAGGTGTATCTGAATGCGAAGAAGATAAGTGGGCTGTTAAACAATTTATATATAAAATAAATAGTATGGTTGCCAATACACACCCCTGCCGCACTACACTCTTCAAAGGGAACATCATAAGATAGCTCTCAATAAGAATATAAATGAACTCTAGCTGAAAGATCTGTATGTAGTGAGTGCAGAAAATTTACCAAAGGAGGGTCCACTCCTTGATCCAGTAACATGAACCATAATTTAGTTCTGTTCACTGAATCAAAGGCAGTGGACAAATCCATATCAATCCGTCCATGAAAAATTGCAAAACAAAATAGAAAAGCAATACAGTTTGTTGTGACTATTACATTCAAAATGGACTGATGATAATTAGTGTTTTATATAATTGTATGTTAATATGTTATTGCTCACTATTCCTGTGTAGCACAGTTATCACTTGTCACTACCAGTCACGGAAACACTCCACTTTGTATGTGATATTACATCACGTTTGTCTTGGACAGCCCTCTTGTTTTTGTGATTAATACATGCAAAAGATTTATAATAAGAAAAATCTTTCAATTTCAAGAATTGTGTTGTGTCTTTACAGTTTGTAGATTCAATGTCTCTTTGTTATACACTTAAGGATTATCTATATGCATAGCAAAGCAAAGAAATTGCGCTTTACCCGACAGAACCACTATTTTTGTTTATCGAAGCGCTCTTGGGGGCATTTGCATACCTGATGACTTTGGTATTGTGTCACATTGCGCTGAAGAGCTTCCTCGACATTTGCATATTTTGAACTCTGATACCTAGCGCTGAACGCTCCCTTGGAAGTTTGAATATTAATCTGCCTCATTAGCATATGTAACGTGTTGTGTATTGCAAAAAGGTTGTTGGAAGTACCAGTGATATTTAACAGTGGTTATAGCACAGCATTACAGAAACATTGTGTCTAAAAGCCAAGAGGCTCTTAATATGAATGTGTGCTTCATTTTGAAAAATGCTTGTTTAGCCATAACATTGTATCCTTGAAAATTATAAGAACAGAAATTGCCAGTGAAGCCTGAGAAGATGTACACAACAACTATGCATAACCTGCGTTTCTTTTACAGGTATGTTGTCATTGCTTTACCCATGTTAAATATAGTCATAGTTTATGAAGCACGAAAGTAAAGTTAATCAAGGACAAGGTCTCGTTCCAGGTCTCCCTACCCACAGTACCCACCCTAATTCCCTTCCCCTGTCTAGCCACTTTGATACTTAGTGCAGTTAAGCTTGAGTCAAGGCATCTGGAAGGTGGGCTTCTTGATGGTACTGCTCCTGAGGAACCCAATGGAATTTTACCAGTTCTGACAGAATCGTACTATTCGCTCCTCCTATTGCCTTGAGTAGATCGACCAAGCTGTGAACTGTAAGGTACTTATGAAACTCTGCCCCCCCCCCTTGCATCTTGAGTGGTAAGGTGTCCGTCTATGTGGTTATCTTGGATCCAAGAGCCCCCACTTACCTTTGTATTAAAATCGCTACAAAAAAAAAAGTTGAAGGTGGCTATTTTCAGCCTTGTCAGTCAGAAAAAAATATTAAACAAACTAATGCAATGTGTGCAAATAGCATTAGTGAAGTTGTAAAAGTATCAAATAAAACCCCATATTTGTCTTACAGACACATATTATTAGCACTAAGAAGGAAGATGACCCAGATTCAACCTGTGAAACCTCTACTTGGAGAGTTAAACTGACCCGAATAGCTAACCCGGCCACAAGTAAGGAGTAGCGAGGCGGGAGTAACAGGCATAACCCTTGAAATATGAGTCAGTAAGCAAGGTTTCCTATAGCGCAATTATGTCGAAATTTGAGCCAAATGTCCACCAGACCAAATCATTGATCTCCCCCTTAAGACCTACTACGTTCCAGCTTCTTATAGAAAGAGTTCTTTACTGTTTAGTCAGAGTGTGAAGAGTATTTGCTGATATCTGTACAGGAGCGGGGACAGTAAGTGTTACTGGTAATTTGACGGTCACAGGGAATAGCAGATGTTATAAGGACCTTTGTGCCCGCATGTCAAACCAGGTCATTGAGTGCATCATAAATGTTGGATCTAGATACGGGGCACAGAACACAAGATGTATGCGTTAAAACCTGGGAACTGGGTGGACTGTGCCTGGCTGTTTGGAATTAACTGAACCGAATTTGTCAGACCCACGATGAATTTAAGGACATGTATCCAATGCACTCTGACCAAAATCTAGAGAGAAATAACATGATTGCTGCCTCGGAAAAAAGGGGGTTTATAGAAATAGCCTAACTGGACCAGGGTAACCGAAAGTGCTTGCCAAATTACTATGTCTAGCAATAAATAACAGATAATGAGCCAAATTTGGCGATCTAAAATTTACCACAATGCAGTTTCCCTGGAATTCCGGATGGTTTGGCCCTATTAATGCACATCTCCTTACATGTATAGTATCTTTTGCATGAAAAAAAGACATGACTGTGGCGAACCAGCCAGTCTAAGGTTTTATTAAAAAGTTTCTCGTAGGTTTCACGCTGATCAGTTCTTAATGAGGGTACCCCCAACAAGACAACCACGTAGGGGCACGCAGCCAGAGAGAGATTGATAACAGGAAGATGGGTCAGTGGCTGCACTAATGAGACATTACCCTCTGCACCCTTCACGAAGCATGAAAATTTGGGAACTGAAGTAGGCAAATGGTCTATTCCGCCTAATTAATGTACGTTTATGTTGCAATTGGTCTGTAGGAACTAACGGATTACAAGGAGCAAGTGGTGCTTGTGTTGATAGGTTGGGCTCCATCAGGGGTGCATCATGAGCTTTGACTACAGTGCCGTGCCTATTTGGAACGTTATTGATGATACCTGAATGGGATGGTAAATGGCGGTTCCCAGATAAAAAAAAGACCAATTTGGACTCAATGACGTCCAAGCGTGAAAGCACAGGAGAGAGTACACTACTAATCATTGTACAGTTTCTCGGAGAGTTTACAAATGACAAACCACAAGATAATTAATAGAGTTAGTGATACAGATCTTTTCTAGTTGTGATAGTAGAGGTGGAACTCCTGGGCTTAGTATTGGCAGTCTCAGTCTCGGTGTCTCGTAAAAGGATGAGAGAGGGCAAACCGTCTGCTTACGCTGCTTGCTGCATTTCGATTTCTTTGGCGGATTGGGATTTCTGGCCTTATTGCTTAAAACGGTAAGGGGAGTAGAGGTACCTGAGGGGGAAATAACCTCTTAGTTTATAGTGGATCCTTGAATAATGGAAGAAACAGTGTCATTTGGAGGTTGAACAGGGGGCATATCCAAGAGTTAGGGGAAAGACCAGGTAAGCCCCCACTCTCTCCATCTGTGTTTAAGGAAAGCCTCCACTCTGTTCAGGCAATTTAGTTGCTGATGGCACTGACGGCCCATTCTAGCATTTTGTCAATTGACGTGGGTTTTGTTGGAGGAGTTGAGACCGGGCCATTGTCACCCACCTTTTTCCTACCCATGATCAGGGACGGATATCTTCTATATTAGAACCCAAACAATAGCAAGCCTAATCAACCAAAATTCCCGAAGGGGAGAAGAATCAGCTAATTAAAATTAGGGATATACAAACAGTACCTCTGAGATGTTGTTTCTTTCCAGGAGCAGCTAGCTTTATGTCCGGTCTTCAACTTTCTGGATGGCCCGAATTCAAATTAGAGGTACGATGGGCCTGCTCTTGGCCCGAGCCACCCCAGGGCAAGTCCCTCAGCTTCTTATGGCACTCTGGCACCCTGGAACTAGGTAGAGGCCTCCGGTCCTAGCAAAGGAAGCTGGGGTGTGTGGTCTCTCCCTCCCCAGCCGTGCAGTGGCAGAGACAGGCAGGCAAGAGCGGTAATTCGAGGGTCAATTGCATTCGTATTTTGAACTGAAATGCATTATTTACTTGTGCTGTAACTTCTCTAATAAACTTACTTTTTATAAACTTAAAAAAATATATATATGAATCAGCCATTGGCCCACTCGGAGTCCACAGTGTTGCACTGAAGAACAGGTTACCAACTGTAAGAAATGGGATCATTGATTGGGATGGGTGACTTCCCACCTCTGACCTTCCTGGTCAGTGTCACTGCTCTTCCTTGTGCAGTTCCACCAGTAAGGGTCTGCTCTTGAGCCCGAGCACCACGGCAGGTAGGTGTTCGGGCCCTCCTCCATCCGCAGGCTTCTGCCTGCGCCTCATTCCTGGTGGTCTAGTGGAAGAGCACCCTGTCCTTCTGCTATTACACTCTGTTCAGTATCCTCTGTCTTCTCTTTGGCTTTTTGCTCTTCTGCCTCTCTCTCTCATTTACCTCTTTGCCACACTTTCTCTTATGCCTCTCTTTTCTCTTTTTCTTTTTTGCCTCTTTCCCCTCGTTTCACTCCCTCTTCCCATGCTACGCATGCTACGCGCAACATGTCCCGTCCCCCCCCCCCCGAATGTCACTAGCACCGTACAGCTGATTGCCCTCCCCGACCCCTAATTAATGGCGGTCGCTGGTGCACCGAAGGCGTGCCAAAGGCAAGCCGGTCTGCGCCCGACCGCGACCAGTGCCAGGAACCCTGGGGTTGCTTTCACATACAAGGAGTGCCATTTTTAGCAGCTCCCGGTGTTTGAAAGCAATGCCGGTTTGCACAGGAGGCATGGAGCCGGCAGGGACCACGGGGCCTTGAGGCTCCCCCCTCCATCCACAACACTTGTGAGTCCCTGGGTGGAACAAGGGCACCCAGAATAAAGGCTGGGCCACAGAAAAATGGGCCCAGGGTCAAAATCGGCCTGGGAGGAGAGCAACTTGCCCCCTCCCTTTAACTTAAAAAAAATAAAAAGGCCGGGCTCTGGGGGATGGGGACAAGGGGGCCAAAATCCGCCCAGGAAAGGGAGGCCACATGGGCCCCTCCCCTAATATATATATATATATTTTTTTTTAAGCCAGACCGTCAAGTCGCCGGAGTCCCCACACCCTTTCACCACCACTCTGCAAACACGACTCCTGGTACACAACTAGTTGAGGGATTAAGTCCCCTTGGCTGCAGAGGGTCCTTGGTGCCAATGACCGTACTTGTTACCTCCAGTAAGTCTGACACAGGGGGGATTGCTGAGAGGTGATAGGAGTTCCAGCCCCCTTTCTCCACCACTCTGCAAACTCACCTTCAAGCGCACTACTGGTTGGGGGAGGGAATCCCCTTGGATACTGAGTGTCCTTGAGGGTGAGGAACCCCTTCTGTTAACTCCAGTAAGTCCCACAAAGCGAGTTTGTTGAGAAGTCTTTGGAGGCCACACCGCCTTTCTCCACCACTCTGCAAACACGCCTCCTGGACCACTGCTGTTTGGGGGATGAAGTCCACTTTACTCCTGTGGGTTCTTGGGGGCAAACTACCCCTCCTGTCACCTCCAGGAAGTCCCAATGGGATTGCTGAGACGTTGCCTGTGGCTTTCCCCATTTTCTCCACCACTCTGCAAATACACTTCCTTCAGCACTAATAGTTGGGGGATGAAGTCCCATTGCAGCAGAGGGCCCTTGGGGGTCACCTACCTCTCCTGTTACCTGCCTTAATTCCAACGTAGGATTTCTGAGAGGTGATCAGAGGCCCGCCCCACTTCTCCACCACTGTGCAAACGCACCTCCTAGTGCACTACTGGTTATGGGATGAAGTCCCCTTGAATGCTAAGGGTCCTTAGGGGCCAGGAACCCCTTCAGTTGCCCCAGCAATTCCCACAAAGTGGGGTTGTTGAGAGGTCTTTGGAGGCCACGTCCCCTTTCTACACCACTCTGAAAACATGCCTCCTGGTGCAATATTAGTTGGGGGATGGAGTCCCCTTGGCTCTTGAGGGTTCTTGGGGGCCAATTACCCCTCCTAATACCTCCAGTAAGTCCCACACTGCTGGATTGCTGAGAGGTTGTTGGATGCCACGCCCCCTTTCTCCACCACTCGGCAAACACACCTCCTGTCGCACTATTAGTTGGGGGATAAACTCCCCTTGGCTGCTGGGGTCCTTGGGGGGCAACTACCCCTTCTGTAAGTCTCACATAGTGGGATTGCTGAGGGGTCTTCAGAGGACATGCCTCTTTTCTCCACCACTCTGCAAACGCACATCTTGGTGCATTAAGGGTATATCCCCTGGCACTACGACCCCAGAAACCTTCACACACACTCAACCCCGGATGCAACAGAAACTGCCAGCTCTTGATGCCGAGCAACACCCAAGGCCTGATATCCTGCTGACACTGCCCCTGCACCTTCACCAACCCCTGGACCCCAACAGCAGCCCCCAGCCCACTGGATTCCATCGCACACAACCCACTGAACTGTATCCTCAATGTACGCTCCCTGCACAGACACGTCATAGAAATCTGGGGCATCCTGAACACTCACACGCCTGCCGTCACCTTCCTCACAGAGACCTGGACCAATGCTAGCTCTATACCAGACATTGCAACCCCCATCCCCGACAGATACAATATCCTGAGGAAAGACTGCCCCACCCGCCTAGGAGGGGTCCTCACAGTCATCCACAAAAGCTCAGTTTGCATGCCAACCACCAACTCGGACGACTCATTGCCCCCCCCCCCATGGAACACATCCACTTCCAGATCCAGACCAACCCCAGAACAACGTTCCGCTTCTCTACCGACCGCCTGGCCCCTGGGCTCCAATCATCAACGTCATCCCCAACCTCATTGCACCCCACGCCCTTGCCTCCACAGACTACTCGGATATCTAAACTTCCACAAAAACAACCACGATGACCCTAACACCACCGCCCTCCTAGAAAACTTCACCAACATAGGACTGAAGCAACTGGTCTCTGCCCCCACACACACAGCAGGACATACACTCGACCCAGTCTTCGCAGGAGGAAACAGCAGCATCTTCAACCACACCACGGAACTCTTCTGGACTGACCACCACTGCATCCAATTCTCCTTCAGAAAACCCAACACACACAAATACGCATGCCACCTCCCAAGCAGAAACTGAAACAAAGTCTCTAAAGAACACCTCACCTCCGCCCTCACCTGCACTCCACCCCAAACTACGACAGACGGCAACATCGGGGCAAGCAAACCACCAATGTATCGTCAACCACGCCAACACACTCCCCACCCCCTCCAGAAGACTGCAGGATGACAACAAGAAAGTAAACTGTTTCACCATGGCACTCCTAGAATCCAAGTGCTCCTGCCGACAACTGGAAAAGACGTGGAGAAACAACCAAACTCCCGAATCACGCACCGCCTACAAAACAGTCACCACGGTTTACCAGCAACTCTTTAAATCCACAAAGAAGAATTTCCTACAAGACAGAATCCTCTCCAACGCTCACAACTCCAAGGAACTCTTCTCCATCACACAGGAATTTGCCAAACCTAACAGCGAGACAACAGACGTCCCCCCCTCCGAAGACCTCTGCATCAGACTTGGCTCCTTCTTCCAACTCAAGATCAAGACAATCTACAATAACTTTGACTAACAAGACCTCTGCATCACCTCAAAACCCCACCCCCAGCGACGCCACCCAACAGACCCTACTCACTTGGATCCAACTCACGACAGAAGACACCCTAAAGACCATGAAGAGCATCCACTCCAGAGCACCGTCAGACTCCTGCCAGCGAAATATTTTCTTCAGAGCGCCACAGCTATCGCACCCGAGCTATGTCGAACCATCAACTGCTCCCTTGAGACTGCCACATTCGCGACAACTGGAAGCATGCCGAAGTCAACCCCCTCCTGAAGAAACCCTACGCAGACCAGACAGGCCTCAGAACTTCAGGCGGATCTCGCTGCTTCCATTCGCAGCCAAGGTCATCAAAAAAAGCCATCAACACCCAGCTAGCATACTTCATCAAAGCCAACATCTTAGACAACTCCCACTCTGCATTCCGCAGTGTTAGATCTGGGGGTCTCTAGTTGGCAATGGTATTCACCTTTGTCCAAATAGAGACCCTTACTTCTAAGTCAGGATAAGGGGATTACACTCCTTAATAACCCCTGCTCACCCCCTTGGTAGCTTGGCACGAGCAGACAGGCTTAAATCAGAGGCAGTGTGTTAAGCATTTGTAAATATACATAGTAAGACAGTGAAAACACTAGATGTACACAACACAAGTTTTATAAAAATAAGTATTCTTTATATAGACAAACACAAGACCACAAATGACAAAAATCCACAATACTACACTTAAGATTACTTAAAAGATGATTAAAGTCTCTTTGTTCAAGTTGTTGGTAAATGCGACAATGTTCTCAACAAAGTACCTGGATGCGTAACGCAAAGTGAACAAAAGGCTCGCAAAAGGGGAGACGCGTCGTTTCCGTTACCCGGGGGAACGGTTACATCGTTCCTCAATGCTTGTGCAGAGTAAAGGACTCGTAGTGAGCCTTACAAGTGCGGAGGTGATGCATAGATTCTCGACCTGAGGGCCCGTTGAGGTGCGCAAGATGGCGCCTTGATGCAAAGCAATGATCCGGTTGAGATGCGAGAAGGTGGTGCCCTTGATGCAGCGATGCGATGACAATGCGATGACACCCTGGCAGCCTTGCAATGACTCTGTACTTTGGAGCCACGACAGGCCCTGCCACACACTTCTCCGGTGATGCGATGGAGACTCTCTCGATGGCGTCACGCTTCTCCGGGCATGCGACAGTAGGCAGCTTCAATGAGCACACGCTTCCGGAGAGATGCGACGAAGGCTCGCTTCTCCGGCGTTGTGATGATTTCAGCTACGGTGGTGACGCGCTTCTTCTCGATGCGTCGAAGGCAGAGAGGCTTCTGCCTAGTCCAAACCAGTTCCTGAGCACTTTGTTTACATGACTCTCTTCCTTTCACTGTGTAGGGCAGAGACATCAACCGCCCCACAGGAGGTGGAGCCAGCACAGGGGAGGGAAGATGCAGCTCTGGAGCACTCTGTTGACATGATTCCTCCTCTCCTTTCACAGTGCAGGGCAGAGACATCAGATAAGCCAAAGGGGGTGGAGCCAGCATTGTAGAGGGAAGGTCCAGCCCTATTCAGACTTAAGGTGCAACTCCTCCCTCCCATCTAATGCAGATCTCTCTATTCACCACTGGGCTGCCCCAGCCTGTCTCCTGGAATCCCCCAGCCCTGTCACTCACAAACCCAGACAAGGAATACACAACCCAGCAGAGGCTGGCTCAAATGGTTAGGCAAGCAAATACCTACATTATAAAAGTGGTATTTGCAAGCACAGAATATTAAAATAAACTTTACTAAAACAGGTATTTTATAATTCTGAGTTCAGGCATACTAAATTCGAATTTCTACCATGTTCCCTGAGTCAGTTCGGATTATAAGAATGTAATAATCTAACTGCCCATTCTGGCCTTAGAGAACAGGTAGCCTTCAATAGTGAAAAAATGAAAATGGCTGAAATTCACTATTAGAACATGCTACACACATCAGAGCATGTCCTACCTTATACTTACAATGCAGCCTGCCCTTGGGCCTACCATTGGGGTGTCTAATATGAAGCAAAGGGATGGTTTAGAGACTGGCAATTGGATGCACTTGGCCAAGTTGACATGGCAGTGCTAGACTGCACACAGGCCTTACAATGGCAGGCCTGAGACACACTTTACAAGCTGCTTCTGTGGGTGGCACAACCAGTGCTTCAAGCCCAGCAGCAGCATTCGATTTACAAGCCCTGGGCACACATGGTGCACTGTACTAGCGGCTGACAGATAAATCAAATAACGCAACCATGGAATAACCAATTAGTACATACATTTAACATAGGGAACACTTGCACTGTGGCACTGATTAGAAGTGGCACAGTGCCCAAAGCAGAAATCCAGCAAAAACATATCAAAACAGAGGAGGCAATTCGTCAAAATGGAAGGGAGACTCACGCCAATGATGCCAGGTCTAACACGCAGCACCCACAGTACCAAGACCGTCCTCCTCACTGCCACAGATGACATTTGCGTCCTCCTTCGAAGGCCAAACAGCAGCCCTCCCTAGAGACCTATCAGCAGCCTTCAACGTCGTCTCCTACTGCACACTAGCCAGCAGACTCCAAGACCCCGGCATCCACGGAAAAGCCCTAGATTGGATACACTCATTCTTCACGGGCAGAACCAGAGAATAAGACTACCACCCTACCTCTCAGAACCGCCAGAGACCAGATGCAGAGTTCTCCCTCAGCCCCACCCTCTTCAACATCTACATGGCCCCCCTCGCAACCATGGTCAGAAACCATGGGCTCAACATAGCCTCCTACGCCAATGACACCCAACTCATCCTCTCCCTCACCAAGGAACCCAACGTCACCAGGCACTACTTCCAAGAAGGGATGACAGCTGTCACAACCTGGATGATGAACAGCTGCCTGAACTCAACTTAGAGAAAACAGGCTCCATACCCCCTCTGTTGAGATATAAAATTATATATATTTATGATTGGCCCACTATGTACCATATAACCGTATATATGTATGAATAACCGCAAAGTATTAGACAATATATGCTGACTTAATGATAGATTCATGTAGGCCCATTCAGACCTATTGATATAGTCAGGGCCACTTTGTTTTGTTTCCCTTCGTTCATGTGCGGCTTCTCAGAAGTCACGTGGTTTAGCTCGGGGTACGAAACCATGCAAAACTTGCTCAGTCTGCTTCTTTCTTCCTTTGTGTGTAGCTCAGGGAAACCCAAGGTCACACCTGCCTTTCTAGTGGGATGCGCACATTCTAGCAGGGCCCGTTCCTGTACTCCCGGGGTTTTAGATAGACGAGAGGGCGCCTCGCTGACCTGCCCCCGGAATAGCTCTAGCTTAGCCACCGTCAATTAGTAGTGCCTAATATGGGTTTTCCTGCTGGCTTACTGACAACTTGTGTTTTTCCTTGTAGGGTGTTAACCTGAATATGTGAAACGTATATATGCCTTGTATCATCTGTATTTAGTTAGTCTCCTCTGCGCACCTCCATGGGTCGTGTAGACTGAGGCTCCCCTGTCAGGGCCTGTATATGATTGAATAAATGATTCGACCTTCTCCATTGCTGACTGCCTTATTATTATATATATGTGCATGGGCTATTGGTAAGTATAGTCCGGTATTGTAAATTTTGGTTCCTTCAGTTGGCGACTCCGCCGGGACTCCGCGATAAGGTCGTCCCCTCCTGTAAACAGGAGCAGATGGGACAGGGAGGAGTTCTGGCCGAGTGGGTGGACAAGAAGTATTTTGATCCAAAACACCCGCTAGTGGTTAGACAAACTGGAGAGTCCGCCCTCGAGCCCAGTATCCCTACCAGCTGCTGAAGACCCTACGCCGGAGTCCTACGGGCTTAACCCGAGAGAAACACAGACTGTCGGTCTGTCTAGAAATCGGCAGTGGAGAAGTCGGGATCGGCCTGAGTGCACCAGGTGAGTGAACCTTTTGATTAGACTTGGAAATAGAAACCTGGAAACGGATGCTTGGAAGAAGTGTCCACTTGGAATAGAAACTTGGAAACTTGGAATCGGACGCTTGTAAGAAGTGTCCATTTGGAAATAGCAGTTTGTTTTTTGATGGTGGTCGGGGAAGCCGTTCCACAAGGGAATCAAGGGGTCTGACGTTGCGGTGCAGGGGCTGCACGGGCAGACACCTTTTGGATTTTGTTTTGAGAATAATACTTGGTGGCCTGCGAAGCCTGGAGTGCTCGCTCAGCCAGATTCACTCCGGGGAAGCCCTGGGAGCAGCTGGGTAAGCTAGGGTTCGAGAGCTACTCGCTCCGAAACACCGGCCCAACCGGAATGCGACCAGTGGAAACCTAGGGAGTGGGTTTGTGGTTTTCCTACCGAGTGGTTTATTCATGGTCGAATTTCGGATTGGTCTGGAATTCTTTTTGAATTGATTCCCCGAACAAGAGTCGACGGGCTCTGTTCGTATTTGAAGACATGTCATTTGCATTTGAATTTGTATTGAGCTCATTTTGAAACCCTGATGCATTTTGCAGCACTTTATATGGTCAAAGAATAAAGGAGCCTGAGAGAGTGAATGGTGAGAGGGCGCGCCCACGTGAAAGACATGATTGAGTATGTATAGATGAGAATTGTGAATTTATTGTCATTATGCCGTGTTTCAGTAAAATATGTTTTGGATGCTGCTGTCGGAGAGATGCTCGGCTGGAAGAAAGACAGCCTGCCCCTCCCGAGGGAAGCCCCAGTTTTGATATGCATGTTAAACATGGTCTTACACCAATTTTGTTTAATACTTTGTGGCACAGATACACGAAGGATAATACTGAATTGCAATGGCCTCTAACCGGGTCGTTTGATGAGAAAAAGATGAATTACTTACAAAATAAAATGTTTATGAAGAAAAGTCGCCAGTCAATGTTTGACTCCTTGAACCTATGGTTAAAGGAGGCTAATAGACGGCGAATAAGGGAAGAGAAATTGGGAAAGATTAAATCTGGGCAGACTGTAACTCAAAAAGCCATAGCCTACGATAAAGGAAAAGTAGAGGACAATATTGCTCAGATGGACAGACAGTTCCGTTTGGAGACAGACAAGAGTTATGTGGCCCGACCTGATACCGGAGATGAGATAGAGGATTTATTGGAAACTCGTCCGCCTCCTCCTTATGCTCCACAGGGTTTATACCCAGCAGTGCCCGTGGCCCGAATAGATCGCCCGGGAGCTGCATCGGTCATTAAAGACCCTGCGGGAGCAGCGGCTACAGCCCCGCCGCACGGGTCTGTACGGAGTGCGCTGCTTCCCCCTCCTTCACTCCGACCATCTACCTCACCCTTGATTTCCCTGCAAACAGATTCAGTTGTCCCTTCTGCTCTGCACCCAGTATTTCTCTCCCCTCCGGCTCGGAGTACTATAGACACTCGAGCCTTGGCTACCTTAGATACTACGCCCAAGCGTCTCGGGTCTGATTCGAACGACCAACGGATCTTTACTAGATCCTCGTTAGGAATGGAAGAAAGGAGGGCTATAGTAAATCAGGCATCCCAATGAATGCGGAATGCTATATATACAATGGAGGATATTTGGAGTACTATGAAAGATTTTGAGCCCGTTGCTCAGCAATTGGCTTTAGATAATACTAGCAGCCCACCCCAGCAATGCCTGGGGCAGAAGGGGGCTGGGGGCAGCATTTCAGGCTTGTGCGCACTCCCGCCCCGGCCCCCGCCCGCCACGACATTGTCTGTGTCCCGGACAATGTCGTGGTGGGCGAGGGCCAGGGCGGGAGTGCACGTAAGCCTGAAACGCTGCCCCCAGAGCCTGAGCCTTACCTCAGCGGCATTTGCTCAGGGCCAACCTCCAGCACCGGCTCCCTCCCGCCCCGAGATTTCCTGTGTCCCAGAGCCTTACCTGAGCTGCCGCTCCTCACCGCGCTCCTCACTTCACCGCCGCTCCTCCTCGTCATGACGCACCTGAGCTGCCGCTCCTCCCCGCGCTCCTCACTTCACCGCCGCTCCTTCTCGTCATCACGTACATTGCGGCCAGCCCTACGTCGCGGCCAGCGCAGCGTCGCGGCCGACGCTACTTTCAGGGCACTACTTTTTTTTAAGTTATATTTTTAAATTTACGTTTTAAAAAAAAATTCTATAGCCTATGTCCATCTGCACACCCTGAGGATTACAACAATGTATTGGGTGTGTGGATTGGCGCTGTGGTTCCCGAGTTTACCTTGCCAAAAGGTTTGTGTTCTCTCTTTATAATAGTAGTATAGATGGCGATCCGATTGATTTCGCTATGGGAACAGTGTTTTGAGGAGGGGTTCGCTCCTCAGATCTTGAGAGATATAAGAGATCGAGCCCACAAATTCCAATTGCAGGCCGATGAAGTATATCAGAATGTAGCAACTCTTTTGCAGTATCATGAACGAATGCATCGGAAATGCGCTGATTGGGGAACACAGAATCCTATGAGAGAGGTACATCCTCTTTTCTTTCCAGAATTACCTGAAATTAAGGATAACGGGGGCAATGTAACCAGAGCAAGGGTGGACGCAAGGCTTCAGGAACAATGGGTTTATACCCCTTGGAAGCGAAGCGAGGTCCTTACATTGAAAGCCCAGCCCCCAGACCCTCGTAAGAATCCAACTGCTTATTACAAGAATTGACCGAAGCTGCCAATTCCGCGATCATGACTATACCTGATATTGAGTTATTTTTCGGCCTTTTGATCCCGGTTGATATTTGGAGGCAGATACATGATACGGATCACACTCCCGAGCTAGGGGGAACCTGGGATCAATTGAAAAATTGGGATAAGGAACGAAAACCTGGAGACAAACCGCGAGATGAAATTTTAGCAGTACCGGATAAAATTATTACGTATATGCAGACCCTCCTGCCTCCAAAGAAAATAGATTGGGATAAGTTAGCCGCATGCAAACAGAAGAAGGATGAGAGTGTCTCGGATTTTTTCACCAGGTTTGAGAAAACATTCATAGATTTTAGTGGGCAGGATTTATCCACAGATGGGGGAATACGGCTGTTTGTAAATAGGTTTGTCACGAATCTATTACCGGAGATTATGTCTCGCCTCCAAGAAGCTGAGAGTACATGGACTACGGCCACCCCGTCCTTGATCCTAAGTATGGCTCAGTATTATGAGCATCGAGAGAATGAAAGCAAGGAAAGGACTAAAAAGAAAACAAAAGATTTAAAGACTAGAGTCTTGTTGCAGCAAGTTAGTAGAGGACAAAATGCGGGACGAAGTGGGCGCGGTTCCTTCCAAAGCGGAATAGCAGGTAGAGGAAGAGGAGGTCCCCCGAACATTGGTCTGAATCAATGTTCGTACTGTAAACAGGAGGGGCATTGGAGGGCGGACTGTCCTCTGTTAATGGAAAGAAGCGGCCCCAGTAGGGGAAGAGGATGGGGCCGGGGAAATGTCGATCGAAATAGCATGCGGAGGGAAAACAAGGATTCCCGGAAGAACTATTTTGATAGTCCACAGAACAGGCAGTACTATAATGAGAATTACAGGGACGATGGGTACGATGGACAAGATTATGCATGAGACAGCCAAGGACAGAGAGGGGGCCACATTACAGTACCAGTTGACCAAGAGGGACCTTATGTACAAGGGGAACTGTTGGGTGCATCAGGAAAATTCCTATTGGATACTGGAGCAATGAATAGTTCAGTTGCTCATACAATGGTCCCAGGGGCTGCTCTGTCTGGCCAAAACAATGTATCAGTAGGATTCTCTGGAATACCTGTGGTAAGCCCCGTTTCTAAGCCTTTGCCTTTCACTGTAGGCCCTATTTCTATACCTTTTCTGCTGACATCTAATTGTGGGGAGAACCTTTTGGGTTTAGATATTTTAAAGAAATTACCTGCTCGGATTTATTGTTCACCGGATGGTGTATATTTGACAATGCAGAAACCTTCTTTGACGGACGCTCAATATTTTGCAAAAAATGAGCGTCTTCCCCCTGAATTCTCTACAATTCCTCAGACTTTGTGGGCAACAGGAGACACGGATGTTGGTTTGTTAAAGATAGCCCCGTGGCCATTACCCTGAAACCTAATGCACAGCTGCCTTGCATTCCACAGTATAAAATTTCACCTGAAGGTGAACGGGCTATGTTAAACATTATTCGTGACCTTATGCAAAAGGGGGTAGTGGAAGAAACAGCAGCGAATACTTGTAATAGCCCGATTTTACCGATTTTGAAGAAAACACCCGTTGATGGTGCCCCAGATTATAAGAACACATATCATTTTGTGATTGACCTTCGAGCAGTTAATAAAATTGTGGTTCCACAGTATCCAGTGGTACCTGATATAACTGTCATCTTAACTATGATTCCCCCCACAGCTCAGTATTTCTCTGTAATAGACCAGAAGAATGCCTTTTTTAGCATCCCGATTCATCCAGATAGCAGGCATATCTTTGGATTCTCATTGGCTGGCCAAAGTTTTAGATTTACACGCGCTCCCCAAGGCTATACTGAAAGTCCCAGTATTTATAGCCAAGCCTTAAAAGCAGTTCTTGATGAATTAGTTCTGCCAGCCAGAAATACCATTATTCAGTATGTAGATGATATACTAGTGACCTCTGATACTAAAGAGGGATGCAAAGAGGCTACGGTGAAATTGTTACACCATTTGGCTAAGAAAGGAAATAAAGTGTCCCTTTCTAAATTTCAATATTGTCAACAGGAAGTGACCTACTTAGGCCATTTTCTGTCGAAAGCGGGGAGGCGATTAACTCCTGAACGAATATCTGTTATAACTAACATGTCTGTACCTCGCACTCAACGTGATGTTCGTGCTTTTCTTGGAATAACCTCTTATTGTCGTTCATGGATTCCTAACTATTCACTTCTCTCTAAACCCTTGTTGCAATTGACAACCAAAGATGTGCATGAACCCCTACCCTGGACGGATGAACGTCAAGAAGCCTTTGACTCTTTAAAGTCTGCTCTTTGTTCTGCACCTGTGTTGGGAACTCCGGATTACCGGAAGCCTTTCTCACTTTATGTGCACGAGGTGGACGGTTGCTCATTATCAGTGTTAACACAGACTTTTGGTGGAGAACAGAAACCCTGTGCATTTTTTGCTTCAGTTTTAGACACTGTTGCACGAGCTCTCCCGAGTTGTCTGAGGGTCACTGCTGCAGTAGCGCTGGCCATCCGACAATCCGAAGGAATAGTTCTGAACACTGATCTCACAGTCATGGTACCGCATGCTGTGGATATCCTTTTGAATAGAACCAAGACCCAGCACCTTACGAGTGCTAGATTGACAGGATATGAATTAACATTGTTTGCCCTTCACATTACTATTAAAAGATGCACTACGTTGAATCCCGCCACATTATTGCCCCTTCCTGAAAAAGATGAGAGTGGATGTCCATGATTGTGTATTCAGAACAGAAGAAGAAACAGAGGGGCGTGTAAATTTAACTGACACCCCTTTACTTGAACCAGATGGTGAATTATATGTGGACGGCTCTTGCTTTAAGCTACCAGTTGGCACTGCAACAGCTGCATATGCCATTACCACTTTGAAGACCGTGGTGGAAACAGCAAGGATTTCACACCACTCAGCTCAAGCAGCTGAACTAATAGCCTTGTGAAATAAGTGAAGGCATAAGGGTTGCCCATAGTTTTGGGAGGCTGTGGAGGGAGCAGGGTTTCTTTACTACGCATGGTCAGAAAATCCAACATGGTCCCTTGATTGATCGATTGTTATTTGCCTTAACCTTACCAAAGAAGTTAGCTATTATTAAATGCAGTGCACACAAGAAAGTTGTAGATTCTACTAGATAGGGGAACGCCTTTGCCGATTCTGTAGCAAAATAAACGGCTCAAACTAAAGGAAGTCTCATGTTTCTTAGTACATCTGCCCGGTGGCCCACCGAAACATCCCTTTTTGATAATACCCTTGAAAGTGTGAAAGAGTTGCAGAAAGAAGCGACTGTTGAAGAGATGCAGAGGTGGGAACTGGAGATTGGGAAACTGGATGAGAATGGATGTTGGATAGACCGGTCTGAGAAGCAGCGATGGTTGCTCCCTAATGCATTGGTATATGCAGTAGTCACTATGGCGCATGGTCCGGCCCATATTAGTGCTAAAGGAATCAGCGCAGTGTTAGATCCGGTATGGAATAACCCCAATATTGCTAAAATAGCAGCCCACGTTGTAAAATATTGTCCGGTGTGTTTACAGCATAACCCTGGAGGTAGAGAATCTGTTTTGAGTGGCAATTTTGTCCATCCATCCTTGCCCTTTGAAGACCTACAGATAGATTATATACAAATGGAACGTGTGAATAATTTGAAATATGTATTGGTGGTGGTATGTGCTTTTAGTAAATGGATCGAGGCCTACCCCACCAAAGATGCCACTGCAATCACTACTGCCAAAGTCCTAATTAAGGAATTTTTCCCTAGATTTTGTTTGCCCCGAATTATCTGGTCAGACAACGAGCCCCATTTTAACGCCCTACTTGTACAAAGTGTTTGTGACGGATTAAAAGTAAGACAAAACTTTCACGCTGCTAGATACCCACAATCAGCGGGCCTGGTCGAAAAATATAATGGCATCTCAAAGCTCAAAATGGCCAAAATCTGTGCAGACACTAGATTGAAGTGGCCCGATGCCCTCCCATTAGCTTTGCTATCCCTTAGAACGACTCCTCATTCTAGGACTTGTCTGACTCCATACGAGGTCATATTCGGCCGTCCGGCGAATGTGTGGGGAGTCCCTAGGCCCAGATCTTTTAGGGATATTGATTATCAATTGATGACAGATTACCTTTATGCTTTGACTAAAGATCTGCGTTCTATTTATCAACAGGTATCGGACACATTGCAGCCACTACCGGAGGGTCCTGGACATCGTTTGGAGCCTGGCCAGTGGATACTGGTGAAGAATTATCAACGAACATCGAGTTTGGAGCCCAGATGGTCTGGCCCCCACCAAATTCTCCTAGTGACACGGACAGAAGTGAAGGTGCATGGCCGCAAGCACTGGATCCACGTGAGCCACGTCAAGCGCCTCCCGCTGCCCCTGCCCGCTGACCGGCAGAACTAAGACGGAGGGCCGAGCCAGGAAGGAGAATTGATCCACAGTTTTGTGCCCTTTTCGGATGCTCAGGAAAAAGGGAAATCAAGTGGAGTGTTGCCTGAAGGGAAAGGTGAGATAGCTCAATCAGAAGCAACTGCCAGTCCCGAGGCACCACAAGAGGTGACAGGGTCTGTTACCCATGCCACTGAATTGTTTTCTGACCAGGAGCGACCTGGCCATTGTCAATACGATCTGCGGCCCCGAAAACAGCGCGGTACCCCACTCTCTAATGGAAGGAATTAGATCAAGACTTTGTGATAAAAAACATCGAGTAGAGTGATTGGGGTACTGAGCGAGACACTGGACGGAACTCGCAGAGAGCTTGGAACATTGTGTAATAAGGCTCTGTTCAGAAAGAAAGACTGAGTTAAGGGCCGCGATCGTGCTTTTGGAATTTGAAAGTTTGCTTTTTCTTGGATGAGAGATAAGGGCCTGCCTGTGAGACTCTAAAAACGGACACAGGGAGAAGATCCCTTAGCGGGAAGAAGAAACCCTCTGGTGGTGTGCGTGCTTTGTGGATACAAAGATTAGTTGTGGACTTTTAGCAAGGGACCGAGATAGATTTGGACTTTTAGAGAGCATGTTTCCCTTTGATCGACTTATGATGGAGGATGAACGACCACTTGCCCCTCGACGTCATGTTTATAATATGCAATTGTTTTCCGGATGGCCCGCCAGAGTGAAGGTGGCATTCGTTGCTTTTATTGTCCTAATCACTGTAATAATGATGTGTGTGTTTATATACTTGGAATTTCAACACCCAGTGCAGAAAATGTTGAAAACTACTCCTGCCCCAGAGGAACACCTCTTTTACTCTCTGCCTCCGCATAAGGCTAGGCATAGGGAAACTTACTCGAAAAATGTTTTCATTGAAATGTTACACCAAACCCTCAGTACTACGAACAAAACAAACTGCTGGGTTTGTGGTTTGCTACCGTCAGTTATGCATCAGCATGAGTTCTTCATCTCTCTCCCTTTATCGTATTTAGCAAGTTGTGAAGCCTGGTGGCAATTGCTATCGTTGATGTATTCCCACTATGTTGTAAATCCTAAAATATATTCTGAGAGGGATTATGAAGCCATTTTAAAGTATATAGAGCGACACCAAGGATTTGATGCTGAAGGAGATGAAGGTCAGGGTTCCCTAGATACAAACGCCTGTATGAATGTATATACTGATACAAAAAATGATACCTGGTTGCAAGAAGAATGCATGATTTTGAACTTTTCAATTCCAAGTTGTATTTTCAGCATTTTAAAGAACGCAATGTTACCAATGATAGAGCTCTGCCAATCCCCATCATAAATTCCACTTCCTTGTTTTGTATTAGGGGGCGAGGTCATATTAAGGTAGGGAGTAGTACATGTAATTACACTTACACATTGCAGACCAACAGTCCTCCCCCGATGATCACTCCCCCTAATGTATATTTTGTGTGCAGGGAAAATGCTTATACCTGGCTTCCACAAGGATGGGCAGGATGGTGTTATCTGTCCTTCCTTTATCCTCCTGTCTATATTGCCCCTTCTGATTACCATAGAACTCATCAGCTAATAAAGAGAGAGATAGAATCTAAACGGACTGTTAGGAGCTATGCTACTGATAGTACCGATCAGACAGATACCTCACTACAGCAATTCGAAGACATTTCCAAGGGCCTGGTCCCATTCTGGGATCCTATTTTTAATAGTCGGAATATAAGACGCTTGTCTAGAATTGTGGAAAACGTGGTCCAGACCACGACCGAAATTTTGACCAACCTCACTGTAGAGCTTCAGGCTACGAGGCTTGTTTCTCTTCAAAATAGGATGGTGTTAGACGTCATCCTGGCAGATAGGGGTGGAGCTTGCCGTGTGATCGGCAGCTCTTGTTGCGTTTTCATTCCTGATTCGGCCCCTACCATACATCTCACCATTAAAAAATTACATCGACTAGCTAGCGAGCTACATGAGGAGAACGGTACTTGGTCCCTCAGTGGGTTGTTCTGGGGCCTCCTAGCTACTTGGGGTTGGAAGATATTCATGATCCTGGCAGGAGCATTTGGAATAATTTTCACCTGCTGTTTGTGCCTCCACTGTGGCCCGGCATGTTGTACCTTTTGTGCCACTAAGATAACGTCTGCTCTGACCCTTTCTCAACAAGAAAAGGTAGAGAAACAAATGATTCAAAAGGAAGTAACAGACATTATGCAGATCGATGAAGGGGTGTTTGTAGAGTAGAGTAGTTATATTGGCCATAGTAGGCCAAAAGGGCCGTCTGTTGAGATATAAAATTATATATATTTATGATTGGCCCACTATGTACCATATAACCGTATATATGTATGAATAACCGCAAAGTATTAGACAATATATGCTGACTTAATGATAGATTCATGTAGGCCCGTTCAGACCTATTGATATAGTCAGGGCCACTTTGTTTCAATTCCCTTCGTTCATGTACGGCTTCTCAGAGGTCACGTGGTTTAGCTCAGGGTACGAAACCATGCAAAACTTGCTCAGTCTGCTTCTTTCTTCCTTTGTGTGTAGCTCAGGGAAACCCAAGGTCACACCTGCCTTTCTAGTGGGATGCGCACATTCTAGCAGGGCCCGTTCCTGTACTCCCGGGGTTTTAGATAGACGAGAGGGCGCCTCGCTGACCTGCCCCTGGAATAGCTCTAGCTTAGCCACCGTCAATTAGTAGTGCCTAATATGGGTTTTCCTGCTGGCTTACTGAAAACTTGTGTTTTTCCTTGTAGGGTGTTAACCTGAATATGTGAAACGTATATATGCCTTGTATCATCTGTATTTAGTTAGTCTCCTCTGCGCACCGCCATGGGTCGTGTAGACTGAGGCTCCCCTGTCAGGGCCTGTATATGATTGAATAAACGATTCGACCTTCTCCATAGCCGACTGCCTTATTATTATATATATGTGCATGGGCTATTGGTAAGTATAGTCCGGTATTGTAAAGTTTGGTTCCTTCACCTCATGGGACGACACCTGGTGGCCCCCGCCCTCGGAAAACCACCCACCCTGACAGACCATGAACGTAACCTCAGTATCATACTAGACTCATCGCTCACTATGAATTGTCAAACAACCGCTGTCTCCTCAGCATGCTTCAACACCCTCTGCATACTACGCAGTACATTCAAATGGATACCCCCCGACTCCAGGAAAATGGTCACTCACGCCATCATCACCAGCAGACTCGACTACGGCAATGCCCTCTATGCTGGAATCAACAACAAAAACTCCTCTGCAAAATCCAGATCATCCAGAACTCCGCGGCTAGACTAATCCTCTATATGCCATGACGCAAACATCACCCAACACCTCCGCAACTTCAACTGACTCCTTGTTGAAAGAAGAATACCTTTCAAGCTGCTCACACACGGTATAAGGTTCTCCACATTGGATCACAATACCTCAACAACCGCCTCTCCTTCAATACCCCCAAAAGAAACCTCTCAGCTGACCTTGCCCTATCCACCGTCCCACGCTTCTACAGGAACAGAGGGTACAAGGTCCTTCTCTTACCTCACAACTAAGACCTGGAATGACCTCCCACTTCAACTCCAGCGAAGCCAGACACTGCACCAATTCATGAAAGACCTCAAGAC
This sequence comes from Lissotriton vulgaris, assembly GCF_964263255.1. NCBI lineage: Eukaryota > Metazoa > Chordata > Amphibia > Caudata > Salamandridae > Lissotriton > Lissotriton vulgaris. Next base: position 482,962,878 of record NC_141693.1, on the reverse strand, counting down.
TTGGCTCTTAGAATGACCCTAAATGAGCTGCATATGGTCCCCTCCACACTCCCCCAGCGCCTTTAGACCGTAACAGGTGAGTAGTGCGCCCTAAAAAACCTGATTGATTGATAGATAGAACAATCACAACCTTTGAAGGTGTTATGACCAGATTTTTAGACCAGATAGAACCAGCTCACCAGAGCACCACCAACCTGGCCAAAACGTAACCACCTCCCTCCTCAGGACCCATCTATCCAGGCACCTGGGTACCTACCTGAGGATGGGGAACTCGCAATATACAAGCTCATATCATCAGAAACACCACTAAATCTATAGGGATTACTAGGAATACTCACTGATTACTAAGGACGTCCATGCCCTACACCACACTCATACCTCATAGTCTCGCAACCACCTGGGTCCAGACTAATCTACCCTGGGGCAGTTCTGATTATTTACCATTACACACTGATCACCATCAGTGCTCACTCAACACGCAATCCGGCGTGCCTATACACTAGGCTGCAGCCCTAGTGCTCTCTTCCTCACAATCCGGTCCACAATCTGGCGGACCTACACACTGGTATCCCCCCCAGTGTTCTCATACTCACAGCCTGATCCGCAATCCGGCGGACCTACACATCAGGCTTCCACCTGATGCTCTCTTTAACGCCGCTTACCAACGATGATCGCTTTCCTGTGAATACCTTCAGCTCTCTCTCTCTCTATGTTGGGAAGTCTCTCTCACTATTCACTAAAGGTTCACTACTACAATAAAATTATGGGATGGCCGAATCACTTAGTGTATCAATGTTTCCCTAGCTCAAGGGCTCCTCTCTCTCCCTAATTATTCAGTGGCTACTTACAGGATCAGGGGCAGCATCTGTTCTGGCTGTAACACCTGACTAGAAGGAAAGGTTACCTGTGCTTTAAGAACAAGAGACACACACTGTATGCAAGAGTTATTCCCTGATTTAAACGCTCTCTATCATAAGAACAACACATGCACACTGGTTCACTGAGAACTGGGGTATCTTTATTACAATAACAACAGAATGGGAATAGACACATATACAGATCTGCGGGGTCTCTGTAACTAACAGGAACTGTAACACACCGCTGAAAGAAAAGGGATTAGACATACAGTATAAGGACAAGGTTAATGTTTGGAAATACAGAAAGATATCACCTGAGGGGTATGAGGTCTTGCTCTAGCTGTCATCTGGGCTCCTCTCTCGTCTGTGCCTTAGCTCGTCTTAGATCCTCTCCTGCACTCTTGGACACACATCTGCGCTGATCACTCTGCACTGGATTCCTCTCCCCCACGAACTCTCTCCACCTTCCAACTTCAGTCTAATGGTTTCTGCCGCTCTGATAATCGTTCGCTCCACTAGCTTCTTCACTCTATCTGATTGTCTCCATGCCAATGTCCAATTCACTCCAGCTGCTCCCACAGATTAATCCACGATATAACTTCAGTCTCTTCTAAAAGGCATTACTTCAGACTCCAGCTATTCACAACTCCTCCTGATAAGTAACTGCTTCCGACTGCTTCCTTCAGTTCCAGCTCACTGACTGTCTGTCTGTCTGTCTTCTCTCTGTTCCAAGCATCTTCTGTCTCTTCTCCTCCTGCAACTGCACTCCTCTCCTCTGCTCCAATTCAACATAAACTCTTTCTGATTCTCCACTCCTTCTGCAACTCCACTCCTCTCCTCTGCTTCAATCCAACTCAACTGCTTCCAGCTCAAACTCTTTCCAGCTCGAACTCTTTCCGCTCCTCCAACTCAACTGCTTCTGCAACTCCAGCTCAACTAACTAACTCCGTCTCTGCACTTCACTAATATAGAATGCTCTTCCCTCATGGAAATTTCCAACAGATGGCTGCCTCCCACCGAATTTCTGTGCTAGCTCCAGGCTTTCCACGCAACCGCAGTGCGCATCTGCATGTTACGTCTGGGCCCAAGAGACAAACACATTCTTCCGATAAGAACCAGTCCTGGCTGGTTTTCCCCTAGCAGACAACAGGCTTAACTATAAACATTACCTTTACCCTTCAAGCATCTCAGCTCTGCAGGGACAGAAAGCAAAATGGAGTCTCTCTAGTTCTGGGCCTTGTAGGCCTGAGAAGGATGAAATAACCCTTAGCTCTGTCAGAGTACCTACACAAACCATACCAATATGTAATATAAAGTCAGGACTACAAAGGACACATAATTATGTCAAAGCCAATAGGCAATAGATGGATTAGAGTCAAGAATAAGGGATATATCATCATATAAAGCAGCTATCCTCTTCTAGGTCTGGAAAAAAGGGCTTAAAAGGGCCAACACAAGGTAAGAATACAGATTATAGATGTGAGCAAGCTTAAAGTTTTCATCACTCCGAAATAGAGCCAAAAACCATGTCAGAGCAGAAGAGTTAACCCTTAAAGGCCCTAAATTAACCTGAGCTCAGTCCCCTTGAAGTTATGGCAACGACCAGATTGGCTTAACTTAGAACAATATAAAATATTTAAGCAGTACAAAATAGTAATAAGGTAAAAAAGCAAAACAATACAAATTCCAAGCTGAACAAAAAAAATATAGTAAAATGTTATAAACATACTGACACCAAAATGACAACAACAAAAACATAGGAGAAACAGGAGAAACCAAGTTTGAACATTTTAAATAGGAATAGCACCAAGAATAAAGTGGGAATGACAGTCAATGGTCTCGGAAGCCAGGGACCGAGGCCCAATTGAACACAGATTGTGATGAAGCTCAGGTCAAATATACAAATCAGGTTCATCATGGTCTGAAAGTTTACCTTTTTACAATTGTCCTTTAAGTCTCATCCACCACCAGAGGACCAATGCTAGCTCTATACCAGACATTGCAACCCCCATCCCCGACAGATACAATATCCTGAGGAAAGACTGCCCCACCCGCCTAGGAGGGGTCCTCACAGTCATCCACAAAAGCTCAGTTTGCATGCCAACCACCAACTCAGACGACTCCTTGCCCCCCCCATGGAACACATCCACTTCCAGATCCAGACCAACCCCAGAACAACGTTCTGCGGAACCCTTCTCTACCGACCGCCTGGCCCCTGGGCTCCGTTCATCAACGTCATCACCAACCTCATTGCACCCCACGCCCTTGCCTCCACAGACTACTCGGATATCTAAACTTCCACAAAAACAACCACGATGACCCTAACACCACCGCCCTCCTAGAAAACTTCACCAACATAGGACTGAAGCAACTGGTCTCTGCCCCCACACACACAGCAGGACATACACTCGACCCAGTCTTCGCAGGAGGAAACAGCAGCATCTTCAACCACACCACGGAACTCTTCTGGACTGACCACCACTGCATCCAATTCTCCTTCAGAAAACCCAACACACACAAGTACGCATGCCACCTCCCAAGCAGAAACTGAAACAAAGTCTCTAAAGCTATCGCACCCGAGCTATGTCGAACCATCAACTGCTCCCTTGAGACTGCCACATTCGCGACAACTGGAAGCATGCCGAAGTCAACCCCCTCCTGAAGAAACCCTCCGCAGACCAGACAGGCCTCAGAACTTCAGGCAGATCTCGCTGCTTCCATTCGCAGCCAAGGTCATCAAAAAAAGCCATCAACACCCAGCTAGCATACTTCATCAAAGCCAACATCTTAGACTACTCCCACTCTGCATTCCACAGTGTTAGATCTGGGGGTCTCTAGTTGGCAATGGTATTCACCTTTGTACAAAATAGAGACCCTTACTTCTAAGTCAGGATAAGGGGATTACACTCCTTAATAACCCCTGCTCACCCCCTTGGTAGCTTGGCACGAGCAGACAGGCTTAAATCAGAGGCAGTGTGTTAAGCATTTGTAAATATACACAGTAAGAGAGTGAAAACACTAGATGGACACAACACAAGTTTTATAAAAATAAGTATTCTTTATATAGACAAACACAAGACCACAAACGACAAAAATCCACAATACTACACTTAAGATTACTTAAAAGATGATTAAAGTCTCTTTGTTCAAGTTGTTGGTAGATGCGACAATGCTCTCAACAAAGTACCTGGATGCGTAACGCAAAGTGAACAAAAGGCTCGCAAAAGGGGAGACGCGTCGTTTCCGTTACCCGGGGGAACGGTTACGTCGTTCCTCAATGCTTGTGCAGAGTAAAGGACTCGTAGTGAGCCTTACAAGTGCGGAGGTGATGCATAGATTCTCGACCTGAGGGCCCGTTGCGGTGCGCAAGATGGCGCCTTGATGCAAAGCAATGATCCGGTTGCGATGCGAGAAGGTGGTGCCCTTGATGCAGCGATGCGATGACAATGCGATGACACCCTGGCAGCCTTGCAATGACTCTGTACTTTGGAGCCACGACAGGCCCTGCCACACACTTCTCCGGTGATGCGATGGAGACTCTCTCGATGGCGTCACGCTTCTCCGGGCATGCGACAGCAGGCAGCTTCAATGAGAACACGCTTCCGGGGAGATGCGACGAAGGCTCGCTTCTCCGGGGTTGTGATGATTTCAGCTACGGTGGCGACGCGCTTCTTCTCGATGTGTCGAAGGCAGAGAGGCTTCTGCCTAGTCCAAACCAGTTCCTGAGCACTTTGTTTACATGACTCTCTTCCTTTCACTGGGTAGGGCAGAGACATCAACCGCCCCATAGGAGGTGGAGCCAGCACAGGGGAAGGAAGATGCAGCTCTGGAGCACTCTGTTGACATGATTCCTCCTCTCACAGTGCAGGGCAGAGACATCAGATAAGCCAAAGGGGGTGGAGCCAGCATTGTAGAGGGAAGGCTCAGCCCTATTCAGGTTTAAGGTGCAACTCCTCCCTCCCATCTAATGCAGATCTCTCTATTCACCACTGGGCTGCCCAGCCTGTCTCCTGGAATCCCCCAGCCCTGTCACTCACAAACCCAGACAAGGAATACACAACCCAGCAGAGGCTGGCTCAAATGGTTAGGCAAGCAAATACCTACTTTATAAAAGTGGTATTTGCAAGCACAGAATATTAAAATAAACTTTACTAAAACAGGTATTTTATAATTCTGAGTTCAGGCATACTAAATTCGAATTTCTACCATGTTCCCTGAGTCAGTTCGGATTATAAGAATGTAATAATCTAACTGCCCATTCTGGCTTAAGAGAACAGGTAGCCTTCAATAGTGAAAAAACGAAAATGGCTGAAATTCACTATTAGAACATGCTACACACACCAGAGCATGTCCTACCTTATACTTACAATGCACCCTGCCCTTGGGCCTACCATTGGGGTGTCTAATATGAAGCAAAGGGAAGGTTTAGAGACTGGCAATTGGATGCACTTGGCCAAGTTGACATGGCAGTGCTAGACTGCACACAGGCCTTACAATGGCAGGCCTGAGACACACTTTACAAGCTGCTTCTGTGGGTGGCACAACCAGTGCTTCAAGCCCAGCAGCAGCATTTGATTTACAAGCCCTGGGCACACATGGTGCACTGTACTAGCGGCTGACAGATAAATCAAATAACGCAACCATGGAATAACCAATTAGTACATACATTTAACATAGGGAACACTTGCACTGTGGCACTGATTAGCAGTGGCACAGTGCCCAAAGCAGAAATCCAGCAAAAACATATCAAAACAGAGGAGGCAATTCGTCAAAATGGAAGGGAGACTCACGCCAATGATGCCAGGTCTAACACGCAGCACCCACAGTACCAAGACCGTCCTCCTCACCGCCACAGATGACATTTGCGTCCTCCTTGATGAAGGCCAAACAGCAGCCCTCCCTTTAGACCTATCAGCAGCCTTCAACGCCGTCTCCTACTGCACACTAGCCACCAGACTCCAAGACCCCGGCATCCACGGAAAAGCCCTAGATTGGATACACTCATTCTTCACGGACAGAACCAGAGAATAAGACTACCACCCTACCTCTCAGAACCGCCAGAGACCAGATGCAGAGTTCTCCCTCAGCCCCACCCTCTTCAACATCTACATGGCCCCCCTCGCAACCATGGTCAGAAACCATGGGCTCAACATAGCCTCCTACGCCAATGACACCCAACTCATCCTCTCCCTCACCAAGGAACCCAACGTCACCAGGCACAACTTCCAAGAAGGGATGACAGCTGTCACAACCTGGATGATGAACAGCTGCCTGAACTCAACTTAGAGAAAACAGAGTTCCTCATCTTTGGCTCCACACCCCCTCTGTTGAGATATAAAATTATATATATTTATGATTGGCCCACTATGTACCATATAACCGTATATATGTATGAATAACCGCAAAGTATTAGACAATATATGCTGACTTAATGATAGATTCAAAATGGAATCTATCTAACTGACTCCTTGTTGAAAGAAGAATACCTTTCAAGCTGCTCACACACGGTATAAGGTTCTCCACATTGGATCACAATACCTCAACAACCGCCTCTCCTTCAATACCCCCAAAAGAAACCTCTCAGCTGACCTTGCCCTATCCACCGTCCCACGCTTCTACAGGAACAGAGGGTACAAGGTCCTTCTCTTACCTCACAACTAAGACCTGGAATGACCTCCCACTTCAACTCCAGCGAAGCCAGACACTGCACCAATTCATGAAAGACCTCAAGACTTGGCTCTTAGAATGACCCTAAATGAGCTGCATATGGTCCCCTCCACACTCCCCCAGCGCCTTTAGACCGTAACAGGTGAGTAGTGCGCCCTAAAAAACCTGATTGATTGATAGATAGAACAATCACAACCTTTGAAGGTGTTATGACCAGATTCTTAGACCAGATAGAACCAGCTCACCAGAGCACCACCAACCTGGCCAAAACGTAACCACCTCCCTCCTCAGGACCCATCTATCCAGGCACCTGGGTACCTACCTGAGGATGGGGAACTCGCAATATACAAGCTCATATCATCAGAAACACCACTAGATCTATAGGGATTACTAGGAATACTCACTGATTACTAAGGACGTCCATGCCCTACACCACACTCATACCTCATAGTCTCGCAACCACCTGGGTCCAGACTAATCTACCCTGGGGCAGTTCTGATTATTTACCATTACACACTGATCACCATCAGTGCTCACTCAACACGCAATCCGGCGTGCCTATACACTAGGCTGCAACCCTAGTGCTCTCTTCCTCACAATCCGGTCCACAATCTGGCGGACCTACACACTGGTATCCCCCCCAGTGTTCTCTCACTCACAGCCCGATCCGCAATCCGGCGGACCTACACATCAGGCTTCCACCTGATGCTCTCTTTAACGCCGCTTACCAACGACGATCGCTTTCCTATGAATACCTTCAGCTCTCTCTCTCTCTATGTTGGGAAGTCTCTCTCACTATTCACTAAAGGTTCATTACTACAATAAAATTATGGGATGACCGAATCACTTAGTGTATCAATGTTTCCCTAGCTCAAGGGCTCCTCTCTCTCCCTAATTATTCAGTGGCTATTTACAGGATCAGGGGCAGCATCTGTTCTGGCTGTAACACCTGACTAGAAGGAAAGGTTGCCTGTGCTTTAAGAACAAGAGACACACACTGTATGCAAGAGTTATTCCCTGATTTAAACGCTCTCTATCATAAGAACAACACATGCACACTGGTTCACTGAGAACTGGGGTATCTTTATTACAATAACAATAGAATGGGAATAGACACATACACAGATCTGCGGGGTCTCTGTAACTAACAGGAACTGTAACACACCGCTGAAAGAAAAGGGATTAGACATACAGTATAAGGACAAGGTTAATGTTTGGAAATACAGAAAGATATCACCTGAGGGGTATGAGGTCTTGCTCTAGCTGTCATCTGGGCTCCTCTCTTGTCTGTGCCTTAGCTCGTCTTAGATCCTCTCCTGCACTCTTGGACACACATCTGCGCTGATCACTCTGCACTGGATTCCTCTCCCCCACGAACTCTCTCCACCTTCCAACTTCAGTCTAATGGTTTCTGCCGCTCTGATAATCGTTCGCTCCACTAGCTTCTTCACTCTATCTGATTGTCTCCATGCCAATGTCCAATTCACTCCAGCTGCTCCCACAGATTAATCCACGATATAACTTCAGTCTCTTCTAAAAGGCATTACTTCAGACTCCAGCTATTCACAACTCCTCCTGATAAGTAACTGCTTCCGACTGCTTCCTTCAGTTCCAGCTCACTGACTGTCTGTCTGTCTGTCTTCTCTCTGTTCCAAGCATCTTCTGTCTCTTCTCCTCCTGCAACTGCACTCCTCTCCTCTGCTCCAATTCAACATAAACTCTTTCTGATTCTCCACTCCTTCTGCAACTCCACTCCTCTCCTCTGCTTCAATCCAACTCAACTGCTTCCAGCTCAAACTCTTTCCAGCTCGAACTCTTTCCGCTCCTCCAACTCAACTGCTTCTGCAACTCCAGCTCAACTAACTAACTCCGTCTCTGCACTTCACTAATATAGAATGCTCTTCCCTCATGGAAATTTCCAACAGAGGGCTGCCTCCCACTGAATTCCTGTGCTAGCTCCAGGCTTTCCACGCAACCGCAGTGCGCATCTGCATGTTACGTCTGGGCCCAAGAGACAAACACATTCTTCCGATAAGAACCAGTCCTGGCTGGTTTTCCCCTAGCAGACAACAGGCTTAACTATAAACATTACCTTTACCCTTCAAGCATCTCAGCTCTGCAGGGACAGAAAGCAAAATGGAGTCTCTCTAGTTCTGGGCCTTGTAGGCCTGAGAAGGATGAAATAACCCTTAGCTCTGTCAGAGTACCTACACAAACCATACCAATATGTAATATAAAGTCAGGACTACAAAGGACACATAATTATGTCAAAGCCAATAGGCAATAGATGGATTAGAGTCAAGAATAAGGGATATATCATCATATAAAGCAGCTATCCTCTTCTAGGTCTGGAAAAAAGGGCTTAAAAGGGCCAACACAAGGTAAGAATACAGATTATAGATGTGAGCAAGCTTAAAGTTTTCATCACTCCGAAATAGAGCCAAAAACCATGTCAGAGCAGAAGAGTTAACCCTTAAAGGCCCTAAATTAACCTGAGCTCAGTCCCCTTGAAGTTATGGCAACGACCAGATTGGCTTAACTTAGAACAATATAAAATATTTAAGCAGTACAAAATAGTAATAAGGTAAAAAAGCAAAACAATACAAATTCCAAGCTGAACAAAAAAAATATAGCAAAATGTTATAAACATACTGACACCAAAATGACAACAACAAAAACATAGGAGAAACAGGAGAAACCAAGTTTGAACATTTTAAATAGGAATAGCACCAAGAATAAAGTGGGAATGACAGTCAATGGTCTCGGAAGCCAGGGACCGAGGCCCAATTGAACACAGATTGTGATGAAGCTCAGGTCAAATATACAAATCAGGTTCATCATGGTCTGAAAGTTTACCTTTTTACAATTGTCCTTTAAGTCTCATCCACCACCAGAGGACCAATGCTAGCTCTATACCAGACATTGCAACCCCCATCCCCGACAGATACAATATCCTGAGGAAAGACTGCCCCACCCGCCTAGGAGGGGTCCTCACAGTCATCCACAAAAGCTCAGTTTGCATGCCAACCACCAACTCAGACGACTCCTTGCCCCCCCCATGGAACACATCCACTTCCAGATCCAGACCAACCCCAGAACAACGTTCTGCGGAACCCTTCTCTACCGACCGCCTGGCCCCTGGGCTCCGTTCATCAACGTCATCACCAACCTCATTGCACCCCACGCCCTTGCCTCCACAGACTACTCGGATATCTAAACTTCCACAAAAACAACCACGATGACCCTAACACCACCGCCCTCCTAGAAAACTTCACCAACATAGGACTGAAGCAACTGGTCTCTGCCCCCACACACACAGCAGGACATACACTCGACCCAGTCTTCGCAGGAGGAAACAGCAGCATCTTCAACCACACCACGGAACTCTTCTGGACTGACCACCACTGCATCCAATTCTCCTTCAGAAAACTCAAACACACACAAGTACGCATGCCACCTCCCAAGCAGAAACTGAAACAAAGTCTCTAAAGCTATCGCACCCGAGCTATGTCGAACCATCAACTGCTCCCTTGAGACTGCCACATTCGCGACAACTGGAAGCATGCCGAAGTCAACCCCCTCCTGAAGAAACCCTCCGCAGACCAGACAGGCCTCAGAACTTCAGGCAGATCTCGCTGCTTCCATTCGCAGCCAAGGTCATCAAAAAAAGCCATCAACACCCAGCTAGCATACTTCATCAAAGCCAACATCTTAGACTACTCCCACTCTGCATTCCACAGTGTTAGATCTGGGGGTCTCTAGTTGGCAATGGTATTCACCTTTGTCCAAAAGAGAGACCCTTACTTCTAAGTCAGGATAAGGGGATTACACTCCTTAATAACCCCTGCTCACCCCCTTGGTAGCTTGGCACGAGCAGACAGGCTTAAATCAGAGGCAGTGTGTTAAGCATTTGTAAATATACACAGTAAGAGAGTGAAAACACTAGATGGACACAACACAAGTTTTATAAAAATAAGTATTCTTTATATAGACAAACACAAGACCACAAACGACAAAAATCCACAATACTACACTTAAGATTACTTAAAAGATGATTAAAGTCTCTTTGTTCAAGTTGTTGGTAAATGCGACAATGTTCTCAACAAAGTACCTGGATGCGTAACGCAAAGTGAACAAAAGGCTCGCAAAAGGGGAGACCCGTCGTTTCCGTTACCCGGGGGAACGGTTACGTCGTTCCTCAATGCTTGTGCAGAGTAAAGGACTCGTAGTGAGCCTTACAAGTGCGGAGGTGATGCATAGGTTCTCGACCTGAGGGCCCGTTGCGGTGCGCAAGATGGCGCCTTGATGCAAAGCAATGATCCGGTTGCGATGCGAGAAGGTGGTGCCCTTGATGCAGCGATGCGATGACAATGCGATGACACCCTGGCAGCCTTGCAATGACTCTGTACTTTGGAGCCACGACAGGCCCTGCCACACACTTCTCCGGTGATGCGATGGAGACTCTCTCGATGGCGTCACGCTTCTCCGGGCATGCGACAGCAGGCAGCTTCAATGAGAACACGCTTCCGGGGAGATGCGACGAAGGCTCGCTTCTCCGGGGTTGTGATGATTTCAGCTACGGTGGCGACGCGCTTCTTCTCGATGTGTCGAAGGCAGAGAGGCTTCTGCCTAGTCCAAACCAGTTCCTGAGCACTTTGTTTACATGACTCTCTTCCTTTCACTGGGTAGGGCAGAGACATCAACCGCCCCACAGGAGGTGGAGCCAGCACAGGGGAAGGAAGATGCAGCTCTGGAGCACTCTGTTGACATGATTCCTCCTCTCACAGTGCAGGGCAGAGACATCAGATAAGCCAAAGGGGGTGGAGCCAGCATTGTAGAGGGAAGGCTCAGCCCTATTCAGGTTTAAGGTGCAACTCCTCCCTCCCATCTAATGCAGATCTCTCTATTCACCACTGGGCTGCCCCAGCCTGTCTCCTGGAATCCCCCAGCCCTGTCACTCACAAACCCAGACAAGGAATACACAACCCAGCAGAGGCTGGCTCAAATGGTTAGGCAAGCAAATACCTACTTTATAAAAGTGGTATTTGCAAGCACAGAATATTAAAATAAACTTTACTAAAACAGGTATTTTATAATTCTGAGTTCAGGCATACTAAATTCGAATTTCTACCATGTTCCCTGAGTCAGTTCGGATTATAAGAATGTAATAATCTAACTGCCCATTCTGGCTTAAGAGAACAGGTAGCCTTCAATAGTGAAAAAACGAAAATGGCTGAAATTCACTATTAGAACATGCTACACACACCAGAGCATGTCCTACCTTATACTTACAATGCACCCTGCCCTTGGGCCTACCATTGGGGTGTCTAATATGAAGCAAAGGGAAGGTTTAGAGACTGGCAATTGGATGCACTTGGCCAAGTTGACATGGCAGTGCTAGACTGCACACAGGCCTTACAATGGCAGGCCTGAGACACACTTTACAAGCTGCTTCTGTGGGTGGCACAACCAGTGCTTCAAGCCCAGCAGCAGCATTTGATTTACAAGCCCTGGGCACACATGGTGCACTGTACTAGCGGCTGACAGATAAATCAAATAACGCAACCATGGAATAACCAATTAGTACATACATTTAACATAGGGAACACTTGCACTGTGGCACTGATTAGCAGTGGCACAGTGCCCAAAGCAGAAATCCAGCAAAAACATATCAAAACAGAGGAGGCAATTCGTCAAAATGGAAGGGAGACTCACGCCAATGATGCCAGGTCTAACACGCAGCACCCACAGTACCAAGACCGTCCTCCTCACCGCCACAGATGACATTTGCGTCCTCCTTGATGAAGGCCAAACAGCAGCCCTCCCTTTAGACCTATCAGCAGCCTTCAACGCCGTCTCCTACTGCACACTAGCCACCAGACTCCAAGACCCCGGCATCCACGGAAAAGCCCTAGATTGGATACACTCATTCTTCACGGGCAGAACCAGAGAATAAGACTACCACCCTACCTCTCAGAACCGCCAGAGACCAGATGCAGAGTTCTCCCTCAGCCCCACCCTCTTCAACATCTACATGGCCCCCCTCGAAACCATGGTCAGAAACCATGGGCTCAACATAGCCTCCTACGCCAATGACACCCAACTCATCCTCTCCCTCACCAAGGAACCCAACGTCACCAGGCACAACTTCCAAGAAGGGATGACAGCTGTCACAACCTGGATGATGAACAGCTGCCTGAACTCAACTTAGAGAAAACAGAGTTCCTCATCCTTGGCTCCACACCCCCTCTGTTGAGATATAAAATTATATATATTTATGATTGGCCCACTATGTACCATATAACCGTATATATGTATGAATAACCGCAAAGTATTAGACAATATATGCTGACTTAATGATAGATTCATGTAGGCCCATTCAGACCTATTGATATAGTCAGGGCCACTTTGTTTTGTTTCCCTTCGTTCATGTGCGGCTTCTCAGAAGTCACGTGGTTTAGCTCGGGGTACGAAACCATGCAAAACTTGCTCAGTCTGCTTCTTTCTTCCTTTGTGTGTAGCTCAGGGAAACCCAAGATCACACCTGCCTTTCTAGTGGGATGCGCACATTCTAGCAGGGCCCGTTCCTGTACTCCCGGGGTTTTAGATAGATGAGAGGGCGCCTCGCTGACCTGCCCCCGGAATAGCTCTAGCTTAGCCACCGTCAATTAGTAGTGCCTAATATGGGGTTTCCTGCTGGCTTACTGGCAACTTGTGTTTTTCCTTGTAGGGTGTTAACCTGAATATGTGAAACATATATATGCCTTGTATCATCTGTATTTAGTTAGTCTCCTCTGCGCACCTCCATGGGTCGTGTAGACTGAGGCTCCCCTGTCAGGGCCTGTATATGATTGAATAAATGATTCGACCTTCTCCATTGCCGACTGCCTTATTATTATATATATGTGCATGGGCTATTGGTAAGTATAGTCCGGTATTGTAAATTTTGGTTCCTTCAGTTGGCGACTCCGCCGGGACTCCGCGATAGGGTCGTCCCCTCCTGTAAACAGGAGCAGATGGGACAGGGAGGAGTTCTGGCCGAGTGGGTGGACAAGAAGTATTTTGATCCTAAACACCCACTAGCGGTTAGACAAACTGGAGAGTCCGCCCTCGAGCCCGGTATCCCTCCCAGCTGCTGAAGACCCTACGCCGGAGTCCTACGGGCTTAACCGAAGAGAAACACAGACTGTCGGTCTGTCTAGAAATCGGCAGTGGAGAAGTCGGGATCGGCCTGTGTGCACCAGGTGAGTGAACCTTTTGATTAGACTTGGAAATAGAAACCTGGAAACGGATGCTTGGAAGAAGTGTCCACTTGGAATAGAAACTTGGAAACTTGGAATCGGACGCTTGTAAGAAGTGTCCATTTGGAAACAGCAGTCTGTTTTTTGATGGTGGTCGGGGAAGCCGTTCCACAAGGGAATCAAGGGGTCTGACGTTGCGGTGCAGGGGCTGCACGGGCAGACACCTTTTGGATTTTGTTTTGAGAATAATACTTGGTGCCCTGCGAAGCCTGGAGTGCTCGCTCGGCCAGATTCACTTCGGGGAAGCACTGGGAGCAGCTGGGTAAGCTAGGGTTCGAGAGCTTCTTGCTCTGAAACACCGGCCCAACCGGAATGCGACCAGTGGAAACCTAGGGAGTGGGTTTGTGGTTTTCCTACCGAGTGGTTTATTCATGGTCGAATTTCGGATTGGTCTGGAATTCTTTTTGAATTGATTCCCCGAACAAGAGTCGACGGGCTCTGTTCGTATTTGAAGACATGTCATTTGCATTTGAATTTGTATTGAGCTCATTTTGAAACCCTGATGCATTTTGCAGCACTTTATATGGTCAAAGAATAAAGGAGCCTGATAGAGTGAATGGTGAGAGGGCGCGCCCACGTGAAAGACATGATTGAGTATGTATAGATGAGAATTGTGAATTTATTGTCATTATGCCGTGTTTCAGTAAAATATGTTTTGGATGCTGCTGTCGGAGAGATGCTCGGCTGGAAGAAAGACAGCCTGCCCCTCCCGAGGGAAGCCCCAGTTTTGATATGTGTGTTAAACATGGTCTTACACCAATTTTATTAATACTTTGTGGCACAGATACACGAAGGATAATACTGAATTGCAATGGCCTCTAACCGGGTCGTTTGATGAGAAAAAGATGAATTACTTACAAAATAAAATGTTTATGAAGAAAAGTCGCCAGTCAATGTTTGACTCCTTGAACCTATGGTTAAAGGAGGCTAAACGACGGCGAATGAGGGAAGAGAAATTGGGAAAGATTAAATCTGGGCAGACTGTAACTCAAAAAGCCATAGCCTACGATAAAGGAAAAGTAGAGGAAAATATTGCTCAGATGGACAGACAGTTCCGTTTGGAGACAGACAAGAGTTATGTGGCCCGACCTGATACAGGAGAGGAGATAGAGGATTTATTGGAAACTCGTCCTGAGGTTCCGTGACAATTGTAAGTGGTGTTTTCGACTCGCCCGAATACGGTCGAGTCTGGTATCTATGAACCGCAAATGACGAGTTTAGTGGGTGTACGCGTTTTTGCTGTGCTAACCTAAACCGTTCGTCTGTTTCATGGGTCTCTTCATCTGCACCCACGGGTTCCATTTTAGATATGGCATCCATTTTGTTTCTTGCCCTCAAGTAGCCAGCGAACGGACACTGTCCGCTTCGTGACCCTGGGATTTGCGGAAGACACGTGTTCCTTTGAGGGTGTCTTTATGATGAGGGGGATGACACTGTAAGGCAGATGGCCCCTCTCGAGGCTCATCCTGTCGTGCCGTTCTATTGTCTCAGTTGTGCATTCATTAGGCACGTCTCCTTTGATCCCTGCAAATTGTGTTTCCTGATGCCACCCCTTTTACACTCTCTTTGATTTGTTCACTATCTGCGCCTTCCCTTGCACCTGTTTCTGACTCTTCCTTGATTCGTTTACAGTCAAACGGAATGCACTAATGGTGGGAAGATGTACTTTTACAGTTGGGAACCGACAAATGCTACTGTAATTATGTTCCGGACCCTGAATACATGAAAGCGACCCCCTATGAAATGTACTGTGAGAACCGGGTTGTAATCTTTTGTTTACCATGTTATCCTATGACGGAAAACTGTATAAAAGGAGCGATCCACAGATGCAATTTGAAGCAGTCTCCATGAACCTACATGCTATGTACTTCTTGTGACTTCTGTGTTCCCTGCAGTAAATAAACCTCGAATCTTTGACGCCGAAGGAAATGTCCCGAGTCTCTGTCATTTGTACGCCGGAACAGGTAACCCACGAAGGTTTCAGGTGTTGTCCCTGGCACCGCTGGGTCTTATCAGAACCCAGTCCTTCAGTCCGCCTCCTCCTTATGCTCCACAGGGTTTATACCCAGCAGTGCCCGTGGCCCGAATAGATCGCCCGGGAGCTGCATCGGTCATTAAAGACCCTGCGGGAGCAGCGGCTACAGCCCCGCCGCACGGGTCTGTACGGAGTGCGCTGCTTCCCCCTCCTTCACTCCGACCATCTACCTCACCCTTGATTTCCCTGCAAACAGATTCAGTTGTCCCTTCTGCTCTGCACCCAGTATTTCTCTCCCCTCCGGCTCGGAGTACTATGGACCCTCGAGCCTTGGCTACCTTAGATACTACGCCCAAGCGTCTCGGGTCTGATTCGAACGACCAACGGATCTTTACTAGATCCTCGTTAGGAATGGAAGAAAGGAGGGCTATAGTAAATCAGGCATCCCAATGGATGCGGAATGCTATATATACAATGGAGGATATTTGGAGTACTATGAAAGATTTTGAGCCCGTTGCTCAGCAATTGGCTTTAGATAATACTAGCAGCCCGCCCCAGCGTTGCCTGGGGCAGAAGGGGGCTGGGGGCAGCATTTCAGGCTGCCGTGCACTCCCGCCCCGGCCCCCGCCCGCCACAACATTGTCTGTGTCCCGGACAATGTCGTGGTGGTCGGGGGCCAGGGCGGGAGTGCACGTAAGCCTGAAACGCTGCCCCCAGAGCCTGAGCCTTACCTCAGCGGCATTTGCTCAGGGCCAACCTCCAGCACCGGCTCCCTCCCGCCCCGACATTTCCTGTGTCCCAGAGCCTTACCTGAGCTGCCGCTCCTCCCCGCGCTCCTCACTTTACCGCCGCTCCTCCTCGTCATGACGCACCTGAGCTGCCGCTCCTCCCCGCGCTCCTCACTTCACCGCCGCTCCTTCTCGTCATCACGTACATTGCGGCCAGCGCTACGTCGCGGCCAGCGCAGCGTCGCGGCCGACGCTACTTTCAGGGCACTACTTTTTTTTAAGTTATATTTTTAAATTTACGTTTTTAAAAAAAATTCTATAGCCTATGTCCATCTGCACACCCTGAGGATTACAACAATGTATTGGGTGTGTGGATTGGCGCTGTGGTTCCCGAGTTTACCTTGCCAAAAGGTTTGTGTTCTCTCTTTATAATAGTAGTATAGATGGCGATCCGATTGATTTCGCTATGGGAACAGTGTTTTGAGGAGGGTTCGCTCCTCAGATCTTGAGAGATATAAGAGATCGAGCCCACAAATTACAATTGCAGGCCGATGAAGTATATCAGAATGTAGCAACTCTTTTGCAGTATCGTGAACGAATGCATCGGAAATGCGCTGATTGGGGAACACAGAATCCTATGAGAGAGGTACATCCTCTTTTCTTTCCAGAATTACCTGAAATTAAGGATAACGGGGCAATGTAACCAGAGCAAGGGTGGACGCAAGGCTTCAGGAACAATGAGTTTATACCCCTTGGAAGCGAAGCGAGGTCCTTACATTGAAAGCCCAGCCCCAAGACCCTCGTAAGAATCCAACTGCTTATTACAAGAATTCACTGAAGCTGCCAATTCCGCAATCATGACTATTCCTGATATTGAGTTATTTTTCGGCCTTTTGATCCCGGTTGATATTTGGAGGCAGATACATGATACGGATCACACACCCGAGCTAGGGGGAACCTGGGATGAATTGAAAAATTGGGATAAGGAACGAAAACCTGGAGACAAACCGCGAGATGAAATTTTAGCAGTACCGGATAACATTATTACGTATATGCAGACCCTCCTGCCTCCAAAGAAAATAGATTGGGATAAGTTAGCCGCATGCAAACAGAAGAAGGATGAGAGTGTCTCGGATTTTTTCACCAGGTTTGAGAAAACATTCATAGATTTTAGTGGGCAGGATTTATCCACAGATGGGGGAATACGGCTGTTTGTAAATAGGTTTGTCACAAATCTATTACCGGAGATTATGTCTTGCCTCCAGGAAGCTGAGAGTACATGGACTACGGCCACCCCGTCCTTGATCCTAAGTATGGCTCAGTATTATGAGCATCGAGAAAATGAAAGCAAGGAAAGGACTGAAAAGAAAACGAAAGATTTAAAGACTAGAGTCTTGTTGCAGCAAGTTAGTAGAGGACAAAATGCGGGACGAAGTGGGCGCGGTTCCTTCCAAAGCGGAATAGCAGGTAGAGGAAGAGCAGGTCCCCCGAACATTGGTCTGAATCAATGTTCGTACTGTAAACAGGAGAGGCATTGGAGGGC
The DNA here is from genome assembly GCF_964263255.1 of Lissotriton vulgaris. Taxonomy (NCBI): domain Eukaryota; kingdom Metazoa; phylum Chordata; class Amphibia; order Caudata; family Salamandridae; genus Lissotriton; species Lissotriton vulgaris. The sequence continues at coordinate 482,944,807 of NC_141693.1, read as the reverse complement.
GGACTGTCCTCTGTTAATGGAAAGAAGCGGCCCCAGTAGGGGAAGAGGACGGGGCCGGGGAAATGTCGATCGAAATAGCATGCGGAGGGAAAACGAGGATTCCCGGAAGTACTATTTTGATAGTCCACAGAACAGGCAGTACTATAATGAGAATTACAGGGACGATGGGTACGATGGACAAGATTATGCATGAGACAGCCAAGGACAGAGAGGGGGCCACATTACAGTACCAGTTGACCAAGAGGGACCTTATGTACAAGGGGAACTGTTGGGTGCATCAGGAAAATTCCTATTGGATACTGGAGCAATGAATAGTTCAGTTGCTCATACAATGGTCCCAGGGGCTGCTCTGTCTGGCCAAAACAATGTATCAGTAGGATTCTCTGGAATACCTGTGGTAAGCCCCGTTTCTAAGCCTTTGCCTTTCACTGTAGGCCCTATTTCTATACAGTCATCTTTTCTGCTGACATCTAATTGTGGGGAGAACCTTTTGGGTTTAGATATTTTAAAGAAATTACATGCTCAGATTTATTGTTCACCGGATGGTGTATATTTGACAATGCAGAAACCTTCTTTGACGGACGCTCAATATTTTGCAAAAAATGAGCGTCTTCCCCCTGAATTCTCTACAATTCCTCAGACTTTGTGGGCAACAGGAGACACGGATGTTGGTTTGTTAAAGATAGCCCCGTGTCCATTACCCTGAAACCTAATGCACAGCTGCCTCGCATTCCACAGTATAAAATTTCACCTGAAGTGAACGGGCTATGTTAAACATTATTCGTGACCTTATGCAAAAGGGGGTAGTGGAAGAAACAGCAGCGAATACTTGTAATAGCCCGATTTTACCGATTTTGAAGAAAACACCAGTTGATGGTGCCCCAGATTATAAGAACACATATCATTTTGTGATTGACCTTCGAGCAGTTAATAAAATTGTGGTTCCACAGTATCTAGTGGTACCTGATATAACTGCCATCTTAACTATGATTCCCCCCACAGCTCAGTATTTCTCTGTAATAGACCAGAAGAATGCCTTTTTTAGCATCCCGATTCATCCAGACAGCAGGCATATCTTCGGATTCTCATTGGCTGGCTGAAGTTTTAGATTTACACGCGCTCCCCAAGGCTATACTGAAAGTCCCAGTATTTATAGCCAAGCCTTAAAAGCAGTTCTTGATGAATTAATTCTGCCAGCCGGAAATACCATTATTCAGTATGTAGATGATATACTAGTGACCTCTGATACTAAAGAGGGATGCAAAGAGGCTACGGTGAAATTGTTACACCATTTGGCTAAGAAAGGAAATAAAGTGTCCCTTTCTAAATTTCAATATTGTCGACAGTAAGTGACCTACTTAGGCCATTTTCTGTCGAAAGCGGGGAGGCGATTAACTCCTGAACGAATATCTGTTATAACTAACATGTCTGTACCTCGCACTCAACGTGATGTTCATGCTTTTCTTGGAATAACCTCTTATTGTCGTCAATGGATTCCTAACTATTCACTTCTCCCTAAACCCTTGTTGCAATTGACAACCAAAGATGTGCATGAACCCCTACCCTGGACGGATGAATGTCAAGAAGCCTTTGACTCTTTAAAGTCTGCTCTTTGTTCTGCACCTGTGTTGGGAACTCCGGATTACCGGAAGCCTTTTTCACTTTATGTGCACGAGGTGGACGGTTGCTCATTATCAGTGTTAACACAGACTTTTGGTGGAGAACAGAAACCCTGTGCATTTTTCGCTTCAGTTTTAGACACTGTTGCACGAGCTCTCCCGAGTTGTCTGAGGGCCACTGCTGCAGTAGCGCTGGCCATCCGACAATCCGAAGGAATAGTTCTGAACACTGATCTCACAGTCATGGTACCGCATGCTGTGGATATCCTTTTGAATAGAACCAAGACCCAGCACCTTACGAGTGCTAGATTGACAGGATATGAATTAACATTGTTTGCCCTTCACATTACTATTAAAAGATGCACTACGTTGAATCCCGCCACGTTATTGCCCCTTCCTGAAAAAGATGAGAGTGGATGTCCATGATTGTGTATTCAGAACAGAAGAAGAAACAGAGGGGCGTGTAAATTTAACTGACACCCCTTTACTTGAACCAGATGGTGAATTATATGTGGACGGCTCTTGCTTTAAGCTACCAGATGGCACTGCAACAGATGCATATGCCATTACCACTTTGAAGACCGTGGTGGAAACCGCAAGGATTTCACACCACTCAGCTCAAGCAGCTGAACTAATAGCCTTGTTAAGAGCCTGTGAAAAAAGTGAAGGCATAAGGGTGAACATTTTTACAGACAGCCAGTACGCCTTTGGCGTTGCCCATAGTTTTGGGAGGCTGTGGAGGGAGCAGGGTTTCTTTATTACGCATGGTCAGAAAATCCAACATGGTCCTTGATTGATCGATTGTTATTTGCCTTAACCTTACCAAAGAAGTTAGCTATTATTAAATGCAGTGCACACAAGAAAGTTGTAGATTCTACTAGAAAGGGGAACGCCTTTGCCGATTTTGTAGCAAAATAAACGGCTCAAACTAAAGGAAGTCTCATGTTTCTTAGTACATCTGCCCGGTGGCCCACCGAAACATCCCTTTTTGATAATACCCTTGAAAGTGTGAAAGAGTTGCAGAAAGAAGCGACTGTTGAAGAGATGCAGAGGTGGGAACGGGAGATTGGGAAACTGGATGAGAATGGATGTTGGATAGACCGGTCTGAGAAGCAGCGATGGTTGCTCCCTAATGCATTGGTATATGCAGTAGTCACTATGGCGCATGGTCCGGCCCATATTAGTGCTAAAGGAATCAGCGCAGTGTTAGATCCGGTATGGAATAACCCCAATATTGCTAAAATAGCAGCCCACGTTGTAAAATATTGTCCGGTGTGTTTACAGCATAGCCCTGGAGGTAGAGAATCTGTTTTGAGTGGCAATTTTGCCCATCCATCCTTGCCCTTTGAAGACCTACAGATAGATTATATACAAATGGAACGTGTGAATAATTTGAAATATGTATTGGTGGTGGTATGTGCTTTTAGTAAATGGGTCAAGGCCTACCCCACCAAAGATGCCACTGCAATCACTACTGCCAAAGTCCTAATTAAGGAATTTTTCCCTAGATTTTGTTTGCCCCGAATTATCTGGTCGGACAACGGGCCCCATTTTAACGCCCTACTTGTACAAAGTGTTTGTGACGGATTAAAAGTAAGACAAAACTTTCACGCTGCTAGATACCCACAATCAGCAGCGGGCCTGGTCGAAAAATATAATGGCATCTCAAAGCTCAAAATGGCCAAAATCTGTGCAGACACTAGATTGAAGTGGCCCAATGCCCTCCCATTAGCTTTGCTATCCCTTAGAATGACTCCTCATTCTAGGACTGGTCTGAATCCATACGAGGTCATATTCGGCCGTCCAGCGAATGTGTGGGGAGTCCCTAGGCCCAGATCTTTTAGGGATATTGATTATCAATTGATGACAGATTACCTTTATGCTTTGACTAAAGATCTGCGTTCTATTCATCAACAGGTATCGGACACATTGCAGCCACTACCGGAGGGTCCTGGACATCGTTTGGAGCCTGGCCAGTGGATACTGGTGAAGAATTATCAACGAACATCGAGTTTGGAGCCCAGATGGTCTGGCCCCCACCAAATTCTCCTAGTGACACGGACAGCAGTGAAGGTGCATGGCCGCAAGTACTGGATCCACGTGAGCCACGTCAAGCGCCTCCCACTGCCCCTGCCCGCTGACCGGCAGAACTAAGACGGAGTGCCGAGCCAGGAAGGAGAATTGATCCAGAGTTTTGTGCCCTTTTCGGATGCTCAGGAAAAAGGGAAATAAAGTGGAGTGTTGCCTGAAGGGGAAGGTGAGATAGCTCAATCAGAAGCAACTGCCAGTCCCGAGGCACCACAAGAGGTGACAGAGTCTGTTACCCATGCCACTGAATTGTTTTCGGACCAGGAGCGACCTGGCCATTGTCGATACGATCTGCGGCCCCGAAAACAGCGCGGTACCCCACTCTCTAATTGAAGGAATTAGATCAAGACTTTGTGATAAAAAAACATTGAGTAGAGTGATTGGGGTACTGAGCGAGACACTGGACTGAACTCGCAGAGAGCTTGGAACATTGTGTAATAAGGCTCTGTTCAGAAAGAAAGACTGAGTTAAGGGCCGCGATCGTGTTTTTGGAATTTGAAAGTTTGCTTTTTCTTGGATGAGAGATAAGGGCCTGCCTGTGAGGCTCTAAAAACGGACACAGGGAGAAGATCCCTTAGCGGGAAGAAGAAACCCTCTGGTGGTGTGCGTGCTTTGTGGATATAAAGATTAGTTGTGGACTTTTAGCAAGGGACCGAGATAGATTTGGACTTTTAGAGAGCATGTTTCCCTTTGATCGACTTATGATGGAGGATGAACGACCACTTGCCCCTCGACGTCATGTTTATAATATGCAATTGTTTTCCGGATGGCCCGCCAGAGTGAAGGTGGCATTCGTTGCTTTTATTGTCCTAATCACTGTAATAATGATGTGTGTGTTTATATACTTGGAATTTCAACACCCAGTGCAGAAAATGTTGAAAACTACTCCTTCCCCAGAGGAACACCTCTTTTACTCTCTGCCACCGCATAAGGCTAGGCATAGGGAAACTTACTCGAAAAATGTTTTTATTGAAATGTTACACCAAACCCACAGTCCTACGAACAAAACAAACTGCTGGGTTTGTGGTTTGCTACCGTCAGTTATGCATCAGCATGAGTTCTTCATCTCTCTCCCTTTATCGTATTTAGCCAGTTGTGAAGCCTGGTGGCAATTGCTATCGTTGATGTATTCCCACTATGTTGTAAATCCTAAAATATATTCTGAGAGGGATTATGAAGCCATTTTAAAGTATATAGAGCGACACCAAGGATTTGATGCTGAAGGAGATGAAGGTCAGGGTTCCCTAGATACAAACGCCTGTATGAATGTATATACTGATACAAAAAATGATACCTGGTTGCAAGAAGAAATGCATGATTTTGAACTTTTCAATTCCACGTTGTATTTTCAGCATTTTAAAGAACGCAATGTTACCAATGATAGAGATCTGCCAATCCCCATCATAAATTCCACTTCCTTGTTTTGTATTAGGGGGAGAGGTCATATTAAGGTAGGGAGTAGTACATGTAATTACACTTACACATTGCAGACCAACAGTACTCCCCCGATGATCACTCCCCCTAATGTATATTTTGTGTGCAGGGAAAATGCTTATACCTGGCTTCCACGAGGATGGGCAGGACGGTGTTATCTGTCCTTCCTTTATCCTCCTGTCTATATTGCCCCTTATGATTACCATAGAACTCATCAGCTAATAAAGAGAGAGATAGAATCTAAACGGACTGTTAGGAGCGATGCTACTGATAGTACCGATCAGACAGATACCTCACTACAGCAATTCGAAGACATTTCCAAGGGCCTGGTCCCATTCTGGCATCCTATTTTTAATAGTCGGAATATAAGACGCTTGTCTAGAATTGTGGAAAACGTGGTCCAGACCACGACCGAAATTTGGACCAACCTCACCGTAGAGCTTCAGGCTACGAGGCTGGTTTCTCTTCAAAATAGGATGGTGTTAGACGTCATCCTGGCAGATAGGGGTGGAGCTTGCTGTGTGATCGGCAGCTCTTGTTGCGTTTTCATTCCTGATTCGGTCCCTACCATACATCTCGCCATTAAAAAATTACATCGACTAGCTAGCGAGCTACATGAGGAGAACGGTACTTGGTCCCTCAGTGGGTGGTTCTGGGGGCCTCCTAGCTACTTGGGGTTGGAAGATATTCATGATCCTGGAAGGAGCATTTGGAATAATTTTCACCTGCTGTTTGTGCCTCCACTGTGGCCCGTCATGTTGTACCTTTTGTGCCACTAAGATAACGTCTGCTCTGACCCTTTCTCAACAAGAAAAGGTAGAGAAACAAATGATTCAAAAGGAAGTAACAGACCTTATGCAGATCGATGAAGGGGTGTTTGTAGAGTAGAGTAGTTATATTGGCCATAGTAGGCCAAAAGGGCCATCTGTTTAGATATAAAATTATATATATTTATGATTGGCCCACTATGTACCATATAACCGTATATATGTATGAATAACCGCAAGGTATTAGACAATATATGCTGACTTAATGATAGATTCATGTAGGCCCGTTCAGACCTATTGATATAGTCAGGGCCACTTTGTTTCATTTCCCTTCGTTCATGTACGGCTTCTCAGAAGTCACGTGGTTTAGCTCAGGGTACGAAACCATGCAAAACTTGCTCAGTCTGCTTCTTTCTTCCTTTGTGTGTAGCTCAGGGAAACCCAAGGTCACACCTGCCTTTCTAGTGGGATGCGCACATTCTAGCAGGGCCCGTTCCTGTACTCCCGGGGTTTTAGATAGACGAGAGGGCGCCTCGCTGACCTGCCCCCGGAATAGCTCTAGCTTAGCCACCGTCAATTAGTAGTGCCTAATATGGGTTTTCCTGCTGGCTTACTGAAAACTTGTGTTTTTCCTTGTAGGGTGTTAACCTGAATATGTGAAACGTATATATGCCTTGTATCATCTGTATTTAGTTAGTCTCCTCTGCGCACCTCCATGGGTCGTGTAGACTGAGGCTCCCCTGTCAGGGCTTGTATATGATTGAATAAAAAATTCGACCTTCTCCATAGCCGACTGCCTTATTATTATATATATGTGCATGGGCTATTGGTAAGTATAGTCCGGTATTGTAAATTTTGGTTCCTTCACCTCATGGGACTACACCTGGTGGCCCCCCGCCCTCGGAAATCCACCCACCCTGACAGACCATGAACGTAACCTCAGTATCATACTAGACTCATCGCTCACTATGAATTGTCAAACAACCGCTGTCTCCTCAGCATACTTCAACACCCTCTGCATACTACGCAGTACATTCAAATGGATACCCCCCGACTCCAGGAAAAATGGTCACTCACGCCATCATCACCAGCAGACTCGACTACGGCAATGCCCTCTATGCTGGAATCAACAACAAAAACTCCTCTGCAAAATCCAGATCATCCAGAACGCCGCGGCTAGACTAATCCTCTATATGCCACGACGCAAACATCACCCAACACCTCCGCAACTTCAACTGACTCCTTGTTGAAAGAAGAATACCTTTCAAGCTGCTCACACACGGTATAAGGTTCTCCACATTAGATCACAATACCTTAACAACCGCCTCTCCTTCAATACCCCCAAAAGAAACATCTCAGCTGACCTTGCCCTATCCACCGTCCCACGCTTCTACAGGAACAGAGGGTACAAGGTCCTTCTCTTACCTCACAACTAAGACCTGGAATGACCTCCCACTTCAACTCCAGCGAAGCCAGACACTGCACCAATTCATGAAAGACCTCAAGACTTGGCTCTTTGAATGACCCTAAATGAGCTGCATATGGTCCCCTCCACACTCCCCCAGCGCCTTTGGACCGTAACAGGTGAGTAGTGCGCCCTAAAAAACCTGATTGATTGATAGATAGAGCAATCACAACCTTTGAAGGGTTAACCCTTAAAGGCCCTAAATTAACCTGAGCTCAGTCCCCTTGAAGTTATGGCAACGACCAGATTGGCTTAACTTAGAACAATATAAAATATTTAAGCAGTACAAAATAGTAATAAGGTAAAAAAGCAAAACAATACAAATTCCAAGCTGAACAAAAAAATATAGTAAAATGTTATAAACATACTGACACCAAAATGACAACAACAAAAACATAGGAGAAATCGGAGAAACCAAGTTTGAACATTTTAAATAGGAATAGCACCAAGAATAAAGTGGCAATGACAGTCAATGGTCTCGGAAGCCAGGGACCGAGGCCCAATTGAACACAGATTGTGATGAAGCTCAGGTCAAATATACCAATCAGGTTCATCATGGTCTGAAAGTTTACCTTTTTACAATTGTCCTTTAAGTCTCATCCACCACCAGAGAACACTCCTAAAGTCCACCCAGGACATCAGTTGAGGCACTTACCGACTCACAGTGTGCGGGACAGACCAAACAGCAGGGTCCATTCCTGGTCCAGTTGTCACTGTTCAGTTGGACATTTGCAGGAAAAGGACTCTTTTAGCTTGCTGTGTCCCTGTAACAGGAGGTCAGCCTTATGACCTTTGGAGTCCACGTCTTTATCCTGAGTACAAGAAAGAGTAAGTCCAGTCCTTCAGGGCTCCTCTTGTGTCACAGACAGCTGGATCAGTCCTCTTCTGATCTTCTTCAGGTCCAGGTTGTTCTGAAGTGGGTGCCTAGAAAGGCCACATTTATGCCAGGTGAGAGATTCCTAGGCATGCCTTAACCAATGGGGTAAAAGCTTCTGTGCTTTACCCTAGCCACATTAGGCACCATCAAGATAGCATAAGTCTTCAGCCATTCTAAATGTGGTCTCTCAGCTGGGTGTGTGTGGGGGTGGTGAAGTATGGTAATTCTGCTGCCCCCCCCCCCCCCCCCCATCCAACACCAAAAATCCAGTTTGAAGCAGCCACAGTAGGCCAAATAAACTCAGAGACAGCAGTCCGGTAGAAGAAAAGCAGGATGTTCCACCAAACAGACAGTGGATACACAAGATTTGTTTTGGGGACTTGCTTTCACCCTCAGAAGTGTGGCCAAGCGGTGTATATAAAACCCTAGCAGACCTATTGAGCAGAGTTTCAAATTTCAGCTGGACTTCACACTAATGTCAAAAAGAGGCCCACTGTGATAGGAGCCTGCCTGGCAGGTAGGGGGACAAGAGAAAAATAAATAAAGGGTCCTGCCCTGGTGTCAGCTAACATTTGACTTTGACACACAGGGCATCTTTGATGATATTGCATTTCCTGGTCCCCCCCTGCTGGTGATCATGTCAAGGAAACAACATCTCCTACCCACACTCAGGCTTTTGGTTCTACTCTGGGGGCAGTTTGCATACCTCAAGGGGGTGAGGAACTGGCCTCAAGGTACAACGATATAGTTCCTATAATCGATGTGTTAGAATTAGCATGATGTACCTAAACCTCTTAGTATATGCATATACACATTAGCATAATTCCAGCTGTCACGTTCTAGAACCTTAGCCTGCACTGGCCTTTGCATTTTACGTTCTGTTGTCCCGACCGACGCCATTTTGTGGCCTCGCTCGGAGTCCTGTATTAACAGCCCCGTTCTCTTTACTATATTCAGAAAGTATTCTCCTGAGAAATACGCCAATTGTTGCAGAATTGCGGTTTCAGCTCTTTAGGCCCGTCAAGGTTGTAGGTAGCAGAGGAGGGCCTGATAAGCACATTTCGGGAGGGGTGCGGGGCAGGCTGTTCAGAAGCTGGCAGAAGGGAGTCACCCGGCCGACCTTGCTAATCTAGGATGAGCTAAACCAAGAGTGCTTTGTCTTCCATATATGGTCTTTCCTTTATGCACCAAACTGTACCAGCTTGTATTTTTCCATCTTGGGCAATGATTCTGCAAATGCAACTGTATATATGTGATGTTCTGATAATGTGCCAGCAGTCTTCTTGGCGGACCTCTTGGAGTTAGGTCCCAAGGAGCTCCTCTGGCAGAGTTTGTCTTTGTCTAATAAATGCTTGGACCTTCTACACTGCCAACCGACTGATTATTGGTAATGCAAATGGGCTTGGTTGTGATGATAACTGTAATTGGGAGGTGGTGAATAATTTTCCGTACATCAGTTGGCGACTCCGCCGGGACTCCGCGTTGGGGTCGTCTCTCTGTATCTCAGAGAGGGATATTAAAAAGGGGTACTGTCAATCGGGGGGAATTGCAGAATAAACCAACGAGAAATTGGGGTTTTGCTTTGCCCCTCCGGTGGAGAGGATCTCAGCTGCTAGTGACCTCACGCCGGAGTCCTTCGGGTGTGACCCGAGAACCGGCCACGTTGGCCTTATTGAGAGTTGGCAGTGGAGAACGTGCAATCAGACCTGCGTGCACCAGGTGAGTGTTTCGTCCTGTCTTGTGTTGGATTCTGGACTTGGTACTTGGCATTTTGGTTACTTGTGGTCAAGGAGATACTCTGAAAAGGGGGTCTGACGGGGCAATATTGAGATTGCACGTGTAGATGCCCCTGGTTTGGTTGTTGCGAAAAACTGGAGATAGCGATTACACGCCTTACTTGTGGGAGACTGCGGTTTGCACTTGGGCCGGATTGTCCTCGGGAACGCCGACAGTTGAGATTGGGTAGCGCTCTGACAAATCTGGAGCAGCGCTTGCAAAAGCGGGTTTAGCCAGCATAGTCCGGGAGGTGAACCATGAATACTGCCGGATGGCCTGTAGGTTGGTCTGTGGTTTAGAAACCTGTGTAAACTATCTCCAGGCAGTCTAAGGACAAGACTGTTATTGAACTTTGATTTTGTGGTTTTCTGAATATTGCATCAAAGAGTTCTCCACGGGCAGGAGTCGACGGGCTCCGCCTTTTCTGGTTGCAGGATATTGGTATACCTTTGGTCTCTCGTTTGTGTACAGCACGTTTTGTTCTATGTGTGTTGGAATATGTACGTTGAATGAATGAAAACATGGCCATGTGTTTGATGAAATTGTGTTGAATACAATTTGGTTCAATTTTCTTGAATAATAACATTTGATTCCTTTTCAGCCGACTTGGTATAGAAAGGGACAATGCCGTGTCTTAGCAAACTGTGCTTTGGCTGTTTCCGTCCAGAAAGCATGAGATTGGACGAAAGCCAACCTTCTCCGCCGGAAGGTACACCCAGCCACGATATGTATTGCAAGCATGGTATTGGTCCCCTTTTCTTTAATTCCTTGTGGCATAAGTACACCAAGGATAACATAGAATTACAGTGGCCAAAGACTGGATCTTTTGATGAGAAAAAGATTCAGTATTTACAAGAACGTCTTTTCATCAAGCGCAGCCGACAGGCTATGTTTGATACTTTGAATAAGTGGCAGAAAGAAGCAAAAAGGAGACGTATTAGATCGGAAAAATTACTTAAGGTCCAGCAAGGGCAAACTATTACGCAGAAAGCTATTGCACATGATAAGAGTAAAACGGAAAAGAACATAGAGATAGAAGATAGACGATTTAGGTTGCAAGTCGACAAAAGCTATGTAACTAGAAATGAAGCTGAGGACGAGATCGAGGATCTACTAGATCAAAGACCTCCCCCGCCATATGCCCCGCAACGCATATACCCTGCGGTCCCCGTCCAGCCAGCCGCTGTACCACCGGCATCGGCACCCGTGGATCAGAGTTCCACCACCCCTAACCGCGACACGAACATCCCGTTTCCCTCACCTGGAGGCATAGCCACTCTCATCCCTGATTCTAAATCGCCCTATCCATTCCCCCGAGTACAACTGAGCGTACCAAGTCCCATAGGGGTCTCTCAATCAGCCAGCACCACGCCCGGTGCTGCAGATCAGACTCCGAAAGGGGCATTAGGGGGGTTGGAAGGTAAACGGTTATTTACCAGGTCTTCCGTGGCCTATGGAGAGAAGGAAGCGTTAGCTGATCAAGCTGTCCAATGGATCAGGAATAACGCATATACAGTAGAAGACATATGGAGCACTGTGAAAGATTTGGAGCCCGTAATGCAACAACACGTGGTGTTTCAAATGTCGAATTCCCTCATTTGGGCTTGGGAGGTCAGTTTTAGCAATGGGAGCGCTCCTCAAATATTGTATGAGATTCGTGATTGGACCTATAGGTTTAATTTGAGTCCGCAGGAAGTGTATAAAAATGTAGTCACTATTGTCCAGTATAGGGGAAGATTATTTTTGAAATGTCCCCAATGGACTTCGGAACACCCCTTGACTCAGTGGACCTCGCAGCACCCCATGCGAGAGGTCCATCCCATTTATCATCCCGAGGTTCCTGAACTGCGCGATGATAATCAGGTCATTACTCGGCAACGAGTAGACGCCAGGTTTCAAGAGCAATGGGTGTACACTCCTTGGAAAAGGAGTGAGGTCCTTTCATTGAAATCCCAACTGCCCGACCCTCGCAAGAACCCGACAGCCTATTACAAAGAACTGACCGAGGCTGCTGCCTCGGCTGTTATGACATTAGCAGATGTGGAGCTGTTTTTTGGTTTGCTTGTGCCGGTGGATATATGGCGACAGGTGCATGACTCTGATCACGCCGAATTAGGGGGTACGTGGGATGAGCTACGAGTATGGGACAGGGATCGCAAACCAGGAGACAAGCCTAGGGTTGAAATAACATCCTTACTGGCGAGAATCATCGCCTTTATGCACACTCTGATACCTCCAAGAAAAGTAGATTGGGACAAATTGACTGCTTGCAAACAAAAGGACGAAAGTGTGTCCGATTTTTTTACAAGGTTTGAAGGAGTTTTTATCGATTTTAGTAGACAAGATCTAGCGACAGAGGGTGGAATTAGGCTGTTTGTGAATAGATTTGTTCCGAACTTGGCCCCGGAAGTTTCTGCACGTCTACAAGCCGCGGAAAGTACCTGGACTACCTCAACCCCTTCTGTAATTTTGAGCATGGCCCAGTACTACGAACATAGAGAGAATGAATGTAAAGAGAAAGTGGAGAAAAAGGCCAAGGATTTGAAAACACGAGTTCTACTGCATCAGGTCGTGCGGGGACAAGGAGGGGGAAGAGGAACTCGGGGACCCGTGTCCCGAGGGACGGGTGTGGGCCGAGGCGCGGGCGGGGCTCCAACTGTGGGTTTGAACCAGTGTTCCTATTGTAAAGAGGAGGGGCATTGGAAGGCACAGTGTCCACTGTTACTTGCTCAGAACGGAGCAGTCCAAGGGCGGGGACGTGGACGGGGAGGCCCTGACCGGAACGATATGCGCAGAGAAGAGGGTTCAGGCAAGTCTGAGCGTAATCACTTTGATAAAGGTCAAGACCGGCAGTACTATCATAACGATTATGAATATGAGGATCAGGATTCGTATGCACGAGCATAGGACAGCCAGGGACAGAGTAGGGGCCAAGTGTCGATCCCGGTCAATCAAAAGGGACCCTATGTAAAAGGGGAGGTGTTGGGGATTTCTGAAAATTTCCTAATTGACACGGGGGCAATTAATAGTTCCGTTGCTCGACCGTTGGTTCCAGGGGCGACTCGGTCTGGGCAAAATAACATTTCAGTGGGATTCTCGGGAGTCCCAGTGGCCAGTCCCATTTCCAAACCTCTTCCCTTCTCGATTGGCCCTGCCACCATCGACACTCCACTTTTGCTTACCTCACATTGTGGAGAAAATTTGTTGGGTTTGGATATGTTGAAGAAACTAAACGTGACCATTCATTGTTCGGCCGATGGGGTATATTTGACGATCAGACCTTGTACTGAATACCTGAGAATGCTTTGCTAAAAATGAGCCCCTGCCCCCGGAGTTTGATGGCGTCCCAGCCACACTCTGGGCAACGGGGATGCTGATGTTGGTAAGTTAGACATTCCCCCGGTTCACATCACGCTGAAACAAGGGGCAAAACTGCCATGCATCCCGCAGTACAAGATTGCACCGGCAGGTGAGAGGGCGTTGCTATCTATAATTCAGGACTTGATTGACAAGGGAGTGGTGGAAGAAACAGCCGCAAATGTGTGCAATAGCCCCATTCTTCCGATTTTGAAAAGGAATTCTGATTCTAGCATACCAGGACAAGATGCTGCTTACCGTTTTATGATTGACCTTAGAGCTGTCAATAAGATTGTGGTGCCGCAGTATCCTGTGGTGACTGACATTACCACCATCCTTACGATGATTCACCGACCGCGCAGTATTTTTCGGTCATTGATCTGAAGAATGCCTTCTTCAGTATTCCCATTCATCCCGATAGCAGGCAGATTTTCGGATTCTCGTTATCTGGCCGCAGCTTCCGCTTCTGCCGCGCACCACAAGGCTATACTGAAAGCCCGAGTATATACAGCCAGGCCCTCAAGGCTTTGCTGGATGACTTGGATTTGCCACGGGGTAACGTCCTACTGCAATACGTGGATGATCTCCTGAACGCTTCAGATACGGAAGAGGGTTGCAAGGATGCGACCGTCAAGTTGTTACATCATTTGGCTGCAAAGGGGAATAAGGTCTCTCTGTCGAAATTCCAATACTGTCGACAGGAGGTGACCTACCTCGGTCATCTACTATCGAAGGAGGGTAGAGGACTAACACCTGAACGTATTACTACCATTGCTACAATGTCTGTCCCTTGCACGCAACGTGAAGTTCGCGCTTTTCTTGGCATAACCTCTTGCTGTCGCCAATGGATACCTAATTTTTCCCTTCTTGCTAAACCTCTGTTGCATCGGACTACTAAGGACGTGCATGAACCCCTTCCCTGGACGGATGAATGTCAGCACTCTTTTGAATCTTTAAAAACTGCTCTTTGTTCCGCCCCTGTCTTGGGCACTCCTGACTACCATAAACCTTTTGTACTATATGTACATGAGGTCGATGGTTGTTCACTGTCAGTGTTAACGCAGGACTTTGGTGGTAAGCAAAGACCTTGCGCCTATTTGTCAGCTACATTGGATAATGTCGCAAGAGCACTTCCAAGCTGTCTGAGGGCCACAGCAGCTGTTGCGGTAGCCATCCGGCAGTCAGAAAGACTTGTTTTAAATTCCAACCTAACAGTGATGGTACCGCATGCTGTGGATACATTGCTAAACAAAACAAAAACACAGCATCTCACAAGCGCACGCCTCACTGGATACGAGTTAACACTATTCGCACCACACATCACGATCACCCGGTGTGCAACATTGAATCCGGCCACCTTGTTACCACTCCCTACAGGTGAACATAATGATGACATACATGATTGTATTTTTCGCACCGAAGAAGAAACTAAAGGCAGGATTGATTTAACAGACACCCCCCTAGCTGAACCCCAGGGGGAATTGTATGTAGACGGGTCCCGTTTCAAATTGGCAGACGGAACAACAACAGCTGCATATGCAATTACGACTCTAAAAACAGTAGTCGAAACATTTCGAGTTCCGCATCGGTCAGCCCAGGCAGCTGAACTCTTGGCCCTCCTGCGAGCCTGTGAGTTGAGCGAGGGACTTGAGGTCAACATTTACACTGACAGCCAATACGCCTTTGGCGAGGCCCATAGCTTTGGGCGGCTGTGGAGGGAGCGGGGTTTTCTTACTTCCCATGGTCAAAAGATACAGAATGGTCCCTTGGTGCTACGATTGCTAGATGCCCTCACCTTGCCTAAGAAAGCAGCCATCATTAAATGCAGTGCGCACAAAGCAATAGTAGATGAGGTGGGGGAAGGGAATGCCTTTGCGGATCAGGTGGCCAAGCAGACAGCACAGTCCCTAATGTCAAAAATGTTTGTGAATACTTCTGCAAGGTGGGTGCAGGACTCTGAGTTATTCGATAACACCATGGAAAGTGTAAGGGTGTTACAGCAGGAAGCTACACCCGCTGAATTGGAGAGATGGGAAAAGGAGGTAGGAAGATTGGATGAGAATAATTGCTGGGTCGATCTGACAGAGAAACAAAGATGGTTATTGCCCAACGCACTGGTGCAGGCCGTTGTAACTATGGCGCATGGTCCTGCACACATAGGAGCGAAAGGTATCTGTGGGCTTTTGGACCCAGTTTGGAACAACCCTAACATCCAAAGGACGGCTGTCCGGTTGGTCCAATACTGTATGGTGTGTCTGCGACACAATCCGGGGAAGGGAGAGAATGTCTTGAGCGGGAATTTTGCACCACCGACATTGCCTTTCGAGGTACTCCAGATGGATTATATTCATATAGAGCGCGTTAACAACTTGAAGTACGTTTTAGTGGTTGTCTGTGCCTTTAGCAAATGGGTTGAGGCCTACCCCACCAAAGAAAACACGGCAATGGCCACAGCTAAGGCCCTCCTCAAAGAATTCCTGCCTCGCTTTGGTTTGCCCCGCTTGATCTGGTCAGATAACGGGGGACACTTCCATGGGGCCCTGGTTAAGCATATCTGTGAGGGCCTACAGATTAAACAGAAATTCCACGCTGCCCGGCACCCCTAATCAGCTGGACTCGTGGAAAAATACAATGGCACGCTCAAACTGAAAATGGCCAAAATACAGGAAAGTACAGGATTGAAATGGCCTGACGCCCTACCTTTAGCACTCATGTCTTTGCGGGTTACCCCTCATTCCTGATCTGGTCTATCACCCTATGAAATTGTTTTTGGGAGGCCGGCGAACTTGTGGGGGGTGCCCAGGCCACGGTCTTTTTCCGATATTGAATACCCTATGTTGATTGATTACCTTTACGCTTTAACTAAAGACCTTCGTTCTGTTCATCAGCAGGTAGCCTCCGTACTGCAGCCGCTGCCAGAGGGCCCCGGACTTCGACTACAACCCGGCCAGTGGGTACTGGTGGAGAAATTTGAGCGAGACTCCAGCCTGGCTCCAAGGTGGTCCGAGCCCCGTCAGATTCTTCTGGCTACCCGGACGGCGGTTAAAGTGGACGGGAAGAAGCACTGGCATCATGTTTCACATCTAAAAAAGCTACCAATTCCACTTCCTTATGATCAACAACGTGCAGGGGGTATTCTGACGCAGGAGAGTGAGAAAGCTACTGCATTTGTGCCCTTTTCCGACGCCTGTGAGATTGAGACAAGGCTAGATGAGAAGGCGGTGAGGCCAGACAACTTGGTTTCTACTGAATCTGTTGGAGCTTCGAATCCTGCTCCCAGTGCCCCTGGAAATTCTCAGAAAGTATCTGGTGTGTTGTTTTTTGATCAGGAAGTGCCGGGTAGTGTGCGATACAACCTGCGGCCGAGAAAGCAGAAAACTGGTATCTCAGACCCCAGCGTCAGGAGATAAGGAAAGACTTGATTGCCTAGACAGGGCTTGATAGCTTGATGGTCTGAGGTGCTGAGCGAGACACTGGACTGAACGCGCTGAGAGCTGGAACTTTGATCACTGTGCTCTGTTCAGAAAGAGAAACTGACGTCAACGGAAAAGCCAGGTTGTCGCACGGAACAAATTCAGACCACCTTCTTTTGGTTCTTTTGGTTAATGATGAGAGCCTGCCTGTGAGGCTCTAACGGACACAGGGGGAAGAACCCTCTGGTAGAACGGACTGCTAGGCCAGGACTTATTTTTAGGATTTTTTAGCTAGGAATGCACCCTTTTGGCCGACCTGTACTAGAAGAAGAAATTCCAATTGCCCCACGTTATATACCCTTTTATGAACCAATGTTTTCGACATGGACCATAAAGGTCAAAGTAGCATTTGTAGTAGTAATTACTGTCATAATAGCTGTGTTCATGGGTTTATTTGTCTATCTGGAACATGAGTACCCTTTGCAGAAATTTCTACCAACTACTGTTGTCCCCTCTGAGCATCTCCTATACACTTTAGCACCTCACAAAGAGCGCCATCGCCAGACTTATGCCAAGAATGTTTTTGTTGAGATGCTTCATCAAACTCACAGTGTTGCTAGCACTACTGATTGCTGGGTGTGTGGGCTCTTGCCCTCGGTGGTTCATAATCATGATTTATTCCTCTCCTTACCCATGACCTATTTAGGAAGCTGTGAAGCGTGGTTTAGGCTGTTTTCGGCTATATACCGCCATTGGGGTGAACAGCGAAAAAATTTGGACTACAATGAGCATAACTTGATGTACGAATACATTGATGCACATTATGGCTTTAATAGAAGCGGTCGTGGGGGGCGGAGATATATAGACCCACAGGCTTGTATGCAGAAATATCTAGCAGTTAGAGATGAGGTTTGGATGGAGGAAGAACTTTATGACTTTAGAAATTTCAATGCATCCCAGTACTTTCAGTTGTTCCTTGAGCGAAATGTTACTAGAGATCGTGCTGTACCTATTCCTATCCTGAATGTTTCCTCAGTATTCTGTGTACAAGGGATAGGCAGAGTCCAGGTTGGGGAGAGCATTTGCAACTACACCTATCGTTTACGAAAACGCATTTGCCCTCCGTTGGTCACCCCGCCCAATGTTTATTTCGTTTGTGGTGAAAATGCATACACTTGGTTACCTCGAAATTGGGCGGGACGGTGTTACATGTCCTTCCTCTATCCGCCCGTGTACATAGCACCTTCAGATTATCATCGTACACATCGATTGCGCTCTATGACCCCGACGCCTTCAGTGGTGCCCCACAGGCAGCGCAGGCAGCTTATTAAGGCTGAGGTCGACCAAACTGATACCTCTTTGCAGCAATTTACAGATTTTAGCAAGGGGTTAGTGCCATTCTGGGGCCCAATTTTTAATAGCAGAGAAATTCGAAGACTGTCCAGGATAGTAGAAAATGTCATTAATATAACTACTGACATCATGACCAACCTTACGGCTGAGCTTCAGGCGACGAGGCTCGTTGCGCTCCAAAACCGTATGGTTTTAGACGTCATCTTAGCTGACCACGGTGGAGCATGCCGCGTGATCGGCAGCTCTTGCTGCGTGTATATTCCTGACTCCGCCCCCTCTGTTCATTTGGCCATTCAGAAATTGCATCGCATTGCCTCTGACATGCATGTCGATAATGGTTCCTGGTCACTGTCTGGGTGGTTCTGGGGACTTCTTACCACCTGGGGATGGAAGATTTTGTTAATTTTGTGCGGAGCAGCCGGTATCATTTTTACCTGCTGTGTCCTGTTACAGTGCGGCCCGGCATGTTGTTCCTACTGTGCTTCCAGGGTCGCTACCATTTGTATACCAACCAAGGTCCCTTCTAAAGCCCAGATGTTGCAACAGGAGATAAATGAGCTGATGACAATCAATGAAGATATTTTTGAAGATTAGATTTCCTGTCCTATCTATTTAGCTACACCACGCTAAAAGGAGGGTTTGAGGAACTGGCCTCAAGGTACAACGATATAGTTCCTATAATCGATGTGTTAGAATTAGCATGATGTACCTAAACCTCTTAGTATATGCATATACACATTAGCAAAATTTCAGCTGTCACGTTCTAGAACCTTAGCTTGCACTGGCCTTTGCATTTTACGTTTTGTTGTCCCGACCGACGCCATTTTGTGGCCTCGCTCGGAGTCCTGTATTAACAGCCCCGTTCTCTTTACTATATTCAGAAAGTATTCTCCTGAGAAATACGCCAACTGTTGCAGAATTGCGGTTTCAGCTCTTTAGGCCCGTCAAGGTTGTAGGTAGCAGAGGAGGGCCTGATAAGCACATTCCGGGAGGGGTGCGGGGCAGGCTGTTCAGAAGCTGGCAGAAGGGAGTCACCCGGCCGACCTTGCTAATCTAGGATGAGCTAAACCAAGAGTGCTTTGTCTGCCATATATGGTCTCTCCTTTATGCACCAAACTGTACCAGCTTGTATTTTTCCATCTTGGGCAATGATTCTGCAAATGCAACTGTATATATGTGATGTTCTGATAATGTGCCAGCAGTCTTCTTGGCGGACCTCTTGGAGTTAGGTCGCAAGGAGCTCCTCTGGCAGAGTTTGTCTTTGTCTAATAAATGCTTGGACCTTCTACACTGCCAACCGACTGATTATTGGTAATGCAAATGGGCTTGGTTGTGATGATAACTGTAATTGGGAGGTGGTGAATAATTTTCCGTACATCAGGGGCTAGTCACCTACTTGGTGGTAGTTGGAGCTTATGCAGATAGGCATCCAGAGGCTTTAGCCAGAGAAAAAGGTAACTTTTCAAAATTACATTTTCCCTAAAATGTACCAACTATCAGACTACAGAATTTAATTTGATTTTTAATAACTTTTGAAAATAGTCATTGTTTTTCTAGAAGTGTCTTACCAAAATTGGCATTATTAGATGTACTAATGTAACCCAGCGTTTTCCTAAGGAATAGCCAGCCTTGCTACAGTAAAAATACAGTTTGGGGCTTTTTCACTGGCATTTTTAACCTGAAATTCCTACATCTCCTACTATTAAGTACCATGCGCCCTGCCTTATGGATTGTAAGGCCTACATAGGAGTGACTTTTAAATATTTGATAGGAAGGTTATTTTGACAGGTCGAATTTGCAATGAAGAACTGCAACAGCTAGGATACAAATGGTACCATTAACTCTAATGGAGTGCCATAGTGACCCACAGAACCTGGGGGACTAATTCTACTTAACCACAACTGGATCTGTAGGGAAATGCAGAATTTCTTTACAGGTCGGGTATTTTTTTTCCTGATTAAGATTTGCCAATGAATGGTATAACATGTATATTAATAAACAAAGTAATAACCAACACTGACAAAAAAGATGTACTTTCTCTGTATATTAATGTTCATATAGCGTAGAAAAACACAAGTGCAACATATCAGTCACAGGACCGTTATGCAACATAAACAAGAACATAAATTAGTATCATACGAACAAAGACGGTCACATAGATACAGCATAACAAACCATTGACAATATACAGAAAGAACTAAATCACTCAATAGGATGCCCATTGTGAACTCTTTAGTTTGTTCAAACATATGCTCAATTATTGGTGGTAGATATGTGAGGTATTGGCACGGAACACCTATTCATATCATCGTCATTTCGACCCTCTCAATGTGTGTTCATGAAAAACAGCACAACAGATCTTTCTCAGGACTAGAAAGTATGAACACAGCCAGTCTGATCATGAATAATAGTGGCAGTGGTAACGTGAAAGGAGGGGCCTCAATAGTTAAGTGAGGGTAGCCAATGGAATCTCACCTGGTCATAATAGAAAAATCATGTTGCTTGATCTTGGGCTCGAAGAAGCACCCCCATAAGGTAATACCTAATTCATCACCATGTGCGTTTCGAAACATACATTGGTGAAAATGGGGAATTATTGAATTGCTAACCTCGATATTGTAAAGGTGTGCAAAGAATCAAGTGTATCCAGGATCAAGGAGGGTCCTAAAAAGGAACCTGTGACATAATGGATGCATGGGATTGATATTAAAAATGTTGATGTAAAGAGCGTGATGGATTTAGTAACGGCTGTGCCAAGTCAATATCGGTATGTGTCCTCAGTGGGGCCGTAGTCGGATTGGAGTCGGACATAACAATGGGTTGGGAGTCCTCCTCTGGCATCAGTGGCATCGGCACAGGTGACTATGAACAAAGGGCTGGGGCAGGTTTTGGAGCGCTACCTGACATCAGTAGAGAACCAGAGGAGGGTTTGAGGGGTCCAAGCAGCTCAAGAGCGAATCCACTATTGGTAATCTGCCTGGAAGACGCTGCGGATCCTTCAGGCCTGTAGACGCTACAAAAAGCACCAGAAGCATGCCAAAGATGTGCCGCATAGTCTTATGAAAGGCTGCGACCTGCTGCAATGCCTATGATGCCCCAGATAATTCAGGGTGTATCAGAACTAAAGAATTAGTGTGCTCCTATGTAAAACAGGAGCAAGACTAAGAGAGACGGTAAAACTCTCGTAGGACGGGGCCTAGTCCTGCTTGGACTTCTTGTGGTTCTTCTTAAACACACCTGAAGCATTGACCGCAATGAAGATAGGCCTCAGAAACAACTTTGGGAGCAGAAGCGGATCTCGATTTCTACTTAGAGGGACCCGCTCGCAGCATTCTGGTGTTTCGTCACATAGAGCTTCGCCTCGTGATCTCGGATGGTTTCCAGGTTCTTCTGATCACAGTCATCACAGGCCTTGGAGTCTTGCGCCCAATCCAAGTACCAAAGACACGTCATGGGGATCTGTCACAGACAGTTCCTAAAAGGCTAAAACCCTATTATCTTAGGGTGTGACATCACTTGCACACTTGAAACATTTGAGGGAAAACTTTCCCACAAGTAAAGAAATAGAAAGAGCAGAGCTTCAGATTGAGGTCTGAAGAAGAGCAATAAAAGAAACTGACATCAGTGTAGCATGGGTGGCAATGATTAATCTAAGTTGTTAACTAATTTCTCCTAAAGGATTGCAATTTTTTTAACAAAGTCCAGGAGACACACGAAATGCTGGTTGGTGGATGGTGATCTTGAAGGCAAGTGATTCAACTAAATTAATTACTGTACATTTTGAAAAATTACAATATTTTGCTGTTGCGGTTATTAGATTATTGTAGACTGCTTTCTCAATGATCCAGACTGCTCAATGATACGGACTAATGTTGGTTTTGTAATTCGCTCTACCTCTCTTGTGGATTTGCGCCATCTTAGTTTTACAATACAGCTTCTACAATCAAGTCTAGAACGTCCAGATAATGCCATCTACTAACTATTGTTTTCCAGTTTTTTTTAAATCTAGTGTAATAATGCATTTTCCACTTACAAACTATTAAAGACAACTTAAGCACAACTATTCAGATCTCCAAATTAATTTAATAGTTCATTGTACATCTCAGGTTACATTCCAATATCCTCATTTTACGGTCATGTTCATTGTCAATTTATTAATGAAAACTATTGGTGACATAGCAGAAAATACATTTATACCAGATATTCTCCAAAAAATACAAATATGAGCATCATAGTGTTTTAACAAATAAGACAAAGGCGATAATATACACAGACAAAAGCGCAAAGTATTCCATGAACTTCGGCGCAAAAGAATTAGAGTGGCTTTTATTCATCATGTTGAAAGGATGGAAGAATAACCATGATTTGGATTCCGTTCCATGGCCTCTAACAGCACTACTCAGCACTATTTCTTCTTCACAATCAAAGGTCCCACATTGTCCCCAGTATCTTCATTGTGTTTAGTGTGAGAGCCATCACAAAATGGAAACTAAGGGAAAAGAAACAGAAAGCAAGAACTTGAATTAAAGAATTTATTTTTACATGGAGCGCTACTATTCAAATACTGCAAGGACTGAAAGGCATAGACAGCTAAACTTTATTTGTAGTTACTTACTAGAAGACCTGCATAAGGCCACTGCCTTGTCTCATTGCCTCTTTAAAGTGCTGAACATGACAATTACTTGGAAACAATTTAGTTTCCATACAAGGTAACGAATATTCCCAACTATTTAAATTCACTTGTTTTGACCTACGTGATCATGACAATAAGATGACATTTCATACAAAATCCTGCACATTCACACTGCAGAGGCCACCAGAATAGAAATAAATAATCCCCCACCCTTTTGCAATCAAATTGAACCATATGTTGAAAGCTGAAATTACACAGCCTTTATTAAGATCGTTATAGTAATGATGATAACCCATTTGATGTATTAAATAATTAATGCAAAATATAAAAACAAAATGAAAAAATAGTTCTACTTAAAATTACATCTTTCAGTATTAAATAGTTAACTAAAAAGGCCATAATAACAACAGCTAGTGTACATACCACTCAATTATAGGGGTCTCAAAACATTATAATAATGGCATTATGGAATGTCGCAACGCTGGAAATTTTGGATTGCCTTTTTGCACTCACGCTGTGCCTAGGAAAACTAAACCATGGCTCATCTCCATTTGCAGACTGTGACTGATGCTCAAAGAATGCAGGCCATCGCATCATCAAACATGAGTGACAGATTAGCAGCCCAGGTTTGGATTATACAAACACAAGTGTTGGTTTAGATAGAAGCTGATTATAAAGTGTTTAATTGCACTTAAACAACGTAGTAGGCTTTTTTGGGGGTTTTGTAATATTTTTCACGCTGTTCTATAACCCTGGGAATGTTAAGCACTGTTAGAACTGGGATTTGCTATTCTTTGAAAACCTGAAATACAATTAACTGGACTTATGAAATATTGACTATACTCCAGCGGTCATGACCAGGACACTAACTCTTGCAATCTCATCTCCTGGAATATAGTCAGCCTGGCCAGTAAGTTTACAGATCTAGATTGGCTGTGTTTTATCCACAAGTATGACATTATGTGCCTGCAGGAGACCTGAACCGTCGACAACTTTTGTTTTGGGAAGGCTACAAGTTGTTTAATAGACCCATAACACCTTCAAGGGCTGGTCGACCGAAGGGGCCTCCAGTCTATGTGTCACTCAGGATAAGGGGCTTGACATGAATACGGACAACCAAAGCCTTCAGGCCTCATTATTCTCTAGGGTTGTGTAGATTGCTACTCTTGAACTTACATAATGCTACATCTTCCCAAGGTTTGTAACGTCACCCGATGAGGCACTTTCCTGACAAATTTTAATGCCTCCTCCGTAACACCTGTAATATAGTCTTATTGGGTGATTTGAACGTTCATCCTTGTGGGGACCTAAGGCTGCAGGGTCTCTCGGAGGTATTGAGTGCTCCCCCTGCCGTCACGCTGCTGATGCGCATTTTGAACATAGTGGACAGGGGGCAAACTAAACTCCCTAGTTTGTGATCTTGACCTGCAAAACACTATGGAATAATTGGATTCAGATAGGAGGAAGCTAATTCCCACCTTTAAAGGGCCAGGTCGTGAAACCTCCTTTATCGGGTTAATTCTAGTTCACACCCCTCTTTTTTACTTGATTTCTGACTTTTCAGCTAGCCAATATCCACAAGGATCATAATCCGCTGTGTACTAAAGCTAACTGGCCTATATTGGGTCTGAAAAGGAGGAGTAGTGGAGGAGGAGTACTTTAGCCCACTGATGGAGGTAGAAGGCACAAATGGGTGCAGATTGTCCCAGGCTCCCTGTTTGAGTCCCTCTTAGTGAAGTGACAGAACGAGATTTGTCGGGACGCGGAGGCAGAGCCGGACGAGTCCATCAACCGCGCCTTCAAATCCATCTCCCGTTCTGTCGGATCACTATTAACATTCCCTGCACCCAAAGTCCAACAGGAAAGGGCACCTAGATGGTTTAATCCAGAATGCTCACTTGCTGCTAGGAGGCTCAGAATAGCATTGCATGCCCTCCCCAGGAACAGCTCCCTAGTTAAAATTCGAAGGAAGCAATATAAGATAGCCCTCAGCAAGCGTAGGGAGGATCTGAAGGAGGAAGCTTGGGGTACGCTTATAGAAGCAACAACTATTAAGTGTAGTGCCGAGTTTTGGACCATTATTAATAGCTTTTTTGGGAGTAGAGGCCGCAAATGTCCTAGACACACATATTACAGAGAATGATAGGCCAGCTATGTTGAGGGAATGTTTAAGGGTGCTTCAACACAGTTTTTACTACTGGAGGGGAGAACAGAAAAAACAACTACATTTAAACGGAAGAAGCAAGGCAAGACATTACTGGCATGACGCGTAATAAGGCCCTGGTACCCCACGGAATTCCTCCTGATCTTTAGCTGTCGGATGTGGAGTTCTGGGCACCATTGCTTTCCTTTGTAATTAATGCAGCCACGCGGTCTGGCCCTCCTGCCTCTTGGGTCACCTACATATTCGTCTCGGTTTTTGAAAAGGGGAACAGGGACAGTACTGTTTGTTTTAGGCCTATATCCCTGTTCGACTCCGTGGTCAAAGTGGTAGGGCAGATCCTGCTGGGCAGGTTATAGTCTTGGGCTCTTGACAATAACATCCTGTCGGATGCCCAATACGGTTTCCACCCTGGCTGCTCCATGACAGATCAATGTCTAAATCTCTTTCTGATCTTGTCTAAGTACACAGTAGCCCGCTCTGGTACCATCTTTCTGGCCTTTATGGACCAGTCTTCCGCATTCGATTGTGTGAGCAGAGGCAAACTGTGGCAGATCCTGCTTTCTCAAGGGATGGACAGGGATATAGTCTCCTTCCTACAATACTTCCATTGAGACACTAAGGCGGCGTGTTATTCGGCCGACCTGAATGTATCACACTTGTTTGCCGCTAGGGGCGGAGTCCATCAGGGTTGCATTCTGGCCCTGGTTTTTTTCAACCTCTACATTAACAACCTGGAGATAACCCTCTTGGAGACCAAGCCAGACTTCCCTCAGGCAGGACGGCGGGGTCTCCCAGTCTTGCTATATGCAGATGACGCTGTCCTGATGGCCAGGACCAAACGGGTTTCGCAAGCGCTTATAACCTCCTTCGCACAATTTATGGGGGACATGAATCTGATGATCATTAACCTGCAGTCATATATTATGCAAGTAGGGGCACGTCCCAGTAGGCCATACACTTTCAGTGTAGGGCTTACCCAGATTCCTAAATTGAGCGTGGTCTATTTGGGGTTATTCTTAGATGACAAAAATGAATTGGGAGTCCCAACTCACCCGCCAGAGAAATTACCTCACTAGGAAGACTGTAGCCATTTGTAATTTTGCTGCTAGACTGGGGAAAAGATCGGCGGGGGCCCTTCTTAAGGTCTACAGGACCAAGTGAACCTCAAAGGCTCTTTATGGCAGTGAAATCTGGGGGTACGCTGATACAAACGATACCCAAATTGTGGAAAACAAATTCCTAAGCCGTCTTTTATCCGTCCCTTAGGGTACTCCCTCCCTCACTGCTCATGAAGAGAAGAGCCAGGCATGCCTACATCTCTGACCTGATAGCTTTTCGCCCGGTGTGTCTCTGGTTAAATATCTGGGCTGGGAAGGGGACCTATCTAAATAGAGCAATCGTAAAAGATTGTCTGGCTTTTGATCACGCACCCAGGGTACCAGGACTCAAATATGTTTAAAGGAGCCTCATCAGTCTGGCAAGAGGAGATCTTTTATCCAACCTCGACGCAAT
The DNA here is from genome assembly GCF_964263255.1 of Lissotriton vulgaris. Lineage (NCBI taxonomy): Eukaryota > Metazoa > Chordata > Amphibia > Caudata > Salamandridae > Lissotriton > Lissotriton vulgaris. Next base: position 482,918,349 of record NC_141693.1, on the reverse strand, counting down.
ATACAAGATAGATCTGGCCCTCATTAAGACAACCTTCCTTGGACGTCAGATCATGGCAAGGGAGGAAAAGAGCTTCTGAAGCCCAGCGTACCTCGCTTCATCATGTTAAGGACGGCACTGATGGTGGAGCTGTACTTGCTGGGGTTCACAAACTCATACAACCATTTTCTCCTGACCAGGTTCTGGTTCAATCTTTTCCATCTTCTTCTTGCCCGTCCCAGGGGTCAGAACAAAGGGCAAACTCTTCCTTCCTGCGGCTGCAATGGTACATCTCTGCAAGGCAGGGTTCATTTCACAATGATTTGCCCATTTTATGATGCACCTAGAAAATCCTTTTTATTCCTATTTTGAAACAAGCCAATTTTAGACAAGAACAGCCCACTTTTATATTCCTTCAAATGTTGACTGGTAACGCACAAGTTACTTACCTTCGAATAACGATGCATCTGGTAGAGACTATTCTACCCTCAGATTCCTTCACGTAGAATTATCCCTAGGCGTGAGACTGGCACCAGCAAAAAATATTTTTGCCACAGCATCCCTGCGCGCCGGGGGGGGGGCGGCATCACACGACTCCGCCCCTGCTTCGTCCGCGCACGTGACGTCAGCGAGGTCAGATAAGTCCCACCCGGTGCGCCTACATCAGTTTTCTTCGGAGAACTTTTCCACACCACAAAGCGGAGACATTAGACAAAACTGTGAGAGTATAGGAACAGTGTGCGAAAAAAAAAAAGGGATGGTGGGGAACAAGACCATAGGAGCAGTGTCAAACAATGCAGTACCCCAGGCAGGGAAAAGAATAAAGAACAGAGCATAGCCCTGAACAGTAACCCTGCCATCACAAAGATAGCCCCCCCTGGAGTCAAGAACACATGAAAAGTATCATGGAAACACATAACAGGACCACAACCAATTACAATGAAGGGGAACCAGTCTGGGACAAACAAGGCACGACTAGACTCCCAGACAGCCCCAACACAAAATGTGACAGCCCCTATAAGGAACAAGGGAAGAGGCTCAACCAAAAGAACACAACTTAGAGGATAGCAGAGGGGCCAGGACCCCTAGCAATTAAAGGGGCAAGAGAAGGAGAGGGGGGGCGGGGGGGGGGGGGGGGGGGGGGAGTGTTCGGCCCTAACCTGGGACAACTAGAACACAAAGGCACAGAAGTACCTACAAACCGATTCTTCAAAGCGCCAAAAGGGAAGGAAGGAACAAATAAACAGGACGAACATCCTGCCAGAAAAGAGCAACAAAATGCAGGCACTGAAGACATAGCCACCCACAGGGAGGCGAATGCAGAAGACCAAGTCAAAGGGTCATCGCAGAATGGGTAGGAAGGGCGGGTCGTGAAGGAATCTGCGGCTAGAATAGTCTAAACCAGATACATCGTTACCGAAGGTAAGTAACTCGGACATCTGATAGAGACTCCTAGCTGCAGATTCATTCACGTAAAATAGATACCCTAGCCATACCCAGGGAGAAGGAGGGTCTGCGCGAGAAGGCCACCAGCCTGGTCATAACAGAGGATCCCACAGGGGCCGAGTCGCAAAGACAGGACGAGGAGCCTTATCCCTCAGGCAAGGGGAACCCCCGCAAGCAGAAGACCACGAACCCCGAAGGGGATGCGGGAAAAGAGAAGAGAAGGAGGTAGCCCGTCCTCACTCAGCGGAGGAAACAAGGCAAGGCGAAAGGAGGCCAAAGCACCCCATGCCCATACAAGGCAACAAAACCACCACCCAAGGCAAGGAAGAGGAGCACTGAAGGAGAATAACAACCTAGAGACTCCAAGAAGAAGAGGCAGAGCAAAGGCAAGCCTCCCCGCACTGGAAACACACCCAGTGAAGAGGGCCACCAAGCCTAACTCAGCCAGAAGGCAAAGACCAAACAGAACGGCGCTGTCCGCAATAAGCAGACGGAAGCCAAACAGGGGCAGCTCAAGGTCACCCAGGAAGAACCGTCCAGCGACCCGCAGGGACAGACTGCACCTGAAAGGGAACAAGAACTCCGGGACCATCTCATCCCACAGGGAGGAGAGGTAGAACTGAGTGCAAGGCCCACTGGAAGGAGCGGACAAGGCAAGGATGACTGTCCCACCAAATCGCCAGGAAGGCACAATGGTGCAGAAAAACAGTAGGTCAGCACCAGCAAGTGCAGCCAGACGCCGAGAGCACAGCGGAAGGATGCGCTCAGGGCAAGCAAGACACCAGCCGAAGACCGAGAGCAAGAAGGGTCCGGACACACTCCATTGAGGAGTCCGCACCCATAGCTCATAAAGAAGTGGAACCAGGCAGAGACAAGACGCCCGGCCGCGGACAGCAGGCCAAACGAGGCGAACCGCGCAGTGACCCTGGCGAAGGACATACCAGGGCGCCACTCAAGCCATCAGCAAGAGGATTGCAACTGCAACATACCTTAACGCCACGGAGAACAGAGGCCTGAAGGCGATCACAGCTACCAAGCGCATAACAGAGCTATATAACAGCTACCACTGCCCCACATAGGGCATGTTACGTCCCAAAACATGAGAACCTCTTGGGACCAACGTCCGGGGCAGAGGACAACAGAAAATACTTGCGGAAAAACCCGCAGAAGACTTGTCAAGCAGCCAAAGAGAAAAAACAGCAGGCCTAGTCTTAGGGCCAGCATGGTGTACAAAGCCCAAAGCAAAAACAAGCAGAGAAGAAGGGCCGGCCAATCGAACCACAGTCCTAACAAGGACTCGAGTGGCCACGAAGCACACAGAACACACAACTGGGGCGATCCGCCCCAACGGAAGAATACTTCCATGAACCAGATCAACTCACAGGTCAATGAGCGGGAGAAGGAGGAGGACGACGAAGCCCCGCCAAGAACCTCTGAATGGCCAAGTCCACAGGGGCGTGGAACAAAAGAGCACCATCGAAAGGAAGGTGCACCAGCCGTTGCCGAATGTTCTCCGGGAACACACTGTCCAGAAGCCAGGTATGGAGACGAAGGGCAACCGAAGAACCCATGACACGACCCAGCACCTCCAAGATGTCCAGAGTGGAGCGAAGAAAAAACGCCGCCAGCTCCCGGCCATCCAACACATGGTGCCTCAAACCACCACAGGCACCCTCCTGAGAAGCGGCAGACATAAGGATCCGCCGAGTCCCACAAGCAAGAGGTGGCCCTAGCCAAAACACACAGCGTGTTAAGGGCCCGCAGAGCCGCACTGGTTGAGGCGAACATATTGCGCCCCCAGGAGTCCAGCCAGCGTGCCTCCTGTGACGGGGAAGATAACAGGGTGGCAGAGAGGGAAAAGCATTCTGCACAAGTGGGCGTCTGGTAGAGGAGTGATGGGGAAGATACACCGGATCACGCGGCGGTGCAGACGGTATTGGGGGACTGTGTCCCCCGTGGCGGAATGCCCCCAAGTCCCCAAAAGAGAAGAATGGAGTCAACCCTTGAAGGGAAGTAACAGCTTCCTACCACCAGAGCCCTGATGAAGAAACTCCAGAAGATGAGCAGCAGGGAAATGGGTAGCTTGATCACCCATGCGCAAAATTCCCGCAGTCGGGGAAACAGTGCGAGCGAAGGTCGCACCCGCCTCCGTAGGTCCCCACGGAGCGGAAAGCAGCTCGGTAGGCGATGGCTGCAAGCTAAGGCGGCCTTCCCCCAAGCCAGCCGGAGGAAGGAAGGGCCAGGACCGAAAAGAAGGAAGAGGGACCGATGAGTGGGGGACTCTCGGCTCCCCCTGCGAAGACGCCGTGGAGCTGCCCTTAGACGACGTCGGGGAAGAAGCCACAATGTGTCGGCCCGTCTCCGGCGAGGATGAAACCAGCAAGCGCCGAACCTCTGGAGAAGAGGAGGCGTCCGAAGAGGAGTCAACGACCTGACTTTGACCTGGCGCCATAGACTCCGCAATCTGAGGCAGGACATCGTTGTCCGGCGCCGAGGTAGACGCCAGGGCAGGCTCCGTCACAGCGCAGGAGACCAGCGCTAGGCCAGAGCCAGGGCGGCAAAGGAGTGTCGCCAGAAAGGCGCCGGTCAGACCTCTGAGGAGGCAGCCCCCTGCATGGGGGGACAAGGGGGACCCGGGGAAGGACTAGGAGTCCCCCACCAGCCTCAACCCCTGACCGCCGACCCCTATGGTGCCGCCAGGGTCAGCAGCTGCCGGCGCTGAAGCGGCATCACCTCGGCCTCAGACAAGATCGCTGCCTGTCCAGAGGACCTCAGGGGTGGTGCGTCCCGAGCCCAGACGACCTCCTGCGACACCATAGGGACTCCCGCAGGAGTTTGCGGCGAAGCAGAGGGGCCTTGGTCCGAAGGAGGAACCCCTGAAGGGCCGCACCCCAACAGCACAATATCCTCCGTACCTGGATCTGGGCCTGCTAGGGCCGGATCCCCCAGCAACACCATGGAGGGCCCTGCACACTGCAAGGGATCAGCTGATGTCCCAGGATGGGAAAGAGGAGGAGGAGAAGCCAGCGAGACTTGAAAAGCCGCCACATATGTCTCCATCTGGGCTCTAGTCGCCCCCACACCGGGAAACGGCGGATAAGGGGATGACACGCGGGGTCGTACCACCGGCGGAGAGCCCGTGCCCCCAACAGGGCAGGAACCGACCATCGGGTACAACCTGCAACACTTACCAACAGGTGAGTGACGCTTTTGCGACCTGGGAGAGGGACGATGTTGACGAGAGAATTAGTGGGTTCATGAACCCTCTGCAGGGGCCAGGCAGGGTGATGACGCCGACCTGGATATGCGAGCTGAGAGAAGTTTCATCCGGTGCTCCGCCGGGACTTCGGTTTCATATCTGCTGGCACGCCTCACAATCAGTGGAGTTGCGGTGTTCCCCCAAACACCACAAGCAGATGGGGTGAGGATCTGTAGCCGACATCAGGCGTCCACAAGCCCGAAGGCATTTGCACACTGTCCCCACACACACGCAATAGCGTAAAGGGAAAGGCCTAAACCGGCCTAGAGCACGATCCGGATCTGCGCTGCACGTGGAAAAGGAAACAACTGAAGTAGGCGCGCCGAGGTGGGACTTATCTGACCTCACTGATGTCACGTGCACGGACAACGCAGGGGCAGAGTCGAGTGATGCCGTCCCCCAGGCGCGCAGGGATGCTGTGGCAAAATACTTTTTGCCGGATCTAGTCTCCTTCAAATACTGTCTTTTATGTGCTTAATTTTTTTTAATCCGCAATCAGGCTTAAGGCGAGTTGTAACCAACAGGCCAGATCCTTGTCACTATTCCCGGCACAATACACTTTACCTTGCTCCACAAGCCTGTTTAACGAGTAACTTGGTTAATTGCAAGGCGTTTTGTGGTACCATCTAGAGTTTTTTCTATAGCAGGTATTTTATGTGTGTTTGTGGTGATTTGGCAATTATATATTTTTAAGTGCTTACATATTTTTTTTAACTGTATATAACATGTTTAAACCGGGAAGGCTCCAGTTTGGATTGTACGTATCATATTTTAGCCTGTGTTTTTATCTCATGCTTTTATGGTTTTATCACATGAAACCTAACAAAAAGTTTTTTAAATTGAATTGACCATACTGTCCTTTGAGAATCTAAAACATAGCAGGTAATATATTCTGATTTTTACATTTTGGTTTTACAAACTTTTACAACTTTTGTCTTCAAGGTGGTGAAAAATATATATTTTACATGCAGCTCTAGTTGTAACAGATATCACTCAATATTTCAAAGCAGAGAATGAAACTCATCACCATCGGAAAATGCATTTGTATAAGCTTTGAAAAGAATTGTACAATAACTAAGCAAAAGTTATTGATTATTTTCTAAGATCAAAGCAACAACAAACCTTTTCATGAATGAGATGTAATGGAGATTCTCCAGCCACACTAAACTGCACAATATCTGTGAGATGGACTACGTACTATTCAAATAAAATCACTGAGACAATGAAAAACTATTAAAAAAACGGAGTTAGTGGAAAGATGAAATAATAGAAAGACATGTTGGTTATAATATTGTCAGTAACTACTTTTACCGAGAAATACAAATAATAAGTCCTAAGGAAGCAAGTGACCACGAAACATTTGTTGACAGTATATTGTAACACTTGAATGAATTAAAATACGTTATAAGGAATAATGATCATTATAGAATTGGAAAATTTGAATAAAGACTAAAGAAGACAAGAAATAACCGTATTTCTGTGAATATTTATGGATTCTTAATAAGCAATGCATTTTGGTTTTCCTATTTGTTAGGCTACATTTGAGCTCCATATTGCCATTCTACCTAAATTGTTAATTTAATTATCTTGCTCCTATCTTTGAAATCTTTGGTGGTATTAGAAACTGATGAACTGGAAATTAATATATTCTTCTGAGAAAGCCTCACAAATGCAGTACTGCAACTTGACCTTGGAAAACGGACTCAAGTACTGCTGCCACTGTATAAATATATTTTACAGCACTATGATTTTAGACTCATGATGATGAAGAATACAGTGGTGGCTGGTACAATTTAAAAATGGTGGGGGTGTAAATGCATGGCCCGTATTGGATTTATCGAGTGAAGCACACTAGTCCAGCTATTTCAAGAGGCTACCGGGGTATTCTCTCCTTAAAAACGTTGAAAGTTAAGGAGCATATAGGTGCATTTTGCAGCACATTTTGTGTGTCTTTATGGACCCTTCCGCCTGTGCACACCTTTTGTAATCTGCAGTGAACAACCCCAGCCCACAAGAGGGATAGCCAGGGCTTCACTTGAGACATTGGTTGCAGGTGAGGCCCACTGCACTCATTTTTGGGGACCAGCACTTATTTTTCCTCCTCAGTCAGACTTTGACCCTGAGCAAGAGAGAGAAAAACACATTAGGGGAAAGAAGTAGGAAGATAAAGTTGGAAGAAAACTCAAGGGACAAAGCAGGAACCTGAAAGAATGAGTTAAAGTGGCTGGAGGTGCCTGGTGGTGGATTAAAGAGGCATGAAGCTGAATGACAACTACACAGTTTTGATATCTAGCACACCGAAATTAAATAGCTCTGGCTGTGGGTTTTTGAACAAAATGTTGGGCCATGGAACTTAATGTTTTACAAACTGAGCACTAGGGGTAACACTGCCCTGGCACATATTTTTAAAATAGGGCTTTGCCCTGGAAAAGATCTAACACTCTGGACAGACGTTGAAAGCTCATTACGTGGTACCAAACTGGCTTCTGAGATAGTCATGGCACACTTGATAATAGTATGGCCCTCTCAATGCTTGTTAAAAGGCACTTGGCACACTCGTCTCCGGACGTATTTTTGTGTTTGATCTATATTGGAACCGCGTTCGACACAATAGATTGTAACAAACTATGGCACAAACCGGAAGAATTTCACTCTTCAGATGGTCCCTCAGGCATTATACAAGGAGACATAGGTCTGAGTCAAAATGGGGGATGGTTCATTGCTTACCAGTAAAATTCCTTCAGCGAGAGGCGTTCTCACCCAGCTAATATGTAACCTCTATGTGACGGACATGGCCCCTAACCTGCATAACAACAGAGCCTGCCCTCCAAAACATGGTGGAATGCCAAGCCAGCTCCAAATGTATGCAGAAGACTCAGTAATTTTCTTTTTAATCAAACAAGAATTGCCTTATAGCGTTTACTGTACCAGCTCAAATATTACTGTGCTGCCAACCACGTAAGTGTAAAATAAATAAAAAGTTCAATGTTTTGCACATTGATATTAGGCTAAGCAGAAAGAGCAAGCTGGTGCATAAACAAGACCATCCAATGTGCAGATTCCTAAATACACCTGCACTTATGGTTTACCATCAAAGGTTTCCAATCCTTTCCAACCAAGCAGAGGAAACAAAATGAAATGATTCACACATTCCTGAAACTAGCCAACAACTTATCAGGACCCTCTTTAAAACCTCTACTTAAGGCAATCAAAGTATAATATATGTCCTCTCTAAGGTACGCCTGTGAGAATATTCAGGTGGCAAAAGCGCAATGTACCCTCTTCAAACACCTGTCAACTCTACCTTTATCAACATCTCAGGCTCGCATCAGGCTGAAATACTGTAGCATATGGTATATTGTGGGGAAAGTGTATAACTTTAAGTGTATCGCTTTATTAGTGTAGTTATTTGAATGTGTTTACTGTTCTATGTTTCATTTTGTAGTTGGTCTGGAATGTAGCTGGACAATCTGTTCTGCCAGCCGACCTGACCAGATGTGCTCATTACTTCTACATGAATAAACCTTATTATTTTGAATATAATGGAGCTGCAGTTTAATTGAATACTACATTTAATTGGCAACATTTGGGATCGGATTATTCTTTGTATTTTTTTTTTTTTAAACTTCACTTCAATTTGATTTTTTTCTGGAACTCAAATTTTTGCATCAGCTTCTCCTTGTTTTCACAAAGAAATCACTCCTGCATAACCTTGAGTTTACCATGAACCACCATTCAGGAAGCAGCAATTGAAGAAGCAGCAAGTGAGTACTTTGAGTATTCCTTACCTATACGCATCTACCATATTCACCACCGTTTGTTTATTTTGAATCCTTACCTTACGGTTGCTCTGACCTTTAATCTGCCACGCGTTCCTTGTTGTGTTTATCCGCAGTTACCAGCGCGGATCACGGAGATTACATGGCAACAACGTTCCAGCACCAAGCCTTCAGTTTGTGACTTCAAACGTCAGGCAACGTCTTTGCGCACAACTTTACGAAAGCAATCGTGACTTCAAAGGTCACGCAACGTAACCCGACGCGGCGTGCGTGGCGCCATCTTTAATTTTATTCAAGTTGTTTCTGCTTATTCATTGAGCATGTCTGGTGTTGCTTATTTACTTCTACAAGTGTTGGATTCCAAGTCTACTCCAATATTTCAGTGGATACTACAGTTTTTTCAATTTTAATTATAGATTCATTCCAAGTAAGTCTTATTTACTAATTTATTATATTTTTTTTGGCATTTTGATTCGTATTTGCCATGGATACCAATGCTTCAACAAGTTCTTCAACTTCAACTCCTTGAATTAATATTAACTTAAGTACTCCTAAAGAATTCCTCACTGCCCCCGGTGAGCCAATTATTAATTGGACAGAATAGAAGGAGCATTTTCTCAATTATATAGCTACTTTGGAAGACAATGTTGGTATTTTATCTCCAGAAAGAAAAAAAAGAATGCTTTTACACAGCCTTGGCCCTGAAGGTTTAAGAGTTTACAATCAAATGCAAAAACCGGAAAGATCTGGTGATAGTGACATTTTTAAAAAACTGCTATCTTAGATTTAACTGAACATTACTCTCCCACGGTTTGTAAAGAAGTAATGAGACGCGCATTTTTCAAAAGAAAACAGCTTCAACATGAATCTGTAGAGGAATATGTTTCTTAATTAAAAATGTTAGCTTTGTCTTGCAGATTTTGTGTTTGACATGATGAACTTATTCGGGACCAAGTGGTTGTTTGTACAAAAAATAAGGGCATTCAGGATAGACTGGATTGAAGGTGAGTCCAGTCTTACAGATGTCATTGCTCTAGTTAAAAAAGCAGAATTTTCTGATAGAAGTTCTAAGGCTTTTTCCGAACAAGTTGAACCTACTCCTACAGTTACTACAATTTTAGATGCCAAAAAAGGAAAGGAATTCTCAAAAAGAAATAATAAGAATTTCCAAAGCAAAGAATTAATAATAAGACTTCTTCAAAACCAAGAATTAACCAAAGTGATATTTCTACTTTTGCTTGTGATCGTTGTGATGACAAAAATCACACAACACTGGTTTTGAGAAATGTCCAGCAAGATCCATAAAGTGTTCACAATGTGGAGTTTTAGGACATTTTGCTAAAGTATGCAAAAGAAAACCTAGTAAAAGACCAAAGGTTACCTGCGTTACAGATACTGATTCATCAGATTATGACTGATGCTTGTAATTCAGCGCATAACTTCAAAGAAAACAAACAATGCAATGTTGTTTTAAACATCAATAATAATGATAGGAGTAAACCTCTATGTATTGTAAAATTTGGAGGGATTCCTTTACAGATTGCTGCAGATTCCGGTTCCCCTTTCACTATTATTGCTAAGAGTGTTTGGGATAAGGAATTAATTAATGAATTAGGTCCACATTTAGAACCTACTGAGGTTCTTCCTGAAAGTTTCACAGATGATAAGATTGATATGTTAGGTTACCGTTCCTTAGTATTTGAGTTCAAAGATCATACTGCTGTATGTAAACTTTATGTTGCTTCTGATGGCCCTTCAGTTTTGGGTTGGAAGGATTAAAGAGCATTACATATTATACTTGATCCCAACAGCCCAGAACGGGTTCTTGTTGCCTGTGAAAGAGAGAGAACCAAGAATTGGGTTCTCAAAAAGTTTCCCTATGTTTTTTCAGGAAGAATTGGTAAATTAAAAGGTTTTTCTCATTGCATCAGGTTAAAAAGTAATGCAGTTCCTAAAGTACACAAAGTGCGTAATGTGCCCATCATTTTAAAAAGTAAAAAAAGAATTATTAAAATTGCAAGTAAGTGGCATTATCGAACCAGTAGAAGCTGCAGAATGTATTTCTCGATCGGTTATAGCTAGACGGGCCAACGGAAAAATCCGCTTATGTGTTGACCTAAGAAGCCTTAATGATAATATTATTGTCGATCAGTATCCTTTACCAAGAATCGATGAAATGTTGTCATTAACTCGGGGTGTAAAATATTTTTCTACATTGGACTTCTCTATAGCATATCACCAAGTTTCTCTACACCATTCAAGCCATGATTTAACAGCGTTTTGTACTCCTTTTGGGTGTTTTAGCTTTCGCTGCATGCCATTTGGGTTGGCTTCTGCGGCTGCAGTTTTTCAGCGTTTAATGTCACAACTTTTTGGTGATATGCAGGGTATCATTTTTTTCCAAGATGATATTCCTATTATGGGCAACAATTCTCACCAACATGATTCCAGATTGAGAAAAGTGTTAAGTGTTCTTGATAACAAAGGTTTTTACTGCTGAAATTTCCAAAAGCAGATTTTCTGAGAATAGTATTGTCTATTTAGGGCACAAGAAAAGTGAATAAGGTAGTAGACCCAATACTAAATTGGTAAGAGCCATATTAGATGCTCCTCCTCCCAAGTCTAAGGATGATTTAAGGACATTTTTTGGTTTAGCTGAATTTTATTTAAAATTTGTGAGTAATTTTTCTGAGAAGACTCATCCTATGAGAAATGTCTTGAAAAATAAAGTCAATTTTACTTGGTCTGAAGAATGTCAACAAGCTTTTATCATGATAAAAAAAAGCTATTTGTAATGCTCCCAATCTTCAAGGTTTTAATCCTTATGCCCATACATTTGTAACTACAGACGCCCGCTCCAAAGGTCATGGGGCAGTTTTAACTCAAATTTCAGATAACAATCAAGAAGTCGTTATTGCATTTGCATCTAGATCTTTGTCTCCTACAGAAGAAAAGTATTCTGTGATAGAAAGGGAAACTTTAGCTGTAGTTTGGAGTCTAGAACATTTTAGAAAATGTTTGTAGGGTAAAAGGTTCTGCGTCAGAAGTGACCACAAATCTCTTACAAAATTACTCACTACAGAAGGTCACAACAAAGCCACTGCTAGAATTGCAAGCCTTTCCATGCGCTTGCAAGATTTTTTATTTGAAATTCGTTATGTTTCTGGAGCCAAGAATGTTATTGCAGACTGTCTCAGTAGACTTTCTTTACCCCTTATAGAATCGGATTGTAGTTCTTGGAATGATTTTTCTGTTGCTAATGTTTTACCCAATGATGGTTTCATTAACAGCATTTCTCAAGAACAATGGGTAAAAGCGGATTCTGAAGACAGTATCTTAGCGGATGTTAAATCAAAATTCATACATGGTTGGAACAATTTTTGTAAAAAAAAAAAATCAGCATGATGATTTAAGAGGTTTTTGGGAAGTCAGAGATGAACTTTCAATCTCTGATCATTTACTTCTCAGGGGTGACAAAATTATTCCTCCTGTGTCCTTAAGGGAACAAATATACAGTTATCTCACGAAGGTCATCCCGGTATTTCTCACACTAAATCTAGGGTTAGAGACCAATATTGGTGGCCTGGGATTGACAATATTGAGAAAGTTGTTAGATCGCGCATAAATTGTGAGATGTCTGATAAATCCAAGAAAACCTTGAATCCACCCTTAGGCATTGTGCATTCCCCAATTCTTCCAAGGGAAGAATTAGCTTTAGACCTATTGGGCCCTATCAACTGGTTTGATGGTACTTTAAAGTATATTATTGTACTTATTGATTTATTTTCTAGATGGTTTGAACTAAAGGTTGTTGACAAAGTAGACAGTAAGAATGTAATCAACTTCTTAGACTGTATATTTTTACAAGAAGGTTGTCCTGCTTCCATAATAACGGACAACGGAGTACAGTTCAAATCTAAAGAAATGTTAAAGTTTCTCACATCTGATGGTATTAAATACAAGTTAACTCTACTTTATCATCCTTCCAGTAATGGCACTGTGGAAAGACCTAATAGAGTCATTAAGAGTACTTTGCGATTGTGTATTAAATCAAAATTTTCTTGGGAAAGTGAACTGAAAAAAACGTTGTTGGCTTATAGGGTAACACCTCATTCTTCTTTGGGAAATAGTCCTTTTTTTCTCTCATGAGGTGAAGGATACCGTTTTCCAAGACTAATCAAGGTTGGATGAAACTAAATGAAATGTCTGTTTGTGATTTGGATGATGTAAGATCTAATTTAGCTTGCTCGCAATTCAAGAACAAAATGTATTACAATACTAAACATGGTTCAGTGGGTTTTTATTATAAGAGCTAAGAAGGTACCTAAGGGTCATAGCATGTTTAGTATTCCAAAAAAGATTGTGAAAATTCATCATAATTCTGTGACTTTAGAAAATGGTGAAAAATGGCACATTAGGCGTTTAGCTTTAGCTCATTCTAATGATATGCATGTCTACTACCCAGGATGTTTATCCTGTGTCAAATCCTCGTAGTTCTTTTTGGTGCTATGACAATGCAGAAGAAAATAGTTTCAACTTGCCTTGTGATGTTGTTTCTTGTAATGTCAATGATGATAATGATATGTCAAACACTGCCAATTCATCTTCTTGTGTGAAATCTTATTTTGGCAGATGTGTTAAGAAACCGGAACAGTACAATTAATTTATATTTTATTAGTTTTGGTTTTTTTTCTCTTTCTCTTTCTATTTTTTTTCCATAAAGGGGAAGATATGTAGCATATGGTATGTTGTGAGCAGATGGCCCCAGGATTCAGTTGGCTGACTCCCTGTTAAAACTAGAGGGGTATAAAAGCTGAGAGACCTCCACCTTTGAGAATTCAGTGCCAAAAATTCTGACCACTGATGGACGCCAAGGTGCAGCTTGGGAGACAGATTCCTGACCCTAAAAAGTTCCACCTGAGTCTGCTGGACCTGCAAGAGTCATCGGAGGGAAGATTGGTCTCCCAGCACATGTGCTGGATTTCACCCAGACTTTGTGGGACATTGCGCCCAGAGCAGAAAGTTGCCCCACCTCCCCTTGGTTTGTGGACAAATGGTAAGCCACAGGAGGCTCACCCCACACTGTCCACATGAGCTGAGCATCCTTGAGCATCTTCAGCATCCTGCATCCCTTGCATCAGGACCACTCCATTGGCTTCCATGGTGGTTAGCCTATAGGACCTGGAACTGGACTGGACACCGATTTAACTGGTAACTGTTCAACTAGTCCTGACTGGACCCCAAGACTAACTCGCTATCTGAGTTGGGTACTACAAGTGTGCATTTGGAGAGGTTTTGAAGACCTGCTGTGGCTAACCCTAAACTGTGAGTCGCCGTAGATTTAAATGATTTATTGCATGGAGTGAAAAGCTGTGAGTTACTGGTTAATTAAAGATTCGTATCTGTGGAACTCCCTGGTGGATTTTTGTCATTAGGGGTCTATTTAAAGGAAAAAAATAAAACCTATTTTTATAAATTGGAGATGGATGTCTATTGTGTTATTGTGTTGTGTTCCCTCTTATTCAACAATTTTCGTACGTTTTAATACTTTACAATTGCTCATTTGATAAAGCCGGATTGCTCTGACCCACAGCTACCCAGGACGGAGCTAAGGTTTTTCAAACGTGACTGGACCGGATATGGAATTGGGAATTCATTACACAATGAGGTCGAACAACCACACCATATAATGAACCATTGTCCTCATCATCTGCATAAAACACACAAACACACACAAAACACCACTTACTGAACATTGAAGATGACTCACTCACCAGAAATGAAAAACGTCTGAAGATGGAGAAAGAACTTGACATCATAAAAGTAAAAATGTGCGATTTGGAGGAATGATCTCAAAGAAATAGTCTGTTAAACTATGCAATGGCGGGGTCGACTTCTACTGGTTTGAGGAGACTCTTTTTGAAGACATGTTTGGCAGATCCAACATCTCTGCCCCTTTCATTGTCTAACATGCGCATTGCACTCTACATCAAAGGCCACTGCTCTGAGCCCCACGAAGACCAATAATAAATAACCAGTCTTCTTAATTATAGAGACTGGGAAATAGTGATTAAGATAGCTCGTGTGAAGGGCTCAGTCACATATGAAGATCATTTACTTACTTATACACAGACTTCATTCACACAGGGGGTTTAGGGAGGTAGACACACCTTTAAGACAGTGAAGAGAAGCCTGCGTCGTCTATGCAATAGTATACTCTCATCTTGAAAACTAGGATTCAAGGTAAACCTTATATCTTTACGTGAACTGGGAGGGTTTTTGTGAAAAAGAATCGAAAAGGGAAGCAACCAAGATCCTCCCTACAACATAGTGTTGAATCAGCCACTCCGGGTGAAAACTATTGATCTGAATAGATTTCATGTTTTGTGCAGCAAGCATGGTATTGGGCAAGCTAATAATCATGGTTCACATTAAGCCATTTTATGATATAGTTCTAAAAGACATACAACTAGCTGCATATGGGCTGCAGGTTGAAAAGGTTGAGAAGCACGGATTTAGATGAATCATACACAGCAGTCTCATCAGCTAAGTCTTTTCAGTAAGAACTCTGGATCACATTCTTCCTGCCCAACACCATAGCATGTTTTGCAACTAATGCAACAAGAACAACTTATTTTGGTTATAGATTCTGAACACTGGGTCTACACAGCTGTACAACACTTTTGACTACGTTAGAGAATAAAATGTATGCGTATATTATGTATGAAAAATTAATGAAAAACAATACAACCTTTCGCTCCTGCCTGAAATTAGGAGCTTATTAGTGTGATCAGAATTTTCATCTCTTAGCTTCAATAAGAGTCTGAAACCTGTCGCCACGTTAATCTCAATCCAGTTTTATCAAACACAATCGAAAAATGTATAAATCAAAGCATGTTATCTCAAAATTGAACATAAGAACTCTTGTTCAGTTTGCCCGATTCCACTACGACACCTTTCATGACATTTTGCTAATGATTCATATTTCGTATTGTCTCACTTAGTTATTATATTTGGCCTATTTTGGCAATATATGTTTTTATTGCACAGTGCAAACGAAAATTTTTTTTGCAGTCGCTCTCCCCATCCGTTTTTAGAAAATGGAAAAAACATCCAAGTTTGACTTACCACAGTTGCCTTTATCTGTAAATAGATTAGATATAAACACTTGCGAGATACCTGTGGGACATGTTATTTTCAACTGCGCATTTTGAACACGCCTTTAATGCAGGGTCATACAGGAGGGCGAATTGCTTCTGTGCATTTCAGTTTTCAAAAGTTTTTTAGGTCGAGCCTGGGCAGCGAATGCTCTGCTCTGCCAGGCAAGCATGGTGTGTTCAGGTAGGGACGTGAAGCTCTGCCCACTTCCCGCCCCTACTTTTCATTGGCTTGTGTCATTGTCCACTGTAAGTTGTGGCTTTTCATTGGTAAATAGCCTTAGTAGTCTCTCCTTAGTACCGCCTGGTCTCATTTTGTAACCTCCCATGAGGCCACTCCTGTTACATGTGTTGTTACTCGGTAGGCTTTAATTACAGCCTCTGAGCACCATTTTCTCAAACAGACGCTCTCTCCTACCACTTTTTTAAATTTTATATAGCACGGGTGCTGGCATTTGCAATGCAATAGGTCTCGCATTTGCAATTGGTTAAGATATTGGCATTGTAAATAACAAAGCCTTTTATTTATTGGTTTTAAAAGCAACACATAAATAAAAGGCATTGTCATTTACAATGCCAATAGGTCAAACTCTCCTAAATGCAAGATCCAGAGCTTTAAATGGGCAGGGTCTCATCCTTGCGGAGGACCGGTAGTATTTTACAGGGGGCCATGAAACGGGTCTCTATCAGGCTGTGTTTTGTGCCCTGGCACAGTCGGTCCGTTTTTTTTCCGGACTGCAGTGACTGCTTGCACATCGATGTGCGTATGCTCAAACAGCTCACTTCTCACTTGTGGAGAAGTTACGGCATGACGTCATGCAGGGTGAGCGTTGTAGGGGAAGGGAAATCCTTTAACCTCTTCGACGCTTATGACGAGCTCAGCTCGTCATGAGGCACAGTGGAGCTGTGCTCATGAGTGAGCTGAGCTCGTCATAACTGCCTCGGAACGCCCACGTGGGGCTATTTCCCCTCCTGCGCGGGCATTCCATGGGAGTGGGCGGAGTCGTCACGGCACGCGGCCCCCTCTCCCCCCGCACCCCGGGGGAATTAGCCCCGCGTGAAAGGGGTTAAAGAAAGTAATTTATACCTGCTCAGGTCTAGGCTGGCCGCTAGATTGCAATAGCTCTGGGTTCCGCTACACAAAACATCCTACTTCACTGGCAGACCAGTCGCACTCCCACATTTACGGGTTGGTTGCAGCGCCTGTGCAGGTCTTGGGGATGGAGAAGATAACCCTCACACTAGCTGGGAATGGTTCCACTTTGAAGATCTTTGGCAGCCATTCCACACTCTGTTGGCCTCTGAGTTCTGTGAGCTTACATGTTCAAGATATCTCTGCTTGCTGCGCCTTTCTGCTCCCCCATCGGTAGAGTCCCAGGAAGCCCAGTCGCGAGGTGCGGCGTAGACCTGTCTTGCATTGACACTTTGGTCAGTGGACGAGGGCTGGGGAAAGGGGGGGGGGTAAGGGAGGGTAGAATAAGTTTCATTTTTTCTGTATTTGGAATTGTAGCAATGCTGATTCTCTCTCTACACGTTTTTAATCAGAAGCCTGATTCGCCCTAGAGAATACGTATGTACGGCAATGTTGTTTTTTTTCTTGTTTATGAAACGCAATAAAAAAAGATTTAAACCTAAAGAGAGTAATTTTCTCTCTGGATTTCCCTTCTCTTCTTAAATCTCAGGAGCTGCAACATTGTCCTGGTGTCACCAGGGCTTTAAGTGGAAGCGTTTTCAATATTATATAAGCCAAGCCACAGTTGCTGCTTATTTATCGTACACAACTAACAACCATTTTCCTGACTTGTATGTATGATATTACTAGTTTTCAATGACAGAAACAGCAAAATATGAGTCGGGCGGCACACTATGCTAAGCACAGATTTTTACTTCTGTGTGTTAAGCCACGCCCCTAATGACATTGCCCCCCCTCACAGTTTTTGCATCCCACTTAAAGCGCTGGCGAGACCTATTGCATTGCAAATGCTTGTTGTCATTCTGCTGCTGGACACAGGGCGTAACGCAGGCCCCTGCAAACCCAGCGGCACGGAGCACCCCATCCTTCAAGGGGCCCTTCACAGTCCAAGGCCAATGAATATCTGTCGAATAAGGAGATTCATGGGATTGTGATTGCTGCATATGGACATGCAAAGCATGAAGCAGGTGAGTCAGAAGATAAGCCCCCATAGTATTCATTTGAACATTTCTGAAAAGCTTAAAATGACTCGGGGAATTTGCACATCAAGAGTGGTACTTCGGCACAAGTCGTTCATTTAACTCTAACATTACAGGCTGCTTGTATTAATGGAAACTGGGATATGATCACAGTTTCGTGAAAACAAATGTACCGTTAGAACACTAACCAGGAATCGGGGGGAACGGCTGATTAGTAGCCCGCCCCAATCGTACACCTTGAAACATCCCGTCTGATCATACATCCAGACCTGTAGGATTCTCTGGAAGCCACAGCGACAAACAAGCGTCAAAGAACTAAGCAGAGACGTATTAAGACATGGGCACAGTTGGCTCTGGCCCAGGGCCCCAGTCAAAGAACTAAGCAGAGACGTATTAAGACATGGGCACAGTTGGCTCTGGCCCAGGGCCCCAGCCTTTCAGTGGGGCCCCTCATAGATCCAGCTCTGTTCTCCACACTGTCCTGCTCTGATGACCTTGAATTACTTTTTAAACAAAGATTTTTCTAAATTCAATTTTCCTTTCATTCATTTTTAATAAGGGTAATGTATGGGAGTCCGTTACAGATATTTTGCAGAGAAATGGGTTTTTGTTTTTCAACACCATACAACACTCATGAAAACATTTCCTTTTAGATCAAAACAAGGTCTCACATGAGAAATGGCAGTGGGTCGCAGAGATTATTTAGCAGTAATATCAGTGAGCTGCTGCTATATGACAGTATTAAAAACGCACACATTATTTGCTGGAAACACGTTTAGAATGTATACTATTATGCCTGAGCAGTGGCAGTGACCTGGCCAAAGAAGGCATGAAAGAAGTGGGTATTGGATCATAAATCTAAAGGTGTTCCTAATAGGGGCCCCCAAAATATGTTTGGCCCAGGGCCACTAAAATCCTTAAGATGTCCCTGGAAATAAGACATTCTACGAAGTAAGATCCCTACACACAAGAAAGATCAGACATCCAAATACAATTGCCCGAGACATGATCCGAGGGCGGGCCACATGTTGCCCTAACAAGCAGGTAAAACGGCCATATTACAAGGAGAGCGAGAGTGCACAATGCGACGGCCTTTAGTTAAAACAAGTATATTTCAGTGCCGGGTATCTACAGGACGGGAAGACGTTTTTCTAGAACTCACTCCCGGTTAAGGAAATCTCAGAGCGAAAATGTTACGTTTTCAAATTCCAAAAACGAGTAGAATGATATTTAAGTTTTAACCTTGGGCTGCCAAAAAAAATACAACCAGTGGTAATGCATTTGCTCTTGCTTTCTTTCTGCTCCCTCCGATGCATTTCTAATCTTTTTATGAAACCTTCCTTCGTCGCTTAAAGCAACAGGTGGGCGCCCTCTGCCGGTACGAATGTATTTTGCAAGTATTCTAACAAAAATAAAAATAAAAACTGCAGTAAGGGACAATCTCTAATTGTGTAACAGGTTTTTCGAATGTTCTGATGTCATAATTTTAAATTAAAACATTGATCATCTTAACACTTATTAAGCATCATAAAAAAAGAAGGTGCCTACATAATGACCATTTCAAAATCTTAAAAAAATAGTTTCATATACGATTCATATTTATTGTATACTCCACTAACTTTCTCACTGCGGAAACCAACTTTCTCCGCCATTTAACTTTAATTATTTAGAAGTGAAAATAGATTACTAAATAGACATATACAGCTCCTAAATCTTGCTGTTAAATACCTGTATTACAGTGATACCCAAAAGTTCTAACTATAATTCAGACAAATTATTTACTGAAAAGGCATTTTTATATTTGGATGTAACTTTTTACACCCTGGGTGGATTAGCACCAACAATGGCAATCGCTTGGCATAGTCAGCTTAGGACCAGCGTGCTAATTTTCGTAAAGAGCCGTACAGTGGCAAAATGTTTAAGAAGTGGAGTAAAAATATTAGGTTTTCCCATTTTAGCTCCCATAGGAAATTTTGCTAGCAACTACAGCAAAAACTGCGGGCCAGATTTGCACCAAACAACGAATTTCTAATGGAACTGCCTCTGTTGATTTGTGTAAAACCAATCAAATTCACAGAAAAATATATAGTGATAACCGATTTAGGTTTGTGGATAAAATGTGTAAAACCACGGCAATTTGCCAGTTATGTTTATGGAAGCATACAACATAAGCTACAACTCCGGGTTCCTGTATGCACAAAATGTCTGTTTGATCACGCAACAGATAAAAAACAGTTAACAGGAGAAAACAGGACACGCACCATGAGTCAAGGCGTGATGTGATCCTTCACCAAGGGTTTGGAGAATATATATATATATATATATATATATATATATATATATATATATATATATATATATATTGCAGGTAACTCTTTACCAATTCCCTTTTTCCACGAGAAAGAAAGAGTGCGGACCACGATAGCTAGTTGGCTGCAATGTTATTTTATTTCCATACGAGGTGCAGCAGCAGCCATGCCGCGTTTCGTCCCTCCAAGGGGACTTGATCACATACATAAATTCACTGAAAAAAACCATAGGTTTCAGGCACGTTATAGTTAGAAATAAGCATTTCAAAAACCTTAGAAATTTACTGAAAAAACCATAGGTTTCAGGTGCGTTATGGTTAGTTGGACATTTCACTCGTCAAAACCATAGAAATTCCCCCGTTATAGTTAGTTCAGCTAACTATATCTCGCGCCCCCACAATGCACTGCTAAGGACGTCACTCATGACATCACTGATGACATCTCAAATGACATTTGTAAAATATGTTGAACATATGAATAACTGGCTTAAAGAATTTCTTGAGGTTAATTGGGGGATTGCTGAGCTCGGGGTAATTTGAGACGCTGTCAAGGCAGGCATTGGGGGGGAAACAAAAAGCTACTCTTTGAGACGAAATAAGACGGAAAAATTGGAGAGGGAGGCCATACAAAGATTAATTGCGGACCTAGAGGAGGAGCTGGTAAGAGCAATCAATTCTAGCCTTAATATTGAGGAGATTTTACAGAACTGGCACTAGCAAAGGCTGCAGTAAGGGAGATCATGGCTACTAAAGCAGCAGGTACATTTTTGGCATGGAAACAAACCCACCATGAATTTAGCGAGCAAGTGGGGCACATCTTGGCAGTAAGGACCAGACAGATAGCTACCAGGGGGGACATCACGGAGATCAGACCACCATATGGGACAGTTGTTACCACCCCTAAGGACATTTCAAAGCATTTAATGGGTTTTATCATAATCTATATAGCAAAGACATGGCTAGGGATCCTAAAGTTATAAGGGATTATCTAGAGCTAGTCCCCTCCGAGGCTTTTTCTATAGAAGATTCTACAGCCTTGGAAGTAAACTTTTCAGATGAAGAAATCCAGAGAGCTATTGCAGATTTGCAGTCAGGCAAGGCGGTAGGCCCTGATTTTATCCCGCTAGAATTTTATAAAACATTTTTTTCAACATTGAGCAAAGTTTTATGTAGTACAATGTGCCAGGTTCAGAATGGATTAACACCTCCGCAATCATGGGGAGAAGCTACAATGATTATTTTTTTGAAGAAAGGCAAACCCCCCTAGCGAACCTGGATCATACAGGCCATTCAGCCCAATGAATAGTGACGCCAAGATCTACAAAAAAATCTTAGCTAATCGTCTTAGTGGTTATAGGGAAAGTGATATTGATCCGTCAGCATGACTTTATTCCCGGTAGGGGAACAGCAGAACACATCAGGAGAGTATGTGCCTTGTTTGACGGCACTTCTGTCACACGAGACCCTATGGCGCTTATTCTGCTGGAAAAGAGAAGCAGTCTGATAGGGTCTTGTGGGGCTTCCTCTGGTCGGCACTGGAGAAAGTAAATATTGGTACATGGTGTATAAGAGCCATACAGGCTCTGTATAAGAATCCTAAGATCCAACTTCGTGTTATGGGAGGACAGAGTGACCGAATAGATATCAAACAAGGAACTAGGCAGGGGTACCCATGCTCTCCCCTCATCTTTGCTTTTTATACCGATCTGTTTATCAGGAGGATAGAGCTAAATAGAGGCATAACGGATTCGAAACAAAGATTTTGGGGTATGCAGACGATCTGGCAATTACGGCAGCTAACCCTACTGCAGCGTTGGGTGAAATTGAATATGAGGCAGATTGCTTTGGGGCAGTCTCTGGCTATAAACTCAAAGGGGGGGGGGGGGGGGGGGGAGACGCCACGACTGACTGAGTCGCTACTTATATAAAAAATTATCTGGTCCGAGTTTATAATCATTATTAGAAGTCATGAGAGCGAAAATCGGGCCTACTTTGTCGCATGGCATTGAAATTTTTAGGGGAAAACTAAACGCCAATTTAAACCAACATGTGACCAAATGACACAATGACTATGCCATATGACCTTGGGGGTTCGGGGGTCCATAATTTCAAAATCTATTACTTAGTGACTGAGTGCAGCTTCGCACACCATTGGTACCAGCCCAGATGCATGGATTCCATATGCAAAGTCAGAGGCAGACCTTGCAGACCCGACCCCACTGGCAGCGATACGGACGCTAGGCCTCCCTAGAAGCCCCGAGAAATACAGACTGTATTCATGCTCAGCTGGGCTTGGAAAACCTAGCCCTAGTGACTGGCGGGCGCCCATTTTATTCCTTGGCTATCCAGTTGGCGGGCAAACCCTTGGCTGCCCATTATGAAAGGGGGGGTGCAGTGTTCTAGTGCAACAAAACAAGCCAGAATGCTTCTCTCGCTAACACTTATAATCACTGACTCTGGGGGATGGGGCTATATCTCCAAGCTATACAAAGCCAGCATGGCTCTTGTCCCCAATAGAGATAAGATTTGCGAAACATGGGAGCGAGATCTGGGACATCCAATGCTAGACTCCCAGTGGGAATACTGTTCCACACGAACACGGAAGGTATCCCTCAACAACAGGCAAAAATTATAACATTTTACAGCATATATGACTCATCCAAAACTGCACAGAATCGACCTATCCCGCCTGCACACGTGTCCCAAATGCCATGCACAGCATGCAGAGTTTGCACATATGACCTGGAGCTGCAATAGTATCTGCAGATTCTATGGGGAAATATTTACAACAATATAACAAATGGTACACCACTCCATTGAGCCCAGCCCGGAGATGGCACTGTTGGGCTATGTTCACAAGGTCCCGAAAAATATGCGCAGGTTCGTTGCAATTGCATTACTGGTGGCCAAAAGGGAGATCGCCATCCATTGGGGTAGTAGACACACTCATACACAGAAAGCTTGGCTAACTGAACTATACGCTATATTACTTCCTGTGGCATCCAGACCACGCAACATCAGGCAGCCGCTGCAGCAATATCTTCTAGAGAAGGCCTCTAATTCCAATTCACAGCCATGGGATAGGAGTGACTCAACTGGGGAGGGACTGGGTCCTACGATTTTGAATACACAAGGTGCTGTCATCATAGTTGGGGGATAAATAACATGATGGAAGGAGCCGATATGCCTGTAAAGTAAAACATGTTTAACAACAATGTCTGCTGATAAGAATGATAATTTTGGGACAGCAATGTATAATTATGGTGTAACTATTCGCATGTGACAATTAGTACCAAGTACTGCCACCTGATGTTTGTGCCCTTTTGTTATTATTGAGGTAAAAATAATAGAGAAAATTAACAAAAAAATTCTTCACTTTCTGTCCCAACCTCGCCCTAGTAAGTCAACCTAAACTCTGACCTCTACTATAGCCTTATAGCCCGCAGACCAGGGTTACATCATTTGTTCAAGGTCCTGAAACAGAGTAATAGGTCAGAGCCTAAAACGAGGCCGAGGCCACTGAACAACCGGTATAGCCAGAGGCTGAAGGGCTTTAAGGATATAAGAACATCACACCCACTAAGGTTGGAATGTTCTAAATTAAAAAGGGAGAACCATGAAGACAAACATTGGAGCTCCAGGTGAATACAACACTGGAATATTGAGAGTTCCACTTCAAGTAGCCGAAAATACATTTTAATGGGGTCTCCTGGGAGTTCCACAAAGTGTACCTCACGAAATTGTCCACGAAGAACTAAGTTTTGGTTTTATTAGAGATCAGCTCCGCCTTTGTCCTCTAAAGCTTTGGAACTCAATTTGGGTAAAGGAGGAACTTCGTTTGAGAAGACTAATTTTGCAGGATTATTTCAAATTAGAAAAATCCCCCCTTATCCCGTGGCTGGCATATGTGGTGCATAATTTGCGGACCCTAGGGAGGCCTGATCTGTATGATAATCCTTCCTTCATAACTTGCTCTGATGGCAAATGGGTCGAAACCCCCTTTAGGGACATGTTGGTATCAGAACAAGAGGACTCTGTACTAATGAAATATTCCATACGACATGCAGCATTAGTGAAAACTGTCAGTAATATAGAATCTTATTTGACACGGAATACAATTTATTTCTGGTTGAATTTATTTCCCTACCTAGTTTCTTTTAATCATGGTTGTTTTACGAATTCAGACTTGCCCCTTTGCAATTGTGATAATACATTGATCAACAATACATTACATGTTGTCATGCTCTGCCCAAAATACAATAGTTTACAATATAAGTTCCTACGCCCAATTTTAAAACCATTGTATTTTACTCAAGTCAGGCCTGCCTTACTATTTTTACAGCTGTTGAACTCTCCATCCATTTGCTTTTTTCTTGTACGCTTGCTTTTAAATAAGGGTTTTAAAATAAGATTGTGTTTGGTAATGAAATATTGTATGTTATTTTTAATGACTTGACTTTTATGATTTTATTTGTAAAATCGAATAAAGATTAAGAATGAATGACTAACACTGAAGACAATGGAGTTGCTCTGGGCTTATAATGGCTGGTATAAGTCTTTTGCTCCAACATTCCCATGTTTATCTTTCCGTTTCTCCCTTTTTAATTTAAAACATTCTTCTTTTAGTGGGTGGAATATTCTACTAGCCTTATAGCCCATCTGCCTCGGGCTATACCTACTGACAAAGGCTCTCACCCTCAGCTTTTAACAACCAGTATAGCCCTCTGCCAGGGCTATAAGGCTATATATAATATAAGCCTGGAGCTACTACATTGTCTTTAAAGGAGGTCTAAACATTACAATGTTCTAATGTTAGTTGAGAAAGCTTAAAATGATATGTGTATGAAATACTCTTTGATAAAGTGGCACTGTGGAACAATAGTAAATTGTAGCTGTGTTGGGGGGGGGGATGATGGTAGGTGTGTTGGCATTAGATAGTGGTCATGCTGGTGGATGATGTGGGTGTCTGAACTTATGAAGGTGGGTATGTTGCCATATAACAGTAGGATGCTGAGGCAAGCGTTAATAATGGTTGAGGTTTTGGTAATGGTGAACAGGGTAATGTAATGTTGGTAATAGTTATAATGATAGTGAGGTTGGTAATTGTGGTGTACCCCCGTTCAGCCCAAAGATTTGTTTTAATGGTTCTATCCATGTTCACGAACATCAGGAGAGGTTTTATAAAACAAAATGGCATGCAGTGGATCTTATATACCTCTCTTCACTGGGGGAGGGAGGAGAGTAATAATGACCTACAACTCCCATGGATTGCTCAGGGGATAGATACCCATGCATTGTGTGCCCCATGCAGACATTAAAAAAAAAAGATTTTTTAAAAAAGGAGCAGCTTAATAACCACCTCCCTCTGCACCCTGTATGCAAATAGGGCACCTGGTGCATGGCAGTTAATTTGCTCCTCTGTGGCCTACAGCTTTGTTAAAGCCATGGAGAAGAGGATGAACGAACATGCTCCGGCCCTCTGTTGCCATTTGCAAACAGGGAGAAGAAATGGGTGCTAACTGGATAACTCCTCCATGACAGTAGCATTGATCTGTACTGGGGTGAATGTATGACATGGTTCTGCATTCTGTCCATCAACTGTTTCTTGTAGCATTTAGGAGGGCATGGAGGAGTGTATTAGCAATGTGACATAGCATCCACTCCTGAGCCCTGCGCCCAATTACGAAAAGAGTGCCAGCTGCCCTGCTCCTCCATGGCCATCCTTGCACAGGCCACAAATAGAGGAGAAGCTGGCAGTTGACATTCTTTTAAAGCCTACACAACCATTAAGCGAGGAGCTCTCTTCCCTCTAAGCCATTGGGCAAGGCAAGAGTAATACCCACCTCTCATTTCTTTGGACTAGCTGGGGTGTTTGCGGGGGGGGGAGGACAGTTGTAGAGCACATCTCCCGCACTTGGGCACTGCGAAGGGAATATGGCACCCCAACACTGGGCAAGGCAAGGAGGAGCAAAGCAGTGAATCTTCCCCTCGCCCGTGAGCAGGGCAAAGGGGACGGCTGCATTCCTTGCACACCTTTAAATTTCTCCTGACTCACTTAAGCAATGCAGGATGGTAAGGGTGGCATTCACCCCTCCCAAGCCTTTAAGTAAGACCGGTATGGAAATTAAATAATTCCTCTGAATTGAGCAAGGCTGGGGGTGGGAGTTAAGTCCTCCTATGCTCCCCAGAATTTATATTAAACCACACTTCCTCCCTAAACATTTTTAGCCCTGGTCTCCATTTTTGTTTCTTTCTCCCAATGTTCAGTTTAATATAAATCCCCTGGGTTGGAACAATAGAGGCACATATCGGTGCTGCCTTTCCCAAGGGCAGGGAGGTTGTTCTTACTAGCCATGCCTTACCCACATCTCAGGGCAATGTGCACCCTTACACCCACCTTGCTCACATGGAGTTTTTGATTTAATCACCCTGAAGAAGGGTGTTCATAGTGTGTGCCTCCATGCTCCCCCTCCACATTCCCAGGCAGAGGGCCCTGCAAAAAAATACAAGGCATGTGATGTGCAACCTGCTTCTGTGCTCTGTTTACAAACTCTGTGCATGTGCCAGCTTAATCCATTCTTAGTGGCCCACACAATGCAAGCCACAGACGAGTGGTCAACTGCCACCAACTAATGCGCCAAATTGGTAAGGAGCAGCACCAAGTAGGTCACCTGCTGACCCTCTCATTAGTGTTTCGCAGACAGCGTATCAATTTAAAGACTACGACTGGGCTCCCGGACAGAAATTAAGCTGTACCTCAGTCTAGGAATGGTCCATGTTGATATTCACTTCACCGCTAACGTGGAGGGTGGAGAGACACTCAATGAGAAGAGTTGTTTTGCTCCTTACTCTTTCTGAAATCTATGCTTTCTTCGATCAAGTAAAGATTAAAAGTTCTGACTCCTATTAATTGGAATCACATATAAAAAAATTCTAAATATATGACCACAGATCATCATAGGATACTGTGGAAGTACATTCTTTATGACCGAGGCCTGAGGAAGCGAAACGTATCTGTGAAGCACGAGTTGGTTGTTACCTTGATTTAGGATTGCAGGCATGGGCTGACAATGACTTTATGGAGTACAAAAGACCTCCATAAAAAGAGTAGTTAATGGAATGCATGTTGAAGAAATGCACTGATGTTCTGTGGTCTAACGCAAAATGATGAGCCCCCTTGGCCTGAATGGGGGCTACCTAAATGTTAAGTTAGCCCCTGAATGGTTGGGGGAACTCCTGCAGCACTGGAGCTGCAGGGCTTGTGTAATACCCCTGCTGATGTCAATATTTTATGTGAAGTACCTTAGTGTATTTCTAACTATAAATATATTGCTTGATATCTAATGCTCCACACTGAAAAAAAGTACTTCAGGCATTTATCTTGACTACAACCGTGTTTAGGTCACATTATATTTCGAGGTAAACAGGACTTTTTGAACAGTGGGACCATCATCAACTATTGCTAAAACAGTCTATGTTCTCCCAGTTAACAGCCAAAATGTCTATGACTGAATTTGAGGGAAATCATCTTAGCTCAAAATCTACAAAAGTAACTAATAGCGGTTGGTCAAGCTAGTTAAAATGTAATTTGATGGTTTGTAAATAAGAAAGGGGAGTTGAGATTTAATTACCCTAATTCTCTTACAAGAAATGATAGATACTGATAGTCTTATACAGGAATCCCTTAGTATCAAACAACAGAAGTACAAAGGGGTTTGAAGTGCTAAAATTATTTTATGGCCAATAAATCTACATGCTAAGTAGCAGAGTTGAGAGAGAGAACCCGGCTAACTATACTGGTCATGAATCACATCAAGTAAGACAATTAATATTTTCCTTCAACCACCACCGTTAACTCCCTAGATGGTGCCCTAACAAGCACCAATCTAGATAGACATTAATACACTTTAAATACAAGTAACTCCTTTCTATAATGGCACACAAGGACGAAATTGTATTGTTAACTGAATCTTAATAGATGGATATTTTGTTACAGAAATATTGCTATAGGTTACTTATAATCCAGAACTTACAACTGAGATTCCCTCAAGTTATAGTATTATTCAACACAATTGCTCACCTAAAAAAAGGTTGAGGATTGGCAATCTTAAACTGAACCCCCCCCAAAGATTCACATCATTGCAGATGCTTCCTTTAGTTTCACTTAATGACTTATTTTTTTAATTTCCTTTGCTAGCACCTCCTCTCACTCTCTCTCTGGTATGCTTATTTACTGTTCGCCGGGGCATTTAGAGAGTTAAGCAAGGGGCTGGCTTATTTTATTGCTCTGCCTATGATTAAAATGTTAAACTTATTGGTATTAAGAGATACTAATCTCTGGATTCAGGATATTATCCGTCTGGATATTTACTTCTCTTTGGACTCCTCTATTTTTGGTCTCATACAAAGAGTTAAATAAGCAAAACAGTTTGCATGATGTTTCTTGGTTGCCATATCTGCTTCAGGTTCTCTACTCAAAGCTGAAGAACCGGCCCCGCTGGTCTGTTCTGATGACCATGCAATACCTTTTTGCATTATGCTACCATCTACTATCCATACAGTTCCAAATACTCAAACAGCTTTCACAGCCAATTCACTAAGGCAGAATTTACATTTAATGAAAAATAATGCTGATTTTAATAAATGTGCAGAATGAACGTGCAAGCTTTGATGAAAAATAATGTAATTTGAATGCATAAAACTGTAGGCAATCTTATTTACTAGGCCTCAAACTTATTAAAGTAGCATTGCTTGCAAGCGGACTGAAAAGCAAGCTTGAATAGAGAATGCTGAATACGCATAAAAAGTTTACCTTCTGACCCTTACATGAGAAAAAACATTTTTAAATAGTTAGTTATACAGTTTCAAGTATTTCCACAGAATGTTTCTATATACACAGAGACTACTATTGACTTGTGATCAAATAAGTTGTTTCATGGAGTAATGAAGAGTTCATACATTGAATTGCGCAGTCTAAAATGCTAACGTGACTACCTAATCTACTTGTTTTGCTCTATAGTTGGATATTATGTAAAAAAAAATCTTTAATTGCATATAGATGTTTTGACTTCTACATAGATACTAGGAAGTAAATGATGCAGTCTATGTGTGAGAAAGTAAGTCTGAAAGAGACAAACTCCATTTAAGTAAATTATTGTTATAAATTAGTCAAAAACATAACATTGCAGTCCATGGACTACTGTATTTTTTGTGATACGATGAGGTTTGATCCTGTTCCCAGGAGAGCATCGGACTCCGACTAGATGATGGAAGATGAGAAAAGAAGCATGTTGCAAAATTGTGAAATGTTAAGTCTATATTAGTGCTTGTTCCAAGAGTAGGTTACTCACTTTTTCTCTATCGACTTGCCACACATTTTACCAGACCCAGACTTGCTTTGATACTCAACTGAGTTTCTCGAAACTCTTTATGGGAAGTTCTGCTTTGCCATTTTTTATCCTTTTGAGTCGACTGAAACACTGAAGTGTTATGCTTTTCTCTTACTCTTTCTCCAATTCGAACTATTTACGGGTTCTGTTAACTCCATCCCGATTCTTAGACTAGGGATTCATTCCTTTATGGAACATGCTTAATGCATTTATTTTAATGATTAACCAACTTTGATTTTATATTGCTGTCATTTGATCATTGAGATTAATCTGAATGAACTTGTGATTTGCAATAAATAAGACCTACTAAAAGATTTGATTAATAAAACCCTTTAAACATCTACAAATTCTCATTTTTAACTAAACTTTAGATAATTGAATGTGATGATAATTTATAGATATATTACACTCTTCTACTCTAAAACAACAGCAAAGATCTATTCAACCAAGGCAAGTTGAATCATACAATTGTGGGAATTAGGTAGTGTGATAGTAAATCGAGATACTAAAATACTGTGAACCGATTCCCACTCCAGCAAATTCTTAAGGAAATATCCTTTCGGAATAACACTCATAGCACTGAAGTGAGTGTGGAAGAATATTTATCACATAGCTTCATCATTCAGTTCCGATGCGTCATTCTGGAATTCTGAATACAAACATTCCTTTCCATCAGCTCCATGATATTCTTACAAACGAGGAGCCAGCACACATGAAACTCAGATGCAAGTGCCCTGAAAGAGCATGGCATCAGAATTATAGTCCATAGGCCAAAATTGTGTATCTTATAGCTTTAAAACAGTATAATGGGACTGCAGTTGCAAACAACTTCACGCTGGATGTTTTTGCAACTGTTAATAATCTTTTTAATTATCATCTCGCTATATACATTACTCCTTCACCATATTTGTTCTTTTATGAACTGATAATCCAACTTGCATTTAATGTCCAAAAAATGCCTAGGTTGCTCCAGACCCTCTTTTTCCAGACTCTTGAGCTCCTCACAATCTAAATTAGGCATCTGAAGAAGAGGCATCAGCAATCACCTCTATATGTAACATATGTACATCCAGCTGAAGTTCCTACTAGCTGGAAAGCTGCCCTAGTGCTCCCACTTCTGAATACGCTATTAACATCTTCTACAGTTCAATTATAACTGATGTCTTTACTCGCAACTCCATAGGTCTAGAAGAAGTGATCAATAGACAATTGTCTCCCTACATTGAATCCTTCACCTTGCTCGACCCTAAATAGGGACTTTAATAATAAAGTCAGCTCCATTATCAGTCCCTGAGATTGCATAGAAAACATCAGAAAGGAGGAGCACTTTTAATTCTTCTAGACCTCTGCACTGCCCTTGATGCAGTAGTATCACATTATATACTTCACGTCAAGTACACTCTTTAGGTATTCAAGGCAAGGTGCTATTCATATACTGTTCAATATTTATTTCCTTGTTGGCCAAACTGATTCGCTCCTTTGGTTTATAACTTGTCTATTTTGCTGAAGACATGAGAACCATTATTATTTTCAATAAAGAGATCCAATCTACTGCTGATATTCAGACACTGTCCAAATCTGCTACCTAAATTAAATTGAATGGAGAAAAGATGGAAGTCCTCGTTTTTGAAGGACCTCCTTCCACCTGGTACTTGAGCTGGTGGCCTGTTGAATACAGTAAGCTTCCTACACCTGGAGAATCTTCAAAATATTAGAAGTGATATTTGACTGCAATCTTACTTTTTCCACACATATCAATAACATTAACTGCAACTGTTTCTACCATTTAAGACTATTATGCTAAGATTTACTCCTCCTCTCCCATCCAAAAAACAAAAAATCCATTCGTCTAGATTATGTGAATTCCATTAAAATGGACCTCCTACTGCTTTAGTTAACATACGTCAACTTGCTCAGAATAGTGCTGCAGGACTGCCATTAGGCATTCATTGGTGCAATTGCTTATCCATAGATCTATGTGGCCTACACTGGCTCTGGGTGCAGAATACAGTTGTTTTCAAAGCCCTTAGTACCGGTCATAGGGCTATTCACACGCAAATGTACTTTGGACATTAGAACTAATATTACTCTGTACTGTCCTTCTCGCCTTCTGCTTCCTCATCTGGATTTCTGCTCTCTATTCTGAACAAAAACAAAATCAAAAAAGCTTGTCTCTGTAGGACATCTATTTATTAAAACTCCTCTAAGCCCTGGATCGACCATTAACATCAGATCAAAAAAGTACCTGGCCTTCTGCAAAAAAATAAAAAGTGGCTATTTAATTAACTTCCTCCTATAGCACCATGCCGTTTTTGCTGGGTAACTGTCCCCCTCTATAAATACTCATTCATTAATTTTTAATTAGCAATGTGTGTATTGCAAAGATTTGTATTAAGCTCTGGAAAAATATTTTGCATATTCTACCTATACGTCTAATTTGACATACCCATAACTACTACAGCTACTAATAAGAAATCTTCAATTCAAGTGGGACCCTCATTACTCTTACCCTTTTTCCACTCACACTTCCCAATATTTCCATTCATTCCTCCTCCTTTTATCATCCTGCTCCAGTAACACTGATGCTAATGTTGAAACAGTGCAGATTTCGGCACCTGTCCCATCTCGAAAACCGAAGCTAGTTTAAGGGGCCCAGATGGCACCAAGGAACAAACCTGCCAGCAGTAACCCGACTGGTAGTCCCCGAGGATACTTGGGACCCAAAGCCATACTTGAGGA
This sequence comes from Lissotriton vulgaris, assembly GCF_964263255.1. Classification (NCBI taxonomy): domain Eukaryota; kingdom Metazoa; phylum Chordata; class Amphibia; order Caudata; family Salamandridae; genus Lissotriton; species Lissotriton vulgaris. The sequence goes on along the minus strand of NC_141693.1, from coordinate 482,886,121 downwards.
GAACCAGAAGTGAGACAAAAATCAGCAACATAGCCTCTCGAAAAGTCTCAACCTGCTGCTGCGTCACGAATGGACTCAGAAACTCAAGGTACGTCAGGGCCAGAGATGGAATCGGCTGCTGACTGGACTGAGAGCTAGACCTGGAGGCACAGTGACCCACTGACGCCTTCTCTGGAGAAAAAGAGTCGCTTGGACGTCTTATATTTCTCATTCGGCTCACCAGAAAACTTAAACAAAGAAGATCTGCCTTGGAAACTACTTCAGTAGAAGGACCGGGTCCTCATCTTCAACTTTGACCTGGAGCAGGAAAGATGCGGCTACTTCCAGTGTTTTGCCACGTAGAGCTTCGCCTCATACTCTCGGATGGCCTTAAGGTTTATCTTGGTGCAGTCATTGCAGGTCTTGGAGTCGAGTGAAGAACCTAAGGTCCAGAGGCACACTTTGTGGTGATCTGTCACAGATATCTGTTTGTCACAGTCCCTAGAAGGTATCAATCTTGTTAATTTAGAGGGTGACATCCTTGCACACTAAAAAATAAATTGCGAAGAAAATATGTTCATTGAGTGAAGAAAGAAGGAGGAAGGCTCCAGATCTCAAATGCAGAAAGAAAGGAGCTTCCGTCAGCGTATGTGGTTGGAGCTTACATGCAGTTCTTCTCACATCCGGAGTGGAATGGCATTCAGTCGGAGTCACACAGCACCACCTACCAGCATGCGGGAGCACTGTTTTTGAGTTTTCTAGATCCAGTATGGTGCATAGGGGTAATTTACAAGGTGAGGAATCTGCAGTTAAGAATAGTTCATCTCCCACTGGGTGTGGAGCCAGCCTGGCTGGCGGAACAAAGGTTTGCCTTTTTCAGATCTCACCTTACATTTACTTGCGAGGGTGATCTTGGCAAGATGATGGCTTCTAATCGCGCTCCCGTTCGGCCGTTCCGTAAACCCGTTTTTCCAGCCCTCTCTGCGTTCAGCATGTTCTGGGGAAAAAGGAGTGCTGCCGCCAGACGTACGAAATGCTGTACGAGGATTTTGGGAGTTCTCTCACTCTGGCAGCCCTGGTCTGCAGTGTCTGGAGCCACTCTGCCTGGCGGGTGGTCTCTCTCATTAGCGGTGCTGCTACGGCCAGGAGCGGTGGTCTTCCGGCTCCTATGTATGCAATGCCTCCAGCTAAGATGAAAACAGTCAAAAACCGCATATAGACTGGAGCAATCGCTCAGAAGCCCACAGCAAAGGTGGAACAGGGCTGCTCAGCAAAAAGGACCTGCTGTACTGGAAAGGGAAGGCATCTGGACTATTTTTTTTTTTTAAACCCCTGCACCACTATGGGAGATTTAGGGAAGACCCCGAACAGGAAAGCCTCAACGGTGCTAGATCAGCCCTCCCCAAAAGCTTGGCTTCACAAGTTCAAGATACCGGTTCCAGCAGTTTACGCCAGGCGGAAGATGCGCTCTTTGGAACACAGCTACTGCTGACGCCTAGGGACTCGGAGGTGAGCCAGACTCTAACTCTTGGTAGTACAGAGGGGCAAGAGGCAGCGCAGGCTCCAGAGGGATCTAGTGGCAAGGTAAGGTAATAAGAATGAAGATGAGCTACCAATGGCAGGGGGAAATGAGATCTCTCAACCGGCCAGTCTCTCTGCTAAAGTAGATGGGTTAAGAGGAGAAATTGCTGTCAATCGAGGGGCTGAAGCAGAAGGCGGATATAAATTCTTTTCCTTATCTGACATTTCAGACTGGTCCGACTCAGACTGTATCAGACTCCAGAAATTCAAATGGGGGGCAAGATGAAACCTCGGCTGATGTTGCCACAGTTAAGAAGGGGAGGAATCCTCATGACAGAGGTAGTAAAAAAATGAAAAGAAAACTTACGGTCGTTTCTGGGATTACTCTATCTCCCCAGATCTAGAAGGCAACATAGCCACAGCTGGAAGCAATGTAGGTGAAGCTGAACCCTGCCTCCTTGGACTCTATATACCAAAATATCATGGCCCATAGAAATGAAATGCACATTGAAAGTTGGAGGGTCCAGACAGGGTGTAGGAAGCTGCAGGGGGCCATCTCTAAGACCTGCTCTGAATTTCTGGGAAGAAAGGATGAGATGGAAAGCAAAGTAAATGTGCAGGAAAATGAAGCCTCAACCTATAAAGAGATGATAGTGTCACTGGAAAATCAAATGTCAGACACCTGTTGCAAGCTGAAGGACTTTGAAAATCGAATGAGACGTAATAGCTGGAGGGTCTTGGGCATTCTAGAGGGGGCTGAGGGGGGGAGATGCTTTACAATTCACTGTTGATCTCCTGAAAGGGGCACTTCCTGAGCTGGGAAACTGAGACTGGGCTCAAGAAATACAACGTGCACACGTTCCCATTCAAGCAGAAGAAATCTTCATTTCAGCAGGGAACAAACCTTGTGCTATCTTGATCTATGTAGGGAACTTCCTCCTTCACCAAGCAATTTATGATCTAGCCCGCCCGCGAACCGACATCGTTCTTTTAACTGCCATCCATTTTTTTTATAAGGCCTGATTAAGGTCATTCGACAGTAGCACGCAGTTGGCGACTTCAACCTTATTCTCAAAAGGTTGCATCAACTGGCGCTCAGGTGTTTTTATTGAATCCGGACAAACTTAAAGTAATCTGGAGGGAAATCCTTCATTTTTTTTCCATCAGAGATTCTAGCTAAGGAATTTTTCCAATCCCTTAAGTAAACTCTATGAATGCTGGAGGGCATCGGTTTTGTTTCCGGTTTTTTCTCTTACCATATATCGGTGGTGTTTTTCTCTCTTCTGTCATCTTGTTTATTTTGGGCACTAGCAAGAGCCTTTTTGGCTGGGCGGAAATACAGGAGGGCTCCCTCTCCATCACCGGACCGGTTAGGTCTAGCCGTTCGTGACGGGTGGAGGGGACTGGGGGAGGGGAGAAAAAGGGGTGGGAGAAAGCAGATGTTGATTCGTTTTTTGTTTAATACATGTCATGATGTTTGTATATGTTTAAGGAAGATTAAAATGTTTTCTATGATTAATTGTCATCTAATGTACTTGATGGAGAGATTGGATATGGAGAATTGCCGACACAAGGATGGTGGGTAAAATTTGTATCTGCTCATTAAATATGTGTGGCCTTAATGATAAAAAAGGGACATGCTGGCTAAGAAACTTCGCTACATGTAGATTGATGTGGTCTGTCTTCAGGAGACCCACATACCTTGGAGCAAGTGATGGTGGCTGAGGGACTTCGCCTTTGAAATATTAGCATGCACTTGGCAGGGGACAACAACTAGAGGGGTCAGAATCCGTGCAAGAGGCGTTTTGGAGCTCTGCAAGAAAGATAAGCAGGGGCGATGGGCCATAGTGGAATATAAATTACCAGCTAATTATGACTATAACAATCTGTGTTATCTATGGGTCTAATCTAGGTGATCCATATATACTGATTTAAGTGTTGAACTTGCCCTATGGCCACATCTCTTGATCCTCTGTGGAGACTTTAATATTCACTTAGATAGTATCTTTAATATAAATGCTGATCTATCAGGTCAGGTCAGGTCAGGAAAGTAAGGGTATTTAAGGCCCTGCAAAGTTTGGTGAGAGAACAGGGTCTGATCGATAGCTGGTACAAGTTTAGATCACCGGATCCAGGATTCACCTTTTATTCGGATCCTCATAATAAATCAGTCTGACTGGACTATTTTTTTATCTCTGACTACCTAGTCAAAATAGCTTAAGTGGAGAGCTTCATCTTAAATCATAATGCTTTAGTAGCTGAATTCTCATTGACCGGCGGTCCTAGGGTCCTTAGGTATTGGACCTTCAAAAGAAAACTTTTAGGTGATCAATCATATAGGGATCATAAGGCTTAGTGGATTGTAGAATTTTTTGATGCAAATAGAGGCTCATCCTCAGATATCATAGTTTGAGATACTTTTAAAACAGGGTCTCGAGGAGAGAACTTGAGTTTCTCGGTTTCCCGACAGAAAGCTCTGCAGAAGGGAAATGGTTTGAGAAGTTAAGAGTGGCGAAGATTGAACTCATGGTGAAAGTAAGTAAAGGGCTCAATATTGAGGAGTGCCAACAGGAAATTGTGATTAATAAACCTAAAATACATCAGCATTTCAGTTCAGAGGTGGCAGCTAAATATGTACAGCATAGGGCTGAATTATATAAATTGGGGGGGGAAATACCAGACGGGTTCTGGCAAAACGCCTACGACAACGAGACCAAATTCAAAAATCTCCAATAGAAGTATTAAATGTTTTTAAAAATTATGAACAGTTGTATAATGAGGGAATGTCTCCACCAAGGCGGGGGGAATCTCTGGCAGCCTTCTTGAAGGATCTACAAAAGACGGAGGTCGCATACGCACAAAATGAAATCCTTGCGTCCCCGATTATTCTGGAAGAACTGGAGACTGCCTTAACTTCTTCGGCGCGATGACATTCGCCTAGAATTTTATAGGGCATTTTCAAAGTCTCTGCAGCAAGAGATGCTGCAAATCCTCCAGCTGGTTCAAAGGAGATACACCCCCAGTTCAAGGCAGAAGACAGCTATGGTCATGTTTAAAAAAAAAAAAAAAGGGGAATTCTGACCTGACCCCAGCATTGCATCGACCCATAGCACTTATAAACTGTGATAGTAAACTCTACGCGAAAATACTCGCAACGAGGTTGAGTATCACTCCGCCAACACATGCTTATCCCCAGCAGGAATACCATAGATAATGTCTGCCGGGTTATAGCCCTCCTTGACTGGGCTCAGGCCACAGAACCACCGCTGGGGGTAGTCCTGTTGGACGCAGAGAAAGCGTTCAACAGGGTCTTCTGGCGGCATCTGTAGTCTGTCCTGCAGTGGAAGGGAATATGCAGAGATTTTGTCCAGGCAATTAAGGCATTATATCTTTCAATGCTGTAATCCGCCTATCCTAAAAGGAGTTCAATATTAGTAGAGGTACGAGGCAGGGGTGTCTGTGCTCCCCTTTGCTCTTTGCCCTTTATAATGAGCCCTTAAAAATATATTGACTATAGAGCATTGGCGTACGCGGACAACATTGCAGTGCTCACTACAGAAGTCGTTTCAGCAATCCCAGAGGTAAATATCTTAGCTGAACAGTTTGGTACCCTATCAGGATATAAGCTAAATATGGAGAAAACAAAGATTCTCTGCTCAGGAACTGCTAAAACTGAAGGTCTCTTGATGGCTCAAGAGACAATCTACCTGGGGGTTAAGATCACAGCTGCCGTAGATAAAATCCCGGATCTAAATATTATTCCAATAATGGACAATGTGAGTAAAAAACTGGAAAGGCTTGACCATCTTCATCTTTCTTTATGTGGTCGAAGCAATGTTATTAAAATGTTGATCCTCCCAAAGTTTTTATACATTTTTTAGAACGGCTCCTTTGGAATTTTCCTCATCCTCCTTAGCAAGGATGGATAGGATCTGTCAGAGATTCCTATGGGGGTATCTTAAACCAAGAAGAGCGGCCAAATGGATGACCCTTCCTAAACAGCAGGGGGCCTGGCAATTCACACTTTTTTCTCTACTACTGAGCATCTATTTTACAACACATGGGTATCCTTTTAGTCGGGGTTAAGGCTGAAATTCCAGAGGAAGCCAGACCAACAATATATGAAATAACGTTGGGTACTGGAGTGAAGGGCTGTCTGGTCAGAATGCTTGAACCCAGCTATTATAAAATAAGCTACATTCAAAATATTGAAAGCTGCCCACAGAGTATGGAGACGGGTACGACGGAAATTGAAGATTTAAAATATGAATGCAGCTTTCTTGGTGGAAATGAGAATTGGACAAATCTGATTTCAGAAAGGATACCAGTGTTGGAGATAGTGAGGAGTAAGGCCCGGATAGGGAAGATTTATCAAATTTTAACTCAAGCTTCCCCGGATGATATTGAGGCCAAGAATGCGAAATGGGAAATTAGGCTTGGAAGGGAAGCATATATTGAGGACTCACTGGAATTGGCAAACCAGGTGTTATTAACTGGGAGTCTCAGGAACCAGCATTTTATGTCCATTTTTAATTTGTATTACACTCCAGCAAAGGTAGGTAAATGGGGTGGAGGGAGAGGAGGGAAGTGCAATAGATGTGGCCTAGTTGCTGCTGACACCTTGCACAGGCTTTATCTTTCCCAAAAATGGATATCTTTTTGCAGGACCTTGAGGCTTTCTTAACTAAAGTTTTAGGGTTCTATGTATCAAATAACCCAACTCTTTATTTTTTGGCTACTAGATAGCACAGAATCAAACAAAAGAGCTAGGCCAGTGGCAGGCTTTTTGTTCATTGCAAAGGCTATTGCTCGCTCATGTGTTACTTCTCAATGGACCCTCCTACTTTCTCCAACTGGCGGTCTAGATGCTGGCTATTTAACTGTTGTTTTTGCATTTGTCATCCCGAGTGGGACTGGTATGCTCAGACGTGAGTCCCGTACTCTTCACGCGCCTGGAGTCAAGCTATCCTGGCTGCCGACGGCTGATCGCCAGAAACCGGTCCTGGGATGCTTGATTCCAGTCCAGGGAAGGCATGGCTTGGCAGTTCGGGCTGGACAGTTCCGAAGAGGCACAGGGTCAAGGCTGATTTGCATATGGCCATGTCTGAACTGGGGTGGTGCGGTGAGCAAAAAAACGATGTATTTAGGCCCAGATCTCTGTACTGGGGTGAATGTATGGCATTGTTCTGCATTCTGTCCATCAACCGTTTTTGCATTTGTCACCCCGAGTGGGACCGGTATGCTCAGACGCGAGTCCCGTGCTCTCCACGCCACTAGAGTCAAGCCATCCTAGCTGAAGACCACTGATAGCCAGAAACCGGTCCTAGGATGCTTGATTACCGTCCAGGGAAGACATGGCTTGGCAGTTCGGGCCCGAATGTTCCCATGAGGCTTAGGGTCAAGGCTGATTTGCATATGGCCATGTCTGAACAGGGGTGGTGCGGTGAGCAATAAAACAATGGATTTAGGCCCAGATCTCTGTACTGGGGTGAATGTATGACATTGTTGTGCATTCCGTCCATCAAATGTTGTTTTTGCATTTATCACCCCGAGTGGGACGGGTATGCTCAGACGTGAGTCCCGTGGGGGTGGCGAAGTGAGCTAAAGAATGATAATGGATTCAACCCAGATCTGTGATTGATGGAGTGTCTGAAAAGTTTCAGCTCTCCGTCCATCATCTCCTTGTGTTTGCGAGCGTTGTGTGCGCCAGTACTTACAACGTCCCCGTGTTATTCGATTATAATGCTTCTTGTATTGTGTTGTTACTATTAGTGGTGAAATTCTCCATGGGATACTGCTTCAGATGTGGGCTTCTCTCATCAACATTTTAGTTTTTTTGCCTCACAGTCTGTGGCACCTAAAGTAGTCCTTGCAGCCCTGTGTCTCAGAGTTTCTTCTTAAACACCCTGTGGGTTCCAAGTCCCTTAACCACATCCGAAGGGACGAAAGGAAGAAGACTTGAAGTAACCAAATAATAAATAGGTGGATGATCCGTTCTCACTTTGTTTTGTATAATCACCCCAAACAGGTGCATGAACTTCTTTCACTAGCATTCAAGCCAAAATTTCACTTATCAACCCAGGATCATGAGGATGTTTAACAGGGTAATTGATAAACTGAAAAGACAGATCTATATTACATATAGGAATAAATGCCAACCTTTCTTCACTACCTCACCTGTTTAGATCTCCAGCAGCGACAATACACTGCTTTTTCTCCAAGATCTTCAATGTCAAAGGCATGCACAACCTTGGGATTATCTTTATCGATCTGGGTGTTAACCATCGACTTGCAGCACTTTTCCTTGCAGTATAACTTCCGGTAAGCAAAGTAAGCAGCAGCTGCAGCGCCAAGAGACACAGTGACTGCAGCAATCCATTCCGCTAAAGGAGGAAGAAATGAGAATCAGAAATGTCAAAGTCTCTCAAGACTCATGAACATACAAGAAGGATTTCATACATTTCCAAGGATTGAGTCCATTAAGAAAAAAATGAAAAACTAGGGCTTCAAAAAGTAAAGACAACAAGTACGACTGGTGGTTAAACAGACTCAAGTGCTAATGACCATGGTTAGGAATAGGAAGTACAGGTTAAATGGAAGAAATAGGATGTTATGACAATATGGTAACAGGCTACCAAACGGGTCTACAGATTTTTTTCACCTTGTTGTTCTTAGAAGCACACTACGGTCTACTAAACTTTGGAGCATCAGGATTATTAATAAACAATACAAGAAGTGTACATTCCAGAGGGAAAACATTTATGCACAAAGTAGAAGTAGCAATTGGGATTCTTTACATGATTTGAAGCGAACAAAGGGTAAACAAGTGCGTTACAACAATAAACAAGCATTTGCAATGCAATAGGTCTCGCATTTGCGCGTGTTTGAGCTATTGGCATTGTAAATGGCTATCACTTTTATTTATGTTTTGTTTTTTAAAGCATAAATAAAAGGAATCGTCATTTACAATGCCAATAGCTTAAACTTGCAAAAATGCGAGCCCTATTGGATTGCAAATGCTTGTTATTTATCCTGCTGCAACTGATGTTTGTAATTGAACTTCAAAGAGGACGGCACCAATCCATCTGTGCATTATTAATTTTACTCGCCGTAGAAGCAATTGGAATGGCATTGGCTACACCATATCAAATGACCTAAATATGCACACACGGGATGTGAGCGCGCTCATGTAAAAGTTAACACCACATAAAATCTACACATGAAGGAAGGACACTAAAAGGGGCCTGTCAAAATAGTGCATTTATCGAGAAACAGTAAAATGTCAAAACAAAGAATTGAGCAGAAACACAGTCTTAAAGAGTTAACAGGCAGGTAGGTGTAAGTTCTAAACGCTAGGCAAGGACAGTGCGAGTAAATACCTATTCTGATCCTCCAAACTTGCAGACTGTAGTAAACTTATACTTCTCACAACATGGCCACCTTTGGTCATTAGACCTTTCTCTGTGTTCACACCTCTTAAGCCTCCCAGTATACCTATGTGCATTCTACTTTGTACTTGAAGGTTCCACACTTGTCAGTTGAGGGTCTGGTCAGCTGGCGAGGTGTACTGCTCCGCTGTATCTTAATAAACGTATCTTGTAACTTATACAGAAGTATCTTATCATACATCTACAACACAGACCCACTGTTGTGAGTAGAACGAATAAAAACAGCAATTAAGAGTAGTTTGAACATCCCAGTAACTAAGTTGCAAGAATATCAACAGCTGTGAGGAAAGGGTCTAAAAAATAAAAAATAAAACAGCATGATAACATTTACACATGTATGCACATCAGAGTTTTAGCAGCAACCGTGAATGGATGGGGATTCAAATAATTTAAAAATGCATTTGCGTGCACACACACCCATGCACGCATGTGTAGACACTCTTGATGGGGAGTAGTAAGGGAAATGCAATATACACCTATACCCCGTCCTGTGCGTAGCTCCGTTGCAGTGCCCCAAACATAATTGTATTTTTTTAAATGTATTATTGTGCCACCTAACTCGCAATTGGCTTTTGTAACCTTTATAGCATAAGCATGATCTAGGGTCACAAAGGACGACCGCGGGGCACACTCCCTGCCTCCGGGGCAGATATTGGCAAAACCGGAAGTCAGGCAGCCTTCATTGGGACTTGGGCAGGGCCTGCCAAACAAACAGGAAGGAACCGCCGGGAGAATGTCCGGAACTCTGCAGGCTCCATGCTTAAGTCCCTGCCCCATCATAGGGACCGGGTGAAGAGCGAGACAGACTGCATGGCACCAGAGGTAAGACGGGGCTCCCGAGTGGTGAGGAGAGCCCCACGGCGTCCCAAGAGACTGCCAGGGAACCTGCAGACCGAGCCGGTGAGTGAGAGCTTGGCTGGGTGCATTGCCGGCCCCCATTCTGTTAGCGGACCCATGTCTGTAAGGCGCACGCTGAAGGACACGCCATGAGCGTGCACATAGGCTGTGTGAAAGAGACGCTGTGAGTGCACACATTCCTCAACTTGCTAGGCCAGACCGCACACCACTGTGGTGACTAGGACCTCACGGCAGCAATCAGATGGCTTCCTGATTAGTTCCGAGGCCCGTAACTCATCCTCCAAGGTACCCATCCTGTGACCCTGACAGAAGATCAGGGCTCTAACCCTGCCAGCAGTCCCACTGCCTCCCAAGTCATCCTTCCGGGAGCCACACAGTGGATCGGGGATCCGACCCTGCGCCTAGTCTCCTCCTCCGCTCACACCGTATTCCACCACGGCTGCCGAACCCAGTCTACAGCCGCCTCATTGTACAGCACCTGACCTCCACCTCCGCGTAACTCTGTCTCCCTTCCTTCCCCATCATCACCTTTAAATATGGCAACCCGGTCCTGATGATGATCCTAACTTGAGAGGATCGAAACGCCATTGACCGATCATACAGCGCAACTCACGGCGCACCCTCAACTTAGGTACACAAACAGTCATATGTCTTCCAATCATTGAAGAGGAACCATTGTTTTGTATATAACAAATTTTTTTCACTTTGTCACCTTGTGTCTCCGCTGTGCTTCCACTGGTCACTCGCGTCGTCACTCTTTGCTTCATGAGCACTACGTGCACAAAGTCCCCTTGGGTTGCCTCCGCATTTCATGCCCACAATGCTGGTATAACTGTCCTGTATGAATTGTTTTTTAAAACATGATGCCATGAGCACCTTTGAAAAAATACCGGGAGTCTATCCTTTCTTTGCTACCTTGCAATGTCATGTACATACCTGTGTATCTGCCTTTCCATTGAATCCGGTTGAGATATTGTTGTTTAAGATGTATACTTACCCAGAACTCAATCCGGTCTATGGGTCACACTCCTGTTGTTCTTTACTACTAAGGAGCGTGCACATGGCATGTCTGGGCGACGTGTATGGTGTGAGCAGGCACTGTGATAACGCCGCGAGCCGACTCGTACGCGCGCACAGCAGAGGTCTTTCAAGCATGTGCACCTATCCTGTCTCGCATCACAAAGCAAGTCGGCAACAATAGATCTCGCCCAGGCGAGCAGCTCATGGCGCTGCGTCGCTAGGCGAGACCTCAAAACCTATGATACAGATATTTAGGAGAGGAAAGAATGCAGGAGAAAAATGGTGGAAACTTTCATCAGGAATAAGGAAAGCCGCCAGAGACATGTTTTACTTATTTTGAGTATTTGCCAGCGGTACTGCAGACCTGGTCACATGGGCAGAAGGAAGCGTTACAATTAACAACAAGAATTATAATTCAGCATAGATTGCTGCATGCAGACTGAAAGGGTGGTTTACATAGGAAGGGTTTTTCCGAACAAATGGATTAAAGTATGTGGATCGAGGAGAGCTAGATGAAACTATTGTGGATACTAATGATGCCGTATTGTAACAACGAAGGCCTGGATTTTAAGGCTGATCTGTGTACTGTTGGTAAAAGAACAGAGTCTGAGTATTCCCACAATGCTTCGATTTTATCGCTGTATGCTAGTTTCCTTACATAACGACCAGGGATGTCTATTGTCATTGCAGGTTTCTTTGTTTTATTTTCAATAAACAGATTTTTTTTTTTTACTGAATATGAATAAAAAGCTGATAATAAACTTGGAGATCATAGTGTTGGGATATTTCAACTGGTTAATAACCCTGTTGGATGTTCTCATATCGCTACTTGATTTGTGATATGATTACGACAAATATTTCAGAGGGCATGCTAATAAAAGGCAGATTTTTTTCTCTTAGACAATGCAAAAACACAGAATTGTCTATTTAATTCTTTCCAATGTTACTTTCGTCATTTTACCAACTTTAACAGCTGAGAATTAAGACTTGGCAGCCGCCCTCTTTCTCCCTCGCTCATAAACTCAGCGATGCTGCCAGTGAAAGAGACACGCATTGCCAAGTTACTTTATTGAGCTGCATTGACAAACATGTCAGAGGGAAAATTGAATCCATATGTGGATTTAATTCTTGCAAGCAGTTGGACACCAGATTCGAACTGGCTTTTAATTTTTTGGAATACAGACGCTAAACAAACCAAAGGCAGTGCAGGTGCTACTGAAAGTTTGAGCTATTGGCGTTGCAAATAATAATGTAAAGCCAGTAGCTCAAACTTTCAGTAATATGAGACTATTGCATTACAAATGCTTGTGTTTACTCCTGACGTGGAGACGTGCAACCTCCCTTTAGATTACGTTGTTAGGTGCTTCTGGAGCAAGAAATAACAAAATAGACAAGTAACAACTGGTCAAGATGTCGATTTGCAGGCAAGAGAGAGTCCAAAATAAGAGACTGAGGTGAGGTGTGCAACTCAGGGACTTTGTGAGCTTTACCTGAACGATACACTAAAGAGCAGACCTTCCCACCCACCACTTAGGGAGACTATACCAGAGAAAATATATTCAGTTTATTCGTCCAGTTGTGGCAAATATCCCCCATTACAGAGACCAGGACAGCATATTACTACAGGTCAGAACACATGGCTCCTACACTCTAGATAATAGCAAGGTGTTATTGTTCCCAAACTTCACAGCCAAAGTACAGGCCCATCGTGCATCCTTCTTTGAAGCCAAGAAGTCCCTCCGAGAGGCAGCTATTCAATATTCGCAAATGTTCCCAGCAAAGCTCAGAATCATGCTAGGTGGCACCACACATTTTTGTGACTGCCCAGAGGAGACGTGGTCGTGGATGGAAGCATGCAAGCCGGTAACGCCACAGCCCGAAAAACAATCTGCTCCAGAGCAATGAACTACCCCAACAGAAAGAGGCTACGCCGTTCATGGAGAAAGTCACAACTGCAGACGCCTACTGCCTCTCAAACCGAACAAGATAGAAAGGCGTCATTGCAAGCGATAGTACGGATCATTTCGCCACAGATCATTTCGCCACAGAAACAAGATCGAACCACAGACTCAGGAGACGCCACTGGAAGCAAAGTACACCTACCGAAAGTAACCCCGCACTCAGCAGATGAAATCATACGAGTACTTTGGGTAATTGGTTAGTTCACGCAGTGTGCTAATATCCAAACAGGAAGAGACTGTAGGAGAGGGTATTACGGCTATTGGAATTACTCCCGCCGGGACTCAGGTAATCAAGGATATACAAGAGGGTTGGCGGTGCGGACCCAGACATTGTGGGTGAGCCGGGACGAGGGACTTCGTCTTGAGTTACATCTGATCTCCCCCCTGATAAAGTGCTCTCCGCCGGGCAATATGAAGGCAGCTCTCTAACTAAATGTGATTGTTTAAAGGTATAGGCAGACAGCAGTTACGTTTCTGCGAGTCGGGCTAAGGAATTTCAGTTGAGCATACAGCGGTGAGATTATAATATCAATCTCCTATGGGACCGGGTCGCATACTGACACAAGTGGGGGGACACAACAACAACTAGGTACATGGCTGCCATGACTAAATCCAGTAGGGTGATAAATATTCAGGAACTTAAATATTACACTAAGGTATACAGGCAACCAAACAAAGTGCCTAAAGAACACATAGACGAGTACTTAGAAACACTAAAGCTATGTAGAATAGACCCTACAATGCAGAAAGCTCTTGGGAAAGCAAAATCCATTTAGGAAATCTAAGCTGCAATCAAGGAGATGGCCAGAGGGAAAACACCAGGCCCGGATGGGCTCCCTGTGGAATTCTATTCCACCTTTAAATCACTATTCGCCCCACGCTTGGAAAAGGTATTTGCTGACGCGCTGCACTCTGGTCAACGACTGGCCTCCACCAGAGAAGCATTAGTGATCCTGTTACCTAAAACTAAATCTGAACTGCCCAGTACATTCACTTCCGCCCATTCTTAAACATAGATTTCAAAATCCTTAGCAAAATATTAGCCACGCGATTTGTGCCAAACATGCAAGACTTAATCCACACTGACCAAAATGGATTCATACCAACAAGATCGACCTCAGGGATCCGTAGAAGGTTCTACCATGTTTTATACCATCACACAGTCTCTACATTCCCAGACACTGTTGTGATGGCTGGAGATCTGGAAAAAGCCTTAGACTCCCTGCCATGGGACTTTCTGATTCAAGTCATGCAGAGAATGGGATTAAGGAATGAAGGCTCCAGTGAGTATAGTTGCTCTATACCGGCCCCAGAGCTAGAGTCAGAACTGGAGGAGTAGTCTCAGCACCGTATGACATTTACAGAGAGACTAGGCAGGGCTGCCAGTTATCCCCTCTGTTGTTCGGCCTAGCTATCGAACCTTTAGCAGAACAGCTTAGGCAGGAGGGGTCGAGGCAGGGACTAATACTGGAGGGGAATGTATATAATTTCTTTTGAAGCAGATGATATACTACTATATTTGAGGCGGGGCGCCCAAGGAGTGACTTTTGCAATGAATATACTGAGGGACTTTGCAAACCTGACAAGACTGAGATACTACCTCCAAAACCCATGTCTTTCCGATCATGCCTTCACTGCCCGAGCCGATAACACTCCCGGCAGGAATCAACTGGGCCCCTGGCTCCTTTAAATACTTGGACATAGAGGTGTTCCATGATCAAATGGAAACCTTGGCCACGTAACGCACTCCCTTAAAACATATATTTAATTCTAGCGCTCCCTCAAACTCACAGTTATGGCTTGAGTGGCACTATCTAAAATGGTCGTACTCTTAAGGCCACTATACTTCTTCGTTAATCCCCATCTTGATCCCCAGAAAATGGTTCAGAGAGTTGGACTCTATGCTAAGAGACCTGATTTAGGAGGAGGGGTCGCCAAAGAGTATAACTGGCAGTGCTACTGAGGTCACAGATTCTGAGGCCTACTACCTAGCAGCGCAGTGCCTTGCTCAGTGGTTGGATGTGAAAGGTCAGGAAAGCTTAAGACCCTCTGCACGAGCGGTCAACAAGAGGAGATTGCTATCAAAATTAGTGTACCCAAAAGGTACAGATACAAGCCCCTGGCACGCTATTACAGGTTGCGCTGAAATACTGGAAAATAAGCATGCGCCATACAGCGTGGACCCCCCCTATAAATGCCAGACCTTCCCTTGGCCTACCTAGGGATGACATCCCCTTCCTATTTGCGGAAGCTCGGTTGCGAGAGTGGCAACAGCAGGCATACTGACGGCCTGTGACTTATCAGGAGGGAGAACTGATCCCCCTTGAAGACTTCATCACGCACTCTGACTTGCCTCTGGGCCAATTCTTAAATTATCACACAATGATGGGGACCTTTAGGTCACTGTGGGGAAGAGGCAGACGCGAACCTGACACGCATGCTTTGATGCAAGCAGTGGTGATGCTTGGGTTGGCAAGAAATTTAGTAAAATGGCTATACAGAGCATTCAGGGAGATGATAGTAAAGCCCCTGAATCACTTACAAAAGAAATGTGGAGACTTTATATGCAGGGAGATGACTGAGGCAGACTGGGGCAAAGCCCTGAACTGCCCAAAGAAAGATTTTAGGATTTCAAACTTCACGTACACACAATTCAACTTCCTGCACATGACTTACCTCACCACACAAATACTTAACATCATGTACGGTACTGGGGAGCAGCAGTGCCCTAGATGTGGGACCCCCGACGTGGGGTTTACATACATGGTTTGGGATTTTCCAGGCCTACAGGAGTATTGGCACCAGATTGTGGAGACATTAAATGATGTGCTGTTCTGCTCATTGTCCTTCATGGCAGAGGTCTGTCTCCTGGGTCACTTCCCACGACCTAAATCCAGGTAGTTTTGTGGATTTTGTGCCAATACTGGCAAGAAGATGCATAGCCCTCCATTGGCAGGCAACAATAAGACCTAAAACGCAGGACTGTGAAGAAGCTGTTTTTGCCTGGGCCAGAGCAGAAGAAACAGCGCTGATAGAGGAGGACAACTGAGGCATGAGACGCCACCCAATAGCATTGTGACTGTGGTCGAAAGTGCTGAGGGCCTAGGATAGCAGGGGAGGAGAAGACGGGGAGAGCTCCCAGACAACATACAGAATGACAACTCACAAGTGAATGCCCCAAACTTCCCTCAACTGAACCCAACACCAGGGAGTAGCCAACCCATTTGAAATCTCACCCATTCCCCCAACCAGACATGAATACGGATGACCCTCATATGTTGGAGTGAAACTAGATATAGAATAATGGAATCTACAACGACCACATAGATACCAGACATCTGAATGCTTTATGTTTTGATTGTTTACTATGTTACACATTTTATTGTTTTACTATAATAAAGATTTCTACAAAAAGGCACTATTCCTGCCTCCCCTAAGACATAATGAGAGAACAAGGGACTGAATGTAACATCATATCGATATTCTAGTAGGGTGAAATGCAATATCATGACGATTTAACCCAGATATGCCTAAATACTCCCTGAACTGCATACCCAATTGAATTGTATTTCTTTAATAAAAGGCCTAATTGTAGATGCAAAGTTTTCTTTCACTCGTCTTGTCGACAAGAAATTCCAATAAAAAGATATTTAAAAAAATAATAATTATTTAGTTTATCTCATTCACAATAGGACAGAGGTAATATGTGGGAAGACGCCATAAAAAGGCAACCGACCAACGAAAACCCTCACTCTTAACCCTTCCTCGTGAAACAAATGCTCATAACATACATACATACATTATCCACACTCACTTTGAGTGGGAGTTCACATCCGAGGGCCATCTGTTAGCAGTGCTAGGCTTCTTTGCCAACCAGCACCCTAAAGACATGAAGCACGTCAAGCACACTGGAGTAAAACACAGGGCGGGCCAGAGGAACGTAGATGTCAGGATGTTGCGGCCTTTCCATGGGATACAAGTATGTATGTCTGTATTTGTATATTATATACATATATATATACACGTGCATCAATACACTGTGGTTGGGCCACTAATAAAGCGTTTGAGCTTCACACATTTATCTGGCTCCTCTGACAATGACCTAATGGACACTGGAGCCAAACAAGCTCTTCTGTCACGTGGTTATTTATTGCCGATCCTGCTGCCATTTTGGGCTAAAGAACGAAACAAAGTTGTCCAACTGGCGCTGACCTCTAGAAACCTTTTCCCAAGGAGCAACCAGTCTTTTCCAGTATTCTGACTAAATGATTGTGCTGGCTGCATGATAGTGTGGGTGGCTGGATTTTCATAAAGCGGGGCAAGAGTAGAGCGTGTTTTTACTGTCATCAGAATAACAATGGCTGAGTTGAGAGTCTCATTCTGTAACTAAGGAATTCACGTTCTAATGGACTGCTTCAAATGTAAATTTATTTAATAAGATGGCCTGAACGTTGGCATAGTTTGCCTGCTTTGATTGGTGAGTCTGGATGAAGCAGGTCAAAAGTGATAAATTCATGGCCACAGCCTAAATGTCTTGGTCCATAGCAAGTGAGAACAGCAAGATGTTGCTCTAAATGTCTTTAAAGCTGTTGGATATTGGTACTTTCCAATAGGCTGAAGAAGGCTTCCTTCGTGATGTTGATGTATTCAAAGCTAGGGAGGGTGGAATTAGAGGAATATATGTTTGTATCTGGACAAGGCAATAGTGATCAGGTCAGCCACTCTGGAGATTAAGTTGTGGGTAACAAGATCAGGCTATCAGGCTTTTAACTATGTAGTAGAGCATTGTGGCTGCTGTGCATTATGGTGAAAAGTAATAATGAAGCATTAAGCATTTTTGTTACCTTTATACAAACGAAGGCGACATTATATACAACTGAAAAACCTGATTAAAAAAAAAAGATTTTAACATAAAAAATGTCTTCTCGTCTTTTTCTACTTGTACTGCTGGCAACTTCTTCCTGCCTGTTCTAATGCTTGTTTGTTATAATTTTTTTTGTTATGGGGGAGCAGGACATAAATAACGGGGGAGTGGAGTTTGGAAAACAGTAATTTAATTAGAGCAAAAGCAGGGGACGGACGCTAGGGGAGAATCAACAGAAGCCAGATTCCAAGGGCAGACTGACGTGATGCTTCGGTGGTGCGCTGATGCAAAATGGTGGTGGTGAATGATGTTTGGTGCTCAGGTGGTGACACTATATTGTCTGCATTAGAGGTACGTTGTGGACTGTGGAGTTGAAATATATTGTTTGGTGTGTAATTATGAGGTGGTTATTGGAAATGGGTGGAGTTGAATTGTGTGGCCTAGAACTGTGGTGTTGAGTGAAATTATGCTTAGTGAAATTGTGTCATGGTGTGGAGTGCATTTCTGTTGATTGGTGGTATGTGGTATAGAGTGCATTTATGTGGGGTGTATTTATGTTGCATTGAGTACAGTGCAATTATGTGGTGCATAGTTACGTGGTACTGAGTGGTATTATGTGGAGTGTATTTATGTTGCATTTAGTAGAGAGTAATTATGTGGTGTGTAATTATGTTGTACTGAGTGGTATGTGGAGTGTATTTATGCTGCATGGAGTAGAGTGTAATTATGTGGCGTGCAATTATGTGCCACAGTGGTATTATGTGGGGTGTATTTATGTTGCATTAACTAGAGTGTAATTATGTGGTGTGTAATTATGTGACACTGAGTGGTATTATGGGGAGTGTATGCTGTATTCAGTAGAGTAATTAATTGGTGTGTAATTTTTGGCACTGAGTGGTATTATTTGGAGTGTATGTTGCATTGAGTGCAGTGTAATTATGTAGCATATAATTATGTGGCACTGAGTGGTATTGTGTGGAGTGCATGTTGCATTCAGTAGAGTGTAATTATGTGACGTGTAATTATGTGGCACCGGGTGGTATTATGGGGCGTGTATGTTGTATTCAGTAGAGTGTAATTATGTGGTGTGCAATTATGTGGCACTGAGTGGTATTTGGAGTGTATGTTGCATTGAGTGCAGTGTAATTATGTAGAATATAATTAGGTAGCACTGTGCGGTATTATGTGGAGTGTATTTATGTTGCATTGAGTAGACTAATTATGTGGTATGTAATTATGTGGCACAGAGTGGTATTATGGGGAGTGTATGCTGCATTCAGTAGAGTAGTTATGTGGTGTGTAATTATGTGCCACTGAGTGGTATTATTTGGAGTGTATGTTGCATTGAGTGCAGTGGAATTATGCAGCAAATAATTATGGGGCACTGAGTGGTATTGTGTGGAGTGCATGTTGCATTCAGTAGAATAATTATGTGGCGTGTAATTATGTGGCACTGAGTGGTATTGTTTGGAGTGTATGTTGCATTGAGTGCAGTGTAATTATGTAGCAAATAATTATGTGGCACTGAGTGGTATTGTGTGGAGTGCATGTTGCATTCAGTAGAGTAATTATGTGGCATGTAATTATGTGGCACTGAGTGGTATTGTTTGGAGTGTATGTTGCATTGAGTGCAGTGTAATTATGTAGCAAATAATTATGTGGCACTGAGTGGTATTGTGTGGAGTGTATGTTGCATTCAGTAGAGTAACTATGTTGTGTGTAATTATGCATAACTGAGTGGAATTATGAGGAGTGTATTTATGTTGCATGGAGTACAGTGTAATTATGTGACAACAAACACAGGATATATTACGCTCATTTACAAACTCGAACGATGTTGCCCAGTTCAAAAGTTGGCAGCTCAAACAGTGAAGACACATACTTTCCAAATTCTTAAAACTGGGCCTTTTTTTGTAAACTCGCCCAAAAAACATGAGCATTCACGCATAGTAAAACAGTGCCAAAGTTTTAAAAAAGTGAGCATGATTTGATGGCTGGGCACTTAAAGATTAATTTGAGGCTTTTGTAAACAGAAACATGGAAGGGGGAGCTTTTGTAAACAGAAACAAGGAAGGGGGAGGCGCAAAAGTGTGGATGGGAACTTAGGGGAAGGGGGGGGGGGGGGGAGTGTGAGTAAGTGATCGTAAACAAAAGGCTTTGCTGAGGGGGAAACAGGAATAAAGGAGGAGGGCCATGTCTGGCTTATGCCACACTAGCGCCGCTGGTCTGTTTCCTGCTGACACGAGCACCATCTGTTTGCAATTACCACCAATGCGATAATTGGAGACAGATAAGGTTGAAGCTCGTACCCGCGGACCCTAGGCCATCCAACAAACAAGGCGGGACAATCACCCACTTTGCACCAATTGCGTGCTGTGTTTTTAAAAAAAAGACACATGCACAAGACAATTTTGGGCTCTGAAAAAATAAAACGCACGCACGAGCGTGTGTTCAGAGCTCAAAAGCCCTCCCCCAAATGCCTCGCAGAGCATGCGGTGGCTCAGGCGAGACCTAAAAAAGAGGCAGCATAGGCAACCAGTTTTCAGAACAACTCTTGCATAAAAGCTTGTGCAGGGCTATTTTTTATGACAGATGAAACCTCGTTCTCTAGTGGAACATAATATAAATTATACATTGCAAGTTACTGTATATCTTAAGGAAAGTATGTGTATCTCCCTCCTATTTGTGGCTAGAAGACCTTGTAGTAAGTGGCCATTGTAATAAATGTACCAAAGGTTTACATTCTTCTAGGTTTCTCAAACAAACAGACTGTGATCATTCAGAGTCTCCCAAAAGGTATGGCTGTCAAAGGGTGAATAATAATCAATTTTCTGATTTCTGTGTTTGTCTGTCCTAAAGAATCAGAGGGTGGATGATATTCTGAAGATTGTTACTGGCAGGTCACGATACCACAGTGAAAATGTTAGTTTTTTTTCTGCATGGAATTTCTGTACATCTAGAAACAGAATTAAAATAACAAAGAATAGCACAAAGAAAATTGATAATATCCATGGGCAAAATAAAGCTAGAAAGAAAATAATTAATACAAAATAAAAGAAAACAATGCAAATAAAAAAAATCAATAAATAGGATTACAGAAATGTGAAAGAGGGACTATTTTCCTCAGAATTAATTAATCTGAGTCAAGCTGTTTAGACAATAAGTTATACCATAGACTGCAAACTGTGCATCTAGCGTACAGCGCTGTTTATTCACATAACTGTAGGACAAACAGTATATGAGGGTACAAATTATGGTACACTAAGGTCACATTATATAAAACAACTGTAAAATGTAGACAATTTCAACAAGACTCCATTCATGTTTGCCTGGGTCCAAGCAAAACACGTAAAAAAAAACTTCAACAAAATAATGAAAATAAATGTATTCTGATAAGTCCTTTGATAGGGCAGCCCAGTCGCTCTGGTCTCTTTGCCTGGCACTAGGGCCCATCTGACAGGTGTGAATTTTGACTCTTGGACCTGAACGGTTTACCAGTGCTTCTTCTAGACAGAGCTGTAATATACCCCACATGACCCATCAGTTTAAACAACAAGCATTTGCAATGCAATAGGTCTTGCATGCTGAAGGTTTGAGCTATTGGCGTTGCTAATAATAATGAAACACCCACCAATAGCTCAAACTTTCAGTAATGCAAGCGCAATTACATTGTAAATCAATCACAGCACTCTCGCTTTAGCTGTAAACATCTTAAGCTAAAGAGCGGGTGCAGCTATTGCTTCAAAAGTAAAGAAATGGAAAAAGAAAACTGTTGATTGCTTTACTCTTAAACCAATCGCTGCACCCCCGCTTGAGCTTAAGATGTTTAAAGCTAATGTGTGGGTGCCGCCTTTGTAACCAAAGAAAATAAAGACAACAAAAAAAAGTGCGCGCCCGCTTCGGATCACAACTAACCAAAAGAGAGGCGCGGCAGTCATTATTCCAGCAATGGCGTGCTGCACTGAAAAAATTAATTTAAAAAAAGCATTGCGGAACAGCGTCTCCTGCCTGCAACAGGACAAAGCTATTTAAGATAATAGTGCTCCGAGCCTGTAATAAAAAACATAACGAGT
Organism: Lissotriton vulgaris; assembly: GCF_964263255.1. Lineage (NCBI taxonomy): Eukaryota > Metazoa > Chordata > Amphibia > Caudata > Salamandridae > Lissotriton > Lissotriton vulgaris. The sequence continues at coordinate 482,864,397 of NC_141693.1, read as the reverse complement.
AGCCACACATGCAACAGGGAGTGTGCTCATGGGAGGTTACAAGAAGAGAAAAGGTGGTCCTAAAGTGGGACTACTAAGCTTATTGTCCAATGAAAAGCCACCATTTACATAAATAAGACAGTGGCAGGAGCCAATTAAAAAGATGGGTGGAAACTGGATGGAGCTTCATGCACATATCTTGAATACAGTATGTCTCTAAGAGGGAGCTCAATGGCTGCATAGGCAAGACCTAAGAGAGTACAGACTGAAACTACCCTGGCAACAGAGGGAGCGTGAAAGGGAGCATGCAATACATGCAGGTACACGAACATCTTTGGAATAGAAAACATTAACACACCAGAACACGTCAATCTCTTGAAACATAGTTCACAGTGAATAAAGTAAATTAACAGTAAAGCATCTGCAACATTTTTTTTAAAAAATCTATTAATACATAATCGACCACCTATGTAGCGGTTAACACATTGTATTTCCACAGTGTTGCTTCAATATTCCTTTATACTGTATGTAGACCCTTTGCTAATTCTGCTAACTCCTACTATAGTGGTTCTGTTTTAAAAGTAACTAAAAGCCTGCCACGTGTAGACTTTCCTCTATGGTAGTTGGCATTGCATTTGTACTCTAATGCCTTGGCAGTTATCCCATAGGGGCATATTAGCAGAGCTGGGCCCATTTCAGATTGGTTTCAGAGTTAAGAACCCCTATAAGTGGTCCTGTTTACTGAAGACTGTCAGATGGCTCCGTATTAATAAGGTGTCTCTCAATCTGCAAACACAAAGGGGGGAGTTAAAGTAAATATAAACGATTGCGGATGAGGAGGAAATGAGTAGGACAGAGGGCAATGGGAGTAACACTAAAAGGTGACAAAAACACAGTAGTTAGGGGAGAAGCACACAAGAGAAAGTGCAACATGAAGCGTGGGGAGAAGCACACGATCATGGAGTATTCAAGCAAAAAGAAACAAGCATTTACAATGCAATGGTCTCGGCAGCATTAAAGGTAGAGAGAGCTATTGGCATTGCTCATGATTTTTTTTTTTTTATAATAAATAAATGGCACTGTCATTTACATTGCCAATAGCTTCATCGCTTTCATATGCGAGACCTATTGCATTAGCACCCACACACAGAGTAAGAAGTTGATAGTGAGTAGGAGAGAGTTATTAGTAAAGAGTATTAGAGAGAGCATCGGAGCTGTGTTAATAAGAACAGCTGTGAGCCCGTGCCTGATGTGCATCATCAGAGCTGTGTGAATAATAACTGCGTCAGCCCCGTGCCTGAGGTGCATCATCAGAGCTGTGTGAATAATAACAGCTGTGAGCCCCTGCCTGAGGTGCATCATCAGAGCTGTGTGAATAATAACAGCTGTGAGCCCGTGCCTGAGGTGCATCATCAGAGCTGTGTGAATAATAAGTGCGTCAGCCCCGTGCCTGAGGTGCATCATCAGAGCTGTGTGAATAATAACAGCTGTGAGCCCCTGCCTGAGGTGCATTATCAGAGCTGTGTGAATAATAACAGCTGTGAGCCCGTGCCTGAGGTGCATCATCAGAGCTGTGTGATTAATAACTGCGTCAGCCCCGTGCCTGAGGTGCATCATCAGAGCTGTGTGAATAATAACTGCGTCAGCCCCGTGCCAGAGGTGGATCATCAGAGTTGTGTGAATAATACCAGCTGTGAGCCCGTGCCTGAGGTGCATCAGAGCTGTGTGAATAATAACAGCTGTGAGTCCGTGCCTGGGGTGCATCATCAGAGCTGTGTGAATAATAACTGCGTCAGCTCCGTGCCTGAGGTGCATCATCAGAGCTGTGTGAATAATAGCAGCAGGCAGCCCCTGCCTGAGGTGCATAATCAGAGCTGTGTGAATAATAACAGCTGTGAGCCCCTGCCTGAGGTGCATCATCAGAGCTGTGTGAATAATAACAGCTGTGAGCCCGTGCCTGAGGTGCATCATCAGAGCTGTGTGAATAATAAGTGCGTCAGCCCCGTGCCTGAGGTGCATCATCAGAGCTGTGTGAATAATAACTGCGTCAGCCCCTGCCTGAGGTGGATCATCAGAGTTGTGTGAATAATACCAGCTGTGAGCCCGTGCCTGGGGTGCATCATCAGAGCTGTGTGAATAATAATTGCGTCAGCCCCGTGCCTGAGGTGCATCATCAGAGCTGTGTGAATAATAGCAGCAGGCAGCCCCTGCCTGAGGTGCATCATCAGAGCTGTGTGAATAATAGCAGCAGGCAGCCCCTGCCTGAGGTGCATCATCAGAGCTGTGTGAATAATAGCAGCAGGCAGCCCCTGCCTGAGGTGCATCATCAGAGCGGTGTCATTAATAACTGCGTCAGCCCCGTGCCTGAGGTGCATTATCAGAGCTGTGTGAATAATAACAGGTGTGAGCCCCTGCCTGAGGTGCATCACCAGAGCTGTGTGAATAATAACAGCTGTGAGCCCCTGCCTGAGGTGCATCATCAGAGCTGTGTGAATAATAACGGTGTCAGCCCCGTGCCTGAGGTGCATTATCAGAGCTGTGTGAATAATAACTGTGTGACCCCGCAATAGCCCAGTGCGAGTGCTGTTTGAGCCAACCACTTCGATACCGTGGTCTGTGGATTTTTATTGACAACGCGCAACCCCTTCCATCTATGCTACACATGAGAGAGGTCGTAAGGGGGGTCCGCAAGTGTAAAGCCCTAACTCTGTCTGACCTTCTGTGTTGAGGACGCAAGCCTCCCGGGCCGATGGGAAGGAGCCCGGAGCCAAACAAACTATGAAGCATTAAACACTACGAAAACCGCCTTCCTTCCCAGCCTGGGCAGGGACCTGGGGGCAAACAACGGCGGCCCTCTCAGCGCCCACACGAGCTGCTGAAAATTGATTCACGATTGTAGCACGCAGGGCCATACCGCAGCTAGTGTCCCAGCCCTGGGTTGCCCCAGCTCGCTCGAGGCGCTCGCTGCCATGCTCCATATGAAAGATGGGGGGGGGGGTCGCCATGCGGGCCTCCCCACGCGGTGGAAAGGGGCAATGCCTGCACATGATAACCTCTCCAGGGACAGCGTGGGCCATACCGCAGCTAGTTTCCCAGCGCTGGGTTGCCCCAGCTCGCTTGAGGCGCTCGCTGCCATGCTCCATATGAAAGAGAGGTGGGGGGGGGTCGCCATGCGGGCCTTTCCACGCGGTGGAAAGTGGCAATGCCTGCACATGATAACCTCCCCAGGGACAGCGTGGGGCAGGGGAAAGCAGTGAAACGCTAGCACGCACGTGTCGCGACAAAATCAAGCCACAGAGGAAGATTCAGACGAACGCCTTGGGATTGGGTCACGCGCGTGAACTGTCTACGTTACAAGCTCACGCGCCCGACCCAATCCCAAGGCGCGCGTCTGAATCCGCCTCTGCCATAGACAATGCTGCGTGCGTGGCCAGCTCTGTTCTCACTCCTTGTCCGGTCTTGTCGGCTGAGCCGACAACTATGGTTCTCTGGCGAGAACGCGCTTCTAGCCGAGACCCAAAAACTAGTTTTCCAAAAGTGAGCAGTGGAAAGACAGAAGCCAGCCAGAGAGATGGTAAAGAGGCTATGCTGCACATAGGAGGGACTAATGTAAAATGGACAGGCTCGGACAAGGAGAGTCATCATAAGAAGCAAGCAAATGAGAGTGGCAAATCCATGGTAAGCAATGGGCAGGCTCTAAGCACACGTCATTTTCTTGGTAAGCCCACAATAAGTGTTTCTGAACAAGACAGCTTAAGCTGTCTGCAGGATGCACATTAAGGACAGTTACAAGTTGTATGAGTCACATAGTATCCATATTGGTCGGCATTATATGATAAGAGTGCCTGGTTAGAGATACACAAAGACTGAATTTAAAATATAAAGCAGTGGTTGTGTATATTAATACATAAGACATTGTTATGACCCTAATGAGCACTTTTCAGCAACCTTACAATTATGACTGGTTAAGAACAAGCATCTGCAATGCAATAGGTCCCGCATTTACGAGCGTCTGAACTACGGGCATTGAAATGCCTTTTATTTATGTTTTGTTTTTAGAACATACAAAAAGGCATTGTCATTTACAATGCCAATATCTTAAACTCATGCAAATGCAAGTTCTATTGCATTCCAAATGCTTGAGTTGCCCCCTTCTGTCTCCCATGTCCCCTGCAAAGCTCCCCGTTTGGTACGAATTAAATAAACAAGCCAGTGGTCACAACTGCACACGAGAGGCCCTCCTGCAGTAAGAGAAGCTCAAAGAAAATAGTGCTTACAGACTAAAGACGACGTACCGTGCAACAATGGAAATGAAAGGGCAAGTCCTCGTGGTAGGTTACAAATGATAAAAAAGCGGTACTATGGAGGGACTAACAAGCCCAATAACAAAACCAGAAGCCAGCATTTATGAAGGACAATGACACAGGCCTATGACAAATATGCTGAAGAGAGGGAGGGGCATCAAGTACATACTCAAATACAGCATGGCTCGCAAAGCAGCGCATGCGCTGCCCAGGCTCGTCCTAAAAAAAGAAACTTTCAGTGGGAATGCACCTTCTCGGTGTCGGTTCATAGATCAGTGTTATATCAGGAGGGGACAAGCCCGGGTAGAGGGCGTCTGCCCACTTTTCCACAGGGTGGACGCTGTCTTCCCTGCCAAGGAGTTGGTCCCCATAGAAATCTACTGAACTTGTCCCTGTGTCATTTTCAGACACCGAGACACATTCCGCAGCGCCTGCACTTTGTCTGCTTGCATTCCAAGCAGCAACGTGCAGGTGAGGGGGCATGGTTATTTTAAATTCCAGCTGAGCCCAAAACAAAGTTAAGGGGCCATCTAGCCTCCTTTTGATGGATCCTGGCTGGGAGCCATCTAAAACCTCACACCTAGCTGCAAAAGCAATGGAGGAAAAACGACAGCTCACAGCTGGTTTACACTTCACAGATACTTAAGAAAGCCATGCTTTTGACTTCCTTCAATCCCTGCATATAAAGCAAAAGTATGCACTTTGAGAATGTCCGATGTGTTGGTCTGTCCCAGTGTTTACACAAATAATTTAACAGCTTCCGTGCAGCCGCGATTCTGCGCCTGTGCGGCAAAATCTGAAGTGGGCGGGTTCATGACGGCCCCCAGCCGTCATCCGCACACGCCACCGCAGTGCATGACGGACGGGGGCCGCCATCAGAACGCAAGGGGTTAAATACATCAAAATAGAGGTATTTCTTTTATAGTGCTAGTCATCCCAATCCAGGGTGTCGGAGAGTTTTACATCACACGTACACATTATTCCTTGGCAATAAATTGTGTGTGTAAATCAATGTACAGGATGAGGTACATAAGACAGTGAGGGGTACAAGGTGTAGGTGTCACATGTCCTTTATAGCTCACTGTGCTAAATTGGAAGGATTACAATTTATGAACTGCATGTAATAAAAGGATCTCAGAGTTAACAGCAGTAACCCACTTATCGATCTACATAAAATAAAAAATGTTGTCAAGCGATATGCTTTGCAGGAGATATATAACTATCTATGCTACTTTGATTCAAAACTGGAACTAGACAAAAACACAGCTGTCTCCAGCAAGTGCACTAAAATCTCAGAGCATGTGTCGCACCGGTGGGGGCGGACTAGAGCAAAAAAAACTGTGACCAAGAGGTTGAACACAGGCCCCTGCAGCAGACGCCTTTGTTCACTGAGCCACCATACCCGGCATACACACATCTTTCTCTCTGTCTCGCTCTCTCTCTATATATATATCTCCCTCCCTCCCTCTCTGTTTCTGTCTCCCTTTCTGTCACCATCTCTCTCCCTGTCTCACTCACTGTATGTCTGTCTCCCTCCCTCTCTCCCTCCCTCCCCCCTCCCCCTCCCCCTCTCTCTCTCTCCCTCCCTCCCCCCTCCCTCCCTCTCTCTCCCCCCTCCCTCCCTCCCTCTCCCCCCTCCCTCCCTCCCTCTCTCCCACTCCCCCCTCCCTCCCTCCCTCCCACTCCCCCTCCCTCCCTCCCTCTCTCCCACTCCCCCTCCCTCCCTCCCTCTCTCCCACTCCCCTTCCCTCCCTCGCTCTCTGTCTGTCTACCTCTGCCGGACTCCCTCCCTCCGTCTCCCTCTATCTGTCGCTTTCCTTTGTCTGTCTCCCTCCCTCTGTCTCCTCCTCTCTCCCTCTGTCCGTCTCCCTCCCTCTGTCTTGCTGTCTGTCTGTCTCCCTTCCCGTCTGTCTCCCTCCCTCTGTCTGTCTGTCTGTCTGTCTCCCTCCCTCTGTCTGTCTGTCTCCCTCCCTCTGTCTGTCTGTCTCCCTCCCTCTGTCTGTCTCCCTCCCTCTGTCTGTCTCCCTCCCTCTGTCTGTCTGCCTCCCTCCCTCTGTCTGTCTGTCTCCCTCCCTCCCTCTGTCTGTCTCCCTCCCTCTGTCTGTCTCCCTCCCTCTCTCTGTCTCCCTCCCTCTCTCTGTCTCCCTCCCGCTGTCCGTCTCCCTCCCTCTGTCTTGCTGTCTGTCTGTCTGTCTGTCTCCCTCCCCTTCTGTCTCCCTTCCTCTGTCTGTCTCCCTTCCTCTGTCTGTCTGTCTGTCTGTCTCCCTCCCTCTGTCTGTCTGTCTCCCTCCCTCTGTCTGTCTCCCTCCCTCTGTCTGTCTGTCTCCCTCTGTCTGTCTGTCTCCCTCCCTCTGTCTCCCTCCCTCTGTCCGTCTCCCTCCCTCTGTCTGTCTGTCTCCCTCCCTCTGTCTGTCTGTCTCCCTCCCTCTGTCCGTATGTCTCCCTCCCTCTGTCTGTCTGTCTCCCTCCCTCTGTCTGTCTCCCTCCCTCTGTCTGTCTCCCTCCCTCTGTCTGTCTCCCTCCCTCTGTCTGTCTCCCTCCCTCTGTCTGTCTCCCTCCCTCTGTCTGTCTCCCTCCCTCTGTCCGTCTCCCTCCCTCTGTCCGTCTCCCTCCCTCTGTCCGTCTCCCTCCCTCTGTCCGTCTCCCTCCCTCTGTCTTGCAGTCTGTCTGTCTGTCTGTCTGTCTGTCTGTCTCCCTCCCCGTCTGTCTCCCTCCCTCTGTCTGTCTCCCTCCCTCTGTCTGTCTGTCTCCCTCCCTCTGTCTGTCTCCCTCCCTCTGTCTGTCTCCCTCCCTCTGTCCATCTCCCTCCCTCTGTCCGTCTCCCTCCCTCTGTCCGTCTCCCTCCCTCTGTCCGTCTCCCTCCCTCTGTCCGTCTCCCTCCCTCTGTCTTGCAGTCTGTCTGTCTCCCTCCCCGTCTGTCTCCCTCCCTCTGTCTGTCTCCCTCCCTCTGTCTGTCTCCCTCCCTCTGTCCGTCTCCCTCCCTCTGTCCGTCTCCCTCCCTCTGTCCGTCTCCCTCCCTCTGTCCGTCTCCCTCCCTCTGTCTTGCAGTCTGTCTGTCTCCCTCCCCGTCTGTCTCCCTCCCTCTGTCTGTCTCCCTCCCTCTGTCTGTCTGTCTCCCTCCCTCTGTCTGTCTGTCTCCCTCCCTCTGTCTGTCTGTCTCCCTCCCTCTGTCTGTCTCCCTCCCTCTGTCTGTCTTCCTCTGTTTCCCTCCGTCTCCCTACGTCTGTCACCTCACCCCAACTTCCTGGGCACACACACAGCTACACCTGAGTACTTAACAGGTCTTTAAAAGACCATTTACTTGTTAATGAGGCTTTGTTGTGAATCACCCGGCCCCCATAGAGCAGTGTATCTCGGAGTCCGCGCTGTTGCGGCGGTTTTTGCTGACACTCTTTATTTTTTTTTTATTTTTTTAAACACCAGTACAATGTCTGCAAGGTCCGCGGGCCACCAAGGAAGGCTTGCCAGGCCGTACTAGGAGTACCCAGGATCTAGAGGTATCTTACCATTAGTATTCCCTGAGATTTATTGGGCACCCAAAGATCTATGCACCAAGTGCCTTGACTCCATAATGTATTTCAAAATACAGACTTTGTAGCCAATTAAGCAATAACAGATTTACTGCCACTTTTCTCCATTTGGCCAATTTGCTTGTGGCGCTGTTTAAAACAAATAAATGTATAAATTGAGTCCCAGATTTTGCGTTGGGTTTGCATCACTTTTTTTGGAACTAGGGCATAAAATTGTATTTGTTAAATATTGTAATGTGCCTAAATGCATTTGTGATAAACCTACTAAATATGTGTGTATACTCTTAAGATCTACTGTCAATTCCTGTGAGGTCAAGGGTTGTGATGCCTCTTCCTGTGATGCTACATTTGATGTCACGCGCTGTGATAGCATAATGCCTGACTTGATTAGGCCCCCCACTTCTTTTTAAGGACTTGGGCACGATTAGGATTACAATTTATTAACTACAACTAATAAAAGGATATGTATCAAAAGCAGTAGCGCATTTATCTACATAAATTGCAAATCGGAGATCAACATGTTACTCGTAGTGCTCGGCAGGAGCACATTAACTTTTAGGAGTCAAACTGTGCCTAGGCAATACACAGATCTCTGCAGAAGGTAACCACGCGATGTACCGTACTGTTATCGTTAGCCCTTGAAAATAACTGGGCACACCAAGATCGCTGCAGCAGGTTTCCTAATCGCATAAGATATTTTTAAAATGCAGCCTCTTTGTTACCAAACAAGTAAGCCAGCCAGAACACACCTTCTGTCACAATTGTCCTAGTAGCTAATTTCTTTACGACAGTTTTGTTTTTTAATATATGCATACGTTAACTATAGTACCCCCTTTTCAAGACTCCATCCTCTTTTCTCAGCAACACCAGATCCCAAAATATTTTCCATTAAAAGTACCACATTTTTTTTTACATTAGAGACTAGCACTCGCCCACTTTTCCGAGAACTTTTCTACAGTAAGTCTCAAGTATTCTAACACTAGACCGCGCATTTGGAAGGAACGTCACTTGAAGAAGCCATGTTAGGGGTAGGCGCATCAATCAATGCACTAAGATACAACCTCTGAAATGCCGCTACACATGGAAAAGCAAGCCGTAGGTTGTTTCAGAAACACGTGCAATGAATCGTTGAGTGGAAGGAGGGAGTGACAAAATCGCCTACCTCTTACACCCGAATGTGACCCCATTCTCGTGGTGTCTCTTCAGCCGTAGCCAATGACACTTCACACGCAGCGACTTGTTTCTGAATGTGCTGAAGGGCAAGTGGATGCAACACCGCGAGAGTGTTGTTGGTATCGCGAGAGTTGTAGCTGTCTAGCAGCCGCCAATAGGGTGAGGCCAGTTAACGTCACAGTTAAAGACACAGGTCTGCAGTTGGAAACTTCAATTTTGAACGCTTAGTCCATATTGTTTGATCGTGCGAACGCTATAAATAAACATGGTTAACGTTCCCTCTTTCTATTAGATGTTGATCCAATTCGTTGCTCGCATGTGTGGCTTTGCCTGCCTTACATGTAAGGTTAGTTAGTCTGTTGCACAGTTCTGGCTTCTAACCGAGACCACCGAACGAAAATCGAGTGTAGTCTCAAGCACTATGGAGTTAATTTTTCAGCGAGTTCTAACCTGGCTCTAGAGTTTACATTAGTTTCAGGATGTAATCGGATGTTGCGCATCCCACCTACTATGTACTTTAGAAAGTATCAATAAATACAAGCATTTTGTAGAGTTGTCTTTAATCACTTTCTTACTGTGTGTCCCTTTTAGGCTCCTTTTTCCCCTCACGCGCCTTCCCTGCCCTTTGTGACATTAGCAGCCTGGCATTCTAGAATGACAGGTGATACTCAAGCTGCAGCCCTACCAAGTGACACGCATCAGGCGTGACACTAGCGCATTTCAGTGTGGTGGTCCGCACCACAGCACTGAAATGCATTGTCACGCATTATAGTGCCACTTCAACTGACACGTGGAGTGCTGCTAAAATGCGTATGGTCGACTAAGCAAGCTATGAGCATGGTGGCACTTTTCACAGCATGCAGAGGCTAAGAGGTGCTCGCAGATCTGTGAGTACTGCAATGCTACATTGAATGCAAGTGTTGTAGACACACACCACCCTCGGCCGACACACGTGGTGCCTAACTTAAACTGACGTCATAGTCAGTGCCCAACGGTAAAGTAGACAGACAGTGAGATTCAACCTAGAGCGCCGTCCACACTGTAATTTGTGTTGGTGCGGCGCGCCGACAGGTATTATGTAATTGCATGTTGATGGGTTCCTTAGCTTGAGGCGTGCGTTTTGGAAAAGTTTGTATTTCGAAGTCCATTAGAGTGAGGTTTATCGACAATGTGCATCAATGGAGATTAATGTGTCAGTGTGCTTTTTTGAAAAACGTGTCTGTCTTCCTGCTGGTTTTTAAATCATGACAGCTGAATATGTGATTTGTAGATCTGTTTACAAAGGTGTTAATTGTAGTGCACATTTCGGCTATGATGAAGCAGTTGTTCTCTTCCCGCGAATATTTTCCCCGCTTTCCTTTATAAGATGTTGATGTTTTGCGAGCATGTCTTTATTAAAAAAAACATGTTTATAAGCCGTTTCGCTCATGGAGCCAAACAGTGTTGTACAAATTACCATAAATAAGTGGTAACAACTTTAAAATATTTATGTTTGAATGCATTAATGAATATAATACAAACTTTAGTTGTACACACTACTAAACAGACATCATTTGCTGTTAAGCTTGAAAAGCACTCTGGGCCTTGACGAAAGTGCAGGATATCCGCCACCGTCAGCCTGTCAGCCGCGATGCGTCCATTGGGGCATAGGGGCGTAGCCCCACCAGCCACAATGGACCCGCATCGCGGCCGCCGGCTATCTATAACATTGCAACAATCAGCCTGACAGCCTCAGCCCACCGCCGGGAATTGTGCAGGGGGGGGGGGGGGGGGTGGCCTGCAGCTTGAGTGACACTCAGGCTGCAGCAGACCGTAGTGCGCAGTCCCACTGGGGAACTTACAGTGCACTGTGCGCATGCTTGGGATAGTTGCAACTATCTCAAGCTCCCCAGCGGGACCCAGGGGGACTTGTTTGCCTGCCACACCCCTGGTTTTCAAAGGGCGGCAGGGCGAGCAGCAAATATGCCCCCCTAGCCAATCCTGGCGCAGCATGCAGAGCCAGGATTGGCTGGTCCACCACGCAGCATCCATCATTGGATGCCGCGCGTGGGGGTGGCACACACTATCGAAGATTCCAGGAGAGTGCCTCTTTCGTAGCTCTGGGCACAGGGCCCAGCACCATTATCACACAGTGATATTTGTTTATAGGTTGGCACTGGCAGGTCTGAGGTAAGAAATATTTTGATGTATCTCTTATTCATTTAAGTATAAAACAACAACAAAAATCAGGACCCGAAACATTTTTTAAACAACCGTAATATCAGAAATGTATAAATAACCCGGCCACTCTAGAAATTCACAGATGTGAAATGCAGATATTTCGTGTGTGAAGTCAGCCTGTTTCCTCAGCGTCTCATCTAAAAGTGTTTCAAGGGCAGAGGAGGAAGTGAGAAGGAGGATTTGCAATGTTCAGCAGTGCATCAGTCCCAGAGGCGCCCTCTCCAGAGGCTCTTGAAGGCATGTGTACACGGGTGTAAATCATTCGCACTGCCAACCTTTGAGTGGATTGTCTTGTGTACAATGGCACTGGTGATTTCCACACAGATGTAAATGAGCGCAGGCCCTGCGCGAAAGAGCGATTATTCAATTTTTTCATCAAGCTACTTCAGAGTAATGGGCGACATATGTGTGCTTCTGTAAAATACAATGTGTTTTTTTCTGTTCTTGCTCATGCAGGTTTATATTGTAAATAAACAGGAGTCTGACGTTTGGGTATTTGGGTTTGAAAAATAACTGCTGCGCATTCGTAATCGATCTCTTTGGCTTTCGAGCAGCAGGAATTTTCCTGCGCGTTATAGAGATTTTGATAAGGCAATACCAGTCCGGAATTCAGTATGTGGAGATGTTATTATGTGACATTACAATGACAAATCTTTTTCATTACGGTAGAACCCCTGCTGTAATATAGCAGGGCCTACTTCCTGCAAAATGAAAAAAGTTGCTTTAGGTGTTGGTTACATCTGCGCTTCTTGGTGGATTTCAATGCGTGTTAGCACTCTCTCGCTGCTTGTCATGGGCGCCATGCTCAGCCGTGTTAGTTCTCTTAACAAGTAATCTGAGGCAAAGGTTGCATTCCACTCATAAAAGAAAACAGAAGTGACTTTTAAGAAGCACGTTGTAACTACCTGACACAAAGGCTAGAGGTAGCATAAATTAATTTTGCCTGGAAAGAACATCCTCTCAACACGTTCGGCATTTTGTGCACTGTATTTATGTCAAGTGATTAGTAAATTCTGAAAAATTAACTACGGGCAAGCAGCCGTGGTGCCTCATTTGTGATCTCTAATTTTCCAACAATTATACATTCTATTGAACAACCTGTCACTTTTAAAAGGGTAAACAGGAAAATCATTTGCATTAAGTGCCATTTAAGAAGTTTAAAGTTTTTATTGCTGCCCTTAGGGAAATGAGAGATAAAAAGGTCATTGCGTTTTGAGGAAACAACCTATTTGCAAGACTTGTATATTCAGTATTCTTTCGTTTGCAAAAACGCCTTTGGAAACAAGATGTCATAGAATTAATGGGGTCTTTTTGCGCAATCGGTTTTGAATTTTTCAATTAATATAAAGCAAAGAGCCTGCATATTATATTGCTTGATTTATGAAGGCTTCCCAAGCTCTGCCCCAATAGAACATGCCTGCGACTCCAATAGATGTAAAGCATGAAATACCGTGAGTTCCCCCTCACTGCACCTGTTTAAGCTCGAGTACACATGCAGGTTTTTATCCATTGCACAGTTCACATTTTCGTTGCAAAGGATGCATTTTAAAGTTCCACTTGTTTTGTATTGGAATTTATATAGCGCTTCCCATTCCTAATTGAAAACATGTTATGTATGTACCCAAATGTTAATTGAACCCATGTCAAAAGAATGATCTTCAACCACTCTTTTTTCAGTGTTAAGCATGATAGGACTGGCGCTTAGCTGTACACAGTACACGTTCAGCTCTATGCCAACTTGTACACAGTACACGTTTAGCTCTATGCCAACTTCGAATAATCCTATCACATATAGCCTACGCTAGTCATTGGCAGCTGCTGAGGACCCCCATCTAGCCCATCAATATGTGGCCTCATCAGTGATGTAACATAGGCCCCCGCAGCCCCCACGGTGTGGGGGCCCGAGCTCCAGAGGCCACATTCAGCACAGTATCCTGGCCTGAGAGCTCCTGGTTGATTCCGGAGGATGGACCATCCATTTACATTGCAAAGGGGGGCCTTAAGTTTCGTCACACCACTGGGCCTCATTACTAGTAGGGAGAGGTGTGCACCGACTACCTGCCCTCAGTAGTTTAGTTGACGGAGCAGACTTTATGCGTATGCTATAGCATTGCCCCGAGCGGGTCGCATAGTGGCAGTCCATAGGTGATAGGTTAAATGAAGCCACAGAGTGGGGAGTCCCTGGAGACGCTAGACAATTCCTGTTGAGGCAGGTATCGACACGCAAGAAGAAGGGACTTAGTTGGAGGTTCGTGTTGCTGGGGTGGCAGAGTGGCTATTCGTTGGATGTTCCCTAACCCTCAGATATGTGTAAGTGGGTTTGAGACATGATTGAATAGGCAGTGACTGAGAAAGCTGTATGGGTGAATGCTGAATAGACAATAAACTCGCTGATGACTTGCAGGCTTGGGCGGGGATGCTCGCAGACCAGCTAGACCCCCCCCCCACATGCAGCTCCCCTTAGACACTCAGGGAAATGGCGATTGATCTGAATATGCTAAATTATTCAAGCTGTGAGCTGTTGGGTTCAGGGTCTCCTCATCACATTAATGGTGATGATAGAGAAGGGGCCCTATAATGTTGCGTTATATAATGCACAGGGCCGGCTCTAGGGTGGTGCGACCGGTACCACCGCACCGGGTGCTGATTTAGAACGTGGGGCGCCTGTTTGGTGTTTGCTTGTTTATATTGTGAGTAAATGCACCTGCTGCCGCGCTCTAGCAATGTCCAGACAGCAATTAAAATGTCAAAAAAACTCAGGTGATTAATGTTCTTCCAGGCAAGATCGGAGTTTTGTCTAATAGACGTTTTGACTCGTCGAAGTTTTAATTCATGGTAAGGTAGTGCAGAGCAGAGGATTAATATGCTTGCTGCTAAGAATATGTACCATGCATATAACAGTGAATGTAATGTAAACAGGTCAGTGGGTTACTGCTTTTGTCAGAGACTTCCTTTTGTTAGTTGTAGTTTACAGTGAACTATTAACTGTCATCATCAAAGAACTGCGTGCAGACTTCAAGGTATAGATTAGTGTGTATGGATTTTTCCCCCAGACTGTCATTGTTCCAATGTTGGGAAAAGGGTTCACTGGGTACAAATCAGTTCTTGTAATTAAAGAGAGCATCAATCCATTGTGTTACATTTTAAATTCAGAGTTTGTGCTTCTCCAGACCAAGTACTCTTTAACTATACTGCCTATCAATATGGATGACATGTGAATTCACCCCTTGTTGTCGTTTGTCTTATATAACATGTCCTATACACTGTTTTACACACCTATGATTGCTAGTCTCTGTGTAATGTGTGCGTTATGTACAGTGCTGTTATGTACAGTGGTGTTCATCATTCGACTTCCTATGTTGCTGGAGTGCATTTGTTTTTTTTGCAACTGATTCTATGACTTTTTGGGGTGTATCCTCGAAAGTTTCCTGTTAATGTGGCTGACCTGCTTGCTGAAGTGCACTTTATACTTGCTTTTGAGTGAAACCAAGTATTGCTGGTTTAATTCGATTCTGTTTGCTGACTTGTGATGCACGGCTTGATGGGTGCATGCGTTTGTTTCCCTGTGACTAGTTTGTTTTGATATAATTGTCTTATTTGCAATAGTTTTCAGTACACAGTTTGCTCAATCAGTTATGATTTTGTGTGACTACCTGGATTCCTGGAGTGCCTCTGACTTCGTTCTGTTTCTTTACTTTTAGTGACTGTTGGTCCTGCGGGGAAACATTTTCAATTTATGTTGTCTTGTTTATTGGGAGCATTGCTTTTATTTTCCTTTAGTGTAATAGGCTGGCTGGTGAAGTGCACTTCCCATAGTGTGCAGTCACTTCAATTTGCCTTTAGGTGACTACCTGGCTTGATGGTGGTTTTCTATTTGATTTCATGTAACTCCTTGTCTTGATGAGTGCATTGTTTTTAGTTTGTTTGAGGTAACTGCTTCACATGCTGGTTTCATCACACAGCTGACACCCACCCTGAGAAAGCTAGAGCTGCCTTGTTAGTGGTATCAACACCAGTGCGCTTAGGTTCCTTACAGCTCCTTCACTTGAAGTGGGTTACCACCTACCAGTTACTTTTTGTATCCTGCTCGTACCAAGTCAGATCCAGACCCAGACCAGTCCCCACAGTTGCTCCGGATTAAGGGACATTGTCATGTCATCTCAGGCGCGATGTAAAGACTCCCAGTGAGCTGAGGACTCTTTTGGCTCAAGAACCAACAAGCTGGAGACCTTTGTGGTTGTTTAAAGATTTAGGATCAGCCTGTAACTCAGTCTTGAGCTGGGTGGGTGACCTCGATTACAAAGTGGCTGTGCCAGATGTCCCATTATGACCCCTTTTGCCTGTCTCCCTTCAGACACAGAGGGCATAAAACTGGGGGGTGCTCAACCATGCCAAAAAACTGAGGGGTGACCCTAAGAGCACAGCTGCCATCCAATCAGGGGTGGGATGCTTTGGTGTGTTGGTCTGGTTTTCTGGGTGCATTGGCTCAACTTTTTCCCATGTAATTGATTGGGTGTCTTGGTAAGTTGCTTTTATGTGAATGTCTGACTTATGACTGCGCATTCCTTTCAGTGTGCACTTGCTTCAGTTTACTTTTCTAGTCACTGTCTTGTTTGCTGGATGTATTGCTTTCATTTTTCTTTCATTAAACTGTTTGACTTGCTTGGTGCTTTTATGTTGGTGCCTGCATGCTGAAGTGTACTCTTCTTCAGTTTAAATGTATGTGACTGGCCTGTTGACTAGCACCCTGCTTTCAAAGTGAAGGTTCACAGGTTCACACCTGCTTTAGTTTACTTTTTTATGGTTGACTGCATGCACTGTTTTGCTGGATGCATTGCTTTAAGTTACTACTTGATGCATTGCTTTCAGTTTGCTTTCAAGTAATTGCCTCTCATTTTCCTAATGCTTTGTGAAGGCTGTTTCCCAACTGCTGTGCAACTTCTTCTACTCTTAGAGCTGAGATTTTCATGAAAGTCTTATAGTCTGAATTCAGCACCTGAGCGTAATAGGACCAAATGTATGAAGCTCTGTGGTTATACTGAATAAGCAGCTACCTATGTTATGCCATCTATTAATGTAATAACTGCACTTTCACAATTGCTTTATTAACCTTCCTGCTTTCTCAAATTTGCTTGAAAATGCACAATTTTTCTTCTTTTTTTTCAATATTTTCTTGGGGGTAACCCCCCCAAATCCCCCTTTTGGGGTTCGCGCTCGCTCGCTGCCCTCGCTCGCTACGGTGCTGTATGCAAATCACTTTGCACCCCACCACTTTGAAATGTCACCCACCGCCCCTGCAGCCTGTGTCCGAGTCTGGACCCCCAGTTATTGTTTTTGTGGCCTGACAACACTAGAGCTCTCCTTCAACACATGCTCTGCATCTGGGAGAGGCTGAGCAGGTGGTGTTTAGGGCAGGCCCACGGCCCGTCTCTCACATTAGCCGAGCAGTACCACTGTGACCCATTCTGCATAGAGAGCTCCTCACCTCCAGCGTCGTGACTGGGGACAGACAGTCTGACTTGGCTACTTTACAGCAGCTGAGTGTATGCAGCTCGCTGAGCCAGTGAGTACAACAGACACAGAGACACTTCTGAAGGACATCGGCAGCTGCATTTTTTCCCCCACCATCAGTGTAGTGTAGTGTTTTGACTTTACTAGACACAAGGTAATATTAAATTAAGGCTACTGCAATAACGTCACACTGAGGAGGGGGTAAATATCCCTGTTAAAAGTACTTGATTGTACCAATGATGCAACGCATATTCCCAAAACTACCATTCATTTACAAGGGTAATAGGTTAGTTCTCTTGGATTTCTGGTGATATGCAGCCGGTTTAAGAATTTCTTAGAGTTTCCTGTTGTTCAAATGGGTGTCATTTCTGATATTTATATGTTTCCTTTGTCTTCATGGCTTTATTTCATTGCTTGATTTTGCTCGCGGAAAAGTGTCACTCAGAATGGTTGAAATGTCACTCATGATTACACCGATTTTAAGAATGTGTCACATATAGCAATCTGAAACCTTGGCAGCTATGAAGCTCACAAGTTTGACAGTTGATAGCGTAGAGATCGAACCGCCTGGCCATGGCACCAATGCTCCAGCCGGTGTGTTGCACAAGAAATAAATGAAATTATAAAACTTACTGGAATGAAACACACCGTAATATCCACGCGAATTGAACAGCAAAGGAGAGGTGAAACGGAAAGTAAACAGAAGCGGAAGCAGAAGCGTAAAAAAGAAGAGGAAAAATAAAAATCTAAGGCTGCTTCGAAACACAAAGGAACAAAGGATAGGAGCAACAAAGTTAATGGAACAAAAAGAAATTTGAAACTGACCAGCGAGAAAAAAAAGGAAGGAAGGAAAGTGGGTTGGCTAGTGAGTCAAGTAAATTGTTTGAGATAGTGATAGAGTGCGCAGGTCACCTGACTCAGATTACCATACTCACCTGGGCCCATAAACAACATATGATGAGATTTAATCAGGTAACCTGTGCATTTACTCTAATCAGTGATTTATAAATTACGTTAGGACCTATACCATTGACTTACCAATCCTTGTCATGGGTACCTAAAGTCCTAAGGGATCAAAGGAGATAGAATAATAGGTAGAATAATAACATTTGCCCTCATAAAATAACCACAACCCGGGAAAGGTTTAAATTCTTTATCTAAAATCTTTAAAATGTCATAATCCAAGCATTGAGTAATAGAAAATTCTCAATTAGGAAAATAACGATTAGAATGAAAATATGCAGAGTTTTTATAAAGTAGTCTTTACGCATTTCACAAAAGGGTGGGAAGAGAGAAGGAAAGAATACAATGACATACCCACATTGAATATTTACATAGAATGGTGTGAAGAACTAACCCTGGCCACGGGTCAGTTTAAAGGACAGAACCCCAAAAGTGCAGGCACCATAAAGGCATGCAGGCGTGGATCAGAATCAGGACAAGTAAAGCCAAATTGGATCAGGACAGGACCACCAAAGGCTAAGACCAGCACACGCAGTTAAAGTTGCAACACCTGTGTTACTCCCTCTCTGCAGCTAACAGCCAGAACCCGGAAAGAGTTATCGATTTCTCCGACAAAGTGCTTCACCAGCACTTCAGCTCTCAAACCCCGATCTGGGTTTCGAACCTTCTGACAGAGGGCTCCGCCAGCACCTCTGCTCCTGATCACCTATTGAGTGCGTTGGGTAGTGACAGGTCAGCTATTAGGACAAGTCTGACAAATTAACTAACTAAGCCTACCCTAGTTATACTATTTTCCAGGTCAGTGTACCAACCCCCAATGTTACAAGTGTAAGGATCCCCAATTTTGATTGGACAAAAGAATGAGGAGAGGTTATCACACCATACCAAAGTGAAACTTTTCTTCTGAATATTCTATTAACGTTCCCGCCCATTAATTACATTTTCTCATGCATCTTTATTCCACCCAACAATGGATGTTCTTATAGAAATACAATGTTAACAGTTTGTCTTCCGCTTGGGGTCATCAAGTCAGGTTCCCAGGCGCATCTTCTAGTGTGATGAAATCTTGGCTTTGGTTCAATAACGAATGACTTAAGCTCCTTCTGGAGTTTGACATGTGCAGTGTGGGTTTTCAAGATGGAGTAATAGCATCTCCCAGGCCCAAAGATTACGATACATGAAAAATATAAAAGAAACAGTTTTAGAACACAGAATAAATGAATGCACTGTATACCACTTATCTCTACTCTATTCCCATTACTTTATTTTTAACTATTGCGTTAGAGTTAAGCAGAACGAACTGCTTGGCATAAGCAGCAGTGCAAGCTTCATGCATGCTGTAACACAGAGAACGTTTTGCTCCAATATAACTAGCTCTGCAGAAATACATGTCATTATACATTTGTTATACGTCTGTCATAAATACATATATTGCACAAAAATATAATTTGTGCATTCATCTACAATGAACTGGCAATAATAGAGTTTTATGTAGCGTGTACCAGACCCGAATGTCACCAATTACGTTGCACAAGGACACACACATTCATTATTTGGTAGGCACGGGGAGATTAAGTGATATGCCCAGAATTACTGGACAATCACTTGTTTTTTGGTGCTCGGTCCGACCGCAGATCTGCAGTGCAGTGCTGCTGGCATTCACGGCTGGTTTCTCATGTTCATGCAACCTGCTGATGGCTGTCTTTCTTCATCAGCAGTTCAAATGTAAGTTCTCAACTTTTTTACATACAGTAGATTTTAGCTCTTTAGCAGTGCCTAATAGCAACCATTGTGTCCTTAGTTTCTGCCCATTCCCTGCCCGCTTTCCAGTACTGCGACATTGCTGCTCCTTTGGTGTGGGTGGGTGGGACAAGATTATTCCAACGTGCCGCTGCAGCCCCCTTGTCCACGATGCCAACTGGGCCAGGGAATGGACCTTAAATGCTCCCCCCTTTTGCATCCTAGGTGGCCGCATGCCCCATTGGGGAGTTTGTACCCCGCGACTGTCCCTATTGGCTGGGAGGTAGGCACCCACTTGGCGCTGCTAGCGGGGGGGGCACAGCACTTTCCCGCTTCTGGGGCATGCTTGGGTGACCAGAACCGGTTCTCTTCTGGGGGCTTGGGGCGGGTTAAGGCGCCGGCCCTTTAAGCCCCCTGCTGGGCGGCCTCTGCCATTTCAATTGCAAAGTAAAGTATACTGAAGTGAAATCAGCCGGGGAAAGGAGTAAAGAGAACCAGCGCCACACTTCGTGAAACAAGTAAGAATTGCGGAGGCTATAGAAAAACCTGAATAACACTTTTCAAGTAAATAAAAGACTGGGGGGGAAAGTAAAAAAAATAAATAAAAGTAGAGAAAGGAAATTGAACATAGTTTATTTTTTTTTTTAACTTACGTAAACTGTCATAAAGTTGTATTAGGAATAACAGAAAGGCAAGTGTTAATAAATACAACTTGTCACTGCCACAGGCATTTCTTGCTGCATCGGGTGAACCTCCATTGAAGTGGGAAGAATGGGGAGAATTTTTCATCAATTATATATCCACATGTGAAAACGAGAATGAAACACTGAATCCAGAAGAGAAAAAAATATATTATTGCATTGTTTGGGGACTGGAGGCCTAAAATTATATAATAAGATTAACAAAAAGATAAGGGTAGGCGAACAAGGAGATATATGTACACATGCTTTGGAAGACTTAGATAATTATTACAAACCAACGGTCTGTGTGGGGGTTAACAGATATAAATGTTACCACAGAAAGCTAGGGAAAGATGAAAGTGTGGAGGACTATGTGGCTATACTCAAAAATTTGACACTAACATGTAAATTTGGGGAGCTGCTTGATGATTTAATCAGAGACCAAATCGTCATGTGTGCGGCGAACTCTAATATCCAGGATGCACTATGGGCAAAATGGGAAAAACCCCTAGATTCAGGACATATGCCATGAAGGACATATGGGTATCAATAAGACAAACAGAGGATAAAATGTTTGTACTGATGGCCAGGATGTGATTTGGAAATTGAGAGGAGAGTCAGGAACTGTGCACAATGCGAAAACTCTGACGAATCCCAAGTCACACTTAGACCATCCTTGCATCCGGTGCCTTGCCCGGAGATGCCTTGGGAGAGTGTAGGCATAGATTTCATGGGCCCAATACGATATCAAGGGGATCAAGTGTATATCGTGCTTTTGGTGGACCATTTGTCAAAATGGCCGGAGGTAAAGATACTCCATAAATTTGAAGCAAACAACATTGTCAAGTACCTCGGTGTAGTGTTCACCAGAGAAGGCAATTCATATCTGTTGCCTTCAAAAAGTTCATTGATAGAAATGGTATTACACATAAAACCACATCTGTATACCACCCAGCAGGTAATGGTGTGGTGGAAAGATTTAACAGATCATTGAAAGGTACTATGCAACTAGCGAACAACAACGGGCTGTGTTGGAAAATGGAATTAAAGAATATGATTTGGGCATACAGAATAACACCAAGGGAAAGCACGGGTATCAGCCCATTTGAAATGATGAGAGGCAGAACAGCACTATCCAAGGACAATGTGGGGTGGCTTAAGACAAGTAGGAAGGCTAATTGGTAGGCGTAGGAGGTCAGGAAGAACGTACAAAAGGCACAAAAGTAATACAAATTTTTTTTTGATATAAAACACGGATGCAAACCCATAAACATCCAAGTAGAAGATAGAGTGAGTGTAAAAAGAAGTGGGCACATTGAGAAACGACAAAACACATTCACCCAACCATTAGTTTTGGAAAACTGATTTTGCAATTCAGCCCTTCTCAGCGATGGGAAAGTGTGGCATGCATCTGCACTATCTAAATGTGAGAGGAAGGACAATGTAGAAAATGGAAAAGAAGAGAGGTTGGAACCGGACAAACCAGCGGAGGAGGAAGTTTGTAGAGACTATGACAAACAAATGAACTTTGGTTGGCTGTATGGAGATGAGTTGGAAAAAGAGGGGACAGAGAGTAGGGAACATTGGTTCCCTCAAAACAAGGCTGAGAAGGCTACTCTAAATCAGGAGCAAATAGAGTCCATTGGGGAAAACAGAGATCTCAGCAGCAGCGAACCCACTAATGGATCCAGAGCAGGAAGTAATGAAGTTTCTGAAGAAGAACTGGAGTCAGAGTGCAGTACCACCACTGCAGAAATCACCACCAGTAGATGCGGACATACTTTGGCCATGCCAAGAAAAATCAAAGACTCTGTGCGTGACTAACTATGTGGACGATGCTCCCAACCCACTCCGTTCTCCTTTCAGCCTCTGTTCCATTGTTAACCTCCTTTGAGAAGGAGATGTGTTGAGTTATCTTTAATCACTTTCTTACTGTGTGTCCCTTGTAGGCTCCCTTTTCCCCTCACACGCGTCCCCTGCCCTCGCGCTATCCTGTGTGACATCAGCTGGCATTTTAGAATGCCAGCTGATACTCAAGCTGACAGTTTAGTTTGACAGTTGATAGCGTAGAGATCAAACTGCCTGGCTGTGGCACCATTGCTCCAGCCGGTGTGTTGTACAACAAGACTTAAATAAATGAAATTATAAAACCTACTTTGGATTGGTTACATCCTTACACATTTGCAATGCAATTGGTCTCGCCTTTAGGACCTTATAGGTTTTTACCTATGTAGCATATTATCCTGGGTGCTAAGAAACATAAGAAAAACACATTTCTTCTTGTGGCCATGATGAAACTGTTAAAAGGGCAAACTACAAGGCCCACAATGCAGCGACCACATGGTTTAAGAAAACTAAAATAGAAGACTTTCCAGTATTCAAGAAGTTGGAAACTCTAGATGGCCAGTTTTCGTTTTACTTCTTTTCGGCTTCACTCTTACGGTTTATTAACAAAAGCTCCTTCCTTTTGTTTGAGTTATACAGAGAGGCAGAAAAATCAACATAGTTCATTTTAGTTCCTCCCACATCTGTACATGTGCGCAATCATTGCTTCATCATTTTCTACCAGCTGCAGGGAGGGTGACAGAAATATCCACAACGTTCCTTGAATTTCCTCCCGCGTCTGTGCATTTTTTTCAATAGGCACTGCTAAAAAATCTACTGTATGTAAAAAAAGTTGAGAACTTACATTTGAATTGCTGATGAAGAAAGACAGCCATCAGCAGGTTGCAAGAACATGAGAAACCAGCCGTGGATGCCAGCAGCACTGCACTGCAGAGCTGCGGTCGGACCGATCACCATAAAGCAAGTGATTGTCCAGTAATTCTGGGCATATCACTTAATCTCCCCGTGCCTACCAAATAATGAATGTGTGTGTCCTTGTGCAACGTAACTGGTGACCTTCGGGTCAGGTACACGCTACATAAAACTCTATTATTGCCAGTTCATTGTAGATGAATGCACAAATTATATTTTTGTGCAATATATGTATTTATGACAGACGTATAAAAAATGTATTCTGACATTATTTCTGCAGAGCTAGTTATATTGGAGCAAAACGTTCTCCAGTGTAAACATATAATATTATTATACAGGGAACCTCTTTCCAATTTTTCACAAGTGACACAGTGAGAGAACACCTCCAGGATGACTCTGCCTTGACAGGCACTTTATATATTTGTTTGTCAGGGATACTTTAAAGATTGTGGTGTTCATATATGAATGAGATAATACTGCAGAATTCCAATTTAGAGGCACCAGAAAAACATGACCATGGTAGGAAATTCAGTGATTTATCTATGATACTTCCCGTTCTGTCTCAACAAATCTGAATATTTTTTTTAAATGGCATAGCTGTATTTCACAATATGGTAAATAGTATGGTAAATGCTTTCTTTGTAACTGGCAGCAATTTGCCTCTTTGTGTGTAGCTCTTTGCCGCAGCAGGCCCTCCTTTACGGACGAATACAATGAAACAAAATCTGTTATCATTCTCTGCTTAAAGAATTTTAATTTTAAAATAACGCACGCCTATTTTTGGGGGTTGTATGTTCTTACTACGCATTCCGTTGCAACGCATGCCTTTACCACGCATGCTTTACAACGGAATGGTATTTCTATGCAAACTTTTTCCTCAATTTCTTCCGTGGTGACGTCATACGTCGTTAAGAGGAAGCGTACGTTTTTTTCCATTTCCTCTTTAACGACGCCGTTTCCCTATATGTCTTCTGGTGAGTTTTTTTTTGGGGGGGGGGTATACCCCCCCAAGCCCCCTTTTTTTTATTTTACCCTTTACCACACATGCCGATACTACGTACCTCGTAGTAAAGGTATGCGTGGTAAAGGCATTCGTTGTAACCACGCATGCGTTGTAATGCATGCCTGGTTAGGTTATTCCGTTGTAGTGGCCTTTTCCCATTTTTGGGATGTTTTGTAAAATATGTAGTTTTTAAATTCCTGTAGAAAATGTTAGTTTCTTGAACACTTTATTGTATGTTCTCCTTGCCCATTGAGAAATTTTCCACAATGCATGGTGTAAAGCGAGGTTGCTCAAACATTCTCCACATGCTGTAGTGTCGTGGTCTTTGACATAGGTTATGGTGGTGCCCCTGGTTGATATTCATGCAAAGGGGGATTGTGTCATCTCTAACCCCAGCAGCACAGTGTGATTTGCTTACTTCACCTGCTCTCTGGTTCAGTGGATACAGCCTACCGAGGGACAGCAGGACAGCTAACCTTCTTCTTTCCTTGGCTTCCCTCCATCGCATGTGTGCTTTGGCCACCGTGCGCGACGGCCCTGCTGCAGCACCGCAATCAGTTTATAAGGTGACGGATGGCTCCATATCAGGTGCCTGAGCTGCCCCATCTGGTGCGTGATTCCAGAAGTCTAGTCTCACTTGGTGAACAGGGGAAGTGACTATGCCAAGCACCCATTACTAAAGAGGTCAAACACAAATATGGCTTCAAACAGCTGTACTCACAGACAGCAACAATTAAAAGCAATATCTGGGGATGATCTGTAACACAGAAATGTCTTTAGCATGGCATGAACATGAGAAACCAGCTGTGGGTGCGAGCAGCACTTCACTGCAGGGCTGCGATCGAACAGAGGTGGTGTTGGTATTAGTGGTGATATTGGTGGTGGTATTGATAGTGGTGGTGGGATTGTGGTGGTGGCATTGGTGATGCTGGTGGTTTTGGTGGTGGTATTGGTGGGGGTGTTTGGGGTGAAGGTGGTATTGGTTGTGAAGGTGGTGGTATTGATGGTGGTGGTGTTGTTGGTGATAGTGATGGAGCAAGGATTCAAGAAAACAAAACTTGCTCGGAGAAATCCTCCATTAACTTTCACTAACCGTTAAAACTGTAGATGAGACTAAACTAATATACACCAGACACCGACATTTAGGAGAAAAGCTTTACGTGTGCTTAATTAATGAGGAATAAAATGCAACGCAACTAAAATCTGTTTTAATTTGCAAAAAAGCTATGCTCATGTGCAAACCAGAATTACGTAGAGATAACGTGACTATCTCCCTTTGAGAGGGGAAAACCTCACAAATGTGCAAGAAGGACTAGCATGTGGTCTTGAGGTACCGCATGCCCGGTATCTGCTTGCTTGAACTTAAAAGAAATCTGCTGTTGTTAATACTTTTGCCCAAATAGATAACAATAACATGGGATAGAGTAGAAGTGGGTGGTGAACAGTGAGAATTATATGTTTAAGAAAATAACATCTGTTTATGATTCTTTTATTAACCCCTTCGATGCTCATGACGAGCTCAGCTCGTCATGAGGCACGGTTGAGCTGAGCTCGTCATGAACAATGGTAAATCAGGGAATGCAGCACCGGGGGAGAATACCTTTAGCCTTGAAGGTGTTAATAGTGTGCATTTGGGCCTGTTAAACCTATAACAGAAGGAGAAAATGACGACGGCTGAACAGAAATCATGCATGCTCAGTGAAGTCATAATGTGACCCGATGACGGAAAAAGCGGAATGACTTCCAGACTTCAAGGACAGAAGACATGTATCACTCGTCTATGTAACCTGTATTGAATTAATTATTACAATGGCAACAATATGTGCATGGAAAGAGAAAAACATGAATGAGCTAAAGGGAAAGGGTTTAGAAGACAATAAGTACCTTAATAAAAATGAATATGTCAGCATGGTGTGATGAAAACTCCCCTAGCCCTGTCCAACCATATTCCGTATTTCACCAATATTTGTAACTATTGACGGCGGGACATGCAGAAATAAAGACTATAACTAGAGAGACTTTTAAGGTAGAAAAGAGAGATGAGTATGCTGCATCGGGAGAGCATCAAGATCATCATCGAAAGAGAGAGAGAAAGAGAGAGGCGAGAGCAGACTGGGAAGATTAAGATCCAAATGACAGCCTGATTAGATTTGAAGATTGCGGACATATATCGAGGAGGGAGAGAGTGTAAGAGAGGGAATCACCCTGGTGTGTCAGGTTTGTTGAGAAGTCTAGTAAATATTTGTCCTGTCCTGATCCTGTCTTATAGTCTTTGTCTCCTGATCCTAGTCCTTTGGCCAGAGGGGTGGTTTTCCAATAATCCCATTAGGTAAATATTATCCTGTCTCAAAATGTGCATATTACTTTGCAAATGTAAGTTGTTTGTGCCTTTTGTCTCTTCATCTATTCACTCTTTTTGCATTTGATTTGTTGAATGAATTTGTGTCAATTAATGTATTTGCTAAATGAATTTTTCTCACCTATGTGAAGAATGATGGAGTTTGCACTGTGAATCTTTATTAATGAGCGTTCAAATTTATGACTGAAATCATAGATAAAGCTTACGACTCTTACCCAGAGTCTGTGGGTATTTCACTGAGATCTGTGAATTAGTTAAGAAATTTGTTAATGTCACCATCAACTAACTTAACTAATGGTCCATCGACCAGAGGAAAGAGTGTTGATTTGTAAAGATTAGGTAGCATTGAATATTATTTCAAACTGATTTGTGGTTACAGGGAATTAACTAATCCGAACTTAAGCAAATTATAACACTTGACCCCCCAGCGGTTCGGCCAGGGAGTGTGAATGAACACTTGGGTTAATACTTGGTTTTGTGAAATGTTCAACCTTGCCTTCCACTGGATCAGTTTGGTTTTATGGTAGCAGAGTTATGGTTATTATTCATTAGTTTGGTGAATATAGATTATTGATTACTGATTATTAACTATATGTTTAACACTGAGAGTAGTTATGTTGTCTGGAAGTAAAGGTACGGAGATCATATTGTATCAGATATTTATATAGTGCAGAACTGTCACCCTAAGGGTATCCTGGCGCTTGAGCATCAGAAGATATTGCGGCTGAACAGGTCTACCATTACAGCGGGAGGACTAGATATCGCCCCTCGGGAACAACCATGTTTTCATCAGCTTTCTGAAGCCGATTAGCGTATAGGACTGTCTAATAGGCAGGGGTAGCTGATTCCAGAGTTGCGACGCTACCACTCCAAAGGCTCTGCCCCCCGTCCTAGCTCTCTTAAAGCTGATGGTCTTTACCAAGTTTGTATTGAAAGAGCGAAGCTGCCTTTCCGGATTGTACCAAAAAAATCTTTCCCGTAAAGGGATAGGGCCCATGCCGTGCATCGCTTTGAACACAATGCATAAGGACTTAAAGCAGATCCTCTCCTTAATGGGCAGCCAATATAAATCTCGCAAGGCTGCAGCTGTTGAGGTCCTCCGTTGCCTATTCAGGGCCAGTTTAGCTGCCATAGACTGGACTCTCTGTAATCTCCATATGATGTACTGCGGGGCTCCCAAATACAGAGCATTACAGTAGTCCAGTCTACTAAGAATTACACTCTGTTCCACGATAGGACGCATGTCCTTAGGCAGGAGCGGGATGATCTGGTGTAGCATTCGCAACAACGCAAAGCATACGTTAGTCGTTTTGTTGACCTGGGATTCCATCTGGAGATTACCCTCCAGTTGCACCCCCAAGTTACGCACCGTTTTGGCCGGATTTAAAGGGTCATCCTCTGGGGTGAGCTTGAAGTCTGGCATTAGCAGTTGGTGCACTCTGGAAGAGGGACAGAACAGCACCTCTGTTTTCCCCCTGTTAAATCGTAGAGACTTCTGCCTGAGCCATCCTGCTGTCTAGCGCATACACTCTTGATACTTGTCCATCGATACCGCCCCTTTCCCTTTCAGGGAGAACACCAGTTGGGTGTCGTCCGCGTAATTGGGAAGGTCGATATCGAAGGACTTGATCAGGGAGAGAAGGGCACGCAGATAGATATTGGAAAGGATGGGGCTGATCGCCAATCCCTGCGGAACCCCATGCGCCACTAGCGACTGGCTCGTCTCATAAGGGGGCAGTGACACTATCTGTTGCCTTCCAGTTAGGTAAGAGCGTAGCTATTTCAGAGCACATCCTTTTACCCCCGTCATTTTTAATCTCTCCAGCAGTACTGTATGGTTCACCGTGTCAAATGCGGGAATCCGGGAACAGAATCTAGAAGAGTGTGGTAAGGAAATCACACTGCAGAAGGTTACTTGTCTGTTGTCCTTATACCTAAAAGCTACGGTGGGCTGTAGGTGTTATATTAGGGACTACATCGTATAAGAGTAGATTGTGAGTGAAAGCGAAGGGTCCACAAGTGAAAGGAAGTACTTTCTCTTTGAATCAAGTGAAAAAAATATCTTTGGTTTAGCAGAGCAGGCAGAGTGGCGCTGTTTTTATGTTGTTACTAACAAAAATTTATAAAGAAAGGTTAGAAAATACATTATCGTATTACCTTGTGAAGGGAGGGTCAGTAGCAGGAGTCATACTGACGTCACAAAGAGCAGCGCTGGCATTGGTCAGACAAGTGGGTGTGTTGTAAGCTGTGATTGGCCAGTAGACGAGAACCGTCCTGGTATTGGTTGTGGAAAAGAATATGTAGTGAGCCCTGATTGAACTGTTGTTGTGAGCGGCGCTGGTATAGGTCGAGTGTTAGCAAATAGAATACGTGACATATGGAAAAAATCTTAGATCTTGCTTACTGAAATTGTTAGTCACAGGAATCGGAAGAATGAAGTTGATTAATAAAATCAAAAATGTCTTTAAGAAGGACAAGTGTGTAGTAACTAGGGAGGGAATTCTTATGCCACCTCCTAAGGCGCCTGCTTCTTTTATAATGATGAAACTAGGATATCATGTGTTTGTTTGGTTGGAAAATTGGGTAAATATACGAAAGGTGATGGTGTTCTAACTTTTCCAAAACATGGTACGTTTAATATAAGGATTTTTTTAGAATTTGAAATATCAAATGAATACTTTAGAACCAAACCCTAGGTTGACACAGTATGAAGCTTAGGAGGAATGGGAAGTTGAGGCATTTGAGGGAGAGAAATACAGAGGAGGTAGAAGAATTAATAGAGGATTTTTGCCCATATACCCATTTGACACTAGAGGGATGCAGAAGAAAAGATAGAGAAGAGCTGTAGTAACGGAGGGTTTGTATCCAGTGTTGATGGCTGAGGATCAAGTAGGGAGTAAGTGTAAAGAATCAACGAAACACATAGGTATGACAGGAACAAGATGTGATGAATCTGATGATGAGTTATTAGAGGATATTTTAGTTAAAAGACCTCCACCTTATAAAGAAAATGCTAGAGATACAACTCCAAGTGCACCAATGAGGGGAACTCCATTAAAACCACAGGTTCTATATGATCCAACAGTCACACGAGTATTAAAAGAAAAAGAAAGGAAGGCATTGAATAAGACGAAAGAAGAAATAATTCAGAAAATAAATCAGTTGAGTTTGAATGCTGAAGCATTGATAGTACCAGTAACAATTGGTCCTGTTATTCCATTGTATGGTGATAAACGAGATACCCCTAAATTACAAACAGTGACAGTCCTACAGAGTAGTGCTTGAAAAGGGGTGATGTTAGAAGATCAAACTAGTGAGAGTGATTTGAATGTTTTGTTACTAGATCTCCCCAGTCTTGAGACATTGACTGAAACCCAGAAGACAATTTCACCAGTAAATACAAGGAGAAAAAAACCGACTGTCACTCCAATAGCAGGAAATCTAAAGGGTTTCCACCAGCAGACCTAGAGGAGTGGGCAAAAGGATTAGAAAAGAAAAAAACACAAAATATAGATGTAAGCAAGTTAAGAGTGGATTTGGAAGAAATAATTATTGGTACCATAAATTCAGACAGATTAGGTTCATATGGAGATTAGGAATTGTTGTTTTTGTGTAAAAGTATAACCTGGAGAGCAAAGAACCTTCATGAGAAGATAGTAGAAGTGGCTTCGGAATTTGGAACAGATGTAGAAAAGTTAAAAATATTACAAAAACCATATAGGTCAGAATTTACCGAAAAGTATTTGGAGAGTTTGAAAGCGCCAGGAAGGAGATTGCAGATAAAAGAATTGATGTCTATTTTGAAGAAATGGGGAGATGCAGACCGATGAAGAGGTAGTTGGACAAGAAAAAGGGATGAAGCAGCTACAAAGGAAACATCTGCATTTCCATTAAGGAAAACAGAACAAGCCGAAAGAATGTGTCCAATGAGAGAAGTTCCTGGTGGTGGATATGTTCATGTTCCTTGGGCTAGACAGGATATTTTGTCTCTTACGAATGATTTTCCCAGATTAAGAGAGAAATTGGTTGAATGGTTCAAGCAGGTAGAGAGGTATGTGAAAGTCTCAAAGGTTTTGTTAAAAGATGTGGATGGCGTGTTTGACATAGTGGTACCAACTGATTTGTGGACAGAATGTAAAATTACTGTTAATTGGCCAACTGAAGAGTATCCCAGAGAAGCAAGAACAGGTGCGCCTTCAGAGGAGGTGATGAAAAAGTATCAACAGGTGATTACTATCTTGAACAGCAAAATTCCTCCAAAGGAAACAAATTGGGTTAAAATAGATAGAACAACTAAAGAACCAAAATAGTCAGTGAATGCGTATTACGAAAGGTTATTGATTGCGAAAGGTTATTGCAGGTGTTAGAGCACTATAGAGGATTTGAAAATGTTGGTGATAAGGATATGGGACATTTCGTGTATAGGTTTGTGTATGGATTGAGATCAGAAATTAGTCAGATGATTAAACAGCATATGTCTGGCAAAGCAAGTCCATAGATGATATCTTAAAGTATGCGAAGTATTGTAGTGATCATATTGATGCAAAACACAAGAAGCTGAAAGAGAAAATTATGTGGGCACAAGTGAGGTTGGCAGAACACCAAGAGGCAAAGTCTGGTTCTCAAAACAATAACCAGTTTAACAAACAGAATCAGAATAGTCAAGTATCAAATGGAAATAAAGGAAAAGAACAAATGAGAAGAGAAGAAGCGAGAAAGAAATACCCTTGTCACATATGCAGAAAGCATGGACATTGGAAGAATAAGTATAGAAATGTTCAACAGAGTAATGGGGTAAATCAACTTTTAAATCCACAGATGCAGAATGAGGTGGTTGGGAATCAGCAGCAACAGCAACTGGTAGTTACTACTCAATTACAGATGCCACAAGCCCCTATGCCAAATCATGCGAGAGCTCAGGTGCAGAGATACAGTGTGAACACCGGATTTTGTGGAGAGAGTGGTAAGAATACACAAATGGTTAAACAATTTTGTATGGAAAGTAATGAGAGTGATTCAGACATGCTCAATGACGGTGCCTGAGGGGGGAGGAAGAATACGTGCTTGGCTCATCCTTGGTGGTAGATCAGTCAGGTCCATTTGTTGATGGAAAAGTTGAAGGTAATGACATCACTTTCCTAGTGCATACTGGTACTACACGGTCTACTGTGAGAGCAGCAGAAATTCCAAACCTACCCTTCTCGGGAGAAAGTATCCAAGTTGAAGGAGTGTCAAATAAGCAAATAAAAACCCCAGTAACCAAACCAATAGAAGTGAATATTGGAAATTTTAAAGACATGCATCGGTTTGTGGTATGTCATTTGAGTCCAGTAACCTGTTGCAGAGAGATTTGTTGTGCAAAATTAACTGTACCATCTATTGTACAGTAGAAAAAAGAACGGTCCCTTGGTGGGCAAAATTCACAACAACTATTCTGTGTGATAATCACACCAACTATAGCCCATATATTAGAATAAACCATGAATCCCAAAAATAGGTAAATGCTTACACTTTCTTTTTATTTTCTGATTAAAAACAACATCCTAAATATTACAATAATCAATTCTAAAAAAGGAAATTTTTCAATCCAGTTAAAAACTTATGCAACAATATTTCATTTGTATACAACTATATTTCACAGGTACAAACATATGATTCCTACGACCAAAGTTTTTTTTAAACAATTCACAATAAAAAAGCCCAACCTAATTCCTCATAGGCACTATACCCCAACAGAGAGACAAAATAGAGACACTATTGTTTGCCATCAAAACACATGTCAGGGAGAATAACTACTTGGCTAATCCTGGACACCCTCAATTTTTCATGTCTACAGGATAGGCTGTGTCCCTTGATTATGTACAATAAGGCGTCGATGCGTTTTGATGGTTATAAATGATAGGCCATCTTTATCAAGACAGTTATATATGTCTCTCTTACAGTAGGCACTGGTTGGTTGCCACTATCAATTCTTTCCTTATTTCATATTGAATTCTTTTTCCATCAAGATTATCTCCACCTTTCTTGATTATTATTTGTCATGTGCTATATGTTTTCCTTTGATATCAGGATACCTTTCTAAATCTTGATGTCGAAGTATTCAATGTGTGTTGTCAATTAAAATCATTTAAAACTACGAGAAATATAGAATAGTCATGCCCTCCAGTTCTTCCTATGCTTTGGAAATACAGTTATACGAGGAACATTCCTTGTGTAGAAATATACGCTGGTACCATGGAGTTCTCTCTGAGCCTAAACCCACTATAACGCCGGATGGTCACTTGATGGTATTATCGTGTTCCTCAGAATTATATAAAATGCTTGCTACCATGGGTTTTATGCTGCTCCTATTTCACGTACTCGCGCGTTCCTCTCGAACAGAAGAGAAGAAGCGAGAAAGAAATACCCTTGTCACACATGCAGAAAGCATGGACATTGGAAGAATGAGTATAGAAATGTTCAACAGAGTAATGGGGTAAACCAACTTTTAAATCCACAGATGCAGAATGAGGTGGTTGGGAATCAGCAGCAACAGCAACCAGTAGTTACTACTCAATTACAGGTGCCACAAGCCCCTATGCCAAATCATGCGAGAGCTCAGGTGCAGAGATACAGTGTGAACACCGGATTTTGTGGAGAGAGTGGTAAAAATACACAAATGGTTAAACAATGTTGTATGGAAAGTAATGAGAGTGATTCAGACATGCTCAATGACGGTGCCTGAGGGGGGAGGAAGAATAGTGCTTGGCTCATCCTTGGCGGTAGATCAGTCAGGTCCATTTGTTGATGGAAAAGTTGAAGGTAATGACATCACTTTCCTAGTGGATACTAGTGCTACACGGTCTACCGTGAGAGCAGCATAAATTCCAAACCTACCCTTCTCGAGAGAAAGTATCCAAGTTGTAGGAGTGTCAAATAAGCAAATAAAAACCCCAGTAACCAAACCAATAGAAGTGAATATTGGAAATTTCAAAGACATGCATCGGTTTGTGGTATGCGATTTGAGTCCAGTAAACCTGTTGCAGAGAGATTTGTTGTGAAAAATTAACTGTACCATCGATTGTACGCCTGATGGTATTGCTTTCCAAACACCTGATAAAGATATTGCTTTTAAAATGATGCTAGCAAAATAAGGGATGGAAGTTGATGAGATGTTTTCACTTCTTGCTGAAAATAATTTACCTGATGAATTGAAAAATACATTGAGATCAGATGTGTGGGATTTTTCAGGAAAGGAAATTGGTCTGATGGCAAATGTAGACCCAATTAAAATCATGGTGAAAGAATGTGCCATTTATACAAAGATGGCGCCCGTGCCCTATATACCTATCTGCTTAGATCTACTAGTAAGTTTTTACTACCTGCACCACCAACCATCACACTTAGAAAACAAGCATTTACAATGCAATGGTCTCGGCATTATTAAAGGTAGAGCTATTGGCATTGCTCATGACTTTTTTTTATCATAAATAAATGGCATTGTCATTTACTATGCCAATAGCTTAATCGCTCGCAAATGCATGACCTATTGCATTTACGCCCACACAGAGCCGCCCACACAGAGCCGCACACATAGAGCCACCCACACAGTCATTCACATAGAGCCACCTACACAGAGCCACTCTCACACAGACAGTCACCCACACATAAAGTCACCTACAAAAAAAGCTATCCACACAGAGCTACACACACACACACACACACACACAGAGCGCTACGCGCTACACACACAGAGTGCTACACACACACACAGAGCGCTACACACACACACACAGACAAGAGCACCACACACAGTCAGAGCCCCACACATACTACACACACACAGACTACACACACACACAGACAGAGCGCCACACACACACAGACTATGCTAACACATATCCTGCATTCTGCCCCAACTCCTCCATGCACTGTAAACCCCTTTAACCACTCTACACTCACCCCAAATCTTCTACACCACGAGAGAAAACCCCTTCCAAACAATCATACGTTGGACCGTACTGCTATAATCCTCCTGCATTCAATTAATAAACCTGCTTATCACACAAATAAAAAAATCCTAAACTCTACATTAGCATTCAAAACGCGTCCCACAGCTTGATATATACATGTCTCCCTTCAGCCTCTCTCTAAAATCTAACATCACCCTCCCACTATTATGACCACCCTTGGTGTGAGACTCATAGGTTTCACCCCAAGAACCTACCGCTTACAATCTCAAACCCTACAAGATTCCCCCACCCATTGCACGCACTCCAAACACTCAAGCTAAATACACACACACACAAACCATCTATAACCACATCTACACTTTGATGTATATCATCCACCCACATCACACCTATAGGCTCCACTGAGTCATCTTCGACACCACACACCCACAACAAATGTCCAATAAGTAGATTACACAAACACATACACATACACATGCCACACACTTAGAGCACAACCCAACACGTATACCCACGAAATTACCCAGTCACGTCCACTCATACCATTCGCATGAACATGACACACTCGTCCAACACCCATTAACACTTAGCGCCTCTCCACTCCCCTACAGTAGCTCTACATCAGTCAGTGACTCCTACACCTACCCCACCAATTTGACACCACTACACCTCATTAACTCCGGCGCACCCTACAACCCCATGCCTCCTGCATACCTGCTCACTCGTACGAGTTCCATTCAATTAGTAAAGCAACGCGTTTTATTTAGAGCGCTTAGAAACCTAGACGTGTCGTGTGAAGCGCTATATATATTTTTTGTTTTATAGCGTTAATGGTACTGCTAAGTACGCCGCACACCGTTAAACTCCTATGCAGTACCAGGCCGACCTCTCACGCCCTTTCCAAGCACCACACAGCATCTCTCCCTCCCCGTCACACGGTCCCTGTGGTAACCCTGGGAGGAGGCTGCGCTCCGCTCAGCGCTGGAAGACCGGCGGGCTGGGGGACAGCTGACCGGGTGAGGGGGCCCTCGGTCGGCTCAAGCACCGCCCCCAGCCGACCAGAGGCCACCTGGTGCCATGCATTACAGGTGAGAAGGGGCTCTGTGTGCGTCCAAGGGCCTTATATAGCGCCTTGACGCACTTAAATACACTGTAAGCAGGGTGTTCGTTTTGGATGTCAGATATGCTGCCCTGAGTTTGGGACGGAGGATAACTCCCGACACCCCCACGAGCGTATTTGTTGTGGAGATGGGTGGTGCACCGGCTGCACGAAACTACCGGCTGCAGTGCTCCCCCTAGGTTATGCGCTGGGCGGACTTAGCCTTTCATCTTTCCGTGATGGGTATTTTGGCTTAGAATAACATCCAACGATTAAGCTGCTCAGCATGAATGTTTCCGCTAATTTAAAGCATCTTATTCAAGGGTAGAGGGTACGGTTGTGGTAGGTGTCCTGGGCGCACAACGGTGGTGAAAGGTGGTAGGTGTCCTGGACGCACAACGGTGGTGGTAAGTGTCTTGGGCGCACACAGGTGGTGATGGGTGTTCTGGTGCACACTGGCCTGGGCTCACAAGGACTGGGCATGGATTGTTCAATCGTCGGGATCCCACAGCAGTGTAACAGATATTCAGCTGTTGATTTACAGGCATGGCTGTGGGAGCCCAGTAAGGGCCGCTACTAGGCGCGTGCATCTCTTCTGTTAATTCTAAACTCAGAATAACAAGGTTAAGAAACGTTAACACAGAAAACCTGCAACTCCCAAACCCCGTTACCAGCGCACTGGGCTTTTTCTATGTGTTGAGCTCAGTCTGACTGTAAATCTCTCATGCAACATGCGTTATTCTTTCTGATAATATGATTTTTTCAAACACAACGCTCTTTCTTTAGTTCACCCTCCTGTAAATAAAACATGTTTTTGAGAATAAGAAAGTGGTAAGTAACATAGGAAAAAAAAACAACGAATACATCCTGACCTGGAATAAAGAACAAAATAAACAATAGGAATACGCACATACACACCACGTGCACACACACCCCAATCACAACAAGTCAACGGGGGAGGTCTGAAAAAAAGCGCATTGCTAGTTTTGTTTTACCCGACGCCCGTTCGTGCATGCTCACCTCAGTCAGTACCCGTGTGTTTGTCCGGCTGTATAACCGGGTCTCTTTCTGTGTGCACATGGGTATGCGGGATTTCATGTATGTTTTTCTACTATGGAGTGCTGGAAAGGGAAACAGTACCCCGAGAACCCACAAAAATGGGTGGAGACACGAGGGGCGGAGTCATAAACAACAAGGTCTGACCCTTAAGGTATACTTTTTTTACTCGCTGGAAACAAACTGGCAACAAGTTTGTGACCCGGGCGCTGCAGAGGCAGTGTCAGAGGCACAGACCAATACGGGCATTTTACCGGAATCTGCCTAAAAATAGAACCACGGGGGAGACCGGAAGTCCCGGCTTCGATGTCCAGTGGTGGGGGGCTGAAAAGAGGAGGGAGAGGCGATGTCAGCAGCCTCTGGGTGTGCGCAGCCTGTCTTTTCCAGCGGTGGGGGCTCTGCAGGTGAAGATAGGTGCCCAAGTACTGCGGGGGCCTTCTAGGCAGCTGGGCGACGTCAGCAGCCTCTGGGGCTCGAGGAGCACAACGAGAGGGGGGGCGGGCGGGCAGCACAACCTTCCTCCAGCGGCGGTCGGGGGAAATGGCAAATCAAAAGTGCCGGCAAAAAAAATAATAAATAAACGCCCACCTACGAATGACGATGAAAGAGGGGCGGGACTTAAAAAAAGAGGCAGAAACGCCCACGGATCGCATCAAGGCGGGGAAAATAGTAATTGACACACCTCTCTTCCAATGGCTAGCCTCCATTTACGAAGCTAGCCAATGGAAGAGAGAGGCGGTATAAAGTCCCACACTGTTGAAATCATTAAATCTTCGGCTCCGCCCCCCCCACTGCTTCGCTGTGGGACGGTAGCCTCAACCTAAAAATAGAATTGATTATAGGACACTCTCTGGTAACAATAGCTTGATAACAATAAGTAGCAGTTTCTTTGGACTCTGGTGCTCTTGCCTGGATTACCATGCGAGGACCAGCAGCCCCGTAATACTCTGCAGCTGTGTGCCTCTTCCCGCCTCTACCTGCCCACAATAAACTGCTCGTGGCCCCCGCGCAGCAGTTTCTTTGGACCCTGGTGCTCTTGCCTGGATTGCCGTGATGGGACTGCGAGGACCAGCAGCCCTGTAATACTCTGCAGCTGTGTGCCTCTTCCCGCCTCTACCTGCCCGCAAGAAACTGCTCGCGGCCCCCGCTTCGCGGGAGCCACTCGAAGCAGTTTCTTTGGACCCTGGTGCTCTTGCTTGGATTGCTGTGACGGGACTGCGAGTACCAGTAGCCGGTAAAACTCTGCAGCTGTGTGCCTATTCCCGCCCACCTATCTGCCTGCATTTAATTGCTCGCAGCTACCGCTTCGCAGAACGTGCGCAGGCGCGCGCCGGGCCAAGGGCGGGCCCGTTTAAACCCGGTGTAGCCCGGAGGAGACCGGACCGGGCCACCCTCTAACGGCTTGCAACTCCCGCACCGAAGGATATTCTGCACCCCGTAAGTACCTGTTGTAATAACTAAAACTGTACTAGGGAAATGGCTGGGCGTAAAAGCCGGAGCAAGAAAGTGACATCGGGAGGATATGTAGCAGGGACGCTGGACAATTTTATTACGAGAGCATACTCAGTACTGGATCATGAAATAACTTTGATTGAGCGTCGACTTTCCAAAGACATTGCCTTCGCAAAAATATCTTCGTTGGGGCACCTCGCGAATGCTCGCATGCCAGAGCATACACTCCAAATGTCTGCCACTGAAGGACTTGAGATTATACCAAGCAGCGATATTACTCAGGGTCTGGGAAAATTACCTCCAATTGGCGAGTTACAGCTACCGCCAGCAGTAGAGATTAATTCATCAACAACCCCTGAAAGCAATCTGGCGGTGTGCGGATCGGAAGGGCCCAACATTCGGCAGTTACGTGGGAGAACCGAAGGGGCTATACCCAAAAGGAAGCGAGGTGGTGTAGCTTTATGTGGTAGGAAGCCAAGCTTGCGAAGCGTACCGATAATAGTGACTCAGCTACTTTGGCCCAGGCTCCAAAGGCTCATAAGGTTCCAGATAGTAGGCCACCACCTCCTCCTCTAATAGCAACCACTCCAGGAGGGGTAAATTCATCCATCACAACAGCTACAATAGAGGACTCGCTTATGTTAAAACTGGGTGTCCTCTTCCAGTCATTACTTCAACCACTTGAAATGAGACTATCACTGATAGAGCAGCGGTTGACAAAAATTGAAAAAGCAACATCAGTGACTATGGACTGCTTAAAGCCCAACAAGGTGACTTTTGGCCAAATACAAGCTAAAATTGGTCAGGGGGAATTATTGACACAAAATTCTGTATTGCCACCTTACTCGCCTCCCGCACTCGTGATTAGTCCAACTCAGACAATACCCGCTGACACCCCTGATAGCCTTTCGACAAAGGTTAATAATGAGAAACCTAAAGTGGCACACCAGTACCAACAGGGAAGTGGTCTAACCAGGCTAATTAGAATTGATTTGCCCCCAGAATCAAGTCTGTATGTTGTGGTTCTAGCTTGGGTACCTGAACTGACCAATGCTAGTGAGGAATCTCACATGTCCCTTAAAAAATAAAGTCACAGACTGGCTCAATATAAACAGACCACTCCCGGCACATATTAGCAGTGAAATCTTGCTTGTTTGTAGGGTGTCTTGGGTGGGTCACAGGCCAAAGAATATCATAGGAGACTGCGTTCTGGTAAATTTTAGGGACGCAAGGACTGTAGCTTACATATGCGAGTGGATGCAGTACAATTCCGGGTCAGTTATACAATCCCTCCCATTGTCGTATTTTTAGCCACCTGGCCCCCTGCGCCGGAGGCCAGACATTGAATTAGACTGGAAGCTAGCTGGGTCCTGAGCAGAGGCAGGGAAAAAAAAACAAGGACAGGTATGGAGAAACCCTTACACCCTTTGATATCTGCACTCAAAACAGATACAGCTGCCTCGACATGGTAGATTGATTGCAGTACAACTATGAGGGTACAACTGGGGTAGTCCAAGAGAAAGTGAGGGTGAATCCAGGAAATAAGTTGAGAGGAAATTCCATACCCACTATAGGAGTCAAGAGTGCAGGAAGAAGTTCAGTAAATACAATGCCCTCAGCCACCCAAATTAAATTCCAACCGCCCATTACCAGCATTAATGAACCTGCCGCAAACACAATTGCTGAAGGTAACACACAGGGTCTTTTGTCAGCTGGAATAAGATTGTCTGAAGGGGGTCATAAGGTGTCTGTTGGGAGCACCGACTCGGGTGGTAAGCGACACACACTTAAGATATTGTCATGGAATGTCGCAGGTCTACCTAACAAAATGACATGCCCTGACTGGGGATCCTTCGTGGACAAAAATGACACGTGCCTCTTCCAAGAGACCTGGGCTCGGGAAGAACAACTTTGTGGGGGTTATGTTTCATTCCATGTGCCGGCCCTATGGGGGGGGAGAGGTCGCCCGTCAGAAGGTCTTACCATCTGGGTTGGCTCTCATCTGGGATGCACGGTTAAGACATTGATTACTCATTCTGAAGATGTCCAATGTGTAGTCCTTGAATGGCCTAATGCTTTCAAGCTTGCCCTCATTAATGTCTATTCCCGCCCCCTCAGTATAGCCAGTAAATCCAGGACTATTGAGGAGTTGTCCCATTTTATGCAAACCATCTCGAGTGACACTCATCTCCTGGTAGGGGGCGACCTGAATTGTCATTTTGAGCCTCTAGAGGGTATGAAGGATGATGTTCTATTGACAGAGGATGACTACTGGTCGATACCAGCGACACAGGCCCCAACCCCGAGGGCATGGTCTCCTCTAGCCATACAGATAACGGCTCTAACTCTAAATCATTCCTTACGGGCATGTAATGGCCGTACGCCTTCTGATACCCCAGCCAAGTGTACTTTCAACAAACCTGGACACATGTCACGTCTTGATTACATCTTGGCTGAAACACGGTTATGGCCAAAGGTTATAGATCTAAATGTCATTGCAAGAGCTGAGAGTGATCACAATGCCTTAATTTTGGAGCTGGGCCCGCTCAGTATTAGTAGGACCAGTATTCCAAGCTCTTGGGATTTTGATGCTAGGATTACGCTGTCTAATGACAGACGTAGAGTCAGGTGGCACAAATTAATGGAACACCCGGAAGAACATTGGAAATTATACAGCCGGATAGTCCCCCTGTTGGTTGAGGTTGATGTGCTAAATGTTCAACCATTTTCCCCTGATCATTACAATAAGATGCAGGCTCTTCCTGAGGATCTAGTTTCCAACTTGGCAGAGGTATTTAACACCCGGGTGGCCAAGAAGAATAAAAGGGTCCGTCAATGCACCTGGTATAATGAAGCTTGTAGGAAGGCAAGAGCTAGTACAGGCTCTAAAGAAAAACAATAATAAATTTGAAATAAAAGTCAGGAGAGCACACTATAAATGGCTGACTAAATGTGCAAAGGAAGAGTGGGATTATGATAAGTGGTCCAGTTTATCCACTGCCCTAGCTACGAAGGATTCCCGGAAATTTTGGCCCATAATTAATAATGGCTGCGGAGAATTGAAAGCTGCCATTGAACCAAACATAGAAGTGGAAGTTTGGGAAGACCACTTCTGGGCTGTGTATTCTACCGAGGACTATCCGGACACATCCGAATTTATATCAGCACAGCCAGCTCTTATCCCACAATCCGAGGTGGTAGAGTTCACTTCAACTGAAGTTTGCAATGCAATCTCTAAACTTGCCATAGGAAAAGCCCCAGGTCTAGACAAACCTCCGGGTGACCTCTTTAGGCAGGAACCGAAGATATGGGGTCCGTAACTCCAAATCCTTTTCAACGCGGTCCTGAGAGGCATGGCGGTGCCCTGTACTCGGCTGGGCGCAGAGATAGTCCCTATTTTCAAAAGGGGCTCCCCTCTGCTCCCAGCCAACTACAGGCCCATCAGCCTTATTGATGTCCCTCAGAAGATCTTTGCAAGACTTATTTGGACCGCTTGCAGGACTGGATAGAGGAGCACACAATTCTTAGCCCGTATCAAGCAGGGTTTAGGAAGAACACCTCCAACATTGCCCACATTTTTCGTTTGTCACTACTGTTTTGGAAAAAGAGGGTGGCAGCCTTTATATGGTGTTTTTTGACCTTCGCTCTGCTTTTGATCTAGTCCCCCGGGGGAAACTTTGGACTGTGCTGCTCGAGCTGGGCATACCGGTACAATTTTTGACCATACTGATGAGGCTACATGAGGTGAACTTTGCCCAAGTCAGATGTGGGAAAAATGGTGCATTGTCATCTAGATTTCCCGTTGGCAGGGGGATAAGGCAGGGTTGTGTGCTCGCACCCACCCTGTTCTGCCTCTATGTCAATGGGGTAATCACGCACCTGAATGGAGTACAGAACAACGATGCTCCAAAGCTGGCTGGTAGTAGGGTCCCTGCGATCATGTTTGCTGACGACACCCTCTTGTTATCTAAATCTCCAATGGGGATACAGCATATATTGGACGGCTTTGAGGAATACTGCAGAGGTCGGGGTTTGGAGATAAATTCTCTTAAAACCAAATTTATGATCTTCAACCCCCCGCAACTACTCTGTCAAATCCCAGTCTAGGTACAACAAGACTGGATAGGGTATAGACTTTTGACTACCTGGGGGTCACTATTAATCAGAGTTCGACGTGGGGCCCCCAGCAAATCAAGTAACAATTAAAATTGGCCCAACTCGTAGGCAGTATCCTTAAGCTTTCCAATAAGTCCAACATTAAACCTGCTGGCCCACCATTGGAGGACTATAAAATGCAAGCTAGGGGTGTGATTATGTACGGCAGCGAACTAAGGGGATACTCCTGTAGGGCCGAAATCACCAAAGTAGAAAATAAATTTCTAAGACAGCTGTTAGCACTACCATCTAGCAACCCAATTCTTCCTTTAAGGCTTGATTTGGGGGTTATACCCATTGATGAGGAGCTAGCGCACAAACCTCTCAGGTTTTGGCGCAGGCTCTGGGTAACACCAGAGCTCTCAAACTATAGGCAGGAACTCAAAGAAATACTAACCTTTTCTAGCGCAGGGAAAATTCCCTGGCTCATATTTATAAAGAAAGGCAAAGGAGACAGCTACTACTATTGAATGAATGCATCCACGGGGAGATAGCTGACAACTCACCATACCGGAACGCGCTGTGAACAAACCAGCGATGCGCGAGTGTCATAAAAGAAAGGAGAAAACAAAACGCATGTACAAAATGGCGGATTACGATAACAGCAGCACCGTGGCTGTTGCTCTTGGCCATTAGGCAGTGCACTCTGCAAACATATGTCAGCATAGGAGTCATATGGATGAGCAGTTCTGTTAACGGACATGCCACTGAATTGTGATTAATGCGCCGCTACGTACTATACATAAACGCGAAAACTGCCCTGCCCTGTATTGAGAGTGTGCTGCAGGGATCATACTCACGGCGCCACCCTCCTAAAAATGTGGACGAGAGGTATGAAATTGCCGAGAAAAGGTAACGAATGTACCTACACAGCGCTGCTACCTTAAAAGTGTGCTAATCCCCTTAAAACTACACTGAGAGTGCTGCTGCCACCACACACGGAAAGCATGAGAGGGTAAAGCCTATCATCCATACCTTACAGCATTGATGGACCCAACTTAATAAACTGTGTCCTGCTGTCCAGAGCTACTGGATTGCTATGCTGTGTGTTTTGTGACAAGGTGATGTTCCATATAGAGGCCCTGTGACCTGCTGATAGGGGGCTGCAGAACCTATTGGGCAATCTGTAAGTCTGAGGTGGTGGATTAAATCTGTGGCAATACGATATCGGCTTCTGTCAACAACTGCTACCACCGAAAGGCTGTGCTGTGTGGCGCAAATTATTGAGACTACTCTGCACGTGGTGTTGAGGACTGGGGACGCAGGGAGCAGGACAGTGGAACAACAGGGCAAGCTAGCACTCCAACTGAGGTATTATATGGCATCCTACATCGACGTCGGTAGTGCTGGTTATTGTAATCATGGGCAAGCCGGACAAGCAGCAATCAAAATTACCATTTGAAATGAAACTGCATGCCATAGGTGCAACAGCGCTCTCAGACACTGAACTGGAGGTGGAAAAACGGGCCGGGCAGCGGAATGGAACAGGTTCTAAAGGCGATACAACAAAGCTTACAAGACATCAATGGCAAACTGGATTCCCTTGATCAACGAGTTGACAACATGTCAGCAAAACTAGATAAGCAAGGGGAACGCCTTGATGAGGCCGAGAAGCGTATTGCTACAGTGAAGGATGAATCACATGCCACAACTCAAAAGTGCATGGATATGGAGAAAGTGTTAGAGGTCCTTAAAAACAAGGCGGAGGACTTGGAAGCGAGGTCCTGTCACAATAACATCAGAATTGCAGGAATTCCAGAATCCACAAACACGTGATGGATGGAGACATATGTGGAGGACATGCTTCGTGAGGTGTTTGGTGCTAATAATTTCTCACCGGTCCTCACAGTAGAACATGCACATAGATCCCTGGCCCCAAGACCCCCACCAGGTGCCACGCCGGGACCCATACTTGCCCGGATCCTTAATTATAGAGATTGCGATGCCATCTTGCGAATGGCACTAGAAAAACAGACGGTGACCTACCAGGGCAACACACTGGCGTTTTACCCAGACTTTTCAATGACGGTTCAACTAGCGCGCAAGGACTTTAACCTGGCGTGAAAGGAACTGAGAGAACTGGGAGTGGAGTATGCAATGCTTTATCCAGCTCGGCTGAAGGTGACACATGATGGACGCTCTACAGTTCGCCACTCTCCAAAGGCAGCACAAGACTTTATTAAGAAGATGATCAGCAAACATAAGGAGCGACAGCAAGCTGAAAAGACCCAAGATTCTGAATGAGTCCAATCTTCATACTACTCTCGAGATGGAGTGACGGGAATTATGATGTATAGGGTATAAGCTCCTACCACCTCTTTCCCCCTTCCCCAGCACA
Source organism: Lissotriton vulgaris (assembly GCF_964263255.1). NCBI lineage: Eukaryota > Metazoa > Chordata > Amphibia > Caudata > Salamandridae > Lissotriton > Lissotriton vulgaris. The sequence continues at coordinate 482,820,126 of NC_141693.1, read as the reverse complement.
GCTCCATCAATGCCAAACGGGTCATGGTTGGGGATGGTATGGATACACTGTCAGTACGGAACATAGAATGGCGGGAAGGTGACAGGACCAGTATCTTTCAATGGGGATGGAACTGGTAGGGCTACAATAGCATTAATGCAGGTAGGTCAAGTAATAAGGCAGCAATGCAGGAATGGGGGGAGCCATGGTTCATACGCAGCCTTCCTCTTACAGCACCGTATATTAGCAGAGGTATTAAGCTACAGGGTGATGGCATAGCAGTATTGCCCCAAGGCCGCAAATGAAGGGCGCAGTTATTTGGGGTTCGCAGCACAGCCGAATACATAGTTATGGTCCAAGGGTCCTGCACCAAACCCCAGTCAAGGACTTCAGTCCAACACTTCCCTGGGTCGAACCCCTCTGGCTCGGGGAGGGGGTGCAAGTCTCATCACCGGGGGGTTTGGGGTGGGGTTGGGGAGACTAGTGAGCTCCTAGCATCTTCTTTTCCCCCTTCCCCAGGACGTCTCCACCAACGCTGGATGGGTCGGGGAGGGGTGATTTGATAAACAGTCAGAATGGAGTAGGAAGAGTTTTGAGGGGCACTTACGGAGAAGCACTGCCCACCTGGCCTTCGCAGTAAGACCAGAGGGAAGGAGGACAATGACGGTCGCCTGCATGTACGGTTCACAGGGGCTGGTGCGACAAACTCTGGGTACAAGTGGTGTGAATAAGAAGGCTAACATGTTGTTTCTATTTTAGATTGTTAGAACTGGGATTTCTGGTTGGCTAAGGCTTACGCCAAAGCCAGGCAGAAACCACCACTCTAGTCAGGGATAGGGAGTTACATGCCAAAGATAACCCCTGCTCACCCCCTTGGTAGCTTGGCACGATCAGTCAGGCTTATCTCGGAGGCAATGTGTAAAGCATTTGCGCACGCACACAGCAACAACATCCCAGGCACACTACGAAAGGAACTCCGCACAAGGTTATATAAAAATAGCTTTTGTATTCTCATAACACACCAGATAGTGAACATTTAACATACATTGTGCCAGTGGGCCACTGTCAGGATCAGCACTTAGCAGGAATTGGTCAAAATAACATAGGTCATAACCATACAACCAGTAACTACTGGTAATCACTGTACTCCACCTCAAACTGTAACATAACTTACATTATGTACAGTCACCTCAGGCGCGAATTACATTCTGCGCCAACCTCACCAGCATAAACACAATATGCCATCTCTCACTTTTCTAAACACATTAGGGCCTTGCGCCCTATACATCTACCAGCCCCCCTGGCCAATTGGCCATCCAAGAAGGGGCTCAAGTGCCCTGTGTCCAGAATGTCAGGGCGAGCTGCCTAGTCAGTGCCAGTCAGGGGTGCACCATCTGCGCAAACCTAAACGTTGCAGCTGCCCACTACTTGCTGGGCAGCTGAGAACAATAACAGGGCCTAAACGATGCAGCTGGCACTAAGTGCTGCGCAGCTGTGGAGGCCAAGGTAGGCCGAAGAAGTGTGACTTACTCCTAGATTCAAAAGACCATGTCCCCTAAAAAGAAATACCTTAATGGTGCAGCTGCCCACTACTTGCTGTGCTGCTGGAAATGCAGAAATGCAGCCTGGGTCCTCACTGGCCCTTTAATACACATGCTCCACAGGTTTGGAGCCCTCTAAACTCTGACAAACCTCAGCAACGCGGTGGAGCTCTCTAGGCTCTAGGAGTACTGGGGCCAACAACATGTGGGAGCCACTCGGGCTCTAGGAATCACTCTGCCCCCAAAATACTGTGGAGCGTAGGGAAAGACATGGGCCTCTCTGGGGCTGGGGCTTCTGAATGATTATGCGGCCAAAAATCAGGAGGAGAACTTGCCCCCAAACACTGTGGAGCGCACTGGCGCTAAAATAAAGGGCAGGATATGACTAGAGCCATCTAGGCTCTTTAGAACAAATTAAGGCCCCCCTAGTAAAGCATGGGCCCCTCTGGGCCTGGGTGAATCGGTATGGCCACACATGGGAGCCATCTAGGCTCTGGGAGCAATGGGGGCATACATGCGGGAACGGACATGAGTCCCTCAGGACCCTTTAAACAATTGTGTGCACCCTTCAGTGGAGCAAGCCCCCTATGAGGCAGGCCCGTGCGGGAAATGATGCAGCCGTGCCCCTCTGCCCAGCCCTCACTCACCGGGCTCCTGTGTGGGCAGGGACTCCTCCGGTTTCCTCCTAGCTGGGACCGGCATGCTGCTCGCCAGGCGGGGCTCTCTCTCGAGTGCCTCCGGGACCGGCAAAACTCCTCTTGTGGCGTGGGGCTTCCCTGTCCCTCCTGGGAGCCCCATGCTGCCATCGGCAGCCACTGCTGCCTCTTTACTTCACCCAGGCCCCCTCCTGGGTCCCGTGACTTCTCAATGGAGCCGGCGAGGCTCCGGGGCAGATCTAGGGCGGCGAACGGGACTTCCTGTCTTCAAGCGGAAGTCCCGCCCCTCTCCAGGCATCAGCTGCCTGACTTTTGCCTCAGCTGCATGGGCCGCGGCGGTGATCTTTTCTCGGCACAAAACGAGAGGTAGGCTCCCTAAAAAGGTCACAACACAATGCAGGGTGGGCACCTGCTTAAATTAAAGCAATGGCACAGCCATCACGCGGGGTGGGCACCCGTATAAAACAAAGATAAGCGGGGTGGCACTCGCAATTCCAGCAGCATCCACATCGTCGGGATTGCCTCCCACCAGCTGCAGCCCATCGTGGCCAAGCCCACGCATTCCTCCTGAGGCATTTAAAATACAGCGCTCCAAGGAGCTTAGGCTCTAAGAAGCTTGGCAAAAGCAACACTGGAGCAAATGGTCTCAGCAGCACCTGGGTGCATCAAGGAAAGCAAAGGGGGACCCCAAGCAAGAGATCCAAGGGATCCAGGGGCTGGGCAGGGCCCAGGGATGCAAGCCTTCCCCTGGGCCCCAGCAGCAGCCCTCTCCTGGTTGTTTCAAGTTGCAAAAATAAGAACATTTTCATGGGTCACAGCCCCTCTTTTATATACACATTTCCTTTGTTTCCAAAGGTGCAGGCAAGGGGCGAACCAGATGCAACTGGTTCTGGAGCACTTTGTTTTGTTCAGCCCCTCTGCCTATTCACAGGACGGGTCAGGGACATCAGACACACCACAGGGGGTGGAGCCAGCATTGTCGGGGGAAGGCTCAGCCCTATTCAGGTCCCAGGTGCACTCCTCCCTGCCATCAACATGCAGATCTCCCCATTCACCACCGGGAAGACCCATCCAGACTCCTGGAGCCAGGCACACCAGCCAGCTCTAGCCAATCACAAGCCAGACAGTCAATTCACATTCACTGCACAGACATGCCAACTTCTAAAAGTGGCACTTCTCCACTAGATACAATAAATCCGCGCACATCATCATGTAGCATTTAATCTCACGAGTTTGCACATACCAAACTCGACCCTGCACTCCCCACACATCAGGAACTACCATGGACACACATATCCCCATGCATTCCTATGGGAGGGCAGTCCACTCTCACCACACATACACAGATAGCGCACGCACTTTACACTGGACCACAGTGAAAAAGTGCGCAGAGGCCTAAAATCACCAACACCAGGTTACAGAAACAGGCTAGGAAAATGCAAAATGTTTCAGGGTGAACCTGCCAAAAGGGCCAAGTCTAACACAACCCCCTTCCAGCTAAAAGGAAGGGAAGACCAATCACTCCCTTGATGGGCTTCCCTGCTTTGGGCAATAGAACACAGACACGGGCCCGCACGGCAGGGACACCCTCCGGTTCTAGGCCACTCTGAACCCACATGGTTTCCTCTAAACAGGAACTCTCCGGCCCAACTAGTATACCCCACTGGAACTCTCTAGTTGTCCACGGCCAGGACCAGGCCCTAAGCCATCCAGATGTCACAGGTCCTGGCCAATCCACAGAGTGGTGGACAGTAACCCCTGGCACACAATAGCCATTCTCCACTCTCCTTCTCAGTGTAGTTCCAAACAACCACTGATCCTTCAACCTAGGGTCCGCACCCTCAGGCTGACCAGAGGTCATGGGCAAGAATGCCCCACCCTACCTCTACTTCTGGGGTTCGGCACCCTCCCAGGGAAGCAGCCTCCAGAACACAACTCTCCCACCAGTTCAGGACCTCTCTCCATTACTGGTCTACCGCCTGGGATCTACAATCACCGGATGCACCGGGGTCAGAGGCGAGGACTACCTCACTCTGCACCCCCTTCCAGAGTTCTACACCCTCCCACTGTAGAGCAGGGTCCCTCTCCTTTAAGATGGGCCGCACCTGCTCTCATGGTAGTACTACCATAGTCAGCCAGGGACCCTAAAGATCCCGGCGAGGCCTGCACCACCCCTTCTGGGAAACACAGGTTCCCTCTCCTTTCAGATGGGTCCTTCCTGTGTTCACATGGGTACCCCTAGAAGGCAACCCGGCCAGGACACTGGTTACAGATGCCCTGCCTTCCAGGTCAGGCTACAACCCAAACCTGGATTTCCCCTCCTCAGGGAACGACCCCCAGAGACCCCACAAATGGTCAGCACTCAGGGCGGTCAAATGCCCAGCGAACCAGGACTTCACGGGGAGCCCGCATGCCCCCCTTGAGGGTGACACATCACTAATGTGTCGTGTGACAGTCTGCCTATCTCAGAACAGACGTGGTGTCACCATGGTCACTCACGGGTGGATCAGCCCTTCTGGCTGGCCCCTGACCCACTGGCTTTTCCACTGGGGTTTTTGTCCCCCTCTCACCCCTTAACCAGGACTTCTGCACCCTCTACTTAGGAGCGGCACTGCCCAACACCAGGACCGCCGGAGTACTGGTTACAGAAACTCCCCGTCCTCTAGACACAGGAAGATCCTCCTCAAATGACCTATAAGTACAGCCTAGGCCCCCGACCTGGTCCTCCCTTAGGGAACCCTCCAGGCCCTGAGACAGTGTTTCAGACACATGGAGACATGCAGTCCCTCCCACTCCTTCTCCTCTGAGACAGGATGTGGGGCCCTACAACCCTTCCCATTCTACTGGAACCTAGCTGGGCTACACATGAACCTCTTCTCCCACACAAGACCAGAAGATATACATGTCAATCCTGTTGGAATCTCTCGCCAATGCCTCTGCAAGACCTCTAGCGCACCGTCAGAGGTGCACCTTCTGTGCAAGCTTCTTATCAAACAAAGAACTCACACTCACTCGTCCAGTGCCTTTGCAGGACCTCGAGCACACCAGAGGTACACCTCCCATGCAAGCTTCTTATCAAACAAAGAACTCACACCTACTCCTCCAGGGCCTCTGCAGGACCTACCTCACACCACCAGAGGTACACCTCCTGTGCAAGCTTCTTATCAAACAAAGAACTCACACCTACTCCTCCAGGGCAACACACCCCTCATCCACACACGCCCCCTCCAGACTGGTAAGACAGTTCCTCACTGCCCTTGACTCTCAACCTGTACCCCTCTTACTGAGCACCAGGCACCATACTCTGAGAACTGGGAATGGGACTTCACGCACTGGACACTGTTTTGCTGCCACTACTGGCTCCCACCATACTGGGGAAACCAGATACACACACTACACTCAGGGCATAACCACCCTCCCGAGCTAACCATTTCTCCTCATTCCCTCTCTCCTATCTACCCACACCTCTGTGGACAGGAACAGGGAGTGTGTACTGGACCCAGCAAGGGACTCGCTATCCATGGGAATCACCCCACCTACTGGCGTCCCGCCCTGTCATTTTCTCTCTTCTGCCACTAAACATCAAAGCGCAGGAACACCATTTAAAAAATGACACTCTTGAGGAAAACCAAAATCACAAACAATAATCCCCAACATGTGACTATCTAAAATGCAGAGTTTTGTAATGTAGCCAGTTGTCGCTGAGGTACTGCGCAAACACAAGTCCTAATCCTCACTGCTGATCACCAATGTTAAAACTGGGATTTCTGGTTGGCTAAGTCTTGCGCCAAAGCCAGGCAGAAACCACCCCTCTAGTCAGGGCAAGGGAGTTACACGCCAAAGATAACCCCTGCTCACCCCCTTGGTAGCCTGGCACGAGCAGTCAGGCTTATCCCGGAGGCAATGTGTAAAGCATTTGCGCACGCACACAGCAACAACATCTCAGGCACACTACAAAAGGAACTCCACACAAGGTTCTATAAAAATAGCTTTTGTATTCTCATAACACATCAGATAGTAAACACATAACATACATTATGCCAACTGGCACAGACAATATTCACAAGGGGTTATTTACACATGACTGGGCCACTGGCAGGATCAGCACTTAGCAGAAATTGGTCAAAGTAACATAGGTCATAACCACACAACCAGTAACTACTGGTAATCACTGTACTCCACCTCAACCTGTAACATAACCTACATTATGCACAGTCACCTCTGGCGCGAATTACATTCTGCGCCAACCTCACCAGCATAAACACAATATGCCATCTCTCACTTGTCTAAACACATTAGACCCTTCCTCCTAAGTATAACTCACATTAGGGGCGTAAATCACAGAGTGAAACATCATCTCACTAGCATAACCACAAGAAATGCAAAATAACCTCATAATCATAAACCACAGTTTAGAGGTATCAGATAAAGGGTGCGCAAAATATACTATAGACAATACATTTCCTAGCACCACATTACTCTAGCACATAAATCAACCTTAGGGCCTTGCGTCCTATACATCTACCAGCCCCCCTGGCCAACTGGCCATCCAAGAAGGGGCTCAAATGCCCTGTGTCCAGAATGTCAGGGCGCGCTGCCTAGTCAGTGCCAGTCAGGGGTGCGCCATCTGCGCAAACCTAAACGATGCAGCTGCCCACTACTTGCTGGGCAGCTGAGAACAATAACAGGGCCTAAAAGCTGTAGCTGGCACTAAGTGCTGCGCAGCTGTGGAGGCCAAGGTAGGGCGAAGGAGTGAGACTCACTCCTAGATTCAAAAGACCATGTCCCCTAAAAAGAATTACCTAAACGTGCAGCTGCCCACTACTTGCTGGGCAGCTGGAAATGCAGAAATGCGGCCTGGGCCCTCACTGGCCCTTTAATCACATGCGCCACAGGTTTGGACCCCTCTAGACTCTGACAATCCTCAGCAACGCAGTGGAGCCCTCTAGGCCCTAGAGTACTGGAGCCAACAACATGTGGGAGGCACTCGGGCTCTAGGAATCATTCTGCCCCCAAAATACTGTGGAGTGTGGGGAAAGACATGGGCCTCTCTGGGGCTTCTGAATGATTATGCGGCCAAAAATCAGGAGGGAGAACTTGCCCCTAAACACTGTGGAGCGCACTGGCGCTAAAATAAAGGGTAGGTTATGGCTGGAGCCATCTAGGCTCTTTAGAACAAATTATGCCCCCCTAGTAAAGCATGGGCCCCTCTGGGCCTGGGTGAATTGGTATGGGCACACGTGGGAGCCATCTAGGCTCTGGGAGGAATGGGGGCACAAAATACAAGAACGGACATGGGTCCCTCTGGACCCTTTTAACAATTGTGTGCCCCCTTCGGTGGAGCAAGCCCCCTTTGAGGCGGAGCCCGCTCGGGAAAAGATGCGGCCATGCCCCCCTGCCCAGCCCTCACTCACCGGGCTCCTGTGCGGGCGGGGACTCCTACGGTCTCCTCCAAGCTGGGACCGGCACGTTGCTCGCCAGGCGGGGCTCTCTCTCGAGTGCCTCCGGGACCGGCAATACTCCCCTTGTGGCGCATGGCTTCCCTGTCCCTCCTGGGAGCCCCACGCTGCCATCGGCGGCCGCTGCTGCCTGTTTACTTCACCAAGGCCCCCTCCTGGGACCCGGGACTTCTCAATGGAGCCGGCGAGGCTCTTGGGCAGATCTAGGGTGGCGAGCGGGACTTCCTGCCTGCAAGCGAAAGTCACGCCCCGCTCCAGGCATTGGCTGCCTGACTTCCGCCTCAGCTGCACGTGCCGCGGGGTGATCTATTCTCGGCACAATACAAGGGGTAGGCTACCTCGTAAGGGCACAACACAACGCAGGGTGGGCACCTGCTAAAAAAAAAGCAATGGCACATCCATCAGGCGGGGTGGGCACCCGTATAAAACAAAAATAAGCGGGGTGGCACTGGTGATTCTGGCAGCATTCACATTGGTAGGGAGGGTGGGATCCCACCGTCGGGATTCCCTCCCACCAGCTGCAGCCCAGCGCGGCCAAGCCCACGCATTCCTCCTGGGGCATTTAAAATACAGCGCTCGCAAGGTGCTTAGGCTCTAACAAGCTTGACAAAAGCAACACTGGAGCAAATAGTCCCAGCAGCACTTGGGAGCATCAAGGAAACAAAAGGGGACCCTAGCTAGAGATCCAAGGCATCCAGGGGCTGGGCAGGGCCCAGGGAGGCAAGCCTTCCCCTGGGCCCCAGCAGCAGCAAGCCCCTGGTAGTTTCAAGTTGCAAAAGCAAGAACATTTTCATGGGGTCACAGCCCCTCTTTTATACACACATTTCCTTTATTTCCAAAGGTGCAGGCAAGGGGCGAACCAGATGCAACTGGTTCTGGAGCACTTTGTTTTGTTCAGCCCCTCTGCCTATTCACAGGATGGGTCAGGGACATCAGACACACCACAGGGGGTGGAGCCAGCATTGTGGCGGGAAGGCCCAGCACTATTCAGGTCCCAGGTGCACTCCTCCCTGCCATCAACATGCAGATCTCCCCATTCACCACCGGGCAGACCCATACTGACTCCTGGAGCCAGGCACACCAGCCAGCTCCAGCCAATCACAAGCCAGACAGTCAGTTTACATTCACTGCACAGACATGCCAACTGCTAAAAGTGGCACTTCTCCACTAGATACAATAAATCCGCGCACATCATCGTGCAGCATTTAATCTCACGAGTTTGCACACACCAAACTCGACCCTGCACTCCCCAAACATCAGGAACTACCATGGACACACACATACCCATGCCTTCCTATGGGAGGGCAGTCCACTCTCACCACACATACACGGAGAGCACACGCACTTCACATTGGTCCACAGTGAAAAAGTGCACAGAGGCCTAAAATCACCAACACTAGGTTACAGAAACAGGCTAGGAAAATGCAAAAAGTTTCAGGGTGAACCTGCCGAAAGGGCCAAGTTCAACATAGATTATAAGCAAGAAAGCAGTACGTTCTGACAAAAAAGGGTAAGTGTAAACTGAGCAAAAAGTTGTGTCAGTAGTGGCGTAGGGCCACTGCGCCGGGCACATTGGATACATTTGGATTTAATAGCTATCACACACATAAAAACACCCGATCAGCATGACCCCAAATTGCCACATCCCACAGTCACCGTTCTGTAAGGCTCATGCCATTTTCAATTTTAGGTCATCCACAAAAAGGAGAGTGCTCCATAACACCCCGGCTGGATGATGGGAGACGAGGGGCTACCTCACAGCGTTACGCTGAATATTGCAGCGAATGAGGACGCTGGACCTTGCAGGGGTGCCGCAGGAGTTGAGTACCGCGGTGGCCAGGATGCACAGCAGCTTTGGGCCTACTTTGCTGCAACAGCAGAAGCAAAGGATTGGGAGGGGTGGGAGCTCGCAATGGCTCAAATGCAAGCACCCGCCCTGAAGTTGGTAGACAATGCGAGGACATGGAAGAGTTGCAAGGGGAATTTTTTACAACCAATGGCCATATTTACGCATCAACATGTGGGGAGAAGTGGGGTATGGAAAAGAAGGCAAAGGGGAGGGGCGGGTGTGTCACAGGAGCAAAAAAGGCAAGGATGCCACGGGAAGACATATGAAGGGCAATAATAGGGGAGAACTCAGAGGCAGCAACAGCGGTGTTGCGGGCGTCCCTGCCAAGTAGGGAAATGGGAGAGGACATAGACCAGTCAAACAAGGAGGGCTCACTAACACCTGACATCGGTCCCTTGGGTGAGTTTTCTGAAGTGATGATGAGACTTTTCAAGCTTTCAAGTGGAATCTTCATTTTGAAACCGGAGCATTTTTCTGAGGCCCACTGTAAGGCTTTACATTGTGGAAAACAATTGGGGTGTTTTAATATCGGCACTGACACGGACCCCACTGGAGGGGAGACATTGAAACTACAGCACCCAGCATGCAGCCTATTGGAAGGTGGATGCTACATAAAGGAAAAAAGCTGCTAATTGACTACGTGGTTCTGCTGCTGACCCCGCCCTATGAAGGTGGTGGCAGCTCCTTGTGTGTTGCTTCGGTGTCCGGCAGATTGCGAGGGGATCCTCCTCTGCCCGTATTGACCCCAGCTAGACTAGACTTAATAACTTGCAGAAAGTATTTTTTAACCCCAACCCAACTTAATTACAGCGATGTATGTTTAAAATGATGTACTTTTAAATCCTATTTGTACCTGTTGTCACTTGCACTTGCTCTGTGTGCATTCTCCTACCTGCCCCGTTCCACCGTGGGTCTCGTGCCGTTTGATGTGGAGGGCAGGGTAGGGCGCCATATTGCCTGAGGGCCGGATCCCGCCGCTAACAGAGGTAGCGCTCTAGTGTGGGGAGGGGCTTTGCACTTAAATAGCGATGGCTGCTCGGACGCGGAGCGGACGCGCGCAGCGGGCGCGCCGTCTGCGCGCCGAAGCCGCGCCAAAGGGGTGCCCGTCTGCGCCCGTCCGCGCTGAGAACGCGCCTAGCGCCATTATCCCTGGCCCCAATTCCGCTTATCAGGAGACTGAGGTAATTACATATACTAACACCCAACTAAGGGATTTAAGAAACACCAGGAGGGGTTCCCATTGCCCTCATTTTCATTCTGACTCTTTGTTTAATCTACAGTCCTCTCAATGCTCAAACTGTTCATTTAAATTAACGCTTCCTTTTCAAAATACGCACTCCACCTCCTCTGAAGAAAAATTTAAGACTAAACAAACTTATTGTGCGCTCATTAATGCCCGCTCTCTTATTAAACATAAAGAGGAGATTAATGACTTAATAACTAGTCATAATATTGATATCCTTTTCATTACCGAAACTTGGGCGGACCAAGCTTCTGGCCCAGATTTCTGTATAGCTGTTCCGGATGGATACCATGTAGTTAGGCAGGACAGATCTTCAGGGAAGAAAGGCGGTGGTATAGCTATTATACATAGAAAAGATCTTGAAATAAGGATAGAATCCATCGATATTGATTCTGCTGAAGCAGTAAATTTTTCCATTCTGCTTTCTCCTGTCCAATCTTTTAAAGGCATTTTTCTTTATCGTCAACTAACCCTTCGCTCTTCATTCCTGGCATGTATTAATACTTTATTAGAACCCATAGCAGCTAACACTGATTATATAATATTAGGAGATTTCAATTTTCATTTAGAAGCCAATAATGATAGGGACTCTTCAGCCCTTATCTCGGACCTCGCCTCGGCGGGCCTCAAATTATTGAGTACTCCTTCTACCCATCAGGCGGGACATACCCTTGATGGTATATTTACTAATAACTCTAATATCACTCCGCCTTCAGTGAAACCGCTAATATGGACAGATCATGCAGCGGTAATGTTCACAATTGTAAATAGAAATTATACAAACTCACAGACTAATCGTTCTCATGTCCTATTTCGAGACTGGAAGAACATAGATGGTTCTATTTTACAATCTACTCTGGCTTCTACTCAACCAAAGGAAATAATAGATCCTAATGTAGCTTCAGAGAAATATAATGCTTGGCTTAACAACGTTTTTACCACGCTAGCACCTTCAAAAAAAATGCTACCTAATCGTAACATACCTTCTGCCCCTTGGTTTACAGAGACCCTTAGGTTAGAGAGACAACGTTGCAGAAATCTAGAAAGGCGCTGGCGCCGAAACTATGATAACAATGAAAAAGATCTATATAAAAAAGCCCTGACTGAATACAGAAAGCTCTTAATCATAGAAAAACGAAAGTTCTATCTTGAGCAAATAGAATTAGCCAAAAATTCCACCAAACAACGTTATCAAGTCGTTACAAAATTATCTATTCCACCAGAAAGCATTACTACAGAACCGTCTCAAAATCTGTGTAACGACCTAGCGGATTTTTTTCAATCTAAGGTAAATGATATTTTTTCTAACTTTACGGTTAAGATGAGCACTGAACCTATTGGTTCTATTAGGAATGACCCTTTTTCCCTTACAACTTTTAATGAATTTAAGCAAATCTCTCAACAGCAGTTAGAGGAACTTATGATCAATATCAAGTCGGGGTCTCCTTTGGACCCGTGCCCCCCTTTGATTCTTAAATCAGTGACTAATCTGATAGCTCCAACTCTTACAAATATTTGGAATTCTATGTTTTTGTCAGGCTCCTACCCGTCAATTTGAAAGAAAGCGGTCATAAAACCATTACTTAAAAAATCAGACTTGGATCCACTAGAACCTAAAAGTTACCGACCGATTGCATCTCTTCCCTTTCCTTCCAAAATATTTGAGAAGATTATGAATTGCCAACTGATGGATTACATTGATCAAAATAATCTTCTTGATGAAACTCAATTTGGATTCAGGAAAGGGCACGGGACGGAGACTGCACTGATTACAGCAGCAGATGAAGTCAGACTGATTTTGGATCAGGGAGGAGCAGCAGTCCTGATTTTATTGGACTTGTCTGCGGCCTTCGACACGGTCGATCACAACATCTTGATCGACCGTGTAGCCCACATTGGCATCCAGGGTAAAGCCAAATCTCTTCTGACTTCCTTTCTATCTGGCCGCAATCAGTCTGTTAAACTGGGTAGTTTCTACTCCCCTGTTTTTACTTTACCATGTGGTGTCCCCCAGAGATCCTCGCCAAGTCCAACATTATTTAACATCTATGTGTCGGACTTGGCGAGGGTCATTAAAACATATGGAATAGGGGTGACATCATATGCAGATGACACCCAGTTGGTACTGGCCATCCATAACAACGGAGGAACAGTTGCGGCTAATTTTCAGGAAGGTATGATGGCTATCAGTTCCTGGATGGATCACAATTGTTTGAAATTAAATTCTGACAAGACGGAGGTCATGGTCTTTGGAAAACTGACCCCGTCTTGGTCCCCAGTATGGTGGCCATCAGACCTAGGAGCTCCCCCACTGCCTGTTACCAAAGTCAGGAATCTGGGGGTACTATTTGACAACAAGCTATCATTTCTGAACCACGCTAATGCAGTAGTCTCCTCATCCTTTTACACCCTGAGGATGATCAAGAAACTACTACCTTTTCTTCCTTCTGGTGCAGGTAAAATCCTAATGTGCCCTTTAGTACTCTCTAAAATTGATTACTGCAATGGCTTGCCATTAAATGCCCAAGAACAAGTTTTGAATAAAATGCAGTTAATCCAAAATGCGGCTGCCCGAATTTTAACAGGCACATCAAAATTCTCTTCCATCACCCCTATTGTACGCCAACTCCACTGGCTCCCGGTCAGGAGTCGCATCAAGTTTAAAGCGCTTTGTATTACTTATAAATCTGTGAATAATACTGGCCCAGAATTTTTAAAAAAAGTTTTATGCACCTACTTGCCCAAAAGAACGCTACGGTCATCTGCAGCTTCTCTGCTCTCAGTTCCGAGAACAAAAAGAGTGAACTGGGGTGATAGACAATTCATAGTATCTGCATCTAGACTTTAGAACTCTATCCCTCTATATATAAAAATCAGTCCATCTTTAATGATCTTTCGGAAACTACTAAAAACATGGCTTTTTAGTCAATAATTAAATTAGAACCCATCCTGAGCCTTAGATCCAGCAGCGCCGAGACACCTTAGGGTATTTGCGCGCTATACAAGTTTTATAAATAAATAAATAAATAATAAGATGCATGCGCATCGAAACGCGTCAGGGATTGACAAATTGTTGGGAAGGTGAACCGGCTTCTTAAATAAAGTTCTGTTGAGCTATCCTCGTGTGGAGTGGCGTTTTTAAGCTTAGAGGCAACTTTGGGAATATATATATATATATATAAAAAGAAGGAGGTAGTTCTCAAGTTTAGGTGGAAAGCAGCTCCTGTTAGAGCACTACATATATATATATATATATATATATATATATATATATATATATATATATATATATATATATATATATATATATTCACTGAAAAAACCATAGGTTTCACACCAGTTATAGTTACCTGGAAATTTTACTGACATGAAACCATTGAAATTCCCACGTTATAGTTAGTTGGACTCACTATAACTTGCGCGCCTGCAATGCACTGCTGATGACGTCACATATTACATCACTCATGACATGGTCAGTGACATCACTCATGACATCACTGATGACACCATCCAGTGAATGTGTGTCTTTCTGAAAAATAAATATTAGTGAGTAATGTTTAAATTTTTAAATATATGTATTAGTGTTTCACTTTGTGTATAAGTGGCTGCATGGGTTGGTGAGTAGCTACATGTGTATGTACATGTGATATTAGATGTTTTTCTTAGTATCAGTATGAGTGTCTATATGGTTTGGTGGGGTATTACTTAGCACATAGATGCATGATTGACTGACTCTCTGTTTGTATGTGTTTTGAAGACAGCATATGTGCAGGACTGTATGAGTGAATGAGTGTGTATATGTTTGTGTTACTGAGTGAATGACTGTCCCACTAGTGTCTTTATCAGTAACTACATATGTTTTAATCTAGTATATGTGAATATTGATGTATATAAGTGAGTATATGTGAGAGTAAGAGATTGTAAGAGTTCCTGTTTAAATAAGTATCTGTTTCTATAAGGGATTGTTTAAGAGAATAAATATGTTTAAATTTCAATAGAAGTAAGGTGGTAGTGTGTGTATAGCTCTATATGCAAATAAACTGATGTTCAATTGTTTATTTGCATGTGTGAGTATGTGTGTGAGTAACTTTTGCATGACTGTCGGTGTGTAACAGGATGTATAGGTGTATCACTACATATGATGAGTGAGTAAATATGTATGAATGAGTATATTGAACTGTTTGTGAATGAGTAGATGTGTATATAGATGGTGGAATTACTGAATTGGTTATGTGTTTCAAGGGTTACATTACAGTAAAAGGAGGTCTGTCACTCTGTCACAAGGATGGTGTCATCAGTGATGTCATGAGTGATGTCACTGACCATGTCATGAGTGATGTAATATGTGACGTCATCAGCAGTGCATTGCAGGCGCGCAAGTTATAGTGAGTCCAACTAACTATAACGTGGGAATTTCTATGGTTTTATGTCAGTAAAATTTCCAGGTAACTATAACTGGTGTGAAACCTATGGTTTTTTCAGTGAATTTAATAGGTTTTTTAAATGCTAATTCCTAACTATAACTGGTGTGAAACCTATGATTTTTTCAGTGAATTTCAAAGGTTTTTTAAATGCTAATTCCTAACTATAAGTCTCAGTTTATAAGTAAGACTGTTAGCGCTCTAGTTGTTCTTTAGAACACTCTGTGACATTCTGTCATTGGGCTATATTTGGGCTACATCTGGCTGATATTTGGGCTATATTTGGTTTTTTTTGTCTCTGGTGGCCATCTTTGGGCTACATTGGGCTACATTTGGGCTCTAACATATATATAGCCCAATGTAGCCCAATATATATTTTTTCAAAGTTAATTTTCGTAAAAACCACTTGAGCATATATCTTGAGACATAGCAAAGGCACACAATTTTGCCAAATTATTTTTTTTTATATATTTAAAAAAAAAAAAATTTGCCTTTGAGCGCTCCCGGTGCGCGCCCCGGTGAGCGCCCCGGTGAGCGCCCCGGAAAGCGCAGTTTTATGAAGCGCCCCGGGGCGCGCACCGGGGAGCGTCCCGTAAGCGCCAATATCGAGAACGAAAACGTGATTGTGACGTATCGCGTAGCCGCGACCGCGTGATACGCAAGACGTAAGCGCACCCGGAAGCACTCGAGCGAATACGATCGCGCAACGTATGCGGCTTACGCGAAGCGCCCCGGGGCGCGTAGCGTAAGCGCGTCGGGTCATGTGACCTGAAAATAACACTTTTTATTGGTTCATAACAGTTTTGGTTTCATAATGATGAAGCCCCTGGTCATGTGACCTGAAAATAACACTTTTCATTGGTTCAATAAATTTTTTTTTTCAAAAGGATGAAAGACCCCACCTTTTTTCCTTATTCTGACTTTGTCCTTTGACTTAGGAAGACCTGTTTGTACCTCTCTGTACCTTTTTTGATCTTTATAATGGCTTCAGTAGCAGCAGCAGCTGGTGCATCTGCACCACCACCACAACCACCAAGAGGACCACCACAAGATATCATTGGTGGTCAACAAGAGGAGGAAGAGGAGGAGGAGGAGGAAGAAGGGAGGAGAAGATGGCTTGAAGAACAAAATACCCCATACCAGCCAAGACTACACATTATATGGGAGTTTTTTTCCATCCCACAGGGGAAGAAAAAAGTAAATGCAGCCAAGGTGACTTGCAAAATCTGTGGCGTGGAACTTTCCAGGGGAAACCCGAATAAGAAATATTCATTTGGAAACAACACGATGATACGCCACATGCAGCGCAAGCATCCAATAAATTATTCTGCTGCAGAGATGAGGGAACTGGCCAGTAACCCTCCCCAATCCATAAGCACCACGTTAAAAAGGAAGCAACCCACTCCGTCGGCACCAGAGGAAAGTGAGACAATGCCGTGCATTCAGCCACGATTTGCAGATTTCCGAATTATCTGTAAATATTGTGGGAAGACCATCTCCTACGGAGAAAAGGGCGTAAAGCTCATCGTCCTTGCTGGGGACAACCACAAATGCCCCAATAAACCCTAATTATTTCTTTTTTTTTTTTTTGCTCCAGTTGAGCCATTTTCAATTCCCTGTTTTTTCGTTTCTCCCCATGAAAAATACAAAAAAAATATAAAACTGTTCAGAAAACCCTAAAAAAGTGCAAAATGTTCAAAAAAACAAGAAAAAATATAAAACAAGAAAAAGAAGAAAAAAAAAAGTTCTTTTTAGAACTACCTCTAATTTATAAAAAAAGGCTACATTTAAAAAAAAATCTATTATTCATTTTTCCCCATGGGACGCTCCCCGGTCCGCTCGTACCGGGTGCTCCCCCGCGCAAATAAAAAAAAGATTTTTTTTTTGCCCCACTGGGCCCTTTTATGGCCCCCACATCAAACCTAGGGGGCCAGGGGGTGTCTATCCCTGCCCCCTTATGGTCATTTCCCCCTTTGATTTTTCTACCTCTTATGTCTCGATTTTACCGAGACACAAGATGGCGGCCGCTCCGGACTGTTTCGAATGTTTACAGACACCCGAGAGCCAATCAGCTTTCTGTGCGCAAGTTGCGTGGCGCGCCCGGAGCGCTCCCCGGTGCGCGTACCGGGGCGCTGCCATAGATATATATATTTTTTTGAACCTAAATTACTCAAAATCCACTGAAGCACATATCTTGAGACATAGCAAAGGCACATCGGGCTACCAATCCCTACAATTATTCCAAGTTTCGTGGAAATCCATTCAGCCGTTCGGGCTAAAAGTGAGTTTGACCGCCCTATGGAAATTAACATGGGGAAAACACGTTTTGGGACCCCCCTTTTATCTCGGACCCCGCGTGACGAATCCCCCCCAAACTTTCAGGGATGGACCGGGGCGCCGCAAGGCCATTTTGAGGAAATTTTCAGGCATATTCGTCAACCGGCGCCAAAGTTATTCCAAATAGAATTTTGAGATTTAACATTGAAAAAAATCCTAACTATATATATATATATATATATATATATATATATATATATATATATATATATATATATATATATATATATTACCTACTGGCGGTCGCCAGTAGGTAGTTATAGTTAGGATAATTTTCAATGTTAAATCTCAACATTCTATTTTGAATAACTTTGGCGCCGGTTGACGAATCTGCCTGAAATTTTCAGGAAAATGGTCTCATGGCGGTCCGGTCCTTCCCTGAAAGTTTGGGGGGGATTCGTCAAGCGGGGGCCGAGATAAAAGGGGGGTCCCAAAACGCGTTTTCCCCATGTTAATTTCCATAGGGCGGTCGATTTCACTTTTAGCCCGAACGGCTGAATGGATTTCCACCAAACTTGGCAAAATTGTAGGGACTGGTAGCCCGATGTGCCTTTGCTATGTCTCAAGATATGTGCTCCAGTGGATTTTGAGTAATTTAGGTTCAAAAAAATATATATATCTATAGGCGCTCTCCCGTGCGCGCACCGGAGTGCGCTCCAGGCGCGACACGCGACTTGCGCGCAGGAAGCTGATTGGATCTCAGTTGTCTGTAAACATTCTAAACAGTGCGGAGCGGCCGCCATCTTGTGTCTCGGTAAAATCGAGACACAAGGGGTTTGAAAAAAAAAGGGGCAAATGACCATAAGGGGGAAGAGTAGACCCCCTCTGACCCCCTAGGTTTGATGTAGGGACTAAAATAGGGTCCTGCAGGGCATTAAAAAATTTTTTTCGTTTTGCGCGGGGGAAGCGCATGGTACGCGCACCGGCGAAGCACGGGGAAAATCCAGGACCATATTTATGAAGGCCTTGCGCTGTTAGTTTTGCGCTTCCTGTGCGTCAATTTTTGTGACGCACCAGCGGTGTAAAAAAATGCGCATTGTTATGCAATATTTAAAAAGTGACGCATCTATCTAGATGCGTCACTTTTTAAATATAGTGCAACGAGGTACATTTTATTACACTGCTGGTGTTATGCGTCACTTTTCTGTGCGCACTCCTTATGACATTCCAGATGTGTCATATTTAATGTATGACGAATCATGTTGCAGATACAATATGGCGCAGAGTTTTAAAAAGTGACCCATGTACCTAGATGCGTCACTTTTTAAAAATAGCGTCAGGTATAATGCATGCAGAGGGGGTGTTCTCCCGCAAAAAGCTTTGTAATAGCGACGCAGTGAAATCTTTGAGATTTCACTGCGTCAGTTTTAGGATGCTGTTGCGTCAAAATCTTGTGCCTGCTTTACAGCAGGTGTTAGACTGAGGCAAGACCTTTCATATGCTGCTTTCCCCATTTGAAAGGACACATTACTGGAGTTGCGTCACTTTTGTGACGCACTCCAGCAATGCGTTACTTGGAATGTCATAAGGAGTGCGCACAGAAAAGTGACGCATTGCACCAGTAGTGTAAAAAAATGTGCCGCGTTGCGTTATATTTAAAAAGTGAGGTATCTAGGTAGATGGGTCACTTTTTAAAATCAAGCGCCACATTATATCTGCGTGAGGTATAATGCATGCAGAGGGGGTGTTCTCCCACTAAAAGCTTTGTAATAGCGACGCAGTGAAATGTTTGAGATTTCACTGCGTCACTTTTAGGATGCTGTTGCATCCTTTAAATATAGTGCAACGAGGCACATTTTATTACACTGCTGGTGTGATGCGTCACTTTTCTGTCCACAGTCCTTATGACATTCCAGATGTGTCATATTTAATGTATGACGAATCATGTTGCAAGGAGTTACAGATACGTCAGTATTTCTGACATATGTGTAAACATAAAAGTGATGCGAGGCCGGCGCAAAATTTTGACGCAATAGCATCCTAAAAGTGACGCAGGGAAATCTCATAGATTTCAGTACGTTGTTATTACCAAGCTTTTTGCGAGGGATTGCCCCCTCTGCATACATTATACCTGATGCAGATACAATATGGCGCAGAGTTTTAAAAAGTGACCCATGTACCTAGATGCGTCACTTTTTAAAAAATAGTGTCAGGTATAATGCATGCAGAGGGGGTGTTCCTTGCAAAAAGCTTGGTAATAATGACGCAGTGCGTCACTTTTAGGATGCAGTTGCGCCAAAATCTTGCGCCTGCTTCACAGCAAACCTTTCACATGGTGCTTTTTCCATGTGAAAGGACACATTACTGGAGTTGCGTCACTTTTGTGACGCACTCCTGCAATGCGTTACTTTTGTGTTTACAGATATGTCAGAAATACTGACATATCTGTAACTCCTTGCGAATTGATTAGTCATATATTAAATATGACATATCTGGAATGTCATAAGGAGTGCGTCCAGAAAAGTGACGCATCGCTATTTTCACGTAGCGATGCGTCACTTTTCAGAAATGAGGCCTCCAGTTTATTCACTGTGTCATAACTTTCTTTTCTAACACTCACCTTCTTTCATTCCTCCTACTTCACTTCCTTTCACCTCTCATACCTTTCTGTTCTTTCTTACTCATTCTCCTTTCAATTATCAATGCACTATATTTCACTTACTCTTCATTTTTTAAGATTATAGCTCTTTGATGAGAATTGGAGGTAGTTCTGAAAAGAACTTTTGGTTTTCTTCTTTTAACTGAAGAGGAACAAAAACAGGGAATGGAAACTGCTCAACAGGAGCAAAAAGAAAAGAAAAAAATTAGGGGTGGGAAGGGCAGTGATGGTTCTCCAATGCCCGAACCATGAGCAGGACACTTTGCTCCCCATAGGTGAGGAGTTGATTGCAGTATCTGCATCTGACGACCCCATGGTTGAATGCAGGTTGAATGTTTGCTACCTGCCCCTGAGATTGTTCTCTTCCAGAAGAAGTTGCTCCTCCTGTTGATGTAGAGGCCCCATCTCTGGGAACCTCCTGTGCCAGAGCCCTGACACTTTCCCGGGCAAAATTCTGGGGGTGCCTCCTCTCCACATGGCGAATCATGGTGAAGTTGCCAAAAGAGTATTTTTTTGGGGGGTTACCCCGTGACAGGACCTGTTTGCAGATCCTGCACTCTACTTTTGGTGCATTCACCTTCTTCTGGCCTTCTGGAAACTTAAAAAATTTCCAGATGAAATGTTCCTTCACCTTTGGGGTAGGAGGCTCTTCATCAATGAAATCATTGGAGTCATCTTCACTGCTGGATGGTCTGGCAGCCATGATGAATCCAGGAATATGGAGCAGCAAAAAAGGCAGGTCTTTCAGTCACAAAAGTGAAAGAAGAAGTGAAGGAAATGGGTGGGGATTTCATTCATTGTAAAAAAAAACTGTTAGCAACCAATGAAAAGTGTTATTTTAGGGTCACATGACCCGACGCGTTTACGCTGCGCGCTCCGGAGCACTTCCGGGTGCGTTTACGCAGCGCGATCGTAGGCGCTTCCGGGTCGCAAACGTGGCGCGATCGTAGGCGCTTTTCCGTGCGTTTATGCGCCGCGCACGTATGCGCTTCCGAGGGCACTTACGTTGCGCGCCGAAGTGACGTCATCAATCTTTTATAGAAATGCATAATCATTTTCCATATTAAAAAAAACAAATTTTATTTGTATGGTACGAAATGTTTTGCATTATTATTAACTTTTCATTCATATTTTTTTTTCACGAACGACAGTTGCGCTCTGGGTGCGCTTTCAGATGAGCTCTCGGAGAAGCTTACAGGAGAGCTTAGCTGAAAGCTTCCCGGAGCGCGCACCCAGAGCGCAAAAGAAAAAAATTATAAAAAAAAATGAATACTTAAAAAAAAACAGCAAATTGTAAAAAAAAAAAAGGTTAGAAACTCGATATACAAAGGAATTAGCATTTAAAAAACTATGAAATTCACTGAAAAAACCATAGGTTTCACACCAGTTATAGTTAGGAATTAGCATTTAAAAAACCTATGAAATTCACTGAAAAAACCATAGGTTTCACACCAGTTATAGTTAGGAATTAGCATTTAAAAAACCTATTAAATTCACTGAAAAAACCATAGGTTTCACACCAGTTATAGTTAGCTGGAAATTTTACTGATATAAAACCATTGAAATTCCCACGTTATAGTTAGATGGACTCACTATAACTTGCGCGTGCAATGCACTGCTGATGATGTCTTATTAAGCCAGTTAACCAATCAATTTTTAAAAACCATCCATTTAGACACTTATTTAAACATTTATTCTTCCATCAACTTTTACATATACATATATAAAATATATTTATTTTTCAGAAAGACACACATTCACTGGATGGTGTCATCAGTGATGTCATGAGTGATGTCACTGACCATGTCATGAGTGATGTAATATGTGACGTCATCAGCAGTGCATTGCACGCGCAAGTTATAGTGAGTCCATCTAACTATAACGTGGGAATTTCAATGGTTTTATATCAGTAAAATTTCCAGCTAACTATAACTGGTGTGAAACCTATGGTTTTTTCAGTGAATATATATATATATATATATATATATATATATATATATATATATACTAGCAGCTCGTCCCGACGTTGTCCGGGTATGAAATAGACTGTGTGCAATGTGTGTAATAGGCCAGGGAAATTTATTTTAAAATCTCGCGGTAGACAACATTTTTAGCATGAAGTGTCACAATAGTTAGGCATGTGTGTGCAGATAATGTGCGTACCTCGAAGTAAGAAGTATTAGCAGATGTCTCTAGTGTTTATGTACTCCACTTCCGTAGGTAAGCGTGTGTGAAAGTGCCTTCAGTTAAACATTTCATGTCCCCGCAGCCACGCTGAATCGCGTCATCCCCCGCTTGAGGCCCGGCTCCAGTTTTGTTTGATGTTGTGCTTGTGGTGTAAAGTCGTTGATGCAGAGAGTTGAGCGGGTGACAGCGCGCAGGAGATGCTGCAGTTAGTGTCCCCGCAGGCACGGTCCTTTATGCAGAGTTGACTGGCTGACAGCGCGCAGGACACGAGATTGCTATAACAGAGCGACGTATATCATCTGAACTCCAGAACAAACGCATATCTTTAAGCCCCTCAATTACAGTGGCCTCACCGGTATCTTTATCAGACAAGGAGAGATCGCGTCTCAGTGATATTAGTATACCCCATCTGCTTAAAGACGTCACATCGCCTTTCGAACCCAACAGGTCTTCAAGCTGTAGAGATTCTAGTGCTGACCGTGATATAGACTTAGTCTTGGGAGACCCCACACCATTAAACCCCCCAAACCCTGGTGTTACCAACAAGGTGCGGGACCAAACTACATCTAAAGGATGCCCGTTAAAAAGGAAAAGGGGGGAAGTAACCAAGTGGGGAGACAGGCCAAACAGACCAAGACACACCCCCGTACTCCAATAAAAGAAACAACTGGAGTAGGAAAAGTACCCACGAACAAAAATTTAGAACATGGCCTACTGCCCCTGTCCCTAATTCAGGAGCTGACAGGGAACATTGAAATTCGAATGAAATCTCTGTTCCTGCCACTTATGGAAAGACTAAAGAGGGTGGCCTCCCAACTAGGGTCTATAGAAAATGCTGTTATAGCTAACACAGCCCTACTGAAGGATCTAACACTTAACATCAGCATTAGACCTCCCGCCCCAACCCCTGTGACAAACACTATTAGTAAGACTACTACGCCGCCAGAACCCCTAAACATAGCTCCAGCAAAGATACAGACCACCGCCAGGGTAACAGGACCACCAAGGACTAAGGGAGTAGAGAGCAACGAAACTAGAGCAGGGACTACATCACACAACAATGGCAGGGGCGACCTATTCTCCAGAAAGAACACTGGGCCTATTCTACAAATTGATCTCCCCCCAGAGGCAGCCCCGTATGTGGCAGTACTGACCAGGGTCCCAGAATTACCTCAAGAGAAACCAGAAAGCTACTGGGAACTTAAAAACAAGGTTATGCACTGGTTGCGGAATAATAGACCGCTACCCCCCAATATTAATGGGGAAATCCTGAATGTCCGAAGGCTTAAATGGGTAGGCCAGAGGCCCAAAGACTCCAAGGGAGACATAATAATAATTAACTTTAGAGACCCCAGAGTTGTAAAATATTTTAATGACTGGTTCCTGGAAAGCGGAGGGGAGGGCATTCAGATTCACGACCTGAGCTACTTCTATCCAAGGTCTCTTCAGCCCTATCAACCCAAGAATGCAAATTGCCTTTTAACAACATGGGGGGCCCCAGTTCTTAATGTCCCCACTAGAAACAGATATGAGGTATTGACAGGTTTAGACGGTGTAGACTGACTTATTTTAGAGAAACAAATGGCTCCATTTATATCCAATAATTTAGTTCAGACAACGGACTCAAATGGTCTCTTGTCCTCGCCTTTGCAAATAAATGTGGAGCTGGGCAATTACACTGTCATTAATAAGCCCTCTGTGGGGGACGATATGAGGTTTGATCAACAGGAAATTGTAGCGGATAAAATACCCGCACCTAACATAGTCATGCCTATTACTACGGCGCCCGTAACAGGCTGTAGCTCTGCTAATAGTATCACAAATCGTGATGCAAGTAAATATGTTAATGTCTCAAGACATCACATCAAGCCAGCCTCTGAATCTTCTAATACTTCTGAGAGACCCATAATCCAACTAGTACAATCAATAAGAGTATCTATTACCACAAATCTGGAATGGCTACCACGGCCAATTATACATGCTAATTTTAGGGAAACGGCTGAAGCTTCCCAGGTTGAACTTCCCGAGATTAGCCTGCCACTGAAAACTCCACTTTCCAACAGCATAATTAGCTGGAACGTCGCAGGCCTATCTGCCAAACTTAACGATCCTTTATGGCAGCAAATGATATTAAATCACACCAACATTTGTGCCCAGGAAACCTGGTCAAATAAAGAATTTCATATTGCGGGATATAAAACCTTCTTTACTCCAGCTATCCCGAGTTCCAGTGGTAGATACAAGGGGGGCCTCTGCACTTAAATTTCAGTTAATACGGGACCCCTAGATGTTAAATTTATCACCAATGAATACTATCAAATCTTGATTACATCATGGGGACCCTTACAAAACATGGCGTTGGTACATTTTTATAACAACATCCCCCCACCCAAATTGAGTGTACCTTTAACAACCTTTTGAAGGAACTTACCAAAATTGAGGATCAAATGACTAGCGATATGGCCCTGCTCTGGGTAGGGGATTTTAATTGTCCTCTTTGCCCCCATGGATCAAAGGGTATTTGTGGCTTGGGAGAAGACTCTGAAGGGCTCGTGAGCCACTTCTCCCACACTAGAGTTGGGGAGTTATATAATACTATATCAGCCCAATTTACGTTATCATTTATTAATGAACTGTGTGTCCCAAATAAACCCTTTAGACCAACATTTAATGGGAGGGGGAAAAATGTGATCATTGATTTTACACTCCTTTCAACCCGT
Source organism: Lissotriton vulgaris (assembly GCF_964263255.1). Taxonomy (NCBI): domain Eukaryota; kingdom Metazoa; phylum Chordata; class Amphibia; order Caudata; family Salamandridae; genus Lissotriton; species Lissotriton vulgaris. The sequence goes on along the minus strand of NC_141693.1, from coordinate 482,795,135 downwards.
TACGCAGGTTTGGTATCGAACTGGGAGACTCTTGACACCCCACTTAGTGACCACTACCCGATAGTGGTAGAACTGAAGACGAGGAATGGTGATCTAAGTTGTAAGAGTAATATTATATACAATCTAACCCCAATTCTTGCCTCGAAAAACGGGTTCCGTATTAAATGGGAAAAGGTTGAACCCACAAACTTCATACAAAAGCTTGTTAAGAATGCCCAGGAAGAGTTTAAAACTTGTCTTTCAGTAGAAGCCGATGCTTACAGTATTGTCGGATCATTTAAAAAAATCTGTGCAGATATAAAACACCTACTGACTAAAGTTCCTCGCAAACCACCCAAGGGACATCATGGGTGGTTTAGTGGGACTTGTACTAAGGCGCTCGCCGCCCTGAAAAAAGCCCTCCACTCCTGCCCAAAGTCTAAAGAAGAGATCCAGCTAGCTAGACGTGCCTATCAGAGAGCCCTAAATAGTAGTAAAAGGGAGCTAAAAATTCAGGCGTGGTCTGATCTTTGCGCAGCAGCTGACCAGAAAGACAGCATTGCCTTCTGGAAGGCCGTTAATGCCCCGTTCCTCCAAGACCACCAGGGTCCCCAAATAGATCAAGCTATTACAGCACAAAGCTGGGTTAAACACTTCGAAGGCCTCTACAGCGGAGCTGAACCCTCTAGATCGTCTCCTGAAAATCATGGGGCACTCTTGTTAGGTACAAATAGTGCCTCTTTCCCGCTGGGCATACAGTTTCATCTGGATGAGGTGATTAAGGCAATCAGAAAAAGCCCAGCAGGAAAGGCCCCAGGGCCAGATTGCGTCCCTGTGGATGTCTTCAAAAGTGTACCAGATCTTTGGGCACCTCTTTTGACCCGTGTGCTTAACTCCTCAAACAACATTGTGTTCATCTCCACCTGGTCGGAAGCCATAGTAGTTCCGATCTATAAAAAGGGCGATAGGAATGACCCTGCCTGCTATCGGCCAATTTCGCTTCTTGACGCTTAATGAAGATCACAGGCAGGATCATTCTTAACCGCATGCAGGATTGGCTGGAGGAACGGGAAATCGTTTTCGACTTGCAGTATGGTTTCAGGCCAGGAAAAGGGACCATCGAGCAGGGACTTAACTTAGCCATAATTACAGCTAAGTATATCCAAGCAAAAAAAATAAATCTGTTCATAACATATGTGGACCTAAGTTCCGCATTTGACTGTGTTGACCATGGAACGCTCTGGCAAACATTAACGGACATTGGCCTGGACAACCAAATACTTATTTTTTATCAAGGAACTGTATCATGGGGCTGGTGCTTGTGTCAGATTTGATAGAAAGGGTGAGTGTTCCGACATGTTCCGGATCCACAGAGGAGTAAGACAGGGGTGCATTCTTGCCCCTCTGCTCTTCAGGCTCTATATAAACAAGGTCGGATAAATCCTGAATGAAGTCTATTATGACTATCCTACAGCAAATGGAACACCCATCCCTATACTGCTTTACGCAGACGAGGTAGCGATTTTGTCACAAGCGAGGGTAGGCCTACAAAAGGCGGTGTCTAAATTCTCGGAGTATATGAAAAGCAAAGGTCTCCATGTGAATGTTTCTAAAACGTACACAATGTTGTGTGGACCCAAAACCCGAAGAACACCTTGCCCAATAAACCTGGATGGCAGAGGGGTTGAACTTACTGATAGATTTTGCTACCTTGGAGTCCATTTTGAGAGGAAGGGCTCCTGGAAACATGCCGTGGTTGCACGGACTCTAGCTTTCACAAAGGCTACTGGAGCCCTGGTGAATTTTGCTAAAAGATTAGGTGGGAGGCCAGTTAAAGAACTGCTAGAGATCTTCAAGGCTAAATGCATTTCTACAGGGACATATGGGGCTGGGCTCTGGGGGATAGAGCAGTTGGAAACTATCCAACGCGTCGAGAATCATTTCTTACGCTATCTATTGGCCACCCCCAAGAGCACGGCAACATATGTGACACACATGGAAGTAGCCTTGTCATATGTCACAGACATTATTAAGTTATCACCAGTATTGCTATGGCACAATGCATGGGTGAATCCAGAGACCCCCTTAAATCGAAAGATCTTAATGGATTGCCTAGCGATGGATGGAGCCACTAATATTAAATGGTTCTCTTACGTTAAAGCCCTGTTGGATAAACTGGTCTTCCTGAATTCTTTGTTAACCCAGACAGCATGGCAAACATTTCAAGATCTGATCTCAAAAAACATCTATTGGCACATCTTGGGCCAGATGTAGGTAATTTCCATTTACGGATTCAAAAATACCGACTCATACCGAATCGGTATTCCTGAATCGGTAAATGGTATGTAGCTAAAAAATCGGTAAAAGTTACCGATTCGGTATGACTCGGTAAGCCAAATCGGCAATTACCGAATCGGAATTGACCGAGTCGGTAAAATCCGAGTCGGTGAAACCCAAGCAATTCTATGGGCCACATTGCCCATAGGAATGAATGGGATTCACCGAATCGGAAAATTCCGATTCGGATTTCACCGACTCGGAATTTTCTGATTCAGTAATTACCGATTTGGGAGTTTGAAACACGCCATGTGAGCCTGTCAACCAATCAGGGACAGCCTACACACCCCACAGCCAAGGCCCTGTGAATCCAACCAATGAGAGAGAAGCACCCCACCCCAGTACCTGGGAGTGGCCACACCCATGCAGGTGGAAACCAACTGAACAAACAAATCTGCAGAGGAGAGAGGAGCAGAGCATCCACAGACAAGCAGACTGACAGAATGGAGGCACAGGAAGGACAGAAGGATGGTGGTGAGAGGAAAAGGAAGCTGAAGTTCAGCCCAGAGGAACTACAGGTGGCTGAGGAAGAAATAGTTAGCCACTACAGCCAAATATTTGGGCGGCAGTCTCTGCATGTTGCAGAGACTGTGAAGAGGAACATCTGGCTAGCTATTCAGGCAAAGTGAATGCCATAGGAGTCACCCACCGGGACATTGAGGACATGAAAAAGCGGTGGTATGACCTGCGCATAGTGACCAAGAAGAAGATTGCAGCACTGAAAAAGGATCCAGGTGTGACTGGAGGTGGCAGGAGCAGAGCCCCAAAACTGACAGCAATAGAGGAGCAAGTTGCATCCACCATGGAGCCTGAATGCATCCATGGGATTGGAGACCTGGATAGCACAGCGAAAGCAGCCAAGAAACAAGGTAAGAGGCATGTACCCACATGCACCCCCAGCCATCCCAACCCTGCACCCCACTGTGTACACACATGACACAGCAGGAGAGCTCAGACTTTGTGCCAGCAATGCATCATGGTAGACGTAGTCATGTGCACACCGATGCAAAGTACACCATACATGACTCAGCAAGGCATGCCACACACATCCCCAAACAAGCAATGTGGACTATGCAAAGGTGTGCAGACCATTTAATTAAGAAAAACACACAGACAAACAACAACATTGACCCTATGTCAATTTGATTCCACAGGAGAGTCGTCACGCAGTTCTGCACCGCCGAGGGAGGAGAGGGCAGCACCAACTAAAAGAGGGGAGAAAGAAAAAAGGAAAAGTCGTCACAGCGCAGGAGAAGGTGGAGACGACCCCACCCAGGAGCCCTCATCACCAGACCCACCCACTACACCTATCCCAATGTCCCATCTGTTGTTTGGGTCTCCTGACCTCACAAACATGCCCATGCCGGGAGGGGAAAATAGCCAGGCGGAGCCCCCGCAGAGGATCCTGCAGACCTCTGATTCAGAGGATGAGGAAGATGTCCCCCAGAAGAGTGCGCCAGTGGCTGACAGGCCAAGACCAACTATGTCTGCAGGCTCAGCGCGCACTACTGTCCTTGGCAGGAGGGCACGTTATGGTGGGGAGGGCCAGGATGGGGAGAGCGTGTTCTGTGGGCTGGAGGGCACGATGGTGAAAGTCCAACGCCAGCAGGCCAAATCACTGCAAGCCATGCAGCGGCAGGTGTGCAGTATAAGCGCCACAATGTCCAACATGGACAAGGGCATAATCCAAATGGCTACTAGCCTGGACCTGATAGCACAAGGGATCTCTGACATATCAACATACATGGGAGTCCTCTCCGACAAGCGTGCCAGGGAACGCCAGTACATGCGCCAACAGCCCAAGGCCATGAATAGGTTCGCTGCCAACACAGCTCTCCTCTGCAGACGCTCCATCTCAATGCAGGAAGCTATAGAGCACTGCTGCACTGACTTAACACGGGACATGGGTAGAGTGACATCTGCAATGGAGCAGATGTTGACCTCAAACCTAGGCAATGCTGGTGACACGGGTGTGGGGGAGACTGAGGGGTCAACCAGCAGGAGTGGCTCCAGTACACCTGTCCAGGAGGTGCGCAGGAGCGGCAGGCACAGCCATGCAGAGTCAGGCACCAGCAGGGAACCTGAAGGACAGGCACCTAAATCCCGCAATGTAGTGCGAGGACGCAAGCACTGAACTATGCAGGAGACTGACTCTACTGCACACAGTGACAGCAACTGAGTATGTGCAGCCAGTGACATTGACGTACATTCATGTGACAATCATGAATTAGTGCAGAATAAACTACTCATGTCCAGAAGTATACCTGTGTGTGTGTCATACTTTACCTAGAAATATCGTTGTGTAATTTCAGTCTGTCTCAATCTGCCATCTAGTGCGGCTGGCTCTGTTGCCTGGGGCTCTGCATGTTCTTTGTCCTCATCTATGTTCTCATGATGTGTCAACTCCACCTCTGTGCCTTCCTTGGTAGCAAGTTTGTGCAATATGGCACAGGTCACTATTATTTTGCAACACAGGATGGGGGTGTACTGTCGCGCACCTCCACTTTTGTGGAGGCAACGGAACCTGCTCTTCAGGAGTCCAAAGGTTCTCTCCACAACGTTGCGGGTGGACCTGTGTGCCACATTGTATCACCTTTCTGCTCTGTTGGTTGGATTCAGGTACGGTGTCAGCACAAAGGAACGCAGGGCATATGCACTGTCTCCTGGGAGAGAACGAGAGGTACATGAGTTTCATACACATTTCACATAGAGCTGAGATCCATTTCAGGGTGTGTACAACATATTTACCTAGCAGATAACCATCTCCAAAATCGCCATTCAGTAGCCGTGTGTATATTCCACTGTTCTGGAATATGTAGGAGTCGTGCGTGCTCCCTGGAAATTTGGCAACTATGTCGGTGATGATGTTCCCTGCATTGCATATCACCTGCACGTTGATGGAGTGCGGAGATTTACGGTTTCTGTATATGTGTTCGGTGGCTGCAGGTGGGCATAGGGGAATGTGGGTGCCATCAATGCAGCCTATCACATGGGGGAAGTGAGCCAGTCCATAGAAGTCTGTTTTAGTTTTGGCAAGTTCCGCAGGTGTGTCAGGGAACTGTATGTAATGTCCCATTCTCTGAATCATGACATCCAGGAACTTCCTGAAGAAACGGGACAGACAGCTCTGGGATACACCTCCTACTGCAGCTATCACACTCTGGTAGCTCCCAGAGGCAAGCAGGTGTATGCTGCACAGTACCTGGACATGGGAAGGAATGGCGTGGGCCCTGGGTGTTGGATGATCCAGGTATGGGTGGAGGTCCCTTATTAGGTCCATGATGGTATTGGGGTGCAGCCTGTACCTCTGGAGTATCTCAGGCTCAGTCAATTGGAACAGAGTGATCCTCTGCCTGTACACCTGCTCCTCCCTTTGCCATACCCTCAGTCCTGCTGCCTGTAGCCTTCGCCTCCTCGCAATCACATAGAGTGCAGCCATTTTGACTGGAGGGTTGCATTTTGGGAGCTTTTTTATAGCATCCACATGGTTACCACCACCTTTCAGTCCATGGTAAATACCGACTCCTAAATACCGAATTTCGATGAATTTGGTATTTTTGGCCTTTCCTACATCTCGATGGGCATCTTTTCCGATTCCTTATTTACCGATTCGGTGTATGCCGACTCGGTAATTTTCCTATCGGTGAATACCGATTCGGTAAATATGAACTCGGAGAATTCCGAGTCGGAATTTTTCCGATTGATATTTACCAATTCGGTATTTTTTTGGCACCTACATCTCTTTCTCGCTAAATCCGGTCGGTAACGGCCGATTTTACCGATATTGGGCCGTTACCGACCGGTATTTGGCGACCTACATCTGGCCCCTTGAGAGCAAAAGATGGTGGGAAGAGAGACACAGAAGACGGTCATGGCCCATGACTCGGTTACTCTTAACAAGGGGATCCAGCTGTACCTCTTGATCAAACAACCCCCTTTTACTCGTATGATTTTGACTCGTTTTAGGTTAGAAACCTTTTTTAGGTTAATAACCTTCCCACAGTGCAACAACTGGTGTAAAGAAAAGCGACTTTGCCCTTTGCGACAATGTCTCCCACAAGTCTAATATTCATTGTATTTTCTTTTGCACTTTTTATAGTAAGCCGAGTCAAAAAATCTTGAAACCCTTACTTGTATCCTGGGGTCTGAGGTCATGCAGAGGGGCATATGACAAATTAAGATCTCTAGAAAATGAACATACTATTTTTGTTGTATCCTCCCTACTGAGAGCTGTTATTAGGCACAGAAACACGATGCAAGCTTAAACTTGCACCCGCACATGTTTTATTATACGGACCCTTCCAGGCCTAATCCAAATTATTTCACATGGCTATGGTAACATATTATGACATTTCTTGTTTTTAAACCTTGAATTCCTACTGATGTAATTAAAATGTAGTATTTTAACCAATATTGGAAATGTAACTTTTAAATGTGATTTTTTAACTGTACGCTTTTATGAATTCGTTTTTATAATTCGAATAAAGCACTTTTGAAATGAGTGAAACAGTAGGGAAAGCGTTGGATAGCGGGAGGGTAAAAATTACTATTCCCACTCCAATGAGTGCAACAGTAGGGAAAGCATTGGATAGCGGGAGAGTAAAAATTACTATTCCCACTCCAGAGAGTGCAATAGTAGGGAAAGCATTGGATAGCGTAGGGGTAAAAATACTAATCCCACTCCAGAGATTGCAACAGTAGGGAAAGCGTTGGATAGCGTAGACGTAAAAATTACTATTCCCACTCCAGTGAGTGCAACAGTAGGGAAAGCGTTGGATATTGGGAGGGTAGAAATTACTATTCCCACTCCAATGAGTGCATGAGAGTAAAAATTACTATTCCCACTCCAGAGAGTGCAACAGTAGGGAAAGCGTTGGATAGCGTAGGGGTAAAATTTACTATTCCCACTCCAGAGAGTGCAACAGTAGGGAAAATGTTGGATAGCGTAGGGGTAAAAATTACTATTCCCACTCCAGTGAGTGCAACAGTAGGGAAAGCATTGGCTAGCGGGAGGGTAAAAATTACTATTCCCACTCCAGAGAGTGCAACAGTAGGGAAAGCGTTGGACAGCGTAGAGGTACAAATTACTATTTCCACTCCAGAGAGTGCAACAGTAGGGAAAGCGTTGGGTAGCGTAGGGGTAAAAATTACTATTCCCACTCCAGTGAGTGCAACAGTAGGGAAAGTAAATACTTTATATATGAATTAAATTAAATTAAATATTAATATCAATTACAAATAATATAAAATTATTAACAATTTTATATAATATATTCATTAATCAATTCAAAATACAAATGAAATTTAATTATTAAAAAAATTACCTACTAATACAAAATATTTGCCAATTAACACTAATTTATTTAACAATTAATAAAAAATTAAATATTACAACAAGAATAAGCAATAAATAAATGAAAAAAATTAATTATTTATAATTCAAATACTTCCCACACTATTCCCCTATAAACGCACAACCCACTACTGAAAAGAAATTAATAAAATTAACATAATTATCAATTAAGCGATTAATTAAAACTTTTGACCAATTATATTTTAATTAATTACCAATTAATAATTAATTAACAATTAATTCAAAATAAATACCAATAAATAAATTAACATATTTAATTAATTATATTTAAATTACTTCTCACCCTATTCCCCTATAAACCCAAAACCCGCTGCAGAAATTACATTAATTTAATTAACATAATTATCAATTAATTAAAATTAATTACCAATTATATTTTAATTAATTACCGATTAATAATTAATTACCAATTAATTCAACATAAATACCAATAAATAAATTAACATATTTAATTAATTATATTTAAATTACTTCCCACCCTATTCCCCTATAAACCCACAACCCTCTACAGAATTATATTACGCAAAAATTAAATACAATTAAAATAATAAATTAAAATGAATTATAAAATAAATATACACTTTTCACACATAAAAAACACTTTAAAAAATTCATATTAACTTACCTCAAATTCGATATCTTTGTTGTCTATCATTCTGTCCATTCGATATTTTGTCCATTCTATATTTTGGATTCGATATTAATGCTATTCTATTCGATATTTTGCTATTCTATTCGATATTTTTGTAGTCTATATTCTGTCCATTTGATATTGTGTCCATTCTATATTTTTAACTCGATATTTTGGCCAGTCGATATTTTTTATTTTTGAATTTTGAATTTAAAAGCATTTGTACAGCGCTCGTTTACCCAGCGGTTTCATGGCGCTAGTGGTGAACAGTGTGCGGCAGCAGCTAAACAGATTAAGTCAGGTAGGCTTGCGTGAAAAGGAAGGTTTTAAGATTCTTTCGAAACAGAGGGTAGGAAGGTGAGGTGCGCAGGGTAACCGGAAGGGAATTCCAAAAGGTTGGAGCCAGGACAGCGAATCTCGCGCCGCCCGCCTTCTGCTTTTTATAGCGAGGGATGGTAAGGAGGGCCAAATGAGCCGAGCGAAGTTCTCTGCCTGGACAATATGGCTTAATGGCAGAGCAGATGAATTCAGGAGCAGTGCCCGATCTGGCCTGGTACGTGAGACAGCCAAGTTTGAACAGGGCGCGCTCTCACAGGGAGCCAGTGCAGTGTTTTGAGTAGTGGGGTGACTCGGTGATATTTAGGTAGGCCGTGGATCAGGTGGGCCGCCTGGTTCTGCACCAGTTGTAATCGATGGATCGCGTATGCAGGGGCCCCATTATAGACTATGTTGCCATAGTCTATACGGGACAGTACCATGGCCAGCATGATTATTTTTAAAGCTGAGGGAGAAAAAAAACTTGAAACTTTCCTAATTACTCTAAGGGAAAAGAAGCAGGAAGAAACCACAGAACTGACTTGTGAGTGGACAGTGAGTTGAGGATTAAGAAGGATTCCCAGGGTTTTTACTTTGGGCACAGGAAGTGGAGGGACACCAAGGGAAGGGGGCCAAAAGGAGGGGGACCATGGACTGCAACCACCTCCGGTCAGGTCCAGCTCGGTCTTGTCCGGGTTGAGTTTGAGGTGGTTGCAGTTCATCCAATCTTGAATGAACGTCATTACTGTCTGGACGTTCAGGGCAGATGAGGGTGAGTGAGACAGGTTAAAGATTAGCTGGAGGTCATCCGCGTAATTAAACACGGTGACCTCCAGTTGCTGTAACATAAAAATGAGGGGAAAAATGTAAAGGTTGAACAAAAGAGGGGAAAGTGATGAGCCCTGAGGGACCCCGCACTCTACCTTGCGAGAGGCCGCAGCAAAGCCAGTCAAACGGACCGCTTGAGTTCTCCCAGCGAGAAAGGACTCCAGCCAAGAGAAGGTTAAGCCTTCTATGCCCGCCGCCCTGACACGGTTGAGGAGGGTGGAATGGTCCACCGTGTCAAAAGCGGCGGATAGGTCTAGGAGAATCAAGGCTTGCGGAAGGTTGATGTCAATGCCTTCACGAAACTTGTCCATGACTGAGATGACCACTTTCTCTGTAGAGTGCAGGGGACGGAAACCGGCTTGACAGGGGGAGAGGCAATGATTTGCCTCAATGTGGGTGCTCAGGGTGGAGGTGATATGGGTTTCAAGAACTTTTGCAAGGTAAGGGAGGAGTGAAATGGGGCGATAGTTAGAGGGGGAGGAAGAGTCGGCGTCCAGTTTTTTTAAAATTGGGATGACAACCGCCGATTTGTGTGGGCTGGGGACAAATCCGTGCGCAAGTGAATCATTGAGAAGGGTCAAAGGGGGAGTGGGACAGGCTAAGTAGACTTCCCTGAGGATACAAGCAGGGGCAAAGTCCAGGGGAGAGCCTGATTTGACCCGATGAAGCAGGGGAAGGAGGGTGTCATTGGTTAATAATGGAAAGTTAGTTTAACAGTAGTGGGGGGGGGGAGGAGTTAACAAAAGTAGAAGAGGGCGGAGGAATGTTGTGTTTGATTTTGACGACTTTGTCTATAAAAAACTCGTTAAGCGAGTCACAGAGGGACTGGGAAGGGGGGATGGTAATCGTGGCTACTGGATGAGGCAAGTTCGTGGACAGTGGAAAAAATTTCCTTCCATTGGGACTCAGCTGTCATTATCCTGTTGGTGTAGTATTCGGCTTTTGCTTCCAGAATGCATTTTTTTTAAATTTGCAGAACAGACAGATAGGTTGCCTTTTGAACGGGGTCATAAGTTCTTCTCCAGACTCGTTCGGCCCTTCTTGCAGCTCGTTTCTTTACTTTAAGGTCGGGAGTAAACCAACGGTTGGCTGCGTGGGCCCGTTTAACTGAAAGCCGCTTTAGGGGGGCGAATTCATCACCCGCCGCCGTGAGCCAGTTGTTAATGGCGGCCAACTGAGAGGTGGCTGCAAGGCCAGATAGATCAGGGCTAGTTTTGGCCAGGGCTGAGGAAGGCATGTCTATTTTTCCCCATTTCCGAACCCAGGTGTTTTTGGGAAGGGGAGGTTTGACCAGGGGCGCTAGGGCAAGGGAAAACGTAATAGTGGAGTGGTCTGACCATGAGCATGGGGATATGGTGGAGGGTGTGGATGGAACATTCAATGTCCAGATTTGATCTAGCATATGGCCATCTGAATGGGTGGAACTGTGAATAAGCGGCACAAAATTCAAACTGTTCATAAAGCTGGTAAACTCCTTGGATTGAGGGCTTTCGGCAGGATCATTAGGCCAAAAGTTGAGATCCCCTAAGACTAATACAGATGAATTGTTAATTACCAGGGTGGCCAGAAGGGTCTGGATATTGGGAAGAAATGAAGGAGTGGATTGGGGGGGCGGTAGATTAGGACAAAAGTGAGGGGGGCTTGGTGAGAAGTAGAACGAGCTACAAGGTAATCAACATCAGGAATAGGGGGGGAGGGGAGGATTTGAAAATTAAAATCAGTACGAGCAATTAGGGCCACTCCTCCACCCCGCTTGCCTTCTGGGCGATCCGCTCGAATGGCGGAATATGTCGGTGGTAAGGCGGCAAACACATTGGGCAGGGAGTCAGTCTTGAACCAGGTCTCGGTTAAAAAAAGGAGATCTGGTCCGTTAGAGTCGATGTAGTCAAATAGTTCGTATTGATGATTTACTGCGGACCTAGTGTTTAGGAGAGCAGCCGAGGTGGTGAACAGAGGAGCAGGGAGGGCTGGGAGTGAAGGGGGAGTAGGGGGAGGTGTAAAAGATAGTGAGGCTAAATGTGGCACTGCCCCAGGGGGGGAGTAGGGAGGGGAGGTGTATAGGCCGAGATGTTGTAGATAGGTAGTTGTAGAGGGGTTAATACTGCCGGGAACCCAATAAAGGCATAACTGGGACGGGGAATAGGAGATGAAACCAGCAGCATCTCGTGCCCCTGGCCCCGGCCGGCCGCGGACGGGCGCAGACGGGCTTAACTCAGGCGCAACTCCGGCGCGCCTCCGTCGCGCCCGCTGCGCTCGTCCGCTGCGCTGCCTCATGTTGCCTGTTTAAATAGGGGCGGAGCGGCGGGGGAGTGGCAGGGCTGTGATGGAAAGCTAAGCCCAAGCCAAGATGGCGCCCGCTGCCGCTGGGAGCCCGCGAGAACACGATCAGCCCCAGCCGGCAGCTCACCCCTGAAAGCAAAAGGATGTCAGGACCTGCATAAATTTAAAAACAAGTTAGTGGCACGTTTAAAAATCAATGTTTGCCGAAATGTCGCCTCCGCTCGCAATCAGCGGGGCGAGATGTAAGGGAAGCAGCAAACTCTCCAAGTACAGACCAATCAGCCCACTGCCACCGGGCCACTGGTCAGACATTCGATATTATGACTGTATACCCTGCTCAGCAATTCTCTTTGGGGGATGTGAAACGACAACATACTTGGATAGGTCCCATGCAGCAGCAATCAAGTGGAGGACAAACACTAAAACAATAATTGGGGGTAGTAGGACCCCAGTTGAGACAGGTGGGGCCTAGCCAACAGTCAGGCACTGTTTTCCCAATTTCCGCAATGCAGGCTGGTGGGCACTTACAAGAGGGCAGTGATGGACTACCAAGTTCGCAGTTTTTGCGGCGGCAGGGATCATCAGCCTTTGCCAACTGGTGGGTTCCCAGCTGGCTCTGTGCAGTTTCCATCAGGGCAGCAAGGGAAGCGATGTCAGGGTGGCATAGTGGCAACACCAACTAAACAGGGCCCCATTCCAGGCCACGGGCAGATCACGAAGACTCTCCAGCAGCCGCTCCAGGAGCAGCTGCAGTCATTTTGAGCAACAAAAGGGGCAGATGGATTTAAGCAGATGGTGCAGTGTAGACCAAGGGATAATACCTGTCGCCTGTTCAATGCAGGCAACTGCACCTGGGGGATGCAATGCAAATTCCGTCACTGGTGCTCACAGTGCAGTGGAGACCATCCTGTTTTTTCATGTAAAGCCCACGCAAGACCTACAACGGGCGCCACTTTCATGGGTCAGCCATAGTTGGAGTTCAGTAACCAAAGGCTCATCCCCAATAAACTTCGATCTGCTAGCAACACTGTTGAATAACTACCCAAAGGAAGAGGACAGGGAACTACTTTTTTGGAGTATCAAAGAAGGGTTCAAAATACCTTACAGTGGCCCGTTACCAGGCAGGTCATCTAAAAACCTTCACTTAGTGGAGGAACTTCCAGAATCAGTTGCTGAAAAGATACAAAAAGAGCTGCAGCTAGGAAAAATAGCAGGCCCATTTGACACTCCCCCAAACAATCTTATTATCTCACCACTAGGTATTGTCCCTAAAAAGAAAGCAGGTAAATATCGGATGATCCACCACCTCTCTTATTCCAAAGGCAACTCAGTAAATGACTGGCTGAGCCAGGATATGTGTTCGGTTTCCTACGCTACATTTGATGAAGCCAGCGAATAGGTCAGGGAGGCAGGAACAGGAGCCCTCATGGTGAAAGCAGATGTTGAAGCAGCTTTCAGGCTGCTGCCAGTGCACCTTGACAGCTTTCATTTGCTGGGATTCCAGTTCAGAGGAAAGCTGTACTCTGACAGATGCATGCCCATGGGATGTTCCATTTCGTGTGATAATTTTGAGGCATTTAGTTCCTTTCTAGAGTAACCCTGGGCAAAGCACTACGCTACGCTCGCGGAGTTTGCGAAGTTTGCGCAACTTCGCACTACACGAGCTGCACGTAGCACAGTGCGAACACGCGTAGTGCAGAGTAGCGTAGTGCAGCGGTCATTTTTTGCTTGTTCGCGGTCCTCAACGTCATGTTCGCGACTGCGAGCAAGCAAAATGACATCCCGGCGAGATTCTCAACGCGGGGCGGTCAGGTTTCTCATTGTGAGTGGTTGCACAAGCTCGCGACCGCTCTCAATGAGAAACTAGCAGTTCGCGTTGAGAAAGCTGCTGTTCGAGTAATAATCTATTCGAGCAGCAGAAAACTACAGCTCGCACTGTTCAAGATGCCGTTTTCAATGATTGCACAGTGCCAGATGCTTGTCCGCACTGTGCAATCAGTGAAAACGCATCTTGCACAGTGCGAACATGCTACTACGCAGCTCGGGTAGTGCTACGTGAAGTTTGCGTTGTGCGAAGTGCACTTCGCGTAGCCCTACTTTGCGAACTACGGCGATGGGCAACAAACAAGGTACAACCGGTAGGTGGTAAGCTCCATTATCTAGACGACTTCTTGTTTGTAGGCCAGGCAAACTCATCCGAGTGTGCCCAAACTTTGGCAGCCTTCAAAGCCAGATTGCAGGCATTAAGAGTGCCATTGGCTGCAGAGAAAACAGAAGGCCCCACGACTAAGCTAACATTTTTGGGAATTGAGTTGGATTCCTTGGAAGGGGGGTCCCGTCTCCCAGTTGACAAGGTACAGGACTTTGCAGCAGCTATTGAAAAGATACTGGCAAAACAGAAAGCAACATTAAGGGATATTCAAGAGTTAATGGGTAAGCTCAATTTTGCATCCAGGCTCATTCAGGTGGGGAGAGTTTTTTCAAGAAGATTGGCAGTGGCTACAGCAGGTATTACTCAAAAACATCATTTTGTAAGGTTGAAGGGGATGCTAAAACAAGACTTGCGGATGTGGCTGTCTTTTCTGCAGGATTTCAATGGAGGTATAGTATGGCCAGCAACATGGACAGCAAATCAGCAGTTGCAACTGTACACAGATGCTTCCAGACCGGGGGGGGGGGCTTTGAAGCTATATTGGGTTCGGCCTGGTGTGCCAAACAGTAGCCACCTGCTTGGCAGAAATGTGGACTGACTGGGAATATCATGGCACTCGAGCTCTTTCCCATTCTAGTATCATTGTTACTCTGATCAGATACCTTAGCTAACAAGAAACTAGTCATCCGGTCAGACACATGGCGACCGTCCACGCAATTAATATGCAGTGGGCATCATGTACCGTTATATTGGGCTTGTTAAGGCATCTGGTGAGTACTTGTATCTAGTAAAATATTGAGAAAAGAGCAAATCATGTGCAAGGGGTTCAGAACAAGGCAGCTGATGCTCTTTTTCGCTTGCAGTGGGAAAAGTTCTGGGCAGAATGGCCAGAGGCACAACAGGAAATGATGCCCTTCAAAGAGGAATACTGGAAACTAATGCATTAGAAATTCAACTACAAGGCAAGGCAGAGAAGGCTCTGGCTGTTGCACCAAGCTGCTCTGGTGCCAGGCGGCGAGGGTGGGAAGGGGCTTTCAGAGACCATGTGGTATGAGACCCCTGGACAATGCCATTTTGAACTAACCCAGAGACCTGGGCAGAAGGTCGGGAGCAGGGGCAGAGAAGTAATGTGTCGCTGTAAGATAGGGCAAACAGAGACATCCTGCCAGCCCCATCCCCATTCTTTAAAAGAGTTTGTACAGGAAGAGGAGCTCTCTCCGGGGTGTGGTCTGCTGAGGATGACTGGTGCTGGAGCCTGGCAGCATGGGCAGCTGGAAGGAAGAACCTCCAGATTGGCCCAGGACCCTGGCTTGCACCACAAGGAGAGACTAGAACAAGTGACCAGAAGCCTGGGCCTCTGTGCAAGGAGAAGAGAGGCCCAGGAAGAAAGCCAGGCGTAAGGCTGGTGCAGGGAGCCAGTAAAGACCGCTCCCTGCTTCATTCACCCTCCTGGAGACCAAGAGGGCGAAGGAAAGTGCTCCCAGTGACTGGGTAGCACCACCAGGAGCAAGAAGAGGCCAAGATCTGGAAGATTGGTCTCTTGGAGGCTGAGATATGCCCCCCAGAAGGTAGGCAACCTTTGACCTTTTGCCGACGGACCATGAAGCGTGTGGGGCTCCGCTGTCGGTCCAGGAAATGCACGCGGGTGGGTCAGTTTCCGGGGGCTGCCTCCAGCCGAAGATAAGTCGGGGCGCCGTCGCACTCCCCATGAACCCGTCGGGTGCCAGGAGCCCACCCTGTCCTCAGCCAAAAACGGAGGTAGGGGAGCGCCGTTGTACCCCCCTGGGAATAGTGTGAGGGGCCCGGGGTCCAAACTCTGGGCCCCACTGAAGGTGGGGAGTGCCATTTGCCCCCGAAAAGACAGAAGCCGGGGAGGGCCATCATGCCCCTCTGCAAAGCTGCCTTGGGGCCCGGGATCCCAACTCTGGGCCCCGAATCTATGAATCTAAGTCAGGGAGCGCCGTCGCACTCCTCGTGATGCTATCCCAGGGATCTGGGACCCAATCCCCGGGCCCAATGTGAGGGAGAAGGCGGGGGATTGCCGTCACACTCCCCAAGATCAGGGAGGCCGGCAGGATTTCCCGCGTCTGCGGGCAGACCAGAAGAGAGGTGCCGGCTCCCACGGCAGCACAGAAGCGTGCTGGCCAGACGAGGAGCTGGCATGAGCCACTAGGTGTGGGGTCTCTGAGCGGCTCCCCACAAGAGGCAAGAGGGGGTGCCCAGGGGACCGGGGGCCCGAAACGGCAAGTGACAAGGTGTTAGGGGCCCGGATGGGAGCGGGCCCCGGAAAACAGACGGAGCAGCCGGGGTGGGCTCCCTGAGCTGGAGGACTCATCTCGGGGTCCGGGTGGGACCGGGCCCCCCACCGAAGCTGGGAGAAGCGGCGTGAGACCGCCAAGGACAGCGCGGCTCTCCCCAGAGCAGCAGGAGATCTGCTGCTCTAATATGCATGCAAAGGAAGGAGCGCCTCATAGTGCCTTGCCAGGCATACAGAAGCCTGCAAGGAAACTTGGCTATTTCGGTGTGTGGTGGCCCAAGGAAGATGGGGCCTCCGCTGTTGGTGTGCAAAGGTGCAGGGGGAGCTGCAGGAGAAACGCAGCAGCCCCCAGCACGAAGAGGAAAGTCCCTCCCTAAGTCTCACGGGGATTTAAAAGAAACAACCCCTCAAGGGCACAGCCAGCAATCAATTCTCCCCTGGGCGGGAGATTTTGTTCTGCAACAGGGGGGGGGGGATGCCTTAAGGATTGAGTTAATGTTGGAAAGGCTGTGCTGGGGATGTCTGGTGAAGGGCATCCCCTGGAGGTGAAGAAAGTCACATGTGTAATGTGAAGTACCTGTGTAAGGGGGAGTCATAAGCGAAGTGGGATTAGGTAGCCAGACATCCCTGCTAGGGTGTCTGGTTGTTTATGCTTAATCCTGTGATTCTAACTGTGATGCCTTTTAGGGGCTTTAATTGCAATGCATTACAACTGTCATTAGCCATGACAAGTACCTCTATTTAAAGTGATGCCCAAACATGTATACTTGCTACTGTGTTAGGGGAAGAACAACTCAGACTGTTAGCCACTAAAATGTAGAGGAGTATACTGTATGATCATTCACTGAACCCAGGGCGGTGAAAGCTTGACACATGTGCGCACAAGTCATTGTTCTTGGATAATATTGTTCTCAATTCAAACAGCAGCGCTCAACTCCCCATGGCCCACTGCTCACAGGCCACAATCCTCAGTGAAACAATACCAATAGGAAAGGAGCGTATCCCCTTCTTTCAATGTTATCAATCAATTATTGAATTTCTCAAAGAAAGTCCAGTCTACAGGCCATCTTTTCAGTTCCAAAGAATTATTGCTATTTTTTTTTTAAAACAACATACCTTTATGAAGAATGTATAAGAAATTGGTTACATGAAATGTTGTTTTTCTAAAAAATAGCAATAGTTGAAGGGGTACATTTTACAATCAAAGTGGTAATTGCAGATGCTGTTTGAACTTTCACAGCGGTTATTCATGAGAGCCCATAAAAAAAGGTGCATGTTTGACTTGTGATATGTATAAAGGTCCAACAAGAATTGAATAAGGTACTTTTTTCAAAGATTTTTTAAGGGTAATAGGAAGGTGCATAAATAGGCTTTAAATTTAAAAAATTGCACAGTAGGTCTCTGAGTAAATTTAGAAAATGTTGGGAGAATTTCTGACTCTTCCTTAATGAGCAGTGAACAAGAGTTAATAAGGGCTTTGTATTGACAGGCTTTTTGGTTCTATTTGGCAGTGATAAAGACTTTAATCTTGCTCACATCTAGGATATGTATTCCTAGCTTGTGTTGGCTCTTTTAAGCCCTTTCTTCCAGATCTAGAAGAGGATAGCTGCTTTCTATAATGATAGATCCCTTAGTCTAATCCATCTATTACCTATTGGCTTTGGCCTGTCATTATTGCTTATAGTAGAGGTTGGATCCTGTGGTCCTGACTTTATATTACACATTGGTATGGTTTATGTAGGTACTCTGACAGAGCTAAGGGTTATTTCATCCTTCTCATGCCTACAAGGCCCAGAACTAGAGAGACTCCATTTTGATGGAGCTGAGAGGCTTCAAGGGAAAAGGTAATATTTTGGTTTTGAGCTGTTGTTCGCCCTAAGCGAACCGGAGAGAACCGGCCAGAGCTGAATCTAATCAGGAAGTGTCTCTGGGCTCAGGTCTCTAGACGAAACAAGCAGCTGGTCACTGTGGGAGCGTCTGGCGCAAGGAGCCTGGTACATGGAATCGGTGGGAGGAAGCTGCTGGCTGGAACTTTCCATGAGGAGACAGCATTCTATATTAGTGAAGTGCAGAGGCGGAGTCAGTTAGTTGAGTTGGAGGAGCGGAGTGAGTTGAGTTGGAGGAGCGGAGTCGAGTTGAGCTGGAGTGGTAGAAGCAGTGGAATTGCAGGAGGAGAAGAGACAGAAAATGCTTGGAACAGAGAGAAGACAAACAGACAGTCAGTGAGCTGGAACTGAAGGAAGCAGTCAGAAGCAGTTACTTATCAGGAGGAGTTGTGAATAGCTGGAGTCTGAAGTAATGCCTTTTAGAAGAGACTGAAGTTATATCGTGGATTAACCTGTGGGAGCAGCTGGAGTTAATTGGACATTGGCACAGAGACATTTACCCAGAGTGAACAAGCTAGTGGAATGAACAGTTATCAGAGCGGCAGAAACCATTAGATTGAAGTTGGAAGGTGGAGAGAGTCCGTGGGGGAGAGAAATCCAGTGCAAAGTGATCAGCGCAGAGGTGTGTCCAAGAGTGCAGGAGAGAGAGTCTGAGATGAGCTAAGGCACAGACGAGAGAGGAGCCCAGATGACAGCTAGAGCAAGACTTCATACTCCCAAGGTGACCTCGTTCTTTACACTTACACTTTAATCTTGTTCTTATTCCCTAGGCTATTGTATGTCTAATCCTTTTCTTCCAGCGGTGTGTTAAAAGTTCCTATTACCCCGCAGATAACCTTGTACTGTATGTCTAATCCTTTTCTTTCAGCGGTGTGTTAAAAGTTCCTGTTAGTCAAGAGACCCCACTGATAACCTTGCCCTCATACTGTATGTCTAATCCTTTTCTTTCAGCGGTGTGTTAAAGTTCCTGTTAGTTATAGAGACCCCGCAGATCTGTGTATGTGTATTTCATCATTGTTATAATAAAGATACCCCAGTTCTTAGTGAACTAGTGTGCATGTGTTATTCTTAAGATAGAGCTAACCTTTCTTCTAACCAGTTGCTGTTGAGCAACTGAAGGATCAAAAGGGAGTAGGAGCGCTTAAATCAGGGAATAACTCTTACACATAGTGTGTATATCTTTTGTCCCCATACAGTGGAGGTAACCTTGTCTCCTAGTCAGGTATTACTGTTTGAACAGATGTTACCCCTGATCAGGTAAGTGATAGTTGAACAATTAGGGAGAGAGGAGACCTGCAACTAAGGGATAAAGTATATACTAAGTGATTCGGCCATCCCATAATATTATTGTAGTAGCAAACCCTTAGTGAATAGTGAGAGAGACTTCCCAACATAGAGACAGAGAGCTGAAGGTATTCATAGGAAAGTGGTCGTCATTGGTAAGTGGCGCTAGTGAGAGCACTGATTGTGGTCAGTGTGTAGATCTGCCGGATTGCAGATCGGATTGTAAGTGAGTGAGCACCAGGTAGGAGACTGGTGTGTAGTTCCGCTGGATTGTGGACACAATAGGTAAGTGAGTGAGCACCAGTTAGGAGACAGGTGTGTAGTTCCGCTGGATTGTGGACACGATAGGTAAGTGAGTGAGCACCAGGTAGGAGACTGGTGTGTAGTTCCGCTGGATTGTGGACACAATAGGATCGTGTGTGAATGAGAGCACCGGAAGGACACGGTGTGGAGATCTGCCGGATTGTGGATCGTGCGTGAATGAGAGCACCGGAAGGACACGGTGTGGAGATCTGCCGGATTGTGGATCGTGTGTGAATGAGAGCACTGGGACTGCAGGCCCGTGTGTATGGCACGCCGGATTGTGTGTCGAGTGAGCACTGATGGTGATCAGTGTGTAATGGTAAATAATCAGAACTGCCCCAGGGTAGATTAGTCTGGACCCATGTGGTCGCGAGACTATGAGGTATGAGTGTGGTGTAGGGCATGGATGTCCTTAGTAATTAGTGAGTATTCTTAGTATCCCTATAGATTTAGTGGTGTTTTTGATGATATGAGCTTGTATATTGCGAGTTCCCCATCCTCAGGTAGGTACCCAGGTGCCTGGATAGATGGTCCTGAGGAGGGAGGTGGTTACGTTCCGGCTGGGTTGGAGGGGCTCTCAGGAGCTGATCCCATCTGGTCCAAAAATCCAGTCGTTACATCTGGCGTAGTCGGCTGCTTACGAAGCCTGTGTTACCTGGCCATGTGTTTGGAGAGTTTCCCATAAGTTGTGGGGGAGTGCCCTGAGCGCCAGTTCCATCTGGCGTAGTCTTGCAGTTTATGAAGCCTGTGTGACCTATGGGCTTGAACAGTTGCAGTGTGAGGAGATTGCAGTACATCATGGCATTTGGCTTATGCAGGGTGGAAGAAATGCTTTTCATCTTGGTGTTTGAATTGTCAGGCTTGCAGGATAACATTACATGAGGGAGCCAATAACGTCTTTGTGATGATCCAATTGTACAAATGTGTGTGAAAAATGCTTTTAAATTGCCCATTAAATTGCTTGCTGCGTCTGCTTATGCTGTGCAATGTGAAATGTGTTCAATGTAATATGACTTGTGGAGTTCCTTGTAAATAGCTCCTTGTAAATATGGCTTGTGAATAGCGCCATGTAATTGTGGCTTGTGAGGAGCATGTTCTCATTTTGACTTGCTGTGTTCCTTGTGAATTGCGCCTTGAATATATTCCTTGTGAAGAGCTTGTCATTTTTTGAACTTGTTGACTTTCTTGTAAACATGGCTTGTGAATAGCGCCATGTGGTTATGGCTTGGACAGAGCATGTTATTGTTGCGTTAGGTAGGAGAGAGCTGGATCTCTTTCAAATGCTTGGGGGATTTGTTTTGTAGATGTGCGTACGTGTTATGTGAAAACGTGGAGAGATGAGTTCATGACTTTCCCATGTACTGCAGTCATTGGGGAATGATTGTGCTTGAGCTGCCAAAGGGTTAATATCTTGTATTGAGATGGCAGGATATATTTTAACATGCTGTTTAACATGCATGGTTAGTTGAGCTGACATTAAAAGTCAGTGAGTGTTTTGATGAATGATGGTTTGATTTGACTTTCATTGGTTGCTGGGTTCTGCCTATGTGCTTTGTCAGCTTGCTGACGGAAGGGTAACATCTTGCGCTGAGAGTAGAGCTGTGTTCATTTAACATTCTTTTTGAAATGCGTATACGAATTTGTGTGGGTTTGCCTTGGAACTGATGATTTAATGTTCCTGACTCTTAGAGGTCAGTAAATTATAAATCAACCAGTCGGATTGAGATAAGGGTTTGCATGGAGGGAGCTGTGTTCTTTTAAATGTGCTACTTAATATGCATCCACAGACGTGTGGAGAATTATTTTTGAATGCATGATTTAAAATGAGTGAAATATTAAAAAGATGGCCCAGTTAGAGTGCACGCTACGGGCTGTTTTCATTGCACGGTAACATGTGCTTTTAATTAGTGAAATGCAACCGTGTGTTTTTAAAACAAATGTGTTCTCATTATTATTTTTCCGATGCAAGCTGAACCTTTTTCAAATGCAAATGTTTCTGATATGTAGCAGACCATTGTGTGAGTGTGCCCACTCAGTTAGAAAACTGACTATTTGAAAAAACTGATGAATCTGGCCTGCAGTGCAAAATTATGGTGTTTCACATGTTATTTTCCAACACTAAACTGTGATGTGTCTG
Source organism: Lissotriton vulgaris (assembly GCF_964263255.1). Taxonomy (NCBI): domain Eukaryota; kingdom Metazoa; phylum Chordata; class Amphibia; order Caudata; family Salamandridae; genus Lissotriton; species Lissotriton vulgaris. Next base: position 482,773,372 of record NC_141693.1, on the reverse strand, counting down.
CTAATATTTTTTCCTTTGCAGCTAGTAGCAGTACTGAATTATTTTGAAATGCTAGCATGTCACTTAGTTACAAAAATTATATGCCCTTTTAATTATGCTTTTCATCACGTTTTAATTTTGCTTTAGTTAGTTTGAGAACAGTGGTTCTAGCCTGGGAACAGAGTTGTTTTGAGTTCCAGGGAATGTGTTTTTTGACCTTGAATTCGCCTGGCTCTCAGAGAAAAGCTGTTTTGTAAAGGGAGGGCTTTTCCCTCTTGGAGCGCCGAGCAGTGCCTGTCTTGTTATCATTGGCCATCCTCCAATTTCTTTCCGCAGAAGAAATGTTTATGTAAGGGAGGGGTCAAGTCGCTCTTCCTTGCTGTCGGCGCAGACAGCTTCATTGCCTTCAGATAAGGGATCCTTGCACTTGCAGAATCATAGGCAGACGCTTGGCCCTTGGAGTTAGATAGATACAGTAGGCCTGGGTGAGCTTCCCTGACTAGAGATTAGAGATGCTTGGACAGCATGGTTGGCAGCAGCCTTGCTCCTGCAATGAGATCAGCACTTGGCAGTGATTCAAATTACATCACACTGTAGCCTGGCTTCTGCGTATTTTTTGGAGCGGATTCAAAACTCTGAGCACGAACATCTTTCTGAAGGGAGGGGCTGTCTCACAGAGGATTAGGGTGTTGCTAGGCCCCAGCCCTTCTGGCTGTGTATGAAAAAATTAGATTTTGACCAAACAAATTTATAAGTATATGATTTTAATTATTTCTTGACTTCGGAATAATGTTTTTTATTATTTAGGATGTTTCTTTCGACAATGAAAAGCACTTGGGGTGCTTTTTAAATGGAAAATTTATTCTTGCTAGATTAATGATACTTGTTTTCTCGTTCTAGGTTGTTGGGTTGTGGTGTTTGGTGTGTGCATCGGCCCACCCCCCTCCCACTCCCTTTATTATTTTACTTTTTTGTTTTCATTTTTTATGTTAGTTTGTTATTTTTGGAAGATGGAACCAGACCAGACCGGAATGGTGGTGGATGAACGGCGGAAGCTGATGACTGGATCGGAGGAAGTGCTTCCTTGGTACCGGATACAGATGAAGATGCAGGGTGGTGACCTACACTGATGTACCCACAATTGACTGCCTTGAACCCCAAAATGATGCTAAAAGAAATCTTACTTTGACTGAACTCCTGAAATTAGAATTACAACCTGCAGTTGGCTGACAAAGCCAATAGTCATCTTTAAAAAAAAAATTATTCTAAAAGAACCCATTTTTCTTTGGTTATGATAATGTTTCCCACAACAGGAATTTGTTATGTAATTCCTTGGCCTGCATTATTCCCATGTTTTTCTTTGCAATCACCACGAACAGGCCCCAAATGAAATAATTACAGTCCTGTTCATGTTTTAATGTTTATGCAGTGCCACATGACTGAACTGTTTCATATATATTTAGCTTTTAGTATGCTATGCTATTTTACACTGGTTTATCTTTCACCTATTATAGTTTTCCTCTTTTCTGCAAAACAGTCTTGCCAATGGAGGAACGAAAAAAAAGAAAGAAAAAAAAAATGGTGGTGCACACATGTGTTCCACAGTGTGATACAGTGGGAAACTAGGTGCTAACTGTTTTGTGCTTTTATATATGCACCACATTTAGATAATTTTCTGGTTTCTTGTTTCATATGCATAGTGCTACACCAGCTATTTTGTAGGAATAGGGTTATCTTTATTTTCCTGTTATTACACTTTCACTTTGATTGATCCAAGGGTGGTTACCCTAGACTTTCAGTTGTCCTGGGAGGTGTGTCTTTTAGTATGGTTATGTCCTACATTTATTATTAATGTTTGCCCAGACCTTGAGAACCGTTTGTCATGTTTATTTCTCAGATTTCACCAAATTTTTTCTTAAGTTGACCAATGTAGGTAGGCCTCATTTAGGCCCATTGTTATTTTTATTCCACACACATGGCCCTACACCAATAGATTTCATGAGTTATCCTTAGTTTAAGTTGTCCGAAGTAGGTAGGCCTCATTTAGGCCCTTTGTTGTTTTATCATTAGAAGTTGAAGCACATTTAGTTCTTAAGTTGACCGAAGTATGTAGGCCCCATTTAGGCCCCTTGCTGTTTTCGTTCAACATACAAGTCCCTACATCAATAGATTTCATCAGTTTTCACTAGAAGTTGAGGCACATTTAGTTTGAGGATGCTTTGGTTACTTTCTGTTGTTCTCAGATTAAATCTTAGGTATGTTTCAGCATTCAAGTCAAGGGTGCTTTGATTTGTTTTCAGTTGGTTGTTAGATTTGTATTCCCTACATTAAGTTTCAGGTGGAATTTCCTTAAGTTGTCATTCATTTTAGAGAGTTTGTTTTGGTTTTTGGTTTTGTTGATAGCTTATGTTGCTGTTTGTTCATTTGGATGTTGTTGTTTATAGATGTTCGCAAAATAAAGTCTAAGGGTGGAATGTATTGACAGGCTTTTTGGCTCTATTTGGCAGTGATAAAGACTTTAATCTTGCTCACATCTAGGATATGTATTCCTAGCTTGTGTTGGCTCTTTTAAGCCCTTTCTTCCAGATCTAGAAGAGGATAGCTGCTTTCTATAATGATAGATCCCTTAGTCTAATCCATCTATTACCTATTGGCTTTGGCCTGTCATTATTGCTTATAGTAGAGGTTGGATCCTGTGTTCCTGACTTTATATTATACATTGGTATGGTTTATGTAGGTACTCTGACAGAGCTAAGGGTTATTTCATCCTTCTCATGCCTACAAGGCCCAGAACTAGAGAGACTCCATTTTGATGGAGCTGAGAGGCTTCAAGGGAAAAGGTAATATTTTGGTTTTGAGCTGTTGTTCACCCTAAGCGAACCGGAGAGAACCGGCCAGAGCTGAATCTAATCAGGAAGTGTCTCTGGGCTCAGGTCTCTAGACAAAACAAGCAGCTGGTCACTGTGGGAGCGTCTGGCGCAAGGAGCCTGGTACATGGAATCGGTGGGAGGAAGCTGCTGGCTGGAACTTTCCATGAGGAGACAGCATTCTATATTAGTGAAGTGCAGAGGCGGAGTCAGTTAGTTGAGTTGGAGGAGCGGAGTGAGTTGAGTTGGAGGAGCGGAGTCGAGTTGAGCTGGAGTGGTAGAAGCAGTGGAATTGCAGGAGGAGAAGAGACAGAAAATGCTTGGAACAGAGAGAAGACAAACAGACAGTCAGTGAGCTGGAACTGAAGGAAGCAGTCAGAAGCAGTTACTTATCAGGAGGAGTTGTGAATAGCTGGAGTCTGAAGTAATGCCTTTTAGAAGAGACTGAAGTTATATCGTGGATTAACCTGTGGGAGCAGCTGGAGATAATTGGACATTGGCACAGAGACATTTACCCAGAGTGAACAAGCTAGTGGAATGAACAGTTATCAGAGCGGCAGAAACCATTAGATTGAAGTTGGAAGGTGGAGAGAGTCCGTGGGGGAGAGAAATCCAGTGCAAAGTGATCAGCGCAGAGGTGTGTCCAAGAGTGCAGGAGAGAGAGTCTGAGATGAGCTAAGGCACAGACGAGAGAGGAGCCCAGATGACAGCTAGAGCAAGACTTCATACTCCCAAGGTGACCTCGTTCTTTACACTTACACCTTAATCTTGTTCTTATTCCCTAGGCTATTGTATGTCTAATCCTTTTCTTCCAGCGGTGTGTTAAAAGTTCCTATTACCCCGCAGATAACCTTGTACTGTATGTCTAATCCTTTTCTTTCAGCGGTGTGTTAAAAGTTCCTGTTAGTCAAGAGACCCCACTGATAACCTTGCCCTCATACTGTATGTCTAATCCTTTTCTTTCAGCGGTGTGTTAAAGTTCCTGTTAGTTATAGAGACCCCGCAGATCTGTGTATGTGTATTTCATCATTGTTATAATAAAGATACCCCAGTTCTTAGTGAACTAGTGTGCATGTGTTATTCTTAAGATAGAGCTAACCTTTCTTCTAACCAGTTGCTGTTGAGCAACTGAAGGATCAAAAGGGAGTAGGAGCGCTTAAATCAGGGAATAACTCTTACACATAGTGTGTATATCTTTTTTCCCCATACAGTGGAGGTAACCTTGTCTCCTAGTCAGGTATTTCTGTTTGAACAGATGTTACCCCTGATCAGGTAAGTGATAGTTGAACAATTAGGGAGAGAGGAGACCTGCAACTAAGGGATAAAGTATATACTAAGTGATTCGGCCATCCCATAATATTATTGTAGTAGCAAACCCTTAGTGAATAGTGAGAGAGACTTCCCAACATAGAGACAGAGAGCTGAAGGTATTCATAGGAAAGTGGTCGTCATTGGTAAGTGGCGTTAGTGAGAGCACTGATTGTGGTCAGTGTGTAGATCTGCCGGATTGCAGATCGGATTGTAAGTGAGTGAGCACCAGGTAGGAGACTGGTGTGTAGTTCCGCTGGATTGTGGACACAATAGGTAAGTGAGTGAGCACCAGGTAGGAGACTGGTGTGTAGTTCCGCTGGATTGTGGACACAATAGGTAAGTGAGTGAGCACCAGGTAGGAGACTGGTGTGTAGTTCCGCTGGATTGTGGACACAATAGGATCGTGTGTGAATGAGAGCACCGGAAGGACACGGTGTGGAGATCTGCCGGATTGTGGATCGTGTGTGAATGAGAGCAATGGAAGGACACGGTGTGGAGATCTGCCGGATTGTGGATCGTGTGTGAATGAGAGCACTGGGACTGCAGGCCCGTGTGTATGGCACGCCGGATTGTGTGTCGAGTGAGCACTGATGGTGATCAGTGTGTAACGGTAAATAATCAGAACTGCCCCAGGGTAGATTAGTGTGGACCCATGTGGTCGCGAGACTATGAGGTATGAGTGTGGTGTAGGGCATGGATGTCCTTAGTAATTAGTGAGTATTCTTAGTATCCCTATAGATTTAGTGGTGTTTTTGATGATATGAGCTTGTATATTGCGAGTTCCCCATCCTCAGGTAGGTACCCAGGTGCCTGGATAGATGGTCCTGAGGAGGGAGGTGGTTACGTTCCGGCTGGGTTGGAGGGGCTCTCAGGAGCTGATCCCATCTGGTCCAAAAATCCAGTCGTTACAGGCTTATAATTATACAAAGTAAGAGAACAGGGATGTCCCTGGTATTTAGGAGAGAAACGATGAGGCAATGGAGCTTTTTCTTAGGTAAATAACCTGGGTATTGGAATGTCATCATCATGTCGAAAGCGCAAGAATTTAAAAATTATGTTAACAATGTCAATGAAGTAAGTCTTTTGATAATTTTAAAGATTTACTAATGAAGTATTTTATTAATGAAAATTGGACTAATTGAAATCCCGTCCTGGGTGTATGTTTGTTAGAATGGAGATAGGTAGGCCTCTAAAAGTTTATGTAGTATTGTGGGTTTGAATTGATTTTTGTGAGTAGTGCTTTTGTATCAGTATAATGTATAACATAATAAAGAATCACATTCTATGGAATTGATTGGTATATATAGTTTCTTTTTTTCAACCCTGATGAAGTTGGGTTAGGACAAAACACGTACGCTGAAAAGAGTTGATGAAATTGTCTGAAAAGATTTTATGAAATTGAATGAATGACATTATATGATGCTCTTTCTTTAATAAATTTGGAACAAAAATTCTTTGGAACTGAAAAAAAAGGCCTGTGGACTGGACTTTCTTTGAGAAATTCAATAATTGATTGATAACATTGAAAGAAGGGGATACGCTCCTTTCCTATTGGTATTGTGTATACTGTATGGTCAGTCTAAGATGCTCAGTCAGGGTTATGTTTCCCCAGGGCAGGTGTACCTATTTTTAATGCTTGTTGAGATGATGAGGTGGGTCGCCACTAGGATGGTGCCAGTTGGTAAGGCCCTCGCTCCAGGTGCATACATGGGAGTGGTGGTACTAGACCCCACCCCCCGCGGGAGGCATGGAGATGTTATGCAATGTCAAAAAGTAATTCCAACAGCTTATGTATATTTGTAAATTGCTGCATAGTATTGAGTAGTGTGTGTGTCTAATAAATGTACTGTTACTTTCATAAAGCAAAGTACAAACTGGACAATCAATTATTGAGTGTTATTTCTGTGTACCTGTAAATGGCGAGTACTAGCCCACACCACCTCCCTTGAGTAAGCCTTAGACTGCTCTACAACGCTACCCTCTGAGAGTCAAGTGCTACAATAGGGTGTTTGGTTCCCAGTGAAGGACAAATGTGATATGTGAGACTTAAGTTGTTTCACACTTTACAGTTGCGCGTGGAAGCAAGAGCATACATTTCAATTCCGCTTTGCTGTTTGACTTGACATTTCACCCCAAAACGGGTTACAATAGTTAAAATTGGGAAAAGAGTTGAGTCGCTGAGACAGTTTGGAGAAGGACTTAACGTCTGGACCTATTCTTGTATTACCTTGTGCACCACATATATTAGTCATACCATCCTTGCTGTTTCTATCAGTTTCTCCATGACACAACAATCTCACACCACAGTGCTATATCAATATAATACATGATATCCTGCACTCCCTGTATAAAAGCACAGCCCTAATTTTATTATTACAGGCAAGTGTTGATGCATATAGTCATCTGTAATAAAGAAATGGCATAGCTGCTCAACTGAGACCAATTACTTCAGTTCTGACGTCAGAATGCCTGCTGCCAGAACCAGCAGCCAAGCGGAAAGGCAGGACACAAAGCATAATTACAGCCACAGTTTACAAAAAAAACGGATTTTCTTCCTTCTGCTCTGGTTTTCCATATGAGCACTGATGAGCAGAAAGAAGATATTTAGGACAACATGTTTTTTTGTTGCACACTATAGGAAGTTATAGGAAGCAGGATAGCATCTCTGCAAGTTTCTCAACATTACAACTAACAGCCTTTTAAAAAATGTGTCTTATTTAAATTGATATATTTTTGCAATACATATTTAATTGCTTTATGGTGTGTTTAGTTTTGCACTAGGGATTTTACATAACATTATTCATGTTTGGAAACATCCTATCAGTTTTATGTGAAAGAGCAACACACCAAGGATTGATGCCGTTTGTGAGAAGGGTGATAGTGTAACCATATATTATTAGAAATAAAGTTCCGTCTACCACATATAGGATATTGCAAGTCACCTAGGAGTTCCATGACATTATAATGGAACTCGGCCTTCAGCCTTGTTCTTCTATATAGTTACATAACACCTTGGTAACTTACAATATGCTTATAATGTATGTCAGTGTGTACTCTTTCCCAAATATGGTACATGGGATTCTGTAATCCCTGTATAAACCTCAGTCACTACGGTCTGCATAATCAGCAACTTGCGATGCACCAAGTCACTGATTATAAAGTAAAGATGTCAGAACTCAACTATTGTAAGGTTATTACAGTTGAGTTCTTACATCACAATGTCTGATGCCAGCAGCTGAGGTAAAAGGTCACGGAGCATAATTAAAGCAGCTGCTTAAAGCAACAAACAGAACATTGCAGAGAATTTTTTGCACTCTTTAGATAGATAAAAGCTAGATTCTATTTGCATTTTTCTATGAATTCCAAGCTACTCTAGCTTTTTTTTAAAAACAGACTTGTATTGAACTTTTTCTAATATCTGTTTGCAGCAAATATCTAACCAATTTTGATGTGTTTGGTTTTGCACTAGAGACTTCATTTTTATTCTTCATGTTTGCAAACATGCTTGCTCTTTTATATGACAGAGCTACGCACCTAGGTGTTAACCTGTTTGTGGTAAAGGTGATGGTGTGGCCATGTTTTATATGAGATTAAATACCCCCTGGCAAATGTGATAATGAATGAATTAAAAAGCATTTATGTAGCGCAATAGCTACCCTAAGGCATCCACGCCCTGAAGTTGGACGCTTATAGAGAGAGACCATGATTAAGTGGGGTTTTGGAAGAACCACGTTTTGAGGAGTTTATGGAAAGCCAGAAGGTTGGATTCCTTACGTATGTACGGGGATAGTGCGTTCCATAGTTTGGCAGAGTTGTAAGAAAAAGATTGTCCGCCGCATCTAGCGCTCTTTATTTTTGGGAGTGTAGTAAGAGAGAGGGACGTGAAACAAAGAGTTCTGCTAGGCTGGTATGGAGTGTTCATGGAACGACTGATAGTTGGCCCATCCCCCCGGAAAAGCCTTGTGTGTAATGCACATGGCCTTGAACTGGATTCTCTCCCTGACAGGTGGCCAGTGAAGGCTTCTTAAAGCAGATTTAGCGGATTGTCGATGAGGGAGTCGGAGGAGCAGACCAGCTGCGCAATTTTGAAGAATCTGGAGCTTTGAGATTGCGAGTTGGGGTGCTCCTAAAGTAGAGGGCATTACCATAATCCATGCCAGAGAGTATAAGGGCCTAGATCATAACTCTTCTGGCCTGGAATGGGAGGAGCGGAAGTATTTTGCGAAGCATACTCTATAGGCCGTAGCAAGTGGCTGAAAGTTTAATCGCCTGAAACTCAAAGCTGAGAGAGAAGTCCAACCAGATACCCAGGCTTTCAATCTGGTTTTTGGGTTCTGGAGCGGGTCCAAGACAGTTAGGCCAAAGCAGGTCAGGGTTGAAGACTGGCGAGTTTCCGGAAAGCATAAGCTCGGTCTTGTCCCCATTACGTTATAAGCAGGATGACTACCTCCTCTAGACATTTCCCAAGGCAGCCCAATGACTTTTCTGGGTGGTTTAAAGCCACCACAAGCTGTGTGTCATCGGTGTAGGTTACGATTTTTATGCCAAATGGACAGACTATCTCTGCTAATGGACGCATGTGAATGTTAAACTGTGTGGGGCTCAGGGATGATACCTGAGGCACACCACAACTGAGGGTCATAAGATTGGAGATAGCATAGCCCTCAAAGACCTGAACGGAACAATCTTCTAGGAAAGACTGGATCCATGTGATGACACCCCCTGTCACCCCCAGGTCCCTAATCCTAAGGATCAGTGTATCATAGTTGACAGTGTCAAATGCAGCACTGAGGTCGAAGAGGATGATGGCTGCTGTACCACCTTGATCCAAAATCCTCCTGGATTCCTCTGTTACTGCAAGAAAAATGGTCTTGGGCTTGTGCTGGGGACAAAGGCAGGTCTGAGAAGAGTGAAGTAGATTGTTGAATTCAAGAAACTCTACAAAAGTGCTATTAACGTGCTTCTCCAAGATCTTGCTAATTATATGGAGGAGAGAGATGGGACGATAGTTCCCCAAATTGTCTTGATCAAGATCAGGCTTTTTTAGAAGAGCCTTCACCATTGCACATTTGCAAGATGGGGGACCACCCCCGTAGTGTTGGAGGTATTGACCAACTCAAGGATTACAGGAAGGAATTTTTTTGTAACCAGAGTCAGTGCATGAGGCGGTTTGGGGTCCCTGGGGGAACCTGATTTTACACGAGCCATAGTGGCTTCTAATGTAATATGGTCCATTAGGGGGATTTCCTCCAGGGCTGCTTGAGTGTGAGAGGCTGGGGCGGTGATGGGCACAGAGGTTTTGTGGCTAACAGTGTGAGGGAAGGTGACAAAGATGTTTTGTATTTTCTGATGTAAAAACGCGGCCATGTTGTTACAACGGGTAAGGGCACCGTTCCTGGTTGTTTGTTATGGGGGTAGTTTTAACAGGGTTTCGGCAATTTTGAAGATTTCCTTGGGGGAATTGGATGCTGAGTTTATTTTTTCCTCATAGAATGATGCTTGTGCAGCTTTAAATTCGGTTTGATAGATTTTAATTGCCTTCCTGTACTTTAATTTATTGCATTCTGCGTAATCCTTTCTCCACTTTCTCTCCAGCATTTTCCAAATTCGTTTTAATTTCCGTAACTTCGGGGTGTACCATGGAGTGAGCCTAGGCCTACCAATTTTGTGGGTGACTTTTTTAGGAAGGACATCATCTAGCCAGCTTTCGATCCTGGTATTAAAATCATTAGTGGCCGAGATGGGGTTTGGATCGCTAGCTGGCCTAGTGGCATCTAGAGCTATTTCCCATTGTTCTATGGGAACCTGAGCCCAGTTGCATTCTTTGCTCAAAGCTGCATTAGAGGAGGGGATGGAACCTATGATTTTCAATGATAGGGGAATCATGAAATGGTCAGATCAAAGTAGCGGAGAGGGTGTTCCTACTGAGAGTTCCTCACTGAAGTACCGAAAAATATTTACCACCACCCAATTAGAGTTATACTTACAACCAATCCCATTCCCATTACCAATAATCAGTCGGTTGGCAGTGTAGAAGGTCCAATTGTTTATTATAACAAACAAAACTCTGCCAGAGGAGCTCCTTGCGACCTAACCCCATGAGGTCCGCCAAGAAGACTGCTGGCATATTGTCAGAACATCACATATATACTGTTACATTCTCGATACCGTTACCTAAGATGGAAAAATACAAGTTGGTACAGGTTGGTGCAGGTTGGTGCAGAGGGAAAGACCATATATGGGAGACAAAGCGCTCTTGGTTTAGCTCATCCTAGATTAGCAAGGTCGTACGGGTGACTCCCTTCTGCTAACTACGAGAGAGTCCGCCCCGCACCCCTCCCGGAATGTGCCTATCGGGCCTCCTCCTTCTACCTATAACCTTGGCAGGCCTAACGAGCAGAGACAGCAGTTTTGCAACAGTTGGGCTATTTCTCAGGGGAACGACTTCGGTGCAAGAAATGAATGGGGTCTGCAAATGTAGGGCTTCGAGCGAGGCCACAAAATGGCGTCGGTCAAGTCAAGCAAGTGTAAAACGTGCAATGCAGTGTATGTTAGAACCCTAAATTACTGCGATTCGGGTGTATGTTAGTGTTTGCGTACTTGAGGTGAGTAATCTAGATACATCATGCTAATTCTTAATAATCGATTATATGTGTTACACTACCAGAAATCAATTCCGGTTCCTCAACCCCTCCTTTTAGCGTGACGTAGCTAAAGAAAAAGGGAACTCTAATCTTAGAAAACCTCCTCATCAATAGCCATTAATTCACGAATCTTCTGTTGGAGCATCTGAATCTTAGTGGAAACTGGAGCAGGGACGCACATGGTCGCTACTTTGGAAGCACAATAGGAGCAACAAGCCGGACCACATTGTATTAGGACGCAACAGGTGAAAATGACACCGGCCGCTCCACCCAATATTAACAACACCTTCCATCCCCAAGTTGTCAGAAGCCCCCAGAACCAGCCGGACAGGGACCAGGATCCATTTTCGGTATGCATTTCAGCCGCTATGCGATGCAGCTTTTGAATGGCCAAATGAACAGTGGGGGCGGAGTCTCGAATATATACACAGCAGGAGCTGCCAATCACTCGGCATGCTCCGCTCGATCGGCCAAGATAACGTCCAAAACTATACGGTTTTGGAGCGAAACGAGCCTGGTCGCCTGAAGCTCTACCGAAATATTGGTCATGATATCAGTAGTGATATTAATGATATTTTCTACTATTCTGGACAACCTTCTTATTTCTCTGCTATTAAATATAGGTCCCCAGAATGGGACCAAACCTTTGCTAAAATCCGTGAACTGCTGCAAGGAAGTGTCAGTCTAATCGACTTCTGTTGCTATGAGCTGTCTACGTTGCCTATTGGGTACTGCTCTTGCTGAGTGTAGCTGGTGTGTTCTATGATAGTCGGACGGTGCTATGTATACAGGCGGGTACAGGAAGGACAGATAGCAATGCCCAGCCCAACCACGGGGTAACCAAGTGTAAGCATTTTCCCCGCATACGAAATACACATTGGGTGGCGTTAACAAAGGTGAACTGCTAAATATCTTCATACGATAGGTATAATTGCAGACACTGTCACCAACCTGTACATGCCCCATCCCCTGTACACAGAAATCGGTGGAGGTATTTAAAATAGGAATGGGTACAATGCATTCGCTGGTAACATTTCGAACAACAAAATGCTGGAAGTATTGGGAATCATTGAAATGGTCAAAATCATAGAGTTCATCCTGCAACCAGGTACTATTCTTAACCTCAGTATACATATTCATACAAGCCTGAGGATCTAACGATCCCCGTCCCTCATTACCTTCTGGGTCAAATCCCTGATGCTCTTCGATGTGTGCTAAAATCATATTATAATCTTTCTCGGTGTACTGTTTGGTATTTTCTATATAATGATTGTACATAGCGGAAAACATTTCAAACCATGCTTCACAACTCCCTAAATAGGACAGGGGTAGCGAGAGGAACAGATCATGGTTGTGCACAACAGAAGGCAGGAGCCCACAAACCCAGCAGTCAGTAATGTTGGTAGCACTGTGCGTCTGATGAAGCATCTCTACAAATACATTTTTCGCATAGGTCTGGCGATGTCGTTCTTTGTGGGGTGCTAGGGTGATCATGAAATGCTCAGGCGGTGCAACAGTGGAGGGTAAAAGAGTTTGCAAAGGGTATTTATGCTCTAAATATAAGAATAAGCCCATAAAAATAGCTATTATGACAGTTATAACCAACACAAAGGCTACTTTGACCCTCATGGTCCAAGTTGAAAACATTGGTTCATAGAACGGCACGTATCGAGGTGAAATGGGGAGTTCTTCTCCAAGTACAATACGACCAAAAGGGTACATTCCTAGCTAAAAGTCCAAAAATAAACTCGGGCCTACCAGTCCGTTCTGCCAGAGGGTTCTTCTCCCTGTGTCCATCAGAGTCTCACAGGTAGACTCCTATGGTTCATCTCAAGAAAACAAAGAATTGTGGTCTGAATGATCCCGTTGTACAACCTGGCCGTTCACAAGAGTCAGTCTTTCTTTCTGAACAGAGCACAGTGATCAAAGTTCCAGCTCTCAACGGGTTCAGTCCAGTGTCTTGCTCAGTACCTCAGACCTGCAAACTAGCAAACCCTATCTATTCAATCGAGTCTTTCCTTATCTCCTAGTGGTGGGGTCTGAGGCACTGTGATGTTTTCTCGGCCGCAGGTTGTATCGCACATGACCCGGAACTTCCTGATCAGATAACAGCACTGTAGGTATCTCTTTATCATTAGAACTTTCGCTTGCCGGGGTATTCAAAACAGGATTTGGAGCAATTGCAGATTCAGCAGAGACCGGTTCACCCGATCTCGTCACTCCCTCCTCTTGCCTTTGTTCGGTCTCGCAGGCGTCGGAAAAGGGTACGAATGCAGCAGCTCTCTCGGTCTCCTGTGTCAGAATTCCCCCTGGGCGTCGCTGATCATGTGGAAGTGGAAGCGGCAGCTTTTTCAGATGGGAGACATGGATCCAATGCTTTCTCCCATCCACTTTGACAGCCGTTCGGGTGGCGAGTAGGATCTGACGTGGCTCGGACCACCTTGGAGCCAGGCTGGTGTCTCGTTCAAACTTCTTTACCAGAACCCACTGGTCGGGTTGTAGTCGATGTCCGGGGCCCTCTGGCAGAGGCTGCAGTACAGATGCTACCTGCTGATGAATAGAATGGAGATCTTTAGTCAGGGCATACAGATAATCGATCAACATAGGATATTCTATATCAGAAAAGGATCGTGGTCTGGGCACCCCCCATATATTAGCGGGCCGGCCGAATGTTATCTCATAAGGAGAGAGACCGGAGCGAGAATGAGGGGTAACCCGTAGTGACATGAGGGCCAAGGGCAAGGTGTCAGGCCATTTCAATCCTGTGCTTTCCTGAATCTTAGCCATCTTAAGTTTTAAAATCCTGTTGTATTTTTCCACGAGCCCTGCTGATTGTGGATGTCGGGCCGCATGGAATTTTTGCTTTATTTGTAAGCCATCACAAATATGCTTAACAAGGGCCCCATGGAAGTGTCCCCCATTGTCTGACCAGATCAAATGGGGCAAACCATATTGTGGTACAAACTCCTTGAGAAGTATTCTCCTTGGTAGGGTAGGCCTCAACCCATTTGCTAAAAGCACAAACTACTACCAAAACGTATTTCAAATTATTAACACGCTCCATGTGGATGTAATCCATCTGGAGTACTTCAAAAGGTAACGTTGGAGGTGCAAAGTTCCCACTCAGGACATTTGCTCCCTTTCCCGGATTGTGTTGCAAACAGACCATGCAGTATTGGACTAACCAGACAGCTGTCCTTTGTATGTTAGGGTTATTCCATACTGGGTCTAGGAGTTCACAAATACCTTTGGCTCCTACATGAGCAGGGCTGTGGGCCATAGTTACAATGGCCTGCACTAATGCATTGGGTAGCAACCACCTCTGTTTTTCTGTCAGATCAACCCAACAATTGTTCTCATCCAGTCTCCCTACTTCTGTTTCCCACTTCTCTAATTCGGCAGGGGTGGCTTCCTTCTGTAATTCTCTCACACTTTCCATAGTATTATCAAACAATTCGGATTCCTCCACCCATCTTGCGGAGGACATCACAAACATAGCTGACATTGGGGATTGAGCTGTCTGCTTGGCCACCTGATCTGCGAAAGCATTCCCTTCCCCACTTCATCCACTATTGCCTTGTGTGCACTGCATTTGATTATGGCTAATTTCTTGGGCAGATTGAGGGCATCCAACAACCGTAATACCAGGGTGTAACACCTGGGGGTCTCGGGGTCGACACAGACACAGCAAAGCAGGACACGACAAGGCTCTCAGTTTGGTTATTTATTGTAGGATTTTCAATATACAGGAAAACAATAATGTAAATAGTCACTGGTAACCTCCAGCCGGTATACGTTACCCTGTCCTCTGCAAATACGCCGGTCCCGGCGTATGCTAACAGAGGGCAGAAACACAGTAGCCGGCAATGCCACTCGATGTGTCTTGAGGGGCCCGTGGAAACAGCAGTTTCTCACAGAGGAGTCAGGGAGACACCCAGCCGGGGTCTCGACCTGTAGGGAGCAGCCGCTCGACCTCTTCCTCTTCTACAACGGGATGCTGCTTCACCTCCTGGTGATGTGTCACCGTTGTCCAAACAATGCCAGATGCTGGTGACGAGAGCAGCCGCTCTATCGTCCTCGGAAACACTCTACAGCCGGTACGCGGCAAACACCTCCTGGTGTGCGTCACCGCTGGAGTTTCCCGTAGATAGGGGACAGGCTGGGGGCTACGGCTCACACCAACCAGTCCTCGTATAGGCAAAACAAAGCCTCGCTAACTTGTGCAGCTGCATGGTGGATTTGCCTCACAGTCTCAATGAAACAAACTTGGCTGCTGGGAGCCTCCGCTCAAACCAGCGTCTGCCCAGGTGTTGGATTCCTGACTCCTCTGAGTCAGCGGCGGCAAAGTTTTCCGCTTCCGATATCACTGGCAGGCTTCCCGACTCGTCCGAGTCAGAAGCGGCAAGGAAGCGTTCCTGGCGGCTCACCTAGAAGAAACAGGGCGGACTAACAAAGAACGGCCCGGGGAGACTCTCTCGACCCACCTCCGTCTTTGTCCTTGGATCCTGCTGGGAAGTCTTCTATCTGCGTGTGCTCAGGAACAGCTTGGTGGAAGGCCGTGTGGATACTAGAATATCCGACACCGTTCCTTCACCAAGTACCGCCTATATAGGCGTATTGTAATGGCGTTATGCAACCACTACTCAGAGTTGCATAACGCTCCTCCCGCTTTGCCTTCTGGGAGTTGTAGTCCGTTGAAGTCGTGGATGTCTTTGTCCCGACAGGAGGCCGTTCTGTATTTTCTGGCCATGGGAAGTTAGGAAACCCCGCTCCCTCCACTGCTGCCCAAAACTATGGCCACGCCGAAGGCGTATTGGCTGTCTGTGTAGATGTTAACTTCGAGTCCTTCACTGAATTCACAGGCTCGTAGTAAAGCCACTAGTTCAGCAGCTTGGGCTGACCGGTGGGGTACTCGAAATGTTTCGACTACTGTCTTCAAAGTCGTAATTGCATATGCAGCTGTTGTTGTTCCATCGGCTAATTTAAAACAGGACCCATCCACATATACCTCCCCCTGAGGGTCAGATAGAGGAATATCGGTAAGGTCAATTCTCCCTTTTGTTTCTTCTTCGGTACGGTAAATGCAATCATGTGTATCATTGGTAGTTTCACTCGGAGGGAGTGATAACAGTGTGGCTGGATTTAGTGTTGCACATCGTGTGATCGTGATGTGTGGTGCAAACAATGTCAATTCATACTCAGTGAGGCGTGCACTTGTGAGAGGCTGTGTTGTTTGTTTCATTTAGCAATGTGTCCACGGCATGCAGCACCAGTAATCAGACATAATATCGAAAATTTTATATCGATAAGACATAATATCGAAGATTTAATATCGTAGGTAGATAATATCGAAAAAAAGAAATATCGAATACAAAAATATCGTAATTAGTATGTCTAATAATATATCGAAAATAAGTATATCGTGAGATAAAATATCGACTATAAAAAATATCGTATAGTAGTAAAAAAATATGTAAAATAATTATTAGAATTATAAAAAGTGATATGGAAAAAAAATATATATATTAAAAATTAATATAATTAATAAAAAAACATATATAGTGTTAGGAGCGGGTTATTGGGTTTATAGGAGATAAGGGTGGGGAATGTTTTAAAATATATGTAACAAAATAATAAAAAATTTAACAAAATTTAGAAATGACTATTATTTTTACTGATTATAAATAGAAAACATTAAAACAAAAATTAAAAAACATTAAAATTAATAAAATAACAATTATATTTTTAGGAGCGGGCTATTGGGTTTATAGGGGATAAGGGTGGGGAGTGTTTAAAAATATATGTAAGAAAAAAAATATATATTTCAAAAATTTTAAATTACTATTATTTTTATTGATTATAAATAGAAAAAATTAAAAAATATATTAAAAAATATTATAATTAATAAAATAAGATACATATTTTTGGGAGCGGGTTATTGGGTTTATAGGGGATAAGGGTGGGGAGTGTTTTAAAATATATGTAAGAAAATAAAAAAATATCAATAAATGTAATAATTAATAATATTTGTAGTGAATAAAAATATAAATATTTAAAAAATATATTACAAAATAATATAATAAATAAAATAAATACTTTCATTTAATGTAGACTGGAGTGGGAATAGTAAATTGTATTTAATTAGTGTCCAGCACCTACTTCAATTTAATGTAGACTGGAGTGGGAATAGTAAACTATATTTAATTTGTGTCCAGCACCTACTTTAATTTAATGTTGACTGGAGTGGGAATAGTAAATTATATTTGATCTGTGTCCAGCAGCTACTTAATTTTAATGTAGACTGAAGTGGGAATATTAAAATATATTTAATTAGTGTCCAACACCTACTTCAATTTAATGTAGATTGGAGTGGGAATATAACATTATATTTAAATAGTGTCCAGCACCTACTTCAATTTAATGTGGACTGGAGTGGGAATAGTAAATTATATTTAATTAGTGTCCAGCACCTACTTCAATTTAATGTGGACTGGAGTTGGAATAGTAAATTATATTTAATTAGTGTCCAGCACCTACTTTAATTTAATATAGACTGGAGTGGGAATAGTAAATGATATTTAATTAGTGTCCAGCACCTACTTTAATTTAATGTAGACTGGAGTGGGAATAGTAAATTATATTTAATTAGTGTCCAGCACCTACTTTAATTTATTGTAGACTGGAGTGGGAATAGTAAATTATATTTAATTAGTGTCCAGCACCTACTTTAATTTAATGTAGACTGGAGTGGGAATATTAAAATATATTTAATTAGTGTCTAACACCTACTTCAATTTAATGTAGATTGGAGTGGGAATATAAAATTATATTTAAATAGTGTCCAGCACCTACTTCAATTTAATGTGGACTGGAGTGGGAATAGTAAATTATATTTAATTAGTGTCCAGCACCTACTTCAATTTAATGTGGACTGGAGTTGGAATAGTAAATTATATTTAATTAGTGTCCAGCACCTACTTTAATTTAATGTAGACTGGAGTGGGAATAGTAAATATATTTAATTAGTGTGAAGCACCTACTTTAATTTAATGTAGACTGGAGTGGGAATAGTAAATTATATTTAATTAGTGGCCAGCACCTACTTGAATTTAATGTAGACTGGAGTGGGAATAGTAAATGATATTTAATTAGTGCCCAGCACCTACTTCAATTTAATGTGGACTGGAGTGGGAATAGTAAATTATATTTAATTAGTGTCCAGCACCTACTTCAATTTAATGTGGACTGGAGTTGGAATAGTAAATTATATTTAATTAGTGTCCAGCACCTACTTTAATTTAATGTAGACTGGAGTGGGAATAGTAAATTATATTTAATTAGTGTCCAGCACCTACTTTAATGTAATGTAGATTGGAGTGGGAATAGTAAATTATATTTAATTAGTATCCAGCACCTACTTTAATTTAATGTGGACTGGAGTTGAAATAGTAAATTATATTTAATTAGTGTCCAGCACCTACTTCAATTTAATGTAGACTGGAGTGGGAATAGTAAATTACATTTAATTAGTGTCCAGCACCTACTTCTATTTAATACAGACTTGAGTTGGAATAGTAATTTATATTTAATTAGTGTCCAGCACCTACTTCAATTTAATGTAGACTGGAGATGGAATAGTAAATTATATTTAATTAGTGTCCAGCACCTACTTCAATTTAATGTAGATTGGATTGGGAATAGTAAATTGTATTTAATTAGTGTCCAGCACCTACTTTAATTTAATGTAGACTGGAGTGGGAATAGTAATTAGTGTCCAGCACCTACTTTAATTTAATGTAGACTGGAATGGGAATAGTAAATTATATTTAATTAGTGTCCAGCACCTACTTTAATTTAATGTAGACTGGAGTGGGAATAGTAAATTATAGTTAATTAGTGCCCAGCACCTACTTCAATTTAATGTGGACTGGAGTTGGAATAGTAAATTATATTTAATTAGTGTCCAGCACCTACTTTAATTTAATGTAGACTGGAACGTGAATTGTAAATTATATTTAATTAGTGTCCAGCACCTACTTTAATTTAATGTAGATTGGAGTGGGAATAGTAAATTAATTTTAGTGTCCAGCACCTACTTAAATTTAATGTAGACTGGAGTGGGAATACTAGATGATATTTAATAAGTGTCCAGCACCTACTTCAATTTAATGTAGACTGGAGATGGAATAGTAAATTATATTTAATTAGTGTCCAGCACCTACTTCAATTTAATGTAGATTGGATTGGGAATAGTAAATTGTATTTAATTAGTGTCCAGCACCTACTTTAATTTAATGTAGACTGGAGTGGGAATAGTAATTAGTGTCCAGCACCTACTTTAATTTAATGTAGACTGGAATGGGAATAGTAAATTATATTTAATTAGTGTCCAGCACCTACTTTAATTTAATGTAGACTGGAGTGGGAATAGTAAATTATAGTTAATTAGTGCCCAGCACCTACTTCAATTTAATGTGGACTGGAGTTGGAATAGTAAATTATATTTAATTAGTGTCCAGCACCTACTTTAATTTAATGTAGACTGGAACGTGAATTGTAAATTATATTTAATTAGTGTCCAGCACCTACTTTAATTTAATGTAGATTGGAGTGGGAATATTAAAATATATTTAATTAGTGTCCAACACCTACTTCAATTTAATGTAGATTGGAATGGGAATATAAAATTATATTTAAATAGTGTCCAGCACCTACTTCAATTTAATGTGGACTGGAGTGGGAATAGTAAATTATATTTAATTAGTGTCCAGCACCTACTTCAATTTAATGTGGACTGGAGTTGGAATAGTAAATTATATTTAATTAGTGTCCAGCACCTACTTTAATTTAATGTAGACTGGAGTGGGAATAGTAAATATATTTAATTAGTGTGAATCACCTACTTTAATTTAATGTAGACTGGAGTGGGAATAGTAAATTATATTTAATTAGTGGCCAGCACCTACTTGAATTTAATGTAGACTGGAGTGGGAATAGTAAATGATATTTAATTAGTGTCCAGCACCTACTTCAATTTAATGTGGACTGGAGTGGGAATAGTAAATTATATTTAATTAGTGTCCAGCACCTACTTCAATTTAATGTGGACTGGAGTTGGAATAGTAAATTATATTTAATTAGTGTCCAGCACCTACTTTAATTTAATGTAGACTGGAGTGGGAATAGTAAATTATATTTAATTAGTGTCCAGCACCTACTTTAATTTAATGTAGATTGGAGTGGGAATAGTAAATTATATTTAATTAGTGTCCAGCACCTACTTTAATTTAATGTGGACTGGAGTTGGAATAGTAAATTATATTTAATTAGTGTCCAGCACCTACTTCAATTTAATGTAGACTGGAGTGGGAATAGTAAATTACATTTAATTAGTGTCCAGCACCTACTTCTATTTAATACAGACTTGAGTTGGAATAGTTATTTATATTTAATTAGTGTCCAGCACCTACTTCAATTTAATGTAGACTGGAGATGGAATAGTAAATTATATTTAATTAGTGTCCAGCACCTACTTCAATTTAATGTAGATTGGATTGGGAATAGTAAATTGTATTTAATTAGTGTCCAGCACCTACTTTTATTTAATGTAGACTGGAGTGGGAATAGTAATTAGTGTCCAGCACCTACTTTAATTTAATGTAGACTGGAATGGGAATAGTAAATTATATTTAATTAGTGTCCAGCACCTACTTTAATTTAATGTAGACTGGAGTGGGAATAGTAAATTATAGTTAATTAGTGCCCAGCACCTACTTCAATTTAATGTGGACTGGAGTTGGAATAGTTAATTATATTTAATTAGTGTCCAGCACCTACTTTAATTTAATGTAGACTGGAACGTGAATTGTAAATTATATTTAATTAGTGTCCAGCACCTACTTTAATTTAATGTAGATTGGAGTGGGAATAGTAAATTAATTTTAGTGTCCAGCACCTACTTAAATTTAATGTAGACTGGAGTGGGAATACTAGATGATATTTAATAAGTGTCCAGCACCTACTTCAATTTAATGTGGACTATAGTGGGAATAGTAAATTATATTTAATTAGTGTCCAGCACCTAATTCAATTTAATGTGGACTGGAGTTGGAATAGTAAATTATATTTATTTAGTGTCCAGCACCTACTTTAATTTAATGTAGACTGGAGTGGGAATAGTAAATTATATTTAATTAGTTTCCAGCACCTACTTTAATTTATTGTAGACTGGAGTGGGAATAGTAAATTATATTTAATTAGTGTCCAGCACCTACTTTAATTTAATGTAGACTGGAGTGGGAATATTAAAATATATTTAATTAGTGTCCAACACCTACTTCAATTTAATGTAGATTGGAGTGGGAATATAAAATTATATTTAAATAGTGTCCAGCACCTACTTCAATTTAATGTGGACTGGAGTGGGAATAGTAAATTATATTTAATTAGTGTCCAGCACCTACTTCAATTTAATGTGGACTGGAGTTGGAATAGTAAATTATATTTAATTAGTGTCCAGCACCTACTTTAATTTAATGTAGACTGGAGTGGGAATAGTAAATATATTTAATTAGTGTGCAGCACCTACTTTAATTTAATGTAGACTGGAGTGGGAATAGTAAATTATATTTAATTAGTGGCCAGCACCTACTTGAATTTAATGTAGTCTGGAGTGGGAATAGTAAATAATATTTAATTAGTGTCCAGCACCTACTTCAATTTAATGTGGACTGGAGTGGGAATAGTAAATTATATTTAATTAGTGTCCAGCACCTACTTCAATTTAATGTGGACTGGAGTTGGAATAGTAAATTATATTTAATTAGTGTCCAGCACCTACTTTAATTTAATGTAGACTGGAGTGGGAATAGTAAATTATATTTAATTAGTGTCCAGCACCTACTTTAATTTAATGTAGATTGGAGTGGGAATAGTAAATTATATTTAATTAGTGTCCAGCACCTACTTTAATTTAATGTGGACTGGAGTTGGAATAGTAAATTATATTTAATTAGTGTCCAGCACCTACTTCAATTTAATGTAGACTGGAGTGGGAATAGTAAATTACATTTAATTAGTGTCCAGCACCTACTTCTATTTAATACAGACTTGAGTTGGAATAGTAATTTATATTTAATTAGTGTCCAGCACCTACTTCAATTTAATGTAGACTGGAGATGGAATAGTAAATTATATTTAATTAGTATCCAGCACCTACTTCAATTTAATGTAGATTGGATTGGGAATAGTAAATTGTATTTAATTAGTGTCCAGCACCTACTTTAATTTAATGTAGACTGGAGTGGGAATAGTAATTAGTATCCAGCACCTACTTTAATTTAATGTAGACTGGAATGGGAATAGTAAATTATATTTAATTAGTGTCCAGCACCTACTTTAATTTAATGTAGACTGGAGTGGGAATAGTAAATTATAGTTAATTAGTGCCCAGCACCTACTTCAATTTAATGTGGACTGGAGTTGGAATAGTAAATTATATTTAATTAGTGTCCAGCACCTACTTTAATTTAATGTAGACTGGAGTGTGAATTGTAAATTATATTTAATTAGTGTCCAGCACCTACTTTAATTTAATGTAGATTGGAGTGGGAATAGTAAATTAATTTTAATTATTGTCCAGCACCTACTTAAATTTAATGTAGACTGGAGTGGGAATAGTAAATTATATTTAATTAGTGTCCAGCACCTACTTCAATTTAATGTGGACTGGAGTGGGAATAGTAAATTATATTTAATTAGTGTCCAGCACCTACTTCAATTTAATGTGGACTGGAGTTGGAATAGTAAATTATGTTTAATTAGTGTCCAGCACCTACTTTAATTTAATGTAGACTGGAGTGGGAATAGTAAATTATATTTAATTAGTGTCCAGCACCTACTTTAATTTATTGTAGACTGGAGTGGGAATAGTAAATTATATTTAATTAGTGTCCAGCACCTACTTTAATTTAATGTAGACTGGAGTAGGAATAGTAAATTATATTTAATTAGTGTCCAGCACCTACTTCAATTTAATGTGGACTGGAGTTCGAATAGTAAATTATATTTAATTAGTGTCCAGCACCTATTTTAATTTAATGTAGACTGGAGTGTGAATAGTAAATTATATTTAATAAGTGTCCAGCACCTACTTTAATTTAATGTAGACTGGAGTGGGAATAGTAAATGATATTTAATTAGTGTCCAGCACCTACTTCAATTTAATGTGGACTGGAGTTGGAATAGTAAATTATATTTAATTAGTGTCCATCATCTACTTCAATTTAATGTAGACTGGAGTGGGAATAGTAAATTACATTTAATTAGTGTCCAGCACCTACTTCTATTTAATGTAGACTGGAGTTGGAATAGTAAATTATATTTAATTAGTGTCCAGCACCTACTTCAATTTAATGTAGATTGGATTGGGAATAGTAAATTGTATTTAATTAGTGCCCAGCACCTAATTCCATTTTGCCAATAATAGATTTGTGAGATTATAGTAGTAAAAACACAGAAAATTATAAACATATTTTTAACAACAAAAATTTATTAGGTATTATATATTTAGCAGACATAATATATAAAATAATATTTCTTTAACATTTATGAAACATGTATATTTGTCCAAATAATTTTTATACAAAATTACAATAATTTTTACAGAAGAAGAAGGAAATATAATATGCTTATATGTAATATCATTTATTTATAATATTACATATGTTGTTAGTAAATAAAATATAAAAAATAATAATAATATATTAAATATTATTATTAATTGTTTTACAATAATTTTTTAGACAAAAGTTGTTCAGTTATAGGGATATTTTTTTCTAACATAAATAGTATATTACAACATTGTGTAACATTTTTTAACATTTCTAATAATTGTTACATACATATTATTAAATTCATAATATTTATTTGTACAGTTTTAATACATATTTCAAAATGATTTAATACTAGCAGGAAAAAAACATTTTATAAAAAATAGTAGCTATTTTGTCATTATTTTAGGTGATTTCACAAAGATTTTATATTATATTTCTTACATTGGACTATTTTGTTACTTTTGGGTTCTTTATTTTGTAACCGGGTTAGGTAGTTTTGTGTCATTTGGATGAAGAGCAGCTCGCGGTTGGGAGAGACTTCACGTCGCTTAAGGTAAGGTTTGTTTTATATGTTTTATGTGTATTTTAATGTCGTTTTGAGAGTAGTCTGCTGCTATTTACTGTTGCTAGATGTGAGTGAGTTGTATTTTACATTTTGAGAACGATTATTTACGTGTGGTGGCTACACGTACTTTTACCTCGTTTTAGGCTTGTTTAGAGAGTTACTATATCTATGTTTAAAGTGTATGTAGTAGGAAGATAATGTTATTACTAATGTTAGTAGTTGTTTATGTGTTGTTTAATGTGGGTGGGAATGTTTGTTTTATATGTTTCTGTTATAGGTGTTCACCAGATCGGAAGTTGCGTTTTTTTTTTAAGGAAGTGTTTGTTGGTTTTATTAATCAATGGATTTCAAACACTTCTTTAAAGTTTTCGGTTTTCCTGGAGCGTTTATTCAATTTTTAACTATTTTTTCGGGATTTTTATGGTTATTCGACGGATCTTCACTGCATGGATTGTCTCTTTTTGGTACAGGTGTATTTTTGCATTTCATTTTGGGTTAACCTTTCACTAACTGGATTAATTTGGTGGAGAAGGACGTTATTGGATTTCCAACATGATTGGTAAGTTATTTATTTCTTATATTTTGTGGGGTGGTAATGTAATTATTAATCTTGCATTGTTTGATATTTCTTATTTTTAAGTAATGTGTGCATATATATGTGATTAATTATTATAAATATTGCATACATTAAAGAGTTTCAAAAATCAAGATTCAAATGTTATTCTGAATATTTAGGTGACATTTTTAGGGACTGCTTTGGTGTTGAGATTTATTCAGAGTAGGGTTTTGGCATTTGCTTATTTTGTTTTGATGTTTTAGGGACTAGTTCAGTTATGGATTGCTCCATTCTGAATTCCTGGTAGCTTCGTTCTTTTTGTAGGCACTTAATAAAATGTTCTAAACTTGGTTTTCGTCTGCCAGTTGATTGTATAAAGGCATTGTGCCAACCTTCTACTGCGTTGTTAGTTTTAGATTCACCATTTAAGGTGCTTCTGTAAACGTCAAACAACAAACTGGTGAACGGAGGGTCCCAGGGGATATTTAATGACCACACAGTTACAGCCCCCTAACCAATCTGCGCTTCTGTAAACGTTCCACCAGGGTATTAGGAATTTAGGGTTTCTTCTGTGGCCAGATCTATGGAGTCTGCCTACCCAGGTGTCTTCAAAGTAGTCCAAAAATGGACTCAACTTAGCTTCATTTTGTTTATAGAAGGTGCTGTCTATTAGAATGTTGTAGTCTTCTAATACGTCTGTTTCCGGAACATAAGCCAGTGCTATGAGTTTTTTAATTTGGTATGCAAAATATGAGTTAGTTTTTTGTAGATGTCTCCATAGACACTGGTTTAAATGGTAGTAGCAGCCTTGAATGCATGTATGGGGGTGGATTTTTAGGATGGTTGAAAGCATTGCTTGCTCAAAATCTAGGATTATTTTTTCAGGAGAATAGTCATTTGTTTTTTGCTTAATTATATTTAATAATTCCATATATGTGGAACTATTTTTGTTTGGTAGTAGTGCATACAGTAGTAGTATGTTGCAGTTTTGGTAGAGGCCATGTGCAGTGTATAATTAGAAAAATGGTTTAGGACAGATGTTAAAAGTCCCATCCATCATCCAATATTGGCTTTGCTGAAGTTTTGATAGATTCATATTTGTCCCAAAAATAATAAGTCTTTTCTCATTGTTTTCATTGTCGTAAATGATAAATGGTTGTTTGTTTAAAGTTATAATTTGGTTGGCATTTAAACTGATATCACTATATGTTCTTGGAGGTGGTGTGGTAGTAGTAGTAGCTTTTTTTGTTCGTGCTATAGTTCTTTTTAGTGAAAGAATATTTGGCATCTGTATTGTGGCAGTTTTAGTGATTTTAGGATTTTCTTCTTTTAATATGACGTTGGTTTGTTTTTGGGAACCTGTGCTTGCATCTTTTATATTTTCCAATGCTGTTCTAACTTCAATTTCTGTTACGTTTGGTGGATGGTTGTGTTCCCTAGTATACAGTACAGTTGCTTCTCTCGTGGTTGCCCTTCCATAACACTTGTTTGAATAATATTTACAACATTTCCAATTTACTTTCATTCCATATTGCTTTTCTTGTGTATAAGTGTAACCCATGTAGCAGAGTAATAGCTTTCCTTTCTGGCTGGTTACAAATTCTGCTCCTTCAGTCATTTTGTTGTTTGTAAATCTAGAAGACATATATATAATAGTTAATTAAAAAGAAAAGTTTGTTTTTAATCCTAAGTAAGTGTTCAATAGTAATGTATATACTTACGTGTTTTTGAAATCAGTGAAATATTTTGATATGTTTTATTCTTTCATTGTGGACTGTGTTTTCTGATGTTGTTTGATCTGTTAGGAAAAAAAATAATTACAATGTTATTACTAGAATTTGTGTATATTTAGACTTTCAGTGCTAGTTTTTCCTATAAAAGTGGATACTAATAAGCGTAGGATTGTTATAAAAATATTGAAGATACTTACTTATTTAGTTTTAGGTAGGGTTATCGAGTAGAGTTGTCTGTTCTTTCTTAGTAGAGTATATTGTAGAGTTACCTGAAAAAAATAGGTAGATATATGTTAGAAAAGTCCCCATGTTTGAGGTTTTCAACAATTTACCAGTTAATGTAATGCTTTAATATACTTACTTAGTGAGTTGTATCTTTGGTATTCTGATTTTGGAGGTCTGTATTTTGTCTGCATAGTTACCTGTAGTGTTAGCTGTGAAAAAAAATCAGATAATTGTTATTAATTAGAACAAGTTCTAATGTGTGTCGTTTTTACCAGTTTATTTTCAGTTTAGAAATACTTACTTTGTTATTTTTATTTTAGAAATTGGAATTGTGTTCTCTGTTCTTTTGTAGTGTAGTTTTCTGTACTTGGATCTGGAGAAATAAAGTCGAAATGTGTTATAAATGTTAATGTGTGTTTTTGTATAGAACATTTTACAAGGTAATTTAATGTTACAATATACTTACTTAGTTAGATGTATCTTTTGTTTTCGGATATTGTTCGCTGTTGATTGTTTGTAGACTTGTCTGTAGTGGTAGTAGAGAAAAAAACATATGTATGTATAATTAATTACAACATGTGCTCATTTGTTGGGATTGTTCCAGTTAATTTAGTGTTAAACTATACTTACTTTGATATTTCTATATTTCTTTAAGAGTAGTGTAGTCTTGTTTTAGTTAGTAGAGTTTTCTGTAGCATTAGGAGAGAAATTAAAATGGTTAGGATATACTCATAAGTAGTATTTTATTTGAAAGGTTACAACATTAATGTAATATAGAGATAATATTTACATTTTTTGTAGTTTCTGTGTTTTCTGAAATCAGTTATCTGTTATTTATTAGTAGAGTGTTCTGTAGTAGTAAAAGAAAAGGAGAAGTGGATATTTAGCAAGGAATTAAAATAGTAGCAGTTATTTACATTTTGTTTATTAGAGTTACTTACTTGAAATCTTTTATTGTATCTTGATAATATTAATGTTCTTGTCGGTGTGCTGCAATTCATCCAGAGATGTATCTCCTTTCGTAACTTTTAGCAAGTGGTTTGTGTTTAGTGTGTAATTGTTTATATAGAGGATAGTAATTAGTAATTAGTTTGCTATTGGTTGTATAACAAATTCTGTGTGTTGATTGGTTAGTTAGTATTTTTGAATTTCAGTTGTGAGTTTTATGTTGTGAAATAAGCCAAAAGCAATTAACTTATATAATGAAAAAAAGGGGAAAAAATTATTTACAATGTGTAGGTTATCTAATAGATAATACTGATTAGTTTTACTTTTTTTAAACAATGACATTTTTTTATCTTTCAATAAGAAGTGTGTATTTTATTGCAAATAACATTATATTAAGTAAAAAAATGTGTATATATATATATATATATATAAAATGTCAATATATTTAATTACACTATATTATTGTTAACGATAATATTGATCTCGATATTTTAGTTCATGTGTATGTATTTTTTTGTGATCGATAATTTTTTCTATCGATATATATGTAGTCGATATAAATGATAACAGTGTTTTTGTATGTCGATATAGTGTATCCGATATATTTGTATGTTTATAGTAAAGTATAGGAAGTCGAGAATAGTGTTTTCGATATATTTGTTCCAATATTTGTGTAATACGATATTGTGTCTTTCGATAATATGTCAGACATTCGCGGCACCATCACTGTCAGATTGGAATTTAGAACAAGTCCTTCCGACTGCCGGATGGCCACCGCAACAGCTGCTGTGGCGCTCCGACAGCTAGGAAGAGCTCTGGCGACATTATCCAATGTGGCTGACAAATAAGCGCAAGGTCTTTGCTTATCACCAAATTCCTGCGTTAACACTGAGAGTGAGCAACCGTCGACCTCATGCACGTATAGTACAAAAGGTTTACGGTAGTCAGGAGTGCCCAAGACAGGAGCAGAACATAAAGCAGTTTTTAAAGAGTCAAAAGAGTGCTGAAATTCATTCGTCCAGGGGAGGGGTTCATGCACGTCCTTACTAGTCAGATGCAACAAAGGTTTAGCGAGTAGCGAAAAATTAGGTATTCATTGGCGACAGTAAGAAGTGATGCCAAGAAAAGCACGAACTTCGCGCTGCGTGCAAGGAACAGACATATTAGAGATGGTAGTAATGCATTCAGGGGTTAGTCGCCTACCCTCCTTCGACAGTAGATGACCTAGGTAGGTTACCTCCTGTCGACAGTATTGGAACTTAGACAAAGATACCTTATTTCCCTTTGCTGCCAAATGGTGTAATAATTTAACAGTGGCAGCCTTGCAGCCTTCTTCTGTGTCTGAAGCTATTAACAGGTCGTCCACATATTGCAACAGTACGGTGCCTTCTGGCAAGACCAGGTCATCCAACAGAGCCTTAAGGGCTTGGCTATAGATGCTCGGACTTTCAGTATAGCCTTGAGGTGCGCAACAGAAGCGGAAGCTTTGGCCAGATAACGAGAATCTGAAGATCTGCCTGCTATAGGGATGGATAGGGATACTGAATAAAGCATTCTTCAGGTCTATGACCGAAAAATACTGGGCTGTTGGTGGAATCATTGTGAGGATAGTGGTGATGTCTGTTACCACAGGATACTGTGGCACAACAATTTTATTAACGGCTCTGAGATCAATCACAAAACGGTAAGCATCACCATGTTCCTGTGTACCGGAATCAGAAATCTTTTTCAAAATCGGGAGAATCGGGCTATTACAAATATTAGCAGCAGTTTCTTCCACTACCCCTTTGTCAATGAGATCTTGAATAATGGCCAGCAGAGCCCGTTTACCGGCTGGTGCAATTTTATACTGCGGGATGCGTGGTAATTTTGTGCCATTCTTTAACGTAATATGAACCGGGGGAATATCCAACTTACCCACGTCCGCATCCCCGGTTGCCCATAAGGCCGCGGGAATGCCATCAAACTCAGGGGGAAGAGGTTCGTTTTTAGCAAAACATTGTTTCATGCAGTCAGTGTAAGGCTGTATCGTTAAATAAACCCCATCAGGGGAGCAATGTATTTTGGCATTCAACTTTTTCAGCATATCCAAGCCCAGCAAATTCTCCCCACAATGCGAAGTTAGCAGAAAAGGTGATTCAACAGTGGCGGGACCGATCGTACAGGGGAGGGGTTTTGAGATGGGACTGACAACCGGGACTCCCGAGAATCCCATGGAAACATTATTTTGCCCGGACAGAGCCGCCCCTGGAACCAATGATCGAGCAACTGAACTATTCATTGCTCCTGTGTCAATTAGGACATTCTCAGAAGTCCCCATCAATTCCCCTTTTACATAAGGTCCCTGTTGATTGACTGGGATCAACACTTGGCCCCTACTCTGTCCCTTGCTGTCCTACGCGTGGACATACGCATCCTGATCCTCAAATGCGTAATCATCATGATAATATTGCCTGCCTTGGTGACAATCGAAATGTTTTCGTTCAGACTTGCCTGATCCTTCCTCTCTGCGCATATCACTCCGATCGGAGCCGCCTCGTCCTCGTCCCCGCCCTCGGACTGCGCCGTTCTGGGCAAGCAACAATGGACACTGCGCTTTCCAATGCCCTTCCTCTTTACAATATGAACATTGGTTTATCCCTACCGTCGGAGCCCCGCCCGTGCCTCGGCCTGCGCCCGCCCCTCTGGACACGGGCCCTCTGGCTCCTCTCCCCCCTCCTTGTCCTCGGACAACTTGCTGATGCAGAAGCCGAGTTTTGAGGTCCTTGGCCTTTTTTCTCTACTTTATCCTTACTCTCATTTTCTCTATGTTCGTAGTACTGAGCCATACTCAAAATCACGGAAGGGGTGGAGGTAGTCCAGGTACTTTCTGCAGCCTGTAACCGCGCAGAAATTTCCGTGGCCAAGTTCGTTACAAACCTGTTCACAAACAACCTAATTCCACCCTCCTTGGCCAAATCTTGCCCACTAAAGTCTATGAAGACTCCTTCAAATCTAGTGAAGAAGTCGGATACACTTTCATCCTTTTTTCTGCCTACAAGCGGTCAGTTTATCCCAGCCAACTTTTCGTGGAGGTATCAAGGTATGCATGTATGCTATTATCTTTGCCGGCAAAGAAGTTATTTCATTCCTAGGCTTATCCCCTGGTTTACGACCTCGGTCCCAACCTCTCAAATCTTCCCAGGTCCCCCCTAGTTCAGCATGATCAGTGTCATGTACCTGCCGCCATATATCAACGGGAACTAGTAACCCAAAGATTAACTCGACATCTGCCAGGATCATTACGGCAGAGGCCGCAGCCTCGGTCAGTTCTTTGTAGTAGGCGGTGGGATTTTTACGGGGATCAGGTAGTTGGGATTTTAGAGCCAGAACTTCGCTTCTTTTCCACGGAGTGTACACCCATTGCTCCTGGAACCGGGCATCTACTCGAGCCCGTGTTACTTGGTTGGTGGCATCGCGTGCTTCGGGAATTTCAGGATGGTAAATAGGGTGTACCTCTCGCATGGGATGTTGAGAAGTCTAATTGGGACTCTTTAAAAACATCCTGCCTCGATATTTAACCAATGTGTCTACGTTCTTATATACCTCCTGTAGATCCATATTGAATTTATGGGTCCAATCTCGGATGTTATATAGTATCTGAGGGGCACTTCCATCTCGGAAGCTTACTTCCCAAGCTCCCATGAGGAAATTAGACATTTGGTACAGTACGTGTTGCTGCATCACTGGCTCTAGATCCTTAAGAGTACTCCATATGTCGGCTACAGTATATACATTGTTCCGCATCCATTGGGCGGCCTGATCTGCTAACTCTTCCTTTTCGCCATACTCCACAGATGCTCGAGTGAATAGTCGCTTACTGTCCAAACCTCCCGGTTCCCATTTTGGTGTATGTCCCGATTCTCCGGGCGTTGTGCCGGCCAACTGGGAAGTCCATACGGGGCTTGGGACACTTAACAGTACATGGGGTGATTCCAGGGTATGCCTGGAGTCAGGGACGAGGGTGGCCGATCTCTCACTGAGGTAGGTGGGGCACTGATATTCCCCTGAAGGGTGAGAGACCCGCGTTCCTCCGGTGCGGAGGCTTGGGGCGCAGCCACCACTTGAAGGGGTACCGCAGGGTATATGCGCTGTGGAGCATACGGTGGGGGAGGTCTTTTATCTAACAGATCCTCTATCTCTTCTTCTGTCTCATAACTCTTATCCACCTGCAACCTAAACTGTCTATCCACGTACTGAATATTTTTCTCTGTCTTACTTTTGTCATGTGCAATGGCTTTCTGGGTTACAGTTTGCCCTTGCTGTATTTTTAGAAGTTTCTCGGACCGAATACGTCTCCTCTTTGCCTCTTTCTGCCATTTGTTAAGGGTGTCAAACATAGCCTGTCTACTGCGCTTAGCAAAGAGACGTTCTTGTAAATACTGAATCTTTTTCTCGTCAAAAGACCCAGTTTTCGGCCACTGTAGTTCCACATTATCTTTGGTGTATTTGTGCCATAAAGTATTGAAAAGAAGGGGACCTATCCCGTGCTTGCAATACATTGTTCATACAAAAAAATCAATGATCATTAATCATAACACTCTCATACACATGGCCATGTTTTTATTCAAAGTCACTCTTTCATCGAAAAACAAACCTTCAATTTGAAATAAACAAACGGAAACATAGATATTTGCAAACAAGAGGTGGAGCCCGTCGACTCCCACCTATGGAGAACCCTTTCCAAATTTTTAAAGCTGCAAAACGTCTTCTTATAACAGTCTTGTCCTTAGACTGCCTAGAGATAGCTACACAGGTTTCTAAACCACAGACCGACCTACGGGCCATCCAACACCATTCATGGTTCACCTCCCGAACTATTCTGGCTAAGCCCGCTTTTTCAAGCGCCGCTCCAGATCTGTCCGGGTGCTACCCAATCTCAACTGCCGGCATTCCCGAGAGCAGTCCGGCCTGGTAAAAACCGCAATTCCCACAAAGGCGTTTAGTCTCTATCTCTAGTTATTCCTCACAGACCAAACCAGAGGCATCTGCACGTGCAATTTCAATGTTGCCCCGTCAGACCCCCTTATCTCCAAAGTTTCTCCGTGACCACAGGTCACCAAATGCCAAGTTCCAAGTCCAAAATTGCAAAAACGTTATCCAACACAAAACGAGACAAGACACTCACCTGGTGAGATTGTACGTTTTTTACTGCCAACTCCTGCTAAGGCCAACGTGGCTGGTTCTTGGGTTACACCCGAAGGACTCCGGCGTGGGGCCACTAGCAGCTGGGGTTCTCGCGATCGGGAGATTGGAGCAGACCCCAAATTCTTTTTGGTCTATTCTTCAACATCCCGATCAAAATCACCCCTTTCAATGTCCCGCTTCTCTTCTGATTACAGAGGGACGACCCCAACGCGGAGTCCCGGCGGAGTCGCCAACTGAAGTACCGAAAAATATTTACCACCACCCAATTAGAGTTATACTTACAACCAATCCCATTCCCATTACCAATAATCAGTCGGTTGGCAGTGTAGAAGGTCCAATCGTTTATTATAACAACCAAAACCCTGAAAGACGAGCTCCATGCGACCTAACCCCACGAGGTCCACCAAGAAGACTGCTGGCACATTGTCAGAACATCACATATATACTGTTACATTCTCGAAACCGTTACCTAAGATAGAAAAATACAAGTTGGTACAGGTTGGTGCAGAGGGAAAGACCATATATGGGAGACAAAGCGCTCTTGGTTTAGCTCATCCTAGATTAGCAAGGTCGTACGGGTGACTCCCTTCTGCTAACTTCGAGAGAGTCCGCCCGCACCCCTCCCGGAATATGCCTATCGGGCCTCTTCCTTCTACCTATAACCTTGACAGGCCTAATGAGCAGAGACAGCAGTTTTGCAACAGTTGGGCTATTTCTCAGGGGAACGACTTTGGTGCAAGAAATGAATGGGGTCTGCTAATGTAGGGCTTCGAGCGAGGCCACAAAATGGCGTCGGTCAAGTCAAGCAAGTGTAAAACGTGCAATGCAGTGTATGTTAGAACCCCAAAATCCTGCTTTTCGGGTGTATGCTAGTGTTTGCGTACTTGAGGTGAGTAATCTAGATACATCATGCTAATTCTTAATAATCGATTATATGCGTTACACTACCGGAAATCAATTCCGGTTCCTCATCACAGTTACTGAAAATGGGATCAAGAAGGTGCCCCTTGATGTGAGTTGGTCCAGATACCATCTGGACCAACATAAGAATACCAGATACCATCTGGACCAACATAAGGATATTGAAATTCACCTTGGAGTGCCATTAACACCATAAGAGAACTGGGCCTTTGGCATCATTCCTCTATATGGGTTTGGAGGTCCTCATCCTGGGCTCCTCACCCTCCGCCTGGGACGACTCCTGGTGGCCTCCCGCCCTGGGCACCGCACCCAAACCGACGAACCACGCACGCAACCTGGGCTTCATCCTGGACTCCTCCCTCTCCATGACCAGGCAAGTCAACGCCGTCTCCTCGTCGTGCTTCAACATCCTGCGCATGCTTCGGAAGATCTTCTGGTGGATCCCCACGGAGACCAGGAAGACCGTCACCCAGGCCCTCGTCACCAGCCGACTGGACTACGGCAACGCCCTCTACGCCGGTACCACCGCCAAGCTCCAGAAGAGACTCCAGCGGATCCAGAACGCCTCAGCCAGACTCATCCTCGACATCCCACGAACCAGCCACATCTCCGGACATCTGAGAGACCTGCACTGGCTCCCCGTCAACAAAAGAATCACCTTCCGCCTCCTCACCCACGCACACAAAGCCCTACACGACCAAGGCCCGAGCTACCTCAACAGCCGAATCAACTTCTACGCTCCCAAACGCCACCTCCGATCAGCCAACCACGCCCTCGCCGCCGTCCCCCCCATCCGAAGAGCGACTACTGGAGGAAGGTCCTTCTCCTACCTGGCCGCCAAGACCTGGAACTCCCTCCCGACCGACCTGCGCCTGACCCAAGACCACCTCTCCTTCAGGAAGAAGCTGAAGACCTGGCTGTTCGAGCAGTAGCGGCACCCCCCCACCCCCAGCGCCTTGAGACCCTACGGGTATGTAGTGCGCTCTATAAATGTCAGTGATTGATTGATTGATTGATTGATTGAACTACTCGGTGACTTCCTTATAATGTACAACATGTGTACTTTATACCTAATATAATTAATGATCAATGAATTATTAATAACCTATGACTGCATTTTGCCATGGACCTCCAGGAGAAGCCACAGAAATCAATGGACATGTTTACATAAAACTGGTTTTCCTGATTACTAACCGTATTGGTTGCGTCCGGGCTTTAAAAGAGTAGTGGGATCATTACGCAGATATAGGCTTTTAACTTAGAAACAGTAGTAGTTAAATTGAGCTCTAAGTCATTAGAACCGTAAAAATAAACACAAAATGGTGGAACAACTGAATTATTTTCTGATGACATTGCATCATCAGTCTTAGCACCACCACTAATTAGTGAAACTAATATCACCCAATCACTTGCACAGGCAGAAGGATGAGGGACACTAACTGAATAAAAGAGGAAACAGGTCAAGAGATTGGTATATCAATCATGACCGTGTTCTTAAGCTCAAATGCTGCACTAGCAGGCCTGATTGTCAACAGTTATTTAACCTTTTATTTTATAAAGGACAACCAGTTCAAGAAGGATTGGTCACTTATAATGCGGTGTTGCTCCTGCAACTGGCTCATCTTGATAAAAATACAGCAAAACGTCTGCCTGACAAAATGCTGATCAAGATAAAATCCAGTGATGACCATCTAAATACCCTAAGATCAGTGTCTTTAAAATTAAACTAGCATGTATAAACAATGAGATCAGTGGAAAGAGTTTTTAGCCCAAAGCCAGGTCAGTAAGCTAAAAAAGGACATAAAGCATTTCCCCATGAACAGGTATATCCCTACATAAAAAATGATTACACAGGGAAGTCACAGGAGACAACAACCCAGCAAAGGTCCTCTAATTCAGACTCTGATTATAGGTCTAGTGACACCTCCAATAGTAGTATGTGGACCAAGCAGAGTAATCGGAGCGGAAGAGGAGCAATGAACCAATACTGTCAGCCCATACCTCCACAGCAAGTGTTCTCCTGGCCAAACACTTATGGCCCACCTCCTTCCTTTCGTTACCCACCATTTCCGTCCTTTCAAGGAAACCACCTTTATTTAGGAAAAAGTGGTTGGAGGGGGAAACAGGGAAAGATAAAGATACTCTGGCGGGCCCAGGCCTTTACGGATCTCAGGGATCTCCTTTTAGAGTTACCGAAGGGTAGAGTACTAATTGGAGGCGACTTCAATTCCATCGTCTCTGACTCTCTTGATCGATGGCCCAAGAGGACTTTGCTTCCCTCCCGGATGAGGATTCACAGTTTCCTAGGGACCTGGTGGATGTTTGGAAGAGATTGCATCCGCTAGAGCAACAATACACCTTTTACTCAGGTGTGCACCACAGTATGTCTCGAATAGATTATATCCTGTCACCAGCTTACCAGATTGACAGTGTCAATGAAATACATCATCTAGCCAAAGGAATTTTCGACCATTCACCGGTTCTGTGTCACCTTGAGGTGGGGGAACATACCATTGGCCGAACGGCCCAGATCAACCCCTGGTTCCTTAAGATTCCCCAAATCAACAAAAAGATGGTGGAGGACTCATATCTGTACTTCCAGGAGAATGAAGGGTCAGTCGAATTGCCAGTAACTCTCTGGGAGGCCTATAAGGCTGTTATTCGGAGGTGGCTTTGGCCCAGATAGCGGGACTGCGTAAGGAGAAGCATGCCGGTATGACCCGCTTGGAGGGGGATATTTTATATTGAGAGGGTTTACTTCAAGTGCAGGACTCAGAGGAAGCACAACAGGCACTACACATCAAAATTAAGGAAGGCACTGACTTAGCCACTGAGGCCGCCAAACCGCATTATAGAGCCACACTTAGTAGAATGTATGATGTTGGGGATAATGCTGGCTAGTTGCAGGAGTGGTTGGACCGTAGAGACCAGGTCCATCGTGTCATGGTTGAGATAGAGATAGACTCTGGCTCCCGCCTTACTGCCCCACAATACTATCAGGCCATCTATATGTCCCAAACGTCGCACACAGAGGAGGAGGCTTCTGCCTTCTTGCAGGATATTTCATTGCTTTCGCTCGGCGTGGACGAGCGTCTTCTTGACCTCGACCTAGACATCACAACGGCCGAAGTTGAGAGAGCCATCCACAACTTAAGTGTCGGGAAAGTGTCAGGCTTTAATGGCCTGCCCATTGAACTCTTTAAACTCATCGCAGGTAAAACAGCCGCCTATCTTACTAAAATGTTCCTTGAAAGTAAGGAAGTGGAACTGCTGCCTGCAGACCGGAGGCTGGCTGACATCGTGGTTATCCACAAAGAGGGCAAACCGAGGAATAAGTGCTCCTCCTTTCGTCCAATTTCACTTCTCAATAGCGAAGCTAAGGTTCTCGCAAAGGTCCTAGCCTCTCGCTTGTTAAGGGTCATTACCCGCCTGGTTCATCCGGACTAGTCAGGATTTATGCTAGGTAGAAATACCTCCCTCAATCTGCACAGACTCCATGGGGTGTTGTGCTCTGCGGATACAATACGATAGGATGCAGTGGTGGTCTCTCTTGACGCTGCGGCGGCATTCGATACAGTCAAATGGCCCTGTATATTTGTTGTGCTTCATAAATGAGGTCTGGGCCATGAATTTATTGGATGGGTTCGGCTACTTTACCAGCAACCACAAGTCAAATAGTAGTCAATAACAAGAAATCTTCCACCTTCGTTCTCAGCAGGTGCACCAAGCAGGGATGCCCTTTGTCTCCGCTTCTATTTGCCTTGACCCTCGAGCCGCTGGCGGTGTGGGTCCGTAAAGACCCCATTATCAGGGGCCTCAAGTGGATCTATGGATGGGAAGACCGTATATTGTTATATGCGTTTTACATCTTGCTCTATTTGGCATCACTGGCGGCATCCCTGAACAGGGTCCTGAATATTTCGGGTGGTTGGCAGATACGCAGACTATAAAATAAACTGGATCAAA
The DNA here is from genome assembly GCF_964263255.1 of Lissotriton vulgaris. NCBI lineage: Eukaryota > Metazoa > Chordata > Amphibia > Caudata > Salamandridae > Lissotriton > Lissotriton vulgaris. Next base: position 482,735,856 of record NC_141693.1, on the reverse strand, counting down.
TCAGTGCTCTATTTCCTCTATGGTGGGTCGCCTCCGCTCCCACTGGACTTCTATCTAGTGGAAACAACTGACGGCGTCAAGTACCTGGGGTTATGGGTCTCTAAGGACCTGTCCAGGTTCTACGAGCGGAACCTCCTGCCGCCCCTTGTTACGTCTTAAGTCTGATGTCCGACATTGGAAATCCCTCCCTCTGTCCCTCCTGGGATGAGCGGTGTTATTGAAAATGATATCACTTCCCAGATTCTTGTACACTCCGCAGAACACTCCGCACTACGTAGAATCCTCGTATTTCAAAGACAGTCTCATATGGGACCTGCTCTGGGATGGTAAGCCCCCACGCATAGCCACGCACAAGCTCACATTAGGGTGGTTTGATGGAAGAATTGGATTACCGGATATCAGGAAATACTATTGGGTGTCCCACCTTGCAGCAATTAACAAATGCACTTATCAACCACAGGGTGAACCCGCTTTCCAGATCAACAGGTGGCTTCTGCCGGTAGGTAGTTTTGAAGCTATATGTGCATTTGTTAAAGCCCGCCCTGACCGTCCCCTCTGGGCACGCTGTGCAGGTGTGGAGGGCCACCGCCAAAAGCTTGGGGTGGAAAGAAAGATCACGCAAGCCACCCCACTTTGGCACAGCAAACAGCTGGGTAGACTGATCCGCTCGAAGGGATTCGAACGCTAGGACCTCATAGGCATATCCAAGGTGGGAGACATATGGCAACAAGGTGACATCATCCCTTTCACTCAGCTGCAGCACGACTATGAACTGGCGAGTCCTGAACACTTTAGATACCTCCAAATCAGGCATGCTTTACTTGCTGCAATCCCTAGAGGAGAATCTCTCCCTGAGTCCTCTCCACTTGAGGACAGAGTCTTTGATGGCAACCTGCCTGAGCAGGCCATATTGCTCATTTATAAAAAGTTGATCAACAACACAGCCGATTCCCTGGTGCAGCTGAGGGCAAAATGGGACCATGATGTGGCGGGATTGGATGACGAGGAATGGCTGGCAGCCGTGGCTTCTCCCCAGGAGGTGGCCATTTCCTCCAGGTTTTGTTTGGTACAGCTAAAGCTCCTCCATAGGTTCTACCTGTCTGGTCCCTTGCTGGTCCGTATCGGTTATGGCTAGGATGGTGGCTGTTCAAGACAATGTGGGCAGGAGGGGACTTTTATTCACACACTCTGGGAGTGCATGACTATCCAGGGGTACTGGGCAGCCGTGGTGAGACTCATGGAAAGGGTGTTGGGGCGCAAGATGGACTACAACATAAAGCTAGCCATTCTATCACCTGGGGCCCGACTGATCTAACCTCAAAGGAGTGGATAGGGGTAACCATGGGGTTGATGGTGGCAAAGCAAAATATCACAAGATTATGGAGGGCTCAGAACCCGCCAAACATAGGAGATTGGGGTAAAGGCATGGACTGGAGTATGGTCATGAAAAAAAAAACATACACAAATCGAGGGGGTGCCCCAACAAATGGACTAAGGTTTGGGAAAAGTGGAACACCCACAGGGTGGAATATGCGAACCTCCAAAGACGAGGGAAGAAATTGATACACGGGGTCAGTGTACGCTTGGACCGTGATGGCCATATTGTTGCTCTGTACCTACTCTATACTGAATCTACCCTGTAAAATCATTGCATTGTCATTGCCTGTATCAATTGTCTTTTTCAAATGTCATACCTTGTTTTCAATACAAAATAATTTATTTAAAAAAAAAATACCCTGGCGGGAAAAAAGCAGAGAGGAGTACAGACCAGTAGCAGAATGAAGGAACCACAGCCAGGAATGAGCAGGATGTGAACTTGGTATTATATCTAAATTCAGAAGTATTGATAAAAGGCAAATAACATAGGAAGCTGATGTATGAATCTGGCTGCAGCGTTTCGGACCACTTGAAGCCTGCGAATGACATCCTTGTTGGCCCCTAGGTATAAGACATTCCCATAATCCAATCTTGACACAATTAAGGCCTGGACCACCGTCTTTTGAGCCCCGGCCTTCAGCATCCATAGAATCTTTCTCAGCCATTTCAAAATGGCAAAGCATATCGAAGTGGTCTTGACTGCTTGTTGTCGTATTGACAGTTGGCCATCTATAATGATGCCCAAGTTGCGAACAAATTGCAATGGGTGGGGAAGGGGACACATTTGGTACGGCCGGTGCTGTGGGCCCCAAAGGTCTTTACTACCACCAAGGATGGGGAGCTCCGTTTTTCCTCCATTCAACTTCAGTTTGTTAGAATGCATCCATTTGGCAATGTTTTGTAGCCTATTTGAAGAGAGGACACCTTAAGCTTATCTTCTGTGGATATAGTAAAGATAAGCTGTGTGTAGTCTGCTTAAGAATATATCGTAAGCCCAGCATCTTCTGCTATGGCTGCCATGGGACTAATATAGACGTTAAAAAACAGAGGGCTCAAAATAGAGCCCTAGGGAACTCCTTAAAGGGAGACATAAGAACTGGAGTTATTAGTCTATGCGAAAATCTGGAATGTGCAATTAGATAGAAAACTCTCCAACCATTTCAGGGCAGCGCCACCGACACCCTTGGATAGTGTTTGAACAAGGGTCTCATGGGATATGGTATCAAAAGCGGCACTCAAATCCAACAAGATGAGTGCCACTGTGGTACCCTTGTCTATCCGCTGATGGATGGTTTCCGTAACTCCCAGGTTTGTCTACTCGGTTGAGAAACCTGTTCTGAAACTGGATTGGGACGGATGCAGAATTCACAAATTGAGTCAGTTGGTTATTGACATGTTTTTCCAATATTTTCGAAAATGCGGGAAGCAGGGAGACAAGACGAAAATTGGAGAAGACTTCCGGGTCAGCGTTAGCCTTCTTCAGCAAAGGAAGAATCATTGCATGTTTCCAAATAGCAGGCACTACTGCTTCCTCAATTGAAGCATTGACAAGTTCCATAATCCCTTTCAGAATCAGAGGGTCCAGTTTTTTTAGAACATGAACTGGGAAGGGGTCCTTCGGGGATCCTGAATTAATGCTATTTAATATGTCCAGAAAAGATTATATGTCTGAAGGTCGCCATCTATTAAGTGTGCTCTTCGAAGATTCTGATAACCAACTGTGAGGAGTGAAATTTGCTGACAATTGATTAGGCTTAGAAAGCTGTTCTCCATTTCTACTAAGTTGGGAGTAGATTTTATCAATTTTATCGTTGAAGTACATCGCTAGTTGTTCACATTGCCTTTTCATTGTCCTTGGAGGTTCTGATTGGTGTGAGGCACCCGACAGTTCTTGCACCACCTTAAAAAATAGTTTAGGATTATTTTGAGACGATTGAATATTATTCTTATTGTGTTCAACTCGCGCCGCTTTGCATAATGCCTGATAGACTTTAATGGCCTGTTTGTAAGTCCGCCTTTCAGCCGGTGCATAATGTTTTCTCCACTGCCTCTCAAGCACCTTACATTTTGTTTTTTCAATTTGAAGTTTTTCTGAGAACCATGGGGCTGGAAGACGATGGTTCTTAGTTTTGTTTTTCATTAACGGAATGAGTGTCCACAGACGCGGTGAGCCAGTTGTGAATGGTATCCGTATCCGTGGTACTGACTGACTTTAAATCTGGTCTAGAGTCTAGCAGATGGGAATTTAAATGATCCATATTAAGTTGTTTCCAATTTCTGGACCAAGTTGCATCAGCTATGGCGGATGATGACTCCTGTCTCACCACCTGTTTAAGCTTAAAGCTAACTACATAATGATCCGACCAAAGTAGAGGTAATGTGGATTTGCATGTAATATTAGTTAAGTTAGAAAAGATAGGATCCAGAAAGTGTCCTGCTTTATGCGTGGGGCCAGAATTGCAAAGAGACACATTCAGAGAAGCTAGGTCTGAAATTAGCGTACAGCTAATGGGACAGTTATGGTCATCGAGATGTAAATTTAATGCTCCTAAAATCGAGAAATTGGTGGCGTCAAGTAAAAGGGGGGTAATAAAATCAGGAAGTGCCGCCGCCCAGGCTCCTGCTGAACCCGGGGGTAGAAGAAGCTAAAATCCATAAGTGAATATTCAACAATGAGGTGGACTTTTTGACAACTGAGGGCCTTATTTATGAGGCTGTGCGTAACTTTTATGCCGTCAGTGCGTCACTTTTTGTGACGCACCAGCGGCGTAGAAATGTGCCTTGTTGCACTATATTTGCAAAGTGACACATCTAGGTAGATGCATCACTTTGTAAACCCCTGCGCCACATTATACCTGCGCCAGGAATAATGTATGCGGGGGGGGCGTTCTGATGCAAGAAAGGGTCATAGAAGTGATGCAGTGACATCTATAAGATGACACTGCGCCACTTCTAGAACGCAAATGCATCAATATCTTATGCCGGCCTCACAGCAGGCGTAAGACTGACACAGGCATTTTCACATGGGGCTTGCCCCATGTGAAAGGGCACATTGCTAGAGTTGCGTCACTTTTGTGACACACTCCGGCAATGCGTCACATTTGCGCCATACAGATAGGTCAGAAATACAGACGTATCTGTAACTTCTTGCGACATGATGCGTCATACAGTAAATATGACGCATAAATCATGTCGCAAGGAGGGAGAACTGAGAAGTGACGCATCACTGCTTTCACTCGGCGATGCCTCACTTCTCATAAATGAGGCCTTGAGAAACCAAGAATTCCCTATATCTATACCTTGTTTAAAATTCTTAAGCAAAAAAATTGTCCTCCTGGGAGTCCTATTGTTTTAGGCAATGGGTCTGTACTAAAACAACTACTGGTGTTTGTAGACTGGCTTTTGCAGCCAATGGTGACTAAAATGAGATCCTATGTAAAAGACATTCACTAAACATCCACTTAATATAATCTCAGATCGAAGAAATTTGGATGACTTTGGACCAAGGAGGAAGAGCTGCCCTTGTCCTGCTTGCTCTATCAGCACCTTTCGATACAGTCAATTATGGGCTGCTGAGGGATCATTTGAGCAGGATAGGGGTGTCAGGAGTTGCCTGGGAATTGCTGAATTGCTTTCTTGGTAAGTGGGAATAAGCAGTTAATCTGGGTGATTTTACATCACCCACATACTCTCTTCAATGTGGGGTTCCATAGGGATCATCGCTAAGCCTGACACTTTTCAATGTATATGTTACCCCTCTTGCAGAGCTGATAAGATCTTTAGATTTTTCCCTTACAGCATATGCAGACGATGCACAAATCGTCGTATCTCTAGGCCCAGTAGTTTCAGGCTGTGACATGAGATTCAATGACTCTATGCTGGCTGCCAGTCAGTGGATGGCCAGAAATTGCCTTAAACTTAACTCCGCTAAAACTGAGGTTTTGAACTTTGGGACCTAACCATCCTTTTGATCACCATCCAAGTGGCTGCCCGAGCTTGGCTCACCTCCTATTCCTGTCAGGTTAGCTAAAATTCTGGGAGTGATGTTTATTGACACACTGACTTTCCCTGATCAGGCTAATGCAGTCACGTCAGCAGCGTTTTATACACTTAGGATACTGAAGAAGATCTTGCTGTTCGTTCTTGCTCAATTGCAGAAACTAGCTGTTCCTGATTTGGTGGTGGCAAAGATCGATTACTGTGATGGGATATATCTTAATGACCATCAGTGTGTTATAAATATGCAGATGCTACAAAATGCAGCAGCTCAGCTTTTGTCCAAAATTCCCAACTATTAGTCCATCTTTAGATTTGTTAGAGAACTGCACTGGCTCCTGGTCAGACAGAGAATTGTTTTTATAGCACTTTCCATTAAGTTAAAAGTACTGCATGGCCAAGGATCAGCTTTTGTGAGGAAAAGTTTTAATTGATACATGTCAGGTATGTGCCTTTGCTCAGCCTCCGTCAAACTGGCGACACTGTCCAGGTTTCATCACGTGCCCTGGGGCAGCAGGGGCTTTATGCTAGGAGCTGCTAAGGCCTGGAAGGCGCTTCCATTATACATTAAAACCATTCCCAATTTATTAGCTTTCCAGAAGACCTTGAAAACTTCGCATTTCTGTGCAAAATAACTCTCACAATCTGGGGCATCATTATTTTGGATCTCAGCTAGCGCCAAGATGCCTAAATGGTAATCGAGCACTCTATAAAAATAATAACATAACTGTTAAATAATAAACAGCAGAATCATTTAGAAAAGATGAAGCTGTTTATTATGACCAATCCTCAGGCACCAGCTGTGAACTCTCCCTCACCAACATTCCAAGGTGAGCTTCACACACAATATTCTAAGGAGGAGGAACCAAGGCAAGGGAAGGGGAGGGGGGGCACGGAAGATACCAACTACTGCATTAATACAACAAGTGAATACAAAGAGATTACAACACACCTCCCTTTGAATAAGGGAGAACAAGTTACATTTCACCTTGGTGGTTGACGTCTTCTGACTTCTTCGGTTCGTTGCCTGCTGGAATTAGATTCCTCCTGGTCTTCATCACTGTTGGACCTGGGAATACACACACTGGGGCAGTGGGCAATATTGTCCATACTCCAACTGCTCCCATCACTCAGCATTACAGAATTGTTGTTTACACTCTGGATTCTTAGGGGTTTGGAAAATGAGGAAACCTTCGATTGACCCACCTGGGGTCTTTTGACAACTACCCATTGGCCAACCTCCCAAACTTTCCTGGTGGTTCCCCACTTCCTGTCAAATCTGGCTTTGTACTTTTCTTGATGATGGTCCACTTTTCCTCTGACAGATTCCCTATCTACCCAGACAGTGTTACCACCATTTAGCCAATTGGGGGTCAGTTTGGAACCTGAATTCCTACCCTTAAGAGACACGAATGGAGAAACTCCTGATATGGCATTAGGAGTAGTGTGGTATGACCACAACATCCGTCTTAAAGCGTCCTCTACAGGTTCTCGTGATGAAAGTGCTAACTGGATAGTGTTCTTTATCATTCTGTTTGCTCTCTCCACCAAGCCGTTAGCCTTAGGACAATACAATGGGGTTTTGACGTGTGAGATGGCCAATTTGGATAAGAACATTTTCATTTCATCTGACTTAAATTGAACCCCGTTGTCAGTGATTAAGGTACCGGGAACACCTTCACTCGAGAATATGTCCTCCAAGAATTTGATTAGGTGTGATGTGCTGATGGAGGGAACAAATTTAGTAGAGATCCAATGTGAATGGTAATCTATGAGCACAAACATAAACCTGTTGGACACATTGTGTAAATTGATTGGAACAATAATATCTAGTCCCAGTTTTTCCCACGGCTTGGAGGGAACAGCAACTGGAAGGAGAGGAGCTTTGCGAATGACCTTGGATTTGTCACATGACCACATGCCATACAATCCTTTACTTTGCACTCTGCCATAAAATCCGTATTGGGGAACAAGTAATTAGATCTAATTTTGCTTTTGGTCATACTACTTCCTGGGTGTCCCTCATGTGCTAATTCAATAATACGTTCTAACATGTTGGATGGTGGTACTATTCTCTTACCTCTGTAGATCTGATCTCCAATACTGGATAGCTCATCTCTCACCACCCAGTATGATTTAAGATTATCGGGCAGTTCTCTCATATTGCTCGGCCACCCATTGCATATTACCCTTTTTAAGTCTTTGAGCACAGAGTCCTCCTGTACACTCCTCTCCCATTCTTCTTTGTTAATGGCTGGGAGGTCAATCAACAGAATGGTTTCGTCCGGAGGACTAACTTGTGTATCCGCATTGGCAATAGGTAGTCTAGATAGACAATCTGCAATCACATTTTTGTCACCTGATACATAACACATAGTGTAATTAAATCCTTGCAAACCTAATACCCACTTCGCAATGCAGGGGGTGGCTCTTTCTAGTTCTTTGTGGAAAACATAGGAAGTAGGGGTTTGTGGTCTGTACGGAGATTAAAAGGAATCCCCTCACAGCGAGTCCAACTGTCTGACCTCGTGTCAAGTCCAGCCAAATTGACATGTGGGGTGCCCCAGGGTTCAGCTCTTTCACCCCTGCTTTTTAATATATACCTACAGCCACTGATTGCAGCCCTAAATAAGTTGAACTGTAGGGTTTACAATTACGCTGATGACACACAAATTCTGATCCAGACTGAACACTCTCCGAACGCCTATTTGAGAATGCAAGACATTCTCAAGTTTACGATTAACTGGATGTCGGATAATTGGTTGAAAATTAACCCAGACAAAACTGAAGTCTTGGCAGTCAACACAGCTACCGATCCATGGAACGATCGGTTCTGGCCAGCTGAATTGGGGCCATGTCCAGAACCTGCGGTAGCAGTAAAAAGTCTGGGAATCAAAATTGATGCTCTGCTGTCCATGACACAGCAGGTGTCGGCAGTGGTGGGCACTTGTGTCGGTCTACTGCGCCAGCTTCGGAAATTCTCCTTATTGCTGTCCGTCTCCACCCTTAGGCTGGCTGTTTCTGCCTTAATTTTGGCACGGCTGGACTACGGTAACTCCTTGTATCTGGGCCTACCTAACAATCTTTTAGCCAGACTCCAAGTAGTGATGAACGATGCGGCCAGGCTGATTTTTAATAAGCCTCGGCGCACAAGGGCAACGCCTTTACTTCAGGACCTACACTGGCTGCCAATAGCTCAGAGAGTTAAATTTAAGAGTCTATGCATTGCTCATAAAGCGGTCCATGGCTCAGCCCCTATCTATATCAAGGATCGACTGACTAAATATGTACCAAATAGGACCCTTCGGTCTGCTGACGCGTGTAATTTGACATGCCCTAAGTTCAGCCTAGTATCCAAGGGTGGCAAAGCCTTTTCCAGCATGGCCCCCCGAGTATGGAATTTGCTCCCAGTCAGATTGAGGAAAGAAACTAATCTCCTCATCTTCAGAAAGCACCTGAAGACGCTGCTCTTCTTGGAAGCTTGGGGTTCATCGTAGTGGGAGGTTGCGTGTTCTTACCAGTGTTATGTGTCCATCGTGAGCGCTTAGATACCTCGGGGTGATATAGCGCTTTATAAAAGAATAATAACATAACATAACATAACAAAAAGAATTTGAAATGATTTACTGCCCAATAGCATGCAAGGGCCTCCTTTTCAATCGTAGAATAGTTGCGTTCAGGTTCTTTTCAAGTTCTGGACACAAATGCTATCACTACTTCTTTGCCATCTACACTCTGGGTGAGAGAGGCCCCTAACCCTTTCATGCTTGCATCAGTTGTTAAAGTTGTCTTAGCCGTGGGATCGAACATCCCTAATGTAGGAGCTTTAAGTAAAGCTTGCTTAACGGATACAAAATCGTTTTGACTTTGGTCATTCCAATTAAAAAGAGATCCTTTCTTTAATAACTCTCTGAGGGAGTGCACATGTCCAGCAAAGTTTTCTACAAATTTGGACATGTACTCTACCAAACCCAAAAAGGATTTGTGTTCATCCTTGTTTGTGGGAGCTGGGGCTAGTTTAACAGAGTCAATAAGATAGGTTTTTGGTTTGATTCCCTCCTCTGAGATGGTGTGGCCCAAATACACCACGGACTCCACTCCAATTTTGTACTTATCTCTGTGAGTGGTGAACCCTGCCTCACTTAGTTTGTTTAGGACTTTCCTGAGTATTTCATTATGTTCTGATACAGATTCCCCAAATATCAAGATGTCGTCCTAGAAACATAGTACTTTGACTAAACCCTTCAAAATGTGTTGCATTATGCGTTGGAACACTGCCGCGGCCGAGGCAGGGCCAAATGGCATCCTGTTAAATCTGTATGCTCCAAACGGCGTGATAAACGATGTTTGAGATTTTGACTCAGGATGGAGAGCTACCTGGTGGTATGCTGTAGATAGTTCAAGTACACTGAAATACTTAGCACCCTGAAATACTTAGCACCCTTTTTTACATTGAGCATCTCATTAATGTTGGGAAGGAGATGCCTATCTACCCAAATGTTGGAATTAAGGTCCCTAAGGTCCACACATAGGCGATACCTATTCCCGCCATCTTTAGATGCCACGATGATGGGGACCAACCATTCAGAGCTATCTATGCTTTCAATTACACCACTGGCTTCTAATCTCTCCAACTCTCTCTTGAGAGGATCTCTTATGAGTAATGGGACTGATCTGGCCTTATGGACGACAGGTTTGTGTTGTTTCTTTAATTTGATTTTATGTGAAAAACCTTTAAGTAAACCCAATTTCTCAGAGAACACTTCTGGAAACTCTTCACATATCTCTTTTCCTACGCTGGATCTTTCTACTAGATACACAGGTTCTGGAGCATTAGGGTCCAATTTTATTCCTAAATCTTTTTGGTGTTTCCACCCCAATAAATTTGACCCATTCTTATTAATGTACACTTTCCCCACCGTAACTCTGTCTTTGAAATTAATCTGCATGACTAACATGCCCACTAAAGGTATAGGGTCATGGTAATAACCACCTGGATTCACATCGGGGGGTAAGATCTCATAGTCTTTGTTACCTGAATTGGTCTAAAATGTGTCCTCACTAATATGGGTAAAAGGGGAATATGAGTCTGCATACATTACATAAGGAACATTATCTAACAAAATCTCACACTTAGGGTAGTTACTACTTGCTACATCTTCTGAGTCAGTAACTTGGAATGCAATGTCTTCCTTTTGCTCTGTTGTAGACTCATCAAAAACCATATGAGTAGTATTTTTCTTGGAAACATTACATTTTTTAGTAAAATTACCTCTTCTATTGCATTTCCTGCATACAACATTTCTAGCCGGGCAATTTACATTATTGGCTAAATGATTGGGAATACCACAACGGAAGCACTTAAATTTGGTCACAACAACACTTTGTTTCTCCAGCTCGTTAGGAGGTTGCTTGTTTTTCATATCTTTAGTTGAAACCTCTAATACCTCGTTCTCATTTATTTGTTTGACCTCTACTGAGTGCTTCATTACGTTCATGCAATATGCTCTATGCTCAATACTTTTCGCAATATCAATTGCCTGTTTTAACTCTGGAGCATTAGCAAGTAATTTCTCTTGGACCTTTTTGTCTGAAGTACACCTGACTAATTGATCCCTAATTAAGGACTCTGTTAATGTACCAAACTCGCATGTGGATGCTAAACCTCTTATTGCAGCAATATAATTTACTACTTTCTCATTCTTCCCTTGTGCTCTCAAAAAAAATTTGTGGCGTTCAAGGACAATATTTATCTTCTCTCCAAACTGGCTTTCTAATTTCTTCAGAGTACATTGGTAAATATCGTGTTGAGGTCCCCATGGGCCTCATCACTGCCACCTTCACTCTCACTTACACTGTCAGGTAGGTCATCATAAATTTCTCTCGCTTGTTTACCCAGGTTGTGTAATAAAATATGATGTTTGCGAACGGACAAGAATCTGTCTCCCCCAATTGCAACTAAATAGGATTCAAAAATATTCATCCACCTCTTCCAGGGAATGGGTGGTTCCCCTTCTTCATTTAGGAAGGGGGGGTTGAGACATTGCAAATGATGCCATATTTGAAAGACAAAGAGAGTAGAGAAGAAAAGTAGGAGACAGGAGAAAAGGGAAGAAATATGAAGGATGATGTAGAAAAATAGTAGCTGTAACAATAAAGGAACAGAACGAAATAAAGGTAAGGGATTACTAAAGCCAATTAATAAGCACTGATACTGAAATTATATGAGCTGTGCTTATCAGCGATGAAGTTATTGCAGGACAACCATGAAAATTTGTTTCAGCTGTGCCTATCAGCGATATGATAAACTGACAGGCTAAACATTAACATCAAGGCCTAGAATGACTGATTTATTCTCACATTTAGGCAGTCACTAATAATAAAAGAAAGGACTTCAGAAGTTTGTTTAGCACCAAAACGATCCTCCAACCTGTAGTGATTAATCTTTAAGCGCTCAAAAGGACTGAAATACTGTCAAAAGATCGTGGCAAAGGAAAAATGTCTCCTTCAGCTATATTTCCAGTAACCAGTAGATGGCGCTAAGGGCAAGGAAAAGAGATGTGAGGGAATTGTTCACAGGTACAAATCAGCTAGGAACCACGCTGAGCTTCCTGACGGAACCGTTGATTCGCTCAGGGGCGTAGGAGACACTAAATTTCTGGGGGGGGGGGGGGACAGGGACAACCTTGTGGACTTTCCAGCGTCCCTATACAAATCGCCCATTGCACGAGACCGTACGCCCCGTAAACGAATATAATCGGATAGTTTTGATGAAAAATATTGAGAAAGGCAGGAATATAGTCACATTATGCTTTATTGTTATTTGTATTCTTAAAGTAATTAGACCAAATGTGGAAAAATCACGTCTATTGTTTATATTGCTACTCATAGTTCACTCAGTTTTGTGATCTGCATGGTACATGTTCTTTGCAGCAGGCACATTAACCCTCTGCACTACTTTACGATGAGCCAAAACTTTCACTAGAAAACATTTCGAACTCTAACAAGTAGGAACATTAATCACTAGAGTTATCTTGACATTTTTATTGTTGCCTGAAAACTGCCTGATGCACAAGGAAGTTCATTTGCTTTTAAACCAAAAATTATTTTTAAACTCAGTGTCCCTCACCAAAGTCAACCCGAGGTGCGGCTGCAACAGGTCCTACCGCCCTAAAGCCGGTCAAGCTCCCAGCAATGGGGCAGCACAAGCATTTCCTGAAACGGAGTCAGATCTAGCCTTATAGCCATTATATGAGGAAAAACATCCATGTAATTGGTGGGGTGGGATACTTTCCCTAGATTGCAGCAAGTAAAACAATGTACCAAGTTTCTTGTAGAAGATTTAAGGGAGAGTTGACTTCTTCCCTGACAATGTTTTTAAATTTGTGGGATCAAATTTCTCAAATGTGGCAGACCCTTATGGGGCATTCTTGAAATATTCCAGCACTTTCAAGGCGCACCAAGGAGGCCTGGCTTTTTTAGGAGTAAATCTGATTTTTTTTCAAATGTCTTATGTCAGAAATAACTTCCACTATGCCAAGGTCCTAATTTTTTCATGGGCGAGCCCCATATGCCAATGAGTACATTCAATATGACAGTGCCAAAAAGTTACCATGGATACTGCAGCACTAGTCTTTGGGTACCTCTAAAAAATCCCTCTGTAGGCATAGCATGCATACACTCACACACACACATTCTCTCCCACACTTTCTCACTATATCTCTTGCTCTCTTGTACCTTTGTACTCTGTCACACTCACACACACTGCCACTCACACTTCAATTAGTAAATTAGCTTTTATTGTATTAGAAAAGCTTGCCCTGCTGCTACTGCTTTACCTGCCTTACCCTTTAGGGAAACTTAATGAAAACAGATTCTCTGTACATTATTCAAAATAGTAATATATTGCTTTGTCAATGTTTGTTACAAGAATGATATGAATGAAAAATGCACTTCCTTAAAATAGCTCTGCAGGGCTTACATTTGGTTTCACTTGTGGATCAAGCAGTTACAGTATTACCATGTAGCATCACAGCATCCAACTGACCTAATGAAATGCTTGACTTCTTCGACAACCATGGATTTCATCCAGTAACACTTTACATTTCTGTTTTTTTTGAGACACAACTTGCAATGTAAAAACAAACCGGCATGTCTCGGGATGGAGCATTGTAGTAAATGGAAAGCCAGGAATGGCTAAAGCCGTCACACTTTTTTCAATCCAGCACCATATCCCAAAGCCTCCGCCCTAGTGTCCCTCCTCGTGCCATCCCACATTGTAAGCCCACTCTCTGCTCTTGCACCAGCTCCTTTGATGTAGATGGAATTAATTAGGCAAGTAGTACCACGGAAAGAGCAGGTATTCTTAAGGGTGCCTTTGTAGAAATATTTGTAGATTCATGAGAGTTGTAAAATGTTGTATATGTGTAGAGTTAGAGGTGTGCTCATGAAAGTGCTGGCTGATGGTGAATAGTGTGAGTGAATGTAGCATGAGTGGCGAGAGTGTAGGGTGAAAAATTATGCCACTGTGAGGGTCAGGTGAGCTGCATGCATGCAATGTGAGAGGAGTGGTGTGCCTGTGTGTGGTACAGGGTGAGCGGCAAGAGTGAAGGGTGATTTGTGAGAGTGTCTTAAGAGTGCATGTGGAGTGTAGTTAGTGCAGAGTAAGTGATGTGTTCCGGCAGACTATTGTCCCTGTGTGCACGAAGGATGAACAGGGTGCCTTGATGAATTCAGGCTGAGAGATTTGCCTGTGTGAGTGCAGGGTGAGAGGAGGAAGTGCAGGGTAAGTGATGTGACTTCAGGGTGAGTGCTGTGTTTGTTTGTGTGATATGAGTTCAGGGTGAGTGTTGTGCCCATGGGAGCCAAGATGTGAGTCAAGATGTCAGTGAAGATGTGTGTGAAGATATGAGTGAAGGGTGAGCTGTGTAAGTGACAGCTGTGTAAGTGACAGGAATGCCTATTTGAGTGCACAGTGAGCGATGTGACAGTGGAAGAGTAGGGTGAGAGGAGTGACTGCAGGGTAAGTGTTGTGACATATGAGTTTGGGTGCGGGTAAAAGTGCAGAGTTGGAGAAATGAATGCTTAGTGAGAAATGTGCTTGCTTGAGTGAGACTGCAAATTTAGCAGTGAGACTGACAGGTGATTGAAGTGACACATGATTGCAGGATGAGTGGTGTGCTCATGTAAGTGCAGGGTGAAAACCGTGAGTGGTGTGAGTGTAGCACGATCACTGTAAGTGCAGGGTAAAAGGTGTGTTCATGTGACCACAGGGTAAGTGGAGGGAGAACAGCGTGAGGGACATGAGTGCAGTGTGGTCGCTGTGAGTACAAAGTGAGTGGTGTGCTTGTGTGAGCGCAGGGTAAGAGGAGGATGAATGTGCGGGTAGACAGTAACAGTGTGAGTTCAGTGTGATGGCTGTGAGTGCAGGGGGAGCAGTGAAAGTGACAAGTGAGTGGAGTGTCATGTGCATGCAGGGTAAGAGGTATGCTTATGTGGGTGCAGGTTAGGAGGAGGGTGAATGGCGTTAGTGCATGGTGAGCAGTGTGATCGATGTGAGTGCAGGGTGAGCGTGAAAGTGAAGGGTGAGTGATGAGAATGAGGGGTGAAGTGTCTGAATCCAGGATGTATACCCAGACACCTGTAGTAACTCAGCATTGTATTGACGTGTGGGTTGTATATGCACAGTATAGAGCCTGGCCACAGACTAAAGCCTTTTAGTTACATTTATGCTAGTAGAAGTAGGGCCCACAAAATGATCTTTGGTGTGGTAATTAATTTAAGTTACAGTTACAAAGGTTCTACATCTGTGACAAAAAAACTGTTCAGTTTGCAATTGCAAATTTTTCAGGAATCCCACGGCAATCAGAGGTTACCAGGCTCCAATTTCATCAATGATAGGCTCAGGGCTTTAAGTGGGCCGGGTCTCAAGGGGTCTGAGCACCGGCAGTTTTTTTCAGGGGGCCTCGAAACGGGTCTCTATCGGGCTCTGTTTTGAGGCCTGACACAGGCAGCCCGTTTTTTTCCCGGACTGCAATGACCGCCGTTTGCTGTCACTGCAGTCCGGAAAAAAGTGCCATGGCTCAAAACAAAGCCTGATAGAGACCCGTTTCGAGACAGCACCAGGCACATGGATGTGCGCTGCTCACACTGCTCACTTCTCAGTAGTAGAAAGTTACAACATGACGTCATGCCAGGGGAGCGTTGTGGGGGAAGGGAAATCCTTATAAGAGTCATTTTCTTTCTGGATTTCCCTTCTCTTTCTGAAACTCAGGAGCAGCAACATTGTGGTATGGTCACCAAGGATTTCATTGGAAGCTTTGTCAAAATTATATACAAGTTATAGTTGCAGCTTATTTATCTTCTGCAAGTAATAACCATTGACAAAGCCAATATTACACACTTATTGTAAGTATGATGTTACTTGTATCACATATCTGGATGCAATGACGGAAACAGCAAAATACAAGTCGGGCGGCACACTATGCTAAGCACAGATTTTATGCGTAAGTGATTTAAAGCCACGCCCCTAATTACACTGGCCACGCCCCTTTGAAAGCCCACCCAGTTTTTTCATCCCACTTAAAGCCCTGGATAGGCTTTTATCACTGATGTCCTGGGTCTTTACCTTTCTGTTGGAAACAAAGTTAACTACGAAAAGAGAGAAAGAGAAAGGAGGGGTTTGGTGTGTGTGTGGGTGGATGTGTGTGTGTGTTGGTGGGTGTGTGTTTTTAATAATTGTCCCTCAAGGGTGTTTACTTAAAGGAAAAATCACTTTATCTCAACACACAATTCAATACTGTACATAAATGTTAGAGGGCATTAAGATGGCATGCAAATAGTAAGACATGTTTTCCATAAGCAGAGGGCAGCCAGTACTGACTTGTGCTATTTAAAAGGCCCTGGCATCAATGTACTCTTGCAGGAGGGAAAGGCTGGTGAGTTGCACTCTGTTGACCCCTCGTGGTTCCCTGTAGACCCTCTCCAATGGATAGTGATATAGAGTGATGTGTTCCAAAGTTATTGCTGCAATGCCTCGCTTTTGCACTGTACCTTGTTTCCGTCTTCGCAGTCATCTGCAGGCCAGGTCTGCTGTTTGCAAGCGAGGTTGAGAGCCATGCTGCTTTTAGTGGTGTGTCATCCACACAACACAAGGCAGTCCCACTCAGTGATTGTGCACTGACTTGGCCTAGACAGGCTAGGTTTCTGGTGCGCATACTTGTGCCTCTGAAGGAAGGCTGCCATGGAACTCTGGTAGATGAAGAGGCTCTGCTTTGCTGTATCTTATAATGATCGGGGGGTTTTCAGTGTGAGATATTGCTCAATCCCAAGCAGGAACCCAACACTCAAAGTGAAGATCCCACCTTGCCTCACAGAGGTGATCCAAATGGGGGTCAAAGCAACCACTGATTGCTGTAAGAAATCTGGGTTTATGGCCAGTTTTCTCAAGGTGTTTTGGTTTATTCTGTTGAGACTGACAAATGTTGTCAGACTTTATAAACATAAATACTCCCTTTTGCATCCTGATACACTTCCACTGTCTGGGAAAACAACTTCACCCACGACTTGTGAACAGAAACATGCTTGGGACGTCCAAATGGAACACATAGGCCTTCATCACTGGTTTGCATACACGTATACTGTATGTACTACAATAGTTACACACAACATACACTTGGACGGGATTAGGTGATTAAACAGGGTATAAATATGTTTGCAAACTGGAGAGACTATCTCAACCAGTGCCAAAAAATGTATTTTTATTGAGTAAGTGAAAAAATCTATTTACAGAAGAGTGAAGAAAGACCTTTACATGAGAACTTCGCTTTTGTCTGTGCCAGCTCCCCTGTGCAGTGTACAGACCATTTACCAAGGTTGGGATACTCCAGACTATGCTTAAAAAGGCTACCCAGGGCTTGGTGTACAGCAGGATTGAACTCTTAATGTTTAAATGATGTCTGCACTCAGAATCACATGTTTAAGCTATCTTCCTCAGATATGGAGTGCTATGTATAATGTTGTTTCTTGCTACAGCCTACATTCTCTGACTAATTGCTAACTCAGAAAGCCTTCTCCCACTATGTTCTTCAACCCTACATGAAATATTGACATTAAATTACTCTTGCTTGATTCCTTTCTTTCTCCTGAGTGACCCTCTTCTAGCCTTGCATCCTCTGCATACCTTCTATTTCTGAGAATAGCCTTCTCTGTCTCATGCCTGTCTGTCTCAATCCTTCTTATTGTAATTCAGCAATTGGCTGATACCTCATGTCATCAATTACAACCTCTCCTCCTTAAGACCCTATCCCTGTAATGCAACATTAACTAATCTCTACCAGCCTATCTACCTCACCAACCATTCACCTAAAAGCACACCACCTGGTATTAATACATCACAAAATAATTGGTGTAAATGCATGCACTTTTCCTTGAGAGCACAGTACTAATCACAATAACTAACAATAACCACTGAACTAACCACTAACCTTGTGTTCCAGAGTAGCATTCTACTTTTTCGTAAAGAACTCCACACCTTGCCAGGGGGAGTAAGCGCTACATAAATCTAATTACAGCTACTGATACGTTGGCTTTTATTGTAGGGGGTAAGGGGCGGAATCATAGTATGAAATGATTTTGTGAGTACTTAGCCGTCACAAACACTTCTGCTTCTGGGCACGTTGCAGGGGCACCAGTGTATCAAAATCTCACAATACAGCCTGAGAGTGCAGGTTGCAGAACTTTCCAGTCTCTGTTCCCAGCACCTAGCAAAGTGGAGTTGTCAGTCAGTGACTCCATACCGTGGAGCACAGAAGAGTTTCTCGTTCTCCACTGGTAAGAGACCTCAGATTCTGGTTCCAGGGAAAGCCTAGCACATTGGCTAGTGGTTTCTGCCCCATACTTTTAGCAAGTCAGAAGAAAAACTCAGCTCTGTGAGCTGTTTCAGATAGTCTCTGTCTTTGGTGTATTTCTTACAGCCATAGCCTTTGCTTCAGTGCCAGCAGGAAGGCAGGGTTATGTTGGGTGTTTCATATCAGGGAGGTTTCTTATCTGGGAGGTTTCCTGTCAGAGGGGACCCAAAACTAAGGCTCGAAAGATGGAGAGGCTTATTTATTTATTTATTTATTTGATTTATATAGCGCACTATAACCCAGGGGTCTCTAAGCGCTTTGTCAGGGTCCGCTAAACGATTCAGAAGGATACAGCTGGTTACAGATTAAAGACAACCCCACGCTTGCTGGAAGAGCACAGTTTTTAGTTTCTTTCGAAAAGGCAGCAGCTTAGTTTCTTTCCGCAGTTCCAGTGGCAATTTATTCCACAGAGCTGGGAGTGTGTGTGAGAAAGCACGGCCTCCCACAGTGGCCAGTCTACAACGTGGCTGAACAAGGAAGGTGGCTTCTGCAGATCTGAGCAACCTTCCCGGCCTGTAGGGAGTCAGACGTGATTTCATGTAGCTAGGTGCCCTACCATAAAGGGCTTTATGGACAATACATAGCCCCTTAAACATTAGCCTCTGCTTGACTGGCAGCCAATGTAGTTCACGCAAGAGGGGGGATGCATGAGTGTTCCTCTGCTTTTTAAAAATGAGTTCTCCATTCAATTTCCCTCAACTTGCTTTTGGTAACACTGTTAGGGAAGAATGGAGATGGAGGGGGAAAGGGTTTCTCAACACTACAAAAGGACCTTTGACTCCTTCATTCCAATCCATAGAGTTGGGTCCACCTCAGAGGACTTCAGTAATGCATTGGGGAAACCCTTAATTCAGAATGATGTTGAGGCTCTCTACAGCCACTACCTTAACCACTTGGCCAGTACAGGAAATCAAAATGAATCCCTGAGATACCACAGTCTCCTCTAGCATTTAAACTCCACACACATCCTACTTGACATACATGAGCTACACACTCATAAGTCATCCATGTCCAGGGTCCCAGCATCCCGGGACAATTTTGAGGATTACCTTCACAGGGGGGAACACGCACCTCTAAACGGGAGACCGCCCCCAGAATTCCATCACTTGAATTCCTCCTCCATCTCAGCACATCGTCAACAAAACGGCATCATATCCAAATAATCCTCCACTCTGATGTTATCATGCT
This sequence comes from Lissotriton vulgaris, assembly GCF_964263255.1. Classification (NCBI taxonomy): domain Eukaryota; kingdom Metazoa; phylum Chordata; class Amphibia; order Caudata; family Salamandridae; genus Lissotriton; species Lissotriton vulgaris. Next base: position 482,716,387 of record NC_141693.1, on the reverse strand, counting down.
GAGTGCCTCACTGCCTTTATTTTTTAATGTCTTCAAGCATCCTCTAGCATACCTGTTGTACCATTGGTTGTCTGGAGATGCTTTTGAACACAATTCCTGAGTTTCAGTTGGAGTGCACAGTATGACTCATCCTAGTAGGTGCTTCCTGCTTACATCTGAAAATCTACATTTACTATGGATTTGTAATCGCTCTGCAGAGTTGGGGGTGCCTGTACATCATCTTCATGGACAATGTGTTTTGTAACAGTCATCAATGACAGCACAACGAAAAAAAGCTTTTCACTCTAGAGACACCAAAATTATGGGTCTTATTTTATTAATTGTTAGAAGGCTTAAAACAGAGTAACAATCACATTTGACTGCAAACCTAATGTGAACAGTGCTTTACGAGCCAGTAGATAGGAATGTGGAGCACTGTCTTATTGCCCTAAGGAAATTACTAAACTTGTATATCTTACGAAAGCAGCTTCAAGTGTAACCTAAAATCCATTTGTCAGGAGTTCTCTCAACATGGCAGTGGATGCCAAACGGGGAAATCAAAGGGTTCATTTACTAAAAAAAATCTACTGTCCAGTCCCAACAGAGTCCTCCTTTCGCTTGTTTCCTCTGCTCTCTCTGAGGACCGTACCCTGCTCACCGATGTTCAGTTTGGGGTGCCATCCTTTCCTCTCTCTGCTGTATCAGGTGGGGGAAGGGACCGACCTTCTCTTCATTCTGTGCCACAGTAGAGGAGCCTCCATACAACTTCATACATAGACTGCTGACCTTGCACCCTTTCACCAGCAATCCCCCTCCATTCTTTGCCTGCATTGAATCAGCAATATCATTTACTCTGTTATGCTGAGTGCCATAGAAATAGTCTTCTGGTCTCCCACATGTTACAGGCACTCTTGCCAGCTCCAGACGCTGTAGCCCCTGCACTAGAAAACTGCAAAGCCGAACAGGAGTTCAAGCATCAATTGTAAGCTGGTCACCACTGTGGTAAATTACAAAAACATGGTTTCAGGTTCACATTTGCCTGGCTACATCCTGAGAAAATCGTTGGTCAATAAAGTTTTCCCCTTTGAATTTACAAAATGCAAGCCTTGCTAGCAACAGATATCCGCTTCAGAACATATGTTGCACATAACTGAAAGTAATCAAACTTGTTTCAATGAAAAATGTACTGCATGTTTATAACTGCTCCATTTTTTCTGGTTTTGTAGAATCTTTTAACAGTGCTCACACATGCTTGTGGTCACTTCTGAGCAATTATCATCAACAAAGTGTGACTGAAGTCAGGAAAAACAAACCTTAACAGAGGGCAACAATGAGATAAATTATCCTGATTCTAGCTCGTATTGTTGCAGAAGTTGTCAAGTCCCACCCCCTCTCCCTCACCCCTGCTTTCCAAACTTTGAGACTGTAATGTCAAATTATTGGGGTATTGCCAGAGGTTCTTTAGTCAGGGTATGTACTCCAAGCTGCAAATCCCAGATAGAATGCAGGCACGTCTTTAAACTGCATTGTCTATAAGGCACTGAAAACCAACATAAAATGTGACAGCGCTTTGCATGTGGAAGAGCAAGCACTTCAACGGATAAACACTGATTTTGAAGCTAAGCAATAATGATCACAGTATACTAGTAAAACAAAAGCATGTACATTTTTAAAACAGTTAGAATTGCACTCAACGTTTAAAATTAATGCCCCAATAGAAAAATAGTTATTCAGGTTTAAAAGATTCCAACAAAGCAGTGTCATAGCTCTGAAAAACCAACATTAAAGACTTAGGGCCATATGTATCAAGGCAAAATGGGTTCGCAAACGCCGAAATTAGCAGAATTCCGGCATTTGCGAACCCATTTTCGCTAAATGGTATGTATGAAACATTTTTGTTGCAAAATAAGGAATCGCTAAATTTGCCATTCCTTATTTTGCGAGTGCATTTAAGGAATTGCAAATTTTGCGATTCCTTAAATGCAATGTATCAAGGAAAAAAACATTCCAAAATGCCATTAAGGAATCGCAAATTACCACCAACTTCTAGTTGGTGGTAAGTTGCAAATTCTTCCAAAAAAGCATTATTTTAAATATCAAAAGGTGCCATGTGACGCTCATACATGCCCTTAGGGCATGTATGTGCGCCATATGCGCACACATGTCATTTTCAGGGATGTAGCAGGGTGTTCTTGAGACACCCCTGCACCCTTAAAAATATTCACAATTTGCGATTAGCAAATTGCGAATCGCAATTTCCCTTTCATTCCTATGGGCCTCCTTGCCCATAGAAATGAATGGGAAATTATTCCTTAATTGTGATTAGCAATTTGCTACTCGCAATTATGGAATTTTAAGGAATCGCTAAAAAGAAGCGATTTTCTACATACATACCATTTTGCGATTTCTAAATAGCGATTCCTTAAAAATCGCTATTTAGGAATCGCAAAACCGAATGTTGATACATATGGCCCTAAATTACAAACAAAAAAAAATTAAGCAACAATATATTTTCAACAAAAAGTTCTCTTGCGGACTCTGCAAACAACAAATGGTAGGTATTTTTCTTTTGGAAAGGTGGCATCCCTACTTGTGAGATGCCTTTTTATTAAATGCATTCTCCTACTGTGACAGTAAAAATAAAAGTAAGGAATAGAGAATAGGCGGAGTGGGGACACAGGGGGTTCTGGAATAAGTTAACAAACAACAAAGCCTTCTTAACCAGTTCCAAATGAATGTAAATGGTCTTTTAAAGACCCGATGAAACGTGTGTGTAGCAGAGACAGAGACGGACACCAGACACTGTCCAGCCGAGCGCACAGCAACTCGAGCTGCAGCAGCCCCGGCTTGAGACACACAACAAGGGAGAAGGGGGTTGAAGGGAGAGGGGGAGGGGGGTGTTAATCCCTTTTAGCCCTATCAGGCATGCAGCTGATCACAGGTAACTTGAGGCAGGTCACAAGTCAAATGCAGGGCCATTATGCGCTTTCGCATGCTAATGGCCCTGCGATTCACAGGAGAGGGAAATTCCTTTGTCCCCTCGTCCCCCCCACAATTGTCCCCCGTGTCCCCCCCACTCCAAAATCTGGGGGGGATATGTCCCCCGCGTCCCCCACACTTCCTACGCCCATGGATTCGCTGGAAGTGTACAGTAATTGACTACCGCTGAGGCGGTTAACCAGCTGAAAACATTTGTCACAATGAAATGCTGACATACAAATCCTCGAGCGCTGCTGGGGAACACAGATAGATGTAGTATGTGCTTTATTACTTTAGTTTTATTCATGTATCCTGTTATGGTAGAACCTTATTATGTATTGTGTGAGTTTCCCTTTAAGCACATTAGTTGTACTCATTTGAATGGTTAAGTTCTATGTTCTAGTGTGTTCATGTGTACTCTGGCTTCAGTTCATACTGACAGCTGACCTACTAGGACGTGCTCTTTATATGGAATAAACTTCTTCTTAATTCAATTGGATTTCCAGTTTATTTCCAATTTCTATGTTACTACAAAAACTGGCGACGATCGGGATCATCAAAGAACCATAAGAAGAATTGGAATCTTAATTGCTTCTTCTTCATCGTTATTTTTTTTTATATTGATCTTTAATGATTCAGTTATTTGTTTTTCTACAATTATACATTTTTTTTTTCATGCTGGAAACCGTGAATGCACTTTTGGATTCAAGTTGCTTTTCGAGAAACTAACGGACTGGCTTTAAACCGTGAGTACACCGTTGGACTTGAATTTTTTATTCATCAAACTTACAGACTGCCTTCTGTTTTAAATATTTTTTTTTTATCTTCAACAATTACTTTGAGGCATTTTCCAAGACTTTGTGCATATTTTTTTTAAGGCTTTGTTTACCTTCAAAATTACTTTGTTGATATTGCGCGCACCCTCGAGCTCCTCAACGCTTCAACGCCTAGCAACGTTCTCCACGAGCACTCGTTGTTTTCGTGCCGTTGCTTGGTTACCTAATGACGATAAGAGGTAACGCACGTCTGAAGTTGCGCTGCATTCCACACGTTGACCTTACGTGCTAAAGAGGTAGCGCACATTTGAGGTCGCACTACGTCCTACACGTTGTGCATGCCTCCATCTTGGATTAAAAAAAAATTGTCTTTGAAGCATTTTTCATATCGAGCACGTCAATTCTTCAATCCAACGGATTTGTACAACATTCCTGCATTATCGCTTACAGCGTGAGTTTATTTGTTTTACTTTGTTTTTTTTCTTTTCTTTCTCTTTTCTTATTTTATTGATAAACATGAGTAATAACAATTCTGGTGATAATTCTGCTTCTACTTCTGGTTCTAATACAAACAGCTCGTTATCTTCTTCTTGCATTAACATCAATATTAGTACTCCCAAAGAATTTTTGACATCTCCGGGTGAACCAGTCATTAAGTGGTCTGAATGGAAAAATTATTTCCTTAATTATATAGCCACTTTGGAGGACAATGTGGGAATCTTAACACCTTAACGTAAAATGAGAATGCTGCTGCATAGTCTCGGTCCAGAAGGACTAAGAGTTTTCAATCAAATGCAGAAACCAGATAGATCAGGCGATTTCGACATTTTTGATGCAGCTCTGCCTGATTTGACTGAACATTATTCACCTACAGTTTGTATTGGTGTTACTAGACGAGCATTCTTCAAAAGAAAACAATTAAAGAATGAGTCTGTAGAGGAGTATGTTTCGCAACTAAAACTACTAGCTATGCATTGTAAATTTGGTGTGTTGCATGATGAACTCATTCGCGACCAAATTGTTGTCTGCTCAAGAAATAAAAGTATTCAAGATAGACTTTGGATTGAAGGAGAGTCTAGCCTGAAAGATGTAATTACATTATTAAAAAAAGCAGAGCTTTCTGACAGGAGCTCTAAGGCTCTTTCAGAACAAACTGAATCTCCTATTACTTCTACGTCTACTTCAGGTGTCAACAAGATTTCTGTTAATAAAAACAGTAAAGATATGTCAAAGAAAAAGAATTACAAGAATTTTCAAACAAATAAGGGATTTCAAAAAGGTTCTTTCAAGCAGAAACCAAATTTTCAAGCAGATGTACGACAAGAACAATACTTCCTTTGCTTGTTATCGTTGTGGGGATAAGAATCACAACTCTGGTTTTGACAAATGTCCTGCAAGATCTGTGAAATGCTCTAATTGTGGAGTCCTAGGACATTATGCTAAAGTTTGCAACAGAAGTTCATTCCAACGACCCAAAGTTTCCTGTATTAACGACACTGATTCCTCTGACTATGATTCTGACGTTAATAATTCTTCATCTCCATTTACAGGGAAAATTCAATGTAATATTGTTTTAAGTGTTGATGAATGTGTAAAAAGTAAACCTTTATGCATTGTTAAATTTGGAGGAATTCCAATCCAAGTAGAAGCAGATTCAGGCTCACCTTCTACTATTGTTAACAAGGAAGTATGGGAGAAGGAGTTAGTTAGCGATTTGGGTCCTCATCTTGAGCCTACTGACATTTCACATGATAGTTTCACTGGTAACAAAATTGAAATGTTAGGATTTCGTTCTTTAGCATTCGAATTTAAAACTCGCACTGCATTTTGTAAATTGTACATTGCTATTTGTGGTCCATCTGTTTTAGGTTGGAGGGATCAAAAATCGTTACATATCATTTTGGATCCAAACGGTCCTGAACAAGTTCTTGTTGCTGTGGGAGTAGACACAAAAAATTGGGTTTTAAGGGAGTTTCCCAATGTGTTTTCAGGTAAGATTGGTAAATTCAAGGGATTCTCTCATCTTATTAGACTGAAAAGTGATGCAATTCCAAAAATTCATAAAGTTCGAAATATCCAGTTGATTGTCAAAGATGAAGTCAGAAATGAACTGCAGAAATTACAAGATATTGGTATTATTCAACCCATTGAAGCTGCTGAGTGGATTTCTCCATTGGTCGTTGCGAGACGTGCCAATGGAAAAAATCGTTTATGTGTTGACCTTCGCAATTTAAACCAAAATATAATTGTGGATCAATATCCTTTGCCTAGGATAGATGAAATGTTATCATTAACTCGAGGTGCGAAGTTCTTTTCTACGCTGGATCTATCTTCAGCGTATCACCAAATTCCTTTGCACCATTCTTGTAGAGACCTGACAGCATTTTGTACCCCTTTTGGATGTCTTCGTTTTCGTAGAATGCCTTTTGGTTTGGCTTCCGCTGCGGCGGTTTTTCAAAGGCTTTTGTCACAGCTCTTTGGAGAATTGCATGGCGTCATCTTTTTTCAAGATGATATACTCATCATGGGTAAGAATTCTTCTCAACATGATTCAAGATTGAGGAATGTTTTAAGTATTCTTGATGAAAGATGTCTCACTGCTGAGATTTCTAAATGTACATTTTCAGAAAATAAAGTGGTGTACTTGGGGCATGAAATAGGAGAACAAGGTATTAGACCAAAAACTAAGTTAATTAGGGCTATTTTAGATGCTCCATCTCCTAATTCCAAGGATGATTTAAGATCATTCTTGTGCTTGGCAGAATTTTATTCTAAGTTCGTATCTAATTTTTCTGAAAAAACATTTCATATGAGGAGTCTACTAAAGAATAAAGTTTCCTTCGTGTGGTCTGAAGAATGTCAGCAAGCTTTTGATCTCATAAAGAAAGCTGTTTGTAGTGCTCCAAATCTTCAAGGATTCGATCCAGCTGCCACTACTTTTATAACCACAGATGCTAGTTCAAAGGGTTTGGGTGCAGTTTTGAGTCAAATTTCGGAATACAGTCAAGAAGTGATAATTGCTTTCGCTTCTAGATCTTTGTCTCCCACGGAAGAAAAGTATTCCGTGATTGAGCGAGAAACATTAGCTGTTGTGTGGGCACTGGAACATTTTAGAAAATTTGTGTGGGGGAAATTTTTCTATGTCAGATCTGATCACAAACCACTGACAAAGTTGCTAACTACTGATGGTCTTTTTAAAGCTACTGCTCGTATAGCAAGGTTGTCCATGCGCCTACAAGATTTCATTTTTAAAGTTAAGTATGTTCCAGGGGCTAAAAATATTATTGCGGATTTTTTGAGTAGGTTTTCCTTACCAATTTTTGAGGCTGATAGGAACTCTTGGAACGATTTTTCAGTTGGTAATGTGATTACTAATGATAAAGTTTTTGACTCTATTTCTCTGGAGCAGTGGATTAAGGCTGACTCTGAAGACAGTGTTTTGGGTATTGTAAAGTCTAAAGTTATTTCTGGTTGGAGTGATTTTTCTAAAAGGAAATTAGATGATGTCTTGAGAGGTTTTTGGGAAGTCAGAGATGAGCTTTCTGTTTGAGATCATTTTCTTAGCAGAGGTGATAAGATAATTCCTCCGGAATCTTTAAGAGACAGAATTGTACAGTTGTCCCATGAAGGTCATCCAGGGATTTCTCGTACTAAATCTAGGGTGAGAGACCAGTATTGGTGGCCTGGGATGGATAGTAAAATTGAGAAATTCGTCAGGGAGTGTGTCAGTTGTGAGACTTCTGACAAATCCAAGAAGACTTTTAATCCACCATTGGGGGAAGTAACTTCTCCTAATCTTCATTGGGAGGATTTGGCAATGGACGTTATGGGTCCTGTTTCTTGGTTTGATCAAACAGTAAAATTTATCGTGGTTGTGGTTGATCTGTTTTCAAGGTGGTTTGAATTGGAAGTGGTTGATAAAGTCAATGCTGTTTGTGTTATTGGATTTTTAGAAAAAAAAATTGTTCGAGAAGGCTATCCTGCATCTATCCTTACAGACAATGGTTCACAATTTAAGTCTAGAGATATGCAATCGTTCTTTGTCTCTAAAGGTATTATACATAAACTGTCTCCATTGTATCATCCTTCTTGCAATGGAGTTGTGGAGAGACTTAACCGGATTATTAAAAGTACGTTACAGTTGTGTGTTAAGTCTAAACTTGAATGGAACAGTGACTTGTTGAAAATGCTATGGGCTTATCGTGTGACACCGCATCCTTCTTTAGGTATGAGTCCATTTTCTCTTATGAGATGTAGAAAACCACTTTGTAAAACGAATCCTAGTTGGATGAAGAAGAATGAAATGTGTTTCTATGATGTTGATGAAGTAAAATCTAATCTTGCTGCGTCTCAAACTAAAAATAGAATTTATTTTAATACCAAACATGGATCTAAACCTATTCAATTGCATGTTGGGCAATGGGTTTCTGTAAAAAATCCTAGGAGGGTTTGTAAAGGTCAGAGTAAATTTAGCTCTCCAAAGAAAATTGTTAAAGTTCATCAGAACTCTGTTACTTTGGAAAATGGTGAAAAATTGCATCTTAGTCGTTTAGCTCCAACACAACCTTTGGCAGTCAGTCATCCTACTGAGAGTAGAAACAATTCTCGTGGACATTTTTGGTGCTATGACAAGCATGAAAATGATGAAAGTGATTTGAACAATCTTGAAAATCATTTTACTCAAGATGTACCATCTTGTTCATTAGAGAAGAACATTATTGAAGAAGATTCTTGTATCAGTGACAATGATACATTTGTTAATCAGAAATCTTCATTTGGTAGAACTGTTAAGAAACCTATGAAATTTAAAGAATTTATTGTGTATAAGTAGTTTTTTTTTGTTGTTTTGGGGTTTTTTTTAAAAAGAGAAGATATGTAGTATGTGCTTTATTACTTTAGTTTTATTCATGTATCCTGTTATGGTAGAACCTTATTATGTATTGTGTGAGTTTCCCTTTAAGCACATTAGTTGTACTCATTTGAATGGTTAAGTTCAATGTTCTAGTGTGTTCATGTGTACTCTGGCTTCAGTTCATACTGACAGCTGACCTACTAGGACGTGCTCTTTATATGGAATAAACTTCTTCTTAATTCAATTGGATTTCCAGTTTATTTCCAATTTCTATGTTACTAGAGCGCAGGGAGGAGCGTTCTACATGTAGCTTCTGAGGCGCTTTTGTGACAAGCGCTACATTGGCGGGGCAGCTGGAACACTCGTCACGCCGAACCCGACACTCCAAGGATTACGCGCTGTAAGGACACTTTGAATGAAATGAGGAAAGGAGTGCACAACAGATTGCCTCAGAGCTGATTCTCTGTCAGGCGCTTGTCTCACAGGGTGTCTAGACAGTTTTATCGTAGCACAAATCTTCCTCAATATGCTCATGGAAGACCGTCAGAGACACAATTTTGAGACGTGACGAATTCCTGCAGTGACTATGCTTTCCTGAACGCGCTAATGACGGACTGCGCAAGCAAGGAGAATATGCGAGCGCTACGTCAGGAACGGGACAGAGTTTATAGCTCAGTCTTAAATATTAGAAATCTCATAAGTTGAGTTGTAGTCTCCTAACACGGTGAAATTTGGGTTTCCTCAGCACACTCAGGGGTGAAGGGGAAATCCTACCAGAAAGCAGTCTTGAAAACGTAGAATGAAGGGATGATGGAGACGCTTCCTCTTGGATACCATAGCAGCTGGAACAGAAGAAGTAGGGGAAAGGACTGGAGCCGCCCACACGCAGTTTTGTCGCCAAATTGTTAAATTATAAACAGCAGAATCATGTAGAAAAGATGAAGCTGTTTATTATGACCAGTCCTCAGGCACCAGCTGTGAACTCTCCCTCACCAACATTCCAAGGTGAGCTTCACACACAACATTCTAAGGAGGAGGAACCAAGGCAAGGGAAGGGGAGGGGGGAACGGAAGGTACCAACTACTGCATTAATACAACAAGTGAATACAAAGAGATTACAACAATAACATAACAAGAACATACTTTTGATCCTAGCACTGAATTACTGATCGGACTAGATGTAGGGGCCCTCAACACCAGTATTCCCCAAGACGAGAGCCTGAGTGTCATTGAGAACCTGTTGAGTATGATTCCAGCATCAAACCCGCAAGCTAATTTGGATGGGGTTAGTTTCACCCAAGTCCTTTCTGGCAGAACCCTGCCAACATAATGTACAAGTTGAACAAAAACACTGGTTACCTTGTCTACAAGCATGATGTTGGGACCCAGCTCGGCGCGTAGCGAAATCAAGTCTGTTAATCCATCTCTCCTTTCCTTCTTGTTTTTCCATCCAGGTGCAAGACTGATCAGGACCTCCTTTGCGGTGAGATCAAAGTGGAAGGAATGAGAGAGCTGGCAAGACAGAGTCCTGGAAGCCAAGAAACTGGTAAATGGCAGGTGAAGAGGATAAGAAAAGGGTAGGAGTGTGGACGGTCTTCAAATAAGACTGCTTTATAACGTTCATAACGGTCACATTCTAATTGTTTGTAACAAAGAAAAGCTGCAGATAATTAACTTGGTTGGCTGCCTTCTAGAAAGTGCTTTAGAATGTTCATAAATGTTGCGTTGTAATCATTGGCGGCTCCTTCCCTTAAGGCTGACCAGCGTCGCCCCACTGCCATAAAGTAGCAAAAGAAAGGAAATCATTAAATTATAATAATGTTATGTTATTACCATTTTATTTTGTCCTCCTGCTGTGGCAGCTTGTGATGGGGCGGACGGGGCTGCAGAGCAGGGCAGAAGTGGTAGAACACTCCTAAGTATACAATGACTGTTTGGCCGGCCAAAAGAGTCACGTGCACTTTCCCTGTTCTCATTGCAGCCTGCATGGAAACATGCTACCCCTCCAACCCCTGGCTAAGCGCCATGTTACGGCTCTCTACCAATCACAATGCTGCATTGCAGCATTGGGATTAGCTACAGGGAGCATGGGAGACCTGGTGCTTCCTGCTTTCTGTTTCTCACAGGAAGAAGATGCAGTAGAGGCGACGGCAGCCGGCCAGCCAGACGGCCGGGAGGTGTTTTTTTTTAACCAATGTCGCTTCCCCCACCCCCCACCAGCCCCACTGCTGCTTCCAGGCAGCAGTTGCGATTGGTTCTGATTGCTTATAGCAAGGACCAGGTGCAGATGATTAATTTGATGAGGCTGTCTTCTAGAAGGTGGTTTTAGAATGATTACCAAACACACGTTCTCGTTCCTTATCGCAAGGAACAGGTGCAGTGAATTAATTTGATGGGGAATGCCTTCCGGAAGGTTCACGTTGAGGTCGCTATGCTTGATGCTTATTCTGGTGGATTTTCGGATATTTCCGTTGTGCCTGAAACCTGACTTTCCATATGCATGGTAAAACATTTATAAAAGCTATTAAGCCTTTTCAAACAAACTGGGGAACAACAGCTGACCTAGCTATTACCAACAGCATGAATAATGGTCAAAAACAGGGTACAAGACGTTTGTTCATTCATAAGTGTTATTATGATAGTCAAGAGAGGTGAGCTGTGGCAGGAATTCTGAAATCATTCATGCATTAAGAAACTGCATTTGTTATATGTGTTGAACAGTGCACACATTTGTAACCCTGTGCATTGCTAAATTGACATAGGTTTGGGCCTTGAGAACCATTCAGTTCAAGCTCACGCTTAAAGTCTAACAGGTAATTTGTATTTAATGTGCAATTATAATGTATTTGCTAGTGTGGTGTGGACAAAGACTCATTAGTTAGTATAGAAGGGTTTTGTTTTCATTAGAAAGCAAGTATGAGAAGACAACGTTTGGCAAGGAGAAACGTGGTAACAAGCAAGGAGGCTAGTTCTCATGGAGGAGGAGTGGAAGAATAACCAAGGTTTAAATAAGTTGCAACTTATTGAGGTGGGAAAGGATGGTGCAAGTATCCAATTTGTGCCGGAGTCATGGAAAAATACTGAAGAAAGTCATGTGGTATTGTCTACCTTAAATGAAACTAATATCTTATGCTGTAACTCAAGAGAGACATCTTAGGACCTCACAGGGAGTAGACCAATGCTTCTGCTTTGTGTAGCTTTATGCTACATGACCCATGGTTGGAGTGCTTTCTACTGAAGACTTTGACAACTGACACCTTTCTAATTTCATCTTTATTCAATGCTTCTTAATTTAGGGTTGTCCCTTTAAGGTGGTGCAGGGTGAGATAGGGTGCTCATGCTTACCTTTGAGAATCATTTGATACAGTTTAATACTCAATTATTTTTCCTGATTACTTGCATTGTCGTAGAACTAATTATATGCTTTTTGTTTCATATGGTAAATCTCTTTAGTTTAGGAGATTCAGACACAAATGATAATTTTGAGGCTGGTTTCGAATTGATTCTAAATTTATAATGAAATCTTACTAATCTCAGATTTAGTTGTTGAGTGGATTATTGTGTGACCAAATTAGTTACACTGTATTGAGATTCAGTTGTGATTGTTTTCTCCCTCTTACCTCTCAAGCTGCTAGAAAGACCATCTGGTTGAGGATAAATGTTTCAATGGGTCCAAGCTCTCACAGCAGGAGACTTGGAGATTTATACTAAAGAGGACCTTTGTAGTCCACAAAATAAAGAGCAAATATTTTTGAGTTACTAAATTATGCAAAACTAAAGTCTGTTCAAATATCTTGGCATTTTAAGTGAACTAATCCTTTACTTTTTTTAAATACATTTCTTTAGTGGCTTTACAAAACATTTCAATAGCATTGGCTTATCCGGGTCACCGCCGGGTGTCAAGAACATAAACAGTGGAGTCACAAAAACTCAGTTGTCGCACATTTATAACCTGGTGCGCACCAGTGTGTTAAATTTCACAACACCATTGCACAAGTATAGGTTACTGTGTGAAATTTCGCAATGTCTTGTAAGGGGTTTCCGTGTGAGATTGCAGCCATGGAGTACCCGCCTGCCTACAGTGTCCCATCCGTCTGTTGATGGTGGTGCATTGCAAATATTGCCCACCATTTACATGTCACAAATGTTACTGACCTTAGAAAAAGACGGTAGGAAAGTGCACTTAGCACGTTATTCATGTATGGTTTAACAAATTAGTGTAAGTGTTTCACTTGGCATATATTAATAGTGCCTTCACTGTAGGATTAGAGAACTTACTTGTACCAAATGCTTTGCCTTAATAAGTGTGATTAATATAGCATGATCCTCATTTAGTTGAAAATGTATTCACTCTAGAGATTAGGGGCCACATGTATGAGCCTATTTTATGTTCGCAAACAGGCAAATTTGCAGAATCAGGGTATTTGCACCCGCAAAAAAGGCTTTTCCTATGAATCAAACTCTATTTTGCGATTTGGTAACCTGTTACCTGTTCCCGAATCACAGAATGGGTTTGCAATGCAGTATTTGGAAGGAGCGATTTCACGTTGTCCCTTCCAAATACCGAATCGCATCGCTATGTATGAATGTTTTGTGATTATGAATGCAGTCGCAAAACATTTGCATTTTTGGTAACCCCTTGAAAAATAGGAAGGGGACCCCAAGGTACCACTGCCCACTCTTAAAAAATTAAAAGAAACCATTTTTTTTAAATGCAACCCGTTTTCCTTTAAGGAAAACATACTAAATATTTTTTTTAATGATTGCTTTATTGAACAGCAGTCACAGACATGGTGGTCTGCTGACCCTAGCAGACCACCATCCCTGTGATTTTAGCAATTCCTAGGGGGTCGCAAATTGCGACCTACCCCACTAATATTAATGTGGTAGGTTGATTTGCGACCCCTTAAGAATCGCTAAATGAAACTCTTGGAATTCCATACATGAGGAATAGCGATTACCTAATTGGGATTCTCAGAAAACAGCAATTAGGTATTCACTATTCCCAATGATGATACATGTGGCCCGAAAAGTGAGTTCTACATGTATGTGCTACTTCGCATGAATAACATGTAACCAATTGGGACTGTGATTAAACAATTCCTTACACATATAGAATGTAATCTTAATAGAAACGATAACTGAGTCAGGTAATGTATGCAGTAATATTTCATATGTTTGAATTAAATGTAGTTTTCATTCATAGTTGTTACTGAACTTTATGATGATTGATTGGATAATACATGTAGTATGAAACGTAATGCATTTGAAACATATATTTATTTGTGTTTAAATGTGCACAAATATATTCATGTGCACCATTGAAATTACTGCTAAACTTAACATGAGTAGGCCTGCATTTCACCATGCTACATGAAGCTGATTTAATTTTTCTGCTTTCTCGACAATTCTTGTTGGTATTTACATGCATATTTAGTTTAGAATAGATAAATTACTGTACCAGCGATAGAGCACCAGGTGCCTGAGAAAAGGACCTTGACTTAAGGTACATGGAGAAATAGCGCACTAACTGAAAAAACTATTGTGCACAAGTTGTAACCTACGTGTGTTTTGGAGAGCGATGTCATTTCCATATCCAGTGTGGGACAAACCAGCAATGTTGCAGTCTGCAGTGTGATGATTCACAGATTTCAGTGAACCCCTGATGGTGTGATCGAGGGGGTTGTTGCCCAAAATACTTTTGCCTGTTATAATTAAGGTTCCCTGTTTTCCGTTTTTACTGATTGTTATACAGATAAACACAGACAGAAAACATTTATTTTCTTGTTTAAATTTTTTTTAATTGTGGATAAAAATAGAAATTGGGTTGCTTTTTGAGTAATTCTAAATACTATCTGCCATGACTGCCAGGGCAATAGCTGCATGGATTGATAGGTAAGGGGGTTAAAAAAGAAAAGTATTTTAATAAAGAGGATTTAACAGCAGTAGATATGCACTAGGTTGATACTGAAATTTGCATATTTTCATATAAGTGCATAGATGTATCTTCTGCGGCTGTTCACAGCATTGAAACCTGGCAGGCATTCAAGCATAAGGGAATATTTGTTGGTTAAATAAATGTGGAAATATACTAATTTCTGCTTAATATCTCCACAAAACCCAAAATAAATATGGTTAACTACAGATAAAGTTTGCATAAAATAAATATGGATAAATACAGACGGAAATGTCAAAAAAGAAAGATACCATAAAACTGGGAGCCCTAGTTATAATATACTATTCCCATTGTACTAAGCAGAAGATGATTTCCTGATTCCATGCCCACCCTTTCCCGACCCTGTGTCGACTTTATTTCGATTTAGATTCTTCACAGAGTGTTCCCTGATGCAGCCCACACCCCATCCTGACTCTTTGCAGAGTCCTATGGAGAGCTTTCCTTGATTTCTTCTTTCCTTGAGACATTGATAGCTTAATGGACTTTGAGAGATTTCATGCCCCATTGTTTTCCTTGATTTTTGCTTAAGCGTAGCTTAGAGCTTAGGATGATGCTTACACTTGACCCAAAGAAAACTCTTAACAGAGCTTCTGAGATTCTATTGCTTTCCTATTTTGATTTCCTTTGTCTCGACCTGACTTCCTTTATGGAGTTTCACTGATTTGTTAAGATTTCTTCCCTATAACCATCCTCTATACTCTGAATTCTTGATTACTAATGTATAGGAGAGAGAACCGTAGACCATTCTATGAACACCGAATGTTTATGCTGTTGTTCTGCATAGCCATTACAGAACTGTTTCTCTGTCTGATATCAATTCTCCTTAAATTATTTTGTCCTCTAGGCATTCCTCTTGTCATTCTGTATCTCTACAGCATGGTGTTTAAAATTCTTTATTTGAATTTGGTTATTAACTTGTAATAAGCATTTTGAACTTGGCTACTGATTCCTGGTCCTCATTGTGTAACCAAATATGTTGCACTGTTAACTGAAATTTGGTTGACTGGTTAAGACTAACTCCCTTCACCTCTCAGATGGATGCAAAGGTCATCAGAGGACCAATGGTAAGCAAGTGGGCCCAGAAAATACTGGGTCAAATCTGGTAGCAGAGGATGGTTCTCCACTGACGTGAGGGATTAGGATGTCCCATCTAGAAATTGCCCAATCCCAGTCCAACCCAAAAAAGACCATGGTTTGGTTGAAGGATTGATGGAGTTCAAGCGGTTCTGAAATGACCTGTAGCAGCGGAGGAGTGTGAGTAAAAATCAGTTTGCACATTGCTGTTGCTTATGCTTAGATTGCAGTATTTTGAAATGTCTGTTTAATGTTATGTAGAGCTGGTTTAATTTGATTTATGAATGTAGTGCTTGATGCAGAGAAGATGAAGTGGTTATCGAGACAGTCGAGGCCTAAGACCCTGGGATATACATTCCTATGTGGTGAGTCTCAGTATAGAAGACACTCGGTGTACTTGTCTGCTGTGTTGTGGTGCTTGTCGTTAGATGTATTTGACAGCATCATTGATAGGGACTTTACTTTGTATGGTCGTGATATGTGGTTGGTATAGTTGATTTCAGTGCACATGGAATAACTGTATCAATTCAAGTGAGATCCCGCTGGTTTAGATTGCACTTGAAGTGAATGTTAGAATAGTTCTGAATTTTGTCTTGTGTGTATGAATAATCTTAGATTTTTTTAGTGAAGCAGATAAACTTAGTTGTTGAAATTGCTTGCATTGGGTTGCGTGAATTGCTTAGAAACCACACTCAAGAGAAATTGTTAAGGAGATTGAGCTGCTGCAATGAGTTAGATTGACGTCACAGTGTGATGTGCTGGTATAGGCCGGTTGATGTAGTACCTGCTGGTATTTGGTTGAATACATAATAGAGAGTCGCGCTGGGATTAATTGTGATCGCCGAACTGAGAATTGAGGGTTCAAAATAAGTTCCTGGTTTCAACTGAAAGTCATTTATGAATATTGGATATAATTGATTGAAAAATAAATTATTTCAAAGCATTACAAAGCAAGATAAGGGAAGATCTGACTGTGTCTGTTAGAACAGGAATAGAGGTACCACCTGAAGGTACACCAGGTCGTACTATGACAATAGAAGTGTATCTCCTTACATATCTTTGGCTCGAACAATGGCATAGAATTACTGAGAAAGATGGTGCATTGCAATTTCCTCGTTGTAGGACATTTAATTTGAGAATTATTAAGAATCTGAGAAGGACGCTGTAAGAAATGAAGCCTCCTCCTAGACCTACACATTTCAAAGCACTTAATGGCTGGGTACATGTGGCTCATTTGAGACAGAGAGACAGATATCAAGGGAGAGTCAAGAAAGCCATACACACCTGTTCGGAGGCTAGTTAGGATGCAGAACAGAAAGCACATAGGACTGAAATGATGGAGGGAGCTAAACTATACCCTGTATTAATGACAGAAGAGGGGAAAGCAAAATGATAGTAATTTTTTATATACTTACTGCACCACTAATTGTGAATCCTGATACTATTGGGGAACAGTCAGGAATGACTGCGCCTCTGACTCCACAAATTCTAAGTGCCCCAGATGCATTGACCATTCCTGTCACAATTGGTGCTGTAGTTCCTTTGTATGAACCTGGACTTGCAGGAAAAAATACCCATACTTTGGCTGTTCCTACTGGAATGAGTGCCATGGCCAACAATGCTAATAACAATACCAGCAATCCAGTGGACTCGAACACAAGACCCATTCCCCAGACTCCTGGAGTTTTGACTCAAGAGAATACCCCATGTGCTGCGAGTGCAGACCGTACATTAAATCAGTCAGGGTTTGACCTGACAAGGAGATTTTTGCTGCCCAACAACAATACCCCACTGATGTTGAATTACAGTATCCTTAAAATGGAAGTGTCGATGGGAACACCAACTTCTGACCGCCTGGACCCAGTAGGGGGAGCAATAGTGGAGAAATAATTCTTCATGCCCCAGCAGAGCAACCAGGTCTTATTGCCCGAGAACTTGATGACTGGTTCAAAGGTATAATACCCCAGCAGGTAGTGGGAATCCTGGAACAAGTGGAACAAATGCACAAGTTCCTAAGAAAGAAAGATCAATGGATGTGGCAAGATTGAAGGTAGAGTTAGAAGAAATATTTATTGGAACTCTTGATATGTCACGACTGAAGGCATTTCAGGATAATGAACTGCTGTGTATATGTAAAGACATTACCAGAAGTGCAGGATAGGCTCAAGAGAGACTGATTGATTTAGCCTAGAGACAATAAATTGATGAACAGAGGTCCAAAATGTTGCAGAAAATTACAGGCTATGCTTTATGTCCTCCAGGAAGGAGAGTACAGATTAAGGAATGGCTGCATTCAAAAGTTGAGTGAATTAGATAAATGTGAAGGTAGATGGTCAAAGAAAAAGAAACCAAAGAAAGTTAGGGTGCAAATGCTTCCCTCTGTAACAGAACAGGAAGAGGAGGACGTTCAAATGCTTATTATGAGAGAAGTACCTGAAGGGTATGTTCATGTATCATGGAGAAAGGGCTGATCTCACTTCATTCACAAATGATTTCCCGAAACGGAGAGAGAATGACGATTCTCCAATTTCTATGCAGAGAGAATCATAATTAATTTAGTGACTATGGAGGGTAACATTATGCAATAAGTAAGAGTCTGGTGGCAGCTCACTCCCCGCTGGGCGCCGAGTCTTGTTACATTTGAAAGCGTTCAAAATCTCTGTGGCACACTAGACAGATTGGTGAACTTTGCCCTGTGTTCTCGAGTTGTAACTCGATTTTTAATAACAATTTTAAATTATTGTAGTGATCTTACTGTGTTTTTACTATTCACCCTGTCAATTTGGGCACTCACTCGCACTCACCAGGGACTTGTATCTTCTTTTGGGGGCTGTTCTCGCTCCGTTTGAATCAACCGGCACCCCAGCCAATCGCAGCTGTGAAGGGCGGGACAGGGGCGGCACCTAACGGAGTCTCGAGCGGTTAGCGCTCTAGACCTCCGCTTCCTGAAGGGTATTTAGCTACTCGTCGGCCCCAGCGCGCAGCGATGGCGCGCAGGGTAAGCGCCTCGGACTGCGTCAAAGAGGCCAGGCTGGGTCACGGGGCACGAAATGTTGAGACAGGTAGGATCACAGTGGACCAGATACGGGCATTGCGCCCTACCATTACCAATTACTGTTCCATTTTAAAGCCTTCCCTGAAAGGTACACATGTGTGCCCCCATTGTGCTTTTGCACTTACTAACATACAACCCTACCCAGAGGTCCTATATAAGCCTATGCCACCTACTCTAGCCTCTGTTGCAAACTCTCGTATTTTTACTTTTTACACTGTGAATTGTAGATCACTGCCCCAACACAAAGCTGATATTCACCACCTCCTAATGGAAGAAAAACCTTGTGCGATATTTTTAACAGAGACCTGGCTGCACGACGGTTCAGGCCCCGATGTAGCCGCTGCTCTGCCCTCTAACTATGCTATTGTTAGAGCAGACAGAGAAAAACAGGTCGGCGGGGGTATCGCTGTGATCTTTGACAGGGATTTTATTTGTGACTTTGAACCGGTCAATATCCCTGGATGCGAAGCCGCATTTTTTAAAATATCCTTGAACCCTAACTTTATGTTCTCCGGCTTCTTAATTTACCGCCCCCCGGGTAATGGCAGTGTATGGGCTGCAAATTTGGTTAACCTTATTTCCCCGTACTTTCTAAATGCCCAAAATCTGACCATATTGGGGGACTTAAACCTCCATTTTGAGGACAAATCTAATTGCATCGCTTCCAATCTTCTGGAAGATTTTAATACTTTGAATATGTCCCTGAGAAATGAGGACCCCACGCATAAAGCGGGGCACCTGTTGGATCCTATTATCTCCAATATACAGGAGCTAAAATGGGTAAAAACCGACCCTATTTGTTGGTCGGACCATTTCCTAACACTCTTTAGTATTACGCTTATACAACCTGAGAAGCTAGGTTCTGCCCGGCCCCCAATTTCCATGAGAAACTGGAAAAAGATAGATTTGACCGAACTGCAGAATGCTTTACGGGTATCCCCCCCAGTTTTAGGTGATGATATGGAGATCAATGCGCTGGAAGCCCACACTTGGCTACAAAGTGCAGTGGATATTTGCCTACCCGTTACAAGGTGCAGAGGGAATCTCCATCGGCCCCCGGCTCCCTGGTATACAGAAGAACTGAAGCTGGAAAAAACTAAGTGTAAGGGACTTGAGAGGAAGTGGCGCAAGCACTATGATCCCCAATCTAAGGAACTGTACCGTAGGGCTAGAAACCTTTATCACATGGCCTGTTCCAGAGCTAAGGCATTTTATGTAACGGAGACCATTAATATGGCTGCCAATAAAGCACGGACCCTTTTCAGTACTGTAAAAGACTTAGCCGGAGCAAATTCTGCGGCGGTCGCGTGCCCCCTGACCCCTCAAAAATGCCAAGATCTTGCTACGTACTTTGTGGGAAAGATCGACACTATTCTTGCAAACATTAACCCCTCAGTGAGGGAGGACAGGGAAGCCCTTCCTTCAGAAAGCCCACTAGGAAATCGGCTGGATTCCTGGCCTTACATTTCCGTGGGCACTTTAAAACTTTTGGCGACCTCCATCAAATCAGGTTCTCCGTGCGATCCCCTCCCTATTAACATTCTGTGCCAACTGGATGACGTTGCGTTAGGAACTATTGCCGAGACACTTAATGCTTCCATCCGTCTGGCAACTGTTCCGGCATCGTGGAAGCACGCTATGGTCAGCCCTCTGTTGAAGAAGCCATCTGCTGACCCAGAGGTTCTTGCAAACTATCGCCCAATATCTCTGCTGCCTGCTTTCTCAAAAATTTTAGAGAAGCATGTCCATGGCGTGCTCTCATCGTACACGGAGAACAACAACTTGCTCCACTATTCCCAGTCGGGCTTCAGGGCAGGCCATTCCACCGAATCTGCCCTCCTGGGAGTTACGGAGAAGATCAGGGGACTTTTGGACGACGGACAAACGGTTGCTCTCGTCCTGCTCGATTTGAGCGCGGCTTTCGACACCATCTCGCACAACAGACTGCTTGCCAGGCTGAGTGGGGATGGTGTCGGAGGGATCGCATTGGACTGGATTAGATCTTATCTGAGCAACCGGACGTTTCAGATCTCGTCCTCTCATGCCCAGTCGGATATTTTTCCGTCATCTCATGGCGTGCCCCAGGGCTCAATTCTAAGCCCATTATTTTTCAATCTTTATCTCCGCCCCCTTGCTGATTTAGCAGAGCGGGTAGGTCTTGAACTCATGACCTATGCGGATGACTCACAGATTATTTTTTCCCTCACCAACTCAGAGTCTTCATCCCCTTCAGCTCTGAAACTTGGTCTTCAGGAGGTCTTCAGCTGGATGTCAGCAAACCAGCTGAAGCTCAACGGGGAGAAGACGGAGATTCTTCTCCTGGGAAAAAATCGTGATCTGTGGCAGGAGAGGCACTGGCCGCCATCCCTGGGCGCTTTCCCCAGTCCAGCTACCCAGGTTAGAAATTTAGGGGTATGTATCGATGATTCTTTATCGATGAAACAACAGGCTAACAAAGTGGCTAGCATTTGTTTCACGATTATTAAATGGTTGCGGAAGATTATCTGGATGTTGCCTGGGGATACCCAGAAGACCGTAGTCAATGCGCTAATAACATCTAGGCTTGACTACGGTAACATTCTATACCTGGGCTCCAACTTAGCTGTAACCAGGCGGTTACAGCTGGTCCAGAACTCCGCAGCCAGGCTGTTGTGTAAGATCCCTAGGACAGCAAGGATCTCGAGTCACCTTAGAGACCTACACTGGTTGAAAGTTGAGAACCGGGTCCGGTTTAAGGCCTTGACCTATATGTTCAAGATCAGAGCGGGAACCGCACCATGGTATCTGCAGAAATTGGTTAGGCCCCATGTACCTGTACGGAATCTCCGCTCTTTAAATGGAGCAACCTTCACGGTACCCAGATTCAAACTGGCCCGAATGGGAGGTAAATCTTTTTCCCACCTGGGACCAGTTCTTTGGAACTCCCTTCCTTTAGCCCTGCGCAAAGAGGAGAACTATGTCAGTTTTAAGAAACAAGTTAAAACTTGGCTGTTTAATAAATAACTGTTTAAATAAATAGCGGTCAATGTGTTGTCAGCAGTTGCTTTCTGTGCCTTGTTCTCTTAGCCATGGCGCCGGGAAACCCTTTGTGGGTATCTGTGCGCATTACAAATGCAAAAAATAAATAAAATAAATAAATAAATAAATAAATATGCTTGTATTGCTGCCCCAACATGCAGCCCCTTTAAAGAACATTAATACATCATGCACATTGGAATATTCATGAAGACGTATAAATAGTCAGTGCACAAGGACATCATTTTTTTTTAAAGCAAACACAGAAGAAAATGACCATCCATCCCTACCTGCGAAAGCACAAGAAAGAGGCCATCCATCTTGCTAATTTTTGTTGAATCCTACAAAACATTATCTAAAAAGGGAAAAGGAAATCGCATAGTAAATGCAATCCAGATGGACAGAGTTTCAATGAACAATGCCCATCTTCAATATAGAATACAATTTGTTAAACATGTTTTATTCAAAATACACAGCCTTAAGAAATATTACCTACTTACCTTAGAACGAACCTCCCCTGAATGGTGCGGGAGGTGAGGTAATGTTAGACTCTGTTCTCTTTAATGAAATCAAGATTTTCTCTGCTTATAAACTGGAGAACTGTCTTAGTATTACAAGACTGAGGGCTACCATTATGCATGATTAAATCCATTTAAAGCTATATTACTAACATGCGCTACAGATCTTTAATAAAAATTCACAAAGGCGTTTGCATTTGGCCAGTTGGATGTTTTAATAATTTCAGGCAGGTATCAATCCTTGATGAGTGGGCTTCGAATCTTGAGAGGTAAATATACACCTCACTCAGAATTGTGCGTAACCATCAGGTTAGTGTCGTTGTTGTTGAAACTAGTTGATAGGGTTTCATATAGGATAGGAGAAATTGATTAACACCATGCACTCTGAATTCCTAGATCTTACTTTCATATTCCTTCATACATCTCACTACACATCATTTTTCACAGTCATGAAAAAAGAGGTAAACACAGAATCAGACATGGTTTTAGTTGTTTTCCATAAATTAAAGTGTACACCTTCAGCCGAATGGAATCTGTTGGGTAACTCTAGCACTTTGATATCAGACACTCTTATAAGGGAAATTAAGCAAAGCAAGGTAGCCAGTATCATAGATATCTGAAAAAGAGAAAGGTA
Source organism: Lissotriton vulgaris (assembly GCF_964263255.1). Lineage (NCBI taxonomy): Eukaryota > Metazoa > Chordata > Amphibia > Caudata > Salamandridae > Lissotriton > Lissotriton vulgaris. Next base: position 482,693,549 of record NC_141693.1, on the reverse strand, counting down.
AGCATTGTTTTCCTAAGAGCTAAAACACTTGAAAATGAGATTGACATCCCACATGGAATCCTTCTGTGCTTTTGGGGGTCGTTTTAGTCTCACCCCCTTCATTACTCATTCTTTTTATTAGAGGATTGCTACCAATCGCTAAATAATTGACTAGAGCATGACCAGAAGAGATTGCTGATAAAAAGGAGAAAGACCAGAATCAAAGTTGCGGGCTAAGTAATTGGCTATCTGTTGAACAAGGACTTCCAAGAGATTAAAATTCCTTTCCAAGCACTAACTACGCCACTTTTTTAAAACCCCACTATATATTTTCCTTGTTCTCGGGGTCCAAGATTCATCCAATAGGCTTTTAGCTTCTGTTGAAAGGTCTCCATATCTATTTGATCCCCTCAAATCTTCCAAACAAAAAGGTTCATCCTCCCTTCTAATACCAAGGGTATTCCTCTCTGTTTGGACCTTGTAGAAGGCCCAATGATACCGGGATCAGGCGTGGGATATCAACAGCAACTTCCATCACTCTGGGAAACCACACCTGGGATTTCCAGAAAGGAGTCACATGGACAATACTGCTGGACTCTAGTCTCATTTTCCACAGTACCCTCTGATTCATGGAAAAGGACAGAAAGGCATTTCCTCTGTTCTTGTCCCAGTGCTGAAGAAAGGCATGCATTGCTCGAATGTAATTCTCTCATATGATCTCATAATAAAGTATTAATAATGTTTGTAATACTAATTTCACACAACATTTTATATTTCTAGAAAAGGGGGAAGCTTGCCTATGTGTCCTACTAACAAGTAACCCGAGTACAACTAAAGATGGCTGCTAACGTGGGAAAATAAACAGTGCATGCGTCAGCTGCATGATGTTTTAACGCTTGGAGGGAAAATGTTGCTTCTGCGCAATAGAAGCTTGAGAACACACGTACTAAGTATCTGCTTTGCTGAAACTAAATTGTGTTATATACTAAATGCTAATGCATAAATACTATTCATAAGTAAATGGGATTAGAGTAGAGATAGGTGGTTTACAGGGAAATCATTTTATTTGAATCTAATATCTTGTCTTTTTGACCTCTCTGTTAGTTCGTATTTGGGCCTCCGTGAATTGCAACGGACTGAAAACCACGTGAGGTGGGGCATGCGCTGCAGAAACAACTCTGGAGCAATGAGCTCAAGTCTTGGGACCCGGCCAAGGACACTCTTTCTACATGTCCTGCGAACCAGCTGAACATCCTGAAGACTCAATGGACAACTGTGAAAATTATATACATTGTTATTGATACATTATGAACATGGGTGGGAAATAAAGCTTGGGAGAAACAAATTGATGGGTGTGAACATAAGTCAATGCTCTTAAGAAAAAGTATTATACTTAGCATGGTGTGATGATCATCCCTTCAGCTTGTCAAATCAGAATTTAGAATTGCATAAGGTTGAAACATTTAGGGGTGGAACATGCCATTAAGAAGGTATAATTGGGGTAGTTAGTTAGTTTAGAAAGGTTAGTCCCTGCCAGAACTCTGTAAGACAGAGATGCTGTCCGAATGCTGATCGAATACCTGATGAAGCAGACTTAGAAATTTACAAGAAAATGAGAATTAGAAGAAGATTGCGGAAGAATCGAGGAGGTAATAGAATTAGAAGAAGATTGCGGAAGAATCAAGGAGGTAGTAGGTTTAGAAGAAAGTCGTGGAAGAACCGAGGAGGAAGTTAGTGTCAGAGAGTGGTGAGACGCAGGCATAGTATCCAGTATAGGTCATCTGTCCTGTCCTTTTCTGTCCTGAAGAACCTGCCACCTGAATTCTTTAGAGAGCCCTGATTCTCGGTTATTGAAGTCTGATTTTCGCACCATCCTAGGTAAATATATGTATTGTGTCCATGTGCTTTCTCTCTCTGTCCTCTTTATCGTGAGGCCCTTGGTATTGTGAAATTTTCAATTAATTGGGTAGACAGATTCTACTTCCTCTGAAAGATGGAGTTAACACTGTAATATGTTTTGCTCTTTATGATTAATTTAGATAAACATTTAAAACTTTCCTGAGTCTGTGGTTATTTAATTAGAAATCAGGTAAATTAGACCAAGTCATTGGTCATCAAATCTAATCAACTAAAATAGATCCATGTGAAAGAAAGGACGTGGTCATTAAATAAAGATTTTTAGCCAGATATAAAAAGAACGTATTAATTTAGCCTTATAAATTCATCCCAGCGGTGCTCACTGGCCTAAATTGTGTGAGTGTGTTTATGGGTCCAAATGAATATTTAGTGAGAGATGTCCTCAGGTTGGTGGCCCGCTAGATCAGTTTTCTGGTAGCAGAGGGATGTTTTTTATTTATTAGTTTGGTGATTATTGGTTATAGATTTATGTATTAACAAAGCCCGTTTGTATATTGTTTTATGTTGTCTGGAAATGAATAGCGGGTGATGAATGGAAATCACACTGCAGTGAGGTTACTCGCGTTTTTTTAGAAATTAAGTTGTGAATAAGTGAGAGTGAATGTGAGCAAATAGTTTGCTGGTGAAATTTGGTGTTATATCACCTAGAAAGGGTAACACTGGCAGAGTAACAGGTTCTACTAAGCTTGAGTGAAAGGTAAACGGAAGGTTTCACTCTCAGTATATGAGGAGTAAGCGGAAAGTTTTATTCGTAGTGAAAGAATCAATTAATCTTTTGGTTTATTAAATCAACAGAGTAGCAAATGTTTTTATGTTGTTATTAATGAAAATATTTGGTTAAAAGTTAAAAGAAAATAAGTTTTGTATCACCTTGTGAAGGGAGGGTCAGCTGCTGGAATTAACGCTGATGTCACAGAGTGCCACACTGGGATTTGTTGAAGCAGCGGATGTGTGACAAAGACAAGGGATTGTAAAGGGAGGGTCAGTTGTTGCGCTGACGTCACAGAGTGCCGCGCTGGGATTGGTCGAAATAGCAGTGTGAATTCTGGAGGATTATAAAGGAGGGGTCAGTAGTGAGGAGTGAATACTGACAACACAATAGAGCTGCGTTAGTATTTGATAAAAGAATTTTGAATAATTGAGCTTGATTGGATGGAAGAATAAAAGCGGCATTTAAATTGGAGAAACTGAGTGTAAACAAAGGAAGAACTTATTTGACAAAATAAAAGCAGTAATAGTAATAGATAACGGAGTTTGTATGTGCAAATACGATTCAACTTTAATAGGGAATTGCCCAGATAGAAGATATTCAGGTTTTGCTAGACAAGAATACATAAGAAGAATAACTTTTAAAATGTATGGAGAGAAAAGGAAAATTTTATTTATGCAGAGAATCAAGAATTATTTCAAGAAAGATAAACACATTAAGACTAGGGAAGGAATTCTTATCCCACCACCAAAGACCCCTGCCTCATTTATGATGATGGAGAAGGGTTATCATACATGTGTATGGTTAGAGAACTGGATTGAATATACAAAATGTGATTGAATATTGGCTTTCCCAGAAAATTGCACATAAGGGGGGCAATTCCGATCCGGTAAAAAGCGCTCTGAATAGCCGTTCGGAGCGTTTTTCCTGTACGAATCGTATCCTGCAACGTCCCCCGAACGTACGCCGAAGTACAATTTGTACTAGGAGCTGGACTCCTTACGAATCATAGAGAGACCGTACAAATCAAATCCCCCGTACGAGTCTCACTCGGAACCCGCTGTACGTGACATCTGTACGGTTCACGGCTGGTTTATACGACCCAGCAAGTATGATACATGTCGGCTACGCACCCTACAACCCTTTTTCTATGAAAATAGTCGTAAAAGCAGAGTTCACCCTGAAACAGGTATGGTACGGCCCCCCGGGTACGGCAAGTACCCCCCATGATTGCAGGGGTACGGTGCGTACCCCTGCGATCATGGGGGTACGCGCCGTATACCCAGCGTACATGGGGTACGCACCGTACCCCATGTATGCTGGGTGTACGGTGCGTACCCCAGGTACGCTGGATGTACGGCGCGTACCCCCCATGATCACAGGGGTATGCGCCGTGCCCCTGCGATCATGGGGGGTAAGCACTGTATGGTGTGTATGTGATTGTGCGTTTTTCTGGACGAATCGCCCTTACCTGACGTGGACCGTAGGACTCGCGTCCTGATACCCCGGTCTGGATCGTACTCGTTGGGTCGTACAGCGTGTGTACGAGTCGTACGGAGACGGCTCCGGATGCGATTCGTACGGACGGTAATTGTACCGGATCTGAATCGGGCCTTTAATGGGAGAATTCTTCAGAATTTAAGAAAGAGAATGAATGAGTTAGAGCCCAGACCTAGATTAACTCAGTATGACGCTTTGGAAGAATGGGAAATGGAGGCCTTTTATTGAGATAGATATAGAAGTACCAGGGGCCATAGAGGATTTTATCCTAAAACGATGCAAAAATCATGTGAAGATCAGATGAAACAATGGAGACAGGCTATGGTTTCAGAAGGACTGTATCCTGTATTAATGTCATAGGAGCAGTCTGGAGGCAAGTGTACAAGAAAAAACAGGCATATGACAGGTTGTGGAGAATCAGAAGACTAGTTTATGGAAGATATTCTAACAAAGAATCCTCCGCCATATCAAGAGGGACTTAATAGATATATACCTAGTGCTCCTGCCCTAGAAACACTGTTAGTTCCTCAAATTTTGCATGATGCATTAAATGAAAGAATATTACAGGAGAAGGAAAGAGAAGTGATAAACAAAAATAGAGATTAACTAATACAGAAAATAACCCAATTGAATGTGCACCCTGAAGCATTCACTATACCAGTAACTATAGGACCTGTTGTCCCACTGTATGGGGATAAAGGAAGTTGTCCAAACCCTCCAGCTGAGGCCACTCCTGTAATAGAACCTAGAAAAAAGAACATTATAATTGAGGATCATGCTAGTGAATGTGAATCAGTAATTTCACTAATGGATTTGCCAATAAGAGAACAGATAAATGAAACCCCCAAAATAGTTACTCCTAGCTGTTCAAAAGAAATATGATGGAAACGTCCACAGGAACTAAGAGTGCCACAATAGTGTCAACAGAAGAATTATAAAGGTGGGCACAGAGAAAAGACAAACCAGTTCCACAGCCAAAGATTTTGGATGTATATAAATTAAAGGTAGAATTGGAAGAAATGATAGCTGAAAATGTGGGAATAGACAGGCTGAATATGTACAGTGAAGAAGAATTGTTGTTCATATGTAGGAGCATAACCAGAAACGTAAAGATATTTCATGAGAAATTGACAGAGCTTGCTTCCGAAATGGGAATTGAAATAGGGAGATCAAATGTATTGCAGAAACCCTACAGAGCAGAATTTAAGATTTAGAAAATATTAATGTGTCAGTAAGAACATTACAGATTAAAGAATTGATGACAATATTACCGAAATGGTGAGAATTAGGCGGATGGGAAACAAGGTAGACAAAGAAAAAGGAGGAAGCCCAGGCAAATAGGACCACACCAGAATATTAAGAGAACCTAAAAAGGCAGAAAGGTTGTGTCCCATTAGAGAAGTACCAGGAGGAGGATATGTACATGTTCCATGGACCATCAAGATATTTTATCATTTAGTAATGATTTCCCGAAATTACGAGAGAAACCCGTTGAATGATATAGACAAGTTGAAAGGTTTGTGAAAGTTTCCAAAGTTTTGTTGACGAATTTGGATGGCCTGTTTGACATAGTGGTACCAGCAGATTTATGGACTGAGTGTAAAATAACAGTTGATTGGCCCAGTGATGAATACCCAAGAGATGAGAAAACAGGTGCACCTTCAGAAGAGGTAATGAAGAAATATCACCAGGTGATTACTTTCTTGAAAGAGAAAATTCCCCCAAAGGAGACATATTGGATAAGGTAAACAGTCAAAATATCAAGTCCCTGATGTCGACTTGCAGTAATATCGAGTCTCAAATATCGAAGGTAAGAAATGTCGATGTGTAAATATCGAAGTTTAAAATATTGTTCTAATCTATTGTGTTTAATATCGAGTCAAGTAATGTCGAGATAAGAAATATCGAAATGTTAAAATATCGAAATGTCAAAATATTGTTGTTTTATGTTTTATAGATGTTAAGTTTTTTATTGTTATGAATTTTTTTTATAGTTATTTAAAAAAGTTTTGTAATGTATTAAACATTTTTAGGAGCGGGATGTTGGGTTTATAGGGGATAAGGGTGGGAAATGTTTCAAAAATATTTAATTTAAAATATATATTTTTTAATTTATTAAAATGAATTAGGAATTTGAAATTTGAAATTTATAATTGTATTTCAAATTTTAGGAGCGGGATGTTGGGTTTATAAGGGATAAGGGTGGGGAGTGTTTTAAAAATATTTAATTTAAAATATATATTTTTTAAATTTATTAAAATGAAATAGGAATTTGAAATTTGAAATTTATAATTTTATTTCAAATTTTAGGAGCGGGATGTTGGGTTTATGGGGGATAAGGGTGGGGAGTGTTTTAAAAATATTTAATTTAAAATAAATATTTTTGTAAATTTATTAAAATGAAATAGGAATTTGAAATTTGAAATTTATAATTTTATTTCAAATTTTAGGAGCAGGACGTTGGGTTTATATGGGATAAGGGTGGGGAGTGTTTTAAAAATATTTAATTTAAAATAAATATTTTTGTAAATTTATTAAAATGAAATAGGAATTTAAAATTTGAAATTTATAATGTTATTTCAAATTTTTGGAGCGGGATGTTGTGTTTATATGGGATGAGGGTGGGAAGTGTTTAAAAAAAATTCAATTTTGAAAATATTTTTTTTAAATATTTTAAAAATGAAATAGGAATTTGAAATTTGATATTTTTAATTAGATTTCTAGATTTAGGAGGGTAAGGGTGGGGAGTGTTTAAAAAAATTAATTGTATAAAAAAATTACAATTTGCAATAGGAATTTGAAAATTAAATTTTCAAATTTTATTTTAAATTATAGTAGTGAGATGTTGGGTTTATAGGGGATATGGGTGGGGACCGTTTAAAACAATTAACATTTGAATTAAAATAAAATGTTAAATGAATGAAATAAAAATTAGAAATTTTTAATTTTTAATTTTATTTGAAATTTTAGGAGTGGGATGTTGGTTTTATAGGGGATAAGGGTGGTGAGTGTTTTGAACAATATTAAATGTTTAAATTAAAATAAAATTGAATTAGTACATTTCTAATTCTAATTTCTAGTTTGTACTACATTTTTATGATTTGAATGTTGTTTTTATGTGTGATTTTTTTTAGAATATAGCAAATTTCTTAAAAAAAGTTATTTCAATTATTTGAAATTAACTAGTAAATAAATTAATATATTTCAAAATTATTTATTATTTCAAAATTTTATTTGAAATTATAAATTAAATAGGTTCAGTGTCCAGCACCTAAGTTAATTAAATGTAGATTGGAGTTAGAATAGTACATTAAATAGGTTCAGTGTCCAGCACCTACCTTAATTAAATGTAGATTGAAGTTGGAATAGTAAATTAATTATGTTTAGTGTCCAGCATTTATTTTATTTAAATGTAGATTGGAATTGGAATAGTAAATTAATTAGGTTCAGTGTCGAGCACCTACCCTAATTAAATGTAGATTGGAGTTGGAATAGTAAATTAAATAGGTTCAGTGTCCAGCACCTACCTTAATTAAATGTAGATTGGAGTTGGAATAGTAAATTAATTATGTTTAGTGTCCAGCACCTACTTCAATTAAATGTAGATTGGAGTTGGAAAAGTAAATTAATTATATTTAGTGTCCAGTACCTACCTCAATTAAATGTAGATTGGAGTTGGAATAGTAAATTAAAAAGTTTCAGTGTCCAGCACCCACCCTAATTAAATGTAGATTGGAGTTTGAATAGTAAATTAAATAGGTTCAGTGTCCAGTACCTACCGTAATTAAATGTAGATTGGAGTTGGAATAGTAAATTAATTATGTTTAGTGTCCAACACCTACTTCAATTAAATGTAGATTGGAGTTGGAATAATAAATTAATTATATTTAGTGTCCAGCACCTACTTCAATTAAATGTAGATTGGAGTTGGAATAGTAAATTAATTATATTTAGTGTCCAGCACCTACCTCAATTAAATGTAGATTGGAGTTGGAATAGTAAATTAAAAAGGTTCAGTGTCCAGCACCTACCCTAATTAAATGTAGATTGGAGTTGGAATAGTAAATTAATTATGTTTAGTGTTCAGCACCTACTTCAATTAAATGTAGATTGGAGTTGGAATAGTAAATTCATAATATTTAGGGGCCCATTAGGATAGCGGGCGGAAAACCACCCCGACCGCCATGGAGGCAGAAAACAACCGCCCGCCAGGACTGTGGAAATACCGTACGCCACATTAGGAACAACCGCCACAAAAGACCAACTGCGGCGGTAGCGGGCCAAGCAAAGCCGTCCGACGCGGGCGGAGACGGCAAAAAAATGACCGCGGCGGTCGGATAAGCAGCGGAAAAGGCACAACCCACTGCATGGAAAGCAGACACACCGCATGGGAAATTACGATATCCCCGAGGGTGTCGCGGCCGGAACCGCCGACACCGACCGCCGCGGTCTCACCCAGGAGTAATTGGGAGAAATGGCGGTCAAGCAGCAGCAAGGCCACCGCAGCGGACGAACATGAAAAACATGGCGGTCGATGTGAAAACACCGCAGTGATGCCTAAAATTGCATAAACAAAGTAGCCCTGCCCCCAAAATATACAACACACATACACAGAAACATATATAATGAAAAGAAATATACAAAACCACAGAACTTCTCCCACAACACACCTGACAACCAAAATCCAATTGGACACACCCACACGGCTGAGTACAAAGCCACCCCCTTCACTGACCACAATCCTTTGCATCACTCCAGAAGAGAAGGCCATACACCACATCTGACAGGAGAGGCAAAAGAGCACAGCACACCCACCCACCCACCACCACCATCAACACCACCATCACACCATCACAAACCCCCAGCACACAACACACCTCACACATCATCACCACACCCCTGCACCCACACACCCCTGAACCCACAAACACCTCAACCCCCACACACCATGACATCACAAAAAATGCCCAAATTCACCGAGAGTGAGTTGACAGTCATGGTCAACGAGATTGTGAGAGTAGAGCCACAACTATTTGGTAGCCTGGTCCAACAGACACCATTAGCCACCAGGACCCAAATGTGCGAAAGGATAGTCCAAAGGGTGAATGCAGTAGGGGCCACCCCAAGATCCAAGAAGGAGATCATGAAGCGGTGGCATGATCTCAAGAGGGTTGTCAAGGAGAGGAGGAGCAAGAACTGGACGCTGGCAAACGCGACTAGCAGTGGCCCTCCCATCCCACCGAAGACATTCACACCATGGGAGGGGAAGGTGCTTGCCATCCTGCTTCCTGAGAGTCTCACAGGAGTAGCCCGGGGAGCGGAGGCTGTTAAGTACCGACACATGACTACCACCACAATGAGAATTACCTCCTTGCAATACCCAAACACCATTACACTGTCCATCCCCACCCAACATGTAGTACAGCCGTCCTGCTTAGGAGGCCTGTATGGGGGAGGGAGGTCTGTACAACAACTCACACCATAGCCCCTGGCCCACACCCCAGCAGCATGGAGGCCTCCCCCACCCAGGAGCAGGTGTCAGCCATTGCACTGTTCAACAAACAGACCAACAGGTTGGTAGCCATCTTCACTGGGAGGGTGTGTGTAGGAGGGAGGGAGGGCTGCACTACTACTACCACCATTCCCCCGGCCCACACCCCAGCAGCATGGAGTCCTCCCCCACCCAGGAGCAGGTGTCAGCCATTGCACCATTTAACAAACAGACTTACAGGTTGGTAGCCATCTTCACTGGGAGGGTGTGTGTGGGAGGGAGGGAGACCTGCACTACTACTACCACCATTCCCCTGGCCCACACCCCAGCAGCATGGAGGCCTACCCCACCCAGGAGCATGTGTCAGCCATTGCACTGTTCAACAAACAGACTAACAGGTTGGTAGCCATCTTGTATTGGAGCACTGTTTTGTGGTGGGAGGCCAGTCTCACTGCTCCCACCATTCCCCCTGGCCCACACCCCAGCAGCATGGAGCCCCCCCACCCCACCCAGGAGCATGTGTCAGCCATTGCACTGTTTAACAAATAGACTTACAGGTTGGTAGCCAACTTCACTGGGAGGGTGTGTGTGGGAGGGAGGGAGGCCTGCACTACTACTACCACCATTCCCCCTGGCCCACACCCCAGCAGCATGGAGTCCTCCCCCACCCAGGAGCAGGTGTCAGCCATTGCACTGTTTAACAAACAGACTTACAGGTTGGTAGCCATCTTCACTGGGAGGGTGTGTGTGGGAGGGAGGGAGGCCTGCACTACTACTACCACCATTCCCCCTGGCCCACACCCCAGCAGCATGGAGGCCTTCCCCACCCAGGATCATGTGTCAGCCATTGCACTGTTTAACAAACAGACTTACAGGTTGGTAGCCATATTCACTGGAAGGGTGTGTGTGGGAAGGAGGGAGGCCTGCACTACTACTACCACCATTCCCCCTGGCCCACACCCCAGCAGCATGGAGGCCTCCCCCACCCAGGAGCATGTGTCAGCCATTGCACTGTTCAACAAACAGACTAACAGGTTGGTAGCCATCTTGTATTGGAGCGCTGTTTTGTGGTGGAAGGCCAGTCTCACTGATCCCACCATTCCCCCTGGCCCACACCCCAGCAGCATGCAGGCCTCCACCACCCAGGAGCAGGTGTTAGCCATTGCACCCTGCACCCTCACCTAACAGGTACGTACCAACCGTAATTCTACACGAAGTGTGTGTGGGGGACCTGCATCCAGAAAACCAACAACAATTGCACGCAATGCATTGACATTTAACATGTATGACTCCATGATGTCCCTCTGCGCTATGAAATGTTACACGGTGTTGCCATAAATTGTACTACTGATGACTGCATATATAACTAGTGTACACACAGATGATGATACGCAGATGACACAAACACTGACCACTCCCCATCTACTCCACAGGTGATGAAGAACTCACTGCTGAGGACCACACCAACGACCAGCAGAGCCAGGCTCCACCCCCAGCACATGGACTCTCAGATGCAGACTCCCATGACAGTTTGGACGATGAGCTCCTGCCCGGCCCATCTGGTGTGCCACAGACCCAGAGGTCCCAGGTCCCCATCCTCCCCACCACCACCTCTGCTTCAACAACAACGCAGCAGACCCCTGCTGTCACGGCCTCTGCCTCCACCGCAACCGCCACCCCCACCACCGCCACTGCCACCAACACCACCAGTACCACCAATACCCCCTTCAGCACCCTCCCTGTCCCTAGGGATGACCATCCCACAGCAACACCTGTGGTGGGCAGGGAGAGAGTGCGTGGCCCCCCAGTGGTGAGGGAAGAGGTCCATGGCAGCAGAGCAGGTGGGAGGGCCAGGGTCATCACAAGACCTCGGGAGGAGTGGACACCATCGCTGGACCACTTCACCAGAGTTGTGCAGGCCTACCAAGAGGTCCAGGGACAAAGTGGCCGGTCTGATGAACTATTAAGTGAGCTCATCCTGCTGATGAGGTCCATCGATAACCGCCTGGGACAGATGGTGGACCTCATGGGCCAGCAAGTGGCGTTGCAGAGGGACAGGCCTGTGTCCCAACCACCACCTCCGTCCCCTCCTGTTATGCCGCAGGATGACAGTGCATCATCCTCCCCTGCGCCAACAGAGAGGGACGAGTCCCCTGACGCCGCTGGCCATTCAGCAGGCCCCCCACTGCCAAAAAGATCTAGGAGGAGTCCAAAGAAGAGCCTGGGAGTCTCCGGGGGCAAAGCACCTGCCACACCCAGTCACGGAGCCAGCCGTGAGGACAACCCTCTTCCCAACTGCATTCACTGTTTGGACTGTCTTTCCCCACATTGCCTTAGCAATGGCACCTCTCTGTTGGACTGGGTCACCACATCCATGTGGTATCTACTCTTGCATCTCATCGAACAGGACTGTCAACTCACTGCTCATTCCGCACCTTCATGTAAATATCACCGCACCAATCACATGTCCACTCCCAAAATAAAATACCTGACGCTCCAGATTTTGTGTAGTGAATTCTTCAGTGCAGTATTTACATTGTTGATAATGTCCATGATGTGTACAAATGATGTACAGTATGCAGGGCAGGAACCCTCTGTAGCACCTAGGGAGACACAACAGATCAACAGTCACTGGTTTCATTGAGGCAACACACACAGATTACTGCACAAAATATACCCAAGACATCATAGGCATACTAAACAATGTCCAGCAGGTGTGCACAAATACGGTCCAGCATACATCTCCATATGGAACGTCAATCTCACCAATACCACACATAGGTGACAGAACAGGTGCCTATCGGTTATATCCACGCATAGCCATTCACAACAACAGCAAACACACCAGACAATGTACAAGGTTTACCACATCAACCCCCATCAAGTGAAGTAGCGGTAGATGAGCTGCAGGCGCAGGTCTACTCCTTCCTCCTCACCAATGTCGTCATTACTGGACTCAGGTCCTTGAGCAGGTGGTTGCCTTGGTTCCTCACCATCGTCCAGGAGGAGGGGGACCCCCTTGTGGATGGCCAGGTTGTGCAGCATACAGCATACCACAACGATCTTGCACACCTTCCCAGGCGAGTATACCAGTGCACCTCCGGTCCTGTCAAGGCACCGGAACCTTTACTTCAGCAGGCCGAAAGTCCGCTCGATTACCCGTCGGGTCCTGCCATGGGCCTCATTGTAGCGGATGTCTGCTGGTGTCCAGGGATTCCGGAGTGGGCTCAACAGCCATGGCCTACTGGGATATGCTGAGTCACCTGTGAATGACAAACACACATTGCAATGTTGTACAGCCAGAGTGCAGCAAGTGACACACAGCACGCCATAGCAGTAGTGATACTCACCCACAATCCAGGCACGTTCGGGATGCAGATTCTCCATCATCCGTGGCACCATGCTGTTCCTCATGATGTACGAATCATGAGGTGAACCGGGATACTTTGCACAGACATGTGATATGGTCATGTCCGCAAGGCACACCACCTGCACATTTATGGAGTGGTAGTGTTTGCGGTTCCGATAAATGTGCTCCATCGCCTGCGGTGGCACCAGACCTACATGGGTGCAATCGATGGCACCGACTACATGTGGGATGCACCCAAGGGGATAGAATTCACCCTTAACGTCAGCCAATTCACATCCCCTGGGAAAATGTATGTAGCGATTGCGATATAGCATCATGGCCGCAAGAACATCCCTCAGCACCATGCTGAACATGAGTTGCGACATCCCCCCAGCGTTAGCCACGGTCTCCTGGAAGGAACCAGTCGCAAAAAAGTATAGTGCTGCCATCACCTTGTAGGTGGGTGTGAATGCCGTAGGATAGTGATGGCGAGGCTGCAGGTGGGGCTCCAATAGATCACACAGGATCTTCAATGTTGGTCTGTCCAGCCTGAATTTCCTGATGATTGCCTCATTCTCCATGTCCTCCAGCACTGTCAGGTGATGTAGGAGATTTGGCCTCCTCCTAGTTGTGGAGTAAAAGGAATATGTCAGTGACAAGCATCATGAGATGGGCATAGCACAAAGCATCAATGATGTCATGGGAAAACAACGAGTGCCAGAGAGTTCGCCCAACCCACCAGCGAGTCTACCGACAGCCCTCCCTCACAAGACCTCTGCGACAAACTCAGCACCTTTTTCACCACAAAATCAAGAGCATCTACAACAACTTCGACGAAGACAACCAACACACTGAACCCTCACCAACCACCCCGACACCCGGAAACCAGCGATTGATGACTGGACAGCCCTCACCACCAAAGACACACTGAAGACAATGAAGTCAATCCACTCAGGGGCCCCCACGGACCCCTGCCCCCACAACATCTTCAACAGAGCCGCTGACACCATCGCACCCATGCTCTGCCACATCATAAACCGCTCCCTGGCCACCGCCTCGTTCCCCGACAACTGGAAACATGCCGAGGTCAACCCCCTCCTAAAAAAACCCTCAGCGGACCCCACCGACCTCAAAAACTACAGACCCATCGCCCTGCTCCCTTTCCCAGCGAAAGTCATCGAGAAAACCATCAACAGTCAACTCGCCACATTCATTAAAGAACACAACATCCTGGACTCCTCCCAATCCGGCTTCAGAAAAAACCACAGTACGGAAACCGCCCTCCTCGCCGCAACAGATGACATCCGCACCCTACTGGACAAAGGAGAAACAGTAGCCCTCATCCTCCTAGACCTATCAGCGGCGTTCGACACAGTCTCCCACCGCACCCTAATACGCAGACTCTACGACGCAGGAATCCAGGACAAGGCCCTCGACTGGATCTGCTCCTTCCTCTCCGGCAGGACGCAACAGGTCAGACTCCCCCCTTTCCTCTCAGACCCCACACCTACCACCTGCGGAGTCCCCCAGGGCTCCTCCCTCAGCCCGACGCTCTTCAACGTCTACATGGCTCCACTTACCCCCATCGTCAGAACCTACGGACTCAACATCGTGTCATACGCAGATGACACCCAGCTCATCCTCTCCCTATCCAACGAGCCCAACACCGCCAGACGCAACTTTCGAGAAGGCATGGAAGCCGTCGCCAAATGGATGAAAAACAGCTGCCTACAACTAAACACCAACAAAACAGAAGTACTCATCATGGGCCCAAACCCCGACGCCTGGAGCGACACCTGGTGGCCCACCGCCCTCGGAAACCCGCCAACCCCCACAGACCACGCACGCAACCTGGGAATCATCCTGGACTCCGAGCTCAAAATGGACCGCCAGATCAACTCTGTCTCATCTCCCTGCTTCCACACCCTCCGCCTCCTTCGTAAGACCTTCAAATGGATCCCCCTCGAACACGCCCCGGTCACCGGCAGACTCGACTACGGCAACGCACTCTACGCCGGAATAAACAAAAACCACATCCGCAATCTACAGAACATCCAGAACACCGCCGCAAGACTGGTCCTCAACCTGCCAAAACACTGCCACATCTCCCAGCACCTGCGCACACTCCACTGGCTCCCCGTCGAGGTGAGAATCACCTTTAAGATGCTCACCCACGCACACAAGGCCCTCCACGGCACCGGACCAGCATACCTGAACATCCGGCTCAAATTTCACGCACCCCAAAGGACCCTACGATCAGCCCAGCTCTCCTGCGCACAGGTCCCCTGCACCAGAAAGACCAAATCGGGAGGCTGCTCCTTCTCTTTCCTCGCGGCCAAAGCATGGAACGCCCTTCCGCTCCACCTCAGACAGACAGCATCACTCCCCATCTCTGCAAGAAACCTCAAAACCTGGCTCTTCGACAGCCCCCCTCCTTATTGGAATGGAACCTGCACCCCCCCCCCACCCCTAGCGCCTTGAGACCATTACGGGTGAGTAGTTGCGCTTTAACAAACTCCTGATTGATTGATTGATTGAGAGATGCATGGCACATCAGGTTACATGGCTGGCCAATAGCTACACACAGAGGGCACGCCTCTCCAGTGACAATACACAAGTGCCACAAACACATCGGGGGCTGTGAATGCGGATACAATGGATGAACAATTCACATGTGCAGACAAGGTGCAGCAAGAACCGCCAATGTATTGTGACTTACCATGTCTATCATACCCATCTGCTGTACCTGCCACACCTCAATGCATCATGTAAAGTGGGCACACAGTCATCAACACAATGATCACAGTAGCAGGGACACTTCCGGTTGTGTGCATGAGCAGTTGTAAATGCACAAAACTGGTACGATACAATGCAGTGACACCAGCCAGGTCAAGGTCTGCACTGACCCACGACACATTAAACGTCACAACATCATTTACACCAGCTGAAGTCTGTCAATCATCATCAGCCATCAAAGTTCTCACAAAAATGGCTGAACCACAGGCCAAAGTGTCTCACACTGAACGTGCGTCCACCTGTGGATGACATGGCTGTGTGGCATTGTGTGTACAATGATGTGCCCTTCACCATGTTGCAACAGGGTGCTGATACAGTGTTCTGGATTGACATACACAGCAATGGGTACGAAAATGGCAGTACCTACCGCCGGTCCCCGGCGGTGTCACCCCAGCACCACCCCCTTCACAAGTGGTGTAGCCATTGGCATATGATTTACAAAAAGGGGGTGGTGATGAACAGAGTGTCTGAGTTAAACAGACCACTCTTACCCAGTCCAAAGATCAGGGCTTGATCCATCACCGTTATTTATCTCACTGCCCCATCCCAGCTCAGAACCTGGCTATATGCAAATCAGTCTGTCCCTGGCCCAGTGCATCATGGGAACAGGGCAGACTAAACTACCAAGCCAATTCTTCACCAGAAAGGAGACAAGCTACCGGGGACCGGTTTCTGGCATTTCAGCCGTCTTCGGCCCGGCTTGCTTGAATCCTGATGGAGCAGTGAGAAAGGGACTCATGTCTGAGTATACCCTGCCACACCTATAGTGGCCAAAAACGATTTACAAAAAGGGGGTGGTGATCAACAGAGTGTCTGAGTTAAACAGACCACTCTTACCCAGTCCAAAGATCAGGGCTTGATCCATCACCGTTATTTATCTCACTGCCCCATCCCAGCTCAGAACCTGGCTATATGCAAATCAGTCTGTCCCTGGCCCAGTGCATCATGGGAACAGGGCAGACTGAACTACCAAGCCAATTCTTCACCAGAAAGGAGACAAGCTACCGGGGACCGGTTTCTGGCATTTCAGCCGTCTTCGGCCCGGCTTGCTTGAATCCTGATGGAGCAGTGAGAAAGGGACTCATGTCTGAGTATACCCTGCCACACCTATAGTGGCCAAAAACGATTTACAAAAAGGGGGTGGTGATGAACAGAGTGTCTGAGTTAAACAGACCACTCTTACCCAGTCCAAAGATCAGGTCTTGATCCATCACCGTTATTTATCTCACTGCCCCAGCCATTGGCATATGGACATGTGTATATGTCAGTAGGTATGCTCCGCCGCATGAGTCGCAGTACCTACTGCCGGTCCGCGGCGTTGTGACCCCAGCACCACCCCCTTCACAAGTGCGGTAGCCATTGGCATATGGACATGTGTATATGTCTATGGGTATGCTCCGCCGCATGAGTTGTGGTACCTACCGCCGGTCCTCAGCGGGTGTGACCCCAGCACCACCCACTTCACAAGTGCAGTAGCCATTGGCATATGGACATGTGTATATGTCGGTGGGTATGCTCCGTCGCATGAGTCGCGGTACCTACCGCCGTTCCCTGGCGGTGCGTCACCGCTGTAAATCATTGCATACAGCCAATTGCAGCGATGTTCGCGGTGGCATGATGCAGATTCGAAAATCGCGGAAGGTGTGCTCCGCTACCGCGGAGGCGGCCATTGGATGCTTTTGAATGATGCACCATCGCGGTAGCGCACCCCGGGCACCCGCGGTGAGTCACCACCGTGGAGCATTGCATACAGCCAATGGCAGCGATGATCACGGTGGCATGATGTAGATTTGAAAATCGCAGAAGGTGTGCTCCGCTACCGCGGAGGCGGTCATTGGATGCTTTTGAATAAGGCAGACCCGGACAACCAATTGTGGCAGCTTTTAAGCTTCCAAACGACCCCAGGGGGCTATAAATCTGTGGGAGTGAGCCTCACATTTCCACTGCTCACAGAGCCTGCTGCCTGGGACCCTGTCCTGCTGCTGCCCCAAGAGCCTGCTGCCTGTTACCCTGTCCTGCTGCTGCCTCAAGAGCCTGCTGCCTGGGACCCTGTCCTGCTTCTGCCCCAAGAGCCTGCTGCCTGGGACCCTGTCCTGCTGCTGCCTCAAGAGCCTGCTGCCTGGGACCCTGTACTGCTGCTGCCTCAATAGCCTGCTGCCTGGGACCCTGTCCTGCTGCTGTCCGAAGAGCCTGCTGCCTGGGACCCTGTCCTGCTGCTTCCTGAAGAGCCTGCTGTCTCGGACCCCTCACAACTCACTTCCGCCACAGGTCTGCCATATCCACAGGGATGTCAAGAACAGATAAGATCCGTGCCAGTCCATTCACGAGTGAGGAGCTGGATGTCCTTGTGGACGAGGTGCTGGCACAGTACCCACGTCTGTTCGGTGGTCCCAATGTTGTGGTAAGTCACCATGAAGGAAGCTGTGGGGCAGGGTGGTGTCAGACGTGTAGTCGTGATGCTGCAGTATATGATTGGGGTTGTGGGGTGATGGCAAACACTGACAGACAAGCTGTCTCCAGGTCGAGGAAGTGTGTGTGTTGCAATGTGACTCTCTCCTAGGCCTGTACTCGTATGTGTGAGTGGGGTGTGTTACATTGTCGGGCATACAGAACCAACGGTTGTTAGCCTTTTAGATGCCAGGACAGTGAATGCTTGTGAGGACATTTCAGGGTGCCCCTGTAGTCAGAGTCAGTGTGACCCACAGAGTAGGTTCAGTGGCTGCACAGCCAAACGTTGAACATCAGCCAACTTACCTGCTACAGTTGCTTCTCACTGAATAGTAGATATGCCCCATCAGTGCCCTGTACAATTTCTGAAGTACACACTGCTGTCGATGCATTTGTGTTGAGGCATCATGCATTTGTGTGATTATCATGGAGACTAGGAACCATAATGTGTGCATGCATTCACTGATGTTTCTGCCAGGCAGAGTGAGGGTACCCCCAGTTCTGGAGGGAGGGAGGTCACTGTGAGTCCTGAGTCAGTGTCAGGCTGCTGTACTGATAGATGCTGACATCTGACATTGTGTAATTGTTCATTTGCCCTTCTTTACTCTCTTACCTGCAGCTCAAGGTACACCAACGTAAGGCCGTGTGGAGGGCCATAGCAGCAAAGGTGCGAGCCCTGGGGGTATCAAACAGACGACACACACACTGTCACAAGAGGTCGGACGACATCAGCCGGCTGGCTAAGCAAGTGGCAGAGATGACCTTGGGGATGCTACCACGCACAGGGCGTTTGGCACGGCGTAGCATGACTCCGCTGATGGGACGCATACTGGCAGTGACCAATCCAGACCTGGATGCACGTCTGAAGGGGCATCAGCAGCAAGACAGAGATGGTGAGCATCTGAGGAGGGAGAGTTTGTCTGGGAGTAGATGCATGTGTACAGGGCCTGTGGCAGCGAGCACACATGTGTTGTGCGTGTGTTGCCATGCTGTGATATGTGATGTGAGTGGAGACTGTGATGTGTGCCTGTATGAGGAATTGGGCCACCATGGCCTTACTGTGCTGCTCCTGCCTGCAGTTCTCAATCCTTGACAGATTTTTTGTGTCCACATGGTCACTCTTCATTGGGATGGTGTGGGGAGTCCATATTGTGGCGAACTGCAGTGTCCACTTAATGAGTGTGACACCATGTCTGTCTACTTTGCATGCACCATGATGGTTGAAGCCCACACATCCGACGGCAATGTGAACCATGATTGGCACATGGTGATTGCAATTGCCTAGTTGGTATTGTGGCATGTGTAGTTAATACAGGTGTGTGTGGTCCCCTCTGGTTCCCTGTAGGGCTGTCAGTGGTGATGTGTGTTGTGGCCACATCATGTCCATGGAGCAGGTCAATGTGTGCTGGGGGCACACCATCCATGGACAGGGTGTAGTGCTGTGTGGCATCGACATGCCTCACTCCTGGCTGTTTGTCTGCATGACAGGCACTTTTGTGGTCTATGTAGGCTGTAGCTGCACAGTGATTGCAGGGTGTGGTGGTTAACATGTAGCTCTAGGCCTCTACTGTGCTGCATTGATCTGAAATCGTGGTACCAGATGATGACACTTACACAACTCTGTTTCTCTCACTAATGCAGAATCGCAAGACACCACGGCGGAACATGATCCATAAACAAGTGGTGGTGAGACCAGCACGACAGAGGCAGCGGAGGCAAGTGAGACTGAGCCAAGTGACACTGAGCACACCTGCGCTCCTGAGGGTGACAGGAGTATGCATGAGGAATCCGTGGCTGAGACACAGAGTACCTCTTCATCTGATGCCAGTGGGGATGCATCCCTGTCAGGGGATGGGGAGTCTGCTGTAGCATCTGACACCCAGCGGCCACTGCCCAGCCTCCCATCCACTTCCTCTGGTGCTGGCCGTATCCGTGTTACTAAAAGGGGATGTGTAACATTCACATATGGCACCACTGCCCCTGCACCTGTCCCCCCTGGTGCCCTCAGTGCAGAGTGCGTAGAGCTCCTGCACCAACTTTGCGTGAGCCAGACCGCCCTGCTCAATGTCTTCAGTGCCCACGAGAACAAATTAGGACAGGTGATTGCATTCATGGAGGGCATACACTCTGACGTGGGTGGGCTACACTGTACAGTCCAGGCATTGTCAGCCACAGTCACATCAGCCCTCCAACAGGCACATGCTCCCATTGCAGCTCAGGTGCCTGTGACGACCACCCATTCAGTGGCCACATCAGATGACAGTGACCGCTTACGTCACCAAACGATACAACACTAGGAGCACAGCTCAGACCCAAACCAAACAATCCCGTCCACAGACTCCATCCCCAAAGAAGAGCAGGGACCCCCTAATATGCACAGACAAGGTAAAGTCACAGAAGAGCAAGGCCAGAAGATCATTATGGCAGACATCAGGCTCACATGCTGCAGAGGCATCACCAGAAATTGACTCACCTATGCCCACAGAGGATGTGTGGCATGTCATGGCTACTAATGTTGTATTGCTACATCTATGCAATATGTGAATAAGTACAGTTACTTATGGTGTGTGTTTACTCAGTCTCCTTGCTGATTAAAGTCCTTTTCTTGTTTGCATTTGCTTGACTGTGTACCATGCTCTATTTTTCAGTTCAACATTGCATGGCTCTTTGTAGCCATCTGATTTTTAGACAGGGGTGACAGGGTCTTCAGTCCATTCCGGCCCTACAGAGGTTGTACTCTGTGATGGCTATTTTAGAGGCCATGCAGTTATCTTGTTGGTGATTTGCTATTGTTCCGTACACTGGTCACAGGTCATGTTGGGGGACAGCGGCAGCACAGGGTGTGCTGCTGTTCAGAGGTTTTTTAGCTGGCTGTGATGTCATGAGGTATGTGTGTGTTTTCCTTTCTGTATTCCAGGGCGTGTGTGTGTGGTCATCTTGTGTTGGCCCTTAGTCCTGGTGGCATGGCTTACATGACATGTGTGGTGTTGGGTCTAGCAGAGGTGTGCAGTGTGAAGGGTGTAAGTTTGTAGTGTATGTATGTGTGCCCCTGTATAATGTGAGAGACACATGTGTCAGCCAGGAGTTGTATGCCTGTTGTTTGTTTTGTCTTGCCCTGTGTGGATGATTATATGCAATTGTGTGGGCTGTGGGGCGTGCACTGGTGTTGTGTGTTCCTTGTCAGCCAATCCTGCAGTGCCTGTGTCCCTGGTTGTGTGTTGCGTGTTGCAGTGTGTGTGTATTGTGCTTGTTGTTACAGTGCTTGTTTGTGTGCATGGGGGTGCACGGGATAAGCACCCGGCCTGTGACTAGCTCGGGTGGGGTACAGTGTGGTTTGGGGTGGTGTGTCCCTGTGATGTTTGTGCCCTGCCCATGCCTTGGTGTGGCCCTGCCTTCTGTATAGTGCGCATGTGTTGACCGCGGCGGTGACGTGCCCGTGACCGGGACGTTGCTGCTGATTGGTGGACGGTGTGTGTTCCGGATGCTGTGGGGTGCCTTGTTGTGAGCTGGGTGATGTGTGGGTGCCCATGTGGATGTGTTGTGCCCCCCAGCAGGATACCTGTGTGGTGCTTGGGCCCTGTGTCAGCATGTGTGTTGTGTGGTGCATATGTGTAGTGGCGTACCTGCGGCGGCGTCCGCGACGGCCCATCTGGCGATAGTGTTGCAGCAGGTACATGACCGGATGCATGTGGAGTGCTGGGTCCATGGGGTTCATGTCGGGTCTCGGCGTTCGTGCTCCGCTGTCAACTTTCCGCCTGCTTCTGCTGTGCGGTGTCTCCGCTGCGTTGCGTCTGCTTGTTTGGGCCATTCTAATTTGTCGAGCGGGGCGGACGTCATCGTGCGCGGCGGAGGGTCTCGATTGCCTCCCGCCACCGCGGTGGCGGGCGCACTCTGACGGTGGTGCGCGGCGCTCCTCGGTGGACGGGATATGACCTGTGTTTACCTATCCTAATGTTGCAGTCGTGAGTTCCGCTGCTTGCGGGTGGTAAATGCTGTTTTTCCGCCCCGCCACCACCACGGTGGTGCCACCGCCCAACATCCTAATGGTCCCCCTAGTGTCCAGCACCTACCTCAATTAAATGTAGTTTGGAGTGGGAATAGTAATTTAAATAGGTTCAGTGTCCAGCACCTACCCTAATTAAAAGTAGATTGGAGTTGGAATAGTAAATTAAATAGGTTCAGTGTCCAGCACCTACCTTAATTAAATGTCGATTGGAGTTGGAATAGTAAATTAATTATGTTTAGTGTCCAGCACCTACTTCAATTAAATGTAGATTGGAGTTGGACTAGTAAATTAAATAAGTTCAGTGTCCAGCACCTACCCTAATTAAATGTAGATTGGAGTTGGAATAGTAAATTAAATAGGTTCAGTGTCCAGCACCTACCCTAATTAAATGTAGATTGGAGTTGGAATAGTAAATTATTTATGTTTAGTGTCCAGCACCTACTTCAATTAAATGTAGATTGGAGTTGGAATAGTAAATAATTATATTTAGTGTCCAGCACCTACCTCAATTAAATGTAGATCGGAGTTGTAATAGTAAATTAAATAGGTTCAGTGTCCAGCACCTACCCTAATTAAATGTAGATTGGAGTTGGAATAGTAAATTAAATAGGTTCAGTGTCTAGCACCTACCCTAGTTAAATGTAGATTGGAGTTGGAATAGTAAATACTTATGTCTAGTGTCCAGCACCTACCTCAATTAAATGTAGATTGGAGTTGGAATAGTAAATTAATTATGTTTAGTGTCCAGCACCTACCCTAATGAAATGTAGATTGGAGTTGGAATATTAAATTAAATAGGTTCAGTTTCCAGCACCTACCCTCATTTAAAGTATATTGGAGTTGGAATAGTAAATTAAATAGGTTCAGTGTCCAGCACCTGCCCTAATTAAATGTAGATTGGAGTTGGAATAGTAAATTAATTATATTTAGTGTCGAGCACCTACCTCAATTAAATGTAGATTGGAGTTGGAATAGTAAATTAATTATGTTTAGTGTCCAGAAACTACCTCAATCAAATGTAGATTGGAGTTGGAATAGTAAATTAATTATATTTAGTGTCCAGCAACTACCTCAATTAAATGTAGATTGGAGTTGTAATAGTCAATTAATTATGTTTAGTGTCCAGCATTTATTTTAATGAAATGTAGATTGGAGTTGGAATAGTAAATTAATTAGGTTCAGTGTCCAGCACCTACCTCAATTAAATGTAGATTCAAGTGTGAATAGTAAATTTAAAAAAATATTTCAGTATAGTTATTTACATTTTTTAATATCTATATATAAACATTTGTCAATAAACAATATATTGGTAGTAATATTTTTTAATAGGTAGTAGACAAAAATTGCACAGTTTTCGAAAAATAATTTTTTTAAATATTCATACAGTACATAAATCAAATAAAACATTTTTTATGAATGAATGTATAACATTTTTAACAAATAAATATAAATATTTTTTTTAATTTAAACAAAATATTTGGTTTTTGTATAGTTGTTGAGTGAAGTACATTTTAGGTACATATAAACAATATAGTAAATGAAAATATATTTAACATTAGAATATATATAGTGCATACAGTTGGAAAACATGTATTTGCATTTCAACATTTTTATTCCTGTACATTTTATCACATTTTTAATATATAAATTTAGGGGTAGATTATGATGGCCGTGAATACGCATCTTCCGGGCAGTTGGAAGCCACCGCCGGCCCGGAGGATGCGGATTCACCGCCACGGTGACAGAAAACACCTGCCGCCAAATTAGGATGGCGGTGGGATGGCGTTGGGAACAGCGGCGGACTGCAGGTCCGTCCGCCGCTGATCCGCGGGATGATGAGCTCTATTTGGTGGCGGTGTCTGCAAGACACCGTCAGCTAAATTAGGATGTGTGGTGAGACATGCTTTTCCGTGGCGGCTTTTCCGCCGTGGAAAAGCATGTGGAATTTTGCTTCTGGGGCCCCTTGCTGGTCCCCAGGGTGAAGGGGGGGTGCATATGGGGGGTACCTATGGTACCCCCCAGCATTTGCATGTACAAAGCGGCAGGCACCGCGCGGTGCCTGCAGTTTTGTGCATGCAAATGGAAAGCATGCATATTTAACCTTGCGGCGGGTGCTGCTTAAAGCAGCATCCGCCGCAATGTTAAATATGCAGGATGTGACCGCCAGGGTGCCGGTCACTTCCTAATTTGCACAGAGTGACCGTCGCTGCCCCTGTGGACGGTCCCTCCACCTCGGGGGTGGCGGACGGACGCTGGTCCGTCCGCCATCCTAATAGGCCCCTTAGTGCCGAAAATATGTTATACATGTTGATATAGTTTACAAGAACAAGATTGCTATCATATATTGTTTATATTATACTAAACAAATTTTCTTTAAAACATTTTTGAATTATAATATCTGTTACATTTTTAAATGTTATTAATATCAATAATGTATTATTAATATTAATAATTTTTAAATGTTTGTACATTTTTTTAACAAAATACATAAAAAGTATACATTGTTTTTAGCATTTTTTAACACACATCTTTTTTATAAATATAATAATAAATATTATAGTATAATAATATATAATTTTATATTTTTATAATATATGAATATAATAAAATATATTTCTTTAAATCATACATAAATTACATAAATTTGGAAAAATAATTTAATAAAGTTTTTCAAAATTTTTAAATGTTAAATACATTTTTTAGTCATTTATTTAACTATTTCTGTGGTGATATTATTTGGGTCTTTTATTTTGTAACCGCTCGTAGTCTTTTTGGGTCATTTGGGAAGATTCAAGCTTGCGGTTGGAAGCTACTTCGCGTCTGAGAAGGTAAGCGTTCTATTCTTTATATTATATTATAAGTATGTTTGGAAGCTAGTAGTTTGTTATTTAGGGTTTGTGGACTTGTGCATTAGGAGTTAGATTATTTGTAGTTGGTTATTTACTTTTTTATTTTTTTGCTGCATTTTCTCGATTTACGGCCTAGTTGGAGTTATTGTGTTTTTGTGTATTTAGGGGCCGATTATGATGGCGGACGGACCTGAGTCCGTCCGCCACCCCGAAGTAGGAGGGACCGTCCGCAGGGGCAGCGGCGGTCCCTCCCTGCAAATTAGGATGTGACCGCCACCCTAGCGGTCACGTCCTGTATTTTTTAACATTGCGGCGGGTGCTGCTTGAAGCAGCACCCGCCTCAATGTTAAAAATGTAAGCTGTGCATTTGGTGCCTGCCGCTTTGTGCACGCAAATGCAGGGGGGTTCCATAGGTACCCCCCATGTGCACCCCCCATCCCCCCTTCACCTCTGGGAGCCCGCAACGGGCCCCCAAACAAAAATCCGTATGCCTTTGCACGGCGGAAATGCCGCTGTGTAAAGGCATAGTACTCCAGACATCCTAATATGGCTGGCGGTGTCTGATAGACACCGCCAGCCATGTTAGTGCTTTTCCGCCGCGGTCGCCTTCCGACCGCGACGTAAAAGCTGCGGACGGAATGCCAGACCCACCAGCCATTCTAATATGGCGGTGGGTCTTTCGAGGCTCCACGGCGGTTTTCCCGCATCCACCGGGCCGGGAAAACCGCAATCATAATAGGCCCCTTAGGTACTGTTTGTGTTAAATATGTATGTAATGGTGATTAATAACGTATGGTTTTAATTTTTTTGTGGGTGGGAATGTTTATTTTTCTATTCTAGGTTTTTTGATACAGCATTTTCGTTTTCAGAACTTTTTAATGTTTTTATTTAAAGGAAGTGTGTTTTAGTTGTTTCAACTAATATTTATTTTACACTTCCTTTATTTTTTGGGTTTCCTGGAGCGTTTCTTATTATTTTTTAACTTATTTTTATTTATTTCTTTATTTTTGTAACTTTTATTTTAGCATTCAGTAGAAATACAAGCATGGGCCTACAACCGCTGGGGCCGGCCGCTAGACAAATTAAAATTCGTTGATATCACAATACGACACAGCTCATCAGCCGACAACCCAAAGGTCCGGCAGCGATTCAGAGTAAAACTTGTATTGGAATGCATAGTTGGATTTCAGAATAAGACAGAGGTTTCATTTTATATTATATAAGCGAGGATCAGGTACCATAAAATCAAACAGGAGAATGCGGGGGGCAGGGTGAGAAACAGGATATACATGTAATGACCACTATAATGGAGAGTTGGCGCCAGAGCATATAGGTCGGTACAAAAGAACACACAATATACATTTCCATGTTGCGCCAATACTCGAGGCCTGCCCGCCCATAAATCAGGATATCATAAAAGCAAAAGCACGAAGTACAAGCATACAATAAGAATCCGAATGATTCGTAGCTATACTGACCCTACAAGAAAGAAAGAGAAAGAAGAAAGGCCATAGAAAATAAAAAAGGCAAAATAAACCCCCCCCTCCAGCCCCCCACCCTGCCCCCCGCAAATGGCTACAGCCTAACCCCACTAGCAGCGTGCCTGTCACCCCTAACAACTAAAACCCCAAAGGGAAGGAAAAAAAAGAACGGAGGAGGGCATATCCATGTGGGCTCCCAGCACCTTTAGACCCCCCCGCCTGAAACAGCCACCCCCATCACTAAAAGACAAACTTATGACAGCAATGTAGAGAAATTAGAGGGTACTGTGAGACACCGCCCAGCCTCTTAGAGCAAACAGTTGCAGGTCCAACACTTGTAAAAGCCATGCCAACCCATCCCGATCCAGCCGATCTCAACCTTGGCCCTTCCGAACGAAAACGCGAACCCCTTCCAGCGAGACCCAAAGGCACACAAAGAAGCAATAAAGAAAAAAAGAGTCAGCAGAAATCATCCCATGGCTACCAGCAGGCAGTGAGTCCTCAGGAACTGTAGATGCAGACGAACTCTCCCTCCGAGATGAACAGTCCCAATGTGTCTTGAACAGGAGTCGTAGCGTCGCCAGGAAAGGAGAAGATGACCACAAAATGGATGGAAAGTCACAGACAAAAGTCTCCGGGAGGGGAACGCCTGACGATATCTCCAAAGCCGGTAGTGGTGGAAAGTTCAGCAATACCATGCCATCCTCGGAAACACCGTCCACCAGGGCACCATCCGATGGTTCCAGTACTCGTTTCTTCACGGGGTTCTCGCACGGAGTCAAAATGGTCGCTTTTTGAAAGGTTGCAGAATCCCGTTTCAACAATAAGGCCTGGCCTGGTTCCACCAGGAGCATTTCAGATAGGCGCATGTCCAATTTGCTCAATAAAGTATCCACATGTGAGCGGAATGCCCAAAGTTCTGCCAGTATTAACCTCAGCGATGGCTCATGCACCGTTCGATCCATATTCTCGTGCTCGATATCAAGCATTATCACCTCCCCGGGTGAATCCGGCATTCTCGGGGGGGACAGACAGGATCTCAAACGTGCAAACGCGAAGGGTGACCAGTCTTTGTTCGCAACCAGGTCCACCCAGTTAAGGCCGCAGGCCTGTGACCCCGAACCACCGAACCCCGGCGGGTGGAAACCGGGTCCGCAGGATGGGGGTCCCAACCCGCAGCCAGCAGCACGCAGACTCACTCTTCCGTCGATACTGAGCAATGAAAACGATCGCCACCAAATCCGGGCTGAAACAAAGCCTCCACTCCGGTCGACCGGGCCCAGCCTGAGTCTCCTGGCCGATGTTGTTGCACTACAGCCCGGCTGTGAAAGTACTCCAGGCCCCGGCTTCACCGCTGGAGCAGGCCGCAAACTTAAACTCAATGCAACTCCGTCAAACAAGCCGATAAAAGTTTCCGGATTTCACCATCAGAGTGTGGGACAGTTCATGCACACAGAGACCAGGCGTTGAGTCAGGATAACATGCAGGATATCGCAGCGGGTTACGAGGGTCGACGGAGCCGGGAGCCTAGGCAGCCATCTTGCTTGCTGACGAAGCTCCTCCCTTTTTCGGGTTTTTGATGGATTATGGATTTTCGATTAATTTGGATGTTCGATGGATTTGGCACAGTTGTATTTTTGCATTTTATTGTTTTTTTTTATCTTGTGGATTTATTACTACCTGGATTATTTTGGACCATTTGGATTTGCTATTTACGTTACTGTGAAAGGTAAGTGATTTTATATATTTTTTTTGTGGGTTGGGAAATGTTCTAATTTTATTCAGTTTTTGTTTAGTTAGATATTTATTTTGTCTATATATTTTTAGACATTTAAATGTATTAGACAAAATAAATATGTAATCATTAGTAAAGGAAATGTGTTTGTTTATGTTTTAGGGATTTTTAGGATTAATTTTTAGTTTATATGGTTTGTGTTGTTAGATTAGTGTTTTGGCAATCATTTTTAGGTATTCTAGTCCTCTTGTTGTATGATAAAGTTGTACTTGTAGTAAATATTGGTACTTTTGGGCAGTTTGTCGTGATAGTTTAGGTTTTAATTGTAAGACAGATTGCTCCATTCTTAATTCTTGAAAACTTTGTTCTTTTTGTATTGCCATTAGGAGTTTGTGTAGTGTAGGAGTTGTTTGGCCAGTTGAAGACATGAAGGCATTATGCCAACCCTCCACTGCGTTGTTTGTTTTGGCTTTATGGTTTAGGGTTGGTAGATATACATTCCACCAAGGTATTTGGAATTTTGTTTGGCTTCTGTGGCCTGACCTGTGTAGTCTCCCCACCCAGGTGTCCTCGAAATATTCGAGAAGTGGAGCTAGTTTTTGTTCATTTTTTGTACAGAAAGGACTTTCTATTAAAAGGTTATAGTGCTCAGTCACATTGGTGATTGGCACGTATGCTAGGGCTATCAGGTGTTTTATTTGGTATGCAAATGTGATATTGGTTGCATATTCAACACTAAGGGGTCGATTTCGATGGCGGTGAATCTGCATCCTCCGGGCCGGTGGAAGCCACCGTCGGCTCGGAGGATGCTGATTCACCGCCGCTGCACAGAAAATACCCCTTGCCAGATTATGATGGCGGTGGGATCAGCGGCGGACAGCAAGTCCGTCCTCCGCTGATCCGAGGGGTGTGGACCGCAATATGGTGGTGGTGTCTGCAAGACACCGCCAGCCACATTAGGATGTGTGCAGAAACATGCTTTTCCACTGCAGCTTTTCCGCCGTGGAAAAGTATGTGAACCTTCCCTTCTGGGGGCCCCAGGGTGTTGGGGGGTGGGGTGGTACACATGGGGGGTACCTATGGTACCCCCTGCAGTTGCATTCACAATGCGGCAGGCACCGTGCGGTGCCTGCCGCTTTGTGCATGCAAATGCACAGCATGCACTTTTATCTTTGCGGAGGGTGCTGTTTCAAGCAGCACCCGCCGCAATGTTAAATATATGGGATGTGACCGCCAGGGTGGCGGTCATATCCTAATCGCAATGGAGGGAACGCCGCTGCCCCTGCGGACGGTCCCTCCACCTCGGGGTGGCGGACAGACGCAGGTCCGTCCGCCATCACAATCGACCTTTAACACCATCGATGCTAGTGTTATTTTCCTCCTGTGCTGAACTATGATAATTCCCATTGTTCATGACGAGCTCAGCTCGTCATGAGTGTATGGAGGTGTACATCATGACGAGCTGAGCTCGTCATGAGCGTCCAAGGAGTTAAGTGTTGATTTTTGCAAATGTCTCCATAGACATTGGTTAAAGTGGAAGTAACATCCTTGTATGGATGTGTGAGGATATATTTTAAGGATGGAATTTATTATGGCTTGTTGAAAGTCTATTATTATTTTTAGGGGAAAGAAGTCTGTTGTTTCTTCTTTTATTTTGTTCAATATTTCTGTATATGTTAAAGTTTGTTTGTTTGGTAACAAACAATAGATAAGTGGTATGCAAGTATTATTGTATTGTCCATGTATGGTATATAATTGATAGAATGGTTTAGGGCATATAGTAAATATGCTATCCATCATCCATGTTTTTTTATGTTGTTTATTGTAGCAAACATTATTATCCTTTTACCTTTATTGTTGTTATCGTAGAAGATAAAAGGTTCATCGTTATGAGTTATGGTGAGGTCAGGTGGAATTATTACCTTTCCAAAAGTTTTAGGTGTTGGTATTGTTGGTCTTGTGGATTTTTTGTTCTAGCTATGGTTCTTTTTATAGAAGCTATTGTTGGTAATTGACCTCTTGCTTCTCTAGGTACTCTAGGTAGTATTTCTTTAAGTATTACACTTGTTGGTAGTTCTGAGGTGCTGCTTATTTCCTTAAAAGTTTCTATAGTAGATCTAACCTCTATTTCTGAGATATTAGGTGGATGGTTGTTTTCAGTTGTATTAATTACACTTGATTCTCTGGTTGTTGCACGCCCATAACATTTGTTTGAGCAATACTTACTACATTTCCAGTTTACTTTAAGGTCTTTTTGTTTTTCATGAGTATAAATATATCCCATATAGCATAACAAAAATGTTCCTTTCTGAGATGTAATACATTTTGCCTCTTCAGTCATTGTCTGTTTCTTAAATCTAGAAAGGATGTATTAAATATTATTAGAAAATGTATTTATAATATAGGAATAATTAATAATATATGTACCTTTGTTAGGTACTTACCAATTATAATTTAGTTGACTTTCAATGTAGATGTTGTCTATTTTGGTTGATGCTGTTCTGTATTGTAGTGGTCTGTGGAAAGAAATGTAAGTATATTTTAGTGAATGTTTACATGTGTATTTTGGTTAAACATTTTGTAGTGTACTATATTTTATTATTAAAAAGTTATATATTTTTTTAATTAAATACAGGTTTAAAAATATATATATATTTTTATAGTTAAGATAAATATTAACATTCTTGTGTTTTTAAGAGAAATAATAGTACATGTGCATGTCTTATATACTTACCAAGTGTTCGTTATTTGTTGTTCAATGTTGATTTTTTCTTGATATATTGCTGCTTTTCCTTTTTAAGTTGTCTGTGGAAAGAAATAAAAGTATGTTTAATATTTTGTTTTGTATTTATATGTGAAGTTTGCTTTTTTAAAAGAAGCTTTTTAGATTTTCTTACTTTTAAACATGTGTTTACATTTTTAAACAATTTTGAAAGTAAAATAGGAGTTTCTTAGATGCTTATAACATTTGAGCAGTTTCTATAGCTTTTTCATAGTGTTTAAAAAATACATTTAGTATACTTACATTTTCAGTTGGTTGCTTTAGTTTGTAGAAAATGTTCTTATTTTTCTTAAGGTCGAATCTGTTGTGGAAATATGATTAGATAGAAATATAATTAAGTTTTTAAGTTCTGACTATGAATTGTAGGTTACATTTAATTTTACATTTTATCTAGAAACATTTGAATACTTACTTTTGTTATCTGTAGTTTGTTTGTTATCAGATGATTCTTTAAGGTTGTCGAGAATTTTGCAGTGTTTCTTCAAGCTGAATATTTTCTGCTGGTGTTAGAGTATTGAGTTTAATTGTTTATATAGTGTGTCTTTAATTAGTCTTTGTATGTCATTGGTCAGATACATTTAAATGTTTTTCCATTGGTTAGTTTGGATTTTTTTAAGTAACTTAATTATGTTAGTTGTATGTGAAATTGTATGTGAAATTGTTATTTTATGTATTTTATGAAGAGTTTTTAGATGTATTGCATTTAAAAATGTATTATATTTATTTAAAAATGTGTATATTTTAAATGTGTTTGTTTAAATTGTTTTCATTTATGTAGTATTTTTTAATAAATATTTTAGGGAGATATATTTTTTTAGTTGTGTTTGGTATGTATATTAATAGTTATATGAGTGTTTTTTAATAGTTTAAAGGTCTAGTGTGTTTAATAATATTTTTTTATTAGTTTAGAGATGACGATAATTAGGTTATGTCGATAATATTGAAGTCTATTTTTTTGTTTTTGATATTTTTGTAATGTGCTATATTTATCTATGACTGTCGATATTTTTAATTTCGATATGTGTGTTTACGATTTTTTTTGGGGGTCGATGTTTTTGTTTTACGATATTGTTTAACCGATGTTTCTGTTGTTTTATAAATAAATATAGGGTGTCGATTTAATTGTACTCGATATTTGAGACACGATATTTGTGTAAATAGATTTTTGTGATTTCGATAATTTGTCAGTGATTCATTGGATAAAATTGGGTAGAACTACACAGGAAATAAATGAGACTGTACATGCTTATTATGAGCATCTGCTGCAGGTATTAAAACAGTATAGTGGATTTGAGAATATTGGTGACAAAGGTATGGGACATTTTGTGTATCGGTTTGTATGTTGATTGAGACCAGAGATTGGTCAAATGATCCAAACTCATATGTTGTGTTGGCTAGGAAAACCCATAGATGAAGTCTTTAAGTATGCAAAATACTGTGGAGATGAAATAGATAATAGACGCAAAAAGTTAGAAGAAAAGGTAATGTGGGCACAAGTAAAGTTGGCAGAACAACAAGAACTTAAATTAAATAATCAGAATAGTGATCAAAATAGAGGATCAGGACAGAATGAAAATAATGGGGAAAACCAAGAGGGAAAATGAGCAGAGAAGAGGCAAAGAAGAAATGTCCTTGTCATGGTGCAGAAAATTGGGGCATCGGAAAAAACGAGTGTAAAAATATTCAAACTAATAATGGACCAAATCAAAATTTAAATCCACAGATGCAGAATGAGGTGAGATTGATTAAACCGCAACTGGTTGTTAATCCACAAAGTCAGTTACCACCTGCCCCTATGCAAAATTTTGTGAACAAAGTACAGTGTGGCCGCCGGATTTCCAGGAGAAAGTGGTAAGCTAAATTCAGTAACTTCACAATTTCTTTTACAGAACAGTAGGTGAGGGTGCCTGAGGGGGGGAAGAGGAGTGCGTACTTGGCGCATCCTTAGCGGTAAATCAGTCAGGTCCATATATTGACGGAAAAGTAGAAGGAAAAGATATTACCTTTTTATTGGACACTGGTGCTACCCGTTCTACAGTGAGAACAGCAGACATCCCAAACCTACCCATCGGGTGAGGCCATCCAAGTAGTTGGTGTTTCAAATAGAGAGATTAGAACTCCAGTTACTGAACCCATGGAGGTATGCATTGGGAATTTTAGAGAAATGCACAAATTTGTAGTATGTGATTCCAGTCCCGTAAATTTAGTAGGCAGAGATTTACTATGCAAGATGAACTGTACAATTTATTGTACACCAGATGTAGCAATTCAGACCCCTGATGAAGATAGTATTTATAAAATAACGCTAGCAAAGCAAGGTACAGAGGTAGTTGAGATGTATACAATGATGACAAAGGATGATTTACCTGATGAATTGAAATTGACAGTAAACCCAGAAATGTGAGATTTCACTGGAAAAGAGGTAGGGTTAATAACAAATGGAGACCCAGTAAAAGTGACTGTAAAAGAAGGTGCTGTTTATCCAAACACGAGTCAGTGTAAAATGAGCCCAGAAATCTAATCTGGTGTCATTGTAGAAATAAAACGAATGATTCAACAAGGTATTTTAAAAGAAATAATGAGCAGTCCTTGTAATTCATCTATAATTGGCATTAAAAAAACCTAACTAGAAATATTGAATAGTGCAAAATCTGAGAAAATAAATAAAATTGTGGTGCCTTGTTGTCCCGAACCCAGCAGTAATTCTGTATCAAATACCATGGAATGCAGGATGTTTCACAGTAATAAATTTGTGTCATGCATTTCTCTCCATCCCCTTGCACCCAGATAGCCAGTATCTCTTCTCGTTTAAATTTGAAAATCGTATCTATATGTGGAATGGAGTTCCTCAAGGGTACACAGAAAGCCCTTCAATTTTTAATCAGATTTTGAAAAAGTGTCTAGAAATACTAGTGATGCTCAGAAATTCAGTTTTAGTCCAATATATATATATATGACTTGCTAGTTGCATCAAAAACACAAGAAGTTTGTGTCCCTGATTCTATTGCTTTGTTGAACCATTTGGCTGACGGTGGGCACAAGGTGGCACCAGAAAAACTGCAATTCTGTCAAACCAGAGTTAAATATTTGGGACATCAATTAGAAAGAGGAGTAAGGAAAGTGACACATGAAATAATTAAAATCATAAAACAAATGCAGTTATCTAAGACCCAGAAAGATATCAGAATGTTTCTGGGTGTTGTAGGATATTGTAGGCAATGGATTATAGGTTTTTCCTTATTGGCCAAACAACTGATACAAATGGCAAGAAAACGAGCAAAAGACCCTATAGAATGGGATAATGAAAGCATGGAGGTTTTTGTGAAATTAAGCAATTGTTTGTGTGGAGCCCCTGCTCTTGGAATATCAGATTATACAAAAGAATTTGCACTATTTAGTTGTGAATGAGATAATTGTGTTTTATCAGTGCTAACCCAGAGACATGGTTTAATGCAACGCCCAGTGGCATATTTTTCTGCTACTTTGGACTCTGTAGCCTCTGCATTACCTGGTTGTTTGAAGGCAGTGGCTGCTGCTTGCATGAGTCTAGAATAGAGTGAATCTATTGTGATGGGACATCCCATAAAAGTTTATGTCCCTCATTCAGTGGAAGTTCTTTTGACCAGAACCAGAACTCAATACCTTACTCCAAGTAGAATGACAAAATATGAAAGAATTATTTTAGGAGAAGAAAATGTGACAGTAATCAGGTGTACTGTTTTAAACCCAGTTACTTTATTACCTGATGTGTATGGAGAAGAAGGGAGGGATGACTTTGAACATGACTGCCTAGACGTTACTAAATATAGTACCAAACCTCGCCCGGACATACAGGAAGAGCCCCTGAACAATTGTGAAAAGGAGCTATTTGTAGACGGCTCGTGCATGAGGCAGGAGTAAGGAGGGTTAAGTTTTACTTATGCTGTCTGTACATTGGCTAGAATAGTTAAAGCATCCTATTTGCTAGGAGTCAAGTCTGCACAAATCGCTGAATTGATTGCTTTAATTAAAGCCTGTAAACTTGGGAAACATTGGAGAGTAACCATTTACAATGATAGGCAGTATGGTTACGGGGTTGTGCATGACTTGGGACAATTGTGGATGTAAAGGGATTTCATGACTTCTTCAGGAACCCCTATCAAAAATGGACAATATGGAAAAGAGCTTTTAGAAGCAATACAATTGCCAAAAGAAGTGGCTGTAGTCAAATGTGCTGTACATCAGTCTGGAAATGACTATGTGACTGCTGGTAATCGCTATGCCGATCAAGTTGCTCAGTACTGTGCCAAAACTAAAATGGCAGGGAACAAATTGAAACAACTGGAATCAGATGCCAACTTATGCTTAACTCAGCCATAGAAACATGGGATGAAGTAAGTAATTTACAAGATGAGGTGGAAGTAAGTGAAAAAGAAGGTTGGATGAAAATAGGATGTCAAAGGAGAGAAGATGGTAGGCCAGTCATGCCAGACTGTTTACTCTCATAATTAGCAAGAATATTCAATGGAGATACACACATAGGTAGAGATGCCATGATCAGACTTTTTAGACAGGACTGGTTCAACCCGAAGTTTAGGACTGTCGCAGAGAGCTTTTGCCAGAGATCCTTAATTTATCAACAGAATAACCCACGTAGGAAGACAGTGGTCAGTTGGGAAATAATTGGAAAAGCAGAAGGACCATTTGTGAGGTTGCAGGTTGATTTAATTCAGTTACCACCGTGTAAGGGACTAAGGGGCAGATGTAGCAAGGAAAGTTTTAGTCGCAAACGCTGCGATTTGCAAAAAAGCAGCGTTTGCGACTAAAAAAATCGCTAAATGGAATGTATAAAGAAAAATGTATAGCAAAATTAAGAAATCGCAAAAATGGCAAAGGAATGTTCTTGCAGTGTAAGAAATCGCAAAATTTGCGATTCTTTAATTTTGCGTAAGCATTTAAGGAATCGCAAATTGCAATTCCTTAAATGCTATGCATCAAACATTTCAATTTAGCAATTTTTTCTTAAGAAATCGCAAATTACCACCAACTTCAAGTTGGTAGTAATTTGCGAATTCCTACACAAATGCACTTTTTTGCATTTGTGAATGTGCCATGTGGCGCACATACATGCCCTAGGGCATGTATGTGCACCATATGCGCACACATGTGAATTTCAGGGGTGCAGCCGGGTGTCCTTAGGACAACCTTGCACCCTTGAAATTATTCTCAATTTGCGATTCTCAAATAACGAATCGCAAATTGAGAATAACTTCCCATTCATTCCTATGGGCCTCCTGGCCTATAGAAATGAATGGGAAATTATTCGTTAATTGCAAATTCGCAATTTGCTATTCACAATTAAGGAATAATAAGAAATCGCTAACAAATTGCGATTTTGTAGATACATACCATTTTGCAATTCTCAAATAGCGAATCTCAAAAAATCGCTATTTGAGAATCGCAAATAGGTATTCTGATACATCTGCCCCAAAGTACATCCTTGTCATAGTATGTTTGTTCTCACGATGGGTGGACGCATATCCTTCCAGAAGAATTGACAGCATAACAGTTGCCAAATTATTGTTGAGGGAATTAATACCGCGTTTTGGGTTTCCAGTAACTGTGGAATCAGATAGAGGATCTCACTTAAATAATAAAATAATTTGATTGATCTGTAAAGCATTTAAAATTGAACAAAAGTTGCACTGTGCATACCGCCCAGAGGCTTCTGGGGTGGTGGAACAACTGAATGGCACAATAAAATCAAGTTTGGCGAAGGTGTGCACATCTACATCACTGTGTTGGCCAGATGCCTTACCTCTTGTTCTGATGGGACTCAGAAACAATCCTGACAGAAACACAGGGTTGAGTCAAGTCAAGTCAAGTTAAGTCAGATGCTCTAATAGAGCGCACTTTTCACCGTGAGGTCTCAAGGCGCTTAGCAGCGAAGAACACACAAACCGAGACAAAGTCATAGTCCTGATACAGCACTGGTTATTTTGGGAAAGGCCAGGTTTTTTAATTTTTGCGAAAAGATAAGTGATTGGTAATTGCCAGTAGATGAGGTGGTAGTTTGTTTCAAAGTTGAGGGGCAACATAAGAAAAGGACCGACATACGTTGCGTGACGTGCGTACACGTGGCTGAACCAAAAGAGATTTAGAGCTGGATCTTAATGATCTTAAGAGTAAGTACCAGACCAGCTTTTTCGCGAGTCCCCATGAAGTCCTCATGGAAAAAACAATGAGATTAGCTTTTTCACCAGGACACAGACTGTTAAGTATAACTGATGATCTGGTATTATACTATTGTAAAATATTGGCTGACCTAGTGCGTTCTGTCTCCCACCAGGTTGGAGAAGACTGGGTGGTGGTGAAGAATCACACCTGAGAGAGGTGTATAGCACCCAGGTGAAGTACCCCAAAGCAGGTCATACTGTTTACAAAAACAGCAGTCAAATGTGCAGGTTTGACCAACTGGATTCATGCCAGTCATACCAAAAGAGTACCAGCCCCTGATGAAGAAAATCCTCAACAAGACATTGAAGTTGAGGGTGCAGAAGGTTGTGCGGCTGAAGAGCCTAGAATAACAGTCTATGAAGTAGCTGATCAAGAGCAACCAAGCAATAGTCAGGAGGATTGGATACCAGTGGTTGACATATCTGATGTAAATGTAAGAACAAGAATTAGAGCAAAATTAGAGAAGCAAGAAACTAGTGAGGACCAGACAGGTATAGAAGAACAAGCTCAGGAAGTAGAATTTGAGATTGTCGGAGTCCCTGAGCTGGAGCAAACAAGGAAAGAAAAATACACTTAGACAGTGGTGAACCAAGTTTTTCACAAATCTGAGGAGGGACAGATAGGTGTAGAACAAGGCTACTCAAAGTACGGCCCGTGGGCCGTCAGCAGCCCGGCAAGCCATCCGTGGCGGCCCGTGGATCTTGATGCATCGCACCTGTGTTCTTTTTCAAAACTTCAGCAAACACCACCGGTTGTGGAAATCAATGAGCCTGCTCTGTGGGGGCCGGGCGATTCCAGCCACCGTCAGAATGGAGCAGCAGGGGCGCTAAGAGGTAAACCAAGCCTCATTAGCAAACAAATGGTCTTTAGAAGACTGGTGAAGTACTGGGGTGTGGCTGTGTGTGTGCTGGGGAGGCTGTGTCAGCCCAGGCTGACACACACAGGGGAAGAGGGTGTGGGGGGGAGAGGACAGCAGGGACTGAGAGCCGGTGAGGTGGGAGGGCAGAGCAGGGAGTGAGAGCCCGGAGAGGTGGGAGGGCAGGGCAGGGTGCGAGAGCCCAGTGAGGTGACAGAGGGCAAAGCAGGGAGTGAGAGCCCTGGTGAGGTGGGAGGGCATAGCAGGGAGTGAGAGCCCAGGTGAGGTGAAGGAGGGCAAAGCAGGGAGTGAGAACCCGGGTGAGGTGGGAGGGCAGAGCAAGGAGTGAGAGCCCGGTGAGGTGGGAGGGAAGAGCAGTGAGTGAGAGCCTGGGTGAGGTGACGGAGGGCAAAGCAGGGAGTGAGAGCCCGGTGAGGTGGGAGGGAAGAGCAGGGAGTGATAGCCCAGGTGAGGTGATGGAGGACAAAGCAGGGAGTGAGAGCCCAGTGAGGTGGGAGTGAGAGCCCGGTGAGGTGGGAGGACAGCAGGGAGTGAGAGTCCGGGTGAGGTGACGAAGGGCAGAGCAGGGAGTGAGAGTCTGGGTGAGGTGGGAGTGCAGCAGGGAGTGAGAGCCCGGGTGAGGTGGGAGGGCAGCAGGGAGTGAGATCCTGGGTGAGGTGGGAGGGCAGCAGGGAGTGAGGTGGGAGGGAAGAGCAGGGAGTGAGAGCCTGGGTGAGGTGACGGAGGGCAAAGCAGGGAGTGAGAGCCCGGTGAGGTGGGAGGGAAGAGCAGGGAGTGAGAGCCCGGGTGAGGTGACGGAGGGCAAAGCAGGGAGTGAGAGCCCAGTGAGGTGGGAGTGAGAGCCCAGTGAGGAGGGAGTGAGAGCCCGGCGAGGTGGGAGGACAGCAGGGAGTGAGAGTCTGGGTGAGGTGACGAAGGGCAGAGCAGGCAGTGATAGTCTGGGTGAGGTAGGAGGGCAGCATGGAGTGAGAGCCGGGGTGAGGTGGGAGGGCAGCAGGGAGTGAGAGCCAAGTGAGGTGATAGAGGGCAGAGTAGGGAGTGAGACCCCGATGAGGTGACGGAGGGCAAAGCAGGGAGTGAGAGTCCGGGTGAGGTGGGAGGGCAGAGCAGGGAGTGAGAGCCCGGTGAGGTGGGAGGGAAGAGCAGGGAGTGAGAGCCCGGGTGAGGTGACGGAGGGCAAAGCAGGGAGTGAGAGCCCGGGTGAGGAGGGAGGGCAGAGCAGGGAGTGAGAGCCCGGTGAGGTGGGAGGGAAGAGCAGGGAGTGAGAGCCTGGGTGAGATGACGGAGGGCAAAGCAGGGAGTGAGAGCCTGGTGAGGTGGGAGGGGAGAGCCGGGAGTGAGAGCCCGGGTGAGGTGACGGAGGGCAAAGCAGGGAGTGAGAGCCCAGTGAGGTGGGAGTGAGAGCCCAGTGAGTTGGGAGTGAGAGCCCGGTGAGGTGGGAAGACAGCAGGGAGTGAGAGTCCGGGTGAGGTGACGAAGGGCAGAGCAGGGAGTGAGAGTCTGGGTGAGGTGGGAGGGCAGCATGGAGTGAGAGCCGGGTTGATGTGGGAGGGCAGCAGGGAATGAGAGCCTGGGTGAGGTGGAGGGGCAGCAGGGAGTGACAGCCGGGTGAGGTGACAGAGTGCAGCAGGGAGTGAGAGCCCGGGTGCGGTGGGAGGGCAGCAGGGATTGAGAGCCGGGTGAGGTGACAGAGGGCAGATTAGAGAGTGAGAGTCCGGGTGAGGTGGGAGGGCAGCAGGTAGTGAGAGCCCAGTGAGGTTACGGAGGGCAGAGTAGGGAGTGAGAGTCCGGGTAAGGTGGGAGGGCAGCAGGGAGTGAGAGCCCGGTGAGGTGGGAGGGCAGCAGGGAGTGACAGCCGGGTGAGGTGGGAGGGCAGCAGGGAGTGAGAGCCCGGGTGAGGGGGGAGGGCAGCAGGGAGTGAGAGCCCGGGTGAGGTGGGAGGGCAGCAGGGAGTGAGAGCCCGGGTGAGGGCAGCAGGGAGTGAGAGCCCGGGTGAGGGAGTTGGGAGGGCAGCAGGGAGTGAGAGCCAGGTGAGGTGACAGAGGTCAGCAGGGAGTGAGAGCCGGGTGAGGTGAGACAGATAGAGATAGAGACAGATAAAGACATATGGAGACAGAGACAGATAGAGGCAGAGACAGATAGAGACAGGGGCAGACAGAGCTAGATAGGGTCAGAGACAGGGACAGAGACAGATAGAGATAGAGACAGACAGCATTAGAGACAGACAGCGATAGAGAGAGACTGAGAGACAGAGAGAGAGACAGAGAGAGAGAGAGAGACAGAGAGACAGAGAGAGATAGAGGCAGGGACAGATTGAGACAGAGACAGACAGGGAGGGAGGCAGACAGAGGGAGGGAGGGAGACAGACAGAGGGAGGGAGACAGACAGACTGAGGGAGGGAGACAGACAGACCGAGGGATGGAGACAGACAGAGGGAGGGAGGGAGAGGGAGGGATGGAGACAGACAGAGGGAGGGATGGAGACACAGGGATGGAGACAGACAGAGGGAGAAAGACAGAGGGAGAGAGGGAGACAGAGAGAGGGGGAGAGGGAGACAGACAGAGGGAAGGAGACAGACAGAAGGGGGAGACAGACAGAGGGATACAGACAGAGGGAGAGAGGGAGACAGACAGAGGGAGACAGACAGAGGGAGAGAGGGAGACAGACAGAGGGAGGGAGGGAGGGAGATGGAGGGAGGGAGACAGACAGACAGAGGGAGGGAGACAGACAGAGGGAGGGATGGAGACAGAAGGCGGGAGGGAGATCGAGGGAGACAGACAGTGGAACACAGAAGGAGACAGATGGAGGGAGATGGAGAGAGGGAAGAAAAGAGAGGGAGGGAGACAGAGAGAGAAAGAGAAAGAGAGGTGAGACAGAGAGAGACTGAGGGAGACAGAGTGAGTGAGACAGAGGGAGACAGGGTAAGACAGAGAGAGAGAGGGAAGGAGGGAGCGAGAGAGAGAGATAGAGGGAGGGGGACAGAGAGAGGGAGGGAGACAGACAGAGGGAGGGAGAGATAGGGAGAGGGAGAGAGAGAGAGAATGAGAGAGAGAGAGAGAGAGAGAGAGAGAGAGAGAGAGAGAGAGAGAGAGAGAGAGAGAGAGAGAGATTTGTGTGTATGCCGGTCTGTTGGCTCAGTGGATGAAGGCGTCCGCTGCAGGGGCCTGAGTTTAACTTCATGGTCACAGTTTTTTTCTCTAGCCCCTCCCCCACTGACCCCACCTCCACCAGTGCGGCCCTCGGCCACAAACCACACTGTAAATTCAGCCCCCGAGAGAAAGTTTGTGAGTACCCATGGTGTAGAAGAACACGTTCAGGTTGTAAACAAATAAAGTGCAATAAGTCCTGAACAGAACCACTTAGGAAAGAAGAACAAGTTTAGGAGGAAGAGTAAACCCTGAACAGGATCAGATAGGAGAAGCAGAACATGTTCAGATGAATGGTATCACTCAAAGAAGCCCTGAACTAGGTCAGTTTGAAAGGTACTTAGAAGACGAAGAAAGTCAAATTGTGCCACAACCTCACATAAATAAAAGAATACTCGAGGGTGACGAAGAAGGTGAAAGGTCAGTGAAACCCAAAAGAGTTAGAATAAGTGATAATTGGCCTAGATATGTCAAAAGACTAAGGTATCATCTATAGAAAATAAATGAAGAACCTGACCAGGTTAATGAAGTCACTAGTCAGTCAGGACAGGTAAACGAAAAACACAGGCGAAGGAGTCAAAGATTAAAAATATTAAATAACAAATTCAAAGGCCCTGAATGGACCGCTGTGATTCTTGAAGAACATGAGAATTTAGATTTAAATGAAGAAAGTGATGAGAAAATAATTGCGGATCCAATTGACGAAGGAGAAGTTAGACCCCCTTGAAACAAACCCAGAACTTTAAAATGTTCAGAAAAAGATAAAAAGAAAGGAGAGAAATCTTCTTAAAATGGCTAAAGATAGACTTGCTGAGAGACCAAAACAATTTTTTTAAAGAAATGTTGTAGAATATGTATATGCATATCTTATTAGTTATTATAGTAGAGTTAGGTTTAACTATAGCAATACCTTATTTAATGAACATAGAACAGAGAAATAGTAACAGTAGACACAAATGGAAAGCTAGCTAACATGAAGGGAGATAGAGTAGAACTAGAAGCATCAGATGAGTTAGAAATACATCACACAGTAACAGATAATAACACAGATTTAAATGTTTTCACCAAATTATTGTTTGAATATGTAGATACTATGGAGATTAGTGATTGTTATGTACGTATGAAATTACCAGCTTCAGTAGCAGAAGGTGTCACATATCACCATTTGCCCGTTAAAATAT
Source organism: Lissotriton vulgaris (assembly GCF_964263255.1). Taxonomy (NCBI): domain Eukaryota; kingdom Metazoa; phylum Chordata; class Amphibia; order Caudata; family Salamandridae; genus Lissotriton; species Lissotriton vulgaris. The sequence goes on along the minus strand of NC_141693.1, from coordinate 482,651,087 downwards.
GGCATTTCATGTAGTGTACTAACAAGTCTATTCTATAAAACAGGTCAATTGCAGTATTATTATTCAAACCTAGATGTGATATTTTCAGAAGTTCCTGTTAGAAGGAATATGAATCCAGTACTTAATAGCGTAGCAGCACAGTATATGGTTGAATTTATCCTAGCTCAACATGCAATAGATATAGCAGAAGCTCCCATGCATAATTTAACATGTTCACTAAATGAAGAAAAAAATATATTTTTTAATCTAGTAGAAGAAAGAAGAAAGGATTTCCAGAAGAAAGCCAACACACAGAAACATCATATTCCACCATGGGCAGAGAAAGAAATAATTTATAAATCTGGCAAAACTCAAGCTACGATGGCCCTAGATTTCGAAAAGAAACCGAACATCTGTCTTCATAGGTTAGCTAGTTAATTTGTCCGACTTGTCCGAATAGCTGAACTGTCACTGACCCAACGCACTCAATAGGTGATTGAGAACAGAGGGCTGCGGAGCACTCTGTCAAAAGATTCGCTGACCCAATCGGGGTTCTGGGAAGCTGAAGTGCTGGCGAAGCACTTTGCCGGTGAAATCGATAACCCAATCGGCGTTCTGACTGTTAGCTGCAGAGAGGGAGTAGCGCAGGCGTTGCAACTGAACTGCGGGTGCTGGTCTTAACCTTTGGTGGTCCGGTCCTGATCCAATTCTGGGTTTTCCTGTCTTGATTCTGATCTGCACCTGCTGGCCTAATGGCACTGCAACCTTTGGGGTTCTTCTGTCCTTTCAACTGACCCGTGGCCAGGGTTAGTTTTCACACTATTCTATGTAAATTCTAGGTAAATATAAATCTGTGTGGGTAATTGTCAGTATAATGTGTGTCCTTTTCTTTACCCTCCCTAATTTTGCTAAAATTTTAATTTGCATATGTTCCTTTTCTTACCCTCCCTTGGATAAATGATAAATTCGTGTTTATGCTGAATTAATAGCGTGTTCCATTTTCTTTCATTCCTATAGTTGAATGCTAAACTGTTTTCATGATTGCATAAGTGTTCTCTTTTTTTCTTCACCCTCCTTTTAAAGTAATTAAACGTGGTTATAGTTATATGCTAAAACTTTGAGTTTTGTCGTTGCACATTATGTTCCCTCTTTTTACCCTCCCTTTGATAATTGCGTAAAAGCTGTATTATTTAGCGTGTTCCTTCTTTTCCTACCCTTAGAAAATTGTGCGAAGTCTTTTAAATTATATAGCTTGTTCCTTGTTCTTACCTTCCCGTTACTCTTTTGCTAAATGATTGGCATAATATATCTTTTGCATAGTTATATACTATTTCTGATTTTGATTATTGATAGTCTTATTGCTTTTAATCTTTGGATTATGACCTTTGATGATGATTAAATAAAGAGTTTTAAAACTTCCCGAGTCTGTGGTTATTATATGAGTGCAAATGAGAGTGGTTTATTGAACTGCCTTTAAAACGAACTCCATGGTCCAAGAGGTTACAGGTACCAGTGACAAGGATCGGTAAGTCAATGGTATAGGACCAAGTGGAATAAAAATATCTGGTAGTAGAGCGAAGGTTACCTGATTATGTAAATGTATAATTGAATTATGGGCCCAGGTGAGTAGGGTAAATTCATAGTCGGGTGACCTGCGCGCTCTATCAGTATATTTCTTTGGTAGCAGAGGTATGGTTAGGGTTTAGTTCAATAAAGGTAGTTAGTTAGTTGGTTATGATATTATGTCGACCGATCAAATGTGATATTATTTGAAATGTTTTGAAATTTTATTGATTCTGTGGCTGCTATATTGAATTATATGTATTAACCAAAATCGTTCGTACCTGTTATAGGTTTTGTCTGGAATCCCCGGGGGCAGAATAGCGGGTGGTAAATGGAAGCCACATCGCAGTGAGGTCACTTACTCGCAGATAGTTAGTGCATGATTAAGTAGAACTGGATGCACTATTTTGGATTTTCTGTATGAATGTGGGAATAAATGATAGCAAAGAGTTTGCTAGCAAAACTTTTGTTGTGATATCACCTAGTAAGGGTCACACGAAAGGAGTAGCAGGTTCATCTGAGCTTGATTGATAGCAAAGGGGTTCGCTGGTGAAACTTTGATCTTAGTATATATCCCGGAGTGGATGAGACCGAAGGAGTAGCAGGTTCTCTAATGCTTGTGTGAAGGGTAGGCAGAAGGGATCTATTGCAGTATATGAAAAATAAACGAAAGGGCATTTACTTGCAGTGAAATGTACCTTTTCTTTCTAGTCACTCGGGTACAGTGGCAAATGTATTACGTTGTTGATTAAAACGAACTGCACTCATTGGTTGAAATTATTTGAAACCGCATTGTTGATTGGTCAATAAAAGACACACGAGTATTGGGAGTAATTTGTAAACAAAGTGGAGTGCTATTGTACAATTTGAATTTTTGCAAAATATATGTGGCATTTAAATCCAGAAACTCGACCTGATAGAAGATACTTAGGGTTTGCTAGAGAACAGAGGATCAGAGGCAGACCTTACAAAATGTACGTAAGTGAGAGAAAAATGTCACTTGTGAACAGAGTTAAGAATTTCTTTAAAAAAGATAAACCAATTAAAACTAGAGAAGGAGTTATTATTCCACCACCGAATACTCCCGCATCATTTATGATGTTTGACAGGGGTTACCACACTAGTGTATGGTTAGAGAACTGGGTGGAATACACTAAAGATGACAGAATGTTGGCATTTCCTTTAGAAGGTACATTTAATGGCAGAATTTTGTTCAATTTAAGGACTCGAATGAATGATTTACATCCTAGACCTAGATTAACGCAATATGAAGCACTAGAAGAATGGGAGATTGAGGCTTTTGAGCGAGGCAGACCTAGAACTGACAAGGGATTGAGTAAGATCTACCCTAAAGTTCCACGAGATTCCAGAGAAAAACAAATGAAACAATGGAGACAGAACATGATAGTGGAAGGACTATATCCTGTATTAACTTTAGAAGAGCCCACAGGAAGTAAAAGGACTGAGAAAACCAAACATTTAATGACTAGTGGGGATTCAGATGATGATTATATGGAAGATTTATTAATGAAAAATCCACCACTTTATAATGAGGAACCAAGTACAGTAAATCCGAACGCCCCGTTTTTAAAACCTCCCTTAATTCCGCAAGTGGTACATGAGACCTCCATCGAAAGGGTATTACAAGAAAGAGAAAAAGAAGCTTTAAATAAAAAGAGAAGTGAATTAATTCAGAAAATCTCTCAATTAAATACAAGTCCCGAAGCTCTGACAATCCCAGTAACTATTGGCCCAGGTGTTCCTTTGTATGGAGATAGGGAAACTATTCCAAAAGCTCCGGTTATAACTACATCGGTAGTACAGTCAAGAAAAGAGCCATTGATGATAGATGATCAGGCAAGTGAATGTGAGTCTGTAATCTCCTTAATGGATTTACCAATAAGAGAACCAGAAGGTAGTTCAATTAGGAAAAACACTCCTTTTATTTCGAGAGAAGTACAGATGGAGACATCCTCCGGTACGAGAAGTGCCACTGTAGTAACTCCTGAAGAGATAGACAGATGGACACGAGAAATAGAGAAACCAAAGACACAGCCAAAGCCATTAGATATATATAAATGGAGAATTGAATTTAAGCAATAGATGGCTGGAAATGTGGGATTAGACAGGTTAAATACACTTAGTGAACATGACTTATTATTTATTTGTAAAAGCATTACTAGAAATACAAGGGTGTTTCATGAGAAATTAATGGACACTGCAGCTAGTACGGGAATTGACATTGGTAAATCTAAAGTATTGCAGAAACAATATCGAGCAGAATTCTCTGACAAGGATTTAGAAAACATGAATGTGTCAGGAAGAAAGGTGCAGACAAGAGAGCTGATGACATTATTGCAAAAATGGGGAGAACTAGAGAAATGGAAAGCCAGATGGGCAAAGAAAACGGAAGAGGTTCGATCAAAACAAATGACTTCAGAGTATGTTTTAAAAGGAGCAGAAAAAGTGAAAAAATGATGTCCAGGTGGAGGCTATGTGCATGTTCCATGGTCCCGACAGGATATTTTGTCATTTACAAATGATTTCCCAAAACTTCGTGAAAAACCTGTAGAATGGTACAGACAAGTCGAGAGATTTGTAAACGTTTCAAAGTGTCTTTTGAAATGGATTATTTGATATTGTAATTCCAGTAGATTTTTGGACAGAATACAAAATTGCTGTTGTTTGGCCTAGTGATGAGTACCCTAGAGACCCAAAGACAGGGGCACCTTCCGAGGATGTCATGAAAAAGTACAATCAGGTAATACTTTACCTTAACCCCTTCGCTGCTCATGACGAGCTCAGCTCGTCATGAGGCATGGTTGAGCTGTGCTTATGACGAGCTGAGCTCGTCGTGAATAAAGGTAACTCTGTGAGTGCAGCACCGGGGGGGGGAAACCTCTAGCAGCCAAGGTGTTAAAGGAAGGTCCCTGCAAAAGAAACAGACTGGATGAAAATAGATAGAACTACACAGAATAAAGACGAGTCAGTGCATGCATATTATGAACGTTTATTACAAATATTCAAACAGTACAGTGGATTAGATAACATAGATATGAAGGATATGACGCATTTCATTTATCGATTTGTGTTAGGATTAAGACCAGAAATTTCACAATGGATTAAAGACAATAACATTTGTTGGTAGGCTAAGCCCATAGACGAAGTCCTTAAATATGCTAAATATTGTGAAGATGAGCTAGAAAATAAACGAAAAGAGTTAAAGGAAAAAGTCATGTGGACACAAGTAAAATTAGCAGAGCAACAAGAACAACAGTTAAACCAGATGAATAGTAACCAGAATCAGGGTGATGGAAGTGGAGGAAAACCGAGGGGAAAATACAATAGAGATGAGGCAAAACAGAAATTTCCATGTCACGGGTGTGGCAAGTTGGGGCACTGGAAGAATGAGTGTAAGGCTGTGCAGAGTGGTAATGTGCAAACTAATGATTTGAATCCACACATGCAGAATGAGGTGCCACGGAAGACCCAGCAGCAGGTAATACAAAACCAGTTACCCCCAGCAACTATGCCAAATTACAGGAGCAAAGCACAACAGAGTGTAGATACCACAAATTGGGAAGGAAGGGAAAAAAGAGATACAGCAACTTCACAATTTCTTCTGAGTGATACATTCTTTTGTGAAGAACCTTACTGACGGTGCCTGAGGGGGCAGGACGAGGAGTGCGTGCTTGGCACCTCCTTGCCGGTAGACCAGTCAGGGCCATACATTGAAGGAAAGGTTGAAGGAAATGATGTTACCTTTCTGTTGGACACTGGTGCTACCCGTTCTACTTTGAGAACAGCAGACGTTCCAAACCTACCCCTCTCAGGAGAAGTGATCCAAGTAGTGGGCGTTTCTAATAAACAAATTAGTACCCCAGTCACAGAACCTATGGAAGTCAGAATAGGTAACTTTAAAGAAATGCATTGATTCGTTGTCTGCGATTCAAGTCCTCTAAATCTGTTAGGACAAGACTTGTTGTGCAAAATAATTTGCACCATCTTTTGCACTCCCAGTGGTGTTGGAATTCAAACCCCAGATGAAGACGGAATTTACACATTTATGTTAGCCAAGCAAGAGACAGACACTAAAAGACTGACCATAAATGACTTACCAGAAGAACTGCAACAGACGGTAAAACCAGATTTTCTGGAAAAGATGTAGGATTAATGGCAAATGTTGACCCCATAAAAGTGACCATAAAAGAAGATGCAGTTTACCCAAATACTCGACAGTATAAAATGAGTTCAGAAATATAAGCAGGTGTTGCAGTAGAAATAAAGCGTTTGGTTGAAACAGGCATTTTACAGGAAATAATGAGTAGTCCATGCAACTCACCCATAATTGGTATAAAGAAACCAAGTGGCAAGTACAGGGTTGTACAAGACCTCAGAAAAATTATTAAGATTGTTGTACCTTGCTGTCCAGTCGTGCCAAATCCTGCAGTGATTCTGTACCTGATACCTTGGGAGGCTGGATGGTTTACTGTCATAGACCTGTGTCACGCATTTTTCTTGATTCCATTGCATTCAGATAGCAAATTTATTTTCTCATTTGAATTTGACAGTCATGTTTACGTTTGGAATCGTGTCCCTCAGGGGTACACATAAAGTCCCTCGATTTTTAATCAGATTTTGAAAAAGTGCCTTGAGTCATTGGTACTCCCTGGACAATGATTTTTGGTTCAGTATATTGATGACCTATTGGTGGCGTCCAAAAATCGCAATGACTGTGTTGTCGACACCATTGCCTTACTGAATCATTTAGGTGAAGGAGGACATAAAGTGTCACCAGAAAAATTGCAATTCTGTACCACGTCAGTGAAATGTCTAGGACACCAGATAGAAAAGGGTGTTAGAAGAGTTACCTCAGAAAGAATCAGAATAATTAGAAATATGAATTTGCCTCAGACCCAAAAAGAGATTAGAATGTTTCTTGGAGTTGTAGGATACTGCAGGCAATGGATTGTGGGATTTGCAGTCCTAGTAAAGCCATTGATACAAATGACAAAGAAAAGAGCAAAGGACCCAGTAGAGTGGGATGACGAAAGCATGACTGCTTTTGTAAAATTACGAGAATGTCTGTGTACAGCTCCAGCACTGGGAATGCCTGACTATTCAAAGGATTTTGCACTTTTTTGTGACACACGAGATAATTGTGCACTTTCAGTTTTGACTCAAATTCATGGTTTGGTAAGACGTCCTGTGGCCTATTTTTCTTCCGCATTAGACCCAGTGGCAGCTGCATTGCCTGGATGTCTGAAAGTGGTAGCTGCAACTTGCATGAGTCTTGAGCAGAGTGAATCCATTATTATGGGACGTCTGTAACTATGTATGTTCCACATGCAGTTGTAATTTTGCTAACCAGGACTAAGACCCAGTATCTCACACCAAGTCGGCTGACTAAGTATGAGAGAATCCTTGTAGGTGCAGGAAATATAACCATTGCTAGATGTAATATTTTGAACCCAGCAACACTGCTACCTAATTCACATACTGCTGCAGAAGTGAAGGGAGAAGATGAACATGACTGTATTGATCTAACTGAGTATAGTACAAAACCCCGACCAGACATAAGAAAAGAGCCATTAATTGATTCAGAGTATGAGCTATTTGTGGATGGCTCATGTATGAGACATGAGGAAGGAGGCCTGAGCGCTGCATATGCAGTGTGTACTTTGGGAGGTCCAGTGGAAGCATCCCATTTGCCTGGAGTCAAGTCTGCACAAGTAGCCGAATTGGTTGCCCTGCCAAATGCCTGCAAATTTGGGAAAACTGGAAAGTAACCATATACACTGACAGCCAGTATGGTTACGGGGTTGTGCATGACTATGGCCAATTATGGATGCAATCGGAGTTTCTGACTTCTTCAGGTACTCCAATCAGAAATGGTCATTATGTGAAAGATTTACTGGAAGCAATCTAGTGCCAAAAGAAGTGGCTGTGGTCAAGTGTGCTGCTCACAAATCTGGCAACGTCAAAGTGACAGCTGTTAATCGATATGCTGACCAGGGATGTATGACGTTACAATGCATACTTTTACAAAGCATACCATTACAAAGCATTTTTTACAACACAACATCCATTACAACGCATTCCATTACAACCCATGCCATTACAACGAATTTTTAAAAACTACCTTTACAACGCATTCCATTACAACGCATACTACCTTTACAACGCATACCATTACAATGCATACCATTACATTGCATGTATGGTAAGTATTGGATAGTGTAGGGGTAAAAATTACTATTCTAACTCCAGGGGGGTGCAACAGTAGGGTAAGTGTTGGATAGTGTAGGGGTAAAAAGTACTATTCTAACTCCAGGGGGTGCAACAGTAGGGTAAGTGTTGGATAGTGTAGGGGTAAAAATTACTATTCTAACTCCAGGGGGGTGCAACAGTAGGGTAAGTGTTGGATAGTGTAGGGGTAAAAATTACTATTCTAACTCCAGGGGGTGCAACAGTAGGGTAAGTGTTGGATAGTGCAGGGGTTAAAATTACTATTCTAACTCCAGGAGGTGCAACAGTAGGGTAAGTGTTGGATAGTGTAAGGGTAAAAATTACTATTCTAACTCCAGGGGGTGCAACAGTAGGGTATGTTGGATAGTGTAGGGGTAAAAATGACTATTCTAACTCGAGGGGGGTGCAACAGTAGGGTAAGTGTTGGATAGTGTAGGGGTAAAAATTACTATTCTAACTCCAGGCGGTGCAACAGTAGGGTAAGTGTTGGATAGTGTAGGGGTTAAAATTATTATTCTAACTCCAGGGGGTGCAACAGTAGGGTAAGTGTTGGATAGTGTAGGGGTAAAAATTACTATTCTAACTCCAGGGGGTGCAACAGTAGGGTAAGTGTTGGATAGTGTAAGGGTACTATGCGTTGTAATGGTATGCGTTGTAATGGTATGTGTTGTAATGACATGCGTTGTAGTGGGATGCGTTGTAGTGTCATGCGTTATAATGGTTGCATTGTAATGGCATGCGTTGTAATGGATGTTGCGTTGTAAAAGTTTCGATGTAATGGTAGTGCGTTCTAAAGGTTGCGTTGTAAAGGTTGTTTCCCGCTGACCAGTTAGCCCAACATTGTGCAAAATATAAAATGGCTGTTAACAAGAAAGTTGAGGTGGGCGGAAACAGCTGCCAACTTATGTTGCTAGATGGTGTGAATACGTGGGAAGAAGTGAGAGATTTGCAGAATGCAGCACAACCAAAAGAAAGGGAAGAATGGAGGAAGCTAGGCTGTCGGAAAAGGGATGAGGATGGTGTCATTGTTTATCTTGATGAAATGCCAGTGTTACCCGACTGTCTACTTGCTCCTATGGCTAGGCTGATTCACGGAGATTCTCATTTGGGAAGAGATGCTATGATACGTCTGTTCAGACAGGCATGGTTTAATCAGAAATTCAGGAACATAGCAGAGGCACTCTGCCAGAGGTGTTTGGTTTGTCAACAAATGAATCCAGGGAAGAAAACAGTAGTGTTACCAGGAAAGATTAGGAAGGCAGAAGGTCCCTTTATACGTTTGCAGATTGACTTTATTCAGTTACCCCCTTGTCGAGGACTAAAATACGTACTTGTCATTGTCTGCTTGTTTTCAAAATGGGTGGAGGCTTACCCCACACGCAGGAATGATAACATCACTGTAGCCAAACATCTACTTAGAGAGCGTTTCGGTTTTCCAGTAACAATTATCAGATGGAGGGAAACATTTTAATAGTGAAATAATGTGTCTAATTTGTGAAGCATTCAAAATTAAGCAAAAATTGCACTGTGCATATCACCCAGAGGCTTCTGGAGTGGTAGAACAATTGAATGGCACAATCAAATCAAGACTGGGAAAAATGTCTACTCAATTGGAGTGGCCAGATGCTTTGCCACTTGTTCTGATGGGACTTAGAAGTATTCCAGATCGGAACACAGGCTTAAGTCCCCATGAAATACTGATGGGAAGAGCAATGAGGCAAGCATGGGTGCCAGGACACAAGCTGCTAAATATATCTGATGATTTCGTACTGGAGTACTGCAAAGAACTAGCTGACCAAGTGCGTTCTATCTCTCACCAGGTTGGGAAAGACGCTGTCGCCAGACCAGCAATACCAGCACATGACCTGAACCCAGGGGATTGGGTAGTGCTTAAGAAACATACTCGAACATCTTGCCTTGCACCAAGGTGGGGAAAACCACAACAAGTAATTTTGGTTACCACCACAGCTGTAAAATGTGCAGGAGTTCCACACTGGATTCATGCCAGTCATGCAAAAAAGGTGACTGAACCTGATGAAACTGAAGCTGAAGGTTGTGCAGCTGAGGGGTCTCAAGATATTGATCCTGAAGTAGCTGAAGAAGAACAACTGAGCACCAGTCAAGATGATTGGATTCCAGTAGTCGACATACCTGCAGAATATGTGAGAACCAGAAGTCAAACTTATCAAGATAGACAGAGTGATAGTGAGGACGGGACATGTGTAGAAGAAGGTACTCAGATCATAGAAATACAAGTCAAAAGTGATTCTGAGGAGGACCAGATAGGGAAAGATCCAGTAATCGACACTCCACCAAGAACTCCAGAGACTGAAATGGGACAGATAGAAATTAGGGCGGAGGCTCAATCAGAAGCAAATCAAGGGTTCGAAGAGCTTGAGCAGGACCAGACACGAGTAGACCATAGTGTTCAGGAAGAAGAAATAGAATCAAACGAAAGTCAAATTCAGCACATCCCTGAACAAGGCCAGCTTAGTGACCAGGCAGAAGAAACAGAAATAAGACCTGGACCTAGTCAGGTAGAAAGGGAAACGGTTGACAGGATTGAAATAGATGTGCCACATCTGAATGAAAATATAAGAGCATTTGAAGAATGCCAAAGCACAGTGCCAGCTAAAAGACTCAGAAAAGGAGACAAGTGGCCTAGATTTGTCAAAAGACTGAGACTGCATTTAAAAACAATTGATAAAGAACCTGAACAAGTAAACAAAGTTACAAGTCAAACTGATCAACCTGTAATACAACTAAGAAGGAGAAGTCCACGATTGAAAAGACTGCATAATAAATACAAAGGCCCTGAGTGGACCTACATTGTTTTGGAAGATTTTGAAAACTTGGAAATAAGTGACGAAAGTGATGAAGAATTGATTACTGATCAAACTGACGAAGAAGTGAGACCAACCTGAAATTTGCACAGGGTAAAGGATGTGTAGAAGTTACAAAGAGGGGTTGAATATCCTTTACTCAAAAATGGCTGATCATACTGTTAATGGAAGACCGAAAATAAATTGTTTAAAAACATGCTGCAGAGTATGTTTATGTAGTATAGCAATAGTACTTATAGTTTGGATAGGACTAACAATAGCTATTCCTTACATGATGAGTAAGGAGACAAAGAATGACACTAATGGACAGTTGCCAATAGTTACAGAAGAACTACAGACATTAGATACACCAAAAAGAGTAGGTACACAAGAAAAAGCACTTAGCATTAGGCAACAAATGGTAGACTTAGAAGCACCAGATGAGGAAGGACTGCATTATAATAGAATCAAAAATAGAACTCATTTAAATGTATTTGCAAACCTATTAGTGCACTATGTAGAAGCGATGGAAATAGAAGACTGCAATTTTTGTATGAAGCTGCCTACTTCAGTAGCTGCAAGTGTAACATATCACCATTTGCCACTAACATATGGAATTTCATGTAGTATTTTAGCTAGTTTATTCTATAAAAAAGGACCTTTACAGTATTATTATTCTAATTTAGACGTGATATTTTCTGAACTTCCTATACGTAGAAACCTGAATCCTGTACATACAACTAGGAATGTAGCTCGCTACATGAGTGAATATTTTCTAACTATAGGTACAATAGATATAGCTAACACACACAAGAATAATATAACATGTTTATTACAAGAAAAAGAAAATATATTTTTGAATATGGTTGAGAAAAGGAGAGAGAGTTTCCAAAGAAAGGCAAATGATAAGAACCATAAAATTCGTAAATGGGCTGAAAGTATAGGGAACACCTCAAATGGTGGAGCTAATGCTGCTATGTTGCTGAATTTCGAAAAGAAGGGGAAACTCTGTCTTCACAGAGAAAAGACTAATTTTTATAACAATGTATTCATCGGTTCCACTGAATGTGAACACAATTTTAAGGTAATTGGGGGTTGGGGTTTCAAAGATGGAACTGGAGTTTATCATATATGTGGAAACAAGGCTTATTTAAAATTACCAGATCACTGGTATGGGAGCTGTTATTTTTTAATAGATTTCCCAAAGATATATCATGTGGATAAAATCACTGGAAACAATGAAGAAACGAATGGATTAGTACTTAGTAAAAGAGCTAGTTTTGGTGAAGTAGTAGGTGATATATTTAGTGCATTGATACCAACAGTGGGAGTGGCTCTGAATACGCACAGAATCTGCAAATTGTCAACAATAGTGGATCGGTTATCGACTGACACTGCTGGAGGATTCTTGATGGTCAATACCGAATTGGTTGCAATCAGATCTATGGTTTTACAAAATCGACTTGCTCTTGACACGTTATTGGCAAAGAGGGCGGAGTCTGTAGAATGTTGAAAGCGCAACATTGTTGCACTTTCATACCAGAGAAAAGTATTGAAATTAAAAGGTATGTGAGAAATATTACTTATTTGGAAAAAGAGCTTAAACCACTGGAGGTTGATAGTGCATGGAAGAGGCTTACTGAAGGTCTCACCTCAATAGGTAGTTGGTTTTCTAATGTAGGTAAAAGTCTTCTGGGTAGAATACTGATGCCAATGGCGGGAATAGGTTTACTAGTTTTAGGAATAATAATTTGTTGCAAATGTCGAAAGCATACAAAGAAATATTCCATAGATAGGCAAGGAGTAAAAAGAAATATTGATGAACTCGAATTAGAAGAAATTAAATGAATAGCAAAATATATAAGAAAATGAAAAATTCTCATAATAATAATGAGAAGCAGAATAGAAAATTTGAAGAGATTGAATTGGGTGAAATGTGAAAAGTTGGCATCTGTTTCATTAATTGGTGATGATATAAAATATCATCAAAGAGGGGATTGATGGAGCAAGAATTTGCATGAGAAGCGACTTGCTCGTATTCATGAACCTCAAATAACGCTAACTATGTAACCAACATGTTTGTTTTACTAATTTTGCACCTTTTACATTGACATCAGGTGTCTGAGTGAAGCTTGCTTATGTGCTTACTAAACCTTAATACGCTTGCATCTAAAATGGATGCTGCTACGCGGGATTTTCTACTGCGCATGCGTCTGTCATACTCACGTGACATGACGTACTCGCCGCTTTGGAGGGAAACTGTTGCTTCTGCGCACTAGTGCTAATATGGCTGCTCTGTGTTCTCATATGTGAGAAGCTTGCACTGCTGATTTTGCTACGCTGTTCGTTCTGCCTAATCCTAATGCTAAAGTTTATTATAAAGTAATGGGTATAGTGTAGAAATACATGGTATACAGTGTATTCATTTATTCTGTGTTCTAAAACTGTTTCTTTTCCATTTTATGTTACACTTTGAAAACTGGCCTGGACTGTACCGCTGTACTACATCTTTGTTGAAACTGAGGCTGCGCGAAATTCTCAAGTCTCGGGGACAGTGACCTTTGGACTATAGCCAAGGAGCTGACTGACCAGAAGATGCTCCTGGGAAAGCGCACTTTTGAACCCAAGTTTATACAATGTTAAACAATGCATTGGTCAATAGAACATCCATTGTTGGGTGGACTAAAAAAAAACTTCATGAGAACGTGAAATTTGATGGGCAGGAAGGAAATTTGAATAGGAGATGGTAAAAGTCTAAAATGTAGGTGGTGTGATGACCTGTCCTCCTTTTCTGCCCAATCAAAATTGGGGATCCTTACACTTGCAACATTGGGGGGTGGTACACTGCCCTGAAAAATAGTATACCTAGAGAAGGCTTAGCTAGTTAATTTGTCCGACTTGTCGGAATAGCTGACCTGTCACTGACCCAACGCACTCAATAGGTGATTAAGAACAGAGGGCTGCGGAGCACTCTGTCAGAAGATTTGCTGACCCAATCGGGATTCTGGGAAGCTGAAGTGCTGGTGAAGCACTTTGCCGGTGAAATTGATAACCCAATCGGGGTTCTGACTGTTAGCTGCAGAGAGGGAGTAGCGCAGGCGTTGCAACTGAACTGAGGGTGTTGGTCTTAACCTTTGGTGGTCTAGTCCTGATCCAAATCTGGGTTTTCCTGTCTTGATTCTGATCTGCACCTGCTGGCCTACTGGCACTGCAACCTTTGGGGTTCTTCTGTCATTTCAACTGACCCGTGGCCAGGGTTGGTCTTCACACCATTCTAGGTAAATTCTAGTTAAATATAAGTCTGTGTGGGTAATTGTCAGTATAATTTGTGTCCTTTTCTTTACCCTCCCTAATTTTGCTAAAGTTTTAATTTGCATATGTTCCTTTTCCTACCCTCCCTTGGATAAATGATAAATTCATGTTTTTGCTGAATTAATAGCGTGTTCCATTTTCTTTCCCTCCTATAGTTAAATGCTAAACCGTTTTCATGATTGCATAAATGTTCCCTTTTTTCTTCACCCTCCCTTTAAAGTAATTACACGTGGTTATAGTTATATGCTAAAGCTATGGGTTTTGTTGTTGCACATTATGTTCCCTCTATTTACCCACCCTTTGATAATTGCGTAAAAGCTGTGTTATTTAGCATGTTCCTTCCTTTCCTACCCTTAGAAAATTGTGCGAAGTCTGTTTATTTAAATAGCTTGTTCCTTGTTCTTACCTTCCCGTTACTCTTTTGCTAAATGATCGGCATAATATATCTTTTGCATAGTTATACACTATTTCTGATTTTGATTATTGATAGTCTTATTGCTTTCGATCTTTTGGATTATGACCTTTTATGATGATTAGATAAAGAGTCTGTGGTTATTATATGAGTGCAAATGAGATTTGTTTATTGAACTGCCTTTAAAACTAACTCCCTGGTCCAAGAGGTTACAGGTACCAGTGACAAGGATTGGTAAGTCAATGATATAGGACCAAGTGGAATAAAAATATCTGGTAGTAGAGCGAAGGTTACCTGATTATGTAAATGTATAATTGAATTATGGGCCCAGGTGCGTATGGTAAATTCATAGTCGGGCGACCTGCACGCATTATCACATATAGAGGTATAGACTTGCAGTGGGCTGATTCTGGCTTTATTTTTTCCTGTTACTGTTGTTAGCACATTTTACACAGCACACGTTATGTATGAAGGCGGCCCCTTGTTGCTATTAGCGACAGGAGGGTAGGTAGGGCAGCATCTATCCCTATGTATGTTCCACAAGGCTTGGTTGATTTCTGTATCTTGTGAGAGGAGAGGGGTTGGAGAGGGTGTTGCACTGATACATGGCAAGTTGGGGATTGTAGTGTGGATGGTGAAAGGAGGTTGTGTGAATAATTACAGTACGCACAAAAGAGTGAGGCTACTATACAGCGAAGCGGACATGTTAGCTTTTTCTGAGAACAGTGTGTTACATGGTGACACCAGTAGACGTTCATGACATGATGGCGACAGCGAAATGGTCACCACCATATAGTTCCTTACTTGTAATGCTGGGGGAATGAACAATCACATGAAGGTGCACAATGTGGTAGCATTGTGTAGATGTTCTATTCTGTAGGAGATGCACTTGACCACTGTTAGTGATCTGATACCACAGCGCCACCTGAAAGAGGAATGCTATGCAGCAGGCTTTATTTCACAGGCAAGGTGAGATCTGGGTGAGGAAGGGCTCTGGCCTCAAGCTGCTGGATGTGAGAGCAGACCCATGATGCCGGTATCTCACAGCGTGCTGTCACAGAGATAACATGGTAATGCTTTTGTTTGGTGTACACAGCCCTAATTGCGACAGACCCCAGTTTTATCATGATTTGCATGATCGCCTTGCACAATATGGTGGTTTGCCTCACATATGGGATAGTGCTTTTAATTGTATCTTGAACCCAGAGCAAGATCGGTCTAGAGGCCCCCATGGCGGCCTTCTGCAGCAGCTCATCTCATAAACGATATCTCTACAAAGAGCGGGTTGGTGGACATTTGGTGATATAGATCCCCAAATGGTGTGAATTCACACATTACTCCACAGTGGACGACATTCCTATGAGCATAGACTATAGGCTCTTCCAATAACTTGGCTGTAAAAGCTTAGCTGTAAAGGTTAACCAATGTAAGCACTTACTATGAACCTATTAAGAATACTTTCCCATGTTGTTGGAGTTGGCATTAGACGCTCACAACCACCAGCCTTTGCCAGGAGGCTCCCTACTTGATGTAGTATTCCAAGAGGAGCTGGCACAGGCAATTCACCAATTCTTCACTAATAATGTGGACTCTGGAGCTAGGTTTGAGACTGTCTGATAAGCCTTTAAAGTATACATCCGGGGGGTCGCGATCTCCAAGCATGCAGGACTGGTAAACTCACTCAGGATTAGGCTGCAAAAATTGGAATGTGAGATGGCAACGCTGGAGCGCATGCATAGAGAGACAGGTGAGAGAGGCAAACTGGAAGAGATTAGAGCTAAAATAGAAGAATATCACAAGTCCAATAGTGAAATCAAACATTTGGGTAAGTATGCAACTGCCAGGGTCTATGGAGAGCGGAGCGACCAGGAGCACCTCTTGCAACCCTAGTTACCCTCTTGAAGTCGGGTGAGCCTGCCGACCATTGTGCATCCTACAGACTTTTTTAGTTGTTATACACTAACACGGAAATCTTCACAAAAGTATTTGCTAACAGATTAGCACCCCTTATGCCAGGTTTAGTCAGAGTGTAACAGGATGACTTAGTACCGGGTAGATCACAAATATACACTCTCAGAACATTCTTTGGAGCCATCGCAGCATTTCTTGAAACAGAAAAACTTTGTAATTCTGTCGAGTGGGTGTTCATGCTGGCAGTGCTGAAGTGAATTGGGGTAGGGGATTGAGCTTATAAAGGTTTTATATACTAGGATTACTGCTTGGATTAAAGTTAATGGCATAATATCAGATGCCATAAAGATCAGGAGTGGGAATCTGGCAGGGCTGCCATTTATTGCTCCTCTTATATGCTTGGGTGGCTGAGCTCCTCTCCTGTGCCTTGCGCAAATACCACTCCCACCGGAAGCTGCTTGCCTAACTACAATTGGATCCTACCTGCATATGCAGATGACATGTTACTCTATGTGCGGAATCCGGAGCACAGCCTAGCTGCAGTGCTTCAGGAGGTTGTTCTGTTCAATGGGCATTCAGGCTTACATATCAACTGAGAAAAATCCTTAATATTCCCCCTTACGGCAGCTACATTGCCAGTGCAAACAGACTATCCCTTGCAATGGACCACAGAATCGGTGAGGTACTTGGGAATCCAGGTCCATACTGATCTGACTGTAGTTCTGTTGAAGAATCATGGCAAGATGCTCAATAGGCTGATGGATGCAATGGATAACTGGATTAAGCTTTAGTTGTCGCTCCGAAGGCAAGTAGCGATAATGAAAATGTGTTTCTCTTTTTGAGTATACCAATATTGCTCCCACGAGCCTTCTTCAACACTTTGCAAAAACAGCTGACATGACTAGCATGGCCAGGCAAACAGCTGTGGGTTGAGATACTCGGATTCTTTCTTATGAAAAGGGGGGTGGGTTCACAGCTCCTGACCTAGAAGCTTATTACAGGGCTGCACAGTGTATGTTTGCCCATTATTGGCTGCATGGCCTGAATGACCTCCCGCATCTGTGATTGGGGAGTAGTGTGGCTCAATGGTTAGAGCGGCAGACCCTGATGCAGAAATCTGGCCCGGGACCAGGGTTCAATTCCACGCCTCAGCGGGTCTTGGGCTCAAAATTCCACGGACCTGATAATTCTCGCCTCGGTGCCTATTCCAATCATGGAGTCCCACTCTGCAACTCTGGGCAATAGCTTGCTTAATCTTCACAACAGCCCCCACAACGCCTGGCCTCCACCATGGGGGTGCCCAGGAGTGGACACCTCACAGGGAAAGCCAGGATGGGTTCCACAGCGGTATTCGTACAAGACCCTTGCGGGTGAGTAGTGCGCTATACAAGTATCAATTTACATTTACATTTACATTTTACATCTCCACATCCGCTCCCGTAGAAATTGCTAGTTAAGCCTGTGTGCCAGTATACTACTGTTGATTTGGTAAATATTACTGCGTACTTCTGGAAGAGGTTGGCAGAACTTCAGGGTAGTTCCCTCATTTATTCGCCGCTGCTGCCGATGGGTGGGGCATGTGGTTCCCTATGGGACAAGAGCAAGGGGCAGCAGGAAAGCTGCATCAAATGTATTTGTGGAGCATGGGGGACTTCTTCCAGAATGGGACACAGGCACAGCTGGGAGCAGGTGCATGTGATGGAGGGTACTCACATGGCATTGGAAATGTTTCAGTACTTTCGAGTACAGCACACCATGTGTGAGCGGCTCAGGGATTAATTGGAAGAGCCCCCAAAGTTGCCAGTTTTGACACACCTGCTGCAAACGAATCCCCGCAGCACCTTATCGCGAAGCTTTACACATACTCAGAGAACGCATGCTCAA
This sequence comes from Lissotriton vulgaris, assembly GCF_964263255.1. NCBI lineage: Eukaryota > Metazoa > Chordata > Amphibia > Caudata > Salamandridae > Lissotriton > Lissotriton vulgaris. Next base: position 482,632,955 of record NC_141693.1, on the reverse strand, counting down.
TAGGTATCAAAAAGGCAAGGCAGGACTGGCAAAGTGAGTTAAGAGTGGATATAACTGATAAACAATGGATCTATTGCAGTTTACTCATTAAGACGGTATCTCTGAATAGCCGGCATAGGTGGATACACTTTAAAGATGTCAATAGGGTGTACTACACTCCTGCCCCACCAGGTTGCCATAGGTGTACAGCTGGAGAAGCGAAGTTCACTCATGTGGCATGGTATTGCCCCAGAGTTAAGCACTACTGGGGTAATGTATTTTGTGAATTGAGAAAGATAATGGGGAAGCAGATCAAGCCGAAACCTTTGTTGGTGCTCTTGGGTTATGACATTGAGATACTAAAGCCCCATAGGCGGTTGGTGGCACTAGGCCTCCTACTTGCAAAGCCTAGAATAGCCATGTGTTGGGGCGAGTGTGCCACTACCTACAGTGAATGAATGGCATGTAGACATGACGTTCTGTAATCAATGTCAGATGTCTACTGCAAACTCATCCCGATTAGGAGTAGACCACGCAACATCTGGGGACCATATCAGGCGTACCTGGTTAGAACAGAAAAGGATGAGACAGTGAGCCCTGAAGGGAGAAACACATTCGAATAGTGCACAACAGCGAAGCCCCCCGAATGATACACAGGGATGTGTAGCTGGTAATAAGTAGGTAATGGGAGGGAATGAGTGACATGTCGGAGAGGCATCTTCAGCCTTGTCCTCAGATATGTTTATAGCCCACTTATTATGGAATAAGCTTTGGGCGAAATACGTGTCAGATGTCCTTGTGTAAAATATTTGCTTATGAGAGCACAACATTAAATAAAATCAACACATTTCTAATCAATGACCTGTCTTCTTTTTCCCATTGGGAAACTCCTAAGAAATCAGACTATTTCTTTCCAGCTCTGTCTGCCTTTCCAAAAACAACTCTCTTTGTCTCAATTGGGTTAGGGGTCTTCCCATTTAGGACATCTGGAACTTTCAAATTGTTCCCATTAATCAGGGCAGAGACTCCCGGAGACTACACCCCCTTTCGGCTCAAGCTTACTGTGGAATAATCTGCAAATGAGGAGAAAGTTGATTCATGCTGTGTCTCACTGCGTATTACACAAGTACTGCATTCTAATCTATGGCGTAAAGTGCCACATGCTCGCTCGTTTGTGCTTTGTAGGTGAACCGATTAGCAATGCTGATAATCGTTCTCACTTTTTTGAATAAAAATTAAAATGAAGTCTAAAAAAATACATACATTAGGCGTATCTCTTACAGGTTTGGCAAGTGTACTATCACCACTTTTTAGGTCTCGGCCTAGCGTACACTGCGCAGCAGTGTCGCGCAGCCGAGAAATGTTGATCTCCAGTACTGGGGCTTTAACCCGCCTCTCTCTTCCATTGTCTAGCTCCATAAATGGAGGCTAGCCATTGGAAGAGAGATGTGGCAATCATTCTGGGAGCAGATTCTTGGGTGTTTCTGTGTTTTTTAAGCCCGCCCCCTTTGTTTCATCATTCAGAGGTGGGCCATTGTGGGTGTTTCCTTTTTTTTTTCACACAGATGTTTTTTCGTCAGTCTGTGCCAGCTCGGTCCCCGTTCCGGTCCACTCTGAAGCCTCTCCTTTACATGTCATGTTTTTGTGACTCGGCTCTTTGACTGTTGAACCCTGCCAGGCCCCTGACCCTTGTTCGTGCTTGCTGTCCAGCCCCACCCCCACCCCCCGTTTTTCGTTGTGCTTGTTTAGCTTAGTTATTGTTCCACATAGCGCCACCTTGAGCCTTACGCGCTCCCTCAGCCTGGCCTACCGTCAGTCAGCTGCGCGGCGTGCCTGCGTTGAGTGTGTGTGAGAGGTCGCGCAGGGAGGGTCTGAAGCTGCGGTGAGACACGGCACCCGAGAAGCAGCGGCAGCTGGGAGAGGAGCCCAAGCAGCGCCCCCTGCCACGAACCCAGGAACACAGCTCCAGGCCATGCAGGACTCACAGCCAGGGCTCTCTGGGGAGGCTGCCCCTTCCCCGTGTATTTTCCGTCTATTTTTACCCCGCCCCTTCTTTTCCCACCCGCCGCAGCGCCATGTCCGCCGGAGGAGACTTCAGGAATCCTCTGCGCAAGTTCAAGCTGGTCTTCCTGGGGGAGCAGAGCGGTGAGTACGTAGGGGAGGGGGCTACAAGGATGTGGGTTGTTGCCTCCTCTGTCAACTGGTGTTCAGCTTAGACACAACTACTCGCTGTTGACTAGTGCCCTAAAAAAAAACACATCCGAAACCCGTTGCCTAGGAGAGGACACGTGGAGCCTGTTTTGATTCTCGCCCACATCGTAAAGAGCTCCAGGTCCATAAAAATACTACGTGCCTCGTACACTTTCCCCAGCTTGACACCATAAACCAGCCCATAGGTTCCTAGCATGCACCTAAATCAATGACTTCCCTTGGTTTCTCACTCCAGGCCTTTGATTCATAACCACTGTCCGCCTCTTGTCCACCTCCTGCCCCTACATTTGAACAAGGCTGGTCAATGCCACGCCCAGTTTTTTTCTTTTGCCTACGTCTCACCACAGGGAAACCTGCACCTAACAAATGTACAGTGGTAGGATCTGATTTTGCTAAACACTTTCTACTACTACTCACCCCACCCTACTTCCCATCCTGACTCACTGCCTCCAATAGTGCCCGCCCCAGTTTGCCTAGTACCTCTATGAACCCCCACAAGCATTAGCCTCCCTTAACTCTCCCCCGATGTTATAGAAAACCACCCACCAGACTTCCAAAACAAAATTATTTTTCCTAACTGGCCCTTCACTTTTCATCACAATGTTCTACCCATGGCCTGACAAACACCTCTATTTCCCTTTTCCCCATCCAAACCCCCTGGTTACCCCCCTGATTGTGCTTGTTTTCTTGCCTTCTGCCCCCATATTGCACTCGTTTTTCTTGCCTTCTGCCCCCTGATTGCACTAGTTTTTCTTGCCTCTGCTCCCCTAATTGTGCCATTTTTCTTGCCTCTGCCCCCCTGATTGTGCTATTGCCAATGTAAATGACAATGCCATTTTTTTTTTTTGTAGGTGGCTCTATGTGTGGGTGTCACTGTCTGTGTGAGGGTGGCTCTGTGTAGGGTGTAGCTATTGGCATTGTAAATGACAATGCCATTTATTTTACGATTAAGCTATTGGCAATGTAAATGACAGTGCCATTGATGATTTAAAAAAAAGAAAAAGAAATGTCATGAGCAAAGCCAATAGCTCTACCTTTAATGATGTCGAGACTATTGCATTGTAAATGCTTGTTTTTCCATCTCAGTTAGTTGTGATATATGAATGGTGTTTTCTGAGTCCATACTGATGGGTCTTGTTGACTGGCTAGTGGGACTGAAGGACAGGCATTTGTTTGGGGGAAGAAGGTCCAGATGACAGCTCTTAGCGGTTGTTTTTTTAGGCTCACTTGTCTTGAAGTTCTAATGTTCCCGCTAGAACAGGCTTACAGCTGCAACCAATGTAGAATACTGTTATGGCTGGTAACGAGTGCCCGAGTGACTCCAGCATGATAACACAGTACTATGCATAGGTATTGATAGGTCTAGTGCAGCACACACACATCATGTGACTTGTCAATGTCGACTCCCCAGCAGCCCCGATGGAAGACATCTCCCTATGGTGAAGTAGTATAGAATAAGCCAAATAATTTATTATAATCGAAAAAAAGTTGTAAACATATTTTTGTTAGATATTATTACAAATGAATGTTAAATATGTATTTAAAATTGTAATTGCATTTATATAGCGCCCACCTTTCCTGACAAGGCATTGAAGTGCTTTACGTCAGGCAGCACGTTGCTCAGGAACATACATTTTGGTTAATCCAGTTGTTATTGGATTTAGTTTCCTGCTCTGAAGAAGACCAGCCCATGCTTTTACTCTAGTGTATTTGCGGTGGATTAAATAAGTAGGAGGTAGATGTGCTCATTAGTGGGGGAAGTATGCAGATTCATGCAGTTGAGCTAGGGGGATTCGTATATAAACAGGAGGAGATTAGGCATTGCTAAGTTGCAGGTTATGACTTTCAAAGAAGGACAGATATGGTCTTTGAGATAAGGTGTAGGAATTTGCAGAAATACCATATTGGACACTAATGCAAATACGCAAATGACTAGGGGAGGAGATAAGCAAATAATGGGAAAGAGGATGAGGAGGTAAAAATGAGACGTATATATTCAAGGTCAACAGTTTTCATGCAGGGATTTAGGAACACAGAGCAGGACTTTGAGGTAACATGCACTCTAAGGACACAAAACATTCTTTGCATCGTAGATAGTGCTCTGGTAGGTCCTTTTTGATATGCCCTGTAAGCTGATGAACAATGTGTTTATTGCCAGGATACTGCTAGATCAATACTTGAGCAAAGACCGCTGTTCAGCTCAGGGGTTGGAAGCACAAAGCAATGGATGGATGCATATAAAGGAAGATGTCAAGCACTTTAGGCTGCACCTGAATGAATCAGTTACCTCATGATAAAAGCAGCATGAGAAAATATACGGGGTAAGTAGTGCAAGCACTGAAAATGCCGCAGCTGAAGTGTTCTAATGTTTACCCTTGAGGTTTGTCTCAGCTAATTAATTATCAAATCAAAGTGGGGTCCATTAGGATTCCCCTTGTTTAGTATGGTACAAGATTGGGAGGAGGATAGCTTCCCAGAATGTTGAAGTGTATTACCCTCATTTCGAAAGCTGCAGGGAAGAGAGCCAGACACTGAGGTGAGGAGGATGAGACCTGGTACCTTTAGACATTCCAAGAGGCCTGTTGTATGACCAGGAGATGCAGAATACTCCTTGCAAGAAGAGTCACCTGGTGGATGATCTTGGGACCTCAGCCTCAGCTTTTCCAAGGAGAGAAAGCTTTTAGGCCAGGCTTGTCCCTGCCTGGCCCCGATCACGGCTTCAGGAAGATCACAAACATCATTATTTCCACACTGTGTGTGTTCAAGCTCGGAGTCACTCTCAGAGCTTCCTTTAATGAGAAACACCATACTAAACATGGACTATCTCTCCATGGTAGTTTGAGAAAGATACTCGAAAGGAAACCTCTACTTTATTTTGCTTACTGGTTGAGAATGTTATAGGGTAACCCGTGAAAAGGAGGGGAAACGAAATATTACTGCAAAGCATGAGCTGTAATAATTGGTATCCCCAGTTAAAAAGACTGGAAAGCACAAATAAGTGTGTGATTTGGCAGAAAAATACCTTGCCAACAAAAGACCAAAATAAATTGTATCCTGGTTAGTTTTAACCCTTGAAACATAGTGGATACCAAATATTATAGCCCATATGGGACATTAGATTTGATATCCCTTAAAAGACTTGGATGTGCAAACTTGTGGTATGATGCAAAGGGCTAAAAGATAATTTAAACTGTTGTCAAATAAAAGTCTATTTCAACTTGCGAATGGTTAACAGGTAACACTTATAAAATAGGGGATACAAGATAATACAGAAATGCAAGGGCCATAATATTTGGTAACTCCATAGTAAAAGATGTTGGAGAACACAAGGATGGGTGTTGTTAGGCAGTAAAATACTGTGCTCACCCATCCAAAATAAGACCATGTAAATTTGTATCCTGTCTGGTTCTAACTCTAGAAACCCAGGGGATACCAAATATAAAGAACATATGAGGCATTATATGAGGTATACTCCAAAGGATTATGCCAAAAATGCAAAAAGATACTGTAACCTGCTATCAAATAAAATGGCACTTCAATTAGTCAATGGCTAAAGGGAGACCCATGACAAGTAGGGGATATGAGATATTACAGTCATGTATGAGCCAAAATATTCTGTATCTCCATAGGAAAATATGCTGGAAAACAGAAGGAAGGGCGCTAATTGGAAGCCAAATATTATGTTCCCCAGTCAACATAAGACAATTCAATTTGTATATTTTCAGGTTTTAACCCCAAACTCTAGGGGTACCAGATATTATAGCCCATGTGAGGCATTATATGTGGTAGCCCTCAAATGAACCAGATGTGACAGTTTATAGAATAAAATCAAAAATGCAAAAAGATACTGTATATTGCTATCAAATATAAGGCAACTTGAATTGATCAGAAACTAAAGAGGTAACCCTAGAACAGTAGGGGATATGAGATATTACAACAATGAATGAGCTGTAATATTTTGTATCTTCACAGAAAAAAGTGTTGGAGAACACCAGCAAGGGTACTATCTGGAAGACTAATACTGTGTTCATCCAGCTAACATAAGGCCAACTCCAATTGATTCCTGGTAAGTTCTAACACTAGGAACCTAGTGAATACCAAACATTATAGTCTGTATGGGACATTATTTTTGGTGTCCCCCAACAGAACTGGATGTGAAAGATTGTTGAACGAAATAACATTGTTTTAAAGATATTGCAATCTGGTATCAAATAAAAGGCAAATTCAATTGGTCAATGTGTGGTATTGGGTTCTCCAGGCCTGCATACTCCGCAGAATACCCGCTACACCATAAGAACTGTTGGCACGGAAACTAGAAAATGTAAAAGACAAGTTTATTAAGACCCCATGGGGTGGTGGTACATTCCTACAGCACCCTTCGGCAATGCAAGAAGTATCACCCCGAACATCGGTGTAATTCCTTCTTTTATACAGTTTTACAGACATTAAAAGATGGGCGTTACATGGTTACAGAGTTTTAGGTACATATATGGTCATTTTTGAAACACAGCCAACTCATGGGAGGGGTTACAATACCAATGGTCAGTTTGGCGGAACATTCCTAAGAGATGACTGGTCAATCGGAACTGCGCATGTGCGGGCTTGACCGTTACTAAAAATAGCCTGTTGCTGGGCAAACTCAAGTGGTCAGTGGCACGGACAAAGGACTAAAGGGCACGCTGACCACGAGGCAGCTCGTTCTCTAAAAATGCCGCCGTAACATACAAAATGGTGTTTTCAATTAAGGCCAAGATAAGGGAAATAACGTGTAGCAAAGCTTAACGCTAACCCAGTCATTGTCAAATTACGACAGACGACCCTTTTAGCGGTTAGCTGAAGCTACCTCATAATGAACATAATCAGGATATTCATCTTCTATATCGATGGACATAATCTGGGCCACTTCTTTATGAAGCATTAATTCATTTTGGGCAAAAGCTCGCCCAGATGGAATACAAGCTGATAAACACATAGAACATAATGCAGGACCACATTGTATACACAAGCATAAGAAGAATAATATCCCAATTATTATACATAAGATCGTCAGTAGCTTCCAGCCCCATGTGCTGAGCATTGACCAGAACCACCAAAATGTTCAGATGGAGCCGGAGTAGTCGGCAGCAAATGTTCTCGTACAGGTACCACAAGTTCTACTACCCAGGCTATCACAGCTATTACCACAATTGTCAACACAAATAATACAGCACCAAGGATTCTTTTGTCTCGTGCTTCAGAAGACGCCATAGTTCAAAAGTTCACAATGTCTCAAATGTACACCTAAAAAATAAAAATGTGAGTGCTGAGCTCTGAGGTAGCCGTTGTTTTCTTCTCCGGGGTCAAGACGGGTGTCGCTACACTTGGCAGAACAGATCCCCCCCCTTGAGATTCCCGGCTTCCGTTTCACAAACCTGGAGCGGTAACTCAACCAGTCTTGCACCCAAAAAAATCTTCTTATCGAGGTCACAGATTATATCTTTGTCGTCCAGAAATAGTGTGGTCCGGGAAGGCTCCCTCTGATTCGGCAGACGTTACAGCTGGGCTCTTCTCCTCGTCCAAGATGTCTCGGTAGTCAGATAGCACAGTAGGATTCACCAGGTCCGGAGAGACACGGCGGCAGTGAGTTGAATGCACCCACCGCTTCCTGTTGGTCACTCGCACAGCCGTTCGAGTTGCGAGCAATACCTGCTCGGGGCCACGCCACCTCGGTTCCAAGCTGTTTGTTCTCTCGAAGGACTTAACCATCACGTAGTCCCCAGGACGAAGATTGTGAGCCTCTCCAATAGAGTTGTCAGGGAGCGCTTCTCGAACCTGTTGGTGAATAGAGAGTAAATCATTTGTTAACCGTGCCAAATAATCGTTCATCATTATACAAGGCACATCATGTAACAATCGAGGCTTAGGAACTCCCCATATGTTCATCGGCCTTCCAAACACCACTTCATAAGGTGTGAGGCCAGTTCGAGAATGGGGTACTGATCTGATAGAGAGTAATGCTAACGGTAAGGCATCCGGCCACTTTAAAGACGTGGATGCCACAATCTTAGCCAACTTTAGTTTCAAAGTAGCATTGTACCGTTCAACAAGACCTGCGGACTGAGGATGGAACACAGCATGAAACTTTTGCTGGATCCCCAATCCCTTCAACACATACTCCACAATTTTCCCAACAAAATGGGGACCATTATCGCTCCACAAAAATTTGCAAACGCCATATCGAGGGAAGTACTCTTTGAGCAAAACCTTAGCTGTTGTCAAAGCTGTATTATCCTTCGTGGGGAAGGCCTCAACCCATTTGCTAAAGGCACACACCACCACTAGGACATACTTAAGGTTATTGCAACGCTCAAGCTGGATATAATCCATTTGTAGTACCTCGAATGGTGCAGAAGGTGGAACGAACCCTCCTTTCGGAGTATGCGTCCCTTTTGCAGGATTGTACTGTAAACATATCAAACAGGTCTGCACTACTCTCTTGGCCGTGTTAGCAATCTCAGGATGCTCCCAAACTTGTGTTAGCAATCGAGTAATTGCAAGAGCTCCAACATGTGCCAACCCATGTGTCATCTGGACCATCGCTTGCAAGTAAGCTGCAGGCAATTTCCATCGTTCCATATCTTTGCTCCTCCAACAACCCTCATCGTCCAGCACTTCCTCTGCTGCCCAGGTTGCAAGTTCTGCTTCAGTCGCTGATTTCTGAATGTCTAATATCTCCGCTCTAGCATCATGCCACCGCTCGGCCTGCGACTTCACTACATACATTGGGGAGTCATTTCGTGACATAGCCGTTTGTCTTGCTATACTGTATGCAAAAGCATTGCCCTGTCCCACTTTGTCAGTGACCTTTTTATGTGCACTGCATTTGATTATTCCCACTTTCTTTGGACAAAGTAATGCATTTAGGAGATCACGCACTAGCTCTCCGTGCATAATGTGAACTCCATGTGAAGTCAAAAACCCATGCTCTCTCCAGAGTAGGCCAAAGTCATGCGCTACTCCGAAGGCGTACCGGCTGTCTGTGTAGATGTTCACACATAAGCCAGCACTCAGTTCGCAGGCTCTTGTCAGAGCTATTAACTCCGCTGCTTGGGCCGATTTCTGTGGTATTCGTGCTGTTTCTACCACTGTCTTAAGTGTCGTGATCGCATATGCTGCAGAAGTTGTGCCATCTGGCAGCCTCAAACACGATCCATCAACCCACAGTTCCCCATCCACATCTGGAAGTGGCGTATCCTGTAAGTCGACACGACCCTTTGTTTGTTCTTCGGTCAGGAAAACACAATCATGGTGTTCTTCCTCTTGGCCCTCAGCAACCGGATATGGCAATAAAGTGGCAGGGTTCAGGGTAGCGCATCTTTTCAGTGTGATATGTGGCGCCAGAAGTGTGAGCTCATATCCTGTTAAACGTGCGCTCGTAAGATACTGGGTTTTCGTTTGATTTAACAGAGCGTCCACTGCATGGGGAACTAACACCAACAGTTTGTGTGACAAAACTATTCCTTCACTCTGCCGTATAGCTACTGCTGTCGCTGCAACTGCTCGAAAACACCCAGGTAACCCTCGTGCTACAGGATCAAGAATGGCTGAGAAATACGCACATGGCCTCTGCTTATCCCCGTGTGTCTGCACTAACACTGATAACGCACACCCATCTTTCTCGTGCACGTACAACGTGAAAATCTTTGTGTAATCTGGTGTACCTAACACGGGTGCAGAGCAAAGGGCCTGTCTCAATTGATCAAAAGCGTTTTGACATTCGTCTGTCCATTCAAGGGGCATTGGTGTAGTTTTGGACAATAACGCTAACAAAGGTTTAATAATGTGCGAAAACCCCATTATCCACTGTCTACAAAAGGACGTTAGTCCTATGAAGGCGCGTACATCTCTCTGAGTGCGGGGGACTGGTGTATCCAAAATCGCTTGAATTCGATCAGATGTTAATGCACGCCCCTCCTTAGACAAAAGATGACCTAGGTAGGTCACCTTTGGTCTACAGTATTGTAGCTTTTTCTTAGGAACTTTATGATTATTCTGAGCCAAAAAGGAGAGCAAGGCAAGTGTACTTTCCTCACATTGTGCATAAGTGTCTGCAGCCAATAGGAGGTCATCAACGTATTGGATAAGGGCTACTCCAGATCGCAAGTCAAATGAATCGAGCTTTCTTTTTAAAGCCTGGCTATAAATGCTAGGACTTTCTGTGTAACCTTGAGGAACACGACAAAATCTATACGATTTATTATTTAACGTGAAGCCAAATAGATATCTGCTATCAGGATGGATGGGAATGGAAAAGAACGCATTTTTGAGGTCAATAACAGAGAAAGTCGTGGCAGTGGGTGGGACCAAAGTAAGTAAGGTGGTGATATCAGACACCACCGGGTACTGGGGAATGACAATTTTGTTTATTTCTCTCAAGTCAATAATAAATCGATAGACTTTGTCATCAGTATCTTTCTTAAGGATCAGAAGAATAGGACTGTTACAGACATTGTAAGGAACTTCCTCCACTACTCCTGCAATAATCAAATCCTGAACGATGTGCGTCAGGGCAATTTCACCTTCTCTGGATATCTTATACTGTGGTACACGTGGCAAAGATACTCCCTCCTTAACAGTAATTCGAATAGGCGGGATGAGCATCTGTCCCACATCCGTATCTGATGTTGCCCATAACGTGTGTGGGAGAGAGGCTAATGCTTCAATTTCCTGCATGGTACAAAATCTACCTGAATCTGGGTAATTGTCATTCAAAATAACCCGCACTCCTTCCGGAGCGCAGCGTATCGTTGCTCGAAAATATTTGAGCAAATCAATGCCCATAATATTGTCTGGAGTGAGGGGCGACAACAAAAATGGACAAAAACCAAAAAATTTATCAATGCAAGAGGTTGTGATAATGGGCTTGGAGAGGGTGTGCCATCGAACCCTATACATGTTATCGTTTCACCAGACAGGGGAGCCCTTGGAACCAAGTTTTTAGACAAAGCACTACAAGTAGCTCCTGTGTCAACTAAAAACTGATCAGTAGAACCCAAAACGCCCGCTGATACATATGGACCTTTTTGATCTACTGGCACTTCAACCGATTCCACACCCCATCCTACGCAATCCTATGCATGCACATAATCCTGACTCTCCACGTTCTCACCCTCCGATATCTGATACTGATTTTGCCGATCAAAAGTGTTTCGTTCTGTGGTAAATAAAATTACCGGGACTATTTTTCTATACATTAAATGATAATAAAGGATAGCTCAATAAATGAGAGGCAGAGTCCGTGGTATCTGAGTCATACGGGCTTTAATCAAGATTCTCGAGAACCGGGACATCGAGTTCCATCACCACTAAGGTTCAGGAAGGGACATTCAACATTTTATTAACATCACACATTATATATAGTAAAACTGTACAGTTGAAATGAATACAGTAGGCGTAACAAGTGAAAAGAGAGAGATAAGAACACATGGGCGTAAAAGAGGGCGTGTACAGGGGCGTACACGGAGGTGTGTACTGGAAACGTCACAGAAGTGTCATAGGTGGGTGGATGCATAGAGAGATTTCTGCAGGGTCAGCAGAAACCTTTAGCATGGGTGCGTGCGCAACTGAGCATGACGTGGTATTGACGTGTAACTGGGGAAAACTGGGGGGCTTGACTTTAGCACTAGTAGAGGAGTCTTGGTGTCTGGGATGTCAGAACGACCTGCACCTATAGCATATCTGGTATCTTATGTTTGGAGGATGTGTTATCTGAAGTAAAAGGTCTCTCGGGCAGAGGCCATACAATACTGAATGCTAGTGCGTGCATACGTGTCTTGGTGCAATGTGCGGGGGCCATGGGCCTACCATGGTAACGGGTGCTGTAATTCACTTGCAAGGAGACAGGAAGGCAAGGCCCTTTACTCTGCAGCCGGAAACATGTTTACCTATTTCACTAGACCGGAATGTGTTTTCGAGGAGGCTGAGCAGATAACTGTAGGCAAAATACTGTCTTGGCAGGCAGGCCAGGCCGGGCCGGGCACCGCTTCGCTGGAAAGGAAGTAAGGCAGAGGTCAGGGATGCATACCTAAACTGCAGCTTTCAGAGACAGAAGAAACTCGGAGCCTCAATTAAAGGCCTGGCTCGACTGAGCCAGGAAAACGTGGAAGACGTGTGTTTCGCGTTATTTAAAAGTGCACCATGTAAAGACGTTGGCACCATAGGCCTAAAAGCCAAATTAACGTGGTTTTCTTAGAGGGCTGGATAACTGACATGTTAACGTTGGACGCAAATGCATATGCGTCTTCATGGCAGGCACGGGAAAGGAATTACACAACATACATGGAACATGGGTGCATGGATAGGGTGCGAGTGGGGGACACATTGAGTACCTAAAAATTTCTATTTCCTCATTCCCTCCTTGGCCCCTACTACACCCTTTAGGATATATCTATTTTCATGAGACCATCTATCTGTTCGTATAACATCATTTGCTCATCTTTCTTCATTCGGGAACGGGAACGTGAACTTGGACGGGGAATACAAGCTGTGGCGCACAAGCCGCAAATCGCTGGCCCACATTGTAGACAGAGGCAACAACTGAATACTATAAGGAATACTAGTCCTAGGAACGACAGTACTTTCCATCCCCAGGCTGATATCACACTCCAGAGCCAGCCGGACCAAGTCCAGGTGCCTGGATTCTGGTGTATCAGGTGAGCTATTTCATGAAGCCTTGTTATTGCCTTATATACTGACGGTGCGTTATTAGGAATGAAAATACAACAACTGGATCCGATCACTCTACAAGCTCCGCCCCTATCGGCCAGGATGACGTCAAGAACGACAAGTCTCATAGCAGACTGCTCTTCGGTCAGGTTACCCAAAGCAGAAGTAGTCTCATTCACTACTGCTTCCAAAGTTCTGGTTAATCTACGTATTAATTTACTATTTTGAATGGGGCCTATGAAGAAAAAGAATCCTTTATTGAAATCTGTATATTGTTCCAATGTTGTTTCAGTCTGGTCGACAATCGGGGTCTTGATCTCCCTTCTGTGTCTTACATGCACAAGATGTGAATTTCGATGATAATCAGGTGGGGCTAGAAAAACAGGTGGCAGTAGGAACGCAATGTAGCACGTTCCATCCCAATCTAATGGCAGACGTACGTAAGCTGTCTGACCACAAATAAAATAAGAATGGCGGGAAGCTTTGAAAGTAGACTTTCCTTTATCGCTGAATTCGACCACAGTATTACAATCACTGTGTCCTAGATGTACTGAACCATTCTTTCTGACGCATAATTCACCTTTCACTGGTAAAACTGAAATAAATGGCAAGTCCGAATTAGTCTCGGACTGAACGTTCAGAATCATGAGGTTAAGTGTAAAATTTCTTAATCCATACACTTCATTTTCTAGATCGGTCCCTGTCCTTTGGGGAAGACCTTCCTTGTCTGGGAAACATACTTTATTCATAACTGTATTCAGATCTCCCCATATCCAATTGCCTTGGGAAACTGTGGACTCACTGTCTAAGGAGGACATTAAAGTAAACCATGCTCCGCACGAACCATTATGTGTAAACGGATAAGGAAAGAGGGGCAGAGCTCCCTTGTATTTCTGATAGGGAGGGAGTCGGCCACATACCCAACAATTTGTGGCATTGCTGGTCTGGTGAGAATGGTGTAACATACGGATAAAAGTGTTGTTGCGCAGTGCTAATCGATAGGACAGCTCGTGAGGGGGCAGGTCACTGAAAGTGTGTTCTACAGTGTCATTAGAGGAAGTATGTACATGGGAACCGAGAGGAGGAAAGAAAACATGTAGCATTAAACTTATGCATACAATCGATATACTCAGAACAAACATAAAAATTAAAGTAATGACGCATCTGCTGTGCAGGCTTTTGCAATATTTTTCTCTCTTTTCGATTCGCCTATCTCTCTGACTATTTGGGTCTATCTTATACATGTCAGAAACCTGTCTAACTGCTTCACCCGAGGGGGACTTAAACAATTAAACGCTGTCTGACTTACTAGACCTCAGCTTAACTTTATACTCCTGTTGTGGAGTTTTCTCTAACAGGGGGAGTTTAGAGTCTGTATCGGGGCAGTCCTTGGGAAATGTCTTTGGACACAGTCCATGAAATCGCTTGATGTGGCTGGAGTGGAGCCACCCTTTTCTTCCTTCAATCTTCACAGCGGTCCTTGTGGTCATTAACACCAGCTTAGGTTCCTTCCACCTGGGCTCCAAAGGGCTTGAGCGGTCAAAGTTGCGGACCAATACCAGGTCTCCTGGAACGATTTCATGCGGTTTCACCTGGGTATTGTCCGGAAAGGCAGCGGCGACCTGTGAACGACAAGAGAGTAGTGCAGACATCAAGGAAGCCAGGTAATCTGCCAACATGTTACTATCAACATCTGTAATCTTACGAGGCATAGGCGTACCCCACATATTGGGGGGACGACCAAAGACTACTTCATACGGAGACAGTCCGGTTCTGGAATGAGCTACCATACGCATGTAAAAGAGGGCAACCGGCTGGGCTACCATCCAATCTACTCCCTTTTCTGCACAGACCTTCGCTAACCGTGTTTTCAGTGTTTGATTATGTCTCTCAACGAGACCAGCTGCTTCGGGGTGTCGTACACAGTGGAATTTCCACTGGTATCCTAACAGGAGAGATACCTGTTTCATGAGTTCGGACGAGAATGGCTGTCCATTATCAGAGTACACGACACGGGGCAAGCCGTATCGCGGGAAGAATTCACGGACCAACTGTTTGGCTGTAGTTACAGCAGTGTAATCTGGGACTGGGTACGCTTCTGTCCATCTGGAAAGGGCACATACAACTACGAGGACATACTTGAATCCTCGGCATCTGTCCATCTGGATATAATCCATCTGGAGGACTTCAAAAGGATGGTCAGGAGGATGAAATCCACCTTGTTCCACGGGAATGCCTTTGCCTGGATTGAACTGACAACAGATCATGCAGGTACGTACTTTCTGTTTTGCTGCTGCACGTAAATGCTTGTTGAACCAGATATTCTGGATGCTGTCTAACATAGCTTTCTCTCCTAAGTGTGCTGGACTATGTGCTGTATTAATGATAACTTGAACCATAGAGTCGGGGAGAAACCAAGTGGCTTTTCCCTTCGTCATCCATCCCTGATCTGTCTGGACCCCTCCTTGTTCAGTCCATTTCTTTATTTCGTCTGGAGTGGCATGTGACTGTATGTCGAGTACATCTTGTGTGGGATCCCTGACCGTCATACAATGTGTCAGTGGAGTTACTTCAGTCTTTGTCGTGTCAGTCGGTATGTCTGTTTGAGTCTGAGCTGTAAACTTAGCTGTTCGATCTGCCAGGTCGTTACCCTGGGAAATGGTGTCGGTGACTTTAGTATGTGCTTTACACTTCATGATGGCTAGGGCTGTAGGCAAGTGTATTGCTTCTAGCAGAGCTTGAATGAGGGGACCATGCTGTATCTTGGCACCGTGGGAGGTCAGAAAACCTCTCTCTTGCCAGAGAACGCCGAAGTCGTGAACGACTCCGAATGCGTACTGTGAATCTGTGTATATGTTTACTTTCTTGTTCTTAGCTAGTATGCAGGCTTGGGTCAGAGCGATGAGCTCTGCTGCTTGGGCAGACAAGGTATCAATACGAAGTGTTTCTATAACTTCAGTTTCAATAGTCACTGCATATGCGGCTACCAACTCTCCTGTACTTGTTCTCATACATGAACCATCCACGTAAAGTGTCAGGTCTGGGTCAGGTAATGCAATGTCTGTCAAGTCTTGTCTTGGCTTGGTTACTGTATTGATGACTTCTACACAGTCATGTGGCGTGGGATCTGCTGTAATTGAAGGTAATAGTGTAGCAGGGTTTAGCATGTTGCAACGTCTGATCTCTATGTGTGGTTGGAACAGTGTCAGTTCAAATCCTGTCAGTCGTGCTATGGTCAAGTGTTGAGTCTGTGTCCTGTTTAGGAGAACTTCCACGGAGTGTGGAACCTGTACTGTCAGGGGGTGTCCTAATACTATGGAATCGCTTTGTCTGATAGCTAGAGCTGTTGCTGCAACTGATTTAAGGCACGCAGGCAGAGCCTGGGCTACTGGATCTAATGTACTGCTTGATCTTGTGTGAGAACAGATAATGCTGTGCCATCGCGTTCTGTGACAAAAAGTGTAAAAGGTTTACTGTAACATGGTGTCGCTAAAACAGGTGCTTGACATAGGGCTTTCTTCAGTTCATCAAAAGCTTGTGTATGTTCCTGAGTCCAAGGGAGGACAGTCGAAGTCGCTGCCTCCTGTGTTGTCAACTGTATGAGTGGTTTGGCTAGGTATGCATACTGGGGAATCCATTGTCTGCAGTAAGAAGTGAGGCCAATGAAGGCCCGTACTTCCTTTTGTGTCTTGGGCTGTGGAATATGTGCAATCAACTGGATGCGGTCAGGTGTCAACTGTCTACCCCTCTTGGACAGCAAGTGTCCAAGGTATACCACTTGCTGGGCACAGAATTGTAGCTTCGAAGGGGACACTTTATGCCCCTTTTCGGCCAGAAAATACAAGACAGTCAGTGATGCACGTTCGCAATCTCGTTCTGTCCGTGCTGTGATCAATAAATCATCCACATACTGGAGCAGGGCAGTGTCAGTAGGCATGTGAATACAGTCTAGTTGTCGTTTCAGTGCTTGGCTGTAAATACTAGGGCTCTCTGTGAATCCTTGAGGTGCACGTGTAAATTTGAAGCTTCGGCCATTTAAACAGAATCCGAAGAGATACTAGCTTTCCGAATGAATGGGGACACTAAAGAAGGCGTTCTTGAGATCGATAACAGTAAAGAACGCTGCTTCGGAATCAATGGCAGTCAATAGAGAAGAAATGTCTGGAACCACTGGGTACTGGGGTATTATGCATTTATTTAATTCTCGAAGGTCGATCGCCAGTCTGTAGACCGGTGGTGCATTCGGGTCAGTTCGTTTAAGAATCGGGATGATCGGAGAATTACATACATTGGAATCGGTTTCTACAACCACTCCTTGAGCAATGAGCTCGTCAATAATTTTCAGTAAGGCCACTACAGCCTCAGGCGGTAACTTGTATTGTCGGATTCGTGGCAGTACAACTCCTGGTTTGAGAGTGACACGATAAGGTGTGATGTGCATACAACCTACATCAGTTGGACCTTGCGCCCATAAGTGCTGTGGTACATTCTGTAATCGTGGATCAAAATCTCTTAACACATAATGTCCTTTAAAATCACGTAAGAACAATCTCACTCCCTCCGGAGAACAACAAATCACTGCTCCTAGTGCTTTCAATGTCTTAATACCAAGCAAGTTTTCTGGACATGATTTCGTAAGTAACAAGTCTGTAGTACGAGACAATGGACCAACTTCTAGGGAAACTGGCTTTGACACTTCGTTAACAACAGGCTTTCCTGAAAATCCCAGGGAAACATTCTGTGAGCCTGAGAGGGGTGCCCCTGGAACCTCGTCATGACTGATGGTAGTTCTGCTCGCCCCTGTGTCAATCAAAATTTTTCTGTCTTTCCCTAATACCTGACTATGTACATAGGGACCCTCTTGATCTACAGGAACCTCAATAAGGGGCAAGCCAACCTCCCTCTCTAGGCTGTTTCATGAGTACTGCTGATAATCGGGGTAATCTGACTGAGCATACTGGTACATTTGCTGTGTGACATGTTGCGTGGCAGCAATGGGTTGGGGTTGGGGTACAGCTACTGTCTGTTGTGCATTCTGTGGAGGTTGCGTGTTCTGCGTAATATTTTGTGGAACATGTTCTTGTCTAGGTGGACGCGGTCTTTCTTTCGTTTTGCCTGTGGCTATGTTGTGTCTTAGAACGGCACATTCGTTTATGTAATGACCTGGCTGTTTACAGTAGTTGCAATTCCCTTTAACAGGAACTGCAGGATGACTAGTCTGTGTCGTACCCCTCTTCTGACCATCAGCTGGGACGGACTGGGCAACTAGTACTTTCATTTTCGTGTCTTTAATACGTCTCTGTTCATGTTCGTGTTCCTCTCTGATTCGATTCTGGTGGTACTGTAACATTTGTAACATCTGGGAAGGGGTATTAGCTTGCCATGTACTCTCGACCTTCAGAATTCTCTACTAGTTTGGTCACAAAAAGATGTGGGTACGATTCACTACTTGTTTTCAGGCCGCTGTTAATAATAAAACATTTCTCGAATCTAGAATAAAAATCACTAGTGTCTTCGTCTTGTTTCTGTTTGCAATCTGAGATAGCATCCCAGTCTTCCTTTTTCGTAGTTAGTAATCTTGGTAAAACTTGTATTAACAACTCGGGTAATGCTTTGGCTTTTTCCCCAAGACCAGTACCAGGGACTCGTGTATTTTCTTTGTTTTCTAACACTGTCCAATCAATCTTTTTCTATCCCACCTCCCATTCTTTTTCTTTAAGTTTTTCATAAATGCCGGCTGGCAATAGAACCTTTAACATTTTAAGG
The DNA here is from genome assembly GCF_964263255.1 of Lissotriton vulgaris. Taxonomy (NCBI): domain Eukaryota; kingdom Metazoa; phylum Chordata; class Amphibia; order Caudata; family Salamandridae; genus Lissotriton; species Lissotriton vulgaris. Next base: position 482,614,295 of record NC_141693.1, on the reverse strand, counting down.
ATATCGGGATACGTATACTCCCCCATGAGGAGCATGTCTTTTAATTCACGGTGGAACCCTGCTGGATCTTTATCATGACAGGGCACTAATTTTTTCATTTCCAATAATTCCATTTTGGTCAAGGGTGTGTATACAAATACTCGTTGAAGCTCACCCCCTTCCGTCCGGATGGGATGAACTTCTCGTAGAGGATTCTGTCTGTCTATATAAAATGGTTTCCTTACTGGAGGTGGAACCGGAACGAAATGTGGAGTCAGGAAAAGTCTGTATTTGTGTCGTTGTTCTAGAATGATATTAATTAAATCGGTACCTAGGCCTCTCCATCTTTTTAGCAGTAATTCTTCCAATAAATTATATAAGGGGCCTGGATCAGAATGCTGACTTTCATACAATCTAATGAGATGTTGAATCATGTACATACCAGCTAGTCGTTGTTCGTCTGGGGAAAGACTCAAAAACGTTTGTGCTACTGAGTCATCTTTATATACGCTAGTATTGCCAGCCCATTGGACTGCTGACCGGGCCAGTTCCTGTTCATGCATGGTACTAAGTTCACTGTAACCTATTCGTTGTTTCAGTACTTTATCAGTGGCTTGGAATAGATGTTCAAGAGAACATTGTTCTGGTATGGGAGAAAGAAAACGTTTCTGGTTTTCTAGACGTATGGGTCTGTCAAAGGGTTTGTCAAAAGGTCTCGCCTTACCTACATACGCTATTCTATCTGCACTTGCAGTTTCTATATCATCGTCTTCTGAGACGTCATCATCCGCTTTCTCGGCTTCTCTCGCTGCTTTTTCCCTTGCGTGTATGTCTAGAATTTCTTTACGAATCTTTCTGTACATGGATTCTATACAACTTTGTTTACTATGTTTACCATCAGCTATGTTGTCACTCCACTTTATCAGGACTTTCATCTCTTCTTTGTTCTTGCCTGGCTGGTCTTGTTCCCTTATCAAACAATTTATCAAAAACTGTAAGATCATATTTTGTGTCTCCACCTTGTTGTGTGCCATGGCCTCATGAATACTTTCTGTTCTCTCCCCCGTTCTGATAAAATGATATATGTTATCTAAATGTTCTCTCATATCTGGAAAAATAGTCAAATAGTTTGTAACCCGTCGTAAACGTATTGAATAAAGGATCATTTGGTCTTCGCCTGGTACTGGATCATATCTGCAATCAGTAAGATACTGTTTAAGGGCTGTGTATGTAGTTACTTTTGGTGGGCGTTGTAATGCTGCTTCTCTGAGTGTGGTTCGTTTTATCTGAGGCGGGGTGATAGGGGGGCCTCCTACTGCTCCTCCTGAAGCGGGATCGTCAACTATTACTGGCTGTGCTGTCGCTGGTGGCGGTGTAGACGGTAAGCTAGGCGTAGGTAATGCAGGATGGCCCTGAGTTGCAGGCGGATTAAAAGAATTGCTAGGGCCAGTGGCCGGAACAGTGGCAGATGAGACAGTGGGAGAAATCGTATCATCTACAGGAATGTGAACAGGGTTGGGAGGATGAACATTTGGAGGAGGATTTCTGTTTGCATATTCTGGGACAGTGTCATCTAAGTATGAAGAAAGGAAAATCTCCGCTGCGGTCTGTTTATGACGTAATTTAGTCGGGACCAATGGTGGCGGCAAGTTACGGGGTACTTCCGGGATCGCCTTGGGTAGGCCCTCGGCGAGAACAGGATACATGCCTGTAATAAGGGCATTTCTTTGTCTGTCTAATTGTTCTGCTCTAACTCGTTCACCTTCTTCTAGTAGCTCTTTTTCTCTAGCTTTTTCAGATTCTTCTCTACTTTTCTCTGCTTTCCTAATTTCTTTCTCCGTTCTTTTATGCGCTTCTTTACGCCACAATTCTATAGCATCTTTCTGGGATTGTCTGGCTTTCTTTTTCCATAGTGCTTCTTCTACTCTCATGATGCATTCAGCATCCCATGTCCCTGAGACAGGCCATCTATATTTCTCTTCCAGATCCTTAGTATAATCAGCCCACAAGTCTAAGTACAGTATGGCATCTAAGCCATGTTTTTGGTACATAAAATGACCTGGAGTGTCCCTAGGCGGGACAGGAACTGCTTCTTCGAGTATCCCTTTCCTAGTTCCTATCTGACGTAATTTCGAGAATAGCGGCATATTTGAACTTACTTGAACGTGGACACAATAAACACAGTAATGAATAGCAAACAATCATTCATACCACGACGTTAAACACATTAAAACATTTTCAACTGATACCTGGTACATAGAAAACATAAATTCTGTAATGATACTAGAAGACTGGATCACTAGATGCACTGCTAAAACAGTACAGACATACCGGTCCCATAAAGAGACACATCATACCGTATTCACCTAAGTGAACACGTCTGGACCGGGTCTGTGTACCCAGACCCGTCTTGACCGGGCACAAATTAATGAACCCGTCTAGATGCGTTCCCAACAACGGTACTCACCGGGAAGCAAAACTGAAGGCCTCGGAAACTGGACTGGACTGGACTGCATGCGCTTCGGAACTTCGGAACAGGTGGGCCTCCGGATACCTCGGACCTTGCTCTCTCGACTTGGGGCTCTGGTCGGGACTCTCCTCATTCCTCACCGCCTCGTCTGGATGCCGGACCGCAGTCTCCGTCTCCTCCGTGGGCCTGAGGGAGATAGCAGGAAAACCCACAGGTGTGCACAGGAATCCGTCACGGCTGTAGAAGGGGTCAGGGGCCTGCGTTACATCGCCGGCGAGTTGGGAAGGGGAGGGGTTCCTGTTCGGGCGCCAGATTATGTGGTAAATAAAATTACCGGGACTACTTTTCTATACATTAAATGATAATAAAGGATAGCTCAATAAATGAGAGGCAGAGTCCGTGGTATCTGAGTCATACGGGCTTTAATCAAGATTCTCGAGAACCGGGACATCGAGTTCCATCACCACTAAGGTTCAGGAAGGGACATTCAACATTTTATTAACATCACACATTATATATAGTAAAACTGTACAGTTGAAATGAATACAGTAGGCGTAACAAGTGAAAAGAGAGAGATAAGAACACATGGGCGTAAAAGAGGGCGTGTACAGGGGCGTACACGGAGGTGTGTACTGGAAACGTCACAGAAGTGTCATAGGTGGGTGGATGCATAGAGAGATTTCTGCAGGGTCAGCAGAAACCTTTAGCATGGGTGCGTGCGCAACTGAGCATGACGTGGTATTGACGTGTAACAGGGGAAAACCGGGGGGCTTGACTTTAGCACTAGTAGAGGAGTCTTGGTGTCTGGGATGTCAGAACGACCTGCACTTATAGCATATCTGGTATCTTATGTTTGGAGGATGTGTTATCTGAAGTAAAAGGTCTCTCGGGCAGAGGCCATACAATACTGAATGCTAGTGCGTGCATACGTGTCTTGGTGCAATGTGCGGGGGCCATGGGCCTACCATGGTAACGGGTGCTGTAATTCACTTGCAAGGAGACAGGAAGGCAAGGCCCTTTACTCTGCTGCCGGAAACATGTTTACCTATTTCACTAGACCGGAATGTGTTTTCGAGGAGGCTGAGCAGATAACTGTAGGCAAAATACTGTCTTGGCAGGCAGGCCAGGCCGGGCCGGGCACCGCTTCGCTGGAAAGGAAGTAAGGCAGAGGTCAGGGATGCATACCTAAACTGCAGCTTTCAGAGACAGAAGAAACTCGGAGCCACATTTAAGGGCCTGGCTCGACTGAGCCAGGAAAACGTGGAAGATGTGTGTTTCGCGTTATTTAAAAGTGCACCATGTAAAGACGTTGGCACCATAGGCCTAAAAGCCAAATTAACGTGGTTTTCTTAGAGGGCTGGATAACTGACATGTTAACGTTGGACGCAAATGCATATGCGTCTTCATGGCAGGCACGGGAAAGGAATTACACGACATACATGGAACATGGGTGCATGGATAGGGTGCGAGTGGGGGACACATTGAGTACCTAAAAATTTCTATTTCCTCAGTTCGTCCTGACCACGACCCCTCACTTCAAACCTACTACGATCACCTCCGCCACCCCTCGCTCCCGAATAACTATTCTGCGACCTTCCACCTCCTCGACCACGCTGACTACGTTGCTCACGAAGCACCGGACAATCTTCAGCCCAATGCCCGAACTCTTTACAATATGCGCATTGATCCTCAGCAATATCAGTACGGCCATACGAAGCAGTACCCCCTCCTCGCCTGCCTCTATCATTCCCACTAGATTGCGCACCACGAACCTGTGCCAACATCACCTTCGTTTTCAATTCCTTCGCTTTCTTATCAACACTTTCTTTAGCCTCTATTTCCCGCCGCTCGTAATACTGAGCCATAGTTAACAAAGACGCAGGGGTCGCCGTGGTCCAGGAACTTTCACTTGTTTTCAATCGCTTCGCAATCTCCGGTAGGAGATTGGCCACATACTTGTCAACAAACAGGTGCCTACCCGTATCATCTGTTAACGATTGTCCACTGTACCATGAAACGCTTCTTCAAAACGTGTGAAAAAGTCAGAAACCGATTCATCTTGTTTCTGTTTGCACGATGCTAACATGGTCCAATCAATCTTTTTAGGGGGAACAAGCGTTTTTAATTTATTCAAAATAGCTGTTGGGAGATCTAAAATCAACTGACATGGTTTACATGCAGGCTCCCTGTCTAAATCAGCTTGGCTTATCTCTTTCCAAGTTGCCCCAAACATTGCTTGATCATCGAACTTACGAATCGCTCTCCACATATCAGGGGGGAGAATTAATCCAAAGAAAAGATCTATATCAACGAGCGTCATAACACAAGAAGAAATAGCCCCCTCTACTCCTTCATAGAAAGCTGCCGGATTTTTACGGGGATCGGGTAAAGCATTTTTCAATGCCATAACATCACCTCTGTTCCAAGGCGTATACACCCAATTATATATAAAATACCCTTTTGCATCTACGGACGTTTTATCATCATCCGTACCTTGCCCTTTTGGGGGAACATACAAAGGTGCAGCTTCACGCATAGGCATAACATGCACTTTAGAACTCTTATCTGCTCCAAAGATAGAACACTCTTTGGATAACTCCGTCGACTCCGGCACGGACTTCTCTGATGCCTTTCGTGCTTCCTGTAATCTGGACGCCTCATCCCGTAGCTGGACCAATCGTAAGAAAAAGGCATCCGCATCTGCAATAACAAATAGACCTTTACGCATATTCTCATGCTGAACTGATATATCCTTAGGTTCTAGGTCCTCTGAATTTTTACGAAATCGTTCAATAACTTCATCTGCAAAAGTATTTAAAAAACACAACTGTTCTCATTCTGACCACTTATCCCTTTCAGCTTTAACCTCTGACATAGTTACTCTATTCAGATTCAGTTTCCTAGCGAAACTGGGCAAATCTGCGGCTCTACCGGCAGTTAACCTTGTACCCGCACTATCTCGTTCTTCATCACCGAAGTCCTCGTCCGGAGCCGTGGGCTGAACATACGGAGGCGGAGACCGATCTAATAACGAAAAATCATCAACTTCATTAGTAAGGACAGGATAAAGCGGACGTCGAATAGGAAATTGACCGGTCGTTTGCAAATTACGTTCCCGTGCCTCCCTCTCTTTCTTCTCCTGTAACTCCTTCTCCTCCAGCTGTAAAGCTTTATCTCGAGCAGCCTTGCGCTGCTCTTTTTCCGCCAAGGCAATCTCACGCTTCATACGTTCACGCACAGCTTTCTCCCACATTCGCACACAATCAAACATATCCTGTCTAGACCTGCGCTGAAACAAACATTGCTCCACAAACTGAACCTTTCGTAAATCAAACGACCCATGTAGTGGCCATTGCAACTCGGGATCAGATTTGGTGTATTTATTCCATAATTTACTGTACAGTATAGGGGGAAGGCCAAACTTTATATACATCTCACGATTAGGGGTCCCCTCTGGGGGAGCCGGCTGCGATTCATTTAACCTATACATGGTACCATTTCCAAGACAGCACATCCCTCGGAGTGTGCTTAAAACAGGCATGTTCAAAAAGTACCACAAAAATGTGATACTGTAAAAATGGCACTTACTATACTTCACACAAATGTGCCGCTCAAAGTACAAATGAAATTAGAGAAATATCTCTACATGCCTGCCTATGTGAAGTGCACTACACATATGTGTTCAAATTCACAGACCCAAATGTTAGCTAACTCAAATCATAGTCACAGTCATAGAACTACAGTAAGCGTCCGCAGACTACCTTACCAATCACAATTCTTACCCAAATCTCAAATATCCAGGTTCCAACTGCCAAGGTCTTTGATCAAATCGGCCAAACAGGCACTGTACGACAACACACACGAGCAGGATCTCAGTCGGGGACCGGCGCCACCTGGAAGGTCAGATCAGAAGGAAAGGAAGAAAAACACCGTGGGTGCCAAGACTCGGGTCACTCAGTGGCAGCGTACGCGTCCATGGCGAGTTTCCAATCCTTCGTCACGACCTCTCCTTCGGGCATCCGAGTCGCCGATGAGTCCCTTCGTGGTCGCCAATTTGTGGTATTGGGTTCTCCAGGCCTACATACTCCGCAGAATACCCGCTACACCATAGGAACTGTTGGCACGGAAACTAGAAAATGTAAAAGACAAGTTTATTAAGACCCCATGGGGTGGTGGTACATTCCTACAGCACCCTTCGGCAATGCAAGAAGTATCACCCCGAACATCGGTGTAAGTCCTTCTTTTATACAGTTTTACAGACATTAAAAGATGGGCGTTACATGGTTACAGAGTTTTAGGTACATATATGGTCATTTTTGGAACACAGCCAACTCATGGGAGGGGTTACAATACCAATGGTCAGTTTGGCGGAACATTCCTAAGAGATGACTGGTCAATCGGAACTGCGCATGTGCGGGCTTGACCGTTACTAAAAATAGCCTGTTGCTGGGCAAACTCAAGTGGTCAGTGGCACGGACAAAGGACTAAAGGGCACGCTGACCACGAGGCAGCTCGTTCTCTAAAAATGGCCGCCGTAACATACAAAATGGTGTTTTCAAGTAAGGCCAAGATAAGGGAAATAACGTGTAGCAAAGCTTAACGCTAACCCAGTCATTGTCAAATTACGACAAATGCCCAAAGGATAACCCATGAAAAGTAGGGGAGTTGAGATATTACTGTAATGCTTAAGTCAGAATATTTGGTACCCCCATAGTAAAAGATATTAGGAAACACAAGAAAGGGTGCTATTTGGCGGAAAAATTCTATGTTCATCCAGGCAATATAAGGCCATGTCAAACTGTATCCTGTCAAGTTACAACCCCAGAAACCTAGTGGATACCAAATAGTATAGCCCATATGGGCCATTATATGTGGTATCCCCCTACCTAAGAAATAGATGTAAAATATTGTGGAATTGAATTAAAATTGTGAAAAGATTATGTAATCTACTATCAAGTAAAAGGCAACTTCAGTTGGACAATGGGAGAAAGGGTAACACACACAAAGTAAGGGATATGAGCTAATATAGCCATGCAAGAGGTGCATATTTTGTATACTGTTAGAACCGGGGTCTCAAGATGGCCAGAGTGCACCCTAGTTGAAGTAGGGACCACCGATTCCGACGAGGTAGCTTGGCGCGAGGCAGGTAGGCATGCACGAGGCAATGTGTAAAGTAGTTGTGCAATATGCATCCACACTGACACAGTAAAGCACACACAATCAAGGGGACACCACTCCAATTTTATGTAGGAACACAAGTTTCCTAATCTAACATCTTGTCAGGTTTGAACACAGTATTGTTCTTTCTATGGGCAAGGCAAGAGGTTCTTGTCTCATCAACTTCAATACAGGCAACAAATGTCATGCAGAGATTCAATACACTTTCAGGGAAGACATTACAGCAGAGGGCATTTCAACACCATGGTTACTTGTGTCTGGCTATCCTCCCAATTATTCCAGCCCCAGGAACCCCTGGGTCTATCCCTGCTGTGAATAAGACTAAGTTACTGATTTAGCAGAGGCCACAGCGCTCCCCGACTCCCCAGTTTAGTCTCTTAGGGATTATTGAGGCAATGCGGCTTATAGGCAGGTATGTGCCGGGCCCCTTCCGTGCACTTCCTCCTCGAACCAGCCCCTTCCACAGTCAGCCCCCTCCACACTCCTTGCGGGGTTATTACCTTGCGGGAAGGACGTTGCTGCAGTCTGTAGACCTCCCCACAGCCAGAGAATCGATCCAGAGGATTCGGGGCTCTCGCTCTCCCTGGAGCCCCTCTCTCGTGTGCCTGGGTGGGCCCCAGGTTTCTTTGTTGACTCTTTGCCCGGGAGCCAATCGTTGCGTGGCCTCCCGGGAAGGCTGCCGATGACGCTGCCGGAGTCCCTGTTGCTAGGCGCCTAATCCCAGGGTGGCGCTCTCCGGCTGGGGCTTCCATCACACCTTCTGCAGCCGTTCCTCCTGACCTCGGCGGCGTACCTCCGGTCTCAGGGGCCGTGGCGGTGATCTGGACCACAGCCGCGCTTCTCCATTCAGCACTCTCCGCAGATTCCCCGCTCAGCCACAGACCCCGGGCAGCGGCAGTGAGCTCGCGGTATCCTGTGCTTCTCCTCTTTCACCTCAGGGGCCCCGGCTGTGATCTTGGGCATGGTGGCGATACACTGACACAGCGCGGGCACCCCGCTTGGGCTCATTGTTAGGTTCTGGGCACACAGCGTGCTTCCTCCACAGTGCGTGCATCTCACCAGGCAGTCGGGCGCCCGGGCCAGCAGTGGTGATTTTGGGGACCCAGCACTCCAACTCCAGGGCGCTCCACAACCACAGTGCTGCAGCTGACTCCAGGTCAGTTACCTTGGGCAGGGTTGCAGTGACAGTCCTTGCAGTTGGCTCAGAGTTCCATGATCAGGCAGTCAGTTAGCCTGGTTGGTGGAGACACACTGGAGATGGTGACCCTGGTTCCTCTCCCACAGGGCAAGATCAGCAGGCAGGCAGGGTAACTAATCTAACTTGGGGCAGCAGTTCCAGGGATCAGTCAGCCTCAGTAATGTAGCAATCCCCCTAGCTCAGCAGCCTCCACTCCAGCGGAGAGTCCCCAGGTCCAATCGTGTAACAGGGATCTGGGTTTCCCTCTCTTCCTTTTATACCCTTAAGTCAGGTGACCAAAAAGGCGGCAGGTTCTGGCGGCAACCTAGGAATGTTAGAAGGTTCTGGAAGAATCTAGGGAATCTGTAGTGTTCTTTGTCCCTTCTGTCCTGTCCGTCTATGGTGAAAAGAGGCAGGGCTGTCAGGGTTACAGTAGCACTAAGTCCCAGCCTTATTCCAACTACTAGTGCGCAGACAAGACAGTAGCCTCACCGCAGTAGCAGGGGCCTGTGGCAACCATGTTTTTAGGAGAGAGCACCTGCACCTCAGCATTGTTTAACAGTGGTAAGGCGCCCAGAGTCCTATGTCCAACAAAATGGGAGGCCAAAAGGGAAAAAAATGTGGGGGAAGACCACCCTAGGGCTGACAGGTCTAACATACACCCATTGAAAAAGATGTTATACAACTCAAAGAAGGGTGCCAGTTGGCAGACAAATACTGTGCTCACCAAGCCAACATAAAATAAGATAATGTCCAATTAAATCCTAGTAAGTTATAACCCTGGAAACCTAGGGGATACCAAATATCATAGTCCGTTGGGCCATTATATTTGGTATCCACAAAAGAACCTGATGTGAAAGAATGTGGAATTAAATAAAATATGTGAAAAGGGACTGTAATCTGGTATCGAATAAAATTCAACTCCAATTGGTCAATGTCTGAAAGCTAACACTTTTAAAGTAGTGTATAATACATATTACAGCAATTCATGAGACTGTTTTCATCCAGCCAACATAGGACCACGTCAATTTGTATTCTGTTAGATTCTAAAGCCAGAAACATAGGGGATACCAAATATTATAGCCCTTATGTGCCATTATATTTGGTATCCTCAAAGGAACCGGATGTGAAAGATTGTGGAATCAATTCAAAAATGAAAAAAAGACTGTAATCTGGTATAAAAAAATGCAACTCCAGTTGGTCAATGGCTAAAAGTTAACCTTTGAAAAATAGGGGATACAAGATATTACATCAATGCATGAGTCATACGATTTGGTATCCCCATAGTAAAAGATATTGAAATCACAAGGAAAGGGTGCTATTTGGCAGAGAAATAGTGAGTTAAACCGTCAAAAGTAAGATCATGTAATTTGTATCCTGTCAGGTTATAACCCCATAAATCTAGTTGATGCCAAATATTATACCACATTTGAGGCATTATATGAGGTATCCTACAAAGCAACCTATAATCTGCTATCAAATAAAAGGGAACTTTAATTGGTCAATGGCTAAAGGGTAACCCATGACAAGTAGGGAATATAAGATATGTGTAAAAACACGAGAGTGACCCCTTAACTGCCAAGAGCTAGGGTTCTATAGTCAATATTCAAAAAACAACTACTCTTGGCGATAAACTAACCAATCCGTATATGCACTATTCATACAAATAATCACACCATGATCATTCACATGTCTAGAAAAGGAAAAAACCAAGGAATCTGCTCTCTACTGAAGAAGAACCATTATCCTGAAACACGTGTCTAGAGATACACAGCACTGGCTGCACCAACAAGGGTGAAAAACTAAAGCCTGACAGTGAAGAAAGTGTTATCATACACTGCATTTATTATGATGCATCGGGGCGAACTGAGTGCTGGAGTGTGAGGTAGTGTGCGCCCACCCCCTTCCAATACATCAAACAATGATGCAGAATATTTTTAAAAAAAATAAAAACATGAAAGAGAGATAAAAATTAAAGACATAGGTCTTTGTCATTGGCAATGGTTATTCCAAAAGAATCAATGACAGTATTGGCAACATTAGATTTTTTACAGTCAATACTATTCGTTCCTTGTGTATAACCCCACAAGGACAAGCGTCAATGCGTTTCCGTGGTACAACAGAAGAATAAGACCACCTTCTTCAGTACAATGTGTACACTACCCCTCTTTCTTTTGAACAACCTCTAACCTTTAGGTGACACTCACTTAAATGAGCCGTTCATGCTGGGGTAGTTGACGAATCGGCTGTTATGATACAACCCTTGATAATGTAAGGTTGCCAAAGTATTTCTTAGGTATCCTTTTCTCAATTCGGGAGTGGTAGACCAATCATCAATATAGATCCTTAGTTTAATCCGGGTGGTTTAAATCTTGCCCAACTCCACCCAAAGAGTGGGCTATTTGGTGATCGAATGTACAGATTTGGCATTCAAAAAAAGTTTCCTTCTAGGACCGGAGGTTAAGGTATCCACGTTAAGCACTCTTGTGATGTGCTGATAGTCTCCGCGTACCAGCTCTAATTGGTATGCGGAGAATATCAGCACATGGCAAGAGTGATTAACGTGGACGGGTGAGCTCTCCCTCGGTCTCCCTCTCAAGATGGCTACCGCAGATTGTGCAAGCAGAAGTAGGGGGAATCTGGCATTGCTCCTCCCTCCACTTCATCAGCAAAAGCTGTGGTGGACCGGAAAAGCAAGGGACACAAGCTATTACAGCCATGCATGAGCTGTAATATTAGGTATCCGCATAGTAAAAGATGTTAGAAAACCCAAGGAAGGGTGCTAGTTGACAGAAAATCTCTGTGCTCACCAAGCGAACACAAGTCCATGTCCATTTGAATCCTGGTAAGTCTAACCCTAGAAACCTAGAGGATGTCAAATATTATAGTCTGTGTGAGCAATAATTTTTGGTATTCCCCCAAAGGAACCGATGTGAAAGATTATGGAATAAAATCAAGAATGCAGATAGGGACTGTAGTCTGCTATCAAATAAAAGGGGGACTTCAAATGATCAATGGCTAAAAGGTAAGTAGGAGATATGAGATAATACAGCAATGCATGAGCCGTGATATTTGGTATTCCCATAGTAAAGGATGTTGGAAAACACAATGATGGGTGCTGTTTGGCAGGGAAATACTGTATTCACCCAGCCAACATAAGAGCATGTCAATTTGTATTCTGTCAGGTTCGAACACCAGAAACCTTGGGGACACCAAAAATATTAGCCCATATGAGACACTATGGGACAGAAGTATGACCATCCCTTTTGGCAAGTTGCAAATTGCGAAGTTTTGCAACTCACAAAATTGGCATGTACAACAGTGTCTCAGACACTGTTTGCAATTCCTAATGGGGTCGCAAATGACCTGCTTCATCAATATTCATGAGGCAGGTCGCAATTTGCGACCCTTTGAGAATGGCCAGCACTCGCAGGGATGATGGCATGCTGAGGTCAGCAGACCACCATGTCTGTGACTGCTTTTTCAGTAAAGCCTTTTTATTTTTTAAATGCAGCCTGTTTTCCTCATAGGAAAACAGGGTGCATTTAAAAAAGAAAAATGTAATGTTTCATTTTTTAAAAGCAGGAATGGTCCAATGGGGTCACTGCCTGCTCTTTAAAAATATTTTCGCATCCATTCACAAAGAGGAAGGGGTCCCATGGGGACCCCTTCCTGTTTGCGAGTGGCACACCACCTACTAGAAGTAGGTGGAAAACTGTGAGTGTTTTGCAACTGCAATTGCTGTTGCAAAACAATCGTACATACAAGTGTGACTCGCTATTACGAAGGGTCGCTCTTGGCATGCCCCTTCCTAATAGGGACTCGGAAACCCTATTTTGCAAACCCGTAATTGGTTAACGACTCACAAAATAGGACTTTTTAGCGGTCACAAATGGGCCAGTTTCCCATTTGCGACTACTAAAAAGAGTTGTATATCTGGTCCTATATTCGCCCTATGGGTCATTATATTTGGTATCCCCCAAAGGAACTGAATGTGAAAGCTTGTGGACTGAAATAAACAATACACAAAGATTCTGTAATCAGCTATCAAATAAAAGGGGACTTCAATTGATCAATGGCTGAAAGGGAAACCCCTTAAAAGTAGGGCATATGAGATAATACAGCAATGAATGAGCGTAATATTTGGTATCCCCATAGTAAACGATATTGGAAAACAAAAGGAAGGGTGCGATTTGGCAGAAAAATACTGTGTGCATTCAGCCAACACAAGACCATGTAAATGTGTACCCTGTCAAGTTCTAACCCTAGAAACCTATGGGATACAAACTAATATAGCCCATAAGTGGCATTCTATTTTGGATCCCCCAAAGGAGCCAGATGTAAAAGCTTGTGGAATGAAATCAAAAATGTGAAAAGATACTATATTCTGCTGTGAAATAAGGGCAAACTTCAATTGGTCAATAACTAGAGGTTAACCCATCAAAAGTAGGTGAAACAAGATATTAAAGAAATGCATATACCATAATATTTGGTATTCCCATAGCAAAGATGTTGGAAATTACCAAGAAGAGTGCTATTTGGCAGACAAATATTGTGTTGGGAACGGTCGCTCCCTTCTGCCCTCGCTGCCTCCTTCTCACAGCTGCCTGCTATCGTGTGCTCTACGCTGGTGAGCTCTCCTATCACCTGAAGCTGCTTGCTCCATTATACCTGCACGCTAGCCTGCATAGCGCCGCTGGCCTCACTTAGCGCTTTAACGTGCCTGCCTGCCTGCTTGTGCGCTCAATTGTTATTGTATTTGTTCACTGTGTGTTTGTGTTAAAATATACCTTTGCCAATTACCTCCGCATCTCCCCCAACCCGGTCTGCCCTCGCGTTGCAGCCGCCATTTGCTGTGCTGTTGTTGTTGTCTTGCCCTGAGCCCGCCCCCTCCACCACGCACCCGCCTCCCATCGGACCCTCCCTCCCACTTAGAGTATTGGCTCACCCCTGTCCACTCTAACGCTGTGACCGCCTCAACTACGTTGGGAACGGTCGCTCCCTTCTGCCCTCGCTGCCTCCTTCTCACAGCTGCCTGCTATCGTGTGCTCTACGCTGGTGAGCTCTCCTATCACCTGAAGCTGCTTGCTCCATTATACCTGCACGCTAGCCTGCATAGCGCCGCTGGCCTCACTTAGCGCTTTAACGTGCCTGCCTGCCTGCTTGTGCGCTCAATTGTTATTGTATTTGTTCACTGTGTGTTTGTGTTAAAATATACCTTTGCCAATTACCTCCGCATCTCCCCCAACCCGGTCTGCCCTCGCGTTGCAGCCGCCATTTGCTGTGCTGTTGTTGTTGTCTTGCCCTGAGCCCGCCCCCTCCACCACGCACCCGCCTCCCATCGGACCCTCCCTCCCACTTAGAGTATTGGCTCACCCCTGTCCACTCTAACGCTGTGACCGCCTCAACTACGTTGGGAACGGTCGCTCCCTTCTGCCCTCGCTGCCTCCTTCTCACAGCTGCCTGCTATCGTGTGCTCTACGCTGGTGAGCTCTCCTATCACCTGAAGCTGCTTGCTCCATTATACCTGCACGCTAGCCTGCATAGCGCCGCTGGCCTCACTTAGCGCTTTAACGTGCCTGCCTGCCTGCTTGTGCTCTCAATTGTTATTGTATTTGTTCACTGTGTGTTTGTGTTAAAATATACCTTTGCCAATTACCTCCGCATCTCCCCCAACCCGGTCTGCCCTCGCGTTGCAGCCGCCATTTGCTGTGCTGTTGTTGTTGTCTTGCCCTGAGCCCGCCCCCTCCACCACGCACCCGCCTCCCATCGGACCCTCCCTCGCCCCTCCCCCTCCACCATCCATTTATGACAGTTTCCTCCGCGCGCAGCGTTCACGCGCAGCGACCGCGCCCAATCCGCGCCGAAGGTGCGCCAAAGGTAAGCCCGTCTACGCCCGTCCGCGCCTGGACCGCGCCCAGCGCCAGACCCCCTGCCCCTCGCGCTACCCAGCTCTCCCGCATTACCTATGATGCCGCCACCCTCCTAGCCCTTGACCCCGGTCGCGCCCCCAACTGCATCCAAGCCGCTCCTGGACGCACCCATGGACCGTTCTCCTGTTTCTCCTGCAAATTTAGCGGCACCGACAACATCTCCGCTACTACCACACCACAGATTCCCGACCCCAACCACCTAGAATGCATCCTTCTCAACACCCGCTCGGTCCACAGGCACGCCATTGACCTTTGGAACCTACTTGACACCATCTCTCCTGACGTCGCCTTCCTAACGGAAACATGGATGAACGCTTCCTCCGCCCCTGACATCGCCATCGCTATCCCTGATGACTATAAGATCACACGCAAGGACCGCACCGACCATACAGGAGGTGGAATCGCTATCGTCCATAAGAAAACAATCCGCATCTCAACCAGCTCTGATGCCAACCTCGCCAACTCCGAACACCTTCACTTCCAGATCCACATCGACCCCAAGACCACACTCAGAGGCACCCTCCTCTACAGACCACCAGGACCCCGCGCAAAATTCAGTGAAGACATCACGGACTTCATCACTCCACACGCGCTCCCCTCCAAAGACTACATCCTTCTGGGAGACCTCAACTTCCACCTTGAAAAGATCAACGACCGCAACACCGCCACCCTCTTGGACAACCTCGCCAACCTCGAACTTAAACAACTGGTCACTTCCCCCACCCACATCGCAGGTCACACTCTCGACCCCATCTTCACCTCCAGCAACCATGTCTCCTTCAGCCACACTACGGATCTCCTCTGGACTGACCACAGCTGCGTTCACTTCATCTACAACAAGCCGAAACCCCTCAACCACCCCCAACCAACTCTGCAAAGAAACTGGAACAAAATCACCACGGAGCAGATCTCCACATCACTCCTTCAATCCTCCCCAGCCCTCTCTTCTAACGCCAACGAAGCCGCCTCCAACCTCACCGTTTGGTTATCCAACACCGCCGACACCTTAGCACCACTGAAAAAACGTCAACACAAACTTGGCTTCAAGAAGGCCTCATGGTTCAACGACGACCTCAAGAAATCCAAGAAACTGTGCCGCTCCCTTGAAAAGGCCTGGAAAAAAGACCCATCCACCAGCAACAAGGACGCCTTCAAAAGCGCCATCCGTACTCATCACCAACTGATCCGAAAAGCCAAGAAAACAGCATTCAAAGATCGACTTGACAACAACGCCCACAACAGCAAGGAACTTTTCAACATCGTCAAGGAATTTTCCAACCCCTCGGCCAACTCCAACGACATCACCCCCTCTCAAACCCTCTGCGATTCCCTAGCCTCTTTTTTCCACAACAAGATTGCTGACATCCACAACAGCTTTGACAACCAACCCGGAAGGCAACCCACCCTACCATCAGCTGACCATCCTCCCCCCGTTAACACCCTTAACGCCTGGAACCCAATCTCCACTGAGGACACCATCCGCCTGATGAACTCCATCCACTCTGGATCCCCCACAGACCCATGCCCCCACCACATCTTCAACAAAGCAGACTCCGTCATAGCTCCGCACCTCCGAGACGTCATCAACTGCTCCTTCAACTCCGCTACCTTCCCAGAAGACTGGAAACACGCTGAACTCACCGCCCTTCTGAAAAAACCAACAGCAGACCCCACCGAACTCAAAAACTACCGCCCCATCTCACTTCTTCCATTCCCGGCCAAAGTCATCGAGAAAGCTGTCAACAACCAGCTCTCCGCCTTCCTCGAAGCCAACAAATCACTCGACCCCTCACAATCTGGCTTCCGAGCCAAACACAGCACTGAGACCGCACTCATCGCAGCAACAGACGACATTCGAACTCTACTGGACAATGGAGACACAGTCGCCCTCATCCTCCTCGACCTCTCTGCAGCCTTCGACACAGTCTGCCACAGCACCCTTTTACAACGCCTCAGAAACATCGGTATCCAAGGAAAGGCACTGGAATGGATCACCTCGTTCCTCACCGGAAGAACCCAGAGAGTCCGCCTCCCACCATTCAAGTCCGAGGCCTCTGAAATCATCTGCGGCGTACCACAAGGATCCTCACTCAGTCCCACCCTCTTCAACGTATACATGAGCCCCCTCGCGGCCATCGCCCGCCAACACAACCTCAACATCATCTCTTACGCGGATGACACTCAACTGATCCTATCTCTCACCAAGGACCCCAGCACCGCCAAAACTAACCTACACGAAGGAATGAAAGAAGTCGCCGAATGGATGAAAGAAAGCCGTCTGAAACTGAACTCAGACAAAACAGAAGTCCTCATCTTAGGTAAATCCCCCTCTGCATGGGACGACTCCTGGTGGCCGGAAGCCCTCGGAAATGCACCCATCCCGACAGACCACGCACGGAACCTTGGCGTCATCCTGGATTCTTCACTCTCAATGAACAGACAAGTCAGCGCCGTATCCTCTTCCTGCTTTAACATTCTTCGCATGCTCAGAAAAACATTTTGCTGGATCCCCTCCGAAACAAGGAAAACAGTCACCCACGCTCTAGTCACGAGCCGACTGGACTACGGAAACACCCTCTACGCAGGTACCACCGCTAAACTCCAGAAGAAACTACAACGAATCCAAAACGCCTCAGCCAGGCTCATATTAGACATCCCACGCAACGAACACATCTCTGGTCACCTTAAAGACCTCCACTGGCTACCCGTCAATAAGAGGATTACTTTCCGTCTGCTTACCCACGCACACAAATCACTCTACGACATCGGACCAGATTGCCTCAACTCTCGACTGTCCTTCTACACCCCCTCCCGCCAACTGCGCTCTTCCAGCCTAGCCTTCGCCACTGTACCTCGCATCAACAAGACCACCATGGGAGGCAGATCCTTCTCATACCTGGCCGCCAAAACATGGAACTCACTCCCCGCTTACCTTCGCCTCACCCAGAATCACCTAGCGTTCAGAAAACAGCTTAAAACGTGGATATTTGACAAATAATCCACCTCCCCTTCCTAAGCGCCTTGAAACCCTCTGGGTATGTAGTGCGCTATATAAGTGTTATGACTTGACTTGACTTGACTGACTGTTTACTTAGCCAACATAAGACTATGTCCAATTGAATCCTCCTAGGTTCTAACTCTAGAAACCTAGCGGATACCAAAGATTATAGCCCATATTGGTCTTTATATTTCGTATCCCCCAATGGAGCCATATGTGAAAGATCGGACTAGCCCTTTTGCCTAGACTGACGAAGCTATTCAATAACTTGCTGTCTCTGTCAACTGTACCATCCAGCTGGAAAGAGGCCATAGTGAGACCCATCTTAAAAAAGCCAAACTCAGATCCCAGAGAGCACAATAATTATTGACCAATCTCCCTTCTACCGCTCTTTGGGAAAGTATTAGAAGCACTAGTAAACAACCAACTGTCTGAACACCTTGATAGTAACAACCTGCTGGATCCCTCTCAGTCCGGTTTCCGGGCCTTCCACAGCACCGAGCAGCACTACTGGAAATAGTTGATAACATCAGACTTGCCCTTGATGCCAGACAATCCACCATCTTGGTACTACTAGACCTGTCTGCAGCTTTCGACACCAACTCCCATAGCATCCTTTTGGGCCACCTGTGGGAGCTTGGTGTCGAGGGCACAGTGCTGAACTGGCTCTGGAGCTACCTCACAGACCGTACATCCAAAGTACAAATAGGAGCCTTCATCTCCAGTAGTCAGCCCATAGATAAGGGTGTCCCCCAGGGTTCCACACTGAGACCCACTCTCTTTACCTTGTACCTATCTCCCATAGCCAAAATAATCAAAGCAGAAGCCTTTGATACAGTGTCGTATGCTGATGACACCCAATTACTAATCACCCTTGGGCCAGATCCCACCTCGACAAAACTAACATTTAAACAATGTATGACTGACATCAATGACTGGATGACAAACAACCACATCCAACTTAACGCCGGTAAAACATAGATCTTACCCTTCAGTAAGGCTCAACAATTCTGGTCCGACGACTGGTGGCCAAACACCTTAGGGCCCTGCCCTTTACCTAAAAAGTCAGCACACAATCTTGGAGTGATAATAGACACCAAGGTTTCAATGTCTGACCACATCAACTAGGTAGTGCGCACATGCTATGGATTAATGCGTAGCCTGAGAAAAATCATTAAATGGATCCTACTCTCCTCACGCATGCCTTTAGTGCAGGGATTAATTATCAGCCGCCTGGACTACAGATATGCCTCCAGGTCCTATAGAACACAATGGCCAGACTGGTCCTTAAACTCCCCCCCCCCCCGCTTGCCCTCTGCCAACAGTCTGAAGACACTCCACTGGCTTCCCATCAAAAAACGGATCACTTTTAAAATATGCTGTCTGGTACACAGCACCCTCAACAGAAAGGGACCCCATTATCTCTCCCAGAAACTAATCAAATATCAGCCAACAAGAACCCTCCGTTCAGCCAGCAAACATCTTCTAATCATACCAAAGACCTGCACCGTCTGGTATGGTGGTAGATCATTCTTCCAAATTGCCCCTACGATCTGGAACGCGATGGCCACACACCTCCGAATAGAAACCGACCATGAGATATTCTGTAGGTCCCTCAAAACCTTATTATTCTAATTCCTCCCCCCACGCAGTTCTTCTTCTCTGTTTCTCCTGGTGATTGCTCGTATTAGCGCTATGAGACCTAAGGGTGATATATGCGCTAAACAAATGTCAATTACAATAACTGTGTTCAACGCACCCAACATAAGCCATGACACATTGTATCCTGGTTTTGACTCTAAAAACATAGGGGATGACAAATATTACAGCCCGAATAGTCCGTTATATTTGATATGCCCAAAAGGAACTGGTTGGAGAGCTTGTGGAATGAAATCAAAAGTGTTAAAAATTACTGCAATCTGCTGCCAAATATAAGGCAATTACAACTTGTCAATGGTTAAAGGGTAAACATTGAAAAGTAGGGGATATGCAATATCACAGCCATGCATGAGGTGTAATATTTCACATCCACATAGAAAGAGACAGGAGAAAAGACAAAGAAGACTGCAATAAGGCAGAAAAACAACTCTGTTTGCCCCACCAACATTATGTCATGCCAAACTGTATCCCTAAAAAGCTTAACTCTAAAAACATATAGGATACCAAAAATTAAAGCCCGCATAGACCCTTATATTTGGTATCCCCTAATAGAACTGGAGATGATAACTTGTGGAATTATATCAAAAGTGCCAAAATATACTGTAATTTACTATCAAAGAAAAGGCAATTTCAACTTGACAATGATTAAAAGGTACCCCTTGAAAAGTAGAGGATACCCAAAAGTACAGCAATGCATGCAGGCCAGGTCGCTCCCCTGCTGCCGCACAGCTCCACCTGTGTGTCAGCACCTCCCTCGCTGCCACCCCTCCGTGAGTTCAACTCGGCTGTCTGCCGTGTCCCTCTCCTCTGGTTTTGTACTTTGGTTTTTGTCTCGTGTCAGCAGTTATTTTGTGTGCGTCTATACTTTTCCTCTGCCTAGGGTGCCCTTGATTATTGTTTTGCCCTCGCTCTCAGCCCGTTCCCCCCTCCCCCCATCCTCTCTTTGGTACCCCTCGGCCTGGTTTTCCTGCCGCTGCTCCCTGCAGCCATGCCCCCTCGCCACCCCGCTCCCACCTCCCAGCTGATCCTCCCTCCCTCCCCGCCTTAAATGGCAGCCTCTGTGCGACAGCAGGAGTGACCCCTGACCTTGCCTGCAGGCCAGGTCGCTCCCCTGCTGCCACACAGCTCCACCTGTGTGTCAGCGCCTCCCTCACTGCAGCTGCCACCCTGCCGTGAGATCGACCCGGCTGTCTGCCTTGTCCCTCTCCTCTAGTTTTGTACTTTGCATTTTGTCTTGTGTCAGCAGTTATTTTGTATCTCGAATTTTGCCTCTTGCTTGCAGTTATTTTGTGTGCTTCTGTACTTTTCCGCTGCCTAGCGTGCCCTTGATTATTGTTTTGCCCTCGCTCTCAGCCCGTTCCTCCCCCCTCTTCTCTTCTGTACCCCTTGGCCTGGTTTTCCCACCACTGCTCCCTGCGGCCACGCCCCCTCACCACCCCGCTCCCTCCTCCCAGCTGCTCCTCCCTCCCTCCCAGCCTTAAATAGCGGCCGCTGTGCAAGCCCGTCTGCGCCCGTCCGCGCCTGGACCGCGCCCAGACCAGACCCCCTGGCCCCAACGAACGCCACAACGCCAGACTCCGCTACGACGTCAGCACCCCCAAGCACTCAACGCAGGCCGAAACCACAGCTGCTTCCAGGCCGCTTCAAAACCCACCCACGGACCCATTGCCTGCCGCACCTGTAGCTTCACCTGCAACAGTGCCACCAAACCTCCTAGGACCGGACCCAACCACCTTCGCTGCATACTCCTCAACACCCACTCCGCACGCAAACACGATGTCGAGCTCTGGGACCTCCTCCGCCCCGGACGTCGCCTTCCTGACCGAGACCTGGTGGAACGACTCCGAGGCGCCGAACATCGCCATAGCCATCCCGGATGGCTACAAGATCACCCACAGAGATCGTGCCAACGGAATCAGAGGAGGAATAGCCATCGTACACAAGTCCACCCTCAAGTTCGCCACCCATGCAGACGACACCCTCAACACCGCCGAACACCTGCACTTCCGGATCCACACCAAACCCAACACCACCCTCAGAGGAACACTCGTCTACAGACCCCCCAGGCCCAGGGCACAGTTCAGCGACTCGATCGCTGACCTTGCCAGCACCCACGCACTCGCCTCCATGGAGTACATCCTCCTCGGGGACCTGAACTTCTACCTCGAGAACAACAAGGACGCCAACTCCGTCACCCTGATCGACAACGTCCCTAACCTCAGCCTCAGACAACTCGTCACTGCACCCACCCACTTCGCCAGACACACACTGGACCCCATCTTCTCCACCAGTACCCATGTCACCTACCACCACACCACTAAGCTCCTCTGGGCTGGACACCTCTACATCCATTTCACCTTCAAGAAACCCACCACGCACCACCACACCCAACAGCTGCCCTGCCACTGCTGGAGCAAAGTCACCGAAGACCAGCTGACCGCCACCCTCGCCCAGAACCCACCCACCGACACCACCGACCCAAACGCTGGGCCTGCAACCTCAGACAGTGGATCGACAACTGCGCCAACACCCTTGCACCACTCAAGAAGCCCTCCAACAGCCACACCAGCAAGAAAGCCACCTGGTTCACTGAAGACCTCCAAACCTCCAAACGTGCATGCCGGAAACTGGAGAAGAAATGGCTCCACGAGTGCACACCGGACAACCACGCAGCCCACAAGGACGCCACCCGCAGACATCACCACCTCATCAGGTTATCCAAGAGATACTCCTTCAGAGACCGCCTCGGTAACAACGCACACAACAGCAAAGAGCTCTTCAGCATCGTGAAGGAACTCTCCAACCACAGCGCCGACGCCAATGACATCCCGCCCTCACAAGTACTGTGTGACTCACTGGCCACCTTCTTCCACCGCAAGATCACTGATATCCATGACAGCTTCAGCACCACAACCGCCCGTCTACGCTAGACTCCACCCCCCTGCGAACACCACCCACCACAACCGCCTGACCTCCTGGGCCAACGTCAACACCGACGAGATGCGCAAGACCATGAACTCCATCCACTCAGGATCCCCTTCAGACCCGTGCCCACACTACGTGTTCAACAAAGCAGACGCAGCCATCGCACCCCAACTGTGAAGGGTCATCAACATCTCCTTCGAAAATGCGAAATACCCGGAAAGATGGAAACACACCGACATCAACGCCCTGCTCAAAAAGCCCGGTAGTTCTTGGGGTCCTCAAGAACTACCGGTTCCATCTCCCTGCTCCCATTCCCGGCGAAGGTCATCGAGAAAATCGTCAACACTCAACTGGCCAGCCACCTCGAAGACAAAAGCATCTTAGACCCTTCACAGTCCGGATTGAGACAAAACCACAGCACTGAGACAACCCTCATCTCCGCCACAGACGACATCAACTAGACAACGGCGAAACATCAGCCCTCATCCTCCTCGACCTGTCAGCCGCCTTCGACACGGTCTGCCATTGCACCCTAAAGACACCCCTCCAAGAAGCCAGAATCCAAGAGAAGGCCCTCGACTGGACCACGTCCTTCCTCTCCGGCAGAACCCAGAGCGTCCCCCTCCCCCCCCTTCTGCTCCGAAGCCACCGACATCATCTGCGGCGTCCCCCAGGGCTCATCCCTCAGCCCGACGTTATTCAACGTCTACATGGCTCCCCTCGCACAAGTGGCCCGCCAGCACGAACTCAACATCATCTCCTACGCCGATGACACCCAGCTCATCCTCTCCCTCACCAAGGACCCGCACACCGCCAAAACCAACCTTCACGAGGGAATGAAGGCTGGATGAGGAGCAGCAGCCTTGAACTTAACTCGGACAAGACGGAGGTCCTCATCCTCGGACCCACCCCCTCAGCCTGGGATGACTCCTGGTGGCCGACCACGCTGGGATCACCACCTACACCCACCGACCACGCACGCAACCTAGGACTCGTCCTCGACTCCTCCCTCTCCATGTCAAAGCAGGTTAGCGCTGTCTCCTCATCCTGCTACAACACCCTCCGCATGCTCAGCAGGGTCTACAAGTGGATCCCGACCGAAACAAGAAGAACAGTGACTCAGGCCCTCGTCAGCAGCAGACTGGACTTCGGCAATGCACTCTACGCAGGAATCCCAGCCAAACACCTACATCGACTACAGCGCATCCAAAATGCCTCCGCCCGACTAATCCTCAACATCCCCGCCACACCCACATCACCCCCCACCTGAGTGACATACACTGGCTCAAGTCGACAAGAGGATCACCTTTAAGCTCCTCACCCATGCACACAAAGCACTCCACAACGCTGGACCAGCCTACCTGAACAGCAGACTCAACTTCTACACCCCCACCCGCCAGCTCCGATCTGCCAGCCTCGCCCTCGCCGCTGTCCCCCCCATCCAACGAATAGCCGTCGGCGGCAGATCTTTCTCCTACCTTGCCGCCAAGACCTGGAACACCCTCAAGTCCCACCTTCGGCAGACCCAGGACCTACTCACCTTCAGGAAACACCTCAAGACCTGGCTCTTCGAGCAGTAGCAGCACCACTTCCTCCCCTCAGCGCCTTGAGACCCTCACGGGTAAGTAGCACGCTTTACAAGTACCCTGATTGATTGATTGATTGTATGAGCTGTAGTATTTGGTATGCCCATAGAAAGAGACTGTGGAAAACATAAGGAAGAGTGTGATTTGTCAGAAAAACACTGTTATCACCACACCAATATAAGACCATATCAAACTGTACCCTGGTATATTTTAACCCAAGAAACATAGGGGATACCAAATATTATAGCCTGAACGGATCTTTATATTTGGTATCCCCTAATGGAACCAGAAGTGAAGGCTTGTGGGATTATATCAAATGTACTAAATTATACTGTAATCTACTATAAAATAAAAGTCCATTTCACCTGGTAAATGGCTAAAAGGTAAGTCTTGAAATGTCGGAATACAATAAATTATAGCAATAAATTGGCTGCAATATTTGGTGTTCCTGCAGAAGATGATGTTGGAAAACACAAAGAAGGATTCGACTTAGCGGGAAATTACTATACTGATACCATAGCACTATATGAGCCATAAGATTTGGTATTCCTATAAAAAACTGGAAATTACTAGAAAGGGTGTGATGTACCAGACAAATACTGTGTTAACGTAGCCAACATAAGACCATGACAAAATCTATACCAGTAAGTGTTAACACTTGGCATGTAGGGGGTACCAAATATAGCCAGTAGATGACATTATATATGGGATCCTTCAAAGAAACCAGACATGAAAGCTTGTGGAATGATGTCAATGGTGCAAAAAGGTACTTTCATCTCCCATCAAATAAAAGGCAATTGCAGCTGGTGAGTGAATGTAAAATAACCTTTGAAAAGTGGTGACTAACAGATATATCAATGCATGAGCATTATTTTGTATCGCCATCCAAAAATCTATTGTTAAACAAAAGGATGTGTGTAATTTGGCAGAAGAAATACAGTGTTCACTATATTGCCATTCCGCGTTATCTAACAATTTTTGCAAAATGTGAAATACAAAATGCTATAGAGGAAGGGAAGTGTGTGCTGTAACCAGTGCTAACCAGAC
The DNA here is from genome assembly GCF_964263255.1 of Lissotriton vulgaris. Classification (NCBI taxonomy): domain Eukaryota; kingdom Metazoa; phylum Chordata; class Amphibia; order Caudata; family Salamandridae; genus Lissotriton; species Lissotriton vulgaris. Next base: position 482,589,343 of record NC_141693.1, on the reverse strand, counting down.
TAGCTACCATTAACTGGCACAGTACTACCAAACAGACAACGCATTTGACATCAAAATCAAACAACAGATCTAGGCTAAGGATTTTTTCAAACTTTCATTTTTTTCTTATTTGAAAATGTTTCCCTTGAATTTGCCATCCACTTCTTTTAGTGCCTGAAGAATCCATCTAGTAAACCTGTGCATGTAAGGATTTCATATGGCTGTAGCTATTCTGTATTTGAATGAGGCTTGTGCTGCAGGTTCCTGGGAAATTCTGATTTTCTTTAAGTTGTTAACTATTCCACTGTTGATGGTTGATGCCAATGCAGCATATTTATTGACCCCCAAGTCATATAATCTTAGTGAGTAGCCATCTCAGCACTTTGCTTGCTATAATTTTCCAGATATGATGTCAATCCTAAAAGAGAAACTTCAAATCCCCGAATGCAACATGGTGTGAACTCAAAAGTGAAAACTGATATCTCGCATTACATACAGCTACTTAATACTAGGGTTGCACTGGAAACAAAATATCATTTGTTTGCGTTTGATATTGTGGAACAGCTAAGAGCTGGTAGACGAAAACTAATTTGTGTAAAATACTCGGGGCCCGATGTAGGTAAATCTACATTTACCACTTCATAAATACCGAATCATACCGAATCGGTATTTATGAAGTGGTAAATTAGAGGGGGGGAGATGTAGGTATTTCAGATTCGGTAAATACCGAATCTGTACCGATTCTGTAAATACCGATTCGGTATCCCCCATTGCTTCCTATGGGCCTTGAAGCCCATAGGAATCAATGGGCATTACCGAATCGGTAATTACCGATTCGGTAATTACCGATTTGTGCAAGGGTGCAGGGGGTGTCACTTTGACACCCTCCAGCACCCCAAAAAAAGGCATGTGAGCCATGTGGCACACAGACATGCCCTAAGGGCATGTCTGTCTGTCACATGGCATAGGTGTGCATGCACACATGTGCATGCACACCTGGATTCGGTATTTTAACACCCAATTGGATTGGGAGTTAAAATACCGAATCTGAAGGGCCTGTGGGACTGAAAGTAGTCCCACCTACATCCCAAATTTAAAAAAATCGGTAAAATTACCGATTCGGTATTTTTGCGATTCAGTAATTTTACCGAATCGGTAAAATACCGAATCGGACAAAAAAAGGTCCCCTACATCTCAGTAGGCCAAATACCGGTCGGAAACGGCCGAAATCGGCCGTTTCCGACCGGTATTTGGTACCTACATCGGGCCCTCAGTGTTCACTTGTAACAATCATGCCTCCATTTCATTTAATAAGTATTGAAATATTAGACACTTTTAAATGATTTATTCACATGGTTGCTGTTTTAGGTTTATATGTTGATAGAAAACATACAGAATTGTATTGCTTTTGCTTTGTAGCTCTCACCTACACAGTACATGTGCTGTGAATTCAAGATCTTTTGTTTTCGAAGAGCAGACTTAGAGCCCGCTTATTGCTTACGATAGGTTTGCTTTATTGTCACTCTCGGTTTTTTTTATTGGTCAGCTGCTGTAGGCTTCCTTTCTTTGTATGTCCCAACCCCCTTTTCTTTCTTTTTGTCCTTCCCCTTGAGCATGGATGCATTACTTGTGTCCTTCCACTGCTCATTTTTTAGGTGCTACTTTTTCCTTTGTGTTTAAGCACTTTCCCAGAGTGTGTCTTTTTCAGCTGGTTTCCTCATGTACTTCTCCTCAGAGTCCATCCCTCCTTCATCCATATTACATGCCGCCACCCACACTCCCTCCATTCATTGTTGTCTGTGTTGTTGTTTGCCCTACCCACTCTACCTACTTTTGTTGGTGCCTGTATTGTTGCTCGCCTCCAATGACCCTCCCTCCTCCTGTTGTTGCTCATGTTGTTGCTTGCCTCAACACACCCTCCTTGCTTTCTTCCATTGTAGCCAGTGATGATGCTTGCCCCAAAACCACCCTCCCTCCTTCAATGTTGTCAGTGCTATTTCTTCTCTCCACTTGCCCACCCACCTTCCTTTGTTGCACTTGTTGTAGCTTGCCCCAACCCTCTCTCTTTCTATTGTGGCCCAACTTGTTGCATGCAAAATCCACCCTTTCTCCCCATTCAGTTGTTGCTTGCTTATACCCACCCTCCCCTCACCTGTTGTTGCACTTGTTGCTTGCCCTCACCAACCCTCCCTCCTTCTGTTGTTGCCTGTGTAGTTGCCCTTCCACTGTAGCATGTGTTGTTGCTTGCCTCCACCTATTCTAGCTTCTTATGTTGTTGCCTGTGTTGTTGATTGCCCCCACTCACAATCTCTCCTTCAATGGTTATTTGTGATGTTGCTTGCCTTACCCCACTAACACTACCTCTTTCGTTGCCTGTATAGTTGCATACCCTACCCACCCTCCTTCTGTTGGTGTTTGTATTGTTGCAAGTGTTGTTGCTGCCCCCACCCCACCCTACCTCCCTGTGTTGTCCATGTGCTTGTCTGCGACCCTCCCTTCAAATGTCCATTGTCCATTCTGCTCCCCAACTCATCTTCCCACCCAAGTTGCCTCCACAGCAGCCATGTTTTCTGGCTGCTTATGTGTGACATTTCCATGGTTTCAGTGAACTTATGAGTGACATTCAATGACCGAATGTGTAACACTTAGAGTGACGCTTTCTTGTGAGTGCAACTAAGCACTGAAGAACATGGAAAGTGAAATGACACCCTTTTGAGCAATGAAAAGCTCTACAACAATCTTAAAACAGATAAAAAAAAGTTCCTGAACCGGAAAGTCACTATCATGGCCACCCATCACCATAAAAACCTAAAAAACTGGTGGACTGGCCACTACTTACCACGGTTGTTCTGACCAGTGTAGCTGCTTCCAGTACCATGGACAAATTATGGAATTACTGTTTCCAAACTAGGTAAAATTACCAGGCCATTATGTAACTTGGCTACATAAACCTTTTATCACAACTTAGACATTGGAATTGAAATATCCTTTCTCTTTTTTTAGAGAACCACAATATGACATTCAAACATTATCTCCCCAAACAGCACAGTGACAGCCAGATCACTATTTCTTTCAAGCTAGACCCCTGACCTCCTAGTCAGGGACCTGGTCCCTACCCCAGCAGTTCCGCTTTAGTGCAGCTGCCACTGCCCCTGTGTAGGTAGGTGTTCGAGGCCCTCCTCCACCCACAAGCTCCTCCCTGCACCTCATCCCTGGTGGTCAAGAGGGAGGGCCTTGCTCTGCTGCTTTCTGTCCCTGTCTTTGTGCCGTTTTCTATCTTTCGGTGCCCGTTTTCTGTCTTCCTTCTAGCCACTTCACTGAATTTCTATTGTGCCTGTCTTTATTGTGCCAGTTACTGTACCTGTGCCTGTGTGTATTTTTAGCAGTTTTCTGTGTTCTGTGCCCGTTTGCTCTCTGTGCCCTTTACCGCCGCTCCTGCCCCTGCGGCCTTTCGCCACCTGCTGGTTCCCACTCTCGTCTCCCAGCTGTGCTTCCCTCCCCTACTTAATGATGGCCGCTGTCATGTCGAAGGTGCGCCTAAGGCAAACCTGTCTGCGCCCGTTCACAACCTGTTCACTATCAGGACATGTTATATACATCAAAACATGTCCTACCTTTCACAAACACTGCGCCCTGCCCACAGGGGTGACTCACATGTCAGAAAAGTGATGGTTAGGGCCTGGCAAGTGGGTGCACTTGCCAGGTTGACATGGCAGTAGCGACTGCGCACAGACACTGCAGGGGCAGATCTGAGACCCCCTTTTAAAGGCTGCTTGTGTGGGTGACACAATCAGTGCTGCAGGCCCACACCAGCAGCATTTGACTTACATGCCCTGGGCACACATAGTGCACTGTACTAGGGACTTAGTACTAAGTCAAACAAGCCACTCATGGAAACACCAATCCACATTAATAATTTACACAGAGAACATATGCACTTTAGCACTGAGCAGCAGTGGTAAAGTGCCCAGAGTCATAAAACTAACCAAAACAGGGTCAAAACAGGAGGTCAAAAAAGCAAAAGGTCTGGCGATAAAGCCACTGAAAAATCCAGGTCTAATAATCATCCAATCACTGACTTCTTTGTGGACTCAGGTCAACTGTCACACTGTGCTGTAGGGGTGGCGTCAGTTGCTGGGATACAATAAGGCAAGTTGCGACTCCCCCCCCCCCCCCAGTGCAGGAGGGTGGCACCAGTTATTCGAATACAAAAAGGCAAGTCGCCACTCCCCCCCCAAATGGATCATCATTGTCCGTCTCAGACCGGGCAAGGGACGGTGCACTGCCAGGTGGTCTCTGGGTGATTATCACTCTCCGGAGAGGATTTCATTGTCAGAGTCTTAGTCAATGTGACTGTCAGAGCCATGGCTTTAATGTGATTAGGTACCTGAGGCCTGGCTTTAATGTGCACTGCAGCCAGAGCCTGAGGCATAGACTGCGCTGCATGGTGCCAATTTGTGATCCCAATTGTGAGTGAAGAAACTCAACTTTGAGGGTGGCACTGTATAATGCAGGCTCACTGGCAGCACAGTGAGCATAGATAGCACTGCCAGCAGGCAGCACGCTTGCTCCAACTTGAGGCATCTTGCGCAATGCACTGCTGCCGTGTATTATATATAAATGCATGACTAAGCATGTTAGTGCCGTAAAGAGGACCACCACACTAAAATGATGTCAGGTACTTGGCAGAGTTGTGCCTCCAGCCCTGCATAATAAAAAATAATGTAAGTGTTTTAGTCCACCCCCCTGCTCCCCACATCTGATACCCAACAGTACTCATTTATCAACCTCAGAAGGATGAAAGGCTGTGTAGAGGCCACCCGGAATTTGAAACTGTGACCATGAGCTTGAACACAGGTCCATAAAGTTGACGCATTAGGCCACTAAACAAAACCACCAGACTGTGCTTATATCACACTCGATGTGCTGCCCGTCTCCTTCCGTTGGAGTACTGGCTGCAGTATTAAAGAAACGTTAAGCTGAGCCTCCGTGAACTCATGTTGGTAGCCCGATAAGAGATGAGAGATCAGCTGCATTTGTCTTATTCTGTAGGGCAGAGTTTATTCTCAGAAGACAGCAAGTGATACACGATGTCATGGGGATACCAGATATTACACAACAGGCGAAGGTGGTCAGTTCCTGCCCAAAGTCTGCCTTCTCTCTGCCACTGTGGCCCGCCCCTGAGCAGCGCTTTGCGCCATGAGCACCGACAGCCGCCCGGCCTCTACCAGCGTCAGCCAGTGTTCACTGGCAAGCCGCTGTCATCCCCTCAGTCCATGGTACTGTGGCACCGCGCAGGGGTGGCACGCCCCAACCTGCGCCCCAGTAGTGCAGCAGCTGGGCGGGCTCGGTGCTCGTGCCAGTGTCCTCGCCTCTGCAGCTCCCACCTCCAGGCTCTTCCTATCTCCTGTAGTTCTCTTTGGAGCCGCCCGGGACCGCTACGAGGGGGTGACTTGCAGGGGTGCCTGCAACCTCACATGATTTGGCGCCTCAATGTTCGAGTTTGGAGGCTCAGGGCACACAGGAGCAGGTGTGTTTACTATTCAGGCATGTGCACACAAAGTCCACCTGCCTCAATAGATTTCAGTATTTGTATACGTATTTTCATTGCAGCGATTTTTAATCTTCACTGGGCGATTACTAGGGATTAAACAAGTGCCTGAATTTTCTACATTTGGAATTGGTCTGTGTATGGCATGATTCTGTTGACTTGTATCAGGTGATTTGCTGCATGTGGTGGGTCAAGTGTTTGCAGAAGTGCTTCACTTCTGCTTCTTCAGCTAAAACTGCTACGGTTCATTGAGTGCATGTCACAGGCAGTATTTGAAGTGCACTCTCGTGTGTGTGCCTAATAGCAGCGCCGCACCGACCTGCGGGTGTCTGTTGGAACGGAAAGCAGCGGCTGCGTGCTCTGGGCTTGTGACCGTTATTGTAGTGTGAAGATACTAGAACCCATGACTTTTATTCTTCCCGTATGCGATGTGCAAAGCGGCATACTTGATGGGTAATTGGAGCATCTCTTTAGCCAGTGCGTCCTGCTACAAATGCCCCCATTAACAATTTCTTTTGTCCCGAATTGTGTTAAAGCTGGGAGAGTGCTGAGGTCACAGCTGGACACTTGCCATACTCCATCTCAGACGCCAAAGTCCATCTAGGAAAACAGACGTCTGCGCGCTGGATGTCACTTTACGAAGTTATAAGATATAAGCTGAGATACCTTGTACACACATTGACCCATTTTAGTCTGTGTTCATTTTGCAGCCTCTATAAAGTTAGGATAATTAATATTGGAATAGTATTGGTGTGAAAGTTGGGTCTTGACACATTAGCTAAGCAAGCCGAACATGTGCGTCAAATGTAAAACCTCTCAGGTTCCAAACCCGTCCAGGCCACCACCTTCTTTCACTCTTTTGATGATGTTAAAATAGAGATTGGGAATTATAAAGTTCATTTAAATCCACAACTAGAATTTAAAGCTTATTGCATGCTGTATATGCAGACAGCTCTAGCGTTTGCATTCGTCTAATTGAAACTTTGTTTAAACACTGCTAATTTTATTTTGATATTGATGTGGTTTCGCTCTAATCTTTCAGTAATTAGACACTCCATCAAATCAACTCAAAATAATGGCTGAAAATAGGTGAGATGGGGCAGTGGATTCTCTTTAACGGAAAAAAATGTAGGACGTCTCAAACGAGCAAGAAGCTGTTCTGTACATCGTGTCATGAATGTCAGTTGGGGGTGGCATCGATAGAAGCGTGTACTGCTCTCCAAGACGTTAACCCCTGCACTCAGGATTATGAAAGCAGTGGCCCGGGCAGAAAATAAGCAGAGCTGCAATATCAACGCTTACTTTCTGCTCTTCCACTAATTGCCAGTCGCAAACAGGATGCTATTAAGGTCTTAAGAGTGAGAGCGGGGTAAAGGTTAGGGTGCCATCAGGGGGTCAAAGTGTGTGTGATATCCTCTTCTTCCTCTGCTTTTTATATAGCGCGAACTTGACCCGAAATCAGGTATCAGAGCGCTTTACGTGAGAACGCATTCATTTTTGTTGGGCGGGGGAGATTGTTATTTGCCCAGAATCACAGGATGTTGAGCTCGTTGCCGAGACTCGAACCCGATTACCCAGATTTGAAGTCGACCTATCTAAAGGGTAGGCTACACCCTCTATTCTATTGTGACTTGACATCAGTGTATAACGTGCCACTGTTGTATGTACGATTCAAGTTTAATTATGTTGCCCTACATAATATAATTCACAAAAAGCCGACCGAGACATACACAGGTCGTCATTGAGCGATTTCTTAAATCTGGGAGATCCTGGGTAGGGTCTCCCTGAATTGGGGAAACTCCCAATGGTGACCTGTGTATGTCTCATTCGCCTTTTTGTGAATTGTATAATGTGAGAGAGCCTACTAATGACAGCCCACTTTTCCCGCTCCGTCACCTGACGCCCTATTGAGATTGGGTGTCATTTGTTTAAGGGCCCTACTTCATTTTATGTCAAACTTTCTAAAACCCATCCATTTAAACGTATTATAAATAAAGGCAGGCCTTTAAGTGGATCGGGTCGCTCCAGGTCACAGACCCGTGAGTAACTTAAAAAGGAAATTGAAACGGGTCTATATTGGGCCCAAAAATCATGTCCTCAACTCTACTGGCAAAAAAGCAGATCGATTTCTGATGAATGCAAAAAACTTTAAGGTCATCTATGTCACCGGTTTAGTTCATGTTTATGTTTTCCTTAATCTTTCCTTCTCTAAGAGTGCTAGTGATTTCCAGGGTGTTTAGTTTCTGTATTTTGTGTGTTTGTACCATATTACTCTTTAGTAGTGCATACTTTGATAGGATCGCCTCCATATGTTTATAACAAGCCACGAGTAGGAGCTCTGGAGTTGAGTTTCCAGGCAGTGTGAGTTTCTCACAGTGCCTGCCAGTAGGTAAAATGGTCTTCAGAATACATAGTCATCCAATTATTTGTATCTCTGCAGACTATACGGAGCACTGGTTACATATTCCATTTGTGTTTCTGTGAAAATACAGGTAAAGGAGATACAGAGTTGTCTACATATTGGCAAGGTGAAAGTAAAAGAAAATGCAGCGCTTACATGTGAGTGGGTGAATTGTGTGTTTGATGGTTGGGGTAGTGAAGGAGATCCGAGGAGGTGCATTCAGGAGAGAGTGAAAACAGGGTACTGAAGAGGAAAAGTATAAGGTGTAAGTTAAGCAGATGGATGAGATGTGGCAAGAAAGAGGGCCTACATTTCTAACATAGAGTCAACACGAGCAGAGTGGGCGTGGCACTCTGAAAACCACTACCCCTTCTACAAGCCCCTGAAATGTTTAATTCACATTTGCACAATTTAAAAATTGAAACATTCTCAATATTATTTATTTACAACCAGATCATTGTTGTTACTAATTTATCTTAAACAACTAACAACTGTTAAAAAAGCCAATAGTCCTGGCTGGTTTTAGGTGTATGTAAGTTGTTGTGTTATATATATGGATGCAATAAGAGAAAGCTCCGAAAGGAACCAAAATACTGGTCGGGTGGCACACTACAGGAATCACAGAAATTTAGTTGACATGTTTAAGCCACGTCCTTATCTACATAGGCCATGCTCCTTTCAGAGACCCCCCTCTCCTTCATTCTCTTAAAGCCCCGAATACAGTGTAATTCAACTATCTTGATATTGTCTCCCCAGTCTGCCACCGAAGAAGCACTATTGAAATGTAGCTGAGAGACCAGAGCACCATGGAGCAAGTAATCGGAATTTCATCATAAGGTAAGTCTAGTTACAACTTCCTTTCTCCTGCTTGATGTCAGTTATGTATGTGTATGGATGTGTATGTATGTGTCTTGTAAAGCGCACTGCTCCCTGAGGCGTTGTGGCGCTGTAGACCGTCCTGGCTATCCCATGTTACAACACTGTTAGGCGTGCTCTGCTTTGCTGTGGAAGCCCTAAAGAGACAAATAGAGCAGCAAGGTAATGCACAATTGCACACTTCAATGACAAGTCACCTTAAAAAGGGATCAGGAAGGGAGGAGCAGGATTTGTCCCCTAACTTCCAGCCAATGGTGCACCAAGGAACCCCACAAAATGTTCTCCTTTGAGTCTGTCTTATTGTCCTGACTATCATTATAAGGATGAAGCATACATGTGTTTTGATAACTCATATCTATTTTCTTTTGGGAATTGGTGGACAGCATCTTTAATATTTTGTGATCTTTGTAGCAGCCTGCTAGCTCCTCCCCCAGCGTGGACTGTTCCCCGGAAATGCACCTTTGCTCATCCTCTGGCCAGGCGTGGCCAGAGGCTTTATGATAAAAGGGCGGAGACTACTCAAGGTCTTCCTGGTCCACATTAGTATACCAAGCGTGTCTGTGTTTTTCTAGCTGACTACCTTCCTTGTACCATAGGCCTAATCCAGCGGGCCCTGACATTACCTGGGCAGGCCCCAGCACAGTGGCGAGGAGGGCCCACAATGCGGGCCCCACTCTACGTTCCTACCAAAAGGGGAGGACACTCGTCACTGACCACACAGCTGACGCGATTCCTTCTCATGACCTCCCCCGCGGAGCGACTCGCCCTGTGAACGCGTGACGCGCTTCTCCTCTGGCCGCTCCTCATGAGCCCTGCCTGCATCCTTAGACTCCAGTTGCTGAGCAACACCGTGGCCCCCTCCGCGACCCTGCAAGTTGCTGCTTGCTGCCACCCATGGCTTCCAGGTACTGGACCAGGCCCTGATATTCATTCCAGGGGAGGAGTCCATGCAAAAGAACACCCTTGAGGCCGATACCTGCCACGGCTGACTCTGGGGCACTGCTATTACCTATGGCAGCTGAACGAGGAACAGTTCTGATAGAAAAGAAAGAAAAATAAAAGATATAAAAACAAAATTCGCCAAGAGGGGACAAATTATAATTGTTAATAGCCCTGATCTTGAGTTACAACATCAATCCTGGATACAACCAATTTTAATTGAAGATCACAGATATTGGCATCCAATCTCTCACAGAATCCCATTACCTACACACTAAAGCGCAAGTTTGCAGGTACCAAGCCAACCCACTACGGTAGATGATGCCAATGCCTCACCCCAGCAAGGCCCACCACAGGACCGGCCGACCCCACAACACGTGCTTGTAGGCATACTGCAACCATTCAGCGAGCTAGCTGACCCAGCTACGGCGTTACTGCACTGGAAGACATTGGTGGACAGGCTAGATAGCTATTTTGTCGCAACCTGTGAGACCGATTGGACCATCAAATGGTCCCTCCTGCTTCACTACGCAGGCGAGGAGATTTATAAACTGTTTGAACACTTACCTAACACAGGCGCCTCCAACGACTACAAAGCTGCGGTGCGGGCGCTCAATGCGTATTTTGATTCACAATTAAAACCGTACTTCGAGCGCTTTAAACTTCGGCAAGCCAGACAGCGAGAAGGCGAATCCATAGACACTGTTTACACGTGTCTGTGGGGCCTTGCCAGCACTTGCACAGCGGATGACCAGCCAAAAGAAATAAGGACATAAATTATCCAAGGGTGCAGGAGCAGAAACCATAGGGCGCGATTACGAGTTTGACGGTGCAGCGGCGGGACCATACCGCCGCCGCACCACTAAGCCTGTGTGAAGACCGCCTGCCTTATAATTACTTTTTAAATAATTGGCATGCATTTCCTTTACCATTGGACGGTGCCTATAAAATAGGCACCGTAATGGGTACACCATAGGAAGTTCCAGCACGTCATTGACTGAAAAATCCATGCTATGCTGGAACTTCTGTGCATGCAGGGGGCACATGTTATGCCCCTCTGTGTGTATCCACAAGCTGTGAGGCACAAGGGGGCCCAGTGGGGCCCCCTTTCTTTCCTCACCACCACTGTTTACATGAAGGAAAGAACTACTTAAAATCAGTGGCTGTGTTGAAAGTAGTTATATGCTTGGCGGGACCGCCATATATAGATATCTCTGGACCACTGCGCCACCACCTGAGAACGGTGGTTCTCTGCCAGAGTAGGCAGTCCCAGGGTGGCCCAACCACTAGGGTTGTAATGTGGTGGTCACAAGACTACCACCGGTGCACCACCACAAGTCTGGTGGTCCTTTAACCACCAAACTCGTAATCGGGCCCTTACAGGACGGATATTTCGACAGCCAGAAATCAGCCTGGACCACATTCTGATCATAGCCAGGTCTCATGATCTGTCCACTGCCAGAGTTGCTGAGATGGATCTCATCATTACACAACAACCCAAAATGGCCTCCACCATGAAGACAAAGCGTGTTGACGCCATCTGCTCTACCGGGAAGCCGAACAAGCTTAAAATCAACATTTCCTCTTAGCAGAGACCCAGATTCCGATATTGTGGGCGAAAAACAAACACCCTCTCTAGGACTGCTCAGCCCAAGGCAGGACTCGCTCAAACTGTGGAAAGCTGAACCACTTAGCAAGCTTGTGCAGAGGAGAGCCCCAGGGAAGGGCCACCAGGGGCAGATGGACCCCCACTAAAGCTCCACGACAGCTGATGCTGGAAGAGCCTGAGTCCCAAAAGTCCATGAGATCATCACAACAAAACCAACATTAGTTGGAAGTCTCATCCCCTGATGAAGAGGAAGCATTCCTCATCTCATTCACCAACGATCTCAAACGCCACAGATGGCCACAGCCCACATGCGTAGTCCAAATCGCCGGCTCCAATGTCAAATCTCTCATAGACACCGGTGCATTGGTGAACGTGAACAATACCAATACCTCCGACCAAGACCCACCCTGTCTCCGACGAAAACCAAAAACGTCACCTATGGCAGCCAGTCCCCGCTGCCACTGAAAGGGCGAATGGCAGTCTGTGTATGCTCAGGAGACCAGGAAATGACGGCCATGGTCCACATAGTGGACAAAGAAGCCAACACCCTCATCGATAGAGTTTGTCCCTTTCGCCTGGAATGTGACAGCCTGCCAAGTGGATGAACTCTTGAACCAATTCCTGGAGCTCTTCAAAGGACTAGGGTGCTTCAAGCCCCAACAATAAAACTACACATCCAACCACTCATCCAGGAGGAACTGGAAAAGTTGGAGAAACAAGGCATCATCGAAAAAGTGTCCGGGCCGACACCATGGGTTTTCCCCATGATGATCACGGAAAAACTGAAGCAGCCAGGGAAGATCCGCCTCTGCATCGAAATGCATCTGTCAAATCAAGCCATCAAGCGAGAAAGGCACATAACGCCCACAAAGGATGACCTAATGGCAGACCTGAATGCTTCATGGTGGTTCTCCAAACTAGATCTCAATGCAGGTTACCACCAGTTGCTGCTCTCTGAGGAGAAACTGGAGTTCCTGGGGCTGTGCAGCTACAGACAGCTGAATTTAGGCATTTCCTGGACAGTAAAGGTGTTCCAGAATGCCATCCCGGAGACGCTATCCAGCCTCCAGGGCATCCTGAACGTAAGTGATGACATCCTAATATATTCTGTGACATCCGAAGAACACCATCAGCACCCACGTGTCACACTGCGATGCCTGTTAGAACAAGGCGTTACCTTGCACCAGGTCAAATTCCATAGAATTCATTGGATATGTTTTTAATCAAGTTGGGGTGCAAGTCGATCCCTGAAAGTGGCAAGCCATCAAACAGACCCCGCCCCACGTCGTACTCTGATGCTTTCTGGGGATGGCCAAATACTGGGTCAGATTAATTCCCAATGTAGCCAGTATTGCTGACCCTTAGAGAGTTCTTACCAAGTTCGACGCACCCTTGATATAGACTGCATTTCTCAGCAACACTACCATGGCCTACTTCGATCCAAAGAAACGGACCAAATTACTGGTCGACGCCAGCCCAGTGGGACTAGGTGCCGTGCTCATCCAGGAAGCAGAACCGGGGAGGTGGGCCCTACTAGCTTTTGCTAGTAAAGCTCTTACACCCACCGAGTCACAATTCTCACAGATTGAAAGGGAGGCCTTGGCAATCAAATGGGCCTGTGGACTCTTCCCCCTGCACCTCTGTGGAAGACCATTCAGAGTTGTCGCTGGCCACCAACCTCTCGTACCCACCTTCCCTGGTTTTGTTCCCCAACCGCCACCACAGATTGAAAGTTGGGCAATCCAGCTACAACACTATCTAATGGAGGTCATCTACTGGCAGGGATCCAAGAATCCAGCTGACTTTTTGTCACACCATCTACCATCACCAGCAGGCAAAGTCGAAGAAATCGCTAACGATATCAAATCATATGTTGACAAAGTCTCTGCAAGAGTGTGCCACAGGCACTCGGTGTAATAGAAATTTGTGATGCCACAATGGCTGACCCAGTGCTGGTGAGGGTACGGAACGCTCTACAAAGTGGCTTGTGGCACTTCCTGTCCAGTGGTCGATGAAATATCATGGAAGGTATAGTTCCCACCTTTAAAACTTTGAAAGAAAACATTCCTCTCCGTTTCCACCACGGAAATGGAGAGGAATCCTTTCCTTCAAAGTCAGGCTGACCTTATGCTTAAACGTGAGACAATGAGCCACTTAACATCATACTGTTTCACATTACTAAAGTTGAGAAGGACACCTTCCTTGGTCCATGAAATAAGTCCCCTGAAGAAGGGCAGAGCCCGAAATGCACAGGACACACCATATATAAAATAATCATTGTTAAAGATGAAAACATTAAAATAAATTAATTGAAGAAAATGTATCAGAAGAATTATCTGAAAGTTATTGAAATCATTTGTTGAGTGCATCTTGGGGACGTTTCCACTAGAAGGGATAACACACTAGCTTGTCTGGTTGTACCACTCGTCATCTCCCACAGCTATTTTTTTTACAGTGAATGGCCAGGTTTTTAGGAAATATTTCTGATCTCAGATGTTGTGTCAATGACACATTGTTTCCTTTCTGTCTTGAGCCACTTTCCCTTGTCAGTAACCTTTTTAGGTCTCGACTATTCTTTCCCGTTAGGGATTGAATAGGCGAGATTATATTAAGCAGTCCGAAAAGTCTACCTAGCTGCAGATCGCGTACAGTTCATGTGAGGCAGGCGCGTGCACATCAAACACCATCGGCCTCGGCATCAGACTTCAAAGGAAGCCACTCGCACATCACCATTTGTCTGAGCCTCGGCATCAGACTTCAAAGGAATCCGCTCCCAAGCCGCTCCCACCCCTCAGACTTCAAGGAATGCGCTCCCGCTCCCCCGCCCTCCCCCGCCACAGCAATGCTGAGAGCTTGTTTTTTATGCATCCATTTTGCGGGGAAGCCGTGTTTTGTTCGGCATTCTCTGCACATTTCTCGGTTTTTTTTCTGGACGTAAATGAAAGCCTACCGTGCTTGTTTACAGTAGCCTTGCTCCTCAAATGCTGTTGCTGTGTTGCCATCTCTATAAGACACTCAGCTTCAAAACAATCGACTTGCTAGCTGCAATGCTACATCCACTATGCTTTGCCTCTAGACACGTTGATCCCTCGCTGAATTGACTGACTCTGCCCCTCCTGATTCTGAAACAGACCAACGCAGTCACCTCAAAGTCTCTTCTCTCTGTCTTATGATGTCTGCCCTGCCACCATTTACTTCGGACCCTCACCCTCACACCTCCTCACCCTCACACACCCTCACACCCTCACACACCCTCACACACCCTCACTCACCCTCACACCCTCACCCACCCTCAACCACCCTCACCCACCCTCACTCACCCTCACACCCTCACACCCCACACACCCTCACCTCACCTCCCCTCACCCTCACACCCCTCACCCCCTCACCTTCACACACCTCCTCATACTCACCCTCACACCCCCTCACTCTCACCCCCTCCCCCTCACACACCCTCACCCTTACCCTCACACACCCTCACCCTCACACACCCCCACCCTCACACACCCTAACCCTCACTCACCCTCTCACCCTCACACACCCTCTCACCCTCACTCACCCTGTCACCCTCACACACCCTCTCACCCCTCACCCTTACATCCTCTCACTCTCACATTCCCTCACCCTCCCTCACACACTCACCCTCACACCCCCTCATCCTCACACCCCCTCACCCTCACACTCCCTCACCCTCACACACCCCCTCATTCACCCTCTCACCCACCCTCACCCACCCTCTCACCCTCACCCACCCTCTCACCCTCTCACACCCTTTCACCCTCACACCCCCTCACCCTCACCCACCCTCTCACCCACCCTCACCCACCCTCACACCCCCTCACCCTTACACACCCTCACCCTCACACCCCCTCACCGTCACACCACCTCACCCTCACACACCCCCTCACCCTCACACCCCCTCACCCTCACACCCCCACACACTCTCACACCCCACACACCCCCTCACCCTCACACCCCCTCACCCTCACCCTCACACCCCTCACCCTTACCCTCACACACCCTCACCCTCACTCACCCCAGCGACGGCTCGTGGAGGGAGTTACGGTGGGGCAGGAAGGTGGGGAGGGGGAGGGGCAGGGTGGAGGTTGCTAAAAACCGGCATATGGATAATTGCAGGTAAGTAAACAATTTAATTAATAAAACGAATTTCGTAGCTCGCACTGCATTGCATTTTGCGATGCAAGGCGCACTACGAAATTCGTTTTATTAATTAAATTGTTTACTTACCTGCAATTATCCATATGCCGGTTTTTAGCAACCTCCACCCTGCCCCTCCCCCTCCCCACCCTCCTGCCCCACCGTAACTCCCTCCACGAGCCGTCGCTGACTCACCCTCTTACCCTCACTCACCCTCTCACCCTCACACACCCTCTCACCCTCACACCCCCTCACCCCCCACACCCTCACCCTTACACACCCTTTCACCCTCACACACCCTCTCACCCTCACACACCCTCACCCTCACACCCCCTCACCCCCCCTCACCCCCTCACCCTCACACACACCCTCACACCCCCGTACCCTCACACCCCTCACACACCCTCACACCCCCTCACCCTCACTCCCTCACCCCTGTCACCCTCACCCCCATCACCCTCACCCTCACCCTCACACCCTCTCACCTCACACCCTCACCCTCACACCCCCTCACCCTCACAACCCCGCACCCTCACAACCCCACACCCTCACCCTCACAACCCCCTCCTCACACACCCTCATACCCCCTCACACCCCTCACCCTCACATCCCCACACCCTCGCACCCCTCACCCTCATACACCCCTCACCCTTACACACCCTCACCTTCACACCCCCTCACCCTCACAACCCACATCCTCACAGCCCCACACCTCAGAACCCTACACCCTCCTCCTCACACACCCTCATACCCCCTCACACCCCCTCACCCTCACATCCCCACACCCTCGCACCCCTCACCCTCACACACCCCTCACCCTTACACACCCTCACCCTCACACGCCCTCACACCCCCGCACCTTCACACCCCCTCACCCTCACACCCCTAACCCACCCTCACTCACGCTCACACCCCCACACCCTCACACCCTCACTCACCCTCTCACACCCTCACACCCCCTCACACACCCTCACTCACCCTCACACAGCCTCACACCCTCACACCCCTTCACCCTAACACCCTCACACCCTTACACCCCTCACCCTCACACCCCCTCACCCTCACACCCTCACCCTCACACCCCTCATACACCCTCACTCACCCTCACACAGCCTCACACCCTCACACACCCTCACCCTCACCCCCTCACACCCCTCACCCTCACACCCCCTCACCCTCACACCCTCTCCCTCACACCCACTCCCCCTCACACCCCCTCACTCACACACCTTCACCCTCGCACCCCCTCACACCCTCACCCTCACATCCCCACACCCTTGCACCCCTCACCCACCCCTCACCCTTACACACCCTCACCCTCACACGCCCTCACACCCCCTCACCTTCACACCCCCTCACCCTCACACCCCTAACCCACCCTCACTCACGCTCACACCCCCACACCCTCACTCACCCTCTCACTCCCTCACCCTCACACCCCCTCACACACCCTCACTCACCCTCACACAGCCTCACACCCTCACACCCCTTCACCCTAACACCCTCACACCCCTCACCCTCACACCCCCTCACCCTCACACCCTCACCCTCACACCCCTCACACACCCTCACTCACCCTCACACAGCCTCACACCCCCTCACCCTCACCCCCTCACACCCCTCACCCTCACACCCCCTCACCCTCACACCCTCTCCCTCACACCCCCTCCCCCTCACACCCCCTCACTCACACACCTTCACCCTCACACCCCCTCACACCCTCACCCTCATACCCACTCACCCCCTCACCCTTACTCACCCTCACTCACCCTCACACACACTCACACACACACACCCTCACCAGCATAGCATAACAAAACATAGCATAGCATAACAAAACACAGCATAGCATAACAAAAAAAGCATAGGATAGCAAAACATAGCATAGCATAACAAAACAAAGCATATGATAGCAAAACATAGCATAGCATAGCAAAACACAACAAAGCATAGCATAGCATAGCAAAACACAACAAAACATAGCATAGCATAACAAAACATAGCATAACAAAACAAAGCATAGCATAACATAACAAAGCATAGCAAAACAAAACATAGCATAGCATAACAAAACATAGCATAGCATGACAAAACACAACAAAACAGAGCAGAACAAAACATAGCATAACATAACAAAACATAGCATAACAAAACATAGCAAAACACAACAAAACATAGCATAGCATAACAAAACACAACAAAACATAGCAAACATAACAAAACAGAACATAGCATAACAAAACAAAGCTTAGCATAGCATACCAAAACATAGCATAGCAAAACAAAACACAACAACACATAGCATAGCATAACAAAAAAAAAGCATAGGATAGCAAAACTAAACATAGCATAGTATAACAAAACAAAGCATAGGATAGCAAAACAAAACATAGCATAGCATAACAAAACATAGCATAACATAACATAACAAAACATAGCATAACAAAACACAACAACACATAGCATAACAAAACATAGTAAAACACAACAAAACAGCATAGCTTAACAAAACACAACAAAACATAGCATAGCAAAACAAAACATATAATAGCATAGCAAAACATAGCTTACGAAACACAACAAAACATAGCATAGCATAGCATAACAAAACATAGCATAGCAAAACAAAGCATAGCATAATAAAACACAACAAAGCATAGCATAACAAAACATAGCATAGCATAACAAAGCATAGCATAGCAAAACATAGTGTAGAATAACAAAACATAGCATAGCATAACAAAACACAGCATAGCATAGCAAAACACAACAAAGCATAGCATAGCAAAACACAACAAAAATAGCATAGCATAACAAAACATAGCATAACAAAACAAAGCATAGCATAACATAACAAAGCATAGCAAAACAAAACATAGCATAGTATAACAAAACATAACATAGCATAACAAAACACAACACAGAGCAGAACAAAACATAGCATAACATAACAAAAGATAGCATAACATAACATAAAACAGCATAGCATAACAAAACATAGCATAACAAAACAGCAAAACACAACAAAACAGCATAGCATAACAAAACATAGCATAGCAAAACATAGCATAGCATAACAAAACACAACATAGCATAACAAAACAAAGCTCAGCATAGCATAACAAAATATAGCATAACAAAACATAGCATAGCAAAACAGAAACACAACAAAACATAGCATAGCATAACAAAACAAAGCATAGGATAGCAAAACAAAACATAGCATTGCATAACAAAACATAGCTTAACATAACAAAACATAGCATAACACAACACATAGCATAACAAAACATAGCAAAACACAACAAAACATAGCATAGCTTAACAAAACACAACAAAACATAGCATAGCAAAACAAAACACACCATAGCAAAACAAAGCATAGCATAATAAAACACAGCATAGCATAGCATAACAATTCAAAGCATAGGATAGCAAAACATAGTATAGCATAACAAAACAAAACATAGGATAGCAAAACAAAACATAGCATAGCATACAGCATCGCTCCGCATCACCACTGCATCACTCAGGGGCACCACAACATCACTATGCGCTACCACGGCATCACTGAACGCCACAGCATCACTCGTTCGCCATCACAACATCACTCAGCGCCCCCACAGCATCAATCTGTGCAACCATTCAACAACACCTGGTTCAAATATGTTCTCTCAATGTTTCAAGCTTTATTACAAATGTAACAAAAAGATGTTAATATTTCACTTCTGTTCTTGGATTTTCATCGCAATAAAATTCACTGAACATAATCTTCACAAAAGTTACTTACAAAACTTTAAGCTATTGCCATTATAAATGACAATAACTTTTATTTAAGTATTAATTATTGAAAAAAAATTAAAAGCCATTGTTATTTGTAATATCAGTACATGTAAGTCACGTAAATGCAACACATATTATTGCATTACAAATGCTATAGGTGTCACATTTGCGAAAGTTATAACTATTGACATTGTTAATGACAAATCTATTAATTTTGCTTTTTTCAAAAACAAAACATAAATAAAAAATGTAATTTACAATACCAATAGCTCAAACTTTCCTAATGCGATACCTATTGCATTGCAAATGCTTGTTGACGTTTGTGTCTCCTTCTCTTTAATATGCTTCGTAGTACGTGAATGTATTTCGTACTTACTACTTAGAATACATTTTTTTTAAAAGCACAATTTCTCTTTAAACTGTTCCCATCAGATGTGTGACTCAAATGTGGGATGTTGTTCTGAAACACATCTCTGCGGTTTCAAACTATCTCAAGTCAATTTCCCGACTCGTCAGTTGCAACGATTGCCTCCTACATCACTTAAAACGCGCTTTTGTCCATGATTAGTTAAGCACGTAAATGAAGGCCTTAACCATCAATATTTAGATGATTTATAGCAATAGGTGTTTACCTTGTAAACCTTAAATGAAACCCTCTATTTTTGAGACATTTTAGTTTCAGTTCTGGTGTCATGTAAGCTTTAATTTATTTTGTTTTTATTGATGCAGACGTGAGGCCGTATGCAGCAGCTGAATAAAATATTGCAACACGGTCTGACGTTTGAGAAAATATTTGCAAGCTGAACTGAAAATGTAGATTGTGGGCAACAAAATGTTCTCGCTGTGAACAGGCCGATAAGCATATTCTTCCAGCTCAGTGGCCAGCACAGATCATTCAGTTCCGCCAAATGAGCCGTGGATACACTTCCCTTTTGAAGTGTTATCACATGTTTATTATTTACTTTCTGAACTTCCTCACAGAATTATTATTATCAGTTTGTACAGTTGTATTTTGTGTCATTTTCCGACCCGTTCGCTGGCTGGCATACTTTTTGAGGTGCGGTGGAATACTGTACTGATGGCAGCCGTAAAATTCTGTATTTTTAATTCGTAAACGAACCCTCCAGTTTCTCTGGAATCTTTTGAGCGTCAAAAGTGGGACAAAGGCCAGATTAGGGAGGGAGAACAAAAGTGCATCTTTTTATGGGTTTCAATGATTTAATAAGCATATCCTACAATGAGTAAAACATATTTGTGTGTTAAAGGACTTTGGACATGTCACATATACCACTTCTTTGAAAAAGTGCAATACGTTTCTAAACACTATTTACCTTTGCTTGTTGTAAAAGAATGTTTTGACTTTCAAAAACACTTGGGGGCATTTGTTGCCATAACTATTTCAATTGTTTATAAATTGAGGATCCCTTGAAATCAAGTGATCTTATACATCTTATTTTTTAAGTCTTAAACAGAAGTGGCAACTAGTGATATGCCAGGTGCTCAGAAATAGCTGCTCTTTTCAAAAGGCCAAAATGTGTAGGGAGCAATATTTGGGATTACCTGACGGAGTACTCCATTGATCCCGCGGTTGCCCTTGGTGTTACTCCATTGCTGGACACCAACCACCTTACGTGCAGGTCTCTCCAGTGATGAGGCATGGGACACTTTCTATGCAGCACCAGAAGCACACATATGAAGGACTATTCTTTTACGCAACTTCATCACGCTGGATGAATTGCCGCATCCCACACTGAAGAAAACAATGGTCCTTGACAAAGAAATTAACAAGCACAATAATTATAGGCCACAATATGCACTATAATGAACAGAAAGTCCAGCCGGACTTTAGAATTTATTCAATAATTAAATATATTGATTCTGACGAAAAAACATTGGAACAGTGGGACACAGTCCTGCATCCACAGTGCTACACATCTATTGGACAATACATACATATAAGGTATTTCAGGCATATAAGGAACGGGAGCAAAAGAACAATATTTACAGTGTATTTGCTTCACATATGTGGGAAACACATGGTTTTTTGGCACGTAATAGTGAGCTAGTGTTTAAACCACATATTGTGTCGACGGCGTTTCGATCCAGTTAATAATAATGGATCATCATCAGGACAATCATTGCCTGCCTGAATTTAAAACCTGTATAGACAGGAAGGAAGGGGACATATAACAATTCATTAATCAACTGTGTGACTCTTAGGACAGTTCCTATGCAAACTCATACCATGCTTTAAGGTGCTACTTGGTCATCCATGTGAAGGAGGTGTCAGGCAACATGTGCCAGCCATCCACGGCGCAATAGTGATCAAACCATGCCACGGGAGGGTTTTGTGTCGTGACCAGCATGTATTAAAAATGGTGCCTATAGCATGCCTAGGTGATAGATATCAAATTTATAAGGGGTAGTGGGTAGTCTATGAGGGGTAAGTGAAGGTGATAATTACTTGAACGCGAAGAATCTCGAAGTCAGGCGTGTTATCAGCCTTGCGTCTGTGGAAGGCGGGAATGTTCAGGCTGGTGCAGTACACTTAATTGGTCTGCCACCTATGGAGATTTGGGCCATGAATTAACATGGGCTAGAAGATGAAGGTGGCCAAAATTGTTGGGGTACCATGGGGGGCGTGCTTACCTTGCAACCTGTTTATATGATTAACCAGCAGAGATTAGCCTACAATCCGTTTGGTATGTAGGGCGGCTGATCTGGGCGTGTTGGACCCGCGGAGAACATACAACCAATTGAGGTTAAGGAATTAACCTACTAGGAATTGGACAGGCAAGGCTTAGTGGTGGGGCTAAAAACCGGTAAGGAACGGACACCCGAGAAGGATGCATTACGGTGCCCAGGGACTTGGTCCGGTGGTTGGTAGTGAGAATTTACCCGGATAAGGTCACTGGGACCGGGGTTAGGAATTGCTTAGTGCTAATGTCAAGGTACAACGAGGGAGCCATGTGCAGCGCCGCGCCATAGCCTAGATCGCTTACCTATAGGAAGGTAGATTGCTCGTGTTGCGAGCAAGGTGGGGGATTGAAGAAGGCTCGTATTACGAGCGAGGTAGCCTCTGATGGAGCTCCTTCGGGAAGTGCTGGGATTGAGTGCATCATCCGGGAAAGACCTAAGACCGATTGGAATAAGGTTAACCCGCCGGTCGTGAGTACAATGCGAGGGCCGTCGATATCAGTGGTTATAACAACGGCGGCTTACCTATAATTGGATGCTGAAGGCTCCTGATGCGGAGCACGCTAACCTTGGATAGGGCTCCTATGATGGGGAGAATTTGAGGGGGTGATTTAGCTCCTACGAACAATTGCTGGGAGGGTAAACAATCAGAGAGGAGTGGGGGGAACCGCTTACCTGGCATTCACGATGGAACTCGGAGAGGCGTCCCGGTGCACTTCGCGTTCAAGTAATTATCACCTTCACTTATCCCTCATAGACTACCCACTACCCCTTATAAATTTGATATCTATCACCTAGGCATGCTATAGGCACCATTTTTAATACATGCTGGTCACGACACAAAACCCTCCCGTGGCATGGTTTGATCACTATTGCGCCGTGGATGGCTGGCACATGTTGCCTGACACCTCCTTCACATGGATGACCAAGTAGCACCGTAAAGCATGGTATGAGTTTGCATAGGAACTGTCCTAAGAGTCACACAGTTGATTATTGAATTGTTATATGTCCCCTTCCTTCCTATCTATACAGGTTTTAAATTCAGGCAGGCAATGATTGTCCTGATGATGATCCATTATTATTAACTGGATCGAAACGCCGTCGACACAATATGTGGTTTAAACACTAGCTCACTATTACGTGCCAAAAAACCATGTGTTTCCCACATATGTGAAGCAAATACACTGTAAATATTGTTCTCTTGCTCCCGTTCCTTATATGCCTGAAATACCTTATATGTATATATTGTCCAATAGATGTGTAGCACTGTGGATGCAGGACTGTGTCCCACTGTTCCAATGTTTTTTCGTCAGAATCAATATATTTAATTATTGAATAAATTCTAAAGTCCGGCTGGACTTTCAGTTCATTATAGTGCATATTGTGGCCTATAATTATTGTGGTTGTTAATTTCTTTGTCAAGGACCATTGTTTTCTTACTTAACTGATACCCCAGGTCCTTGCTTACCTAGAGGGTTCCCTTGTTTCTTTGAAATAGCATCCCACACTGAAGCACGGCTGCAAACTGGAAATTCGCCACAACAACATATCTGCATACCGGGAACACCTAGCTCAGCGAGAAACTAAGCTGCAAGCAGTGTGTATGTAGTTGCATTGTATTTCTGACGTGTGAACCTTGCCAAAACTGAACACATCGCTCTACAAGGTCAAAGACTAGCATTGAGTTAACAAGTGGTAGGAAAGGTAGCTGGTGTTTGGACGGTTAATACTCTGTGATATAGTGTTCTTTAGACAAGAAGTCTTCAACTCTTTCGTGAACTGAAGTACTGTTGGGGCTTTGCTGATGGATATGGGGATGTTCTTTCAGAGCCTGGGTGCATAGACTGAAAAAGTGTTCTCCCTTGTTTTGACTTTGTTACAATTTAAGTGTGAAGACTGATGGTGTCCCTGTTGGTTGTGCTGAGAGCAATTATCATAGGAGAACAGATGGAGTAAGGAAAAGGCACTCACACTCACTAGTACAGTACCAAGATTCCACCGGTAGACCGCTCTGCATCCCTACCATAGCTGAGGCTGACATGTCCTTCAGCATCTAATGATGTATGTGATGGTCTTCAATGTACACAGTCGGGGACTGCACACTTTGAGTTGGATGGCTTGGTCCTCCATTAGCAGGAGGTTGCATACTAAACATGGTGGGTTTATGGTGCTTGGAATCAGTGTTAGTTGGTTGGGGCTCACAGACCGTCAGCTCCTTGACTGATGGTGACACTTTCGATAACATCACTAGAATCTAGTCCTTCAATGGGGAGCAGGATAGATCGGGTAACTGGCATGCTTTCTGCAGGACCAGTCCTCCATGTATGTGGCAGCTGTGGTCATTAACAGTCAAGTTTTGTTTATTGATAAATGTTAATAAAATATAACAAGAAAAAAAAATAGAATCCATTCGCCAATACTGCTGACTGTGCCAAATTCTTGGTGACCCTGGCGGAAGGTGAGGGAGCAGATATGTTTTTAAATGTTGCTGTCCAGAACTTGACTCATGATGATTGGTCACACGACAGTGAGAGAGCTTAGTGGGATAATGTGCAGTACTGCAGATAAGTATGTTTAATAGCTAGGTTACAGGTCTCATTTCAAGTCAAGCGCTTCCTTCTAGCAATGCATGCGTGGTGAAAACACTTTAGGAGAGTTTGTTCCTTACCCATAAAATGCAAAGTTTGCGCCGTAATCACCCAAAGCCGTACAGCAGATCCACACCTTCCCGTCACCCATAGCCCGCTATCATTCTCACGGAACTAGTTCACAAATCTGTCTGTCACTGACTGGGAAACTAAGAGGAACTAAGTTAAGTTTCTGTTTCCCTTTTTCAAATAAATGTTTATCAGTTCCTTTTTCGCAGTTCAAATAGTGGTGTTAAAGGTTTACATTGAATACACATGCATCTTCCCTGAAATCTCTTGAAGCTGATTATTTCAGTTGTGCTTTTTTTGAGTTGGGCCTGGAGAGCTCTAAACAGTCTTGCCAAATGGGTGTTGGGGTATACACCTGTTACAACGCAACTTTTACAACTACCTACTGTTACAACGCAACTTTTACAACGCATACCATTACAACGCATTGCGCTGGGGGGCGCTCTAGGATAGGGAATAAGTATAATTTACTATCCAACACCTTCCCTAGTGTCCACGGGGACTGGAGTTAGAATACTAAATTATACTTACCACTATCCAGCACCTCAAAGCGCTATGCGTTGTAATGGTATGCGTTGTAATGGTCGCGTTGTAATAGTAGGTAGTTGTAATGGTATGCGTTGTAACATGGTACATCCGGGTGTTGGTCATGGTTGTCTTATGGCATTTTGTTGCTTTAAGCATCCCCTGTTCCTTAACACTGTTGTCATCATATCAATCAAACCTTTAAGCTTGCTATAGACTGATCTGGATTACGGGTCGCGGATAATTGTATAGTTAAAGACTTACATGGCGAGAGTGCTAAATGACCACTATTAGGATGAGAGGAGTCACCCTATAAGCCACCATCTAAGAGTTAGAAGAGTGTGTTAGCTACACAAGGCGGGGGTCACCATCAGTGGACAGAATGTTTGAAAGTGAGAAGTCTTGATTTTGGCACACCACAATGCTGTCTTTGCTTACGTAGTTCGAATAGGAATCAGTGACTTGCCAAATCAAACAAACACAGATCCCTGGGATGTTTATTCTACTGTGGTGTGACGAATGAAGGAAGTAAACAAAAAGTGTTGCTGGCAAATAGGGACAGCTGTGAGAGAGTCTTTATCCTGGCAAAAGTAGACTGCTCTCAGTCAGTCTAGGCTGGTATGCCTAGGGTCTAAAGAAAAGTAGACACAGGAAGGGAGAAGGCAAGGGTAAAATATATGGAAAAAGACGAATCCTCTATCTTCATTGATTGTGTGCAGCCAAACAGGACACAGGGGGGTGTGCATCAACCAAGCAATATCCATGCCCTTAGAGAACCAAAGGTTCCTTGACTCACGTTTTGAAATGGAATCTGTAAACCATGTCTTTATGAATTACTCCAACCCCTTCTCCCCCATCAATCTACTACAACCCCGAGTAAGGGGGGGTGACTGGTGTCGTAAGGCTCTTGAAGTCTAGTAAGCAGGTGTATGCAGTGCCACAGCTTGCAGGCAGTCCCCAGTTGAAAGCCAGCTGATCTTAGCCATCACATTAATCTTGCCCTATCAAACTATTAGCAGGACCAATGGAATTCCAGGGTTTTGTGACAGTGGCATTATTTAAATAGTTATAGATTTAACAAAAATATTGCATAATCGCCCATCTGTTGCCTAATTTGTTGATTTAAAAAAAATCTTGTTTCCAAAAAGTGCCACTAGTCACCTTTCAGATTTTCATTGCTGTGTGTGGACGTTAAACTAGTACTAATTAGGGGAAACATTTGTTGTCTGTTAAAATGACAAAAGAATGAAATAATGTTGCCAGAGAATGTGCGCTGTCATGCCGTATACATTGCCTTTTAATGCAGCAGGGACGTGTGGCTGCCCTTACCCTCCGCAATCTTTCTTCCACCTTTTATATGGCCTGCCTGTCACTCCATTCTGACAGACAGGCTGGCGAGACCTGGTGTTGGAGTGGCTGCTTTGGCTTGGGTGCATGCCTTCCTTACTGGTCTGAGCCAAGCAGGCATTATGCCCCCTTACATACCCACCACTATGGTTGTCTTTGGACCCTACTGTGTTCATTTTGTATATTGTGTGACTGGAAAGTAAATTGCCTAAAATTTAACTCAGGAAAAAAGCTTATTTGTGCAGGTAATTAAAACCATTGTAATATATTGTATTTGTTACTAAACAGCAATAATTTATCCTTGTAAAAATTAATCTTTCATTTTCTTAAAACGCAACCAAATTTGTCTATATAAAAATGATCAGATCTTGTGTTTCAAAGCGTGATATGTGCAAGTGCAATGAAGAACACTAACTGAAAACAAGAAAAAAAAGAGTATAAAAAGCTTGGAAGTCTTTTAAAGTACTTCACTGTGAATGTTCTTCTGCCTCCTAGGTTCTGTTGCCTTGATCTTTTTGTCCACACTCTGGAGGAATTTTACCAGTGCACTGTTGAGTATCAGGTCTGTCGGATTAAAGTTGCCGATCATGGGCTCTCTGCATGTTCTTATCTTTCTCTTAATGAAGTATTGTCTGTCATTCATATAAGGAGGCTTTGCAGAGGCATAACTCATAGATGATGTCCTCAGGAGCTCCCCCACAGAGTCTACATTGAGCTCCATAATCTCTTCTTTGCCATGGCGGGTAATGCTCCAGTATTGACACTACCCCATGCCTGATATTTAGGATTTTTTCTTTTGTCTGGTTGGTGTAAGTTGTGGTTAGATAGCCTTGAGGGGATAACTTCTTATAGTTGCAAAGTGTTAGCCAGCAGTGTCTTCTTAGTACCAGAGCCTTTTTACCATCTACGAGAGATATTACTTTAGTGTTTGTTTTTATTATTTTCTTCAGCTCATTCCGGCTCAAATTCGGGCCCGAGATGTCTATAAGACCCAGGGTTGCGAGCAACCTTTGTAGATAGGCCCTCATAGGTGATCTTTCCGTCCCCTGTATTTCCAGCCAGAAGTGATGACCTAGGTTACCCTTTTTCCATGTCTTAGGCAGTAGTTCATGAATGCCACATGTCTACTCAGAGTTTGTTTGACCAAGCCAAACTCTAATCTGATTTGCCCTGGGGACACGTAACCAGGTAAAATGGAAAATTACTTTGTATATTCTTGTGACTGTGAGATCTAGCATCTTGCTGTCCCAGCCTCTCAGAGCCTTGCTTCCGTATGCTAATGTAGGCAGGATTTTGGATTGGGCTACCTGCACGATTGGGCTCAAGGAAGAACCTTTCATTTTCCTGTGGACCATTCTCAGGCAACTCCACGTGCCTGCTCTTTCCTCTTACTTTCCTCTTCTGTTTGGGCTGCAAAACTCCAGTTTGGGGAGAAAAGAACTCCCCGGTACTTATATGTATCTATAGTTTCCACTTTTTCAGTAGCCAGTCGCCAACAATGTTTTCCCAGTTTTTTCCTTCGGAACGTAATTGTTTTGGTCAAATTAATAGTTCGCCTATTTCCATTTGATTAATACGCAACTGTGTCCAGGAGTCTCTGCGATCCCACTATTGTCCTGCTTTTCAGAACTAAGACATCCGCATGAAGAAGATGTGATGTTATAAACTCATATAGTTTTGGTGCCTGACTATCTATCACATTTAATAGGGGTGGGAGATCCGAGAGAAACAAATTGAAAAGTGTTGGAGTGAGGCTGCATCCCTGTTTTAGACCCTCTGCTGTTGGTATTCGGCTAAACAGGCGGGAGCCATTTCCAAGTTTTATCCTTATCCATGTGTCGTGTGCAGCATTTGCAGAGCTTTTAGAAGGCCATCTGGTATTTTCCAGCCTGCCAGTTTTTGCCATAGAATGTTTCAGCTCACCTTGTCAAAAGCTGATTTTTACTCTATGAAGCATAGGTGAATAGGTTGTTTATATTTTATTGCATAATCATTTAGTAGAGTAAGGGCCATGATGTTTGTTATGGATCCTGTTTCTTTGGTGAAGCCTGTTTGATTTGGTGGCATGATATGATGTTCCTCTGCCTAGAACTGCAACTCATCCAAAACAATATTTGCAAAGTATTTTGCATCGTTATCAATTACTGCTACCAGGCGGTAATTCTCAGGTTTATTTATGTCCCCCCCCCCCCTTTGAATATTGGCGAGATCACTGAGCCATTCAATGACGTGGGGTCTCTGCCACTTGATGGGATAGAATTGAAAAGTGGCTCTAGCTTCTCTGCCCAATATGCTGTTTCTTCTTTAAAGATTGCTGGTGCAATCCCATTGGGGTCTGGTGCACCCCCTTGTCGGCCTTTCAAGATGTGCCTCTGGATATTCTGTATACTAACTTTTAGCGAAGATTCAGCTCGCATTCCTGGATTTTGATCTGTGGCTGCAATCATTTCATAAGATGTAAGCTCGGAAAGGTGGTTAGAGATTTGTTCCTGTTGTCTTGAAGGTGTGTACTCCTTTCTATTTGTATGAGTTGTAGCCCTTTTGTTAAAATGAGTATTTAAAAAGCTGACCAATGTGCCTTCTGAGATGTTCAAACCTGGTGCCTGTGGCAAAGATTTGTTGATGTTATTTATTGACTGCCAAAAATTCGCCAAATTGCTCCTTTTGGCGTCCCAGAGTAGTTTAGCCCGGAAGGCTTCCTTTAGCTTTTTTTTAGAATCTTCCATTTCTGCTTTTTTAAGAGTTTGTTTGGTTTCCTTAAATGACGCCAAAGGCTTAAGTCGGTTGGGGCTTTTCTCAGTTGTCTCTACAATTGATTTTACCCCCCTTATTTGCCTTCTGAATTGATTACTTCTCCTCAAGGTCCCTTGCAGGTAGGTATTGACCCTGAGCGTTTGTGTCGGTTTACGACTGTTGTTGTAAAGAGCACCTCATACTCTGCTGTGAAGTTCTCCCATTGTCTTACTGGATCATGCGTATTGTCTAGGGTGTAAAATAATTCCTTTTCACTTTAAATGAGAGTTGGCAAGGAATTTGACGTCCATTTTATTTTCTTGTTTTCAATTGTATATGTTGCAATCTCCTAGTCGTTTGGTGGCTCATGTTCTAGTGGTGTTATTGATAAAAACTCTCTCCTGAGGACGATGGTCACATTCATTCCTCTCTCCCCGGGCTATTGGAGATATATGTTGCATTAGGGATATAGCCATCAAAGCATAGTTGTTAGACCTGGCACCTTGGCGTGGGTCTCCCTTCCATTTTACTGCTGTTGCCTCATGTGTTTTTGCTGGTGTTAGATGCTTTGGGCACTGTGCCACTACTGTCCAGTGCCACAGTGCAAGTGCTCCCTATGGTGAATAGATATATAGATTAGTGACTCTAGGATTGGCTGATTTGGTTTACTTGTCAGACCCTAGTACAGTGCACTGAGTGTGCCCAGGGCTTGTAAATTCAAATACTGGTTGTGCCACCCACAGAAGCAGCCTTGTAAAATGTGTCTCAGGCTGCCATTGCAGAGCCTGTGTGCAGTCCGGTACTGCCGTGTTGACTGGGCAAGTGCACCCACTTGCCAGTCCCTAAACCTTCCCTTTTCTTTATATCAGACACTCCTATGGTAGGCCCAAGGGCAGGGTGCATTGTACGTATAAGGTAGGACAAGCCCTGATGTGTGTGGCATGTCCTAATAGTGAATTACAGCCATTTCCGTTTTTTACTCTTGCAAGGCTACCTGTTCCACATAGACCAGAATGGGCAGTTTGATTATTATATCTTATAATCCTAACTGACTCAAAGAACTAGGTAGAGATTCGAGTTTAGTGTACCTGAACTCAAAACTATAAAATACATATTTTAGTGAAGTTGGTTTTAACATTCTGTGTTTGAAAATACCACTTTTAGAAAGTAGGTATTTTCTTTTCTAACCATCCAAGCCTGCCTCTGCTAGGCTGTGTATTCTTGCCCGGAGTTTGAGTGACAGGGGCTGGGGGATTCCAGGAGGGCCTGGGCGAGTCAGCACAGGGCTGAATAGAGGGATCTTGCATGTAGATGGGTGGGAGGAGTTGCACCCTGGGACCTGAATAGGGCTGTGCCTTCCCTCCACAGTGCTGGCTCCACCTCCTGTGGTGCGACTGATGTCTCTGCCCTGCACTGTGAAAGGAAAGAAAGAGACAAGTAAACAGAGTGCTCCAGAACCGACCAGAACTGGTTTTGACTAGGCAAAGGCCTCTCTGCCTTCAGAGAACAAAGAGAAACTGTGCATAAAAAGGGGAACCCAGACCCAGAGAACTAGATCACTTTTGGGAAACAAGAAGAAGCCTTTGCTGAGGAGAGGAACCAGGGAGACTGAGGAGAGACTATCCCTAAGCTGAAGTGCTGCTTGGGGGATTGACCTGTAGTGGTTGACTGACTGCCAAAGAAAGGAGAGAGGAACTTTGTGTGTACTTTCATCAACTTGTGAAGGATCTCCAAGGGCTTCAGAAGAGATTGCCTCCTGCTGAAGTCTCAGGGACAATAGACTTCAACCACCAGCTCCCCAAGAGTTCTTTGGAAGTGCCTGCAGTTGTGTTGGGCTTTCTGAGGGACTGTGTTTCGCAAGGAGCTACAAGCGCGACTACGAAGAATAAGCGTGTCGCCGCCGCAGCTGCTGTTGTCGCATCACTGAAGAAGGGTGTTGATGCTGTAGCTGTCTTATCGCAGAAGTGTCTCGCATCACCGGAGAAGCGCGTCGCCACCGCAGCCGCTGTCGTCGCATCACTGAATAAGCGTGTCGAACGCTGTAGCTGTCGCATCGCATCGCAGAAGCGTCTCGCATCACCGAAGAAGAGTGTCGCCGTCCCCGCTGTCGTCGCATCACTGAACAAGGGTGTCGCCACTGCAGTTGTCGCATCGCCTCGCTGAAGCATCTCGCATCAACGGAGAAGTGTGTCGCAGGGCCTGTCGCGGCTCAAAAGAATCGTTGAGTCGCCGCACTGCCATCGGGCATGCATGCATCGTGTCGCATCAAGGAGAAGACGCCATCTTTGTTTTCATCGCACCCTATCTTCATCGCATCACGGCATTGCGAGCCGCATCGCCACGTCGCCACGGAAAGGCAGTAAGAAACCAACGCATCACCTTCCCTGCAACACTTTCGTTGTATAGCGTTACGCATCCAAAGGTACATTGAACTCAAAGTGTCGCATTTACCATCTTAAGAGAACTGAGCTAGTTCTACCATTTTTAAAGTACAGTATTGTGGATTTTTGTCGTTTGTGGTCTTGTGTTAAGTCTATATAAAAATACTTATTTTTATACTACAACTTGTGTGGTGTCCATCTGCAGTGTTGTCACTGGGTTACTGTATGTGATCACAAATGCTTTACACACTGCCTCTGAGATAAGCCTGTCTGCTCGTGCCAAGCTACCAAGGGGGTGAGCAGGGGTTATTTTAGGAGTGCACCCCTTACCCTGACTAGACGTAAGGGCCCCTATTTGGACAAAGGTACCTACATCTGCCAACTAGAGACCCCCAAATCTAACAATAGTCAATCAAGGATGCTACAGTTTTAGAGTGATATGATAGCCCCGGCGGTACGTCTCCAGCAAAGCGGCTGTTTAGGACCCTTAGCCAAGATATTCAAGATTGCCTATTAGTAGCCGACATTTTTGTAGTTTCTGTGTTTTGGGGCTTTTCTTGATGCTGTATGCCCCAAGGTAGGTCTTGTGCAGTTAGGACTTCCTTTGGTGAAGATGCCCCGATCAGGCTTATATTAAAGTCGACTGAGCGAGCTGATCCCTTGTTTGAGTTTCAGATTCATGAATTCTTCCATCAGAGCTTTGGAGAGTTCAAATCTTGCCATCTTACTAGGATAGATGTATACGTTCACTATTGCTGTAGTGAACATTCGACCGTTTGATGTTTTCACAGCCACTTCCACAATTTGCTGGCCCTCACGTCTGTCTTTTAGGTCTTTGCCCTCCATGTGGTTAAAAGTTGATAGGTAAGTTGCTAGACCCCCTTTTCAATGACTGTGCTTTAGTCGCTGCAGAGAAAAAGTTGGAGAAGCCTTCCAATGGCACCGATTCATGTTGCCAGGTTTCTTGCAGCAACACCACGTGGAACTTGCATAGATATTGCATAGTATGTGTCATCCACTTTGCTGGCTAGCCAGTTTATATTCCAGGAGCAGATTTCTAGAATGTTTTCACCCCTCTCATTTGTGTGTTTCTTTTCACATTTCAGTTTTCGCAAGTACGGATAATAGGGAATGAGTTCCCCCCTGTAGGAGAGTTGGGTCTGCTTCCTATGGTCACCCCCATTTTTTGCTGTGATTTTCTGGTTTTTTGACTTTAGTGTGGCTGTGGGCCTGCTAATCAGACCCACAGCCCAGCTGTTCTCTCTCTAAATTGATACCATGTACTTTAGGTACATACCTGATTGGGTATTGGGTCACCTTTGTGAGCCCCTGTATAGTGTACCATAGGTACCCAGGGCATAGGTGCATTTAAGGCCTACCAGGGGCTGCAGCATGTATTATGCCACCCCTGGCTGGCCATCCAAACTGACACCCCCGGCCCCCGTTCTTGCTGGACTTCTGAAAAGTGGCTACACATTGTCAGCCAGTGCCCTACACTAGTTGAGGTCCTGCAAAACTTAGGCATCACCTTCAAAGAGCATCTCCCATTTTCTCCCCATGTTGAGAAAGTTTCTGCCTCTTACTTTCATTATATAAAAACTGAAGGAAAACGCTGCCCTTTATCCCCAAATCAGTGCATTTACGCATCATACATGTGCTTGTAGGAGCCCAAATGGATATCTAACACCAACCACTTTTCTTTATGTATTTAGTAGCATACGCACTGAACTGCCTTCATCTCGTTTGGAATTGTACAGCTCAATTGCTACTTGCATTAACTATTCATGCTCGGATTTCAGGGTATTTGAAGGCTCTAGACTGGCTCCCAGTTGAGAAGCATATTATTCTTTAAAGCCTTTACATGTGTTTTAAGGTATTGCATGGTCAAATCCCAGCATTTATCAAGCAGTGTTTTCCTGGTATCTTCGTAACAGGATTCTCTGCTCTAATACAAGTCCTGAAAATAAAGGAAGTCCACCAAGGCGGAAGATCTTTTGCCTTCCATGCAGCATCGTGCTGGAATTGCGCTACTTTACACATTAAGGCGTGAAACCAATCTGTCTATCTTAAGGAAACTTCTAAAGACTTGACTGTTTACATTTTACGGACGTCATTCCCTCGGGCTGAAATAGTGCCAAGACACCTTTGGATATTCACATGCTTTAGAAATATCTAAAATAAAATAAAAAATGACCTAACCTTGCTGGACAATTTGGTCCTCCAGTTCTGTGTATATGGCAAGTGGCCCTATCTATAAAGACCTGACAAGTATTGGAACTGCAAGAAGTAAGAACGCTGAGCGAGGGGCTCAAGGGTTCCAGCAGCCAAGAAGTGATCGGTTAACCATACAACCCAGACAGGGCTTGCCCAACAAACAGCTCTGAAAAACCACAACAAGCAACTAATGAAACAGAAGACCCTTCAGCAATGATTTTAATACAATTGTGGCCCATTCTCATGTATCTTTTGTGCAGTCCAAAGTCTCTGCAACCATACCCCAACCAGCAATGAAGCAGAAAATAGTGCAATGGAGTGGAATCCTGACAGTTTGGCAATGGGAAGAGTTTGTCCTCCTTTCCAACTATTCATCCATGCTAACTGTTAGTCTTAAGGTGGAAAATACTATGACAGTACTATTGGACTAAAGCTTGATGTTCAGCTCCAGGTAGTACCTGCGGACAAGGCTCTTTTTTAGCGCCTTTACTTTGTCCATGTGTTGTACAACCTACTGGGACGAAAGGCCCTGTATTTACACCACTTTGGAGCCATGTGTAGAAAGTCTGGGCCAATCAAAGTACTGCGTTTTCTAAATTGAAATGTAAGCACTTCAATCAATACTAGAGAAGGGTGTATCTCTGTCTGCCCTCTCGTTAGTGGGGTTTCAAAACCAGTCGAGGGGCTGATGGGAATTGCTGTCAGACAAAGTCCAGTAGTAGTGTACTATCGCTCAGCGATAGCCTAAAACAGATAAAAAAATAGTGGGGGGGGGGGGTGAATTTCTCTAGAGTAGGGGAAACCTGATTTAAACATAGTTAATGGCGTTGAGGTACCCCCGCTGAAAAAAAATGGTTGAATGTTGTTTCAAGGAAGGTAACTTGAATAATGGGGAATTATAGGCAGTCTCCTGGAGAATCATCATCTTGGACATGATGCCACAGTTCACCCATATTACTCTGAACCACCCACACACAGCATGTGTTTTACCCATACATAAGGACAGGCTAGGAACACTGGCAGTTTAAATGGACCTGTTTAGGGGAGAGCTAGTGAGTAATCCGCCCCCTCCATTGGAAAGAACTGTGACGGTGGACTACAATTGCATTACCACCACTGGAAGTCAACTGCTCTGAGATGAAGAGTCAGTATCCAACAGGTTCCGGTACAGGGCACTGGCCAGATGTATGCTGGATCATACCCACACTTGATATGTAGGTGGCCCCTGTTTTTGGATGTTTGGATTGAAAGCCCATTGCATGTGTGTTGAGAGCCATTCTTCCCTGTGTGCTGTGTTACTCAGCTGCGTAACGAAACTTGAGCCCTCCCATCCTGCAAAGTACATGCAGGGACCCCAACGCTCCAGATCCAGTTCAGAGCTCTCCAGCCAGGGACCTTCCAGTGCCGGAGGGGGCCCCGCACCATGCAGATTTTTTTATGCCACTGGTGTTACTGCACTGAATTGTGGTGGTTTTCCCTCAGTGAGCTTGACATTATTGGAAGCCGGTGAGGGTTCTCCCTGTTTTACTTATGAGACCTCAACGCTCTATTCTGAAGTGTGGGAGGGTGTCACTCAATGTGCATCCATCTTTAGGGAGCCGGCACTGCCTTCTCGGCCCTCTGTCAATTTTCAACACTTTAGCCATTTTAATCTATAAGCATACATTTTGGGCCTCAAATGACTTGATACATCTGCGCTTACCGCTTTGTTATGACGTCAACTCTACCTTGTGAATCTCACATTCGATTTATTTAACTCTCCATCGCACACACAGTCCAGCAGCATGTGAGGTAGCAGTACAGTATTTCTCTCTACTGTTCCTTTATTACATTTTCCCTTAGACCAGCCTTGAAACTGCACATTTTTAGTCATTATTTGCACTGGGTTCTATTTTCCCTGCCAGGCCAGTTTATGCCGATAAGATCAGACACTGCAGATTAGTATGTGATGAAGCAGATAAACTGCTGATCTTTCCAACCGACTCAAACAACTGATAATGACACATTTGAGAGTAAACATGGCACACGTGCACCAACTTAACTATCTATGTTACAGAAAAACATAAGAAAATCTTGGAGACCTAGTTACTGAATCATAAAAGCATGCAGACAAGAGTAAATTAAATGAGAAGTAGTCATTTGAATAACAAAGGCTGTACTTTATTAACTAGTATTGGTGTATCTTTTTAAAAATAATAGGAAAATGTTAAGTGCTGCATTCACATGGTCTAACAACTTATGAAATACTAATAAAACGAGTGTAATCTAGAGGATATTATGTGAATTATTGAGAAGTCTCATTTTAAAACTCCATATTTTGCATATGTGAAATTGTGGACCAAGTGTGAAAGGTGCTGCACGTCTATACTAAAACAAAATGCCCTGAAACATTTAGGGAATAATCTTCATACATCTACTAATGTGAATTACTAGAAATTATATTAATCATTTATGTTTTGAAGTAATTTTACACATTGGTACTCTGGAAAGAAAGTAATATGTCATAGTAACACGTGTTAATTACAATGAAACTAAACTGATTTGCAAGTGCAAATGAGTTGAAGGAAATATATAAAGTCCCAAAGGTTATAAATGAAATGTATATTTCTATTTTTATATATTATGATTTTTATTAACTGAATTTAATCTAGGCCTACATTTTCCTTACTTAGCTTGATTCTAATTTCACGGAAAGGCTTAGTAAATTGACAATGTGAAGAGAAACGATATCTTTAAAAAAAAAATGTCTTTGTCCTCATTTGCCAACTCCTCGCCCCTGCTTTCGCAGTGCCGCCCTAGGGCAATTTATCTCATATAAGGGGTTTCTTAGCTCTTAGGAGGAAGTATACCACCTTAACCGGTCTTCCTCGAGACTTATACCCGCCGAGATCTGAGAAGGCTTAATCATAGGACTTCAAACACCTTTACCCTAACTACCCAACCCTTCACCCAAAATATAACAGGAAAGGAGTCCAAAATCTATATCTCTTCTTTTGCCGATCCACAATGTCCAACCTAGCAATGGCACTCAGTGCTCTTAACCAACTCAATTCTGTCGGAGGATCTGCCGACACCCAATTTCTGCATATCTCTCTCCGGGCCAGCAATATAGCATAAAAGTCAAATTTTGCTTTATCGTCCACGCTCTTACCTTGTAGATCCAATATTCCCGACATAACTAGTTCAGGGCTTACCTCAATCTGCTGGGCAAGTACCGCTGACAAACATGTACTTACGGCGTCCCAGAAAGTCTTTATCACCGAGCATGTGAAGAACATATGTAAATCATCTTCATTGAAGCTGTTGCATTTGGGACACGCCACCATTCCGCCAGCCTTAAACTTCGAGAGTTTTCTGGGAGACCAATATGCCCTGTGGAGGGTGAACAAGTGATTTCTTCTTAGGTTTGCAGGTTTTACCACTTTATATAAAGTAAACATAGTTACTTGCCATTGATCTTCTGATGTGATCTTCGGTAAGCACTCTCCCGACAGGGTCTCCGGCAAGGTGAATGGTCCATCCTCAAGTTCTACTATTGACCAGTACCACAGCGCAACTTCTTTTTTTATTGGCTTCTCCATCCCCAGCTTCTCTTCAAAGATATTATACTGGCCAATTAAATTTGCATTACCAGCCGCCCAGCTTTGGATCTGTAAGTATTTAAACCTTGAAAGTTTGTGCCCCCACACTTGTTCGCAATAACCCCAGGGTACCAGGTCCCCCTCTATAAACAACTCTCCCCACCTCTGAGGTCCATCGGTTTTTAGTGCCAATACCAACACATCTTTAGTCCAAAGGGGAGCACCTGGCATGTCCCAGATTGATGCCCTAAAACTAAAGTATGGTATTTTTGTTGCCCTCCTAATTTTGAACCAAACCGTCGCTAGATCCTTCAACACTTTTAATCTAATTTTTTGGAAAATTTTTGGATCGACAAATTTATACATGTACCCCTGTTGCTTCAGATTCTCCATCCTTACCAAAGCACTCAGCATTTTCCCAATGTCCGAGCTCCCTGGGGTAGCCAACAGCATCCTACAGTTCTTCAGCAGGAAGGCCAACAAGTAGATCTGGAAATCGGGGGCCGCCAACCCACCCTTCAACAGTTTTCTCCTGATCTTTTTCCATGATAAGCGGGATCCTTTTGACGCCCAGATAAAAGATCCTATCTCACTTTGTAGCCTAACAAACCAGTCCTTATCAAATAAAAGAGGTAGTGAATCAAACAAAAAAGTTATCTTGGGTATAATCATCATTTTCACCAGGCTAACTCGACCATATATTGTGAGCAGGAGGTGTGCCCACCCCCGCAAAGCAGAGGAAATCTCTTTCCTAACCATGACAAAGTTAACTTTAGTAAGCTGTCTTATATCCTGTGTTATTCTCACCCCCAAGTAGCGTATCTCAGATTTGCATTCTATACCCTCAGATGCTAAATTCCAACACATAACCCCTGTCTTCTCAGCGTTTATATGATACCCAGAAACTTTCCCAAACTCTTTAGTTATTTCTTCTAAACAACCCATCGACTGCTGCAGATTCGAGGTGAGGATGACTATATCGTCGGCATATAGCCCGATCTTCCTTGCCCATCCCTGGAATTTAAAAGAAGGGATCCTCTCTGCCTCTCTGATTCTGCAGGCTAGGGTTTTAATGTAGAGATCGAATAAAAGGGGGGAAAGGGGGCACCATTGTCTTGTACCTCTCATTATTTTTATTGGCTGAGTTAATGTTCCATTCACTAGTACCTTAGATGTAGGAGCTTGATATATTAGCGCCAGAGCCGTGCTAAAATATGTACCCAGGTTGAGATGCTTTATCAAAGCCTTTAGGTATGTCCAATTTACCCGATCAAACGCCTTGGCGGCATCCAGCGCGATGACCGCCAAGGGAAGATTATGGGTGGAGGCCACATCTATACTCCCTATAAGAGAGAAAGTTAACTCCTTCAAATACCTGCCCTTAATAAAGCCCTTCTGATCTTCATGTATTATGTGAGAGACAACTTTCCCAAGCCTGTCCGCCATAATCTTCGCAAAGAGCTTATAATCACAATTTAAAAGTGAAATTGGTCTGTATGATTCCAAATACTTCGGCGGCTTCCCAGGTTTTGGCAGTACTATAATGTTCGCCTCATTCCACGATTGCGGAAGTGCAGCCCTTCGGAAAAAAACATCGTTAAACACTTGGGTCAGTATAGGCGTTAAACTCACTAACAAAGCTTTATAAACCTCGGCAGGAAGCCCATCTGGACCCGGAGCCTTCCCTTTCTTTACTTGCTTAATTACCGATTCCACTTCTCCCTGCGAGATCTCGCGATTTATAACATCTCGAAATTCTTCTGATACTGGTTTCAACACCTTAACCCAGTTGTCTACTGCCTGGGTGTCTGGTTCAAGGTCTTCCCTATAGACTTCCTCAAAATACCTGTGAAAGGCTCCCATAATATCCTTATTATCAGTGTCCAATTGCTCCCCCACTTTCATTTCCTTGATCAAATTTCGAACCTGATCTTTCCTCGCTTTCCACGCCAGCAGTTTACCTGTCCCTTCTCCATACTCAAAATGTGCCAATTGGCTGGCCTCCCATTTCTCCTTAACTCTAAGACTTAACACCCTTGTCAATTCTCCTTTTAGCTCAATCAGCTCCTGAACCAACCTTCCCTCTGGCTCGAGGCCCCCTAAGCTCACTATGTCTGCCTCGTGCATTTCTTTCTCCAAAACATCTATTCTATTGAAATAGGCTCTCCTTTTACCTGCTCCCAATGCTCCTAGTCTTCCCCGAAGAAAAGCCATACATGTCTCCCAGACTATATCGATTTTGGCTGACCCCACATTCTTCTCCCCAAAAATTTCCAATTCCTTACTTAAGTTCTCCAAAGCTTCATGGTCATATAAAACTGTACGATCCACCCTCCAGACTGAACCCACATTACCGCTTTGTATCTTTAAAGCCACAGTAACCGCCGAATGATTCGATAAATGAACCCCTACATGGGCTATCTGGGTCACATTGTCCGCCAACCCGAGATCTATCAAAATATAATCAATCCGTGAGCTATGACTATACTTTTTATTATAATAGGTGTACCCTAGTAGCTGGCCGGACCTTTTTCTCCAAACATCGCAGAGCCCTAGTTGGCCCATCAAATCCTTCACCCTATTCGACATTTTCACATTTACTAACGCCCTGCTATTAGAGGATCGATCTAACTTGTGATCCAACACTGTATTGAAATCACCAGCAAAAATAATTTTTCCCGAGAGGCCTATTAATTCCCTCACCAGTTCATCTAAGGGCCCCACATCATCTTGGTTTGGACCGTAATAACCTATAATATTATACAGCAGGTCTTTTATCTTGAGGCTCACAATCAACCATCTGTCCTTAACATCTGCCACCACGGCCTCAGCTACACAATCTACCCCTTGCCTAACCAGCAACGCAATACCTTTTTTGACAGCGACTTGGGGTGTATAAAAAACATGACTTAACCAGCGTTGTGACGCCAACAATTGCTTACTTTCTTCCCCAGTTAAGTGGGTCTCATGCAAAATCATAATATGAACTGAAAGATCTCTCAAATACTTCAAAATTAAATCCCTCCTTGACTTGACTCGAAGACCGTTTACATTCCACGACAAACATTTTAATTCAGTCAGACTACCCCCTTTCATAACATGCCCAATTTAAATTCTTTCTTCTCCTGGTGAGGAGATAGCTCCTGAGGACTTTTTCAAATATTTTCCAATCTTTCTAACTGCTCCTCGTACTCTCTTTCCCTGGATCTAACATTCTCCAGCTCCTTATGGTTCTCCTCAACTTTCTCTCTGATCTCCCTCATCTCTAATTCAAGAGCTGTCGTACGCAAGTTCAACTCATCAAATTTGGCTTCCAGACTGCCACATATCTCTCTAATCCCTTCCTGATTCGCCTTTGACTCCTCGAAGCCCCTATGAACATCCAAATCCAGCTTCTTTAGAAGAGCAATGACTGAGAGATCTAAATCTCCAAACGCTGGAGGGCTCATGAGTAGCAAATCGCCACCATTTAGCTCGCCACCATTTAGCTCCCCCCTAGTACTCAGTTTTTCGTGGGAAGGGGAATTTTCTCTTGCAAAATCAATGGTCCCTCCCGCACCCTCCCGCGCATCTATCTCTTTAACCACGTCCTGCTTTTCTTCCTCCATATCTGTCTCCAACAATTGATATCTGTTTGGGGTCAAGTGGTCTGACCAATCTAATAAACTCCAGCTAGCACTATCGCCCTTGTGTGTTTCTGGGGTAGCTGGCGGGGCAGGGGTGGGGTCCCTCTGTAGTATCAATGTTTTGGGTAGCGTTTTAAAAAAAGAATTTAGCGAGGGGTAATTTTTATTTTCCTATCCGGTATAACTACCTTGCTCCCTTGCCTAGTATATTTTTTCGCTGTGGTCTTTGATTTTACCCCTATATTTCCTTTATTACCCTCTCTCTGCACCCTAGTGCTCCAGTCTCCAGCTTCTTTTTTGTGTGTAGTTCCTACCTTCACCTCTCCTGACCCCCTCTCAGCACTTCTCAAAATGTACCTGGCGGCATCTTGCTTCTTTGCTGCAGCTATTCCAGTGTTCTTGACTCTTACAATCAATTGAGCTAACCCTCCTTCCTCAGCCTCCTTACCTCCCTGACTATTTGCTGCAAAATGCTTAGCGAGGCTTTTTCCGCTTTTCCTCCTTCTCCTTCCTTGGGGCTACCTCCGGACCTGCCCGAGGCCCCCACAGCACGAAACTGGATTCTTGCCGCCGCTTTCCTTCCCCTCCCTACCTCAATTGCTGCTCTATTCCACAGCTTGCTCCCCGCTGGAAGCTCTGTAGGCGGCCCCGCCTCTTCCCCCTCCTGGTCGGGTGATCGTATCGTATCCCGCGCCGCCATGCACCACTGCTGCCGCCGCAGCTCTCCGCAACGATTTCGGCTCCAAAACTACTTCACTTCAGATAAGACCTGCCTTGATGTTATCACTTCTCTGCACGCACTTTTGCCCGTGTAGAGGCTCCGCACTTCTGCCCTAACACGCCACCTCTCCCTCAGGCACCCGCGACCGACTCTCTAGCTGGCCGCCATGAAACGATGTCTTATTAAGAGAGTTCCCATTTGCATATGAGATCTGTTTGCAACAATTTCGCTTCTTTCGGAACATCTGCCATGAAAAACTTTCCTCTTGAACTTACTCATGGGCTTTTGCAAAAGGGCTATTGTTTGAAAGTTATATATAATAAATGGTTTGACAGCTTACGTGATGATCACCTCATTTTTGCTATAATATGTGTCTTCTTTCTGCTGCATGACAGTCTCCCTACATGAACTAACCAATGGACTGAGTGGTCTGACAAGATGAGGTGGCCCTGGCGGTGTCACTCCTGAACGTGAAGATTATATTATACATTGATGTGATGGAGAAGAGTTGCCATATTATTGTTTTTTTCTGTTGGAGAGACACCCTTCCACATCACTTCTCCATACTTCCTTGCGGACTCTACTGGCTGTACTTTTGGACTGAAGCATTCACTGTGTGCACTATTTCCAGACTTCTTTCCCTCATGAGAGAGTACCTTTGAGCTGTAATGGTTCTTGCCCTGTCCTGAACTTTTCCAGAGCTTTGGTAATTAATGTCAATCACAAAATGTGATTTGATTATCATGTACTCTGAGATCTTAAATGCCTGATATTGATGTAGTCGGTCCTTTTACACTCCGATTAAAAATCTAACTTTAACTAAATCTTGTTTCTGACTCTCCATAAGTTGTCACCAATAATTGATTGTGCATACCAATTGGGTTATTAATGAGGGATGGGAATTCTAATAAAGAGATCTCTGGACAGCAGGTACTAATGTTAATATTCTGCATAGCTTTGACTGAATTATTGGTTTGTATGATCTTGGTCCGTCTGAATTTCTTCAGGAGATTTGGTCTAGCAGTAATAATTGAAATGAAACAAGATCCATTGGAGGACCTAGTAAATGAACCTGTAGTGTAGTGTTAGGAGATAAAGGGTTTAATAAGATAAATGGGCCCAGTGACACTATAGCATAAGCTTGGCACAGCATGGAAACAGCTAAGAAAAATTCCCAGCTTTTGGTAGCAGGGCTTTCCTAGCTATACTAAACAGTCTGTATTTTCTACTGTTCCGAGTAACTGGATGTATTTACAAGCTTAATTTCTATAAGAAAACTTAACACCAAATTTGAAAAACTATTCATGTAAGGTCCGTTTTTCAGATGTTTCTACTGAACTCTCACTGGACTTGCGCTATAGTAATCTTTTCAATGTCGCAGGAAACACGCACTACTGTAAATACAGTTAAACATAAGCTGTCTCTGTGTATATTATTCGATGTTTAATCACACTACTTTTATTAATATTTCACCATGAGAGTCACATAATGTTTAGGTGTGCAAACGATAGCTTACTGGAGGTCGTGATGAGATGAATATATCACAGACCATTCCCGCTGCACCTGTATTCCTTCAGTTCCATAACACATCAACAGATAATCATTGACCCAATCATCATATATTTGATCAAAAATATGAATTTCTTAATTGCTTCTTGGAAGTATAAAACCACTTTTATTTATGATGTCATAGATTTCAAATGTCGAATCAAAAATATATATCATACATTATATTTTCATTTGACTTTTTAAGGTACAAAATGCAATCCATTAGTCACAACCCCAAAACAGATTAAAAAACCTGACAAACATACAATTCTGGCAGCCTCATACACACACCCAGCACTCCTTTACATGATTCACAACCAACCGTTCCTGCAATACCAAAACAAGGAGAATATCATTTATCTCTTTCACAATTGTTGAATGTTTATGTATGAGGATTTATTTAGCGCACAGCTACTAAAAACAGGGTCTCGGCACTTTGCAGTGAGGCACACATACGAGAGAATGGAAGCAGTGTAGTAACCCCTCCACAAACATTCTTAATTATGTACAATATTGTTGATATTTGTTGATATTTGTTTTTGCAATATTATTGATATGTCATTGTATGGCATAACACAACATCATCACAAGCAGCTACTGAATAAAAAGCCATGTCTTGAGCTTTTGACTAAAAAAGCCTTCCTTGTCGATCTGCCACAGTTCCAAAGGAAGAATGTTCCATCCCAGCGGACCCAAAATGCAAAAGGAACGACCACCAGCTTTAGCAAGACGAACCCTTGTAATTGTGGCCAGATGGCTATCACAGGATTATAGTAATAAATCCTGGAGGATAAGTAGGCTGGTCCTGAGTTATGCAATGCTCTGTGTATTAACAGAGAGGTCTTAAATAATATCTGCTTGTTAACGGGGAGCTATTGCAAATTACACAGATGTTGGGTGACCTGCTCTCTTCTAGGAAGATTGAGCATGCCTGGCAGCAGCATTCTGCAGAGCAGGGGCAGCCTTATGCATATGCAAGCTGTGCACCTGCACAGGGCCACCAAACCCCAGGGGCCACCACGCCAATATATATCTTTAATATAATAATCCTCCGAGGATAGATACATATTTGCGTGGCGGCCCCTGGCAGGGATTTGGTGGCCTCTGGCTCTGTTCCACTTCCAAACACCCTTCTCTGGCCTCCGCACTCCGCCCCGCCCGGACCCCCTCTTCCGGGGCTCCCTACCTACACTCCCTGCCCAGGGCCGCCATGAGCCTAGAGCCGCCCCTGTGCAGAGTCTATAATGTCCTCACCAATATTGAGGCCGACCAGCATATAAAGCATTGGCATAGTCCAGTCTGGACATGACCGGAACCAAAATCACTGTAATCTTAATTGGAAATTATAGGAAATGCGGAAATGTTTTCAACATACGTAAGAAGCCAAATCACACCCTAACCACTGAGTTGAATTACTTATGGAATGACATATCTTTGTCAAATTATATACCCAAGTTTTTACCATGTCAAGTTGAGTATTGGGTGGGAAAGCCCCATCTGGGCAGTGCACTTTCAGATTGACATCAAAGTTGTATACCACACTGAGAACCACAGTCTTCTCGGTATTACACTTCAGTTGAT
This sequence comes from Lissotriton vulgaris, assembly GCF_964263255.1. NCBI lineage: Eukaryota > Metazoa > Chordata > Amphibia > Caudata > Salamandridae > Lissotriton > Lissotriton vulgaris. The sequence continues at coordinate 482,544,436 of NC_141693.1, read as the reverse complement.
TATGGCTCATCCAGCAAAAAACTGCAGAAAGGCAAGATTGGATAGCATCCTGCTTGATAGGTAATCCATTACCAAAAGGAAAGATATTCTGTATATCATCATTGCAGGAAATTATTTTAGCCCCAAAAGATTCCACCAAATAAGCAAAGGGAGACCTATAGATGTTAAACATTGGGGCTAAGAGCCAAATCCTGAGGAACCTTACTGAGACACTTTGGCTTGCTAAAGAGTAAGGGGGCAGCCAGACTTCTGGACTCCCGTGGTGGTTTAGGGACTTTGAAAATGGTTGACACACGTTCTTGATTCCTGTGGTAGTTTAGGGACTTTGGAAATGGTTGACACACGTTTCGGTGGAAATTTATGATTGTTCATCCTTCCTCAAGACCTTCAATGGTAAAAAACGTTCTTATGTTTTGTTTTGGGATTAGGGTTAGTATGCTTAAGTGGTAGCCCCACCTGCTGTCAAGTACCAATCAACCTAAATACACAGATTGTTAGGAGGAAATCCCTATAAAATAGTGCCTACATATCAGTACTTTATTTAGATGTGTCCAGATATAACTTTAGATTTTCTTAGGTTCTATGGTGAATATTTGCGTTCATAGTTGTTCAGTACAAATACAGAGTCGATCATAAATACAGCTGCAGATTTGTATTTCTAAATCTCCACTTGTCTCCTGCATTTTCCCTCGATGACCGCGACCGTTCAAATGATGGCGAGATGCCGTAGACCTATTGCACTCGCACTTTAACCATTTCACAATTGTTGATATGAATGTTTATTACACTCATCAGTTCTTTTATAGACGTAAAAAATTCCACAGTTTCCCTTATATTGAGATAAAACTATCTGACAAACCTTTAATTAAATATGTCATCCATGTAGTTTTACCGACCTTTGGCTTGAAAGATACAAATTTTCTGTGGTTTATGATACCTCAGTGTACCATGGTTTGATATCCTGGTTCCTGATGCAGGGTTGTTTTTTATATCCTTGGTCTCTATCTACCTCATGATGGCGTGCAGCCCCCCCCCCCCCTTTTTTTACCATGTTCTGTGGCTCAGAATGTCAAAGATCACGATGTACAGTGGCACCCTAGATCATGTTGTTCTGTGGCTCCTTGTATTTTGGATCACTGTCATGTGACTCATGGGACTTGAGATCACAACATTCTTATTTGCAAGAGGTTGATGTTCTGGTCGTGGGATCTGTCCAAGGTTTCGGCTGATTACTTCTCTGTTCCTGGACTGTTGTCTGTCGCAGCCAAGATTGGGTAATCTCACAATCTTATTTAACTGAACCCTTTTAACCTTGACTCCTAACTAGTTGTCAGGCTGAGCCAGGTATGTTAGCCTTCGATGCCATTAATGCACAGATAATGTTCAGTTTTAGAGTACTAAAGAATAATCTGTTAATTGTGGGTCACAGTTGTCACCTGTGATACTAGACCTTGTGAAGGTTGAGAGCATAAATCTGCCACACAGCATGTCCTCAGTGTCACCCAGCAAACACCCTCTAGCCATCTACCCCTGCAAACCTTCTCATGCCCACTGTCCCAAAAATACTGTTAATGCTCCAAGTAATCCCCTTCTTTCGTCGCCTCATGTCCCACAAACCTCCTCTAGCCACGCCTGGAATGATCTGCATGCTCCCTGCAAGCACCAATCCTAATGTCCTTTCATCAAACCCTTGACTCCACTGGTCTTCTTCACATCCCCTCTCTGCCACCAGTAATTCTCACATGCCCTCTGTCCTTCAGCATCCCTCCTCTTGCAGTCTACTTCAGTTAATCTCTCCATGCTCGTTAATCCTCCTAATTCTGTACCCTCAGCAAAGTCCTTCATGCCTAGCATAGTAATAGTCTCTAATCCTTGTTCCCCAGTAATTCTCTTCATGCTCATAGTTCTTCTAAAGCGCAGTTCACGATGGGGATATTCATGCGCTGCACATCACTCAGGGACTATTTGAATAGTATGCCATCTGCTTCCATCAATCATACACACAATTCTCTCTCTAGGAATGCCATATGCTTTTAGTATATATCACCGAACAAGTCTCAAAAAGGTATTTTAGTATTAACAGATTAGCAGTAGACGCAAAATAGTTGCCAGCCACATAGTTATCCCATAAAACTGTTGACTGATGCAAAGCAGCCTCTTTGTGGGATTAAGGAAAAAATTATTCATCTACCACCTTTCTATAAAAGGATTTTTTCCTTGTTAGAAATGGGATTTAGCCGGCTAGGGCTTGTGCCAAAGTCGGGCAGAAACCACCACTCTAGTCATGATAAGGAAGGTACACTCCTAAAATAACCCCTGCTCACCCCCTTGGTAGCTTGGCACGAGCAGTCAGGCTTTTCTTAGAGTCAGTGTGTAAAGCATTTGCACATAACCAACAGTAATACAGTGTAAGCACTACAACAGGACACCACACCAGTTTAGAAAAATATCCAATATTTATATACAAGACCAAAAACGATAACAATCCACAATACAGTACTAAAAAATCTACAGATATTAAAATACGCTTTAAAAACAGTTCCTTGATGTCGATAGTTCCGTCCTGGGCTATCACGGCGTTGTGAGCAAACAAATCCAAACAGCTCTGGCTGACCGTGGCGTTGCGGGCCAGCTACAGGGTCGGGAAGACCTGCAAACAGTACCTTTTAGAAATGCAGGGCACCGGCAACCTTTCGTGGAGTTCCAAAAACACGGTGTCCGCAGGCATCGGTTCCGGAGGTCGGTGCAGGGGCCGTTGGGGCCCTCGAAGTCACACACGTTGCAGGTCGATCTTCTCTCTCTTGAAGTCAGGAGCGCTGGCGTCGGCAGGTGTCGTTGCTGCAGTGTGAAGTGCAGTGGTGTGGCATGTGGTGCCCTCAGTTCACGGTGAGAGCAGCGGCTCGGTGGCGGCGTCAGATGGCGTCGCCGGTGAGACCAGGGTCGCGGTGCTAGATGAAGGCGATGTCGTCACGGTGCTAGCAGGTCACGGTGCAAGCAGCGGCGTTGTCGTTGCTGAAGCGCTGTCGTCGGCTGACGAACTGAGTCGATGGCGCTGGCAGGCCAAGGCTGCAGTGCGGGATGAGGCGGTGCGTCATGTAACTTTAAGAGCGTTGCCCTCGAACCACGGTTCGAGGCCAGCGGTTTCTATTTCGGCATGGAGCGGCATCGTTGGGAATACCAAGGCGTCGTCGTGAAACAAGGCGGTGCGGGCAACGGCTCGGTGGCGGTGTCAGCAGGCGTCATTGTTGAGACCAGGGTCGCGGTGCAGCGTTGCGGCAGTGCCCTCTGCAGTGCCGTCAGGACACGGATTTGGCAGCGGCATCGTAGAAGTCGTCGAGTTGCTTTTCCTCTGTTACAGCATAAAACACACAGTCCCCAGTGCTGCGGGCAGAAGAGTTTGAAGTCTTTGTTGTTCCTGAGACTTCTTGAACAGGGGGCAAGCTCTACCTCAAGCCCTTGGAGACACTCACAAAGCAGATTGCAGAAAGTTCAGTCCAGTCCTTTCACTGCCCAAGACAGAAGCAGCCACTGCAGGCCAACACAGCAAAGCACACAGCAAAGTGGTAGATCCTCCTCACAGCTTCTCCAGTTCTTCTTCTTGTCAGTCTTCTTGATCCAAAGGAGTTCTAAAGTTCAGGGGTCTGGGCCCCAATATTTATGTCCCAAAATCCTATGATCTCTAAGGCAGAGTGTATGTGCCCAACCAGAACCAGTTCTGCCTTATCTGGTGTGATTTCCTGGCAAGAGGTGGAGATGGCATTGTCAGAGGCAGACCAGGCCCTTTAAGGTGCAAGGAAATCTCCTCCCACTTCCCCATCGCAGCTCAGGTCCATACAGCCCTTTCCTGACCCACCTAGACTATCTGAAGCCCCTCCTGCTCCCCCAGCCTTCGGTCATCCAAAACCCAGGCAGGCAATCCACATTCCAGTAGAGACACATGGGATGACTAATCATGAAAATACCTACTTTCTAAAAGTGGTATTTTCAAACACAGAAAGTAAAAATCCCTTTCACTAAAAGATGCATCTTTAGATTCTGAGTTCAGGCATACTAAATTTTATTTTCTTACCTAGTTCCCAGGGCCAGTTATGTTTATAAGATGTTACAAACAAACATCCAATTCTGTCCTATGGGAAACAGGTAGCCTTACAATAGTGAAAAGCGAAATGAGCTGTACTTGACTATCAGGACATGCCACACACACCAGGGCATGTCCTACCTTTCACATACACTGCATCCTGACCACAGGTGTACCTTGGGCCTTCCTTAGGGGTGCCTAACATGTAAGAAAAGGGAAGGTTAGGGACTGGCAAGTGTGGGCACTCGCCAAGTCGACATGGCAGTTACAAACTGCGTGCAGACTTTGCAATGGCAGGTCTGAGTTTACCTTTTTAGGGTTACTAGTGTGGGTGGCACAATCAGTGCTGCAGGCCCACTAGTAGCACTTGGTTTACAGCCCTGGCACACTCAGTGCAGTTTACTAGGGACTAACATGTAAATCAAATACCCAATCATGGAAACACCAATCCATAACACAATTTACACAGAGAGCATATGCACTTTAGCACTGATTAGCAGTGGTAAAGTGCCCAGAGTCCTAAAACCAACACAGACAAGTCAGGAAAAAATAGGAGGAAGAAGCAAAAAGTTTGGGGATAACCATGCAAAAAGGGCCATTTCCAACACTCCCACAAATGTTTATTTTATTTTATTGAGCTTGGTACATTAAAAATTACTTTCAATACATGAGGTATATTGAACTACTGCAAAAATGTATGCGTCTTTAAAGCAACCATAAATTAGTTACATTTGTAATACTTTTATGTTGATGGAACATTGCATATATATACTTGTTCCATTTGTGTTACAGTGATTACTTATTAATTTCCACGCTCAGCCCTTCCTTGTGCATCCTTCTCCTGATGCTTTATACTATTTCTACTCTTTCAAATATTGTCTATTGTATGTACTGCTCCAAATTTCCCATATCTTTCAAGCGTGTTGGGACATCCTTTTTTCTGTGTAGACCGTTCTTTCACCAGCCATTCACCAATCTACTTTCCGGGTTCATTCCTTATGCTTTGGGGTATTTGCATTTCTCAACCACTGTGCCACATTCCGCTTCGCAACTATTAGTCCAAAAGTTAACAAATGGTTTCCGGTAGCAGTAAATGTTTGGGCCTTCTCCTATCCCTAGTAGGATTGTGGGTGTCTATCCTCAGTGTCTTTCCGAGAGGCTCATCAATTACTTTCAATATTTTAGCACAGTATGCCCTATTAATCTGAGAAACTGCGGGCAAGTCTGTCTTCCTGTTGCACGTAGCAACTCTGTGAACTATGTATGTTTGAAGAGCGCTACCTTGGGACAAAGTAAGTTGGCACCCAGTGAGATTGTAGGCATGCCAAGCCTTTTTATTGGAACCAAGAAATCTGCAGAAGCCATAAGCCACCTACCTGGGAGAGCAGCCTTAATGCTCACCATCCAACCTCCGAATGCTTCGCCCCAAAGGACCTTGGTGATCCTATATGCTTACACGTGCACAGGTGTACCTAGTTGGTTTCTTTAGTGCCTCCATGCTGTGTCTACAGGTATAAGTTTTATTTCAGAGAATGTTAAGTCTAAGTCAATCTAGTTTTCTTCCTTGTACGTATCTGTATTCTGTTCTAAATTTGGAAATTAATTGCATAGCTGTTTAAATTTAAGTAAGTATATATTTGTGGGCATTGCTAATTTTTAAGCTTCTGTGCCCGACTGTGTTTCGCTCCGCCCCAACCACCTCTTTGTAGAGATTTTCTTGACTTTTAACCACTGATGTCAAAGGTGAAGAAAGTCGGCATTAGATGTCTACCTTGTGTCATTGATTAGTAACTTCACACACAGGTTTGCTGCATTGCTGGAGTGACAACACCTTTGCAGGTGTCTTGTTTCCCTTGGTTACTATAGACTAGTTAAGGTCCTACCCACTCCCCCTGAATCCCAGGAGTAATTTCCGTGACCTGTGATTCCGGAGTTGATTCTCATCCTCTAATAAATCCCCGTGCACCAATCCTCATACTTTGTTGAACAGCCACCTGCACCCAGACTTCCTACATGGGTTCTTCTGTCCCCCCAGCCCCCCACAGTAATCTAAACAGTTCTTTTGTATCCTCTTCCACTGCTTATCCTCCCAATGGCACTTCATCTCTTTTTCTTTGCTGTGTGTGTCAGGCTTGTTCCTGTGCACTGGAAGTTCCCAACAATGTTAGTTTGAGGTCACTGTTCGGAAAACTCTGTAAGCCCCATTTCTTAAACTGAATATACGTTTTAACATTGACCTTTAAAAACTTCCTTTTAAACTTGCAGCAAGGGCCTGGGGAGATTCGAGAGCAAGTCTTCAAGGGGGATGGATGGCATTGTCCGTGCGGAGCTCTTCTCCCTCTGAATCTTGATTAGGCCAAGGTGCTTTTGATCATCAAAAAATTGTTTCCTTTTTCTTTGATTATTTTAGTATGTCTCAGCCTGCCCGAAACACTGGGAGAGGAAAGTCCTACAATCTAAAGAAAACACAAAAGCCAGAAGCTTTGCGGCAGCTTTGGAGAGTCAATCGATGGATACTGGTGAGCTAAAACTGTCTACAATACGTGACCACTAAGAAAAAAAAGTCTTACAGATATTGAAACTTATTGCTTTAGAAGACATCAATGGAGATTTGAAAGCTTTAACTTGCAGAATTGATATTATAGATGGAAGACTCCTCTTTATAAAGGATGATAGAGGAAACTAAGCCAGTGAAAGAATTTTGTTTGCCACAGGCCATCAAAGTAATACTGTTTTCAGAGAGTGAAAGGTATACCGCAAAGTTTGAAAGACCAGGGGCCAGATGTAGGTGGCTAAATACCGGTCGGTAACGCCGAAATTCGGTAAATTTCAGCGTTACCGACCGGTATTTAGCCATTCCGAATGTAGGTAAGGAATCGGTAGGTAAGGAATCGGTAAATAAGGAATCTGTAAATACCGATTCCTTATTGCTCTTGCATTTCTACCGATTCCTTAAATGCAATGTAGGAAGCACATTAAAGAGTGCTTTTGAGTCTTAAGAAATCGGTAATTACCACCAAATGCAAGTTGGAGTTAATTACCGATCTCCTTTAAAAAATCACTTTTTTGTATTTTTTTAAGTGCCATGTTGCACACATTCATGTCCTTAGGGCATGCATGAGCGCCACATGTGCACACATGCACATTTCAGGGGTGCAACATGGTGCCCTTTTGACACACTGGCACCCTTGAAAGTGCTCCCGCTATTAGCGATTCGGTAATACCGAATCGCCAATAGTGAATGTCTTCACATTCATTCCTATGAGCCTCCAAGCGCATAGAAATTAATGGGTAGGTATTCCTTATTACCGAATCTCAATTACCGATTCAGTAATAAGGAATATTAAGGATTCAGTATTTTTTACCGAATCTTTACCTACATAGGAAATACCGATTTCTTAATAGCGAATCGGTAACATTCGCTATTAAGAAATCGGTATTTCAGATTTACCTACATCTGGCCCCTAGTTGCTTAATTAAGTGTTGCAGATTGTTATGACAAAGTGCTTTAAAACGTTTTTACCAGCAAACCGGTACCAGGAAAAGGTTACATAAAAATTGTTATGTAGTAGAAAGGGATACAAATGAAGCAAAAGGCAATAGAAGAAAGAAGCTTTCCCTTTGAAAAGCAGCACCGTGGCCTGCTCATCATAACATTAATTTAATAGTCATTATTTGGCCATGTGCTTTGTTTGGCCATTTTACTCTGGGCCTCAGTTACCCCATGTTATTTTATTTTTGGTAAAAGAAACTCCATCATCTTGAGTTACCTTAACTGCGTGGACCTGCAGCATGTGGTCAAGATGCCAATACCATCTTCCTTGTTCACTCCACCATAGCACCTTTGCAGAAGAGTAGACCAGATTTGGATGGAACCATTCTGCAAGCACCCACACAGATAATTTCGAAAAATGTGATTGTGAGTTGCATACAAGTTTGACTCCTCCCCATACTGGGGTGTAGATGAACTCAAAGCTCAGCAAAGAGGACAATAAGGGAAAACATTTAAAAAAGAAAAACAACCTGCTGCTTGTGTCAGTGTTGGAGTCTCATGCACCTGACTTCTGATTATCCATTGGGAATGCTGCTGAGCTCCTCAGATGAAATTTACACAAAAAGTGATAGACTGAATGCTTGAATTAACCTCAGCCACTGGTAATCATTCAGGACTGCATCCCAGTGCATCGTTATTTTGCACGTCATGCACCTCAGTTTGAACCCAGCCATTTGCAAATCAGTTATGGCTTAGTTCCAGTGACATAGTGGGCATACCCATCCCACTAAGGGTGAGAGATTTATGTACACAAAAAAAGGTGGGACAGGTATGCCCAGATGTGGATCCCGTCCACTCTGTGTTACTGGAACCAAGATATACCTGGCCGATGCGCCATAACTAGGGGGAAAGTGGTCCTGGCTCGCTTATACCGATTCAGGGAGGGTCTGGCAGTTTGGCTGGACTGTTTCCTTTGGAGTAGGGTTTAGAGTGATTTGCATATGTCTGGGTCCAGACTGAGGGGGCATGGTGTGCTCAATAACATAGGACTGGAATGCTGTCTGAGGAACTACCAGTGTCTGAGATGAATGCAATCGATTCTTCACTTTTTTGTATACTTTAGTGAGCTCTTCAGATGGACAGTTTTTACGTTTTGTTTGAATGCAATTACATTTCCCAACGAAAACGTCACGTGTCGCGTCTCTTTTACAAAGGATGTTTTATTGGTGCTAATAATATTAATGCATATCGATCTTGGGCATATACCCATCCTTGCAAAGGGCCAGGGATGTGTAAATGTTTTTTAAAAATCTACTTATTTAAGAGATAAAATAGCACCGAAATCTACTTGTCTGGCAAATAAAGCTTACCTATTTACTAAATCAATAGGATGAACAAGAAAAAGTGCTAATGTGGTACTGGACTTGGCAGATTATAGAATTTTAGACATCTGATCACTCTATATTTTGAAAGAAAATGGGAAAAGTGTCAACAAATAGGATACGTTTAGGAATCAGAAATTACAAACGTGTGTGGTGTACGTTCTGGTAAATAGATATTACATATTCGCATGATATACATTTTTGAAACAGTATTTTTAAATAATATAAAACACAGATACAAACATCAGCTAAAGCTAAGCTATTATCTGCAAAACATCTGAGATCCAGGCAGGAGTTGGAAGTGGATATGCATGTTATTTGTGTGTATGTCAATGGTAAAATGGCCTGCACAGGGAGCAATAACTTTTCTAACTATTCCAGGAGCTGAACGCATTTTTTTAATTAGATGGTTCTGCTGATTTCAGTCCCACTTAGATCAAAGCTTAATTTCTTAAGGTGTAGAGGCGTTTCCCTTGGGTGAATCGGACACTGTGACACTGCCGTACATAACAGCAGCATTGAAAACCCTGTAATAAACCGCTTATGGCACATTTTGGAATCTGGGGGCATATTTACAACTGTGCTGCAGAAGTCCTACCAAATTGAATGCAGGCAGTAATGGAAGCATTATTGGGGTGCGAAGCCTACTGCCCTTCAGAACATGTGGAAAAATCACAAAACCTAAACCCTTGCAAATGCCAGAGAATCCTATGAAAGTATCTCAAAGAAAGTGTGCATCAGTTTGAAAGGGAGACCCATCTGGAGATACGATTGAGATACTAGATGTCGGGTCATTAAGATCTTCAATAGGCCCAAGAACCAATTCCAGTCATGGATGTACCTAACATTCTGTCCAGCAGTTTTGCAGGTGACGAGGCTGTGAGTCCATGAGGTCTTAATTAGAAATGAGGGTTGAATTGCCTTAACTCTATGGCACAAGTAAAATTTGTGTACTGAATTGCGCGTCTAAAATAACTAAACTCTTGTCAGTAGAGGAAATAGAGTTGCTTCTCTTATGGATACTGTTAATTTCGACAGGTTCCTGATGCTCTAAGGTACAAGCAGCAGGAAAATGGGCCTGTGAAAGCGAGCTATTTTGTGTATGCTGTACCAGTGTTTGAATCCTGTTTGTTACCATTGGATGGCTGCAGAATTTGGCTTCTGAACCAAATTAAAGACAAATGTTACCTCAGGGAGAGCTGTGATGTTAGGCTTTATAGAATTTCTTTTTGTGCTGTATATTGATGGATAATGTTTACAGAATTTGACCTATTCCTCTTTTAAATGTTCATCGGAATATACTGACAAAGATTGGTCAAGACAAGCAGAAATAGTTTCACTAAAATATAATTGTGACAGACCAAGTGAGCTTTATTACAGACAATTGTGGTGACAATACCCACACATTACCCTCAGATCTTCCACTCTGTTCAAATTGTACCTTCCCCGTTTCGAACGAGCAACACTCGGTGGCCAATCGATCTCTGTGATCGGGGCACGGGCCTGGAACGCTCTCCCTCTCCATCTGCGCTCTTTGCCTTCAGTGGCTGAATTCAAAAAACACCTGAAAACACATTTGTTCAAGAGTGTAAGCTAAGATGCCTTCTTTTTGTTCTGCTGTCTGCCTCTCCTGTACCCGCGCCAGGATACTCTCAAGTAACGGAGCGCGCTATAAAATGGTTTATACATACATACATACATACTTTGGCTGCTGTCTCTGAATATTATGGGAGGAAGGATGAAATTACGATAGATATAAGTATTGATACTGACTAGTAGTCAAGTCAAGTCAAATCCACTTTATTCGATTAGTTAAAATCATAAAAGTATGCTATACATGTACATAATATTAAAAATCTTATAAATAACTATTATACAGATAAAAACTATTAATTAACAGTAAAAATTCATAATCGACCATAGCCACCTAAGCAGTTAATACAAGTTCATTGTCTGTTAATTGAGGGGATCAGTCTCTTGTACAGTTTTTTGTCTGACCTCTCTAACAGACGCTGCAAGAAAGCTGGCAACACAGAACATAATTAATGGAGATTCTACCAATTGTAAAAACATTAAGGCTGGCTTGCACTGAATAAAGTTCATACTTTTTAACAATGGAATGATAAACCTTTTCCTGGCATGTTTATACAGTGGGCAGAAAAACATAAAGTGCGTGGTGTCTTGAGGTGAAAAGTCGTCACACTTACAAGGGGCAACATCTTCAAGTCTACTCCAACCCTCCACGTCCCATAGGAGCATATGTATTTGGTTAAACCGTAATTTTGTCAACAGCCATCTATGGAAAGGATTGGTTACTGTTGTCAGGTATAGTGGCATTGCTGGAGACAGGGTTACCAAAACATGCCCCCTGACAGAGGATTTACAGAGTTCTGCTACCTCCCGCTCAGCCTCCCTTAACTTAATGAAGTTGGTTTTTACCCACTCAAGATCAGCCTTACATAGGGATTCTGGGTTAGAAAAAAGGTCTGGTCTCCCCATATAAGCAGCTAACATTTCTATGTTAGACAACCACTGAATTTTGTTCCTATTGTCTAACCTAATGCAGTCCTTTAAGATTTTATGATTTAGGGAGAGGTTCGAATTTAACCAGATTTTGATCCATAGCAGTATTGGGGCTAATTTAATTATATCTGCTATGTAACCAATCCCAAGTTCAAGATGGACTGAGTAGGAAGCGGTTGAATGTGGAAGGCCAAGAAGAGAGCGTAGGAATTTATTTTCTTCCGTTTGGATCATATCGTTTTTAATGTAACCCCAAATTGACGCCCCGTACCTTACGATAGAAATGGTCTTGGCTTTATAAATTGTTAATATTGCCTCTACCGGCTTCCCTCCCAACCTTTTGGCAAAACCTAGTACTGCCGCTGAAGAATTTCTCGCTGAGTTTGCCTTCAGTAAAAGCTGGGGGGACCAAGAACTTTTATCGTCGAATACTACTCCCAGGTAGGTAAATACCTTCACTCTTGAAATTTCTTCACCACCGCAAAAGAAGGTCTTAACTTTATTTTTTGCAGGCCCCAGCGTCATAACATGTGATTTGCCGTTGTTTACTACCAGGTCCAGGCTTTTCATGAAGTCCCAAAACAAATCCAGCAGTCTTTGCAAACCTAGAGGGGTCCTGGCCAAAAGGACAGCGTCATCCGCGTATAGGAGCACCGGGATCGGGGTACCTCCCATACGCGGAATGTCCGGCGTTGCTGCCAACAGATTTTGTTCCAGGGCGTTTATGAGTAATGTAAACAGCATAGGGGCTAATATGCATCCTTGTCGTACCCCTCTACTGGACTTAAAGCTGGACGTACATTTCCCCTCGGTCATCATCCTAATGGAGGCATTCAGATCTTTGTGGAGCTCGGCCAAGAAGTACACGAGGGACCGATCAAGTCCCAAATCCAGGAGCATTGTCCACAGCTTTGACCTATTAACTAGGTCAAAAGCTGTGGACAAATCCATAAAACCCAAGTAAATGGAGCCCCTGGCTCTTTGGTGTATTTGGCTATTATTAGATGGAGGTTCAGACATTGGTCCTCCGTACTCCTCCCCGCTCTAAAGCCATATTGGGCATCTGACAGTATGTTATTGTCGGAGGCCCACCCTGTTATCCTTGCTAGGATAACCTTCCCCAGAATTTTTATAGAGGAGTCCAGCAAGGATATGGGCCTATAACATCTAGGGTCTGCCCTTTGGCCTTTCTTGAACACCGGGATAATACTCGACCGGGACCAAGATTTAGGGAATCCTACACAAGCCGAGGTATTAAAAACATTTGTCAGGATGTTGGCCCAATACAATGGATTGGCCTTGTACATATCCGCAGGGACTCCATCTGGTCCTGGAGCCTTCCTCCCTGCAGATTCATCAATTGCTTTAATAACCTCCCCTATATGGAACCTAACTGGCGTGGCGGAGGATTGTGAGGCTTGACCCACAAAAATTTCTAGTTCAAGGTGGCTGCCATAGATCTTTTCAAAATGGCTCAGCCAATCCTCTTCCGCAATGTTAGTTTCCAGCACATTATTTTTAATATTAGAAAAAAGGGGCATATTAATGATAGACCAAAATTTTGCACTATCTTTTAATGTAGCTTTGTCCATAAGTTCAACCCAGGCATTATGTTTAATTTCATTTTTCCTTTCCTGCACTATTCTTTTATACTCTCGTCTAAGCTGTACCACCAGAACTTTATTCCTTGGGCGCTCCTGGAGAGCTTTTTTGAGGAGATTATGGGATTTAGTGCATTTATGATCAAACCAACCCATGGCTAAACTATTAGTGACTGGTCTGCTGTTAGTGGTGAGTTCTATAGCCACTTTGGAACAGATAGCTTCATACGAGGATATTACTTGCTCCCCCGTAGAATGTTGGTCTCCACAGATTTCTAAATCTAGAGCCGCCTTTAATGTGATGGTGTTAAAAAACTCGTCTGGGATTACCTTGCTCCAGTTTAGCCTCCTCCCCTGATCTTTTGCTTTCACTTCAACCACCGCCATGTGAGGGGTAGATGTGTTTAAAAAAGAGAAACCATCTACCATTTCAATTGCCACTGGATTATGGTCGCTAAAAATTGACGGTATAGCATTATAAGAGACTACGTATTTTAAAAGGCCAGGGGAAAGGAATATGTAGTCAATTATTGTGTCACTCTCCCTGCCTGTGAATGTGGGAACACGGGAGCTATGATCGAAGAAGCCTGGTTCGTACAAGTCATTGTTAGATAAAAGTTTCTCCAGTGCTTCCCCCTTACTTGATTGCTCAAAGTGTTGCGGGGATGTAAAATCTGGCCCATCAATGCCAGTTAACAAACAATTATGACTACATAAGTGCACATTAAAATCGCCTAACAGAATATATTGGCAAAAAGTGGTTTGCTTTAAAGTGTATGTGTTTAAAAAATTCGATAACCATAACAAATTTGCATTCGGAGAGTCCCCTTGCTGGGAGTTATAACAATTCACCAGAATTAATTTCGTATTATTAGTAAGTTTAAATTCCAGGATAAGAAAATTATTAGATGAACAATTTATCCTGCTAACTGACCCTCTTAAGTTCACAGAAACCAAAACCACCAAGCCCCCTATATCTCTCCCGGCCACTGATTTTAAAGCTGGAACAAAATATGACGTGAAACCATCCATCCAGAAGTCACATTCTATATCCCAAGTCTCCTGGAAAGCCATAATGTCATATTGTTTCACAAAACTTAGCCAAGAGGTATTATCTCTCTTGGATCGTAGACCCGCTACATTCCAGGTTAACATCTTAATCATTGACCCCTTAGGATTACCATGAATTACTTGAGTACAGTTACTAGCACTAGGATTCATAGGTAGTTGGACTAATTCCTGAGGTACCAAACCGATGCAAAACTCTTCCCCAGTTCCCTCGCTAGCCTCTCGTCAGTCACACATATCCAGAGAAGAAAATACCTCAAATCTGTTTTGTGTGGGGATATTAGGCCCATAATTGAAGTAATTTTCTCATCCTGTTCCCTGATGAAAAAACGGCGTCTCTGCCGTCATGGGGGTGTAGGGTCTCAATCTTGTGCTATGTGGGGGCCCTCTGGGGGGATGGTTATAAAAGAAACCGAGGGGACGCACCCGAATACTATTTTCATCGTGCGCCAAAGAAGCTGCCCTCAGCAAGACAGTAGCCACGTGTAGTGGGTGTCTAAAATTGACTATTATACAATCTCCTTTACAGGATTTTCCAGAGGGCCCAATCCAGTTCGCTCGTCTGGTACTTAGAATATCAGGGGCAAATTTTGTCGGGAATCCACAATTCCTGTTTAACCAGGAGACAGTTTTGTACTTAAGGGAGTCGTGCGATTCCTTATGCGTTTGGGCTGAAGGATTGTCCTGAGGCGGTACATTTGTTAGAATCACAACATAGGGGGTACAGGCTGAGGGTAAATTTGTAGGTCTACTTCTCCTTTCCCCATGACTTTTGAATACTAAATCAGACCCTGTTGTTACTGGAATAGCTGCACTTAGTGCGGAGGTGGGCACTGGTGTAACTGGTATAGCTGGATTGGTAATATTTAGGGGGTGAGTTGATTGTTGTTGATTTTCTACTCTAGCTACCTGCGCTACTCTAGCTACCTGCGCTGGCCCTGCTATGCCCGTCTCCACCTGTTTGTTACTATCGGCCGATTGTTGATGTTTTGCTAGTAATCCTCCCAGCCTCTTAACCTCGGCGGCCACACTGTCAAGTTTCCGAACTAAAGGTTGCACAAACTGTTCTAGTTTGGCTTCAAACATGACTTCCAAGGAGCAAAGTAGTTGGGAAAATTGTTCAGAACTTAATAAACTGTTTACAACATCTCTGTCAACCCGTGCGTTAGAAGGCTCATCTAGATTGACCTGTACTTGTTCAGTGATGTCAACCCTTTTTTTAGAATGCATCCCCCCACTTTTGCTTTGTTGCTTCCTGCAGTTTCTAACTGGTCTAGCAGCAGGGGTGGCTTCACCGTTATTTTCACTCACTATATGTATGTCTGATGCTGAAGAATCCATGTGGACCTGGGCTGTGACCGTGGAGACAGCTATAGAGGCCGGATCACAGGTAACATGTTCCGGGGGACTCTATCAGGAGTCAGAAGAGCTTGAGTGATTTTTGAGGGACTATCCCTTCCCAGAGAGGCCCTTCGATCACTGTTTATTTTGTTTACCATTTTCACCAAATAGTTATCAAGAGGACCTGAACCCGGTGTGAATGTTTCCTTTGCACCGTTAGGCATTGTGAAAACAAGCGACAATTTCCAAAGCTGTAAAGCGGCTGGGGTGTAAGTGGCACCACTAGCTTGACTGTGAACAATATACCAAGGAAACACTTTACCAGAGGAGAAGTCTTCAAAATCCTAGTAGTCCGGTAAATGTCAAGGAGTATGGCTCAGCCCTGCCTCTTCCTGTCTGTGACTGTCTTGGACTGTCCGGCCCTTGTCCCGGGCTTCTCCCGGACAGCTCCCGCGCGCTCCCGTGACGCGGGGGGTGGTGCTGCTGTTTATGCGCTGCCTGGCGCCAAAACGCGGTGCGCGGCTTCCGGCCGCTATGGATGCTGGGGGATGTGGTCCCTGAGTCCCCGAGTCCTGGTCTCCACTCTGCGGCGGCACTCAATGGCAGAGAGTGCGGCGGCGGGAGACAGGCTGGGAAAGTCCTTCCTTCCTGGTACCTCGCAGATGGAAGGTGCGGCAACCCCGGTGAGTGCTGCAGTCTGACCGCCGACTTTCCGTCTGACTAGTAAAAAGTAACAACATTTAAAAATTAATGAATTTCAAAGAAGTGTCTACCTCCCTCCTCTCCTTTTTTTCTTCGAAATCACTTGAACCAGTAGCTGTAGATCTAACAGTGTGGGGTATTTAAAGTCTTCTGTTTAAATAATTAGACATATTATTCTTCATTGCCACTTATTTTTTCGAAAGGTTTTATAGAGCGTGAACATGACCCGTAAGGGTATCCGAGTGCTGTACAGCAGAAAGAGGATACAATAGGTCACTAAAAAAGCAAACATAATAAACATTTGTAGTTAACTAGTACAGCTACAGAAAGAGCAAACCAAACATGTGGAACATGTAGAGAGGATATAGGTTGCACCCAGAAAATGCGAATGAATGAGATAGACCTGTTGTCTGTAAGTTAAAAAAGTTAGTTATCTTGTCTTCAGATCAATTGTTGCAGCTGGTTAATCAGGAGAAGCCCTTTGACTTGTTTTTGAATGAGGAGTTGAAGGGTTAGAACAGATATATGGAAGAAGAGAGTTCCAAATTCCTGGGACCAGACCCGAGAAGGCTCGTTGTAGGTTCTTTTAATTTTTAATTAGTGAGGTTTCAGCAGGAGAGTGCTGGAGCTTCTTGGGGTCCGATTCATACCAGAAAGATTGATCTTTTTTGCCAAGTGAGTGGCGGTGTTTTAATGAAGAGCTTTGTGTGTCAGGCAGGCAATCTTGAACCAAATCCAATCTTTGAGCGATTGCCAGTTGAGCTGGATTAGGTCAGGTGTGAGGCGATTATGTCTTTGTGAGTCTGTGATGAGTCTGGCAGCAGAGTTCAGAGAATCTCTAAGGTGGGGGGGCCAGTCTAGCTTTGGGCAACCTAGCCAAGGTCACAATTCCATATTTCACACAGGAGATAACTAGGGACTGGACTGCTAGGCGGTAGTCTACAGGAGGCAAAACCTGCTTGATTTTCCTAATTGTGTTATGATGGTTTTCAGCTCCCCTAGTTGTTGCACTGATGTGGTCTTGCATTTCAGGTATTTGTCCAGTATTATGCCTAAAGATCTTGTGGAATCAACAACATGTGGATCACAGTTGAGATCTGTAAGTTGTTTGAGCCAACCTTGAATTGGTGTGGAGTGGATGGGCGGGGCAATCAGGTAGAAATTGGTCTTGAGAGTATTCAGCATAAGGTGATTATGAGTTAACCGTTGTTGAGTTTTCAGAAGAACACGGTTCAGAGTTTTGATGTATTTCAGAGAGGCCGTTTTCATATAAAGGTACGTGTCATCAAAGTTCATGTGGTATTGCATGTTTGAATGTTTCTGAATTCCTGTGAGGGGTTCCATGAACAAGTTGAAAAGCACAGGCGAGAGTGTGGAATCTTGAGGCACTCCAACTGAAACTGGTGTACTGTTAGCCAGGGAATGGTTCACTTTGATACTTTTTGTTCTATTCTGTAGGAACGAAGCAAACCAATTTAAGACCGGGCCCGCTATCCCCATCCTTTTTGCCAGAAGATCAATCACATTTTCGTTTTTGACCGTGTCAGACGCTGTGGATAGATTTTGAAGGATAAGTAGGCAAAGATCATTCTGGTCTAAAAGGTCTCAAGACGTCATCAACAATGTGGGTTAGAGCTGTTTTGGTACTATGCCCTGCCCTAAAACCAGATTGGTATTGGTCAAACAGCTGCTACAGTTGTATGTGTACGCATTTCTCAAGAAGTTTAGGTAGAGCCATGATATTGGAAATTGGACAGAAATTGTTGGGATCAGATAGGTCTACATTAGGCTTTTTTTAGAATGGGTGTGACTTTTCCTATCTTTAGGCATTCAGGACTCATAACCTGTAAAAGGGATTCATGTGGATAATCAAAGAACAGAATGGGAGAATGGCAGATCTAATGCTCTTTGAAGAATTTGGCAGGCATAGGATCATAAAAACGATTAGAGGGTTTTAATGGCATTATGATGTGCCGTATCTCGACCTTGTCAGGAAGTCTGAAGTTGTTCCATAATGCATTATTTTTTGGAGTATGATATATGGCTCTGGAGGATGGAGCACTCTCTAAGGTTTGCCATCTCGATGTAATGGGCTGGGTCAGATGACGCCCATTTTGTGATGCGAATTGCAGTTCTAGTTCAATCTTTCTGGACTTTTTGATCAGATGTGTGGAGAAGATCTCGCCACTGGTGAGAGATATCTTGGGAGCAGATTGTTGGTTGGTTGAGTGGTTAACTTGTTGTTTTATGATTTCAAATAGTTTTTTAGGTTTGTTTTTGGCATTGTCTGGTTTAAATCTAAAGTGTTCGGCTTTCGTGCTGTGGATATGTTTATTGTATGAACTTTTTGCTCTTCTCAACTGTTTAGGTTTGTTAGGGAAGGAGAGTTTCTCCATAATCTCTCCGAGAGCCTTAGTTTGCATCGTTACTCATTGGGGGAGCCATTGAACCAGCGTTTGGACTGTTTGACCGGTATCCTCTTGAGTTGCTTTGGAACAACAGTGCTAAGTATATTTGTCATGGCATGTATATAGTGCTCAGTGAGGTCATCCAGATTGGTCATGTTAGGGGTTGGTGTAAGTAAGTTATTGCTAACAGAGGTTAGGTTCATTGCATTAATTTCAATCAGATTCCTAGACTACTGTTTGTTCTTGTGAGGTTGAACTTGTTTAGACAGTACCTTTTCCAAGATGCAAAAAGAGATTATGCAGTAATCCGACCAGTCACACGGTGATATGCTTTCCAGGTATATCATGTTATCTTTAGCTATGATTAATTCGAGGTTGGAGCCCTTGTTGTGGTTGGGTTCATTGCAAACCTCGGTGAAGTTAAGGTCTGAGAGGAAAGCCTTGAAGATGCACAGTGAGGGATCATTTGTATTCTCCCAGTGAAGGTTGAAATCCCCAAGGGAGATATGATTGGGCAGTGTTCGAGGCTATGATTTCCATCATTTGTTTGATGAAAAGAAGATTGTCGCCCGGAGGATGGTAGATCATGTGGAGCAAACAGACTATCTTGTTGTTCCAGATTTCAGCGACCAGATGCTCAAAAGAGGACATCAGCACCGTTAGTAAGTGTCTCGGGTTAAGGCTGGAGCAATAAATGTATGCAATGTCCCCCTCACCCAATTTTAACGGATCTATCTAGTTTGGTGATGTCATATTCGGGAGTAACTAAGATGTCCAAAATTGGCGAGGAGTCTTTAATCCAGGTTTCAGTTAGTATCATGATGTCTAGCTCATGCGTAATAAAGAGGTCAGCAATATCAGCAGCGTGTTTGTCCACTGATCTGCAATTAAGGAACATCGATTTGATGTGAGATTTTGTTATTACCGTTTCAAGGTGTGATGTAGAGACAGGGACTAGGTTGTTCTTAATCATAGTTCTGTGTTTGACAGTGGTTTCCCGAAACTGGTTGGAAGGTATATATTTAATATTGAGTGCTGAGGGTTGAGAAACACTAAAAGGGCCGTTACATGATAATAGGAGGGAGTGGATGACATCCTCAGACAGGTGGTTGATAGACCTATGGGGTCTGGAGTGGTAATTAGGATAAGCTTGTGATTTGTCAAGAAAACTGACCAGGTTTTCCCTGGACGACGTATTTCTCATGCATTGCTTGTCTGTTGCAGGAGTACTGGGATGATTTGTCACAGGGACCGAATTGATCTTCCAAAACTTTTCCATCTTCACAGAGAAGTGTGATAGGTTCTGCAAGCTATCTTTAACTAGTTGAAGATCGTGCTTGAGGTCTGCCAACTTATCTTTAATGGAGGTCGGGTTGGTAGTGTGTGAGGTCAGACTAGAGGTAGATAGTGAATGAGGCCCCTTGGTGAAGGGGGGTAGTGGAGGGGAATTGGGAGTCCACGTAGTGTGCACATGTTTATACAGGGGCAGCTCCTCCATGTTGGCGGAGAAGCATCACCCCACTGCTTTCTCACAGTGCGAAAAGGAGAAACATAAAATTGTATAAATTCCATTTTATGTTTCTGCTTTTGCACTGCGAGAAAGCAAAAGAAGGGTTTGGTTGGGGGCGGGCGGTCGGAGTGGCTAGCCCAATGTTGTGGTTACTGACTGTTTGGTAAGCCCCAGGGCCGACCAAACCAGTCATGCGCACTCTCCCGTTTTCTCCAGTAGGCTGCATGCAGCTGCATGGAGATAACGGCCTCCCCATAGATACTTTTGCTGTTGGCGTCCTTGCCAATCACAACGCTGCCATTGCAGCGTTGTGATTGGCTTAGGGGAAGAGAGGGAGGCTGCTTGCTTCTGCTTCCTGTGTGCATTGTGAGAAAGTGTATTATTAGTTGGGTGGATGGTAGTCTACCACATGTATAGGGCACTATTCTTGTTCATTCCAGTAAAGGTTTCAGTAACTTGAACCTGAGTTCAACCCCTGGTATCTATGGCACAGAGCAGACAGACTTAACTTAAGATGATGTGTAAAGCATTTAAAAGTGCTAGAATAGTTAAAATGTGGAAAACACAAAACAATGAAAGTCCCACTCTAACCTATAAAAGTTTAGAATATTTTAGTTAACAAAATGAAAAAAATCCAATAAGGGGAACCGAAGATATGATTTTTTTGTTTTACGTTTTAAATAAAAATAACACCTACTATGAACAAATGGTTGCACCAAGTCTGGACATATGTAAGGTTTAAAGCCGACCGTGATGGAGCATGTGTTGGATATATGGGTTGAATTTGTCTCTGTCAAATAGGTCCCTTAACACTTAGAAAATGTCAATAAAGGTTGAGGCTTCAGTGGGGCAAGGCTGTTGGCCTAATCCAGAGATGGGCTCATCGACAACTTGCTGACGAAGGAAGAGGGCTTAGTGAAGCCTACAGAGAAGGCAGGAAAAGTCCCAAATTTGTGCCCCAGCAGTCATCAACACTTAGCATATCCTACTAAGGGTCTGGCAACATTTATTTTACCCTCGAAATTAGACTCTTTTCCAGAAGTCAGATTTCCTCAGTGGGGCATGGTTGCAGGCTGTAGCCGAGGAGGATTGGGCATCTTGCTATACCGCCGCCGATACTGGTTGGCTTCCATCACCTTGAATCAGATTTGCTGCTTCAGTACAACGTAGCAAGAGTTACGGTGAAGTAGGTCCACCGGTGATGTACCCTTGGTGGATCGGCTGTCTGGTTGATCCAAATCTAACAACGGTTCTCTGGGCAGAATCATAGCAACATTTTCTAAGTCCCAAGTTTTAGGGTTAGGTGTGAAGAGTATTCTGACACCAGTCAAGGGTTCAGGGACCATTGAAACAGCACTTGGGGGTCCAAAGCAACCCACTTTCGAGGCAGTTTAAATGTGTGTGGTAAACAATCCCACTGTACCCCTCTACATTAATCCAACATGGCAGCACCTTTCTTCCCATTTGCAGAGCTCTTGTGCCAGCCCCAGAGGTGTGGCCATGGAAATGAGCAACCCCACCTCTGTGGTTGCTCAAATGCAGTTCTGGGGCAACTCCTCTCTCACTGGGATTTGTGTCTGGTTGACTAGGGTGACAAATGAAGACACACTCCCAGGTTTTGGCTACATCTGCCTGTGACGGGGTAGGCCTCTTTGAAGTTAATTTAGTTCCTGGGCACTGCCTAAATGGGCATCCTGTCACAGAAAAAGAACACCTCACTATAACCAAGACCTTTGTCTCAGCTGTAGGAGCAAGATCATACCTCATCAAAAGAGCTATTCATCTCCTGGGTGACGGTTGAAAGCTCATACAAATGGGCCTCTAGAGGCTTTATTTATGCCAGTAAAAGGTGACATCTTAAAAGCACCTTTGCTTTTAAAAATATTGAGTGCCAATTTGACTTTAGTATTAAATCATTTTTATTGAAGGATTGCCACACAAATAATCATACATTTACTGATATAGCCTTTACATTCGTTGGTGTAACGAGAATTAAGAGTCAATGGGCAAATGAGTCCATCAGTACCAGTGGGAATTTAGACTGGCGAAGGGAGCTAAAACAGGAAAAAAAAGAACACTTAACCATTACCCCCCCTCCAAACCACTACCCTACCCCCCCACCCGCCACCCATGTTCAATGTCCACCGCCTAGTATCACCCAACCGGGCCCTCAACACTCCGAAAGACGCAACAATTTAAGGTATCGGGTACAGGTGACCTCACGGAACTCCAAAGCCAGCAAGGACAAGAAGGGCTGCCACAGCTCAGCATATTTGGCTCCCTCCCCAGCCACTGTCAGCGAAAGCTTTTCCATACCAAGCACTAGCCAGAGGCGATGGAGCCACCCGTGAAATGTAGGAAGATGCTTAGTCCGCCAGTGCGTGAGTATGTTTTGCATCGCTGAGCCCAAGGCGATCGCAATCAGGCGACCTCTGCGGGAGCACAGCAGGTACATCAAGGAGTTCTGTAACCCCAGGAGAATGTATGCTGGAAGACGGGGACCTCTGTATCAAAGTGCGTGTCTACCTCATCTAAGATCTGCTTCCAATACCCCTGCAGTTGCGCGCAGTCCCAAAGTAAATGTATTAGTGTACCTACCTGCCCGCTGCCTCGCCAGCACAGTACGTCCATATTGTGATCCATTTCATGTAGACGTTCGGGGGTGCAGTACCAGTAGGTCGCAATCTTAGTAAGGGTGTCACTGAGCCCCATGTGGTATGCAGAGTGTTGCACCCAGTGATATATTCCCTCACACTCCTTATGACTAAGTGTCCTGCCCAGTTCCCTCTCCCAGCGCGTCCTACCACGCTATAAACGTGTGTGTATTTAACCTGTAGCATCCTGTATAGATCTGATATTAATTTTTTATCTGTCTTACGTGTGAGTAACCAATATTCATAAGGTGTAAGACATCTATCTGCCACGGAGCGCACTTGCTTGCTAAGCGCCCGATATCGAGCCTGCAAGTATCTAAGCCTCTCCACTTCTGGTAGCCCATATTCCTGCTTAAAAAGCGGGAAGGGAATTACCCCCTCCGCCCTGTACGTATGAAAGAGATATCTACATCCTGCTGGTCTCCATCTCGCGTAAGCCGTTAAATCCAAACCCGGAGTGAAATCAGGATTGTCCATGATAGGAGTAAGAGGAGACGAGAAGGTGGTGAGTTCATGGCTAATATTTGTCTGGTCCCAGACTTCCAATGGAACCTTTGTAATATATGAGGCGTAGAGATTAGGGAGTCTGTGCTGTTTACGGAGGAAAGGAATTTCTTGAAGGGGCCTACCAGCCACTGCCTGGTCCTGGAACAACCAGTGCTTTTCAGCCTCCCATCTACTCCATTCCACCAAGAGACGTAACTGAGCCTCCTGAAAGTAGAACTTCAAATCTGGAAGTCCAATTTCTCCACCCTCCGGCGGGAGCATCGCCAGCCATAGCTTCAGATGCGGTTTTCGCCTGTTCCATATGAACTGAGCCAACTACGACTGTGTTTGCTTTATCCAGCCCAGCGGGGGCTGAAGAGGAATATTGCAAGATAAATATAAGTTCTGAGGGAGGACAGTCATCTTGATCGCCGCTACTTTGCCCAACCAAGACAATGGGTAGTGTTTCCACCGCCCCAACTCCCTTTGAATCTTAGTTCTCAGCAAGGTGTAGTTGATGTTAACTGTATCCCGCAGGGAGGGTCCAACTGAATCCCCAGGTAGGGAACCGCCTCTGTCGCCCACTGAATAGGGACCAAGCCCTGCAACAGATCTCGGGTGGGTTTCTCTAAGGACATGTCAAGGGCCACTGACTTATCTATGTTAACTTTGAACCCGGAAACTTGATCAAATAACTCCAGGTCTTCAAGGCACGCTGGCAATGCTTCCCTCGGGTGGGACAACCAAATCAGGACATCGTCCACATACAAGCTGATCGTATGGACATAGCCCCCAAATTTGATCCCCAATACTCTTGGGTTAAGCCTCAATCTCTTCACCAACGGCTCCATGTAAAAGGTGAAGAGGAGGGGCGACAATGGGCACCCCTGCCTCGTACCCCTCCCAATGTCAAACTGAGGGGATGCATAGCCGTTGACTCACACTGTGGCCGCCCAAAATTTGTAAAAGTTCAGGACATAAGTACGGAACTTCGGTCCCAGTCCCACCCTCACCAGTACTTTCGCTAAATAGGGCCAGTGGACCCTATCGAACGCCTTCTCGGCGTCAATAGCCAACATCGTGTTCTCCCCTGCTGTGCGTGTAGCTTTCTCAATAAGATGTAGGGCCTGTTTAGTATTATCAGAGGTTTGGCGTTCTGGGATGAAGCCAGCCTGGTCCGGGTCAATTAAGCCTCCCATGTGAGGTCCAAGTCGGGCAGCCAAGATCCCTGTGCATAATTTGAGGTCAACATTGAGAAGGGAAATGGGGTGGTACACCCCGCACTGCGACCGGTCCTTTCCCAGCTTCAGTATGACCGCAATGGAGGCCTCCAAGAGATCACCACCGGGAACGCTCCGGGTGCTGAGAAGGAATTAAAAAGGCGCACGAGAAGAGGGGCAACCTGAGCGCAGAATGTTTTATAAAAGCTCGCAGGAAAACCGTCTGGCCTGGGGTCTTCGCCACTTTGAGGCGCGAGATGGCAGCAATGACTTCCTCCGGCCGGATGTCACGCTCTAGATGGTCCGCCTGGTCCTTTGAAAGGGTGGGAAGGGGGATGGAGTCTAGAAAGGCATCCTCCTCTACGTCGCCGGTGGTGTCCCCGGAGTAGAGGTCGGCATAAAAATCCCTGAAGGCCTCTGCAATATTGTGATCTTCTGTGACACGCCTACCGTCTCCCCTAAGGATTTCCTGCACTGTCTACTGTTGCCTGACTTAGCGCAATTTGTGTGCTAATAACCTCCCACATCTATTCCCTCCAGTATAATATGCGTGTCGTAACCGCAAGGCCGCAAACTCTGCCCTGTCCTGATCGATAGCCGCTAACTGCTGCCTAATGGCTTTCAGCTGCCTCCAAACCCTAGGCACCCTCGTTCTCTGGTGCATTTGTTCCAGCTACCTGATTTGCTGGGTGAGGTCATCTCGCTTGCGTTGCATTTCAGCGTTATCTGCGGCAGAAATTGCTATGAACTCTCCCCTTATGACGGCCTTCAGAGCCGCCTACTGTGTCGCAAGTGTGGTGTCTGTGTTGCTATTGTGGGAAAGATAGTCTGTGATAGCGCGCTGTACTTGTGCGACCACCTCCTTGCTGCGAATTTCGGCCTTTGCGAATGCGAATTTCAATGATACATATGGCCCCTGGTCTTTTTGACTCTGAAATCTGGCTTGTACAAATTTCCCGGAACATTGTATACAGGAAGTGTATCCAAACCAGCTGTGTTGATGCGATACTAAAAGTCAATACCCTGGGCGCTAGAGAACTGTGTTCTTGCTGATTGTATCTTGAGGGTTGTATCTTGAGGGTAGTTCTCTTCCATCTTCTTATTACAATCATTTCTTTTTAGGGTTAGTCCACACGTCTCGCTTGCAAGACACTTGTATAAGTAAAAGGGCTTGGAGCCCACCCGTTGCTTATAGTTTGTTAGCTTGCAACTCTTCTTTACAGCCTCACAATTTGTCAAGGCAGGCCTAACATCATTTCCGTTCCTCTCTGTGGAGCAGGTACCAAGCACTGATTGATTCAACTTAATTTTTGCCCCTCTGCTGCTGCCGATGTGATTGAGGTACTATTTTGTTCTGTTTAACTTTTAGTGCCCTGTAATCAGGAGGCATGTAACTGCCAAAAGCGTGCCCAGCAGGACAAACAAAATTGCAAAGATTTATTTTCTTTGCTTAGGTTTCTTTTATTTTGCCAAGTCTTCTTTTCTCATTTAGCAATCAGGCTTTTTTGTTGTTGCTGTGGGTGCTGCTCTTAAAAGATGAGGCTTATTTTATTGCAAAGCTACATTGTTTTTTTTTGTGTGTAATTTCTGAAATTATGCTTTAACACAGAATCGTGCTGTATTCCCCAATCCACCCCACTCCAATCCACCCCACTCCAATCCACCCCACCCCAATCCATCCCACCCCACACACCAATCCAATCCATTCCAGGCCAATCCAATCCAATCTAATCCACCCCAATCCCCTCCAATCCAGTCCACCCCATTCCAATCCAAACCACTAAACCCAATCCAATCCACCACATGCCAATGCTCACAACCCACCCCACTCCAGTCTGCCCCACTTCAATCTGCCCTATTCCAGTTCACGCCACTCCGATCCAAAACAATTTGCCCCACTCTAATTCAAAACAATCTGCCTCACTCCAATCTTTTGTTCCCCAATCTGCCCCACTCCAATCCAAAACAGTCTGCCCAACTCCAATCCAAAACAATCCACCATTCGTGGACCACGGGCAGCCCACATTTCCTCTCAAGCCGGACTCAGAACAGTAATAGGCACAGGGACTCCCTCTGACAGCACGAACAAGCACTCTCCTCTACCCTTGGAGATCTGCTTGCACCTCCCTAAACCGTGAGAATTACACTTGCACTCCCTTGCACACATCCTCAGCCAATCCAATGCCAGTGGCCCCGGTCAGTTCTCCCGAAATCCGGTATTTCCCCCTGCTTCCGTCATCCTTCTTTAGTGCAACAGATACCAAACCCACTTCCTTGTTGTTCTGGCCATGTGGCTTGCCTTGTGCTCAGTCGCCCGCGCACCCGCTGAAGCCATATTGCTCAGTCGCCCGCGCTCCCGCTGAAGCCATATTGCTCCTGTGGCGAACACTCATTCATAGCTAGAGAGGGCATGGCCCTGCACTTTCCAAACAATCCTGTAAAGAGCTCTACTGCTTCTTAAAACAAATTGGTGCTGCATAAATCGGTAAGAACCCATCATTTTTTTCCTTTTCTCTCCAGCTACTCGCTTGCCAGATATTGCCATCCTTTGCGCTCGTAGGTATTACCACAATATCCCCAGACATTGCTGCAGGGGAAAAGCAGGAGCGGCTGGTGCATTTGAAAGTAGTGGGGAAAGTGGTGGGGCGTAAACTGATTTGCATACTGCACCTTAGCGAGCGAGCGCAGCGAGCGACCCCGGACCCCATAAGGGGGGTTCGGTGGGTTCTCCCCCGAGAAAATTTTGAAAAAAGAGAAGAACAATCATGCATTTTCAAGCAAATTTGAGAAAGCAGGAAGGTTAATAAAGCAATTGTGAAAGTGCAGTTATTACATTAATAGATGCCATAACATAGGTAGATGCTTATTCAGTATAACCACAGATACATTCCATCCTATTACGCTGTTGAATTCAGACTATAAGACTTTCATGAAAATCTCAGCTCTAAGAGTAGAAGAAGTTGCACAGCAGTTGGGAAACAGCCTTCACAAAGCATTGGGAAGCACGCATTACCTTTACCACGTTTCCATTAGAACGCATGTGACTTTATCACGCATGTCTTTCCACACAGTTTATAGTGTTTAGGTGAAACAAAATGGACTTAATATGCCATTTGATCAGTAAAATCTGTTTAGTCCCCAAATAGAACAAACACTAGAAAACTTTTAAAAACAGAGATAACAATGCATTTCAGAGTACCTCACTCAGTATTTTTTTTATTTAAGTAGCAGCATTCCCTTTTTGTAAACTAAATCAGCACGTCTCTCTTTCAGTGTAGGGAACTTGTCAATAACTTTCATGTTGAAGTCCGGTATTTTTTGGACTAGCTTGCTTTCTACAGAGAGCATCGCCAAAGCAGTGAGTCTTTCCTCTAGCATGGTGTTCCAGAGGAATGTCTTAATGCGCTTTAAGCTGAAAAAACGACACAGGGTCGTGACTCCGAACCAGTAAGGCTGAGCCCAAAATATGTAAACAACAACACAACTGCCAGTACTGGAAATTACTTGGCGATTTTTAGGATGACCTCTATGAACAAAACATAACGGTCCGTTTTTTGAATAATTAGCGTCACTAGTTTATTCATTTATTTTTGCACTAGTGAATCAAGAATTATTTTCATAAACAAACAATTTTCATGTGTATGTACAAAAATACAATAAAACATTACAATTGAAACATACTGTACACAACAATTTTTACAATATTTACAACACATCCAAACTTTCACTCTGGCCAAACCTTTCATCCATCTACAATCATACCACAAAGCAAAAAATACTTAGGGCCCAATGTCCCAAAAAATATATAGGTTCTTTATACATATAAACAATGTCTAGAGATGGTAATTAGTGTGCTAAATGCAATTTCAGCAGTATTAGTCCTATTTAATGACCACTATTTATAATGTAATTCCAATTTGACATAAGGACCCAAAAACAGGTTGACGCGTTTCGAACTCCCCAATGCGGAGTTCTCCTCAGGACCAACAATCTACACAAGCAAACAAAAACTCATTAAGATATTCAGTCCAAAAACCAGAGCTCTTACTGTCAGTGACAAAACCAGTGGAACACCTCTAGCCATAACTTATTATAAGAAAAAAAGCAATCCTCTTAGTAGATGGCGTGCAGCCGATAAACCACTGTAGATAAGGAGAATATGACAAACAATTCGAAGTTAGCCAATGACACACACATTTTACACATTTGGTTTGTGTTGTGCAATAGGTTCAAGTTGGAAGCTTACCTATTTCATGGCTTGTGTTATTTTATCTGAGAAAAAGAAATATCTTAGTCAGGATATGGGATCTAGACATGTATAGCAGTAACATCTAATTAACATTGGAGAAAACAAGCGTACAACAGAGAGGCTTGCAGGCTGCTTAACGTATATGTAAACCGTCCATGCTGCAAAAATGATCGTCAGGCGCCTTTTTGAATTAAACGTTGGCGTCCTGCTAGGGTTCTGCAAAAAAGGGGGAGCAGAAGGTCGCGGGTTAGTCCAGAGGAGACTCAGAGTATCAAAGTGAGTGCATGGCGACGAGATCTGTTAACACCCTTACCAACAGAGCCGTCTTTGTTCGTCCGTAGTAAACCTTCCGTAGTCAGCGTTCAGAACAATGCGAATGAACCGCGTGTTATAGTTGGATGAACGGGCCGTCACGTGGTCGAAAGTTCCGTGTTGCAGGAAAAAGTTTAAAGCAACAGTACTGTTGAGCTTTGTATTCACACAACTTTATAAGCCAAACACAAGGAGTTGTTTGTAGCGAGACGCATTAACCCAGGTGTGGGGTCATTAAGATAATGCATATTTGCATATTACCTAACCAGGTGCATTGGAAGTATTTCCTCAGTGGGCGATAAAACATATAATCAATTGGGGGCGATGTATTAATCTGCTTAGAATGAGATCCAAAATCTGGTATTCGGGGACACAGTTGGCGGACATATTTGATGAACCCCATTGGGCAGAAAACAAAACATCTATTCCAACTCCTGCTGGTGTTTACTGATGTTCCAGTTGAGCTTGTATGCACGCAACTTTATACATGGAGTTGCTTATAGCGAGCCGCATTACCCCAGGTCTGGGGTCATTAAGATGGTATATATTTGCATATTACCTACCCAGGTGCATTGGGTGTATTTCATCATTGGGCGATAAGACATATAATCAATTACGGGCGATGTTTAATCTGCTTAGGATGCTAACCAAAAACTGGTATTCAAAAAAACAGTTGGCAGGAATATTTGATGTAACCAGGTTATAGTTCGCGCAATAGGAAAAAAAAACACTGCAGGCTTCACCAAGGGGCTAAACAATGTCTAGAATATGATGATCATATAATTTTACATATCCATCTTCATGATCTCTGAAATTTCATTGAGTCCTGTAGTTGCAGTATTGAATTTCATTATTAGGAGAGCTTCACGTTGGTTTAGTCTGCCTTAAACATCACCTCCACGCACATCATTCTCAATTTTCGAGATAATGGTCCACCGTAGGTCTTCTTCTTTATGTTGATTTGAAATCCAATGATGTACCAAAGGCGCGTTTGGTGTCTCCTTCCTGATCCTGGACTTGTGTTGTGTAATCCGGTGGCGGATCTCCTGGGTGGTTTTCCGTATATACAACTTAGAGCACGGACATATGACTCCATAGATCACATTTTTAGTCAAGCAGTTGGTAAATGTGTTGTGTTTCCAATATATTCCATTGAATATAAATATGGACCCTTCATTTGTTTGTGCCCAACAAGAACAATTTCCGCACTTGTGGTGACCTTGAATTGGAGGGAGGCCCAGCATACCTCTGAGCGATGTTTTAGTATCTTGGGGCAATGATGCTCTAATGATATGTTGTGCGATACTTTTTTCTTTTCTAAACGCAAAGAGCGGAAGTTCATTGAGCTCGCTGCTTAGATTCTTGATCAGATGCCAATTTTGAGTCACCAGCTTCCGCAATGAGTTTTCATGAGGACTGAATGTAGAGACACAAACAATTCTTTTTTGTTCTGGGTGTACTTTCTTTTGAAGCATACGCATTTTAGTGTGTGTTTCAAAGGTTTTTTTGGATAACCTCTTACTGACAATCTCTGCATTAGTTCATTGGCATGGAAGAAATATTTCTCCTCTGTGCCAGTCCAGATGCTGAATACATCATCAATGTATCGAAGGTACTTTGTGATGTACTCGGCGTATGGGTTATCATTGTAAATGAACTTATTTTCGTACAACCCCATGAACAATACTGCTAATTCCAGAGCGAAGGGGCAGCCCATGGCCACCCCCTTGATCTGGAAATAGAAGTCCTTGTCAAACTTGAAATAATTCTTTTGTAGTGCAAATTTGGCTAACTGAACAATGAAGGATGTAGGGACTTGTTGTTTGTTTCCTTTGATCCAGAAAATAGGTGAGGGTTTCCAAAGCTTGTTCTTGCGGTATTTGGGTATATAACGCGGTCACATCCATGGTTACCAATAACTGCCTTGATTCATCAAAAGGAACCGATGTTATCTGGTTTAAAAAGTCTGTGGTATCCCTTAGATGAGCCGGAACATCTGCAACAAGCGGTTTAAGGAAGTAGTCTATGTATTTCGAGACTGGCTCAATCAATGACCCACATCCCGAAATAATCGGGCGGCCTGGGGGGTTGGTTTGGTCCTTATATAGTTTAGGAAGGACATAGAACAAACGTGTTTATTTGGAAAAAATGAAAATTCCGTAGGGCCAAGAATGCCCATATCGAAACCTTCCTGGAGGATCGAAAAAAGTTCCTTTTGTAGGTCATCAATAGGGTTGTTGTTAATCACCCTATAGCATCTTGGGTCATCCAATTGCCGTTTGACTTCTTCCTTATATTTGTTTATGTCCCAGAGGACTATAGCGCCACCTTTATCTGCCTCCTTTATCACTAGAGAACGGTCATTTTTTAACATCAGTACTACAGGAGTTAGATCAATCACCTGTATTTAATTTATCTGACCGGATCCTTACAACATCTGAAATATCTATCTTAAAGAAAGGAATATCTTATGTTCCAGTGCGACCTACTGGTTTCATTAAAATGAAACTAGAAGCTTTGGAATTTTGTAGAAAAATCCGGTTAAAAACATTTTTTTCTGATGTGTCTGTTCAAACATCTACAGAAAAAACCGGCCTCCACAATAAATCTTTATTTAATCCACCTGGTTCAAAAATCCCTAGAGAAGTAATTGCGTTCGAAAAAACACTACTATCAGGGATAGCTGCCTTAGAGAATAAAAAACAGTATGTGAACTACAATATAACTAGAGAAGAAAAAAATGCAATTTTTGTCTTTAAAAAATGACCGTTCTCTAGTGATAAAGGAGGCAGATAAAGGTGGTGCTTTGATGAATCAAGGCAGTTACTGGTAACCATGGATGTGACCGCGTTATATACCCAAATACCGCAAGAACAAGCTTTGGAAACCCTTACCTATTTTCTGGATCAAAGGGAACAACCAACACAAGTCCCTACATCCTTCATTGTTCAGTTAGCCAAATTTGCACTACAAAAGAATTATTTCATGTTTCACAAGGACTTCTATTTCCAGATCAAGGGGGTAGCCATGGGCTGCCCCTTCGCTCCGAAATTAGCAGTATTGTTCATGGGGTTGTACGAAAATAAGTATCAGTTACAATGATAACCCATACGCTGAGTACATCACAAAGTATCTTCGATACATTGATGATGTATTCATCATCTGGATTGGCACACAAGAGAAACTGGAAGAATTTATGTTTTGGATTAATCATAGGATGGAAGACATAAAGTTTAGTCATTGTTCATCCAATAAAGCCATCACATTTTTGGATGTTAAATTTTATGCTTCGGAAGGCGTATTGGGAACTACATTATTCAGGAAAGCTACAGACCGGATAAGGCTTTACACTACACCAGCCACCATCCCAGAAGCCAAAAAGAAAATCTCCAGTTTGGGCAATTTCTTCGCATCAGGAGAAATTGCTCAAACATGGATGAATATTTCTTCCATGCCAATGAACTAATGCAGAGATTGTCAGTAAGAGGTTATCCCCAAAAACTTTTGAAACACACACTAAAACGCGTATGGTGGATACCACGTGAAATTTAGCTTCAAAAGAAAGTACACCCAGAACAAAAAAGAATTGTTTGTGTCTCTACATTCAGTCCTCATGCAAACTCATTGCGGAAGCTGGTGACTCAAAATTGGCATCTGATCAAGAATCTAAGCAGCGAGCTCAATGAACTTCCGCTCTTTGCGTTTAGAAAAGAAGAAAGTATCGCACAACATATCATTAGAGCATCATTGCCCCAAGATACTAAAACATCGTTCAGAGGCATGCTGGGCCTCCCTCCAATTCAAGGTCACCACAAGTGCGGAAATTGTTCTTGTTGGGCACAAACAAATGAAGGGTCCGTATTTATATTCAATGGAATATATTGGAAACACAACACATTTACCAACTGCTTGACTAAAAATGTGATCTATGGAGTCATATGTCCGTGCTCTAAGTTGTATATATGGAAAACCACCCAGGAGATCCGCCACCGGATTACACAACACAAGTCCAGGATCAGGAAGGAGACACCGAACACGCCTTTGGTACATCATTGGATTTCAAATCAACATAAAGAAGAAGACCTACGGTGGACCATTATCTCGAAAATTGAGAATGATGTCCGTGGAGGTGATGTTGAAGGCAGACTAAACCAACGTGAAGCTCTCCTAATAATGACATTCAATACTGCAACCACAGGACTCAATGACATTTCAGAGATCATGAGGATGGATATGTAAAATTATATGATCATCATATTCTAGACATTGTTTAGCCCCTTGGTGAAGCCTGCGGTGGATTTTTTGACTATTGCGCAAACTATAACCTGGTTACATCAAATATGCCTACCAACTGTTTTTTTTAATACAAGTTTTTGGTTAGCATCCTAAGCAGATTAAACATCGCCTGTAATTGATTGTATGTCTTATCACCCAATGATGAAATACACCCAATGCACCTGGGTAGGTAATATGCAAATATATACCATCTTAATGACCCCAGACCTGGGGTAATGCGGCTCGCTATAAACAACTCCATGTATAAAGTTGCGTGCATACAAGCTCAACTGGAACATCAGTAAACACCAGCAGGAGTTGGAATAGATGTTTTGTTTTCTGCCCAATGGGGTTCATCAAATATGTCCGCACTGTGTCCCCGAATACCAGATTTTGGATCTCATTCTAAGCAGATTAATACATCGCCCCCAATTGATTATATGTTTTATCGCCCAATGAGGAAAAACTCCCAATGCACCTGGTTAGGTAATATGCAAATATACATTATCTTAATGACCCCACACCTGGGTTAATGCGTCTCGCTACAAACAACTCCTTGTGTTTGGCTTATAAAGTTGCGTGAATACAAAGCTCAACTTACTGTCGCTTTAAACTTTTTCCAGCAACATGGAACTTGCGACCACGTGACGGCCCGTTCATCCAACTATAACACGCGGTTCATTCGCATTGTTCTGAACGCTGACTACGGAAGGTTTACTACGGACGAGCAAAGACGGCTCTGTTGGTAAGGATGTTAACAGATCTCGTCGCCATGCACTCACTTTGATACTCGGCGTCTCCTCTGGACTAACCCGCGACCTTCTGCTCCCCTTTTTTTGCAGAACGCTAGCAGGACACCAACGTTTAATTCAAAAAGGCGCCTTATGATCATTTTTGCAGCATGGACAGTTTACATATACGGTAAGCCGCCTGCAAGCCTCTCTGCTGTATGCTTGTTTTCTCCAATGTTAATTAGATGTTACTGCTATACATGTCTAGATCCCATATCCTGACTAAGATATTTCTTTTTCTCAGATAAAATAACACAAGCCATGAAATAGGTAAGCTTCCAACTTGAACCTATTGCACAACACAAACCAAATGTGTAAAATGTGTGTGTCGTTGGCTAACTTCAAATTGTTTGTCATATTCTCCTTATCTACAGTGGTTTATCGGCTGCAAGCCATCTACTAAGAGGATTGCTTTTTTTCCTATAATAAGTTATGGCTAGAGGTGTTCCACTGGTTTTGTCACTGACAGTAAGAGCTCTGGTTTTCGGACTGAATATCTTAATGAGTTTTTGTTTGCTTTTGTAGATTGTTAGTCCTGAGGAGAACTCCGCATTGGGGAGTTCGAAACGCGTCGACCTGTTTTTGGGTCATTCTGTCAAATTGGAATTACATTATAAATAGTGGTCATTACATAGGACTAATACTGCTGAAATTGCATTTAGCACACTAATTACCATCTCTAGACATTGTTTATATGTATAAAGAACCTATATATTTTTTGGGACGTTGGGCCCTAAGTATTTTTTGCTTTGTGGTATGATTGTAGATGGATGAAAGGTTTAGCCAGAGTGAAAGTTTGGATGTGTTGTAAATATTATAAAAATTGTTGTGTACAGTATGTTTCAATTGTAATGTTTTATTGCATTTTTGTACATACACATGAAAATTGTTTGTTTATGAAAATAATTCTTGATCCACTAGTTCAAAAATAAATGAATAAACTAGTGACGCTAATTATTTAAAAAAACGGACCGTTATGTTTCGTTCATAGAGGTCATCCTAAAAATAGCCAAGTAATTTCCAGTACTGGCAGTTGTGTTGTTGTGTACTTAATGCGCTTTGAAGCTGAAAAAAAAAGTTCCGCTTCGGCTGTTGTCATTGTAGTGGCAATGACAATTTTTGTAAAGTCACTGTCTCTGTAAGTGACTTTTCCATATTCAGTTTATGTATTAAAGTCATCAAAGTCAAGGCACTTGTGGCCTTCCGGTACACAGGCATTCCGTATAGTACAGTCAACTCAGTTCTCAGCTGCTCTTTTCTGGGCATAGGATATGCTTCCACAGCCTCATTCAGAGCACGCTCCGGTAAGGATTCATCCTATTTTGCAAACTCTTGCCTTTGCAACAATGTGGCACTCACCAAATGTTTAGTGAATGAAAAACCTTTTTGTGCCTGCACAATTACAATGTCACATATCTCCTTTGCAATTCGAACCAGAGAGGTGATGTTTTGCCTGCGGTTTGCAAAAGTAAAATGCTCTGGCAGTTTTCTCTCTAAATTGTCAACCCCATCTCTCACTTTCCTTCTGCTTTGTACAAATGTAGTGGTAGAGCCTTTCACAAAGACAGTATCTATGTCTTTTCCTTTTAACTGATTGTATAACACCTCGACAGCACACATTATTTCATGAAATAAAAACAGTATGAATTGAAACTCTCTGATCTTGTGGTGTTCTAATAAAGCCATGGGCTTCATTCTGACTTGTGTGATCAAACTCATCATTGGCTTCTATGGCGACAAAACATTTCTCAAGGCTCTCCCTATTTTTAAAGATTAGGTTGACTGTATGAATGTTAAAGTTCCAACGAGTTGAGGATCCCCTTGGAATGCTTTTGTCCACAATCTCATGAAGGGCTTCTGTTCTTTTGGGGGAACGTGAGAAGAATGCTGCTATGCCTCCTATATCCTGAAAGAATATTTGTGTCTCTCTGATCTTTGATACTGCCTGTTGCATAATAAGATTGAGTTGGTGGGCGTAACAGTGCACAAAATGAGCATTAGAGTGCACATCTCAAATTCGTTTCGGTACTCCACTAAGGCTTCCACTCATTACGGATGCACCATCATAGCTTTGTGCGATAAGTTTTTGTTTTTGAGGAAGGTCCGGAAAAATTAAGTTCAGTTGACACAGTATAGCTTCAGTAATGGTTGCTGCACTAGAGTCTCTTAAATGTGTGAAACCATAGAACCTCTCCACAACATTTCTGTCACTGTCAAGGTACCGAAACACTAACACAGACTGTGTTTTAGTGGCCACATCAGTGGTGTCATCAGCCTGAATAGCCACAAAGTCTGTGTTTCGCAACTCTTGCACAATATGGCTTCTTATAATTTCGAGCATACACTCAAGGAGTTCATTTTGTATTGTTTTAGAGGTGTCCTTAAAGACTGTAGCACTTGCTAAATGTGTTTCCAAATCCTTGTCTATGCTTGCTATTAAATCCACTAGGCCTCGGAAGATCCCAGGTTTTGAGGAACTCTCTGATTCGTCATGGCCTCGCAATGCCAGTTTGAAAGCACCACAGAAACGAATGCAATCAATGATCTTGGATAGAATTTGTCTGTTCTTATCAACGGCTTCATTGTGTTTTTGTATGATTTTGCGATATGCATCCTTTATCTGCTGCTCAATTGGTGCGTCTTCCTCCAACATTCCCAGTCTCGTCAGGTTTTCCATATGATTTCTTATGTATGCATGCTTCTTTATTTTTTCCGATAAATGCTTCAAGTCTGTGATTCCTTGACGTGTCCAAGAAAAGTCACCACCGAACAGCAAGCAGGGGAACCAGAACAGAGAATTTCTTATAGGGCACCCTGTAAGCCAATCAGCTTTTGTGTACCAGGCATTTGAGAATGTATGTTTTGACATTTTTCCTCTGTCCTGGGAAGTTTGCTGTAGGTTTATTTCAGGCTGATGAGGTCCTAATTGCTTTAAATGTAGTTTTTGTTCAAGTGGCCGTGACTGGAATGACCTTGTAATCAGCTCTTGTACTGTATTCATGATGGTGTTGCTGGCCTTACCAATATATATATTAGAGAAACCTGTCAATAATCAAAGTACAACGTATAAGGTGCAGTGCAATAATATCAAATTTCAGTATAAATACATATATCTTGTGCAGTATCGTAATACATCTCCAACAGCTCCCCTTTCCACAAAACGACTGCTAAAAATACAGTCTTACTGCCTCCTGCCTCTCTGTTCCATAGTGGTTGCTGGAGGCACTGAAACAGACACTGCTTGAGGGCCTTGAGAGTGACCACATACATAGCCCTAACTCCCATGTAAAAAAATATAGCATCAGTTTCCTTACCTTTATCACTGGTGTTTGCTGGGTCGTAACCGGGGTGAAAGAGCAGCAAAAGAGGTTGGGGTCCTCTTGTTGTTTGCCGAAAACTTTCCCCAAAATGCGGTAATGTTTCAGGTTGTCAGGCTTTACCAGGTGCTGAAAATGAAAAGATAACAATTTATTTTTGAAACACTAGGGTAATCAAACAAAGACTGTCGGGAAAAAAACATAACGCTCCAATTTTTTCCTTGCAGTTTGTATGCAGCTCTTAGATGACAGTTAATAGCTCGCTGTTGTATGTTAGGATTTTAACTTACAAACTGCAAGTAACAAAAGGATCTCTATGACAAAAGCAGTGACTCACTGACCTATTTACATCATATGCATGTGGTGCTCTGCATCAGGTACATGTTCATTGCAGCAGGCACATTAACCTTCTGCGCTGCGGCCTGCTGCTATTTCACTACTGGGACCACAAACATAGGCTAGCTCTGCCAGACTGCCAACGCACCTACATATATAGGCCAACAACTGATGTTTCTATTTTTTGTTTTATATAGCATACTAGACCCGAGACTTCGGGTATCAGAGCGCTTTACATGAGCACCGGTTCGGTTACATTACCATTAATGCCTAAATAAACCTTAGAATAAAGCTTAAAATCCATGCCGGGGTAATTTGCCCCAACGTGTCAGGAACGTGAAAACCGGAAATCAGATAAAACCAGGCAAGACTTTCAATGGCACAGTTATCAAAAACACATGCTGGGGGCAAGATAGAGGCAGATGAAAGAGGAAAGTGAACCCCTAAGTCCAAGCATTTATTTAACATTGCTCAGCAGTCTGTCAAAGGAAGCAAATATTTTATGTATGCTGCTGAAAAAACCTCCAAAACTTGCCAACTTCTTCTTAACCCCTTCGATGCTGATGACCAGCTCAGCTCGTCATCAGCCACGGGGGGTGTGTGCGGATGACGAGCTGAGCTCGCCATCTAACGCGGCTTTTAGAAAAAAGCCGCGTAGGGGAAAAATAACCGCCGCAGCGATGCGGTTAAAGTACAATTGCAAACTTACCAATAGATCTGTTGCAGAGTGCGTACAGCCACTGGTTCGGGCACATAAAACCTGTGCAATAAAAAAAGTGGTGGAGCATCAGGGACTGTTGTGAAGGCACTCGTATTTCAAACTAACTTTTATAAACAAAAAACAGCCACCTAGTTATCCATGTTAGTCTGAGTCACTCTGCTTCGATGCTGCTAACATCGCCATAGATGAAAGAGAACAGAGAGTGCTGCCCTACAGAACAACTAGAAACAAAACCAATAAATAAAAAGAAACGTGGAGTTTCACTTCCAGACAGTTTTATGCCTGCTGGCACACTTGTCACTTTCCCTCCTGCTTTCAGTCTTGCCTCGTCCTGCTTTCTGTTTAGAAAATCGAAAAAACATTGAAGGATTGGGAGATAGCAATGGCATGTTGTGTGGGACTGTGTGGTTGTAGTATTATCTTTGTTTTTGAGCCTTTTAAATCATGCATGTTTTCAAGAACCAGCTCTCGTCGTGTGGATCAACTAATCTTATGGTTTGAGTCAGTTTGTGCTCATTTACAGTGCTGTTTGTGGATCTCTTTGTAAAAGGCAACTTCCTTGTGAAAATCTGTGTAATTGGGCTCCATTCGTACTAAGAGGATCCCGGTAGCTTGCCAGTGCTTTTTGGACTCCATCCCCATCTGTCCAAATTCCACAGTGCAGAAGGTGGAAAGGGCACTATTTCTGAACATGTTTATCGTTCATGTTTTGAGCAAATGAGTATGTGTTCCAAAATGCATTTTTTGTTCAGCACAAGAGTCTTGGAGATTTAACTAGAGTTTGACAAGTTGACTCTGTGAAATAAGGAGCTATAATCAGGGCTGGAAATAATGTAGGCCCGGTAGTCCCAGTCTGCCCTGGGATGCTTTGTTGTGTGGTCCGGGATTTCATTCATGAGTCCTGTCACTGGCACCTTCATCTCTCATGTGCATCTTTAATGTTCTGTTGGCTGATTTGTCTAAATACTAACATGGTAGTTGGGAACCCTGGCCCAAAGCTAATATTCACCATTACCTCATTCTCTAAGGAGTTTCCTGGTGACAAGCAAGAACCTCTATTAAGGGTGGCTAACTCCGGAGCACGGGGCTCCCAGTTTGATCCCCGACGGCAGCTCAGCCCAGCACCATGTGACTCTGGGCAATAGCTTTGCTTAATCTTCCCGACGACCCCCAGCGCCTTGAGACCCTTAAAGAGGGGATTAGTTTACGCTTTACAAATACATACCAGGTCCAGGTGCGAATGAGAAGTACAACTACGTGGCATGGAATGATTAGGGGCCAGATGTAGGTAATCTCGATTTACCTACTCTTAAATACCGAAGCATACCGATTCGGTATTTAGGAGTAGGTAAATGGGATGTAGGTAATTTCTCTTTTGAAATTACCGAATCGGTAAGAATCGGTAATTACCGTATCTGTATTTTAGGTGGCCCTACATCTCAGTATCCAAATACCGGTCGGTAACGGCCGAAAATCGGTATTTTCGGCCATTACCGACCGGTGTTTGGATACCTACATCTGGCCCTAGAAGTGGCTTCTGAAAAAACAG
This sequence comes from Lissotriton vulgaris, assembly GCF_964263255.1. Lineage (NCBI taxonomy): Eukaryota > Metazoa > Chordata > Amphibia > Caudata > Salamandridae > Lissotriton > Lissotriton vulgaris. Next base: position 482,504,420 of record NC_141693.1, on the reverse strand, counting down.
GATTTGCTCAGTCATTGTCATAACATGGGGCATTTCACATTATGGCATGTGCCGATAGAAGAGGTTGTAAATGGGGAAAATAAAGTCAGCAGGTTGTCTAACGAGTAAAGTCCTTTTATACAAGGCCACATGTGTATTTTTTTTCTCAATCCATTTGTACTCGATAAATGAGCCCCGAGAATCGATCACTGTTATTTCTGCAAGGCTTATCATGAGTGAACTCAACATTGAGCCCTAATCCACAAAATGAAAAAGGCTCTGCCTCCGCGCACCCCTCATATATCTCTCTTCTCAGGGGCACTGCACACGCTGCACTTTTTATTATAACAATACTTCTGAACCAAAATGTTAGGTTGGACACTCACACTACTACTCAATCTTGTCGTTAACTGTATGCACTGTGGCCTTACCTGGTGGTACTAACTACTAGTAGTGTAATGTACCGCAGAGCACGTGCGTGACGAATTAGAAGTGGCTTCTAAAAAAACAGGATTTGCTCAGTCATTGTCATAACAACCTCATGCCCCTTTGAATTACCATGGTTCTTTTTCATCCACGCTTTCTACTTTTCTCACTGGAGTTTTTTATTTAATCTTTCTCTTCCTTATCCCTTCTTCTTTCTGTGTTTTTCTCTCTCTTGCTGTCGGGTAACGTTGGTCTGATGATTAAAAGCAACTGCGGGTGCCCAAAAATACATGCCGGTGGTACCCACATGCAACAACGGGCTCAAATTAAATGCTGCGTATATCCCCAGCCCAATACATCAGTACATCAGAATATCGATCCGTGCAGAAAACGGTAAAGCGAAAATAAATATGCAAGTAGACGGCAAATCTGTTTTACTCAATTTGCAATTACTTAAAGCAGGCAGTTTGAGCTGCTGTTTTAATCCGTTGCTGTTGTGATATGCATGCTTTCCTGTGGCACGGCCCTTCTGCATTCTGCTGCGAGGAATGGAAGGTGTCGTGTGTGCTTGTGCTTTCCACAGGATCCTATATCAGCTGTAAGTGTTAGGAAACACATTTAATGCCATACCTGCCAATAGGACTCGTCTAACATGGGACACTCTCGGACAGTTGAGTTCATTGTCCTATGTATGGGTCAGTGGGGGGATATGACAATAAATCAAGGGATGGATAGGTGAGTGCATAGATAAACGAATGGGTTAGTGAATGCATGGATAGGATTAATGTCTATGTGAATGGGTGGAGGAAGTGAGTGCGTGGATGGATGAACAGAAGAGTGCATTCGTCACCCACCAATCCATTGTCCCACTGAATTTCCTTTCATCTTCCTACGCACCAACACAAACGTTCCATTGAGAAGCCCTTCAACATATTATTGTTAAAATCTAGTTTGTGACATCAACATTATCGGCACCATCTTGTCCCTTTTCAGGCTCATGTGTGCGCGTAAGTAGCAGCCATTTTAATACCATGGCCTCTCTGCCCACTGCCGATAGCCAGCGCGTCTCTCTCTCCCTCTAACCTCGCAAGCATCCCCCCCACACGCTGACAGCCCCCGCTCTCACATGCTTGGGCCATAAACCTCCCTTTTAGCGCGACCCTGCCTCGGAGCCACATCCCGCACCCAGCCAACACCTCCCTCCACCCCTTTCATGATCAATACATCCTTTGATGAACCCCCCTATCCTCCTTGCCCGATTGTCCTGCTCGTTCCCAGACCACCACCTGGCCCTGCAGATGCAGTTTATTGCCCCCATACAGTAGGAAGCTTCTCTCTTCAAAGGATCTACAACTGATCAAAGCCCCCACCCCATGAGATCCGATCAACCGCACACATTCCGGGAACCGGCGGAAAGTCCAGCTGCGCGACAGTCATCACCTACTGAGATCGGGGTGGGGACTTCTACTGTAAATGTGTGTGGGAACGGGCTTGAAGCGGGGATTCCGAGGATGTCTTTCCATACTTCAAAGTATTTGCAGGAATGTACTACATGTAATAAACTGTAATAAAGACCATAAACCTGTGTATAAGAGGCCAGGCCTCAGAGATGCGGTTAGATCACCTTGAGAAGATACCCTGTTGTCTGATTTGACATGTTCTGCTCCGTCGGAATAAACTCCTGTTTCCTGCCTTCCAGTCTCCAGCGCCTGCCTCTTTGTTTGATAATTTCGAGTGGTATGAGAGGCGGCTAACGCCGGGCAATACTTAAAGGTTCTCGGTCGAAATCGGCCCTACCTTTCCACAATTGGCGTCCCAAACGTGGGGCCCATCAGCAACACGTGGATCCAGTGGGAGAGGTCTCGGCGACAGAGTGAACGACTGCAACGATCGGAAAGTGCACCTGCCCGATAGACCGTCTGGCAGCCGATCATCCGAACTTCACCGGTTCAGAACAGACCTCTCTCGAGTGATCTACGGTCCTGACTGGGAACCATCAGGAGTGCCACGACAGTTACGGAGAATAGAGGACAATCGGGCGCTAGAAGCAGAAGACGAGAAACTGTCCATGCGGTCCGGGTAAGGTCGTGTAGCACGACAAATTGCGAAACGATTGTTTGATTGTTTGAAAATACTAGTATTGCTCATTGATTGTTTTGAGATATTCTCTGTCTGCAAACGGGGAAGAACAGAGATATTCTCTCTTCCTTTGCAGATAGTGAAGGATAGGTAACGCAGACTTTTGTCCCCCCTTGCAATCTGTTTTGCCTATTTTTCTCCCCACTGATTGATTGATTGATTGTCCGAACATTGATTGTTCAAAGTAGGTTCTTTGAGATATTCTCTGTTTGCAAATAACGTAGAATAGAAATATTCTGTCTAGTCTTTGCAAATAGTGAAGGATAGGTAGTGCGGACCTTTGTCCCCCGTTGTAATCTGTCATGCCTATCTTCTCCCCACTGATTGGTAGTTGGTTCAGCCCGGACCGCTTATTAGAGATGAACCATCCAGCTCCACTGGAAGGCACCCCTAATAAAGATATGTTCATCAAGTATGGACTAGTCGCTGTAGCCTACAGCAAGCTATGGCACAAGTATACGAGAAAGGATCAGGAAAGTCAGTGGCCACTGATAGGATCCTTCGATGAAGATAAAATAAACGTACTGGAAACAGCCCTTCGAAACAATAAAACAACGCCCACTATGCTTGATAGTCTCGGCATGTGGGTCAAAGAAGCAGAACAACGAAAAAAGAGAAACGAAGTCAGATTAGAGAAAGAGCTACGAAAGCAGCTCACCTAGCTGCCAAAAAGTTAGAGGAAGAGATTAAGGAAAGAGAGGAAGCCAAACAGAAGCAAGAGTCTGAAACATCGAGCCAGTGTCCTGTTAGAGCACCCTCTACGCTCTACCCCGAGTAACCCTCGAAACAGCGAGCGAATGATGATCTATTACTAGGTCCTCCAATCATCTACATGCCCCCTCCATACGCCCCTTCCCAACCCTTAGCACAGCTCCCGCCGCCCCCAAGCACAGATGAGAATAATGCCAGGGCCTCGGTCTTCACGGCCTCCGCGCCGGCCGAACCCCTCGTACTCAGCGCAGCGCAAGCAGCAGCATTAGACAACCCTGAGACCCGAAAGAAAGATTCCACTAGGATGAACAGGTTGAGCAAGGATGAGCGAGCAGGGATCGATAAGGTAGTAAAGACACTAGTGGAACGGAAAGAGAGCGAGGAGTACGTAATGGATATGTGCAATTCATATGCTGATAGCAACCGACAACACTTTGTCGTACGATTTTGTTATCACACCCTCAATGCTTATGAGGACCGATACCGAGACAAAGGTCCGGAGAGCCTAACGACTCTGTATAGAAAAGTTGACATTGGGGATGAGGGCGAGTGTGATGTGACGGACCTCTTCACGCGTACGCAGGAAGTTTTCCGCCACCTCACTGAACAGAGGTTGGAAGCTAAAACTACGACTCCTGTAGCGACCGAACCTCGAATAGAACAAACTAATACAATGATGCCTATAAGGGAGGCCGCTCCTTACAGGGTTCCCCCACGAGGACAGGGAACGCATGATGACGTTAACCATCAAGATGCGAGAGGGAGGGTGGTGTATAACTGGGTCTACCAACCATGGGATCGACAAGATATCCTGACGTTCCGAAAATCCCTGCCTGATTTACGGAAGAACCCCACTGCCTTTTAAACTGAATTAGGTACAGCCATTAGGTTCGGGGATTATGACCCTAGCCGACATCGATTTGTTTTTCGGGTTATGTCTGCCAGCTGATGTGTGGAAGCAAATCCGGAAAGTTGACCACCTTGAACTGTTCGGACTGACCTGGTCACAACTCGATGGCATAGACAGACAATGAGAGCCTGGACAGAAACCGTTGAAATCCATTTTAGAACTCCCAGACAAGATCGTGCAGAAATTGAAAACCCTGATCCCAGAAAAGAAGGTGGACTGGTCGATAGTAACGGCCTGCCACCAGAAACCCCAGGAAGACGTATCAGAATACTTCTCCCGGTTTGAAACAGTGTTTTCCGATTACAGTGGCCAGGACATGACCACTGCAACCCGACATCATCTGTTTGTCCAGAACTATGTTAAAGGTCTGTCACAGGAGGTCTCTCAGAAACTACAGGCTAGCGAGAGTAGTTGGCCGGCCTCCAAGCCTGCGGCTATCCTTCAGATGGTGTGTAACAACAACAAGAGAGTCAGGGCTCAAAGGACACTCCTATACCCCAATTGAAATATAATTAACAACAAAGGAGTGACTAGAAAAGAAAATTTACAAGTGAAGTGAAATGTGGAAAAATAATTATTATTTTATATATTACCCTCACTCACCCGACTATTGGGTGACATGCTTCATCATTGGGTAGTTTTCACCGGGCAGGTAAAAGACCTATCTGGTGTGCTACAACACCTGCTTTTGCAGTGGAGCTGGATTCAATAAAAGCAGTGAATAAAGTGATAAAGTGATAAAGTTAAAAAAGGTGCGGACGCTGATCCAAACCAAACTTTAATAAAGATCGGCGTGAGCATCTGAATAAAAAAAGGGTGGGATGGATAATGTAGACCTTAAGTTTGAGTCGTATTATCCAAATCACTGGGTCGACATGTTTCTGCTCTTAAGGCCAAGTTGGCCGAGCTTTCATCAGGACCAAAAGATAAAGAACACTGGGCGGTATGCACTCTCTAAGGTGCACCCTAACCTCAGTGTTAACGTTAAGTGTTTTTTAACTCACGGTTCTTAGTACCGATTAAACCTGGGATTTCCAGGTGATAAGGATCTGTAGAGAAAGCAAGGAAAGAAGAACACATATGTACATTTCCATTAATGACATGTGTAAACATCATCCTTATACTTAAAAGTAGACCCACATGCACTCCACTTAGCCAAAGCGCCATTCCAAATGTGATTCTATCATTAAGTATTGCCGAGCCGGCATAATACTACTGACCCCAAAAGGTGCAAGTCAAAATGAGTCAGTTTCCTAGGAGGTATTTTGAGCCCATTAAGCTAGCTATTAGCACCCCCAATGAGTTCTTGTAACTTCAGGAAAAAACGGTGTATTGACATTGCAAAATCGCCAAAATATCATTTACGAAATAAACAAACACGACTTATGACCGAGTGCAAACAGCTAACTATGCAGCAGTACACTGAATGTACCGAGTGACGTCATCACACCCAACATTGTGGACCTATAGGCGCTACCAAAACATAGAGGAAAAGTATTCATATTTACATGAAACGGAGATTCCCCTCACATCATGGGCACAAGTGGTGGGGGTTTTCTTCACATCGGAGGAAACTAGAAGAGCGAGAAAGAAAACGCACAAGCCGTCTCAAAGTCTAAGCGCCAACACTGACTTCACTACATCTCATTATCGGCGTTTATCTAAAGCGGCAGCATTTTCCACTTACCAGCGCTCCGATGGCTCCCCGCGTGTGACCTAAAGGGTTCACAACCACTGCCCGAACGGTGACCAATGCCGAGGATCGACACGGCAAATATGCAACTGTCCCGATCACGTGGTTTAAAGTGACCAATCACCATACTTGGCTCTCGAAAGAGAACCACAAGTCGGGATTTAAAGGGATGGTCTTGTTCTAATTACAAACCTAACTTTATCGAGTCCCTTAGGAGGCACAAAACACACACAATACTGGTGCATGTAAGATGGTTGGACACAGCATGTTATTTATGGGAAATCATACTTTAATAAGCCCATCAGGATCATTTTTTAAAAAAGAAAAATAATAATAACGTTGGATCAGCTGTTGTATATTTTGATTGTGTGCTCGTGAGAGCATGTTCTGCAACAGTATGAGGCTCTCACTATATGTGCATATATAGAGGGCTGAAGGTGACATTGTAGTAGTGTGTAATACACAACCCACTATGTGCAGCTCATTTGGTCAACAAGGCCACCTGCTGAAGACTTAATTCAATTTTGGCTCTCTTTGTTGACACGAGGTTGGTATACAGAATAGCGTTGGTAAGGCAGATTTATCGATGCATCACTGTACCCCAAGGAATATTGTCATTAAGGCCATTCAAGTGGGTTGCCAGACGGTATACCCACCTCTGTTCTTTTTCGAATAGGGATTCATTAAGTCTGGTACCAGCCTCTATCTGCTCTACTACTGTCCACCTAACATCATTTGGAGTGTGATTGGCCTCAATGTAATGGGTTGTCAATTTAGTAGTGTTCTTTTTGCACCTAATGTTGCTACGGTGCTCGCCAATTCTCAGCTTTATGCGCCGTCATTCCTATGTAACGTAAGCCGCAAGGGCATGTGATGAGGTAAATTACGTTACAGGAATTACAATTGGTATGTTGACGTAAATGCCAAGTTTTTCCTGGTTCAAGAGTCAGAGTTCTACTTGAGGATGTCAAGTGACAGACACTGCACCCGCCACAGGGATGGTGACCCAGTACCGGGGGAAGACCCCAGTCATTCAGTACAGTGCTTTGTATGGGTACTGGGTGTGTGGGAGGTCGAGTATGTACTAGCGTGTCTCTTAGGCTTCTTGCTCTCCGGTAGGAGAAAAGGGGTTTGGTCCAGTTGTGATTGTTGCTCGTAAGAATTGACCAGTGTCTGTTTATGCATTTACTGACGCTGGTAGATAAGCAGTTATAAGTTGTTACACACGTCAGGGGAACCTCGTCTTCAGGGCGTCTTAGATTGTCCTCAATCAAGACATCTCTTGGTTGATTTTTTGCTCATTTACAGCTTTTTGCCAGAATTTTTTTCGGATAACCTCGTGTCTCAAGTTTCTGGGTCAGTTCTCCTGATTGGCTCTTAAAGTCTTTCATCTCGCTACAATTCCTTCTCAGGCGTAAATACTGCCCATATGGAAGGTTCTCTCCTAATGTGTGCAGGTGAAAACTGGTGAAATGTAAGAGATTATTTTTAGAACTGGGTTTTTGGTAATTCTTGGTTTGTAACCGATTGCCTTGTCTGGTGATGGTACTGTCAAGAAAAATCATTTCATTAGGGTGGTAGTTAGAAGTGAACCTGAGGTGTTCATTACAGGTGTTAATCCACGCCAGGAATTCCTTTAGCCTTGATTCAGGGCCACTCCAAATGACTAACACGTCGTCAATGTAACGGCGCCAAAACGTCACATTGACGGTGAATGGATTAGAGTCATGGAGGATGTACTTGCTCTCAAAATTGTGGACATAAAGTCCAGCCACACTAGGGGCAAAAGTACTCCCCATTGAGGTTCCGGTGGCTTGTAGATACAGATCTGTTTGGTATCTGAAAAAATTTCTTTTAAGGGCTAAAGTAGCACAATCGACTACAAAGGAAGGCGTGGTCTTGTGTGTCCATATCGAGTTAGTAAGGGAGTCTCTGATAACCCTGATGGTGTCATCCTGTGGGATGCATGTATATAAACTCTCTATGTCTAGAGAGATCAGGTAAACAGGTCCATCTGGCAACACTATTTCTTTCAGCATGGCCAATAGGCTCTTGGTGTCCCTCAGATAGGTGTTAGTCTGTTGGACGAGTGGTTTCAAAAAGAAATCACAATACTGGGACAAGGGTTCCAACAAAGATCCAATCCCGGAAACGATAGGACGTCCCGGTGGTAGTAATTTGTTTTTATGGGTCTTTGGTAGAATGTAAAAGTATGGTATAATACCTTCTGATTTGGTCAAAAAGTCGGCCTCATGTTTAGAGATGTAGTCGTTATGTTTCGCCTCTGACACCAATTCAAGGATTTCATCCCATAGGGCCTCTGTGGGATCCATATCTAGAAGAATATAGTTGGTTCTCTCACTTAGGAGGCGCCGGCATTTGGTGTCATAGGCCGCAGCGTCAAGTATCCCAGTCCCTCCCCCCTTGTCCGCTGGTTTAATTACGATCAAGGGATTTTGTTGTAGTGCTTGAAATTCAGTTGCCTTCATATTTTTGAAGGGGGTGGGTTCCTGTAGTTGTTCAACCTCATTGAATACTGCCTGTTCAAAGGCTAAGAGCTCTGGGGGTACCATGTGAGTGGGTGGAGTGAACGTAGATCTAGGGCAAAACCCAGTATCGTCTGTAGTAGTTTGTGATTCATCTACTATTCTGTTCTCAAAGAAACACTTAAGGCGTAGCTTCCGAAAAAATTCGGATAGCTCACAGTGGAGTTTGAAGCGGTCCAGGCGTGCAGTTGGAATAAATCCTAGACCCTTCTCCAATACTGCTGTTTCTTCAGGATTAAGAGTCACAGTTGATAAGTTTACAATTAAGCTCTCAGGTTGCTTGGGCCTGGGCGTTGTTCGGTTGTTTTGCTGCGGGTATTGTCTCCCACTGCTTCGTTGTTGGTCCAACGAACCTGATTGCCACCTCTTCTTTTGCCCCTGTTCCTTCTGCCCTGGCCTAAAAAAGGCTGTTGGTACATGTTTTGTGGGAATTGAGGGTATGCCAAATGAGGTGGGTTCCATCCCATCATAGGCGGAAAGGGTGACTGTTGAAAAGGTGGAGGGAAGTTACCCTGTTGTGGGAACGGATAGCATGACTGTGTGTTGTATGCTCTTCTTGGTCTCCACCTCCCCCTTTGTCTATTACTGTAACTGTCTGTACTGGAGCCACTGCTGTTGGAATCACTGTCACCACTATCTGTTTCATTGCGACTCGATGGTGTATATTCTGCGCTCGAGTAAGGGTATACTTTAGTGTATGACCATCGTTTCAAGTCTTTCTGCAATTTTTGTGTTTTAGATTGGGCTAGATTTTCTTTGTATTCTGTCACTTCTTTATTCAATTCGTCCAACTTTCTCTTATAACCAGTCAATGTGGTCTTAAAATGGTTTTTAGTCACCTGAATTTCTACAAGGAGTGCTTCTGAGAGTCTCAGAGATGTTTTCATGATCAGAATTGCCCAGTCACGAGTGCAGCGCCAGGCAATTTGGGCCCATTCCTTCCGGAACTGGGCGTCATCAAGGAATATCCGAGGGGCATTAGTTACTAATAATCCCTTAGGTGCTGCATTGTTTAGTAGATATTCCTTTAGTATAGTACCATGTAAGATCGTCCGAATACGGCTCCTTTTTTGTTCAGATAGTTTGTCCCATTCAGTTGTCTGGGATATAGTTGGTGCCACCTGGGGATCCGCAAAGAGAGATGGATCAGCCATAAGGGCATCTACTTCCTCCTTTGAATATGATAGGCCTACGTCCTCCATTATGCAGGGTGTGAGACTATATAGCACTGGGGTGGAGAATGAAGTCGTGAGTAAATACTCTCGCAGCTGCACGCTGCAGAAGATATGTAACAACAACAAGAGAGTCAGGGCTCAAAGGACACTCCTATACCCCAATTGAAATATAATTAACAACAAAGGAGTGACTAGAAAAGAAAATTTACAAGTGAAGTGAAATGTGGAAAAATAATAATTATTTTATATATTACCCTCACTCACCCGACTATTGGGTGACATGCTTCATCATTGGGTAGTTTTCACCGGGCAGGTAAAAGACCTATCTGGTGTGCTGCCTTAATGACAATATTCCTTGGGGTACAATGATGCATCAATAAATCTGCCTTACCAACGCTATTCTGTATACTAACCTCGTGTCAACAAAGAGAGCCAAAATTGAATTAAGTCTTCAGCAGGTGGCCTTGTTGACCAAATGAGCTGCACATAGTGGGTTGTGTATTACCCACTACTACAATGTCACCTTCAGCCCTCTATATATACACATATAGTGAGCGCCTATAGGTCCACAATGTTGGGTGTGATGATGTCACGCGGTACATTCAGTGTACTGCTGCATAGTTAGCTGTTTGCACTAGGTCATAAGTCGTGTTTGTTTATTTCGTAAATGATATTTTGGCGATTTTGCAATGTCAATACGCCGTTTTTTCCTGAAGTTACAAGAACTCATTGGGGGTGCTAATAGCTAGCTTAATGGGCTCAAAATACCTCCTAGGAAACTGACTCATTTTGACTTGCACCTTTTGGGGTCAGTAGTATTATGCCGGCTCGGCAATACTTAATGATAGAATCACATTTGGTATGGCGCTTTGGCTAAGTGGAGTGCATGTGGGTCTACTTTTAAGTATAAGGATGATGTTTACACATGTCATTAATAGAAATGTACATATGTGTTCTTCTTTCCTTGCTTTCTCTACAGATCCTTATCACCTGGAAATCCCAGGTTTAATCGGTACTAAGAACCGTGAGTTAAAAAACACTTAACGTTAACACTGAGGTTAGGGTGCACCTTAGAGAGGGCATACCGCCCAGCGTTCTTTCCCTTTTGGTCCTGATGAAAGCTCGGACGACTTGGCCTTAAGAGCAGAAACATGTCGACCCAGTGATTTGGATAATACGACTCAAACTTAAGGTCTACATTATCCATCCCACCCTTTTTTTATTCAGATGCTCACGCCGATCTTTATTAAAGTTTGGTTTGGATCAGCGTCCGCACCTTTTTTAACTTTATCACTTTATCACTTTATTCACTGCTTTTATTGAATCCAGCTCCACTGCAAATGCAGGTGTTGTAGCACACCAGATAGGTCTTTTACCTGCCCGGTGAAAACTACCCAATGATGAAGCATGTCACCCAATAGTCAGGTGAGTGAGGGTAATATATAAAATAATTATTATTTTTCCACATTTCACTTCACTTGTAAATTTTCTTTTCTAGTCACTCCTTTGTTGTTAGTTATATCCTTCAGATGGCCCAGTATTATGAACATCAGAAGAACGAGAAAGATAGGGCGACTGAGAAAAAGAAAAAGGACCTGAAAGAAAGGGTGATGATTGCACAGTTACAAGGGGTGACTATAGGAAGAGAGCAGTACAAGGGAAATTACCAGTCGAATGCTCCTAGAAATCCACCCCCTAAAGACCATACGCCCGCTCCCTACGCTGGACGTAAAGATATTGACGAGAACCAGTGTGCATTTTGCAAGGGATTCGGCCATTGGAAATCCCAGTGTCCGGTCCTGTTAGAAATGAACAAGAATAGGGACACACGGGATGTAGCGGGTGGGCCTAGAAATAGAGTACAGGGACGAGGGTCCACGAACGATACCAATAACGACAGGCCAGGCAGACCGAACACATTTGACCGTCCCCAAAAGAACCAGTACCAACAGTCTGACTGCGACGACACCCACGCCTTCGCATAGGACTGCCAAGGGCAAGGGAAGGATCCAGTCGAGCTCTATGGTGACCAGCAAGGTCCTTATGTCACCGCTAAGGTCCTGGGTACGAAGTCTCCATTTTTGGTAGACACTGGCGCAAAACGTAGTCCGTTATCTAAACGACTGATTCCAAGGGCACCCTTGTCTGGCTCACAAATAACATCGATAGGTTTCGATGGAACGCCCTCCACTAATCCCTTGTCTACACCGATCTCCTTTGACTTGGAAAATAACACCACTGACACAACGTTTTTACTCTCATCCACCACCCCTGATGCCATTATGGGACTTGACTTACTGAAGCATTTCCGAGCTACAATTAGGTGTTCACAAGACGGAGTTCGAGTCTTTTTGTATGATAACCCGACTCTGCTCAGACTTTGTCCCTCCCGACGCATGTTTTCCATCTCTGATGCTGACTTGTCCCTACTTGACACTCTACCTCCATATCTGTGGGCCAAGACTGACTCTGACGTAGGACGCATGATGATCCACCCAGTGCACATAACTGTTCGACAAGACGCAATACTCCCAAAACTTCCACAATATCGGATATCGTCCGAGGGCGAGAAGGCATTGGTAAAGATTATCCAGTCCCTGATAGATGCAGGAGTGGTAGAGGAAGTAGTTAGCAATGTTTGCAACAGCCCTATCCTACCCATTATCAAGAAGCAGGGTGAGGGAGATGAGAAAGCGTACCGCTTCATCATCGACCTACGAGAGGTCAACAAGGTAGTTGTACCTCAGTAGCCCGTAGTCTCAGACATCACCACTTTTCTGACTCTAATTCCTTCCACTGCCACCACCTTCACTGTCATTGAACTCAAGAACGCTTTCTTCACTATCCCCATTTACCCAGACAGCCAATACCTCTTCAGCTTCACCTTAAAAGCCCGCTCATATAGATTTTGTCGAGCACCCCAAGGCTACACTGAAAGTCCCAGCATCTATAGCCAGGCCCTCAAGAGACAACTGGACGCAGTCCAGTTACGAGATGAAGTGGTGTTGATACAGTACGTCGATGATATCCTTTTGGCGGCCGACACCACTCCACTTGCAGTCACAGCCACCATCCAACTCCTGCACTTCCTTGCGGAAAATGGCCACAAGGTCTCCAAGAAGAAGTTGCAATTCTGCCAGCCCCAGGTCACTTATCTAGGCCACCTCTTGTCCAAAGACGGGAGAAAGCTTACACCCGATCGAATTCAGACCATTCTCAAAACTCCTGTCCCTAAAACACAGTCCGCTCCCTGCTAGGCCTCACCTCCTTCTTCCGACAGTGGTTGCCAAATTTCAGCCTCATTGTAAAACCACTGCTTTCCCTGCTGGCTAAAGATGTCCCCTTCACGCTCCTTTGGACCCCTGAATGCCAATCCTCCTTCAAAGAACTACGAGATGCCCTCTGCCCCCGTCCTAGGAACACCCGATTACACAAAGCCCTTCTCCCTCTACACTCACGAAATGGAGGGGTGCGCTTTGTCTGTCCTGACTCAGTCCATCGGCCCCAAGCAACGCCCATGCGCTTACTTCTCTGCCACTCTATACCCCGTAGCCAGAGCTTTGCCTGCCTTCCTTCGAGCTGTAGCTGCCGCTGCTGTCTCTATCCGACAAAGTGAGGGGATCGTGCTCTCGAACTCCCTCACGGTGTTAGTACCCCATGCGGTCGACACCCTCCTGAACCAGACTAAGATGCAACATCTGACTAGTGCACAACTGACTGGGTACGAACTGACTCTGCTTGCACCCCACATTACACTGAAAAGATGCACCAAGCTGAATCCGGCCACTTTGTTGCCTCTACCTGAGAACGACCCCAATGTGTCCCCTATACATGACTGTGTGACACTCACGGACGAACAGACTAGGAGTAGGGTTGACCTCCGAGACACTGCCTTCCCAGACCCTGACGGAGAACTGTGGGTGGATGGCTCTTGCATCAAACTCCCCGACGGCACCACCTCAGCTGCTTATGCTGTTACCACAGCCCGAACTGTAGTAGAGACCGCCCGCATCACACAACGATCTGCACAGGCAGCAGAACTGATTGCCCTCACACGAGCATGTATCCTAGCAGCAGGGACGACAGCAAATATATACACGGACAGCCAGTATGCCTTCGGGGTGGTTCATCATTTCGGGCTCCTGTGGAAGGAGAGGGGATTCCTGACCTCACACGGCACACCCATCCTACATGGAGATCTAGTCTCCGCTCTGAATGAAGCAGTCCTCCTTCCCAAGCAACTTGCTGTAATCAAATGCCAGGCACACAAAAAGGTGACAGACATCATTGGGCAGGGGAATGCACTGGCCGACATCACTGCCCGGACCACAGCTGAGAATAGGACGACAACACGCATGTACGTGACTAGGTCACAATCAGAAAAATGGATGGACGCTAGAGAGACTATTAGGGACATCCAGATGGCCAGCTCACCACAGGAATTGACTGAATGGGCACAGGTGGGACTGAAAGACGATGAAGGCTGCTGGCGGACAAAAGACACGAACAAATGGCTGCTACCCAACTCGTACCTGATCCCCATACTGACCAATGCACACTCTCCTGCACACATAGGATCTGCCCCTATGGCCGAACTTGTCTCCAAAGTTTGGCACAATGACAAGATTACAGACTCAGCTAAACGTCTGGTCCAACAATGTCTGATATGCCTGCAACACAACCCTGGGAAAGGAACAGTAGTACCCTGGGGAGGGTTTGGGGTCCCCAATCATCCATTTGAAGTCCTACAGATGGACTACAGCCAACTCGAAAGATGCCAAGGCCTGAAATACGTACTTGTTGTCGTGTGCGCATTTAGCAAGTGGGTGGAAGCCTATCCAGCTCGCGACAACACTGCCATTGCCACTGCAAAGGTACTACTGAAAGAATTCTTCCCTCGCTACGGCCTTTGTCGAATTTTGTTGAGCTACAATGGCCCCCACTTCGTAGCCGAGGTTATCCAACTCATCCTAAAGGGGTTGGGTGTAAAACAAAAATTCCACGCAGTCTCCCACCCCCAATCTGCTGGACTAGTTGAGCGACATAATGCCACACTGAAGCTCAAACTAGCTAAGATAGTGGCTACCACGGGACTGAAATGGCCAGACGCCCTCCCACTGGCATTGCTATCAATGCGTTCCACCCCCACCAAATACCATTTGACCCCTTACGAAGTCGTTTTCGGCCGACCAATGAGCATTTGGTCCGCACCGAAACCGACATCCATTCACGACGTCCCGGACGTCCTAATGTCTGACTATTTGTACAATCTGACTAAGACACTGTCTGTTATCCTCCAACAGGTGCTGCATGCCATTCCTGATGCTTCCAGGGGCCCCGGGCACGACATCCAACCCGGTGACTATGTATTAGTCAGGAATTTCCAGCGTGCAAAGAGTCTGGAACCTCGGTGGACGGGCCCCTGGCAAGTCTTGATCACCACCCGTACAGCTCTTCGAGTGGAAGGAAAACGGAACTGGCTGCATGCGCACCACTGCAAAAAGATCTCAACCCTGACGACGACTGAAGACGTGGCCACCCAAGAAGAGCTCCTGAACAAAGATCGACCATCCCTGAGCTGTTACCCTGATAAAGAGACACTTGAACTAGCAGAATTCCCCGATCCCACTGTGCCATCCAGAGAAGGGTATAACCTGCGACAAAAGGAGGGAGCTTCGGCTAAGTAGACCACTGACTAAGTTAGAATTCTCAGAGCGGTGGCCTAACACTACTAAGGCTACCAGGAGAGAAGCCAAACAAAGTTTGTGGTTCTGCCCGCTACCGAGCCCCTTGAAGGTGATGGAAGCACCCGATATGAAGATGATGGAAACCCCCGACACGAAGATGATGGAAGCAACCGGACATCCGAAGACCCACTTCAGGAACCCAAAGACTGACAAAATACACAGCTCAAAGACTATTGCTCTCTTTATCGCCCTTCTCTTTTGCCTCCTCCTCATGACCACCCTCTGGATCGTGGAAGATAGCACACCAGCTCATAAGACATTTCTAACCACTGCACAGCCTACTACAATGAAAGAACACTACCTGGTCTCTCTTTCACCACAACTCAGAGAAAGACGTAAGGAGTTTTGGAACAACTCCTTCGTGCAGTTACTGCACCAACACAACCTTGCCGCCAATGCCACAAACTGCTGGATCTGTGGGTTGTTACCCCACGCCACAGGAGATTCCATCCCCTTCATCCCTTCACCTCTCTCTGTTCACGGTTCCTGTCTCGCTTGGCTGATTCTCCTGCAAGAGAGTTACAGAGATAATGCCACATCCAGCAGAACTATGGCACACTTTTATCATGGGGTCTGGCAGAACAAAACAGGAAAAACTGCTGCCCCCTTTTGCCCTCTGACATCCAACGACTCTATTCATATGGACATCCCTGCCAAAGAACGGATTGAGATGCAGGTGTTCAACAACCCAGCCAGACCCACCTTCTCTTACCTCCGGAAACGTACAGCTGCCACCCTGACTGTGGCCCTATCTGTCGTCAATGTCTTGGGCCTTGTATGCATCGAAGGCCTTGGGACACAACTGGTAGGCCACAGCGCTTGCCGCATCACCAGAACTTTGGACTCAACTGATCCACCCTCTTTTGTCACTTCTCCGAATATGTACTTTGTTTGTGGTACAAAATCCTACACCTGGCTCCCCAAAGGCTGGGGGGGTACCTGTTACATTGCCTTCATCCTTCCTCCAACCTATGTGGCTCCAGCAAACCATCACCGACAAAAGCGAGCAAAAGACATTGAGCAAGCCGACTCCACCGGAGCACAGTTCATGGACGCAATGAAGGGACTTGTTCCACTCTGGGGTCCGATGGCGAACAGCCGTGCCATCCGACATTTGACCCAGGCAGTTGAAACGATAATAAACATTACAGCTGGTATCCTCACAAACAATACAGCCGAGCTTCAGGCAGTCTTGTTCTAGATGTGGTTCTAGCGGATCATGGAGGAGCATGCCGTATTATTGAGTCCAGCTGTTGCACCTACATACCGGACAATTCACCCTCAGTGTACAAAGCCATTGAACACCTCCACAGACTTTCCTCAGAAGTTCATCAGGAACAAGAAGAATGGTCGCTCGGGAGTTGGTTCTGGAGTACTATAAAAGACTGGGGGTGGAGGTTGTTTATGATCATATTAATACTGATTGTTGTAATATGTGGATTCTGCCTGGGTGTTCAATGCTTGCCACACCTGTACTCACTTTGCTCTAACTGTATCTGCCCCAAGACTTTGGACTTTGAAGCCGAACGCATGAGAGCTATGTACGAAGTAGAAGTCCGGAATATAATGGGGGTAGACATAGATTGACAAGCTGGCTAAATATGTTGAAAAGGGAGGACTGTTAAAATCTAGTTTGTGACATCAACATTATCGGCGCCATCTTGTCCCTTTTCAGGCTCATGTGTGCGCGTAAATAGCAGCCATTTTAATACCATGGCCTCTCTACCCACTGCCGATAGCCAGCGCATCTCTCTCTCCCTCTAACCTCGCAAGCACCCCCCTGCACGCTGACAGCCCCCGCTCTCACATGCTTGGGCCATAAACCTCCCTTTTAGCGCGACCCTGCCTCGAAGCCACATCCCGTACCCAGCCAACACCTCTCTCCACCCCTTTCATGATCAATACATCCTTTGATGACCCCCTATCCTCTGTGTCCGATTGTCCTGCTCGTTCCCAGACCACCACCTGGCCCTGCAGATGCAGTTTATTGCCCCCATACAGTAGGATTCAGAAAAGGGGGTGGTGATGGACAGAGTATCTGAATTAAACAGAACACTCATACCCAGTCAACAGATCAGGGCTTGATCCATCACTGTTTTTTAGCTCACTGCACCATCCCAGCTCAGAACCTGGCTACATGCAAATTAGTCTGTCCCTGGCCCAGTGCATCATGGGAACAGGGCAGACCAAACTACCAAGCCAATTCTTATACTGGGAAGGAAACAAGCTTCCGGGGACCGGTTTCTGGCATTACAGCCGTCTTCGGCCCAGCTTGCTTGAATCCTGATGGTGCAATGAGCAAGGGACTCACATCTGAGGATACCCTTCCACGCTTATGGTGGACAAAACGATTCAGAAAAGGGGGTGGTGATGGACAGAGTATCTGAATTAAACAGAACACTCATACCCAGTCAACAGATCAGGGCTTAATCCATCACCGTTTTTTAGCTCACTGCACCATCCCAGCTCAGAACCTGGCTACATGCAAATTAGTCTGTCCCTGGCCCAGTGCATCATGGGAACAGGGCAGACCAAACTACCAAGCCAATTCTTATACTGGGAAGGAAACAAGCTTCCGGGGACCGGTTTCTGGCATTACAACCGTCTTCGGCCCGGCTTGCTTGAATCCTGATGGTGCAATGAGCAAGGGACTCACATCTGAGTATACCCTTCCACGCTTATGGTGGACAAAACGATTCAGAAAAGGGGGTGGTGATGGACAGAGTATCTGAATTAAACAGAACACTCATACCCAGTCAACAGATCAGGGCTTGATCCATCACCGTTTTTTAGCTCACTGCACCATCCCAGCTCAGAACCTGGCTACATGCAAATTAGTCTGTCCCTGGCCCAGTGCATCATGGGAACAGGGCAGACCAAACTACCAAGCCGATTCTTATACTGGGAAGGAAACAAGCTTCCGGGGACCGGTTTCTGGCATTACAGCCGTCTTCGGCCCGGCTTGCTTGAATCCTGATGGTGCATTGAGCAAGGGACTCACATCTGAGTATACCCTTCCACGCTTATGGTGGACAAAACGATTCAGAAAAGGGGGTGGTGATGGACAGAGTATCTGAATTAAACAGAACACTCATACCCAGTCAACAGATCGGGGCTTGATCCATCACCGTTTTTTAGCTCACTGCACCATCCCAGCTCAGAACCTGGCTACATGCAAATTAGTCTGTCCCTGGCCCAGTGCATCATGGGAACAGGGCAGACCAAACTACCAAGCCAATTCTTATACTGGGAAGGAAACAAGCTTCCGGGGACCGGTTTCTGGCATTACAGCCGTCTTCGGCCCGGCTTGCTTGAATCCTGATGGTGCAATGAGCAAGGGACTCACATCTGAGTATACCCTTCCACGCTTATGGTGGACAAAACGATTCAGAAAAGGGGATGGTGATGGACAGAGTATCTGAATTAAACAGAACACTCATACCCAGCCAACAGATCAGGGCTTGATCCATCACCGTTTTTTAGCTCACTGCACCATCCCAGCTCAGAACCTGGCTACATGCAAATTAGTCTGTCCCTGGCCCAGTGCATCATGGGAACAGGGCAGACCAAACTACCAAGCCAATTCTTATACTGGGAAGGAAACAAGCTTCCGGGGACCGGTTTCTGGCATTACAGCCGTCTTCGGCCCGGCTTGCTTGAATCCTGATGGTGCAATGAGCAAGGGACTCACATCTGAGTATACCCTTTCACGCTTATGGTGGACAAAACGATTCAGAAAAGGGGGTGGTGATGGACAGAGTATCTGAATTAAACAGAACACTCATACCCAGTCAACAGATCAGGGCTTGATCCATCACCGTTTTTTAGCTCACTGCACCATCCCAGCTCAGAACCTGGCTCCATGCAAATTAGTCTGTCCCTGGCCCAGTGCATCATGGGAACAGGGCAGACCAAACTACCAAGCCAATTCTTATACTGGGAAGGAAACAAGCTTCCGGGGACCGGTTTCTGGCATTACAGTGTCTTCGGCCCGGCTTGCTTGAATCCTGATGGTGCAATGAGCAAGGGACTCACATCTGAGTATACCCTTCCACGCTTATGGTGGACAAAACGATTCAGAAAAGGGGGTGGTGATGGACAGAGTATCTGAATTAAACAGAACACTCATACCCAGCCAACAGATCAGGGCTTGATCCATCATTGTTTTTTAGCTCACTGCACCATCCCAGCTCAGAACCTGGCTACATGCAAATTAGTCTGTCCCTGGCCCAGTGCATCATGGGAAGAGGGCAGACCAAACTACCAAGCCAATTCTTATACTGGGAAGGAAACAAGCTTCCGGGGACCGGTTTCTGGCATTACAGCCGTCTTCGGCCCGGCTTGCTTGAATCCTGATGGTGCAATGAGCAAGGGACTCACATCTGAGTATACCCTTCCACGCTTATGGTGGACAAAACGATTCAGAAAAGGGGGTGGTGATGGACAGAGTATCTGAATTAAACAGAACACTCATACCCATTCAACAGATCAGGGCTTGATCCATCACCGTTTTTTAGCTCACTATACCATCCCAGCTCAGAACCTGGCTACATGCAAATTAGTCTGTCCCTGGCCCAGTGCATCATGGGAACAGGGCAGACCAAACTACCAAGCCAATTCTTATACTGGGACGGAAACAAGCTTCCGGGGACTGGTTTCTGGCATTAAAGCCGTCTTCGGCCCGGCTTGCTTGAATCCTGATGGTGCAATGAGCCAGGGACTCACATCTGAGTATACCCTTCCATGCTTATGGTGGACAAAACGATTCAGAAAAGGGGGTGGTGATGGACAGAGTATCTGAATTAAACAGAACACTCATACCCAGTCAACATATCAGGGCTTGATCCATCACCGTTTTTTAGCTCACTGCACCATCCCAGCTCAGAACCTGGCTACATGCAAATTAGTTTGTCCCTGGCCCAGTGCATCATGGGAACAGGGCAGACCAAACTACTAAGCCAATTCTTATACTGGGAAGGAAACAAGCTTCCGGGGACTGGTTTCTGGCATTACAGCCGCCTTCGGCCCGGCTTGCTTGAATCCTGATGGTGCAATGAGCAAGGGACTCACATCTGAGTATACCCTTCCACGCTTATGGTGGACAAAACGAAAAAAACAGTAGGAAGCTTCTCTCTTCAAAGGATCTACAACTGATTAAAGCCCCCACCCCATGAGATCCGATCAACCGCACACATTCCGGCAACCGGCGGAATGTCCAGCTGCGCGACAGTCATCACCTTCTGAGATCGGGGTGGGGACTTCCACTGTAAATGTGTATGGGAACGGGCTTGAAGCGGGGATTCCGAGGATGTCTTTCCATACTTCAAAGTATTTGCAGGAATGTGCCACATGTAATAAACTGTAATAAAGACCATAAACCTGTGTATAAGAGACCAGGCCTCAGAGATGCGGTTAGAGCACCTCGAGAAGATACCCTGTTGTCTGATTTGACGTGTTCTGCTCCGTCAGAATAATCTCCTGTTTCCTGCCTTCCAGTCTCCAGCGCCTGCCTCTTTGTTTGATAATTTCGAGTGGTTTGAGAGGCGGCTAACGCCGGGCAATACTTAAAGGTTCTCGGTCAAAATCGGCCCTACCTTTCAACATTATAAAACACAAACTTATTTGCTGTATTGGCTATATCAGTGCATTTTTTTATTATATTTTTCACCACTACTCCAAATGCATTCTTAGCGCCATATTACACATTATCAGGGGGAACTATTTTGCACCTTTTCTGCTAGAGCAACAACCAACGTTCTTATTTTGTCTACTGTACAAAAACAAAAAAGTTTATTTTGTTCCTGCAAAAAAAACAACCTAAAGTTAAAAGGTGCAAAATAGCACACCATAGGGTATGAGTGCCTTAGTGTGAAATATTCCTTTGGTGTATAACAGCACAGACAAAATAAATCCACCGCATGTAGTTTAAGTAAACCAATAGCAACTTGTTCCTATTCATTTGGCTTCCTTCTGAAGTGTTCGTTACGCCTTCAGAGACTGGTGCGTCGTGGGATTCTTTCTAAAAAAAACACCTATATTAGTAAAAATAATATGGTTACGCCAGCATCCAACACAGACACAAAGCGCCTGGTAGTAACATGCTTTTCAAAAATGTAAAATTAGACATTGTTTAGTAAGAGCTTTTATTTGGAAGCCTGGCAACCACATTAAAGGAACACCGTATTCCAGTGCCAAGCCTCTGCTGGCAATTCAAGATCTTTTAACAACGAAAGCAAACAGTGTTTCCCCTGAAGGTAGACTTAGTGACTGGCGTAGAAAGCAAATGAAGGAACAAGCAAAACCGAGTCGCTCGCAATTATCTCTTGTAACCCGTCATGGGGCATTTCACATTATGGCATGTGCCGATAGAAGAGGTTGTAAATGGCGAAAATAAAGTCCGCAGGTTGTCTAACGAGTAAAGCCCTTTTATACAAGGCCACACGTGCATTTTTTTTCCTCGATCCATTTGTACTCGATAAATGAGCCCCGGGATTCGATCACTGTTATTTCTGCAAGGCTTATCGTGAGTGACCTCAACTTGGAGCCCTAATCGGCTAATCCACAAAATGAAAAAGGCTCCGCCTCCGCCTCCCTTGATAATGATATGGTAGTAAAAAAAGCTGTAAATGTGGTGCAGCGCACCCCTCCTATATCTCGCTTCTCAGGGGCACTGCACATGCTGCACTTTTTATTATAGCAACACTTCTGAACCAAAATATTAGGTTGGACACTCACACTACTACTCAATCTTGTTGTTAACTGTATGCACTACTGTGGCCTTACCTGGTGGTACTAACTACTAGTAGTGTAGTGTACTGCAGACCACGTGCGTTACGATACAGCAACAACACAGTCAGGCACAGTGACAGCACAGGAAAAAGTAGTGACGGTCGGTGAGGCGCCTCAGGCAGCGGGAGTCACGATCTGACTGCTGCCTGCACACGAGGCGAGTCCCAGGCTACACAGAGATAGAGTAGAACCGATCAACCGATGTCACAGCGCCGCGAGCGTCCCGAAATGGCCAATCACTGCATGACTGCACATGAAGTCACACAGTGATTGGCCATTATGCAGTGCAGCTGAGCAGTGTGCCACCACCCACAAGCGGCATCCAATAATGGATTGCCTGCCCTGCTGCGCGGTGGACCGGCCAATCCTGGTGCTGCATGCAGCGCCAGGATTGGCTAGGGGGGCACACTGACTGCTCGCCCAGTCTCCCTTTGTAACGCCGGGGGCTGCGGCCCAGTTAAACCAGCACCCCCCTGGTCGCTCTCTCTAAGGAGATCTTTATTATGCGCATGCTCGGGCTAGTTTCAGCCCCAAGCTTCACTTGCGCACTACAGGTACTGTCTGCTGCTGCAGCTGAGTGAGTGTGTGGATTGTCACTCAAGCTGCAGCATTCCAGCCCCCCTGCGCGCAGCGCACTCCGGATAAGTCGGGTGCTGGCCGGATTCCCGGCGGCGGCGGGCGGGTAGCGCAGCAGCGCCGCTTATTAAATTCATCAGGATTATTTAATTTGCTGTTGCATTGCAATATTTTCAGTGTGCAATATTTTCAGTGTCCTTGCAGCCGCGATGGTGGGTCCATGTGGCTAGTGGGGCTACGCCCCAATGGACGCACTGCGGCTGGAAAAGGTGAACTGAAATTCTAAAAAAAAAAACAACAAAAAAACACCCATCCCCCCCCCCCCCCCCCTTCCCTTCCCCTCCCCACACACACACACACACACACACACGGGAAAGCACTGACATTTTCCAGAACTCTTAGGAGTGCAACTGCTCGGATGCTTCCACATTCCCCAAATTTGCTCTGCCTTTGCATGCCAGTGCCACCCATACAAAAAAAACTGCCTAGTTGGATCACAGTTCAGACTACAAGCCATCATCTTACGGACATCTGCACAGTCCCCTGTCCCTTCAAGGAAGTGCTCAGCCCCGCAGCTGCAGAAGACATTCCTAAATGAATACCAACAAGTCAAATGAACAGACTGGAGGCACACCTCATTCAACAACCAGAGCGGAAGTGAAGAACGACGGGCATGCCCTGGTCCCGAGGTGCCAACAAACATTGGGTCCTGTAGGCGCCTGTAGAACCAACCTAAGCCCTCTGTTTGTAGTGAGTGCTGCTTTAAAGGACATTTCGCTAATTCTAGTCATGGGAGTTTACATCTCTCCCCCCATGACCCCCCCCCCCCCCACACACACACACACAGCCTGCTTGGTCATGTGAACATAGCAAATCGGTCCATCAGCCTTGGCTCTGCAGGCTGAATGCAGCTGATCCTAATGATAAGGAGCAGTAGTTCTTACAAGCCGCCTGCAGCATTGTGAGGCAGATCACACGCTATGGAAGGGCTTGGCATTCTCAGACTCCTTTGAAAAGAGTGATTCTGTAACTTTGTTAGTAGTGTTTTGATAGATGATCAAGTGGAGCTGCTGTTTCCAGTTATGTTCTCAGTCTGTGCTTTGGAACAGTATCTGTTTTTACATTTATGCTTAAATGATTTATAGATCTGATTGAAACGCAATAAATGAATGATTGCCAAACGGACAAACAGCAAACTGGCAGAATGACCAGCCCGACCCTGGGAAGACGTCATGGAGAAATAACACATGATAGGAGGATTGATGTGCCGACCGCTGGCGGGTGCTATCGGTTCTGAAGGTTTTGGCTCTGTTTTGACGTGTTGTGGGAGGATATAAACCTGTCTCCTTGATAAGGAGGGGAACTAAGTAGCAAGTGAGTCCAAATCACAGAGCATATGAATAACCAGGGTAAAGGTTTTACTCTGATCCTACACCAAGGTCCAGGCTTTTATTTTTTGATGAAGGGTCAGCTATCAGACCACTACGTGGAGCTCCTTGGGGCTCTACTCACCGATAAGTGCATCAAAAATCAGTATGCCATCGATACACAACTCTACTTGAAAGTCTCCTGCACTCCGGACATCTAACTTGTGAAACACGTCTTGCACCTCGTATATACCTGAACATCCACCAACTTCCTGGAACTTAACCTCACCACAACAGAATTCCTGTTATTTGCCAAGAACATTCAGCAAGAAGTAGTACCTCCAAACCAGTCTCAGTTTCATGAATTTTGACGTCTCGAAATCAGATGTTTATAAAATGGCAGGTCACTTGGATTCATCCTGGACACCGACCTGTCCCTCAAGGAACACATTGCCAAGAAAAAAAGATGGACTGGTAGTAACTGTAGAAAGTGAAGCTGTCCCTCACAAAAAACAAAGTCAGACCTGCAGTCATATCCTCGTACTCCTGCACCTGGATGGTGACCCCCCTAATGAGCATCCTCCCTGCCTGAGGAAATATGTACCTCATCAACCCCATCCTAATGGAACTCCATTGACGCCCATTTCATTTTCAAAACCAGCTGCATCATTTACATCACGTCCATCACTCCCACCTACCTGGCTGACAAGTTCTTAATAAAAGGTCATTGCCCACAGTCAGGACAGGATCAGACTGGAGTTAAAAACTGCCAAAAAGGGAAAAAACAAATCAACTTTTTTTTGTCTACTAGGAACGCCCTAAATCCATATCTAATTTATGAAAGAGTTGAAGGCATACCACTTTAAAGAAAATAGCTTTATTGTTACTATTGAGCCTGTACAGCCCTCCGCAGCCTTTGGCTAGGTTTATGGTATAGGAACAAATACATAGATACAGTCTCCAATCGCAGAGCACTACATTTAATTTCTGGTGCACCCCAATTACTGGCACCAGTTAGTATCAATTTCACTTTCTTTTCTGGAACTGTTTTAGTATCCTGATGTCCTTTGTACTTCATAATTTTTTTCAATGAGTGAGTTGTGGAAAAAATACAATATTTTATGTGCTAGGTTGTATTTTCACCCTGTCAGCTTTCCTTTTGGAGAAGAACCATCTCACATATACAATATCTACACCTATTTAAGGCAAAGCAATAATCACATACTCATTTTTCTCCAGACATGGTCCCAGTGACATTTTGAACAAAAGCTCACTCTTCTTTTCAATGCAGATACTTGCTCTCTCTAAAGAAGAAGAATACACTAGAGCCTATATCATAGGGCATGCTACCCTGGTCTGTGACATGGTGCTCTTATAACTTGTTGCTCTAGGCGAAGACAGGGTTGCAGCATCCTTTCACAATGTGGTACTCCCAGCGCTGCCACCAACTCACAGTAGCCTTGGGGGAATGCATTAGTGAAAGGCAGATAGGATGTCTAAGCCCGCTGGTCCATGTTTCACTGTAAAGGCAACGACCTGGCATGCATTTCTAAAGTGGGCACAGATCCCCCTGCAGGGCATTTCAGGGAGTGACTGCACCTGCCAGTAGAGGAATGTTTAGTGGGTTCACAGGAACCCTTTTTTCCATATTCAAGGGGCGTTGTCCTGTGCACATCGACTGTGCACCACCTCTTTGTGGTCTACTGTCAGTGCATTCCCTGATGGCATCTTTGGTCCTCCCTCTTATAATATGCTGTGGGCCTGTAGGCAGAACGTGCCCTCATCTGCATGCAACAACTTCACTATGAAAATGAGGGAAAGCTATTTTGAAATTATCGAGGTGCTACATGTGGGTCACTTATTGATTCCTCAGACCACGAGAGGATATGGATGCAATGTTTCTTTATTCTCCCTTCTGTTCTTGTTTTTTAACCTGATGGTTCTAGCATCTTGAGCTGCACTCAGTATAGCGCTCTGAAGAAGGTGCTATTATCCACCTAAATGTATGCTTCACACAGAAACGCGAGTCAGGCGCAAGTTCCCTTGTTGTTTGGTCTATGACTATTGAAATATATATCCCTCTGTATAGATGGACCAGACTACTGACGTATTGCAGTATTAGGAGAAAATAACTATAGAGCTCCTTTCACTCAATAGGATATTGACCAATAGATCATGTATTCCAGTATATGTGGAATATGCAAACAATGTTTTTAATTCCCGGTATGTATGCTGTTTTGGTATGAGTGGGTAGGAGTGATATTTACGACCAATACTTAGTAATTGTGTATTTTGGTCGTTTTTGTATTTGTTGGGGAGTGAACCAATTAGTCTATGTATACAAATGGAGAAATGGATATAATAATAGAATAATAAAAATACAAACTATATTAATCTGATTCATGATTAAATATATTTGCGAGCAAAATACTACCTCTGCTTTTGATCAATAAAATATTTTAATAATAACAAAAATATATATATATATTTGCGAGCTAAGCCTACTTTGTAATAGTTTGGAGAAGCATTGGATGTTTGTCCTTGTTTGATTTTCTGATTTCTCCTGGTTTACTTCTCCATATTATCTCTTGTTCAGGGGGCCCTCTTGCGCTTAATTAAGGTTGTGAACATGTGCCTGAACATATTTCTCCTAGGGATGAAACCTTTCTGGTCATGGTGAACCAAATTGGGGAGGTATGGTAGAACCTTAGTTCAGGGGTTTGGAATTTAATAAGATATCTAATTGGGGCAGGTTGCTTCATAAATCTACTTGTCCTGTAACAAAATCCACTTGCCACGTTGGTGCCATGTAGTGCAGCAACAAATTATGGCTGCAATCTTATTATATAAGAGCTCTGATATAGTCTCTCTGATTATCCCAGGGCTCATACCATAGTAGTGTGTGAATACCAGCAATCCCCTTCTGTTGCCACTTTTCCGCAGATCTACATACTGGGGCTGAAGGTAGTGGTAAGCAAGAATTCCAGGGTTAGAATGCCCTTTTCAGTCTGTGGGAACCAACTAACTTGCATGTTTTAAGGGTTTTTAACAACTCTTCTCTAATCTTTTCCCATACTTAGAAATGTTAGAAATGTATTTGTGACTATGGCAGATGTACCTTCTCCCAGAGTAGGGAAAAAAGTGGTTGGAGGGAAAGTGAACTTGCGAACACTGAGCTTTAAGCATGAACAAAGCTACACATGCAAGTTTGCTCATGCTAAAATGAAGTTCACAGATATTTTCTAAGAGTACTATTTCTTGTCCTACTTCTGTAAATTATTGGGAAGTCACAAAAGCTGTATAGGTGCACTTAATGCAAGGACATATACCATGGGTGCACATTTGAGACTTTATTTAATAATTGGGTCCCTAATTTGGTCTGGCGTTGACTGTGACCTTTTGTGTTTATTAAAATTCTGTCTCTGTATCGGCTGGCTTCGCTGTGAGTGATAGCATTCTGCTCTTTCACAAGGAGCTTATCGGCACATAAAGTAGTTTTGTTCAGTGCCAGTAACTACTGTGGTAGTGTGTTCTTTAAGAGGCCCAAAAACAATTTTAGCTTTTGCTATGAATGTTTTGTAATGATGAGGGCCCGGCAGCTCCCACAACAATAAGGTTTTACAAAAACCATGCCAAAACAAGTCACAGATTGCCAAAACTAAAAAGCTGACCACCAATGTTGGACATGCTGGCTTGCCAGTGCTTTGCCAATGCCTGTTTATTTTGTTCCCCATAATCTTATTGAAACTGGTTACACTGATTTTCCATTATACATTTTTAGGGGAAATACCAGCATGCATCAACACATGTTACTAAATGATGCTGCAAAGAAATGGTACCTGAAATGTTACAGTAGTTTAGCAAAATGTTTTTTATCCTGCTTTCATATTTTAACCCATTTACTGCGGCGAACATTCCACCGCAGTGCTGGCATTATAAAGGGTGGGCGGGGCTGCGTCAGCCAGTAGTCGTGCAGGGTTAGCCGAGTCGAGCACAGAGCCGGTTAAGAACATTTTACTTGTTTTCAAATTTCTGCAAACATTGTCATCAAATCAGATGGGCCTACTTGTCACAAGGACAAAAAATGCAAATGATCACTTGTTGCCCTTGACCCTAAACAATATGTTCTGGGCTTCAGGCTATTGCAATTCCACATCCCTGCTATTTGCGGAAACCTCCCTAAGAATCTTGTAGCCCGTATTCAGAAGTATAGGCGTCTGTATGGATGCACCTCAAATGGGTCCTTTCCTGGGTTGGCCAGGAATACAATCCTTGCCTCTCGCATAGACAGTGGAAGTATGCCACCGTCCCTGCCCTGTTGGTACATCCTGAGGACTTTCGGAGCGAGAAACTCCACAGGGAGTCCGTCCATCTCATGAGTTGTGCTATCTGGTCGATTGCTAGGTGGATTTGCTCAATGAACAGCCCTTCACCAAGGGTATGACACTGTAGAGAATCAAGTTGTGGAATGAGTAGCCTGTGCAGGTTGTCCTGCAGTGGGGGACCCCCTCATCCCAAATTTTCCTAATAGTCAAAAAAGGCCTGGTTGATGTGTGACTGTGTCCCCAGCTAGGGATCTAATGGAGTTTATTGGGCCAAGGGACTGCAGTCTTCAAGAGCCATGCCAATACTCGCCCATCCCTATCTCCTTCTGCCTGTTACCTGGTCACAAACTCCACATGATCTAGTTTCCTAGTCCCCAATCTGGCCTCTACCTTCCTGTGTTTTCTCCTGAGGTGAGTGACCTCGTCTTCGTTCCCTGCTTCTTCATGCCAATACTCGCCCATCCCTATCTCCCTCTGCCTGTTACCTGGTCACAAACTCCACATGATCTAGTTTCCTAGTCCCCAATCTGGCCTCTACCTTCCTGTGTTTTCTCCTGAGGTGAGTGACCTCCTCTTCGTTCCCCGCTTCTGTTCTCGCCTGTGCCACCTCCACCCGTATGGCATTTTCGCAGTCATGGAGTTGTATCTGCAACATGTCTTACCTTGTAGGAAGTACTTATGCACAGATCTCATATAATATCATTAAAGCCATCCCACTCCATTCCCGTGCTTTGGGCTGTCCCATTGTTCTCCTAGAAATAATTAGTAATTTGTCTGCTTATGGTGTTGCAGAATAGTCTGCCTTGTAGTGCCAGTGTGTACAATTTTCAGGTGAGTATTGATGCTAGTCATCTGCCCCATTGCTCCATCAATTTAAAGGGGTTGTGGTCGGACAGTGTGCATCCCAGGTACTCATTGGACAGGACCTGAGACATCATGGAAGAATTACATAAGAGTATATCCATTATAGTATGCAGTTGGTGTACTTAGGGTACTTAGGAGAAAAAATAGCATTCTCTTGTGGTGGGGTGCATGGACCACCAAAATTCATGTATTTTTCAATGCAGGTGTCGTTTCTTGAAGACACAGGCCATTCTGATTTCAGCTGCCCCCTGCAAGGGAGGGAACGACTTGTCTAGGGATATGTTTTGCATAATATTGAAGTCCCTTCCCCATATGCATGGTGTCTCCAGCTTCTATATCATCGTGGGAGGTAGTTTTGTTAAGAACCTTTGCTAGTTACTATTGGGCACATAGAGCGCCAATAGGGCAATCTTTGCCCCATCAAGGGTCCCCTCTACCACCCTGTATCTTCCATCTGGGTCTTCTACTGTGCAGCTGGTTGTCAGAGAGACCGT
Organism: Lissotriton vulgaris; assembly: GCF_964263255.1. NCBI lineage: Eukaryota > Metazoa > Chordata > Amphibia > Caudata > Salamandridae > Lissotriton > Lissotriton vulgaris. The sequence continues at coordinate 482,474,679 of NC_141693.1, read as the reverse complement.
TGGAGCCACCAAAATAAATACCTCTCTTGTGTATGCCTAGTAGGAAATACCAAAGATCTTGACCCTCTATCTCCACAGTAAGTTAAGGAGTTCTGGGGATGTCAGATTTGTTTTTTGTGAGGGGGCGATATATGTCTGCCTATGTTGCAGATAAAAATAGATCATATGACGGTGCCTGTGGTGGCCATTCCCCAAATATTCCAGGGTATAATATTGTATTTGGGCATTTACTCAGGTCAGAATGTTGTCATGTTATGTCTGTGTTCCAATGTACATCCTCTCTGTTAGCCAAAACCCCAAAATCCTCCAGTGAAGTCCAACCCATGTGATGTCAGCGCCATGACGCTGTAGCTCCCTGGTGTGCAAACTCAAAACTGATAACCCAATTCCCTTTTGCCAGTCAGGACAGTAACTTTTTCGCAAGCATGTATAGACTATAATAATGAACCAAACAGTTTGCTCCATCCGAAATTAAGAGTGGTTCCTTGTAATAGTGAGCTGTGCTTTAATTGCATATGTCAACCAAGCCCGAATGTAGTTGTGACATGTGCCCTCCTCCCTATGCGGTGGGGAGTGTCCCTGCCCTCCGACCCAGTTCCCTGGTGAAAAATGTACGAGAGTCATGGGGTTGGCCAAAGGTATTCTATCATTGTTCAGAAGTCGTCAGGGCAAGATCAGGGCCAGTTCATAGTTCTGCTGGATGTTCTCTAAGGCAAGTGCCAGCTCTTGTTCAGGCGAAAAGATCACAGAGCTGGAAGACGATTGGGACAGACTGCTTCGAAACTCCAGCTCCGCTATGGCTATGGCGCATTTTTGCGCTGCATGTTCCCTAGTAAGCTTGCTCTTGAGTGGCCTGTGCAGCCATTGTGCAAAGTGCGATCTGCTCTAGCCTCCATCTTGGTGTGTTGTGTGGGGTGGCCAGAACACTCCTTTTAACTCTAGTCACACCCAGATGTCCACCGTAGTCATGAAGAATTGTGTGGTTCCAGCATCCACTTCCCCCAGTTTGGTCGGTAACATGAGAAAGTATTTCTGCCCCAGTTGCCCCAGTAACTGTCTAACTGACATGAAGGATCCCCTAGGTTTTTATACTTCTGCAGTTCACTAGCCTATTCTCGATCAGTCAGGGGCCTCTGGTTCTTTTGACCTTCAGTATGTGGTCTCGGTCGTTATAGTTCAAGAGGTGAGCCTCCACCGGCCTTAGAGGGGCGCCAGGGAAAGGGGTCTCGCCCGGGACCCTATAGGTTCTCTCCACCAAAAAGAATTTAGACCTTTTGCCACCCAGTACCGTATTGAGGTACCAGTCTTCTAAAAAGAGTTCCATATTGGTGCCTTCGCCCCTTCTGGGAAACCCACCAACCAGGTATTTTGCCGGTGCGTCCAGCCCTCTGCTTCTTCTGCTCTGTCACACAACAGGAAGGCCTTGGTTTGTAGGACTTTGGTATTGGATTGCATCTGCAGCCACAGGGGTGTATTTCAGCGAGAGTAGATTTGTGTCCCTACACCCTATCCGTAAAGTTAGTCTGGAGGCCCTCAAAAGACTCATGTCAATCACCAATGCATCCAATTTAAGTTCCAGAGGGTAAGCACCCATTATAACGAATCTGTCACCCAGCAAGCAATTACAACACGGTTGTTACAATGACTGCGTTGTAACAATGCATGCCATTACCCCGCAAGTCTTAACAACGACTTGCGGAGGGGAGAGAAGGTTTTGGAGTTAAAATCCAATACCTTCCATACTGCCCGCACAGACTGGAGTTGGAATAGTAAATTATACTATTCCAACATCCAGCGCCCCACTCCGCAAGTTGTTGTTACCACTTGCGGTGTAATGGTATGTGTTGTTACAACGCAGTCATTGTAACGACCGCGTTGTAATTGCAGGCGGAGTGAAGACATGCAGGAATAAGGAGGCATGTTCATTCCAGAGAGGTCTTCACGTTTTTGATGGCTCGGCGCAGGTCATTATACTGTTCCCCCTGTGCTTGCACGCCCGGTGGAGAGGTGCCTCATATCCTCTCCATTTTAGAAGGTGAGGGGGTAGGTGAGGCTTTCTGCCTCTATCCGTGCTGCATTAGCTGGGTTGTTGTTTCATCATGATCATGGCAGAAGGTGAGAGGAGGTGACATATGGCCTCAGCAGGAGGTCCTAGTTGGGTTCAATAGCCCAGAAATCTTTAGCACCACAATAGGTTCACTGTTCAGCGGGCTGTAGAACCATGCCCGCACACCCAAGTCATCTGATTTGCACGAGGGAGGTGTCGCCTGCAAGAAATCGGTGGAGTAGGGGTCTGGTTGGGGCTGGCTCCCACTGCTGGGTTACCCACGGCTGCCCCTTACCAACCTGAAGAAAAGACCTTTGCAGGTGTGTGCCTGGGTTCGCCAGCTCAGGGACTCAGCTCTCCTTCCCATATGCAGCACTGGCCTGGGGATTCAACCGGCTTGTAGTAATGCCTTTGGGTTCACTCTGGAGAGTCTTTTACTCCCCATCCAATCAGGTCGCTATCTTAGACACGCCGCTATGTGAATATTTTCTCTTTATTCACATATTCTTACTATATTCTTAGTATTATATGTATCCTCATTCCTTCAGTCAACTCATACTTTGTATAATATTAGTGTAAAGTAAGGTAATTATGTTCTCTATATTCTACTTTGACTTAACTCTGCTGATGTAAAGCACACTGTCCATTGGGTCTGCGCTTTATGAAACTAATAATTAACAAATAAAGATTTGCAGAGCCTCAACAAGGAACTTTAGGGGTGCCTCCCCTGAAATGTACCAGGAAGAAACCAGTGCAATACACCACCTGGCAGGTTGGCCCCATTTCCACCAACATGGGGTAAGAGCTAAAATGGATTGTTGCAGGTGCTCACCCCAGTTAAGAGACTATCACACACTGTCATACGCTCATCCCTCCAACCTTTCATAAAGACCACAACCCCTTCACCTCTCCCTACTAGACTTTGCACTGTGGGGTACATGCAGATTGGCCTGGTCCCGAGGCGCCAACAATCATTAGGCCCAGTAGGTGCCTGTGAAACCAAGGCCCTCTGTTTTTAGTGATTGCTGCATTTTGCTAATAGCAGTCTTGGGAGTTCACATCATTTGTTTTTCCATTTCAAACCCCCCTCCAACCCTCACACACAGCCTGTTTGGTCATGTGAACATAGCAAATCGGTCCGATCAGCCTTGGCTCTGCTGGCTGAATGAAGTTGATCCTAATGATAAGGAGCTGTAGTTCTTCCAAGGAGCCTGCAGCATCGTGATGCAGATCACACGCTATGACAGGGCTTGGTGCGCAGTGTCCTCAAGGCCCAGGTTCACCTCGGCTACATCTCTTTTTTCTGACTCCTTTGAAAAGAGTGATTCTGTAACTTTGTTTGTAGTGCTTTGATAGATGAGAAAGTGGAGCTGCTGGTTCCAGCTATTTTATTTATTTATTTATTTAGTGTTTTCAATAGCGCGAACATGACCCTACATAGGGTGTCAGAGTGCTTTACAGGAGCATTTCAACAATCCGAAACTTATATATTACAAGACATTACTGGTTTACGACATTTACACTTCAGGAAAGCATATAAACATATATAATAGTGAACAGATAGAGTACCATAATGCCTCTTGAACCATAAAACCACGAGAAAACATATATACAAGTCCATAAATGGTTAATGAGTGGCTTGCATGAACTTTGAAACAAACATGACAGGCTAATAGACAGACGTTTAGCTGTAAGGGTTTAGGGGAGAAATTTCCTCATATAAAACGATTTTGCTTCCTTTTATATATATATATATATATATATATATATATATATATATATATATATATATATATATATATATATATATATATATATATATATAGAAGCAAAATCGTTTTATATGAGGAAATTTCTCCCCTAAACCCTTACAGCTAAACATCTGTCTATTAGCCTGTCATGTTTGTTTCAAAGTTCATGCAAGCCACTCATTAACCATTTATGGACTTGTACCTAACTATAACTACCTACTGGCGGTCGCCAGTAGGTAGTTATAGTTAGGATTTTTTTCAATGTTAAATCTCAAAATTCTATTTGGAATAACTTTGGCGCCGGTTGTCGAATCTGACTGAAAATTTCCTCAAAATGGCCTCGCGGCGTTCCGGCCCTTCCCTGAAAGTTTGGGGGGGGATTCGTCAAGCGGGGGCCGAGATAAAAGGGGGGTCCCAAAACGAGTTTTCCCCATGTTAATTTCCATAGGGCGGTCGATTTCACTTTTAGCCCGAACGGCTGAATGGATTTCGACCAAATTTGGCAAAATTGTAGGGACTGGTAGCCCGATGTGCCTTTGCTATGTCTCAAGATATGTGCTCCAGTGGATTTTGAGTAATTTAGGTTCAAAAAAATATATATATCTATGACAGCGCCCCCGTACGCGCCCCGGGGAGCGCAGCGGGCGTGCTAAGCGACTTGCGCATGGAAAGCTGATTGGCTCTCGGGTGTCTGTAAACATTCGAAACAGTCCGGAGCGGCCGCCATCTTGTGTCTCGGTAAAATCGAAAAACAAGAGGTGGCTAAAACAAAGGGGGAAATGACAATAAGGGGGCAGGGATAGACCCCCCCTGACCTCCTAGGTTTGATGTTTGTGCCAAAAAAGGGCCCTGCGGGGCAAAAGATTTTTTTTTTTTTTGATTTGCGCTGGGACAGCGCCCGGTACGCGCACCGGGGAGCGTACCGGAAAGCTTACCATGGGGAAAAAAGAATGACAGTTTTTAAAAAGAAGTAGCCTTTTATTAGAAATTGGAGGTAGTTCTGAAAAGAACTGTTTTTTTTCTTCTTTTTGTTGTTTTATATTTTTTTTTATGTTTTATGAACATTTTGAACTTTTTTTGGCTTTTCAGAACACTTTTATATTTTTTTTGTATTTTTCATGGGGAGAAACGAAAAAATAGGGAATTGGAAATGGCTCAACTGGAGCGAAAAAAAAGAAAAGAAATAATTAGGGTCGATTGGGGCATTTGTGGTTGTCCCCAGCAAGGACGATGAGCTTTACGCTCTGTTCTCCGTAGGAGATGGTCTTCCCACAATATTTGCATGTGATTCTGAAATCTGCAAATCGTGGCTGAACGCAACGCATCGTTTCATTTTCTTCTGGTGTTGAGGGAGTGGGTTGCTTTCTTTTTGAGCTGGTTCTTGTTGATGGGGAAGGGTTACTGGCCAGTTCCTTCATTTCTGCAGCAGAATAGTTTATAGGATGCTTGCGCTGCATGTGGCGGATCATTGTGTGATTTCCAAAGGAATATTTTTTAAGAGGGTTCCCTCTGGAAAGTTCCATGCCACAGATTAGGCAAGTCACCTTGGCTGCATTTACCTTTTTCTTCCCCTGTGGAAGAGAAAAAAACTCCCAAATAATGTGTGGTCTAGGCTGGTATGGGGTATTGTGTTCTTGGAGAAATGTTCTCGTCCTTTCTTCCTCCTCCTCCTCCTCCTCCTCTTCCTCCTCTTCTTGACCACCAATGAACACTTGTGGTGGTCCTTTTGGTTGTTGTGGTGGTGGTGGTGGTGCAGATGCACCAGCTGCTGCTGCTACTGAAGCCATTATGAAGATGAAAATTGTACAGAGAGGTACAAGCAGGTCTTCCTCATCAAAGGACAAAGTCAGAAGAAAGGAAAAAGGTGGGGTCTTTCATCAGAAGGAAAAAAAAAAAGTTAGATCCAATGAAAAGTGTTATTTTCAGGTCACATGACCAGGGGCTTCATCATTATGAAACCAAAACTGTTATGAACCAATGTAAAGTGTTATTTTCAGGTCACATGACCCGACGCGCTTACGCTACGCGCCCCAGGGCGTGCCCGGGGGAGCGCCCCGGGTCGCGTCGCGTAAGCGCGTCGGAAGTTTACATTGCGTGATCGTATTCGCATGAGTGCTTCCGGGTGCGCTTACGCCGTGCGTTTCACGCAGACGCGGCTACGCGATACGTCACTATCATGTTTAAGAAAACGATAACGGCGCTTACGGGACGCTCCCCGGTGCGCTCCCCGGGGCGCTTCAATTAATTACGCTTTCTGGGGCGCACCCCGGGGTGCGCTCCGGGAGCGCACCAAGGCAAAAAAAAAAATAATAATAATAATATATTTATATATTTTTTTTTAAAAAATAGGCAAAATTGTAGGGACTGGTAGCCCGATGTGTCTTTGCTATGTCTCAAGATATATGCTCACGTCGTTTTTACGAAAATGAACTTTGAAAAATATATATTTGGCTACATTGGGCTATATATATATTAGAGCCAAAATGTAGCCCAATGTAGTCCAATGTAGCCCAATGTAGCCCAATGTAGCCCAAAGATGGCCACCAGAGACAAAAACAAAAAAAAAATTTAGCCAAAAAAACAGCCAAAAAAAGTCAAAATATAGCTCAATAACAGAATGTCCCAGAGAACAACTAGTGCGCTAACAGTCTTACTTATAAACTGAGATTTATAGTTAGGAATTAGCATTTAAAAAACCTTTGAAATTCACGGAAAAACCATAGGTTTAACACCAGTTATAGTTAGGAATTAGCATTTAAAAAACCTATGAAATTCACTGAAAAAACCATAGGTTTCACACCAGTTATAGTTAGGAATTTGCATTTAAAAAACCTATTAAATTCACATAAAAAACCATAGGTTTCACACCAGTTATAGTTAGCTGGAAATTTTACTGACATAAAACCATTGAAATTCCCACGTTATAGTTAGTTGGACTCACTATAACTTGCGCGTGCAATGCACTGCTGATGACGTCACATATTACATCACTCATGACATGGTCAGTGACATCACTCATGACATCACTGATGACACCATCCAGTGAATGTGTGACTTTATGAAAAATAAATATGTTTTACATATGTATTTGGAAAGGTCGATGGAACAATACATTTTTAAAAAAGTGTCTTAAAGGATGTTTTTAAAAAAAAAAAATGATTGGTTAACTGGCTTATAAAGTGTATTTTAGTGAATACATATATTAGGGAGTAATGTTTAAAAATTAAAAAATATGTATCAGTGTTTCACTTTGTGTATAAGTGGCTGCATGGGTTGGTGAGTAACTACATGTGTGTGTATATGGGTTATTAGATGTTTTTTTAGTATCAGTATGAGTGACTGTTTTGTTTAGTGTGGGAATTACTTACTACACTGACTCTTTTTTTGTATGTATTTTAAAGACTGCATATGTGCAGGACTGCATGGTTGAATAGTGTGGATAAGTGTATGTTAGTGAGTAAATGACTGTCTCACTAGTGTTTTTAACAGTAACTACATATGTTTTAATATAGAATATGTGAATATTGATGCATATCAGTGAGTATATGTGAGAGTAAGAGATTGTAAGAGTTCCTGTTTAAATAAGTATGTGTTTCAAAAAGTGATTGTTTAAGAGAATAAATATTTGTAATTTTCATTAGAAGTAAGGTGGTAGTGTGTGTATTGCTCTATATGCAAATAAATGGATGATCAATAGTTTATTTGCATGTGTGAGTATGTGTGTGAGTAACTTTTGGATGACTGTCGGTGTGTAACAGGATGTATAGGTGTATCACTTCATATGATGGGTGAGTATATGTATGAGTGACTACAGAGAACTGTTGGTGAATGAGTGGATGTGTATATAAATGGTGGAATTACTGAATTGGTTGTTGTAACTGAAATGGGTAAAATTACAGTGAAAGGAGATCTGTCACTAAGTCACAAGAATGGTATCATCAGTGATGTCATGAGTGATGTCACTGACCATGTCATGAGTGATGTAATATGTGACGTCATCAGCAGTGCATTGCACGCGCAAGTTATAGTGAGTCCAACTAACTATAACGTGGGAATTTCAATGGTTTTATGTCAGTAAAATTTCCAGCTAACTATAACTGGTGTGAAACCTATGGTTTTTTATGTGAATTTAATAGGTTTTTTAAATGCAAATTCCTAACTATAACTGGTGTGAAACCTATGGTTTTTTCAGTGAATATATATATATATATATATATATATATATTTTTTTTTTTTTATAGAACCCAGGACTTCCATCTTGGCCACAAATGTGAACGTTGTACCCACATGTGAGGAACTGGCAGATACACTATTGAGACCCACGCAAGAACTGCTAACAGCGACTATGAACCCTGATAAGGCGGAACACACAGTGACTGAACAAAAAAGAGACCCGAGTGCGATGAAGAATAAATCAAAAGAGCTACTGATGACAAACTTTGATGCCATTGATTTATTCAACGAAGCGGTGCTAGGTGATCTGGAAAAGATTACAACTGGAAAAATGAATCGAAAAACCTCCAACATATCAAGGAAAGAATGGGAGGCTATCAGATCACTCAAAGAGGATAAAACAATCGAAACAAAACCTTCGGATAAAGGAGGAAACGTTGTCATTTTCAATCGTGATCATTATCTTTTGGAGGCACAAAGACAACTGAGTGATAAGGACTGCTACATTCCCATACAAAGATCTGAATACAACAAGAGCATCATAAAGTTTCATAATATGCTAGAAGACTGGCAAAAAGAAGGTATGCTCAGTATGGACGAATATCTTTTCTTAAATTGTGAAGCACCTATCGTACCAACCTTTTATCACCTCCCGAAGGTACATAAACATGCTAAAAGACCTCCAGGACGCCCAATAGTGTCCTCGATTGGGAGCCTCTTAGAGAACACTTCTGGATTCATAGACTCTTACCTGGCACCTTTCGTGAAGGACCTTCCGTCCTATGTGAGGGACACTCAAGACTTTCTAAGCATCATGGATAGTGTTACATGGGACTCTGAAATGTTATTAATAACATTAGATGTTGTCAATCTATACCCCTGCATTAACCATGAGGAGGGTCTGACTGCCATTAAGTGGTTCTTAGATCAAAAACCAGATCACTTTAGCAGTCACAGTGCCATGATTCTTTCCATGATTAGATTCTGCTTGTACAACTACAACTTTCTGTTTGATGGGACAATGTATAATCAAAAGAGAGGTACTTCCATGGGCTCGTGCTTTTCTCCCAGCTACGCAAATTTGTTCGTCGGCTGGTGGGAGAAGCACGAGGCCTGGAAGGATACCAATGGTATATGGACTGAAAGAATTTCAATGTGGACCAGATATATAGACGATTTGTTTATTATCTGGCATGGTGATCGTCTGTCTGCGGAAAATTACATTGCCACCCTCAATACAAATAACCTCAATCTAAGATTCACCAGCACCATTAGTACTAGCAGCATCAACTATTTAGATCTTGAAATATTTGTACACAATAACACCTTACAAACTCGCCTATATAGAAAGCCGACGGCGGGCAATGCGATACTGCATGCTGGCTCCTACCACCCTAAGAGCCTGGTGAAGAATGTGCCCTACGGCGAAGTTCTCCGCCTAAAGAGGAATTGTTCCTTAGAACAAGACTACATGCAGGCCAGCAAGGATGCCAAAGAGAGGATTGAGACAAGAGGGTACAATAAGAACATCTTACAACAGGCCAGTGTGAAAGCCTCAGGCATCAACAGGAGGGATCTCCTGACACCAAAATTAAAAGTAGATGTGCCTGATGAGGTGAGAATGATTACCGAATTTAATACCAAATCGGGGGAAATTGTGAACATCTTTAAGAAGCACTGGCACATACTCACCACAGACAAAACATTAAAAAAACACATGACACAGAGACCATTAATTACATATAAAAGATGTCCGTCTCTGGCCGATCATCTAGTTCGCAGCCATTTTAGAACAATGGTCCAACCCATCAAACTGTCTAAATCAACGGGCTTTTTTCCATGTCTAAAATGCAAGGCATGTAGATTCAGCAGCAAAGTGTCAGACTATCCTAACCGTACTGGTGAAAAGAAACCCAACATAAAAATCAAACAGTTGCTAAATTGCATCTCAGAATACACCATTTATTGTTTAACCTGGCCCTGTAAGCTGCGATACATCGGCAGCACCATGAAACCTGCCAAACTAAGAGTCCTGGAGCATATGCGGGCAATTACTAATAACGACAAGACATATCCCGTTGCCCGCCACTTTGCCAAACACCATCAAAGTGACTGGGAGAAACTTAGTTTTTACTGTATAGGTCAGGCCCCCAAATTGGAACGGGGAGGGGACAGAGACAAGGCCCTACGCATTCTTGAGTCAAAGTGCATCATCAGTCTCAAAACCATGACTCTGTGGGGCCTCAATAACAATGAAGAACTATGGGTTCACCTTTAGTTCACATATAGTCTGACACATGGGGCACCAGGGTCAAATGTATCCATCTAACATACCCTAGGGATAATAACAATACTCCACTGCTGAACCAGGAATCCCCTTTGGGAACTTGTGCTGTAACACAATCGCCCATTCAGGGCTGCACAACTAATGTAATGCATTATAGGAAAGACTTATCCTATCAATTCTGCACTTTATTGGTAAATATCTATGAAAGATGCCAAAAATAGAATTTATATAGATATATGAAATAGTTGAATTGATTGCATTTACAGAATGTACTGTGTTTACAAACTTTTTTAATGAAGGTTTTATGTTATATGTTTTTAAATGATCACTACGCACTTTATTTAATGTCACCATTTAAAGCCATGTATATTTCAATGCAATTTGCACGTTACAAGATGGCCACCATCTTTTTGAATGTCAGTAGCCGTCTTCTATGTCCATGATTATGTCAGACTGGCTAAAGGTTTAAAATGGTGACTCATACGTGGCACAAACGTAACACTGACGAAGCCTGCAAAGGCGAAACGCGTCTGTTTGGGGTGAGGGGGGTTTGGTATAATAAATTTTTGAAACGGATACCAGAGTGCCAGCCGTATTCTTTCCTAAACAACGGATGAGACGAGGAACGTGCAGCGATATATATATATATATATATATACAATATTCTCAGTCTGTGCTTTGGAACAGCATCTGTCATTATAGATCTAATTGAAACTCAATAAATGAATGGTTGCCCAAAAAAGCTTTTTAGGGCAAGGTGCCTGACTTTGGCAACACTACCAGGATGGTACATGATTGTCACTAGAAGCACAAGCGATTGACTCTTTGTCATAGATGGGCGCACTTCAAGGAGTCCATTCATCTGGGGTTGGTAAAATTCATGCTCTGGCACTAACTGCTCTTGGCAGAGCACCACCTAGATGTCAATGGCTTCTTTGTGCTTGCAAGAAATATAAAATTCTTGGAAATTGCTGTGCGGAGGACCTCTCCTCCTACCCTCATGGTTGTGAGGCCAGCAAGCTGAGGTGCTTAAACTCCTGCCCATCTAGACGTTTGCCTTTCCTCTGAGACTGGTTAACAGGTGATAATGGTAATGGTGCTTCTTTTTGTCCAGTGATTTCCACTCACAATAGTTTGAGGCTCACATGTAGAGCATTAGAAAAAATACCTTGTCTGTTTCTAAGCCTTCTCAGTGTCAAGTTGGCGGCCTGCTAACTAAAGGTATTTGCAACCCTAGTTCTGCTTTTAAAGGTTGTGGCTTGAAGTCTCTATACAATTTTCAAGCTGTTTATAGATAACCAGTGTGTTGACTTTCGATCTTTACTATGTAGTTATTTTAACAAAGCTGGTTGCTATGGTATGGGAGTTCAATAGTCTGTGTAAAGTAGAGTTGTATTTCAACATAGGAATAGTAGACCATGCCCTAGTGAGACAAGACCTGGGTGGGCTGGAAACCAACAGCAGCCTTGGCAAAACTGTTCCAATTAGCCCCACCCTATAGAGACCCCGAGAAGTATGGGGCCATGTCAAACATGCTTTGGTCAAGTCAGTCCACCCAGTTCTGAAAGGAGCCACATAGCTTGCAGCCCAACGGACAAACAGCAGAGTGGCAGAAACATGCTAGGAGGATTGATGTGCAGACTGCTAGTGAGTGCTACAGGTTCCGAAAGTGAAGGCTCTGTTGGTGCGAAGATATGAACCCGTCTCCTTGATAAGCAGGGGAACCAAGTAGCAATTGAGTCCAAATCACAGAGCATATAAATAACCAGGGTAGAGAGTTTACTCTGATCCTACTCCAAAGTCCAGACTTTTCTGTTTTTGATGGAGAATCGACATTCAGAACGCTACATGGAGCCCCTTGGGGGTCTGCTTACCGATAATTGCATACAAATCCATCCCCGGACATCTAACTTGTAAAAACACCAATTGCATCTCCTATATACGTGGACATCCTGGAACTTCACCTCACCAAAACAGAATTCGGAAAGAAGTAGTCCAAACTTGTCCCAATTCCATGAATTTTGATGTTTTCAAATCAGATGTTTATAAAATGCCAGATCACTTGGATTAATCCTGGACACCAACCTCTCTTCTTGGTTAGGGTACCTGGATAGTGTTGCACCCCTCTCTTTAACGGCGCCCCACTGACATTTCTAGATAGTATTCAGCAGCTGATCGAATGAAGGAGTCAGATCATGAGCTCTACAGCTTCTTTTTACTCAACCTAGCCTCCTTTCAGTGGACAGGAACTATAACCACACATAGCATCATCCTTGGGGCTTCAGAATTATAAGCCAAGAATTTCTGGACTCAGTTGGTCCATTCATGAAGTAACAGATTATAACATACTGATAGAGCGCGCAGGTCACCCGACTAGTCTTTTTATCAATATTCGCCTGGGCCCATAATCAATAAAAACTCACAAATTATTGCAGGTAACCTTCACTCTACTACTAGTGTATTTTAAACATTTAGGACTTTGACCTAAATATACCTTGATTTACCAACTCACGTCACCGGTACCTAAGGTACATAAGGATCAAGGGTGTTAGCATAATAGGAATAATAACATTAACACTCATTTAATAACCACAAGCTCTGGAAGTTTTAAATTCTTTATCTAAGTTTCTTAAATGGTCAGGATCCAAAGATTAAACCCCAAAAGACTTTCAATTATGAAGATTAGAATCAAAATGTAACTATGCAAAAGATGTATTAAACTAATTTCAATCATTTAACAATAGGGAAGGTAAAGAAAGGGAACATATAATACGATCAAAAGGTCAAAGCATTTATCAAAAGGGAGGGAAAAAAAGGAACATATGTCACACGTTATCAATAGGAAGGGTGAAAAGAAGGAACATAATATTCAAGCACAATTATCAAATATGTAACATTTAGGGAGGGGAAGAGAAGGAAACAAGTCAATGACGAACCCACATGAATTTATATTTACCTAGGAATAGTGTGAAGAACTAGCCCTGGCCACAGGTCAGTTTAAAGGACAGAACCCCGAAAGTTGCAGTCGCCAGTAGGCTTGCAGGTGCAGATTCAGAATCAGGACAGGTAAAGCCAAATTGGATCAGGACAAGACCACCAAAGGTAAAGACTGGCACCTGCAGTTAAGTTGCAACGTCTGCGCTACTCCCTCTCTGCAGCTAACAGCCGGAACCCCGATTGGGTTATCGATTTTCTCGACAAAGTGCTTCGCCAGCACTTCAGCATACCAGAACCCTGATTAGGTTATTGATTCTTCTGACAGAGTGCTCCGCAGCCCTCTGCTCTTGGTCACCTATTGAGTGCGTTGGGTCAGTGACAGGTCAGCTATTCGGCAAGTCGGACAAATTAACTAGCTGAACCTACGGTAGTTATACTATTTTTCAGGTCAGTGTACCACCCCCCAATGTTGCAAGGGTAAGAATCCCCAATTTTGATTGGGCAAGGAATGAGGAGAGGTTGTCACACCATACCAAAATGACACTTTCTGCATCTCATATTTAAATTTTCGTCCCCACCCATCAATTTTATTTTCTCATGACATCTTTATTCCACCCAATATGAATGTTCTATCATTTGTTACATTTTAGTTCATATTAGAATTCTGTTTCCCCTGTAGAGTTCAGGAGATGAGGTTCTCAGGCGCATCTTGGTCAAGACTGTCCCTGGCACTCAGTCAATGCCATGACTCGATGAATTTTCAGTTTCTTGTGCGCAGGCTCAAAAGTTTCAACATGGAGTTCAGCGACAAGCGTCAGGCCCAAAATTCATTCATATGTAAAAATAGTAGAGAAACAGTTTGAGAACACAGAATATATGAGTGCACTGTATACCACTTATCTCTACTCTATTCCCATTTTTTAATTTTTTAACTATTGCGTTAAGGTTAAGCAGAACGAACAGCTTAGCAAAAGCAGCAGTGCAAGCTTCATGCATGCTGTAACACATAGCAGGCATTTTAATTCTAGGGCGCAGAAGCGAAAGATTCCCTCCAAAGCAAAGTGTACGTCATGTCATGTGAGTATGACAGACGCATGCGCAGTAGAAAATCCCGCGTAGCAGCGGCAATATTATTGCAAGCGGATTACAGTTAGTAAAAGCACATATGTAAGCTTCATCTAGATACCCAAAATGTAATGTAATGCAATATTAGTAATACGAACATGTTGATTAATTTATTAACGTTATGTTGAGAGGGTTGATTACAAGCAAGTCGCGTTACATGCGAATCCTTGCTCCATCAATCCCCTCTTTGAGGATATTTTATATCATCACCAATTAATAAAACAGATGCCAACTTTTCACAGTTCACCCAACTCAATTGCTTCAATCTTTCTTCTAGGATTTTTCTCATTATTTAGATGAAAGGTTTTAATTTTCTTGTAAATTTTGCAATTTAATTCTTAAGCTCTATTTCATTGCAGTTTCTTTTCTTCCCTCTTTCATTTACTGTGTACCTCTTTCTATGTTTACGACATTTGCAACAAATTATTAATCCAAAAATCAGTAGACCTATTCCCATCATTGGCATCAGTATTCTACCTACAAAACTTTTCACTACGTTAGAAATCCAGCTACCTTTTGAGGAGAGACCATCAGTCAGTCACTTCCATGCACTATCAACCTCCAGTGGTTTGAGCTCTTTTCCCAAATGTGTAATATTTCTTACATACCCTTTAATTTCAACACTCTTGTCAGGAATGTAAGTGCAATAATGTTGCGCTTTCAACATTCTACGGACTCCGCCCTCTTTGGCTAATAATGTATCAAGAGCAAGTCGATTTTGTAAAACCATTGATCTGATCGCAACCAATTCGGTATTGACCATCAAAAATCCTCCAGCAGTGTCAGTTGATAACCGATCCACTACTGTTGACAATTTGCAAATTCTATGCGTATTCAGAGCCACTCCCACTGTAGGTATCAATGCACTAAATATATCACCTACTATTTCTCCAAAACTAGCTCTTTTGCTACATATTAATCCATTAGTTTCTTCATTGCTTCCAGTGATTTTATTTACATGATATATCTTTTGGAAGACTATTCCAAAATAACAGCTCCCATACCAATGATCTGGCAATTTGTAATAAGCCTTGTTTCCACATATAAAATAAATTCCAGGAAACACACGTTCAGTTCCATCTTTGGATCCCCAACCCCCAATTACCTTATACTTGTGTTCACATTCACTGGAACCAATGAATACATTATTATAGTAACTAGTTCTTTCCCTATGGAGACAGAGTTTCCCTTTCTTTTCGAAATCCAGCAACATAGCAGCATGAGTTTTGCCATTTGGGGTGAACCCTATATTTTCAACCCATTTAGGAATTTTATGATTCTTGTTATTTGCTTTTCTTTGGAAACTCTCTTTTCTTTTCTCTACCATATTCAAAAATATTTTCTCTTTTTCTTGTAATAAGCATGTTAAATTATTCTTGTGTGCTTCAGCTATATCTATTGTACCTATAGTTAGAAAGTATTCACCCATATAACGTGTTATATCACTTTTAGTATGCACAGGATTCAGGTTACTACGTATAGGAAGCTCAGAAAATATCACATCTGAATTAGAATAATAATACTGCATAGGTCCTTCCTTATAGAATAAACTAGCTAAAACACTACATTAAATCCCATACGTTAGTGGTAAATGGTGGTAGGTAACACCTTTGGCCTCTGAAGTAGGTACCTTCATACAAACATAGCAATCTTCTTTTTCCATAGCTTCTACATAGTGCACTGGCAGTGAAATATAAGCATCTTTTCCTTCTCGGTGATTTTAATATCCATATGGATGAACCTGAGTCAGCCGATGCCATAAAATTAAGTGATGTTACCGGCACATTTGACCTGCTTCCCTACTTTTCTGTGGCTACTCATAACAGAGGTCATCTGTTAGATCAAGTCTTCTCCTCCAGGCTCATTCAGTCCTACCCTCCTCTTCCCGTGATCTGGTCTGACCATTGTCTGTTAAACTTTGATATCTTGGGTCCCGCTAAATCCATCACAACAGAGAATAGCTTTCAATCTATGGCTTTCCGCCCTTTCCATCGTGTCACCACTGACTGGAACAGTCTTTGGTAGTCCACCCTTGCCAACAGTCTGGTAATCTTGAGCTGGATCTTATTAGTTTTCAGTCTTGGCTCGTGCAACGTTTTGAGGAACTAGCTCCCATTCCTGCTAGAACCAAAACAGCCCAACGGACTTCAGCTCCTTGGTTCACGGCCAAACTTCGTGAAATCAGGAAGGACTGTAAGAAAGCCGAGCGATTATGGCGTAAAAACTACGAAATTCCTCTGAAAAGAAGTTTTAAAAATCTTACAAAAAATTACCACAAAGCCATCATAAAGGAGAAGAAGTCTTTCTTTGCCAAAAGAATTGACTCTGCCAACAAAATCAGTAAGGAAATCTTTACTATTGTTAGGGAATTCACTTCACCTCTTGCCCTTTGCCCTAAATTCTCTCCTTCTGAGTCTTGGGTTAACCAGCTGGCTAGCTTCTTCTTTAATAAAATTCTTACTATTCAGGCGTCTTTTCCTCCGATCGCTCCTGTCTTAGACCTTGGCTCTCCTATCTCTGTGACGACTGCCCCACAAGTAGACAATATCCTCGCTGTTTTTCCGCCATTATCCCCCCAGACCTCGCTCATTCTTTTACAAAAACTGAAATCTGGCTCTCCCTCTGACCCATGCCCAGCAAAAATTCTGTCCAAAATGGCCCACGTCCTCAATCCTCTGATCAATCCTCTTCTTAATGCTTCCTTTACATCAGGCTTGGTTCCTGGGGCCTGGAAAATGGCTCATGCCATCCCTCTTTTAAAGAAAGCTAATCTGAATCCCTTGGTGCACTCCAATTACAGGCCAATATCTTTGCTCCCTGCATTGGCCAAACTTGCAGAAAAACATGTACATTCCATCTTGTCTAATTTTTTAGAAGAGCATAATATTCTGCACCAGACACAGTCAGGCTTTCGTTCTAACCTTAGCACAGAAACAGCTTTGCTAGAGGTTACCGAATCTATAAAGGAAGTGACGGATCAAGGCGGGAAGGCAATGCTGGTATTACTCGATCTCTCAGCGGCCTTTGACACCGTCCCTCACAACCGGCTCCTATTAAGACTCCAGGAGATCGGGATTAGAGGGACGGTGTTCAATTGGTTTAAGTCCTTCCTGTCTGAGCGCCAACAACTGGTCTGGTCGCCACCTCATGCAGCAGTGGTTCCTTCACTTGAAGTGGGAGTGCCACAGGGATCAGTATTGAGCCCCACCCTCTTTAATATTTATCTTTCCCCTCTGGCTGCACTGTCGGAGTCTTATGGCGCCCGTATTGTATCGTATGCTGACGATACGCAGCTGCTGTTCACCTGTGATAAACATTCTGATTTTGCAGGTGACTCCATCAAAAGCTGCCTGGAGGCGGTCTTCGCCTGGTTTTAGGAGAATCAGCTTAAATGCAATTCAGACAAGTCTTAAATTATTTTTTTTGGCTGTTCTCCTGCCTCTCAATGGAAATCCTGGTGGCCGGCAGACATGCACCCTCCTTCGTCACCTACTGAGGTTGCTAAGAACCTGGGCGTGAAAATTGACAAGGGTCTCACTTTTAAACCTCAGGTCCTCACCTTAGTTGGCCAATGTTTTGGGCTACTACGCACGCTTAGGAAATTCCTTCCTCTACTGTCGCATTGCCACAGGAGAATCACTGTGCAAGCAATGATCGGATCTAGGCCTGACTACGCCAACGCACTATACTTAGGACTTCCAGAGTACCTCTTGGCTCGCCTTCAGACTGTACAGAATTCTGCCGCGAGGGCCATTTTTGGTCTGAGTCGTAGAGCTCATACTTCATCCCTGCTCAATTCACTCCATTGGCTCCCGGTTAGGAAACGTATCATCTTCAAGACCTTGACCATGACTTTTAAATCTTTGCATGGCATCGGTGCAGTCTACTTAACCCCTTCGCTGCTAGGCCTTTTCCCCTCCTGTGCTAAGCCCTTTTTTGGCGATTTGGGGTAGTGCGCGCTTAGGCCCTTGTAACTTTTTGACCACATAAGGTATCCACGCCAAATTTGCGTCCTTTTCTTCCAACATCATGTGGATTCTAAAGGCGCCGAGCGTTTGTGGATTACCTTGGAGGGGTCCCAGAAATTAACCAAAATATAGTGATTTTTTTGTTTTTTTCAGAAAAATGGGAAAAACGGGCTGCAAATGAAAGCCTCTGGGTTTTTCCCTGAAAATGTTATCAAAAAAGGGTTTGTGGGGCTGAAATCTCCATCTTCTCAGCTTTTAGGAAATGACAGTCTTTTGTCAGAGAACCGACATTTTTCACACAGTTTTGGCATTTTTCTGGGACATAGCCTATTTTTGCTATTTTTAGAGCTTTCCACCTCCTTCCAGTTAATGGCAGAAATGAGTTTGAAAGCAATAATGGATCCTAGAAAGCTGTACATTTTCAAAAAGTAGACAAAATTCTGAATTCAGAAAGGGGTCATTTGTCTAAATCCATGAAGGTTTCTTTATAGAAACTAACAGTTAAATATTGGAATAATTGAAAATTTGTTGAAAAAAACAGCCTTTTGTCTCAACGTTTTCACCTATAACTTTTTCTAATTTTGACAGCTCTTGGAAAGCAATATACCGTTACATCCGTTAGACCTTCCTGGTTGTGGGGATATATAGGACTTGTAGTTTCACCAAGAACCCGACGAACCCAGATCCAAAAACTGAGCAGCAACTTGCAATGGTATTTTTTCATTTACTGGGTATAGAGCACTTTGTCTTGGAAAATGTATACATGGAAAAATCTGTATGAAAGACACCTATGTATTTCTGAATTGGGTACAAAATATAGAGTTCAGAAACAGTATATAATTGCTAATTTTCAAAATTGGGAATACTCATACTAGCATGAGAATTATTGGTCATTTTTCAAAATTATTTTTTTTTTACACAATGTCTTTCATTGAAAGGGAGAAATGCGCAAAAGCTCAATTGGTAATAACAGTTGATTTACAAATCTGAATTACCCCAAGTCTCCCGATAAAAACGGTACCTCACTTGTGTGGGTCGGCCTTGTGCCTGCGACAAGAAACGGCGCAAAATGCAACGTGGTGACACCTAAATTTTGCAGTTACAAATTGACCCTTTTTTTCCAAAGTGCCTACCTGTAGTTTTTGCACCCTAGCTCTGCCGGCACCTAGGGAAACCTAGCAAACCTATACATTTTTGAAACGTAGACACCCAGGGGAATCCAGGATGGGGTGACTCGACTGCCTACCACCAGGACTTGTTACCCAGAATCCCTTGCAAACCTAAGAATTTGACAAAAAAACACATTTTCCTCACATTTCTGTGGAGGAGAGTTCTGGAATCTGCTTGGATCAACAAATTTCCACCCACCCAGTATTCCCCCAGGTCTCCCGAAAACAATGGTACCTCACTTGCGTGGGTAGGCATAGTGGCTGCGACACGAAACAGCGCAAAACGCAACGTGGTCGCACCTCAATTTCCCAGTGAAATCTTGCGCTCTTTGTACAAAGAGACTACCTTTTGTTTTTGAGCCCTAGCTCTGCCAGCACCTAGGGAAACCTAGCAAACCTATACATTTTTGAAAAGTAGACACCCAGGGGAATTCAGGATGGGGTGACTCGTCTGCCTACCCCCAGGTTTTGTTACCCAGAATACCTTGCAAAGCTAGGATTTTGACAAAATAAACACAGTTTCCTCACATTTCTGTGGTGGAAAGTTCTGGAATCTGCGTGGATCTAGAAATTTCCACCCACCCAGCGTTCCCCCAGGTCTCCCGAAAAAAAATGGTACCTCACTTGCGTGGGTAGGCATAGTGGCTGCGACATGAAACAGCGCAAAAAACAACATGGTCGCACCTCAATTTCCCAGTGAAATCTTGTGCTTTTTGGACAAAGAGACTACCTTTTGTTTTTGAGTCCTAGCTCTGCCAGCACCTAGGGACACCTAGCAAACCTATACATTTTTGAAAAGTAGACACCCAGGGAAATTCAGGATGGGGTGACTCGTCTGCCTACCCCCAGGTTTTGTTACCCAGAATCCCTTGCAAAGCAAAGAATTTGACAAACAAAACACATTTTCCTGACATTTCTGTGGTGGAAAGTTCTGGAATATGCGTGGATCAACAGATTTCACCCACCCAACGTTCCCCCAGGTCTCCCGAAAAAAATGGTACCTCACTTGCGTGGGTAGGCATAGTGGCTGCGACAGGAAACAGCGCAAAACGCAACGTGGACGCACCTCAATTTCCCAGTGAAATCTTGCCCATTTTGGAGGAAAAGACTACCTTTTGTTTTTGAGCCCTAGCTCTGCCAGCACCTAGGGAAACCTAGCAAACCTATATATTTTTGAAAAGTAGACACCCAGGGGAATACAGGATGGGGTGACTCGTCTGCCTACCCTCAGGTTTTGTTACCCAGAATTCCTTGCAAAACTAAGAATTTGACAAAAAAAACACATTTTCCTCACATTTCTGTGGTGGAAAGTTTTGGAATCTGCGTGGATCAACAAATTTCCACCCACCCAGCGTTCCCCCAGGTCTCCCGAGAAAAATGGTATCTCACTTGCGTGGGTAGGCATAGTGGCTGCGACAGGAAACAGTGCAAAACGCAACGTGGTCACAACTCAATTTTTCAGTGAAATTGTGCCCTTTTTGGGCCAAGAGACTACCTTTTGTTTTTGAACCCTAGCTCTGCCGGCATCTAGGGAAACCTAGCAAACCTATACATTTTTAAAAACTAGACATCCAGGGGAATTCAGGATGGGGTGACTCGACTGCCTACCCCCAGGTTCTGTTACCCAGAATCCCTTGTAAAGTTGAGAAATTTGAAAAAAAAACACATTTTCCTCACATTTCTGTGGTGGAAAGTTCTGGAATCTGTGTGGATCAACAAATTTCCACCCACCCAGCGTTCCCCCAGGTCTCCTGAAAAAAATGCTACCTCACTTGCCTGGGTCTGCCTAGTGCCTGCGACAGGAAACAGCGCAAAACGCAACGTGGTCACAACTCAATTTTGCAGTGAAATTGTGACCTTTTTGGGCAAAGAGACTACCTTTTGTTTTTGAACCCTAGCTCTGCCGGCACCTAGGGAAACCTAGCAAACCTATATATTTTTGAAAAGTAGACACCCAGGGGAATTTAGGATGGGGTCACTCGACTGCGTACCCCCAGGTTCTCTTACCCAGAATCCCTTGCAAAGCTAAGAAATTGGAAAAAAAACGCATTTTCCTCACATTTCTGTGGTGGAAAGTTCCGGAATCTGCGTGGATCAACAAATTTCCACCCACCCAGCGTTCCCCCAGGTCTCCCGAGAAAAATGGTATCTCACTTGCCTGGGTAGGCATAGTGGCTGCGACAGGAAACAGTGCAAAACGCAACCTGGTCACAACTCAATTTTTCAGTGAAATTGTGCACTTTTTGGGCAAAGAGACTACCTTTTGTTTTTGAACCCTAGCTCTGCCGGCACCTAGGGAAACCTAGCAAACCTATATATTTTTGAAAAGTAGACACCCAGGGGAATTCAGGATGGGGTCACTTGACTGCCTACCCCCAGGTTCTCTTACCCAGAATCCCTTGCAAAGCTAAGAAATTGGAAAAAAAAACGCATTTTCCTCACATTTCTGTGGTGGAAAGTTCCGGAATCTGCGTGGATCAACAAATTTCCACCCACCCAGCGTTCCCCCAGGTCTCCCGAGAAAAATGGTATCTCATTTGCGTGGGTAGGCATAGTGGCTGCGACAGGAAACAGTGCAAAACGCAACGTGGTCACAACTCAATTTTTCAGTGAAATTGTGCACTTTTTGGGCAAAGAGACTACCTTTTGTTTTTGAACCCTAGCTCTGCCGGCACCTAGGGAAACCTAGCAAACCTATATATTTTTGAAAAGTAGACACACAGGGGAATTCAGGATGGGGTCACTCGACTGCCTACCCCCAGGTTCTCTTACCCAGAATCCCTTGCAAAGCTAAGAAATTGAAAAAAAAACGCATTTTCCTCACATTTCTGTGGTGGAAAGTTCCGGAATCTGCGTGGATCAACAAATTTCCACCCACCCAGCGTTCCCCCAGGTCTCCCGAGAAAAATGGTATCTCACTTGCCTGGGTAGGCATAGTGGCTGCGACAGGAAACAGTGCAAAACGCAACCTGGTCACAACTCAATTTTTCAGTGAAATTGAGCACTTTTTGGGCAAAGAGACTACCTTTTGTTTTTGAACCCTAGCTCTGCCGGCACCTAGGGAAACCTAGCAAACCTATATATTTTTGAAAAGTAGACACCCAGGGGAATTCAGGATGGGGTCACTCGACTGCCTACCCACAGGTTCTCTTACCCAGAATCCCTTGCAAAGCTAAGAAATTGGAAAAAAAACGCATTTTCCTCACATTTCTGTGGTGGAAAGTTCCGGAATCTACGTGGATCAACAAAATTCCACCCACCCAGCGTTCCCCCAGGTCTCCCGAGAAAAATGGTATCTCACTTGCCTGGGTAGGCATAGTGGCTGCGACAGGAAACAGTGCAAAACGCAACCTGGTCACAACTCAATTTTTCAGTGAAATTGAGCACTTTTTGGGCAAAGAGACTACCTTTTGTTTTTGAACCCTAGCTCTGCCGGCACCTAGGGAAACCTAGCAAACCTATATATTTTTAAAAAATTAGACACCCAGGGGAATTCAGGATGGGGTCACTCGACTGCCTACCCACAGGTTCTCTTACCCAGAATCCCTTGCAAAGCTAAGAAATTGGAAAAAAAACGCATTTTCCTCACATTTCTGTGGTGGAAAGTTCCGGAATCTAAGTGGATCAACAAAATTCCACCCACCCAGCGTTCCCCCAGGTCTCCCGAGAAAAATGGTATCTCACTTGCCTGGGTAGGCATAGTGGCTGCGACAGGAAACAGTGCAAAACGCAACGTGGTCACAACTCAATTTTTCAGTGAAATTGTGCACTTTTTGGGCAAAGAGACTACCTTTTGTTTTTGAACCCTAGCTCTGCCGGCACCTAGGGAAACCTAGCAAACCTATATATTTTTGAAAAGTAGACACCCAGGGGAATTCAGGATGGGGTCACTCGACTGCCTACCCCCAGGTTCTCTTACCCAGAATCCCTTGCAAAGCTAAGAAATTGGAAAAAAACCGCATTTTCCTCACATTTCTGTGGTGGAAAGTTCCGGAATCTGCGTGGATCAACAAATTTCCACCCACCCAGCGTTCCCCCAGGTCTCCCGAGAAAAATGGTATCTCACTTGCCTGGGTAGGCATAGTGGCTGCGAAAGGAAATGGTTCAAATTGTACGGTGGTGAATTTACAATACCAAATTGCAAAACAACCTTGATTTTTGGGGGGGGCACCTGAGTTTTTGGCCCGGGGCTCGGTGGTATTCTTTGGAAAGAACAAAACCCAAACAGTTCTGAAAAGTAGACCCCCGGGGGAGTCCAGGGAGGTATGGCATGCGTGGGTCCCCGAACGTTTTCCTACCCAGAACACCTTGCAAACCTTAAAATTAGGTAAAATAATCACTTTTCCAAACTTTTTTGCGTGGGATCACCGTGCCGGCAAAAATGTCCGACCACCCAGCGCTCCCCTTGTTCTCCCGAATAAAAGGATACCTCACTTGTGTGGGTGCCCCAAAGCAGAACAGGCCAAAAACGAATGTTGAAAAAAGTAGTATTTCAGTGTTACAAATTAAGCTCCCCTGCCTTAGTCACAGGCCTTTGGCCCATCAACACAAGTGAGGTATCATTTTACTCGGGAGAACAAGGGGAACGCAGGGTGGTAGGACATTTGTGCCGACACGGCGATCCCACGCAAAAATGTATGGAAAACTGTTTTTTTAACCTAAATTTGTGGTTTGCAGGGATTTCTGGGTAGGAAAACATTGGGGGACCCACGCATGCCATACCTCCCTGGACTCCCCCGGGTGTCTAGTTTTCAGAACTGTTTGGGTTTGGTAGTTTCCAAAGATGCCCGCCGAGCCCCGGTCCAAAAACTCAGTCCCCCCCCCCAAAAAAAGAAGGTAATCTTGCTATTGGTTATTGTAATGTCTCCACCGTACGATTTGGACCTTTTCCTGTTGCAGCCACTATGCCTACCCACGCAAGTGAGGTACCATTTTTATCGGGAGACCTGGGGGAACGCTGGGTGGGAGGAAATTTGTGTGAGCCCAGTGACGCCACGCTTTCCCATGCAAAAAAGTTTGAAAAAAATAATTTTTTTTAGCTAAAATTGAGGTTTGCAAGGGATTCTGGGTAAAGGAACGTTGGAGGATCCACGCAAGCCATACCTCCTTGGAAGCCCCCGGGTGTCTACTTTTCAGAAATGTATGGGTTTGGTAGGTTTCCCTAGATGGCCGTCTAGCACGGGGCCAAAAACCCAGGTAACCCCTCTTGCAAAAGCTGGCGGTATTGACATTCAATACAACCAGCTTTTGCAAGAGGGGTTACCTGGGTTTTTGGCCCCGTGCTAGACGGCCATCTAGGGAAACCTACCAAACCCATACATTTCTGAAAAGTAGACACCCGGGGGCTTCCAAGGAGGTATGGCTTGCGTGGATCCTCCAACGTTCCTTTACCCAGAATCCCTTGCAAACCTCAATTTTTGCTGGAAAAATCAGTGTTTTCACACTTTTTATGCGTGGGAAAGCATGGCGTCGCTGGGCTCACACAAATTTCCTCCCACCCAGCGTTCCCCCAGGTCTACCGATAAAAATGGTACCTCACTTGCGTGGGTAGGCATAGTGGCTGCAACAGGAAACGGTTCAAATTGTACGGTGGTGAATTTACAATACCCAAATGCAAAACAACCTTGATTTTTGGGGGGGGCACCTGAGTCTTTGGGCCGGGGCTCGGTGGTATTCTTTGGAAACTACCAAACCCAAACAGTTCTGAAAAGTAGACACCCGGGGGAGTCCAGGGAGGTATGGCATGCGTAGGTCTCCCAAAGTTTTCCTACCCATAACTCCTTGCAAACCTTAAAATTAGGTAAAAATATCACTTTTCCAAACTTTTTTGCGTGGGATCTCCGTACCGGCAAAAATGTTCTACCACCCAGCGTTCCCCTTGTTCTCCCGAGTAAAAGGATACCTCACTTGTGTGGGTGGGCCAAAGGCCTGTGTCTAAGGCTGGGGGCTTAATTTGTAAAGCTCAAATACTACTTTTTCAAAATTCATTTTTGGACATTTCTGCTTTGGGGCACCCACACAAGTGAGGTATCCTTTTACTCGGGAGAACAAGGGGAACGCTGGGTGGTAGGACATTTTTGCCGGCACGGAGATCCCACGCAAAAAAGTTTGGAAAAGTGATTATTTTACCTAATTTTAAGGTTTGCAAGGTGTTCTGGGTAGGAAAACGTTCGGGGACCCACGCATGCCATACCTCCCTGGACTCCCCCGGGGGTCTACTTTTCAGAACTGTTTGGGTTTTGTACTTTCCAAAGAATACCACCGAGCCCGGGCCCAAAGACTCAGGTGCCCCCCCCCCCCCAAAAAAATCAAGGTTGTTTTGCATTTGGGTATTGCAATTTCTCCACCGTACGATTTGGACCGTTTCCTGTTGCAGCCACTATGCCTACCCACGCAAGTGAGGTACCATTTTTATCGGGAGACCTGGGGGAACGCTGGGTGGGAGGAAATTGGTGTGAGCCCAGTGACGCCACGCTTTCCCACGCATAAAAAGTGTGAAAACACTGATTTTTCCAGCAAAAATTGAGGTTTGCAAGGGATTCTGGGTAAAGGAACGTTGGAGGATCCACGCAAGCCATACCTCCTTGGAAGCCCCCGGGTGTCTACTTTTCAGAAATGTATGGGTTTGGTAGGTTTCCCTAGATGGCCGTCTAGCACGGGGCCAAAAACCCAGGTAACCCCTCTTGCAAAAGCTGGCGGTATTGACATTCAATACAACCAGCTTTTGCAAGAGGGGTTACCTGGGTTTTTGGCCCCGTGCTAGACGGCCATCTAGGGAAACCTACCAAACCCATACATTTCTGAAAAGTAGACACCCGGGGGCTTCCAAGGAGGTATGGCTTGCGTGGATCCTCCAACGTTCCTTTACCCAGAATCCCTTGCAAACCTCAATTTTTGCTGGAAAAATCAGTGTTTTTACACTTTTTATGCGTGGGAAAGCATGGCGTCGCTGGGCTCACACAAATTTCCTCCCACCCAGCGTTCCCCCAGGTCTACCGATAAAAATGGTACCTCACTTGCGTGGGTAGGCATAGTGGCTGCAACAGGAAACGGTTCAAATTGTACGGTGGTGAATTTACAATACCCAAATGCAAAACAACCTTGATTTTTGGGGGGGGCACCTGAGTCTTTGGGCCGGGGCTCGGTGGTATTCTTTGGAAACTACCAAACCCAAACAGTTCTGAAAAGTAGACACCCGGGGGAGTCCAGGGAGGTATGGCATGCGTAGGTCTCCCAAAGTTTTCCTACCCATAACTCCTTGCAAACCTTAAAATTAGGTAAAAATATCACTTTTCCAAACTTTTTTGCGTGGGATCTCCGTACCGGCAAAAATGTTCTACCACCCAGCGTTCCCCTTGTTCTCCCGAGTAAAAGGATACCTCACTTGTGTGGGTGGGCCAAAGGCCTGTGTCTAAGGCTGGGGGCTTAATTTGTAAAGCTCAAATACTACTTTTTCAAAATTCATTTTTGGACATTTCTGCTTTGGGGCACCCACACAAGTGAGGTATCCTTTTACTCGGGAGAACAAGGGGAACGCTGGGTGGTAGGACATTTTTGCCGGCACGGAGATCCCACGCAAAAAAGTTTGGAAAAGTGATTATTTTACCTAATTTTAAGGTTTGCAAGGTGTTCTGGGTAGGAAAACGTTCGGGGACCCACGCATGCCATACCTCCCTGGACTCCCCCGGGGGTCTACTTTTCAGAACTGTTTGGGTTTTGTACTTTCCAAAGAATACCACCGAGCCCCGGCCCAAAGACTCAGGTGCCCCCCCCCCCAAAAAAAATCAAGGTTGTTTTGCATTTGGGTATTGCAATTTCTCCACCGTACGATTTGGACCGTTTCCTGTTGCAGCCACTATGCCTACCCACGCAAGTGAGGTACCATTTTTATCGGGAGACCTGGGGGAACGCTGGGTGGGAGGAAATTGGTGTGAGCCCAGTGACGCCACGCTTTCCCACGCATAAAAAGTGTGAAAAAACTGATTTTTCCAGCAAAAATTGAGGTTTGCAAGGGATTCTGGGTAAAGGAACGTTGGAGGATCCACGCAAGCCATACCTCCTTGGAAGCCCCCGGGTGTCTACTTTTCAGAAATGTATGGGTTTGGTAGGTTTCCCTAGATGGCCGTCTAGCACGGGGCCAAAAACCCAGGTAACCCCTCTTGCAAAAACTGGCGGTATTGACATTCAATACAACCAGCTTTTGCAAGAGGGGTTACCTGGGTTTTTGGCCCCGTGCTAGACGGCCATCTAGGGAAACCTACCAAACCCACACATTTCTGAAAAGTAGACACCCGGGGGCTTCCAAGGAGGTATGGCTTGCGTGGATCCTCCAACGTTCCTTTACCCAGAATCCCTTGCAAACCTCAATTTTAGCTAAAATAAAATCAGTTTTTCCACACTTTTTTGCATGGGAAAGCGTGGCATCACTGGGCACACACAAATTTCCTTCCACCCAGCGTTCCCCCAGGTCTCCCGATAAAAATGGTACCTCACTTGCGTGGGTAGGCATAGTGGCTGCAACAGGAAACGGTCCAAATCGTACAGTGGAGAATTAAGTTTTCAATTTGAGAGCGTGTGATTCAAGGAAATTGTGACAGACAATTTCAAGTTTGCAGGAGATTCTGGATAAAAATCAACAATAGAATTCACCAGAAAGACATGACCATATACTTCCATGGTTTAACAATAATAACTAAATTTAGTAAGTTATTTATGCCTATAATGTACACCGTAACAGAGTTACTCAAAAGTCAAACATTCAAGGCACGGCTAACTATTCCTCAAAGACACACACATACAGGTTGGATTTGGCACGAGGGCGAGTGATGGTTCAGTACATAAAATTTAATTAACAAGATATTTCAAAAAATGAAATGCTCTGTCAATAAATAAATGCATAAAAACCGAACCAGTGACTCGCAACTCGTGAGCTGTAAAGCCACGACAAGGCACCAACCGTTTTACAGGCCATTCACACGCCTTTCATACCTGATACAAACCAGACCATTGACACCATCCGGAAAGAACAGCAACACATTACAACAATCACAATAAGGGACAAGGTACACCCTACTTCAGAAAGAGATAAAAGACAAACATTACTGCACAGCCATCAAATCCGCAAGCACACACACATTCTGGTTGGATTTGGCACGAGGGTGAGTGATGATTCTGTACATACAATTGTATTTGCAAGTAATTTCGAAAAAATGAAATACACTGCGTATAATTGAAAGTATGATAAACTGAACCACTGACTCACAGCTCGTGAGCTGTAAAGCCACGTCAAGGCACCAACCTCTTTACAGGCCATTCATACACCTTTCGTACGTGTGACACATACAAAACATTCACACCGCCAGCCGCGGACCCATCACATTTCAACACTCACACCAGCAGACAGCGCCATTCAAGGGCCCATCACTTTCACACGCCCACATTTCTGACATTTCAACAACACAAAATGATGGACTGCGTGGAGTGTCACTCACCTAGCAGTGTGTGTAGTGACCAAAGTAACTACTCACACACCGCCAGCCGAGCGCCAGTCCACCGACACCACCACCCAAGCACCAGACCATGCACACCACTAGCCAAACACCACTCAGCGCACACCGACAGCCAAGTACCACTCCACACACACCACCAGCCAAGCAACACACCACGCACACTGCAAGCCAAGCGGCACTCCACACACAACGCCAGCCAAGCACCACTCCGTGCACAGACAGCCAAGTACCACTCCACACACACCGCCAGCCAAGCGCCACTCCACGCGCACCACCATCCAAGCACCGGACCATGCACACCGCCAGCCAAACACCACTCAGCGCACACCGACAGGCAAGTACCACTCCACACACACCACCAGACAAGCACCACTCCACGCACACCCCAAGCCAAGTGCCACTCCACAAACACCGCCAGGCAAGCACCACTCCGTGCACAGACAGCCAAGTAGCACTCCACGCACACCACCAGCCAAGCGCCACTCCACACACACCACCAGCCAAGCGCCACTCCACACACACCACCAGCCAAGCGCAACTCCACACACACCGCCAGCCAAGCACCACTTCGTGCACAGACAGCCAAGTATCACTCCACGCACACCACCAGCCAAGCGCCACTCCACGCACACCACCAGCCAAGCGCCACTCCACGCACACCACCAGCCAAGGACAAATCCAAACACAACACCAGGCAAGCGCAAGAGCACGCACACGGCCAACAAAACACCAGACCACGCACACCGCCAGACAAGCACCAGTCCACAGACACCGCCAGACAAGCACCAGTCCACAGACACCGGCAGCCAAGCGCCAAACCATGCACACCGTCAGACAATGGACACTACACGCAAACCAACATCATACTTTAGTTTTTTTTGAAAATAAAAGAAAAACAAAAACAAATTGCACATTGATACAAATCTACTAACTCAACAACTACACTAAAAAGACTACACAAATGCAAACTTTGAAACTGAACAATAAGACCAACCAGTTCACTTTACCACTCATTGATACTCCCAAAAATTCTTTTGCGTGTGGTACAATCTATAACAAGCAGGTACACACAGCCCGGGGTTTGAAGGGCAGTCAGGGCAGTACATACGAACCTCCTTCCGCAAACCTCTTCGCCAACAGACTCTACATCTCCGACTGGGAAAGTCTTTTGAGGTTGTAGGAGGAATTTGACCAGGAAAATGGCGATCTTTCAATCTGGCAATATCCTCCACCACTCCAACTCTAGGAACACTTGCCTGTTCAACTAAAACAAGGCTGCCTATTACAGACTCCTGAAACTTTTCAAAAGTAATCTTTGACTGGGGACAAGATTTCTGGAACACAACAAAAGCATTAAAGGTTGCCAAGTGGAAAAGATGGATAGCCAACTTCTTGTACCAAATGTAAGCCTTACGAAGAGCAGCATACGGTTCCAACCTCTGATCTACTCTTGTCAACACCACCCATGTACTTATTGTAGTGCATTATGCACACAGGTTTGCGCACTTCTGCAACCTGACCCCAAACAGTCACCGGTTCAGTGCTTTCATCATGTATTGTAGTCAACATGTAGACATCTCTCCTGTCTGAAAACTTCACAGCTAGAAGCTCCTCACAACGCAATGCACTACACTGTCCCCGAGCAAGCTTCTGACATACAAGTTCTTTTGGGAAACCTTTACGGTTTGAGCGGATTGTGCCACAAGCAACAGTGTCCACTTTGCCCAATTCCCTGAACAACCGCACACCAGTGTAGAAGTTATCGACATACAAATGATGGCCTTTGTTAAAAAATCCACGACCAAGTTCCCACACAATTTTCTCAGTCACTCCAAAAGTCGACGGACAACCAGGGGGGTTAATCCTGGATTCCTTACCAGTGTACACCCTGAAATTAGAGACATATCCAGTCTCACTGTCACACAGCATATACAGTTTGATTCCATAGCGTGCCCTCTTACTAGGAATGTATTGCCGAAATACCAAGCGGCCTTTGAACAACAGCAAAGACTCGTCCACTGCAATTTCTTTCCCAGGATAAAAGATCTCAGAAAATCGATCAACGAAATGATCAATGACAGGCCGAATCTTGAAAAGACGGTCACAATCAGGGTGATCTCGTGGCAAAGCAAGACTATTGTCAACAAAATGCATCATCCGAAGCAGAAGCAAACACCGATCACGACTCATGACTGCCGGAAATATAGCTGTAGCCATCAAAGGACTAGTAGACCAATATGAAGCCATTGATGGTTTCCTAAGCAAGCCCATCAAAAAAGTTAAACCCAAAAACTTTTTCATCTCCTCCAAATTTGTGGGAGTCCACCGGGTAGCTCTAGCGTGGGGCTTAAGGCTGGCACTGTTCACCCTCAAAAAAATTTCAGCATACAAATTAGTCTGCTCTACAATCTCTGCCACAAACACATCATCCATAAACAACTTGAAAAAATCAATAGGCAAAAAGTTTTCTGTGTTCACCCTACACCCTGGAACACCAGTAAATTCAGGCAATGCCGGCTGCACCATGCCTGGTGCAACCCAGAGGTCAGAACTTTCAACATCAAGTCTTGCAGCCGCAGGCTGCCGCCCAGCTGCCTCTCGTCTCACTGCACCAACTGGAATACTAGCAACCCCAGGCTGCAGCCCAGATGTCTCTTGCCGCACTATTGGCACAGGAATGTCCTCCGCAACCACAGACACAACAATGTCCTCTGCAACCACAGGCGCAGCAACGTCCTCCGCAACCACAGGCACATCATCCACACCAAAAGTAGCTTCATCAGCACTCAGAGTGTCTTCATCATCAGATGAAGCCATGTGTAGAGAAAACTCACTACCTGAATCTTCACCTCCCACCTCTGGTTCAGAATCAGAGTCAGACTCTGGACCATGGTCAGAGGAAGAATCAAAAAGCAATCCAACAACTTGCTGAGCAGTAATCCGGCGGCTAGCCATTATCCTTACAAATAAAGGAGTCTGCACAAACAACTCAACAACCCCAACACTGCGCAAAGTAAGATAAAAAATGTAAGCCTTTTTAAAAAAAAACTAATTTAGAAAATATATACAATTCACTTACAAGACACAACTACACTCACCAGCACCTACTCTGCAAAGACACAGCAAAGTGGCAACGATATCCCACTAGAAAGAAGAAGAAAAAAAACTTACATCTACAGAAGGACACATCAAAAACAAATGCAAAACATGTTTTACAATCACAACAAACAGAAACCAAACATACTCATATTTTACTACACACTTTGCAAAAAAATACAATCACAGTACAATTGAACAAAAAAGAGGTCTCTTACCAAACACATACAACTACAGAAACAGCAGAACAACAGAACCACCAGTAACGGAACCGCACACTGCAACACTCTAAAGAGAAAAAAAAACAATACACATTAGAAGAAACAAAAACAACACACATTACAACAGGCTATGTCACAAATGGGGGGTCTGTCCCCAAGGGGGGGAGATTATAAATCATTATAAACGTGGGCCCCCTGGAAGCAACCCTACGGAGGCCAGAGAGCCCAAATAAAGACACGGCAGAACATACTTTTGAAATGGGCACAAGGAAGCAACCCTTGGCCAAGGGGTCGCTCCCTATAAAAAAAAACCTGAAGTCTAGTGGGCTTTTCTACCCCCCCCTGGATCCATAAACGGTAAAAAAAAGTTGAGGGGGGGGCAGAACAGTCTACAATATTTATAATGCCCCCTGGAAGCGACCCTTCCCCAAGGGGTCGCTTCCTTTTCAAAATACAAACAAATCCCTGGTGACTAGTGGGCTTTTCTGCCCCCCCCCCCCCCCCTGGGTGCAGATCGGCCAAAAAATGGCCAATCTGCCCCAGGGGGGGGCAGAAAAGTCTGAACAATTATTTATCCCCCTAAGGAAGCGACCCTTGCCCAAGGGGTCGCTTCCTTTATAAATATACATTATTCTCTGGTGTCTAGTGGGCTTTTCTGCCCCCCCCCTGGGTCCAGATGCGGCCCAAAAAACGGCCAATCTGCCCCCAGGGGGGGCAGAAAAGTCTAAAAAATATATTATGGCCACTAGGAAGCGACCCTTCCCCAAGGGGTCGCTTCCTTTTCAAATAAAAACAAATCCCTGGTGATTAGTGGGCTTTTCTGCTCCCCCTGGTTGCAGATCGGCCGAAAAAACGGCCGATCTGCCCCAGCGGGGGCAGAAAAGTCTGAAAAATATTCTATGCCCCTAAAGAAGCGACCCTTGCCCAAGGGGTCGCTTCCTTTATAAATAAAAATCAATCCCTGGTGTCTAGAGGGCTTTTCTGCCCCCCCCCCCGGGTCCTGATGCGGCCCAAAAAACGGCCGATCTGCCCCAGGGGGGGGGCAGAAAAGTCTGAAAAATTATTTTCCCCCAAAAGGAAGCGACCCTTGCCCAAGGGGTCGCTTCCGATTAAAAAAAAAAAAGTAATTCCTGGCTCTAGTGGGCTTTTCTGCCCACCCTGGGTGTAGATCGGCCAAAAAAACGGCCGATCTGCCCCAGGGGGGGCAGAAAAGTCTGATGAATAATTTGGCCACAAAAGGAAGCGACCCTTGCCCAAGGGGTCGCTTCCTGCACAAACATACATCGCCAAAATCACTCCCTGGTGTCTAGTGGGGCATTCCTGGTGCACGATCGCGACGCTGTGCGCGATCGTGCACCAGGAATGCCCTGCATTGGGACATCAGGGGAGAGGAAACACAGTTTCCTCCCCCCCGATGTCTCAAGGCACCGAAAACCGGCCCCCCCGCCCCACCGGAGCACCAAACACGCACCTTGCTCCTGGACGCGCTGGAAACAAATGGCTTCCAGCGCGTCCAGCGCTTCCTGATGACGTCGGCGCGCGCTGTGAGCGCTGACGTCACCAGGAAGCATGGGGGGGCCAGGGGGTGGCAGCGGAAGGTCTTCCGCTGCCACCCCTGCAAAAACAACTAGGATCCCTGCACAAGGGGGGGAGCGCCAGCGCTCCCCCCCAGGGCTGTACTGATGACGGAGCGGTTCCGTCATCAGCACAGCCCAACCGATACTGATGACGGAACCGCTCCGTCATCAGCATCGAAGGGGTTAAGGAAACATGTCCAGTTTTATCAGCCTTCTAGATCACTACGCTCAGCCACACAATCTCTGGCTGTTGTTCCAGCAATAAAGCGTGCTCGCATTGGAGGTCGGTCATACAGGGCGTGCGCTCCGCAGCTCTGGAACAAACTCCCACTTTCTCTGAGGAAGGCAGACAATCTCCTAACTTTCAGAAAGGATCTCAAGACGTGGCTTTTCGGTCTCTAGGACGTCATGTTGTGTTCAGACCTCACTACTGATCTGTAAAAGCGCCGGGACACTCTGATCGAGTAGCCGTGCGCTATACAAACCTACGTTTAACATAACATAACAAAACTAGTAAGTTTGCAAATACATTTAAATGAGTTATGTTACTAATTCCAGTACAATGTAGTCCTTCCTATTCTGATGCTTCTAAATCTAACTTCTGTTTAATGCTAAGTGCCTTTTCTTGTGTATCTATCCTTCTAGGTGTATCTATGGTTTGTGGCTTATTAGTATCATTCTTCATGTCTCTACTCATTATGTAAGGGAAAGCTATTGTCAGTCCTAACCATACTATGAGTATTAAAACTATACTACATGTGCATATTCTAAAGCATGTTTTCAAGCAGTTTCTTTTCGGTCTTCCATTAATATTACGATCAGCTATTTCTGACCAACGAGATTTAACCCCTCTTTGTAGCTTTTACACAGTCTTACCCTGTGAAATTTCAGGTGGGTCTCACTTCTCCGTCAGTTTGATCAGCAATCAATTCGTCATCACTTTCATCCCTTATTTCTAGTTTTTCAAAAACTTCAAGCACGATGTAAGTCCATTCAGGCCTCTGAATTTATTATTCAATCTTTTCAGTCGTGGACTTCACCTTTTAGTTGTATTACAGACTGTTCAGTCTGGCTTGTTATCTCATTTACTTGCTCAGGTTCTTCATTTATGGTCTTTAAACGGAATTTCAGTCTTTTGACCAACCTAGGCTATTTGTCTCCTTTTCTGAGTTTCTTAGCTGGCACTGTGCTCTAGCCTTCCAATGCTCTTTTATTTTCATTCAGTTGTGGCACATCTATTTTAATGTTGTCTTCTGTGTCCCTCTCTATCTGACTAGGTCCAGGTCTTATTACAGTTTCTTCTGCCTGGTTACTAATCTGGCCTTGTTCAGGTGTTTGCTGAATTTGACCTTGACTTTGTTTTGATTCACCTTCTTCTTCCTGAACACCTTTTTCTACACCTGTATGGTCCTGCTCAGGCTCTTCTAACTCTTGATTTTCTTCCGCCTGAGCTTTCGCCCTAGTACCTTTCTGTCCCTCTTCAGACTCTGGAGTTCTTGGTGGGGTGTCAATTATCTGAATATTCTGATCTATTCCTATCTGATCTTCCTCAGAATCAATTTTGACTTGTATTTCTATGATCTGAGTACTTTCTTCTATTCCTCTCTCTTCCTCACTATCACTCTGGCTGTCTAAATAAGTCTGACTTCTAGTTCTCACGTATTCTGCAGGTATCTCAACTAATGGAATCGAATTATCTTGACTGGTGCTTGGTTGTTCTTTTTCAGCTACTTCAGGATCAACATCTTGAGACCCCTCAACTGCACAACCTTCAGCTTCAGTTTCTTCAGGTTCGGTCACTCTTTTTGTTTGACTGGCATGGATCCAGTGTGGAACTCCTTTGCACTTTACAGCTGTGGTGGTAACTAAAATCACTTGACGTGGTTTTTCCCACCTCGGTGCAAGGCAAGATTTTCGAGTGTGTTTCTTTAGCACTACCCAATCAACTGGGTTCAGGTCATGTGGTGGAGTGGCTTGTCTGGCGACAGAGTCTTCCCCAACCTGGTGAGAGATAGAACGCACTTGGTCAGCCAGCTCTTTGCAGTACTCCAGTACCAAATCATCAGATATATTTATCAGCTTGTGTCCTGGTACCCATGCTTGTCTCATTGCTCTTCCCATTAGTATTTCGTGAGGACTCAAGCCTGTGTTCCGATCTGGAATACTTCTGAGTCCCATCAGAACAATAGGTAAAGCATCTGGCGACTCTAGTCTGTCCCAATCTTGACTTGATTGTGCCATTCAGTTGTTCTAACACTCCAGAAGCCTCTGGGCGATATGCGCAGTGCAGTTTTTGTTTAACATTGAATTCTTCACAGATTAGGACAATTATTTCATTATTAAAATGGCAGCCTCGGTCTGATTCAATTGTTACTGGAAAACCGAAACGTGGTATAAGCTCTCTAAGTAAGAGTTTGGCTACAGTGATGCTGTTTTGACCCCTATCTATACAGCAGTTGTGTTTTCAAGTAATATCTGACTGTACGTTGACTTTTATTCTGAATGAGATAAATGGGTTGCTCTTCATCTGGTCTCACGCTTCTTCACCTTGACTGCTCAGTACACCTGCCATGGATGGTCCAGGAGGATTTGGAGGCTATATCCAATACACAGAAAGCACCCATCACTTTTGTCAGTAGGTGTCTGAACTTTCCTAGATGAGGAAGTTGTAAGGTCCACATAGCAGCATCAAAGGCAAGAGCAGAAGTATTTCTACTCAGTAGGATGCTTCCGACTTGGTCTATGATGGAGTGTTGGGCTTCCAAAGTGTTGGTGTCTATCCTGGGTAGATCTGCCAAGCAATCCTAGCCCTGTTCATAGCAGGTGGTGTGAAAGTATAGTCTGATACATTATAACATGCAAAATAAATAGGTGTCTCCAGTGAGGATTGTTACTTAAAAGTATCAGATGGACCAATGTGAATTTTTGAGAAATCAACACAATGGATTGTTTTAGAGCTACTGAGCATAAAAGTTTAAACCTTTAACATTAATTATTGTACAAGTGCCCCTTGGGTTCTGTGCTTGTAAGATGACATTATTAAAGGTAACTGATACCCCGTGGAAGACTACTGAGCCTCTTCCAAAGCGTTATACTTTTTATTGAGTTGTTTTATTAAGGAGTAAGCCAGATGGAAATAAAGTAGACTACATTTTGATTTTTTTTAAATCTTGTAATACCAGGATGAAATGTTTTATTACCCTTGCGGTGTTTGAGCCTCCGTTACCTCACAGTTGGATTTAAGGGTGAACAGAGGCTACCACAGCTGATATGTTAGGGTCTGCATTTTGGAGCATATTGTATAGTCTAACAAATAGACATTGCCTATTGATTGGGATAATTTATGGCTGCAGTCCAAAACCTCTACTTGTTCCGGGCTCTGGGGGCCTTGGAAGTCTCCAATTTAAGATTACGGGCTCCCTGAACTTTGAGATTGTATATCTCCAGCCATGTTGGTGCTAGCGGCACAGAATTGGAAGCCTGGCATTTGTTGTTATGGTTGCTTCAGCAGTCCACTGTATCTGCTGATGACTATGTGAAGGCCTTCCAGGTAGTCTGGGCAACGCCTCTGGTTGTGTTGGAGTGGCCTGGGTTTCTTCTCAGGTAGCACTTCCAGTCAGCTGGCAGACAGACAGAGAGAGCTGGACCTCTTCAAGGACCACACACATATCTGGTCAGATAACACCTAATTTTAGATCAGATCTGAGAAGAAATTTCCCTGTAGGCATTTGGAAAAGTTATTCGATAATGTTGACTCCTGGTTGGATGATGGCTAAATTCTTACAGCTCATAGAAAGACTTCATTATTTTAGGTCAGAAAGGCAGCTCCAAATTGACAGCCATAAAACCTCTGGAACGGTTAGACTTTTGGATAGAGCGGCTTTAGGCCGAAAGCCAGCGCTTTGCAAAAATATTATAAGGAGGGGGATAAGGAAAGCATTATAAAGGGGGATAGAGAAAGCATTATGATGTTATTGAGACATTTAGCTCTTAGGCTGTCTCCCAGATTAACGCAGCAGTCAGTTATTTTCTTTTCAATTAAATACATTGAAACTCATTCTTCCCTAACTCTTCCCCAAAAATCATGCTCTGGCTTTAGGGACAACTGATAATTCTGACCTTGTCATTTGCATCTCCTTTAAGCTTCTATGTTTCACATATAGAGCTCTTGCGGCTGGCCCTGCGGACGCACTTGGTACCCTGCTCATCCGCTATGTACCCACGAGATGCCTACGATCGGCCGGGCTACACCAATTGGTAGTGCCCCGCGCTAGGTTGACCAGATGGGGAGCGAGAGCTTTTTCTGTTGCCGCTCCTCAGCTTTGGAACTCCCTTCCGGTGGAGATCAAAACCTTACCCTCCATCGACCTGTTTAAAAAGGCCCTTAAAACCTGGTACTTCATCAGAGCCTACCAATGAGATACTGCTGTCTGACCTGGCTAGTTCCTTATTTGATGTAGGCGCCTTGACGCCCATTGGGCTAAGTTAGCGCGGTATAAGACACAATTCATTCATTCATTCATTCAGTGCTCTTTAGTGCAGTTTGTCAAAGAGCACATCCTGTGACTCCAATTTGGAGTCACAGGGTGTGCTTTTCGGCGAATTATGGAGTCTCCAAAATTTGCTAAACAATGCAGTTCAGGCTACACACAGGAATACCAAACATCCATCCGCCTGTACACCCCAACACTAGCCTGGTAGCAGAGCCTATTGGTGTTAATGGGGCCAGTCTGTCCTGCAGATTCCTTCACCATACAGCTCCTGGTTATTTGATGCCTAATATATCCTGCAACTTGGAATCTGTACAGTAGGGAGAAGGTTCCTCTCGGTATTCCTCCTTTCCAGTTTCTGCCACAGTGGTGGATTTAGTTTCTGAGATGTATAGATCGATCCCAGGTGCCACCACTTTGGCTTCTCAAACACCTTCACCTTGAATGTGGAAGCTTTAAAAATCCTTCTACAGTTGAAGGTTTTTTTAGGTCGAGCATTCAAGACCTCTTGTATATACTTTAGTATATACTTATATGTGCATGTACTTTGTGGGCTCTGGAGATCAGCCCTTGAACTTCCGCTTAGGGACTTTTTTCTGTTTACCTGCCTCTATTTAACTGTCTTAATAGAAAACGACCAGCAGAGGTCAGTAAAATACCAGAATTGCTTTCTGCTTAGGGACTTTCTTTTTTAAAACTTTCCTGGCAACTGTCTCTATTTAAATTTCTTGATGGAAAACTACCAGCAGAGGTCAGTAAAATACCAACATTACTTTAGCATTCTCTATATTCCAGTCTATAGAAATTGTCTCCATTGACCACCTGTAGACAATAATATTTTTTTTAAATCTTGTATTTTCAGTGATATGACCACCGAAGACCCTGGTTTTATATTAAAAACAGAGCTTTGGACTATACCGTTTCCTACTGATAGGCAGTATTTCTCTGCATGTGTTCCCATACCTGGCGTGTCATGCCGTTTGGTGCTTATTTTCCTTCCATATCAAAGAACGGTAGATGTTTCAGCACCCAGACTAATGTGCTGCATAGCTAAATACATATAAGGTCCCAAAGGCTAGACCGATTGCTTTCCAAATGCTTGTTTTTTTAACGTGACAGTGATACAAGATGACTGAAACTGAAAAACAAACAATTTACAGTTGAAACTACTCTAAAAAACAGACCTAAGCAAAACAGAGAATGCTTCTCGTTAAAATAGATTTTGTAGAATAACATTAAAAGCAGGAACATAAAGAGTAAAGTATATATTATGGTTTGAATAATAATTATGAGGCATGTACTTAACCAATTTTAGTCCATACACGATGGTGCCACCTTGCGTTTGGATTAATACTATATTTAGACAAGTCTATCAAAAACTCTCGTGCCACCATTCGGAGATTCCAGAGGTACCTTGCTCTTTACTCAGCGAACAAGGATGAACCAGGTGTAGATGAAAGAAACAAAACACAGTTATTGACCTCACTGTCCATATCAGCAGAGCAAAATAGTCCGAAAATACGCAATTAAAAGAGGCTAAATTATTAAACTAATATGTGGAAAAGGCTAGCATACTGGGACAGGCGACAAACGTGCCTTTTCATCTATGACAAACTAAACTTTAAAAGCAATTTAT
This sequence comes from Lissotriton vulgaris, assembly GCF_964263255.1. Classification (NCBI taxonomy): domain Eukaryota; kingdom Metazoa; phylum Chordata; class Amphibia; order Caudata; family Salamandridae; genus Lissotriton; species Lissotriton vulgaris. The sequence continues at coordinate 482,434,693 of NC_141693.1, read as the reverse complement.
TCAGCTTAGCAGATGTTTAATAACTGTTGAAAATGGTGCGTAAGTGTCAAGCCCTGGAAGATGGCGTGTCTAGAATTAGCTGTTTTTTCCAAATACCCCATTTTTTCTGCTGCTAATAGTGTTACTAAATGTTGAACTAGGTTTAGTGCATTTATTGTTGCATTGTTGATATGCAAATGTATTATAATAATGTACTGAAATCGAAGACCATCTTTGCCATTGCATTTCCTCCTCCTAAGCCTGTGCTACAACTATTCCTAGCCTTCCTAAGGAAAGTCCGATAGAGACAACAGGAGGCAGCACCTCTCCCAGAGATTCAAGAGATTATTAGACTCGCCACCTACTGATGTGGGTTTGTCACCGGCAATAAGGGATCATCTTCTTGGGAGTGCCGCATCTATTAGAGATGGGGGTTAAGTCTCCTTAAGATGGGGCATGTATTGTAGAGATGCCACATGAGCCTTAAAGACAATATCCTGTCTCTATAGGTTGGGGGCACATCACACAGACAGTGGAGAACTTGTCCTAGAGTCATGTGTGTGTTCTTCCTAAAGGTTGGGTTATGTCTCCTAGAGCGTGATCCTTGTCTCTACTAGAGGTGGGTCGGGGTCTTCTAGAGATGGGGCTCTGAGACCGGGCTTAAATCTTTTTAGGGCAGGACTATCTCCTGGAGATGGTGCTACTTTTGCAGAGATGGAAACAGATATGATGGTGATGGGAGGCCCTTTTTCTGTAAATGGGTGTCATCCCCGAGAGAATTGTGGGTGGGTTGCATCTCCTAAAGATGAGTTGTCTAGTAGACATGAGGATGAGCCCTGCAGAAATTGTGGACAAAAGATTGGTGGGGGGCACACTCATAGTGATGAGTAGGAGTCTTCTGGCAGTTTCTGCATGCCTCCTGGACATGGGTGCCTTCCACCAAGAGATATGTCTGATCTCCTTGCATTGGGGCTTCTCCTCCTAGAGGTGAGCTCATGTGTCCTTGAGATACAACAGCTCTTAGAGTGGCGTTCTTATCTCTTGTTCATTTTGGACGCCAAGAGGGGTGGGTTCTCTCTTATGAATGGGGCACGTCTCCTTGAGATGGAGCCATCTCTCTTGCTAATGCAGTCAAATCTTCTAGTTGGATGGCGTCTGTCTTACTGGTGTATTAAAGTATAAAAAAAAGTGTAACAAAAAAAGTGATGGATGGAATGCTTGAATTAATGTCAGCCACTGGTAATTGCTTAGGGCCGCATCTCATTCCATTGTTTTTTGTACCCCATGCCCTTAGTTTGGGTCAAAACTGATTTGCATGCGTCTGAGGTTTAAGCATTCCATCCATCACTTTTTTGTTTACTTAGTGTGTTGCCCCAAGTGGGGCGAGTATGCCAAGATGTGGGGCCTGTGCACAGTCACTGGAAAAAAGCTATAACTGGTCGAAGAGCCCTAACTAGGGCTAAGCCGGTCCTCGGTTGCTTGTGTTCCGGTCCAGGGAGGACCGGACCTGGCTGTTCGGGCTGGACTGCTCCCATTGGAGCAGGGCCAAGACTGATTTGCATATGGCTGGTCTAAACTGAGGTGACATGGTGCGCAAAATAACATTGAACTGGGATGTGGCCCAGAGTAATTGCCAGTCCCTAAGATTAAATTCAAGCATGTCGTCCATCACTTTATTATATACTTTAGTCTCTCTTACTGGTGGTGCATGTCCTGTAGGTGGATATATATCTATTGTCAGTGCATGCCACATCTCCTATAAAGGGGGCGTCCCTCTTACGGATGGGACACGTCGCCTAGAGATGGAACAGTATCCCGGAGCACGTCTCCTAGCAACGCTCCGGAAGAGTTGAAGTGCCTCATTATGTCTGCGACTGAAGTGATATGCCGTCCAGTGTTATCGCTTTATGAGCAGCGTCCATTTGCTCCGCACCAACGACAGCGGGGACCTTTTAAGGGAGAAGAATACGCTGAAGCAAGATAATACTGAGGATGAAAGGTATGTTCTGCTGTCGGGATGGTGAGACTGTGCTCGGATTTTTGTTGTCTGCTTCTTTTAGTGGAATTGTACCCCTTGGCCTTATTAATGCGCCTGTGAGAGCGAGCCAGCTGCGGTACTAAGCTTCAGATTGCAATAATAATTTATTCCTCAACAAGTGCACGCGGCTCGGGTAGACCGTTAAGAAAAAAAAAAGCAATAATGAGGATCATAAAACACTTAGACAAAAGTTTGCTGTGATTGTCGAACAGTCACTGTTCCTGATTCCTCTTCTTGGCTTTGAAAATTATTCAAACTTTGATTAAGGTTAGGTTTGATTTATTAATAGGTCTCGGTATTGGAGTTTAGGGCACAGGTCGAGAGTACACACGGGTAGACGGCGTCCACCCACTATTTTCACAGGGTGGACGCCGTCTACCCTGCCAAGATGTTAGTACCCACTGAAATATGCTGAACTGACAGCTTCAGCAATACCCGTACAGTGTCTGCTTGGGCTCCAAGCAGCAAGTGCAGGGGAAAGGAGGCTTTATCTTAATTTCGAGCTGGGCCCAAAAGGAGACCGAGGTTAAGAAGCCATCAGACCTCCTTTTGTTGGGGTATCCTGGCCGGGAGCTACCTAGATGCTAATCTGATAGTGCTACTCATCCCAAATGCACAGTCTCAGAGTGCGTTACATCAGACGTACACATAATGCATTGACTATAAATGATGTGTGTAGATCAATGTACAGAATGTGTTACATAAGGCAGGGAGGGTTACAAGGTGTAGGAGTCACAAGTCCTCTATAGCTCACTGTGCTATATTATCAGTATTACAATATATGAACTGCAAGTGACAAAAAGATCTCTGTGTTAAAGGCAGTAACGCACTTCCCTATCTACATAAAATAAAAATCTGGCATCTGCAAGTTCCGTGATGTGCTTTGCAGAAGACATATTTATCCTCTATGCTACTTTGATTAAAAACCGAGACTAGAAAAAACACAGATCTCTCCACCCAACGCATTAACTTCCAGATATCTCACCATTTCCTGAGATTAACTGGACATAAAAAGATCTCTGCAGCAGGTGCCTTAACCGCATAAGATCTTTTAAAATGCAGAGTTTGCAAGAAATTAAGATAAACAAATTGACTGCCGCGTTTCTCATTGTTGCCAATTTCTTTGTTTGCAGAGTTAAAAATAAATACATTTATACATTGAGGCCCAGATTTTTCATTAGGGTTGCGTCACTTTTTTGGCACCCTGACGCAAAATCTGATTAGTTAAATCTCATAATGTGCTCACATGTACTCATGATAGATCTGCTAAACATATGTGTGAGATCTGATGTCACTTCTTGTCAAGTCCTGGGCTGTGATGACACTTCCTGTGATGGCACATCCTGTGATGCCACATGCGATGTGACCCATCGTGATATCATTTGCATAATGCCTGACTTGGTTAGTCTTTACGTCTTTTTTTAAGGACCTGTGCCCTTTTGAAGTCTTTATCTGTTTAATTGAAGGCATGGGGTGCTGCCATCATGTCAGTTTCAGGTGCTTCTGATATCTTAAGTACCCTGGCAAGATTTTAATTTGAAAGGTATGACTCCCCCCCTCAATGTCCTTCTTCTCTCAAACGCGCCACATCATGTTTTTGTTTGAACTTCTTTTCGTCTCCAGTAAAGCAGTCGCATCCATCTTTGGTATCAGAATATCATCCCAGCCACGTTGGCAAAGCCTCCTTTTATACACCTGCTGTTCTGTTTATACAATTTTTGTTTTACTATTTTTTAAAAGATTGTTCTGATTCGTCATTGCTTCTGCTGGATGATTCTGTAAACTCTTCGCTCCTTTACCCTGCAGCTGCTTCCCCATTCTCTTTCTGTCAACCTACCAATAGGTTCACGGGAAGATGATGAGGAGGTCAGCTTCAAATTAGGACCTCTGCAAAAAACTAGCAAAGGCATCTCTGACCAGTTTCCAACAATAGCCCTCCCCTCTGGTTCTTACTGGTTCTCATCTCATAGGTGCCGCCATATCTGTCCACATACAAGCTTACAAGAGTGTCAAGATTGGGACCATCTAGGGTGAGCAGACCGAGGTAGATACCTCGTGTGTTCCTGCTAGGCACTATCTGAGCTCCCTTCTGACCCTAAAATACGCATCTTTGAAGCTCGCTGAAGCGGCTGGCAAGATTTGCAAAGCTCCTTACTTCACTTTGATAACCTATTTTGAAAAGAAGGCTGTAATGTGCAGAAGCTGGAAGGCCTGGAGCGTGGAGTGACCAAGAGCATGAAGAAGGAGGTGGGCAGTGACATCTTAAGGATTTTGGGAACCCATGTTTGGAGCAGTTTTGAATCTATGATCTAATTTCAGCTCTTTTATGCCCTCTGTGGCCAAGTCACTGACAGTGCACAGACACACTCATCCAAATTCTAAATATGTTCACATCTAATAATCAGGGTTAGGGATGTGTATTTGTAACAAATTTATAACACAGCAGCAGCTCTCTAATATTACTGCAAATAATATTTGTCACACTCTTCCATTTCTCATATGTGAGGTCCTGTTTTGATCTAAAAAAGTTTTTTTTATAGATTTTGCATGAAAAATAAACATTTCTTTGCAAAATGTCTGTATTAGACTCTCACGCATCATCCACGTTGGAAATAAATCAAAATAATAATATTTAAAACAATCTGTTTAAGAATTATTCAAGCTCATCAGGACACAAGTCTTTGCAGAACAGAGCTGGCTGTATCAGTGGGCCCCCCAAAAGGATGGGGCCCGGGGCCCTGGGCCAAAGCCCACTATGCCCATGCCTTAAAACATCTCTGGAGGTGCAGAGAATACAATACAGAGTTGTTAGGTACAAAATAGCTAGTCAGACATTATTTAAATACAGTTTTCTTACTAAAACACTCTTCCAGGCGTTATAGCCCATAGAGAAATGATAGATCTCAAGGAGGGTTAAAGAAACATTGCTTTTTATAAGGCTAATGCATGGAAAGAAAGAGCAGGAGGTAATACTCGTGCATTCTTAGCTGGGTGCAGTTGTCCTTATCTGGCAATCAGAATCGAGGAAGCCTGCTATTGAAACTAGTGAAGATGTGCTGTCCATTCAAGTCATTCTAGGTGTCTTAAACGTTTCTAGTTATAAATGTGGAGGTACATGAAAGACTTGCTGACTTTAGGTTGGGCATGCCAGTGAGGTATTTGTGGATTGGGATTGGTCTCTGAGACTTCGTTCTGCCTCAATATTTGTGGTTCTCATTTATAGTTGTCTTCTGGTTGCAGTAGGAGTCATGTCCATAAAAATGAAGCGGGGTCCATGTCTGCAGGTAGGATTAATTAAATAAACTTTACACACCTCTGCACTTCCCGAGAAAGGCAACCTTCTAGCAAGAAAGACGTCCTATATCCTCAATTGGCATATATTGCTACTCTGGTCAAGCCCACGTGAAGAAACCTTGTTTACCAAGATGTTTTAAATATCCCAGAGGTAACAGACATTTCAAATAGCATGTACTGATGGACTTTGGGCATCCAGATATTGACAGACAAGGCACAACCAGGTAAATTAAAGGAGTGCCCTATGGTAATCCATTCTCATCCAGCCCTGTGACTCTACGGGTGGAGTATGGGCACTGCCAAAGTCGACTGCCTGTTGCCCGTCAGATTAGGAGTTTTCTCCTGGCATGGCAGGCGGTCCTTTGGCGATCCACTTGTGGTGCCTTTGAAAAAGGCATTGCAATGGGAGCGCCAAAGCAAGCTCCTACATGGCATGCACTGTTTAGTCCATGCCGTGCAGGAAGTGGGTGTGCATGCACACAGGGGGAACACCATGTGCCCCCTGCATGAAATCCAGTGTACAGGGCTAACAGGAGGCAATTTAGAAGCTCCTTTGTTTCCTCACCGCCAACCTTCTTATGGCGGGCTCACTGCCATGAAAGGCTGGCAGTGGGGAAACTCAGAATATGCTTGGCGGTGCCGTAGCGGCAGCGTCAACCATGTTGCTACCCCACGCGGCTGCAACACCGCCAGGGAGTGCACTTTCCTGGTGGTTGCGGCATTCCCAAAATGGTCCAACCGCCGTAGTTGTAATAAGATGGTTGGACCACTGGTGCAGCAGTTCCCAACCGCCACTGCACCTCCACCATGAGTTCGGCAGTCAGATGGACCGCAAAATGGGTAATCAGGCCCATAGTGTTTTGTCCTAAATATAACCAATAATGACAGTTTTTCATTTGTGACCTTGAGCACCTGCTCACCCATAGGGTTCCATGAAATGGATATGTAGTAATGAATTCATATGGTGACAGTTTTCTATTGGGTCATGATGATTTAGAATTTCTTGCATACATATGAATATAATATGAACCTTCTTAACTTAACTCCTGTCATTGCTAAGGTTTAGCAGTTATGTGTGAAAGCTGAATCTTGGACCAATCACATGCACAGTCTGTGCACTGATTTTCTTTTTTCTGGTTGGCTCATACAAGTATAACATCTCACTCTCTGGCCTGATGCCTAGTGTAGGAGGTGCCAAGTACAATTCTCACATTTCTAAAGGGAACCAGTGTATAAAGACTATTGACTTTTAGTCATTCTTGAATGATTTTATCTATTCCAAGAGACAGTATGCAACTCAACTGAGCACCCTTTTATTGAACTGTGCACGGAGTACACTACTGACATGCTGATGTATGAGGAAATTAAGTTTACATTTATGGAAAATACAGTTATAGAAAATTGGTAGAGAATTAAAGACCGGCTTTAGTACATTTTATTAAAATGTTAGCCATTCATATTTGTTTCACATCTCAAATACATGTCTGTACAAAGGTTTTAATAATATTTACTATAATAGACTTTCATCTTTTATAGTGTAAGTTTAATTCAAACTAAGTTGTAAAATCAATAATTCTAGTTGCCTTTGACTTCTCAGAACAAAGCAGGGGGGCCAGTTATGCCCAGATGTGGGTCCTGGACTCACCGTGCCACTGGAATCAAGCTATTCTGGCAGATGAGAGGTGAAACCCCAAAACCAGTCGTAGGATTCTTGTTTCCGGTCCTGGGAGTACCTGGGTTGGCAGTTCGGGCTGGACTGTTGCCATGATGCACAGGGTCAAGACTGATTTGCTTATGGCCAGGTCTAAACAGGGGTGGCATGGTGAGCAAAAGAATTATGGATTTAACCCCGATCTCTTGACTGGGGGTGAATCTTTTAATTTGTTCTGCATTCCATCCATCAATTGTGTGTCTTTAACCCCTTCGCTGCTCATGACGAGCTCAGCTCGTCATGAGGCACACTGGTCGTGTGCTTTTGACGAGCTGAGCTCGTCATGAAACAATGGGATTCATCAATCAATCAGCACAGGAGGGGAAAAGCCATAGCAGCCAAGGTGTTAACTGCGCCGGGTATGCCCAGAATTGGGTCCCGGTCTCACTGTGACACTGGAATCAAGCTATCCTGGCTGATGAGGGGTGAAACCCCGAAACCGGTCCTAGGATGCTTGTTTCCTGTTCAGGGAGTACCTGGCTTGGCAGTTCGGGCTGGACTGTTCCCATGATGCACAGGTTCAAGACTGATTTGCTTATGGACAGATCTAAACTGGGGTGGCATGGTGAGCAAAAGAATGATGGATTTAACCACAATCTCTTGACTGGGGGTGAATCTTTCGATTTCTTCTGCATTCCATCCATCAATTGTGTGTCTTTTACTATATAAATGTACCCTGCAGAGTCTTCTGGCAGGTGTGAGGCAGTTTCTATACTTGCCTTTCTTATGAACTATGTCTAAGTAAGGATTGGTGAGACCCATGCTGGGGTGGCAGCTTCAGTGTGGAAGAGAGAGGGTTTTTGGGCTGTGACAGCCCCCCAAATAAATGTATTGTTGGCTTGGCAGTTGATCCTGGGTGCCCTTAGTCGGACTGGTATCTCTGTGGTGGTTATTTTCATTGTGAGCCAAGAAATGATGTACAAACACAGTGACCTTTGATGTAAATGGGAGAGGGGTACAGAGGTACCCATATGGTGGCTGAATTTCAAAATGTGAAACCAAATAACCTTAGAATCAATACTGGCTTCCGTGCTTGTCCCGATTCTGTGACCCTAGGCAAATATGTTTTTTTCAGAGAGCCTCTATTTTTAGGTCGAACCTGGGCAGTGCATGCGCTGCTCTGCGAGGCATGCTGTATTCAGGAATGAACTTGAAGCTCCGCCCATTTTCCGGCCATCTTTCCGTTGCTTTTGATTCATGAATAGGCTTAGTAGTACTTCCTTAGTACCGTCTTGTCTGCATTTGTAACCTCCCATGAGGACTGGACTTTTTACTTGTGTTGTTACCCTGTCTGTTTTATCTACAGTCTGTGAGCAATATTTTCTTTAATATTTTTACCCTAAGCTCTGTTGTAAATAGGGCTGTAAATCTTGCTCTTATCTTGCCACATTTGCTGTGCCTTTGTCTCTTTTTTTCCCCTTGTTTCTTGAAGTTGCATTTCCAGCAGTACATTTCAACAAGGTACATTGAGTTAGATTGTTTTCCTCAGTCTCCACAGAGGTTAGTCTCAAAACGATGCCTCTTTTCAGAAAAATAATCAGTCATAAATCAGGCCTGAGTGATTTTTTAACGTCCCTCACTCCTCTCCCCTTCCTGTGAATGAAGTGGCCGCATTCCACTGTAACCAGAATACAGGGCAGAGCAGAGGACAAGGACATGCTCTGTTCCGCAAGCTGTAGCATTTTACAGCACAACACACAGCCCGAGGGTCAGCGACAGAGACATGTATTTGGGGCATTATGAACAACAGAACTGTAAATAAAAATAAAAAACCGAACCAAAGCAGCCTCGGAGCTGTTGGGATACATTTGCAGAGAGACCACATGATGTGTTCTGTAAAGTTGTGTCATTCGGAACGGATTTCCTGGAAGTGCAGTGGCCAACAAATTTAAATTTCAATCCAATCCAATTGTCAACATCCTGAAAGTCGCGCTCCCATCCATTCATAAATGGACGTATGTGCAGGTATTATTCCCGCCTATTCTACTGCTCCTCCCCCCACAACTCAACAAAATACAGATGTCTAAAGACGGTATAGTTTGAGTCCATTGCTGAATACTACAGGACAGAGACAAACCCTTTATTATTTAATATGAATACAATTGAAATTGACGCATGAGCTCATACAGCAGCAAGTACAACACATCCGTCACATGCTCTTGATTCTCCGCCCACTCCACTTTCTGCCATTTCTCCAATATTGCTTGGAGCTATGATAATTTTTATTGTCGCCTGACAACTTCTGAACACACAAGGATATGTTCTTTGCAGCAGGCATCTTCATCCTCTGCATTACTTTGACATGAGTTGAAACAGCCACTACATAAAACACCAATCTCTCTCTAGCACTAATATTAATAATTGTGTCCTTGTGACAGTAAATCCAAACAGAACATTTGTCATTTTATGTTATCCTGTAATTTTTATACTTTTTATAGAAAATTTTACCTGAAACTCATCTTTTTAAAATATAATACGCGCGATATACAAAAAGCAATGCAACTGATGTTCAACCTAGAGACCCCAGATGTATGTTTCCATGTGGCCACTTATATTTTAAAATGTATTTCTGCAAGAAAATCAATTATTATATGAACTCATTCAATAATGCTTTATCACTTTAGTACAGTACTTGAAATTTTGGGCTGTTAAATGTATTGTGTACTTCTGGTATGATGCTATTGGCACTTCGCACTTTATTACGTAAATTTGCACATATATGAATATCGTATAACTGCTGTTATTGCTCTCTTGAGCATTGAAAGCAGGCCATAGCACTTGCACTTTATTATTATTCTTAAGTACTTGAAATTTGTGCTTCTAATCGTATTGTGTATTTTTGGTACTATGCTATTTACACCTTGCACTTTATTATGCTAATTTGCACATATACGAATAATGTATACTTGCTGCTACCGTTTGTATGAGCACCAAAAACAGACCATAGCACTTGCACTTTATTATGATGTAGCTTAGAACCTTTAAGCATTTGATTCTGTGCTGCTAAATGTATATTGCACTTTAGTAAGACGGAATTAACTTTTGCACTATTTTTTGGCTACTTTGCACATATATTAATATCAGATGAAAGACGCTATATTGTATTGCACGTAGAAATAAGTCTATAACCAATTGTGCTTTACCTTTGACAAAATTTAGTACATATTTTAGCGGAAATGTATTTTTATAAATCTGATATATATGTATGTTGTTTTTTTATGTTTGTTGCTATATGGTTGTATTTTTACATACCAAATAAAGCATTTTTTGAATTGAATTGAATAGCCAAAGTTACCTTTACATTTTTATTGTTGCCTGCATCCGAATCCTCTGAGCTACTTTAGCAGGAGTGGAAACAGCCTCTGTAAAACTCAGATCTCTCTCCATCAGGAACATTAATCGCCAAAGTTACCTTAACATTTTTATTGTTGCCTGAAAACCTCTGGACTAACAAGGCCATGTTCTTTGATTGCAGCAGGCATCGTACTCCTTTGCTCTACTTTATCATCAGTTTAAACAGCCACTAGATAAAACTCCATCTCTATCCGGCAGGATCATTAATCGCCAGTTACCCTTACATTTTTATTGTTGCCTAAAAACACAGAAGAACATGTTCTTTGCAGCAGTCCGTTGCACTACTTTATCATCAGTCGAAACAACAACTAGATAAAACTCCATCTCTATCCGGCAGGAGCATTAATTGGCAAAGTTACCTTTACATTTTTGTTGTTGCCTGAAAAGCTATGGACACACACGGACATGTTCTTTGCAGAAGGTATCTCAATCCTCTGTGCTACTTTCGCATGAGTGGAAACAGCCACTAGATAAAACTCTGATCTCTTTCCAGCAGGAGCACAAATCGCCAAAGTTACCTTTACATTTTTCTTGTTGTCTGAAAACCTCTGGACACAGAAGGAAATGTTATTTGCAGCAGGCATCTTACTCCTTTGCACTACTTCATCATCAGTCGAAACAGCCACTAGATAAAACTCTATCTCCATCTCTATCCGGCAGGAGCATTAATCGCCAAAGTTACCTTTACATTTTTGTTGTTGCCTGAAAGCCTATGGACACACAGGGAGATGTTCTCTGCAGCAGGCATACTAATCCTGTGAGCTACTTTAGCATGAATGGAAACAGCCACTAGATAAAACTCTGATCTCTCTCCATCAGGAAGATTAATCGCCAAAGTTACCTTTACCAACCAAGGACACTTTGCAGCAGGCTTCTTACTCCTTTGTGCTACTTTATCATCAGTCGAAACAGCCACTAGATAAAACTCCATCTCTATCCGTCAGGAGCATTAATCACCAAAGTTACCTTTACATTTGTTCCCGTCCCCCGCTCCTAGTCTCTCAAATGAAAATTAGTTTGTTCCATTTGCTGGGCAGGGACTCTAAAGAGCTCACCCCAGGGACCTTCAGAGCAGGCAGCATCCAAGAAAATAGGCGACTTGCACAGCACCGCTTCCAAGCAACATGTAAGTCACTGTAGGTTTACATTTTAGTATTTACACATGCCTATCTGCCACAGTCCTTGGAAATTCTTGGCACAGTAATTTCTTGCGGCTCCAACAGAGGGGCAGGACACAATTTCTAGACCGAACCCCCACCTCATGCCATTTGTCTTACTTTCCAACTCCCATGTATTTGCAATGCAATAGGTCTTGCATTAGTGAAAGTATGAGCTATTAGCATTGCAAATGATAATGTTAGATTTTTTTTCCTCAAATAAAAAACACAGCAGTAGCATAAGTAATGTGAATTTTCTTTTATTACTTATGCTATTGCTGGAGTGGGATGGGCAGGTGGCATAGCTTCAGAGGTGGTGATTGGGGTGTGACACCCTTCAAATGCATTCTTAGTTTGGTAGTGTAGGAAGGTAGGATCTGACTGCTTAGTTACCCCAACTTTTTCCTGGTCTTTTGTTGGTTTTTTACTAGTCTGACTGGGATCCTGCTATTCAGCACCCCAATCTATCTTCTTTCTCCCTAAAATGTTATACCTGTACTTAGGTACACTCCAGATTGGATACCGGGGTACCCTTATAAGTCCCTAGTTGCTGGTACACATGTACCCAGGGCATAGGTACCCCAGAGGCCTCCCATGGGCTGAAGCATGTATTATGCCTCCCATGAGAGGCCATTAAAAATGGAACTACGGGTCTGCTACTGCAGCCTGTGTAAGCTGGTGCTTGCACCACTTACTGTAGATATAGGTTCACTATATCTATGGGTCACTACACTTAAAACTTATAAATCACCCCTATAGTAGGCCTTAACAATCCTGAAGGCAGGGTGCTGGGTTTTACGTGAGAGGGTGCCCCTGCATGAGCAGAGACACTCTGCAGCCTTTGGACACCATTCTCCCGGGTTGTCTGTGACACAGCCAGACATATAGGTAGAGGTGCATTATAACCTCGCAGTAAATGCTATCTCGAAAACGGCTGAAACAGAATATGTTGTGTTTGGTATCAAACACCTTGGAATCATACCTCCACACCGGTAACCGGTGTTCGGTAGGTATAATTCCATACTTCTGAAGCAAGCTTTGTGGGGTTACTGGTCTATCCGGTGCCAGCCTTCTCGACCTGGTCACCACAAAATGGATGCTGCCGGTCAGAGACACATTTCTGCCCTCCTGCTGCTAAGCCAAGCTCGAGCAGAGGAAGGCAGCACAATAGGCATCCTGTCACAGGGAAGTGTGACCACCTCCCAGACAGGATTTAGTGTATTTGGGCTGGGTGGGTGCACTCTGAGAGTGCAAGAAAGTCTGCACTTAGGGCACATTTGGTGTCCCTGTGCATAGTCCAGCTCAAACCAGTTCTTGGAGCGGTTGGGTCCTGCTCTGGTGCGAAACTGGACAAAGGACATGGGAGTAACCTCCCCTCTGTCCTGACCCTCCCCTAGGAGCGTCCCCTGAATCTGTCCAACCCTCTCCTGTGGTTACAAAAGGGCTTACCTGGCTGTAAGACTTTGGATGTGATGTGGACAAGATTCTACAAGAAGAAGCCACTGACCTTCGATCGTCTGGACACTCTGGACTTCGACTGGGCCCAACTTCGTCTCCCTCTCCTTCCAAAGCTTTGTCTGTGCCCTAGCACCATACAGGCTCTGTACAGGACCTGTTTTGCACTAAGGACAACTGAAGAATCTCCCTTGGGGGGAAGGAGTCACTCCCCTGCATTTGCAGGCACCGTAACGCAACTGACCGGTCTGCAGAACCTGAGGTCCTGCAGACTCTGAAAGCTCCAGCAACACAGGAGGTGGGTTTCGAAGGACCCTGAGGTCGATCTGCCCTCTCAGCAACTTTGAGGCCAGTATCCCTCCTGGGGACTGCATAACCCGAGCCACTGTGCACCGGGTCTATTTGCATGCATATACTTGTTGGCGACTCCCGAGCTTGTGCATTGGAATCCGTGTAGTCCGGACTCTGAGCAGTATTTCCACCAAAGAACTCTGGCCTCCTCGCACCAAGTGCTCCGGGGCTGGTACTTTGTGATCTTGCTCAAGGTCCCCTTGCGACTCCTGGTCATTCGGCCTGTGGGTCCTCCTGAGAGTCATCTGGAATTCTGTTGGGCTTTCCTGGTTGCTCCAGACGTGTCCTGACTCCCCATTGCTTGGTGAGTCCCCTGGACCTTGCTTGTCCACACCATAACCTGCTTGACCTTCCTGCATGGGTTGCTGTTGCCAAGGCTTGTTGGTGCTCCAGCCGGACACTGACCCCTCAGCACTCGACATCCTACGTGGGATAGCTCACATCTGTCTCATGGTCATCCTCGACGTCTCCCGGTCTTCGTGGCTGCAGAGTCAAGCATTTCTTCTTCGCACCTGAAGCACCCGACATCAGTGGGCATTTATCTCCTGAGCCCCTGGTCACTCTGAAGTGACCCAGACTCTGTCCCCTCTGCTTTCTGGTTCCTTCCATCACAAATCTACCCTTGGATTCCTAAGGACACTTTTCACCTTCACGGCAGCAGCACCCCTCCATTGAGAACGACAGCGGTTTCCGACACCACTGCAGGCCTATGCACCTGACTTCCCTGGGATAGGTAACTCGGGTGCTCCAGTATTCATAGGTGGGATGGCTCTCCAACCTCTTAAGTTCCAAATGGTTTCTCGAAGTCCACCTAGAAGGGTCCTTAAACTGTAAATTTCCAACTGCGACTTTCCCATAGAGTTGTGCGGAGCACACAGTCGTGTTTCCACACTGCATCCGTCCTCCGTGGGGTCCCTGTGTACTGACCATGGGTGGTTCCTTGGGGTCCCAGTGATTCTACATACTCTAGGCACTGTCGCTATCCAAGTTGTGGTTCTCATACCATTATTTTAGTAGACGGTTTTGTCTCCCCCTGGAGCCCACTGTGTATTGTGCTACTTAGTATTGTTTCTTTGATAATTGTGTGCTTTGTGTTGTTTCCTTGTGTAGAGGATACTAGAGAGTGTTACATAAATAAATACATATTGTAATAACTACTATGTGGTTCTCCTTTTATTTAATTAATTCAAGAGGTGATATTCTTGTAAAACAAGCTGCTTTACATTCCTTCAAGATTAGGCCTCAAGGCTGCTTTCCACAGATACCACTAGGACATCTTTGTAAAGGTTATCTTTGACCTCAAACATCGTAAGGGTCGTTTGGACTTGTGCAAGGTGCCCACTTTAATTAGTGGACAGCATATACCAGGTCAACTTCTCACTTGTAGTTTGATCTGGGTGCCCTGATTCAGGTCTGCTATGTCTGTGCCAGTTTTTCTTGTTGTTCTCATTTCTCTAAGAGGTTTTAACTTGTTTTCGTTTTGGATCAGGAGCTTAAATATATGTAGTGACCAGTTTACCATAAAAGTTGGCTATCTACACCCATAGAACAGATCCTTGAATGGGTGCAAATTTACTACTTTTTTCAAAATTTACAAAAATTGGCAGTACTATTCTTTGAAAGCTGCGCCAGTCTCGTTTCCAGGCATGCTACACAAGGCTGGAGTGGCCATACCGGGCATCTGGCATTTCCCCGGGAGGCTGAAAGGGTGGGAGGGCTATTTTTGTTATTGGGGGCCTGTTTCGTAGCAATGCAGCAGTTTTAAAAGCACTGCAGATCCTTACATAGTTAAAAGTTTTCAGGCAACAATAAAAGAGTAATGTACCTGCTGGAGAGAGGTCAGAGTTTTGTTAGTGGCAGTTTTGACTTGTCTAAGGTAGTGCACAGGGTTAATATGCCTGCTGCAAACAACGTGTACTATGGAGATCAAAGAACAGGATTTCATGTGCACAGCTCAGTGGGTTACTTCTTTTGTCAGAGATCCTTTTGTTACTGTGCAGTTTATTAGTTACAATCGTAGTATAGGTTAGGAAGTTATGTTTTTTGTATCAGTCTTTCATTATCCTTATTTTGCTAAACAGGGTTCGTTCTGGTAGAAAAACATTCTTATTAGTGAAGTCAACCCTAACCACTGTGTTACCTTTTAAATCCTGCGTTTGAGCCTCCCCAGACTAAGCACTCTTGAGAAAATACCTACTATAATGGATGACATGTGAATCCTACACGTTGTAGTTCCCTTCGTCTTATGTAACATTTTCTATAAACTAATTTACATACATATGATTGATTGTCTCTATGTGTTTGTGATGTAAAATGCTCGATCACCCTACATAAGTATGGGAGGCGCTATACAACAAATGAAAAACATGTGAGAAGGGGGTTATGGAGAGATGAGAGGCACTTTTGGAGGGTGATAGTGAGGGAATCATTGACGAACCCCAATAAACAATTCTGTATTCTGGTGCACTGTAAGGTCATCATTTACTATGCTTTAAAAATGTCTACAATTTAATATATAATGAAAGTTGTGTTGTAGAATGCACCATTTTTGCCATTTTATCCAAGTTTTTTAGGGGAGAACCTCACCTCCCAGCACACTGTAGTGGTCAAGCTCACTTGCTGCTCTTAATCACAATGCACCGTATGGGGGCTGGTCTGACAAAGTTTGCCTGGGCAGCTTTGGGTTCCCAGTCCCACCCTGATACTACTGGCAATCAGACACCCAAAAGGTGATGCGAAGAATGTTAGCAATTAATTTAAATGGTTTTCCAGCTCTGCGGAGCCACAGCATGAGTTACATGTCTCCAAAGCCCACAGGAAACCTAACTCCACAAGCCCAAATAGTATTTTTGCTCAAGTCAAGCAGACCTAATAAAATACTTGCTAAAGGTGTTAGCTCTGATTAGCAACCAGCTCATTAGCTGAGGCCATTTCTGATTTCTAACTTAATGAGGAGAGCAGTTTATAGTCTGCCTCTTCTTTCTGAGCCCCCACTTCTAACTGGGACAAAGGGACTACTCGCAGATGTATGTAAAACAATCTCCGGGTCCACAGTGGGCGCACTGAATATTCGGTCTTTATTAACTTCCCATTCTTCCATTTCATGCTTCCATATTGCCCTCCTTCTCCGTCAATTCCTTTCCGTAGTCTGTCTGTGCTCTATCGAAAAAAGAGCTAAGACAGGCAGCCTTAATGACCTCAGGACTCATGATCCTATCAATACGATGACTAGTTATTCGTTTTTTCGTTTATCTTTATTTCGGCAAGATTCGCCATAAAAGATGCACACACAATTGGTAAAAACAAGAATCTATTATTAGATAAACTGCTCCAGATACCTTCTGTCAACTTTGCTTTTAGGATCTCAAATTATGGAAATACCATGTTTGGTCACACTATGCTTCACAGTCTGATCACGTGTAACCTGGCACTGTCAGTGTGGCACAGATGGTACCTCCACCTAACTCTCCCTCTGTCGTTGTCCTGTATCTCGAGAACATAATAGCAAAATGAAGGAGTCAGATGATGAGTATTGAGATATTACCGGGGTAGCATCTTAGCATTTTATCTAGCTTTGATGCATCCTTGGCGTCGGATTGGCAGTAATCAGGGCAATTAATTTCGTTTAGCTTATCAGCGTGTAGAAAGCATAGTGGCCTAGTGCAGATATTTTGAACAAGTATTGATTCATGCACACAGATGCATGAATCAAGATCCTGGCACATGCATGGCCTGCCACCTTACTGTGCGGTATCTACTTAAGAAAAAACATTTGAAAATGACATCCTGCATGCATTCCTACATGAAGACCTGTTCATATGTGTGCATGTGATGTATGTCATTACTTGTGCATCATAATACATGGTGGAACATTCTAGGTCTCGCCTACCAGATAGTGGAAGCTATCTGGTTGTGAAAGACCTATTGTGGGGTTACCAAGAACTTACAGGGGCTTACTGCCTGCCCATTGCTTACCATTAACATTTGCTCTATTATCGTTCTCATTTGCTGGACCTTATTTGATGTTAATAAGTACAAGGGAACCCAAGAATCGATAGGGACCAAGGATAGGAAGTATTTTCAGGAACAAATGTTCCTACAGTCAATGAATACACGTGCCCCCCCCTCCTAAAAAATAGAAATAGAAATAAAAGCTGGCAACTTGCAGGAGGCCTGCACCCTTTCTCTGCCACTCTGCAAGCACGCCGCCTGGTGCGCTGCTGGTAGGGGGATTATGTCAAGCAGTTCAGGCTTTAGACGTGTTGACAAGTCATTCAGGGATTAACATGGGAACACACTTTGTTTTAGCCGTTCTTTTTCTCGCCCCCCCCCCCCCGCTTGACATATCACCTCAAAACATTCAATGCACTTAAAGAATCACCGGCACCCTTTTTTTGGTGATCTTCGTGATGATTCGCCATCCGTTGCCAAAGGTATAGGCAAGTCAAAAAATGCTTTTTCAATGGAAACATCCTAACTATAACTGCTTACTGGCAACCCCTATTAGTGTATGTATATATATATATATATATATATATATATATCTTGTGCTTTTATGAATTTTACGCCAATTAATTTGTTTATTGCAACAATGACGAACATTTCTACATTTATGTGTTTGTTCAGTCCTTTTTCTGTGGCTTATGTGACCCAATTATGTTTGACCAATGGCCACCCTTCAGTTATTCACACTATCACTTTAAATATTTCTCCCTCCCATGTTTGCGTCATGTGACCAAGGCCTCAGGGAAGGCCGAAACGTTATGATGGCAGGGCGAGCTTCACTGAATAAAATCTAAATTGCTCACTGCAACCTTGGGTCTGCTCCTCTTTCCTCGCCTTGATGTGCTCCGGTCGATGTGGAGTTTGAGGTTTATGGATTGGGTATTCAAAACATACCTTTGACCGATTGTTGGCTTCTTCGGTCTGAGCAGACCCCTCCTTCAGGTTTGTGGCGGAACGGCAGGAAGCTGTGACCTCTGGTGCTCCGGAAGTCTATCACGCTCTCGTTGGGGAGATACTGTTCCAGCCCTCGGACATTTGCATTCGGCACCAACTTCCTGAAACCGGGTACGGAGCGGCAAGACGGCTGTTTTGTCTGCGTCCGCTGCAGTGGTAGTGCTGGCCATACAGTCCGAAGAAGGAGTTTTGCGGGGACCTCAGGGTACAGACCATCAAGACAAGAGACCCTGGGACCCGTGAGTACGCATTAGCGTTTTTGTTATTAAAGAAGCGAATCACCATGTCAGCTTATGCCAAGAGGGGAGAGAGCAGGCAGCCCTCGACATGTTTGATGACTCCCCGGCTGGGGGGTCACTTGTGACTACGGCAGTGAATGCAAGCAATGAGGGAGGCACTAGCCTACGGGACAAAATTAAAAAGTTGGAAAAATTGATGCGGAAAGAACAGGGCAAATGGTGGGAACACCGGTCTCTCAGCAGATACTTGGAGGTTGACCGGGTTCCCAGGGGACTGAGAATTATGCTCGCCCCAAGCAATGAGGCTCCGGATCCAAACATGCTGAAGGAGTGGGCGGAATGTAATCCAGATTCGTCCCATCGCCTGATGACCATTCTTGTAAAATATGCGGAGAGTGATGGCGCTGCCCTGGAAGCACAAATAGATGCAGTCAATGCAGAAATAGAAGCTTTGAATATGGGGAGTTCGTCGGAATATGCCAAATTAAAAGACGACATTCTGGCCAGACTAAGCAAGGATGAGGAAATCATCAAAAAAAGAAAGGCATATAAATTCCAGAGGGATAAGATCGATTATCAGGAGGGGTGAATATTTACGTTCGCCAAAAGATATGATGCAATCAAAGCAGCTGCCTCCAAGACCTCTGGGGTTGCACGGTGCTACAGCCAAGTTGTGTCTACTTCTGCAACTGGTCCTCCTGAGGGCTCTTCGAGATCTGATCTAAGCTCAATGTGTGATAGCGGGTCGGATGCTGATGCAACAAGAAGCAATGAACAGTTGGGGTTTACCCGGTTTTCGTTGGCGCAGGAAGTAGATTGCCTGCGCCAAGATCGACGCGATACTTTGCGTCCCAGGAGACCTATGCAGCAAGGCGGAAAGCAAACAACACCAAGCAACGGAAGCGCAGGCAAGCTCGCACCAGGCGCTTTTCCAAAGAAGAAACCGTTCCAAAGGAGATGGAACAACAAGCGTCAGTAGCGCCGATTATCCTTCAAAATGAATTGTCAGTCATGAATTTGACTGAAGTAGTGCTGAGCGAGTCCGATTTGAAAATCCTATCATTAGGACTATCTTTTAGCCCTGTTTGCAACTTTGACTATCCCAAAAAAAGGATGGACTTGTTCAAATTTATTCGTAAATGAAAGTTGCAAAAATACTTCACACACAACAAAGCCCCTCTTTCCACTTCATCAATGGCGGCCAACAGCAGTACAGTGGACCTAAATACACATGATTTACGAGCGGTGCAGAATTTGGAATCATTAAGATCGGAACAATCTAGCTCGCAACGCACAGAGGAACCGATTGGGTACAGTACTGCAGGAACCACTAAATTCAAATCCCGGTCTACATATACACTGTTGATGATTCATGATAATATAGATATATTTCATGATTTGGCCACTAAGGAAATCAAGAATTTACATGTTAAAATCCTGAAAACCAATCGACAACATGCTAGGCGCAACAATCAGTATACCAATCTGATTAGGAAAATCCAAGGAAACAACAACATAATTGTCAGCCAGGCTGATAAAGGCGGCAATGTCGTACTTTGGCCTCGTGTGTTGTATTTACAGGAAGCCTACTCACAATTGAATGATCCACTGTGTTATCAGCGGTGTGATGTGATATCAGTCACCAAGTCACAGTCTGAGTTTTACTCCTTGCTAATGGGATGGCGTAGCTTGGGGTTACTGAGCATGGAGGAACTGAAATTCTTAAAAAATTAGCATCCTATCATGCCAGTTTTTTATCTCATACCTAAGATCCACAAAAACGCGGTCAAACTTCCAGGCAGGCCCATCATTTCTGCCTGTGGAGGCTTATTGGAGAATACCACCATCTACATTGATTCATTCCTACAAGACTTTGTGAGTGGCCTACCTTCCTTTATCCAAGACTCTGGAGATTTCCTTAGAAAATTGAGTAACATCAGTTGGGACCCTGATTGCTGGCTAATAACATTGGACGTTACATCGCTTTACACAAGCATCCATCATCAGGAGGTGTGAGAGCTATCCAATACTTTCTTGATGTCAGACCGGCAATCATGATCCAGCACAATAGGATGTTAATTGCCATGATTAACCACTGTTTGAACAATAATTTTTTTATGTTCAATAAGCAATACTACCAACAGGTCAGGGGGGTTGCTATGGGGGCCTGTTTCTCTCCCAGGTATGCCTGTCTCCATATGGGCTACTGGGAGAGGCAGGTCCTTAATGGTGATTTCAATGACATTTGCTGCAACAACATTTTATAGTGGTTTTGATATTTCGATGATATATTTTTAATCTGGCGGGGATCATTGGAAGAGGCAGAGGCATTTGTAAAGAACATTAATGTCAATGCTTTTAATCTAGATTTCACTGCAAACATCAGCCGTACCTCAGCTTATTTCCTCGATGTACAAATCCTGATTGTAGAGGGCCACATTAAAACTAAACTGTACAGGAAACCTACGGCCGGCAACACTTTGTTGCATGCCACAAGCCACCATCCACCCCATCTTATATGTAGCATCCCCTATGGGGAAATGTTGCGTATAAGACGCATTTGTAGCACAGAACAGGAGTGTGTATCTGCTCAGCGAGCATGCCAAAGTAGATTCCTGGCGAGAGGCTATAAAGAAAATGACATCAGTAATGCAATTCGCAAAGCCAATGCACTAACTAGACAGGAGGCTCTTATTTGTAAAAAAGACAGGAGCAAGACCCAAGGTGAACCTCAGCGGCAAACCAGATTAATCTGGTCCTTTAACAAGCAACATAGGGCTCTGAGGAAAATTGTTAATAAACATTGGAGCCTCATCCGTAATGATCCAACTATCGGAGAGAGCATGCCAATGAAACCTTTGATTACCTTTAGCAAAGCCCGTTCATTGGGTGATGCTTTGGTCAAGTCTAGCCCTGAGATTAGTGCCCCTGTTGTTTGGCTCAACACCAGTAGAGGTTTCCGCAGGTGTGCGAAATGCAAAGCCTGCAAGCATGGGATCAATAAAACTGAGGTACTCACCCCCTTCTCTGAGATCCCCTTAAAAATCAAAAAGCAACTCACGTGCAAGACCGAGTTTGCGATCTATGTGCTGCAGTGTCCCTGTGGCCTACGTTATGTTGGTAGTACCAAATTGCTGGTCCACATGCGGATACTCCAGCACATTAGGGCCATCAATACCGGCGACACATCATATCCGGTCGCACGGCATTTTAAAGAGCATCATAACAATAGGAGTTAACTCTTACAGTATTATGTTATTGATGCAATTGGCCCATTAAGGAGAGGGGGTGACAGAGAGGCACTCCTACGGCTGACAAAGACCAAATATATCCTGAAACTGGACAGCAAGACTCCTGGTGGCCTTAATGCCACAGAAGATTTCTACACTTGCCTTTGTTGTTATTGTTATTGTTATAGCGGGTTTATATAGCGCCGAATCACCTGCAGGTCTCAAGGCGCTTTTGACCACAAAACTTAACAACCGGGATACTGAAAGAGGGTGGAGGGAAGAGACAGGAGTGCTGATCTGAAAAGGTTGGTTTTCAGGGCATTCCTGAAGCGGAGTAGATTACCCTCCTTACGGAGTGCCTCAGGCAGGGCGTTCCAAAGGTTCGGTAGTAGGACCGAGAAAGATCTCCCTCCCATTGTGGCCAGTTTGAAATGTGGACATACAAGGAGTTGGGCGTCTGAAGACCTGAGGTTTCTTTCCGGTCTATATGTCTCAATCCGTTCCTTGATGTAAGCAGGGGCCTGCCCATGGATGTCTTTATGGGCTATACAGAGGCCTTTAAAGACGGACCTCTGCTCGATTGGCAGCCAGTGTAGACTCTTTAGTAATGGAGAGGCATGCGCTCTCCTCTGGAGATTAAAAATGAGTCTGGCGGCGTCGTTTAGGACTACCTGAAGTCTGTTTATTAGCATTTTTGGCAGGCCTAAGTAGAGCGCATTTCCATAGTCGAGTTTTGACACTATGGTGGCAAAAACCACTGTGCGAAGCATCGACTGGGAGAGGAGAGGAACTAGTTTGCGCAACTGTCTTAAAAGACCGGTGCAGGTACCAACCACGGTGGAAACCTGGTTGGTCATTGAAAGGGCACTGTCTAACTTAATGCCAAGACTTTTGACTGTGGCAACTGGCTGTGGAGTTGGGCCCAGCTCCTGGGGCCAGTACATGTCACTCCAAGAGGAGCACTTGGATGGTACTATCAGCACCTCAGCACCTCTGTTTTTTCCGAGTTGATTTTTAACTGGTTAGTGGCCATCCAGTGGACTGTGTATCTGAGTATGTCCTGGGCGTGTGACTGGGCTTGTATGGTGTCATCTATGCCCAGCAACAGCTGTGTGTCGTCGGCATAGTTAAACACCCGACAGCCCATCCCTGCTAGTGTGTTAATCAGAGGCTGCAGGTATAGGTTAAACAGGAGTGGGGATAGTGCTGAGCCCTGGGGGACACCACAGGTCAGACCTCCCACTTCTGATATGCTGTCTCCCATCTGGATTCTCTGGGTTCTCCCAGATAGGAATGATTCCAGCCACCGAAGAGCTAAGCCCTGAATCCCTACCCCATCCAGCCTGTCCAGCAGAAGGGTATGGCTGACAGTATCGAACGCCGCTGATAGGTCTAACAGAATCAGGGCGCTCGGTCTCTTACTGTCAGCCATCCTTCTGAGCTCGTCCAGCACCGAGAGCATGACAAGCTTGGTGCTGTGATGTGCGCGGAAACCTGCCTGCCTCTCATGGAGTAGATGGTTAGACTCCAGGAAGCTTGACAGAGATTTTAGCACATGTTGCTCGAGTACTTTGGACAGGAAAGGCAGCTGGGATATGGGTCTATAGTTTTTTAAGGCGGGATCTGCCCCCACTTTCTTTAGCAGTGGTCTTACACGAGCTTCTTTAAAGCTAGTGGGGAGCCTGCCAGTGCTCAAGGATTTATTTAGTGTGGCTAGGATATGGTCCTCTAGAATAGGACGTGCCAAGCAGAAAATACTTGGGGGGCATGGATCTGCTGGGGAACCAGATTTTGTCTTCCTCATCAGCAATTCGAGGATTAGTGGGTCCATAGGGGGAAATGATGATAGGCAGCTAGCAGCTGGGTTTAGGGTGGCCTGCTGCTCGATTGGGCCGTACCCCATACTTTTTATTTCGAGCATAATGGTGTCTACTTTATCCAGAAAGTATTTCTGGAAAGTATTACAGTTTATGCTGCTTTCTGCATCCTGAGCTCTTTTAGTTAGTTCCTTCAGGATTTTGAACGTTTCCTTTTGAACATTTGTCGCCCTATTTATTCGGATCTCATAAAATGAAGCTTTAGTTTCCCGGGTGGATTTTTTATAACTGAACTAAACTTTAAATTGCTTTTTTTGGGGATACGATATCTGCCTCGACTATATGTAAAAAACACGTCTCAGCCTATGGTTAGGCAGTCAAGCTAGGTGGCATGACTCTTTATTCCCTGTTAGTTAGGTGTACATGGCTTATGGCCGTCTTTAATGATTTTCCCCATTGCTGCGTCTATAAGCCGCAGTCACTTGTTCAATTTGTTCATTAGAAAACAAGGAGTCAACATTAAGTTATTGACATTTTTTTTTTAAATAACACTCACGTTCACTTTACACAATTGCTGCACTTTTGGGGTTTTGCACAAAGGTCTATAACATGGGGAAGAGCCCATTTGGGCATCAATCTGCTGGCAATAGTTAAGCCACTTATATATTTGCATTTTATTATCAAATCGAGTTTACATGCTAAAAATGTATTTGACAGCACGTTACTTGATAACAGACAATTTGTGTTGCATTAGCACTTTATAGATTGGCGGATTTGCACAATGTTGAAATCGTTGGTTAGATTTGATAAATTACAGAATTTTAATATTTGTATGCATTTTGTATTAAAAATATTTTTTTATCCGGAAGATTTTATCTAAATTTTAGATAACCCTACTTCTCATTTATAAGGTGATTCTTGTGCTTTTATGAATTTTACGCCAATTAATTTGTTTATTGCAACAATGACGAACATTTCTACATTTATGTGTTTGTTCAGTCCTTTTTCTGTGGCT
This sequence comes from Lissotriton vulgaris, assembly GCF_964263255.1. Classification (NCBI taxonomy): domain Eukaryota; kingdom Metazoa; phylum Chordata; class Amphibia; order Caudata; family Salamandridae; genus Lissotriton; species Lissotriton vulgaris. Next base: position 482,410,094 of record NC_141693.1, on the reverse strand, counting down.
TAAGTGACCCAATTATGTTCGACCAATGGCCACCCTTCAGTTATTCACACTATCACTTTAAATATTTCTCCCTCCCATGTTTGCGTCATGTGACCAAGGCCTCAGGGAAGGCCGAAATTGCTCACTGCAACCTTGGGTCTGCTTCTCTTTCCTCGCTTGATGTGCTCCGGTCGATGTGGAGTTTGAGGTGTATGGATTGGGTTTTCGAAATATATATATATATATATATATATATATATATATATATATATATATATATATATATATATATATATATATATATATCCTACTGCCAGTAGGTAGTTATAGCTATATATGTATATATATATGTATATGTATGTATGTGTATATATATATATATATATATATATATATATATATATATATATATATATATCCGTATATGTATATGTATATATATATATATATATATATATATATATATATATATATATATATATATATATATATATATATATATATATATATATATATATATATATATATCCTACTGCCAGTAGGTAGTTATAGCTAGGACTTATTATTCATAGGAAAAGTGTTTTTTTTGATTTGCCAATATCTTTGGCTCGTTTGATGAATCTTCGCAACGTTTTCAAAACTGCTGTGGCGCTCCGGTCAGCTCCTGTCCTGAAAGTTTCGGGTTGATTCTTGAAGCGGAGGCTGAGATAAAAGGAGGGTCCCAAAGCGCCTTTTCCCCATGTTAATTTCCATAGGAATTTTTGGAACGCTCTACAACCCGAACTGCTGAACGGAATTACACCAAACTTTGCAAAAAGGTAGCTCTTGGTTCAGAAAGCGCCCTTTTTTTAAATGTTGTAAATCTGTTCAGTAGTTCCAGAGAAATAAAAATATATATATATATCGATATGTGAGCACTGAGGAGGAGTCGCGACTCCTCCCGAGCTTGAGCTTCATTCTAATTGGCTGCCAACACTCTAAACAAGGAAGTGTTGGCAGCCATCTTGTGACTCAGTTACCAAAGATGAAAAACAAGAAAATGGGGCAGGGTAGAAACACCTTGACCCCCTAGGCATGCTCAGGGGGTCAGGTTAGAAACAATCATTTAAAAAAACCTTAGAAATTCACTGAAAAAAACACAGGTTTCGGGGACGTTATAGTTAGTTGGACATTTCACTCGTACAAAACCAGAGAAATTCGGCTGTTTTAGTTAGTTAAGCTACCTATAACTCGTGCCCCCGCAATGCACTGCTGATGACGTCACATATTACATCATTGCCAGTGGTCAGACATGGTCAGTGACATCACTGATGACGCGCAAATGACAGTCATTGCATATGTGATTATTGAATGCTTGCAAATGAATTTATTTTGCTTCTCTATTTCTTTTACGAAAACATAGCATAACTAATTTAAAATGTATTTTAAAATGTTCTGCATTCTAGCTCCATGACGATGTATTGCACAAGGAGTCTGTTTTTACTGTTATTGATGACAAGGTGTCACATGATTGTGTATAAACTGTGGTGATTCACGTGCACACGTAATCCTGCCAAGGAGGTCTCCCTCCGAAACGCGTCTAGTGTGACCAGGCTGTGAATAAACAACACGCTGGAAAGGATAAAGTGGCTCAGACATCGTTTTTTCTGGAAACTGCATTTACGATTTGTTTGGATACTAGGGGTTCACCCCAAGTGGCTGGGGTTTCTGCGCGGCAACCAAGGTGGAATATGAATATGAATATATATATATATATATATATATATATATATATATATATATATATATATATATATATATATATATATATATATATATATATATATATATATATATATATATATATATATATATATATATATATATATTGAACAAGGCTGTGTTGTGCGCAGACGAAGTCTATGGACGTTTCATTTCATAGTGCTAAAACACATTGTCCCTGGATGAAGAATTTGAGTGCCTGCGTTTGTTCTATTCTTTGTGAACAAAGTAAGTGATTTTTATATGTGTGTGTGTGTGTATATATACATATATATATATATAAAATATGTGTGTATATATATACCTTTTTTTCTACACTGTCTCTCCCCACTGGGTAGTTATAGTTAGCATTGCTTTTCTACAGACAAGGCATTTTGTTACTAATAGCTTTGGCGCCGTTTGAGAAATCTTCAGGAAACTTACCATCAAAAAAGAAATTCACTTAAGCTCCTTCCAGGAATATTTAGTGTTGATGAGTCAAGCAGGGGCTGTGGGGAAGAACGGGGGCCTCAAAAGCACATTTCCCATTGCATTTTCCATCGGTTTCTTTAAACAGTACTTCCGCAAAAACTGCTAAACGTAATTGCACCAGATTTTTTTTTCCTCATTCTGCCAGTTCACTTGCTGGAGTGGCTCTTATCCCTTTTAGTAACCAAGGGAGGGGAAAAGAGAGCAGTTCCCCACAAGTATTCCGTTATTTCCACGCCATTTCCTTCTCCTTGGCCTTTACAATAGGAAACCAACATACGAGGAGAGGCCGAGACCTACAGCGTGTTTGGCTTAATCATCGGACTATCTCCCCTACTCTCTTCACTCAACCAACATTGACCAGATCTTGTCTTGACTCCTTGGGTCACACGCCATATCTGACTGGCTCATGTATATAATACTTCTAAGGCACTCAGCAAAAGATGGAGAACTTTCGGCTTTCCATAGCCTACAAATCTCCCGCCTCGCCAACAAAACAACATAAAAAAATAAACTTGGAGGCAACTGAGTTTAGCCGCACAGCCTCATCTTGATTTAGCCCAAAAAATACAAGGCACGGGCTTACCTTGATCTGTTTACCAGTCAAATCACCAAGAAAATCACGTATTGCGGTTCAGTAAAAGGCAATCTTCGGGCAAATGTAGATCATCTGCTGATGGCAGCATAAACTTGGGCAATTATAAATGTTACCTGTGATCTTTGATAATTTTTCTGAAGGCCAATAAACCCTATGGGTGGTAAAAAGATGATTACATTTGAGCGAAGCAGGTTTTACAACAGTACGTAAGATGGAAAAATAATCAAACCAGATTTGCTTCACATCACAATCCCCAAGCTCATCTGCCCATAAGTTGTAGATTTAATTATTAATCTTCTCATCCACCTCCAGGAAGATCCAATAGGAGACTTCCTTTACCCATCGATCAGTTCTCATTCTCTAGACCAGATCGAGTCATCTTCCTCTCCTACCCAGTCCTGTTGCCCATCAAGAACGTAGTTGATAGTACTTAAATCTCGTCAGCTGTCCACTGGTACAGTTGCTTAGCATTTCCCAGCTCACTAGGCTTGAACCTATGTTAAGTATAGCCCCCCTGATTTAAGGGCTGACTAAGTTGATCTCTCAAACATTCCAGGGTATGTGGGGATTCCCAAATTGGAGCCTGTGTTGAATAATATGGAACTCCCAATCTTTTCCGCAGATAAACCCATGTTCTTAAGGCAGACCTCAACATCTTCAACCTCACTTTTTTGAAGAAATTCTGATCTCCGTATTTAAAAAGAAAGTAATGCTGACCCTGAGTAATATCAGCCAACATTGCTTCAAAAAGCAGCCCCATAGATGACCCATCTAACTTATTTGCAAGCATTCGAAAATTCTTGTAGTGGAAAGCATAACAATACACCAGTAGATCGGGTAAAGCCAAACCTCCTGCCTCCAGCCTCCTTCTCAACTGTTTCCAAGCTATCCTCGGACCCTTCGAAGCCCATATAAAGCTCTTGATTTTGCCCTGTAGCTTGTCTATTTCCACTTTCTGAAAAGTCAAAGGGACTGAATTAAAAAGAAAGGTGATTTTGGGGAGGAAAATCATTTTTATGGGATTTACCGGACCATAGACGTTTAGAGGTAGGTTGACCCATTTTAACAGCAGGTTAGCTATCTCTTGATGGATTTTCTTCCAGTTTGTTTTGGGGATATTGTCTAATTTCTGTGTTATCAGTACTCCTAAATAGGGAATTTGGTTTTTAGCCCCTGAACTCCTCATGCTCTGATTCCACACCATTACCTCAGTTTTTTCAGCATTCATTTTATATCCTGAGATTAGACCAAAGCTCTCTGCCTTCTCCATCAGATTAGGAATTGCATCATGCAGATTGGTAGTATATAAGATCAAATCATTTGCATATAGAGCTAATTTAGCCTTAAACCCACCAGACTTAAAGGGTATCATAGTATGATCTTCCCTGATCAAATTAGCAAAGGGCTGTATATATAGATTGAAAAGGAGAGGGGAAAAGGGGCAGCCTTGTCTAGTGCCCCTTGAGAGGGTGAACCAGTCTGACAATTCACCGTCAACCAGAACCTTAGCTCTAGGAAGATAGTACATATTTTGTACTGCCCTAACCATATTCTGTGGGAAGCCAAAGCTACTTTTGCCAGAGATATGCCCAATGCACTTGGTCAAAAGCCTTGGCTGCATCCACTGCTACTATGGTCAAGGGTAGGTTCTGGGACTCAGCCAGGTCTATAACCCCCATCATCAAAAACGTAAGATCATTTAGCTGCCTCCCAGGAATAAAACCTTTTTGGTCAGAGTGGAGAACTCACTTTATAACCATTGCCACTCGTGATGCGACAATCCCTGAGAAGATCTTATAATCCGAATTTAAAAGAGATATCGGTCTACACAAATCCACTCTCTGTGAGTTAAAATTCGGTTTCAATCTCATGGTTATAGTGGCCTCTGACAAGGAACTGGGAACCCTATCCCATTAATATATAGTTCATTAAATAAGTCTTTTAAGACTGGGGCTATTTCGTCTATGATATGAATATAAACCTCAGCTGGAAGCCCATCTGGCCCAGCTGCCTAACCACTTGCCATACTCTTACGTTGCACCCTGATCTCCTCTTCGGTAATCTCAGACTCTAGCACTCTCTTCTGTTAATTTGAGAGTTTGGAGAGGGCGGTCTTCTTTAACCATGTCTCTATGCTTTCCTGCCTGTGTTGCACATTTTTGTTATAGAGGCTACTCGTATAACTTCGGGCTTCTCCACCTATATCTGCATTTGAATACAGTGATTCCCCTGGCTCTCTACCAATCAGGCTCCGTATTTAGTTCCTGGCCCTATCCGCTTTAGCCTTCCAAGCTAGCAAGGAGCTACTCCTTTCTCCATATGCAAAATGTTGGAGCTTGCTCACTTTCCACTGGTCTAGTATCCTCTTATCCACCTGCGCCTGATATTTTGCCTGCAGCTCCTCCAATTCTGTACTTAGCAGGGATACTCTGAGCCTTCCATCGAAGCCCTCTGAAGATCAGTTTCTCTGGCCTTGATTTCCCTAATTCAATTCTCATCTTCCTGCTTTTCTAGATTCTTTTTACCAACTATTATGGAGCTTAATATTCTGCTTATATATGCTTTGAACACATCCCAAACTATTCTGCTTTATGCAGAACCCTCATTGAACTGAAGGAAATCGATCGTTCTTTCCACTAGTTTTAATACTACCTCCTCATCTAGTAGGATAGTCCTATCCAACGTCCACCTTCTCTGCTCCACCTTTTGATTTAACCTCAAAGATAAGGCCACCGAAGAATGATCTGACAGCACCGCCGGCACATGAGATACCGCCTTCACATCCTCGTATAACTCGTGATCTACCAAAAAGTAGTCAATACGAGAATGGTTATGATACTTTTTACTGTAAAAGGTAAAATCCCTTTCCACCCCATCTTATTGCGCCAGATTAGGTGGATTTATATATTTAACTCTCGAGGTCCGATCTAACTCCTTATTGAGGACTAAATTAAAATCTCCTCCTAATATGATCGGGGCTAATGTCTCCAGCAAACAATCTTCCAGCTTCATTAAAGCTTCCGGGTTATCATTATTTGGACCATGGTGTACTAAGCAAACTACTGGCCTACCTTGGATCGAAAGGGTGGCCACTAACCATCTACCTGAAAGATCTGATTCCTATTTAACTAATCGTATTCCCAAATTATTTCTAATAATGAGAGCCACTCCTCTGGTATTCCTTCTCTGGTCTGAGCACACTACCTACTGGACCCATCGCAACTTCTTAAAACATAAACACCACTCCCTCCGTTCCAGGTGGGTCTCTTGCAGCAGTATCATTTGCGCCTCACTATTTTTAAGTTGTTCTATCACCCGGGCTACTTTCCTCTTATTTCTCATACCATTCACGTTCCATGTTAGAATATTTAACAAGTTTAACCTAACCATACTTAGACTACCAACCTCAGTCCCTATTAGGCTTCTTCATCTTCTTCACCTTCTTGGACATGAACCCTTGGTTATCTTTCCCAGTTAAAAGGGACCCATATATGATCTCAACCAAATTAGAGAGTAGCAAAAAGAGGATTAATTTTTTTTCCTATGCTCCCGACACCCAGTGACCACCAAACCCACCCCCTGGGAAACCCCCTTCTTACGTGCTGGGCGATTTTATCTGCCTTTTGTGACCCTCATTTCCAAAGAGTGATAAATGCATATATTTAAAAATGTGATAAGAAAAGACAGCTTTACTGCTTATAGTAATTCCATAATTAGCACATGCCCTATTTCCTTCGGCATAGGACAGCTTATATATATTTTGCCACGTAAAGGTTATCCCTGCATCTGTGCTAGGAAGGTATCAATCCCCCCTGGGCTACTAATATTAAACATTTGTTTTCACCACATAATGTTGAGCATTGCTGGGAACTTCATCTGAACCTGGGCACCTCTGCTCCTCAATTCATTCATCCTAGTACCAAGCTCCCATTGCCTCTGAGCAGTCCTTTTGCCTAGATCAGTTCTTATTTGATAGTTAAAATCGCCGGATTTCAGAGAGCCTTCTTTTAGGGCTCAACCCAACACCAACTCTTTCACAGCATAAATAAGAAAATTAATCAGAATTTTCCTGGGTGTCTTCCTGGGGGGGATTTAACTTAAAAGTTCTCTATGGACTCTTTGAATCTCTTTCTCCAAATTGAGGTCCTGCCTATCGTGCAAAATTCCTTCTCTCAATAACTTGCAAATAAAGGTCTTAATATCCCCATTTTCAGAGCCCTCCGGGATATTGAGGCCTCTCAAGTTATTGCTTCTAGACTGTGTTTCGAGCCTCTCCAAGTCTTCCTGTAAAGATTTATTCTGTGATTTCAGATCATCTACATCTCTGGAGTTCTCCGACACCATCATCAACAATGCCCGGACCTCCCCATCCAAAATTGCACCAAATTTGGCAGGAAGCTAGATCTTTGCTTTTTGTAATTTGATGTAAATCCGTTCAGTAGTTTTTTAAAAAGTAAGGTACTAAAATATTTGCATATCTGGTGGTTGAGTAAGAGGGACTCCTGCAAGAGTTTTGCGGGAGCGGCAATTTAACACCAGTGCGTTCCGGTTGGCCCTGGGTGGTTTTTTTTTTTGTTTGGGCCAATTCGCTCCTGCAGGAGCCAGACTGCCCCAGGAAAATGTTCTCTGATTGGCTGCCAGCATCATGAGAAAAATGTTACTGGCAGCCACTACAGGACTGAGGGACTTAGTCTTCTTTCCTGAAGTAAAATTTTAAATATTAATATAAGGAGGCAAGCTAGGGATACCCTGCCAGGAAGCCCATTGGGAGGGACCTAGAGGCACACCCTTATGGCCAAACAAATAAAATGGCAGTTTTTGCCGCAAACTCGCTGAGGGAAAACAGTTGCCTGCGATTTTTTTAAGTATATGGGAGGAGGGTATGAGTAGGGCCCCCCTCCCTGAGCACACATTTGGCCCAGGGGGGCCCATCCCCTAGGAGCAAGTATTTCATTTATGGTGAGGGGGGGCTAAAGGACCCACCTCCTTTCTGAGCCGTTTTTGTTCCCGGGGACCCTATCCTCAGGTTCCCGGCCCCTCTTCTCTAATCGAAAGAGGCCTCTTGAAGTTCATCCCTCTGGCCAAATTCAAATTGAAAGGGACGGCGGCCACATGGCCCCTCCTCCCGAGCCTAAGGAGACCATGTGGCCACATCCCACTGGGCTGTCACTTTAACAAAAAGGGGAGCACACAGCCCGCCTCCCTGAACATTTAAAAACCCTGTGGATTCCCACTCCACGGGACACAGTAGTTTCCTAGCTTGCTTTAGTGTGGCCAGAGAAATGGGTTTTCTCCCGTTTGGCAGAAGCATTTTTAAATCTCCCACCAAGTGGGATCAAACACTAAGTCTGCTCCCAGCCGAAAGACGATTTAAAATTGCTCCTGCCAGCTGGGAGCAGACTTGTGTTCTGTTTCCCTACCCGTATTGATGCGGGCATGGAAACAGAACACATATTGATCCCACTTAGAGTAAGCAAGCGAAAAGCAGCTGCTCCCTGTGGGCTGGACAGTGCCGCCTCCTTCACCATGCAGGGAGCCATGGGGGCCCTGGGGATATCCCCCAGCGGCCCGCAGCGAGGCTTGGTGGGTGTCCTAGCTAGGCACTGGCCTATATGTGATACAGACCCTGGGGGATGGGATTCCATGGGCCAAAATAAGCTTGAGGTGGGAGGTCACATGGCCCCCCAATCCCTTTAAAAAAAGATAAATGCATGATCTTAGTGATTGGGTCCCTGGGGCCTGAAAAGACCCCCTCCCCTTTTTTATTATATTTGGCCCAAGGGATGGTATGCCTCTGCCTACTGAGGCTTGGGGTGAGGGCCCTACCATTTTTTTTTTTTGCCCTGGTAGATGAGGTCCCCAGGGCCCGATGGCCAAGTCTCTGCTGCACACACGAAAGGCTGTGCGCACCATGAGGTTGGCGACCTGCTGAGGGTTTGGCAACAGGGCCAGGAGGCAGGCCAAACCCTGTGGCCAACCCCTTCTACGCACTGCTGAAGCCTTGCTTTTTGTCTCGTACTAATGAGGTGCAACCAATGCCCTGACAATATTAGCATTTTGAAAATTACAAAATAATTAAGTAATACCATCACAAACTGTGATGAATGATTTGCCGTTTCTTGCTGCATAATTTACTCATCTCTGCTGCATAATTTGTCCCTACCCCGCTGCATAGTTTCAGTGGACTAGCTAATAGGACCAGCTTTAACTGAATGCTGTATGGTAATGTGAAGTATTGCAAGTAAATAGCATAAGAATAGATATGTATTTGGGTGGAAGCAAAGACGTGTAGTGTAATATTGGTGTAGTTAAAAGGTCAGGTGAAAGTTGCACGGTCAAGCCAGACCTAAAAATCTATGTATGTCAATTACTATTCTCTTTCAATCTGTGCTGCTGCCAGAGAAAAACAAAATACATTTTATATAGTTATCTAAGATACTTTAATAGCATTCAGATGTCATGTGTGCGATTCTTGGGCAGCTGGATAAATAAAAAGATGACAGCTGCGTGGAGGGCAAGCACTTTTTTGTGGAAACACTCATTTGTCCAATAAAAACATTTAACTACTGGCTCCCAAGATGTGGGTGGAGACAAACCCCTCTCTAGTGATACATAATTGTCTTGCTACAGCTGTGTTGTCAAGCTAGACCATAACAAGCATAACCCAGTCATGGTCAGTGCCACTGCTCTCAACCGCGCATCTCCACCACTAAGAAGCTGCCACTTGAGTGCGCTCTGACCCTTCTGGGTCGGGTGTTTGAGGCCCTCCTCCACCCGTAGGCTTCCTATGCCTCATCCCTGGTGGTCTAGTGGGAGAGCAATCTACTGTATTGCTCATCTGCTGTTCTGCCCCCTCTCCCTCTGCTGCTTATGTCTTTTCTTTGTTCTCTCTTTTTTCTTTCCAACTACTCGTATCTTTTTTCTCTTTTTGCCTTTTTCATCGTTTATTTTCCTTTTGGCTCTTTACTCTTGTTGCTCTTTTTCTTGCCATGCAGCGTTTTCCTGCCGCTGCTGACCTCCGCGGCCCCTCCAGCATGCCGTTTTTCTCCCTCCCTCCTTCCCGCCGCCTTTTCGCCTCCCAGCTGACCAGCCCTCCCCCTCACATTACTTAATGGCACTGCGCGAAGCGGTTGCGCCAAAGGCAAGACCGCCTGCGCCCGACGGTGCCCGGTCCCAGGGACCCTGGTCCTCCGACCTGCTACGATGCAAGCATCCTCCATGATCTCAACCCTGGACACAACAACTGCCAGCTCTCGACTCTGACCAGCACCCATCATCTGCTCTCCTGCCTTGACTACCGCCTCACCTTCACCTCCATACCCCAGCTTCCTCACCTTACGAACCTCACTGCACCCACCTTTCAAGTGCATCCTCCTCAACGTACCATCCCTGCACAAACATGGAACTGAGATCTGGGACCTCAACGCCGTCTTTCCATCTTGCCCGGCATCGCCTTCCTGACGGAAGCCTGGACTACTCCAGCTCAGTGCCACACATCGCCACCACTATCACTGATAGCTACAAAATCAGCCTCAAGGACCATCCCATCCTGCCAGGAGGAGGCATCACCATTGTCCACAAAATCTCCCTCCGCCTACCAACCACTCAGACTAACCAATGACCCACATGGAACACCTCCACCTCCAGATCCAGACCAACCCGAAAACCACCCTCCGCAGCACCCTCGTCTACAGACCACCCAGCTCTCGCACCTCTTTCACCCACGCCATGTCGCAATTCAAGAAGGATCTCAGGACCTGGCTCTTCGGATGAATCAAGCACTTAGTCTGATCTGCTGCGCCCCACCCCAACCCCCACCCCCACCCCACAGCACCTTGAGACCCTCACTGGAGAGTAGCCACGCTTTACAAAACCCTGATTGATTTGTAGCAACGGACCCGGGGAGCATTTAGTTTCTTCTTGTCAAATGCTGCCATCTTGAAGCTAAAAATAACGTCATTAATAAGCATTGAACCATAGGTCCTTTACCGTGATCCTTCAGAAAGTTAAATGTTAGCAAATGTATAATGTTTATGTGAATAAACAAAATATGAAAATATTAGCCACTCTGTAAATGTGCCGGCATTCGAAATTGTAGCCTAAAAGTTAAGACGCTACCCTTATCCTGATTTGTGGGAGCAGCGCAAATCGAGTATATATAATCTAGCAGGGCGCAAATCGCGCAGGGGGCAGAGTGTATGACGTGGGGCATGAAGTCCCCCTACCGTTTTTGACCAAGAGGGACCCCATAAATCCCCCTCTCCCCCCACACTCCCAGCCCAATACCGAGGGAGTCGACTGTGTTGGTAGTGTCACCTTGTGCCCCAGTATATGCTTTTGTTTGGATATGCAAATATTGCGAGGCCCTGCATTCTCTTGGAAAGTTGTCTCCGTGGTGTTTTTAACACTTCCACCTGGCATAATCTTCTCTTTTTAAAGTGTGATGGTACGGGGGTGGGGGGTTGGTTATGTTTGATTAACTTAACTATGAATGAATGAGAAAAAGACAGCATTCATTATTTTTTGCGTTTAATAATGAGGAATGTGAGGCGCTTTGATGTTTGAAGCAGACGAAAGCACACCAGCAGCAAGGAAACTACAAACTATATCCTTAAAATGAATTGTATTGGTGTCATTTTGTATATAGGCGAAAGGAGTTAAAATACCTTTACAAAGTGTCATGTATCTGTTTAAAAAGTTTGTCATTTTGAACTATTATGTTCTCATATATAGAAAACCGAGGTGGTTTAGAAAAGTATAGCGGAAGTCAGAAATGTTTTGGGCATTTTTTTTGTCCGTGTAAAGAGCACTTGCTACTGAGAGACGCACAGGCGATTTATAAAAGTGTTCTTCTGGAATTCTTTTGTGATTGCATTTTATTTCAGTAACTCGCATAGCAGGTAACTACAGAGCTTTAACGAGCTATACAACTAAATGCTTTAACATTAGAACATAACTTGCGCGCTTTAAATGGGAGGACCCGCTCTGATGCAACAGGGGCTATGACGTTCAATAGACTTAGCTGCCCGTCTCGCATTGATTATATCCTGTTGGATACTAGATCCTGGGGGAGACTGGTGGATATGAAGGTCAAACAAATGCAGGATAGTGATCACAATAGTTCAAGTTCAAGTTCAAAAAATTGTATAGCGCACTACTCACCCAGAGGGTCTCAAGGCGTTTGTGGGAGGGGGGGTACTTTACTTATCGAATATCCAAGTTTTAAGTTGCTTTCTGAAGGAGAGGTGGTTCTGTGTAAGGCGGAGGTGGGTGGGGAGAGAATTCCAGGTTTTGGCCGCTAAGTAGGAGAAGGATCTTCCCCCGATGGTGGATCTGTGGATACGCGGAATTGCGGCGAGGGCCTGATTGGACGAACGTAGTTGGCGGGTGGGGGTGTAAAAGGACAGCCGCGTGTTGAGGCATTCGGGTCCTAGGTCGTAGAGGGCTTTGTGTGCATGGGTGAGGAGTCGGAACGTTATCCTCTTGTAGACGGGGAGCCAGTGGAGGTCTTTCAGGTGACGGGAAATGTGAGCTTGGCGGGGGATGTCTAGTATGAGTCTGGCTGGGGCGTTTTGGATGCGTTGGAGTTTTTTCTGTAGTTTGGCTGTGGTTCCGGTGTAAAGGGTGTTTCCGTAATCCAGTCGGCTTGTGACCAGTGCGTGGGTGACCGTTTTTCTTGTTTCGGTGGGGATCCAACGGAAAATTTCTTTGTGCATGTGTAGGATGTTGAAGCATGATGATGAGACGGTGTTGACTTGTCTGGTCATCGAGAAGGAGGAGTCCAGGATGAAGCCCAGGTTACGTGCGTGGTCCATTGGTATGGGTGCTGTTCCCAGGGCCGGTGGCCACCATGAGTCGTCCCAAGCAGAGGGGGATGAGCCTAAGATTAGGACTTCCGTTTTGTCCGAGTTCAGTTTTAAACGGCTGTTCTTCATCCACTCGGCTACATCTTTCATTCCTTCGTGTAAGTTGGTTTTGGCGGTGTTTGGATCTTTGGTGAGGGAGAGGATCAGCTGGGTGTCATCTGCGTAGGAGATGACGTTGAGGTTGTGTTGGCACGTGATGGATGCGAGGGGCCCCATGTATACGTTGAAGAGGGTGGGACTGAGTGAAGATCCTTGTGGTACGCCGCAGATGACTTCAGTGGGCTCCGATCTGAAAGGGGGGAGGCGGACTCTCTGGGTTCTTCCGGCGAGGAACGAGATGATCCAGTCTAATGCTTTTCCTTGTACTCCGACGTCGCTGAGGCGTTGTATGAGGGTGCTATGACAGACTGTGTCGAAGGCTGCGGAGAGGTCAAGTAGGATGAGGGCAACTGTTTCTCCGTTGTCCAGTAGTGTTCGAATGTCGTCTGTTGCTGCAATGAGGGCGGTTTCGGTGCTGTGTTTGTCTCGGAAGCCGGACAGTGAGGGGTCGAGGGATTTGTTGGATTCGAGGAAGGTGGCGAGCTGACTGTTGACGGCTTTCTCAATAACTTTGGCAGGGAATGGGAGGAGCGAGATGGGGCGGTAGTTTTTAAGTTCAGTGGGGTCTGCTGTGGGTTTCTTCAGAAGGGCGCTGAGTTCGGCATGTTTCCAGCTTTCCGGGAAGGTAGCGGAGTTGAGGGAGCAGTTGATGACGTCTCGGAGATGGGGTGCGATGATGTAGTCTGCTTTGTTGAAAATGTGGTGGGGACATGGGTCGTTTGGCGATCCTGAGTGGATGGAGTTCATCAGGCGGATGGTGTCTTCAGTGGTGATTGGGTTCCAGGCGGAAAGGTTGTTAGAGGGGGGTTTTGGTTCGGGGGTGGGTGGAGTGGACTGGTCTCCGGACTGGTTTTCAAAGCTGTTGTGTATGTCGACGATTTTGTTGTGGAAGAAAGAGGCTAGGGAGTCGCAGAGGTCTTGGGATGGGGTGATGTCGTTGGTGCCGGCGGTGGGGTTTGTAAATTCTTTGACGATGTTGAATAATTCCTTGCTGTTGTGGGCGTTGTTGTCAAGTCGATCCTTGAATGCTGATTTCTTGGTGGATCGGATCAGTTGGTGGTGTTTGCGGGTGGCGTTCTTGAAGGTGGTCAGGTTGTCAGTGGTTGAGTTTTTTCTCCAGGCTTTCTCGAGGGTACGACAAAACTTCTTGGATGTCTTAAGGTCATCGTTGAACCAGGGGGCTTTTTTGCTACTTTGCTTGATTTGATGGTTTTTCAAGGGTGCTAGTTCGTCGGCGCTGTGGGTGATTCATTGTGTGAGGTTGGGGGCTGCTTGGTTTGGGTCCGATGATTTGGCAGGAGGGTTTTGGTGAAGCAAAGTGAAGAGCTGGTCGGTGGTAATTTTGCTCCAGTTTCTTCGGGGATTGGTTGTGGGAGGTTGTGGGTCGTGGTCTTTTTGTAGTTGAAGTGAACACAGCTGTGGTCCGTCCAGTGGAGAGCATGTGGTGTGGTTGAAGGAGATGTGCTTGCTAGAGGTGAAGATTGGGTCGAGCGTGTGCCCGGCATAGTGGGTGGGGGTATCAACAAGTTGTTCGAGTCCGAAATTGGCCAGGTTGTCCAGAAGGGTGGTGGTGTTGCTGTCGTTTTTCTTTTCCAGGTGGAAGTTGAGGTCTCCCAGTAGAATGTAGTCCTCGGAGGGGAGGGCGTTTGGGCTGATGAAGTCAGTGATGTCTTCGCTGAATTGTGTGCGGGGTCCTGGTGGTCTGTAGATGAGGGTGCCTCTGAGTGTGGTCTTGGGGTCGGTGTGGATCTGGAAGTGAAGGTGTTTGGGGGCTGCAAGGTTATCGTCTGAGCTGGTCGTGACGCGGATGGAGTTCTTATGTACGATGGCGATGCCTCCTCCTGTTTGGATGGTGCGGTCCTTTCGGATGATCTTGTAGCCATCCGGGATGGCTATGGCGATGTCGGGAGCTGATGAGGCGTTCATCCAGGTTTCTGTAAGGCGAGGTGGTGTCGAGTAGGTTCCAAAGTTCAATGGCGTGTCTGTGGACCGAGCGGGTGTTGAGTAGGATGCACTTCAGGTGGTTAGTGTCGGAGCTCTGTTTGGAGTCTGTGGATTTAGTGTGGGTCCTGATGCAGTCGAGCTTGCAGGAGTGGCAGGTGAAGGGTCCTTGGGTGTGTCCTGGGGCGGCTTGGTAGCAGTCTGGGAGTCGGCGGGGGTTGAGTGCGGAGAGGGATGCGGCATCATACGTTATGCGGGTGGAGTGGGATTTGCGAGGACCAGGGGGTCGGGCGCTAGGCGCGGTCCAGGCGCGGACGGGCGTAGACGGGCTTACCTTTGGCGCACCTTCGGCGTGCATGGGGCGTGACCGCTGCGCGTGAACGCTGCGCGCAAATGCGTCTGTCATATGTGGATAGAGGAGGGGGGCGGAGCGAGGGAGGAGCAGCTGGGAGGCGGGAGCTGGGTGGAGAGGACGGGCTCGGAGGCACAACAACAACAAAATGGCAGCAAAAGCGAAACCGGAACAGGATGGGGCACAAAGTAGGGATACGCTGTGGGCAGTGGCACCGGCACAATCAGGTATTGATGATTGATGATCAGTGATGTGAGCGCTACTATTACAACTGCATAAACGAGCAATAAAAATAATAATTAAAGGTCTAAGCTTCACAAGCGAGCAATACAGGTTAGGACTGCAAAAATAAACGAGCAATGTTTAAGTGAGGCTCAGCGCTATATCATTAAAGCAGGCAGCAGTTTTTCAAGGCGCAAAGCAAAGAGAGCAGCCCAATGATACCAGAGGAGAGCAGGGAGCGTGGGGAGCGTCATTCAAAGGGGGGAGGGAGGTGCTAATAGAAAGTGGCCCACTAATGATTGCTAAAGAAGTAATCCCTTCGCATTGCAATCGCAAGCTCAAATGGAATAGAGTTATGTGTCATGAGGACAATCTGAATAGCATTAAGGAGCTTGTACAAATAGAAATTAGAGACCTTTTGGCCTCTACGCCCACACAGGTGAATGCCCTAAGTTTTGATTTACTTGACTCCTATAAAAATCTAATAGAGAAGATTGGTCCCTTCTTTACCATGGGGGAGACTAGAGGGTCCTCAAAGATCAAAGTACGCAAGAAGGGACCCCCTGGTACACGGCCGATTGTAGGGCAAAGAGAAAGGCCATATCGTCCTCAATTAGGAGTAAAGATGCATTAGCAGTGAGGGTAGCCAGAAAGGAATATCAAAATAGCATTAAACTGGCTAAAAAGGAGTGGGAGGAGGAACACTGGCAGCAACTCAAACAAGCATCCTGCCTGAAAGATTCTACCAGGTTCTGGAACTTGATAAACAAACTAGAGAGAAGGGGTGCAGAGCCTATACTGAACCATATAACCGAGGGCCAGTGGTATACCCACTTTGCTAAATTGTATTGTGAATAGTAATCACGGAGCAATTTACGGTAGAATCAACTGCATTTGTAAAAGAGAATCATAACCAGGTTGATCCCGTTTCTACAAGAGAAGTACACTATGCCATTATGAACATATCCCCTGGTAAGGCAGCAGGCCCAGATGGGGTCCCTGGTGACCTTTTACGATATGCACCCAAGTTGTGGTCAGATTTCATTGCCCTCCTAATGAATATGATCCTCCAGGGACACTCTGTCCCTGAGTCATGGAAGGGTGCTGAGGTGGTGACTATATTTAAGAAAGGCGATAGGGAAGACCCTGCCAACTACAGACCAATAAGTTCATTTGATACAATCCAGAAAGTAGTTGGTAGGGTCATAGTCACTAGAATGGGGTCCTGGATAACATACTCACCCATTTCCAGGCAGGCTTTAGGCAAAATGTGGGTACAATGGATCAGGTCTTTAGGTTTTGTGCCATATATTGGAAATCTGTGACTGTCGCGAAGGACAGTCTATATGTGGCTTTTATTGACTTAAAGACCGCATTCGACCTGGTTCCTCGTGATAATCTCTGGAAAGTGTTGCTGTACATGGGGTTCCCGAGTTATCTTTTGGAGTTTATTGTAAAGCTCCATCAGGATAACTACGCCAGAATTAGGTGGGGGGCCCAAGGACAATTGACAGGGAGGGTGCCTGTACAGAGGGGGGTCCGCCAGGGATGCGTGATGGCTCCGACACTGTTCTCTCTCTTCATCAATGGGGTGGTAGACCATCTGAGGGAGGATCCTGCGGATGCCCAGGTCCTGGCGGGGGAGAAAACACCTACCCTCCTCTTTGCAGACGACACCCTCCTAATGTTCAAAACTCCATCGGGCCACCAGAGGCTATTAGATAGATTCAGTCTGTTTTGTGACGAGCGAGGGCTCATTGTAAATACCACCAAAACTAAACTGATGGTATTGTCTGCATCGAACAAAGCTAGGAGAATAAATATAACTCTCAACGGGTCCCCACTAGAGGTGGTAGAGGAGTTTGACTATCTGGGTGTCAGAATCAATAACTGATTGAAATGGGACTCACATGTGGCCAAAATGCTCTTAAATCTCAAAAGAGCGTCTGGAGCCATTTTGAGAAACCAGCGCATGTCTATTAGCAGACCGGTAGCCCCTGCTCTGGAAGTATATGACGGCAATGCATTGGCCTCTGCCGTCTATGGCTCAGAGCTCTGGGGCTGTGAGAATACCGTGGATCTGGGAAGAGCGGAGAATTAGTTTGTGAGGGAATTAGTTTCTCTCCCGCTCTCGACACTGTTAAAACCCCTTTTTGCAGACATGGGAAAACATTCAATTGTAGATATAGTCCGCCTCAGCCCTTTGATGTTCTGGGTGCACCTGAGAAGGTCACCAGAACTGGCAAACTATGCCCTGGTTTTGGATGAGCTGATCACCCTGAATGGCTTGAACAAGATTCAGTGGTTGAATAAACTGAGGCAGTTGGTTGTGAACCTAGGTTAGGGAGAGTTTTGGACCTTCCAGTCCCCACCCCATAAGCAAGTTGTAAAAAAAAATCTATTGGGAGTGGGTGCAGGCGGAGGAATTAAAAACTATAAAGCGGGGAGTGCTAACTAACCGATTCATGGAACACAAGCCCACTAAGAAGCTCGAACCTTTCCTGGATTTCATCCAAATCCCAAGAGACAGATCTCTTTTCTTGAAAATGAGATATGGGATACTCCCACTTAATAAATTCATCGAGGGATGGAAAGGAACAAGGACCCATTTGCATACCTGTCCTGGGTGCCCATCCACGAGTGAATCTCTACCCCACTTCCTGTTCGCTTGTAAAGCATACAAAGTACCTAGAACTAGATGGCTAAAGCCTGTATGTAGGGAGTTGGGAGTGAGATATTTTAGGATAGCCCTTCGTATTCTCTCATCAGACACTACATCTCTGGTTATCGTATGTGGTGTTGCTAAGTACATAGCAAAGGCTTGGTTCATACGCACAATGCTGCTAAACACTGTAACAACTTAGACCATGTTACCTAATCTGGTCATTAAGCCCATCATTGTGTATGCACTTTAGAACTTTTTATATAACCCGTCGTTTTAATTGTAAATACCTTTTTATCTTTTTATCTATTGAAATGAAATGAACATAATATTTTAAATATCTTGTTTTTATGTGTAAATTGTTTGTACTTTTATGATATGTACATATCGAATAAAGTATTACAACAACAGAGCAGGGTCACATTTATTTAATGTATCACAAATACCTGTGAATCTAACTTTCAAATTTCAGCCATAATTGTCATTTTTATATAGACGTATTTACAGGGAATGTACTGTAGTGACGTGGAAATGCATTGCGTCCATTGCTGTTGCTCTACATTTCTAAACATGATTACATTAATGGAGATGCCCAAATAATCTGCTTGGTATACCCCAGTATACTGCAACATAACAGAATATGTGGTGCTCGTGCTGGCAGTCGTGCCATGTTGAAGATTGGCAGGTCTGGTTTTCCTCTTTTACTTAATTCTGGAGTTAAATTACAAACCGAGAATGTGAGATCCTGGTTGCACAAAATAGTTCACAGTGACAACACCCAGTATGTTCTCCCACCCTACATCCATCCTTCCTGCATACTCCCTTGAATAGGAAAGCTACAATTCTCCCTCTTGCAAGCAAATATAGCCAAGGCACCTACTATCGGTCTATATTCACCTTTCAATTAAAATTGAGATTAAAAAATGATATATTTGCTAATCTGAACACTTGATCATGGCAGGACGTTTTCGTAACTTTTTGTTCTACGTAGTTCATTCTAGAGGTCAGAAGCAATCCTTCATGTATCCTTCAACTATCTGATTACTTCAGCCATCTGATTACTATATACTTTACTTTATTCAACTATTCATCGTTCCCCTGTTTATCGTAAATACTGTCTGTACAGCGCTCTGTCACCCGGCAATTGACTCAGCTCGTGCTATATTAAAGAAAAAAAGCATCAGAATTTCCCTGACACCAACTTCAAAAGCTCCTAGTAAAAAAACAATATTTTCAGTCCTTTTTTTAATTGTATTTATTTGCACATAATGTAGATACATTTCTCCATTACTTCACTGTGGACATGATCAAACGTTAAGTTCTACAAGGATTATCCTTTCAATGTAGAGTTTTATTGTCCAGACATTCACTGCTTTACATTCACATATAAGAAGCCGAAATGCACATTTGGTTTGGATAGGAAACTTAAAATGTATAATGTACGTTTATGTTCACATATAAAGATAGCTCAGATTTGACAACACAGTAGGCCTGTTCCCTTCCAAGTGAGGGTTATGTTATCGTTGTGACACCATGCGGTGCAATGTTTACAATTGCATGTGTTAAAGTAACCGCAGTGTTTTATTTACGTCTTGTGCACCTTGAATCTAGTATGGATGATCGGTGGTCTCAATGTAACCTTTGATTTTCACCGACAAAATGAAAGCATGCATTAGGAGCTAAAAAGACAGTGATATACTTACTCTAGCATATCGCTTCACCTTTTAGAAATAAAGCCACATTTTGAAAAGCTTCTACTTTCCCATTAAAATTAAAATTTCCATATTTGTATATTTGTTTGTGAATTAAGCAAAATATTTCAAAATGTGTGCATTTGTTTGAGGTATACTTGTTTTTATATTTTTCTATTTTTTGACGGTCAGATCGTAGAAAGATTGCTTGAGTCAGGGTGCCTGGCTTCTGGCAGTGATTCGAAGTTCTCTTTCCTCGTTTACCAACAGTTATTTTGATCATGAAAACATGATGGTACATGATGTATTGGTCACATATTAGGTCTGTAATCTAAAAACGCTGTTGTGCAGTTTCCCACCCTGACCACGAGGTGGCAAGATTCCCACAAGTTACAATGGCTTGCAAGTCAAGCACAATAAAAAAAAAAAGTGCTTTTAAGGTCTCGACTATTCCATCCGGCAGGGATGGATAGGCGAGTATATAGTAGGCTGCTCGAATGCTCTACCAATTGCTGATTCAGTACAGTTCATGTGGACACAATCACGCGCATTGTCACCAGCTGCCACCAGCTGCCACAACCACGCGTATTTTTTTTAAGAGCTTTGATTTGCTCCTAGACACTTTGTGCGCGCACGCCGCGCTATTTCTCTGTTGCCACAGGCATTAAACTGCCCAGGCATCCCACTACCTCCCCCTCCAGCGCGCGCCGCGCTCTCTGTTTGTTGACAAAGGCATTAAAGTTCACAGGCAGCCCACCCCCTCTCTCTCCAGCGCACGCCATTCTCTCTCTGTTGCCACCCAACCCCTCCTTCCTATGCTCGCTCAAGTTGCAGGCAGCCCACCCCCTCCCTCTCCATATGGTCGCTCAAGTCGACTTTCAGCTTTTCAGCGCGTTCTCACTGGCTCCTCTCTGCCCAATCAGTGCACATTTTCTACGTACTTCTATGCATGCCTATTTACTCACAAATACTTTTTCTTTCGTTTTACGCTATGCAAGCATTTAGCATGCGTTTTATATTTAATTACTTCCTGATAATACTTTAGAAAAAAATGTGTAAGTTATGCACCCCAAATCGTTTCTACTTCAGGGGCACCACCACGCCAATCAGGGACACCACCACATCACTCAGGGACACCACCACACCACTCAGGGACACCACCACGACACTGAGGCACACCACCACATCACCTAGGGACCACAACATCACTCAGGGGCACTACAACATCACTCAGGGAGACTACAACATCACTCAGGGACACCACATCACTCAGGGACACCACCACGCCACTGCAACATCACTCAGGGACACCACATCACTCAGGGACACCACCACGCCACTCAGGCACACCACCACATGACTCAGGGACACCACAACATCACTCAGGGACACTACAACATCACTCAGGGACACCACATCACTCAGGGACACCACATCACTCAGGGACACCACAACATCACTCAGGGATACCACCACATCACTCAGGGATACCACCACATCACTCAGGGACACAACCACGCCACTGAGGCACACCACCACATCACTTAGGGACACCACAACATCCCTCAGGGACACTACAACATTACTCAGGGAAACCACATCACTCAGGGACACCACCACATCACTCAGGGATACCACCACATCACTCAGGGACACCACCACGCCACTCAGGGACACCACCACGCCACTGAGGCACACCATCACATCACTTACGGACACCACAACATCACTCAGGGACACTACAACATCCCTCAGGGAGACTACAAAATCACTCAGGGACACCACATCACTCAGGGACACCACCACGCCACTGAGGCACACCACCACATCACTCAGGGACACTACAACATTACTCAGGGACACTACAACATCACTCAGGGACACAACATCACTCAGGGACACCACCACATCACTCAGGGATACCACAACATCACTCAGGGACACAACCACGCCACTGAGGCACACCACCACATCACTCAGGTACACCGCAACATCACTCAGGGACACCACCACATCACTCAGGGATACCACCACATCACTCAGGGACACAACCACGCCCTCAAGGACACCACCACACCACTGAGGCACACCATCACATCACTTAGGGACACCACAACATCACTCAGGGACACTACAAATCACTCTGGGAGTCTACATCATCACTCAGGGACACCACATCACTCAGGAACACCACCACGCTACTGAGGCACACCACCACATCACTCAAGGACACCACAACATAACTCAGGGACACCACAACATCACTCAGGGACACTACAACATCACTCAGGGACACCACATCACTCAGGGACACCACATGACTCAGGGACACCACCACATATCTCAGGGACACTACAAAATCACTCAGGGACACCCCATCACTCAGGGACACCACCACATCACTCAGGGATACCACCACATCACTCACGGATACAACCACGCCACTGAGGCCCACCACCACATCACTCAGGGACACCGCAACATCACTCAGGGACTCTACAACATCACTCAGGGACACCACATCACTCAGGGACACCACCACATCACTCAGGGATACCACCACATCACTCAGGGACACAACCACGCCACTCAGGGTCACCACCACGCCACTGAGGCACACCACCACATCACTCAGGGACACCACAACATCACTCAGGGACACCACAACATCGCTCAGGGACACCACAACATCACTCAGGGACACTACAACATCACTCAGGGACACTACAACATCACTCAGGGACACTGCAACATCACTCAGGGACACCACAACTTCACTCAGGGACACCACCACATCACTCAGGGACACCACCACATCACGCAGGGACACAACCACGCTATTCAGGGACACCACCACGCCTCTGAGGCCCACCCCACATCCCTCCTTGACACCACAACATCACTCAGGGACACCACAACTGGCCAGGCAACCCACCCCCTCCATCTCCAGCGCGTGCCGCGCTCACCGTTTGTTGACAAAGGCATTAAAGTTCACAGGCAGCCCACCCCTTCTCTCTCCAGTGCGCGCCATTCTCGCTCTGTTGCCACCCAACCCCTCCTTCCTATATTCGCTCGAGTTGCAGGCCGCCCACCCCCTCCCTCTCCATATGGTCGCTCGAGTCGACTTTCAGCTTTTCAGCACGTTCTCACTAGCTCTTCTCTGCCCACACATTGCGCATTTTCTACGTACTTCTTTGCAGGCCTATTTACTCACAAATACTTTTTCTTTCGTTTTACGCTATGCAAGCATTTAGCATGCGTTTTATATTTAATGACTTCCTTTTAATACTTTAGAAAAATAATTGTGAGTTATGCGCCTCAAATCGTTTCTACTTCAGGGGCACCACCACGCCAATCAGAGACACAACCACATCACTCAGGGACACAACCACACCACTCAGGCACACCACCACATCACTTAGGGACACCACAACATCACTCAGGGACACTACAACATCACTCAGGGACACCACATCACTCAGGGACACCACCACATCACTCCTTGACACCACAACATTACTCAGGGACACCACAGCATCACTCAGGGACACCACAACATCACTCTGGGACACCTCAACATCACTTAGGGACACCACAAAATTACTTAGGGACACCACAACATGACTCAGAGACATCACCACATCACTCTGGGACACCACCACATCGCTCAGGGGCATCATTCAGGGGCAGCACCACATTACTCAGGGACACCGCCACATCACTCAGGGACACCGCCACATCACTCAGGGACACCACCACGCCACTGAGGCACCCCACCACATGACTCAGGGACACCACAACATCACTAAAGGACACTACAACATCACTCAGGGACACCACATCATTCAGGGACACCACCACATCACTCAGAGATACCACCACATCACTCAGGGACACAACCACGCCACTGAGGCATACCACCACATCACTCAGGGACACCACCACATCACTCAGGGACACAACCACGCCACTGAGGCACACCACCACATCACTTAGGGACACCACAACATCACTCAGGGACACTACAACATCACTCGGGGACACCACATCACTCAGGGACACCACCACGTCACTCAGGGATACCACCACATCACTCAGGGACACAACCACGCCACTCAGGGACACAACCACGCCACTGAGGCACACCATCGCATCACTTACGGACACCACAACATCACTCAGGGGCTCTACAACATCACTCAGGGAGACTACAACACCACTCAGGGACACCACATCGCTCAGGGATACCACCACGCCACTGAGGCACATCACCACATCACTCAGGGATACCACAACATTACTCAGGGACACTACAACATCACTCAGGGACACCACATCACTCGGGGACACCACCACATCACTCAGGGATACCACCACATCACTCAGGGACACAACCACGCCACTGAGGCACACCACCACATTACTCAGGGACACCGCAACATCACTCAGGGACACCGCAACATCACTCAGGGACACCGCAACATCACTCAGGGACACTACAACATCACTCAAGGACACTACAACATCACTCAGGGACACCACATCACTCAGGGACACCAACACATCACTCAGGGATACCACCACATCACTCATGGACAAAACCACGCTACTGAGGCACACCACCACATCACTTAGGGACACCAAAACATCACTCAGGAACACTACAACATCACCCAGGGACACCACATCACTCAGGAACACCACATCACTCAGGGACACCACCACATCACTCAGGGAAACCACCACATCACTCAGGGACACAACCACGCCACTCAGGGACACCACCACGCCACTGAGGCACACCATCACATCACTTAGGGACACCACAACATCACTCAGGGACACTACAACATCACTCTGGGAGACTACAACATCACTCAGGGAGTCCAAATCACTCAGGGACACCAGCACGCCACTGAGGCACACCACCACATCACTCAGGGACACCACAATATCACTCAGGGACACCACAACATCACTCAGGGACACCACAACATCACTCAGGGACACCCCATCACTCAGGGACACCACCACATCACTCAGGGACACTACAACATCACTCAGGGACACCACACCATCACTCAGGGATACCACTACATCACTCAGGGATACCACCACATCACTCAGGGACACAACCACGCCACTGAGGCACACCACCACATCACTCAGGGACACTGCAACATCACTCAGGGACTCTACAACATCACTCAGGGACACCACTTCACTCAGAGACACCACCACATCACTCAGGGATACCACCACATCACTCAGGGACACAACCATGCCACTCAGGGACACCAACACGCCACTGAGGCACACCACCACATCACTCAGGGACACCACAACATCACTCAGAGACACCACAACATCACTCAGGGACAGTACAACATCACTCAGGGACAGTACAACATCACTCAGGGACACCACAACTTCACTCAGGGACACCACCACATCACTTAGGGACACCAACACATCACTCAGGGACACCACCACATCACTCAGGGACACAACCATGCTATTCAGGGACACCACCACGCCACTGAGGCACACCACCGCATCACTCCTTGACACGACAACAGGCCAGGCATCCGACCCTCTCCCTCTCCAGTGCGCGCAGCGCTCTCCGTTTGTTGACAAAGGCATTAAAGTTCACAGGCAGCCCACCCCCTCTCTCTCCAGGGCGCCATTCTCCCTGTTGCCACCCAACCCCTCCTTCCTATGCGCGCTCGAGTTGCAGGCAGCCCACCCCCTCCCTCTCCATATGGTCGCTCGAGTTGACTTTCAGCTTTTCAGCAGGTTCTCACTGGCTCTTCTCTGCCCACGCATTGCGCATTTTCTACGTACTTCTATGCAGGCCTATTTACTCATAAATACTTTTTCTTTCGTTTTACACTATGCAAGCATTTAGTATGCGTTTTATATTTAATTACTTCCTTCTAATACTTTAGAAAAAAAATTGTAAGTTATGCGCCCCAAATCGTTTCTACTTCAGGGGTACCACCACGCCAATCAGAGACACAACCACATCACTCAGGGACACAACCACGCCACTCAGGGACACCACCACTCCACTGAGGTACACCACCACATCACTTAGGGACACCACAACATCAATTAGGGACACCACGACATCAATCAGGGACACCGCAACATCACTCAGGGACACCGCAACATCACTCAGGGACACCACAGCATCACTCAGGGACACCGCAACATCACTCAGGGACACCGCAAAATCACTTAGGGACACCACAACATTATTTAGGGGACACCACAACATGACTCAGGGACATCACCACATTACTCATGGGCACTCAAACACCACTCAGGGACACCTCAACATCATTCATGGACACCCTCACAGGACTTAGGGACACCCTCACAGTACTCTAGGACACCCCCAATATTCTAATACACATTTTTAAGCCTTTTAACCTCTTCAGCGCGGCGCGAATTTTCGCGCTGTGCTGAAGATTCTAAAACATGCGTGGTCGTGACGGAACGGTTCCTTCACCAGCACAGCTCAACCGACGCTCGTGACGGAACCGTTCCGTCACAAGCGTCGAAGGGGTTAACTACGCCATAAGAAATATAAACAAACAAGCATTGTAGTAAAACAAAAGTTACAGAAACACTTGTGAATATATATGAAATTAATGTTTATGTAGACTGCTTATAAAATGTGCACCGGTGTCCCCTTACCTCCGTACATGGTGCGCACAGACAATTACACCCTTTTCGTGGACTTTTAAAAGTTAATAAATTGAGCAAGGAGTACAGAGCTGGGAAACTTTCTAAAAAACTAGAAAACTAGAAAATAATAAAAAGAAATTACAATTTTAAAAAAAAGCTGACCCATGGGCACTGCAACATAAGCATTTGCAGTGTAAGTTAAAAAAAACTTCAGCCACACATTTGCACATTTTGTATGCGCACTTTTCAAAAAATTAACGGGCCTAAATACACTGTCAACAAATGGCTTTTTATATTAGCCCCCTCACCACTGTAGCTACAAATTAAGCCCAATAAAAGCAAATTGAACAAAGCCATTATTTAGTTGTACTTTCAGCTAATATTGTAACAACGTTGTAATTTTAATTAAAACCAGATTATGTATACTTTATATGCTCTCCATAACATAAACTAAACAAAGGAATAGAATCCATGAAGCAGAAATCATTACGTTAAGCTGCAAAATAGTTAGTACCTAGGCTCTTTTTTTTCTCTTTACAAAATCAGTACTAATAAAAAACATCTGTAGCTACTTTTATAAACGTGTAAAGAAAAAAAAAATTGTGTTTAGAAAAAAACAATTTGTTTTACGCTAAAAGATTTAAACAATTTAAATTTTGAAATTTGCGTACGTTCATTTTGTAACTGGGGTAAACTATTGTGATGCATTGCCATTTAGTTCAGACCAAAAACACTTACCGAAAGTCTGCAAGAGTGTGAAACATCACATGTTTTCACCAGTTGGAAACAAAACTAGAACAGGATACTTTAGTGCTTTAAGCTGCTTCGTAAAGATTGTAATCTGTTGCCTGCCAGCATCTGTGAGATGCAAATCAACTAACAGCAGGAAGCTAAGCTCTGGAAAAAAAAATGGAAGCCACTGCTGAAGTAAGGGGTAAAAACACAACTACCCCTTCGCATACGTTCAAAAGCACGGAAAATGGTATTACCTTGTTGTCGTCAAGACAATTCCTGTTTGACTATATTTTACCAAGAGAACCGACCTAGGGAACACATTTAAAAGCCGTAAAATACATCACCCAAAAAAAATGTACATTAAAACATTCACTTTCCTTACAATACTGTAGGCCAGGACCCTTGCCCCTATGCGTCTTAGTGTTACTGCGCCTGCTGCACCACTAATGCATACATGTAATTCGTCAGTGTGAAATATGCCCATGCTCTTAATAGGATCTCTTTGAAGATTACAAGTAACCATTTAATAACAGCACCAGCAACACTAACAATACATATTACGTCCAGGAAACTCAGCTGTAAAACAGCAAGTATTAAATCGTAATTAATCTAATAAATAGGTATGCTTTATCCTTTAACGCACTGGTCCGGGCTATTCCTACAGTTTCTGTGTTTAATATTAAGGGACACCACCACATCACTTATGGACACCATCACACCACTCATGTACACCACCACACCACTCAGGGACATCACCACACCACTCAGGGACACCAGCACACTGCTCAGGGACACCACCACAGCGCTCAGGGACACCACCACAGCACTCAGGGACACCACCACAACTCAGGGACACCACAACAGCACTGAAGGGCACCACTACAGCACTCAGGGACACCACTACAGCACTCAGGGACACCACCACAGCACTCAGGGACACCACCACAGCACTCAGGGACACCACAACATCACTGAAGGGCACCACTACAGCACTCAGGGACACCACCACGGCACTCATCGACACTACCATAGCCCTCAGGGACACCCAACACAGCACTCAGGGACCACACTACATCCCTCAGGAACACTAACACAACACTCCGGTACACCACCACATCAATTTTTGCAAAATAAACACTGAGAAATGACACTGGGGCATTTTTTAAATTTGACCATCGAAATCATAGAGTACACTAGGGGAAAAAACAAAACACAGGCAGTGTTGTAGAGTGCTTAATCGAAATGGCCTGTCTCTTCACAGCCTTTCACAAGAACAAGTGAATTCACATGAACTTCAAAATACACAAAAGACTGTCAAATAATTCAAAACAGAACTGTGTGTATATCGGTCAAATACACCGCGAACCAGTAACAATTACAAGTACTCACAAAACCAATGTTACCAATAGCAAAACACACAAGATGATGGACGGAATGTTGCACAATGGCAAAACATTCACCCCCAGTTACAGATCTGGGTTTAATTCATCATTATTTTGCTCACCAAGCCACCCAGTTCAGACATGGCCATATGCAAATCAGTCTTGACCCTGTGCCTCATGGGAACAGTCCAGCCCGAACTGCCAAGCCATGTCTTCCCTGGACCGGAATCAAGCATCCTAGGACTGGTTTCTGGCTATCAGCCATCTTCAGCCAGGATAGCTTGACTCCAGTGGCTTAGTGAGCACCGGACCCACGTCTGGGCATTCCCTTCCCACATAGGGTGAACAGCAAAACACACAAGATGATGGACGGAATGTTGCACAATGGCAAAACATTCATCCCCAGTCAAGAGATCGGGGTTAAAGAACGGTGATGGATTAAACCCTGATCTGTTGACTGGGTGTGAGTGTTTGTTTGATTCAGATGCTCCGTCCATCACCACCCCCTTTTGTACCGCTCTGTTCGCCATAAGTTGGCAGGGTATGCTCAGACGTGAGTCCCTTGCTCACTTTGCCACTGGATTCAAGCAAGCCTGGCTGAAGAAGGCTGGAATGCCAGAAACCGGTCCTAGGAAGCTTGTTTCCGGTCCAGGGAAGGCAAGGCTTGGCAGTTCGGACTGGACTGTTCCCATGAGGCACAGGGTCAGACTGCTTTGCATATGACCATGTCTGAACTGGGGTGGCAGAGTGGGCTAAAGAACGGTGATGGATTAAACCCAGATCTGTTGACTGGGTGTGAGTGTTTGATTGGTTCAGATGCTCCATCCATCACCACCCCTTTTTGTACCAATATTACCAATAGACAGAAAGATGGAGTTTAAGGTCCAGCATAGTCTGTGAGGCATCCGCTTAGACACATGTATTTTGTAATTAAAACAAAAAATGTCTTCTGGGTACGATTATACGGACTACAAATTCATGCTGCTGAGGGGAAAACAAAAAAATTCACTTTTGGACAACAACACAATACAAGCCAAAATAATATGGCCGATACAAATACACAGTGATTATTAAACCAACAAAATAGTAAAAAACGATCAAACTTTCAAGGTAAGACACACAGTTTCACAACATGTAGCACTAGTATCAAAAATAAAATAACCTTTAGCAATATATTAAATAGAATATTTCACAAAAGAAAAAAATAAATATAATATTAACCTTCTAGAGGTATACATTGCGTACATACAAAAGCTGATTAAAATAAGTATAACAAAGGAAAAAATTACTTACAAAACCAAACCCTAAGCGAGAGAAAAATATTCAAGAGACACACTACATAACAAAACACAAAACAATTGAGAAAAAAAAACGTACCTGTCAGGCGACACAGCAACCACACAGCAAACACGGGACGCCTTCCACAAACGGCGGGCACGAGAATCTGGGAATTTCCAAAATGACGCGCAACAATTAAAACGCTACGTAACACAACGTAGCAATCTCATTGGCTGAGAAAGACGTCAATTAAAAAAGGGGAATAAAAACAAAAAAAGAATAGACCGCTACACAAAAATACATAAGTAGCGTAAGGGAACATTATCACATCCGCCATTATAACATACAAACACTCAAATTCAAAAGAAAGAAAGGACTCATTTCAATACGGAAACACAGACAATACACAAATCACACACCAAAAAAAATAGAACTACTAATCCACTATAGCAAATATACACACACACCCACAAGCTCACAACCCCCACACCTTCACACACTTACACCTCCCTCACACTCACACCCCCTCACACCCTCAGCCTCACACCCCCACAAACCCCCACACCGTCACACACCCTCACCCTCACACACCCTCAGCCTCATACCACCTCACACACCCTCACCCCCCTCACACGCGCTCATCCTCACAATCACACTCATACACCCTTACACACCCTCACTCACATTCTCAACACTCACACACAGTCTCACCCTCACACACCCTATCAGCATCACACATCCTCTCACAATAACTCACCCTCTCAGCCTCTCTCACCCTGACACTCTCTCACATTCACACCCTAACACCCTCAACCTCAAACACCATCACTCACCCTCACACACCCTCTCACCCT
This sequence comes from Lissotriton vulgaris, assembly GCF_964263255.1. Taxonomy (NCBI): domain Eukaryota; kingdom Metazoa; phylum Chordata; class Amphibia; order Caudata; family Salamandridae; genus Lissotriton; species Lissotriton vulgaris. Next base: position 482,379,513 of record NC_141693.1, on the reverse strand, counting down.
CACACAACCTCTCACCCTCACTCACCCTCTCACCCATCCTCGCACCCTGTCACCCACCCTCACCCACCCTCTCACCCTCACCCACCCTCTCACCCTCCCACCCTCACTCACCCTCTCACCCTCACTCACCCTCTCACCCTCACTCACCCTCTCACCCTCTCACCCTCACTCACCCTCTCGACCCCTCACCATAACTCACCCTCTCACCCTCACTCACCCTCACACACCCTCACTCACCCTCACACACCCTCACTCACACACCCCCTCACACCCCCTCACACACCCTCACCCTCACACACCCTCACCCCCATCACCCTCACTCACCCTCACACACCCTCACCAGCATAGCATAACAAAACATAGCATAGCATAACAAAACACAACATAACATAGTATAACAAAAGATAGCATAGGATAGCAAAACATAGCATTACATACCAAAACATAGCAGAACAAAACATAGCATAACATAACAAAACATAGCATAACATAACATAACATAAAACAAAGCATAGCATAACAAAACATAGCAAAACACAACAAAACATAGCACAGCATAACAAAACACAACAAACACATAGCATACATAACAAAACATAGCATTACAAAGCAAGGCAAAACATAGCATAACAAAACACAACAAAACATAGCATAACAAAACACAACATAGCATAACAAAACAAAGCTTAGCATAGCATAACAAAACATAGCATAACAAAACAAGACATAGCATAACAAAACAAAGCAACAAAGCATAGGATAGCAAAACAAAACATAGCATAACAAAACATAGCAAAACACAATAAAACATAGCATAGCTTAACAAAACACAACAAAACATAGCATAGCAAAACAAAACATATAATAGCATAGCAAAACATATCATACCAAACACAACAAAGCATAGCATAGCATAACGAAACATAGCATAGCAAAACAAAGCATGGCATAATAAAACACAACAAAACATAGCATAGCATAACAAAACATAGCATAACAAAATATAGGATAGCAAAACATAGCATAGCATAGCAAAACATAGCATAGCATAAAAAAACATAGCATAGCATAACAAAACAAAGCATAGCATAGCATTACAATCCAAAGCATAGGATAGCAAAACATAGCATAGCATAACAAAACAAAACATAGGATAGCAAAACAAAACATAGCATAGCATACAGCATCACTCCGGACCACCACAGCATCACTCACGGGCACCACAACATCACTATGCGCTACCACAGCATCACTCGTTCGCCATCACAACATCACTCAGCGCCACCATAGCATCAATCTGAGCAACCATTCAACAACACCTGGTTCAAATATGTTCTCTCAATGTTTCAAGCTTTATTACAAATGTAACAAAAAAATGTTAATATTTCACTTCTGTTCTTGGATTTTCGGCACAATAAAATACACTGAACATAATCTTCACAAAAGTTATTTACAAAACTTTAAGCTATTGCCATTATAAATAACAATAACTTTTATTTAAGTATTAATTATTGAGAAAAAAATTAAAAGCCTTTGTTATTTGTAATATCAATACATGTAAGTCACGTAAATACAACACATATTGCATTACAAATGCTATAGATGTCACATTTGCGAAAGTTATAACTATTGGCATTGTAAATGACAAAGCTATTAATTTAGCTATTTTCAAAAACAAAACATGAAATAAAAAATGTGTCATTTACAATACCAATAGCTCAAACTTTCCTAATGCGAGACCTATTGCATTGCAAATGCTTGTTCTTCTTTCATGTCCTTTTTTTCCCCTGTTGAAGTATTGTCTGTCATTTGAAACATCCCCTAGTACAGTTAAATGACTGGAAGGATTATCAAACGTGTGAAAACAGATACACCAAACCAAACAAGGCACAATAATGAAATGCTGAAGTGTTCCCGACGTTCACTGTTTTTCTCAGGCCTTGTTGACCCCTCCCCAAAGCATTGTGGGGCTTCCTTTCATTTGTTATACTTACTTGTCTTTGCTGTGCAACACTACTGCTACCTGTCTGGCAGTGCTTGTCACGAGGGCCAACAATAACTAATTTGTTAAGAAAGATGGACGGGTCAAGTAAAATTGCTTTATTATTTTTTTCATAGTAAAGTCCTCAATATCAACATATAGATTATTAAAATGATCTTTTAAAACAGCACAATTCTGCAATATGTAAAATGTCATTAGGTGCAGAAGCGTACAGAGGATTTGATGACAAAAACTTTAACCACATGGCTGCTGCGGGGATTTTTGCGCTGTGCTGCAAATTGCCATTTTGCTGTTTCCATGACGAGCTCAGCTCGTCATCAGCACACGACACCCATGGGTGATGACGAGCTGAGCTCGTCATCAGCATCGAAAGGGTTAAGAGGTGGACTTCAGGTGTTGGCCTTTATACAGAAAGCAACAATTGAGTTAGTCAACCAACCCCCTTGTCAATGCTTTTTGCCTAAACTGTTACACGTGATAGACTAATCCAGTACTGATTTTTTTTTATTCAAAAGCTGCGAGTAGCTTGCTAAAGAGGAACAGCCTTTGTTTGTAATGCCAACATCATAAAAAACAACTGCTTATTTACAGATGATTATACCATATTTTAGGTAATCGGTTTTTAATAGTTAGGTTCTTAAGACCTTCATGTAATTTGTTTGATGTATTTATTTCTTTACTCAACTCAGTTCGGCCCTATTCCGGAGTTTACTAGCCCCCATCCTGCCCGCCTCACCACCTCGCAGCACTCCCTCGAGGTGCCGCCATTGGTTTATACATATGGCCCTTAGTGGTTTCAAGTCAACATAACACCCAGCTAGATTGGCATACAGTGGTAGCAGTAAGAAAGCCTGCTTTAACATTGAAAGTGTGTAGTTCAAAAACAACCAATGTCTATTTACAAATCAAAGCTAATATTTATCTAATACGTTTTCACTGTATAAACCCAGCCCACACTTAGAGCGTCCAAGATTTTATATATATTGTTTTACAGCAAGGTTTTGTATGTTCAAGGAGTAAAGTGTATGATAGTTATTTTAACTTTCAAAGCACTGCTCTTCTACCTAATTTCAATTTAGACTATAGCAGCATTTGTTAAACTTTTACATTTCCCTCAGAAATGCTCATAACATTGGTTATGTAGACGGCCCACTATATTGAGAGCTGAATATTTTGATAACAATACATATTGTGGTAGTTTTGCTTTTTACAGTGGAAAGTTGTTTATATCAGTTCAATAATGGAGTGAACACAAAATGCCGAAGAAACAACATTCTTTAACTCAGATTTGGCACTGTTTGAAAGGAGAAAAAAAAGTGTCCTTTAATTTATAGACAGAGTTCATAATCTTCGATTTTATTACATCTAGATTTAAATAAAGATTTAATAAGTACCTATACTGTAAAGACAACATTGCAAATCAGTGGATATATGATCCAGGTGGACTATGAGGTCGTTGGCGTACATCATCAGTTGAAGGGAAAACGCCCATCTTATTTGAAAAGCTAGTACTCACTGTTCAAGCATGGCTAGTAAATGAGCTAAATGGATGTAGAACAGTGTTGGTGGCAGTCTGCCTCCTCGTTTAAAACTGTTTGCCTTTGAGGTCGAAGATCCCATTTCTTTGACAGATGTGTGCAAGTGAAATGCCTGGACAAGTTTCAAAAACGAATTTCTCATAGCAGAGTTAATATCTTCCCATATTCACCTTTCGAAAGGTTATGCAGCAGTTTATGTTACTGTTTTTGTTCCTTATTTTTCTTGCTACCAGCCCAAAGATCAATAATATTCATAATTGATGTTTCTGCTTGAAGGCAGTTTATTCAACTCCGAGTAAGTAAGTAGAAATGTTCCAGTTAGCGAGTTGAGGTACATTAATCTAGGATGTAATTTATCTTCACAGTCGAGCTCAGCTATCTTCTCCTGTCTGTGACCCCCCAGCACCCTGTAGATAGCTGGGATCTGTCTTGGGCCTTGTTAGGTCTTTGCTAAAGACAGCTGTGGCTGCCAGTAGGGATACTTGTTGTGTCCAATTCATAACATGTTCTTAAAGTGGGATTTAGGTCCACCTCTTCCTCTCGTCAAACTCAGTTGTATATCCTTGATTTCATGGCTTTACTCCCTCATCTTGTGTTTTCTCCACCCAGTAGCATTTCTTTCTCAGTGTTTCGATTGAATAAGTAGTATCTCTCAATTGCATTGTAGTTTTCAGCACCCCAAGGGAACGTATGTTTCCTTTCTTTTTCTCACCGCCCTGTCACGCTCTCAGAAAGCATTGACTCTCTCTACCTGTTTTGCTTTGTATTTCCTTGTACACATAAATTTGATTAAAAACATTTTTTTAATCATTGGAAAGTCAATGGCGCAGAATTTTAAAGTGGCTATTTATTGGTTTTGCCAGCACTTGTTTTGTGTATTGTAACTAGATGGCTACCTTGGCAGGGGAGGTGATAGTCTTGGATTTAGTTACTTCCTAATATTATGGACGCGGAAAGTGTACAAAAGACCAGCATTCTTCTTCATTAATGCCACCGGAATCCCATTTGCCCAAGGAGCCCACGCATTTTACATATTAATTAAGTCTGTGATGTCTTTAATTGATGTAGCTAATGTTGAATCCGTCTTATTTACGGTCACCCAGCTAGTTGACAACAGATTGGGATCCCATTTCCTGTTTTCCCTTTTAAGTGCGCCTGTCGAACCATTCAAGTCAAGCTCACTACTTTTGTATCTCGATCTTAAGACAAAGTTTGATGTTTGCCAAGCGCTCTGGTTAAGAAAACGCAGGGGGCTCAACGCAAGTGGCACTACCCTGGACCGCCATTGAAGTCTAGCTTTCAGAAATGACTAGGTTTAGTTGCTTTGCCTGGGCGGCGGTCGAGCACAGGCCAAAATATTGCTGCAGCACACATTGCTAAAATGGGTCAGTTTTAATGACGAAAATGTTGATATCTCTATGTTGTTTTTTGGCTTTCCTGTTGTGGGTGATAGGTCCAGCCACACAAGTGGTGTAGTTTTTATTAGTGGGAGAAATGTGAGACTACAGAAAGGTAGAACACTTGAATTTCTCTGTATTTTTGTCTTCTAAACATCAATTTGCCAGAACGAACCCAGGGGCATATTAACAACAGCCAGCGATAATTATCGCTAACCGTGTTTAGCAATAATTATATTATTCCAGACTATCTCTGGAATGTATTGCCCTGGTAGTGCATAATTAATAACGCGAACACCAAGGCGATAAAAATTCCAGAGATAGCGAGGTCATCGCCCTTTTGCAGGTAACATCGCTGGTTTTCCAGCGATGTTCCCTGCAAAATGGCGATAAACTTGCTGACTTGCATAACCCACCCCTATGTTAGGGATGGCTAAAAGTCAGGATTTTAGCAAACGTTAGATGTTGGCGAAAACAGACGTTTTCCCTAGAATCTAATGTGTGCTAAAATCATGTAGGCTGCCTTGTAAATATTGTGATGTAAATATCAGCGATATTTGCAAGGTAGTCCATCTGGGGTACACCCAGTAACGCCCACTTTGCATCTCATTGGAGATTCAAAGGGAGGCGTTGGGGAAAAAGGGTACTAACATGCGATTATGCATGTTAGCACCCTCTTGTAAATAGGGCGCTGGTTTTATCTCCGCTTTTTTGGCTTTGTAAGCCAAAAAAAGCGGAGATAAAGCCCTTGTAAATATGCCCCACATTTTGCAATATGTCCTCTGAATAACAAGATTATGTGGGTAATTCTAAATAACAACCCAGAGTTGTACAAATAACCACTAGTCCTAATCTCAGCATCTTGGTTGCATTTAAAACAAGCATGTGCAATTCAATAGGTTTTGCATTTTTGAGAGTTAATCAATCAATCAATCAGTGACACTTATAAAGCGCGCTACATACCCGTAGGGTCTCAAGGCGCTGGGGAGGGGGGGTGCCGCTACTGCTCGAACAGCCAGAGTTAGAGCTTTTGGCGTTGTAAATGGCACTCGCTTTTACCTATGTTTTTTGGTTTGGAGTGTAGTGGATGTAGGAACAGAGATGTAGCTGTAGCACTGTTTAGAAGACTAAAAATTGAGAATTGACACTGGAAACAGAGACCGAGCTGCACCACTGCCTAGAGTACTTAGAATGGGGGAGTTACTGATGGGACCAAAGAAACAGCTGCACCACTGTCTAGGTGAATAAGAGTGAGGAATTGCCATTGAGTACCGAGACACAGTTGCAGCACTGCCTAAAGGACTTAAAATGGAGGAGTTAGTGACTGGATCAGAGAAGCAGCTGCAGCACTATCTGGAGGACCTAGAATGAAAAATTCCCACAGTGACCAGAGACACAGCCGAAGCACTGCCTAGAGGACTTAGAATGGGGGAGTTACTGACGAGACCAGAGAAGCAGCTCACAGCACTATATAGAGTACTTAGAATGAGGAATTACCACTGGGAGCAGAGCTGAAGCTTTAGCACTGTCGGTAGGACTTAGAATGAAAAATTACCACTGGGATCAGAGAAGCTGCTAGCAGCACTGTCTGTAGAACTTAGAATGATAAATTACCACTGGGACAAGAGAAGCAGCTAGCAGCACTATATAGAGTACTTAGAATGAGGAATTACCAGTGGGAGCAGAGATGCAGCTTTAGCACTGTCTGTAGGACTTAGAACGAAGAATTACTGACGGGGCCAGAGTAGCAGCTAGAAACACTGCCTAGAGCACTTAGAATGAGGAATTACTGATGGGACCAGAGAAGTAGCTAACAGCACTGTCTAGATGACTTAGAATGAGGAATTACTGACGGGACCAGTGTAGCAGCTAGCTGCACTGTCTAGAAGACTTGGAATGAGGAATTACAGATGGTACCAGAGTAGCAGCACAATCTGGAATAATTAGAATGAAAAATTACTGACTGGAACAGAGAAGATGCTAGCAGCACTGCTTAGAGAACGAGGAATGAGGAATTACCAGTGGGACAAGAAAAGCAGCTCCAGCCCTGTCTAAAAGACTTACAATGAGGAAGTATCACTGGGACTAGAGAAATATCTACAGCACTGTCTAGAGGACTAAGCATGAGGAATTCCCACTGGGACCAGAGAAGCAGCTAGTAGCACTGTCTAAAGGACTGAGAATGAGGAATTTCCACTGGGAACAGAGACAGCTGCAACACTGCCTAGAGGACTTGGAATGAAGAATTACCTTTTGCAACAGAGACACAGCAGCAGCACTGCCTTGGGTACTAAGAATGAGGAATTACCACTGGGACCAGAGAAGCAGCTGCAGCGCTGTATAGAGGGCTTAGAATGAGGATTTACCACTGGGACCAGAGAAGCAGCTAGCAGCATTGCAGAGAGGACTTAAAATGAGGAATTACCTACGGGGTCAGAGAAGCTGCAAGAAGCACTGCTGAAAAAGGTACCATAATGAAGAGCGCAGCTGTTGGAGCTACGCACGGCCCCCCTCCACAGCCTGATTATGGCCCCAGGGACCCCATCCCCCGGCATTTACTTTAAGTAAAAAAAAAATAATAATTTAAGGAGGGAGGCCATGTGGCCCCCCCTCCTCCAAGGCTGATTTTCACCTCAGGGACCTCATCCCCCACCTTGCCACAATACTGGGTGTCCTGGTCCGACCAGTGGCACCCAGTCATTTTCTTTGGGGCCTGCGTGGGGAGTCTGAAGGCCCCTGCAGTCCCTGCCAGCTCCCAGCATCCTGCGGGAGCCGGCATTGCTTTTGGACAGAGGGAGCTGCATCTAAAAGCAATTCAGCATCCTCTTCATGCAAGCAAGGGTATTTTGTATTCTCTTGCTTGCACAAAGCATAGCGAAGTTTGCTTTGAAGCCATAGAAAACTGCAATGTCCAGGGGGTGAGCACCCTGAACAATGCTGGATCCAGCCCTGGGCGATGGTATCCCCAGGTCCATTATTGACTCCAGGATGGTGGTCCCCTCCATTGTTTGCTTTTGCCCCGGGAAGGTGGTGGTCCTCTGAGCTGCGAGTGGACCGCACGGTCCAAAGCCTCAATGAGGTGGCAGTCCCCGGGCTGGGGAAGTCCAAGAGGCCCCCAATTATAATCAAAGAAGCCTCAGGGAGGAGGTGCTCCTCCCTTCCATTATTAAAAAAAAATGCCCCTGGGACCTGGCCCACCCGGGGGCAGATAATGAAGGAAGCTCGGGAGCCCGCATTTAAAAAAAACATTTTTAGCTGTACCAACGGATTTCGCCAAATATTTTAAAAAGAATGCTTTTTTTGGCCCTGCAGGGTCTCCGTGGGGACCCCCCCTCCAAGAGACCTAGGGTGTCAGGGTGTTTCTACCCTGCGCTCTTTTTTTTAAAACATTTTTTGTGGGACTCTGCTTTAGCAGACAATCAAATTTCAGGAGCATTTCAGTAGGATTTTGGACTGCCAGACAACATATAGGTGTGTGTGTATATATATACATATATATATATATTCACTGAAAAAACCATAGGTTTCACACCAGTTATAGTTAGCTGGAAATTTTACTGACATAAAACCATTGAAATTCCCACGTTATAGTTAGTTGGACTCACTATAACTTGCGCGCCTGCAATGCACTGCTGATGACGTCACATATTACATCACTCATGACTTGGTCAGTGACATCACTCATGACATCACTGATAACACCATCCAGTGAATGTGTGTCTTTCTGAAAAATAAATATGTTTTATATATGTATATGTAAAGGTCGATGGAAGAATAAATGTCTAAATAAGTGTCTTAATGGATGTTTTAAAAAAAAAAATGGTTGGTTAACTGGCTTATTAAGTGTATCTTAGTGAATACATATATTAGCGAGTATTGTTTGAATATTTAAATGTTTGTATCAGTGTTTCACTTTGTATATAAGTGGCTGCATGGGTTGGTGAGTAGCTACAAGTGTGTGTGTATATGTGTTATTAGATGTTTTTTTAGTATCAGTATGAGTGTCTGTATGGTTTGGTGGGGGTGTTACTTAGCACATAGATGCATCAATGACTAACTCACTTTTTTATGTGTTTTGAAGACAGCATATGTGCAGGACTGTATGGGTGGATGAGTGTGTATATGTGTGTGTTAGTGAGTGAATGACTATCTCACCAGTGTCTTTATGAGTAACTACATATGTTTTAATCTAGTATATGTGAGTATTGATGTATATAAGTGAGTATATGTGAGAGTGAGAGATTGAAAGAGTTCCTGTTTAAATAAGTATGTGTTTCTATAAGTGATTGTTTAAGAGAGTAAGTATGTGTAAGTTTCCTTAGAAGTAACGTGCTAGTGTGTGTATAGTTGTATATGCAAATAAATGGATGTTCAATAGTTTATTTGCATGTGTGAGTAACGTTTGGATGACTGTCAGTGTGTAACAGGATGTATATGTGTATCACTACATATGATAAGTGAGTATATGTATGAGTGACTATATAGAACAGTTGCTGAATGAGTGGATGTGTATATAGATGGTGGAATTACTGAATTGGTTGTTGTACCTGGTATGGGTATGTCCATTTATTTTAAATGTTAGTTTCTATTTTTGAATATGTGTTTCAAGGGTTACATTACACTGAAAGGAGGTCTGTCACTCTGTCACAAGGATGGTGTCATCAGTGATGTCATGAGTGATGTCACGGACCAAATCATGAGTGATGTAATATGTGACGTCATCATCAGTGCATTGCAGGCGCGCACGTTATAGTGAGTCCAACTAACTATAACGTGGGAATTTCAATGGTTTTATGTCAGTAAAATTTCCAGCTAACTATAACTGGTGTGAAACCTATGGTTTTTTCAGTAAATTTAATAGGTTTTTTAAATGCTAATTCCTAACTATAACTTGGTGTGAAACCTACGGTTTTTTCAGTGAATTTCATAGTTTTTGAAAATGCTCATTCCTAACTATATATAGGGCCTCAAACCTATGTTTTTTTCAGTGAATTTCAAAGTTTTTTTATAGCAAATTTCTATTGTTATCAAATATCATATTTTTTATAATGAATCCTATATTGTATATCTATGTAATACTATTTTTTATATGTAGTTTTATTTTATTTTTTGCCCTTGAGCGCTCCCGGTGCGCGTACCGGTGAGCGCACCGGTAAGTGCAGTCTTGCGGCGCGTCCCGGTGTGCGTACCAGTGAGCATCCCGTTAGCGCTATTGCCGCGAACGAAAACATCATCGTGACGTATCTCGTAGCCGCGTCCGCGTGATACGCACGGCGTAAGCGCACCCGGAAGCACCTGAGCGCATACGAGCGCGCTACGTAAGCGCCCCCGGGGCGAGTAGCGTAAGCGCGTCGGGTCATGTGACCTAAAAATAACACTTTTTATTGGTTCAGGACAGTTTTGGTTTCCAAATGATGAAAGCCCTGGTCATGTGACCTGAAAATAACACTTTTCATTGGTTCAGGACAGTTTTGTTTTCCTAATGATGAAAGCCCCAACCTTTTTTCCTCATTCTCACTTTGTACCTTGAGTGAGGAAGACCTGTTTACAGACCGATTAGTACCTATTTGTACTGAGAAATGGCTACAGTAGCAGCAGCAGCAGGAGCATCTCAGCCACCACCACCACCAAGAGGACCACCACAACACCACAGTGGTGGAGATGAAGAAGAGGAGGAGGAGGAGGAGGAGAGGCGGCGCTACCTGCCAGAAGATACTACCCCCTACAAGCCAAAGGAGCATATTGTGTGGGAATTTTTTTAAATCCCAAGGGGCCTCAAGAAAGTAAATGCGCCAAAGGTTCCTTGTTTGATCTGTGGCACTGTACTTTCGAGGGGGAACCCTGCCAAAAAATATTCTTTTGCAACAACACCATGATTCGCCACATGCAACGCTGGCAACCTAACAACTATAGTGCGGCAGAGGTAAGAGAACTGACCAGAAACCCTCCCCAATCTTCTCACAGCACCTCCCAAAGTACCCAACCCACTCCATCGGGACCAGAGACAAGGGAGATGGTCCCAAACATCCAAACCCAGTTTGGAAATGTCAAAATTGTCTGCATATTTTGTGGGCGTACAAAAGTGCCCAAAGAAACCTTAATTTTTTCCTGATTTTTTTTGCTCCAGTTGAGCTGTTTACAATTCCCTGTTTTTTATTTGTCCCCATAAAAATTCCCCAAAAAATATAAAATTGTTCATAAAAGCCAAAAAAAGTACAAAATGTTCAAAAAACAATAAAAAAATATAAAACAACAAAAAGAATTAAAAAAACTTGTTTTTAGAACTACCTCCAATTTATAAAAAAATGCTACATTTTAAAAAAAATATGTCATTCTTTTTTCCCCATGGTACGCTCCCCGGTGCGTGTACCGTGCGCTCCCCCCACGCAGATCAAAAAGAAAAAAAATATTATTTTGCCCCGCGGGCCCTTTTATGGCCCCCACATCAAACCTAGGGGGTCACAGGGGGTCTACCCTGCCCCCTTTTGGTCATTTCCCCCTTTGTTTTTGCCACCTCTTATGTCTTGATCCTACCGAGACACAAGATGGCGTCCGCTCCGGACTGTTTGGAATGTTGGCAGACACCAGAGAGCCAATCAGCTTTCCGCGCGCGAACTCGCGTAGCGCGCTGGTACGCGCCCCGGTGCGCGTACCGGGGCACGCTTATAGATATATATATTTTTTTAACCTAAATTACTCAAAATCCACTGGAGCACATATCTTGAGACATAGCAAAGGCACATCGGGCTACCAGTCCCTACAATTTTGGCAAGTTTGGTGGAAATCCATTTAGCCGTTCGGTCTAAAAGTGAGTCCAGTTTTGTTTATGTTCCATATACTGTATATATGTGTACATATATATGTGTGTTTTTATATATGTGTGTGTATATGTGTGTGTGTGTGGGTTTGTGTGTGTATATATATATATATATATATTCACTGAAAAAACCATAGGTTATAGACCATATATAGTTAGGAATTACTATTTACAAAACCTTGAAAATTCACTGAAAAAACCAAAGGTTATAGACCATATATAGTTAGGGATTAGCATTTACAAAACCTTATTTTAACTTTACAGAAACATACACTCACTGGATGTTGTCATCAGTGATGTCATTTGAGATGTCATCAGTGATGTCATCAGTGATGTCACTGACCATGTCATGAATGATGTAATATGTGACATCATCAGCAGTGGATTGCGGGTGCGAGATATATAGTTAGTGCAACTAACTATATATGCGAATTTCAATGGTTTTGTGCGAGTAAAATAAGGTTTTGTAAATGCTAATCCCTAACTATATATGGTCTATAACCTTTGGTTTTTTCAGTGAATTTCAATGGTTTTTTAATAGCAAATATCAAAAGATGTAAAATGTATTCTTTTTTTTTTCTACACTAAAGTACGCTCCCCGGTTAGCTTACCGGTGCGCGTACCGAGCGCTCCCCCCGCGAAATTTTTTAAAAAAAATGTTCTTAATTTTTGCATGTATCAGCATCCTAATCCTCCCTCCGAAAACCTAGAGGGTCACAAAGTGTCTACTGTGCCCCCTTCTACCCATTCCGTACATTGTTTGTCCTCCATCTTATGTCTTAATTCTACCAATACACAAAATGGAGGACTCCCGTAACGCTGCCGGTTCACGTACCGGGGAGCGCACCGGTAAGCGCTCGATAAAAAAAGGTGGGAAAGTAATTTACAGAAAAACCACTACAGACACTTTCATCAAATATAGAATAGCCCCTACTACATAGCAGTCCCTACCATTTCCCCAAATTTGATGGAATTTCATTGTGAAAATTATGCTGTAAGCCTGATTAAATATCCTGAGGTAAATTACCTAACCAAAACACTTATGAAGTGGTAGAATTGACAACCAATCAAAATGCTACTTTCAATATCTTCTATTATTTCATGACATTTGATTGGTTATGTACCTGAATATATATAAAGAAAGAGAGAGAAACACAGCCATTTTGACTACTACTTCTTGAAGTACATATCAAGTACATTTCAACTGATAACTTGAAGTTCTATTTGAAAGGTAAGATGTTATTTTTAAAACTGAAGTATGTTCTGTACTGTAAGCTAATTAGGAAAACATTTTCTGATAGTTAAATACTATCCTTCTGTAATACTTATAGAATAAAATAGACTTCTCTGTTTTAGTTATGGATGGAGTTAGACTTGTCTTGTATAATTAAGAATTGACTTAGAGTTTATTTCATAAATGTTTTCATATTTCTACTTCCAGTTTGATACCATACACTGCCCAACGAAAAAATCACTGTTTAAAAAACCAAACTACCTGTCTGTACTTAAACCCAACAGTGCCCTATCTATACTGATATATTTTTTTAAAATTCATTTTACAGCATAGAAATGGAAGGAGAGCAGAAAAATAACGTGGAAATTGCAGAATGCAACCAAGACAAAGAAAATGATTCAGAATTCTTTGATCAATCAATGGACATAGAACTTCTGCAATGTGTTGAAGCTGTGGATTTGTTAATTGAAAATGAGTCAAAATCTGACCAAGAATTATTAGAAGTTCTTTTTAATTTTGAAAATAAATCAGAATAATAAATGTATATATAATTCAAAAATTGTTTGAGACATTATTCATTTTTATATGTATTTTTTAAACTAGTAGCAAATTGATTTTAATGTAAAATCAGACTTTAAATATACTGTGCAACTTTAAGTTTGCTCATAGTTACTTCCTTTCTTCCACTATATCATCTCCAATGTGTATTTAACATCTCTTTATCATCTCCTGCCTCCATGGTGTTTCTGCTTTCCTGACAGACTACGCTATGAATTCCATATACCTCAATAACTTCTGAAACAACCTGCAAGATATCTACAAAGGAAACAATGTATTTTTATTTTTAGACTCTGCATTGGTACCTACATGTTGGTACTTAAATAAAATAAATTAAAAAAAACAAAAATAACAATCAATAAACATACAATATTTGAACATTCTTTCATCCTATTTTCCCAATATTACGCTTCCCGGACCGCTTCCCGGTGCGCGTACCGAGTGCTCCCCCTGCAAAAAAAACGATATAAAAATTATTATTTTTTAACCCCGCGAGGCCCTTTTAAAGCCCCCTCATCAAACCTAGGGGGTCAGGGAGGATGTACTCTGCCCCCTTATGCTCATTTCCCACTTTGTTTTGGCCACCTCTTGTGTCTCGATCCTACCGAGACACAAGATGGTGGCCGCTCCGGACTGTTTAGAATGTTTACAGACACCCGAGAGCCAATCAGCTTCGCTTCGCGAAGTTCCGTTACGCGTCAGGTACGCGAACCGGAGCGCTAACCGGAGCGCTGTCACAGATATATCTGTTTTTTAAAACGTTAATTTCTCAAAATCCACTGGAGCACATATATTGAGACATAGCAAAGGCACGTCGGGCAAACCATATCTACAATTTTGCCAAGTTTCGTGTAAATCCATTCAGCCGTTCGAGCTAAAAGGGAGTCCAAACGCCCTATAGAAAACTCAATGTTAAAAACGTGTTTTGGGACCCCCCTTTTTTCTCGGCCCCCCCTTGACAAAACCCCCCCAAATGTTCAGGGGCTGCTCAGAAACAAAATGTGCCATTTTCCTGAAAATTTCAGCCAATTCCGTCCACAAACGCCAAAGTTATCCGACATAGAATTTTCATAAATCCCATAGGAAAAAAATCCTAACTATATATACATATATACATGTGTGTTTATATATATGTGTGTATATATGTGTGTGGGTTTGTGTGTGTATATATATATATATATGTATGTGTGTGTATATATTTATGTATCTGTGTGTGTGTGTGTGTATATGACATTATGAGTCGAGTAAGGGATGAAGGCACAGCGTGTGGTGGTGCTCTTTTGTTTCTGGATTCCTGTGGTTTAAAAGACTATTTTACAAAGTTGGCAAAATGCATAATGAATTTTATTTTAAGTGAACGGATGGAGTCACTTTATTTATACCAGCATGACTGCAGTTCAAACAGTTACAGCTATCTGTGGTGTTTGATAGCATTTGTCCTATATTGAAACTTACTTTACATATGCTAATGAATTGAGTACATTTTTAATGCATGCTGGGCAATGTAGTTTTGACTCCTGGGAGATACTGGAGCCCGCATTTAAAAACACTGGATTGCTGGATTTCTGCAAATCACCTCACCTGTGATCAAAGCTCGGCATAGAGCTCAAATGCATTAGGAAGAAGGAGGATTATTTAATGAAATGCTTGCTGCCACTTTTAAACTCTGCAAATAAACATTGGTACTCCTGAAGTAAGGCTTCAGCACCTTGTGCTTTCGTTGTGTGTGTGTGTATATATATATATATATATATATATATATATATATATATATATATATAATCTACTGGCGGTCGCCAGTAGATAGTTATAGTTAGGACCTATTATCCATAGGAAATCCGCAACATTCTATTTGGAATAACTTTGGCGCCGATTGACGAATCTTTGCAACATTTCCAAAACTTTTGGCCAGCGCCGGTTCGCTCCTATCCTGAAAGTTTCATGATGATTCATCAAGCGGGGCCGAGAAAAAAGGGGAGTCCCAAAACGCGTTTTCCCCATGCAATTTCCCAAAGGACCTTTAGCCGCAGCTACAGCCCGAACTGCTGAATGCAATTACACCAAATCTGGAAAGAGGTAGTCCTTAGTTCAGACTCGTGCCTTTTGCTTAAATGGTGTAAATCCGTTCAGTAGTTCCTGAGAAAATGACAGTTAAAATCATTTATATATCTATAGCTTTGGAGGGTCCGCCTACCCTAAGCGCAGCCTAAGCGCACCTTGCGGGTGCACGAGCTGCTTTTTAATTGGCTGTCAACACTCCAAATCAGAAGTGTTGGCAGCCATCTTGTGCCTCAGTAGGGCTCTCAGGCCCCCCAGCCCCTGGGACCGCCACCCCCGGGGCTACTTCAAAGTAGGTGTGGGGGTCTCTGAGGCCTCCCCAGACCCGGGGACCGCCATCCCCTGGGGCTTATTAAAATTGGATGGGGGGCTCTCAGGCCCCCCCTGCCCTGGGGACCGCCACCCCCAGGGCTACTTCAAAGTAGGTGTGGGGGGGCTCTGAGGCCCCCCCAGCCCCAGGGACCACCACCCCTGGGGCTTATTAAAAATGGGTGGGGGGCTCTCAGGACGCCACCCTCGGGGCTACTACAAATTAGGTGTGGTGGGGCTCTGAGGCCCCCCAAGCCCCAGGGACCGCCACCCCCAGGGCTTCTTACAAATGTGGTGGGGGGGCGCGGCCCCCCTCCTGGAGCCTTGTACAGGCCCTGGGGACCTTCTATGGGAAAGAAGGGGCCCCTACAATGTAAACAGTTAGCTACTCGTAGGGAAGGTAAACTATATAGAGAAAGGCAGTGTAGCTAAACTCTAAGGGCATAGATACTCCCTGAATCAGAATCCAAACAGAATAATAGACCCTCTAGAGCAATCAAATAACTGTGTGCTGAAACAAAAATTTATACAAAAATCCTTTAGTTTATTTATATTTTGTTTTTAGTATATTTTGTTTGTTATTCATATTTTTTGTGCAAAATTCATTTACTTTTTTAATTCATTGTTTACATTTAAAAAGAAGCTTGATGTGTATACCATGATATCAAAACACATTAATAAGTGAGAACAGAAAAGTTTACATAAACACAATTACATATACACATTAACCCCGTGATATACGAAATATTCTGTTGTTGGTAAATTGATGAAGGCAATGCGGTTGAGTGGAACTACGCGCGTTTCGGCCTGAGGCCTTCGTCAGGTGACCGTCATTCGTATATTAAACATAAATAAAAAGTAGTGATATAACCTAAATAGAAAAAACAAGAACAAAAACATATTTTGAATATATCTACAATTCAGACACACTACTACATTACAGCTATTTACAACTCAGTTTATATTTCTATATTTTATGGGTCTATTGCTGTTGCTATAAGGATATATGTACATTTTTGGCTTTTTGTGCAAACAGCAGATTATAATTGACGCCAGACTATCTAATTTTTATGCTTTCCAGATACATCAATGCATATTTGTTGACAATTTGCCTTATTAGCTAGATAAAAGATCGTCACTTAAAGTGTATCTATTTTATTAACAGTTCTAGTTTTGATAGTTTTCTTTGGGGATAGGTAGGCCCTGGGGACCGCCACCCCCCAGGGCCGGCTCCTGCAGTGTCCTGGGGTGTCCACCCCCGGGACACTGCCGTTTGCAATGACAGGGTGGGAGCCTCACGGCTCCCACCCTGTCATTGCAAACTGCTTTGCTATTTGGATAGCAAAGCAGATTGCTTTTCCACATGGGGAGCAGCAGATTAGCTGCTCCCCATGTGGAAAAGCAATGCCGGCTCCCGCAGGATGCGGCGAGCCGCTGGGACCGTGTGGCCCACTCCGTCTGGGACGGAGTGGGCCAGCCCCGGGGGATGGGGTCCCCAGTACTATTAATGGCCCGGGAGGGGGGCCACGTGGCCCACCTCCCCAAAAGGGAGGGGGGACCCCATCCCCCTGGGCCGGCCCCGGGGGTTGGGGGTCCCTGGGGCCAAAAGTGGCCACAGGAGGGGAGCAAGTCAACCCCCCTCCAGATAAAAAAAAATACAAAAAAAGGCCCATGCCCCGGGGATGGGGTCCGCTGGGCAGATTATGGCCTTAGGATGGGGGCCACGTGGCCCCCTTCCCAATTTGTAAATGGTTAAAAACAATTGGGGGCAGTCCCTGGGGGATGGGGTCCTCAGGGACAAAACATTAGAAAAAGAAGGGGGCTACACTGCCCCCTTCAAAAAATAAAATAAATTTTAAAAAACGGGGCCGGAGGCCACGCCCCCGTTTTGCACCACTCCTCAAACGCGCCCCCTGGCACGTTTGCAGAGGGGTAACAAATTCCCCTTGAATACTGGGGGTCCCTGGGGGCCAACTAGCCACGTACCTCCAGTATGCGCCAGGGAGCTCCGTTGCAGAGAGGTGTTCTGAGGCCACTCTCCTTTTTACACCTCTCCGCAACACAGCTCTGTGGCGCTTACTGGAGGTAGCTTCTGGCTAGTTGCACCCCAGGGACCCTCGGTATTCAAGGAGAGTTAATCCCCCAACTTAAAAAGCATCATGGGGCGCGTTTGCACAGTGGTGACGGGAGGGGGCGGGGCCTGAGTTCACATGTGTGCAAACACGCCCTGTGGTGCGGTGTAAGTTGGGGAATTAATTCCTTGTCAATACTGAGGGCCCCTGGGGGCCAACTAGCCCACCAGGTACCTCCAGTAAGCGCCATTGAGCTGTGTTGCAGAGTGTTGTAAAAAGGGCCATGGCCTCTGAACACCTCTCTGCAACGCAGCCTCCTGGCGCATACTGGAGGTACCTGGTGGGCTAGTTGGCCCCCAGGGACCCACAGGATTGAGGAGAAATTAATTCTCTAACTTAAAACGCGACACAGGGTGTGTTTGCAGACATATAACCTCAGGCCGCGCCCCCTTCCTTCACCACTGTGCAAACGCGCCCTGTGGAGCGTTTTAAGTTGGGGAATTAATTCTGTTTCAATACTGAGGGTTCTTGAGGGCCAAATAGCCCAACAGGTATCTCCAGTATGCGCCAGGGAGCTGCGTTGCCGACAGGTGTTCAGAGGCCACATCCCTTTTTACAACTCTCTGCATCGCAGCTCTGTGGCGCTTACTGGAGGTACCTAGTGGGCTCATCCTACTCACTTATGCAAACAATTAATCATACTTACATTTACTAAGCTACACACTTATACAAACACAACTTTATTTATTCATATTGGTAGTAACTCATACTTTTTGTGTTATAAAGTGACTATTACAAGTATGCAGTTTTCCATACAGTCACTCATACAGCCACTGAGTTTTATGTCTACTTATTTATATACAACAACTGTCACATACACTGCCTTTTCTATTTCTACTTTGTTGGACATGTATCATTGAGAAATATATTTACTCATCACCACACCCATGAAGAGATTCACTCACTCAAACAAGTGTTTCCACATACAGTCTTAACCTCATGTAACTACTAAATCAACTATTTACAGATATTTGGACAGTCACACACCTCCCACCCAACCACACACACATTCACTATCCCATACAAATCCTCACTTAATTAATTAATAACTAATATAGATTTTCACATCGATAGTAACCAACTTATGTAGTAGTTTACACAACAAGAGATAAAGTATTACAGATATTCACACAGTTTAATCACTATCCCATATATTTAGTGAGACACTTTAAATTTGTCACTTAGACAGTCAATCACAGTGCTACTAAACCCTCCATCCAGACACTTATACATACACTCAGTATTTAATGCAGATTGCTATATATATATATATATATATATATATATATATATATATATATATATAATACTTGTTTAAATATCGAACCAAACCACATTCTCTGGATGATGTCATCAGTGATGTCACTGACCATGACATGAATTATGTAATATTTGACATCATCAGCAGTGGATTGCGGGCGTGCGAGTTATAGTTAGTACAACTAATTATAACTGAGGAATTTCAATTGTTTTGTACGAGTGAAATGTCCAGCTAACTATAACACCCCTAAAACCAATGGTTTTTTCAGTGAATATATATATAGATAGAAAGATATCTATGTGTGTGTGTAAATGTATGTATGTTTGTATATATGTGTATATGTGTGTATATATATATGTGCATGTATGTGTATGTATATATGTGTATGTATATAGATATGAGTTTATGTATACATATATGTGTGTGTGTGTGTGTATATATATATATATATATATATATATATATATATATATATATATAAGTGTGTTTATATGTGAATGCATATATATTCATGTGTATGTATGTATATGTATACATGTAGCACTGCAGGGCCAAGAAAGAACCTGAAGCCGGAGTGTCATGGGACACCAGAATTTACAGGTTTGGAGTTGATGCCAATACATTAATAGCAAATGGGAGACAGGATATTACATTTGAGGTTGCTGGAATGGAATCGGAGACACTAGCGACATGTTACAACAATTGGTTTGTTGGCTGATCACACTGAAGGAAAAAAGGCTGAGTTCTAATGATTTTCTGACAATTCACCTTCAGTAATTGGTCTCCGCAAAATAAACTTCAAATGAACAACACACTGAGGAACTTGTGTCCGTGGTACTAATTGGCTTACTTTGTAGGAGTTGATGCTCCCAAAGGCAATACGGGAGCATGGCTGAGACTGTGCGTGTGGGGACCGGAATCATGAAGGTCCCCAGTTCGAGGATATGCAGACATACGCACAGTGATAGTTATAATCACATTGGAGGTTAATAATATTAATATTGGATTTTTATATTTTCTCTTTCCTTCTCACTGCTGAGCATTACCTCGGTGCACCTTGAAAATATTTGAAATGTTATTTTAAATAGGTGTAGCAGTTAGCACTGTTGTGAGATATGATGCCTTTCCCTTATGTTTTCAAATAAGCTGCACTCCTGTCACATCTGTTTGCATTTAGGACATCGGTAGAGATGGTATCTGGCTAGCTACAGTGTTGGGATTTAGCAGCAAGGATCCAACACTTATCTCAGGTATTTTAGCAGAGGTCCTGTCTGATGATAATGTTGACGTACAAGCCATCGGATGCACTATTTCAGCTGTGTGTCATGTTTGTGAAAACATCAATAATGGAGTTATTCAGCCATTTGTGTATTTTATGTGGAGAGCAGTGACAATGACATTTTTATTTTATGTTCATACACTACTTGCACTGCTACATTGCATAAATAAGGTGTTGAAAATGGTACCCGCTAAATTTGAAAAAGGCCGGTTTTACGTCCAAAACATGTAACTTTGCAAACAATGTTGTTTGAATAAATGTGTGCCACAGAATTCCATGCTTTGTCAGTTCTGTTCTTTCAGATCTGGAGCAGAAATGGGAGGAATGTGTATGTATATATGTATACGTGTTTTATATTATTCCGAAAGTGCTTAAGAATCCAATTTCCCCTCGAGTTGGCCAAACATTTCAGCCCAGGGTTGCACTTTTAAAAATGTGTCAAAATACATAGATCCCTTTTTGAATCCCACTGTGAGAACATTGCCATCATATATACAAGATATAGCAGAATTTCTAGCCAGAATATTAGATATGAAGTGGGAAAATTACATGTGCTTATTGACATTGGATGCTATGGCACTCTATTCTAGTATAAGACAAAGTGATGGATTGAATGCAGTCAAACATTACCAAAGAATGAGATCTACTAAGGAAGTGGATCATAACAAAATGTTGATAACTACGATGGAATGGTGTCTTACTAAGAACGTGTTCATGTTTAATGATACACTATACAAGCATATCAGAGGAACAGCCTTGGGCGCCTGCTTCGCCCCCAGTTATGCAAATTTGCATAGGGGTTGGTGGGAGGAGCAGGTGTTCGAGGCTATGGAACAATGGACAGATCACATTATACTGCAAGTTAGATACATAGATGATCTGTTTTTACTTTGGAGAGGTACACTGACACAAGCTGAGAAATTTGTGGAGAACCTTAATCAGAACACGCTAAATTTGAGCTTTACTAGCAAAATTAGTAAAACTGAAAGAGAATTTCTGGATGTGTTGGTAAAAGTACAAGAGGAAAGATTGGTAACCACAGCGTACAGAAAAGCAGCTGCAGGTAAAATACCATCTTTCATGTCCTTAGCTTTCATCCTACTCAAGAGTATCCCTTTTGGGGAGTTTTTTAGAGCACACTGTCTATGTAGTACAGAGGAACAATATGACACTATAGAAGTGAAAATAATTACTAGCTTCAGAGCTAGAGGATACTCGAGTGGTATACTGAATGCATCTTCTAAAATGGCGAGATTAATTAAGAGTGATAACACCCTGTTTAAGGGGAAAAAGCAAAACAAAAAAACAACAAACAGATTCATAACATAGTACAATGTAAATCATGACAGATTACACAGGGCTCTGTGTAGACACTGGCATCTTATCAAAAATTATTTAGTAATAGTGTATATATGTATGTATATATATGTATGAATATTTATATGGGCATTTGAATAAGGCACACCAGCCGAAACCGGTCAGGCATCGCTGTTGAATAAATTAATCTTCCTGGCTCCCCGCAGTGTCCCTCCGGTCTCTTTACTTCTGGTGGAGAAATCTTTTGTGTGGATATATGTATGTATGTATATGTATATATAAATATGTATATTTTATACAACAAAGGACGCGGCACTCCAAAGCTGAATATTATGCACAATTTATTCTCGGCAACTTCTCAACCAATGCGTTTCAGCCCTCCTACGGCTTTTCTCATGGTTAGTGAGTCTTTTCTTTACTACACTTTTTTTTACCCCCGTTAGCCTTAATGGGGCATTTGAGCCGAACGGGCTTCTGTAAGTAGGTGTTCTGTACAGGACCTACCCCTGGGGTCTGCCTGAGAGGCCTGTTCCTGATCAGTTGCGTATAGCCTTTGGAAGTGCTGGGACCACACTACAGCAGCCAAAAACCTTCCTTGCAACCCGTTCTTATTATTAGCCAGAATGCTTTCATATACTGGTTCAGTGGGCAGATTTAATATTTAGCCATTTGTTTTCCTCCCAGGACTGTTTTACACTGGAAACAACTTCTTTGTAGTGGGCGCGCCTACTACTTATCGGTGCCCTTTGATCCCCTTTGATAGCCTCCAACAAAGCTTTCTTGGCCTTGCAACATTCATCGTTGTACCAAGAGTGTGTTGAATCTTTGAATTTCCTAGGGCGACTAATAGGATTTAGAATATCAGCAAAATTGGCTAGAAGCTGATTGTGGAGCATTGCAACTGAGCCTAAATAAATGGCGTTAGTCTCGTCAACCCTAAGCATACTTATTTCCTGCAATATCGGGATAATAATTTCATAGAGCTCTAGCAATTTCTCAGGGGATTGTTTCATAGCTCCCCATTTCAGCCTTCTCCTGTCATTGGCAATAATTATCCTGTCATCAATCTGAGACTCGCTAGGAGGGGATATGCCTGAGTCTGGGACCCCAAAAGTTAATGACAAGGCATTATGATCGCTATCTATTCATGGAATAACCACAAAGTCCTTTACCCGATGCCAGGAATTGCACTCCACGATGATGTAATCAATTTGTGAGGCCTGACCAATTCTATTGAATATCGGCCTGCTAGGCCTGTCCGATGGAACACAGCCATTGCAGGCCCTCAAGGAATGTGTTAGGGCAATAGCGTTGATCTGCAGAGCAGGGGTGACCAAGATTTTACTGGGTACTTTGGGGGTTGGGTATGGACCACTGTAGGTCCTCCTCTCCGATGGCAACATCCTGTGGACCTAAAAGGGGTTCAAAGTGACAGTTTAAGTCACCCCTCACTATCAATACTGAATTAGATGGCACCTTCGGGATAAAGGAATTCAACTCCTCCAATTTTTTTGATTCCTGAGCGAGCAATACAGGGCGAGAATAGATATTAATAATTGCTAATCTTAGTTTGGATGGAAAGGTGAGCAATATTGATTGAATCTCCTGTGAATGGGTGTTCAAGGTGGTGGGGTGGCATCCTACATGAGAAGCTACCCATATAGATAGTCCCCCCCGACGGCCTTCCCCTCCCCCCTGTGCTAGAAGGTATATTATAAGTAGCAAAACCCACCCTTCCACAGTCCTCTCTTGCCCATGTCTTTTGAAAGAGACAAACATCAAACTGATCAACAAACTCGCCCCATTCAGGAGACAATAACTTAGCCCTAATACCTGCCAAATTCCATGACAAGATCTTAAGACCCCTACTTTGCATTAAAGTCCAGTGAGGCAAGATAGGGTTAGTTTTAGGTAGGATTAGGGGAGGTGTGGACGTCCGTGCTAGGTTTGGAGGTGATGGTAAATGAGCTTAGGACAGAATGAGGTGCCCTTACCCCCTCCCCAGGCTTTATCCCCAGAGGAATATCCGATCATGGTTTTGCAGCAGCCATTAGTAGCCCCTGCTGGTTCCCTATACTTATCATTACATCCCCTTTCTGATTACCAAAACGACTCTTACCACAACAAGTAGCTTTTATATTTAATGGTCAATCCACTTCTTCTAGAGTGCCGTATCGGTTGCTAACTTGAAGATTATAAAATGGGAGCCTATTATCGGGGTTATTGCGAGTCAGCTAGTTTCCCTCCACCCCCTGTTTATTAACACCTGTGAGCGTCCTAGATCGCTTCTCCTCCAGGTGGTTATGGTAAAAATAATCAAGGGGGAACATTCTCATTCCGCTATCGGAACCGTTAGGTGGACTCCTTTGGTTCAGTAAAATGTTTACAGTCAGAGGAGTTTTGAAGTTAATGATCACACAGTCCCCCCTGAAGGTTTTCCTATTGGGTCCCACCCATTTTACCCTACGTGTCATCAAAATATCCCCTGCCTTCTCATAAGGGAAGTGCCTTTGTGTAGCCAACCAAAACAAACTCTTGTTTCTAAGATCCAGATGTGACTCTTCCTGGGGTGTCTTTAAGGGTGGAACCCCAGTTAGAACTACTACAAAAGGTAGTGATTGTGGGGGGAGATCTATGATTGGCAGTTCAGTATTACCCCTACCTCTTGTATCAATGTTGTTTACGTCCTGTTTCTCCCCTGCAATTGCGGGTTTGGGAGGGGTGCAAGGCAACAACTGGCTACTTCCTGTCCCGCTTGGTACTACTGCCTGCTGGCTATTATTGCATTGGGCATTTCCAGATTGAGTGGGCAGGGATGGTTTGGCACCTTGGGTAGAGACTTGATTGTTGTTAAGCATTGGTCTGCTAGTGCTCGAGGGGTTAGTCATGGCTTTCCCAGGGCATGTGCTAGCTCCTTTGGCTGGATTCGCTCCTCTTAGATCGTTACTTTTATCCAGCGAATTAGGGGGTGTCTGCCTCGCTAATACCCTGTCAGTCAAGAATTTCACTTGATCAACTAGGGGAGCAACCTCTCGTTTGATTAAGTCACCCAATTTTATCAGAAGATCCGCAAACAGAGACTGGGCCCATTCTGGGTATTTGGGGGCGGAAGTCGCACTGAGAATGAAATCTTGTCCAGAGTCCCGGGGGTCTAAAAAGTTCTTCCCCCTGATCACATCTCATCCTTGCCTTCTTATTTGTAGTTACTTTCCCAGCTGCTAGCTTATACTTCCCTTTTTTTCGTGTAGTCATACCCTTATTAGTCAGTGATATTACATTTACAATGGGGTCCACATGTAATATAGCTGGTGCTATATGAACTGCAGGTGATGGCGATGTACCAGGTGAGTCAACTTCAAGGGGAAGATCTGGTGTGGGGCAACAGAGCTCCGGGGTAATGGAAAGGTGCCTTTCTGTCCGTTTTATTTCTACGGTAACAACACCCAGGGCCCGTTGCAACATTTTGTCAATTGAGGTCACTGGTGGGGGTGTTGCTATAGCTGACTGTCCCCTAGCTGAATTTTTCTTGGTAGTGCCCGTATTTTTCCCCATGGTAATTGCCATGTAACAGTTTACTATAGAGAGCATACCTTATCCTAGTTACTATAAAGTGCACTTTTTCCCAGTATAGCCCTGGAGGCACAACCCAACACACCCAGGAGTAGCCTACGCTTGGTGGACCCAGTTAACACCCCGCAGGAAAGAAAAAAGAAAAATAAATAAACACAAACCGTCACACCTTGCCACTCTACAATTCACTAACAGTGATTTAAACAAGGGGTGATACACTGGGAATAAGTTCCATGCTCCCAAAAGGAATAAAATTACGTACTGTCCGTGTTTGGCTTGTCGATGCAGTCCTTTCACATAAGGCTTGTTCTTGTGGGGGACCAAGGGGAATGGCCCTGCCCTGTCTCCTCCTGTCACTGCGGGAGGGATGGGCCGATTTTGAGGGCCTCCGGCACCCTCTTGCAGCGTCACTGACTCTGCGCCCTGCAGAGCCATCTGGGAGCTGTAGTCCCCGACCGGCTGCTCTGCTCGTGGCCGCGCTGGCAATTGCGGTGTTGCGGATGACTCAGGCGGTTATGGCGGTGTCAGTAACACAAAGGCGGGAGACTCCCACTGACTCCCGGTTCCTCCTGGCAGGGTAGGTGACGATGCCGTTCCCCTCACGGCTGGCTCTGGCTTCAACGGCATCTCGCGCTCCGGGAGGGCCGGGACGATTTTGAGGGCCTCCGGCGCCCTCTTGCAGCGTCACTGACTCTGCGCCCTGCAGAGCCCTCTGGGAGCTGTAGTCCAGACCGGCTGCTCGGCTCGCGGCCGCGCTGGCAATTGCGGAGTTGCGGATGACTCAGGCGGTTACGGCGGTGTCAGTAACACAAAGGCGGGAGACTCCCACTGTCTCCCAGTTTCTCCTGGCAGGGTAGGTGACGATAGCCGTTCCCCTCACGGCTGGCTCTGGCTTCAACGGCATAATAGTCAGCTTTGGAGTGCCGCGTCCTTTCTCGTGTATATCTTTAAATATGTATGTGTATATATATTTATATCCAAAGAATTTCGCCACAACGGAATCCACTTGTAGGAAAATGACGAAAGCGGACCCTTTATCCTGGTGCTAGTGAATTTTTATTTTATAAGCCACCACACCTCCGCCACGGAGTATGAAACTCCGAAATGCATAGGCATGAGGATTTAAAGTTGGGAAGAAATGACGCCTTCGTTGATGCAATTAAAGGAGTAAAATATATATATGTGTACATATATTTATATATATTTATGAATGTGTAAACATCCGACTCGTGTCATGTGATCAAGGCCTCACGGAAACTTGTTATCTTCTTAATTAAATATGCGGACAGTGACAGAGCAGCGTTACAATTAAAAATCGATTACATTAATTAGGAAATCAGCAAACAGGAAACGTGGACAGAACACAAGCGCCAACAAAGAACAAAACGACAAAACAAAACCGACGGGCAAGACGGCAATGCAGAAAACAAACACAAGCCAAACAACAACAAAAAGGACAATTAGGAGATGGAACAGACGAAAATCAATAAAATGGATGAAAATACAGTTATTCATTTCACCACAACTGAATTAAGTGAAGATGAAAGCAAAAGATTGTCATTGGGTCTTTCTTACAGCCCTGTTAGAGTCTTGGATTATGCAGAGACACGGATAGATCTATATAGATTTGTGCGCAAAAAAAGAAACTACGGAAATATTATATAATGCAAGGGACACAAAATCGTGATACTGCAACAGTTATGCATTCAGAAACCAATACAAGTCTGGCACTATCAGTGGGGAATTTAGATCTTTTGAGAAATATGGAGCAACTGTTTGATGAAAATAACACAACTGTGAGTGAGATGGATCAGGAGTCCCAACAGTTAGGTGCGACAATTCAAACAAATTTTAAACCAAAATCAACATTTTGCCCGATAATGATGCGAGATAATGTGGATGTCTTTAGTGACAAAGCAACTTTTGAATTGAAAAAACTTTATTTTGTTACCATGAAATCCCCAAGGAAACACACCAAATAAGATTACATATATTCTCAATTGGTCAAGAAACTTTAAGGGGATGATAGAATCATCATCTGGCAATCAGATAAAGGTGGGAATGTGGTGCCATGGCCACGAGAGCTATACATGGGGGAGGCACTACAACAACTAAATGACAGAAACTGCTATAAAAAAAGTAACATATTAGCAGTAAAAAGTGCATGGAATGACTTCAATAACATATTGTTGGCGTGTAAATCTGCCGACTTGCTAAGGTTGAAAGAATTTAAATTCTTGAAAGTTGACCATACAAGCAATCCATTTTATCCCCAAAATTCACAAAGACAAGCTTAAACCTCTGGGTAGGCCCATTATATCGGCCCAGAGTAGTAAGATGGAAAATACATCAAATATGTGGGTTACTTTCTTCAAGATCATGTGAAGAAACTTCCATCATACATACAGGATACTGGGGACTTTCGCCACAAAATTTAAAGTGTTAAATGGGATGCTAATTGTTGGTTTATCTCTCTGGACGTTGCTTCATTATATACTAGCATACACAACCGTGATGGCTTGTTGGCAACTGAATTCTATTTGAACACCAGACCCAGACAATTCTGTTTCCATAACAAAACGTTATTGACTATGATTTATATATGCTTAGAAAACAATTTCTTTCTCTTCAACAATCAAATTTTCCAGCAGGTCAGGGGAGTTGCCATGGGGGCTTGCTTTTCTCCCAGCTATGCCTGTCTTCATATGGGCATGTGGGAGGAGCGGGTCCGCACGGCAACACATGGTGACATCCTTTCTAGGCACGTGTTTTGCTTGATATTGACATTTTATTTTTTGTGTGGAGAGGGAATGAAAATGATGCTCAATATTTCATATCTGAGCTCAATGATAATAGCTTAAACTTGCAGTTCTCAGCTCAGATGAGCAAGGAAAGCATAGTTTTCTTAGACGTAGAGGTATTTGCATCAAATATTAAGCTAGAAACAAGCCTCCATAGAAAACCAACACCTGGTAACACGGTGCAGCATGCTTCCAGTAATCATCCCTCTCATTTTGATCAACAGCATTCCCTACAGGGAAATGTTGTGGATCAGAAGGATATGCAGTACTGAACTGGATTGCATGCAGGCCCAACAAGCGAGTAGAAATAGTTTTTTAGCTACAGCCTATTCTAAGGGTGCAGTTGAGACGGCTATAAACAAAGCCAACAAGATACAACGCTCTGAAGTACTAACAGACAGAACCATCAGGGATAACAATACTGCCAGGCCCACTGATCAGCCCACTCGTTTGGTGTTAACTTTCAATTGATAGCATAAAACACTACAAAAAATTGTAAATAAAAACAGGCCCCTGATTCTTAATGATCCAATATTAGGTGACCGATTAACCTCAACTCCAAATATCACCTATAGGAAAGCTCGCTCTATGAGAAATGCATTGGTAAGAAGTAGCCCAAAGGTTATTCCCACAAAAAATTGTCTTAACAACAGAACAGGGTTTTACAAATGTTCCAGCTGCAGGCGTGCAGATATGCCTGCAATACAAAGTCATATATTACCCCTTTTAAACCTAAACCAGTTGTGATAACAAAATTTCTTAACTGTAAGACTGAATTTGCGGTGTATGTGCTGGAGTGTCCATGTGGCCTGCTTTATGTGGGCAGTACCAGATTGCAGGTCCACAAACGGGTACTCCAGCACATGCGAGCTATAACCAACAATGATGCCGCTTATCCAGTAGTAAGGCATTTTAAGGAATATAATGGCAGTGATGTACAGTATTTAAAATACTTTGCATTAATACGGTCTTGCCTCTTAGAAGGGGTGGCAACTGTGATCACCTGTTAAGAAAATTGGAAACACAAGACATTTTAGAGTTAGACTGTAAAACACCACAGGGCCTCAATGCAAGCAAAGACTTATTTACCTGCTTATGAAATATCTGTCTCGCACACTCCTCATTCGTGTTGTTTTTTTTTTGCTGAACTTCGGCAACGCCTCACATATGTATATATGCGATGTTAAGAATTTAATTATTTTATAAATTTACACACTTTTTTATATGGTAAATCACGGCTGTTATTTTATTAGGGCGTCAGCACCTTTGTGTTTTCAGCAGCACTAGCACTTTACAAAAAATATGTTATCTATGGACATTGCCCACTGGCAGGACTTGTGAACTTATTCCTGTACAGCATTTGAAGTTATGTGCATATGTGGACATGAAATAATCAAGAGCTTTGGTATTTTACCATAATAAGTAAATTTCAGACGAGTAATGGTGATTAGATGAACTGACATGTTTCTGGAAGGATACTAATGGTTTTAGGATACAATGTGTATATATATTTATGCACTGTCTTCTGTCATTTTATCCTGTTTCACTTGTTTTAGTTCGGTCTGAGGAAAAAATATGGGAGACAAAAACATACAGTTTTAAGGGATACAATCTTATTGATTTTACCCAATATTAACTATGTGTTTTCGGTTTTAAATATTTATATTAATATGAATATTTAGTAATGGCTCATTCCGCTCTTTTGCACATATTTATTATACTCTATTTAAAAACGGTAGTTATGTTGCACAGAGACAAGTCCACAACAATATCCTTGAATATTTTATCCATTTCTATGATGTCAAATCACGTGTGTTTCTCTGCACTTGCACTTTAAAAATGAAAAAATTTCTCCGACCCGTGTCATGTGATCAAGGCCTCGTTTGAGGCTGAAACGCGTAATGGCAAAGGTGTGGGAGTTTCCAAAATGAACCAACTTTGCACTGATTTTGGGTCTGCATTTTTCATCCTTTCGACTGTTGGTGTGGCGAAAACTGTTATGTTGTGCACTGTACTCGAACCCATCATTGGAGGCTACTTGCTCCCGTGGGTTCCGCCATTTTGGGTCGGGAGCCGGCCGAGCAGTGCAGTGCTCCGCCCCTCCCGCCCTTTCCTCATTAAATGGCTCCCCTCACTAGGAAGCGCAGCGGGCACGCCGGCGGCGCGCCAGCGGCGCGCCGAAGGCTCGCCTAAGGCGAGTCCGTCTGCGCCCGTCCGCGCCGGACCCGCGCCCAGGGCCATACCCCCTGCCTCTCCCAATCTAAGCCCTATACTCAAACAGGCTTACAATAGAGAGACGCTCTGGGCCTTAAACAACAAGTCCTCCAGCTAGGGTTGTAAAGTATGGGAACCTGGGACGAAAGCTCCATTTACATCTTCCCACTGCGCTAACTGCTCTCAACTGTTGCCTAATCTTCTCTGGCTACCTATAGCACCCCAAGGAAACCAAAACACTTTTTTCATTAGAAAAAAAGACTCTCTGGTGAATTGCCTCCTTCTTAACACAAGGTCGCTAGTTAAACACAGCTCGGAAATAGCAGAGCTAATCCAGGATGAGGATATAAAAATAGCATTCATTACTGAATCTTGGACTGATGCAGCATCAGGCCCAGATATAGTTAAAGCCACCCCCCAGGATTTTGTTTGCCACACCCAAAACAGGGACAAGAGGAGAGGGGGTGGCCTAGCCATCATCCACCATAAAAACATTAGAGGCTCCTTTCAACCCAGTCCCGCTGGCCTTGATGAATCTCTGCTTTTTAATTTCACTCTCTCAAACCACCTGTCCTTCACAGGCTGCCTTGTATACAGGCCCCCAGGTGAGAAAACCCGATTTCTAGCAGCATTGAGTAAACTACTAGAAGCGGTAGCATGTACCCAAAGGTTCACTCTACTGGGTGACTTTAATTTTCATCTGGAATGCAATGCAGACACAGACACTCGAGAGTTAATCGACCTACTGCTGGGGATTGATATGACGCAACTGGTATCTGATCCCACAAACAGAGCAGGACACACCCTAGACGGGATTTTCTCGAATCATCCCAGTCTAAAAGTTACTTCGGTTTTACCAGTCTCCTGGTCAGATCACTCAGCAATTCACTTTGCCATTCCCCTCACCACTCCTGAAAAACCACCTAGCACTAGAAACGTCCCAAGACAAGTTAGAAAATGGAAGAACATTAAAGGGGACAATCTGGATGACATATTAAAAAACTCCCTGACCCCTCTTCCTAACAACGTGGAGGAAGCAGCTAGGACCTATACGGCCTGGTTGGACCAGGCTTGCTTACTCTTGGCTCCCCCCAAAACCACCCACTCCACCCGGGCTAATCCCGCTGCTCCGTGGTTTACAGAACAAATCAGGGAACACAAAATACGATGTAAAAAGCTCAAAAAGATCTGGCGAATGAATTATAGCGAGTCGGATAAACAAACTCTCAACTCTGAGCAAAGACGTTATAAAGAAAGAATCCTACAAGCAAAAAAGGCCTTTCTCACTAAACAGATAGAAGATGCCAGCAATACCCCCAAAGAACTATTCCAAACGGCCTCTTCCCTAGCAAACCCAAAAACAACAGAAATCCCCTCTAGTCTCTCACTCTGTGAAAGTTTGGCCACCTTTTTTCGTGAAAAGGTTGAGAACATCTTTTTTTCCCCAGACAGTCAGGTGAAGACTTCTTCCTCGAGCGAGGACCCGCATCCCCTCAGACCTGTGGTAACACTTCAACACTTCCAGCCCATCACGGAAAAGGAAGTGATGAGACGCATACTAACAATTAAATCAGGCTCCCCTCATGATCCCTGTCCCACTGCAGTAGCCAAACTAGCACCAGAGGCCATTGCCAGGGGACTCACCCCCTTTTAATCAGATGCTGGAGAAAGGGGAATATCCCTCTAGATCAGAGGTCTTCAAACTTTTGTTGGTTGAGCCCCCCCAGCTGAATTTTTTTAGATGTTGGGCCCCCCCACCACCTGACAGAAATTTCAAGCGCGTAATCGACACCAATAGGCCGTGGGAGGAGCTAGGATTGTGCCCACACAGGCGTGACGTGCGCGCCACTTGTTTTATTTGGCAGCGCGTGACCGCATGCCTTTATTTTCTTCTGAACTTGCCCCTTTTATATGTATTGTTTATTTATTCATTTTGCAAGCACGGCACGCTTTTACTATAGTGGCCGTGCACTTTTTCCCCCCTGGAGAAGCAGACAATGGCAGCCCCATGCCTTTCTTTCAAACAAGAACCCCCATCCCCTTCTTTCTACAATAGCCGTCGGAACCAGAAGAAGGTCCCTCCGTGGAAACCAGCAGCTGCGAGCAATCACATTCTGAGGTTATATTTCACTTCTATTGGTAAGTAGAAATCCTTGTTGTACATAGAGGTGTGGAGCTCTTACTACCATGGCTTCCCCTCAGTTCAAACACATCTTCAAAGAGTTTCTGAATTTTTCTTAAATCAACAAAAAGCACATGGTAACTGGGCTAAGTCGGCGCTAACACATCTGATGTACAGAGTGGGACTAAGCGGTCTGATTTTAATGGTTTTCACACATACTTATGTGCCTTTACAGCCCGCAGATGATATAGACTCGATATTAAATGACAACCTCCCACCTACGTGCAATCCATACCATGAAAATAAAGGGACAGAATCCAGGCGAATTAGGCACCTTTGGATGCTTCCTGAAATAGTTACACAACGAGCCAGAAACATCTGCTTGGAACGACTTAAATGTGCACTTTTATACAGAACATGAAATGATAGCAGTCTCCTTGATTCCCTGCCTGCCACTGCTCAACACTTACCAAGGAAGCAGTTTATATACCACGATTATGGCTATGAAATCCATTCAATTCATTATATAACTTTGTTACAGGAACCGACCATCATTTATCTGCACTGCTACAAATATGTCCAAAAGCTTGTCGGATCAGTAATAATAATAATTGCTTTGCATGAGTGCTTGCTGGGAACAATATCCCCACTTAAAACACACACGCCCTCAAAGTATGAACTATTTTGAAACATCAGCATCCCACCCTCTCACTTAAACTCCAAGCAGGCAACTACCACACGCACTCAAACACATACACGTTTCATCGCACCATATGCTGGCAGCCGAGCCTTACTTCTCTGAAATCAAAAAGACAGACAAGAAGAGCTAATAGCAACAATGTATTTGCAAGGAAGCAACATTTAGAGCACACAAATATTTGACAATTATGTCCACTGCTTGGCAGATGTTCAATGCATGTTTTAAAATGTTTATTCAAGTTATTTATAATGCTTAAAGGGCCCCTTGCGGAATTGGGAGATTTTAAATATAAGCAGCACAGTTTCATGATAGTTGGATTTTGTTAGGCACGGGGAGATTGTGATTTTCCCAGAATCACAGGATGTTCAGCTTCATTGCCGAGGCTCGAACTCTGGAAACTTTGTCTCCCTTCTGGAAAGCGCTAACTCTCCCAGGAAGGGGTTACTTCATGGAGCTGAAATGCTTCAGCTGCAGTGGGAGGCGAGGGGTTTCCACTGCTAAAACCGAAAGTCTGTTTGTTTGTTTGCTTTTGGTTTCAGCAGAGGAGGCTCCGTGCCTCCCACTGCAGCTGAAGCTGTCAGCTCTGTGATTAACCCCCTCCTGGGAGAGTTAACATGTCAAAAGAACGGGCACGTCCTGCCCTATCGATCTCCCCTCCCTCCCCCTTAGACATACCAGAATCCTACAAGAAGGATGGAGCGACGCCGGGAACAAAGGTCAGATTTAAGTGGAGTTCGCGCCCCCCCTGGGAAGGTGTCACGCCCCCCCAGGGGGGCGCGCCCCACAGATTGAAGAACACTGCTCTAGATGGAAGCGAGCCTCCATCCTACCCCTGCTAAAAAAACCTAACCTAGACATCACTGAGATGAACAACTATCGCCCAATCGCCCGACTCCCCCTCCCTGCCAAAATAATAGAAGGTAGCCTGAATGCACAACTAAGCGCCTTTCAAAAAACAGGGGATCATCTTGACTCATCCCAACACGGTTTTCGTGCGGAACACAGCACGGAATCCGCCCTGATGAAATCAATGGAAGACATTAGGTAGGTGATGGATGCAGGAGGCAGAGCGGCCCTGATTCTGTTGGATCTTTCCGCGGCCTTCGACACGGTCCACCACAACTTGCTGGTGGACCGGTTGAGGGCCTGTGGAATCCAGGGAAAAGCACTAAAAATCCTACAGGCTTTCCTGTCCGATAGAACCCAGACAGTGGCGCTAGGAGGCCATGAATCGCATTCATTTGTACCACCCTGTGGAGTCCCCCAGGGATCTTCGCTTAGCCCCACCCTTTTTAATGTTTATGTGTCGACCCTCGCCCCGGTGATTCGATCGTTCGGTTTTCAACTCACGGCTTACGCCGACGACACACAGATTGTGGTGTCCCTTCTTACCCGGCAATACTGATAATACAGCAGACAGATTCAAAAACTGTATGCACGAAGTGGGGTGCTGGATGGCACAAGGCTGCCTTAAACTGAACTCCTCGAAGACAGAGGTCCTGCTCTTCGGAGCTAGGGAGAACTTCTGGTCCCCGAGATGGTGGCCAGACGAAATGGGACCACTCCCCGTGCCGGTTGACAAAGTAAAAAACCTGGGCATACTGGTGGACAGCTCCCTGTCCTTTAAACCCCAGATTAATGCACTCTCTTCCTCTCTCCATTATACCCACAAAACCATCAGAAAAATTCTCCCGTATCTGGAGAAGAAACACAGGAAAACGATTGTTACAGGTCTAGTGCTCTCACGCCTGGACTACTGTAACAGCCTGATGTTAAACGCCCAGCAGAGTGTACTCAATAAACTCCAACTATTGCAAAATGCAGCCGCCCGCCTGATCACCGATACTCCCAAATTTGCTTTGGTAACTCACGACCTGGTGGCACTAAACTGGCTGCCAATTCGTAAGAGAATTGCATTCAAGGCACTATGCATGGTCTTCAAAGCCCTTCATGATATGGGCCCTAGACACATGAAATTGCTTTTTCGCTGGTACAAACCAGCACGAACCCTGAGGTCAGGAGAATTGGCTCTGGTCATGGTCCCCAGAATCAAAAGAGCTCGCTGGGGAGGTAGGAGCTTCTCCCTTAGGGCGGCAGAGGCCTTGTTGGTTAAATCTTCACTCAGTAAGCCTGCTCACTCACGCTAGCTCTATCATACCAGCACCAGGACACCTCCGGGTAACAGAGCGCTCTACAAATGTGCCAAATAAATAAATAAATAAAATATTGAGCGATGCAGAGTATTGGTTCCTGAAGAAAGAACACCCAGTGATCCCTACATTCTACTTTATTCCAAAAGTACACAAATGCACTGCCAAACCACCTGGCAGATCGATATCAGCAATAAACAGCATCATGGAGTACACCTCGAAATACATTGATTATTTCCTACAGGAATGGGTCCAAGGCTTAAGCTCTTTTGTTCAAGATACCTCTGACTTTTTGAGAAAGATTGAGAAAGTAGATTGGTGTTCAGATATGTTATTAATGACATTGGATGTGACTTCTCTGTACACCTTAATAAGACACAATGATGGCATAAGAGCAGCTGAGCACTTTCTTAATATGAGACCTATGAATTGTGCGCCTCATAACAAAATGTTATTGGCAATGGTGAAAGAATGCCTCGAACAGAATTACTTTCTGTTCAGTAATCAGATTTATGACCAGGTGAGAGAAGTGGCGATGGGGGCCTGCTTCTCCCCCAGCTGCTCTTGATTACACATGGGGCTGTGGGAGGAGCAGGTCCTGAGGGGAGAGCACAAGAAAGCCATGGAGAATCATGTTTTGACCTATTTAAGATACATTGATGACCTATTTTTCATCTGGAGAGGCTCAGAAACGAGTGCCAGGCAATTTGTTGAAAAGTTGAATAATAACTGTTTAAATTTTAACGTTAAATCTACAATTAACACACAGACAGTTTGCTTTCTTGATGTTGAGGTGTACATAGAGACTAACACTTTGGCAACTAAACTATACAGAAAGTCCACAGTGGGCAACACAGTACTACACGCGTCAAGTCACCATCCGCAGCATCTGATATGCAGCATCCCGTTTTAGGAGATGCTGCGTATCAGACGCATTTGCAGCTCGGACGTGGAGTGCCAGATTGCCCAACAGGCCAGTAAAAGATGCTTTTTGGCAAGAGGCTGTGCCCTCGGTGTGATAGACGAAGCAATGAATAAGACTGTCTTTAACTAGAAGTGAGGCGTTGATACCTAAATCACAGAAGGAGAGTCCAGTTGCAAATAAATCTGATTTCCAAACTAGGATAATCCTTACTTTTAGTAGACAACATCAGGAATTGCGGAGGATCTATACTCACAATTGGAAGTTGGTACAAGGGGACCCTGTAATTGGAGGGTTAGTATCAAACAAACCCGCCCTTACTTTTAGAAAATCACAATCAATGGGCAACAGTTTGGTGAGCAACAGTCCTGAAGTAGTGACTCAAGGAACATGGATGTCACAGATCAAGTCTTTTAGAAAATGTCCCAGTTGCAAGGCCTGCAAATTTGGCAGCAATAAAACCCAATACACCAGTCCTTTCCACACAGAACCCATCACAATCAACAAAAGATTGACTTGTTGGACAGACTTTGCTATTTATGTGCTGGAGTGTCCTTGTGGGCTCAGACACATTGGCAGTACCAAACTGCCAGCCCACAAACGAATACTCCGGCACATTCAAGCTATTACAGGAAAGGATCAAGCCTATCCTGTTGCAAGGCATTTTGAACAGTCTCATAACAGCAACCCTAATCTGTTACAATATTGAAGCGGGGTGGCAATCGGGAAGCAAAGCTTCGTCTCCTTGAGACGCGGTACATAATCGAACTTGATACCAAACATCCAGCAGGGCTCAATTCTTGCGAAGATTTCCACACCTGTCTCTAAGCAAGTCATTTTTTTAAACACATTTTTTGAGTCTTATCTGCATATCAAGATCATTATGTTTTCTGACGTGTTCATTTAGATTCTCATTTTCATTATTGGCTCATATTGAATAGGAATTAATTAACTGATAGAATCTGGTTCTGGGGATTTTACAAATAAATGTATGCAATTTGTATTTATTTTTTGGGATTTTCACTTTCTTGGGGGGGTTGCAGCATCAATATTAGATAGCATTGGCTATAATTATATCGGATGCATGTAGAGATTTTGGCAGTAGGGATGCACTATGTTCGCACAATTATATAGTTTTAAAAAAAAGTTATTACATAAAGTGATTTTACACATTAGGATTTGACAGCACAATCAATTGATGTCGGTACAAGATTAGTAAATGCCCACTGGGGCTTTATTAGAGGAAAAGCAAGAATGACTCTGACAATAACATTAACAGCACCAATAATGCAGCTGACATGAGATTGGATATCTAATAGCCCTGTTAAAAATGTGGAAAGCGGGATTAAATTCCGGGATTTCCTGGTTATATATATACACAGACCAATTATTGTGGACACACAGGTCACTAAAAAATTAAGAGAATACTTGTATTACTTAATTGTGTCCTGCAATTTCTAATGACATAGCGAGGAGTTTGTTATAAAAAGACTTTTTAAAAAAACATGTTGTTTCTTAATATTTATATATTTATTCATTTATGTATATATTTATATGAAAATTGATTGTTTTTACCTTCATTCCATGTTGGCTACAAATTGCACCTTAAGTCTATATTATGCTGCTATATATTCTGCTGCTATGAAGAGAAATGTTATTCTTCAAAATCTTGCACTGAAACAAGCTTATGTTGCACAGTTCTTTTTTTGAAAAAAAATTTTTGGTTTCCTCATATACCATTATGGAATTCTTGAAGGGAACTTAGGCAGCTCAAACAGAAAGAGGTCAAACCTGTCCGGCCCTGATGTGAAATGACCAAATTCGGAAGAAACAAAGCCCGGTCCCTCAAGTTGCCACTGCTTCCCCAATCCACTCCTGTTCATGCCGTAACTGGCACCCATCGTGACCTGGGAGATAAAGGGACCGGCAGGGCCCAGGATAAATCATAGGAAACCGGGTTTACCGTTTACCTGTCTTGCCATGCCACCAGGGGCTTCCAGATCTTATCAATGCTTGTGGGATCGCATGCCATATCTGATTTGCTGGTGAGAACAACGCGTTTAAGGCAATTAGAAAAGGAAGGAGGTATTGGATCCTTCCAAGCTCTGCATATTTTGCGTCTGGCAAGAAGTATAACATAGAAAATTAACCTTGTATTAAGATCATTTATGTTATAGGCAGCTCCCAAGCCAAAAAGAATAGTACTAGTAGTTATATCTATCGATATTTGGAGGACTTCTTCCAGGAAACCCTGAACCAAATTCCAATAATTCCTTATTTCTGGGCAAGCAGCCAGCATATGCACATCGTCGGCAGCCAAAAATCTGCATCTCGGGCAATAATATTCTAGATTGGAGAATTTCATAAGTTTATTGGGAGATATGTATGCCCTATACATGGTATATAAATGGTTCCGTTTTAGAGTGGCCGGCTTAACCACAGCCTGCAAGATGGTGAATGAATCAGTCCATAAACCCACAGAGGCTTATGTTGCACAGTTCTATTGCACTACGTTGTTTATAGTAACTTTTTACTGTTTATGATGGATTGGGCAATACGTCATTTCCTGGGTTTGCACCCCCTTCTATGAAAATGCGTCATGTGATCAAGACCCGATTGGGGGTCGAAATGCGTCATGGCGGACAGGCTGGTCGTATAATAAAGAAATCCTGATTGGCACAGATATCTGGGTCCACTTGTCATCTTTTTGCCTACCAGTGGCACTTCAAAGCGGTGATTTTGGATACATATTTATATATATGTATGTGTATATATATTTATATATATGTATGTGTATATATATATTTATATATATATGTATGTGTATATATATATATTACCTACTGGCGGTCGCCAGTAGGTATATATAGTTAGGATTTTTTCTCTATGGGATTTTTGAAAATTCTATGTCTAATAACTTTGGCGTTTGTGGACGGAATTGGCTGAAATTTTCAGGAAAATGGAACATTTTGTTTCTGAGCAGCCCCTGACAATTTGGGGGGGTTTCATCAAGGGGGGGCCGAGAAAAAAGGGGGGTCCCAAAACACGTTTTTCCCATGTTAATTTCTATAGGGCGGTTGGCCTCACTTTTAGCTCGAACGGCTGAATGGATTTGCACGAAACTTGGCAAAATTGTAGGGACTGTTAGCCCGATGTGCCTTTGCTAGGTCTCAATATATGTGCTCCAGTGGATTTTGAGTAATTTAGGTTCAAAAAAATATATATATCTGGGCGGAGCCTAACCACACATCTGATCTGATTGGCTGTCAGCACTTCATCCAAGAAGTGTTGGCAGCCATCTTGGGACCAATATACATGATAGCACCTCATTAAAAAGCATTGTAGTTAATAGAGGGTTTTAGGACTTTAGTTACATTATAAATCATTTGTTGATGGTACCATACTCGTTTTAGGAATTGTGGTGGGTTCTAAGGTGATTTTACCATGTGAAAAAACCTTCTGCTGTGATATCAT
Source organism: Lissotriton vulgaris (assembly GCF_964263255.1). Classification (NCBI taxonomy): domain Eukaryota; kingdom Metazoa; phylum Chordata; class Amphibia; order Caudata; family Salamandridae; genus Lissotriton; species Lissotriton vulgaris. Next base: position 482,339,658 of record NC_141693.1, on the reverse strand, counting down.
GAATATTGTTTGAAAGAAAACTAATATCTCATGATTTTCCCACAGTGGTTTGGAAGGGGATCTATAAGCTAAACTGAAAGCATATTTTCTGTAAATTCACATTATCTTTCTCAGTCATGTGAAAATGAAGTCTGACATTCTCAGTAAAACATGTACATCCAACAAGGACAGAGACTGTCAGTTGATTCCTTTGTGTTCTACTGCAGCCTCCTAGAGTGTTCTAAAGAACAACTAGAGCGCTAACAGTCCTACTTATTACAAAGGTATGGCACACCTGAAGCCATCTTGATTGGAATAAAGTGGTAACTCTTAAAACATTTAATTTAAAAAGAAACAACATGAGGGGGTATATTTTGCCATAGAAAGTATGATTAGTGCTGCAGAATGAAAAATTAGGGCACATTTTGAGTGACTTCTCAAATCCTTTTCTATTTCATTAAAACATTCTGACATGCAGTCTCCCAAAATGGCCACCAGAGACAAAAGAGCCCAAATGTAGCCCAAATATCACCCAGATGTAGCCCAAATATAGCCCAATGACAGAATGTCCCAGAGTGTTCTAAAGAACAACTAGAGCGCTAACAGTCCTACTTATTACAAAGGTATGGCACACCTGAAGCCATCTTGATTGGAATAAAGTGGTAACTCTTAAAACATTTAATTTAAAAAGAAACAACATGAGGGGGTATATTTTGCCATAGAAAGTATGATTAGTGCTGCAGAATGAAAAATTAGGGCACATTTTGAGTGACTTCTCAAATCCTTTTCTATTTCATTAAAACATTCTGACATGCAGTCTCCCAAAATGGCCACCAGAGACAAAAGAGCCCAAATGTAGCCCAAATATCACCCAGATGTAGCCCAAGTATAGCCCAATGACAGAATGTCCCAGAGTGTTCTAAAGAACAACTAGAGCGCTAACAGTCCTACTTATTACAAAGGTATAGCACACCTGGAGCCATCGTGATGGGAATAAAGTTGTAACTCTTAAGACATTTAATTTAAAAAGGAACAAAATGAGGGGGTATATTATGCAATAGAAGGCATTATTAGTGCTGCAGAAAGAAAAATTAGGGCACATTTTGAGTGACTTTTCAAATCCTCTTCTATTTCATTAAAACATTCTGACATGCAGTCTCCCAAAATGGCCACCAGAGACAAAAGAGCCCAAATGTAGCCCAAATATCACCCAGATGTAGCCCAAATATAGCCCAATGACAGAATGTCCCAGAGTGTTCTAAAGAACAACTAGAGCGCTAACAGTCCTACTTATTACAAAGGTATGGCACACCTGAAGCCATCTTGATTGGAATAAAGTGGTAACTCTTAAAACATTTAATTTAAAAAGGAACAAAATGAGGGGATATATTTTGCCATATGAATTATGATTAGTGCTGCAGAAAGAAAAATTAGGGCACATTTTGAGTGACTTCTCAAACCCTCTTCAATTTCATTAAAAAATTCTGACATAGTCTCCCAAGATGGCCACCAGAGACAAAAGAGCCTAAATGTAGCCCAAATATCACCCAGATGTACCCCAAGTATAGCCCAATGACAGAATGTCCCAGAGTGTTCTAAAGAACAACTAGAGCGCTAACAGTCTTACTTATGACAAAAGTATGGCACACCAGAAGCCATCTTGATTGGAATGAAGTGGTAAGTCTGAAAACACTCAATTTAAAAAGGAACAACATGAGGGGGTTAATTTTGCCATAGAAAGTATGATTAGTGCTTCAGAAAGAAAAATTAGGGATCATTTTGAGTGACTTCTCAAATCCTCTTCTATTTCATTAAAAAAATTCTGACATGCAGACTGAAACATGCACTTTGAATACCAGCAGCAGACGTCCCTGGTGAGCAGTAGCTTTACTACAGTGATCTAATGTGCAACTAGAGTGCTAACATTCAGAATTTATGGCAAATGTGTGACACATCTGAATGCCTTCTTGATGGAACCAAAGTAAACAAGCATTGAAAATGCAATAGATCTCGCCCTCGTTTAAGTTAAAGCCATTCTGTTTGTAATGAGGTGGCTTTTTAGCTTTGCTTTTATTAGTGTTTTTTCAACTTTCATGTAAATAACGCACCGTTTTCACCAAATCGACTTTGCCCAAGCACACCCTTCCCTTCGGCCAACAAATCCCAAAAATTCGGCACACCTGCCGATCCACTCTCCCTACAGCTCACCCAAGCCCCGTCCCTCTAGCGCAACTGGAACACCCCAAATTCACCTTCTCCATGCGCACCAAAAACTCCCATTGAATAACATGGCAATTCACTACTCCGCACAAAAATTGCTCTTTAAAGCACTTCCACTGCTCCGATCCGCTTCAAACTTGGCTGGACACTAGTTCCAGCGATTTCCTAACATCTCACCAAAAATCAGCCCAATCCATTGACTGGAACGGGGACGAATTTCAACCCGAATACGCGCCCCCGCAAACACAAAAAAAAGCCATAAAACGGCCAAATCTCGACCAAAAACCGCCAAAATCCCTCAAAACCTTGCCAACACCAATACGCACGAAACTGAACCGGCCCCTCAGCCCTAGGCTCCGGGAACCCTACTTAATTGACCCAAAAGCCCTAAAAAAGCAACATAATACACACGAAAACGCCCTAACAACCCTAAAATGCATATAAGTATATGTATGCATGCATTTATGTTTGTATTTATATAGATATACAGATGATATATGTTTATATATGTATGTATATATATATATTCACTGAAAAAACCATAGGCTATAGACCATATATAGTTAGGAATTAGCATTTACAAAACCTTGAAAATTCACTGAAAAAACCATAGGTTATAGACCATATATAGTTAGGATTTAGCATTTACAAAACCTTGAAAATTCACTGAAAAAACCATAGGTTATAGACCATATATAGTTAGGAATTCACATTTATAAAACCTTATTTTACTCACACAAAACCATTGAAATTCCATATATAGTTAGTTGCACTAACTATATATCGCGCACCCGCAATCCACTGCTGATGATGTCACATATTACATCATTCATGACATGGTCAGTGACATCACTGATGACATCACTGATGACATCTCAAATGACATCACTGATGACATCACTGATGACAACATCCAGTGACTGTATGTTTCTGTAAAGTTAAAATATGTCTTACATATTGAAGAATGAGTGGATGTATAACTGTCTGGATGAAGGATTTAGTAGGTGCATGACTGACTGTATGAGTGAGTGATTAAATGTGTCTCACTGAGTGCATGGGTTAGTGACTAAACTGTCTTAATTTGTGCATCATTATGTCTGTTGTTCTGTAAACTGTTGCATGTGTTGATAAGTAGCTATATGAGTAACTATATGGGTTATTGATTGGTTGCCCAAGTATTTGTATGGGAGACTGAGTGTGTGTGTGGGTGGCTGGGAGGTGTATGACTCTGTGCATAGATGTGTGAGTAGTTGATTCACTAGATGTATGGTTTCAAAAGTGCATGTGGAAACAGCTGTATGGGCGGTTGACTGTGTGCATGAGTGTATTGGTGAGTGAATGGATATCTCAGTGCTACATGTCAAAGTAAGTACATATGTAAAACACAGTACATGTGAGAGTTGACATATATAAATAACTGTGAATAAGAGCCAGTGAATGTGTGAGTGGCTGTATGGATCATTGTGAACTTGTATCAGGGATTGTATAAGAGAGTAAATATGTGTTAGTATATGTTTGAATAAGTAAAGTTTGTATAACTGTATAGTTGAGGAAATGGAGGTGTGATTGATTCTTTGCATGACTGACTAGGTGTGTGAGTAACTCCATGGATGAGTGACAGTCTGTGAGTGTCTGTTTACACTGATTGTATCTAAGGTTATATTAGAGTCTGAAGAGGTTCATCGTATTATCACATGAATGATATCATCAGTGATGTGATCAGTAATGTCAAATGAGATGTTATCAGTGATGTCATCAGTGATGTCATTTGAGATGTCATCAGTGATGTCATTTGAGATGTCATCAGTGATGTCATCAGTGATGTCACTGACCATGTCATGAATGATGTAATATGTGACATCATCAGCAGTGGATTGCGGGTGCGCGATATATAGTTAGTGCAACTAACTATATATGGAATTTCAATGGTTTTGTGTGAGTAAAATAAGGTTTTATAAATGTGAATTCCTAACTATATATGGTCTATAACCTATGGTTTTTTCAGTGAATTTTCAAGGTTTTGTAAATGCTAAATCCTAACTATATATGGTCTATAACCTATGGTTTTTTCAGTGAATATATATATATATATCCAAAGCCGCAGGTTACTCTCAGGGTTGCGGTGGCCCCGAGGGAGGTGGCGTGAACGCCGGTCGAGCAAACCGGTAATCATATGAATCCAACGATTTCAAAGTCTAGTAACACGCTCTCAGAGTTCCGAAAAACACCACACAAATCAGCAGGGTCCAAGGGTGTTTATTAATACCTACTAAATGTTTCGGCTTCCACAAAGCCTTGATCACGTAAGTGCCTTGCAAGCATGCAAAACATCAAATACATTTCAAAAGTGCTGTAAACATAAACAATGGACAAAGGTCTCCAGTTGAAATCATGGCAGCCATTTTGGAACGGTCAAATTGTCAAAGTAAACAACATAGTGTGACTTGTTTGATATGCAGTAAAAACGGGGAGACACACCAAATGAACCCCACATGGAAAATGCCAGAAAATTACATAAGAATGATGTAATGTCGGGGCTCAGGGGCTAACAGCGCTGGAATAGAGGGCGCGCCGCAGTGGAAGGGTGGTAGTCATGGTGATAGTCGGGGCAGGACGCCGTGTCTCGCTGCGCAGCACAGGTAATAGGCTGGCGAGAGAAAGGAACCGAGTCAGCCAGTCCAGACACAGGGAATGGATAGGCGAAAGACAATAATGAAAGTCTGCTCCTGCCCCTGTAGACCCGTGCAATAGCATGTAAATGCCGTGCTAGGAAGCAGGTGTGTCAAAATTGTGACCGTGATGTCAGGTAAGTCCAGTTACTAGGTAAAATACCTCGGTGCTGACCTGTTGGCATGCAATTGGAAGTGACTGAACTGGGAACTCGGTACCAATGCAATATCTGAAAGTTCGTGCGTCTGCAAATTCAAAGTGATGCCCGGAATGGGCGTGCTCTTAAAGTACTAGCAGGAACGTGATGCACGTTGGGCCTGGCGTAAAGTGCGGAGTGAGGCCTCTGTTCCTGCAGTGCTCCTGTAAAATCAAAATTCAAAACTTTAAAATCAGACATGACAACATCGTATGCATGCTATTAATAAACAAGTTAGATCAACATGACAGAAGAAATCATTGATATGGAGACAGTATTGAACTGGCAGAAAAAACAAATTAATCAAATCAGTAAAAGTCATCTTTCAAATGAACTGCCAATTCTTCATCGTGGCTCAAACCCCCGGGGGTCTTGGTTTGAAAATTAATAATGTATCTGGACTCAGTTTGTCTCATCTTGATTACTCTGTTGCCACCCCTGGGATTTCTATTTATCTGTTCTAGGATAAAAAATCTCATGAGTGCTGGGTTGGAGAAATGATGATCGCTAAAGTGCCTAGCCACTGGATATTTGGCATCCTTGTGGATAATGGCACAATAGTGTTCCAGTATACGGTTTTTTGCATGGGCCGTGGTACTGCCAATGTACCATAGTCCACAGGGGCAGACTATTACATAGACCACGAACATGGTGCTGCAGGTGAGAAATTGAGTTATCTCTTTGGTGACACCGTTGTACTCTACTCTCTTGACCAGGGTACTGTTTTTACAGGCCTTGCAGTGGCCGCACGGAAAATATCCTTTCAGTCCCAAATCATGGCTGTTGGAATACTCCGTGATGTCACTGTGTACACACAGATCTCTGATGTTCCTGCCCTTCCTGTAGGTAATGCTGGGTCTGTCAGGAATGAGGTTGCCTATAATCACATCACTCTTCAGGATATTCCAGTTTCTGGTTACTATTTTCCAGATTTGTTTCGACTCCTTATTGTATGTTAAAATGAGTTGCGTGGTGTTGTCTTGCGGAGTATTGTCATCCAAGCCACTCTCAATTAGAGTGTCTTTGCGGTTGACAGTTTCCGCCTAGACTTTTCCCTTTTTCAACACCCATGCCGGATAGTCGCGGTCTTTAAAGCGATCCAGCATTTCCCTGGCGATCTGCTGGTAACTGGCATATGTGTTGCAGTTTCTCCTTGCCTTCAGCAGTTCACCGAAAGGAATGCTCCACTTGAGCGGTTCCGGGTGGCTGCTGAGGGCATGGAGTATGGTGTTGCCAGCGGTCTCCTTCCTGAAGAGTGATGTTTGTATCTTGTTGTCTATTATGTCAATCCTGACATCTAGATACTCAGCCTTAGTCTTACTGATGGTGCTGGTCAATTTGATGTTTCTATCATTGATGTTGAGATGATCAATGAAGAGAGAGGTTACTTCCTCCGATCCCCTCCATACAACAAAGAGATCATCTATATATCTCCACCAAGTGGAGATATGACTCACCTGGTCAGCCAACGATGGGTCCGTGATTATCATTTGCTCCCAATGCCCCATGAAGAGGTTCGCAAAACTTGGGGCAAAACACGAACCCATCGCTGTACCAGTCTCCTGTCTATAGATGATACCATCGAAGAGAAAAAAGTTGTTTAAGAGACAGAACTCCATCATTTCAAGGAGCATTTTGCTATGCTCTCTGAAACGTAAAGATTGATTGTTCAAGAAATACTGGCAGGATTCCAGGCCCTGTTGATGATTTATGATGGTGTAGAGGGCCTGGACATCCATGGTGATGAGAAGAAAGCCTTCCTCCCATTCAAAATTCTGAAGCTTGGCCAAGAAATCCTTGGTGTCTTTGATGTAACTTGCTAAGCCATGGACCCAGTCACATAGATAATGATCCACGTACTCCAGTGGTTCCCAAACTTTTTTGACCTGTGGCTCCCTTGACCTAATTGGCAGTTGGCCATGGCTCCCCACCATTTTCTTACCAGTAGGCGGGTGGGAGGGGATGTAAGCCCGACCTCGGGAGTACTTCCTGTTGTCTTCCGTAAATTAATTGGAATGCAAAGAAGAATGAAGGTATTATAATCATAATTGTAACAAAACAAAAATATAACTTGTTTAATAAAAACGTGTTAAGTGAGAAACAAATCATATTCTGTTAATGTGTTGTGTAAGGCTTTGTATATGTCTGTAAAATGTTTGAATTGGCTGTGTTTGTAAATAGGGAGCAAGTGAATCTTCTTGAGGTGCAGTGTGATCTGGGTGCGGCATGGGAAATTGAGTTTGAGTCTTGCAGCAGTGTTCTGGATGGTCTGGAGTCTATGAAGGAGATGTTTAGAGATTCCGGCACAGAGAGTGCTGCAGTGGTCCAGCGTGCTGCTGATGAGTGCTTGCATGAAGGTCCGTCTGGTGTTTTGAGGATCTTTAGGTGCACGAGACAGATGACAGCATGTCTTCAGCGATGAGGCAGCAGGGCCACGTGGAAGCATGACATGCACCGAGTAGGCCTTAGTTGGCCTCAGACAGAGGTCAGTGGCTTCTCAGACCTGAGGTAGTAGTCAGAGGACAGTATGTCCTCAAAAGTAGGACTCAGGGCTTTGTGGGCGTATGACAAGTACGAAGGAGACCACAGACAGAGGTCAGTGGGATCTCAGAGCTGAGGCAGCAGGGCCTTGTGGAAGCAAGACATGTGGAGAGGAGGCCTCAGACTTGAGGCTGCAGTCAAACAGAGGACAGTGTGTCCTCAGGGCTGAAGCAACAGAGCCTCGTGGGAGTATAATGAATATGGAGGAGTCCTCAGGCAGAGGTCAGTGGGTTCTCAAACCTGAGGCTACATTCAGATGACAGTGTGACTTCAGAGTAGAGGAGAGGGAGACAATAAATTAACAGGAAGGGTTGAGCTAGAAGGGAGTCAAGAGTGGGCTCTAACAGCCTGTGCACAAGCTGAGTCTGAAAAATATTTGGTATATAAGTCAAGCAACAAACATGTTAGAATAGGATTACAATACGTGCTGCTCAACCATAACATCCAAAACTTCTTCTACCAGGTCATTTCCAATAAATGCTAGGGGAGCCAAATGTGCATCTGTACACTGTGAGGATCTGGGGGGGGGGGGCATAATGCCCTCTTTCTGAGTCTTTAACGAGCTCCGTGGAGGCTGCCTTTTTACACTAAAACTAATGCAGGTGATAACAGGTGTAAAACGGAGGTCGGGCAGAAGATCGGCATGGCATTTGATTAATAATTAATGATAATCAAATGCCATGCCGATCTTCTGCCCGACCTCCGTTTTACACCCGTTATCACCTGCATTAGTTTTAGTGCATAACTGCCAAGGTTTCAGATTGCTATGTGTGACATTTCCACAATGTCAGTTAATAATGAGTGACATTTCAATGAATATGAGTGACTCTTTCACGCAAGTAAAATCAAGCATTGAAGACGAGGGAAACAAATTAATATCAGAAATTACACCCAGTTCAGCAACAAGAAAGTTCAGGATCTCAAAATTGCATCAAAGCACCAGAAACGGAAGGGCACCAACCAAAGACAAACTGCATGACGGCTCTTAATCACAGACATTCACTCCCCACCCTCCCCCCTCCCTGACTAAAACCAAGCTCTTAAGTCCATGGAAAAAGCTCAATGTCAGGAAGTATGCCCTTAAAACAATAATTCCTCGCTTTGAAAGACTTTCAAGCTGCTGCAAAACCCCTGAAATGTAAAGTCACAAACCTAGTGCCCCTTTCCAAAAAGACGGTTACAGGAAGGGGATCCAAGAGGAGCCATTTTATAATTCAGGCTAGCAACAGGCTTGTCTTTTAAAATTCCATATTGCACACAGATAATCGATCAATCATGGTAATTAAGAAATATGTGAACTGTAAGTAGTCAAAGTGTGATTTTTAAGGGGCCATTTCTCCCTTTTCCGTTTTCATGCTGCTTTACAAAAAAGGTATTTTTTGACAGGCATTGACAACGTGATCTGTGTGAATTAACCTTGCTGTTGCTGAAAGTAATTGTAATGGACCGGCAGCACTGGTGGCCCGCTTGCACAATTAATAACATTTAGATCACATTTTCAAGAAAAGATAACTCACTGAGGCGCAACACTTACTTTCTAAGGCAACTCAAGGAACAGTAATTTTACCGATCGCACATCGCCACTGCCGCAACAACTCTCACCACAGCAAACACCGTCCGGGCAGGATAGGGAGTATGGCTCAGCAGCAGCTGCACAAGAGGGGCTGGTCTGCTTCTGAGAAACAATTCCAGAGGCCGCGGCGGTCCGTGCGGGATTCAGTTGACCCAACCAGCTATGTGTCTGACAGACTGATTTAAATAATAAAATAACAATGGCACAACTCAGTCGGCGTGAGCACCGCGCCGCTGCAACTCCATTCACTCAGCGCCGGGAAAGGGCTTACATTAAACGGGAAGCAGATTTGCAGGTGCTAAAACTGCTATTTTACCAGCGGGGAACAGCCGATAACCTTTTGTTCTGTGGATTGCACGCTGTGGTTATGTCGCTAAACTGGAGGCAGAATCACACCAAGCGGCTCCCCGACTCTGGCAGCTTTAGTGTTTTACACTAAGCTTGATTTTCCTAACTTGAGCGCGGCGCCCCTGGATGCTCATGACGGCGCACCGGGGCGCCGCGGCGCACAGTTTGGGAACCACTGACGTACTTGGATACATGTTCAGCAACACTGCCTCTCGAGGAGACGATGGGTCTTCCTGGGGGATTTTCTTTGCTTTTGTGTATTTTAGGTAAAAGGTACAGGACTGGGAGGGTAGGGTGGTTGTTCTTCAAATACCTATACTCCTCCCATTCCAATATGCCTTTCTCCCTCCAGACCTCCAATTTGTCCCATAGGTTAACTACACTGTTGTTGTAAGAGTCAGAAGTACTGACGGTATAGAATTTGACATCGGACAATTATTTCAAAGCTTCAGTTACGTATTGTTCTCTGTCCAAGATAACAATGTTGCCCCCCTTGTCGGCGGGGCGTATGACGATGGTGTTGTCATCAGTTAGAGATTTACAGGGCCTTTCTCTGGGTAATGGAGAGATTATCCCGCCCAAACCTGCGCTTCTTGGTTTTGGCCCTATAGGTGCTAAATTGTTTGTTCACACATTCGTGGAACGTGTCAATTGCATCATGAGCCATGGTCGGGATAAAAGTGGATTTGGGCTTGAAACCAGAGGCTGTACTACTGTCAGTGGTAAAGCCTGCCTTGCATAGTAATTGTGTGTTATTGATACCTGCTTCTGTTGTTTCAACAAGAACGGGGACCAACAATAAGGTGCCTATGGTCAATGACACAGACACCTTCATGATCAATGACATTGATGCCCTCATCAATATTGTCCAATTGGAACAAGATATAGATCGACCTGTGACTGAACCGGTTCTTGTTGAAACAACAGAAGCAGGTATCAATAACACACAAGTACTATGCAAGGCAGGCTTCTCCATTACCCAGAGAAAGGCCCTCAAATCTCTAACTGATGACAACACCATCGTCATATGCCCCGCCGACAAGGAGGGCAACATTGTCATCTTGGACAGAGAACAATATGTAACTGAAGCTTTGAGACAATTGTCCGATGTCAAATTCTATACCGTCAGTACTTCTGACTCTTACAACAACAGTGTAGTTAACCTATGGGACAAATTGTAGGTCTGGAGGGAGAAAGGCATATTGGAATGGGAGGAGTATAGGTATTTGAAGAACAACCACCCTACCCTCCCAGTCCTGTACCTTTTACCTAAAATACACAAAAGCAAAGAAAATCCCCCAGGAAGACCCATTGTCTCCTCGAGAGGCAGTGTTGCTGAACATGTATCCAAGTACGTGGATCATTATCTATGTGACTGGGTCCATGGCTTAGCAAGTTACATCAAAGACACCAAGGATTTCTTGGCCAAGCTTCAGAATCTTGAATGGGAGGAAGGCTTTCTTCTCATCACCATGGATGTCCAGGCCCTCTACACCATCATAAATCATCAACAGGGCCTGGAATCCTGCCAGTATTTCTTGAACAATCGATCTTTACGTTTCAGAGAGCATAGCAAAATGCTCCTTGAAAGGATGGAGTTCTGTCTCTTAAACAACTTTTTTCTCTTCGATGGTATCATCTATAGACAGGAGACTGCTACAGCGATGGGTTTGTGTATTGCCCCAAGTTTCGCGAACCTCTTCATGGGGCATTGGTAGCAAATGAATTTCGCGGACCCATCGTTGGCTGACCAGGTGAGTCATATCTCCACTTCATGGAGATATATAGATGATCTCTTTGTTGTATGGAGGGGATCGGAGGAAGAAGCCTCCCTCTTCATTGATCGTCTCAACATCAATGATAGAAGCATCAAATTGACCAGCACCATCAGTAAGACTAAGGCTGAGTATCTAGATGTCAGGATTGATACAACAAGATACATACATCACTCTTCAGGAAGGAGACCGCTGGCAACACCATACTCCATGCCCTCAGCAGCCACCCGGAACCGCTCAAGTGGAGCATTCCTTTCGGTGAACTGCTGAAGGCAAGGAGAAACTGCAAGACAGATGCCAGTTACCAGCAGATCACCAGGGAAATGCTGGATCGCTTTAAAGACCGCGACTATCCGGCATAGGTGTTGAAAAAGGCAAAAGTCAAGGCGGATGCTGTCAACCGCAAAAACACTCTAATTGAGAGTGGCTTAGATGACAATACTCCGGAAGACAACACCACGCGACTCATTTTAACATACAATAAGGAATCGAAACAAATCAGGAAAATAGTAACCAGAAACTGGAATATCCTGAAGAGTGATAGGATTATAGGCAACCTCATTCCTGACAGACCCAGCATTACCTACAGGAAGGGCAGGAACATCAGAGATCTGTGTGTACACAGTGACATCACGGAGTATTCCAACAGCCATGATTTGGGACTGAAGGGATATTTTCTGTGCGGCCACTGCAAGGCCTGTAAAAACAGTACCCTGGTCAAGAGAGTAGAGTACAACGGTGTCTCCAAAGAGATAACTCAATTTCTCACCTGCAGCACCATGTTCGTGGTCTATGTAATAGTCTGCCCCTGTGGACAATGGTACATAGGCAGTACCACGGCCCATGCCAAAAAGCGTATACTGGAACACTATCGTGCCATTATCCACAAGGATGCCAAATATCCAGTGGCTAGGCACTTTAGCGATCATCATTTCTCCAACCCAGCACTCATGAGATTGTTTATCCTAGAACAGATAAATAGAAATCCCAGGGGTGGCAACAGAGTGCTCAAGATGAGACAAACTGAGTCCAGATACATTATTAATTTTCAAACCAAGGCCCCCGGGGGTTTGAACCACGATGAAGAATTGGCAGTTCATTTGAAAGATGACTTTTACTGATTTGATTAATTTGTTTTTTCTGCCAGTTCAATACTGTCTCCATATCAATGATTTCTTCTGTCATGTTGAGCTAACTTGTTTATTAATAGCATGCATACGATGTTGTCATGTCTGATTTCAAAGTTTTGAATTTTGATTTTACAGGAGCTCTGCAGGAACAGAGGCCTCACTCTGCACTTTACGCCAGGCCCAACGTGCATCACGTTCCTGCTAGTACTTTAAGAGCACACCCATTCCGGGCATCACTTTGAATTTGCACATGCACGAACTTTCAGATAATGCATTGGTACCGAGTTCCCAGTTCAGTCACTTCCAATTGCATGCCAACAGGTCAGCACCGAGGTATTTTACCTAGTAACTGGACTTACCTGACATCACAGTCACAATTTTGACACACCTGCTTCCTAGCACGGCATTTACATGCTAACGCACGGGTCTACAGGGGCAGGAGCAGACTTTCATTATTGTATTTATTATTTATTATTTGTAACGCGCAACTGTCACCCTACGGGTATCCTGGCGCCCAACAGGAAGTAGTCAGATGGTACTACAATACACTAGCTGTCAAGACATATAGAACAGCCGCCGGATCTATTAAATAAAGTCACGGGGATTAGACTTTGGCGAATAGCCATGTTTTCAGGCTCTTTCTGAAACCCAGTAGGGTGCCAATTTGTCTGATGTTCTGGGGAAGCTCGTTCCACAGCCTAGAGGCAGAGATGCAAAAGGCTCTGCCTCCCATCCTCGACCTCCTGATCCTGGTAGTAGCTGCCAGACTCTGGCTAGAGGAGCGCAGGGATCTGGAGGGCCTATACCAGGAGAGCCTTTCCTGTAGAGGGATAGGTCCCGTGTTGTGCAGGGCTCTGTACACAATACATAGGGATTTAAAAACAACTCTACTCCCGATTGGCAGCCAATGTAGATCTCTTAGCGCCAACGTAGTGGAGGAACTGCGAGGTCTTTTAAGTGCCAGCTTGGCCGCTATAGACTGGACCCTCTGGAGCCCCTGTAGGATGTATAGGGGGGCCCCTAGATATAGAGAGTTACAGTAGTCCAGTCTGGCCAGGATCACACTCCTAACTGCTAGCGGCCTGGACTCATCAGGCAGAAGGGGCAAAATCTGTCTGAGTGCTTTCAACAATCCAAAGCAGACACTGATGGTTTTATTGGTCTGAGAGGTCATTTGGAGATCCGCATCAAACAGTACCCCTAAATTGCGCACGGTTTTAACTGGGATACAGGGTTCAGCTCCCGGCGCAAGCCTGATCTCATGGGAAGGTTGTTGACTCAGTTTGGCTGACGAGCAATAGACAACCTCTGTCTTCCCCTCATTAAATTGAAGTGAGTTTATGGTCAGCCACCTGGAGACCCTGCTCATGCAGTTCTGAAATGTCTCCATGCTCACCGCCTGTCTTCCTTCTAAGGAGAACACCAGTTGTGTGTCATCGGCATAGTTTATCAAATCTATGCCGAAGGATTTAATCATGGGAATCAGGGGCTGCAGATAAAGATTAAAGAGAATAGGGCTGATCGAGGAGCCCTGAGGTACTCCATGATTGACCAGGGACTTGGGAGATGAAAAGGGTGCTAGTGTCACCACCTGTTGTCTACCTGTCAGATAGGATTGTATTCACCTCAGGGCCTTGCCCTTCACGCCTAGTTTTTCCAGCCTACTTAGCAGCACAGCATGGCTGACCGTGTCGAATGCGGCCGACATGTCCAACAGCACCAAGACTGAGGAATTGCCGTTGTCGGCTCGCATTCGAAGGGTGTCCAACATGGTTGCCAATGCCGTTTCTGTTCCGTGGCCTGGGCGGAAGCCAAATTGGTCCTTATCCAACAGGCAGTTGTCTTCCAGATATCCTGACAGGGACCTACTGACCACCTTTTCCACAATTTTTATCGGGTAGGGCAGGAGTGATATGGGCCTAAAATGCGCCGGAATAGTAGGGTCCAGCGAAGGCTTTTTAAGCAGGGGAGTAACCACTGCCTGCTTCCATGCATCTGGCACTGTGCCTTCCTCAAGAGATTGGCGACAAATCTGATGCATCCAGGGGAACAGCTCTGGCACATATTCCTTCCAGATCCTGTGCGGAAGGGGGTCTAGAGGTGACCCAGATGACACATTCTGGGCCAGACTGAAAAAGAGCTCCTCTGTAAGAGGGGTGAAATTTTCCAGTGATGACAATATTGGTGGAGGTTCCTCTTCTTCTGCCTGTGCCACTGCATCTTTGCAGCTGTCCCTTTCCTCCTTCAGACCCCCCACAATTTTAGCAATCTTTTCCTCAAAGTAGATCGCAATCTCATCGCATAGTTCTTGAGTAGCGACCACCTTATTACTTGTACAGGTGGGATGTGAGAGATCCCTTACGATATTAAAAAGGGTTTTGGTTCTGTTAGGGGACTGAAGAATAGTAGTGGCATAGAAGTGTGCCTTGGCTTTGGCGATGGCCCCTTTATATTTTGCCTGTTCCACTTTCAACAATTTTTTATCCAACTCTGAATAGCATCTACGCCATTTCTTTTCTGCCTGTCGGCGTGCATTGCGTAGGGATTTCAGCTCCTCATTAAACCAGGGAGCAGATGGTTTCCTCTTATTCTTTATGATTTTCAGAAGGGCAAGTCTATCCAAGGTCTTTGTGATGTGATTACAATATTTTTGATAATTCAGATCTACCGATTCCTCTGGATCATAGGAAACATTGCTCATAAAAATAGGCTTTGTTTTATCCTTTGGTAATTTAGACCAATTCCGTCCCTTCCTATAAGTCACCGGGCGCTCATTTCCATTCCCCTCCGTGGGTATGGAGATCAGGAAGTGGATTAGTGAGTGGTCAGTCCAGTGCTGAGGTAGGATATCAATCATCCTGGTCTCAGTTTGGTTAGCGAAGACCATATCTAGGATATGTCCCCCTGAATGGGTTGGTTTCTGTACCAGCTGTTCCAGGCCCCAGTTTCCACAGTTGTCCTTCAGATCCCTCAGGTGATTCCCCAGGGATCCATTGTTCCAAAGATTAAAGTCTCCCAGGATCAGCATTCTGGAGTGGGACAAGGCAAGGGCAGCAATGGTGTCAAACAACGCCTGGTATTGTGTTTCCGCACCAGGTGGTCTGTAGCATATCAATCCAGTCAGGATCCTACCTTTTAGTTCTTGTAGGGAGAACCCCAGTAGTTCTACCCCCGCCACCCCGTCGATCTGTAGAGGGGAAAAGTCCCACTTATCTTTCGCCTATCCATTCCATGTGTCTGGACTGGCTGACACTGTTCCTTTCTCTCGCCAGCCTATTCCCTGTGCTGCGCAGCGAGACACGGCGTCCTGCCCCGACTATCACCATGACTACCACCCTTCCACTGCGGCGCGCCCTCTATTCCAGCGCTGTTAGCCCCTGAGCCCCGACATTACATCATTCTCATGTAATTTTCTGGCATTTTCCATGTGGGATTCATTTGGTGTGTCTCCCCGTTTTTACTGCATATCAAACAAGTCACACTATGTTGTTTACTTTGACAATTTGACCGTTCCAAAATGGCTGCCATGATTTCAACTGGAGACCTTTGTCCATTGTTTATGTTTACAGCACTTTTGAAATGTATTTGATGTTTTGCATGCTTGCACGGCACTTACGTGATCAAGGCTTCGCGGAAGCCGAAACATGTAGTAGGTGTTAATAAACACCCTTGGACCCTGCTGATTTGTGTGGTGTTTTTCGGGACTCTGAGAGCGTGTTACTAGACTTTGAAATCGTTGGATTTATATATATATATATTATATATATATATATATATATTACACATATATATATATATATATATATATATATATATATATATATATATATATATTTGATCAAGGTCCAGGTGGGACCGAAACGCGTCATGGCGGCTTTGGTGCGGGATACTTTGAAAAAATAAAAATTGGCACAAAGAACTCTCCGCTTGTTCATCTGCTTACCGAGAAGCTGTTTTGGTGAAGTACAATTATATATATATATATTTATATATATATATATGTATGTGGCCGGAATGCGTTTGTAAGCTTGTTGATTATTGGAGCATGTCGGAATAAATTGAAATTTTCTGCATGGAGTCCGAGTGCGCAGCTTTCTGTGTCTTGTGACATTAGTGTTTGAAAATAGTATCGCGGAACCGTCTCCGCGAGCTTCTGCACCCGTGCTGCTGAGAGCGGCAATTTGCTGGCGGTTTCACATTTGGGGACATGTGTATATATATATATGTGTATGTTTGTGTATATATATGTATGTGTGTAATTATGTATATGTTTGTGTGTGTTTTATATATACACATGTGTGTATATATATATATGTGTCTGTATATGTGTGTATATGTGTACTTGTGTGTGTGTGTATTTGTATATATGTATTTATGTATGTATCTATGTATATTTATATATGTGTGTTTATATATATATATATATTGCATAATACAAACTATTGTTGGCATCTATCACTTTAAAAGGAGCACTTCCACCCCAAAACGTTGTCATGTGATCAAGGTCTTGTTTGGCCGAAACGCGTAGTGGTGGTGTGGTGGAGAGCGTAATAAACCTCTGAGCACTAGTACCTGGGTTTGCCTCGTCTTTGATGCTGCGTGACTGCTAAGAGACGTCCTTCTGCCGAATATATATATATATATATATATATATATATATATATATATATATATATATATATATATATATATATATATATTACCTACTGGCAGTCGCCAGTAGGTAGTTATAGTTAGGATTTTTTTCAATGCAAAATCTCAAAATTCTATTTGGAATAACTTTGGCGCCGGTTGACGAATCTGCCTCAAAATTTCCTCAAAATGGCCTCGTCGAGCTCCGGTCCTACCCTGAAAGTTTGGGGGGGATGCGTCAAGCAGGGGCCGAGATAAAAGGGGGGTCCCAAAACGCGTTTTCCCCATGTTAATTTCCATAGGGCGGTCAACCTCACTTTTAGCCCGAACGGCTGAATGGATTTACACCAAACTTGGCAAAATTGTAGGGACTGGTAGCCTGATGTGCCTTTGCTATGTCTCAAGATATGTGCTCCAGTGGATTTTGAGTAATTTAGGTTCAAAAAAATATATATATCTGTGACAGCGCCCCGGTACGCGCACCGGGGAGCACTCCGGGCGCGTCACGCGACTTGCGCGCAGATAGCTGATTGGTTCTTGGGTGTCTGTAAACATTCGAAACAGTCCGGAGCGGCCACCATCTTGTGTCTCGGTAGGATCGAGACACAAGCGGTGGCCAAAACAAAGGGGGAAATGACCATAAGGGGGCAGGGTAGACCCCCCTGACCCCCTAGGTTTGATGTGGGGTCTTTAAAAGGGCCCCGCGGGGTAATTTTTTTTTTTTTCGATTTTTGCGGGGGGAGCGCCCGGTACGCGCACCGGGGAGCGCACCGGGGAGAAAAGAGAATAGCAGACTTTTAAAATTTAAGTCATTTTATATGAATGGGAGGTAGTTCTGAAAAGAACTTTTTTTTATTGCTTTTGTTGTTTTTTTTTTGTGAACATTTTTTCCTTTTTTTGGTTTTTCAAAACAATTTTATATTTTTTTTTGTTTTTTTAGTACTTCGAAAAAAACAGAAGGATTTGAAAATGGCTCAACAGGAGCAAAAAAAAAAATAAAGAATCATTGCTTTCGTTTGTGAGAGCACTTGTGGTTTTCATCTGCTCTGTTAATTAAGGTGATACTTTTTTTCACCATAAGCAATAGTAGCCCCACAAGAAATACAAACTATTTTGTAGTTTGAGAATTTACTTTTGATGTTGGGCACCATTTGACGCCCTTCAGGTGCTGCAAAAGATGATTCCGCACTTGAGGTGCTAGGCTGAGGGGTCTGTGGGTTTTCAGCCATAGCTCTCACCTGTGCTTGGGCCAAATTATTTGGGTGCCACCTTTCCATGTGGCGAATCATGGTGTGGTTGCCAAAACTATATATTTTAGCAGGATTGCCACGTGAAAATTAGACATTTTACTTTAGGGGCATTAACTTTCTTCAGTCCTGCAGGAAACGTAAAGAATTGCCAAATGTAGTGCTCCTTTACATGAGATGAGTGGGGTTGCTCTTGTAGGAACTGTCTTTCCTGCTCCTCCTGCTCTTCTTCCTCCTCTTCGTCCTGCTCACCACTAAAAAGCAGAGGTGGTGGTGGTCCTTTTGGTGGTGGTGGTGGTGGTGGTGTTGGAGCACCAGCAGCAGCAAGTAGAGTAGCCATTATTGGTCTCTCACAAAGAAATAGCTCTTGCTCTCTCAAAGAAGAAAGTAAGAATGAGGAAAAAGGTGGGGGCTTTCCTCATTTGGAAAAAAAAATATTAGGAACCAATGAAAAGTGTTATTTTCAAGTCACATGACCCGATGCGCTTACGCTACGCGCTCCGGCGCGCTTACGTTACGCGCTCCGGGCCGCGTCACGGAGCGCTTCTGGGTGCGTTTACGCAGCGCGTCATAAGACACATCGCGCGGCTACGCGATACGTCACGCTTACGCGACGCGTCACGATGTTGTTTTCGATCGCGACATTGGCGCTAACGGGACGCTTCCCTGTTCGCGCACCGGGGCGCTTCAAAATACTACGCTTTCCGGGGCGCGCACCGGGAGCGCTCCAGGGAAAAAAATACAAAAAAAAATAAAAATGAAAAATTGTAAGGACTGGTAGCCCGATATGCGTTTGCTATGTCTCAAGATATATGCTCCAGTTGTTTTTAAGAAAATTAACTTTTAAAAAATATATATTGGGCTACATTGGGCTATATATATGTTAGAGCCCAATGTAGCCCAATGTAGCCCAATGTAGCCCAAAGATGGCCACCAGAGACAAAAAAATACAAATGTAGCCCAAATATCAGCCAGATGTAGCACAACTATAGCCCAATGATAGTATGTACCAGAGTGTTCTAAAGAACAACTAGAGCGCTAACAGTCTTACTTAAAGAACTGTTTTTTTGCTTCTTTTTTAGTTTTTACATTTTTTTTACTTTTTCCGAACGTTTTTAAATTTTTTTGGTATTTTTTTCACAACAAAAACAAAACTAGGGAATGCAAAACTGCTCAACAGGAGCAAAAAAAAGGGGGGAAATTAGGACTGAGGGGCGCAGCGGTGTTCCTCCCTCTTTCGAACAATCAGGTCAACGCTCTGCTCTCCATAAAATAGCAGTTGGTCACACTGCTTACAACGAAATGTAATATCAGCAAAAACAGGATGAATATTTTGGGTCATCACTGCTGGTCTTCCTCTCACCGATGATGTTGATGTTCCGGTGGAAGTGGAGGGGCAATCGGGTGGTGGATTGCGAGCCAGGGCCCTGGTGCTCTCCCGTGCAAAATTAATCAGGTGCTTCCTCTCAACATGCCTGAGTAATGTTGCATTGCCAAAACTATATTTCCGGGTGGGATTTCCACGTGAGAGAACAGTGTCACAAATTTTACACGTGACTTTTGCTGCATTGCATTTTTTCTCCCCCTCCGGAAAAGAGAAAAACTTCCAAATGAAGTGGTCCTTCACTTTTCTCTGTGGGGGGACCTCAGGCAGGAATCCAGCTGAAGAGTCTGAGGACTGGTCCTGGAAAGGGTTCTGGGAACCAGGCATGGTTAAATTAGTTTTTTTGGAAGGAACAGACAAGAGGTGTTGTTTCCCTACTTGTGAAAAAAAACTGTTATTAACCAATGAAAAGTGTTATTTTCAGGTCACATGACCCGACGCGCTTACGCTACGCGCCCCGGGGCGTGCCCAGGGGCACGTCGCGTAAGCGCGTTGCGCGATCGTATTCGCTCGAGTGCTTCCGGGTGCGCTTACACCGTGCGCATCACGCGGACGCGGCTACGCGATACGTCACGATCATGAGATTGGCGCTTACGGGACGCTCTCCGGTGCGCGCCCCGGGGCGCGCCCCGGGGCGCTTCGTAGAACTACGCTTTCCGGGGGCGCTCACCGGGGCGCACACCGGGAGCGCTCCAAGGCAAAAAAAAAAATGAAAAAAATATATATATACAAAAAAAAAATTGGGCAAAATTGTAGGGACTGGTAGCTTGATCTGCCTTTGCTATGTCTCAAGATATATGCACAAGAGGTTTTTACAAATGTAGCCCAATGTAGCCCAATGTAGCCCAAAGATGGCCTCCAGAGACAAAAAAAACAAATGTAGCCCAAATATAGCCCAATGACAGAATGCACCAGAGTGTTCTAAAGAACAACTAGAGCGCTAACAGTCTTACATATAAACTGAGACTTATAGTTAGGAATTAGCATTTTAAAAAACTTTGAAATTCACTGAAAAAACCATAGGTTTCACACCAGTTATAGTTAGGAATTAGCATTTTAAAAACCTATTAAATTCACTGAAAAAACCATAGGTTTCACACCAGTTATAGTTAGGAATTAGCATTTAAAAACCTATTAAATTCACTGACAAAACCATAGGTTTCACACCAGTTATAGTTAGCTGGAAATTTTACTGACATAAAACCATTGAAATTCCCACGTTATAGTTAGTTGGACTCACTATAACTTGGGCGCCTGCAATGCACTGCTGATGACGTCACATATTACATCACTCATGACATGGTCAGTGACATCACTCATGACATCACTGATAACACCATCCTTGTGACAGACTGACAGACCTCCTTTCAGTGTAATGTAACCCTTGCAACACATATTCAAAAATAGAAACTAACATTTTCAAAAAAATTGAGATACCCATACCAGTTACAACAACCAATTCAGTAATTCCACCATCTATATACACATCCACTCATTCAGCAACAGTTCTATATAGTCACTCATACATATACTCACTCATCATGTGTAGTGATACACATATACATCCTCTTACACACCGACAGTCTTCCAAAAGTTACTCACACATACTCACACATGCAAATAAACTATTGAACATCCATTTATTTGCATATACAGCTATACACACACTAGCACATTTCTTCTAAGGAAACTTACACATACTTACTCTCTTAAACAATCACTTATAGAAGCACATACTTATTTAAACAGGAACTCTTTCAATCTCTCACTCTAACATATACTTACTTATATACATCAATACTCACATATACTAGATTAAAACATATGTAGTTACTCATAAAGACACTAGTGAGAGCCATTCACTCACTAACACACACATATACACACTCATCCACACTTACAATCCTACACATATGCTGTCTTCAAAACACATACAAACAGTGAGTCAGTCACCAACCCATTCAGCAATTATACACAAAGTGAAACACTGATACATATATTTAAATATTTAAAAATTACTCGCTAATATATGTATTCACTAAGATACACTTAATAAGCCAGTTAACCAATCATTTTTTTTTTTAAAACCACCCATTTACACACTTATTTAACCATTTATTCTTCCATCAACCTTTACAAATACATATATAAAACATATTTATTTTTCAGAAAGACACACATTCACTGGATGGTGTCATCAGTGATGTCATGAGTGATGTCACTGACCATCATGTCATGAGTGATGTAATATGTGACGTCATCAGCAGTGCATTGCAGGCGCGCAAGTTATAGTGAGTCCAACTAACTATAACGTGGGAATTTCAATGGTTTTATGTCAGTAAAATTTCCAGCTAACTATAACTGGTGTGAAACCTATGTTTTTTTCAGTGAATATATATATATATATGTATATATATATATATAAAAACACGTAATACTTACCTTAAATACTGTTTACTTTTATCCCGCATTTCGTTTTACCAACCTTACCTTTTAGTTGTAAAGGCATGCGTGGTAAAGGCATATGCGTTGTAAAATCTTGTGTGGTAAAGGTTATGCACGGTAACGATGGTCACGTTGGAACAACTGCATTGTAAAGCTGATGCGTGGTAATGGTCACATTGTAATGGCTGTTTCCCTTGTCCAATGCCTGTGGGGAAAAAGGATGTCAGAAATTTAGATATGTTACCTCCAGTAGCGGCTCGTGGAGGGAGTGCGGCGGGTGGTGGGGCGTAGGGGGGGGCAGGGTGGGGTTGGTAAACTCTGGCTCACGGCCGACCGGAGTAATGTAAATAAATAAATAAAACTAATTTCATTGTGAGCGCTGAAACGCATTTGGTGTTTCAGCGCGCGCAATGAAATTCGTTTTATTTATTTATTTATTTCCATTACTCCGGTCGGCCGTGAGCCAGAATTTACAACCCCCCACCCTGCCCCTCTCCTGCCCCACCACCCTGCAGCACTCCCTCCATGAGCCGCAACTGGTTACCGCCTTCTGAATTCTGGAAACCATAAACCTTTAAGTTATTCCTATGATTTCCGTTTAATTTGAAGTGTAAATTAACCCCTTCGGTGCTGATGACGAGCTCAGCTCGTCATCAGCCACGGGTGGCGTGTGCTGATGACGAGCTGAGCTCGTCATGTAACGCGGTTTTGCGAAAAAAGCCGCACAGCGCAAAAATGACCGCAGCAGCGATGCGGTTAAGATATCCTTCTCCATTTTGAACTAGGCAGTTGTTTCATCTTCTGCGTTGCTGAGCCTTTGCCCCCTTTCTGAAAGTCACACTTCTACAATAGACAACTTGCCATCTTGCCTTTGTAAAGCTTTGTTAGTCTCCTCCTTAAAAGGGTGAAGTGCTTAATTCGCCTGCAATAAGGCTTACAAAGATAGGTTATTAGCTGTTTTGAAAGGAAAAGATACATTTCTTTGCGTCGTTGTTGGTTTGCTGAAGCAGAGTTGAGAAATAAATATTTATTTTTTTGGCTAGAATTCAAAGGAGGCCATGCGTATGTTTTAACAACACTATTCTTAGATGTAGTTACTTTATAGAATGAAGGGTACATGGTAAGAGATAGTTTTGAGGCAGCATTTTGAAGTCCTGAAGGAGGGATGTTTTGTTTTAAATTCATAGAAAGCTTCCTGCTCCTTCCTGTAAGATTATGGAATTCACTGAAGTAGATTTGATATTAGTGTAGCCTTAAACAGTATCATAAAGACGGTTAAATATCGAAGATTGGACAACCAGTTTCTAAAAGTTTTAGGAGAAAGATAAAAACACAGTATTCCGCACACAGAACCCTCTTTGTATCAAACCGCATGCTTCATAATAAACTGCGTATAAAAGAAATCATATTCCTTTCAAATGTAATTACTTCATTGTCTTTCTTTCAATATTTATAACTGCCTGCTGTTTAAACAAACGTTCATACACTGCATTTTCCTCAGAGAGCTTATTCACTTGCTTCTGTTCTACATAAACAAGCAGAACTTTGTCTCCTTTAATGATTAACTGTAGTGATCTCAGCTCAAGAAAATACCTTTGTTATTACTTTGATGAGCATTGCGTGACCTAGAAAAAAGTTTTGATCTTTACATCAACATGGCCGCCGCCACACATTAACCATGCTTACTATTTAATCAACACTCTCACACTAGTCAGTTTCCCGCCATCGCGCACTGGAACTCACCGTGGACCCCCGCCAGCGTCTCCATAGGTAATCCTTGCACCAAAGGCCCCCCATTTTCATAAGGTATTCATACCGGCTTGCCTTTGATTCCTACCTACCTTTCTCCCCCCACAGAGAGAACGGGCAGAAATACGGGCGCATTTCCTCCGCCCATGCATTCAACAATCCTTTCCTCCAACGACTGTGTATTCCCCGTCGTCCGGCACTCTTGCTTCCCGGCTACATGCCGCGATAAAAATAACTCCCTTAGCATGAAATTAATGGCACACGTCCACGTCCTCTTCCGGTGTGATGTTGCTGTGGGCGCTAACACTGGGTACAGCGGCGCCGCAACGCTAATAATACTCGGGAGCCGGTATTGTAGTTCGTGCGTGGCTCCGACTAAACTCGTCGGCCATGCCTCTTTATTTTATATTGCAGTGCGTGACGTAACGCGCCCACGCTGACGTGACCTCGGGACACGGGTAAGCTGCACAGCTACCCTGCGCCCGAGGATACTACATTCCTTCTAACCTTTACTCAACAAATAGCATAATTCAGACATAATAGAAAACGAGGATCTGTTATCAATCACTAGATTCCAGTCTCTGGTTGATTACACCAGGAAGTTCGCCATCTTGGAGGATGGTGCCGGGTTTCGGCATAGTCCATACCTGGACTGCTCTCCCCTCGATGATGGCACCGCCGGTGACATCCTGGTTGAGGTCCTGCTCTCCGGAGACCTTGCTGGTGAACTTGGCAGACTCTCTTCTGGGGTTGCCGGCAGCAGCTGGGTGTCCGAGTCCACCCAGTTATCTTCTCCGGTGGGGAACGGTTGTGGCAGTTCTGGGCCGCTGTCATCTGCTTGTTGACTCAGCTGGGTCCTCCGATAGTCAGGTTCTGGTCGGCCCGGGGTCTCAGCATGGGTTTTCTTAAAGAATGAGATATTGCGAGTGACCACTTCTGATCCTCTCTGGACTGTCACCATGGTACCAGTACGGCGTATGACAAACCAAGGCTGGTGTTCAAACGGCAGTCAGAACTTGCTTCAGGGATATCGGTCCTTGATATACACTCGGTCGCCCTCTTGGATGTCCGATTCTTTGGCTCGTCTCCGGGCGCTGGCCTGGTCATTAGACCTTGTCCGGTTAGATAGAGTCTTTTCCACGTCGACTTGGGCTGGAACCCAGTTGGGATGGTTTGGAATGGTGTCTTTAACTAATTGGCCCATGGTTGCCGGTCCCGGGGCTGCCTCAGTTGTGAGATGTGGTGTTAGCCGATATTCCCGCAGAAAACTGTAGATGGCTCCTTCCACCAGAGACCCATCATCATGGGCAATGTGTATTGTCTTGTTGAGCGTGCACATGAACCTCTCTTCTTCCCCATTGGCTTGAGGCCAACGTGGAGTCACTTTCCGGTGGTGGATTCCCCAGCTTTTTAGGTAGTCGGCGAGCTCCTGGCTCTGGAAGGGTGGGCCATTGTCCGTCTTGATTACCTCGAATATTCCGTGTGTGGCAATGGTTTTTTCAAGTTTGGTGATGACTTCAGTCGCTGTCTGACTCCCTACGATTTCCACTTCCGGATATTTCGTGAAGTCGTCAATAATCACTAGGGCATAGCGTCCATCGGGGAAATGGCCAAAGTCTGTGCTCACGCACTCCCATGGCCTTTGTGGGTTATCTTCGGTGAGGATTGGGTGCGGCCTCTCTGGTTGTCCCGCAGCTTGGCACCAGGTGCAAGTTCGGACCCTCTGCTCGACCATTGCGTCCATGCCTGGGAACCACACCTTAGCTCTTCGGCGATTCTTGGTTTTTACCATGCCTTGGTGTCCTCGGTGTGCTAGATCTACGGCTTGCTGGGCTAAGGCGGAGGACATCACCAACCTCGGTCCTCGTAGGAGGCAGCCTTGGCTGCCGATTGACATTTCATCTCTGACCCGTATCATTGCTTCCAATACTGCTTTGGCTTGCAGCGTCCTCTTGCTCTACGTGGATTGTATTGGGCGCCAGTCGTTTGACTGGATGGCTTCGGCGGCCAGCTGCAGACATTCGTCATTGTGGGTGGCTTCAATAATGGCCTCAAGACTCATAGGCAGAGGCCGGGCTCTCTCCAGCACGAGCCAAACATATTCTTCGGTTTCCTCTGCGTCCTCTTTTCCGCTTGCGTGGCTTTCCGGGGGTGTCTTGAAAGGTAATCTGCTGGGTTTGAAGAACCTGGTTTGTATTCGACCCTATAGTCGTACCCTTGCAGTTGGAGGATCCACTTCTCAATCCTGGGTGGCGGCTTGGATGCTGAGCCTTGGAATAGGGGTATGAGTGGTTTGTGATCCGTGGACACAGAGAAGGGGTGACCATATACATATACATGAAAGTGCCGGCAGGCCCAGTGGATTGCGATCGCTTCTCGCTCTATTTGAGAGTATCTTTGTTCAGTGTCCGTTAGGGACCGGCTGGCGTATGCGATAGGTGCCCATTCTCCGTTACTTTGCAGTTGGGTGAGGACTGCTCCTAGTCCGTAAGGGCTCACGTCTACTGCCACATTGGTGGATTTGGCAGGGTCGAAATAGGACAGGGTCGTGTCTGCTGACAGGGCTGCCTTTGTTGCGTGGAATGCTTGTTCCTGATCCGGGCCGCAGTGCCAAGCGGTTGTAGACTTGGTCAGCTCCCTAAGGGGTTTAGTGTGATTGGAGAGGCCGGGAACGAATCGTCTGCAAAAATTCACCATACTTAGGAAACTCCTGATCTCCGAGATGTTGGAGGGAGCTGGAGCTTCCTGGACGTCTCTCACCTTGTCGGGATCTGGGGCTATTTCCTGGTCAGAGAAGGTATACCCAAAGAAGCTGATTCGGTTCTTCAGGAATTGACATTTCTCCCTGTGGAGGGTCAGGCCGGATTCCTTGATCCTTTGGAGGACGCCCCTCAATCTCTGGTGAATATCTTCCACTGAAGATGCGTAGATAAGGAGATCATCGCTTACGTTCAGGACTCCTGGGAGCCCGCTGAGGACCTCCCGGATGGTGTTTTGAAACACCTCAGCGGCACACGAGATCCCAAAATTGAGATGTCGAAATCTTCTGAGGCCCACATGCGTGGAGAAGGTGGTTATGTATCGAGAGTCCGGTGTAGTGGAATCTGGTGATAGCCGGACCGGAGGTCCATTTTCAAGAACCATCTTGCGCCGTTCAACTCTCCCAAAATGTCGTCAATGGTCGGGGTCATGTGATTCCCTTTTCACTGCCGCATTGGGAAGGCGCATGTCTACACAGATGCGGACTTGACCTGGCTGCTTTGGCTTCCGGGCCACTACGATCGGGGACACCCATGGGGTGGGCCCGCTGACTTTCTCGATGATACCTTGTCTCTTCAGTGCCTCCAACTCTTCTTCGACTTTCTTCCTCAGGTGAAACACGATGGGCCTATGTCTCAAGGCCACTGGCTGGGCCGACGGGTTAATGTGGAGGGAGACTTCTTTCCCTTTTAGGCATCCGATGCCTTTGAAGATGCCTCCAAATTCTTCTAGGATGGCTTCTAGTTCATCTTCGAGCACAGGCAAGGCGAAGGATATAAGTCTCAGCTCTTCCGCTGATTGACCACTGATTAACATGCCGCTGCCTTCTTTGGTGACATATACCGTAGTGGGTACTTTGAGGCCTTGGTGTTGCAGTTCGGTTTTGAAACAGCCTATGAGCGGAATAGGGGTTTTCTGGCCATATGCGAATACTCTGATCTTTGCTTCACGCAGAGGGGGCCTGCTACTCAGCTGGTTGTACACATTGGCTGCCATTAATTCTTTGGACGCTCCTGTGTCAATGGTGGCTCTCACCTCTTGCTGGTGAATCTTGATTCGACATTTTGGCAGACGCCGCTTCTTCTGTCGTGGCTGGTCTATGGCATATACATAGCGAACTGGGTACACGCTCGTGTCGTCGTCCATATCTTCGCTGTCGCAATCCTTCACTACCGCTTGAGCGGACTCCTTCTTCGACTTGGTTGATAGGCATACTACTTTCTTCCCTTTCACCGGGCAGTCTTGCATGCGGTGGGGGTTTCCTCCGCAGTATCCGCACTCTTTCCGCTTGTCTGGTTGCTTCCTCCCCTCATTTTGGCGTGCTTTTGGTCATACTATATTCACCTTCTCTGCTGCGTTGACTTGTTCAGTCTTTATTGGTCGGTGAAGTGCTGCTTCCATGTGGGAGGCTCTGGCCTGCGACAATTCCTTGGAGCGGCCTAAAGTGAGGATTTCCGCTAGAGGCTTACCATCCTCTTGAAGGATGGTGATTCTGAGTTTCGAGGAGTAGCACCCTTGGATTATCTGCCCACGCATTTCCTCCTGTTCATCCCTGAATCCGCACGTGCTGGCTAGCTCTTTCAGGGGACCATAGAAGGCGTCTAACGACTCTTCTGCTTCCTGCTTTGCCTAGCGAAATATAAACTTTTCATAGTCTTCGTTCGCCATGGGTTCGAAGTGTGCGTTTAGGGCGTTGAGGAGCGTGTGTTTTGTTTTGGCTGTGGCTTCCACAATCGTCTTATAGATGCGGTGGATGTCCTTGCCCCCTAGGTGGAGTAGCAGGGCTCTGCGCCTTTCGCGGAAATGCCTGCCCCCTCGAAATAGATTTGGAGACGGTCAGTCCAATCCCTCCAGCGTGGGGCAAGGGACGACGGAGCTCCATCCACAATGAAGGGTTCAAGGGCGGGTATTGACGCCATTTTGGCACGTGCTTTGCGCTCTGCGTGTGCCGCTCACCTCTTGGGTGCACAGGTAGTTGCCTGGCTGATGTCGCCGGTTGCTTATATGGCCTGCTTCCCCTCTTAACCTTTGCAGTGTCCACCTACCCGGTGCACAGCTCTGCTCTCACTGGTGGGCTTATGTGGCACGTGAGCGTGGGTTCGCTTCCTGGTGTGGTGGGCACTCAGCACTCCTTCTCACAGCACTCAGTGACAGTGGGTCCCAGAACAAGGCTTCCAGGGCGCTGTGGTGGTAACACAAACCACCTTGTGCCAGCAGCATGCACTCCTCAGTCCCTCGTTGTCTTGCAGGGGACTGGGCACCAAAGTGTAAGAAAATTCCCAAATGGTATCGGAGGAGGGGGCACTCAGCACAGCATGGGGTCGAAATAGCCCCTCGGCGCCAGTGTGATGTTGCTGTGGGCGCTAATGCTGGGTACAGCGGCGCCGCAACGCTAATAATACTCGGGAGTTGGTATTGTAGTTTGTGCGTGGCTCCGACTAAACTCGTGGGCCACGCCTCTTTATTTTATACCGCAGGCGCGTGACGTAACGCGCCCGCGCTGACGTGACCTCGGGACGCGGGTAGGCTGCAACGCTACCCTGCGCCCGAGGATACTACATTCATTACCTCACTTTAAACCTTTACCCCTCAGATGCAACTTACTTCTCCCTCACCTTTCTGGAATCAGCGATTTATCAAGTTGCCAGAAGGTTTGTTTATAATTGGTTGTGCGCGTTTAGACACTTTATAAACCACCCCACCGCCACTACTTTGCCACAGGCATTGGTTGGACGCCACAAAGTACTCCGTTTTGACATGATATGGGCACCGTCATCATGCGCCCCTTGGCACTATTGTGTGTGTTTGTTTCACTTAATAATTTTTAGGCTGTTTAGCACACGTGTTAGTCTTATTAATTCCTTCGACGTAATTTTCACCAGCACAACCGTTACCACATCATTTGCCCACTTAGTCACATTCCATTATTGACTACGGCTTGCTGTCATCCACGCATGTGCCACTCCCTGTGGAACAGACCACTGAATCACTTAAAAGCACGGTTTTTCTGACATTGTGCAAGTACTTACTCCTTAACAGGCTTCCCCGTTTTCTCTTTTTCCTCTCTAAAAGGCCTTGTATTAACATTTAGGCAATTAATTGTTCAGTCCTGATGATGATCCCACTATTTCTTGTGCATGGGATCCAAACGTTGTCGACCAACTTAATAGTGCCACACTTAACCAATGTGTATAAGTAGTGTGTTCACTTTTCTGGATAGCTTGCTCATTCTTTGATTCTATTAAGCTTCCATTCTCTAGCTTTGCCTGGAATTTTTTATGTCCAATATTTTTCTGTTCCCTGTCCTATGTACTGGATGCAGGATTGCGTCCCGCTCTATCGTTGTTCTCTCATTTATGTGTAACTAAATTTTATCCAATTTATTAAAATTTGTTGTCCGGCTGGACACTGCATAAATATAGCGCCGATCTGGGCATATATTTGATTTATTACTGTATATAATGTTTTGTCTAAGGACCATTGTTTGATGGTATAATTGACACCCGGAGTCCTTAGCTACTCATCGGGTTCCCTTGTATGTTTAAGCCACATCCTATGATGCCACATGCGTTTTCACGTGCTGTGATGTCACTTCCTGTGGTGTCACGCGTGGTGATGTCATCCTCTCATTCTGCCCAACTTGGTGAGCCCACCACCACCCCCCAACACTTCTGTTTTATAGGACTTGAGCCCCAGGGCAAATAATGACTGGGAAAGGCGGACAATTCTTTACAAGGCAATGCTGCCAACGATATGACACGTGTCAGTAAGAGGCATATTGTCAAATCTCCCCTAGTTCAAGCACCCGGTCGATATTTCCACTCCGGTCATTTTTTAGGGCTCGCGCCTGCGTTGCAGTGCACAGCATTGCTCGCGTAGCGAGAGCCCTTTTGTGTGGGGTTTTGAAAGTTGACCACACGCTTGTGCGTGTGATCAGGCTTTCGCCGTCAGGCATTGGCTTTCGCTTGTTTTTAAAAAAAAATTAAAAAGTCCTGCAATTGGGCAAAGACGGGCCCATGTCCTGCCTTTGTAACGCCCATTCACGACGGTGGCTAGCACGCGCAGCAGCGCATGTTCGCCTTGCTGTTGCTGCCACCTTCCCTCCCCCACCTGCTACTCTGTGGTGTGCGCGCACCACTAGTTTTTTGACAATAGCGATCGCGATGCGATCGCTTTCAGTGCCTCTTGTTTCCTTTACTTTTAGTATAATCGCGGCACCCGCGCTTTACTTTTTATGTATTAAGTGAAGGGGGGGTGCCGCGATTATACCAAAAGTAAAGAAATAGAAAAAAACATCTATTTCTTTACTTTTGCTATAATCGCGGCACCCGCGCTTTACTTTTAACATTAAAAGTAAAGCGCGGCTGCCGCAATTATACCAAAAGTAAAGAAATAGAAAAAAACATCTATTTCTTTACTTTTGCTATAATCGCGGCACCCGCGCTTTACTTTAAGCGCGGGTGCCGCGATTATAGCAAAAGTAAAGAAATAGATGTTTTTTTCTATTTCTTTACTTTTGGTATCATTGCGGCACACGCGCTTTACTTTTAACATTAAAAGTAAAGCGTTGGTGCCACAATGCTTGTTTACACTTGGACCAGAATGTCCGGGAGTGGGAAATGCTACTGGCTGAAAAACACAATACTGCTTGAAGGTGCCTCATGTGACCCTGTGACCCGAAAGCTTCCTGTGCACTACACTGTGTGATCTTCAAAGATGTATTAAAGGGAGCGAAGCAGTTTATGAACTCAACTTGTAAACTGTTTTGTGGCTCCGATGGTCCCGTTCCCAATACACGGAGCTGCTGCTACTTTAAGCTGTTTCCATATGTCATTGACCAGCAAAACCATGGGTCATCACATGGCTGGTGTAACCAACAACCCAGAGCATCGGAGTGGGATGAGGCATGGTCCATATTTAAGGAGCCACAAAACCATGACCCCATGCCACGGTGAGAGTATCCCATGTTCTCAAACCTCACCAGGCAGCACATTGCATACTCAAATTGTGAACGGTAGGTAGCCCAACCATGCCACTCCGTCAGCGCATTTATAGCCAGGAGGGCTACCTATAATATTTCCCCCAATTGTGTCACATGTATGACTTCTTTGGTACCCTGCTGGAGACCCGACATTGCTTTGATGTGGACATGTCCCGCAGTTGATATACAGTGACATGGGGCTTCAGGGCAGGTTCCGGGTTTTCATTTGTTAGTTCTGATCCTTGCTTCAGCAGCGACGCTATCTTCTGCTCTTGCAAATGTTACATCTGTCTCATTCAGTACCTTATAAATCTCGGATTTGCTCACTTCCTCCTACAGTAATATATAGTGTCATAAACATATTGTGTTATTGACATTCAGCATTCAGAAAAATATTACAAACCTTTCTTTTCTTATTCACGCCCCTTTGCAGCATACTCCCTTGTCACAGCGCTGGGAAGCCCATATGGGTAGCCACAGGCTCAAGAAATCTTTGTTAATAGAATAGAATTTTATAGATATAAATGCACCATGTAGAAGTAGTCTACACCCAACCGGGAGAGTGCCCCTCCTGTGGTGTATCCACTCTTTGCCGGAAGAGGGCGCTCTATTCCAAGAGCCTCTGAGCATGCCATGTAAATTTCCCAAGATCCCTCCAGAGGAAGGCACCCAAATACTACCGGCCTGACTACGACAGCCAGTCTGTGCCGCCAGGTCACCAGACTGTCCGAGGAAAAGGAGTGGTTGGTAGGTGCCACCAGCCCGCTATTGAATGCCCGCTTCCGCCCTTCTACTGGTCCTCTGGTGAGACCTCTATCGACATCCACTCAACGCCGGACCTTCTGGCCTCCAGGAAGGCTTCCAGAACATGGCTCTTGACTCAATGAAAAGATTAAAAAACCCACTTGTTACTATCTCTGCCCATGCTCTGTGTAAAATGTCCTCTGCTCTCGTGCTTTGTACGTACTAAGTAAACAAGCATTAGCAATGCAATAGGTCTCGCATTTGCGAGAGTTTGAGCTATTTTTTTTATTGAAAATGACATTGTCTTTTATTTATGTTTTGGTTTTTGAAACATAAATAAAAGCCATTTTCATTTACAATGCCAATAGTCAAACTCGCGTAAATGCGAGACATATTGCATTGCAAATGCTTGTTTAATTATATATCGTCCTGCCTGGCCCGGCTCTGCTGCCCTTTCACTGGACCACACCCTCCTTGTCAGGCAAGGTCTCCCTTTCGGGCATTTTCACCTGTACACTAATGGGGGGGGGGGGGATAGGTGGCCTTTCATCGATTCCTTCGGGTGACCATGTGCCAGTTCCCGAGCTGGAGAGCAGAACCGAGGAGCTCGGCGGCTGCTTGTTTGGTAATAAGAGACAGCCATGATTACAGTGCGGGGGGGGGGGGGGGGTACCTCTCTGGACCCCAGCGCTGCTGCCCCCTGCTTAACTGTGCGCATATACCGTGGCAGTCCTGGAGCAGGTGTGCCGTGTGTGTGTGTTCTAGGCGTGGCACGGACACTAAACCGGTAGTGCAGGTGCGCGTGGGAGGGAAGCCGCCTGCACTAAAACAAACACTCGCAGCCCGGGGTCTGGCGGCGCCGCCGGAGCAGCGGACACAGAGGACCCGACGGAGCCGGACAAGGCAGGACTGACCCCCGCGTATGTCTCAGCCGTGCTTCCCCAGGTAACCGCTCAGCGACACTTCTTTCCGTTTCGTGAGAGCTAATCCCGGAATAAACTGCTGTGCGAACACAGAACAGAAACCGCATTACCTCTCTCGCAGAAGGCCATCGTTTCCGGGTGGGAGGGGCCGCTGGGGGTAACGGGAGGTGGACTTTGGGATACATGTACCGAGGGGCGCATGGGGGCTTGTCTCCATTTCACGACAAGCTTGTGAGGCACTTTCAGGGCTGGTGCAGTCAGGTGCATATATGGCAACATCTGCGAACGTCTAAACGGAAGGAAGAAAGATAAAATCGCAGTTTTTTTGTACTTGCATTTCCAATGTACACGTTTTACCAGCAAGAAAATGTATCTTAAAAAACTTGGGCTGAAATCGGCAACCCCCGTATATAGTTGGGCCAACTGACACATCTGAGATGGCGCACTTGCCCCTCCCTGCTCAGGGGCGTAATGCACGCACTGCGGTGTAGTGGGGACCATCAGCGGGACCCCTTTCACCCCTAAACCAATGAATATGTGGGAGATATGGGCGAGTCGAGGAACCCCTCTCTTCACATTCGGGTAGGGCAGGGACATTATACGCCACTGCCTTATCAGCCTTTCACGTGAACCGCCCATTTTTGCACGTGGAAGATGTTTATAATTCCTGTGGAAGTTTAGCAGCGGCATGTGTGCCTGCTAGAGGGTTTATGAAGAGATACGCGAACCCCAAAAGGATAGGATTAAAAAAAGGGGCTCAGTTCTCTTGCTAATCTTACAAAATGATTTGGTCCACCAAGAACTGACTGGTCAGTGTTCTGCTGCTCTGAGAGGTGGTGACTAAGCTCGGCATGATGGATGAAGTGTCTCCGTCTGACGGGGTGAGATTCACGGGTCATATCGGCGTGAAAGTGGTTCAGTGTAGGCGAGGCCGCCCTCTTCTGAATGCTACTGGGTGGGCTCAAATCAGACACGCAACACTCTTTGGGCTGAGAGGGCTGTGGACTGGCTGAGCCTGGGAGTCAGGATGCCAAGTCCTGTCAGTGTATGGCGCTGCCCTGACCTCTTCTCTCCTTTAAAGCCCGTTTATGGCACATCAGGCCTTCTTTGTCTACATCATGCCCCGCTGCTCCTGATCTTTCGGCCTAACTCTGTAATCTGCGTTACAGAAAACACCAACGTAAGGTGTTAGGAAATCCTTTTCAATAGATCACAACCTCCTCCCGACGAAACCCAGTAATACCCAGTGCATTCTAGCCCTTCTTTTCACCTCTTCGGAGAACAGAGCCGTGATGCATGATGCTGCGAAGCCCGTACTCTCATTTAATTCACTTTAATTTATCCCAAAGAAACCGACGAAGATGCATGGAATTACTTTCCTGAATGCGCAAGGCTAAACCTAATAACCAATCATGTACTAGGCTAACCCCTAACCTGGGTTTCCTGTAGTACTGTGCAACTCACTGTAAAGCACATAAATGCCTTGTAAGGGGTAGTTAACGCTATGTAAATGCACTTTTGCAACGCAATATAATCCATTTATAGAAACAGTATTAATGTACAGCTGCTTTTTTGTGCTACCAGGAATAGCCCTCAAAGAGTCCCATAGTGCAGAGGGATGCTGTAAATGTGGCTCGTTTCAGGAGTCCAGAGCCACAAAACACATATGCCTTTGGCTCCAATAATCCTTGCACCATGCCTGTCTCTCAATAGAACCTGTGTGTTAAGTGAATGATAATGATATGTAAAGTTAAGTAGTGCATAGTATGCAGCTATCAGTCTGAAAATGTGTCCTTTATTTAGAATCAATCTACCTTAGTTTGTCCGATTGTTCACTCACTAGAATAAATGTACATTTGTTTAGACTCAGTTCCTATGTGCCAGATAGTTAACAAAGTGGACTTCCTACCAGTTTCCTTATGCAGTACCATATCGTGTTCACTGGATAATAACCATATCTAGGTTAGGGCATATTTATAAAAAAAGTTATGCAGCGCAGCAAGTTGCTTTGCTGCGTGACTGGCAAAAGGGCAGGACTGCACTCTATTTAAAAGAATACGGCGCATCCCTACCTTTATCCCAGCGCTGGTGCCGAGAGCCAATGCAGGCACCCTTGTACCATGTTGCAAACCTGCTTGTGTTACATGCAGGATTTGTTTTGTGCAGGAGGGACAACTCCCTGCACAAACACAACCCTGAGGCATATTCCCCTTTCTATGTTGGCTCATTCCCAGGTCTACCACTTTTGGTAAATCTGGGTATGAACCAAAAACCATGGGAGTTTCAAGGAAACGCCCATGCAATCACGATGAAACGCCTTTACAGGGCACAATATCGCAATACAATGATATGTGTTGCGTTACTCCATATTTATGATGCCACTCAGAGCCACGCAAGGTGACCTTACATGGCTTCATATATTGCATTTTGGAATTGAGTCATGCTTGCACTGCGTTAACGTGGTGCAAGAGCGTCGCAACACCCCCTATAAATATAGCCCATAGTTTGCTTTGTTAATGTCTTTGTAGAGTACTATACCATATGTCTATTGTGAGACTGGAATTATGTAGCAGTGGAGCACCAAATTATGCAGCAGGGTTGACTACATTATGCAGCAAGAAAAGGTAAATAATGTGGCATATTTTTTGATAGTATTAACTATTTTGTCATTATTACACATGGTAATACTGTCTGGGTAATTATTTCACCTCATTAGTACCAGTTTAACAACCAAATACACAAATGAGCAAGCGAAAGATGAGCAGTTAACCTCTGTTAAGCTTTTCTTTGGTTAAAATCAGCAGATTATGCAACAGAAGATTGATTATGTGTCAAAAACAGCAAATCCATAATTATGTGAAAAAAGCAGAGGCTACAGCTCAAGGTCACATAATTCCAGTTGGGCTGGTTATATAGTAGTATTTATATACCACTTTTCTAGCTCATAGGGTGTATTCTGGAGCTGTGTGTGAGGTCCAGAGGCTTGCTCTACACATACAGTAAACGTGTGGCTGTGCTTAAACTTGTCCCAAAGCAGAAAGATATGGGAAACAGCGCTACAGCTGCCTACACTTACCCTATCATACTTGCCATGATTATTTGCTTTGGTGACTGTGAGAAGCTGGCCTTGTATATGATGTCCACTTATGTAAGTGGGCACCTTGCACCAGTCTAGACAACCCTTATGGTGATTTAAGAGGTCTTAGACAACCTTGGATAGCTCTCTAAGTGGTAACTGTGGAGAGCTGTCTTCAGGCTTAAGTACAGAAGGAGTGTAAAGCAGTTTGTTTTTCCAAAATGCAATCTTATAGTATAGATTAAGTGAAAAGAACCACACCAACTATTAATAGAAATGTGTATTTATTATATAATACTCTCTATTAGGTTAACATATCTCCTACATGGAGATAAGCACAATGCACACAATACTTTAGAAAGAAACACAATAAATAGCACGAAAAACAGAGTAGATCCCAGGGGGGACCAAACCGTATATTAAGAAAGTGGTACCACTATTTGGATCAAGATAGTGTCGAGAGGACGTAAAAGTGCTGGGCGCCCAGGAAACCACCCCAAGGCGAGTAGATATGGACCCCACAGAGAGCGTGTGCAGTGTGGAAACCAGACCTTCTGCTCCGTACAACTCTACGTGTAAGTCCGGTTGGGTTTCTAAAGATTAAGAACCCTTCCCAGTGGACCCTGAAGAAACCCTGTGGAAGACAGAAGGTTGGAGAGCCACCCCACCCGTGACTACCCTAGTACCCACATTCCCTACACCAGGGAAG
The DNA here is from genome assembly GCF_964263255.1 of Lissotriton vulgaris. Classification (NCBI taxonomy): domain Eukaryota; kingdom Metazoa; phylum Chordata; class Amphibia; order Caudata; family Salamandridae; genus Lissotriton; species Lissotriton vulgaris. The sequence goes on along the minus strand of NC_141693.1, from coordinate 482,302,576 downwards.
CCAGGTTCATTTGTGTGAAGTGGTGTCAGAAACATCCGTCAAACCCAATGGAGGACTTCAGGAAAGTGCTGCTGTTGCAGAAGGAGAAAGTGTCCGGTGGAATCCAAATGTGGATTCTAGATGAGAGGTACCTGCAAGCAAAGAGGACAGAGTCTGTCACTCCGTTATGGCCAGGAGACTTGGAAGACAAATGCCCTCTCTTGTCGGGCTTTGCAGGATGGATGACAATGATCTTGACTTTTCAGCTCTGAGGACAAGGTGACTCTCAGAGGACCAGGAGCCATGCAGGAGCTGCGCCTCGAGTGCTAAAGGGTCGGTGTCCGGCGGGAGCACCAACAAGCCTTGGCAAATGCAGCCAACGCAGGAATCTAAGAAGGAGCAGCATCTGGACAAGCAAGGTCCTGGGGACACATCAAGAGCAAGGGAGTCAGGCTAGTCTCTAGGCTTCCAACTGGTTAAATTCCGTATGTGAGATCCATGATTTATGAAGATATTCATTTTATGACATCATTACAGTGCATATGTGCTGAAATGGTAGCATTGTTATTAACATTATTTATATTGTTTTTGTCATTTATGGTTATCTGCAGTACCATAGTTCTCTCAAATTCACAAATCATGCTCCTAAGGCATGCTCTGTAGTTCATAGTCATGTCTTTGATAATTGATGGGCATGGCTTTGCTGGATTCGATAATCCAGGCCTGTGCAGTAACCATAATTTGCAAGACCAGATGTTTTGGATTTGCAACTTTCTGTACTTGATACCATTTGGCAATTCACTGTACACCAACTTCTAAATGCACTGTACCTGTTGAAGGCATGTGGTATGCCACAGAGGTCATACCATTTTTTAAGAGTTCATCAAGACCTCTGAATAGTCAAAGAATGGTAGACATTTACAGAGAAGATCTAGATAAGGACAGGAGGAGGTGAAGGGAAAAAGATAAGGAGTCAAAACATAGAAAAAAGAGAAGAAAACAAAGAGTAATCACTACATACAGTGAGTACTCCGCGGAGTGCAGAAAACTCAGTGAACGTAGCGGAGTTCCCTGCCGAGGCCTACTTCCATCCAGCTTTTCCTACAGCATGCCACCTCACTAGTATTTGAGTTCCTCTCTGAATTTTCAGTTATTGCATCTGGAAATATATCTCACTATAACAACTATGTGCCTAAAACAAGTCAGACCTTTTTACTTTGCCAGTGCTTGTTAAGAGTATCAGATAAATGACAAACAATGAAGGAATAAATAGAATTGAAAATGTTTAATTCCGAGTCCCATACTTTCAGAATTTAAACATCACTAAGGCCTTTGAAAGAGTCTTTGGAGTATCTCAAATACTCATGTTCTCACCTTCACAACTTTTATTTCCGCAGTCTCTCACTGTTAGACACGCCTTTCCCCCCCAAGATTCTTTATGAAATCCTTCATCTGCATATAGCACACCTCATGTCGTTCTGCTTCATACATTCTTGTTAGTCTCTCATTCAGCACATACTTCTTTGCACCTCCTGTCCTCCACACACAAACACATCAATTCACCTTCAAGTATTGCGTGGTCTTAACTTCGCCCTGTCAATATTACAACAACTTTGTACCTTTTTAACACACTTTTGCATAGAATAAGAATTACATTTGGCACCCAAGATTAGGGGATAGTATGTAGCTTTATGTTTAGAGCGGTCGACCTCGAAGCTGGGGTACCGGGTTCGAGTCTCGGCAACAACGCTCAACATCCTATGATTCTGGGCAAATCACTTAATCTTCCCATGCCTAACAAAAAAATTAATATCAATCGGTAAAGAAACTTGTGCTCAAGTAAAGAGCTTTGATACCCAATGTCTTAAGTCTAGTTCGCGCTATAAAAAACTCAACAACAAAAACATTGCTCTGTGCAATTTGCAGAGGGGCAAAACTGGTTCAACTTGTATTCTGAGCCTCTTTGTGACAGACTTAAAAGGCACTGTGAGAAACTTGCATTGCCTTCAGACACCCCTCCGGAGCTCTAAATCATGGCTTGCTACAAAGACACACCCACTGGATTGGAGTGGGTAGGCTGGATTGTAGTAGATTGGGGTGGAGTGGGATAGAGTGGTGTGAAGTGGAGTAGACTGGGGTGGAGGGGTAGAGTAGAGTGAGGTAGATTGGGTGGATTATGGTAAGGTAGATTGGAGTGAAGTGGGGTAGATCTGAGTGAAGTAGAATTGAGTAGATTGAAATGGAGTTCAATAGAGTGATGTAGGGTAGATGGGGCAGATTAGAGTGGGACAGATTGAAATGGGTACATTTGAGTATTGTAGTTTGAGGTGGCATGGGGTTGGGTAGATTGGGGTGGAGTGGGTTAGATTGGACTGGAGTGGCGTAGATTTGGGTGGTACATGATAGATTTGAGGGAAGTGGTACATTCGGTAGAGTGGAATGTAGAGTGGTAGATCAGGATGGACTGAGATAGATTGGGTGGACTGGAGTGGGCTAGATTGGGGTAGAGTGGACTGGATTTGGATAGATTAGAGTGAAGTCGAGATTGGAGTGGAGTGAGGAGATTGGGGAAGAGTGGAGTGTAGTCTGGTAGATTACAGTAAAGTGAGGGAGATCAGAGTGGATTACAGTAGATTGGAATGGAGTGGGTTGGACTGAAGAGGGATGATTTGTGTGGGGTGGGGTAGAGTGGGAAGGGGTGGAGTGGAATACTTGGGGTAGATTGGAGTAGGATAGATTGGGGTGGGGTATATTGGGGTGGAGTGGGTAGTGTGAGTAGATTGGAGTGGATTCGGATAAAGTTGTGTAGGGTAGATTAGGATGGGGTGGAGTAGATTAGAGTGGGCAGATTGCATGGGGTAAATTTGAGTAATGTAGTTTGAGGTGGAGTGGGTTCGATTGGACTGGAGTGGGGTATATTTGGGTGACGTGATAGATTTGAGTGAGGTGGATTGGGGTAGATTATGTAGAGTGGAATGGAGTGTGGTAGATGGGTTGGAGTGGGATAGATTGGGTCGACTGGATTGGGGTAGAGTGGAGTTGAGTTGAATAGATAGGAGTGGAGTTGAGTTTGGAGTGGAGTTAAATGAGATAGATTAGGGAAGACTGGAGTGTAGTCTGGTAGATTAGTGTGGAATGGGATAGATTAGGGTGGTTTACAGTTGGGTAGACTCAAGTGAGGTAGACTGAAGAGGGATGATTTGAGTGGGGGGAGAAGAGTGGGGTAGTGCAAATTTCAGGGGTAGAGTGGACTATATTGAGTTGGGTAGATGGTAGACTGGCTAGGGTAGATTGGGGTGGAGTGCGGTAAATTGGATTGGGGTGGAGAGGGTTAGATTGAGGTCGAGTGAGCTAGATTGGATCGTAGTGGAGTGGATTGGATTAGAGTGAAGTAGATTGAAGTGAGGTGGAGTGGGGTAGAGTGGATTGCATTAAGTGGTGTGGAGGGGCATAGAATGGACTGGATTGGCGTGCTGTGTTGTGTCATGGAGTGGAAGGGTATTGAGTGGAACAGAATTGCGTATAGTGCATGGTGTGGTACCACACTTCTATTACAGACAACACGTTTTCACTTGAAATGACCATTACATTTGCACCGAAATACAGTTTTACTGCACATAAACGAAAATGTGTGCAAATGTCATCACCTAGTCTATTGATGAAGAGAGATTTGACCTGTCTCTTTGAATGCACACCAAATGTGACAAGATCGAAACAAGATTTAAAGGCAAGTTTTCAGAAAGCAAGTTTGGGGAAGTATACAGTAAACAAGGTCTGGGCAACACGGATGGACAAACTAAAGATCGACAGCCCAAAGCTAATAAAGTCAGCAAATGGAAAGCCAGAACATGTGAGTTACAAACCACAAAGCCAATGGTAAGTAACGGCATTGCTAGGTCAATTTACTGAGTGTCCCCAAGATGTCTTTAGAAAACCAGACAGCTGTGCTGTCTTCGACCTAACAAACAAAATAATATAACCAACATAAATGTGAAGGACATTTGGTAAACTTTTTTTACCTACTCCCTTTTTACAATCAAATGAATACATGAGCTTAAAACTCCAAGAAAACGTGTATTCCTAAATTATGTTTTAATGTCACTGAGTAAATAAAATGTGCAGCGTTTTTTCTTCATGGTAATGGTGTTGTGTGTTAAGAGCTGAGGACACCTATCAGTAACTTCCGTACACGTGCCAATAGCGGCCTTGGGCAGCTGGCGTCTTTTTTCCCACAACACAAACGCGGGCATTAAAATATTCTGTCTGGAAAGAGATGATTTCCTTAGATAAATGATTTTGCCGTCCCTGGCAATTATCCTGTTATGCCAGGTTTTGGGCCTTGGTCTGTGTCCTGCTTCTTGAAGGATATGGATACATTGCACAGCCACTTGTACCAATATGAAGGATGGAGGAAGAGGAAACACTACCATGAAATGGTTAGTGCTGGGGTCTTTATGAAATGGTAGGTGCTGAAGTGGGCGGAGCTTTGAGGACGCTGCCCTAGCCGGCAGGGGCCTTGCAATTAGCATTTCTGGAACTAATACCTGCTGGTTAACTCCTCTGGAGCCCGGTGTAGCTTAATGCTCCCACAGATCTATGCACGTGGAGCCAGGCAGCAACTGCCAACCTCGGAGCCAGGTGCATAACACAGGGCCCCACAGCCGAGCCCTCGCGGTGCAGGGGGGCCTCAAGTTCCAGGCCCCCCTCAGCATATAGTACTCTGGCCGGAGAGCTCCAGATTTAGTCCAGAGGGGTCCCTCCACGTACCTTGCAGGGGGGGTGGGGCTCAAGTTTCGTTACACCAGTGCTCACCCTGTGTTTCAGTGCTGAGTGAAACTCACGCGCCAGGAATGCAAGACACAATCCCCACACACAGGTGTTCAGGTCTGTGGCCTGCACTGTGTCCCAACGTCTGACTGACCGGTTTCACCTGTTGTGAGCTCTGCCCTGTGAGCCCTGGAAGATGTCAACACTACCTCTGAAGAGTGTGGGAAGCAAGGAAGCCTCCATTTTCATTGACGCCATAGGCTCGTTTTAATCTCCCTTAGCTGCTGAGAGGCGTTTCTCTCGTCAGAGCTCTGTTTTTCAACGTTTGGGGCAGTTTGAATTTAAACCTTCATAAATTATTTTCTTTAAAAGATGTGCAGCCCAAATTTGCGCCTTTTTCTGCATATGTTTGGGATTCTATAGGTACACAAGCGTTATAGGTCTCCTTTGAGAGAACTGAGAAAATAGGCAACATATACCTTTTTTTGGGGGTGGAAAAATGGGAAATAAGTGTTGGGCAAGAAAGTGTATGGTTTTATTTTAACTTAAAATGGCGTTATGAAAAGGTTTGCTGTGCTACTATCACATCTCACAAGCTTTCAGTAACGTGCCTGTTGTTGAACAAAAAAAATCTCCCCAGTTTCCCTTTTTTTTAAGTACTAATCCATTTTCCCCATGTTTTTGTAGTTTCAGTCTTCCTGCTGTGTGTGTGTTAGAAACATGTGTGAACCTTGAAAGCTATAGGTTTGTGTAAAGTAGACCAAATTCAAAATTCAGCAAGGAGTCATTTCTGTAGATTGCTCATGGTTTTCTCAAATAAAAAAATCCTTGAAATAAAAAAAGAATGTAAATATAGCTTACAACAATCCTCTGTAATTTGTTTGTGCCAGAGATATGTTAAAAAAAAAAATCCATTCGAGTGTGTCCGTCAGACCCTTCTGGTTGCAGGAATATCTGGTATTTGTTGGCTGTCTAAAAGCACGTGATGCCCTGAGCCAAAAACTGAACTGCAGCTTATGGTTTTCATTGTTGACCGACAAAGCAGCAATTCATATGGTAAAATCTAATGAATGAAAAATGGGTCTCAAGCAAAGAAATGTGTTTTTGAAAGGCACTCTAAATATTGAGTTTAGTAATAGTGGTTACTTGTTCTACTCTGTATTTGGGTTACCCACACTGTCTGGAGATTCAGAGGGCATGTTGCAGATTGTGTTCTTTCTTATTCTGTGGCTTCTTTTAGCAAGTCAAAAATGGAGAGAAGTTCAGTTGATAATAACGTATGTTCTACTATTCTGTGTTCCTGGACCTCTCCTGATTAAAAAAAGTGCTCCTCTTGCGTGGGTGGGCATATCCACTTGAATATGACATCCTCCATATTAAAAAGGTTAAGGTATATTTTTACCTAGGGCAAGACTACTACAGGGTATATGTGTAGCTCCTTAAAGGACGGTGTGACGTTTCTAAATATCTTTGGGTATTGTGCACAAGTTCTGTATATAATATTCAGGGTTGACTAGACGGTTTGTGACATATCTTAGGTTACCTAAAGCTATAGAGATGGTTTGTTCATGCTTTCACACTAGGTTATCTAAGGAGAAGGAAGTGGGTAACAGACTCTGGCTTCTCAACTCACATGGTTCTGCGTCACATAAGGTTTCAGCAATCTTCAGTGCAAAGCACTGTCACACACGGAGCACAACGAAGAGCTGGAAACCCTTGCATAAAGTATGTTTGCAGCTTGTGCCTGACTGTTCTGTTCTGTTGGAGACCATTTAAGCTTGTAATACCCCTCAGAATGGGCTAGCCGGCTGCAGGCGACTCTGGTTTTGCTGTGGGGCAAGGTAGTGGTGACTGCTCTGTGAAGGGTGAGAGGATGCAGCGCCTGAGCTTTCCCGTCGACTTTCACCTTTGAGGCTCCATTACCTCATTTTTATCAAAATCACTCGATTGAAATTATTTCAACGTTGCAGCCAGTTTTTGTTCTATTTCTTAATCTTGTGCAGTTTTCAGATCGATTTGACAGTTGTAGATTATTCCAGAAAGTAGGCCAAGTACTTAAAAGCGTATAAAATAATTAAGTCTCATTAGAAGGCTGTGTGTTAATCTAGGTCATGGGTGTCTTACAGTGCTTAATTTGTAAAAAGTAAAATAAGTGCCAGGGCCCTTCGGAAGGTCATTGCAGCCTGCACCTTGCCTTACCTCTGTCCGCGCTGCCAATGACAGTACTCGCATAACACCTAACCATCACACTCCTGCACGTGGGACAATTCAGACTATTTCAGGCCACACAAAGCAATAATAATGGCGTGAGAAGCTGCAAATTATTTATTTTCAATGCTATTTGACTTATAAACAGGGTTGTTGTGCACGTCTCAGATAGTACCACCATGTGGTGGACTGTTACTAGAGCCGGTCCTGACAATTAAGTGCTGGTTGCGAGCACCGGAAACCACCGGCTCACATTAAGCACTGGTGTCCTATTAAGGTCCTGCAGGGCCAAATCAATTCTAGATTTTCAGACTAAATAAATTCAGTTTAGAATAACTGTACATATTTATTCATGTGGCTGGCCTAAAATGCTGCCTTTTATTCTGCCCTCCTGAACCCCGATCTAAGTTACTGTGTTGAGATGCATCAGATACATTTTTTCATGCAGTAAAGCAGAGTTGGATTGGTCGAAATCTTGAAGAGGGTGCCGCAAGACTTTGAAACAATGTTCTGCTCCACTGGCAACCAGTGGAGTTTAGGATTGTGCTATTTAGTTATGCAATTTAATCTAGTGCATGCATTACCCGAAGGCGTTTGAACTCCACATAAGTGTAAAACATTGCGCTTTCCACAAACAATGCTGCATGCAGTTTCAAAAGCAGCATACAAGTGAATAGTTTAACAGACGTCATACAAGTAGAAGAAAATAAATTAGAGAGCTGGATAAGCATAATAAACAAGGACTGGTCCATCTTGTTTTTAATTAAAAAAAACCTTCAGTGTCTCTAGGGCATTTGTCCAAGAAAATGGAGTGTAATATGGAGTGATTATGATAGATAGACTAGATGATGTGGAGTTGTGTCTTAAGCGACGGAGAACAGGAGTATAGAAAAGTCCTGCAGCCAGGAGCCGATCCAGCCAGGATGTGTGCGCTGTCTGGCAGAGACTGTCTAGTGATGAAAAGAATTAAGCGGACTCAAGTTGGAAGTATCAGTGAGGGGCTTTCAATTCAGCCTTGAATAAAGACAGTGAGGTAGTGGCTCCTAGATACAAGGGCAAGGAGTTCCAAACTCTGGTAGCACTATCCTGAAAGGACTGTGCCATTTTGTGTTCCTTATAGAAATTGTGGTTTCAGGAAGTAGTGTCAGCACTACGTGAAGGTCTGACCCACCCAAATTGTTTTGCTTAGCTTCCAGGTACCATGGAATAAGGAGGTGGTAGGTCCTTGTGAGTGATATTAGCCTGTTTTTTGTTTTGTTTTTGACAAATCTCTTAATGCAGTATGAAGCCATCTTGGTTTTAGCAGTACTGGTGGAATGTATTCATGTCTTTTGATGCCAGAAGCAAACTGTGCTGCAACATCAAGCACTGCTTAGAGAAGAGTTTGTCGCAGTTTGGGAAGGCCCGTTTGGTGAGAGATGCAGTACTCAATTCATGGCAGCACCAGTGATTAGGAAATGTACAGTAGTCCCTAATTCTCCAAGCAATTGGGGGAAACGCATCCACAAATTAATGTAGAGGAAAAGGCTCACAATCCCTTAGATACCATAACCTCACTTGTAATAACTCACAGTGTTAGAGGAAATAAAATCAAAAACAATTAAAACGGTATATAGAAAATTGTACAATTTATTCAAATGATTTATACATTCATAAAAAATACTCTCTTGTGCCATATAAAACAATTAAAAATGTGTAAATACACATGAAGAATAAAAAAGAAAGATCATGAACAAAACTTTGTTTATGATCTTTCTTTTTTGTTCTTCATGTGCATTTACACATTTTTAATTGTTTTATATGGCACAAGAAAGTATTTTTTATGAATGTATAAATCATTTGAATAAATTGTACATTTTTCTATATACCGTTTTAATTGTTTTTGATTTTATTTCCTCTAACACTGTGAGTTATTACATATGTGGTTATGGTATCTAAGGGATTGTGAGCCTTTTCCTCTACATTAATTTGTGGATGTGTTTCCCCCAATTGCTTGGAGAATTAGGGACTACTGTACATTTCCTTTTCATTACTCCTTGTCCCCTATTGGATTCATAAGGAGACCTCCCTACTTTTGTATATTTAGCACCAGTGATTAGGCAATTGTTTTGAGATCTTCCTGAGGGTTGAAGCTGAAAGTCCCCGGGGAATTCTCAGTTGCAAGCACAGGTTTCTCCCAATGGTGTTGATATGTATCTGGAGGTTAAATCTTTTGCCAGGAATGACACTTAGAGATTTGGCGCAGGATTGCAGTCTGGGAAGCTAATTAAGTCCATTGGTTGTACTGATAGTAGAGACTTCGAAAAGTAGATCAAAAGTAATTCCATTTAGAGGAATTGATTTTTAAGTGATGAATGGTCATCCAGTCTTGAGCAACTTTTATAATATGCACTAGGTGTGGAACATCTTTGGGAACGGAGAACTGTGCAATTGGGACGTAAATGATAAAGGTCTCTAGAGTTCTTTAATATGCTTCCTTGTGGTTCTATGTACAAATGAAAGAGGGCAGGCGCTTAGACGGAACCCTCTTGAGTCTGGGCAACCAGTTTTCAGGACAGGAGTAGTGGTCCATAAAACATAAGTATGGTAACTCTAAGCATTAAAATCTGCATGTTCTCCCCCCCCCCCCCAATTTAGGAATATCCTACTGTTGCTATAAATAGCACCTACTACTACCACAAACTCAGAGTTGGGGCTTTAGTGTTGAAATGCGTATTGTGCTTTCAAAATGTCAGTTTTTTAGTATTACATAATCATACTACGCTTAGTGCCAGAAATACATTACAGTGCAGCAGTCAGGATTAAATAAAGTAAAAATATGATGGATTCCCCTTATAGAGTGGCATATCAACTGTCCATACTATTAATATTAGCCGTTTAGACCACTACAATGTGAGTTAACTGGATCATTTTTTTTTTTTTTTTTTTTTTTTTGGTGTAAGAGGTTTATTTGCACTTAATAGATATGATAACACCATACATTTGCTTCGCCTACAACCATCAATGGCCGGCTGTTTGCATGTGTGCCCGAGTGGGCTCGCTGGGTAGTAAAACAACAATGAAAAGCAAAACACACAGCCCATCAGCCGACATCCCGAGGACCGGCGGCGTATTGTAATGCAAGCATAGTGGTAGTTTCCAGTGCTAAGATCATTCGTCACAATGCCAGTGTTCTTACTTTTTTGATATAATTTTCTCCCAACTGTATTCAAAATTAACTGTCCATTAACTGAACTCAGTAGTGTCTATTGGTATTAAAAATTCTGTGTCACAGCATCCTCCCTCCCGATCTGTACCACGCTTTGTGTACATTAGTATAACCCCCTTGTTGCATGACAAACACATCACCATTATAAGAACATGGATCAGGAACCTAGGCATAACATTCTGTAAAGTGTAATTATGTTAAAGCTACATAAAGCTATAAAGTACATACTACACCCCTTCGCATTTCAGTCCTAGTTGTCATCATTTACTTCTCGTTCTGCCTCGTGCTGCGTTACATATTCCCTATAGTATTCCCAATAGTCCCTGGGCCTAGAACTGGCTGGGAGTTCTTCTTCATATGTGATCAGCGTATCGTGGCAGTATGCCATGTCCTCCAACCAGCTTTTAAGTGCTGGGCTTCTTCTACTATTCCAGTGCAGGGACACCCTTCGTTTGGCCAACAATAGCGCTACTGCGCAGAACTTACGTTTCCGTGCCCTGAGCTGCGGCTCGATACCTAAGAGGCAAATCCTAGCTTCACATAGCAGGGAGGTACCCAACATCTCATTCAATGTTTGTATTACTTGCTCCCAGTAGCCCGCCACTTTACGACAATGCCACGCGAGGTGCATGAAATCTGCCCCCTCCTGTTTACACCGTTTGCACCTTGAGTCTTCCTGCAACCCATACCTAAATAGTTTGTGAGGGGTGTAGTACACTTGATGTAGATATTTGTAATGTATTAGCCGCAAGTTTCCATTCGGTGTCAGCAGGTTGGTCAGCATACAAGCAGATGCCCATTCTTCCTCAGTGAGTGGTGTTATTAGGCCCTCACTCCACCTCTGCCGTGCTTTATCAGTTCCCCCACCTATCGCTCCCTGTAGGCTCGTGTATAGTTTGGACACTAGGTGTGATGCCGTGGGTGTGGTGAGCAGGAGTTGTAGGGGCGCTAGCGACGTCGGTTCCTCTGGGTGTGTTGAGTAATGTTCCTGTAGGGCCCTCTGCAGTCTATAGTAGTTAAACTTGAATAGTAGGGACGGGTTACTTATGTATTGTAGTGCATCCAACGGTTGGAATACCCCGTTCTGGTATAGGTCACCCATTTTGTCTATACCTGCCCATTTCAACAGATTCATGCCTGCTTGTTCGTGTGTAACTGAAATATGTGGGTGGTGGGCCAGCGGAAGAGCCGGAGCGTACAGCGGGAGAGCGTTAGCTGCCTTGCCCATCAGCCTCCATGCCTCCGTTGTGGCGTCCACAGTGTTTATATCTCGTGCGTGCAGTCTGGGGCGTTTGTGTAATAATATGTTTGCTAGTGGTATCGGTTGTGTGTCTCCTTCCTCCACCGCAACATGTGTGAGGAAGGGAACCTCGTGGTGCCAGTAATGCGCAAATTGCGCCTGGGCGCATAAGTAGTACAGGTTAAAGTCAGGCACCTTGAAGCCCCCTTTCGCATATGGGAGTGTCATTGTGTGCAATTCCATTCGAGCTTGCTTCCCGGCCCAGAGCAGACTAATTACCAAGGCGTTTATGTGTCGAAATACTGCCGCTGGCGGCTTAATTGGGATATTATTGAAAAGGTATAGAAACTTGGGCAGGAGCACCATTTTCACTATGGCAGCCCGGTCCGCTAGGGATAGCGGGAGTTTGTTCCAACGCTTTACTTTATCCTCCAGGGACGCGATTGCTCGCCCATAGTTCGTGCGAATTACTATCTCCGGGTCCCTGTGAAACCAGACTCCCAGGTACTTGGTAGGGTCATCCTGCCATTCGAGCGGGTAATCTAGGGGCGTAGGTCGCGTGCTGTCAGTTAGTGCTATGATAAGTGATTTGTCCCAGTTTATTTGTAAGCCTGAGTGGGTCCCGAACTTAATGTACTCCCTCAGTAGCGGATTCAGGTTGAGCGCCGGCTCTTTGACATAGAGCACCATGTCATCGGCGTACAGCGATATGTGAATGGGGCGTGATGGCATCTGTATGGCCGAGTAGTGATGGTGCTGCCTAATTTTACAGGCCAAAGGTTCCAGAACCAGCGCAAAAAGCATTGGTGATAGCGGGCAGCCCTGCCTAGTGCCTCTGCATATCTGAATTGTCTCCGAGGTATGCCTATTTATGCGGATTCTTGCCGAAAGGTTGGTGTATAACATTGATATCCACCCAAGGAACATCAGGGGGAACCCCATGCGTACCAGAATTGCCTGAATGAAAGACCAGCCTATGGTGTCAAACGCCTTGGCAGCGTCAAGAAGCACTGCTACTGCTTTCGTGTCGGGGGACAAGTAGTGTGCCAGGGCGAATAGGGTGCGAGTGTTGTGTGTTGTGGCTCTGTCAGGAATAAACCCAGATTGGTCCGGCCTGATTAAGAGGGGCATAAGTGGTTTAAGTCTTTCGGCAAGTAGACTGGCGATTATTTTAGTGTCTACATTCAGTAAGGACAGAGGGCGGTACGAGTCGCATTTGTCTACGTCCTTACCCGGCTTTAGGAGAGCTATAAGCAAGGCCTCCCTCATGGATGCAGGGAGCGTCTGGGCCTCATGTGATGCGCCATACAGTCTCACCAAATGGGGAGCGAGCAGATCCACAAATTCCTTGTAGAATTCTGACACGTAGCCGTCTGGGCCTGGCGCTTTGTTGTTCGGCAGCCGCTTGATAGTGTCTGTTACCTCTTCCACCGTCACGGGCCGCGCTAAGTAGGCCCTGTGGCCATCGGACAACCATGCCAATTCCACATCCTCCATGTATGCCAGTAACTCTGTGTGTGTGGGCGAGGGTCGCGCCGCATACAGGGCGCTGTAATGTGCCATAAATTCCCTTATTATCTCCTTGATACCAGTCGCCTTTTCCCCCGTGACCCTGCTGATGGCCGTTATATTTTGAGGGGCCCGCCCCGAACAGATCTTGTCTGCTAGTGCCTTGCCTGGTCGGCCTCCCTCTCCGTAGCGCCTGGCCGTGGCCCTTTTTGCGGCATATCTGAGTTCGTCAGATGCGAACTGTCTGTGTTCAGTCAGAAGTGTTTGTATGTTTCCCAGTACCGCAGTGTCTCCTGTGTGTGTGTACATGCGCTCCAGCTCTTGTATCGCCTCTTCGCGAGTTCTAAGTTGTTGTCTGATGTCCTTAAGTATGCCTGAGGACGTGCTGATGCATACCCCCCTGATTGTGGCCTTGAAGGCCTCCCACAGCAGACTTGGGTCGTCCGTTGTCGGGCCATTTATTTCAAAGTAGTCTACAATCGCTGCGCGTATAGTGGTGGTGTACAGTGGATCCTTCATGGCCGCCGCATTAAAGCGCCAAGTGAATGGCGGTGGCTCGTACTGCGGAATCTCAATCTTCAGCAGAACTGGGTTGTGATCTGACAGTGTCCTGGGTGGGTGTGAAACGTGTTTGACCCAAGATAGCATTTCTCGTGTGCCCAGCCAGTAGTCTAGTCGTGCCCAACTATTGTTTGCTGCATTAATGTGAGTCGCTGCCGTGATCCCCGGGTTGCCATCCCTCCAAATGTCAGTCAGTTGAAGGTCCACCATCGCCTCCCCCAGCATATGACGTGCATTACCATGGTGTTCCGTGGTGTGTGCAGCTCTGTCTAAGTGGTCCTGTAGCGTTACATTGAAATCGCCCCCCCACAGCACATGCTCTACATTTTTATCTGAAAGTTTCTGCCATTGGCGTCTGTAGAACCCAGGGTCATCCACGTTGGGACCGTAAGTGTTCAGTAGTAGGATCTTCTGTCCTCTAAGTTTCCCCTCCACCATTACACTCCTACCCTCCGAATCCCTGTCCACACTTGTGATTTCGAAGTGAGTCCCTTTACGTATGAGGATACTGACTCCTCTGGAGTAAGTGGAGTAGTTCGAGCTTGTTACCGATTCTGCCCACCTGTTTCCCAGGGTAGGTGCGTGTGTGGGGCTCATATGTGTTTCCTGCAAGAACACTAAATCTACATGTAACCTGTCTAGATAGGCAAACATTTGTCTGATCTTCTTCGGGGTGCCCAGCCCCCTGACATTCCATGTGAGTAGAGCTAATTCTTTAACTCTTGACATTTGTACCCGTGCCCATCAGATCATATCGCCTTAAGTGTGACTGCCGTGCACGGCAGTGAGTGGACAGTACACAGTGGATCTCATGATGCATGCCGCCCGCCCGGTTAGGGAAACAGAGGTTTGAACCTGTGTGTTCTGGTACGGTCAAGGAGTTCGCCATGCTTCTCAGACACAGAGTTAGTGATTCGGACATTCCCTTTCCCCCCTCTAACCCCCCACCCACTTCAGCCCCCAAACTTTGCCAAAGCCATCCCGTAACAAACATAACTTTCTTTCGAAAACTCAGTGTGGGGCGCACCCTCTTGGGGGTGTCGCCAGGTACACACAACTCCATCCACGTGGTGGACGTGGGCAGACGCCTCTAACGGCTGCAATGACGTGTGTAATTTCTTTCACCCATTTTCCCCTCACCCGCCATTCGAGGGAGAGGTGCGGCTTCCGGTAACAGTAAGCCGTGTGTGTTGCCGTTTCCCAGTGTCGCTCGTCATCATAAGTTCGAGGCAGTGTTGGTAATAGCATCCGGCTCAAAGGCCTGCTAGAGTTCGCGGCCCCAATAACATAGTCATTGCCAATGCGGCCACGTGGACCACCGCCCATTCAGTGTTGCAGTACGTTCATCAGTGCTCACCAGCCTTGTACATACTCACTGTGTGGTAGTCTGTCTCGGGGTCTCCTGTCCGGATAACTAGTTCGCAGGCCTTTTAGTTCCACTTATGTCGGGCAAGAACCCCAGAGCGGGTCGACGCTGGCCGCCCCAATATACCTGATGTCCAACGCATTCTTTCGCCTGCACCGGGGTGCATCCAGGTATCCTGCTCGTTGTTCCTGTTATTCCACATCGCTGGTCGATTCCGCCCTGTTCTGTTCTTTCCGTCGTTTCCCTTGCTGCTTGACAAAATCATAAGCCGCCTGCACTGATGTCAAAATAACCGGCTTGCTCAAGTTTGTGATTTTTAGTTTAGCAGGGTACAGCATCGCGTACTCCAGTCCCAGGTCGCGTAGCTTCTTCTTGATCGGTGCGAACTCTTTCCGCGCCTGCTGTACCGCCATGGTATGGTCGGGGTAAAACTCCAGAGTGTTCCCCTGATGTGTGATCTTACCCATTTCCCTGGCGAGTCGAAGGACTACGTCCCTGTCCCTGTAGTTGAGTGTTCGTGCTATGATCATTCTTGGGGTAGCTCCCGGTTTCGGAACAGGTGCCAGGGAGCGATGGGCTCTCTCAATCAGGAACACCGGTGATAATTTGTCCGCGCCAAATATTTCTTTCAAGAGTGATTCGATATAGGTTTCCATCCTTCCAGTGTTGGTGGATTCCGGCAGGCCTGAGATTCGGAGGTTGTTCCGCCTGGACCTCGCTTCCTGGTCCTCCACCTTCGCTCGCAATATCTCCACCGTTTTCTCCAGCCCCTCGTATTTCTTCGCTGCGGTTTTATTCTCATCCTCCATGTCGGAGATCCGTTGTTCCGCCTCCACTAGCCGCCCGTCGTGTTGTTCTATTTTGGCCGCCATACTATCCACCCTCTGTACCACATTGTCAAGTTTACCGTTCATTTCTTGCAGGCTCTGCTGGATGGCGCGGAGCACTGATTCCATGGCTGACCCTTCTGCCAATTCCCCGTCGCCTTCAGCTTCAGGGGTGGTCGTCGCGTTTTTGGGCTGCTTCCGCGCTTCAAAGGGGAGCTTGGACTGTTGTTTGTCCGGCTTTCCCATGCTCCGCTGCCTGTGAGGCGAGGTGAGGTCTGTCGTGTGCGAGTCGCAGGTCGTCCGTGTACTTTGTCCCGCCGGTGTCTGGGCCCCCCACCTCGGGGTGCGTCTACTCATCGACCTGTGTGGTGGTCAGGAGCGCCGTTGAGGTCGCTGCCCAGTCGTGGGATGGGTAGGGATGGCGGTTGCTGCAGGTTCCCTCCGTGATCTCTGGGTGCTGGTCGGCTGTGGGGTGCTGCTCGTGCTGTCAGCGTCTCGCGGGGATCCCCATGTGTTCCCGTGCCTTCGGTGCCTGTCTCACCCTACCTGCGTGTGTTTAGCCGTTTTGCGCGTAATTCAGGCTGGGCAGCGGTCCGAGTCTAGCCGGAGCAATCCATCGGCAGGCGCACCACGTGTGTGTGCTTTCCGCTACCCGCTGGTGTGCCGCTGTGGTCCGTGGTCACTTTTCGCCTGCCCCGGGGGCGGGCATCGGTGCCGGTCCCGTGCGTTTCAGCGCCGCCGCCATCTTGGGTCTGCTGGAACGCACCGCTTGTTATTGCATTTTACGCCGTAGCTGCTCGTTATTGCGGCGCCGCAGCTCCGCTGTGCCCTCCACCTCGCCAGTCCTCCCCTTCACCTTCTTGTTATGACTCACGGTGGTAGGCAGGCGAAGATCTCAGTCAGTGCCGGCGAGGACTCGGAGCGGCCATTTTGAGCGAGCTCCGGGGGTTCTCCGCTTTTCCGCCGTTCACTCGCGGTGGGTCGGTCTGGTAGCTACCACCGCCGCACCAGCGCGTCGGCTACACCTTCCGACATCCGATTCTGCGTTGTGGTCGGGTGCATCGGCTGATGGGACGGGTGAAAGGGCCGGTAATGGTGCGTCCGCCCGGCGGAGCCGACAGTTCAGCCAGCCATCCCGCAGTGCGCCCTCTAGCGCCCCCTGAGTTAACTGGATCATCATCATGGCATAGTCAATTGGACAGTAGCAATCATGTGGGGTAGGAAAATAGGCCATATCCCATTGAGACAATACTTCAAATCGAGAACATTTGCCTGTATAGTCACAATCCACCTCTGAGGAAATGGAGGCAAGTGGTGAACTTGGGCACATTCTTGGAAAATTGTCGACTTCAGATACAACTGGGTGTAATATTATGCATAGGTTGTAACCTTTTTAGTGTTTGTCTAGGACCTTTGCTATGCGTTTATAGTATGTAACAGTTAGCAAAATATTCCTGTAATTTCTATAGTTAATTAGAAATGGATCTTTTTTCAGGATAAAAAAACAGGCACTTTTTCGCCCATTTGAAAGTCTTCCCTGTCAGTCAAAATTCATAAAGCAAAATCAGAACGGCGAAATTGCTATTTGCCGCTATAAAATTCTTTAGCGTTCATGCTGTCAAATTTAGCATTCTCAGCGTGTATTGAAAGCACGGTGTTGTATATTTCTGTTTCTTTTATATGACCATTCCGACACCTTTTCTTCTCTACACAATTTATGGAATAATAATTTTCTCAAAAGTCCTGATTCTCTAGTAGGGGATTTGTAAACTTCTTTAAGGAGTTTTCTGGTCATTTTGTTTATCACTGTGTTATAATATGATCCCTTTCTTTATGCAGTCCTTGGCAATGCTTTCGGAATGTAGTGTTTTATCTTTCTTCCACAAAGTTGATTTGTTGAAGCTTAGTTGATGCTCTCGAAGAACACTTTCGTTGATCAACACTGTGACTTAATCAGAGTTGCTTTGTTGAAGTAGTGTGAACTTGTGGTTCAATTTTGATTTCTTCTTTAGTTTTTGCATTGTTGAGTTGCCTGTCCTTTTATGGGCGCTTTTGCAAACAACCATTTGCCATGCAATTGGTCTTGCATTTCGAGAGTTTTGTAAATGAGAGACCTAATTGCATTGCAAATGTTTGTGTTTTTTGTCCCTGGGCACCTAAGAAAACGTCTGTCTTGTCACTTCAGCACCACCATTACCCAGCCAGCAGAAGTTTCTGGCTTGCTCGGAAAGCATGTATGCTTTAATGAAATAAACCATGTTGAACTTTATCCTTGCACCGTTTCTAAACCCCCTCCCCCACATACATTGCTATGTTGGGCCACTCGGGTGTCCCTGAAAAGTATTATGATGGAACAGTTATGAACAGCGCCCACCTACAAGACTGTGCCCCAGACACCACTCCATGGAATAGTATTGTGCCAAACGATGCAACTTCCAAGTACTGTCGCCCACTCTGGAGATTAGGAGTTCTGGTACTGATTCTTTTTTTGTTGTAAAACTATTGTCTTAGAATAAACAAGAAACAGGAGTAAACCTGTTAACCCATTTGAGACCGGGTAGTAATTGCAACAATAATACAGTGTCTCAACAGAAATATCACGTAGAAAGACAATTTAAGGCGAGGGTAAATCACATAGCACAGGGGAAAAGAACAAGGGAGACCAAATGATAGTACAAAGGTTGTTATTTACATTTAGAAGCACATAGGTACAACAAAATTGCAGTAACCATAACAACCAGATATATACTGGCAATGTGTAAGTGAGTGAAAGGCTCAGTGACACATGTGATTATAAAACAAAGTGAGACGTGCGAGGTGAAAGGTAATCAGTGCAGGTCAAGACCAAGCATTTACAATTCTAAACAAAAATTCGTTATTTGCAAGTGACCATTAGAATTCCGCAAATGGCGTTGCAGGGTCGACGGCGTTTCAACCTCTATTACTTGAGGTCATCATCAGGATGATGGGTACACGATTGGGTATGGTGCTCTATAGATTTAGGAAAAAGAGGAAAGGGAGATCAATAGGATTCAAACCCAAAGGCCAAGAAATTATTAGAAATTCAAGAAGCGGGAAAGGTGAAAGAAAGGGTACTACCTGTCATGTAAGTAGGTAGATTCCAAGCCTGGAATCCCAGTGGCAGCGTCTTAGGAGGTAATCAAGTTCCAAGAACTAATCTAAGAAGTAAAGAAAGGATACGCTCGGTCACAGACTAAGGAACTGTATGTGGTGGGGGAAGGAAGGGCGGGAAGATGAGAGGGCTGGAAGGAGGGTGGTGTGAGCAGGGGACAGGGTAGGAGGAGGAAGCAGGAAGAAGAAAGGGGAGAGTGGTGGTAGCCATGTGAACTTACCGATGGAAGGAGGTTCAACGTCTGTGATGAACAGTCAGCTGGGCAGAGAATTACCCTCTATAATGGAAGTGGAGACAAGAGTAAGGAGACCAGCGTAATTATAGTGGCATGGAATTAAGCTTGAATACGGTAGAGAGAGCGGCGTCTTTACCGTACTGGTGCAGGAATTGCTCAGAAAATAGGATTAAAAAACTCCAGGGGGGCAAGAGAGCCGGGACTAGTCGGGTTGTAACTCCTTGATGAAGCATTTAATGCCGGGGAAATATTTAAACGCCTCTGGGGAACGAGATAGCCGGGACGAGTCGGGCAGTACATCAGACGAATGAATCATCTCAGGAGTGTCGGCTTGGGTTTCCGGTTAAGGAGATCCCACGTGATTCATGAAAACACAACTAGACCGCAATGATACAGGTCCAGTGCCCCGTCTGGAAAAGGGTCACCTAATCAAGTAAGCGTGCACATATCGGAAGGCCCAAAGAATAGGGAAAAAAGGGGGGGGGGGAACACAGAATGAGGTGACATACCTTTCACCTCGCGCCGCCTCATGTTGTTTTATAATCACATGTGTCACTCACTTACACATTGCCAGTACCACATCTGGTTGTTATGGTTACTGCACTTTAGTTGTACCTTTGTGCTTCTATATGTAAATAACAACTTTTGTACTATCATTTGGTCTCCCTTGTTCTTTTCTCCTGTGCTATGTGATTTACCCTCGCCTTAAATTGTCTTTCTACGTGATATTCCTGTTGAGACACTGTATTATTGTTGTAAAACTATTGTCTGGCATAGTACCTATCACTCTAGCTCTCTAGCAAAGGTTCTGGAGATTTCCAGAAATGTTGGTTTCCGTCCTCTTCGTAGGTGGCAGTGCACCCCCATGCTCTATTTTAAATTGTTCTTCAGGCATTTTTAGGTCCAGCCTGGGCAGCGCATGTGCTGCTCTGCAAGGCATGCTGTATCGAGTTAGTTATTTGAAGCTCGGCCCACTCTCTGCCCATATTTTTCATTGGCTTGTCACGTCCTTTGCAAATCTTGGCTTCTGATTTCTTAATCGCCTTGTTAGTCCCTCCTTAGTATGCCTTGTCTTCATTTGATACCTCCCTTGGCGACTGGCCCTTTTATTTCTGTTGGGACATGGTATGTTTAATTACGTCTGTATGCACTATTTCCTTTAAAAGATTTTGCCCTACTGCAGGCAGGACGGGCTGTCCTTACCTTCATCGCGCCATGGCGCTTTTACTTTCCAAGCAGCCTGGACAATGGTGGCCGCTTCTGTGCAATGCCATAGGTCTCGCATTTACCAGAGTTTAAGCTATTGGCATTTACAATTCCAATAGCTCAAACTCTCATAAATACGAGACCTATGGCATTGCACAAATTCTTGTTGTAGATTTTAAGCAGATCAGTAACTATCTCATCTGGTGATTAGACCAATGCAGCCCTTGTAGCAGTTTGAAAGGACCTCTTAGTTACATGTTCGGATCCCAGCAGGTCCACTCAGCCTTTCAACCTCATGCTAAAGTAAGCAATTGGCACTAAGATCCGATACATACAGGGACTGCCCTGATTGATATATAACCACCTGTTCGTCTTTAACAGCTGTACCCACCTCTGAAGACAAATAAATTGAGAACTTCGGAGCGAAACTCAAGCTTATGACAAATCTTATAATCACGTTGAAACTAATTTCAAGTGTGCTGCAACCTTTCTGTTTTATATTTTAGTAGGCCCTCAATTCTTGAGGAGCCTATACACAACACTTTAAGTAGCCGGGTGCTTCGGTTTCTGTTGACTACCACATTGTTACACCAGATACTCATATTGCCGTCATTGTACCTACTTCTCTTCTCCAATGCACAAACTTGACGTGCATTGTATTTTTCAGACACCTCTTAATGTAGTACAGTGATACTTATGAGACATTTTTCTCGATTTTTGTTGTAGTTCCGGACGGAGGACTTCGTGAAAACATATTTCTTGCACTACTATGTTAAATAGCCTCTGACGAAGGATTTAGTACAACCCGAAATGCATTGGGATTTGTTTTGAATCGCTTTTGAATTGGTTTATGCAAATTTGAAATATGTGTTAAGCTCATCATTGCACTTTGCACCAATGAGGATACAAATTGTCAATGTGTAATATATATATTGCCACATTGGAACCTTGATGAATATAAGAGTGTTAAATTTAACTCTTACTAGACTTGTTTCTGAGTGTGTTTTCAAGGGATTTTTATTAATTGATAATCGTTGGATATTTGGAGAGACCTCAGTGTCTTCAGTTGTGCTTCACGCCGGTTTTGGGGTATCCCATACCTTTGTTTCATTCAGTAATAATAAAAGGGGTTCAGGGCTAAACCCTATAGCGGGAAGGCATGCTAAAAAGTAGCTAAAAATTGAATGCCATAGCTTCTATTGTTTATAAATTCATTTACATTGGTGTGCAGGTCCGTCCATTTATATAGTAATACTGCATTCAGACCTGCCACAGTAACCGATCAGCAGTCAAAGGGCATTAAACAAAAGCATAGGAACTGAGTACAATGGCGGTGGGGCCAACGAAAACGAACATGGGAGTAGGATCAAAGGTGTAGCTAAAATACAAAATATGCTGTAATTCTGATGCTGGTCTTTCACCTTCAGAGAACTTCATATAATCTAAGACACATCTCAAATAAACAAGCATTTGCAATGCAGTTGGTCTCACCTTTTAGACCTTATATGTATTTAACTATGCAGCACATACGCCTGGGTGCTGAAACATCTACTGTTCTTTAACATGGAGGAAAGTAAGGACCAAACTGTGTGACACGCCAGGTATGGGAACACATGGAGAGAAATATTGCCTTTCAGCTGGAAATGGTATAGTCCAAAGCCTCTGTTTTTTGTGTCGTTTTTTTTAAACTCGGTTTTATTAATAACCGGGCATAATTTCAAGCGCAAAGCCTTGTTTTAAATATAAAACCAGGGCCTTTGGTGGTCATATCACTGAAAATACAAGAATTAAAAAAAATATTATTGTCTATGGGTGATTGTGGAAGACCATTTCTATGGACTGGAATCTAGAGAATGCTAAAGTGATTCTGGTATTTTACTTACTTCTGCTGGTCATTTTCTATCAAGAAAGTTAAATAGAGGCAGTTGCCAGAAAAATGAAAAGAAGAAAGTCCCTCAGCAGAAAGCAATTCTGGTATTTTACTGACCTTTACTGGCTGGTCGTTTTCTATCAAGACCGTTAAATAGAGGCAGTTGAACAGAAAAAAGTCCCTAATCGGAAGCAGGTAAGTCCTAGGGCTGATCTCCAGAGTCCTCAAAGTACATATAAGTATATACTAAAGTATATACAAGAGGTCTTGACTGCTGGACCTAAAAAAGAATGCTGGTTAAACTAATCAGTGGGAACTGCACTCAGGGGTGTAGCTTGGTTAGTAAAACAGGGGAGGGGGTTTGAGCTTCAGATTTCCCAACAATAACAATGGTATATGTTAATTATTATATGAGAAGTAGTGCATGAGGAAGACTTAAGAGCTAATGAAAAGGGAAAGGAGTGCAGATTTTGAGGGGTACTTAAAACATGGTATGTTGTAAAAATACCCATGTTTTAACCTTTTCGACGCGTCGGACGGTCCCCAACTGTCCGACGTCACAGTGGGTGTGTGCGTTGGGCAGACGGGGGCCATTCGATCTGCCCAAGTGCACCCCGGCTGAATGTCCGCCGCAGTGAAGACCTTCAAAACAGAAGAGTGTGTGTATGTTTATGTCTGAGTATTTAAAAATCACAGGTAAAATAGGACAGACACCATACGATACCAGGCTAAGAAGCTCCTGCATCCTAAATAATACATTTATCAACAGGCCTGCATTACACGCAGTATAAATTAGGCTGTCAGAAAATGTGCAAATCATTTAGGTTTAAGATAAACAAAGGTGCTTCCAGAAATATGTTTTAGTAATACGCAGGTTGAATCTAGTGGGAAATTATTTATAACTGTCCATTAAAAGCACACACTCGGGGCGTGGCCAAGATGGCGGCGTGAGCAGACGTGCTTTGTCGGAGCTCCCGCCGCCGGCCGTTAACTACAGCATATTTTCTAGCGAAACGCCCTGAACCGAGCACTTCCCCGGCGGGCCTGAGGCCAGCATTGCTGCGGGGGGGTGCAGGACGGCTGTGCGGCCGGTTCCCGGCGCGGAACCCCGGCAGGACCCGGCCCGGCGACCTGGTGGCACTGACGGCCTGGAAGGAGCGCGGCGGGACAACGAGGCCGCGAGAGGCGGAGCCTGCACGCCAAGTCGAAGGTGCCTGTGCCCGGCGGCTGCTGAGACGGCGAGCCCGGCCCGCGCTGCTGAGCGCGAGGCTCCCGTGATCACCTGTCGGGGGCTTCTGCGGGCTCGCCACACTGACCTGCAGCTTATCGGAGTGCCTAGCTGGTGGTGGTCGACGACGGACCCGGCCTGGGTCGAGTGAGGGAACCCAGGACAAGGAGGTGAGGAGCGGGTGTGGAGGGGGCCCCCCACCCCCCCGGCCCAGCAGACCCCCTTTCACGTGGGGCCGCCGGGAGACAGCGGAGACCGGCTGGCACCCCCGCAGGCTCGTCCACTAGCAGCACAACACGGCGACAGTCTGGGACGATCGAGACCACGATCTGCCAGCGCAGGGCCTATCGGTGTGGCCCCCCGCGGCCACCGGTCCCCGCCTGCAGCACTGCCCCAATCCTTGGCTGCATCTACGCGCCTAGACATTCGCCGGGAGAGGTGGTGGCCTGTCGGCGCGGGGGGCGCGGAGAGGATCCACGGTGGCCCCGCACGTGGTGGGACAGCACGAGAACTCTCAACCTGCGCAGACGCTGGGGACACCCACACTGGTAGCCGAGCCCTCCCGACCACGGCCCCCACGGAGGCGAGCGGGCCCCCCTTGCTGCGAAGAGGCCCCTGCGACCATACTGAGCTCTCACCCTCTGGACAGTGCAACGCGGTGTACCGCGAGCGCCATCTTGGGCAGCTTCCCGCCCGGCCTGGCCGGCGCTTCCCGCCTCGTCCTCTGGACCCGGCGCCCCTGCGCCCATCACGCGGCCCCCACTGTGCCCTGCTGCGGATTCGTGGAACGGCGACACCACACTGCTCACCCGGGGTGACGAAAGGCTAGGAGGATCGCGGAGGTGCCACTCACATTGCACTGGTTGTCCCGGGGCCGGAGCGGTGCCCACAAGGCCTGAGGATCGATCTGCGGCCGGCAGAAGGAGATACCAGCGGACGCGGCTGGGGGCTCTGGGACGGGATGTCCGGCGGGAGGCCCAGGAAGGACCGCACCATTAAGGATCTCTTCACCCCCCCTACCATGGGGAAGCGGAATGGCCCCGCGGGGTCAAATCCCCGGGGAGACACGGACAAGCAGACGGTGGCCTCGTCGCCCCCTGGGGAAGCGGACCCCGAGGCTCCAGTCACGCGGTCCTTTCTGGAGTCCCTGTTCACTGGGCTGAGGGAGGACATCCACGCCCTAAAGAAGGAGCTCCAGGACGAGATCAAAGAGGTCCGCCGCGACACCGATGCCATAGGGGAGAGAGTGGCAGACCTGGAAACGAAGAGCGACACACGGGACGCCGAAATAGAGGCCCTAAGGCAGGAGCTGGCCCGCATCCATGACCAGCAGGTGGATCTCCAGACGCATGCCGAGGATCTGGAGAACCGCTCCCGGCGGCATAATATCAGGATCCGAGGAGTGAAACTGGCCCCGGACACGGAGGACCTCTTTCGGTTCACACAGGGTCTCTTCAACCACATCTTGGGCCGACAGGCGGACGCCCCCCTGCGACTAGACAGGGCCCATCGGACGGGCCCGCCGAGGGCCGACGCAACGCACCCGCCGGACATCCTGGTGTGCGTGCAGGACTTCAGGACAAAAGAGGAGATCCTGAGCAAGGCACGCCACATGGAGAGAATCACCTTCGGCGACCATTCACCGGCGCTTTACCAGGACCTGGCTGCACTTACCCTAGAGAAACGGCGCACCTTTCGGCCAGTAACGGCGGAACTGAGACAGCGCAACATTTCCTACAGCTGGGGGCACCCCTTCCGCCTGGTGTTTCGGCTTGGCAATGTTCTCCATCAGCCACGCACCCTCAGAGACGCCTGCCGCGTGCTGGGCCTGGAGGAGCCGGTGGTCGACGATGGGTCACCGGGAGAAAAGACTTCTAACGAGGCTGGCCCAGGTCGCTGGCAGCAGCAACGACGCAGACGCAGGCCGAGACGCCCCGCGGCAACTGAGATAGAGGAGGGGCAGAGGGCTGCGGTGGAGACAGTGGCGCAGGGCCTGGCGCCGGCAAACAATGGCTGACCGCTGGGAGAGCGACGCACTAGTTCCACAAGCCATGGTTGGTTCGGGCTAATCTAGTCCGGCGGCGGGGGCGCGTGCAGAGCGGTCCTTGGTCTTCCCTGATGGTGACTCTGTCTCTTCGTCTGTGGCGGAGTGCTTCGAGCGGGCCGACCTGCTTGCGACGCCACCACTGCCCCCATTCTACGGACTTACCTTACCACGGGTCCAGCGGCCATGTGCCTGGACCTGGGACAATGTTGGACCACATTTCTTTGCCAGTTGGGGAGAAGGGTTGGGTAGGGGGGCGGGCACGGGGAGTTGGATGGGAAGCGTTTGCACCGAGGGAGGGGGGGATCCAGGCGGGGAGGTTGCTCCGGTTGAGCAGGGACAGGGGGGGGCCGTCGGGGATGGGGGGGGAGTTGGGGGGAGAGGGGGGAGGGGCGGGGGGGCTCTCCTTGTCCAGGGGGTGCTGACATCACGGGAGGAGCCGACGGGGCTCCCGGCGCAGTAGCTTCCGCGACCCGCTGGCCTACAGTCACGGCCTCCGGGCGGATTTGGCGTCTTTCTCACTATCTCAGACATGCCTCGACACCTCACAGTGCTCACGCTTAATGTGCGGGGTCTCAACAGTCCGAACAAGCGCAGGGCGATACTATCCTGTCTTGAGCGCTCTAAGGCGGATATCTGCCTTCTTCAAGAAACACATCTTCTGCGCAGCGACCAGCATAGGCTCAAATCACGCGCTTTTCCATGGCAGTTCTTCTCCTCCTCCCTGAAGAAGGCGGCGGGGGTGGCGATCCTAGTGGCTAAATCCTTTGAGGGAAAGGTTCTCCAGAAAGAGGCCGAAATTAAAGGGCGGCTTCTGCTCTATAGCTTCCACATTGCAGGCCACACCTTGCTAGTGGGCTCTGTTTATGGCCCGAATGAGGGGCAGGAAAGGTTCTTACATACAGCTCTAGAGACCGCTACATCCACCACGCACACTCACTTGCTGCTGGGGGGGGACCTCAACATCGTATTTCATAATACGGCGGACACACACCCCCTAACCACTGCCTATACGTATTACTCGGCGGCACACAAAACATATGCGAGACTGGATTACTTTCTGGGCTCCTCTCAACTGGCGTTACAGGTCGAGGGAGTGGAGATACTGCCAGCCGCACTATCGGATCACTCCCCAGTGGTGGCGACGCTTCGGGTGGGAGCCATGCCAGCTCCACAACGCCACTGGAGGCTGCGAGACGGTCTCCTACAGCTGCCTGACACCCAGACCCGGCTCACGGCCGCGATTAGCCACTTTCTGGAACACAACGCCAATGATGACACCACGAAGGCCACCCAGTGGGCGGCCCTCAAAGCAGTTCTGCGCGGGGAAATCATCTCCATCGCCACGGCCAATAACAAAGAGAGGGCGCTGAAGCGTGCCGAGCTCACCCAACGGGTGGCAGAACTGGAACAAATGCACCAGCGCACAGGGGCGGCCAGGGCATGGCGACAGTTGTGCGCCGAACGGAAGATGCTGGCGGCCTTGGATTAGGACGTGGCGGAATACGCCGCTATGCGTCTCAAACACGCCTACTACACCGGGGGCGACCGTTGCGGGAGGCTTCTGGCGAGCAGGCTACGGGCGCAGACTCAGAGGCAACAAGTGCGCTCTCTCCTGTCGGCCAATGGCGACCAGATTACGGAGGACGCGGCGATTGCGGCGGCCTTCGGCAATTTTTATGCGGCGCTCTACGACGCAGATCACCTGGACCCCAATGCCGGTCCGGCCTATTTGCAGGGCGCGGAGCTCCCCACCCTTACCCCAGCTCAAGCAGACTTTCTGGAGCGGCCCATAGGCCTGGAGGAGGTCATCTCGGCTATTGCCCGCCTCAAGGTGGGGAAATCCCCGGTACCCGACGGCTATACCGCGGCATTTTACAAGACCTTTTGTCAGCAACTTGCCCCTCTCTTGCGCGACCTGTTTAACACATTTGACACGCCTGGTGCCATACACCCGGACCTATTGGAGGCGTCTATCTCAGTTATTCCCAAACCGGGCCGTGATCCGGCAGCCTGCGGTTCATACAGGCCCATCTCGCTATTGAACGTAGACTTGAAGCTCTACACTGGCATATTGGCGAGCCGCATTGCCCCATATATGCAACAGCTGATAGACCCCGATCAGGCGGGCTTTATCCCTCAACGGCAGACCAGCGACAACACCAGGCGGGTGCTGCACCTCATTGAGGCCGGGTCGCGCACTAAACCCGGCTGCATGCTCCTCACCATCGACGCGGAGAAAGCCTTCGACCGAGTGCATTGGCCATACCTCGACCAGGCCCTCCGCCACTTCGGCTTTGGGGAGAAACTCCGCCATCGCATCTTCAACTGCTACCGCCGGCCCAACGCCGCGGTAAGGGTGAACGGTCATACCTCCCCGAGGTTCGACATTGGCGGAGGCACGCGCCAAGGATGCCCTCTGTCACCGCTCCTATTCGCACTGTATATGGAGCCGATGGCTCAAAGAGTGCGGCAGCACGCTCGCATTTCTGGTATCAAATTTGGAGCCGACACGCACAAGATCAGCCTGTACGCTGACGACGTTTTGCTGTCCCTTACCGACCCGATGCAATCCCTGCGTGCTCTCTTTGTGGAGCTCCACACCTTTGCCCTGGCCTCGGGGTTTAAAATCAACGAAGCCAAATCCGAAGCCCTGAACATCTCCCTGAGCCCAGACGTGGTGGCCGAGATTAAATCGGAATTCAAGATTCAATGGTCGGACGCAACCGTCCCGTACCTAGGCGTTCGCCTGGCTCCTACTGTCAGGGGCACTGCGCGAGTCAATTACGAGGCCCTCACACTCAAGCTCCGGGAGCAGCTCCGGCGTTGGAGGCCACTTACGCTGTCATGGCTGGGCAGAATTGCCGCAGTCAAGATGACACTGCTGCCGCAGATCCTGTATCTGTTCCAGACACTCCCCGTGAACCCCCCGAAGGGTTGGCTTCAACAGACCCAATCGGATCTGTCGCGGTTCATGTGGAACGGCCGGCGACCTCGGTTTAAGCACACTCTCGCCGCTCTGCCCCCGGAGAACGGGGGGGTCGGCGTGCCCGACCTCACCCTGTACTTCCAGGCAGCACAACTGCGCACCTTTGTGGAATGGTTCCAGCTGGAGTCCGGCAAACACTGGCTCTTCTTGGACCAGGCAGTGGCCGGCCGTACCCTCCAGGGCGTGCCTTTCCTACCACGCCGACACCGTCCCCCTAACCTGTACGCCTCTGAAATCACTAGTACCGCCCTGCGAGTGTGGGACAGAGTGGCTGTGGCCAAGGGGCTGACCACCTTCCCCTCACCTATGACTCCCATCTTTGAAAACCCAGACTTCTCGCCGGGCTTGGACGCCGGAGCATTCACGACGTGGCGGGCGACACCCTGTAGAGCAGCGGGACACATGTTTGACATCAAGGGGATCCTCCCGTTCCAGCGGGTCAAGGCGGATTACGGCGTGGCCGAATCGGAACGCTTGCAATACCTGCAGGTGCGCCACTGGGTGCTTCACCCCTCGATCCAGCCCGGGGCCCAACGGCACCTCACACCCTACGAACGGTGGCTGCTGACGTGCACCTCGGACAAGAAATTGATTTCAGATCTATATCAGCAGCTCCTTCTCACTCAGGCACATACGTACAACCCGGGACAAGTCCGGTGGGAAAGGGACCTGGGGAGACAGCTCACTCGGAAAGAATGGGAGGGGGTTTACCATAGGGCCAGACACTCGGCGCACCACACCGGGCTTACCGAGACATTGACTAAGGTAGCCACATACTGGTACCACACCCCTGAGAGACTACATCAATGGGATGCCCGAATAAGTGACAGATGCTGGAGAGGGTGCGGGGGATTGGGTACTCTGGAACACCTGCTGTGGAGCTGTGAGGCGCTACGCCCCTACTGGGACCCTATCCTAGACCTCATAGATGCACATCTAGACACACAACTGCCGCGCTTCCCAGCATACATTATTCTAGGCCTCCCAAACGCCCTCACATACCCTCTGAAATCCTGGAGAGGACGTTTGATCGCGCTTGCGCTTGGGGCTGCGGTCCAAAACATTGTGGCCCACTGGAGAGCGGATCAGGCTCCGCAGCAATTGGGGTGGCTTCACCGGCTCTGGGCGATCCTGGGGATGGAGAAACTATCACTGGCGGCAGCTGGGAGGGGGGCGGAATTTGCGGAACTCTGGCGACCATTCCTCGCCCTGCTTACCGGGGAGTTCCGGGAGGTGAGCTGCCCACGCTACCTGCGCCTGCTACGCCTGGCAGACAGACCTCTCCCAGACCCCAAGACTCACGCCCGTAAGCGCACGGGCCCTGCGCGCGCAGCGCCAACTGACTGTTAGTGGCAGAACACGACCGATAGAGCAATCCCGGAAATGGACAAGGAGAGGGGAGGGCTGGGGTGGGAAGGGTAGGGGGGTTGTTTACAGTTCTTTGTTTCTCCAGTTATGCTAGCACTGATTAGCTTGCACCGTTGTAGCACCTCTTATGACGCGGCCGGCCCGGTTGGGTTGTAGGCGGCTTGCTGTGTTAACAAGATGATGTTCCCGCTGGCCTCGTGTTGGGTGTCAGTGGGGTTGCTGACCTAGGCCTCCCTGGAGTGGAGACGGCCCCTACAGATGTTTCAGAGGTGCTTTTCTTTGCCTGTGCTCAATAAAATATTTAATATATAAAAGCACACACTCCAAAGTTAATCTGGGGGCACCCTTTGAGCATTTCTCAAAAAAGAATAAATATTTGTCATAACAAACTTCTAGAGACTCCATCAATTAAAGGCAATACCGCCTTTCAAGTAGCATTCATATTTGCAGATTAAAGAATTGCACACATTTACATTTCTTTCAGGCAGCAGGCTCCTTGGCAAGAAGGCTTGTTTCCTATTTAGCTGTCTTTTCTTCCTTCCTCAGCTTCACAGCCCAGGAGATACCCTCCTTTCCACTTCCGTTGGGGCAAGTAAGTTTTCAACCCTCTGTTTATGTGAAATTAGCAAAGTATGGGCTCATCATGCTCCACAAATCCTGTCCACCTCGACCTCTGCAACCAATCCGTATACCTAAAACAAGCCATACTTATTCGATGTGCTAATGTTTTTAGCTGTTTTAGATAAGTGAATAATAACACTTTTGTTGTGAGTAATTAGACAGGGAAATGTTTCAATTCTTAAGATACAAGATTATGAGTTAAACATTACTAAGGTCTGAGGAAGGGGTAGTGATCTTTGGAGTATGAACAAAGATTGAATCCCTGACGTAGAATACCTTAAGAAGTTCTACAGTTATAGTTCAGACATTGATCAATCATTGTTTTTGCTTGTTAACCCCTTTGTTGCTAGGCCTCCGCCCCAAACCCCGTGCTAAGCCTTTTTTGGGCTATTTGGGTAGTTTATGCTTAGGCCCCTGTAACTTTTTGACCACATAAGGTATCCTCGCCAAATTTGCGTCCTTTTTTCCAACATAATGGGGATTCTAAAGGTACCCAGGGTTTGTGGATTCCCCTGGAGGGGACCCAGAAATTTGCCAAAATACAGCTACATTTTTCTTTTTAAGTGGGAAAAGGGCTGTAGTTGAAAAAGTCTGTTTTTTTCCCTGCAAATTGTATCAAAAAGGGGTTGTGGTGCTCAAATCACCATCTTCCCAGCTTTCAGGGACAAGGGGAATTTTGTAGGAAAACCAAAATATTTTGCACAGTTTTGCTATTTTTCTGGGACATAACCTATTTTTTGTGCTTTCAACCTCTTTCCAGTTAATGGTAGAAATGGGTATTAAAGCAATAATGGATCCTGGAAAGCTATACATTTTCAAAAAGTAGACCAAATTCTGAATTCAGCAAGGGGTCATTTGTGTAGATCCTTCAAGGTTTCTTTATAGAAACTAACCGATGAATATAGGAAAAGTTGAAAAAAACAGCCATTTGTTTCAATGTTTTCACCTGTAACTTCTTATAATTATCATAGCTGTTTGAAACCAATATACTGTTACATCCGCTGGACCTTCCTGGTTGTGGGGATATATAGGACTTGTAGGTTCACCGAGAACCCGACGAACCCAGAGCCAATAACTGAGATGCGACTTGCAATAGTTTTTTATTATGTACTGGGTATATAGCAAATATTCTGGGGAAATGTATTCATCGGAAAATAGGTATGAAAGACGCCTATTTATTTCTGAAATGGGAACAAAATATAGAGTTTAGAAACAGTAGATAGATATTTGCATATTTCCGAAATTGGAAATACCCATAATAGCATGAGAATTATAGGTAATTTTTCAAAATGACTTATTTTTTACACATTGTCTTTCATTTGGAAGGCAGAAATGCATTGAAAGTCAATACGTAATTCCAGTTGCTCTACAAGTCTGTGTTACCCTACGTCTCCTGATAAAAATGGTACCTCACTTGTGTGGGTAGGCCAAATGCCCACGAGAGGAAACTGCTCAAAACGCAACGTGGACACACCACATTTTCACAATGAAAAATTACCCTTTTTTGCAAAGTGCCTAGCTGTAGTTTTTTAACCCTAGCTCTCCCTACACCTAGGGAAACCTATCAAACCTATACATTTTTGAAAACTAGACACCCAGGGAAATCCAGGGTGGGGTAACTTGACGGACTCTCACTAGGTTCTGTTACCCAGAATCCCTTGCAAACCTAAAAATGTGTCCAAAAAACACATTTCCCTCACATTTCTGTGATGGAAAGTTCTGGAATCTGTGTGGATCCACAAAATTCCACCCACCATGCGTTCCCCAAAGTCTTCCAAGAATTATGGTACCTCACTTGAGTGGGTAGGCCTAGTGCCCATGGCAGGAAACAACCCAAAACGCACCATGGACACACCACATTTTCACAGTGAAAAATGACCCTGTTTTTGCAAAGTGCCTAGGTGTAGTTTTTGAACCCTAGCTCTCCCTACACCTAGGGAAACCTATCAAACCTATACATTTTTGAAAACTAGACACCCAGGGCAATTCAGGATGGGGTGACTTGACTGGCTCTCACTAGGTTCTGTTACCCAGAATCCCTTACAAACCTAACAAATTGTCCCCAAAAATAAATGTTCCTCACGTTTCTGTGGTGGAAAGTTCTGTAATCTGCGTGGATGCACAAAATTCCACCTACCCCGCGGTCCCCAAAGTGTTTAAAAAAGAATGGTACCTTACTTGTGTGGGTGGGTAAAGTACCCGCTACAGGCAAGGGCCCAAAACCTATTGAGGCTACATCAAAATTACCTATCACAAACCAACCTGGTTTTGCAAGGCGGGTCCCATGAGTTTTTGGCCCGGGGCTCAGCGGCCATCAAGGGAAACCCACCAGACCCATACATTTCTGGAAACTAGACACCCAGCGGAGTCCAGCAAGGTATGGCTTGCATGGGTCCCCCAACATTCTCCTACCCAGAACCCCCTGCAAACCTCAAATTTCGCTGAAAAAATCACTTTTTTCTCTAATTTCTGTGTGGAAAAGTTCTGGAGTCTGTCTGGATCCACAAATTTCCTACCACCCACCGTTCCCCCAGGTCTCTCGATAAAAATGGTACCTCAGTCGCGTGGGTGGGTCAAGTACCCAAAACGTATTGAGGAGACATCAAAATAACCTATCACAAAACAACCTGGTTCTGCAAGGGGAGTCACCTGGGTTTTTGGCCCCGGTCTCGTTGGTCTTCTTGGGAAACCAACCAAACCCACACATTTCTAAAATCTAGACACCCTGGGGAGGCCAGCGAGGTATGGCTTGCATGAGTCCCCCAATGTTTTCCTACCCAGAATGCCTTGCAAACCTCAAATCTAGCTGGAAAAATCACTTTTTTCTCAATTTCTGTATTGGAAATGTTCTGGAATCTACGTGGATTCACAAATTTCCTACCTCCCAGCGTTCCCCCAGGTCTCACGATAAAAATCATACCTCTCTCGCGTGGGTGGGTCAAGTACCCGTTACAGGTAAAGGCCCAAATCGTATTGAGGAGACATCAAAATGGCCTATCACAAAACAACCTGGTTTTGCAAGAGGGGTCACCAGGGTTTTTGGCCCTGGACTTGGCGACTATCTTGGAAAACTACCAAACCCACACATATCTGCAAACTAGACACCTGGGGGAGTCCAGGGAGGTATGGCTTGCGTGGATCCCCCAAAGTTTTCCTACCCAGAATGCCCCGCAAACCTACAATTTAGCTGAAAAAAACACATTTCCCACATATTTTTGGGTGGAATCATCATGCCGGCACAAATGTCCTACCCCAGAGCGGTTCCCGCCAATTTCCAGAGTAAAATGATACCTCACTTGTGTGGGTGGAGCAACGGACTGTGACTGGGAAGAGCCCAAAACATAGGGAATAAGAGTATAACACAGAGAATTCTAAGCGCTACATTTAAAAAAAATAGTTTTTAGCCAATTCTACATTTGACACCCACACAAGTGAGGTATCATTTTACTCAGGACACTAAGGAGAATGCTGTAGGGTAGGACATTTGTGCCGTCACGGTGATTCCACACAAAAGTATGTGGAAAACATGTTTTTTTCAGATAAATTTGAGGTTTACAGGGGATTTTGGGTATGGAAACCTTGGGGTATCCACGCAAGCCATAGCTCATTGGGTTTCCCAGGGTATCTAGTTTTCAGAAATGTGTGGGTTAAGTAGGTTTCCCTAGATGACGCGAGCCTGGTGCTCAAACCCCAGGTGCCCCCCCCAAAACCAAGTAGTTTTGTTATAGGTAATTTTGAAGTCTCCACAGTATGATTTGGGCTATTTCCTGTTGCAGCCACTATGCCTAGCCACACAAGTGAGGGACCATTTTTATCGGGAGACCTGGGGGAACGCTGGGTGGTAGGAAATTTGTGTCAGTCCTTTGAACCCACAACTTTCCCATACAGAAATGAGAGAAAAAAAATATTTTTTTCAACAAAATTGCAGGGGATTCTGGGTAGTGAAATGTTGGTGGATCCACGCAAGCCATACCTTGGTAGAGTCCCCCGTGCGTGTAGTTTTCAGAAATGTGTGGGTTTGGTAGGTTTCTGT
Organism: Lissotriton vulgaris; assembly: GCF_964263255.1. Taxonomy (NCBI): domain Eukaryota; kingdom Metazoa; phylum Chordata; class Amphibia; order Caudata; family Salamandridae; genus Lissotriton; species Lissotriton vulgaris. The sequence goes on along the minus strand of NC_141693.1, from coordinate 482,268,184 downwards.
AGGTGGCCGCCGAGCCTGGGGCTAAAAACTCATGGGACCCCCCTTGCAAAACCAGGTTGTTTTGTGATAGGTAATTTTGATGTTGCCTCAATAGGTTTTGGGCCCTTGCCTGTAGTTGGTACTTGACCCACCCACGCAAGTGAGGCACCATTTGCATCAGGAGACCTGGGGGAATGCTGTGTAGAAGGAAATTTGAGGATCCACGCAGATCCCAAAACTTTCCCACACTGAAATTTCAGAAAAAAAGTGATGTTTTCATCTAAATTTGAGGTTTGCAGGGGATTCTCAGTAGGGAAATGTTCGGAGACCCATGCAAGCCATACCTTGTGCTAGGGCCCAAAACCCACAGGTAGGCACATCACTTAAAATAAGTCTGTGCTTTGTGGGCTTCCTGCCGCCCTGAGGGGAAGTGTCGGGGGAGTTTGCCCTGATATGGCCCCAAGGGGGGGCAGAAAGAATGTGGCTATTTTTTGGGGGGTGTGGGCAGCTCCCCACACATATAAAAAACCTGCTTAATCGCTGGTGCCTAGTGGGCTTTCTGCCCCGGGGCAGATCAGGGGACACTGCCCCCTCTGCCCCCTCCCAGGGGGCGGTCAAGACTGGAATTTCTCTGTGGGGGGGTATTGTCATGCCCATTTTGGGCAGCCCCCACCCCTACATGAATACAAAAAAAATCCCTGCTTTCAAGTGGGCTTTCTGCCCCCAGGCAGAAAGGCTGTAATTGTGGTGGGGTGGGGGTGGGGGCATTGGCATGCCCGTTTTGGGCAGCCCCCACCCTAATTTAATTTGCCTAAAAGAAATCCCTGGCGTCTAGTGGGCTTTTTGCCCCCCGAGCGGGGGCATATTGGGGGCTACTGCCCCCATCTGCCTCCCAGGGGGAGGCAGAAAGTCTGTACTTTTGGTGAGAGGGTGTGGGGGCATTGGCATGCCCGTTTTGGGCAGCCCCCACCCTAAGTAAATTTTTGAGGAAAAAATCCCTGGCCCTAGTGGGCTTTCTGCCCCCTGGTGGGGCAGATTGGGGGCTCCTGCCCCCATATGCCCCCCCAGGAGGGGGCAGAAAGACTGGTATGCCCAAAGCACAATGGGGGAGCAAACGCCCTTGCCCAAGAGGCCTCTCCCCCCTCCCTGGTACTAGTGAATGGATCCCTGCTTGGGGATCGCACTCCTTGGGTGATCCCCCAAGCAGGGATCCACTAGGGAAGGGTACCATTGGAAAGGGGAGAGTCTCCCCTTTCCAACAAAACCTCTTCCAAGTTTTACAGTGCTCGGGGGCAGAGATAGCCCCACGAGCACTGAAACTGAAAGTCCGTTTCAGTTTCGTTTTCAATGTAATGACGACAGTGCGCCATGGGCTTGGCCTCGGGAGGTTGGGGAAGCTCTTCCCCATCTCCTGAGGCACAAAAAAATTGAAATCCCTCTGCTGTTTGTAGCAGTGGGATTTCCTGCCCCTATCCTCATGAAGGAATGGTTCTGTCATGAGCACAGTTACTCCGGTACTCATGACTAAACCATTCTGTCATGAGCACCGAAAGGGTTAATTTAGGGACATGAAAATAGAGCCCTATAGGGACCCATTTCCAAGTCGTTTTTTAGGTCGAGCCTGGGCAGTGCATGAGCTGCTCTGCGAGGCATGTTGTTTTTAGGGACTTGAAGCTCCACCCACTCCCCGTTCATATTTTGTATTGCCTTGTGCCATTGTCCTTTTGAATCTGTGATTTTTCATTGGCTAATCGGCTTAGTAGCCCCTCCTTAGTACCACGTTTTCTTATTTTGGAACCTCCCATGAGAACATCACCTGTTAAATGTGTTGTTACTCAGTGGGCTTTAATTACAGCCTCCCAGCACTATTTTCTCAAAAAGCTTTGTCATGCTTTCCCTCTTTGCTTCTTTTCAAATGTTTCCAGTGCTGCATGCCTCTGCTAGCATAATGGTGGCCACACTTTGAGTTCTTATTTGTTGTCCCAATGCAGCTGCTTGACTTACTTTTTTATTTAATTTCTTTTTCTTTTTTTACATGGCAACACCCATGCTTCAGCTTTAAACATTTTAAGCTAAAGTGCGGGTGCCGCAATTGTCTCATAAGTAAAGCAACAAAAAACCTTTTTTTTCTATTGCTTTACTTTTAAAGCTATTGCGGCACCCTTGGTTTAGCTTAAGATGTGTAAAGCTAAAGCGTGGGTGCCGCAAAGCTCTTGCATTTGCAATAGTTTACGTTATTGACATTGTAAATGAGAATGCCTTTCATTGATATATTTACAAAACCTACAAACAGTGTTTATGCACCGCGTTCAGGATCTGTGAACACATAAATAAAAGGCATTATCATTTACATTGCCAATGGCTTAAACCCTCATGAATGCGAGACCTATTGCATTGCAAATGCTTGTTTGACATACTGGCGTGAAATCACACTGATTTCGTAACTCCTTTCGAAGTTGAGGTATTTAAACACAGAAGTTTGTCCTCAATTCCGAATGGCCATGGCGATGTTGGTTTTCAGAGCTTCTTTAAGCATCTTTAAGGCAACATGGAAAAGCAACCATGCAGCCCAAATTTGCAAATACAGGTACATGGATAGTTAGTTGCACGATAACAGTGTGATGCGCTTGAATTGTGCAGCCTGACTGCTGCAATTGTTCAATGGAGACACCTACATCTACTGCAAGAATGTATAACCACCTTGAAAGACGTGAAAAGACCATCAACATAGGCCACATTTGCATTTAAATGAAAAAGAATAGAGGTGTGTTCTCAGTGGTCAATAAAGTTCCTGCTCAAAAATCTTCCAAATATCTCTCTTCATTATCCCAGTTAGCAAAGATTTTTGGGGAGTGTTAAAGAATACTTTCACTGCTAAACAGCAGCATATTCCACCATGAGAACGTAATTTTTCCCTCTAAAATGATGGCGTTTGCTTATGAGCCTATACACTAGGTGTCATTTTAAAAGTTAGGAAAACGTGATTTTAAATATTAAATAAGTCATCGCTAAGTGCACCTTGCTTCCACAAGGTAGGATGCATAATATTTAAGAGTTGCAAAAATGAAGCCAGTGTCTGGGTTCAGGGACCTGTCTTGTGTGTGGGCTATCTACCAGCAGTGTGTAGGTGTAGCCGTTCAGAAAGAAAAGAATTTTTCTTTCTTGTTATCCCCTCACTCACCGGAGTTTCCTCACGGTGACATGCTTCATCATCGGGGTCATCCCAGTTCTCTACGAAAAGGGGCGTGCTGCGACTCTCGAGCTACGAAGGAGCACTATGAAGTGAAGGACTATGTGTGGTGAGAGTAAGTGGAGTGGATGTATGTGTGAGTGTTAAAAATACCGTGCTAGTGGGCCTCAATGTTTTATTCTGCTCCTAGACCGGTATGTTAAAAGTGGGGTTTGTACTGTAGACCAACCTGTGATGTGGGTTGGTTCAGTATCTGGTCAACATGTTTCACGCTACCCCTAGCGTTTCGTCAGGACCATACAGGGACCAGCCCTGTATAATACCACTCCTAAAAAACCTAGATTTAGGATTCAAATATTAAATTTAGTGCGAAAAAATATTTACAGTGATTGACGCTGTTCCAACTTGGTATGAGTGAGAAAGGGGTTGACCCTACAAACTCCAGGACCTGGGTCCGGAAATGTCAATATAGAAAACAGTGGTCCTGGTTAGGTTTCAATTTGTATGCAATGTTCAGTATCTAACACATCAAAATAGCACCCACCAAAAATTCATTTATCATACTTAAGAAACTGAAAATGATATGTATACATTTAAACCAAGTGTATATTTTGTATGCATTTATTTATGCATAGTTCATATCAACGCTCTATTACTTTTACGAGCTTTGAGCATATATCCAATAACATGAATAACACATAAAAACTAAAATGCAATTATATAGTCATTACATTTCAAGTGTGCTCTCAGAAGAAAAAGGAAGGGGAAATGTGCAAGTTGTGAGGGACCGGGTAAAGGTGGTGTGACTGGTTCAAGAACATCACGTAGAAATCAAGATGCCTTTACACTCATTATGTACATGGTTCCAAAAATGCATCCGACATAGGTTAAAATTCCTTAATTTCTTTATATCCTATGCTGTGCTAGTGTAGCGCGGTCTACGTTTCGACCCCCAAAGAACGCTGTACGGGTGATTATGGCCTCATGATGGGGTCTTCATCAGGACTGAGAGTTGTGAGAGCCTACAAAAATAATAGAGGAATTCATTACCTATTTAGAATAAAATGGGTGGGTGGGCTGAGTGCAATTAGTATTGAGTGACAAATTACGCACATCATCAAGACGGTAGAAATCTTTTCCGTCTGGGAGAGGGCCTGGTTGCGCTCCTGGGAAGTCTGTAAAAGAATTAAGACTGAGAATCAGTCACTAGCTAGCTAAGGCTGCTAGATGAAAGAAGGCTCATGGCTGAAATGGGGACTTACTTGTGGAACTGCTCCTGAAAGTTATATGCAGGTTGCTCCAGGCTTACGTCCTGTTATTCTTTATTAGGTGCGCTGTGTAGAAAGACATTCATAAAATGAATGAATACCCACACTGGTAGTTAACTGTTATTAATTCACAAGAAAAGACAAATGGCATTTAAATGCCCTGGGAAAACGTTCCAGAGCGTTAGGTTACTGTGCAATCTAATTTGAAAACCCAATTGTTACAGAGCGCCTAGACGCGCTGAGTCTATGTCGATTGGAAACATAGGTAGTTAACTGTTATTAATTCCCAAGAAAAGACAAATGGCATTTAAATGCCCTGGGAAAACATTGCAGAGCGTTGGGTTAATATGCAATCTAATTTAAAAACCCAATGGATGCAGAGCGTCTGGACGCGCTGAGTCCATGTCGATTAAAAACGGGTCAGATTTAGTTTAAATAAATCACACGGAAGTGTCATCTGGTATTTTACAAAGAAGTGGAGTGAACGGGTTAATATCAGGCATGTCCGCTGGTAAGTCAATTAAACGGAGACAGCAGCTTGACTTACTTAAAACGCGCCGTCCGTGATCCGACCTCTGGGGTTCTGGGCTTGGAATGAGCAACTCGCGGTGCAGCCGCTGGATTGCAATCAAGTTGGAGGCTCGACTTCAAAGGGCCAATCGTTTACAGAGACGGGGCGTGAAATGCCGGTTTTATCTAACGCGTCCTGCGTGGGCGAGGGACTCTCTACAAAGAGTATTATGTAGAGCGAACTACGGAGGGGGAGAGTCTGTAAAGTGTATCATTCAGTAGTGGTGAAGCTATTATCGTGGTAAAACCCATATTGACAAATGGGTGTCTGCCAACACGGGCTGATTATAATGTGACTGCATTTTATAAAAATAACAACAAATAATACGTTAGCTAATAACCAAAAAAAATAAATCCAATATATACATGTGGAAATCATTTTTCATTATTCAATGGCATTCAGAACACAGTTAAAAATATCCTTTTTCATTGAATGATGTTAGTATACTAAGTTGCCACTAAATGCTGTCCCAGTGTTAGCAGCCACTATGGGATTTTACCAATTTATCTTATACAGAGATGGAATTTATGGCCATGGAATCACATAACGGAACATGATTGGTTATGCGGGATTTTTGGCAGGAGGTAGGAGGTCAGTCTGGATTTAGTCCGGCCATTTGTGCATAGTTGGCATCCATCTCATTGAGTCCATGGCTCACCGTTTTGAATAGGTGCATCCATTTGCATTCCCTAATGTTCATTATAGAGTTCACATTGCCCCCACGTGGTCCCAAGGAGATTTTTTCTAGGACTAACCATCTCATTGATTCGGGGGTGTGGTTGTGTTCCTTGAAGTGATCCACAAGAGGTGCTCCAACTGTAGAGCATCGGATTCTGCTGGAGTGCTGGAAGATTCGATTCTTAACTTTCTGTTTGGTCTGGCCGACGTACATCAAATTGCAGGGGCACAGAATGGCGTAAATGACTCCGCTTGTGTTACAATTCGTGAAGGATTTGAGATCTATGGTTAGATCGTTGTACATCAGTTGTTTAGTTTCCCAGCAGGTGGGGCATGCCTTGCACGTTGTACATTTGAAATGCCCCACCACATCGGGAAGGTTCCACATCCTTTGTATGGTAGGCGCTGCAGGGCTGTCCAACATGGAGCGTACTACATGGTCCTTTATGCTTTTGGCTTTTTTAAAAGCATGCATCGGAGGGTCCGGGCAGTCTAGGGTGTCTGCAATAAGGTTCCAGTGTTGGTTCACTACTTTCCGTATTGCATTGCTCTTAGTGCAGAATGTGGTTACACAAATCATCCGTGATTTTGAGAGGTTGCGTATCTTTGGTGTCAAAAGGGATGCTCGGTCTTGGTACCAAGCTCTTTTCCGTGATCTTTTTACTAGACGTTGTGGATATCCCCTGTCCACAAGACGGTTGATTAGATCGTCAGATTCCTTAAAAAAGTCTTCTTTGAGGGAGCAATTCCTCCTGAGGCGGAGGAATTGACCGAATGGTAAATTGTCTCTCAGGGCCCTTGTATGATGACTGGTATACCTCAAAAGTGAATTACGCTCAGATGGTTTCCTGAAGAGGGTGGTGTAGAGATGATCCTTGTCCACTTTGATGGTAATATCGAGGAAGTCGATAGACTCAGTACTTGACGTCATGGTGAACTTTATGTCTTCTGACTGGGTATTCAGCCATGCTAAAAATGCATATAGAGAGCCGTCATCACCTGTCCAAATCATCAGGACATCATCAATATATCGATGCCAGGTGGAGATCATATCACGGTAAGGGTTCGTCGCTGCCATTATACAGTCTTGTTCATACTCAGACATATACAGAATTGCCAGGTCCGGTGCAAATGCAGCACCCATAGCAACTCCCTTGCTCTGGATGAAGAATTTGTTTTGAAAGATGAAGAAGTTTTTAGTCATTGCAATTTCCAGTAGGTCCACTATAAATTCTGTAGGGACTGTGACCGGTTGTTCGCGTCTATCAAGAACTCTCTTAATACAGTTTAATGCAGGTCTCTGAGGTATGCTGGTGTAAAGTGAAATAATATCCATCGTCACCAGAATTTGATTGGTCTTGTCGAAGGGTGTTTGATCTATGAAATTAATCACTTGCATAGTATCTCTGAGGTAAGTGGGGGTGGACTCAGCAAGTGGCTTTAGAAAAACGTCAACATATTTACATAGTGGTTCTAGAAGCGAACCGCATCCAGAAATGATAGGGCGTCCAGGTGGTTTGAGTGGGTCTTTGTGGACTTTAGGTAGTACATAAATTGTGGGTGTCCTTGGTTGTTCCACGTTGAGGTATAGTAGTTCTTTATTCGTGATAAACCCTAAGTCAAGGGCTTGCTTGGTAAGTGTTTGAATCTCCTTTCTGATTCCCGGGGTCGGGTCACCCATCACTGGTCTGTAGCTGATGCCATCCATCAATTGGGAGTGGATTTCTGATTTGTAATCCTCTGTGTTAAGCATGACAATGGATCCCCCCTTGTCTGCTGGTTTGATTACTATGGACTTGTTATTCTTGAGGGAGTCCAACGCTGTCTTTTCACCTGCTGTGATGTTGTATTTCACATATGACTTTTCATTTAATACCTTAAGGACATCCCTTAAGACCACGCTTTCATAGGTCAATATTTTGTGTGATACCGACGCCATACTTGGCATGAAGGTTGAAGGTGGTCGTAGATTGGTGAAGGCAGTGGCGGGTGCTAAGGGTTTGTTAGCAAAAAAGTTTTTTAGTCTGAGTTTTCTGAAGAATCCAGTCAATTCTGCTTGTATATTAAACCGATTTGGTTGTGATGTAGGTACAAATGATAGGCCCTTGCAGAGTATGTTTGATTCATTCTGTGTAAGTATGTGACTGGAAAGGTTGATGATGGGGCTGGTGTTAGGATTAATCCTCGGCACTACCACCTGTAGGTCTTCCTCCTGGTGGTTCTCTCCCCGTGGTCCTCGGGTTGGAATCTCACCTGCTTGTTGATTTGGCCTTGTTGCCTTCCACCATCCCAATTCTGCTGATTCTGGCCTCTGTTCGAGCGTCCGCTCCATGCCCCACCTCTGCCTCTTCCTCTCGGTGGTCGCCATTGGGTATCTCCTAAAAAAGGCGATTGGGGTCTACAACCTGATTATTACAGACAAGATAATCAAGGTCGCTTCCAAAACAGAGGACGTGGTGGATATAGAGGTAGAAGATTTACCAACTTCTCGGATTCATCATACAGTGGAGATAGTGAGAACGAGGGCAACCAACCAGGTGGTAATTACAATCAGCAAGATCAATGGTACCAACCCCCCCAGCAACACATGAGTGGACCCCAATCGCCTTTTTTAGGAGATACCCAATGGCGACCACCGAGAGGAAGAGGCAGAGGTGGGGCATGGAGCGGACGCTCGAACAGAGGCCAGAATCAGCAGAATTGGGATGGTGGAAGGCAACAAGGCCAAATCAACAAGCAGGTGAGATTCCAACCCGAGGACCACGGGGAGAGAACCACCAGGAGGAAGACCTACAGGTGGTAGTGCCGAGGATTAATCCTAACACCAGCCCCATCATCAACCTTTCCAGTCACATACTTACACAGAATGAATCAAACATACTCTGCAAGGGCCTATCATTTGTACCTACATCACAACCAAATCGGTTTAATATACAAGCAGAATTGACTGGATTCTTCAGAAAACTCAGACTAAAAAACTTTTTTGCTAACAAACCCTTAGCACCCGCCACTGCCTTCACCAATCTACGACCACCTTCAACCTTCATGCCAAGTATGGCGTCGGTATCACACAAAATATTGACCTATGAAAGCGTGGTCTTAAGGGATGTCCTTAAGGTATTAAATGAAAAGTCATATGTGAAATACAACATCACAGCAGGTGAAAAGACAGCGTTGGACTCCCTCAAGAATAACAAGTCCATAGTAATCAAACCAGCAGACAAGGGGGGATCCATTGTCATGCTTAACACAGAGGATTACAAATCAGAAATCCACTCCCAATTGATGGATGGCATCAGCTACAGACCAGTGATGGGTGACCCGACCCCGGGAATCAGAAAGGAGATTCAAACACTTACCAAGCAAGCCCTTGACTTAGGGTTTATCACGAATAAAGAACTACTATACCTCAACGTGGAACAACCAAGGACACCCACAATTTATGTACTACCTAAAGTCCACAAAGACCCACTCAAACCACCTGGACGCCCTATCATTTCTGGATGCGGTTCGCTTCTAGAACCACTATGTAAATATGTTGACGTTTTTCTAAAGCCACTTGCTGAGTCCACCCCCACTTACCTCAGAGATACTATGCAAGTGATTAATTTCATAGATCAAACACCCTTCGACAAGACCAATCAAATTCTGGTGACGATGGATATTATTTCACTTTACACCAGCATACCTCAGAGACCTGCATTAAACTGTATTAAGAGAGTTCTTGATAGACGCGAACAACCGGTCACAGTCCCTACAGAATTTATAGTGGACCTACTGGAAATTGCAATGACTAAAAACTTCTTCATCTTTCAAAACAAATTCTTCATCCAGAGCAAGGGAGTTGCTATGGGTGCTGCATTTGCACCGGACCTGGCAATTCTGTATATGTCTGAGTATGAACAAGACTGTATAATGGCAGCGACGAACCCTTACCGTGATATGATCTCCACCTGGCATCGATATATTGATGATGTCCTGATGATTTGGACAGGTGATGACGGCTCTCTATATGCATTTTTAGCATGGCTGAATACCCAGTCAGAAGACATAAAGTTCACCATGACGTCAAGTACTGAGTCTATCGACTTCCTCGATATTACCATCAAAGTGGACAAGGATCATCTCTACACCACCCTCTTCAGGAAACCATCTGAGCGTAATTCACTTTTGAGGTATACCAGTCATCATACAAGGGCCCTGAGAGACAATTTACCATTCGGTCAATTCCTCCGCCTCAGGAGGAATTGCTCCCTCAAAGAAGACTTTTTTAAGGAATCTGACGATCTAATCAACCGTCTTGTGGACAGGGGATATCCACAACGTCTAGTAAAAAGATCACGGAAAAGAGCTTGGTACCAAGACCGAGCATCCCTTTTGACACCAAAGATACGCAACCTCTCAAAATCACGGATGATTTGTGTAACCACATTCTGCACTAAGAGCAATGCAATACGGAAAGTAGTGAACCAACACTGGAACCTTATTGCAGACACCCTAGACTGCCCGGACCCTCCGATGCATGCTTTTAAAAAAGCCAAAAGCATAAAGGACCATGTAGTACGCTCCATGTTGGACAGCCCTGCAGCGCCTACCATACAAAGGATGTGGAACCTTCCCGATGTGGTGGGGCATTTCAAATGTACAACGTGCAAGGCATGCCCCACCTGCTGGGAAACTAAACAACTGATGTACAACGATCTAACCATAGATCTCAAATCCTTCACGAATTGTAACACAAGCGGAGTCATTTACGCCATTCTGTGCCCCTGCAATTTGATGTACGTCGGCCAGACCAAACAGAAAGTTAAGAATCGAATCTTCCAGCACTCCAGCAGAATCCGATGCTCTACAGTTGGAGCACCTCTTGTGGATCACTTCAAGGAACACAACCACACCCCCGAATCAATGAGATGGTTAGTCCTAGAAAAAATCTCCTTGGGACCACGTGGGGGCAATGTGAACTCTATAATGAACATTAGGGAATGCAAATGGATGCACCTATTCAAAACGGTGAGCCATGGACTCAATGAGATGGATGCCAACTATGCACAAATGGCCGGACTAAATCCAGACTGACCTCCTACCTCCTGCCAAAAATCCCGCATAACCAATCATGTTCCGTTATGTGATTCCATGGCCATAAATTCCATCTCTGTATAAGATAAATTGGTAAAATCCCATAGTGGCTGCTAACACTGGGACAGCATTTAGTGGCAACTTAGTATACTAACATCATTCAATGAAAAAGGATATTTTTAACTGTGTTCTGAATGCCATTGAATAATGAAAAATGATTTCCACATGTATATATTGGATTTATTTTTTTTGGTTATTAGCTAACGTATTATTTGTTGTTATTTTTATAAAATGCAGTCACATTATAATCAGCCCGTGTTGGCAGACACCCATTTGTCAATATGGGTTTTACCACGATAATAGCTTCACCACTACTGAATGATACACTTTACAGACTCTCCCCCTCCGTAGTTCGCTCTACATAATACTCTTTGTAGAGAGTCCCTCGCCCACGCAGGACGCGTTAGATAAAACCGGCATTTCACGCCCCGTCTCTGTAAACGATTGGCCCTTTGAAGTCGAGCCTCCAACTTGATTGCAATCCAGCGGCTGCACCGCGAGTTGCTCATTCCAAGCCCAGAACCCCAGAGGTCGGATCACGGACGGCGCGTTTTAAGTAAGTCAAGCTGCTGTCTCCGTTTAATTGACTTACCAGCGGACATGCCTGATATTAACCCGTTCACTCCACTTCTTTGTAAAATACCAGATGACACTTCCGTGTGATTTATTTAAACTAAATCTGACCCGTTTTTAATCGACATGGACTCAGCGCGTCCAGACGCTCTGCATCCATTGGGTTTTTAAATTAGATTGCATATTAACCCAACGCTCTGCAATGTTTTCCCAGGGCATTTAAATGCCATTTGTCTTTTCTTGGGAATTATTAACAGTTAACTACCTATGTTTCCAATCGACATAGACTCAGCGCGTCTAGGCGCTCTGTAACAATTGGGTTTTCAAATTAGATTGCACAGTAACCTAACGCTCTGGAACGTTTTCCCAGGGCATTTAAATGCCATTTGTCTTTTCTTGTGAATTAATAACAGTTAACTACCAGTGTGGGTATTCATTCATTTTATGAATGTCTTTCTACACAGCGCACCTAATAAAGAATAACAGGACGTAAGCCTGGAGCAACCTGCATATAACTTTCAGGAGCAGTTCCACAAGTAAGTCCCCATTTCAGCCATGAGCCTTCTTTCATCTAGCAGCCTTAGCTAGCTAGTGACTGATTCTCAGTCTTAATTCTTTTACAGACTTCCCAGGAGCGCAACCAGGCCCTCTCCCAGACGGAAAAGATTTCTACCGTCTTGATGATGTGCGTAATTTGTCACTCAATACTAATTGCACTCAGCCCACCCACCCATTTTATTCTAAATAGGTAATGAATTCCTCTATTATTTTTGTAGGCTCTCACAACTCTCAGTCCTGATGAAGACCCCATCATGAGGCCATAATCACCCGTACAGCGTTCTTTGGGGGTCGAAACGTAGACCGCGCTACACTAGCACAGCATAGGATATAAAGAAATTAATGAATTTTAACCTATGTCGGATGCATTTTTGGAACCATGTACATAATGAGTGTAAAGGCATCTTGATTTCTACGTGATGTTCTTGAACCAGTCACACCACCTTTACCCGGTCCCTCACAACTTGCACATTTCCCCTTCCTTTTTCTTCTGAGAGCACACTTGAAATGTAATGACTATATAATTGCATTTTAGTTTTTATGTGTTATTCATGTTATTGGATATATGCTCAAAGCTCGTAAAAGTAATAGAGCGTTGATATGAACTATGCATAAATAAATGCATACAAAATATACACTTGGTTTAAATGTATACATATCATTTTCAGTTTCTTAAGTATGATAAATGAATTTTTGGTGGGTGCTATTTTGATGTGTTAGATACTGAACATTGCATACAAATTGAAACCTAACCAGGACCACTGTTTTCTATATTGACAGTTCCAACTTGGTACACGCGTTGTTTTTGTTCATTGGTGAACCTGTAAAAGATATGAACAGAACAATGTTAAAAATTACTTTGCCCCTATCTCAGCCGAGATCGGGGTCTTTTAGTCCCTCAGGACGTGCAATTATCCATGCACGTTCGTTCATGCACGTGGTTTATATGGTGTGAGTTTTTCCATACAAGGACGTGCATACTTTGGAGTCTGCTGTCTGTCGGCGATTGACACTGGAAGTGAAACTACCGTGAGAAATCGTGTCAAACATACAGAAAGTGACTTTACAGATAACAGTGAATACACAAATCAGACACACAAAAGGAGAAAAAGTCTTGTCAATAATTACATTTGTTGGTGCAAAATGGCACATCATGGTCTCATGGGGGGGCGGTATCGCCTCGTTGGAAACAATGCTAAAAAGTTATTAAAGGTGTAAAAACAGAGTTAGTATTCTAAAGTTTCTACTCTTCAGAGTACGAGTCTCATGTGCCCAAAAGAGTTCTTAGGTCTGGATGGATATAACTTACTTCCTGATCAGCAATGCCGCATGGTTTTACCTAGCTGCTTCCCCTTGGACCGCATCTTAAGGAATGGTCCGTGGGTCTGGGTTTTATAGGTCTTGACTTCCGGTTAGAAGAGACTAGAATGTTGTAGCGGCCATCTTTGGAGGATGTAAATTGACCTAGTTTGGGTCTTTTTACTATTCCCATTTTGCAATAGGCCTAGTCACTAGATTGCATTGTGTACATGGGGATTTTTGCAGTTACGTGTGGGGTTTCTCAAGGAGTTCTAGTTCGAGATTTAAATGGTTTGAAAATGTCATCTATTCAAGACACCCCATGGTATGTCATCGTTCAATCCTCTGGTATCCGTCTGGAGTTTAAAAACCCAGCGCTGTTCACGTTCGTGAAGGACTTTCTCAAGGTTTTCTCTGTTTTTTACACATTCCAAGACAACCCATTTCAGATCGTTCGGGGTGTGATTTCTCTCGATGAAGTGGTTGGTCATTCGGGTTGTTGACTTTTTACAGCGGATATTGCTTCTGTGCTCTACAATCCTGGTGCTTACTTTCCTTGTTGTCATGCCAACATAGTGCAGGTTGCATGTGCATGTGATCAAATACACCACTCCACTTGTGTTGCAGTTGGAGAATTCTTTGAGTTGCCATGTGGTGTTGTTGTTAAAAGTGATTTTTTTGGTTACTGAGGTTAGATGACATACGCTACAGTTGTTGCACGGGTAGTGTCCGTTCGGAAGTGGTTGCAGTCTGTTCGTGTTTTCTGTTGGTTTTGGTCTTGTGTGTACCAAAAAGTCCTTCAGATTCCTTCCTCTTCTGTGACTAAACATCGGTTTGGGGATGTTTAGTTCTCCACTGTTCAGAATTGTCCAATGTTTATTCACGATCTTGCTCACTTGGTCAGATACTTTGTCGAAAGTCGTGATGCAGATTGGTCTCTCACTGTTAGTTGGTTGTGCTGTTTTCGGTTCCAAGAGAGCCTCTCTGTTGTTGTTGCTCGCTCTTTTGCATGCCTTTTGTACCATTTTCTTCGGGTAGTTCCTTTGTTGTAGTTTTATGCTTAGTTCCTCTGCTTGGGATAGATAATCTGATTTATAAGAACAATTTCTTCTTAGTCGGAGAAATTGTCCGAAGGGGAGGTTTTGTTTGAGGTGTCTCGGATGGAAACTGTTAAAGGTAAGGAGACAGTTTCTGGAGGTAGGTTTGTGATGTGTTGTAGTTATCAACATTCCGTCTCTTGCCCAAATATTCAGATCCAGAAACACCAGATGGCTCCTGCTCATGGTGTTAGTGAATTTTAAGAATGGATCTTGTTCATTCAGCCATTCGCAGAATCTCAATGCCTCTTCCTCATTGCCGTTCCATATCAACAGAATGTCGTCGATATAACGTTTCCATAGTTTTATGTGGTCCATGTGGGGGTTGGTGGCGGTTAGGATTTTCTTTTTCTCTAGTTGATGGACATACAGTCCCGCTATGCTCGGCGCAAAGGTGCTGCCCATACTGGTCCCATGTTGTTGACGATATAGGGTTTCTTCAAATCGGAAGAAATTTTCTGTGAGCGCTAGCCTGCAGCATTCCAGTACCACATGTCTGGGTGCGTGATATGTCCACTCCTCCTCAAACAGAACTTCTTCCAAGATTTCCAATGTCTCCTTGTGCGGTAAGCTCGTGTAAAGACTCTCCACATCTAGACTTATCAAAATGCTAGATGTGGGGTCAAAAGATGTTCCTTTCAAAAGGCATAGTACGTCTTTAGTATCTTTCAGATACGTGTCTGTTTTCTGAACAATGGGACGGAGAAAGGCGTCCGCATATCTTGATACCGGTTCCAGCACAGACCCTATACCAGAGACTATTGGCCTTCCTGGGGGGTCTTCCATGCGTTTATGGATCTTCGGGATTGTATAGAAGTATGGGATGACTGGTTTAGTGTTGACTAAGAATTTGGATTCTTTCTTATCTATCCAGTCATTCACCAGACTTTCCTCAATAAGGTGTGCTATGCTGATTCTTATTTTCTCTGTAGGATCTTCCTTAATGATGATGTAATTCCTTGTATCGGCCAGGAGTCGAAGACATTCCTGTCTGTATTTTTCGGTGTCTTGCAAGACTATTGCTCCTCCCTTGTCCGCCGGTTTTATTGTTATTGAGTGGTTATTTGATAGTTCCCGGATCGCTTCGAACTCCAGATTACTTGTGTTCTTGAAGACTTTTATGGTGTTAGGATCCAATTCTCTTACATCCTTCATCACAGCTTTTTCGAAGGCCAGTAGTTAGAAAGATACTAAAGACGTACTATGCCTTTTGAAAGGAACATCTTTTGACCCCACATCTAGCATTTTGATAAGTCTAGATGTGGAGAGTCTTTACACGAGCTTACCGCACAAGGAGACATTGGAAATCTTGGAAGAAGTTCTGTTTGAGGAGGAGTGGACATATCACGCACCCAGACATGTGGTACTGGAATGCTGCAGGCTAGCGCTCACAGAAAATTTCTTCCGATTTGAAGAAACCCTATATCGTCAACAACATGGGACCAGTATGGGCAGCACCTTTGCGCCGAGCATAGCGGGACTGTATGTCCATCAACTAGAGAAAAAGAAAATCCTAACCGCCACCAACCCCCACATGGACCACATAAAACTATGGAAACGTTATATCGACGACATTCTGTTGATATGGAACGGCAATGAGGAAGAGGCATTGAGATTCTGCGAATGGCTGAATGAACAAGATCCATTCTTAAAATTCACTAACACCATGAGCAGGAGCCATCTGGTGTTTCTGGATCTGAATATTTGGGCAAGAGACGGAATGTTGATAACTACAACACATCACAAACCTACCTCCAGAAACTGTCTCCTTACCTTTAACAGTTTCCATCCGAGACACCTCAAACAAAACCTCCCCTTCGGACAATTTCTCCGACTAAGAAGAAATTGTTCTTATAAATCAGATTATCTATCCCAAGCAGAGGAACTAAGCATAAAACTACAACAAAGGAACTACCCGAAGAAAATGGTACAAAAGGCATGCAAAAGAGCAAGCAACAACAACAGAGAGGCTCTCTTGGAACCGAAAACAGCACAACCAACTAACAGTGAGAGACCAATCTGCATCACGACTTTCGACAAAGTATCTGACCAAGTGAGCAAGATCGTGAATAAACATTGGACAATTCTGAACAGTGGAGAACTAAACATCCCCAAACCGATGTTTAGTCACAGAAGAGGAAGGAATCTGAAGGACTTTTTGGTACACACGAGACCAAAACCAACAGAAAACACGAACAGACTGCAACCACTTCCGAACGGACACTACCCGTGCAACAACTGTAGCGTATGTCATCTAACCTCAGTAACCAAAAAAATCACTTTTAACAACAACACCACATGGCAACTCAAAGAATTCTCCAACTGCAACACAAGTGGAGTGGTGTATTTGATCACATGCACATGCAACCTGCACTATGTTGGCATGACAACAAGGAAAGTAAGCACCAGGATTGTAGAGCACAGAAGCAATATCCGCTGTAAAAAGTCAACAACCCGAATGACCAACCACTTCATCGAGAGAAATCACACCCCGAACGATCTGAAATGGGTTGTCTTGGAATGTGTAAAAAACAGAGAAAACCTTGAGAAAGTCCTTCACGAACGTGAACAGCGCTGGGTTTTTAAACTCCAGACGGATACCAGAGGATTGAACGATGACATACCATGGGGTGTCTTGAATAGATGACATTTTCAAACCATTTAAATCTCGAACTAGAACTCCTTGAGAAACCCCACACGTAACTGCAAAAATCCCCATGTAAACAATGCAATCTAGTGACTAGGCCTATTGCAAAATGGGAATAGTAAAAAGACCCAAACTAGGTCAATTTACATCCTCCAAAGATGGCCGCTACAACATTCTAGTCTCTTCTAACCGGAAGTCAAGACCTATAAAACCCAGACCCACGGACCATTCCTTAAGATGCGGTCCAAGGGGAAGCAGCTAGGTAAAACCATGCGGCATTGCTGATCAGGAAGTAAGTTATATCCATCCAGACCTAAGAACTCTTTTGGGCACATGAGACTCGTACTCTGAAGAGTAGAAACTTTAGAATACTAACTTTGTTTTTACACCTTTAATAACTATTTAGCATTGTTTCCAACGAGGCGATACCGCCCCCCCATGAGACCATGATGTGCCATTTTGCACCAACAAATGTAATTATTGACAAGACTTTTTCTCCTTTTGTGTGTCTGATTTGTGTATTCACTGTTATCTGTAAAGTCACTTTCTGTATGTTTGACACGATTTCTCACGGTAGTTTCACTTCCAGTGTCAATCGCCGACAGACAGCAGACTCCAAAGTATGCACGTCCTTGTATGGAAAAACTCACACCATATAAACCACGTGCATGAACGAACGGGCATGGATAATTGCACGTCCTGAGGGACTAAAAGACCCCGATCTCGGCTGAGATAGGGGCAAAGTAATTTTTAACATTGTTCTGTTCATATCTTTTACAGGTTCACCAATGAACAAAAACAACGCGTGTACCAAGTTGGAACAGCGTCAATCACTGTAAATATTTTTTCGCACTAAATTTAATATTTGAATCCTAAATCTAGGTTTTTTAGGAGTGGTATTATACAGGGCTGGTCCCTGTATGGTCCTGACGAAACGCTAGGGGTAGCGTGAAACATGTTGACCAGATACTGAACCAACCCACATCACAGGTTGGTCTACAGTACAAACCCCACTTTTAACATACCGGTCTAGGAGCAGAATAAAACATTGAGGCCCACTAGCACGGTATTTTTAACACTCACACATACATCCACTCCACTTACTCTCACCACACATAGTCCTTCACTTCATAGTGCTCCTTCGTAGCTCGAGAGTCGCAGCACGCCCCTTTTCGTAGAGAACTGGGATGACCCCGATGATGAAGCATGTCACCGTGAGGAAACTCCGGTGAGTGAGGGGATAACAAGAAAGAAAAATTATTTTCTTTCTGAACGGCTACACCTACACACTGCTGGTAGATAGCCCACACACAAGACAGGTCCCTGAACCCAGACACTGGCTTCATTTTTGCAATTGTACCTAGGAGGACGACCTGGTCTTTAGTAAACCTCCTTTTCCCTCTACTCTGTTGTAATATTTAAGAGTGGAAGATGTGCAACATTGGAAATGACCTATTCCCCCAGTGAGTAGACTCAATACAACATTGTCCTTGATCAGGCTGTAGCTGATACAAAAGAAAAGTAAGAGTATAGAGTATGCATTTTAATCTATCATTTTTAATATGTACCAGCTACAGACTCCATTCAAAGACTTGTTTTTACATTTTAATAAAAATACAATCTAGTAAGAAAGTTGGATTGTTATTTAAAGAAATGATTTACCTCTTCTGTAGTCACCCATTAACATTGGGAGTTCAGTGGTTCACTGCTGACATAGACCCTTTTGCCTCTGGGTTACCAATTCATATGTAATACAGCCTGCTCTTTATCCGTCCGCATTTGCGGAGCTGTTTATGAGCTTGTGTGAGGTAAGTTACTGGTTTCAAGCCATAGGCTAGACAGTGGCTCTTCACTCCACCGAAAATCAGCACATTTCTTTTCACATTTCTACACACAGGAGAACTGGTTTCGGGTGGCTTCCTTTTTCAAGTACTTCTCTATGTAGTTATGCTGACACAGCCTTTGTGTGGGATGATGTTCCTCACAGATGGGTAGTCTCCAGCCTGGAGCACCCACAACAGTGATAAAAAAAAGAAGTGTAAACTATCTGCTCCTGGCTGTTGAGAGACACAAGACAGTGATCAGGAAAGCGACAGAAGATTGATTTTACCTAAAAGACCCTTCTCGCTGTGAACAACAGAGTACAGACACCTTCTCACCATCTACCAAATGACAGTGCTACATGAAGAAGCTAATGACATTTCTATAGGCTCTTTGCCCTCTCTTTGCTGTCTATGTCTCCCCCGGCCTGCATCTCTGGTGATACACTACCACTAGCTGGGAAAACAACATCTCCCCAATCTTATGTCCAGGAACAGGTCATGGGCTTCCAACATGGAACCCACAAGTTTCCATCACTCGCCTTCACTTATATGTACAATGCATTTACTATCTTAGCCACATACACAAACATACACTTGGATGGGATTAGGTGACCAAACAGAATGCAAATATTGCTGCACATTGGCGCTACACTCTCAGCCAGTGCTAAATAACTCCTATTTTGTGAGCAAGGGACGCAACATGCTAGGGCTCTTAATGTTTTAATGATGTGTACACCTCAGAATCACATGGTTATGCAGATATGGAGCGCCGTTTTAATGTTGTTCCTTTCTACACCTTACATCCTCCAGTTGCTTGCTATCTCAGAGATACTCCCCCCATTAATACTTCTAAAACCCTGAACATAAAATTGAACTTGACGTACTTCGGATGGATTCCTCTCCTTCCTTTCCTCAGTGACCCTCTTCGTAACGTCCATCCTCTGTATGCCTTCTATTTCTCAGTATAACCTCCTCTCAGTTTCACGACTTCCTTAATCCATCTCATTGTAATTCTGAAATTGACTAAAACCCTATTTCATATATCACACCCTCTCCTCTTTACAACCCTATCCCTGAAAACTAAAATTACCTATTATACACCAGCCTGTCTATCCCACCAACCTTTCACCCAAAACCACATAAGCCCCTCTAATGATCAAACCTAACTGCTATTAATATATCACAATGTAACTGGAGTAAATGCATGCAGTGCTTTTTCTAAAGGGCACACGACTAATCGCAATAACCACAAAATTAGCCTCTAACATTGAGTTCTGGAGTAACGTGCTACTTGTCATAAAGCGCTTTAACGCCTCGTCACGAGTAGCAAGTGCTATATAAATGCATTTTCATTTGTTTCCCCTGGTTATGTGGCGTCGTCTGGCGCATACCTGGGCACAGGAAATCAGGAAGCTCTGTACACAAAGAGAGCACGGCCTTTCAGGATGGGAGGGAGGGTGTGTCAGGAATAATCAGGAACTTGTGAGTTCCTTGACCCCTCCTCTCTCCACAGAGCCTGCTGTAGAGTTATTCTGTAGAGAGCGTGTTGATCATCTGGAACCTAACAGATTTTGTGTTCTTTTATATACATTTACAGAAGTTAACAGCGGGCTGCTGGCTGCCCCCCACGCCAACTACGGGGCCCTCGGGCACGGGATCGCTGAGACCTTCATGGTAAGTGCAGTATTATCATGCCCGTAGAAACATTCTGAAAACCTGCCATCACTGTGTGTATGTGTATTTTGTGTAGCGCCAACCTGTCACTTGACGGCTACTTCAGGGCACCCTGGGACATGCTAACTATGCAGAAATGTCACGAGCAGGGTGATTCAAAATCTGCAGAGAGGCACAAGGAGCGAATGAGCATCGCGCTTTGAGGGTGCTGGCAGTAGAGTTGCGCTCTCGGTTTTATGGTATTTATTTTTTTGACCTTCCCGTCTGTATTTATCCATCTTTATTTTTTGTCAACTTTATCTGTATTTATCCATATTTATTTTCAGGTTTGTGAAAAAGTTTAAGCTGAAACTAGTTTGTTTCCACATTTATTTAACCAATAAATATACACTCATGCTTGAATGCCTGCCAGGTTTCAATGATATGAACACCCACAGAAGATAAGTCAATATACTTATATGAAAATATGCACATTTCAGTATCCGCCTTGTGCATATCTACTGCTGTTAAAGCCTCTTTACTAAAATTCCTTTGTTTTTTAACCCCTTTACCCATCAATCTGCACAGTTATTGGCCTGGCAGTCATTGCAAAGTGTATTTACAATCACTCATAAAGCACTCAATTTCCGTTTTTACCCACATTTAAAAATAAATACAGACAAGAAAATAAATTGTTTTCTGTCTGTATTTATCTGTAAAAATCAGTAAAAACGGGAAACAGGGAGCCTTAATCATGGTGTTCTCGCGAGAATCTGGAGCGGAGTGAAGTCGGTTAATATAAAGTGACAGGCGAAATGGACAATCACGCACATCCACTAGATCTATTCCTTCACACTGGTCCCCCTTTTCTGAGCCATGTTTAATTGCCCCTTTACCATGGATGAGCCGTGACTTTGCGAATAGTGCTTTGTTCTTTTTCTTCACTGCACATCACTTGCATATGGCGCTGTGTGTGGGAGACAGATTGATTCCTACCTGAGTGTGTGTGACATTTTCCTTACTGCTGCCTTTTCTGCTCCTCTTCGGTCTATGATGGCCATGTGTATGTGCAGTGTGTAAGGGACGTTAGCAGCACGCGTGCTCTTTTTTCACTTGTATGTGAGAGAAGCTTGCTTTATTGCTGTCTCTGTTGGGCATATGTTGGCATCTTTAAATGCTAATGCATGTGGTACATAGATTGTATGTATGACAGGTGGTTGTTCTGTTTCTACCTCTGCTCTTCCTGGTCTGTGTGAGGAGATGTGTGCCTCTGCTGCTGGCCGAGTTGTACACGTTCTCTGTGTGAGAGAAGCTTGAACTAATGCTGCGTGCTGTATACACTGTGTGTAAAGGAAACCTACAAAGATTCTGGCGCTGGACCACTTGTGTGTGATGTAAGCCTGTACTGGAGATTGATGTAGCTAGCGTGTGAAAGCAGTTGGCCCTACATTTGATTGTAACTTGTTCTTCAAACAAGTAGGCGGAATTCCTTTCCAGCTGCAGCTTTGTGCCCTCAAAAAAAGCCTGTAATATATTTTTCTGTATTGTCCATTTTTGTCACTTTTTCAAAATTCAATAAAATTATTATGAACAAAAAAAAATGCCTGTAAGATAGCCCAGTGAACTAATGCATCCATTGTTGAGGTCTGTAAGATACCTGGAGGTCACAGGTCTGAATTCCAGTGGGTCCATTAAGCGTTTCATCTATCCGAGGTCTATAACATGAGCAATATTAAATTCGCTACTAGGTAACACGTTTTCAGCGTCTAGATACCAGCCAAATGGAAGTGTGCTTTATGAGTAATAATGATTTATGATTATAAGTCTTTAAAACACGATGACCTTGCAAGCGGTTACAACATGCCAGCACGTTTCTTCACCCAGCGGTGATGTACGTCATCGCCTGGCATGGGTGCTGCTGAGGTGAGGGTGTTAGCTGATGCCACATAGCTTTCAGTGGAATCTTCTATTTCCTTGTTCTCGCAAGCGATGCTTCCCGGCGCACAGGGAATGATACATGCGCAGTGTGCTTATCAGGCCGTTTTAGCTCCGGGGCAGGGTGTCGGTAGGTCATTGGCATTGGCAGAGTAGTACGTAGGAAAGAGCCGCACCAAGTGCGCGTGCCTGTGTGAGTGCGGATCACAGTACGAGAATCGTAGGTGTAGGTGCTGGGCAGGGCTGGGTTGAGGTAAATCAGGAAGGGTTACGTTTTGGCGTCTGGAGTGCGGAACTGCTGCAGGCTCAGATTTAGGTGTACCAGCAGAGCTGTGGGTGTTTCAGTGCTGGAATATTGGGCGTTTGTCTTCCCAGTCCAGCCCTGCTCATGCCTCTGGGTGCTGCATCTGCAGTACCAATGAAAGCTATGCCCCGTTGTGTAAGTCTGAACTGCTGTAGTCTAACCTACATCCCTGCTGCGTTTGCAAGGGTAGCCTTATCAAATTGTTTTCACAATACAAGAGGCAAAATCTGTGTCTGTTGTTGGTGTTATTCTATTGCATTTTCAACTTTTTTGCATTTTTTTTGTCAGTTGTTTTTGCATTTTTCCTCTTTTCAGTTTTTTTATGCCTGGTCAGACAGAACAAATATGTAGACCTTATGTGATCTACTGAAAGAATGTTAAGAGGCACCACAGAGAGAGGCATTTTGATTCCATACACATGTTGATTAAATTGAACATGGCATATGATTTGCTATTGATTGTGTGCTTCTGCTCCATGTATGGCACCTTTTGCTTTGTGGGTAAGCTTATCGTCCATACAACAATCCTGCCTTGGTTACGATGACAAACCGCTCATATTTCTTCACCCATCACACTTCTAAGCGCTTCAACCCAAAACAGAACTGTTCATTGGTTGGTATTATGCACAACATGGGTATATGCACAACACGGGCACTTCCTACATAGAATCAAAAGAAAGACAACACCCTTCCAATCACACATCCTATTCGATGTAGTGTACTACCTATGTAGGCAACCCCTTCACATTCGGGTTGTAAATAATATATAAATACAACAGTACAATACAGTTATCACAGCTATAGGCCTAATATGTTTATTATGACAAATACGCTATAAAGGCATCAAAAGGGACACATTTATTGTGAAAGCTCATGTTAATGCCAAACTGTATTAAGAGGGTATTGTTTTTACGCTGGGTCCTAGCATGCTACATGGAATCACACAAATTTCAATTTTAGGAAATTATTTTGTGTAGGTCAATCCCTCTGACAAATACTAGAGCAGAGGGCTTGATAATCCTTGTTGGGCCTGTGCGTGATATAGTCCAATATTGCTTCTAGGGCTTCTGGTCTTGCCATTAACCAAGCGTTTGAAGGTGATGTAGTTTGTAAAGGTTACCATAAATGTGAAATAGTACTATATGACTACACTAACTAATTATGTACTTTTTTACATGTTTATTTTGGGACAGATTGTGGTATTTTCTTCAAAGTGCACCTAAAATTGGGCACTGAGTCCAATTAGAATGTTTAGATTTTGTTGACTTCATAGAAATAGATTAATGATATTTTTTTTTTAGTCCTCATTGTGCAACACTTATAGTAAGGAGTTATCAGGGTCTCCCCTTTTCCCTTCCAACCGTGTCCTGTACCAATCCATCGTGTGGGAACCAACCGGGAACGACAGAGGACCCTTTACTTCTAATTACTATTATGGAAGGTTACTTTTCGGGGTGGGTTGAGCTAGCCATCATGGCTACTCTATTTGGCCTTCGACTTTAGTGAATGTTCTTGCACTTAATCATAGGACATGAATAAAAAAGAAATAGAGAGAAGGAACATGATGAATTAACAAACATTCCAACGTTATAAAGCCAGATGATGGTTTTCCCACAACTCCCAGAAACTGATTTTTTTAAGAAAATGGCTTCTTCTTTTTATCTAAATTATACATTTTAAGCACTGAAGAGAGCCACTCCTCCGGTAGTGGAGCTATTGGTGTGATCCATTTTACACATATCTCTCTTCTGGCTAATAGAATCAAGATGAACACCAAATTTTCTTTCCGTTTTGTCAACTTGTCCGCTGATAGAGACCCCGTCACCCCAAAAAAAACTAAGTCCATACTCACGGTTAGCTGTTTTCCCAAAACCTCTTCTAAGGTCTTACCCACCTCCTTCCAGAAACCGTCGAGATGGGGGCACTGCCAGGACATATGCAGGTCATTGGCCTTCGGTAATCTGCATTTCGGGCAGGACTTCACCACGGATCCACTGAATTTGATAGTTTTTCCGGCGTCCAATAAGCTCTGTTGCGGGTGTATAAATGATTTCTTCTTAATGCCGCAGATGTTACTATTGACCAGCATTTGCTCATTGATACTTGCCATAGGAGGTTTGTATCCAGCGTTGGCAGATCTTTCCCCCAGATTCTCTCCGGTATCCGAAATTCCTTCTCCCCTGATGTTATGAGGGCCCAATACCAGAATGATACCTCTTTCTTGAAGGGTTTCTCCAGCATTTTATTTTCTAAGGTTGCATTGCCTGTTTTAGTTTCCTTGATTGACTTTGCCCAACTTAGAAGTTGATAATATTTAAACTTGGCTAGAGAAAAGTTTGTGATTTCATTTAGTATTTCCCACTCCAAGATTTTATTCTCATATAATAATTGCCCCCATACTGCTGTTCACGCTGATTTTAGGGGGATCGTCAGAGAGTCTTTAAGGCATTCCGGAGTGCAAGGCGAGTCCCAAATAGGCGCTTTATCGCTATATAGGGGGATATTCACAGTAGCCCTAATGCAATACCACAATTTAGCAGCTGCCCTTAAAGTCTTCAACGTAACTTTTTTGAAAAATTTCGGGTGACCGAATTTAAAAAGAAAGTGACTGGTGTTGTTTGTCATTTTCTGTATGTAAAATGGGTAATTTTCATATGGACCTAACAAGATTCTATTATTTTTAAATTGGAATGCTCTACAGTATTCTAAAATATCTGGGGTAGCTAGCCCATCCTGATTTTTCCTTCTCCTTATTTTACTCCAAGCAATTCTAGGTTTTTTCGATGACCAAATAATACTTGATAACTCTCCCTGGATTTTCTTAATAGACTCCCTATTAAACTCTAGCGGTATGGCGCCAAAAATGAACGTAAATTTCGGCAAGACTGACATTTTAAGGATGCTTGATTTACCCAAGATAGACAACGGTAAGCCACTCCATACTTTCAACAATCTTTTAACTTCCACCTGAACTCTATGGATGTTAATCTGGGGAACTTTATCTAGATCTTTAATGAGGTTGATACCCAGGTATCTGATATTTTCCTTATTATAGGGGCTCAAGAAGACGTCATTCCACGTCATGGTCTCTGTTTTAGACTTGTTTATTTGGTAGCCAGAGATTTTCCCAAAATTAATTAATGTCTCCTCCGTTGCTTCAAGGGCCTCTTTGAGGTGACAGGTAAAAATCATGAGGTCGTCAGCGTATAGTGCCACTTTTTTATGCCAGCCTTGGTATGAAAAAGGGATAATAGAGAAATTGTTCCAAAGACATTCAGCTGCTGGTTCAATAAACAAATTGAATAACAACGGGGATAGGGGGCATCCCTGGCGCGTACCTCTTTACCAGAATCTGATCTGTTAGCACCCCATTGATTAATATTCTGGCCTTAGGTGCATTATAAATATTTTCTACCATCTTCAATATATTAGTTCCTAGATCGAATTTTTTTAGCACCTCAAGCAGATAGGGCCAATTAACTCTATCAAAAGCTTTTGCTGCATCTATAGGAATTATAGATAGAGGCAGCTTCTCACAAATGGCTATATCTATTGCTCCAATGAGCTTGTGGGTTAATTCTTTCAGATTTCTTCCTGCCACGAAACCTCTTTGGTTAGAGTTAATTAGGGAACCGACTATTCGACCAAGTCTTTTCGCCATTATTTGGTTGAAAATTTAATAATCGCAATTTAAAATGGATATAGGACGATAGGACTCGCATTTCTTGGGATTTTTACCTGGTTTTAGGAGGATAGAAAAATGTAAATTGTAAATTGATACATGTATAGCGCACTACTCACCCGCAAGGGTCTCAAGGCGCTTGTACGAATACCGCTGGGAAACCCATCCAGGCTATTCTTTTTTCTTGGCCTTAAGACTCTGCACACTTTGCCACTGCAAGCCAGTGTTAAAATCCTTCTGTTCTCTCGTTTAAACATGATGAAATTGGCTTAAACTCAACTGGCACATTTAATTTACCTTTAAGTACCTAGTAACATGGTACTACAGGTACCTAGGGCCTGTAAATTGAATGCTACTGGTGGGCATACAACACTTATCATGCCACCCACTTCAGTAGACTTTTAAGCATGTTCCAAGCCTAGAATTGATTCCTGTGTGTGCAGTTTTAAACTGCCATTTCGACCTGGCAAAATAAACTTTTTGCCTGGCCTAAACCTCCCTTTTTAATACATATATCACCCCTAGAGTCAGCCCTCCATAGCCCATAGGGCTTGGTGCAGTGTATTTAAAACATTGCACATGTACTTTTAACTCGTACGTGCCCTGGTAGTAAAAACAGCTAAAATGCGTTTATCACTAAAGCAGGGCCTGCCTCTTCCATAGGATAACATTGGGTTAACTTAATACATTTAAGAAGTGATAACTTTCAAATGAGAGCAGGTAGGAATGTCGAGTTTGGTGTCTTAAAGTATTGTATTTTAAAACCCTCTTTAATGGTATAGTCAGATTTTAAGTTATAATTCTAAAAATGCCACTTTTAGAAAGCCTATATCCTGGTCTCTTGACTTGGTGAGCTATCAGTTGGTCTTTGTGGATTACTTTTAGACAGTGAGACAAAGGGGAAATAGGTACTGGCTGTTCAGACTTGATGAGGCGGTGGAGCTGTCACCTACCACACTTGCACATTACAAAGGCTCTACCCGGCACACTCTCAACGTTTTTTTTAAACACTAATCTTTTGTGACCCAAGACAAGCTGGGGCCCTAGCAGGGCAGCACGAAATTCCAAATACCTCTGAGGGCGGTAACCTCCAAAACCTTCTCCTACTTCAAAGTGAGCACCAGGTATAAATAGAGAACACTCAGAACCAACTCTTCAGGACACCTATTGACCTGTGGGAGACTCAGAAGGATTGCTCCGCAATAAGGACTGCTATACTGTTGCTCTGTTGCCTGAGTAAAAAGGACTGGGCCTGCATTTTGGACCAAGAACCACCGGAGTGATTCCAAGGACTATTTTGCTGGCCTCCTGCTGAGAACCTCAGGGACAGAAAAAGCACCAACCACTTTGAACCCAGCACCTGGGCTCTGTCTGCTCTGAGTCCTACCTTTCAAGTGGTGTTACCTCAGCCCTTAACCCTTGGAAGTAGGCCTGAAGGTGCTCTGCCAGCACATCTATGTTCCTGTGAGCAGAGACAATGCAGCGTGACGTATCTCTTCAAAGCTGCATCTAAACTATAGCTGTGTTATGCACCCGAGGCTGGACCTTGCATCACAGCCCGAAGTCTCATTGAAAGTGCCTGTGCACGATGTATTCTTTATGCAAGGTTTCACATTGCAAGCCCTTGTCAGCTGCATCCTCGATGATTACGCAGGACTCCGCATCTCATCAGCTCCTCAGAACCGCTGCTGTGTGACGCATCCTCGACTGGGAATCTTGCTATGCTCTGCAAACCAGAATTGATGGTACTTTTTTCGATAGACTTAACTTGGTTCCTTTATCCAGCTCACGCTCCATTCCGGTTGGCCTGAACTTGTAACTTTGCCCTGATTCGGTGTGACCAGATATTCACAGTTGGCACTTTATGCTTTTAGGCATTATTTTCAATGAAGACTTTGAAATTGCATATCTTTGGTCCTACTGAGGGGATTTTTGCAGTTTTAATCTGAAATAATTTACAAAATTTTACTCTATTTTTCGAAATTGATGTGAGATTTTTCTTTCTGTTTTGTGGGATTTTTCTTGTTTTGTGTTTTCACCTTATTAGTGCTGTGTAAGTACTCTACACATTGCTTCTAAGTCAAGATTGATTGCTTTCGTGCCAAGCTACCAGAGGGTTAAGCACAGGTTAATTTGTGGTTGCTTGTGACATCACCTTGACAAGGATTACAGTTTCTGCGTGAGTAGGGGTTCACTCCCCTCAACCAGTAACCCAATTTCCTAAAGTCCTCCTTTGCTGTTTGATCTAAGTGGCCCTGATAGTAACACTGTGCAAAGGGGTTTGCAGGCTATCATTATAAAAACTATATTTCACAGGCAATCTTGAAATATTTAACATATTTCATGGTTCCCTGTGGAATATGTGTTTTATACCTCTGCCCTTGTGCTACAAAAGCACCCAAACAGATAAAGCCACAGGAAAAAGTTAGTTATGGTTCAGCTGAGGCAAAACCGAAAAGCCCTGAAATGATTGGGTTATTAGGTGCCACACATAATGCAAACCATTACTCCGGCCCCTGAAATAGTTTGTGCATTGTAGAAAACTTTTTTTTTACATTCCTCAAAACTTTTTTTCTTTTTTACATTCCATTGTACTGAAAATGGAATGGACTCCTAAAAAAAAAAAAGAATCTGCGGTGGTCATCGGCTATCTACCCGTCTTGTGGTGTTAATGGCCTTGGTCAGGTCCTGCACTCTACCTCCTTGGACCACACCTAGCAGGGAGTTGGTTGCAGGACCTACATGGCTTTGTACTTAGATGAATTTTCTAACTGTATGTCAAGTTTTATGAAGCCTCAACAAACATCACCAAAGTTATTAGCAAATAAAATTTTCATTGCCCCCCCTATTTATCTTTGCCCCCCTGCTAGGCATGCCTATAACGTGATATACTGAAACTTAAGCTAAACATGTTAAATGTCTACTCAGTGTTAAGTCAATTTTAGTAGCAAGTGTACACTTCATTGACCCAATTTTGCCCCTTCTTTTGGGGCCAGCATAGGATTGTGAAAACCAAGGATAGTTGGAACATGTTAGGTCTCTGTCCAATTTGGTGCAGATACATCAAATGGCAACAAGCTATTTAGTAAACAAAAACTGCATTGACCCTCCACCAACTGCTGCACTCCATATGAACAACAGAAAGCCTCAAATAACCTGCACTGGGTGTATCTTGGTACCTGCCTGCCACATTTGATGCAGATTCCTCAAACCATGCCAGAAGTATAAGCAAATTAACATTTTACTGCCATCCATTTAATTTTACCCCCTCTACCTTGGATGGTTGGCACAAAATATAACAAATAATGGAAATCTAATTCTTCCAAGCTTCTGCTAAATCTTTGCAGATTTGCCATAATGCTTGTATCCAAGTCAGTATGGGGTAATGGATCAGCCCACTCCCGACATTGACTCTTTTGCCCTTTGAGTGACTGCATTCTTCCTGATCATATGTTTACATCCACCAGAAAATGAGTGTGGCTTATTGCCTGGACTCGGGCCACATAATGAAGAATACAAAAAAGAAGTGATGGATGAATGCTTGAATTAATCTCAGTCAGTGGTAATTATTCTGGGATGCATTCCAGTCCATTGTATTTGATCACCATGCCGTCCCCAAGTTAGACCCAGCCATATGCAAATCACACTTGATTCTGCTCCAGTAAGAAAAGTCCAGCCTGAGCTGCTAAGCTAGTTCCTTTCTGAAATGTAACACAAGCAACCCCAATAATGGACTGCATATGGTGCCATGAAGTTTGATGTTGCAACTTTCTTTTGAAGACTCCAATGAGAAGGTCCATGCCTTACTGAAGCATCTGAAAATCATGCTTCAATGTCTTGCTTTGTGCCTGTCCAAGTGCTTTCATGACCCCACTTTTTGAATTGCAAGTGAGCAGATGGCAGATTCCTTATGCTTTCTTTTTTTCTGTGCTGGGTCACACTGGAAGTTGTGCTTCCCAGAAAAGGACATTTTAAATTGACCATCTGGTGATTCATTTCAAAGTAGGTCTCAAAATGCAAGCAGACATTAACAAATTAACATTTTAGAAATGCCTAATATTGGAGATTGTTGACGATGCCAGTCTGGGCAAAGATGAGACCTTGTTTCTTTCTCAACCATGGATGTTCACTTAAAAGGTAAGTATTCACAGTAAGAAAATCAATGCACAGTGAGTTCTAGTAGGGTGGGTCTACGTACTTGATCTAGGTTTTCAGTGATAACATGGAGGAGGAGTGGAGAATGAAGCTTTTTTGCGAGATGACTGGCTTTGTAGCTCTTGTTTATGATCCTAGAAGCTCAATTACGCCAGAAAGGTACCAACCTTGGTGCACCTGTGTCGGTGTTTATTTTTACATTGACTATTAGTTCTTGATTTTAGTTTGTACATTTTTCTAGTGGTCTGTAAAGCATGAGCCAGACATGTTCAGGTGTTAGTGTGCTTTATGTGACTGGCTTCATCCTAGGCTTATAGACCAGTATAGCATTGTGCGCTACTTTTACTAGTAGAGTCCGGTCACAACAGCAGTCTCCACCTGTCGGTGTTTAGACGTTGAGAATTAACCTTAAGCATTGAGTGTTCAACGCAATTCTCTACCTACACTCTGGTTCTTGCACAGATATGCCACATATCTTTCTTCGATCAGTGGTGTTACCTTATAACTGTGGACTTCAAAATTGTCATTGTCATTGTCATCGACGTGGTATAAATAAATAAATAAATCATCGGGCCCCTCCGGTGTACAAATACAGTTTTGTACAATTATTTTAGAAATTTGCCAATATTTAAACATGCCTAATCATATTTTGAATATTTCAGTTCTATTACATTATCTCTTTTAAAAATGAAATAATATACATGGTTGTCAACAAGCTATAGGGAGCCTGGTCTGACTAAAGTGTAAAACTATCCACAGTGTAGTTCTTTATTTGAAATGAAGGGGTGGAGTGGTTAAGGGTTATTTGGAAGCCCCCCCCTTTGATACCTACTCCCAGCAAGTCTATGAATGACACAAGATGTAAGTGAGGGCACATTATAGAGTGTCTTAAACCTGCTCTGTTTTTTATTATCATGAATATTTTCTTGGCCAGTACCCTCCCCCTCCCCTCCCACTGCCCCGAGGGGACTCGCCCTCCAGTTTGAAGACCTCTGCTTTAGAAAATGCCATTTCTTGAAATGGAGATCGATTTAGCTGACTTTCTTTTAGCGAGTTAAATACTTGGCCTGCAGTCGTGATCAAACCACTGAGGCCTCCAGGGTGGAAACAGGCATCCACACTGGCACATAACGTGCAGCTCTAGCAAAGAAAGCCCGTGCACCTTTGGGGACAAAGAGCAATAGAAGTACCAGTTTAACCTGAAGGTGGTGTTTTTCATGAACTATGTTTATGTGCACGAAGACTCTAGTGGTCCTTAGCAGACGCCTTACAAGTATTACATAATCTGATGGGTGTGGTCAATAAAGTGTGTGACGCAATATGTTCAGTTAATAGTTGCATGTTGAAAATAAATAAAGACATGCAGACAAGAGCTCCATGTGTGGAGTGGTCTGTTAAAGTATTTATATTTATTCAGTGGGGAAGGTGTTTCTGGGTGAGGTGAACATTCAGTGCTTGAAGTCAGTGGCCCGCGGCAGAGGCTTAATGTGTGTTCCAGATTGTGGTGTGTGGGTGCATACCCAGAGAAGAATAGCTCATACTCGGATTGCTGTTTATGCTAATATTTTGTATTTATCACTCAACTCATTTTGATGCTATTTGTCATGGAACTGGTATTTGTATCACTCACCTGCTGTAAAAGTGTTCGCAGATGGCTGCCTTTTCCACTTTACTCTACAGGTTACACCCAAAATGGTTTGTGGAGGTGTTGCTGCTTTTGTGTTGTGGTGTGCGTGTTGGTGAGCAGATAAGGGGTTTAGCAAGATGTGGTCTGTGACCTTCTCGTCCAGTAGAGATGGTGTTGTAGTATGCTAGCCAGCCTGGAACGTTTCCCAACTGGTTGGTGAATGTTTGGTGGTTGAGTTTGTGTCCGACTGTACTCCACGGAATTTGAGGGTAGTGTGAATATAGTTGTTGTCCTAAGCGCATGGTTGCTTGTTGCTCAATATATCCGAAGAGCTGTGTCCAGTGACTGAGATAGTTTGAGAGATTATGGTCATTGAAAACTGTGAGCATAAGGTATGCCTGCCTTCCTTCCTTCCTTCCTTCCTTCCTTCCTTCCTTCCTTCCTTCCTTCCTTCCTTCCTTCCTATTTGTAGCTTAGCTTATAGCCAGCAACATCAAAAACAAGCATTGGCATAGCCAATAGGTCTCGCCTTTGGGACCTTATAAGTGTTTAGCCATGCAACAGTTAATGTTGTTGCACAAGGATATTGTGCTTGATAACTAAACACTTATAAGGTCTGACAGGCAAGACCTATTGGCCATGCCAATTCTTTTTTCTCATGCAACACATGACTGTTGTAAAGTGCATAATGTGAACATTGCAGATGGAGGTTATGGGACCAACTAACATGCAAATTGTTAAACAGACCCATTGAATGTTCTAGAATAAATAAAGTTTTTGAAATATAAAAGTTGAATAAAAACATGCCTTGCAAGACATGTAGGGGGTAACACCATTGATTGTTTTGATTAATTTGCCTATTGATTAATGTGAAGTAAGATGCATTACATCAAGTCATCTGACTTAAAATAAAAATAGTTCTGGCGGCATGTTTAATCTGCATTTCTATTTTCTCTCCCATAAACCATTCCCCTCCCCAACACCACAAAGGTTTTCCTTTAACAGCAACAATCCCATAAAATCGCAAACTGCGACTCCCACCTATACCATCAGACAGCGCATGATAATAAAGATTGTATCTATCAGCATCCACATAACCAGCCGTTCACACTTTCTTAGCGATAACGTAGTCCATTTAACCCTAAAACACTCTACCCGGTTTCGCTCTGACTATACCATTCTCTCCGTTACCACCACTAAATATCGCAAGGCCCTTCCTCAAACCTGAAAGCTTCAGTAAAAAAAATTAATAAAATCCCTCCCTTACCACCAATCATTACTCTCCGAGTCACCTTACTTCAGACCCCGAGCCTTCCCTGTGCCTTGGACGAATCTCGTCCACGACCAGGGACGTATGGCTCGGATTTTGGGCCAATGGAGTGAGTAACCCTTAAGCTCGACCTTCTGCACAGTTTATTTAGAGAGCGCGCCAGAAGTGAGGCATAGTGGATAGGATTTCACCTCAGGAAGATTACCGATATTGGTGCACGGTGCCGCGCTGCAATCCAGCACGTACCGAGGCAGGATCAGAATGCGAAAAAGTTCCTCCGTCCTGTCCCGAAAAGACCACAAACAGTAACCCCGGAGGGAGAACACACCGCAACTGGACTATCTCAGCATGTACAATGGACACAGAGAAATGACCACCAGCCGCAGTTGACAGACACAAACGAAGGACTTAGAACGGAGCTACAGCAAACTATAGAGACAGAAAAAAAGGCGGTTTAAAAAAAACGCGGCCGCGAAGAAATGTCAGGAATGCAGCTGTCATCCGGCCGCACTGCTTCTCGCTCCCGAGCTCCTTAGGCCAGGGGAGTTAACGTTTGGAGAGAAGGCGGGACATGCAACCGCCTTTGGCCAATTGCGTGCTGTCTTTCTTAGAAATATTTACAACAAGGGGTGGTGAGGGACAGAGTCTCTGAATTAAGCAGAATACTCTCACCCAGTCAAGAGATCAGGGCTAGATCCAACACCGTTTTTTAGCTCACTGCACCATCCCAGTTTCAGAACCTGGCTGTATGCAAATTAGTCTGTTCCTGTCCCAGTGCATGATGGGAACAGGGCAAACCAAACTACAAAAGCCAATTCTTACACTGGGAAGGAAACAAGCTACCGGGGACCGGTTTCTGGCATTTCAGCCGTCTTCGGCCCGGCTTGCTTGAATCCTGATGGTGCAATGAGCAAGGGACTCACATCTGAGTATACCCTTCCACGCTTAGGGTGGACAAAAATATTTACAACAAGGGGTGGTGAGGGACAGAGTCTCTGAATTAAGCAGAATACTCTCACCCAGTCAAGAGATCAGGGCTAGATCCAACACCGTTTTTTAGCTCACTGCACCATCCCAGTTTCAGAACCTGGCTGTATGCAAATTAGTCTGTTCCTGTCCCAGTGCATGATGGGAACAGGGCAAACCAAACTACAAAAGCCAATTCTTACACTGGGAAGGAAACAAGCTACCGGGGACCGGTTTCTGGCATTTCAGCCGTCTTCGGCCCGGCTTGCTTGAATCCTGATGGTGCAATGAGCAAGGGACTCACATCTGAGTATACCCTTCCACGCTTAGGGTGGACAAAAATATTTACAACAAGGGGTGGTGAGGGACAGAGTCTCTGAATTAAGCAGAATACTCTCACCCAGTCAAGAGATCAGGGCTAGATCCAACACCGTTTTTTAGCTCACTGCACCATCCCAGTTTCAGAACCTGGCTGTATGCAAATTAGTCTGTTCCTGTCCCAGTGCATGATGGGAACAGGGCAAACCAAACTACAAAAGCCAATTCTTACACTGGGAAGGAAACAAGCTACCGGGGACCGGTTTCTGGCATTTCAGCCGTCTTCGGCCCGGCTTGCTTGAATCCTGATGGTGCAATGAGCAAGGGACTCACATCTGAGTATACCCTTCCACGCTTAGGGTGGACAAAAATATTTACAACAAGGGGTGGTGAGGGACAGAGTCTCTGAATTAAGCAGAATACTCTCACCCAGTCAAGAGATCAGGGCTAGATCCAACACCGTTTTTTAGCTCACTGCACCATCCCAGTTTCAGAACCTGGCTGTATGCAAATTAGTCTGTTCCTGTCCCAGTGCATGATGGGAACAGGGCAAACCAAACTACAAAAGCCAATTCTTACACTGGGAAGGAAACAAGCTACCGGGGACCGGTTTCTGGCATTTCAGCCGTCTTCGGCCCGGCTTGCTTGAATCCTGATGGTGCAATGAGCAAGGGACTCACATCTGAGTATACCCTTCCACGCTTAGGGTGGACAAAAATATTTACAACAAGGGGTGGTGAGGGACAGAGTCTCTGAATTAAGCAGAATACTCTCACCCAGTCAAGAGATCAGGGCTAGATCCAACACCGTTTTTTAGCTCACTGCACCATCCCAGTTTCAGAACCTGGCTGTATGCAAATTAGTCTGTTCCTGTCCCAGTGCATGATGGGAACAGGGCAAACCAAACTACAAAAGCCAATTCTTACACTGGGAAGGAAACAAGCTACCGGGGACCGGTTTCTGGCATTTCAGCCGTCTTCGGCCCGGCTTGCTTGAATCCTGATGGTGCAATGAGCAAGGGACTCACATCTGAGTATACCCTTCCACGCTTAGGGTGGACAAAAATATTTACAACAAGGGGTGGTGAGGGACAGAGTCTCTGAATTAAGCAGAATACTCTCACCCAGTCAAGAGATCAGGGCTAGATCCAACACCGTTTTTTAGCTCACTGCACCATCCCAGTTTC
Organism: Lissotriton vulgaris; assembly: GCF_964263255.1. NCBI lineage: Eukaryota > Metazoa > Chordata > Amphibia > Caudata > Salamandridae > Lissotriton > Lissotriton vulgaris. Next base: position 482,232,267 of record NC_141693.1, on the reverse strand, counting down.
AGAACCTGGCTGTATGCAAATTAGTCTGTTCCTGTCCCAGTGCATGATGGGAACAGGGCAAACCAAACTACAAAAGCCAATTCTTACACTGGGAAGGAAACAAGCTACCGGGGACCGGTTTCTGGCATTTCAGCCGTCTTCGGCCCGGCTTGCTTGAATCCTGATGGTGCAATGAGCAAGGGACTCACATCTGAGTATACCCTTCCACGCTTAGGGTGGACAAAAATATTTACAACAAGGGGTGGTGAGGGACAGAGTCTCTGAATTAAGCAGAATACTCTCACCCAGTCAAGAGATCAGGGCTAGATCCAACACCGTTTTTTAGCTCACTGCACCATCCCAGCTCAGAACCTGGCTACATGCAAATTAGTCTGTCCCTGGCCCAGTGCATCATGGGAACAGGGCAGACCAAACTACCAAGCCAATTCTTATACTGGGACGGAAACAAGCTTCCGTAAATCGCACGCAAAGGCCAATAGCGTGCGAGCAAAAAAAAAAACATGTAGGAGCGTGTGGTGTGAGTTCAAAGTCCTTACTAGAAGCCTTGCAGGGCAGCGCATGTGTGCTGGCTCAGGCAAGACCTAAAAAGACTGCTGGATTGTGAAGTTACCTGAATTTGTTTCACTCAGTGTTTAGCTCTCCTGTCTCCCAGGGGAGTGCATTTCTCTCCCTCCTTCACCGTAGGTGGCCTTTCACCAGACAGGGCCCCTGGCAAACTAAATGTGTCCTCCTTCCCCACCCTTTCGCCACCCACTCCCTCCCATTGGTGATTCTGGCAGGGTCCCTTTTGTACTCACTGGCCTCATGCCGCTGCCTTGGCCGAATACCTCAGACCCGTGAATAGACTGTTAACATGCACTTGTCACTTAACCCCTCACTCTGGTCACATGTTCAACTGCTAAACTGGATGTGACAGTCCGTGGGACGGGACGAGGGAGAAGGGGATTGGGAGAAAGGTATCGGAGGGAGTATCACAAAAGTATACAGACTGCACTCTGAAGGTAATGAACTGAACAGCAGCCTGGAATGAAAGCATCCTTTTAGCCACCTCGGAGGTGAGCTACCCTCTAAATGTAGGTGCCCCAGGCCTGGGCCCAGCTCGGCCATGTGAAAATCCGGAACTGCCCTTGTTACACTCTGTCACTCACTTGCACGTTTCTCCTCACACACTGTTCTTTCCTTTTCTCCTCTATGCACTCAGTGAGTAATCTAACAGAGCCAGAGCATTCTAGGCTAATACAAACTGTTCGAGACTTAACGCCTGTAATACTTATATCCCTGGCACAATGGGAGGTGCTGCACGTTCTGCTGCCTCTGTTCCGGTTGGCTTCACCGATTTCTTTCTACATTAAACCTCTAAACCTGTCGGCCTGGTATAGCGAAGTTCTTATTGTTTGTTCACTGAGGCTTTGATATGCAGTTGTGTTTTAACTGGCCCCGTCTATAACTTTGTTTAGGTTCCGCATCATGTGTATTTATTCTGAGTGCAGCAGTGAACCTCCCTCTAGCCCTGGGGTCTTCAAACCTCGGCCGGGGGCTTAATTGAACCCAGGAGAGGGTTGGCAGTCACTGCCCAAGAAAGGCATCACCTTGACAACAGTGCATTGTTTTAAGTGGAAAAATTGAGGGGCAGTAAGCCACTCTGTAATGGCCCGTCACTAATCTCTTTTTTCATTCACATCCAGGCTAGAAGTAAGCGTCAAAAGGGATGGAACTCCAAATAATCCTCAATCCCCACCCCCTCCGTTTCTGATAAAGAATCACACTTTTACACCTCAGTACTCGGATATTTGACATTTTAGTAGGGCCTCGATGAGCAGAATAGTATTTAATTCAACTTTAAAAAAGGTAACTGAAATTAACTGGAATGCTTACATTTGTTTAATGATAGTTAAACATTGGCAGTAATATAGAATAATTGTGAAAAAATGTTTTCATTCTGAGGGGGCAAGATGATTTTCTATTTCTACACCGGGATGATGCGGCATTAAAACATTTTAAGACTACTGCTCTAACCTTTGTTTCCCAATTAAGTCACTCTTCGTGGGCATTGCCACTGTGAAGACTGACCTTTCCATGGTTGCCCTGCTTGCAGCGGCTGGACTCTCCAGGTTGTCCTCCGATAGAGTGTGATCGCTCTGCAGCCACGCAGCCAATAGAGCCTGGTCTCTCCACGGCTGCGCCATCCACAGAGCACAGTCTACATGGCCATGCCTGCAGAACATGGTCTCTACATGGCCTTCAGAGCCAGGTCTCACCATGGCTGCATTCCTGCACTAAATGCAGATTCTAACCTCTTCATGGTCTGGCCTCTCATGGGCCATAATGCCAGAAGAGCGTTGCTTCTCCGTGGTCTTACCCACTGCAAAGCCTGCTTTCTTAATGATTGCACCACCTGCAATGCCTGGCTTCTATGGCTTCGCTGCTTGCCGAGCTTGGCATTTCCATGGTCCTACTGACTGCATAGGACACTCACTTGTCATGGTGCCTATATTGCTTGGCTCACCATGGTTATATGTAGCATGTAGCTTGTATAACCCCTTACACTGGCTGGGGAGCCCAGCTTCTCTCTTTGCCCTAACCTCTGAGCCTGGTCCCAGTGTTTTAGACTGCACTGTCTGGCCTCTGGATGGGTCTCTTGAAGTTTCATAGTGCAAACTCAGTGCCTGTTTTCACACTGGCTGAACATCTTGTCCTGTCTGGGTGTGTCTCGTAAAAGCCTTGCTTGCAATGTTTGGTGTCTAGTTTTGGTAATTTTAAAATGTATACACTTTTGTTAGCTACACAATACTCTTATTTTTGAGGAAATGAATTTCCCTTTTGCTGCGGGGCATATACACAACATAATTTTCGGATGTATTAAACGTTCGGTATATTTAGTGTGAGCCGGGGAGGTTTTGTCGGATCCTAAAGGGACAATGGCTAATGTGCTCGAGGGTGATACAGTGAGCTGGCCATCGGAAGGAACACCTGTCATGTCAGCGGTCGTCGCTGCCATGAGCAGGAGATTGGACCATCTAACCTACATCAAGAACTCCGAACTGCATCCCGTAGGCCGGAGGAGGATAATGAGTTGACTTAACAGTGGACCTTGGGATGCCTCAAATCAGGGGCACTGAGGGGCAATGAAAGAGCACAGGTGGAGAGTTGTAGAGCTGACATGGCACTTGCAGTCTGGGAATGTCCGGAAGAAGCCATGTATGCCACACATTAGTAGAAAGGAAAGCGTAGATCTGCAGCACACATCACAATTGGCTCTCTCAAAGCATGTTCAAGATTTCATGGTGGATGGTGCTGTCAAAGATGATTTACGGTTTGATGGCTGAGGTACTTTGAGGGAACAAAGAGCAGAATTGTCCAATGATCTCTGGTTCGCTGCACTACAAAAGTGACGGGACATAACTAATGACTGAATACTGTTGTGATGATTTATCACCATTGTTTTATCAGGTATCTTGATGGCGATAAACTCTGGCCTTGTACCACCACCCGACGTCTGATGTGCTTTTTGTTGGTGGAAAGAGAGGGTTTTGCAAGTGGGAGCAAGGCCGGGGAGCAACAAGTAGCCCATCGGGGAAGGTTGACCTTTTACCTAGAAGTTCATGCTTATGTACTTCTGCAGGTAATCTGTTTCATTTTGAATGTACCCGAATCCCATAGCCCCTTGCCCCACTATAGCCGTGTTCTCTCTGAATTTGCATTCTTTAGAAAATCTCTTAAGTATTACCATTCCAAAACCAATGTTTGTGTTCCTGTGGGGGATTGGTTAAAGTCTTTTTTAAGGGAATTAACACTAGTTCATACGTCTGGCCTTTCTAAATCACACCCTCTATCTTAACAACTGACCTGGACCTTTCTGCTTTCTCTTCCTGGCACAGCTACAGAGCTGGGCACTTCAGTCTGTCCTTGCTCTAGAGGTGTGAGATTCTAGCCTCTGTCTGCACACCCACCCACCTATTTTTGTCTTTATTGCTCTCTACTTTCAGCTATGTTCTAGTTAACAAGAATTTGCCTGATTCCCCTGCTTCGCCCCCCCCCCTTCAAGTTTCACAGTTCACAGTGCACATATTGGTATAGTTCATCATGTGGTGGCCTGGGTATCTTCTTTTCCAAAGAATGAGACTGTTGATAACTTTTGGGGGGAGGGGGGGGGGGGGGGGGGTCGTAAAATAATTTTAATTTCGCCATTTATTGGGGTTTTCCATCCTAGGCGATCCAGCATTTCCACATGTTGTGGGACAGTGCATCAGTAAACAATTTCAACTTCAGGACTTCATGAGAGGTATTTGATTTTTTTGTATTGTCCATGGTGTGTAGGAGACTCCAACAGTGTGGAGTGTGATTATTTTATTTAGGGACATCTGATTTTTAGGATTGTTTAAGGAGATCCCTAACACGACAGAAGACCCATATCCTGCAAGAGTGTCCAGTATGGAATGTCATCCTACCTTATTTTGAGAACTGCAAGAAATTCTATTGATGACTCCATGACAGATTGGACCAATCAATGCATGCTCACATTATTATGATCCGTGCCACTGACCGGTCTGTGAGGGGACCTTAAGAAGTGACTCCCACTTGCTGTATGGGCGTAAGACTTCTAGCCACAATTTGATGCCATCAAAAGTTTAGCCCGTCTTTTTGGGAATCATGCTTAGTGTGCCATATCTGAGGAAAGGGAGCTCCCCAGTATACCTAGCTAAGCCCTCCTTCCTGAAGATCGCTGCCTAAGGGATGCCCCCTGTATATTCCCCTTCTTGAGTCATTTGCCTTGTTCTTGCATCTTGCTTCCGAAGACCAGGGCCTGAACTCAGGGTATTTCTGAATTAGTCATGTAGGTGAAATAGGGATATTTTCCTGATTCAGTATTGCAAATTATGCATGTGCCAGTGTACCTAGGGCTTTCCAAGAACGTGCTACACCAGGAAAAACCCTTTCTGAATATGTCTGTAGAAACTGACAGAGAATGTACGAATGAGATGTAGTAATCAATGAAGAAGCACTTATTCTGCGATAATTCCCCACTCTATGGGGAAATAATCAATGTTGCAGTCCTACTGCATGCAGGAATTACTACAACAACACAATATTGAGATTTCCGTGTGCAGCAACAATTCTTAGGTGTAATAAATGCCTAGTTTGGGTGTATCATATTCTACATCACCTTTGAATATAGGAAGCCGTGGGACTGGCTCATACTTTCAGTTCCCATTGATTTTTGACAACTGAGTATCTGACCAAGATTTCATCTCTTTGTTTTATCTTGTTGTGAAATGTTTGGTAAGTATTCTTTCATGAAGATCATTGTGAAGCTTTTGCTAGTGTTCAAGGAAGCGCCACACTCATTGGCACTTAGAAGTGTCTTTTTTAATTGCAGCTGCTTTGTGGATCATCCTTTTCACTATTCTGTGTGGTACTCTTAAAGCCACAGGGTACGTTTTTAGGTTTCGCCCGCCGAAAGCTGAGCAGCAGACTTTCGCGCAGGCAAAATCTTATAAGTTACAGTATGGATGTTTGTGCCGCCTCTCTGTTCTATTGGCTAGCTCCATAAATGGAGGTTAGCCATTGGAACAGAGATCTGTCCGTCATGGCCGGACCAGATTCGTGGGCGTTCCCGACAGTTTTTCACATTTTGCCCACGTCATGTGGCTGTGGGCGTGTACTTTTTTTTTTTTTAACGTGGATGTTTTTACTCATTGCTAAAATCGTCCTGGTCCCGCATGGTTGTATCCCGCTGTCCGTCCCCCCCTCCCGCTGTCCGTGTCTTTGTGTATCCCGCTGTCCGTCCCCCCTCCCGCTATCCGTGTCTTTGTGTATCCAGCTGTCCGTCCCCCCCCTTAAGCCCGTGTAAAGCATCCGTGTAAAGAACGTAAATCGAAGTTGTTACACGCATTGTTAAGACAGGGAGACCTGCTTGTGTGTTATGCCCTGGTGAAGGCCGTCTTCCCGTTTCCAAGCAGCTCGCTAGCCCAGGGCTCCTTGAAGCAGCAGTCTGCCAAGTCCGGTGATATTTACAGTGGAGTGAGTATGTGTGGCTGTTGTATATGGACGAGCAATGGTAAGCGAAGCACACACACAACACACAAACCGGAGAAACCAGTTCCCAGTTTGTGAAAGTTAGACGGGAGGGCGCCTGCGAAACTTTCTTCATAGCTGTTGGCAGACTGAGACCCTCGGTTTGCACAAGTGCTTTGTTTAATAGTCACATCTTAACTTGAACTAATATCAGACGGTGCCACCTCGGTGCCAGGCTGCGGTGAGTGGAAAGGGCAGTGCCAGGAGGCTGGCATTCCAGGCTGTCCACACGGAGCTGGAATGATGCAGACATGTTGAGGCTTGCAGGGCAGCTGCCCGCTGCAAAGCCTGGCGCCGCTTGTAACGTGTGCTCTTGTGTAAGACCTTAGGTATTTTTGCAGTGTGTGTTCTAATTGGATTGATCAGGGCTCCCGTGTCTCCGGGCATTTACACATTTACAGAGCTGTCTCCAGAAGGGAGTGGCGGGTGCTTTTCGCTGCATGACCTGCCCGTCGTGGTATGGCAGCGGCCTTGAGTTTATTTTCACTTTTAACAGGTAAACCCCCCTTCTCTCCCGTGATGGGTTTATTCTGCATAGATTCCCGTTCTCACCAGCACTTCGTTCCACGCGGCGGGACCACGGGTGTTTTGAGCAGGGCGTTTAGACTCTTCAGCCCCACACTGAAGCCGGCCTGCATCTCGTCTCCCCGACGATCCTTTAGGAGGTACAGCTTATGGGGTCATCGCCGGCTTCCACAGTGTTTTTTTGTTTGCTCTTATGCTCTTGATTTTTGTTACTTTTGTGCATGTCATGAATGCCCCACTTTGTTCAGAATTTTTCTTGCTAGTCTGTCCCCACCAGAAATTAGACGTTTCTTTCTTGGTTGCTTAGTGATCTGATGGGCTTTTTTTCTCCCTTTATATCTGAGGAAGAAACCTGCCGAGTCCGATGGCCATGCTACCCTCCCAGGTAGGCCAGTGATGACCACAGTGCCTTCTTTTTTTCCTGTACTCAGATTGTGGCCTGTGGGAATTGGGCCTCTGATGTTGTGAGTTGTATGTCGGGTTGGGTCTTCCAGGCCCTGCAAGTTCCTCCAAGTGTGGGCATTCACTTCAACTGAGCTACTTTGTGGTGAATCTGCTGTGGTTCAAGATTCGAAAAGGATGGTTCCTCTGGCACTCTGGAGTAATTAGCCACGATTGGTTCATGTGGATGTTTCTCGAAACCGGATTTCCCCCATTCTGTGCGTGCACACCAGCTGCCTTTCCAAGGCTGACTGTATTGGAGAAGTTGGTGCCTGCTGTATTGCATTTGGATGCCATTTGGGATGTGGACAGTCTTTATAGTTAACATTATGGTGCTAGTCAGTTGTCATTGAAGTTTCAGTTGTCCTCTGAAGGCTGTGCCAGTTTGAACCATTTCACACAGCAGTTCAGGCAGTGGTGCTGTTACACACGGATGCTGGGAATGCCTTTGTGGTGCAGCTAGCTGTCAGGAATGTCTTGTGTCACAAGGAAAGTGTGTTTTCCCATTGATGACATAAAGAAGCTTTTTTCCCCAACTGGATGTTTCAAGATTAATGCACAAGCCTAGGTAGCAATCGTGCAATAGGTTTTCTGTTAAAGAAAACTCATTCCAAGGCGGATACTGATGTCCTAAAGTGTGTTGATGCTTGCACACGTATCATGGCTAAGATGGCTGTGCTTGCTTCCCTGCCACCTGGCTGTGCTTGCTTCCCTGCCCCCTAGCTGTGCTTGCTTACCTGCCCCCTCACTGTGCTTGCTTCCCTGCCCCCTCGCTGTGCTTGCTTCCCTGCCCCCTCGCTGTGCTTGCTTCCCTGCCCCCTGAGTGTGTGTGTGGCTCTGGGTGGGTGTGTGCGGCTCTGGGTGGGTGTGTGTGTGGCTCTGTGTGTGTGTGTGTGTGTGTGGCTCTGGGTGTGTGTGTGTGTGGCTCTGGGTGTGTGTGTGTGTGTGTGTGGCTCTGGGTGTGTGTGGCTCTGGGTGTGTGTGTGGCTCTGGGTGTGTGTGTGTGGCTCTGGGTGTGTGTGTGGCTCTGGGTGGGTGTGTGTTTGTGGCTGTGGGTGTGTGTGGGTGTGGCTCTGGGTGTGTGTGGGTGTGGCTCTGTGTGTGTGTGTGGCTCTGTGTGTGTGTGTGGCTCTGGGGGTGTGTGTGTGTGGCTCTGGGTGTGTGTGTGTGGCTCTGGGTGTGTGTGTGTGGCTCTGGGTGTGTGTGTGTGGTAGTAATTGCTGTCTGCTGAGCTCGTCTGTAGGGTACAATAGGTCTCACATTTGCGAGAGATTAAGCTAATGGCAATGTAAATGACAATGCCATTTATTTATCTGTTTTCAAAACCAACACATAAATACAAATTTTGTCATTTACAATGCCAATAGCTCTAACTTTTCCAAAGGTGAAACAATTGCATTGTAAATGCTTGTTACTTTTCCTCTCACCTCTCTAAAAATGAAATTTGCAAGCTTAAGCAGGGAGTGCTTGATGACCTGGTTAATCTTGGTTTCTCACAATGTATCACATCTTCCCCCAGTTCTTCTGTTCACAGTCTCTATCTCCTCTTCTTCCATATCCCAAACTAAGAGCGTTTTGACTTCCTTTCCCTCTTTTGGTTTGAACAATATACTTATTCACTTCCCCTTCTCAAATGAGCTTTGCTCCAAGAAGTTAGAGCATGCCTGCAGATATGTTATCCAGTGATCCAGCAGACTCTAGAAAATAACTACTGATTTACCTGTGTAATCCTTACCAGCCTTTGCTCCCACCATTCTACACACCCATATGGAGATCTTAAACTTTATGAAAAGAATGGGATCTTTGACAAAAAGCCCCCTTGTACAAATCAGCAAAGATCCACGATTAACAAATGGTATAATGAGGAATTTCAAATGCTCAAATGTACAGCTTTGGAAAGATTATGAAGGAAATGAATCTCCACTATGATTTCTTGGCTTCATTTAGTTACTGCCAGATCAATAAAAGCCCATCCTTGGCGTAATTCCTAACTCCTATATTCAAAGCTAACAGCCTTAACAAAGAACTATTGAAATCCTACAAGGAAAATACAACCTTTCCAGTCCAAAACGTATCTTTGGCACCATCTTAGTGATTATGTGATGATCTTAGGGCACATCTCTGCTATACAATGCACACTCACAATTAACATATTTGTATGTATCACATCACAGATTTGACCTTCTCCTGGAATTACTCATTGTAAATGATGAAATTGCCTCCGTTAGTGAAGGTGCGATAGCTAAAATTATCAAATCCCTAAACCAACAGATCCACTCCATGAAGTCTGCAATGTGAAGGTCATTAAACTGTCCACCATACGGTCCATCTCTAATTACAAAATTCATCAGTTTCTTTCATCAGTAAGTTTTGCATCCAATTAAACATGCTCCAATTACTTCACTACTCAAGTCGCCTAATGTGGACCCTCACGTGTCAACTAGTATATTACATACTTGGGTCAGTGTGCAATAAGCTTACAGTGCATCTGAAAGTTACTTGCTGTTGGTTTCATCCTGGGCTGTGATCTTGTGAAGTATCTAGATCTACATCATAGTCATTGACATTTCTGAAAATCTTCTGACAGCCCTGGTTCTGGAACAGGCAAGCTTTTGTTTGATCCTTAAACTCTTAGCAGTGCTTGACACAGTTGATCAAAAGATTCTGCTCAGTTTATCTTGCAATCATCTGTGTTGTCTGCAGGATGTCACTCCAATGGCTCTCCTCAGTTTTGTCAACCAGTTCTCATCAGGTCACTCTTCCCTCCTGCTTGTCCATCTGCTATTAAATCACCTGTGGAATCCCACAAGAATAAACTTTCTACTACCCTCTTCACACTCTACATGGCAGCACTTGGAAACCTCTTTAACAGTTAGTAAAGGTTATGACTTGTATGCAAATGCCAACAAATTATGTCAGCCTCCAACAAACAAATTCATAATCTGCAGGTTATGGAACGACTTGTAATGGTTCAAACTGGATGCATTACATCTGTCTCCATCTTAAAGCCTCTAAAATTATAATACTGTTAAGACCTGCCAACCTTTCCTATCTGCTATTTTACGGTCCTGACCAACCTTCTAAAAATGTCCTCCACAAGAGGGTTGTTCTAGAGGCTAATCTGTCAATGTTTCAAATTCGACAACAAAAACTACTTGTTACACACAACATGCCAGTTATCCTGTCTCTGTAGCATCTATCCTAAAGTCTCACTCTTTTGCTGGCCATGATTATTTTTTGAATAGACTAATGCAACGCCATACCTCCAAGTCCACAGCCACTAACTAGTGCTGCCTACTTTATCTTTGGCCACGTCACTCCAGCACCGTGGTCCCTGGTTTGGATCCTTACCGAAGAAAGAGTTTATTTCAGGAATTTGTGCATTGTTTACAATTCTGGTCTTCGTCAAACACAGTTGTGGCATAACTAATTACTGGCATCAAACAGACCACCCATATTGCAAATAATGCCATGCCCGAGGCTTCCCCTGTAAACTCACTGAATTTGCACCCAGAACATTTATCTAAAACTCAAGAAGTCCACAAAGACACTTCTCTTCTGATGAGCGTTTGATTTTAGTGTCTCAACTGAACATTATTGACTTAAGAACCCCATTCCTTGTATTTCCCTTGTCTGCTGAATATGCTTTCCTTGCTCGTTGTATATTATATCCTTCCCCTTGAAAGTGTTCTGAAAAGTCGCCCAAAGTGCCCCGTTGAATAACAGAACAATAAATGAAAAGAAATAAAATGAAAACCCTACTGGAAAGTTTGCAATTGTACTTGCAATGGTGTGTAGTGTTAAAAATCAGCCCAGCTTCTGGTTTCAGTTTGGGGTGGTTCGAATGTAAATACTAAATATGTTTTGAAGGTTTGCAGTTTGTATTTTACTATTTTGTAGTAGTTTCAGTTGATAGACTTTGGCCGTTTCCTGTTTAGATATGTGGGATACTTGCTCCTCACATTCATTAGGTCTGGCATTAGTCAAGACATTTAGTTTAACTAAAATGCTGTGTATAATATATTTACACAAATGGTCTTTCAGCTCACCCTCCTCATCTATGTGTCCTTCACGTTTTTCTTCCGCCCACTACAAAATACATCATGGTGCAAACGATCAGCCCATTTCAGCCATTGACTGATTTCACTCTGAGGGGCAGCATTTTGATTTTTCACAAGGAGCACATCCTCACACATAGTAGTTCCCCTTACTGTCCGTATTACAGTGGCAATGTCTGCCTTTTTGAGACCAACAAATATTTTAGCTTTTTGACTTTTTTTCATTAAATATTGGCGAGGGCCTCGCAGCTCTTACAACAATACCTTTTTTTTTCTTTTATAAAAACCACAGCAGACCAAGCATTGAATACGCCAAAAGGCTGATGGGGCAACGCCAGACGAATTTACTTTGACAATGCTCGTTTTTTAACATGTCTCGGTCTGCTTGCAGTACCAGGAATGTGCATTAAAACATGATTTCCTGCTAATGCATGCAGTCTTTGGGAGGGTTTTCAGTCTGTAATGCTTGACTGCTCTGCCCTTCACACTAAGCCTATCTACCTCACCCCATTTACAATCGTGGATTTTTCTCATGGTGTTTTTCACTGCCTCATGTTTCTCTTATTTGAACGTAAAGGCCGAGTATAGTCTGCGGGAACTCAAACTAATCACATATCCAGACAGCAGCAAGAGCTGCGAACGAAAAAGTACATCAAATGTCTGTTAATGCATATAAACGTAAGTCTTGTGCAACTGCCACAGCGTGCGTCAATCCACATTAATAAAGTAAACGTTGCATTGTTCACGACCTTCATGCCTCTCTTTCATGTCCCCAATGTAAAGGACGAGCCAGGCAGTAGTAGGGGAAAACTAAGCATGGGCGGAAAATCCGTTTCGCTCGCGGATTTTGCGGATTTTCGGTAAATTCGCAATCCGCGAGATTCGCGAATCTCCCACAAAATCCGCAAATCCGCGAGCAGCGGATTTTGCTCGCACTGCTCGCACTGTTCGCGTGAGTTCGCGGCTTCCCAGTACAACTTCGCGCCCCGCGAATAAGTGCAAAATTGCAGAAATACGATCTTAGCAAAACTGAAACTACTTACCAGGTTCAAAAGTTCAGGCTCATCATTAGTAGCCATTTCCTGTAGTGCTTCCTGAGGGGCCCCTTCAGAGTTCAGTTGCCAGTTGCACCTATTATGTGACCCTGCTCTGAACCTCAGAATAGTTACACATATGCCACAAAGGTCCTGAATTACAGCTAAGGGAGACAAGCAGGAGCCAGGCTGGAAGTTCAAATCCATTAATCAGCCCCTAATTCATTATTGTCAGTTGGGGCAGGGCAGGTGTTGTAACTAATTTTGCAACAATGAAAGCACTTAGCAAGTGCAAAAGATCACTAATCAGGAAGCACTAAGGAAGCAGGTGCCAGCTAAAAAAATATTCTGTGACACATTAATCAGCCCCAAATTAATTCAGGTCACTTGAGGCAGGGAAGGTGTGCTTGCGTTGCCACAATAATGTACACTGTTTCATCACAGCACCCTCTGGTTGTCCAGGCAGAGGGTGGCATGGGTGGGCCAGAGGGTGGCATGAGTAGTCAGAGAGTGGCAGTGATGAAGAAGAGTGTCCCAAACAGGCTGGACATGTAGAAACAACAAGTTCGCGAAACTTGCGACCCGACAGGTAAGTTCGCAATTTGCGACATTGTACAAAACCCTCGCGAACTGGCAGAAACCCGCGCAAACACAAAAAAAAAAATCCGGAAATTCGCGAGAATTCACGGATTTTGCGTATTGCGAGTTCGCAAATCCGCAAAAATTCGCGAACGCGAGATTCGCAAAATTCGCCCATGCTTAGGGAAAACACATCTTCATTCTTTAGCGCTCATGCGCATCTGCCCTGCCTCTACTCTTCCGCTCCCGCCCTTCCTGTTACTGTCATGCCTGACCTGATCCGGAAGTATCGCGCTGGGTAAGGCACTATGACACTACATCTCCCCCTTTTTGAATGTTCAATGCTTACTTGCTCAAAGTTCTTCGATAAGCCGGATAGGTCTCCTGATAGACCTCTGTGGTCGGCGAGAGGGGCGTTCCTCTCTTGGCTCTCTTGGACTTGCTGTGATTTCAGGCCCTTCTTGGTTTTCATCTTCTCGGCTTGATTCGTCATTGCCACATTCTAGTTCTTCCATTCGGGTGTATACTGCAGGATTGCATTTCTTGAAGTGTGACACGTTTCAAGTGGTCTCTTAGTCTCAGAGGCGGCGGTAATCATAGTTCCTTTCCATCTCATCACTTTTAGTGGTTGGGCGCAATGGCGACTGTCCGCTTTTGCCTTTTGTTCTTGCCTGACTAGCACCAAATCTCCTTCTTGAATGTCAAATACCTTAGTGTGGTGATGATCTGTGTACTCTTTCATTTTCTCTTTCTTGACCTTGTCAAGACTCACTAGTGTTCGTGATCTACGGTTGGGGACCTGGACTGTATGGCGATATGCTGGTATTATGGGGAGTTCTTCCGATCATCAAAGCAGCTGGACACTTGTTGGTGGTGCTATGTCGCGTGGTTCTGTACGCTCTTAGTGTTTCGTTGAGTGCTGGTTGGACATCACGTTGGGTCAGTTCAGCTTGTTGTACAGTTTTCTTTACAGTGGCCATGAATCTTTCGACCATCCCATTGGCTTGAGGCCACATGGGAGTGATCTTCCTGTGTCTGAAGTTTAGGTGTCTTGCGAACTCTGCAAAATCGTGTTCATTGAATGGTGGGCCATTATCCGTTTTCACTACTGTGGAGATTGAAGTACGCCAGGTTGATGGCAGAACTCACTGCTGTTTTGATTTGACTGAAGGCTTGCTCGCACTTGGTTGACCAATGAAAAGGTTGGCCTTGTTTTGTGAGTTCCCGCAGGGGGTAGCTGATGGTGGTGTAGTCATTGATGTATTGGGCACAGTAGCTAGCCATGCCCAGGAAAGATCGGACATCACTGACGTCCCGGGGGCATGGCGTGTCAGATAGTGCTGATACTTTTGCAGGATCAGGTCGCATTCCATCTTTGGAGAAGATGTGACTGTAGAATTTTAATGTAGACTTGTGGAACTTGCACTTGTCTCGGTTGAGCGTGAGGTTGGCATTTAGAATGGCATGACATACACGATCAAGTGCCTTGTCGTGTTTCTTGTGAGTTTCACTGAACACCAAGATGTCATCACTGCAGTTGAATGAGTTTGGAATGTCCTGGATGACTCGCCGCACCGCCTCTTGAAATATCCCCGGCTGAGGACATTCCAAAGTTGATGCGCTTGTACCTGAAGAGCCCTTGGTGTGTGGTGAAGGTGATGATGTACTGGGATTTCTTGTGGAGCTCGAGCTGATGATACCCCTTGTTTAGGTCTACTTTCGAGTAGACTTTTGCTCTGTTCAGACGAGTTATCATGTCACTGATGTGAGGTCCCGGATGCTGCTCGCCTTCAATTTCTGTATTTAGGGCTCGCATGTCCACACAGAGGTGCACTTTGTTCTCTGATCCCCATTTGGGTACAACCACCATTGGAGATACCCACTGGGTGGGTCCAGTTGACCTCTCTATGATATATGCTCTCAGTAGATCCTGCAGTTCCTGATCCACTGCTTGCTGGAGGTGAAAAGGTACCTTCCGGTGGTGCTGAGCCCCGGATGTCACTTCTGCATTTATGTGTAGTCGGAATTTGAAGTGAGCTAGCTTTCCCAGTCCAGAGAATAGTTTTGGGAATTTGCTGATGATGTCAGGCGTGTTGTCAACTTAGTACAGAATTTCCACTAGCTTCAAGCGCTCCGCTTTCGGTAAGCTGAGGAGGCCGTCAGCTGCTTCTGGGCCCTCTATGACGTGGATTTGCGCCTGAACTGTTCTGTCTTTGTATGTCAGCGATGTGCGGAATTGTCCTAGGCATGGCAGTGGTTCTTTGGACATCCACATGTGAACACGCACAGCTGCCGGCTGCAATTTAGGTTTCAGATTCATCCTCTCGTACTCGGTCGTTCAGATGTAGTTGAGTGACGCTCCAGTGTCTAGACAAACTTTGCAGGGTGCTTTCCCATTTTGAGGTGCAGCCTAGGGTATTTCTTTAGTCGGTCAGGGTCTGCTACCATGCACACATACTCATCGCTGTCTTGAGATATGGGAGTGCGGGCTGATGATTCCCTTGATGACGATCATCTGGACTGATACGAGAAGCATGATCGAGTACTGGATCTTGACGAGCTAGTGGATCGGTCTCTTCTCTGTTGCACTACTCTCGCGTAATGACGAGGTCCCGGGTTTCGTCTGGCTAGCGTAGACTCCTTGTGATAAGTTTGTCACACTGTTTCAAAGGGATTGTCTTTCCCACAGCGGTGTGTCAACAAGTAAGGGGGGTTGTGCTAATACTCCACAAGCACCTGGACACGTCTACATGGCAAAAAAAGAATTTTTAATACTGTGGAATAAATCAAGGTAAATAATTTTAAACAAAGAAGGAAACCTTAATTAATCCCTCTCGGGAGACCATTTCTCCAAGGCAAACATATCTATAATTAATATATACGAAAACACGCCAGTCAATACTCTTGATTATACTCCTATCATGCATTTCTAGCACCGGTTATTTAAGTACACAAACAATAAACAACGTACTACATACAAAGTGTGTTTTTAGTGGTTATACATATATACATGTGACATACATCAAACATATATAAACAAATGGAAAGATTCCTAATGCCCTAATGCTCAACGGATTGCAAAAAACCCAAAAACCTTTTCATCAATTATGGTTTGCAACCCATGGTAAAGAGATAGCCCTAAATGCAGCACCACAGCGGTGGCTCTGTTGTCCCATGGCTGGTCATGAGCTTGTGTGGGAGTATTCTTGGCCGCAGCGATAGCTCTGCAAGGGGTGTTGCTGTTCTTGTTTCCGCTGCGAGTTTGACGCGTGGGTTTCGAGGGTTTCCAGTGCTCCGACATGCGCTGTGAATCTGCTTGAGAGAGTAGTCAAAAACCTTGTTCGCGTTTCCTCGTCTTCCCTGCTTCCATCTTTTTTCATGTTCTTCAGCCTGATCGTTTATTTGTGTGAGTTCTTCTATGTCGTCTAAGGAGTAGTGTTTCTTTAGCAGGCGACGGCGCAGCGATTTGGAGTGGCACACATTCTATGATACTTAGGCGAAGTGCATCTTAAGTATTCGAATTCGCAGTGTCGAGCTAGGCGTCTTAGGCGTGTAATGAAATCACCCATCGCTTCATCCTTTCCTTTGGACGCTAAATTGAAGGTGTAGCATTCGTAATCCAACTATCACTTGTGGAAGAACTTTCTGTTTAGTGCTTCTCTTACATCTGGACATGAAGCAGATGTGCCCGGTGGTAATTCTTTGAGGATTTGGCCGACATCTTTGCCCACCAGATTGCACAAACAATAAGTTGTTGGTTGGGGTCGTTGACCTGCAATCCTTTCATGAAGTCCTCAAAGTCTTCCAACCAACTTTGCCATTAAAGACCCATGCTGTTTCCAGATGTCACCATCAGTGATTCAGGGGGGCACAGGAACAATACACCCTACAACACTGGACCTGGCTGTGCGACTTGCTCTGGACCTAGAAGCGCATTCTGTGAGGAGTCTTGGCGAGTAGACATGTTGACGAGCAAACAACTCTGCTCGCTCTTCCCACCTCAATAGTGTGTCAGAGTGGCATCTGGCAAGTGTGAGGGTGCAATGGTGAATGGTGACACTCAGTATTGTCTTTGCATTCCTTTTCTTGACAGGAACAAAGGGTGTTTTCTCTTTTGCCTGACTTCAACATGGCTGCCAGAATGGTGACAGGGTCTCTCCAATGCTATGGAGCCTGACTTCAAGATGGCCGCCGGGCAGGACAGACATGTGCAGGCTGCAGGCCTGTTGGTGAGCTTTACCCCATCTAGACGTGGCGCTGCGGTTGTAGAGTTTTAGGGTCGGTGCACCTTGAAATGGCTGCTGGTGTTGGCTTCAACTATATGTATGGCAGGCACTCAATTCCAACGCTGTCTGCTGCGTAGCGGGCTTTCACGTAGTCGGTTAAGCACTCTGCTTCACGGCAGGCAATGTGGCACGTCTTCTGGGGCACAGAGTTTGAGGAGGGCCGTTCAGATCCCTCCCTCGTCGCCAGGTTTCGTGTCCCCTACGTAAAGGACGAGCCAGACAGCAGTAGGGGAATACATGTCTTTATTCTTTAGCGCTCGCGCATGTCTGCCCCCGCCTCTACTCTTCTGCTCCCTCCCTTCCGGTTCCTGTCATGCCTGACCAGGTCCGGAAGTATTGTGCCGGGTCAGGCACAACGACACTACATGCTCCATGACATTTCATCAACAAAATGAGAATTTGAATGCGATACCTTCACACCAGGTCAAGTTATTGCCAAAGATTGCTATAAAACTGGTTGGCAAAACAGATTATTAAATCCACCATGACACGTTTGTGTTTAAAGTCTTCATCATCCTCTGCAAACAAATCAAACAGTAAAGTGCACACACCTGCCAAGAAGCGTTATCCGCGAGGTGCACATTAACCGTCTTGTGCTTTCTTTTTAAACATCACTGAGGAAAGGGGAGGGACCGGATGTGCGGGTTGTACTTTGGTTCAAGGTTGTTGTTCCCGCCCCTTTATTTGTCCCATCATTAATGTATGAAAGTACGACTCTGTTTAAGTGGAAATTTGTACTTTGACTGGTCAACATGAACCCACTTTTTGCGACCTGCGTTTTTTGTGGTACTATAATCCAATCCGATAAGCGTTTTTCCCCAAAAACAGCATAGAATACAATATAGCAGCCATGTTCTTTATTATCCGTGCTGCTGTTGAAATCTTTTAGCGATCTCCAGACCTCCATTTTGAACAACAAGCTGCCGGTTCGGCCTAGTGAGATTGACGCAATTTGGTAATTGTAACTGTTAGACGGACCGGGAGGGTCGGCCGAGATTACGGGGAGAGGTCTCCAGGGAGAGCCGTCTCCAACGACTGTACAGATAAGTAACTTCCCCCCCACAGACGGACACCACACAAGATTGAAGGTTAACGAGACTTTATATGCACTTCTTAGGTTACGTTGATATAATACAAGGAGGTCTGGACTCAGGGGTCCCCTCGGTTCTGATCTCTGGTTGAGGAAAAGGGTAGCGGGACAGTCTTAGTTACCAATGAGTTCAATAGCTCTCAATCCTCGAGCTCGGCGTGGTTGCTGGTCGGGCCGTGGAGGAGCCAAGCAGGTCCCGAGATGGCTGAAGGGTGGTCGGCGGGCCGTGGAGAAGCCAAGCAGGTCCCGATATGGATGAAGGATGGTCGACGGGCCGTGGAGAAGCCAAGCAGGTCCCGATGCAGATGACAGTTACAACGGTCCGCGGCCTCGCCAGCAGATCCGGACGACGGTGAAGGATGAAGGTTACGACGGCTGTGGCAGCGCCAACAGGCAGGATGATGGTGCACAGGACAGAGCTACGGCAGCGCCAGTAGTCCGTCCAGGATGAGTTCTTCTTTCGTCTCTCGACTCCAAGATACAACTGCCTTCCTGTTCTGGAGCTGCCCCAGTTATAGGGCTGGCGTGCTTTGATGTCCGGACCCTCGCACTTGGAGGTCGGGAGGTCCGGGATGAGGGAGTCCAGACACCCAGCAGGGGGGTGGAGCCAGCGCCCGGGGAGGCGATGGGCGAGCGGCACTGGCCGGGGGAGAACCATCGACACCTCTTTCTCCCATTGACTGGCCAAGTAGCTCGCTCACCTCCTGGGTGGAGGGTGGTGCCGGAATGTCTGAGGCCGGGCTAGGCCCAGGGTTGAGGTCGATCGGGGGCCAGGCGGCCTCGTGGCGAAGTGTCCAAGATGGCGGCCCGGGCTGGGCGCGTGGGCCGGCCGTGGATCGGACCCACGAGGTTATCATGCTCGGGGGCAGGTGTCCCTGAGGGGACGTAGGACGTGCAATGGTGGGGTGTGGTGCTTGTATGACTGGCTCGGGCTTGGTCGAGCCGGGGGAGAGCGGCCCGTCACGTGGCCTGTCCAACATGCGTCCCCCCCAGCTGAAGGCGGGGAGAGTTACCCATCCTCTTGGGGACTCTCTTCGTCGAGGCGGAAAAACCGGGACAGGCCATCCGCGTTGGCGTGGTCAGACCCAGGCCGGTGTTCAACGGTAAAGTCCATACCTTGCAAGGAGATGGACCAGCGTAGCAGTTTTGGGTTTTCCCCCCGCATATGCATCAACCACTGCAGGGGTCGGTGGTCAGTCTGCACCCGGAAGTGGGTGCCAAAAAGGTAGGGTCGGAGCTTCTTGAGGGCCCATACCACAGCGAAGGCTTCCCTCTCTATGGTGCTCCAGCGTTGCTCCCGTGGTAGGAGTCTCCGGCTGATGAAGGCCACCGGTTGATCAAGGCCTTCGGTGTTCACCTGGGACAGGACCGCCCCAATGCCCTGGTCGGAGGCGTCCGTCTGGACGACGAACTCCCGACTGTAGTCTGGGGCCTGGAGTACAGGAGCGGAACACATGGCGGCCTTTAGCTGTTCGAAGGCCGCTTGACACTCTGGGGTCCAGTTCACCTTCTTGGGCTGATTTTTCGACGTGAGTTCGGTGAGAGGCCCCACGATGGTACCATAGTCTTTCACGAACCTTCGGTAGTAGCCCGTGAGGCCCAGGAAGGCTCGCACCTCAGTTTGAGTGTTAGGGGGTTGCCAGTTCTGGATGGCGGCAATTTTCAGTTGAAGAGGGGCCACTAGACCGCTTCCCACTTGGTGTCCGAGGTAGGTCACTGACCCTTGTCCAATTTGACATTTGCTGGCCTTGATCGTGAGGCCAGCTCGCTGAAGGGCTTGCAACACTGCCTGGAGGTGGTGGAGGTGCTCGGTCCAGTGGTGGCTGTACACAGCGATGTCGTCCAGGTAGGCGGCGCTGAACTCTTCGAGCCCCGCCAGGACCTGATTGACGAGCCGTTGGAAAGTCGCTGGGGCATTTTTCATGCCGAAGGGCATGACCGTGAAGTGATAGTGGCCATCGGGGGTGGAGAAGGCAGAACGTTCTTGTGCTCGGGGTGTGAGGCCGATTTGCCAATAGCCTGCCGTTAGATCGAAGATGCTGAGGTAACGGGCAGCGCCCATTCGGTCGACCAGTTCATCTGCCCGGGGGATGGGGTGTGCGTCCGTTCTGGTGACTTCATTCAGGCCCCGGTAGTCGACACAGAACCGGAGTTCGGGTGTGGTTCCGGGGGCGGCTGCTTTGGGGACCAGTACGACCGGGCTGGCCCATGGACTGTCGGAGGGCTCGATGACCCCGAGCGTGAGCATCTTAGTTACTTCCGCCTGGATGCAGGCCCGTACCCGATCAGGTACGCGGTAGGCCCGGTGGCGGATAGGAGGGCTGTCTCCGGTGTCCACATCGTGCACACACCAGGAAGTGACACCTGGGGTGAGGGAGAACAGGCTGGCAAATCGTGATAGGAGGGCTTGGCACTCTTGGCGTTGTTCCTGGGTGAGGGTCTCCGAGAGTCGGACCCCATCCACGGAGCCGTCTTGCTCCTGGGTCCGCAAGAGGTCAGGGAGAGGCTCGGAGTCGTCCTCAACCCCGTTGTCTGTGGCCATCAAGAGGCTGAGTTCTGTTCGTGCAAAGTGGGGTTTCAGTCTGTTGGTGTGGAGGACTCGGAGCGGATTCCGGGCGGACTCCATATCGATCAGATAGGTGGCGGGTCCCTTGCGCTCGATTACCTTGAAGGGTCCCGTCCATTTGTCTTGGAGAGCGCACGGTTCTGTGGGGGACATTACCCAGACCTGTTGCCCCGGCTCGAATTCAATAGATGAGGCGTTCTGGTCATACCATCTCTTCATGTCCTCTTGACTGGCCTCTAGGTTGGCTTTCGCTAGGTCTCTGAACCGCTGGGACTGGTTGCGGAGGGTGAGGAGGTACCGGAAGACATCTGGAGGACTCTTGGCCGGAGGCAACTCCCAGCCTTCTTTGATCAGGCTGAGTGGCCCCCGTACTGGGTGCCCATAGAGCAGCTCGAATGGGCTGAAGCCTAGGGACTTCTGTGGGACCTCCCGGTAGGCGAAGAGGAGGCACGGCAGCAGCACGTCCCACTGGCGACGGAGGGGTTCTTCCAATCCCCCGATCATCCCTTTTAGTGTGCGATTGAACCGTTCAACAAGTCCGTTTCCTTGGGGGTGATAGGGGGTCGTGAAGCGGTAGGTGACCCCACACTGTTGCCAGAGGGACTTCATGTATTTGGAAATAAAGTTCGTGCCTCTGTCACTGACGACTTCTCGGGGGAACCCCACACGGGAGAAGATCCCCATCAGGGCCCTGCCGACCACTGGGGCTGTGACGGTCCGGAGAGGAATAGCCTCAGGGTAGCGGGTGGCGTGGTCCACTAGTACTAGGATGAAGCGATGGCCTTGTCTTGTACGTGGGTCTAGGGGTCCCACAATGTCTATTCCGACCCTCTCAAATGGGGTTGTGACTACGGGAAAGGGTTGCAGGGGGGCCTTTAATTTGCGGCCGCTCTTCCCACTGGCTTGGCACGTGGGGCAAGATCGGCAATGCTGGTGCACATCGTTTCTCATTTTTGGCCAGAAGAAGTGGGTCACTAGGCGGCTGTAGGTTTTACCTTGTCCCAGGTGCCCTGCCAGGGGGACATCGTGGGCCAGATTTAGCAGGAAGTCTCTAAAGCGGAGTGGCACCACTAGTACTCGGTTGGCCCCCAGCTCGGCGATTCGTTGCTCGCTGTACAGTAGGTCATTGTCCCAGTAGACCCAATGAGCTCCGGAGGTATCCCCTGCGCTTTGGGCGAGCGCTTGTTGTCGGAGTCCCTCAAGGGAGGGACAGGTCTTCTGCTCCTGACGAAATTGTTCTTGTGTGGGCCCCCCTTCTTGAGCCCACTGGTCGAGATTAGCAAGGTCGGAAGGTTGAGCAGGTTCGAGGGGGATGCACTGGTCGGGGGTCTCGGCGGGGGCGACCGGAGGCGGAGGCGCCGGCCATTCTGGTTCCTCCGGGTGATGGTTGGCACGGGCGGCCATAGACCGGGTGGTGACGCACGCCCAGTCTGGGACGCCCAACATCCCCAAGTGTTCTTTTCGCTCCACGGCTGCCCACGGGGAGCTTTCCAGGTCATTTCCGAGGAGGCAGTCCACGGGGGCGTCGTCTCGGACCGTTACCTTCAACATGCCGGAGACCCCTCCCCATTCAAAGGGGACGCAGGCCATCCGACACAGACTCTCCGAGTTGTCGGCTGATCGTACAGGGCAGAGAATGTTCGGTAGATATTGCTCTGGGGTCACCAGATGACAGCGGACGGCTGTCACACTGGCCCCGGTGTCTCGAAGGGCTTCGGCCCGTTGTCCATTGATGCTCACCCATTGGCCGTACTTCTGGGTGTTAGCGGGTAGGGGGACCCGCGGGACCATGTCTCTTCCCCCTAAGCACGCGAGAGTCATGGCGGCTGGCTCCCACCCTTGATACTCTTGCTCGTCTGTTTCTTGTTCCTCGGAGATCTGTTCTTCCCCTAGTGCCGCGGCGGTCACCTGGCGGGGTCTTGGGCTCTGATACTGCGGGCAGCTTGGGTCATTTGCATAGTGGCCGACTCGTTGGCATCGGTGACATGTAACATTGGCTCTGTATCCCGGTCGCGCCGGGGTGCTGCCCCGGTTGGCCGGGGGGGTGGTGCTGGTAGTGGGGGCGGCCGGAGTGTTGTCTCTTCCTCGTCCTTGGCCCCCTCCTCCTCCTCTGGATCGGTGGTGACCATTGTTGTTCCTGTTCTGCTCGTAGGACCCATTCCGGCCCACTCGGGTGATCTCCCACCGGTCAGCTTCGGCTGCGAGCTGCCGGGGATCGGTTAACTTGCTGTCGAGGAGGTGTTGGCGTAGTTCAATGAAGCAGTTGTTGGACAGATGCTCCCATACCATCAGATTGAACAACTGCTCGTAGGTCGTGACGTTGTTCCCTCTGATCCAGCCTTCGAAGGCTCGGCTAAAGTACGTTACATAGTCCACCCAAGTTGTACCTGGAATGCGTGTGCAGTCTCGGAACCTCTGACGGTACATCTCGGGCGTGAGGCCATAGCGAGTGAGGAGGGCCGCTTTCATATGGTCGTAGGAGGTCATCTGGTGGTCTGGGAGCTGTAACAGAGTATCGCGGCCCTCATTGAGGAATTTGCCCCATAGGCCGGCTCCCCAGTCGGCTCTATCGATCCGGTGCGCAGTCATCGCGATTTCATATGCTTTAAACCATTGCTGGATGTCGTCTTCTCGAAAATATTCTCGGACCACATCCTTGGGGATGTGCACTTTTTTGTCCGTGGTCCCGGGGGTGGACGGTCTGTCGGGCACCCCTAATTCTTTATTCTGTTTGCGCAGGTTGATCTCGGCTAGGTTCCGCTCGTGCTCGTACGTTAGTCTTTTTTCCTCGAGCTCCCTTTGCCTCTGTTTCTCCTCTCTTTCTTCTCGGAGGCGAAGGTGCTCTAAGTTTATTTTTTGCTCGGCCAATTTGAGTTCTATGTCCATCTTGAGTCGGGCCATTTCAAGTTCGTGTAGTCGGGCTTTTTCTCTTTCTTGGATTTCGTCTTGCGAGAGACCCGTTCTTTGCTCTTCAGGGGCCGTGTTGGTCTTTTTCGCGGTGCTTTGCTCCGGGGCTTCGACATCCCCGGTCTCTGCCCAAGATTCTAGGGCATGCTTAAAATCGTCCTTGGTACTTAGTCCGGTGGTAGCGATACCTAGTTCGATGCAGAACTGCTTTAGTTCACGATGGCTGTATTCCTCTAGCTTTTCCATTTGGAACTTCTCAGTTGATCCGCTCTCTTTAGTCGACATTGTTGTTCGTTGTGGGGTGAGCTACTCTCTGTACGTTATGCGGTGATTCGGATCGCGCCGCTGGCCACCAATGTTAGACGGACCGGGAGGGTCGGCCGAGATTACGGGGAGAGGTCTCCAGGGAGAGCCGTCTCCAACGACTGTACAGATAAGTAACTTCCCCCCCACAGACGGACACCACACAAGATTGAAGGTTAACGAGACTTTATATGCACTTCTTAGGTTACGTTGATATAATACAAGGAGGTCTGGACTCAGGGGTCCCCTCGGTTCTGATCTCTGGTTGAGGAAAAGGGTAGCGGGACAGTCTTAGTTACCAATGAGTTCAATAGCTCTCAATCCTCGAGCTCGGCGTGGTTGCTGGTCGGGCCGTGGAGGAGCCAAGCAGGTCCCGAGATGGCTGAAGGGTGGTCGGCGGGCCGTGGAGAAGCCAAGCAGGTCCCGATATGGATGAAGGATGGTCGACGGGCCGTGGAGAAGCCAAGCAGGTCCCGATGCAGATGACAGTTACAACGGTCCGCGGCCTCGCCAGCAGATCCGGACGACGGTGAAGGATGAAGGTTACGACGGCTGTGGCAGCGCCAACAGGCAGGATGATGGTGCACAGGACAGAGCTACGGCAGCGCCAGTAGTCCGTCCAGGATGAGTTCTTCTTTCGTCTCTCGACTCCAAGATACAACTGCCTTCCTGTTCTGGAGCTGCCCCAGTTATAGGGCTGGCGTGCTTTGATGTCCGGACCCTCGCACTTGGAGGTCGGGAGGTCCGGGATGAGGGAGTCCAGACACCCAGCAGGGGGGTGGAGCCAGCGCCCGGGGAGGCGATGGGCGAGCGGCACTGGCCGGGGGAGAACCATCGACACCTCTTTCTCCCATTGACTGGCCAAGTAGCTCGCTCACCTCCTGGGTGGAGGGTGGTGCCGGAATGTCTGAGGCCGGGCTAGGCCCAGGGTTGAGGTCGATCGGGGGCCAGGCGGCCTCGTGGCGAAGTGTCCAAGATGGCGGCCCGGGCTGGGCGCGTGGGCCGGCCGTGGATCGGACCCACGAGGTTATCATGCTCGGGGGCAGGTGTCCCTGAGGGGACGTAGGACGTGCAATGGTGGGGTGTGGTGCTTGTATGACTGGCTCGGGCTTGGTCGAGCCGGGGGAGAGCGGCCCGTCACGTGGCCTGTCCAACAGTAACACCACTCGTTGATGATAGTGCTGCAGAAAATACTTTGCAAATCCATGTTTTTAGATTTTCCTTATGGTTAATGCCTGACACATCATTACTCCTCGGTAGTTGTGGTACCTTAATTGTCTAACTTATTTCCCTCAGCACTCACCTATGATGTTGTGCATATCATGAGCATGCTACTCATTGTAATTACGCCCTTTGAAAGAATCCAGTAAAAACCGTCTGCATTTAAAAAAAAAAGGTGTGTGAAAGAACTCTCTTATAAGTTAACGTTTCTCTGGCATGATTACACTCCAGAATCTCTTCTACTTGGCTACCACTGACCCATTGCACATGTGGCATTTTGCACACTGACCCATGCCCGTCAGCGTTTGTGGGGCACTTTTAATAATTTATGAGGAATACACTCCTGTGCACGTCGCTCTGCCTTTCTGTCCTGTAGAAGAGCAGGCTTTTCATTGATGTGTCAAACAGTGCACTGCCATGTGCTGCACAGTGCACCATTACTTACCCATTGAATAGCATTACCCCACCAATGGCATAATGCATCACAACACATAGAACAGTACACCACCACTATCAGAACAGTGACCACCACCAATGGTGTAGTATTTGTTAGTGCTCTGATAGAGATAGTTTGGCCTAGACCAGGCCAAGGTTAGTGCTACAGCAAAGGGCCTTCCTCGGGCATGACATGCACCCCCTAACCCCCGGCAGGGGAGAACAATCCCAGAGAGGACTGACTGGAGCAAGGGACAGAAAACTAGCTCATATTGTCATTAATTAAAATAAAGCTTTTACTTACAATGGTGAGAAGGAAACTGATATGATCTAAAAAAGTTATTCTGTTTGGAAGAGTAGTCAGAGTTGTGACAGGCAGGGTAGCGGTGGGCATGTAAAAGGCTTGGTAACAGGTGTTGAACTAGGCAGTCTTCAAGTTTCTATGCCTTGTTACGATATCATGCAACATTCAGAACTTTGGAATATTTTATCCATGATATCCCACAATGGTCTGTGATGTTCTGCGGATGTGATGTGCTTGCTATGTGAAATGGCAGTCAGTAGTGCGTATTATGATATGGGGTGGCCAATTTTTTTTTATTTTCTAAAAGGAGTTAGTGCTCATATAGAATAGAACATTACACTCCGACCTTTGGGCTATTTTTAGCAGGATAACTAAGTAGATGCGTAGTTCTATTTGTATCTTGCAAACAGAAGGAGCACATTCCGGCAGGGCCAACTCAGTATTTTATTCTCTCCATGACATAAAAAACAGTCTGACTGAGTTTTCTAATAATTACTTGAAGCAGTTAGTAGTGTGTCTGCAGCATAAAAGGCCCGAGTGATGGCAATGCATTATTTTCTATTTGGTGAGAACCAAGATCATTTTTAGGGCTTGCCTGCTGATGCGCTTGCGCATAGTTGGCGAGCTATATTGCGGCTTAAATAGAGCTTAACCATCTCGGCGATTTGTTGCAGTGCCCGAGAGCGCGTGCACATCAAAGCCACCAGCCTCCTCAGGCATCTCAAGCTTCCCCCAGCTGGCATTTCCCCTCCCTTAATTATTCACTGCACGACCGGCCGGCCGGCACATCAAAGGCTGCTGCTCCCCGGACCCTATTCTTCCCTTCTTGCCTCTCCCCTCCCACCACAGCAATGCCGAGGGCTTGTTTATATTGCAGCCTAACCATCTCGCACACTGCTCTTGAAACAATAACCGTTGTTGGTCATGATATAATTAAACGCTCTAAATATTTTATCAGGGCGACACAGAATTTTATAAAGTTTTTGCAGGCATTTTCGTTTTATGCTGATTGCTATTTTACACCTTTCACATGCTGGCGATTTGCTTCAAAGGAATACATTAATCCTGAATACCGTTACTAGAGCTTTCTCCTCTTCTACTATATATGGGTTTTAGTTGAATTTCATTGATCTCTTTTACTAATGATTTATAAAAAGTGCCACCCACCACACAGCTCCACCGATGCACCCACCACACAGCTCCACCGATGCACCCACCACACAGCTCCACCGATGCACCCACCACACAGCTTTACCAATGCACCCACCACACAGCTCCACCGAGGCACCCACCATACAGCTCCACCAATGCACCCACCACACAGCTCCACCGATGCACCCACCACACAGCTCCACCGATGCACCCACCACACAGCTCCACAGATGCACCCACCACACAGCTCCACCGATGCACCCACCACACGGCTCCACCGATGCACCCACCACACAGCTCCACCAAGGCACCCACCACACAGCTCCACCGATGCACCCACCACACAGCTCCACCGATGCACCCACCACACAGCTCCACTGAGGCACCCACCACACAGCTCCACAGATGCACCCACCACACAGCTCCACCGAAGCACCCACCACACAGCTCCACGGATGCACCCACCACACAGCTCCACCGATGCACCCACCACACAGCTCCACAGATGCACCCACCACACAGCTCCACCAAAGCACCCACCACACAGCTCCACGGATGAACCCACCACACAGCTCCACCGATGCACCCACCACACAGCTCCACCAATGAACCCACTACACAGCTCCAAGAGGCACACACCACACAGCTCCACCGAGGCACCTACCACACAGCTCCACCGAGGCACCTACCACACAGCTCCACGGATGCACCCACCACACAGCTCCACCTATGCACCCACCACACAGCTATACCGAGGCACCCACCACACAGCTCAACAGATGCACCCACCACACAGCTCCACCGATGCACCCACCACACAGCTCCACGAGACATCCACCACACACCTCCATTGATGCACCCACCGCACAGCTCCACCGATGCACCCACCACCCAGCTCCAGCGATGCAGCCACCACACAGCTCCACCGACACAGCTCCACCGATGCACCCACCACACAGCTCCACCGATAGACCTACCGCACAGCTTCACCGATGCACCCACCACACAGCTCCAGCAATGCAGCCACCACACAGCTCCACTGACACAGCTCCACCAATGCACCCACCACACAGCTCCACCGAAGCACCCACCACCCAACTTCACCGATGCACCCACCACACAACTCCACCGATGCTCCAACTAAGCTCCACCAATGCACCCACCACACAGCTCACCCAATGCACCCACTAAGCTCCACCGATGCACCCACCACACAGCTTCACCGATGCACCCACCACAGAGCTCCACTGAGGCACCCACCACACAGCTCCACCGATGCACCCACCACACAGCTCCACCAATGCACCCATCACACAGCTCCACCGATGCACCCACCACACAGCTCCACCTACAAAAATCCACCGATGCACCCACCACACAGCTCCACGATGCTCCAACTAAGCTCCACCAATGCACCCACCACACAGCTCACCCAATGCACCCACTAAGCTCACCCAATGCACCCACTAAGCTCCACCGATGCACCCACCACACAGCTCCACCGAGGCACCAACCACACAGCTCCACCGAGGCACCCACCACACAGCTCAACAGATGCACCCACCACACAGCTCCACTGATGCACCCACCACACAGCTCCACCGAGACACCCACCACACAGCTCCACCGATGCACCCTCTGCACAGCTCCATCGATGCACCCACCACACAGCTCCACCTATGCACCAACCACACAGCTCCACCTATGCACCAACCACACAGCTCCACCTATGCACCAACCACACAGCTCCACCGAGGCACCCACCACACAGCTCAACAGATGCACCCACCTCACAGCTCCACTGATGCACACACCACACAGCTCCACCGAGACACCCACCACACAGCTCCACCAATGCACCCTCCGCACAGCTCCACCTATGCACCCACTACACAGCTCCAGCGACGCAGCCACCACACAGCTCCACCGATGCACCCACCACACAGCTCCACCGATGCACCCACTGCACAGCTTCACTGATGCACCCACCACTTAGCTCAGGCGATGCAGCCACAACACAGCTCCACCGACACAGCTCCACCAATGCACCCACCACACAGCTCCACCGAAGCACCCACGACACAGCTCCACCGATGCACCCACCACACAGCTCCACTGATGCACCCACCACATATCTCCACCGAGGCACCCACCACACAGCTCCACCGATGCACTCACCACAAAGCTCCATCGATGCACCCACCACACAGCTCCAGCTACGCAGCCACCACACAGCTCCACCGACACAGCTCCACCAATGCACCCACCACACAGCTCCACCGATGCACCCACCACACAGCTCCACCGATGCACCCACCACAGAGCTCCACCGATGCACCCACCACACAGCTCCACAGATGCACCCACCACACAGCTCCACCGATGCACCCCCCACACAGGTCCACCAATGCACCCACCACACAGCTCCACCAATGCACCCACCACACTGCTCCACCGATGCACCCACCACACAGCTCCACCGAGGCACCCATCACACAGCTCCACAGATGCACCCACCACACTGCTCCACAGATGCACCCACCACACAGCTTCACAGATGCACCCACCACACAGCTCCACAGATGCACCCACACCACAGCTCCACAGATGCACCCACCACCCAGCTCCACCGATGCACCCACCACACAGCTCCACCGATACACCGCAACACAGCTCCACCGATGCACCCACCACCCAGCTCCACCGATGCACCCACCAGCCAGCTCCACCGATGCACCCACCACACAGCTCCACTGATGCACCCACCACCCAGCTCCACCGATGCACCCACCACAAAGCTCCACCGATGCTCCAACTAAGCTCCACCAATGCACCCACAGCACAGCTCACCCAATGCACCCACTAAGCTCCTCCGATGCACCCACCACACAGCTTCCCCGATGCACCCACCACAGAGCTCCACTGAGGCACCCACCACACAGCTTCACCGATGCACCCACCACACAGCTCCATTAATGCACCCACCACACAGCTCCACCGATGCACCCACCACACAGCTCCACCTACACAGCTCCACCGATGCACCCACCACACAGCTCCACCGATGCACCCACCGCACATGTCCACCGAGGCACCCACCACACAGCTCCACCAATGCACCCACCACACAGCTCCACCGATGCACCCACCACACAGCTCCACCTGCACAGCTCCACCGATGCACCCACCACACAGCTCCACCGATGCACCTACCACACAGCTCCACCGAGGCACCCACCACACAGTTCCACCGATGCACCCACCACACAGCTCCACCAATGCACCCACCACACAGCTCCACAGATGCACCCACCACACAGCTCCACCGATGAACCCACCACACAGCTCCACCGATGCATCCACCACACAGCTCCACTGATGCACCCACCACACAGCTCCACGAGGCACACACCCACACAGCTCCACCGAGGCACCTACCACACAGCTCCACGGATGCACCCACCACACAGCTCCACCTATGCACTGAATACACAGCTCCACCGAGGAACCCACCACACAGCTCAACAGATGCACCCACCACCCAGCTCTACCGATGCACCCACCACACAGCTCCACCGAGACACCCACCACACACCTCCACCGATGCACCCACCGCACAGCTCCACCAATGCATCCACCATACAGCTCCAGCGACGCAGCCACCACACAGCTCCACCGACACAGCTCCACCGATACAGCTCCACCGATCCACCCACCACACAGCTCCACCGATGCACCCACAGCACAGCTTCACCGATGCACCCACCACACAGCTCCAGCGATGCAGCCACCACACAGCTCCACCGACACAGCTCCACCAATGCATCCACCGAAGCACCCACCACCCAGCTCCACCGATGCACCCACCACACAGCTCCACCTATGCTCCAACTAAGCTCCACCAATATACCCACCACACAGCTCACCCAATGCACCCACCACAGAGCTCC
This sequence comes from Lissotriton vulgaris, assembly GCF_964263255.1. Classification (NCBI taxonomy): domain Eukaryota; kingdom Metazoa; phylum Chordata; class Amphibia; order Caudata; family Salamandridae; genus Lissotriton; species Lissotriton vulgaris. Next base: position 482,201,341 of record NC_141693.1, on the reverse strand, counting down.
ACTGAGGAACCCACCACACAGCACCACCGATGCACCTAACACACAGCTCCACCAATGCACCCACCACACAGCTCCACCGATGCACCCACCACACAGCTCCACCTACAAAGCTCCACTGATGCACCCACCACACAGCTCCACCGATGTACCCACCGCACATTTCCACCGAGGCAACCACCACACAGCTCCACCAATGCACCCACCACACAGCTCCACCAATGCACCCACCACACAGTTCCACCTACACAGCTCCACCGATACACCCACAACAAAGCTACACTGATGCACCCACCACACAGCTCCATTGAGGCACCCACCACACAGCTCCACCGATGCCCCCACCACACAGCTCCACCGATGCACCCACCACACAGCTCCACCGATGAACCCACCACACAGCTCCACCGATGCACCCACCACACAGTTCCACCGATGCACCCACCACACAGCTCCACCGATGCACCCACCACACAGCTCCACCGATGCACCCACCACATAGTTCAACGAGGCACACACCACACAGCTCCACCGAGGCACCTACCACACAGCTCCACGGATGCACCCACCACACAGCTCCACGGATGCACCCACCACACAGCTCCACGGATGCACCCACCACACAGCTCCAACTATGCACCGACCACACAGCTCCACCGAGGCACCCACCACACAGCTCAACAGATGCACCCACCACACAGCTCCACCGAGACACCCATCGCACACCTCCACCGATGCACCCACCGCACAGCTCCACCGATGCACCCACCACACAGCTCCAGCGACGCAGCCACCACACAGCTCCACCGACACAGCTCAACCGATGCACCCACCACACAGCTCCACCGATGCACCCACCGCACAGCTTCACCAATGCACCCACCACACAGCTCCAGCGATGCAGCCACCACACAGCTCCACCGACACAGCTCCACCAATGCACCCACCACACAGCTCCCCCGAAGCACCCACCACACAGCTCCACCGATGCACCCGCCACACAGCTCCACCGATGCACCCACCACACATCCCCACTGATAAACCCACCACACAGCTCCACCGATGCACCCACCACAAAGCTCCACCGATGCACCCACCACACAGCTCCACCGATGCACCCACCACACAGCTCCACCGATGCACCCACCAAAGAGCTCCACCAATGCACCCACCACAGAGCTCCAACGATGCACCCATCACACAGCTCCACAGATGCACCCACCACACAGCACCACCGATGCACAAACCACACAGCTTCACCGATGCACCCACCACACTGCTCCACCGATGCACCCACCACACAGCTCCACAGATGCACCCACCACATAGCTCCAGCGACGCAGCCACCACACAGCTCCACCGACACAGCTCCACCGATGCACCCACCCGACAGCTCCACCGATGCACCCACCACACTGCTCCACCGATGCACCCACCACACTGCTCCACCGATGCACCCACCACACAGCTCCACCGAGGCACCCACCACACAGCTCCACTGATGCACCCACCACACAGCTCCACAAATGCACCCACCACACAGCTCCACAGATGCACCCACCACACAGCTCCACAGATGCACCCACCACACAGCTCCACAGATGCACCCACCACACAGCTTCACCGATGCACTCACTACAGAGCTCCACTGAGGCACCCACCATACAGCTGCACCGATGCACCCACCACACAGCTCCACCAATGCACCCACCACACAGCTCCACGATGCACCCACCACACAGCTCCACCTACACAGCTCCACCGATGCACCCACCACACAGCTCCACCGATGCACCCACCGCACATTTCCACCGAGGCACCCACCACACAGCTCCACCAATGCACCCACCACACAGCTCCACCAATGCACCCACCACACAGCTCCACTGATGCACCCACCACACAGCTCCACCGAGGCACCCACCACACAGCTCCACCGATGCACCCACCACACAGCTCCACTTATGCACCCACCACACAGCTCCACCGATGCAGCCACCACACAGCTCCACCGACACAGCTCCACCCATGAACCCACCACCCAGCTCCACCGATGCACCCACTAAGCTCCACCGATGCACCCACCACACAGCTTCACCGATGCACCCTCCACAGTGCTCCACCGAGGCACCCACCATACAACTCCACCGAGGCACCCACCATACAACTCCACCGAGGCACCCACCATACAGCTCCACCGATGCACCCACCACAGAGCTCCACCGATGCACCCACCACACAGCTCCACAGAGGCACCCACCACCCAGCTCGACCGATGCCCCCACCACACAGCTCCTCCGATGCACCCACCACACAGCTCCACTGATGCACCCACCACACAGCTCCACCGACGCACCCACCACACAGCTCCACCGAGGCACCCACCACCCAGCTCCACCGATGCACCCACCACACATCCACCTACACAGCTCCACCGATGCACTCACCACACAGCTCCACTGATGCAACCACCACACAGCTCCACCGACACAGCTCCACCGATGCACCCACCACATAGCTCCACTGATGCAATCACCACACAGCTCCACTGACACAGCTCCACCGATGCCCCCACCACAGAGCTCCATAGATGCCCCCACCACACAGCTCCACCGAGGCACCCACCACACAGCTCCACCGAGGCACCCACCACACAGCTCCACTGATGCTCCAACACAGCTCCACCGATGCACCCACCACACAGCTCCACCGAGGCACCTACCACACAGCTCCACCGATGCACTCACCACACAGCTCCACCGAGGCACCCACCACACAGCTCAACAGATGCACCCACTAAACAGCTCCACAGAGGCACCTACCACACAGCTCCACAGATGCACCCACAACACAGCTCCACCGATGCACCCACCACACAGCTCCACTTATGCACCCACCACACAGCTCCACCGAGGCACCCACCACACAGCTCCACCGAGGCACCCACCACACAGCTCCACCGATGCACCCACCACACAACTCCACCGATGCACCCACCACACAGCTCCTGCAATGCAGCCACCACACAGCTCCACCGACACAGGTCCACCGATGCACCCACCACACAGCTCCACCGATGCACCCACCACACAGCTCCACGGACACAGCTCCACCGATGCACCCATCACACAGCTCCACCAATGCACCCACCACACAGCTCCACCGATGCACCCACCACACAGCTCCACAGATGCACCCACCACCCAGCTCCACCGATGCACCCACCACCCAGCTCCACCGATGCACCCACCACCCAGCTCCACCGATGCACCCACCACACAGCTCCACCGATGCACCCACCACACAGCTTCACCGATGCACCCACCACAGAGCTTCACCGATGCACCCACCACAGAGCTCCACTGAGGCACCCACCACACAGCTCCACCGATGCACCCACCACTCAGCTTCACCAATGCACCCACCACAGAGCTCCACTGGGTGTCACCCACCTACACAGCTCCACCGATGCATCCACCACACAGCTCCACCTATGCACGCACCACACAGCTCCACCGATGCACCCACCACACAGCTTCACTGATGCACCCAACACAGAGCTCCACTGAGGCACCCACCACACAGCTCCACCGATGCATCCACCACACAGCTCCACCAATGCTCCCACCACACAGCTCCACCGATGCACCCACCACACAGCTCCACCTACACAGCTCCACCGATGCACCCACCACACAGCTCCACCGATGCACCCACCGCACAGCTTCACCGATGCACCCACCACACAGCACTTTGCTCTTGAAACAATAACCGTTGTTGGTCATGATATAATTAAACACTCTATAAAATTCTGTGTGGCCCTGCTAAAATATTTAAAGTCCTTTGCTGGCATTTTCGTTTTATGCTGATTGCTATTTTACACCTTTCACATGCTGGCGATTTGCTTCAAAGGAATACATTCATCCTGAATCCCGTTACTAGAGCTTTCTCCTCTTCTGCTACATATTGGTTTTAGTTGAATTTCTTTGATCTCTTTTACTAATGATTTATAAAAAGTGCCACCCACCACACAGCTCCACCTACACAGCTCCACCGATGCACCCACCACGCAGCTCCACCGATGCACCCACCACACAGTTCCACCGATGCACCCACCACACAGCTTCACCGATGCACCCACCACACAGCTCCACCGAGGCACCCACCACACAGCTCCCCAGATGCACCCACCACACAGCTCCACAGATGCACCCACCACACAGCTCCACTGATGCACCCACCACCCAGCTCCACCGATGCACCCACCACCCAGCTCCACCGATGCACCCACCACACAGCTCCACTGATGCAACCACCACACAGCTCCGCTGATGCACCCACCACACATCTCCAGCGATGCAGCCACCACATAGCTCCACTGACACCGCTCCACCGATGCACCCACCACACAGCTCCACTGATGCACCCACCACACAGCTCCACCGAGGCACCCACGACACCGCTCCACCGAGGCACCCACCACAAAGCTTCACCGATGCACCCACCACACAGCTCCAGCGATGCAGCCACCACATTGCTCCACCGACACCGCTCCACCGATGCACCCACCTGACAGCTCCACCGATGCACCCACCACACAGCTCCACCGAAGCACCCACCACACAGCTCCACCGATGCACCCACCCTACAGCTCCACCGAGGCACCCACCACACAGCTCTACCAATGCACCCACCACACAGCTCCACCGATGAACCTATCACACAGCTCCACAGATGCACCCACCACACAGCTCCACAGATGCCCCCACCACACAGCTCCACTGATGCACCCACCACACAGCTCCACCGAGGCACCCACCACACAGCTCCACCGAGGCACCCACCACACAGCTCCACCGAGGCACCCACCACCCAGCTCCACTGATGCAGCCACCACACAGCTCCACCGACACAGCTCCACCGATGCACCCACCACACAGCTCCACTGATGCAACCACCACACAGCTCCACCGACACAGCTCCACCGATGAACCCACCACAGAGCTCCACCGATGCACCCACCACAGAGCTCCACAGATGCCCCACCACACAGCTACACCGGTCCACCCACCACACAGCTACACCGATGCAACTACCACACAGCTCCACCGAGGCAACCACCACACAGCTCCACCGAGGCACCTACCACACAGCTCCACCAATGCACCCACCACACAGCTCCACTGATGCACCCACCACACAGCTCCACCGAGGCACCCACCACACAGCTCAACAGATGCACCCACCACACAGCACCACCGATGCACCCAACACACAGCTCCACCAATGCACCCACCACACAGCTCCACCGATGCACCCACCACACAGCTCCACCTACAAAGCTCCACTGATGCACCCACCACACAGCTCCACCGATGTACCCACCGCACATTTCCACCGAGGCAACCACCACACAGCTCCACCAATGCACCCACCACACAGCTCCACCAATGCACCCACCACACAGTTCCACCTACACAGCTCCACCGATACACCCACAACACAGCTACACTGATGCACCCACCACACAGCTCCATTGAGGCACCCACCACACAGCTCCACCGATGCCCCCACCACACAGCTCCACCGATGCACCCACCACACAGCTCCACCGATGAACCCACCACACAGCTCCACCGATGCACCCACCACACAGTTCCACCGATGCACCCACCACACAGCTCCACCGATGCACCCACCACACAGCTCCACCGATGCACCCACCACACAGTTCAACGAGGCACACACCACACAGCTCCACCGAGGCACCCACCACACAGCTCCACGGATGCACCCACCACACAGCTCCACGGATGCACCCACCACACAGCTCCACGGATGCACCCACCACACAGCTCCAACTATGCACCGACCACACAGCTCCACCGAGGCACCCACCACACAGCTCAACAGATGCACCCACCACACAGCTCCACCGAGACACCCACCGCACACCTCCACCGATGCACCCACCGCACAGCTCCACCGATGCACCCACCACACAGCTCCAGCGACGCAGCCACCACACAGCTCCACCGACACAGCTCAACCGATGCACCCACCACACAGCTCCACCGATGCACCCACCGCACAGCTTCACCAATGCACCCACCACACAGCTCCAGCGATGCAGCCACCACACAGCTCCACCGACACAGCTCCACCAATGCACCCACCACACAGCTCCCCCGAAGCACCCACCACACAGCTCCACCGATGCACCCGCCACACAGCTCCACCGATGCACCCACCACACATCCCCACTGATAAACCCACCACACAGCTCCACCGATGCACCCACCACAAAGCTCCACCGATGCACCCACCACACAGCTCCACCGATGCACCCACCACACAGCTCCACCGATGCACCCACCAAAGAGCTCCACCAATGCACCCACCACAGAGCTCCAACGATGCACCCATCACACAGCTCCACAGATGCACCCACCACACAGCACCACCGATGCACAAACCACACAGCTTCACCGATGCACCCACCACACTGCTCCACCGATGCACCCACCACACAGCTCCACAGATGCACCCACCACATAGCTCCAGCGACGCAGCCACCACACAGCTCCACCGACACAGCTCCACCGATGCACCCACCGGACAGCTCCACCGATGCACCCACCACACTGCTCCACCGATGCACCCACCACACTGCTCCACCGATGCACCCACCACACAGCTCCACCGAGGCACCCACCACACAGCTCCACTGATGCACCCACCACACAGCTCCACAAATGCACCCACCACACAGCTCCACAGATGCACCCACCACACAGCTCCACAGATGCACCCACCACACAGCTCCACAGATGCACCCACCACACAGCTTCACCGATGCACTCACTACAGAGCTCCACTGAGGCACCCACCATACAGCTGCACCGATGCACCCACCACACAGCTCCACCAATGCACCCACCACACAGCTCCACGATGCACCCACCACACAGCTCCACCTACACAGCTCCACCGATGCACCCACCACACAGCTCCACCGATGCACCCACCGCACATTTCCACCGAGGCACCCACCACACAGCTCCACCAATGCACCCACCACACAGCTCCACCAATGCACCCACCACACAGCTCCACTGATGCACCCACCACACAGCTCCACCGAGGCACCCACCACACAGCTCCACCGATGCACCCACCACACAGCTCCACTTATGCACCCACCACACAGCTCCACCGATGCAGCCACCACACAGCTCCACCGACACAGCTCCACCGATGAACCCACCACCCAGCTCCACCGATGCACCCACTAAGCTCCACCGATGCACCCACCACACAGCTTCACCGATGCACCCACCACAGTGCTCCACAGAGGCACCCACCATACAACTCCACCGAGGCACCCACCATACAACTCCACCGAGGCACCCACCATACAGCTCCACCGATGCACCCACCACAGAGCTCCACCGATGCACCCACCACACAGCTCCACAGAGGCACTCACCACACAGCTCGACCGATGCCCCCACCACACAGCTCCTCCGATGCACCCACCACACAGCTCCACTGATGCACCCACCACACAGCTCCACCGACGCACCCACCACACAGCTCCACCGAGGCACCCACCACCCAGCTCCACCGATGCACCCACCACACAGCTCCACCGATGCACTCACCACACAGCTCCACTGATGCAACCACCACACAGCTCCACCGACACAGCTCCACCGATGCACCCACCACATAGCTCCACTGATGCAATCACCACACAGCTCCACTGACACAGCTCCACCGATGCCCCCACCACAGAGCTCCATAGATGCCCCCACCACACAGCTCCACCGAGGCACCCACCACACAGCTCCACTGATGCTCCAACACAGCTCCACCGATGCACCCACCACACAGCTCCACCGAGGCACCTACCACACAGCTCCACCGATGCACTCACCACACAGCTCCACCGAGGCACCCACCACACAGCTCAACAGATGCACCCACTAAACAGCTCCACAGAGGCACCTACCACACAGCTCCACAGATGCACCCACAACACAGCTCCACCGATGCACCCACCACACAGCTCCACTTATGCACCCACCACACAGCTCCACCGAGGCACCCACCACACAGCTCCACCGAGGCACCCACCACGCAGCTCCACCGATGCACCCACCACACAACTCCACCGATGCACCCACCACACAGCTCCTGCAATGCAGCCACCACACAGCTCCACTGACACAGGTCCACCGATGCACCCACCACACAGCTCCACCGATGCACCCACCACACAGCTCCACGGACACAGCTCCACCGATGCACCCATCACACAGCTCCACCAATGCACCCACCACACAGCTCCACCGATGCACCCACCACACAGCTCCACAGATGCACCCACCACCCAGCTCCACCGATGCACCCACCACCCAGCTCCACCGATGCACCCACCACCCAGCTCCACCGATGCACCCACCACACAGCTCCACTGATGCACCCACCACACAGCTTCACCGATGCACCCACCACAGAGCTCCACTGAGGCACCCACCACACAGCTCCACCGATGCACCCACCACTCAGCTTCACCAATGCACCCACCACAGAGCTCCACTGGGTGTCACCCACCTACACAGCTCCACCGATGCATCCACCACACAGCTCCACCTATGCACGCACCACACAGCTCCACCGATGCACCCCCCACACAGCTTCACTGATGCACCCAACACAGAGCTCCACTGAGGCACCCACCACACAGCTCCACCGATGCATCCACCACACAGCTCCACCAATGCTCCCACCACACAGCTCCACCGATGCACCCACCACACAGCTCCACCTACACAGCTCCACCGATGCACCCACCACACAGCTCCACCGATGCACCCACCGCACAGCTTTACCGATGCACCCACCACACAGCACACTGCTCTTGAAACAATAACCGTTGTTGGTCATGATATAATTAAACGCTCTATAAAATTCTGTGTGGCCCTGATAAAATATTTAAAGTCTTTTGCTGGCATTTTCGTTTTATGCTGATTGCTATTTTACACCTTTCACATGCTGGCGATTTGCTTCAAAGGAGAACATTCATCCTGAATCCCGTTACTAGAGCTTTCTCCTCTTCTGCTACATATTGGTTTTAGTTGAATTTCTTTGATCTCTTTTACTAATGATTTATAAAAAGTGCCACCCACCACACAGCTCCACCTACACAGCTCCACCGATGCACCCACCACGCAGCTCCACCGATGCACCCACCACACAGTTCCACCGATGCACCCACCACACAGCTTCACTGATGCACCCACCACACAGCTCCACCGAGGCACCCACCACACAGCTCCTCAGATGCACCCACCACACAGCTCCACAGATGCACCCACCACACAGCTCCACTGATGCACCCACCACCCAGCTCCACCGATGCACCCACCACACAGCTCCACCGATGCACCCACCACACAGCTCCACTGATGCAACCACCACACAGCTCCGCTGATGCACCCACCACACATCTCCAGCGATGCAGCCACCACATAGCTCCACTGACACCGCTCCACCGATGCACCCACCACACAGCTCCACTGATGCACCCACCACACAGCTCCACCGAGGCACCCACGACACCGCTCCACCGAGGCACCCACCACAAAGCTTCACCGATGCACCCACCACACAGCTCCAGCGATGCAGCCACCACATTGCTCCACCGACACCGCTCCACCGATGCACCCACCTGACAGCTCCACTGATGCACCCACCACACAGCTCCACCGAAGCACCCACCACACAGCTCCACCGATGCACCCACCCTACAGCTCCACCGAGGCACCCACCACACAGCTCTACCAATGCACCCACCACACAGCTCCACTGATGCACCCACCACACAGCTCCACCGAGGCACCCACCACACAACTCCACCGAGGCACCCACCACACAGCTCCACCGAGGCACCCACCACCCAGCTCCACTGATGCAGCCACCACACAGCTCCACCGACACAGCTCCACCGATGCACCCACCACACAGCTCCACTGATGCAACCACCACACAGCTCCACCGATACAGCTCCAACGATGCACCCACCACACAGCTCCACTGATGCAACCACCACACAGCTCCACCGACACAGCTCCACCGATGCACCCACCACAGAGCTCCACCGATGCACCCACCACAGAGCTCCACAGATGCCCCACCACACAGCTACACCGATGCACCCACCACACAGCTACACCGATGCAACCACCACACAGCTCCACCGAGGCAACCACCACACAGCTCCACCGAGGCACCTACCACACAGCTCCACCAATGCACCCACCACACAGCTCCACTGATGCACCCACCACACAGCTCCACCGAGGCACCCACCACACAGCTCAACAGATGCACCCACCACACAGCTCCACACAGGCACCTACCACACAGCTCCACAGATGCACCCACAAACCAGCTCCACCGATGCACCCACCACACAGTTCCACTGATGCACCCACCACACAGCTCCACCGATGCACGCACCACACAGCTCCACCGATGCACCCACCACACAGCTCCACTGAGGCACCTACCACACAGCTCCACTGATGCACCCACCACACAACTCCACCGATGCACCCACCACACAGCTCCACCGATGTACCCACCACACAGATCCACCGACACAGCTCCACTGATGCACCCACCACACAGCTCCACCGATGCACCCACCACACAGCTCCACCGATTCACCCACCACACAGCTCCACCGATTCACCCACCACACAGCTCCACAGAGGCCCCCACCACACAGCTCCACAGGTGCACCCATTAGACAGCTCCACATATGCACCCACCACACAGCTCCACAGATGCACCCACCACACAGCTCCACAGATGCACCCACCACCCAGCTCCACCGATGCACCCACCACACAGCTCCACCGATGCACCTATCACACAGCTCCACAGATGCACCCACCACCCAGCTCCACCGATGCACCCACCACACAGCTCCACCGATGCACCTATCACACAGCTCCACTAATGCACCCACCGCACAGCTCCACCGAGGCACCCACCACACAGCTCCACCGAGGCACCCACCACCCAGCTCCACTGATGCAGCCACCACACAGCTCCACCGACACAGCTCCACCGATGCACCCACCACATAGCTCCAGTGATGCAACCACCACACAGCTCCACCGATACAGCTCAAACGATGCACCCACCACACAGCTCCACTGATGCAACCACCACACAGCTCCACCGACACAGCTCCACCGATGCACCCACCACAGAGCTCCACCGATGCAGCCACCAAAGAGCTCCACAGATGCCCCCACCGCACAGCTCCACCGATGCACCTACCACACAGCTCCACAGAGGCAACCACCACACAGCTCCACCGAGGCACCTACCACACAGCTCCACCGATGCACCCACCACACAGCTCCACTGATGCACCCACCACACAGCTCCACCGAGGCACCCACCACACAGCTCAACAGATTCACCCACCACACAGCTCCACAGAGGCACCTACCACACAGCTCCACAGATGCACCCACAACACAGCTCCACCGATGCACCCACCACACAGTTCCACTGATGCACCCACCACACAGCTCCACCGATGCACCCACCACACAGCTCCACCGAGGCACCCACCACACAGCTCCACTGATGCACCCACCACACAACTCCACCGATGCACCCACCACACAGCTCCACCGATGCACCCACCACACAGATCCACCGACACAGCTCCACGGATGCACCCACCACACAGCTCCACGGATGCACCCACCACACAGCTCCACCGATGCACCCACCACACAGCTCCACAAAGGCCCCCACCACACAGCTCCACAGGTGCACCCATTAGACAGCTCCACAGATGCACCCACCACACAGCTCCACAGATGCACCCACCACACAGCTCCACAGATGCACCCACCACCCAGCTCCACCGATGCACCCACCACACAGCTCCACAGATGCACCCACCACCCAGCTCCACAGTTGCACCCACCACCCAGCTCCACGGATGCACCCACCACCCAGCTCCACCGATGCACCCACCACCCAGCTCCACTGATACACCCACCACCCAGCTCCACTGATGCACCCACCACCCAGCTCCACTGATGCACCCACCACACAGCTCCACTGATGCTCCACCAATGCACCCACCACACCTCCACCAATGCACCCACTAAGCTCCACCTATGCACCCACAACACAGCTTCACCGATGAACCCACCACAGAGCTCCACTGAGGCACCCCCCACACAGCTCCACCGATGCACCCACCACACAGCTCCACCAATGCACCCACTACACAGCTCCACCTACACAGCTCCACTGAGGCACCCACCACACAGCTCCACCGAGGCACCCACTACACAGCTCCACCGATGCACCTACCACACAGCTTCACCGATGAACCCACCACAGAGCTCCACTGAGGCACCCCCCACACAGCTCCACCGATGCACCCACCACACAGCTCCACCTATGCACCCACCACACAGCTCCACCGATGCACCCACCACACAGCTCCACAGAGGCACCCACCACACGACTCCACCGAAGCACCCACCACAAGGCTCTACCGAAGCACCCACCACACAGCTCTACCGATGCACCCACCACACAGCTCCACCGAGGCACCCACCACACAGCTCCACCGAGGCACCCACCACACAGCTTCACCGATGCAGCCACCACACAGCTCCACTTATGCAGCCACCACACAGCTCCACTGATGCAGCCACCACACAGCTCCACCGATGCAGCCACCACACAGCTCCACCGACACAGCTCCACCGATGCACCCACCACCCAGCTCCACCGATCCACCCACTAAGCTCCACCGATGCACCCACCACACAGCTTCACCGATACACCCACCACAGAGTTCCACTGAGGCACCCACCACACAGCTCCACCGATGCACCCACCACACAGCTCCACCAATGCACCCACCACACATCTCCACCAATGCACCCACCACACAGTTCCACCTACACAGCTCCACCGATGCACCCACCACACAGCTCCACCGATGCACCCACCGCACAGCTCCACAGATGCACCCACCAGACAGCTCCACAGATGCACCCACCACACAGCTCCACAGATGCACCCACCACACAGCTCCACAGATGCACCCACCACCCAGCTCCACCGATGCACCCACCACACAGCTCCACAGATGCACCCACCACCCAGCTCCACAGATGCACCCACCACCCAGCTCCACCGATGCACCCACCACCCAGCTCCACCGATGCACCCACCACACAGCTCCACTGATGCACCCACCACCCAGCTCCACTGATGCACCCACCACACAGCTCCACTGATGCTCCAACTATGCTCCACCAATGAACCCACCACACAGCTCCACCAATGCACCCACTAAGCTCCATTGATGCACCCACCACACAGCTTCACCGATGAACCCACCACAAAGCTCCACTGAGGCACCCACCACACAGCTCCACCGATGCACCCACCACACAGCTCCCCAATGCACCCACCACACAGCTCCACCGATGCACCAACCACACAGCTCCACCGATGCACCCACCACACAGCTTCACAGAGGCACCCACTACACAGCTCCACAGAGGCACCTCCTACACAGTTCCACAGAGGCACCCACCACACAACTCCACCGATGCACCCACCACACGGCTCTACCGAAGCACCCACCACACAACTCCACCGATGCACCCACCACACAGCTCCACCGAGGCACCCACCACACAGCTTCACCGATGCACCCACCACACAGCTCCACCGATGCACCCACCACCCAGCTCCTCCGATGCACCCACTAAGCTCCACCGATGCACCCACCACACAGCTTCACCGATACACCCACCACAGAGCTCCACTGAGGCACCCACCACACATCTCCACCGATGCACCCACCACACAGCTCCACCAATGCACCCACCACACATCTCCACCAATGCACCCACCACACAGTTCCACCTACACATCTCCACCGATGCACCCACCACACAGCTCCACCGATGCACCCAACGCACAGCTCCACCTACACAGCTCCACCGATGCACCCACCACACAGCTCCACCGATGCACCCAACGCACAGCTCCACAGAGGCACCCACCACACAGCTCCACAGAGGCACCCACCACACAGCTCAACAGAGGCACCCACCACACAGCTCCACAGAGGCACCCACCACACAGCTCCACTGAAGCACCCACCACGCAGCTCCACCGATGCACCCACCACACAGCTCCACCGATGCACCCACCACACAGCTCCACCGAGGCACCCACCACACAGCTCCACCGAGGCACCCACCACACAGCTCCACCGATGCACCCACCACACAGCTCCACCTATGCACCCACCACACAGCTCCACCGATGCACCCACCACACAGCTTCACAGAGGCACCCACTACACAGCTCCACAGAGGCACCCACCACACTGCTCCACCGAAGCACCCACCACACTGCTCCACCGAAGCACCCACCACACAGCTCCACCGATGCACCCACCACACAGCTCCACCGATGCACCCACCACACAGCTCCACCGAGGCACCCACCACACAGCTTCAACCAAGCACCCACCACACAGCTCCAGCGATGCAGCCACCACAAAGCTGCACCAACACAGCTCCACCAATGCACCCACCACACAGCTCCACCGATGCACCCACCACACAGCTTCACCGAGGCACCCACCACACAGCTCCACCGATGCACCTACCCCACAGCTCCACCGAGGCACCCACCACACAGCTCCACCAATGCACCCACCACACAGCTCCACCGATGCACCTACGACACAGCTCCACAGATGCACCCACCACACAGCTCCACAGATGCCCCCACCACACAGCTCCACCGATGCACCCACCACACAGCTCCACCGATGCACCCACCACACAGCTCCACCAAGGCACCCACCACCCAGCTCCACTGATGCACCCACCACACAGCTCAACCAATGCACCCACTAAGCTCCACTGATGCACCCACCACACAGCTTCACCGATGAACCCACCACAGAGCTCCACTGAGGCACCCCTCACACAGCTCCACCAATGCACCCACCACACAGCTCCACCAATGCACCCACCACACAGCTCCACCGATGCACCCACCACATAGCTCCACCTACACAGCTCCACCGATGCACCCACCACACAGCTCCACTGATGCACCCACCGCACAGTTCCACCGAGGCACCCACCACACAGCTCCACCAATGCACCCACCACACAGCTCCACCGAGGCACCCACCACACAGCTCCACCAATGCACCCACCACGCAGCTCCACTGATGCACCCACCGCACAGTTCTACCGAGGCACCCACCACACAGCTCCACCAATGCACCCACCACACAGCTCCACCGAGGCACCCACCACACAGCTTTACAGAGGCACCGACTACACATCTCCACAGAGGCACCCACCACACGGCTCCACCGAAGCACCCACCACACGGCTCCACCGATGCACCCACCACACAGCTCCACCGATGCACCCACCACACAGCTCCACTGAGGCACCCACCACACAGCTCAACCGAGGCACCCACCACACAGCTCCACCGATGCACCCACCACACAGCTCCACCGATGCACCCACCACACAGCTACACCGATGCAGCCACCACACAGCTCCACCGACACAGCTCCACCGATGCACCCACTACCCAGCTCCACCGATGCACCCACTAAGCTCCACCGATGCACCCACCACACAGCTTCTCCGATACACCCACCACAAAGCTCCACTGAGGCACCCTCCACACAGCTCCACCAATGCACCCACCAAACAGCTCCACCAATGCACCCACCACACAGCTCCACTGATGCACCCACAACACAGCTCCACCTACACAGCTCCACCGATGCACCCACCACACAGCTCCACTGATGCACCCACCACACAGCTCCACAGAGGCACCCACCACACAGCTCCAGAGAGGCACCCACCACACAGCTCCACCAAAGCACCCACCACACAGCTCCACCGATGCACCAACCACACAGCTCCACCGAAGGCACCCAAAACCCAGCTCCACTGATGCACCCACCACACAGCTCCACTGATGCTCCAACTATGCTCCACCAATGCACCCACCACACAGCTCCACCAATGCACCCACTAAGCTCCATTGATGCACCCACCACACAGCTTCACCGATGAACCCACCACAAAGCTCCACTGAGGCACCCACCACACAGCTCCACCGATGCACCCACCACACAGCTCCCCAATGCACCCACCACACAGCTCCACCAATGCACCCACCACACAGCTCCACCGATGCAGCCACCACACAGCTCCACCGACACAGCTCCACCGATGAACCCACCACCCAGCTCCACCGATGCACCCACTAAGCTCCACCGATGCACCCACCACACAGCTTCACCGAAGCACCCACCACAGTGCTCCACCGAGGCACCCACCATACAACTCCACCGAGGCACCCACCATACAACTCCACCGAGGCACCCACCATACAGCTCCACCGATGCACCCACCACAGAGCTCCACCGATGCACCCACCACACAGCTCCACTGAGGCACCCACCACACAGCTCCACCGATGCCCCCACCACACAGCTCCTCCGATGCACCCACCACACAGCTCCACTGATGCACCCACCACACAGCTCCACCGACGCACCCACCACACAGCTCCACCGAGGCACCCACCACCCAGCTCCACCGATGCACCCACCACACAGCTCCACCTACACAGCTCCACCGATGCACTCACCACACAGCTCCACTGATGCAACCACCACACAGCTCCACCGACACCTCCACCGATGCACCCACCACATAGCTCCACTGATGCAATCACCACACAGCTCCACTGACACAGCTCCACCGATGCCCCCACCACAGAGCTCCACAGATGCCCCCACCACACAGCTCCACCGAGGCACCCACCACACAGCTCCACCGAGGCACCCACCACACAGCTCCACTGATGCTCCAACACAGCTCCACCAATGCACCCACCACACAGCTCCACCGAGGCACCTACCACACAGCTCCACCGATGCACTCACCACACAGCTCCACCGAGGCACCCACCACACAGCTCAACAGATGCACCCACTAAACAGCTCCACAGAGGCACCTACCACACAGCTCCACAGATGCACCCACAACACAGCTCCACCGATGCACCCACCACACAGCTCCACTTATGCACCCACCACACGGCTCCACCGAGGCACCCACCACACAGCTCCACCGAGGCACCCACCACACAGCTCCACCGATGCACCCACCACACAACTCCACCGATGCACCCACCACACAGCTCCAGCAATGCAGCCACCACACAGCTCCACCGACACAGGTCCACCGATGCACCCACCACACAGCTCCACCGATGCACCCACCACACAGCTCCACAGACACAGCTCCACCGATGCACCCACCACACAGCTCCACCAATGCACCCACCACACAGCTCCACCGATGCACCCACCACACAGCTCCACAGATGCACCCACCACCCAGCTCCACCGATGCACCCACCACCCAGCTCCACCGATGCACCCACCACCCAGCTCCACCGATGCACCCACCACACAGCTCCACCGATGCACCCACCACACAGCTTCACCGATGCACCCACCACAGAGCTTCACCGATGCACCCACCACAGAGCTCCACTGAGGCACCCACCACACAGCTCCACCGATGCACCCACCACTCAGCTTCACCAATGCACCCACCACAGAGCTCCACTGAGGCACCCACCTACACAGCTCCACCGATGCATCCACCACACAGCTCCACCTATGCACGCACCACACAGCTCCACCGATGCACCCACCACACAGCTTCACTGATGCACCCAACACAGAGCTCCACTGAGGCACCCACCACACAGCTCCACCGATGCATCCACCACACAGCTCCACCAATGCTCCCACCACACAGCTCCACCGATGCACCCACCACGCAGCTCCACCGATGCACCCACCACACAGTTCCACCGATGCACCCACCACACAGCTTCACCGATGCACCCACCACGCAGCTCCACCGATGCACCCACCACACAGTTCCACCGATGCACCCACCACACAGCTTCACCGATGCACCCACCACACAGCTCCACCGAGGCACCCACCACACAGCTCCCCAGATGCACCCACCACACAGCTCCACAGATGCACCCACCACACAGCTCCACCGATGCACCCACCACCCAGCTCCACCGATGCACCCACCACCCAGCTCCACCGATGCACCCACCACACAGCTCCACCGATGCACCCACCACACAGCTCCACTGATGCAACCACCACACAGCTCCGCTGATGCACCCACCACACATCTCCAGCGATGCAGCCACCACATAGCTCCACTGACACCGCTCCACCGATGCACCCACCACACAGCTTCACTGATGCACCCACCACACAGCTCCACCGAGGCACCCACGACACCGCTCCACCGAGGCACCCACCACACAGCTTCACCGATGCACCCACCACACAGCTCCAGCGATGCAGCCACCACATTGCTCCACCGACACCGCTCCACCGATGCACCCACCTGACAGCTCCACCGATGCACCCACCACACAGCTCCACCGAAGAACCCACCACAGCTCCACCGATGAACCTATCACACAGCTCCACAGATGCACCCACCACACAGCTCCACAGATGCCCCCACCACACAGCTCCACTGATGCACCCACCACACAGCTCCACCGAGGCACCCACCACACAGCTCCACCGAGGCACCCACCACACAGCTCCACCGAGGCACCCACCACCCAGCTCCACTGATGCAGCCACCACACAGCTCCACCGACACAGCTCCACCGATGCACCCACCACACAGCTCCACTGATGCAACCACCACACAGCTCCACTGATACAGCTCCAACGATGCACCCACCACACAGCTCCACTGATGCAACCACCACACAGCTCCACCGACACAGCTCCACCGATGCACCCACCACAGAGCTCCACCGATGCACCCACCACAGAGCTCCACAGATGCCCCACCACACAGCTACACCGATGCACCCACCACACAGCTCCACCGAGGCAACCACCACACAGCTCCACCGAGGCACCTACCACACAGCTCCACCAATGCACCCACCACACAGCTCCACTGATGCACCCACCACACAGCTCCACCGAGGCACCCACCACACAGCTCAACAGATGCACCCACCACACAGCTCCACACAGGCACCTACCACACAGCTCCACAGATGCACCCACAAACCAGCTCCACCGATGCACCCACCACACAGTTCCACTGATGCACCCACCACACAGCTCCACCGATGCACGCACCACACAGCTCCACCGATGCACCCACCACACAGCTCCACTGAGGCACCTACCACACAGCTCCACTGATGCACCCACCACACAACTCCACCGATGCACCCACCACACAGCTCCACCGATGTACCCACCACACAGATCCACCGACACAGCTCCACTGATGCACCCACCACACAGCTCCACCGATGCACCCACCACACAGCTCCACCGATGCACCCACCACACAGCTCCACCGATGCACCCACCACACAGCTCCACCGATTCACCCACCACACAGCTCCACCGATTCACCCACCACACAGCTCCACAGAGGCCCCCACCACACAGCTCCACAGGTGCACCCATTAGACAGCTCCACAGATGCACCCACCACACAGCTCCACAGATGCACCCACCACACAGCTCCACAGATGCACCCACCACCCAGCTCCACCGATGCACCCACCACACAGCTCCACCGATGCACCTATCACACAGCTCCACAGATGCACCCACCACACAGCTCCAGATGCCCCCACCACACAGCTCCACTGATGCACCCACCACACAGCTCCACTAATGCACCCACCGCACAGCTCCACCGAGGCACCCACCACACAGCTCCACCGAGGCACCCACCACCCAGCTCCACTGATGCAGCCACCACACAGCTCCACCGACACAGCTCCACCGATGCACCCACCACACAGCTCCACTGATGCAACCACCACACAGCTCCACCGATACAGCTCCAACGATGCACCCACCACACAGCTCCACTGATGCAACCACCACATAGCTCCACCGACACAGCTCCACCGATGCACCCACCACAGAGCTCCACCGATGCAGCCACCAAAGAGCTCCACAGATGCCCCCACCGCACAGCTCCCCCGATGCACCCACCACACAGCTCCACCGAGGCAACCACCACACAGCTCCACCGAGGCACCTACCACACAGCTCCACCGATGCACCCACCACACAGCTCCACTGATGCACCCACCACACAGCTCCACCGAGGCACCCACCACACAGCTCAACAGATTCACCCACCACACAGCTCCACAGAGGCACCTACCACACAGCTCCACAGATGCACCCACAACACAGCTCCACCGATGCACCCACCACACAGTTCCACTGATGCACCCACCACACAGCTCCACCGATGCACCCACCACACAGCTCCACCGAGGCACCCACCACACAGCTCCACTGATGCACCCACCACACAACTCCACCGATGCACCCACCACACAGCTCCACCGATGCACCCACCACACAGATCCACCGACACAGCTCCACTGATGCACCCACCACACAGCTCCACCGATGCACCCACCACACAGCTCCACCGATGCACCCACCACACAGCTCCACAAAGGCCCCCACCACACAGCTCCACAGGTGCACCCATTAGACAGCTCCACAGATGCACCCACCACACAGCTCCACAGATGCACCCACCACACAGCTCCACAGATGCACCCACCACCCAGCTCCACCGATGCACCCACCACACAGCTCCACAGATGCACCCACCACCCAGCTCCACAGTTGCACCCACCACCCAGCTCCACGGATGCACCCACCACCCAGCTCCACCGATGCACCCACCACACAGCTCCACTGATGCACCCACCACCCAGCTCCACTGATGCACCCACCACCCAGCTCCACTGATGCACCCACCACACAGCTCCACTGATGCTCCACTAATGCACCCACCACACCTCCACCAATGCACCCACTAAGCTCCACCTATGCACCCACCACACAGCTTCACCGATGAACCCACCACAGAGCTCCACTGAGGCACCCCCCACACAGCTCCACCGATGCACCCACCACACAGCTCCACCAATGCACCCACTACACAGCTCCACCTACACAGCTCCACTGAGGCACCCACCACACAGCTCCACCGAGGCACCCACCACACAGCTCCACCGATGCACCTACCACACAGCTTCACCAATGAACCCACCACAGAGCTCCACTGAGGCACCCCCCACACAGCTCCACCGATGCACCCACCACACAGCTCCACCTATGCACCCACCACACAGCTCCACCGATGCACCCACCACACAGATCCACAGAGGCACCCACCACACGACTCCACCGAAGCACCCACCACAAGGCTCTACCGAAGCACCCACCACACAGCTCTACCGATGCACCCACCACACAGCTCCACCGAGGCACTTACCACACAGCTCCACCGAGGCACCCACCACACAACTTCACCGATGCACCCACCACACAGCTCCACTTATGCAGCCACCACACAGCTCCACTGATGCAGCCACCACACAGCTCCACCGATGCAGCCACCACACAGCTCCACCGACACAGCTCCACCGATGCACCCACCACCCAGCTCCACCGATCCACCCACTAAGCTCCACCGATGCACCCACCACACAGCTTCACCTATACACCCACCACAGAGTTCCACTGAGGCACCCACCACACAGCTCCACCGATGCACCCACCACACAGCTCCACCAATGCACCCACCACACATCTCCACCAATGCACCCACCACACAGTTCCACCTACACAGCTCCACCGATGCACCCACCACACAGCTCCACCGATGCACCCACCGCACAGCTCCACAGATTCACCCACCAGACAGCTCCACAGATGCACCCACCACACAGCTCCACAGATGCACCCACCACACAGCTCCACAGATGCACCCACCACCCAGCTCCACCGATGCACCCACCACACAGCTCCACAGATGCACCCACCACCCAGCTCCACAGATGCACCCACCACCCAGCTCCACCGATGCACCCACCACCCAGCTCCACCGATGCACCCACCACACAGCTCCACTGATGCACCCACCACCCAGCTCCACTGATGCACCCACCACACAGCTCCACTGATGCTCCAACTATGCTCCACCAATGAACCCACCACACAGCTCCACCAATGCACCCACTAAGCTCCATTGATGCACCCACCACACAGCTTCACCGATGAACCCACCACAAAGCTCCACTGAGGCACCCACCACACAGCTCCACCGATGCACCCACCACACAGCTCCCCAATGCACCCACCACACAGCTCCACCAATGCACCCACCACACAGCTCCACCGATGCACCCACCACACAGCTTCACAGAGGCACCCACTACACAGCTCCACAGAGGCACCTCCTACACAGCTCCACAGAGGCACCCACCACACGACTCCACCGATGCACCCACCACACGGCTCTACCGAAGCACCCACCACACAGCTCCACCGATGCACCCACCACACAGCTCCACCGAGGCACCCACCACACAGCTTCACCGATGCACCCACCACACAGCTCCACCGATGCACCCACCACCCAGCTCCTCCGATGCACCCACTAAGCTCCACCGATGCACCCACCACACAGCTTCACCGATACACCCACCACAGAGCTCCACTGAGGCACCCACCACACATCTCCACCGATGCACCCACCACACATCTCCACCGATGCACCCACCACACAGCTCCACCAATGCACCCACCACACATCTCCACCAATGCACCCACCACACAGTTCCACCTACACAGCTCCACCGATGCACCCACCACACAGCTCCACCGATGCACCCAACGCACAGCTCCACCGATGCACCCACCACACAGCTCCACCGATGCACCCAACGCACAGCTCCACAGAGGCACCCACCACACAGCTCCACAGAGGCACCCACCACACAGCTCCACAGAGGCACCCACCACACAGCTCCACTGAAGCACCCACCACGCAGCTCCACCGATGCACCCACCACACAGCTCCACCGATGCACCCACCACACAGCTCCACCGAGGCACCCACCACACAGCTCCACTGATGCACCCACCACACAGCTTCACAGAGGCACCCACTACACAGCTCCACAGAGGCACCCACCACACTGCTCCACCGAAGCACCCACCACAATGCTCCACCGAAGCACCCACCACACAGCTCCACCGATGCACCCACCACACAGCTCCACCGATGCACCCACCACACAGCTCCACCGAGGCACCCACCACACAGCTTCAACCAAGCACCCACCACACAGCTCCAGCGATGCAGCCACCACAAAGCTGCACCAACACAGCTCCACCAATGCACCCACCACACAGCTCCACCGATGCACCCACCACACAGCTTCACCGAGGCACCCACCACACAGCTCCACCGATGCACCTACCCCACAGCTCCACCGAGGCACCCACCACACAGCTCCACCAATGCACCCACCACACAGCTCCACCGATGCACCTACGACACAGCTCCACAGATGCACCCACCACACAGCTCCACAGATGCCCCCACCACACAGCTCCACCGATGCACCCACCACACAGCTTCACCGATGCACCCACCTCACAGCTCCACCAAGGCACCCACCACCCAGCTCCACTGATGCACTCACCACACAGCTCCACCGACACAGCTCCACCAATGCACCCACCACAGACCTCCACTGATGCACCACTGATGCACCCACCACACAGCTCCACTGATGCTCCAACTAAGCTCCACCAATGCACCCACTACACAGCTCAACCAATGCACCCACTAAGCTCCACTGATGCACCCACCACACAGCGTCACCGATGAACCCACCACAGAGCTCCACTGAGGCACCCCTCACACAGCTCCACCAATGCACCCACCACACAGCACCACCAATGCACCCACCACACAGCTCCACCGATGCACCCACCACATAGCTCCACCTACACAGCTCCACCGATGCACCCACCACACAGCTCCACTGATGCACCCACCACCCAGCTCCACCGATCCACCCACTAAGCTCCACCGATGCACCCACCACACAGCTTCACCTATACACCCACCACAGAGTTCCACTGAGGCACCCACCACACAGCTCCACCGATGCACCCACCACACAGCTCCACCAATGCACCCACCACACATCTCCACCAATGCACCCACCACATAGCTCCACCTACACAGCTCCACCGATGCACCCACCGACACAGCTCCACCGATGCACCCACCACCCAGCTCCACCGATCCACCCACTAAGCTCCACCGATGCACCCACCACACAGCTTCACCTATACACCCACCACAGAGTTCCACTGAGGCACCCACCACACAGCTCCACCGATGCACCCACCACACAGCTCCACCAATGCACCCACCACACATCTCCACCAATGCACCCACCACACAGTTCCACCTACACAGCTCCACCGATGCACCCACCACACAGCTCCACCGATGCACCCACCGCACAGCTCCACAGATTCACCCACCAGACAGCTCCACAGATGCACCCACCACACAGCTCCACAGATGCACCCACCACACAGCTCCACAGATGCACCCACCACCCAGCTCCACCGATGCACCCACCACACAGCTCCACAGATGCACCCACCACCCAGCTCCACAGATGCACCCACCACCCAGCTCCACCGATGCACCCACCACCCAGCTCCACCGATGCACCCACCACACAGCTCCACTGATGCACCCACCACCCAGCTCCACTGATGCACCCACCACACAGCTCCACTGATGCTCCAACTATGCTCCACCAATGAACCCACCACACAGCTCCACCAATGCACCCACTAAGCTCCATTGATGCACCCACCACACAGCTTCACCGATGAACCCACCACAAAGCTCCACTGAGGCACCCACCACACAGCTCCACCGATGCACCCACCACACAGCTCCCCAATGCACCCACCACACAGCTCCACCAATGCACCCACCACACAGCTCCACCGATGCACCCACCACACAGCTTCACAGAGGCACCCACTACACAGCTCCACAGAGGCACCTCCTACACAGCTCCACAGAGGCACCCACCACACGACTCCACCGATGCACCCACCACACGGCTCTACCGAAGCACCCACCACACAGCTCCACCGATGCACCCACCACACAGCTCCACCGAGGCACCCACCACACAGCTTCACCGATGCACCCACCACACAGCTCCACCGATGCACCCACCACCCAGCTCCTCCGATGCACCCACTAAGCTCCACCGATGCACCCACCACACAGCTTCATCGATACACCCACCACAGAGCTCCACTGAGGCACCCACCACACATCTCCACCGATGCACCCACCACACATCTCCACCGATGCACCCACCACACAGCTCCACCAATGCACCCACCACACATCTCCACCAATGCACCCACCACACAGTTCCACCTACACAGCTCCACCGATGCACCCACCACACAGCTCCACCGATGCACCCAACGCACAGCTCCACCGATGCACCCACCACACAGCTCCACCGATGCACCCAACGCACAGCTCCACAGAGGCACCCACCACACAGCTCCACAGAGGCACCCACCACACAGCTCCACAGAGGCACCCACCACACAGCTCCACTGAAGCACCCACCACGCAGCTCCACCGATGCACCCACCACACAGCTCCACCGATGCACCCACCACACAGCTCCACCGAGGCACCCACCACACAGCTCCACTGATGCACCCACCACACAGCTTCACAGAGGCACCCACTACACAGCTCCACAGAGGCACCCACCACACTGCTCCACCGAAGCACCCACCACAATGCTCCACCGAAGCACCCACCACACAGCTCCACCGATGCACCCACCACACAGCTCCACCGATGCACCCACCACACAGCTCCACCGAGGCACCCACCACACAGCTTCAACCAAGCACCCACCACACAGCTCCAGCGATGCAGCCACCACAAAGCTGCACCAACACAGCTCCACCAATGCACCCACCACACAGCTCCACCGATGCACCCACCACACAGCTTCACCGAGGCACCCACCACACAGCTCCACCGATGCACCTACCCCACAGCTCCACCGAGGCACCCACCACACAGCTCCACCAATGCACCCACCACACAGCTCCACCGATGCACCTACGACACAGCTCCACAGATGCACCCACCACACAGCTCCACAGATGCCCCCACCACACAGCTCCACCGATGCACCCACCACACAGCTTCACCGATGCACCCACCACACAGCTCCACCAAGGCACCCACCACCCAGCTCCACTGATGCACTCACCACACAGCTCCACCGACACAGCTCCACCAATGCACCCACCACAGACCTCCACTGATGCACCACTGATGCACCCACCACACAGCTCCACTGATGCTCCAACTAAGCTCCACCAATGCACCCACTACACAGCTCAACCAATGCACCCACTAAGCTCCACTGATGCACCCACCACACAGCGTCACCGATGAACCCACCACAGAGCTCCACTGAGGCACCCCTCACACAGCTCCACCAATGCACCCACCACACAGCACCACCAATGCACCCACCACACAGCTCCACCGATGCACCCACCACATAGCTCCACCTACACAGCTCCACCGATGCACCCACCACACAGCTCCACTGATGCACCCACCGCACAGTTCCACCGAGGCACCCACCACACAGCTCCACCAATGCACCCACCACACAGCTCCACCGAGGCACCCACCACACAGCTCCACCAATGCACCCACCACGCAGCTCCACTGATGCACCTACCGCACAGTTCTACCGAGGCACCCACCACACAGCTCCACCAATGCACCCACCACACAGCTCCACCGAGGCACCCACCACACAGCTTTACAGAGGCACCCACTACACATCTCCACAGAGGCACCCACCACACGGCTCCACCGAAGCACCCACCACACGGCTCCACCGATGCACCCACCACACAGCTCCACTGATGCACCCACCACACAGCTCCACCGAGGCACCCACCACACAGCTCAACCGAGGCACCCACCACACAGCTCCACCGATGCACCCACCACACAGCTCCACTTATGCACCCACCACACAGCTACACCGATGCAGCCACCACACAGCTCCACCGACACAGCTCCACCGATGCACCCACTACCCAGCTCCACAGATGCACCCACTAAGCTCCACCGATGCACCCACCACACAGCTTCACCGATACACCCACCACAAAGCTCCACTGAGGCACCCTCCACACAGCTCCACCGATGCACCCACCAAACAGCTCCACCAATGCACCCACCACACAGCTCCACTGATGCACCCACAACACAGCTCCACCTACACAGCTCCACCGATGCACCCACCACACAGCTCCACTGATGCACCCACCACACAGCTCCACAGAGGCACCCACCACACAGCTCCAGAGAGGCACCCACCACACAGCTCCACCAAAGCACCCACCACACAGCTCCACCGATGCACCCACCACACAGCTCCACCGAAGGCACCCACCACCCAGCTCCACTGATGCACCCACCACACAGCTCCACTGATGCTCCAACTATGCTCCACCAATGCACCCACCACACAGCTCCACCAATGCACCCACTAAGCTCCATTGATGCACCCACCACACAGCTTCACCGATGAACCCACCACAAAGCTCCACTGAGGCACCCACCACACAGCTCCACCGATGCACCCACCACACAGCTCCCCAATGCACCCACCACACAGCTCCACCAATGCACCCACCACACAGCTCCACCGATGCACCCACCACACAGCTTCACAGAGGCACCCACTACACAGCTCCACAGAGGCACCTCCTACACAGCTCCACAGAGGCACCCACCACACGACTCCACCGATGCACCCACCACACGGCTCTACCGAAGCACCCACCACACAGCTCCACCGATGCACCCACCACACAGCTCCACCGAGGCACCCACCACACAGCTTCACCGATGCACCCACCACACAGCTCCACCGATGCACCCACCACCCAGCTCCTCCGATGCACCCACTAAGCTCCACCGATGCACCCCCCACACAGCTTCACCGATACACCCACCACAGAGCTCCACTGAGGCACCCACCACAAATCTCCACCGATGCACCCACCACACAGCTCCACCAATGCACCCACCACACATCTCCACCAATGCACCCACCACACAGTTCCACCTACACAGCTCCCCCGATGCACCCACCACACAGCTCCACAGATGCACCCAACGCACAGCTCCACCTACACAGCTCCACCGATGCACCCACCACACAGCTCCACAGAGGCACCCACCACACAGCTCCACAGAGGCACCCACCACACAGCTCCACAGAGGCACCCACCACACAGCTCCACAGAGGCACCCACCACACAGCTCCACCGAAGCACCCACCACGCAGCTCCACCGATGCACCCACCACACAGCTCCACCGATGCACCCACCACACAGCTCCACCGAGGCACCCACCACACAGCTCCACTGATGCACCCACCACACAGCTTCACAGAGGAACCCACTACACAGCTCCACAGAGGCACCCACCACACTGCTCCACCGAAGCACCCACCACACTGCTCCACCGAAGCACCCACCACACAGCTCCACCAATGCACCCACCACACAGCTCCACCGATGCACCCACCACACAGCTCCACCGAGGCACCCACCACACAGCTTCAACCAAGCACCCACCACACAGCTCCAGCGATGCAGCCACCACAAAGCTGCACCAACACAGCTCCACCAATGCACCCACCACACAGCTCCACCGATGCACCCACCACACAGCATCACCGAGGCACCCACCACACAGCTCCACCGATGCACCTACCCCACAGCTCCACCGAGGCACCCACCACACAGCTCCACCAATGCACCCACCACACAGCTCCACCGATGCACCTACGACACAGCTCCACAGATGCACCCACCACACAGCTCCACAGATGCCCCCACCACACAGCTCCACCGATGCACCCACCACACAGCTCCACCGATGCACCCACCACACAGCTCCACCAAGGCACCCACCACCCAGCTCCACTGATGCACCCACCACACAGCTCCACCGACACAGCTCCACCAATGCACCCACCACAGACCTCCACTGATGCACCACTGATGCACCCACCACACAGCTCCACTGATGCTCCAACTAAGCTCCACCAATGCACCCACCACACAGCTCAATCAATGCACCCACTAAGCTCCACTGATGCACCCACCACACAGCTTCACCGATGAACCCACCACAGAGCTCCACTGAGGCACCCCTCACACAGCTCCACCAATGCACCCACTACACAGCTCCACCAATGCACCCACCACACAGCTCCACCGATGCACCCACCACATAGCTCCACCTACACAGCTCCACCGATGCACCCACCACACAGCTCCACTGATGCACCCACCGCACAGTTCCACCGAGGCACCCACCACACAGCTCCACCAATGCACCCACCACACAGCTCCACCGAGGCACCCACCACACAGCTCCACCAATGCACCCACCACGCAGCTCCACTGATGCACCCACCGCACAGTTCTACCGAGGCACCCACCACACAGCTCCACCAATGCACCCACCACACAGCTCCACCGAGGCACCCACCACACAGCTTTACCGAGGCACCCACTACACATCTCCACAGAGGCACCCACCACACGGCTCCACCGAAGCACCCACCACACGGCTCCACCGATGCACCCACCACACAGCTCCACCGAGGCACCCACCACACAGCTCCACCGAGGCACCCACCACACAGCTCAACCGAGGCACCCACCACACAGCTCCACCGATGCACCCACCACACAGCTCCACTTATGCACCCACCACACAGCTACACCGATGCAGCCACCACACAGCTCCACCGACACAGCTCCACCGATGCACCCACCACCCAGCTCCACCGATGCACCCACCACACAGCTTCACCGATACACCCACCACAAAGCTCCACTGAGGCACCCTCCACACAGCTCCACCGATGCACCCACCACATAGCTCCACCTACACAGCTCCACCGATGCACCCACCACACAGCTCCACTGATGCACCCACCGCACAGTTCCACCGAGGCACCCACCACACAGCTCCACCAATGCACCCACCACACAGCTCCACCGAGGCACCCACCACACAGCTCCACCAATGCACCCACCACGCAGCTCCACTGATGCACCCACCGCGCAGTTCTACCGAGGCACCCACCACACAGCTCCACCAATGCACCCACCACACAGCTCCACTGATGCACCCACAACACAGCTCCACCTACACAGCTCCACCGATGCACCCACCACACAGCTCCACTGATGCACCCACCACACAGCTCCACAGAGGCACCCACCACACAGCTCCAGAGAGGCACCCACCACACAGCTCCACCGATGCACCCACCACACAGCTCCACCGATGCACCCACCACACAGCTCCACCGAAGGCACCCACCACACAGCTCCTCCGATGCACAAAGCTTCACAGAGGCACCCACTACACAGCTCCACAGAGGCACCCACCTCACGGCTCCACCGATGCACCCACCACACAGCTCCACCGATGCACCCACCACACAGCTCCACCGATGCACCCACCACAAAGCTCCACTGACACAGCTCCAACGATGCACCCACCACACAGCTCCACTGATGCAACCACCACACAACTCCACCGACACAGCTCCTCCGATGCACCCACCACAGAGCTCCACTGATGCACCCAAGACACAGCTCCACCGAGGCACCCACCACACAGCTCTACCGAGGCACCTACCACACAGCTCCACCGATGCACCAACCACACAGCTCCACCTATGCACCCACCACACAGCTCCACCGAGGCACCCACCACACAGCTCCAGAGGCACCCACCACACAGCTCCAGAGGCACCCACCACACAGCTCCACAGATGCACCCACCACACAGCTCCACTGATGCACCCACCACACAGCTCCACCGAGGCACCCACCACACAGCTCCACCGAGGCACCCACCACACAGCTCCACCGAGGCACCTACCACACAGCTCCACCGAGGCACCTACCACACAGCTCCACCGAGGCACCTACCACACAGCTCCACCAAGGCACCTACCACACAGCTCCACCGAGGCACCTACCACACAGCTCCACCGATGCACCCACCACACAGCTCCACCTATGCACCCACCACACAGCTCAACAGATGCACCCACCGAGCTCAACAGATGCACCCACCGATGCACCCACCACACAGCTCCACCCATGACAGTGCAGTAAAAATCTTCACAGCTACGCATGTGCAAAGACTTCACTCTATACAAGCTTTTGCGTTTGCAGCTCTGTCAGCCATATTTTCTGAACCACCTCTAGGCCTCACTTTGGAAACTATTATTAAACAAACACAAGACATCGATTAATTAAAGAATTGAGACCCATTCTGTTACCCACCCCTTTACTAAATAATCCTGTTAATTATGTTACCTAGCAAAAAGCACAGTCAAGCAGCATTATAATTACTGACAAAGACAATAGACAAGGTTAGTTTCTTATTTTTTCTTTGCGTTTGCAACATAAAGCACATTAGTTTATCCCGCGTGTATTGATGAATGTATTCTTAAAATAAGTTGATTAGTAATTTCACACAAGTTTATTAATTTAATTACTGTTATGGGAGATTAACTTCACAAGTTTGAACAAAATCTTGTTCTTCACCTTGCTTCATCATTCCAAATCGACTTGTACTGTCAATCATACATGCCAACTGCGTTGTTAGCCTAGTACAACAAGCCTGAAAAGCCAAATTGAGCATATGATATGATTTTCAGTTAGAAACCTGTGTTGTCCTACTTGATTAAAACCTGATGAAGCCGATATTCGGGGGATGGCAGGTAATCTAGTTTCAGCTCTAAGTGCAGGCTATCCAAGGAATGAAGAAGGTTGGTTAACTCAATGGACTTAATTATGACAAACAGACATTCACAAATTTTGTAATTCTGACATTTTATTGAAGAACTCGATTGCCATATTGAATCGCAGAATTAGATTGGCGTTTGTTGTGGTTCAAGTGCACTCCAAATTGCCTCCTCTGAGGTCAGGATGAATAACTGATAAACAGTCCATTGGAAATCATATTCTGCATGATTGCATTCTTCGAAATAATTCACCAGTGGAGCTGACAGCTCTTTACATTGAATTCTGGATTTGTGCTGAATTATTCGTTGTCGAATTTCTTGATTCGTTTTGCCCTCATAAAGTTTTTGACATGGACAAATTATTACATGCAGTACATTTTTTGTTTAGCGGTTTGAAAATGATATATATTTACATTTCAAATGGCGCAAAGTGAAGTCAGAGTCTTCCATATTTTGATCACAGACAATGCAGGAACCACACTTGTGAAGCCCTTGCAAAGAGGGTAACTTTCAATGTTCACACAGTAAACTCACAGTTTTGTTAGTTGAATACCTCTAATGAGATCAAGTTAAGGTACTTAATTTTTGAAGGGTGGCAAACACAAATTTCAAATTTTCCACCCTTATGAGTATTTTAAACTTCCGCTTTTCTTTATTATTGTAATATATCTGCAGCTCTCCTCAGTTCAACATCCTGAGGCGTCCTTAGAAGCAGAAGTGTTGAAATGTGTCAACACGCCATAATAGGGAGTTGAATAAATTATATTCTTGGAGTAGTTAACCTTTAGAAAGTTGGTTCTCTACCGTTAAAAAGAACGTTCAACCCCGGGTTCAGGTCCTCAATAATGGACTATGGACAATGAGCTTTCGAACACTGTACTTACTACGCATTGGTTTTTCAATGAACTGAACTGGATTTTGAGCTATGTATTCATTTATTTTTAAATTTTTGCACATAGAGATTTGTTAATTTGTGTAATTTTCAATTTTGTGTACTAAATGTCAAATTGTGTTGTCTTACTGTGTAGGATTTGATTTTTCCTTTTCAAAATGTAAAAACTTTGAATAAAGTGTCATAATTACAAATGGTGATTAATCTAAAGTTCATGCAATTAAATTCTTGATCACAAAGATAAATATGGCCTTGGAAATTGTTTCAGGTTTGGTACTTATTTATGGTTTTCATATTACTGTGGTCCAACCTGGCCTGTTTTTGAGTAACCAAATCCTTTTAACCAGATCGATCTAAATATGGCAGAACTCTTCTGACGTAATCAGATTATTCAGCCATCTAAAGTTCCAGGACAGTAGCTTTACATTTTGGTGACCAATCATCTTAACAGTAAATCTATGACATCATACTTTCCCTTACTCCAAGCATGGCTCTGAATGTGGAACTCACTTGTATATAACAATAACAAAAACATGTAAACCCCTCCCGCCGAAACCCACCCCCTGCCCACACTGATTTCCTCAACTTTCATTACCAGTTTCCGTCAGTCAGTCAGTTAATTCACTTTATTCGGTTAATTAAAACCATAAAAGTATACTACAAAATGCATTATAAAATAATTTTCAAAAATATTAAATCATAATCATCACAATTTTTCAAAAGACATAATTAATTCATCAATATACACATTAAAAAGGGGAACATTTCCTGAAATTCCAGACAAATTATGCACACTATTAGCAAATCCTCCTTTCCTCTTAATCCTGACAGCTGCGGTTAAAAAGCCAGCTATATTGAAGATTTCCCAGGCATTATTTAACATTTGCAAATGAATAAAAGCTGGTCTTGCATGGGTAAAACCTTTGCCTTTTAAAATCGGTATTATAAAACGATTACGGATGTGCAAAAAATATTCACAAAATAAAACAAAATGCATTTCATTACCAGTGATCTAGAAAGCTCTAAACCCTTCCCATCTCAGGTAACTGTGGTAATGTACACCTAGGGAATGACCTGTCAGTAGCCCAGCCCAACTCTGTAAAGGGTACCTTATTGATAACCAGGACATTCTCAAGTGCCTATCTCGCAAGTTGAGCATCATGGCTCTGGAGGAACATATGTAGATCAGCGGGGGTAATGTCATGAATATGTGAGTACAGCAGTTCTGTAACGGGAGGTTCGTCCTCCTTTAGCTTGTATCTATGCAAGAATGATTGTTGCGTCTTTATTCAACATTACTCTGTGCTCAGGGCCGAACTGGTCGTAGTGGGCACCAGGCAATCCCCCCGGTGGGGCGCACAAGTGGGGGACGGTTTTGGGCCCCTGGGGGCCGTTTTTGTTGCAGGACGTTTTTGCAGCATAGCTGCATAATCGGCTGTGTAACAAAATCGGCCGAAAACCGGCCCTGGGAAAGAGCTCGGCGGCACCCCCAACCCCCAGGGGAGGGGGGCCGGCCGAGCATTTTGCCAGGGCCAGTTTTGGTTCCCAGTCCGGCCCTGTCTGTGCTGCTGGTGGGTTTTTTGCGCCACTCTTGTCCTTTTTCTGGTTTGGTCTCAGTGAAGATCTGTTGATTGACAAATTACCTGCTGGTCTTTGTTGCGTCTGTCGCTGTTGAAAAAATAAATGTTTTGCCCCGTAGATCCACTCGTAGCTTGCATATTTTTTGCCATTGGAGTGCAAAGTGCACTTTATTTCGAGAAACCTGCCTCTACCCACCTGCACTGCTAGCATAAAATCTGAGTATATAAATATCTATCTCTAATCCATGGTAGCACTGGGCCTCTTTTCTCTGGGAAAGCAAAGGACTGTGCCTCAGTCTAGGAAGTTGAGCAGATGTGCTATTGGTGCCAATGTAGGGACCCAAATGTAATTGTAATTGCATTTATATATCGCTTACTACCCCTGACGAGGCGTCAAAGCACTTTTTCGGCGAGTAGCATGCTACTCTGGAACCCATAAAGGATTAGTGCTGAATTAGTATAGCCTGCCTTTAGGTTGAGCATCATACCTTCAGTGGTATTGCTGGGGTTCAAGGCTCTGTCCTCCAAGGTATCCATTCTGCCTTCTTCAGCATTGTTGGCCGTGACGCCGATCTGAGATGCTCAGATGTAAACCTGCTTTGTTTCTTGTAATCTACTTTGCTCGTCTTCATCTTTTCCAGGGGGTGTGAGCAATTAGTTGGAAGTAACTCATTTCCAGCCACCTCTGCACACAGCACGTCCACTCCACCAGGCCAGACTGGCTCAGGATACCATAAATATGAGGCACAGTTCACTCTGGTTGACCGCCCTCAGGACATCACTCACCGGACCATTGTGCGGGAGCATCTCTCTATGGTTCTTTGCACAGTGGGGCATCCCTAGGCAGTGGCACTATATTCGTCTCTCTCTTTTCGCCTCATGGAGCCAGTCAACAGCATGTCACCCAGCATCCTCAGTTAAAGCCCCTTAGTCATAGGCCTCCCCACACATTCTCCAAGCAGTGTTAGAGGACACTATGTAAATGGCATTTTGGTGGCTGAAGGGGAAGTGCAACTACCAGATCTTATGAGCTAAAAGGGTCCTATCATTGCAGATCGTTGTCCCCATTGCGTCCCTCTGAGAATCCCAGACCATGCGGCTTACTTCAACACTGTCCTGGATCAGCAAAATCCACTCCTCTGTACCTCAATACTCAGGGAGTTTATGCCAATCCATTGCATGGCCCCTGAATGCTCCGGCCCAGGTGGATGGGGATCCTCCAAGGCCACTCAACTCTGCGAGTGTTCCGTGTCGACAGGCTCAGGCTACCCAGTTGCCCCGTTCATGGCTGGTCCTCGGAGGCTTGCCCACACATCTAGGCCAGAGCATAGATCACGCCTGTGCTGTCAGCGGAGGAGCACCACAACCCGACCCCCTATCTCCACAGCAGCCAGGGCACATTCTCCCAGGACAACATCAGGAGGAAAGCTAGATCAT
Organism: Lissotriton vulgaris; assembly: GCF_964263255.1. Classification (NCBI taxonomy): domain Eukaryota; kingdom Metazoa; phylum Chordata; class Amphibia; order Caudata; family Salamandridae; genus Lissotriton; species Lissotriton vulgaris. Next base: position 482,165,424 of record NC_141693.1, on the reverse strand, counting down.
CGAGCGGGGCTCTGAAGCTCAACACAGTGTGGTCATCTTGGCTGTGTATTAGCCCGCACCTTTCATTGTGTATTATAACATAGCTTGTACACTTCATACCATTAGAATCATTTGTATGAGTATATTGTCATATACTGGTGTGAGCACAAAAGTTACCCTCTTTTTCCTCCTCCTTCTTCCCCTTGCTTAGGAGTGTCCTCAAATGCATAGTAAAAAGAGGGCTATATAATTGTGTTGGTAAGGTGTCTATTTATTAGAATTCTATAATGCTAGGTGTTCTTGGGGTCAGAACAGAAATCGCCTACTAATACTACATCCAGTTCATTCAGCTTATGTACAGGGGGTAGTTTAAGGATTGAAGTGGAGTGTAGAGAAGAGTTACAAGGATGTATCGAGTTATGGACAGTAACCAGACTTCTGCTACATCTGTGTGATTGTTTGATGGTTCATGGTCGAGGCTCATCATCCTCCCATGTTCCTTTAGTGTCTGGAGGAGTTAATCCCTATTGGTAGTTTATCTAACTCCCGTGCTCTCTCTCCAGAGAGCACTGCTCTCAGCCTCTGCCAAATATTCAACCAATATTAGCCATGAGGTGTTTGTGGGAGGGTTTGAGGATTTCCATCTCATGGCTATGGCTCTTTCAGCCAGTATGAGTGCCAGGTTGGTACATTTCATTATAACCTTTTATTTCCTGGGTCTGGGGTAAATACCAAGTAAGCAAGCCTAAATATATTCCAGTTTTGTTCTAGCTGTCACTATTGATAATACATACATACATCCTCTCAAAAAGGATGTACGTACAAAGCATGTGACAAAAGTCTGCAGATGAGTGCTGACACTTGGATCAGTTGGCTGAGACACTGGCAAGGCTCTAACTGAATTTTTTCAGAGTGAGGTACGCTTTGTGGTAAAGTATGGTGAACTGTATGAATTTCAACCTTGCACTGCAAGAGACCGTCTGGGGATATTTCAGGGCCTTCTGCTATTCTTTGTTCTAGATTCACCCTGAACATGCTTTGCATTGTTCTTTACGCAACAGCTGGGATTTCCCAGCGTGCTAGAGTATGGCTCTAAAAAAACAACGTTATCAGCCTTCGCCATTTGCTGATTGTATGTATGACTGCATGTGAAGTAGGCTCTGCACAGTTTTTATGTCATATTGTTTGTGGTGTATTGATGAGCCTACGATACAGCAAAAATTGGCTTTTTGCAACCCAGGGTATCAATTAGCTCTTGGAATTCCTGGAGAGTCCCTTCCTCATAGAGGTTTCCTTTTCTGAGGACATTTGTCTCTTCTTAACTTATTAGTGCATGAGGTATAAGGGTACCACTTTTGATGAGGAGGCCCTAGAGTGGGATAGAGGGTGCACATGGTAATGTTGGATGTGGCTATTGGATGCAGTGTCTCAGAGTTTCTATTGCTATCCGACCAAGATGGGAAGATTCTTGTTAGGTTTTGTACCCGGAAATCAAATTCTATACATTTCACCGTCTCGTATCTCTTTTCCAGTCATACCCATTTCTACAAGATGGTGGCCTGCCAACTAATACGGTGCCCACTGGAGTTGACCAGCAAAATTGTACGCTCGAAAATCGGGAGCTCCCATGCTGCCCTTGCTAGAAGTTAATTTTTGTTTAGCTAGCCTTACTCAGAGTCTTAAATGCCCCCACACCAACTCCACCAGCAGAGTATCCAGCTGTTGGAGATATACTGGAGGTATAATCAAATGTCAGAGTCCGCAAAGAGATATTGGAGACCAGGAAAGCATAATTATTTTAGCTATTGCAATGTATCCAGTGGGCACCACAGGCAAGTCTTAATCAAGCCTCCGGTTTGAAGAGTTTGAGGCCTGGCCGAATCAACATCATATCATTTTGGTTTATAGACCCCCGTTACTACCCCGTCTTGTCATATGCTTGAGCAATGCATTATTATTGTGGATCTATCATTGAGGCATGCCAATTTTACAGTCCTTGGCGACTTCAATGTCCATATGGACAATGATAACTGTTCCATGGCCTCCCAAGTGGCAGACACATTGGAGGGTGTAAACCTGACACAGAAGGTGTTGCCCCCACCCATATAGCTGGCCATATGTTAGATCTTATTTTTACTGGTGAAGACGACCTGCTAATAGAGGCTCCGCTACCTCTGCCCTGGTCTGATCATCTGCTTGTTCCTTTGTTTTGTGGGTAGACCCCCTGGCAGTAGTGCCAGCCCTGTATTCGAGGAAAAAAGAAACTGGAGGAGGGTATTCCCAGAATCTTTAGGACCCCTGCTAAAAAATGTCCACACTCAGCTGTCGGGTGACCCGAGCAGTGATGTGTCCAGTTTCAACTACTGGCTCTCCTCCGCCTTTGACAGTGTGGCCCCTCTTAAAGCAGTTAAATCTGCCAGGAAGAAACCCTCGCGGGGGGGGAAGTTTATGCAAGAAATTGGAACGCGCCTGGCAGAAAGCCTATAATCTGGCAGCTAAAAGCTCCTATAGAGCAGCTCTGAAACAATTTCACAGGCTGAATTGCAAAAAGATTAGGGAATACTATGTTAACCAAATTACATTATCCGATAACACAGCTGAAGATGTTTTTTAAATTGTTCAAGGCTTTACGAAGCCAAAAGCTCTTGACAGCACTGCATCCCCTTCAGTCGCCTTCTGCGAGGACTTATCTGACTTTTTTCCAAAGAAAATACATCTAATTTATTTCTTTTTTCCACCGGCTACGCTTTCTCCTATGTCTAATTCCACCTCTGACCCTCATGACACCTGGTCCGAATTTTGCCCACTTCTCTCAGAGACATCTCGCAGAGAAATGTACAACTGTAAATCAGGCTCTCCTGTCGACCCCTGCCCGACCCAGTTCTTCAAATTACTTGCCCCATGGCTTAATACGGTGTTGAACCCGATTTGGAATTCTTCTCTGACCACGGGATCTATCCTCCCGCCTAGAAACAGGCCTTTCTTCTGCTTATTCCTAAGACACAAGACTCTGACCCAGAAGAGCACAGAAGTTCTAGGCCTATCTCCCTTTTACCAGCACCTGCTAAAATTCTTGAAAAAGAAGTTCAGAAACAATTGTCTAACTTCCTTGAAGCTAGCTGCTGTCTCCATGATTCCCAAATTGGTTTTAGATCAGGCTACAGCACAGAGACAGCACTTCTGGAAGTGGCTGAAACTGTGCGTGAAGCATTAGACCAGGGCAACTCTGCAATGTTGGTGATATTGGATCTCTCCGCTGCATTCAACACAGTGTCACATCGAATTCTCCAGGAAAGACTTAAGCACTTGGGAGTGGGGTGAACCACGCTAGCCTGGGTCTGCTCATTTCTAACGGCTGTCTCTATGATTCCCAATCTGGTTTCAGACCAGGCTACCGCACAAAGACAGCGCTTCTGGAAGTGGCTGAAATTGTGCGTGAAGCGTTAGACCAGGGCAACTCTGCAATGTTGGTGCTATTGGATCTCTCCGCGGCATTCAACACAGTGTCATATCGATTTCTCCTGGAGAGTCTTAAGCACTTGGGAGTGGGGGGAACCACGCTGGCCTGGTTCTACTCATTTCTAGAGGACGGCTCTCAGAGGGTATTCCCACGCACCTACGCTTCCTGACAGAAACCCCTTGTTTGTGGTATTCCCCAGGGCTCGGCTTTGAGCCCATTACTATTCAATGTCTATCTTACCCCCCTTGCAACGGTTGCCGAGCAATGGGGAGTGAAAGTGGTATCCTATGCTGATGATACTCAGCTGGTGTTCTCTTTCAGAGAGCACTCTGAGGGTGCCTTCGCCAACTTTAAACAATGTTTGAATAACATTGCGGGCTGGATGTCGGAAAGCTACTTGAAACTGAAAACAGAGGTTTTATTCTTTAATCAATCTTCCCCCTTGCTACCAGAGCTCTGGTGTTCATCTTAGTTAGAGCCCTGTCACTCCCAGTAGATTCAACTAGAAACCTGGGGTTTAAATTTGATTCTGACCTCACCTGCAAAGCCCAGATCTGCCAGGTCTCCTCTTCCCACCTCTGGAAACTTCCTCTGTCTCCTCCCAATGGATTGCAGGAAGACTTTGGTTCATGCATTGGTCCCGGTCCAGCTGGACTACTCCAATAGCCTTTATATCTAACTACCAGCATATTTGATCCACCGGTTGCAAACTGTTCAAAATGCTGCGGCCAGACTCAGGAAGGTGCCATTCCACCACCATATATCCCTTCATCTGCAGAGCCTCCACTGGCTGCCGATCAAAAGGAGGATTGAATTTAAGGCACTCACCTTTGCCTACAGAGCCTCTAGAGATCAAGGCCCGCATTACCTAAAACTAAGAATTCAAAGCTATCATCATGACAGGGTTCTGAGATCCAACCACCTGAAACTGCTTAGAATTCCCTACTTCTCTAAGGCCAGGATGGGCGGCCGAGCTTTCTCAGTGAGAACGGCGTCATTCTGGAACTCTTTGCCTACCCATCTTCAGCTGATAGTCTGAGTCTGAACTGGCATTTAGGAAAGCACTAAAAACCTGGCTCTTTAGCTTTCCGTAGCTCTCCCCTCTTTGGTAATCTGCATTTAGCGCAGGGACTGCTCCACCTGAGGTAGCCGTGCGCTCTATAAATGCTGCTTATTATTATTATTAATATTATTATTATCGTATTAACTCCCCCACCCCCCTCACCAAGCAGGGTTTAGAGAAGGGATCAAGACCACTGCAAATATGCTGGCCTTGGCGGCTGACAAAGCAATCAAAACTAAATCCATGGTATATTTATGCTTTCTAGACTTTAAAGCTGCCTTAGATTAAGTCCCACGCAACTTCCTTTGGCAGAAAATAGCAGCATATCCTGTCATCTCATACTAAAAAGCATTGTAACACTGTAATCAAAATTGTGGCTGCAAATTAAAATTGGCGACGGAAGGTCAATCGCCCATAAAATACAAACCTGGACAAGTGTAAAACAAGGCTGCGTATTTGCCCCATTATTTTTTAATATCTTTCTGACAGATTTAGGTGACGGGAATTCACATGCCCCAAAGCTTGGAGGGAAACCAATTAGCCGCCTCTTCTATGCAGATGATGCCCTTCCAGTATCTAAAACCAAAATAGGCCCTACGGCTCTTGGATACATTGCATGATTACAAACACATTGGGCTTTCCATTAATCTTGAGAAAACCAGAATAATGATTATGGGTAGAAGACGAAGAAGCCTGGTCAGTGGTACCTGATTGGCTTTGAAATTAAATCTGCTGCGGAATACCAGTACCTTTTAGTGATTGTGGACAACCGTGGAATCTTCCTTCCTCATAAGGAGACCATAACATTAAAGGCAGCTTTTGTATTAAGTTTGTTCCTAAAACTATCGGAAATATGTTTAGGCGCCTACTTTGAGCCTCTAACAAAAGTGATTTGCGCCACACTGTTGCCTACTATGGCATACAGAACAGAGGCCACATTCGGAAGAGGTTCCAACCTACTCGATAAAATGATCAGCATCCACAGGAAGGCCTCTCTTTCTTCCTAAACAGCTTCTCCAGCTCAAATCCGCTACGAATTTGGCCTAGCCAATTAAAACAAGGAGCCTACCTGAAAACCTGTTTTAAGTTACACACTGCAAAGGTTGGTTTGCTGGAAAGGCAAGTGTGGCAAATAACAAGTTCAGGTAGTAATGCCCACATGCATCATTGAGAATTTCATTCGCAAACGGTGCGAATCGCACTTTTCGGCCGTTTGCGAATGCAATTCTCAAATTTTGGATGCATCATGCTTTTCGCAATTTTAGGAATCGCAACCATGTTGCGATTTCTAAAATTGCGATTGCATTTAAGAATCGCAATTTGAGATTTCTTAAATGCAATGCATGATCATTTTTAATTTGCGAATTCGCAAATAGGAAGGGGTAAATTAGCATGAAGTTCACCTTCATGCTAATTTGCGAAAACTTTAAAAAATGCACAAAAATGCATTTTTGAAAGTTTCATGTTACACACACACATGTCCTTGAGACATGTGTGTGTGAAACTTGCACTTAAAGTAACATTTCAGGGGTGCAGGGGGGGTCCTTTGGACCCCCCTCTGCACCCTTGAAAATACATTCACAAATTGCAATTCGCAAAATGCGAATCGCAATTTGTGAATGCCTTCCCATTCATTCCTATGGGCCTCCTGGCCCATAGGAATCAATGGGAAGGGATTCCTTAATTGTGATTCGCAAATTGTGAATCGCAATTAAGGGATTTTTAGAAATCGCAAATAAAAATGCGATTGTTTGATGCATAGCAATTTGCGAGTTCTTAATTGCGATTCCTTAATTTTCGCAATTAAGAAATCGCAAATGCTAACTTTGATGCATGTGACCGTAGATCCTTTCTGTGAAGCCAGTCAGTGTCTTTGTCATATCCTCATTGTTCATGACTCTGCTTCTTCGCTATTGTTGATCTTCTTATAGTAAGTTTACAGGGTGTTTTATTTTTGCCTCAAGGGTGGGTCAAGTTTCACTGATTGCCGCTATAATCTGATCCAACTGATCAGGCGCAGTTCCACCCACTTACAGATCTATAAAATCTGGTAGTCCCATTGTTGGGTAATCAACTGTAACTGGTGTGTTGGACATCCCTTTCACAGTTCGCGGCATGCTTTTAGCATTTTTAATCCTTCCCATTAGGAAGCCGGAGGGTAATCACCAATGTTCAGAGCCGGATGCGAAATCGCGGTGTATGAAACTGATGTAAATAAGCCTGCCGGATACCTTGTGAGAGGAGGTCAATGGCCACCATGGGTCAGCACGAGTAGATGTTACAGCCAACCAAGGACTCCACACTGCATTGGGCTGTAATGGGCTCAGAATATTAAGTGTTTAAAGGAAGCTCTGTTGCGCTTGGCCTCCTTCTGACAACATGGTTGTCGTCCCCTCCCCAGGGTGCAGATATGCTGCTTTTTTCTGGACAGAGAGGGGAGTACCCCGCAGGTGATGCCCCCACAATAGGGACAGTGCCACTGATGTGGGGTATCCGGTATGGTTCTTCTGATGAGAACAATTGATTGCCACAGATGTAAGAATGTGGGACCTCTGGGGACAAGACTGAAGGCAGAGTCTACTGAGACTCGCTTAAACGACCCCTATATTTTATGCTTAAGCACATCATTTACATATTGTACTAAGTATATTTCTTAAACTCAGTCTTCGGTTTAAAACCACCACCTGTCTATAGTCTGCATATCTGAAACAAGGTTAACCAAAAAGAGTTGGGACACAGTGTCAATAAGGCAACATTAGTAGGGTTTTGGGTGGTGATACTAGAAATACTGTATGCCTTAATGAGTGTCCAGCGTATGTCCAGGAGGCCAAACCAATGCCAGGATTTCAGGATTCCAGCAACTATGTACATATGTTCTACTTAAATTCATGGAATCCAAATGTATATGATGCCTTTATCTTCAAAATCTTGTAAGGGTCATGCTTTTCTAGACCTACTTTGAGCACACCTGCGATAATGCTTTTACATTCCTAAACTTTGTTAAAAAATAAAGCTCTTACCTTTCAGACCTGGTAGTGCCAGATGCTTGGAAAGCAGGTAAAGCTTTTGCGATCTAATTAATATGCGTTTGATTGTAAAGTGTAACGCTGCATTGCCTTGGTAACCACTAGCAGTACATTCCAGAAGGGAGCAGCAAGCGCTCTGTGTCCTGGCACAACTGCAATTTCTCTGTACCCTGGCACCACTACCCATGGCATCCTTTCCCAAAAGCTTTCCTTTGTAATACTGAGTAAGAAAGAAATGGAAAGAGTAAAGGAAAAGAAATAAGAATAAGGGAGACAAATAGACATAAAGAGATTTAATAGGAGCAGAAGGGAAAATGGAGGGTAAAAAAAACATTTGTTATGCAATAGGTCTCGCATTTGCGAGATTTTGAGCTATTGGCATTGTAAATGACAATGCCTTTAATTTATGTCTTTAAAAAACTTGCAATGATGAAAGGCATTGTCATTTAAAATACCAATAGGTCAAATGCAATTGCAATTTTGTAACAGTTCGGTGCATTTCTTCCACTTGCAGTACTTTTAGTAAATGCATAACATACTGAAATTAAAAAAAAAAGCATTTACAATGCAATAGGCCTCGCAATGACATTGTTTTGAGCTATTCGCATTGAAAATGTTACTGTTTATTTTCCCCTTTGTGAAGCACTAATCAAGTAAGGGCGTTGTAAATGACAATGTCTTCTACCCCCTGTTGACAGAAATAGATAGAAACCGCGCTACAAAAGGGCACACATGCATGCACACGCTTAGAAACAGACGCACCCCATGAGACAGACACACTAATACATAGAGGCACCCAGTTGCACCGAAGCACGTGATCCCACATACAGGCACACTGAATCACAGGCACACTGAAGCTTTGGGTCTGAATGGCTCGTTCAAACCTGGCTGAAGCCTGACTGATTCCCGCCCCTTCCAACCAGGGAGATATAAAGTGAATGAGTGACGGAAGACCTACATAAACAGCTCTTTGCCCCGGCTCAGCCTTACGAATCCGCTTGCCTCGAGCAGTAAGGTATATGCGTTGTACAGAAGAGGCGCCTAGAGCAGACAGCAGAGCAGTCATCCTTGACAGGTACATGTCTGTAGCGCCTGAAAGGACGGCCTTTTTAGAGCTCCTCTTCTTAGTCAGAAAAACACATCTCTTTATTGTCCCTGGAGTCACTGGGTCTTTTTAATTGTCTTCACATATCCTAGGCGTCAGATAGGAAAAGACACGGTTTAAAAATGGGATTTGTTGCATTTTGTTTTACCTCAGTGGGCAGGGTAGTGCCTGCAGACTTTCTTATCTTTAGGTGGGGGAGGGGGGGGGGGGAACGGGGGCATGAGTTTCTAATTAGCGTGGGCGCTAAGGCCATGCTAATTAGAAACAGGTGGCCACCCCTAAAGATAAGGTGCTTAAAGAGACAAGGAAAATAAATTACTTTCCACGAATTTTCATAGTGGGTCAAGAAGACGAGTCAAAACGTCTACCTGCAGCTGGCATGCTATTTCCAGTCAACCACGAAAACAGTTAACTCAATAATTCGAATAATGAAATGAAAAAACGTGCATAGAATAAGTTAAAACCGCATCAAGGACAGTCAATGGCTGGGCAATGTGTACTAATAATGTAAATAAAAGATACAGAACAGGTAAGAATTAGCATCGGAAAATGAATAAAGGGGGATACAAGAGAACAACTACAGTCATACATATCACAGACTGAGGTGTTGTCAGCTGACTAGGTCAGGAAAGCAAAGCACAACTGAGAAAATCATTGCAGAGAACTCCCACCCCAACAAATGTTTATTAACGTGAACATTTGCAATCATGACGGTCTGTTGTGCCCTCTACACTGAAGCAGACATGTCTGGGTGTCTTGCTTAGTTAGCTCTGCCTTGCTTGACGGATTGCACCTTTACTAAAGGGGAACAGCCCCGCATCTTTAAAGCCAGTCACCCGATCACTTCCTATCCATCATCTTGCTGACATCTCCATTGCGCGCTCTTCACATTTACTAGCCAGGACCTGTAAAACTATGGGCCTGATGTACCAAAGAGGTTTCCCATTTTATGTCTATGGGAAAATGCGTTAGCACACGTGCGCCTATAGAAGCGACCCATTATGTACCATGAAGTAGGTGCAGAGCAAAGAAAGATACATTGGCAGAAAGCACAATTTGTTGTAACGCTTTTTATCGTTTTATTCGAATCCACTCAGCTCTGATCAATTGGTACTTTCTAACCACAGACAGGGTCTTGCAGTACCTTCGATGCACTGCCACTTTCTGGTGCAACTTTACATTACGTTCACTAGATCTGTGCACTGTACCAATCCAATACTGCCAACGCTCTCAGTCGTACAGCTGGGACAAAGGCGTTCATGAGCGTACATCCTAAACTGACAGTCACAACTCTTGGACAAACCCCTCTGACATCCTATCGGAGATGTTAAGTTTAAATAAGAAATTTCTCACCAGGCATTGCGGCATCGCTTCCAAATGGACTCGCGGTGGTGGATAAAAACTGCCTTCGTGCTGTGCTCCGGGCGCTCATGAGGTTTCAGACTTTCCTTGGGGATCATCAAGACGGGCAAATTTACACCCTTCAAAACAACAGACAGACATCAGTTGGAGGAAGCGTTAGGGAAGTTGCTCGGCAGTGATTCATTGGTGAAAGATAACGTAAGTGCTAAAACCCTGGTCCGGAGGCCGCCGCAGCTTGCACCACCCAAAGCCTCTGCCAGCGCCGCTAAAGACAAACCATCACAACTAGTGACTATCACACTCCTACTTACTACAAGTGACAGTCGGACTATTCCAGGCCCCCAAACCCTTAAGAATGACTTGGGCTGCAGGTATATAAAACAAGCATTGGCGAGAAAGAGCAAATGCGAGAGACATGTAATGTAATGTATGTAATGTATGTGTCTTGTAAAGCGCACTGCTGCCCTGAGGCGTTCTGGCGCTGTAGACCGCTGGGGAACCCGTCCTGGCTATCCCTGTGAGATGGTCCCTACTGGGTATCTCCAAGGTGAAACCAGGCATCCCTGGCGAATGTGGGGGGCCGTTGTAGAGATGAGGCAAGCTAATGGCCAGAGTTGCCGAGTGTGATCACTGGTTAGAGTAGGCACCGAGGCGAGAATTATCGAGTCTGCTGACCCTGGTCCACGACCCGGCCGCGTCGGGAATTGAACCCTGGTCCCGGGCCGTTCTCTGCTTCTGGGTCTGCCGTCTCTAACCAGTGACCCACACCACTCCACGAGTGGAAGAGTGGGAGGGAAAGAGAAGACGGAAGAGCAACAAGCTCTCGGCATTGCGTGGCGGGAGGAGGGTGGGGGGCGGGGAGGAGGGTGGGCTGGTGGGGGGCAGGGGAGCGGGGCACGTCGAGGCGCAACAAAAAAATAAACAAGGGTGAAATACAGCCTAACTGGCGTCGCTCTGGAGCCTGCAGTGGAGCCCGTCGGCCTGGAGCGCGCCTCGGAAGAGACGCCGGAGGGCAGGAGCGTGACGCCGTGAGCGTGCACGTTGGCGCTCACAGACCTGAGTCGGCTCGTGCCCAGGTCTGGATCGGCTCGTGCACAGTTCTGTCTCCCTTGGGAGAGAGCAAGGCGACTATAAGTCTCGTTGGCGGCAGAGCTTCGCGCTGCAACGCCAGCAAGACCTAACTAGAGACTCCAGTAGGAACAAATTACTTGCCCAAAGAAAACGCATCCACTGGAGGGTTGGATGTGACGCATTAACCAATCGGCGTTAACAGTTCGCTCAGAACCGTCTAACCAATGACAGAGGGCTTTTTAAATTAGTGACACTGGGAAACCCGGGGAGTAGAAAGGCGGTGATTGTAATTGTTGGTGTTGGTATTTTCTGTGAGTTAAGGTAAGAACTGGGGCTTTTCTGGGTGTATGTGGGGAGGCTGTTGTGAAACTATCAGACGCATTAGCTTACCAGTTGTGTACATTTCACCCAGCGCGACGGTTTGGCCTTTAACGTGCACAGTACAACTAGCAGTTATGTCACTTGATATAGGACATCTGCGGCTATCTTCTCTGCCTTTTTACCGCACCTCCAGTGTCTTAATCTCGTGGGGCCTGCCACGGAAGCACAAGATCAGAACGTGGTGCTGCTAACCAAACGCCGCCTGGTTTTGGAGCCCGTGTCTTTATTTAGTAAGGTTACTAGGCTTACTAGAGAAGGAGTTCTCTTAGTGCCACGCCTCGTTGTCTTACAAAAGTGGCAAGCACGACTAGAGTTTTTCTGCATGATAATTATGGTGCTCCAGAAGCAGTGCTAGAAGTGAAAAAAATTCATCTGGACCCCATAAATTGGTGGCAAGTGGAGAAAGCCTAAAGGGGGTTGTGTCACGAGGGAAATCGAAAAAGCAAAGTTTGACAGTTGGTTTACACTTTTTTTTTTTTACTCGGCTGCAAATAAATTGTTAACACGAAGGAACTCTGTTATGGCCACTTAACACTATTCTTTTTAAAGGCATTACTGTGAGCTGGTTAGAATGGAAAAAAACAAAAACTTCCAACAAAGGACATTTTGCAACTTGCTTTTATATATTACGCATAATATACATTTGCCACACTTGCCTCATACCATCATCTCCTGCATATTTTTCCTTTTCTCGCATAATTTAGCCAACCCTGCCAGTTATACTATAAAAAGAAAATAAACAGTTCACAGAACTTACCCCAGTAAAACAAGCGTCTTCAAATAGGTGGTCTTCAAATAGGTCGTGTCTCCAATGAATGTGGCTGATTCGCCTTCTTTGTAAATGTTCAGTGCTGCACGTTTAAATAGACATCACTAATAGCACTAAGTAAACATGCCGCCCTAATTATGCAGCTTTTATGACTCATGAAGGCGTGGCAGTGGCGCCAGTAATACCCTGCTCCCGATCACAACACTGAAAGTGAGCATTAACGCGCACAAGCCGATCTACTGTGGAGCGCGAGCTGATCCACTGTGAAGCGCGTTCACAGACCTGAATCGGCTCGTGCCCATAGTAGAATCGGCTCGTGCACAGGTCTGTAGCTAGCTCTGCCTCCCTTGGAGGCACAGACAGCAGCTATAAGACTCGTACTGCAACACCACGAGACCTAATGAAGGGAAAAAGGCATGGTAAAATAATAGGGGATTACATTTGACTGAGAGTAGGAAAGGGGAGGCAGGATTGTGCCATGGCTGGGAGGAATGAGGGTAAAAAAGGAAGAAATGAACGGAAGAGGGATAAATAAAAAAGGAATCGGAGAAGAAAGTATGGAGAAACAAGAATGGAAGGGAAAGAAAAGGGGAACTTTGAAAAATGAAGGAGATGAAAAGAAAGGAGGAAACACATGTTAATGTATAAATCTGCTCTCATTATGTGGACAAGCATTGGAAAGGCCAATAGATCTGGTGTTGGCTACGAGCCTTTTGGCTTTGTCAATGCCTATTTGCTGGCATGGTTTTTGCAAAACATTATTCGTGGGGAAGCAGCAGTACCCTCCTCAATCTAAAAAAAAAAAAAAAAAGCTAAATGCAGAAAATTAGTTGGGGTTTTAATCACACGATGCCTTAGTAGTCCCTGGTGCTGAACGGGACTCCTTTGTGTGTGGTGTGCTCCTTGTGAAAGGACAGAATGCTGTCACTCACAGTGCAGTTAGCTCATGGCTGATGTAGGCAGACCTATTGATTAATGGTGCATGATTTCATGGGCTGAAGAGAAATGGCTCCACATCCGACTGATGGACGAAGAAGACTGTCTGAAATCTTCTTCAAGTAAGTGGGGAGAGGATGTGGCCTTACAGAGTGGTCGACCTCGATGCTGGGGAACCGGGTTCGAGTCTCGACAGAGTCGCTTGACATCCTGTAATTCTGGGCTTCTCCCTGTGCCTAACAAAAAACAAGCATTGGCATAGCCAATAGGTCTCGCCTTCGGGAACTTATAAGTGTTTAGCCATGCAGCACATTATCCTGTTAATATTCCGGCCTCACAATTTTACGCCCTATGACGTTTAAGAACGCGATCCCTGTGTGTCATGGACAGAAACATGCTTTGTAATGTACTGCTGCGCTAAGCTTGACCTAAAAAATAAATAAACAAAGCCAGGACACTCATAAACATGATTTTAACACCCACTGCTATGAAGCAGATCCAAGATAAATTGACGAGGCTATGTGTCCACGGACTAGAACAATATGGAAAACCTGTCTCAAAAGCTTGTCACCGAATAAAGTATTTATATGCATAATGTGGCACACACACTTGCGATCGACAAGTGGTCTTCAATTAATTACTTTATTGGTAAGCACTGACATACACTATGCAAGGGTCTTGGTAACATAGCTGTCAGATTAACATGAATTTTTTATGGAGAAAAGTGCTTGTTGAGCTGTGAACAACAGTGAACAATCCAGTAAGTGTGCAGATGCTGGCCGGCGCAAATAATTTATATCTCACCACTCATCTTCAAATGCCAGCTCTATAGAATTCCACTTGTAGAAAGGTCCAATGACATATTACATCTAAAAAAAATCGAAATAATGCAATTCCAGGGGCATCGCATGTGGAAAGCCCTGGAGTTTGATTATGAAATCAAAATGGTTACATGATCTACTTTCTTCCACTGTAGGTCAAGCATATGCATTAGATGTAACACATTCTGTTGTGTTGTTCAGACACCACTGTCCTCTAAAACTAAGTGAGACAAAGCTCCCAAACTCAAAGCCATCCTTGGCCACACAACAGTAAGTAGCGTGGAGGGAAATAAAGTGAAGATGAACAACATCCTTCAAACAGTAACTAAGTAACAAAAGTGCACCTTGCTGAACGATAGTTAAGTAGAAAGAATAGAGGATGAATAGATAAGCCTATTTTAAAAGGATGAAAAGCCATCACTTACCTTTGGGTGACCCCCTCCTTGCACCAGCAAGGCTAGTGTGAGCCACTACTCTTAAGGGGTTTTCCCGAGACAGACCAGGCCAGGGTCTCAGCTGACAAACGAGTGTGGGAGCATATGTTCGTTTCTCCATACATCCTTTATTCTTTCAGTAAGATACCCGCACTCACCCAATATTAAGCAAGAAGTCCTTTTGCGATTTAGTTCCACAGCTAAAAAGGCACTTTCACTGGAGGTGCCAGGCTAAGGGATCCTTTCTGTAAACTGTTACCATATCGCGCCCATAGCCTGGATATTCCTTTCTTTCTGGGATCGAGAGATTGCTCTAGGATGCTCAACTATTTAAAATCACTTTAGACAAATGAATCTAATGTGGACAGCCTAAAACTATTGCACAAACCAACACGGGACTACCAAGCAGGAAGTCTAAAAGTGCACCTAGGCATAAACTTGCAAACTCCACACGCCCATCAAGTATACTTACAAAAAGGATGTGTAAATCAATGGAGAGTAACCCTTATGTGTCAAGAGAACCGGTATATAAATTGATAGCATGTAGGGTCATATTGTTATTAATATTCTTTGTAAACGGATGCCGAGGATAAAGTTTGATTTTGTTTTTAATAATTATTTTTACAGAACTGTTTAAATATTGTCCTGAAGAAGGTGGTGCGCACAGCAGAGATCCACCGAAACGCGTCGACTTGATTTAAAAAAAAATCATTTTAAATACATTTTTTTGAATGTTTTGTTCACTAAAATTCCTTTTATGAAGCAATGTACCTTTGGATTGACATAGTGCTTTAAAACCAACAGTACACTGATGCAAATAATAACAATTGTCATAAGGAATATATATGTGTATGTTTTTCACTGAAAGGCTTTTTATATTTGGTTCTGTTTTTATAAATAATAAAAATTTATTTTCTGACAACACACAACTTACCGGCTACGTAGTACATATGATTTTATATTGTAAGTGCTCTTTTTGATGGTTCCATGGAATTCTGAAGTAATTGATTGCTTGCGGGTCACATATATGATTATTATCTCTGTAGTGGACTGTTTAGTCCGAATTAAGAAATTAGGAATTCAAGGGAACTTTCTTTATTTGTTTCACTTACAAAAAGGAGCCAATTCTATGCAATTCGGAATATTACTATCCCCCCCTCGAAATCCCATTCATAAAAAGACTCAAATAGAATCTGTAAACACTGGCATCACAGAACACATTTAAACAACCACAGTTTTTGCTAAGGCAACTCCCCTTAATACACTTAGAGCTACTTCCACAAATTCTTGTTTTGGCTGCTAAGCTGTTTGAGATCTTTGGTGATCAGGCACTAAGGTCTGACATGCCCTATAAGTAGATTATGAAAGAAATACACAGTAAAGCATATTCCTAATATGTTTTGTGCACGGATGCCGGTATATTTTCGAATTCAGTATATTTCATATTTTAGCGCACTGTATGTTTCTGGTACAGCCTCTTGATGCTGAGGTCCATCAGAGAATCAAACTGGGCTAGATACTCGCAGGAAGCGGCATAATAAATGCACCCCTCCTTTCCAACTACAGCACCCTGGCTCACAGGCAGGCTTGATATAAATCTTGCACAGGTCAAACTAAAATGGAAATGTCTCCGGAATTATTTAAAGCTGCACCCCAGCCAGGTGCACCAGAAATGCATGGTACCCGAAATAGCATCAATCGCAGCCCCGGATTACAGCATCAGGAGTTAAACTGTGTCCTGTCTTAGACAATGTGTGCAACTCCACATCATGGCAATGAGCCCATAATCCGATGCCCTGCATGAACGCCAGCGCTGGTTCGCTTGAAACGCTGAGCTCCGCACGCAGCACAAGTGGCATGTGTGCCGGGGAAGACATTTAAATAACATCTCTACAAAACATGAAGCGATCCCGAAGCTAGGGATCGAGAGCAGTCATCACACGATCAAGCCCTAAGATCATTGCAGCAATCCCAGTGGGAGAGGATGGGCGGAGAGCCCTCGTCAAACGATCAAGCCCTTTGTGCCTTGCAGCCGGTTCCAGAGCTAGGGGAGGAGTTGAGAGCCCTCGTCACAAGATGCTAACAGCTCTTTTCAAGCACTCGTGCTTGTGCTGGCATCCACCTTGCGGGAGCGAGCAGCGGCACAAGGGCCCTCTGTTTTCAATTAGCGTTCGCCGCTGCTCACTCCCACAAGGTGGATGCCAGCACAAGCACAAGTGCTTGAGAAAGCCCTGACTAATTTCTAAAGGTCATCTCCTAGGGCGGCGCATGCGCACTGCCTAGACGAGACCTAACGAATGGCTCCGACTGTAACGCAACTGGTGATCATTCATGTAAAGCGCTCTGATACCTTCGGGTCAAGTTGGCACTATATAAAACTCTGCAAAAAAGTATATTGTTCATACACTTTTTGTAAAATAGAATTTTTCGTCTGAAAGAGGCTGTCAGATTAAGCAACACTGTTCATTTCACCTGCCAGTTCAGGAACCTTGCTATCTATTGTTCAGGTAGCTTGGTTATGTTGTGGTTGTGCATGAAGGAGGATATGACACGTGTGCATATTTGCTTAGTTTCTTGTGTCAAAGATGAGCTTTTTACTTGTGGTTTCTTATAGGCCCGCCTTAACACCTAAGGTGACAGTTACTTTCCAGCTCTATTTTTGGTGATCTTCCTTTTGTAAAGTTATTTCTTTTTATTTCTTGTTCGTGTTGAACCTCTGATGTTTCCTCTCTTCTTACTTTACACTTCTTTCATTATTGTTTTGCATCTGTTTTCTTTCTACCTCCATCTCCTTTTCTGATGCTTTGTCTCTGTCTCAGTCTTTGACATTCCCCTTCTTTGCCTTTCCTTTTGTTGTTTCGTTCTTCTCTTTAGCCAACCCTCCAATGCCCTAACCTTTTCAATCCATTGTGTTCACTCTGATTTTCCATCTTTCATTCTGTATATTTCCTCTCTATTTCACTACTGGACTCTAATGTTTTTCATGATGCTTTTCTCTCTGCTGTATATCTAATCCCCCCTCCCCCATACTTGTGCTTGTCAGATTTAGTGAACTGGCATTTGCTGCCAATTTGTTTCCCTTAGTATGACCCTCTCCTTGACTCTCAGTAACAAGATACCTGTATGACCCTCTCCTTGACTCTCAGTAACAAGATACCTGTATAACCTCTCTGTCTTTTTCTCCCTTTTAGGAGATCAGCGGTTACCGGAAAGTAACATGGCGGGTTGTGCTCTGCTACATTGGGGCTCTGTTGAGCCTGGGGATCCTACTGCTCATATTTCACTGGAAGCCAACACTGGAGGTGCTGTGCAAGTGTAGCACCTGCCCGCTGCGACAAGCTGAGTGGGTCATCATTAAGGTAAGTTTGGGTCCTGTGCAGGACACATTGAGTGGTAAAATAGGAGCAATTTTTCGAGAGCCATCCTTCCATTTTCTTACTTTAACAGACTGAGTTTTCACTTTGGAAAAATAGTTCAGTGCATTTAAAATTCTAAACTTCTCGGGCAGTCCCGAATGTTCTGCACTAAGGCAACCGTTACATTGCAGATATTTTCGTTTTCCTTAGCATCTCCAAATTCCAACTCTTGCTATTCTACTTCCTTTTTTTAGGTCTCACAGAGGTGTGGGCGAAGCAGCGAAGCTGCTGCCACGCCCTGCGAGAGATATTGTAAGAAAAAGGGTACTGGAAGCCCGCCCCTCCTTTTCATTGGGTAGCGTCAGCGTTTAGGGTAAACGCTGGCTTCCCAATGGAAAGGAGTGTATTTGGGTGACACCCTGTCCGTTTTTTGGACAGCCCTTCCGGACACCGTGGCCTGCTTTATGACTGGGTAAATAACTTTTCTTATCTGCTTGTTTATTTTAACAAGCAGATAAGAACATTCTTCACCACAGCTGTGAAGCAGGCACGGAGAGCGGAGGAGCAGGGGGTGTGGGGAGTGCATCTCTCCCCAGGGCAGGGCTCTCCCTCCCACCGACAGACACTGTAGCAGGGGAGAGTATCTCCCCCGCCCTCCCACCCACCTGTAGCAGGGGAGAGTATCTCCCCCGTCCTCCCACCCACCTTCAGCCTCTTTTATTGACTGGCCTCCCATCTCCGGCGCTGTGCACTTCCCGCAGACAGGACGTAGGAGCGCGAGGTTTCAAAAGCAGCGTTTGTGACTGACTGAGAATACATCCATTGGGCATGTTATGATATCGAGTCCAGTACTACCATTAAATATTTCTTACAGGATGGTTACTTTGATCTATTTTTATTGGTGCCCATCCTCTTAAACTGCATCCTCTATTGTATTCGGTTTTTTTTCCCGCGCTCTTTCGATTAGGGAGCCGTTCTTCCGGTGATCAAACTCTCCCTGCAGGTTCAGTGTGCGGACAGCGCCTCTCCAACTATAGCCTTTAAAGAGAGCACATGTGGTGCCTGTTAACACGCGTGACCGCCTGCTTGCCGCCGTCGATTGAGTCCTCAGGCTGTCACAGTTGTGACCATCGCACTGTGTGATCTCCGACCCAAGAGTTGCTTGTGGTGAATGAAGTATTCAGGGTTTATCAATTGCAGCCATAAAAGTTTCAAAAATGAAAAGTCGCAGCCAGCTAATAAACACAGGGTGTCGCGTTTGGGACAGTTGTAGCTTTGGGACAGTGTTTTCATCTATTGCTCTTTTGCGTTTGACTGTTCCACCTCAAGAATTTGCAATACCGAGAGGCTGCATGTATTGGGGAAACAACGCCATGCTTCGCGTCGCTCAAACAGTGCCTATTGTGAGGCTAGGCAAGCTAAACTGTAAACACAGTTCCAAAGCAGTACATATGCGATATTCACCTGCTGACCTTACATAAGGCGAGGCAGGCCAGACAATGCACAAAAGAAAATGTGTGAATGAATGGACACATGAGGCCAGCGTACAATAACTGGGGTGAGATGAGTGGTTCTGTAAAGTGGGTAGTGTATAAAGAGAGAGGGAGAGTGTTGAAAAAGCACTCCAGCATGGACGGGTGAGGGCAGAGGAGGCAACTGTAAATTTTAGGGCACCATTTTTAAAAGTTTTGGAAAGTAGCGTAGTACCCAGTGTGTCGTGGGCCCTAGTTTTTATGCAGTGAGTGATGAAGTGATTTGCCCAGAATGACAATATGCTTCAGCCTCCCGCCAGACTCGAACCCGGCTCCCCGCCTTGAAAGTCGGCGTGCTAGGATGCCCCAGGGCCGTAGACCGGTGCATTTTGTTATCTTACAGTAGGCATAAAGCCCACCCATTGGTTATCATTGGTTGAGCTCATGTCACTCATTTCCTTCCTTCTCTTCGGTTAGCATGTGTCGGCTTCACTTACTCTTCATGTGTTTCTTCTTCCCCTGGAGAATGGCCCAAGTACTTGTCTGTTCCCTTCTCGTGTTTTTTGGAATCCTTTTTGTTTTAAAGCTGAAACGTTCCATAAGAGTGCATGATTTTGCAGGCCTTCTACCCTGGTCCCTTCTCATCCCTCCCCATGTTGTTGCTTACCCGTCTCCCTTCCCATTCCTCTCCATATGGTTGCGTTATGTCACTGTTGTTGCTAGCAACTCCCACCATGTTCCCTCCTGTTGCTTGCCTCCTGTGTCCCTTCGTTGTTGCTTACACCATCTTCCCACATTACTTGCCCACTTCTGCCCCATCCCACGTTGGTGCTTGCTTGGAAACTCCACATTGTTGCATGCCCTCGTCACCCCTTCCGCATTGCTCCCCTTGGTTACTTGTCCAATCCAACCCTGTTTTCTGTTGTTGCTTGCTCCCTCCCATCTTCCCGTCCCGCCAGGAAAAAAAACCAAGCATAGGCAAAGTCAGTAGGTCTCGTCTATGCGACCTATTGCCTTTGTCAGTGTTTTAGCCATGTTGCACAGAAGTGTGGCTGCTGTGCAGCTTGACTGAAAGTAAAAAAAAAGTGGTATGAGGCACCCAGTGCTGGCCTTGTCTAGCACTTTTGTTTATTATGGACGGAGGGCAGGAAGAAAGGCATTTACACCATCCCTGTTGCATGTCCTTTCTCCTCCTGACATGCCTCATCCCCTGCTGTCCTGCCAGCAATTAAAACAAGCATTTACAATGCAACGGTCTCGCCTTTGCAAAAGTTAGCGCTTTTGGCATTGTAAATGACAAATGTTTTATTTATGTGTTGGTTTTGGAAATAGATAAATAAATGGCATTGTCATGAGCAGTAGAGAGTGAGTAGTAGAGAGTGAGTAGTAGAGAGAGTAGTAGAGAGAGTAGTAGTGAGTAGTAGAGAGAGAGTAGTAGTGAGTAGTAGAGAGTGAGTAGAGAGTAGTAAGTGAGTAGTAGAGTGTGTAGTAGAGAGTAGTGAGTGTGTAGTAGAGAGTAGTGAGTGTGTAGTAGAGAGTAGTGAGTGTGTAGTAGAGAGTAGTGAGTGTGTAGTAGAGAGTGTGTAGTAGAGAGTGTGTAGTAGAGAGTGTGTAGTAGAGAGTGAGCAGTAGAGACTAGTGAGTGTGTAGTAGAGTGGTGAGTGTGTAGTAGAGTGTGTAGTAGAGTGTGTAGGAGAATGTGTAGTAGGGAGTGTAGTAGAGTGTGTAGTAGAGAGTGTGTACTAGAGAGTAGTGAGTGTGTAGTAGAGAGTGTGTAATACAGAATGTGAAGTAGAGAGATTGAAGTAGAGAGATTGAAGTAGAGAGATTGAGGTAGAGAGATTGAATTAGAGAGATTGAATTAGAGAGATTGAAGTAGAGAGTGTGGAGTAGAGAGTGGAGAGTCTGTAGTAGAGTGTAGTAGAAAGTAGTGAGTGTGTAGTAGAGTAGTAGAGAATGTGTAGTAGAGTAGTAGAGAGTAGTAGAGGGTGTGTAGTAGAGTGTGTAGTAGAGCGTGTGTGTAGCAGAGTGTGTAGTAGAGTGTAGTAGAGTGTGTAGTGTAGAGTGTGTAGTAGAGAGTGTGTAATGTAGAGTGTGTAATGTAGAGTGTGTAATGTAGAGTGTGTAATGTAGAGTGTGTAATGTAGAGTGTGTAGTAGAGTGTGTAGTAGAGCGTGTGTGTAGCAGAGTGTGTAGTAGAGTGTAGTAGAGTGTGTAGTGTAGAGTGTGTAGTGTAGAGTGTGTAGTGTAGAGTGTGTAGTAGAGAGTGTGTAATGTAGAGTGTGTAATGTAGAGTGTGTAATGTAGAGTGTGTAATGTAGAGTGTGTAATGTAGAGTGTGTAGTAGAGTGTGTAGTAGAGAGTGTAGTAGAGAGTGTAGTAAGTAGTGACTGTAGTAGATAGTGTGTAGTAGAGAGTGTCTAGTATAGAGTGTGTCGAAGAGAGTAGTGGCTGTAGTAGTGAGTGTGTAGTGAGTGTGTAGTAGAGTGTGTAGTAGAGAGTAGTGACTGTAGTAGAGAGTGTGTAGTAGTGTGTAGTAGAGAGTAGTGACTGTAGTAGAGTGTGTAGTACAGTGTGTAGTAGAGAGTAGTGACTGTAGTAGATAGTGTGTAGTAGAGAGTGTCTAGTATAGAGTGTGTCGAAGAGAGTAGTGGCTGTAGTAGTGAGTGTGTAGTGAGTGTGTAGTAGAGAGTAGTGACTGTAGTAGAGAGTGTGTAGTAGTGTGTAGTAGAGAGTAGTGACTGTAGTAGAGTGTGTAGTACAGTGTGTAGTAGAGAGTAGCGACTGTAGTAGAGAGTGTGTAGTAGAGTGTGTAGTAGAGTGTGTAGTAGAGAGTAGAGTGCGTAGCAGAGAGTAGTGACTGTAGTAGAGAGTGTGTAGTAGAGTGTGTAGTAGAGAGTGTGTAGTAGAGTGTGTAGTAGAGAGTAGAGTGCGTAGCAGAGAGTAGTGACTGTAGTAGAGAGTGTGTAGTAGAGTGTGTAGTAGAGAGTGTGTAGTAGAGTGTAGTAGAGAGTAGAGTGCGTAGCAGAGAGTAGTGACTGTAGTAGAGAGTGTGTAGCAGAATGTGTAGTAGAGAGTAGTGACTGTAGTAGGGAGTGTGTAGTAGAGAGTAGTGACTGTAGTAGAGAGTGTGTAGTAGAGAGTGTGTAGTAGAGAGTGTGCAGTGATTTGAGTTTTACATCAAATTAAAAACGGGAACGGAACAAACTCATCCTATACATTATTGTGGTAGGTGCCCACGCATATAGGGTTAAATGATGCGTTAGATGCCACAGGTCCCACCAACACGCTTCCTTTATGATAGGAGAATGCCCAACATCGCGGAGATTTGCTCTCTGCTCTTCCCGGATATTTGTATTTTCAAATGTATAATGTTACCCTGCTAAACGAAGACGATGCTCAAACTATAAAAGAAGAGGGTTTCACAGATATGTTAGTCCTTCCGGGCAAACGAAATGACCCAAAGAAAGATCAAGTGACAGTTTAGAGCTCCAAGTGAGTCTTAATAAAATCAAAAAACGAGCGGGGCATCAAACTGCAGTGTCATTCAATCAAAGCTTCAAGGCTTCTGAGCGCTAGCCGAGAATTATTTTTTGTGAAGCACTAATCACTGTGGAAGGTGCCCCTGCTATCCCAGATGTGAGAAGTCAGTCTGATATGAAAATAAGCAGTATTTGGAATGAATGTATTTAGCAGGGGGAAGGTGGGGCGGCGCAAGACCGTACTGACGAGTGAACAGGAGCCATTTTGTACCGAGTGATTCTGCCTGTGTGCATGTAGACAAACCAGGCAGCAGCATGAGCATGTGATTCGGTAAAATAACAAGCATTTACAATGCAATGGTTTTGCCTTTGTTAAAGTTAGAGCTATTGGCATTGCTCTTGACACTCTGAAGCTCCACTCTGCACTCTGAAGCTCCACTCTGCACTCTGAAGCTCCACTCTGCACTCTGAAGCTCCAATCTGCACTCTGAAGCTGCACTCTGAAGCTGCACTCTGAAGCTCCACTCTGAAGCTCCACTCTGAAGCTCCACTCTGAAGCTCCACTCTGAAGCTCCACTCTGAAGCTCCACTCTGAAGCTCCACTCTGCACTCTGAAGCTCCACTCTGCACTCTGAAGCTCCACTCTGCACTCTGAAGCTCCACTCTGCACTCTGAAGCTCCACTCTGCAGCTGCACTCTGCACTCTGAAGCTCCACTCTGAATCTGCACTCTGCACTCTGAAGCTCCACTCTGCACTCTGAAGCTCCACTCTGAATCTGCACTCTGAAGCTGAAGCTCCACTCTGAATCTGCACTCTGAAGCTGAAGCTCCACTCTGAATCTGCACTCTGAAGCTGAAGCTCCACTCTGAATCTGCACTCTGAAGCTGAAGCTCCACTCTGGACTCTGAAGCTGAAGCTCCACTCTGCACTCTGAAGCTGAAGCTCCACTCTGCACTCTGAAGCTGAAGCTCCACTCTGCACTCTGAAGCTCCACTCTGCACTCTGAAGCTCCACTCTGAAGCTCCACTCTGAAGCTCCACTCTGAAGCTCCACTCTGAAGCTCCACTCTGAAGCTCCACTCTGAAGCTCCACTCTGCACTCTGAAGCTCTACTCTGAAGCTCTACTCTGCACTCTGAAGCTCTACTCTGCACTCTGAAGCTCTACTCTGCACTCTGAAGCTCTACTCTCCACTCTGAAGCTCTACTCTCCACTCTGAAGCTCTACTCTGCACTCTGAAGCTCTACTCTGCACTCTGAAGCTCTACTCTGCACTCTGAAGCTCTACTCTCCACTCTGAAGCTCTACTCTCCACTCTGAAGCTCTACTCTGCACTCTGAAGCTCTACTCTCCACTCTGAAGCTCTACTCTCCACTCTGAAGCTCTACTCTCCACTCTGAAGCTCCACTCTGAAGCTCCACTCTGAAGCTCCACTCTGAAGCTCCACTCTGAAGCTCCACTCTGAAGCTCCACTCTGAAGCTCCACTCTGCACTCTGAAGCTCCACTCTGAAGCTCCACTCTGAAGCTCCACTCTGCACTCTGAAGCTCCACTCTGCACTCTGAAGCTCCACTCTCCACTCTGAAGCTCCACTCTGAAGCTCCACTCCGAAGCTCCACTCTGAAGCTCCACTCTGAAGCTCCACTCTGAAGCTCCACTCTGAAGCTCCACTCTGAAGCTCCACTCTGAAGCTCCACTCTGAAGCTGCACTCTGAAGCTCCACTCTGAAGCTGCACTCTGAAGCTCCACTCTGAAGCTCCACTCTGAAGCTCCACTCTGAAGCTGCACTCTGAAGCTGCACTCTGAAGCTGCACTCTGAAGCTGCACTCTGAAGCTCCACTCTGAAGCTCCACTCTGAAGCTCCACTCTGAAGCTCCACTCTGAAGCTCCACTCTGCACTCTGAAGCTCCACTCTGAAGCTCCACTCTGAAGCTCTACTCTGAAGCTCCACTCTGCACTCTGAAGCTCTACTCTGAAGCTCCACTCTGCACTCTGAAGCTGCACTCTGAAGCTCCACTCTGCACTCTGAAGCTGCACTCTGAAGCTCCACTCTGCACTCTGAAGCTGCACTCTGAAGCTCCACTCTGCACTCTGAAGCTGCACTCTGAAGCTCCACTCTGCACTCTGAAGCTCCACTCTGCACTCTGAAGCTCCACTCTGCACTCTGAAGCTCCACTCTGAAGCTCCACTCTGAAGCTCCACTCTGAAGCTCCACTCTGAAGCTCCACTCTGAAGCTCCACTCTGAAGCTCCACTCTGAAGCTCCACTCTGAAGCTCCACTCTGCAGCTCCACTCTGCACTCTGAAGCTCCACTCTGAATCTGCACTCTGCACTCTGAAGCTCCACTCTGCACTCTGAAGCTGAAGCTCCACTCTGCACTCTGAAGCTGAAGCTCCACTCTGCACTCTGAAGCTGAAGCTCCACTCTGCACTCTGAAGCTGAAGCTCCACTCTGCACTCTGAAGCTGAAGCTCCACTCTGCACTCTGAAGCTGAAGCTCCACTCTGCACTCTGAAGCTCCACTCTGCACTCTGAAGCTCCACTCTGCACTCTGAAGCTCCACTCTGAAGCTCCACTCTGAAGCTCCACTCTGAAGCTCCACTCTGAAGCTCCACTCTGAAGCTCCACTCTGCACTCTGAAGCTCCACTCTGCACTTTGAAGCTCCACTCTGCACTCTGAAGCTCCACTCTGAAGCTCCACTCTGAAGCTCCACTCTGAAGCTCCACTCTGAAGCTCCACTCTGAAGCTCCACTCTGAAGCTCCACTCTGCACTCTGAAGCTCTACTCTGAAGCTCTACTCTGCACTCTGAAGCTCTACTCTCCACTCTGAAGCTCCACTCTGAAGCTCCACTCTGAAGCTCCACTCTGAAGCTCCACTCTGAAGCTCCACTCTGAAGCTCCACTCTGAAGCTCCACTCTGAAGCTGCACTCTGAAGCTGCACTCTGAAGCTCCACTCTGAAGCTCCACTCTGAAGCTCCACTCTGAAGCTCCACTCTGAAGCTCCACTCTGCAGTCTGAAGCTCCACTCTGAAGCTCCACTCTGAAGCTCCACTCTCCACTCTGAATCTTCACTCTGAAGCTCCACTCTCCACTCTGAATCTCCACTCTGAAGCTCCACTCTCCACTCTGAATCTCCACTCTGAAGCTCCACTCTCCACTCTGAAGCTCCACTCTGAAGCTCCACTCTGAAGCTCCACTCTGAAGCTCCACTCTCCACTCTGAAGCTCCACTCTCCACTCTGAAGCTCCACTCTGAATCTCCACTCTCCACTCTGAAGCTCCACTCTCCACTCTGAAGCTCCACTCTGAAGCTCCACTCTGAAGCTCCACTCTGCACTCTGAAGCTCCACTCTGAAGCTCCACTCTGAAGCTCCACTCTGAAGCTCCACTCTGAAGCTCCACTCTGAAGCTCCACTCTGAAGCTCCACTCTGAAGCTCCACTCTGCACTCTGAAGCTCTACTCTGAAGCTCCACTCTGCACTCTGAAGCTCCACTCTGAAGCTCCACTCTGCACTCTGAAGCTCCACTCTGAAGCTCCACTCTGCACTCTGAAGCTCCACTCTGAAGCTCCACTCTGCACTCTGAAGCTCCACTCTGAAGCTCCACTCTGCACTCTGAAGCTCTACTCTGAAGCTCCACTCTGCACTCTGAAGCTCCACTCTGCACTCTGAAGCTCCACTCTGCACTCTGAAGCTCCACTCTGAAGCTCCACTCTGCACTCTGAAGCTCCACTCTGAAGCTCCACTCTGCACTCTGAAGCTCCACTCTGAAGCTCTTCTCTGAAGCTCCACTCTGCACTCTGAAGCTCCACTCTGAAGCTCTTCTCTGAAGCTCCACTCTGCACTCTGAAGCTCCACTCTGAAGCTCCACTCTGCACTCTGAAGCTCAACTCTGAAGCTCCACTCTGCACTCTGAAGCTCCACTCTGCACTCTGAAGCTCCACTCTGAAGCTCCACTCGGAAGCTCCACTCGGAAGCTCCACTCTGAAGCTCCACTCTGCACTCTGAAGCTCCACTCTGAAGCTCCACTCGGAAGCTCCACTCTGAAGCTCCACTCTGAAGCTCCACTCTGCACTCGGAAGCTCCACTCGGAAGCTCCACTCTGAAGCTCCACTCTGAAGCTCCACTCTGAAGCTCCACTCTGAAGCTCCACTCTGAAGCTCCACTCTGCACTCTGAAGCTCCACTCTGCACTCTGAAGCTCCACTCTGAAGCTCCACTCTGCACTCTGAAGCTCCACTCTGAAGCTCCACTCTGCACTCTGAAGCTCCACTCTGCACTCTGAAGCTCCACTCTGAAGCTCCACTCTGAAGCTCCACTCTGAAGCTCCACTCTGAACGGTCAGACTCCAAAAATCGGCCCTAATCACAATAGTATTATTTCACCTGCGTGAATATAAGTCTTTGAAATTCTGGCCAGTGGTAATACACACAAGTAATATAAAATTGTTGTTCCAAAGAGCATTAAATGGAAATAAAACAAGTACCAGACCCATTGACGCCTGCACCTTAAAAGTGAAACTGACTGAAGCAAGCGCCAGGGCCACGTTGAAAAAAAAAGCCACACACATTAGATGCAGTCAAGGCGCGCTCACGAGGTCAGAAGGCACTCCACATGAACAACTACCAGACACATTGTTTCATTTCACTTTGAAAGTGCAGGCGTCAAAGTGAAACTGACTAAAGGAAGCGCACAGCCCATTAGATGCAGTCAAGGCGCGCTCACGAGGTCAAATCTCCAAAGGAGAAGCTCGTGACAGCCTGACTACAGCAGAAAAAGCTCGTAACAGTCTGATGTCCACAATATTCCCAGAAAAGTGGCAACATAAGTTGTCTCGCATAGACAGCAAAAGCTTCGCTTTTGCTTTCGTCTAGGCGAGACCTAAAAAATATATATGATGCATCATAGCGCTTTTTAGGTCTTACCTGAGACATTTTGTTAACTTATCAAGGGCTTAGAGCCTACCTATTCTTTCCCATTGGTTCACTTCTTCACCCTCAAATGATTGCTCCTCTTTGGCCTGAGCATGCTGGTTTGACTTCCTTTTCTTGTGTTCTGCCCTCCTTTGGAGCATGGCCCAAATACCACTTCCTTGCCCATGTCCTTCCACCGCTTGCACTTTCGGAGCTACTTTTTTCTTCTTATGGAAGCACTTATGGAGGATCATTTGTTAAGCCACATTTGTGAAACAATAAAGAAAATAATACTTTACATACGGAGTAACTTAAAGGATTAGAACCCAGAAAATACAAGTAGAGACGTCTGTTGGAGATGTAATGATTTGATGTACCAACTTACACAATGTATGAAGACAGAACTGTAATATTGAACACTTCTATTTATGTTTTAGATCAACATTTGTGATATCTAAGACCCTGATAAAAAGCTGTCCCTTTTTTGTACCCATAAACTGGTGATTATGTGAGCAATGTGTATGTGTATGAATGAAATAAATTGGTTCCCTTTGTTTTTTTTCATGATTTTAACATTGTTTACATTATTCTAGATACCTGTCGATTGATGTGAGAAATTTTGCATGGGAGATGTTTCCCTCTACTCAGATTAATAATCTATGAAGCGTATGAATTGATTAAATAAAATATTGGATCATTTCAACAAAATTGTCCCTGAGCCTATTGCACGCTCATGAGAGTTTAGGACGTAAGCCAATTAAGGATAAAGGTTGGACGTAGGATTTATTTTGTGTATATATGCGATTGTGTTCCCTGCCCCGTTAACCTACATATATAACAGGGGGTCCCTATTTTTTTATTATGCACTCCATAAGAGTACATGTACTTGCTCCTTCTGTTTTCCTGTTGCTTACTGCCCCACCTCCCCTTCTGCTGTGTTATTGCTGGCTCCCTCCCACTCTCCTCCAAATGTCTGTGATATTTCTTGCTCCCTCCCACTCTCCTCCCACTGTCCATATGATTGTTTCCCCCAGTCCTCCTCCCATTGTCCGTGGTGTTACTTGCGCCCTCCGGACTTCCTCCCAGTGTCAGTTGTGTTGCTTTCCCCTTCCCACCCTCCTCTGGCTATCTATAGTGTTGCTTGCCACCTCCTTCCTTCCTCCGGCTGTTTGTAGTGTTGCTTGCCCCACCCACCCTCCTCTCACTGTTCATTGTGTTGTTTGCCCTCCCTCCTCTGTCATGTTGATTGCTCCCCTCTTGCCCCATCCTGCTCACCTACTGCTGTCCGTGATTGTTCCGCTCCTACCCACCATACCAAAAAAGCACTATAATGCAGCCAGCTCTGGATGGGTCTTAGCAGTTGTTTTCTAAATGTATTTTTTTTTTTACTTCAGCTGTTGCATTGTTGTTTGCCCCACCCTCCTGCATTGTTCCTTGCCCATCCCACGAGATGAGATCACATTTTACTCTGCAGCTACAATTAACCTGAGAGAACCATCCTCACCCACCTCCAATTGCCACCTCTGCAGAGTCCAGGCTCTCACCCCTGAAGTTACTCCATGTGAGGGTCCAGGTACAGTTGTGGGTATCTGAGGCGCTTTACCTCACAGGCATTGTGGCGGGTCCTCATGCCTGAATTCTGTCCAACTTTCCTTCTAATCTAACTATCAAAGCTCTTTATCTGTACCAGGCTGAAAGCATACTCAATACTCCGAACCAGTCCGACTTCCCTAACTCTCCCCTAGGGCATCTGTCCCAACAAGATACTCACACTTCAACTAATCAACCGACCGCCCCTTCCCTCCAGAGCCCAAAATTTCGCTCTGACCCAGCACCATCTTTGCTGCAACAGCACCACAGTAAACTCCCTCCCTTATCAAATATCCCTGCCAATGACAGACTCTTTTCTCCTCCATTTTTCTTCTCTGCTATTTCTTCCCCCTTTCCTTTTAGGTTTATCGCTCAAGCCCACCTCTGGGCAGCACTTGTTATTTCATAGTCCCACAATGTCTCCTCTGCATCCAGTGGACTCTCCATTCTTTCTTTCGTTTTATCCTGTTCTGTGCATACCCCAAGCACGAGTTTTACTGAGCAGCGCACAGGTATTTGTTGCATTTCAGTGCCATTTGCCTGAGCAAACCCACCGACTGTCCACCTCAGGTACTTCACTACCTGACTGGACAGGAGGTGGATGCATGGTGGGGATGCAGAGCTGCCTGTAAGAATATATGTAAAATAGACATCCACAAGTTGAAGATTATAAGTAGTGGTTTATTAAGAATAAAGATCCCATCCACAGGTGAACATCCAGCCAGCAACAAAGTGTGGTTGTAACTGCCTGCTGAACAAAGCATAACATTCCAGGGGATGTGCAGGAGATTCTAGTGCCTCATGACATCAGCGCAGCTATGTCATGAAGCACAGACACAGAGAACCAGGATGCCACACATCTCCCTTCTAACAAGAAGAACAAAATTACAAAAAGGAATGAGTTAAAATTTAAAACATAAATCACACAGTTACATAGTCCTTTAAATACTCAGGAGAATGAGAAACCCTTGCAGACTTGCGAGGAAGTGAGGAAGGTTCATCACTAGTTTGAGAATGACGACTACAAGAAGCCTCCACAATATCATTTCTAACCACCACCACCCTGTTCAAATTCCAAACTCGATGGTCTGCAGTTTTGATGGCGTTCTTAAAAACTTTGATGACACGGATAGGCTTTTTAAAGGTAGCAGAAAGGGCCTTATTGTTTTTGCAGGGATTTTTAATAAGTACCCAATCGCCCACTTTGACAGGAGTGACCTTTACAGAATTCCTTGCATCAAAAATTCTCTTTCTATTCTCAATCCTAGAAGATTCATGCACCATCCAATCATCCCTGACATCATGAGGACATGGTTGTAAATCATTAACCCATGCGGGTACCACAAGTGTATTAGGAGTACGTGCCCTAAAAAGTTCAAAGGGGGTCTTCCCAGTAACAGCATGGGGAGATATCCTGTAAACCTTAACTTTCTTAAAAACATCTGCCCTCCAATCTGTGCCAGCAGACTTAGCCATCCTAATGGTTTCTTTAAGAACACGGTTGAATCTCTCAACGGTACCGTTGGTTTCTGGGTGGTATAGGGATGACTTTTTGTGCTTGATACCTTGTTCTAGCAGGAATTGTTCCATGTCCTTAGACACTAACTGAGGACCATTATCAGTGAGAATGGTGTTAGGAATGCCTTCCCTTGCGAACAATTTGGCCAAGAAGGCCACCACATTTTTAGTCTCAATGCCACGAGTAATGGCAATTTCTGGCCATCTAGAAAAGAAATCAACAAGGACAAGAACATACCACTCACAACCAGCTGAGACAATGGGCCCCAAAATATCTAAACCAACCTCTTTCCATGGTGCATTCGGTCTGTCCCTAATCACCATAGGCTGGACCTTAGGTTTCGCTACCCTCTCGCTAAGAGCACAGTCAATGCAATCCCTAACCTTACGTTCCACTTCCAAATCCATATTTGGCCACCAATATGACCTCCTCAAAATCTCCTTGGTTTTTGAGACTCCTAAATGTCCAATATGCGCTAAAGACATAAGCTCGTCCCGAAGAGCTAGAGGTGGAACTAATCTAGTGCCCCTAAAAAGTAAGCCATCTTGTTCTGAGAGCTGATCTTTGACATGCCAAAACTTCTCAACCCCTTCATTAGACTTTGGTTTAACCTTCCACCCAGTCATTAACAGTTTAAGTACTTCCACAAGAATTAAATCTTCTTGAACCATCCTCAACCACCTCTCTTTATCAATGATAGCTTCCTCAACAACACAAACCATTTCATCATCATCATCAAAATCTTCCTTACTATCAGCCTCAGAAACAGGAACAAGGCGAGATAAAGCATCTGCCACCTTGTTTTCCACTCCAGGTAGGTATTTCACATCAAAATCATAATCTTGCAAACCAACAACCCACTTCGTGATCCTACCTGACACTGCATCAATACCCTTTTTTTAAAAAATCTCACAAAGCGGCTTGTGATCCGTCCTAACCTCAAAGGTGGTTCCCCATAATAGGTTTTTAAGCTTCTTGACTGACCAGTAAACAGCGAGGGCTTCACGCTCAATCACCGAGTACCGAGTTTCAGCTCCTTTTAAACTCCTTGACAAAAAGAGGATGACCCTCTCAGTCCCCTCAAACTTCTGTACAAGTACCGCTCCCAAACCTTTCAAGCTTGCATCAGTAATCAAAATGGATTTTTCAGAAGGATCAAAACTGCTTAATTTCGGGGCAGAGGCTAGTCTCTACTTGATGACCTCAAATTACAGCTGACATTTTTCTTCCCAAATAAATTCCACTCCTTTCTTCAACAAATACCTCATGTTGGCACACAAAGAGGCAAAATCCTTCACAAACTTGCTATAATATTCAGCAAGCCCCAAAAAACTCATCAATTCTTCTTTATTCTGCGGGGGAGACATCTTAGAGATAGTAGAGATCAAATTCTCTTTGGGTAAAATTCCTCCTTCAGTGATTGTGTGACCTAGATAGTCAATGGAAGTTTTCCTAAACTTGCATTTCTCAATCTTGACAGTTAAACCTGCATCACAAAGTCTTTCTAAGACAGCAAAAAGCCTAAAATCATGTTGCGAGTTATCTATGCCAAACACAAGAATATCGTCTTGATAGACCCTGACACCTTGTAAACCTTTTAAGACCTTTTCTAATGCCCTCTGAAAAACCGATGCGGCTGACACTAAGCCAAATGGTAGTCTGACGAACCTAAAGGTGCCATAAGGCGTCACAAAAGAAGTCAAATCCTTCGAATCTTCTTCCAACCTAATCTGATGGTACGCGGACCTTAGATCAATGGTGCTGAAAATTTTAGCACCTTTAAGTAGCATAAGCATGTCCGAAATCTTGGGTAAAGGATAATGATCTGTAACTACACACTTGTTGAGCTCTCTTAAATCAACACAGAGACGGAGAGAGTTGTCCGATTTCTTGGCTGCGACAATCGGGGCAACCCACTCCGTTCCCTCTACTGTTTCTATAATGCCTCCCTTGACAAGCTTTTCAAGTTCATCTTTAACTTGTTCTCTGACTGCTACAGGTACATTTCGTACCTTGCAGCAAACAGGTACAGCATCTTTTTTCAAAATGATACGATGACAATAATCATTAAGACATCCCAAATTTTCCGAAAAAACTTTAGGAAATTTCATTTTGAGTTCACTAGTGAAATCATGAGAGACCAGTGAAACAGTTTGAGACGTGCAGGGAAAAGGCTCTTTTAGAACAATAGGAGGTGTCGAGTTTGGATCAAGCATTACGCCTAAATCCTTGAGAGCGAACCAGCTTATTATGCTATCACCCTTTTGAGAAACATAAATTTTTGCTTTGATCAACCTATTCTTATAATTAATCACTCCTTCAAATACCCCAAGTAGTTTAATGGGTTGTCCAGCATAACCAAATGGCCTTATATCAGGGCGGGACAGCTCAAGTTTTTGTCCCAACTTACTCAAAAAAAAATCTTTTGCTACAATAGTGAATTTTGCTCCAGAATCAAACAAAACTTTTGTGGGAAAACCTTCTACCAAAATTTCGTCACAAGGAGAATTCTTTGCTTCTTCAGCACTTACAGTCTGTATACAGATTTGACCACAATCTAGATGTTCATCCAGATTACTTTCATTTTCAAAATCATAAAATATTTCATTCACTCTACCTTTGTAGTTTCCCTCTTTGCAACATGAGGTAAAGTGTCCTTTCCTTTTCCACCTACCACAATAGGCCTTCCAACCTGGACATTGTCTATCCGTAGCAAAATGCCCCATTTTACCACATCTGTAACATTTTACTTGGGAGAAATCCAAACTGTTCTCCTTTTTTTTATAGGGAATTTTGCTTGAAACATTTTCATTTCTAGACTCTTTCTGGTATTTTTTTCGCCTACTCTAGGAGTAGATTTTACAACATTCACTGTTTCTTTAGTAGTTTTGTTCTCACCATTCTTTTTAATGACTTCCACACACTTGATAGAATGTTCTATCCTCTTAGCAATAGTAAGAACTTCCTCTAAAGAAGGTTCGTCCTTTTGCCACAACTCTTCCCTCACCTTTTCAATATAACATCCAAGCATGAACTGATCCCTTATATGTTCATCAAGACTTGCACCAAACTTACATGAGGAAGCAAGCTTCCTTAAAGCTGTAATATAATTCTCAATTGTCTCTTCTTCCATTTGTGTTCTCCGACCAAAATGATATCTTTCTAAAATTGTACTGACTCTAGGAAGATAATGTTCATCCAGTTTTGCAATACATATTTCATATTCATTTAAACTACCATCATCAAGGTCAGGCAAATGATCGAATACCTCCTGTCCTTCTGCCCCCAAACAGTGTAGAAGTAAAGCTGTCTTCCTTTCAGCACTCAAGCTAGACCCACATACCCTTGCATACCTTTCAAACACTTTACGCCATTTTTTCCATCTGATAGGTGGATCTCCAGGTGAGGACAAGAAGAAAGGGGGAGCAGTTACATTTTGCATATTACCGCTAAAATAGAAGAACCAGAGAAATAAAACACAAGAGAAAAAAATATATATAATGATAAAAAAAAATAAAAGTCAAATATGTGTGTGTGTCACAGTAAGTGCACACAAAAGAACAGCTTGAAGTAAAAGTGCAGAGGAATATAGTGTGTGTGTGTCACAGTAGCAGGACACACAAAAGCAGCTTCAAGTGAGTGTGTCACAGAAGGTAAATAACAGGTTAAATGAGAACAGTACCTTTATATTGTTCAATCCATGAATAAATAAAAGACTTCAGCGTGATCAGTGGAGATTAGCGGTGATCCGAGTCACAAAACGCAACAAAAGCGTAATGTGTATTCAGAAGAGAAAGTGACCAACCCAAAATGGCGCCCACGTTAGCGTAACTCCCAGAGTACCTTGCGGGACGCTTGCGTGTTTCCCAGCAAGCTTCGCGAGCAGACGTGAAGACGGAGGAACCTCGTTTGTTTATTTTCCAAGGCTCCGAGGTTCTGAAGACGCTGCTAGGCAATGGCGTTCTCCAAGGAGGCAGCTCGCGAGGACGTTGGGCAGGTAGGCGTCTTTTAAAAGATGCAGATCGTCGAGAGCGCTGCGTTGAATAAGCGCAAAAGTGTCAGATTTAGCGATCACAAAAGCTCAACAACCAAGGTCACACCGCTAGAAACATGCAAAAATGGGAGTGAAAACAAAGACTTTGTTTTCTCTCAAGAAAGTTTTGTTTCTTCTTACCACCAAAAGACGAAATTGAAGTCCCTGTGAAGTCAAATGTCACCGACCTTTTGAAGTTAAATGTCACTGAATTATCCGTGAACTTGTTAAGTTGAATGTCACCGGTATCTCACAGAAGTTGTTCCAAGTAGAGTCCGGGATATTATCCAAGTAGAGCTGGAAACATATCTTCTTTTTAAAAAAATAAAAATAAAATTAGAGATAGGTGTTGAGATCTTTTCTTCTTCTTCTAATAAATCCCATCCTCGTCGCCAAATGTAAAATAGACATCCACAAGTTGAAGATTATAAGTAGTGGTTTATTAAGAATAAAGATCCCATCCACAGGTGAACATCCAGCCAGCAACAAAGTGTGGTTGTAACTGCCTGCTGAACAAAGCATAACATTCCAGGGGATGTGCAGGAGATTCTAGTGCCTCATGACATCAGCGCAGCTATGTCATGAAGCACAGACACAGAGAACCAGGATGCCACAATATACAGGATTGTCAGCCAAAAATTAGGGAAGCAAAACACTTAGGAGAAAAAGCATTGGTAAGACCAATCGATCTCACCTACTCGAGAGCTGATTGCTTTGTTAATGTTTTTTAGGTTGAGCCTGAGACGCACATGAGCTGCTGCGAGGCATGCAGTATTGGAGTCTGGCTTTGAGTCCCCACCCACTCTTTGCCAATATTTTTAATTGGCTTGTGTCATTGTCCTTTGTAAACATTGGCGTCCGAGTCATTATTAGGCTTCTTAGTCCCTCCTTGGTACCGCCTTGTCTGCTTTTATTACCTCCCATAAAGACTGGACCTTTTACTTGTCTTGCTACATGGTCTGCTTTATCTTGGCTGTGAGCATTATTTTGTTTAATGATTTTCCTCTAGTCCATCCACGACCTGCTTTCCCTACAAGAGGGTAAAAAAGGGGTTGGTGATGGACGGAGCATCTGAACCAATCAAACACTCACACCAAGTCAACAGATCTGGGTTTAATCCATCACCGTTCTTTAGCCCACTCTGCCACCCCAGTTCAGTCGTGGCCATATGCAAATCAGTCTGACCCTGTGCCTCAGGGGAACAGTACAGCCGGAACTGACAAGCAATGCCTTCCCTGGACCGGAAAGAAGCTTCCGAGGACGTCGGAGGCTTGTTTCCGGCTTCTTTAAAGTGGCAGCCGTGTGTTTCCCCTCTCCAAATCATCAATACGTGTATAGAAATGTAGATGAGAAAATGGTCTTCGTAGCTTTTCGCTGTGCTCGTAACTTGTTGTGAAATTCAGAGCTACAGCTGTATGTAGGTTGTGTGTAGACGCTGCATACTCGAGTAGGGGGATCTATCTTTACTGCAGTACGGCATTACAAACAAAATTCAGATCTGCACAGAAGCAACAAATATGGAAATGATAAAAATACATCAATGAAAAATTAGATTTCAGTGATATTTTCTTGTCTGACATCCAGGATAAGACCAATGTGTGTTAAAGATGAGACACTGCTAAACGTAATTATGAAAGGCATGGATTCTGTGCATGTAGGAGGTTAAGATTTACAGGAACAGTAATGACAGGCTGTGTTAATGCACATGTTGCAGGGATCTCTACTGTGTAAGCCACTTTTTTCAAGTTTGGTTTGGCCGACTCCGCATTTCGGCTGTTTGTGGGGTGTAAAATGAGTATCCCACAAACACTTCACTTTCTGGCACACGCCAATGTATTATTCAGGTCAGAGTGCCGCGATCACAATGGCAGACGGGTTCCTGTCGGCTGGCGTCACAGTGGATGCTGGATGAGCAGTGATGTCAGTTTCCTGCTGTTACCCGGGAGGCATTGTGATCTCACAGCTCAAGGGTTCTGCGCACCGCTTGATAAGGCACAGAGAGTCAGTCGCTCCAGGGATCCATCTGTTGGGGTCTGAGATGTCTTCAGTGAAGGGAGCCTAACATGCCAGCGCAAGGTACCGGAACCTTCTGTCTCCTGTGTATGTTGTTCACCTATTAGGCAGTTAGATCTACGTTTGTCTTTAAAACTCAGTGGGGCCTCTGAAACAACCAGTCTCCTTTGCTGATTTGCTGTGGGTTCTGGTACTGAAGTTGGGTTTTCATTCAAGTGATTACGTTGATTTGCGGTCCTGTAGTTAAGTGGAGGCGTGCTGTAGAGGTATGTTTGGCTAATAGCTAAGTTGAGATGTGGCCTGTTTGTTAAGTTGATAACTTTAGATCAAAGAGTTCTAAGTTCTAGTCCGACTTTCTCACTTGAACAAAAGTGTGATTTAGGCAGATCACACCATCTTCCTGTGCCTCACTTGCCGTATATGCAAGCATGTGCATGAAAGTTATACTCCAGAGCCCATCGATTTGGTGACATGCTGGGGTTAATAGGCTTAATCAGTGACAAGACCTTACTGAAATCATCAAGGGCTCAGTGTGTGCCTGTTAGATGTCTGCTGAAGGGGCACTTATACCAGATGGGACCAGTAGCTACTTTTTGGATCCGTTTTATATCAAATACAAAAATGTGGTCTTTGGTTCTCCTGCATCCTCCTGATTTTCAGGTGTGCCCAAATAGCATTCTCCTTTGTGGCTGGACACCTGCTGAAGAAATCTGTGTTTGGCTTGAAGGTTGCCAGCTTGAATCTGAACAGGCCGACTGTCGTTCATCGGTCAGGGTTGGCCTCTGTGAGTCACACTGAGATTGGATGTGTAACGTCTGGTGCTGTAGCAGAACTTTATACCAATGTGGATTTGCAGGTATCAGAGTACCGTCTTTACAGTTTCCATGCAGCACTCACACAAAGACCTAAAGACCCAACCTTCAACTGGCTGAAAAGCTTGAGGCTCTGGGACGACAAGATGGTAATTTCTCTGCAGCATTGAACTCTCAGAATGAACATCTTGGTCTCTATTTGAAGACCACCTATTGCATTTGAAGGTTGATCTCACTGGTTTCGTTGAAGGACAGGAAGCTGTATTGATTTACCTTCCTTTCAGGGTATTTCAGAGGCAGATGCCAAACAACAAAATCTTGACAGCAGGATCAGGGGATCAGTCCTGAATTCCTTAATTTCATAATTAAGAGGGTAATGAGTTTTATTGCCAACAATGTATTCTCTAGGAAAGCATTGGGCACAAGGTCACAAATGCACGTCTGTGAACAACACAATCTGTGAAGGTGGTACCTTCCTGACATAATCACTTTAAAGTATACAGACAAGTAATGGATGGAATCTTGAATTAATCTCAGCCACTGGTAATTACTAAGGCAGCTTCCAAGTCCATCTTCCCATCACCTTTTGTGTGTTTGATAGTCACTCTGGTAGCGCTGCATCTCCCTGAAGTAGATAACCTCATAGAGAATACACTTAGAAAAGGGTTCTTTGGGAAGCCAGAATGGGAGCTGATTTTAGTCTTACTCAATTTTCCTTTTTGATTGATAGAGAGTGGCAGAATTAGCTCGTGAACCATAGTAGAAAGCACAACATTACACAAATTTAAATTCATGTATCCAGAGAATCAGGGGATGACATGTTTCTTCGCCTTATTCCAATTTCAGCGTCACTGATTCTTATACTGCACTCACCACTTCAAAATGGCAGAGGCACCTAGTGACCGTCTGAGGTTAGACTGGTTATGAACCCTGCTCTTGTGACATTTCCACAGTGCCGCCAGTAGGATAGGAAAGAGGAACACTTGCAGAATTGAGGGTGTGTATGGTTTGATGATGAACTAGAGCTCATAAGTCCACTGGAGGGCTCACTTTGAAGAGAGTGGACAGGAGCTGGAGTTACATCAGCCCTTGAGATCCTGCTGCAGTCTGGCTGAGCCAATAGGTGTAGTATGAGGAAATGCCAAATGGCCCCATTGCCTCCTCAAATGAAGCAGTGCCCATTTGCAATGCTTGCTGCCTGAAGGGCTATCCGTTTGTGACTTCATGGTCACAGGCTCAAATCCTGGAAGGTCAACTCCGGCTTCCATCCTCCTGAGGTCCATAAAATGATTGCCCTTTAATTAGGTAACAATAAACATCTGTTAATCAGCACCAGGATGCTACAAGTGGTGAACGTACGCTATACAGATGCACGTTTTGCTGTGTTCGTATCTGAGCAATGCTGAGAATAGGGAGAAGGAGATCGCAGTGTGGTAACCTGGTTAAGAGTGGAGATCTATTTGACTGAAACACAGACTGCCTAGTAGATAAAACAAAACTGTTGGTGATGTTGGTATTGACTGCCTCTTGCTGAGTTCTTATTCCCAGGGACTTTCCTTTTACTCACTCCCGCGTACATTTCAGCAGCTTGTTGAAACCCAGGGAGGAGTGCAGAACCTCGAGCCACAAGAGTTTGAAAGAATCTTTCCCCAGTCATCTTATCTGTAGAGCAGCACCTACCCAAACAAGTGCCAACTCACTTTACGCTCTTTCAGTGGAGCTGGAGGTGAATTCTGGATTCTTAGTTACACCGCCCAATCTTTGCTTCCTATGGGCCCAGCCTAACACACTAGCAACGTAATGGACAGAACAGGTGTGTCAATTAGTGAAAGCAAGAAAAAAAAAACGGAATGAAACTAAACAGAAAAAAAGATATGGTTATAACAAATTATTTGATGGAGTTTAGGAACCATTTACATGGTTGGAATGGAAATCCTTTGCGTGTGTATGCATTTTTAAAAGAATCCAGCACAGTAAATATTACTTTTAACTAACGTTTTTGAAATCTGGGTGATTTGCTAAGGTAACTAATGAAAAAGACCCAAAAGTGTGATGCATTGCTGTTGTTTGGCTGCAACTATTGATTGTTGGGGGTGGGGGGGGATATGAAAATCTATACTGTAGTTAAAGACATGCTTTTTTAATAACCATATATATATATCTCGCCGCGAGAGTTACTATCTGTTCTGTTTTTTTCTTTGAATTTCATTGTTACACATTTGTGGTTGGGCTCTTGTATCTTTTATGATTTTTTCACTTTTTTAATTTATTGTGTTTTCCTTATCCTCAGCAATTTACTGCTTTGCATTTTCCTTGCAGTATTCAACTTGTACCACCATTATCTGCTTTTCATTGTGATGACGTTTTCTCCTATTTTGAGAATGTTGGCATTGTCGGATTTTTCAGGCACTATGTCTTGTTTTTTCTTGCGTTCTTTAACTTTTTGTTGGCCTCTAAAATGTTTGCAAAGTATAATATAGGCACTATGCCGTGACATATGCAATTTTGCTTTCTTGCTTGTTTTTATAGCCAGCTATTTTTTCACTTCCATTGAACGCTTTTTTGATCCATGTGGGTATTCTACAATATACTGTTTACAATTGCCTTGATCACTACTTTAACTGTGTAATCATACGTGGTACATGTTCCTGTTCATGTGATAATAACATGCTTTAAATTCATGCACTGTTTCTTTATTTCCTCTTTTATTTCTGGGCGTGTTTTCCCAATCAAGCCCCTCCCCACACCTTGTATATATTCCTTCACTTTTTCTGAGTGCATTTGTGTGAACAAGCTCCCTAGTGGAGTGAAACGCGTTACTTCCAAATATACGTTTAAACCTGCTACTCACTTGAGTTTGGATCGTTTGTGAGCTTTACATTTGGCTGTCTGCCGTGGCGCTTTGAGGTCTGCACCCTGCTGCTGCCTGTCATTCACTGACAGGTTGGGATTCCTTTATATATATATATATATATATATATATATATATATATATATATATATATATATATATATATATATATATATATATATAATTGTTTAACAATGCCCGTGCAACAATCCCCCTAAAGACATTCCTTCAGAATAAGTTTTAAGTCTGTTGGGGAGCTCTTTTCTTGGATGTGCGCAGAACACAACTATTTTCGAGGGGTGAGGGGAAGACTACTAATTATAATCACATAGGACGACTGAAAAGGCCACGAATATGCAGAAGGTTGTCATGTTACACTGAATTTACATTTTCCTTCTGCACCACATCGGAATGGGGAAATAGGAGCCTCCCTTCCACATGTTCTGTCTATGCATGTGCCCTGCTGTTCGTTCCAAACGTGCACTTTCTATGTCTCTCCCAATGCATACCCCTCTTCCATCTGCAGTGCATTGTGACTCATTAAGCTGTCTTTGTTCCAGGACAGATTTGGAAAGCGTTTTACCGCCGAGGTGCAGAAGGAGCAACTAGGAGACAGCAGGTGAGAGTTTCGGTGTATGTGGCTATCACTTGGAGCCTCCACACACCCCAACCCCCATTTTTTTCCAAGCTGACACAGGTGAGCGAGGGTGTATGTGTGTGTATATGTGTGTGTGTGTCTGTGCTTTTATGTGTGTGTGCGCGTGTGTGCACCTGCTGTCTGACCTCTCGCCTAGTATGCGCCTTTTCTCTTGCTTAGCTGGAAAATTGTATGCGTATTAATTTCCAAATTTCACTGCTACGTCCCACAAGTGACAGAAGCCCTTCGTGTTTGTACATTCTGGTCCCTTCTTCTGGCTCATACTAACACTGCCATAGTTTACTGACCTTACACTGATCTCTCTGATGCACTGAGAGCATTTGTGCTTTGATTCCATTCCAAATCTAACAAGCATTTGCAATGCAATAGGTCTCGCATTTACGCGAGTTTAAGTTATTGGCATTGTAAATGACAATGCCTTTTATTTATGTTTTAAAAACTAAATCAAAAATAAAAGGCATCATTTGCAATGTCAATAGCTCAAACTCCCGTAAATGCAAGACCTATTGCATTGCAAATGCTTGTTCTACTTGTACTTTTTTGAAAGGGGTGTTTTTCACTACTGTTATCTCATAATTTGTTTAAAATCGAGTTTTACTGTGACATCACTCCTGACCTTTCATAGTGAGGACCATGAGGCATGTGTGACTAGGTTATCAGGCCCAGCCCTAAGAACATTGGAGGATTTTAAAGAAGAATACAGTATGCTTGTTGAATTGTGTACGACCTGAAGCGCTCAGAAACCTTGTGTTGCACCCCACTTGTATGTCAGTGGCACACAGTGCTTTTGGCTTCCATTGATTTAACAGTATTGAAGTCTTTGCAGCTTCATCCTATTATCCTCAAGATTTGTTTGTGTCCTGTTCTTGGTCCTAAAAATGTCACGTACTCAGCAAGATCTGTTTTTTGTTGTTGTTCTTCTGATTAGAGATTCCATTGGGACATCAGGTCAAAGCAAAACGCCACAGAGTGTCTTTTTGATCCTGATTGCCTCATTTCTTTGGTTGCAACAGCATAACTGTACTTCCATCAATGCTTATAGTGCCTGTTTCCAAGTGATGAACAATGTATTGTTGGGAGGCACTGAAGTAATCTATGTCGGTTTTCAGCATGAATCTGTTACATATTCACTTGCTTGTATTATCCTGCAAGCTAGTTGTTGGATCAGGAGTTGTTGCTGGCCGTTTATAGAGTAAGTTAAAGTAGCTCAGTGGGTAGTGACAAAAATTTGCAGGCTGCCAAACTGAGCTTTAGGATCAGGAGATTAGGGAGAAATTGAAATCTAACACCACGTTACACAAAGTACAAGATCGCCCGTCAAGAGGGGGGAAAAAATATATGCCAGTTTGCAAAAAGTTTCCAGCCGCAGAACTGATGCAATAGACCATCACGTGAACGGACTCCCTCTGTCTATGAGAGAAAATTGTGCTGAGAAAGCGAAAATGTGTTGACTAAACATTTCGAACATTTAAGGGCTTCAGCAAAGATATAACAAGAAATCTAATCGGGAAATCGCTCATCAGAGACTACAGGAGCAGGAAGTTGACTGTCTGCATCCTGATCAGACCCCCAGCAGCAGCTCGTTTCTCTTGTCTACTCTGGGCGCGTGAAGAATCTGTAACCAATATACAAACAAGTGGAAGGCAAAGAGCGCCATGCGCGCGTTGTAGACACGCC
The DNA here is from genome assembly GCF_964263255.1 of Lissotriton vulgaris. Lineage (NCBI taxonomy): Eukaryota > Metazoa > Chordata > Amphibia > Caudata > Salamandridae > Lissotriton > Lissotriton vulgaris. The sequence goes on along the minus strand of NC_141693.1, from coordinate 482,122,646 downwards.
GTGAGCGTGCACATCGGTGTGCCCTACGGCTCGTGCCCAGTGGCAGCGCCTGCGGTCTTCGCCGCTGTGCTTGAGGAGGCTGCGCGGCTCGCGAGGCCATGGGAGGGGGCCGCCAAAGCAACAAAACAAGTCAAAGCAACCCCTGCACACCATGCTGCACGCCCGAGAAGCCTGCCTGCCCGAGAAGAGCTACCGGGAGGCGACCAAGGCGGGTGAGTGACGGCACTGCCGTGCCTGCGAGCGCTGCGCTGCTACGACAAAGTGCACTGGAGCAAAGCGCCTCACCAGCCTGTGATTACTTTTTAGCCGCAGTGCTAGCTAAACATTAACGTACGATTGCGTGCCGCTTGCAGGGAGGGGCGCCATCTGTACATGTTTAACAATGAAAGTGAAAGTTAATGAACGGCAACGGTTTACAGTCTCAGTGGATGCTATCGTGTGTTCACGCGCACGTCCACATTTCCATTCCGTCCTGCAGCCTGCGCGTGCCCATCTCCTGTTTCCCTTGAGAGCCAAGTCAGCGACAATAGGTCTTGCTGGCGATAGCGCTTTGCGCTGCGTCGCCAGGTGCGAGACCTAAAAACACGGGCAGTTTTTGAGGTCTTTGAAAGTAATAAGTATAAACTCAATAATGAGTATTTGTCCAATATATGAATTTTATTCTCAAGTCAGACTATATTTTTGTTTAAGGCCAACACCTGTTTCACAAAAAGTCTCTTCATCAGGACCGCAGGATATATTCCACATACAAATGCTGATATTGATTCACAGCACAGTTTTATTATTACATTAAAACGTGAGTGTTAATAACGAAAGAAAGGTAGTAATTCACCGAAGAAAGTGAATAAGAGAGAAAAAAGGTACAACAAATAGTTTACTAGAAATAATGGAAAATATGGGACAAAATAGATAACATACATATGAAACATTAACATATTATAATTCAATCAATTAAAAGCAATGACCTATTAGAACACATAAGGAGAGAAACAACAAAAAATGATGTCACGTGACTAAATACCAGACATAAAACATCAGTCACAGGCACAGTCAGAGTGTAGAAGGATTAACAGATTAACATACATTTTAAAGATCACCGTTACACAAGTAAATCTCAATGTAAAATCCTAGAATGATAGACGGGACAGATGCCCGGTGTTACAGAGTTGTTAATTGAGAAAAGGGAGTAAACAAAGGAAGTTTTTTATATAAAGCCTTCATACATTGAATGCTTAAAAAGTACAGCGTTTATTAAGAAACATTCACCCTGTGTATCCTCATCGCAGCCAGAAGGAAAAGAGTAAACGCAATAAGGTAAACAAACCATGTTCATAATTAGGACGATATTGCACAAAGGTAAAGTAGTGTAGTGAAACGATGCTGGGTTCTTCTTAACTTGCAAGAATCTGTCAGTAAAAAGGCAATGTTTAATAAGGGAACTTAATTAAGGCTGGTTAGTTCGTATTTAACTGGTAGGCTGGCAACCTAATCGCATGAATACCCACACTGTAGATCCAGTGTGTGGTGTTATTATAATTCTTTCATTCTTATGAAGGTGAATTCAAACTATAGCACCTAAAACATTAACATGGTTTGTTTACCTTTTTGCAAATTACCTTCCCAGTGCGTCAGAAGGTAAACCCAGGTGACAATGTTGCTAACCGATGTCAGTCTGACCCCTACAACATTTGTATGTTTTGCCTGGGGCTGGATCACAGTCTTTTGTCATGTGATTCATGCTTCATTGCATGTGAAGGCAATCGGGGAGAGGGAGGCTCCACTGTTCATGCCCCAACCGAAACATGGTCACTTGGAGTGGTCTTCCAATCCACCCTTCCAAAGGAGGTCTTACTCTCAAACGTTCAAAGAGTCAGCAATACTTTTTTCTGTTGACAGCTTCTTCCTTGGTGTTTTTTCCAGATCAATCCCAGGCAGGTTGTGGCTTTTTTTAAAGCCATGCTGGACTTTTTTGAATTGCCCCTCATCCCTCTGTTGCCCTTACGGCTCACAAGTGTGGACTAGTCCCTTCGGGCCCTGCAGCTCCAGGCCTGATATCACATGACCCTGGAACTTTCAGGCCAAAAGCTCGCTCCCCTGACAAAGATGCTGCTTTTGCTGTTCCATCCGGTACTGTTCTTGGAGCAGTTTTGAGCATCACCCCAACTCGAAAAATAAAGAAATCCTATGAGTGCCAGGGCTGAGGTCAGAATGACATATGAGGAGGAGCCTCGTATTGACCATTTGTTTACGGATAGCACACATGAAGGAACACTTGAGATGCTGAGTTTGGACTTCTGATTCACTGAGGTGGATATTATCTAACTCTTCAATTATCCTTGTGATGCTATATGTTACTTGGCTCTTCAAAATGCCAGTGGCATTGAAACATCTCCTCAGGTAGATCATTCTAATCCTTTGACCTGTCCCTTCGAGAAAGTTTGCTTGTTAATGGCTGTTGGGGGTAAAGCAGCAGAGGCACTGAATTGCCCTTCCATTCTTGGGAGAAGATGTGGCCTAATGGCTAGGGCAGTCTACCTCGAAGCTGGTGAGCCGGAATCGAGTTTCGGCAGGGACGCTCAAAATCCTGTGATTGTGGGCAAATCACTTAATTGCCCCATGCCTAACTAATGAATACAAATTGATTACTCCATCTGTAACACAATTGGTGCTCATGTAAATCGCTCTGATACCTTCAGGTCTAGTTAACGCTATATATAAAAAAAAAACCTTCCAAGCCAAACTCTCACATCCTCATGGAAATTCTACAGCTGTCTATCCTGTGACTCCAGAACGTCTTCTGCTGTTCAAAAAGGTCTTAATGGAACTAGTGCATTCAGCATGAAAAAAACTCTTCTAAAGCCTAGTTCACTTACAGTAACTGGCATTTCCTTTCAACCTAAACCTTTAGCCAGAAAGCTTGTGGTTCAAGCCTATTTGCTTAAACTGAACTCCAGTGTGTTACATAATGATCCTCGAGACCAGGAATCTAAATGTCTGGACTCCATGGGGTATAAAGTGTTGCCTTTGTTCCGTGGTGCCCTACACACCACCAGTGCCATGTTCCTTTTTGTGTGGTATATTCATTCACTTCAGAAATGGGATAACTGGCTACCATTAGCTTCCTTAATAAAGTTAAGTGACTTTTTTCAGAGTGACAGATCTTCAAACAGATCTTGGAATATAGACTACACTTGGCTAATGCTTTCTCTATTGCAGCACCTGTGGCCTTGCACAAGTACACCTGGATGCTCTCAAGATTTTTCAGAGATGTCCAGACGGTCTTTGTAGATCTGCCTTTTGCTGGTGAAAAGTGGTTTTGTGAAAAACCTGACTTCTTGAAGCTTTTGAATGACAGCTGTGTTACAGCATATCCCTAGTGGCTGGCCTCTCCATCAAAATAGTTTCACCAGCAGTACAGCCATTCATTTCCAAAGTTCAGCCTTCCCAGCAGAAACTGCCTTAGCTGCCAATGCAGACAACTTGTGGTATTAGTCCTAGATAACCTCAGGAAGGGCATGGATGACAACAAATGCCAGGCACTGGTCCTCCTTGACCTGTCCGCCGCCTTTGACACGGTGGACCATGCCATCCTACTGTCCCGTGTCAGGGCGGCTGGTATCGGGGGATCAGCTCTGGTTTGGCTCTCCTCCTTTCTGAGGGACCGCACCCAGGCAGTGCGGCTAGGCGGCTTCACCACCACCCCCCTCCCTGTCACTTGTGGTGTTCCCCAGGGATCCTCTCTCTCTCCCCTCCTTTTCAACCTTTATATCTTCCCTCTTATCTTCGCGCTCCAGCAGCTGGAGGTCACCGTGTTCAACTACGCGGACGATCTCCAGCTCATCTTCGACCTGTCCTCCTCTCCCCTCTCTGTCTCTAACTTCCAGTCTACTATGACGTTCATCAGGGACTGGATGAACCACAACCATCTTAAACTGAACCCGGATAAAACCGAACTGGTTCTCACCGGTGGTTCATCCAGCCCCTGGAACTCCCTCTTTTGGCCCCCCTCTCTTGGCCCCGCACCTTCCCCCTCCACCACGGTCAAAACACTGGGTGTCAAAATGAACAATCAGCTCACCCTCCATTCACAAATCAGCTCTGTGGTTTCCTCTTGTTTCCTCACTCTCCGTACCATCCGTTCTGTTTCCCGCTTCTTTTCCCCTCAGGCACTTAAGATCATCATGGCCGCCTTGGTGATATCAAGGCTGGATTATGCCAACGCCCTTTATCATGGCATACCAGCATACAGCCTGCGAAGACTCCAGTTGATCCAGAACCAGGCGGCCCGGCTGGTCTATGGCCTCCCACGCTATCACCACTCCACCCCCCTTCTGAGGGAGCTTCACTGGCTCCCCGTGAAAGAACGCTCCCTCTTTAAGACCGGTTGCATGGTCTTCCAGGCCCGGCAGGGCACTGCCCCCGCCTTCATCTCCTCACTAATAAAACCTTATGTTCCCACAAGAGAGCTCCGGTCTTCCTCTAAGTCTCTTCTTCAGATCCCACGTTTTACACGTAAAAAGTGGGGCGGGCCAACTTTTCCACCTTGGCCCCAACATTTTGGAACTCCCTCCCTGATCATCTTCGTTCTGCTACCCAGTACCTCTCCTTTCGCAAAGATTTAAAAACTTTCCTCTTCAATCAGGCCTTCCCCGCTTAGCTCTTCATCCCTTTCCTTCTTGTTTTCTTTCCCTCAGTTGCCGATCGACCCACTAGCGCCAAGAAACCGCATGGTGTATGCTGCGCTTTATAAATATTTTAAATTAGAAATTAGACAACTCTGCAGTCGCTCTTTTTGTGGAAGGGAGTGTCTTAAAAGGGAACCAGAAGCAACAGCTCTAATCTCCCTTCGTTTCCAGTGGTTCTGCTGCTAGAAAGCCACTCTAAATTGCCGTCCCTCACAATCTTCTTCTGGTTCAAGGGAGGGAATTCTGATTTTATTTGCCCAGTGGGAATTGATCACCATAGACCAATGGGTGCTTCAGCTGATCTGGTATGGCTTACACTTTGAAGTCCTTTCTCTGGAGCATCTACTAGAACCATGAAGTGTTTTACAGAGCATGCCTCAATCTTGAAGGTGGAAATCCTGACCTTATCAGAGAACGGGGTAATCAAAGTGGTACCCCCTGGAGGGGAGAGGTGCAAGGGCCTTTCCTCTACTTCTGATCCCCTAGAAAATAATGGTCCAAGAGCCATTATGAATTTTGTCCTCCTGGACCTGTTCACAATGCTGTCTCTGAATTGGGTCCTGTAGGAATTTAACTCAAAGGACTTCTCCCTCGACCGCTTGCATGCCTGTTTCCACCTCACAGTCCCTTCAGCCTTTAGACATTATCTTTGCCTCACAGTGAGCTCCCTGCACTATTTATTTTCAGTTCTGCATGTTGATCTAATGATGCATGTTTTCACCAAGGTGCTTGCAGGGGCCTCCCGTAGAAGATTGGGTGTTAATGCATTTCCTTACTTGGACAACTTTGATATCATGTACCCTGGCCTTGCTCATCACCTCGGGCTCTATTAATCAGCAGATGTCTCTCCTTACTCCATCTCTGCATCTAGTCTTCATCTGTGTGATCCTGAATACATCCAACATGAGGTATTTTCCTCCTTTTCAGGGAAAGGTGGACATTTAAGATATGGTTACAATGTTTTGGTTGTCTGTGCCCAGGAAGGGCCCGAAAGTTCTCTGCCTCCTAGGCGTGATTGTCTTGTTCATCTTGCTGGTAGCCTAAGCCTGGTGGACAAGGAGGTCCATGCAATGGTGTCTCAGGTGGCAATAATCCCAGCATTCTGTAAGCCTCTCTACTCAGGACGAGATCTTCACCTCTGTCCTTCTGGATCTTGTGTGATGTATGTCCTCATTGTAGGCTTTTCTTTCTGTCCTCTGGATTCAAAGGCCATAGTGGTGATGGATCCCTCCTTGTTGGCCGTGTTGCTCATTTTTGGGGGTGATGATAATGTGTGAACTTTGTTCATTAGCAGAATAATGGATCTACATTGGTGTGCTGGAGCTGTGCATTTGTATTTGTATTTGTATTTGTATTCATATAGCGCAAATCACCAACAGGTCTCTAAGCGCTTTTGGAGGCGAAGCTTGAGGCGAAATGGACGGAACAGGAAATCCCACCCCTGATGGGAGATTTAGCTGGTGGTCAGTGCTTCCTTAAACACTAATGTTTTTAATTGTCAGAGTGTAGTCAGTCCAACATTTAGGGCTTTTTCGGTCTCGCCTAGGCAGCACATGCGCTGTCTCGTCGAGAGATGGTGTATACAGTATAGTGGAGGAAGCTTCACCCACTTTCCTCCTATATTTTTGATTGGCCAAATTTCTAAATGCTGCAATCTGATTGGTTTTCCTCAACTTTCCTTCTGATGGCCATGTCGTCATTTTTCTCCTTCCATAGCTATCGGCCCCTTTACTTTTAAAACTGTTTTGTTCCCCTGCCTCCCCCCGTTCCCTCCCGCAGTCCGTCACTTCTCTGCCCACCACAACTCCCCCACCCATTCCTGTTCCTGCCTTCTTGGACGACCGCAGTTTTATTTACAATGCAATAGGGCTTGGGTAAATACGAGTCCTATTGCATTGGTAAAAAAAAATGTCCCCCTCTGATTGGCTGGCTGCATTCGCACTCTATTTTGCCTGACCTAGACTCTTTCATGTGTGCAACTTTGTTTCCCCCCCCTCTTGCCATAGTTTGTGTTTAATCCCGCCCCCTCCCGTTCTCTGTGTTAATTTTCTTCCCGCTTCCAGGGACTGTAATGAGCTCGGAGAGGCCTCACTCGCTCGCAGTGTCCTCACGGTGCCATCGCCTGCGCATGGAGAGATAGCGCCGGGCAGCCTTCCCAGCACTTTTCAAGCTGTCTGCGAGCAAAAGAGCCAGTGACAAAAGTGTGCCACAGTGGCACTCTGCATTGACCAGGCCAGGCGTTTAACCCTTCAGAAGCCCAGCCAGAGGAGGGGACAGGCTGGTACAGGTACTGCGCACTATATAATTTGTTTATTTTGAAGCTTCCGCTGCAGCGTTATGGTCTTGAAGAGCATTAGTTAGGGTTGGAGCCAGTGGTGGAAGTGGGCGGATCGGCAGGGCACGACGTACTTTTTAAAAAATTAAATAGAATGTGCTATTCTGCCACTTAATGCATTTTCCACATGCTTGCCTCGGTAGCTGTAGGCCTCTGGAGCTGGGCAGAGTCCAAACCGTTTTCTTCTCCTTAGGTGAATTAGTAGTAGGAACGCGTCATTTGGCATTTGCATATTTTTTTAATAGAGGACCTGTCGCAGCCACTGTTTTTGAGCCAAGGCTTCTGAGCTCCTCCCCCTTCACTTTCAGCCCCATCCAAGGTCGGCAATTACGAAAGTTGCAAAGCAAATGCTTTACTCTATATTAAAAAAAAATGTGCACACTCCTCTTTCTTGGGGCTGAGGCTGTTTGTTTTTGCTGTGATTAACTCATGACACGCTGCCAGCAAGCGATGCCGATGCACACCATTTCCTAATCCGCCTGCCTCTGCGTGGGCCCTAGCGGTGTCTTTGTTTCACTGGGCCCGCACTGACCACCAGGAGCTGAGGATCAGTTCTTTATTGCAGCCCCCAACCCTCTGAGTGCACTACGGCACCAAGCGACCCAGTGAGCAAAAAACAGCTTATCGAGTATCCAGGCACTGGCACGCTGAATTCACTGTAATTCTGTTAAGCAGGTAATACACTTCAAAAGTCACAGAGACTCTGGCTCTGGTAAACCGGAGTCTGTACTGCACAAGATAATTGCTTGCTACACAAAGTGTCTGTTTGTATTAATTATCTCTAAAACGTATTAACGCTTGGCCTGTGAGTGCAAACCCCATTGGCCTCTCAGCAATAGTAACAGTGAAGCGGGTGGGAGAGGTTTCGGAGGGGCAGGCTGGCAGAAGGGAAGCCCGCACGAAACAACACTGACCTAAATCCACTCACAGGTGCCTGTCTGCAGCCCCTACCACAGCATCTCCCAGCAAATGACTGTGAACAGTTCTGATAGTGCAGAAAGTGCCATCTTTACAAAAGGCAGCACCACTAGTTCCACTATTGCACAAGGTCATTTTCTGATATGAGACAGTCTGAGAACGCACCCTCATAACAGTGTGTATCAGCCCATTCCTGATTGATCTCAGGCCGTTTGCCCTGCAGAACTTGCTCACTATGAGGTTTAACTTTTTTTCTTGAGTTCTCCACCCCTTTGTACGATTCCGCCCCACGCCATTCCTTTCTGCTGATCAGCTCGGACCAGATTATTGTTATGCGCCCAAACGCCCTGGACGTCTCTATGACGTCTTTTTGTATCCCGAGGAGGAGAGCTCTCTGCCCAATCCCGGCCAAGTCATTCCCCCGAGGTGTATGATCAGAACGTCCGGGTGCCGCCCCGCTTCTTCACGTAGGCCTTTGAGGGTCGCCACCAGCTGCTCCCATCGAATGCCGGACCGGCCGAACCATTGTATGCATGTGTGCCCCAGTCTGTCCCCGAGCTTGCGGCCCGTGCTTTTTCACCAGGCATCCATCTGTCTGATAAATGAGTGTCCCACCACCCATACCAGGTGTGGTCTTTTCCCTGTCGAAGCAATGGAAAAAACGGCCGGTCACTCTCTTGTTCGCCCCGCGTACCCTCCGGTCATAGCAGCTGGGGCCTCACGTCTGTTTTGTATGCGCGTGCGCGCCACCTCCCCACCGCCTGTATTCCTGCCTCGCTCATCCCATGTTGTGCTGCGGTTGTGGCTGCCCCTATCCGGAATGAACGGGACCCAAAGCCCCTCGGGGGCCGGCCCGCCCTGCTTGAGTGCGAGGCGCATCACTGCTGTGAACTGAAACTTGCTCACCTGGGTTCTGTCTTTGTGTTTGAACAGGGGGCCCTCCCCTGCTGTCCGTACTGTCATGAAGGCAAACAGACAGCATACCGCGCAATGTCTCTGGTCTTGGATGCATTTTAACCTGACTATGGTCTCCTTGCCAGCCTGGTCTGTTTTTGACCGCCGTAGCACCATTTCTACTTCTTTTGCCTTGGGCGTTATGTAGCTGGCCTGTAAGCAGTGCTCGGCCTGGCCCTCCCTGGCAGGAGCCACTAGTTCGCTGATGCGGAATGCACCGAAGAAGGCCATGGTAAATGCAGCCCTGAAGAGCAGCAGCTCGTATCTGTCTGTCGCTATGCCCCCCAATGCCCCCAGCAGGGCCCCTAGCTTTTCAAAATCTATTGGACGCCTTGTGTCCACCGTTTTACCTTCCTTCCTTTTCCAGCCCTTCATTGCTGTCTTGATGTAGTGGGATGCAATTGGGTTATGTCCTGTTTCTAACTTTGCGTGGTGAGCCACGGCAGCCAGGTGGGCCTGCGCCCAAGACCTAGATCTCTTGCCCTCGTAAGCCCAGCCAATGAACTGCTCTGCCACCCTGCGTGTGTCTCCCTCGTTAGCCAGGGATTGGATGCCCCCCACTGTCATCACCATCGCTATGTTTTTACTGTACCGTTTCGCCATGGCCAGGGCGAGCGTGTGTACGATCAATTCTGAAAGATCTACCCTGCCAATTCCCCCAGCTGCGTTGAGAAGGGGGTCATATTTGTCTCTGCCCTGGGCACCAGCTCCCTGAATTTGCTCATCTTGGCTCTGGATAGAACATCTGCCATTTCGTTCTCCACCCCTGGCACGTGCCTTGCTCGCAGTTCTATCTTGCCCTCCAGCTGTAAGGTAACCAGACGTCGCACTAGTCTCAGTATTTCTGGGCACCTGGCCGACCATCTGTTAATTGCCTGCACTACGCCCTTGTTGTCAGACCATAGGGTCAACTTCATGTCTCGGAGCTCCTTTTTCCAAATTACCAGCGCCACTATGATCGGGAAGAGTTCCAAAAATGTTATGTTGCCCGTTATGCCTTGCCTATGCCAGCTGCTCGGCCACTGTCCTGCTTTCCACTTGTCCTTCAAGATTACCTCAAACCTTGTGCTCCCTGACGTATCGGTGTATAACTCGATTTGTTTTCTGGTCAGCCAACCTTCCCTCCATATCAGTACCCCATTAAAGTCTGCCAGGAAGGTATCCCACATCAATAGGTCCCTTTTCACTTCCGCCCGAGCCGGACGTGGTGGTGTTTCTGGGTGAAGCCGCGTGTCAGCTGTGTCAATCGCTTAGCAAGCACTTTGCCTGCTGGTATGACCCTGGTTGCGAAATTACATTTTCCTACGAGCTGCTGTATGTCCCTCAGTGTGGCTTTTTCGCGCCCGCATAGGCTCCTGATGTCCTGTCTAAAGTCCTCTACTTTCTCGAAGCGTAGCCTAGATGTCCCGGCGACCGAGTCCAGCTCGATCGCCAGGAATGTGATTTTTGTGGTTGGTCCCTCTGTCTTGTCTTTGGACAGGGAGATCCCTAGCTCACCTGCTAGCTTAATGAATGCCCTCAGGGTGTCCTTGCACTCAGGGGATGCACCTGGGCCGTTAAACAGGAAATCGTCTAGGTAATGCAGTTCCCCCCCGCAGGGTGGCTATCGTGCAGCGCCCATTCAATGAATGTGCTGAATAACTCAAAGTAGGGGCATGACACTGAACATCCCATTGGCATTGCTTTGTTATGATAGTATTGTCCCTCCCACTGGAAGCCTAACAGGTGGAAGCTGTCAGGGTGAACCAGGAGTAGACGGAACGCCAACTCGATGTCTGCCTTCGCCATGAGAGTACCGCTGCCTGTTGCCCCTATCAGGTCTATCACATCATCGATCGTGGAGTAGCTCACCGAGCACACCTCCGACTCGATCCCGTCATTTACTGACATGCCATCTGGGAATGATAAGTGGTGGATCAATCGAAATTGCCCTTGTTCCTTTTTTGGTACCACCCCTAGTGGTGAAATGACCATCTCCTCGCCCTTCATGGCTGGAAGGGGGCCCTCGATCCTGCCTAATTGCCTCTCCTTCTCTATCTTTTTAGTTACTACCCCTGGGTGCTACATTGCTAATTTCAAATTTCTCTTGCAGCTGGAGGGGACCTCTGAAAGGGTTGGAAAAGCCTTTCTCAAATCCATGCTCCAGTATCTCTGCGTCTGTCTTATTATGGTATCTGTTGGCTAGCGTGCGTAGTCTTTGGGTGTTAATGGGGGACCATGCTAGCGGGGCGCTTCCCTGTCTCGCCCTCCCCTCACTGACCCCTCTGCCTGCCTCATTGCTTCTTTTTCTCCCTTTTATCACGCTTCGGGTCGTCTTTACCCCTACAACCTGCAGCAGGGTGCCCCCCGCATGCTGAACATATGTGTTGGAATTTACATGCTGCCTTGTATGTACATTTGTTGGCCTCAAACTTCCAGCATGTTGCTGGTGGCCTGCTGGAGTGTGCTCCCTTCCCTGCGCCAAAGTGTTAGTGCTTTTGAAAAGGCCTTCCTTTCCCCTTCTAAAAGGGCCCTCGAAAGGAGTGCTCGCTCCTCTCCCCTCATGTCCTGACCTCTTTATCCACCATCATCTTATGGATGAACCCGGAGACGTCCTCTTTCCACTCCATTTCTGGGTGTGTTTGCATTTTTAGCCTGAAACCCTTATCGTATTCTAGCCATGCGTCGCCTTGGAACTGCTGCTGTGCGTTGTGTAGGTTTGCTTCGTAAAGCCATAGGTCGGCTGCGCAGCGCAGGAATTTCTCAACTATGATGCATGAATGCGTCTAACCAATTGTCGAAAGTCCGTTTCTTACACTCTCTCCTCCTTTCCCTCTTATCTTCCTCTTTCTTGTCGCATGTCTTCAGATCAAGCCCCTCTGTTTCCAGTAAGGAAAAGATATCTATAAACTCTTTCCTCCAGATTCTCTCCTTTACCGCTAAGGGTATAAGGTTGGCTAGACCTGTGGCCCTGGTGGTCATGGATGCCGGACCCGGCGAGGGACGCGCATAAGCCTCGGGTATTTCTACTGCCACAGGGGGAAGGAATGCTCGTGGGATCGGGGTTCCCCCATGCCACCGTGGGTGACCCTACCTCCCCTTCTGCACTTGCTGCGGCCTGCTCCCCTATCCAGCGCTGCAGCGCCATGCCCGGGTTAAGCAGGTTCCAAGTTAACCCTGTGACCTCCATTCCCTGTGGGTCTGTGGCTCCCTCTTTCTGCAAGGACCCCTACCCTGTGCTCGCTTGCGCCCCGGATGTCACTGCGTTCTGCACCCCCAACCCTTTCAACAAAAGTGGTGCCATAGTCCTGCAACATTCCTGAATGATCGCGCTCATATGCTCACCGTTGGTTGATGTGTCATTGTTCACCCGGTCCGGTCCGGCCGCCGCCGTGCTGGCTGCAGGTGGCTGGTTCTGCTTTTTCGGTGCCTTCGTGGTCTTTGCCACATCTGTGAACTTCGCTGGCGCCCTCCTACTTCTCTTGGCTACCGGTGGTGTGCTTACGTTGCGCTGCTGTCCGCTTGTCCCCTCCCCTGGGTCGTGTTCGATATATTGCTGCAGCCAGTCGTCCCCATGCAACTCCGAGGCTGCCTGTATTCTCCTCAGCAGGTCATTCAGGTCATCCTGACGTTGCTTAGTGCTCCCCTTTTTGGCCATTCCTCCTTAGCGGGGTGCTGCCACTGTTGCTGTGCACCAAACTGCGTGGTCAGGCGGGGTGCTGCCGCCAATGTCCTTGCGCCTGCCTTCAGCTCTCGCTGGCAGGGTGCCGCTGTGTTCTGCACCAAAAAGCCTCCTTGCTTCTGCCTATGCTTGTTGTTTCTTCTGGGGCCTGAGGTTATTCGCCCTCCTCTCCTCTAGAGGGCGCCTGGCATTGCCTCCTCTGCACTCCCCAGACTCGAGGGTGCTATTCCCTACACTTCGGCCTGGAGCGCCTGCGTGGATCGCGGGACACTCCTCTCCTCAGTCCTCGGTGTCCCTGCTCCCTGGCGGCCCTCGTGCCTCACCCGCCAGCCTCCCCGGCTCTTTGGCTGTTCCCTCGCTGGGGCCAGCTGCAACGAGGTGAGTAGGGGCCGCCGCGCTTGCGCTCCAGTCGTGCTTGCCACTGCAAAGGCGCAGCAGTGTAGGCTCCCGCCGGACGTTCGCGCTGCTGCTCCCACCGCAGTCCCGCACTCACCGGGTAGGCTCCGGTCGTGTCGAGTGTCCTTCCCCTATTGTCCCTCACTCGCCGGGTAGACACTGGTTGTGTCGGGTGCTTTCCTTTTTTGTACCACTCTCACCGGGTAGGCTCCGGTTGTGTCGGGTGCTTTCCTTTTTGTCCGGCACTCACCGGGTAGGCTCCGGTTGCGTCTGGTGTCCTTTCTTTGTCCCGCACTCACCGGGTGGGCTCTGGTGGTGTCGGGTGTCCTTTTCCCCGCAGTTCCGCACTCCCCGGGTGGGCTCCGGTGGTGTCAGGCGATCTTGCGGTGCCGATCGCGCCTTCCGCTGCCGCGTGGCCCCGCACAACCCGGGTGCGCTCGGGTGGTGTCGTTGGTAGTCTCAAGGCGCCGTGGGGTAGGCTCCCGCCGGTCGCTTTCTCGGCTGCTGCCGCCGCGTGTTCACTGCCGCCGCGTGGTCCTGCACGCACCGGGTGGGCTCCGGTGGCGTCGCTGGTGGGCTCAAGGCGCCACGGGGTAGGCCCCCGCCGGTTGCTTCCTTCGCTGGTGCCGCTGGCGCTACGCCCGGTCGTGGCTCACGCTCGTTTGGCTGCACGGCGTCGTCGTTTCCCATCACTTCCCCCACAAGATCTTACGCCGTGCTGCTCCCCTGCTCCTTGAAGATAGGAGCATACCTGGGGGAGCAGCGCTTATATGCCCCCCCCCCCGGCTTGCCAACGTGCTTCGCGCCCCACCCCCCCCCCCCTGCCATTGAAGGGTTTGAAACCCGCCTGCACCCCCATTGGCCGAGATGGGGGGACCTTTGGGGGCTTCCCCCTCTCTTTGTTTGGTGAGCCCGTTTTTGCACCAAACTGGGTCCCCCGACCCTTCCTACCTGGGGGCTGGACACCGGGTTATGACGCCGGCTCCTGAGCCTCCTTCGAGGGCCCGCCTCTGCAATAACAGAGCATGATTCACAGCTCCAGGTTTCTGTAAAAATGGCTATAAAAATCCTGTCTCTCAAACTATGTTTATGCTGCAGCTTATTAGCTTCCGTGCAAATCCGAGCTTTTTTTTCAGGCAGTGAATGTCTATGCTGTTACACATGACCATTGAGACTTTATCACCACTGTCAGCTCTAAAACATAAATGGAAGCTGGAACTTTCTGAGTGTTGCCAAATCCTAAAGCTCTTTTCACATGTACGGCGTGGTTTGCTCTAGAGCACTTCTGTTTGCATTCAGAAACTTTTCAGTTTTCCTCCAATGGACTTAGAAACTAGACTGAAACGTTGTCAAATATTGATATATGCCACTGTCCGAGATCAAACTATTTCCAAATTATTTTATGTAGAGAAAAATGCGTGCCTTCCCCACAGCTGAATGTTTATATGGGTCCTTGCCACAAGCGTTGAATTATTCAGAGAGCCTCCCAGGAACAAGGAAGGGACAGGGGTAAATAAAAGGCTCAATCAATCAGAGGAAGCTGTCTGCTCTGATGACAGAGGGAGTTGCCTGCTCTGATGAAGTACTGCGCCTGCTGCTGCCAGGCAATGCACTGCAGTTGGCTGTGGCCAAAGCCCAAGTTTTCTTCAACTTTCAACTGCAAGTGAAAGGCACAATGCTGTGCTGATAATTTTCAAAATGATGACAAATGCAGCCTTGATCTCTTCACATTAATTTTAGGTTGTGTGTCCTAAATGTTTAGGTGGAGACTTGTCCCTGATTTTGTACTTTGAACGCGCCATATTACTATAGTAAAGTATTGAATGCAGACAAAAGCTTTTCTTGTTTAATATTATATTGTATCTGGATATCATCCCTATGTAGAAGGTGCAGCATTTAGTGAAATATCTTAAAGTATATCTATATGGCGTCTAACCACTGTTCAGCGGCCGCCAATCAAATTAACATGAATGTTCCTTTAAACTTCCAGTGCTACTCAATAGAGAACTGCAGTGACAGGATGGGAATTGGTCCTAATGTGCCACCCGTAGAAATGGTTTGTAAAGTTACTATTCAGTAGCATTTAAACACAGAAGATGGAGGCTGCCAAATCGTACCACAGTTGTCTTGTGGTTGCATCTATCCTGCTTTGATGTTATCTCATTTCAATAATTCCTTTTTTTGTTTAAATACAACAATCAATTAACTCTGTATTTCCACATTTTTGAGAGCAGGCCCTTTATGTCTCTTTTTGATTAGTCTATCTTTATTGTGCCATTTCCATTCCCCCTACATTTTCTTTTCATCCCAGTTGTCCCCTTAGCTTAGATTCGTTCCATTTTCCTCCTTTCTCTAGCATCCTTTCTGTTTCCATTTTCTTTCCTCTTTCACTCTTTTGGTAGGAAAACAAATTGCCATTTACAAAGCCAATACCTCTAACTCTCCCAAATGCAAGACCAATTTGCACTGCAAAAGCTTGTTTTATTCTTTTATCTGTATAGTGCAGTTCTTCTCTGATAAAGTTACCTGTGTCTATTAACTCAGGAGATCGGGTGAGATAGTCTGGACCATGTGCTGAAAGGCCATGTGCTTGTAGCAGTGGATTCTAAAACAATAGATTTGTCCGGAGGCAGCCAATGCATGGAATGTCAGGCAGACACCTTGTGTCACTCGTCTCTGAAAGATCACAGATGGGAACTCTACCCATGTTATGCATGTGGTCTATTCCCATCTGGGGTTTCCTACATAAATATCTTTTCCACTGTGTAAAATAGGAACCGTACTTGTCTGTGCTCATAAGGCCTAGTTTGTGTTTCCTCATAGTCCGCTTATCTCAAGGTTGTTCACAGAATGTGTGCGAGATTGGCACCGAGCTGATACTCATCACCCTTGACTTTACAAGGAGGATTTAATATGTCAATCTATTGGAGCTCAGTGTTCAACCTTCTTTCCCAAACGGGGCAGATCTGCTTTGGCAACAGGTTGGTCTTGTCCTCCACCCCTTTAATTTGATGCTTCATCTCCACCTTTGGAGATTCAACAATTCCAATGAAAGATTTCTAACGTATCCATCTTACAGAATTTACCTTGAATTATGAATACCCCTTCTAGGGTTTACACTGGTACAGGAAAGTTTTTTTCTAGCAATGGCTCCACAGCGATGCCAGGTCGTGCTATGTAATTTAGGCCATGACTCCGATTACAGACGTGACGCCACCAGGGTATGTTAGACAGCAGTGACACACTGACATCAGTTCCTGTTTTTGTGCATTTTATCAATGTAGTCTGGAGCGCATATGGTGTCTTACCATTACATTCTCAGCTTTTGATAGCAACTCTGGTAGTTCCGACCCTGAAGCCTCCAAATGCCAAGCCTTCTTAGGCTTCAGGCTTGGCTCCTAAGGTGGAGTCAAAATCTGCCAAAAAACTGTCCTCTGTGCCTCCATCAGCACTGATCACAACGTCGGTAGTGATGCCTCAGATTGGGCCCGTACCTACATCTGCCATAGAGTCAGTAGGAGAAAGTATCATCCCTTGGGGCTAGAGAACTGGTCAGGATTAACTTCATCGATGAACCACTATTTGAACCTCTTCCTAATGCCCAAAAGGTTCACCTGTTTTGATTTGATTTTTGTTTCACTTTCAGTTGTCTTGTTGGCCTTCGTTTGGATTTACAAAATACCAGTGGCCTAGATACTTTTCCAGAAGTTGATATACCTACCGCTCTGGCCCTCTGTCGAAAGCAGTCTCCTCTCTCACGATATTTGTTTGGAAGGTGGCAAAAGCCTTGGAATTGGCTATCACTTTTGTGGAAGTCAAGTAAATCATTCTGTCAGAAATGTTGCATGCTTCCACAGTTTCTGTGGAGCTGTTATGTTTTTTTTTAAATTAAGCTCTCCAAGACCCCTTGATGGAGGCATGAACCCTTTTTGGGCCAGTAACTATCACGATAGACAATTCACCCAGCTCACATTTTGTCCTCCCACCCCTCACTAGAACGTTGTGATTCAGATGTTGTCCTCAAAGCTGAACTCAAACACTTATCCTATATTTCCTGTGGACATAGTCCAAGATACCTGACATTTTTTGGGTCGCAAAGTTTTTGTCTTTGGAAGAGTGGCAGTACACACAGCTAATGCCACCTGCCATTTCAGCTGCTATGTCCATGCTTTATGCAAACTAGCAAAACTCACGGTCATCAGCCAGTAAGAGAAGATGAAGAAGCTCTTCTTGGACCTGGTGCGTGATAGACTGAATGCATTAAAACAAATAATGAACTATGACTTTGCGAACAACGTAGCCCAGTCTATGAGTGCATCCATCAGTCAGTGGATGGATTCCACTGGCTATTTAGGGGATTTTCATATTACGCTTATGAACATGCCCTTTTACAGCGAATAACATATGTAGAGAAAGCAGCTTGTTCACTGGAATGCTTTAAGAACAGCAGAGAAAGATCCCAAGTCCTTGTCCTGGTCGCAGCTGCACAGCAATTCCACTAACAATATTGTAAGTTCCAGGATTACTCTAGGGCTGTGCAGACCAAGCAGTGGCAACCTTCTCAGACTCTTCAAATGCCATGGTAATTGCATCACTTCTTTTGCTCTATGGTGGTTTTAGAAAGCATCAGCTGCAGCAAATTCTGTTCAAACCATCTTCTGCTGGCCCCTGCCTCCTCTAAACTCCTTTGACTATCCCCACCCTACACTTCCCACCTAATGGATCCCTGTGGAGGCCTTTATGTTTTGCTGGTCTTGGGCCTGCTGTGCTTGTTTCTTCTGCTCCAGCTCATAACTAGCACTGCAGAATACTCAGGAGGTTCTGTCGCAGCTGATTCAGATAGTTACAGATTGGCCGAGGTGGATTTGGTATGCCGAACAGTAGGCACGCTTCTTTTGGCCACCTCTTCCCTACCGCACAGATAAGTAGATCGGTCTTGTACTTCACCTCAATTCCAAGACGTTAGGACTGCACAAGAGGAGATTTAGTGGTATCAGCTAAAATCCTTTTGTCCTCCGGAAGAGGTTGCAGACATCGTCCTGGTGGCCTGTGAGACTGCCACCAAATCCATCTAAGTAGGCCACTCTAACAAGTTTGTGTAGTGCTGTGAGTAGGAATGCATCAATACTTTTAACTCTCACCTTTCTGATGTCTTGAGGATTCCATTGCCCCTTTCACAGCAGGGTCTGTCCGTGATTGTGATTAAAGGCTACCTAGCAGCTCTGTCTCAGTTTATTTGCCTTCCCGATCAACCTTCCCTTCTTAAGTCGCCGCTAGTGGTGTGTTTTAAGAAACAGTTGATATACTTGTTACCTCCCACTCAGTTTTTTTGTGCCTCAATGGGATTTGAAGTTTGTTTTGACCTTCTTAATGGCCTCTTTTCGAGCCCATACACAGCTGCCTGGTGTGCTTCATTTGTTGCTATTGTGGCCGTCTCTGTTCTACCCCTAATGCCTCGATAAGGAGCAGAAACCTTTATAGGAACTGATTTCAATGCAGAGATTGGCACCGAATAACATACCCCAATGATGATCCACAAGAAACTGGCAACCTATTCTGTCTATGCTGGGTGCTGGTAAAACTTTGTCCATTGGTGTGAGCCGGCAGGTTTAGATCCTTTTGAAGCTTGCCTGTCGGATGTTATGCATTTTGCGCTCTATCAGCAGGGGTTCACAGTATCTACATTGAAAGAGTACTTGCTGCAGTGTCTGTCTCTTTGTGCCTTCATTGTTTTAATAACCCATCGCGGATCGATTCTTAAGAGCTCTGTGATAAATGTTTCTATCCATGCCGGCGGTTATTCCACTATTGGACTTAATTTTGGTTCTGATCTGGCTCGTGGCATTGCCGTCTGAACCTATGCACACCTTTTCTCTTTGTCTTAAGACTTTATAGACTACCTTTTTAGTGGTCAATACTTTGACCCATAGGAGCTGGGTGTTTCAGCCTTTAATGATCTAGTAACTGTTTGTAGTGTTTTATCTAGACATGTTGATCCTGCGTACTTGCCCCCCCTTTTTTACAAACGTGCTGTCTACCTTCTATATAAATTATTATTTCTCCCTCCTCACATTTCCAAGAATGAGGGCAGTTAGACACCCTGTCTCTAAAAGTACTGTTTCAAATTATGTCTCTCATACAAGGCCAAGATGAGTTGGTGACAAGCTTTTTGTTGGCTTTGTCTCCTTGGGTCATGTTTTGCATTAAGATCTGTTGTGCCTAGAGAATGAAGGACCAACTGGTTAGCATCGTGTTCATTCCACGTGAGCCACAGAGACTTCCACTGCCCAGGCCAGCGTTTCCCAGTGATTGATATTTACCAGATTGCCACATGGCCTCTGATGCACACCTTTGCCTGGAACTATTTTGTCTCCTCAAGTGAGGAGAGATAGCTGATTCGCTAGTGCTTTTCTGCATGACTGTATGGTTTAATCAGCACTACTCAGTCATGCCTCCATATGTGTACTGCTTCGATTCAGTTCATAAGGTGAATTTGCAGAAAAAAGTATCCATCAGAATAATAAGTTACTTACCTTTTGGTAACACGATTTCTAGTGGTTGCTCATTCTTCCCACGGGTTCCTCGCTACACTCACTATTCCTCTTCTGAGGTTGCGTCAGTCTTAATTCTTAATAGGCTTCCATAGAATCTAACCTTTTCTCTTTCTGATGTAAAGTTGTGTGCTGTCGTTCAGCTTGTTTAGTTCCTCTCCGTAACCTTTCCTGGATGCCTGAAAAAGCAACAGAATGGACCCCAGTGCGCTTGTCGTTGCCATGAATAGACTGGTAGTGTAACTTCTAGGGTCGACAAAGCCATGTTTGGCATTGTGTGGCACTGCCTGGGGGTGCAGAACTATTGCTAGGAGTAAACGTTTTTGGATCTAAGTTTATGCCTCTGGCTATTCATAAGATAAGAAACGTTGGTAAGATATTGTATCCACCAGAAATAGTGTATGGAATGGAAGTTGGGTGCATGGAATAATAAGTCTGATACTGGAATCCATGCAGGCTTATTATTATGAGATGTTTGATACCAAACATCCCAGGATTCAGTAAAGCCATTATGGTGCTAGGAAACTCGTAATGACCAGTATCTAGAATATGGCTTTACTAGTCACTTATAATATCTAAGAATGGCCTTCGATATTAAAGAGTCCTGTCTGCTCAAAGCAGATAGGTCCTCACATGAGGCATCGGGCACCCTGCCTTAAGGGTGACTTGCCTAGTCCTCATGCAGTGTTGGGCAGGCATTGCACACAGGGATTTGTGCCATGTCGACTCTTCATTTTTAGCTGCACTACAACATGCAGGCTACAAAGGCAGTGGTGCCTGTTTGTGGTGAGAGGTCTCTGAGGGTGGCATAATACATGCTGCAGCCCTCAGAGGCCTTTCCCTAGCTACCATAGGTACCACTTACAAGGGACTTTGCAGGTAGGCCAGAGTTGTGCCAATTGTGCAAACAATAGTACAGGTTAGGAAAAGAACATATGCCCTGGGAACCTGATTGGCAGGGACCCAGGGCACAGTCAGTGAAATTGATCAAGTAGCTGGCAAAAAGTTAGGAGGCAACCATGCAGAAACGGCACTTTCCTACACATGGTGATTCATTATCCAGGGACGTGATGTACCGGACAATCATTACTTGCCTTCCGTTAGGCTTTTAGCCATAAAAAATAACATTCTAACCATCCCTGATTATAAAACTTTGGTTGCCCTTGGTACTCAAATTTGGTAGTGAGCCTGTCTCAAACTTCTCATCAAAAGATAAAGGAGCAAAGGCATTGGGATAACTAAAGGTCAGGTGTACTATTACATCGCATGTGGTAATCTCAATTTGCAACCAGTATTTTTCCTACCTGTGTGGATCCAAACTTTGTAAAAATTCCAAATCTGAATGATTCACAATTAATATTAATGAGGTAAGTCACAAATAGTAACTCACTTCGATTGGACACAATCACATGGATAGTGATCTGCAAGGGCAGCAGACTACCATGTCTCTGCTAGCTTTTGAAATGAAGATTATTGTTAATTTATTTTTTTAAATCAGCCCATTTTCCCTAAAATAAACGGGGCTGAACTCATATCAACTGGGCATTTGAAAGGACACTCCCAATATGCCCTTCCAAGTACTGAATCGATATGGAGTTCAAACCCATTTTAGGAACTGTTAAAATATTACTGTTTCTTAAAATGAGTTTCGTAAAAGCAAAAAAAAAAAAACTGCGGGCGTACACAGCTATTTGGACTGTTGCAACCATAAAAACGTGTATACAACTTGCTTCCTATCTGCACAAGAGCAGACCGTTTGGTGAAGCTGAAGAACCAAAACTACTTGTTCCCAGTATCTTGGCGTTCCCACTACATTTACATGAGCGAAGAAAATGACTGGGATCAGACATCAAAGACATAATATCCAATGAGCATGTGTATGGTTTCAATCCAGTTTTATTATCACACACTTCTACAAACTTTTTAAAATCTTCTAATCTTGTAAAGATAATCAAAGACAGAAAATGAATGTCTAAGATTACACAACTTTGTCCCATTCAGAGACCAGGCTTAAAAACATTCCCACTGGTTTCACAGATTCCGAAATGCCCACTAGATCACTGATGCATGGGTGGTTCTGATACTGAGATTCAATGAAGGCTGTTCCCAGAGGCATGACATTGTTTGGGGAACAAAGCCAAGATTTTAAGGTAGCGTTTATCATCAGTATATTTTGTTAAGGTGGTAAAGGTTAGGATAAATGTTTAAAAAAAAAACGTTCTAGACCCTTCTCTCTTCCATCCCTTCACTATACTTTTCAATCTAAATAGCAGACTAACAGGCCCACCGCTCAAATTAATTTCATATTTCCCAGACTACTTCACCACCAATTCTTTTTTTTGGTCCGAAACCTCATCAGGGGTAGCAAGCGCTATATAAATGCAAACCTTTTCCCTCTTCAATCCCTCCACTATTCTTCTCAATCTAAATAACAGACAAACATATCCACCACTCAAATTAATTTCATATTCCACTATACTAATTCACATATAATCCTTTATGGGTTGCGAAGTAGCATGCTGCTCACTGAAAAACTGCTTTGGCGCCTCGCCAGTGGTAGTAAGGACTATATACATGCAAAGACTATACAATACAATTCTTCCTGCACATTTCACATCTTTGGGGCCGATTATGATCTCGTTAGATAAGCATTCCCACCGAATTGGGTTGGGAATGCTTTCCGTACGAATCACACTCCTGGAGTCCCACCGACTGAGTACGATGTGTCCATATGTTTGTGGACTCAGTTTGGTCGGACTCCCATTGAATTCAATGGGAGCCTATGTACCCAACGTGAACACAGGCTCCCATTGAAAAAAGGGGTAGGTGGGGAAAATCGGGCACCCTGTGGCCAGCACCCCATTTTGCCCGCCACACTGCGCATGCATGGAAAGGGCGGACCCATGGGTACCTCCCCAGCGAACAAATCTGAGGGCCCCCGGGTAAAGGGGGGCCTGCTACGTTCGCCCGAATTCCGATTCCCATAGCTGTTTCATCTCAGCTAAACAGAGTCGGTACAGCTGTCAAAATTGGTCATCGTACTTGCTCGGTCGGAAGACGTCCCCATTGAGCTGCACGATTCAGTTCAGAACGACTCGAATTGACTGATTCGGGTTCGGTACCGATTTGGTCAGTGTGGACGGCTTCCTCGCATCGTACTTGGTCGTTCGGAAAGGGGGACGATTTGTTCGAAAATATAGGCTGCGAATCGGATTTTCGTTTTCTGAATCTCGTTTGGCGCCTTGTATTCGGCCCCTTTGTATGCATCTTGCTGTTTCCTGTGGTATGTGTGCATTTGAGATAGAGGGCAGAACTTCTGCCCATGTTGTACGAGTTTTGTGTCTAAGAAAAGCGTATATTGTTCCCTCCTGTTCTACTTTGTTGCATGAGTGATGCCAGCACAGATAGTGGCCATGTTTCCATGTACTGTTCAGTAGAATATGTGTTGCTGCACATATTGGGTTTATTAATGTAATGGTGGATGCTTGTACTACTGCTATTCATGCAGTCTGTGCAGTGCCAGGTCAAAGTTTTGGCACAGCATGAACATGTCTAGGGCTCCTGAGGATTACTACATACCTACAATGTTGTGTCCCAGTGTGCGTCTTACTCCACCTCTAGCTGTATCCGCTCTTTCTCTGAAAATTGTAAAGGAATGCGGCATATTTGGAGAAGTAATCAGCCTGCAATCACTTCTTGATTTGCTGCTTTTAAATGGTGATAGTCTCTTTCCACTCAGACACTTCAATGATTTTGGGCATTATCAAGATGGCTGTTTATTTATATTCATTTGTTAAGTGGTCAAACTACCTTAATGCTCCTTCGCAGCTCCATGGGAAGGGGTGGTGGGTATGACCGAGTCAGAGAAGACTGTAAATGCTTTACCTGCTAAGTGAGTCAACAAGCAAGGTTTAAGCGGATGGTCTGATGTCATATGAAATGGTTCAAGGGCTAAATAGTATCAATGCGAGTCCTAAAGGACGCACCTTTAATTTTGAAGAGATCTATCCCCAAAATTTTTGTATTCAGGCTATCCGATGGCCCTTTAATTTTGGAAAGCCTAGTTGCTAAGTGTGTTTCAGCACTGGAAAGCATGCCTGTAGTGTCCAGATGTGAGTTAATGCATTGTTTTGTTAGTGAAGAAGAACATTCTGAAGAGGATGCCATGTTTTAATTTGTGTGAGAACGGTGCCTTCAGACCAGAGATGAAGTGGTCTGAGTGCTTTATGCCAAAGCTGATGTGACAAAACAGCTGTATTAAAGTGTGTGAGAGGCATGAATTCACGGTTTCTAAGTTGATTGATAGAAGGTTTATTAGATGGGTAAGTACAGGTACGTGCAGGGAGCCCAACAAGAGCAGATGTCAACAACTACTCAGCCCAGAGTCCCAAGCACCGTATTGTTCAATAACATAATCGGGAAAACTTAGTCAGGGCACCACACGCCTCCCCTCTGTACGGGGAAGTAAATGAACAAGTACATTGAACAATGCGCCAGGTTGAATTCAATTGAGACATGAATGCAAGAATACATTTCACACAAATTAAGAACAGAATTTACTATTTAAACTCACGCGGTCACAAAGGCTGAGACAAAAAATCTCACAATGATTCCCCAGCACCACACCAATTACAAAAGAACACAGTAGCCCCAACGTTGAGCCATGCAGCACTTCTCGTTTCACACAGACACACACCCTGAAAAACTATCACTCTTTAAATACGTAACACCCGACCAAGCCACATATTCAAGTAAAAAAAAAGGACGGAAAAACTAAACCAAATGCTCATCCTCAAACTTCACCATTCCACAACTACACATCCGCACAGTACATTTATCCATCCTCTCCCAAGCATGAACCTGGTGCCTCTTGCTGACTCCACAACCACGCAGAACAATTGCCTACGCTGTGCCAGACATGAATCATACATCTACACACATGCACTTAAGCATGGCTACAATTGCTGAATTGACCCGCCTGTATACCCACACCAGACATTTGATCACAAGTAAGCTCTTTTAAAAGATCACTGTAAAACTCTGCAAATAGGGTGTGTCTTAACCAGTGCAAGATACCAAAAGACAGGAATTCGTTCAACCCATGCAAACAAACATAAATCTCCAACCAAGGCAAGCGAACCAAGTTAAAGGTACCTTTCAATCTGTGTAAGAAAGGGAACAGCGTTTCTTTCAGCCTCTACAAATGAGCATCAGTCCAGGTATCTGTCAATTTATAGAATCAAAAACATGACACGTGTACCTTAGCCCATGCAAGTCAGCTAGAACCGGGTGTCTATCAGAACGTACAAGCGAACACTGAACAGAGTATCTTTCAGTCCAGACAAGCAGTGAGGAACCTGGTGTCTTTCAGCCCATGCTCAAACACCCAGGGTATCCTGGATACTTCACAATAATAGTGCATGGTGCCTTTCAACCTGAGACATCCCTACCATGGTACAAGATGTCTTTCCAGAGTTTCTAAGTACGCACAGATCTCCACTCATTTAGCAAAAAATATCTTCAATGAAAACACCAGCATCCGATCTAATGCCTAAGACACTAAGCGATTGAAACACCACATTGTGTACTTTGAAACTCTCTGTTGAAACATCCCCTCCCCAAGATTTGAGAATATCACTGAAAAAAATAACAGAAACAAATCTGCATGTCAGCGCTCCCCAACTCTATGATATGTTTTCGATAAACTATTAGTCATAGAAAAACTAGTAAGCATTCTTTAGACAATAACATGACCGACCTGCGCCTGACCCAAGACCACCTCTCCTTCAGGAAGAAGCTGAAGACCTGGCTGTTCGAGCAGTAGCGGCACCCCCCCCCCCACCCCCAGCGCCTTGAGACCCTACGGGTATGTAGTGCGCTTTATAAATGTCATTGATTGATTGATTATAAACATCGGTCTTCAGATTGTGGAGTACGCACATATTTTGAGAACGCATTTTTGTTTCAAGCAAGCAGTCCATTATCATTGACAAAATATATTTATGTGTGTCAAGCACATTGAAAACTCCGAAAGCTATACCCTGCGAAAACTAGATTGACTTTCAACGTCTTTCGACAAAACGAAGGTGTCCAAAATAACGCTCTATGCTGTTCCTTCCTCTCACTAAGACCAGGGTCTTTGAATGACCCAGAAAGTGTGCAAGTTGTTTGTTTTTTAAACACAAACTCCGACAATTAGGCAGTCTCTATTGTGTCTTATGTCATGTGGCACCTAAAATGATAGCAACATTTGTCTAGAACTTTCCTCCCCGAACGTGCGCCACAATAGAGGGACTGGGACACGTGTATGACGGGTGGTCAGGGCACAAGTCCTGAAAAAAAAATAAGTGGGGGGATGCTGACGGCACAACAGGAAGTGACGTCACGAAAGGTGGCTTGCACCATCAGACTCATTGCCTCCCCTTGCTCACCCCTCAGATGCGATGGCATCAGAGAAGACAGCGCGTGAACAGCATTCTGAATGAGCTGTGATCTCGCCCCAGAGAGGCCAAAGAGTGAATGTGTGGCTCCATTTGCTACAGTAATCTAGCTCCTGGTAAAATAAGTGGGGGGACACCGTCCACCTGCGTGGTAACCCGACTCGAGCCCTACGGGTGGTTAAAGTCAAAACAGTGCGGTGCTATGGTAACATCTTCCAGTTGCTCACTCTTCACTCTGGAATGCAAATGTACGTCAGGAGCTTAAAATGTCACAGCAAGGTAGGATAGTCTTGTGAGAAGCTGCGCACAAAGCACATATTTTAATGGCGACTCTCTTCAACTGCTGTGGAACAAACGTGGGTACAGTAGCCACATATCTAGTTGACCAGAATTAACTTGTCAATACTCCAAAGGTGCCCAAACACAAAAAATACATATTAGGATCCTCACAAATGTCCTTTTACGAGTCAAAAGAATTTTACAGCTTGTAAAAGAGATTTTGTGCATGATGATAAGAACTTTTATGGTCACAAACTCTGTGATTTTGCAACATGAGGGCCTTGGAGCTAAAGCTAGCTTAGATGCAAGAACATACTTATAGGCAGGCATGGGCAAAAATGTTATTATGCGAGAAAAAATTTGGTTGTTCCACATTACTCTTGGAATGCAAAATTACGAATATCACACCGTGTTGCGTAATTAAGAGTAATTTGGAGCTAAAATCCTACTGCAGGAGCACCATAACATCAAATTTAGTGAGCGGCAGCTGATGTTTATCTTCTGTTGCATTTATTGTTTTTTGTTGGCACTAAATGCGTCCGTGGGTCCATTTTGGATGCAAAATTGCATTTTGCGCTTACAGAATAGCTCTAAGTGCTGGATTACACTCCTCGCAGAAGTTTGCTGTAATACTGTATAATTATGCTACAGAAAATTACACAAGTTACACCCACCCCTATTTATAGATCTGAAGTTCCAAATGTTTGACTGTTTCCAAGGTATTTTGACAGACAAGGCACAGAATGCTCCTACATTACAACATTGGCAAAAATAGCTTGGGAGGCCATTTATGGAGCTGTCACATGCTCCCCAGGTGCTCTTACTCCTATAAATTTACCTGTAGAGGTGACACATGATAACGATGATTAGAATCTTTGCAAGACTATTTAAAGCTGTTTACACTTCTACAGCTATGTATTCGATCTTATTCACAAAGCCATGAAAATGTATCAGAGCCAGATATAGGATTCCCAAAAGGCTCCGTGTTATCGGAACATCTCTTTTTCTGAAGCAAATCAGGGCATTCTGGAATTATTAATCCTGTTTCAATGGAATTTAATAAATTCACCTGAAAAGAATGATTTTTAAAAGTAAAGGCCAGGACTGGAAATGTATCCCATTGACATAGTGCCATTTGATATTTAGGGTGATCTTATTAAAATTGAAGCAATTGCATAGAGCGCCTTATGAAGTCACCAACATAATATAATTGAGACACTTCATTACAATGTTATGTTATGTTATGTTAGGAGGTTCTTTTAGAGCGCACTGTCACCGTGGGTGTCCTGGCGCTGATCACGTGACTGAAGGAAAAAAAGTATGGGCCTGATTTGGAGTTTGGGGATGAAGATTCACTCGATCAGGATGGCAGAGGGCAGTCCCTCTGTCATTCCGAGGAACCGAAGTCTGGCAAATTTAGAATTATTCGCTGTCCATGTGGAAAACTCTCTACATTGACAAGAACTGCTGTCATGATGGCTCCTGCCTCTGCAGAAAACATTTGACAGACAATACTGTTACGTGATAAACAAAGGGAGAGTGAGGGTTTTTAGGGGTTCAACTCCTTAGTCCCCTGAAATCAATTCAACAACAACAAATGGAAGGCGTGTCCCCAGGATCCAGGGTCCTAGCACGGAGAACGAGAATTGTGAACAGAAAATATTCTTTCTTTTTTGTATACCCCTCACTCGCCGACCTGGTCGGTAACATGCTTCATGATCGGGGTCCACCCGAGTGACCGAGTGCCACTCAGGTGTTCTTCGACACCTGCAACTGCAGCGGAGCTGGTTTTTTTGTGTGAATGAGTGAAGTGGTGAAATTAAAAAGTGTACTACATGTGCTCCCTTTAACCTGTAAAATGGAGTCAGTATGACACTAATAAAAGCAAGTGGGATACTACTATTGCTGTAAATTTGACCAAGGAGTATCAGTCTTTACGTGAATAAAATGATCAGCATGTTTCACCGTGTATGAATTATCGGTTTTCGTCAGGACCAAAGGAAATGGGCCGGGAGGTCTGCACACGCTAAGGCCATGCCCCTTTCACAAACATTTTTCCTTTCAACCGTTGAAAGGAAAAATGTTTGTGAAAGGGGCATGGCCAAAGAAGCATAACAAGGAGTCCTTTCCAAGAGGCGTGGCCTATATAATTAAGGTTGTTGCTTTAAACACATTGTGTTTAAAGGTTGTTGCTTTAAACACAATGTAAACTAAAACGTTGTTGATACTGCGAGCTACCAGAAAAATGTTTGAGGGTTTCTGCTTAGAAAGAAAAAAAAAAGCAGGAACTATTGGTTTTGCCAGTGCTTGTTAGCACTATCAAATACATAACAACAATGGGTTTGTTGTGCATAACTGGAACTTTAAATGTTTAAATTCTGAAAATATGAATCTGACAAAGTTTACTATTGTCTGTGAAAGGGGTAGTCTTCGGACTGTCACTCTTGTTTTCTCTGACTAACTGCACCTAAAGTTTTTTTTAGAAATTAGAAAATAATGTTTAATTATGTGTGTTTTAGATAGCATAACTAGCCCGCAAATTTAATTTACTGGCGCTACGCCTGTGTTAGAGTAGATGTATTAATGAGAAAATGTTGTTTTATTACAGGTATTTAGTTTAGTATAACTAGCCCGCAAAACTAATTTACTGAGCTTGTGGCTGGTTGTACTGACAGCACAGCAGATACATGGCTTTTAAAAGTTGCACTGCGTGCATGTTTCTTCCCCTTTTTTCTGTGTTCCTTTTCATTATATAGACAAAATGAGTTCCGTTCTCTGGTGTTTATTTGCACTGCATCAACTGATGTGCTTCGGAGGAAGCGAACCGGAAATGTTCTCTGTGTATTTCAAAAATCAAGGTTGTTGCTGTCTCTGCAGCCACGACTGATTTGTCTATTTTTTGTAATGGGTTAAGTCATTCACCTTGAATTTGGGTAAAAGGGATCACTATTTATTATTAGTTTGTGTGGTCCCTAAAGTAACCTTTTTTATGTAGCACAATTTGCGCAATGTTGATTGGTTTGTGTCATGTAACTTTATTAGTTCAGCCCTATGAGGCCACATCACACAAGGTTACACAAAACTGTGCCGCGTGCCTACTTTACAACATTCCCCGCTGGCAGTCAGCCAAGCAGGCCCTAAAGGACCTTCACTGGCTTCCAGTCGCCGCTAGAACTCAGTTCAAGGCCATGTGCATTGTGCACAAATCCCTCCATCGAACGGGCCCTCCCATCCTATTCCCCTTAGTTTCACCCTATGTTCCTTCTAGAGCCCTTCGCTCCGGTTCACTGCATCTGGCGACTACAATAAAAATCAACAAAGCCAGATGGGGTGGCCGCTCCTTTTCCCATACTGCTGCCAAACTCTGGAACTCCCTCCCCCTCGCCCTCAGAGGGAACCCAAACAGGATGGCTTTCAGGAAAGCGCTGAAAACATATCTGTACACAAATACCTGTTAACCTGTGAGTAACCCATTTAAGCAATCATTATAAGCGCTGCGAGGCCTCCGGGTAGTTTGGCGCTATATAAATATAATTTTTCATTTCATCACGTTATGTCGAGTGCAAGAAAGACTCTCTGCGCCTTTGCTACTATAAAATGTGCCTTTTCTGGGATGAGTACCAAAACTTTGTCCCTATTCTTCAGAGGCAGACTTCATGTCAAATCTCTTGCTGACTTTGTACTTTGCTATTTCATAGACCGCTTGCTCATTGTGAATTATTGTTTTACCTGATTAACTATCTTTTTGTTTTCTATAATGATGCTTGAATTTTGAATAAACCCAAATGGTTTTGAAATTGAGTATTTCCTTGCAAAGGTTTTTTCTTCATTTGTCTTTGGGCCTTCGTACTTTGGGACCCACATGGCCCGATCCTGTATATCGTCCCTTTTTGAAATTTTTTGGTGCATAGTGCAGACAGAACTTTGGTGGAGAATTTGGGAAGTTGGGGAGAACTGGAGCAAAATTAGTACAAAATTTAGTTCAAAATTTAGCTGAAAATTTGTAATCCAAAATTGTCAGAGTTTGGGAACTCTTAAATCACATATAGAAATGCAGGTACACCAGTAGGACCTGACCTGTAGAGGGTGTTTGGAGTTGTGTTATGTAAGTAAGTGTTATGTAAGTATCAATAGTGCTGGTACTGCTGCAAGCAGACAGATACGCGGGAGCACTTATTGGTATTTTCTGTGATAAAGACTATGTCGTGGGAAGGAAGTGGAGTGTAGGTGTTAAGCAGGTTTTAAAAATACATAACTAGTATGTCACCATACTTTATTCCTGCCTATAGTCACTACGATTAAAATCAGGAAAATAGTGTGGAAAAATAGGTTTTAATTGTCCCTATTGCCTCTTCGTCAGGACTCCACCTCCCTCCCACACCATCATTTTTGTCATAGAAAATACCAATAAGTGCTCCCCTGTATCTGTCTGGTTGCAGCACGCCCGATCCATAGCGGATCGTAAGAACCCCAATGATGAAGCATGACACCAAGGGGCAACCCTGGTGGATGACGGTTTTTAAGAAAAACAGAGTTTTCCTCTCATTACTTTCACTATGGAGAGTTTCTTTATCTCTAGTTTTTCTCCTTGCTGGGTTCCTTTTTCGTTCATTAAGTATCATTGAGGAGGGTGAACCCAGTTTTTCCTCTTCCTCCCCCTTTTTTGGATTGTGTTGCGTGGTGAGTGGTCATGTGCAGATTGTGACAGTGTATTTGTGTTGTCTAGTGACGTGATTTGCAGTGAGTTCATAGTTTTGTGGCACGCGCATATTGTAAGAGTGTTCTATTAATAGTGTTTTGTGTTTTTCTTGTGCATTCATCAAACAATTGCATTGTATTTTAACGTTTTGAGCAGATTGCTGGTGTTTTAAATCGTGCTTTTAATGAACAAATATTGTGTTTTTATGTGATTTATGTATATAGGTCTTTTGACCTTGCAAGAGGTTTGTTTTGCCAGGTCGAAATGTCAGGTTAAAACTGCACACACAGGCTACAATGGCAGGCTTGAGATCAGTTTAATGGGGTACTTAAGAGGTTGGTACAATCTGTGCTTCAGGCTCTCCAGTAGCATTTAATTTAAAGGCCCTGGGTACATGCAGTACCACTTTACTAGGGACTTACAAGAAAATGAAATATGCCAATTGGGTGTAAGCCAATTTCATCATGTTTAAAGGAGAGAGCTTTTCAGTGCTGATTAGCAGTGGTAAAGTTTGCAAAATCCTAAAAGTCAATAAAAATGGGTTCAGAAAACAGGAGGTTTGGGATGACCCTGCAGAGAGAGCAAAGTCAAATAGTGACACAAACCACTAATTTAGAGTCCAGTTCGTGTTCTCTACGTGAAAACAGCGGGGCAGGAGAAAGAGTTCAAGTTCAACAACAGCGAGAAGGAAACAACAAGAACATCAAACTTTAAAATCAGGCACTCTAAAAATCCTAAGAGCAACCCAAGATGTTCCAGTCGCAAGTCTGCTGATCGGCCCTTTGAATTTACTAGTGCAGAGAACTGTCACCACTTTACTCCGTAGTCTATCACTCTGCTAAACATTTATGGTACATATATGACCACCCTTCTGTGCACTCTTTAGCGAGGGTAAGGATTGGATGAGCATGGAGCCTGAGTACCTTTCTGATGATACTATTACCTCAGCTGAGTGATTCAAACCACCAGAGTTCTCTGCAACTGCTAAAGAGACCAAGTGTACTCCAACTCCCACAATGCCACTGGACGGTCTTTTTTCATTGGTTTTTTCAGAGTCAGACAATGGCGTTTCTACTGCCATACTAGACGGTACTTCTAAACAATGATCATCCTGGACCATCAAACTCGCACAAATCCCCCTAGTATCAATCACAGTAGCCTCATTTACCTCCATTACTGGACTGTATACGGAGGGTCTGAGTATTTTCAATAAGCTGCCTCTCAAATAACGCAGGTAAGGTCTGCAGCCCCTGATTAACAGCACAGGTTTTATTCAGGCGTTCTCCTCACTTTTTAGGTCGAAGCCTGCATTGCAGGGCATGGCCCTGCTGCGGGCAAAGACCTATTGTGAACAGGGGGATTTCAGTACTGCGTGAAACCACGCCCCCTTTTTCCATTGGCAGGCCTCTCGAAATGGAGGCCTGCCATTGGAAAATGCTCCTGTTTAGCAGATTTGTCTGCTCTGGATCCCACCTCTGGAGGACTCCATGACCTGCCTTACGGTAGCACGACAATATTTTCAGAAATATTGCCTTGGCAACCATGAGGCAGGTCAGGAAGTCCTGGAGGGGCGGGAAATCAGTATCGTGCAAGTAACAATTATCACAGCATGAGACCCCACTTATCACAGCATGTCAACAGGCGCCCCAGGCTGCTGGAGCACTCAACTATAATTAATGAGCAGTTGAGTGCTCCAGCAGTGTGGGGCGCCTCTCTGCATGCTGTGATAATTATCACTTTGGGGCCTCATGCTGTGATAATTAGGGCGGCATGCTCTATTTGCAGCACTGAACATTTTCAAAGAAGGCAAAGCAGCAACATTCATTGGAGACACTCACCCTCACGCCCTCACCCCCCTGACCCCTCACACACCTCCTCACCCTCACACCCCCTCACTCTCACACCCCCTCACTCTCACACACCCTCTCACCCTCACACACCCTCTCACCCTCACACCCCCTCACCTTCACACACCCTCTCACCCTCACACCCCCTCACCCTCACACCACCTCACCCTCACCCCCCCTCACCCTCACACTGCCTCACCCTCACACTCTCACACACTCTCACCCTTACACCCCTCACACACCCTCACACCCCCTCACCCTCTCACCCGCACTCACCCTCACACCCCCTAACCCTCACACCCCCTCACTCTCACACACCCTCACTCCCCTCACCCTCACACACCCTCACTCACTCTCACACCCTCACCCTCACACCCCCTCACCCTCTCTCCCTCACACACCATCACCCTCAAAAACCCTCACCCTCACACACCCTCACACACCCTCACCCCCCTCACCCTCACTCACCCTCACTCACCCTCACACACACTCACACACACTCACACACACTCACACACCCTCACATACCCTCACCCGCATAACAAAACACAGCATAGCATAACGAAACACAGCATAGCACAGCATAACAAAACAAAGCATAGGATAGCAAAAGAAAACATAGCATAACAAAACAAAACATAGCATAGCAAAACACAACAAAGCATAGCATAGCATAGCATAACAAAACACACCAAAACATAGCATAGCATAACAAAACATAGCATAACAAAACAAAGCATAACATAACAAAGCATAGCAAAACAAAACATATCATAGTAAAACAAAACCTAGCATAGCATAACATAACACAACAAAACATAGCAGAACAAAACATAGCATAACATAACATAAAACAAAGCATAGCATAACAAAACATAGCATAACAAAACATAGCAAAACACAGCAAAACATAGCATAGCATAACAAAACAAACCATAGCATAACATAACAAAGAATAGCAAAACAAAACTTAGCATAGTAAAACAAAACATAGCATATCATAACATAACACAACAAAACAGCATAACATAACAAAACATAGCATAGCATAACAAAGCATAGCATAACAAAACATAGCAAAACACAACAAAATATAGCATAGCGTAAAACAAAACATAGCATAGCATAACATAACACAACAAAACAGCAGAACAAAACAGCATAACATAACAAAACATAGCATAACATAAAACAAAGCATAGCATAACAAAACATAGCATAGCAAAACACAACAAAATATAGCATAGCATAACTAAACACAACAAAACATAGCATACATAACAAAACACAGCATTGCAAAGCATAGCAAAACATAGCATAGCGTAAGAAAACACAACAAAACATAGCATAGCATAACCAAACACAACATAGAATAGCATAACAAAACAAAGCTTAGCATAACAAAACATAGTATAACAAAGCATAGCATAGCATAACAAAACATAGCATAACAAAGCATAGCATAGTAAAACAAAGCATAGCATAATAAAACACATCAAAACATAGCATAGCATAACAAATCATAGCAAAACACAACAAAACATAGCATAGCATAACAAAGCATAGGATAGCAAAACTAGACATAGCATAGCATAACATAACAAAACAAAGCATAGGATAGCAAAACAAAACATAGCATAACAAAACATAGCATAGCATAACAAAACATAGCATAACATAACATAGCATAACAAAACAAAGCCTAGCATAACAAAACAACAAAACACAACAAACCATAGCATAGCATAACACACAACAAAACATAGCATACATAACAAATAAATAGCATTGCAAAGCATAGCAAAACCTAGCATAGCATACCAAAACACAACAAAACATAGCATAGCATAACAAAATACAACATAGCATATCTTAACAAAACACAACATAGCATAGCCTAACAAAACAACGCTTGGCATAGCATAACAAAGCATAGCATAACAAAGCATAGCATAACAAAGCATAGCATAACAAAGCATAGCATAACAAAACAGCATAGCAAAACAAAGCATAGCATAATAAAACAAAACATAGCATAGCATAACACAACATAGCATAACAAAGCATAGCATATCAAAACACAACAAAGCATAGCATAGCATAACAAAACACAACAAACCATAGCATAGCATAACAAAACAAAGCATAGGATAGCAAAACTAAACTGAGCATAGCATAACAAAACAAAGCATAGGATAGCAAAACAAGCATAGCATAGCATACCAAAACATTGCATAACATGACAAAACATAGCATAACAAAACACAACACATAGCATAACAAAACATAGCATAGCTTAACAAAACACAACAAAACATAGCACAGCAAAACAAAACATATAATAGCATAGCAAAACATAGCATATCAAATACAACAAAACATAGCATAGCATAACAAAACATAGCATAGCAAAACAAAGCATAGCATAAAAAACACAACATATAGCATAGCATAACAAAACATAGCATAGCATAACAAAGCATAGCATAGCAAAGCATAGCATAGCAAAACATAGCATAACATAGCATAACAAAACATAGCATAACAAAACATAGCATAACAAAACATAGCATAACAAAACATAGCATAGCAAAACATAGCATAGCAAAACACAACAAAACATAGCATAGCATAACAAAGCATAGCCTAGCAAAACATAGCATAGCATAACAAAACAAAGCATAGGATAGCAAAACATTGCGTAGCAAAACAAAACACAACAACACATAGCATAACAAAACATAGCAAAATGCAACAAAACCTAGCATAGCATAACAAATCATAGCAAAACACAACAAAGCATTGCATAGCATAACAAAACAAAGCATAGGATAGCAAAAAAACATAGCATAGCATTACAAAACAAAGCATAGAATAGCACAACAAAGCATAGAATAGCAAAACAAAACATTGCTTAGCATAACAAAACATAGCAAAACATAGCATAGCATACCAAACACAACAAAACATAGCATAGCATAACAAAATATAGCATAGCAAAACAAAGCATAACACACACAACCACACACACACACAACAACGCACACACAACCACACACACACAACCACGCACACACAACCACAAACACAACCGCACCCACAACTATCTATCTATTTATCTATCTATCTATCTATCGCCCTCACTCTATCTGTCTATCGATCTATCACCCTCACTCTGTCTATCGATCTATCGCCCTCACTCTAACTGTCTATCTATCTATCACCCTCACTCTATCTATCTAAGCGCCCTCACTCTATCTATCTAATCGCCCTCTCTCTATCTATCTGTCTATCTATCTATCTATCTATCTATCTATCTATCTTATCTATCGGCCTCACTCTATCTATCCATCGCCCTCACTCTATCTATCTTATCGCCCTCACTCTATCTATCTAATCGCCCTCACTCTATCTATCTAATCGCCCTCACTCTATCTATCTGTCTTATCTATCTATCTATCCATCGCCCTCACTCTATCTATCGCCCTCACTCTATCTATCACCCTCACTCTATCTATCGCCCTCACTCTATCTATCTATCGCCCTCACTCTTATCTATCTAATCGCCCTCACTCTATCTATCTGTCTATCTATCTATCTAGCTATCTATCCATCGCCCTCACTCTATCCATCGCCCTCACTCTATCACCCTCACTCTCTCTATCTATCTATCTATTGCCCTCACTATCTATCTCCCTCACTCTATCTATCTATCGCCCTCACTCTATCTATCATTCTATCTATCTATTTATCTAGATACTGATCGCCATCACTCTATCGATCTGTCTAGCTATCTATCGCCCTCCCTCTATCTGTCGCCCTCACTCTATCTATCTATCTATCTATCTATCTATCTATCTATCTATCTATCTATCTATCTATCTATCTATCTATCTATTTATCTAGATACTGATCGCCATCACTCTATTGATCTGTCTAGCTATCTATCGCCCTCCCTCTATCTGTCGCCCTCACTCCTATCTATCTATCTATCTATCTATCTATCTATCTATCTATCTATCTATCTATCTATCTATCTATCTATCTATCTATCTATCTATCTATCTATCCATCTATCTATCATTCTATCTATCTATTTATCTAGATACTGATCGCCATCACTCTATCGATCTGTCTAGCTATCTATCGCCCTCACTCTATCTATCGCCCTCACTCTATCTATCTATCATTCTATCTATCTATTTATCTAGATACTGATCGCCATCACTCTATCGATCCGTCTAGCACTCTATCTATCGCCCTCTATCTATCTATCTATCTATCTATCTATCTATCTATCTATCTATCTATCTATCTATTTATCTAGATACTGATCGCCATCACTCTATTGATCTGTCTAGCTATCTATCGCCCTCCCTCTATCTGTCGCCCTCACTCTATCT
The DNA here is from genome assembly GCF_964263255.1 of Lissotriton vulgaris. Taxonomy (NCBI): domain Eukaryota; kingdom Metazoa; phylum Chordata; class Amphibia; order Caudata; family Salamandridae; genus Lissotriton; species Lissotriton vulgaris. The sequence goes on along the minus strand of NC_141693.1, from coordinate 482,085,478 downwards.
ATCTATCTATCTATCTATCTATCTATCTATCTATCTATCTATCTATCTATCTATCTATCTATCTATCTATCTATCTATCTATCGCCCTCACTCTATCTATCTATCGCCCTCACTCTATCTATCTATCGCCCTCACTCTATCTATCTATCCCACTCACTCTATCTATCGCATCACCACAGCATCACTCATCACCACCACAGCATCACTAAGGGGCACAACAACATCACTCAGCGCCACCACAGCATCAATCTGTGCAACCATTCAACAACAACTGGGTCAAATATGTTCTCTCAATGTTTCAAGCTTTATTACAAATGTCACAAAAAGAGGTTAGTATTTCACTTCTGTTCTTGGATTTTCATCACAATACAATACACTGAACATATTCTTCACAAAAGTTATTTACAAAAGTTTAAGCTTTTGCCATTATAAATTACAATAACTTTTATTTAAGTATTAATTATTAAAAAAATTATAAGCCATTGTTATTTGTAATATCAATACATCCAAGTCACGTGAATACAACACATATTGCATTACAAATGCTATAGGTGTCACAAGTTATAACTATTGGCACTGTAAATGACAAAGCTATTATTTTTGCTATTTTCAAAACCTTCACATAAATAAAAAATGTGTCATTCACAATACCAATAGCTCAAACTTTCCTAATGCGAGACCTTATGCATTGCAAATGCTTGTTTTGAGTTAGCACTGGTTGTGCCTGGGCTGGCGATTTATCCACGACATCCGTTCCCCCCCCCCCCCCGCCTCCTCCCCCCCGACTTACCCGCAGCTCCAGAACCATCGGTGCTCAGACGTCTGACTGCATGGGAGCCTTTGTTTTCGCACTCCGCGTAACCTGAGGTTTCAGGGGAGGTTTCGGAGGCATACTCATCCTAATGCCTGCCACTGTACCCAGATGTAGTCCAGATGAGAAGGGAGGGAACCGCCACACCGGCACTCGTAAAATGCCGAGAAACAATAACGGAGAAACCATAAAACGCCAAAGATACTCCGAGCGAAGGCGCAGGACGTCAAATTCACTTTATATGCCGGAACTGGAGTAAGAAAGTCATTCAGCAGCCATCCGTAAAACCTCTAAGTGAACACATCGGCTCTCATCCTTTCCGACCAGGAACGGAGGAGCAAGCAACTCACACAGCCGATCCAGCGGCCGCCATCTTGCCTAGGTTGGTTTATTATTCCTGTGGTTGATTGTTATTATTGTGGGTTTACTGGAATTAGTCTTGTGCTCTTAGTGAACCCAATCAGTAGATTTAAATGAGAGGAGTAGCTGTGACCTTGCCCCGATACCACAACCCCTTTACCTCACCCTCACAGGCTGTCCTAGTCCTTGAAGAACCATTTTTGGTAATTCTTCACACATTATATTTCACTTTGTACAGTGTGTTGTTCATAGGTATTTGGAAAGGAAATTACAGCAACATCATGGTTGAGATATGTAGGCTGGAGAACCTGCAAGTAAGATGTGAACGGTGTGAAATTAGAATAGATGTCGGCAAAACAGTCCAGTGAGTGTTATCATAGAATTTAAATCATGTAAGTGAAGGGGGATGCAGGCGGATACTGCAGCAATGGGACAGATGTGAGTAGACCAGCTTAGAAAGGGAGTGGAGGAATGCTCAGAAATAACAGAAGGAAGGCATTGCAGAGAAAGCATAGACATGGCAGGTGTTGCCTTTATCCAACTGGGTTGGCCTCTGAGTCAATGAGACTATGATGCAGGTTTTTGGGAATATAAAGGTCACTACGTTTTGGCTGATTTAGCAAGAAGGCGCCACTTTTGCTACTTTTGGTGTTCGTTTTATCGGGAATTGATATTGATGTCAACTGTCTGATAGCACTTAGGATAGAAGAGGACATATTTTATGATTCTTCGTAAATTGTCTTTTAGAAAGTTAGCAGGTATAAGAGAAAAATGAAAATGAGGGCTTGAGGAGGACACCAAGGTCACCTGTGTATGGTAAAGCAATGAATAAGTGGGCAAAGAATGGAGATATATACATGATGAGCATAAGAGTGATGCCCATACTGTTCATGTTCTGTGTATGATGGAAGATTGCACTGCTGCTGCCCATGCTGTATGTTCCGAGTGCATTCGTGAAGCTTGCATTTCTCCTGAGCTGCCAATACTCCCTCTGTTGCAACAAAACTCTCTCCTGTGGATCTTTACTGATTATTTGTCAGGATTTTAACCTTTTTAGGTCTCGCCTAGACGAAAGCAAAAGCGAAGCTTTTGCTGTCTATGCGAGACAACTTATGTTGCCGCTTTTCTGGGAATATTGTGGACATCAGACTGTTACGAGCTTTTTCTGCTGTAGTCAGGCTGTCACGAGCTTCTCCTTTGGAGATTTGACCTCGTGAGCGCGCCTTGGCAGCCTGCACTTTCAAAGTGAAATGAAACAATGTGTCTGGTTTTTCAACGTGGCCCGGGCGCTTGCTTCAGTCAGTTTCGTTTAATTTGCAGGCTGAATGCGTTATACGGGGTCAATGCGTATACGTAGGCAGCCACAGTATGTTTATAGTGTTGGGGACGCGGTATATTTGTTTATTCACTCTTGTGGTCTGAATGCGTTTATTTCTTTAAAAAAAGCAATATACATTATGTAATCTTTTCCTGTACATGCACATTTGAAACGTTGTGCACATTTACATTTTGGCGGCATATACGTAGGCAGCCACAGTATGTTAATAGCGTTGGGGACGCGGTATATTTGTTTATTCATTCTTGCGGTCTGAATGCGTTTATTTCTTTAAGAAAAGAAATATACATTATGTAATCTTTTCCTGTACATGCACATTTGAAATGTTGTGCACATTTACATTTTGCCGGCATACAGTATAGCTGCCTACGTTATACCTTGCGCTAAGAAGTGAATTATGGGAAAGTGAGTCCATCATTGCAAAGTAGTGAGCGAGATATACAGCCACACTGGGATGGCGGGAAGATTCAAATAACAAGCCAATCAGGAGGTCAGAGCGATAGGTTAAAGGTGGGAGGAACAGCGTAGTGAATAATGGCTTGCTGAAATCTACAGACGAACACAGATGGTTTTAACGTTTCACGGCAGGTACGGAAAAAGCGGGCAGGGTGATAATGGTTGGAAAAGTTTAAACACAAAGGTTATGTAAAACAGTATTCAAGAAGCTGTAACAACAAACGCGCGCAATTAAATGAGGAATGCAGGGTAGAGCAATGTGATGTATTATAGATTAAATAACATGCAGATCTATGGCAAGGAGTTTGAGTATTTGAAAAGCGGTAGGAATAAACGCGCACACATAAAGGAAAAAACGGAAAGCGCAGTGATGTGGGGAATAATGAGGGTTAAAGAACATGCAGAATCATCTCAGTAAATTGATTAACACTTGGGCAAGGGAAGTACAACCAAGGGTACGATAACGTTTCACAGAATAATTTTCCGGAACACTACTTCAAATTGTTCGCAGAGAAAATATATATCTGAAGACATAGGAGTTTGCAGTTGTACTCGCAATATATACGTAAGTACTATCTAAATACATCAATTTGTGCTAATATAGAAGTTAATTCGAATAAAAGTATACTGGTAACCTGCACACTTTCTTTGTATGCTCTGCTAATATACAGTGAAAGAGCGTACTAAGAAATAGTTAGACGTTACATTTTGAAACGGTTGCAGTTTGCACTATTTATTTGCATTTAACTTCCATTTGTCATCGTCAATGCGTTACACGCCTTTAAACGTTCAATTAAATTATATACTGTTGTTGCATTATTAACACGTATTATTAGAATAGTAAGCAGCACTAATATTAACAGGCGGCTTCAGTAGCATACGTTTGTGTTCTTTAGCTGCCAAATGCGTATGCATTATGTATAGCACATTCATATGCATTATCTTTTCATACAGAAAGTAGCGTGGTGGAAATGCTGTACATGTCGTGGCAAGTGCGCTATATTAGTGGTGTTGTTGACACGGTCTGGTCTATTTGTTCACTTTTGCATGCTGGATGCATTTTGCGGGCTCAATGTTACAAGTAGGCAGGCGCGCTATAATGTCTGTATTTTTTTCATAAGCAAAATAGCGTGGTGTGATGCATTGTCTTTTGATACAGAAAGTAGCGTGGTGGGAAATGCTGTACATGGCGTGGCAAGTGCGCTATATTACTGGTGTTGTTGGCACGGTCTGGTTTTAGGTCTCGCTAGACGAAAGCAAAGCAAAGCTTTGCTGTCTAGGGAGACAACTAATGTTGTTACTTTTCGGGGAATGAGGACAGCAAAGTGCCACGCACTTTTTGTGGTCGAGATTTGACCTCGTGAGCGCGCACGCCCAGCCGGCGCAGTGCACATCCCCTGCCTCTGATTCTCACCTAAACACACAGTCAGGCACACACGCAGGCAGGCACACACACAGACGCAGGCACATACAAGCGCACGCACACACAGCCACACACGTACATGCACCCCCCTTCCCCCCCCGCCACGCACGCACCCCCACCACTCACGGGCGCGCACACACACACACACAGATACAACCCCCCCTCCCACTTACCGTGCTCTTTCTGCCTCGTCCGTGTCCCTCTCTCCCTCGGCAGCCATTGGGTGTGTCTCGTTTAGGGCTAGCTGGTGTTGGAGCGCGAAGCACCGCTCCCGCCACCAAAATGTATTGTCACCGTGACGGCTTGCAAGTACAGACGGGGCCACGCGTAGATTGTCAGCGTGCGCGTGCTCCCTTCCTAGCTCCGAACGCGTGCTGCTGCTGGCGCAGGGGCTGCAATTCCACAGCCGGCCACTGGGGACAGGTCCGAGACCGTCAGGGGGAAGCTGCGTCTGAGGTAGGAGCGAGGCATCGCCGCAGAGGAGGAACCAGGCCGGCTGCTGGGCACTGAGCAGTGAAAAACCCCGGAGCAGCAAGGCCCCACCTCCCCCCACACCTCCGGAGTCCGGTTCGTTTCATCCTTAATTGTCGTCTAATCGAATAATGTAGGCAGGCTAACTTGACGCGATGCTGCTTCGATAATGAACTGTCTGCTATAGCAGTTATACTCAGGCGTGGCAGCAATGAAAAAAAAAAACATGTGCGCGCGTTTTCGCACAGCCTACTCTCACCCAACTAAAAACAAGCCCAAAAACAGCGTCTTTCAGTCTGCTTATAAACATCAAGTGCTTATGGCTGCTGCCGCACGCACTGCAGTACCCCCATTAACAGTACATAGAAATGCTAATTTTGACAACGTGGGCATCATTTGAGTAACAAAGGCCCAGCGGGGCAACGCGAACTGGCAATTTGGCAAAAAAGCTTCATCTTGTCCCTCAGAGCCTTTATCCCTAAAGGAGTCTCAAGAAGGACGATTTGCATCCCCACCCAGTCCTCGCTGTGTAATGCGCCCCTTCCCCTCCCCGCCCTCTCCCCCGCAGGCGCGCAGCCCCATATGTAAAGGTTGGCTTTTGTGTCAGTAATTGTTGTCTGTTGACACTGAAAAGGGCTGGGAAACGAGCACCGAACCTACGCTCCCCTCTCCCCACCCCCCCCCAGACCACCACCGCAGTGTGAGGCGCACACACCCAAGGAGCTTCAGCCTAGGCTGGAGCAAGCTGAGGTTTGACCCAATCCTCCAACAAGCCTGAAGAGACAGGGCTTCAGCGCAAGCTGTTAATGCTAAGAAAGAATGTGCATTATTTAACTCTCGCTGCACCTAGGGCGGCGAGTTTTAGTTTCGAACGATTATTGCTCGTCTTGTCGACCTCGCAAGATGACAGGATAATTCAGCCCCATCGGCTTCGGAACCCCAGACGTCATATTTCCAAGCTAATTTCAACAGTAAACACAGCTAGACTGTCATAGAGAGGCACTGCATCTTCCTATTGTTACCTGTGCTCTTATAGGGCCGATGCCTACTCCTAACACGTGTTGTGTCTCTCTGGGCAACATGTGTCACTGAATACGTGAGGGTTGGGAAGTATAAAACAAACATTATGTACTGTTTGTGCACGTATGTTGAATTGCGCAAAATTTTGCGGTGTTTAAAAAAATATATATTTCACAAACTAAAAGTTCTGTAAATTTAGTGTTTGCTTATATGTTAGCTCGAAAACAGTGCCTTCAAGTCTAATTACTAAAAACAAATGTTTAAGGCTGCTACAGCATGTAATGTAGTCTTAGCATAAAAAAATACATAAATGCTGCTATTTATATGAATGTTTTTAATGTGAATGCGTGGCTCAAGCTACATTAACTGTTAGTTCAATATCTGCTTTCATATGAACTGAAAAAAAATGGTTGCAACAGTATGTACAAGAAATATATTCTTTAAGGAATAGTGCTGTATAGTACTGCTATTAACAGTTAAATGGACAATGGTAATAAACATATGTGCACATTGCTTGTTCATTAACACTATCATTGCTAAAATGTAAGTCAGTGTAAATACATGTGCACATTGAATGCTCATTCACAGTATCATTGCTTACGCACATAGACATTGCTTACACATACAGACACTCTTCATATACAAACATACCTCGCATACACATACTGCGCACATACACAAACACTGCAGAGCAAATGCATAATTCCATTAGCATAGACAGTGTTAACACACACAGGCACTTATCACACACAGATACTGTGCACACAGAAGCAGCTATACACACAAGCACTTTTACATTCAAGCATTATTTAAATACGAACACTTACCACATACAGACAGTGTTCACACATATAGGGACTTTTTACACACACAACCACTTCTTACACAAACATGCACTTTCTCCACACACAAGCACATATGTTGCTTATACACACTGTCACTGCTTGCATACATACACACCGCGCTGTATCAAAACGCATAAAACGTCCCCCACGTGCAGCCTCCCAGTGTGTCCTTCATATCAACATCCACCCCCCCCCTGCCCAGCGAGAAGTTTTTGCTCTCTGTATTGCGCCTTTTCCCTTTTAGACCGCTTTCACCCCGAGTGACCTGGGCCCCGCCGTAGGTTTGTCGCTCACCAGAGCCTAGCACTGCAACCCTCCAGCCCCCTCTACATTCTTCAGAAACCTACCCCATCCCTTCAACCTAAGATAAATTAAGCTGGCAGAAGAGAGAGCATCACGCCCCCAATACATGTAACATACTTAGCAATTAGCCCCTCTTGATACTTTCGCAGCAATCTCTCGTTTAAGCTCAAGTTTAATTTACACACTCGCCCGCCATCCGAATAAAAACCTCCAACCACTGATGCCATCCATCACCATGAAAGTGCATTCCCAGTGTACTCTTACAATTAATGTCCACTTTTCATTGCAGCATTAACAATGCACTCGCGCTTAGCACCTTCCTGCAAAATGCACACACTACTTTGCCCCTGCAACATTTAGCTTTCTACCTCTCACATGCTCTCAACTTTGATACTTGCACAAGTGCCATCCCTGTCCATGTGACTCCCGCCCACGTGACCTAACACCACCGACATGCGCCAGCAAACAAAACACCCCCAGCAGCCCCCTGTCCCCAGAAGCGGACTGTGACCATTAGCATAGACAGTGTTAACACAACATTGCAGATCAAATGCATGATTCCATTAGCATAGCAAAAGTTATAACTATTTGCATTGTAAATGACAAAGCTATTCATTTAGCTATTTCCAAAACCAACACATTAATTAAAAAAAAGTCATTTACAATACTAATAGCTCAAACTTTACTATTGCGAGACCTATTGCATTGCAAATGCTTGTTTGTCTCTCCTTTACCTTAAAAGCCACATAGTGACTGCAGTCCATGGTGCACTTGTTTTGAGTTTGGGGGAGAAGCTTGACCAGCCTGTGCTTTCTCTTCTGTATTCTTTCACTATACAAGGAGCTAGTAAAGCTCCTACTGGTGTTATATCTCTTCTCTATGATAGGTCCCATGGTCCCATGGGTTTGTTTGAAGAATGCTTGCACTACTGCTACAAACTCTGCACCTGTTGCATGTGTAAGCAAGCCTGCAATGTTACTGTATGAGTTGCACCTGGTACTATTTAAGCATCAGTGTCAGTTTGTTAAACTTCTGTCACTCCTGTCTGTTTGCCAATGATAGAAGTTGACTTGTTTCTTTGACAGTCTGGCCACAGAATTATAATGTGTGATCCCCCGCTCTCTTGTTTTGATGTGTTCCCTTTTGAATAAATCTAGTCTTCCTTCCTGTGTACAGTTATGACCATCGCTATGAAGCTGCTAGAAAGAAGGCTGAGAGCGGGAATGCAAATGTTGCCATTTCGGTCATTGAGGATGACGAATGGAAGGACACCATCCAACTGCACCGGAGAGAGGAGGTATGAACTACCATGGGTCGCAGGGAGTTGTGCTCTTACCCCATGTAGTGTCTGTTAGGAGATGCAGCAAACCCGCCTTTGCTTCTCGCTTTTAATAGGGATGAATGCAATCTGGGCAAAGCAGGTACCAGTCTATATTCTTTCCTCGGCACTTTACTGACCAGGACAAGAAATATGAAAAAAGTGATGACCTGTGTAAATAGCCTACAAAGCTGGAGTGACCCACAAAACTAAACGTAATTGTCTCCAAACTGTGAAATGCAAATTGAAGCAGGGTGCTGTGTTAAGTTCTTTATGTTCAGTTTGTTTTAACATATCACAAACTACAGGTGAATCCCTTCACTATTGTTCACCAGCAGTTATCTTCTTTTGGTGGTTTTATTTGGGAACTGGAAACTTATTTCCACTCCTTTTGATTTCATTATAGCAATCAAGCAAAAAATGATCACCATGAATCGTTGGTGTCTTCATAGAATATAGTTCTCTTTACGGATATCAATTCACACAGTCTTAATGTCCCACCCATCTCCATTTCCAAACATGGTAAGCGGGAAACCACTGGATGGCCTCTGTATATGGACTTAAGAATAACCCACAGGGATCCCCGTATCTCTAGGACGAAAGCACTTATATGCTGAGTCTAGTTTGATATGGAAATAGCCTTCTTGATAGACTGAGGTATTAGAAGGTGTACAAAGTTCACCTAATTTGCTTTCGTGTAATTACGTCAAACTTCAGGAAAATGTAAATTTTTTCGTAATTACACGAAATGAAGATTGTAATTCAGCATTACAGTTTGGAGAGAAATGCATACCCACATCAGTTTCTGTTGCAAGGACACATTTTGTGCAAAAACACAGTTGCTGTGAACAACAGATGCTCATGTTCTGGTTGTTAGATTGTTTCTGAACTCCTGTGCTATAATTTTGCCACAAATTGCACCATAATTAAGCAATTTGGGGAATTTTGCATAGCAAGCAGTACACAAAATTACATAAATTATGCCGCATAATTCAAATTTCGCCTGGCCCTAGTTATTAGTATAATGTTGTGGCAAACCCCATATGGGAAGAAAGGATGGAGTGTGTCCAACAAATCTCGCCTAATGTCTCAATTTTATTGCTCCCTCTCTGTGAAAATTGGAAATGAACTTTGCGTAATCCTATACGTTTCTTTCCAAAGATTCGAGAGATGGGCTTGTTCAAGCAGAAGCAGTTATTTGATATCCAGCTTGGCTTTTAAAGATAAGAAGTATTTTTATTATAATGGAGTACAGATACTGTGCAACGTTTGCCCAGACAAACTGTTTTACTGTCCACGTTTATGTCCTGGAACCTTCTTTCTGAAAAACTATTATACTAACACGTTTAATGTAAAGATATCGTAGACCTGAAGGTCAGCTCACTAGAAATCCTGAGCAAGTATGAGAAGTTACCCAAGTTCCATTGATAAGGATTGGGTTTTTAAAGCAGTTATAACCCCAGGTGATGTTTATATCCCACAGAAAAAAAATTAGATGATGCAGCTTAACGACCAAAGAAGTGAGAGGTGGCCATACCAATAGATAAGACATCCGTCTGCATATTTTTTCAAAATAATTGGGTCTTTGAGTAGAAGGCCTCTGAGAAATCGAGGCTGCCAACAGCAATACAGTTGAAAAGCGTAGGGAAGTAAACATTAGACCTTGATTATAAAAGATCTCCTTATAGGCCATGCAAAGGGAGTACATTAGATGTTAGGCATTTCCTGTTGGTGCTTTCTGTGCTAGGGCTTAATTCGGTAGCCAAGGCTACACCTTATTGTGATAGTCTGATTGGTGGGTGACTCATGGGGAAATGTCCATATACCTTAAAAATAGGGTCACTGGGTTATGCTGCCAGATCTGGACTTTTATGTTGTGTTGCCTAAAGGACGGATCTTTATTGAGAGTGACTCCAAAGTCTTTGGCCACAATGGCAGGTACTGGGCATGATTCTACTGAGTGTGACCTAATGTTTGAGGTCCGCAGATGAACACGAGGGACTGAACACCATCACATCGACTTGCTGCAATTCTGTTTTAGGACGATTGTTCACCCGTTTGTCAATGCCTTGTAGCCATCAAGAAATGTTATAGATATCTCTCTGGTTCTTGTTGCCTTAGTAGTATATTCATGGCATCAGCATGGTTGTAAAACACCACTCCGTGAGGAAAAGTGACTTTCAGCACGTCTGTCCCTCCTTACAGAAGGCCCCTATAAATATTTGTCTCTCCTGGGGAGCTTTCCTGTATGTTTGATTGTGAGATATTTCCGCACTGTGCTGAAGGCACTGCATCTTAACATAATACAAATACTATACCTTGATTTAGACATCCACTTGCCTTTCCTGAAACAGGGTCCTTCTGTAATGCAGAATCCTAAGTGATACTAGTGAAATTTGTGACATAGGTCCACACCTCATTTTTTTAAAAATTATAGTTCTTAAATATAGAAGCTATAGTGCACTTGTATTTTGGCCTGTGATATAGTTCCACGCCAAGGTTAAACCACTTATCTAGCCTAAGACCTTCCATTCGCAAAGCTATGTAGTATGGTAGCTGAAGTTTTGTCAACATTCTGGTAAATCAATTGCATTACATATACAAGATTACAATTAGTTTTGTAGAAATATTTAAGTTAACAGGGCACTGGAGACAGTGTATGATGCCACAGGGTAAAGTTTAGAGCAGTTGTAAAAGGAGATTAGCTTGGTACCCCAATATGGTTGCAGGCTGAAGCATGCGCCAACCAGATACTGATAAATATTAGGTTTGTTGGTGTATAAGTTTTGTGGCTCTGTTGTGGAATATCAGTGCCCTATATAAAGATTGAAGTGTACTGACACCGTGGGAGATGTTCGATTCAAGATTGTCGTGCATTAAGAGGGGTTCTATTCAATTTGTTCACTATAATTTGATTTATGTGTCTAGGATGGTGTCCTACGATATTACATCTTTGAAGGACTGCGCTACATCTGGCTGGAAAGGAAACAGACCTTTGAAAAAGTCAGGTAATATCCTTTCACTTATATATGTCGATATAGCAGCCACCATGTGCCTGTTCAAAATGGGTAATCCAAACTACCAATTCACATATGTACATGAAACTCCTTGTCAAGGCTTGCCACAGAAATATATGTATTGAGAAGGGGGTAGGCTAGTGGGATCAAAATTGGCTTCTTTCCTGCTGGTTTATTAGGGCAAGTAACTCAAAGGTGCATATTTGTAATGTTAAGACTGCTTTGATCGTGGGTGTGCAGCCTAGCCCTACCTCCTGGGTTCCTTCTTTTAAACTGATGCCATATCTGCATCCAAGGAAGTAGTGACCAAAGCATTTTTGAGCTGCACAAAAGCAGTCCTAGTGAAGATGAAGCCCATCCCCCATATACATCTTCCTGTTTTTAGTTCTCATCTGCAGAGTGGTTTTACCAGCCTGTTGTTAAAGACTACCTCCCTTGCACCCCCACCCACCCTGGCTCCCCCTTTCTCCCCCCACCCACCTTGCTCTCCCTTGCTATCCCTAAGGTTCCCCCTTGTTCCCAAAGGCTCCCCCTTCCTCCTCCCCACCCACCCACCCGGCTCCCCCCTTACTCCCCCCACCCATCCACCCTGCTCCCCCCTTTCTCCTGGGGCCCCACCCACCCACCTGGCTCCCCCCTTGCTCTCCATGGCTCTCCCCACCCACCGGGCTCCCACCCTTGCTCCCCCCACCCACCCAGCTCCCCCTTGCCCCCCCCACCCACTGTTCCTCCCGCCTTGCTTTGGCCTCCTCCACCCACTGCGGCTAGCCACCTTATATGGGCTCCCCCCACCCACCCGGCTCCACCTTGCTTCTCCCCTTGCTCCCATACCCACCCATGCTTCCCCCAGCTCACCCCACCCTACCCTTGCTCCCCCCACCCACCCCGGCTCCCCTCCATGACCACCCACCCACCCCGGCTCCCCGCCTTGTTCACCCTTTTCTCACGGCTCCCACGTGCTCCACCCACCCACCCTGGCTTCTCCACCCACCCCGGCTTCCCCCTTGCTACCCCCACCCACCCGGCTCCACATTACTTCCCCCCTTGCTCCCCCACCCACCCCTGCTCCCCCAGCTCACCCCACCCTACCCTGGCTCCCCCTCCCACCCCAGCTCTCCCCTTGCGAACTCCCACTCACCCCGGCTCCCCTCCATGAGCCCCCACCCACCCGGCTCCCCACCTTGTTCACCCCTTGCTCATGACTCCCCTTTGCTATCCCCCCCAGCTCCCCCTTGCTGCCCGGCTCCCCCCTGCTCCCCCCACCCACCCCAGCTCCACCTTGCATCCCCCTTTTCTCCCCCCCCAGCCCTGCTTCCCCCCCAGCTCACCCCTCCCTACCCTGGCTCCCCCTCTTGCTCTCCCTCCCACCCTCGCTCCCCCCTTGCTCCCCCACCCACCCTCGCTCCCCCCATGCTCCCTCCGCCCACCCCGGCTCCCCTCTTGCGGGCTCTGCTCTTGCTACTGCTGCCCACCCCGGCTCCACCCTTTTGCTCCCCCACCCACCCCAACTCCCCCATGCTCCCCCTTGCTCACCCCACCCCCTCTGCTCCCCCACCCACCCCGTCTCCACCCTTGCTCCCCCCACCAACTCCGGCTCCCCCCTTGCTCCCTCTACCCCCATGCTCCCCCCACCCATGCTCCCCTCTTCGTTCTCCACCACCCACCCAGGCTCCCCCCTTGATCCACCACGCTTCCCCCCTTGATCCACTCATTGCTTCCCCTTGCTCTGCCCACCCTCCCCGGCTCACCTTCTTGTTAACCCCGGCACCCCGCTTGCTCCCCACCCACCACAGCTCCCTGCTTGCTCCGCAAACCCCAGCTCCCGGCTTGCTCCCCACCCAAAGCCTCCTGCTTGGTCTCCACCCACCCTGGCTCCCCGCTTGCTCGGGCTCCCCACTTGCGACCCCAACCCACCCCAGCTCATTTGTTGCACCCTCCTAAGATCCCCTCTTGCTCCCTTGCCCGCCCCAGCTCTCCGATTGCTCTGACCCGTCCGCCCCAGCTAACCTGTTGCTCCGCCTCACATGCCTCAGCTCATCTTTTGCTACCCCCGCCTGCCCCACCTCATCTGTTACTCCCTGTGCCCGCCCCAGCTCACCTGTTGTTCCCTCTGCCCGCCCAAGCTCTCATGTTGGTCCCGCATCCAGTTCACCTGTTGCTCCCCCACTTCCTGCATCCAGCTCAGATTTTGGACCCCCCCTTCCTCCATTTCCCCCGCTCCCATCTCAAGTTTGTATTTTGGAATGGAAAATAAGATTAATTAGCATAATGACTACCTGGTCTTTGTGAAACAGTGCGTGGTGGTGCATACAGTCCCATTCTTCATCACGCTTGTGTACATGTCATTGCACTTTTTTTTGCATTGGCAGTCCAAGCGTGCGACATATTGGCTTTCCCAATACTTGTTTGTTGTGAGGTGACTACTAAAGTAGACCGTGTCTAGGTACAACTTGTGGATTGTGTTTTTCCTCCCGCAATTCGATTATTTTTATAGATGAGTTTTTCTTCCGCTCATGGTGTCCTTATCTCGTTGCTCGGCTGCTGCTGAAACGGTGGACCATCTGTTTTTAATTGTGTTTGAAATCCACGATTAGCTCTTTTGTTTGAGACCTGATATTATATCCGTTTTTCCTTCTAGTGAGATTTGTCTTCTCAGCCTAGCTCTTACATTTCCTAATCTCTCGGTTGCAGATTATTATTTTTTCACATTTTTATTTTATTTTATTATAAATAATGAATCGTCATAAAAGTGAAGCCAGTACCACAAGGACACCAGGTGTACGTTTTAGGAGCAGAAAAAAGAAAAACACCAATACAGCAATCAAACCTAGCACAAACCTACTCTCCCCCGAGCCCCCCCCGCTCCGTCCCACCCCTATCAGCTGGACGTTACGAGTAATATAGGGTGATGGAGTACTGTATTTGAGAGAACAAGAATGAACTCCCTCCCCTAACTTCTCTATTTCCCACTGTTATATCTGGGAGTCTCTAGTTGGCAGAGGTAGGTACCACTGTCAAAATAGGGACCCTAGCTTCTAGTCAGGGCAAGGAGGAAACCCTCTGAGATAATCCCTGCTCACCCTCTAGGTAGCTTGGCACGCGCAGTCAAGACTAATCAGAAGGCAATGTGTAAAGTATTTTTACCAACACTCACAGTAACACAGTGAAAACACCACAAACTGACTCTACAACAGTTGAGAAAAATAAAGGTATTTAATCTAGACTACACAAGACCAAAACGACAAAAATCCAACATATACAGTTCAAGAATATGGTTTCAAAAGAGTTCTTAAGGTTGCGATAAAGTTCTTTAGGTTGCGATAAAAATAATCCACAGTTACGTGAAAAGTTCACAGTTGCGTCACGTTTATCTCACAGTACCTTTAGTTGCGACAAAGTTCCAAAAGCAGAAGCTGGTGCGGTGGAAAACAAGCGATGCGTTGCTCCTGAGACCCGGGGGAGGCATTTGCGACAGCCCCGCTGCAGCAGCGGGCGTGTTGCGACAAATCCAGTCTGTATGGGGAGGAAGGCCACTTGTCTGGATTCCGGTGCGTAGGTTCCGTAGGAAGTTTATTCTCGCAAAGGCACCATGCGACGATCTTTGGAGTTGCGACGATCTCCGGGGCGACGATGCGTGGATCAGCGGTGATCTCTCTTGCAGCTCCTTGATGCGATGGCTTCGGCGATGAGACTCGCAGCGACGTTATGCGATCCGCAAGCAGGCGGTGCAGCGATCTCACCCAGCGACGACAGGCTCTGCAACGACACTCGCAGCGATGTTAGACTTCCCGCACTGATCGGGTGCGTCCCGCAAACGAAGGATGCAACGGCTCTGACAGCGGCAACAGGCGCTGCAACGATCTCGACCTTCATAGCAGCTGGAGTTTCCTCGCACTGTCGGGGATGCGCTCTGCAGCGAGCGATGCGATAACTTTTCTGTAGCAAAGTCTCTCAAGCTTAGTTTCCAGCTTCCCAACACAGGTACAACTTCCAGAGGCCCCACACATGGGCCAAGCACTCCAGGAAGGACAGAACTCTCTCAGTAGAGCTCGGGGGAAGCTGGGGGTGAAGTCCTTTTGTTCCTGGGACTTCAGAACAGGGAGCCAGCTCTTCTGAGGCCCTTGGAGATTCCTTCAAGCAAGGGGACACAGCACAAAGCAAAGTCCTTCCCCTCTCCTTTGCAGCAAAGCAACAGCAGGTCAGTCCAGCAGAGCAACAGCTGGACAATCTTCCTTCTTCAGTTTCAGCTTTCTCCTTGGCAGAGGTTCCTTCTTGATTCCAGGATGATCTAATTTTCTGTTGTCAGAGGTCCTGTACTTATACCCCTAAAAGTGTTTGTTCTCTTTGTGCAAGTGGGCCCTGAGCCTGGTCTGAACCAGTTCTGGGTGTTTCTTGAGCACTTTCTTTTCCTGGCTTCTTCTTTCCTTTCAGTGTGAGGGGCAGGGTCGTCAGCCGCCCAGCAGGAGGTGGAGCCAGCATTGTGGAAGGCAGGCACAGCCCTATTCAGGCCCAGGTGCTATCTCCTCCCACCACTCAAGTTGCAAATGCAGTCATTCAGCCTAGGGCTGACTCAGCCAGCCTCCTGGGGAATCCCCAGCCCCTGTCACTCTCAAACCAGACAGTCAATACACAAACAGGCCAAGGCAAACAGGAAGGTCAGACAAGAGAACAGAAACTTTCTAAAAGGGCTGTTCTCAAACACCGGATTCATAAACAACCTTTACTAAAAGATTTGTTATTAAATTCTGAGTTCAGGGATACTAGACTCTTATGTCCTATCTTGTTCCGATGGGAAGAAATGCTGGTAGCCACTGTAGCCAGCATCCCCCATTTTAACCTATGGAGCAAAATAGCCTTACAATAGTGAAAAACGAAAATGGCTGTAATTCACTACCAGAGCATGTCACCTGCACCAGTACATGCTCTACCTTTCACATACACTGCACCCTGCCCAGGGGGGTACCTTGGGCCTTCCAAAGGGGTGACCAATGTGCACAAAAAGGGAAGGGTTAGGCCTGGTCAGTGGGGACACTGACCAGGAGGACATGGCAGTTCAGTCTGCACACAGGCACTGCGGTGGCAGGCCTGAGACACCATTTTAGGGCTACTCATGTGGGTGGCACAATCAGTGCTGCAGGCCCACTAGTAGCATTTGTCATCACCAGCCCTGGCACACCCAGTGCACTTTACTAGGGACTTCATGGTGATACAAAAATGCCAATCATGTATATCCAATCATAATAACTATTTACATAGGGAGCACTTACACTCTAGCACTGATCAGCAGTTGCAGAGTGTCCAAAGCATCTAAACCAGCAAAAACGAAATCCAGCACAGCATCAAAAATACAGGAGGTAGAGGCAAAAAGATAGGGGAAACCCACGCCAAAGATGCCAGGTCCAACACCCACTGTAACTCACTTGCAATACAGACGCTGGGGAATCCAAGATAGTCTAGCTTGGTACTTCTTTTTTTTGCTTTCAACCCCGAAGAATTCTATCCGCTTCTGGTTGCATAAAGACTTTTATGGCCCCATTTCAGACGACTCCCACCTTTCCAAGGTGCCTGATTGAAGCCTCCATCCCTGCGTCTGAGGATTCCTTCTTAACAAGTTGTAGATCGTGCTTCCAGACTTGGGTTGCTTGCGTACGTCTTGGGAAATGTTGATTCTGCTACCTCAAAGGGTTAGAACTCTTTTCTTCACCAGCTCCAGGCTGTCTTGGGGACCTCATGTCAACAATAAGGCCAATGCCACTTCCCTTTTTTTTCTCTGCCTCCTTTAGGAATTCTGTTATCTCTGTGTACATCCAATGAAATTGAAGGCTCCCACACCTGCCTTTTTAAGGAAAAATTCACCCAGAATACGGCTTATATCATTACCTTCTTGAATCCCTAGTTCACCCAGCGTTCTTACGTTGGAGATTTCGGCAGTATTTTTGACTTCTTCACTTTTGTTCTCAAATGTAATCATGGACTTTGTGTCACGATCTCGGGAACTTCTGGTGATCGATCGGACTTGTATTTTTTGGTCCGTGTGTCAAGCAAGCGTGTTTTGGTGTTGCCATTTTTAACCTCCTGTTCAACAGCATGAACCTTCTTAGTGAGCTTGTCTTTGATCCTTCCACAGCTGTGATTTTATCAGAATATAATGCCTGTAAAATCTCTACTATAACTGTCTCTCCCAAGCTGATAGGTATCCTCTGGTTTGCCCCTCTTGGAAGCCCGCTCCTTTGGAAGATGAGTGTCTGAGCATCATAAAGTCTCTGTTTTGTTTCTGGGCATCTTGTCCTCATTTTCTTGAGGGTTGCAACTTAATTCACAATTGGAATGTGTCTGTAATGTTTGATTACTCCCCAATCCCAGAGCTGGCCTGTGGTGAAAAATACTCTGTCAGATGTTACCAGTGCCTGGTCACAAAGCTCGTCCTGTAAGGCTCACCCAGGGAATCTTGCCTGTCCTTTCAGGCTTACATTTACTATATTAACAAGCATTGGAAATGCAATAGGTCTCGCATTAGAAAAGTTGGAGTTATTGGTCTTGTAAATGACATATTTTATTTATTTGTTGGTTTTTAAAATTGCTAAATTGATGGCTTTGTCATTTACAATGCCAATAGTTATAACTTTCGCGAATGTGACACCTATAGCATTTGGAATGCAACATGTTTTGTATTTACGTGACTTAGATGGCAGCTCTGGTCGTTAGGCCACATCTCTAGAGAGCAGGAGAGTGCAGCAGGGGAGAGAAGCACAGCAATGCAGTAGGTCTCGCATTAGGAAAGTTTGAGCTATTGGTATTGTAAAGGACACATTTTTTATTTATGTGCTTGTTTTGAAAATAGCGAATTAATAGCTTTGTTATTTACAATGCCAATAGTTTTATCTTTCGCAAATGTGACACCTATTGTAATACAATATGTAGGGTTCAGGGTGAGGGGTTGAGGGTGAGTGAGGGTGAGGGGTTGAGGGTGAGTGAGGGTGAGGGGTTGAGGGTGAGTGAGGGTGAGTGAGGGTGAGGGGTTGAGGGGGAGGGGTCGAGGGGGAGGGGTTGAGGGTGAGGGGTTGAGGGTGAGTGAGGGTGAGGGTGAGGGGTTGAGGGTGAGTGAGGGTGAGGGTGAGGCTGAGGGGTTGAGGGTGAGTGAGGGTGAGTGAGAGTGAGGGTGAGTGAGGGGTTGAGGGTGAGGGGTTGAGGGTGAGTGAGGGTGAGGGGTTGAGGGTGAGGGTGAGGGTGAGTGAGTGAGGGTGAGTGAGTGAGGGTGAGTGAGGGTGACTGAGGGTGAGGGGTTGAGGGTGAGTGAGGGTGGGTGAGGGTGAGTGAGGGTGAGGGGTTGAGGGTGAGTGAGGGTGAGGGGTTGAGGGTGAGTGAGGGTGAGGGTGAAGGTGAGTGAGGGTGAGGGATTGAGGGTGAGGGGTTGAGGGTGAGTGAGGGTGAGTGAGGGTGAGGGTGAGTGAGGGTGAGGGTGAGGGGTTGAGGGTGAGTGAGGGTGAGGGGTTGAGGGTGAGTGAGGGTGAGGGGTTGAGGGTGAGGGTGAGTGAGGGTGAGGGGTTGAGGGTGAGTGAGGGTGAGGGTGAGTGAGGGTGAGGGGTTGAGGGTGAGTGAGGGTGAGTGAGGGTGAGGGTGAGGGGTTGAGGGTGAGGGGTTGAGGGTGAGTGAGGGTGAGGGGTTGAGGGTGAGTGAGTGAGGGTGAGTGAGGGTGAGGGGTTGAGGGTGAGTGAGGGTGAGGGTGAGTGAGGGTGAGTGAGGGTGAGTG
This sequence comes from Lissotriton vulgaris, assembly GCF_964263255.1. Taxonomy (NCBI): domain Eukaryota; kingdom Metazoa; phylum Chordata; class Amphibia; order Caudata; family Salamandridae; genus Lissotriton; species Lissotriton vulgaris. Next base: position 482,066,368 of record NC_141693.1, on the reverse strand, counting down.
AGGCTGAGGGTGAGTGAGGGTGAGTGAGGGTGAGGGTGGGTGAGGGGTTGAGGGTGAGTGAGGGTGAGTGAGGGTGAGTGAGGGTGAGGGGTTGAGGGTGGGTGAGGGGTTGAGGGTGAGTGAGGGTGAGGGTGAGGGGTTGAGGGTGAGGGGTTGAGGGTGAGTGAGGTTGAGTGAGGGGGTGAGGGTGAGGGGTTGAGGGTGAGTGAGGGTGAGGGGTTGAGGGTGAGTGAGGATGAGTGAGAGTGAGGGTGAGTGAGGGGTTGAGGGTGAGGGGTTGAGGGTGAGTGAGGGTGAGGGGTTGAGGGTGAGTGAGGGTGAGGGGTTGAGGGTGAGTGAGGGTGAGGGTGAGGGGTTGAGGGTGAGTGAGGGTGAGGGGGTGAGGGTGAGTGAGGGTGAGGGGTTGAGGGTGAGTGAGGGTGAGGGGTTGAGGGTGAGTGAGGGTGAGTGAGGGTGAGTGAGGGTGAGTGAGGGTGAGGGGTTGAGGGTGAGTGAGGGTGAGGGGTTGAGGGTGAGTGAGGGTGAGAGGGTGAGGGGTTGAGGGTGAGTGAGGGTGAGGGGTTGAGGGTGAGTGAGGGTGAGGGGTTGAGGGTGAGTGAGGGTGAGGGAGGATGAGTGAGAGTGAGGATGAGTGAGAGTGAGGGTGAGTGAGAGTTAGGATGAGTGAGAGTGAGGGTGAGTGAGGGGTTGAGGGTGAGGGGTTGAGGGTGAGTGAGGGTGAGGGTGAGGGGTTGAGGGTGAGTGAGGATGAGTGAGAGTGAGGGTGAGTGAGGGGTTGAGGGTGAGGGGTTGAGGGTGAGTGAGGGGTTGTGAGTGAGGGTGAGGGTGAGTGAGGGTGAGGGGTTGAGGGTGAGTGAGGGTGAGGGTGAGTGAGGGTGAGGGTGAGTGAGGGTGAGTGAGGGTGAGTGAGGGTGAGTGAGGGTGAGGGTGAGTGAGGGTGAGGGGTTGAGGGTGAGGGTGAGTGAGGGTGAGGGGTTGAGGGTGAGTGAGGGGTTGAGGGTGAGTGAGGGTGAGGGGTTGAGGGTGAGTGAGGGTGAGGGGTTGAGGGTGAGTGAGGGTGAGTGAGGGTGAGGGGTTGAGGGTGAGTGAGGGTGAGGGGTTGAGGGTGAGTGAGGGTGAGGGGTTGAGGGTGAGTGAGGATGAGTGAGAGTGAGGGTGAGTGAGGGGGTGAGGGGTTGAGGGTGAGTGAGGGTGAGGGGTTGAGGGTGAGTGAGGGTGAGGGGTTGAGGGTGAGTGAGGGTGAGGGTGAGTGAGGGTGAGGGTGAGTGAGGGTGAGGGGTTGAGGGTGAGTGAGGGTGAGTGAGGGTGAGGGTGAGTGAGGCTGAGGGTGAGTGAGGGTGAGGGTGAGGGGTTGAGGGTGAGAGGGTGAGGGGTTGAGGGTGAGTGAGGGTGAGGGGTTGAGGGTGAGTGAGGGTGAGTGAGAGTGAGGGTGAGTGAGGGTGAGTGAGGGTGAGGGGTTGAGGGTGAGTGAGGGTGAGTGAGGGTGAGAGGGTGAGGGTGAGTGAGGGTGAGGGGTTGAGGGTGAGGGGTTGAGGGTGAGTGAGGGTGAGTGAGGGTGAGGGGTTGAGGGTGAGTGAGGGTGAGGGGTTGAGGGGGTGAGGGGTTGAGGGTGAGTGAGGATGAGTGAGAGTGAGGGTGAGTGAGGGGTTGAGGGTGAGGGGTTGAGGGTGAGTGAGGGTGAGGGTGAGGGGTTGAGGGTGAGTGAGGGTGAGGGGTTGAGGGTGAGTGAGGGTGAGTGAGGGTGAGGGGTTGAGGGTGAGTGAGGGTGAGGGGTTGAGGGTGAGTGAGGGTGAGGGGTTGAGGGTGAGTGAGGGTGAGGGGTTGAGGGTGAGGGGTTGAGGGTGAGGGGTTGAGGGTGAGTGAGGGTGAGGGGTTGAGGGTGAGTGAGGGTGAGGGGTTGAGGGTGAGTGAGGGTGAGGGGTTGAGGGTGAGTGAGGGTGAGGGGTTGAGGGTGAGTGAGGGTGAGGGGTTGAGGGTGAGTGAGGGTGAGTGAGGGTGAGGGGTTGAGGGTGAGTGAGGGTGAGGGTGAGAGAGGGTGAGTGAGGGGTTGAGGGTGAGTGAGGGTGAGGGGTTGAGGGTGAGGGTGAGGGGTTGAGGGTGAGGGTGGGTGAGGGTGAGTGAGGGTGAGGGGTTGAGGGTGAGTGAGGGTGAGGGGTTGAGGGTGAGTGAGGGTGAGTGAGGGTGAGGGTGAGGGGTGAGGGTGAGTGAGGGTGAGGGTGAGGGGTTGAGGGTGAGTGAGGGTGAGGGGTTGAGGGTGAGTGAGGGTGAGGGTACATGCTTTTCACTTTCTTCAAAGGTTGTCCGTGCATCAAGGGTAGTTGACTGAACTTTAAGTATAATAATAGTACGTACTCTTCGGTGGCATTGAGCTCACACCCTCGAATGGTCTTCGGTAGTATTGTTTCCTGTAGAATTCTATTTCCTGCTTATAAAGCGCATGTCTCGGTCAGTATCAGCAAAGTGGTATGTGCATGTGAAAGTCGGAGAGTTGGAGGCGGTTAAGGAAATGCAGAACATTCTGCAAAAGTAATGGGAAACCATTTTTATCTTGAAACTGTTTTTAACCGACAGTCTTTTATTCCTAATCATAGATGAGTGGGAGTAATACAGGGACTGGAGCAGCAGCGCCTCAGTTTGGATTGGTGTGGCAGGCAGGAGAAAGTCAGGAGAGGGAGGAGAGGGAGGAGGGGGAACTGCTTGCGAAATGAAATTAAAAGCGGCCGGGCGGGAAATGCTCTCGGTAGCATTCGTTTGAAGTGTGAAGCAGGGGGCGGGAGCAGCCTTTGATGTGCGGATAATTAGGGGAGGAGCAGCCAGGAGATCCAAGCTGGGGAACAGATGGCTGGCGATTTGGTGCTGTGCACGCGCATTTTAGGTCAATGCGCTTGCGCATTGACTTAAAAGCCACGGGCACAGCACCAAATCGCCCAGTTAGTTTAACTCTGGTTAAAGCCCTATATCCTCGCAAGCTCGATGCGCATGCGCATCGAATAGCGAGACCTAAAAACACTTGTCCCACGCTACTGCCACACCATCCCAGAGTACAGCTCCACCATCTGGCTCTGGCATCACTATTGGTACACGGTTGAATTTGAGACCCACCTTCGACACCTCTGGGTCCTACTACAGCCTGATCGGTGACGTCTAGAAGGAGGTTGTCTATATGCCCCAGGGGGAATCCTGCCGCTTTGTAAGATCATGCTGCATACAGAGGCTTCCCTTCACCTACAGGGCGGATGTGTTTTCAGAATTCTCTATAGCAAAATAAGGGATGCACACCTTCATCTGTCCCTGTTATGAAATGAAGACACCAACCCACAGTCCATCCCTATGTCCATCTGCCTTCAAGTTAAGGAAGTCTGAGCTCAGAGGCCTGCATCACCACAGAATCTACAGACCAAGGATGGAGACCACATCTTGGCCAGCATGATGTGCACGGTCTCCCCTGAACATGGTTGGCCATATCCCTACTTGCAAGCATAAACATGTTCCTTCTGCGCATTAAAGGGTGTTCTTGTCTTATTCCTAAATAGAAAGGTTTTGGCATTCACCATCAGTGCTACAAACATGCCTTACTTTAACAAGCAAGGAGTCACGCGTTCCTTCCCTCTCTCAAGTTAGCAGTGCATTTGCATGTCCAGACTTTGACGACATGCTAAACCTATAAAAGGACTATTTCAGTAAGCAGACATTCACTTTATATAGGTTAAAACTGCACAACAATGCTGTCTGACACAACAGTGCTGTCTGATTCATTGTGAGTAGGAGAGTCTGTGATAACAATGCACCGCTGTTACACACCTGTAAACAGCTTACGAGTCATCCATCGTCAACAGTCTTCTCATGTCTGTTTATCAGAAGAGTTGTGTTTCCTGCTGGTGGTATATTTCCATCAGAAAATAGTTGAGATCGGAGTAGAATAATCATCTGTTATGACACAGGCAGGTGCATAATTAATCAGTTCAAACCCATCTGTTTTCCTTTACTTGCAGTTGGTATACAGAGATCATCAACCCGATAGGCAAGGTGAGTTGCTTATCTGATATGGGCTTATGCCCAGCACAGGTTATTAAACTTGGCTGAGAAGCGTGCTCGGGATTTGGCTGCAGTGCATGCTTCCACCTTTAACGCATACCCTGGTATCACCCTTGGTGTAATAAAGCCAAAATATCCCAAGAAACGCCAGCACATTTTCAGGAAATTCCGAAACTGCCTTGGTTAGCACATTAAGAAGCACTGTCAAAGCCAGTAGCTGACTGATGAAAGCCAATTAGGTTTATTCCCGTCTCTTGGCGAACTAGGCTGAACCCAGCAGGCCTAATTAGTCTTCCAGAGACTTGGCCATTTATTTTTGGTAAAGTGAGCTTTCAAAGTGAAATTATAAGTCCAGTCCAGTGATTTTTCATTGCAGAAACTACAAGGGACAGCACGTCAATCTCTACCTTTTAATGTCCACCTCCATCCCTTTAGCTGGGTGTGTTTGTCTCTGCAATCTGGAATTCCAAATGTAGGCATGTGATGCATTGTTAGTAGTTCGTTTTAAAAACTGAGCTACACGTGAATGCCCTTATGACAGCCAAACCTATTGGTGGCTAGGCATGCATTCTCTGAATAGCTCAAACACCATATTGGCAACATTTGCATTAAATAACCAGTTCTCTATCGTCAACTGCAGTAGTGTGAAAATCTAGAGCGTTTTTTGTAAACAGGAAGCCTACTATCAAGTGCTAAAAATCATAGGTTGTTGTAACTGCATTCTGAGATTTGCTAAATTCGATCATCAGTTGCTCGTGGCTTGCTATAAGATCGCTCTGGTTGCATGGTAAACTTTTCAAGGCTAGATTACGTTTACTTTGTCATATTGGCTCTTGGTTTGTAGTATAACTGAGCTACGAGGCATCCAAAAGATGATGGCGAGTGTTAGTATACCCAGAAAAAGCATATCTCTGACTCTCTGCTTGTACCTCTTGCTCGTCTCCTCCTGTCTCTCCCATTTTCTCTCTCTCTGTCTCTGGCCCTCTGGAGAACATTCCCTGCACATTACATGCTTCCATCACATATAGAGTTACAGCTTAGGCAGCAGCATTTAAGGCTTCCTTTACATTGGCCTGGACTCGTTCTCAAACCCTAACAGTTAAGATAGCCTTTCAAACTTGATTTTTCAGTCTGGCCTCTGGCCTGAGATTGCAAACATGTCTGCCCATTGTAATTATTTCTGCTGAGACCTGTCAAAGGTCTGGCCGGAACATTTCGGAAGGAATGACAAGTTTCAGTTGCACGCATCCTCAGCAGACACAGCCTTCTTGATGTCCCTGACTTGATCTGTCAGATTGGTGATAGAAAGTTACACCATCTCTTTGTTAGCAAGTTCGGACACTTGACCTGAAGCAATACTGAAATATGGGGGTACCTTTATTAGTTAAATCTGAACCTCCAAAGTAACTATGCCTAATACTCTCAAAATAAAAGACTACTCATCTAACCGGCTAACTGGTACCATATCATGCTGTCAGTCCTTTCCGTTCTGCTGCTGTCACATTGCAAATGCCTCTGAAGCTAATACGGCTCAATGGTGTCACATCCGGCAGTTCAAACACAAGAGTCCCTGGTAGCACATCCCAGAGGTCATAGATAACCATCCCCGTGGTGCTACATCGTAGCCCACCCATCCTCTGCCTGCAGGTTAATTCATCACAGACCCACTCATTACACCCCTTTGAGTTTGCATGCTACACATACCAACCCGATGAATTCATCAATTGAATATTCCTACAAGCTTCATACAGTTTATTTGAAAGTATTTTTCCATTATTTAGGCTCCATTTTGTATACAAAACCCCACATTTCCATGGTAATCACATCATACAGAGTCACAGATTAAAAAATGCTTTTAACAGTCCGCTGAGCAATCCACCCATAACTCCCTCTGCTCCTTATCAATCTGCCCCACTGTGTTGCCCTCCACCCCACACTCTATGGACAAGTAGACCATCCACTCCGTCTGCTGTTTTAATGGCTCATTGGTCTCTGAAATGTTGTGTACATTGCATGCTTTATACTCTTTCCTGGACGGGTATGTCCTATCCCGGCTTTCTCTGTTTGTTTGGATTCAACTCTTCAGTGCCAGCTTTGCGTAGTGTTTTTATACATTCCTTGAGCTCCTCCTAAGGGCCGTGTCACCTCTCTCCCACAACTCCTCAGCCCTCCGCCTCGTTGGACATTACCAGCTCTATGAACTCTATTTCGGCATGCTTTGTTCTCTGACGTCAGTCTGCCTGTGAAACCCCTAAACCATCAATGGACTGTCCTGTCGGACCCCTGTGGTCCTCTTAGCTCAGAGCCAGTTCATGTGTTCTGTTTTATCCTGCTATGTTTTTCGGTTTCATAGCTGCTGCGCACAGCCAACCCAGTGGTCTTGTTGGTGTCTACAAATCCCCTCAACTCTCTCTTAACTCTATGGAATGCTGCAATTAGAGCACGAGGTCTGAAATATTCCTATATAGTTTAGTTGACTTTATTGAGCGTTTATGAACAATACAGTAATATCTCAAGTGCGGAAGACTATTTGGATGAGAATTCATCAGCAACATTAAAGTATTTCCATCAAGCATTTGAGCAATGCTAAGGCCTTTTCAGGTTTAGTTTGTTCATTTTCAATGGGGACAGTTACATCTACCTCATCTGTAGGGCCTTCGATTTTTAATTTTTTGATGTTTGAAAGGTAGTTTTTTTTTTTTAAAATAAATAGTTTATATTGCAAGTTAAACAATCTGCATCTGTACAACGCTACTACAAGCAACCGCTATATCAGTTTGTTCAGCATTCTGAAAATCCAATAATCTTGTACTGGGTTCTGACTTGTATCATACAGCAGAATACATCTTTTGCTTCAGACAGCCGCCCTGCAGAGAACATCCTTTTAAAAAACATTATTGAACAATACCAACCATATTATAAGGGGATGTAATCTATGTGTAGGAGATGGCAACGGTCTTCTTTCTTGGAGTTAGGTGAGAAATTATCTGATCTGTCATTTGTGCCTGGGCTACTCAAGAATGCATCGGTGCTCATATATCACAAGGCCTGTACTTAGCAGATAACGTGGAGGTATAGAGCTCGGCAGAGTAGGGCCCATCTACGCGGCAGCCCTCCTAGGCCGTGTCATCATGGTCATGCCCATGGCATAGGGAGGGAATCCTGCACAGCATGGTCAGATCAGCAAGTTAGCCACATTGCTGGGAGGCAGCAAGTGTTGAAGATGTGGAGATATAGAATTTAGGTCCCAGAGTGTTGGAGCGCCGTGATCATGCAGCCATCTTGGATTGCGGCAGGCCACAAATCTCATCTTTGGGACCTTCTGAGGATGCCACCTTGCTTCTAAACTTCAAATCTAATCGCAGAGCTTTCCTTTTCTCAGGTCACCTCCTCCTAACCCAAATCACTGCTTTGCCCTTCCTGCTGCTCTCTAGCACCCGGATATGTTCCTCGAACTCCTTGTAATTTTCATTATCAGCTGTTCACTTTTAAACAACCTGAAAGTTACTGATCTATCATAATCAGTTGTATGTGTTTGAAAGTCATCACTCTGTATTCTTTGTGCATTTTTATGAAAATCTCCCCCTTGTACCTAATTACAACATCTTCCCTGCTGCATTTCCTCATTCTCTTCCTTTCTGTCCTCAGATTTGAATTTCCTTTTGTAAACAGCAATACACCACCGTCCCAGTCGCAATTTAGCTGGTATATGTTAGGCTGTCTAAAGTATTCCAGTGCCCCTTGTGTTTAACACACTATTCAATTACCCAAAATGAAATAAAATTGTTTAGCCAGTGCTAATCTCATTTTCCCATTCAAGGGTACTTCAAAAAAATATATATATACATGTCCAGTTGTCATTTATGAGACTCTTGCACATTTCAGCTGCAGATGGCATTATTGTCACTGTTCCATGTATCTATTTGCTTTAACGATCAACATGTTTAAGAACTTTTACAAACCTCTTAGGGAGAACACACCTCAAACTGTCTCAAATGTATGCACCTCCATGTACCTTCACGAGGCAGGGAGAATAATGACCAGCAGGGCTCTGAATGTGAGAACCCTGTGGCTTGAAACCAGTTGTTTGAAAGGCTGGATTTGTTAATGTATTCTCTTTTTTAAGAACACCTTACGATGAGACTAAAAAAGATGTTATACCAATTTTATTTCCTTCATTAGCTGCTTATGTGGAATATGAGTAGTGCTAATACCTCTAAAACAAGCTCTATTTTGATATTGTTAATAAAGCTGAAATAGAACATTTAACACAGTAAACCTTTCTACCCCATTCCTCCTTGAAGTCTCCTTATTCTATAAGATACTAATATTGATCCCGAATAAGTGCAAAGCCTGATGGTATTCTTGCAAATTTGGAAACCCAGATCCTCCTTTCTGGGGAAAAAAGGATCTCTAACTTGTCTGTAGAAATCTTTTCAGCTCCTGGTGGAAAACAAATGAACCTTTTGAACATCCTTCACATTTCACTGTACACCAGAGAATTACAAGGCATGCATAGGTTTTAAAAAAATTATAGCATTTCCATTTTTGATTGTACTTAACTTGGCCCAGACCCATCAATTAAATGTTAGCCTTCTTTCCAAATCTGGTTCTTTCATGAGGCTGCCCCATTTAAATGCCATTACAGTACTGCATCTGCTTGGGTTCCTATTTCTCAAAATCACTTTTCTTGGCTGCCTTAATAATAGGAAGAGTAAATTTAGTGCTGTAGATATGATGATTGGAAAAAGAATCAAATTGCTCCCCCTTTGTCAATGTTACCATGGAGAACTTGTGAGATAGCATCAGCATAAACATGTCCCTAGTAAATAACAACGTTTATAGACCTTTGTAACATAATATAACGTGTATTTGTAAAGCGGATGTTCAACCAAGGGTATCTTGGTGCTGACTAACAGATGTGTATTGTTACCCAACTCAATGGCACTGATTTTATTGATTTCAAAAGGATGAAAGGCTGAGTGAACCTGCCAGGATTTGAACCTTTGACCATGAGGTCGAGCATAGGCCCCTACAGTGGATGCATTAGTCCACCAATCCACCAGACCCATCTATATTTACCAGTTCTGATGTTTAATTGATGTCCATTGAACAAAGGTTCCAAGGCCAAACTGAAGGAGTGGATTGATAGCACTCCAGAATACTTGTACAGTAAAAACGTTCACATTCGCTGTGTTGTGAATTAGCTTTTATTCTGTATTTAGTCATTCCTTCCACTTTGAATTTTTTGCAATATAATTCTTGGGTTTCTATCCGTTTTTTTACTGCAGAACATTAGCCTGCTGTTTGGACTCATGTTGCCTACCATTATAGAGTGGGGCATGGTCAAATAGTCTTCCCTGGGCTATATTAAGTGTGAGTGAAAAGGTTTGTGGCTGTAGCATTTTCTGTAAATGATTGATGGGGCTGCAGGAGCTCATATATTTTGACTTTTAAACCTGCATGAGTGCCAATTTTCTTTTGAGCTATCCCCGCAGGATGTTGTCTGGCTTAGGATCCCGGTCTAGGCACGCCGCTTAACAGATTGACTGTGCAGATGAAGCACATTTACCTCCTCTATCGTCTTTCTTTGCAGAATAACCTTCATGACTCTTCTTGTTTTTGTCGGTGGTTTTTCTAAATCAAATCAGCTACGATAGAGCTCTGGTTATGTTAAATACGTTTTTTTTCTTTCTTTGTGTAATTGGTAGTGATCTGTCCGCCCTGCCCATCCTGTAGCCTTGTTTCTCTCATTTTCAGTTCCTTTGTTCTTGTGTATTCATTTATTTTTTTCTGAATCTGACTGTCTTTTCCAAACTCCATACGTCAGTCCCCTACCTCAGTGTTCATGGGAAGGCAATGGGTGAAGACCTATCCTGGCTACTGAGCCTAATGACTGTATTTGCCTCTGAAGCCCAGCATTGGAGAATGATTGGGGGCGAGAGGGGACTGTTTGTTTATACTCTCATTGCCACTTTAGGCACCCTAGTGTTATGAGATGATGGTAATGTATGATTTTGATGGAGATAACCTACCAGAGATCCTTTACGTATACAAAGGGCAACCAAGTAGCCCATTCCGGTGCTTGAGTATATTCAAAACAGAAATTATGAGTTGCTCCCAAAGGAATTAATTATACACTTAAATCAATCTAATATTGGAATGAATCTTTCAAAGAAAGGTGGAAGAAATTCAGGCCTTAATAGTGCAACTGAATTATACTTGATCAAACATCATTTGGAAGTAGAACATTACAGGCGTACATATAAAAATGTTTAATTGTTATCCATGTTATTTCAGTGTTTTAAACTTAAGGGGATCTGTTGTAGCACAAGGGGTATATGTATTGCAATATAGCAGTATTTCAGTGTCTAGTATTTGTGTACATATATGTACACACTCTTTTGTGATGTAGTGCCCATAACAGTTAACCATCAGTTTACTTGCGTTGTTGGTAATTTGTCACGTAATTTTTTGTGAGGGAAGAAGCGGAGATTGTGTCGACGTTTCTGTCTCGAAGCTAATGAATAAGCGAGATCATCCTCAGGACTAAATGCTTATAGGCAAAATGGGCAACACCAGTTTAAACGAGTCCATGGTGATCAAATATATCCAAGACTCAAAAGTGCGTAATGTACATATTGACAAGCATCGATATTGCTGAATCAATCGGTACACAGTATTGGCCACAGCAACCACACCAGAATCTAAGCACAAGATGCTGGTCACTACATATGCAAGAGTGAATTACCACACATGTGTACTTCAATGTACTTTTAAAGTAATAAACTAACCTAACTAACAATTAAACATTTTTATATGTATGTCTGTATTGTTGACTTTCTAATTGATGTGTGATCAAGTCTACATTCATTGCACTATTTGGGTGTGGTATTATTCCGCCTTTCTTTGAAGGATTCATTCTAAAACTGAATATAATTAAGTGTATAAACAGTTCCTTGAGAGCAACTCTTTGTTTCTTTGATGAACAAACCTTTGCATTTGGTGATCATACGGAATCTAGGTCTAGGCTGCCTGCATTTGTAGCCCAATCATAGTCTGCTGGGTTGTAAAACTGTCGTGGGACCAAGTTTTCTAAACTTTATTTGTTTGTGGAATGGATTAGACACGTAATAGAAATAATTCATTCTCAATAATGTACAGTAATGCTTCACTTCATCTTTCATGGCTAACGTTATTATTGCGAATACAAAGATTCAGCATTAATTCACTAGCACATACCCATACATTGGAAAGGAACTGAACACAGTAAGGTGGGCACAAATACAAACAGAATTTTATACTGTAAAAGAAATACAACATTGGAGTGACTAATGTGCAACAAGAATTCTACCCAGGTTTCAAGGAATTAAAATTAAAGTACCAAATACAAGTTAACTCATAACAAAGTTAGTCCAGATCCTTAACATTATCTTAATGTTTTGATTTGTGTGCCCTAATTAAAACATTCTTTGTGATTCAGTGCTAGCAATAATAGAAGTTATATCACAGCTGTTTGCTGCAACTGTCTCATAGAGTAACAGTGAGTATTGTGAATTAGCATACATGAATAACACAAGGAGGCATGAGCATCTCAACGCATGAGGGCTTTGAATGAAATGGACTCTGTCTCTTCACAGTGTGTTGGATGAAGGATGGACTTGTGCTGATCTCCATCAGTGCCGAGCCGGGTTCAACCAGCAAGAGCGCAGTGCCAAGTAAGTACTTTAAAGCTTCAATACCCTCAACTGAAATTAAACCTGTGTCAGAGGCATTAGCGGGTTGGGAAGTGTGTGATGGATTAGCACAGCAGAAAGATGTAGTGCTATGTCTGTATATTGAGGTACATTGAGTGAGTCAGGGGCTGGATTGCAAACCTTGTGCAGTAACACAATCTTGGAAATTCTTTAATGTATGAAACCACCCTTGGCTTTGTAGGGCTCAGGATCTGCAGTGACCGCCTTAGATGTGTGGGAAGCAGACAGACACCGATGACCACCAGGGTAATGTCTGAGTCTTTATATGGGGACGGCAGTGGCACCTCAGGGCCGACCTTACTTTAAAGAATACAGACCCTTAGAATCGCTAGCTCACCGAGACATTTTCATTGATTAGATCTAGTTGTTTGCGATCTGTTGGCTCACCCTTCAGTGTGCATTGCAATGTGTTCATCTAAAGAGACTTGCAAATCAAAAGAAGCAACTCGTGTTCAAATATGGCATGTTTTTATTTCAAGTTCACAGTTGTAAGTTAGGATACGAAACACTGAAGCCTGTTACTCTTTTTTGTCTCCTTTAATGCCCTTTTGGAACCAAGAAATCTGTTAAGTGACAGGTTTTGGGGTTTATTGTTTTTTTGTGATTGTTTTTACCCCAAACTCAACTGCGGGTCTCCTACACATTGAGTTGCACAGCCTTGCAAACAGCCGCTGAGAAATAGGAAAGGGCCCAGAATGATCCTATTCAATTCAATAAATCATTTCTTGATTTCCTATCACACATTTCCTATCAACTGAATACAATTAAACACGCTGTTGTAAGATCTGACAATTTTCAAGGGTTAAAGGAACGCCTGAAATCTTCCCCTTAGGTTACATTTACTCCAGGGCACAACATTGAAGTCCAATCTAAACTGCAAGTACATTAAACAGTCACTGATTTTCTATGTTATGTAACCACCATACCCAAACAGCTTACAAATACAGCCCCATTCTTCTTCAAAGTAATTGTATCAACTGAACCCTGAGTTTGTGAGTTGTCTGTCATGCTGTGTTTTATTTTCAAACCCCTACTACTTAACAGGGTATACCTTGACTGCTTGCCTTGGCAACCACTGGAGGTTGTATGTGCCTAATGGGAGCGCACAGTACTGATCGCCCTGGGGCACCATTCGGAAATTACCTTCTACAGAAACTGCTCCTGATTACCTGGTGAACTGCAAAAATCCTTGCCCCTTGATTTTCAGAGAACTCTTTCACATGCTTGGTTCGATATGTCTGAAGCCACTGGAATTATGTGGAAACAGACAACCAAATGATGTGGTGCGGTTTGCTTAGTTATGTTAAGGAAAGTAAATTGTGTAACACCGTGCTGCACATGAGGTGGTAGCGTTATGTCACTATTTTGTCATCTTCACACATTAATATGACCTGGGGAAACATTCACCTAATTAGTTCTGGTTTAACACTGGACTAGAAATTTCAGCAACTAAAGCAGAAGGTCTGTCTCTGTGCGGCCCCACGGGTAGCTCTTTTTTCATAGCTTTTGATTCGTTTAAGAAATAAACAAGTTTTTAAAAAAAAATCTGTAACTTGTGTAGAAGTTGATGGATTATGTGGCAAATAAAAGAAATCCTTAATAATGCAGAAGACACCTTTGATCCAATATCACACAACTCTTGTGGTTTTGATAATACCACTGTTCAAAGCTGATAGATTCTACCATTCATTCTCAACAACTTTTACTGTCTAAGATAGATGGGTTACATTTATTTAGCTTGCCATCATTTGGTATCAATTGTGGAGGAACAGTAACACCCCTATTGTACTATTAAGGTTCCCGAAGCAGTAATCGACGACAGACAAAAGTGTATGCCTTCCATTGAAACCTCTTCCCATTGAACAACATAATCTGTAGTCCTAGCCTTCCCTGCCACCATATTCTAAATGGCAGAGCTGAGTATGAAATCATTGGCAGTCCTCTGCTAACAGTATTTTCATGGAATTTTGTAAAGGCAACGTCCTCTTCATCTTATCTCACTTTAGTATCTAGATGTCTGCCCTCTAGTCACAGGAATGCAGTCAGTACATCTCCACCGTCTGGGAAAACTGCCCCCACCCCATGTGCCTAGCTAAACCAGGGACGATGCAAAATGGATCTCACTGATCCTATTACTCGCTCTTCCACGCCCAGAGTCCTACTACCAAGCATGTGCTGCACACTCATGCAAATACAAGCACTGGACATGCGCGCAGAGTGTCAGCGCAAGGTTTTGGGTTCAAATAACAGTTGAACTTTACACAACACCCACTCTCCTCTCCTTGACAGAGAAAATGGTCTGGTCACATTTCTTATTCACAAACTATCAGTCCGCTCCCGCCACTGCTTTACATGATACGCCCAGGGCATGGACAGTAGACCTATACCCATTGTGAACATACACTTAGTGAGCCACTCCAGGTCACAGAAAAAGAACTCGGCATCTCACCGACAGGCCTAGGCATCTGCCCACACTGGATTAGCATGATGGCCAACGGCCGAAATAAAATGCTGGTATACCTGTTACACATGCAGCAGTACACTCATGCTGACATCCATTTGCAAAGGACATTCCTTTCCCAAAACCATGCGTTTCTTTTTGCTATAACCTGGAGGGCAAACTCTGTGGAGGCCTCAAGTACTACTCTTTTTGCTAATTATTTAATTGTGGTGATTGGAGTGTTTAGCCTCAACTTAAATCGTTGTGGCGCTCCAGACAGACGGGCCATCGATGGCATTAACAGAAACATTTCGGCTTCAACATTCCCTTTCACTTCTACTTGGAAAAAAAGTGCCATCATTCCCATTTAAATTTCGGACATCTGATATGCCGAATAACAATTCTGTAATTCGTATTTTAACATGTGTGCACATGTTAAGTGTAAGGTTAGGCAGGAGATGCTATGTTTGTGTTGCTGGTGGGTCACCTGACTCGACTCGACAAACAGCACGACTTTAGCAGATGCTCAACACTTCCCTGAAAGCAATTAAATAATTAACTAAGCAAAGAATCCGGACAGAAATGTTCTGTCACAAGGTTAGCTCTCCAGTTTTTTCAGAATACAATAACACACTTTTAAATCTTAAGATTGTGCTCCGCCTGCCTGTTTTTTTTTAGCAATTAATTATTCTGAACACTGCCTTAGCAGAGGAAGGGGCAGTGCCTTGGTTGCTTGGTTTGACTCTGTTTGGGTTGAATGGTCTCAAAGGCCGAGCCAGAGTCAGCCACGTCATGCATACCAGGCTCCAGCTTTGATTGGCTCACCCACCTCTACTGGGAAGAGTATCACCTTAAATAGTTTGTGTGCCAGCTGGCCAAGTTTGTGCGTCAGTGACAACATAAGGCCAGTAATAGTGGGAACAGATAAAGGGGCGAGACTCCATTCCAAGTGTTAGGCCTTGGGACGGTGTATGACCGCATTGCTGTGTATAAGCCGGTGCTGTCAGAAGAGGTAAGTCCTACTGAAGTTTATAAACACAGTGAAGTGTTGAAAAAACCCTCTTTTGAAGTGTGTAAGGTCTATAGTATAGCAATTGTTTGGACATCAAAACACAAAAATTATTTATAATCCATCATGATATAAACAATAACAACTGTTATTTTTGGAACAATAACCATAATAAATGGGTGTATTGTACCCCCACCATACTTTATATAGATATTGCAAGTCGCCTAGGAGTTCCTTGGCCATATAGAGGAATGAGGCCATTGGTTGAATCCCTTTACAAGTTACTGAAACTTCAAGGTGACTTGTAATATCTTTATAATATATATGGCAGGGGTATTTTATTCCTCATCATACATGGTCATATCATCAGCTATCCCACAAACTGCTTAAATCCTTGGTGACTTGATCTTTTATGTTCACTGCAGACACTGAGAATAAAAGCAGAATTAGTACTGCAAAATCAAACACACCAAAACTGGTGTATCTCAGATTGTGTTGAAACATCCAGCGATTCTGTCTTTCCTGACCTATAGTGTTGAAAAAAAACATGCATGTTGCCATAAATATTGCCTCACTGCTGCTCACTTTTCATTTTAGAAAAATATATCAGAAGAAGGAAAAGGCAGTTCTTGTTTTCCTTGTGTAAAGTGCAGATGTAACTGTACTCGGGGTACTGGCAGCAGTCCGACCAGAATACAACCCTCTGTATTGGAAGTAGTGCCTTCTTTTACTGATAAGCCCAATGGTCAATAAAATTGAGGCGAATCTGACGATCCTTAAGGCTGTCCTGACCCCAAGAAGAGCTAGATGATAGCTGGTATGAGCGACTGGCCGATGTTAGTGGCCTAGACCATGGGCGTCCGCAGGGGGGACAAGGAGGGGCGCTACCCCTCGCCCCCTCCTTGGATCACCGGTCCGTCCGGTGCTGGCCCAGTGATAATGTGGTATTATCACTCAGGCAGCGCACGCTGCTGTAGCAGACACCCATGGGTGCTGAGCAGGGAGGCCGTCAACATTCCTTTTACGGACGCCTTTGGTCCGTAATTTTCACAATTACAGCAGGCTGTGCTGTTCCCCTACGAGAAGCCCCAGGAGTTTAAACGTTCTCTCACTTGGTAGCCTCTCGCACTTCTCTTTGAACTCTAGAGGCTGCAGCAGTTCCTCCCCGACCTCGAGCAGACTGTGGACAGGCCCATTGTCATTCTTTCTGCTGCTGATCATCACATAAAGAATGACAATGAGCCGTCGGCCTTTAACGTGCCTTGATGAGCCGTCTGCCTTTAACGTGCCTTGAAGGCGAGTGACTCCCTTGGAGCCAGTAGATTAGATTATACCACCCAAATCTGAGCAAAAAAAATCGACTATTACTATTAGATCCATTTGCTTTTTTTTTAGCCTTAACCGTTTAGCTCATATTTATTTTTTATTTGTAAATATTAATCATTACTTCTGAACCGAGTTTCCCGGCCTCATGCCGTTTTTTCACAACTAGACTTCTGCAATGCAATATGTGAGACCATTTACATACATGTAAATGTTCTCACATATTGCATTGCAGTAGTTTAGTTGTGCAAAACTGCATGAGGCTGGGAAACTCGGTTCAGAAGTAATGTTTAATATTTTAGTAACAAAATAAATACAAGCTTAAACAGTTAAAAAAAAGCAAACGGAAATTAGCTCAAACACTGCAACCAGGTGTTAATTCTTTGCCCCCCCCCCCCCCCCGAAACATTTGTGCGGGTGCCCATGGCCTAGACACTGGCTTAGTCTTTCCTCCAGGTGTCACTACAGAGGAAGGAGCTTCCGTTGTC
Organism: Lissotriton vulgaris; assembly: GCF_964263255.1. Lineage (NCBI taxonomy): Eukaryota > Metazoa > Chordata > Amphibia > Caudata > Salamandridae > Lissotriton > Lissotriton vulgaris. The sequence continues at coordinate 482,049,316 of NC_141693.1, read as the reverse complement.
ATGGTGGTGAGATGGGTGGTTGAGGTCCTGGATCTTACACTGCCCTCAGTGGCAGTCAAGACGAATGCCTTGATAGAGGTGCCCCTACAGAACATTTTTTTTAAGGATGCCCTAACTAATGTTCTACTCCGGGCATGAGCCAAGCCCTGCGAAGAGACTTCTGTGCACAGGTTGTCAAGGACTGCATGTCTCTACCGCACCAGCAGATAGGGAATCCAAGCGGCTCGACAGCTTCCGTAAGAGGATTTTCTCTTACACCAGCCTTGCAAATGTGGTCAGTGAATGCTGCATGCCTCTTAGGCTGATATTCTCATACAGTTTGGGATTCGGTTGCGCAAGTGCTGCCCATGGTCTTGAAGGGGGCCCAAGCCGATTGCTGATGGGAGGGAAGCAGCAAAGTTCACTATGCATTGCAGACTGGATACGACTGACTCATTAGGCAGAGAGATTCCTTTATCAGAGATACTCCATAGCTACGCCTAGTTGAAGTCTACTGGCTTTTCGGGGATGTACAGGCATCCCTTATGGGCTTGCCCTTCGATGGCATTCGCCTGTTTGGTGAGAAGGCAGATTCGGAGCTCAGGCACTTTAAGGACAGCAGAGCCGCTGCTTGATCCCTGGGTCTCATCGGCTGGGTGCCAGCCCCTCTCTGCCTTTCACCTCATCCTTGGCTTTGGTAAGACTGCAACCTGCACCTCCCCAGCAACTTGAGACCCTCACGGGTGAATAGTTGTTCTCAACAAACCCATGATTGATTGATTGATTCCTGTCCTACCACCACACCAACAGTTCCCCAGTCCTTTCATGGCCACGGATGACTCTCACAAGCCCCGTGGGACCCAAGTACAGAGGTCTGCCCGCACGCACCAGTTTACACTAGTGAAACACACCTGATATCAAGTGAGGCCACTTCTGCTCAGGCCCCCTGTCCCGCTCAGTATGGGAGGCCCAGCGAGAGGAAAGGAGTGACACCTCTACCTGTTGCTGCTATACAGGAGGTAATGAGTGCCCATCTCCCTCCAGAAAGGCCACTTAGACACCCACTGGGCCACTTTATGTATAATCCAACAACAGAGACACCGCCCAAATCGGCCCCCAGGCTGCTCAAAGGCAGCCCTCAGGTGGAACTCGGACCCGGGCCCCTCGGGCATTGCCCGATAGCCACCGTTACCAATCCGACGCTGGCTATCGCAGCTGCTCAGCTTCTGTGCTCGTGAGAAAGTCCAGGGTTGTGAAAAAAGTATACCAATGAATTCTACATCTCATACAAAAAATATGTTGTATCTGCCACACCGTTTGTATGTCTGTATATACTGTTGTCAGCTCTTTTGGGCGCTGCGTTGCTGCATCTGCAGAGATGAGGTACATTGTTTTTCGATACTGCTACTAAAATGCAAATAAAAAGGAGTTTTTTCGTTTGACAATCAGCTAGATTTTCTGCTTCGGGAATGTTCAGAGTTTAGGAGTGCTGGGTCCTGTCCCTTTCTCCCATCCGAGGAAACGTCTCCACTGCAGTGCAGCCTTATGAATATTTTTGATTTATTTTTCTGCAGGAAGAAGATTTATGGCCAGAACCTGATAGATGTGCCGGTGAAATCCTATCTCCGACTGTTAGTGGAAGAGGTAAAAAATGTGCATTTGGATCTCTGTAGTCGGTGCCAGGTTTTTCGTTTTTGAGCTTTTAGCAATGACAAAATAGTAAATATGAAGGATTTTCAAATATATGAGGTGCTAGGAGGGCATACAAATGTTATTGGTAGATTTCGGTTCATGGTTCTTATTTGGACAGCACCTGCTGCTTTTGTTTTGTGATCTTAGTTGATTAGTCCTCAGAAGGTTCACTGGACTCCTTAAAATGTCACCCTTTTTTTGCCTCGTGGCATTCTGTTATTGGGCACGTAAGGCATGGGCAAGCCGATCCTATGTCACAGACTCAATGTTTAATGAATTGAAAAATACATTTTGTCTTTTATTTTATTGATGCTGTAGTGTGTGGCTCTTTTTTTCGAATGGTACAGCATGTTTTGGTGCAGTTACTAGGCATTTAACCAGCATGGGTGGGAAATAATCACCGGCCCAGCAAAGGTTTGAATACAAAGGCGCAATAGAAAATGAGGAGGCTTGGTCTGTTGTGCGAATTAGTGATTTGCTGATAGCCTTGTGTTTCTGAAAGACACAGCTGAACGTAACATTCAAACATGTCACTTAGGGGATCTATGTTCATGTAGAAAGTTTTTACTTAAAGTTACTATAATATTGAGTAATAAACTGTGAATACTTTTATCCCAAGTTTTCAAATGCGCATTTCTATTTACTTGGTACTTTGCGTAGAGGATTTTCAAGTATAAGGTATTAAATTTCCTCAGCATTGGATCTTTCATAGATTCACATGAGTGAATCATTGCCCAACCTCGAGCTTGAAGTCCAACAGTAACCTTCACATAGCAGTGGTCTATACTGAAGACCTGCAGAGGCCATAATCTCTGTCACCACCTTAGAGAAATAACGAAACCACCGCCAGTAAAACTACTTTACTTTGAACACCACTTACCCCAGAGGTCTCTATACTTCAGTTTTTCTACTGCATGTTATGTGGAAGGGAGTGCAATCTGAAAGAGACACGTTAGTGATAGATTCCTTACCTTTAAATATCCCAAGGTGTCAGACTGGATCCGGAAAGTTTTGCTAGCCGTACCTAGCGTCAGTAGGTGGCGTCATGCGGCTCTGTATCTGTTGCTGGTGTCGTAAGCGCCGAGATGACATCACGAAGACTACTTAGGCACCACTCATGCGTGCTGATGTCTGTTCTTTCTTTTTCCAGTGCAGTAAGCGCAAATCCGGTTAGAGCACGTACCTTAGTCACTTTTTGACTATTTTTGGGGAGGACTTTTTGTCTCTTGTTGGTCTTCTCTGGTGCACGTAGGGATGCCCGGTTTTAAAACCTGTGGGTCCTGCTGTTGCAATATGTCGGTGGCGGACCCCCACGAAGTCTATCTCTCCTGCCTGGAACGCGACCACGACTCCCGGTCCTGTCTGGACTGTCGGGCCATGGCCCCGAAGGCCTTGAGGGAGCGGCACCGGAAGTTGCTTGAAGTTCGACTTCCATCCCAGCGCTGTTCGTGGTCCAGGGGCCGTTCTAGTGAACGCTCGTGGGGCTACCATCACCACTCTTTGTGCTCCAAGTCTTCACCCTCGGATTCGGGTAAGAGACGACACAAAAATAAGTCAAAGAAGCGTTGTCGCTGTCTGATGCCCCCCCCCCCGTCTGTCCCCCGATGCGAACGAGGGGTTCCGCCCCTGTGGCTCCTTCGGAGCCTGGAGTCCCATGGCCTACCCGCCTTACTCGGGTCCGTCTGCGAGTCCCGCACAGATGCAAGAGTTCCTTGCTGCCATGGACCGCCTGTTTAGGCCTCGGGCTCCCGCCGGTGCGCCTTTGAGCCCCGCGGCCCTGTGTCAGGATCCTGCCGGACCGTCTACTCCACCCGCGGTTCTGGGCCCGGCGCCGCAGGATCCTGCGCCGTTAGCTCCGTCCACGGCGCCACGAGGTCCCACACTGCTGGCTCCGGTCCCAGCGCCACCTTAGGCTCTGCCTGCCGCACTGCAGTGGATGCCGTTGGTTCCGCCTCGGCCCCGGTTCCCGGACGGTTTTGTCCCCGCCTGGGATTAATTGGGACACAGTGCCGGTCCGGCCCCGTTTGTTCCTTCCCGGTCCCTGCCCCGCCGCTGCAGTCTACGCCGCCCACTGCAGAGGTGGAGGACGACTGGGAGGGGTCCAAGGACCCTCTTGCTCGTCAGTGTGACTCTGAGCAGGTTTGGGCAGACATCTTTGAGGAGGCTGGCGGCCTCCACTTACCCTCGGATCCGGGGTTTGCCTCTCCCCCGCCCACTATGGAGGAAGGTGCCTCGTACATGGTGGTGCTCCGTCGGGCAGCTGAGGTCCTTAACCTTGATCTCCCTATGGTGGCCCTAAAGACTAATCTCCTCACTGAGGTGCTCCAGTCGGCGTCGACTTCAGCTGCCCTTTAGTGACGCCCTCACTGACGTCTTGTTGGGCACTTGGTCACGGACAGCCACAGTGGCGCCTGTGGATAAGAACTTCGCCAGGCGTAATCGCCTGGCGGAGGGTGACCCTGCCTTTCTGACCACTCATCCAACGCCCGAGAGTCTGGTCATTCAAGCTTCAACATCCCAGAGTGTCTTTCCCACGGCTCCGCCGGATAAAGACTCTAAAAGGCCGGAGCAGTTCGGCAAGCGGTTGTTCTCCTCGGCCAGCTTGGACTGTGTTCGGTGAACACCGCATGTCTGTTGGGCCGCTATTCCCACGCAGTGTGGGATGACGTTGCTCAGGTCTTACCTCAGTGCCAGGAAGAGGTCCAGGCTGTGCTGTCTGAGGCTGTGTCCGAGGGTAAGGATGCGGCTAAATTTGCCATTCTTTGTGGCTTAGACACCGCGGACTCCCTCGGTAGGGCTATTTCAATGACTGTGGCGCTTCGTCGCCACGCCTGGTTGAGATCTACCGGGTTCTCCCCGGACGTCCAGAGCTCACTCATGGACATGCCCTTTGACGGCACTCGCCTGTTTGGTGATAAGGCCGACAGTTCGCAGGAGCGTTTTAAGGACTCTCGAACTACGGCCAAGTCCTTGGGCCTTTCTGCCACGCGCCCAGCCACGTCTACTTTTCATTCTTTTCATGTTCATGGGAGGGGCGCCCCTGCCCGCTCATTCAGTCAGAAGCCTGCGCAGAACCAGACTCAGCGTGCCGTGGGTGTGGAGGCCGCCGTGGCGGCACAGGGGGCCGGCCGGCGGGTCAGTCCACTCCACCCCTGCGACATCCACCCCAAAGCCTTCCTAGTCTGAGCTTTGGGATGCACCCCACGCCAGTGGGCGGCAGGATTCAACTTCACCTTCCCCACTGGCGCTCTGTCACCTCCGACAAGTGGGTGCTGCAACTCGTCCAAAGGGGTTACTCCCTCCCTTTCGAGTATAGCCCCCCCCCCCAGCCATGCCACCTCAGTTCCACCACGTCGGGGATCACTTTGCGCTTTCCCAACAGGAAGTTCTGGCCCTCTTGGCCAAGGGGGCCATTGAGCGCGTTCCTGGGCCAGAAGTAGGATGTGGTTGTTATTCCCACTACGTTCTGGTCCCCAAGGGGGACTTGTGCCCCATCTTGGACCTCAGGAACGTCAATCGTTTCCTCCGGAAGGAGAAGTTCAAGATGTTGACTCTGCCTCAGGTCTTGGCTGCCCTCGACTGGAGACTGGATGGGAGCGTTGGACTTGCAGGACGCATATTTTCACATCCCCGTCCTGCCGGCCCACTGGCGTTACCTGCGGTTCATGGTAGGCCAGGAGCATTTTCAGTTTGCCGTGTTCCCCCTTGGCCTTACCAGTGCCCCTCGGGTGTTCACGAAAATGATGGCGGTGGTCGCAGCTCATCTACGCAGGTCAGAGGTGTCAATATACCCTACCTCGACGACTGGTTGTTGAAGGCGGGCTCACCCCAGGCAGTAGTCACCCACCTTCAGACTACGGCTGACCTCCTGCATTAGCTGGGGTTCTCCAACAATGACAGATCCCTCTCCCTTCCCCAACCAGAGCACACAGTGGTGACGGATGCATCCCTCCTGGGATGGGGAGGCCACTTGGGAGAGGCGGAGATCAGAAGCCTCTAGTCTCCGGCGGAGTCTCGGCTCCATATCGACCTTTGGCGCTTCGGGCGATCCGACTTGCACTGACGCCATTCTTTCCCTCTGTCTGGGGAAGTGTAGTGCAGGTATTCACAGACCACACCACCGCCCTGTGGTATTGCAACAAACAGGGCGGGGTGGGGTCGTGGACCCTATGTCAGGAGGCTCTGCGCCTCTGGACATGGCTGGAACATCAAGGCATTACCTTGGTGGTTCAACACCTGGCAGCTTCTCTGAATGCCAGGGCAGACTAACTCAGTCGCCGGTGCTTGATTGATCACGAATGGCATCTTCAATCTGAGGTGGCACAAGGTCTCTTTCAACAGTGGAGAGAGCCTTGGTTAGATCTATTCGCCACAAACAAGCAATGTCATCAATTCTCTTCGTTGGAATTTCCAAGGCGGCACTCGCTTGGCAACGCTTTTCGTCACGAGTGGAGTTGCGGTCTATTGTACGCCTTTCCGCCCATACCACTTCTACCCAGAGTGCTGAAGAAGATTTGCCGCGACTGGACCCAAGTCTTCCTTGTGGCTCCGGATTGGGCACGAAGATATTGGTATCCCGAGCTACTCAGCATGGCAATCGATCCCCGATCTGACTGCCTCTTCGGGAGGATCTTCTGTCGCAGCAGCAGGGGGCGGCCCTCCACCCAAACCTGTCCAGCCTCCCTCCATGCGTGGAGATTGAGCGGCGACAGTTGACAGCTTTCGATCTTCCTCCCGAAGTCTGTGATGTCAGTCTGGCAGCCAGGTGTACCTCCACTAAAACGGTATACACCTGCAGGTGGAATACATTTGTGGCACGGCAAAGGCTGTGGATCCCCACTCTGCCCCTCTTTCTGAGTTCCTTCTGTTCCTTCTATCCTTGGCCCAGCAGGGCTCTGCTCTGGGCACTATCAAGGATTATCTTTCGGCCATCTCTGCCATTCTACGGCTTCCAGATCAGCCTTCTCTTTTTAAGTCCCCCGGTTGTTAACAGTTTTCTCAAAGGCATTACACACACGTTTCCTCCAGTGCCTTTCATAATGTCTCAATGGGACGTGAGTCTTGTCTTGACCTATCTGATGTGCGCTCCTTTTGAGCCCCTTCATACCTGTCCTTTACGTCTTCTCACTCTAACGACTTCCTTCCTGGTAGCTATCACCTCTGCCAGAAGAGTGAGTGAGCTCCAGGCTCTTTCTTCTCAACTTCCTTTCCTTTCTGTTCAGCCGGACAAGGTGGTTTTAAGGACCCGTCCTTCTTTCTTGCCAAAGGTTGTCACGCCCTTCCACATTGGGCATACCATCACCTTGCCCACCTTCTTTCCGGCTCGGCATCCTTCAAAAGAGAGGCTCCACCGTCTGGACCCAAAACGTGCGCTCTCGTTCTGTCTGAAGTGCACGCAACAATTCAGGGTGGATGACCAACTCTTTGTTGGCTACGTGGGCGCCAAAAAAGGTCGGGCCGTGCACAAATGAACCATCTCTCGTGGGTTGTTCTGTGCATAAAAGCTTGTTACTCATTGGCCAAGAAGGAGCCACCTGTGGGGCTGCATGCCCATTCTACCAGGGCGACAGCAGTCACTACTGCCTTGGGACGCAGTGTTCCATTGCAGGACATTTGTCAGGCAGCTACATGGGCCTCGCTGCACACGGTTACCAAGCATTACTGCCTTGACAGTCAAGTCCAGAGAGACGGCTTCTTTGGCCGTTCTTTTCTCTGTGACTTTCTGGTGTAATCTTGTTCGCAGACCCACCACCGGGGTTGGTATTGCTGGGGTATCTATTCTAAGGTAAGGAATCTATATCTAACGTGTCTCTTTCAGATGCACAAGTTACTTCTTGTGTAACGATATATCTGTAAGAGACAGTTGGTAGTGGTAGAGTACTTACCGCCCCACCCATCCTCCCCGTTCTGCGAACTGATTTCTAGGATTAAGGGCATCCCATTCAGGGCCCTAGTTTCATGGCACCAGTGGCGCGGAAAGTCGTGTACAGAACTGACCTCAGCGCGCATGGGTGGCACCTAAGTAGTCTCCGTGATGTCATCTCGGCGCTTACGACCCCAGTGACGGATGGGGAGCCGCATGACGCCGCCTACTGACTTGCAGAGGTACTGCTAGTAAAACTTTCCGGATCCAGTCGGACGCCTGGGGATATTCTAAGTTAAGGAATCTATCACTAACTACTGTCTCTTACAGATATATTGTTACACAAGTAGTAACTTGTGCTTCAGACCCATTCTTTGCTCTTCTAGAAATTAAATTTGTTAATTGTCCCTGGTTTTCTATCTCTTCTAGCACTTTATCTTAGGAGTTTGTTCCCTTTATTTTTGGTCTGGCAAGAATTATTGACATTTCTACTTCCTGGAAACATTTCCTAAAAATCCCTCTTTAGAGCCTGTAGCTTCGGTGGAAATAATAGATTATATAGGAAAGGTCCACACAAGGAATGCATCTAGTGCCTGTATCCTTAACAAAATGTTAAACACTGCAACATTTGCAAACAGTTCTCAGTAAAGACCTTAAATGGCAAAGAAAATTGCTTGTTTGCTTCAAGATTCTCCAAAACAAAACCAAGGTTGAAGAGCCTCCTTTATCAATTATGAACCCCCTTACACTACCTAGTCTAAAAAACGTTTGAAACTTTATTTGGAGGAAGGTAAGCAGATCAAAATGAGGCTCTTTGGCACCCCTAACCGTCAATGACAACACCGCTGACTATCACCAAAAAATGAGGGAGGTACCCTAGTACTTAGAAAACAGACGGGTGTGTGTAACACAAAACAAAAATTCCCTTTTCATTGATCGAAGGACAAGCCCAGTCTAAACAATAAATAAATAACAGAGGCAAACCGAATGTAAGGCTTATGTGATATAGTATATAAAAGCTTCTCACAAAGAGATCTTTTGATAGAATCAACATAAAAGAAAAAGAATAAGAAAAGAATGAGAACTTCCAGGTTGCTGAATTGTGAAGCAATGATAACCAATACACTCTAAAATGTAATATAAAACATATGTTAAAATATATTGTGATTGATTAAAAACTTATTAAAAGAACTCATGATATTTCACAAATATTGACAAAGTACAAATGCTTAAATTAACAGAATCATGTCAACATAATCTCATCGATACAAAGGTTTTATCCTTTTTATACATATTATTCAAATTAAAAACAATATACTTGCAAATGGGTTAAAGATTTATAAAAACAACTGTCGACGCAGCCTATCGGTGAAAGTTAAATATTTTTTCACCTTTTTCAGGACAAGACATGCATATTATCTATTGATATACGTGTATGGACCCTAAAGGACGTCGTCTCACACATAGAATAGCGTAGCACTCAAACAAAAGTATCTATATGTTTTTCTTCAAGACTTTGTAGACACAAATAAGGATTCTACGCAGTCTAAACTTTTTTGAGAAGACTCGTCAATACAAAATACAGAGTTCCTTGCTGATGTCGAAAGATCACTGCGGAGGGGAATCTATAATCATTTCAATGAAGCAGTTTGTAGATTGATTTTCTGCCAGCACGGATGTTGGGAGAATCAAAACAATTAATGATTTCTCCAATTCCAATGCTACCTAGCAATCCATTTGGTATTGCTGTATAGGTAAACCTCTTGAGCGTGTTCAATTCTCTCAAGATGTGTTGGATCAAAATAGACTTATTGATGAACTGGTTCTTAAACTAAGTGACCGTCAATCTCGCTGACAGATGTACAAAAGCCTTGCATCCGGTTTGCATGTGTTATTTATTTATTGTTTAGACTAGGCTTGTACTTTTTCAATGAAAAGGGAATTTGGCTTTGAGTAACACCGCACCATGATCTCCTCAATCTTCCCCTCTTTGATGATGATTACATTATTGTTGATGACTCATTTGACAGCAGGTTTGTCGATGACTCTGCTGAGGACTCACTGTCCATGCATAACAGCACAGTAAGCTTCGTTCCCACTACCCGCGAAGTCATATATCTAAGAAAGTGATAGCATGAAATTCAGCAGCGAAGGTTTCTCTGAAAAAGAAGGCTGCAATTACTTTAATCTCAGATCAGACTGTTGCTCTCACCTTCTTGCCATAAAAAAAAATCATGAAGTCAACATTCTGCAGACTGAGTATGGCTCTCAAATGAGGGTCCTTTTGCTGGTTTTATGAGCCCGTTGCAGCTTGGAGTGAAATACCAGACGAGAAACATGGGGGTGATTACTTTGTTGGTGCATGCCTGGCCCATTTAATCAGAAATTCCTAAAGGATTACCACACCTGTTACCCTTTGTGGTCGGGGAGCATCCTCAATGCAAGTACGTTCATCCTCATGTTGACCCTCATTATGATGAGAACTACCTGGAGCCATTGTGCCAGGGCATGTCAACGTTACAGGTTTCAATGGACCTTATGAATGATCTGCATCAGATGAATCAATATTTGTAGTCTCTAATTCCACTGCAACATGAAATGCAATTGCAAAGAGCTAACCCTAAACCTTGGTGCTCATAGTCAACACAATCACATTATCTCCTGTCCCATCAACAGTTTTAAATTTGTAAAACAAATAAGTGCTATGGCCAAAACATTTCTCAAAGGAGTGCTGCCCACTTCCACACAGGGGCTTTACACTAACAGTGCCAACCCCATCAGTGTTTTTAGTGCTAGCAGCCCGCTGCCTGGATGGGGACAATGCAGTACTATTGTCATTTCAATCTGCCCTCCAGGAGCACTCCACATACTCCTTAGTGCAGCACCTTGGGGCTATTGACGATGCACCTCCAGTTCCCCATATATGCTCCACTGACTTTTACTGGTGCTGTAAGATTCGCACGCCAATCACTGGCCCCTAAACTGCAGCACTCCTGCACTATTCCCTGAATCACTTATTGCTGTCATTTTCAGAATATTCTCATGCTGATCCTTTCAATTTCCACAGCTAACAAATTATTATCTACTGCAGTGTCAATTAGCACCTTCCGGCCAACAGTCAGTCCTACACAACTCCATGCTGTTCTTTTCTGGATAGGCTCGTAGACACCTACAGAACGCTGCACCATTCCCTGCAGCATCCTTACTGAGACATCAAGATCCTCTTAGATAGCAGAGCTGATAATTCCCAGTAGAGTCTTTTGATAAGGCCCTTGAATCCCCGCAGTTCACACACTGGTCCTACACTGCAGTGTCACCTTCAGCAGACCGTCATCATCCCATGGCCAGAAATCCTGAAGCACTCCATACAGCAACTCCTGCTGGGTTATCAGTTTCTCATTACGAGCACTCTGCATTATTTGCAGACCATTTCTTGGGAAAACTGTCTGCCCCATGACCAACTCTGTAGCGCCATTTGTGTTGGCACCGCCTGCTAAGGCTCTTTGGCCCATAATTAGCACTGGAGCACTACTGAACTTGTCAGACCTCCACTGGCAGATAAGCAGTGCCATTTCCACCAAGACGTCCATCTGCTAATGTCAATATTACATAGCCAGTCACACTTGCACCACTGCCTGCTGATGCTGCCAGTTTGTAATAGCCTGCTTTTCTGCGAATTTCAGCATACTTCTCTGTTACGCTTTGAGTGCCACACTCCAACTTTTCGTGTATCATTCCTGCTTTGAGTGTAAGCATCCCTCACAGTCTCACTGCATGATCTGCTCTTCTCAGGATGACACGAGAAACAAGAATGAGGTAATGATTTGGCCCAGACACTCATCCGTCCCAGAGGCTTTTGCTTCCACTTAGGAGGACCTTTGGAGACATTGCTGCCAAGTGACCCAATGCCATGTATGGCGGCTTCCTGATACTTTGGTTGCGTCTCACAAGCCCATGCATATAACAAACAAAGGATAACTCTTCGAATAGTAAGTGTGATTTGCTGTAAAGAGTAAACTGGCTGGATCGATCATGTATGGCAGAGGGTCATTTGACAGGATATGTAGTAGCTGCACAGCACGCACAAGTGTACGCGTTCTCAGTCTTCCTTTCTCCACTGCTCTATGTGTGTCTCTTACTCTCTCTCCCTTTCTTTCTGGCTCTCTGCCCCCCTTATCTTTTTTCTCTTTTGGGAAACGGAATCTGTACTTTGATTGGTGCTACAGTGCCCTGTGGGCAATGTAGCACACCTACGAGTGAAGGCCACATTTCAGCAAATCGCTGAAGAACCTGCCACATATCAAATGAGAGGCAGGCCGCCTGAGCTAGCCATGGTGGGGAGGCAGAACCTAGGACGAGCCACCTCTGGCCAGGACCATGCAATGAAAGTTTACCTATGGTGCTAAATACAGCAAAATGGGCCTGTAATCCAGCCTTCATTGGTTGTCATGTATTTTCAAAACAACGGAACCCCCCAATTTGCAAGAACCTGAGGTAATAGATAATGTTTGGAGCACAGTGGTTCATTAGGGCCAATTGGTGTTGAAACGTTTCTTTTAGGAAAAAGAAAAACAATAAGGCCTATACATTTTCATTTGGGACCCGAATGTACATAGACAATCAAAGGAAAGTATGAAACAGGACAACCAATAATATTATACTGCAATTAATGTATTCATTGCAAAATATCACATTTTTCTGTCTGTCCTTTTTTGTATGTATAATTATCACGTTCCAGGGCTCACAGAAAAGAGAAGAAAAAGTGCTCTAGTGAGTAAAAAACATTAAAACACGCATCCCCTTAAAACAACAAGACACTAATCTCCTTCGGATACTTTTATATAATAAAATAAGGAGTTATGTAGTTTTTTTTTAAGTTCAAAAAGAAGTTTATTAATAAGAAACAACATCATGATATACAATAGTATAAAGACAATAAAAGTAATGGGAATATAAATAATACATCAGTTAGATTGGAAAACAAAACAAGAGATATAAAACCATTCGAATAATGACTAGAACAATGAAAACAATTTCATCAGAAATCATATCAAAAAATGAAGAAGAAATTAATACATAGCAGGGAAAATAATACAATGCATGAAAAGTATAAAGAAAGTTATATACGAACAAGAAAGGGAAGTCATGGAGGTTTAGGTACTTCTTGCTGCAGAGGAGTAACTGAGGAAAGACGTTGGGCACTAGTGTCAATAAAGAGTACGACCGGTTCCCATAAATCTAAGCGTTTGGGTGCTAAATGCTATGGATATACAAAGAAAGTGTCTAATCTATGATTATAGCAAATAGCATACCACCATACTTGATACGAGAGTTTGGTCAAATCTTTCAGTTTTTGGTGATTTGTTGGAAGGCCACTTCTAGTAATAGATCAATAATCTTTACGTTCATGTGGGTGTGTTTCCAAATAGGAGATAAGCTACCCATAAAAATATGTAGGATAGAAAAGGAATGTTTGGAGTGCAAAATGGAATTAAGTTGCGACCAAACCTGGCCCCAAAAATGACGAACAAATTTGCATGTAAACAACATGTGAAGCAAGTCAGCGTGTGGTAGCGAGCAAGACTAGCATGCCTGTGAGGTGGATGGAGTGAGTAAAAGTCTATTATAAATGAAGAAGAGAGTCTGTGTCGTGTTTGCAGCTCTAGATGATTTTCTAAGTTTAAGCCATATTTTATTCCAGAAATCCACAGTCCAGGAAGTGTCTAGGTCTTTCTCCCAAGATAGTTCTATTTTAGTCTTGTCTCTTGGAGTAGCTGGGGAGTGTAGAAATTTGTAAATAATAGAGGCTTTAGATCCACGCAATAATAAGGTGCGTAGATTATCTACACCGGTAGGGGTAGGAAGTGCGTCTGGAGGGGGTGTGGTATACTGTACGTGTGCACATTGAATTGCTCGTTTTAAAATGGAGTGTTTGGTGCGGAAGGAGGAAGTGAGACCTAAAACAACACTAGCTTGTGTGAAAGGCATAAGTAAATTCTGACAATACAACTGATGAACCCATATAATCCCTCGGGAGTGCCAAGATTTCCAAAAGAATCGTTTATTGTTTATTAAAATGTGTTTGTTATGCCAAATAAGAAGTTCATAAAAGGTGATGAGAGAGGGAGCAGGAATAAGCCTCGATGTAAACTTAAGGATAGGAGTAGAAACAGATTGTGGCTTACCCATAAAGGATAGGTATTCGGAGAAGGAATAAAGGGAGATATAGGATCGTTCGAGATTTGTCCAGCGAGGGCAACTTGTAGAAGAGTCTAAAAACCAACATGAAGATTGGGTTAATGTAAAAGATTTATGATAAAGAGGGAAGTCTGGGAAGATTGTCCCCCCTTCTGATTTAGGGCGAGTTAGTTTGCAAGTAGAAATTCGTGATTTCTTGTTTCCCCTTAGGAAGGCAGATAAGATAGAATACATTTTTTTTAAATATTTAAGGGGAATCGGTACCGGAATGTTGGAGAGTGTGTATAGAACAATGGGAGAAAGCATCATTTTGATGGTATCCAAGTGCCCCCACCAGGATAAATACAGAGGATGCCATTTTGCCGTCAAGGAGGATACTCTATGAATACATTTGTCCATACATCACGTTACTGTTCCTGAAATTGGAAGGGGAAAAATGTAAACCCAAATATTTCATAGATTGGGGGCTCCAAGAGAAACCTGGTGCCATAAAGTCAGCACTGGAAGTATATTTAGTCAAAGGTTGGATTTCACATTTATCCTTATTTAGGGCCTCATTAGGATGGCGGACGGACCTGCGTCTGTCCGCCACCCCTGAGGTGGAGGAACCGTCCGCAGGGGCAGCGGCGGTCCCTCCGGTGCAATTAGGATGTGACCGCCACCCTGGCGGTCACATACTGGATCTTTAACCTTGTGGCGGGTGCTGCTTGAAGCAGCACCCGCCGCAAGGTTAAAAAAAGCATGTTTTACATTTACATGCACAAAGCGGCAGGCACCGCGCGGTGCCTGCCGCTTTGTGCATGTAAATGCAGGGGGGTACCATAGGTACCCCCATGCGCACCATCCACCCCCCCTTCATCCTGGGGGCCCGCAACGGGCCCCCAAAAAAAGCCCTTATGCCTTTTCGTGGCGGCATTGCCATCGCGGAAAGGCATGTCCCAATGCAAATCCTAATATGGCTGGCGGTGTCTGATAGACATCGCCACCATATTAGAGCTTTTCTGCCGTGGTCGGAAGGCGACTGCGGCGGAAAAGCGGCAGGCGGTCTTCCCGTCCGCTGATGACCCCCCAGCCATCCTAATCTGGCGGGGGGTCTTTAGAATCACCGCAGCTGTGAATCCGCATCCTCCGGGCCGTCGGTGGATTCCGCCGGCCCAGAGGATGCAGATTCACCGCAATCCTAATTGGCCCCTTAATTCGTAACCGGATACCAACGCAAAAGAGTCGACTTCAGCCATAAAAGCAGGTAAGGAGGTTTGGGGATTTGACAAAAACAAAAGAACGTCATCCGCATAGGCTGCCATTTTGATTGTTGAGTCTTGGAAGGTAAAGCAGTGTATGTCTACGTTCTGACGAATTCTTAGTAAGAAGAGTTCCAAAGCAATATTGAAAAGAAATGGGGAGAGAGAGCACCCTGTGCAAGATTAAAATAAGAGGAAATGTTTCCATTAGCAGTGACAGCGGCCCTTGGGTTAGAGTATAGGATAGATATTAAAGCAATAATTTTGGGGCCAAACCATTAGGTGTGCTAAAGAGATACGGACATTCAACCCTATCGAATGCCTTTTCTGCATCCAATGCAATAGCAGCCAAAGGATGAGAGATATGTGAGGCTTTAGAGAGGATATAAAAAAATAAGCGTGTATTATCCGTAGTGAGTCTTCTCTTAACAAAACCAGATTGTTCGGAACCTAACAACTCTGGTAATTGAGATTACAATCTCAACACTAAGGCCTTCGAGAAGATTTTATAGTCGACATTAACCAAGGAAATGGGTCTGTAATTTTTGCAATGTTGAGAATCTTTGCCATCTTTAGGAATGAGGCAAATAAGGGCATCTGAAAAAGAACCAGTGGATCCTCCAGAGTTTAAAAAGGAAAGGATAAGGGTATGCAATTTGGGAATTAATAAAGAGGCAAAATGAGTAAAAGATTCTACCGTAAAACCGTCTGGGCCTGGAGCTTTATCCCTTTTGAGGATTTTAAGGGCAGCGTGAAGTTCTTTCTGGGTAATATCCAATTCTAAAGAAGACATATCTGGGCGTGATTCAGGGGTGAGATGACTTTTAGAAAGGAATTGAGAAATGGAGTGATCAGACGACAAAGTTTCAGATGAATATAATGTTAGATAGAAGTGCAAAAATTCATTCAAGATATCATCTTTAAATTTTAGGGAATTATCAGAGCCATAAATCGATTCTATATTTAGCTTATTCTATTTTGCCTTTAAATAGTTAGCTAGTAATTTCCCAGCTTTATTTTGACCGCCATAGAATTTCGCGCTCGATTTTAATAGATAATTAGATGCGTTATTGGTGGTGTCTTGATTAAACTGAAATTTTACTTTTAGGAGTTCAGATAAACAGTCTTTGAATTTGGAAGAGTAATAGGAGTGTTCCAAATGTTGAATTTTAGTAAGAAGAGCGTTGGTTTTTTGGTGCGCTATTTTCCGTTTGTTGGAGACAAAACGAATAATAAAGTCTCTGGCTGAAGCCTTAAATGCGTCCCAAATTCTATGATAAGATAAGTCGTCCATTTGATTAAGAGTAAAACGCCATTTACGAGGGGAATTTGGTTTGTGCAAAACGTCAATGGTTATAGTAATCGGAGCGTGATCCGAAATCAAAATGGAACCAATATCCGACCTAACCAAGGATTGAGAAATATTATGAGAGACAAAAATATAATCTATGCGAGACTGAGTGTGGTGTACTGGTGAGAAAAAGGAATATTCTCGTAACTTGGGATTGCACAGTCTCCATGCGTCAATGAGTTTGTGTTGTTTTATGGTTTGTACAAATGATTTATGAGATCTGTGAGGAGTAAACTGACTCAAAGAATTACGGTCTAAAAAGGGGTCAAAGACATCATTACAATCACCTGCTAGAATAAAATTGTCATCATAACATTGTGTGATTTGTTGAGAGAGAGAGGTCCAGAAGGAAGGGTCACCAATTGTAGGAGCGTATACATTTAATAAAGAAACTGGGACATTATCTAACAAAAAATTAACAAATACCCATCTTCCTAGTTGGTCATGACAATGTGATATGATTTTAAGAGATAGAGATTGACGAAAAAGAATAGCGACTCCATTACTTTTCTATCTCCTGAGGAGAAGAGAACCTCTCCCACCCAACCTCTTTTCAATTTTGCAGATTCCTCGTCTGTCAAGTGAGATTCTTGTATACATGCAATATCTGCGTCTAATTTAGCTAAGTGCATTAAAACTCTTTGGTGTTTTATGGGTGAATGTAAACCTCTGACATTCCACGAAATAATTTTTAAGGGCATAAGAAAAGGTTACAACAATATTACAAATTCCAATGAGCAAAACATTTTGAAATGATTTGAAAAAAATGAACAACCAACCAACTGAATATGAAGTGAAAAAAGAAAGTGAAAAAGCAGGAACAAGAGAAGGAATATATGAAGAGAAAGAGTAAAGGATAAAAAGGAAATGAGTGAATGGGCAGGTATGAGAAATAGAAAAAGAGAGAGAAAGGAGAAGAAAGATACTAAGAGAAAAAGGACGAATAGATTGAAAAAAAAACTTACATAAAATCCAGAACATATGGGAGGTGGAGGGATGGAAGGCCACACTGAACAATGACCCGTCCAGGACCCACCGGGGAAGGCAGAAGGGAAAACAGGACGAACGAACAGACTTCAAAAATGAAGGCAAGATGGGGAGCACGGAAACACAATCTGTGAAGACAAAAATGTAATGTAAGTAAATACAATAATGAAGAACAATAATAATAATAAAGGGGAATCAACTCTTACATATTGACCTCAGAACGTGAAACATGTAAAGTAAGAACTACTGCCATATAGCAACGAAACAAGAGAAAAACAGTTTCCATCACATAATCTATATTGCATAAGTAGAATTCACAGATGAGGCAGTTTCCATTGTGTCAGCATGAAAGGAGTAAAGAAAACTCTTTAACTTAAGTGGATCCTCATAAGTTGTGGTTCTGTTGTTAACGGTCATCTTGAAGAAACATGGGTGGAAGAGGCCATATCTTGTATTTATCGAACTCTTTTCTTCGATCCGCAGTTGATTTAGCATAATCTTGAGAGAAAAACAAAGATTTTCCTGACCACACTATGCGATTCATCGCTTTAGCAGCTGACAAGACCATCAATAAATCAGTATACTCAAGAATATACAAGATCACTCCTCTTGGTTTGTGTGTTGATGAAGAAGGCGGTAGGCGTGATGGAGGTCCCAGTCGATGAGCTCTTTGAATGTTCAAGGCGGTGCCCTCAGGTAACTGAAGAAGGGTTGGAAGAAATGTTTTAAAGAAGGCAAGCGAGTCTGACCCCTCCGTACCTTCAGGAAGACCATAATACGAAGATTATTTCTTCTGTTTCTATTTTCCAAATTTTTGATCTGTTTATGGAGTGCAGAAACCTGTGAAGAAATAGAATCTACTTTGGAAGTAGAAGAGGAGATAGACTCAATATTTCTCTCCAACACAGTGACACGTTGATCTATGGTAGACCATTTGTCAGAGAGCATTTGAAGTGTAGATTTGGTTTCCTCCATAAAAGGTCTTAATGCCCTGATCTCCTCAAGCAATAAGTCCATAGTGACAGAGTTTGACTGTTTAGGTGGAGAAGGAGGGTCCTTTTTCAATCGCTTCGTAGAAGCTTTGGTGACAGCAGAACTGTAAGTGATAGGAGGCGCGGTGGCACCCTTAGGTGAAGAAGAGTCTGAGGTCTCCATGTATAAGCAGTCAAAACGAGAACTGGTACGTATCAGAAACTTGCGAGGTGAAAGTTGAGATGATGGAGAAGCTTTAGACAATCTTCCCATATGCCCAAAATAGTCAATGTACCAATTCAATGTAATAGATGTACTAAAATAATGTATAAAAAATCAGAAAGAAATCATGGGCATATATTGGGAAGGAACCTAAGCACAAGAACATATATGCAGCTGCATAAACCAGGCTTAATAAGACAACAATATAGGCATATGCTGGAAATGTACACTTTTATAACCAAACAGCATAAATTCGCAAAAATTCTATCCCATGTAACAACCAACAGAAGCATGGAAGAAATATGAATATTTTAAAAAAAGGTGTTTCCAGTGAGATGAAAGTCCAAGGAAAACTAAACATTGAAGATGCACAAATGACAGTGGTACAATTACACGTGGTGATAATTGTGAAGAGACTTATGCATAATATAGTTTGTGCACAACATGTCAGTCAATTTAAGAGTAGAGATATCCAAAAGCGCCAAAAATAGGAAATGCGTAGAGATGAAAGTCATAAAATGGCGCCTATAGCATGAAAGTCACTTCGTTGTATGGCAGGCATAGGAAAATTATTGACCAGAGAATGTTATGCTAGTTGAGTACCTGCAATGATAAGTGCAGGCCGCTGTGGTGCTGTTGGAGGAAGGAGCAGGCTTCAATATGTAATGCGTTGCCGAAAATACCGCTAGGAGAAGCCTCTCTGTCCGCGGTACCAGCGCGACAAAATGGCGGCCGCGGTTTCAGTGAGCAGCGTCGTAGAAGATTCAGCAAGGTTAAGTTACGGCGAAGGTAACATCAGGCTGTTGGCGAAGATAGAGGCAGCGCTGGTCTTGTTCGTCTCCTCACCACCGCGAAGCGTCACGGAGGAGCCGCCATGCCAGTCGGACGCAAGCCACGCCCCCTCCGTTATGTAGTTCTAAGGTTGACAGCGTTTCAATCTCATTCAGTTGAGATCATCATCAGCACCTAGTATTGGAGGATGGCCGGTGAAGCTGTAAAGCAGAGTTCCAGTTGAGTGGGATGCTGTTTACTTAGCTCAATTTCGTGGTGCCCCTCCAGAGCGTTTTCGAGTAGAGTGATGAGCTTTATTCGTATGACTTAGTTTAAAAGCCGGAATGGATCCCAGTCTGTTAATGACTGCATTATTTCCTCTGGTTATTTCAGTGTGATCATACAATTGCCGATTTTTTTTAGAAGCCTGGTATTCGCCCTGGTTGTTCTGGTCAAGTCACCACCCGGAGCTGACTCAAACAGAACAACCGGAGCGACTGCCCGCTTCTAAAAAAGTGATGGGTGCACTCCCCCCCCACACACTTTTCTGTGACTACTGGATCTTGATAATTATGCATACAAAAAAAATACAGATACTAAAAGTGGTGATATTTTGCAATTAATACATTAATTGCATTAGAATATTATAGGTTGTCCTGCTTCATACTTGCCTTTGATTGACTATGTGCATTTGTGTCCCAAATGAAAATGTATAGAGCTTTTTGTGTTTTTTCTCGTAATAGAAACGGTCTTGAGACCAATGAGCCCTAATAAACCACTGTTCTCTCAACATTATTCATTGGTTGTGATCCACGGAATATGTGCTCCACTCTACGTTCAGGTGCCCTGCCTCATGCCAGACAACTGGGGGTTCATCAGCACCATGGCCCTCCATCATCCAGGCTCACCCCACTCCAATCTGGAGAGTAGCACAGTTGCTTGTGTGGCACTGCTTAGAACCACATGTGAAGAATATTTAGTGTCTTTATCTAAACACTGGTATACTAGAAAAATGAAGATACTTAACCAACCTGCTGCTGTCTGAGCAAGTAAAAGGTAACCCCGGGAAAAGGCAAAATGCACTAGCTCTTATTTTTCAATATGTGCACCAACATTAGTGACTCCAAGCACCCAAATGTATATTTCGATTGCTCCAAAATAATTCCTGGATATGACCACTGGCAAACACTTGCTAAATTGTGCATTACCCCGCAACCTTCATAGTTCTATTTGAGCACTCATTTTCACAAACGATGGCATGGTGACCTTTCACAAGCGTGTTTCCCTGGCTCTGACGTTTCAGTTAGAAAGGCTTTGTTTTGCAAGACAATGCAAGGGCCTTCAAAGATGTACATCATCCTGTATCCTATCGAGCCTTAATTGTCACTTTTGTATGAGTATTTAACAGGAGTAAGTCCATTCTCATTGGCGACATGCATTTAGAAATGCAAAGTTCAAGTAACTTAACGAGTAAAGCAACTGCCAAGTTGGTGGAAAATCACCTAACATAGTTTCTAAAGTCGACTTTTTCACCAAAAAAACAGGTCAATTGTGCTTTAAACCAGATACCTTGCTCTAAGGGTGTATTACTCTTCTCAGAAAAGCTTAAGATTAAAAACTTCACATCAGCATACTGGAACTCAGGGTGGTAAGGTTGGATAGGAGTGTGGTTATTTCACTCACCAAAATGGCCAATATCAGGGTCCCTAGAGACAAACATGAATCGCTTGTTTAGCACAATGAAACAAGAAGGTACCAGATCTCATCTACGTTCACAAGATCCTAAGCAACCTTGGCAGTGTGCAGTCGAGGATGAAGTTTCCTCAGCAGAGCATGTTGTGTAAAACACCATGGTTGACAAACCTATTAGGGAGAAAACAGAATGCTACGAGTTGAAGTTGCATGACAGACAACTGGTCTAGTGTCCCATCATTGTGTATTCTACCTTCAGCGTATTCTCACTCTTCTATTCTCTGAATCCCAACTGTTTACCAGCAGGTGGTGGGCATCTATGAAGGGGAAGCCTTTTTGAATCCTTAATAAGGAATATGTGCATACAGCATTCTGTCAGTTGCTCGGATTCCTCATTTTTATAGGAATATAACAAGGGACCCTCCATGGTCGTTCTGGTTGCTTCAGCTAGGAAGGAGTGGTTTAAGGATCTCGAGAGCCTGTCAGTGGATACCTTAATAACCTTCAAAAGTGACCGCCAACCACTGACCACATAGCACAGTTTCTTTATTTTTATTGTTTTCAATAACATTGCATTGGTAAATCGTACATTTTATGTTCCAGCAAGATATATTATCACAGTAATAGCACAGTTTCTTACTGCAAATTTCTTCTGACAACCCTTCTCCTGAAAACTTGCGTTCGGTGCTGTAAATATCAAGAGTCTTGCATGATAATCCTAAAATCAGGAAGAGCATGATTAACTAACTAGACAGTTAGGTTAAAATAGACATTTTGAATGTGAACAACATTATGTGACGTTTTATTACTGAGTTCAGCTCAATTCCTGCATCCTGCCCAGTGAGTACTTAAACATTCCTCAATTTGGGCCCAGCTAGTGGCTATCTTCAGGTACCAAACACAATCTAATACTAAGGCAATCTTTTTGCAAAGGATTTAAAGGGGGGGGGGCTGATTTGCTCATAAATGCGTGTGACTAAACCAGCTCTAGTTTTGAACTGAATTCAGTGCTTTGAGCTCCGAAAATAACTTTTAAACATTTTCACAAAGCCTTCCAATTAATATCTGTCTTGTAAAGTAGTCCTGTTGTTTGCAGTAACCTCCACAAGAATGGTTGGAGAGTTGCAGGTAATAGTTTTATGAACAATCCCGAAATGCATTCCGAAAGTACAGACATGTTTCCAATCTCTATCAACGAGTTTTTTGTTTTTTTTAAATGACAGAGAGGACTCTCCACTCCAAGCCAAGACCAAAAAAAAGCAACAAAATTATTTGTAAAAGATTAGGGAATTTTCTAAATCAAGGCAAATCTTCCTTGCGTTTGCTCAATATATCGAAATATTAGGTCTTGTCTAAAGAAGAGTTGGCTTGCAGGATAGGGGCAGCCTTTATGACGTGTCATGAAAATCTGCATGACTTGTATGAAGAAAAGTGAGTTACAGTGATGGCTGCAGTCTATGTATACTTCCCTTTGGAGGATATTTGCAGGATATCAACTTGGCCCACAATGCATTCTCTTACCTTGCAGTACTGCCTGGGTGTAGACATAGTTTTCACGTTCCGCTGGTGTCTTTGGATTACTGCTTTCTTTTCATGATTGAAGCACTGAATCTAAAAAATTTCAAAAGCTGGAGAAGGAAACGTTATTTACCTGAAACTATTCTACTTTAGTTTCATAGATCCCAGGAAGCCCACCCTCCTCCCAGTTTATAAGGTCATTCCTGTTCATGTCACGCTTTAATTTGACTCTCAAATTCTGACAATATTAAAGCCTCTGTGGTGAGTTAAGCTCATAGCCTCAACTTCATTGGCAGAGCTTGAGTTATATAATGAGATCGGCCGGCAACTCTATACATTGTTACAGGGGCGGCCTTAGGCATGTGCAAGCTGTGCACATGCACAGGGCCACCAAACCCCAGGGGCCGCCACGCCAATATATATACCTTATTATAATAATCCTCTGAGGATGGATACATATTTGCGTGGCGGCCCCTGGAAGAGATTTGGCGGCCTCCAGCTCTGTTCCACTTCCAAAAACCCTGACCCCCCCTCTTTACTGGCCTCCGCGCCTGCGTTCCTCCGGGGGCCCCCGACCTACGCTCCCTGCCCAGGGCCGCCATGAGCCTAGAGCTGCCCCTGATTGTTAATCCTGTCACAGAAGTTTAACTTTATGAGGGAGGAGTCCAGATTTGATGGGGAATAGTTCAAGTGTATGACACGATGGAAGATGCTAAAGATCAGGAACTCAGTACAGCTTCTTCTATGTCCGCAGAGAAATTATCAGTGGTTAAGATTAGCTCAGGCACATCCACCACATTTTGTTTGCTTTTCTCTGTTGACATGTGTTCTGTTGTTGACTCTAAATCAGTATTACAATTATCTTGATCACAATGTTTTCTTAAATGTATTTTTGTTGTTTATTTTTCCCTCAAATGGTTGTTTTTTCATAAAGCTGAGCTAGACCAGGAGTTTTCTCACTTACTCTGTGTTTGTTCCTCTCCCGTCTAGGTTCTGAACCCCTTCTACATCTTCCAGGTGTTCAGCATTTGCCTGTGGATGGCAGACCGATATTACTACTATGCATGCTGCATTCTTGTCATTTCTGCCATATCAATAGGGCTGTCACTGTATGAAACCAGAAAGGTGAGATCACGGTTTGGAGATCTGATGAGCACTTTTTTTTTCATTTTCAGCGCTTTTAGATTCTTGTTTTTTTAAGCAATTACAATAATATTGAACTTTATCTATTTGAGAACACAAAATATGTAGAGGGTACAGTAACTTGAGCAGATTGAACAAGCATGTAATGACATTTTATTTTTCTCTAAACTGCTGTTTATTGAAAGGGACTCCTGCATGAGCACAGTCCATTCCTCTTAGTTGAAATTGATTATTCTATGATTATTGATATTTTCACAAGATTTTCTGGCTTTTTGCTAGGAGCTAAGTATTTAAACATGCATACATGTTTTCTTAATGTTTGATTCAGAAAAAAAGTGCTTGCCTTTCCTGATTGGCTGACGCTGACACTATTGTTGATTTTGTGTTCCTTACGCCTCAGGCCCTGCTTGTCCTTAGCAACAGGGTTTTTATGGATTTCACATCATATGAAGCAAAGAAAAAGAAAATGCAACAGGCAATTTTTACTTTCTAAATCATCATTTTAGTGTAGTCCCAATTGTACGGGGTCATGCAGGACCTACGACGATTACAGATAACATATACTCTGGGTCTAGTGGCTGACTGACTCTGTACACCCCCGTCGCATATATTAGCCTATGGTTCACATTAGCTAGCTCGCAGTGCCAATAGAATCTCCTGTTATCACAGAAATTCGTTTTTGTAAGCTTGGAACACAATAACCTCAGACTCATGAAAACAATATATTACTTTTCACCCAATCGTTCGTGCTTGCTTGTTTCTGCTCTCAGAGAGACACAGAGAAGAAACAGTCGAACATGTTTACAATAAGAATTTATTGTACAGTAGTTTTTCTCATGTGAATAAGTGTGCTGTTACGACTGTACCGCAGTAACAGAGATATAGAACCAGAAGTACAGTGAAAAAAAAGGAATAGTATTGTTCTACCATTTTGCAACAGTCATGTACCTATACATGAATATAGAATGCATTTATAAAATAAAGTGCGCACTCCTAAGATGCCTGACTAGATGTACCTAAGTGTACCTAGCATGTGAGTAGGTGCTATATAGCCTAAGCCTAAAAGCCAAGAATCCCGCTAGGCTTTAGTCAAACCCCCATACCTGAATAGTGAGAGTGTGGGACTTTGTCCTGGATTTGAGTTGGACACCCTGCAAGGGATGGTTAGACCACTGTCAGATGGAGCTATGGTATGCCAGAGCCGCAGCATCTCTGGTCAGTGCGTCGGCCTTGAAGTCTCGGGTCCCTCCTGCTTACTGATAGCAAGAGGTGCTATATTCATACAGTCTATGTACGTGTGTTACCCATTGTTCAGTATGAGGATGACGTTTGAGGATTAAACCTTGTGCGTCGATGGGAGAGGCGAAGTGTACCTCCTGGAGAGTGTACTCATTAATTATTCATATGTGCTAGGGATGACGTCTTAGCAGTATCGATTGGGCAGAACCCACCCTCATCATGAACTAGGTGAAAGTTTTAGTCCATAAAAGGCTGCAGACCTTATAAGGCGGTATGTCCATACAAGGCAGTCTTTCCTTATTTGGAGTTATGTCCTTATAAGGCTCGTTCATATGAAATGACTGGAGCTGATGTAGGGAAAGTGTACAATGTTCCCTGGACCTATATTAGGTTACCAATATGAGATATAACACCCAGTCCACCTAATACTTTACACAAAAAATAATACACATTTTCGAAATACACATTGATAAGTGTCAGTGCATAAAATTATCAAGCAGTCATTTAAAAGTTTAAAAATGTTAACATTTTCATTTAAAAACAGTTTAAAAAACGAGGAAAAAGTTTCTTTGGTAGTGTTTGATATTGTGGTAAAATTCCTCAAATCACAGTTTTAAATGAGTTCGATCATACAAGTTGAACTACTGTAAGCATACTTAAAAAGCCATGGACTGAGATAGATAATGTCAATTTGAAAAAAAAACTTTTGAGAGTAAACAAAGCGAAAGGAAAAGTTCCATATTTGTGCCCAGCACATGGTGAGCCAGATTTAGATTAAATGTCCTAGTTGGGAGACATAAATTGTCGCTGCCTGCTGTTGTAGGGGACAAACATTGTTGTACCTCGCATAACACGTCAAGTGTGCATAGACGTAACTCCTCGTTACCAACAGCTTGCATTTCGGCGCCCGCTTCTGAATTCGAAACCTCGGTGTCAATGTTGGAGATGAAATTTAATTCAGTCGAAAAAGGCACCTGTGCTTACTCAAGGAAGGCATGCGTCAAGATGGGAATACGCTGCGGACAGAGTAGAGCATGGGACCATAGTGGTTCCAGCCTGGAGTCTAAGTCCACTGGCGTCTCCGCCAGAGGTGTCAGACAGATGTCCAATTCTTGACTTCTTCAGTCTGCTTTAGATGGACATTTGTTTTGTCCTGGATTCATTCAGATCCTGTAAAACAGACAAATGATCATGGATATCAAATGGATTTTCATCTTCCACTGCGCCTTCACAATCAAGATCAGGTACCCACATTTGTGTCCCAAAGAGGACCTCATATGGAGTGACTCCCCCTAGATAGCTTGGCTGGTTGTTTAATGCCCGCAGTACCCCTTAAAGGTGTGTGTCCTAACTACCACCCTTGCCTAATACCCTAGCTGTTAAAGATTGCTTTAAGTCCCGTTTTTTTCTCTCCACAACAGAATTTCCCTCAGGATGATATGGAGATGAGAACAGCAATGCTACACCCACTATTTCCATGGCCTCTTTGGAAGCCTGAGAGCTAAACGCAGGGCTGCGGTCAGAGTGTAACGTGCTAACTGCGTATGTACCAATAAAGACTCACAAATCTTTTATTACAGTTCGAGCATCAGCAGAACGCTGGGGCCATACCCATAAGAATCTTGAGCAGGAATCCACTGCTACCATGATATATCTGTAAGCCCCGTCCGTTTGTAAGTGGCCGTGGTGGTCCAAGTACACACATGCAATAGGTTTGTCTGACTTCAGTAATGGCGTCTGTGCCGGGAGTGCAGCGGTTGAGCCTTTCACCGGGCAGTACATCTCAACCATAACTATGGTTACATCTTTTTACAAAAGCTGCAGATGTGTTGAATATGTAGCTCCAGAAGTTTCTGGCGTTATGTTAATGTTCAAGTGTGTTGTCATTACATATATTTAGGAACATTTTATAACTTGTATCCCCACTAGCACTCCTAATATTGCATACTACTTCATAAAAGTGCTCCTCTATTGTTTATTTGTATAACTAATTCTAGTGTTTGGTTACATATAAAGAACAGATTTCAAGTCGGTAGTCGATAGGTAAGTTTTCTTTATTTGTTTGGTTCAAGAACAATTTCTTCAATGCGGAGTCCTTCCTCTTGTTCTGCGGTTGTGACTGTTAATGGCTTTGCTTTCAACTGTGGGGATTAAGCATATTGAACCACAAAGAGGAAGAAAGGGTTTCTCAGCCTTCCAACTTGAAGTAATTTTCTGTGGTGTATTTGAAGTTAGTGCCATGAACTCAGTAGTTTAATTTTACTAATAGAGATCGGTGTTCTGGGTTAGAAAGTTCAGAGAAAAATGTATGACAGAGAGAGGCTTAGTCCTGGCTACATAAATAATGACAAGATCGTGTGAAATCTAGTTCTAGTAAAAAAACTGAGGTTGGGCAGAAGATCGGCATGGCATTAATAGTAGTATCACTAGCATTTGCATTACACTAAAAAGGCGGGCTCCACGGAGCTCGTTAAAGAAATCATAATTAAGGCCTTTGGTTTTATGCCGGGGCTTCAGTATTCTACTGAGCACCACACAGGAATCCCTGCCCTGCCAGTTCAACAAACCAGCACTCCCATCCCTAGTTTTACTTACCTATTTGTAACTTCTGAAGAGGGTCCCATGAGTCCCGGCAGAACACGACGTGCAGCAATAACGCTCAACACCATGTTCAGAGCTGCGTATGCCAGTAATGCTGAGGCTACGTCTGTAAAAGCACGTACGTACGCACGTATGGCGGCAGTGCGCTCTTGGGTCAAACCATGTTCCCGGATTATGCAGGTGACATTTTTAACTCCCCATACGTTGTGCTGCGGCTGGAATAAGCTTCTTGCTGCATTCAGGCCGGGCTGAACGCTATCTTTCCCAAATCGTGCACCCCGCCCGTGGCTACTCATAACGGCGCACAGGATAGCAGCGGCGCACAGTTTAGGAACCACTGCTCTAGTGGTTTTAAAGTTCCGTTCTCGACAGACATGGTGTTTAAGACATGGAATAACTATCCAAGGAAATTTAGAAAAGGTTTTGTGCAAAGGTTTTATGCACAATTTGGGAAATTTTCCTTTCAAGCTTGATTAACCACCAGCCAATACATAGGATATCTTGCCTACTCAGATGAGGCAGAGTTTTTTCCCACCTACTCCAGACGTCTCTGGGCTTTGTTAGTAGGGTCTCTGAGAATTAGCACGACTGGGCTACTCAGATTCTACTGTTGAGTAAGTGCGCCATGTATTTTACCACGTTGGGCAAACTATGTTTGGCACGTTGTTTGCCATTAGACCACGTTGGGCGCCATGTAGTGTAGTCCCAATAGTACATGCAGGACCTACGATGATTACGGATAACAAATACTGTGGGTCTGGTGGCAGACTGACTCTGTACACCCCCGCCGCATATATTAGCCTATGGTTCGCATTAGCTAGCTCGCAGTGCCACTAGAATCTCCTGTTATCAGAGAGATTAGTTTTTGCAACTTTAGAACACAATAACCTCAGACTCGTGGAAACAATATATTACTTTTCACCCATTGGCCTGTGTTGCTTGTTTTTGCTCTCAGAGAGATACAGAGAAGAAACAGTTGAACGTGTTAATAATAAGAATGTATTGTACAGTTGTTCTTCTCATACAGAATAAGTGCTCTGTTACAACTATAACACAGTAACAGAGATATAGAACCAGCAGTACAGTGAATAAAAAGGAATAGTATTGTTCTACCATTTTGCAACAGTCATGACCCTATACATTAATATAGAATGCATTTATAAAATAAAGTTCGTACTCCTAAGATGCCTGACTAGATGTACCTAGCATGTGAGTAGGTGCTATATAGCCTAAGCCTAAGAGCCAAGAATCCTGCTAGGCTTTAGTCAAACGCCCATACCTGAATAGTGAGAGTTGGGACTTCGTCCTGGACTTGACTTGGACACCCCGCAAGGGATGGTTAGACCACTGTCAGCTGGAGCGATGGCATGCTGGAGCCGCAGTGTCTCTGGTCAGTGTGTCGGCCTTGAAGTCTCAGTCCATCCTGCTTACTGATAGCAAGAGGTGCTGTATTTATACAGTCTATGTACATGTGTTACCCATTGTTCAGTAGTATGAGGATGACGTTTGGAGATTAAACCTTGTGAGTCGATGGGAGAGGTGAAGAGTACCTCCTGGTGTCAGGGACTTTGATTTTAAAAGTCCACTTAGTGTTCCCCGGGAGCAGTACCCAAAAGCCCACCTTCCAGCAGCTTCGACTCTGCACTTTTAGAAAGTCACGCAGAGGGTCAAAGTGGCTAGACGAGGGGAGGTAAGGGAGGGTACTGCGGGGAGGGAGATCTGGAACGAGAAAAAACACTGGAACACTCAAACTCCTGTGTACTCCAGCTAGAAACTAAACTGTACTATTGTTCTGCACCTAGGAGAAATATCAGGTTAAATAAACATTATGAATCTTAGCATTACTTAGAATAAGGCAACATGACTTCTGTTTTCCTATCCTGTATACACGCGATTACCTCGTTCCAGTTTTATCTGAAGAACAGCATAAAATATATATATACATATAGATATATCACATTCTACCCTTGCATTGGTTTCATGCAAAGATACCCTGAGTTTAACTGACTGTTTTGAAATCAGGCTCAAAAGATTTGTAGTGGTTAATGTTCTTATATCACAGGTACAACAGATAACTTCACAAGAGATAACGTTTCAAGAATCATCTGAGGCAAGCGCTAGCAAGGTTAATACTGTTAACACCACAGTTTAGCTTGTCGAACAAAAGATTCTATTGTAATTAGGCCTTCCGTCGAGTTCAGCGCAGAGAAGCTTTCACTATGAGATCGAGTTTGTTATGCCACTCAAAATGCGCTGCCAACAAGGATCCGAAATATTCAGGACTAAAGGTACTTGGAATCACTAATCAAGAAAACGCTGAAGAATGGCACGACGAGATGAATAGCCGGGACTTCCGACGCTCGTGCTTCAAAAAAAGAAAAGGGTACGTCCTACCTGCTTTCTAGCAAGCGGAGATTCGTGGTAGATTACTACCATTTCTCAGGAACTGCGGACCTTTACAGGAACAACTGCGGGGCTCCTCTGAAGACCGGAAACAGCTGCAAGATTCTTCCGAAGAGCGGACTCGAACCGAAGGCGACGTGTCCCAGGAACCAGCAAGAATAATCCGCACGGATTCCAGGGCGTGGCTGCTTAAATACTCCTGGAAGCAGGTACGGAAGCTGCAAAGGGAAAAAGGACTACAACAGCAAAACTTCGAGAAGCCAGAAGCCCAATAGGAATTCAACAAGCATTGGCACATTAACCAAGACGCTACCTACGTAAAGCCAGTCACTAAACAAGCATTGGCAATAAACGGAGAGCAACCAGCATTGACAATAAATTAAGAACAAGCATTGGTACATACACCCTAGGGCCTTGCTGCCATAGTAATAGTACGAACAAGCATTGGTAAATGTAGGTAACAGTGTAACAAAGGTTGAATAGCAAAGCATTGGTACATGTAGGTAACAAAGGTTGGATCCAGATAACAGTTAGCAAAGGTTGGATCCTGACAGTGCCCCCCAACAAAAATGGGGACACCCATTCTTCGAGGATCAGAAACGGACATTCGGATGCCTAGCATGGAAATCACGCACCAACCGAGGAGCATGAACATCGTCCTTGGACACCCAAGAATCCTCCTCAGGACCATAACCCTTCCATGATAGTAAATACCAAAGTTTTCCTCTGATGCGCTTACAGTCTTTCACACAACGCACCTCAAATTCCTCCTGATCCCTCACGAGCACAGCAGGAGGGCGAGTTCTTTTTTTAGGGGTTGCCTTTTTCAACAGTGAGACATGGAAAACTGGGTAGATTTTCATGTCCTTTGGAAGAAGTAATCTGTACGACACAGGGTTCACACACTGAACAATTTTGTAGGGACCAATAAATTTTGGATGAAATTTGTAACGTTTTCTGAACTGGAAATTCTTCGTAGAGAGCCATACCATATTCCCTACCTGGAGGTCAGGCCCCTTTTGTCTCTTCCTGTCTGCAAACCTTTTGTATGAAGCTTTGGCTTTCAAAACATTCTTTCATAAGACCTGAGTGATTCTTTTCATCTCATGGAAATGTGCATTTAAAGATGGAACATTAGTTTTCTCACTAGCTAACAGCAACGGTGTAAAATGAGGATGATAACCATACACAGCAAAGAATGGCGACAGACCTGTGGAAGCATTCTGTAGATTGTTGTACGCAAACTCTGCTTCCCACAAGAGAGTCAACCAAGAGCCCTGCTTTTTGAACAGGAAACATCTTAAGTACTGTTTGAGAATCTGATTCACCCTTTCTGTTTGTCCGTCAGATTCTGGATGGAAACTAGTGGAAGTGTTACTTTTAATGTTAAGAGCTTTACACCAGCCCTTCCAAAATTGAGAGATGAATTGCGGACCACGATCGGATGTGATAGATCTGGGAAGTCCGTGCAAACGTACTATGTGTTGTAAAATGAGTTGCACTAGTTGGGAAGAAGAGGGGAGTTTGTTGCAAGCGATGAAGTGTGCCATTTTAGATAAGCGATCCACTACAACCAGAATGGTAGTCATTCCCTGATCCTCTGGTAAGTCAGTAATGAAATCCATTGCGATGTCCTCCCAGACTTGGGTTGGAGTTGGAAGAGGAAGCAAAAGGCCTTTTTTGCGCCCATGTTCCCCCTTGGCTTGAGCACAAACATCACAGGCCTGAACAAATGAGATCACATCTTTTTTCCAAGTCGGCCACCAGAAATTTCTTTGAACCAAATCCTTAGTCTTTGTGATGCCAGGATGACCTGCCAATTGACTGATATGACACCAATGCAAAACCTGGGACTGTAATTTTTTGGTTGGAACAAACAAGAGGCCTGAGAAAAAGGGCAGATTTTGATGGATAGTTCTGTGAGGCCCTTCTTGTACCCAAGTCAGTAGTTTAGGAATCGGCATTGCTTGTCTTATTTGTAGGAAGAAGACATCTGACATTGTAGCACCAATAATTTGGCTACTAGAAAGCATGCTCGTAGGTTTGAGAGTTTGAGAAGAGTCTTCAGGTTTGCAGTCATAACGTGACAAAGAATCTGCTTTGTTGTTTTTTGTGCCAGGTCTAAAAGTTATGACAAAATCAAATTCTGCAAAGAATAGTGTCCAACGAAGTTGCCTAGGGGTCAAAGCTTTGGCACATCTCAGAAACTGAAGATTGCGATGATCTGTGTATACAGTCACAGTATGTTTGGCCCCTAGTAAGTAATGACGCCATTCCTTGAAAGCATAACGTATGGCTAAGAGTTCTTTCTCTGCTATAGTGTAGTTAGTTTCTGCTGGGAGAAATTTTCTGGAAAGAAAGGCAATGGGATGGAGTTCATTAGTTTTTGAGTCATTTTGTGACAAAATAGCTCCTATGGCGGAATCAGAAGCATCAGCTTCCACTATAAAAGGTAACTCTGTATCCGGATGTCGTAGAACAGGTGCTTGGGTGAAGGTCTTTTTGAGAGACTGAAAGGAAGACTCTGCATTTGTGGTCCAAATGAATTTCACATCTTTTCTTAGTAATTGAGTCAAGGGAGTAGCCAGAGTTGAAAAGTTTTTTATAAAACGACGATAAAAGTTAGCAAATCCAAGAAAACGTTGAATGTCTTTCACTGTGGTTGGGGTGGGCCAATCAAGAATCGCTTGAATTTTTCTAGGAGCCATAGTGATACCAGAAGGAGAAAGAATGAAACCCAGGAACTCAACCTTCGTAGTGTGAAATTCACATTTGGACAGTTTACAAAATAAGCCATGGGTTCTCAGGGTGGTTAAAATAGTTTTGACATGTTGTATATGTTCTTCAGTTGAAGATGAAAAAATTAGTAGATCGTCAATGTATGCAATGACGAATCTGTCTAGAAAATCCCAAAGGACATCGTTAATAAAAAATTGAAAAGCGGCTGGAGCATTGCATAAGCCGAATGGCATTACATTATACTCAAACAGCCCGAAGCGAGTTCTGAAGGCCGTCTTCCACTCATCTCCAGGTCGAATACGGACTAAGTGGTAGGCACCTCGCAAATCAAGCTTCGTAAAAATTGAAGCAGACCGCACTTGATCAAGGAGTACAGGAATCAATGGTAATGGGTACCGATTTTTGATAGTAATATCGTTGAGTGCCCTGTAATCGATACAAGTGCGTAATTCTCCATTACTCTTAGGTACAAAGAAGAGTGGGGAGGCTGCAGGAGATTTGGAGGGTCGAATAAAACCATTTTTCAGGAACTTGTCCAGATATTCACGAAGATGTTTGTTTTCCAATTCAGTTAAAGCGTAGATCCTACTACAGGGAATTTTAGCCCCAGGTACCAGATCAATAGCACAATCATAGTCCCTATGTGGTGGTAGCGTTTCGGCTTTTTGTTCGCAAAAGACATCTGCAAAATTTTCGTAAACCGGGGGTAGAACGATGTTCTGTTCAGCAGCTGTGGAAACATAAAGGGCAGAGGCAGTATGAAGGATGGCACTCGGAGATTTTTGTAAAGTCTGCTCAGGATTAAAACATTCTGTCTTACACCACGGGGAAGTGAATTCAATAGAGCGTTTTACCCAATCGATGGTAGGGTTATGCTGAGTTAACCATGGGATGCCTAGGATAACCCCGAATTGAGGTGCATCGATAACATCAAAGGAAATGGTTTCTTGGTGTTTTCTGACTCCAGAATCACAAATCATTGATAAGGAACGGGTACAGTGAGTGATCATTCCTGAAGTTAGCTGAGTGCCGTCGACTGCGTAAACGATTTCTGGTTTTGCTTTTGCAAGTGTTGGTATGTTAGTCTTTGAAATAAACTTGGAATCAATGAAATTTCCGGTAGCACCAGAGTCAATCATAACGGCAGCCATGATCTGTTTCTGGTCTGGTAGAATTAAAAGAACGTTTAAAGTCAGATGAGGGACAGTTAACTGTAGGGTGTTTGCTATTGATTGTTCAGGAGGAAGTTGCCAACTCGAAAAAGTCTCCTGATCCAGATTCGAGTTCTCTAGTTTTCCGACTTGTTTTCCTTCTTGTCTCGTGACCAAGAGTTTTTAGGTTTCAGAGAACATTCTCTAACGAAATGACCCTTCTTTCCACAGTAAAGGCAAAGACCATTCTTTCGTCGGGCTTCCTTTTCTTCAGACGTAAGAGGTTTTCTCAAGCTTCCGATTTCCATTGGTTCTACAGGTTCTTGAGGATTGGAAAAGGATCTGTCCTTTGTCCTAGAAAAGATTCGGGAATCTGTTCTTTTTTTTTTCACCTTTTCGGTCGGCTACTCGATGATCCAAACGGAGGCTGAGCGCAATTAAGTCGGCACATGTTCGGGGTTGTGGGTCAATGGGAGCTATAAGGTCCTTTAACTCATCCCTTAGTCCCTGATAATATAGGGCAGCTCTTTTAGCCTCTGGCCAATCGGTCTCAGCCACTAGACGATTGAACTGAGTAAGGTAATGCACTAGATCTTTATTTCCTTGTTTTAGTTCCAAAAGTTCTCGGTCTGCTGATCCAGTGATTGTGCGCCTATCAAAGACTCTTTCGAACTCTCGCTTAAACTGTACCCAATTATACAACAAAGGATCATCTGATTGAACTAAGGGGACCGCCCACATTGCTGCGTCTCCACTTAAAAAGGAAATCAGAAAGGCGATTCTGGATTGGGCATCAGGAAACGAGGTTGGCTTGACCATAAAGTGTAACTGAACCTGGGTCATGAAGGTCTGGAATTTACTTGGTTCCCCAGCAAACCTCTCTGGCTGTGCCAAAGGAACGGTCATAGGAACAGTTACTGAGACAGATGGAGAAGAATTGGACGCATTTGTTTGAGGCAGAACTGAGGACGGTACTGAGTCTAAGCGTGACTGTAAATGTGTAACTTTATTAGCTAAAGCAGCAGTTTCATGTCTACTAGCGGTCAGGTCCTTCTGCAAATTCCCTATCAAGGTACATAGGTCATTCATAGTGGCCATTTTGAGTACTGCTCGGGAGGAACAAAATTTGTGGGCGGATTATTCTGTCAGGGACTTTGATTTTAAAAGTCCACTTAGTGTTCCCCGGGAGCAGTACCCAAAAGCCCACCTTCCAGCAGCTTCGACTCTGCACTTTTAGAAAGTCACGCAGAGGGTCAAAGTGGCTAGACGAGGGGAGGTAAGGGAGGGTACTGCGGGGAGGGAGATCTGGAACGAGAAAAAACACTGGAACACTCGAACTCCTGTGTACTCCAGCTAGAAACTAAACTGTACTATTGTTCTGCACCTAGGAGAAATATCAGGTTAAATAAACATTATGAATCTTAGCATTACTTAGAATAAGGCAACATGACTTCTGTTTTCCTATCCTGTATACACGCGATTACCTCGTTCCAGTTTTATCTGAAGAACAGCATAAAATATATATATACATATAGATATATCACATTCTACCCTTGCATTGGTTTCATGCAAAGATACCCTGAGTTTAACTGACTGTTTTGAAATCAGGCTCAAAAGATTTGTAGTGGTTAATGTTCTTATATCACAGGTACAACAGATAACTTCACAAGAGATAACGTTTCAAGAATCATCTGAGGCAAGCGCTAGCAAGGTTAATACTGTTAACACCACAGTTTAGCTTGTCGAACAAAAGATTCTATTGTAATTAGGCCTTCCGTCGAGTTCAGCGCAGAGAAGCTTTCACTATGAGATCGAGTTTGTTATGCCACTCAAAATGCGCTGCCAACAAGGATCCGAAATATTCAGGACTAAAGGTACTTGGAATCACTAATCAAGAAAACGCTGAAGAATGGCACGACGAGATGAATAGCCGGGACTTCCGACGCTCGTGCTTCAAAAAAAGAAAAGGGTACGTCCTACCTGCTTTCTAGCAAGCGGAGATTCGTGGTAGATTACTACCATTTCTCAGGAACTGCGGACCTTTACAGGAACAACTGCGGGGCTCCTCTGAAGACCGGAAACAGCTGCAAGATTCTTCCGAAGAGCGGACTCGAACCGAAGGCGACGTGTCCCAGGAACCGGCAAGAATAATCCGCACGGATTCCAGGGCGTGGCTGCTTAAATACTCCTGGAAGCAGGTACGGAAGCTGCAAAGGGAAAAAGGACTACAACAGCAAAACTTCGAGAAGCCAGAAGCCCAATAGGAATTCAACAAGCATTGGCACATTAACCAAGACGCTACCTACGTAAAGCCAGTCACTAAACAAGCATTGGCAATAAACGGAGAGCAACCAGCATTGACAATAAATTAAGAACAAGCATTGGTACATACACCCTAGGGCCTTGCTGCCATAGTAATAGTACGAACAAGCATTGGTAAATGTAGGTAACAGTGTAACAAAGGTTGAATAGCAAAGCATTGGTACATGTAGGTAACAAAGGTTGGATCCAGATAACAGTTAGCAAAGGTTGGATCCTGACACCTGGAGAGTGCACTCATTAATTATTCATATGTGCTAAGGATGACGTCTTAGCAGTATCGATCAAGAAGAGCCAACCCTCGTAATGAACTGGGTGTAGGAGAGTAGGGTCTTATTTCAATGGTTACCCCCACTTTTTGCTGTGTTTCACTGGCTTTTCGACTTTAGTCTGACTGTGGCCCTGCTAATCAGGACCACAGCCTAGCTGTTCTCTCTCAAATGTTTTTTTTTTTTTTGGGAACCTTTATTATTACTTCAAGCAATTACAAGCATGGGCCTACAACCACCCCGGCCGGCCGCTAGTCAAAACATAAGTACAGCAGAGCAATGTGAAAAGTTATAGCAGTTCGAAAACCGGGGTCCAACAAATGTCAAGGATATGACTTGTATTCAAGCATACTGACCGGAATTCAGGATTATGAAGGTTCATTTTTCAGTAAAGAAAAACTAAGAATAAATGCCATACGGTCATGCATGGTCCCACAATAACAAACGTGAATCAGGATATCCGCAACTAGCACAAATACAAATGAAATATTGGGGGTAAGATACGCAAGTCAGGATAAATGTAAGCACAAACCCGTTCCGTAGCGAGCTGAACCCCACCCCTCAAAATGAAACATACCGTAGGAAACAAGAAGAACGACGACACTAAAAAGGAAGAAAGACTAAAGGGCCATAGAAACAAATAACGGACAAAATAACAAACCCCATCCCCCTACCCCCCACCCCCCACCCTGCACCCCTGCAGAAGGCCACGGCCACCCCACCCCCCCCCCCCACCCCCCCCCAGCAGCGTGCCTGTCGCCCTAACGGAGACCCGAAATATAGAAAAAGAGGAGAAAGAAGAAGAGAAGAAAAAAGTGGAGAAGGGCCCTCGATCTTGCCACCCGGCTGCCCCCCCCACCCCCACCCCCGCGCCCAGTAAACATCCTAATAGCAAGATCAGAATATCCATGGAAAACATCAATCACCGACCACACCAGCAATATAATCCCCGCCGAATGTCCCCCAATCACCGTCAGCCAACAATAAGTCCACTGGATTCTGGACGGTATCACTCCTGGCCTTGTCTATCAATATCAATAGGACCAACATACCTCCACTTATCAATCGGCATACAGAGCGGCGTGGAGGGTCCAAGTGATCCGGGCGGACCAGGCTGAGTTATCGCTTCATGGGACTTCAGCAACCAAAACCCAGCCGAACATGTATGGCGGAAAGCCATTTGTGTCGATATCGACCCAGAAAACATCCTCAAGTCCGAACACAGTTTCACCATGCAAGGAGAGAGAGTCACACAATCCGGCAAGCGCCGAAACGTCGCCGGGGCAGCCAAAAAAATAGATTGGCGTTGTTTCCCCAGCCGCCAATTAGACCTGTGCCCCGACGAGACATTCGCATGTACAACAGATCTGTCCAGGGCGATCACTTGAGCCTGGTCTTTCAGCGTCTCCATGAACCTAGGCGTAGCTGGAGCACTCTTCATGGACATAGAGGCGGGCATGTCGGCACTCCATTGAGATCGAATCAGGGTCTCATGCAGGGTCGTCAGAGCAGCCAATATATCTTTGGACGTGGGCTCCTTCTCGCGCCGCCAGTCCCCTGATCTCACCCGCACGGCAGCTGTTCGACCTGGATGTGGTCTGCAGAAGAGGGTGCCGGCCGCCATCTTAGCTGATCCGGCCTCGTCCTTCTTCACCTCACCTCAGGGACCGGGCCCCGAACCAGGGGGCTACAGGATTCACAGCGGGGACTCAGAAAGTCAAGGCAGGCTCCCCGGAGAAGAGTCACCAAGGGGCTAAACAAAATCTCTGTCGCTCCCCGGGAGCCGCCCGCTGATTCCGGGGGTAGTCCTTGATTATGCCCGGGCACAAAACTGGGAAGGGGGGCCAGATATCGTGCACTCCCCTCGACCCTGCTTTGCCACGCATCCCCACGAGGCACTCCGCTAGGTGGACTGGGTCGTCACTGTCGCCATCGGCCCATCAATTCTCCGGCGCCCTTCTGCCGACTCTTCACCTCCACCAGTGGCCGCTGTTGTCGCAGTCGCGGCCGGCTGCTCCTCTCACTCGACACCCCGGTCCCAGCTCCGCGAGGGCCGCAAAACAGTCGGGGACATTTCTCCGGGTCTGCCGCACGTAGAAGCCTCAGGAGCAGACGGTAAGTGAAAGTTCTCCTTCGCCTACTTAAATATGCCGTTACGGCTCAGGATAATTGCCAGGATGTATGCGCGGGGTGAGAGGGCTCGCGGAGCCGAGCGTCTATGCGGCCATCTTGGTCGCTGGCTTGGCTCCTCCCTGTTCTCTCTCTAAATTGATTCCATGTACATTAGATACATACCAGATTGGTTACTAAGTTACCTTGTGAGCCCCTAGTATATGGCACCTTAGGTACCAAGGCCATAGGTACCCCAGAAGCCTACCAGGAGTAGAAGCATGTATTATTCCACCCCTGGGAAGCCTTCCAAAATGGCACCACGGATCTGCACTTGCAGCCTGGGTAATGTGGTGTAAGCACCCCTTACTGGGGTATAGGATACCTATATCCACCATTTAAAACAGACACATATTAGCCTACTAGCAGCCCGTCCCAACGTTGTCCGGGTATGAATTGCTGCCGGCCAGTATGATATTGTTTTGTAGGATTTCGTTTTGATAGCATTTCTTATCTGTGACAGGCCTGTGAAACATTCCGATTCACAGTGCACTGCTGATGCACTTAAGAGTGAGCGTTCAGTAGTGTGTGAACTCGAGTTTCCCTACTTTATTTTTCCTTGCAACATTATATAGCGCGAACTCGACAACATGGCATGAGCACAATTTACATTACAGAAGAACACATTCATTTGTGGTAGGCACGGGGAGACAAAGCGTTTTGCCTCGAATCACAGGATGTTGAGCTAATGCCGAGATTCGAACGTAGCTCCCCAGCTCTAAAGTTAGCAATTCTAGAACTTGTTGTGGGAGGTGTGTCTAAAAGTGTATGTCGGTGCTGGCCATCAAGGAGAGAGACCTGTGCATTTTTCAAATGGGTGGTGAAAAAATATGAGTATGTTGCTGGAGATGTGGGCCGCCGTGCAACCAATGTACTTACCGGGGGAGGGTAAACACCCATTGTTCCGCAACTTTCTTTCCGCATACCATCACTCCGCATACTTTCATTACGAAAGTACCATGACTCCGCAATGCCATTATAACGCATGGCATTACATTTTATATGCTTTTACCACACATACATTCACAACGAAATTTGTTGTAAATGCATGCATGGTAAAAGCATGTTTTTTTTAAAATGTTTGGATAGCTAAGTATGGGTATAGGGGTATATGTTTTGGGGTACTGAGGTATATGTTTTTGGGTGTTTGGGTATTTTAAGGGTTCAGATATAGTTTTGGGTATTTTAAGGGTTCAGATATAGTTTTGGGTTATGGGGTACAGGGGTAGTTTTAGGGATAGGTATGGGTTTTGGCTACAGGAGTATTTTTAGGGTTCAGGGCTAGGTTTGGGTTTTGGCGTATAGGGGTATTTTTAGGGTTTTGGGGTAGGTTTGGGTTTTGGGGTACAGGGGTATTTTAAGGGTTCAGGGCTAGTTTTGGGGTACATGGGTATTTTTAGGGTTCAGGGCTAGGTTTGGATTTTGGGGTACAGAGGTATTTTAGGGTTCAGGGGTAGGTTTGGGTTTTGGGGTACAGGGTTATTTTTAGGGTTCAGGGCTAGGTTTGGGTTTTGGGGTACAGGTGTATTTTTAGGGTTCAGGGGTAGGTTTGGGTTTTGGGGTACAGGGGTATTTTAAGGGTTCAGGGCTAGGTTTGTGTTTTGGGGTACAGGGGTATTTTAGGGTTCAGGGGTAGGTTTGGGTTTTGGGGTACAGTGGTATTTTTAGGGTTCAGTGTTAGGTTTGGGTTTTGGGGTACAGGGGTATTTTTAGAGTTCAGGGGTAGGTTTGGGTTTTGAGGTACAGGGGTATTTATGGGAATCAGGGCTAGGTTTGGGTTTTGGGTTACAGGGGTATTTTTAGGCTTTAGGGATAGGTTTGGGTTTTGGGTTAAAGGGTATATTTATAGGGTTAAGATGGGTTAGTGTTTAAGGGTGTTGGGGTATTTTAGGGAGTAAGGGTGGATTATGATTATGGGGTGCAGGGGTATTTAAAGGGAGCAGGGTGGGATTAGCACACGATATGAGACATGGCATGAAGGGCGGAACGTACCACACGCCCCAGCGTTTGTCACGCCCCCAGCACAGCGCAGACACGCCCATAAGGGACTTCTTTGCTGGCACGCTTCTTTCACCTTTTAAATGTATATGGTGGGCGTCTGCATAGCCTATGTCCTTCTACTGCAACTGCCCTTTCCAACGCTGTATTGGATGTTGTGATTGGTGCTGTGATTCCTGAGATTACCCGCCTCAAAGGTTTGGTCTCTCTCTTTATTATATTAGTATGGATAAGTCACTCCTATGGCAGGCCTTGACAATCCTGAAGGCAGAGCGCTTGGTTTTGTGTGAGAGGGTGCCTTTGCATGAGCTGAGCCCCTCTGCAGCTTTCGGAATCCCTTCCTTGTTGCTGTTCTGTGATATGGCCATACTATATACTCTTAAGTGCATTACAATCCTTGCGGTTAATGCTAACTTTGGTTTGGCTTTATCAAAACATGTTGTGTTTGGTTCAAACACTTTGGAATACTATCCCCGCCGCCAGTTCTGGCGGTGGCGGTAGCATTCCGCCCTTCTAGATGGAGAAGACATGTACACACTGGTATACCCGGTGTTTTACAGCGCCTCAGCATCACAAAATGGATGCTGCTGCCACAGACACGAGTCTGACCTCCTGCTGCTGTACGAAACTCCGGCAAGGGAGGCCTGGACAATAGGTTTCCTGTCCAGGGAGGTGCCAGCACGTCCCCAGACAGGCTTTAGTGTATTGGGGCAGGGTGGGTTGCATTCAGTGAATGCTTTTGTGACACTGCCTGGAGCACACAAGGTGCTCCATTTATTTCCCAGTTCAAACCGGTTGCTGGGGCACTCAACCCCAGCTCTGGCGTGAAACTGGACAAAGGGGAAGGGGTTTAACCACCCCCTCCCCAGGTCCTCCCATAGGTGGGACCCTAGAGTAGTCCATCCCCTAAACTTAGTAAAAGTATAGGACCCCAGTGCCTAGGACTTTAGATTACCCTGGACAAAACTCTGAAGACGAAATCCTGGACCTTCGACATTCCATATCGATTGGAAGACAGAAGAAATCTCCCTTGGGGTCAAGGAGTGACCTTCCTGTTCAAACAGGCACCTAAGGGCATCTTGCCGGTCTGCATTTTCGAGGCTCCGGCCGGATCCCGAAGAATCTGCGACACAGGACACAGACTTCCAGACATCTCTGAGGCCGACATGAGATCCCAGCAAAGCTGAGACTTGCAGCCGTCACGAGAGACGTGGGACCAGAACTCCTGGACATCCTATAATTTTGCAACTGCACCTACTTCCCGAAGTTGTGCATTGGGCTATTTGTTGCCCTTGCCCCGAGCACTTTTTGCAGCGAAGCTGAGAGGCCTGCGCTCCACGAGTGTTCCTCGAGTCCCCTTTCTTCACTCCAGCTCGAGGCTCCTTCGCGATCTCTAGACCTTTGGCTAGTGGGTCCCCACGAAGGTCAATCCTTTGTTTCTTGGGCTTTCCTGGTTGCTCCAGACGTGCCCTGACTCCCCTCCAAAGGGTGAGTCCCTTAGACCTTGCTGGTCTGCACCGAAGCCAATCTTGTCATCTTGCGTGGTTGCCAAGGCTTGTTGGGTCCAATCCGGATACCGACGCTGCAGCACTCGACATCCTTTGTGGGACAGCTCGAACCCAGCTCCTGGTTGTCGTCGACGCCTCCTGGTCCTCGTGGCTGAAGAGTCAAGCTTCACCTACTTCACCATAAAGCACCCGCATCGGCTGGCATCTTCCTGTCGCCATCCTGGTCACTGGCTAGTGACCCAGTCTCTGTCTCCTCTGCTTTCAGGTTCTTCAGATCTCCGATCCACCCTTGGATCCACCTGGACACTTTTCCTCTGGTCGCCTGCTGCACTTCTTCACTGCTCTACATTGGAATCAACGACGAAACCCGACACCAAAAGACACCTAGGCACCCGGCTTCCCTGTGTGAGGTAACACGAGTACTCCGGTGCTCCTGTGGGTCTTGACTCTCAAAGTGTCTAAGTCTAAAGGGATTCCATCGTAGTTCACTCCGAAGTGTCCTTAATCTTTAAAATTGTAACTTGCTTTTCCTCCATAGAAGTCAATGGAGATTCGCACGCGTCCCCCGTGGGTCTCCTGCATCCATACCTTGGGTGGTTCCTGGTTGCCCCAGCGGTTCTACAGGCCCTAGCCCTCACTTCTATCACTCATGTGGTTCTTATGCCACTATTTTAGTATATGGTTTGTGAGAACCCTGGGGCTTAACGTATACTATGTGCTATTTAAAGTTCTTGTCTTGTATTTGGCCTCTAGCCTCATAAAGAGACTAGAGGGGTTGTGTTTAGAATAAATACATATATATTTGATATATACCTTGTGTGGTGTGCTTTCATTTGATCATTCAAGAGATTATAGACTGGTAAAACAAGCTGCTTTACATTCCTGCAAGACTTAGCCTGAAGGCTGCTCTCCACAGCTACCACTAGGAGTGCTTTCTATAAAGGTTGTCTTAAACCTACCATCAATAAGGGTCGTTTGGACTGGTGCAAGGTGCCCACTAGAATAGTGGACATCATATGCCAGGCCAACTTCTCACACTAGGTGAAAGGTTTAGTCCATAAAAGGCTGCAGACCTTATAAGGCGTTATGTCCATACAAGGTAGTCTTTCCTTATTTGGAGTTATGTCCTTATAAGGCTCGTTCATATGAAATGATGGGAGCTGATGTAGGGAAAGTGTACAATGTTCCCTGGACCTATATGAGGGTACTGATATGAGATATAACACTCCTTTCTGTAGTTTCTCATGAAGTGTCATATTGTGTGTCCTTTTGACACACCTTGAATTCCGTGCTTCTATAGATGTTCAAGAATTGTGTAAAGGGTTGGATGTAATTGGATGGAAGAAAAGCATATTTCCTTCTGACCACACTCGTCCTATTGCGGATGTCTTGTTAAGTGTTTATTCAAAACTCTTTTTCACAACGTTTCAACAAGCTGTTACACTTTTTTCCCAACGTACTTGTCCCATAAAAACAGAGTAGCAATAGAAACAAGCAAAGACAAAGCCAATACACCTCTACTCTACAACATCGACTTGTTGCCTTTGCCAAAGCTTTGTACCAAGTAGATGACAATGGCTGGCACTAATGCAATGTATTTTTTTTATAAAAGCAAACTAATTCCAAAATGGCTGCAGAAGTTCATGTATGAGTCTTGGCATGTGCATGCATGGTGTTCATTTTAATTTTATATTCTAACGGGTGACTCTTAGAACAGTAAATTAAAATATTCAAATAATGAATTGAAATTGTTTGCCAATTGTGAAAATAAGATGCAAACTACCAGGCCATACTTTGG
This sequence comes from Lissotriton vulgaris, assembly GCF_964263255.1. Lineage (NCBI taxonomy): Eukaryota > Metazoa > Chordata > Amphibia > Caudata > Salamandridae > Lissotriton > Lissotriton vulgaris. Next base: position 482,005,493 of record NC_141693.1, on the reverse strand, counting down.
AGCTGTCATTCCCTCATTACAAAATTCAAAGAAAGAAAATACAGGAAACTTAGATCAGAGCAGGAGCATCTGGCAGTGGGGGAGTCCAGAGAAGGCTGCCCGGGTGGAAGTGGAGAAGGAGGAGAAAGCATAATGCACGCAGTCTGGCATACTTTGCAGCTGACTGACCCACGTGAAAGAAAATAAATGAAACAAAATTAAAAAGAACATGAGGAAAGGAGACGAAAAATTGTGGATAGGGGAGCAAGGACATGCACTTCATTGGAGTGGTTAAGAGAAAATAAAAATGAAATCCCACTGGCATGCAGTGGAAGGACACAACCCATCCAGACAGAATATTGTGAAACCAATATGATGTGTGTGGGACAAACACAAAAATGGGGAGGACAGCCTTCGAATCAAGAGGAGACGACTGAAAGAAGTATCTAATCAGGAGCAAGGAGCTGACCCAAAGTTCACTCTAAGTGTATATACTGGTTATTGGAAACAATAGGTTCTTAGCATGTGTGGCTGTAGAAACCCAAGCTGTTTACTCCTGCTAGCTAATGTTGGACTCTGACATTACAACTTGTTTTTTTCCAAGAAATGTCTAGTCTGGGTATGTGATCTGATTCCTCACTTAGTCCATGACTCCACCCTAGATTTTTTGTTTCCCCATTGGGGGTCAAACATGTACATCAAGGGCTTGTAGACCAACGTGTATCCTCTCAGTGTTTTCGGGCCCAAGTGCTCAACTCTTCAAACTAAAGACCATCACTAATGGATTGATTTTGCTGGCTAATAAACCGCCTGACCTTCTTAACCAGTGGTGGTCGTCGTTCCTCACCTTCCCCAATCTGCAATTTTTAGGGCATTACTTCAGAAAATGCATAGAGGAATGTGGTAATGAAACGCAACCTTTCAATTCTGCCCCAGGAATAATGCTGACTGAACACCCTTGTTAGACCAGCGTGACATTTGCATTCTCTGTCTTTCCCCTCACAACAACGTTGCCTCCTACAAATTGTAGCTCAACCTACATACAAAAAGATGCTCAGGTATCGAAGGGGGACGTAGGATGAACTGGAAGATGCAGCAGTGAGCTTCCTCCAAAAACCCAAACATCTTTGTAAACACTACCCTCTCACCAATGAGGAAGAAGAAGTGGGTGCCTGTGAAGTCCCAGCAGCTCAGTGTGTGTCTAGTCCAGAGACGCTGTCAAGTCGAAGAAGAGGAACAAGATGGGGCCTTCTCGATTTCAAAATGAGCAAGCACTCGATCAGAGAAGCCTCTGGGTCAAGCAAAAAACATCAGAGCTTCTCCCGTTGACCCTTTATGGTCAGGTTCGCTCAGACTCCCTGATGGTCCATACAGCACATAACTTTGCCTCTCCATTGGTGACAGGTGATGATCCCTCACCAGACAGAGAGAAAGCACCTCGATGCAGCAGGAAAGTGCACAGTGGTGGGGAAGTGACTCATTGGCATTTCACCAATTCATTGGCCTGCTGTCAAGGTACTACTAGCTTCAGTGGGAGGAAATTGAGTTGCTGGGACTGCACCTCCCAGAAACCCTTAGGAAAGGGGGGAGAGAGCTTGTAGCTGAAGTGATGATTCCCTCAAATGCGAGTATCTATAGTGCACTCGATGAACGGGAAACTGCTTCCTGGGCAGGGGAGCCCTTCTCACATGCTGCAGGGAAATTGGGTCCTGTCGACATACCCACTACATAGTTCATTGCCAATTCACAGGCACTCCTCAGTCACTGTGACCTATTCCAGTGGGAGGAAATGGAAGACCTGCTACAGCACCTGGAGGAACAATATCTAAAACCTGGATGTGAAAATTGTGGATTGGGAAAAATTATTTTGATGTAGACAAACTTTTTTTGGGATACAGCAGATAACAACAGCATCACCTCTCAGCATCATGCTTGGTTCCATATGGGTTATATCCAGAAATACAGTAATGTCTTCAAGATGTGCCTTTCAGTGATGAGCATTTGCTTGGCATACCTGTCGTTGAGGCATTGGGTGAACCTTTAAAGGCATATATTTTCATTTTTCAAGTGCCTGACAGATGTTCTGTATCTTGCAGGATACATTAATTCTGACTGTGCCTTCTAGTTACGGATGAGCTCACTAGCCCTTGTACACAGAGGAATAGAACAATTAGGATATAGGTCTCTTTGACCTCATATTGTTGAATTTTAATCAAAAGACCTACAGTTTTGAGCAGCACTGTGCTGGGCCCAGAATCTGGAATGTTTTAGGTTCTCTTTTTAAGATTTATAGCATTTTACTTAATTGAATACATGGGCAGTAATACTTTAAATTATGCAGATTCCAGTATTGTCTACCCCTGAACCCTAAAAATACACCTGTACCCCAAAACCCAAACCTAGCCCTGAACCCTAAAAATAACCCTGTACCCCAAAACCCAAACCTAGCCCTGAACCCTTAAAATACCCCTATACCCCAAAACCCAAACCTACCCCAAAACCCTAAAAATACCCATATACCCCAAAACCCAAACCTAGCCCTGAACCCTAAAAATACTCCTGTACCCAAAACCCATACCTATCCCTAAAACTACCCCTGTACCCCATAACCCAAAACTATATCTGAACCCTTAAAATACCCAAACACCCCAAAACCTATACCCCTAGACCCATACTTACCTATCCAAACATTTAAAAAAAACATGCTTTTACCATTCATGCATTTACAACGAATTTCGTTGTAAATGTATGCGTAGTAAAAGCATATAAAATGTAATGCCATGCATTATAATGGCATTGCGGAGTCATGGTACTTTCGTAATGAAAGTATGCGGAGTGATGGTATGTGGAAAGAAAGTTGTGGAACAATGGGTGTTTACCCTCCCCCGGTAAGTACATTGGTTGCACGGTGGCCCACATCTCCAGCAACATACTCATATTTTTTCACCACCCATTTGAAAAATGCACAGGTCTCTCTCCTTGATGGGCAGCACCGACATACACTTTTAGACACACCTCCCGCCACAAGTTCTAGAATTGCTAACTTTAGAGCTGGGGAGCTACGTTCGAATCTCGGCATTAGCTCAACATCCTGTCATTCAAGGCAAATCGATTTGTCTCCCCGTGCCTACCACAAATGAATGTGTTCTTCTGTAATGTAAATTGTGCTCATGCCATGTCGAGTTCGCGCTATATAATATTGCAAGGAAAAATAAAGTAGGGAAACTCGAGTTCACACACTACTGAACGCGCACTCTTAAGTGCATCAGCAGTGCACTGTGAATCGGAATGTTTCACAGGCCTGTCACAGATAAGAAATGCTATCAAAACGAAATCCTACAAAACAATATACTACTGGTCGGCAGCAATTCATACCCGGACAACGTCGGGACGGGCTACTAGTATAGGCATAGAAATCTATCCCTTATTTAGACATAGCCCATGCAGACCAAATATAGGCATGGCTACTTCCACCTGTACCAAACGTCACAGCGATTTCTTGGAAAATCGGCTTAAGCAGTTAGGGAACTTCCCCTTGCTTGAATATTGATTTGTCCAAGAACTCATGTACTTTGCAAAGAACAACTATTCCCTAGAGGTTCTTTCCTGACGTTATTATGCCCGACTTTACGTCAAACTACGGCGTTCCTAAACACCTTCAAGGTATAAATATACCTTCACTTGCTATGGCAAACGACGGTGGTTCGGAGCAGTTCGACTATCTACTATCTACGCAGCTCGCTACAGCAAGTGCCGAAGGAAGCCGACCCTCCAGCTGACGCACTGATCAAGAGGCTGCCTCTCTCTCACCGAGACTCCAGCTCCAGTGTTTCCAAGCTCCCCTTGCGGTTTGTTGTGTAGTTATAATTGTTTACATTAATAAAGTTTTCCAAAGTTTAGCTGTCTGTGGAGAGAAGGCGGCACTAATCTGTAGTTTCTGGAACTGGGGATGACAACCAGTAAGGTCACTGATATCTGACATTTTACTTTGATTGGTTGGTTTGGCTAGTTTCTTGCATGGCGACACAGGGGGGGTTGGAATTTTTTCGACAGTGATACTCTTTCTTTGCATCTATTTTGTTGTAAGTTGTATTTAAGACAGATTGTAGAGGAACTCTGTAGGAAAGTAGAATCTGCTTCTTATGGTTACCCCTACTTTTTGCTTGATGGTAAACTGTTTTTGACTAGTCTGACTGGGATCCTGCTAATCAGGACCCCAGTCAATCTGCTTTCTCCCTAAGATGTTATATCCTGTACCTAGGTACACTCCAGATTGCATACTGGGGTACCCTTGTCAGTCCCTAGTACGTGGTACGCATGTACCCCTAGGGTATAGGTACCCCAGAGTCCTCCCATGGGCTCAAGCAAGTAATATGCCACCCATGAGAGGCCATGCAAAATGGAACTACAGGCCTGCCAGTGCAGCCTGTGTGAGCTGGTGCTTGCACCGCCTATGAAAGATGTAGGTTTACTGTATCTATAGGTCACTACACATAAAACATATTGGTCACCTCTCTATCAGGCCTTGACAATCCTCAGGGCAGGGTACCCGGTTTTATATGAGAGGGTGCCCCTGCATGATCAGAATACCCCTGCAGCCTTCGGAGACCATTCTCCCGGGTTGCCGGTGACGCAGCCAGACATCAATCAATCAGGGAATTGTGAGCGCGCTACTCACCCGTGAGGTTCTCAAGGCACTTGTAGGCGTGGGTGAGGATCTTGAAAGTGACTCTCTTCTCCATGGGGAGCCAGTGGAGCTTCTGTAGGTGTTGGCTGATGTGTTTGTGTCGCGGATGCTGAGGACGAGTCTGGCAAACAAAACAGGTGATGGACCGAATGTGGATCAATGTCACACATTCATCCCAGTCCAAAGATCTGGGCCCAAATCCATCGTTTTTTTGCACTCCACACCACCCTGGGTTAGACAATGGCGATATGCAAATCAGCTCTGACCCTGTGCCCCATGGGAACAGTCAAGTCCGAACTACAAAAGCCATGTCCTTCCCAGAACGGAATCAAGCATCCGAGGACCGGACCGGTTTCGAGGTAACACCTCTCATCAGCCCGGCTAGCTTGACTCCAGTGGTGTGGAGTGCCTGGGACCCACGTCTGGGCATCCCCAGCGCACTTATGGCGGCAATTGCAAACAAAACAGGTGATGGACCGAATGTGGATCAATGTCACACATTCATCCCAGTCCAAAGATCTGGGCCCAAATCCATCGTTTTTTTGCACTCCACACCACCCTGGGTTAGACAATGGCGATATGCAAATCAGCTCTGACCCTGTGCCCCATGGGAACAGTCCAGTCCAAGCTACAAAAGCCATGTCCTTCCCAGAACGGAATCAAGCATCCGAGGACCGGACCGGTTTCGAGGTAACACCTCTCATCAGCCCGGCTAGCTTGACTCCAGTGGTGTGGAGTGCCTGGGACCCACGTCTGGGCATCCCCAGCGCACTTATGGCGGCAATTGCAAACAAAACAGGTGATGGACCGAATGTGGATCCGGTCCGGTCCTCGGATGCTTGATTCCGGTCTGGGAAAGATATGGCTGTTGTAGTTCGGACTGGACTGTTCCCATGGGGCACAGGGTCAGGGCTGATTTGCATAAAGCCATTATCTAACCCAGGGTGGTGTGGAGTGCAAAAAACGATGGATTTAGGCCCAGATCCTTGTACTGGGGTGAATGTAAGACATTGATCTACATTCTGTCCATCAAATTGTTTTTTGTAATTTTCTCCCTGAGTGTACTGGGGTAGCTCAGACGTGGGTCCCAGAGCCTCCACACCACTGGAATCAAGCTAGCCGTGCTGATGAGAGGTGTTACCTCGAAACCGATCCGGTCCTCGGATGCTTGATTCCGGTCTGGGAAAGATATGGCTGTTGTAGTTCGGACTGGACTGTTCCCATGGGGCACAGGGTCAGAGCTGATTTGCATAAAGCCATTATCTAACCCAGGGTGGTGTGGAGTGCAAAAAACGATGGATTTAGGCCGAGATCCTTGTACTGGGGTGAATGTAAGACATTGATCTACATTCTGTCCATCAAATTGTTTTTTGTAATTTTCTCCCTGAGGACGAGTCTGGCGGCAGTGCTCTGTGTCGTCTGGAGCTTGCAGAGTAGGGATTTCTTTATGCCGGCGTAGAGTGCGTTTCCGTAGTCCCGCCAGCTGGTGATGAGTGCGTGGGTCACTGTCTTTTTTGATTTTGGGGGGATCCATTTGAACGTCTTTTGGAGGATGCGTAGGGTGTTTGAGCAGCTGGAGGCGACAACGTTGAACTGTCGGGTCATAGAGATGGAGGAGTCGAGTACGATGGTGAGGTTTCTGGCATGTACACATACCGCAGAAAAATGGTGCAGGGGAACAAATATCTATTCAATTACTTAATCATAGGGAACACCAAATTTCCCTATCATTGGTACAATATCCCATTCCAATTTTTTAAATAACAATTTAAAAAAAAACAATACAGGGAGGAGCCACGCGCGGGACCAAGATGGCCGCGTGAGACCTTAGTTCCGTAGAGCCCGCTCCTCCTTTAAGTCTATCCTGCCCTAATCCTGCCACTCGAGAGTGAACTTCGACGGTCGAGCCCGAAAGATAATAAATAGTAGGCGAAAACTGGGACGAAAACAGATGTTTCTACCCCTCGGGAGCGGCATGGTAAAATTCGGTCCTGGCACCATCGGAGTACGGGAGCTGTGGTGTGCCTCCTAGCCGGCTGTTAATGCAACAACAGCGGCCTGTTCCACCGGAAGCTCCGGCTCGGTACGAGCGTCGACCTCCCTATCGCCCAGTAGAAAGTTGTGACATCAGATGAGACCGACGTGGCACCACTGACACGGACTGCGTATTGTATACACGATTGGGGTGTGGTACACAGTCTAAGGTGTGAAGTCCTGCGTTGGAAAGCGGCGACCATTACGATCCCATGAATGGCATCGGAATCAGACAACGAAAAGCCCCCCTCGCGGGGTGGAAGAGGGCTGAAGAATGTGCAGTTCAATAAGATGGACAGATACGCACAGGCCAAGGGTTCGCCAGTGGAACGGAGGAAATCTCCACCGCTTAGGGAAGATTCCTTGGTGGAGGCAGTGGAGCCCACGCTGGCGGATGTCATGGCCGCCATTAACAAAGTGCAGACGTCTATGGTGGAAAAAATGGACGCATTGGACAATAAGTTGGACACAGTGAAACTGGAGTTTAACCTACTGAGAGCTGCCCATGCCAAGACGAGTGAAAAGGTTAAATTGCTGGACATTAAGACAATTGGCCTGGTTGATGACATGGCGGAGGTGCAGCGGGAGGTCCGGGCCTTACAAGCGGCCCGTGAGGAAACGCGTCGGAAGTTGGACGAGTATGAAGGGCGTAATAGGAGGAATAATATCAGCATCCTCGGAGTACCGGAGAAATCAGAGGATCAGACCCCTGATCTATTTGTAGAGAACATTGTGTTGAATCATTTAAAGCCCAAGGGCCTCAGTAACTTTTTCTTAATTGAACGGGCCCACAGAGTGCCGGGTGGTCAACCGAAACCCGGGGCGCCCCCTCGACCTATGATAGCTAGAGTGCTGAACTATAGAGACAGATGTGATCCTGCAGACGGCACGCTTGGCAGACCCGCTTCGCTTTGAGAACACGACCTTGTCCTTCTTTCCGGACTTCACCCAGGCGGTGCAACGGCTAAGACAGAGTTTCATCCCTGTTAAAAGGAGACTGAGGGAAAAGGGAATACGCTACTCAATGCTCTTTCCAGCGAAGCTTCGGGTGGAGGTGGATGGGTGGGAATGGTTTTTCGATCATCCAGAGGCAGCATCAGACTGGCTGGACAGTGCCACACGGCCGCAATCGGAGGAAAGACATGTGGAGGCTCCAGAGGAACAGTGAGGCCAGAATTAGTTGATTCATGACTGCCACAGGGGGAGAAGGGTTTTTCGTCTGAAACTTATACATGACCGTGACTCGGGTGGTTTTACTTGGAGGGGGGGAGAAGGGGCTGAGGGCTAGGTTCCCCCTAGTACTATCTTTAGTTAATTGTTAGGGTCGGGCGACGGGGACACTGCGAGTTGGGGTTGGGCATTGTCCTTATGCAGGGGTGCAGGGAGGGGGGAGGTGTGCGGAGGGAGGGGGGATTTATGTTTGTTAGTGAATTTTTGTGTTGGTTTGAGTTGTGTATGTATGTGCGTCTTTTTGACTCAGGTGACTATCCAGTTTTGATCTCTCACATATGGGTTTGAAGGCAGGTGAAAAAAGAGGATCGGGTATGAAAGTGTTGAGCTGGAACGTGAACGGTTTAGGAGATAAGATCAAGAGGGGGATGGTCAGTCAGCTCATTAGGAGACACTCCCCGGATGTAGTGTTGCTACAGGAAACCCATCTAATTGGTAACAAATGCATGGCTCTGCACAGAGGGGGATACAAAATGGTTGTGCATGCGGGTTTCACATCCGGTTCCAGGGGGTAGGTATACTGGTCAAAAATTCCTTCCCCCTTTCTGTACAGAAGACTTGGATTGATCAACGGGGTAGATACGCCGGCATCACCGGCCAGCTTGGGGAACATACGTTGACACTCCTGTCCATTTATGTACCACCGGCCCTTCAGTCCGAGACGTTCAGAGACTTGAGTAACATATTCCTTGCGTTTCCCCTAAGGGAGGCTAGTATTGGGTGGAGACTTTAATTCGGTGCTTGATGGTGAATTGGACCGCCGTCCGCCCCGGGTGTTGGCGCAATCACAGAGATGGCTTCCGGAGGTATTAAATACATTGGGACTGATTGATAGCTGGCGTGCGCGCAACCCGAGATCCGTGCAGTACTTCCATGTTTCGGCCGCGCATAGATCCCTGTCCAGGCTCGATTATGTCTTACTTCCGGCGGCAGCGGCGCCTTCGATTGTGGTGGTCAGATACCTGGGGAGGGGTATATCAGACCACTCCCCACTATGGCTTAATCTCACGCTTGAGCTCCCGACAGCAGGTAGATTGGCACCCATTGGGGCTTGGAGATTGAGGGACCCCATGGTACGGAAAGAAATTCTTAAGGTGACAGACAGATACTTCCTGGAGAATGAGGGGTCGGTCGAGTCTGCCGTATCACTTTGGGAAGCTTATAAAACCGTTGTGAGGGACGAAGTGTTGTCCATTGTATCGAGGCGGAAGAGGGAAGAGCTGGCGGCGATAGTCAGCAAAGAGGGAGAGGTCACGCGTCTAGGGAGGCAGCTTGCAGAATCACCTAAAGCGGCGGACCTCCACCTACTGAAGCTCAGGGAGGAAGAATATAGGACTTTGGCTAGAGAGAGTGCAGTGGCGCAGAATAATGCGACACAAAGCCGTATATATGAATATGGCGATAAGGCCGGGAAACTGATCGCATGGTTGGAGAAGGGGGAGCGAGCGTCTAGATTAGTCCCGGAACTGGATAGTCAAGAGCGGGGTTTGATTAAAGACCCACAGGCGCTGGCAGATGAATTTGGGGAGTATTATCAAAGGGTCTAAGAGGCCGGGACTGCTTCACGGAACAAGACAATAGAGAAATGATTAAAGATATTGTCATGCCAAGCCTTTCCGACAAAGACAGGAGCTTTCTTGACTCCGCTATTACAGACGATGAAGTAGCCCAGGCTATACGGCAAGTTAACTCCGGAAAGGCCTCTGGTCCGAACGGAATACCTATCGAGCTATATAAGTTAAATGCTAATAGAGTAGAACCGTACCTCCGCGCCATGTTTCTCGAGAGTCGAGAGAAAGAAGTGCTCCCACATGATCAGTGAGTGGCCAATATAGCTGTTATTCATAAGCCAGCTAAGCCTAAGACATGTTGCTCCTCCTACAGGCCAATATCGCTCCTTAATGTAGAGCCCAAGGTCCTGGCCAAGCTACTGTCTACCATATTAGTTAAGGTGATCACAACCCTGATCCATCCGGATCAATCCGGTTTTACGTCACGGCGCAGCACAGCGTTGAATTTGCGTCAGCTTCATGGGGTACTTGGAGGAGCTTCAAAGCTAGGAGAACCGGCGGTACTAGTGTCCTTGGATGCCACTATGGCGTTCAATAGAGTGGAGTGGCCATACTTATTTGCAGTTTTGACTAACCTGGGTTTCGGAGATGAATTTGTGCACTGGGTGCGCTTACTGTATACTAAGCCACTGGCAAGGGTAGTGGTTAACTACTGCGCATCCCGGGACTTCTCCCTTGGGAGAGGTACCAGGCAGGGGTGCCCTCTCTCGCCGCTGCTCTTTGCATTGGCAATGGAACCGTTGGCAGCATGGGTTCGCTTGGACATCACTATACGCGGATTGCGCTGGACGCCGGAATGGGAGGACAAAATATCGCTATATGCTGATGATGTACTGCTCTATCTGACTACACCTAAGACCTCTTTCTGATATTTTCTAGATGCCCTTGCTATCTTTGGGAGATACTCTGGTAAATCAGTACTTTATGTCCTCGCCGGAGATCCCCCGGACATCCCTCATACATGCCCCATCCGTATAGAGAAGGACGGATTTTAATATTTGTGAATCTATGTCTCACTCGACCCGAAACGTCGCTATGATAATAATCTTCTATCTCCTCTGACTCGATGCCGAGGGGATGTGGAGCGCTGGAAGGCCCTCCCGCTGTCGTTACTCGGCAGAGCAACCATGTTTAAGATGATGGCACTGCCGCGATCCCTATATGCGTTGCAGAATGCAATGGACCCCGTGCCAGCGATCTACTTCAGAGAGATAGAGGCACTTCAGCGGCGCCTCTTGTGGGATGGCGGGGCCCGTATAGCATTCAGTAAATTGACTCGCTCCTGGTTTGATGGTGGTATAGGGTTGCCTGACTTGCGGCGATACTACTGAGCATCACATCTAGCTGCGTTGAACCACGTTGTATACGGATTCCCCGGAGATCCAGGCTATGCTATGGATAGAGGTCAGACCCCGGGTGGAAGGATAGATAGAGCGTTATACTCTAGACTGGGTAGGTTTCCCCTCACGGGTCCAACTGAACATTCAGTACGAGTGTGGCATGTTGCTACCAAAAGTTTGGGCTGAGAGGGCAGACTTACATTGGCCACTCCGTTGCTTAATTCTGAAAAACTGGGTAGCCTATGGAAATCCAAAGGGTTTGATAAGTGGGACCTTATTGGAATTACTCAGATTAAGGATGTGTGGGGGAAAAATTCGATACACACGTTTGACTCACTTGCAAATCAATATAGTCTTCACCAGAATTAGTACTTTCGATATTTGCAGGTGAGACACTCGTTGTTAGCTCATATTCCTGAGGGAACGGAACTCCCTGAGGCGTCCCCTCTGGAAGACCGGGTCCTTGATGGTCATATCCCTGACAAGACCATTTCCCTGATATATCGCAAGTTAATTAACAATGCAGAAGACCTACTGGTGAGGCTTAGGTCACAATGGTGTGCAGATGGCCGTGAAATGGATGATGAGGACTGGACGGAGGCGCTATCCTCCCCTAAGGTAGTCGCTGTCCAGATGAGGCTTCTCCTGGTCCAGCTGAAAGGGCTCCACAGATTTTACATTACCGGGCCACGGCTCGTGCGAATGGGTAGAGCGCTTAGTGCAGCATGCAGGAGAGAATGTGGAGAAGAGGGCACATTGATGCATATTCTTTGGCACTGCACTTTCATACAGACTTACTGGGAGACGGTTCACGAGAAATTGAGAGGTGTTTTGGGATTGGAGGTACGTATGGAGGTCCGTAGATGCCTTTTGAATGTATGGGAACCGACTGACCTCAATGATTATCAGAAACAATGGGTCACATTGGCGTGTATGGTGGCCAAGCGAAACATTGCGCAGTTGTGGGGACAATCAAGAAGACCTTGATTGGTGCATGATGAGAGAACGGGCGGTCTATTTGGCCAGGGGCTGCCCCCGGAAGTGGGGGAAGGTGTGGGGGGCGTGGAACCAGTATCGTGGAGGCCTTTGTGAAGCCCCCGGGGGAGACTCGAATATTGCAGCACAGGAATCCCCATGATCCCGACGTTTCTTTTTCTATCCACTGTTTTATCCTGCACAGTGACCAATGAACCGAATTGTTGTAATGATTGCACTCACCTGAGATCTTATTATTTCTATTGTTTTGTTTTTTCATAATAAAAAGATTAAAAAAATAAAATAAAAATACAGATAGCGCAATGACTTCCTTTGGAAAAAATCAATAATAATTTTTCTTTTTTTGTAGGTAGAAAACATGAAATTACACATATATAGACTTCTCCATAACAAACATATATAGACATGAACATAAACCAAATTATTTGTTGCCTATACCCACATAATTGTGTAATGAATCAGTGTTCGCACACTTAATCTAAGCAATACACTGTGAGGTAATCCTCTCTGCACATGAGGTTTCAACACCTCTACAAACATTTATTAAATGTGCCTTGAAATACAACAATAAATCTTGTTTACAAGTGGATTCCTCCCATCAAAACCGTTGACGCGTTTCAACCCCCATTCCTTCCGGGCCTCATCAGGTCAAGGGTAAAGGAACCAACGTGGCCTATACCAAATGAGGCTCCTGCGTGTCCTCAAAGAGAGTAGTAACCCTAGTATGTGGAATAATGTCTCCGTGAAACGCGGTTCGGCCACATCTCGATGTTTTCAAATCCTCTTAGTTATGGCGATCAACCCTGGCATGGCCCGTGGAGGTCGGTGGGCTGCCGATGGCGATGGCAGGGGGGCCATAGCGATGGCAGACTGGCCATAGCGGGCACCGGGCAATCCCCCGATGCGCCGCACGGGTGGGGGCCGGTTTTGGGCCCCTGGGGGGCTTTTTTTGTTACAGGGCCGTTTTTGCAGCCTAGCTGCAAAATCGGCCCTGTATAAAAATCGGCCGAAAACCGGCCCCGGCAAAGAGCTCGGCGGCACCTCCAACCCCCCTCCCTCCCCCCCTCCCGAGTGGGGAGGAGGGGGGGCAGGCGGACGAGCACTTTGCGAGTACTGGTTGTGGTTCCCAGTCTACTTAGTCACCTTGGGTGGTTCCTTGTGGTCCCAGCGATTCTGCATTCTCTAGACACTGTCTTGATTCGAGTCGTAGTTCTAATACCACAATTTTAGTATATGGTTTGGTCTCCCTCTTGAGGCCACTGTGTATTAGTGCTACTTACAATATTTTCTGTGCTACAGTATTGTGTACTTTGTGTTTATTAGCATGTAGCAGATACTGTTGGGTATTTAGAGTGTGTTATTATAATAAATACATATTTTTATAACTACTGTGTGGTTCTCCTTTCATTTAACCAATTCAATAAGGTTGCATTTTGTAAAATAAGCCGCTTAATATTCCTTCAAGAATAAGCCTGAAGGCTTCTCTCCACAGCTACCACTTGGATAGCTTTCTAAGGTTATCTTTGACCTCCTAAATCATCATAAGGGTTTTTTGGACTGGTACAGGGTGCCCACTTTAATTAGCGGACTTCTCACAAACTCATCCTGGCAAAGTGGCTCATACTTTAACATATCTTTAAGTTGGATTCAAAGTGTCCTCATCACAAGATCTCATCTTCAAGATAGCTGGTTATAGGTTTCACAAATCCTGTGTTTTTTCCGCTCTGTTCAGGAAATCAGTGGTTGTGGCATTAGTTTCCATGGGAGGCCCTTTGGAAGTGCAAATGCAATAGTCCAGGAGGAAAAAGGTTGTATTTAGCAGATAGCACCTGTATCAAGCCGAGTCAGTGGTCTGCTTCGAACATCTAATCCTTGGATTGAAGTTTCAGTTACTGCATTGTAATTGGCTCACTCTTGATTCGTAAACTGCAACCTTCTTTTCACAGGATGTGATCAAAATGTGTGTGTTGATTATCATTTCCGAAAGGAAGTGGTTTTGATGAAGGAAATTACTAAATGCCTATATTGTTGCCTTGACCCGTTTAGTGTTTAAGGAGACTGATGCAATATGTTTGTGGAACTTGTTCTTTTAACCTAATTCTGACACTCATGATGGAACTCCACAGCAAAGTGTGACTCTCCGGAACATGGTGAAGATGTCCATCACAGTGAGGGTCCGCCTGTCCTCAGGGGGTGAGTATAGAATTCATTAAGGCACAAAGAAAGTCTTGGGTTATATGGTTACCATTGACATGAAGTTTACATTGCATGTTCAGCATTTGGACCAGATGGGCTGTAGGTCTCCAAGGTTGAGAAATGATGTGCCTTTTGTTACCCTAGACTAGGATTCCCTTGTTCCTTTTATCCCCAAAATACCGTCTCTTTTCTTCCCCAGGCCCAGGAATCCTTTGTTTCCTTTGGCCCATGAACCCCTTTCCCTCTTTCCCCTGTAGCCAAGGAATCGCGTTCCCTATCGATACCCTATGGTGCAGATATCCCAAGGCCTTTGCTTATTAATGCCCTTAGATCGCGGTGCCATTTGTCCTTTTAGTCGTCACAAGTATACACAACCTGTCTTCTTTGGTTTAGGAATTCTCTGTCAGCTGGCTGATAGGAAAATGTATTTTACCCTATCTCTGGTGTTTCCGGTTCAACCTTGTGCTCAGGTTATGGTCTTAATACAGGATTTTAGAACAACCTACTGTCACAATTCTTTTACAGAGGAAGCAATGGTGAGCTCTGCTGACCTGGTGCCTGGTGACTGCCTCCTCTTGCCCCTGGATGGCATTGTTCTACCTTGTGATGCAGCTCTGCTCTCTGGGGAGTGCATGGTGAATGAGAGCATGCTCACAGGTGAGTGAAGTAAAGAGCTTGTTAGTGACTGAGTCTAATTCTGACCAGTGATTGGTTTAACACAGCATGGGCTAGTAGTGTGCTCAGATGTGATAGGCTGAGGACCCACTGACGGTGGAGAAAAACATTCACATAACAGTGGCTAGAGGGTTCACAGGGGTGGTTGAGGCAGAGTGTCTAGAGGAGGAGAAAAGAGCAGGGACCAGTAACCACAATTGAGGGGAAATTGTGATCCAAGATGAGCGGAAAGAGGGCCGCCTGGTATGGGAAGAGAGTGGTGATAAGTGAGGTGATGCGGAGAGAGTATACCATTTGAGGGGGACAAAGAATGTACTAATGGGAGAAGCGATTAGGACTGCTAACTGAATTATGTTATGTTATGTTATAGGTTTGTTGAGCGCGACAGCTGCCCCAGCAACGGGGCGTCCCGGCGCTAAGAACCATAGCACATCCTGTTTGGGGGGGGGGGGGGGGGGGGGGGAGGAGAAATTATAGGGTTGGGAAGAGGTAAGTTTTAATTGCTTTGCGAAAAGCGGACAGGTTGTCAAGGCAGCGGATGTGGAGGGGAAGGGAGTTCCAAAGTTTTGCTCCCAATAGTCTAAAGGAGCGGCCCCCTATGCGGCAGAACTTCGTGCGGGGGACCACTACTAAGTGCTGCCCTGTAGAGCGCAAGTGGCGTTGGGGGGTGTAAGGTGTTAAAAGCGAGCGGAGGAGTTCGGGGACGTCCATTTTCAGGATTTTCAACGCCGTGGTCAGGGCCTTAAATTGGATGCGGGCTTCGACAGGGAGCCAGTGGAGTCTGTGTATGGTGGCTCTGGTAGAACACCTTCTGGGGAGGCCTACTATTGCTCTGGCCGCAGCGTTCTGTATTCGCTGGAACCTGGTTGTCTCGGCTTTATTAGCACCCAGGAGTAGGACACTCGCGTAGTCCAACCTAGCCAGAATGGTTGATTGGACAATGAGCTGCCGTGTTTTGTGGTCAAAGAAGCCTAGAATAGGATTAAGGCTTCTCAGCAACCCGATACAGGTAGCCGCAACTTTTTTTGTATGAGTCTGATAGTTCAGAGCGGAGTCGAGCCATACACCCAAGTTTTTGACCAGAGATTTGGGAGGAGGGGTAGGGCCCAACAAGGGGGGCCACCAGTGGTCGTTCCAGCAGCTGGGGTCCTTGCCCAGGAGTAGCACCTCGGTTTTGCCTGCGTTCAGTTGTAAGCAGTTTTCAGTCATCCAGTTGGCGACTGCGGCCAGTCCATCCCTAAATCTTGTAGCGGCAGTGGAGGGCTCCTCCGTCAGGGTGATTACCAACTGTGTGTCATCGGCGTACGACACCAGCGTGAGACCCCATTCCCTGGCCACTGCCGCAAGGGGCTGCATGTACAGATTAAAAAGGGATCGACTGAGGGACGAGCCTTGCGGGACTCCCTGGCCTATAGTCTGGGGTTGGGAAATAAATGGGGGGGCTGACACACGGAAGGATCTGCCCGTGAGGAACGATCGGAACCACTCAAGTGCCAGTTTCTGGATTCCAATACTTTCCAAACGGCTTAGAAGGATATCATGGGAAACCGTGTCAAAGGCTGCGCTGAGATCGAGTAGTATCAGCGCAGCACTCTGACCAGAGTCCATGATCTTCCGGAGGTGTTCGGTGGTGGAAAGAAGGGCAGATTCCGTGCTCTGCCCAGGCCTAAACCCATGTTGGGAGGGGTCTAAGATGTTATTTTCTGCCAGGTGGTCCATGAGTACTGTATTAGCGTGTGTCTCTGCCAGTTTGGATACCCATGGGAGCAGTGAAACGGGCCTATAGTTCTCCGGCTTAGTGGGGTCTAGGGTGGGTTTCTTGATAATAGGATTGACCCACGCTTGTTTCCAACAAGTGGGTACTGTAGCCGATGAGAAGGAAAGATTGAGAAGTGTGGCCAGAGAGGGGAGAAAAAAGTCTAAGGCTCCTAAATAATAAGCTGGTCTCATGGGGTCTGAGGGGGCGCCGGATTTCACCCTTCTGCAAAATTTAGCTAGGTCCTCGTGAGAGATAGCTGGCAGATGGGTGAGCCTGGGTCCCTTGAAGGGGCATTTAGGGGGGCTGGTGCAGACGGAGGGGTTCTGAGAGAGAGAATTGTAAATTTTCTTCACTTTGTCAGTGAAGAACGTGGCGAGGTCTTCACACTGTTGGGTGGAGGAAATAAACAAGGCAGAGTTGCCACCGTTTTGTAAATTTTGAACTTGTTTAAAGATTGTTTTTGTGGGGTTGGAGCTGGAATCGATTTCTTTGGCATAAAAGGATGCGCGGGCAGCACGTATAGCTTTATGATATATTTTGAGTGAGGTCAGATAGGTATTTTTGTCCTCGTCGTTGTAGTCTTTCCTCCATTGGCGTTCCGCTCTTTTGCATTTTTTTCTCAGTGTTTTTAAGTTCTCGTCATACCATGGATTAGATGGGGTGATACGTCCTCTAGTCCATTTGGCCGGTATGAGAGCATCAAGTCCCTTGGTAATCCACTCTTGGAAAGCGGCATATGACGCGTTAACGTCGTTTGTGGTTTCAAAGTTAGGTTCTCCTAGGCTGGCCGGAAAGTCCAGATTCTGGAGTTTGTGCCAGGGTCGTTTAAGGCTAGAGGTGGGAGTCGCCCTGTTTGCTTGGGTAGCGACCGAGATCGTGACTGTGACGAGGAAGTGGTCCGTCCAACCCATGGGCTTAGGAGGATCCGCACTAGATCCCGGGATATTAGTGAATACCGGGTCAAGTAAGTGCCCGGCAGAGTGGGTAGAGGATTGAATGAGGGGGGTTAGTTGCAGGGCTGTTAGGTCGGCCAGGAGGTTGCTGATGATTGGATCCGAAATGGCGTCAAAATGAAGATTTAAATCACCTAAAATCGTAAAGTTAACGGAGCTAGCGGCCAGCGCATGAGCTGACTCCAGGAGATCCTCTATGAATTTAGAGGTAGGTCCCGTGGGTCTATAGATGAAAAGGCCAGATAGGGAAAAGTGAGGGTTAATGGTAATTTTGAAACGGGCGCATTCACATCCCGTAATGTTTTCCTTTAAGAAGGAGCAAGAGTAGGATGTTCTATAAATGGCGGCAATGCCGCCTCCCCTAGAGTCTCTGTTAATAGAGGTCATAGAGAACCCATCCGGTAACGTTAGATTAGGAATGCTAGTCAGTTCGTCCTTGAGCCAGGTTTCACTTAAGAACATAATGTCTGGGTTTTCGTCTACCAGTAGAGTTTTTACCTCCGCGTGGTGTTTAACCAGGGACCTGGCGTTTAGCTGGGAAATAGTGAGCGAGAACTGGTTCTCTCTGGTGGCTTTGTATCGGATTAGTTGTGGCTCAGGGATGCATAGATTACAGGAGTGGCACTGAAGAGCAGTCTGAACAATGCAGCCCTCTAGCTTGTAACAGCGTTGGCCTGGGTTGAGTGAAAGGAGATGATCTTTGTCATAGTGATGAACCGTCCGTAATTGTTGGGCAGGGTGACTGGCGAGAGGCGATGACTTGGCGAGGACGGGCGAAGACGGGCTTGCCTTAGGCGCGCAAGCGGCGCGCAAGCTGCGCGCCCGCTGCGCCCGTCCGCTGCGCGTACGGTGGTTGCACATTATTTGAGGGGGAGAAAGAGGGCGGGGGCGTGGCCTCGCGCCTCGCCTGCAATGGCGATTTAGTTTGTGTCCTCGCTCGATCCTACCATCAGCGTTAGCTCCGCTGTGAGGTGAGTGATATATATAATAGAAATATGATAATATAATAGAAAGTGTGCCATTAGGTGAGGGGGAAATACGGAACGCCGATTCACATGGAAAATAGAATGTGCAAACACTTGAAAGAGAATAGAATCAGTGATAAAACCTGAGATAGTTGGACAGTAGCAACAGATCAAGTGTAGAAAGAGCAGAACTTCTCAGAAAGCACCACCATCTTACATGTAAAGATAGTGCTGACAAAATGTGCTCTGGAGAATAGTGCATAAGTGAGATGAGGTGGCCATTGATGACGTCCTTAACCAGATAAACCAGGAGAAAAGTCGTTCAAGGCGTAACGCTGTCTGGAAAGTTGCAAGCCCCTCCAAAGAAAAAGTAACAAACCAAAATGAAAGTAAATGTTAGTCAGGCTGTAGGGAACCGCAAGCCCAAATACTCTGCGCCTTGAAGGCGAATGACAACTGAGTGTGTGGGGGGAGGGGTGAAAGAAATGAACCTTATACATCACAAAATGTACTTGCTAGTGAAAGGTAACCACAGAAATCAGTAATTGTGTCATTACATCGCGTCACAAGACAAAACAAGTGGGTGATTCTCTGAAGGGTAAATCCACTTGTGTGCTACAACAGGGGACGCTGACAGCTATCTTCACCATACCAGCAGCGAGTGCTGTAAAGGCAACATTGTTTCGGATGGAAACAGAATCCAGATTGGAAAACTGGGAAAATATTACAGGCCAGAGGCACCCACTATGAAAAATGATTGGATCCAGAAGGAGAGTTCATCAAAACAGCACTGCACTTAGCTCTAATCTGAGACAAGAGTCAGGGTTGAATCCTCTAACAACAGGACAATTTCTGTGACACTACAACAAGATGCAAAAATAACTGACCAGATTGTGTCTAAGGACGAGACCCACACTGCTTAGTAAAGAACAGAATAAGAGCACACATGTCTAGAGGCAAGAACACTAAGGTGCTGAAAAGCAAGAGTCTAATTGTGAAGGGAAAGGGAACCTCTTTATTTTGATGGTGCGGACGTTCCTGAGGCTAGATATCAAAGAGGTGGACAGTACAGTCCAGGATTGCACATAAAGCACCCAGAAAGAGCAAGAGAGATCGTTTTTGTATCCTTCAGCAAGCACAGCACACAAGTGAATACAGAAAAATAGTAATATGGCAGATTACTTCAGTCAAGCAATCAGCCTCTGATGGCAGGGGCATGTCCTATAGAGGACAATGATTGGGAATCACAGAAGAAAAGTGGTGATTGCTACCAAAGAGAAGAGCACACACAAGAAATGACAGGTGAGGAGATGTGAAAGAAGTCCATTCCCCTTTTGACCCCTTCAAACTTAATTTGGAGAAATAGAAGTTATCCTCAAATTCGGAGCTGTAAACGCTTGCGTCATTTTTTCACTGCTCCATCTTCTATAATGCTACATTGTTTCAAGACTGCCCCTTGAGGCATCTGTCAGAGGAGGATATAGTGGCTACAGATTTGGGCAATAGTGCGAGAAAAGGAGTACTAATCTATGAGAGAAGTAGTTCTTGGATGTGAGGAATAGAGCGAACCCAAGTAAACAACTAATTAGGCCTTCTGGTGCTATGATTTAATTACCAACAGGTATCATGTAAGCTCCTGCATTCATTGCTTGCAGTCCGTCTTCTGTAGAGCCCTAATTGCTGCCTGCCGCCCTGATTAATACAGGCGCCGCATGCCCTGCTCACTGATCGGACTCAGTTCCACGATCAGCCCGCGAGTCCTTACTGACCGCTTGGACCCCAGCCGCCCACGCCTCCCTGCCTGGGTGCACTCACTGTATCCATCTACAACCCTGTCCTGATGACGATCCCGACTAGCGGGGATCGAAACGCCGTCGACTCTACAGCATAAACAATACGACGCATATCACTCTTTGTGCTCCTGTTCAAATTTATGCAAACATGTTTTAAGTGATTACTACTTGTTGTTCACGGGGCCTTTATTGATGTTTAAACTTGGTTCTATGCGCTGATCACGCTGTTCACTTGAGCACTTGCACCTTCACTATCATCACTGTATATAGCATCACGCACCAAGTGCCACTAGGGTTGTCACATGATTTGTTCTGTACAGTGCTGTTCAAACTGTATTACCATGTGAAAGACCTCTCCCTGTGCCTATTTGGTGAATAATACCACCTTTGTTCTAAAAACTCCAGTGACTCCTTGGTTATTAATTTGTAATGCAGACTGCATACATTACTTAATTTGTTCTTACATGATACCTGTTGGGAATTGTTTCTATTTACACGACACACCCATCCCAACGTGGTCTATGGGTTTTCTCCTGTTGTTCTTATAATGATTTAATTACGTCACACTTTTTTTCTAGGGGAAAGTGTCCCTGAAATGAAGATCCCATTACCTGGTGGTACTGAGGCTGCAGATGTGCTGTACTCCCCTGATCAGCACAAGAGACACACTCTTTTCTGTGGTACCCATATCATTCAGGCCAAATCCTACTTGGACAAAGAGGTGATCGCTATAGTAACTCGCACAGGTAATACCAGCCTTCAAATATCGCTTCCTGGTTGGTGTTGGGGTTTGCATGCCAGAATATCATTGTCAGAAATATCATCTTACATGAATGATGGTGCCTAAATTAAGTGTGCAAAAATATCAGCCCATCGACTAGATTTTTGTAAACTATATTTTGGACTGCCTTATGCCAGTGATGTTCTGACAGATATAGTCTGGTAACATAGCATAATGGGTAAATCAATGTTGGTAATGAATTACTATTATGTTTTCACCGCCACCTCCACCTACACTGAACATTGTGACATTTGAACTTCTTTGTGTTTGGCTTATGCTTGGTTGGGATATAGTCCAGGTAAGGTCATAGTTCACAAGGGTGTGAGGAAAGCCCTTCATAGTTAAAGAGCTTTCTGGTGTTTTTTGACTTGTGTAAAGCTTTCTAGTGGCTTTGCAAGCGCATGCATTTCGAGGCTGTTGGGACATTTCCCATATAAAAAAAGGCTGGATTGAATAAACCTACAATTTGATGGCTGTGTGCAATATTAGCCAAAAGATCGCTGTGTTTTATTGTGCTGCAGTATTTCTCGGCCACCCACAGATATGGTGCTTTAGTTTGCCATTCCATGGCGGTTTGGCTAGACAGTATTCCCCCCCTAAGCCACTGAAAGAGAAATTGCATTAAGGCTTGTAGCCAGTGCCCGCATTGAATTTCCACCCTCTGCCAAAGTATGTACATGTATGTACATGTATTTATATAGCGCAAATCACCGACCCAGTATCTAAGCGCTTGCTTAGGGAACCCGTCCTGGTATTCCCCTGTGAGATAACCACGGCAGGGTATCCACAAGGTGAAAGCCAGGCATCCCACCGCGACGGGCCGTTGTGGAGATTAAGCAAGCTATTGCCCAGAGTCGCAGATTGTGAACCCATGAATCGAGTAGGCACCGGAGCGAGAATTGTCTAGTCTGTGGAATTTTTGAGCCCAAGAATTGAACCCTGGTCCCAGGCTGACCTCTGCTTCCAGGTCTGCCTCCTCTAACCAGTGAGCCACACTTCTCCACTAAAGAACAAAACTTGAGATTGTTGTCCATGCCCACCGTTGTGGCTGCCAGCAGCACATTCTGTGTACCTGCAGAACTTTCCAGTCATATACCATTCTCTGCTCTCCCAAATATAACTTGGACTTTGCTTATCCAATACCTCTAGAGCTAGCCTGCCCAGATAACATGCCAGTTCAGGTAATGGAACTGTTGGAAGGGGTTTTCTTTCAACCTCCGTATTCATCTGCCCCACACCTCCAACACAAACTGGTTGTAAATCTGTAGTCTGTACCTCCTGAGCTAGCCCGTCAAGTCAAAGCGCTTGTCTCATAACCATTTAACTATTTTGCACTCGGTACTGTGCCACTGATCTGCCCTACTGTTAGAAATGGGATTTCTGGTTGGCTAGGGCATGCGCCTAGCCAGGCAGAAACCACAACTCTAGTCAGGGCAAGGGAGTTACACTCTGAAGATAACCCCTGCTCACCCCCTTAGTAACTTGGCACGAGCAGTCAGGCTTATCCCAGAGGCAATGTGTAAAGCGTTTGCGCAACCTACTCACACAGCAGCAACACACTAGGAACACTACAAAAAAAACTCCACACAAGGTTATATAAAAATAGCCTTTGTATTATCCAACACACATTAGAATAATCATGACACAATGTACACTGTGCCAATTGGCAATAGGCAGTATTTACAGGGTTTATATACACATGACAGGGCCAATTGGGCCACTGTCAGAACCTTTAGAAAGTACTAGTAACTCATGTAAAGCACAACCAGTAACTACTGGCAGAATACTGTGCTCAGCATTAGCACCTGTAATATAAACACATTATGTCTGCATCACTTTGGGCATAAACACATTATGCGTTGACCTCATAACATAAACACAGTACGCAATAGGCATCATCCTAAAACATCATAGCATGACATTAGGCATCAGCATAAATACATTATGCAACATCACATTAGGCATAAATACATTATGATTAAATCAGCATTGCACCACATCATAGCATGACATTAGGCATCAGCATAAATACATTATGCAACATCACATTAGGCATAAATACATTATGCATAAATCAGCATTGTACCACAGTAACACTACTACCAGGTGCATACATCACCTTACAAACTTACCCCAGGCCAACTGGCCTTTCCCAGGGGCTCAAAATGCTCTCTGTCCTTAATGGCAGGGAGCAAAGGTAGGGCTTTTCAAATAGCCCTAGAGCTGCAAACGCAGTAAAAGTAAAGTGTGCAATGCGGTGGGGCAGAGGAGAGTATCTCACTCCCTTCTCATGAAAACAAAAATGCCCCCGGGTGGCAGCTGCCCGTAGTCAGAGTGGTACCGCTGTAGAATCACCTTGGTACTGCAGTGCCTCCTGAGCCCCCCCACTGGGACTCTACAAGCAATTTGCCCCCCGTTGCAGCTGCCCGCGCTCTCGCGGTTCAGCTGTGAAGAAAGCAAACAGTCCAAATGAGCACTGGCACTAACCGTGCCATGGAAGCCCCACACCGGGACTTCTAAATACCACATACTCCAAAAGAGAAATGAGCAGGGATCAGCTGTGGCACCACGGTGCCTCCTGGAGCACCAATGCTGCTCCAATTCGCCCCCACTCACCGGGGCATCTCAGGACCCCTCCTGGCTTCTCCTCAGGTTGGGGAAAACGAACTAGGCGCCCGGCGGGCACCAGTCGTATACGGTCCCCACCCCACTCACCGGGCTTCGCAGGACTCTTCTGGTCTTTCCTGATGCTGCGTGGTACGTCCGGAGCTTCCCACGGGCTTGGGAAGGGAAGCTCCCTTCTCCGTTCCTCTTGGGGCTTAGGAGGCCCTCCTGTCACCTCCACCGCCCCCCTCTGCACGTCGGGACTTCTTCTCCGCCTCCAGCAGCACCTGTAAGACACGCATTTTCTCCTCCTCCTTACGGGGAGCCCTGCCCACAGCCAGGCAAAAGCTGCCTGGCTTCCTGGTCGCTGCTCCTCTGGGCAGCGGCTCGCTCTTTTAGGAGACACCACAATGCAGAGTAGGCTCTCATTTTTAAATCAGCATGAATGCGGGGTGGGCTGTGGGCTCCCACTCCTCTTCACAGCACAGGGAAATCCCCACACCGTGGACCCCTTGGGATGTAGCGCATAATGTGGGATGGACTCCCGCTCTTCTTTGGCAATGTGAGGGGGAATCCCTACGTCAAAATTCCCTCTAAATATGGGGCAATACGACCGCCGGGGGCACACAACAGCAGGGTGGGCTCCTGCTTCTCCTGTAGGCACGGGGGGATCCCCCCCGTGTTGCAGTCCTGCGCTGCAGGCCACCAGCACTCTTCCTGGAGTAAAAATATAGCGCTCTAGAGGCGCTAAGCCCTCAAAGGTAAAGGGGCAGAGCTGGGCCCAGGCAGGCCAGCACACCGGGCTCTCCAGCAGGGAGGCAGTCCCTTGTGGCGGTTCCTCCTGGGGCCCAGCAGCTGCAAGCCCCCACGTCACAGGGAAGCACTGGAACAGCACCAATGTTCATGGGGTCACAGCCCCCATATTTATACATTTGCTTTGTCTGCCCTGGCACAGCGCTTGGGGGAGCCAGCCTAAACTGTTTCTGGGGTTTTTGGAGCACTTTGACAAGGCTCCTCTTCCCCTTTGTCAGGTGGGGGCTCGTCATCAGACATACCACAGGGGGGCGGAGCCAGCATTCACCTAGGCAGGCACAAACCTCTTCAGGGTCAGGGGACTACTCCTCCCACTACTCCAAATGCAGACACCCTATTCCGCCTAGCGCTGACTCACCCTGCCCTCCCTGGAGCCACACACGCCTCAACAGCCCCTGTCACTCCAAAGCCAGACATGCAATCCACATCAGCCAGGCAGACACATAGCACACAGAAATGGCAACTTCTAAAAGTGGCATTTCTAAAATAGTGATAATAAATCTGTGCACACCGTTGCACAGCATTTATTATTACTATTCCAACCATACCAAACTTGACCTCGCTGCTTCTCATCAGGAATTACCACTGAAACACTTATCAGGGAATCACCAATGCATTCCAATGGGAGCGCACCTTCACAGCAGTGAGAAACCAAAATGGCTGTCTGTCACTACCAGGACATATCACACACATAAGGTACATGTCCTACGTTTCACCTACAATGCACCCTGCACATAGGGCTAGCTTGGGCCTCCCTTATGGGGGACTGACATGCAGTAAAAGGGGGGTCACAGACATGGCACACACTTTAGGTTCCACGTCACAGCGGCAGTAACACAACTTGCACAGGCCCTGCATTGGCAGAGGCCTGGGATAGGTTTGAAAGGCTACTTTGGTGGGTGGCGCAATCAGCATTTAATTTACTTGCCCTGGGTATCTGAGATACCACTTTACAAGGGTCTGACAGGTAAATTAAATATGCTAAACAGGTGTAGACCAATCTTACCATGTTTACCACAGAGAGCACATGCACTTTACACTGGACAGCAGTGCGAAAGTGCCCGGAGTCTTAAAACCACCAACACCATGTCAGAAAAATGGCTAGGAGGAAGGCAAAATGTTCAGGGCCAAGTCCAACAACTGCTCTATCCTCCACTCAGCCTCCAGTCACTTTCCTTATTGATTCATCAGTCCCTAATTTTGTTCTGTGGGCTTTGTTGCTATGTTTGAGCCATCTGACCCGGTATCCTAGTCCAGGTTATTTTACTCTCTATACCAATTCTACTGGCAGCATGGATACTATAATCAACCCTAACATACTTTCAGGCAGATGCTACCACCAGTATGCTCCAGAATCTGAGGTTGTGTAGTGGCAGACTAGGATGATAAATAAAGCCACTACAACAAAACATTACTCATTTGACGATTCCACTAGGATGGTACTAGATTTCTGCTAGGCTAATGCCAGTTATCTTTGCCTTTCACACAGAGGCTGCTGTGTTAGTGTCTCATCTGTTTTTTTGTTGTTTTGTTTGATTCATTTAAACCAGGTTTCTGCACAGCTAAGGGTGATCTGATCAGCTCCATCCTCTACCCGCAGCCAGTGGGCTTCAAATTCTACACAGACTCCATCAGATTTGTGCTATTCCTGGCTATATTGGGTAAGACAGAGACAAACTGGTAATATGCTTGATGAGGTTCCTTGCATGGGTTGTTGTATACATATCTCCTACCATGGTAACACGGATCTTTCCTGACTTGGGACAGTGCAAAAATTAGTGAGTGATGCAAAACACTGGCTTTAATTCAGTCTGCTCTCTTTCCTAACCATCTTTGTACAGTTTGTGATTTTAACATTTCACACCCCTACACCAGAATAGGTTGGGCCTGGGCTACTATCATTTAAATACAGGTATTTGTTTACTCTCAAAACACCTGCACCAAGGTTGTGCCTTGATTCCTTATCACCTTCACTGGTTGTCTGTTCATGGATCTGCACTTGGGTTTCCGCACCTTAAAGTGCGTGGGTGCCCACTGCCGCCTTTGTAGTTATTTTGATCAATGTCTTCTCCACTACAGGCAGTGCTGTGCAGTCCAACCATTTTCACTGTGACTTGTTCCATAGATTTCTCACAATTTCCATGCCATTTTAAGTTACTAATGCCAAAGGGCTTAAAGTCTCCTTGTGCTTATTTTATAGACTTTGATTAATTTTGTCCTCTGTCCTCTCATCTGGTCTACCTTTAGTAATTCAGGCAGGACTGGTTTTAAGTTAAAGAACACTATTCAGTCCCTACGAATGCATTTAGCACAGTGCAAGTGAGTTCTCTAGGAAGCCTCAACTATTGTCCCATTGCCAGGAAAGTGTGGAAAAAACAGTCTTGCACTGTTCATGGACGTGGCTGCACAGAGGTCTCCCAGTAAACAGACCAAATGTCCTCTGTAAAGGCTCCATAACCACTGCATCTGTGGAGGTTAGCTGTTCTCACTCATGCTTCATCCTGTATGACCACAAACTTGGCATACAGAAGTACTCTGGCAGTGAGTGATACATTTCCAAACAAAATTTCAGCCTCTCAATGAAAGCAAGTTGAAGACATAGAGCTAGACTTTCAGTTGATAAATCTTGACCTCCAAAGCCTTATTTAATATATACTCTAATATAATCCTCAGTTTTCAGCTTGTCATTATCATAAAGTACTTACATTGACAACTGCCCTGCATGGACATTTGTTGCCCCTTGTTCCCTTTCCTAAATCCACACATGTTAATTAGGAGTGTTCAAAGTTGCAAGACTGGCAACTTCGCAGATTTTTTTGATTTTAGTTTTTTTAAACTATTCAGGCTTTCCAAAGTGGCAAGCTTATGTGGTTTAAAAGATAAAAGCAGAGGTAACTGGCAGGGTCTGTGGGCCATTGCAGCTGTGGCAAACGTTCCCGTGCCTCAAGGAGCTGCCAGGGCAGTGGGTACTTATGCTGTCCCACAGCTGTGCCCTTTCTTGTGCTCTGAGCCCCTCCATCCCCAGTGGCAAACTCCAGGCACCAGCCTCTCCTTGCTTTCCCCATCCTCACAAGGCTACAATGACTGACTGATCCAGGTTGTCTCACTCACAAAACATCTTGGAGCAGGAAATCCTCAGAGGGAGGTGGGCCAGTGGGTTTTATCGCTACTATTCTGTGAACTTCAGCCAACTTCCCAAATGACAGAGTTTGCAACCTGCCCACATACATCTGTCTAACAAACATGTTGTCATACCCTAAATGTTAATTCATCATTACTGAATACCCACTACATTTGTTAAATAGCTGCCATCATTGCCAGGATGGTTCTGTCATACTAACAATTACTGCCTTGATTCCAGTTATCAGTCATACCAGAAAAGGCCACTTTATGGCAGGAATGGTCCTCATTATCACACACACATGATGCTCTCTCTGTCTCTCCCTTCCTCTCTTTATTTCAACCCCTCTCCCACACGAACCCACCCTTGGGGACATGCACATGTGCATACATGCATGCCAGCATTCTCCGCTCGCCTGCTTACAGTCCAAGCTTAACCATTGCATCTGCGTCTCCATGACATTGTGCTGTTCCAGTTGGGTTGAGGACATGGTGTTAAGTGCACCTGTGGAGCCTTTGCCAGCCAGGTACCCCTAGAACCCTAAGGTAACTGTTTTGTTGAATATTGAGGCTGATGACTGCTGGTTATGTCAGCAGGGACAAATAGCGACAGAGTGTTGTCCATTATTCCCAGGACCCTGTCTCCTCCTCTGATTGGATGACTGCTGCTGTCTGTTAGACTCAATCATCCAGTGAGGGAAGTGGATACAGATTTAAGAAGCTTTTCTAACAGTGAAGTTCTGAACATTCACCTGCTACAGTGCAGGTAAAGCTGTTGTCACTTCTTTGACAGATATACAGTGTTAATCACCTTCCATCAAGACATATGTAGTGTGGATTTAAAGTGTTATGACTAAGCTGATGGCATGGATTTAGCTCAGTCCATCAGCTTACCTTCTGTGACAGTGGTAGCTGACACAATTGGTGAGGCTCACTTCCCCCACTTTCCATAGTGGGCTGGCACTAGATGAAAACTCCACACCCTCCCAATTCCCTAAATGTGGGGATACTCTTACCCCTCATATACCATTTTAGTGAAAATCACATTTTTACCGTCCACTGGAATACAGTAAAGGGAGAGGGCAAAGGTGGGCAGGGGGAATGCCTTTATACACCAAATAATACATTAATATTACAAGGAACATTGAGCTATATAACCCGAATTAGAGTTATCTGAGGTTTGAGTATGTAGTGTCTGTGCCTCATGTGAAATGGCACTTTCTGGTCTAAGTCAATAGTATCTGTTTAGCCTGTGTTGTATTTATTGTCCATACTAAAACGGAAAGGTAATGGGCAGAATGCTTGCAAAAGTTTCAGTGTTTGCAAACTGCTCAGGTCGTCATCCAGTTAATTTTTAGGTCTCGGACCGTAGGCTGCGATTGCGCAGTCTCGCTCCGAGATTTAATGTTTTCTATAGTGGGGCTTGTACCCGGCCCTCTTCTCCATTGGCTGGATTCCTAAATGGAGGCCAGCCATTGGAGGAGAGGGGCATCACTCCGTTCAAGCCCCGTCTTTTTCGGATTAGGGGGCGTGTTTTTTGCAGTTTTTCTCTCCGTGACGTCATCCGTCACTCAACAGCAAAAACCACACCCCCGAATGCGAAAATTTTGGCGCTTTTTTGACGCCATTTCTGCCCGACCGCCGCGGGAAGAAGTCGAGAAGCTGCCGAGTCCTCCGGTGAGTGCTCGCTTTTCTTGCCTCTCTTCCCTGATTGTGCCCGTGTTCTTGCCTCTGCCCCCTCAATGTGCGTCTGTCTCCTCGTTGTGCGTCTGCCCCCTCGTTGTGCTTGCTTTCTGGCCCCCCCTCGTTGTGCTTGCTCACCTGCCCCCTCGTTCGTTGTGCTTGCTCTCCTGCCCCTGCTCCCTCGTTCGTTGTCCCCTTGTTGCTTGTGCTTGCTCTCCTGCCCCTGCCCCCTGGTTGCTTGTGCATGCTCTCCTGCCCCTGCCCCCTTGTTGCTTGTGCTTGCTGTCCTGCCCCTGCCCCCGGCCTGCTTGTGCTTGCTCTCTTGCCCCTGCCCCCTCGTTTCTTGTGCTTGCTCTCTGGCCCTGCCCCCTCGTTTGTTGTGCTTGCTCTCCTGCCCCTGCCCCCTCGTTCGATGTCCCCTCCTTGCTTGTGCTTGCTCTCCTGCCCCCTCGTTTCTTGTGCTTGCTCTCTGGCCCTGCCCCCTTGTTTGTTGTGCTTGCTCTCCTGCCCCTGCCCCCTCGTTCGTTGTCCCCTCCTTGCTTGTGCTTGCTCTCCTGCCCCCTCGTTGCTTGTGCTTGCTCTCTGGCCCTGCCCCCTCGTTTGTTGTGCTTGCTCTCCTGCCCCTGCCACCTCGTTCGTTGTCCCCTCCTTGCTTGTGCTTGCTCTCCTGCCCCTGCCCCCCGGTTGCTTGTGCTTGCTCTCCGGCCCCTGCCCCCTCGTTTGTTGTGCTTGCTCTCCTGCCCCTGCCTACTCGTTCGTTGTTCCCTCGTTCGTTGTGCTTGATCTCCTGCCCCTGCCCCCTCATTCATTGTCCCCTCGTTCGTTGTGCTTGCTCTCCTGCCCCTGCCCCCTGGTTGCTTGTGCTTGCTCTCCTGCCCCTACCCCCTGGTTGCTTGTGCTTGCTCTCCTGCCCCTGCCCCCTAGTTGCTTGTGCTTGCTCTCCTGCCCCCTGGTTTCTTGTGCTTGCTCTCCTGCCCCCTCGTTGCTTGTGCTTGCTCTCCTGCCCCTGCTTCCTCGTTCGTTGTGCTTGCTCTCCTGCCCCTGCCCCCTCGTTTGTTGTGCTTGCTCTCCTGCCCCTGCCTACTCGTTCGTTTTTCCCTCGTTCGTTGTGCTTGCTCTCCTGCCCCTGCCCCCTCGTTTGTTGTGCTTGCTCTCCTGCCCCTGCCTACTCGTTCGTTGTTCCCTCGTTCGTTGTGCTTGCTCTCCTGCCCCTGCCCCCTCATTCGTTGTCCCCTCGTTCGTTGTGCTTGCTCTCCTGCCCCTGCCCCCTCGTTCATAGTCCCCTTGTTGCTTGTGCTTGCTCTCCTGCCCCCTTGTTGCTTGTGCTTGCTTGCCTGCCCTTGCCCCCTGCCTGCTTGTGCTTGCTCTCCTGCCCCTGCCCCCTGGTTGCTTGTGCTTGCTTTCCTGGCCCTGCCCCTGGTTGCTTGTGCTTGCTCTCCTGCCCTGCCCCCTTTTTGCTTGTGCTTGCTCTCCTGCCCCTGCCCCCTGGTTGCTTGTGCTTGCTCTCTTGCCCCTGCCCCCTGGTTGTGTGTGCTTGCTCTCCTGCCCCTTTTGTTTCTTTTGCTTGCTCTCCTGCCCCTGCCCCCTTGTTGCTTGTGCTTGCTCTACTGCCCCCTCGTTGCTTGTGCTTGCTCTCCTGCCCCTTGCTTGTGCTTGATCTCCTGCCCCTGCCCCCTCGTTGCTTGTGCTTGCTCTCCTGCACCTGCCCCCTCGTTGCTTGTGCTTGCTCTCCTGCCCCGCCCCCACTTTGGTTGTGCTTGCTCTCCTGCCCCCGCACCGTCGCTGGTTGTGCTTGCTCTCCTGCCCTGCTATTGGCATTGTAAATGACAATGCCATTTATTTATGTTTTAAAAACAAAAACATAAATAAAAATAATTTCATGAGCAATGCCAATAGCTCTAACTTTAAGAATGCCGAGACCATTGCATTGTAAATGCTTGTTTTCTCTCCTTTCTATTGCTTATGAGCAGCAGCTCTATGCAGAGCGCACTTGTTTGTGCCCCTTTAGAATCATTTCAGTTCAAACTACCAAAGAGTTGATCATTTAATGCTTGCCATTTCTAATCGCTCAGGGCCTCCCATCGGTCTATGATTTGTCCACTCACAGTGCCTCGCCAGAGTGGGATCAGTCAGATGTAAATATGACTTGCTTCTTCTGCCCAAAGCCATAGTTCCTAATATAGTAGAGTTGTTGTACAGTCTTAGGCCTGAGCATGGAAGATAGCTTTGCAGTTTAGGTCTCGGCAAAGAGATGCGCGAAGTGCGTTCTCGGCAGAGAACTATTGTAATCGTTTCAGCCGGCAAACGAAACAAGAGCTGGGCACGCGCCCAGCATTCTGAATGGGAGAGGAGGGACAAGAGCTGGCCACGCGCGGATTTGGTCACGGGCACGCTCACGGCGCTAGCGTCTCCGCCGTGTGCCGATGACTGCTCTGTTCCTGGCCGGCTTCACGGAAGGCAGCATGCTTGTACTTTCCTCCCACCCTTTCACTACCAGGTCCCCCCCCTGCGCCGGTGACAAGGTGAGATCTGCGCGCCAGATTCTGCGACTCTGAATGATTGTGTGGGGGCTAAGGTCGCCAGGTTGTTTCCGTGCCCGTATCCTCCGTTGTCTTCTGACCTCTACATAAGACCACCACCATCTATACTGTTAGCACCCTGTTTTTTCAACCCCCCACTGCGGCTCTCGGGCACACGGGCAGGCGGAATGTTGAAAATAAATAGCCGTGCAAAATGGCATGGGGGAGCTGGCCGCCTCGCAGCCTTCATACAACTGAATCTCGAGGGATCAATTCCTGCGGGTAGTGGTGTAATTTACGGAAGCCTGTACCTTACCTAGCCTGCCATAATCGGGGGATTTCCCAGGCGCCTCCATACACTCTGCTGGGGAGAGAGACACCACTTCACTGCTTTTATAATCATGTTGTTCTTTCTCTGAAATCAGACGTGGAGTAGCTCGTCGCCCAGACACAATTGTCCCCTCTTTAAATTCTCAAGGCTGAGAGGCACACTGCTTTGTGTAACAATGCACGAAACTTACCTGTACCCTCGCACAGTTCCATGTGAAAAGATCAGAAGACAGCTGGTAATTTGACCTATGCAAGGTGACCTTTTGAGAAAGGTCAACTTAACTGAAATAAGAATACCACAAAATAGATTTGAGAGATGAATCGAATTTAATTTTCAAATACTTTCATTGTGAAAGTACCAAATTTAAAAAATAGTTATCCAGAACTTTTGATTTAAAGCTTAGGAAAGCACTACTGGGGAAACTGCAAAAACAGTTACAGGCGAGTATAATTATGAGGCATGAGTGGTAACGCTAAAAGACCGTAAGAATGTCATTATTGAAACACCACATGCTCCAAGCAAGCACACAAACAAACGAAAAGAGTGTCAAATAATTAACACTTGTCTATTTTTACATACATATGTGCAGTTATGCATTGCTGCAGTATTTTGAGCATAATTGACTTTTTTGTCTTGCCACATAACCATTAGAATATGGTGCATAATTTACAGATTTGACCAGAACATGCCTTTTTGTTTCAAACTCTTTCGAATACAATACTTAAAATGCGGTCTTTCCTTTTTCTGAACACTGGAAGGCCATTTGCAAAGGTTGACTAGTCACCTTTCAGTAGCTGAAAGTAATGGATGGTAAGCCAACATTTTCTGGTTATTGGATAGTTTAATGGGTCTAAAATAAAAGTCTAATTACACATGTTGTTGGTGATAGATCCAAACGTGTTTTCACGTTCGCTGCAAAAAGTGTTTAGTTGGACTGGCAGTAAAAGCACACAGGTTGTTGTCAGTTTGGCTGACGGGCTGAAGGTTCTGTTGTTCCCTGATCTGATTGGTGAATAAGGAGAGCTGTGATGCTCGCAATGCTTTGCCACACCAACTGATCTTTTTGAGTATTTCTAAGGCTTAGACTTTATTTTGGCAGTTCCTATAAATTAGACTGGACTATTGTCGAATAGGAAGATTGGTAAATCTGCACGCCTTTAACTAGATTCTGAGAAAGTCTTTTATAGTGTGAGCTAGCCGTTTGTGGCATAGTAACTGTCCGGTGATGTTCAAAACTCGAAACTGACCGCATGAAGCAGGATTTTAGTTAGGGGTCTTACACATTGCCGTTATGCCTATGTTGAGGTACTAGACAAGCCTTTCCAGTGGTACCGTCTTTCGTTAGTACTTTCTGTATCATCTATGGCTATATTTTCAGTGCAGTGCGGACTGGATGGGGAGCTGCTTCATCGCCATGCCCTGTGCCAAATTGTCATGATTTTGGCTGTCCTCTGCAACCTCCGAGTACAAGACACTGCCTTGGTCACATCCTGCACTCAACTCTATTGTACCTGGGCTTCACTGCATTTGTTCGTTACTGTGCAAGACCAAGTCTTTGTTTCCCCAAACTTACTGCGCACAGTATCTGTCCTGTGTGCAGCAGCAGCTGTGTTTGGGTGAATAGCGGATGCCAGTGCATTATATCCCTTTTGTGCCCCCAAAACCTAGCTTCGGTCATGCCTGGCAGCTAGTGTTCATTCCCTCATACTCGGTGCATGGTTTTCTGCCGTTGTTAGTGCCCACTGCGTGCCGGGAAATCGCATCGCAAAGACCCTATACCTTTTTGACCTCAATTCCTCAATCGGCTGACAGTTCACAAAACCACCATCCAGTTCCCTCGTTTGGTAGTAGGTTTTGCATTATAACAATTGCATCCTCCTCAGTCGTGGGTTTTGTGGCAAATTTCAATGCTGTTTTATTAAATATAAAGATAATGTCTCCTGATTAAAGTACCATACCTTTTATTTTATTTTTTAAAAAGGTATGTTTGCGGCGCAGTAATAAAATAGTATTTAGTATCAAGCCTGGAATTCTTGACGGGATTTTATTTTGAATAACCTGGGCTATATTCACACTCCAAATGTACACCTCTGTGCATCTCTTAAGGCAGGGCTGCCTTTTTTTTTCTTCCTCAAAATATAGCGGGTCGAGTTCTGCCTGCAGGATGTATTGTTGCCAAGTCTTTAACATATAAATGGAGTAGACTGTCTATATCTCTCTCAAGTGTTAGATTCCAATACATGAACAGCTATTCTAAATCAGTAAAATACAGTCATCACATCGTCAATTGATAAGCTCATATATGGTTTGAATAGAAAAGCAACCCGTGTATTTTTAACTGTAGAAGGCTTTTTAAATGTTCTGTTAGGATTAGAATGAGAGCTTGATCTTGATGGGTGCCTGATTGCTTTTGTATTTTTTATTTTTACATTTCCCACATTGGTCTTGTCCTTAAGTCTTTTCTGTCTCGCAATATAGCTCCTCTGCTGCTGTGCTGATTTCCACATGCCCAGTTTCTCTCTTGATGCTGCTCCATTGCACTCCTCCTGGGTTCCCAGGTACGAATCGCAGAGCACACCCCATCATTGTTCACTTTGCTGCCTCTCCCCTCCACGTGCATCCAGTACTCTCCTAATGCCCCATGTTCTCAGTCTTGCTCTGCTCTTCCACCATTACTACCATTACCACAATTATCACTACCAACATCCCCACACTGCATTAACAACTACTATTACAGCCACCATTAAACCATGAATAACATCACTTTTACCAACACCACCATTTCTACTTACAAAACTACAGTCTGCACATAATTATGTGTCCAGGCAGTTCAAGGTACTGCATAGTCATGTCACCAGGGGTGAGAAAGTGAGTATCTGTTGCAGTACCCCCCACTTTTTGCCTGATACCTGATGCGATTTTCCTTGAAGCAAAGTCTTTACGTTGAGAAACTTCGCTGCATTTATCCAGCCAGGTTGCCCCCAGTGAAAAGAAGGAAGCACTGTAACAGCTGGGAGCCCGTGCGTGAGGTGCATCATCAGAGCTGTGTGAATAATAACAGCTGTGAGCCCCGTGCCGGAGGTGCATCATCGGAGCTGTGTGAATAATAACTGCTGTGAGCCCGTTCCTAAGGTGCATCATCAGAGCTGTGTGAATAATAACAGCTGTGAGCCCGTGCCTAAGGTGCATCCTCAGAGCTGTGTGAATAATAACTGCGTCAGCCCCGTGCGTGAGGTGCATCATCAGAGCTGTGTGAATAATAACAGCTGGGAGCCCGTGCCTGACGTGCATCATCAGAGCTGTGTAAATAATAACTGCGTCAGCCCCGTGCGTGAGGTGCATCATCAGAGCTGTGTGAATAACAACTGTGAGCCCGTGCGTGAGGTGCATCAGCAGAGCTGTGTGAATAATAACAGCTGTGTGCCCGTGCCTAAGGTGCATCATCAGAGCTGTGTGATTAATAACTGTGTCAGCCTTGTGCGTGAGGTGCATCATCCACATTGCTCAGGTCACCCAAATTCCTGCACTCTCTACCACACTGCTTTCAAGAACAGCATACTCTTGCACACACTCACTGCTCACCAATTCAAAGTTTGCTAAAAATTTTATGCAACGCATTGTTATACACAATGCCAAAAACTCAAACTTTAATGCTGCGAGAACTATTGCATTGTAAATGCTTGTAATCACAGGGTTGTCAATATTCATGAATAAGGGACAGAAGCTCCCGTACATGTGGAATCTGGAAAGCCAAGAGAGTCCCCGTATGCGTTCAGAGGTCGGAATTCAGGTACTATTGAGTCAAGAGACAAATGAAATCTCCCCATTGCGGATCCAAAATCACATTATTTTTCCAATACCAATTACTAAATGGCAAAATACTGTGCAATATTACGTTCGGCCATTGCTGAAGGGAATCCGGCTCTACACTGCCATTGCGCTGGTATTAGCTAAACGCCAAGTATCCAT
Organism: Lissotriton vulgaris; assembly: GCF_964263255.1. Lineage (NCBI taxonomy): Eukaryota > Metazoa > Chordata > Amphibia > Caudata > Salamandridae > Lissotriton > Lissotriton vulgaris. The sequence continues at coordinate 481,969,495 of NC_141693.1, read as the reverse complement.
GCATTAGGGAGCCACATCTCACCCTACAGTCAAAGGATGGATGCAGGACCTGGTAAACAGCGATAACACAAGTGACATTTACACCTCTTTCCAACCACCTGCATTCAGACCTAAAAAACATATGGCAACCTCTGCGATCTACAGCTATTTCCATTTGAGGATGGAAACCACAACCCAAACTGATACAAATGACAAAGCGGAACAAGCACCTAAAACTGACATGAACTACGCTCTACACAATGTCCAACCTACTCCCCTCCACCCCCTTAACACAGTCCACACCCTTTGAGGAACCCCATTTCCCAATAACACACATTCCCTCCCTGAGGATAGACGCCATATTTTTATGCTTAACTGGCACTCTGCGCTATGGACACCATGTATCCCTCCTTGTATATTCTATTGTTGTAACATGACAGTGTCAAGAATGTGTAACATTGTGCAACAACACAATGGTAACTGAGCCACCCTTGTATCTGTATACAACTCTACTCTTATTCTGCAACAATGTCTTTCTTTTTTTTTGTATTTAGTTTATCCTCTGTTGAAATTAATAAAAGAAATTTTAAAAAATTTAAAAAAGAAACTTCTACTTTAGATTGCCACACTCTTCCCATTGAATCTAGATGCGTGATCACGTTCAGTGGAGGATGCTTTTCTAAGAGTGATAAATAATAAGAACTCAAGGAAGGGACTTAAGCATTCAACTTACCAGACAACATGACACCAGGACTGTAAAGTAATCTCGTTTACTTTTTTCTTCTAAACAGCTGGTTTCAATATCTGCAATAAATTTAACACAAGTTAAGGTGTTAAAAACATATTACGCATTTTCTTATTTAAAGAAGAGTGACCTGTGATTCTCACACCAGGTCGTTGGGGGACACAGGAAGTACAGTTCTGGTCACCAACCGATGTTTTTCACACATTTGGTATTTTAGAACAAACATGAATAAGAGGGTGGTTTGATTTTTTTCCCTTGCTGCCTAAGGCCTTGAAACATGTTACACCCAGAACTAAAAGGCTCCATTACACCTTAATGGTGAAGAAGTCATATGTCTGGTTGATTTAAGGCAAGAGATCCCCAATTATCGGCACTAGGTGCACCTTTAATTACAACGGGGTATATTAATAAGGGCCGGCCCAAGACCTTCATAGATTGTGCTGAGAGGGAAGCAGCCACACTCACTCAGAAAGGAGGCACACTATGGGTGTAAACTTACAATCAGAATATAGCGCTGATGACAAAACAGAAAAAAGATGGGAGCACCTCCTGCTGCATTCACTGAAGGAAAATTAACTACAAGTTTTCACAGAGGCAAGTGTCCAAAGACCCTCTGTTGTAGGCCCAAAAAGTACCTGACCAACAAAACCATGTAATGAAGGTGCACAAGGTTGCAATGAAGACCAATAGTATCAAATAGACAAGGTAAAGTTGCAGACCGCGTACGTTGCGAGTTACCACCACACAGGTTACATCAGCATAGTTACCAAGGATGAAATAATTTAAAAAGCAAAATTTGTCTGACAATAAAAAGGGTATATTACCTAATATACAGAACACATCTGCTAAAATTGAGGGCATGTCATCCCGAAGTTTGTAAATATGAGAAACGGGAAAATAAATTAAGTGCTAGAGAAAATAAACAAATACATGTCTAGATATTGCTCTGATTTACTACTATAACATTTATGTAAATTATATTTGATTCACATTATTGGGCACTTTTGGGCCAGTTACCTGGCTTGTGTAAGAAGGTTGAGCACATTAATTTCTACAACGTGATCCTTCATAAATGAAAACAAATTTATTAGGACAAAATCAACATGATATATGCAAAGCCTGACTAGCGGCACAAACTAGCGGGAGAAATTAGCTCTTAAGCAACCCTAACACTATTTACAACTGACAAAGAAACAAATCTACAGCCTCGAAGTTTCCTTTTTGGAAAATAAAGGTAATGTATGTTTTGAGGATCGGTGTGTCAACACATGAAACCAGGACTATAGTTAACTAATATTTGCAGCACTTCACACTTATGATTACATCTTTCCTTATTTAAACATGAGAATCGCCCTTCCACTGATATACAGAAGATAAGCATATGTCATAGTACTAAAATACTAGTTTTAGTAGAGTTGTTGGAGAGCATAGGCCTGAGCATGGAAGATATCTTTGCTGTTTAAGAGCAGAGCGAGCAAGATACGTGATAAGGGACAGGCCTGCTATGTGTTGCCGAGCCTATTAGTTCTGTGTAACCTGTGGCCTAGCTGTGATTTTCAGGTTTTAGCCTCTGTAATCTGTGCTCCTGAGATATAACACTGCTTATTGATGCCTGCGCCCGGTTATCATGCAACCTAATAACTCTACTGTCCACATCGTGGCTCTCTAATGTATGTGCGTCCTGTTCAGTAACTGTTTCTTGTGCATGTGTAAAATGTAACATGAGAGATAGTTGTGCTGTCCGCAGTGGCAGTCTGTACAACCTGTGTATCCGCCTCTTAAGGGTAATAGCTGTCAGATATGTAAGCCCGGGGAGAATTGTGTAGGGCTAATTTGTGCAGTTCATCTTTACTCTGGATGAGAGCATTGCATATGATCATTCAAGTGGCGTCTGCTTTTGTAGAGTGTTTTCAGAGAACATCAAATGATATGCAAGTCAATAGGCACTCTGGATTTAATTGGACTAATCTTTCTCTCTTTTCTTCTTTCCTTGTCATATCTTATATTTCCTCATCTTCCTTTTGTTCTCACCGTCCTCTTTCTAACTTTCCTTTTCCTACTTGCACATTCACCCATTTTTATTCTGCCTTTAATATTCTTGTTTCTTTTGATCTCCCTTACGTCATTTTCCCTACTTCCATTATTCTTTTCTTTGGCCTCTCATTTACCCACTCATATTTCTCCTGCTATTTTTCCATTGATCTTCTACATGCTCCTTTACCCTCTTTCTTCTCTTTCTCTGTGTTACCCCTCTTTCTTTTTCTCCTCAACATTATACCTTTTTTTTGTTTCTTTTGCCCTCTTTACCCATTATTCCCTTCCCCCACCCATTCTCTTAATCTTCCTTGTTCTTTCTTCACCTCTTCCTCTTTACATTTGCCACCTTTCCTCTCCATTTCTTCATCTTTCTATTTTAATCCCTTTCATTTGTTCCTTCACCCCTTTTTCCACTGTATCCCTTTCTCTATTGTATTAACTCTGTTTCTGTGATTGGACATGCTTAACCACTTCCATTTCCCTCTTTTCTCCCATTATTTCCCTGTCCTCTTAATTGTCACCTTATTCATTTCTATTTGTATCTCCTGTTTCCTCCCTTCCCTCCTCTTTCATTTTTCATTTTCAACTTCTCTTTCTTTTCACTCCTCCCTCACAGCTATCATAGGCACCATCTACAGCATTGTCATCCTGATTATGAATAAGGTAAGCCAAGATAACTCAATCCTTTGCTCCCTGCCAACATGTCTGATCTCATTGGACGGAATTTGTCAACTGTAAATCTGACATTTTTGGGGTTGTTGGAAGGAAGATTGAGTGTAACAGAAAGGGTTTTGATATAGATGGATGACCAAATTCACGTTACTTTGCCAATAGTTGTGTCTAACTTAAAACCTTATATAGTACACCAGAATATCCTGTAGTAAAACACACCTGTTCATGGGAACAAACATTGTTAATCATTCCCATGAAATTTAAGAGCTATATGTGAGGGGGTAGGGGATGAGGCAAGAAGAGCGTTGAGAAGCCATAGAACTCAAAGTATGAAGTGGGATGAAAGACTGGAGATAATGAGTAATGTGATAAAGAAGAGTGAAGGGATGAAACATGATAGGTGATAGCACAAGAATGAGTAAGATGAGAGGGGAGAACAGGAATGGGAACTGGAATGTTAAAGGTGAGGGATTGAGCATGAGGGCTGCAGAAAATGTAAAAAAAAGATCTAAAGGATAGGTGGAGTAGAGGTAGGGAGCAAGGACGGGATTCACAACATTTATTTCTTGGGATTACGCCGCTATTTGGAGAAGATTTCCACAAAGAATTTCGGATGCGGTCCTACAAATCTAGGAAATTTGTTCTCCCACGCATAGCAGGCTTGAGAATTAGCGCATTTCAGAGTTATGGTATATAGGGAAGTTTGAAAGTAACTGATATGTGATTAGAGTTGGCATAAGGAGAGTGATCGCACAAGAGTAGAGAGTTTGTGAAAGGGAAGGAGTGAGGAAATATATTTGGAAGAGAGCAGTTGGAGCTTGACTGCAGGGTGTATGAGGCAAGTGAGACATATGGGGAGATGAGGGGGCACAGGAACAACGAATGAACAGGATAAAGCTAGAGGGAGTTATGGGAAGGATTTATTAATATTATAGAGTAAAAACACTAAATCTGAGATGATAAAACAGCTGGATAGGAAATAGGCAGAATGAGCATTTGTAGGGCATAGTGGGAGTTGGGAGAGGTTAAGTGGGAGGAATTGAAATATTACTGTGGCTGGAATATGTTGGAGGAAATGAGTTGGGGCGAAGGAGAGCAAGGGATAAAATGGGAGAAGGAGAATTAAAACAATGTGAGGAGTGAATGCATGAAGAAGTGATCATCGGAGGGGGGGCGTTAACATGTAAAAGGTGTATACTGACATCTATGCCTTTCAGAGTCCGACAGGGACGATCCTTTTCCCCACTCCTTTTTTTTCTCTGTACACAAATTCGGTCAGTGACACCATTTCTTTATTCAGTTTTTCTCACCATCTATACACTGATGGCATTTAAAGCTTTTTCTCTTTTCTAAACTCTTCTCGCATCCGGGAATGCATGTCCAACTCTACATTGCTATGTGCCACTGAATCTTCTGTCCAGTCTCTCATGCTGGACTTCTCCAGAAATGTGGTTTTGTATTTTTCTTCACCCACATGGGTTCTTGACCAACTCTATCCACTTATTGCACATTTCTTTGACGTTTGCATCCACTGCCACAAATTTTGGCCTTCTCCTCAACCCATCCTTGTTCCTGAAATCTTTCATCAACACTGCAGCACGTTACCATATTCTCAATGCATGAAAGACCTGCCCTTTCATTCCATTTCACAGACCCAAAGTACTGGTAACTTACTAGTACTCAGTAAACAATATTATTTCAATGGTCTACTCTTCTCTCTTCAATGGATAGAGATCTCAGTTTTGTGACCAGAACGTCACCCAGAGTACCACAACACCCACTAACCTCAGCTTACCTTCTTCAAGCTATCTGGCTTTCTGCCAAGAACAAGGCCTTTGACAAACTACTGATGGCGGTATTCGAGGCTGCAATTCATTTAAGTGGTGGAGTACTTTTTCGAGTCCCTTAACAATTAATACTCCTTAAAACATATTGGAATAATTGACATCTCCTTTTATCGAAGGACACTGTATACGTATTTCACTCTATCCAACTATACATATTGCTACTGGTATGTCAATTCTACATTTAGACTTGTCCACATTTGCGGTTTCTAATGTTCTTTGTTGCTTCTCACTTTTTTGTTTATGCTCGCCACCTTCATTTGTCCCATCTGCTACCAGTGTTCTTATGCACAGCATTAGCGATTGAAATGCCATCCAGTTTAAATAAAGAAATAAAAGTACATTTTGACTGTGAAGGGATCGCATGATTCTCATCGAAAGATTGTCTTGTGTGTGCCAGGTTTCCGTATCAGAGATTGTCATACGCGCCTTAGATGTCATCACAATCATTGTGCCACCGGCTCTTCCTGCTGCCATGACCGTGGGAACCATCTATGCCCAGAACCGATTGAAACGCCACGGCGTTTTCTGCATCAGCCCACCGCGCATCAACGTCTGCGGCAAGATCAAGCTAGCCTGCTTCGACAAGGTAAGTCATTGGATCCCATATGAACCAAGTGTCACGAATCCGCTCCCTGCCAGCATTCAATATGGGCAGTGCCACAAGCAAATGCTAACGTGCTATAGCGGATGGGCATTTACATTTCTTGCCATGGGATACTTCTGTTTCTGCGTTCGTCACATATTTACATAAGTTATATCATCTGATTCTTTCAAACTTAGCAGTTATTTTTTGTGTGCCTTTTTAAGTTTTAGTTTAAACAATATATTTAACATTTTCCATTCTACACAGAGATTGAGAATCCCCAAGTTCCTATCTGGCTAATGGAGTGATGTCTTTTTATTATCTTTCTCCTACCTCCAGTTCCAAACAGTGTCGTCTCCACCGCACCTTCCCCAAACATTGACTTTGACAAACATTTACTCTGTACAAGTCATTTTGTAGGAAATTGCAGCCATGGTGTAATCTAAGACTTTGTGATGGATCCCTTTTTCTGAGCCTCCAACTTTACACGTCAGTAGCCTGTTTACTGAAATCCGAAGCATGCCAGAAGAGAGAGCAGCTTCACCTTTTCTTTATCTTGGTATTTTAATTTGTATTAAAAAGCATTGAATAGTTCCCTCCCTTGTGCAGGATACTCTAATAGTTTTGAAACAAAGAGAAAAAAATGGATTTGCAAAGGGCAACATTTGTTTGCCATTGTTTAAACAAAGAGAAAAAATGCATTTGTAAAGGGCAACATTTGTTTGCCATTGTTTAAACAAAGAGAAAAAAATGCATTTGTAAAGGGCAACATTTGTTTGCCATTGTTTCAGCTTTCAAAAATATAGATTTAGAAATAATATTGAGAAATCCATTATAAAAATGTATATGAGTAACAAGCATCATTTGAACCAAAACCTTTTTTTCCATTTACCCTTTTAAAAAAAAAGAACGGAAGGGAACCGTTCACAGGCATTCTGCCTCACACAGAGAAACAAGCATTAGCAAAACCAATAGGCCATACCCTTTTTTTACCCATTATGTTTGCCAAATGGATAGCATGATGCAGTGCAGCATTGTTAAATAATTTGTTATGTAGGTGCACGTGTAAACAAAATGACAGGCACTCTTTCTTTTAATTACCAGAGTTGGATTGGTAGATAAAAACAAAAAAGGTGCACTGAAGAAAAAACAGGGGACGGAAACAACACAAGAGGACCATCGAAGCACATAGCTAGACAGAGCAACATGAAGACGGTTTAGGTTCATAGAAATCACCCAGCAAGACAGGGCGACATGGATGCAGGGAAGCAACACAGGGAATGGAAATAATACTTATTGGGCAGAGAAGCATACAGCAAGACAAAGCAACATGGAGACTGGCAGTGAGGTGGACAGAGAAACACGAGGTAAGACAGAGCAACACCGAGAAGGGGGGACATAAAAGCACAAGGCAAGACAGAGCAAAACTAAGGGGCAGAAAAGCACACGACAAGACAGAGCAACAAGGAGACCAGGTGTGGAGGGTCAGAGAAGCACACAACAAGACAGCAGATCATGGAGATGAAGGTAGCACAGAAGCACACAGTGAGATAGAGCAAAATCGGGTGGTAGAGAAGCACGTATACAGGAGGCAGTGAAGCAGATGAGGGAGACAGCTGGAAAACAAAAGCACCCCCATAGAGTGCTTAGCTAAAAAGAAAAAGTAGCCCAAACAATTGAACAGCGTAAAGACGAAGTAATGTATTCATGCTCTTGAGGAGGGACAAACTTGGGAAGTAAAGCCCACATAGACCATCAAATAGGAGTTAAGCAAATGAGGGTGACAGTTAGGTCGCAAACCATACTGTTTTCTTTGTGAAGATTGTTGTAATTAATTACTGTTCCGCAGATAGTCGGCTGCATTCCTGTAAAGCACACAAATGTTGACGAATTGCTGAAGCGGAAACATTTGGAACAATGTTTGTAGAGCAAATTCTGTATTCTTTAACCATACCATCAATACTCACTCAGCTAAACTTAGGTGCACTTTTTATCTTCTATTTTTCTCATAACTCACTGTTTTGCATTTCACTTTTCACACCTGATAAAAGAGAAATTCTGTAACAAGTATTATGTCTTCTGTATAAAACTGACTTAACAACTAAGTTGTTGGAACTAGATACCACCACTCTGTATAGAATTTGGATGTGCATGGACTGCAGGCAAGTTAGTTGATAACCCACCAGACAAATAATTGTTTATGACAAATAATTTCCTTTGGAAGCCAGAGGGTGAATACAATTGAGGTAACTAACATGGCTGATCTCTCTGCTCCTAAATAAGATTCACTCATTATAACATTTTAGAGAAATTCACCCATTGTTGTAATGTAGTTTCATTTTTCTTTTCCAAGTTTTTTTTGGGCAAAACAGAGGTAGAAAAAAGTGCTTAAAAAATATTTCTAAAAAGTAGATATTTCCAAGGTCCAACTTGGTGACTGCGAGCTATTTTAAAGCTATTAGTCTGAGGATGTTCCCTCACCTGAGAACTATTTTTGCAGGCAAGTAACTTTTCTATTTTCATTAATGTTGTGTAGTAAATTAGTGTTTTAACAGCTTCTGTTTGCCCCAGCTTTTCATCCTGTGAAACCTTGTCTCGTCTCTTTTACCCTTTCTAAAAACCATGCCTGTGCACACAGAAATGTGCTCTGCCGTTTATAATCTGTCTCAAAACCTAGTGGGTGGATAATGTTTTCCAATTTCTTTCTCTACTTTTATATGTGCCCCTGTTAACCTCTGCACACACATTGATTTCTCCCATGCGCCAGTTCATCCTTTTCACATGTCAATTTTCTCTTTTCTCTTTACCTTCTTGTTTTTCCTATTTTTGTTTACTATATTCCCTCTTTTCCTCTTACATACCTTACGCCTCACTCCACTTTATTCACCGGTATCTGTATCCTTCTATATCTTTACTTAATCTTCCCTCTCTCTTTCTCACTCCCCTTGATCCTATTATGCACTCTCCTCTCACTCCCTCCTTTTTCCATTCTCTCCCATTCTCATCATCTTTCTTTCTCTTTCTTCTGACCGCCTGTCGCTTCATTTGCCATTTCTCTCCCTTTAGCCCGCTGTCTTCATGCTTCTTGCTTATCTTGGTTCTTGGCTCAGTTGTTTTCTCCTTCCCTATCTCCACCTACCAATAGACAGGAACACTGACCGAAGAAGGCCTGGATGTTTGGGGTGTTGTGCCCCTAGATCGGGACTGCTTCCTGCCAATTCAGCACGAGTTACGTCATCTTCCAGATGGACCCTTACTCTACGCCCTTGCGGCCTGCCATTCTGTGACTCTACTGAAAGATCATCCCATCGGAGACCCAATGGATCTGAAGATGATCGAATCGACAGGCTGGGTATGCATCGCTGATTGATGATTGTGTGTAGGCAAGCATGTTGTATGTCAGTACATCGCCACCCATTGCTGCCGGCCAAACCATTACTTCATCCCCTTTACTTTGACAAAAGTGGTTTACTATTCCAGCTGTGATCCTAGCCAATTTGGGTGCAAGAGCCATATCAAATCATATGTTGAAAAGTAAAGCCACATTAATGGTATAAGAAATAATTGTGGAAAAATAAAGATGCAGGCTATTTCAAGTGTGTGTATATATTAGTGGCTAGGTCTGTGAGCAGGTGCAGATAGCTGACTGTACCTGTGTAGCATCTGAGTGAGAGGAAGGTGTTGTAGATAGATGAGTAGCTGGATCAATGACTTTCATTATTCTGTGTGTGATTAGATTGATGAATTTGGTAATGCTACTGCAGGGTTATTAGAGTAATGGGTTGATATAGGGTTACGTAGGAGAGTGAGAGGCTAGGTTGGTGAGTAGTGCTAGGAGACATGTAGGGGAGTACAGTGGCTCCTGCAGGGGCATTTATGATTAAATAGATTTGAAGACTAATAACGTTGTGCCTACTCTACCAAATAAGGTCCCATTGTATAAATAAATGCTGTAAGGAGCAGAACCCACAATAACAAGAATACCGAAAATAAATGTGTTATTTTTAATCAGACAAACAGGATGCTACATATGTGAATGGCGTTATAGCGCAGTGGACGGGGTGAGTCAAAGGTGTAATAATGATGGCAACAAATACGGCATTCAAGGGAGAAATGCAGTAGCTGTAAATGCAGAAGCGTAGGCCAATGTTATTCTTCTGGTTGTCTCCTAAATGTTCCTCTAAAAGAGTGAGAATTTATCCCAAACTAAGTAAGTGAGTTGTTGATGTCTCAACCCCAACAACTACTTAATGCAGCACCATAATCAAGGCAAGGTTATATGCAATGGGATTTTAGCATGCCTGAAGGTAAAAAAACAAATAGAAAAAAATAGAACTCAAACTTGATATGATACCATATAAAAATATATAATGTATTATGTGGGGCCCTACAGGCAATCATTGACACCAATCTTATTTAATTTATTAGAAGAGAGCTTGTACGCGAAATACATCTGGAAAAGCACAAATCAAAATCATTTTGTATAATAAAACAGTCAAAAGCTCAAAATTAAAGGATAATCTGAACACTTACTTCAAAAAATGGACGCCAAGGCAGAATGAAATGGTGATAACAATGGAATAAATCTTGAGGGCTTTCTGTAAGAAAGATGAAAAAAGGGAGAGGAAAATGATGCGTAAAAAAATGGACCAACCATATGACCGAAAGTAAGGGGAAATAAACCCGAGTCATCTGTCTAGACGCCAGTGAACTGCAATTTTTCCCAGGAACAAGCCATGTGGGTGATTCTTATCTGAAATGGGGAATGATGTGTCACCAATCATAAAGGGGAGAGGGAAACAAGTTCTTATGGACGGACCACTTAGTTTCCCGAGACCTAATACTACAGAGACATCCTACCAATAGGCAAAAGAACAATCACTTCCTATATTCGCCAGACAAACTAATTCTAATTTTTCAAAGAAACTCTCACCAAACTGATGTGTGGCATGCTTCATCGAGTCCCGAGTCTATTGTTGCCAGATGGGCTCGATCTCACTTTTGGAGGGAGCACTTTGATGGTAGCCCTAAAGACTATGGTAGGGGTCTGGGAAAAGGGCAAAGTTAAAATAGCAGGTACACCCCATAACGAATTTGATTAATGAGCCACCATGGCTAGATATAAAACAGGGCAGGATGCCTTATTGACTCAGACATTCTTATGTCAACATGTTTCTGCTGCGTAATGTGTCCCCAAAACATAACCCAGCTTTCTTCAGGACCTAAAGCATCCTGCTATGACGTCATAAATGTTAATTTTAATTAGTAGTCTGTCTGTGGGTTTGCCGCTTATTCACTCCTATCATACGTTACTTCACCATCAAATGTCTAGTATCAAGTGCTTACGGAGGTGTAAATTTACTCCCAGTTTTTTTTAAAGGGCGTTAGCATGCCTCATGGAAATCTTGCGGGCAGGTGTCTCCTTTGTCACACTTACCCTATGGCGCGCACCCGACTTCTCTACTAATTAGGTTCTGCAGCTCCCGAATATTCGCAGGACTCAATGACGAAGCATGCCACACTTCAGTGTGGGTGAGAGTCCTTTTAAAAAATAAGATTAATTTTGTCTGGTGTATGTAGGTAGTGGTGGTAATTTTGCCTAATTGTAGGACTTTTCTCTAGTAGTAGGAATGATGTGCCACAGCCCATGCAAGTTCTGACCAAGAAGAATTTATAGTGATGACGGAAAGAATACTTGTGGCGGATATCTCTTCCACTGAAACTAATATGAGGGGCAGGACGTTGGAGGGTGGCTCTTGCTATTCTGCAGAGACCCTTACTTGAGGGATGTCCTGGGGCACCTAACCTCGAAATTTACTACGTGGCGGCAGAGCTGCAGTGGCCTCTACACTAGCTGAGCATGATCTCATGCCCCGACGACCGGCCATCCGCACGATTCTGGTAGGGACTAGCATGTACATATTATTATTATTATTATTATTATTATTATTATTGCATTTATTGAGCGCACAGCTACCCGGAGGTTTCCCGGCGCTTGCCTTGGGAACCCGTCCTGGTTTTTCCCTGTGAGATAGCCCCTAACGGGCATCCCCAAGGTGAAAGCCAGGCATCCCGCCGCAGGGGGGCCGTTGTGGAGATTAAGCAAGCTTAATGCCCAGAGTTGCAGAGTGAGAACCCATGATTAGAGCAGGCACCGAAGCGAGAATTATCGAGTCCGTGGACATTTGAGCTCAAGACCCTGCCGCGTCGGGAATTGAACCCTGGTCCCGGGTCTGACCTCAGCTTCCGGGTCTGCCTGCTCTACACCGTGAGCCACACTTCTCCACATATGACTGACACACAGTCCACAATGGGAGAACACGACAGATGGCGATGGCGCCTTGTGCTGGCGGTGATTTGTGCTTGACAGGCGCCCCCATATTCCATATTCACTGTCGATAGTGATATGGCACATACTTGATCTTGAGGGAGTGACTAAGAGACATGATTTTGCACCATGGTGGTAGGTGGGGATTGACCACTTAGCGTATCTCTTTCGTGATGGCACCTGTATGTCCTTCCAAGTTTTAATGGATAAATATAGCATAGGTGCGGGACACTTCCTAAAATACCACGCCATACAACAAACAGTGCGCGCCTCCTGGAATTTCAGGGAAACAGAACCATCCCCCTCACCAGTGCTACATGTTCTCCTCCACACAGAGGCATGCGCCGAGCTATCTCCACACTATACACAGCACTGACCTCGAGAACACCAGAGGACACGAGGGATGCGTAGAGTAGGTGGAACAATGCTCCACAATCTCGCAACCCCAGATTTCTCTTCACACAATTTAACTACATACAACAGGCCTATCTTCACCCCAATGCATAAAGCACATGTGCCTGCGACTGCTTCTGAATGTCCTAAGTGCAAGACAGTGGAATCCATTTTTTTTCACATGGTATGGGAGTGCACAGTGTTGCCGTTTACCTGGCCGGAGGTCACAACCATCACAGCGGACCTTATTGAACACACTCTAGCACCCACTCCTGAGTCCTCTCTCCTGGGCCTCCGTCCTAAGGCTAAAGGAGACAAACATTTATAGACCTTGTGTTTTGAAATATTTAAGCAGCAAATTGTGATGTCATGAAAGACACTCTGAGCCCCAGACACACAGAGATGGCGACTTAGATTGTTGCAATGAGACCGCGCAGAAGCTGCCCCACCCCAGCTGCTGTGCACAAGGGTAGGTGGCATGGTGGGAGAGAGGAGCTGGAAGACCTACATTGAAAACATTAAGGCCAAGAATGACACCCACCCACCCAGAAAAGAATGTCTAGCGGAATTCACTGGGATGCCGCTGAGAAAGTAACCTGGCCGCAAGCTGCATATCCTTCCCTATCCATTGGTCGTCTGAGGACTTTCCTGCAGCTTCACACAGCCCGACCCATTGTCACCTGCGCCCTTCATCCGCAAGTGCCCCACTAGTCCGGTAGCGCTCAGAGGCAATAATACTCATATCCCAGATAGCCTACCACATCTCGACAGCACCGCCCAGACCACACTAGTTTTATTCTATACAGACTCCACCGTCACCACTGTTTTGTGAATGTTAATCTTTTATTTGCATTTAGTCCTTGGTTGGATGATTTAGTTTGAGACATAGTGTTTATTATGTGCACATAAAATGTCTGATTGTCCTATCTGTGACTTGTCAATGTCTTCATTGTTGCTGAAAAGAAAATAGAAAAAAAATTGTTGGGCAGAAAAACGTTTCAAAGTATACAGCAGAAACAATAACATCGAACATAAACCTTTCAGCACTTTTCCTTTACACATAGGCCAGTCGATATAGTCAGTATAATCATTCCTGCTTTTCCACTGGAACACCACAGGACAGACCCAACATTTCCCTTGTACAGAAACTACTATGCGTCCCACAAGCACTTCCCAGGTCATTGGGTCCAGAGCACACCCTAACCTTGAGCACCCAAATTTCCCAGGCTTCCCAAAACCTCATAATCTGTCTTGCAATTCTCTCCAAGGGTGCCATATTTTGTAAAAAATTTCCTGGGCACCCCCAAGCTTTATATACAGATCTTTAAGTTTGCATGCACCAGCTCATGCCGATTGCCCATTGTTCAAGGTGAGTGTTTACCCTACCCCAATAGCATACACAGTCTCGCGGGGCAACTATCAGTGTTTTTGTCCAATATGCCCTTAAACTTGGGCAGTCCCACAAAGTATATAGTACTGCTTCCGCCCACCCACATCCAAAGGACATTTGTCACTGTCAGTGTTCCGTATCCGGAAAAGCCTAGTCCTGGTAAAGTGTGCCCAGTGCAGTATTATGAGTTACACTCGCGGAAACCAAGCCTTTTTGGCAACCTCGCATGGGTAGTGGCATGCCATTCCACAGTCATCATCCTCCAGCCTCCACAGATCTCCTTCCTGTTTTCCCTTCGTGCGTCCAGTGAAGATTAGCTGTGTTCACTAGCATCCTCTAGATCTGACAGATTGCATGTCTGTATAGCAGAATGGATAACAGACAATACTCCATTGGAGACTCATCCATCACCTCCTGTAGTTTCTCCCCATATCCTGCAAGGACGTGTTTTACTTGTGCATATTGAAAACATTGACTACTAGCTAGGTCATAATCTGGCTCTAGTTCCTGGAATGAGAGAAGCACGTGTGGTCCCCAGATATCATCCAATTTTGCTATTCCTATTTGATCCCAGTGTTTCCTTCTTCCAGTGATTTCAAGGCTGGCAGGGTGTTTGATTTCCACATAGGGGTCTCACGTCACATGTCACCTGACTCTTCCATCCCAATTGCGAGGTGGCTTTCTACCAAATCTTAATTATAAGTTCTGTTGAGGTTTGGATGTTGGGCAACCAATTCCCCCTAACAGCCTTGCTAAGATATCCTCTCAGATTCATTGCACTTAAGTCTGCCATTAGTGAGGATTCCTGTAGGAAGGGAAAGGCCCACCTGTTAACCACTGGTGGTTGTGTTGATCCAGCAGTGTACCTGCAACAAATACTCCAATACCGTATACTCACCCGGGCCAATTACCACACACACACAAATTGAGTAAACCGCTGGAGTCAAAGTTTATTACTTTTCCACACTTTAAGATTGATTATCTTTTATTCCTAATCAACATTTCACTAATCAAAAAGTTATTTCCTCTGGTCGATGGACCATTATTTGAACTAGTTGATGGTGAAAAATCTAACTTAATTCTAACCTTGACACTTTAAGCAAAATAACCACAGACTCGGAAAGAGTTTAAATCTTTATCTAAATTATTTGCGTGTGATCCACTCCAAAGTACAGTACATTCACCATCACTCATAGGAGAGAAAATTCAATTAATCAAATCATTTACTCATACTTCAAACTTGCAATGACTTATACACAGAACAGAGAGGGCAGAGAGCAAAGAACATCTGCAACCTCACAAAACTGATAATTACCTAGGATGGTGTGAAAACCAACCCCCTGGCCAAAGGGCTGGTAGGGCTCGCCCGAGATAGTTCAGGAGACAAAAACTTCAGGACAGGATAGATGACCTCTCTAACGCCGACGATCACGTCGCACCCCTCTCTAACACTCTCTTCCTCCTCAAGATTCTTCTGGCGATCTTCTTTCTAAGCCTAATAATTAGGATAGTCGGTTCTGCATTCAGTTCTTCATCAGCATCTCACAGCATCTCTCCAACAGCACCCACGGCTCACCGCATCTCAGCATCGACGTCTGACTCACTAACTAAAACTACCTCAATTATACCTTTTCTCTCATCATGTACCACCCATTAAAGTTTCAATATCGTAAAATACTAACTCTGATTGGTCAGGCAAGGGAGGGAAGATCATCACACCATGCTTACATATCACTCTTTTCAGTGAGCCCTTTGTTAATAAATCCATCACCTTAATTTTTATTCAAACTTTATTTTCCCACCTGCATTCACATTACATTCGATACAAATGTTTAAATTTAATATGTGGTTTTGTTCATTCAGGTCGTGTACTGACGGTTTCTCAGGCTTCAAGCAGGCTGTGGCCTTGCACTCTTCTTGAACCACACGTCATTCTTCTGGGCTAACTTCCACTTGCCAATGCGGCTCACTCCAGACATACCCAAGAGGCCAAAATGCAAGCTAATAATAAAGTCAGAAAAACAGACCTTGCTTTCAAGAATAGATGGTTTCACTGTATGCCACCCATCTCTACTCTAATTCCCTTTACTCATTAATACTTTCCCCGCATTACCATTGGTAAAAATAGCTCCATTTAGTTTCAAGCAAACAGATGCAAAGCATGTGAGTTTTTGAGAAGCTGTATTAATACCTTCTGCTCATGCTCAAGAATTCCGTCCAAGTGAAAGCTCGTCATACTGCGTAGATGTAGTTGACGCATGCGCAATAAAGATTTCCTGTTAGCCATTTTAGAAAGCCACTAGAGTTACTCATGTTAATAAACACGGAAGCAAGCTTTTCTGGCCCTTAATTTGATGTGGTGCATATTAGTTTCACACAATACGTAATTAAGAACATGTTAGGAAGTTAAATGAGAAGATTGCTTCGGAGCAAGTCTCTTTTCTACGAGTCCTTGCTCCAGCAGTGAAACCCGGTAATAAAGCTGTAAATTGGGGGGTCAATCCTACCCTCCTAGTGATTCCTGGTCAGGGTCTGTTTGGCTATTCCCAGGGCACTTCCATCTCAGAGCAATTTTCATGTCGCTGCATCTGTTGCATTAGCATCTTGAAAATGGCCGCTGTCCATTAGCTAATTAGGGAGATACTTCCAATGCTACATGTACTGACTATAATCTTCCAGTATCCAGCCCAAATTTTTCAGACGTAGTTCATAGGGGCCAGGGTCACATAGGTTCCTACATATCTGAATCTCTGTGGACATCATTGACTTATGCCAGTTAATGCTTATACTGGAGTATTTTCCAAATATGTCTAAAATCTTGTGGCCGAAACTTAGCAAGTCTGCCAGTATTGTCAGCGTAGAGGGAGATAATGTCATTCCAGTCCGGACCACATCTTAACCCCTGGATCTAGGTATCTACTCAAATCCAGCATGCTAGAGGTGCCAACGCCAGGGCAAATGAGAGGCGAGAACGAGCATTCCTATTGCGACCATTTTCCCAAGTTGAATTCTGCCAATATCGTCTAGATTACCCTGACTCTCTCCACTGGATTTGTTATATAACAGCTGTAGCTGTGATGCATGCTATTCCCATAACCCCATCTTGTGCAGAACTTCCCATAAATAGCTCCAGTTGCCAGAGTCAATGGCCTTTTTTGCACCCAAGGGCAGCAACATTGCTGGCTCTGAAAAGGATGAGCCACTAGAGAGCCACCCAAACAGACTTCCAAGATTATGACGTGTAGATTGCAATGGTATGAGACCTGATTGATCGGCTGCAATTCATTTAGCAGTCACTGGTAGCAATCAGGCGAACAACCACTTTGCAAGTACCTGGACCTCTGCATTGAGCAGTGTTATCGGCCAGTGGACCCCACACCGGTACTCTGATTGTCCTACTTTATGAATAAGGACATTGGTGGCTATTTTGAGGTCTTGACGCCTGCCTATCTCGTCTAGCTCCTTAAAATGTATTTCTTTTTTTTCAAAATTCATGTTTATTGACAGCACAAGTATAACCATAGTCTGCAGAATCACAAATGACATGTATTGCGTAGCATCGTTGCACTGCCCCTCCCGGTGTCTTGCAATGCTCATCTGGTCCCTCTAGAGCAGAGGTCTTCAAACTTTTTGATGCCGAGACCCCTTGTAAAACATTTTGAGGCGTAAGGACCCCCTTCCGACAAAAGTTTCTAGAAACTGGTACTCCTCATCATCAACTTTTGACAACCATAAATGCGCCTGTTCGACCTCATCACATCCCTCCATCATTCATCCACCCACACTTTCACACATCCATCCATCCACCGTTTCATCCTTCCATCCATACATCCATCCACCCTTTCATCCTTCCATCCATACATCCATACATCCATCCTTTACCCATCCACCCTTCCTTCCATCTACCCATCATTCATCCACCCACCTTTTCACACATCCATCATTCATCCATGCAACCTTTTATCCATTCATACATCCATCCACCCTTTCATCTTCCCATCCTTCATCCACCCACCCTTTCATCCTCCCATCCATACATCCATCCTTCACCTATCTACCCTTTCATCCATCCATCTACCCATCATTCATCCCCCCACCTTTTCACACATCCATCCATCCATCATTCATCCATCCACCCTTTCATCCATCCATCCTTCATCTGTCCACCCTTTCATTCTTCCATCCATACATCTATCCTTCACCAATCTATCCTTCATCCATCCTCCCTTTCATCCTTCCATCCATCATTCATCCATCCACCCTTTCATTCATCCATCCACTCATCATTCATCCACCCACCTTTTCACATATCCATCCATACATCCATCATCCATCCATTCACCCATCCACCCTTCCTTCCATCCACCCATCATTCATCCACCCACCTTTTCACACATCCATCCATCATTTATCCATGCAACCTTTTATCCATTCATACATCCATCCACCCTTTCATCCTCCCATCCAAACATCCATCCTTCATCCATCCACCCTTTCATCCTCCCATCCATACATCCATCCACCCTTCCACCCTTTCATCCATACATCCATCCACTCATCCATCCACCCATCATTCATCCCCCACCTTTTCACACATCCATCCATGCATCATTCATCCATGCAGCCTTTTATCCATCTATACATCCATCCACCCTTTCATCCTCCCATCCATACATCCATCCTTCATCCATCCACCCTTTCATCCTCCCATCCATACATACATCCATCCTTCATCCATCCACCCTTTCATCCTCCCATACATACATCCATCCTTCATCCATCCACCCTTTCATCCTCCCATCCATACATCCATCATCCATCCACCCTTTCATCCTTCCATCCATACATCCATCATTCATCCATCCACCCTTTCATCCATCCATTCACCCATCATTCATCCACCCATCTTTTTACATATCCATCCATCCATCATTCATCCAGCCATCCTTCATCCGTCCACCCTTCCATTCTTCCACCCATACATCTATCCTTCACCAATCTATCCTTCATCCATCCACCCTTTCATCCTTCCATCCATACATCCATCATTCATCCATCCACCCTTTCATCCATCCATTCACCCTTCAATCATCCACCCATCTTTTTACACATCCATCATTCATCCATCCACCCTTTCATCCATCCATTCTTCCGTCCACCCTTTCATTCTTCCATTCATACATCTATCCTTCATCAATCTATCCTTCATCCACCCACCCTTTCATCCTTCCATCCATCATTCATCCATCCATCCACCCTTTCATTCATCCATCCATCCACCTTTTCACACATCCATCCATCCTTCAGCCTTTCATCCATTCATCCACCCACCTTTTCTGTGCCTCTCTCATGGGGGGGGGGAGGGGGGGATGGGATCAGTATCTCTCTGTGTCGTCTTCACTCTTCTTTCCCACTCATGGGAGGGCATCTCTGTGCCTCCCTGCTGGGGGCGGGGGACGTGTCACGGGACCCACAGCTCCAAGTGCGCAACATCCATTGAACTCAAAGGGCTACACTACAGCCACTCCCCCAGCCCCCCCCCTCCACACGCCTCCCCTCCGCTCGTGTGTGTGAGCCCGGCTGTAACAGCTTCAGGGACCCACACACAGTCACACCCAAGTACTTGACAGGTCTTTAAAAGACCTTTTACTTGTTAATGAGGCGTTGATTTTTTTTTACACCGAGGTGTGAATTAGGCTTTCGCCGTGAGCACCCTCAGCCCAATGCCAGGAACTGCACTCTGCAGAATCTGCGACCCCCTTCCCAGGACTCTACGACCCCCCTGGGGGTCGCGCCCCACAGATTGAAGACCGCTGCTCTAGAGTGTCTCTAGGGTACTCCTCAACAGATATGCACAGGGACCCACATATATTGCCCCTGTAGGCATTCCAATCACTCCAGATGTTCCCCCATTTTCGGGGGCAGCCTCTGCCCTCATAAACCACCCTATCAGCCATCATGCACCATCCATGTCTCATTTTGGCTTGCTCTCCATAACATTGCATGGTTCCTTTTAGCCACTATCAGCCCTATTGTCATATATAGTCGCTGGGCTCTCATGGCGCCGGTGTTGCCCCAAATGTTCAGTATACACTGTTTTCCGGAGAGACTTGCACCCTCTCCTCCCATCTCCCTTGGACAGTCTATAGCTTCAGACCAGTAGGGTTGCACCGCCAAGCAATTCCATAGTATGTGTAGGAAGTGGGCCATTTGGCACAACCACACAGGCAGTCTGCATCTTTTTTACTATTGTGTTTCGGATGTAGTAGGAATGATGTAGAATTCGAAGCTGGATGAGCCAAAAGCCTGAATGTATTGCCACCTCCCTCTGGCCTGCCAGAGCCTCCTCCCACTCCCCAACCTCGAAGCCTCCCACCTATTGTTCCCATTAATCTTTCAACTGAGTCAGGGTATCTGGTGCATTATTAAGGATTTTCTTGTTAGTCAGGGACGTGACTTGCCTGGGCAGTAGTCCATCTAACAGTCTGTCTTCTATGAGTGAAGAGTCTGGTAAGTTTTTGTTCTTAGGCAGGACCACTCGCATCGCATGATGAATTTGCATATACCTGAAGGTCTCAGTAGGGGCCAATTGGAATTCCTGTCTGAGGCCCACCCAAGGGGTAATGTCACTTTGCATCCAGATATCACTCGCTTTGGTGATACCTATACGGTTCCACTTATCATACCCTGGTTGCCTCTGTACTGCCCAAGCTTCTGTGTCCCAGAGCAGGGTCGCTTGTGTCACTTTGCTTTTCCACCCCAGAAACGCTGTGTTCTTGTGCTACAGTTGCACCACTAACTTTGTGGGGTATGTCAAGTCTCCTCTTTTCATCTCTCCATAGAGTGCTTCCACATATCTGCGGGTCCCAATATAGCTAAGTCCATTTGGATTGCATCCATTAATCATATTTCCTATTGGGATACTCACTTTTTCCCTCGACCAGAAAGTGACCTAGTCCAGACATGCTGTTTGAGGTACTGCGGGCATAGAAGTACTGTCCTTCTGAGTGGTGCTTGTCTCCCCAGATATCCATGGGCCCTCTGGTTATAACAAATGTCTGTAATGGGGTATCTCATCCTAGTTGCTGACTACCTCTAATAAGGTTGAGTTCTCCCTTCATAGTAAGGTTAATGTGCCCTGCCTAATTTTGTGATTGTGTCCGGAGCCCATACCAGACTATCACCCAACTTTTCTAACATTATGTACTGGAGTTGGAAATACCAAGACGCTATAGTTATTTGTTTACCCATGTTTACCCATGTTCCCATGTCTTGTAAACCTTCAGTGGGAGTGATCTAAGGGCCAGTATGCCTGCACTCCTAGAACCTGTGGAGAAACAACAGTATAACAGGGCCCTTTACCGGCATCTTCCCAGGGACGCGCAATTGTTCGCCACTAGCTGGACCACCTGCATAATGATCAGATCTATCTCACCACTCACTTTAGTCTTTTCCCCTAACCCTTTACATTCCACGATAAAATGGTTAGCCCCATACCTCAAGTATTAAACTATTCCTCTAAGTGTGGAAAAGGCTTTCTTCAGTGTCTCTCTGCCTGTGTGTGCCCAGTAGTGTTGATTCCCTCCCCTTCAAGTCACTTAACTCCCCCATCCCCCCCTCTTGCTGCAGGTACCATACCTCTGGCATCCCCAATGCACAAGGTGTCTGTTGCACTGCTCATCCCAACATCAGACCAGCCTGTCATCAGCTGATCACCAGCTCTCGCAAATTGTGCTCATGCAGTCCCCTCAAAATAACAGCAATTTCCTTCTCCATGGCTCAATTTAGCCAAAATCCTCACCCCTGGAACCACTGACCAAGCAAATGGTTTACAAAGGAGTGCCGCAAGGCAAAAGGCCAACTTGTCAAAGCTGTTAAGAAGGGTGCCCGTGATAAATTCCATGCTACCCGCATAATTACAAACTGATAATCTCTAGTTCCAAACATGGTTGGGTAGGTTCCAATTTGCTAGCCCTAGTGGAGGCATCCAACAATAATGATTCAGTCATTTTGGCATATTTTTGCACATTGCTGCCCTAAATCTATCATTCCCCTAGAACTAACAATCCAACCACAGCAGTGGGTTGAACATTTTTCTGCAGTTTATGCCCAACCTGGTATAGAGCTGGATGATGGGAAGGTGTTGGATAGTAAATTAAAACCATTCCCTAACCTAGAGCGCCCCCCAGTGTAATGCGTTGTAATGGTTTTCGTTTTAAAGTCTGCTTTGTAAGAGAACTGCGTGCTAAAAGTTGCGTTATAAAGGTTGTTCCCATGCAGTAATTGAAAAGATAACCCCAGAAAGGTTAAAGCAACCACCCCAAGAAACTCTTCGAGTGATCAAGGCCATGCCTCCTGGGAAGGCTTCAGGTCTAGATCGAATCCCTGGCGATTTATTTCATTCCGAACCAATTGTCTGGGGCCCCTACATAAATACACTTTTGAATGAGATATCGGCAGGCAGATGTGTCCCAGAATTCTTGAAAAACGCTGAGATCATCCCATTTTACAAAAAGGGTGACAGAGAAATTCCAAATAATTGTCGGTCCATCAGCTTATAGATCACCTGCAGAAGGTATTCTGCCACCAGATTTTGGGTAGACTCCAGGACTGGGTGGGCGAAGATTCTAGCCTGTCACCACTACAGACAGGTCTCCGCACTAAGGTGAACACAGTAGATCAAATCTTTCATCTTGATCTTATTGTGGCTAAATATCTCAAGTTGTCCAGGGATCATTTATATTTGGCTCATGTGGACCCCAGGGCTGCCTTTAATTTGGTTTAATGTGAAACAAGGGGGGAGAACCTGGGATCCTAATTATTTCTTGCAAAAAAAGCCACACTATATACTTTTTGTGGTCTGGGTTGTTTATTTACCCTCTTTTTTTTCTTTCATTCTTTTTTGTTACTTCATTAAAGAAGCTCTCTCGTTTCCAGAACAACATCAAAGTTGTACCACAATAAACATTAATGACAATAACATGTATGGACTACATTAGACAATACGCAATAATGGTTATTTAACAAACATCATATTGAACACAATATGTTAAGAATTCCACAAACTTTTCAACCCGTATGCTTCATGTATGTGTATGAAATCCTATCTATACAAAGAAAATGCTACTGTGTATAACCAAAATAGGGTATCAGTTTAAAAGTGCTATTAATTGAATCAATGCACTGTGTCTGATTCACAGTTGGACTATTAGAAAACATTTTGTCTAAATTGAACGACATTCATAATGCCTGCGTGTTCACACATACCTTACTTCTGAGGGTTACAACTCATTGATGATTATTCTTTCTTTCCCCAGTGCATGTAAATATAGCGAAGGTTGATTCTATTGGGAGGAAGCACGCGTGTGTTAAATGCTTCCTACCAAATGATAGTCCAACTCTCGTATAACTTTGTAGTTCTTTAACTATTGTCCTTTCATACCTGTATATTCCTTTAGTGGTTTTACTGGTGCACCTTGTTTGCCCAATCGTCCACTTCTAATTTGGGCGATCTACGAGGAAAGACAGCCTCATTACTTAAACGCTGCCTTGGCGTGTGAGCGATGCGTGCATTGCTTCATTTGCTGAACGCCACTGTCTACGGGTCTCACCTGTACTTATTTTACTTCTTCCTTGTCCGGTGCACCGGGTATGTTTTTAGCAGCCGTTCGTCTCTCAAACGACAAACGCTGTGCTCGAATAGACGCGCTCAGGTTTGACGACCTGGAAGCGTTTCTAGTGGTTTCCTGTTTCCCGGAGAGTCCGCCTCTAAGGACGATGAGAGTTGTAGTCTACATACAACTCCTGTACATTCACTGTCTTTGATCAGTGCCCGGGACATGGGGGATTACCAATGTATTGCCCGCACTGCTGGGCCGCTATCGGTGAGATTTTTTGTGGCAAATAATTATTAAAAAAACGTATGCACACTTTTTGACACAATTATAAAAAATTATAAAAGATTATACTAAAGCACAGTCTCGCTGCCAGACTTGGAGTGATTTTTGTGGACGTACCAAATACCCAAATCTGTGCTACTACACTATGTGGGACAGTCTCTGATTAACACTTTTTCTCTCAGCTTTTCTACACTTATTCCTAGCATGCTGAAGCTGCATAACCGCATATTTGTGTAATTTATATAGCGCGCAGCTACCCCAACGGGGTGTCCCGGCGCTTCTGAGTGAAAGCAGAGTGATAGTCCTGGGGGAATTAACAAAAGAGAAAAGTTTTTAGTGCCTTACGAAAGGGTAATTCTTCCTGGATCATCCTAATTGCGATCGGGAGTTTGTTCCAGAGAGTTGCATAGGCATTTTTATATTCTTGTCAACTCGGACATTTCGTACTGTTAAATTTCATTATGAGATATGCTTCCTTGGCCAAGGAACAGGCCTGAACGAACTGTCTTGTCGATTATCTGAAACGACAAGAGCAGAACCTGGAAATAACATATACAGAAGACTGAAATGGTTCTTTTACATTCTGCTCTGTAGCATCTAAGAGACTTAAAGCAAATTCTAATAAATCTGTCTCCCCCCGCAATAGAGGGGTGACAATAAGGGTATAGTCAAAGCCTCTTTCAAACTTTATCTACCATTGTTGCAAAGACAAATCCGGTGTTTGTTGGAGGCATTTTTAGTATGCAAAACAACCCCCGAAAGAGAAGTGTATCTTGATCATATTCAACCTCCTTTAGCCCGCACACTCTTAGGTTGGAAGCACTACTTGTTAACACATTTATATAAAGCTGGGAAACTCACCAACTCATGTCAGCAGTCTGATAGTTTTGTAATCAAGAATCTGAGGATATTGAACATTCATTATTTTTTTCTCCAAGTATGATAAGCCCAGGAGGTGTTGGCTTAAGCCCCTGTGCACTTTGATGGGGTGAGACTACTAGGGGTGAGATTACTTGGAGGCCTACTGCATCCTGCGGTCTGACACAAGCCAGGTCCTGGTTTCCGGAATCAGCCGATATCTATCTGCTGTATGGCTACTTAGGAACAAGCATTTACAATGCAATGGTTTCGCCTTTGGAAAAGTTAGAGTTATTGGCATTGCTCATGACATTTTTTTTTTTTACTTATAAATAAATGGCATTGTTATTTACATTGCCAACAGCTCTCACGGCCCACACAGCTCTCTCAGCCCACACAGCCCACACAGCTCTCTCAGCCCACACAGCCCACACAGCTCTCTCAGCCAACACAGCCCACACAGCTCTCACAGCCCACACAGCTCTCACAGCTCTCACAGCCCACACAGCTCTCACAGCCCACACAGCTCTCACAGCCCACACAGCTCTCACAGCCCACACAGCTCTCACAGCCCACACAGCTCTCACAGCCCACACAGGCCACACAGCCCACACCCCTCACATGCCACACAGGCCACACAGGCCACACAGGCCTCACAGGCCTCACACAGCCCACACAGCCCACACAGCTCTCACAGTCCACACAGCTCTCACAGCCCACACACAGCTCTCACAGCTCTCACAGCCCTCACAGCCCACACAGCTCTCACAGCCCTCACAGCCCACACAGCTCTCACAGCCCACACAGCTCTCACAGCCCACACAGCTCTCACAGCCCACACAGCCCACACAGCTCTCACAGCCCACACAGCTCTCACAGCCCACACAGCTCTCACAGCCCAAACAGCTCTCACAGCCCACACAGCTCTCACAGCCCACACAGCTCTCACAGCCCACACAGCCCACACAGCCCACACAGCTCTCACAGCCCACACAGCCCACACAGCTCTCACAGCCCACACAGCTCTCACAGCCCACACAGCCCGCACTATTCCGGATGGACCCCTTCTATCGGGACTCCTTCAAGGGTCCTTTCTTTAAGGATCCCTTCATTATGGATCACTTCTAAGAAGATTCTTAAAAGAGGGGTACCTTGAATACCCCCCCCCCCAATATACAGAGGTTGCATTTGCCATACACAAAACATTGATGGCTTCCTAAGTGTTAATTACGTTCACGTATTCACGCTCCTCCCCCCCTCAGGCCCTCCAGCTGACCATTCACTAGAGGACTTCAACAGGCCAGATATTTTCACTCCTATTCGTGAATTGGACAACACATGAGCAGGGGGTCCAGCCGGCTATGTCATTTGCCTAATAACAGCTGTCTGTGGGTGCTTAGAAGCGTCTGAACTGCGGTATGTACCGCTAGATAAAGCCTTCACTATATACTATAGGAATTATTCCCTCTACAAAATTAAAAACACTGGTGCATATTAGTAACAAGCTCGTTAAAATTATCGAAACTGCCGCTAAAACTGCGATAATTTTAACGAGCTTCTTGCTAATATGCCCCAAAGTATGTGAGTGGAGCTGAACCATTCCCAGACACTTGAAACACCAACCCGCTGCCGTCAATCACAGACCCCGGGTGCCCCGCGTCTGTGGACGCCTCTTCCCAGCACCATTAGTACCTCTGCGCCCCTTTAGTTGACACCGGGCCTGGCATCCCTGTGAGGTTCTCCCACATCTCTTGAAGTAAGGAACCTTCCTCTGTAGTGTGAAGTTTCAATTGTGTTCACACACCGTTCCTCCAGTGACACGGCTAGTGCCTGCGAGAATGCTGACCCCGCCCGCCCGCTTCGCGCTCTATTCCCCAGGCGCTATAGCTCGAAGCACTCTGTCGCCTCAGACTAAATACAATATCCCCGTCTGCCCGGGACCTGTTTAGGTTACACGAAGGAGCTAAGAGGGGATTCCTTCCTCGCAGCCTCGGGCTCCTCAGCTGCAAGAGCGGGTGGAGGCTGGGGGCTCCCGTTTACATTACCAGGCTCAAACACACGAATGGTTCTAGTTTACAAAAAAAGTCCCTCGTGCGATTAATCCTGCGAGCCGAGGGCTGCTCCCTCCAAATGCCTCGTGGTCAGACTCGTGTCATCCTCTTTGGTGGTTGTCATAGTTATGTCAGTACCTTTGGTCGCCCTTCGTTTACAATCCTGTGCGACACCACTGCCTTGTAAAAAGATGCACAGCTGCAAATCACCGGGATACAGGGTTTTCTTTGGGTTTTTGGTGTGGCAGCATTCGTTCTACCCTGCCTCGTATTCGGAGCACTCCTTTGCAGTTGGCACTGTCTACGGGTGGCTTCTTACCCAAAAAGACGGCTTCTAGCTTATAGGGAAGCAAGGGACACACACGTGGATCATCTTCCCAGACGTGAGCACTCAGTTCCTACCTCGCTAGGAGGCAAACCTGAGGTAAACTAAATGTACATGTAAAATCAATAACAGTAAACAATAGTAGAAAGGAGAAGACGAAAGGGTAGCGTGCCTTAACTTATCTCAACGTTAGTGCTTTCATTCAGAGGATCACACGTGGGGTCAGTAACACTTAGGACAACTAAAGTGAAGTGTGAAGGAGGCTGCGCGACACAGCAATCCCAGCATCTCTGCAGCGCTTTAGAAAGAAGTAGGGAAGCGAGGCTCACCTTTGTAGGACAGCTTCAGCCAAGGGACGTTGTTCTTCACACTCTGACAGCTCCCGCGCCCCGGCAGCAGCGCTCCGAGTCCCAGGACGGCGAGTGCCAGGCTCCGGAGCCAGTCCATCCTGGAGAGGGGCCCGCGGATCTCGGGGCCACGTCGGGTCCTCACAAGTCCAAACCTCTGCAGAGCTGCAGGTAACAGGTGAATCGGGTCAGTCCATGCAGAACACTCAGGCCATTAAGAGCTCAGTGAAACAAAAGCATGTCCAAGAGAGTAAGAACAAAATCACAGAAGAAAGGCACTCCAACGCTACAAAAAGGGGGGATACGGCTACAGCGCCGGGCCCTGACAGCACACGTGCGGCAATGGCTGCGTACTGTGCCTAGAGCAGAGCTTCTGGCCGCGCTGCGCTGTGACACTCGCTGGAGGCAAGCACTGATCCTGCGCCCTGACTGCTACCGGCTGAAAACACAGCACAGCGCGGGGAGCCGGGGGAGGGGGCGGAGAGGAGCAGCAGCACCGACGCTTCCCTCCACGCAGCACGCTGAGAGATAACAGAGGATAACAGCAAGCAGCAGAAGGTCTCTCCACACTCCCGGCGCTGCCTGACAATGGGGAGCAGGCAGCGCACACTGCGCTGCGCCCCCTCCTGCATCACCCAACACACGCAGCACATGCAGGAAGCGTTTACGGGAGGAGAGGAGTGGACGCTCGCCCGGGGGCATAAATCCACCTTTACAGACACACACTGGGCTGTTTTATAGACATCTTTCAAACGCAGCATATGCTTCTCGGAGCTCGAGCCCTGCTCCCCACACATAAAGATCTCAAGTCCTCGCGGCAGTTCTGCCTTGCTCATCGGCGGGAGGGGGGCAGGAGAGGACGAGGGGGGCGGGAGAGGACACGAACGGCGGGAGAGGACACGGACGGCGGGAGGGAGGCGGGAAACGTGCACAGGACAGCGAAGAGGGGGGGGGCGGGACGGTGGGAGGAGGGACACGGAGGAAGGCAGGACAGCAGCAAGCACGGCCCGGCCGGACCAGATTCGGGGGCGTTCCCGGCTTTTGGCTGACGTAGCATGACGTAGCCAAAAGCCAAAAATTCTCGGGAACGCCCCCGAATCTGGTCCGGCCATGACGGACGCCTCTCTGTTCCAATGGCTAGCCTCCATTTATGGAGCTAGCCAATGAAACAGAGGGCGTATTCCAAGAGTCCCTTACTGAAGACTAGAGATTTCTCTGGGGGCGGAGCTTACGCTCCGTTCCCCAGTCGAAACCTAAAAAGGGGGGATTGTCGTTATAAGTACCTGGTCCAATATCGTAGGCTCCTTGCTCAGGTTTTACACCACGTCTCAATACTAGGGAGTTGTGGGGTGACATGTTTGGAAAACTGACTCACTGATTTTATTTAAACATTAATTCTGCAATATTTTGATTCTTACCTTTCCTCTCTTAATTTTTTTATTATTGGAAATAATGTCGTATTTGCATTATTGTTCTGTAATATTGTCTTTATTCTGTTGTGAACAAAAATCTGAGCAATGTAATGCTTTTTTTACGCCTTGTTGCCTTTATCTCCCCTGACTGGAACAAGTATAACTTTTTAAATTATATATGCACTTCATAAGTTTTAAATGTTAGCCATTACATCAAGTTACCCTGATTTTGTCATTATTTTTGACCTCTCAGATTGCTTAACGGACTGGATTTTAGTCCATTCTTAGGTCTGACTTTCAGGTGTTTGTCGTCCTGGTTGTTGTCTCGGCAGTAAGGTTACTCGATGTTAATGGTTGTGTGATGATCTTAAACCAAACTTCATTTTAATGGTACTGTTTGATTCTTAATTGTGGATGCCTGCTATGCTCTTCGTGCATTTAAATATTTGTATTGTGTACTTTTATGGTACAAGGACCGAAATAAAGTGGGAAACATCATTTACTACGAATGCATTACCACGCGTTACGTTTACAACAGGTCACTTACCACGCAAACGTCTTTTCACCGCGGGTGCATTCAACGAACGTCTTTACCACGCAACGCAAGCTTCATTCCTTCCAGTCTTCGTTCCTTCGTCCTGCGTGTATATCATTAGGAGAAAGGGACAATAAAAAAAGGGGGCTGGGGGGGTCTCTCCCCCCTAAAAAACAAGCAGAATAAAAAAAAAAGAAGAAAACTTAAACAAAAATACGCTATTCAGTGCCAAAGGAGAGAAAGGAAATAGCCTCAACAACGACGTGGCGTGAACGTCAACATAGAAGTCCTATCTCTATTTTGAAAGACGTGTTTTGACGCTGGTTACGTTAGAAGTATCGTAGCGTAAATATGGCGGTGTATAATCGTGCGTGCGTGCTCAAATGCTGCGTGGTAAAGACACATGCGAAGTAAAAGTCGCGTGATAATGCCATGCGTGGAAAACGTTAGCGTTGTATTATCATATATTCAAATAAAGTATTGAATTGGAATTGAAAGTTCTACCTCCTCGGTTCTTTTTGTGCCTTGTCAAGGGGTCTGCTTTTTAGTTTCAATTCCTGGTAAAATCCAGAACACCATAATGGATTGATTTTAATATCGGAGGGGGGGCATTTGCCAAGCAGCCATGAGTAGTGCATCTCTGTCTCTGTAGTACAGATTCCTTGGAATGAGGTGTCTGGCTCTGGCATCCGGTTTCGGCAGTGCACCAACTACTCAGTTCGCCCCTCTACGGCAAAATATGAAGAGATCCTCAGGCCTAATTTGGGTCGTAACCAAGTTTTCTAGGAACATTTCCTGATCTGCACCTTTGCACTTTTTTGGGGAGGTCCGCAATATTGCGCCGTTAGAGACCCACGACGTCCTTGGCTCCAATGTGCTGTCAATGAGTGACTTCTTATAGGGATTGGACTTCTTTCTGGAAAGTCTTGATTGAGCTTGAGTGAGAAGTGCCGATGGCTGCCCATTGAATGACTGGGCCATTTGTTGATGAATGCGTAACTAAGTGCCTGGATTCATGAGTGTGTGATGGTGATTTGGTCTGTTTTTGGCAAAATCAGTGAGGTGGCTGTTGGATAGAGAAGAGTGCCATGCCTTGACAAGAGGGTTATTATAGATTGAATGAATCGGTAGCTGTGTTGTCAAAACTCTAAACAGATTGTGGAGGAATTTACAGTGGTGAGTAGATAAATGGATGTTTAGATATTGTGTAGGTGCTTGTGTACCTAAGTCGACAGTGTACTGGGTAAGTGGGTGTCTTTGTTTTGTGTTATGTTGGCAGTGAGGAAGTGGGCCTTTAGTTGTATACTGGTGGCTAGATGTTGGACGGCTAGAAGACTAGGGTGTGAGCTGATATTCGTTGTGTTATGGGGGAGCATGTTGACTGGGTGAGAATTTGTCTGTTGTGTGTAGATCAGTGGGTTTTGGGTGAGTTTGTTTTTGAGTGGTTGGTGGACTATGTAGACGTTGAAGTAAGTGAATAGTTGATTGTTGGGAAAATAGAATAAGTGCTTGTGGCCAGGAAAGTTGGTGCACCAGAGACATGCAGGACATGAAGACTTGTGACTTAAAGTCTGTCTCTCCGTGTGTGTTTTTCAGTAGAGCTATCATTTGAGTGCAGATGTGTTCTGTCATCTAGGTCTTTCTTATCCCTCCACTTTCTGCTTCAGATCCTGGTTGATGGCGAAACAGACTTTCAGGCCACGGAGATGTTCGGGACCAGGGTCCTAGCTGTTATGAAGCCTCCTCCACTGGAAGAGCAGCCTTCTGGGATGGTGAGTATGTACTACATACATTCGGGGTCCAAGTAAATCACATCCCTTTTTTTCTTATTTTTAAGTGTCCAGATTGCATCTCATCCTACATTCAGAGTTAGTAACAAGCATGCATTATGAAGACTGGATTGCATGTGCTGAATTAAACTTTTAGTGGTTCAGCATGTGTTCTTGTTCTTTTGCTTGTGGCAGCGAGACTAGAAGAGTGTTACTGGAATTAGTTCATCTTGAACCTCTGCCTTGCAATATTAAAGGTTGCTTTTCTTATTCCACAAATAGGTGTTAGTATATTGGAAATGTATGTCATCCTTTTACACAATCATATTTTGAAATGGTGTCATCTTAACCTCATTGTTTTTTAACATTTGTTGCTGTGCATACTCCTAGAATCTAGTTTTGGGCCTGCTCGTTTGCAGCATGTTTTGAGTCACCCAACTTGTTGCAACTCTTCCCATAGTCCACAATGCACCCAAACAAAGACTCCACCTCAGGTTGTTTTCTTCTGCTGTTGAGTTCATACTTTTACTTGCCAGCTTGACTGGTGCGTTTTTGCAAAACTCTTCAGGACCAGGCTTTCGATCTTTAGACTCATTGACTTTCAAAATAATTAGTGCCCAGCCAATGCTTGCTTGAAGTACTCTTCGCTGACACCCAAGTGCCTTTTGAATACACCGTACCCAACGAAGTCTCAACGCATTGTGCACAGATGCCCTCACCAACAACTGTCATTGACAGAACTTATACACACTATAGGGCGAATTCTGGAGAATGACTTTGGTGGGAGGGTGTCATGGAACAGATTCCTTTCCTGTTCTCTCACAAGAGCAACAAAAAATGCCCGATATCAGACCAACTCCAGTGTGTAAATTCTGCCTGTCGCTGAAACATAAAAAGCCTTCCTTAGATGCCTGCCAGATATTGAGGTGTAAGAAAACCGTGTGGCACAGAAGAGACATGCATTAGTTGCATCACAGAATGCAACACCGCCCACCCTTGTCCAAGATCTCTGACAACTTAAAAGTTTTCAACTAGAGGCAAAAAATATACATCCACCCTTCTGTTTTGAAAATTAGAAGATCCTTGTTAAGTCTCTCTTTTCTGAGTCCACACACATACACACCCTTCTGTATCTTGAAGAAACATAGATTAACATTTGAAGACGAGCTACCCTAAGAACCACTGACACTTTCTGCCCCAAAAGGGTTAGTAGCAGCACCTCAAGCCTCAACCACTTCCCCTAGGTGTTACCCTTCACCCCTGTCACACCCATGCCCTCACACACCTCCACAGCTTCACTCTCCACAATCCTCCGCAATCCTCACCTGAATCTGCTGATATACTCAGACTAACACTCAAATTTATGGAGGTGTTTAGAAAGTACACAGGTCCAGATTAGAATGTCCAATTCTTGGGTTTACTAAAGATAATTCATAGAACACCATCCATCTGGAACAGCACCTTCTCAAACCTTCAGTTAATAACTGAATACAAACATTCAAAGCTCCCTAGTTACCGCATTTGTCTCTACATGACATTCCAAAATATGCATTGACATAGAATACCACACACCTCCCCTTTATTACTTAAACATATGTACAAAATTGTAGGGAAGCAACATTCCCATATTGGCACTATATACAACCTAACTTGAACATAATCTTGTGAATATACAGGTCTCTTTCCAACATGAAGACTCTTTATCCTGTTTTCCTGTGCGTCCCTTCAGGGAACATCCATTTTTGCAGGAATACCAGATCCAGAGGTAGGGTAGAATTTTGCAACTCTTCCAAGATTCCAATTCCTGTGATCATCAGACTGGACACCATTTTTAAGCAGCTTTATCACTTTCAAAGGTTGACTACATTTAGTTAGTTTATATCCAGATTACAATTTCCAATCCTTGGGTTTATTAAAAAATAATTTGTAGACCCACCAATCAGGAACAGCTTTGTCCCAACCGTGAGTTACAAACTGACTACAAACATTCCAAGCATGTCTCCTGTCTACATAAAATACCAGAATAATCATGCACATACAATACCACAAGGTGCTGACATGCCATTTCCCACTTTATGCAACTGAGATTCTCCCGTCCATCTCATCTACAGAACAGGGGCTTCATTAATGAATTTTCAGATCTCCTTGCCTCTTCATCCCCCTACACACCCCACCTTCTTTGCTGGCATCAACCTACCAGATAACACCAGCTAAAAAAACAATACACACCCTCCTAAACATTTGCACTCTCTGTGTGCATAGCATGTCACCCAGCACCACAAGCCAAAGGCCGCATCCTTGTCTTAATCTTCTCAACATTTCCAACAATCCAATGTAAACCACCCACACCCCTGAATGTGACCGACCATTTTGCGGTCCCTATCTCCCTGTCTAGCGTCCTACCAACAAACCGCGGTCAACCCAAAAGAGAAGACTTACTTACGGGTATTCTAAAGATCTTGCTGACATAAGTGATCCATCCGCAAACAGAAATAAAAATGGAAGGAACATAGAATTTGAGACCTCACAGCATGCAGGCAGTTCTTCACATCGGACAAAACACTATATCAACTCCATAAATGAAGCCACCAACGGAGGCAGAATGTTTTTAAGATAATCAAGCACTGCATCAACCCCTAGCTGAACCCAGCTATTCCTCCCTCCATTCAAATGTGCAATGCCATGAACCTCTTATTCAGTAAGAAAAACTTGAAGATCCAACAGCCCATTGACATTCCAAGCCTGCTTCTTCCCTTGCGCCCACCCTTTCCCATAGAATCCCGCAACGGTCATCCTTCAAAGGCTTCTCTCTTGCAGATCTTGCCAACCTTCCCAACACCCCCAGAGATACTTTTTATGAAGGATAATGTCTTACTCTTGTCCTTCATCATAGTGCTATCTGGAGATGTTCTTTTACCACTACTCACCATTTAGATTGCCTCTCTCACTCAAGGTATCTTCCCAGAAGCTCTAAAGATAAGCAGATCCTCTCACACATAAAGATTAAAGCCTGATGACTTCACTAACTACCAACCCATCACTCTCTTAAAATTAATTGGCAAGGTCTTTGTAAAAGCAGTCAATGTTCACCTCCGGGATCATAATTCTAGCCATCTCTTTCACAATTGCCATTCTCTTTTAGATCACGCTGCACACAGTAGCGATCAAACGTGATGCATAGAGAGTGGTACATTACACACTGTAGACAGTGCCCTCCTGAATGCAGATAAAGATTTACCCTGCCTTGTGACATTGCTGGACCTCTCAGCTGCCTTCGAACTATAACCATCCCACACTTGTATGCACCTTGAAGTCTCAATTGGGATTCACCAACAAAGTCTTTAATTGGTTCTCCTCTTACCTTTCCCTCCTACCCCAGGTTTTGTTCACATTGGCACCCTCCATGTCCTAAAAGTTCCCTTTCACCTGTGGAGTCCCCTAGGGTTCCATTCCGTCTCACAGATAGCAGCATCAAGATTCACCAATATGCAGATAGTATGTAACTCTACATGAAAGTCTCCTCTGCTTCAGACATCCATGCCTCAACATACATATAATCCAGACCTTGATGCTCATTGCATACCTCATGCTCAAATTTATGAGAACTGCTATTCAATCCCTCATAGACTTGCATCTGAATACAGGTAATGACCTGCTCCATGACCTTCAAGATTTCACACTAGCACCCCTTAAGAAAATCATACATGCCTCAGTACATCTGATCCAGGATCTGAAGAAATAGGATCACATCACCCCTATCCTGATGGAACTCCATTGGCTCTCCTTGCTTGCCTGCACCATCTTCCAAACCAGCTACATTACTTACAAAGTCATCACAGCCAGCACTCCCACCTATCTTGCAGAAAAGCACAGCATCTCTGGTGGCTCTCAGCACAGTCACAACCAGCGCACCATAAGTCTGCAGACTAAGAAATGCAGAAAAGGTAAGTAAACAGAAGGACTGTTCCATCGATGCTCCCAAGATCAGAAACAGCATCCCTGTATTTATCAAGACGGCCTCAATTCTGGTCCAGTTTAGGGATGGGTTGAATACGCACCCCTTCAAATAACTGTACATCGCAATGTATTAACAGTCCATAAACCAGCTATATCTCCTATCATTTGTTGACTTTATGCTTGTCTTTGACCATGTACTGCGCTCCACTACTTTTTTGCTAGGTTTGTGCTATAATAATACCACATGCATACGTACATGCAAACTTTAACCTTTGAGGACACCTTCATTCAGGTCCATAGGGACAGGGTAGTACTCTAAACAAATTTCAAATTCCGCCCAAAGTTAGTCTCAACTTTTTGCATTTATCAAACCATTTTGCTGCCCATATTATTCCTGCACCCATACACCATAGCAGAAAGAGCTTTGCATACACTTGATATTAAGAGGGGGCTCATTTACTGCTTCAACAGGACTAAGTCCTCCCTTAAGAAAAAACAAATGTTGCAGTCTTTACTAAACCTCCCATTGCCCACCCCAAAGCCCAAGTCAGGCATTGAGAGAGATTCATCCAAACCTGCTATGCCAAGAGCATACCGTCTATGCATATTCCATGTGCAAAAATGAAGCATGGCTTTCTTACGTAACATTTAGCTAACATCAATAAAGCTGTTGCCTGGTCAACAACTCGCTTATTCACTCAACACTACTGTTTGGACTTTCAAGCCCTTCAACAGACTGTATTAAAACTCTTGTTCCACACATCTGTATCAACTGTTTGCTATCCACTGCTTTGTGAAGAAACAGCTTTACAGTCTTTGTTTAGCATGTGTTTCAACAGTCTCCAATTCTAGGAAGGGAAAATGTTACTTCTGTAACTATCTGTTCGTAGCGTGAGGTGCTGTATATTCACATGTGCCCACATCGCCAGCAATGAGTTCCCAATACCAGATGCTTACTCAGGGGCAGAATAGTACCACTCTTTGCCCTACCTTTGAGCAGCAGTCATATGTAAACTCACAAGTCGAACCGACACAAGGCATACAGGAGGGGGTTAGGGCAAAGATTTCCAGGGAGTAGATCCTGCCGAAACACTATATATTTCGAAGGATGATTGCTGCGTTTGCTTATTCTGACTTACAATCAAGTAAGGATCTTGCACCCTACTTGAAGGATGTGCTGTTTTGACCTGCAGCTGAGCAGTTCCTTTTTCAGATTGATCCTGGCTCTTTCTGCATGGAAAGGGGTAGATGAGGAATATCACTGCAGACAAAAGGTAAAGGATAGCACACCCATGATTTAGAATACACTTAAGTCTTTACCTTTCCTTACTTTATTAGAACATACTATCATGAACAACGTGTATTTCCCAATGGGAAAACTATTAACATCCTCCCCTGGCGCTACACCGGGATTCACTCTGCTCTGCGCCACACCACATCCATTCAGCTTGTGTTTCCGTAAGTGGGTCATGGCAGGTGCTGGTGCTAGGAAAGGAGCCGGAGTTGGAGAACAATGAAAACTGGGCTCAGTGCTCGGATACGCATATGTTGGATCATACTGAGGTTGCAACTGCTGTTATACATTGCTGTTGCAACCTCCATTCCCACACTCCAGCACTTCTCCATTCATCCTAATGCAACCTCACTGTCTGCCTTACCGACACTCAACTTCACCCTGGTGGCTCATGGAGACGGGTGGGTGGGGGTGTACGTCAGGGCGTCAGGGAGGCGTGCCTGCGGAAGTTCTCAACACGGCTGGAGGGGGGCCCACTACTCTGCTTGGCTTCTAATAAGTATCTCACCAAAGCAATTAAAGCGACCTGTGATCCCACTGCACTCTGGCTCAGTGAAATGTGGAGTGTGAAAGATCTAGAATTGGCGTTGCCATTCCTGCACACTGGTACAATAAAATACCTGGAGAATACAGGAAAATACTGCAATAGACTCACGTGTGGTCATTGGTGGTGGTGGTGGTGGCGGTGGCAGTTCACCAAAGTCAGGGGGGGGAGGTAAGTGGTCATTCATTATTACTCATCACAGTATAACAGCATAGCTGAACGACACTGCCATGGACCTATTATATTCCTGGCTCAGTGACATTTTTCTGATTACCATCCTATTATTATCCGACAACCAGATTGAACTGCACCTTATATACATCTACATCTATATCTGTCCGTGCCCGAGCTTCCATCTTAACCCTCTCCTATGCAACCTGCGAAGCTAACGGAGTCAACTCATGCCACCATCTGTTGTATCTCCTGTGCTACGCACCCCACAGAGCTTCAGAGATCACCAGACAAAGGGGGAGACCTTGCGAAGCCCGTCTAGGCTTAAGCCTAAATTGGTGACAATATTGAGGTCCAACCAGCTTACTTCGAAACTGTGACGGGTCACTTCTGTCCAACACTATTCCAACAACTCTTAATTTCACAATGGGTAAGAAATTACCAGATGGTGGAGGGCTCTCCACTACCTCAGCTAACAAGTATACTTCCATCGACCGTATGGTGGAGAGCGTGATAGGGGCAGGGCCATCTCCTCTTATATAGCTCTCTCAGAAAGGAGATTATCTTTGAATAGTGACCCCGCTACAGTCTTCCTCTATCCTACTACGGAACCAGTCTTTGAGCCCCAGAAACCCATTTTATTGTCACAAGAAGTCGCTCACGAATCAACCATTTTCCTAAGATCCTCCGGCCAATCCTGCCCCAAAACCAAAAGTTCCCTGGATGACAAACCTATAGCAACAGTGCACGATCCCAAAGCCAAAAGCATAGTACAACCAAAACAGCAAACTTCGTCCATCGGGCTTCTAGCTACACTAAGTGACATAACCCTAACAACTCACTGATCAGCCTCCCGAGCAACACTCGAATATAGCAAGTGAGGCAGCCATGGGTGTCTCGACAACTGCCACAAAGAAGATAGTAGAAACATGTGTCAACCACTTTAAAGAGATCCTAAAAGCAAAACTTGTTCCTGGTTAGATAACTTGGCTTCACAGATAAGTCTTAAAATATCTAAAAAAGCCAAGTATCACTAGTCGTAGGAGGAAGACAAGATCCCTGCATGGCCATTGCCCATGCAATAACCCACAGCAAAGAAACCAGACTAGATGCTCTCCTAATCCCCAAAACATACCCAGTCTTAAAACTATTCCTGGCGTGGGCAGGCCAGACAGGCTGAAGCTAGTAAATCAACCTCCCCAACTCCCCCTGGCATGCACACGCTACCTGATAGTTCTCAAAAATGTGCCAGTGCTGCCCGCAGGAACTCTATAAGATCAAGTGGCCCTGAAGAATAAATCTGCCAAATGGATAAAAAACCAACTCGAGATGCCCCGGCGATACAGCCTAAGACGTCATAGCAGTAAAAAGGACTCCATTGCTAGGCATTCATCCAAAGGAATGCCCAGGGGAATGTGTTCTAGCGAACTTCAAATCTCCTGCGACGGTAAACATGCTCTTTAGGCAACTTTCCAATTTCCAACCACTGCCAGGGAAAATAGAGGCACTTTCACTGGGCTATTTTGATAGATCCAGTCATTTCTGCCACATTTCATCAAGGATAGCAGTCATAACGATGACCTTCCTTCCAACCCTGGTCAGCCAATAATCAACATTCCAACCCATAACCCCTACGAACTACTGCTGTACATGGACGTACAATATTGACCTATCAATTACAAAGTCAGCTTGGTTCCCAGTCGGAGTTGTGGACCATCGGCAAAAAAGGGGCTTACAGGACACATAATCACCCTTTCCTCCACACTAAATCTGCATTCTCCCATCATAGAAGAAGAGCGTAGTATTGGGCCTCCAACTTTAACACTGGGAAATATGGTACTTAGCATCTTGAGAAACCCTGTATGAACCAATGAGCATGCGAATACCCACTGCACTTCTACTCCTCCTTCCTGAGCCAAGCAGACCAGCCCAGTTTCCATTTCAAAACTTGGCATTATCCCAATACTCACATTCATTTGGGGAATACACCTACTAGCTTTGGAGTCCATTCCAATGGAATAAACAACATTTTGTGTTGTAATATTGCTGGCATCAAAACCAACTTGTCTGCACCAAATTAGAGGAAATATATTGAAGAGTTTGACGTTTGTATCTTTCAAGAAACCTGGGCCACTGAGGCAGTCTACTAACTGGGAAATATCGCATATTATGTGAACGCTGTTCCATCGGCCCATGGTAGAGCGTTAGGGGGCCTGCTTGTTTGGATAAGAATTAATCTAAATGGCACTATAGAGGTCCTAGACATTGTATCATCTGACATACTAGGACTAAAAATGCCCTTCTCTGGGGGAATATGCATGTATATTTATAATTAGGGCTCCCGGTTTTGTGATATTTATTTTCTTAACATTTCCGTCTGTATTTAGCCATATTTATTTTTTGTCCATTTTATCTGTATTTATCCATATCTATTTTGTGTTTTGCGTATCAATGAAGTTGTAAAACTGTACATTTCCATATTTATTTAACTGATAGACGTGCACGCATACTTTCATATCTCTCGTGTTTTCGCTATTTAAGCTGGCAAATATTACATAACAATACATCCACTGGTAAATACTAGCATTATACTATAAATGTATGTTGACATATGCCGTTATTTAAAGGAATGTTATACTGTTTTTTAATTTCCATGCTGTCCATCTGCTCAGCTGCTGGCCTATAATTCATGAAAGACCGCACGGAGAGTCACATAACAGTAGGACAATTTTCTGTATTAATCCACTTTTGAGATACGGCAAAGATGCTCAATTAACATTTCCCTTCCCCGTTGAGAAGGGGGTGTAGGAAGGTGGATACCCCAGATTTTTTGCCTAGTGTTTAGCTGGTTTTTGACTTAGTTGGCCTGGGACCCTGCTAATCAGGGCCCCAGGCTATCTGCTCTCTCTGTAAAATGGACTCCATGTACCTTAGGTACATAACCAATTGGACATTGGGTCACCTTATCAGCCCCTGTACAGTGTACTATAGGTACCCAGGGCATAGGTGGATCCAAGGCCTACCAGGGGCTGCAGCATATCTTTTGCCACCCCTGGCTGGCTATCCAAACTGACACAACTGGCTGATCACTCAGCTGGGGCAAGGTCGTGTAATCACCCCTTGCTTAGATATAGTCTACCTATATCTAACCCTATATCTGGACACATATATACCTATAAGTCACTATTATGGCAGGCCTTAACAATCCTGGAGGCAGAGTGCTTGGTTTTATGTGAGATGGTGCTCTAGCATGAGCTGAGCCTTTCTGCAGCTGTCGGGACCAACTCCCTTAGCTGTTCCGGGATATTGCCCTACCATATACTCTTAAGTGCATTATAATCCTCGCGGTTACTTGCTAACTTTAGTTTGGCTTTATCAAAACATGTTGTGTAAGGTGTCATACGCTTTGGAATACTACCCCCCTCGCCAGTCCTGGCGACGGGGGTAGCATTCCACCCTTCTAGAGGGAGAAGAAATGTTACTTTGCTTAAACGCGGTTAAATCTAACCAAAGCCCCAGCATCACAAAATGGATGCTGCTGCCACAGACACAAGTCTGGCCTCCTGCTGCTGACCGAAACTCCGGCAGGGGAGGCCTGGACAAATGGTATCCTGTCACTGGGAGGTGTTACACCACCCCAGACAGGAGATAGTGGATTGTAGCAGGGAGGGTTGAATGAAACTAGACACTGCCTGGGGAGCACAAGGCTTCCCATGCATAGTCCAGTTCAAACCGGTGCTGGGACACTCCAGTCCCAGCTCTGGCGCGAAACTGGACAAAGGGAAAGGGGTGTAACCACCCCCTTCCTGGGTTCCACCCATAGGAGGGACCTAGCAGGTAATCCAGCCCCTTGATTTGGAATAAAGGTAGGAGCTGTGCCCAGGAGCATTAGATTATCCTGAACGAAACTTTGATACAGAACTCTGGACCCTTCAACATCCCACTCGACGTGGAAGACTGAAGAATCTTCCTTGTGGTCAAGGAGTGACCACCCTGTGCAAACAGGCACCATCCAGCGCCCAACGGTTTGCTTTGTTGCAGTTCCCACCGGAACTCGAGCGACAGAGATCGACAAGACCCAGCTTCCCTGACTTCTAACAGCCGGATCCACAGTCCCAGCAAATCTGAGACCCGTGGAGGCGACGTGAAGTGTGGAGCCGGCCATCTTGAAAAGACTGAGAAATGCTGACCGTGCAGCTTCTGAGGCACCCTCGAAGCTGTGCATTGGGGTTTGAGAAGCCCCAGCCTCGAGCAGCTTGTGCACCGAAGATCTCCCCTCCACACTCATCGAGTGCTGCGTGGGGCCCTTTTGCATTTTTCTGCTCGACGCGTTGGTCCGGTCGCTTGCCCGTTGGCTAGTGGCCCCAGAACCGACGATCCTTGAAATATACACTGCTAGTTTGGTTGCTCCAGACCGGCCCTCGCTCCTCTGAAAAGGAGCCACCGCTCTGACCTTGCTGGTCCGAGTAAGAAGCGATCTTCAAGTCCTGCGTGGGTTGCATTTGCCAAGACCTGTTAACTCCAATCCGGAAGCCGACACCGCCGACAGCGAGAGCCTTCGTGGGACAGCTCGTGCTCCACTCCTGGTCATGGTCGATGCCCCAGAGTCCACGTGGCAGCGGAGACAAGCTTCACGACAACCACCTGATTGCGCCCGACATCGCCTTGTTCCTTCCTGGATCCATCCTGGTCACTGGCTAGTGACCCAGAATCTGTCCCTTCTGTTTTCAGGTACTCTACATCTTCGATCCACCCTTGGATCCAACCGGACTCTTCTCTCCTGGCCGCCTGCAGCATCTTCATCTCCAGGCTCCATAGATCTCCACGACGAAACCCGACACACTTTGGGACCTATGCACCTGCTTCCTGTGGGTGAGGTAACGAACTAACACCGGTACTCCTGTAGTGGTTTACACCTCTAGTGTCCTAGTTTAGAGTGGGGTAATTCTATTCCAGTCGGAAGACTTCCAATACAGTAACTCTTTAACTTTTACGCACCATTGACTTTGCATTGGTGCATGCGTGTGCTTTAGGCACTGCACCCGTGTCCCGCTGGCCTCCCCCGACTTCATCACTGCTAGTCCCGAGTAGTCCCAGCGATTCACAATGCCCTAGGCCTTACCATTGTTCGAGAGGTGGTACTTATACCACTATTTTAGTATATGGTTTGAGTGGCCACCTGCCCTATCCAAAATTGTGCAACTTTTGAATGTTTAACTGTGCGTTTGTTTAAACGCTTCTGCTGCTGCACTCATAAAGAGTACAGAGGATTATTCTAGTAATAAATACATATATTTTTATAATATATAACTTGTGTGGTGTCCTTTAATTTGGTATTACAGGATTGCATATGGTAAAACAGCTGGCTTCACATGCCCTCTTGAGTTTAGCCTAAGACTGCTTAGTCCATGCTACCCCTAGGATAGCCTGTCTATAAGGTTGACTTTACAACCACCACCATAAGGGATTGTTTGGACTGATACAGGGTGCCCACAGAATTATGGACATCATACATCAGGCCAACTTCTCACATTGGTGTGCAGCGGTTGGGATTTGAGCTTGCTGTTGTTTTACCATTGCAATCTTTATATCATTTGAAAGATCACATTAAGTACTATAGGTACATATAAAACAAAAGCTTAACATACTTAAGTTCTACTGAACTTAGTAGTTGTAGACTAAAGGGAGTAGCACACCCTGGCTACAACTCACTAGCAAGGTTCCAGTAGGAAAACACTTAGTGTAGGTAAGTGCACCACTTACACCTCACTAGTCATGCCTGGCACAGGTGAAGCATCAAGCTCTCTACCTGTGGGTGACCAGCCAAAGGCACCATCCAGTTATGAAAAACTCAGCCACAAGGACTTGAGTGCCCTATGCACTTCAAGGGGGCTGAAAAGGGGTCACATCCCCACCACCCCTATCCTTATAGCAATCCTAGAGAAAGCTGATCTTGAGAAGGAACCTGCTTCAGGTCCTTCAAGTAAGGTAGGAGAGGAAACCCCCCCGATAACATTGATGTCCCAGAAGTTGAACCTGCAGAGGTAGACGAGGATGAGGATGGAGATGAGTCAGATGACCAAGGGGGGGATGACCAGGTTCAAATTTGGACTTTGAACCAGGTCAACTTAAGCCTACATCGGAATGGAGAAGGTGTCCACCTGTCCAGGCCCAATAGTAGACTTAACCATGGCAATAGAAGGATTAGATCTCCCTCCAGGGACTCTAATCATTCTAATGCCTCAAGGGGATCTCAAAGGGGAATGACTTCCCCCCAGAGAAGAGAACA
Source organism: Lissotriton vulgaris (assembly GCF_964263255.1). Taxonomy (NCBI): domain Eukaryota; kingdom Metazoa; phylum Chordata; class Amphibia; order Caudata; family Salamandridae; genus Lissotriton; species Lissotriton vulgaris. Next base: position 481,926,070 of record NC_141693.1, on the reverse strand, counting down.
TGAGGCTAGGATGAGAGCTGTCCAACTCCAGATAGAGAAGGAGGAGGTAGCCCTGGCTCAAGCTAAACTTGCTTTGGCAAGGGAGCAAAAATTGTGCGGATTAGATTCCACTGGTGGCAGCAACAATATCCCTAAGGATAAAGACAGGTCCTATGATAGTAGAAACCTGAGTAAGATTGTGCCCCCCTACAGAGATGGGGATGATATCCACAAATTGATAACTGCTCTTGAGAGAGCCTGCATGGTACAGCAGGTTCCTCAGGATCAGTGGGCAGCAATCTTGTGGCTTTCCTTTTCAGAAAAAGGAAGGGACAAGCTCCTCACTGTTAGACAGGAGAATGCAAAGAACTACACTGTCCTGAAGAGTGCTCTAATTGATGGGTTTGGCTTAACCACTGAACAGTACAGGTTAATGTTCAGAGACACCCAGAAGACACAGACACAGGACTGGACTGATTTTGTAGATTGTGCTACTAAGGCTCTGGAAGGTTGGTTGCATGGCAGCAAAGTACATGACTATACAGGATTGTATAAATCGATTATGAGGGAGCAGATCCTTAGTAATTGTCAAAGCCAGCTTTTACACCAGCACCTGGTGGACTCAGATCTGACCTCTCCACAAGAATTGGGTAAGAGGGCAGACAAATGGTTCAGAACCAGGATTAGGCCTAGAAATCAGGGTAATGACCAGAAGAAGGAGTCTACCAAGCCTCAAGAAAAAGGTGGGGATACATCTAAAGACAAGACTTCCCCAGGGCCCCAAAACTCCAAGGATGGGGGTGGGTCCCAAGATACTTCCTCTACCCAGAAAAAAGCCTTATTGTCATGCTTGTAAAAAGCCTGGCCATTGGAAGACTGACAGCAGTTGCCCTAAGGCCAACAATAAGGAGAATATTCCTCCAGGTAATACTCCAACACCTCCTGTTACTATTAGTAGTAATCCCCCAGGTGGTGGGAGTGCCCCCAAAAATTTGGTTGGGTTTACTTGGGGAACACCGGTGGACTCTGACCTAACCAGGTCCCCTACCACACCTATTCTTGTCTGTGAAAATGGCATGGGGTTTGCCAATTTCACTGCTTGTCCCAACACTTTGGACAAGTACAGACAGGAGCCCCTCATCAATGGTCTGAAAGTTGAGGCCTTCAGAGACACAGGGGCTAGCATCACCATGGTGACTGAGAGTCTAGTCCCCTCAAGGCAACTTTTACCTGGAGCCACATACCAGGTGATCAACATTGATGGAGTGCAGAAAGATCATCCCATGGCAGTGGTAAATCTCAGCTGGGGAGGTGTCACTGGCCCCAAGAGAGTGGCAGTGTCATCAAACTTGCCTGTAGATTGTCTACTGGGGAATGATTTAGAGATCTCAGCCTGGGCTGGGGTAGCGCAAGAAACCCATTCTAAAATGGTAAATCTCCATGGAAAGGTTAGTGGGGCTGTGATGGCCACAGCCCCAATCCAAGATGTCCACCCTGAACAGGTCAGGAGGGCTGTGCCAATCTCAGCCCAATCTCAAGCAGATTCCTTCCCTGAACAGGTTAGCAGGGCTGTGATGGTAACAGCCCATACCCAAACTGTGTCCCTTCCTGAAATGGTTGGTGGGGCTGTGATGGCCACAGCCCAAACTCAAACAGATTCATGTGTTGTGAAGCCTGAAACTATGGATCACTCCACACAAACAGAGAGCATTGAGGAAGAAGAGAAATCTCCCTCCCACCAGACTCTAGGAAAGGATCAGCCTCCTCAGGGAACTGATCTTACCCCTGGTGAAAGAACTGCCCCAGAGGTGGTTAGGCCTAGCCTGACAGAGCCCCTGATGTCAGTGGACCCTTCCCTGGTGGGACCCAGTCTGGAGCAGGTAACCTGCCCCTCTCTACCCTGCCTCAGTCAGCCCAGGGCTGTGGAGGTCAGGGAGGCCAGTGGTGGACCCCAAAGGCCCCCTGTCCAAAAGAACCACCCCATCAGCAGATTAGGGCCACCAAAGCTAGCACCCCAACAAGGTGAAAAAGTTAAAAACTCCTGAGGAAACTCCCTTAAACTTAGTTAGAAGCCTCCCCCTGGTGGATTCTGTTGGGCACAGCCAAATCTTGGACCCAAAGGCCCCAAACCTAAACTGTCCCTCCAGTAAGCCAACCAAAGGGACCCAGCCTCCAGCTTTAGGTAGCCAGAGGTTGACCCGGAGAGCACAGTGCAACTCAGTCATGGGAAGAAAGGCATCCATGGTGGATATTGATTGGAGGAAGCTGAGCCCTACATTAGTGGAGCCTCACTTCAATACTCCATTCCCACACCAGCATTTTACTTTGCCAAAACACACCACAGGTAGTGATTCCCTATGGTGGAGACCCTCTGTTACCCCTAGGGTGAGGGATTGCTTAGTGGACCATGAGACAGGGGGTAACCATGCTAGTGCAGGTACTTCCTTATATGGCCACTTAGGCAATATAGGCTTACCTGGTCAAGGATAGCCTTATCTCCTTTTGTTGGGGGGGGGGGGGGGTAGGAAGGTGGATACCTGACTATGGTTACCCCAGATTTTTTGCCTTGTGTTTAGCTGGTTTTTGACTTAGTTGGCCTGGGACCCTGCTAATCAGGGCCCCAGGCTATCTGCTCTCTCTGTAAAATGGACTCCATGTACCTTAGGTACATAACCAATTGGACATTGGGTCACCTTATCAGCCCCTGTACAGTGTACTATAGGTACCCAGGGCATAGGTGGATCCAAGGCCTACCAGGGGCTGCAGCATATCTTTTTCCACCCCTGGCTGGCTATCCAAACTGACACAACTGGCTGATCACTCAGCTGGGGCAAGGTCGTGTAATCACCCCTTGCTTAGATATAGGATACCTATATCTATTCCTATATCTGGACACATATATACCTATAAGTCACTCCTATGGCAGGCCTTAACAATCCTGGAGGCAGAGTACTTGGCTTTATGTGAGATGGTGCTCTAGCATGAGCTGAGCCTGTCTGCAGCTGTCGGGACCAACTCCCTTCGCTGTTCCGGGATATTGCCATACCATATACTCTTAAGTGCATATTAATCCTCGCGGTTACTTGCTAACTTTGGTTTGGCTTTATCAAAACATGTCGTGTAAGGTGTCATACGCTTTGGAATACTACCCCCTCGCCAGTCCTGGTGACGGGGGTAGCATTCCACCCTTCTAGAGGGAGAAGATATGTTACTTTGCTTAAACGCGGTTAAATCTAACCAAAGCCCCAACATCACAAAATGGATGCTGCTGCCACAGACAGGAGTCTGGCCTCCAGCTGCTGACCGAAACTCAGGCAGGGGAGGCCTGGACAAATGGTATCCTGTCACAGGGAGGTGTTACACCACCCCAGATAGGAGATAGTGGATTGTAGCAGTGTAGCAGGGAGGGTTGAATGAAACTAGACACTGCCTGGGGAGCACAAGGCTTCCCATGCATAGTCCAGTTCAAACCGGTGCTGGGACACTCCAGTCCCAGCTCTGGCTTGAAACTGGACAAAGGGAAAGGGGTGTAACCACCCCCTTCCTGGGTTCCACCCATAGGAGGGACCTAGCAGGTATTCCAGACCCTTGATTTGGAATAAAGGTAGGAGCTGTGCCCAGGTGCATTAGATTATCCTGAACGAAACTTTGATACAGAACTCTGGACCCTTCGACATCCCACTCAACGTGGAAGACTGAAGAATCTCCATTGTGGTCAAGGAGTGACCACCCTGTGCAAACAGGCACCATCCAGCGCCCAGCAGTTTGCTTTGTTGCTGTTCCCGCCGGAACTCGAGCAACAGAGATCGACACGACCCAGCTTCCCTGACTTCTAACAGCCTGATCCACAGTCCCAGCGAATATGAGACCCGTGGAGGTGACGTAAAGCGTGGAACCCAAGCCAGGCGGCCACCAACCTCACGAAGTGGATCAGCGACTGCGCAGACGACCTCGCCCCCCTGAGGACCCCGCCTAGCAGACCCGGCAGCAAGAAAACCCCATGGTTCACCGACGAACTCAAGAGCTCTAAGAAGAACTGCCGAGCCCTCGAGAGAACCTGGCGCAGAGACCCAACCCCGGACCACATGGCTGCCCTCAATCTCGCCACCCGAAAGCACCACCAACTCATCCACGCCACCAAGAAAACCGCTTTCAAAGAACGACTGGACAACAGCGCTCACAACAGCAAGGAACTCTTCAACATCGTCAAAGAGCTCTCCAACCCCAACGCTGGAAACAACGACATCACCCCTTCGCAAGACCTCTGCAACTCCCTCGCCTCCTACTTCCACAACAAGATCGCGGACATACACAACAGCTTCAGCACTCAACCGACGCACGCCACGACCGAACCACCGCCCCCCACCACCACCCTCCGCGCCTGGACTCCGATCAGCACCGAAGACACCGTCCGCACGATGAACTCCATCCACTCCGGATCTCCGACCGACCCCTGCCCTCACCACGTCTTCAACAAGGCCGACGCTGTCATCGCACCCCACCTGCGGGACATCATCAACACCTCCTTCAACACCGCGACCTTCCCGGAGAGCTGGAAGCACGCCGAACTCAGCGCCCTACTCAAGAAGCCATCAGCCGACCCCACCGACCTCAAGAACTACCGCCCCATCTCGCTGCTCCCGTTTCCTGCAAAAGTCATCGAGAAGACCGTCAACAAGCAGCTGGCCGCCTTCCTCGAGACGAACGGATCCCTCGACCCCTCGCAGTCTGGCTTCCGGGCCAACCACAGCACCGAGACCGCCCTGATCGCAGCCACCGATGACATCCGAGCTCTGCTCGACAACGGAGAAACAGCTGCCCTCATCCTCCTTGACCTCTCCGCGGACTACGACACTGTCTGCCACCGTACCCTAGTACAGCGCCTCAGCAACGTCGGAGTCCAGGAGAAGGCACTGGAGTGGATCATCTCCTTCCTTGCCGGAAGGACACAGAGAGTCCGCTTCCCTCCATTCAGATCTGAAGCCATCTGCGGCGTTCCTCAAGGCTCCTCGCTCAGTCCAACCCTCTTCAACGTCTACATGAGCCCCCTCGCAGACATCGCACGCCAGCACAACCTCAACATCATCTCCTACGCCGACGACACCCAGCTGATCCTCTCCCTCACCAACGACCCCGCCACCGCCAGAGCCAACCTTCACGAAGGGATGAAAGAGGTAGCCGAATGGATGAAGAACAGCCGCCTGAAACTGAACTCGGACAAGACGGAAGTCCTCATCCTGGGATCCTCACCCTCCGCCTGGGAGGACTCCTGGTGGCCCCCCGCCCTAGGTAGCGCACCCAAACCAACAGACCACGCACGCAACCTAGGCTTCATCCTGGACTCCTCCCTCTCCATGACCAGACAAGTCAACGCCGTCTCCTTGTCGTGCTTCAACATCCTGCGCATGCTACGTAAGATCTTCCGGTGGATCCCCACCGAGACCAGGAAGACGGTCACCCAGGCCCTCGTCACCAGCCGACTGGACTACGGCAACTCCCTCTACGCCGGAACCACCGCCAAACTCCAGAAGAGACTCCAGCGGATCCAGAACGCCTCAGCACGACTCATCCTGGACATCCCCCGTCGCAGCCACATCTCCGGACACCTGAGAGACCTGCACTGGCTCCCGGTCAACAAGAGAATCACCTTCCGACTCCTCACCCACGCACACAAAGCCCTACACAACCAAGGCCCAGGATACCTCAACAGCCGCCTCAACTTCTACGCTCCCAAACGCAAGCTTCGATCGACCGGCCACGCCCTCGCCGCCGTCCCCCGCATCCGAAGAGCCACCACAGGGGGACGGTCCTTCTCCTACCTCGCCGCCAAGACATGGAACTCCCTCCCGTCCCACCTCCGCCTGACCCAGGACCACCTCGCCTTCAGGAAGCAACTCAAGACCTGGCTGTTCGAGCAGTAGAGAACCCCCCCCCCAGCGCCTTGAGACCCTCTGGGTGAGTAGTGCGCTATATAAATGCTGTGATTGATTGATTGATTGAGCCGGCCATCTTGAAAAGACTGCGAAGTGCTGACCGTGCAGCTTCTGAGGCGCCCTCGAAGCTGTGCATTGGGGTTTGAGAAGCCCCAGCCCCGAGCAGCTTGTGCACCGAAGATCTCCCCTCCACACTCATCGAGTGCTGCGTGGGGCCCTTTTGCATTTTCCTGCTCGACACGTTGGTCCGGTCGCTTGCCCGTTGGCTAGTGGCCCCAGAACCGACGAACCTTGAAATTTACACTGCTAGTCTGGTTGCCCCAGACTGGCCCTCGCTCCTCTGAAAAGGAGCCACCGCTCTGTCCTTGCTGGTCCGAGTAAGAAGCGATCTTCGAGTCCTGCGTGGGTTGCATTTGCCAAGGCCTGTTAACTCCGATCCGGAAGCCGACACCGCCGACAGCGAGAGCTTTCATGGGACAGCTCGTGGTCCACTCCTGGCCATCGTCGATGCCCCAGAGTCCACGTGGCAGCGAAGACAAGCTTCACGACAACCACCTGAATGCGCCCGACATCGCCTGGTTCCTTCCTGGTTCCATCCTGGTCACTGGCTAGTGACCCAGAATCTGTCCCTTCTGTTTTCAGGTACTCTACATCTTCGATCCACCCTTGGATTCAACCGGACTCTTCTCTCCTGGCCGCCTGCAGCATCTTCATCTCCAGGCTCCATAGGTCTCCACGACGAAACCCGACACACTTTGGCACCTATGCACCAGCTTCCTGTGGGTGAGGTAACAAACTAACACCAGTGCTCCTGTAGTGGTTTACACCTCTAGTGTCCTAGTTTAAAGTGGGGTAATTCTATTCCAGTCGGAAGACTTCCAAAACAGTAACTCTTTAACTTTTACGCACCATTGACTTTGCATTGGTGCATGCGTGTGCTTTAGGCACTGCACCCGTGTCCCGCGGGCCTCTCCCGTCTTCATCACTGCTAGTCCCGAGTAGTCCCAGCGATTCACAACGCCCTAGTCCTTACCATTGTTCGAGAGGTGGTACTTATACCACTATTTTAGTATATGGTTTGAGTGGCCACCGGGCCTATCCAAAATTGTGCAACGTTTGAATGTTTAACTGTGCTTTTGTTTAAACTCTAGTGCCTCTGAACTCATAAAGAGTACAGAGGATTATTCTAGTAATAAGGAGAGTGCTACCAGCGGCGGATTGCGGCGGAGGTGATCGTGAACGCCAAACAAATGCCAAACAAAAGCGCAGAAAAGCCCCAGAGGAAATCGGAAATTGCTTCAATACCTGAACACGAGAATCGGCGGTTCAGCGGTGGTGAGGCGGTGGTGATGAGCCGCGGAAAGAGCAAAGGGAGTGGACGAGGGACCTGGTGACCTGGTGAACTCGGGTGAACTCGGGCTGTTCCGGACGTTTTGGGAGACGCCGGTATTTCCACCACCCTTGAGCCCGCGCCTGTCCCGACTCCTACGATCTCCAGGGGCACACGAGCCTCCATGGCTCTTTTGTCTTTCTGTTTATGCCTCACCTGCCTCACCTCGCTTTCTCTGACGAGCCTGTGAGCAATCCAGCAGGCAAATAAGCAGACGGGAGCTCAGAGCCCACAGCCCAGAAGTGAGGTGCACGGAGCAGATCACAGAGAGGAGAGTGTGCTAAACCTGCCAACCTGCACCACCTGGACAGCGAGAGAGAGTACTAAGAAAGACGTGGACCCTGGGACACCGTGGACACTGTGGACACAGGTCACGCACCACGGAGTTGAGGCACTGTGGCACTGTGGTCCCCCCAATTATCTTTTGACTTAGATAGCCACTCCTCAGCTGAACCTTCCAACTGGCTTCCTCACAGCATCGCAGCATCGCAGCATCGCAGCACTGCTTGTTCCTTAAGTGTTACGCAACGCAGCGCAGCGCTTAAAGCATAAAAGCATAAAAAGCTCAAAAAACACAAGTGACGCTCTTTAAAGTGACGTTCTTTAAAAAGCCACGAAATTACAGCCGAGAAGAAGTGGCATTTGCACGTCAGGTGAGGGGTGCCGGGGGGTGTTTTCTACTGAAAGGACAGCGCAGCGTTGGGTTACGCCCTCCCCCCCCCCTTGGCTGACATCAGCTTCTTTAGCCATCATGAGATCAGGTAAAGAAAGAAGAAGTATTTCTACAGTAGTGAGCAATCGGAAGAAGAAAAACAAGCTACTTAATGCCTCCTCCGAAAGCCTAGAAAAACTATCAAGGCCAACAAAACCTGGCACAAACACAGAAGACAACTACTTAGTTACCCTTATGCATGAAGCTGAGGGTCCAGAGGGATCAGCTCTAGGTCAAACAGACCAACAAATTCATAACCATCAAAAATCAAAAAAACCTCTTGTACAACCTAAAATTTTCTCCAAGTTTGCCTTTGTAAAAGATGCTGGGGCCGTGTTAAACCATATGAGCCCCTCTCAGAAGGGCCTTCCCTCCCCTTTGCTTCCGGAAATAATCATCTTAACAAAACACGACGTTGCAGACTCGGCAAGAGCCCTAAAACCGGCTTCGGTATTGGCGAGCCATTTGGTCAACGAAAGTCCACCTAAACCTTACAGAAACTCAACGCCTAACTCAGTTACAGTAGCAAAGAGCCTTCAATGTTCTGAAACAGACGGAAATAATCCCAGGTGGCAAAATAAAAGCTTTGAAGTGAACAAGGACACAACCGTGATAAGAGAACATAAAGAAGATGAGCCAGCTGATGAGCCTGATGATCAAGACAAAGAGCATTCTCCCAAGGAGCACTTAGAATAGTCATCATCGCTAAACCATTCACTCCACGCCACCTCAGCAAAAAAATCACAGCGGGAGTCCCCTGATTTGGCTTTGGAGTTAAACAGTTCATACCAAACAAATCATCCTGGTCCGAATACAACCCAGTATGTGCCAGCAAGTCCCGTACACACCGCTGCATTGGAGTCAAACATCTCACCTCAAATGAGACTCTCGGATTCAACTATAACTCAGCACTCAGAGTTAGCATTAGCAAACAGCGCATTTCCCGTGATAATTGAAGAACGGGAGATAAAGGCGGAAACACCTGCCCATGGTAAAGGTGCCACATTCCCTCATGATACAGAAACCAAAACGGTTGATTCCCCAAAGACTCTAAACACAGAAGAGTGCGGGCTCTGGGCATCACTGTTAAACACCATGAACCTCACGACAAAAGCAATGGAATATCACTCGGATAAGATGGATATCCAATTAAATCTGCTAACCCGACTAACGACCCACGTCATCAACATCGACACCAAGCTACTTGATCTGAACGAGATGATTAAAAAAGTTCAATCAAAAACTACAATTAACCCACCAAGCTGTACTTGTTACTCAATCATTGATACATTATCATCTTTACCAGATGTAATGAGTGAGCTCTTAACTGATATAAAATCCATAAATGACTCCCACAGAGCAGCATGGGCAGCAGCAAGCAAGGAAAGAATAAACCCAGATTGTGAGACAACAGAGAAAATCCAATCGGCGGTTATTCCCATTGCTACAATGGTCCTGAACAACTCAATTAATCACCCTAAGGAACTGAATGTACAGATCCCACAACAAACGGGAGGGGCACATAAGCTCCGGCACGACGAAAACCAGCAGAGATCAACCAGAGAGGCGTCCGCCATCGGAGAAAGCAGGGAACACACATGCAACAAACAACTGTCTGCTAAACAAAGAAGGAAAATGAAGAGAAAAGGGTGAAACAAGATGGGCTCTATAAGTACATACTTCCCACAAGCAAACAAACTACTGCAGGAACAAGACACAGAACAAAGAGGCACTAAGGACGATCTAAGCAAAAGGGCAAGGCAAAGCCCTCCAATATCCCCTACCCTTATAAGCCCAGAGGAAATGTCTGCCAAGAATATAGCAACAGACGCTGATCTTATAAGGGGCTCAGCTGAAGAAGCTCGTGTACAAGTTGACTTAGGGGCGACAAGCAAGTATTCAAAAAACCCCTTCTACATCGAGTCAATGAGGTTACAAAATGCGGACAACCTGGTGGTACAATCAACAGGAGGAACTAATCCTTGGAATTCCGCCATCTGTATCTCCACACCAGCAATGAAACACGAACATCACACAACTGCCGACAAGGTACCCTGCATTCAGAGAGAGCAAAACCCAGGTTCAACCCATAGTACAGCCCTAGAATTAACATTGGGGCAAAGGCAGGACAACAACAAGCACGAACCCCGTGACCCCACTGCCATCTTGGGCCAGCTGACGCAACCCCGTGATCCTACTGCCAACTTGGGCCAGCTGACGCAAAGTGAGCAAGCCCCCTCAGTCTACAGCAATTGCATGAATACAGCACGGGTGTCAACAGCCAACTCGGGCCTGCCGAACCAAAGAGAGCCATACTCCCAAGAAAGCTCTCATGAATACAGTAACTGCAAAAGCATAGAATGGGCATTAAATCCCGAACAGAGGCAGGAGGACACCAACCACGAAGAGCCCAAAATAATACTCTTCATTCCTGACTACAGATCCAAAGGGCGCGAAGATATTTTAAATCGAAGAAATATCTTACGAGTGTTGAACTTTATTACATCTTTAGCTACGCTAACTACTCAAGACTTGGAGGCTGTCGAATTCATCACTCTCAAACATCTTTCTGAGCAGGAAATAACAAAAACAACCTGGAACTCTGGAGAATTAGTGAAAAAAATCTTAAGAGAGGAAAAGCAATTAAAGGCATGGGGGATTCGAATCAAACCATTCTACAACCCAGGCTACCCAGCTCCACTACTCCGCAATCTACAAGAAAATGCCAACTTGAATTTGAGCAAACACCGTCCAGATATTCCCACAAAATCAATATTGAGAGGAGCACGAGGATGCTCAGTCGAACGAAAGGTAGATGCACCCCCTATGCAAATAACCAACGGTCTTCCGACCCAAAAACAAAAATGGGACTGGATTGCAAAAACAATTAACTTCAGACAGTGCAGCCAATGACAATCTGAAGAACGAATTGGTACCCCCTCAAATACAAATCGGTCGCTTAAATTGTGTTCTTGGAACATAAACGGTCTAAGAGCAAAAATCACCAACAAGGATCTATTGCTATATTTTCAGCAGTATGACTTAATACTGTTACAAGAAACCTGGTCAGCAGAACCGCTCCATCTTCAGGGATTCGAAACATACCACCTCCCAGCAAGGAGAACCTCAAAATTTGGCCATGAGAAAGGTGGTTTAACGATCTACACCGCGATACAAACAATTAACCACGTAAAAGAACTTCTAAACAAAAATATTTCGGGAACTGAAAACGGGATCCCTGCAGTTCAGCTGGAAATCTCAATACCGGGTTCCAATAGGCAAGAAGTTATCCTGGTTAACACCTATCTGCACCCAAAGGGAAAACAAAAGGGGGGCCACTGCCCTGGTGACAGAACTGAACAAACTAATAACGGTAGTGGATAATCCGAACCTTATTGTCTCAGGAGACTTTAATATGTTCCTTTCAAAATCATCAGGGAAGAACTATCCAATGGAAGATTATTTGCATGTCAGGGGGATTCTACCTTTGGAAGTGTGCCCCTGGGGCAAACAAACTAATCTATCAAAAAGCTTAACAGAAGATCTAACCAATTTGGGTCTGATTGCGGCAAATGGGCGAACACCGGGGGACCGTCCCCAAGCAGCAACCTTCCACAACTCGGTTACATCATCGGCGATCGACTACACCTTCTTGTCTTTTTCACTGTTCGCATTAGTACAAGATTTTAAAATCGGAATATCTGACTGCAGTGACCATCTCCCGCAAGAACTGTCACTGAGGGCACAAGGGACAGCGCTAACACTTTTAGCAAATGGCCCAAAGCTGACGACCTCAGCAAAACACAACAGAATTAAGTGCAATACTAGCGACCCAGTACGATTAATGCAAGAAGCAAAGATGTGCTGGGAAAGTGCTGCTGAGCTGAACGATAGCAAAATACTCGCCTGGGAGTCCTTCTTGAAATCCTTTGGCCTAAAGAACACTAAGCAGAACGTCGCTAAAGAAAATAGGGTACGGACAAGCCAAAACAAAACATCATCTAGCCCGTCAAGCGACCCAAAAAATTACTCTCAATCCTCTCTAACGCCTAATCTAAGGGCAGTAAAAACAGCCATCAACAGAACACTTCGCGAGCTGCGGAAAGCCGGGAGCGACAATGACTTAGCATCTAAACTGAGATCACTAAAGTGTAAAAAGAATAAAATCCTGTGGCGAATCAAACGAGAAGCCGCGGAAAAAACACGGGCAAAACTACTCTACGACTCAAAAAAAAATAACAGTGCAAGATTTTGGAAAACTGTTAATAAAATAGATAATCTGAATGCCCCTGGAGTGAACTCCCACATCACAGAGGCATCCTGGGTAAACTATCTGTTCCAACACTTTAATGATGAAGTACCAAGCATGGGCCACCGAAACCCAGAACTCTGTAATCCGATCTCAATGGCCCTTAAGCCCCTAGCTGCTGACACCGACTTCCCAAGTTCGATTGACCAATTGAAGGGACGAATTGCGAAAGGACGGAAAGAGGGAGCCCCAGGCCCAAACGGAATCCCTCCCATTGTCTACAAACAAGATCCAACCTATTGGGCGGAACAATTTCTCCCGCTCTTTGTAGAAATCTGGAAGGTTGAACAAATTCCGTCCTATTGGAGGGGTTCAATAATAGCACCAATCTATAAAAAAGGCAACAAGAATGAGGCTGAGAACTACAGACTGATAGCACTTATAGACATAGATGCAAAATACTTCTCAGGGCTGCTCTTGGAAGAACTAACCTCCTGGGCGTCAACCAAAAAATTAATCCCCATCAACCAGACTGGTTTCCAAAAAAATCTAGGGACCTCGACAAACATCTTAGCCCTCTCCCTGCTGATAGATGCCGCCATCAAACACAAAAAAAACATTATATGCGTGCTACATCGACTTCTCATCGGCTTTTGATAGCATTGATAGAGGGAAATTGTGGTCAAAACTTTCAAAGTGGGAGGTGGACAACAAATTGCTCAACTTACTGATCTTACTACATTCAGATACTTGGATCCAAATAAAACTGGGGGCCGGCAATTGTTTATCAAGAGATTCCGACCACAAAAGGACTGAAACAGGGTTGCGTCCTCGCACCGACCCTGTTCAACCTTTTTGTGTCTGACCTTTCTAAAGATCTGGACAACTGCAACCATCACTCCCCAAAGCTAGGGGGGCTTACACTGTCGAACTTATTATATGCAGACGACCTGATACTAATCAGCCACACCCCAGTGGGCCTGCAACATCTTATTAATACAACAAGTACATTCTCGGATAAAAACGGCCTGACCATAAACATGGACAAATCGAAGGTGATGGTTTTCAATCAAAAATCAAAAAAGCAAACATTTCAATGGTCTCTGCACGACCTAAAAATGGAAACAGTTAAGGAATACAAATATCTGGGGATAACTTTTGACTCCAACGGCTCATTCCAGCGACATGTAACAACAATAAAAAACAGAGGGACTTCACTGGCCATCGCTTTAAAAAACATTAAGTACAAGGAAAACAGTGGTGACCTCTTTAGTACTCTCGTCCCTTGACTACTGTAATGGTCTCTTTGTAAATGCGCAGGCAAAGGTGGTAGCCAAATTGCAGCTCATTCAAAACGCTGCGGCAAGGCTGCTAGCACGCATCCCCAGATTCCAGTCGACCAAACAGGCAATAAGAAACTTGCATTGGTTAACTGTGAGGAATCGCATCAGATTCAAGACCTTGTGTCTCACGTATAAAGCCCTCAAAGGCCAAGGCCCAGCGTTTCTTAAACAGAAACTATGTTATTATCTCCCGAAAAGACCGCTCCGATCGGAACAGAGACTTCTTCTGGTGGTGCCTCGCGCCAGGACTGTTAAATGGGGCGATCGATGCTTCATAAACTCCGCAGCCAAACTCTGGAACACGCTTCCAATGGAGCTAAAATTGGCACCCTCACTGATCCAATTCAGAAAACTTGTGAAAACATGGTTATTTGACCAATAACTGTCCAATATCCCTCCTTATAAGGTAGATTGCTTGATTAACTGAGATTGCCAGCTTAAGTCGCAGCGCCGAGACACCCACGGGTATTTGTCGCGCTTTAGAAATGTTTAAAATAAATAAATAAATAAATAAGAATAAAATAGCGGGCCCAAGCTTAATCCCCTTGCTGGATATACTGCGCGCAAAATTACTACCATCAATAACATACGGCAGTGAATGCATGAGAGGGAGAGATGAGGTCACTCTAGACAATGTGGTCAGTAAAACACTCCGAATACTCTTCTCACTCCCCCCCCCTACACCTCCCCAGCACAGTTAAGGTTGGAGTTTGGTTTACAGAAGCAGCAAATAGCACGTAACGGTGCATATGCTAAATGCTGGCACAAAATAAAGAATGCTGAACCAGACTCCTAAAACGCCCACCTTTGGAAAGAGCAAGAGACAAACAAGGGATCCCCCGCAACAGTGTACCTTCAAGCAGCTATAAAATCCCTTGCACTGGAAGACCTGTGGCACTCGAGCTGTTCACACAAGTGCTTCAAGCGCCTTGTCAACAAGTCAGTAAAAATTCTTTCCATGGAAGAAGACAAAGCCGCCCTAACCAGGAGATCACATGGGTGGTTTGTGATCCAAGGTTACACTAGCGCCCTACCTCAGCCATACCTCAACATCAGCTTCTCAAGGAAGGTGAAGGAAGATTTCCTGCGGCTGAGGATGGGGGTAATTCCGTCAAAAGTGCATCTTCCCCCATGGAAACGCTTGGAACTGAATTCCAATTGCAGGCTTTGCGAATATCCAAAGGAGGACGTTCTGCACTTGTTATGTAGCTGCAAAGCTCTAGACAGTGCTCGAAGCGGCAAATTAACACAGCTCTGGAACCAAAAAGGTGTGCGAACTCGCAGGCAAGCCTTGCTGATCAGCTTCAAGGGAGAAGATATTCAATTAGCCTGCAGCCTAGTGCGCTTCATGAAAACAGTTAACACAATCCAAAACCCAGAGGACAGCGATTGAACTTGACTCAATAAGACTCGCTTCTGCATCTCAAGAAACTCTCCTTTGATTAACAAAGACTCAGTAAATCTCAAAATGCTTTTCTCTTTTACAAACACAATGTGTTGCATCAGTTTGCACGATTCTTTCGTCCATATCTTTTACCCTCTTTTACTGTTTTAACTTTTTTTGTAAAACTCTTTGATTATGTATCTACTCCAATGTTTTTAAGAGTCATTGCAAAGATTTTTATTAATCACGCAATAAAGTTTATTATTATTAGTAATAAATACATATTTTTTTTATAATATATAACTTGTGTGGTGTCCTTTAATTTGGTATTACAGGATTGCATATGGTAAAACAGCTGGCTTAACATGCCCTCTTGAGTTTAGCCTAAGACTGCTTAGTCCATGCTACCCCTAGGATAGCTTGTCTATAAGGTTGACTTTACAACCACCACCATAAGGGATTGTTTGGACTGATACAGGGTGCCCACAGAATTGTGGACATCATACATCAAGCCAACCTCTCACAGGGGGTCAGGCAGGGCTGTGTGCTCGCCCCGACCCTCTTTTCCCTCTTCCTTAATGGACTAATAGAAGATTTACTCCTTGCAAAAGACCTGGACTCCCCGAAAATATCATCACGCAAATTTCCCGCACTAATGTTTGCGGATGATACTCTGATACTCTGCTCCTCTCCAAGTCACCCATGGGGATGCAGCGAGTCCTGAGGGAATTCTCACAGTTCTGCAAAAGGAGAAACCTGCTAGTCAACATTAGTAAAACCAAATATATGGTTTTCAATGCTAAACCATCTACCTATCCCCACCCACTAATGGATGGTGTTCCCTTAGAGAGAGTTCACATCTTTGAATACCTAGGCATCACACTGAATGACAAAATGGCTTGGGGCCCCCAAATTAATAGGGCTAACTTGAAGCTCACGCAGGCAATAGGGGCTTTATGGAAGGTCCAGAAAGGTTGCGTTTCAAAAGCAATTAGCCCGCCATTGGAAATTTATACGGTTCAAGTTCGTCCCGCATCTATGAATGGCGCAGAACTTTGGGGTCATAGCAAACTAGCTAATTTGACTATCACTGAAAATAAGTTCCTTAGAGGTATTGTGGCTCTCCCAAGAAACACCCCATTGACACCCCTTAGGATGGACCTGGGTATCCTCCCGGTGGCGGACTTAATCTCGAGCCGTCCCCTGCTGTACTGGTGACGGCTATGGAGCACGGCTGAGTTGACCCCTACCGGCATGAACTCAAGGCTATATTAGTGTCAAATGAGGCCGTGAGCAGGATTCTTTGGTTGTCATTCGTAAAGGAATCCATCCGTGCCATGGGCAGGGAGGATCTCTGGGATTCCCCGGAAGAGTCATGCACAGCCACTACAAAAAAAAATCTTATCTAAAGAAATAAGGCAATTAAATTTGGATAGTTTAATAAAAGCAACCAGTAGTTCTACTTTGACGCATGGGTTCATGAATTTTAAAGCCCAATACCAATTTGAACAGGTTTTAGACACAGTAAACGATTTGTCCTCAAGGAGGTTATTCCTCCAATTTAGATATGGGACCCTACCACTATTTGCAACAACTAATAAGTGGATAGATGGGGCCTGCCATCTCTGCCCCGGATATCGGGTGACACAGGAAACAGAAATTCATGTTATTTTTTTTCTGTCGTGCCTATAAGCAGGCTAGGCACAAATGGACAATTCAATTATGCAGGAATTTGGGCATTAGGGATTACCAAGCTTTCTTTAGGATTCTTAAATCTGCCATTGACCCGGTGTATGTGGTTGCAACTTCGAAATTTCTGCAGGTAATGTGGCTGAAAAGAAGGCACTCTTTGGAAATTAATGTCTAGTCAGTTGTGATTGTATTATTAACTTGTGAATACCTGGAGCGTTTTTAAACAGCTTTTTAATTATTCTAACAATGTTCTGAACCTTTTTATTCTAATTTATTAAAAAAAATGTTTTAAAACATTCGTAGCAAGCTCAAAACTGTCTTGCCATTTGGAAACCACTGGTATTCTGTGTCCCATTTCTCGGCTTATGTTGTTACTGGCGGTCAGCCTCTAGTTTTATCAAAATCTTTACTTGTTTTTTCTTTATTAACCTCTGTGCTTTTATGACCGCAATGGTCGCAATAAAGTATTGAAAATGAAAAATAAATGCAGATAGAAAACAAATCGTTTTCTGTCTGTATTTATCTGTAAAAAGCCGTAAAAACGGAAAACAGGGAGCCTTATTTATAATGTCTATTGTATGCCAATGAACAGGGACGTAGAAACACCTACTTTGGCTATCCTGCAACACTCTGTTTCCTCAATTGATCCTAAGCCCCAGGTAGTCCTAGGAAGAGGCCTTAACATAAACTTTGAACCAGTGTATGGGTATGACATGTTCTTCGATGAGGAAGTCGAGAGCTGGGGCATACCTTCCTTAATACCAAGAAATGTGTTATGTGCACTGTGGTGTAGTGTAGTTCCTAGTTTCCCACTAGGCCCTGCACATTGGAATAACATAAACAGTAGTATCGACGTGGAACTGCGGATATTCCAGGCCTCCACTGACTATGCTAAACTTAATTGGGTTGTGTTACCAACTAGCTCAGAGGTCACTGGAAACTTTCTTCTCTGCATAGGAAGTGATCAGCTTCCTTGGCACAGACAAGAAGGGATTCAGCTTTCCAACAACCGTGCAACATGACAACTTTGCTCCTCAGATCAAGAGTCGATCTCTAGGGTCGTGTGAAACAATAGACACAGATTTCACTCAGTCAGTCTAGTGCAGTTTACTTTCACGGTATGTAGAGAATAGAGAGACGGGCGTGTATCAATAAAGGGTTAACATTTATTGAACAGTCTTTCTTCTCGTACAAGAGAAATGTATTGCCACAATTGCAATAACTGTTATTATAAAAAGTACGTACAGTAAGATAAGTATTGCGAAATAGAACTGTAAAAGCATTGATATGGTTTCTTAGCCATACAATGGTTTAAAAGTAATAAAACATATATACAGTCATATATACATTAGGCTAACATACTCAACTGGTGCTTCTAACTAAGCCTACCCCAGTGTGCCTGACCTAAGCCTAACACGTGAGAAGGGGAGTAAGTAAGTAGCTTAAGTTAAGTTGGTTTTGCCAAGGTTTGTTTCAAGAATTCTCGTCTAAGGGTTTAGTCAACACCATACCTCTGAATAGAATGATGGAGGATTGGTATCTCCTTCAGGGGTCTCTCTCGATATCCCAGTCACCCGCGAGGGTAAACCGGAAGCGCCGGGACTGGATTTCTCTGCACGAGAAAGGCAGCGGCTTCTCTCTTCAGCGCGTCGAGGAAGGAGGGGTGACAGCGTCCGCGGGCAGCTGGGCTGGATGTCTTCGCAGAGGACGGCTGCACGGCTCCTCAAGCGTACTGAACCATAGTTCGCGCTGTAGCGGCGATAATGGTAATCAGCAGCTTCACCACCACAGGATAGCAGGCTGCAGCGACAGAGTGCTAGTTTTTACCAACACGGGGTCATGCAGGCAGCTGGCATCAGCAACAGGTTCGCTCATTGCTTAAGGCAACGTTGGTAATATTTATACCTGACAGGTGCCGGGTTTGACGCAAGTTTGCTGGACATAAGACGTCAATTAAAGATGTCACTAGGAAGTGACAGTTATCAGTTGCTCATTAGAGTTCCATTACTAATCAAAACATAGCAAGCGGGGATTTCCAGGTTTGCTAAGTTTTTATCTTGTTGAAGAACTCGGAGTGTTATCTAGGAATATCAGATAGTGACTGCTGCTCTGTCATTGCACTAATTGGTCGCAAAGGAAGTAGCAGAGGGTCATGCTGGAATGTGGCTCTGTTCGTGTGAGGCCAGAGATGACTTTTCAGAAAATCGTACTTGAACGGTTATGCCAATATAGGGAATAAAGGGCTTTATAGCCGAATAGGGGCATAAGGTCACAGTATCAATCAGGAACCTAGATAAGCACGCAACACCCACTCCACGTTTTCATGTCCATCAAAATTACTAAAACTAAGCAATAAGATGCATGTGTAACATTGCCCACCCCAAAATACATAAATGCATTCGAAATAGGCGTACTTGTAATACATGGAATTTAGGTACTGTACGTTTTTTAAAGCATAGTAATCATTCAAAAAATTATTGCATATGAAATCAATGAACGATTATGCAAAAGGAATTACACATGAAGTATCTCTGACAGAAGAAAGGCGAGATAAATCATCACATAAAAATGCATTGTAATAACACGTGTGCTAGAGGCTGGTGTTATGTTGTTATGTCTCTAGATGTGTTTAGAAATAGAAGTGTGAAGCTTCTGTTCTCTAAGAATAGTTTTTACGTTAAGCAAAGAATTGTTCGTGCCAAAAAAGGTCAATATTAGAAAAAATTGTCCAATTCAAAGAAAATAGATTTCCAAAGCTCCTGGCAGTTTTTTGTTGATCAAAACTGAAGGCCGAATTCAGAGTTCATGGGAACGCTGTGTGTCGGAAAGCTTTTCAAAAGTTATTGTTTCTCTATGGGTGAGAACATCGTATCAGACAGGCTCGCAAAGAATTGGTCTACAAAATCAGGTGATAGTTCAACCAAATTAGATAGCGCTGTAACTTGGCAGGTGTGAGAATGATTGCTGTCATCGAAGGCAGGACCAGCAATGCTCACAGAACGTTGTACCTGGATGATGTTGCTTTTGTCACTCGCTCCACTGTTACCACTTGGCTGTAGTACAGGAGTCTCCACGAATGCCGTCATCAGGATTGGTAGCCGCTGGGGACAACACAATGCGTGAGCCGTTATTGGACTGAGCAAAGTATCGACGTCCATTGGTACTGCTGATGGAAGTGAAAGACAGATGTCCAACACGTATTCATCGCCGCAAAGCATACACCGTAGCACAGGTAAAATGCAATTTTGCCATATCGGTCTGAATGAAAGGAACCAGGTCATGTTTAGATCTCTTAGCCTGGCCAATCCGAGGACGTTAGTTATCCTGTCCCTGTAGCGCATTGCTAGGATTGTCTCTTCCATTCCCATGGGAGCTATGTCTGAGCCGAGGCTTGCCATAACGTAGCAGGATGGTCAAAAATAGAATCCCTGCGATGAGTTCCAAAAATAGTGGTATGCCGCCAAAGATGGAGTGCACAAAATTAGGAAAGATTCCCAAAATTGCCTGGAAGGGTGTCAGCAGTCCCGTAAAGACTGTCTTAAATATGCCTGGGATGCTTGTTGCACTAGACATGTTAAGGAGTTGGCTGAACATTTCTACGAAATGCACGGGGCAATTTGTTGATAAAAGGTCATGGACTTCAGTAGCCGTCCTTGCGACTAGAAGATCATACGTCTCTTTAGATGACGTTATAGGCACTGTTGTCTGTAAAAGTACAGATTTCATTTTGCTTAATGTATCAATTCGTATAGAATAGAGATTCAGACGAGGCCAGATGGGAGTCACTATGTCTGGAGGCCCGCTCGGAAACAATGCTTGCATACAACATTTGACCATGGACGTTACTTGTATTAGATAACTTTTCCCTGGCGTCAGGCCACAACATCTGTGATCCGTTCTAAGAATGTAACTCCCGTTTGCGAGTTGCATAAAGAAGGGCTCTATCTGAGTTGCAGGTGTGACTAGCTGGTGGCATGAGAGGTTGTTTGAATTTCCATCACATGCTCCGTGTAAATTAATACCCTGACACAAAAGTATACCGCTTAGTGAGTGTTTACAGTTGTCACCACTAAGAAATACATTTTTGTCGCTGTCACTATAGCAAGAATGAGTGTATGGTAATTTCCATTCGGATTTAACATATCCCTTACCCAATTGTTCATATTGGCCAGCAGGTATGTACTCAAGGCATTTATGAAATCGGAAAGTTGTTATCGGAATTGTGATAATTCCGTGTATTATCCATTCAATGACAGGGCTCTCTGACATTGTCAATGGTAATCTCTCGAGTTTCTCGATGCTCAAGATTGTATAGTCTGCTCCTTTCTGTGCCAAACTGATCTGTTTATCAGTAAGGTTAAAGATGGAAAATAATGACGTTGTGTTGATTAAACGCCAAGGCACATAGCCTGAACGAAGATTTTGCAGCGTCCAGCCTAATTCTATAATAGAACGTAATTGAGACTGGCCATGTTGCAACATTAGCAAATCTCTGTCTATCACATCAAAGGCAGAGGATACAATATTGTCCAAAGAATATATTCTGGAAGACAGAGTCATTAACCCATTGTCTACCACAGAAAGTGATTTCTCCAAATTAATACGATCAATTTCTCGTATTTTTTCAGCAGTTTCAATTTGCTTTACTTTCCAAGCCTCGTTGTAAGCAGCATAGATACTGGTCGCTATGAAACGCTTTTGACGCTGTTTGCGTGGTCCAAGAATGAAATCGCGCAAATCAGCACCATCTTTTAATAAAGACAAGTGTTGCTTAATTTCAGCCAGTGTGGACGTAGTTAGCCATTCTAGGCAGAGTTTCCCTACACTGTATGTTGTTATAATCCCTGGATGTTGTCTCTGGGAATATCTAGGGTCTAATCTGGTCATTTTTAAACCCTGTGTTTTATTCAGGAACCTATCTTGACAGCTATTTGTGTCTGTAGGCCAGATTAACCACTTTTTCCAATCAGGATGTGTTCTGTTGAAATGTAAAATTTGTGACACGTCTAACTCAATATCAGCTGTTGCATTTTCTGGTATTGGCTTTGGAAAAGACAGTGTTTTAAGGTCTTTGTTCTTAGCTAGGCCAAGACAAGATGTTTGGTGTACTGTGTCATTTAAAAATAACATTTGTTCAGGTATCATGCAGGTTCTAAACAGTGCTTCTATGCCTTGCACCTGCCAATCTTTTGTACCCCAAATTGTTTTCGTTTCAATATTATTTTTCCAATAATCAAAACCAAATGTCATCATTTTGTCATAAAATGCTTCTGAATATATCAATTTAGAATTTGTCAGCATTGTTTTCATTCCTGTTTTATCTAACAGTTTGTAATAAAACGTTTCTGCATTACTGGTGTTAAACCCTGAGAAGTATTTGAATTTCTCAAAAAATGCTTTAGAACTGCTTTTAGGTGGTGTAGCACAATGTTCCCATTGATTATACATAAAAACATTTCTAGGCTGTGCAGATTTATGCAAGTAATGATCCCCATAATGGGTGTAACAGAATAACTGCTCATAACTAGATGAACCTTGTAAATAATCATGATCTGTGAATCTAGCTGACATTACTAAATCAGACATCATGTCATTAATACTGTTAAAGTCCCAATCATCAGAGAATGTATTTGGTGTCACAAAGTCACTTAAGGAAACCTTTAGTTGATGAGGATACTTCAGGATTTCGACCGGACCATAGATCTCATAGTCTGTTTTCTCCCATACTACCCCACCAGGTATTGGAATTGCTGTGACATTTACTGTTGACAGTTCTCTTTTCTTCACGTGGGATGATCTGTGTGGTTTCAGGACTAGGTTGATGTTCTGACTTGCTGTGTCCATTGTAATATATTTTCCTTCAATGAATTTTCCCAAACACAGTACCATGATGAGCCAAAGCAGGAGGAAAAATACACCTAGACCAAACCAGAACTCTAGCCAAGGGGAAATTAGGTAGATTTCCTTCAGTTGATGAAAGAGTTCCGTTGCTTTTTCTTAAAAAGATTTTTTTGTTTCTGGCATCACTTCGGGGTCGTTTAAATCTTCAGAGAAGTTGTCGAAGTTGATGCAATAACCAGAGGCAGTTCTGTCAATTGATGGGATTGTTCTTTCAATCTGTCTCTCGGTAGCACTTTCTGATGCCACATTAGTGTAGACTGGTGTTGTTTCTTGACGAACTGTTTCAATCTGTGTTTCAAGAGGCACGAGTTCCATGGCATTATTGCATAGTCCTTCATTGTGCACTGCAGGCTGATCGAATGTGATTAGTCTTTCAGTTTGAACCTCTTGGATTGTTGCAAGTTTGGGTATTCTGTTGTTTCTTGGGAGTCCACTGGGCCTACTGTTGATTATAGGCCACATGCTTGTGGTTTTACCAGATGGATAGACACGACTCTGTTCTCCTTTTTACCAGCAAGGGGCGGTAGCACAACTGATCTTGTTCCGGTGACTGCTAAGACAGGTACTGCTTTTCTGTAAGAAGGCCCAAATTCCTTCTTAACTGCGATCTTTTCTCTGACTAGATCCCCAATCTTTGGAATCCAGACAGGCCTTGCTGGGGCTGTTGCGGGTGGTGCCTCGTCAGTGGTATTTGGCTGTTGCTTTAACTTTATGTTGCTTAATGATTTTCTTGTTTCATTCAGTTCCTGTAAAACAGCCAAACGGTCTTTTACTTCAAACTGCTTTGTTTCTGCTTGTACCACTGACATCTGACTATCGAGGTCCTGAACGTTCATTCTAATTCCGAACAATAGTTCGTATGGGCTGAAACCTTTTAGAGAATTTCTTGGCATGTTGTTAAGACTAGTCTGGACACTTATTAAATGTTTGACCCACCCAGCGCCTGAACCTAATACCTTTGCTGTTATAGATTGCTTTATGTCCCGGTTTTTTCTTTCTATCACACTTGTGCGACGGACAAGAATACCACAACCCAATTCCCATGCTAGCCATGGCCCCCCATAAGCTCGAGAGCTGAAAGCAGGACCCTGGTCAGAATGGAACGTGGTAATTGCGTATATGCCGATATGGACTCGCAAATCTTTTATAACCTTTCTAGCGTCAGCCGAGCGCTGGGGGCCTCATTTTTTAAGTGCTTTTCGTCTTAACTATTAATAGGACGCAGGGTTGGGTGTAGGTAGCGTTACGCTCTTTCTGATTGGTAGCCGGTAGCAAGGTTCCTTACTGCGATCCCTATTACAGTTTTCACAGTTGTTTGCATATATTTGGTGTTCTACACTCATTCCCGGCCACCAGAATACTGATTGTAATTCAGTCAGTGATTCCTTGATCTCTCTGTGCCTTAGACCCAAACCCATGTGTGCGTCTGCTATTAAAAATATTCTCCTGTTCATGTTTGGAATTACTCTATCCCCCACTCCAGGGATTCGAGCAAAAGGAACGGAGTTTGCATCGATTATGTATGCATAATTGAGTGGATAGTTTACGGGTAGTGCTGCGCAGTCGCCTTTTACGGTCGTTTTTACTGCCAGCATGGTTTCCCCGTCTATGTACTTATCTGTACGCTTTTTTGTGGCTACGGAAGCCGGGTTAGTTGCTTCCGCTGTGGCTGTATTAGCCAATGAATTCCCTGCAACGTGAACGCCATCACGTTGAAGACTCTGTGCGTGAATCACGTGAGTCTTTTGTAGTTCTTTGTGTAAAAGAGCTACCTCGTTCCAGAGCAATTTATGCTTTATTGTGGCACCTGTGTCATCTTTGTAGTCGTTTTCGATCCAACTCTGCAGTTTATTGTTGTAAGAGTTGACGCAAAAATGAGAATCGCACACTATAAGTGTCGGGAATTCACGTTCTGCATTTTCGAGCGCCATCTTTAAAGATCTGATTTCAGTTCTTTGAACCGAACAGTTTCTTACAGATTCAGTTTTTGTTACTTTCGGTCTGAATTTACCGCACAGCCAACGACCTTTAATGATCGCACATGCTGCATTGTAGGATTTACTCTCTACATTAAAATGCTGTACAAAGCTATCTGTATAGATTATACAGGCGTATTGTGGGAGAGGCAGGATTTCGATTGGCAGAGGATATTCTTCTTCATATTCTAAATCATTCAGTTCTTTGTATTGCGGGGCGAAATAGTATTTCATGTCTTCCGCTCCAAGAGAATCTATGCACTGTATCCATTTCGGGTCCAGTGACACTGTAGGCAGGTTTACTGGGCTGAATAGCGCCTCGAAGGCGGATTCCGCTGTAAGGATATTAATCCGTTTGCCGTGTGCTAGTTCTCGTTCATTTGCTAATGCGATTTGCACTGCGTTCACAGTTCTTTCTGTGCGACTGAATGCTTTTTCTGCTTGTGTGTACAAGTGAGATTTAATTGAAATTGGTACCTTTTCTCCCTCATTAGAGGTTAGGTACGTGAATCCGCATCTTCCTGGGATGACTCGGATTACAAGATCGATCGTGTTGTCACGTGTATCTAATTTTGTTTTTGCTAACATGTCTGTTTGCAGTGATCTCAAAATTTCTGTGTGTTTTTGAGTCCAATTGATTTGTTTTAAATCAGGTTTTATTAGTTCGTAGAGAGGTTTAACCCTCTCTGCGTAATTTAGGATGTAAGTTCTTCCGAAATTCAGAAAACCTAGTATGGATTGTAAATTCTTCAGCGTTTTTGGAGCTTGGAGTACAGCGCACTTCTCTAAGAAGTTGTCCGCTAGGCTTTTCCCTTCACTTGATAATTCGTACCCTAAGAACAGTACTGTCAGATGGGCAATTCGGGACTTTTTAAAGTTGAATTTGTAACCCTCTGCTGCGAACCCAAGTATAATGGTGTTCACTCTTTTCAAGTGAGTATCCAAGTCGTCGTCTGTGAGATAAATATCATCTACGTAAGACAATGCTTCATCATCATAGATTTGTAGTAACTCTGTTACCCTAGCTGAGAATAGTCCTGGGCTGTTCTTGAACCCCTGTGGGAGTCGACAGAATTTTTTCTGTGACCCAAATGCGGAGAAAGCGGTCAAGTATCTGCTTTCTGGTGCAATGTTTTGACAAAAGAAACCATTAGAAATGTCTAATGTCGTTTTGTATTTTTTCCTAACTATGTTATTCATTAGGGCTGCACTATGCGAGTTTTGTACTGCAAAAGTTTTGCAACATGTATTAAGGTGTCTGTAGTCCAAAACTAGACGATATGAATTGTCTGGCTTGGAGACAGGAAACAAAGGATTGTTCATTTGAGAGGTGCATGTTTCAATCACCCCCTGGTATTCAAGTTGATCTAAGATCTCCCTGACTTGTTTTTTAGCTTCTTGCTTTATGGGATACTGCCGTTGGGCAGTTGGTTCACTTTTTAATTGGATTTTGTGAGGCGGTGAGTCCTCATCCCATCCTACATGATTTTTATACAATGCAGGTGCCTGGGCTACTGCCCATTTCCTTGCATATGTGTATTTTTTGTGAATCGGTATGTGATTCGAGAAGGCAGGCATAATCACTTCTTCGCCACGAGGGCACTCCCTGACAAACTCTGGGGGCCAATCTTTTTCAGCTAACAGAATATCATAGCCTTTTGAGAGCTTATCCCAAAATAGACCCCTAATTTTCCTAGTCTTATCACCCTCTATACGCAATGTTATTTCGTATATTTTATGGGGCTCGCTAAGTCTGGCGTCGGCAGTTTCAACCTGAATGAATTCATTCGTGTCCACTGTCTCCAGATGACTCATCAAGATCTTGCGCGCTATACTGATTTCTGCTGCACTGTCCAACATTGTCAATGCCCACTCCCCGTTTTTCAACTGTGTCCTCAGTATTCTCGGCATGGTTGATTACTCTAATACTGGCTACCTTCTTTTTCTGAAATTGAGATTTCTTATTTTGAGCAGGTTCCTTGTCTTTGGACTTGGTGTGCTCTCCTGGGTCTGACCGTCCTCTTCTTTCCGAATTCTGTGGAAAAGATCGAGAGGGACGTGTATCAATACTTTGATATCTATCAGGTTTTTTTAGATTATCCCTATTTCTAAGGTTATATCTTTTCTCAGAGGGCTCCCGCTGGGGAGACTGGCGTTCTCGAGTCGGAGTTCTTTCCCTCCGTCGAGGAGACCTTCCTCTGGACTGGAAAACTTTTTCCTTGGGAGTGGATTGTTTATTTCCATCCCAGCTCTTTTTAGGAGTGTTTGAATTATTTTTAATAAACAATTTTTCAGGATTTTCGAGCAGTTGGGGTTTTACCGGTTTCCCACCCAAGCTGTCTCTACCTAATTCTTCATAGCATTTTTCTATGATTTTTGCAAGCTCAACAGGATCTTTTATATCTGTTTCCCTCAACTTCTGGCGGATCGCCACAGATGCTGCTTCTCCTTTTATGTTGGCTAATAATATAGCCGTGACCTGCTTGAAATCTTTCAGTAATTTCATACCTAGATTTAAAGCGGGTTCTGGACCGAATTCATTTTGAATCTGTTTTAGCACTTCTGGTATTACCGCCATAGACGGAACACCGTGTGTTTTTGTGTAAATGGAAGCAAAGACTGTACCCCAAGTGTCGCAGTCCTCCACGTGTGGTGCGATTCCCATAGGAAGGCAGATGGTCAAGATTCTGTGTTTCTCAATAGGGGTAGTATCAGGAAATACTGCCTCTATTTGAGTGATTTTCTGGGCTAACCAGAAAGGAATTTGTTCCCGTTCTACGGGTGTTTTACCAAGACATGACTGTATGTTCTGTGGTGTAATTTTATTTGTGTTCCCCTGATGAGGGGTCAGCTGTGGTGTATTAACAGCTGGCTGGACTGTTGCAGTCCGTATTACATATTGGACTAATTGCCTATGTATTTTTATTAATGTGTTTAGCTGTGCTAACAGCTCTTCTCTAGACATTTTTGCAATGTCAGGATGTGGTGTGTAGCTGGCTAGAACCGGCCACGTGGCTCCTGGTCTACCTAGTGGACCGAGCCTAGTTATGTGATTATTGTGTTTTAGGGCGCCATTAAACCAGAGCAGGTGCTCTTGAAATTTAAGTGGAATTTCAACCTCCTCGAAAGGGGCGTACTCATCCGGAGGTTCCTCTATTTTGTAATAGTGAAACTCTTGTGTTATAGCGTTTACCGCTGGAAAGTTTATCCATGAATAGAATACCTCTGTCTGCCGATACTCGTGAGCCTCTATCACGAAAATTACTGTACCACCTTGAGGTGGCAGTCCGTTTTCTATAAGTTTTAAAGTTATAGATCTTCTTAACTGGACCGGGATGATAATAGCACCCGGGTCTGTGTATTCGGGACCTTGCTGAGTCGCATCTACTGCGGCCCCAGGGGCTCCGTTTTCTGGCATTGTAAAAATGCGAAGTTTGCAGAGTAGGTCTCCAAGGAGACAAAGATTAGATGCACAATATTTTGGAACACTGTATCCTTCAACGTTGAATAAACCAGAGCTTTACATAGGAATCTCTTCCTACTAAGGTCGGGCGGATTTTAACCTTTCACCCACTCCAGACGTCTATTGGAGTATTTACGGGAGAAAGGGGTGTGAAATATGCACGACTGAGTTACTCTACAAGTCTTGCGTTAGTTTATCGCCTTACCAAACGTTAGGGCGCCATGTAGTGTAGTTCCTAGTTTCCCACTAGGCCCTGCGCATTGGAATAACATAAACAGTAGTATCGACGTGGAACTGCGGATATTCCAGGCCTCCACTGACTATGCTAAACTTAATTGGGTTGTGTTACCAACTAGCTCAGAGGTCACTGGAAACTTTCTTCTCTGCATAGGAAGTGATCAGCTTCCTTGGCACAGACAAGAAGGGATTCAGCTTTCCAACAACCGTGCAACATGACAACTTTGCTCCTCAGATCAAGAGTCGATCTCTAGGGTCGTGTGAAACAATAGACACAGATTTCACTCAGTCAGTCTAGTGCAGTTTACTTTCACGGTATGTAGAGAATAGAGAGACGGGCGTGTATCAATAAAGGGTTAACATTTATTGAACAGTCTTTCTTCTCGTACAAGAGAAATGTATTGCCACAATTGCAATAACTGTTATTATAAAAAGTACGTACAGTAAGATAAGTATTGCGAAATAGAACTGTAAAAGCATTGATATGGTTTCTTAGCCATACAATGGTTTAAAAGTAATAAAACATATATACAGTCATATATACATTAGGCTAACATACTCAACTGGTGCTTCTAACTAAGCCTACCCCAGTGTGCCTGACCTAAGCCTAACACGTGAGAAGGGGAGTAAGTAAGTAGCTTAAGTTAAGTTGGTTTTGCCAAGGTTTGTTTCAAGAATTCTCGTCTAAGGGTTTAGTCAACACCATACCTCTGAATAGAATGATGGAGGATTGGTATCTCCTTCAGGGGTCTCTCTCGATATCCCAGTCACCCGCGAGGGTAAACCGGAAGCGCCGGGACTGGATTTCTCTGCACGAGAAAGGCAGCGGCTTCTCTCTTCAGCGCGTCGAGGAAGGAGGGGTGACAGCGTCCGCGGGCAGCTGGGCTGGATGTCTTCGCAGAGGACGGCTGCACGGCTCCTCAAGCGTACTGAACCATAGTTCGCGCTGTAGCGGCGATAATGGTAATCAGCAGCTTCACCACCACAGGATAGCAGGCTGCAGCGACAGAGTGCTAGTTTTTACCAACACGGGGTCATGCAGGCAGCTGGCATCAGCAACAGGTTCGCTCATTGCTTAAGGCAACGTTGGTAATATTTATACCTGACAGGTGCCGGGTTTGACGCAAGTTTGCTGGACATAAGACGTCAATTAAAGATGTCACTAGGAAGTGACAGTTATCAGTTGCTCATTAGAGTTCCATTACTAATCAAAACATAGCAAGCGGGGATTTCCAGGTTTGCTAAGTTTTTATCTTGTTGAAGAACTCGGAGTGTTATCTAGGAATATCAGATAGTGACTGCTGCTCTGTCATTGCACTAATTGGTCGCAAAGGAAGTAGCAGAGGGTCATGCTGGAATGTGGCTCTGTTCGTGTGAGGCCAGAGATGACTTTTCAGAAAATCGTACTTGAACGGTTATGCCAATATAGGGAATAAAGGGCTTTATAGCCGAATAGGGGCATAAGGTCACAGTATCGATCAGGAACCTAGATAAGCACGCAACAGTGGCAGCAATGCAAATAGTCCAATTTACCGTAACAAATGGGCTGAGAGCATGTAAAGGAAGGTCTCCCTTCGACAAACAGGGAACCCTCACCATTAGGAAACGTCGATACCTAGCCAAACCAGGCTACATCCTAATTAAAGTTACAATGTTTGAAAGTTTGATAGACTTTCACATTGATGATAGAGACGAGAGGGACCACTACTCTCTTCATGGTAAACTCTTCTGCCATTTTCTCAAAAACTCCCCCCCCCCCCCCCCCCAGTCCCTAATTACTAGAATCCATAATTCCACGATATCCCTGAAAAACATCTTGACTAAACCTCTCCCAACAAAAACCCCAGTCAGGTTCCATTGTGAGGAAAGTAATCTGTGGTACACAAAAGGATGCATGACGAAAAAAAAGCATTGATAACGGTCTATAAAACAGAAACCTACTGGAGGTCCGAACGTATAAGAAAACAATCAAAATTGGGGAAGAGAGCCTGGGAGGATACATGCTGGGCTGATTTAGTACCAAAATGGGGGACGATGCACTTTTTTGGAACATAATTGCTAATGGGAGCAGGTTCTTGAACCCTCAGATAGATTGTCCTCTGAACCCTCACATATGGGTAGAACACTTCACCTGTCTGTATGAATCTCCACCTATTGACATACCACCTTATCTCTATGTCCCTCCACAGGACATCCCTCTTGAACCCCATTTGCCATTGAGGACACTAGAAGCGCAATATCCTTAATCAAACAGGGCAGAGCTCACGGTCAAGATAAAATCCCAGGTGATCTATACAGCCACGATCTGTCTATATGGGCCCCAGACTTAAACTGTTTGCCTAATGCTGTAATGGAGGGAATCCCTATACCCGACATATGGAAAGGAGCAGAAATTATTCCCTTCTTTAAAAAGGGATATTAGGGTCTTTCCACGAACTATAGGCCTATTAGCATCCTGGATACTGGCCAGAACGTGTATGTCAGGCAATTACTCGATAAGCTTAATGAGTGAATCCAGGGTAGGGAAATTATGATCCTATACCAAGCAGGGTTTAGACCGAAAGTCAATGCCATTGACCAAGTCTTAAGGCTGTTGCTTATCCTTTGAAAATACACCAAACTTAGAGAAGAACATATTTAGACTGCATTTGTTGATCTCAGAGCAGCCTTAGATTGTGTTCCTACAGGGCTGTTGTGGTCCTACTTAAAGGACATGGGAATACCCGAGACACTATTTGGGCAAATAGCAAATCTCCATCAGAACAACTATGCTCAAGTTCGCTGGGACCAGGGGCAATTATCTGACAAGATTTCAATCTGTAGTGGTGTGAGGCAAGGGTGTGTCCTAGCCCCCATCCTATTCTCCCTTTATGTCAACGATGTGGTAGGCGCACTATCAAAAGGGAATACAGATGCACCAAAACTAAATTGGGTTGTGGTTCCCACACTGCTCTTTGCAGACGATACCCTCCGAATATCCCAGACTCCCATTGGCCTCTGATTGCTCCTGGCCAACTGCAATGCCTATTGCTTATCTAAGGGCCTTGAAATAAATATTTCCAAATCAAAGTTTATGGCAGTTTGACCCCATAAGGTATTCAAGCAACCCTTAACCCTGGAAAATGAAACCTTGGAACGTATGCATAGATTTGAATATCTGGGAAAAATGTCTGATAGCAAGCTATCATGGATACCCCATATTGAAAAGCACAGGGGAGTGGTCCAGCACCAAGCTTCAGTGATTTATTGGAGATTTCTGGGGACAACCTCGAGGGCAGTCCTCCCCGCGATCTGTTTAAGTTAAAGGCGGATCCGCTGCTCTATATGGGGCCATGTGAAGTCAGATCTTCTTACAACTAGTGAAAACAAGTTTGTACGTTCGCTACTCCACCTCCCTATTAGCACTCCCCTAATCCCTGTGTTTTTAGATGTTGCTTTAAAAAGAGTGGGAGACCTAGCTAGACTCAGATCCTTATTATATTGGGTAAAACTATGGATGACCGAGGAGCTGATCCCATATCGGAAGGCAGTAAAGGAACTCTTGACTCTAGATATCCGTCTTACATGGTTTGAATATATCCGTTATTGGCTTGACAAGTTGGACCTCGGTCACTTCTGGGCAGACCCTGATTCGCTGGCAGACACATCCAAACTACAAGTGAAAGCCTGCTACTGGGAGTTCATCCAGGCAAACCTCCACAGCTCCTTTACTCATGGCAGGCTGACACAACAATTTTTCTCCATCAAGGATACTCCAAGCTATGAGGTCTTTCTCGACCTACCACTTAGCAATAGCAAAATCACTTTACTTAAAATTCCGCGATGACACACTTGAACTAGGATTGTTTATGGCCTCGCTGGTTGCAAGTGGGAGGATCGGTAGTACATCCACATGCACCTTATGTCCCAAGCTACAGAACGAAACATTACACTATGTAATGTTCTTCTGTCAAGCATATAAAAAACCAAGAGGGAAGTAGGTACGACCACTATGCAAATATCTTGGTGTACAAAGGTATCTGGAGGTGCTAAGAATTTTGAGGAACAACACGTCCACTTACATAGTTTTTGCAGTAAGCAGCTATCTATTCTCAGTCGCCATAATAAGGAAAGGGAATGGTCTTACATTTTAACTTGTTGGTGCTTTTAACTTAATTTTAACCTAGATAAAACTGCAATTTGCCATGAAAGCCCTTGCCTTGCGGGAACCCAGGAACTAAGACAAGCAGTGTATTGTTAAAACAACTGTGACATTATAATAAGCATTTCAGCCACGATATCTGACCCCTACTCTTTCCATGCACAAGATGTAGTTTGTTCTAAGCTGTACAGGTTTTTAGACTAGGAAGTTTTAACAAATGTTTTATGATGATTCTAATAACTGATTGATCTTATTGATAAAAATGTTTCACTTTTCAGCTTATGTAATTGCAATAATTGTATGGCCTTTATGTTTGTATGTTTTATGGAATAATCTTTGGAAATGAACAAATTGACAGGTATTAACATCAAAATTCTTCCTTAAGTGTTCAGTACTTATTCTTGCACTTAATCTCCTCTCTCATCCTCTGATGGGGAAAGTCATCTACTGTCACTACTTTACAGTGTTCCAAACTTTGGTCTTAAGTTCTTTGGCTTTTGAGCCCTGAAGACTTGAAGGCACTTCTGTTGATTTTGCGCAAGATTTGGAGACTACTTTCTGAACACAGCTCAAAGCATGTACCAAAGACCACACTGAAATTAAACATGGATATTCCAGAGTAATGAGCGCCCAAAGCAAATCAGCGCAAGTCTTGTGGCCAACGTGCCCCTCCGTACCCGAGATTTTACCCCATGTGATCCCTCAGAGTTTCTTATGTCTTGTTCAAATAGGGAGGCTACCCATCCTTCAAACTAATGGTACACTTACTTGTCTCTATCTTTTTCCTAGCACCAATCTTTATCCTAGTCAAGCTTCTGCTTGGGAGCCTCTAGATGCTGCTGTTTCTCCTTCAGCTAACTGCACTGAGAAGCAGTGTTTGGCAGGGCATGTCCCTGTTAATAGAGGGACCACACCCAGACTGACACACAATTCAAGATGGCCACCAGAGCGCCTATGAAATATAGAGCAGACCCTGACCAGATTTCCATTGCCTAGTCCAGACTGTCTATGGTGCACCATGGTTCCCACAAACACTTGCTCAGGCACACCACCAGCCTCCAATGTTACATCTCACTACAAGTACCTCTTACTAGAGGCCCCTACCATGTGGGGGTCGAAGCACTTGGGGCATCAGTGGATTCTAACATGATTAGAGATATTTTGTATCTTCTGTTCAAATTATAACTCACAATACACTGGCCTTTTTCAATTACTCTCCACTTACACTTCTCTTCTGCTAAGTGGAAAAGAATCTGAGTTGAAGTCTTTGTCCTAGTGCATAGTTGACTAAGGCAAGAGTCACAACGAGTATTGTGATACAAAACGTCTTTCAAGAAAAACAAATTACAAACATACAGGATTCTAACAGGTGATTACATGGTAAGTAACATTTTCCTTTTGCCCCAGAAATCCTGGAGTGAACATGCCATTGAACTCGTCCTAAACAGTCTTCCACACAGGATGCGTTCGTTTAATCTCCCAAACGCTGATTGGACCTTTAGCACAAGCTCTTTGTCAGAGCCATAAACTAGTGTGAGGTTTTTGGCTCTTTAATATCACACCAAGCCATCTTAGGCTAGACCAGTGGAATGGCACCAAGATGCGTCTTCCTCAAAGAAAGCATGTGTGGAAATGTTAGTACCCCCTAGTACTACCTTCCTCTTTAGGTGTATGCTGGTTTCTTACAGTTTCAATTGGGGAGGCAACCTACAAGGCATGACTGCAAACAGTAGTGGATCAGCAATTCTCCCGTGTAACCTGAGCTCTCTGGCATCCCCAGTATCTCCCTTATCAGTCTACCATCAATTTTAACTGCAAGACTGGTTCCTTGCATGATCGTCCATTCACAATTTCTACATGCTTCAGCCTCCTGCTCCCTCATTACCCATTCTGATGCATTCTTGTCTCTCCTTCATCCTTCCAAACCCATCAGCCTGATGATTAACGTTGACAACACGCAATGCATTATCGTTCCCCTGATTGACCTGCTTGCTCAGTGCCTCTTTCCTATGATTTCCTCTTTCTAGATACCTCCTTTATCTCTCCTGTCACCATCAGGCATGGACTGACTGACAGTGAATCAGATTTCCAAACAATCCGGTAGGTCTCACTGGTGGTAGGATTGAGTAGGAAAGATTTGCGTAGTTTATTCAGACATAACTAACTAACTGCACCATACAAATGAAACAATTTCATAGCAGACAGTGTGGCAGATACCACGGTTCGGCTTGTGATTTTATACTGGCCAGTAACAACCAGATGTCTTATAGCTGCTTCTCTATATTGTCCAACCCCATGAAAGCGTTTAACTCATTATTACTATTTTCTTTACTTACCTCCATACCTCAGGGGCATACAATCCAGATTGGGGTTCTACGTCGCTTCCCATTCTCCTCTGCCTTGCAGCGGATGAGTGTTGTGGTCCGTTGCGCTAGTGGCACCGGCACTGATGTCTACATGAAGGGAGCTCCTGAATTGGTGGCCAGCCTCTGCAGCAGTGAGACAGGTAATGCTTAGTGACTCATGGCGTTGCCAGAGGCAGTCAGGGGTATTCCTGTGTCCCAGCTACAATCCTTCTGGTTCACTCACTGCACCATCCCCATGGCTTTTGGTAAATTAAATCTCTGTATTCTACCGCAAAGAATGTTATTCTTTCTTCACAAGGTGTCCTTTAATGCCCTACCTGCTTTTACATTATCTCTGAAAAGTACAGTGGTGGAGCATTTGTAGGTGTGGCATTCGGATCTTAAAATAGTTACCAAAGTGACCTGCCCACCATTAAACATTTGTTTGCTGTGCTTGATGAGGTAAACACGTATTCTCAGCCATGGACATCAAGTGAAATCTAACTGTAAGTTTAGTTTAATAAATGCAAGATGTTTAATATGTATGATTATCTTTATACTCCTAAATAGATATGTACATTTTTACCTGTTGTACCTTGTGTGCCACTTCCCCCCTGCCCCCCAAAAATAATTTCTGTAGATGTCATTGTAGGAGCTGGATGTAATTTGCATGAATGCTACAGGCTTGAAGGTGAAACAGATGCAGGCAGAGTGCTGTGCTTTTCTGATTCATATGTTTCCCCTTCAGTTCCCGCTGACTTCTCTGAGATGCTACGACACTACACAAAGGATGGATTCCGTGTCTTGGGCTTTGCGTACAAGCCATTGAGCACAAACATAACCTTTGAAGAGGCGCAACAGCTTAGCAGGTACCAATAGCGCTTGAACATGGCTTATGTAGCTCTTTATCTCAGTCATGCTTAGGTTTTCTTAGAATTCAGAACCAATATATTTTTTCAATATTCAAGTGGGCATTGGTAGTGTTACAAAGGACCAGTAGATAGGAGGCATAATAGAGACCAGCGGTGGGTAAGGCAGACTCCACAAGAGACAGAATATGGATACTGATGTCAGAAGGGGCCAGCTGGGATTGAACATTGAGGGCCAAAGGGACATCATGGGCTCCACAGGCGAAAAGCTGTCAAGCACAACTTAAACCAGAGACAACCAAGGAATTGACAGTGATATAAGAAACAATTAGGAACTTGCAACTATATAAAAAATAAAATTAACAAAAAACAAGTAGAGAGCAGGCATAGATATGAGATACAAACAAGAAGTGTACTCTGATATCACAAGGAACGATTGGGCAGGGAACCCAGACTTACCCATTAGTGAGTGGGATTTATTTCTTTAAAAGAAAACCTGTGAGTTAGCATTGACATCATAAGAGATGTGAGTGAGTGACTACTAAAGTGGCACAAGGCAGACATTTGATGGTCAATCATAGAGAAATTAGTCATTTGATAAGAGAAGTAGGGACCTACGTACTCCTAACTTGGGTGGGGTAAGTGGTGACAACCTCATGCCTGGTTGAATCTAGAAAACTAAAAAATTCTGAAAACTAGGCAAGATTGTGAAATAGGTAATTTGTGTTTACCATTCAAGATTTGAAATAAAATAATGGTGAAAATAAGTATGACAGAAAAGGGTTTTAATTTGTAAGGGTTTTCATTGAGAACTGATCTACAAAAGCTACGTACTGTAATGTCCATCTCACTCTTCCAGTTCAAGGTATGCACAGTTTTTGCCAGGTGCCAGAAAGCCTATGATACCCAGTTCTGTTAACAAAGCAGTGGCTTACAATACATTTAATTCGTGAATCAACACATACTGCACTTAAGATGGAAAACATTTATGATTAATAAATAGGTATGAATCTCTGTTTAGGGATATGGGATATTTTGTAGCACTCCAAATTTTAGATCACCTTACTCTGGGGGATTGTTTTCAAAAACATTTTTGTGCACACTGACTTACAATTGGCAAACAAAAATGTAGAAATTCAAAAACGAATGAGAAATGTTTTACTAACCTGCATTCCCACACTTCTCCCCCCAAAAGAAGGTGTACCCCACTTGTCTGGGTGTACCAGTTGCTTAGGATAGATAAGAACCACAAACACTGCATTAACATGTCTAGCTTCTTATTTTAAATTATATTGATTGTCGGGATGGGTAGCTGTGGTATTTCCTCAAAAGGTCTATTGGCACCCAGGGTAACCTGATGGCCCCATACATTTTAAAAAGGAAATAGTGGAAGGAGTACATGATGCTGCCCACTGTTTTTCCTATCCATGAAATGTTCACAAAAAGCACAATCATGTCTCGCCATTCTATAAGGGGAAAGTTCCAGAATTTCTGCAGATCGACAGAAGTCAAGCCATCATGCATTCCCAACCATCTATCAATAAAACCAGTACCCCACTTGTGCGGGTCACAACAGCGACCATGTGAAGTGAAAGTGGTATCAATGTAGTCTTTGAATAATTATAATTGTGGTCCACTCCTGTTGGGCCCATTAGGCCCACCCACATAAGTGGTGTGCCCTTGTACTTTGGAGAAATTGTTGAGCCCTGTGTGGGGGAGTGTAAGCTCATGCCAAGGGGGCCTCTATCGATGATAATTCCGCTTTTGGTCCAGTTGTGTACATTCCGGCTTCGGTATCACCCTCCTTGGGCGATAAATGAGACAGAATCCACTAGGAAGTGGTCACCATCCACCAGTTTGAAGCCACGTCTGTAGCACCCAGGTGGATTCAATAACGACTCAAGAAGAAAATTAGAAATGCTAGTACATTCTGTGGCTGCAATATGTCCCCAGAGTAATTTTTGTATGATGTGTAGCTGTAGATACACATGCTGCACACCCTCCTGCCATCTGGTGTTGGGCTTGAAAGTGTGCAACTTGTTTTACTCTGAAGATGTTTTCAAGTCACCAGTTATGGTAACTCTATCTATTATTGGTAATGCACATGGATCCATTGTTAGATTGTTTCTTTCCGTCAACTGGTTTGGATGTTTATCCTGTGAGCACTGTGTTGACGCCGTGTGCTGTCCCATCATTGGTACCTCTAGGTCCTTCCACCCCGATTTGCGTGAACAATCTTCCTTCTGCTTCGAACATGGTGACCTCCGTTGATGTCACCGGCCGAGTTCCTTCCATCGCACCCCTCATGTCTCTTGCTCTTCTCTTCCCGGGGCCTTCTACTCCTGGTCTGCCATCAAGAATGCAGCCTACATGATGGAAAGAACCCCTTTCCAGTGCGGTCCACAGTGACATTCGAAATACCCCGGGACAGATCACCATCAAGGCCAAGGATCTGGGGACCCCTTCACACTCCATGGGTGAAGCCCTGGTTGGATACTGAAACCTGGTCAGTATCTTGCTCACCTCTCATCATACAAGACGATTTCCTGGGAAACAGCCTTTACAGCGCAGGCTGAGCCGTGCATGCCTGAACCACATGTGCATGAACCACGCATGTCTGTACCACGCATGTCTGCACCACGCATCTGCCTTAACCACGCATATGCATGGTTAAGGCAGGTAGCGTCTAGTGTTCAGATGTGCAGGAAGAATACGAGGAAGAGTCGGACTACTAAGCACCAGGAACAGACAGGTAAGTCGGGCTGGGGACTGG
The DNA here is from genome assembly GCF_964263255.1 of Lissotriton vulgaris. Lineage (NCBI taxonomy): Eukaryota > Metazoa > Chordata > Amphibia > Caudata > Salamandridae > Lissotriton > Lissotriton vulgaris. The sequence continues at coordinate 481,887,683 of NC_141693.1, read as the reverse complement.
TTTTGGCGGTAGTTTTTAGGGGTGGGGGTCAGGGTAGATTTTGGATGGGACAAAGTTATAAGGCTTAGGGCGGGGGGAGGGGTAGATTTTGGATGGGACAAAGTTATAAAGCTCAGGGCAGGGGGAGGGGGAGGGGGTTCAGGGTAGTTTTAAGGGCTGGCCTGGAATTTGGGGAGAGTTTTTAGAGGTGGGGTTGGTTTTAGTGCTCAGGGTGGTGGAGTAGGGGTAGTTTTTTGGAAGGGGCAGGGTTTTAGTGCCTAAGGCAGGGAGAGGGAGTCGGGGTAGTTGCTGGGGCGGGGTTCTGGAGAGTTTTTAGGGGGTCGTAGTCGTTTTTGTTAGGGGGCAGGGTGTTAGGCGTCGGGCGGGAACGGGTAGTTTTAAGGGCAGGGCAGGACAGGTTTTAGGCTTCAAGGCGGGGGACGAGGGAGGGTGATAGGATTTTAGGGTTTAGGGCGGGTAGTGAGTAGCGGGGGTCAGAGTAGAGGTAATCTTTACCACGTATATCCCCTTACCAATCATGATCTTACCACGAAATTGCATGGTAAAGGCATCCGTGGTTTAGACGTATTCGTGGTTAGGACGACGTAGAGGCATGCGTGGTTCTGCCTTGTGTGCCTCTGTCACACAACCCAATTTCCCTCTTCACAACATACTTAAGAATCGATAGTAAAACAATAGCGGAGTGCATTCTGCCCCTCCTGCTAGACCTGGTTCACTCAGACCAGAATGGCTTCATCCCATGCTGTAGTACCTCCTTTAACATTAGACGTCTCCAATCGACCATGGAGGAGGTGCCTTCGGAGGTGGCCCCAATCGGCATTTTGGTCTCTTGACCTGGAATAGTCCTCTGAAATGCTAAACTGGGATTATACGTATTGGGTCCTACAGTGCTTTGGATTTAGCCTGCAACCTTTAGGCTGAATCCTACAGCTTTACTCTAACCCCATGGCAGGAGTCAAAACTGGACAGCATATATCAAGCCCCTCCCCAGTGGCCAGGGTCATTTGGCAGGGGTTCGCCTTATCAACTTTACTATTTGCTCTGCCCCTTGAACCGTTGGCGACCAAGATAGGGGAGTGTAGCCATAACTGAGGTATACCTATAAAAGACCAGACACTTGTCATTTACTGATTGCAGGCAACATAATTATCCATCTTCGAGGCATTCATGATAATCTAACCCCTCTGACCGCTAAAGTAAAGGGAATTGACTGACTGTCTGGGATATAAATTAATTATAATAAAGGCCTTGCCTTTCCCTTCATTGATAATCTGACAAAGGAGAAGTTCATATGGGTGTTTGTATCTTATTAAGGGCACCCACATTTTCTAATACCTGGTTATTCAAATAGACAACAAACAGGTGGACCTTCATGACGGCATCCTGGCTAAGGCTATTAGATTGTTGAGTTCACAGAACTCATTCTGGTTCCCCACCTATCCATAGCCCTGTTGAAAATGATGATGTTTCTCAGCCTTCTTTATTATTATTTTTTTAACTAGTCTCCCGATTCTTGTCCGCCCTCGAAAGTTCTGTGAACTGGACACTCTTCTAGTGGACTTGATATGAGGGAAAGGAAGCAGAAGAATAACATTGTCCAAGGTCCAGCTCCCAACCACAGGATTTCAAAATAAGAGCACCACATTTTTCCCAATATTACCTACCAGCACAACTCCAGTGGGTAGCACGTTGGTTAGCTGCCCATCATGAATGGGAAACCGGATACATGTTTGCACAGCTGTAAGAGGGGCATCTTCATGGCCTAGTATTGCCTAGTGCTACCAGTCGTAGTCACCATTTGCTCCTTATTAACACGGCCCTAGGTTGCTTGCCACAGGGATTCCCCCACACCATAACCCGGCGCTATTATTTCCCAGTGCATAACTCACGGCGCTGCCGTTGGAAACCGTATTCTTGCAAGTAGTGCATTAGCGGTCAGGGAGGCGGCTGGGCATACTAGACTTGAGGGATCTATTTTTAGGCTGAGTCCCTCTGAGCATCTCGGAGCTACAAGAACAGCACGCCTCGCATGGGGGAGCCTTTTTGATCTATGGCGCTATTAGGCAAGCACTGACCACACAGTGGGATATTAGAAGTCTAAAACCTGCCACTAACCCCCTTCTACATACATTACACACCATAGGGCATGGAAGGATCCTGTTCATATGGCAGTACAAGGCAAATCAATGAGATCCCTTCTTTGCCCTCATACAACTTAGAAATAAATGGGACAACTCATTTGGCAGATAATTAATGGTCTCATTGCCTCAGAGTATCTCTGCAAGGTCTCCAAGAATGCCTGCAGCAAATGAATTTAATTTCTTATATAGCACTAAGCATATTTAACCCCCCCCTTAGATGTTGCACCTCATACATCTGTCAGCTACAGATGCATGTCACTGGCCAACATGGTTCACATGTTCCGGGCTTGTAGTGAGAAGCGTACATTCTGGGACATACTATATCATGACATTTCTCAAGCCACAGAGCCAATCGATGTCTCCACTGCACACAAGTGTATCCTGGGTTTATATCCTTGCCCTAAAAACAAAAAAGTCAAAACAAGATTTATAGATTTTTCATTAGCCAAACGAAGGGTGGCAACGAGATGGAAGTCCCCCATACCTCGTGAGTCAAACTATGGAGGGCTGAAGGGCTGAAGTCACTAGGTGAGTGCAGGCGGAGAGCATAGCATTCCATCAGGAAAGAAACAAGGCCTGAGAAAACAACTCTTGGCAACATACTGGGATGCAATCCTTCAGGATTTCATAGAACATGCCAAAGAGAACACCCGTCCGCCCTAGACCGAGAGTCCAATCAATTAATGCATGCAGAGAATGCTCATGGAGAAATTGTGGTCCATAAAGGTAAATGTGTAGTATAAGCCCAGTCAATTTTACTGCCCATATGCATACATATATCCCTTTTGCCTAAGCATTCCCACTATAGTAATGTCCTATTGGATCCTGCTATCTAATATATCTTCCTGGCTGGGAAGACAAATGACTGTGCCAACTACTTGAGGAGTTTCTAGGTGGTGGGTGGATGGGAGTTAAGTAAGTTCCTCTTTCTCTCTTCTTTTCCAGTTGAGAATATAAATAGGCAACATCCTTGTAAGCCAATTTTTTGCCTCAAATGATCCAACAATAAATGATCTTTAAAAGAGGGCATGGCACTTACTGATATATACATTGATAATGCATTGTGGTGCCCTTTCAAACGATATGCTCTGAATACAGTTACTTACCTGTAATTTCTGTGACTCCTGTTACATGGAATATTGTTGTTCTATACAAAATGCAAAATATTTCATTTATTTTAAAACACACCTTCCTCCTTACATGACAATAAGCAAGGTACAAAAACGTCTGGGACTGAATATGCTTTTACCTAGCGAGGCCTGTAAATAGTCTCTCCAAAGTGGTGCAGGTAAAAAGTCCTGCACCCCTTGACTATAATTCTTCTGTAACCAGAGCCAACCTCCTCATATCCTGGGATGAGGTGTATTATCCAAACTTTCTCATGTTGGAAAATTATCCAGTGAAGTTGCAGATTCAGACAAATATGGCCCAGGCCAGGCATTACAGCTTTTCCAAGCATTATGTTAATGTTGTGTGGTTTTGTTTTTGCATTTTTTGTGACTGAATTTGAGGCTCTGTGTGTCTGTACTTGTATGTATCATTTATATTTCTCTGACATCACATGTGTACTCCTGCTTGGATTTTGCTGATCTTGTATCACAGGGACGCTGTGGAGAGTGGGCTGAGATTCCTAGGTTTTCTTATAATGAGGAACGTGCTGAAACCAGAGACCACCCCTGTTATACACCTCCTGCGTAATGCAAACATCCGAACAGTGATGGTGACAGGTAAATAAATGGACCTCAAAGTAATTCACTCTCTGTTGCATTTTTAAGTGACCCATAGTTTAACATCTCACCAGGTCTATAAACAATTTGAAACTAAAATAAAACTCCTTCACATGGTCTGTACATATTCTTAATATAATACGTTAATTAAGAAGCACTTTAAACACTTTTTTATTTGTATTGATTCTGCTTCTTGTGAAATGTTTGTCCTATTAATCTGTTAGGGAGTCACGTACTAGGCATTGTTTGATATCTTGTGGTTGGCCCACTTAGAAGCACTTAGAACAACATCTCTGTTGCCCTGGAGTTGGGGGCATGTGTGTAATCATAGAGCCTTCAGACATAAACTAGAACCCCCCCAGACATCACTTCAGCACTAGGTTCAAGTTTTATTTTTCAGTCTTTTGAACCATAGCAACACAGTCCAAAACCTTCCTAATTAGAGAAATTGGAAGAACTTTTTTATGATTTTCCAGAAACTAAGGGGATTACTTGGCACTATGGCAGTAGACCAGAATAATATATTGTCATGCCCAGAACTTGCTATATCCAACTATTTCCTTGTATTTTTCAATCCAGAGCTTGAGTGTATACCTTCATCCCAGCATGTGCCTGCGATACCCACTATCTCAGCGACTTCAAAGCCATTGAATCATCACCTGAAAGGGAATTGTGATTCAGTTTCCAAATTGGAGAAAGGGCATATAAGAATACTGCAGTTCAGAAACTGCCATAAACATGCCCACTATTAAGTTCACCGCCTGCGCTACACAGAGCTCAAGGAAGAGCAGTAACAAAAATATAAACTAACTAGTGTCATTACAAAAAATTGACACATTGATGCCAACCACGTCAGGCAATCTGAAGACTTAGTGGTCAAACACAGGTATTAAACTTCTCAGTAAACCTTAACAAAAACAAGTCAGTCTCATTTATAGCCCTCACGTCTAATCCATGTTCCAAGGGGAAAATTGTGGTGCTATTCCCCTAAGGACCCCTTACCCCTTTTTTAAGGAAGTAACATGGCCATGCTGGCTCTCCAGCGAACCCAATGCTTTTTTAAGGTGTGATAATTGACAAAGGAAAGGATCGAGTAAGAGGGGGCAAAATAAGGAGGGAGGGAGGGCAGAAGGGAGAAAGAGTAGGAAGGTGTCCGCAGTGAACCCCATGCTTTTTTAATGTGTGATAATTGAGAGAGGAAAAGATCGAGTAAGAGGGGGCAAAATAAGGAGGGAGGTAGGGCAAGAAGAAGAAAGGGTAGGAAGGTGGGTTTGGGCCTCAGGACCACACACTCTAAACAGAACATGGCAAATCTAGGATGTTATTACAGAGGGAAAGCACATATCTTTGCCACTACCTTATGAGTCTTCCCAAATTTATAATATGTATCCTCAATAACTTCCTCTAAGTTTCTGTGCTACAAATGTAGCCCACGCCATCACCCGAGATGCCACAAACGTGACTTGAATTCATTATTACTCTACATGTCACAAATTGAACTTAATCTAAGTGCATTGGTGGCTGCCTTTACCTTAAAGGGAGCACCTTGGTTAGGTTAGAGCCGTGCTCCAAATGGAAAGAGGAAGAGTAAGTCTCATGCCCTCTGAAGTCATCACCTTTGTTGAACAGATTTCATTTAACCTCAACAAAGGCAGAACAGCTGCTTCCCTTGGGTCTCAAAATGGATTGTGCCTCTCAGCCTTTTTTATGAAGCAGTACATTAGTCTACAGTGCATGGCCCCTTCTGCAGGATAATTTTTAAAAAACCTAACCTCTTTCTTAATTTTGGTGAGTTTTGTGGGAAGTTCAAGGCTTTTTTCTTTTTGGTGAAGTGCTTGTCTGGTGGCTCTGACTTTGTACAACTTGCTGCACACCTTTTCTTTCTGCTACTTCGTCTCCAGATCCTTGAGCCTCCTGCTGATTAAGTTTGTCCACCTGTGGTTTCCTGATTTCAGTTAATAACTTGAATATGAAACTCAGTTGGGAGGTGGTCTTTTTAAGTTAGAAAAACAGTTCCCTGTTTGGATGGGGTATCTCGTGCCCCAAGTCCTTTGGCTTCTCCTCCCCTGCTGCTGTGGCAAGACTTGCACTCCTCATGGCTCCTCTCCCTTTCTCCAAAGTATGCTCCGTCACCTCATTTGTGTTGCCATGGTCAGGCCAATGGGAGTGCTCTGAACTCCTTCGGCTCATAGAGATCCCATATCCCTTATTTATGTCCCTTACTTTCATCCATCAGAAGAGCCAATTACATTGATCCAGTGAAAGGCCAGAATAAACTTTCACACATTAATGTATCACTCACCATGGGCCCATATCCATATTTAAATGTCCTTAATGTTTCGCTGGGGGTCAAGTTTTATTTTTCCTTGATCTGAATTAGTTTATGCCTAACTAATCTTCACAGATCAACACTCTTCATTTGGTCAATGGACCATTAGTCGAGTAGTTGATGGTGATATTAACACATTCATTAATTTATCTTATAACTTCTCAGTAAACAATCACAGACTCCAAGTAAGATTCAATAAATGTTATCTAATAATTCAATCAAAATAAACGCTCATTTGTACAGATTCACAGTACAAACTCCATCAACTTTCATGAGAGGGAAAATGTCATTTATCAAATAACATACACAAATGCATTCAACAATCTCAACGCATTAGGAGTGATAGATGAAGAGACAAAAGGACATAGTATATCATACTTTGCAATGAAAAATGTAAATTCACAACATAATTATATTTACCTAATAGTGGAATGGGAAACCTAACCCCTGGCCAGAAGGGTTAGTGGAGGTCACCTGATTAAGTCAGGTACAAAGACTATAGGACAGGTGCAGGATAGGTTTATATGTACTACACTTCTCTAGTACCCGACGCACCGGAGCACATCCCTCTCTCAAACTCTCCCTCCTCAATATTCTACAGCAAATCTTCAATCTAATCAGGCTGTCTTTCAGTATTGAATCTTTCCAGTCTGTTCTTCTCAGTAGCAGTTCCCGCCTATTCCTCACTCAGCATCAACGACTCTTCTTAGCATCAGCAGCTCAGCTCTCAGATTTTATCTTAACCTTAAGTCACTCAAATTATACCTTTTAATTTTGCATGTCCCACCCTCAAAGGGTGCAAATGTCTGAGAATCCTAAACTGTGATTGGGCTGGGGCAGGGGAGTTGTCATCACCTCATGCGGTCATCCCAAAATCCTTAACTAATTCTTTGTTTAGTAAACCCTTCCCACATTATTTCTTCAATTCTCATGACACTTCCTTTTCAGATACATCTCACACAATAGATAGATACAATTTTTATATCATTTCTTCAGTTGAGGATCCTTTTCCAAGCACTCGTCCTTGGGTTTTGGCAGACGATCAACATCTCGGTCAGCGCGTGATTCCAGGTCTTTAATGCGTAGACTCAACTTGTGTTACATTTCACCCGCCATCTTTCTTTCGGCTTAGCAAATCAGGTCCAAAATGTTCACTATTGACGAAAGAATCACAAACAGATGTTAATTTCGTAAATATGCTATTATCACTGTTTACCTCCCTCTTCTACTGTATCCCATGTTGTTTTCATCTTTGTTAGGCAAAGCATTAGCAGGGGAAAACTTCTTTTAAGATCCAGGCTAGCATATGCCAGGCATGTGGCACTTCGAGGCCTACAGTTAACAACTCTTTGTGCATGTGTGAGAGGTTTCCGCTCACGTGAGTTAATCACATGGTTACTTACGCAGGACGGGTTCGCACATGCGCAAAGCAATTTTTCAGTTTCTTCTGGATTTTAGTTACGCAGCAAGATAATCTTTGTTATTTGAGCAAGCAGAAAGCCTTTTCCCCATGTATGAATGTTGTATGTATGTTAATTTTCTTTCAAATCTCTATTCCTACTTGTTAGTACATGTTAACGAGAGGTTGATTTGAGCACATTTCTTTTCTTTGAATCCTAGCTCCATCAATCACCCCTCTGGCATTTTTGAGCCATCATAAGATACCCATCATTACCAATTTGCAATTAGATTTTAGTACCTACATTTATGTTTATATTTTCTTTATTTCTTTCCTTTATATTAACCTCATAGCTGCTATTACACATTCCTCCCCAGTGCTGCGCTGTCCATTAGAACTAGTGCTGAATGGACGTTCAATGGTCGTGCGCAGCACTGGGGAGGTAGTGCTGCCGTCGGCCAATGCACCGAGGCAGCACTTAAGGGGTTAATCCCTTTCATTCTACCATAAAGATTGTCTTTCACTTCTTTTAATTCAATTTCTTCCCATTTTCTCTTCCTTCCCATTCTTTTGTTCTTCATTTCAATCATTGACTTTGTCTTTAATTTTCTCTGGCAACATTTATAGGTCATTACTATCATTAATATCACTAAAGCTATTGAAATTATTGGTAATACTATTTTCCCTAATAAACTTTTTCAAAAGATGGAAAACCAATTACCTAATTTAGAAAGACTTTTACTAAATCTTTCCCATGCACCATCAACCTCCAGTTGGGTCAAATCATTATGAATCTTCGAAATATTCTTGATATATCCCTCAATACCTTTACTTTTATCTTGGATATATGTACAGCAGTTTTGAACTTTTAACATGCCCCATACTCCACCCTCTGTGGCCAGAAGAATATCAAGAGAAAGTCTAATTTGTAGAATCACAGATCTAATCGCACCCATTTCAGTATTGATCATCTAGAATCCTCCAGCGGTATCAGTTGATAATCGGTCAACCACAGTGGACAACATACGTGTTTTATGAGAATTTAATGTGACTCCAGCTGACCTTATCAATGCAACAAATATATCACCTACTATTTCTGTAAAACTTGCTCTCTTATTTCTTGTTAGTCCTTTACTTATGTCATTCTTTTAAATGTTCTTAGTAATGTGATATACCTTCGTGAATACAATGGCAATGTAACAACTGCCATACCATCTTGCAGGTAACGTGTAATAGGCATTTTCCTGCATACTTAATAAATTACTGGAAATACCGGATCAGTTCCTCCTCTTAGTCCCCATCCCCCATTAGTAGTAAGGTATGTTCACATTCACTAGTACCAATGAATATAATATTATACTCAGTTCTCAATCTATGACGACAGAGTTTCCCCATTTTTGCCAAGTCTAGGGGCATTGCAGCATGAGCCTCTCCTTTCTTATATTCTCATTCTAAAGAAGCCCATGGAGGTATATGGGACTTTTGCTCAACTGCTTTCCTTTATTTATTTATTTATTTATTTGAAAGTTTTATATAGCGCGAACAAGACCCTCAAGGGTATCAGAGCGCTTTACAGTAAATGTGTATAGGAAGGCCTTAAGCTTTCTTAGTGTGCTGATCTGAAAGTAGGCTCCCTTCTTTGCATTACTAATATGCTTCTGCATATTGAGGTTACAGTCCAAGGTTATACCCAGTGATGGAAATCCTCCCTTCTTTTCTTCTGCTGAATTCTGAAAATCTTTTTCTTCATCTCACAAAAGCAAGTTAAATTATTTCTATGCGTGTATGTTATGTCTGTAGGGTTCGTAGTTAAAAAGAATTCCCCCATAAACTCTGCAGTTTTAGCACTAATTACTGGATTCATATTTCTTCTAATAGAAATTTCAGAAAAGACCAAATCCATGTTACTATAGTAATATTGCAACTTACCAGTAACATAGATCAAACTAGTTAATACACTACGAGACACACCATAAGTTAGGGGAACGTGATGATAGGTCACACCCTCCGAGACAGACGTAGGTAGCTTCATGCAAACATAACAATCACTCAAATCCATCGTCTCCACATAGTGGTAGAGAAGTTTCGTGAATACATTTAATGGCGAATCACTGTTCGATTTGTCATGATAATATATACTCTTATCTGCTTGTGTTAATTCTGTAGTAGTAGCCTTCTTAGTAACCACATTTACTTTCTCACTCACATTTGTGTTATTCTTATTATTATGTATCATTAGAACAGGTAGTATAAGTGTTAATAACAACCACATCAATATTAGTATGGTAGCACTACATAGACAACACTTAACACACCGTTGTTTTAGGTTATATTTTGGATGTTCAGTCACTTTTACTTCTTCCATTTTAAATTTCTAAAACTAATTCTAAATGTAATTTCTTTATAATAAGCATCTAAACCCTCGTGCCTTTCTTTCAAGGTCCTCGTTCAATGTCTTTAATAGAATTCACCTTCATGTAAAAGGGAAGTCTTTCTTTAGGTGATCTCAATTCCCTTTCATCAGACCCTTCAAAAGTGCCACTTTTTGGTTCTTCATTTAGATCAAGATTTTCCAAATCTTCCAGAATGATGTAGGTCCACTTTGCAGCTTTCTACTTGGAACCTTTATTCTTTTTGATGACCTTAACGATTTTCTTCTTGTTTGTTCTTGTTCAGCCTGACTTGATACCTCATCTACTTGTTCTAATCTCGTCTCTGGTTTTCTACTTAGAATGTATCTCAGTCTTTTCACTTGGCCAGCAATCTTCTTTTCCAACTCTCTTTGTCTGTACTGCCCTTTCACCTTCTTCACCTATTTCAAGTGTCCTTTTAATTTCTCTTTCATTTTGTTTGGTTTGCCCTGAATTTCCTGCCTTTTCTTCTTCTTTTATTTGTTCTTTTTCTTGACTTTCTACTCTCTTCTCTTCTTCTGACTGACTCTGATCTAAATTTTCTCCAGCAAATTATTTTCCTTTCTCCAACTTGGCTGAATTTGAATGTTCAGTAATAATCTTTCCTACTTTTTCTTCTTGTAACTGAACCTGATCTGAGTCTCCGGCAATGTGTTCTTCTTCTATTGCTGGCTGGGCTGATCTGTGATTTCTGCAATGGATTCTTCTGGGTTTCTTTCACTTTGTTCTTGTCTTTCAAGTTCAAGCTCTCTTCTGGTCTTTACAGCAGTCTCTTCAGTCCCAGTAGCTGGTGCCCACACTATCTGACTCGTACTTAGTTGCTCATCGTCAATACGTACTTCAGAGTCTGATTCTCTGGTCTCTTCGACTTCACAACTCTCAGCTTCTGGTTCTTTCCTTTGTTCTACCAGTTGCTGCTTTGGTCGATCAGGTGGACTTGGGACTCTTTGAGTATGACTTACGTGGATCCAGTTCGGAATCCCAGCACGCTTTACCCCGGATGTATGACGTTACAACACATGCTTTTAGCACGCATGCCTTTAAAACGCGGTTTTTACATCGCAATCCGTTACAAGGCATAGCGCTTTGGGGTGCTGGATAGTGAAAAGTTTAATTTTCTATTCCAACTCCAGTCCCCGTGGACCCCAGGGAAGGTGTTGGATAGAAAATTAAACTTATTCCCTATCCTAGAGCGCCCTCCAGCGCAATGCGTTGTAATGGTTTGAGTTGTAATGCCTGCGTTGTAATGGTAGTGCGTTGTAAAAGTTGCGTTGTAAAGGTTGTTCATCCTTTATCCCTGTTGTCGTGACTAATATGACTTGATGTGGTTCTTTCCACCTAGGTTCTAAGCATGATTTCCTCACATGTTTCTTTATCACAACCTAGTCTCCAGGACAGAAATCATGAGCTTGATTTGGCTGTGCGTCATTTAGATCTTCTCCAATCTGGTGAGACCCAGAGCATACCAGATCAGCCAGTCCTTTGCAATAGTCCAATATTAAGTCATCAGTTATATTCATCAATTTGTTTCCAGGTATAAATGCTTGTCTCATTGCTCTTCCCATAAGGCTTTCATGAGGACTCAATCCTGTTCTTCGATCTGGAATGCTTCTAAGGCGCATCAATAGGCAAAGCATTAGGCCATTTCACTGAAGTGGATGCACACACTTTTCCTAACCGGGATTTTATTGTGCCATTGAGCTGTTCAACCATTCCAGAGGCTTCTGGTCGATAGGCACAATGAAAGCTGCTCAATTTTGAAAGCTTCACAAATTAGTGTATTGGGTCCTATCTGATTCTAAAGTGATTGGATGTCCGAACCTCTATATAAGTTCTCTTAACAGTAGTTTAGCAACTGTTAGGCTGTCTTTTCTTCTCGTTGGATAGGCTTCCATCCATCAAGAAAGGAGACAAACAATGACAAGGTGGCAACTCAATGAAGTCTAGTTGCAAGCTTGTGAATGGTCCTCCTCCTTTACCAATTTTACCCCAACTAACTACAGTGTTCCTTCCTGGGTTTTGCAATTGGCAAGTCAAGCACCTTTGGCAAAGGCTCTCTGCAACTATCCTGAACTTGGGATTAAACCACATTTGTCTGAACTGTCTGATCATGGCATCCCTCCCAACGTGTGCCACCCCATGATACACCCTAGCCATTTGTGACAACAAGCTATCTGGCATTATTGGTCTACCATCAGGACACACCCATACTTCATCATCAGCCCTTCTAATGGGACCTGTTTTGATCTATCGTTTCTGCCTCATCCTGTAATTGTCTAACTGCCTCCCATGTTTCAAAGGCAGAGAAAAGTATTTGTTGGCAATTGGTAACTTCCTTTTCCATCCCTCTGTTCAACTACATTGTATTTCTTGCACAAAATTGTGCCACTTGGTCTGCGTACTGATTACCTATTTTCACATAATAATTTCCTGACTTATGTGCGGCAAATTTGACCAGTACAATTTCTTTTGCCAATTGTAGTGCTTCCAATAATTCTTTAACATCTTTGTCATTTCATAAAGGAGATCCCGAAGAAGTCAGATATCCCCTTTGTAGCCACAATTGTCCAAAATCATGTACCACCCCAAACCCATATTGACTGTCCGTAAATATGGTTACTCTCAATTTTTTTCCAACTTTGCATGCCCTCGTTAATGCAAACAACTCAGCAATTTGGGCGGACTTGACTCCTCTTAGACATGAAGCTTCTATAATGCCTGACACAGTACATACAGCAAAACTGGACATCAGTTCTCCAGTTTCTCTTCTCAAACATGACCCAACAACAAACAGCACAAAATCTGATTCTTCTAAGGGAACGTAATCTCTATCACATCCAGAAAATCATGATCCACTTCTTCTTTCACCTCTTCACATTAAAAATCAGGCAACAAGGTTGCTGGATTCACCATGGTACATCTTATCATACTTACATTCTCAGCACCCAAGATTACTCTTTCATACTTAGTCAGCCGACTAGGGGTCAAATGTTGATTACGAGTCCTGGTTAAAAAGTTCTCAACTGAATGTGGCACATAAACTTTGACAGGATGTCTCATCACAATCGATTCACTTTGTTCCAAGCTCACACAAGTAGCAGCTACTGCTTTTAAACAGTCAGGTAATGCTGCAGCCACTGGGTCAAGGGTTGCAGAAAAGTATGCACACCCTTCTCTTTCACAGAAAAATAATGCAAATGCTTTTTTGTAATCTGGCATTCCTAAGGCCTAACACAAACAACTTTTCAGTTTTATGAATGCCTCGTCACTTTCATGATCTCATTCAATTGGATCTGTCATCTCTTTCCGTGTCAACCTTATTAAAGGTTTCGCCAGTAATGAGAATCCACTTATCCAATGGCGACAATATCCAACCACTCCCAAAAACATTTGCACTTCTTTCTTAGTTTTGGGCATACTTATTTGTCAAATCACTTTTATTCTTTCTGTGGTCACCATTCTGACTCCCTTCTCTATTTTATGTGCAAGATATTGAACTTCTTGTTTACAAAATTGTAATTTGTCTCGGGATACCTTGTGCACCTCTTCTGCCAAATGGTTCAGTAAAGCTATTGTGTCAGTGACACAAGCTTCCCTTGTCTTTGATGCCACCAATAGGTCATCAACGTATTGAACCAAAACTGAATTCCCTGGCATCACCAACGTCTCTAACCACTTTTTCAAAATTTGATTGAATATCAGTGGACTTTCTGTGTACCCTTGAGGAACTTGGTACCATGCCAAAACATGGTCCTCAAACCGTAAAGCAAAAAGATATTGGCTATCCGGGTGCAGTTGAATTGAGAAGAATGCGTGACACAAATCAATCACAGGATTCCAATGAGCATCCTGTGGTATCTGATAAAGAATCACTGCTAGGTTTGGTACTTCAGGACAACAAGGTATCACTATTTTATAAATTTTCCTCAAATCTTGTACTATTCTATATTTTCCACTAGGCTTCTTAAGTCCCATGATTGTCGAATTACAAGGACTGCCTAATATTTCTTTTAAGATTCCTTGTACAATCATCTGATCATTTACTTGGGCTATGGGGTGTTTGGATATATTGCACCTTCTTTTAGCATAACTTTGACCAGGTCTACTTCAGCCATTAGACCAATTTATGTCCCTGTAAAATCCCATACATCTGACCTCACTGTATCTCTCAACTCATTAGGCAAGTCTCTTTCAGTAAGAAGTGAAAGCATCTCATCCACTTCTGTTCCCTGTTTAGCTAGCATCATTTTAAATGCTATGTCCTCATCCGGTGTCTGGAATGCTACAGCATCAGGCGTACAAAAGATGGTGCAATTCATTTTGTACAATAGGTCCCTACCTAAAAGGTTTATTGGACTTAAGTCATATACCACAAATCAACGCATGTTTCTGAAGTTTCCGATATTCACTTCTATTGGTTTCGTGACCGGGGTCCTAATCTGTTTATTTGGAAATCATACAACTTGGATACTTTCTCCAGAGAGGGGTAGGTTTGGGATTTCTGCTGTTCTCACCATAGAACGGTTAGCACCAGTGTCCACTAGGAAAGTGATATCATTGCCCTCGACCTTCCCATCAATAAATGGACCTTACTGATCTACTGCCAAGGATGCGCCAAGCACGCACTCCTCCTCCCCATCAGGCACCGTCATTGCACCATTCCCAATTCATCCACATCACTCTGGATCCAAAGCTGTTGAACGGTCTGTGTATTCTTACCACTTTCTCCTCGGAATCCGGTGTTCACACTGTATCTCTGTACCTGAGCATTCACATTGTTGGGCAAAGGAGCTTAATGCACCTGTAACTGAGGAGTAACTAACTGCTGCTGTTGCTCACAAACATCCCATTCTGCATCTGTGGATTTAAAATTTGATTTTCCCCATCATTCTGTTGAAGGTTTCTACACTCATTCTTCCAATGTCCGAGCTATCCACACCCATGACAAGGATATTTCTTTCTCACTTCTTCACTACTCATTCTTCCTTTTCCTTTACTTTCATTCACATTTTGACCACTCTGATTCTGTCCATTCATCTGATTATCAATCTGGGAATTTGAATTTCCTTCTTGTCGTTCTGCTATCTTCACTTGAGCCCACATCATTTTCTCTTTTAACTTTTTATGCTTTGTATCAATGTCATCAATGCAGTATTTGACATACTTCAGAATGTCTTTGATTGGCTTGCTTTGCCAGCAGAGCATATGCTGCTGAGTCATCTGACTTATGTCTGATCTTAATCCATAGACAAATATGTATATACAAAATGTCCAATATCTTTAGCACCGATATTCTCAAATCCACTATACTGTTTAAACACCTGCAGTAACCTTTCGTAATAGGCATGCATTGATTCTTTGAGTTCTTGAGTTCTTCTGTCTATTTTAAACCAATTTGTTTCCTTAGGGGGAATTTTCCCTTTTAGAAACGTAATCACCTGATTGTACTTTTTCATTGCTTCCTCTGAAGGTGCTCCTGTTCTTGCATCTCTAAGATATTCTTTGGTTGGCCAATCAACTGCAATCTTACATTCTGTCCACAAATCTGTTGGTACCACTATATCAAACAAACCATCCAAATCTTTCAACAAAACCTTTGATACTTTAACAAATCTCTCCACTTGTTTGTACAATTCAACAGGTTTCTCTCTCAACCTCGGGAAGTCATTTGTAAAAGATAAAATATCCTGTCTGCTCCATGGAACATGAACATATCCACCACCTGGCACTTCTCTCATAGGACACATCTTTTCACCTGTTCCACTTCTATCATTGGAAATTCATATAACTCTTTAGCAATTGCCTCTTCTCTTTTCTTAGTCCATCTACTTCTCCAACGATCTATATCTCCCCATTTCTTTAAAAGTTGTATCAATTCCTTTATTTGCAATCTCCTACCTGACGCATTTAAGCTATCTAAATCCTTTTCGGTAAATTCTGTTCTATGGTGTTCTGTAGTAGTATCTATTCCAAATTCTAAGGCGACATCCGCTATCTTTTCATGCAAATTCTTTGCCCTCCAGGTTATACTCTTACATATGAATAACAACTCTTCATCTTCATATGAATCCAACCTGTCAAGACCTATTGTACCAATGATCATTTCTTCCAAATCCACCCTTAACTTACTTACATCCATAGATTTGTGTTTCTTCTTTTCTAATCCTTTTGCCCATTCCTCTAGATCTTCAGGAGAAAATCCAGCGGAACCCCTTGCCACTGAAGTAACAGTTAGTACTTTTCCTCTCACAATCGTGGGCGAAATTCTTTTTGGGGTTTCCGTCACACCTTCAATATTTGGGTGATCCATTAATGAGGCATTCAACTCACACTCACTAACTTGATTGTCTATCAGAATTATCTCCTTCCTAGCTTTATTCTGAGAAGGTGCCACAGTTTGGGATTTTGGTGTACCTCGTTTATCACCATACAATGGAATCACAGGACCAATCGTTACTGGTACGGTTAGTGCTTCCACATTTAAGCCTAATTGGTTCATCTTCTGAATTATCTCTACTTTGGTTTTGTTTAATGCATCCCTTTCTTTTTCTTGTGATGCTCGAATTACTGTTGGATCATATAGGACTTGTGGAACCAATGGAGTTCGCATCATCGGGGCACATGGAGCAGTATCTCTAGAACTTTCCTGATAAGGTGGAGGTCTCTTTATCAAAACGTCCTCTAATAATTCATCATCAGATTCATTACACCGTATCCCTGTGGTACCCATATGTTTCGTTTTCTCCTTGCATTTACTCCCTTCCTGTTCATCAACCACTAATACTGGATATAAACCCTCGGTTACTACAGCCCTTCTCCATCTTTTCATCTGATCTCCTTGATTGTCAAATGGGTATCTAGTCAAAATTCCTCTATTGATTCTCATACCTCCTCTATATTTCTCGTGCTCAAATGCCTCAACTTCCCATTCTTCCAGTGCCTCATACTGTGTTAACCTAGGATTTGGTTCAATTAATTCATCCTGTTTCTCAAATTCTGAAGAACTCTTATATTAAAAGTACCAATTTCTGGAAACGCTAAATAAAACACCATCATCTTTTGTATACTCCACCCAATTTTCCAACCATACACACATATGATATCCACTTTCCATCATCATATAGGAAGGCGGCGTATTAGGAGGTGGCATAAGAATTCCCTCCCTAGTTATTAGGCGCTTATCCTTCTTAAAGAAATTCTTGATCTTGTTAATAAACTTCATTTTCCTTTGTTCTGTTATTTAACTCACTTGTCAAACTCAAAACTCTTCTGTATTTTCAGTAAAATTATTATTCAACCCTCGCCCAATGCCTGCGCAACTCACACCAACAAACCTATCAGAGCTTACTACATATTTTCGTCTTTGCCCAATATCAGCACGCTACCGGTCTATTGACCAATCAGACCTTTCAATACACCCTCTTTGTCTGACCAATGCCAGTGCGGCTCTTGTGACGTCAGTATTACTCCTTCTACTGACCCTCCCTTTACAATCTGCAGTTTTCTCTCACCCGCTGTTTCAACCAATCAAGCACGGGCTCTCTGTGACTTCAGTACGGCTCCTGCTACTTACCCTCCCTTCACAAGGTATATACAACAATGTCTGTTTTCGTCTCTCATTATAAAATTCTTGTTAGTAACAACATAAAAACAGCGCTACTCTGTCTACTCCACTAAACCAAGGATAGTTTCTTCAGGTGCCACAAAAGAAAATTCCTTCTTGTCACTGCGAGTAAAAAACACGGTTTACTCTTCACTTAAGCTCGGGGAGGACCTGTTACTCCTCTAGGGATACTCCTCCTTTGTGTAAGGCCAAAGTTTCACAGGCGGGCCCTCTGCTATCAATCACCCTCTACTTTTATACAATATAGTCCCTACTTTAATACTGCTAGCCCTCCGTAGCTTCTCAGTATTAGGACAACAGACGAGTAAGCCAGGAGTAAGTCTGGCTGGCCAGGAGTAAGTTCCATCCTGGCCAGCCATCTTGGGGAGGTTGACAGGCTAGTCTCCACCCTCACCTAATCTATAAGACCTCTCCCTACCTAGCGCAGCGGTGACGCGCAGCGGTAGCCCCGTATACGCGCCGAAGAGGCGCCAAAGAGTAGCCAGTCTGCGCCAGTCAGCGGCACGGAAGCGGACGGGGGCGGACGGCTATTTACTTTTCCTTTTCCTGAGCTAGTGGCAATATGTGCCTTAGTATGCTCACGTATTCCAGCCCCGAGCTTCGTACTCTCCGTCCTCCGTGTGGCCGTTGCCATCATGTATTCCCAGGAGGGCGGGCTCTGAAGAAAGGGTGTAGCGCATGTGGTTGGCGCCTTCCTGATCGGAAATCACTTACACAGGTTAGCCCACCCACCCACCATCAATGTTTACTACTGAATACCAGATCCTTACCTGGCCACGCTCTAGACATTTGGAATATGTTACAGGATTCGAAGGTATCCTGTTTGTTCCTAACGGAAACTTGGTTGTCTGACTCTTCTTCCCCCGATTTGGCAAATGCCGTACCCTCCGCCTACAATATTTATAGGAAAGACAGGCCATCTGGTAGAGGGGGTGGAGTGGCTATCATAGTAAATAAGAACATAGCATGTCACACGTTCCCTGTAGATAATATACAGGGCAGTGAAGCCCTTGGCTTCACTCTCCAGCTCTCATCCTCCCAGGCTTGTACTGGTATTCTTGTTTACAGACCACCAGGCTCGGTGGGGCCGTTTTTAGAAGAACTGCAGGCAGCCTTATCGACTCCATGCCTTAGGTCTAATCATTGCCTTCTATTAGGTGACTTAAATATTCATATAGACAATAGTTCAGATCCGGACACTCAAAAACTGTTGGATATTACTTCCGTGCTAGGCCTATTTCCTTATGTGGCAGGACCGTCTCATAATAAAGGCCACACGTTGGACCAAATCTTTTCTACTCTTCCTATCTGTGTTCACCCTCCCATGCCAGTTTTGTGGTCAGATCATTTTCTCATCACTTTTTCCATCCCTGTCATGGCTTCATCACGGTCCAAAACTGCTGGGTCGTTAAAGCATCTCTCCAAACCTTTCCATCTTCTTTCTAGGGAGATGCTTTCAAATGCTTTAACAAACTTCCCTTGTCCCACCTCTGATAATGTAGAGGATTACATTGCTCTCTTTCACAACTGGCTCACAGATCGTCTAGAGAGCTTGGTTCCGGCCAAGAAACAAAATTCCGCCGATAAGAGGACATCTGCCCCTTGGTTTACCCCTCATTTAAAAAAAGCACGACAAGATCTTAAGAAAGCAGAAAGAGCATGGAGGCGATCTTATGATCATACTGAGAGGCTAAACTTTAAGACGCTGACTCAAGCCTACCATAAATCAATTTGGGAAGGTAAAAAATCCTATCTGGAATCTAGAATAAATGAAGCGGAGCATTCTTGCAAGAAAATTTTCAGGGTGGTAAAATATTTCACCTCTCCTTCCGCTTATACTTCAACCCATGCTCATTCAGAAGCTTGGCTGAAGGAATTGGCTGTCTATTTTGTACAGAAAATTACCACTATTCAAGAATCTCTCCAGGCCACTTTTCAGCAGCATACGATGAGTCTGGGGTGCCCCTTACCAGACCACGGTCCCTTCCTGTGTGACTTTCCCCCACTAGATCAGGAGAGTTCTCTTGACATCTTGGCAAGTCTTAAATCCGGATCTCCACAAGATCCTTGCCCGGCCAAGTGTCTAGCAAATATGTCACCAGTTCTAAATGACCTGGTAAATCCCATCCTGAATCTGTCGCTCTCTTCCGGGGTAGTTCCCAAAGCTTGGAAGAGCGCCATGATCCTGCCACTCATTAAAAAACCAGCGCTCGACCCTTCAGTCCATGCCAATTACAGACCCATCTCCCTACTCCCTGCTCTGGCGAAAGTGACTGAGAGGTTTGTTCACAGATCTATCTCTAATTTCATAGAGGAAAAGGGTCTGTTGCATAGCACTCAATCTGGCTTCCGTGCAAATTTCAGCACGGAGACTGCGCTCCTTGAAGTCACAGATGCCATCAGGGAGGAGTTGGATGTTGGAAAAAAAGTGTTACTGATTATGCTAGACCTGTCGGCGGCTTTCGACACCGTTCCCCACGCACTTCTTCTTTCCAGACTCTGGGAATTTGGTCTGCGGGGAACGGTGTGGAATTGGCTTAAATCCTTCTTAGCCGACCGCCGGCAGACAATCTGGGCGCCTCCCTACTCCGCCGAAATGTCACCGCTAGAAGTGGGGGTTCCCCAAGGTTCCATACTGAGCCCCCTCCTCTTTAACATCTTTATGACGGCGGAGTCTTTCGGCGCCCGGATTGTCACTTACGCTGACGACACCCAGCTCCTCTTTGTAAGCAACAAGGATGGCCTGTTTGACGATGCCCAGGTCAGGGGCTGTTTGCGCGCTGTTTTTGAGTGGTTTGGACGTCATGGGCTGAAGTGCAACTCCGACAAGTCGTAGTTGCTCTTCTTTGGTTGTACCTCTGAGCCTGATTGGAAACCCTGGTGGCCGCAAGATATGTTTCCTCCCACTAGTTCGTCTTTGAAAGCCAAAAACTTGGGAGTTTTAATTGACAATGAGCTATCTTTCGGACCGCATATCTCATCTCTTACTGGGAAATGTTTCGGCATCCTTCGGATGCTTCGTAAATTCCTCCCTCTAGTCTCCATCCAGCACAGAAAAATCATTGTCCAGGCACTGATTGGCTCCAGGCTTGATTATGCTAATGTTTTGTTCCTGGGACTTCCCAAATATTTGGTTAGGCGTCTGCAAATCGCCCAGAATTCTGCAGCCCGAGCCATCTTTGGTCTTCCAAGAAAAGCCAGAGCCACTGATCTTCTCTCAACACTACACTGGCTTCCTATTGCTAAAAGGATTCTGTTTAAAACTTTGACCACGACTTTCAAGGCCCTACATGGCATAGGCCCCAAATATATTTCCAACGCTTGTCCTGGTATAACCCCCCCAGATCTCTCAGATCTTCGTCCCTATCTAAAATGAGTGTTCCCTTTATCAAGGGTGCTAGAGCAGGAGGACGGTCTTTTCGCTACTTAGCTCCTCATGCTTGGAACGACCTCCCAATCTCTTTGAGACAGACCTCTAGCCTTCTGTCCTTCCGAAAGGCCCTTAAGACATGGCTTTTCCCTTAATTTGATGCTGCTTCCTGTGTCTTCACGTCATCTCAGTGTTATGTTCTCCCTTCTTCGGTTGGGTTTCCTTCGATAAAGCGCCAGGATACTCCGTGGAGTGGCCGTGCGCTATAGAAGTATAAAAATAACATAACAAATAATGTTCTACAGTGTGATTTCTATTTACCACACTCTTCTAAATTCTGTTCCAGGGATTCCCAGGTATCTCTGTACCTGTGCTTCCAGACTACATAAAACGCAACACTAACTCTTTCTGTTAAACATATAGTCAATTTGTCATAACAATAGTCAATAATCAGTAATGAACTGTCAACAAATTAATCGATAATAACCATCATTCTGCTACCAGAAAAACGTGTCTAGCAAAAGGCTATGATGAACTTTCACACATTAATGTATCACTCACCATGGGCCCATATACATATTTACATTTCCAGACTGTTTCGCTGGGGATCAAGTTTTATTTTTCTTTGATCTGAATTAGTTTATGCCTAACGAATCTTCACAGATCAACACTCTTCCTTTAGTCAATGGACCATTAGTCAAGTAGTTGATGGTGATATTAACAACTTCATTAATTTATCTTATAACTTCACAGTAAAATAATCACAGACTCCAAGTAGGATTCAATAGATTTTATCTAATAACTCAATCAAAATGAACGCTCATTTGTACAGATTCACAGTGAAAACTCCATCAGCTTTCATGGGACACAAAAATGTATTTATCAAATAACACACAAATGCATTCAACAATCTCCATGCATTCAGAGTGATAAATGAAGAGACAAAAGGACATAGTATCTCATACTTTGCAATGAAAATTTTTAATTCACAACAGAATTCTATTAATCTAATAGTGGAATAGGAAACCCAACCCCTGGCCAGAAGGGTTAGTGAAGGTCACCTGTTAAAATCTGGGACAAAGACTGTAGGACAGGTGCAGGATAGGTTTATACGTACTACACTTCTCTAGTATTTGACGCACCGAAGCATATCCCTCTCTCACACCCTCCCCTCCTCGATATTCTGCCGCAATTCTTCAATCTAATCAGGCTGTCTTTCAGTATTGAATCTTCCCAGTCTGTTCTTCTCAGCAGCAGTTCCCGCCTACTCCTCACTTAGCATCAACGACTCTTCTTAGCATCAGAAGCTCAGCTCAGCTCTGCTCTCAGCTCTCAGAATTTATCTTAACCTTAAGTCACTCAAATTATGCCCTTTAATTTAGCATGTCCCACCCTCAAAGGTTGCAGATGTCTGTGATTCCTGAACTGTGATTGGGCCGGGGGAGAGGAGTTGTCATCACCTCACGTGGTCATCCCAAAATCCTTAACTAATTCTTTGTTTAGTAAACCCTTCCCACATAATGTATTTAATTCTCATGACACTCCCTTTTCACATACATCTCACAGATACAATTTTTATATAATTTCTTCAGTTGAGGATCCTTCCCAGTACTCGTCCTTGGGTTTTGGCAGACGATCCACGTCCCGGCCAGCCGGTCTTTCCAGGTCTTTAATGCGCAGACTCAACTTGCACTATGTTTCTCCCACCATCTGTCTTTCGGCTTAGCATATCAGGCCCAAAACGTTCACTAGTGACGAAAGAATCATAAACAGATGTTAATTTCTCAAATATGTTATTATCACTGTTTATCTCCCCCTTCTACTCTATCCCATGTTGTTTTCATCTTTGTTAGGGAAAGCGTTAGCAGGGAAAAACTTCTTTTAAGATCCAGGCAAGCATATGCCAGTCATGCGGTACTTTGAGACCTACAGTTAGCAACTCTTTGCGCATGTGTGAGAGGTTTCTGCTCCCATGGGTTAATCACGTGGTTACTTACGGGTTCACACATGCGCAACGCAATTTCTGGGTTTCTAGCGGGATTTTAGTTACGCAGCAAATTATTCTTTGTTATTTGCGCAAGCAGAAAGCCTTTTCCCCGTGTATGAATGTCGTATGTATGTTAATTTTCTTTCAAATCTCTATTCCTACTTGTTAGTACATGTTAACGAGAAGTTGATTTGAGCAAGTTTCTTTTCTTTGAATCCTTGCTCCATCACCGTGTAATCCTGAGCAGTCACTATTTGTTCTCTAGTAGACATAATTTCTCTGGATACATCATAGAGCACCTCACCTCTGTCATTTGTTGCTGTCGCACAGAGTCGCCATCTCATCAAAGCCTCTTAATGGTGCACTTCACTCCGTATAACGAGCAAGGGTAGTTGTTGCCTCATTTCTCATAACCACAGCATCAGGTTTTCACTCTGCATCAATCATTTAGTCACTGTGTATGATCACGGGTGGGAAATGGCTTTTCCTGGATTTTGTTTAATCTCAAATTTTACCCATCAGGTAGCATGTTGGCATTCTGACCATATCGCTGAGTAAGCTGTACACTGGAAGTAATGAAACAAGAAATAGCAAACATCTGTAGGCTGTGGTGGGGCCTCAACAACTCAGCCTTTAGAATAACCAGCAAAAGATGGTGACATTCATAAATATACTCTTCCAAATCAGTATGACGTGATGAGTTCTTCCTCGAAGATGCTAGGCCCTTAATTTGCACCACTCAATTTGAATTCTAAAGCTTGTGCACCCTAGGAATCAATGCCTAGCAAAGGCCAGATCAAGATTTAGGAACTGGACTTATTTCTCAGGCATCTGTCTCCTGGTCAAATTAGAATTTCTCATTATTATTTGCTATGTTGTAGGGTCAGTTTAGTGATTTGCTCCCAGAATATAATAGCAACTCTTTGACAACCAATATGAAAAAGCCAAGACAAACTGGTACCCCAACCCTAGAAAGTCTCCATATCCTGGTAGTCTTTGTGCAGTCTCGATACCCCGCCATTGAGTTTGTGTCAACCCCCGTAATGCTTCCAAGGTAGAAAAGATCATAGTCTATGCCATATATATTTCAAAGAAGGGAATTTGAACATCATATAGAAAAAAAAGATGGTCAATAGAGAAATGAAGACTAATGAGATTCCTATAAAGAACACTGTGCACTGCAGAAGATTGTAAAGAAGACCCCGAGTTAGCTGTGTATTTGTTCTTGAGAGCACATCACTCCATACCACATTCCTCAACTGTTGCACTCAGTTGTGACTGACTGCTGTGTGCAAAATGTAGTTTCTGCACACCCCTTGTAATAGTGCCAGAATTGCACAGAAGCAGAAGCTAAATCTCTTATATGAGGATTAGACAAGGTACTTGTTCAAGGCTGCCAATTTAGCCACATATTTTGAATGTCATTTGAAACTCTGCCTCTTACTGTAAAGGTTTTCAGTAGGTTCATAGGCATAGACCAGCAAGGAGATATAAAAGTGACCTGTAGCAACCTTTGGTTTAAAATCTACTCTGTGCCTTTCCAGAATATGACTCCTCGTCCAGTTCAGATCTGATAGTAATCCTGCTTGTTGCATGGAACATGTGCCTCCATGGAGTGTCATCACCCATTTGCATGAGCCAGAACAGAGCTACAACCCTTGTGAAGCTCCCCTTCCCAGAAGTATTACTGAAGTAAAGAAAGTTCCAAAATGACATACCTACGCCCACTCCTTTCTGGGTATGATTACCAGATGGGTGCACCTCAGGCCCAGACTAAATTCTTCTACTAATTTGAAGGGCTTTCAATGACCACAGTAAACCCGGCCTGTTCTTGAATCCCAAATAGGAGTATATATAGTTTGTGAGAAATTGTACATATGTATCTACCTGCTTGTGCATGAGCCCGCCTGTAAGGTTTAGTGGTCAGGTCACACACTCCGACACTCACTGCCCACTTCAGACCTGGAGATGTCTGCTCAATAAATAAACTTTGCATGGTTATGGAGACAGTGCAGATGAAGACTGGATTTACAGTATATTCTGTGATTGCGCTCCACGGTGGCTCAAGTTGGCAGTCCCAACTGTGCTCGCAAGTCCTTGCCATCTAGCCTATTTTTCTAAAGTTCACAAGTAGTTGTCTGGACACGTCCCTACATACCAGGATTATCCTCCGCGTTTGAATCAACCAAGAGTGTGTATTTGGAACCTTTGCTCCATTGGTTGTTTAGTGGTTTGACGTATTGTTACTTTAAGGCATGCTTAATGCTGTTGTTTCATTGGTATGCTTTTAAAGTTGCAGAGTCATCAATAATTTCTTGGTGTTGGATTCAAGCGTTACTGAGAAGACTTGCATTAATAAGTGTGTTCTGGGAAACCCGGGTTGGATTGCAGAAACCAATAGGTTGACCCTCCCCATTCATTTGGAGAATCTGAGTCACATGGTTGAGCATGCTTATCCTTTGACACAGATTCTCTAACAACCCATCTCATCGTATTGTCTGGCTGTGAATCTGTATCTTTCTATCATGGGACTCAGATTCTTGAGATCATGTACCTGTGTACATTTAATCCCTATCAAATGTCTCAGATACTCTGTGTCGTTGTCTCAAGAGGGACGGAAGATTCTCATGGTCTGGTTCGCAGGCTGTTTTTTTCTCCATATCATTGTATTGTGTGTCTTGGAATATATTTGTTGCTATTATATGTGCTCGATTCTCTCTGCCTTTCACAATTCTCGTATTTGTTTTGTTTTGTTATA
Source organism: Lissotriton vulgaris (assembly GCF_964263255.1). NCBI lineage: Eukaryota > Metazoa > Chordata > Amphibia > Caudata > Salamandridae > Lissotriton > Lissotriton vulgaris. Next base: position 481,861,937 of record NC_141693.1, on the reverse strand, counting down.
TTTGCTAGATTTTTATTCTGTTTTTCTTCTAATGACATTGTTTGGATTTTCAATGCCTGCCTGTCACCTGGCTTTGGATTTTCGATGTCTGCCTGTCACCTGGCTTTGGATTTTCGATGTCTGCCTGTCACCTGGCTTTGGATTTTCAATGTCTGCCTGTCACCTGGCTTTAATTGCGCCTCATCCATTGGTTGTAAATGTTGCTCTTTCCAGTGCCTCTTGATTCTTTTTTGTCTCCTTCTCACATGTCTGTTGCTCCAGGTCTCCCTGTTGCATGCTTCTGGCTCTCCAGGTCTCCCTGTTGCATGCTGGTTCTGCAGGTCTCCCTGTTGCATGCTGGCTCTGCAGGTCTCCCTGTTGCATGCTTCTAGCTCTCCAGGTCTCCCTGTTGCATGCGTCTGGCTCTCCAGGTCTCCCTGTTGCATGCGTCTGGCTCTCCAGGTCTCCCTGTTGCATGCGTCTGGCTCTCCAGGTATCCCTGTTGCATGCTGGCTCTGCAGGTTTTCCTGTTGCATGCGTCTGGCTCTCCAGGTCTCCCTGTCGCTTGCGTCTGGCTCTCCAGTTCTCCCTGTTGCATGCGTCTGGCTCTCCAGGTATCCCTGTTGCATGCTGGCTCTGCAGGTCTCCCTGTTGCTTGCGTCTGGCTCTCCAGGTCTCCCTGTTGCATTAGTCTGGCTCTCCAGGGCTCCCTGTTGCATGCGTCTGGTTCTCCAGGTCTCCCTGTTGCATGTGTCTGTCTCGCCAGGTCTGTTACATGCGTCTGGCTTGCCAGGTCTCCCTATTGCATGCTTCTGGCCCTGCAGGTCTCCCTGTTGCATGCTTCTGTCTCATCATGCCCCCTTGTTGCATGCTGGCTCTGCAGATCTCTCTATTGCATGCTTCTGGCTCTGCAGGTCTCCCTGTTGCATGCTTCTGGTTCTCCAGGTCTCCCTGTTGCATGCGCCTTGTTCTCCAGGTCTCCCTGTTGCATGCGTCTGGCTCTCCATTCCCCCCTGTAGCATGCTTCTGGCTCTCCATGCCCCCCTGTTGCATGCTGGCTCTGCTGGTCTCCCTGTTGCATGCTGGCTCTGCAGGTCTCCCTGTTGCATGCTTCTGGCTCTGCAGGTCTCCCTGTTGCATGCTTCTGGCTCTCCATGACCTCCTGTTGCATGCTACTGGCTCTGTATGCCCCCCTGTTGCATTCTTCTGGCACTCCAGGTCTCCTCCCTGTTGCGTGCGTCTGGCTCTCCAGGTCTCCTTGTTGCATTTCTTGTAATCTCCGTGGCAGCTTAACATGCGACTCCAGTTCTTGGTAGCCACTTGGCTTTTCTTTTTTTGCATTTACCTGTTGCTCTTCTCTGATTTTCTACTCAACAAAGCCTGCCAGATGGTTCTCGGCACCTTTGCTTGGTTGTGTGTATCAAAGGATGATTTACTTAAGTAACCCCTCTCCACTTTTCCTTGAAGGTGATAACATGCTAACAGCTGTGAATGTGGCACGTAGCTGCAGGATGGTGGAGCAGAGTGAGCGAGTCATCTTTGTCAGTGCATCACCTCCTTCTAACAGCAAGCCAGCATCTCTCAAGTTCATTCTGTCTGAATCAATGATTTCCCAGCCGTCATGGACAACGGTAGGTATCTCCCCGTCCCCCCTCCACCCGCCCCCCCCCCCACCAGTATGAACAGCGGTCTCATAATTTAGGCACTCAAAAATGCCCACTCTGCCTAATGTGGAATTATGACCCTCCTCCCTTTAAATCCTGCATCCTATATCCTGTATTTACTATAAATGACTGTCTGTAGAATCCATGCCCCAGACTGTGTAAACGACCCCTGTGTTAATAATCATTTCCTCTTTAAGGGCACCATCTTCTATAGTCTCTGCTGCCTAGTCTGTCTACAAAACCTCTGTTGGCTGCAGAATCTGTAATACAATCAAATTGAGATTCCTTAAATGCAATGCATTAAAGTTAAAAAAAAATGCGATTTCGCTAATAGGGGGAGCAAATTACCATGACGTTGAACTTCATGGTAATTTGCAAAAACTTTGAAAAATGCACTAAAGTGCATTTTTCAAAGTTCCATTTTACACACAATGCCCCTTAGGGCATGTGTGTGTGCAAGATGTTCCTATATGCAGATTTCAGGGGTGCAACAGGGTGTCCTTTTGACACCCTGGCACCCTTGAAATTGCAATCTCAATTTGCGATTCTCTAATTGAGAATCGCAAATTGAGATTGTCTTCCCATTCATTCCTTTGGGCATCTAGGCCCATAGGAATGAATGGGGAGGTGTTCCTAAATTGCAACTCGCAACTTGCGTGTCGCAATTAAGGAATTTTAAGAAATCGCTAATTTTTTTAGCGAGTTCTTCATGCATAGCCTTTTGCTATTCCTTATTAGCGAATCCTTATATTTCCCTAATAAGGAATCGCAAAATGGATGTTTGATGAATCTATAGGTTAGCGTCTTCCGAAGCCTGCAGTCTAGTGATTTCATGCCTGACTCAAGTGTGAGGCTTTATGCTGGGGACATGGAGCAATCGCTTTTTATTTACACGTGTAATTAACCACAGGTGTCCCAAGTGCACCATTGTAATTGCTCTCATTTGGACAACCGAGTTAGTACATTTAAACATTTAACCCTTCACAGGCAGCAAAATTGATCAGACAAGTTTTATTAAGGGAGGGGACATAAAACAGCATGCCACAGTAAACAAGACATAGTAACTGTGGCCAGTCAGTTCCAGCGCTACAAGCAGAATGCAATGCTCTATCTGCTCTGCGATGGGTCTTTTTGCATTTTTGGGTCATTGGCTTTGAGCGTCTGTGTTAAACGGAGGCCTCCAGAAAAAGCTCAGCCCAAAAATGCTGTGGCTCAAATGACATGCATCTTATGTGCTGCACTGGCTTGATTTAGATTGATTTACTTTATTGCATGATTAATAAAAATCTTTGCAATGACACTTTATAAAAAATACTGGAAGAATTTCACAATCATGAGTTTTACAAAAAAACATTTTAAATCAAAAAAAGAAGGTTGAGGATGGACGAAAAATCTATACAAAGTGGTACAATGAATTGCATTTGTTTAAAAAAGAGACCGTTCAGCATTTACTAAGTCTTTGTTGGTCGGAAAAGAGTTTTCATGAAGCTCACCAGTCGGCAGGCCAGTTGGATATTTTCTCCTTTAAAGCTGATCAGCAGGGCTTGTCTGCGAGTTCGCACACCGTATTGGTTCCAGAGCTGGGTTAGTAGGCCCCTTCGGGCACTGTCTAGGGCTTTACAGCTGCATAACAAGTGTAAAACGTCCTCATTTGGATTATCGCAAAGCCTGCAGTTGGACTTGGATTCCAGGCGTTTCCATGGGGGAAGCTGCACTGGCTTAGTCGTGGCTAGATCACTTGGCTGACTCTGAGTCTAAATTATTAACTGGGATATTGCACGCTGACTTTATTTGTGCGTGTATCCAACCCAATAATAGATTTGGGTGATATGGTAGGTTTGTTTTGTAGAATGCGTCTTTTCCCATAATCCTGGAACATGTATGGGTTCTCCTGAGTTATTTTGAGCTGACAGACATAAAAAAAATATCGTAATATCTCTGAAAATATTCCACATTTTCACATGCCATTATGTTACGAACTAAATATTTTTTACAGCATATCTGCAGAGTGTTCTGAAGCATGCTATTCTGAAGATTTTTATTTCAATATTTTGCATTAAGGAGAGTCGTGCATGAGTTCTGAAACAAAAAGTACCTTCTCGGACTGGAAATGAGTCCTTATCTTAAGCTAATATGCCAGGGGAAAAACTGCTAGATGTGAGACATCAAGACACTCTGAGAACAAAGCCCAGGAGTTAAGATCATCCTACTGGCAAAGAGGTATCAGCGACCTCTGTGACGAGCACTTTTACAGGAAATGGTCAGCGTTGACTTCTTGTCTACATCGATCTACAAGAAGTCTTGGTCGATATACACATGGAGAATTTCTCTGTTCGTGTTGGAATGGAATCTTTAGTTTCTGGGAGGACGTTTAGCTGCCAGAAATACTTTCTCTGTTTAGTCATTATTCCACCATATGGATTTTTTCCTAGACATATGTTGAATTATGTGGCTGGAAAGCACATTCCACATACACTGACTCGTAGTGTAGCTGAAGGTGTTTTTTTTGTGGGTAACACTTTTACCATTATATAGTCATCTTGAACCAATAGTACGAGGTGTTTTGTTTTTTTGTTTAAAAATCTAGCCGTGATGGTCTGACATATTGAGTGCCTTCATACTGATCTAACTTTCAGTTATTTGGCACAATCCGCTGCAAGTCTGCTTGGTGGTTAAACCCACATTACGTGACTTTTTGAACTGAGGTTAGGTTATTTAATCTTCTACTAATTACATGCTGTTTGTCCAAGGGGCTAAATCAAGGCCCATTCTTGAGTGTTGTTGCAGTCTCCCTAGCTGGGTCTGTTTCCCCATGCAATCCCAAAAAACAAACCCAGAGGTGATCACTGACTTCTTGGCCATGCATGGCGTCCCCCCATCCGGAACCAGGCGCTCTTCCCTCTTGACTGCTTCTGCCTTGCAGACCTTAACAGGTCATATCGTTCTTTCCAAATGAAGTGTATTGCCCTTTGAAAAAGACGTTTATGGTAAATAATAGAAAATCTGTGTATGGACTTCTGAGAACGTCTTGAGGTTCTGGGTAAGGTCTTGAAATTTTAGGTTCAGAGTTGCAGAAGTTGTGTACAGACTTGACAATCTTGAGCCTCCGTGGTGGACTGACAAAAAAAGGTATCTTGTAGCCATGAGAACAAAGGCTGAGCATGAACGAAGACGTGGAAATATTCTTCCAGAGGCAAAACATAAATATGTGTGGTTTTCAATAAGCGGTGGTGGCCTGGACTTGTACGTTTTCATGATGCCTTTTTTTATCTTCTTTGCTATGGGATGAGCATGCTGAGATGCAATTGTTGATGGTTTCAATGCGAGTCCCCAGAGTCGCATTGAAACCATCTAATGTCTCTCAAACAGTGAGGGGTGTGTTTACCAACTTTCTCTGTGCGAGAGAAGAACTACTGCTGTGCAAAATGCTGTCAGAAGACCCAGCCTTCCAAGGGCACGTATTCATGGAACTCCACAACTTCTTGCCATCACTGTGCAGAGATTTTGTCATTCTAACTAGTTAAAACTAGACGGAGAGTATAATGCAGTAGAGTTGGACTTTCCAATTTGTGAAACCACTCGAATTGAATAACAAGCTCCAATGTTACTCCCCCAGAGAGGAGGTGGTTGAATCCTTTAACCTTTCTGAAATTCTGTTTGGATCTCCATTCGGTTTAGTGCTGGGACCACAGTTTATGCGTTTCGGTCCGCTTTACCACCAGACTCCAAAGATTGAAAAGAGGACTCTGCTCAGGAGTCATGCATAAAGCTTTCTCTTTGTATTCTTTCATTCTCATGTTCAAGGACACTGTGATTTGTGGCATTAATTGACATAAGGATTGTACAAATATTTAATATCATGCCCTTTGTTCCTGGTTCCGATTCCACAAATGAATCCCTGACTGCAGCTAATGAAAGTCATGGATACAACACTTAATGACTCTATATGAGGAGTTGCTCTGAGGTACACAAAAAAGTGATGGTTACAATGCTTGAATTAATTTTAGCCACTGGTAGTTATGCTGGACCGCATTCCAGTCCATTGTCCCACTGGGTACCACGCAACCTCAGACAGGAACCAGCCTTATGCAAATTAGTCTCGATCTTGTACTCCCATACTCAAAGGGGTGGGCAGTAGTGTAAGCATTTAGCTCAAAGAGACATCCGAATATGAACATGTTAATTAGCTCTCAGTGTTTATATTGTATATTCATAGGCGTGTCTGCAGACTGGTGGCTAAAACATCTGTAAAAGCAGTGGGTTATCTAGGGGAGTGGGACTGGCATGTGGATAGGGTGCACAGACATAGCTTCAGCTGCATACCTTTAGTACGTTAACTGCTTAAAAAGTAGTTCACAAGACACAGCGCGTGTGTAATACTTAAAATTAGAGGAATTATAAAGGCTTACTGTAGCACTATGGGAGTTCCCAGATAAAGACCTATTCTGAATTACATCCACAAGTGTGTCATTTTGTGGGCGTGACATACCTGTATGGTGTCAACATATATATATTTTTTTATTTTAGCAGAACTTATACCAGCAGGAGAATAATTCGCTGGACCAGGGCCCCTACCACCTTGCACTAAATGGGAAATCATTTGCTGTGGTGTGTGACTACTTTCCCACCCTGCTGCCTAAGGTGAGTTAAAGCAACCTTGCATCAGTTGATATAACACCTCGGTCTGTCCAACCTCGTGCAGAGTCAGCAGTTCTGTTATATTAAGACATACAGAGGCATGGTACAACTAGCAGGTGAAAAAACGGTTTGGTAGGAGATATGAGTTTTCCCACAGCTTCTTACAATTTGCCTACTTTGCTACTGTGTTCTCGCCCCCTCTGTCACACATGCTCCTCTGGCTTGACCCCACAGTTATGTTGGCCTTCTCGAGGTTTGGTGGACATTCCAGAGTCTGTGAAACTTAAAGTGCTGTCTTAATGCTTGCTTTTTTTTCGTTTTCAGAGTTGATTAAGTATTTAGAAAAGGTTCGAAAACTTGGCTCTATAGTCAATGATAGGTCTGTTTCCTTTTTATTTTTCCCTTCTGTTTCAGCTATGGGTCAGAGAGCGCCGGGACATTCCTCGGAGTAGCCGAGCGCTATATAAGACACCCACAACATTAACATTTCTTTACACTTTTTCATTATAAAGCGTTTGCGGCACAGACAATCTTTGACATTCCCATACTAACTCAAAAATGGGATCTAAAGACCTAATTAAGATTCTAGCATTCACTTCAGTTCCATATTAAGATATCTGTATTCGCCTTCTCAAGATTTCATTTGCAACTAATTGTCACATCGCTCTTTCCTCCTCAGGTCCTAGTTAAGGGCACTATCTTTGCCCGCATGTCTCCTGACCAGAAGACCCAGCTTGTGCGCAGCCTTCAAGCTCTGCAGTAAGTCTCTCTAGTATGCACACAGCCTTCTGTGAGCATGGCTGTGAATGGAAGAGATGGAATTCTTCTTGAAGCAAATGGTGGAAGTTTAGCTAAATGCCTTTTGCTTAATCTCTTGCAACGTTTAATTTCTTGTTATCTAGGCAGTAAGGGGGAGGGGTTGTTTACGTCTTTTTAAACATTTTTTTTGTTTCATATATATATATATATATATATATATATATATATATAATAAAATAGTGTTTGAGACTTCTGAAGATGAGCCACATGCATACCTTACCATGAATGGTACTGGTCACAATGGGAGATTTTGATATGGTTTATCCTGCTCTGTTTTGCATGAAGGGTATTGGATTACTTTTTACTAATCCAAAAGGCTTTCTGGTGGTGACTTTAGGCCTTTGTGATAAACATGTGGGGTGGGTTACCCTCCTGGAGAACGCTATTATTTTTTTATATATATTTTTTATATATTTTTATATATATATATATATATAAAAAATAGCGTTCTCCAGGAGGGTAACCCACCCCACATGTTTATCACAAAGGCCTAAAGTCACACCAGAAAGCCTTTTGGATTAGTAAAAAGTAATCCAATACCCTTCATGCAAAACAGAGCAGGATAAACCATATCAAAATCTCCCATTGTGACCAGTACCATTCATGGTAAGGTATGCATGTGGCTCATCTTCAGAAGTCTCAAACACTATTTTATAGTATTCTTTCTCAATATCATTACATCTAACTGCAGATTCCTCACCTTGTGAATACCCCCAAGTGCCAGACTCGATCCGGAGATTTTCTAGCATGTGGTGTCGTGCGGCGCTGTATCTACTTAGTATCATTCCCTATTCCCTCTCTCAAGAGGTTGCCCTGGAGCCACATAGAAATGACTCTTTTGTACGCTGATGTCAGTTCCTTTCTTTCCACGCCTTTGGATGCGGATACGGAACTCGGTGGCAAAAGCTTTCCTCATCTTTGACAAACCTTTGCTCATATTCTTTTCCAGTATGCAAGGGTACATGTCCCTACGGACTGGAATGTCACAAACAGACATCTGTGACAGATCCCCACGAGGTATGTCATTGGTGTTCAAGGTCATTTCACCACTCTAAGTCTTGCAAGGAGTGCGCCAAAATAAAACCCCCAGGCGATCTTTGATCACAAAGATGAGCACTGATGGAAGGCACATATGTCCCCAGTCCCGATGAAGTTAAGGTCTCAGACCCGTTCCCGCTCTCAAGATTATTGCTGCAAAAGACCTTCCTCGCATTTGAAATCCTCAGGTTAGTTGAAGTATAAGAAAATCAATAAAACAAAGCAAGATTTCTCCCCAACCTTCCACTTCCGGACAGAAAGTACCATGGTGTCTCTCTGTTTCAGTCCCTACCAAGGAACCTATACCCCAACTTTTTATGACGCACTCCATATTCCTGGGTCAGTTGATGGCATTGCGGCATATAGATACATTCTAGGAATCCATACTGCAAAAATGTGGCACCCTTCCAGCTCCCTCTGGTGTGCCTTCAGGCCACACAGATCTGAGAAGGCCTCCAGAAGTATATCTGTCAGAGAATCCGTCCTCTACACAGTCTGCGCCTCTTGACTCTGCTGCAGTATTTGACGCAACTCTGAGGCTGATGCCCAGCTCGACTTTGATTCTGGTGCTAAGATCCACACTGGTTCCGACCACATTGATGCCGTGAATACGGGAAGAGGACCCAAATATTTTGTACGACTCTGGAACTAATCTAACACGACATCGACAATAGTCTCAATGCAACCAGTATAAATTCAGACTCTGGATATTCCCATTACCTAGGGGTCGCTAAGAAGCACTCCACAACCTTTTTTGATCAGATTCTGATCACTGCCAATATGGCCTGGGTAATGATGATGGGAATGACGAAACCCCCTGTTATGATGATGAAAACCTACTTATGGATTACAAGTAAGTAAGTAAAGTAAGTAAAAAAAGATTTGTAGAGTGCGTGGTTACCCAAAGACATTCCAGTTCTAGAGGCAGCCGCTCATAAACTAGGTGCAGACTTTAGGGAAATAGAAACGTTTTTATATGTTTCCGGAAGGCCAGATGGTTGGTCTCGCAAAGAATGTCAAGAGGGAAGAGATTCCACAACCTTGCTACATTATACGAAAAGAGACGACCACCAGTACGTGATTTCCTGATCTTAGGAACAGTCGCCATCTGTTTATTGCCTGACTGCAGAGTCCTTTTCGGATGGTAGGAGGAAATAATGGACCGAATAATAGGCGGGCCATTGCCTAGCATTGCCTTGTGTGAAATGCATAGTCCTTTGAACTGCACTCTCTGCTGAATTGGTAGCCAATGTAGTCTGGCAAGAGCAGCCTTGCTTGCTGTCGATTGGGGATGTTCAAAAGCAAACGTGCGGCACAGTTCTGTACAATCTGAAGATTTCTGAAAGTAGCGCATAAATGCTTCTACATACAGGGCATTGGCATAGTCAAGCCTGGGAAGTATGAGCGCCATTTTTCTAGCAGGTAAAGGGAGCAGGGGGAGAATTTTCCGTAACATCCTCAGCAGCCCGAAACAGCTACCTGCAACCTTTTGTGCTTGCTCCCCAAAGTCCAGATTCCAATCAAGCCAAACCCCCAAGCTTTTAATCTGTTCCTTGGGGGAGGGGGTGGGGCCAAAGCAGTTCGGCCATGGTAAACTTACATTAGGCGTGGGAAGTTTACCAAGAATCATCAATTCTGTTTTGGACCTGTTGAGTTTCAGATATGAATGTTCTATCCATGCTGAAACTTTTTCAAAGCACCTGGCCAAATCAGGGCCAATATTGTTGAGCTGGTTGAGAGACACCACCAGCTGCGTGTCGTCGGCATATGTAACAATCTGAATGCCGAATGGCTTCACAACACTGGCCAGAGTAAACATTAAAACGAGTGGGGCTCAGAGAAGATCCCTGTGGGACCCCACATCTAAGTGGCTTGGGTTCGGAGGTAAACTCATCTTGGAACACCTGAAATGACCTGTCCTCCAAAAAGGAGTGAAGCAACTTGAGGGCCATGCCAGTCACTCCTCTCTCTCTGAGTCTCTGAATAAGCAACTGATGGTTAACCGTATAGAAGGCTGCGCTAAGATCCAAAAGCACAATAGCAGCGCAGCCTCCGTTGTCTAAAATGTTTTTAGTATTTTCAACCACTGCCAAAAGGGCGGTCTCTGTAACCTGTTGGGGCCTGAAACCAGGTTGGGAAAAATTAATACGGTTATTTCTTTCCAGAAACGCAGAGAGTGTGAGGTTCGCATGCTTTACAGCCATTTTGCTAATTCCCCGCAATAATGATATGGGGCTGAAGTTCCCTTGTGTCTCAGGGTCTAGATCAGTTTTTTTTAAAAGAGCTTTTACCATCGCTCGTTTCCATAAAGGAGGGACCAGGCCCGCCGAGAATGTACTATTAATCGTGTCCAAAATGACAGGGGCTACAGTATCAAAAACTTGATTTGAAATAGGGGGCGCCACTACATCCTTGGGGGAGCCTGAATTCAACTGGCTAAGAATACCTTGTAAAGCAAGCTGATTTAGAGGTGGAATTTCTGTTAAAAAGCAATTGCTAGCGTAACCTCCAGTGCTAATTAATGGTTGTGCATTGGCAGGAGGAAAGGAGGAATAAATATCTTGAATTTTATTGGAAAAAAAGGTTACCAGTTCATTACAATGAGATAGTATGTCATCAACAAAAGTGGGAAGGGGTGAAGGTTTAAGAAGAGATTTCAGTATACGAAAATTTTCTCGGGAGGAGTTAGCGGCTGAAAGGATTTGACCTTCATAATGAAGGACCTGAGCATGTTTAATTTCTTCCTTGCATATTTTTATATCTTCCCTATAGATCGTTTTTTAGCTGCCGAAATTTTTTTCCTCTATTTTCTTTCAGACCGTTTACATGCTTGCTTAAGTGTGCGAAGCTTGAGGGAGTACCATGATGTTCTATTTGCTCCACTCCTATCATTGATCTGCTTTTTTGAAAGCACAATATCTAGGGAGGATCCAAGCCATTTGTCAAAATTATCATTCGCTATAACAGGGTTAGAATGGGCTATTACTATGGACGCTCTCCCTGACCCAGGTTTTGGGTTCCCACCTGGTCCCTCAACAGAATAATCTGCATCATTTGCTGTAGTGGTCAGTCATGCAGCCATACTTTTAGATCTGCAGCTATCATCCATAGAGGTTACAACCAATGTCTCAACAGCAGTTATGCAGCCTTGGTAAGCTTCGACTGAGGTCCCTAATGGATATGTTAAAGAGCATTTTAACCACAACTTGGTCTTGCTCACCTTAAATGGGCTAGTGGCGAGTCTCCACCGACTTACCCCATGTGACCCTGCTTTCCTCACTTGGCATCCCACACCTGAGAGACTAGTGGTCTACAAGTAGGGTGAACACAACCATGTTCCCTACAACTCTTCCTGATAGAGTGTCAAAGGGTATCAGGTCATTTGGGAAAAGGATGCTTTCCTCAGTCAGTATTGTCCTTCGGTCTGTCAATGCTATATATCTCCTTGGACAATGCTTGCATGCATTGTGAGACATGGTGAGAGATCTTGCCAACAGTCCCAGATGACTGCCGCACCAACCTAGCACAAATCATTCAGTATGGCCAAAGTGCAGCAAATTATGCCATCTGTTCAGGACTAGTGACTGGTTGTTTAGACAGGGCTGTCTGTACCAGTATGATGCTTCGGTGCAACGTTTTGATGAGATCCATGGTTTTTTTTGTTTGGTGTCCAGGCATCATTAAGGTATATGCCATTTGATGGCAGCTGTCGATTAGGAGACAAAGCAGACTGCACAGGAGTGCTTTAGAGAACGCAGGGCCAAAGCGCACTCCCTTGACCTTTCTGCGCCCATGCAGCAATATCTCCAACAATTCCACCCCCTTTTGAGGCTTCGAAGTGTCATGGCTTACAGACAAAATTAAAGCCTGCCACCTCAGCAGCAGGCCCCAATGTCCTTTTAAAGCTTGGGTCAGGCATCCAGCAAACAATGCCCAGGTCAGCTGCCACAGTGTACTTCTGCTTCAGCTTCCAAGCTGCGTTATTTTCACCTCATCAGTATATGACCACCCTGTCGCAGTAAGGATGTGTTTTTACCTCCAAAGGTGGCAAAGCATTACATCCGACAAGTGGATCCTCCAAATAGTCCAATAGGTTTACAAGGTTTACACTCAGCCCTTCTTGTCCGACTTGCAGCATATTCCACCTACATCAGAGAAGCTTTCGGGGGACCATTTGCCCATTCTACAGCCTTCCTTCTGACTATCAAAGGGAGGCTGGTTCGGATTTCCACAACAACACCACTGACATGTGGTGTTGCAGTAATCAAGGTATGGTGGGGTCCTGTGCTAAGAAGCTCTCCCCCTCTGGAAATGGCTGAGTCTTCAGGGCATTTTCCTGACTGTGAACCACTTGGTGGGATCTTTTTTTTTCTAATGTAAATTGTTTTCATATCAAGTTTTAAAAATAAAGACATACAACATTAATATACCAACAGTGTAACATTGTAGCATTACGCCACAGATGCAATAGACCATTCCCCTGGACTCCCGATGAGGCGGCACTGTGGGGGATAGTTTTAATATACCACATCGTTATAATCAAAAGCACATACCATCTTGGCTGGGGCCCTGCATATGTCTCCTTCTACAGCCACCCTCTGGAGCTCACATACTATTGCTGTGTCCCCACATCTGCATATAGGACTTTACGTACACACTGCCACTCCAGTCGGTCTCTATACTTGATCTAGGGTGTACCGGACTCTGTTCCCCTTCCTCTTGCGCCTCTTCCACCAGCCGTTCCAGTATCTCACCCCAAAGCTCTAATGTTCTTTCCAGATATTCATCAATTTGCCCCATTTTCAGTCTGCATTCCTCACCTACAGCCCACTCCACAAGTCTGCCAGCCATTTGTGTGACAGAAACAGCTCAGATTTAGTCCAGTGGATAGCTATGCCTCTCCTAGCTAATACCAGTCCCTGCAAAGCAAATATATGCCTCATCTTCCTCCCCTTTGTGGGGGTCGATAGGAGGGCAGCCATACACAGACGGACTGTCCGCTCAATCTGGGTGCCCATAATCTTTTGAAGGTCCTGCACCTCCTTTGCTCAGTAGTCACCCAACCTGTCACACCCCCATGTCATGTGTGGGAAGGTAGCTTAGGTCCCGCTGCACCTAGAGCAGTCCTCCGATTGGGCAGAGAAGATCGTGTGCTGGCGCTGCGGCCTAAGATGAGCAAGGTGCAGATAAAAGAACTGTGCTAGCTAAAGGGCGCGTTGCTAGCTGGTTCCTATACTTGTGCTGGCGCCCACTTTCACTCCCTGTCTGTAAGCACCTGATGTGATCTTTGAATGCCAGGGCGATAAACTCAGCCAACAATGCCTAGCAGGTCAAGCAGTTTCAAGGCTGATTTGCATATTTCTGGGTGGCATTGTGGGCAAAAAAACAGCAAACTGGGATGCAGCATCGAATGCCAGCAGCTGAGCTTAATTCAAGCATCCCACTTTAGCATTACGTTAGTGGAACTGGTGTGCCCAGACTTGGGTCCCATGCCCACTTTCCTACTGGAGCCAAGCTGATCCCTGCTGGAGAGCCCCAACTGGGGTCTCGGCTTGGTCATGTTCAGTTTCAGAAGGATGATTTGCATATGGCTTGATCTAATCTGATGTGGTGTTGTAGGCAAACAACGATGGTGCAACCTGTAACCCTAAGTAATTAAAAGTGGCTAATAATTATGCAAGTTTCCCATCAATCATTTTTTGTTTACTTTAGCAGAGCATGAATGGTAGGTACAACCAAGGTGGTACATGGTGGCTTTCAGCAATAGGGAGAACCCTGGTTTAATCTTATCGCCATTGCTTAGGATGCTCAATGTTAACACTTGTGTGCTGAAGTTCCGAAGAAGACTCTTCCTCGGAGACACATTCTTCCTAGAGTGGAGCACAGGAATCCTGTATCCTTCCCAGCCAATGCCTCTTCAGCCCAAAGTTCTGAAGACAATCTGGAATGACTGTGCCCAAGATATTCTAATGTCTTTTGATTGAGTGTGGTACCTGGAGGTATTTGGCATGAGCATTTGTCCTCAGATCTGCCTGCTGCTTTGGGAGATCTTCTGTCATAGGAGCAGGGCAGGCCTGAACAATCTACACCTCCATGAATGAAAATTGATCAGCGGCTGCATTCATTCTCCCTCCCAAAGATGCTGATGTACTTTTTCAGCTTCCACCTCAAAATTTGTCTGTGCTGGGATAGGTTTGTGGCCTAGTGTGGTTGCTGCAATATGGACTATTACAGGCAAAACTTTCAGATGTCTTGGTTTTTGTGTTGTCTGTAGCCCATGCTGTGATTTGCAGTGGGCACTGTCAGATGTTATTTTTCAGCCCTTTTGGTCATTTTACATTTATCGGACCAACTTCCTTGTTTAAGTACCTTATAGATTTAGTACATATGTTTCCTCCTAAACTCTATGCGATACCTCAGTGACACCTCCACACTCTCTGGACTGTTCAGAAACACAGTGACTCTGTTCTCAAACTGTTATTTTCCTCAAGATAGAGATGAGTCCAGGTTTGAAGAAGATCAAGCTTGAGTTGCTGATTCAAACAGCCAACCTTTCCGAGGTAGAGGAATATTGTCAAGCCATTTTCACTACAAACCCACTCCCATCTGGGCTGCTACCCAAGGATGGGCCTGACCTGGCTACTTTGGTGATACCAGTGACTGATGTTGCCGGACTCTGTGCCTCCCCAAAGGTGGCATATGTGATAAAGCCAGAGTCAGTGGCAAAGGCACATGAGCCAATGACAACATAGATAAGACTGTTTTTCTATCAAAGTCTTTAAGCATAGGATTAGCAAAGTGCTATCCACGCCGAGATAGAAAAGAACAAAGTCTTTTGCCATTTCTACAGCAAAGTCTTTAAGCATAGGACTAGCACAGTGCTGTCCTTGCCGAGCTGTAAAATCACAAAAGCTTAAAGACTTTGCTGTAGAAATGGCAAAAGACTTTGTCCTTATCTATATCGGCGTGGATAGCACGGTGCTAATCCTATGCTTAAAGACTTTGATAGAAAAACAGACATTTGTGGGGAGCAGATCTAGAGTGTCGCTGGGGTTGAGAGTGCTCTAACAGGAGCTGCTTTCCACCTAAACTTGAGAACTACCCAGAGTTCTCTCCTTCTTTTTTGTATAATTTATGCGTCACTCTATGCCTGAAAGGGTTTTGTTTTGACTTATACTAGGTGCTCCCTTGTGTCTGGACAAAGCTATACCTCTCTGAATAGCTCTAATTAGAGATCTTACGTAGCATGCACAGAGTAAGGAAGCAGGCGTTAAACACAGCGTTGATCTGTAATTTCCTGGTGAGCTTGTTGTCAATGATGATTCTGAGGTTTATGGAGTGGTTAGAGGGGGTGGGTGTGGGTCCTAGGTCTGATAGCTAACAGGAGTCATTCCGTGTGTTGCTGCTGTTGCCTAAGATCAGTACTTTCATTTTGCCTGTGTTCAGCTGCAGGCAGTTGTTCTTCATCCAGTTGGTGACGTTTGTCATGTATCTGTGGAAGTTGGTTTAGAGTGGTCATCAGTGAGTGAGAGGATGAGTTGGGTGCTGTCTGCGTAGGAAATTATGTTGAGACGGTGGGAGCTGACTAGGGGTGTGCATTAAACTTGGCTCTGCTGTTTTAGTGTGAGGAGTTTTGCCACTCCACGCTCCGCTTGGAGGGCGAAGGTCAGCAAAACTTCGCCAACTACAGTGTAGCGGAGTCTACCGGCGCCTCTACCCCTAATTAGAGCTTTACGTGAGGTGCATGTCAGCGATTTTTAGTTTACTCTGAGACACTATACACTGAGATATAAACTGTACTTCCCTCACCTAGTGTCCGGTCTTCTGAGCAGCGACATCATAGCTGAAGGCAAACGCTGAACTCATGCAGCAAAATGAAGATAAGATGGTAACTGTGTAGGATAGCTCTATGTTTCCGCGGTTGAATCTCGTGAGATATGCACTTCCAGTGAAAGTCAGTGACGAAAGGGATGCGATTTCGAAATGAAATGGACAGCTGGTTTGATGAATGGGATTTTCAGAGAAAGATCCTTATATGCATGAATACCGGCAAGTAGCCGTAAGAAGTGGCAAATGACTTGCCAGGGTACAGGATGCTTGCTTTATTAGGGAGAAATTACAGACTACAGATTTCACTTTTGGGGTGGTGTGGGCAAATGACTTCAGGGTGCAAAAGAACTTCTTTATTTTGGTTGAGGAGCCGGGTTTATGGAGTTAAAAACACGGATGCTCTTCGCTTTACCAAAGCACAAAGGCGCACCTAATTCGGATGAGAGACTTTAAAAGCCCAAAATTAATTTCCGGCGTCCACGGACGTGAGGTGCATCAGACAGCTTTAACTTTCTCCACCAGATTCCAGCCGGTCCCCTGCTCTCTGCCGGCTCTGCCCTCTCCGGTGCCTAGTTTGAATAAACCAGTGCAGACTAGTGGCTCTGCCCTTCGTCTCGAGAAGACAGCATGCATTTAGGTGAGAAATTAAGCGAATGCCTAATGCTGCAATGAGCTGTGCATTTCTGATGAGCTCGCATTACACAGGCCCTGTCTTCCCAGAGCAGCTTCGCCAATTTATTAATCAGCCCCTGAGAGGCACTCCGAACACACTATGTCACCATGAGATCTCTTCGTTTGGCTGCTTGTATCTTTTCAACAGTAGCAACTTGCTTGTTTATTGCTCATCGCCCCACAAGAATAAAGGTCACTCCTGGTTTGCTGTAAATTGTTAAAATGATCACTCGTATTGGCCTATATGTCATGCACGTACTTGGCCTACTGTTGTTATCATCCTGGTACTGCTCTGGTATCTGCTTTCCTGCAAAAATCTGTGTAACATTAGGTGATCGGTTTTGCTCCATGAAACTCTACGAGATCCACCCAGGCCTAGATCTGAAAATGTTGGCCAGCGGGGGCATATATGCATTGAAGAGCCGGGGCTGAGATCTGGGAAACAGTTCAGGTGATCTTCTTGGGTTCAGAGGTGGTAGGTGGAACCCTTGGAATGTTCTGGTGAGATAGGAGTTGATCAATCTGCGGGCGTCCTCATGGATCCCAATTTGGTGGAGTCTTTCGGATAGTGTGTGGGGTACATGCTGTCGCAGGGTGCTGAGAGGCCGAGGAGGATCAAAGCTGCTGTTTCTCTTCTGTCGAGGAGGGTTTTCAGATGTTGTCAGTGGCTGGGATCAGGGCAGTTTTGGTGCTGTGATTGCTGCTGAAGCCAGTAGCTGATTCTGCTCCAGGTGTGCCATGAGTTGATTGTTGATCTTTTCCAGTACCTTCACAGGGAATGGGAGTAGGGAGATTGGCCGGTAGTTTTTGAGTTAGCTGGGGTCAGCGGAGGGTTTTTGGAGAAGAAGTCTGACTTCGGTGTATTTCCAGGCATCAGGAAATGTTGTGGTGGTGATAGAGGTGTGAGTAGGGTGGTGACTACCTTGGCAATCCTTTGGTTGCCAAGGTTGAAGATATGGTGCGGGCACAGGTCTGTGGGAGCTCCCAAGTGGATGGATTTCATGGTGGAGATGCTGTCCTGGGTGGAGAGGATGTTCCAGGTGGTAGGTGTGTGGTTCGTGTTGATGACTATGCTTGTGTATCTGTTGAGGAAGTCCGTAGGTGTTGATTGGTGTTCGAAGTTTCTGCTAATGGTTGTGATCTTGTCGTGGAAGAAGTTGATGATGTTTCTGCTCATCTCCCGTGATGACGTGATGTTGTATTCGCTGACAGCCATATTGGAGAATTCCTTTAAGATGTTGAAAAGTTCCTTGATGGTGTTGGCGCTGGTTTCAATGCGTGCAGCAATGGCTGTCTTGTTTGTTGCCCTCAGCAGGTGGTGGTAGAGATTGAAGGCTGTCTTGTTGAAGGTGTCCTTGCTGGTGTGCCAACGTAAATTTTGATTCTGGCTTCTTGTCATTGCCCTCGAGGTAAGATAAATATCTGATAGAGACTACTAACCGTGAAATCCTTCACATAGAATTATCCCCAGGCGTGAGACTGGATCCGGAAACTTTTTGGCACAGCATCCCTGCATGCGGGGGCCATCACATGACTCTGCCCAGGAGTCGTCTGTGTACGTGACGTCAGCGAGGTCACATAAGCCCCACCCCGGCGCCCCAACGTCAGTTTTTTCCTTTCCCGCGTGCAACACGGATCCGGTCTTGCTGCTGGCCTGTTTAGGGCCCTTTTTTCTTCACCATTGTCTTCTGTTTTGGTGGAACAGTGTGCGAATGCCTACGGGCTTCAAAACCTGCACATCATGTGGGCGTCTTATGTCGGTGACGGACCCTCATCTAATTTGTATGTGGTATTTGGGGGAGGATTACAGCACCACTGATTGTGAGGCGTGCCAACAGTTGAACCCGAAGTCGCGGCGGGAGCACCGATTGAAACTTCTATAGGCGCGTCTCTCCAGGTCGACCTCCTCCCCTCCATCAGCCTCGGCAGACAGCTTCAAATACGGCCCCACGTTTCGACCTCCTACCCACTGTTTTCCTGGGCTGGCGCGTCGATAGTCCAGATGGAGACATACGTGGCGGCTTTGCAGGCCTCGCTGGCGTCTTCTCCTCCTTCCCATCCTTGGGCGTCGGCAAATCGCTTGCTTCGCATGTGGCCCTCTGCAGCGTCGCCGCCGGCTCCGGCCCCGGCGCCAACTGGTTCAGATCCAGACTTGGAGGATGTATTGCTGTTGGGATGCGGCCCCTCTAGGGTCCCTCCTTCAGGCCACGGCGCCTCTGCCTCACCGCAAACTCCCGCGGGAGTCCCGGTGGTGTCGCGGGATGTTGCCGGGGCTCATGTCGCATCCCCGAGCCCCGCTCAGCCCTCTGGTCAGGCGATGGCCTCGTCCAAGGCTGAGCTGACGCCACCACAGCGCCAGTGCCTGCTTCAGGCAGCGCCACAGGGGTCGGTGACCTCTCCTCATACCGCTCTGAGTAGAGGTGGAGTGGGGACTCCGCGCCCCCCTCCGGACCTTTCTCGTCCCCCCCCCCCCCCCCCCCTCCCACGGGCGGCTGCCTCGTCTGAGGGCGAGTCAGAAGTTGATTCATCCCTGGCGTCGCTGCGTTGGTCGCCGGACCGCCTCCATAACATTCTGGGCCAAGGCAGGCGGAGGGCTTCGTGTCATTCCCCTAGTCCCTCTCGTTCCTCCACGCAGGCGGCTGCCTTGGCAAAGGTCGAGTCGCGCATCCGGTTCCCGACGCGGTATGACTTGGAGGAGCCCTGTCCGGACTCTCTTTCGGCACCGGATGGTGCTGGCGTCCTGCCTCAGGGTGCGGACTCTATGACTCCACACGGAGGTTGCGCTGCGGATTCGTCTTCGGACATTCCCTCTTCTCTGGAGGCTGGCTGCATATTGGAATCCTCTTCCCTTGAGTCTGGGCGCTTGTGGTGTCTTTTTCACCGGCATCGTCGAAGGATGGCTCCCCGCCTTTTCTGAGGCCGAGGTGCTCGTCGGGGCTGCGGCAGGTCCCCCATTCTTCCGTACCTTCTGGCTTCCAGGTCTGGCCTTTGCCCGTCCTGCTTGACTTCGGAGACAACCACCTTAGTCTGCAGCCGTCACCCACAGAGGAACTGCTTTCTTCTCTGCAGGGCCCTACGGAGGCGGGTGCGGCCTTCGCTCAGGCGGTGTCCACGGCTGTGGGCATTCTGCGCATGGGGGACCCGATTGCTCATTTCCCAGCGGACCATCTCTTGGATGTTCTCCACCAGGGCTCTGGTGGGAGAGGGATCTTGCTCCCCTTTGAGGATTCACTCCTTTCTTCCCTGATGGGGGCTTGGAGGCATCCCTCCTCGGTGGACTCGGTGCCTCAACACCTTCTGCCCCGACACCATCCGGCACCGCGTGACCTGTCGTGCCTCTCCCTCCACCCCCCTGCTGCCATCCCCCTTTTGCGGACACTTTTCCCTCCCTGCCACCACTCTTGACTCCGCCGTCCCAGGAGGCCCGCTGGCTGGACTCTTGGCGGTGCAACATCTTTGCATCAACCAGTGCTGCCCTGCGGGCCCTTAACACCTTGCGTGTATTGGCGAGGGCCTCTTCTTGTTTGTGGGACTCGGCTGAGTTGGGATGCCTCCAATCTCTACTCTTCCTCCCTCTCACTGCTAAGGGTCCTGGCCCCTCTGCCACCTCTGAGTTGGGGTCCCTTGGTTGTCCTTATCCCTGTTTCTTGGGGGGTGGTTGCCCTCTCTGCTGAGTGGTTTGGAGGTTGGTTGTTCCTGCGGGTGTGGGTTGAAGGCCTGCTACTTGTGTCTTGGCTTTTACACAGGTTCCCTGTCTCCGGTGGAGAGGGGGGGGGGGGGGGTGGCTGTCTATGTATTGGCAGGGTGGCTACTCAGGGCTCTGCTCTGTTCTTTCTCTCCCTTCCTTTGGACACTGCAATGTTGCACTGTTTCCTATGGGGTCTCTTCCCTTTTTGTATACTCTTTTGCACACTGTTCCCACGCTCTCACAGTATTTTGTTTGGCGGCTCCGCGTTGTAGTGCGGAAAAGTTCTCCGAAGACAACTGACGTAGGTGCACTGGAGTGGGGCTTATGTGACCTCGCTGACATCACGTACGCGGACGGCGCCTGGGCGAAGTCGCATGATGTCGCCCCGCCCCCAGCGCGCAGGGATGCTGTGGCAAAAAGTTTCTGGATCCAGTCTCATGCTTGTGGATAATTCTATGTGAAGGAATCTGCGTCTAGAATCGTCTCTACCAGATACATCGTTACTGAAGGGAAGTAACTCGTACACTAGTCTGTTTGAGCCACTCCATCATCCTTCACCTGTATATCAAGGATACTCTGTGTGCCAGTTTAGAGGCTGGAACTTGAGTGTCTTGTAGCTGTGAGTTGAACTGCCCAGCGAAGACAGGAACTTCTCTAACCTACTTTTTGGTATATGAATGTTAAGTGCTGCATTTGAGAGCACAAATTCCACAATGCCTGGTAAGCATGCATTGCCACCTTCCACACTGCTCTTCTTTAATTTCTTGCCTTATTCCACTTTTTTTCCCCTCTTCTCTATTTTTTACTGTCTCTCTGTCTCACTAGACAATTTTTTCAATCACTACTGCTTCCCACACCCTCGGTCTCGCTGAAGCCACCGAACAGTAAATAACTAACCCACCCACTGGTGCAATAATGCGGTTCAGCAGCTGTACCCAGCTATATAAGAAATATAATAATAATAATAATAATTGGCTGTGTCTGTGATAATACATATTGTCTCAGAGGGGACCAAATGTCTTTAAGCTGTGACTTGATTGGGAAGAGTGTGGAACAGATGTCTGACAGGTTGTTGCAGAAGAGTAAGTCCTTGATCCAGCTCTCGACATTGAAGGCTGCCCTAGTAAATTGACATTCTGTGCTTAGCTAACAATAGAAGCAGGGCTGTGAAGGGGTCTCACAGGGATAGGGGAAGGAAAATCACTTACCACCCCAATAACTATTTGTAGTGCCCTTTTCTCTAACTCTGTGGAATCTCATTTCTCTAAGTGTTCACCACAGCACATACTCGATTAGGTGCGTGTTATCTGGCATGCATGTTGTCAAAGCATTTATACATTTAAGTTGTTAAAATCTGTGCCCACCGTTGAGGGAGATGCATCACCAAAAATATTTTTGGACAGTTTTTGCTGGAAACAGGGTCTCTAACCCACTGAGTTGTCAGAGTCAAAGACATAGGGGTGGTGGACAGATAGAACATACATAAATGGTTAATGTAAATCTCTCTACCTGGCAATTCTATCCTATTGACAGAGTCTGTTTACAAACTTATTAAAAGCTCTTGAACCTGGCAATATATTTTGTGGCGGTCCAGCACAGCCGTGAGCATGCTTAGGAGCTGAGAAGGGACGAGAACGTTCTTGATCCTAGTTAGGCAACAAGACCACAGCACGGGGATGGTTTTGGCACTAGGCCAAAGGAACAATTGATGGATGGAATGTTGAACAATGCAAACATTCAAACAACACTCACAAAGATCTAGGTTTAATCCATCTTTCTTTTGCGCTCCACACTACCCGAGTTTGGTCCCATCCATATGCAAATAAGTCTTGACCATGATCTTTATGGGAACAGTCCAGCCCAAACTGCCAAGCCAGGTCTAAGTTGGCAGGGTATGCCTAGATGCGGGTCCCTTGCTCACTTTGCAACTGGATTCAAGCTAGCATGGCTGATGAGGAGTGTTATCCCGAAAGTGGTTCCAGGATGCTTGTTTATGGTCCATGGAAAACCTGGCTTGGCAGCTTCGCTGGATTGCTGCACAGAGTCAAGAATGATTTGCATATAACAGGGTTTGAACTGCGTTGGCAAAGTGAGCAAAAGAACGATGATGGATTCAACCCAGATCTGTGACTGGGGGTTAAGTGTTTGAAAAGTTTCAGCGCTCCATCCATCATCTCCTTGTGTTTGCTTTGTTTGCCCTAACTTGGCAGGGTTTGCCCAGGGGTAGGTCCCTTGCTCACTTTGCCACAGAATTCAACTTAGACTGCCTGATGAGGGGTGTTATCCTGAAACCGGTCCCAGAAAACACCACATATCCGCAACAGCAATATCACCAACAAGGGCATGGATAATATTGTGGAGGCTAAAAGAACAGGGGCTGAGGTAGAGATATCTCCAACAAGGGCACCTCCACACCACCAAGTAAATGACTTGCCCACACTTCCCCATGAGCACAAAACACCTGTCGAGAGAAGGCTACCAGTTTAGGCCAGACATCACATCAGACCAATGGGTACAAAAAATAATCAGGCAGGTATATTGCCTAGAACTAACTCAACAGCCACCAAATAATCCACCAAAACGACAGATGTTAAATCCACAGCATCTACATCTGCTAAAGGAAGAAGTAACGTGTTAAAAGTAAGGAATGACAATCACAGGATAAGTCGGCAACATTCCTTTATTGGCCAACCACACTCCTCAACTGACATTAGTGCCAATATTCTAGGGTGAGCTCCAGGTGGAGGGAAACAAAAGGCAGGTAGAGGGAGGGGGGAGGGAACATACCAAGGTGAAGAAAGA
Organism: Lissotriton vulgaris; assembly: GCF_964263255.1. Classification (NCBI taxonomy): domain Eukaryota; kingdom Metazoa; phylum Chordata; class Amphibia; order Caudata; family Salamandridae; genus Lissotriton; species Lissotriton vulgaris. The sequence continues at coordinate 481,838,807 of NC_141693.1, read as the reverse complement.
GAGAATACAACATAAAGGAGTTGCTACTAAAAGGGGCCATAGAATTAGTCCCACTCAAACGTAAAAACAAAGGAGTCTACTCCCTTTATTTCCTCAAACCAAAAAAAGACAGTTCACTTCTGCCCATTCTGGACCTGCAACCACTCAATCACTACATACTATCCGAACACTTCCATATGGCCACATTGCAAGATGTAATACCACTACTACAAGAGGGTGACTTCATGACTACATTAGACCTGAAGGGCATTTACTTCCACATTCCAATTGACCTAGCGCACCGTAAATACCTAGGATTTGTGGTAAGTGGAAGTCTATATCAATTCAAGGTGCTAGCTATCATTTGGGTTAACAACAGCCCCAGGGGTTTTCACAAAGTGCTTAGTGGTAGTAGTAGCAAAAGGCAAAGGGAAAACATAAATATCTTTCCCTATCTAGATGGTTTTGGTGATCAAGAGTCCAAACAAAGCCAAATGCCTAATAGGCACTCAAAACACGATCAACCTACTTCACCAACTGGGCTTCACTATCAGTGCAACAAAATCGCATCTCCAACCACTCCAGTTACAACCATACCTAGGAGCAATATTCAATTCAGTATTGGGAACAGCTTACCCCAATCCACAAAGGGGTCTGAAACTCAGACCCAATGGTGTCTTTATTAGCCACACATCACCTACTAGTCAAAACAGTGATGCACCTACTAGGGATGATGGCATCATGCATAGCGATAGTGCCACATGCACAACTACACATGAGACTGTTCCAAGAGTGTTTAACATTGCAATGGTCACAACAGGGGGAAACCTGGAAGATCTAATGTTGGTTTCACCTAGGATCCTTTAGGCACTACAATGGTGGAAAGGGATGAGCCTTCAAATACCTGATCCTGCCGATAACAATCACAAGTGATGCATCAATCATGGGGTGGGGTGCTCATATGAAGGAGATTATGGTTCAGGGACACTGGATCTCACAACAACAGGCAATTCACATCAACATTCTGGAGCATCTAGCCTTCTATATGGCTCTTAAAGCGTTCCTAACAAACATTACAGGGAAAAATATTGTTCTACAAACAGCGACCTTTGACCTTGCCAGGTAGGTCGCTCCCCCGCGCTGCAGCTCCTCCAGCGCTTGTGCCAGCATCCTTCTCTCTGCCCTCCTAGGCGCTGTTTTTCCCTTTCCCCACCTGCCCACTGCTCAATTTCCCACAGCTACTGCCCCTGCGGCCCCGCCCCCCACGCTCATTTACTGTCCTCTGCCTCCCACCTCCCAGCTGCTCCTCCCTCCCAGCTCCCCTTCATAAGGCGCCAGCTGCGCGGTGCGAACAACCCTTGACCTTGCCAGATAGGTTGCTCCCCCCCGCTGCAGCTCCTCCAGCGCTTGTGCCAGCATCCTTCTCTCTGCCCTCCTGGGCGCTGTTTTTCCCTTGCCGCCCCTGCCCACTGCTCAATTTCCCCTCCGCTGCTGCCACTGCGACCCCGCCCCGCTCCCATTCACCGTTCCCTGCCTCCCACCTCCGCCTCTCGCCTCCCAGCTGCTCCTCCCTCCCAGCTCCCCTTCAAATGGCCCCAGCTGCGTGGCCAGGCAGCGGACGCGGGCAGCGGATGCGCGCACCGGGCGCGCCTAAGGCAAGCCCGTCCGCGCCTCGACCGCGCCCAGCGCCACAACCCCTGGACCCCGTGAACGCCACAACACCAAACTCCACTACGACACCAGCAGCCTCCACGCACTCAACGCCGGCTTCCAGGCCACTATGAAACGGACCCACGGACCCTTCTCCTGCCACTTCTGCAGTTTCACATGCGACAGGACCACCAAACCTCCAAGGACTGGACCCAGCCACCTCCACTGCATACTCCTCAACACCCGCTCCGCACGCAAACACGCCGTCGAGCTCTGGGATCTGCTCGACACCTCCGCCCCAGACGTGGCCTTCCTGACCGAAACCTGGTGGAACGACTCCTCGGCGCCCGACATCGCCATAGCCATCCCGAAGGAGGAATAGCCATCATCCACAAGTCCACCCTCAAGGTCACCACCCACGCAGACAACACCCTCCACACCGCCAAACACCTGCACTTCCAGATCCACACCGACCCCCAACACCACCCTCAGAGGAATACTCGTCTACAGACCCCCCGGGTTCAGTTCAGCGACTCCATCGCCGATCTCGCCAGCACCCACGCACTCGCTTCAACGGACTACATCCTCCTCGGCGACCTGAACTTCCACCTCAAGAACAACAACGACGCCAACTCCGCTACCCTGTTCACAAGCTCACCAACCTCGGCCTCAAACAGCTCATCACTGTACCCACCCACACCGCCGGCCACACGCTGGACCCCGTCTTCTCCACAGGCACCCACGTTACCTTCGACCACACCACCGAACACCACTGGACCGACCCCTGCTGCATTCATTTCACGTTCAAGAAACCAACCATGCACCAATGGACCCAACAGCTGCCTCGCCGCTGGGGGAGCAAAGTCACCGAAGACCGGCTGATCACCACCCTCGCCCAGAACCCACCCACCGACCCCACCAACCCAGACTCCGCTGCCCCCAACCTCCGACAGTGGATCGACGACTGCGCTAACATCCTCCTCTGCTCAAGAAACCCTCCAACAACTACGCCAGCAAAAGAACCACCTGGTTCACCGACGAGCTCCAGACCTCCAAACGCGCATGCCGGAAACTGGAGAAAAAATGGCTCCACGAACGCACACCGGACAACCACGCAGCCCACAAGGACGCCACCCGCAGATATCACCACCTCATCAGATTAGCCAAGAGATCTTCCTTCAAAGACTGCTTGGACAACAACGCACACGACAGCAAAGAGCTCTTCAGCATCGTAAAGGAACTCTCCAACCCCAGCGCCAACACCAACAACATCCCGCCCTCACAAGAACTGTGCGACTCACTAGCAATTTTCTTCCCCCGCAAGATCGCTAACATCCATGACAGCTTCAACACCACAACCGCCCTACTACGCCAGACTCCACCTCCCCTGCGAACACCACCAGCACCATCCGCCTAACCTCCTAACCATGACGACGAGACACGCAAGGTCATGAACTCTATCCACTCAGGAGCTCCGTCAGACCCGTGCCCACACCATGTATTCAACAAAGCAGACGCAGCCATCACACCCCAACTACGGAAGGTCATCAACATCTACTTCGAAACAGAGACATTCCCGGAAAGCTGGAAGCACGCCAGAATCAACGCCCTCCTCAAGAAGCCCAAGGCGGATCCCAAGGACCTCAAGAACTTCAGGCCAATCTCCCTGCTCCCGTTCCCGGCAAAGGTCATCAAGAAAATCGTCAACAGGCAACTGGTCCGCCACCTGGAAGACAACAACATCTTCGACCCGTCCCAGGCTGGATTCAGACAAAACCACAGCACCGAGACAGCCCTCATCGCCGCCACAGAAGGCATCAGGCACCAACTAGACAACGGCGAAACATCAGCTCTCATCCTCCTGGACCTGTCGGCCTCCTTCGACAAGGTCTGCCATCGCACTCTAAAGACACACCTCCTAGAAGCCGGAATTCAAGAGAAGGCCCTCGAATGGACTACGTCCTTCCTCACTAGCAGAACCCAGAGCGTCAGCCTCCTACCCTTCCAATCCGAAGCCACCGACATCATCTGCGGCGTTCCCCAGGGCTCATCCCTCAGCTCGACGCTGTTCAACATCTACATGGCCCCCCTTGCACAAGTGACCCACCAGCACGACCTCAACATCCTCTCCTATGCCGATGACACCCAGCTCATCCTCTTCCTCACCAAGGACCCTCATACCGCCAAAACCAACCTCCACGAGGGAATGAAGGCCATCGCCGACTGGATGAGCAGCAGCCGTCTGAAGCTGAACTCTGTCAAGACGGAGGTACTCATCCTCGGACCCACCCCCTCAGCCTGGGACGACTCTTGGTGGCCAACCACACTGGGAACAGCACCAACACCCACCGACCACGCACGCAACCTAGGATTCATCCTCGACTCCTCCCTCTCCATGGCTAAGCAGGTCAGCGCCGTCTTCTCCTGCTACAACACCCTCCGCATGCTCCGCAGGATCTACAAGTGGATCCCGACTGAAACCAGAAGAATGGTGACACAGGCCCTCATCAGCAGCAGACTGGACTACGGCGAGGCACTCTACGCAGGAATCCCTTCCAAACACCTACGACCACTACAACGCATCCAAAATGCCTCCGCCCGACTGATTGCCAACGTCCCCCGCCGCAGCCACATCATCCCCCACCTGAGAGACCTACACTGTCCCCCGCCGCAGCCACATCATCCCCCACCTGAGAGACCTACACTGGCTCCCCGTCGACAAGAGGATCACCTTCAAGCTCCTCACCCACGCACACAAAGCACTCCACAACGCCGGACCAGCCTACCTTAACAGCAGACTCAGCTTCCATACCCACACCCGCCAGCTCCGCTCCGCCAGCCTCGCCCTTGCCGCTGTCCCCCGCATCCAACGAACGACCTCCGGTGGCAGATCCTTCTCCTACCTCGCCGCCAAGACCTGGAACACCCTCCCTACCCACATACGGCAGACCCAAGACCTACTCGCCTTTCGAAGACTCCTCAAGACCTACCTCTTCGAGCAGTAGCAGCACCCCCTCCCCTCAGCGCCTTGAGACCCTCACAGGTAAGTAGCTCCCTCTACAAGTACTCTGATTGATTGATTGATTGATGAAAGAACTGCAATGTATTACATCCTGAAACCGAGGAAGGACCCATTCCATGCAACTGTTACAACTTGTGCAGACCATATGGAAATGGCCAAACAAACACAAAATTCTCTTCCTGGCACAATGCATACTGGGGCAGTAAAACTCCATTGCGGACCTGCTCAGCAGCACACACCAACAAGTTCACAAGTGGGAAATACACACTCCATTACGGCAACAATACTTCCACTGGTGGGAAACACCCACAGTAGACCTGTTCGCCACAGCCAAAAACTCAAAATGCTAAAACTTGTCATCCAGATACCCACACCCACTATCCAAAGGGAATGCTCCAGGGATAAACTGGTCAGGGATATTTGCTTACACTTTTCCTCCTCTCCCACTTCTTCCATGTGTGGTCAGGAAAATCAGACAGACTTCAATAACCCTAATACTGATTGCTCCCACATGGTCTGGCACACAACACTGCTAGAGCTATCCTTGGTACCTAACAAGAAGCTACCCAACTATCTAAACTGTCTCACTCATGACTGGTGCATGGTGAGACATCCAAAAACACAACAGCTCAATCCTGCAATCTGGGGCCCGAGGTCATAGTCTGAATACCTAAATATACCTCCAGAATGCATGACTGTTCTATAGGAGTCAGTAAGACCAACCACAAGGGCTTGCTATGCTGCTAAATTGAAATATTTTGTCCACTACTCTGCGTCCTTAAACACCAACCCTTCTTCACCAACAAAACAAAAACTAGTATGTTCCTTGTTACACTTAGAAAAGGTACATTTGGCATATACCTCATAGCTGCCATTGATGCATACCTACAAAACAGGAAACCCCAATCGCTTTTCTGTATTCCTGTAATCAAAGTCTTCATGGAATGATTTAAATGTGTCATTCCACCTCGTACACCTCCAGTACTTGTTTGGAACCTTAAAATTGTAATAACACGACTTATAGGCCCACCACTTCAACCACTACATTAGTGTCAAATAACATTTTTACCATGGAAGGTGTCCTTCCTTATAGCAACATCTCTACAAAAGGTTAGCGATTTACAAGCGCTCCCTTTGGAAGAATCATATTTACACGTGTCCACAGACAAAGTACGTTTACGCACAAACCCAAAATTCTTACCTAAAGTTATATCTCTTTTCCGTTTAGATCAAACTTTAAAGTTACTGGTTTTCTGTCCAATAGCAGAGACAGTCGCAGAGGAGGCTTTACATACACATAGGGGCCCATTATGATCGCGGACGGACTTGAGTCCGTCCCTGACCATAGAGGATGAGGGAACCTCCGCATGGCCTGTGGAGTTCCCTCCTGTCCAATTAGGATGTGACCACCACCCTGGCGGTCACATCCTCTATTTTTACCATTGCGGCCGGTGCGGCTTCAAGCTGCACCCGCCGCAATGGTAAAAATGCATACATTGCATTTGTATGCAGAAAGCGGCAGGCACAGTGCGGTGCCTGCCGATTTCTGCATACAAATGCAGGGGGGTACCATAGGTACCCCCCATGTGCACCCCCCACCCCCCTTCACCCAGGGGGGCCGCAACGGGCCCCCGTAGTGAAGTTCCACATGCTTTTCCTCTGCGGAAAACCCACCGCAGAAAAGCATTTTTTAAAGCCCATCCTAATATGGCTGGTGGTGTCTGGGAGACATCGCGACCATATTAGAGCTTTTCTGCCGCGGTTGTAAGCCAACCGGTGCGGAAAAGCTGCGGACGGAAACCAGGACCCACCAGCCATCCTAATGTGGCGGTGGGTCTTTGGTGAGTCCGCTGCGGTTTTTCCGCATCCTCCGGCCCGGCGGTGGCTTCCGCCGGCCCGGAGGATGCGGAAAAACCGCAATCGTAATAGGCCCCTTAATGTTAAACATGCACCTCTTGGAACGTACAAAACCCTTTAGGAAAACACAACAACTATTTGTTTTCAAATCCACATAAAGGAAAGGCTATTTCAAAATCAGGAATGGCAAGATGGATTGCCAAATGTATCAAAATGTGTTATGCTAAAGCAAAACAAACATTAACAACGATGCCAAGGGCTCATTCGACAAGGATGAAAGGACCAACAATGGCCTTTTTGGGAAATATCCCTTTTTGTGACATGCAAAGCAGCAAAATGGATGAGCCCACATGCATTTACAAAACAATATTGTGTGGATGTTCAAGCAAGACAACAACCTCTAGTTGAACTAACAGTCCTTCAGACATTACTTCAATCAAACACACCATCTCGTGCCTAAAGCCACCACAAAAGGGGTACTGCTTTATAATCTATTTATAGCATATGTATCTGCAGCCAAAACATGCTATGAATGGAGTATGCTACTTACCCTGTAAGTATCTGTTCGTAGCGTGTAGTGCTGCAGATTCACATGCACCCTCCTGCTTTCCCGGCAGGTATTAGATGGTGAGAAAAATATACACAGATACAACATGTTTAACCTGTTAAGTGCGTGCGTCAGCCAACGGCCATCGCAAGCACTACCTCAGTAGTGCTGCGCACGTCCGTTGGCCCACGCGGCCCCGCCCGCGCCATAGAACGCAAGCACCGCGCCGGATTTTACACTGCAGTCAATTGGATAACAGCAAATGCTATGTTAGGAGACTATATCCTCACTTCATATATTGTAAGGGGTAAAAATCATTAACAGCGGAGCCGTTGAACATGCCCAATACATCAAGGGGGAGGAGAAACAACACACAACGCCGATCATAAGACTCTCTCGAGGAAAAACAACTTGCAGAGTCAGGGCCCAGCACTTGATGGCAGGAGTATTCATACCACGTGAATCAGCAGCACTACCCGCTATGGGTAGATGCTTATAGGGTAAGTAACATACACCTTTCAAAGCATCTCCAGACTCCTTCTCACCCACAATTGCTTTCACTGACTTTGTGTAGTAATGTATTCATACATTTGACATGGCTCTCTGAGAGAATGCAGAGCCTCTGTACTGACTGCACAGTATCTCATTCATTCCTCCTTGCATCTTTCACTCATCTGGACATGGGCAGGTTGAAGGGGTGGCAGTACCTGAGTGTTGAGCTGTTCATATGTTTAATATATCAAATCTCACATTTCTACTTGAGCTATGCATAGTGATATGCTGTGAAGTACAAATGGGCCTAAGTAAGAAAAAGTGCATCTGCTTGGTTAATTAAAACCATACAAATACTAAATGAATATGTAGATTCAGTAGGGCCAAATCTCCAAAAAGTAGATTATGTCCATGCTGTGGTGTTGCTTTCATTTTATCATGACACTGGTTGCATTTGGTTTTGCTCAATGGTCTGCTTCTTACTTTATATATTTCCTTGTGATTGTCTTAATTTATTTGCGCACAAAACAATAAAACACATTTTCACTATAACAGCTGGAACAAACAATCTAAATTTCTCTGCAAACTTCAAACGTGAATCTTTCAAAGGGAACTAAAGTCTGCAAAGATGTGGTGCCTTGCTGATTGCACTTCAGAACATCATCCTAGCTTTTGCTGACTGTGGCATATGATTAATTGGCATGACTGTATTCCACAAACTGTAACACAACTTGGAGGCTAAAGCTTCAAGCTCCTTTTTAGTATGAGTTAATAACACTTCAAGCCCCAATTACCACCCACACAGAAGTCCACAGCATGGCACCTCTTGTCTAATAGTGTGATTCTGAGTTATTGCTTCTGAAGTTTGCGATATGCCCCTGTTCCATGCTACGAAAAATTGATAATCACCTCACTTAAGCTCCTACTACCTTCTAGCCTGGAATGTTTGAATCCATTGTCGGTCTATGGGCACCAAAGAGGGATGTCAGCTGTGTCCAACGGATGTTGTCATATGAGATGTCTTCGTCTTATAGGTACTGCGTGGCCATGTGTGGGGATGGGGCCAATGACTGTGGAGCTCTGAAGGCTGCTGATGTAGGTATCTCACTGTCCGAGGCTGAAGCATCTGTGGCTTCACCATTCACATCTAAACTGGACAACATTGAATGTGTGCCACTGGTAATCAGGTGAGTGGACGGCCTTCTTGTAGATATGTGTGTCTCTGCTTGTGAGCTCCTATGGCTTTTTTGCGTACAAATGTTTGCAAGCATGTATGGTTTCCTAACCCGCTGAAAATCGTTTACTATGAAATACAGCATAAATACATCTTTGTGAAATTCAGTTCTTGCAATCTCCTAGATGTCTTACAATAGTCTTTGACCTTTATTAATGTACTCAAGACAGTTTAGTGTGGAAAACATTATAGTAATGGACTGTGAGGTCCATCACCGGTAGACTGGGACTTGCATCATAAAACGAAGACCAGTCGCTTGCCCCTAAAATAAACTATGTCTTCCCCAACTGGTTTTACACACCAAATTAACTCCTATTTTGTGTTGAATTTCATATTTCACAACTGAGAAACTGCATGTGTTAACTATTCCTAAACTTTGACAAATATATTTGGTTCACTGCTTGGAATGGAGGTTTTTCCTCTTGAAAGAATGTAACGACACCCACCTCATTTTGTTTAAAGGTTGTCATTTCAGGCTTAAAAGATCAGGCTGATGCAGAAGTAGAGGACTGTGGGATATGCACTTTATTTGTATGTCCCTATTCCTTCAGACTTATGGAATATTGTGTTCGCAGACCAGGGGCCTGCTGCACCACTTTTCAAAGCAGTAAATTAAAATTGTCAGTCACAGTTGAGGTGTGTGTACAAACATATGCTCTCCCTCCCTATTTACTCAGCAGTTCCAAGCATCCCAGTCTTACTCTCCTGGCCTAGATGATCCAACATTTTTTCACTGTGTGCATACATGCTCAATTTCTTTCTGCCCTTTTTTGAAAGAGTCCCAAGCTTAACTTAACTACCTCCTCTGCTTATGCCTCTTATGACCATCTTCAAGTGATATTGATTTTCACTGCGACTGCAGTTCCTAATACTTGGGTACCCTGTCTGGTCTTATCAAGCTGCGTTATTTCTCTTTCAATTTTCTAAAGACCTGATTCTTCCATGACCATTAAGCTTTGGATTTTCCATCCTTTGCAATTTTCACGGTTTCAGAGCAAAGAAACAAAGGAAGCCTTAGCAGTCTTGAGTCTAACCTTGTTTTCACAGTCGCACTACCAGGTGTCCAGTTGTCCCCTTGATTTTCCTTGTGAGGTCTTTCCTTTAGATTCTGGAACAACCACTGGTTAAGAGGCAGCATCATTAGTGAGTACTGTCATTTCCCACCTTGAGTCCGGGATACTTACTCTACAGCAATATATGGGAAAAGCACATACTACATACAAAAGAAAGCAAAGACATAGATCTCAGTTCTGGTGGACTGGTCACACCTTCACAGGAGAAAGTCTTAAAGGAGCCTCCTCACCAGCGAGCAAATAAAATGCCTGTAATCATGCACTATGATCCACCACCTTCAGGAAGCTGTAACGGCTTTCTCTTGTTGAGGTATATATTGGGTGTACCTCCTCTCAGCAGAACTTCGCTCTGCTGTTGAGAGCCTCTTGATAAGAGATAGAACACTTCTATTAAGCTTATAAATTGCCAAGTTAACTGTGGCAAACAATTGAAAGTGAGCCCCAACAGACTAAGAAGTGTAGGTTGTGCTTATGGCCTAGGTGTCTTTACAGTTGAGAAGAGTTCAGAACTGTTAGCTCTAGATGCAGACCTTAAAACTGCCAAATCCAGCAAGTCAATTTCTGAAATAGAAGACAGCATAAGAAATAAGAAAACAGAGCTGAACGATTTCCTGGAAACAAGATTAAGAGATAAATGGGAAGCCAGTAAACTCTCACATTATGAATACGGAGAAGGTTGCGGGAGGATCCTGGCCTGGAAAGCAAAAACCGAAAGAACTAAAAATAGGATCACAAAGATACAAAGAGAGGGCCATCCAGGATACACCTCAGAACGCAGTGTAATTAGGCAGGAATGTAAACGCGTTTTTGATGATCTTTATGCGTACGATCTAGCTAGCTCTGGAGACCAAATACAGAACTTCCTAAATGGAATCACGACCCCTGCAGCATCCCAGGAACAGAAGTTAGCCCTTAATCAAGAGATCTCTAAAGAGGAAGTCAGAGCCGCAATTAAAACCCTAAAAAGAGGGAAAGCCGCTGGCCGGACTCTCTACCAAACGAAATGTATTTACAACTTCAGGAAATACTACTAACGCCTCTTACAGAACTTCTAAACTGTATATTCCTAGGAAATCAAAAACTCCCGAACTCCTGGAATGATGCAATCATCACCATCCTCTTAAAACCAGGGAAAGACCCAACTAAATGCGAATCACACAGACCCATTTTCCTGTTGAACGCGGATTACAAAATATACACGCAGATTCTGGCAAAAAGACTAGGGGCAGTGGCAGGGTCCCTAATCCACCCAGACCAAAATCGTTTCATCAAAGGGAGGCAAATTCATGAACTATCCCATGAGCTCATCACTGCCATTGACATTGCAACTCATTATACTGTCCCTCTATCTGTAATAACCTTTGACGCGGCAAAAGCGTTCGACTAAGTCAACTGGTCCTTTCTGAACGCAATCTTAAATAAATGTAATCTTGGTGATAAACTCGAAAACGCTATATTCAACATCTATGCAAATCCTACTGCAAAAATACTAGTAAACGACGCTCTTACCAACAATGTAAACATAAAAAGAGGCACAAGACAAGGATTCCCCCTGTCCCGCCTCCTATTTAATTTTTACATTGAACCATTGGCTGTTCTACTGAGGGGGGAAGAAGGGATCACGACCTTCAAACACCAAGGATGGGAGAAAAAAGTTGCATTATATGCCGACGATCTGATGATATTTACCGGAAATCTAACCACCCCCCTCCCCAAAATAGAGGAAACCATAGCCCAGTTCGGGGCAGTGTCAGGTTACCTGGTCAACCAAGCCAAAACAGAAATTCTTGAGTGGAACACAGCCTCAGGAAATCCTCTAATCAAAGACAAAATGTAATATATAGGGATAGGATATACAAAGGATCTAGACGAGGTAACCAACTTGAACTTCTCTAGGATACACAAAGAATTAAGGAAACTACTCAAGGCCTGGTCAGGACTACAACTATCCTTCCTAGGAAAATCTACCTTAAATAAAATGACCATAGTTCCGAAGTGCACATATCTATTTAATTCCATCCCATTGAGTTTCAGTACGGAACAAATAAAAAAAACTCCAGGCGGAACTATCAAGCTTTATCTGGGCCGCCAAAGGGGTCAGAATTGGGTGGAAAAAGCTAAGAAGAAACAAAGCACAAGGGGGAATTGCCAGCCCAGACATACTGGAATACTGTAGATCCTTCCAGTTCAAGAACATTAGGATACTACTGACCAAATGGGGTAATTGGTTCATATACCTAAAAGCACTCATAGACCCGGAAGAAGACCACTATCTGTACAAATTTGGTCACCCGAAATTCTTCAAAAAGATTAAACTAAAGACGATAAAAGCTGCAGCAAGATCCTGGCTTGAAATAAGGAGAACCCTAAAAATACCATATCACAGCAAACATGCGCCAATTTGGGAATCACCAGGCACCCCAAAATGTATAAAAGACACACTATCGATCCCGCTAAGGAAACATAATATTGACTACTGGGGGCAACTGATAGATAATAACCGGATTGTGAAATGGGAAACCCTATACGAAGAAACACGGCGGTCAATATCCAGATTTAAATTCTATCAACTCAACAGTTGGGTAAAAACCCTAAAAGAAAAACTACAAGGAGACGAGATCATTGAGAAAAAACTCCTGAACCCAGAGACTTTAAAAAACGAGGTTTCCTACTGGTACTGGGCTCTTATAAGAGCAGGTGAGTTAGAGTACAAAGCCCCACAAGACATCTGGGAGAAGGACATGCCCGGTCTGGACCTCCCGAACCTCTGGCTAGCCTCTAACGCTATCATGGGCCGAGTAGTAAAAGCCACCCCCCTGAAGAAAAAAAATCACCTCTTCACGAACCACAGATCATTCTGGTCCCCAAAAAGAATATCTAAAATGACCAGCAATGAACCAAAAAAGAGTCCGAAATGTGGAGAAGAAAGAGCTGATAATCTACACATGTTCCGGGGCTGCATAATCTTAAGTGACTACTGGGACCAGATTGGTAAGACTCTCTCTAACGTGGTAGACCAACACATAAAGGTAAGCACAGAAATGGTTATTTTTGGGATGCAATGCAATGAAATATCTTTGCCACTATCTAAAGACCAAGAAAGCATTCTTTTTATTCTGATTCTGCTGGCCAGAAAAGAAATCTGCGTTAATTGGGTTAAACTATCACCACCAAAACACACATATTGGTTAAACTCCATATTAAGGGTGTACAATCTAGAGAAGCAAAGGAAAAGCACTAAAAAAACAAATTTTGGAGGTTGTTGGAAAGGTATAATCAGATAAACATTAGGGGGTCCAATGATTAAGGCAAAGGAAACAACGATCTCAAGTTAACTCTTGATCCGAGTAGTCATAATGACTAGCTCCCCCACTGCCGAATATAGTGCGCCTTTCGCTTTGGACAAAAGAAGGCCCCAAAAGGACAATGTTAAAAAGCACTCCATCCAGGGCTCCCACTCCAAAGCTATGAATAGGTACTGGGGCTTTCGACTCCTCCATACCTCAAGGAAACTTGCTTGATGAGGACTTATAAAAAAAAAAAGAGAAGAGTTCATTGGGCTGAAAGTAAGTTGGTATTACCTCTGCTTTGTACTCATCCATGAGTTGCTTTAGCTGACTAACACTGGTGTGGTTTCCAACTTGCCCCTGAAGCCTATGACAACTGGACACATAACCAAGTGCCTTCTATATCCAACTGTATGAGAGGCTGCATCAATGTATCTTTTAAGCCTAAGTTCTCTTGAGGTTCCCCTAAACACCTCAAACCAAATAAATGTACATAAGAATTCAATGACATGAACCATGTGCTTTAATATTTCTGGCTTTGTCCTGAAGTTCAGACAAAACTTCAACCTGAGAGGTCCGTGTTAAAGTGCCTATATCCTGTTGCAACGGGCACCCTCCACCTGTGACAAGCACTCCACCAAGTTTTCTTTTAGCACTGCTTGCTCTGTTGCTTCCACTGAGGCTTGGGAAACTGTCTCAGTAGTTCTTTAATCTACAGTCAAATCCTGGAAAGGTTTCAGATCTGATGCAGACTGGTCATTCCATCACTTTTATATGCATAAGTCCAAGACTTCAGACTCCTAGCTACCTCTACATGCTCAGTTTCTTTTTAAGTTAGCGTGGTGCATAGAAATATGTCAGTCTTTGGCCAGTGTGAGTGCAAGTTCCAAAATTCCAGAATCCTTCATAAAAGCAAGGCCATGTGTGGCACAAACAGAAGGGAAGCTCTTCTATTTTCAGGAATAACTCCCCTACATCGAAAGCCTATTTAGCTAGGGAGAGTGGGCTAAAGAACAGTGATGGATTGAACCCAGATCTGTTGACTGGGTGTGAGTGTTTGATTGGTTCAGATGCTCCGTCCATCACCACCTCCTTTTGTACCGCTTTGTTCGCCATAAGTTGGCAGGGTATACTCAGACGTGATTACCTTGCTCACTTTGCCACTGGATTCAAGCAAGCCTGGCTGAAGACGGCTGTAATGCCAGAAACCGGTCCTAGGAAGCATGTTTCCGGTCCAGGGAAGGCATGGCTTGGCAGTTCCGGCTGGACTGTTCCCTGAGGCACAGGGCCAGACTGATTTGCATATGGCAATGTCTGAACTGGGGTGGCAGAGTGGGCTAAAGAACGGTGATGGATTAAACCCAGATCTGTTGACTGGGTGTGAGTGTTTGATTGGTTAAGATGCCCCGTCCATCACCACCCCCTTTGTACCGCTTTGTTCGCCATAAGTTGGCAGGGTATGCTCAGACGTGAGTCCCTTGCTCACTTTGCCACTGGATTCAAGCAAGCCTGGCTGAAGACGGCTGTAATGCCAGAAACCGGTCCTAGGAAGCTTGTTTCCGGTCCAGGGAAGGCATGGCTTGGCAGTTCGGGCTGGACTGTTCCCATGAAGCACAGGATCAGACTGATTTGCATATGGCAATGTCTGAACTGGGGTGGCAGAGTGGGCTAAAGAACAGTGATGGATTAAACCCAGATCTGTTGACTGGGTGCGAGTGTTTGATTGGTTCAGATGCTCCGTCCATCACCACCCCCTTTTGTAATGATATGGTATGACATCAGAGATGAATCCACTGGTGCAGTGACAGAGCCAAGAAGTTCTAGACTCTGGAGGCACTCACTGCAAGACTACCACCAAGATGTTATCTGAAGTTTGGGACTTGAAAGTGCACTGCTTTGGTCTGGGGGTTCACTAAAGTAGCACCAGAGATCATAGGGATGAGTGACGCATTACGTTAAATGCTAGAAGTAATGTCCCTTGTAGTGCAGTCATCTGCAATAACCCTTACAATTAGGGAATCTGTGCATATCAGATTTCCTACTGAACTGCCAAAGACACCATAGGTGAGAATGTACGCTACAGCACCATGGATAGCTCATGCCTGCACCAAATGACCCCGATCTCCCAAGTCAGAAGTGACAAAGATGTACTGTCCAATTTCTTTTGTTGCTGCTTTTATCATGCTTGTAGGGGACTTGATGTGTTTGTAATGCAAATCCGAGCCCCTGGAGGGATGCCTGAGAAGCAGACCCTTTGCCCTGGTGCAAGACCAGAAAGACCAAGGCATCCATCTGACTAATAGCTCTAAGTGTGGACTTATAAAAAAATGTCAGATTCTCTGTCCTCTGAATGATACGTTTATGCAAGTTGAAAACCTTCTGTTGTGCTTGTGATGTACGCATGACATAAACTATGAAAACTGTAAAGACATTTTGCAGAAATGTCAAAAACATCAAGACAAGATGTCTACAGCATACAGAAAAGAGAACCCGACTTCCAAGGTATGTGACCTTATCTTTATGAAGCTGAGGGCACTGAAGCTCCTTTTTTCTTGTTTTGGGACCAGCTCCTCACTTGTCTAAAACTGTGCATGATGTAGCTATTTCCTGCATCAAATTGGAGCCAGGAGACCTTTAATGTTTGGTTCAGAAAGCCAATATTTTGGTTTGCATTCCTTTAAAACTGCAGAGCTCAACCACTTGAAAAATAGCTGTGGAGCTGCATAATGGGTATATACCTCCCTGACCTCTGTTTTCCTATGAATGAATGTCTCCATATGCCTATCCTGGGACTGAGGTCAGTCTTTATGGCTCTCCAGTCTGTACTGTTCCTCTAAAAACAGCAAGAATCCCAATCCCCATCAAAGATATGACAAGTTGTGCACCAATAAGCATGAGGGTACTTCATCTCATCAACTTTGTCCCAAGTCTGCATTTCCACTACCTTACCATACTGACACAGGCCTCTTTCAATAGAGAGCTGAACAATGCAATGGCTTCTCTTATTTACGTGTGGAGCTTTCTCACATTAGATCTGTTTGCCATCAGGTACAATTACATGCACGTTGCTTTTTGGAAGAGCAAGGTGTTTTGTTAGATTAAAAGAAGTCCACATGTGTTGCTCCTACTTTAGAATGACCTCTTGCCCTACCAAGGGGGTGCTAGTTCTTTAGCATTTACCTTTGTCATTGATATCAGCCTGGTTCTGGAGCACCTGCCTGTGTTCCTCCAGGGCCTGTAGAAATCCAATATATATTTTCTATAACAGCCCCAAGAAGGCCTTTGAGCACCTAATAAAAGAGCAAGAAGCTGAGGCTCTGCCTTTGAGCCTTGGCCAATAACATCAATCCTCTTGATGTACTCTGTGTGATGTTTTATACTTAGTTTTGCAAACACAAGGAGATAATGGACAGAGCGCTGAAACTTTTCAGACACTCACCCCACGTCACAGATCTGGGTTGAATCCATCATCATTCTTTAGCTCACTTCGCCACCTCAGTTCAGACCCAGCTATATGCAAATCAGTCTTGACCCTGTGCCTCATAGGAATAGTCCAGCGAACTGCCAAGCCATGTCTTCCCTGAACCGGAAAAAAGCATCCTGGGCCGGTTTCTGGGTAATACCCTTCATCAGCCAGGCTAGCTTGAATCCAGTGGAGGAGTGAGAAAGGGACCCACATCTAGGCATACCCTGGTAACTTAAGGCGAACAAAGCAAACACTCGGAGATAATGAACGGAGTGCTGAAACCTTTCAGACACTCACCCCCAGGTCTGGGATGAATCCATCATCATTCTTTAGCTCACTTCGCCACCTTAGTTCTGAGCGTCTGAAAAGTTTCAGCGCTCCGTTCATCAGCTCCTTGTGTTTGCTTTGTTCGCCCTAAGTTAGCAGGGTATGCCCAGACGTGGGTCCCTTGCTCTCTTTGCCACTAGATTCAAGCTAGCCTGGCTGAGGAGGGCTGTTAGTCCGAAACCGTTCCCGGGATGCTTGTTTTTGGTCCAGGGAAGACATGGCTTGGCAGTTCGGGCTGGACTGTTCCCATGAGGCACAGGGTCAAGACTGATTTGCCTATAGCTGTGTCTGAACTGGGGTGACGAAGTGAGCTAAAGAACGATGATGGATTCAACCCAGATCTCTGACTGGGAGTGAGTGTCTGAAAAGTTTCAGCGCTCCGTCCATCATCTCCTTGAGTTTGCTTTGTTCGCCCTGAGTTGGCAGGGTATGCCAAGACGTGGGTCCCTTGCTCACTTTGCCACTGGATTCCAGCTAGCCTGGCTGGTGAGGGCTGTTAGCCCGAAACCGGTCCCAGGAAGCTTGTTTCCGGTTCAGGTTAGACATGGCTTGGCAGTTTCGCTGGACTTTTCCCATGAGGCACAGGGTCAAGACTGATTTGCATATAGCTGTGTCTGAACTGGGGTGGCGAAGTGAGCTAAAGAACGATGATGGGTTCAACCCAGATCTGTGGCTGGGGGTGAGTGTCTGAAAAGTTTCAGCACTCCGTCCATCATCTCCTTTTCTTTGCCATATACTTTATTTTGCACACTGCCATGTGAGGAATGCAAGTAAGTCCTCCACAATCTATCTGTGTGCAGTTGAGCCCTGCAGAAAATGTAAAAGACTGTTTATTCCCAAAAAGCCCTGTCAAGAAGTATCATTTTTAGCAAATGTTTTGATTGTTTTTTTGAGTCCATGGTCACTAGTGACATTACCATATACTATTTTGAATCCTTACAGGGTTTTTGCAGTTATTAGGTAATCTTTCTTATTTGCCTTCAATTCATTCCTAACTACCGCCTCACCATTCGCACACAAAGGGGCACATGCATCAAAGTTACAATTTGCGATTACCAAATAGCAATTAAGGAATCATTGTTTGGTAGTCGCAAATGCCTATGCATGTAGGAATCGCCAAAATATTTGTGATTCCTTAACATTAGCTAAGAGCAATTCGAACATTGCTAATCTCTATTAGCTAATGTGACTCCATTGATTCCTATGGGCCTACAGGCCCATAGGAATGAATGGCATTGCATTAGCAAATTGTGATTAACAACTGGTAATCGTAAATGCAAATCTAAGGGTCCCCGGGGGCCTAAGGCCCCTCTGAAGCACCCCACAAAAAAAGGTAAGTGTGCACATGTAAACACACCCATGTCGTACGCTACATGGAACTTTGAAAAATACACTTTTGTGCATTTGTCAAAGCATGCAACATATTACCATCACCTTGAAGTTGATGGTAATTAGCGTTTCCTAAATGCACAGTTCGCATTTAGGAAAGGCTACATACATCAGCATTAGGGAATCACAAATTGCGATTCCCTAAATGCATTTGCAATTTTGGTTATCGCAATTACCTTAATTGCAAATGACAAAACCTACATGCATTGAAAAAGGCCTTTTTCCATTCGCAAATGGGCCGTTTGCGAATGGAAGAAGGCTTGCTGCATGTGCCCCAAAGATTTTGCTTGATGGAGTCTCTATCAGACTGGAACCCAGTCTTATGTGGAGTCTTACTTGACCTGACACCCCTGATGGATTAAATGAGAGTAAATCTCAGCAGACGGTTCATTCCCCTGCTTAGTGTTCTTGACAGTATAGCACTGTTTAAGATGAGGGTACTGCCATGATTCCTATATGTCGTTCAGAATTACCCATTTGAATTTCCTTGGAGTTTGTTCTGAGAACTGAGGCTCAGGCGAGAGCTTTTAAAAGTGCAAATCAAACCCCCCGAAAGCATTAAACAAATGTATACAGACTACCGACGATGGCAGCATGGTCCTGGCAGACTTGCAACTTTACTATTGGGCATCCCAGACACTGTTCCTGAATAGCTAGCTCAGCAGGGGGGGGTTATTGCCATAGTGGGCTGAAATAACACACTGGGGTTGCTGTATGGGTCCTCTGTTCCCAGAACTCTCCTAGAGGTTACTCAAATGGTGCTGTTGGCTTAGAGGTCGACCCTGCGTTGGATTGGATGGATTTGCTGGATTACTCTGGCGACCCCATTGTGATAGGGGACCTGACTTGACTATTGTACGCATTGTGAGGAATTCGGAAATGGAATGTAATGAGCATCTCAAAGGGAATAGGTGTATAGCTATCCCGTCTTATGAAATCCTTTCTGGACCTCCAGTCAGAGGTTGAGCTTCATAAATCTCTGTTTTACACATACCTGCAGCTCCGCCAGGCGCTATTTCATTCTGCCTCTTAGTCCGAGTTACCAGAGTTCAACAAACTCATTAGAGGCCAAAACCCTGATCAGACCTTTCAGGAAAGGTGGGATATCCCACATTTGCAAAACTGAAGACATAATGACAAACATGGGTGGGACGTCTGATGACCTTGATCGGAGGTGTAATGATGTACACACATATGGGGCACTAGGACCTGCCCAAGGGAGGACGAGGGTGGGCGGAAAGGGAGGGGCCAGGGACCAGGAACGGCAGTTAGCCGATGCACGAGGAGGCAGAAGGAAGAGAATAAAGAAGCTCCTATTTATAACGAGTGTCCGTGTCATTATATGCCAGGCAGGACACTACATCTGGCGACTAAGGTGTCAAGAACCTGCACGTGTGTCAGTGTGAAGGACAGCTAACTCTATGCACGTCCCTGGAAGTGGGGAGGCACCTATCAGCGTGAGGCCGGTGACCGCATGGTGACCGAGCAACGGCGCGAGAATCCTCGCGCGCTGGGATCCCACCTCAGCCATCCGGCGGTGTACTTGACCTGCTCGGAGCTTGCCCCACTGCACCGTGTGTGCGTGTGGCACGTCCTCGGGGCTGGAGCCTGCTGCCTGCCTGCTCGCCGGGAGCCCACCCTGGCGGTGAAATAATACAAAAAAAAATAAGGAAGAAGAAAGAGCTGCCTCTCCTGGTGCTTTGCTGAAGAGAGCGCTGGCCGAAACTGACAAGCGGTGAGTGAGAGAGAGAGCGAGAATTAATGCATTTGTGTCTCCGGTGAAAAAAAGGCCATATCTCGTTGCACACGAGATTCTTGCGTCGGCCATTTTGAGGTCAGGCAGTGTTGTTCAATCCCCTGTCAGGGATCTTCGGCGGCCATCTTGAAGTCAGGCAGAGAACCTGAAAGCTAAACAAGCACTGGTGAGTGCAACGAACATAGCAAACAAGCACTGGCGAGTGCAACGAATATAGTAAACCAGCACTGGCAAGTGCAAGAAGCAGAATAAACAAGCACTGGCGAGTGCAACGAACATAGCAAAGAAGCACTGGCGAGTGCAACGAACATAGCAAACAAGCACTGGCGAGTGCAACGAACATAGCAAACAAGCACTGGCGAGTGCAACGAACATAGCAAACAAGCACTGGCGAGTGCAATGAACATAGTAAACAAGCACTGGCGAGTGTAAGAAGCAAAGTAAACAAGCACGGGCGAGTGCAACGAATAGCAAATACAATCAAAGACTTGACAGAAAGGATTTTGTCAGCATGTCTTGAGATAACGGGATCGCGCGATGGCTGACCCCGTTCCCATGGGTGTGTTGGGAGTCTCGTTCCTGCGCCATCCAGAGCCCCTCACTCTTGAATCTGGCGGGGCATGGGCCTGCGGTGGCAAGAATGGCTAGAAGATTTCACGGACTTCATGAAAGGGTCTCAGGTGACTGATGTTGAACAGAAATTGATTACTCTCAAGAATCTTGTGGGCAAAGAAGTTGGACAGATCATAAAAAAGTTGCCTGCTGAGTCCGCTGGTTCATATGATAAAGCCTGTGAAGCACTAAACCGCAAATTCCTGCACAAAAAGAATGTTGATTATGAGCGATATACATTCAACCTGGCTTCACAAGAGAAAGGTGAACAAATGGGTGTATTCGTCACACGTCTGAGACGCTTGGCAAGATATTGTGACTTTGATCATTTCTTCACCGAAGATGCCCTCCGACTGAGGATTGTAGAAGGCTGTCTATCAGAGCCTCTGAGACACAAACTGCTCAAGAAAAGTTACCTGCTAGAGGAGATTGAGGAAATGACAAGAGTCGATGATCAAGCCGAGGAACATGCAAAGAAGATGGAAGCCGGGAGAAGCGAGAAACGTGAACAGGCATTCAGGATGCGGTCTCGACAAGCGCACGGACGGTCCCCACCTCAAGTGCGCTCCTCCAGATCCAAGAAACAATACCCCCCGTCAAGTCATCGACGCAGAAGCGCCAGTCACACCGAGAAGATCAGAAAGACAACTGAAATGCTATAGATGCGGCTATGTTTTCCCGCATGCAGACGCATGCCCAGCACTAGGCCAACAATGTCGGAAGTGTGGTAGAGACAACCATTTTGAAAGCATGTGCGGGACATCGCACAAGAATGATCAACGAGGACAGGCCCGACAATGTCGTCCCTCAAGCAGTCGTCACCATGTCAGAGCAGTCCAGGATAGACGAGACTCATCCACAGGGTCGTCACAATCCAGCTGTCACTCCTGCCAGACATATCAATCTCGACGATCGTCGTCAAGATCCCTCTCACCCATCTCACAAGACCGAGATGAATATATATATATTGTAGCTGATCGGCTAAAAGAATATCCACGGCTAGACATCAGAGTTGGTTCTCATCACACCAAGTTTGTGCTGGACAGCGGGGCGTCACTAAACTACCTACCCGTGGCGGAATATCAAAGAATGAGGCCACCTCCCAAATTGGTCAACGCCCATGTGCAAGTATACACGTGGATGTCAAAGAAACCACTACCGTGTCTTGGGAAGTTTACAACCGATCTGTCATATCAAGATCGCACGATACAAGCCTACATTCACATCATGGAGGGGCCTGAGGCAGACTGCTTACTAAGCCTGCCCACCGCAGAACGACTAAAGTTGATAGACATACTGTACAAAGTGGATGACAAACCAGACGTCATTCAAAAGTTCCCCAAGCTCTTCCAAGGTCTCGGGAAGATGAAAAACTGCCAAATCAGACTGCACATCAACAAGCAACTCACACCCATGGCACAACACCGCCGAAAAATCCTATTTTATCTGCAAGAAGTCATAGAGAAGGAGCTGCAGACCTACTCAAGGCTGATATCATAGAGAGAACTGATGGACCAACTCCATGGGTCTCCCCAGTCGTAGTGGTCCCAAAGAAAGGAGAGACAAGCCGAGTCCGCATATGCGTGGACATGAGAGCACCTAACACAGCGATAGAGAGGGAGAGGCACCCAGACCCCCACATCAGTGACATGAATACGTCACTCAACGGAGACAAAATATTTTCAAAATTGGACCTTAACAAAGGATATCACTAACTAGATTTGCATGAGTGATCACGATATATCACGACATTCTTGACACACTTAGGGCTGTTCAGGTACAAAAGACTCAGTTTTGGGGTGTCCTCAGCAGCAGAAATCTTTCAAGAAGCAATCAGGAGAACAATTCATCATGTATATGGAACAACCACTCAAGAACATGACAGGGCACTAGATCGGAGTCTAACAGACATGGAGAGAGCATACTCCCAGCCAGAAAAGGAAAGTTTAGCTGTCGTATGGGCGTGTGAACACTTCCACATATTCATCTTCGGAAAACACTTCACCCTGGTCACTGATCATCATGCTCTGATTACAATCTTCGGAAACCCTCGAGAAAAAATGCCGCCATGAATAGGGAGATGGGGTCTCAGGCTACAAGAATACACATACACCATCATACACAAGCCAGGGAAAGCTGCAAACCCTGCCTATTACATGTCCAGACACCCCACCAAGATCAGCAAATCAGAGCAATCGATTGCGGACGAATACATCCACTTCGTGGTAGATCAGGCTAGACCTCCTGCAGTTCTGCTGGAAGCCATCTGTGAGGCGACACAGTCCGACGTCACCCTACAAGAAGTGAAACGCCGGATACAAACCAATAGCTGGTGACATTCACAAACCAGTGGACAAAACGACCAAGAGATGGCAGCGTTCAAACACGTCCACGAAGAACTGTCAATAGCGACAAATGGTCTCATCCTAAGAGACACTCGAATTGTGATCCCACGACAACTAAGACAAGGGGTCATAAATCTAGCACATGAAGGACACTGGGGCATAGTAGCCACGAAAAGAGCACTTCGCGAGAGAGTCTGGTTTCCAACACTGGACCTAATGGTGGAAACAACACTGAAGGATTGCCCACAATGTCAACTGGTGAGCCGTCCAGATCCCCTTGCACAGCTACAAATGTCTCCACTACCGGAGGGTGTCTGGCAACACGTTGCCCTTGATTTCTTTGGGCCATTCAAATCGGGCCAATATGTCCTGGTCATCATGGACGAATATTCTAGATTCCCCATTGCACAACTGTGCCCATCCACGAAAGCCTCCAGCGCCATACCAATCCTAGAGGAAGTCTTTGCTGCGTGGGACATTCCTCAAGTGGTGAAATCTGACAATGGACCCCCATTCAACAGCCACGACTTTGCCGAGTTTGCTCAACACCTCAACTTCAAACACCAGAAGATCACACCACTATGGCCTCAGGCGAACGGAATGATTGAAGGCTTCATGACCACGATCAAGAAAGCCATTCAGCAGGCGGAACTCCCTCGAAAGAGCACCCAGACTGCAGTAAATGAGGTACTATGAGGCCGCCGAAACACACCCCACTCCACCACGGCCAAGTGTCCGGCCACCCTCATGCTAGGCCGATCAGTACGCACTAGATTACCAATGATGAGTATCCCAGCGAGTGAACAGTGTCCTGACTCTGACCATGAGGAGATTGTGGCCATGGGCAAGATGAAGAAAAAAAAAATGAAGGACTATGCGGATGAACGTCGACATGCCTCTCCCGCTGAAATCCGGGAAGGAGACTGGGTGTTAGCACGGCAAGAGCAACACCCAAAGACTGACTGCAACTATCATGAGACTCCACTGAAAGTGGTGCAACAGAAAGGAACCATGATCACCGCGGAAACCGACGGAAGACGAGTTACCAGGAATGTGACGCACTTTAAGAAGTGAAGCCCTAATGTCAAAGAACTACTGACTGAACAGTGAGTTGAGAAAAGGGAACCAGAGACACCGCCCAGCCGCAGTCAGGTACTGATGGAAATAACTGATGAGCACGAGCGAGACATCCCTGATCATCAGTCGCGCCCCATACGGTCCATTAGAAAACCGTCTCGCCTCATTGAAGAACTTTAAGCGGCGATCGTCAGCGACATGAAAGCAAGGGGTGTAAACAGATTGCTGTGTTTTGTTTCTATTTTTGTTTTGTTTACAGAGGGGGGAGATGTAATGATGTACACACATATGGGGCACTAGGACCTGCCCGAGGGAGGACGAGGGCGGGCGGAAAGGGAGGGGCCAGGGACCAGGAACGGCAGTTAGCCGATGCACAAGGAGGCAGAAGGAAGAGAATAAAGAAGCTCCTATATATAACGAATGTCCGTGTCATTATACACCAGGCAGGACACTACAGGAGGGATGTGAATTAGTTATATCTTCCCGTCTTCAGCTCATTCAGTTAAAATACTTACACATCACCTATCATCTCACCAGTGAAAGGCTCCAGCAGCCTAGGAAGATCCTCACACATACATGCTGTTGAGGGAGACTTCTTTCACGTGGTCTGGGATTGTCCAATAATTGTGAAATACTGGCCACACATCTTTACTACTGTCTGGAGACCGGTGGAACCTTCACACCGTATTGCATTCTTAACCATCCTTGAGGATATGAGAGGGAGCCACGGAGAGTATACCCTAGTCGGGATTTGCACCATTATAGCCAAGAATGACAGCGCAAAATCTGGCGGTAAATGGTGTGACTGCTTTGGGCTGGTTGGTTGAGACTCCACTACATGGAGGTAACATACTATGTTATTTCAATGTTGATTAATCTACCCTCTGTGACTGCACTCTACCTTTTATTCCTTGTACAAAAGTGAAATACAATTTTGAGTATAAAAAAATTATTCCTAGCATTCTCTGACTTTCACAACTATTAGAATATAGTTATCTTACTCTTTCTTAACCCCATCAATGATGCAGAAATTTGAAGAGACCTCAGGTCTGTAGCTGAATATGGGAAAAGTTCTTGCTCTTTTTTGAGTATTTTTTTTGTTACATACAGGGTGTGCCTTCCCAAAGGTACAGGCTGCCAGTGCTTTTTATGAATACCTTAAGGCTGCTGGTCTCCCTACCTCGGAGGTTGTCCTCCCTTACATAGAAAAAGTGAAGGCTCATTTCTAAAGTTTTTATTTTTTGTTGCATTTTATTATTTCTATGCTTCTGAAAGGAAGGAGGCAACTGAATGTATCAGAAAGTTCCGGTTGCTCATCTTAGTCCATATTCTTTTAAATGAACTCACCCACATTCACCTATATCCACCTATAGGTGTAGATGCACATTTAAGTGCCTAGCACATTGATTCCCAAGTCACTTGTCTTTAATAGAGACTAGATGTGTTCTAGCTTTCTGGCATTTGCCAAGACACCCCATGAGTCTGGAGGATTGAGGATTAACCAATACCAGTACAGGAGTTAGCCTGACAATTATTTCCTGTCTTCAGGTAGATAATTTAATGCTTGTCACATGTTTAGAAGTGAATGCCCTTTAAATAGGACATGTGCCTCACTGCACAGTGGGAATGCAGGAAGCAGTTTACAGTCTCCATTAAATGCTATACCATTTATCTGCTGCTCTGGTTTTTGTACACCCTGGAAGAGGTCTGTTATTTGCTTCAAAATCGATTGCAGTGTTTCTGATATCTAATAATAAATGTGTCCTGTCTCCTGCAGGGAAGGGCGTTGCTCCCTGGTCACGTCCTTTGGCATCTTAAAATTCATGGCAATGTACAGCCTCACACAGTTTGTGTCTGTCCTTATCCTCTACACGGTAAGTGCCCACTACTTATTGAGGCTCATGCTAATGTTTGCCTTCCTACATTGTAACATCTCTGTCACTGTCAGGTGCTCGCACATGATTGTTGGGGCTAAACTGCAACCGTTTTGAAGAAGGTGAAGCGAGAACATTCCAAGGAACTGGCATGCTGTGTTTCTTTAATGTTTTAGAATTGTGTATATTGTATAAACTAATAACTTAAAGGCATTTGAGAGGGTCGCCTTCAGTGGCCATGTGGGTCACATTTGAAAGAACGGCCCTGGCTTAGAGTGGTGAGTTTAACTGAAGTTACTGTTGCATAAATGACATCTATAACACCATTGTTTTAATAGTTGCACAAATACAGCACTTACACATGACATGAGTTAAGTGGATCTAGTCACACAAATAGAACAGTTGCACATGGTGGAATAGAAGTTGAAAATTTTCAGATGTTACAAGAAGACACATTTAGTTTTGGCACTTAAGAACAATGGGGCATGTGGAGAAAAGGCCATCATTGAGAGTCTGGTTGTGATACAGATGGTAGGGCTATGCTAGCCTTTAAATGTTTGTTTTTATCCTGCACCTTCAAAGCAAGAGAGATGAAACATTTCTTCTGTCTTAAATTAGGTTGTTCCTGAACCTGTTCTCCTCCAGTGTAAAACTCCTACCACCTCTGCTCTTTTCAGCTATTTGGCCTCGCAACTGGAGGCCAAAGAATTTTCAGTGTCAAATTATTACTTTTTTTAGAAAATCGTCAATCCCCTAAAAAAAGGGTCTTTACCTACCTGGGGGTATTGTTTGACGAACGTTGCTCTTGGGCCCTCCAATTTTTAGCAAAAAAGCTGCCCTAGGAAGATCAACACTAGCAGTTCGAAGCTTTGCACAGTGGTTAGGGAGAAGGCCCTGTGAAGCGATTCTTTCTATTTATAAAGCAAAATGCTTGGCAGCAGCATTGTATGGTGCAGCTATATGGGGGTACAAACATGTGGATGAGCTTCAAAAGGTGGAAAATAAATGTTTTCGTTCCCTTTTATCTATTCCCCAATCTTCACCCACGTTTGCCACTCACCAGGAGTTGGGGATGGGGTATTTGTCTGACCAGATCAGCTTGGCCCCCCTTATTTGTTGGCTAAAAACCTGGCTTAACCCAGAATTAACTTTAAATCGACGGATTTTAAAAGATTGTCTCAGGCTGGAAAAGGGGAATGAAATACAGTGGTTTTCTTATGTAAAAAAAAATGTTAGCAAAACTTGGGCTCTCAGATATATTTGAAAATCCAGGTGGTTTCGTTAAAGGAGACATCAATTGGGTTAAAGAGCAATTCCTGTCACAGGTGTACCTGTGTTGGGGAGCTGGAAACCAAGCTTTTAAAGACTTTCTGCAAGTTTTGTCGCATCGCTCGCTTGCGGAGCGCATCCCCGACAGTGCGAGGAAATTCCCGCCGCTACGAAGGTCGAGATCGTCGCAGCGTCTGTTGCCGCTGCCAGAGCCGTCGCATCCTTCGTTTGCGGGACCCACCAGACCGGTGCGGGAAGATGCCATGCCTGGGAAGGAGTGTGGACAGCATAAAAAGAGCGAGGAGTTTCAAGGAACGAGCTGTGCCGGCAGCAACACCTCGATCGCAGTGGTGCAACTGAAGACATAGGCAGCCTGTTATTACACAAAAGAAAAAAACATGTGTGGGAGACAACATTACCATGCTGCTGCTTACGGGCTGTGGTGATCTGTGCTACATCAGCCTTGTGTGCTGAAATGAAAGTAAGATTTGTGAATAAGAGGGCGCATTGTTGGAGAGTGTCTCTGGTAGCCAACTGAAGGAAGCACTGTTGTACTCCGCCAAGCCCAGGAAGGATCTCAATTTATCTTTATCAACCAGACACCGAGCTTTTTCTATAGCCTCCATCAACTTGACCTTGGGAGATATTCCCTCATAGGATATGGTGCGGCACAAATATTCCACTCTTTGGCAAACAAACTTACATTTCTTGCCTCCACAGTGAAGCTTCCTTAATTCAGGATCCCAAACACCTTCCGTACCAACTCATCATGCATCTCCTTGCTTGCTGCCCACACCAAAATATCGACCTGAAACACTTTTACATTTCTCCCTTCACCAAACAAATTCTGCTTCACCTGTTGGAACTCAGCTGAAGCGGGCATGAGGCCAAAAGGGATGCAAACAAAACAGAATGATCCCTCCAGCATTATAAATTAGGTCAAATGCCTTGACTTGGGGTGGTGCAGTATCTAATGATAGGCGCTCGAGAGGTCCAGCGTAGAGGAAAACTGCCCCACCTTGAACACCCGCGAAGAACTCATTTATATTGGGTGTAGGATTGCGATCCACCCATATATTATTATTCAGTTCTCCTAAGTCCATGCACATCGTGATATTGCTGTTGCATTTTCGAGCAATCACCACTGGACTCAACCATTCCAATGATTCAATTTGCTCTATAATACCCTTCTCCAATATTCTGTCCAACTCAGCCTTCAGGGTATCTCACAGAAACATTTCGTACCTTTTGAGTCTTCACAACCGCTCCCTTTTTCAAGACTTTTCTGTGTATACATTTTCTTAGCCATCCTAATCTTTCTACAAAAAAACTGGAAACTCTTCTCTCCCCATTTCCAGTTCACCATAGGCCAGCAACAACACTTGCTCCTTCGCATTAGGATTCAACACAATATTTAGTGCCCTCTGCTTTCTCCATCCCATCAAACACCACCCCTTTTCCAGCACATCCATAATCCATAGTAAGGCATAGCCCTGAAAGCACCATCCTTTATCCATATAGACACATCCATAGAAAGCTTGTCAGTTGGCACCACCCACTGTGGTCAAGACCAGTCTGCACCAAAAGGCACATTCTACACCGAGCACTCTTAGAAGCTAGGAGAACACCTTGGAGCTCAGATGATCCTGACACTCATTTGGCACTGAAAACGTCTATGATAAGAAAAGCAGTTTCACAGTGAGTTATCAAAATTACATCTGGTAGACACTGATCAACTCACACAGCTACATCAAAGCAGTTGCGGCTCCTGCAGGTAAGCGCGTTGGGCCGGAGGGAATGTCGACAGACTACGGAATAGGATTTATTTATGTATTTAAATTTCTCTATTTCGCCGTCGAACCACCCTACAACCCTCCGCCCCACCTCATTTACCTGCAGGAGCCGCAACTGCACCAAAGGACTATGGGCCTGATTACGATGTAGAGCGGACTTGGCGTCCACCCAACACCGCTGTGCATTGGAACCGCCCGACCATTGGTCGGCGGTTCCGACTGCACAATTTGGATGCGACCGCCCTATGGGCCAATGGCAGGTTGAACGGTGGGCAGAAAAGGCCCGCAGTACAAGCTGCTATTGAAAAATGTATATTTTTAAACACCCCTGCATCGTGTGACAGGCACAATGCGGTGCCTGACACACATTGTAGGGATGTTGAGGAGGCACCAAAGGTGCCCCTCAAGTCCCGTAGAGAAGGGGGCCCTGCTAGGGCCCCCCAAAGTCACTTTCCGACTGCCTTTTCATGTCGGAAAGGCCTCTATGCAAAGGCTGTCGGAAAGTGACATCATAACACCGACAGCAGAGCAGGGGGTGGCTCCACCATCATTATGGGATTGTTATAATTTCTGATGCTCTGATGGGCTCCTTCAGTCTGGCGGAACACTAGCGGACGGTCCTTCCGCCTGATGCCTCTGCTCACTGCATCGTAATGCGGCAGGGGGGGCGCCGGGGCAGATGTTGGGCAGACTGCACCTGATGGTCAGTCGGTTGCACTCTGCCCAACATCGTAATTAGGCCCTATGTATTTAAACTCAGGCATGAAGCATTTTATTGCTTGCTCCCCTCTGGTTGTCAGCCATTGCACAAGAAAAATAGGCTGACTTTTAAGAAGGTCGTTTCTTAGGACATCAGGGCATTTCCAATGCCAAAGAAAAGTGATCCGGACTTGCAGCACCACCAGAGTCCACTCCACCATCCTCATTTACAAGCTGTGCATTGAAATTATGATAATGAGTTACTATCAGATACAGTGGATTATCGTCCTGACCAGACCTAATAGATCAGCAAGATATATGGCAAGACTATTGATCCAGCGCTCCTCAAGAAAAACTGTCTCACAAATGCTACTCATCTCCACAATACTCACCATTAATTATGCATCACTACTAAGGCCCATAAACTGAGAGACAATTTTTGAGCGACTGAATCATGTGACATAATTAAAACACACTAATCATAAACTATTTACAAAGTTATATACAACTGCAGTTTATCATTTCTTACCATGGTTTTGATCATACAACATTTAATTAAGTCACTAAGGCAAATGGATCTAATATTGATAACTAGACCATGAATAAACAAGACCAGCTTGTCATTTCAAAAATCTAATTTTATTAGCTTTAATTATTCAAAGAAAGAGCATTTTTATTCAGAAATCATTATTTTATTAGCAATTTTGAAAGCATCATTCAAGGAAAGGCTTATTAGTCTGACATTTTAAAGGTAAATCATTTAGCATGAATTAAAGCAAAATATAAATTTCCATTCCCTAAATTCTATTTCCCTGTCTAAAACTCTTTTCACCTAAACGAATATTTAATAAAGACTGCTGTCCTTACGTGCGCCAAAGATTCCAACAGCACGTCAATCAGGAATCGGGAAGCAAGAGCCCCCTCCTGCCTGTAGGGCCAGATTTTATACCTTTCTAACTAGCTAAAATGTTCATATTCTTTGCCATCCAGAGTTCCCATTGGCTGACTTATGTCAGACCATCACATGTCATCACCATTTTCAAACCAAGAACGGGCTCTTCTTTAGCCCTATTGTTCGTGTCATTTCGCTTCCTCGAAAATGTATCAGAATAAGTTCATTCGAGTTACAATTCATAACTTCCTTGCTTTGGCAATCCTGCCGCTTCCTGTCCTTGGACAAACTCCATGAGCACATTATGCACAACTTATTCAACAGTAATTTCTGACAAAATTGTCGACGTGGTAAAACTTTCCACTTCTCGTGTGTGCAAGGCTCTTCTCTGGACAGGTTTCAAAAACGCCATCTTTTTGCAGGCCCAAAAGGACTCTCACGGAAACTAGTATTTAAACAAACACAAGACATCAATTAATTACTGAATTGAGACCCATTCTGTTACACACCCCTCTTCTAATTATTAACCGGGTTAATTATGTTACCTGGCCAAAGCACAAATAGCAGCATTTATATTAACCTTCTTCTTTTATGCCATAAGTATCCTCCACGAGCTTTTGCCGCAGAAAAGACACGACAAAACATATTGCACACAAATAATATAGCACATGCCATTAATTACACAGCCGCATTTAATACTGACAAAGACAATAGACAAGGTTAGTTTATTATTTTTCCACACACTTGCGAATACAACATAGAAGCACATTAGTCCCACATGTAATGTCTGCAATTTTTAAACTAAGTTGGTTAATTATTTCAACACATGCTATTAGTACTGTTATACTTATTATGGAAGTTTAACTTTGCGAGTTTGAACGAAATTTCATTCAACATCTAGCTCCATCACTATCAAGTATATGCCAGGGCACCTCTTCATTTCTTCCCGCCTTTTGACACAAGCACCTATTATGAAGTCATAGCTAGAGCTTCTGCACATTGTAAGCTCCAGCAGCTTGTATAGGTTAAGGTGAGGACTTGCTCATAGGGACATTGACTTTAGCAGAGCGTAGCGCGCACATTTTACCTATGTTTAAGACCTCTGTAAAACGTTAAGTACAAAATAACTTTTTAAGGTGAGGGCTCTTAATACCACTGCTGGAGGCAATGTTTAAAGTTGCGCCACAGAATCCCATAGTCATTTGAGGATGTGATACCTGAATCCCTACTTGTGGTGCCCCCGACATGTATAAAGGCAAAAATTTAGGGTAAAGGATAAAGAGATCAAAAAGATAGACACTGCAAGCAAGCTCGTGGCAATGAGAGCAGCTGCACTGTGGCACTTCTCTCAAGATATGATCGACAATTGTAGGAGATTGAAGACCTCATGCAACATCTCTCAAACACTTCTAAGACCAGGACAAAAAAGTTGTGAAGAAGGCAAAACCATCTCCATTTCAAATATTAGATACTACAAGCACAACCGCAAGACTGGAGAATACCAGTACCTTGCTCCATAGTGACGCCTGGCGGTTTGTTTCTGACTTTCATCTACAAATATATAACCTTGTGGCAGCAAAGCAATGAGTGTTTTTCTCGCGTATGTGAGAAATACCCCAAATGTAATTTATTAGGATATGATTCCGTTGGGCCGCATGCATATGTTGCAGACTTTGCATGACCCGCCCACACATCTTCTTAGTCTGTAAAAGCAGATGACAAGCTGATTTTAGTTGGTCAATCAATTAAATATTCTCTTGGCGTATTCAGTATATGGCGTTATATAAGGTACTGTAATTAAAAACGTTCCTTTAAAGAAGCAGAGTAACTCCTTGTACCGTAAACATGCATATTTTAATTGTATTTACGGGTTTTGAACCACAGTAGTTTGAAAAATGTGAAATTAACCGATTACTTTAGGACTTCTTTGTGTCTAAGAACCATACTTTAAAACGTGTGGTTTTTGTGTGTAAATGAGTAGGCTAGAGTTATTTGGGATTTACTGTTATCATAAACTAATTTCCATAATTAAAAAAGGGATTGATGTGATTTTCTGGTGAATTTCTTTTTTTCTATGCATTAACATGTTACAATGAAAAAAATATGTATTTTCCGTACAGTTCGAATAATTCTAATTGATTGGGAAATAAGCTTTTTATTGACTCGCGCAGTACTTATAAGGTTTGGCTGAGAAGGTTTTTGTCCTGAGGGTAAAACAGTTCTACATTAAGACTACCATTTGATGAGGAATTCCTCTTTGGCCTATAGGTTGTTGAAATGCTGGTTAAATGTAAATAATGCACCTAAGGTTGTTGGTGTCCTGCTGCATCAACAGCCCAAGCCAGGGTTTCACATGGCCCCAACACGACCAGTGCGAAAAGCAGACCCTAGCAAAACCAGTGTAGCGTACAGCTACAGGAATTCACACTCATTCCTTCAGCCACAATCCAAGGAGGAGCTGGAGTCTGGTTTTGTAGCATGAAGTTCTTTTAAAGCTGAATAGGACGGACATCTGCCTGCAGTTCTAGAACCGACGCAATGCCCAAAGAGATAACATTCTAGATAAGAAGAGCAAACAGTATGCTTTTGTAAAAGCAAATACAGGGTAATTCAAACAATAATAAACCTTAGGAGAATACTACAAGGAGTCCACCATTTCAATGAGAGCAGCCCTTTTAAGAAGGATAATTGGCAGGACACTTAACAGAATATGTCCAAGGATCCTATTGTGGTCGTAGTCAGGGCAGGTCCAGAGGCGACTAAATCTGAGGTACTCCTTCTGCAAAAAAGCGACCTAACTTTTTCCTCCTCTTTATCAAAAAGTTGTGGGGGTGGTTATTGAGCTGGCACCTATGAATAAACTGCAACGAATACACTTTTGTCATACTATTCGTCCAACTTTTGTATTCCCAAAAGAACAAGACAGTTAAGACCTGACTTAGAGTTTGACTGCCCTGGTTCTCCTTTGCAGTTGTGATGAAATACCCCGTCAGCCAAACCCTTTGTCCACCCACTCATTTAGAGTTAGTTTATTTGGTTTTTCATTGCGAACAAAAAAAGCTTCAGTACAAACTACATCTATAACCTCCCCATCATAATTTGCATGTAACACATTAATGATCGGTTCTGTATTGTGGCTGAAAGAAACGCCCAGTGTACAGGACACAGAGGGTACAAGAGTTTGAAAGAAAGATATCAGTAGGCGTGGTACTTTTAGCATTACTGGCAGGCATGTCTTGAAAAAGCATTTGCAATTCGATAGGTCTCGCATTTACAAGAGTTTGAGCTATTGGCATTGTAAATGGCAATGCCTTTAATTTATCTGTTGATTTTAAAACAGATAAATGAAAGGCAGCCAATTACAATGCCAATAGCTTAAACTCTTGCAAATGTGAGAGCTATTGCATTGCAAATGCATTAGTGCTAGAAAAAAATAAAAAGAAAGCATTAGGAGAGAGCGTGTCCTGTCTCCAACATCAGGCAGGACAAAGCTATTTGAGAAAATAGTGCTTGGAGGCTGTAATTAAAGCCTACCAAGTAACAACACACTTAGCAGTGGGTGTCACCATGGGAAGTTACAAAAAGAGATAAGGCGGTACTAAGGAGGGACTACTAAGCCTACTGGCCAATAAACATCCACAGTTTACAGTGAATAATGAAACAAGCCAATGATATGCGGACAGTGGGCGGAGCTTTAAGTCCCTACATGGGGGAAGAGGTGTGGCGCCGCGGCTAGGGCGACTGACTCCGTAATCTGGGGATCACGGTTCGATCCCCGGCAACGGCGGCAAATTAGCAGCACCACGTGACACTGGGCAATAGTTTGCTTAATCTTCCCGACGGCCCCCAGCGCCTAGAGACGCTTACGGGTGATTGTGCGCTTTACAAATGTGAAAATATATTATTACCTGAATACAGCATGACTCACAGAGCAGCGCATGCGCTACCCAGACTCGACCCAAAAACGGTCTAGTAGATGCTGGGATGTATAAAGAGGAAGGGAGACAGAGGGGTAGGATTTGGTCACATCAACAATAGTACTTATAAGTATAGTGGAAGCAGTCAAGAACTGTTAAACTGACTAATATCTTGCATTAAACAATCAGTTCTTGGAGTTTACTATTCACATCAGCGTTTATGAATATTTACAAATATTCCATGAAGCGCAATTGATATGTTACCAAGCTTTATCACCTGCTCACCATCCTTGGATTTTTAATTCAATTCAGTGGCAACCCTCCTCCCCCTTGACAAACCAAATTAATTTAAGCAGCTTTAGTGAACTGACAAAATGGCAAAATGGACTGAAGGGCCAACTGGAGCTCTGGAACATCTTGGCACCTTGAAGCGGCGGCACAGTTTACCTCATATGGAGGTTGTGCTCATATCTAGAGTTTGCTTCAGTTGTTTCACTTTCAAAGGAGAGAACCTAAAAGATTTTCAAGCAATGCTAATTTTATTCCAGTTCTTATTTTTTGGGTATTATTAATACATGTATATTTGAATAAATTGAAAACAATTCAGTCATTTTTTTTCTTAGATTGGAGTGTTATTTCTTTCTACTTAAACAAAAGTGTTCCAGGTAATTATTGAAGTTACCAGTATTGGAGAAGTGGGGTTCCAGGTAAGTAGTTTTTCTGCTCCATGCATAGTCTCCTTCTTGGGAGAATTGAGTATCTGCACAGAGGGATGACTGTTTGGGTACATTGTTTTCCCATTTCATCTTCATGCCATCATGATAACCTCTCTCCTCTTCTAGGCCAACACCAACATCAGTGACTTTGAATTCCTCTTCTTTGACTTGGTCATCGCCACTACGGTGGCAGTGTTGATGGGCCGCACTGGGCCGGCAAGGGAGTTGGGCATTGAGCGCCCCCCTGGGACACTGATCAGCATTGTGGTGTTGGGCAGCCTCCTGCTGCAAACTCTGCTGCTTATCCTTGTGCAAATTATAACCTTTTACATCACAACCACACAGAGCTGGTAAGCAGATACTTGATACATTTGCCCGCTCTTTTGCATCTTTGACTAGAAAACAAACTATCTGCTAGCCTGAAATGGCTGTGTCAGTAGCAGCTGCACTCTGCAGCAAGAAAAACCTGCCTTTGTCACTAGAAGGTATTTTCTGTGTCAGGCAAATGTTTGTCTCTTTTGCTCACACTCTCTGCCCCTCTTGCTTTCTTTCTCACTAAGTGCTGTACTTTTTGTCAGACCGAGCCCTATGCCACTATCTTTGGACATTCTGCAGTAAGATACTTTTAAATCCCTATCACTTGTAGCACTCTCCACAAAAGTCAAAACCATATCCCTCTTTCAAGAGAGGGTACACACTGTTAGGACGGATTTGTCTAACCATTGAAGTAAAGTCCACAGATGACAGATCCTTCGCTCACCATCACTAGTTTGCCTGCTCTGTGGAAGACTGCTCTCTATGTGCCTAGCGGATGAACTCTGACCTAGGGATCATCACTGGGTGCGTTGTGCTACAGTCAGAGGCTTCTTTCTCTATAACTAGTGAGTACACTGTGTCTATCACATTATTTCCTCTCACACTTCTGTTCACACTCTGTGAAAGGCACTACCTTTTCTGTCTCCCTTTCTCTCTTTCTAGCAGAACCTTCAAAATGTTTCAGTGACATTTGCATTCAAGCCTTGTAATGTGCTTTAGACACAATTCGAACAAAAAGCTGTACAATTGCTAGGGTACAGTTTGTATTACCGAGTAGTACAGCCTAGCCATCCCTGGTTGCAATACATCAAACAGGAAACGCCTGACTTGGGGAGACGTGAACATGTTTCTTCCCCTCTAAAGCTAACCAGGAATAGACAGCATAGAGAGTAATGTGGCTCATCCAAAACCTCTGTCAGGGAGTATGTTAACCTGCAAACCACCCCCAACATGGAACCTTACCTGTCTTGGATGGATACCACCTGGAGCAGAGTCTTGTTAACTAGATTTAGGTTTGTTATTGTGAGGTTGCATCTAAGCTTCCAGCTGAACCAATTTGATCTCACCAGTTTGTTAATCTGTCCCAATGAGGAGTCCTCTCCCCAGAGCCTCCTCCATTTTATCTTTTTCTGTAAGTCATATAGGGCCTGCTCTAAAAGGTTTTTAGTCCCACTTTTTAGAGCTTGTGGTATTAGAAGAAGGACTGAGGCTCCGTTGTATTTGAAATCAATGAATTTCCCTACACTTTTGCTGTGTTTGCTCATTGTTATAGCGTGCCCTCGCTAAGAGAAAGCAAATGGTCTTTTAATAGTTTGAAGCTGTGTGTTGTTGGCATTGTGTATAAAGATCTTATCCAGTTGTTTGGCTTCAGTTTGTATGAATGACTTGTTTGTGTTTGGTACAAGGTTTGTATCAATGGCATGTACAGTTTTGTGGGTACAGTTTTTACTCATAGTCTGTACTCACTGGTATCTCACAATCATCTCACTGTTTCTTTTTGGAGTCAGGTTTGTCCCTGTGAATGGTTCCTCTACAGACCGCATCCATCTGCCTAATTATGAGAACACTGCCATATTCAGCGTCTCTGGCTTCCAGTACCTGATCCTAGCTGTTGTCCTGTGTAAGGGACATCCTTTCCGGAAACCTCTTTACACTAATGGTAAGTACAAGTGCTGCTTTGAAAAGCTGGGACCAAAAAGGTTTGTTCCTCACTGGTTTAGTAGAAGAAAAGGCCAGGTATACTCAGATGGGAACTGGAATCAGTGTCTTTTAGTAAATGTGAGTGGCTGATTGAGTAATACCTCAGGATCTACACACCAGGTTAAAACTAGGGTCCAAACTATTTCTTACAAGTTAAAACCAAGATCCAATTTTGACTTTTGGTGTGTATTTGTATAAAGAACATATTTTATCCTACATAACACACATAGATGAGGATAGACCTTCATGACTTACGTCTGCTGATCAACACAGTTCATGCCAGTCTTCCAACAAGATTATTCAAAACGGTGGAGAGGTCTTGTAAATGAGGCTAACACGTGTTTCCTCTGGCATTATGGCTGTCTTCAATAATGATTAATTGCCTGTGGCTTAGGATGTCTCCTTGTCATACAGGGACACAACTACTCACTACTGGACTCCAGGGCATGGTGGACATTCTTGGTGTCAAACTCTTGGCAGCACAAGACACCTGTGAGAAAGCCTGTAGGACCAGTGGTGTCAAATGATAACAATACTTGTTACAAACTGATTTCAAGGAACACGCTGTCATGCATCCCTCACGAGAATCTTAGCACCAGACGATTAGAACTAATTTATTTACAGTAAAAGGAAGTCCTAAGGGAATAGCTCAGTCCACAGGACAAGTGGTTCACCCAGTGAACCATTGTATCACGTCAATGTAGTGGAGTTGAGGTAAGTCTTCCTTGTCTGTGATCTTCGCAAACTACAAAGAGTTAAAGATGGAAAACCTCTTCATGATCTCTCATGTTATCAAACCGGAGACATAGTTCTCGAGATGTATAGATAATGGGGCTGTACCTCTTATCAATGAATGTCCACATCAGATTGGGACCCTGTGATCCCCCTAGCAGGAGAATCATGAAGGAACTTGAAACAACAAAGTGATTTACAATTTCTTCACAGCTTGGGATTCTCCAGCTCTCTCCCATTTTGCCACCACAGAAAATGCAAAATGCTGACTAGGCATTCAGCTTTACAGAACCTTTTTCCAAGGTGAATGCCATTTCAGTAGACTAAATAGACTGCTTCCCTAGGATATATTTAAATGATTCACAGGTTCAAGGGTCATAAAAAATATGTAATCCTAAAAAGTAATGAATTAAAAAAAAGGAAAACAAATCCAAAAGTGCATGTGTCCATCTACTTAAAGTGTACATTAGAAAAGCACCAGAAGAGTACCATAATCAAAAAACAATTCTTTATTGCCATTGTTCTTTCGTTCTATATTATTCGATTATGAGGGCTCCCGTTTTTATGGTATTTATTTTTTTACAATTTCCGTCTGTATTTATCCATATTTATTTTTTGAGCCATTTTATTGGTATTTATCTATATTTAGCTCGTGCTTTCAGAATAAAGGGGTCACGGATGGGCATATTTCCACATTTATTTAACTTAAAAACCTGCATCCAATACTTTGCTGCTGTCGCATTTTAGCAAATTTAGGAACCACATATAGTGAAACATTACACCACTGGTAAATATAACCATTGTAATACAAATATATATTAACATATGTAGGTATTTAGGGACATTTCAACCTGTTTTTTTTTTAAATTAGCATGTGGTCTATCTGCTCAACTGTTGTCCTGGCAATCACGAAAGACAGCATGGAGAGTCACCCATAAGAAGCACAATTTTCTGTATGTTTCTGCTTTTAAAAATAAATGCATACAGGAAACACATTGTTGTCTGTCTGTATTTATCTGTAGAAATCAGTAAAATCGGAAAACGGGGAGCCTTAATTACAATTAAGATGTTTTGTAAAGTTTTAAGGTGGTGTTTGTAATGCAGTATGCGATGCAGTGTGGGTTCTGTAAATTAATTTCAGGAGTATATAAAACACATTAAAATGATTAATTACAATTGTTTATTTTTTTTAAAATGTAATGAGCTCCCATGTGTACAGTCAAATGCGAATTTTACAAGGATACATTTTTTCTTTAATATGTGATAGTAATTATTCAATTAGTCAATCTGTGGACTGAAATTGACAATTGTTGGAGCCTCTCGCCTAGTTTTTGGAATGTTCATCAGAACTAAAACATAAGTTAAATAATCACCAAATTTCATATAGAACATAAGGTCACGAACTCAAAGACATTTCTGGTGATAATAATAAGACATCATTATACAGAAGCATGCTGTCTAAATTGAAGCAAGCAGCTGATGCAGATGATAAAATGTGATGTAAATTAGGCTTTAACGAAATCAGCTGTCACTTCACGTTATTTGATTTTAACAAAGAGTTCTCAACAAAAATGTTTTCTTTCAGATCTGAACATCACAGAAAGGGGATGCAATGTAGATATACCAATATAAATGCCTACAATGCACCAAACATGATTAGATTCGAAAAACAGAAACTTCACAGTTAGCAAAGGGCCACAGAAACCACAAGTTAGTCATCATTCGATACGGTGCTTTTGATAGAAGTAAAAGAGATTTCATTAAGAACAAGAAGAGGAGAAATATAATATAAAAATGTGTTAGGAGGCTCAATCCGTGTGATTATTATCACGAAATCTCGAAGTGCAAACACACACAAAGAGCGTTGTTCACAAAGATGGTTCAGGAATATTAATCTTACAGCGACAAAATACAAGGAAGCTTGTCACGAAAACAGATGTTATTGTATTTGCCAGGAGTGTCTAATTAATAAAACTACTGATGAGAGAACAAAATAATCTAGTGCAATTAGCAAGCATCACGTTCTGTTTTTTGCACGTGATACACAAATCCACTTCTGGCTATACAAATGACAAAACGAGCACACCAAAATCACTTTGTGCGTCATAAGTTCCAGGGAAAGCAAGATTCCTCTACAAGTGTGAGCTACAATTGAGACCATATCGTCTGAGAAACTGACCTACTCGCATTGCCTTTCACACCCAACCTTCCTCTGCGTCATCCCCCTGGTACCTCTCTCATCTACTACCGGATAAACAAACCGATAAGGGGTTGGTTTTTAATCTACTTCTGGAAACCTTGCTACTTCTCGAAATCACATCTGTGTAGAGCTCGTAAGAGCCTCGCCTATAGTATTCTCATATACACTGGCCTCCCCAAGAAACTCACTGCAAGATTGCAAAGACAAAAGACCCAGGTAGCCAGAAGGTGCTTTAACCTCTGTAAACTCGACCATATCAAACCAGCCTTGACCACTGTCCACTAATTTCCAGTTGAAGCTAGGATCATATTCCGGGTTTCCTCCTCACTGTCCATAAAGCCTACAAGTAACAGCAACTGGTACCTCACTATCCCTTCACTCATCATCCACCCATTAGAGCCATCTATGGTCATTGAAGAGAGTAGAAATTGGCCATTGTTCTTTGTAGGTTTTCCTCTCTACAGTGAACCCTACAACAAGTAATTCAGAAAATTGAATTGTGAGAACATGGAATTTCGGCACTCATTTTTGTCTGAATTATTTTGGGACTTTCATGGTCAGACCCATCATCCAGGAATCATGTTACCCCCCACTAGTGCTTTGAAGCAACTAAAATGTGACAAGCGTTCTTTAGAAAACTTCAAATAAAATATTACCCAGGCATACTGCTGGATCAGAAAGCTTGAAAGCAGTACTTTTGCACGTCCATGCGTGCTGACGTCTCTTCCTGTTTTTTATGCACCTTCAGACGCAGATCGAAGCTTCTCTTTTTACACTTTTCTATGTCACTAATTTTCATTGTACAAGTGAAAATGCCCCATACCAGCAAAGTTAGCAGGGTTCAAACCGTGCAGGGACTGTCGCATACAGACATTTGTGATGAACCTACACAATGTGTTTCTTTGGTGCCTGGGGTGGGAGCACAACTCCAGGAACTGTGATGACTGCACCCAAATGACTCCAAAGGAATAAGGGATTGTGAGGTGGAGCTGAATGCCTTGACAGGTTGAAGTCGAAAGTAAGGTCCCTTTCCCACTTCCAAAATTCCAGCTGCAGATCATTACCCCAGTCAAATTTTTCAAATCTGTCTGAAAACAAAGAGAAGCAGTTGAAGTGGGAATCTGCCTCCTCCTACTACTCTTGGACTCCAAAGAGGGTGCAAGGTCATCAGTACACATCCAGGTCTCACCCATGAACTCAACTAGAGCCTATTCAGAGTTTAGTCCCGCTGCAACCCTAGATTCCAGGAGTGTCTGTGACATTGCAGCAAGTACATTCCTTCAAAATGGCCGTGCTGCACATTTTTGGTATTTCAATTTCAATTTTATTTATTATGTTTTGGCTCTCAAAAGAGGGCCACATAAAAGTTCACAGTCATAAAAACAAAAGACAAATGCAAATCAAAATTATGGCATTTAAGAAACATATTAGTGTGCAGAAATAACATACAATGACAGGTCTACAGCAGGGAGCAATGACAAACAACTCCAGAGACATATTAATAAATAGCTAAAAAACCTTTAAAGAAGTTAAAAATATAAAAGCAGAACATTTCATTAGGAGGCCAATAAAGTGCTTGGAGAAAACTGTTCAAAGTAGCAATGCCCAGACGGAGACAAATAGGTTTTAACCATCTGAGTCGCAATATACGGAGCGCAGGGCAGATCAATAAAACATGCATATGATCCTGGGTACTCAGGTTACATAAATTGCACATAGGAGAAGAACCATACCATTTGGATAAAAGTAGATTTAAGGGTAACAGATCGTAATGTAAAAGAAACCAAAATCTGCGAATACCATGCGGCAAGTTCCATGTGACATAGGGTTGGGCCGACTTAATCACATAAGAATTAATAAGAAGGTCTACATCCCTTTTTCCACAGATTAAATTTTTATCTGTCTGAAAACATAATTCCCACGAGGCCTGTTTTAATACAAGTTTTAACTGTAAGGGAGAGTACAAAAACAAATTGTTTTCATCTACTTTTAGGAGAGTTGCAGCTTTTCTAAAATTCCTTACCAATTGTGAAAACTCTTTAAAATTACCCAACAATTAGATTCTGAGGAGAGCTCTCATCGTCCCCAGTTCAGCTCTAGCCAGGCAGGCCACCCATCTTACTAGGGCGCATAGTCCCTGTACCCAGCTGCTCCTGAGACCGAAATCGAGCCTACAAGCGGCCGAAGAGCACGCAGTATTTAAAGAAGATAGGGATCTTAAGAGTTTCCCCTCGATCTTATGGCAAAAGTCCCAATATTTCACCTCTATAAGTTCGATACCGTACAGTATCGTTGCGGGAATTTTAGACCTGTACACCTCCAGTAAACACGAAAAGTGCCTTTTCCCCGTAGCCAAATAGAAGGAATTTAAACCCTTGCCGTGGGCAAGGGCTTTGCGTGAACTATGCTCAATATGGGGCCTCTCACTCAAGTTAGCCGCTATAATCTTCCCCAGAAAAGTATAGGAGTTAACAACCTCCAGTTTT
The DNA here is from genome assembly GCF_964263255.1 of Lissotriton vulgaris. Taxonomy (NCBI): domain Eukaryota; kingdom Metazoa; phylum Chordata; class Amphibia; order Caudata; family Salamandridae; genus Lissotriton; species Lissotriton vulgaris. The sequence continues at coordinate 481,796,100 of NC_141693.1, read as the reverse complement.
TGGCTGCCGATATACCATCCGAAATGTTTTAATCGGCACTTCTTCTTACCGGCAATACACATCACCTTGCTTTTAGTTATGTTAATCTTCATGCAATGAGCACCAGCAAAGACATGAAGGGCATGTAGCCGGTTAGTAAGTCCTTTGGGAGTCAGATCTAAAATAAGGACGTCATCGGCATACATCAAGCAAGATATTGGGGTCCCCCCTATCACCGGAGCAATACCCTCACTAACAGACAAGGCGGCGGGTAAGTCTACAGTATACAAGGAGAACAAAAGGGGAGCCAATAAGCAGCCTTGTTTAAGACCATTCAAAGCCGAAATTTGCTGAGATAGCCCCCTTTCGCCCCCCTGCAAAACACTACACCAAGTCTCTGTATGGAGGGTGCGAACAAGCTCCAATAGATAGGCTGGAACACCAAGAGCTGCCAATTTTCTCCACAGCGTTCTACGGTCTACTTTATCGAACGCTGTGGAGAAATCAATAAAAGCCGCGTACACCACCCCTCCCTCTCACCTGCACATATTTATCAGTAACCACATGGAGGGTGGTGAGGTTATCTAACGTGCCATGTCCCCTACGAAAACCAGTTTGTTCGAGAGGCAAAATATTATTCTCATCGACCCAGTCGGAAAGGAGATTTAGGAGACATTTCGCAAAGACCTTTCCGATAGAGTCGAGGAGGGCTATCAGACGATAATTGCTGGGGCAATCCCTAGTTCCCTTCTTAAAAATAGGGACCAAAATACTTCCCCTCCAAGAAGCAGGTACCGTTTTAGACAAAAAACAGGCTTTAAACAGTGGATACAGGATTTTACTCCACCTTGTAGGATCCTGCTTCAAGACCGTCATAGGGAGTTCGTCGGGACCCATTGCACCAGAGGCGCGCATGTTCTTTATAGCCATTTCAATTGCTTCCTCTGTGGGATAATTAATGAGTCCTTCAGGCGTTGCATCTAGGACAATATCTTCACCTGAAGTGCCATTCCCGGCGTAGAGGTCCCGGATATAAGTGATCCATACTTCTTCAGCTATAGGGATGGGGCGGGGACTTATTCTAGTACCACATCCCTTCCCAATTATTGCCCAAAATTCTCTAATCCTACCCTGAACAACTGATTCCCTCAAGTTGATCCAAACTGTATCTTCCTTCTCCTTTTTTATTTTCACTTTTAGTCTGCATCTCTTTCTTTTTAATCTAGAAATTTCTTTTTCTCGTTCCATAACTCTATCTAGATATTGCTCACGGACTAGTTTATTTATTTCCTTGTTCAGGATACGTAGTAAACTAGGCACAACTACCCCTTTTCTAGGACGGGAAGCCTTTTTTACATCTAAAATGATGTTTTGCATGAGTTTTTCAAATTTAACTATTTCTAAACCACGCCATTCGTTTAATTCTAATAAAGTTTCACATAATATATTATGGACCCCATTAATGGCAGAAGGATTCCAAAAGCACCTTCCCGTAGAGACATGGAAAGCGACGTCACTGCCGTTAAGGGACCATGGCGCAGTGGACAGGGGGTTTAGGGTAATAGTTATGAGCATTATACTATGGTCGCTCAGAGTTGTAGGAATAATCTTAAGGTCCTGGATACAAGGAAATAAACCGTAATCCGAGATTTCATAATCCAAGATGGAAGACCCAAAAGGAGACTTATGTGTGAATTCAGCAGGCACATCGGACGGGAATCTCCCATTTAATATGAGTCCCTCCACTGCCGCTAATTCTTCTAATAGAATCTTCCCTCTTTTGTTGGTCACTAACTTCTCTGGGAAGAGGGATTGGGGGACAAAATGCGCCTCTTCTTTGGATTGATTTCTGAAAAGTTTCAGACTAGCATTAGAAATTTTACAGTTCAGATCTCCAACTAGAATGATTTCCGGAGGGGATGGTACGTTTTTAATTTGGCCAATATATCTAAATACCTGCTTCAATATGAGATTAAAACTCTCTTCTGGAGGAATATACACATTAAGAATAACAATGGGTGACTTTTTAAAATTGCCAAACAGATTTGCTATTGTTATAGCTTGAAAAAGATTACTTGGGTCGGTATAATGGGAGAATCTCCACTGTAATTTATTTGATAAAAGACAAGCAATTCCCCCCCTAGCGTGACCTTACTTGGAAGGGGCAGCTGGAACTTCCAGAACATAGAAATCCTGCGAAACATCCAACAAATTAGTACACCATGTTTCCTGGATACAGATCACATTTGCTCCCAGAGAAAATAGAAGGTCAAATTTCTCTGGGCTACTATGAATCCCTGCCGCATTCCAAGAAATAATTTTCAATGGGGTGTTAAAGATGGTGAAACAATTTGGGGTTATCTGTGGTCTTAGTGGATAGAGCACTATGCAGCCAATTCCACCGATTATTATCCTCTAATGAAGAGGAGTTCTGGGTCAGTGGGAGTGGCTTTACCTGGGAAACCGAGCGTTTCCCTTTAGAGACCCAAATCTCCATTTTTGGTACTTTACCAGTTCATTCTGGCACTTCTTTCAACCCCAAGGATCCACAGAGGCCTTCAGTCGGGCATCAGTGGCATGCTCACCCTCTGCACGCTCTGTGCCCCTCAAACCCGCATTGGATTCAGGACCATCTCTGATTTCAGTTCCATCCTCTGCACTGGTTCCCCTCACAGTGTCACTGATGCCAAATGACGACTGGTAGTCTTTTGTGCAGTCCGACTCCAAGCAGAATACATCACTAACAAGGCCGCTCTTGTCTTTCAACCAACTGGTAATCGTTCTGATTCTTGTACCTTACCCTTACCATGCAGTATGTGCAGACTTTGCCTAGTCTTTTCCGCACTGATTCAGATAATGACAACTTCTATGAAGGGGAGGATTTTATTCACAGTATGATGAGGACAACTGGTATGAAAAACTGCAAGATGCCAGTGGCCTGGATATTTCTCCAGACCCCTCCTCTTTTTTCATCTCCTGGCCCTTCCACTGAGGAAAGCTCCTCCTATAATGTGGTTATGCATAGAGCGGAAGACGTATTAGACATATAGCTCCCAAACTATTGAAGTGAAAACAAATGTTTTGAAATTGGTATTGCAGTCTGGTCAAGCCCCTACATAAACTTTATTGAATTTTAATGAGGCCCTTACGGATATCCTCTTGGGCACTTAAGCGCCATGTCTAGGACCACCAGTCAAGAGGACGGTCACATGCCACCATTGCCCCCCCCCCCCCCTCCCCAGGAGGCCTTTCTTACGCAACACCCTACACTGGAGAATTTGGTTGTGCAGGTGTCCATTAGTAAGGTAAATTCCAGTCCAATTCCTGCCACCCCACTTGAATGTGAATCAAAAAGAAAAGAGGCTATTTGACAAGCAGATTTTATCTTCCACAAACCTTGCTCTGATTTCTGTGGATGCCATCTCTCTACCAGGCTGTTATTTCCAAATCCTTAGGGAGGCAGTGGCACACATTTTTTTTTATCAGCGGTTCCTGACTACCTTTGGGCATCCCTTACTCAAACCATCCAGGATGGCCACGATGCAGCAACATTTGTAATGCATTCCAGCCTGACACCACCAACTGCTTAGGCCACTCAATGAGTGCCCGTGTGGTTCTTTGGCATCATATCTGGATGAGGTATGTGGGCTTCTCTGGGGTTGCTCAAGCATCCCAAATGGACATGCCATTTAACCTTATTGGCGAAAAGACTAATTCAACCCTGGAACATTTCATAGAGAGCAGGGCAACAGCATGTTCTTTGGGTTCATCTGCCACCAGCAGACAATTTCTCCCTTCCGTGACTTTGGAAGTGGTTTCCATTTTCAATAAAGCCAGATCATTCAGTGAGGCCTTTCAGCTTCTTCATGGCCGAGGTCACAGTTCACAAAGACAGTGTCCATGGCATCAGGGCCAATGTGCAGCTCAGTTGCTCGTCCTCCCCTGCTAGGATCCACAAAACCACTTTAGTGTGTTATTGCTGGCTCACAGACACACTTTTCTGAGGCAGGATCCAGTATTTCCTCCCTCCAGGGGGGCAGATAAGTGTCTCTTCCAAATGGTACATCAGGGCTATGCCCTTCTATGTCTCTTTACACCACCACAATCACTAGCAGCAAGTGCAGGCGTCCTTGGCTAGAGAAAGATGCTGCCGGGCAGAATGGCTCGTGTCAGTGGCGGTGGCACAAGCCATTCTGCCCGGCAGCACCAGAGGACTACTCGACCCGAAGTAGCAAGAGATCGGTTTACATCAAGCATAACGGGATTTCCCGCCGGTCTTCCACGGGACCTTCTCCACCTTGATCCATTGGCCTTACCACGATGTCCTATTCAGGTCCACAGCACCGTGGCCGCCCTTGCTTGCTCGCAAGGCTTGCATTACCAAAGAGTCAGGCAATGTAACCTTAGTCCTGATGATGATCCTTTATTTTTGTACAGGATCGAAACGCCGTCGACTGTTAATGTAGTTAAACACCAGTCTTTCCATTGTGTCACTAATTTGTGTTTACTTCATGGGGATAGCCTGACTATTCTCAAATACTTTAAGCAAGCATCCCCTTGCTTTAAAATTGCCTGGAAATACTTCCTTTTTATTTTTCTTTGTTTTTTCCTTTATGTGAAATATGTATTGGATACAGGATTGTATCCCACTGTATAATTGTTCTCCTCATTCCTTTTGAATTTCTTACATTGATTAAATTAGTGTCCGGCTGGATACTTTTTGGCTTATAGAACACACTGTTGTCTATAATTTATTAATTGCTTCTTTAGTATCTAATTAAGTTAAGGACCCTTGTTGCCTTATAATACTGTCACCCCTGGCCCTTGACTACCTAGAGGGTTCCCTTGTTTCTTTAAAACAGAGTCAAGGTCTGACATGTCAGTTCATGGGATAGTTTTTTAAGAGTGTTTTATGGCCTGTTTTATGGTCTGGCTTATTCTGTTGATTTCTCTATTACTACCAACATTGACTGCAGCAAGCTCAAATTGATGCAGTGTACAGCTTTCCCTTACAACTCTAAAACTGCCTTGAGTTGCAAAAAATGTGGGACACTTTTTATAACTATCCGAATCATTAATGGGTGACCCTTTTAATTTGGTGCCTGGGCCTATTTTCTATTCCTGTCAGACCCTGGTGTTGGTTTATACGTTTATGAAGCACCACTGCCTTGAGAGTCATATCTGTCAAGAGCCGTTTTGCACGCTTGGTCCATCAGGATTTCGGGGTATGAACCAGTTCACAGACCTACGCTGGGAAAGGTACTGCTTTAGTATCTTTTCAAAATATGAGAAATCTGTGGTTAGAAGGGCCCATCAGAAGAACAATTTACTTACCTTTGGAAATGCTCTTTTTGGTTGTTACTCAAACCACAGATTCCTCACCAACCTTACCACCTCCCTTTCTGTGAACTGGACTGTTTTTCTATCTCAAACAATTGATGCTAGCTCAGATGGGTGGGGTTTATATGTGGAACAGCATCAGCGCTGAGCAGCACATTGCCACCTACTGGCATGCAGGGGTATTGTTCTATGTTTTCGAATCCAGTGTAAGGCCTGGGGAATATTCTAAAGGTGATGAATCTGCTTCGAGAGTATCTACCAGAAAGATTGTTACCAAAGATCAGTAACTTGTTCTTTAGGAGTGCTATGAAGGCCTATAATCCAGAGAGTTGTGTGAATGCTTACCATATTCAAACATGGCTACAACCCTGCAAGATGCATTTGCTGATAGTTAACCACACCTGTGTATAAAACCGAACGGTAATAAATGCATTTAATTTCTATGACCCATCAATACAGAGTGTTGGTGGGTCACGCAATACCGGAAGAGTTGTGCTGATTTCTATGAAGGATGAGAGTTGTTTTAAATCGGCTAATAAAAAAATAAATATTACAAATACTATTAAAAAGCAAATGAGTAAAGGAAAAAACTCTAAACAGTTAATGTATTTAGAAATATATGCTGCAAAGTCATCCTGTGTGCCCTGTGCACCCCCGTTGTTTGCTGACTGGTACTGGTGGTAACTGAATCTGACTGTCCCTGGGCTCGGTCTACCTAGACCCAGGGCCAGTGCTATGTTGAAAACACAGTGAAAACACATACATCCATGAGAGTACACTATTTATTAGGGTATAATTGGCCGGGCCTACCATATAAGTCTCTAGTACATAATAGGGCAAGGGGACTAAAACTATCTTGAAGTCCCTGGTACATAATATGGCATGGTGGTTTAGAGGCCGGCAGCCCTTTCTGCACTTGCATGTGTACACTGCTGTCAGCCTGAGGCCATTTTAAAAGCAGCCTGCGTTGCAGCACTGCTTTTTAATGTAAATTGTGCTCAAACTCGACTTTGGTGGTAGGGGCACTTAAAAAATGATAAACTACCATATGGTGTACTTTTAGGTACACCCTATGGTCTCCCCTAGGTGTCCCATGGGTGGGGTGGTATGTCATTATAAGGAGGGCCTCTATAAAATGTTTTATATGCCCTTGGGTTAGAGAAATTGCACATTTCACTTTCCCCTTTATAATAAAGTGTCTCCCTAAATCGACTTTGGTGGTAGGAGCACTGTGGAGTGAGTATCTACACTATTTCTGCATATTTAGGACCCATAAAATCTTACCTTGGAATCTCGGGGGTGGGTGGTGAGTCATGTAACAATAAGCATAAAATATGTTTTATATGCCATGATGATGGAGAAATTGCACATTGCAGTTTCTCCATTGTAGATGCCTAGTCTCATAGGATAACATAGCAATAGTTTATGAATGCGTAACTATTGCCAGGTATAAAACAAAACTGTCATTCAAGGACTTAGGAGAATGACATTGATAAACCAACAATATGCTATTGTTTAATTTGTCCTATAGTATACAGAAAATAAGTTATGATACTTTCTTCTCTGTAAGCCAAAATTCTGCCTTCCTGTGGTCTACCCTCATTGGTCAGAGTTAACAGGATTCTTTGATGAAGTGATAAGTAGCTCACCTAGAGAGAGAGTCTATCTGGAGGAATGCCAGAGCAGGAAATAGGGATCATAAAGCATGGAGTTTAAAAGGGAAGATAGGACAGACCGGGAAGGCCAGGCCCATCTACCCCCCCACCCAACCTTCCTACCCAGCCAGATGGCAGGCTTAAGGCAGGAATTTGCAGATGGTAGGACGAGGAGAACTATGTAAATGAGCCATACTCGAGGTTGGTTTAACTCTGCACTACTCAAGTATGGCCCGCGGGCCACTTGCGGCCAGACCCTTACTTCCAGCAGTTACAGTCTCAACGTCATTACGGCTGTTGTGATTCCTCAGGGCCGTATTTGCAGAGAAAAGGTCAAAGGGGTATGCGCAGACTGTTCCTCGTATGCTCACCTACGTCCCCCGCCCTCATCTGCCGCCATGACATCATATGGTTGCGTCCCGGCAGGAGAGGCTTTTAAAAGAAGGAACGCCTACCTACCTCTTATTCACCTCAGTGCCAGCGAAAGCAATGAGTGCCCAGCTGAGATGGAGATCAGATTCATTGCCCCAGGGCACAATTGCCGCATCTCCTCACCTCTGAAAGTAGTAAGTGTATGCCAATGGCACCCTTGTTATTGTTGATCCCCCATATTTTGCGGTTCTCTGTTGCTCGACCTTCTTGTTCATGCTATAAGCACCCACACAAAAGAGAAAGATATCCTTTGGGGTTTTCGAGGTGGGTCAAAATCTTGGGCAGAAGAGTTATGTATGTATCTCTTTTGGATTTATTGCGAGTGGTTAGGTTTTGCAAATTAAGTTAAGTGCATGCGACTGTAGATGGCGCTGTTGCTTCGTTCTGGTAGTGACCAATTGTGAGTTAATCAGTTACAATTAACTTTTTATGCAAGGAGTTTGTTCTCACCGAGTTAACAGACAGGGCTTTTAGTGGGCCAGGGTCTTAAAAGCAAGTGCTGAGACGGATCGCTATCTGGGGTTCCATTTTTGTCTTCAGAATTTTTAAAAAATATATATAAACTCAGCAGCAGCACCACTGCTCAAAAAGCCTTTGTCATTTCAAATCGACTTGTTTTTATTCTTTCAGACTCATCTTTTCAGACCAGAAGCATTTTCAATATTATATACAACAAAGCCATAGTTTTTGCTTATTTATCGTTTGCAACTAACAACCATTGGGTCTCCATTTTCGCCCCTTAGGTTGATTTTTTTTTTTTTATATTCCACTCAACAGCAGCACCACTGCTCAAAGCCTTTGATGTGAATCCAAATAGGCTCGTTTTAGTTCTTTCACAGTTTCATAATTTCAGAACTGAAGCATTTTCAATATTATAATTTATATACAACAAAGCCATAGTTGGTGCTTATTTATCTTATGCAACTAACAGCCATTGGCAAAGCCAGTTGTCCTGACTTGTTGCAAGTATTGTGTTACTAGTAGTATTTGATATATCTGAATGCAATGACAAACAGCAAAATACCAGTAGGGTGGCACAATATGCTAAGCACAGATTTTTAGCTTGCATGTGTTTAAGCCCTGCCCTTAATTTCATCGGCCATGGCCCTTTGAGAGATCCCCCAGTTTTTTCATCCCACTTAAAGCCCTGTAACCAGGCAATTCGTGTCAGTTATGTGTATAAATCGCCGTAGTCCGATCTAAAACTCTATTTTCAGGTTCTGTCGCATGTCTGTTCATAGTAGAGAAATAATGCTATTTAATGAGTAGTTACGGAAGTGATGATTTTTTCAGCAGTGTATAAGGATTTTGTTTTTTTACTAAGGCCATAGTTCACCTTTTGTTTATTTTCAGCGTCTTCACTGTCCCCTACATTATTTCTTTACATTTATTCAGAGCCCAGGTTTGGAGCAATTATTTTAGCATTCATTGTATTGCACTTATCAAGCAGGATGTAGGCCCCGTTAAGAGTCTGGGATGTGTCTTCCTCTCCTGCAAATCTGGCTCCCCCTCCGACCCCTGTCCACCCAAGATCCTTCACCTCATCATTGATGATGTCAACCCCGCCATCAATGCAATAATCAACCAATCCCTCATATCCGGTTCTGTTCCCCGCCCTTGGAAAAAAGGGGTGGTCAAGCCACTCATGAAAAAGTCGAACAAACCTCCCTCAGACCTGACTAACCTCCGCCCGATTACCCTGCTACCCGCACTGGGTAAAATAACAGAACAGTTGGTCCACATGGAGCTAAAGACCTTCCTGGATTCCCACAACTTACTTCACCCCCAGCAATCCGGTTTCCGGTCAAAACACTCCACCGAGACGGCCCTGATCGAACTGACCGATACCATCAAAATCCTTCAAGATCAAAGGAAGAAGGCTATATTGATCCTTCTTGACCTCACGGCAGCTTTCGACACCATTTCCCACTCCATTTTGATCAATAGACTCATGGACATCGGTGTCACCAACTCTGCCCTATCTTGGATTAGTTCTTTCCTCAGTGACAGGTACCAAACTGTCACCCTCGGCCCCTACCATTCCAATGAGAAAAAGGTGTCCTGTGGAGTCCCTCAGGGTTCCATTCTGAGTCCCCTCCTCTTCAATATCTATCTTATCCCCCTTCTTACCCTCATAGAATCGTTCGGCATAACCGTCACCTCCTATGCCGACGATACTCAGCTAATCATCCCCCTAGACGACAATTCTAACACGGCTGAGCTCAATCTGAAACACTGCCTTACAGCAGTCTTCCAATGGATGGACACCAACCATCTGCGCTGCAACTCGAATAAAACCGAGATTCTTCCCATCGGAAAAAATGCCTCTTTCTGCCCTGCTCTGTGGTGGCCGGACAATTCTGCAGCTCCACCTCAAACTGTTTCATCAGCTAGGAACCTCGGGGTTCTCTTCGATTCCGAGCTCTCCTTCGATCTCCATGCTTCGACCACAGCGGGAAAATGCTTCGGCATAATAAAGTCTTTAAAGAAATTTTTCGATTTCCTCCCGCTTGACTCCAGAAAAACGGTGGCGGTAGCCCTCATACTCTCTCGAGTGGACTACTGCAATGGACTTATGGCAGGGACTAAAAAGTCCACTCTTGCCAAACTACAAAGTGTCCTGCATACTGCCGCCCGGCTTGTCTTAAAACTCCCACGAAAATCTTCAATCTCCTCAGCCCTTAAAACCTTACATTGGCTCCCCTTGCACAAGAGAATCCTCTTCAAGATTCTCATTGTAGCCTTCCGAGCCTTCAACAAATCCGGTCCCTCCTACTTGACTAGACGCTACCCCCATTATACTCCGTGCCGCTCCCTCAGATCTTCACAAGATAACCTCATGACCCCCTCTAAATTCAACCTGAAATCTAAAGGCGGCAAAACTCTAAGCACTTTAGCTATCAAAGCCTGGAATAGTATGCCAAGGCATCTCAGGCTTCAAACAGTCGAGAAGCCATTCCGGAAGCTCCTCAAAACCTGGATTTTCAATCTTCCCGATGACTGGGCTAAAGCTGCCATCTAGCCTCCCTCACTTCACTCTGTGAATTGGAAACAGGACTCATAGCGCCATGATGCTCCCTCCGGAGCGACCGTCTGTGCTTTATAAATACCTTTCCAAATTCCAAATTCCAAATGTCATTGTCTTTCCTGATCCACCTCCAATCTCCCTTTGAAGGAGACCAGGGGATCCTATGGGTGGGGGCAGAGTGTGTCTTCTTGGCCCTGTTGCTGTGCATACCATGGCTGTAAGTGAGGGGGTCCCTGAAATGTGTAGAGCCTATAAAATTAAGCAGTGTGTGGCTATTAAAAGTTAAGGTCACTCGGTCTTGCAATACATGCTGCTGGAGTAGGCACATCCCTCCAGCTATCTAGTACAATAATTTTACAGTGGTATTCATGCATTATTGTAAATTCTGAAAAAATTATTTTGAAGATACATGAGTCATTAATTTCCTCTCACCATCAAAAGATACCCACTTGTGCTTCTGCAGTTTCAAGCTGATGTGTGGCACAGTATCTTCTGCGCTTAATAGCGTGCATCCACCATTTTGGATGTTTGTGGTCCACTTCTGGTTGCAGATCCGGGCTGTTTGTCGAGCCTGGATATGCAACCAGAAGTGGGCCACAAGCAGCGACGGCTCGTGGAGGGAGTTACGGTGGGGCAGGAGGGTGGGGAGGGGGAGGGGCAGGGTGGAGGTTGCTAAAAACCGGCATATGGATAATTGCAGGTAAGTAAACAATTTAATTAATAAAACGAATTTCGTAGCTCGCACTGCATTGCATTTTGCGATGCAAGGCGCACTACGAAATTCGTTTTATTAATTAAATTGTTTACTTACCTGCAATTATCCATATGCCGGTTTTTAGCAACCTCCACCCTGCCCCTCCCCCTCCCCACCCTCCTGCCCCACCGTAACTCCCTCCACGAGCCGTCGCTGGCCACAAGCCGGTCCCTGAAATATTCATGGCAGTGCAGCATTTTATATAAATTTGAACTCTTAAGTGCACGAAGGGACACTGCCTCATTTAGTAGCTTTATGGTCCAAGAAAGTAACTGGGATTGGAATAAGCGTTCTAGATCTGTAAGTATAATGCTGCTACTAGTTTAAAAGGAATTGAAGCAGACAGCGAAATATTTCTCAGGAAACAAGTTGACGTTGATGAAAACAATACCTTGGAAAAGCAGCAGGAAGAATGCGAGATGAGCATAGGCAGCTGAAATGTAATGTAATTATTCTTGTGTACGTGTGTCTCTTGTGTATTTTGCATTGTTTCATGCAGCAGTATGGCACGTAGAACAGCTGGCTTCTACTTTCAGGCTTGAGAAGAATTTGTTTTGTTTTTCACTTACAGAATCTTATATCAATCGAGAACATCGTTCCTGGGTTAGCACTGCTTTGCGTTATTGAGCACCGAAGGGGGTGCACCATGGGTGGAGCATGGGCATTCCAATGCAACCATCCAATGTTTCTGATGCTAAACCCTATTTACTAAAAAAAAGTAGACCAGGTTTAGCATCAGAAAACTTCGCACTTTTGAAGTAGGCACAACGAAGGAGAAATTCTTTCATTTCTCCTACCTTTTCCAACTCTACATGTGTGATGCACTTTACAGCACACATTCAAATAGGGAAAAGGGTTAAAGATAGTTTATGCATAGTCTTTTGTACTGGAAGTGTATCCCTCCAGTACGAAACCTATGGAAGACTCCTAAAGACACCCTTGCACTATGGCACAAATAACTCTCTGGCACTCAGCTGGTGATTTCATCGCCGGTGCTAGGGAAAGTGGAAGAGGGTGCCATATTTATGTAAATATGGAACTCTTCTCCTCTCCTTTTCATGCAGCGCATTTGTGGCTGCTGCACTGCGCTGTGTAAATAAGTGATAAATATGACCCATAGTTTCACTTCTGCAGAGGAATTTTGCAGGGAAGTAACACCTCTTCCCCAGCGACTGTCAGAGGGCAGGACTCTCTCTGCCCCAACGACTGCCAGAGGGCAGATCCTTCTCTACTACCATATGTGGGCTATCAGGGCCTCTAGAATTAAGTTCATTTTTGCAAGTGGCAGGATATTTTGCTTAGCTACTATTTTACCAGTTTGGGAAATATGGAAAGGAATTTGAGGTACTGGATGCACTGTACAAATGTGAACTTAATTTATTTAAAAAATGGTGGTCTCATGTTATTTCTTTCTTCATTCCGTTAATTGTTTCACGTTGGGATGGCTGTACATGAGAAATGTGATACCAAGATGTTTCATTTGTGAAGCACTAATATCTAATAATAAGCTTATATACATGAATGCATCTAAATATGTGCACATAGGGCACTGCCAAAAGATGCAGTGAGAAGTAAACACCTAATGTGGACATTTACATTCTTTAACATACATTTTATTTTCAAACATGGTTCTCCCAAATAGCAGCACTCAAGTGTCACCTTATTGGTTTGTGCAAAGCTCTGTATTTAAGACTGGGTCGTGCCATCCGTCGTGAGACAGGGTCGTGCCTTCGGGAGTAAGACGGGTCGTGCCATCGGTCGTGAAAACAAATCCTGTTTTCCTGCAATGTGTTCATAAGGAACCCAAAAGAAATGACATACAGCCCGGTAACAAAGTCTTGCAAAAGACCCAGATCCATACAGAGTGAACACAGGGTGTTCCAGGCTTAGTGGGAAGAAGAATATTTTTTGTGGAATGTCCAGAAGAGAAAGCTACTTGTCTCCTTTGCAAAGAAAAGGTTAATGTGCTCAAAAGATATAACCTAGTGCGGCACTATAAAACACATTATTCTGTCTTCAAAGAAAACATCTCAATGTCCTCAAAACCGCATTCTGCGAAGGTGGCATCACTGAAGTAGGCCCTTCTATCCCAATAAAAGCTCTTTCTGTGCCAGATGAAAGAATCTGAGGTTGTAACTGAGGCATCCTTCCAAATATGCTACTTGCTTTCAAAACATAAAAAAACTTTTCCAGAGGCAGAGCTGGTTAAGAAATGTTTTCTTTCGGCAGCAGACATTTTATTTGCCAACAATCCTAATAAATCGAACATTATGAAGGAAATATGTACATTACAACTGTCAGATTCCACATGCACACGAAGAATTGAGTAAATGGGTGACCGTGTTCTAGCACGGTTCATCAATGCAGGCAAGCTGTCCCCTTTCTTTAGCATTGCTCTTGAGTCAACAGATGTAGGTGATGTGGCTCAGCTAATGATTTGGGTGAGGTATTTGGAACAAGAAATCATTCCAAAGGAAGAGATCCTCTGCCTTTTGGCATTGCATGGTCATGCAAGAGGAGAGGATGTATTGGCCAGCATGTGTAATTTCTTTGAATCTCATCACCTGCCATTAAACAATCTTGTAAGTATCACTACGGATGCGGCACCTTCCACGATTGGACATGAGAGAGGCTTTGTACCTTTGTTAAGAAAAAAAACTTCAATCATCCACTTTAATTGATTACCATTGCATAATCCATCAAGAAGCATTATGCGCGAAAATAAAACAAGGAAAACTAAATGATGTTATGAAGCAAGTCGTGAGAATTGTTAATTATATTCGAGCAAAAGCACTCAACCACAGACTTTTAAAATTATTGCTAAGGGATGCCGGCAGTGAATATGCAGAACTGTTGTTGCATACTGAAGTTAGGTGGTTGAGCAAAGGTGGAGTGCTAGAAATGTTTATTATTTTGCTTCCAGAAATTGAACAATTTGTAATCAGTCGAGGGCTGTCCTTCCTAGAATTGTATGATTTGCAATGGCTCAACATGCTCCGTTTTCTTTGTGACATCTTCTCACATTTCAACACTCTCAATCTGGCACTTCAAGATAGACAGAAACGTGTGTCCTCAATGTTGAGTGCCTTAAACTAGTTGCAGTGAAGTAATACTAGTGACTGTCGTCATTAGACCCTATCCGCACTACATTTGGCTGAAATCCATCTGCCTTTGTAATCCAATAAGTAAGCTTTGTTTGTATTTTGCAAATCAAGTTTATTCTTTTACTTTTTCCAAGTTTTTTCAAGACTTATTCATTGCAGTTTTTTTCAAAAATAATGCTTATTTGTTCAAAGTTGAATTTCAAATCATTGATATAGTTCTCATAACACGTTCATAAATCAAATGAAATAATATTTTTTCTCTCCCAATGCATTTCGGGATGATATCCCTTCGTCAGGGGCACATATTGTGGATGTCCAGGGTTTCTGGAGAGGAAACCTTTTCTTACTTTTTTTATCATACAGCCTGGACAAACTTTGTTCACAGACTACTTATGTTATAATTGCAGATACATCGTACGAGTTTTTATTTATCTGAACATATTCAGAAGGACGCCAACATCTAGATTCGTTTACAAAATTTTAAGGTGATTCCTTATTTCCCGATCACTTAGTTGATATTTACACTTATATCTCGACAAACTTAAACCATATCAACTTTATTCATCTCTTTAGATATTGCTACAGTTTTGAAACCAAAGAAAAGGTTTCCTCTCCAGAAACCCTGGACATCCACAATATGTGCCCCTGACGAAGGGATATCATCCCGAAATGCATTGGGAGATAAAAAATATTATTTCATTTGATTTATGAACGTGTTATGAGAACTATATCAATGATTTGAAATTCAACTTTGAACAAATAAGCATTATTTTTGAAAAAAACTGCAATGAATAAGTCTTGAAAAAACTTGGAAAAACTAAAAGAATAAACTTGATTTGCAAAATATAAACAAAGCTTACTTATTGGATTACAAAGGCAGATGGATTTCAGCCAAATGTAGTGCGGATAGGGTCTAATGACGACAGTCACTAGTATTACTTCACTTTGTCTTTGCGGAGATTGGCATCTCCTCCCCTTCCAGCACACCAATTAAAACAAAGATAACTACATTGAAAAAGTCAAAATCAAGAAAAACAGGAGTGCACCCCACAACCCCACTTCATACCTTAAACTAGTTGCAGGCTTTAACACAAAGGGATGAAAAAGACAGGCTGCACACTGGAGCTTCTATAACCATAACCTGAGACTAAACAGACTGCACAAAAATACTTACATAGCCTTACAGAGGACTGGTTATGCACCGGAGTTCCAACAGTATACCGGAAATTCAAATCCCTACAGAGGAGAACTGACAGCACAGACCTTACAGTGGGCAACCCTGCCAAGTACCACGCATCAGGGGTTAGACTAACACAATTTAGTGCTGTTGTCCGCGTTACCGCACTAAAATGCTTTAGTAGCACAATTATAGTGCTCCCAACCACCTGACTAGATGTGCTCAGCTACACAGCATTAAGCAATCACGCCGACATGCGCTGTGCTTTCAGAGTGTGCAGTCCTACTTGTTTTAATGTTTACTTAGAGCCACTGACTCAAAGTTCGCACACCACTGGCGACCCTCGCGGGGCAGCACCAGCAGCATGTGCTATAGTTTTTGACTCTGAACGCTTCACCGTGGATTTATTAGCTCTGTAACTAAATTGCACCAACTTCTAGGCCGAGAAAGTGCTTGGAAGTTGGGATGACAGTTCATTATTTTTCCTTTCTCTGTATTTTCAGACACGTCTAACTTCTGCTTCTCACATTGTTCTTGTAAATAACGTCTCTTTTTTTCAAGGGATTGTGAATGTTAATCCATTACCAGTGAGATGCTGGCATTTGCTTCATATTGGCTACCTCTGGCTTCTTATCCATTAGCTTGTTTACCCATTTTGCTTTTAACAGTTTCATCATTTCTAAAACGACTTGTTTAATATGTAAAACTTAAGGGTTCACTCTCTTACTCACATCATGCTTTAAGCAAGCATTGGCAATGCGAATTGTTGTTCCACATGTAGTGGAAAGTTTTATTTGTTTCTTCACAACACAACAAAGGTATATCATGGATACCAGCAGTGCTACCTTCCTTAACACAAGTAAGTTAAGGCCGGGTGGCAGTAGCAGAAGGCATATGACACAATTCTCTCACACATATAAGATATTGACAAAACACCCCTCTTCATGGAACAGGTACACTCTGGGTAGAAACAATGCAGCTGGCCATTTTCAGAGGACAGGTACAGCAAGGGTAGCATCAGCACAGGTTTTTCCAATCATAGAACAAGTACAAATCAGGCAGCAGGCTTACCTTTCTCACAGAAGGCAATTAGTGAAATCTTTAATGTCCTGCATAACAGAGCCAGCTGGGCAGACAAGTACTAGCTTACATCTCTCACAGAACATGAACAGTTATGGCACAAGTGACATTTAGGTTACAGACAGATCTCTGGAGAAAATGATTAAGTCACTGAGATGAATCTATAGGTGGGTGAGTTAGTAAATATGTGAGTTGCTTAGGTGGTATTCCAAATCCGCATCTGGAAAATTCTGCTGCTGTCACTTGGAGATATACTGTTTGTGTGGATTCTTTGTGTTACATGCATTGGGAAGGTCCAGTTGCCTAGCAGGTCATTGTTATTTGGAGCAGCCTCGCCACAGTGTAACTATGCTCTAGACAGGCAGACAGGTACCAGCCTCTTTGAAAAGGTTTTGAATGCACTTGCTGCAGGGGTTGTGCAAATCCAGGCTCAATGCTGCACCTGTTCAATATGTTGAGGGCTGCCAGTGTTGCAGTCTGCGGTACATGATCAAGGGAACTCTGAGGTGACAGTGATCCCCCCAACACTACAGAATCAAAGAAGCAGAGCCCCTGAACCCTTGATTATACTACATGTGTCTGTCAGTGCCCTATGTGGATCTGAGGGGCACCGCCTAGCCTGTTGTTGTTTTTCCTTGCCACTCCTGCCGCCACCAGAATGGTGCCTTTAGTCCACATCTCACCTTCTTTGAGGCAAGGCCTGTTCATGATTGTAGGCAGTGCATAATTACACTGCAGAACAAATGTAAAAAAAAAAAAATGTAACCTGGCCGCCATGAATCAAAGTTGCTCAGACAAGTCAAACCATGCTAATGGTATTCTACCATCTCACAGAGGAAACGCTACTGCAGTTTTTGAAAGCCAAAAAAAAGGTCAGATCATGCTTTGCAGCTCCAACAGTCAGAGAAACTCAACTGGAGCTTACATTATCATGGAGAAGATAGACTTTGAACTATGGCTCTAAATGATTCCATAACATGTCATGGAGGGCCGAATCTATGTTAGATATTGCAGGTTACCAACATATCATTAAATTACGTGCATAGAACTAACTGAAACTCATTTACATAGTCACTAGTAGAACTGAAAATCTGGCAAGGTGTGGGCCTGTTTTGACCTAAGAAGGCCACCTCTACTCAACATCATGTAAGGAGAACAGAAAATATACCACAGCCCGATTGTGCTTGGGAAGCAGCACAATTTATAAAATAGTGGAATTCTTGTATGACCTTCAAATGGTTCACTTGACTCACTCTTCACTTGATGCAATATTTCTATTGGACTCTTCTTACTTCTCCTCCCTTAGGTGATGTACCCCCTTTGTCCTACTGGACCGAGAATATTTTTTGCTCCAGTAGTAGCTTTTCATTCAAGGTTCCACTTGACCAGGAAGTGTCATCACTAATCTACTATGGCACTACCTAGCGCACTGGGATCTGCTATTGTTTTAACGTGCCTTACCCAGGGCTGGAGTTCTACGGTGTTCACTTAATTTCCCCCAAAAAATTAACAAAACTAGCACACTAGCTAATCTGTAGTCTCCTTAGGCATCTGCCTTCAGAACCTCTCAATATTACCATAAGATGGTGTCCAGATCAGATCCCCACAACATCTGTGTTTGGCACCTGGACCCTGACCACAATCCTGCATGTAAATCGTGTACCTCCTCACGCCCAAATGCGATCAGGGAGTGGAAACCTAAGTTGTTGTATGCTAGGGCCTGTAAGGAAACTCCCATATTGTTTCTCCTTTCTCGCATGCATGTCTCCTGGCAGAGTCGATCCTCACAAGGGTTCTCCCACAAAAACACAAGAAACACCATCAGAAGGAAAAGTAAGTTCTTCGAAAAAATGACAGGTTCTCAAGAAACTTTGCTAGGATTTTCTAGCTATATTCTTCAGCTCATCGGAAGCTGAATAAATTTAAAAGGCCGTGTAGGACCTTTTCCAATGGAAATTCCTCACCTTTGAAATCTCCATGTGCCAGATCTGGGCATTTTTTCCAGTTCTGTTTCAAATTGCTGCTAGATGGCACTGTGTTGCTCCATAATAGCTTTGTTCCATCCCATTATGGAGTAATCCACATATAAGTGCCACCCCCTGCAAACCGATGGAGGTTCCTTTCATTCTGCACCTGCAGTAGTTCTGATTCCTTTTTAGTCAGTATGACGAGTTTCCCATTTCAAACTGAATTTCGGTATGATATTCCCACCTAAACTAAATGGTTCAAACTAGGCTGTGACAGTCTTAAACACATGTCAGTGACGGACCCACACGAGATGTAACTTTAGTATTTGGGCTCAGGCACATACTCAAGTTGTACGTGGAATGTGCCCTTATGTACCCAAAGGGATCTTGGACCATGAAGCAAAGCAGTATGTTGCTGAATATTGAAAATAGTCACAGACACCTCTTAAGTTCTACTTCAAGTCAAGGACACAGACTTGTTCCCACTCTTGAGGCAATCCCTAATAGGTCTTCTTCGTGGTTGAAGTCGTCCAGGAAATGGAAGTCAACATTGAAGAGGAAACACAAGAAGGTAAAATAGGACTCAACCCCATCTTGTTACTCTCTATCTAAAGACCAGTCACAAGGGCGTCAAGGTGCCATTCGAGCTCTTTCATGAGCGGGAAGCCGATTCTACAGTTGGTCCCTATGTGCCTTGAGCCCAGGGCTATCAGCCATGCCACCTTTAAAGAGGCCATCTTACACATATTTGGCACATTCCTAGCTCCCTTGGGTATGCGTTCTGGCAACAAGGATCCACAGTGCCCTCCTGTCAGGTCTTTTGGTCTGAATCGACCCTCCACCTTGGAAGATTTTGCCTTGATATCTATTCTAAAAGAGGAATCTGCAGTTGGAAGTGTCATCATAAGAACAAGTTACTCAACTTCGGTAACCCCCTTTCAGGTGGATAATCTGTCCAATCACAGATTCTTTGCTGCTTTCCCACTTTACAGTTCTGTGCCGTGATCTCTTTTTACGTTATGAAAAGATCACAATTTAGAAACCTGTACACTGTTACCAACTATTGTTTTTTTGTTACCACCTCCAAGGGCATGGAAACAGTCAAGCAAGAAACTGATGTTGGCACAAAGGGGTGGTGCTTATCTGTAACTCAACTTGGTCTCTGCCAGGGTAGAATGAAGACAATCAGAATGTGCACAGCGCCACCTCGTAGCACACTGAAGCACTGCTGAAAAACATTTCTGCCTCCAGCCTTGCACCTACGGATAATCTAAAGGTGAATAATCTGCGGTTAAATAGAATACCCTCCAAAAAGAGCATTATTTAAAGGTAAAGGTAAGTCACTCTTTCTTGGGATGATAATTTTACTTTCTGTTTCTTCAGCTGAATCTCGTCCAGGCAGCAGACTAGATCTGGAAAAATTGCAGTAGTTGTCATGCATCGGCAGATGATGCCGATGTGCCTCTGAGGCCTCCCAGATGTACACTGGCACCATGTGGTGCTTCGATGGCCGCTTCTGTTTTTCTCTCACCGTTTGATTTGGGTACAAAATGCTTTTCTTTGAAAATTTCCTTCCAGTTGAAAGGTTTTTGAAGTACAGTAGGCATTTTAATCCTGGATAGTTTAACTTGCTTTGCATGACTCTTGTCCCTCTTTGACTTGACTCTATAGGAGCCCAAATTCCGGGTCAGTCTGCATCTGATTTGAATTGGGTCTTCATTTTCGTAATTGTGACAGATTAAAATGCAACCTCCACTGGACCTCACGCAGAACGTCTCAGTATTTTTCTCTTCAGGTCTCATCTGGATATAGCTTGCAAGGTAAATCTGAGAAGTCTGTTTCCCACTTTGAGTTATCATCCCATGACCTCTTCATGTCAATCAGTTTGAGGGGTGTTCCTCCAGTCCAGTGTCATTCCTAATCTTGAGGTAGGTCATATAGTCAGCAGGCCTGCCCCTCAACTCCAACCTAAACATTATCTTCGGTTCCTAGTCCTGCCTGGCCAGACCAAGCACATCATTTCATTCTGGTGCTGTCCCCAGTGCTTCTAGAGCCACTCCTGGATTTTCCAACACCTGCGGCTGTGTTCTGGCACCCTCCTGCCCCTCTGGTGCATCGTCGAGTCGAAGTGGCTTATAGGCTCATTGACTACCCTTCTGCTGGACGCCCTGGACTCAGTTGACCTCCATGTGTTTGGCTGACTCCATGTCTGCTTTGCCACCAGATGCCCTTTCAGTTTTTCTGCCATTGCCACTGATAACTTTGTCATAGAAGGCCATGAAATCGGGCCAGTTTTTTGATTTTCAGAAGGTGGTGGTATCTTCAGTCAATGATGACAGAAAGGTGAAGACTAGCCTGATAGTCTTCCCAAACCAAGCTATCTGTACCCCTGAGCTGTATACACATACTTCTCTCTGGCAGGTCCCCTTGTGAGTCCATCTTGACATGGGTACACGATTTCCATGTAGCAGCTATGTCAAAGACTGCTTCATTCTCCTCTTTGGAGGTGGTAGAGTGCTTTTCATAATGGCTGTTGCTTAGATTTTTCGTCTGATCTTGACCTTAAATGGTCCCCATATATTCTTAATGCGGTTCTGTCTGAGGGAGGGTAGCATTTGAAATTGTCCTTACTCATTGTAGTAGTTGAGACAAATCTACTGACAGAAATCCTCCAGTCTGGTCCCTCTTGATGGGAGCCCCTTTTACCTTTCTGTGACGCACTTGTGGAACCTGTTAACACCATTTTAAATAAATGAATCTTTGTGCTAGATATCAGGTCACACAATGCAATTGCCCATCCCAGACAACTCTCACTTTGGGGCTGATTTAGAGTTTGGAGGTCACTTGTGTGTCCATCAGGTAGGCTGGGTAATTAACTCCACCCTGATGGACATCCTGTCCCACAAATCTAGAGATGTCCGCCAGCCCTGTTGACATCTCTTAAGATTGACAGGAACTGCGGTCAGTGTTGTAAAAGTTTGACACCATGCTTCATCAAACCGATATTAGTCAGTCAAAACTTTGCATAGTTTTACCTTTTTCAAAAATAAATCCCAAAGAACAAGTTTGTTTTTGAAAAAAGTCCCACACTGCATCATTTGGAAGCGATTGGTGGTTCAAATCTAGACAGCTCGCAGTCCTCCGCCGGGTATACTCAAGGGACGGCATGGATTATCTGATGGTTGCTCAACGACTAGACCCTATAGGAAGCATTACGCTGTTGATCCTGTTTGACATCTTGACAAATTTTGTTGGGCTGAAAGGGATTATATCTTGGGGGTGCCCCTAACCAACTTAGCGACCACCCATGCTTATAATGTGCGTCATCCTCCTCTGTTAAACCATTTTATGGCAATGGCAACTATGTGTGTTTGAAACTTGAAAGGACATCCTCCTGGCACTCACATCTGCACATTTGCTGATTTAGCTTCCCATGTTAATCAGGAGGCTGTGTTCAGTGTCTTGGAGAGATTCCTGTCATGGTCAAGCCAGTTTTGAGCAGACTCAGAATGTGATTGTTTGTCTTGTTCTGCTTGCTTATCAAAGATGGTGAGAGTCTCACTTTTTTAAATAGTTTATTCTTAGATTAGAATTTAGGTTGGTCTTCAAGGGATGTTTTCCTTTGAGTCCTGTTCTGGGATGTGGAGTCTGCCTGTCCTTCTTGCCCAAGGGATGTTATTCTCCACTGGAGCTTACCGTTTGGCTGAAGAAATCCTTTATAAGATTTTGCACGTTCAATTAAGTTTAAGCACATCCTATTTCTCCTTTTTCCAACACTTTGATATTGATTTGTTGGTGTTCTGTAGAGAATCTTGGCTGTTTTGATTGGAGGCCCAGGTGAAAATTCAGTCAACATAAGGTAGTGTGCAGTGCGGAATCGTGTTCATTAAGCCTACAGATGCTACTGTTGTAGTCCTGGCCTGGACACTGATATCTATGGTTCTCGGTTGCTGTCACTTTCCATTCCCTGTGTAGTATGTCTTTCATTTAGTGGATGCAAGATGTCGTGAGATTTACTTACATGATTGTTCATTCCTGTCCTGTGCAGGAAGGTTTGTTCTGCTGTGGTTCGATGTGATGTCCTTGTTAGTTATTTTTTCACCTCTGCGTAGTCCTTTTCTTAGCACCAGCGGACCAGGCTAAATTGGGAGCATGCCTAGATGCTGGACATGTTGTATGATGCACAAGAGGATAGTCCATAGATCGGCCTGTCCTTATGTTCAATGATATTTCCTTCAGTAGTCCAATGTTCTCAGTGGTTCAGTACTACTACGGTGTTCCTGGTATCGGTGTCTTCCATGCACTTGACTGTTTAGTCTTTTCCTCTTGGCAGTAGATTTAGCTGTCTGACATTCCTTTCGAATCTGTATGTAGTTTGGGCATTCTTTCTTGAGTGCATTTTGGCTAGGGTTGTTACCCAGACCTGCATTTCGGTTTGTTGGTCTTGTTGTGCATGTGTCACAGGCTCTACCAGTGGTGGATTTTGATAGTCTCTGCTTGTTTTCATTCATCTCTGTTCAGGTTGTTCTGCGACCCTCAGGCTTTTTTTCTTGCTACTTATCCTTCGAACTTTTCGATGTCTGTGCACCTGTTTCTTTTCATCCATGAACAACGTCTTGATGTGATGTCTTCCTGGTCCTTCCATTTAAAAGTGCAGATCATGTTCTTGTTTACTTTCTATTGTCCTTTTCCTTCTCATCTACAAAGGGTTAGTGGTCGGAGCTTATGTTTCTACTGCTTCATTTGGGATACTTTTGTTTTATAATGTGACAGTCATTCAACATTATGCCCTTTTGACTGTGTGAATGACTTGCCTCTGTGCGGTTTCAGTTTTTCTGAGAGTTGTCCAGGTCTTTCATGAGCTTTGATTATGTCTTCAGATCAACCTCACTATTCATATGTAGCTGGGAACATCTAGCTTGATTGCCCAGATTGAGCGTTCTTTGGCTGGTACTTCATCGAGACTCGCATCCATTAAGTAAAGCTTAAGTTTAAATTTAGGAGGTGAATAATCTACAGTTAGAATTATTAATCATACAATAAAGTTACTTACCTTTAACAGCTACCTTTCTGGTATAGCGTCAGTTGTCCTAGCTCGTTCAGACACTGCAATATTACATCTGCTATTTTTGTGAAAGAGGTGGATCTAAATGTGGCCACCAGGAGCAACTTCAGTCTCAACCATTTTCCACTGATTCCACCACATTAAAGCAATTTTGATTTACCCCATCCAACATTCACTTCTACGTCTCTAATTTTCTGCTTATCTACACATCAATCTGCTAGAACTCAAGGCAGTACATCTAGCCTTGCAGGCTTTCTTTCCCAGAATACGCAATTCTGCTGTGCTCATCCGCATGGACAATATGACTACGATACACTACATCAACAAGCAGAGTTGCACAAGATCTCACTTACTGTCCCAGGAAGCGCAAGGCATCTGGGAGTAGTTTGTCTCCCACAAAGGTACATCTACAAATGGAACATGTTCCCGGAAAGCAAAATACCATAGCAAAATACCATAGCAGATACTCTCAGTAGATTGAGGACGTCTTGTCACAAATGGGAAATCGATTAGAGACCCTCAACAGTGGGGCAAACAAAATCTGGATCTCTTCATAACCCCCCGTAACCGGAAATGCTGGTTCTTTGCAAGCTTACATCTTTATTTGGGGCCGTGGGGGAATGCATTTTCGAATTCATGGTCCGGAATCTTTGCTTTTATCTTTCTTCATATTCCTCTCCTCCCAGGAGTCCTCATGAAAATGAAGGCCGAACCATACAGAATAATTTTCATAGTGCCAATGTGGCCAGTCCAACATTCATTTACGAAGTTACTCCTCTCAGAGAGGAGCCTAATCCAGTTGAAACTAATGCCATCTCTTTTGACAAAGAACCAGAGTCAAGCACTGCACCCGGATCCCAGGTCACTTCACTTGTCAGCCTGGCTTCTAAGTTCAACACATTTGCTAACTTAAACATCCCACCAGACAGAAGATATTAGCCAGAGCTTGTGCAGATAGTGTGAATAAAACCTCTTCAAGTGGAAATGATTTTGCATATGGTGCCAAACTGCTAATGTTCATCCACTTTCCTCTTCTCCAGAAGAAGTCCTTTCGTATCACCTGCATGTGGCAATATCTGGACTGGCTCATGCATCCATTCAAGTCCATTTAGCAGCCATCTCCTGCTTCAGGCGATCTTCCACATGACCTCCATTATGGTCTTCAAAACTCGTGAAGCAATTCCTCAAAGAATTATTCAGGGTTTACCCACCTGTTAGACCTCCTTGTCCACAAGGTCGTACTTTCACAACTCATGAAAGATCCCTTTGAGCCCATTCACAGAGTGGATATCAAGTTCATGTTGTGGAAGGTAGCTCTTCCACTGCCCTTAACATCAGCCAGAAGAGTCAGGGAGATACAGGCTCTCACTATTCAGGAGCCATTCTTCCAGTTTGGGGACGATAAGGTGATTCTTCGCACAAACCTCAAGTTTATTCCTAAAGTCCCTTCAGACTTCCACCTGAATGAGCCTGCAGTTCTTGCAACGTTGTTTCCATCTCCTAAGACGCCAGCTGAAAGGGCACTTCACTCTTTAGCTATCAAGAGATGTTTAAAGTTCTACTTGGATAAAACAAAAGTCTTCGCAAATCCATTCAACTATTTGTAGTATACAGCACTCCAAAGGAAGGGTATCCTATTTCTAAAATGAGCTTTGCTAGATAGCTTTCCAGCGGCATTCACTTCTGTCACCAGAAAGCAGTCAAACCATTAGGCACATTGGTGCATGCCCATTCTACAAGAACTATGTCTACTTCAACTGCGCTATTTGCCGGTGTGTCACTTGTCGAGATTTGCCAGGCAGAAAAATACACACACCTTTACGCAGCACTCCTGCTTGAAATTGGCAGTTCACACTAATGCAGCAGTGGGCCAGCAGTATTACGGCATCTTTTCCAATGAAAGTGGGCTGTCTCCTTCCTTCCGCCATCCTCTTACTGTTACACACATTTTGCATTGTAAGTTTTATATTTTTCTGAAATAGTATTCTATCGGTGTTTCGATGCATAGATTTGTTTTTTTTTATATATATTTTTATTAGCAGCACAGGAAATAGAAGTATACAAACAAAACGAATCAGGCAAAAGAAAAAGATAGTCTAAACATCTACAGAGTTGACATTAAATTGGCGTTAATACGTTTGGCAGATTCTTGTTGGATCCAAACAAAGTATATACATAAATCATAACAGACATACAACATAAATCGTTATCTAGATAGCACATAATTTTTCACCTACAGTAAGAGAGACCCCCAAATCTTATTGAATTTAGCAAGGGATTTAGTACCTGTGAGCCTATTTAGTGCCAATTCCATACTATAAACTTCATTAAGAAGAGACCACCATTCCATTATGTGTGTGGGATTAGGGGATATCCAGGCGCGAGCGATTGTGAGTTTAGCGCAGGTTATCATAATAGTGATTAAGGGTCTTTGTGGAATGTTCCTAACATTAGTATCTAACATAACTAGCGCAGAGTCTAAAGGAAATGTGCCCCCTAATTTCAGTGTCATTATGTTCTCGAGAGATGTCCAAAATTCCAATAGCTTAGGACAGGTATTAAATATGTGCACCAAGTCTGCTGCAGCTAACGCGCACTTAGGGCATTTAATTCGTTCGCTGTATGTGCTGTTCGTAGCCCAGTTAGTTATTCTTTCTGGGGTATGGTAAAGCATACAAGTTATTTTAAATTGCAACAATCTTAAACTTGACAAGGAGACCAGATTATTTATATTGCGTAAAGATGAATTAATCACAGCCGGAGTGATGTTGATCCCTAACATCCTGCTCCACTTCTCTAATAGGATACTGCAGTCCATGTTTCTATAAGTATGAAAAGATTTATAACAGCCACTAATTAGTGACTTAGTTTCCTGCGAGTAGAAATTATCCCATATGCAAGAATCAGAGACATTCTGTATTTTCATTTTTCGAGTCAAAAAATCAAATATCTGCATTGTTAGAACTGGCTATTTCTGGTTGGCTAAGGCTGACGCCAAAGCTAGGCAGAAACCACCATTCTAGTCAGGGCAAGGGAGTCACACGCCAAGATAACCCCTGCTCACCCCCTGGTAGCTTGGCACGAGCAGTAAGGCTAAACTCGGAGGCAATGTGTAAAGCATTTGCGCCAGCACACAACAGCAACAGCATACTAGGCACACCACAAAAGGAACTCCACACAAGGTTATTATAAAATAACTTTTGTATTGTAAAAACACACCAGATAGAAGTCACACATGTACATTGTGCCAACTGGCACGGGCAATATTCACAAGGGATTACGTACAGGACAGGGCCACATGGGCCACTGTCAGAATCAACACTTTTAGAAATAGAATAAGTATAGCACAAAATAACAGTTATAAATCAGATCCAGTAACTACTGGGAACAGGTAAGTACCACCTGTACTGGAAAGAACAACCACCTAAGAATAAAATACATTTAGGGGTATAAGCAAGAACACATTACCCATGATGCATGAAACACATTCAGAGGAGTAGTGAAGGAAAACACATGATGCCTAAAAACATTAAGAGGTGTAAGACAAGGGAAACACATGATGCATAAACCTACACATTCAGAGGTGTTCAGAACAAAGCACATGATGCAATAAAATACATTCAGAGGTGCAGCTCAAGAATACACATGATGCCTAAAACATTCAGAGGTGCAGCGCGGGGAAAAGGAAGACACATGATGCCTAAAAACATTCAGAGGTGCCAGAACAATACAATAGCGCAAAAATCACATGATGCCTAAAAACATTCAGAGGTGCAGCGCAGGGAAAAGGAAGACACATGATGCCTAAAAACATTCAGAGGTGCCAGAACAATACAATAGCGCAAAAATCACATGATGTCTAAAAACATTCAGAGGTGTAGGAATAACACATGATGCAAGAAAACACATTCAGAGGTGCAATAACCATACAACTGCGCAAAACTTACATAAGCCACCACCTGTGGCAGTCCCTAGGCCAACTGGCCTTGTTGGGGCTAAGACGCCCTGTGTCCAGAATGTCAGGGCGCGCTGCCTTGCAGTGCCAGTCCAAGCACAACTCTAAACGTAGCAGGTGCCCACTACTTGCTGGGCACCTGGGAACACTCACAAGGGCCTAAACGCTGCAGCTGGCACAAAGTGCTGCGCAGCTGTGACTGGCCGGGCACCTCTGTGCCATCTCTGTCCCTCTCAGGGACTCACTCTCCATCTTGCGCCTAAACGGTGCAGCTGCCCACTAATTGCTCTGCAGCTGGAGACAAACTGCGACAGGGTCCTCACTGACCCTAGAACAGAACTGCGCCAACTGTTGGAGACTCACAGGCTCTTAAACTCTGCACACGTTGGAGCCACACAGGCTCTGAAACAATTATGGCCCATGGAGCCCTCAGGCTCTGCAAATAATGGCACCTCGAGCCTCGCTGGGCTCGTAAATCAACTGGGGCACTGCGGAGCCTCTCTGGGCTTTAACAAAACAAAAATGGCCCCCTGAGCCTCTCTAGGCTCGACACATAGCTCTGGGGCCTCGTGGGAGTCCTACGCAGGGGGGCTCGATTTAGCACAAATGCCCCCGGAGCCTTTCACTAGGCTCAAAGACAAGTAACGCCCCTCTGAGCCTCGCAGGCTCTTTAAATCAATAATGTGCTCTTTGAGCCTCTCGGGCTCCCAACGGCATCGCGGAGGAGCGGCCCGCTGCCACGGGGCCGCTCGAACACTGCCTTGATCGGCACTGCCACCCGCGGAGCTCCCCGCCTAACCCCAGCCCTTCGATACTCACCGGGCTGGTTGGGGGGGCTCCGCTTCACTCGCGGCTTGCTCTCCTCTCGCGGCAGGGCTCCCTCAGCCATCATTCTTCCTCCATCACCAGGCGCTGGCCAATCCCAGCGCGGCTAGTCGGTGCAGCCTCCAGCGCTGCACCAACCACAGCGCGGCCTTCAGGGCGAGCCTCCCACGGCCCACCAATCACTTCACGGCCTCACAGGGCGTGCCTCCCAGGCCCGCCAATCAGAGCGCGGCATCTCCGGCGCCCGTGAAACACAGCTTGGGCCGCGGCGGTGAACAAAGGGGCATAACGAGGGGTGGGCACCCTCGCTATTAAAATAAAATAGAGAGGTTGGCACTGGCAAAATGATCACAACAGTGGGCAAAGTCGCAGGGTAGGCACCTGCCAATCCTCACGCAAAATGCGTGACGGCGACACGCTCGCCCTTCAGCAAAAACGCTCTCAAGCGCTAGGAGACAAAATAAAACGCTTCCATCGTGCTGGGGGCACTGGTAGCACCCACAGGCCCCTAGAAATGACCCCTCTAGCTAGAAGGGTCCACAGAAGTTCTTCAGGGGATGCAGCAAGTCCTGGGGGGGATAGGAAGAAGGTCCAAAGTATCCCAGGGCAGAGCAAAGTCCTTCAGGAGTCCAGGGGCTGGGCAGGGCCCAGGGATTCTCCTGGGCCCAAGCAGCAGCACGCCCCTGGCAGATTCAAGTAGGAAACAAGAACAAATTGGAAGGGGACACAGCCCCTTCTTATACAGAGAAAAGTCTTTGAAGTCTTTGTGCAGGCAGTGTGAGAACCAGCTAGAACTGGTTACAGGGAACTCTCTTCAGTGTCAGGGACAGAGGTGACAGTCGCCCAGCGGGAGGTGGAGCCAGCATTGTGGTCAGGCAGGCACAGCCCTAGTCACTCCCAGGTGCCATCTCCTCCCACTTCCCTGGCAGCAGATTCAGCCTTTCATCCACGGGCTGACTCAGACAACCTCCTGGGGCTCCCCAGCCCCTGTCACCCTCAAACCAGACAGTCAATCCACAAGCAGGCCCAGGCACTCCTGGACCAGGCTCACCAGCCAATCACACGCTAGACACAAATTACACAAATATGCCAACTTCTAAAAGTGGCACTTCTAGACTAGACACAGTCATGCCGCATATATCATTACGCAGCATTCAATCTCACGAGTTCGCACATATCAAACTCGCCCCTGCACTCCCCACACATCAGGAACTACCATGGGCATACATATTCCCCATTCATTCCTATGGGAGGGCAGGTCACTCACCACACATACACAGAGAGCTCAAGCACTTTACACTGTACCACAGTGAAAAAGTGTGCAGAGGCCTTGAATCACCACCACCAGGTTCCGGAAACAGGCTAGGAAAAAGCAAAAAGTCTCGAGGTTAACCTGCCAAAAGGGCCGGGTCCAACATGCATGTAGTCAGGAATATTATATAATATTCGAAGTGTTTCAAAACTCAAAAACCCTTGTGCTCCATACAGATCCCGTAGACTTTTTATTCCATGCACTCTCCATATGTTAGTTAATCCATCGCTGAATATTCCCGGTAGACCAGGATTTCCCCACAGAATCAGTTTAGGATGGAAAAAGGTCACGTTGCAAAAGGCCTGAATATTGCGCCAGATTTTAACTAGATCCCTAGCTATCTTGAAACGCACCCTTTTGTAGTAATTGGGGTCATTGATCCTCCATAAAAACATTTTCGCATCCAGATCAAACATAAATGTGAGAAAGTAAGGTAGTTTGTCTTTACCTTCAGAGTTAATTAGATATTGTAAGCGTCTAACAAATGCAGCCCAAAAATATAACTTAAAGTCCGGGAAGTTCAGCCCTCCCATGTCAGAAGCCCCTTTTAAAAGTGTCATTGATCTGCGAGCTTTACGGTATCCCCAAATAAAGCTGCTGAACACCCCATCTAATTTTTTGAAAAAAGAATTGCATAATGCCAAAGGAATAGAACGGAAAAGGTACAGAAATTTAGGTAAAATTATCATATGGATCAAATGAATTCTACCAATAATATTTAAAGGGAGTTTATGCCATTTTTTTTTACAAAATTATACTATTTTTAACTAGGTCATCGTAATTTAATTTAAATAAATCCTTAATGTTTGCAGATAGCTTGACCCCTAAATAAGTAGCCGCTGGGCATAGTCCAATAATTAGTCCACCTGGTTTGTAATTAGTAATTATTTGGGTTTTATTTAAATGTAATTTATAACCAGAGACGTTCCCGAATCTACTAGCTTCTAGTGTGATGCCCTGCATCGCCTTTCCAATATCAATTGAATATATGGCAACGTCATCAGCATAAGCTGTGAGCTTCAATGAATGAGGGACAAACTTAAAAGGAGTGATAAGTGATTGTACTCGTAAGGCATGAAGGAATCGTTCTATTGATAAAGCAAATGAAAGAGGTGACAGGGGGCACCCCTGGCGGGTTCCCCGGGCAATAGTAAACTAAGCTGATAATAAACCAGCATAGCTAATTTTAGCCATGGGATTGTCATATAATGACTGTATCCAATTCAAACATATACCCCCGAAACCAAGGCCAATCATAACTAGCCACAAGTAATCCCACCCCACTCGGTCAAAAGCCTTTTCTGCATCAAGCATAATCATACCGAGTGGAGTGGATTCCTTTTCAGCTATATCGAAGGCTGTCACAGCCATATTGATATGTGCGGTGGTGTCCCTGCTGATTACAAACCCATGTTGGTTTGGGCTGACTATTTTCGGTATTATTGGTGCTAAACGGGTGGCTTACACTTTAGCAAATATTTTGGCATCCGCATTAATTAGTGATATAGGGCGGTACGAACCGCACTCATCAGGTGGTTTTCCCTTTTTTTTTAAAAAGACCAATTTTACCTTATTCCAAGATTTCGGGGCTTCATTGTTTTCCCCAATGTAATTAATAACTTGGGAGAGGAGAGGTACAAGTTCCTCAACGCACACCTTATAGATTTCTAATGGAATCGTATCTTCCCCGGATGCTTTCCCAGCTGGCAAGGAAGAGATAGTCTTTCTAATTTCACATGCACTGATAGAATTAGATAGTTGTTCTAGCTCAAGAGAGTCAGGTTTCTCTAGGAAATTATCCAGATAATTCTGGATAACCGCCCCTCTCGGTTGATTTTCTGGAGTATATCGTTTTTTATAAAATGCAGCAAAATGTTCTAAAATTCGGTTTGGTTGGTCAATTATATTATTATTAGGAGCCCTTAAGTTCTTAATCAAAGTGTTAGCTCGTTCGTCAGCTATTCTATAAGCTAATAACTTTCCAACTTTGTCACCACTCTCATATTGTGTCACTTGGAATTTATGTAATTTAATGCTACTCTTATCCCAGAAAATAGTTTTTAGGGCAGACTTCAACCGTCCTAATTGTAATTCCAGTTCAGTTATATTCGTGGCATGTCGGCGGAGAGCCTCCACTAATAACAGTTCAGCAGAAAGTATGTCATTAACCAAGGCTCTATCCTTTTTAAAACGCTCGGAATTTTGATGAAAAAGAAATTGCTGGGTAAAGCCCCGAATACTCGCTTTGCAAGAGTCCCATACCATTAAGCATGTCGTGGAGTTGAGATTAATCTTAATAAAGTCTACGCTGTGCAGTTTAAGTTGTGAAATAAATAAGGTGTTAGTAAGTAAATGCATGGGAAAAGAGAATGTATGAGGTGTTGTATAGTTCTTTTCGATATCTAATGTTAATAATATAGGATTGTGATTGGAATTAATTCTAGGGCAAAGTTCGATGGTACTAGTATTCATTACTCTATCTGATGCCCAGACCATGTCAATACGTGAGCAGAGCCTGTGAGGGGCAGAGTAATATGTATAACCAGGCGTAGTAGGGAAAGCACTTCGCCAAACATCTTTGACATTGTGAATGCGCCCTAACTCTAAGATAGCTGCCCGTGTTTTCCGCATTCGATGAGTTACATTGCCCCTTGTAGTATCAACCTTATAATCCATTATGCAATTAAAATCACCCAAGATAATTGATTCGCCTACCCACTGCAATAATTCTATATTCAACTGATCAAAAATGTAAGCATCATCAAAGTTTGACCCATAATCTATACAAAAGACATATTTATTTTTTCAATCATTAATTGAACTATAGCCCACCTCCCCTTCTTATCACAAGTGCTCTTCCCAACTTCTAACTTAACACGTTTGTCTTTTAGGATAGCAACCCCCCTTATAGATGCATTGAAGGTTGAACAAGTTATCATCTCAAGTCCCAGATATCCCAGTATTTTCCTTTCAGCATAAGCAACATGTGTCTCAGATAAAAAAAACAGATTGGGCTTATACAGAGCTATTTCTTCCCGAACCAGACGTCTTTTCCTTTAACTATTTAGGCCAGCAAAGTTCCAGGCCAAGCATTTTATTCGAAGCATTTAGAAAAAAAAAAGGTTACACGTATTTTGCCAATCCTAGCATTCTGTAACATTGCAATACATAGTACATTACTCTCTAATTGCTCTAAAGTTTCAGTTTCATTTTCCTGTGTTGCTTTTTTCCAATAAACCCCCCTTCCTTCCACAGACCCCCCTCCCCAAACCATCCCATCCCTCCTGCCCCCTCCCTCCTCCAGCGAGAGGGCACCCCCCAAATACAGCTTTCTGCCGCTGTAGTGGCAGCTACCCTCAAGAAGCAGCAGGTGACTTCACCCACTCCCTGCCCAACCGGAAAAAAAGAAAAAGAAACACATGTTTTTACTTTCAGATAGTAACTCACTTAAGTCCCTTTTTGCGATTCCTTATTTGCGATTTTTAGGGAATCGCAAAACGGGATGCATGATTAAAATTGCATAAAATTTGCGATTCGGTAAAAATCGCAATTTTTACCGAATCGCAAATATTATGCGAATTCCAATTTGCGATTTTGCGATTCCTATTGATTCCTATGGGCCAAAAGGCCCATAGGAATCAATGGGAATTGCGAATTCGCAAATTGGAATTCGCAAAATGTTAATGCATTCCATGGGTCCAGGGGGGGGTCCAAAGGACCCCCCCCCTGCACCCCTGAAATGTATTTTAAAATGGATGTTTCACACACACATGTCCTAAGGACATGTGTGCCTGTAACATGACAGTGTTTAAAATGCTAATTTGAGCATTTTAAACTTTTTTCGCAAATTACCACGAGGTTCACCCTCGTGGTAATTTGCCCCCCCTAATTGCGAATTCGCAATTTTAAAATCAATCATGCATTGCTTTTCAGGAATCGCAAATTTGCGATTCCTTAGAAGCAATCGCATTTTTGGAAATCGCTAAAAATAGCGATTTTTCCAAAAATGATTGATGCACACTAAAAAGGTATTTAGGAATCGCAAACGGCCGATTTTACCGAATCGCACTGTTTGCAATTCCTAAATACCTTGATGCATGTGGCCGTTAGTTACGAAATGAGGTCAGTACGTCCTCTGCCTTCCCATGCATCTGTAAAAGAATGTGTGCCCTCCCTTAAGCACTTTAAGCCTTGCTGGTTCCTGCAAGTATACTTGACTCCCTAAAGCCTTGAATGGATCAATTAGCTTGCGTAGTTGCCAACTTCTATCCATTGTAGCCTTACTAAGATCCGATTTGACAAAAAAGGTAATCTCACCTACCGTAATTAGTAGATTGGGTCTTGCTTTTAAAGATACAGCCTGCCTTAGCAGATAATTCCCGAAGTGAATTAAAAATGGACAAGGGAATTTATTTTGTTTATTTCTCTGGGTTATTGGTAGCCTATGGACTCTCTGGAGCTGAGAATCCCAATGCCAGTCTGAGAGATCTGTAAAAGCCTGCTGGAATAGCCTTACCATAAATGCCCTCGGTCCCCCCCCCCCTCGCCCCCCTCTGGGATACCAAAAAGCCTAAGATTAGACCGCCTTTGTTGGTTTTCAAGATCCTCAACTTTTAACTGTAATGCTAAAAGCTTATCATCATGTTGGCTAACAACATTACTCATTCCTGCTGCCCCTTCCTCTATCTTAACCACTCGTTGTTGTAAATCCCCAATTTCCTGCGACATCCCGCCCATCTTTTCATCTATGTCCTGAAGTGAATTCTGCAGTTTGGTATTGTCCTCTCTCAGTTGTAAAAAATGTTCTTGCGCCTCCTTCCTATTATCTGGAGCTAGAGAAAGATGGCGGACTGAGGACGCCGCCGTGCAGTCGCAGCTGTGAGGAGCTCCCTACTCCCTGCTAATCCGACCCGTGATGAACACTGAAACTTGCTCTTGAAGAGGTTAATCGAGGCTATTCGAACCACACAATGCTTGTGGAAAGCTATGGAGGACGCCAAAACAACTTGAGAAGTAATTAAACATGAAAGGCACCAAACTGATTTAATACCCAAGGAGAAACATTGTCTGCCGATACTTATATAATGAACTTGTTACAAAATTAACACGAGTGCCGCTTTGTGGACGATTGAAAAATAAGGAACGAAAACCCGTACCGGAGCTGGAGGTTTATGCGTGTGCTGGTTGTGGCTGCTGCGGTGGTGCTTCCCGTTTGCTGCTGATTCTAGTCCGCGACTTTCGGCGGGTTGGAAGACGGGTGCTTCCGGATATATGCAGCGGCTGCTCCGGGCGTACTTTCTCCTCGCATGCTGTTTTATCCCACGGCTTGTAAGAGGATCCACATTCGGCTGGTCTGGTCTGGACCTGGGACGCTGGACGGAGGACAGAGGACCGTATTCAAAACGCCCAAGCGAACACGAACCTACCATCAAGTAAGTGCTCGCAAATGGCCCCTAAGGTATATCGCCGGGTAACTGGAGCCAACAAAACTAATGCTACGGCATTGGGGGCAGTGGATGCAGTGGAGACACTGAATACTCAGAGACTAAACATGGCGACACTGATGTCTAAAGTGGGTAAAGCTACCTCTGTTGCCTCTGTAACAGGGGCAGAAGAGGGTAACAATGTAACAGTCCCACCAGCACTGAGTAAAAAAGTACTTTGACCTCCCGTTCTGGTTATACCGGCTCTTGGGTCTGCGAATGGCCATGCTGATGAAGCAGGAGAGGTCCCTACTAACTTGCACCCTACGAACCATGTTAATAAAGGGGGAGACACCACAGTTATACCCTCGATTGTCCTGGAAGGGACGGCTACATCGGGAAATGGGGATGGGGACAGTGCGAGAGGAGGGATCAACTGCTCTGGGACGACTCTTTCTACCTGAACAACGGATATTCCCTCTCCTGCCTTAGTGACTGCCATAGACCCTCCTGCTTCTGATATATGTGAAACTAATCCCTCTAAGGAAAACCTACAAGTGGAAGAAATTGGAGAGAAAGAGGGTGAAGCCTCAAATGAGGAATATGAGGAAATGACTGAAACTGAAACTACCTCTTTATCAGATAATGCTGAACATTTTTCCGGCAAGAGAGAAAAGGCTAAGCCTAAATCAAAATCTAAGAACAAAATGAAAATGAAAAAAAAGGGAAAGTACTGGGTTTATCGAGCACATCTGTACCAATCTCAGGGCCAGCAGTAAAGAAATTACATCTTGTTGAGAAAAGCCCTCTCTGGAAGTGGATGCAAGCCAAGGGCTTGGTAAAGAGTATGACGCTCCGGCTCTCTGGTGTAAGCTCGCCAGAACAAGACATTATCCAAACACCTGTCATGCCTATAGAAGATACTTCGTCTGTAAGGGACATCCTTCAGGTGTCTGCCCCTGATATGAATACCACAACACTAAAAAACCCTGTAGGACTTGATCAACCGGCTAATATCCCGAAAGCGCTAGAAGTCCAAGGAAAGGATGGCATTCAGATGGACTTATCCGTTAAGAAACTCTCCCTTAACAACCCAATAGCGCTGGAGGAAGTGGCTGATAGTGTCTCTTCTGCTAGCCCAAGGCCATTAACAAGTCCGATAACTCCACTTGCTTTGTCAATTGATGATCTATCCAAAGGAGCGGACAACATTAGCATTGCTAGAATACTGGAAGATAAGTTGGAAAAAACGCCTTCCCCATTTGATACGATGCATAGATTCATATACATCTTTTCTTACCTGTAAATATTTTTTCATTATGTGAGAAAATGTGCTTCTCAACTGCTATTTAATCTGATTCAAGCAAGTGAATCATCTATAAAATATCCAATACTGTAGTAAGAAAATAAGTAACTTACTCGTATCTGTAGTTCTCCAGTATTGGAATCTTTCATAAATGCACATGCGACCCACTCTAATCCCCTGGGAAGCCCACCTTCTCTCTCAGTAGGTGTTTATTTACACTCTTGCTCTAAATTCTGATGGCCTGGGACTGCTCACAGGAATGTTCCAGAGGGTGGGGCAACCTGATTGGTTGAACCCTGATATGTTACTAAACTAAAGGGCCTATTGCCTCTCTATTCTATACCCGTCTTTTTTTTGCATTCCTAAGGTACCGTTGGACTCCCATCTTGACAATGGGGAATGATTAAAGCATGTTCATCTATGAAAAATTCCAATACTGGAGAACTACAGTTACAGGTAAGTAACTTATATTCTTTTACAGCAGGATGGTTGGGTTCCCATCCCATTCCACAGTTTTTTTGTATGCAAGCATGAAGGGTAAATTGTGCCAGTTAGAGGCTTTCAGCCTACCTTCTACAAGTAGCAGGTTCATCTAAGCTGTTCGGAAACCAGTTACCATGACTGACTGTGTGGATCACTGGGATAAGTTTGTCTTCTCATTCCAGACTCCCATATTAAGTCCTCTTGAGCTGGCCTGTCAGACTTCCTGCAATTTGCATTTTTCCTTGCTGAATAGGGCTTAACTGTTTCTACCAGGAAAGGATACTTATCTGCATTGTTTGCCTTTTTGGCCTGCGTGACCAACCACCTTTGTTCAGGTCCCTCTTAGTAGTGCGTTTCTTGAAAGGTTTTGCTGTACATATTTCCACTCCGGCTGTTGTGCAGTGAGACTTTTGAACATCATATGCTATGCTAATAATGGGTGTGCAATTTGCAATGAGAACTATGTACTAATTGCATTTCAAGTTGTCTATTCCGAAGGGTTTGTAGAACAACCTAGCTAATAAATATTATTTAGGTTGGTTGCTGTTTATGGCCCTCTGCAATCGAGTACCTGTGTAGCGATGGTGTCCTCTAAGGGACTTCAGACCTCCATCCCAGAGTTCTTAATCCCAAATGGGAAATATTTCTTTTTTTTAAAGATTGTGTTCTTTATAGGAGTATAAGCTATATTTGTTTGTGAAGACATGAGGGGGGTTCAGGCGTGGGCCAATGGATTGCTACCTGCTGCAATGGACAACTGCCTACTTGAGGCTGCCTGAAATGATTCCCAAAGGGAAAGCTATCTGTCAGGGACAGATTGCCCTTTGCAAATCAGTAACCACCTCTTTTAAGGTTTCTGTAACTTTTCAGTGGCTTTCCACCACAATTATGGTGACAAACCATTAATACGTATCATTCTAAATCACAACTAGGAGGGGGACACTCCTTTCATGATCCCTTCTACATGCAATTCAGAAAGTGTTATGAAACCTCTTTTGTACCTCAGAAAGGCGATTGCATGTCATAAAGAGTTTAGTGCATGGCCAAATATTATTTTGTGATTGCAACCCCTGTAATTTTGTAATTCATGGCGTATGCAACTGCATAATGTTTTCGTACATCTAGCCCTTTGTTCTTAATTTTATCATGGTATCCCCTTTTGAACAAGTCCACAGTTCAGTTTATCTGTGGACTTTCAAGACTATTTTCCTAGTTATGATTACTTTGGCCTACAGGTTCTCCAAGTTTCAGACCTTACTTTCCATTGAATGGCGTTTGCTCAGACAAGCTAGTCCTATATAAATGCTCCCCTTTTCTGCCAAAGGTGGTGTCAACTTCCACCTGGATCAGCCAATCACTCTTCCATCCTTCTTCCCCATCTTCAGCTTTTCAATGGAAGAGAAGCAGTTGCACATTACTATTGCCCTGAGGTCAGCCTTGTCATGCCTACTATGATGTTCATCACAGTTAAAACTTCCCTGCTAAGGCCACGTTGTGTGGTTTTGATTTGCACTTGTTACTCGGACTCTGCAGGTAACAGGGACTCAAATTGCATTCCGTTTCAGTACCTTCTCAGATATGCTTGCAAACAATGGAAGTTGACTTCACGAAAGTGTGTTTCTACTGGGAGGTTACTGGTGGGCTGTGATGGGACACCTTCCAACCATATCGTTTCTTCTTGTTCTGCTAAAAGGGGTAGACATATTAGATTTTCATCCTTTTCTCTTCCTCCCACAGTATTGTTCCTGGGTGCCCTCCTCTTCCTTGGAGCCTTGATGATTTGGCTTACACTCTACCCACCACAGTTCTTGGAAACCCTCTTGCAGCTGCACGTCATCAATGACATGAATTTCAAGATGGTGCTGCTGGGAATCGCAGGACTCAATTTCATCACTGCATTCCTCCTGGAGGTAAGGCTACTAGGAGATATTTATCTTCTGCTGACACCTCATGTCCTCTCGCTCTGCAGGCATACAAAATGATCTGAACAAAACAATGCATAGCATGCTCACTGGCACTGAATGCATTAAATTCTGCAGAATCATTACACAAGCATATATCCATTACAGACGAACCTGGCAGCTTCTTACACCACAACTTACCTAATAATAAAGAGCTATTCGTCTGCTGCAGATCTCGCCCTCTTCAACAGGGAAAAAACTAGTGCCACAGAATACGCCTGAAGAGTATAGATAAATTGAATACTGAAATATTTGCTCAGATACATAGAACTCTTCCACCATACCCATTGCTATCGAACATACACTCTGCCGCGAAGCATACAGTTTGCTTCTACAGAGATCACACTGTTCTGCAGAGCTGGCAGCAGCTGTTGGCCTACTGCAGAACTAGCCCACCTCTTAATAATTCACCTTATGCTGCTGATCATAAGGAGTGTTCCTACTTACCCTACAGCTCACAGAGTTAAGCCAAACACATTGACCGTGCACTTTACTGGTTCGGAGTTATGACTTTTGTACTAACAAGTTTTGCATTTTAATGATTGCTTGCGACATATCTTTTGAGGTGGTTTTAAATTGATTCACTGCAAGCCAGCCCCTTGGATGTGCAGGATAAGGTAAAATGTACTATTTGAGAACAAATATTCCAAGTTGTGGCGCAAGGGTACCACAGGAAAGTGGTTAAAAACAAAAGCAAAGTTCCCCTTCCTTACAGTTCAGCGTTGAGGAGATGTTAACCCCCTAATCTAGGCATAGCATTCTAGGGAGCAAACAGACATTTGGTCCTGAATGCTGTCTTTTTCTTTTTCAGACTGCCATTGACCATGGCGCCTTGAACTGTCTTCGTTCTCTTCGTGGCAAGCGGGAGTCCAAGAAGTCCTACAAGAGGCTTGAGAAAGAACTGTGCCAGCAGCAGTCCTGGCCACCCCTGAACGAGGTTCTGAGAGCCAATACCTATAGGTAGCAGGAACTACATCGGTTGTGCCTTTCCAATGCAAATACCCTTTCAAGGAGGAACTTCTTTTTGCTTCCATCTTCGTCGCACCTACTGGTGGAAAATGAGGGTGGATCGCAAATCCACATCTTTCTCCGCAGCTGGCAATATATTGCTGGACTCTCTCCAAATTTACTTTTTCCGGGGAACAGAAATATTCACTATTCATTATCCAGCACAAATATGTAGTTTACAGAGTGGAATATTTCACTACTAGTGTTTGTGCGTGGACCAACTGAAGGTATTGTTGATTATTAGAGAAGTGCTTGCCCCTTCCAGTGCCATGGAAAACATGCCTTGGTATAGCCCAGTGATCTCTCAGCTGAGCTTCAGTTTGAGGAAGGCACTTCGGAACGTTAAAACATCTGTTCACTACAGAAACATTATGTTTACAGCTGGGCCCTTGCACAGCAAGATTTGGGGAAGGGTAGTCTGCTGTCCTAGAATTCACGCAAACTGTGATTGGTCCTGATGACATTAGGGAATGCCACACCTGAATCCTGTAACAAAGGTGGGTATTCAGCTTAATGTGGTATCCAGGCCCACCACAATTGCCGAGTATACACTGGAAAATCGTGGTGTACTCTGTTGTGCACCTTATGCTACTTTTTAATTGTGTCACTTTTAAAATATTTTTGATCGTATATCAGTATGTCTATTTTAATTGGCAGACATAGCCACGTTTGCCATTTTTGATAAATAAATGGTCACATTTTGTGCAATGGTGCTGAAGCAGAAGATGACTATAAGATCTCCTCTTTTCTGAATTGTTCCCGTAGTAGTGTTTTGTGCGGAAGCACTTGATGCTAATATAAACCAAGGAAATTAATTTGTTTCAACCGACGCGCATCACATTGCATCTATGTATGCATGAATCCCTATATATACACTAAGGGTTCAAGTGATCAAAATCCTTTTATCTGACCCGTGATTCATATAAAAGGATGTTTACTTGTGCACGTCCCAAAACCTGAAACAAGCTGTATAACTTAAGGCCCAAGTCAGAAGGGTGGTGTGTATCAGGAATCATTTGGGTAGAATTAAATGGTATTTGCTTCTGCAAAGCAAGATGTTATGATGTCCACAGCTCAAGCTCCAGCTCTGTCTCTGACTCCTGGAACTGGGGTCCTGGGCCTGTAGCAAATGACCCTCAACTTAGCCTTGCTGCACCTGAACTGTTTTCGTGTCTGAGCCGTGGCAGGCAGAATGATATTAGTTGAGGGTCAGGTGCACTGAACAGAACTGAAATAACTACTGCCCTTTTTTTCAGAATGATGCTGCTTCTGGGTCTTTCATATGAGGCCTTGAAATACTAATGAGAATATCTCAATATACATGGAAACTTTCTATGGTATATGGAGATGGTGACTGAAGATACCGCTAACTTGTGGCCCGGAGCAAGTGATTTGGAGATCGTTAAATGTGTTGGCCTTGGTTGAAATAAAATTTGAATTGGAGGGCTTGAGCTGAAATTAATTTTATGCCCATCAACCTTTTGAAGTTTGGGTATTCTAAAGGTAAATTCGACAGGGAAAGTTGATAAACACAGAGGGTGCACAACACTAGCCTATATTCTTTTGGATGCCCATGGGCCTGTCTATTAACGATCCTATGCCTTTTTTTACACTTGTTGCTCTTACACCTTTCTCATGCTCCTGTGCTGGATCATGCTTCCCTGCATGACTGTTGCTTGTGGGTTGGTTTTGTTTTTTTGCAACTCATCTCTGCATCTTGTCTAATGTTCTTATGTGTTTTCTTTGCTCCTGGACCTATTTTCATTAGTCTCTGAGCCTGTCTCATTATATTTCTTGGCATTTGTTACGCTCTTGTATCAGTGTTGATCTCCTACTCTGTTGTCTGTATATGGCCTTTCGTCTAGCATCTTGATGCTTCTGCCTGTTTGTAACGCTCCTGTGCTTGTCTTGCTCTCCGCTGCTGGATTTTGCTACTGTGCCCGATTGCTGCAGGGTTTTTCTTCTGCTGGTCTGATAGTCTTGTACTCACAATCTCTTCGCTTGTCCATGGACTTACCTTATGATCCTGGTTGGTATAAACAACACTGTCCTCTGAAAACTTTCCCTAAATGTTGAGTTTTTTACTTACAGTGGAAAAGTATGCAATGGAGGTAGATAATCAGACTGATCACAGGGAGATTTGGTGTATTTGGGCCAAGTGTAATTATAGTCCACTATGTCTGGCAGCTTTCCTCAGCCCTGTTTCCTGCCTTATGAAAGCTAATTTGTAAAATGACTTTGGTGCCTTGATTACCGCAAAACCTAGTGGATCTCTGATCTTCACACCCCAGCAGTTTGTCTACTCTCCAAGAAAACCTTGATAAACAGAGTGACATGCACTCTGAGCTGTCCTGATCATAACCACCCCAAGTTTTGCAATCATGCACATATTTTCCTGCTAGGGTGTTGATTTGCCTTCCTCGTATTTTTTGCGAGTTCAACTGAACAGATTATTGCTGTCTACCTTTATGCTGTAGCACATGATAACGGTTACATTTCTGGCTCATAGAGACCATAGCATGGTCTTCCCGACCAGGAGGTGTTTCTGAAGTGTTGGCAGTGTAAGGCAGAGTCAGGCACGTATCAGTGTTTCATTCTGATTTGTCTACAACTCTTCTTGTTGGCAGAATGGAAGCAGGATCAACCGTTCTTATTCTTGTTTTTACAGGGAATATTTGTTTGAAATTGATATACCCTTAAACAAATGACTTCTGTGCTAGCACTGCAGGGGAATTGAGTAAAACCTGTGTTTGAACTGTAATACAAACCTTTGGCTGGTGCGCTTGTAGGTTGGTTGTTTGATAAAGGAGATATATTGGAATCTGCATGGACCATTTATGATATTTTCTTCTACAAGAGTTGCTATAACCTGAGCCTGCCGTCTTGAGCCACCACACAGAGTGATCATACTGGCACTGAAATGCCTTTGATCATTATGACTGGAACTCGATGATTTTACCAGCATGGGGGGCAGAAAAGGGAGTTTGGATCCCACTCCCCTCATCAGCGAGACACATTCTTCATAACCACTGTGATTGACCATGCTTAGAGGAGGGACCATTACAATTTTTCTTCACTAATGCCTAGAAATAATCTATAGCATCTTTAGGCCATCTTTTGCTTGAATAAATTCAAATTAAGTAAAAGATGGCGTAAAGATGCTATAGGTTTTTCTAGGGATTAGTGAAGAACATTTTAGGAATTATCAGTATTGGCATTTTTTCTTGATTTTTCTATATTAGGCTCAGCCTTACTGATTGGAGCCAGGACCCTTCATATGTTCTTTGATAGAGGAGAGACCAGCACGTGGACCATGGGAATATGGGTTTCGTTTTTTTATGAAATGTACTTAACAAATAAATAACTTATTTATGTACGGTAAATTGTGTCTGTTTTTCTTCACATGATGGATAAGATTGAGAAGGGTCACAGATTCACTGTCTGCAAGGTGTGTGCATTGCAGCTACTAAATCGTTTCTGTGAAAATAATTCTCAAACTTGGTAATGCATTTTTTCAGCATTTAATTCCATATTTCCGTACAGCAAATGGTTTGATTTCAGTAGTCGTATTGTTTAATAATTCGAAAACACTGGTTATGAGGGTGGCTACTGTTACAGATACCTTTATTTCCTTCTGTCCCCACTGCATATCAACATATTAAATTGTTCCCTGACAAGATGCCCATAGCAATCAGAAGGAGCAATGTCTATTGCAAGCATTGAAAACTATTTCCCTAGAAACCAGGAGGAACTTTTTCTGTAGTAATAAGGTATGAACTGATTTACAGTTACCAGTAGGGCAATATCCAAGCAGGCACAGAAATGCCCAGAACATCCAAAAGGGAAAAATGTTCCATGGCCGAAATTTACACCGTCTGCCCAGAAGCTCCGCCTCCGGGCCAGAATCTCCGCCTCTTAGCCGGAATCTTCGGCCCGAGTGTGGACGTAAAGTTAGTAGTCGTAAATCCATTCTGTGAATACCAAAAGTAGTAAGTTCATTCTGTGAATACCAAAAGTAGTAAGTGCATTCTGTGAATACCAAAAGTAGTAAGTTTAGGATTTTGTCTTAAATTAGTTATGTGAATCGGGCTCCAGGTCCTTAATAAAATTCAGATTTTCAGACCATTAGGGTTGGGGAAAATCTACATTTTATGTCAAGACCTTAGGCTAATCTTATTGCAAGTTTAAAGCATTTTTAATAGACATGAAGCAACATTTTCAACAGGTCTAAAATAAAACTTGCGGAAAACCATATCATTTGACCAATCAGCACATCTCAAAATATCATTCAAAGAAGCGCCTTGAAAAAAGCCTTGAAAAGCAGAATCTCCACAAACAGAATGTGCACCAAACAAACTAACATCTACATCAGACATTCTCATCACCTCTTTCACCCATCTTGCCAGAGTTGCAGATGATACACCCATGTGAGGTTTTCTGAAAGAAATTAGCAGCTGTTTAACATTAGACGCTATCTGAAGCGTTTTCCTTTTGTATTCTTTGACACAAAGAACAACACATAAATTCAGATAATCATCAAAGTAAGGATCAAAAATTGTTTGTGAATTCGTTTTGGTTCCATTATTTAGATAGAAAC
The DNA here is from genome assembly GCF_964263255.1 of Lissotriton vulgaris. Lineage (NCBI taxonomy): Eukaryota > Metazoa > Chordata > Amphibia > Caudata > Salamandridae > Lissotriton > Lissotriton vulgaris. Next base: position 481,751,649 of record NC_141693.1, on the reverse strand, counting down.
GTATACCCTCAGGAGAAAAAAATTCTATTTGAAATTTCTAATTCTCTTACATCGGATGCTCTTCTAAAATAAAATAAACACAAAAGGGTTTTGTTAACTTGTGAGATAGTTATTTAAGAGATAATGAGTCATTTGTAGCTAGGTTATCTAGATACCTCAAAACATTTGAAACGACCCACAGAGAGTTGTACCTAGATATCGGTGGTTTTGAAATCCTAACACTTCTTAATAATCTCTTAATCAACACATTATGACCGACTGAGTATCAATTAACCAGTGCATGACCAGCAGCACTTGCTGAACGATGTACATTGATAGCTCTGTAAGCTAGACCTTTGGCGACCAATTCTATCAAATAGTTGAGTATTTCTACTATATCCACTGAAATGGGATCAAAACTCCATCCCACGCACCAGCAAACCCATTTTTGCCAAGCCAATCTATACAGTTTATGTGTTCCTGGTGCCCAAGATTCCTTGATAAGATTTGATGCCTCCTCTGAAAGTCCTGGCACGTCCCATAAATTCCTGAAATTTTCAATGCCATCATTCTCAACTCCCCTTCCAACACCAGATTGTGTAACTCTCCTGTTGGGTCTAGTAAAATTTCCGGGAATACCGGAAACAGAACTGGGTAATCTACCAGCATTTCTAACAGCATAGGGTACCACACTTGAGACTTTCAAAGGGAAGTCACTAGAACTAGAGAAACCTTCCATTTGCGAACCATTGTAGCTACTCTAGTAATCATTGAAAAAGGAGGGAAGGCATATCCTTCCAGTACCCCCCAATCTTTTTTTTTTCTAAAGTTTTAAAACCTTTATTTTTTCTTGCACATTACAACGTTGGAGAATGTCATCACAATCGGATACATCTGTTATCACGTAACTGAATCTTAACCCAATAAGGTTCAAGAAATGCAAACAGCCCCCCTCCCGCCCAACCTCCAAACCAAACACCTTTCCCATCCTATAGTTGGAAGTGTAACAGTGCATTATAGGACGTAGCAACACATTTTACCAGGAATCAGAGTCTCTAATGTCCTTTGTTTGGAATGTCCGCACTTATATCCATGGGGCATAGAGGGTTACCATCACATACCCATGGTGACAGCGGGCTCCAGGTGCCCCCAGTCCATACCCCCCTCCCGTTCATCCCATCCAGACGTTATGTATCAAGGGCACTGACCATTACCGGAGTTAACTGAGGATGTTACTCTACCTCTGCCTCCGTAACTGCAGTAGTCTCTTCCGTTTCTCTGCCTCCCCCGTGTCAGACCCTTGTGCTAGCAGATATGCATTCAGAGGTCCCAAATATATTTTGGTCGTGATTTCAGGGTTAGCAGTTCAGCATAACAATTCAAATGTTCTTGCCACGGGGATACATCTTGTAGCCAATCTTTGGCCCCCAGCCTCTTCGCCATCTACCGGCTATGCGGCGCTTTGCAAGAAATAAACCCAATGCGAGATATTTTTTGTGTACCGTGCTTATATCTTGAAAAAGGCCCTGGAGAGCCACCTGTGGGACCAGCTATATCCTCACCCTAATCATGTTCGACAAGCCTTCAACAACCTGTGCCCAGTAGTCCCCCACCTGTGGGCATTGCCAAGCCAAATGAAGGAAATCTGCTCCTTCCATCCCACAACTTTCACATCTGTCATCCTTCCTCAGCTTGAACTTGTGTAGTTTGACTGGGGTATGGTATAATCTATGTAAAAATTTAAAATGGATAAGACGTGGCCGACTATTAGCAGTGACTGCCTCCGTCTGCGTGCAACTGAACTCCCATTGCTCACCAGTAAGCGGGGTCTCTAGATCCGTATCCCACTCCTTCCGAGCCCGTGGGAGCAGGGAAGGTGGTGCAACCTGTAGGTGTTTATACAGCAGAGACGTGACATGCCTAAGGGCATTGGTTTGCAATAATGCATGTAAAGGTGGAAGTGTAATCGGTTCTGCGGGGAATGCCGGGGTCGCTGCCTTAATGCTTTGCCTGAGTCTTATATACATGACCAGGACCATAGTAGAAGGTGTGTGTGTACCAAAAAATTGGTCCCTGGTGCGGAACTGTCCCTCCACATATAGGTCCCCCCAAGTGCTATAGTGTAAACAAGTAAGCAACCTTTTGCAAATCCCCTTGTATGTGATCCATAGTAGAGGATGGCATAATAACGGCATCCTAGGGAAGTACATCATGGAGGTCTCTAGTTTTTTAGCAATTCTTCGCCACGCAGCAATGGTACATTCTACTGTGGACGGGTCATGCTCTCGCTCCTTTACTACTGGCTTTGTCGGAGCAGTATACCTGTCCTCTACTTCCAGGTGCGGCATAAACGGGGGTGGGTGAAACCAATAGACCGCGAAATGTGCTTGGGCACAGTGGTAGTAGTGTTCAAAATTAGGGACTTCATAACCTCCTTGGTGATGCCACATCAGTGTTGCAAGAGTAAGCTGTGCCTGCTTCCTCCCCCACATGAGGTGCGTAAGTTGTTTGTTGAGCGTGTTAAAAAAATCTCCCCAGGTGATATGGTATGTTAATAAATAAGTATAAGAATTTTGGTAAGATTACCATCTTAATAATGGGTCTCCTTCCTGACATTGAGAGCGGTGGGCATACCCATTTAGATATAGTGTCAGTCACTTTATTTATTTAATTTATTTTATTTAAAGAGTTTTATATAGCGCTGGCTAGACCCGAAGGTATCAGAGCGCTTTACATGAGAATCAACAATGTAGCAGAAAAAGTTCAACAATTACACAATACATCAACAAATAGGCAATACAATAAGGAGAGGAGAGAAAGGAGAGGGAAAAGTAGTGGAGGGGACATGGGAGGTGAAAAAGGGAGGATAAGGGACAAGACTACAAGGAGAGACGAAAGGAAGTCTGTCTAAAGACCGACTGGGTAGGTGACGACCAAGGAGGAATCCACAGCCCATCTCCCCTATAGCTAAACCAGGTAGCTCAATCGGGCATCAGACAAAATAGTTCAGTCTCAATACATTGAGAGAGGAGAGAAGGAGAGACATAGAGGCATGATGCGGGAGGAGACGACAGGAGAGACGAAAGGAAGTGCAACAATGTGGTTAAGCAATATAACAGAAAAAGATCAACAATTACACATTACATCAAACAATCAGCAATACATTAGGAGAGGAGAGAAAGGAGAGAGAAGAGTAGTGGGGGGTAGGGAAGTTGAGAAAGTGAGGATAAGGGAAGAGACAACAGTAGAGACGAAAGAAAGTCTGTCTAAAGACCGACTGGGTAGGTGACGACCAAGGAGAGAATCCACTGCCCATCTCCCATATAGCTAAACCAGGTAGCTCCATCGGGCATCAGACAAAATAGTTCAGTCTCAAGTGGTGAGGGAAGAGGTTCACAGAAAAACAGGGTGGGGACAAAGGGCAAGGGCAGATGAGGGCAGAGGACAGACGCTGGAAAGAGTAGGAGCGGAGAGGGGTGAGGGTTGGGGGAAGGGAGAGGGGGAAAATAAGGTCAGGAGCGACGCGGGAGCGTTTGCCCGAAGTCCGGCTGGGTAGGTGATAGTCAATGGAGGGAGTCCAAAGTCCATCTCCCCTATAGCTCGCGAGGTAGCTCCACCGGACATCATACAAAAGTAGCTAGGTCTCAGCTGTCTAGGGAAGTAAGCAGGGAACAGGACCAAGTGGTTGGGCGGGGACAGGGACAGCGTAGGCTGGTTGAGGTCCTGGGGAGCTCAATGATTAAAGACCAGGGGAGGAACGAAAACATGACTGAGGGTTTTACTAAATCGGCAATCTAGAACTCAGGCAGGGGGTATGCGACATTGTAAGTTCAGATAAAGTCAGTCAGAGGGGATGAAAAATGACCTCAGAAAGAAGCGCTCCTCATAGAGAACTGGCAGAGGTCTCTCCGGAGTGTTACTCGTCAATCACCAAGGCAGGCCGACAACTTCGACATGTTTCGGCATTTCCAATGAGCAGGAGATGGTGAAGTCAACAAAGACCCTAATAGTTGAGGAAGGTCTTAGAGTGGGCAACGACAGTCAAGAATGCCACTCTCCGGCATAGCAGTAAAAGAGAGTTAAGTTATAGAATGAGTGTTGCTTTTGTTTCTGATTGAGTCCGAATTAGCCTTTACAAGATGGCTGCCGTACTAGTTGTAAGCCAAAAAAGAAAATGGGTGCTGATTTTGGTGCCAGTTGTGTGAGAGTTAGCCATTGCATGATGGTTGCCAATTTAGTAGGGTGCCATTACAAGATGGCTGCTGTTTTCATTTGGGGCTGTAACAGTATGGCTGTTGATTATGGTGGTAGCCGTTACAAGATGGCTGCCAAAATCCACCATATGTAATCATTAGGTAACTGTGTAGCCTTTTTTCTTTTTCTTGAGAGGATATCAGGAATTCGGCCATTTTTAAAAGCTGGGAAGTCAGGACGGGCAATGGTTTGTATTAAACTGGCTTGCCTCAGCTGGTAATGGATTTTGAAGAAGGTGGTTTTCCTCTGCAAAACATTCCCAAGGAGGGATTCCAAGTCATTTAAATAAAATCCACAGTGCGCGTCTACTTACAATTAGCCAAGTGAGAAATCCTCCATTTGGGGGCCAGGCGCCGAGTTGGAGGATGCGGAGGACCCTGCAGAGGTCTCAGTAGAGCCGGTAACACTCCGGTACAACCCCGGGGCAGCTCCTCACTTTCGGGGGTCCAGGCGCTGAGATGGGAGGCACAGTCGGCTCTGCGCAGGTGGCAGGGGAGCCTGAATCGGAAGAACTGCTGTGAGTGATCGGCACTAGGTTTGCTTGGCCGGACTAGGGTCCGCTGTTGGTGGGGCTGCTGGCCGAGGACGGAGGAAACTGAGACGGATGGTGTCATCGGGGGCCGTGAGGTCTCCAGCGCGGGAAAAGGCTCTCTTCTCCACTGAACACTGCGGGGGCTCGGGTCCGATGCAAAGGCAATTGCAGTTCCATAGTTTGCAACCATTAGTGCGTCTTTATCTCTAGTTACGGTTATCCCTAGATATTTTAATTTGTCACTCTGCCACATCAGGGGGTAGTCCAGTTGGAGCGGTATCGTCTTTTCCGTTAGGGGAAATACAGCAGACTTGGCCCAATTAATTTGTATACCTGAAATGACTCCAAATGTAGTTATTTCCCGCAGCACCGGGTTTAAATATTCTTGAGGCTTTTTTATATATAAAGTCATATCATAGGCGTATAATGATATAATCAGCTGACGAGATGGGTAAAACAGTGCTCTCTCTTTGTGGTGCTTCCTAATTTTGCCAGCTAAGGGCTGAATCGCCAAAGCAAATAGGATTGGGGATAACGGGCAGTCTTGCCGTGCGCCCCTGGAAATTCCAAAGTCAGTGGACCTGGCTCCATTCAACAATACTGTGGTTACTGGCTGCTTATACAGCAGTTGCACCCAGTTTAAAAATATCGGGGGCATCCCCATGTACTCAAGGGTTCCTATCAGGTAGTCCCACTCTAGTAAATCAAATGCCTTAGTGGCTTCAAGAAATTCTGCTACTGCTGAACCTTTGGGGTCTACATCTTGCAGTACCGCTAAGAGTGTTTTGAGATTATGTGATGTGGCTCGATTTCGGATAAACCCCGCCTGATCGGCAACATTAGCTGTTCCATCAGGAGACTGAGATGAGTAGCCAAAACTTTAGCCAGGATCTTAGTGTCACAATTTAGTAATGAAAGGGGACGGTACGAGTCACAGTAAAGTGGGGATTTGCCTGGTTTTAACAAAGATACAATCTGGGCTTGCGCATAGTTTTCGGTAAGCAACCCTCCTCCTCTGCCGCATAGTAGACCTCGTTCAGGATGGGGGCCAATTGTGTCACATAGGCATTATAAAATTCTATTGGTAATCCCTTCGACCCCGGTGCTCGTCCAGATTTCATGTGCATAATTGCGTCAATGATTTTATCCACTTCTAAGTCTAGGCTCAAAAACTTACATTGGGTATCCCCCAGCCAGGCTAGAGCTGTGTCCTCAAAATACTGCGGTAGGCCTAGCGGGGGCCCTCTTTGAGAGGTGTACAGTGAACTATGATAGTTCGCGAATCTGATCAACTTCTCCGAAAGCTTTGTGTCTCATGCCATGCGAGTTTTGGATTTCTGCTACATAATTAGAGAATTTGGGAGGTCGTACCGCATTTGCCAGGACTTTTTCATGGCCGATCCCCTCGCCCTGTGATATGCACCACCCCCTGACTGTGACTTTAAATGCCTCCCTTACAGTTGTGAGACTAGACACTGACGCTATATTACGCGCAAAAAAGCTCTGAATGTCCTGTTCAAGTTCGGTTCTGAAAACTGAGTCGTGGAGGTATAGGGGGTTGAGGCACCATTTAACATAGTGGGCCTGAGCTGCAGGGGCATGCATGGTCAAAAGCACTGGGTTGTGATCTGAATACGTGCGGGCTAGATGAATCACTCGTTCTAGCCAGTGTGCCATTCCCATGGATACGATCATGTAATCCAGCCTAGACCATGTCGAGTGTACCGCTGAATAAAGCATGCCTTCCTTCAGCATTGGGTGTTTATACCTCCATGTGTCTAGCAGCTAAATAGTGTCAATAAGTTCCTTAAGTGATTTCTGCGCATTCGTGTAATGTGCAGGGAAGACCCTGGATCTATCCATCTGTGGGCACACCACCGTATTAAAGTCCCCCCGATAATGTAAGTAGTGCCTATCGCTTGGATCCTACTCCACAGCAGTAATAATGCTTGTGTGTCTTCAGTGTTAGGGCCATAATAGGATGCAATTGTTACATCATGAGTGTCTAATCTCCCCCAAATCAGGCAAAATCTACCATTTGTGTCCCTTTTCCAACCCCCCATAACCAAGTTAAGTCAACGTTTGATGATAAGGGCTACCCCCCAAGAATATCTGGAATACGAAGCGAAGCAGCGTTGTGACGCCCATTTCGCCGCAAACTGGGGTGTGGTGTCGGAGTTTAAGTGCGTTTCTTGCAATAGCGCTAACTTAATGTGATGCCTATCTAGGTACCCCAATACCTGCCTTTTCTTCCTAGGATTGTTCAAGCCACGTACATTCCAGGATAATATGTTGAGGTTATCTATGTCATGTGTGGCATCTGTCATTTCCCCATCTCGTATGGATTAATCTTAACCACTTGTTACTTCGATTGGCATGTTGAGTGAAGTACAACCGAACCATCACATCCCCCCCACCCATTCAGACATCCCCAACTCGTTTATCATATGTACCCTCCCAAACAACTAGAAACTTAGGTAAAACAGTTGACCGGAAAACTGGGAGCTCGCCCTCGTGGGAGAAATCGCTACGGGCTCACGACTTGCCCACTCCCTTCCTCTATTTCACCCGCACTCCACTCCGCTCTTGGCAAGCGGACAGCTACTGAGGGATGGAGGCGAGTGCCCGAGTGAAATAGAATACAGTGCAATGTCACAGTTAATACATCACCAGTTGGAGACCATTCGAAAAGTTCATCTCGGTACATGCAGTCTTATTCGCACTGGCAGGATCTACTGGCTTCAGTCTGGATTCGACAGTGGCAATTGGGATCTGGAGCGCTGTCTTGTCTCCGCTTCCTTGGATGATTCTCGGCGGTACTGCTTGAGGTAGTCTTCTGCCTGCCGTGAATCCTGAAAAAAATGCTGCTTCCCACGGTATGTTATCCTGACTTTCGCCGGGTACATCATGGCATATGGGATCTCCTGAGCCTGCAGTTTTGTCTTTCCCTCTGCAAATTTGCGGCTTGCCTATTGCACTGTCTGTGTGGAGTCTGGGGAAAACGCCAAGGTGGTATTTTCATAGGGGACCTGTTTCTTCTCCCGGGCAAGGCGCAGAATCGTGTCTCTGGCCCGGTAGTTCAAAAAATGCACTATCACCGGGCGTGGCGGCGCTCCTGGGGGGCGGTCGGGTGGCTAGAGATCTGTGTGCTCTTTCCACAGTCATGTGCACCGAGAAGGAGTCCCTCTCAAACAGTTTGACAATGAGTTTTTCTATAACTTCTTCCATGTGGCCCGTATTGGTCGTTTCACTCAGGCCAAGAATGCGGACGTTATTCCTTCTGGACCTAGCTACCAAGTCCTCATTCTTATCCGCTATCAGCTTAAGTATCCTGTCCATGTGTAAAACTCACTCTTTATTTGCCACAGCCCTATCCTCCAATTCCGAAATCCTTGACTCCGTCTCTTTGATACGATAATCGTGTTGCTCTAGTTTGTTGACCACAGAGTCCAACTGAGCCGTCACTGTGTCCATTTTCACATCTATGGACGATAGGCTTTGTTTTATACCAAGTAATAGCATTTTCCAATCTTCTTCCTTGTGTTCCACTGTGTTTGAGTCTGTCTGCTCCACTGCACCAGATTTTGGCGTCTTGCGGGACTCAAATGGAATTTTCGTCTGCTTTGTGTCTGTCCGCCCCATGCTTCCTGGCAGTTGCGTGCTAGTTACCTCAGATGCAATTTATGGTCACTCTCTGCCCTCCGCCCTTCACCTTGTAAGTGCCGCCTCTAGTGTCTGCTGCAGTCTATCTTTGACTTCCTAGACCTACAGGCCTGTGCGCTCTGGAGACAGCCTCTGTATCAGTACCTCCAGATCTCAGCCCCAGGAGTTCAATACTCGTGAGTGGTGGTAGCTCTCAGCTAATATCTTGCTGTGACGGGACCTGGTCCCTCTTATGTCTCAAGCTCTGCCGGCTCCGTCCGGCCCTCCTGCCTGCTGCAGTAGCTGTGAATTACTGGGCGCTTTTAATGCCTGGTGCTATATCCTGCGAGTTCCCACAATATGGTGCTGAATATGCCTCGTTATACCGCAGACTTTTTCCCCGCAGGGAATTACAATGCTGTTGTTACAACGACCGTGTTGTAATTCCGCATACCATTACCCTGCAAGTCTTAACAACGATTTGCGAATAGGGGGCGTTAGATGTTGGAATAGCCTAATTTACTATTCCAACTCCAGTCTGTGCGGACATTAGGACAGGTGTTGGATTTTAAATCCCACACCTTCTCCCCCCTCCGCAAGTCGTTGTTCCGACTTGCGGAGTGATGGTATGCGGAATTATAATGCAGTCGTTGAAACAACCGCGTTATAATTCCCTGCGGGGAAAAAGTTTTGTGATAAACGTTGTTTACCTATGGTGCTACCAATTGCTCTCAGCGTTCAACCTCATCAATTCACTGCCAGCATCTCCAATATCTCCCCAAAACTACCAGGGTTCGCCCATTATCTGTCCCTGTTCGCCAGGTAGCTCTGGCACAGGCGGCACCCCACCACTCACTGTAGGTCTCAAAATGGCCGCCTCCAATGTCAGCCTCATGTTCCCTCCTCCACTGCCACTGGATGGTAAAGCGCGATGATTTTCACCCCTGCAGCACCAATTCTACCTCACAGCTATGGGGTTTTAGCTCGCAGATCAGACAGGACCGAGTAATGAGGCAGCTGGCCGTGCCTCCGCTGGGGCACCCTGCTCGTCCTCAGCTGTGTCTGTCTACTAAAATGGCGGCTGCTCCTCCTTGTCTCATTAAGCCCCCTGCCGTCCTGTCAGAACCTCCAACAAGGACCCCACTGTTGCGCGTTATCCCAATGCGATTCCAGCCGTCCGGTTGCCAGTCAAACAGCACTCACACACAGCCCGCTTCCGCTGTATCTGTGATCGTCTGCCGAGGTTTGCTCTGTGTATTCCAGCACACCCAGACTTTGCCCACACGGTGCTTTTCTGAGTTAGTCATCCAACATTACATTCAGTGATGGAACAGCGGGCCCCTCACCCCAGGTCTCCTCTCACCTCTGGCTCATGGTGAAAGCTTTATTGCGAGTACTTCCTCCACTGCGATTCAGCCCTGGTGCTACTTGCACCTCCTCCGTCACAGGGGCAGGGCCTGCAAAGCTCCTCTGATCCCCAGGATTTCCTGGCTGCTGTACTCAGTATTACGCTCCAGGCATCGGGCTCAGTGTCCGGTTCAGGATGTCTTCGGGCTCCACTGCTCCCCTGCCTGCTCCTCCCGTTATAACTTAGCATCGCAGGTATCAACACGATCTCCGCTGTTCATTTTTGAGCAGTTTTGCTCTGATAATCATTGCAGGATGGGGAATATGATCATTTATTCACCTGGCTCGGCAGGAGCCTTACTGGTGTGCGGCCATCTTGGTCAAGCGCCACCTAGCGACCCACAGACCCATCCAATCTTGTCTGAAAGCATCCACTCCTGCATATTCCGGATCCGGACACCAACTGTAAAAAATCTCTAATTGGGTATTCATTCTGTCCGCGAACAAATCTACCTGAAACGGACCCCAAAGATCCATCAATCTCAGGAAAATTTCCCTGTTCCGAGATCAATTGCTTGAATCCCTGTGATACCTTGAAAACTAATCTTCCTGCACATTGTTCATGCCAGGAATATGTTCCGCCTGAACTACAATATTCTGTTTCAGGCAATAGCCCCAACATTCTTTGTCCAAATGTGCCAAATCTTTTGATTTCGGACACCCTAATCTGTTCACATATCTCACTGCTGACACATTGTCCATTCACAAAAGAATAGAGCACCTTGCAGTATCCTTCATAAAATACAACTCGCAAAGGAGCCGGCCATTAGTTCTAAACAATTTTTATGTAAACTCTTTTCTCTTTCTGTCCATAGACCTGTAGAATTTGAACCACAATTCGCTACCCAACCTGACAAACTGGCATCCGATTCTATGCCCAAATTTGTAAGTGAGTCCAAAATTGCTCTCCTATTCCACGCTTCGACATTTTTTAACCACCAATCTATTTATTTCCTCACCTCTTGAGAAAGGATCACCTGCTCTGAGTATTTCAAGCCATCTCTTTTGCTCTTCAAACGTTGAAGAGCCCGATAATTCAAAGGACCAGGAAAAATTACTTGAATTGTAGAAGACAGCAAACCTATCACCCTTGCTAACATTCAAAGAGATATTATTCCTAAAAATAGGATGTTTCATAATTCCTTTTTTTATGCGTTTCAATTTTTCCCTCAGGAGTTACTCATCTTTTAAGTTTGACCTTGTTAGCCAATCTCCCGGACAAGAAAGGAAACCATTACCTGAGGCAGCGCCACTTGCACGAGAGGTTGCAGACAGACAGAGGAGGACGCGGAAGCAGAAAACCACCGCCAACACCGCCACCAGTCGCGCCGCCGCTCCGGGACTTCAGATCCCGGCAGCCTCAGCGGCGGCGCGTTCCCTGATGCGTAACACGCGCCGGGAGGGGCAAATAAAGCTGCGAGCCCTCGGTGGAGCGGGGGGACCGGACAAGAAAGGAAACCATTACCTGAGGCAGCGCCACTTGCACGAGAGGTTGCAGACAGACAGAGGAGGACGCGGAAGCAGAAAACCACCGCCAACACCGCCACCAGTCGCGCCGCCGCTCCGGGACTTCAGATCCCGGCAGCCTCAGCGGCGGCGCGTTCCCTGACGCGTAACACGCGCCGGGAGGGGCAAATAAAGCTGCGAGCCCTCGGTGGAGCGGGGGGACCGGACAAGAAAGGAAACCATTACCTGAGGCAGCGCCACTTGCACGAGAGGTTGCAGACAGACAGAGGAGGACGCGGAAGCAGAAAACCACCGCCAACACCGCCACCAGTCGCGCCGCCGCTCCGGGACTTCAGATCCCGGCAGCCTCAGCGGCGGCGCGTTCCCTGACGCGTAACACGCGCCGGGAGGGGCAAATAAAGCTGCGAGCCCTTGGTGGAGCGGGGGGACCGGACAAGAAAGGAAACCATTACCTGAGGCAGCGCCACTTGCACGAGAGGTTGCAGACAGACAGAGGAGGACGCGGAAGCAGAAAACCACCGCCAACACCGCCACCAGTCGCGCCGCCGCTCCGGGACTTCAGATCCCGGCAGCCTCAGTGGCGGCGCGTTCCCTGACGCGTAACACGCGCCGGGAGGGGCAAATAAAGCTGCGAGCCCTCGGTGGAGCGGGGGGACCGGACAAGAAAGGAAACCATTACCTGAGGCAGCGCCACTTGCACGAGAGGTTGCAGACAGACAGAGGAGGACGCGGAAGCAGAAAACCACCGCCAACACCGCCACCAGTCGCGCCGCCGCTCCGGGACTTCAGATCCCGGCAGCCTCAGCGGCGGCGCGTTCCCTGACGCGTAACACGCGCCGGGAGGGGCAAATAAAGCTGCGAGCCCTCGGTGGAGCGGGGGGACCGGACAAGAAAGGAAACCATTACCTGAGGCAGCGCCACTTGCACGAGAGGTTGCAGACAGACAGAGGAGGACGCGGAAGCAGAAAACCACCGCCAACACCGCCACCAGTCGCGCCGCCGCTCCGGGACTTCAGATCCCGGCAGCCTCAGCGGCGGCGCGTTCCCTGACGCGTAACACGCGCCGGGAGGGGCAAATAAAGCTGCGAGCCCTCAGCGTCGCGGGACGCGAGCGGGACGCCCGGGGCTAAGCCCGGGCAAAGGGCGGGCCCTCTACGGCCCTCCAAGGCCTGACTAGGCAAGGCTGGGCCATCCCCATTACGTGAGTAGCAGTCCATTACACCCTTTGACTTACGATCATGCCGAAATCTGGTATAGATGCCCAATCAAATGCTGAAGGTAGCCCTATCTTGGGTCCTTTGGATAAATTCTTTTTTAAAGCTACTGCTGAAATAGATAGAGACCTGGCCCTGGCCGAGCGTCGTATCGCACGGCGACAATCCATAGAGCACCTCAAAAACACCATTCTAGACCCATGCCTCACACTTATGCCTGAGGCTCTTCCACTGAACTCGACCCTGGAAAATATAGATGATGACCCCTTAAATACGGATAATGTTCCTTTACTCTTTCAATCCTATTTCCCCCCGAATTTTTTTTTACCTGGTCCATCCCCATTGAAACTAGCTATCAATACTAATACTGCACCTATTGATCTTATCGATCTTGTCACCCCAAACCTGCCAAAGATCGCAGAGTTCGTTGTTCCTGATTTAATAGAAGTTCCATCATCATTGGGGACCCAAAAGTTAACAATGTTTCAACCATCACCCCTTATACCAATCTTAGAAAAAATTTCGCATCCCACAAATCAATCCAAAAGGAAACAGGCCATCATTCGATCACCTCCAAAAAAGCGTCGAAAAAGAGGTTCAGTAAAAGTTAACTTTCAAGCCCAAAAATCCTCTAAGGACCTCCTTACTAAGGAACTGTTACAAATAGTAGAAGGGACATCCATTTTACCTCGGGATACACTGACCTCTTGTGTCCCTCCTTCAATTAAAGACTTTGTGGACGCAATGGAACACCTTATGAAGGCGCTATTAATTCCAATAGTCGAGAGAGTGAAGAGAATAGGTAGCCAGGTGGACACCCTTATAGGATTTTTGACCCAAATCCAAGCAGGCAAAAGGGCCCCAGCTGATGCTTCTAGTTCTAAAAATGGAGAGAAAATCCATAATACAGTAAAAACCACCAAGGTCTTAGCAGATCCCCCAAGTTCTACAGATGGAGAGAAAACGCCCAATATAGAAAAAATGACTACGGCCCAAAAAACTAGGAAGGACCTGAGACCTTCAAATCAACAAACAACCCAACAAACAGATTCAATCAAGATGAGGGCAGCAAATCAAAACCCAGTGTCCCCACCAAAAGTGTCTCCTAATATCCAGGCGCAAACGGCACAAATAAACTCTCTTATAGCTTCTGCAAGAATGGGCAACACACAAACCAAACTAGACATGACTAAGACTGTCCCCTCATCTGAAAAACGGCCACGTGAAAGGAATGTTGATCTACCCCCGCTGCATCACAGAACGTTATTGTACTAACGGGGGTTCTACCATTATCAGCTACAGGAGGTTATGAAAACCACAATAGCCTTAAAAACAAGGTGATTTTTTGGCTTAGAGAAAATAGACCTTTACCTTCCCACATAAACGGTGATATAATAATGGTAAGAAGAACAAATTGGGTCGGAATTCGCCCTAAAGATATAGAGGGCGACGTAATAATTGTTACTTTCAAGGACCCTAGAGTCACCACACATATTACGGACTGGTTCTCAGGTCTTAACAGGGGCCCAATAACACCCAAACCACTGGCTTACTTTTACCCTGAAGCCCTAATGCCCCCAAAGCCATACCAATCCAAATCTTATTTTGACAAGTTCTCATTTGAACAGTCCAGAAGACCAACCCAAGATAAATATCCCTCAAGGTACGTAGTAAGGGATTATATATTTCCTCCTTATAATGACTATCAACGATTTCCGATTTCACGAAATAACCCTGTGGGATATCCTCAAGCTCCTCGATTCATAACCCCATCTTGGAACTTTGCTGGTCACAATTATTATGAGCCACTCTACGGACTTGATGACGTAGAATGACTCTCTCAAAGAAAAGAAGATAACTGGGGTAGCGAGAAATCTGTGAGTACAACCGTTAATAATTCTCCCATTCAGGGCTATTCGGAGAATGGGACTATTAAAAACCCTTTAGAGAACGGGGCGGGAAAAAGAGAAAAAACTAATAAATGGGGCATAACAAAAACAACGCCCCGCTTGGGTCCAAAATCCATTGTTAATACACCCTCTACCCATATGGAAAATAGGAATAAAACATCCAAATTGCAAATCCTTTCATGGAATCTGGCTGGACTTTCTTCGAAAGTTACACAATCAGAGTGGATAGATGTGATTAATCTTTATTCTATCCTGTGTTTCCAGGAAACTTGGGTGATCTCCCCTATTCACCTACTGGGTTTCCAGACGTTTCACTCACCAGCGTCTGTGAGTAATCAGGGTAGACACAAAGGGGGTCTCTGTACGTATATTAGCGTTGCTGTTGGCCACAGGATTAGAAAAACGCTACTCAGGGACTCATTTCAAATAATTGTTATGGACATTGCCCCATCCCTCCTATTGCTAATTGTCAACTTTTATAATAATATGACTTTAGAACAGTTGGAGAAAGCCGTGGACGACCTACAACAAGCCCTGTTAACAATCAAAGAAACCTTTGGGGGAGAGTGTGCAATAGCTTTTATGGGCGATTTTAATTGTCACATCTGCCCAAACGCCCTAAAAGATGTCTGTGACATTTTTGAGACATATGAATTTGAGTCCGATGATGCTACTTATAGTCACTTCCAACACTCAAAATCAGGGGACCTGCTAAATAATCTTTTGACCTCTCTCAATTTATACTTTGTAAATGAGCTACTTCACACCCCAAGATTTTTCAAACCAACCTTTCATGGTAGAGGAACAAACTCTATTATAGATTTCATACTTTTTTCAAAAAATCATGCCCCATTAATACTTTGCTGGGACACTCTTGACCATCTATATAGTGATCATTATCCTTTGTCCCTAACTGTCGAGTTACCTTCTCCAACTACCAGACAAAATAGTCCTAAGGTTAATTATGAACAACCTATCAAAATGGGGGCTACTAATGGATACTCCATCAAATGGGACAAAATTAACCCAATTAACCTTTTGAAAATCTAGTGAATAAGAGGAGGGAGGAGGTATATATCTGTCTGTCTATCACTGAAAAGCCCCATGTCATCTGTGAAGCCTTCATCAAAATACAGGCCACTTTAAAAGAACTATTGACGCGACAGTTTAAGACAGGACCCATTGCCCCAAAAGGGTGGTTTGACAAAAACTGTTCCAGGGCTTTAAAGTCATTAAAGAATTTGTTGCATGTCACACCAAAACCACTCATAGAAGTACGCCAGGCTAGAATCCGATACCGTCTAGCCATTAAAAATAGAAAAAAGGCACTGAAGGCGGAAGCATGGCAGAACTTGGTGATAACGTCTGAAAACCGGGACATCTCAGCTTTTTGGAAATTCATCAATATCCCTCTCCCATGGGTAAAAATGCCCGAGAGGAGTTTGGACATGGCAATTAATGGCGAGACGTGGGCGGCCTACTTTCAAAAGCTATATAGCAATCCCACATCCTCAAAAAACTCTACATCAGAGCTAATTTCTCCATCAACCATAAGACCACTCTGGGAGAGTCATTGCAATATTGTTTTCTCGCATGAGGAGGTTGAGCTGGCTATCAGTGAGAGTCCTTCTGGGAAGGCACCAGGCCCGGATGCCATCCCAGCAGATGTCTATAAGGCAGAAATAGAATTTTGGGCCCCCCTACTGACTTCTGTCTTAAACTCTGTAAATGCTTTTGATCTTTTTCCATCATGGGCAGAGGCAATAGTAATACCTATTTACAAAAAAGGAGATAGGCACTCGCCATCGTGCTATAGGCCCATATCCCTGCTCGATACCCTAATGAAGATCGTTGGGCGCATCATCTTGAAACGCTTAACCAAATGGACGGAAATTGAGAACATACTCTCAAACTTACAATATGGTTTCCGGTCAGGCAGAGGAACGATAGAACAAACCCTCAATTTACATCTGATCATGTCCAAATATGTCGACATCAAGAAGCGAAGCCTGTACATAACAAACATAGATTTAACCTCAGCATTTGATTGCGTCCTTCATGATCAATTATGGGATACTCTAAAACAACTGGGGATAGATCCATCAATCCTCCTTTTCATCAAGGCCTTGTACAGAGATGCTGGAGCCAGAGTCAGATTTGGCCTAAAGGGAGAGTGCTCGCCACGATTTAACATCAATAGAGGGGTTAGGCAGGGGTGCATTTTAGCTCCCCTGCTTTTCTCGCTCTATATAAATGCCATTGGCGATCATCTGAAAAACATCGAATGTGACTTCCCAAAAGTAGGAGGTCAATCTATCCCAATCCTGCTATACGCTGATGATGCGGCAATTCTCTCTCAGACAAGAGTGGGGCTACAAAAAGCGGTTACGGCATTTACTGCCTTTATGAATGATAGGGGCCTGAAAGTGAACATAGGAAAAACCTATACAATGCTATGTAACAAAAAGTATAAAAAAATCCCATGCCCCGTATTCATCGATGATCGAAGACTGGAGATAGTGGAGGCTTTTACATACTTGGGTATTTGTCTGCATAGAAAAGTATCATGGCAATCGGCAGTTGAGAAGAGGAAACTTGCGTTTGTTAGAGCCATTGGCGGGGTTCGAGACTTTGCGGGAAAAATAGGGGGGAGGCCGGTAAAACAGCTTATTACTATATACAAAGCAAAATGCGCCTCAACAGCAACCTATGGGGCCGGTCTTTGGGGTATTGATAAAAACATTTCATCGGTACAAAAAGTGGAAAATTACTTTGTAAGGTACCTTTTGGCCACAACAAAAACAACTTCTGTGTATATGATGCACATTGAGTTAGACCTGCCGTACATATCAGATATAATCAAAGTCGAGCCCCTTCTTCTGTGGCACAAAATCTGGACCACCCCCGAGACTGCTTTGAACAGAGAAGTGATATTAGACATTTTAAAGCAGGAGGGGGCCAATCACCTGAACCAATCTAAATGGTTGGCTTATGTCAAAAACTTCTTTGAGGAAATTGGGCGTCCAGAGATGTTCACAGACCCCTTGTCACTGGAAAATATCTCAAGGAAAATCCTAAGAAAGACCCTAATGGACTACCTGGAAACAAACAGATGGAATAAGCAAAAACAATATAAAAATATCCAGGCATACCAAAGGGTGACATCGTATAAGGGGCTACAATTATATCTTTCTACGGATTTCTCTTGTTACTCTAGAATGTTGCTCACCAGATTCAGACTGGGTTCCTTCTTTCGTCTTGTAACATTCCCTATATGTAATAACTGGTCTCGGATTCTTTGTCCTTGCCCATGTGATGATACTTCATCACAATCTAATATCCATACCATTCTATTTTGTAGATATTACGTGACTCAGAGGAAAGCTCTATTGAAACCCCTACTTAAGAGATGGCTGTGAGGTCCTGTAAAAACGCCTTTGATCGACTACAAGAACTTGAAGATAGGGATGTGATATCTATAATGGAACAGTTTTTAAAACTATTGCTTAAGTTCAGGAAATCTTTAGAATGATCTGTGTGATATTGATGTCGTTTTTTAACGCTTTTTTATCTGTGCATTTTACCTTTTAGCTGACTAACTGATGATTTTAAATCGAAATTTTATGTTTTCAATCACTGATATTTTCTTAATTTTATTGTTATGTACGCTTACATGATATTTCTTCTTGAATATCGAATAAAGCTTATTTTGAACCTTTTGAGCCAATCTCCCGGTTGTAGTACATCCCTTATTAAGTGTAGACCTTCCATTTTGAAATGGTGATATTCTACCCAATTGTTGAGTCTCTTTAAATTTATAACCGGTCTCATACCTTTCTCTTTTTTTCTGGACCAGTAAAATATTGCTCAGACACCCTTCTACGATCCCTTTTGATTCTGTGATGGCACCTTTCTCTTTCAGGTCCTGAACCTCTTTTTTCACTAATTCTGATAGCTCCTCGTCGAACCTTATCGTTTCTGGAATATGATCTTGTACAGATTCCCCCACAAAATCTATGTGGTATCCCATAACAGTTTCCAATACCCATGGGTCCCTTGTACCCACGGGTCCCTTGTTATTTTTAACCAATTGCCTGAAAACTGAGCCAGTCTCCCGCCTATCTTTATAGGGGTAGCAGAAAGGTCTAGACTTACCTGAACCTCATGAACGACGATCACCTTGTGATTCTCTTCCTTTAACCCCTTCGCTGCTAATGACAAGGTCAGCTCGTCATGGAGTTGCCATTCATTTCATTGGAAATTACACATAAATCATTGAAGTGCCGTAGCAGCCAAGTGGTTAAAACCTTGTCTTTGAGGATAGAATCCTCTGAATGTATATTTAGATTTGTAGACGTTGGGTCTAAATCCTCTATAAAATGAGGTCCTTGAACTTCCTTGGCCTCGGCCGGAGAATCAACCACTTGTTCTCCCGACCCCACCAAAACACGTCTGTCGAAAACTTTCTTAATCTCTCCTTGAGATTTTTATAAGGAACTGAAAGCTCCTACATATTTTGACATCTCTTTAAAAAATTAATAGGCAAAAAGTAGGCTATTTGCCTCTTGACCTCCTTCATTATTCGATAACTCCACCAGCTTAGGATATATTTTCAGAAGGATACTTTTCCTTCTTTCCGCTGAAATGGCAGTATTAGTGTTACCTAGAAGGCAAACAGCACTTTGTATCCATTGTCTTAATTCTTCTATATTGAGACTTGATTTTCCAACAAATGCGTCTTCTTTCATGTCAAAAATTCTTATTTAAAGTCCGGAAAGGTCTAAGAGCCTGTCATGGCACATGCGTATCCCCTTATCCAGGCCCTTCCTGGGGTCTCGTCCTCCGTTTCCAATAAAGGCTATTATTTTTGCATCCAGATCGGGGGTTTGTGTCACCTTATTTGCCAATAGGGGTCTAGGACACTTATCCAGGCCCTTCCTGGGGTCTCGTCCTCCGTTTCCAATAAAGGCTATTATTTTTGCATCCAGATCGGGGGTTTGTGTCACCTTATTTGCCAATAGGG
This sequence comes from Lissotriton vulgaris, assembly GCF_964263255.1. Classification (NCBI taxonomy): domain Eukaryota; kingdom Metazoa; phylum Chordata; class Amphibia; order Caudata; family Salamandridae; genus Lissotriton; species Lissotriton vulgaris. The sequence continues at coordinate 481,732,221 of NC_141693.1, read as the reverse complement.
GTCTAGGACATTCTGACCTGAGGCGTAATCTCACATCCTTGAGAATTTGTCTCCTAATCCAGAACTGCATATAATCTGCTACATGTGCAGCTGGCAACCATTCAGGTGACAAAGTGTTTTAACAGAGAGGGGTCAAACATAAGGCCCCCAAGTGGATCAGTTAGTTCCCCATATTGTTCATCCTTCCTCTAAGACTATTTCATCAGTCTTTTTTGATGGTATTATCTCAGAGTCCTCTGAGTCAAAGTGAGATAAACAGCTTAATTCAACTTCAGCGCTCCCCGAGGAGTTGACACAATTACACAACCTGATGTTTGCAAGCTTTTATAAGTTCTGATTCTTTAAATGGACCCTTGCCATGCTCTCTTTGCGTGTCCTCGACACCACCAATTATCATATGCACTGAAATCTAATTAGAATCAGAAAATTTCCCCTTATTAATATTCTGCGCAGATGGTTCTATATTTTTGCATTTTCCATTAGCCTTACCTCCTCTCATATTGGGGGGCGGGGGGGAGGTGGTCCTTTGGTAGCCGACCAAAATCTTTCCTTATCTGATAGTCTCTTTCAAAAAATAATCGTTTAAAGTTTATCTATTTTTTTCTCAAGTTCTTGAGAAAATTTCTCTAACATCCCTTTTAATCTATCTTCTAGGGATTCCTCCAATGTGCTAGGGATTCCTTCTTTTGTCATATCCAATGAATTCATGACAAATCAACCTTAAGATAAAGCAAATCGAATAACCTCTTTTTTTTTACTGTCAATATAATTATATATGATAAAGTAGTTAACATCAGAGTTGGAGCAGTTACCGCGTTGACCTCAGGCGAGGCAACTGATAGAAAAGCTGAGGAAATAACTGTGTAACTGACAGAAAGACTGTTCAGTTTATCGTTGAAATACTGTGCAAATGCCTAATTTCTACGTAAAACAACCCAAAGGGTAAAGATGGCTGCCGAGACAAAGTGTTGACGTAGGTTGACGACCACGAGTGTCCTACTTCTATTTCCTACAATTCATCACACCACCGCAACCATTCTTTATAGTGGCTGTGGTGAGCTAAATAAAGAAGGAAAAATGTCTTGAGGAACAATGACCATAGACAATGCCTGTAGAAACGAGTGAGGAATATTTCCATAGCAACTAGGAGGAAGAATGCCCATTACAACAATGTCCATAGCTACAATGAGGAATGCGCCTATTTCAAGCTGGCTATAGCTACCATGAAGACATATATTCATAGCAACCAAGAGGAACAATGTCCATAGCAAACAGTGAGAACAATGTTGACAGCAACCAGGAGGCTAAGTCCATAGCAACCAGGGAAAAATGTCCATAGCAGCCAAACTGAAAAATTTCAATAGCAAACAGGTAGACCTATTTCATTAGTAACTGAAGGTGTAATGTCCATATCAGCCAGGAGGAATAATTTCCATAACAGCTAGGAGAAAAGATTGCCAGAGCATCCAGTGAGGACTATGTCCATACTAGCAATTGAGAAATCGGTCCATGGCAAGCAGAGGAACAAAGTCTGTGACAACCAAAAAATAATTATGTCCATAGCACACACGAGGAAAAATGTCCTCAGTAACCAGGAGGAACAAGGTCCATCACAAACCAGGAAAACTATCCTTAAAGAAACAAGCAGATAAAGTGCCCATAGCAACTAGTGAGAACTATGTCCTCAGCAGTCAGGAAACGAGCTTTGACAAAGCCAATAGATCTCACCTTCAGGACCTACTGGCTTTGTCAAAGTTTTATCTGTGCTGCACTGCATCCCAAATGCTACGTACGCATAGGAAGAATTACGAGGCGGCATCTTGCTGGATCCCTTGAAACCAATGACTGACCTCTTTGAAATCCTTTATGCTGCCAGTAATTCATAGAAGAGTGACCCTCAATGAAAGGAATCGATAAACCGTTGCCTGGGATTGAATATGCATCTCTGCACGGTCTGATGCAGAATTAAATCTCTAAGCCAAGACTTCGGCTGGTTGACATCTACCCACTTCCGGGCACAGAACAAATCGTCTGGTTATACTTTCAATATATTACAAGCATTTCCAATTTTGAAGGCTCGTTATAAATTTAATTGCCCTGAGGAAGCTCCCTGTGAGGGAGAGAAACGCGTTGGCTGATGTTCGTTGACAAATGTGGAACTTTTTGAAAAAAGAAAATTTGAATAAATAAGATATTTTTTGCATACAAACACCATTCTCTCTGGACTCCTTCTTATTACGTGCACCCCCAACCAAACTTTTAAATATTACGGATGAGTGAAGGGCAGAGGCACACCGGCGAGATAGAGAAGCAGAGAAAGAAGAAGAGAACCAGGGCGACAGCTGGAAAATTCCTACACACTTATAGTGTGCTTAAACAAAAAAAAGAAATGAGTGGGCTTTAAGCTCCCTGTGACACCGTCTTAGCACCATCAACTCTTATGATTTCCCCCCCCTGCGCTGAAAATCTGTAAATCCCATTCTTCATGACGAGCTCAGCTCGGCATGAGTGTACGAGAGGTGTACCTCATGACGAGCTGAGCTCGTCATGAGCGTCAAAGGGGTTAAAGCCAAAGGACTTTATTAGTGAGCAGAGGGGGTGACATAGAGGTACTCTTCAGTAGCTATAACTGGAGCAGAAGATTCTCCTACATCAGAAGATGTATCAAGTCCATCTGCATCTTGCAAATTCTGGTAAACATCATCAGGAGCCAAATCCACATGTGGTCAGAACTGGTTCAAGCTGAGCATAGACCATGGTACATTGGCCTTAGTATCTGAAAGAATGATCAGATGCGCAATCAGCATTGGTGATGTCGGTCCTGGTGTCTAACTAAGCTAGAGGCTTTGTTCAAACATAATATTTTGTTGAGTTTTACCATCAATGTGCCGAAATCACACCTGACTCCTTCGCAGAAGATCCATTTCAGCGGAGATATCCTAGATACAGTGTTTCTTTCGAGCTATACTTTTTCCCCCACATGACTAAGACATTGGGCCTATGATCCCGATGTACTAGCCTGCAGCCTGGGTCTCCATGAGAGAGACTCTGAGGCTGCTGGGTCTCCTGGCCACCTGCATCCTGCTGGTGGGCCCTGCCAGGTGGAACATGTGGGCAATGCATTGGAATTTGAAGTCTCAGTGGGCTCAACACCAAGGAAGTCTGTCAGATTCCATTCAAGTGTTGGAAGATACTGCAAAAGATCTGCAGTGGTGACTACTCATCTGCAATTGGAACAGTGGCAGAACTCTCTCGGTACACATCGAGAACTGATCATTGTGACAGATGCATGGTTAATGGGTTGTGGAGGTCATCTGGGAGAGATGTAGTTCAGTGGCTTCTGGTCTCTGGCAGAAGCTCAACTTCACATAAATTTGTTGGAGCTTTGAGCGATCCATTTGTCTTTAGAAGCTTTTTTTTAAAGATCAAGGTGGAACAAATACAGGAACTCAGACAACACAACTACCATGTAGTATTGCAACAAAGAGGGCAGAGTGCTGTTGTGAGTTCTATGCTTAAAAGTTGTTCCACTCTGGAATTGGATGAATGATCAGGGATTATCTCGAGCGTGATCTTTAAACGTAACGAAGGACTAACTTAGCCAGCATTGTCTAGTGGATCGCAAATGGTGTGTGCACTCAGATGTGGCACAGGACATGTTCCAGCAACGAGGCGGAGCCTGGCTCAATCTATCCACCATCGCAGAGAACCCACAGAGTCCAGAGGTTTATGCAATGGCGTACCCGGGGCAGTCCTCCCTACGAGACAAGAAAAAAGCCCCCAGAAGGGTTATGTGCTCACTTTGCTAGAGCAAAGGCTTCTATTACGGCACTAGCACACAGTTTACCAGTCTTTGATATTTGTCAGGCTGCTACATGGGCATTCTTGCACACATTCACCAAGCACTATTGCCTCGACAACCAAGTCCAGTGGGACGGGCATTTCATCTGATCTGTCCTGGAAGATTTCCTGGTTTGTTACCCCACAGACACACCACCTGACTGGGTTGGTGTCTATTCAAAAGGTGAGGAATCTGCGGTTAGACATCTCTATCAGAAGAAAAAGTTTCAGGATCCAGTCTGATGCCTGGACATATTCATAAACAGGGCCCATGATGTCTAGACCAATTATTTCCTGTGGCATTGCAGGACCCTTAAGGGAATACAGAGGAGACTTGAAAGTAAATAGGGTTTTATTCTGTTTCATTGCATAACGCACATTTTCTGACCTTCAGCTCATCTGCACTGTCCATTCCTGGCCACCAATATAGATGCTTTATTATTTTAGTTTTGGTTATACCTAAATGTCCTTATTGACATATATCTAATATTTTATCTCTTAATTCCTCTGTTGGAATTATTCTTCCATTCTGCAACACTTTTCCCTCCTCAACAGACAACTCATGTTTCAACCCCCAGTAAATGTGTAAACTTCATTCCAGTTCAGCTTTAAGGGCCACTATTCCAGCAACCACTTCAGTACATTCTGCAAAGCACCATCCTTTTCTAACACCTCATTTCATTCATCAACCTGAACACCCTGAATTCTATCAGCAACTTCCGCCACACAACACCATTCAGACTCGTCATCTGGTGTCCACCTCAATGGAAGTGGCATGTGGCTTAAAAAATCTGCAATTATGATTTTAACACCTGGCACATACTTTACATTGCAATTATAATCCAACAATTTGCTTGACATGAGAGTTAGGCAAGGGTTCGCCTTTAGCAACCCTTTTGGGGTTAACACTTTTGTCAATGGTTTATGCTCTCTATATAATATTATGTGTGATCCCCAAATTTAAACCCTATAATGGTCTAACCCCACACACAAGCCAAAGCGTCTCAGGATCTGCTCCCCTCTACTTTTTTCCTATAACTAGAATGTCACCTTGAAAAGAAATCACATCTTTTATACCTTTAAATAATGTAAACATGAGCCTCTGAAATATGGCAGTCACTGATGCCAGGTCAAATAGTACCCTTACAAATTGAAGGCATCTGAATGGAGTGAAAAAAACTGTGAATTGTGACTATCAGGATGTGAAGTTACCTGATGATATGCAGAGGCTAAGTCTATAGTGGTAAACCACTCAACACCTTTTGGTAAGGGCAGCATCTCATTTATCCTTCGAAGGGGAAACTGAGCAACTAAAATGTTTTTATTGAGGTCTCTTAGGTCAACACTTAACCTGAGTTTTCCTTTAGCTTGTCACACTAATACCAAAGGTGCAACCCAATCAGAAGATTCTATGGGCTCTATAATTACTGCACTCTGTGACCTCTCCAATTCTTTAAATACTTCTTCTCCAATTCCTATCAGAATATTCCTTGTTTTGTGAATACATGGTATTCCGTTGTCCTTCAAGATGATTTTGTGCTGAAACCTTTTAAATTCTACAATTTTAACAGAAAACACCTCCGGATACGACCTTAAAATCTGCGCTTCTTCTATAGATTCATCCCAAATCAATAATACTGGTTCCAAGTTGTTGGGATCCAAAACTATACCTAGATTTCCTTGGTCCCACATCTCAATACAGAGGGACCCGATTTTGACACATACAGCTTGCATTCGGGTTCTCTGTTCTTAAAAACAAAAAGCAATTTCCTTAAGCCCAATAAATCAATAGCTTCCCCGGTATAACTTTTAGGAGAAATGTCAGGAGGCTCTAGTTTTTCCCATTGTTCTGGTTTAGATTTCTTTGTTCATTTACTGTAGTATACAGTGAACCAGAAACTTTAGTAATTGTTATGTTTACACCCCTAAATGCCAACTCACATTTGTTTTTTTCCTGTTATGTACATTCAGCAGTTCTAAGGAGGTTTTTGTGCTTAAAACACACTTTAATGTCCTCATTCTCTGTATCTTGTGACTCAGATTTTGAGTAGTCATCTAAAACGTTTATTGCTCTACCATTTTTTCCTTCTCCTACAGACCTGTATGGAAATGCCCAACTATACCACACCCGGAGCATTTCTGACTCCACACAGGACATTTATTATCATTGGCTAGATTTCTAGTAAAACCACTTCTGTAACATTTCACATCAGCATTGTAATTACTCCGTTTTTCCTAAAATTGCATTTCTGGGTATTACTAAGTTTCATGGTTACCTCACTAGTGGCCCCATTGGTTTTCCCCCAGATCTGATGTTATTGACTATGTCTGTAGATTTCTACTTATTGTCTATTGTAGTGTCTTTCCTTTTATCAGCCAACACTGCCTTCGCACATCTTGTAAGTACTAATCGTTTCACAATACAATTACTTCTTGAAGAGAGGTTTTTCCTTTGCCCCAAAGACAGTTTCTCGTATGAACAAATTAGCTGCATGCATTACAATGTTGATCTCTAATTAGTTTGTTAGGCAGTCCACCAAAACGGCATGTCAGTGCTAAGTTTTTTTAAGTTAGAGACATGCTATTTAATGAATTCCTCTTTAGATGGCTTTCTATGGTAAAATTTGTACTGTCTATACCCACACATCGTAGGCACATAATACGTATCCAAGTCCTCCAACGTATTGATAAACAGATTGCCTTGACCTGGCTGGTTTTTGTTTTCCTAGATTATTATAAGTTTTCAAACCAAGTGGCCCTAAACAATGTAAAATTGTGTTTTTCTTTTTTTCTGGAGGGAAATCCTCATCATCGTCAAAGGTACAAATGTAATGTGAAAAATATTTGTGCCATTCTTGCTACTTAAATGAACATTCTCCAGAAAATGGTGTGAAGGGTTGAGGAGTGCATTACTTGAAGCCATTAACACAATCATATGCTTATTTAAACTCCATAAACACTGAGCAGCAGCAGAAGTGGGACTAAAACAAAACCTTGATGAGTACACGGCATATATCAACACTGTGAGCGTTGGATTGCCAAATAATGTAATTGTAGAAATTAAACTGAGTCCTTTTGACTCTGTCCATTTGACTGGAATTGAAGTTCAGTCTGTTGATGCTTACAGGATTCCAGGTGACGGAATTCACACTATACATCAGTGTGACCATGTAGGCGTGACCTTGCTTGTCAACTAGCGTGATGAATGTGCTCAGAAAAGTAATTAACCAATGTTTTCCCCATCCAAGATGGAAGAGTGATCGCATAGGCGTAACCATGCTTAGTGTATCGTGTAAGCTAAGGTGACACAATGACCAGGGAATGCACTCAGGAGATCGATGATCTGCAACAGAAGAGGAGTTAAATCGAAAGGTGAGCGCAGTTTGAATGGCACTGCAACAGTGTGCAACCCAATGCTATTTACCAAGCCTCATTTATATGTCACATTTATTGTGAGCCAGAAACCCTAGTATTGAATTGCTGTGTCCAGTGGATCCACCACAAAATTGATAGGATCGTTTGTAGTTGCAAGATTGTACCAAATACCGTGGCGCCATAAGTCCAATAGTCAATGCATAGATTATTTGTGTCAGGCCCACTCGCGGCTTCAGTTGCAGTGATTGATAACACTGCAAAACGCATTTTATATAAGTTTATTGTCCATACAAAAATCCTGGATGTGAGAAGGTGGCCCGGTATATGCTGTCTACTAAATAAAGTGGGCACCCTGTACCAGTCCCCACGACCGTTATGATGTATGAGGTCAAAGAGAACCTTATTGAAAGCTATCCTAGTGGTAGCCATGGAGAGAAGCCTTCAGGCTTAATCTTGAAGAAATGTAAAGCAGCTAGTTTTACCAGAATATCACCTCCTAAATGACTAAGTGAAAGGAGAACCACAGAGTAGTTATATAAAAATATTTATTTATTAATATAACACTCACTACTAGTCTCTATGTGAGACTAGGGCACAAAGTACACAATACTGAATCAATAGAACATTTGTAAATAGCACAATACACAGCGGACTCCAGGGGGAGACCGAATCATATACTAAAATAATGGTATAACAACAACTTGACTAGAAGCAGTGCCTAGAGGAGGTTGAATCGCTGTACTATATCAATAATATATTGACATGTAATTTTGTATGTTTTCTATTTAGATGATTGAAAAAAATCTTTTTTAATGTCCTAAAAGTAAAGAGACATTCAACTGTTTTGGTCTTGATAAAGGTGGTGGGTAGCAAGCAATACACCGAAACGCGTCAACGCTTCTGGTGATATTGGCCCAATAGTGTCTAAAGATCCTAATGAACTAATAGCTTAGGATATTTTTGCATTGAATCACCAAATAATGTCTCTTTTGTGATGGTTTTAATGTTTTTATAAAGTATTGGGGGATTGTTTATGTGATTTATGTTTATGATTGTTTTAATATTTTTGATACCAAATCACAAAAATAAAATTGCATATTTTCTTAAAATTAAGAGCTTCAATTTTTGTGCTTGTATCCACAGCTGGAAGGGGGTCGCAACTTTTGGCATTGAGATGATTGTATGGTAAGAATGGTGACTATGAGTGAGATGTAATCCAAGGGAATTTTTTATATTACACTGGTAGTGTTGGTACCCTGTCCCTTGGATAGCTGGGCCACTCCCTTTGTTATTTTCAGGTTCCGAGCTACAAAGAATTGCTGCTGCCAGGAAGGCGAAGAGTGTCCGGTGGAATCCAAGCCTTGATTCAAGGTGAGACGAACCTGAAAGCAGATGGGACAGAGTCTTGGTCACTTCAGGTGACGAAGGGTTCGGTAGTCGAATGCCCACCGATGTCAGGTGCTTCAGGTGCAAAGAAGAGTTGCTTGACTCTGCAGCCACCGGGACCAGGAGACCTCGAGGACAACCAGTATCTGGAGGTGAGCTGTCCCATGAAGGATGTCAAGTGCTGAGGGGTCGATGTCCGGCTGGAGCACCAACAAACCTTGGCAACTGCAACCCACGCGGTCAGAGGAAACAGGTTACGGAGTGGACCAACAAGGTCGAGGGGTCTCTCCAAGCAATGGAGAGTCAGGGCATGTCTGGAGCAACCAGGTAAGCTGAAGAACGAACAAGGTGATCCTCGCCAGGGCCCACAGGCCAACGGACCAGGGATCGCGAGGAGACCTTAAGCAAGTTTGCAAAGTACCAGCCCACAGGAAACTGGGAGAGTGGAGGCCAGAAATCTTCAGTGCAAATACTGCTTGTGGTCAGGACTACACAGAGTCCTATGCACAAGCTCAGGAATCATCGACAAGCATATGCAACTGCAAATGTATGGTGTGCATAGGGATTTGGGTTGCACGGTCCCTATGAGGGATACTGGTCTCAGAATTGTTGAGAAGGCAGATGGACCTCAGGGACCTTCGGGAACCTACCTCCTGTGTTGCTGAAATTTTTAGAGTCCTCAGGAGCACCGGAGAAGTAAACCGGTCAGATGCGTTTAGGTGCCTGCTTTTGCAGGGGAGTAACTCCTTTACTTCAAGGGAGATTCTTCAGTCGTCCAGCGTCATGCAGGCAGTCGAGTACTTGGTTTCTTCTTAGCAGAATCTTGTCCCGGTAAAATATAAGGTCCTGTAGTCAGGAGACCCAATTTATACACATGGGACGGATTCAGTGGACCTTCCTAGGGGAGGTTCCTGTGGCATAATTATTTATACAAAATATACAGTACAACAGCTAAATAGCACTATTGGTTTTTAACAGAAAGGGGTGGTCAATGCCTTTAGAACGGAAAACAGGAAGATGCCTGGTGACAGAAGGCCTTATGGTTAAAATGAGGCTCAGTTGTTAAAGGGATCTCTGACAACTTGATTATATCAAGTCATTATCTTGGAGCTAGACCTGTATAACTGAGTATGAATGAGGGGTGTTTTAGAAATGTTTCTTTATTGACCCTGTTTAGGAATCTCTAATAATGCATGGATGTAAATAATGTCTTATTTCTTTGAATTGTAGAGTATAAACATGATGATGAAATATGGCAGAAAATGTTTTCTGTAAATGTATGTTTTCCTCTTAATTGTAAATTGCACTTATATATTTTTGTCTTAAATAATTGCAATGCATTGGGTATACCATACAAGTTTTAAATCGCCATACACCATGCTTAATAAAAGCAATGACCATTACCACAACAGAAATCACGCTACCCCGTGTTTACAAACAAAGAAAAAAAAAACGCCCCCTTTTTAGTGCGCGCGCACCGCACGCATCACGTTATAAACGTGATGACGTCCAACACCCGGAACTAATCTGTTACTACACAGACGACCGGAGAAACGCGACCGTGCGAACCGAGTCTTGCGAGCAGGTAGGCACCTAACCCTTTATTTGTATAGAGATCCCTTTAACAACTGAGCCTCATTTTAACCATAAGGCCTTCTGTCACCAGGCATCTTCCTGTTTTCCTTTCTAAAGGCATTGACCACCAGCCCTAAATTTAAGACTACCCCGCTATCCATCTACAGTGGTAAGTCACAGAATACGACCAGTTATTGACATATAAATGCCTATTCTGTAGTACGTGTTAGAATAACGCATGATTGTCTTATCTTGCTTCCCGACAGTGCCCGGCTGGGTATACTGTAAGTTAATTCAATTATTCCGTCACGCATGGGTTGCGTAACTTAAAGACACCACGAGGTAAAATGTGTTCACCTTAGTCCACATATAACTATCAACCACTGCGACTATACACATACTTACACACTTTTCACTTTCCCTTTAGATGTCCCTCACTGTTTAGTCCTGACGAGACCCTCATCCAACAGGTCGAAACGCCGTCGATGATATAGGGAATGAACCTCTCAAGCACAGTGTTCTATGATTGTAGATAGTCACTGATTATAATTGATTTACTATTGCGTTTGGTCATTTTCCCTTTGTAAATATCCATAGCTAAAAATTGTACAGATCACTTATTGTTTTATGTTCTGTGTTTTTTGCTCACAATATCACTGGGGACACATCGCACTTTTTTTGTATATATGTCGCTGTTATAATTATAAGACTACTTGTTCTAGTTGAAATACAAGAGTAATTTCTCAAAATTGGTATAAGTGTGCTTTTTTCCTTGCCAAACCCTTTCTGTTAAAAACCAATAGTGCTATTTAGCTGTTGTACTGTATATTTTGTATAAATAATTATGCCACAGGAACCATTGTTCTTTGGATAAACATATTGCCCTGGTTCCGCCGTGAGTAGGGTCCCCCTTGTTCCCCTTTTTCACTTCCTAGGGGAGGGGCAGGACAGAGGGGTGGCTATACTCATGTCCTTTGTCCAGTTTTGTGCCAGAGCAGGAGCCAATGGCTCCCAGAACTGGTTTGAGCTGGACTATGCACAGGGTCACCAAATGTGCCCCCAGTGCAGAATTTCTGACACTCTCAGAGTGCACTCAACCAGCCCCAGTACACTAAACCCTGTCTGGGAGGTGGTCACACATCCCTGTGACAGGATGCCCATTGTTATGCCTTCCTCTGCTCGAGCTTGCCTCAGCAGCAGGAGAGCAGAATCATTTCTGTGGCTGGCAGCATCCATTTTGTGCTGCCCAGGTCGTGAAAGCTGGTACCGGGTAGACCGGTGACACACAGTAGTGGTTCTAGAAGGGTGGAATCATATCTCCCACACCAGTTACTGGTGTGGAGGTATGATTCCTAGGTGTTTGACACCAAACACGACATGCTTCTAAGCAGCCTTTTTAAAGTTAGCATTTACCGTGAGGGTATAATTCACTTAACCTCTTCGGTGCTCATGACGGAGCGGTTCCGTCATGAGCGCCGGTTGGGCTGTACTTATGACGGACCGTTCCGTCACGGCCACGCCCGTTTCTTAGAACCTTCAGCACAGCGCGAAAATTCGCGCCGCGCTGAAGAGGTTAAACATATATATCTGGCTGCATCACAGACAACCCTGGAGAATGGTCTCCAAAGACTGCAGAGGTGCTCTGATCATGCTGGGGCACCCTCTCACGTAAAACCCAGCACCCTGCCTTTAGGATTGTTTAGGCCTGCCATAGAGGTGACTGATAGGTATTTAAGTGTAGTGATTTAGATAGATATAGTGAACCTATATCTCAGTAAGTGGTGCAAGCACCATCTTACCCAGTCTGCAGTAGCAAACCCGATGTTTCTATTTGGATGGCCTCTCAGGGGTGGCATAATACATGCTGCAGCCCATGGAAGGCCCCTGGGGTACCTATGTCCTGGGTACATGAGGTACAATATGTCAGGGACTGATAAGGGTACCCCAGTATCCAATCCGGAGTGTACCTATAGTACATACATTGCAATTTAAGGGAGAAAGCAGATAGATGGGTCCTGGATAGCAGGATCCTTGTCAGACTAGGCCAAAAACAGTGATACATCAGCAAAAAGTGGGGGTGACCATAAGAAGCATATCCTACTTTCCTACACCGGACACCACAGTAAGAACAGTGCAAGGGAGATGCTTCTCCAGCTGTCCCCAAGCTCGCCACTCCCTGCATTCTGTCTTACATAACAATATTCCCAGGGCGCTATGAAGTAGCATTCAGGACAATACACTCGCAGATCATTGTGGCAATACTCATTATGTATCTTAACAGTATACAACTTATATGCAACAGAAGAAGCAAATGTCCATAGAAACTAGGAGAAACAATGTCTATAGAAACCAGGGCAGACATTAAGAAACAAGCAAATGCCTTATGGATTTTCTTTGCAATACTTATCAGAGTTAATTACAACTGGTAAAAGATTGGGTGAGGCGGCGAAGATCAAAACTACTTTGTGGTCACCCACACGAGTGGGGTATCCTTTTTATCGGGAGAACTGGGGGAACGCTGGTTGGTAGGAAATTTTTGTCAGCCCTGTGATGCCACAACTTTTCCACACAGAAATTTGAGAAAAATTAGATTTATTTCAGCTACATTTGTGGTTTGCAGGCAATTCTGGGTAGGAAAATGTTGGGGGTTAATGAACGCCTTACCTCCCTGGACTCCCCTGGTTGTCTAGTTTACAAAAATGTGTGGGTTCGGTAGGTTTCCCTAGATGGCCGCCGAACCCGGGGCTAAAAATCCAGATGACCCCCCTTGCGAAACCAAGTCGTTTGTGATAGGAAATTTTGATATCTGAAAGAGACACGTTAGTGCTAGATTCCTTAAATTAGAATATCCCCAGGCGTCAGACTGGATCCGGAAAGTTTTGCGTAGCAGTACCCTTGCGCGTCGGTAGGCGTCGTCTGCGGCTCCGCGTCCGTCGTCGGCGTCGTGGGCGCCGTGATGACGTCGTCGGAGTACTTAGACGCCGCCTCCGCGTGCTGACGTCAGTTCTTCTTTTTTCCGCGCCAGCCAGCGCAGATCTGGAAAGAGCAGTACTCTAGTCACTTTTTGACTAAGTTTTTTGGAGATCTTTTGATCCTTTTCGAAGTCTTTACGACTCCGACGGTGCCGTTAGGTATGCCCGGATTCAAGAATTGCGAGAAGTGCGACCGTACCATGTCGGTTACGGATCCCCACCGCCAGTGCTTGATATGTTTGGGCGTCGACCATGACGAGGAGGCCTGCCCCGACTGTCGGGCCCTTTCGAGGAAGGCCAGGCGGGAGCGGTCCCGCAGGCGACTCGAAATCCGCCAGTCGGCCCCGCGCCGTGTGAGGTCCCGGTCCCGGTCCCACGGGAGGTCGAGGGACAGGTCGCGGGGACGGAGCCGTCAAAGCTCCGGGAGTCGGCGCCACTCCTCCGGGTCCAAGTCGTCAGGTAAGAAGCATAAGAAGTCGAAGAGACATCATCGCTCTTCCGACTCCCCCCGACGCTCGCGCGATGCGGCCGGGGGTTCGGGTGACACCGCCCACGCGGCTCCTCAGGAGTCGCGGGCGCCGCGTCCGGCCCCATAACCCCCGGTCCCTGGGCTGAACGCGACGCCGGAGGAGATCGAGCGTTTCCTCATGGCCATGAGGTCCCTATCTTCTCCGACGGGTTCCACGGCGCCTTCGGGCCCAGTGAACCCGTCTGGGGGCCCTAGTGGATCGAGGGCTACGACCTCGACGCCGTCGGGTGCATCGGCCTCGACGCCGCCGGCGCCTTCGGGCCCGGCGCCGCAGGGCCCCACGATCCCGACGCCGCCGGTGTCCACGGGCACGGCGCCGCAGGATGCAGCTGCCCCGGCGTCGTCGGTGCCTTCCGGCCCGGCGCCGCAGGATGCCGCTGGACCCTCGTCAGGCGATGGACCGTCCACGGTGGACCTTACGACCCCCCCGGGGTCGGTCCGTATGGTGTCCCCTCTGGCGTCGTCCTCGGGCGGCGCCGGCCCCGATGCCTCCTCTCACTGGGTTCCGACGTCGGGACGACGTCTACCGACGCCGCTCTCGACGCCGTGCGGGGAATTTCAATTCCATGAACCCACCTCATTTGCTTATGACCCTGAATCCCAGGAGATGGGGGAAGAAGAGGATTGGGAGGGGTCTGAGGACCCTCTGACAAGGGAATGTCAGTCTAACATGGACTGGACAGGAGACCTTGGGGAGGCCAGTGGCCTGGACACCTCTCCAGACACTGGATTTGTCTCTCCTCCTACCGTGGCTTCGGAGGAGGGCGCTACTTATAGTGTGGTGCTGATGAGGGCTGCTCAGGCCCTGGGCCTTGAGCTCCCCGTCGCGGCCGTGAAGACTAACCTCCTCACTGAGGTCCTTAAGCCGCAGTCATGCTCCATGGAGCCTCTGCTGCCGTTTAATGAGGCCTTGACAGACGTTCTTATGGGCACTTGGTCCAGGCCCGCTACAGGTTCGCCTGTAGATAGGAACGTGGCCAGACGCCACCGCCCAGCCCCGGGCGACCCATGTTTCCTGTCCACCCACCCCACCCCCGAGAGTCTGGTTATCCAGGCCTCTAACTCCCAGACCGCCTTCCCGACGGCTCCTCCTGATCGGGAATCCAAGAGGTACGAGGCCTATGGCAAGAAGGTGTTCTCGTCCCTTAGCTTGGGACTGCGGTCTTCCAACACCGCCTGCCTCTTGGGCCGTTACACCCACTCTCTGTGGGAAACGGTGGCGGAAGTGCTGCCAGAGTGTCCGTTGGAGGTACGGGCCAAACTCGGCCAAGCCCTGCTGGAGGGCCGGGACGCAGCGAAGTATAACATCAGGTGCGGATTGGATACTACTGACTCGCTAGGCAGAGCGATGGCTACGACGGTGGCGATACGACGCCACGCCTGGCTGAGATCCGCCAACTTCTCGGCAGACGTCCAAAATACACTCATGGACATGCCGTTCGATGGCCGTCGCCTCTTTGGCGACAAGGCAGATCACACGCTTGAGCGCTTTAAGGACTCCAGGGCTACGGCCAAGTCCTTGGGCCTCTCTGCCCCGCGCCAGCAAATGAGTGCCTTTCGCCCCTTTCGTGGCCAAGGAAGGGGTGCCCCCACACGTGCCGCCAGCCACTCGCCGCAAACTGTCGTCCAGCGCGGCGGCGGCCGTGGAAACCGCCGTGGAGGCGGTCGGGGAAACAGGCGGAACCAGTCCTCACCTGCTCCCGCGGCATCCGCCTCTAAACCCTCCTAGTCCGTGCTTTTCGGCCCATGTGACGCCAGTGGGAGGCAGGGTTCGCCATCACCACTCTCACTGGCGCGCAGTCACTTCGGACAGATGGGTGCTGCAAATCGTCCGACGGGGCTACTCCCTCCCCTTCGAGACGACCCCTCAAGCCATGCCACCGCAACACCACCGCGTATCGGGGGATCACTTGCGGCTCCTGCAGGAGGAAGTTTCGGCCCTCTTGGCCACGGGGGCCATCGAGCGCGTTCCTGGGCCAGAAGTAGGACGTGGTTGCTACTCCCACTACTTTCTGATACCCAAGAAGGGCAAAGGGGGCCTACGCCCTATCTTGGACCTGAGGAACGTCAACGGCTTCCTCCGGAAGGAGAAGTTCAAAATGCTGACACTGGCTCAGGTCTTGGCTGCCCTAGACCCAGGAGACTGGATGGTAGCGTTGGACTTGCAGGATGCGTATTTCCACATCCCCGTCCTGCCGGCCCACCGGCGTTACCTGCGGTTCACGGTAGGCCTCGAGCACTTTCAGTTTACCGTGCTCCCCTTCGGCCTTACCAGCATCCCACGGGTGTTCACGAAGGTGATGGCGGTGGTCGCAGCTCACCTGCGCAGGTTAGGGGTTTCAGTCTTCCCCTACCTAGACGACTGGTTGTTGAAGGCGGGCTCGCCCCAGGCAGTCGTCAACCACCTCCAGACTACGGCGGATCTCCTGCACAGGCTGGGATTTTCCATCAATGTGCCGAAGTCACACCTGTGCCCCTCTCAGAAGCTCCTTTTCATCGGGGCGGTTCTCGACTCGGCGCAGTTTCGGGTTTACCCGCCCGAACGGCGAGTCCGGGATATACAGGCCCTGATTCCGATCTTCAGGCCGTTATGGCGGGTTTCGGTCAGGTTGACGCTGCGGCTTCTGGGGCTGATGGCCTCCTGCATCCTTCTGGTGCATCACGCTCGGTGGCGGATGCGGGCTCTGCAGTGGGACCTGAAGTTTCAGTGGGCCCAGCACCGGGGCAACCTTTCCGACCATGTCCTGATCTCGGAGGGCACTGCGAGACAGCTGCAGTGGTGGCTCACGGTCCGCGATTGGGTCAACGGCAGATCCCTCTCCCTTCCCCAACCGGAGCACGTAGTTGTGACGGACGCGTCCCTCCAGGGCTGGGGAGGCCACTTGGGAGAGGCGGAGATCAGAGGACTCTGGTCTCCGGCGGAGTCCCGGCTCCATATCAATCTGTTGGAGCTGCGGGCGATTCGTCTGGCACTGAAAGCATTCCTCCCGTCTGTCCGAGGGAGTGCAGTGCAGGTGTTCACGGACAACACCACCGCCATGTGGTACTGCAACAAACAGGGCGGGGTGGGGTCGTGGACCCTATGCCAGGAGGCTCTGCGCCTCTGGCAATGGCTGGAACATCAGGGCGTGACTCTGGTGGTTCAACACCTGGCAGGTTCTCTGAACGCCAGGGCGGACAAACTCAGCCGTCGGTGCTCGATGGATCACGAATGGCGTCTGAACTCGGACGTGGCGCAAGGCCTCTTTCTGCGATGGGGAGAGCCTTGGTTAGATCTATTCGCCACCGAAGAGAACGCGCAATGTCATCGGTTCTGCGCGTTGGAATTTCCAAGGCGGCACTCGCTCGGAGACGCTTTTCGTCGCGAGTGGAGCTGCGGTCTGTTGTACGCCTTTCCGCCTATACCTCTTCTGCCCAGAGTGCTGAAGAAGATCAAGCGCGACCGGGCACAAGTCATCCTTGTGGCTCTGGACTGGGCACGAAGGTACTGGTATCCCGAGCTACTCAGTATGTCAGTCGATCCCCCGGTTCGTCTGCCTCTTCAGGAGGACCTTCTGTCGCAGCAGCAGGGGACGGTCCTCCACCCGAACCTGTCCAGTCTCCACCTCCATGCATGGAGATTGAGCGGCGACAGTTGAGGCCATTTGACTTGCCTCCTGAAGTTTGCAACATCATTCTGGCAGCCAGGCGTCCCTCCACAAAGACGGTATACGCCTGCAGTTGGAACAGATTTGTGGCATGGTGCACAGCAAAGGCTGTGGATCCTCTCAATGCCCCTCTCTCTGAGATTCTTCTCTTCCTTCTTTCTCTTGCCCAGCAGGGCTCTGCTCTGGGCACTATCAAGGGCTATCTTTCCGCTCTTTCAGCCTTTTTGAGGCTGCCTGACCAACCCTCTTTGTTCAAGTCCCCTATCGTAAATCGATTCCTGAAGGGCATCACTCATACTTTTCCTCCTGTTCCATTCGTGATGCCTCAGTGGGACTTGACCCTAGTTCTGACATTTCTGATGTGCGCTCCCTTTGAGCCTCTTCACAACTGTCCACTTCGCCTTCTTTCTTTAAAGACTGCCTTCCTGGTAGCCATCACCTCTGCCAGGAGAGTGAGTGAGCTCCATGCTCTCTCTTGTAAGCCTCCTTTCCTTTCAGTCCATCCGGACAAGGTTGTTTTGAGGACTAGGCCCTCCTTCTTGCCTAAGGTGGTCACGGCCTTCCACATTGGGCAGTCCATCACATTGCCCACCTTCTTTCCGCCTCCGCACCCCTCGAGAGAGGAGGAGAGGCTCCACCGTCTGGACCCAAAACGTGCGCTCTCGTTCTATCTGGATCGCACACGCCAGTTCCGGGTGGATGATCAATTCTTTGTTGGGTACGCGGGCGCTAAGAAAGGGAAAGCGGTGCACAAGAGGACCATCTCTCGATGGATTATCATGTGCATCCAGGCGTGTTACTCCTTGGCTAAGAAGGAACCACCTGTTGGGCTGCGGGCTCATTCCACTCGAGCCACGGCCACTACAACTGCCTTGGGCCGAGGTGTGCCCTTGCAGGACATTTGCCAGGCAGCTACGTGGGCCTCGTTGCACACGTTTGCGAGGCACTACTGCCTGGACAGTCAAGTCCGGAGGGATGGCTACTTCGGCCGTTCCGTTCTCCAGGACTTTCTGGTGTGAATATTGGTTCGCCGACCCACCACCACGGGGATGGTATTGCTGGGGTATCTATTCTAAGGTAAGGAATCTATCACTAACGTGTCTCTTTCAGATGCACAAGTTACTACTTGTGTAACGATATATCTGTAAGAGACATTAGTTAGTGATAGATTCCTTACCGACCCACCCATCCTCCCCGTTCTGCGAACCGATATCTAGGGTTAAGGTCATCCCCTTTCAGGGCCCTAGTTTCTTGGCACCAGTGTCGGTTTTTGTCATGGCTCTGCGCTTCTGGCGCGGAAAAGCTGTGGCTAAGAACTGACGTCAGCACGCGGAGGCGGCGTCTAAGTACTCCGACGACGTCATCACGGCGCCCACGACGCCGACGACGGACGCGGAGCCGCAGACGACGCCTACCGACGCGCAAGGGTACTGCTACGCAAAACTTTCCGGATCCAGTCTGACGCCTGGGGATATTCTAAGGTAAGGAATCTATCACTAACTAATGTCTCTTACAGATATATTGTTACACAAGTAGTAACTTATGCGTCTCCACAATACGTTTTGGGCCCTTGCCTGTCTCAGGCACTTAGTTCACCCACACGAGTGAGGTACTATGCTTAGCGGCAGACCTGAGGGGAATGCTGGATGGTAGGAAAATTGTGGTTTTCTGATACCTGAAGATTATGACACAGCAATGCAAGGAAAATGTGTGACTATAGTCACATTTTGAGGTTTGTATGGCATTGTAACTAGAAAAAGTTGTTGGAATCCGTGAGAGGCACACCACCCAGTACTCTCCAATTTTTTGGGTTTACAAAAATATCTAAAGTTGGTAAATTTTCCTAATAAACAAACTACAGTTTAGCACAGAAAGACAGATAATACAATTATGACTGCCTATCCATCTGTTCCTCAAGTACACACACATACTTGGATTTGGCATGAGGGTGAGTGAAAGGTTCAAAATGTATATTTTAATAACAAGAGATTTCACAAAAAAGAAATGCACTGTTAAAAATGATAAGGTTAAAAATCTGAGCGTGAGCTGTAATGCCACGTCAAGGGACCAACCTCTTGATAGGCCATTCACACACCTTTCATACTTGGCACACACGTACACCCCACCAGCTACGGCCCCAGTACATTATAAAAGTCACATCGACAGACAATGTAGAGGCAATGTACACCCTGGCAGAGAAAGACAGAAAATACCAATATTACTTCAAAACAAACTATTCCTTACGTACACACACATACTGTTTGGATTTGGAACGAGGGTGAGTGAAGGTTCAGAGTGTAAAATGTTATTAACAAGAGATTTCACAAAAAGGAAATGCAGTGTTAATTATTAAAAGGTTAAAAACCTGAACCAATGACTCGCAGCTCGTGAGCTGTAAAGCCAGGGCAAGGCACTAACTTCTTTACAGGTCATTTACACACCTTTCATACGTGACACACAAGACCATTCACACCGCTAGCTGTATGCCCAGCACATTGCAACATTCACATCAACAGACAGCACCTTTCAAGGGCCCATCACTTTCATACGCCCACATGACTGACACAGCAATCATACTGGCTGGTGGTTAACATAGTGTGTACAGTGGCGTTTGCCTTGCAGAGTGTGTAATGACCAGCAGCAAGTCACTACTCTCACACCGCCAGCGAAATGCCAGCCCACGCACACCCCCAGTGAAGAGCCAGTTCACGCACACTGCCAGCCAAATGCCAGTCGACCCACACAGCCAGCCAAAAGCCAGTCTACCCACACCACCAGCCAAACCCCAGTCCACCCACACCACCAGCCAAGCTCCAGCCCACGCACACTGCCAGCCATTCGCCAGCCGGCGCACACCACTAGGCACGCGCCAGCCACACACACCGCCAGCCAAGTGCCAGTCCACTCACACCACCAGCCAAGTGCCAGTCCATCCACGCCCCCAGCCAAGCACCAGTCCACGGACACTGTCATCAAATTTTCTTTTTAACAAGAAAGAAAACACAGATACATAACTATAACTAAAAACACAACAGCGGTAACTAAAGACATCATTCTAATGCCAACCGTGAATCTGAGCAACAAATATAAAACCATGCAGACCAGGCAGTACACTATTAGACTCACAGTTGCTCCCAACAACGTTTTTGAGTGTGATACAATATGAAACATGTGGGCACACTCAACCCAAGATTAGAAGGACAATCAGAACAGTTAATATGACTCTCCTTCTGCATACCTCTTCACAAACAGACTCTACATCTCTTACAGGGATTGGTTTTTGTTGGGAGTGGGGGGAATTAAATTTGGAAAGGGGCGATCCTTTAACCTAGCCACATCCTCCACCACTCCAACTCACTTGGCTGTTCCACTACAACAAGGCTGCCTATCACAGACTCCAGAAACTGAACAAGTCATCTTTGACACTGAAGAACACTCCTTGAACACAACAAAATCATTAAAAGTGGCTAAATTGAAAAGCTGGATGGCCAACTTCTTATACCAGGTGTAAGCCTTACAAACAGTAGTGTAAGGTTCCTACCTCTGATCTACAGTATCGACACCACCCACGTGCTTATTGTAGTCTACATTGCACACAGTTTTGCGCTCTTCAGCAACCTGACCCCAAACAGTCAAAGGTGAAGTACTGTCATCATGGATGGTAGTCAGTATGCACACATCCCTCCTTTCCACAAATTTCACAGCTAGCAGTTTATCACTTCTCAAGGCACAGTACTGTCCCCTATGAAGCTTTTTGCAAACAAGCTCTTTTGGGTAACTTTTATGATTAGATTGGATTGTGCCATAAGCAAGTGTCCACTTTGAACAATTTTTTAAACAATTGCACAGCAGTGTAGAAGTTATCTAGGTACAAATGGTGACCGTTGTTAAAAAGTCCTCTAGCAAGTTCCCATACAATTTATTTGAACCTCCTAAAGTGGACGGACAACCAGGGGGTCAATAGTGGAATCCCTACCAGTATACACCCGGAAATTATAGACATATCCTGTCCTACTCTCAGACAACATATACATCTTAATGCCATAACATGCCCTCTTGCCAGGAATGTACTGCCTAAAAACCAAATGGACATTCAACAGGACCAAAGTCTCATCACCAGCTATTTCTTTCCCGAGAGTATAGGTCTCTGAAAACCGATCTACAAGTGATCAAGTATAGCCCTAATCTTAAAAAGATGGTCACAGTCAGGGTGATCTCATGGCAACGACAAAGCATTATCAACAAAATGCAGCATACGAAGCAAAAGTAAATATTGATCACGACTCATAATTGCAGGAAATCTGGCTGTTGCCATCAATAGACTGGTAGGCCAATAAGAAGCCAGGGATGGCTTCTTTAACAAGCCCATCAAAAAAGGTAAACCTAAAAACTTCTTCATCTCATCCAGATTTGTTGTAGTCCACTGGGTAGCTCTAGAGCCGGGATTTAGCCTGGCACTGTTGTCCCACAAATACTGTTCAGCATACAAATTAGTCTGCTTAACAATCTCAGCCAAACATTCATCATCCATAAACAACTGAAAAAACTGTATAGGCAAAAATAATTCCCAATTACCTCTACATCCTGCATCACGACTAAAGGCAGGCAACACCAACTGCACCATGTTTAGATCAATACAGAGTCCAGCACTTCCAATGGAAAGCCTTGCAGCCCCAGGCTGCAATCCAGATGCCTCTTGCTCAGCCATCAACACATCAGTGTCCTCCTCTAAAACAGGCACTCCATCTGCACTGAGAGTACTTCATCATCAGATGATTCCTTGTGGGCGGAAAACTTACTGCCAGAATCTTGCACTTCCCCTTCTCCCTCAGGCGCACTGTTAGTCTCATAATCATCATCAGAGGAAGAGTCAAAAAGCATACCAACCACCTGCTGAGCAGTAATTCTACAGCTAGCTATAATCCTTACTAATAAAGGTAACTTTTCAAACAAGTCAACAACAACAAACACTTTGGAAAATAATGAATAAACAAAATGTGGCTTTATCACAAAGACCTATATACTCCAAAACAATACCACTGACTTGCCAGAAGCAGCTAGACTCACCACCACCTACTCTGCACAGACACAGCAAGGGCCAACAATATTCCACTAAAGAAGAAAAAGAAAAGAAAATTACACATAAGACAAAGCAAACCACATCACAAAGAATTTCACACTCAAAGCATAAACTAAATATGCTGCTCTTATGACACCACTTACGAAAAATTAAATAATGCATGACAATAATACTCATTTGGAGTAAACACAACAACAAAAAAATATCTTACCAAATAAATGCAACTGCGCAAACTGCCGATCAACCACTGCCAAAACCGCAAACAAGAATCAAAAGGGTTTGCACAAGAATAAAAAGGAGAAATAAAAAATTACAATTGCATATGCAAATAATGTACCAGTCCACACCAAATCCACTTGCCAAGCTGAGTGGTAGGTGGGTCTAAAAGCAAAAGGCAATCTACCCCTGGGGTGCAGAAACAGCCAAAATTGTCACGACCCGTAAAAGGGGAGTGACCCTTGCCCAAGGGGGCGCTCCCCAACAACAAATAAAAAAAGAACTGGTGTCCAGTTTCTTCTGCCACCCTTGGGGACTGATGGGCCTAAAATCATATGGCATATCTGCCCCCAAAGGGGGCAGAAACGGCCACAATAATCCCCCCCATAACGGGAAGCAACCCTTGTCCAAGGGGCTGCTCTCCAACAACAAAAAACAATTCCTGCGGTCAAATGGCTTCTGGGGCAGATGGGCCTAAACCCCTAAGGCCGATCTGAGCCCAAGGGGGGCAGAAACAGCCAAAATGTTCACTCCCATAAAGGGGAGCAACCCTTGCCCAAGAGGCTGCTCCCCAACATTAAAAAAAACAGAAATCCCTGGAGGCCTAGTGGGGCACACAAAGTAACAAAAACATCAGCTGATCTGCCCCCTGGGGGGGCAGAATTGACCACACAAATTGCTCCCCAAAGGGGAACAACTCTTGCCCAAGGGGCACTCCCCGCAACATAATCTTAAAAAATATATATATATCCCTGGTGTCTAGTGCGCATTCGTGCTGCACGATTGTGCCCCTTGCACGATGGTGCAGCAGGAATGCTGACAAGAGACATTGGAGGAAAAGAAAATCCTTTCCTTTTCTCCAATGCCTCTTTTTTAAATCCCTCCCCACCCTCCCCATGGAGAAACTCACCTGCTCCTCCATGGACGCGCTGGAAGCAAATGGCTTCCAGCTCATCACCTAATGAAGTCGGCGCACGGTGCATGCTGACATCATTAGATGACGTGGAAGGGGGTATGGGGGTAACATAAAGGGCGTCCCATGGGGTGAGCACCAGCGCTTCCCCTGTGGGTGGGTGCAAAGACAGGCAGGAGCTGTCTGAAGCACACTCCCACCGTGATGTCAAACGGCTCCCAGCCATCCGACTCACGAAAGGGGTTAACACGTACCTTTAGAGTTAATACAATAGTAGCATGATTATTCAGTTAGAGTTTCTAAGCACATGAACCTTCATTTAGTAGGCGCAGCACTATTTCTCTTGTCTGTGGACACGCTCACAAACTTTTTCATAAATAATCACACTCTTATCAGTTACGTTTCTAAACACACATATAAATTGCATTAGATTGCAGATATATCTTTATATATATATGCCATACCCCCACTTCTATTCTTGACATTAGTCACACAGAATATATATGAGTGCAGGCTACATTTGGCTATAATGCACTCCTAACATGTTTTTCGAGGTAGAGTAAATTTTACACTTCTCCAATAACAGTCAATGAGAAGCATATGAAAATGTGAAGTAGTGTTCGAACGTTGGAGAATGTGCATGTTTACATTCAATGGTTAGATCCCGGTTAAGTGTTAGGAGTAAATATGCACGGATGGTCTGTGTGGCTTAAATGGCTGTTTCCACACAGTATTACTGCACATACTGCAAGTTAAATTCCCACAGAATGGGGGAATAACTGTGTGGACCAGGATTGACCAGGCAGTATTCCACAATGTGTTCCTTTTTTTGTGGGGTTTAACACAGACATTTGTCACCTGTTCTTAGCAGGTGGTAAAAGTGCAGGTGGCAGTTGTAAGGCAAAGGTTGGAGGGAGAGGGAGGGGTTGGGGAGCGACGAGGAGAAAATTGCCCGGCAAAGGGAGTATTACATGCTCTCCCTGTGCCTGTCTGAGGGTCAGGCCCAGCCAGGGAATCGGTCCAGGCTTCAATGCAGCCTCTTGCCAAGATGATTTTACTGGATGGATTTTATGGGCAGTAAAATCTGGTCCATTGTTACTGCACCTAGTAAATCAGAGTGCAGGACAACAATCATCTGATGGATGAGCATAGTGGAACTTCAGGGGAATTCCGCTACACTGGGGTCTTATTTATTTGTATTTCATGTACATTTCAAGGGAACAGATGCCTCAGCACATCATATGTCCTGTAGTAAAAGTGCTAATTGGATAAATACCTTGCTGCAGAGATTATGTTGAACTTGCAGGCCCCAGCCTCAAAGTCATCCAGAAGACCTGTGTTGACAATGGAAAAATTCTACTGTGGTAACGGATAAATTGAGGGTGTGGAGGGGACCGAGCCAGGACGGAAGAAGTAATAAGGAGCAGAGTCAGTGGCAGCCGATGGTCTCCTGGTATGCATGCTTTATTATTATTATTATTTTTTTGTTTGAAGGAATGGAAAAAGTCAATAGTAAAGCTGCTCTTGCGTACATTAATAGTCACACATAGAACCAATTTTACGGAAAAGTGGGGGTCAGAGTTCCAGCTGTAGACAAGTACGTTTATCTAGTAGGTGTCGGGCATATCAAGTGGAATTACGCAATTCTGAGGCTGTTTCATTTTCCAATGTATTATATATTTTTAGCATATAGCACATATACCTGTTATGTTATGTTATATCAATTTATAACACGCACAGATACTCAACAGAGTGTCCCGGCGCAAACACCGCGCTCGGACAATTGCATATATTTATTGCGTCACCATATTAGTTCGCAAATATCATTCTCTATGAAATGCATTCAATGTGTAGGCTAATTTTCTTAATGCAACTTTTCTGACTGTTTAGCGTTGGAACACCTACGTATCAATGTGTGTTAAAATGTACAAAAAAAAGTGAGATAACACTGTCACAGAGGTGTGGTACCAGAATTTTGTTAACAAATATAGACTGTCATGAATATAGTGTTCCTAATATTGTTTACAGCGTCTGGCTCGCTCCACATGCAGGATTCCTTCCTTTGACGGGGGCATGACGCACCTGTACCTCTACTATATATCCAAACATTTGCTGGTGGTTCATGATTGGTTCAACGGGGGATGGTCTGACCTGGCCTACCGGCTGGAGTTGTGTGAACTGGGATTTTCTAAAGTGCAAGTCATGCTGTATGGGGCCCTGTCCCGATCCGGCTGCCAGACGTGACACGCTCGGTATTCCTGGCTTGGCAGGCTTCGCTACGCCATACCGGCTGGACCACCAAAATGACCTAATGCATCCCTCTCTGGCATGGGGCTTGGCTCCGGGAGGTTTGCAGTCTACCCGGGTTTAGAACCTGGGACCTCATAGGGATAACACAGCTTGGGGGCGTCTGGGCGGGGCCATATGCTTTCCTTCCAGGATCTGCGCAGCCGTTATTCCCTACACCCTTCCCAGTTCTACAAATATTTACAGTTAAGACACGCCCTTCACACACACGTCAAGGACGGCACTCAGCTCCCAGAAAACAGCCACACTGAGGCCGAGATGTTATTGGGGGACTTGGGCAGGGCGGCATTTCCCATATATACCGAACCTTAATTAACAATACTTCCACCTCCTTGGACAGACTGAAAGACCAATGGACAGACTGGGTGGGGCCCATGGATGAAATGGACTGGCGCAATGCACTCATGGCTCCTAAAACAATTACCGCCTCCGCCAAACTTAGACTAATTAAATTATACTATTTGCCCACCGCTTACCTCACGCCAGTACGCCTTCACCGACCGGGTCTATGCCCTGACGCGTCATGCCAGAGGGGAGTGCGCCTGGCCATGCAGATTTTTCTACGTGGTCTAGTCTTGTCCCCAGCTGATGAATTTTTGGGGAGCCATTCAAGAAGAACTTACGGAGGTTTTGGGGTGGACAGTTCCTCACGACACTCTCTATTGGGGATAATGGATGGGCTAGACGGGGCCCGGAACGATAAAGCCTTCTTTAACACAGCCATGGTAGTTGCCAAGCACGACATAGCAGCAGCATGAAATTGTCCTGACTCACCAACTCTGGGAAAGTGGTGCAAGGGGGTGGACTGGTGCGCGACACAAGAGAAAGCTCTATACGCGGCATGCGGATGCCCAAAGAAATATCGGAGGGTGTGGAGTAATTTATTGGGCGCCATCAAAGAGTAAGAGTATCATTCGCTTTCTATCTGTGGTTGTACACCTCCCGGGGTGCAGGACCAGGGTCATATGGAGTTTGATGATGTACCTGATTATCTACTAGCCGTGATTTTGCTGATTTGTTTGTATGTGTTGAAATTCAATAAAATGTGGAAATAAAAAAAATATATATATATATTGTTTACAAAATATTGCCCCATTCAAGTTACAAATAGAACATCACTCCCAAAGGGACAAAACATTAGCAAATTAATTTAAGCACACAATATTTATGTCAGGCCATATTTCTGCATAAGATATCCTGACATACAAGCCTCACAGAGTAGTAAACAAAGCTGTATAATTTGCAGCATAATTTCCTTTCCTTGTCGCAATTTTTATTGTATTTTGTTGCACATCACAGCCTTTCAGTACCGTACCGCATAATCATAGTAGCCTTGGTCTCAGGGCATAGCATTGCTAAGATACAGGTTAGAGTCATTAGGTTAAAGACTTAGGGCCTCATTACGATGTCAGTCGGTAAGCCTCCGACCGCTCGTAGGAGGCTTACTGACTGGCACCGTAGGTTTACAATCCTTTTGCTGAATTTCAATTTCGGCGGTCAGAGGGTAAACCAGCTGGTCAATCCAACTGTGTTTCGACCGGCTCAAGGAGCCCATCGGCCAGTCAGATACCTATCATAATTCCATACGGACGCCGTTGGCATTATGAAGTCGGTTTCCATGTTGGGTTTTCCGACATGGAAAGGCTGTTGGAAAGTGATGTTGGCAGGGCCCTCAATCCTCTGTGGCCTACGACTGTGGGCCTAGGGGGCACCTATGATGCCCCCCTGAAAATCCCTGCACTGTGTGGCAGGCAACATGAGGTGCCTGGCACACGATGCAGGGATTTACACAAATTCCCATTTCTCTATGGGCATTTCTGCTGTGGGCAGTTTCCGCCCGCGGCACAAGTTTCCATAGATAAATGGGAGTTTGCTACCGCACCATGTGCTTTAGCATTGTGATCTGGTGTTGGGAACCAGCGACCTACAGTTGGTTGGTTGCCACACCGAGATAGTGTTGTTCAGAGGCAACTCCGACCGACATCGTAATAGGGCCCTGAATGTGCCTGCTGCAGAACACTGCTTGTAAATTGCGACTCACAGGTTTTTATAGTAGTAAGGATGCAAACACAATAAGGTGATGGACTGAGCGCTGAAACTTTTCAGACACTCACCCTCAGTCAATATTAGATCTGGGTTCAATCCATCATCATTCTTTTGCTCACTTCGCCACCCCAGTTCAGATCCAGCCATATGCAAATCAGTCTTGACCCTGTTCCTCGTGGGAACAGTTCAGCCTGAACTGCCATGCCAGGTCCTCCCTGGACTCGAAACGAGCATCCTGGGACCGGTTTCGGAGTAACAACCCTCATCAGCCAGGCTAGCTTGAATCCAGTGACAAAGTGAGCAAGGGACCCATGTCTGGGCTTTGGTGATGTTGTCCGGTTCATCTATGGCAGCATCGCACAAATTAAAAAGTGTAGAGGAAGATTCTAGTAAAGAAAAGATAAATTAGTATATGAACTTTTGCACTATTTTAGCTTTCTGTACTTCTCATTTTTGATGCACCTACCTTGATACACTTAACGTGTTAACAATTTGCCAGTCTTATTTGAATGATGTTTTCTAAAACAGGCAATAAACCATTCTTTTTTGTTTTTTTGCTTTAACCTCTCAGCTGATGAGGCTTATCTACCACCAGTGTTGATCTCTTTCTTTTGGCCACTTCGTGTTCAAGGCTTCATAACTTTTTCTCTCAAACGGTATCCATGCCAAACATGTGGCCCTGGTTTTCCAAACATGTTGGACATTCTAAAAGTACCCAGGGTTTGTGGATTTCCCAGACGGGAATAATGGGGAAAAATACTCCAACCAATCCTGGAGCTGCTCTCATGCTGTGAAAGCAGCTCCAGGATTGGTCGAAGCAGGCTCACCTAGTGATTATTTTGAGACTGGGGACCTGTGCCAGCAAACACCAGGCTGTTTCATAGCCTTTGCATGGCTGGGTCTATAGTGCACATGATGGGCTGTCCATCGCAATACCAGCCAATCTGACTTGAGCTCTGTCGAGAAGTGCTGCTATTCTGCATTTGCTGGATTCAGCCCCACCACCACTGTTGCGCTGTACACAGCGCGAGCCTGTGCAGTGCAGATAAATAAAAGGACATTGAAATGCCATTTTATTTATTTGTCTCTCTAGGAGGAGCCGCCCCTGATTTTGTTTAAAAATGGCATCAATAAAAGGTTTGATGTGCTGAAATCACCACCTGCCGAGCTTTCCGCAAAAAGCAGAGTTGTAAAAATACAACTTTTTATGACTATAGTTTTTGCATTTTTCTAACTGGTAATGTATTTATACAATTTTTTTGAGGCTTGTACATGCTTGAATATTGAATGTTTTGGTAGAATCGGATATGAAACTCATGTGTCCCCAGAAAACTATACTTTTCTGAAAACTAGATACAATTCAAAATGCAGCAAAGTGTAATTTGTTTAAATCGCTCATGTTTTTCCTAAAGAAACGAATACCTAAAATAAAAAATCTGGAAAATAAGTCAAATAAAATGGAAATAGGTGACAGCATTTTCACCTGTGTTTTTTTAAAACCTTTTGCTGATTTACAAAAGAGATACACAGTTGCCTCCATCTGACACTTCTTGTCTCAGGGATATCTAGTGTTTATTGGCTGTCCAAAAACACGCAATACCTTGAGCCAACAACTGAACCTCCTAGTTCCTGGAACCTTGGTTTGGTATCAGTAGAGCTCCTTCTAGAAGAAAAGGTGAAGTCCTTGAAGTGTTAGGCTCTTCGTGACTGTGAAAGGTCTCTTTTGCGCAAAGATCTTGCCGACCGGCAACGCGAAGCTCCAGTGCACCCGACTCTTCCCGCTACAGCTACCGCCAGCGGTGACCAATAACGCGAGATCTGCGCTTCGCTCTACAGCATTGGCATACTGCTGTGACCACCAATGCGAATCTCCAGCAGTGACTGTCCATGACGCCCAACAGGACCTTCACACTATAGCAATGGCCATCTGCAAAGTCCAGCATGCTCTCCCTGCTCCTCACAGCCTCCTCCATCGTGAATGGAACTCTTTGAGCTGAACTTTAGAAAGTAACTTTTCTAGTGAGACTAACCGGGGCCAGGTATCTGGTCTGCACTTAACTGCGGCCGGCCTGAACTTATGACTTTCACCCAGTCTCGCACTACCAGATAACCGTGAGTGGTGCTTTGGGCTTTAAGGCACCATACTTACCTGACCTCTCTGGTTCTATTGATTGGATTTTTATCATTTAGCTGTCAAATAATTTAGCAAATTGTACTCTATTTTTCTAAATTGGTGTGGGATTTTTCTTGTGTTTTGTTCTCACTTTAATGCTGTTTGTGTGCTGCATAAATATCAATCAATCAATCAAATCAATCAAAGACATTTATAGAGCGCACTACTTACCCGGAGGGTCTCAAGGCGCTTGGGGGGGGGGGGGGGGTGCTGCTACTGCTCGAACAGCCAGGTCTTGAGCTTCTTCCTGAATGAGAGGTGGTCTTGGGTCAGGCGCAGGTCGGTCGGGAGGGAGTTCCAGGTCTTGGCGGCCAGGTAGGAAAAGGACCTTCCTCCTGTTGTCGTTCTCCGGATGCGGGGGACGGCAGCGAGGGCATGACTGGCTGATCGGAGGTGGCGTTTGGGAGCGTAGAAGTTGATGCGGTTGTTGAGGTAGCTCGGGCCTTGATCGTGTAGGGCTTTGTGTGCGTGGGTGAGGAGACGGAAGGTGATTCTTTTGTTGACGGGGAGCCAGTGCAGGTCTCTCAGATGTCCGGAGATGTGGCTGTGTCGTGGGATGTCAAGGATGAGTCTGGCCGAGGCGTTCTGGATCCGCTGGAGTCTCTTCTGGAGCTTGGCAGTGGTTCCGGTGTAGAGGGCGTTGCCGTAGTCCAGTCGGCTGGTGACGAGGGCCTGGGTGACCGTCTTCCTGGTCTATGTGGGGATCCACCGGAAGATCTTACGTAGCATGCGCAGGATGTTGAAGCACGACGAGGAGACGGCGTTGACCTGTCTGGTCATGGAGATCACACATCACCTCTAAATTAAGCCTGATTGCTTTTGTGCCAAACTACAAGAAGGTTAAGCACAGGTTATGGTTGTGTCTTTTTGTGGTTCACTGTGACAAGTATTGTAGGGTGTTGCATGAGTAGGGATCCCCCCACCAACAACCCAAATTTTCATACATGATTAGTAAATGGTTGTCATATTGTAGCCATCTGCTTGCACTCTGTCCTGTACAGGGCCAGCTTAACCCGTTCTGTGCTGCCGTTGGCCGTTGGCCGTTGGCCGACGCCAGCACTACCTCCCTAGTGCTGCCAACGGCCGACGCGGCCCCGCCCACTCTTTAGAACGCCCGCACCTCAGCGGAAAAACCGCCGCAGTTAAGGCGTTAAGGGCAGTGTGACTGGTGCGGCTGCTCTGGGCGCTGACCTGAAAGAGGGCACTGACCTTAGGGGGAGCACTGTGTTTAGCAAAAAGTTATGATTAAGAAGCACCTGCTGCAGACTTTCTTATACATCCAGCGTTCAGACAGTGATAAAAATGTCAAGATAACGCTTGTGATTAATGTTCCCTCGAGAGAGAGAGAGACATAAAATGCATGTGAGAGAGGGACTAGGGAGAGCTTTGGGGTGATTTTGCCCGGTGCTAGAGAGGGAGTCGAGCAGGTTTGAGGAGGGTGTGGGAGGTGCCTAAAAAGATTGTTGCAGCAGGCGCCACCTGCTCTAAAGCCAGCCCTGCTCCTGTACTTTAGGAACATTATTCCTAATTTACAATTAGAATATGCCCCCTCTTTGCTGATTGAAGTAGGAGAAGTCACGTTGAACTGCCTGATATTTTACAGTCTGTCTTTAACACACAATAAAGAGTGTAAGAATATACTCAAAGGGCTCTTCGTTGCTCTTTCGTCATCTGAGCTTTTTCAAGGTTCCCTGGGTTTGACGTCAGCACCGCTGTTTGCAGCGGTGGTTGGTTGTATGCGTACGGGGGGTTCGTCAGATGACGCAGCTGTCTGGGGGAGTGCACACGCATTTCCTGTGCACTCCACCTCTGTGAGAATTGCTCACAGCTCTGTAGTAGGTCTTATTTCCGATCAATAGTGTCTGCCGAGGTTTGTGGTCAGGTTGCATTTTTTTTGTTGAGGTGTGACACAGAACAGTCACCCTTTTGTGACATCATCTCATCTGTCAAATGCTCTCACACTACCCACCCCTCAATGTCTTGTTTCACACTGGTTTTCTTTTCCGGATCGCAACACAGTAAGCGCCCTCTTTGTGTAAAACGCCAATTTCCCTTAAATGAATTGTTGTGAGGCTAGTGATAGTTTTTGTTTCTCTTTTGCAGGTGTTGCTCGTCTACTGCACTCCTTACGCTCCCTGGACGTGCGCATCTTGGAATAGGGGGCTGGGGCTTACTTCTAAAAAGGCTAAATTGGGCCTTTTGCGAGCATATAAATACATTTTTGTAAATACAATCCACAAATTCCGATTCAATAAAATAGCTATTTTCGTCCAAATACCACTTTGGTGTTTGTAAGGGGAGTGTTAAGTCCCTTCAGAACACCAAATCTGAATGGTATGTATTAATGTTGTGAGACTGAAATCACACCACAAAACATTAGCACTTTACCAATTACCTACATGTCTAAGTAAGCCATTCACAAGCCCCTTTGGAATAATGAAAAACATATTTTCCAATGGACCACTGACTACTCTTGAATAAGCCCTAGCAAAGCCAATAGTTCTCCCCTACGTGAGAGCTATTTGCTTTGCCAATGTCTTTTAGCCATGTTGTACAGCAGCAAGGCTAAAAGTTAGTGGTGTGGCGTAGAGCAGTGTAGAGAAGCTTAGAGTAGAGTGGGGTTGAATGGAGTGGTGGTGGGACAATCAAGGAACAAATGGAATCTTGGGCATTCGTCAGGATTGGTCTTACATTGCTTCAGTGTGCTCAGGAGCCTTATAAAAATAAATGTTGGGAAGGTGGGATCCATTTACATTTAATGAACTAATAAATGTTAAATGTTGTTGAGCAATGCAGCAAATCATGCTTTTTTGGTGGATGAGTGTCTGGTGTTTTACTCCTATCGCTCCTTGGTTAACCCAACCTGTGTGATGAATACACCAGGGACAAAAATACTGTCCAAAAAAGGCATTTGTCTCATTTAGTATAGTGACTGTGGAACTTAACAATGCTTATTGTCCCAATCCTCACAGGAGCTAGGTGTAAGCAATGCTATGTAGTTTGCTGTGTCATTCAAGCAACACCAGCATACTGCAGTGGGCCGCATCCTAATGGTACTTAGCTCCCACACCTCTCCTAAGTTACTCTAAGAGAAGGCTTCCTAAAATGTCAATCCACCTCTACATGGAAATCTGCTAATTAAGCTAAACTTTGTATTCTAAAGTTCATATGGTCCAGGTGAGGTGGCTGGGCCTTCTCACTGGGGCGGGTGGAACTGTGGAAGGCACTTTGATTATCCTCCATAGAGTTATTGAAAATAAAATCATGCACATTCCACACCCAGATTTAAAAAAAACACCCCTGTCAGCAAGCTCTTGTTAATATCTCTAAACATTACTGCCTATCTGTATATCTCCTAGTGCCAGGGGACAGCTTTGTGGTGTAAGGGTGCCTTACGTGTATTTCCTAGTGCCAGGGGACAGCTTTGTGGTGTAATTAATTAACAATACAATTGTGTTGCGCCCGAAATAATCTAACCTATCACTCTTCCTCTAAGGACACGCAGGGGCACAATCCTTTGACAATCTGGTGAAGACTGCCATGATACGTTCTTTAGAAAGCACTAGCGTGGGACTACAAAATACTGACTTTAAATGTTGCCATATTAGGTGGAGAAACAGTTGTATTATGGCTCACCCCAGAAGCTGGGGGCTAAGGCACAGGCATAGCCTGAGCTTTTAGCAGCCGGGGCAACCTTACTGTTTCATGGGAAATTGGGGCTGTAGCGCAATAAGAGTGATAGAGACTAAAAAGGGAGCGCTGCACATTTTTAGAGTGAGGAAAAGCAAAGGAAGCACCTGGGGTATGCCAGACCTACAAGTGTGGACCAGGGGGTGTTACCAAAGGCGTGTCTCCCAACCTAGGCTGTCAGCCCTGATCTGGAGAGGGGTATTGTGCCAAGTTCCCGCAGCCTCGCCTCCAGCATTGTTTCCAGTTCTTGGGTTAGGGGGCACATCTTAAGTGTTGTGTTCCATTCTTTGGAGTCAGATGGTTCACCTGGAGACGGTGTCCCGCCCGAGGGGCAGGGAAGGACATCACACAGGAGAACTACCAAGATAGTGAAAAAACTAGTGCTGGAAAAGAGATGCAGAACCAGGCGCAGAGCTGAGACCACACCATAACCTCACACCTCACAAAGACTAAAACCAAATAAGCATATGCCAGTGTACTTGGTAAAATGTGCTTTTAAAGGAAGAACTGGACATCAGTGCAATAGTTATTAGGATAATGTAGGAAAAGAAAAGGAATCAGCCCACTGTTCCTTCATTATTATTGTCATATACCTCGAACGACATACACCCCCTTCCCACATAGAACGTTCAATACATTTTGAAATATGGTAATACATTTACATTTTGATACAGAGCGAGAAAAAAAAAGAAGCAAACAGCATAATTATGGGGCTTTTCCCTCAAGATGCCCCCTCCGACCTCACTCAAAACGGTTGGCTCAACAATTCATTAACCCTTTAGCTGCGGCGGCTATTCTGCCGCAGCGCTAGGGGGGAGGGGGGGGGGGGGCGGCGCGGTGCTCCTGTACTCATGGCGGAACCGATCTGTCACGAGCCTCGGGTGGGCTGTGGTTGTGACAGAGCATTTCCGTCACGGCCCCGCCCGCTTAATAGAACGCGCCACGCAGGCGCGGTGAGCAGGCCGTGACAGAACCGCTCCTTCACCAGCATGCCCACCCGAGGCTCGTGACGGAGCGGTTCCGTCTTAAGCACAGAACGGGTTAAAGAAATTAGTGCTTACAGACTAAAAAAGATGTACTGTGTAAAAACCGAAGTAAAAGGGTCAGTCCTCATGAGAGGTTACAAATGAAGACAAGGCGGTACTAAGAAGGGACTAACAAGACTATTAACGAATCAGAAGCCAGCATTTACGATGGACAATGACACAAGCCAATGACAAATATGGGTGGAGAGCGGCATGGCATCTATTCCATACTCCACTACAGCATGCCGCAAAGCAGCACATGCGCTGCCCAGGCTCAACCTGAAAAAACAGGGGAAGGGTGATGTTTGTATTTGTAAGATGACTGGAAGGGGTGGGGGAATGGGGGAAGCAACACAAAGAGGTGGTGGGTGGGAGGAGAAAGATGCAAGATTGGAAAAACATGCAATTGGGGTTTCCAGATTTTAAAAATACAGGCATGTCAAGACTACTAAAAAAAACTCAGTCCTGACTCGAATGAAAAAAGATAAAACAAGCAAACAATAATAACAAAACAAGAAAAAGGTCGTGACTTGCCAATTTGTTTCTTAAACAAATTGAATTGTGTAAAAAAAAAGCAGATTCATGAAAAACTGAATTTGTAACAAACACAACACTCGAAGTGTTTGGAAAATAACTTATTTGTTACGGACACTATTAAATTCTTGAATATCAACATACACATTGATATTCACCAATAGGCCTCATTCAGTTTTCATTGTTCAGCTAGTGAGGAAGAACACAGTTCAAACAATACTGCTCAACACACAGTTAACCTGATATATAAAAGGCGCAGTGTGCTTGCTGTTCTGTTAATTGAAGATTGTTTTTTACTTTGAGCTTGATAAACATATTTGTCTTTGCCTTGAAAGCCAATCTGCTTTAGAAAAGAAGCAACAGGGTTAGGGACTTGTGGGAGGAGACAGAGTAACAGAAAACACGAGCACTCATGTGGAGTTCTCAAACCCAAAGAAAAAAGTAGCTCATAAAACCGGTGCAGTGGATGAACACAAGTACTTGCTCCATACTCTGGGAGAGGTTTACACACAAGAAGAGTCTTGACGCATGCATACCATGGACAAATGAGGACAAAGGATTTCAGAGAGACGATGGAGCGAACAAATGGTAAGCCTAATGGCAGGCTGAGCCTACAGATTGAAAACAACATGTCTCTTGAAGACATTGCACACGCAGTCTAGCCAAGACCTAAATATGTTAGTTACATTTTTATTTTTTAAATGCATCCTATTTTCCTTTAAGGAAAATTTGCTGCATTTGGAAAAAAAATATTGCTTTATTGAAAAGCAATTGCAGGCATAATGGTCTGTTGACCCCAGCAGACCACCATCCCTGTGATGGCTGTGATTCCTAATGGGTCGCAAATGTGACCTACCTCATTATTATTCATGAGGTAGGTTGATTTGTGATTCATTAAAAATCGGTATTTTGCAAACTGACCTATTACATACCACAAAATACTGCACTCGTAACATAAATACTGGTTGCAAACTGCGACCAGTATTTTGTGATCAGTGCTACATACATCTGGCCACAGATCAACTGGCCAGAAAATGCCAGCTGCAGATTGTGACCAGTAAATATGTTTATGATTCAACCTATTTTCAATGAGGTTGGTTCATAAAAAAACAGAAGTGGTTGAGGCCGCAAACAACCTGTTTATTAGGTAGGTCACAAATTGTGACTCCGTCTGATTGAACACAATCACAGGTATGGTGGCTTGCAAGGGTGAGCAGGCCACCATGTCTGTGATTGATATAAACATTTTATTAAATACAGCCTGTTTACATTTAAGGAAACAGGGCTGTGTTAAAAGCTAAAAAAAAATTGAGTTGGAGTGTTGACAGTGGTACCCTCGACTAAAGTCTTGGAAGGTTCCGCATATTGAGACAGGGTTAGTGTCCTTCTTCGAGGTATTGGTACATTTTCAGTGTAGTTGCGACCATATTTTGGTTGCTAAATTTTAATTAATAAAATACTGATTCATTGTTTTGAAGGGATGCCCACTACAGTCCCCTTCCAGATACCAAATCTGTATCCATTCGGAATCTCATTTTAAGAAATGTTTCTGACTTCTGGGGGAAGTGAATGATGGATGAGCTCAGAGGCATGCTAAGTAGTGCACTCCATAGTGGAGGATGCCATTGATTTGTTAGGGGCCACAGGTAAAGGGTCCCTCATGTCAAAGGCAGATATTGAGCCTGCTTTCCGACTCCTCTCAGTACATATGAGTAGCTTTCACCTGCTAGGCTCTCAGTTCGAGGAAGAAACATACTTCAACAAGGCAATAGGTTGCTCGGTGTCCTGCTCATACTTAGAGCCTTTCAGCACATTTTTAGAATGAGCTCTACACAAGAGATACCCGCGGTGATGCAAGCTGCACTACCTTTATGATTTCCTGTTTGTAGGGTGGGTCAGTACAGGGGAGTGCAGGGACACCCTGAGGGCTTTCAAGGAGCTAGCCAAGGAGCTGGGTGTGCCACAAGCAGCAGAGAAAACAGTGGGCCTGGCAACAAAGCTAGTGTTCCTTGGGATAGAACTAGACTCGTTGACTGGGACATCCAGGTTACCAGAGGACAAGGTACTTGAGATGAGGGATGAGATAAGGAAAATGTGCAGCAAATTGAAGGCTACACTCCACGAGCTACAAAGACTGATTGGAAAACTCAACTTTGCTGCGAGGGTCATATCAGCAGGGCAGGTTTTTACAAGGCGCCTGACCCGGCTGACAGTGGGTTTGCAGGGAAAAGCATCATCACACTAGGCTGGGGGCATGAGTGAAGGGGGGCCTGGTCATGAGGGACTCATTTCTGGCTGATTCTAATGGGCTCCTCATATGGAGAGAAGGATGGGTGATGGCCAGGCAGATAGCCCTCTTCACCGATCCAGCTGGCAGCCAGGGATTTGATGCAATACTAGGAAGGGAGTGGAACCTTGGGCTGTAGCCCAGGTGATGGCAAGAGTTGAGCATCACCAAGAACATCACCTTCCTTGAACTGTTCCCCATAGTAGTGTCCCTGACAGTGTGGAAAGGTAGGCTGAGGGACATGAAACTTACACTATGATCAGAGAACCAAGGGTTGGTGCAGGTAATTAATAACTTGCAGCTAGATGTCCATACATATTAGGGCTGATGAGGCACATGGTAAGATTACAGCTCGAGGGAAAGCTCAACATAAAAGTAAGGCACATCCCCGGGGCGGAGAACTCATTGGCAGATGCACTCTCTCATTCTCAGATGATCACATTCAGAAGGATGGTGCCAGAGGCAGAGCAGAGGATGACCCCTTTCCGGGAGAATTTGTGGGAGCTGGCGGAACAGACTCATCAGTCCTAATTGAACATGCACTCACAGCCTTGTGGATTAAGATGTTCTAAAAAATATGTGACTACTGTGATGCAAGTGGGGTGTCTCCATTCACTGGTTAGAGCAGGCAGACCCTGAAGCAGAGGTCAGACCCGGGACCAGGGTTCGATTCCCGACGCGGCAGGGTGTTGAGCTCAAATGTCCACGGACTCGATAATTCTAGCTTCGGTGCCTGACCTAATCATGGGTTCACACTCTGCAACTCTGGGCATTAAGCTTGCTTAATTTCCACAACGGCCCCCCCGCGGCGGGAGGCCTGGCTTTCACCTTGGGGATGCCCTGTAGGGGCTATCTCACAGGGAAAAACCAGGACGGGTTCCCAAGGCAAGCGCGGAGATACCCCTTCGGGGTTGATTCTGGCGCTATATAAGAAATACAATAATAATAATACCGAGAGATCTAAGGGTCAAAGTAGGGGCAGTGGAATGCTTCATTGAATGGGCGTACCTACAGAAGAAATCAAAACATTGGGCGCATGGCGACTTAGCTGAGGTGGCCAATTTCTCAAAACTAAGCACAGAAAAGGACTCCACAGTCTCGCACTATATCAGGGCAGCCATGAAGGGTTAGAAGCACCTGGAGGGGGAGAAACCGGACCCAAGGCGACCCATGGACTTTAGGAAACTGACTCAGCTGATGGACGCACTTGAGATGGTGGCAATTGGCCCTTTCGAGGTTTCCCTGTTAAAAGCAGCTTTCTCAACAAAACATTTTGGCCAGTGGGTTTCCAGCCCCAGTGAAAATAGACACAGGCACTGCAAGCCTGCAAGCAGCAGATGTCAAGCCAGGCGTGACAGGGGTGGAGCTGCTGCTGCTGAGACAGTTAGCACTGCATAGAGGACCTCAGATACTGCCCCGTGTGCCGCCTGTACACTTGCATGGCAGTAAGATCACCTGGGGAGGGCCCACTTTTCAAGCACAGGAACGGGGAGTTACTGAGTAAATGTTAGTTCTCGGGGGTCAAGCACAAACCCTTGGGAAA
Organism: Lissotriton vulgaris; assembly: GCF_964263255.1. Lineage (NCBI taxonomy): Eukaryota > Metazoa > Chordata > Amphibia > Caudata > Salamandridae > Lissotriton > Lissotriton vulgaris. The sequence goes on along the minus strand of NC_141693.1, from coordinate 481,693,083 downwards.
GGCAGGCCTCCCATCCGCGTCATTTGAGTCCAACTTTTTCAGGATAAGGGTGGCGACAACGACCACACAGCATGGGATGCCAGAAACTGGGATCAAAATGGTGGGTAGGTGGTGCTCCAAAGCCTATAAATCATACTTGAGGTCTCAGCTGGCGTCAACACGTAAGGGACCACGCCGCAAGACAAGCTGACAATGCGCTTGTTGTCTTGGCAACGGCCCGGTCTGGAATGGTTTGGGTGGTCGGGCACTCATTCATTCAATGGATGCATTCATGGTGGACCAGAGGAAGTAGCAGGCATGCGGGTGGGCCAGAAGCCACAAGCATTAGGTAGTGGGGCTACCAGGGGATGAGATGGGGACAACTATCAGCGACATTGGGCAAACTACAGGTAACATCCCCCAAGTACCCAGACATCTTAATAATACGCCTGGGCAACAACGACGTCGCTCAGCTGGGGAGGAAGGACCTCATCCATGACATCCACAGAGGGCTAACAGAAGTAGCGAGGTTCTTTGACAGCACCACTATCATATGGTTAGAAATCATCCCCAGGCTATCAAGGCATGGGGCCATGTCACATGGGGCAGTGAGTAACTCTAGAAGTAAATTAAACATTGCAGTCAGTAAGTAAGTACTGCAAGGCTAATGGCTTTGAGAGCATCTGGCATAGCCTGATCAACCCAAGATGCCTGGAATTATACGTGACTGATGAGGTGGACCTGTCAGAAAAAAGAATCCGAGTGTTCTTGGTCAACCTGTGGGCAGCCATGGCAATGGCTTGCTGTTCCTAAGGGAAAGGAAGAAGGAACCCCAAAAGGCAAAAGAGGGAGTCACTGGAGACGTGAGCCCTTCATGTGGTATGGCTGATAAAGCGGTACATTTGCTGATATCGAAGGTACACCAGCAGGGTGGTATACAGAGGAAGGCCACTTACCTGGGATGCCTTGTGACTGGATAAGTAGGCTTATGGGGGAGTAGGCGGAGCACGGCACTCACAGACCAGACCCACCGGATGGCAGAGCACAAAATGGACAAAGATGGTAGCGAGTTGAACCTAACAGCAGTATGAGGCAACCCCCCCCACAATCAGAGGAAAAACCAACAAGAAACTTTATGACCCCAAAAAAGCAGCGTGCATAATTGCCTCACTAATTAAAAGGTGTCATAACTATGACAATCAAATGACAGGACTTGATTGAAACATATCATAGATGATTTAAGACCTGTCGTTCATTTATGATTTTATGGCCAGTCACTCATAGATGATTTATGCTCCTGTCAGAATTATTTATGAGATTTATGAGGGCAATGACGTAAAATATAGATCATACCAGTTAATAAAACTACAGCTAAGATTTCCCACAAGAAAAACACAAACACACGACTGATGACATTTGTATTCACAGACGTATATGTGGGATGTGTACTGCTTAGAGTCAGCCAAGTGTGGGGGTTATGGCAAAGGCTGCCCCTGAAGGGGGCATCAGTGGCCGGCACATTAACAGCTGCCAGGAACCCATTAATACCGGTTTGGGCCACCATAGTGTGCCAAACAACAAGGGGGAGGATTCCTGTGCCCCCACGGTAAGAAAAGTGCACCAAGGTTTGCACAAAAACCCCGCGCCAATGAGGACCAAAATTTTCTTGAACCCCTCCCCATGGAGAGGGCAAAGCTAGACCTCGGCTGGGAGGACAGGGGCTTGAACGAGCCGGGCTCTACGTTCTAGATTTCCTCTGGATCCCTCAGGCTGATTACTCTTTTTATTAGCATTAAAGCATGGAGGAGAGAAATTTGTTAGCCAACTAATCATACAATTCCAAAGAACTATGACTCCGAAGAATCACAGACTCTCAATCAGATTTGATTAGTTTATCACAAAGCCAAAAACAGTTGGGCATACAGGCACCTCAAGATGAGGTTGTGTAAATACATTGGAACTAATACAAAGCCAAACCTACACGTGAAGTTAAGGCAATGTAACATACACAACATAATCAATTTGAGGACCAGAATGCAAAAGATGACAGCACAAACATCGAGATTCCCCTTCATTGGAAGTTCGGGGGTACAAAGCATTATTCTATCCCTACACTACCATTAACGTGACATCCCTACTTAGCATTTCCCAAGGCAAGATCCATAAAGGTGTCAGCGCATGAAGTCTTCCTTAGAAGACACTTCACATTAGATGGGTCAGTAGCATAAAGGTACAGAGCTCGTTCTAAGATTCTCTCTCTCTCTCTCTCTCTCTCTCTCTCTCTCTCTCTCTCTCTCACTCTCTCTCTCTCTCTGTCTCTCTCTCTCTAAGCTGAAGTTTCTCGGGCACTTTCCCTGACTTCAGTACATCAATTTTTTCAGGTAGCATCCCAAAATACACTGTGACATGACCTAATCCATCCAAGACACCTCCTTGTAAGTGATTTTCCACTGGCAGCTATGCTCCCAGGCCTAGGCAAGATGATCTTGATTCCCAGGCTCAGTCTGATTAGAAAGTACAACAGTTCTTCTTTATCCTTATCAGCGCTTAATGTATTCTCTTCTCCCATGCCTCACTCCTGAAAAAGAGACATTATTCTAACTAACAGAAACGTGAGAAAGAACAAATCCAACATGCATATGAAATTCACTAGTAAATCTAATGCGAGAGCTTCCAGGGGAAAAATACAATTCGGGCCTACCAAACACTATTTTGTTACCAATCTTTAAAAATTACTGTAGAATGTGTGAGCTGCAACTGGATTTGCACTGGAAAGTAGCCCTGTTGTAACAAAATGTAGCGCGCTGTGCTACTATGCCCTACATTCCATCAAGTGGTCATTTCAATGTTTAATACATGATCATTCCCATTCAGCCACACATGTATTTAGTTGCAAAGTCTTAAATACAAAGACAAGCATTGGTAATGCCAATAAGTTGGGATATAAAGGAATGTTGTATAGTAATGTGACGTATTACAAGTAAATAGTACGGAATGAAAATGTATTTGTGTGGAAGTAAAGAACAGTGGAATAATATTGGTGTAGGTTAAAAGGTCAGGTGACAGTTGCACTGAACTAAAATTTCAAACAAGTTAATAACTGCCTTCCTCCAAATAATTGCCTTCCTCCCATCTGTGCTGATGCCAGAGAAATACAAACACCATAAAGTATCTAGTTATCTAACCCACTTTTACAGCATTACAATGTCTGTGTGTGTTCCTGCTGTTGTATGGCTTCTACCAGGAAATGCGCGTTTGTTAAACAACAAAAAACAGATGGTGCCAGACTGATTCTATGCACCCCCTCAGGATATGTTGGCCTATACTTCTTCTAGCTAACACTGACACCATAAGTACCCCTAAACCTAGGAAGGGAACAAATGGATTGGGCAACCTCAGAACATGACAACCCTGACTCCCCAAGTAATCGTGGTAACAGATCCAGAACCTTTTCGCTCAGTCACTCATGCATGCCCAGAGAGATATACAAGAAATACATTGAGGCGCTTCAATATTTATTGAACCATTGTGATTCTTGTGCAAAATGTATGTGCTGCAATGATTAATAGACAGAAGCAGATGAAAGTGATTATCAATACGAGAATAATGAAAAGGATAAACAATTTCACCATTGTGCTAAAGTAGTTTATATATGCTTGCATATAAGTACTGTGTATTATGTACTCCCTAACCTGATTGTCTAGGGCGGGCAAGCTGCCAAAATTCCATACTGGATGATCTAACTCCCCATTACCTAAAAGTAAGTGTATACAGTTCCCCGTCTTGGTCACAAGTTAGACATTCACTCCTCGCAGAGGGAAAACAGGAATCGACTCCGTCAACAGCGACCTCACATTGACGGCAAAGTGCACCTCTAATTTCAACATGGAAATGTTATATTGGAATATACCAAGGCAGTTCGAGGAAAAAGTGTCATCAATTGTCGAAAGGTGTCTTTTAGAAGCATTTCCAGACCTACCACAGTCAATGTGCCTAGATTGTTCCCACCACAGTGCACAATTATAAGGTCTGGTTCTGGGAGATGCATAAAAGTTTTCACCAATGGTATCAATTGGTGACATTTCAATCCTCTTTGGCCAATCCACGTTATCTGCACATTTGGTAAATCAAGGTTGGAAATTTGTTTGTTTGCTGCATATTTTCCACTCTAGTGAATATAACTGTGTCCTAAAAGCCAAACCTTCATATTCAAGGGATATGCAGTCGTACTCCGATGGGTTCTGGAAGTGGAATGGTAGTTAGAAGCTGAAAGTCAGGATAAAAAAAAGGATGAGGCTTGGTGTGGTTGAAAAAATAAAAATGATTGGTTGATTGTAATACTTGAAGATTGAAGACTACGTTGCATGTTAATGTTTATGTAAAACGAAAAATACTATTGGGTGTGAAAAAAATGGCATGTAACAGAGCTGTGGATAGGCAGGTGTTTCTGGAGGGAAAACAGTCTTCTTAGTTTGCTGTAGAACGTTGAGATATGAACTTTTGACCTGTGCCTTCAGCCAGGTGCAGAATGAGGTGTTACCATGGAAACAGCCAGAGATGGCAGTGGGTGATGGGTGACTTTTATGTGACATTAAAAATATTGTGAGGGAGAACCAACTGAAATGTAAATTTGATTTCAAAATTTTGCGGGAAGAAATATGATTGGCTGAAGAGACATATATGAGTCTGTATTGACTGGATATCTGTGCCATTGAATTTTGGTTGCAGTGATAGAAGCATAATTGAGAGTTCCGTCAAACGAATATCTGTTTTGTGAGTGTCACTGTTGTACATCGTACAAAGCATTGGTAAAGGTAAGTCTGTAACTGTTTGTTTTGTCATGTACCGTAAAATATGGTTTACTCACAAACATTGATAGATTTTCCTCATAGTCTGAAACTAAACTCATTTTTGGCTGTCATAATGTGTTGTATTTCTAAAACTATTTTTCCATTTAAATGTGAAATATGAAGTATAAAATATGTTTAATATAGAGAGTAATTATTTGTGTGATTTTGAAGCCTTTATATATAATGAGAGAAGTTGTTTATACAGTGAAAAAATGATATTAGCAGAGAGACAGATAATGCAGATAGAGAGAGAAATGGTAAATTACATATGATACCGTCGTCAAAAAATGCTAATGGTTAATGAATTCGTAAACTTTCTGTCAGACGACAAAATTACAGTGCGGTTTCTGGACGCGGCCTGCATTGGTGGGCGTAGGGTGAGAGGGGCAGGTGGTTGAGTGAAATAAAATGAAAAGTTGGTATACTACATGTGATACCGTCTTGAAAAAGTGGTAATGCTTAATGAATTCCTAAAGTTTCTGTCAGACGACAAAATTACAGTGTGGTTTGTGGCCGTGGCCTGCACTGGTGGGGTTGGGGTGAGAGGGAGGGGGTAGGGGGCTAAAGTGGTAATGATTAAGGTATTCATAAAGTTTCTGTTAGACGACAAAATTATAGTGCGGTTTCTGGCCGCGGCCTGCATTGGTGGGCGTAGGGTGAGATGGGCAGGTGGTCGAGTGAAATAAAATGAAAAGTTGGTACATTACATGTGATACCGTCTTGAAAAAGTGGTAATGCTTAATGAATTCCTAAAGTTTCTGTCAGACGGCAAAGTGCACCTCTAATTTCAACATGGAAATGCATATGTATTTATAGTAAAAATATCCATGCTTCTATGCCGAGGCCTCATCACGGCTCTCATTTTTATCCTCTTGTGACAGCTATGTCGCCTTACAGACGAATAACAAACAACATTTGCACAATGTATTTTTAGGCCTTGTACTAAATGTTTAAGGTGTCATGATAGTGTACAAAGTGGAAATGTAGGCAATATGGTTTCAGAGAAACTAATCCTGAAGTGTCTTGCAGGCAAATGCGTGTAAAACGTCATCATGTGGAAAAGAATGCAACTTAAGAAACGTGTGCATGTAAAATGGCAGTGATTTTTCGCGGGCCTAATACTGCCATGTGACACTGAAAGTTCAAGCTAAGCCAACTGGATAAAGAATCAAAATGTTCACAGCTGGTGGAGGGCAAGCACTTTTTTGTGGATGCACACAATTTCTGCCCAATCAAAACATGTAGCTGACAACTCGCAGCAGATCCTGGAACCTCTGAGCCAGCGATGATATCCCTTTACTGATTGGAAGCGGATTATAAGGCCATTGAGCCTCACCCTTTACAGGCGATTCAATACGACCTGCTACTCGAGTGGACTGTCGTGCAACACCTCTTTGTCTTGAAAAAGACCCGCCGCGACCTTAGACACAGGCGCAGAAGGGTCAAAACGTCGACATCCCACAACAGGCCATTGTCTTTTAGGATTTCAAATACTTAAAAGAAACATTGAAAAATCTCTAGACAGCCATGAGGCATGGCCTTGAAATGAATAACTGTGTATATATGTATATATTGATTGTATAGATGTGTATCTTTCACTGTACATATGTAAGATGTCTCTACCACTTGAGCACTATTCACCACTGTCACTTTCTTTTGCACAAAAATTCACGTTGACAGTCTTTGATCTGTACTGCATGAAATACTTGAATGACTCCAATTCATATAAAATATGAAAATGCAATGAATAAGACCTCGAGTCATTAATTGTGAGGTTCTGAATTGTGTTGTCTTAAGAGGGGGGACCTCGAATACAGTAACAGTACTCTACAAATCACTCTTGGTTATCACCCGACAGAACCATTTATTTTATTAACAATCAAAACATGTACTCATGTCTCTCAATATACACTGCCAATCCAGACCATAAAAATTAGACAGAATTTTGCCCAAAAAAGGTGTTAAGTTGGAGACAAGTTTTTCTTCTCAAAACATTTACAGCTTTTCTTATGTGCTGCACTCTATAGCACACATAGAACGCGGGAAAGAGTGTTAAACTATACCTAAGCAGACCTTTCCAGTACAAACCTTTGACTGACATCTTACACATACCCTTGCACTCTGGTGCAAGGGTGTGTGCATTGGTGCAAGGCAGCCATAAGTGCTGCAGAGAAGTGGGAGAAAGAAACAGCACCATATTATAATATATATGACATTGGTTTGCATTCACTGACATAAATGTTTTAAAAGAAAGGCTTGTAGTGGTGCTTCCTTGGTTCCATTTGGAAGGCTTATACAGCCAGATTGCACCTGTCGGCGATGGACGCTTGCACTGCCACTTTCCTTGAGGTACTATTTTTTTATAATGCACATTTTCTTTTGTGCTCTTTTTTGTGGCTTCCCGTGCTGTACTTTTCCCATTGATTTGTACAGAGCTCGCGCTTGTGTACTCCTACACCACCCGACATCCGTGGGTCCCCTGTGTCATTACTTTGGGTGGTTCCTTGGGGTCCCAGCCTTTCTACGTGCTCTAGGCCCAGTGTCTAGTCAAGTTGTGGTTGTTAAACCACTTTCTTAGTATATGGTTTGGTCTCCCCCCTGAGCCCACTGTGTATTGTGTTATTTACTGTCGTTCCAGTGATTTAATATTGTGTGCTTTGCTTCTTTAATCTCATAAAGAGGTTAGTAGAGAGTGTTTAGTAATAAATACATATATTTTATATATTCCTTGTGTGGTTCTCCTTTCATATGGTCATTCAGGAGGTTCTGATCTGGTAAAACAAGCTGCTTTACATTCCTTCGAGACTTAGCCTGAAGGCTGCTCTTCATAGCTACCACTAGGATAGCTTTCAATAAAGGTTGTCTTTAACCTAATCATCAATAAGAGTTGTTTGGACTGGTACAAGGTGCCTACTGTAATTAGTGGTCAGCATATTCCAGGCCAACTTCTCACAACAGGAAAAATCGAATCACTGCCTTCTGCATAATGTTCCTTCGATTTACCCAGATGTTGCTTGATGGTCTTTGGATTGGATCTTTGCATGTGTTCTCTGGACTGGATATTGATTTGGTGCTGCTGGCTACAATTTGCATTGTCATTCAGGGTCCTTGCCAGGGTTGCAGAATAAAGAGAATATCACTAGACAGCTGCTGTCCCACGTTCCATGATGCGATGATGCTATGTGGTTGCTTGTGCCTTCATAGATGCTGTAAGTGATTGTAATAAAGCTATTTTCATATTATCCTTGCCTCATTGGTTTTAATAAAATCATTGATTTCCTCTGTGCTAAAGCAAGGGAAATCCTCATTGTAAACAATAGCCTAGTTTGTGTAGAGGGAGAAGAGACAAAGATAAGGTATTAGCGTGGCTTAGAAGTTGGTAGGGTGGTCAAACTTGATCTTCTTTGGTACACGAGATGAGACCAAACCACATGTTGATGTTCAGTTTGGCTTTTGTGCATATCTGCTAGTCAAGGTGCTGTTGTGGTATACAAACTATTTGTATAGTCGCTCGTTCAGGTTGTGGGGGTATTGTCCCATAGGTTTTCATACGTCATCATACTTTTGGATAAATTGGTCAGTGCATCTAAGTGATGGATGATTTAGCCTCTACTGCACCATTTGTTATTTTCTATGCTCTAGCTAAGATGATTCAGATAGGAGCTCAAACAATAGGTGATTACTCTGCTCTCAAAGAAGAGCTGGGAGCTCTTCAGAGTTTTGGTCCTAGGTTTCGTAAAGCTTTTTGTCCATGCTTCAGCCTTTTTAAATGATCAATGTCCCCACTTATTATAATTATGTAATTAATGTTTTTATTCTAATGTTTCAGTCGGTTACACACTGGATAACCTCAGAACCTGCAAACAATATTATGAATATATGTAACTGCCATCTTGATTTCATGTGATAACTTTTAAAAGTAAATATTAAAGACAGTTAAACATGATGATGGAGGTGGTCTAATAGCTAAGTTGTCAGCTGTGGAACCGCAACTGGGTCCTCTTCCTAAAGTTGTGTTTGGGGCCTCGTGAGCAGCAATGTGGTGCATAAAGATAACGTCAATGTATTTACCATTTCAAAGGCCTGCATATACAGCGCCAGTTTTGTTGCACTGTTTGAGTGCCTGTGCAAACTTTAGTAAATAAAGGCCTGGTCTCTAACAACAGCTTGTTCACATGACCAAATTGCTTTATCATGTGGAAATCACTTTATCTTCCTTGATGTATGTTCCCTTATTTCTCAGAATTGGAAGTGCTGAGAGACAGGCTAGCTCTCATTAAGAGCTGTCTAACAATGGCACATTTTCATTTGCAGAGGAAGTTATTATTACCTTCTTTCAACCTATGCCCGAGGCCATGAGCCTTTGACGGATAACCTTCAGAATGTGGAAAGTTGTTTTTAATCCAGAAAGTGTATGCTTTGTGTTGTGGCTTGTGGTTTTTGCAATGCACTATCTCCACATTTCCCAGTTCCCTGCTCCTCAGCCAGTGTGTGTGTGATGTAACGAATATTGATGAGTACCTGGTTGGAAAAATGTCAGTTGGAGAGAGTGGGCTGGGCAGCAAAGAAAAAGTTGGAGAGAGTGGGCTGGGCAGCAAAGAAAAAAAGGAAAGGAAAAAAAGAAAGTTTCACTTACCTGTCTGCTACCACCTCTCCTCCGTCCTCTTGGGTCGACGCAGGAAACACACAAGCTCCCAGACTCCCCTAAGCCAATCGCAACACTGCTGTCATCATAGCAGCATCGTGATTGGTCTGAGCAGCCCGGTTTGGTACTCAGACAGGTAGTGGGAGTCTGTGAATGTTCTGCACCCGGCTGTGTACCACAGCCGGGTGGAGAACATGCTAAGTGTGCATGTCTGTTTGGCCAGCTCAAGACAGCTGGCCAAACCGCCATGAACACTTATAAAGTTCCCACCACACCGTCTGCTCTGTGGGCAGCCTAGCCCCGCTCCGCGCCACACCTAAAAGAAACGCAACAGAGCCAGAACTAGAAAGAAAATGCTAACATGGTGTTATTATTAATTTCTTTTTTCCTCTGGGACGACTCTCCTCCACCTTAGCGGAGGAGCCACCGCTGTATAGCACAGGTCAGCAGAAGTTTAAACTTTCCTTATACAGAGGTCATGTATTGCATTGGCAGATTCTGGGCATGTTAGCAACAGAAGAGGCGGTACGGAACACACAGCACTACCGCAGGTTTCCCAAATGCAGATACCAGGTAAGCTGTGGGCAGCACCAGTTCAAGATTTTTCTTACGCACAGTCAGTTCAGGCAGCACAGGCAACAGCAGGGAAAGCTTCCCTCACTGGTGGCGAAATTAATCATGACATATATCAATTGCAGGGTTTATTGAGTACATTTTGAGAATTCCGGCACTCTATGGGCAAGATACATAATGTAAATATCGACATGTATATTTACTCATGTGTACATGTACTCCTTTACCTAGGAGTAACTCCACTTTTTTTGTTATTTACCATTGCCAAGTGAAGAGTTACACCTAGGTGCAGACTAGTGTGCATGCAGAGCCTCCCACAACAGACTTTACAGTGTAACATTAGTACTATTATTTCATCTGTTGGTGGAGATCTCCACCACTTACATAGAAAAATCCCTAATGGAAAGTGTAGGGAAACTTTCATAATTTAAACATTATTTAAAAAAAAAACAATCTACAATATACTATTAAATTAATTTATCCAATACATTTTTAACCTAGAAATAATTAAATGAAGTTTTACAGAGCACTGACTCATCAAAATAATGTATATTACATCATTTAAATATATTAATTAAAATCAAATAATATCAAATATTTAAACAATGATTAAAATAAATACCCATTCTCATTAACATTTTTATTCTGTAGTTAATATTGGGGAAACGTGCTCAAAAGTTGTATCATCAATTAATTTAAAAAATACATATTATTTTGATCACACACATCATATATATATATATATATTACCTACTGGTGGTCGCCAGTAGGTAGTTATAGTTAGGACCTAGTTTCCATTGGAAATCCTCAACATTCTATTTGGATTAACTTTGGCCCTGGTGGATGAATCTTTGCGAATTTCTCAAAGAAGATGGCTTGGTCCAATGCGCTCCTTCCCTGAAAGTTTGGGGGGGATTCGTCAAGTGGGGGCTGAGATAAAAGGGGGGTCCCAAAACATGTTTTCTCCATGTTATTTTCCATAGGACGTTTAGACACGGCTACAGGTCGAACGGCTGAATGGATTTATAAGAAATTTTGCAAAACTGTAAAGTCCGGCTCGCAGATTACGCTTTTTTTGGAATGGTGTAAATCCGTTCAGTAGTTGCTGAGGAAATTAAAGTTAAAGTGAATTATATATCTATACGCGCGCACGGGTGCGCGCACTCAAGCGGCTGGCGTGAGTGGAATTTTTTTTTTGCTGCGTGGCGTCTGTTAACGTTCGATTCGAAGGAAATCAGGAAGTGTTGACCGCCATTTTGTCACTGCGAGTAAATATATTGTTCCTTTCAAAGTGTTGGAACATGGAAAGGGGAGAAGGTGGAGATTGTCTTGCTGCGTAGGTTTTCTCAGGGTGTGCAGTAAGGCCCTTAAACGCGAAAATATATATATATATTTTTTAAAAAGTTGCGGGGTGCGTGCACCCGGTCGCCGACACCTATTTACAAGAGTGTGAAAATGGAGATAAATCAGAAGTTTGAGTGCTTAGATATAAGGTGGCTCTGAAAAGAGCCCTTGTGTTAATTGAGTTTTTTCTGCATTTATAAGTAAGTACCGATGCAGAGCTTGATGTTGCAGAGGAAGATTCTGTTTCCCTCATCCGTGAAATGAACACCGTCTCTCCTATAGACGTCTTGCATGTGGTAACGCAAGTTGTTGTGGTAAATAGAACCCATGCTATAATCTCTGAGGAAAGCAGAAACAGATTTATTTACATGTCTCCCTGCTTTCTCAATTTGTGCACAATGTGGATTGGACCAATTCCATTTCTGTATTTGGCATATATTGGAATATACCAAGGCAGTTCGAGGAAAAAGTGTCATCAATTGTCGAAAGGTGTCTTTTAGAAGCATTTCCAGACCTACCCCAGTCAATGTGCCTAGATCGTTCCCACCACAGTGCACAATTATAAGGTCTGGTTCTGGGAGATGCATAAAAGTTTTCACCAATGGTATCAATTGGTGACATTTCAATCCTCTTTGGCCAATCCACGTTATCTGCACATTTGGTAAATCAAGGTTGGAAATTTGTCTGTTTGCTGCATATTTTCCACTCTAGTGAATATAACTGTGTCCTAAAAGCCAAACCTTCATTTTCAAGGGATATGCAGTCGTACTCCGATGGGTTCTGGAAGTGGAATGGTAGTTAGAAGCTGAAAGTCAGGATAAAAAAAGGATGAGGCTTGGTGTGGTTGAAAAAATAAAAATGATTGGTTGATTGTAATACTTGAAGATTGAAGACTACGTTGCATGTTAATATTTATGTAAAACGAAAAGTACTATTGGGTGTGAAAAAAATGACATGTAACAGAGCTGTGGATAGGCAGGTGTTTCTGGAGGGAAAACAGTCTTCTTAGTTTGCTGTAGAACGTTGAGATATGAACTTTTGACCTGTGCCTTCAGCCAGGTGCAGAATGAGGTGTTACCATGGAAACAGCCAGAGATGGCAGTGGGTGATGGGTGACTTTTATGTGACATTAAAAATATTGTGAGGGAGAACCAACTGAAATGTAAATTTGATTTCAAAATTTTGCGGGAAGAAATATGATTGGCTGAAGAGACATATATGAGTCTGTATTGACTGGATATCTGTGCCATTGAATTTTGGTTGCAGTGATAGAAGCATAATTGAGAGTTCCGTCAAACGAATATCTGTTTTGTGACTGTCACTGTTGTACATCGTACAAAGCATTGGTAAAGGTAAGTCTGTAACTGTTTGTTTTGTCATGTACCGTAAAATATGGTTTACTCACAAACATTGATTGATTTTCCTCATAGTCTGAAACTAAACTCATTTTTGGCTGTCATAATGTGTTGTATTTCTAAAACTATTTTTCCATTTAAATGTGAAATATGAAGTATAAAATATGTTTAATATAGAGAGTAATTATTTGTGTGATTTTGAAGCCTTTATATATAATGAGAGAAGTTTTTTATGAAGTGAAAAAATGATATTAGCAGAGAGACAGATAATGCAGATAGAGAGAGAAATGGTAAATTACATACGATACCGTCGTCAAAAAATGCTAATGGTTAATGAATTCGTAAACTTTCTGTCAGACGACAAAATTACAGTGCGGTTTCTGGACGCGGCCTGCATTGGTGGGCGTAGGGTGAGAGGGGCAGGTGGTTGAGTGAAATAAAATGAAAAGTTGGTATATTACATGTGATACCGTCTTGAAAAAGTGGTAATGCTTAATGAATTCCTAAAGTTTCTGTCAGACGACAAAATTACAGTGTGGTTTGTGGCCGTGGCCTGCACTGGTGGGGGTGGGGTGAGAGGGAGGGGGTAGGGGGCTAAAGTGGTAATGATTAAGGTATTCATAAAGTTTCTGTTAGACGACAAAATTATAGTGCGGTTTCTGGCCGCGGCCTGCATTGGTGGGCGTAGGGTGAGATGGGCAGGTGGTCGAGTGAAATAAAATGAAAAGTTGGTACATTACATGTGATACCATCTTGAAAAAGTGGTAATGCTTAATGAATTCCTAAAGTTTCTGTCAGACGACAAAATTACAGTGTGGTTTGTGGTTGTGGCCTACACTGGTGGGGGTGGGTTGAGAGGGAGGGGGCCAAAGTGGTAATGATTAAGGTATTCATAAAGTTTCTGTTAGACGACAAAATTATAGTGCGGTTTCTGGCTGCGGCCTGCATTGGTGGGCGTAGGGTGAGAAGAGCAGGTGGTCGAGTAAAATAAAATGAAAAGTTGGTACATTACATGTGATACCGTCTTTAAAAAGTGGTAATGCTTAATGAATTCTTAAACTTTCTGACAGACGACAAAATTACACTGCGGTTTGTGGCCGTGGCTTGCACTGGTGGGGTGAGAGGGGGAGGTGGTCGAGTAAAATAAAATGAAAAGTTCTGACCATGAGGTTGTACACAGATTTGTGCAGTAAATGTGTTCGTAAATTGAGGTACCAAACCGAGTATAAAAATATCTCTCACTCCTGCTGTTTGACTGCATCTTCATCTCCCTTCTGTTTTCCGTCTCCGTTGCCCTGTGTTATCTTATTGTGTGTGTGTCTGTCTGTGTCTGCCTTAAGTCTGGGCTGAGGAACTTTGCTGTGGAGGCCCACACAGATAGTCCCATCAAAGTAGTTGGAACGTTTTCTAAAAACTATTTATATAATTGAGATGCTTTTTTGAAGCGCTAGTGAATGTTTTCTTTCACAATTACCGCTCCGTTGCTTCCATAGAGCAGAGGGTGTGTGGTATTTCACTACTTAGTGCCTCTGCATCTGCACTCTGTTCTCTGGTGGCTGGCGGAGAAGTGTTTGTTATTGTGGAGATGAAAGGGTGATAAGGAGTGAAATACGACATAGCGTCTGGTCTGTAGAAGCGTGGGAGCAGTGATTAACTCTGAGTCAAGCGGAACTGCGGCGGTGCTTGGTAACAGTAATAAATTATTTTTTATACAGAGGTACAACTGTACTAAGAAAGGGTTCACGGGCCGTTATAGGCCTGCTGGTTCTAGTATGAGTAAGTCAGGTCGACAAAAGAAAATATTAAGTTAGTACAGCTGAAGTTACGTGGAACACATGAATACCTTTTCAGTATACAATCATTTTAGTTGAGATTATGGATTAAAAGAGAGAATGTGTATATTTGAAATGTTTATTCAGAAATGCACTGTTTTCAAGGCAAGTCCCTTATCTAATAGGAGTACAGACATTGCAAAAAACAAAGTAATCGGTATAGTCACTAGTACATAGAATACAAACGGTATAGTTGATGAAAAATGAATATGGTTTAGCAAAATTAATTGTACACTCTTATGAGGAAGTATATTATATTTTAATAAATGGAAGAAGGTCTCTGGCCTTTCAGTTTAGGAACGATACATGAAAATGCTAGTGGTTAGACATCATCTCTTTATCAATCAGCTCTCTGCATGCGAAGCACTATCAAGTTTGTGTTATGCTATTGTGTAAGGGAAAACAAAACGCACGAAACGCGACAAAATGGCGAGAGGTGCATGTATGTATTCTGTTGGATCGTTCGCAAATCAGTGTTGAGAAGAACTACTGTATTGAGATATCTTTTGAAGGTTGCAGTATAGCATTTGAAATACAGTACGAAAAACAATGGAAATATTATTGAAAGAACATATTTTTCTCTTATGTATTAAAAAATATTTTAGTTTATGGAAAATTAAAGGAGCAGAGGTGTGTGAGGCGGAAATAAGCAGTTCAAAGGTGAAATGGCGTTTACAGTTATAAAAAACTCATTCTATATTTACACATTAATCAGGGCACATGTAGCATATATTAGCGAGTTTTGCTTTGAGTACGTTTGAAATAACATAAGATAAGATATGCAATAGAATTATTGAGATTAGAGTTTAATAAAAAAATAAAGTTCAAAATCGAGTAGCTGAAGAAAAAAAAATTAGTTCACATAAAAGACCAATATTTAACCAGCAGGAAATCATAATGTCCACTGTTAGTAAAGCCAATAGGTCTGTTCATGTTAAAAAAATATCCAAGAAAATGTGAAAAAGATAGGGAGGCAAAACGAAATGTGGACGTCAATGGCTTGCATAAGAGTCATCCTACCATTGTGTAGGCAAAGTAGGCAGCAACTGCTTCTAACAGGAAGTCACTGTTATCATCCGAAAACATGTCAGCCATCCAATTGAAAAGAGGAAAGCAGCATTCATGATCTTTTATTACAGGAGCCTCTATTACCATCAGAGGACAGCTCGGTGGGTTTTCAATGTAGCTGTGTGCCAGGAAATCTTGCGCCGCTGCGAATATATTCCAATGACCCAGAACTCCTTGTATCGCTGCAAAGGCCATAATCCCTCCGTTGCAACAAAGCTGTTCATGATCAATTAACGGATTCATGAGATGATTGTAATTCACTTCAGGAGGTACCAAGTTGCAGAGACATAAGTCCAGGGCCCACATGAAATCACAGCTCAGGCAATGAAATACAGGCTGTACACAGGTGAAATAGGAATATCGAAATGATAATCGATATGAAGTATTCAAAGTCGAGAGTGTTAAGATGCCGTAGTAGTCAAGCATCCTCTAGCGAAATAGTTCTAAGTGTTCTGGCTCGTTTGCAAAGACAGGAGGGACATCCATTTTGAAATAAACAAGATGGGAACACAAACGTCGCAGCACTGGCAGTTCAACAGGAAGTCCACAGGAATAGGTCGCCGACTATGGAGTGAAGAGTAGCAGAATGACTTCAAATAATTTCTGGCAGACAAGTCACTAAACCATTGCTTAGTAGTTATAAAAAAATAGCCTGTCTTGAAGTGGAGGATGCGTTTAAAATTAAGGGAGTCACTTCAGGAAATTGTAAAGGAAGGTCACTCTTTTATAACGAATGCTGTTGTCTGTGAATATTAGCTAAGTTAAAGATATGTGTGCGAACAGATGCTACGCTAACTTGTTTTTGTGACAATAAGGCTGTTGTTCATGTCTTGTGATTCAAGGCCGGTATTCGCTGCCAGATGGAAACATCAAGGTTCACATGCGTGGGGTAGATAAACTACATTCTTAAAGGGAAGCAAATGCAGAGTGATTTTTACCGCGTAAGCTTTGTCGTTTAAAAAGTCATAGTGATTTTCATTATATGTAAAAAAAAAATATCACTGATGAAGAATGAAAAAAAATCGTCATAATAACAGGCACTGGTGTATTTTTGAAAAGATATGCAACATTACAGGGATTCTACTTAAATAAGTCATGTAATTGAAAGTGCCTGCATGTGGACCACTAAATACATGTTTGAGTAAAGTTATTTGTATAAACATTTAGGGGTAGATTAACATGGTCCGTGTGGCACTTTTGCTTCACTTGTCATATGTTAACAGTGATGGTAAAGTGGCGTAAAGGGATTGTAAATCTGCCCGACTTTTTTTTGCCGTCTCAAAGGCATTTGTAAGTGAAAGGGAGCAATTTAGTTTAATGACTGTAGGAGGTAGTGAGCCGCTGGTATCCATTTATGTGAAGAAATTTATAGAATATAAAGAGTAAAAAAACGGAAAAGGTACACTAATTAATTTGTGCATTAGTCATGTTGCAGTTGTGGCTTCGGATTCTAAAAAGGGAAAAATGTTTAGGCGTTTAATATGCAGCTTTGAAAAAAAACGTGTGTATGGTTTAAAAATGAAATGTAAAGGTTTAAAGCAGGAGTTTCCAAAGCGGTCCTGGAGGGCCAGATGCATGGTAGATTAAAAAAATTACTACATGTTTTTCAATGGGGTTATCTAAAAAATATGTTTCTTTATCTACTGTGTAGTTTTTCAGCATGTTGCCTATTCTTTGACTTTTACTATTGCTGTGTCTTATACATTTTCCAGGGGCGGCTCTAGGCTCATGGTGGCCCTGGGCAGGGAGCGTAGGTAGGGGGCCCCGTAACAGGGGGTCTGGGTGGGGCGGAGTGCGGAGCCCAGTGAAGATGGGGGGGGGGGGGGGGGGGAGGGGTGTTTGGAAGTGGAACAGAGCCAGAGGACGCCAAATTCCTGGCATGGGCCGCCACGCAAATATGTATCCATTGTCAGAGGATTATTATATTAAGGATATATATTGGCATGGTGGCCCCTGGGGTTTGGTGGCCCAGTGCAGGTGTACAGCTTGCATATGCCTAAGGCCAGCCCTGGATTTTCTGTGTATGCAGTTGTTCTCCGTTACATGGGTTTTTAAAAAACGTGTGTGTGGTGTGAAAATGAAATGTAAAGGTTTAAAGCAGGAGTTTCCAAAGCGGTCCTGGAGGGCCAGATGCATGGCAGATTAAAAAATTACTACATGTTTTTCAATGGGGTTATCTTAAAAATATGTTTCTTTATCTACTGTGCAGTTTTTCTGCATGTTGCCTATTCTTTGATTTTTACTGTTGCTGTGTCTTATACATTTTCCAGGGGCGGCTGTAGGCTCATGGCAGCCCTGGGCAGGGAGCGTAGGTAGGGGGCTCTGTAACAGGGGGTTCGGGCGGGGCGGAGCGTGGAGCCCAGTGAAGAGGGGGGGGATCAAGGTGTTTGGAAGTGGAACAGAGCCAGAGCACGCCAAATTCCTGGCATGAGCCGCCACGCAAATATATATCCATCCTCAGAGGATTATTATATTAAGGATATATATTAACATGGTGGCCCCTGGGGTTTGGTGGTCCTGTGCAGGTGTACTGCTTGCATATGCCTAAGGCCGGCCCTGCATTTTCTGTCTATGCACTTGTTCTCCGTCACATGGGCTTTTAGTTATGAAGGCCTTGTGTCGCTGGTGCATCAGTTTTAACATGGGAAAAAGTGACATATCTGTGGCGCAACGCTTTCATAAATGAGACATTTTGTATCTTATTCTAATGATAGAGAATCTTGGGGAATTTATCTGTTATGCTTGTTCTTTGCTATAATGGCTTTATGTTGTGTAAGAAATAAGTTTGTAATAAGTTAATTAAATTTTATTATTTTCTTTTTTATAGTGTTTGGTGCTGAAAAGCAACAACCTGCCTTCTGAATTACACAATTTGAGGAATTATATTCTTTTTTTCAGGTGAGTTGGTATTTTTGCATAGGCAATTTTTTTGGGTGCACATGAAAATAATAAAGAAGATTTTTTAAAATGTTTGTCAAATTTAATTTTGGAACATGAATTTATCTTGAAATTTTCACATGGGTTGTATCTGCTTATACTAGATATGTATTTTGAGATATTCTCCACTGACAGTTGAAATTATCTTTTAATGGGCTTGGTGCATGTGTTCTTTTTGATGGAGTTCAGATTTACGGATCATTGGAGTATAATTCTTTCAGGTTTCCATTACTTAATTCTTGTGAAGTGCTCATTATTTTTGAAATCTTGTTGCATTATGTTTGACAGTGTTTCTCCTTTATTTACAGAGAGGTATTATGATATGGTTCTAGGTGTGATGGGCATCTTTCCTGCATATCTGTGATTATACTATGTATAGGCACTGTTTTACATATTAATGCAGAGCTTTATTATGAGGTGGTTCTTCATGGTTAGTATGACATTTTGTATATGCTATGACATTTACATGGTGAGTATGCTGTTGAAACATAAAAGGAACTGTCTCTGTGGGAAGTAGTAATCTGTTAAGTGAATGTTATGGTTTGTATGGTGTGAGCCTTCTCTTTAGAGTGCATATAGTTTACATAGCACTTTGTACTGGTGAACTCAAAAAATGGGTCTCTAAAAATTAATTCTACAGTTAATCAATATTTGTGATATCTAGAAAATCTAAAAAGACATTTTACAGTAAAATGTCTTTAAACAACAGTAATTATTTAATGGAAAAAAAACAGTGTTAATGTTTAGGGTTATCCTGCCAATTTCTTTTCAAAACAAGATGAACGTGGTATCTTAAAATATATAGAGTTAATAAGTTAGAAATTATAAAAATATATGTAGTTTAAAAATTAGTAAGGGTACTTTTAAGTTATACATTTATGAAAAAAAGAAATAATTTAGTCTCTATATTTTAAAAAAAGGATACAGAAGAATAAACTGAGTCTAGTTATGGAGAATTCCTCAGAAGAGAAACAAATTCATTTTGAAATCATTAAAGAAGTGATGGAGGAAATTTTAGACGTGGTCTTTGAAGAGGAAATAGATGAAAATTATGATTTTATGGACATTTCTTTAGACTCAGCTTACTTAGAGATGGTAGAAGGAGATGAGGACTTTGGACTTGAAGAAGTCCTTGATGATGTAATGCTGGAAGTTCTACTAAATTATGAACTTTTGAATAAATAAAAAAATTTTTGATAGTAAAGTATTCTTGAAGACAGTTTTCTTGTACTATTCGTCGATGATCTGCTTTATGAGAGTGATAAGACATGTTCTCATGAAGTGTAAAAGAGATTGTAGTAAAAAAGATTAAAACATCTACGATGACCGATAGTTCTTGAAAAAAGTGTACTGTTTGTATGCTTTAATAGAATTAAAAACTGTCTATAATGTTAAAACAGATATGGAGTGTGATAAATTTAGAACTAACATTCACTACAGGATTTCCTACTCTGTTCAGAGACTTTCTGTTATTCTCTTTATTCTACTTAGAAAATGAATCTGTGGTTTTAATTTGTACGTTATATGCTAGTAGTCAACTATAATATTTGTTATGTTTGTGTTTTACAGATTGACAATTTCATCAAAATCTTAAATTAAGATGCCGACCAGAACTGAAAAAAGAGAGCTCTATAAACGGACTTACAATTTGAAGAAGAAAGGAATTCAAGAATTATCAAAAGAACAAAGGACGGATAAAAAGAAGAGTGCTCCTGGTAAGCAAACCAAAAAGTTTTTGAAAGCAATATGTGGAAGGAAAAATGTTAGTATTGAAGTCCACAAGGAAAAAAGTATACCAGTATCGAGAAGGAGACATGGAACCAAAGATAAAAATGTTTCTGGAATCAGCAGACAGGAAAATGTGTACAGTAAAACTCGGACGAATCAATTTAGCCAAATCAGGAAGCGTATGTTTTACAACAGAGTAGTTTCGAATTTATTACAAAAGGAGAAAGTTTCTAAAAGAAGATCTGCTTATCTTAAGAAGAAACAATATATAGAGGGTATTGTTGAGTGCGCGTTTGAGACAAAAAGAAAATTATTTATTTTAGTACTTAATAGAATAAATACACTAAATAAGGCAATACGAGTTTTAAAAGCTAAAAGTAAATGGAAGAGACACATAAATAGGAGTAATTTTTGTAAAGTGTTTTCTGGGAAGTGGATGCATACTTCAACTTCTGAGCCATTTTTTAATGAAGAGAGTTACTTTCAAAGTAACGATTTGTTGCATGCAGTTGACACCAGTGGTCGAGCATATGAGGTGAAGGATGGTTGTGTAATTGAGAAAGAGAAAATTGTGGTTAGAAATGCAGAAGAGGTGATGGCTTGTGAAGCTTTAGAGGGACGTCCTAATGTTCCTGTTTACAGTTGGAATTGTAGTAGCATTTGTAGTGTACAACAGGATTCAATTGATTTATTTCGCAATTTCTTACGTAAGTACACTAAAGAAAGTCTTAAAGATTTTTTTTAATGTTGCAAGAATTAGATCATTGCAGAGTGCGAGAAAAAATAGGTCTGCAAGGTCATTCTCTGGCTTGTCTTTCTAAAAAAATATGCCAGAGTGTGTTTCATCACTTCAGGATGTTAGCAGTGCATCATACTAAAATGAGAAAATTAGTGAGAAAGTTGTATTATGCAAAAAGTCCAGCACTTAAACTTAAACAGTTAAATAGTGCTCTTTTGCATGGATGTGAATTAGATGTTAAGAAGATTTGTGCAGAAATTGAGGTAAGTTATTTTGGTCCAGAGGAAGATAATGCAGAAACTGATATAATTATCGAAGGAAATGTGTTAGAAAATGTTGGACATGTTAATATTGAAAATTTTGAACAGGAAATAATAAAGTTTAAGGTAATTGCAGGTGAGAAACCAAATTTTTCTTGTGTCTGTTGTCGACGCATTCATTACAAAAGTCAAACTAGGTTAGTTGATTTATATTTAAAAAGTGAAGATGAAAGTAATGGTCAATGGAAAGATTTTGCAACTTATTTGTTGGTGGAAAACTATTTTGATTTGGGTTTTGAGCAACGTATTTGTAAATATGTTATAATAAATTAAATGAAAATAAAATGCCTGCTAGAGCTGTTCATAATAATAGAGAGTTGATAAATATTCCATCAGAATTGATGGATTTAAATACTTATGAGACTATTCTGATTCAATGTGTACATCCTTTTCAGGCTATTGTTCGTATGGAGCCTAAGACTGGTAAATTAAATCCTTCAGATTTACAAAGAGGATTAAAGGGTAGAGTTGTATATTTGCCACTTGATTTAAAAAAAAAATATGGAAACAATTGGTGTTGAAAATGTAGAAGAGGAACCTCTAGTTATTCTAGTTAATGGTGTACCTACAAAGAGTAAGAAAATCTGGCAAGATTTAGTGGATGTTAGAAAAGTCAAAAAGGCAACGTTGTATTTAGTCCAAAACAATAAGTACTATAAAGATGTATACGTAGAAGAAGAAGATGTAAGTGAAGAAGAGGACAGTGATTTGTCTATTGGACAAATTGAAAAAGTTGACGTATCCAGAAGTGAAGAAATTTATGAACATTACAGTGTTCATCCACTGCATTCCAAAGAAGAAATAGGGAATGCTATTGAATTATTTCAGATGAAAAAGGCGAAAGGAAATCTTATTAGTGTGTGGGAAGAAAGTTTGGAAGGTCGTTGTTTTCCACAGTTATTCCCTACAGGTGAAGGTACACGATATGATGATCGACCTATGCAGATTCCTGCATCTGAATACCGGACAACAAGATTATATGCAGAAGATCCGAGGTTTCGCCAATGCATTCCATATTTGTTTCATCTTCTGTTTGAGAGTGACTAATCTGGTCTGTCTTATGCAGTAAACCATATCTTAAAAAGTGGAGTTCATCTGCAAAATATTTCAGCAAAGGAATTTATGGATAAAGTGCAACAGAAATATAGTGTTTTGGATTCACACCTAATTAATTTAATGGCTTGTCAGCGTGGTACTAATGAGTATTGGTACCGTCGTCATGGAGATTTGAAGTGCATGCTTAGAAACTTAGGAGCACCAACATGGTTTTTAACTCTAAGCTGTGCAGAGTATGCTTGGGAAGATTTACTTGAATTTCTTCGGGAGGCGAATGCAAACATAGAAAATATAAACTACAAGACACCTGGAGAACTGTGTTCATTAGATCCAGTTAATGTTTGCAGATATTTTAATCATAGATTTGAAGCTATGATGTCTTTCATTACAAACAAGAAAAATCCGCCTCTTGGTGAAGTACTGGATTTCTTTTGGAGAAAAGAATATCAAGCAAGAGGTGCTCCTCATATTCATATGCTATTATGGATCAAGGATGCTCCTAAATTTGGAACAGACTCGGATGAGACTGTACTGTCTTTTATTGAACAGTATGCCACTTGTGACATACCTAATAGTACAACTGATAAGGACTTAAGAGGAAAAGTGTTACGTTTTCAAAGTCATCGTTGTGGAAAATATTGTCGGCAAAAATTCAAATCAAAGAGCAAATTCTACTCCAAATGTCGTTTTGGATTTGCATGACCGGTACTTTCAAAAGGAAGAGTCAACAATTTGATGTCATGTTTGCGACATAATATCAGAAGAAGGTCACCTAAAAATACGTACAATTTAAGAAGAGGTGAAGAATCCAAATATATAAATGATTATAACCCAGTCATTTTATCCATGTGGAATGCTAACATGGACATACAATATGTTGCAGACAACTCTATTGCTGTGGCTGGATATGTAACGTCTTACATCACGAAATCTGAAAAGACGGAACTGAAGGAGATGTGGGAAGACATTTCTCATGAAAAGAGCCTAAGCAAGAAATTGTATACGTACAGTTTGAAGATGTTGTCTCATCGAGAAATTGGAGCATATGAATGTTGTGACCGATTATCATCAGCAAGTCTTTATGCTAAATCAAGGACTATTCTCTGGGTGAGTTTGGGTCTTGCAGAAACACAAAACCGTGTTCTGAAACCTGTGCAAGAAATTGAATATTTAGCCCAGAAAGAACCAAACAGTACAGACATTCTGAAAACAAATATGTTGGATACATACTATCCAAATAGAAGTACTCTGCTTGAAAACATTTGTCTGTATGAAATACTTCAAAACTACACTTTTAAAAGGAATGTTACAGAGAACATTGATAAAGGTGAACACGCTGTAATTGGACATGAAGGATGTCTGGTGAAACAAAGAAAAGGACACTTGATTAATCATCGGAAACTGAGTTGCGAAACACCTGACAAAAGAGAATTTTACTATTTTGCTCTTTTGCAACTCTTTAAACCATGACGTAGAGAAGAGGAACTACTTTGGGACTTTTATAGTTATGAAGATTCATTCAACGCATCTAAAAGTAGTATTGAATGTCCTGTTTTTAGTAATTATCTCCAAATGTTGAATGATGAAATAGTGCAAGAAGCGACAATTGCAGCGGAGATTGCTAGAGATAGTTCACAAGGTAGTCAAAGTTCGGCTTCATTAAATCAAGATCCACTGGGACAACCAATTATCCAAAATGAAGCAGCCACCGCCATGGATGAGGTGGAAAGAGCAATGCAGCAAGGTCAAGAGGAAGTAATCAACTTAGAAGAATTAAAGAAGCAATTTAATGTTGAGCAAAGACAGATATATGATGAAGTGACAGAGCACATTGAGCATGGCTTTTGTCATGCGAGAAAAGATTGCTCATGTATGTCATTTGAACCTTTTCGACTATATGTAAGTGGAGAAGCTGGAACTGGTAAAAGTTTCCTAATTAAAGGAATTACTACATATTTACAGCAAAGAACTCAGTCAACACTGTCGTGTGTTGTTACTGCTCCAACTGGATTGGCAGCACATAATATTAAAGGTATTACTTTACATCGTTTACTGATGCTGCCAGTTGAACATGAAAATAAATTACAATATCACAAGCTATCTGGAGAAGCTTATTTTGAAGTTTCTAGAGTCCTTAAAAAAATGAAACTTCTTATTATTGATGAAGTAAGCATGGTATCCAATTTAATGCTTGCTTTTGTGCATTTAAGAATGCAACAGATACTTAAGACAGAGTATGATGTGTTATTTGGAGGTAAACATGTCATAGTTTTTGGAGATCTACTGCAGCTAACTCCTGTGAAAGGACAACCTGTATTTGAAACTGTTACGCATGAGGAGACCAGAAAGTGCCTGGGCAGTATTGGAAATGTTAATATATGGTCACATTTCAAATATACTGAACTGATTCATAATATGTGACAGGCAAAGGATACTAAATATGGAAATATTCTTCAAGATATAAGGATTGGAAAACTAACTGAAGATGCGAAACACACTCTACGAACACGATTACTTTGCAAGCTGTTTCCTAATGAAGATAATGTACCTAAGAAAATATATAGTAAAGAGGTAGCAGATAAGTCAGTGATATGCTTGATGCCAACTCTGAAAGAATGTTCAGTTTTTAATGAGAAAATGTTGAATTTAGAAAATCAAGAAATTAAGAAACTGGAAGCTAAAGATAGAATAGAGCATGAAGGTAGTACTATTGTTTTGTCTGAAAAGTTGAAGTTAAAATTGGATTCTCTTCAAAAAACTATATCTAAAACTGCTGGTTTAGAGAAAAATCTGTATGTATGTTTAAATTGTCGGATAATTTTAAGGAGAAATTTACATGTAGAAAGAGGATTGGTAAATGGAGCAATGGGTAATGTTGTTGGTTTTGTCAATTATACAAATAGAGATGAGATTGAATTTTTAAGAATAAAATTTGATGGAATTGAGTAAGTTCAACAAATTAGTCGCTGTTCAACTCGTTTTTTGCTTGTGAAAGACTTATATGTCAGTCGGAAGCAATTTCTAATTTGTTTGGCATATGCAGTGACTATTCATAAATCTCAAGGTTTAAGTGTAGATTGTGCTTTGGTAAATATTGGAAGCACTGTATTCAAAGAGGGTATGGAGTATGTTGCTTTATCGCGAGTTAGAACTGTATGTGGACTTTATCTAATTGATTATGATGAGACAAAGATTAGTGCAGATTTAAATTGTGTGAAGGAGTATAATAGGTTAAGAAGAGAATATGCTCCAAGTTTACCTCAATATCCTTTAATTGAAAGGCGTATGGTTGGTCAGAAAAGGAAAAATGAGGAGAAATGTGCTGAAGTAGTCGAGAAACTATGAAAAAAAGATGTAGCTGTTGTTGGTAGGCGTAAGAAAACGGTTAGTATTGAAGAGATTGTTGGATTTAAGTTTGAAAACCGGTCTGGTGTCAACTGCTATGCAAATGTAGTAGTTAATGTTGGTTTTTTTCTGAAAAATGTTAAGGAACAGATTGTAGAAAATCAGGAGCAAACATTTTGCTATTCCTTAAATTCTATATTTGAAAAATGTAGTAGTGGTGATAGTGAAGTAGCAAGTGTTTCAGAACTAAGGAATGTTTTAGACATATGTGCAGGAGTAAATCAATTTTCTCAGAATATTCAGCAAGATTGTCAGGGATTTATTATGTATATGTTTACAGTTTTGGAAGATGAAGGTGTAGATATTGATAGTCTTTTTGGCCTTTCTTATAAATGGGAACATGTGTGATAATTGCTCATTTTCAAGTAGTACTGATATACACAGTGAAAGATTTATATATTTAACATTACCAGACTGTAAAGAAGTGTCTTTTAATAAACTAGTTAAAGATGCGCATCAGAACATGGTCTGTTCTCAATGTAAGTCTGAAATGTTATCAACTTTATTTATCCATAGATATGGACAATATGTAATATTAATGTTTCAACGATGCAGAGCTGATGGGAGTAAATTGTCAACTTTAATAAAAAAAAATTGTGGCTTCTCAAGTATCTATTTCTAGAAGAACATTTGTAACTGTAGCCATTATTTTTCAGGAAGGGCCTTCCACATCATCAGGACATTATACAGCTTATTTGAAGTGTGCAAGTGGCTGGACGCTTTGCAATGATAGCCAATTGAATTTTAAGAAACGTTTGCCTTTTGCCTTAACTAACTCCTATCTGCTATTTTTGGAACCCAAATTTCAGTAGAATGAGTTGCTGTAGGAAGATTAATACTGTAAAGATATGAAACTTTCTTGTTTAGAAATATCATGTGACTGAGGGTGTACAAATCTATAAATGAAATTTGTGTTTGGCATAGTGATAACATCAGGTAGAAATTTAATTAATGTTTGATGGTATAAAACATGTTACAAATTTTAACTGTAAATGTTCACAAAAGAATAGATACGACTAAGATTAAGAAATTTCAGAAAAAAACTACTTAACTCATAGTATTTGGCCACGTGGAAAAATATGAGAGAAGAAAATGAGTACTTTAGATAATTGTTTTAGAACATATATGGACGCAAGTCTTTGGGAGAGGTATTTAAAAGATAATGAGTTAACTTATACAATTTGGCCACGCGGAAAGGTATGAGAGAAGAAAATGTTTACTTAAGATAGATTTTTATAGGAGATACTAGTACGGGGCTTTGTTGAGATATATTTAAAAATAGGTCGTATAGTTTAATTAGTTTGTAACTGTGGAAGATGTAGTGTGCTTACTCAAGAAATTGCGAATTTGAGAAAAACGTTTAAGACATGTTTTTTTCAGGTATTTATAATATGTATGGAGATTTTGTATGGGTTTTTTAAACACAATCATTTTGATTGTGTTTTTTTCCCCCCGCTGTTATATGATGATTAATATTGAAATCACTGTTTATAGTGAAAATCAATGTATTCTGAGGACAGCAAAAATAAACCATTTAATATGTTGTTTGAGTTATTTTGTTACATTGAATTTAGAAATATGTATTATAACAGATTTTTTTACTGTCCTCCACAGATATTATATTTATAAGGTAAGTACAACTAATAACATGCAAGAGTTTTCTCTGCCTCTCTCTTATCGACTCCTACTTTTTTTTCTTTTATGAAATGTACATTATAATCTTATTTTTCTTTTTCTTCCACAGGTACTACGTTTTTAAAAGAAATTTACTTTACTTTTTTACTATTTTTTAGGTAAGTATAAAAAATAAAGAAACTTTTACATCACTGTGTCATTTCTTTGTCTATCCTGGTTAAAGCAATGTCATGTTTAATATAAGCACTTTCACATAGGATTGGGTGCATTGTTATAAGGCATGCTTTAAAAGTGATTTAATGAAATGAGCGACATTTCACTGAGTGAGTTCAGCAACACTGATATATGAAAACATTGGTGGGAAATGATATTAAATGTTACATGGTGTTCTTTCCAGGAGTTTAAGTCCTTTGCTGCAGTGGCAATTCTGCCTCAGCATTAGGGGGCCGGGGGGCTGAGTGGTACTTGTATGCTCATGATAGAGCCACTTCTTCACAAGCCACGGTTGAGATGTGTTCATGATACAGTGTTTCTGTCATGGGTCCGCTTAGTCAATAGAACGTTTCATGGAGGCGCAATATTAGTGCTGCGCAAGGACAGCGGCAAGCCCATGACAAAACTGGTCCATCCTGAGGACAGCTCAGGCGATGCTCGTGACGGAGCGGCTATGTCATGAGCATGGAAGGACTTAACAGGTGTTAAAAAAACCTGAGGGGTCTCTTCAAAGAGAGTGTTGGTTGTAATTTAAAGGGCACTTTAAAACACATTGTGGCAGCTTTATGTTGACGTTGAGTCTCTTTGCGCCACAATTTCGTCACTTTATTTAATACGATGACAGTGGAAATAATGTACCATATTTCCAACGTTACGGATCTAGGAGATATGTCACATTCTAAAGCCCTGCATCATAAGGAAGTGTTCCTCTGAAGGAATGCGTCTTGAAAGTGGGTGACTGTAATCCATGAGATTTCACTCAGTGACTTTCAGGCCCATGCTGTTTCAAAACTGTGCATGTGCTTGAAACAGGCGCAGGTATTGACGCAGCATTGTGAATATAGTGCACTGGTGAGCCTTGCTGGAGCTGCATCACACTTGCGATGCAACTCTAGCAATGTATTACTTTTTCAGCACAGATGTGTTACGCATGTATGCTGTTTTTGTACCATGGTGCGCCACATTTTAAATGTGGCACACCATGGGTGACGGAGCACTAGCATACTGTGGTGCACATTAACTGGTGCATATCTGGGTATGAAGTAATTAACATAAATCTGCCCCATAGGTTACAAATCTGCGTTTAGTAGAGTGTTCGGCCTTTGTAGTGTTATGTTTTTTCTGTTATTCTATGTAGATATGTAATATTGCAAGATTTTTGTCACGAAAAAGAAGCCATGAGTATTGGGTTTGTGAATGATTGCAAGATTCTTAAAATTAAAAAGCAACAACCATGGCATTGTTTAATATAGTATTATAAATACTTATCTTTAAAAATGATGAGAGAGTAAAAAAAGGTTAACCTGATGTTTTAAAGTTATTCACAGGCTTCTTTAGAGGAAGTGTTCTATATGATTGTAGCGTGGGTGTTTCACTTTTTTATACCTAACAGAATGCATTCTGTATGCTGTAGCAGGAGGATTACTACATACTTGAATATTCTTCAGTGCTTATTTTCATTTTGTAAGTGGTATTGAGACCGACACAGAACTTCAATGGATCGGAGGGGCTGTTCCTGTGCATCTGGAGGACTGCCAAGCCGCTGCAGCAGTGGGAGTGAGGCCTCTCAGAGGGGCGCAGCACAGCTCCTTTTGATGCTCACAATTGCAGATAACAGGGTAGAGATGTCCGTGGAATTTATGGATGGTTAGTCACACTAGAGTGTGCGCGGCGCCCCTAGCACCTCATTACGGCACACAGGGGAGCCGCGTTGCACAGTTTGAGAATCAGAGACTTAGGAGATAAACCTTCATAATAGCAAGGCCTCTAAGCGATAAAAATCGCCGGTGCTCGGCGTTAAAAATATCACCGCTATCGGTGGTATTTTCCACGGTGTTAGTGCTTCAACATTAATGGGAACGCATATGTGATAGAAAATCCTGTAACAGCCTCAGTATTTCACATTATCGCGTGAAAATTTAATTTAATTTAAAAAGTATTTGTTGAGCGCAACGTTCACCATACGGTTTCTTGGCGCTATGGAGGCAAACTTTAGCAGTGACACAAACAAGACTAGAGATGACAGGGAGGGGAAGGAATTACACTGGGAAAGCTTGGGTAAAAAGAAAAGTCTTGAGCTCTTTTCGGAAGGCAGGGTAGTGAGTAGCCGAACGTAAATGGTCAGGAAGGGAGTTCCAAAAGGAGGGGGCCAAAACAGAAAAATTGGATCCACCCCATTTCTTACGTCTGTATCTGGGGACTTGTAGGAGTGATTGGGTAGATGACCGCAACTCGCGAACAGGGGTGTATTCTTTGAGTAAAGAAGAAATGAAGGCCGGAGCAGTCCCTTGGCGTGCCTGGAAGACCATGCAGCCAGTTTTAAATAAGGTTCGCTCCTTTATAGGCAGCCAGTGCAGTGCCTTCAGCAGGGGGGTGGAATGATGGAAACGAGAAAGTCCGTGGATCAATCTGGCCGCCTGGTTTTGAACCAGCTGGAGCTTCTGGAGACTGTAAGCCTGGATGCCGTTGTAGAGGGCATTGGCGTAGTCCAGCCGGGAAACAACCAGGGCGGACATGATTAACCTGAGGGCAGAAGGAGAAAAGAAACGGGAGACAGAGCGAATGGTGCGGAGAACAAGAAAGCAAGAAGATACAACAGAACTGATTTGTGAGTGGAGGTTGAGATGGTTATTGAGTTTGATACCCAGGGTTTTGACTGAGGAAGAGGGTGTGGGAGGGGGTCCCAAAGAGGAGGGCCAGAAGAGGGAGTTCCAGGGACTGGATGAACCACCTGTAAGGACCAACTCTGTTTTATCAGGATTCAACTTCAGATGATTGTGGTTCATCCAGTCCCTGATAAAAATCATAATAGACTGAAAGTTGGAGATAGAATGAGGAGAAGAGGAAAGGTTGAAGATAAGCTGGAGGTCATCTGCGTAGTTAAACACAGTGACCTCCAGCTGTTGAAGGGCAAAAATCAAAGGATAGATATAGAGATTGAATAGGAGGGGAGAAAGGGAAGAGCCCTGAGGGACACCACAAGTGAGTTGGAGTTGAGTGGCTGAGAAATCCCCCAGCCGAACCGCCTGGGTACGGTCCCTCAGGAAGGACGCTAACCACACCAGGGCTGGGCCCTCGACCCCCGCCGCTCCGACACGGGACAGTAGGATGGTATGGTCAACCGTGTCGAAGGCGGCGGAGAGGTCGAGGAGCACCAAGGCCTGGTTGTTGTCATGGTCCATGCCCTCCCTGAGATGGTTCAGGACCGACACCACGACGGACTCGGTGGAGTGCCTAGGCCGAAAGCCCGCCTGGCTGGACGCAAGGCCACCATTTGCTTCCACATGGGCACTGAGGACTGATGTAACGTGTCGCTCTAGTACCTTGCCCAGATAGGGCAGGAGGGAAATGGGGCGGTAGTTGGCTGGGATAGAGGGGTCCAGCCCAGGCTTCTTAAGAATAGGGACTACGGTGGCAGAACAACAGAAAAGTTGTTTTCACACAGTAATGTGTCCCTTGTAATTAAGGGACGGGGTGGATTTAGTTTTATTTACTACACTGTTATGTTAACGATGTTGAATGTTTGATTAGAGGAGGCTTTAACAGTTTTGCGATAAACTTTTTCTCGCAACGCCTCTGTTTGTGATAGGGTGTTTTGCCCTCCAACCACATTTTAAATGTGCTTTGACCTACGCCCACTTTGCATGTTACTTAACATATGCAAAGTGGTCTTACGGCAGGCGATGTAATGCCGTTTTCAAGAAGGTGCAGCAGAATATTTTCAGGGATAGGTAAAACATTAACGCCGCTTTTATCGGCAGAAAACTGCAGATATAGTGGCGATAACGGCGTTGATAATATGCTTTATGAATTGTAATCGAATCTAATGTTAGATGTAAAGGAAGTAACGTAGGTTTCGGTTGCAATTCATACATCATATTATGAAGGCTATTATCGTCGTTTTATCGGCAGTGTCCTGTGGATGAAATCGACGATCATGTATTACGTGTCCTTCATAATATTCGGAAGTATCGTTGCTTTTTTGCATATTTGTCCTGAAAAAAAGCGTCGATACTTCAGCTTTTGAATAGGGGGCATATTACCAAGCAATAGCGATAATTATCGCGATTGCTTGGTTAGAGACAAAAATTTACCGCTGAGCTGCGGCGATTTTTATCGCAAATAAACCTTGGTATTAACAAGGTTTATTGAAAATGCGATAAAAATCGGCTGCAATGCATGAAAATCGCTGAAAAGTGAGCGATATTCATGCATTACCGAGCTAATGCTGTTAGCCATGTTATCCACCTCCCATTTGGATAACATGGCTAAGGACTGCTCAGGGCAGGTGTTAGCTTTTGGAGATATTCGCGCTTAGCACAAATATCTCCAAAAGTTGGTAATAGGAGATAGCGATGTTAGCGACTGTTTCCAGTTGGCACGCCCACTTTGCATATCATTAGTGATAAATATCACTGACATGCAAAGTGGGGGCCAAGATGGTCGCTATCTCCTACTAGCTGTCGCTAACTGGTGTTAGCGACAGCTTGGTAATAGGGAGATAATTTTATCTCCGCTTTCTTGGCTTTCAAAGCCAAAGAAGCGGAGATAAAGCCCCTTTATAATATGCTCCTGGAGCTCTTTTTGGTACAATGAGTTAGTTCTGAAAAGAACTTTTTTTTTTTTTAAAACAAGTGTTATGTTGCTTTTGATTTTTTAAACTTGCAACGACATTTTCAAGTGTGACACAGGATCAAAATGAAATGAAGAAATTTATCTTTTCTCGGGGCATTTATGACTCTCAATTTTTAGTTTAATAAGAATGAGGCTCTGCTCTCCGTACAGAAGAATTTCTCCACACTCGTTGCATTTCATGTGCACCTTCGCAAGATATGGTCTCAAGTCCATCTCAGCACTCGATGGAGATACAGGTCGTCGACCAGAAGATGTGCTGGCCACCTCTGAAGGTAATAGCGTGGCCAGGGCTCTTGTCGATGCCTGTGCAAATTCCACAGGGTGCACTTGTTTGACATGCCGCACCATGGTATGTATGGAAAAGGAATATTTTTTTGTTGGATTTCCTCTTGAGAGAACCGATTTGCATATCGTGCAGGTTACTTTTGGCGCATTCACTTTCTTTTGTTCTTCAGGATAAGTGTAAAAATGGCCAAATAAAAGATTCCTTTTTTCTTTTTAAAGGTAGTCGCTCATTTCCTTCAGATTCGGAAGATGAATGCGGAACGGCAGCCATTTCAGCAAAGTCTTCCGAAAGATGTTGGACGTTGTTCTCCTTGAGAGTAGAAAAGATAGTGAGGGAAGTGGGTGGAGTGCTCCGGGTAAATTGCAGAATAGAAACTACTAAGAACCAATTGGAAGTGTTGTTTTCAAGTCACATGACTTCACATGCGCGTCTCAGGACGTGTACGCGGTGACAGTATCTGGTCACGTACGTCATTTGGAAGTAGCGGTCTAATTCAGCGAAGTTTCAAAACGTGAAAAGGAGTAAATCCAAACACATCCGGGTTTTATATATCTTCTGAGCTCGATTCAAGCATACAATTGTTAAACTATAAAACCTTTTATATTTTTTTAAAAAATACCAAGGTGTGTACATTCGGTCACACACGAAAGTTTAAAAAGACATTCAGCTCCATTTAATGAAAATTTTCATAATAATAAAAAAGAAGCCTAGGTTCAGTCTCTTTGACGTACTATAAGTTCTTTGATGGGTCTATGAAGAAATTCAAATTGCAAAGTTTTCACGAAATATATAGGCGGGTGCGCACACTCGGTCGCGCACGAAAGCCTGGAAAGGCGATATCCATTTTATTGACAACTGGTAACGAGAGTGCGCGCACCGGGTCGCGCACAAAAGTTTAGAAAGGCTATTTTTATTTACAAACAAATTTTAATGCGTTCAAAATAAGGCAAGGTACAGACTTTCTAATTCTGTACCGCTTTACAAGGAGTCTCTATGCAACTTAAACAGTCAAGAAAACGGCTTGTTTCTGAGAAAAATATTGCCAGAACTTTATTGACAAAAGTATAGGTTGCATTCACGAGATACTTCTGAATTAGCATTTTAACAACCTATGAAATTCACTAAAAAAAACATAGGTTTTACACACGTTATAGTTAGGAAGTAGCATTTAAAAAACCTATGAAATTCACTGAAAAAACCATATGTTTGACACAAGTTATAGTTAGCTGGACATTTCACTCATATAAAACCAATGAAATTTCCCCGTTATAGTTACTTCAGCTAACTATAACTCGCGCACCCGCAATGCACTGCTGATGATGTTACATATTACATCACTCATCACATGGTCAGTGACATCACTCTTGACATCACTGGTAACATCTAATACGTCACATATGTTGTCTCCAACATATAGGTATAGTATGTCACTGATTCAGGCATGTATGCAATATGTGCGCGAGTTATAGTTAGCTGAAGTAACTATAACGGGGGAATTTCATTGGTTTTATATGAGTGAAATGTCCAGCTAACTATAACATGTGTCAAACCTATGGTTTTTTCAGTAAATTTCATAGGTTTTGTAAATGCTACTTCCTAACTATAACATGTGTAAAACCTATGTTTTTTTTAGTGAATATATATATATATATATATATACATATATATAAAATAATTTTAAATGTCTAATTCATTTCGTTTATTTAACATTAGTTCCTATGGGTGTTATTTTAATTTCCTGTCTGTATTTTGTTCTATTGGAGTATGTGTATGTCCACCATTTATGGTGCTTGATGTCCACACATGTTGGGTTGGAATACATTTGAGCCTGCTTTGGCACATTTAAGGCTGTAGTAACTATAGAAGAATAGTTTTTGAATAGCAATGGCCTTACTTTTTTGTGGGTGAGTTTTTGTATTAGAGTGTCCCTTCCTAAACCCCTACTTAAATTTCTCTCAACCCCTCTCATTTAATAGTAATCATTCCACCATTTTCCTACCACTCCTCTGGTCCATCCCACGTTTTCTACTAATACGTACAACAGCGTGTCTGCGCCGAAAAAATTGGAGAGGCGGAGTTCTCTGGTCATAGGTTTGTGAATTGCACTATGTAGTACGTGAGTAGTACTACTGTCATGCTACTTTACATATTACAGAATGCAGTTTGGAAATCGGGTCCTATATTTTACCTTTTGGAAAGGGCCTAGTCTATTTTAAATATTATTGCAGTTTGTCTTACTTTGACTATGTTTGCTGCTAGAAAAAAAACCACACAATTTGCAGGAACCACATAAAACGCCTACTATCCGTTCTCTAGTTCACCTACAGGGTGAATGTGGGCATTTTATGCAGCCCAATTTCACTTTGCAAGCAAAGTGGTGAAAATGTGCCGCTTTCAATAATTTCAAAATTTAGCTAAGTGTTCCACCCACCTGAAAAAATAACCCCAAATGTATCTTCGATGTACTCCTTAAAATCTTCCATTTGTACTCCAATTTGCTTAGTTCACTTACACAGACTTTCTAGAGGTGGAAAATCTTTGTGAGAAAATTGTACAAAATTAAAATTTTAAATGCCTAACGTTTAGTTAGATGCACACAAGTGTGCTTGGAGGTGTGTGAGGCGAAAGGACTCGGAGCAATGGGGGAGTATTGGCAGAAGCAGCAGAGAACAGCAGTGGGCCACTGGCTTCTTACAGGAGGCAAGGACCAGGGGGCAGTGTGTGAACAGAGGAGGCAGTGTGCCCACTGAAGGGGTAGGAAGCAGACAGGCCAGTGTCTAAACGTAAGTGCCAGAGAGCAGAGGGACAGTGTCTGAGCAGCGTGAGCAACATGCAACACATTGAGTGGGCAGGGAGTGTTCGTTCAGTGATGAGCACAGCCTGACTCCCAGATGGTGGACTTTGAAGTAGCTGTAGATCTTATGAGGCTCAGATCTTTAATTTCAGGCAAAGGAGTAAACCTCTTGTGCTCTTTTGTGCTGTTTTCGAAGGTCTTCAACCCGCTTGTTGCCTTCGCGTCCATTGTATCTCTGGGCCCTGATGCCACTGCACCTTCAGCATCACTGAGTCCTACCCTCCTAACAAAAATGTTGAAACACCTCCCACACAGCAGTAAGCAGTGTCTCGAATGGGGGCATGGTTGGGTCATGTCAGCCCATTCTTCTGGGAAACCAGCTCCCTAGCCTGCAGCCTCCTGGGAAAACGCCATATTGGAAGAATGGCCAGCCTGGCACTGGAATGCCCAGTTAATCTTTTATGGTTACAATTAAAAGCAAAACAACTATGATGTTCTGACGGCAGTAACACTTTAAAGCTGACTTTCGTCAGGCAAAGATGGATATTTCTTGAAGATGTTAAAGAATAATAGACACTCTCCGTTGTTGTTGGTGATGACAGTGTGGTGCCTTTGAAGTATTCTAAGAGTAAGGCATTATTTTATTATTTTGCCATTATTTTCATCCCACAGTAAGTATGTCTGTTTAGCATCTTGGTTCAGCTTCTTGTACACCCAACTTTCTA
The DNA here is from genome assembly GCF_964263255.1 of Lissotriton vulgaris. NCBI lineage: Eukaryota > Metazoa > Chordata > Amphibia > Caudata > Salamandridae > Lissotriton > Lissotriton vulgaris. The sequence goes on along the minus strand of NC_141693.1, from coordinate 481,656,964 downwards.
ATGATGATCAAAGAGGCTGACCTTGGGCTCACTTCCAAGGTTACCTGTTTCCAAACTATGATCTCATTTTAGGTTAGAATTTCTCCATTGTTTCGGAGGAGGGCTATTATTTATGCATGGCAGTATTTGGGACCTTTTTGTACTGGGCTTCAGTGTCTCATCTAAAACCCTTTCCCTTTCAGTGTGCTCATTATAAAGGCTTTCCTATTTATTAGTGACACGTTAATTAGCACTTGTATGGCACACAATCTGCCGTCAGTATGACATTGTTGCACGTCTCCGTAGTCGGGGAGGATGCTTTTCAAAACATTTGTGTAGCAGACCATATTCGGATTCGATTTCGTGGTTGTGTGTGGTTAGTGGACTAGCGTGTCAGTTTCAATGGCTTGTGAAGTTTTTGGGAGGTCAATGGCAATACCAAATTGCTCCTGTGTTTCTTCAGTTGGCCTTTGTTCTCATACCCTGACAGATGTATATATTTTGCAAGTAAATGATGGCAGAAAGTGCTGTTGGATTCTTAACTGCTAGTTCATTCCATAGTTGGCCCGTGCTTGGTGTATATTCAGAGTTTTGTTGTGATGTTATTATATTATATTTCTAAAAGTGAAATAACAACATTTGAGTATGTGTTAGAAACATTTGTATGTAGCTGCATTGACAGCTAGAAGTTGAGGAGAAATCCAACAACTGATCTGAGGGGTCAAGCGAATGGTCAGTGTGGGCAAAGAGCTGATCACACGAGGACCTATGAACAACTGACGTGGCTCAAGTTGCTGACCAAAGATCAGAATTAATTAATGCAGCCTGCCAGTTTGCCAAGCAAAGAAGTGAGATGAGTTTTGGGTAGCAAAATACTGGAGGTTGGCTTTGATAGGTGACATTTATAAGTAAGTCAAGTTCCTACCAATTGCTGAACTGAGGAACCTGTTCGGGTTCATGCGGGGCAAATCTTGGGGTATGCTCAGTGGCTGCGTGGCTCAATTGGGTGGGCTTCCCTAGGACCCCACTTGAATCTAATGAGTCAATGGTGCTCCTCTCATTGTTGGGAGATGGTAGAATTATTTTGGTACTTAACAGTGTGCTGTGTAGGGACCACTCAACACAACTTTACTGGTTAATGCCCAGTGGGAGATAAGTGTGGAAGGGGCAGATTGTGGAATTTGAATGTCATTCAATGATCATTTATAACATAATGAGTAATGAAAGATGTCATTGTACATAATTTATCTACTGAGCCTATCTCCCTACTGTGGTGCTACATAAGATTTACCTGTCATACACATGTGGTAGTGGACCATTGGGGACGGGTTACAATGCACATGCACAGAGCTGTGGGTAGGGTGGTAATTTTGACAATGAGATAGCGTACACTAAGGCTGCACCTCAGACCAAAGAAAGGGAAAACTGACTGTAGATTGGTGGGTGGTAGAACTTGGGATACTGGCTGACTGGGGTGTGAGCCCTGGTCAAACAGTAACCACAATCCTAGTCAGAATAAGATACAGGCAAACCCTAAATTAACCTGTGCTCACCCTTTGGTAGCTTGGAGCAGAGCAGTCAGGCTTATCTTAGAGGCAGTGTGTAAAGTATTTGTGCAACGCGTCAAACTGTAAAACAGTGACAACATTACACAAAATGATTCCACATCAGGTTAGAAAGATAGAACTTAGTTTAATAAATAAAACAAGACCAAAACAACAAAAATCCAATGAGGAGAACAGGAGTTATTTAAGTTGAAATGTTATAGTGAGAAATTTCACCCAAAAATAGAAAGTGCTATTGGGGATATCATCTGTTTGCATCAGATTGGGACAAAGTCACAAGTTCAGGCTGCCCTCGATGGAGCGCTGGCCTGCTACAGGGACCCAGTTAGACTCGCTGAAGAGAGTACCCTAAATACTGATTGCGAAGCATTGCATGGATCCCTGTCAAAGATGCGTTCCTCAGCTGCGGTGACACATTGGTTCTGAGATGTGGCAAGGCTGAGTTGCAAGGTCCTGTTGCGTCAACGTCAAGAATTTCATTGATGGCGCTTGTGATGCGAAGTCCGGTGTCAGGGATGCGATGCACATCTGAGGCAATATGTTGATTCTGATGAGCGATGAAGCTGCCATACGGAGCTTCATCTTCGTTGTCGAGGCTGCCATCGACAGGAGAGGTGAGGACCTGCACCAGGGACAGCGTCGCGCAGTGATGGTTCAATGGCGATGTGTCTCTCCCAAGATGTAAGGTGCATCTGTGATACAAGTCTTTTGCGACAGATCCAATCCACGCAGGAGCAGTGATGCAGCAATTATGTTCACAAATGCACTATTCAGCAGAGGAGATACATTGGTTCTGCTCTGGATTTATGGCTCAGCAGAAAAGATGTGTCAGTTCCACTGGCAAGCACCTTTAGGCCCACTTCCAAGTGTCCAGGACTTGGGTGGCACAGCATTTCATGGTAGACTCCCAGATGGCAGAGTCCAGGAGCAGGGGGTGGAAGCCTGTTATGTCCTTGAGAATGCAGATCAGGAGGCCAGCCAAATAGTCCTTGGAGTCACTCTGGGTTCTGGGGTCAAGAGATGCAGGTCCAGTTCTTCTCTCACCCAGGCAAGAGGGTAGCAGCCAGCAGTTCAGCACAGTGCTGGCAGCAGAGTGCAGTCCAGCAGAGTTGTGGTCCTTCAGCAGCACAGCGGTCCTTCTTCCTGGCTGAGTATTCACAGGTCCAGAAGTGTACTAAAGTGTGGTGGTGTCTGGGGTCCAGTACTTATGTCCAGTGATGCCTTTGAAGTGGGGGAAACTTCAAAGACATGCCTTTGAAGTGCACAGATGTCCCCCTTCCTGCCCTGGATCCAGACTCACTACAGGGGGCAGGGGGAGGTATTCAGACCTTTGTGTGTGGACAGGACATAGCCTATTCAGGTGTAAGTAAGGTTGTGCCCAGCTCCTACGTCCCATCCTACCAGAGATGGCCCATTGAGACAGACCTAAGCTCCCATTGTGTGTGATTGTCTAGGAGGAATACACAAAGCCCAACGGCTAACTACACCCAGTCAGGTGATCAGAGACAGGCTACAGTTATCAAATGGGTAAAGCAAGAAAAGGCAGACTTTCTAAAAGTGCATTTTCAGAATTGCAATTTAAAATTCGACTGTAAGTTTGGATTTTAAATTCTGACTCTGGAGACACCAGACTTGAAGGGTGCATCTCTTCCCAATTGGGAATTATACTTATAAAATGTAATAAGGTAATCCCAATGATATCTTTGCAGTAGTGACAAATACATCTGAGAGTTTATTTACTAACAGGACATGTAAAACTTAAAAGTACATGTCCTACCTTTTAAATACATTGAATCCTGCCCTCTGGCTTGTCCAGGGCTTACCTTAAGGATGACTCCTATGTATAAAAAGGGAAGGTTTGGGCCTGGCAAAAGGTTTATTTTTCCTGGTCGAAATGGCAGTGTGAACTGCACATACAAGCTCTGCAATGGCACGTCTGAGACATGGTTAAAGGGCTACTCAAGTGGGTGGCACAATCCGCTCTACAGGCCCACTAGTAGTATTTAATGTATAGGCCCTGGGTACAGTGAGTATTACTTTATTAGGTGCTTATAATTAAATTAAATATGCCACTTGGGGATAAACCAATATTAACATGTTTAGGGTAGAATTCTCAAAAGTACATTAGCACTGGTTAACAGTGGGAAAGTGTGCACAGTCCTAATACCAGCAAAAGCGAGTTCAGAAAAGTGTGAGGATGGCAAAAAGGTGGGGGAATACCACCCTGAGGCTGTCATATCTAACAGTTGGGTTGTTCCTTCTTCTAGTGAATTGATATGAGACATCAACTGGCAGCAAGCCATATGACCTACCTTTGTTGGGATAGATATATGATTTGAAAGAATGACTACTAGAGTAAGGAACTGATGACAAATTTGCCGAAGATCCACATGACTGGAGAGGGGCGACTATGTCATTGGTGAGAAAGAGGGGAAATACTCACAATAGAAGAATGGCCATTGTCAGACTTCCATTGGTAGCCGTGTGTGACAGTTACTTGAATAATGAATATTTGGGCCCGGCCGTTTTTTTTGGGAACTCTTGGATACTGACCTGCTGCTTCACTGTATAGATCTGTTTGTCTGTCATAAAACCTATGACATTTGTTTAAAAAGATCAGTTAGATGCACACCCCTGATAATTTACTGCACAGTACAGATTAATTGCATACAACTGATCAGCGGTGGAAGCACCTAATGACTGTAGGTGGAAGGGGGGGGGGGGTGATTGAGTCAAGAGGTGGCCATAAAGATGACTCTTGGTCATACTTACAGTTCTGGGCAGGATGGGTACTGTCCAGAGTTTTTCAGGTGCAATCCTTTGAATGACTTTGATGCCTTGTGCTGGCACTACTACTTTGAATATTTTTGGTTAATACTCCATCTTCATTACAGTTTTACTAGAATACTCCAGCTACATATAAGCCTCAGATGCGAATCTGAATTAATGCCTCTATTTCTTCACAGTCATTTCCATCACTCTGAGTGAACTTTCCTTGTCCCAATCTTATCGTGAGGTGAGTCTTTGCCGCATTGCTCGATGACAAACCAACATTTCATCTGTCTGAATACATAAATAACCACATCCTTCCTAATGCACACTATTTTACTACCAAAGCTGCAGAGCTGTGAAAACCATGAAGCGCACCTCTGGGACATCAAACACACAAAAGGAGTGAAACCTTTGGGAATTAAAAAATATAACCTCCTCCCCATCCCCACCTTTTTTCTGGTCCTTCTTAAACCCTTTGTTATTCCAAAGTGCTTTGCGCTTCATGTTCTATTCCCTTTCGCAAACCAGGGAAGTGCAATTTACACACCAACTAGTTTGTGAATGAGAATGCAAATTACAATGCGACCTGTGTACTAATAAGTCACATTGCAAATTGTTCATTCATAGTGGGTCATAAAATGACTAGCCCTTTGAATATTCATTATTCAAATTCAGTAGCGGCTGCTACCGGACACCGATGATGGGCTAGGGGGAGATGGGGTACAAAGGACAAAATTACGAAAATGTTAAAAAAAAAGACTTACCTGGAACAGCGGCCCACTGGCCGCCGCCTCTCCTGAGTCATCTTCCTGCAGACTCGTGGCTAGCAGCAGAAAGCACCCAGCTCCCATGAGCCAATCACATTGCCGCTGCAATGCAGCGTTGTGATTGGTCTGAGCGACATGGTTTGGCACTCAGACATAAACAGGGGTTTTCCTCACTAGGCTGTGTAATGAGGTGTGATGGGGAACATTCAAAGTGTCCACATGTAGGGAACCTACATGTGGACAATGCTGTTCAAGGCTGTATGTTTCATTTCCCTTTTCTCAAAGGCATCCTTGGGGTTTGTCTAAAATATCCGCTCCCTCCTGGGTGATAAGCAGTCTTCTGTGTGCAGAGGCCTCCTTGCTTCCGTAAGAAAAGCATGTTCCACCAGCAGAGGGGTTCCCTCATTCACACACAAGTGTTCTTCCAGCACATGAAGGATTGTCCAGATTCGCACACGCACTGAAGAACCTTGGGTAGAATTGAAGGGTCTTGTAGCTCCTTCTGTAGTTTGAAGCTGTGTCTCCGTCAGGGCAGATTAGGTTCTGTTCTATTTCAATAGAGGGGACAGAATCAAATGTGTTGCCTCAACAGTAGTAAGACCAATGCTTCTCTAGCAGTCTCAGACCTTTGAATATGAAAACAAATGTACATACAGGAGCCAAACTATGCAAATGATAAATGCTAAAAGAATGCAGGGACAATCGTAAAATCTATCATTTTCTTCTAACTCAGTAGTTCTTTACATTTTGACTTAAGTGGCCCTCCACTTGGTCATTACTGGAAGCCAAGGACCCCGGCTTAAGCATTTTCAATGATTTGAACAGCAAAATAAAAAAAATAAAAAAACAATCAAGCATTCCTCAAACAAATATACAAATGATGAAATATTTTACTTAGTTCAAACACAAATATAAAAAAATCTAATTTTAATGCGAAGTTGCAGGTTTTCTAAATTTCATTGTGGCCACCCATCCGCCATACTATATACTGTTTGATGCACTTGCATTGCGCCCACAAATCAATCTGAGGATACTAACTTAAGTTTTAGCCTCTAGTTTCACGTTCCGACACATATAAAGAACTATTTAAATTGTTCAACTTTCCATTTTGCTTCTTTATTTAAATAAACATTATTAATCTATTAATATTATTTCATTTTCTAAGCTGTCACGGACCCCCTGAGTTGGCTTTGTGGACCCCCAGTGGTCTCTGGACGACAGGTTAAGAACCACTGTAGAACGGCCAAACTCTACCATTCCTTACCACTACCTCTTAAAGTTGTGGAGACCTTGGCCAATGACAAAAAAGTAGCGAGCTATTCTCGCTTGCATTTTCTCTCCAAGTTATCATTCACTGTTGGCTCTTCAACTCCCATCTGGCCAGGTGTCTAAGAACACCATGCTTTTTTCGCCGTTGGCTTCTGGACCCTGTACTTTAGGGTATTACATCTCTTGGGACACATCTATGGTGATTGTCCATAACAAGCCTGGCCCAACGTGGGGGCATATTAACAACGGCCAGCGATAATCATCGCTGGCCATGCTGAGCGATAGTTTTATTATCGCCCTCCATCTCTGGTACGTTACTCCAGGGCGATAAAAATTCCAGAGATAGCGAGGTTATCTCCCTTTTGCAGGGAACATTGCTGGTTTTCCAGTGATGTTCCCTGCAGAAGGGCGATAGCCTTGCTGATACGACCCTTAGGGCATAATCCACCCTTATGTTAGGGATGGCTAAGTCAGGATTTTAGCAGACGTTAAATTTTAGCGAAAACTGACGTTTTCGCCAAAATCTAATGTGTGCTAAAATCATGTGGGCTGCCTTGTAAATATCGCAAAGTAAACATCAGCGATATTTACAAGGTAGTCTATCTGGGGTACGCCCACTAACACCCACTTTGCATCTCATTGGAGATGCAAAGGGAGGCGTAGGGGAAAAGGCTGCTAACATGCGATTATGCATGTTAGCACCCTCTTGTAAATAGGGCGCTGGTTTTATCTCCGCTTTTTTGGCTTTGCAAGCCAAAAAACCTGAGATAAAGCCCTTGTAAATATGCCCCCTGGATCTTCAACACTGACTCTCCAATTAACCATCCCATTATCTGTCATTTATTGCTCCCAGACCCAAAGCAGTCTGAGGCCAATGTAGGATGGTTAGCAGTGCTTTGCAAACAAAAAGCTAAATAAAATGACTACAATAAAGCAGACAAGTGAAAAGGAAAGGTAATTTGAAATGGCTGCCAATTTTACGGAAACCTTTTATGACTGGCATAATGAATACCCACAGGTTAGTTCTGCAAACATTGAAGGAACAAGTAGTTACCACCCACCTTTGTTCTTTCTCATCAATGAACCTTTGTGTTTGTTATGGGAAACTTTTAGTTTCTTCCCTATAATTCTAGTTGCCACAGATATGCTTTAATTTTACCATGATTACATGGCATCATTTCTTTCCTCGGGCCACTGGAATTTTTCATACAGCTCTTCCTCCTCTCCTACGCACTTTTCTGAAAAGTGATTGAAGCCTATTATGTATTTTTTTTAATTAAGTGCTTTCATGTTAATAGTTCTTCTTGGACTTAGATTTTTCAGGCAGTTAGCAAACCTACCCAACAGAGGACTGAGCAGCATGGGGCTAGGTTAGTTGTAGTTAGTTGTAGACTCTAGGCTCACAACATCCCAACCATGAGGAGAAGGGTTGTTTTTTTGGGCCAATTTCAGTTTTTGTTTGATGCTTTGACATTAAGTCTCATATGTACTGTGAATTATGAGCGACAGAATAAATACCTCTGAAGTAAATGCTAGCACAGGCCTGACTCCAGAAATCTTTGCCTTAAAGTTTTGAAGGGGGAGATTAGGGGGTGACTTCAAAATGTTTTGCTTAGGGGAGCTCAGAGGAAAAAACCGTAAGTTTGAAGACCTCTGTTTTAGAAGGACATAGGTAGGCCGCGGATACGCATGATCAATCCAGAAATAGTACACACTCTTTTAGAGACTGCTTAGGAGTGACACAGGCAAACCTCAGGCTTAGTCTTTTTTGCAGACGACCAGGCCCCCTAGATAATGAAATGGTCATCAAACCTATGCGCATGCGAAACTAGATGACATTCAGGACAAGGAGACAAGCAAATTCAGCCACTCACAGATGAAGAAGGCTATGAAATAATGCCCATACCCTAAGTCAGATTCAACCCATGATCATTGACAATTATTGGTGACTGGCAGATTTCAGTATCTGATTGCCAGTAAAAGTTCTCTGTCGAGTCCAGCCAGGAGCAACAGTGGAGTCGCCATGACCTAATCAGATTAAGTGCTCTAATGTGTCACAGAAGGAGCTACATTGAAGCAGCCTACAGCATGCACAGGTTACAGGCAGTCATGGCAGTTGTTTAGAGGGAATGATGGGGCCCGCCAGCAAAATATGATGAGGTGTACCTCAGTCTCATGTATCTCACAGATATTGATTTGGCTTGTGTTGAATTGGGGCCCACTGAATGGTGGGTAGGTGGGCCTGAATGGTTGAGGGCCCCCTGCACTGCCGGGGCTTCCGGTTCCACCCCTGAGTCATGGAACTGCGGTACATGGCCCACCTTTGGCTCACCAATGAGCAACAGTGGGAATTCAGACCTAATAGTATGATACTCCCGAGGTGTAGTGAGTTAGAAACCCCAAAGCAGATTCATGGATACCAAAGTCAGCAAAAAATAGCCACAACCAAACAGTCCACCATATTCAGCAACACAGGAAAATCCAGAAGGATCAGGGCAAAAGCTTCACTTTGATAAAGGTCTTGTTTCAAGTCATCAAGACTGGCACCACAGCTGATGATATACCTGAGTCCACTTTGGTGTCAAAATTGTGGAGGTGTAGGGGCCCGGGGATCACGCTACCCTAAAATGGCCGATTGTCTGAAAGTGACTGTCAACCCTGAATGTGGGAAAAGCCCCTCTAAGCCCACAAATAACAGAGACATTTGCAAAATTAGAATAAATATATGGTAGAAATGTTCAGGTTTTGTATTTCAGTCAAGGTCCTTTAATGTATTTTGTTTCAAATGCTAAAATAAATGATTATGCCATCCGGCAAGGGTTTTTTCACCCCCTGGACGGCTTCCACGGCTGGGTCTTTTTCAAGCCTATAGGGAAGTCAAGTGATTATTCTTCATTTTGTAGTCAATAGAGAAAGATGTATGGTCAGTAGAATCAATCTTTCTGCAGAATCATATGGTTAGTAGGTGAAGGGATAAGTGAGATCTCCAATATCTGGATGATCCAGCAGTTTCGGGTGCCTTTGAAGTTAATGTGGGAACCCCTCTGTCAAGATTTATACTGGCAACATCTGCATATTAAGACTGCACTACACAAGGTCTGACTCCCTGCAATTGGACCTCAGTTTACCAGTTATAGTTATCTCAAGTAACTATAATTTTGCCCTAAATTAACTACAACTTGCACCACCGCCGTGCGCTGGTAATTACCTCACATATGACATCACTTATGATCTGTTCCTATGACATCATTGAAAGCACCCCTGTAACATCTGAAATTACATCATTGAAGACAACACCGTGTTCACATTGATTTCAGGGTCAATAATTCTCCCTGCTCTGAACACAGTGTTACAGATTACCACCAAAACAAGTTCTTCAGTGTCCTTTTTTAAAAAATTTCATTCGTGCATTGTTGTTCAAAATCCATCTGATAGCATTGTGATTCCCCCCTTACAGACTCCAAAGAAAAGTCCCATCTTACCATTGTTATTTCATTGCTGTTCAGTAGCTGGAAAGTTCCTAGCAGCTGACATATCTGACAGTGACCAACATCTGTAACGTATGACTTTATTTAGTTTTTTTATGGAAATTGTGCAACTCTACTCAATTGCATTGAAGATTGTTTTGATGCACTGCTGGCAGCACCCGAAACAGAAATGTTACCGTGCCAATTTAGGGGGAACAAAGCAAACATAAGGAGATGATGTCAGAGCGCAGAAAATGTTCCCAGATGTGGGTCCCTTTCTCACTTTGCCACTGGATTCAACCTAGCCTGGCTGATGAGGAGTGCTATCACGAAACCGCTCACAGGATGCTTGTTTCTGGTCCAGGGAAGGCCTGGTTTGGCAGTTGGGGCTGGACAGTTCCCATGAGGCACAGGGTCAAGACTGAATTGCATATAGCTGGGTCTGAACTGGGGTGGCGAAGTGAGCTTAAGAATGATGATGGATTCAACCCAGATCTGTGACTGGTTGGTGAGTGTCTTAAAAGATTCAGCGTTCCATCCATCATCTCCTTGTGTTTGCATTGTTAGATACCACACATAGCCAGAGTCATCACACGGTGAGAGGTATCCAGGTAGCCCATTGGCTACTGGTTGCATCATCCCCTTAGGGCACTTTGTGGGCATACATATAATACCCCTGGCACCCTGAACCTCAGTTCATGCCAGAACTCAAAAGAAGACTGAAAACATACTGCCTGGACCTGGAAAGAGAGGCTGCACCATCTGCTAGACTGTATCCGCTGCTCCTTGAGCTTGCAAGAGAGGACTGTGCCTGTGGCTCCTGGCTCATAGAATAGCCACTCCTGAGCCTCAGACAAAAGAAGTGACTAAAATGGTCAGTCGCTGACCCCTGGAACCAGCACATAAGCCATTAAAGCTGTAGAAGCCCACCTGGCAAGTCAGCAGCCACATTCTACGAATCACTGCTGACTTCTCCAGGGCCCCCAAGACACAGATCTTCAACAGCCGAAAGTTGTTCCCAAATCTGCTCGACCCGCTGGTGTCATATGAGTCCAGATTGGTCCCCAAGAGGGAACCGGATTTCAAACAAGGATACCACTGGACACGCTGTGTACAGAGACCTGTAGTCCAACCGCAGCTGGCCTTCTACAGGCTGAAAAAGCACTTAGAGGGAGACAGACCTATGTGGCCAAAGCCAAACAACCTAACCTGTGATCTGAGGAACAACCGCAAGGACACTCTCCTTGACTGCACAGTGCCCAGAGCATCTTTCAGCATCCTCAGCATCAGGATCACTCCATTGAAGTCTATGGCGCTTGTGATGTAAAGTGTGGAACTGGACACGAGGCTGCTTTGGTGGCCAGGTAACTTTCCAAATGCTCCTTAGTGACCCATCCTGATCTTCTCTCTGTCAGATTAGGTTGTCTCATTAGGGCCAGAATAGCCAAAAACAACTCTTTCAAACTTTTGAAAAGTTTCTAAACGTTACTGTTACCAATACTTTGGACTAACAAACTGAGTTTTAACATTTTGCTTAAAAAATTATATTTATTGAATCCGAGAGCAGATTTTGCTAATCTTGGTGTCTATAAATTCATAAAAATATAATCTATTTTTATATATTGGGCTCGTATTTCTTTTGTGTTGTGTGACTCTCTTATTTTGATATTTGGTGCTTCTAAATACTTTGTACAAGTTCCTTTGTTTAACCCTTGCTGCTCGAAGCCGCAGCTATCCATGGTTGAACTAAAGGTTTACAAACAAGCCTGACTGGATCCAATACAGCTTTCAAGTGAATTACACGGTCAGGTCGCACAACCATACAATAGAATACACAACAATCCTCACAATCTATCTCTCCTGAATCTGCCTTAAAATAGCTTAACCAGAACCTACACTCCATGGAAGGATCTCCAGGTTTTTGTAGAAAGGGAGAAGGAAGTAAAATACTCTGCATAATGGAATAACCTATAGTTTAAGGGAGTAAGGCAACAACTGAAGACAATGAAAAATGCATTACAAAACCAAAATACACTGAGAAGTAATTTTCAGTCAACTGTTACAAATTTGCGCACAACTAAGCTGAATCTGTGAATACTCCCATAAGGCAGGATTAAGACCAAAAGCATGCAAATCGTTGTGGCCAATGAAGACTTGCATACCAATCAAAATATGTGCAAATCATAGTACATGCCAAATGTTGCTGAAGATGCTGATTTGCACTAGAAGCCTAAAAAAACTCATAGTGCAAATCACTAGAGAAAAAGTTGATCTGCACTGAAGTAAACTGTGTAAAACACAGTAGATGCAATTCATTGCTGTTGTGAACACAGGAGACGAAAAGAAACAAAAAAGGAAGAGCATGACAGTGTGAGCTTTGCGTTGAATGGAAGCTCGCACGTCGCTGTAGATCTGCAGGGTGAATAGAAGAACCAACAAGGGTGTAGCTTCAAGGGGTATGTTTGGGGTGCTTCACTCCCCCAATAAATGTATTTTCTGATGAACAGTTGGGTGCAGGTGTATTCAGTCAGGTATGGTGAGATGTCAGTCAGATTTCATCAAGGATGTTTACAGACAGACAGACAGAAACACACACACTCTCCCTCTCTGTTTTGAAAGTCCTCAAAATATTGGGTTTTTTAGAAAATATTGGGGGATATTTACAAAGATATTGCTGAGTGAGGTGTTAGCCGTCATGGCTTAATGCCTCACTCCGCCACTTCAGAAACGCAAAGCTGCATCATATTTACAAGAATATGGTGCATCCATGCGTTTCCCCCTGTACTGGCCACCCTTGCCCCCATGGAGCAAGGGTGTCTGTGTGCAGGGGAAGATTGATTATGTACAGGAAGGTCCCCCTTCCTGCACATAAACAATCTTGAAATGACATTGTGTCATTTCTATGTGTGTTGCTAATTGCAGCACACATGGAAGTAACAAAATGTAATTTTTTTTAAAGATTGTTGATGCGCAGGAAGGTTCACCTTCTTGAACATAAACAATCCAAGGTGTTTTGCTTTTTCCATGTGTGCTGCACAAGGCAGCACACATGGAAAAAGCAAAAACGAGGAGAAATAAAGCATTTCTCCTCGTTTCGCCAAGTTAAGACCAGGTTTTCGCAGGTCTTAATTTTGGTGCTGCCTCCTATTTATGTTGCCCTTGTAAAAAGGGGGCCGTGACAAAATCATTGGGTGTTGCGATGGAATGCCTACTGTAACACTCACTACCCACCCCTTTTACGCTAAGCATAGTGTGAGTAGTTGGCCTGGTATATAATGTCCACTAATTAAAGTGGGCACCATGCACTAGTCCAAACAGCTCTTATGGTGATTTAAGAGGTCAAAGATAACCTTAGAATGCTATCCAACAGGTAGCTCTGGAGAGCAGCCTTCAGGCTTAGTCTTGAAGGAATGTTAAGTAGCTTGTTTTACCAGAATGCAACCTTATAGTATTGGTTAAATGAAAGGAGAACCATACAGAAGTTATAAAAATATGTATTTATTAATAAACACACCTTAAATACACCACAGTATCTGATACACTCAGATAAACACAAAACACACAATATTGTAGCACAGAAACAATTGTACGTAACACTAATGCAGAGTGGGCTCCAGGGGGAGACCAAACAATATACTAAAATAGTGGTATGAGATCCTCGACCCGAGTCAAACCAGTGTCTAGAGGGTATAAAATCACTTGGACTTCAAGGAACCACCAAAGGTAAATAAGTAGGGACCCCACAGAGGACGGGTGCAGTGTGAGAACACAACCGTGTGCAACATACAATTCAATGGGAGAGTTGAGGTTGCAGTTTTAAAGTTTAAGGACCTTCCCAGTGGATTACGAGGAAACCCTTTAGAACATAGAAGGTTGGAGAGCCACCCCACCCACTGATACCGTTGTACCAGAGTTACCTATCCCAGGGAAGCCAGGTGCATTGGGTTGAAGTGGCGTCGGAAACAGCTGTCGTTCTCAATGGGAGTTTTCAAAGAAATGCCACTGCTGTAAAGAAGAAAAGTGTTTGGTGGAACCCACTAGTGGATTATTGATGGAAGGAAGCTGAAAGCAGAGGGGACAGAGTCTGTGTCACTCAGGAATGATCAGGGGCTCGGTAGACGAAAGCCCACCGATGTCGGGTGCTTCAGGTGTGAAGACAGAGATCTTGACTCTACAGCTGCAGTGACCAGGAGACGTCGAGGACAATCAGGAGCGGCACACGGGCTGTCCCATGAAGGATGTCGAGTGCTGAGGGGTTGGAATCCGGCGGGAGCACCAACAAGCCAACAAGCCTTGAGAGCAGCAACCCACGAAGAAGGACAAAGAAGGTTACAGTCTGGCCCATCAAGGACCAGGGAACTCGCCACAGCAAGGGGAGTCAGGACAGACCGGAAGCAACCAGGGGAGCCCAAGAAAATCAGTGTTGTCCCTCAAGTGGACTCACATGCCGAAGTCACAGCTTGCAGGGCACTGAGTGCGAGGAGGTTGAATTCCTTTGTTCGAAATGTGCGCAGAGGTTAGGGGCTATCGATAGGCCAATGCAGTTAGTTAGAAACCGCCAACAAGCATATGCACTTGAAAAAGTATGCTGTGCACAGGGGTTCGGGCTATGCAGTCCCCACAAGGGATACTGGCCTCAAAACTCAATGAGAGGGCAGCTCAACCTCAGTGAACATAGGAGCCCACCTCCTGTGTTGCTGGAGTCTTCAGAGTCTGCAGGAGCTCAGGATCAGCAGACCGGTCAGTTGCATTATGATGCCTGCGAATGCAGGGGAGTGACTTTCTTCACCCCAAGGGAGATACTTCAGTTGTCCTTGATTCTCCACAGTTCCCGCATGAAGCCTGTATGGTGCAAGGGCACAGATGGTGCTTTGGACGGCGAGGGAGACGAAGTTGGGCCCATTTGAAGTTCAGCGAAGTTCGGAGTGTCCAGACAGTCGAAGGTCAGTGGTTTCTTGATCAGAATCTTGTCCACGTCGAATCTAGGGTCCTACAGCAAGGTAAGCCCTTTGTACCCATGGGAGAGGGTTGTACAGATTCAGGGGACCCTCTCGGGAGGTTCAGGACAGGGGGGAGGTTACTCCCATGCCCTTAGTCCAGTTTCCCGCCAGATCAGGAGCCAATGGCTCCCAGGACTGGTTTGAACTGGACTATGCCACAGGAACACCAAATGTGCCCCTCATGCAGACTTTCTAGCATTTTGGAAGTGCACCCATTCAGCTTCAATGCACTAAATCCTGTCTGGGAGGTGGTCAAACCTCCCTGTGACAGGATGCATATTGTGCTGCCTTCCTCTGCTCGACCTTGGCTCAGCATCAGGAGGGCAGAATTGTGTCTCTGATCAGCAGCAACCATTTTGTGCTGTCCAGGGCAAGAAGGCTGTTACAGAGGAGGCCAGGGACCACACAAAGTTTGCTTCTGAAGGGTGGAATCATACCTCGCACACAAGGTTTTTGATACCAAACACAACATGGTTTGTTGCAGTCGTTTTCAAGATAGCATTTTACATGAGCATATAATGCACCTCTACCTATATGTCTGGCTGCGTCACAGACAACCCAGGAGAATGGTTTTCGAAGGCTGCAGGGTTGCTCTGCTCATGCAGGGACACCCTGCCTTCAGGATTGTCAAGACCTGCTATAGGGGTGACTTATAGGTTTTAAGTGTAGTGACCTATAATTATAGTAAACCTATATCTAAAGTAAGTGGCGCATGCACCATGTTATGTTATGTTATGTTATAGTTATTTATAGAGCGCACTTTCACCGGACGGTTTCATGGCGCTGTCCATCTTACACAGGCTGCAATGGCAGGCCTGTGGTTCCATTTGGCATGGCCTATCCCGGGTGGCATAATACATGCTTCAGCCCATGGAAGACCTCTGGGGTACCTATGCCCTGGGTAAATGGGCACCATATACTAGGGACTGACAAGGGTACCCCAATATCCAATCTGGAGTGTACCTAAGTACATGACATAACATTGTAGGGAGAAAGCAGATAGACTGGGGTCCTGATGAGCATTAGTGGGGATACCATAAGAAGCAGACCCTACTTTCCTACACATAGCGTGAAAGGGGGCCTTATTTAAAAAGGCAGCATTAAGCCTGGTTAAGTGGCTTAACACTGCCTTGTAATTAAGGTGAAGCTCCTATTGCCACGGAAATGCCACTAAAAGTGACATTTCTGCGGCGATAGGGGCTTGTACTTATGCCCCATTTTGTTTTCTCGCTCAGTACTCCTGCCAATCCGTATTTTTCTACATTTCCACTGCCCCTTAGGCCCCTCTCATGCACTGTGCTTGTCCTATAATGTATTGAAACATTATATGCCAGTCTAATCGATGGAAAATCTGTGAAAGTGATTTGGAAGGTATGGAGATTGCTTGGGTTTTGTGTTAATGTCAGGAAAATAAACAGTAAAAACAGGCTCAGCCGACTATAAAACAGGCCCACAAAGAGCCAAAAATCGGCCCACACACAGACTAGCCCATCGGGCACTGCCTCATTGCTTTAAAGGCCAGTCCGACCTTGGTTCCGAAGCCAAGTCGTTTGAAGAAAACAAAAAAGGTTCTCAAACTTCTCATAGGTGGAAGACCCCCCTCTTTGCTAGTTTATGGTCCACCCCTCGTCGCCAAATTGTGGCGTGGACGCACATGGAGTGGAATGGCAGATGAACAAAATTAATATTCTTAGAGTACTAAGAGGATAGTTCTTTTCCAGGAGGGGCACTGGGACAACTGACAGTTATGGAATGTGGCCAGCCATGGGATTCCACAACACATATGAGCAGACTGTGTTATGGGTTGTGTCAGGGAGGCCTGATATACATGATTACAGACAGAAAGTAAAGCTGATTCAGTGTCTTGATTGCTTTGTAAGACTGACTCTTGACTATCCATACACTTGTTTATTTTTGGTTAAATATTTACTACTGTTGTCAAGTCTGCTGGCGATAAAGAGAAGTTCACAAACTCATTGAGGACTCTGGGGCTCCTGCAGCACCAAATCCTTTAGCCATCAAGGCTGATAGAATTTGTATGAGCGATAGCCATTGCCAGGAGCAGATGTTTTAGGGGACCTGGCCCCAAAGCATAGCTTCAAGGGGTATCAGACTGGACAGGCAAGAAGCCGCCCCCGGTATCTTTTTTCAATAAAACGCACAATATAGTGAGATTTTAGAGAAGACAATACATATGGCTGTATTTGTTTAGCTATTCTGCCTTGATAGCTATTTATGATAGTAGTATTACATGATGCAATTTAAAGTGTAGTGGGAAAGTAACAACTGGATTATTTTATGAAATATATGTCTAAGTGTGTTTTGAAAAAACGTCTGGACATTAACATTGACACAAACTCAATAGAATATAAATGCAGTTATCCATGGGGTTATGTGTTCCTAATAAGGCAGCTTTGGGAATATGTAAAGCAAGTGCTACATGTCTAGGCACATTTTAATGCCAACCATTGATAATAATTAAATAGATTTAAAGGCAGTTCTAATCACGTTGGCACAGTTTTGAGTACGCATACACGGTGCATCTAAAGATATGGATGGTCCCACTGTCAGTCAGGACTGCACTGTTGGTACTTGAAACATCCAACAGGGGAGAAAGACAAGGTACGCATAAATTGTTGGAGTGCATGATCCCAGAAGATATAACTAGCCATACAGCCACTTATCCATCAGTCCAGATCCTTGGGCCTAGAGCTTAATTTGTGCAGTTGGTAGGAGGTGACAGACACAAACCCACTGACAGGGAGTGGTATTGGTACATTTTGGCTCCAGATCCTGACTCTGTACTGGCCTCTTTCTCTTTAGATGACCGCCTCTGGAGTACTCCAAATTGAATTGACTGGGCAGGTGGTAGGCAGTGCAATATAAGTGATGAAGAAGGCTCAGACAGCAGGTGAAAAAGAACCCCATATCTCTTTCAAATGCAGCATGTCTAGCCTGATTGAAGCTCCCTTTTTCTAGTCTTCCATACAAAAGCATATGGCCTGCTTGCAGTCTGGAAATCGAAAAGATGCATTCTATAAACTTATATTGGCTGAGATGGAGTTCTGGTTATTTTGAGCAGTGCTGAGTAGTCATTGTGTTTGGAAGCTCATAGGCTGCATTTTTGTCTCTACAATAAAGATTAGGAACTATTGGTGATGAACTGCATTTGCCATTGTTAGGTCCTTTTGCTGCTAAGGCCTGTTATAGAACACTGTTTAGGTGAGCCTGTCGATTTGTTAGCTCATATTCCAAGTGTCTGTACCTCTTCCAGTTTAATCTCACAGACCTAGGCTTTGCGTCAACACATCAGTATCTCTATGTCCTTATTGATGGAAAGTGGATTATTAGTAGTAATAAATATATATCTACCACTGGCAATATGGCCACTAACACAGTCTATGGTTCAAAATATGTCTATGAAAATTATTCTAATGCTCAACCCTTGGTAGCTTGGCTGCGAGCAGGTAGGCTTAACTTCAGAGACAGGTATGTAAAGCATTTAAAAACACCAATTCAGTAAATAGTTAAGACACAACACACAATAATAATCCAACACCAATGTATAAAAATAGGATATATTTGTATCTTTAAAAATACACAAAAAAAACAAATGTAAGGAACCGGAGACATGAATTTTTAAAGATGTAGCACTATATAGCACATAGAGGGCCTATTGGGACATCTGTTCGCGCTAGACCAGGACAAAGTCAAATTTTCAGGCTGGCAGCGATGGAGTTCTGTGGGCTACTCCTCATGTTAGGCCTTGATCAAAGATTTACTTTGGACTTAGAAACCTTTCTGGAGCTTTTTCTACCGGGGTCCCTTGATGCTCTTCACCATGACGGGTTTGATGAGGGTTCACCAGCTTTCTTTCCAGGGAGCTCCCGGGCAAACTCTGGAAGTCAGACTTCCGGATTTTTCAGCGGGACAAACCATCAGAGCAGGCTGGCTCGCAGTTGAAGGTCACCAGCTTGGCTCTCACTGTTGAGCCGATCCCCCTCTGGAACTTTTTTCCAAAGTTCTCCAAATTTCTGGAACTTCTTCCTGAAGTTCTCCTGAGGGTCTCAAAGTGTCCAAGGCATAATCCAAGGGTCTGGAATTTTCAAGATGGTCCTTGAAAGTTTTGGAATTCAGTTCCCACGATCCACTTAACCAAAACCCTTACAAATCCACTGGGCGCACTCCAGGCTGAAGATTCAGATGCGACAGAGGGCATTTCTGCAAAGGTGCAGTTGGTTCCTTTACCTCAGGTGAGTGTTTGCCTTAAAGTTTGAGTTTGAGTTTAAAATTATTTTTAAAGCGCACATACACCAGCGGTTTCTTGGCGCTACAACTAACAAAGATCCGGGGCCAGAAAAAAGGGAAAACTGCGGAGGGTTAGTCAAAGGACTTCATGAACAGATGAGCCTTGAGGTGTTTCCGGAATTGTGGGTACAGGGTGAGGGTTCGAAGTTCAAGGGGGAGGGAGTTCCAAAGGAGCGGGGCAAGGGTGGCAAATTTCGAGCCTCCCCACTTCTTTCTCCGATAGCGTGGGATGGTGAGGAGGGACTGGGAGGACGAGCGAAGTTCCCTGGTGGGAACGTAAGGGGTGATCTCAGATGAGATGAACGCCGGTGCCAAGCCCAGTCGGGCCAGGAAAGTGATGGAGGCGAGCTTAAATTGGATCCGGGCCCGCACAGGGAGCCAGTGTAAAGACTTCAAGAGGGGGGTGGAGTGGTGGAATTTCGGGAGTTTGAAGACCAGGCGGGCCGCCTGGTTTTGGATCTGTTGCAGACGCCGTAGGCTATATGCAGGGATACCTGCATATAGGGCGTTGCCGTAATCCAGGCGGGACACCACCATGGCCAAGATGATAAGTTTGAGAGCGGTAAAGGAAAAGAAACGGGACACCCTGCGTATAGTGCGCAGTGATAGGAAGGAAGAAGAAACCACAGAGCTGACCTGGGAGTGAAGGGTGAGTTGAGAGTTGAGTTTTATGCCTAGAGTTTTAACTGAGGTAGAGGGAACAGGAGAAGGGCCAAGAGAGGGGGGCCAGAACAGAGAGGACCAGGGGCTGGATGAACCACCCGTCAACACCAGCTCGGTCTTATCGGGGTTGAGCTTCAAGTGGTTGTGGTTCATCCAGTCCCGGATATGGAGCATGATAGATTGGAAGTTTAGAGCAGAAGAGGGGGAAGAGGACAGATTGAAAACAAGCTGGAGGTCATCCGCATAATTAAATACGGCGACCTCCATTTGTTGCAGAGAGAAGATAAGAGGGGCGATATAAAGATTAAACAGGAGGGGGGAAAGGGAAGAGCCTTGGGGGACCCCGCACTGAACTTTCCGGACGTCCGCAGTGAAATCACCCAGGCGGACGGCCTGGGTGCGGTCGCTCAGGAAGGAGGAAAGCCAGACCAGAGCGGTGCCCCCGATCCCCGCCGCCTTGACACGGGAAAGCAAGATGGTATGATCCACCGTGTCAAAAGCGGCTGAGAGATCGAGGAGCACCAGGGCCTGGGGCTGGTTGGTATCCATACCCTCCCTGAGGTTGTCCAAGACCGAGATGACAACGGACTCCGTAGAGTGTGCGGGGCGGAACCCGGCCTGGCGGGGGGCAAGAGCTCCTTGCATCTCCTTGCATCTCCACAAAGGAGCTCAGAGCGCGGATGACATGCCTTGCCTCCCACCTAAGAGTAGGGGGCAGATTGGTATATTTGGTCGACAGTTGGTGGTAACCAAATGTCAAGCGCATGGATTCTACAGCCTGTACAAGGATTTCATTCAGAATTCCTAGGGTCTCCCTAGCAGCCTCATCATCCCTGTCCACTCTTGTTTTCCCAAAAAGAGATTTCCACGGTTCAGGAGCAGATAGCAGCCCTTTGGCAAAGATGGCGATTACGTACACTTATGTTCACCCCAAAGGTTTTTTTGAGCAATGTTTTCCTGGAGGAGAAATTATATGGCAGTCAACGGCCAGTGATAAATTTACGGGAATTCGTAGTTGATATTTTGACATTTCAAAATAGAGGTTATTCATCTTCTCAGAGATCTTTTAAGACTTGGAGATTGGATGGCCCGGTTGGACCTGAAGGATGCGTATTTAACAATTCCAATGTATCCCCCTCACCAAAAGTTCCTTCAATTTTCATGGGGACACAAAATCTACAAGTTCACATACCTTTCTTTCGGTATATCTTTGACAACTTGGTGTTTCACCCAGCTTCTCCGACCGGCAAAAGAGTTCATCTGTTGCAAGGTTTGAGACTCACAGTTTATCAGGACGATATTCTCCTAATGGATCAGTGCCACGAAAAACTGGTGGAACAATTGCAGCAGGAAATTTCTCTGTTGGAAAGCTTAGGTTTCATTACTAACGAACAAAAATCCATTTTGGTCTGTTCGAAAAACATTACCTTCTTTGGTTTTGTGATAGACTACCTGCAAGCAATACTCAACCTTCCAGCCAGGAAAATGAAGAAAATCAACCAAGAGTTGAGTAAAACTCTGGTGAAGCAAAGGACTTCTCTTCGACAACTTGCGAGAATATTTGGTCTTCTGTCATCTTCTATTCAGGTTATTTTCCGGTGTCCTCGCAATCACAGGGCTATTCAATGTCTGAAAGCATATAATCTCAGAAAGGGTCTTACGTATTCTCAGAAGGTTGTTCAAACTCAGGAGGTGAAAGAAGAGATGAATTGGTGGTTAGCCAAAATGGGAGCAGGGAATAGGCAAGCCATTTTTAGGTCCAGACCGGATATTGTCATAGAGTCCAATGCGTGCATAGAATGATGGGGTGCTCGTAGGGGCAAATTTTCCACAGAAGGAGCACGGTCATCAGCCTAGAGGCTACTCGATATCAACTGTTTGGAACTTTTAGCAGGTTCTTTTGCAGTTCAATGCTGGATCAAGACCAGGGATCAGTCAACAATACTTCTTAAAATGAACAATATGGTTGCAGTGCACTACATAAACCATTTAGGGGGAATACGCTCCAGAGTGCTCATATATCTAGCCTGAAATTTCTGGAAAGGAATATTTCAGTAACAGTGGAACATCTACCATGGAAGAACAATTCAGTGTCAGATTGGTAATATCAACATTTTCTAGATGCAAGTGCGTGGCAACTCCATTCAAAATCTTCAGGCATTTGAGGAAACAGTGGGTTCTGTTTACAATAGATCCTTTCGCATCTAGACTGGATCATCAATTACCTAGATTTATCAGTAGGAATCTAGGCCTGAGTGTAGCATCAACAAATGCTTTCTAACAGGATTGGTCCAAGGAACAAAGGTTGAAAGAAATGGTACTTTCTCCATGCTGACTCGACTATTGGCATTGGTGAGGAACCAGTGAGTGGTTGTATTCGTGGTAACCCTGACCTGGAGGTCTCAAGTGTGGTATCCAGTTTTGATGGGACTTCCCTGGGATTCTCCAATCCTTCTACCTCAATGCCTGGATCTCCTCCCAGATCCTTAGGGGAACCATCAGCATCTGGTAGTGGAAGGCACTCTGCAGCTTATGGCCTTGAGGATTACAGGAAGCAATGGAAAATCCCTTGCTTATCAGAACAGGCTCAAACTCTCCTTTCCAAAGCATGGGCAGATGGGACTGTCAAGAGATATAGGTCGGCGGGGTCTACATGGGTTCATTGGTGTTTGTGCAGGAACGTTGATCCGGTGGGGTCAGATGTCAATATATTAAAGTTCCTCACCAGTATGTCTGGGCAGGGTTTGGCTTACAGGTCAGTAAGTATCTTCCATTCAGCAATATCAGCGGGGTATTGTCCCATTGATGGTCATCCCGTGGGTGATCAATTAGTTAAGATATTACTTACAGATATACAACTTTCATTGCCGCCATAGCTCAGATATCCATCTCTTTGGGATATTAACAAAATTCTGAATATTTTCCTAACTTTGCAAAGCAATAAGTATCTATCCAGAAAAGAATTGTCGGCGAAGCTGGCGATGTTATTGCGTCTGGTTTCAAGTTGACCAGTCTTGGATGTCACAGCATTAGATATTACAGGTAAGATGTTTACCCTGTAAAGGGTTACATATTTATGGAGATAATAAAAAAAAGAAAAAAGTGGGCAAAACTAAAGCCTTTAAATAGAAATAGCCTATTAGGTGTATTTCAAAGCTGTAAACCCTAGCATCCATTACATCGGAAGATAATAGAAGAGTAGGTTTCTTGCAGCTAAAGGAGGGGAATGAAATTACAAAGATAGTATGCAGATCATGGCTGGTTAAGGAGCTTATAATGAAGGAAGAAAAAAGGCTAAAGAGTAAAGCGGTTAGATTACTTACAGAGATATAGGTGGCAAGACCTCAAGTGAGTCATTCCTTCACTGCCATGCTGCATAATCGAAGGACCAAATGAGGTAAGTGGGGCAGGCAAGGCAGAGTTCCAAAGGAGGGTATGGGAAAAAAAGGTGGATTGTTAGTATGAATAAACAATTATTGTAGACAGCAGATGGACAAGGTGAATTACCAGGAAGATGAACAGTATGATTGGATAGATGAAAATGAGGGAGGATTTAAGTGATATAGACTAGGTGAGAGATATCTCCTCACGGACCTAAGAGTGGTAAGGTGGAACATGCATGGACTGAGAAGCTAAATATATGGAACACATTTTACTGGAGAATGATGTGATTTTTGTCTTCAAGAAACTTGGCTAAATGCGAAGGGGTTGATGCAAAAAGAATTGCGCTGGGGTGGCCATCGGTGTTTGTTCTTTTTAGTCTTGGCGCGTGTCACCAAAAATGTTCAACTCCCTACCCTCTAACTGTGAATGGCTGTTTAATGTCAGGTTGATCTTTTCCACAGCTCTGTAAACTTGGAATATTTACTTGTAATTAATGTTTATCTTCAGCTAGGTGACCTGCGGAATAATAAATTGCAATTAAACGTATTCCAGGATGACATACAGGCATGTATGAACACATATTCAAAGGGGCTTCTGCTTATAGCAGGGGACTTCAATGCTAGGATTGATCCAAACGAAATAGATTTTGAATAACAGATTTGAACCTAGACCTTCTACTACTGTGCCCAAGGCAAGTTTCTGATCCAAAGTTTTGGCCTTGTTTATCTGAATGGGTGTTTTGTAAATGATATGCCAGCAGCCGAGACCTTTCGAATTGGTGCCCAGATCAGCCCAATTGATTATATGTTCGTTCCATTTAGGTATTTTCATTTGTTCATGGGTTTTAGGATACTTGAGGAAGAAGGCAGTGACTATCTTCTGATCCAGGCAATATGTCAATTGAGAGTTGTGAGTGAAAACGAGAAGATGATAATTTCTAAAATGACTTTGCCTAGAAGTTAAAAAACTAGGCTAGAGGAAAGGAAGATGGGGATGTTAGCCAACCTGCAATTAGAATATTTTAGAGAAGACCAAAAAGCCAGCAGAATCAGGTATAATTAAATGGTATACAGAGCTAATGTGGAAAGTAACATATTGTATAAAGGTTGAACGGGGAAAGATAAGAACAGGGAGGCCCACCATAAGGCAGGTAGGTGCCACAATAAAAAGGTGGCATGACCATTGTTGTCAGAAATTAAAAAGACAACTAAGGAAGCTATAAAAGGCAACAGGTGAGAAAGAAGAATCCAGATAAGGAAGAGAGGATCATTAAATTAGGCAAACAACATACAAATAAGATTAAAATGCAGAAAATGGCCTCCTTTAGTATTAATTTGAAGGAAAAGTCAATGAATAGGAACATATTCGAAAATGTGGGGAACTGGTACACCAAGAAAGGGGCCGTATGCCACAGAGGGCCAACTTTATTATTTCATATGTGGCCTGGTCAGAATATTTACAAGAGAATTATGTAAAAGGCTACCTGGCCCTGTGCAATGAGGCATATGTGGCAGATGCAGAGTTATTATGATGCCTTTAGCCAAATGACATAAAGGAGGTAGTAAAATCTTTGTATTCGTCAAGAGCAGCAGGTCTCGAAAACATTCCAGCCATATTGGTGAAAGTAAATGTGGATTGGTGGAGTAAACCTTTTGAGATATTATTTAGTGCGGTAACTGTTTTAGGTGTAACCCCAGAGGGGGCAATCTTGAAGCCTATTCACAAGAAAGGCTTACGCGCGGATCCTAATGACTATTGGAGAATTAGCTCAATGAATGTGGGGGAAAATTTCTTTGGAAATTGGTTTTAAAAAGAATCAAAGAGTGGATCGAAAAAAGACTCTGATTCCAGTTGAACATGGTGGCTTCATAGGTACACCAGGGTCTCCCATGGGCTGCAGCATGTATTATGCCACCAGTGAGAGACCACTCAAATTGTGACTAGGGCCCTGCCATTGCAGCCTGTGTAAGCTGGTGCTAGCACCACTTACGACAGATACAGGTTCACCTAAATCTGAGGTCACTGCACTGAAAACCTAAAAATCACCTCTCAGGAAGGCCCTTTCAATCCTGAAGGCAAGGTGCTCTGTTCTAAGTGTGAGGGTGCCTCTGCATGAGCAGAACACCCCTACAACATTCGGAGTCGATTTTCCCTGGTTGTAAGTGCATCATCCATTACGATACATAGAGTGGCCATGCGTCATTATGTGATGACCATCTCTAAACTCTGGCTGTAACAACCCCTGTCATGTTTGGTATCAAACGTGTTGGAATCATGTGTGGGAGGTATGATTGGGAGGTATGATTCCATGCATTGTAAAGCTCCTCTGGGAGGCCCTCCGTGCTCCCGGTACTAGTCTTCCAGAACCAGACAGCAAGCTAGGGCTGCTGCCGACCTGAGACATGTTTCGAACCTCCTACTGCTGAGCAAAGCTTGAGTAGCGAAAGACAGGACAATAGATATCCTGTCACGGTGAGGTTTGACCACCTCCCAGACAGGGTTTAGGATATTGGGGCATGGTGGGGGCCCTTGCCAGTGCCAGACAGTCTGCTTAAAGGGCGCATTTGGTGCCCTGCTTGCATAGTCCAGTTCAAACAAGCTCAGGGAGCCGTTGGCTCCCGCTCTGGTATGACACTGGACAAAGGACATGGGAGTATTTTCCCCACTGTCCGACCCCTCCCCTGGGAGGGAACCCTGAATTGTCCCAACCCTTTCTTTAGGGTACTTAAGGGCTTACCTGTAGGTGGGACCCTAGATTCGTCTTGGGATTTGATTCAGATCAAGCTCTGCGTCTTCTTCAACTGTCTGGTCATCCTGACCGAGTCGTGCAGTCCGCGTCCGACTGACATCAGACTTTGTCTTTGTCTTGGACTTCAACCGGGAATACTCTGTCTACTCTTGTTCTCTCCGTTCCGCAAGCCTACTGCACCGTCACTGTCCGTGTTGCATACAGGTCCCTTCCCGGTCCTGTGGACATCCAAAGATATCTCCCTTGGATCTTTGGAATACTCCACTTGGGCATTCAACCTTCAAAAAATTGGCTTGGAAATGTGTAAAACAAATTGCGGTGGTGGAGGACAAGGCAATCTTCGCAGACAGATCCCATGTCTGATTATCCTGAATTCTTACAAAACACTTGCACCTCAAAAGTATTTTAATCAGGGCTATTTCAAAGAGACAAAAATGAAATTCCTAAGGCACAGATTGGGCAACCTCCTGTGCACCCAGCATCTTCCACCATGGCTGAGGGCCACAACTTAAAGCATGTGTAAACTATGCAACACCAAGCAAGGAGACATCATACACCTAATCTACACTTGTAAGGACCTTACAGCAAGAATGGGTACAGCTATTGAAAGCACCCTTCAAGCAGCCAGGTATCTGCACCAGGAGACAAGATGTGTTGGCCTGCTTCAACCCGGGAAACCTGCGGCTGAACTGCAGATTTGTAAAATACTTAAAGTTGGCCGACCACAAAACACCTAAATTTGGAATAGCCCAACCCGGCGGCGTATCAGCCACACAGGCAAGAAGCTCATGTGGTGCAATGAACTCACAACCTGAGATTGGCCTTCCTCAAAGGCCAGAGCGCCAGCACTTTTCTTGAACAATGTTTGAACAGCAACTAACAACTTGAACAACACGCTCTACATGGCACTTTATTACGTCCAGCCTCAGCAAGAAACAGGGAATGCATTGTACTTTACCTTGCGAACAAATGAATTCTGACAGCATGGCTAACTTTTTAATATACAGTAGTTTTTAGCTTCTGTTTATTGGCTTTTATTATTGTATTAAAATAGTTTGATTAAATCTTTTTTAAGTAAATGTTGCAATGGTTTTCAGTAATTGTGAAAAATAAAATAAACTTGAAACTATAGCACCACAGACCCTTGGAGTGAAAGAGTCACTCGCCTGCATCCGCAGTGGGTGCAACACTGCTGACCGATGCTGATCCTGGTCTTCCACCGGGTCGGTAACACAGGTGAGGGTCCTAGAAGCTTGCTCGAGGCCTGCACTGTCTTCGGACTGAGTCTGCATTCAGTACCTTTTATTGACATGACGGGAACCGCATCCCTGTGCACCGCGTCAGTGCTCGCTGCTAAGGCTGGGTGACCCTTGCCTCCAGAGTTCTTTGGGCCCTGTCGAAGGTTCTTCTTCCACTTCGGTGGGCTCCAGTGCTTGCTCGGGGCCTACCCTGATGCACTTCCACTTAGTGAGTCTCCTGAACCTTGCTGGTCCCAACACCGTACCTTGTCATCTTCTGCCATGTGTTGCCATTGCCAAGGCCTGTTGGTGCTCCCGCCGGACACCGACACTCTGGATATTGACATCCGATGTGGGACAACAAGTTCATCATTCCTGGTCGTCCTCTGTGTCGCCTGGTCCATACAGCTACAGAAATAAGGGCACCGTCATCTTCCCTGCAACAGCCTACATTGGTGGGCACCCGACTCCCATGCCCCTGGTCATTCCTTAGTGACCTAGACTCAATCCTCTCTGCTTACAGGTTCTACTCTTCTTGAATCCAGGCTTGTATTCCACCGGACACTTTAGACTTGCTTGCCTGCGGCATCTTCCTGAAGTCCTCCATTGAATCCGACGCCACTTCGCACCTATGCACTCAGCTTCCATGGTATATGTATCCTGGTTCCTAGGGTATCCACGGGTGGGGTGGCTCTCTAATCTTCTGTCTTTCTCAGGGTTCCTTCATGGACCACTAGGAAGGGGTCATCTTCTTTAAAATTGCACCCGCGACATACCTATTGGCTTGAATTGAACACGCTGTCGTGTTCCCATTCTGACACGGCCTCCATAGGGTTCCTAGTTACTTGCCTCAGGTGGTTCCTTGGGTCCCCAGCACTTCTACATCTTCTGGATACAGTATTGACTTGGGTCGTGGTTCACATACCACTATTTTAGTGTATGATTTAGCCCACCCCCGTGACCTCTGTGTATTCCGTGCTACTTACCTGTTTTCTTTACAAAGTATTGTGTGCTTCTCATATATCTCCGGGTAGGAACTATTTGTATGTGTTAGTGAGTGTCTTACAATAAATATATATTCTTTATAAATACACTGTGTGGTTCTTTTTTTACTTAATCTGTACCAATAAGTTTACGCTCTGGTAAAACATTCTGCTTTACACTCCTTCTGAACTAAGCCTGAAGGCTGCTCTCCACAGCTATCCCTTAGAGAGCTTTCCAAGGTTGTCTAAGACCACTAAAATCACCTTAAGGTTTGTCTCGATTAGTGCAAGGTGCTACATATACATAAGTGAGCACCATATACTAAGCCAGCTTCTTACACTACTTATTCTTCCTGGACTTCGATTTTTCAGGCAGTGAGCAAAGCTACCCAACAGGGCACAGAGCAGCATGGGATTGGGTGGGAACAACTCCTCAAGATTACTTGTAGTTAGTTGTAGACTCTAGGCTCACAACAACCCAACTATCAGGAGAAGTGTTTTTTCTGCCAGTTTCAGTTCTTCTTTGATGCTTTGATGTTAAGTCTCACATATACTGTGAATTATGTGTGACAGAATAAATACCTCTGAATTGAATGCTGTGCCCAGCTCTGTCTCCCGAAATCTTTGCCTTAAAGTTTTGAAGGGGAAAATCGGGGGCGACCTCAAAATATTTTGCTAAGGGGATCTCAGAGAAAAATACTAAAGTTTGAAGACCTCTGTTCTAGAAGGACATGGGTAAGCTGCAAATATGCACAATAAATCCAGAAATAGTACACACTTTTTAGAGACTGCTCAGGAGTGACAGCAGGGCAGACCTCAGGCTTGATCTTTTTACAGACAGCCCGGCCCCCGAGATCATGAAATGGTAATTGATCTAAGGCGCATGTGAAACTAGCTGACCTCCAAGGAAATAAGACAAGCAAATGCAGCCAATCATAGACGAAGAAGGCTGCAAAATAATGGCCAGACTCTAAGTCAGTTTCAGCCCTTTATCATCGACAATTATTTGTGCCTGGCAGATTTCAGTATCTGATTGCCAGTAAAAGTTCTCTATCAAGTCCAGCCAGGAGCAACAGAGGAGTCCGCCATGACCTTGATCAGCGTAAAAGGTGTATATTTTTGGGGGGGAAAACAGTTTTTATTTATTTTTCAAAGAATCAGCCAAAACATCAGCAGGTACGTCTCATGTGTTAAAAAGATATCATCATAATCATTAAACATTATTGTTAGAAATGCAGGCATTACAATAAGACAAATCTTCTTGATATTCCCCCCCCCCTGCACTCTCCCCCCCTGCACTCTCCCTTCCCGTGCATTAGACATGTCTTGTTTAATTCGCCTACTCGGCGATCCCAGGGTGTGTTAGACAACGTGTGTAGGCTCCTGTACACTAGGCTGCGTATTGTTTGCGCCATCCTCCATCAACTCTAAGCCATAATAACTCAGCTACAGCTGCCAGATCTTCTTGAACTTCCTAGGGCACCCTCTTGCTGCATATACCGTTTTTTCCACCCCATATACAGGTCCATGTTAGCCCGCCATTCTGTCATGGTGAGCAAGTCTGCTGTTCCCCAGTTCTTGGCAATATCTTGCTTAGCGACGATGAGTCCTAGATTACTTAGCAGAGGTGTATATCTAGGAATGTCAATATCCGTGAATATGCCTAGGTGAATGTATTTTGGATCCATTGGGATCTGTGTTTCAAATATGTTGTTTAGTTCTGTTACTATTCAAGACCAATACCTGCGTATTAATTGGCACTCCCACAGAGAATGGATATAGGAACCCCTGTCCATTTTACAACGCAGACACTCTGGAGTCTTTACTCTGCCCATAGCGTGGAGTCTTGCCCTGTCATAGTATACTCTATTCAGGACTTTAATCTGTATTAGGCGTAACCTAGGCTTAATCGCTACTGCTCTGGGATGCATTGGCACCATTTCCCAATCAATGTCTCCAATGCACCAATAGTTCCCTCCCATTTGCTTCTGAGTGCGGATAGTGTGTCTGGAATGTTATTAATTATAGTTTTGTATGTCCAGGACACTGCTTTATTCAATATCTCTTCCTGTAGCAGTCGTCCTTCTAATGGTGCATATCCGGGGATATCTGTTATCTCAGGTTTTTGCGCTCTCCAGGCATGTTGGAGATGTATGCATCTATAGTTTTGTTTGTTTGACAAGCTATATTCAGTTTGAAGCTCTGCAAAGGTTATGAGTTCTCCCTTCCGTATTATATTCCCTAATATTGTAATCCCAATTGTGTTCCAGTCTTTGAAGCCCTGTAATTTCGCGAACTGCAGCAGTCGTTTACCCTCCCATAGCAGTGTGGACTTAGTTAATCTCTTCTCCTATTTCATCCGTCTCTCTGCCCCTTTCGAGGTTTCAATCACCCTCTATGTAGCATGTAATAAGCATCGCGTTCCAGAGCCCCCATAAAGAAAGTGTAGATAGGAATGTTTCTGAAATTGGAGCCTTTCCAAGGCATACGTAGGGTGGTCTCCAGGTGCATGTCCCCATTCATTAACAACCATTAGGTGCGCTGCCCTACAGTAGGCAGGTATGTCTTGGAGAGCAATTCCCCCATTGTACTGACTGCACCGCAGTGTTTGGAGTGCTACTCGCGGGTGGCCTCTGTCCCATAGTAATGAGCGCACCTCTTCATTAATTGCCTTAAAAACCACATCTGGGATTTTATAATATATGTTTTGAAGGATGTAAAGCAGTTTGGCGAGCGTAATCATTTTGTACATGGCCGCCCGGAAACGGTCTACATTTTTATACTCATTTATAAAGCCCTGATTTTCTAATACACAGGATCTTTTCTATAACCAAGAATTGGGGCCCATGAAAACTCGATAATCACTTACAATACTCAGGTCCTCCGATGAATCTTTAGTAGAGCTAATAGAGACGGAATGCAATCTCTCATGACGACCTATAATGAAGGAAGTGCCTAACCAGCAATTGTAGTCATAATATGCAATACAGCAAAAGCACCTTAATAAAGACAAACTCTGAGTACTCATCAAGCTACTTTTATCTATATACCAGAAAATGAATAGTCATTACACAAGTACAATCAGTAATATTTCAAAGAATCTTCATTAGTTCTATGTTACAGGTAAATTCACAATAAGTAAAATACAGTTCATATCAAATACATCAAACATTTCAATAACCAGTGTGAATGGAGAGAAAGAGAGACAAAAGGAAATAATTAATTGCAATATCAGTATGCAATTTCAGATTTCACACAAACCTAGATAAATGAGGACTAATGGACAACATGCAATAGTTAGAACTAGCTAACCCTTTGGCCGTATAGGTATAACTTAAGCAACATCACCAGCCGATGAAGTGCAAAGTAATCAGGACAGTCTCAGTCAGGTGTTGCAAGGATAGTAGCCTGCCAGAGTAGCACAGAGAAAAAAAGCAGCAAAGCTCTACTCTCATAGAAACAGCTATTACTTCATTCTTATCTCACTGTAATAGTTATACTCTAAAATGTGCAAAATCCAACCCACTAATGAATCCCTTTACAAACATTCAATTTTCATTGGATAGACGTATGAGGTGATCATCACCCTAGTCAGTTCATCCAAGTCTCTTTCAACAGTCTTTTGTTAAGGTAATGGCTTAAACACTCTTTGGAAGCAGGAGGAAATCATTGTATTCTTTTCAATCCTCAAGCTCACTTCCACAACAGCTTGCAACATAGTCAACACAATTTTTCATAGAATAAAATACTCTATCTGTAGGAAAAGGATGTCCTAAAGATATTCTTAACACAATTAAACAAATTTTAGAGATAATGAAGGACAAAATACAGGGGCATATTAGCAAGAACCTCGTTAAAATTATCGCAGTTTTTGCGGCAGGAAACTGCCGCTAAACCGGCGATCATGGGCTTGCTTATATGCGTTCTAGAATTCCAATAGAAGCCCAGGTTAGATGTCCTGCACATCTAACCTGGGCTTCTATTGGAATTCTGTAACGCATATTAGCAAGCCCATAATCGCCGTTTTAGCAGCAGTTTCTTGCCGCTAACACAGCAATAATTTTAACGAGGTTCTTGCTAATATGCCCCACAGTCTTCTGAGGCCTACCTTACAAAAGAAAAATAACTTTGGCAGTGTTTGAGGCCTTTTTGGAGCCACTGTAAATTCATTATTTTTCTTCTAAAGAAATAAAACATAAAATGATCAAAAATAAATACATAAGAAATCATTATTTTAAAGATTAATTATTCTAATTAAACCTCATAGGCAAAATCTTTTTTCAGTAACTACTAATGATTAATGTTGCTTTGCTATTGAGATAGGAAAACATTTTTCTGCAAGAGTTTCCTATGTTTTCTATTTCGCTATTTTACTTGCGAAGAGTCTAGTACACATTTAGAAAGTCTCTTTCGCATTTCTGGTGTGTTTTCATAAAAACTCATGTTTTCATTTGTTTTCTGCACAGAAACTATTTCAGCTTGTGATTACTGGATGTGCCACATCTCTCTTGCACATTGTCCACGTTATTTTTTTCAGTCTCCATTTTAATAATTTTCACACAATAAGTCATTTGTTTTATTATTAACACATTATGAGCAGATTTGATCAAGCAAGATTATTTCGCAAACATCATGCTCCATTAACCTAATCAGACGAAGTGCTCTAATGCATCACAAAAGGAGCTACAGTGAAGCAGTTTACAGCATGCACTGGTTACAGACAGTCAGGGTAGTGGTATATGGTGAAATGATGGGGCACAGAGGAATAAAGAAGAACACAGTGTGCATTCGATCATGTATGTTTAAAATGATGGGGCCCGCCAGCAAAGTATGATGAGGTGTACCGCAGTCTCACGTATCTCATAGATATTGATTTGGCTTGTGTTGAATTGGGGCCCTCTGAATGGTGAGGATATGGGCCTTAATAGTCGAGGCCCCCCTGCACGGCCAGGGCTTGCGTTCCACCCCTGAGCAATGGAACTGGGGTACATGGCCCACCTGTTACCACAAATTAGCGGCAGTGGAAATTCGAACCTAATAGTATGATACTCCTGAGGTGTAGTGAGTTAGAAAAGACCAACGCTCATTCATGGATACCATATTCAGCAAAAAATAGCCATTCAAATAGTCCATTGTATTCAGCAGCACTGTAAAATCAAAAAGAATCAGGGCAAAAGCTTCCCTTTGATAAATGTCTCGTTTCAAGTCATCAAGAATGGCACCACAGCAGATGATATGCCCGAGTCCAGTTTGGTGTCAAAATTGTGGAGGTGTAGGGGCCCGGGGATCATGCTACCATAAAAGGGCCTATTGTCTGAAAGTGACTGCCAACCCTAAATGTGGGCAAAGCCCCTCTAAGCCCACAAATAACAGAAACATTTGCAACATTAGAATAACTATATGGTAGAAATTTTCAGGGTTTGTATTTCAGTCAAGATCCTTTCATAAATGTTGTTCCAAATGCTAGAATAAATGATTATGCCAGCCTGCAAGGGTTTTGCCCCCAGGACGCTGTGCACACCTGGGGCTTTTTCAAGGCTAGAGGGAAGTCAAGTTGTTATTCTTCATTTTGTAGTCAATAAAGGAAGATGTATGGTCAGTGGAATCAGGAGGTGAAGGGAAAAGTGAGATCTCCAATGTCTGGAAGATCCCGCGGTTTCAGGTGCCTTTGAAGTTAATGTGACAGCCCCTCTGTCAAGATTTATACTGGCAACATCTGCAGATTCGGACCGCACTACACAAGGACTGACTCTCTGCAATTGGACCTCAGTTTACCTGTTATAGTTATCTCAGGTAACTATAATTGTGCCCTAAAGTAACTATAACTCGCACCATCGTCATGTGCTGCTAATTACCTCACATATTACATCACTTATGATATGTTCCTATGACATCATTGAAAGCACCCGTGCAACATCTGAAATTACACCATTGAAGACAACCTTGTGCGCACATTGATTTCAGGGTCAATAATTCTCCCAGGTCTGGAATTAGTGTTACAGATTACCTCCAAAACAAGTTCTTCAGTGTCCTTTTTTGTTTTAATTTCGTTTCTGCATTGTTGCTCAAGACACGTCTGATAGCATTGTGATTCCCCCTTTCCAGACTCCAAAGAAAAGTCCCATCTTACCACCGTTATTTCATTGCTGTCTAGTAGCTGGAAAGTTCCTAGCATCTGACAAATCCGACACTGACCAACATCTGTAACATATGACTTTATTTGTTTTTTTTTATTTGGAATTGTGTAACTATACTCAATTGCATTGAAGATTGTTTTGATGCACTGGTGGCAGCACCCAAAACAGAAATGTTTGACAATTATGCCTCTGATTGTTTGGCATCCTTCATTGAGGCCTTGTCTAAAGTAGAATATTGGTACTCAAGCAGGCATTCTTGTATGTTCCTTGTATGTCGTCTCCCTATTAACTGGCCTCAAAGGACCTGAGACATGAATCCCTCAAATTTGCAGTTTGCTGCTAATGCTTTTCATACTGTGACAAATGCATCAATTGACTCACTGGCAGACTGAACTTCTGTCAAAAGGTTATATCTGTGTACTTACATGACTTTGAGAAAGAATGCTAATCTCAAACTTGTCAGGATCTCGTCCTCACCTTCAGGTAGAGTGTACCCAGGCAAATTATCCAATACATTGTGACCTTTTACCCCTGATAGTAGCATAAAAGATGTATTTTTAGGGCAGATCTATATCTCTGTTCATATGTGTAAGAAAATGCTTCCTTTTGCATGATCACCCCAAACGTTTTGGACTGATGCTGCTTGTTTTTCGACTCAGAGTGCACTGAGGCCTGCTAACCAGACCTCAGTGTCAGTGTCCTAATCATATCAAAATGTATGTTGAATAGGCTATCCCCAATTGGCATAAGCTGACTTACTTATAAGTCTCAAGTATATGGTATCAACGGTACCCAGGGTATGTATGATAGAGTGTCCCCTCCATAACTGCCTGACTGGTTGTGCCACTGTGTATGGAACAAAGTACAACATTAATCTCAGTCTTCCACTGCGGCCTGGAAGGGCAGTTTTAAACTGCTAGTTTGGCCGCTTCCTTTAACAATATATGTAAGTTTCCCCTAAGAAAGGCCTATGAACCCTGATACAGGGAGCTGTATATTATTACGTAGATATATTCTTTTAATGTTTCCTGACAGCAATGAATGAATGAATGAAAATGAAAATGGATTTTTATAGCGCAAATTGCTGCCCTGAGGCGTCCAAGCGCTAGAGGAACCAGATGGAGGAGAAATGAGGATAGCAGACTGGGAGGAGGGGGGTGGGGCTGAATTGTTTAAGGGGATTTGAACAGATGTGTTTTTAATTGTTTGCGGAAAGAGGCAAGGTCAGGATTCGATCTCAAATGAAAAGGAAGGGAGTTCCAGATCTTTGAGGCGTTGAAGGTGAACATTCTTCCACCTGATCTAGTCCTTTTAATTCTGGGGACTGTTGCCATAAAAGCCTGGCTAGAGCGCAAGTCTCTGCCTGGATGATATTGGCTAACTAGGCTACGCGTGATTTGGGGCCCCGAGTCCCAGAAGGCCTGGTGGGCAATGCACATTGCTTTGAAAGTGACTCTCTTGCGTACTGGGAGCCAGTGAAGGCTGGTCAGTGCCTCCCTGACTGGGGTTCTGCGGGGGATTTGCAGTAGGGTACGGGCAGCACAGTTTTGTACCAGTTGTAGTCTATTCAATGTGTACTCTGGGGCTCCCAGATAGAGGGCGTTGTTCTAGTCCAGACGTGACTGTATTATGCCCTGTATGGCTGTTTGCTTTGCCTCCATTGGGAGCAGAGGAAGAACTTTCTTCAATGTCCTGAGTAGTCCAAAGCAGGTGGCGGAGAGCTTTGTGGCCTGAGTGTTAAGAGAGAGATTCCTGTCCAGCCATACCCCTAGGCTTTTGATGTTTTCTTTCGGAGCCGGGGGGGAGGGGGGGCTAGACAGGTGGGCCATAATGAATTGAAGAAGGTCGGGTCAGCCGGGCCCAGGAGCATGAGCTCCGTTTTGTCACCGTTGAGCTTTAGTGATGACAGGGTCATCCAGGACTTCACCTCCTCCAAGCATTTTGTTAGTCCACCTGAAAGTGGGTGTTGAGCTTCCTGCGCTAGAGAGACCACCAGCTGGGTGTCGTCCGCATAGGAGATGATCTTAACTCCATACGGACGAACTACCTCAGCCAGTGGCCTCATGTAGATATTAAAGAGCGCAGGGCTTAGAGAGGAGCCCTGGGGGACTCCACACTTCAGGGGTATGCTGGAGGAGACTGTCTGTCCGTCAAACACCTGGAACGACCTGTTGCTTAGGAAGTATTTTAACCAGAGCCAGGCCTTGTCCACGATGCCGACGCTTGATAGGCGGTTCACTAAGGTGTTATGACTGACTGTATCAAACGCCGCACTGAGATCAAGGAGGATCACTGCCACTGATCATCCTTGATCAACAATTTTCCTGGACTCCTCGATGACCATAAGGAGGGCAGACTCTGTTCCGTGCTTAGGCCTGAACCCTGTCTGGGTAGGGTCCAACAGCTGGTTGTTTTCCAGAAAGCTAACCAGTTGGAGATTGATATACTTCTCCGCGATTTTGCTCACCCAGGGGAGTAGTGAGATCGGACGATAGTTGGCGAAATCCGATGGATCTAGGTTTGGCTTTTTTATCAGTGCTCGGACCATTGCCTGTTTCCAGGCAGGAGGGACAATGCCAGAATCAATGGAGGCATTCAAAAGGTTCTTGATGATAGGTAGGACCGTCTGAGAAGCGAGTAACATGGCCTCTGGAGGTGCCGGGTCGGTTGGGGAGCCGGATTCTACTTTCCGAGCCATAGATTCTACCACTATCGGAGAAGTAGTGCCGAGAGGGAAGGAAGTGTATATTTTATTTACTTTGACCGAGAAAAATTCCGCCAAGTCGTTGCATTGGGAGACAGATTTCTCCTCATATACACTAGGGGGGGTGGTTTAGTCAGTTTTTGCAAGGTTTGGAAGATTTCCCTGGATTTAGATTTTGAGGCTAGGATCTTGTCAGAGAAGTATGCTGTTTGGGCAGTTTTTATATCCTCTTTATATGCTTTTGTTTCTTCCCGATATCGGATTTTTTCCTCCGTAGAATAGTTTGAGCAACAGTTCCAAATTGTCATTTTTGGTGTTGAAAACTTAGTAGCCCCATTGGCATTGAACCCAATGTGATGCCCAGGTTAAATTTAAAGACACTTTTATGGTAAAGATACTTTTAGAAAGTTGCCACTCTAATGCCCAGTCTGTTCCGTGGCCTTGCATAGTTGCTGGCCACCAGACTGCCTCTTGCCCTCCTGGAGAGTAGTGTGAACGACTCTCAGGATCAAGAACAATAGAAACCTGCTACAGGGAGAGATAATGTGTCTCTCATGCAGGAAACCACTCAGGGTGTTAGCTCAAAAAGGGATCTTCAAAGGTGAAGCCTCCTTTGGTGGGCAAATGACAATCACACTCCTAAGCGGGTCACCCATTTGTTCACGTAGATAGGCGGGCAGCGGGAACAGAGATTGGAATCCAGTGCCCAAACCAATTTCCCAGTGTGTGAGTAGCCCAAAGGTAGCCACACCTCTAGGGTGAGCTATCAAGCTCCTCACATCCAAGGAAGGGTTCAGACATCTAGGATGTAGGCAGAATAGTGCATCCTGGGATTGCTACATACCACACATAGTCAGAAGTCATCACAGGGTGGGAGGAATCCTGGTAGCCCAATGGCTAGTGGCTGCATCATCCCCTCAGGGCACTTTCTGGGCATACATATGGCACCCCTTGCATCCTAAACCTCAGTTCATGTCAGAACTCAAGAGAGGACAGAAGAAAGATTGCCTTGCTGACCCCTGGACTTATAAAGTGATGCTGCACCATCTGTTAGACTGTACCTGCCGCACCTTGGGCTTGCGAAGAGAAGACTGTGCCTGAGGCTCCTGGCTCATGGAAAGTCACTCCCTAGCCGCAGACCAAAGAAGTGATTCCAAGGGTCAGTCAGCTGACCCCCTGGAACCAGTACCAGAGCCAATAAAGCTGTAGAAGCCCATTCTGGCAAGTCAGTAGTCACTTTCTGTGAACCGCAGATGACCGCTCCTGGGTGCCCCAAAAGACAGATCTTTGACAGCCATAAGTAGCCCCCAAGTCTGCGTCCAGATTTGTCCCCAAGAGGGAAACCGTCCTACACCAAAAGATACCACTGGACCCGCTGTGTACAGGTATCGGTAGTCCAACTGCAGCTGTCTTTCTACAGTCTTAAAGAGAACTTAGAGGGACACAAACCCCTGTGGCCAAAGTTGCCCCACCTAACCTGTGGACTGAGGAATAACTGCAAATACACCATCAACGACCGCACAGCACCCAGAGCATCTTTCAGCCTCCTCAGCATCATGCATCCCCACCATCAGAACCACTCCATTGAAGTCTATGACGCTCTTGATGTAAAGTCTAGAACTGAACATGAGACTGCATTGGTGAACAGGTAACTGTCCAAATACTCCTTAGTGGCTGCCCCTGACCTTCTCCCTGTCAGAATAGGTTCCCTCATCGGGTTGATGTAGCTGAACACAACTCTTTCAAACTTTTTAAAAGTTTCCAAACTTTACTGTTAGCAATGCTGGTTTATGTTTTGGACTAAAAAGCTGACATATATGTTTTGCTTAAAAATCTAGGGGGCATATAACCAACAACTAGTGATGATTATCGCTATGTTGGTTTAGCGGCAATATTAATATCGCCGAGCTCCGCCGATTTTTATCGCTTAGGAGCCTTGCTATTATCAAGGTTTATCTCCTAAGCAATAAAAATCGTCCGAAATGCATGAATATCGCTGTAAAGTCAGCGATATTCATGCATTATCGAGCAAATGCTCTTAGCCATGTTATCCACCTACCATTGGATAACATGGCTAAGAACTGCTCTGGGCAGGCATTAACTTTTGGAGATAATCGCGCTTAGCG
This sequence comes from Lissotriton vulgaris, assembly GCF_964263255.1. Lineage (NCBI taxonomy): Eukaryota > Metazoa > Chordata > Amphibia > Caudata > Salamandridae > Lissotriton > Lissotriton vulgaris. The sequence continues at coordinate 481,617,853 of NC_141693.1, read as the reverse complement.
CGATTATTTCCAAAAGTTGGTAATAGGAGATAGAGATGTTAGAGACTGTTTCCAGTCGCTAACATCTTGGCACGCTACTTTGCTTGTCATTAGCGATAATTATCGCTGACATGCAAAGTGGGCACCTAAATGCCTGCTATCTCCTACTAGCTGTCGTAAATACAATTGTTTTTTCTGAAATTTTAATTCTGAAATAATTTGTATCTATTTTAATAAAAAGATTGTGAACGTTACACTTTGGTCCTTGGCCTGTCCCTTGATAACATGTATATGGGTATCTTGGACACAGAATAACTTTTTCTATACATACTGTGGTTTTTATAACTACTCCAGGGATATTCTTTAGACTTGCTTGGTCATTTAGTACACTGTTCCCTGGAACACGAGGGGTCTTCTTTCTTACCTTGAATTATAGAATGTGGCCATGATATTCCGCAACACTCATGAGCAGACTGTGTTATGGAAATCCCAAGGACTCACCACAAATACTTTGGCAGAGAGGCCTGATATATTTCATTACAGACGAAAGGTAAAGCTGAATGAGTATCTTGATTGTCTAGTAAGACGGAGTCTTGACTATCCATACAATGTTTATTCATGAATAAATATTTAATGTTGTTTTTCTGGCAAGAAAGAGAGGTTCATAAACTCATCGAGAACTGGGTCTCCTGCAGCACTAAATTGATTCAGATGCTCCGTCCATCACCACCCCCTTTTTTACCACCCCCTTTTGTGCCGCACTAAATCCCTTAGGCATCAAGGCTGATAGAATTTGTATGAGCGATAGCCATTGCCAGGGGTAGATGTTTTATGGGGTCTGGCCCCAAAGGATAGCTGAAAGTGGTATCAGAGTAGACAGAGAAGTGGACCCCAGCCCACCATCAACGTATCTTTTTTTAAAAGAACGCAAAATATAGTGATATTTTAAAGAACCCAATATTTATTTATTTATTTATTTATGACATTTGATTAAGCGCGAACAAATGCCCGTGGGCGTCTCGGCGCTGCGACATCTGCAAAAAATTCTCCAGCAGCAATGTGTATTTGAGGTGTTACTGGTTAAACAGCCAAGTTTTTAGCTGTTTACGGAAGGACCAGAGAGAGGGGCTAGTCCTAATTGATTCCACAATTTAGGAGCCGAGACCAAGAGCCTGCGGTCTCCCCAGGAAACGGTTTTGGTGCGAGGCACCACTAGATCATTGAGAGTGGTGGATCGCAGTAATCTGGGGGGACGGTAGGGGATCAGCTGTTCTTTAAGAAACTGGGGTCCTTGTTTATGCAGTGCCTTGTATACAATACATAGAGTTTTGAACTTAATCCGGCTTCTGATTGGGAGCCAGTGAAAGTTTCTGATTGTATCAGTCGCGGACTTATGTTTAGGAATTCTGTCGAGGAGTCTTGCTGCTGAGTTTTGTACAGTCTGCATTTTATTGATTACCCTAACCTGAGCATTAGCGAAAAGACCATTGCAGTAGTCCAATGTGGACAACACTTAGGGAGGTCACAAGGGTTTTACCGGCACTTTCGGGAAGGAAGGGAATGATTTTCCTTATTAAGCGTAATTTATGAAAGGCTGAGGAAGCTATTTGGTTAGCATGAGAGACGAAATTGAGGTGATCGTCGAAAACAACTCCCAAATTCCTTACCTTGGGGGCAGGTTTAGGCAGGGTTCCGAACGCTGCGGGCCACCAAGTGGGGGACCAGCTTGGAGTGAGTTGTCCAAATATGACAACCTCCGTCTTCTCGGAGTTGAGTTTTTGACAATTGGAGGCCATCCAGTCTCCAATTGCCAACACACCTTCTTTAAAACTCTCGGCCACCTTTTCGCCATTATTTTGATGGCCAGGACTAACTGCGTGTCATTTGCATAAGAGGTTAGGCTCATCCCATGTGCTCGAATGATGTTGACTAGGTCCGACACATAGATGTTAAAAAGTGTCGGACTCAGGGATGAGCCTTGTGGAACCCCACATGGCAGAGAGAGATTAGTCGATTGGAACGTCCCCAGGGTGACAACCTGAGTTCTTCCAAACAAAAAAGATGCCAGTAGGTCTTTGGCTGCTTGTTGAATGCCCATTTTTTCAACACAATCGACCAAGATCGAATGGTCGACCGTGTCGAAAGCTGCAGATAAATATAATAGCACTAGTACTGCTGTTACGCCTTGATCTCGAATGACTTTAATGTCGTCTGCAGCTTTGATCAAGGCGGTTTCAGTGCCATGGAACTTACGGAACCCATATTGGGTGTTGTCAAGTAAGTGGTGTTCCTCTATGAATTCAGATAACTGTGAGTTCATCGCTTTTTCTGCAACTTTTGCCAAGAATGGGAGACTGGCTATTGGCCGATAGTTTTTCAGATCATCCTTATCAAGATGTGTTTTTTTCAGTAATGGTTTAAGGAGAGTTTTTTTTAGTGAGTCCGGATAAGTCCCTGATCTAAACATAGCATTAAAGATTTGGGTGATGGCAGATATCAAGGAGTCCATGACTGGTGGAAGAATTTTAAAGGGGCATGGGTCTAAAGCAGAACTAGTTTTGATAGTGGTGATGATGTCCGCTGTTTGAGCCTCAGTAATGTCTTTGAACTGTGTAAATAAGGACACGGGATGTGTGAGATTGATGGTATTTATGGGGGTATTGGTATTAACAGAGAAAGCTGAGTAGATATCGTTGACCTTTGTGAAGAAAAAAGTTGCCAGTGCGTCGCAGAGGGATTGAGAGGGAGGAGGGTTTCGATCGGGGGAGTACCCTGCTAACTGCTTGGTGGTGTCGTAAAGTTGTTTGGTGGAATTCTTAGCTTGCTCTATCCGGTCTCTAAAGTACTTCCTCTTAGCCTCGGTGATCATGGCTTTATATTTGGCAAGCGTCTCCTTATAGCGGATTTTGTTTTCTTCATTGTAAGACTTCCGCCAATGCCTCTCCCTATTCCTACAGAGTTGTTTCTGGGTCCTTACATCTTCAGTGAACCAAGGAGCAGAGGGGGCCGATCTATTTCTGATCACAAATTTAAGGGGTACCAGTGAGTCTGTGGCAAGACCCAGCCAATCCTGAAATTGCTTGGTGGCTGTGTTGGGATCAATGGAAAGTATAGGCTGGGAGTTATCAAGTAGAGTTTTTAGGCTTGAACTGTCTATGTCGTTCCAAGCCTTGAAAGGTTGACGGCTGGCGGTAAGTACATTGGCAGTTGGGGTTTCATTGGTGGTAATTGTGCCCAAAATGGCGTGGTGGTCCGACCATGTGAGTGGGAGGATGTGAGTTATGCGAAAATCCTCCAAATTGGAGAAGATGCCATCCAAGATGTGACCGCCATCGTGGGTGGGAGAGTTGACCAATTGAGGGAGACCAAGGGTATCCATGTCCGAGAGAAGGGAGGACGTGTCCCTGTCATCTGATTTCTCTAAATGGAAATTAAGGTCACCCAATACCATTAATGATTCTTCAAATGCAAGGGATTCCAAGATAGTACTTAAATCAGTAAGGAATCCTGAACGTGTATTGCTTAATATTCTGTCTTGATAGCTATTTCTGATAATAGTATTACATGGTGCATTTAAAAGCGCAGTGATAAAGGAACACCTGGACTGTATCATGAAATGTATGTCAAAGGGTGTTTTAAACACTGACATAAACTCAATAGAATATAAATGCAGTTATCCTTGGGATTATGTGTTCTTAAATAAGGCAACTTTGAGGAACATATTTAAATAAGGCAAGGGCTGTATTTCTATGCATATTTTATTATTATTATTATTATTATTATTATCAATAATAATTACATTTGTAAGTCGCAACAGCTACCCAAAAAGGTTTTCCCGGCACCGGCCAGACCAAGGAATAGGTAGTAGCTTAATGATTATTGGTTGAGAAGCCAGGTTTTTAAGGATTCCCGAATTGAAGTGAGAAGGGAGTTCCATAAGGAAGAACCGAGATATGCAAACGATCGTCCACCCATCTGAAATAGTTTAACTCTAGGCACAGTAAATTTTCCTTGAGTAGATGAGTGAAGGCAGCAATGAGGCACATAGGGGCAGACCAGAGACTGCAGATACTGAGGGGTCACACCTGTTTTGATTTCAAACATGTAGCTCAGGGCTTTGAGCTTAATACGGTTCTCCACCCCGAGCCAATGCAGGTCCTGCAAGTGACCGGAAACAGAGATAGCTCTAGGAACCCGGTATAGTAGTCTTGAAGCTGAGTTCTGAACCATCTGTAACCTGCGTGTCACCACCTTATTGGCCCCCAGATAAAGAATGTTACCGTAGTACAGTCTAGAGGTGACAAGCGCATGGATTACTGTTCTCTGGGCAGGCTCTGGCAACATCCAAATGATCTTTTTTAGCCATTTCAGGGTGGTTAAGCATGTGGCGGCTACCTTAACAGCTTGATGTTGCATAGTTAGTGAATCATCAATGATGACACCCAAGGTACGAACTTGGCGGTTGGACTGAGGAAGTGCACCCCTCTCACTAGGCCAATGTTGGGTCCCCCAGAGATCCTTGTTTTTTCCTAAGACCAGAACCTCGGTCCTCTCTCCGTTGAGTTTAAGGTAATTGGCCTGCATCCATGAGGCAATTTTACCCAAGCCCAACTGGAGGAGGGAATTCTCAGCTGCACTGTCCACTGACAGAGAGAAGATAATCTGGGAGTCATCTGCGTAGGAGAACAGGGACAACCCAGCGTCTTCAGCAACATCAGCCAAAGGTCTGACATACAGATTGAATAGTAAAGGGCTAAAGATGGAAGCCTGAGGTACCCCATAAGGTGAGAGAAGGGTATCAGAGCTGGCAGTGGGACAAAAAACTTGGAAGGTCCAATTGGCAACAAAAGAGATGAGCCAATCGAGGGCTGAGCCACAGATGCCCAATGATCTTAAGCTTTTCACTAGCACAGTGTAAGACACCGTGTCGAATGCTGCGCTTAAATCAATCAAAATAAGGGCCACCGTGTCTCCAGCATCCAGATGATGACGCAGTATTTCCGTAACCCCAAGAACTATAGTTTTGGTTGAAAAACTAGCCCTGAAGCCCGATTGAGATGAGTGAAGAATTTTTTGTGACTCAACAAATTTAGACAGCTGTGCATAGATGTGCTTTTCTAGAATCTTGGAGACAGCCAATAACAAAGAAATAGTCCAGTAATTAGAAGGCAAATACCATAGCATGCTTCCACTCTGGTGGAACTGTAGCATCCTGTGGGAGGCATTCAGAAGATCCATAATTACTAGCAAAGATGACGGCTCAAGCTGCTTGAGCACAGAAACAGGAAGAGGATCCCTGGGCGATCCTGATTGAACGCTGTCTAGAAGACAAAAGCCCGTAACAAAGTGGTCAGACCAGCATAAAGGAAGTGCTGGAGAGCAATGAATGCTAGATAAATTGGAAAGATAGGATCTAATAAGTGGCCTGCCACATGCGTGGGGCCAGAATTATGTAAGTCAATGTTCATGGCTGCCAGATGAGAAACAAAAGTAGCACTGATGTTACATGTCGGATCCCCCAGGTGCAAATTAAGATCCCCCAGAATGGAGAGATTAGCAGTGTTCATAAGCAAAGGGGTTATCAGACCTGGAAATGTGGATGCCCAAGGAGTGGGTGGGCCAGGAGGGCGGTACACAAGTGACCCGGAAAAGGTGAACTTCGGGGTCAGGGCCGACCTAAATAGTGCTGCCTCACAATTCTTGAATGGTAAATCTTCAAATTTACACTGATAGGCTTCTTTTAAAATATTAGCTATGCCCCTGCCTATTTTGGAGCTCTTATCTTTCCTAACGATGGCGTAATTGGGTGGCAAAGCAGCTGCAACATCAGGGCAGGAGCTCTCATGCATCCATGTCTCCATAAGAAACATGGCATCTGGTTGTTCATTGACCAGAAGTTCAGAAATGTCAGCTTTGTGCTTGGGAAGAGAGCGGCAGTTAGTACTAATAAAAAATCCCTTGTTATCTAGAGCAACATTGTTGCTGGCAGGTGTTTTGTTATTGGTGACCACCGAAGTAAATGTATTACCCGGGGTTGTATTAAAGGCAAAGCCGCAGCATGAACATTTTTGCCCTTAGTCCTTAAGAGATAGTACAGTGCAATCCGGGGGTGATGGATTGTTGTAAGCCATTAATTGGCTGTAGGAGTAGAATTATCTGGGTGCCCCGTTTGGGCCAGGGATCCTGGCCCCTGGTCCAGTTTAGGGGCAGACGGGCGCAGATGGGCTTGCCTTAGGCGCGCCTTCAGCATTCCAGCGGCACGTCCGCTGCACGTTGGCGCCATGCCTTCTTTTGTTGAACAACTAGTCAGGGGAAGAATAGACCGACACCCAGGCAAGATGGCCACCACTTAATGTGCGACCAGAAGTAATGAGTACCGGCACATGTTTGAACTCTCTCCACTCGAACAGCACAAGCTGCGTTGGAATGGGGAGAAAACAACAGCCGGCAGGTAACCATTGATAATAATTGAATGGTGTTAAAGTCGTCTCTAATCACATTGGCACAGTTTTGAGTACACACACATGGTGCATCTAAGGATATGAATGGTCCCACTGTCAGTCAGGACTGCACTGTTTGTACCTGAAACAGCAAACAGAGGAGAAAGACAAGGTAGTCATAAATTGTTGGGAGTGCATTGTCATAGGAGCTTTAACTAGCCATGCAGCCACGTTTCAATCATCCCAGAGCCTTGGGCCTAGAGCTTAATTTGCGCAGTTGGTAGGAGGTGGCAGACACCAATCCACTGACAGGGAACAGCATTGGTACATTTCGGCTCCAGATCCTCACTCTGTACTGGCCTCTTTCTCTTTAGGTGGCTGCCTGTAGAGTGCTTCCAAATTTAATTGACTGGGCAGATGGTAGGCTATGCAATATAAGTGACGAAGAAGACTCAGACAGCAGGTGAAAAATGAGTCCCTCTTCGCCTTCAAATGTATCATGTCTAGTCTGATTGAAGCTTCCTTTTGTTTAGTCTTACATAAGAAAGCATATGGCCTTCTTGAAGCCGGGAAATTTAAAAGGTGCTTTCTGTAAACTTATATTAGCTGAGATGGAGTTCTGGTTTTTCTGGGAATCGGTGACAAGAAATTGTGCCTGGAAGCTCATAGGCTGCATTATTGCCCCAACAATAAAGATTAGGAGCTATTGGTGATAAACAGCATTTGCCTATGTTAGGTCCTTTTGGTGCGCAGAACTGTTGGTTGCTCGTATACCAAGTGTCGGTAACTCTCCCAATTCAATCTCACAGGCCTGGGCTTTGTATCAACACACCATTATCTCTTTGTCCTTATGTCCCAGTGACCTTATATAAAGTTCTCATTCTCTTTTTTTTTTTTTGCTTTTTTATTTTTTTTCAAAAGATTTTTCCAAGTATTCCAACGTATGTTTACAGCACATTCCATTTCCTCTGGTGGTTCTATATACATTTATATATACATTCCAATACTTTAAAACATAAAAGAAAAACAGAGTAAGTATTCATCCAACCCTCAGATGTAAACTACATGCTACCCAGCCCCAAACCAGATTCAGAACAACTAAAAAGGGAAGGGAAACAGACAGATGCAAAAATTAATTATATACCACACTTTCTTATGCTATACAAGGTTTGTCCTGCTGCTTTTCCACCTCGTGATAGGTTGCCATATTATATCGCCTAATGCTTTAGCCCTTCTGCCTTTCCTGGCGTATATTGCTTTTTCTAAATTGTATATAGTGAGAAGGCTGGCTATCCAATCTGAAAATAGTGGGGGAGCCTTATTCAGCCAATTCCTTGCTATGCAGATACGAAAAACTGCAATTGAAACAAAAATAAACTCTACTGGCATAGCTTCTACCGTGTCGGCCACCCCTAAAATAACTAGTTTATCTCCGAGTTTAATCTTAATCCTCAGTATTTTATCAAAAAATTCTTCGATGGCCGTTTTCAGAGTAAACAGTTGTGGACATTGCGAAAACATGTGTACAATATCTGCCCCATTCGCGTTACATCGAGGGCATGTTATTCCCGTCGTCCCACCCCACTGGGCGATCCTAGCCGGGGTATGATAGAGTGAGAACACTGTTTTGAAATGCTGTGATTGAAGGGTTGCCGAGCATAACACTGTTCTACCCAAATCCAATGACTCCTGAAAAGTTTCTGAGCCTGCCCCCAATTTTTCCATCCATTTCTGCGAATATTTCGCCCTTTCATCCGATTTGTTTTCTTTCAATTCAGCATATAATTGTCTTATCGTGCATTTATTAGTTGTTCCTATATATTCCATAAATTTGCATTGCCCCATCCCTGCCGTGCCACCTTGCTTTTGTGTTAAAAAGCTCCTGGTTTGAAGATATTTAAAGAAACTATTTTGCTCTAAACCAAATTTCGCTTTAAGCAACCCAAACTGTATCATATTACCCTGACTATCCAGTAGGTTCCCTATCTTCACTATGCCTTTGTTGTACCAATCATACATAGTGGCATCCTTAAAGATCTCCCTCGGCAGAGAACAGTTTGTATATAATCTTGTATAATTGTTATATCTGCCTAAGCCAAATTTTTTGGCCACTCCTTTCCACGCCCTATATGCCGCTTCCAAGGTCTTAAATCTCGTGTGTTTAAAATACGTGAAATCAGTTGTATTTAGGAATCCATTCTGAGCCTCCTCACCCAAAAGTATTGTATAAACATTGGCTAATCCTGTTTCAATTCCCGCTAAATGTTCTGAACCTACCCCACCTAATAACACCCTGCTATACTGTAATACTGCTGCCCAATAATAAAGCCTGAAATCCGGTGCTCCCCAACCCCCTTTTTCCCTATCTACAGTTAAGTGCCTATAGGCTCTCCTTGTTTTCCCTTTAACCCAGATAAATTTATTCAGAATCGCTTCCAACTTGTTAAACCATAAAGTATCAAAAAATAAAGGTATGGATCTAAATAAATACAAAACTTTGGGGAATGTTACCATTTTAATAACGTTAATTCGACCCATTAAGGTCAGGTGTAGATTATTCATTCTTTCTGTATTTGTTTTAATTTTTTCCAGTAGCGGGCGCATATTGATTTCTACTAAACTATCTAAATCAGCTGTAATCTTCACCCCTAAGTATGTAACTTCGGGTGCTATTCTTATATCCTGATAGTTTACCCAGTTGTTTTGTATTATTTGAGTTTTACCTTTGTTTAATGAATAACCTGCAAACATACCAAAGTGTGCCACGTCATCTGCGTATGCAAGCGTTTTATACTCATGTTCATGAAATCCAATCGGGAGAATGTTTAGGTTTCCCTCTAATCTTCTCAGAAGGGGGTCTAAATATAAGGCGAATAGTAATGGTGAAGCCGGGCAGCCCTGTCTTGTACCTCGCTTTATGCTTATGCTCTCCGTGTACCCTCTGTTTATCCTCACCTTAGCTGTTGGGTTTAAATATAACGCTTTAATAGCCTTTATATAGCCTGTACCTATCCCAAACCATCCCAAGACTTTCCACAGATAGCTCCAGGAGACCCTGTCAAAGGCCTTCTCTGCGTCTAAGAAGATAGCCGAGGCAGGATCTCCTGCAGCACCCGCAGCGTCCAAAATGGTAACCATCCTCCTTGTGTGTTCCGTAGTCCCTTTACCTGGAATGAAGCCATGCTGCGTTGTGTATACCAGCCCCTCAATTACCCTGCTAAGCCTAAGTGAAAGGGCCTTGGAGTATATTTTTGCATCCGCGTTCATAAGCGTAATTGGCCTATATGAGCCAGGGTCCAGATGCGATTTATTCTTTTTCAGAATAACTATAATACTTGCTCCGGCCCATGATTGTGGTATATTTTCCCCCATCTGTGCGTGCCTTAGAATTACTAACATATCGATCCCCAAAGTGTCCCAGAAAATCCTATTAAATTCTGCCGGAATTTGGTCGGGCCCTGCGGCCTTCCCTGAGGGGAGTTTCATTACCGCATTATGTATTTCACCCAGTGTTAATGGTAGGTCCATAGCCTCTTTATCCTCCAAGATCAATTCTTTGTGAGGGATTCCTGACAAGTAATACTCTATCACCTCAACCCCAATTCTCAGGTCTTGATCATAAAGTTCTGAGTAAAATTCCCTAAACACCTCCCTCACATCTTTCACCTTAGTTACAACATTCCCCCCTTTATTCTTAATTTCTTTGATTTCCCCGGCTGCCAGGTCTTGTCTGGTACAAACTGCTAGCAAATGTCCAACCCTTTCATTAAATTCGTAACATTTTTCCTTTTTTGCTAAATAATTGCTCGCTGCTTTGTTAGCCAATCTTTCACCATTCTCTGCCTTTTTCAGCTCTGTTTCTAATAAGATCTGCTCGAGGGGTTCTTGACTCATGACCGCCTGAATAAGTTGTTGTTCTAACTTCATTAAGTCTTGTAGCCTACTAGTCAAATCCAGTTTCTCTTTCTTACTCCTATGTAGAGTATAAGCCAGTGTTTCCCCCCTTACCCCTGCCTTAAATGCGTCCCAAACCATACCTGTAGCTGCCGTACCTCTATTTACCTCCCAGAATTGTCTAATCCATACCTTCATTCTGCTGACATAATCAGGTTCCTTAAGTAGCCTCCTTTCGAATGTCCAGTTATATTCTTTGTGACATGCGTTACAATTCCGGGAGATAGACAGCACCAATGGATTATGGTCTGAGAAGACCCGGGGTAACATTTCTATTTTTACTTCTGGTACTAAGGGACTAGAAACTAAAAAATAATCCAATCTTGCTATACTCTTGTGGGGAGCAGAGTAGAAAGTGCTACCTGTCCCTGCAGGATTATATGCTGACCAAACCTCTACCAGTGCATTGTTATACATTAAATTAGCAATAGCCCTTCTTGTTCTTTTCTTACGGTCTCCCAACATCCCCCCTCCCGTCATACCCAACCCTGACAAACCATTAATATTAAAATCCCCACAAAAGATTACTGGTTCTGGCCATAATGCCAATTCAATGTCTAAAAGATCAAATAAGTCAGGTTCGTCTTCATTAGAGCCATAAACAGAAACAATTGTGTATCTGCCTCCAGTTGTTATTTCTCCCTCTACCATTACCCATCTACCTTCAGCGTCTTCCTTCTTCCTCTTTACTAGCACAAAACCTTTTTTTGCAAGAATAGCAACTCCCTTTGACTTAACATCTTGCTGTGTATATGCTAAAACTTCATATCCTAGCTGATCCATAAGATATTTATCTTTTCCTCTCACATGTGTCTCCTGAAGACAGAGAACATCCAGTTTTAATAATCTACACATGGCCGCTACTTTCTGCCTTTTCCCGCCATCATTCAAACCACAAATATTAATGGTAGCAAGTCTTATTGCCATTTGATTTTGAAATAAGGCCCACAATCACTTTCCTCAATTTTTTTTATTGCCACCTGGTTGTGCCTACATATCTTCTTACTTTGTGCTGTGCATACCCTTACTTCCTCTCCACCACCTTCCCCCCCCTCCCTCAACCCCCCCTTTCCCCCCCTCCCCTTGCTAACCCCCCCCTGTTACAGGCAAATAGGTCAATCTTGACCTATGTGTGGCTGCTCTCTACTGTAGTGTCGCCTCCTTCTCCCACCCAAGTTACTCACATTAAGATAGACCATACTCTTAGAATCTTCATATGCGCCCTATGCTGGTTCCGATTCCCTACTTTTCCTGCCTTTCTGATTCTCTGTAATCTCTGCGAGGTATTCGCCTGCCTTTACTTCCGAAAAGAACATTCTGGTGCGTCCCCCTGTGATAACTTTTAGCTTAGATGGATACATCAGATACCCTTCAGAGCCCTGACGTTGGAACGGAGTGATAAGCTGCCTGAGTTTCCACCTCCTTTCCACCGTCGTATGACAAAAGTCAGGCCTAGTAAAAAAGGTAATTCCTTCAACTGACTTTTTCCTATCTGGTCTTGCAGACTCCATAATTTCCTGCCTGGCCAAGAAGTTACCAAAAAAAACCAACATTGCCCTAGGTAAACCATTCTGATTAGTGCCTCTTCCTCCCTTCTGCGTTAGTGGAAATCTATGCGCTCTCTGTACTTCCAGTTCCCACTGCCACTGCGCCTCTGGGTATGCGTCTTTTAGTAATTTAATCATAAACCCCCTTGGGTCCTTCCCTTCCAGTCCTTCCTCTAAGCCCAAAAAGCGTAGGTTGTTCCGCCTTTGGCGATTTTCGAAATCTTCCAGCTTCCACTGTAAGTCCTCGATCACTTTTCCTTGCTCTGTTCTTACATTCTGCCAGTCCGTGACTTCATCCTCCAGTCTTCCAGTTCTCTCTTCAACTTGTTCCACCCTGCCTTCCACCTCCACATATTTCCTATTAATTTTCCTGATGCTCGCTTGAAATTTCTTGGTGTCTTGTCTCGCTCTTCTACTTTCTAGGCGAGCCTCTAGGTGCATTTGTTTGAGCATGGAAAACATTCCATCCAAAGTCGCTTGAGGTGGAATATCAGATACATCTTGAGAAGCATTTAAGGGGTAATTCTCAGGTGCGTCACCCAAGTCTTGTTCCTGATACATTTTGGCGGTGCTACCATAATCCCATAGCAGCTTCCTATTTGTGCTTGACGCAGCTCTGTCTAAATCTCTTTCTCGCCTTATCATAGTTCTTCTTCTTTTCTTTTGAGTTTCCTTACTTCTATGCTCACTAGAAAGAGATTCTTCTGATTCAGTTCCTGATGAGAGATCTGTGGTAATGCCCTCCTCCTCTGACCCCAACAGAGAAGAGTCTGAGCCCTCAGTCACTGAGTAGATTTTTTCCACCTCCGGGGAACGTATTCTCCTTCCTTTAGCCCCCTTTGTTGTGCGACTCTCTAGGCTTTTCATACTTCCCCAATTAGACTGTGCCATGTCATTTTTATCTGCAGGTGTGAGTGCCACATTTACTTCCATAAGTGCTTCAAGCATTAGGGCATTATTATTATTCCCCGGAACAGCCAACTCCTCCAGCTGCCCCTTGCTAGGCTTACCGGTACTGCTCGATGTCGTTGTCTCCGTATCCGCATCCCCGCCTCTGTTCCTGTCCTCGCCAGCCTTCGCAGCGGTCTCCTCTCCCTGCACGGCTCCCACTTGATGCGTACACGTCTGCAACCCTGGTTGCCTAGCAACCGCCGTACTTGCGTCCTCGCGGTCGGCGAGAACGGCTTCCGCGTTTACCTTCGTGGTCGGCTCTGAGATGCATCCAGTAACCACGATTGTAGGCTGGCTTCTCCCCGCAAACGCCTCCGTAACGGTGGACTGTTGCAGATCTCTACTGGAGACAGGTACAGCGTTCGTATGTTTTGGCGCTCCGCCGTCCGATTGCGAGCGCCTCTGTTGTTGTGTCTGTTGCGTCTGACCTTTGGCTCCAGGAGTTCCCGCTTGTGTCTCTTGTAATGCCGCTTTGGAGTCGGCCTTGGAATCGATCTTTTCCTTTTCTTTAGTAGATTTCTCTCCTCTCTTAACTTGCATCTTTTGGGCAGTATTGCTTGGAACAGTAGGTGCTGTGGCTCGTTTGTTCAGCGTGGCTTTTGGGATCGCGCAAGTACGTTGCAACATCCTCAAGCCTGTAGTGATACCATATGCCAGCACTTTCCTTAAATGTTCGCCGTAATAGAATCTCAAGGTTGAGATCACCTTCCGCAATATCTTGGTACCAGTAGATTCCTTGATGCCTTCTTTACTGCAGGAAACTCCTCGGAAATTCAGCATATTTTACTTTTCCATCCAGCCTCGTAGTCCATGGGTCCAGGAGAAGGAGTAGGTGCGACTGCTCTCTACAGCAGCATAGCGGCCATCTTGCCCCCCCCCCTAAAGTTCTCATTCTCACTGTGTAACTATATCCCCATGTCAGGGTTACAGTGAGTCCCCAATGTCAGTGATAGCCACAATATCGATGTATCAGTGTCCCCACATCATTGTCCAAAGGTCAATGTCACTGTAACACCATACATGCCTACATTTTAGAAGAAAACAGGGGGAGATTAAAAAATAATGATTGGAAGAATGCATTTCCCCCATTAATTTCTATTGAAGGAGAGGCAATTTCAGGCAGGAGACAGACAAAATAAAGCCATTTTTGGCAACAAAACTCTGGACTGTCCAGCCTGAATCAGGTCTATTGGCATGTATGTAAGACTGCCAGTGTCTCCATGTCCACGTGTCCCTTTGCCAGTTTGTATCCCCATGTCAGTGTCCCAGTGCCAGTATGCTCATCTCAATGGCAGTCACTGTCCTAGTGTCACTATTCCAATGGCATGTCTTATGAAACTAACTGTGTCAGTGTCTCACATTATCTATGTGCCAGCAATGGTCTTCTCATTGCACATGCTATTGTTCCACTCTCAATAGTGATAAGACTGTGTTCCCGTGTCAATGTATCCCTATCAGTGCCTGTGTCAGTGTCAGTATCTCTGTGTCATGGCCCCTATCAGTAACTCAGTGCAAGTGTTGATGTCTCAATGTATGTCTCCCCCAAAAGATTCCCTTTGTCATTTTTGGTGCTCTGGTGCCAGTGACTCAGTGTCAGTTCCCTCATGCTGATGCCTTATGCTGTGTCGCTCCCTAGCAATAGTATCTATGTGTTGTAGCATCTTGCATCGTTGTTGCACTGCTGGCGCACTTGTATCAGTGTCTCAACATTAGTATTGTGGACTTGCTGGTGTTCCGGGGTCAGTATCCCCATATCAGTGTTGGTGAGCATATGTCAGTCTCTATTTGTTTTTTCCCTTTGTCAGTGTTCCAATATCAGGGTCGGTGTACATATTGCTCCTTCTGCCTACTGACAGTTCCCCAGTGTCAGTGTCCCAAGTCTAGTGAACCCATGTCGGTTCTGTGTCATTGTCCATGTCCAATGTCAACAATACAATGGTAGTGTCTCTGTGTTGGTGGTCTCTTCTCTTAATGTCTGTGTTGCCAGAAAGTGTGTCTGTAACAGTAACCCTAGGCAGTGGTGCTATGCTCTTTGTCCATGATAGCGACAAGTGACAGCAGCAAATCCTGGGGCTCAATGTCAGTGTCCTTCAATAAGTATCTCGATGTTAGTGGGCCATCTCAGCAACAACAGGTCTGTACCCGAGTGGTGTGTCCCTCCAGTCAGTGCCTGTGTGCTAGCGTACTAGTGATTCTGAGGGGGCACAGGACATGATGGACGTTGGTGTCCTGCCTCCATGGTGCCTTCAGAGTCTGTGGTTCCTACTAATGATCACCAGGCCCTCATTTCTGATATGCTAGATACTGAGAATATTCTTAATCCTCGCTCCACCGAATGGACCCCAGTGGTAAGGTTGCCATTTATGTAGCTGGTCGGCTTTGTAAGCCATTAAAGAAAAAGGTGCGTAATAGACCCCTCACCGTAATTGGAGGGTATGGTGGTCCAAACGCCAGAGATTGACACACTTATGGCCACATGCTTAGCTAACTATATTCATGATCCAAAGAAAGGGATAGACCGCTCATGGCGGTTGTGTCAGCATAAGTTATTGGATGTTTCTGGTCTGCTGACTAAGATTCTTGATATGGCGGAGAAGCAAAAGATATGTAAGGAGGGAACGATATAACGATAACTTGGACTGGAGAGTGCACTGCTGTCTGAGACTAAATGTCTCTGCTAGCAATCACAATTCTTGACTGCAGTTAATCAAATTCTTACATAAGTGAGTTTATTCCTCATTAGTTCATTTTACTCTTTTCAACTGTGTATGCACGTGTCAATTTTACATCGTTGATTTGAACATAAACATAAAGAAAAATGTTTTCGAAAAATAACAATATTACATCATCACAGTTACATTGTATTAAAAAAACCAACATGAAGTTTCTTTGAGCCCAATGCATTTCGGAAGGGTGATCCCTTCGTCAGGGGCGAAACCTGTGAAAAAACAAATAATAGAAGATGGAAAGTGAGTATGCGGAAGGGGTTACAATGCAGCAAACAATTGGTGTGTTTATGGTAACTAATTGTAATTGTAACAAAGCAGAAAGAATTAAAGTCATGCACTTCTCAGCGTCCTGTGCATGTTAAATACTCAGGTGTCACTGACTGTGTGATGTCATGTACAAAGAAAATGTAAAAGCAGGCGGAAGGTGACTATAGTCCATGCTTCTTGTGAACCATAACACCTTCATGCATTTCTGCGGTGTAAACTTAAGATGGGAAGAAACCTGTCACCACAAGTGTGAAATCCTGAATATATTTAAATACCTTAAGCTGTGCCAAATCAAACAGGGAAGATACTGAAACGTTGACCATATGTCACACTGAACGTAAGGGCTGTAGAAGAAACAAGGACCTGTATTGAATTTTGAAGAATCAACACACCTTATAAAACATGCAGTGACAGCAAGTTCAAAAGAGGCAAAAGAGTCAGGTTCTTTGATTTCTTCAGAGATTTAGTCTGCTTGTGCCCAAAGAGCAATCATTTTCCTGGGTAAGGCAAATTGTTCTCTGTCCACGGAGCAACGTCGTTCCCTTCTTATTAAGATGGACCTGAAGCTAGGAAACGTATCTTTCGGCCATGGAAGGGAGTGCATGGCTGGAAGTTTTTTTCCCACCAGGCTCTCTCCAGAGATCAAGGCGCCACTGAAGGACAATGGCAAGACTTAACCAGATATGGAAACCTATTTCCTTTGAGGTCCTCTCAAAGATTCAGAGGTGACAAAGGGCATTTCCTCAAATGTGCCATTGGTTCCTTTACCGCAGGTGATTTCCTCAGAGATTTAGTCTGCTTGTGCCCAAAGAGCAATCATTTTCCTGGGGAAGGCAAATTGTTCTCTGTCCACGGAGCAATGTCGTTTACTTCCTATTAAGATGGACCTGAAGCTAGGAAATTGATCTTTCTGCCATGGAAGTTTTTTTCCCACAAGGCTCTCTTGAGAGATCAAGGCGCCACTGAAGGGCAATGGCAAGACTCAACCAGATATGGAAACTTCTTTCCTTTGATGGCCTATTTGGACCTCAAGGATGCGTATTTAACAATTCCAATTTATCCCCCTCACCGAAGATTCATTCAATTTTCTCGGGTCATAAAATCTACTAGCTCATATCCCTTCTGTTTGGTCTATCCTTGTCACATTGGTGTTTCACGAAGGTTCTCAGACTGGCAATAAAGATTCTTCAGTCACAAGATTTGCGACTCACAGTTTATTCGGACGATATTCTTATAATGGATCATTGCCCCTAAAAACTGGTGGAACAATTGCAGCAGGTTATTGGAAGGCTTAGGTTTCATCATAAACAAGCACAAATCAATTTTGGTCCCTTCACAAAACATTACCTTCTTAGGTTTCGTGAAAGACTCCCTGCAAGCAATGCTCAGCCGTCCAGCCAGGAAGATGAAGAACATCAAACAAGAGTTGAGTAAAACTCCGGTAAAGTAAAGGTCTTCTCTTTGACAACTTGCAAAAATAGTTGGTCTTCTGTCATCTTCGATTCAGCCCGTTTTTCTGTGTCCTCTCCATCACAGGGCTATTCAATCTCTGAACAGACATCATCTCAGAAAGGGTCTTATACATTCTCAGGAGGTTGTTTGAACCCAGGAGGTAAAAGAAGAGATGAATTGGTGGTTAGTCAACATGAAAGCGTGGAATGGGCAAGTCATTTTTAGGTCCAGACCGGATATTGCCATGGAGTCTGATGCCCGCAGAGAAGGCTGGGGTACTCTTTGTGGCATATTTTCCAGAGAAGGAGCATGGTCGTTAGAGAGGCTACTCCATATCAACTGTCTGGAACTTTTAGCAGGTTCTTTTGCAATTCAATGCTGGATCAAAGACAGGGTTCAGTCAACAGTACTTTTGAAATTGGACAATGTTGCTGCAGTGCCCTATATAAACCATTTAAGGGGAACATGTTCCAGAGTGCTAGTAGATCTTGCCAGAAATTTCTGGGGGTCCTGCCAGGAAAGGAACATTTCAGTAACAGCTGAACATCTACCAGGGAAGAACAATTCAGTGGCAGATTGGCAATTTTTACACTTTCTAGATACGAGTGCGTGGCAACTCCACCTGAAAATCCTCAGACGATTGAGAAAACAGTGGGATCAATTTACAATGGATCTTTTTGAATCCAGACTGGATCATCGATTGCCCAGATATTTCAGTAGGAAACTAGACCAATGTGCAGCAGCAACAGATGCTTCCCAACAGGATCGGTATAAGCAACAAAGGACCAAAGAATTTGTTGTTTATCCATGCTGACTAGGCTATCAGCATTGGTGAGGAGGTAGTCAGTGGATGTAGTTGTGGTAACCCTGACTTGAAGGTCTCAAGTGTGGTATCCAGTTCTGATGGAACTTTCCTGGGATTCTCCAATCCTTTTACCAAATCGTCCGGATCTACTCCGAGATCCTCAGGGCAACCATCACCATCTGGTAGTGGAAGGCTCTCTACAGCCTATAGCCTGGAGGATTACAGGAAACAATGGCAAATTCTGGCTTATCGGAACAGGCTCAAACTCTCCTTTTCAAAGCATGAGAAAATGGAACTGTCAAGAGGTATAGGTCAGCATTGTCAAGATGAGTTCATTAGTGTTTGCGCAGGAACGTTGATCTCATGCGGACAGATGTCAGTATATTGAAGTTCCTCACCAGTATGTCAGGGCAGGGTTTGGCTTACACGTCAGTAAGTACCTTGCATTCAGCAAAATCAGTGAGGCGTATTCCCACTGATGGTCATCCTGTGGGTGAACATATATCAATGAAGAAATTTCTTACAGGTATTCAAGTTTCATTGCCTCCAGAGTGAAGATATTCATCTCTTTGGGATGTGAACAAAGTTCTGAATCTTTTCCCAACATGGCAAAGCAATAGGTATCTATCTAGAAAAGAATTGTTGGAAAAGCTGGTGATGTTACTGTGTCTAGTTTCTTGCAGATGAGTCTGGGATGTCACAGCATTTGACATAACAGGTAAGATGTTCAGCCTGGATGGGGTACATATTTATGGAGATAATAAAAAAGGGAAAACGTGGGCAAATCTAAAGCCTTTAAATAGAAGTAGCCTATTAAGTGTATTTCAAAGCTGTAAAACGTTGGCGTCCATTACATCAGAAGATAATATAGGGTAGTTTTCTTGCAACAAACAAAGGGGAATGAAATTACTAAGATTAGTATGCAGATCATGGTTAGTTAAGGATCTTATAATGAAGGAAGAAAAACCTGAAGAGTAAAGTGGTTAGATTAGTTACAGAGATAAAGATGGCACAAACTCAGCAGCATCATTCCTACACTGCCAATCTGCATAATCGAAGGACCAAGTGAGGGAAGTGTGGCAAGTAAGGTAGAGATTAAAAGAGGGTATGGACAAGAAGAAGGTAAATTGTTAGTAAGAGTCAACAATGATTGCAGGCAGCAGATGAACAAGGTGAATTACCAGGAAGATGAGAAGTATGATTGGATAGACGAAAATGTGGAGGAGGGATTTAAGTGATCTAGACTAGGAGCAAGCTATCTCCCCATGAGACCTAAGAGTAGTAAGTTGGAACATGCATGACTGAGTAAGCTAAACTCAACAGGATAGATGGAGCACATTGTACTGGAGAATGAAGTGATTTGTCTTCAAGAAACTTGGCTGAACAGTAAGATAATTAAAGTTGATGGGTTCCTACACGCAGGGGTTGATGCAAAAAGAATTGCACTGGGGCACCCATCAGGGGGATTGTTATCATTAGTCCTATTGAGTGTCGCTAAAAATGTTCAACCTGTACCCTCTAAGAGTGAATGGCTGAATATATGTAACATTGATCTTTTGAACAACTCTGTAACCTTGGAGTATTTACTTGTAATGAATGTTTATGTTCAGGTAGATGACCCGGGGAATAATGAATTGCAATAAAATGTATTTCAACATGGCGTACAGGCATGTATGGATACCTATTCAAAGGGGCTTCTGCTTATAGCAGGGTACTTACATGCTAGAATTGATCCAAATGAGTTTTGGAATAACAGATTTGAACCCAGACGTCCTAATACTGTGCCCAAGGCAAGTTCCCCACCCAGTAGAGTACTAAAAAGGGATACAGATAGAGTTACAGTGATCCTAAGTTCGGGCCTTGTTTGCCTGAATGGGTGTTTTGTAAATGATATCCCAGCGGCCCAGATCGTTCCATTTAGGTATTTTTAGTTGTGCGTGAATTTTAGGGTACTTGAGGAAGACAGCAGTGACCATATCCCAAAACAAGCCCATAAGTTAAAAAACTAGGCTAGAGTAAAAGGAGATAAGGATGCTATCCAACCTGCAATTAGAATCTATTGGAGAAGTCCAAAAAACAATTGAATCAGGTGTAAATAGATGGCATACGGAGTTAATGGGGAAAGTAACTGATTGTATAAAGGTTGAACAGGGAAAGATAAGAAAAGGGAGGCCCACCATAAGGCAGGGAGGAGCCACATGAAAAAGTTGCCAGAAATTGAAAAGACAAGTAAGGAAACTTAAAAGCAACGGGTGGGAAAGAAGTATCCAGACAAGTATTGGAGGATCATTAAATTACGCAAACAATATAAAAATATTATGAAAATGAAGAAGATGGCCTCCTTTAGTATTAACTGGTAGGAAATGTTAGAAGTCATCGGAAAGAAACATACTCGAAAATTTGGGGAATTGGTACACCAAGGAATGGGCATTCTGTCACAGAGGGCCAACTGTATGGTTTCAGAAGTGGCCTG
Organism: Lissotriton vulgaris; assembly: GCF_964263255.1. NCBI lineage: Eukaryota > Metazoa > Chordata > Amphibia > Caudata > Salamandridae > Lissotriton > Lissotriton vulgaris. Next base: position 481,597,256 of record NC_141693.1, on the reverse strand, counting down.
TCAGAATTTTTACAAGAGATTTATGTAAAAGGCTACCTGGTAAAAGAAGGCATATGTGGCAGTCCCAGAGTTATTTCGATGCCTTACGACAAATTAAATAAAGGTAAAGGAGGTAATAAAATCTTTGTCTTCGTTAAGAGCAGCAGGCCTGAATCAAATATTCCAGCCATATTGGTGAAAGTGAATGTGGACTGGTGGAGTAAACTTTTTGAGATATTATTTAGAGCGGAACTTTTTTAGGTGCAACCCCAGAGAGCGGCAAGCGGGCACTCTTAAAGCCTATTCACAGAAAAGGCTTAACCGCGGATCCTAAGAACTATGGGCTAATTAGCTTATTGGATATGGGGGAAAAGGTCTTTGGGAAATTGGTTTTAAAAAAACTCAAAGTGTGGATCGAAGAAAAGGATCTGATTCCAGTTGAACCAGATGGCTTTAAAGGGGGCCACTCAACTCTGGATCACTGCTTTAGGCTGTGGGTTTTGGCAAGGAAGCCCATGAATTTGAAAGGAAATCTATTTTGCTGTTTTGTTAAATTCTGAGCTGCATTTGATCTGGAAATCGAGTGATACTATGGGGAAATCTAGAATCTAGATATTAGATATTCTGAGAGGCCTGCTTAGAATGGTAAAATAATTGCACTGTGGCAATTTAACTCAGGTAGATCTTGATAATGGTGGAACCCTAAGAAGAAAATGATGTTAAGGAATGGGTTGTGACTGGATGTGTTTTTTTTTTTAACAAATTTTATTGAAGATTGTTGCAAGGTGTAGGCCTCTGTACTCCAGAGGTAACCACAGGACATTAGAACCACATCAAATAGTACACTTATTTTCAGCTGAAAGAATACGCCAAACATTACGAACTACAAATTGAAACCTGGCCCCCCCAACCCCTTCCCTCCCCCCCCGAACCCTCCCATTCCCCCCCTGGACCCTTCCCCCCTGACCCCCCCCCCCCGTTGCATGGTCTTCTTCTCCGTCTCTGGTTCTGTAACAAATCCCTGTATACTATACACGTACTTGTTGGCATCCACTCATCTCATCTCTACCAGCGGGTCTTGGTCTACAGGAGGCTCTTGCCAGAGGCCTCTAAAGTCAGCTCACCTCTTCCAAATTTTATAATGTTTCCGAGGACAGCCTCTGGCCATGAAAATTGGTTCCTCCAGACCCATGCTAAAGGTGACTGGATGTGTTTAAGCCGCAACCTTATTTGCATAGTATTTAAGTGATATACCGAGGACCCTGAATGAGGTGGCGGCCTTCTCACGTAAAGTGGGTGGGCATCATGTGGCATGCCTGCTTTATGAAGATTACTTAGCCATCATGGATATGAAGCAGATTGGCTTGCAGCAAAATGTGCAAATGTGAAAGATATATAGATGACAAAAAACTTTGCGTCAATAGGGAAAAACTAAAATCTAGTTTTTTGGAGACAGGAAGAAGGAATTTAAATAGTATCGGTAAAGGAAAAGATAGAAGTGACAATGTATCGTTATTTGGGCATGCATTTGGCTTCAAGTTGGATGACGCACTTCGAGTTAGTTAAAGCTAATGCCCTGCCAACAATTATGGGACTGAGTAAATTCATGAAAGAGTTTAGGGGGCCCTGGGTTAGACTATTTGGATCGTAAATTATCCATTCACTTGGCACTAGGAACTGGGATCAAATTCAGAAGCAATGCCTAAAAAAGATACTGCATCTTCTCAGATCCTCTACGGTCCAAGCCATAAGGTTAGAAACTGGGTTAACATCATGATTCTGCCTACCCGAAAGAGCTATACTGACATTTTGGGATCAATTATTGGTGGCAAGTGATGTAAAGATTTCATTGTAGTGTAGGGATGAAATTATGAGGAATTCATGGAAATGGACTGTTAATGTACGATGTACACTTTCAAAAAGTCAGTATCACCTGCGCCACTCCAGGTGGGATCACCCTGCTGTACTGTCCAATAAGGATATAGGTGCCAAAACTGAATCTATCTCCAGAGCTAGAGATGTTTTATATGTTGAGAAAAAGAAGTCCACTGCCCTATGTTGCATAGAAGTGTGCCTCCTTTCCTTATCTTATAGCACTAATAAATACAGGAATGGTATTTTTAATATATGAATTGGAGTTACCTCTTTGTATTCTTATCATAAGAGAGTTACATCTCTAAAGGAAACTGATGATTTATGTAGCTGTGGAGTAGGGATGAAATGCTCAAATATGCATATTTTAATGGATTGCCTATTTTTTAGATCTGTGCATCAAAATGTTTTAAAGCCAGTTTTAGTAAAATATGGGGTGACAGAGTGTCAAAAGGCTCTGAAATGTTTATCTAGAATATAATTTTTTTATATCACCTGTTCTAAAGGATTTTACTTAAAGGTGATTAAGGAAAGTTCCAAAATTTCTGAAATTGTATGTTTTTCTTGGGAGGATGTCATTTTATGTAATTTATTTAAGATTGGAGAGGTTTAGTGGATATCATGCTGTGATTATAGAGATACACATAAATATATTTATTTTTGATGTAATATTGTTTTTAAATTGTTTGATGGACTACGGGTTCAATAAACATATTAAACTGAACTGAACTAGATGTAAGAAGTGTAATTGTCTACTGGCAGATGATTTTAATATGTGCCCGCAGAGTGCCCAAGATTGCAGGATTTTTAGGATAATGTTAGTTTAATTCTTGCTGAAGTTTTGAGGCAAGCTATGTTGGTTTCACCTTTACTTGTTTTCTTTGGAATACAATCAGGAGAGATGGTGGATGGGGATAGCAGAATGAAACGGGAGGTTAGGTTATGCTTCGAGAATGGATAGCACTGGTAAAGTAGATTTGTATCCATGATTTAAAATATCTTAGACTTTACACAAAAGAATATTATTGGTCTCAATGACTGAATGGTTTTGTTCCCAGTCCGAGTGGGTCCAATGATTACAACACCTTACTCTGCTGATAAAGGTTAATGATTGCAGAGTATGACAGCCGATGGGCCCAGCCACAAGAGCTATGGTTTCTCCATTGCTTGGTGGTAATCTGTACTGGCTATCAGACTTAAGGTGATAAGAACAAAAAATACAAATAAATAAAAACATTTGTCCAACTTTGCACCTACTTCTAGGATGTATTATTGTTTGATACAAAGCCCTGTCTGACTATTGTAGTAGATCAGGCTTCCATCAAAAGGGTGGTTGTGCTGTAACACCCAAGTATCCCACATGTAACTCCTCCTTGATCCAAAATGGTGCAAAGTCATGCAAAGTAATTTTGCAATAAGAAATGGGCTCTTAACGGGGAGGAGCCAAGCTCGACATCGTGATGGTCACACGGTAGCTCGGCTCCGCCGGCCTCCCTGCCCAAACTCGACTATCCTGACACTCATCCTGCCCAAAAAGAATAACAATTTCTATGCGAAGTTCAGCAGTCACTCACCATCCGTCCTGGTGGATCCGGCGCTCAGTGGGTCCGCGGCGGCGTCCTCCCGGAAAGTGCGGCCTCTTCGGGTGGAGACCGGGGCCTCGCCTGCTGCGAGTGGCCGGCGAGACGGTGTCAGTGGCGGCCTCGGGTGGAGGTTTGAGGCCGGCCGGAAGATGCCGATGTGCGAAGAGCCCGGAGGCAAATGAACGCGCCTGGGACTACCGTCCGGTCGTCCAGAGGTGGTGTGCGGCAAGCTGTGTGTGGGGGACGCCGTGTTGGTGGCTTCCCCCCTTTGCTGCCGTCCGGCCATTCCGGACTCCATCGCTCGGTGGCGGAGAGTGTTTCCAGCGGAGCGGTGGCACCGGTGGGTTCCCCTCTTTCTGGTGGTCATTATTTCAGCACCGTGGGTGTTGTTTGTGTGCTTGAGGGGGATCCCGCGGGGGCCCTGCAGGTGAGCCCACCCCTGGAGTTGGTTTCGAAGAGACGACGCAACAGTTGCAAAATGGCGGCTGATGCCATGTCCTGTGGAACTCCCCGGGATGCCGATTCCTTGCCTTTGTGTTCCGCTTGGGCCTGTTCTGGTGAGCGCGAACCCACGATTGGTGACGTCCTGCAGGCGCTGAAGACTTGGCAGCTGGCCTTGGCCCAAGATTCTTCTGTACAGGACGAGGTGATGGCCGCCATTGCTCTCGGGTCGTCCCTTGGGGACGCGGATGGGCCCGAGGTGGTCGTTGATTGTTCCCCGCTTTCTGGTGGGTGTAGTGACGATCCGATACGTAAGCGAGTAGAACTGCTGGTGATCATTGACACTGGTATGCACGATTGCCGTAAACAGCTCCTGCTTTGCCATCGGCAGAGGAGATCTCCTGGGTTGCTCCCATTGATTGTCCAGCGACTTTTCCACGGCCTTTTCTCATCACCTTGTTTTGTGCCCACTGCATCGACGTACATCGTGGCGTTAGTTAAGAAAGGACTAGGATGAGCTCGGATCTTACTCCGGAGGACTACTATTCGGTGCACGGAGATATGGACTGCCCCAAATTGTGATAATTTGTTGATTCTTTCATAATCATGGATATCCGAAAACCAGCCAGTTTCATTTTGGGCCACGCTCATGGTCTATGTGGGCGGGGGCCGCACTTCCTGCTACATGGTTCCTCTCCCCAGGCTCTTCTTTTTCTCTTTCTCTTTCTTTTCCTCTGTACCATCTTATTCTATATTTCGGGTTAATTATTAGGGCGACAGGCACGCTGCTGGGGGGGTAGGCCGTAGCCTTCTGCAGGGGTGCAGGGTGGGGTGGGTGGGTTAGGGTCTATTAGATAGTTATTTGTTTCTATGGCTCTTTTGTGTCCTTTCCTTGGGTCTCCACGACTGTGCGTATTCCCGCGGGGTGAGTTACTGGGGGGGAGGAATAGGTATATGCTGTAATATGGTACCCACAGCTTTGTTTATCCTGAATTACTTGCCCCGCCCCCAAGCACGTTTGCTATTTGCATTATTGATCGCCATTACCGCCGTGGGCAGTGTACAGTAACGTGTAGTCCCCCTATTCTCTCCTTTCTTTTTATTTTTATTTTTAGTATTTTTGTTTTCTTGTTTCCCAGGTTGGGTTGTATAATGATTGCAGCTTTAGCTGTCTCCCTGATGGTTTTTACTATTCTGGGAACTCTGTTCAGTTTGTCCCTGGGTACGTGAGGTTGCGAGTGGACACTACCAACGAGAAACTGTAAGTGAACCTATGGTTTGCATGCTTTGGACCTTTCTGATTACTGATCTCTGGATTTACTATTATGATGTAGTTGGTTTTGGTCCCCGCCACGTACACCAGGTCGCTATTTATACGACTGATCCTTTATTCTTTCAATATATAAAAATTAACCTCCTTTGATCCTATGTCGAGTGGCTCCATTTAGTTAGAAACATGGACTTGCAGCGTTAGGTAATATCGTCTAGCCACTCCAGTGCCTTTAATTGATAATGGTGCTTTCCAGTCTTGTTCCGTGGCCGGCTCCCGGGTTGTAGGCCCGTATTTGTATGCATCCATTTACTCAAATAAAGGTTTTCAAATAAAAAAGGAATGGCCTCTTTCCCAGCACAAGATAACTTTTGCAGAGGAAACTAAATGCTTTCCAGAGGCTTTGTGGAGGCCCAGTTTTAGTATGTAATTCACATTTTCCTAGGGAGAGACACTTCAAAAAAGGGAGAGTTGACAAGTAAGACTAAGGAACTAATGCATACATTACTTTCAATCTTGCAGCATTATGATTAAACTCTATTTTGCACTCAGGGGCAGAATTTGCACTGGGTTTGCATCACAGAAGCAGCACAGCTTTAGAGCACAAGCTTTATTTGTGCTGGAAAGTAAACTTAAAGTAATGCAAAGTACTGCTGGTGCTGCTGTGTGTTGCGTTGCGTCAAGGGTACACCCGATGGCTGATACTTGGGAGTTCCCATACAATGACACCCTGGGTTTGACGCAAAACCATATGTACTAATAACGGTAGACCAGCTTTGCGGCAAAAAAAAAAACTCTTTTTGAAGCTAGTCTTAGAAGGAGAAACATTTTCAACAACACGCATCAAGTGTGGGAAATATTTTAAACAATGTCTAATCATAGTATTTTGTATTGGAAGGGTATCTTTCAAAACCTTTGCTAAACACTACTAAACACAACCTTGCTCTGTGGTGCAAGAGTGTGGGCATGGCTCAGGGCAGACTCAAAGAGCACTGATGTGGGGGTGTGGCGGGGGAGGGAAAAACAGCACCGTATTTTTGTAGATATGGTGCTTTTCTGCTCTATCCTTCCATGCAGTTCAGCAACTTTGGTTTCGCTTTGTGAAAAGGGGGCAAGTCTAGCCCTCTTTATTTTGTAAATTACCATGCACCAGTAGTTTCACATATCATTTGAGATTTGAGGAAATGGGTTTAAGTTTGCTGCTCTATGCGGTGTAGGTCTTTAATTTTGACTTGCATGCTGGAGGTATTCAGAGGTGAAGGATTCTTCAATATGTATTATGTTTTTGTTTGCAAAACTATCTCTTCACCTGCGAGCACTTGCTACTGCCAGTTGCATTTGGAGGGACAAAGCTTTATTGTGGGTGTACCTGACTACTCCAGGGTCCCCGTGGCTAAAACCCATCAACAGCAGTCAGATGATTTCATTATCACTATGTGAAAATTGAAACAGACCTTATCCCATAGTAGAAGCTTTTTTAATCAGGTTAGATGTGAAAGCTCCACTGTTAATATTCATCTCCTTCAAATTTCTGATTGTTCTTGCTTTTTGGGATATGAATGAAGTTTCTCACAACTCATATGAGGCCTCAAGTTCTGGCAGGAGTCTGTGAGGCATGTGTACATGCCCCTTTCGAAGTCACAACGTCACCTTTTTTCGACGTTGCGGTGGCGATAGGAACTTAGCCTTTTTTACAAGGCAGGGTTAAGCCACTTAACGTGGCTTAATGCAGCCTTGTAAATAAGGCCCAGTTTCACGCTATGGTTAGCGTGAAAGGAGTGGGCAATGGGTGTTGTGGTGGGCGTTCCACCACAACACCCATTGAATTTGACGCTACCCCCTATGTACAAGGGCAGCATACATAGGAGGCAGAGCCAAAATTAAGACCTGATAAAACCTGTTCTTAAGTTGGCGAAATGAGGAGAAATGCATTATTTCTCCTCGTTTTTGCTTTTTCCATGTGTGCTGCCTTGTGAAAAAGAAAAATGCCATGGATTATTTATGGGTAGGAAGGTCCCCCTTCCTGTACATGAACAGTCTTAAAAAAATGCCATTCAGTGAATTTCATGTGTGCTGCTTCATGCAGCACACATGAAATTCACAAAATGGAATTTCAGGATTGTTTATGTGTAGGAAGGGACACCTTCATACACAAAGTAATCCTCCCCTACACAGAGACACACTTGCACTATGGTGCAAGTGTGCCTGCATTGGCGCTACACTGCCAAGAGTAGCGCCAACGCAGGGGGAAACGCAAGACTGCACCAGATCATTGTAAATATGGTGCAGCCTTGCATTTCAGAAGTTGCGTAGTGAGGCATTAATCCATGACGGCTAATGGCTCACTCTGCCACATCCTTGTACATATCCCCTGGTTAGTGTTAAGAAAAGGTTATAAAATTTGGAGCAATTTGCGAGTCTAATTTAGAACAAACTTTATCTTTGTACTCAGAGAGAATTTTTATGCTCAGACATATTTTTTAATAATTCTTTAGAGTTTCTTTCTACGTGAACAAATGATTCCATGACCCACTGACCCCATTTACGGTCTAACATCAGGCAGCTCTTTTTGAACATCCTCTGCTCCACTGAAATATGTGATTTGAACGTGTTAATATTCCAATACTAACTAACTCTATGCGTCCAGCCTAGGAAACGTCAAAATTCAATGTTGTGACCTTCATTCTGATTTGGGGATTTTGTAGTTCAATGTTTTCATCATGTTCATGAACTGAACGTTTGTCAGCTCTTTGTTGAATGTATGATAGAAACTAGGCGAGAACCAAATGCATCAGTGGAACTTTACTGACTGCGTAAGTGACGAAATGACTGGCTGTGTGGGCAGAACAAAAACCACCTATGAGGTTCAGTGTCAAAAAACTCAACTTCCTGAGCTGGGCAACCACTACAGAAGACACGTGTGTGGGGTCCTCGGAAAGACTGTACCTGTATAATTGTGATTTCTACATTAAGTAATCTAAAATATCTGTTTTCATACTACCTGCAAAAGTGCATAGTTTATCAGAGTACTTTTTATTTTAAAAAAGTATATGTCCTCTAGTTTTCTAACCCTATCCAAGGGCACTACTGAATAAAAATATTGAGCCCCTGAGATAGTTTTAACCATTCAATTTTTTTGATTGTGAACTCTTTCCCTCACTTACACACTGCTTAGTGGCATCCCCCATCTAAAACACCTCAGCTCCTCTCCACCCACTGCATTCGGTGGGGAGTTGAAGCACACATCTGGGACCTTGCTGCTCCAATGTGAGGAGGTATCCCCCTGATGAAGCATGTCACCTTCGGGTGAGTGAGGGTTCTTGTCCCTATAAAGGATCACATTTCCTTACTTTAAATGTACAACCCCCGGTTTAAGCAGAGTGTATCTTTTCTGAGTTTTATGTATAGATAGGGAGTGATATGTTCTCATTTGATATTGTCTCCCTTGGATCCTTAGTGTGGTTTTGATTGACTAATCTGGCAACCCCTCACACCAGCACTAGTTGAAAGGATGTAGCATATAACATTAGCAATAAGACTTCCCAGTAGTCATGTTTCTCAAATACTAGAAAAGTATTTAATTTGACTTGCATTGTGAAAGGAATGTACCTTAGATCAGTATGACTGCCCCCATCTTCTCAAACATGAAATCAGTGTAGCAAAAAAGGAACGTTCTTTTTCCAACAGCGGTTTGCAATCACAGGTGCTTTAAGATGGGCGAAGTCTGCTAGTACTGGGTACTGGGCATGGACTGTAATGGAAATGTGATATTGCAATGGAACCCTGATTGGCCTTCTGTTCTTGCTTTTCACTCACTACCAAGCACGAAAAAAATAATAATAATAAATAAATAAAAAAAAACACACACACACGTGTGATGCCACAGAAAAGTTGTGTGTGAAAAAAAGAAAATGTTGTATAGGCATTAAGTGTTCAATAAGAGTGGGGAGAGATACTGCTTTAACAGTCTGCTCACAGTTATGTGCAGCAATGTAACTTTATGTATGAATTCCAAGATTTCAGAATAAATATGTGTGACATTTCACTGTTTGCAGTAGGTGTTTGTGACATTTGTCTACCCTGTGTGTGACCCTTTGAGTAATACTACATCACACACTATTAAACAAAAACTGTTCAGTTCCACAGTTTTGAATTAAGGTATATGTAGTTCTGCTTTCACAATGATAGTAGCAAAACAGTAGCAAAACAAAAAGTACCAGAAAGCAGTGGAAAAATATGACATAATGCGCTACCTGTAGTTGTCAATGCAATACCTATTGGCTTTGCCAATGCTTGTTAACAAGTGTTAAGACTTTAGGAAGAAAAAACTCTTGAGCAATGCATCAGTTGTTTTTAATAAACATTCCATATCTAGTAAATTTACCACTGCACTTTATGTAATGAGTTCCTGATCCCATAAAATGTTATAACCTTTTTCAGCAGCTGACTATGGTGAAGAATGTGAGGAGACTTGACTAATGAATGATAGAAAATGTATAGCCTTGGAAAGTAGGGGAGGAACGAAATATGGAAAGCTGCAAAAAACAAAAGTAATCAAAGACTCCCCCGTTGTCATATAATAAATTTGAGAAAACAAGACTTTAAAAGAAAATCGCCCTATATATAGTCCATATGAAGCAATATGAAAAACAAATGCCCAAAGAATAAAAAAGAGCATTAAAACAGCAATGAAACAGACTTTGGGATGCTGCATCTGGTGTTCGAGAACGTTTATTTCCTTCTCCTCATTGCTGATGTCTTGTAGTAAGATGACTCTGAGTCTACCACCTCAAGAGAGTGTGGCTAATAATGGCAATGATCAGGGCTGAGGTGGCCACAGTGGGGGGGGGGGATGATCAGCATGTGACCAGATGGGGGGGCGTGGCTAGCACCCGAGGATGATGGTGGCGTCTGAGTAATTCTCTCGGGACGACGCAGGATCTGCCGGCAGCGACCTCTCCTGTAAGGCTTGAAGTCCGCTCAAAATCGGGTCGCGGGCATCGGAAATGTAGCTGAATCCGCAACAGTAAGTCTTTTTCTGCTCCGTGACCCGCATCTATTCAATTTCGCTCTCCTTGATACGGTGGCTCCCCGTGAGGAGACGCCCACCATTTTACCGATATGTGCAGCGCTTGCTGTCTGGAGAAGAGCGGTCGATGAATTTTAATCGCATTCACAGGGAGGTTCATTTAAATATACCGGTGGATGTAGCAGCAAAACCTGACTTCAAGATAAGGTTTTTTTTTCACTTATTTTGCTTCCTTTTTCATTTTTTTGTGGATAACTTATACTTTACCAGAAATTGCTGTGAGACTGTTTCAAAGGAGTTCTCCCTCTTCAGGAAAGTCTTGGAATTTCCACATATAACACAAAGATATTTGTGTTTAGTGATTTTCTTTGAGAACGTTGGGCTCCCTACCAGTTGAAATGCTGAACTTAAGGTTTATTTATTTGAAGCTGTGATTGATAGTACGCGTACCCTCACCTTAACTAACATTTTAGAGTTCGACTTGTCATGATACCCACATTCTTTTATTTTTATCTATCTTCTATGACTGTTCAACTCATTTGAATACTATTATAAGCCAGTTCATGGGTATTAGCTTAGACCAATATTATAGCCTGCATTATAGCCTGCATATTGTCTCCTCATATGGGAAGATTGAAAAAAGAGAAGCCTCTGTTGACGTCATCTGTTCATAAACGTATATTTAGAGCTTCTTTCCTCACTTGTTGCGCATTAATGGATAAATTAAAGATCTCCCTGCCTAGGGGCACCTCCTCATCTTACATTAGTATGCCTTCTGTTTCAAATAAGGCCTCCACCAAACGTCTGAAGAAAGACCCACCGTCTCCTCCAAAACAGGTTTCAACAGTATCCCTGGATCTTCTTTTGGAAGAGATTTGTGCTCTACGTCTATTCGTGGAGGAGAATAATTCTAACTTACAAGCCCTCACAGACAACTGGTTGCGTATGGAAGAAAGACTTATTACGGCTGAACAAAAGATTGATTCTGGATTCATCCGTTATTGGGATCAGAGCTCTTCATTCCCAAGTTGCATCTCTTCAGGAACAAATTAGGAATTTAGAAAACAAAAACAGAATGAATAATCTTCATTTATATGGTTTGCCTGAAGGAACGGAAGGTTCGGATCCCATAACCTTCATCAAATCCATCCTGCCAAAAATTCTAAACTTGCCAGAAGGAACTCTTCTTATCATTCAACGCTCCCATAGGTTGGGTCCTTCATGAGCCAATGCTTCCAATGTAAAGAAGCCAAGAGGAGTAATAATGTACTTTCTGGAATATTCTGATCTTCTCAAAGCCTTGTCGGCAGCTAGATCTATCAAACAAATTTTGTGGTCAGGTAAACCTCTATTTATTTAAAGTTATTTTAGTGTTATTTCATATCTAAAAATGCATAACTGATTACATTTGGTCAAAGTTATCAGATGATGATGTTCTTGCTCTTTTCCTACAGGTTTCGTCTTCTTGTTAAAAAGCCTTCCCCTTTTTCATGTCCTTTCTTCGATGGGTCTCCCGTCTTCCCTTCTGGCGGCTGGACGTGCCATCTAGTCCATGTGACCTCATCCCCCCCACCCTTATGTTTTTTTGGTATTTTTGTAGGTATTTTTTTTTGTTCTGTTTTTAAGGCTGTCGTCAAACTTCTCTTTGGAAATTTCTAATTTGTTCTCTCCTATCAGATGTCTTCTTTTCTATCCTTTCCCTCATTTCTGTTCTTACTTCTTCCTTTCTTTTCCTTTTCATCTCAATTTTTCTCAATTATGTGCTTATACTGTATATGCTTATTTTATGGTATAAAATTGTTTTCATTTACCTCATTGCTGGTTCATTTCGATATCATTATAAAGTAAATATGCAATGTCTTTGAAAACTGTAACGTTGGAAGTCAGAGGTTTAAATTCCCCTATCAAGAGACAACGAGTTCTATCTAACTGACCTAAACTTGATGTTAATATAGCCTTGTTAAAAGAATCTCATCTCACGGAATCTGAATCACTAAAACTGAAAAGAAACTGGGTAGGTGATGTTTTCTTTTCCCCTGGAGATGGCAAGAGAAATGGAGTCATAACACTTTGTCATAAGGCCTTGAATTTTAAGCTTGTTTCTCAAGACTCAGACCATGAGGGCAGATGGTTGCTTACTAATTTACTGATAGGAGGGACTCTAATTTCTTTGTTTAATGCATATGCACCTACAAATGGTGACGCTTCTTACTGGTCCCAAGTCTCCCAGTTTCTTGTAAATCACCCAGCTGAGAACTATGGGGTCCATTAGGATGGCGGACGGACAAAGTCCGTCCGCCATCCTGTCGGGGGCAGGTACCGTCCACCACAAGGGCGGAGGAACCGTGCCCCCAATTAGGAAGCACCCACCACAGTGGCGGGTGCATCCCGCATTTTTAACATTGCGGCGGACAGTGCTTAAAGCACCGGCCGCCGCAATGTGAAAAATGCATGTTGTGCGTTTGACAGCACAACATGACAGGCACCTCGCGGTGCCTGCCATGTTGTGCTATGAAACGCAGGGGGGTACCATAGGTACCCCCCATGTGCACCCCCCACCCCCCTTCACCCTGGAGGCCCGCAACGGGCCCCCCAAGCAGGAACCGTATGCCTTTTCATGGCGGCATTGCCGCCAATTAAAGGCATTCCCCACAGGCCATCCTAATATGGCCGGTGGTGTCTGATAGACACCGCCACCATATCAGGCCTTTTCCGCCGCGGTCAAAAGCAGCGCCACAGGTATACACGGTTTGGAAGTGTACCACAAAACTGTCGACAATACTCTGTGGATCCGTAAGCGAAGTTCCCTCCTCCTTTACAATTTTTTGGAAAACACGATCAGCCCAGTCCTTTTTGTCCAACCAAGCGATAAGCTTCCCTGCCTTATCCCCCAGGTCATAAAGCCTGCCCTGCTGCTCCCTACCAAGAGCCCTGGCTCTATCCGTAACCAGTGATTTGTATTCATACTGCTTGAGGCTCAAGAGATGTAATTTAGCTTGAGTTACCCCTTGCTCCAGTTCCCCTTCCAGCCGACCAATCTCAGCTTCAGCCTCCAAAGCCTCCCTATTTCTTTCCTTTTTTGTTCCAGCTATCAATGACAGAGCCGACCCCTAATGACTGTCTTAAAGGCCTCCCAAAGGGAAACGGAAGAGTACACCAACCCTTCATTATCGACAAAATAATCTTCTAGTGCCTTAATGAGGTCCTTTCGAAGTTTGGGGTTACGTAAATACCAGGGGTTAATGGGGGCCACTCTACCTACTGCTCCAGAAGCGATATTAAGCCGGAACCACAGCGGGGAATGATCAGAGATACCCCTGGCAAGATGAACAGCCTCTGTGAGGTAAGACGCCTGAGCCGCCGGGACCAAACAGTAATCCAGGCGGGAGAGGCTGTTGTGAGCACTGGAGTGAAATGTGTATTGCTTCTTGTCAGGGTAGAGCAACCTCAAACCATCCACCAAACTCATGGCGTCAATAAAGTCAGGTAACCATTGCATAGGGAACCCTATATTCCGTGGGGGATGCCTATCCATGACTCCAGAGACCACAGCGTTGAAATCACCACCTAGGATCAAAAGCCCAACCGGCAATTCAAGCAGAAGTTTTACCAAGTCGGCAAAGGAGGTGCTCTGCATACCCGGGGGTACATAGACAGACAATAGGGTAAGAACAAGCCCCTCCCACCGACCCATGATGCCAACACACCTGCCCCTGTCATCTTCCCACGTGGAGTCTATCACCAAAGGAAGCGCTTTTCGTGTAAGGATGCCCATCCCCCTGGAGCCTGATATAAATCCAGCATGCCCCACCAGCTTGTATCCCATTCTGTGCATAGCCTTACATGTATTACCAACTAAGTGTGTTTCCTGAAGCAACACCACATCTGGAGCCTGGCTTTTAAGATACTGAAGAACCATACTACGTTTAATTTTGTCCCCCAACCCATTAACATTCCAACTCAAAACCTTCAGCTCCCTACCCCCATCATCATTTGTGAAAAAGAATTGACAATCCTCTGTCTGCAGCTTGTTAATCAAGTACAATACACTGATGCCATAAACTATCCACTCAGCTGGTGATATAAACTTCCCTCCCCAACACCCCCCCACCCGCTGCCCTGCCCACTAGGATTCAAACTGCCCTTGAAAAGCAGAGTGCCTGTTGCCCTTAACATTCAAAAGAAAGAACAAAAAAAGTACTTATGGGGATAAGTCCAGGCACTTGCAATGTAGAAATAATGCAATGCATAACGCAACAACCAGGTACTTCGTTATGCAGAAATAATGCAATGTGTAATACACTAATCAGGTAGTTCGTTATGTAGGAATAATGCAATGCGTCATACGACAATTGTTATGCAGAAATGATGCAATGTGTAATATGACAATCAGGTACTCGGTTATGCAGAAATAAAGTAATGCGTAATACACTCCAGCACCGATCACGGTGCCTTAGGCGGTCTCTAAACCACTCGTGCTGACTCGCAGTTAGCCTCTGTCAACAGTAACCCCCAACACGGGTATGGTATGACAAAAAGTGTAGCTCAGCACTCTGGCCCCGGTACTGCCACTCCCTTTGCAAGTAGGGGCCGCGATACGAGCCGAAGCAGAAGCTCGCGCTGCCAGAATGAGAGAGCGGCCAAGAGCATCTCCCTCCGAGCCCACACCCCACCTCAGGCGTCGACACACGTTACCTGGGGTGTGTGACCTCACTCTCTTCTCCTCTTCCAGCGACTTGGGCCTCCGATGCAATCTTTGTGAAATGGCAACAGAGGACTCGGGCCGGCGGCTCAGCTCCTCCGGGGCTGCCGGTCTGGCTGCTACTGCTACCAAGATCTCAGGATGCCACAGGGCACACGCACACAGTGTTGCTGAGACTCACTTGAGCTTCAGGTGCACGATCATCGGGCACTCCTCATGAAGGTCTCAGTCTGCACCAAGCACACGCACACAGCGTCGCTGAGACTCACTTGGATTCCGGGTGCACGATAACAAGGCAATCCTCACCAAAGTCTCAGGCTGCACAAGCACATGCACACAGCTTCGCTGAGGCTCACTTGGTTCAGAGTGTGCATGTTAACAAGGCAATCCTTTAGAAGGTCTCAGCACGCACAAAGCAAACTCACACAGAGTTCCTGAGACTCACTTGGATTCCGGTACACACAATAACAGGACGATCCTCATGAAGGGGTCATGCTGCAAAAAGCACACGCACACAGCGTCGCTTAGCCCCGCTTGGACTCCAGGTGCCCACAATCACAGGGCAACCCTTACAAGGGTTTCAGGCTGCAAAAAACACATGCACACAGCATTGCTGAGATTCTCCTGGAAACATTTGTTTTCCTTTGTTTCCGCAACGGGGAGCCAGCTCAACTCGAGCCCTTGGGGATAAGTTACTTCGGGACACAGCAAAATCCTTTCAAGTAGGGGGACACAGCACACAGCAAAGTCCCTTTTGCCTTTCCTTGGATAAAACAGCAAACTGCAGGGCAGCCCCAGACACACAGCAAGGGTCAGTCCTTTCCGTCGGTCTCTTCAGTTGTTTCTTCCTGGGCAAAGTTTCCTCTTGACCACAAAGTAGCTCCAGTCTTGTTCAATCTTGATCAAGCCATTCTCCAAAGTTCAGGGGCTTTAGCTCTCATGGTTAAACCCATCAATGGCTTTGAAGTCTTTATGTTCAGGGGGGCACTGACCCCTGTTCGAACCAGTTCTGGGTGCCTCTCTGCCAGTGAAACCTTCTTCCTCTGATTAGTGGGGGTCTGGATTCTCAATCACTCAGCAGGAGATGGGCCCATTGGTTTACAACAGCAACCCAGGCCTCTTCACCTCTAAGGGCAACTCCTCCCCCTACACTCCAGATGCAGGTCAACCTGTTGCTGTCTCACCTCCTCCCCTGGGTGAGGACATTCCCCAGATCCTATCACTTTCAAATCCAGACAGTCAATCCACAACCAGGCAGAGGCACACAGAAATGTTAGAGCACAAAAACCCAGCGACTTCTAAAAGAGTGACTTCTAAACACACAAGGCAAAAACCACCGTTATAAAAAGATGTGTTATTATATTGTGAGTTCAGGCATACTAAACTTCACCTCTCCATCTTAAGCCTTTGGGAAGATAGGCTGGAAAACATATTACACAGCCTTCCTGTTCTGTTCTATGGGCAAGATGGCCTTTCAACAGTGAAAAACGAAATGGAGATTATTTCACTGTCAGGACAAGGTACACATCTTAGTACATGTCCTACCTTTCACATGCACTGCACCGTGTCTATGGGGTACCTTGGACCTACCACAGGGGTGTCTGATGTGCATAGAAAGAGAAGGGTAAGGTCTGGCAAGTGGGTGCACTTGTCAGAACAACATGGCAGTTTAACAAACTGCACGCAGGCACTGCAATGGCAGGCCCGAGTTCCCTCTTTAAGGCTACTGGTGTGGGTGGCACAAGTAGTGCTGCAGGCCCACTAGTAGCATTTGCATTATCAGCCCTGGCACACATAGCGCACTTTACTAGGGGCTTAACTAGTAAGGCAAACATACCAATCATGGGCAACCAATTATCCTTATACTTTATCCAGGGAGCACTTGCATTTTGACACTGATCAGCAGTGGCAAAGTACCCAAAGCATCTAGGTTGGCAACACAATGTCAGAAAAAAGGTCTAGGGGGGAAAGCAAAAGGTTTAGGGCACTTTAGCCAAAATGGGCCACGTCCTACACTTTGTATATTGACGCGCAATTTGGAAGGAATAACCCTTTTACGCCCCTTCCAATTTGGAATTCACTAGGTTTTGGAAAGTCCATTTGATTGATAAAATGGGTCTTTTACTTCACAGAAATGAATTTTGAACTCGCAAGCCCAGTGATTTCCCAAATTGCAGAGGTTGCAATCATTGGTTCCTTTAGCCCATCTGCACATACTGTCTGACTCACACCAGGATGAGGAGTAGAATTGGATTTGAAGTACAGCTCAAAATCATCCTTATTTGCAATGTGAGCCGTATGAATCCATATGGCAAAATTATGTGGGTGCTGGCCTATTGGAGAAGCATCATGTTAACACTTTTCTTCTCCTAACTTGGAAGGGACAAAAAACACAAAGACCCTCTTTGTCTCTCCAATTTCAAATGAATACCTCATAAGCAATCTCAATTCTTTATACATGTATTATTCTCTTCCTATAAGTCATTATTATTGACACTGTTAAGATTCAAGGAAGTCACATATCTCATCGATGTTATTTTCACCAGCAAATGGGGACTCCACAGATATGCTTCCTTATTGAGTACACATTCCAGAGGAGCCATCACAATGGTAAACCACTTTGTGAGTTTTGGGGCAAATCGAAAAGTCGTAAATGCAGAAGAGATGCACTTTATTGTTGACAGTGCAGCTGATCACCTTCTGAGTTTAGTATGTTTCGATCTTCAACCATCTCAGCTTTTAAGAAGAAATAATAATAGGGAAATGTGCTGAGTTCAGAGATTCACTGATTCAATACCATCACAGAAAGAGAAGAACAAACATTGGCATAACCAATAGGTCTCGCCGTTGGGACCTTATAAGTATTTAGTTATGCAGCACAATATCCTTGGTGCAACAACATCAACTGTTGCATCGGTAAACACATATAAGGTCCCAAAGGCGAGAACTATTGGCTATGCCAATGCTTGTTAGAAAATTCCTCTAGTGACCTGCAGACATTTTTCTAACATTCTTGCAACTGTTATGAAAGTTAAGCACAAAAGCAAGAATGCACACATACAACATTAGCCACCACATTTAGCACTCGCTCTGCAACAGAAAGATGTCCTTCCAAGTTCTTTTGCTTTGAGGGTAGAGATGGACAAGCAGTCAAGGATCAACTAATGGATGTGCAGTCGGATTTAGTGTAGGTACGTCACAGCCCATTATATAAAAGAAGTAAACGGTCAGCCAGGGTTGCACGTTTCTGTAAAGTCTCAAGACTTCAAAATATTTTAATATACAACTAAAGAACTGTAATGGCACCACAACAGAGTGATAAAACCAGAGCCACTAGATGCAAATGCAGTATACTACTCACAAAGGAAAAAGCCAGAATAAAAGAAATACATAAGAAGCATGATACAGTCAATGTAAAATGTTAGAATATTTCACACAAAATTCACAAACAAATAATGTTCCGGTATGTAACTGACTCAGACTTCTGTTCGCCAAAATAGAGGACTGCAATCCTGCCAGCAAAATTCTGGTTACTTTCTCATGGATTTGGAAATGTTATGTTAAGCCATCGCTCGGATTGCGACACTGAACACGGGCATTACGGAGCATCAGGCACAGAATAAATCAGCAGAGAAGATAAAGTTATCTACTTGCTTATGGATACTAGCTACGGGGGGATGATTTCAGTAATGAAGGGGCGCATGACGCAGCCTGACCTCTGAAGACAATGTAGGAGTCGAGAATACGGAAAGGGCATATAAATGATTATTGGCGTATGGAAGCAATACATAGTTTACTAATGTTTTATGGAAAAAATAAAAATAAATATAAAAAGTGCTCAAGAGATTCAACCCAAAATTTGCAAAACAAAAAGACAACGATTCATTAACGAGCCTGACTTCTGATTGCTGCTTTCTCAAGAGGAATGGCCGTCGATTAATCTTATCACCAGAAGTAAACAACACAAGGCGCGATTGTCATGACTTGTAATGCGCATGCAAGCCTTTACAAGAGCTACGAGAATTACCAATTTAAGCAAAAACATGAAAGCTGCTAGCCACTACGAAATTAAGATGGCGCTATTGTGGCTGTTCCGAAATCTAACATTAGACAGGGTTTTGTTTCAAGGAAACAGGAAACAAGCATAGGCCGTGCGTCCGGGCCGCAAAATGAGATAATAAAAAAAAAACGCGATTTGTGCGCACGCGATTTGTGCACATGCGCACGCGCTCGCAATGAAAAAAAGTGCTGTGCAAGTCGCGCGCGCTTGTGCGCGTGATAGTAAGCTGGTCGCCGGGAAAGTAGCACTGTTCTAAGCAGCTACTAAATGTCTCGGCCAGACCAGCGCATGCGCTGGATCAGGCCGAGACCTAACAAAGTTCTACAACTAGTATAGGTGCACGACGAGATCTGCCAAAATCTTGCTGTAATTTGCACTCCTGCTCTAAGAGATGACGAAGAAGAAGAGGCATGGTGGAACATCACGCCTGAAAGACTGCTCAGGTGATGATTATCACCATAATGACAAGTGTTGCATTTTATCGGACAATGTTTGCTTCACATCACCAACATCTTCACTCTGGCAGGGGATCAATAGTGCTACAAAAACTCAATCTGGGAGATGCAGTGAGCTTGTAGCATGCAGTCATTCTGGATCGGGGAATGCAAGCGATCATCTTAAAAGGGGGTGCTTACAAGCTTATTCTTAGAGTTGATTGCTGAGCCTGACAACGAATGTCTGTGAGTTGGCTAGAAAATGCCCATGACAAAGGATCCCAGGCCTACAAATCATGTGTGATACGAGAATGCATGTAAAGCAGGAAAAGTTTTGCCCTCTCCATTGTAGCAACAGCGTGGATACTGGGGCTGAAATTGATGTTATTTTTGTACTGTAGAGAGTCCCAGGAGACAAAAATAGCACTCAGACATACATTCTGGTATTAACTGCCAGGGCAAAATTGAGAGCACTGCCTTCTACTAACTCCTTGCAGCTACCGCCCGCTACATAACATTGAACACAGTAAACATTGAACAACTGAGGGTTTCCTCCAATTCCTCACATTTATGGCTTATTTCAAAAAATTTTGTAAACAGCTTCACAGAAATATTCCCACATAAAGCTGTATACTATGGAATAAAAAGCGCTGGAACCATGATAGAGATATTGTATATTGAAAACGACAGCAACCACTTCTGAATCAATGTAACACCTGCTGTTGAAGCCATAATTGCGAAAAAGACACAGAACAGTTTCCTCCCTGCCTCCACACAAACGGCTGCATACCCCCTGTAGTGATACTGGAGCCAGCGCAAGAAAGGCAGGGGCTCTGTGTACTTCAAAGACCTGTCTTTGTAGCCTTCCCCATTTCAAAGGCACCACTGGGTATGACTACTGGACCTTAGACACCACCACTTCAGTACACTTCTGGACCTGTTGAAACTCTTCCAGGAAGAAGGACTGTCACTCTGCTGGACTGTTGCTCTGCTGGACTCCTGCTTTCCTCTGCTGGCCTGCTGCCCTCCTGCCAGATCCCAAAGTGACTCCAAGGGCTAGTTGACTGGTCTCTTGATATGAAGTCTCAGGGGCATAAAAGTCTTCCAATCCCTGCACCTGTACTCTGCCATCTGTCAGTCAACCCTGCCAAGTGGTGCCACCCCAGTCCTGGCAGTGTAACCAACGCATCTTTGCTGAGTGATGCATCCCCAAGCATAATCAACACATCTTCTTGGCTAAGCGGCGCATCCCTTAGCAGAACTGACACATAGCCACTATTGTGTGGATTGGACCCGTTGCAAAAGACTCGCATCGCTGTCGCCTCCGACGTATGGGACCATCACACAGTCTTTGGACCAGCTTCTGTGTAACACTTTGAGCAGGTACATAAATGCCTGTATGGGTGAGTGATAGGGTACATAAGTGACTGTATGGGTGCATGAATGGGTATGTAAGTGGGTGTATGGGTGAGTGAGTGGGTGTGTGAGTAGCTGTATGCATGAATGAATGGCTGCGTGGGTGGCTGTATCGGTGAGTGCGTGTGAGAGGGGTTGTATGGGAGAGTATGTAATTGTCTCAGTGACTGTATAGATGAGTGAGTAGATGTGTTAGTATATCTATGAGTATGTGAGTCGATGTGTGAGTAACTGTAAGGGTGAGTGAGTCGATGTGTGAGTGACTGTATGGGTGAGTGAGTAGGTATATGAGTATTTATATAGGTGACTGATTGAATACGGAAAGAGTGTATGAGTGGGTGTTTAAGTGTTTGCATATCTGTATGGCTGGGTGTGTCAGTGACTGTATTGATCACTTAGTAGGTGCATGAGTGACTGTATATGTGAGTTAGTGGTTGTGTTAGTGGCTGTATGGGTGAGTTGATGTGTGAGTGGCTCTATGAATCAGTGAGTAGGCGTGTTAGTGTGGATGATGTCATTGATGATGTCATCAGTGATGCCATTTAACCCCTTGACCAAGGCCGTAATTTCCCAGCGGTGCGGGAAAATCCCACACGTGTTCAGATCGGACGGCTCCCGGCTGTCCAACACACATGCCCACTGTGACGTTGGATGGCCGGGGGCCGTCCGACACAGGCAAGGTGTTAAGATGCCATCAGTGATGTCATTTGACATGTAATCAGTGATGTGACTGACCATGTCATGTGTGAGGTAATATGTGAGGCTTGCTCAAAGCAGAGCACAGTTTACTATTGCTTGGCAGGTGCAGTAAAACTTCTGCTAAGCCATACCAAACAGCTATGTCCCCATGGGTGGGCACCCCGGGACATAGTAGGAGCTGGTGCTGGGGGTTGGGTCCACCAGAGCCATGTTTGGCTACAGGAGGGGGGCTTGTGCATTCAATTTGTCTTAAGGCCTAGGGAGGTGGTAGCTCCAGGGACTGCGAGGGATTCCGCATGACCCCCCACATTATTTGCAAATTAAGCCCCGGGAAGGTGGTGCCCCATGGGGCTGCAGGGGGGTCCGCACTGCCTCCTGCATTATTTTCAAATTAATATCGGGGGACGCGGTGGCCCCCAGGGTCTCCCAGGTGCAGATCAGACCCCCAATATATAAACATTAGTTCCCCGGGTAGGTTTGGGTCCCCGGGGCTTTTCAAAAGCCTAGGAGGGGTCCCCTCCTTTATTATAATAGCCCTGCATGCTCTGGCAATTTGGCCCACCTGGGGGCTTGCTGAAAAAGATGCAGGATACCGCACATCTTTTTTTTCAATTTAGCTCCGCGGGTCCATCCTCGAATTTGCAGCAAAATTGAATTAAAAAAAATGCTTTTAACCCCCCACCATATCTGGGGAGTCAGAGTATTCCTACCCTGCCATCTTTTTTTTTTTCTTTGTGGGAATTGGCTTGAGTCCGGATCTCAAGATGGCTGGCAACACCTCCTGGTTGAGGTGTTGGCAGTCAATTAAATTTCAGCACGGGGACTGTGGATCGACTACAAGTCCACTGCAAGGATCTGAATCCCCAGATATATACATTTTTTAAACTTCAACGTCTCAAAACTACTGAACAGATCTTCACCAAATCACAAAAAGCATGCTTTCTAGACTAACATCCAGCTTTCTGCCAAATTTGGTGTAGTTCCGTTCAGCGGTTCGGGTTGTAGTTGTGTTCAAAATCCCTATGGGAAAATGCATTGGGAAAACGTGTTTTGGGACCCCCCTTTTTTCTTGCCCCCCACTTGACAGATCACCCCGCAACTTTCAACACAGCAGCTGAACCAACTGTGTCAAAAGTTTTAAATGTTCCATAAAGATATGTCAAACAGGGCTAAAGTTATTGGCAAATTAAATAACGCTCTTCCTATGAAAACTAGGTCCTAATTATAACAACCTCTCCTGGTCTCCCGTACTTATTCATTAATAAGCCCCTGGGTGGAAACATAGGAGGGGGTGCACAGAGCCCCACTCCTCAGGGTATTTATTTCCCCGGGCAGTAACATGATTATATGCTGGGTAGCCGTGCAGCTCCCCTGCTACCCCGGGGACCACCACCTCCCCGGGAAACAGATTTAAATGAAAAAGAATGCATGGCAGGCCCTACAGCCTCCCCTTCACCCTTGGGGACTGCCACCCTCAGGGCTAAATATTGTAAAGCAATGCTGGGGGGGGTCATGCAGCCCCTCACATGGCCTCAGGACCACCACCCCGGGGCAAAATGTAAACAATGACGGGGGTCCATGCCGGACCCCTGGCTCCATGGACCATGCCTCCAGGGCTAAAGTCATCAGTGCAGCCCCTCCAAGGTCCATTAATGGCCTGGGGACTACCACCCCCTCCCCAGGGCCAGCACCACTATTTACTAGGGTGCCCACCCCCAGGATATAGCTTAATTGCTGTGGCTTGGTGGGAGCTTTAGTGCTCCCATCAAGCCAGAGCAAACACTGATCCGCTTTCAACAATTGAAATGGATGGCAGGCCCCGGGGGATGGGGTCCCCGGGGCCAAAATCATCAGGGGATGGGGCCACATGCCCCCCTTCAATACAAATAAAAAAGACTGCCTTGGGGGAAGGGGTCCCATCAGGGCCAAAATAAGCCCAGGAGGTGGCTGTTCTGCCCCCCCCCCCTATTTTTAATTTAAAAAAAAAATGAAAAGGCAGCCCATGGCCCAATCAGCCCCGGGAAGCAGGTCCACAAGCCTCCCCTTCCCTAATAAAGAAAATATGCAAAGCATGTCACTGAGGCCTCGCTCATTTCTCCACCACTCTGCAAATGCGGTTCCTGGAAGGCCTCAAGACTAAAGTGGACTTTATCCCACAACCAGTAGTGTGTGCCAGGAGGCTCATTTGCAGAGTGTTGGAGAAAGGGGTGTGAAACCCAGGTCCCTGAAAAAACATTTAAAGAAAAAGAAAAAGGGTAGGAATACCCTGACCCCTTAGCTCTGGATCTGGGGTCCCGGACCCCACAGGGGAAGAAAGCATTTATTTTTTGAAAAATTGGTGTGAGTTGCATTGGATCCATGGCTCCCGCAGAATTTTTTTTAAAAAAGAGACACAGGATCCTGTGCTTCTCTACTGTATAGCCCCTAGATGGACCAGGTCCCGGGGGCATTCAGGTTTAAAAAAGGAGGGTGGTGAATGGAGCCCCACCTCCTGAGGCCCTTTTAAGCCCCGGGACCTCCACCTGCCCAGAGTTTTTGTAATATAATGGAGGGGGCTGTACAAACCCCTCTCCCTGGGGAATGGAGGGGGTCCAGTGGACCTGTCTCCTGAGGCGGGTTCAAGCCCAGGGGACCAACACCTCACCAGAGCTAAACTAAAAGTAAAGGGGGGGCACGCAGAATCCTCTGGGCCCCAGGGACCACTACATCTCCGGGGCCAAATTTACATTTTTAAAATGGGAGGGGGCTGCATGGCCCCCCTCCCGGGCCATAAACGGCCCGGTGGACCACCTCCTCCCCGGGGCTGACCTGTCTAATACAAAGGAGGGGGCCATGCTACAACTTCTGGAGCCATATGCGGCCCTGTGAACTACCATCCACTAGGGCCAGCTCCTTCTATGTCCGGGGGGGTTCACCCCAGAACATGGTTGTTTGCTGTGACTTGGCAGGAGCTTTGACAGCTCCTGCCAAGTCAGAGCAGACACTCTGCTTCCAGCAAGCGGGAGCTGACAAAATGCTCCTGCTTGCTGGAAGCAGAGGTTTCGTCTGTTTCCAACAGACAAACCAATTGCTCTCACAGACAGAGAACTACATATTTAACAGCTCCCTGTGTGTGGGAGTAATGCCAGATCCTGCAGTAGGCAAGGAGCTCGCAGGGACAAACAGGGTCTCAAGGCTACCCCAATGATACCAGGGAAAAGAGCATCAAGAGGCAAAATAAAGGTGAGAAATTAGCAGAAAGAGGCAGAATAAAGGTCAGTAATGAGAAGAAAGAAGCAATATAAAGGAGAGAAATTAGCAGAAAGAAGCAGAATAAAGGTCAGCAACTAGCAAAAAGATTCAGAAAAAGGTGAGAAACAAGCATGAAGAGGCTGAATAAACATCAGAAACAAGCAGAGGGAGGCAAAATAGAGGTCAGCAATGAGTAGAAAGAGGCAAGATAAAGGTCAGAAACTAGCAGAAAGAGGCAAAATAGAGGTCAGAAACGTGAAGAAAGAGGCAAAATAAAGGTCAGAAGTGAGCAGAAAAAAGGCAGAAAATTAGCAGAGAAAGAGCAGAACCCACTCAGGCGCTCATGCACCAACTCAAAGAACAACTCAGACAATCTCATAGCCACTCACAGACCCATTCAGACACTCATGCACCCCCTCACAGTTGAACTCAGACACATACACCCACTCACAGACCTAATCAGACACTCATGCACTCACTCACAGACTGACAGAAGCCCACTTGGACGCTCACATACCCACTCACAGACCCACTGAAACACTCATGCACTCACACACACACTCACTGAAAGGTTACAGATTATAGTTAGTAAATAACATTAAAAAAACTGGGCAAGGTGTTAAGATGCCATCAGTGATGTCATTTGACATGTCATCAGTGATGTGACTGACCATGTCATGTGTGAGGTAATATGTGAGGCTTGCTCAAAGCAGAGCACAGTTTACTATTGCTTGGCAGGTGCAGTAAAACTTCTGCTAAGCCATACCAAACAGCTATGTCCCCATGGGTGGGCACCCCGGGACATAGTAGGAGCTGGTGCTGGGGGTTGGGTCCACCAGAGCCATGTTTGGCTACAGGAGGGGGGCTTGTGCATTCAATTTGTCTTAAGGCCTAGGGAGGTGGTAGCTCCAGGGACTGCGAGGGATTCCGCATGACCCCCCACATTATTTGCAAATTAAGACCCGGGAAGGTGGTGCCCCATGGGGCTGCAGGGGAGTCCGCACTGCCTCCTGCATTATTTTCAAATTAATATCGGGGGACGCGGTGGCCCCCAGGGTCTCCCAGGTGCAGATCAGACCCCCAATATATAAACATTAGTTCCCCGGGTAGGTTTGGGTCCCCGGGGCTTTTCAAAAGCCTAGGAGGGGTCCCCTCCTTTATTATAATAGCCCTGCATGCTCTGGCAATTTGGCCCACCTGGGGGCTTGCTGAAAAAGATGCAGGATACCGCACATCTTTTTTTTCAATTTAGCTCCGCGGGTCCATCCTCGAATTTGCAGCAAAATTGAATTAAAAAAAATGCTTTTAACCCCCCACCATATCTGGGGAGTCAGAGTATTCCTACCCTGCCATCTTTTTTTTTTTCTTTGTGGGAATTGGCTTGAGTCCGGATCTCAAGATGGCTGGCAACACCTCCTGGTTGAGGTGTTGGCAGTCAATTAAATTTCAGCACGGGGACTGTGGATCGACTACGAGTCCACTGCAAGGATCTGAATCCCCAGATATATACATTTTTTAAACTTCAACGTCTCAAAACTACTGAACAGATCTTCACCAAATCACAAAAAGCATGCTTTCTAGACTAACATCCAGCTTTCTGCCAAATTTGGTGTAGTTCCGTTCAGCGGTTCGGGTTGTAGTTGTGTTCAAAATCCCTATGGGAAAATGCATTGGGAAAACGTGTTTTGGGACCCCCCTTTTTTCTTGCCCCCCACTTGACAGATCACCCCGCAACTTTCAACACAGCAGCTGAACCAACTGTGTCAAAAGTTTTAAATGTTCCATAAAGATATGTCAAACAGGGCTAAAGTTATTGGCAAATTAAATAACGCTCTTCCTATGAAAACTAGGTCCTAATTATAACAACCTCTCCTGGTCTCCCGTACTTATTCATTAATAAGCCCCTGGGTGGAAACATAGGAGGGGGTGCACAGAGCCCCACTCCTCAGGGTATTTATTTCCCCGGGCAGTAACATGATTATATGCTGGGTAGCCGTGCAGCTCCCCTGCTACCCCGGGGACCACCACCTCCCCGGGAAACAGATTTAAATGAAAAAGAATGCATGGCAGGCCCTACAGCCTCCCCTTCACCCTTGGGGACTGCCACCCTCAGGGCTAAATATTGTAAAGCAATGCTGGGGGGGTCATGCAGCCCCTCACATGGCCTCAGGACCACCACCCCGGGGCAAAATGTAAACAATGACGGGGGTCCATGCCGGACCCCTGGCTCCATGGACCATGCCTCCAGGGCTAAAGTCATCAGTGCAGCCCCTCCAAGGTCCATTAATGGCCTGGGGACTACCACCCCCTCCCCAGGGCCAGCACCACTATTTACTAGGGTGCCCACCCCCAGGATATAGCTTAATTGCTGTGGCTTGGTGGGAGCTTTAGTGCTCCCATCAAGCCAGAGCAAACACTGATCCGCTTTCAACAATTGAAATGGATGGCAGGCCCCGGGGGATGGGGTCCCCGGGGCCAAAATCATCAGGGGATGGGGCCACATGCCCCCCTTCAATACAAATAAAAAAGACTGCCTTGGGGGAAGGGGTCCCATCAGGGCCAAAATAAGCCCAGGAGGTGGCTGTGCTGCCCCCCCCCCCTATTTTTAATTTAAAAAAAAAATGAAAAGGCAGCCCATGGCCCAATCAGCCCCGGGAAGCAGGTCCACAAGCCTCCCCTTCCCTAATAAAGAAAATATGCAAAGCATGTCACTGAGGCCTCGCTCATTTCTCCACCACTCTGCAAATGCGGTTCCTGGAAGGCCTCAAGACTAAAGTGGACTTTATCCCACAACCAGTAGTGTGTGCCAGGAGGCTCATTTGCAGAGTGTTGGAGAAAGGGGTGTGAAACCCAGGTCCCTGAAAAAACATTTAAAGAAAAAGAAAAAGGGTAGGAATACCCTGACCCCTTAGCTCTGGATCTGGGGTCCCGGACCCCACAGGGGAAGAAAGCATTTATTTTTTGAAAAATTGGTGTGAGTTGCATTGGATCCATGGCTCCTGCAGAATTTTTTTTAAAAAAGAGACACAGGATCCTGTGCTTCTCTACTGTATAGCCCCTAGATGGACCAGGTCCCGGGGGCATTCAGGTTTAAAAAAGGAGGGTGGTGAATGGAGCCCCACCTCCTGAGGCCCTTTTAAGCCCCGGGACCTCCACCTGCCCAGAGTTTTTGTAATATAATGGAGGGGGCTGTACAAACCCCTCTCCCTGGGGAATGGAGGGGGTCCAGTGGACCTGTCTCCTGAGGCGGGTTCAAGCCCAGGGGACCAACACCTCACCAGAGCTAAACTAAAAGTAAAGGGGGGGCACGCAGAATCCTCTGGGCCCCAGGGACCACTACATCTCCGGGGCCAAATTTACATTTTTAAAATGGGAGGGGCTGCATGGCCCCCCTCCCGGGCCATAAACGGCCCGGTGGACCACCTCCTCCCCGGGGCTGACCTGTCTAATACAAAGGAGGGGGCCATGCTACAACTTCTGGAGCCATATGCGGCCCTGTGAACTACCATCCACTAGGGCCAGCTCCTTCTATGTCCGGGGGGGTTCACCCCAGAACATGGTTGTTTGCTGTGACTTGGCAGGAGCTTTGACAGCTCCTGCCAAGTCAGAGCAGACACTCTGCTTCCAGCAAGCGGGAGCTGACAAAATGCTCCTGCTTGCTGGAAGCAGAGGTTTCGTCTGTTTCCAACAGACAAACCAATTGCTCTCACAGACAGAGAACTACATATTTAACAGCTCCCTGTGTGTGGGAGTAATGCCAGATCCTGCAGTAGGCAAGGAGCTCGCAGGGACAAACAGGGTCTCAAGGCTACCCCAATGATACCAGGGAAAAGAGCATCAAGAGGCAAAATAAAGGTGAGAAATTAGCAGAAAGAGGCAGAATAAAGGTCAGTAATGAGAAGAAAGAAGCAATATAAAGGAGAGAAATTAGCAGAAAGAAGCAGAATAAAGGTCAGCAACTAGCAAAAAGATTCAGAAAAAGGTGAGAAACAAGCATGAAGAGGCTGAATAAACATCAGAAACAAGCAGAGGGAGGCAAAATAGAGGTCAGCAATGAGTAGAAAGAGGCAAGATAAAGGTCAGAAACTAGCAGAAAGAGGCAAAATAGAGGTCAGAAACGTGAAGAAAGAGGCAAAATAAAGGTCAGAAGTGAGCAGAAAAAAGGCAGAAAATTAGCAGAGAAAGAGCAGAACCCACTCAGGCGCTCATGCACCAACTCAAAGAACAACTCAGACAATCTCATAGCCACTCACAGACCCATTCAGACACTCATGCACCCCCTCACAGTTGAACTCAGACACATACACCCACTCACAGACCTAATCAGACACTCATGCACTCACTCACAGACTGACAGAAACCCACTTGGACGCTCACATACCCACTGAAACACTCATGCACTCACGCACACACTCACTGAAAGGTTACAGATTATAGTTAGTAAATAACATTAAAAAAACTGTAGAAATTCACTAAACAAATGAAGGGTACAGGGACTTTATAGTTAAGTAAAAGAATTTAATAAACCATAGAAAGTCACTGAAAAAAACAACGGTTACAGGGATGATATAGTTAGGCTCAGATTTCACTCGTACACAACCATAGATATTCAGCAGTTATAGTTACCTGAGCTAATTATAACTTACGCCCCAACAATCCACTGCTAATGACCTCACATATTACATCACTCATGACATGGTCAGTTACATCACTGATGACATCTCAAATGACATCACTGATGAGATCATCCACAGAACTCCTCACACACCCATACAACCTTTCATACATCCACTTACTCTCCCACACAATCACTCAGATACTTATTCACAGACCCATACAAGCACTCACACAACCACGCACTCATCTATAGAGCCACTCACACACCCACTCACTCATAGAACCACTCACATAACCACTCACTCACCCATACAACTATTCATACAACTAGCCACGTACTTACCCATACAGACTCTCAACATAGCCACTCACTCACCCATACAACCACTAACACCCACTCACTCACACACCCACTTCCCACTTACATACCCATTTACATATCCATACAAGCACTCACACATCCACCCACTCACCAATACAGCCATTCACACAGACAGTTACTCTCCAATACAGCTACTCACTCACCAACTCACTTAACCAAACACCAACTCAAAGAGCCACTCACTCACCCATACAGCCACATACATACCCAGTCATTCTCTCTTACAGCCATTCAGATACCCATTCACTCACCTATATAGTCACTCACACACCCACTTACCCACCCACACAGCCACTGACACAACAACTCACCCATATAGCCACTAACATAGCCACTCACTCAGCAATACAGCTCCTCACACAGTCACTCACGTACCCACACTACTCACACACCCACACATACCCTTACAGCAACTTAGACACCCCTGCACGCATGGATACACACAACTAGTCACGTAATAAATGTTAAAAGTAGTATCACTCATTAGTAGTACAGCCAGGGACAGATTTGAAATTTGAATTTGAAAGTGATTTATATAGCGCATGGCTACCCGGAGGCTTCCCGCGCTGACGATAAGAGCTGTGTTTAAAGACAAAAGGCCCCTTAGTGGCTAGATGTGAATAACCAGGTCTTCAGCTTTTTCCTGAAAATTAGTTCATTTTGCTGCCCTCTGAGGGCACTAGATTTACTAGATTCTCATGGAGTGCAGTGCAGCAGCCGCAAATGCTGCACTGCCTGAGAAGGAGAGAGCAGGAGACGGCCATATTTATAGAAATATGGCACTCTCCTCCCTCTTCCTAGTGCCAGCACAGAAATATACTGATGTGCACCACAGACACACCTTTGCACCATAATGCAAGCGTGTTTCCATGAGTCTAGCATAGGTTTTGTACTGGAAGGGAAGCCTTGCCGTACAAAATACCATACTTAGACTAACCTGAAACCTTCTCCCACTTTGTATGTGTGATGTACAGTGAAGCACACATACAAAGTCAGAAAAGAAATGAGAAATGAAATAATTTCTCCTTCATAGTGCCTATTTGAAATCGGCAGTATTTTCTGATGTTAAACCCTGTCTACAGAGTGTGTGTGAGTGCAGAGTGCAGAGTGAGTGCAGAGTGTGAGTGAGTGCAGAGTGAGTGCAGAATGAGTGCAGAATGAGAGTGAGTGCTGCAGAGTGTGAGTGAGTGCTGCAGAGTTTGAGTGAGTGCAGAGTGTGTGCAGAGTGTGAGTGAGTGCTGCAGAGTGTGAGTGAGTGCTGCAGAGTGTGTGTGAGTGAGTGCTTCAGAGTGTGTGAGTGAGTGCTGCAGAGTGTGAGTGAGTGCAGAGTGCAGAGTGAGTGCAGAGTGTGAGTGAGTGCAGAGTGCAGAGTGAGTGCAGAATGAGTGCAGAGTGAGAGTGAGTGCTGCAGAGTGTGAGTGAGTGCTGCAGAGTTTGAGTGAGTGCAGAGTGTGTGCAGAGTGAGAGTGAGTGCTGCAGAGTGTGAGTGAGTGCTGCAGAGTGTGAGTGAGTTCTGCAGAGTGTGAGTGAGTACTGCAGAGTGTGAGTGAGTGCTGCAGAGTGAGAGTGAGTGCAGAGTGAGACTGAGTGCAGAGTGAGAATGAATGCAGAGTGTGAGTTAGTGCAGAGTGAGTGCAGAGTGAGAGTTAGTGCAGAGTGAGAGTGAGCGCAGAGTGTGAGTGAGTGCTGCAGAGTGTGAGTGAGTGCTGCAGAGTGTGAGTGAGTGCTGCAGAGTGTGTGTGAGTGAGTGCTGCAGAGTGTGTGTGAGTGAGTGCTGCAGAGTGTGAGTGAGTGCAGAGTGAGTGCAGAGTGTGAGTGAGTGCAGAGTGCAGAGTGAGTGCAGAATGAGTGCAGAGTGAGAGTGAGTGCTGCAGAGTGTGAGTGAGTGCTGCAGAGTTTGAGTGAGTGCAGGGTGTGTGCAGAGTGAGAGTGAGTGCTGCAGAGTGTGAGTGAGTGCTGCAGAGTGTGAGTGAGTTCTGCAGAGTGTGAGTGAGTGCTGCAGAGTGTGAGTGAGTGCTGCAGAGTGAGAGTGAGTGCAGAGTGAGACTGAGTGCAGAGTGAGAATGAATGCAGAGTGTGAGTTAGTGCAGAGTGAGTGCAGAGTGAGAGTGAGTGCAGAGTGAGAGTGAGTGCAGAGTGAGAGTGAGTGCAGAGTGAGTGCAGAATGAGTGCAGAGTGAGTGCAGAGTGAGTGCAGAGTGAGTGCGAGTGCAGAATGAGTGCAGAATGAGACTGAGTGCATAATGACTGCAGAGTAAGAGTGAGTGTGCAGGATAAGACCACAAACATAAGACCACACACATAAGACCACACACATAAGCCCACACACATAAGACCACACACATAAGACCACACACATACACCACTATCACCACCACACACACCACCACACACACCACCTCACACTCACCACCACACACTCACCACCACACACTCACCACCACACACACAACCACACACACACACCATCAGCCGTTACTGCACACTTTCACCGGGCACAAACACCACCATCCGTCAGTGCACGCTTTCACCGGGCACAAACACCATCAGCTGTCAGTGCAGGCATCCACCAGGCACACAACACCAGACATCAGTGCATGCTTTCCCCAGGCACACACACCTCCAGCTGTCTGTGCACATTTTTACCAGGCACACACACCATCAGCCATCAGTGCACGCTTCCACCAAACACACACACCTCCAGCCGGCAGTGCACGCTTCCACTAAGCACACACACCACCAGCCATCAGTGCACAATTTCTACAGGCACAGACACCACCAGCCATCAGTGCACACATCAATTGTTAACGCATCCACAATTAACTATTGTAGCAATCGCAGTATGGCACACTTTATTTTTAAACATATTCATCTGAAGCGCAGCATGCCACCATTGCTACAATTCCAATCCAACCCACATAATTCCACTACACACCACATGCATACACTCCATAACACATGGCTAAAAGACATTGCCATTACAGTGCAATTAGCTCTAACTCAAATAAATCTGAGACTTATTGCATTTCTAATGCTTGTTTAAGTATATAAGGCTTAGCATTGGAAAGTTTGGGTGGTTGCATGGGAACACCCAAGACCCATCATGATATGCCCCCTTGGTGCAAAATAATGCAAAGCCGCACTATGCGATGCTTTGCGCTACTTTCAAGTTATTTTCCAGCGTAAAGCAGGTTTTAGACTGGAAAGGAAATAGGTGGGAAAAGGTTTAGCATCATTTTGCATCACTTTTGTGACTCAAACAAAGCGTTAAATCTTAGTAAATAGACTCCCTAGTTTACTAATTAAACTTTGTAGTGTCATGTAGTTCCTACAATTCTATGTAGGATCTGCACGTTTAGACAACATAAACTAAGGGATTGGTGTCCAGACTGATTCCAGGCACACCCAAAGGATACGTTAGTTTGTTAGACCAGCTAGCTCACAGTGCCACTATAAGCCCAACAACCTTACCAAAGAGCGAATCGTTTCTGGCAACTAGCGAACATAACAACCCTGACCCCTCAGGGATCATGGAAACAGTACAGTATGTTTTGCTCAGTCACTCGTGCTCACTCGGTCTCAGAGAATGTAAAGAATAAATGGTGGGGACGCTTTCAATAAGCATTTATTGCACCAGCGTCATTCTAGTATAAAATACTTTTTCTGCAACAACCAGAGAGAAACAAATATATATGGTTATAAGCACCAGCAGAATATATAAGAGGTAGAACTCTACCATGGTGCAAAAACAATGAATATATGCAGGCATATAGATACATGGCAGTAATCATGAGTACTCCCAAGATGCAAGCCTTAATTAAATGTACCTAAATGTACCTAGCATGTATGTAGGTGTATAGCCCTAAGAAAGAGCCAACCCCATTACCTGATGTGAGAAAGCGAAGGACCCCGTCTTGGTCTCAAGTTGGACATCCCACAAGGGATGTCAGACCACTGCGTGCTGGAGTGTCAGCAAGCAGGGACTTCAGCGTCTCGTGTCAGCATGTCAGCATGGAACCTTTTTCTCTTCTGGTTTACCCAGTGAAGATGTGGTACTTATATACCCGAAAGATATCCCTCAGACATTCTACCTAGATTTGTCATGGTAATGTGGGCATGCTGGCTGAGGATGGCGATAGTGGTGACCCTTAAACAGAGTTAATATGCAGAAAATGGTAATCCTGCTGTGATACTGAAAATCCTCATGCATAATAAATTAGGCCAGTATTCGGAGAAAACCACACAACATTTATGCGACACCTAACTAGGTAAAAGGTCAGCACCAGAAGCGTTATGTAGAACAATGGTGGGACAAATGTAGGTAAAAGGTCATGCAACTACCTAAGCCTATATTGGAGTACATTGGAATTCATAGCACTCATTTACCGCTATTTTGGAGTGGGTTGAT
The DNA here is from genome assembly GCF_964263255.1 of Lissotriton vulgaris. Lineage (NCBI taxonomy): Eukaryota > Metazoa > Chordata > Amphibia > Caudata > Salamandridae > Lissotriton > Lissotriton vulgaris. Next base: position 481,563,134 of record NC_141693.1, on the reverse strand, counting down.
TTTTCTTCCGTCAGCACAACTCTTTGTTGTAGCTCTTCCATCTCTTGAGAAATCGTTCCAAGTTTGCGTGACATTTCCAGTAGGGAGGATTGAGTCTTATTATTATCTTCCCTCATCTGTTGATAGTGAGATTGAGCCTCTTGTTTTTGCTCATTTAACAGTTTTAGTATCATCTGAAATGAAGAGGACACCTCCCCTTGGGGCATCCAGTCTGTTGAGGATGCGTTGTTTTGGGGCTCATTAGTTAAATGTCCGTCATTGTTACTCTGTGCATCATTGGCTCCAGCACTCATTGCATCATTTGGGAGTCCTATACTGGATGCTGTGTTCGCCGTTGTCTCACATAATACTGCTGTGGTTGAAGCAGGCATATTAGGATTCTCCGAAATCTTTTCATTAGAAATAGAAGAAAGAGGGAGTGAAGTTTCCCCCAGTGGATTTAACTCAATATTCCTCTTTGAAATATCAGCAGAGGCACAGGAAGGAGTAGTTGATATAATCTGCACCATCTGATTTTGAGTATCACCATCCGTTATCTCTACTGCTGAGACCTTATTGATAGTCAAATCCATCATAGTATTAGAATCATCAGTATCAGCTACAATGTTGATTAACTCAGCTGGACTGTTTCCAGATAGTCGTAATGCCATTGATTTCACTCCACCTTTAGACTGTACCCATTGTCTTATCGGGCTATTTTCTGCGATTGATTTCATGGTAGCGGCTTTAGGTTTATTTGTTACCTTTTTAACTTTGTTCTTAATTTTACCTCTCCCTTTCTTAACGCTGGCAATTTTATCTTCAGCTATGTCAAATGCAGGCCAAAGTTGAAGATTTGGAAAATCGTCAACGTCGACAAAATTTACGCATATTTGGAATTGCGGAAGGGGCCGAGGGAGCTGACGCTAGGGCATATACTGTCCATTTGCTTCAGAAAGCTTTTCCTGAATTATCTGATTGGGATTTGGATTCACAAATTCAGCGCGCCCATCGACTCCCTATCTTTCAAGCAAATAAAAATAGTAAATACCCTCGCAAAATCTTGATATACATTGGTAACTTCCTGCTGCGTCAGGCTATCTCACTAAAAGCAAGACCAAATAGTCCAGTCACTATCGACTCAACTACTTTTTTTGTAAGATCGGATTTAAGTAAACTTTCTATGGAGCGAAGATGGAAATTGAAGCAATATATAGACCCCATAAAAGAGCTAGGTGGTCATGCCTATTTACAAGAACCTGCTAAATTGAAAGTGCTTAAAAACGGTCGAACATTTTATTTCATGGAAGAAAATGAAATAGAAAGGGCATTGGCGGAATGGAAAAGGGAAAAGAAAGCAGTTACTGAATAACTCTTCTATTTTTCTTAATCTCTCTTTCTTTCTCCTAAAATATATATATATATATTTTTTTTTCCTTAGGGAAAACCTAGGCAAAAGTAGACATGGTGTTTCAAAAATTCTATTGATTATTTGAATGCTCAGGCCTCGAGGCGGCTAGCTTCGCACTAAAGCTGCCAATAGAACGGCAGCAGATCAACTGGGGGGAGCCGTAAGTAGGGGGGGGGCTGGGTTGGGACAGGCTATGGCCTGGTAACGTCTGGGTGGGGGGGGGATCAATGGGGGGGAAAAATTGCATCATGGGGTTAAAAGACTACATTATTTGGAGATACAACAAGATGGATATGATTTTTTTTGCATGTGTTAAGAATGGAGATATATACCTTTCTCAATGCATATGTTAAAATGTTTAGTATGGAATGTGGGGGGCCTAAATAGTAGAAATAAAAGAAACCTAGTTTATGAAGAGCTTAGGATGTATAATCCACAGATTGTGGTTATTACGGAAACTCACATAGCCTATAAAGATAGAAAACTACTAAAACAACTTGGCTATGACACTTTGGTCGGTACGGAATTTAATGCTGCTATTCGGGGGGTGGCAATATTAAAGCATAGACACTTTAAAGCTGAGATAAATAGAACACTAACGGATAAGGCTGGTAGGTGGGCAATAGCACAAATAAAATGGGAAGGTCACACATTTACTATATGTGGGGTGTATGCATCAAATCAAGACGAACCATATGTTATAGATCAGGTGAACTTAGAATTATTATCATGGGATGGGGAATATATTGTACTTGGTGATTTTAATTGTATTATGAACTATGATTTAGATACAACGAGAAAAAACTCATTTCAGAGAATGAAAAAAACTAGGGCAGCAATTCGAGATCTAGCTGCTATTCATTTACTTAAGGATGCGTGGAGATGCTTACATCCTAGAGTGCCGGGCTATACTTACTATTCGGCAGCACATAAACTATGCTCAAGAATAGATATGATATGGGTTACAGACTCTATTCTGGAAACCAGTACTATCACTATATGTCCAAGAGTCACCTCGGACCATAATCCAATTATTTTGACTTTTAAAATAGCTACAGAGCGACCACCACCTCGGTCTTTTTCGTTTCCTAGATACTTATGCACAAATGCTAATTTTATTAAGCAAGTAAAGGGTCAAATAAAGGAATTTATAGATATAAATATCTGCTCAGCTTCTCCCTCAATAGTCTGGGATGCTTGTAAGGCCAGCATACGTGGATTTACACAGCAATATATCTGGCGACAAAATAATGAACTTCAACAACTCTCTGAAACTTTATTAACAGGGGCAGAAAATTTAGAGACTTTAAATTTCAAATTAATTGAACTGAAGGCAGTGATGAAAAATAAATTTAGGGAAAAAAGCATTATTAAATTAAAAAAATACCAACTTAGCCAATATGAAAGTGGGGAAAAAATTGGTAAAATATTAGCTTATAGAGTGGCTGAAGATCGTGCTCAAAATGTTATTAAAGAGATTAAAGGGGATAATAATCAGATTTTTCAAGATCCTAAGCTCATACTACAGCAATTCTCATCTTACTATCAAGAGCTCTATACACCGGAAGCTGTAGTTAAGGAAGATAATATTAAAAACTACATACTAATAAATAAAGTTAAATCACTGGAGGTGGAACAATATGATCAGCTAGATATGGATATTACAGCAACAGAAATTAGAAATGCAATTAATTCACTTGCAAATGGCAAAGCCGTAGGGGAGGATAGTATCCCACTAGAGCTATACAAAAACTGTATGGAAGAGCTAATTCCATTACTAACTAAGGTTATCCAAGCAATCGGTAACGGAGAGCAAGCCCCAAAGTCTTGGAATCTTACCCAAATTATCTTTTTTCTGAAGAAGGGTAAACCATCTCAGGAAAGAGGTTCCTATCGTCCAATCTGGCTTATTAACAGCGATGCCAAAATATATGCAAAAATATTGGCGACTCGACTTGCACCTCTAATGTCCTATATGGTTTCACCTCAACAGCACGGGTTTATACCCAAAAGAGATACTACGGCACACATCAATATGGCTATCTCTGCATTTGATCTGGCAAAGATGGAATCCACCCCACTCGGTATGATTTTACTAGATGCTGAAAAAGCATTTGATCGAGTGGGGTGGGATTTTATCTGGGCAGTGTTACAAGCATTTGGCATAAGGGGTAAATATTTGAAATGGATCCAAGCATTATATGATTTCCCGCTGGGTAAAGTTTCTTATATGGGCAAATACTCTGCTACTTTTATGATTGGAAGAGGGACACGACAGGGGTGCCCCCTTTCACCCTTATTATTTGCTTTAGGTATGGAACCTTTTTTAATTGCTCTTCAAAAACAAGCTTTGATTAAGCCCTTTGTAAATGGTTTGAACTCTTTGGATATAACAGTATATGCGGATGACATTGCTGTCTTTTCTACGAATATACCTGAAACTATGGCAGGCATCTTGGTGGAAGCGGGGAAGTATGGTTTAGTATCTGGGTATCGCTTGAATACTAGTAAGACTCAAGTTATTCTGAACCATCAATTACCATCACCGATGACAGGTATATGTGCAGTAGCAACTTACTTAGGGGTAAAAATCTCGTCAAATATAGATGAAATTGTGGCAATAAATTATGAACCACTATTGAAGGAAACTGCTGTAATATTTAAGAAATGGCATAAACTCCCACTTAGTATTATTGGCCGGATTAACTTAGTTAAAATGAAAATATTACCTAAATATCTTTATCTTTTTCGTTCTATTCCTTTAAGGGTAAATAATTCTTACTTTAGTAGATTAGAGGGTATTATTAGTAGTTTTATCTGGGGCTATAAAAAAGCACGACGAGCTATTTCTCTTCTTAAAGCTCCTTATGATCAAGGTGGATTGGGTCTTCCAGATATTAAATATTATTATTGGTCCTCCTTTATGACTCGTTTTCGCAGCCTGTTGATCCCTGACCAATGTTTGTATTTTCATAAATTTCTGTTGGGAACAAATGCAACTATGTTTTTTTATAGACTGAACGACCCCAATTACTTCAAACGTGTTAAATTCAAGACGGTGCGGGATACCACTTATATCTGGCGCTCCATTCTTACTAAGAGTAAGATATCTATGTTTCATGATAAAACTCCACTATGGTCTAATCCTGGTCTCCCAGAAATATTTTGAGATATGATAGGTGGTGTATTTTCTAATTCTGGCATTAATTTACTTGGAGATTTGTATGATCATAGGGGATTACTTTCGTTTGAAAGATTGAAAGTCTGCTATAAATTACAAGAAGGGGCAAGATTTAAATACTATCAAATCAGGGATTATCTTCTGAAGAAGATAGAATTTACTAATCTGACTGAATCTGAAATATGGAACTGTATATATAAGGAAGAGGATAAAGCAATGATTAGTAGAGGGTATAAATTATTCTCAGGATATAATATCAATGATAAACATAAACTGGCTGAAAAATGGACTAATAAGCTTACAACGGAAATAACACCAGACTTTATTACTTCTTCTTTTAGCAGTCTTAATCTTGCGGTTCAATCCTCAAATCTTAAATTACAGTTATTTAAAACCATATGTCATTTATATCATACACCAGACCGGATTCTTAAATGGGCATCGAATAATAATAATTTCAGCGATCGTACAAAATGTCCTAAATGTGACTTGCAAGGAGCTGATATTATTCATATGTTTTTTGGGTGCCCAAATCTTGGCGAATTTTGGAATGGAGTAACTAAAATTATTTCTACTAAACTTGGTATTGCCATCACGTTTTCACTAAGAGATGTATTCATAGGTATCTCAGGGGTAAACACTGTATTTTGTGATTTATTAAATATTTTAGTTGCTTGCGCACGATTGACTATTGCCAGAGCATGGATTCAACAAAATCCACCAAAGGTTTTTGAGTGGTGGAGCCTTGTTAATGAAATATATAATATGGAATATGCTCTGGCAAATACTAGGGGTATACAGGCTAAGCAAAAAGTGGACAAAATATGGGGCCTAATTAAGTCATAAAATTGTTTTTCCTTTTTATCTTTTTTTTTTTCCTCTCTCCTGTAACTGCTTTTGCTTTTTGTTTACTGTCTATATCTTGTTGTATAATGTGTTTAATTTACCCCGTTGATGCAAAACAATAAAAAAAGTTAAGAAAAAAAAAAATGGTATTCATAGCACTCACTCCTAATCGAACTGGACCATAAAGTAACAATTGCTAAAGCATGCCTGTTAAAAAGACATTGCTAAAATATGAGTATACAAACATGGTATGTGTTAAAAAATGATGTCAAAGTTTAAAAGCTACGTAAGTCCTCTAAATAGGTCTTGTACTGTTAGTCCTACTGAATATTCTGAGAAAACATTTTGAAAAAAATTGGGACTGAAGTATAACTGATAGGGTGGTAGGTGCAATTTATATACCGATCCTTTCCAGTCAAACTGACTAAAAATAATTCTTTTTTTTCTTAACAATAACTTTATTGACACAGGATTATCATTACTCCTTACTAGGTACTGCGCAAAGAATATTAAGGTCCCTTACACTCAATATCCTTTGTTTTTTACTAAGGTTGCACAGTGTATTTGACACTTTGATGGTGAACCAATGTAAATATTGTGTTCTCTTACGACTAAACCGCCTTATATGTAGAATATGAAAACTCATTATAAATGCTCACAGATTTTATTGAACCTATGAAGCATGAGTACTTGTCAAAATCGTCATAACCAGAATATGTGCAAAATGTATATTGCCTTGATATTATGAATCGTTAATTATGTGTATGGGTTTCCACTGCACGCACCAGAGTGTATTTAACACGTGATATTTTCGCAAACCAAGTCACTATGTGGTGATTATTAAGATCATACTACCACATAATACATTTTAGCGTTTTCGCTTTTTATACTTCTCTTAGCCCTGAGAAAGTCACGGAAAATGTTCCCTTCAGTGCGACGAAACACGTGTTGGCTAAGGAATCTGTACTTTTGAATATGAAGTAATATATCTAAAGGTCGAGGGCTCTCTTGTTGCCCCCCAACCTCCTTCTCCCCTGCACCTTTTGATCCCATAGTGACAAGCGAGGTAGAGGCCGCCATAAATATATCCGAACACAAGAAAAATAAAGAAAAAAAGACAAAGAATAGAACATATCGACTTTTTGTATACCTTGTATTGATTTTACCTGTGTGTGCTGGGGGACTTTATATATACTGTTCTGCTGGTCTCTCACCACTTATCAGGGAGGAGGGGGCCCTCACTACCTCTGCTAGCACTGCTACACATAATTGATTAACCACTGAACATATTACTGTGTGGACTTTCCCCTTCAGCGCCATTCCCCTACGCACTTGCCACCCCTCTCTCTCATCAACATGCTCTAAATAATGCCTCATTTCCCTGAACTTGCCATTCTTTAGTCGCCCAGACAGATTTTGTGTCTATGAAGTCCCTCCAAAAGTTGAACCCTGTACAGACAGCTGGGAAATAAAGGACGCAGAATATATCTGTTTTGAAATAGTGAGCATATTTTTATTTGCACGTGTAGGTGCAACCTTATAGTAATAAGAGTTCGGGTCTGAAGTGTTAAACCCAGAAAAATAAGCAAACTTCTGTGCAAACGTTTGTGAACTACTTTTTGGTGGTGTCAGGCAATGTTCCCATTAGTGAAAAGTGAACACATTACGTGGCATATTTGTTTTGTGCAGAAAAAAATTACCATAGTGTTGATAACAATGCAAGGTATCAAAATCAGATGTATCATTATACAATTCATTTTTAGAGAATTCAGCGGATTGTTCGAAATCAGACAGCATACTATTCATAGTTTCAAAGTCCCAATCATCAGAGAAAGTACAGGAGGTTATGATATAATTCTAATATATTTTAAATACATGTAGTATTTTCAGAAGTTCAGTGGGACCAAATACATCATATGAAACCCTATCCCAAACTATTCTTTCAGGAATCAGAACTGCTGTAATGTTCACAAAAGACAGGTCTCATCATTCACAATGAAATGATGTATGTGGTTTCAGGATCAAGTTCACATGTTTTACTGTGGAGCGTTCTGGGACATAATGTCAATTCAGGAGCTGGAAAAAGACAGTCACTACACCTATCTAAATGACTAGGAAAAGTACACAAATTGCCATCCAAAGCTGTAGCCAGGGAGAAACAAAGTAAGTATTTTTCAGCCAAAGGTAGAGTTTAAATATTTTTTCTTTAAGGGGAACAGAAGCTGGTGTTGATTCTGGTTCACTCGGATCCAGAGGAAGGGTGTTAAAATTGATGAAGTAGCCAGATGCTGTTTGATCTATATTTGATAGCTTAGCCGATTTCGTTGAATTGGCAGATGACTTGTTTTGAGACATATTCACATAGATGTCGGTACTAGGCCGAATTGAGATTTGTGTTTCATTTGTGTTTTGTTGCTGTTCAATTTTGACAGGTACGAGTTCTGTTCCATTTTGGCAACTCTGTTACTTCGTAGAGTAGAATCTTCAAACGTTATTAGTCTCTCTGTCTAACCTTCCTGTAGGGAAGCGAGAGGAGATCGGCGGCTACCCAGGAGCCCACGCGGCCTGCTATTCAGTATCGGTCACATAGTGTGGTTGATCAGATCAATGAAGATGAATCTCTTTTCTTTATTTCAGGCAAGAGGCGGTACAAGTACTGTTCTTGTTCCTTCAGTAGCCAGGACAGGTATCAGGTGCTCTGTAGGATGGTCCAAATTATTTTTTGTCCACAATCTTTTCTCTGACCAGGTCCCTGATCTTCAGGACCCAGGCAGGTCTTGCCGAAACAGCTTTCACTTCCCCAGTGGTGGTACGTTTTACTTGGATGTTGCTTTCTAATGCCCGGAATTCATTGAGTTCCTGTAAAACAGCCAAACGTTCATTGATGTCAAATGCCTTTTCATCTGCCACTGTCCTGCCACAATCAAGGTCAAGTACTCACATTCTCGTTCCACACAGGACATCTTATGGAGTACGGCATCCTAGGGAACTTCTGGGAATGTTATTAAGAGGCCTCTGGACCCCATAAAAATGATTGACCAAACTTACCCAAACCTAATACCCTTGCTGTTAAGTATTGCCTTAAGTCACAGTTTTCCTGTCCACAATCGAATTTCCCTCTGTATGATATGGAGAGGAGTACTGGAATGCAACACCCAAACTTCCCATGGCTTCTTTGTAATCCCGAGACATAAAGGCTGGGCTACGGTCAAAATGTAATGTGCCAATTGCGTATGTCACTTTGAAGACTCGCAAATCCTTTATAACGGTTTGAGTGCCAGCCGAGGGCTGGGGCCAAACCCATAGGAATTTGGAACATGAATCCATTGCCACCAAGATGCATTTATAAGCGCTGTCTGATTGTAAGTGGCTGCAGTGGTCCAAATAGACACATGTGAGAGGTCTGTCTGAAATCAGTAATGGTGTTTGTGGTGGACGTGCCACGGTGGAACCCTTCATCTGCTGACAGATGTCGCACTTAAGTACAAAGCCCGTGGTCAGCTTGGTAAGACCTGTCCACCAATAACATTGTTTCAGCAATAAAACTGTTGCAGTGATACCTGCGTTTACTGTACTTAGACCCTCATGTGCAGCTAGTATTAAACCTAATCTGTGATCCATGTTTGGTATTACTCTATCCCCCACTCCTGGAATTAGAGCATACAGCATATTTTGTGCATCTAACTTGTAGGAGTGCTTGAGTGGAAAACATTTTGGAAGCCTGAGATGGTTTTACGCGAAACGATGACAGCTATCATTATCTGTCCATCTATCTTCGTGTTAGAATGAGTGATTGCAGCAATGGCAGCAGTACGCAATGTCGCCTTGGCAGCTTCATCGGCCAATAAATTCCCTTCAACGTGCACGCCAGCACATTGATGACTCAGCATATGAATCACATGGGTGTGTGGCAAGCCCTTTTTCAGCTCTGCCACTTCTTCCCAAAGTAATTTGTGCTTTATTGCGTAACCTTTTGAATCTCTAAACCCATTCTGGCCCCAATAGTGGAGACATTGGATGACTGGACACAGTAAAATGAATCAAACACAATCATTGTGGGGAATTCTTGATCCGTGTTTTTAAGTGCCAGTACTAGGACCTTTAATTCTGCCAGCGGTGCCGTGCAAACTCCTAGAGTCTGCGTCTGCGTATTGCTAGAGCGGAACTTGCAATCCCACATACATCCTTTTACAATAGCACATGTGGCGCTGTATTGCTGTTTTACTTCCTAAGGCAGGCTGAGCAGATCCGTCAGTGTAAATTATGTATTCATACTGATCCAGAGGCATTATTTCATTTGGAAGAGGATATTCTCGTTCATACGGCAAGAATGCTTGTGTTTTAATGTAGAGTTAAACTTGTAGTTTACATCTCTTGCAGTGAGAGAATTAGCCCACTGTATCCATCTTGCTTTTGCATTTGGAACACTTGCTTTTGTAACAGCCTCTAAGGTTGGTACTGGAGTCCCTACAATTATTTGTTTCCCCTGAGCTAGTGCCCTTTCTCTCACTACAGCAGTCGGTACTGTTGTCAGTATTTTAATAGTTCATGCAAAGCGCATTTAAGCGTTTGTTTACAGATGAGATTTGTATGCAATGGGAACAGTTTCGCCTTCATTGAAAGTTAGGTATGTGTACCTCGATTGACCCACAAGTACACAGATCACCAAGTTTGTGGTGGTTACACATGTGTGTAAGTGTTTGGGAGCTATCATGTCAGCTTGTAGGGCACATTCTATATCTGTGTGTTCCTCTGTCCAATGTCAAACTGAAAAATCAGGTCTTATTAAGTTGCAGAAACGTTTTACTTTTTCTGCGTAATCCGAAATGTATGTTCTGCTAAAATTTAGGAATCCTAAAATGGATTATAAGATTTCAGAGTCTTTGGAGGGTGGAGCAGTGCACATTGTTCTTAAAAAATCAGCTGCAAGGCTTTTTCCTTCACTTGAGAGCTCATATCCCAAAAATAGGACATCGAGGTGGGCAATTTTGTATTATTTTTTTTATTTTTTTATTTTATTTTCAGGACCAGTAAGGACAGAAGTCATAATACAACGTACATAATCAAATAATCAATAATTGTAAAGCAAGAAAGAAGAGAATTGAAAAGATGGATGAATAACAATTGCAGCATAAAATATAAACTGTAAACACTAAAAAAGAACGAGGAGAGGAAGAAAAAAGAAAACACAAGCAGAGAAAATGAGGAAAGGAGACTCAAGAAAAACAAGAAAAAGGAAGACAAAAAGAGGGCAAAGAGCCAATACATAACAGCTTTAAGACATACATGGTCGGACCCTGGACTTCCAAATAGTTATTGAAGACCATATCGCCTCGCCGTGTCTAGTAGAAAATATAGCTTTCTCGAGATTGTAAATGGCAAGAAGGTGGGCAAGCCACATTTGGAAGCTTTGTGGATCCGCGTCCTTCCACCGTGCTGCCAATATGTTTCTTAGGACAGCGGTTCCAATAAATAACAATCTTTCCTCATTGATATTAAGATTCAGAGAATTATCATATCTGAGCATATACAGTGTAGGTGATTCGAGGATTTTATGACCAAACACCTCTTCCCAAAAATCGGACATCATTCTTTTAATTGGGGTAAGCTCCCAACATTCACTAAACATATGAGTTAGTGTAGCTGGACCAAGTAAACATCTGGGACAGTGGTCGTTCTCCCTCTTACCCCAAGCATATTGCTTCGCGGGAGTGTAGTATAGATTAAAAATAGTTTTGTATATCTGAGCTTTAAGACTAGCTGACATAAGGAGACGATATGATAGTTCTAAACATCTATCAATATCTACATTAGGGTTAACAAGTTTATCCGCCCAGGTTACTTCAGTTTTTTCTAGATCATCTGGAAGTTTTACCATTAAAAGTCCATAAATTGAGCAGATTCTAGTCGTTGTTCTGGCAATTGCATCAATAATGTCAATTCTTCCCATGCAGACAGCAGGCGTTTTTTATTTAAGTATAGTGTATACCTGAACAACTTTAAGGTAATCTCCATTAGACAGCTGGAATTTTGTCTGTAGGTCTAAAAAGGTGGTTTCGTAATTTCTCAGCAGAAAATCCCCAACAGTGTTAATTCCTAAAGATAACCACTTTTTAGAGATGACATCTAACCCTAGGCTCAAAAGTAGTTTAGAATGCCAGAGGGGGGTGTACCTGTTTACTTTTAATATATGCATAAATTTAGTCATTTTGGGCCATACCCTCAAAGCATTAGATATATTTTAAATTTGGTCTTTTTGTAGTAACCAACCTCTGTTTGTCTCAAAAAATGACCTTTTGCTCTCTGCCCAAGTGCAAGCTCATAAATAGATGGGATCATTATAACTTCAATATCATCTGAAGAGGGGATAGAATATAGCAGCGGGGCCATTTGTTGGAGGAATGACGCCCAAAAGTAAAATAAGATATTCAGGATCGCAAGACCTCCCCTGCTTTGAGGGAGTGAGAGAAGTTTAAGGGACCTCCTAATCTTACCCTGCTGCCACACAAATTTAGAGATGAGTGTATCAAGTATTTTAAGGGTATTCTCCTCTATCGAAAGAGGGATAGCTCTAAACAGATAGAGTACCCTAGGAAGGACATTCATTTTCACAAAGTTTCCCCTACCAATGATTGAAAGGTGTAAACTCTTTACTCGATCAAGATCTTTTCTAATATGGTTGAGTAGTGGCTCATAATTAAGTTTAGGGATAAGCTTTTTGTGGGGGCTAATAGTAACCCCCAGATACGTAGCTTTATTAGCTCTCCTAGGATCTATACAAACAGTATTATCCGTACAAAGTATAATTGTCTTTCCTCGATTTGAGGAATATTTAGAGTAGCGGCCATAGGATTGAGTTAGGTTCTCTATTTCCTTCATTGCTTCCATGTGATCGGGTGTAAATACAGCAATGTCGTCGGCGTAGGCCAATACCTTGGTTTCAAACTGGCCAGATATAACAGGTTTGACTATTTGATCTTCGAGAAGCTTTAAAACAAAGGGGTTTATATATAGGGCAAATAGTATTGGCGAGCAGGAACACCCTTGCCTAGTACCACTAGAGATGATAATAGTCCCTGATTCAGAGCCCATAATCTATAATTTAGCTTTAGGACCACTATACATTGCTTTAATGGAGTTAACAAATTTGGGGCCAAAATTGTTTTGTGCAAGAACAGCCCAGAGGAAGTTCCATGATACACAATCAAAGGCCTTTACAGCGTCAAGAAGAATCATCGACATCTGGCCCCCGTCGCAGATATTATATCAAATAGGGTGATAGCCCTGCGGGTGTGATCGGTGGTACCTTTTCCCGGGATGAATCCATGCTGCCACGGGGAGACCAGATGCTCGACGACCCTGCTGAGCCGAATGGCCATTAGTTTTGCATATAATTTAGAGTCCGAATTTATCAGGGAAATTGGGCGATATGATGTTGTATGATCTGAGGATTGCCCCAGTATTGGAACTTTCATAGATTCCCATGCTTTGTATCATTCCCCGTCGTCGGACTGGGAGTCTCGGTAATAAAAAATATCATAGTAGTAGGTACAAAAGAGAAAGGAAAGGCCTAGGCCTCATTCCCTTTTGTAACATATCAGCCTCTTTTTGTAAAAGAGACCAAACTCTAGGCGTCAGCCAATCAGAAGAGCCTCACCCTTAGAACCTTCATGAAGGAACCTCAGAGCCTCAGATTTTCTACTGCACGTTGTGCTAGGGAGTCTCCATTGAGCTCTGCTCTATTTCTACTCTTTAAAGCTCATTTCTACAGATATTTCTTCAGAATTTCCTTCAGATTTCTTCAGGAAACTCTTTCTTCATCAAAATGTCTGAGGTAGAGAAGAAAAAAGCCCTTTTCAAACCCTGTTCCACCTGTGGGAAGAAAGGCTGTTTGTGGAAGACAAACACAAGGATTGCATCTACTGCCTGTATCCAGATCACAAGGCAGAGGCCTGTAAGATTTGCCGCACTCTCTCCACCAAGACCTTGAGAGATCGGGCTGGAAGGCTTCTTACATGGTTGCAGAGGCAGAAAGAAAGGAAACATGGAGTTTCCAGTGATGAGGAGGAATCGGTGTCCTGTGCTTCTTCTAGAAGGTCAGTAAAAAGGGGTAGAGGTTCCCCATCTTCCTCTACTGGGTGCCCCTCTAAGGCTTCAAAGAAGACCCCCAGGGAGTCTGATGGCCGGGGTTCAGGAGGTTCCCCCACCACGGTGGGTCGGGCAAGACAGAAATGGTTTCGCCTCCTAAGGGTGAGAAGACAGACCCAGCCTTCAAGAAACCCTCATCACACTCTTCAGAGAGGAGTTCCAAGTCCTCTACGATGAAGACTTCGTCGACGGTGGCTCCGTCGACGACGAAAATGAAGCCCAAGATCCAATTGGTCCCGTCGACGGGCTCGTCGACGGAAGCGTCGACGACGAAAGCTCCGTCGTCGTCGAAGAAGAGCTCGACGACTACGGCGTCGACGGGAACTATACCGACGACATCGTCGACGAAGACATCGTCGACCAAGAAACCATCGTCGTCGACGGCGGTGTCGACGACGGCAATACCGACGACGACGTCGACGACGGCAGTACCGACGACGACGTCGACGGCGACGACGTCGACGACGGGGTCGACGACGGTCATGTCGTCGACGAGTGCTTCGACGACGACAACAATTTCTACATCGACGGCGGGCTCGTCGTCGGTGGCGTCGACGACGACATCTTCTTTTCCTATCTCGTCGACGAGGATTTCACCGACGTCGACGGAAAAACCGACAATACTGGCTGCAGAGAGAAGGGTGACGATTTCCCTCACAAGGATCACGCCTGAAATGACATCCCCAAGGAGGGTGTCCTCATTACCTCACACGATGTTGCTGGACCAGGAGGATTCTGAGGGAGACGGTCAGGATAGCTTTGATTATGTGAATAGCCCATCTCAGCTTCTCATTAAAAGTCAAGAGACGGACTCGGAGGAGGCATTTGAACAAGGTGGAAGTGACTACCCACAAACAGACCTCCCAAGGGAATATGAATCACAAGGCATGGTTTCAGTCCCGACGTCCTTCCTACATGACCTGCACAAAATGTTGCAAGACTATAAATCCAAAGCCGAGCGCCCAGCGCCGAGAAGGTCTGCTCCGTCAACACCAGTGAAGGACCACTCTTCAGTTGTCCCACCTGTACACCCAGTACAGACTCCTCTTCAACCACAGCGGCCAGTGCCCCAGGCTATGTCTGAGCCAACAGATGATCCGGATGGGGATCATGATAATGATACGGATGGGTCATCCGGTAATAATCAAGACTCAGATCAGGAAGGGGATGAATACAATGACTACATCCACCCGGATCCAGCTTCACCACACCAGGACCTAGGTGATTCTCCTCCTGCTGACATCGGCAGTTTTCACCAACTGATGGAACGTGCAGCCGGCCGATTTAAGTTGGTATTGCCTGCACAAACCACAGACTGTTTCTTGTACGATTTTAAAGACACACATCGCAAGACTACGAGGTCCATTCCGATTGTGGAACATCTATGGGAGGAGGGTTTGAAAACCATGAAAAACCCAGCGACGGTGGTTCCTGTGCTGCCGCGCCTTGACAAAAAGTATAAAGCGCCGGACGATGGACCGGTTGCCCTGACAGGTCATCCCAAGCCGGACTCTGTAATTTCACAAGCAGCACAAAGGAAGTCACGGAACCCTTCTGCTCCCTTGATGGCCCCTCCTGACAAAGATGGACGGCGGTTGGATAGCACAGGCAAGAGATTTTCATCCATTGCTAGCCTTCTGGTTCGCGCCGCCAATGCTTTGGCAATATTGGGACGATATGATCGCCAGTTGTGGTGCGATATAGCTCCCTATTTGGATCAACTTCCACCAGAATCAGGGCTGGAAGCCAAGAAGACCTTGCAAGAAGGTGAAGCGGTCTCCATGGAGATCATAGACTGTGCCATGGACATTGCCACAACATCCTTTAGGGATTTGGCAGGAGCGGCAGTGTTAAGATGCCAGGGGTGGCTTAAAGCGACTTGGTTTAGGCCAGAAATCCAAAATAAGGTTCTTGATCTACCTTTTGACGGCGAGGCACTCTTCGGCAAATTGATCGACGACACGCTTCAGGACATCAAAAAAGACACGGAGACGGCTAGGTCGCTGGGAACGCTCCAGTACCGCAAAACTCCTTTTAGGGGCGCGAGAGGCAGAGGTGGCACTTACAGGGGCGCATACCAACAACAGAGCTATTCTTCGAACAGCTCTGGATACCAGCCAAGCCGCCAGTCCTACCAACAGAGACAGGGCCAGTCCTCTGGTTATTCACGGCCTTACAATAAAGGCAAGCAAGCTGCCCGTGGACGAGACTCGTCCAAACGCCAATAGCGGCCTCCTGGCTCTGCCTACTGCTCCCTCCTCCAAGAGATCATCAGTTGGAGGCAGGGTGTCAAAATTCCTTCTGAACTGGTCCCAAATTACATCGGACCGTTGGGCGCTCAACATCATCAAACGAGGACATACCTTGGAGTTTACGGAAGTCCCTCCACCCAGACCCCCATCAGCCATCCCATCAAAACATCTGCATCTCCTACGGCTAGAGATCCAGCAGATGCTCCGCAAAGGAGCGATAGAACCGGTCCCCTCCAATCAACGGGGCCAGGGTTTCTACTCCAGGTTCTTCCTAGTGAGAAAAACGCAGGAGAAATGGCGTCCCATCCTGGACCTCAGGAAGCTAAATGCCTATCTCATCTCCTTATCCTTCAGGATGGTATCCCTACAGGATGTTTTAAAGATGGTCATCCCGGGGGATTATATGGCCACACTCGATCTGGAGCGTACTTCCATGTCCCAATTCACCCAGCGCAGCACAGAAGGTTCCTACGCTTCACAGTAGCCAAGAGCCATTTTCAGTTCAGAGTCTTGCCGTTCGGCCTTCGCTCTGCTCCAAGGAATTTTACGAAGGTGCTGGCACCTGTAGCAGCATTTCTGAGAAAAAAACACTTCCAGGTCTTCCCTTACCTGGACGATTGGTTACTGAAGGCCCCGACCAGAGCATTAGCGCAGGACACGGTGCAGGCTTGCACCACTCTGTTCCAAAATCTGGGTCTCACCTTGAACAGGGAAAAATCCACGCTGCTGCCGTCACGGACAGCGCGGTTCCTGGGAGCGATGTTGGATTCGCGGCTCTCAAAGGCGTTTCCTACTCAGGAAAGGATACAGAAACTGCAAAGATTGGCAGGAAACCTTCAAAGAAAAAAGTGTCTTTCTGTACGCAGCTACAAGTCGCTGTTGGGGGTGATGTCATCCTGTATTCCCCTGATCCCGCATTGCAGGCTCCGGATGCGCCCCCTGCAGGAGCAACTGGACCTCCAGTGGCAACAAGTGCACGGATCGTTCAACGACAAAGTACTGGTCACTCGGGAAATGAAGGAGGCAGTGCTTTGGTGGTCGAATCAACAAAACTTATGCCAAGGTCTATCCTTTGCAAGCGTTCCATCGCCTCACATACTGACGACGGATGCGTCATTGGAGGGATGGGGAGCAGTGATGCAGGACCTGCAGGTCAGCGGCCATTGGTCTCCAAGCGACCAAAAGCTACACATCAACCTGTTGGAGCTGAGAGCGATCAGGCTAGCCCTTCAAGCCTTTCTTCCGCGTCTCCAGGGTTCACAGGTGCTAGTCAGGATGGACAACACCACGGCTATGCATTATGTGAACAAGGAGGGAGGGACAAGGTCACTCCCCTTGTTGCGAGAGGCTCAACAGATTCTGGAATGGACAATTCTTCACGGAATTTCTCTAAAGGCGGAGCACTTACCAGGAGTGCTCAACGAGGGAGCAGACAGGCTGAGCAGGCTCGCCTCAGTCAGTCACGAGTGGGAGCTGAAACAACAAGTTCTAGATCTACTCTTCCAAAAATGGGGCACACCAGAGGTGGACCTGTTTGCAACGCCCACCAACAGAGAGTGTCGAGCCTACGCCAGCAGGTTCCATCACCAAGGCTCATTGGGCAATGCCCTTTCGATAGCCTGGACGGGGAGGTTTCTCTATGCATTTCCACCGATTCCCCTGCTTCCTCGACTCATCAGGAAAATGAGGACGGAACCATGCAAGCTCATCCTGATAGCCCCGGCATGGCCAAGACAATTCTGGTACACCGAGCTACACCTGCTATCGCTAGTACCTCCGATAAGGCTAGAGGATGTTCCGGATCTCCTGACAATGTCCGGAGGACAAGTTTGGCATCCAGACCCAGGGTCGTTACACCTGACTGCATGGCTCCTGACCAGCGAGAATACATGAATGTCCCTCTTTCCAATGAGGTCATAGACATCCTCTCTCAGGCAAGGGATCCATCCACAAACAAAACATACAGATTGAAGTGGAAAAGATTTTGTATTTGGTGCAAAAAAGAAAAGATTGATCCTTTCACGTCAAAACCTCATCAGCTCCTACCTTACCTACTCTCGCTAGCTAAGTCTAATCTGTCCCATTCTACTATCAAGGTTCATTTAGCGGCGATTTCGAGATTCACAAGATCTGATTCTGGTCCTTCGTTGTGGTCTGCAAGAATTGTCAAACAATTCCTCAAAGGCCTGTTTAGAGTCTATCCGCCTTTACGATCTCCTCCTCCGATAAGGCATCTAAACTTAGTCCTGGCTCACCTAATGAAGGGACCTTTTGAGCCGATTCACCGCTCAGACCTAAAATTCTTGTCATGGAAGTTAGCTCTACTCTTGGCCCTCACATCAGCGAGGCGAGTGGGGGAGTTACAAGCCCTAACTATCCAAGAACCGTTTTTGCAATTCAAAAAGAACACTACCATCTTAAGGACGAACCCAAGGTTCATTCCCAAGGTCCCCACTGACTTTCACCTAAATGAGCCTGTCATCCTCAAGACATTTTTTCCGAACCCAGTCACTCCAGCAGAAAAAACATTGCACACTCTGGATTTGCAACGCTGTCTAAAGTTCTACATAGACCGCACCAAAGACTTTAGAAAATCTTCGCAATTATTCATTGCTTTCGGCGGTCCAAACAAGGGCCTCCCTCTGTCCAAACAGGGGATCTCGAGATGGATTTCAAGTGCTATTCTACATTGCCACAAGTTAGCCGGGAAACCTCTAGTGGGCAAGATCCTTGCTCACTCAACGAGATCAGTGGCTTCCTCTACGGCCCTCTTTGCGGGGGTACATGTCAAGGACATCTGCAGGGCTGCTACCTGGAGCAGCGTGCACACGTTCACTAAGCATTATTGCTTAGAGTCATTGCAGCAGGATGACGCGGCTGTGGGCCAGGCTGTCCTGAGAAACCTCTTCAAGTGATGGGTGAGTTTTCCTTCCTATCCCACCTTCCATGGGTGACACATTTTGTACTTTTCTTGCTAATGTTATAATGTACTGCTTTACAAAATGTGTTTATGGTGTTTACTGCTTGCTATTCTGATACAAAGCATGGGAATCTATGAAAGTTCCAATACTGGGGCAAGAAAACAAGTTACTTACCTGTAACTTTGGTTCCCCAGTATTGGTAACTTTCATAGATTCCCATGTGCCCACCCACCTCCCCGGGGAAAGCTCAGCCTTCAGCAAGTATGGTGTCTAGCACACTACGGCTACGAAAATCTGAGGCTCTGAGGTTCCTTCAGGAAGGTTCTAAGGGTGAGGCTCTTCTGATTGGCTGACGCCTAGAGTTTGGTCTCTTTTACAAAAAGAGGCTGATATGTTACAAAAGGGAATGAGGCCTAGGCCTTTCCTTTCTCTTTTGTACCTACTACTATGATATTTTTATTACCGAGACTCCCAGTCCGACGACGGGGAATGATACAAAGCATGGGAATCTATGAAAGTTACCAATACTGGGGAACCAAAGTTACAGGTAAGTAACTTGTTTTCTTTCCCTTTTTTCGGAAAGACAATTATATTTGTCTCCTTCCATAAGTATGGAGGAGTACCATTCCATTGGATCCTCAGAAATAAATCATAAATAAGAGGGCCCAAATACTGACTCAGGATTTTATACAAATCTAGGGGAATTTTTTCCGGACCTGCGGCTTTTTCAGATGCAAGTGAAGACAGGGCT
Source organism: Lissotriton vulgaris (assembly GCF_964263255.1). Lineage (NCBI taxonomy): Eukaryota > Metazoa > Chordata > Amphibia > Caudata > Salamandridae > Lissotriton > Lissotriton vulgaris. The sequence continues at coordinate 481,543,645 of NC_141693.1, read as the reverse complement.
ATCTGGAAAGGGGCGACCACTCGGTCCCCCCGCACGTATGGCAGAGTACCACGATCCCCCCGGGAAGCCATCTTGGGCGGGAGGCGTGTCTCGGCTGGTATGCCCGAAGCGGCGTAGCCGGGGCGCGCTTTTTCCCGCCCTAGAGTGGGCTGGCCTAGACACTGACGCGGCTGGCCACGCCCTCGGGGCAGGCAGGGGCGGGTTTACGCCCGCCCTGAAGACGGATAAAAGGGGACGCAAGACCCGAAGGCATCCTCTTGTTCCTGTGCTCTGAAGCTGCACCTCCTCGCTGCACGTGAGCTCGAGACGGAACGAAGAGCCAATTTTGAGCGTTGTAATCTTTCTTTTGTCTTACAGATACTCTGTCGGAGAAATGCCCAAGAAAGGCGGGAAGAGAATGACGACCGAACAGATGGTTCGGGTCCTCATGAAGGAGATGACCGAGCTAAAGAAGCGGGTGGCGGAGAGAGACGGGGAAGGGGGGCCGGAACGTCCGTCGGCTGGAGCAGCTCCAGGAGGGAGAGCCAAGAGGCCAAGGAGGGGACCAGCTGGGGGAGACGTCCCGGTTCCCTGTACCCCGCTCGAAGCGCCAACCCCAGTACCGGCGGAGGGGAATCCGATTCCCGTGGTGGTCACCCCGGTGTCCAATGAAGATATGCCGCCCGAGCTGGCAGCACAACTTGCAGCGTGGTTGGGCGAAAGTAGTGAGGGCGCCACGGCTGCCGAGGCGCAGGCGCTGATGAAGCAATTGCGCGAGAAACGGGAAGCAGCCAAGGTGTCCGCGCTGGTTGCAGTAGTTGACAAGCCACAAGGGACGATTGCGACCGCAGAGGCAGCGTCCGGTGCAGGTAAGCGGCCATTGCCGATTGCGAGGGATGAGTCAGCACCCTCTCGTAGAGAAAGGTTGGGTCAACATGTGCCTTTGGCAATTAAGGAGAAGATTTGGGCGGGGGAATATGTGAACATCTTCTCGTTGCTTGTTGATCATTATGAAGTGGAGCATGTTAAGGGTCAGAAAGACCTCATGCATCCGAGTGTTTGGCGCGCAAAAATGGCCGCCTTTAAAGTGAATGAAAATATTGGCAATTGGGGCAATGCATGGGGAATCTTTACGTCGATATTGGGGGAACGTAGGCCCGAGTTGCTTTCCGAGTTGCCGACCTATCAGTCGAGAATCATGGGGTACTCGACATCATACCAGGGTAACCATTGGTTTTGCTACGATAATCTTTTTAGAAAGGCTAAAGAGCATAATAAAAGCTTAACCTGGGATTGTTATGATTCTTTGACATGGGATAAAATGAAGGAGACAGGTATGTTGAAAATGCCATTGGTAGGAAGTAATGTTGGCGAATCCTCCCGCCAATATGGGGGGACGCCCTTTCTTTCAGGTACGGGTACCGACGATCAGTCGAGACCTGCCGGCAATACAGGAAAAAGGGGGTTGTGCTTTAATTTCAACAGAGGTAAATGTACTAGGCCCCAGGGATCGTGTAAATTTAAACATGAATGTAGTGGGTGCGGGTCGCCCCATCCTGAGTCCACGTGCAGAGCCAAAACGGGTGATAACGGGGGGAGAGGAGGCGCCAAACAGGTCTAACATAGTCCGAGGGGCGCCTTTACCTACCCCGATTGATACCTTGGCGATGATTCCCTGGCTCAGTGAATACCCGGATCGTACTTCTGCTGGGGTGCTGCGGAACGGATTTTCGTATGGTTTCCGCATCCCGGTAGGGGACTTTCAGGGTGTGGAGAAGTGTAAAAATCAACTTTCGGTCCTGCAACATACGACCGTGGTACAGGATAAGATCCGGAAAGAGGTTACTCGAGGTCGGGTCGCCGGCCCGTTTAGTGCACCCCCGGTGCAGGATTTTGTTTGTTCTCCTTTAGGGGTGGTCCCCAAGAAGGACCCGGGTGAGTTCCGATTGATTCATAATTTATCAGCTCCACGTGGTCTTTCTGTTAACGATGCAATAGATCCGGAAGTATGTTCGGTGCGGTACGCATCCTTCGATGAGGCCGTAGCCATTTTGAATCGCCTGGGGCCCGGGGCGCTGATGGCGAAGTCAGATATCGAGTCAGCGTTCCGATTGCTCCCGGTACACCCAGACGACCAGCGTCTCCTGGGTTTCATGTTTCAGGGTTGTTATTACATGGATAAGTGTATGCCGATGGGGTGCTCTATATCTTGTGCCTATTTCGAGAAATTCAGTAGTTTTCTACAATGGGTCTTCACAAAGAAGACGGGTTTCCACCATGTAATGCATTACCTTGATGATTTTCTGTTCCTTGGGGCAGCCGGGGATCTCGAATGTGGCCGGGCCTTGGCCGAATTTTGTATGTTAATGAAGCAGTTTGGTGTGCCATTGGCACCAGGTAAGACGGTGGGTCCTACGACTTGCCTCGAGTTTCTGGGGATCGAGTTAGACTCCAGTGAGGGTTGTTTTCGTTTGCCAGCTGACAAAGTGTTGAAGTTCAGGGCAGCCCTCCGAGTGTGTATAAATGGATCTAAAGTTACGCTGCATCAATTACAGCAGTTGGTGGGACAGTTGAATTTTGCCCTGAGGGTTATACCAATGGCCCGCCCCTTCTCCCGTTCAATTGCCCAAGCTATGGTCGGCCTAAAGGAGGGCCATCATCGCACGAGACTATCGGCTGAGGTCCGCCAGGACATGCGCATTTGGTTAGCATTCCTGGCGGACTTTAATGGTCGAGTCGTCTGGAACAAACCAGCCGTGTCCTCGGAAGAGCTGGGGCTATGGACCGATTCAGCAGGTAGCATAGGTTTTGGTGCCATCTTCGGCACAAAATGGTCGGCACAAAGGTGGCCGACATGGTGGCATGACAATGGTCTGACAAGTAATATTGCTTTCCTTGAACTTTTCCCCATTTTGGTGGCCCTGAGAACCTGGCCCGAAGGGTTCAAAGATCACTCTGTGATCTTTTGGTCTGACAATATGACCGTGGTCGAGTGCATCAATAGCCAGGCTGCACGATGTAAAATGATTTTAAGATTGCTTAAAGAAATTGTTTTACTGTGTATGCAACTGAATGTGCTATTCAGAGCAAAACATGTCCCGGGGGTAATGAATCAGGCGGCTGATGCACTGTCTCGTTTTCATATGCAGGCTTTCTCGGGTTTCCGTCCCACAGCGGACCCAGAGCCGGCACCCTTTCCCGAAGCTCTCTGGTCTCTCGGTGCCCCGAACTTCGTCACCTTGTGGGAGAGAGTCTAGCACCAAGGACGAGGAAGGCATATGAAGGGGCGTTTCGGTCCTATTTAGCCTTTTTGGGGCCCGATAGAGAGGGGCTGTGGGGCCACGAGGAATGGGTAGTGAATTTTCTGATGTCCTTACGTAGGGCTGGGAAATCGGTGGCTACGGCCCAGAGGCATCGTGCTGCCATTTCCTTTGTTGCCAGGGCTCATGGTATCCAGGACCCGACAGCGTCTTTCGTTGTACAGAAAGCGCTGCGTGGGTGGCAACGCCTTGAAGGTCGCAGAGTAGATGAGAGGCGCCCGATAGGTTTGGATAGGTTGGCCCAGTTGTTGGCCACACTCCCTTCCACATGTTCATCTCAGTTTGAGACAGTGTTGTTCCGAGCCGCTTTTACGCTGGCATTTCATGGGGCGATGCGGGTAAGCGAACTGGTGGCAAGGAACAAACAGGATGTGACAGGGGGTTTGTGCCAGGAACATGTTCAGATCAGAGGTGAGACAATGACTGTCTCCTTTGTCAGGTACAAGACCGATCAAGGTGGGATGGGTGACTGCATAATCATACGCAGGATTCCCGGGTCCTCCATGTGTCCGGTAAAGTGTTTAGAAGAATACCTAGCACGAAGGGTGGCATCATGGGGGGGGACCTTGTTGAGACACGCGGACGCCACCCCACTGACGAAATTTCAGTTTCAGCGGGTGCTTGCGATGTCAATTGCCGCTGCGGGCTTGAACCCGGGCGAGTTTGGGACCCATTCCTTTCGGATAGGGGCTGCTACAGAAGCTACAGCTAGGGGTCTTAATGTTGAACAAGTGAAACGAGTGGGGCGTTGGTCCTCCAATTGTTATAAGAGGTATGTGCGGTTGGACATGTTGTGAAGCTGTAATGATGTACTCACGCCTCTTGTTTTTGTTTGGTTTTCAGTTGCGCAAGCCTACGAGGCGGGGCGGACTATGCAGTCGACCCAACACCGGGCCAGCGGTCAGACATCACCGGCTGTGGAAAAGGAGGTGTGGGTCGTGGGCCACTCACACGTGAGGCGTGCCGCGGACGTATTCAAAGCAGGTGACATGATTCACGTAGCTGGGGAATACGGGTACAGGGTGTCCTTCTACGGAAGAGGCGGTCTCTGTATTGACCAGTTTCAAACATTTTTCGAGGGTTTGTTAGGGCGGACGAGGTCACCGCCGTCTATAGTCATAGTACATCTAGGGGGCAATGATTTAGTCACCACCGGTAGACGACTTCTCCTGGAGGCAATGCTTTCCACTGTAAGTTGGTTGGCGAGGAGAGTTCCGGGGTGCATAATTGCGTGGTCCCATATGATCCCACGAAAGGTGTGGCGAGGGGCTATTTCTATTCCTGCTTTGAATCATTCTGTTAGAAAGCTTAATAACAAAGTGAGTAGGTTGTTCCGTTCCAGGACATTGCATTCTATTTCGCATGGCTGTATTAGTGATGACAGTATGTATTTGGGGGATGGTGTGCATTTGTCTCGGGTGGGGAATGAGTTACTCATAGGAGACTTCTTAGCATGGTTAAAAACGTTAAAACATGACCTTTAGGTAGGAGCTTTGTGGGGGGTCCGGATAGCCGGTCAACTATCCGGCCTGTGGCGGTAAGGTCATGATCGGTGAGCACTAATTGGAAGATCCCTATGAGTGGGCGTCACCCAACACGGATGGGAGCGCTCGGGAGAGGTGGCCATTGGCCCCTCAACGGGGAGGCGGTCCCTTCTAAGGATGGGTCGCCGGAAGAAAAGGAAAGGCGGTCAAGGCCCCTTCCTGTGTAGGAGGGGTTACAGCCCCCTCCTGGGGAATTTCCCGGGGCCAGTGACGTCTGCGACGGCAGATGTGGTAAGTTGTGTGGGGTTTGGGGGGAGGTCTACGCTACCTTCTAGATACCTCACACGAGTCCTCGAACGACCTTTAAATGGCGTCGAGTTTATTGGTGCCCCCGTCAAGTCAAGGGAAATTGGTAGTTGCACTTGAGGTACGCCTCAGTCCTGTCGCCCCTCCCAAGTGGGGGGGGTATTTCTGGTTAGGGATCTTGACACTGGTTACGACCTTGCCGTTGGCCCTTAAACGTTAGGATGTACAATTTCAAAATTTCAAGTCAATATTTTGTAGGATGTTAGTTCGGCTAGGAGAACCTCTGTATTAGAGAATCTGTTAAGGTTAGCCAAACATCGCAATGTGGTAATGAAATTGTACATTAATATAATGTTTTAATTTTTGTTTTAATAAATACGGCCGGGAGGGTCACTCCCTCCCTCTTCCAAAAACTTCAAGAACTGTTTCCGGTTTCCCTCCTTTGGGGATTGTGTTGAGAGGGGGTGGCGGGTATCTCAGCCATATGGAAAGGGGCGACCACTCGGTCCCCCCGCACGTATGGCAGAGTACCACGATCCCCCCGGGAAGCCATCATGGGCGGGAGGCGTGTCTCGGCTGGTATGCCCGAAGCGGCGTAGCCGGGGCGCGCTTTTTCCCGCCCTAGAGTGGGCTGGCCTAGACACTGACGCGGCTGGCCACGCCCTCGGGGCAGGCAGGGGCGGGTTTACGCCCGCCCTGAAGACGGATAAAAGGGGACGCAAGACCCGAAGGCATCCTCTTGTTCCTGTGCTCTGAAGCTGCACCTCCTCGCTGCACGTGAGCTCGAGACGGAACGAAGAGCCAATTTTGACCCACCCACCAGCCCCTGAAGACAGCAAGTGGTTTTAATAATGTCTGAATAAAAATTTGATGGATAACTCTGATTTTCGTTTACAGGTTATGGTGATTATCGTGATGACTTTGAGTATGCAATAAAGTCTGGTCAATTTGTGTTATGTTTTGCAAATAAAGTATTTCTGCTTTAGTGTTTAGCAGTGAGCATGCTTTTAATAAAGTGGTTGTTGCTACTGTCTTTTCATAGTTAGTCATTTAGTAATTTAGTTAGCATTGTCGTATTTATTTTGGTCGGGCGGTAAGGTCATGATCGGTGAGCACTAATTGGAAGATCCCTATGAGTGGGCGTCACCCAACACGGATGGGAGCGCTCGGGAGAGGTGGCCATTGGCCCCTCAACGGGGAGGCGGTCCCTTCTAAGGATGGGTCGCCGGAAGAAAAGGAAAGGCGGTCAAGGCCCCTTCCTGTGTAGGAGGGGTTACAGCCCCCTCCTGGGGAATTTCCCGGGGCCAGTGACGTCTGCGACGGCAGATGTGGTAAGTTGTGTGGGGTTTGGGGGGAGGTCTACGCTACCTTCTAGATACCTCACACGAGTCCTCGAACGACCTTTAAATGGCGTCGAGTTTATTGGTGCCCCCGTCAAGTCAAGGGAAATTGGTAGTTGCACTTGAGGTATGCCTCAGTCCTGTCGCCCCTCCCAAGTGGGGGGGGTATTTCTGGTTAGGGATCTTGACACCGGTTACGACCTTGCCGTTGGCCCTTAAACGTTAGGATGTACAATTTCAAAATTTCAAGTCAATATTTTGTAGGATGTTAGTTCGGCTAGGAGAACCTCTGTATTAGAGAATCTGTTAAGGTTAGCCAAACATCGCAATGTGGTAATGAAATTGTACATTAATATAATGTTTTAATTTTTGTTTTAATAAATACGGCCGGGAGGGTCACTCCCTCCCTCTTCCAAAAACTTCAAGAACTGTTTCCGGTTTCCCTCCTTTGGGGATTGTGTTGAGAGGGGGTGGCGGGTATCTCAGCCATATGGAAAGGGGCGACCACTCGGTCCCCCCGCACGTATGGCAGAGTACCACGATCCCCCCGGGAAGCCATCATGGGCGGGAGGCGTGTCTCGGCTGGTATGCCCGAAGCGGCGTAGCCGGGGCGCGCTTTTTCCCGCCCTAGAGTGGGCTGGCCTAGACACTGACGCGGCTGGCCACGCCCTCGGGGCAGGCAGGGGCGGGTTTACGCCCGCCCTGAAGACGGATAAAAGGGGACGCAAGACCCGAAGGCATCCTCTTGTTCCTGTGCTCTGAAGCTGCACCTCCTCGCTGCACGTGAGCTCGAGACGGAACGAAGAGCCAATTTTGACCCACCCACCAGCCCCTGAAGACAGCAAGTGGTTTTAATAATGTCTGAATAAAAATTTGATGGATAACTCTGATTTTCGTTTACAGGTTATGGTGATTATCGTGATGACTTTGAGTATGCAATAAAGTCTGGTCAATTTGTGTTATGTTTTGCAAATAAAGTATTTCTGCTTTAGTGTTTAGCAGTGAGCATGCTTTTAATAAAGTGGTTGTTGCTACTGTCTTTTCATAGTTAGTCATTTAGTAATTTAGTTAGCATTGTCGTATTTATTTTGGTCGGGCGGTAAGGTCATGATCGGTGAGCACTAATTGGAAGATCCCTATGAGTGGGCGTCACCCAACACGGATGGGAGCGCTCGGGAGAGGTGGCCATTGGCCCCTCAACGGGGAGGCGGTCCCTTCTAAGGATGGGTCGCCGGAAGAAAAGGAAAGGCGGTCAAGGCCCCTTCCTGTGTAGGAGGGGTTACAGCCCCCTCCTGGGGAATTTCCCGGGGCCAGTGACGTCTGCGACGGCAGATGTGGTAAGTTGTGTGGGGTTTGGGGGGAGGTCTACGCTACCTTCTAGATACCTCACACGAGTCCTCGAACGACCTTTAAATGGCGTCGAGTTTATTGGTGCCCCCGTCAAGTCAAGGGAAATTGGTAGTTGCACTTGAGGTACGCCTCAGTCCTGTCGCCCCTCCCAAGTGGGGGGGGTATTTCTGGTTAGGGATCTTGACACCGGTTACGACCTTGCCGTTGGCCCTTAAACGTTAGGATGTACAATTTCAAAATTTCAAGTCAATATTTTGTAGGATGTTAGTTCGGCTAGGAGAACCTCTGTATTAGAGAATCTGTTAAGGTTAGCCAAACATCGCAATGTGGTAATGAAATTGTACATTAATATAATGTTTTAATTTTTGTTTTAATAAATACGGCCGGGAGGGTCACTCCCTCCCTCTTCCAAAAACTTCAAGAACTGTTTCCGGTTTCCCTCCTTTGGGGATTGTGTTGAGAGGGGGTGGCGGGTATCTCAGCCATATGGAAAGGGGCGACCACTCGGTCCCCCCGCACGTATGGCAGAGTACCACGATCCCCCCGGGAAGCCATCATGGGCGGGAGGCGTGTCTCGGCTGGTATGCCCGAAGCGGCGTAGCCGGGGCGCGCTTTTTCCCGCCCTAGAGTGGGCTGGCCTAGACACTGACGCGGCTGGCCACGCCCTCGGGGCAGGCAGGGGCGGGTTTACGCCCGCCCTGAAGACGGATAAAAGGGGACGCAAGACCCGAAGGCATCCTCTTGTTCCTGTGCTCTGAAGCTGCACCTCCTCGCTGCACGTGAGCTCGAGACGGAACGAAGAGCCAATTTTGACCCACCCACCAGCCCCTGAAGACAGCAAGTGGTTTTAATAATGTCTGAATAAAAATTTGATGGATAACTCTGATTTTCGTTTACAGGTTATGGTGATTATCGTGATGACTTTGAGTATGCAATAAAGTCTGGTCAATTTGTGTTATGTTTTGCAAATAAAGTATTTCTGCTTTAGTGTTTAGCAGTGAGCATGCTTTTAATAAAGTGGTTGTTGCTACTGTCTTTTCATAGTTAGTCATTTAGTAATTTAGTTAGCATTGTCGTATTTATTTTGGTCGGGCGGTAAGGTCATGATCGGTGAGCACTAATTGGAAGATCCCTATGAGTGGGCGTCACCCAACACGGATGGGAGCGCTCGGGAGAGGTGGCCATTGGCCCCTCAACGGGGAGGCGGTCCCTTCTAAGGATGGGTCGCCGGAAGAAAAGGAAAGGCGGTCAAGGCCCCTTCCTGTGTAGGAGGGGTTACAGCCCCCTCCTGGGGAATTTCCCGGGGCCAGTGACGTCTGCGACGGCAGATGTGGTAAGTTGTGTGGGGTTTGGGGGGAGGTCTACGCTACCTTCTAGATACCTCACACGAGTCCTCGAACGACCTTTAAATGGCGTCGAGTTTATTGGTGCCCCCGTCAAGTCAAGGGAAATTGGTAGTTGCACTTGAGGTACGCCTCAGTCCTGTCGCCCCTCCCAAGTGGGGGGGGTATTTCTGGTTAGGGATCTTGACACCGGTTACGACCTTGCCGTTGGCCCTTAAACGTTAGGATGTACAATTTCAAAATTTCAAGTCAATATTTTGTAGGATGTTAGTTCGGCTAGGAGAACCTCTGTATTAGAGAATCTGTTAAGGTTAGCCAAACATCGCAATGTGGTAATGAAATTGTACATTAATATAATGTTTTAATTTTTGTTTTAATAAATACGGCCGGGAGGGTCACTCCCTCCCTCTTCCAAAAACTTCAAGAACTGTTTCCGGTTTCCCTCCTTTGGGGATTGTGTTGAGAGGGGGTGGCGGGTATCTCAGCCATATGTACTTCAACCAGGGTGATATCCTTCTCAAGATCCTCTCGAGCAATGTCGTCTAAAATCCTGCATGCCTCAGGGTAATTGAGTGTTTTAAAGGAACAAAAGGTCCTCAGCTTTATACGAATAGGTACAGGAAGATATTATATAGACCACAATAGGCTACTATATAGTTCAATCCCTAGTCCAGCCGGACAGGGAATTTAATAATCAGATAAATCATTCAAATTTAAGAATACATATAAGCAACACAGCATTGCAGTTACAGTTTAGCACAGTCCTGTGCCGTACAAAAGAAGCAGAAAGTGAGAAAGTAGTAAAGTGAAGAAAATATCAGGCAAACAAGGTGAGCTTTCAGGCCATTGCTTTGGATCAAAATTGGCAGTGTTTCCTGGAGTAAAACATACATACAGCAATATGATAGGGTGAAACGTATGTCTACTCAAAGGAGTCGACGTTTCGATCCCGTGCTCAATATATAGGGATCATCTTCAGGACTTAGGGAATTGTTATTGCCTGAATTAGAATTTACACACCCATGTGTCGGCTTGTGGGACTTCAATTGGGTTGGCAGCTGTTAGCCGGTTGCAGGAACTTGCAATGCCTCTATGGAGGGTGCAGTTGTCTGATCTAGGGCGTCCAAGCTATAGGATGCGTGATGGTTTGTTGGAGCGGCCCTGCAGGGTCAACATGGATAGAAGGCCAGCGTTAAGGCTCCGTGTGGGCTTCAATAGGCACGGATTGGTGTGCAAGATGTGCACCACCTTGGTTTCTCGATATCCCTGAGTGGTCTGAGTAAATCAAGGTCCTGAATAGGGGCGTGGTGAGCATCCAGATTCGCAGAATTGGAGTGCCGGGATCGCGCTACTTAAGGGTCAGGTGATAAAGTGGTCTCTGCGTCTGGTTAGCCTCGGTGTCAATGTAACCAGCTTGTGCGGTGATGCCGTCTTTGGATTGCGGTCAGATAATTGACTGATCCGCCGAATTCGGTGTATGACTGGACGCAAGTTGCGAGCTGTACCATCACGCATCCTATAGCTTGGACGCCCTAGATTGAACTCCCACAAGCCGACACATGGGCGTGTAAATTCTAATTCAGGCAATAACAATTACCTAATCCTGAAGATGATCCCTATACATTGAGCACGGGATCGAAACGTCGACTCCTTTGAGTAGACATACGTTTCACCCTATCATATTGCTGTATGTATGTTTTACTCCAGGACACACTGCCAATTTTGATCCAAAGCAGTGGCCTGATAGCTCACCTTGTTTGCCTGATATTTTCTTCACTTTACTACTTTCTCACTTTCTGCTTCTTTTGTACGGCACAGGACTGTGCTCTACTGTAACTACAATGCTGTGTTGCTTATATGTATTCTTAAATTTGAATGATTTATCTGATTATTAAATTCCCTGTCTGGCTGGACTAGGGATTGAACTATATAGTAGCCTATTGTGGTCTATATAATATCTTCCTGTACCTATTCGTATAAAACTGAGGACCTTTTGTTCCTTTAAAACACTTGATACCCATGGTCCCTAGCCACCCACTGGGTTCCCCTTGTCCTTTCAAATGATCAGGGTAATTGAGGAGATTGCTCAAATATGTGTCTGATTCAGCCATATTTGTAGATATATCATCCTGGTATAAATTCTGATAGTAGTGCTGGAAAGCAATAATTATATCAGAAGTCTGTGTGAATGTCTGCCCTCCTTCCTGTATAGAGCCAATAGTATTAAATATATTTTTCTGACGAGTACGCAGAGCAAGATGTTTGCCAACTCTTTCGCCATTTTCGTATAAATCCTTACGATGTACTCTTTAGGTTTCGGCAGCTGTTTGACTTAGGCCTGAGTTAAGTTCCGACTTTAACACTAGTAGCTGATACATGGCTAGCTTTCCATCATTACCCTGTGATATTTGTATAATGTGTTCTTCCTCAGCCCTAGCTAGCTCCTGTATTTTCTGGCTATATTCATTGAGCCTTAGCTTCCGAGCCCTAGCTTGAAAGCTCATTGTTTCTCCTCTGAGCGCGGATTTGAAACAGTCCCAGACCACATTACTCAAAGCACTGTAATGGTTGGTATCAAAGTATTCTTGGGTCCAGCTGGCAATATGGCTAATATAATCTTTATTGACCAAGAGTTTGCGATCAAACGTCCAGACCCAATGCTGCGTTAATGCGGTTGTGATGTTAATTGTGAGGGTTAATGCGTTATGGTCAGAGATAATTTTGGGAAGTTTGGTGATTGTAGCTTGCATGGCTAGGTCAGTTGAAACAAACATATAATCTATTTGGACATGCTTACTATGAGGGCAGGAGAAATAAGTATAGCCAGGATCCGGATAGTTCTTGGCATCCCATATATCGACAAGATCAAAGCTATCTATGAGCCTATTAATAGCCTTAAAAACACGTGGCTTACGGCCCGCATATTTTTTTTTTTGGTGTACATTCCTGCAAGTTGTTGTGTTGAGTGAGATATTTAAATCGCCGCATATAATAAGCGGGCCCTGCCAAGCTGCGAGTTCAAGTTCTAATACTTCAAAAATTGCAAGATCGTCCTGATTGGACCCATAAATTAAGCATATGGTAATACCAAGGGCAAGTTTGACAATGACCCACCAGCCGTGTGGGTCGGCTAACGAGCGTGTCGCCTGGCCCAGGGAGGCTTTGGCCAAAATAGCTACCCCACGAATGTTAGATGTTTGTGACGTAGTTGCTAATAAATTATAACCCCTGATTCTAAGTAATGTCCTCTTATCCCAGGGCAGGTGCATCTCTTGAAAACCATATAATGTCAACGGGGTTCTGAATAATTATTTTGCCCAGGCGTTGGCGTTTGTCTCTAGATAAAAGGCCTGCGACGTTCCAGGTTTGGATAGTCAACCTTCCCATAAAAAAATATTTAATGTTTTCCATATTAACATTTTCCTCTGCTTCTTAGACTCGTGCGTACAAAAAAGAAGAGGTCCCAGACAAAGAACAAATAATTCAAAACGTGACTTAATAAATAATATATTAGTTTCACAAAGCAAAATTGTTTGGTGCAAAAAAGTTTAATTCCGATTTGCACATATTACCTTTCATTGGTTAGAACACATCACAAATATTTCTCTCAATATCAAGCTTTTTTTATATATATGTGCCCACATACACAACGGGGAGGGGGTGAAGTGAAGGGAAGTGTCAAGGATGGGGTAGGATGAAAGGATAACCTGAATCACTCTGTGACATGTATTATTCACAATTCAGAGATTAAGTACATGTGGTTCCTTTAACCAAAGGCCACAGCATAAGGCTCGCAAGGAGTCCCTAAACAGTTAATGCAGACAACCAAACTCCATTTCAGCCGCTAAAGTCTTGCTTGGGGTAGGAGTTGGTGATTGTAGTATGGTCTACGTTTCGACCCAAAAAGCGTGAAGGAAATTGGTCCTTACAGAACGGGTCTTCTTCAGGACAGAAGCAGTTGTGGGTGGGCGACCTCCTATCGTGGAGGAACAGAGTCTCCAAAGGGTATCTCCCAGATCACGTTATTGAATCCTAACTCTAGGGCTCGAATCGGGCGACAGAATTAATCTTGATAAACCGGCACTACTCTCTCGGAACTCAGGGGGGTCCTCAAGGCATCTCGCCAAAGAACATTTAAAGTTTCATCTTTTTCAGTACCTCTAGGGCTCTAATCGGGAGACCGAGTTATTCTTGTCCAACCGGCACACCTCTCTTCAGCGCTCCGATTAGGAAAGGGATGTGATCCCGCACCACGACGTACACAGGTCTCAGCCAAACAGCCAGGGTAAACTCTTAGACTCGTGCAGCTCTTTAAAGCGAATTTGATCTACCTTAGTTACGATGATACTTAGAATTCATACTAGCTTGAGTAGAGCAATGACTCCTGTCTTGATACTGGTTCTATTTTCAATTTTTTCAGAGGCCTCCGCACCCACCCCGCCCGCCCCCCAGCAACCTGTCGCCCACCCCCAACCCCCCCCCCCGTGTCACGGCAAAGATGGCGGTCTGATCCTAGACCGCAATGCAGGCACTGCACTTGAGCTCCTCGTCATGACCAGAGGGACGCTGCCTTCTACACCTCTTATCTACCCCTGAATGGCGAGCATTAAAAAATTCAAGGCTTATGGATATTACAGACATTATAAAATGCTAAACAACCCTCAAGAAGTAAACTGTCAAGATTCCAAATTGGTCTCTGCCTTGTACTCGCTGATCGGATGGGCCATTGTCAAGGTTCTCTCTAACTCACCGGTCGGCCTCCGTAGAGCGCTGATGGACTCGCCGACGGATTCGCTGACCCAGACCAATCTCACCGACATGGACGCCGACTCGCCGATGGACTCGCTGATTGAGAGCGACGCGGACGCTGACGGTGGAGCCGATAGCATCATCTGCTCCCACTGCTCCATCAAATCTACCGAAGTCAGCTTCGCTTCTACTCCCGCCTCGATGCCTCCGAAGGCAGCAGCAGCGGCTTCTTCAGCGGCAGCGCGGGCCAGGGCACTCCGTGAGAATGCAGAACGCCTGGGTCAGAGCGGAGCACAAAGTGAAGGCGGACCCGGTAACGCGCAGACTCCAGCAGCGCGAGGAAAGAAACAGCTGACCCCCTGCATGGATGAGGATCGAAACTCCCCAAGATAAGAGGCACTCGCACTGCGGAGGAAGCTTCAAAAGAAAGACACAGGAAGTTCTACAGTCGCCCAGGGCACCACAGTAATGGATTTAATTCGCAAAAGCCATGGAGCACTTCCTGTTCAAGATAAGAAACGACAGGCAGCCTCCTCAACCAACGCGCCTGAGCCTGCCTCTGGTGCCATTAACCCAGCATGCCCGAAAAGCACCGATGATTTACAAGGGGGTTGCTTTCAGGCAAAGGAAGGAGAGCAACAAAATGTCTCCGATCCCAGCGTTAAGCAGCCAGAAATGCTCACTGCAAATGTAAGTACGGTGGAGTCTGCTGTGCAAGATATTTGTTTGCAACCTATTTCCCCTCCCAGTATAGCTATTGACATTGGTGGAGCTGTGCTAGATGAAATTGCTGTTTCGAACCATGCTAAAGCTATCGTGGCAATTGACACTCCTGCCCTGGTATTACAATCCACCCCACCAGTCCCTAATGTCCCATTGGTTTCTATCACTCAAGATGCTGCATTAATTCCTAGTGCTTCCATGAGTATACAGCATGACAAGGGGCTCTCCGACGCTGATAACAATCAGAATCACGAGCCGGATAAGGAGGCAAGCAATTTTTCTCTTTTTCCGATGAAGTTGGAGCTGAGGAGGATTGGTCAGATGAATCTGAATCTGAAGCTGAATCCTTGTCCTATACTTCAGATGCTAGCAATAATAATAATGGCTCAAAAGTCAATACCATTAAATCAAAACCAATACACTCACGGACAAGTAAACACCACGATGCAGGGGATCTCACTTGTGACTACTCCTTGTCCGATCAACTTATGCACCGTACACATCGTATAAATAATGCTCAGCCTAGCGTGCGTTCTCCAAGCGATGAGCTCCCCCATGCAGCCATTAATACTATTTTACAAGCTATTGCCCGACATAGGGAAGAGACCGCTCATGACAGTCGAAGAGCCCAAGCTGCCCTTTGTAAAGTACACGGCGTGGTCCGCAAACTCACCAAGACTTGCAGCTCATTCGGAGATAGAATTATCGAAGTGGAAGCGAGGGTACTCTCCAATGAGAATGATGTTGCAACGAACTATGAAAAGATTGAGCTACATGAGGCTGAACTCGCTGACGTCAGATGGAAGCTCAAGGACTTCGAGAATCGCCATGCGTAGGAACAACCTCCGCATCTTAGGTGTTCCCGAGAAGGCAGAAGGTGAAGATGTCCGCTTTTTTGTGGTTAACCTATTCCGAGACTCTCTGCCTGAGCTTACAAACTGGGATTAGGACTCTGAGGTCCAGCGAGCCCATCGAATGCCCTTTAATCTACCATCAAAACCCGGGGTTTATCCTCGGGCAATCTTGGTCTATTTTGGTAATTTCTTATTAAGACAAGTAATATCTGAGAAAGCAAGGCCTGATTCTAAGCGTACTGCTAAAGACATTTCTTATTTTACACGTCCAGACTTTTGTCATGCTACTGTTGAAAGGCGCTGGCGACTTCGGATGTTAATCAAGCCATTTCAAGACAAAAAAGCCCAGGCCTATCTGAATAATCCTGCACGGCTGAAAGTTGTTTTTTGGTGGACAAACGAAATTTTTCATGTTAGAGATAAAGGCAAAAGCCTATCTGGATGAGCTAAAATGAGATGCATCCTTTTCTTTTTCACTGTTTACTATGTGCAAAAGATCTAATAATGCCTTAATGGACGGCATGGTAGGATTAGGGCTGCCTCTTCTTTTTCTTAATTCTTTTTTCTGAATTCTTAATACTCTTCTATGCTATCCACTTTGATAAGGGGGGGACAGGGGAGGTAGAAGGGATGTACTATTGTATTTTTTCTGCTTTTGAATATGAACCGGCAACCCACTGGGGGTTTCATATGCTTCTTTTTTCATATGCTTTATTATAATTGCTCAAGTGTGGCACTGTATTTTCATCACCCAGACTCTTATGGAGTCTAAATGCCTTTGTTTGGGCAATTTTTGATTGTTTAAATTTAATTTTGTAGCCCTCTTAGGTGAACCCCATAATGTTGTTGTTCAACTGGTTAAATGACCTAATAATTCATCGTCCGTCAGATAAATATCATCCACATAGGAAAATGTCTCCTCTTCAAAATGTATATGTAGTCTGATACTCTTGCTGAGAACAACCCAGGCTATTCGTATCCACTTGGGGCAGTCTACATAATTGGCGTTAAGAGCCTAGGTCAGACATTGCTGTCAATACCTGCTTTCGGGTGCTATATTTTGGCAAAAGAATCCATTCGAGATATGTTTTGTATTTCTTCTGCACAATGTTTTTCATTAATGCGCAACTATGTGCATTCTGCACTACAAATGTTTTTGTGCATGTGTTTAAATGCCTTAGTCTAAAACTAGGCTGTTTGAATTGTCGGGTTTCATTACGGCAAACAAAGGATTATTCATGGAAGAGGTGCAATTTTCAATCACACCTTGCTATTCAAGTTGATCTAAAATCTCCCTGACTTGTTTTTTCGCTCCATATTTTATTGGGTACTGCCTCTGTGGAGTTGGAGTCGTTTTTGCTGGGATTTCATGGTGAGGTGACTCAGCATCCCACCCTACATGATTGGGGTATAATGCAGGAGCTAGTGCTATCACCCACTCCTGAGCGTATGAATGTTTTAGTGATTCTGGAAGAGGTCAGAGAAAGCTGGTAAAATTACAGTTTCACCTTTTGGGCAGTCCATAACAAACTCAGGTAGGAAATCTTTTTCAGTCAAAAGGATATTGTATTCATATGTCAGGTTCTCCCAAAAGAGACCCTTCACTTTCCTTGGTATGTCCCCCTCCATATTGAGTGTTATTTCATGTAACTGATATGGGACACTTACCCTAGAATCAGGTGTTTCCACTGTGATATGCTCATTAAACGCCACTGTCACCAGAAATTCTGTCAGTTTCTGGCGAGCTATTGTTACTTCTGCTGTGTTGTCTAGCATCGTCAGAGCCAATTTCCCATTCAGAAGTTGAGTCCTCAGTAGCCTGGGCATTTTTTATTTTTGGGCCAGCTACCTTCTTCTTTTTAAATTGAGGTTTGGATTTTAGTTTATCTTCTTTTTTGATATTATAGTCTGAAGGGCAATGTGTGTCTCTTGGCTTTGCTTGCTCTTCTGATCTGTGTTCTGACCGTCTGTCCCTCTCTGAGTGTTTTGATAAACCCTAAACAGAACAAGAGGAAGGTGTATCAGTATCTTAATACCTCCCAGATGTTTTCATATTGTCACGATTTCTAAGGATATATTTCCAGTGAGAGGGCTCCTGTTGAGGAGACCCACCCCTTGATTGATTCTGCTTGTTTTTTGATTGTTTATTATTCCATTTCTTTTTAGAAGAATCGGGTGCTTGCTTGGAGTTATCCTTTTCAGGATTACCCATCAATTGTGGTTTCACAGGCCTAGCTCCCAAATTATCTCTACCCATCGAAGCATATGCTTCTTTGATAATTTTAGGTAATTGCCACTCCTGTTGTGCAGGAGTGCATTCCCTCAGGCATGGCATATAGCCATCACAGCTGCCTCCTCTTTCATCTGTGTGCCTTTTGCTTTATATTTACTAACATAATTTTAGATACTTGGGCAAAATTGCCTATCAATTTCATCCCTACGTCCATGGCAGGTTCTGGCCTGTACTCATTCTGTATTTGTCTTAATACTTCTGGTATAACTGCTATTGATGGGGTACCATGAGTCCTGGTATTGATGGCAGAATAAACTGTACCCCAAGTGGTACAATCCTCTATCTGGGGAGCCATCCCCATTGGCAAGCAGATCATTAATATTCCGTTTTTTTCATGCGGGCCTGTGTGTGGAAACACTGCCTCAAGATGTGCTATTTTCTGTGCTATCCAGAATGACATTCGCTCACGCATAGTGTGCATTCTTTCCATAATCGAGTTTAGCGATTTTGGGGTGATTTTGGTTGTGGTCCTCTATTGTAGTTGACCTGCTGGGGTAACCCTTGTAGGTTGAATTGTTAATGTTCTTATAACAAACTGTGTAAGATTTCTGTAAAGTTTTATTATTTCTTTGTGAAGTGGACGTAAGACTGCTACTGGCATTGTGTCAATTTCTATATGCGGTGTGTAAACCACTAACACCGGCCACGTCGCTCCATGTCTGCTGAGAGGACCGAGTCTCACTTTTTCTTTGGTGTGTGGGAGGGCGCCTTTAAACCAGTTTATATGTTCCTGGAAGGGCGTCCTCGTATGGATTGTATTCGTCTGGTATTTCATCTGCAATATAAGAATGAAATGTATATGTACGTGGATCTGCAGGTGGGAACTTTATCCAGGAATAGAACACCACTGTCCTGTATATCACGTGTGCCTCAATCATGAAGGTAACAGTCCCACCGAATGCTGGAACTCCAAAATCTGCTAATTTTAAAGTACGTGCATTTCTAACATTTTCTGAAATGTTTATGGCACCTTACTGCTCTCCTTCCTTTGCTGCATTTGCATTTAACGCGGATGCAGCCTAATTTTGCACAGCATTTTTTCAAGAAAATGTTTTAGTATGGGATAGAGTTATGCACAATGCAGGGAACTATTATACTTCAAGCTTGGATATACCTACAGCCAATACATTGCGTATATCTACTCAACTGCAGCGGATATTTCCTCCTCACTCCAGATGTCTCTGGGTAAATGTGAGTAGAGGTCTCTGAGAAAGCATGACTGAACTACTCAGATTTGACCGTTAAATAAGAACTAACCCAACGTTGGCGGCAGCATGCCGTGTAGTTCCTACAAATCTATATAGGACTGCGCGTTTAGACAACATAAACTAATGGATTGGTGTCTAGACTGATTCCAGTAACCCCCAAGGGATATGTTAGTCTGTTAGACCAGCTAGCTCACAGTGCCACTATAAGCCCAACAACCTTACCAAAGAGCGAATTGTTTCTGGCAACTATCGAACATGACAACCCTGACCCCTCAGGGATCGTGGAAACAGTACAGTATGTTTCGCTCAGTCACTCGTGCTCACTTGGTCTCAAAGAGATGTACAGAATAAATGTTGGGGACGCTTTCAATAAGCATTTATTGCACCAGCATCATTCTAGTATAAAATACTTTTGCTGCAACAACCAGAGAGAAACAAATATATATGGTTTTTTTTGTAAACAAGTTTTTTATTGGCAATTGTAACAAAAATAAACATCATTTTGTATATTACTCCAGGTCATGTCTACGACAGTATTCATCACATCCAGTGGTACTCATGCCTTTTATCAAATTAAGCGAAAAACTCCCCTAGTCCCATCCCCCTTCAGTCCCTCCCACCCCGTCAGTGCGCCTACAACCAACATAAAGAAATTCAGTATCATCATTTACCCTCCATCTATCAGTGACTCTCGCTGTGCCAAGTAGCTTTAGGGGGACATCTT
Source organism: Lissotriton vulgaris (assembly GCF_964263255.1). Classification (NCBI taxonomy): domain Eukaryota; kingdom Metazoa; phylum Chordata; class Amphibia; order Caudata; family Salamandridae; genus Lissotriton; species Lissotriton vulgaris. The sequence continues at coordinate 481,523,972 of NC_141693.1, read as the reverse complement.
CCCTAAATCTCACCTTTCCCGTGCACCACTATCGGTTCTCCCCTTGGCAGTAGTCTACCCACCGGAGTGCCAGCCCCTATGCTAGATCTTCCTCCCCCTCGCTTGAACTATCTGCTGGTCGCTGAAGCGCTGTCACCAATGCCTCCCACGCTCTGGCCACTTCTAAGGCTTTGTCATTATCTAGGTGCCTGGCCTGTTGTAGCCGGAGTGTGCTCTCAGCCCGTGCCCAGCGCAGGAGAGTCGCTTTCCATCGTGAATAACTAGGGCCCTGGCTCGATTTCCAGTGCATGGTGAGTTCCCTTTTGGCCAGAATCAAGCCCAGGTCATAGAACTTGCTAGTGACTTTCGTTCGTGGTGTATGAGGAAACCAGAGTAATAGGCAGACACCCATATCCACTTCTATCTGCCGGTCCGTGACAGCATTCAGACAAGCCACCACTGCCTTCCAGTAATCAGTCAGCCCCGCGCAAGACCAAAACATATGGGGGAAATCAGCCCCATCCGCCCTACATCTCGGACAGAATGAGGTATTGCCCCCAAAGTATTGTGAAATCTTAACAGGCGTCAAATACGCTCGATGAAGTGTGAAAAACTGGACTAATTGGAATCTGGCGTTCCGCGTACCCTTCCAGGCGCGCCAAACTTACTGGGGCCACGTCGTCTCAGGGATGGGTTTCCCGATATCCAGTTCCCGTTTGACTCGCAGACCATCTAGGGGCAACATGGTTTCCGTCGAGAGCCTCCGGTACAGGCAGGTAACGGCCTTGACAGTACCAGCCGCCATAACCACATACTGGCAACCCAGGGAAGTCGGAGGTTCAGAGAGCCCCCCACTCCAGTGTTTCTAAATACTGGCCACAGGAGCGGCATGCAACAAATAATCCCCTCTCGGGAGGCCATAGATGTCCTGCAACATCTAGAAGATCAGCAGCGCCCCATCTCCATAGAGGTCCCCAATCATATGCAGTCCGAGCTCTTCTCAGGTAGCCAGCGCTGACCAATCTCTGCCATGTGGAAGGGCCGTACACATCCACAAAGGAATCTCCGGGGCATACGGTTGAATGGTACCCGTGCGCTTGTGACTTCGAAGCCAACAAAGACGCAGAGTGCGTTCCTCGAGAGTGAGTTGATCTAAATCAATCTTCTGGCCTAGTATTATAAAAGAGATGACGTGTCTAGGAAACAGTCTGCCCTGCGGCCCCTCCGGCCCACAAAACTCCAGTGCCACTGCTTGAGTAAGCCATTGTAACTGCGCCGCAAGCTAGTACCATTCAAAATTTGGGACTGCCAGTCCTCCATCGGCCCTGGGGCGCATCAAGGTAGTCAGAGCGACATGACGCCTGCCCGGTCCCCAGATGAACCCCGTTGTTAAAGATCGGAGTTTGCGAAAGATCGACTCCGGGATCCATACTGGCAGTGTGCGGAACAAATACAATAACCGAGGAAGAGCAACCATTTTCAGCAATGCCGCCCGTCCCGCTACTGACAAAGGTAAGGCACGCCAGAATCCCATGGAACTCTGTAAGTTCCTGATCGCCCTATTCACGTTGCCCTCCAACAAGTCCAATTGAGAGTGATATACATGAGTACCGAAATAGGGGAGGCAAAGGTGTTCCCACCAAAGGTTACCCTCCATCTGGGGTTCATGCTCCCTTGGGGCCACCGGAAAAAATGCAGGACTTTCCCCAATTGACCCGCAATCCCGAGAGACTGCCAAAGTCATGAAGGAGGAGTTTGGCTCCATGAAGCGAGCTGTCGGTGTTCGCCAAAAACATCAGCAAATCGTCTGCGTATAAGGAGATATAATGAGTCTCACACCTCAGCACTAGGCCCTCATAAGCCCGTCCCATCCGAGCATCAACCGCCAGTGATTCAATGGCCAGCGCAAACAGCAAGGGGGACAACAAACACCCCTGGCGCGTCCCGCGGCCAACCCGGTATGCGGCTGATATCGTGGTTCCCGTTCTCACTTTAGCCGTGGCTGCATAATAGAGCAAGGCAGTCCATTTCACAAACCGCTCCCCCAGTCCAAACGCTTCCAAAACCCGGAACAGGTACGGCCACTCCAGACTGTCGAAGGCCTTTTCGATATCAATCGAGAGCACGGAGGCCTCCGGGAGTCCTCCGAAATCGCCCCCCATGACCCGCAGCAGTCGGCGCACACAAGTGGCAGTGGTGCGTTGGGGAATGAAGCCCGCCTGATCCGGGTGAACCAGAGCTCGCATATGAGCAAGAAGTCGCGTCGCGAGGATCCTACTCAGGATTTTGTAGTCAACCGTGAGCATAGATAATGGGCGATAGGCCGAGCGAGAACTGGCATCCCCCCCTCGCTTTAATAAGGGTATTATAATGGCCTCCCGGGTGGTCGTGGGCAGAACCCCAGTATCCCAGGCCTCCCTAAAAACAGCATGCAACCGCGGGGCCAATATATCCACGTAAGCCACATAGAACTCAATCGGCAAGCCATCCACGTCAGGGGTTTTGCGGTGAGCCATGTGTTTAATGACCGTGCGTATCTCCCCCACTGAAATCTCCCCACCCAACCTGTCCGCCAGGTCCGGATCAAGACGTGGCAGCTGCGCTGCGTCCAGGAAGTCACCGAGTTCCTCAGGCACATATGGCATCGTACTCCTATACAGGTGCTCATAATAATCAAAGAACTGGGTGTTGATCTCTTTCTGGGTGTAGACCAAGCGACCCTCTGCAGTAGATAGGGTCAAGATCGGGGTACCACGAGCCGCAGGAGTCACCAGCCAAGCCAATAGGGAGCCCACCTTATCGCACTCTGCATGAGCATGAGTAGGTAGTATAAAACAGTTGGCCCCGCCACCTGCGCTGCTATGCCCGCCACTCGGATTGATCAATAAGTGTTTCCTGCATGAAAGCCACTTGGAACCCCCTGTGAACAAGATAGGCATGCACTTTGTATCGCTTCAGCATGGAATTCAGTCCCCGCACATTCCAAGTAATACATTTCAGTTCAGGTAGGATCCCCATTTAAAGTTACACATACAGTTCGAGTCATTGGCAAAACCCCAGGCGCACCAACATTTCCTCGGAACCCCAAAACAACCCAAACAACCCACATCCCACCCGCCCCCAGAACAGGCACCAAACTGCAGAAACCCATCCAAATTCGAAATCCCAGTTAAAGAAAGTCTCTGGTAGCCACCAGAGTCTCGCAACCAGTGTGAGATCAAGTGGGTGCTGAGCCACAACAGGACAGACTACGAAGTCAATGCTAGTATGTGACCCCACCTCCTAAGTGATTCCCCCTGATGTCCCGTGTCCCAGCCAGGCGCCACAAACGCACACCAATCATAGTCACCCCCCAAAAGCCACCAATGACGCAGCATGCATCCATCCCCTCTCGCCCTTCAAATGACATCACACTCCTTTACATTACCGCCAAAATAATGGCACATGGGTTATGCGTCCAGAAGGTCATCTGTAGTCCCAGGTGTGACATGAGGGGGCACTGGACCTCCGCCGTCCGAGCCCTCAGAGGTCCCATCTCTCAAGCCCCAATGGGATTCTGAGTCCGCTGCAGAAGCAGAGGCCGCCGCCCCCGAAATAGTGGAATCCGCCCTGAGGGCCTCCTGGAGCTCCAGCTCAGTCTGCGACACAGAGGAGACTCGAGAAGTAGCGGATTGTCTCCTGGGCCGTCGGCCCCATCTTCGTTTCGGCGCATCTTCCCGCGCCTCCCCAGTTGCCGCCCGGCCGTCAGTCCCAGACTTGTAAGACTCCAACCATTGCCACACTTCTTCAGGGCTGTTATAGAAGGAGGAGGTGCCGTCCAGCAGTATCCGCAGGCGGGCCGGGTACAGGAGAGAGTATCGGATACCTTCATCCCGCAGTGCCTTCTTGACCGCCAGGAAGGAGGAGCGATGGCGCTGGACCTCAAAAGAATAATCAGGGTAGATAGAAACCCTAGCGTTGTCCACCTGGTAGGGCCCCATCGTCCGCGCCCTCTGTAAAATGGGGTCCCTATCTTTGAAGTGTAGCAGGTACGCGACCACTGGCCGGGGGGGTCGGCCAGGAGCCAGGGGACGGGCCGGAACCCGATGGGCTCTCTCCAGTGTGTAGAATTGCGTCAGCCCCTCTTGGGGCAACCACCTCTCGCAGCCAGGTCTCCAGGTAGGAGATCATATCCGTCCCCTCAACCTTTTCCGGCAGGCCCACCATGCGGATGTTGTTGCGCCGGTTGCGACCCTCCGCGTCCTCGCCCTCTTCTCCAGCATTAACACTAATCTCTGCAAGTCCTCCAGGGCGGCGTCCGTCGCCTTTTGGGCCGGTTCCAGCACTTCCAGCGTAACCTCGGCCTGCTTGACTCGGTCCACCTGCTTTCCATGACCTGCCCGCAGCAGCCCCAGACTTGTGGACACCTGAGTGATGTCCTGGTGCAGAACCTCTCTTGTGTCGGTGATGGCCTTCAAGATCTGGTCCATCTGGCGCTGCTGCAGTTCTGCCGCGGGGTCCCCGGATGGCTCAAGATCTCGATCCCTAGGTTGGTCCCCCACATGATCAAGAGGTACCTGATCCGGTTTCTGGCAAAGTTTCCCCATGGTGTTGGTCCCCAGGTAGTGGGCAAGCCCTGTGGCAGCGAGGGGCCCCTCCAACTCAGGTCTGTCAGAGGCGCTCGCCAGAGCCGGGGGCACCCACCACAGGTCACAGAAGCAGCAGCCCCAGTCGCACTCTGAACGAGGTTTTCCTTATGGTCGAAGCAGCGGAGCTTTTCAATCTGTACCGTGACCTCCTCACGAGCAGCCGAAACAGCCCTGTGAGACTCGGGATCCTCATAGTTAGCCGCTCCGCGGAACGCAACCGATCCTCACTCTGCGCAAGATCATGTAGGAGGGTCTTGCGGGCCCCAGCCATACCGGAGATACAAACCCCTCTAATTACCGCCTTAAAGGTGTCCCACTCAAAGGCCCTACTCGACGCCGTTCCCTCATTCGCAATAAAATATCCCTCCACGCCTTCCTGCACCGTGGTCTTAAAAGCCGAGTCCTCCAACGCCAGTGGGTTCAACCGCCAAGTGGGAATAGCCTGACGCTGCCGGGTCCACTGGACCACCACCAAACAGGGATTATGGTCAGAGACCGTCCTTGCCAGGTACTCGCTGTGCCGGACCAAACTCTGAACATCTGGTGAGCTCAGAATGCTGTCAAGCCGGACATGCAGATTGTGCGGGTGGGAATAGAAGGAAAAATCCCTCTCGGTAGGGTGCTGCGTTCGCCATGCATCAACCAATCCCCACATACACTGCCAATCCCGTCTCCCCTTCGCTATTCTATGAACTGCAGATTGAGCTAGTGGTGGGTGCGATCTGTCCAACTCCACATCTACTACAGAGTTAAAATCTCCCCCAAGTAGGACCGTGCCTGCTAAAACTGTCGCCAATTTCCCAGATAATCGTGCGAAGAAGGCAGACTGCTCTACATTCGGGCGTAAACACTACAAAGCGTCAGATCCCTCCCGTCAAGCCGGCCCTGCACAGCCACAAACCTCCCATCAGGATCCACCAGTGTTGTCAAGGGCTGAAACGGAACCCCTGCTCTCACCCAAACCAAGATTCCCCGTGCAAAGGCCGAGTAGGTAGTATAAAACAGTTGGCCCCGCCACCTGCGCTGCTATGCCCGCCACTCGGATTGATCAATATGTGTTTCCTGCATGAAAGCCACTTGGAACCCCCTGTGAACAAGATAGGCATGCACTTTGTACCGCTTCAGCATGGAATTCAGTCCCCGCACATTCCAAGTAATACATTTCAGTTCAGGTAGGATCCCCATTTAAAGTTACACATACAGTTCGAGTCATTGGCAAAACCCCAGGCGCACCAACATTTCCTCGGAACCCCAAAACAACCCAAACAACCCAAATCCCACCCGCCCCCAGAACAGGCACCAAACTGCAGAAACCCATCCAAATTCGAAATCCCAGTTAAAGAAAGTCTCTGGTAGCCACCAGAGTCTCGCAACCAGTGTGAGATCAAGTGGGTGCTGAGCCACAACAGGACAGACTACGAAGTCAATGCTAGTATGTGACCCCACCTCCTAAGTGATTCCCCCTGATGTCCCGTGTCCCAGCCAGCCGCCACAAACGCACACCAATCATAGTCACCCCCCAAAAGCCACCAATGACGCAGCATGCATCCATCCCCTCTCGCCCTTCAAATGACATCACACTCCTTTACATTACCGCCAAAATAATGGCACATGGGTTATGCGTCCAGAAGGTCATCTGTAGTCCCAGGTGTGACATGAGGGGGCACTGGACCTCCGCCGTCCGAGCCCTCAGAGGTCCCATCTCTCAAGCCCCAATGGGATTCTGAGTCCGCTGCAGAAGCAGAGGCCGCCGCCCCCGAAATAGTGGAATCCGCCCTGAGGGCCTCCTGGAGCTCCAGCTCAGTCTGCGACACAGAGGAGACTCGAGAAGTAGCGGATTGTCTCCTGGGCCGTCGGCCCCATCTTCGTTTCGGCGCATCTTCCCGCGCCTCCCCAGTTGCCGCCCGGCCGTCAGTCCCAGACTTGTAAGACTCCAACCATTGCCACACTTCTTCAGGGCTGTTATAGAAGGAGGAGGTGCCGTCCAGCAGTATCCGCAGGCGGGCCGGGTACAGGAGAGAGTATCGGATACCTTCATCCCGCAGTGCCTTCTTGACCGCCAGGAAGGAGGAGCGATGGCGCTGGACCTCAAAAGAATAATCAGGGTAGATAGAAACCCTAGCGTTGTCCACCTGGTAGGGCCCCATCGTCCGCGCCCTCTGTAAAATGGGGTCCCTATCTTTGAAGTGTAGCAGGCGCGCGACCACTGGCCGGGGGGGTCGGCCAGGGGACGGGCCGGAACCCGATGGGCTCTCTCCAGTGTGTAGAATTGCGTCAGCCCCTCTTGGGGCAACCACCTCTCGCAGCCAGGTCTCCAGGTAGGAGATCATATCCGTCCCCTCAACCTTTTCCGGCAGGCCCACCATGCGGATGTTGTTGCGCCGGTTGCGACCCTCCGCGTCCTCGCCCTCTTCTCCAGCATTAACACTAATCTCTGCAAGTCCTCCAGGGCGGCGTCCGTCGCCTTTTGGGCCGGTTCCAGCACTTCCAGCGTAACCTCGGCCTGCTTGACTCGGTCCACCTGCTTTCCATGACCTGCCCGCAGCAGCCCCAGACTTGTGGACACCTGAGTGATGTCCTGGTGCAGAACCTCTCTTGTGTCGGTGATGGCCTTCAAGATCTGGTCCATCTGGCGCTGCTGCAGTTCTGCCGCGGGGTCCCCGGATGGCTCAAGATCTCGATCCCTAGGTTGGTCCCCCACATGATCAAGAGGTACCTGATCCGGTTTCTGGCAAAGTTTCCCCATGGTGTTGGTCCCCAGGTAGTGGGCAAGCCCCGTGGCAGCGAGGGGCCCCTCCAACTCAGGTCTGTCAGAGGCGCTCGCCAGAGCCGGGGGCACCCACCACAGGTCACAGAAGCAGCAGCCCCAGCCGCGACAGCAGGCCCCCCCAGCGGCGTGCAGATCGTCCTACAGAACACTAGGGCATCCACAGCTGGGCCAACGTCTTGCCCACCCGCACTTCAGTCACTCCAGGCATAATTTCCAGGCTGGTCAGCCGATCACCACCGCCATGCCACTTTTCGCGTGTCCCAGATCAAGTGGCGGAGTCACGCACTATGTCCGCAGGCCCCCCGTGTCCACTTCTGCACAGAGTCCTCTTCTGCCACTATCCACACCCGGCCCCCGGGCTCAGTGACAGAAGTGGGGTGGGGGAGCAACAGACATGGCCCCTAGATAGGGTAATAGCCTCTCTGCCAGCCGGACAGGTCCGCATTCAGCCACTCGCCATGCGTCCAGAGGGGCCAGAACCACAGCAGCCGGGAGAATCAGGAAGCTCCCTACCGGCCGCCGTCCTCGCGCCGGGGGAATTCACAGGCCGCGCGTCCTACCTCACGGCACAGGTCCGCTGCCAGTGGGGGAAGGTGGTCATCCAGTATCACTAGGCGCCCAGCAGGGCACCGCCAGCACTGCCGATATCAACGACGTCTCGCTGGCCTCCGGTGTATAACTCCCGGGTCAGCTCCAGCATTCCGAGTCCGCCGCCAAACGAGGCCGAGCATCCCTCACCTCAACCCGGCCCGCCGATCAAGCGAGGCCGGGGATGCGCCCAGCCATCTAGGCCGCAGGAAAATGGCCGGGGCCGTCAGGGTGAGTCCTTCAGGAGTCCGGCGTGCTGCCGCTGCAGGCCGCCGCTCAGCCCACAGGACCACACCTCAAGGCTCACCCGGAGAGGGGCGGTCGTAGCTGCCCTCCGGGGACATTAGGGCCCGGTTTCTCAGGATAATTGAGGAGGTGGGCACGGAGCTTCGTGCTCACACATCCATTCCCGCTGGTGGCCAAGCCACGCCCCAACAAATATATATGGTTATAAGCACCAGCAGAGTAAATAAAAGGTAGAATTCTACCATGGGGCTAAAACAATGAATATATGCAGGCAGATAGATACATGGCAATAATCATGAGTACTCCTAAGGTGCAAGCCCTAATTAAATGTACTTAAATGTATCTAGCATGTATGCAGGTGTATAGCCAAGAATCCCCCTAAGAAAGATCCCACCCCAATACCTGATGTGAGAGAGCGAAGGACCCCATCTTGGTTTTGAGTTGGGCACCCCGCAAGGGATATCAGACCACTGTGTGCTGGAGTGCCTGAGGGCAGGGACTTCAGCATTCCGTGTCAGCATGGAAGCTTTTTCTCCTCTGGTTTACCCAGTGAAGATGTGGTACTTATATACCGGAAAGGTACCCTCAGGGGTTCTACCTAGATGTGTCATGTACTGTCGGCATGTCGGCCAAGGATGACGATAGTGGTGACCCTTATACAAAGTTATTATGCAGAAGATGGTAATCCTGCTGTGATACTGAAAATCCTCATGCATAATAAATGAGGCTAGTTTTCGAATCTCCACGAAATTTTTACACTAGTTTGCCACTCAATTTAGCTGCTGTCTGGAAAGTGTTGTGGTGATTCGGCAAGTGATGGCCAAGAAAAAAAAGGAGGGGGGTACCAAAACGGGTTTACACATGCAATTTCCCCTAGGGATTTTAGACACGACTACATCCTGAGTCACTGAACAAAATTACACCAAAGTTGGAAGAACTCTAGATCTTGGTCTAGAAAGATCTATTTTTGTTATTTGGTGTAAATCCATTCAGTAGTTTTAGAGTTATAAAAGAAAAAACATTTATGTATATGTAGAAATTCGAAGGGTAAGATATTTAGGAAGGCAAGAAATTTAGGAGTCCTAATGGATAACAAGCTCACCTTTGGTGATCAAGTTAACACTGTTATCTAGTCCTCTTTTTACATCCTGAGGATAATTGAAAAAATCCTCCCTTTCATTTACAAGCACCTTGCCCCATCGGAGCATCACTTTTTTTGACGCTCGGTGGCGCTGTATGCTGGCCCATATATTTATAAGGCCAAGCAAAGCAACTTTGCATGGCTTTACACAGCCTTGTAAATATGTCCTTCTTTCATGCAGTACTCTGCATCAAAGGGGTGTGTCATGGGTGTTGCTGTGGGTATTCCTACGCAACACCCATGGCTTTATGACACTGCTCTAGATTTACAAGGATTCATAAGCCTGAGGTAGCACCAAATCTAACGCCTTTTCTGGAGAGTCTGGTGCAACAAGGATAAATACTTTTATTTCTCCTCATTGTTTGCTTCTTCTATGTGTGCTGCATTCTACAGCACACATAGAAGAAGCAAAACACATTAATGATTGTTTTTATGTAGAATTGGGTACCTTCCTTCACAACAACAATCATCCTTGCACCACAGGTAGCCTTGCACCATAGTGCAAGGGGGCCTGCGTTGGAGCATGGCTGCTGTTTAGGGGTTCCTTCCTGCACATAAACAATCAGAAATAGCGTTTTACAACTTCTTTGTGTGCTGCATTAGCACCAATGGAATAAAGGATTGTTTATGTGCAGGAAGGGATACCTTCCTGTACATAAATATATACCAGAGGTGATTTCCTCTTTCTATGTGTGCTGCAGAATGCAGCACGCATAGAAAGAGGAAAACAACAAGGAACAATTAATACATTTCTCCTTGTTGCGCCTCCCAAGGGGAGGCATAGCATTTAGACGCATTTCCAGATTTACGGTTACTTGTAAATCGGGAAATGTGTCTGGTACCATGGGTGTTTCTTGGGAACACCCACAGCAACACCCATGTAACGCCCCTTTCACGCAAAGTGCTGCGTGTAAAGGGGCAGTATTTACAAGTAGGGTGGCTTTTCTTGTCCTTGTAAATAGGGGGCAGAAACATGCACTGCCGGGGCATCACAAAAACACTGTCATCGCAAGGGCTTGTAAATCTGCCCCTATGTTTTTAGGTCTCGGCCAGCGTTGCTGCGCACATGCGCAGATCGCTCTGCGAGATTTAATGTTTTTGAGGACTTTCAGTAAAGGGTTTTAAGCCCCGCCCCTCTTTCCCACTGGCTGGCATCACCGTTTATGCTAAACGGTGGCCAGCCATTGGTAAATAGCTTTTTGTGACCTTTACTTTTGCCTTTTTCCGACGGCCCACTTGGACGGGCTTGTCTGCCTTCCCTGCATGGCAAAAGATTTCTTATCTTTATGGGGCCGTGTGTTTCAAACACATGGCCCATAAAGACAAGCTCCGGTGCGATTACATTGCAAATGCTTGTTCATTGGAGTGGGCTGCCGAGGCCACTTCCGCCTTTAAACACGCACTCTAGGGTTTCGGAGAGGTCAACAAACATTGGGCGTTGATTAAAACAGAACATGACTTGAAAGATCTATACAGTGAACGTGTAACATTTGCTTATCAAAGATCGAAAAATCTGAAATAGATTCTAACTACATCTAAAAAATCAGAAATCACGTTCAAGGGGATGTCAAAATGCCTAAATTGCGTACACTGCAATAATGTGTTAGAGGGTAATACAATTTCACACCCCACAAAGGGTCACAAAATCAATCTATATCACAATAGCACCTGTGATACCAAAAATACAATTAACGCCATTAAGTGTCCATGCGGAAAATTATATGTCAGGCGAACAGAACGTAAAATAAAAGTGCGAATCACAGAACATAAGAGTAATATTCGGGCACAAAGCAAAACTTCAACAGTGGCTACACACTGGCAGGAAGCAAGACACCAAATCTCACAATTAAAATTCACGGTCTTGGAAGTGGTGAAACAATGCTGCGACATAGATCCAACAAAACTGAGACTTCAAAAAGAATTTTTGGGGATTAAAAAACTTCATAGTCTACAGCCATCTGGACTCAATGACAGGATTGAATTTGCGTGTTTTCTATAAATTGCATAATGTCTAATAATTGGGTCAATCTCTCCTCTAGAATGCAGACATGAGCATACCTATTAACATTGTTAGTAATGATGAGGAATAATGTACCTTCTCTGTTATGAACATTGCACAAATGGTTAAATATGTTATCTCCAGACACGTGATCTTTCTTTTGTAAAACGATTCATTTCACATTGACACATCTCTATTTTATTTCATAGGTTATTCAAAACTTTATTGTCCCGACGCGCCTGACATTAACATCTAGTCAATCGTGATCTGTCGTATTACGCTACAGCACTTTAATCACGTGACTAACATCACATGACCATCTCTCGTCGATCACAATTTCAGTTGCATAATATTTATTTAACTTTTATTCCCCAACATTATCCTTAACACGGGTTCAACTGTAGATTTATCCGGATTGAAGGTAGTATACGATCCGTTTAACAGATCAATCACTTCCTGGTCATCACGTGATTGAGAACGCGTTCGCTTTAAGCAACACCCACACGCTACACGCCATTCACTGCGAGTTTAGTAACGCGGTCAGATACCGGAATTCTTCTCTTATACGAGTAAGTAGACCGAGGCATTGCACTAATATGCTTGTAACTTTGTTTATAATCTGGTATTGTTGTTTCCAGCGATCACGTTCCCGAACCCATCATTTATTTTAAATCTCCCTTCACCAAAGCACTTTGGGGCATATTATCAAGCCTGTGCGCTAAAATTATCGCCGCTTTATTGGCCGAAAACGGCCGATAAAGCGGCGATAATGGGCTTGATAATATGCTCTGTGGAATTCCAATCGAAGCCCATGTTAGATGTCTTCACATTTAACATGGGCTTCGATTGGAATTCCATAGAGCATATTATCAAGCCCATTATCGCCGCTTTATCGGCCGTTTTCGGCCGATAAAGCGGCGATAATTTTAGCGCACAGGCTTGATAATATGCCCCTTTGAATTTACGAACTACATGGCCACTCAAATCCTGAATCCTACATCAAACCACTTTCTGTTCGGTAGCCTAAATTTTTCAGAATACTGAGCATGCTACACACTCACTATGTTTTGCATAAATTGTGATTTACTTAATCAACCTAATATCGTATGTTTTATGTTTATTCTGTTCACAAACGAACCTTGGTTTTTTGCTGATGAATATAAATGCTAAGGTCCTGTCTTTTGCTATTTACAGGCCCCTGACGAAGGGTCATCTTGTTATTTTGACCCGAAATGCATTGGGCAATATGATATAAAAGAAGACTGTTTAATGAATTATTTCTTATGATGGAAAATTACAAGAAACATGATAAAAATAAAACAGTGATTTACAACTGAACATCAGATTAACGGATTTAATTAAAGTGATTTAACTTTGTTTACACAAGAAGAAAAACCCCAGTGGTTTACTTAAAAGAAGTGTGCAGGCCTCCCGAGAAGAGGTTGCCCCTCTTCCCACATAGTACTGCAATTATTGAGGCACGGTGGGCACCGTGCAACAGACCTAGCGCCTGACCTGAAAAGGAATACCTTGAAGTAATTAGGATAACTTTTGAGTGCAACAGGACAACATAACCTAGTGGTTGGGGGGTGTTATCTCATATAATCATACGAGAGGCCATGTTGGCAGAAGCTTTTAATCTCAGCCAGCCAATAAAAGTAAAGTGCGGAACAGTGCTTTGGTCAAGGCCGTTGTTGAAAGCTCCCCTTTGTCCAGTTTTAACTGCGGAGAGTGTTTATAGTCACCGTAGAGCCACGAAATTGTTGCACGTCGAACGTGCGCTATGCAGACTCAGTGGTTCAGAACGTAAGTCCAAAAACACCCATAACAGTTCTTCAAGTGCATGATTCAGGCTGTGAAAGACTTCCATAGATTGTGTTTAAAAATGTTTACATTAAAATATAACTTCCTGGGATTCCCTTTAGACTTCTGACCGGACCTCCCAGTTGTCACCTGTGTCCTGACTGGGTGGTCATAATGTATTGCTGGACAGTCTTTCTCTTTTCCATCGGAATTCAAAAACGTAAATCCGATAGATTCGAGTGACATTTCAGTTAAGTATTGACTGGCATATTTGGAGGCCATTTTCTCAAAAAAATCGCTGTCCTGTGAGGATTTAGGGCCATATCTATCATCAACACCATTTGCGATTTCTAAATAGCGAATTTTAAGGAATCGCTATTTAGAAATTGCTAAATGGTATGTATGTACAAAATTGCTATTTTTTAGCGATTTCTGATTATTCATTATTTGCGAATTCGCAATTTGCGAATTCGCAAATAAGAAATAATTTCCCATTCATTTCTATTGGCCAGGAGGCCCATAGAAATGACTATGAAATAATTCTCAATTTGCGAATTCGCAATTTGCTAATCACAATTTTAGAATTATTTCAAGGGTGCAGGGGTGTCTCAAGGACACCCTGCTGCACCCCTGTAAATTACATGTGTGTGCATAAGGTGCAAATACATGCCCAATGGGCATGTATGTGTGTCATATGTCACCCTCACAAATGCACAATTGTGCATATTTACAAGAAATCGCAAATTACCACCAACTACAAGTTGGTGGTAATTTGCGAATTCTAAACCTGAAATCGCAATTTTGTAAAGCTTCATACATAGCATTTAAGGAATCGCAAAATTGGGATTCCTTAAATGCTTAAGCAAAATAAGGAATCGCAATTTTTTGCGATTCCTTATTTTGCTAATTTTTCATACATTCCAAAATCGGTAAAAAGGCCGTTTGCGATTTGCTAAGGCCGAAATTCTGCGAATTTCGGCCTTAACGAATCGCAAAAGGCTTGATACATATGGCCAAAAAGATGAAATGACATCCATAATTATAAGCATCGAATATTTATGACTTTCTTTCCATACATGTTAAATGGTGGTATGATACTGGGGCTGAGAAGTTTTAACTGCACTGTCCAGTATCTTCCACTGTCTAGGGTCCGTTTGTTGGCTGAGCTCGAGGCCGGGGAACGCATGCCTTCTTTATTCCATGCTGAAATCACCCTGCTGCCCACCGACAAGTGTCTCCGGCACATTTCTTCATCGTTAATCCTTCTTATTGAATGTTTGCGAGGGGTTTCAGCTAATATTTCACAACAAAGAAGTCTGCAAATGATCTCTAGTAGTTTGCATTGTGTAACTTATTTGCAGGATATTTAGCTTCCTTAAACAGATTAAAAAGTGAAATACATGATTTCACTTTTCTTTCACAGACCATTAATCCCCTCACCTGTCAGCTCACCGGTACAGGCCTATCCGTGATGCAAGCATCTACCAGAGAACAGCCCCAGTGTGTGAAAAAAAAACATTGCAAATGCAGGATCCTGTGGCAAAAGTAACCCTTTCCCACATTAAACTTTATTTATTTATGTATATATAAACAACCATACCATGTGCAGCTGTTTGTGACCCATGTTTGTGTGTGCTTTTTTAAGCATGAAGTGCGTCCTAGCGTCAAAGTGATGCAACAATGCATTTCATGTTAAAATAAAGGATAAATGATGGTGGAAGCCCCACAAGAGGTAGTTTTGTGCATTGTGGAGTCAGTCGTGAACTTGAATCAAGGAGTGAGTTTTTTACAGGAACAGGCTCTGAAATGGTGGAACTCAGGGGCATATTACCAACAACTAGCGATATTTATCGCTAAATAGGCTTAGCGGCAATTTTTTTTATCTCCGCACATCGCCGGATATTATCGCTGAGATAACGTGCTATTAGCAACGTTTATCTCAAAAGCGATAATATTTCCGGCGATAGCGGCGAAATCTGTTAATATCGCTGAGTGTACAGCGATATTCACGCATTATCGCTAACATGGTCTTAGCCATTATATCCACCTCCCATTGGATATAATGGCTAAGAACTGGTCTGAGCAGGCGTTACTTTTTGGAGATATTTGCGATTAGCGCAAATATTTCCATCGCTACACCTGCCTTGCTAATAGGCGATAGCGACGTTAGCAAATTCAGAACACAAAAAATGTCTACCCCCTTGGATAGGTACAAAGGCTCAAATAGAGTCCTAAGTTTGCAATATGCAGAGATAAGCTCACTGAGACCAGAGAAACAAGCACTGGCGTTGCCAATAGGTCTCACAGTAGGAAAGTTGGAGCTATTGGTTTTGTAAATGACAAAGCCCTTTATGTTTTTAAAATGAAAACAAAAATAAAAGGCATTGTTATTAGCAATTGTAAAAGCTCAAACTCTCGTGAATGCGAGACCTATTGCATTGCAAATGCTTGTTTGTTTTTTGTTTTAATGCCTGCTAAGATGTCACATTGTGCAATTTTTCTATGTTGTTAATTATCCCCGAGCTGTCAGCTGGGCGCTTGTACAAAAATGAAAAGTATCTACTTTGACTTTCCATGCATTTTGCAAATTCTGCTGCCATTACAGGTAGAAACACTTTGGGCTTTAGAATAGTCCTAATTTTCATTTATCTCTCGCACTGTGAAATCCTATCACACTGAGAGACACTCAGATGCAAAATTAATTATTTTCCTGGGATGTGCAGTTGACTGTTGTACCAAACATATTTGAAATATGCTTTATTTTGTAAACTGGTGGCAGATCTCTCGCTGATGAAGGAACTTCACAGCGCGATTAATGCATTCTTAAATAATAAACTGAAGGGAGAGATTTGCGTACCTGTAAAAGTCTGTATGTAGTTGAATTTGCACAAACTCTCACAGCTTCCATAGGCAAAAAGAGCCTACTCTTCTGATGTGCTCTTTCTTGGCAAGCGACATCCCTCATTAAAGTGAACATATTGTATTTGCAACAAAGCCCCCATTGATATTAAGGGATGCACTGGAAAGGACGGGAGTGGCTCACACAAGAGGCACACCACAAGTCTAGTGAGGAGAAGCCACTGCTACATGCCTACACACCTTGAAAGCGCTGAACTCAACTCCTGACGCTCTGCAACTGTGCAGATCACGACACGCATTCCAGTGAGAATCACAGCCGCGAGCAGCACTTAATGACTGGGTCGCACCGCAATGCGGGGGCTTATTCTAAGCACTCCGACCCGGTCCCTCTGGCAACGGCACACCAGTGCGGCTCTGGAGTGGTAAGTGGCACTGGCGCTGAACGCGCCGCTGTACAGGGTGTTACAGACTTGGCACGGCGCATGTTAACAACCAAGTGAAGTGCAAGCGAAGCGTTTTTAACCAATTAGACAAGGACCGCATTGCGAGGGTTTTAAGCACCCGATCCCGGCCGAGCCGGCATTGGCACACACTGGCTTTACCCCGGGGGCGGTAAGCGGCACGCGCACTGGATGCACCGCTGTGCAGGGAGTCCCAAACTAGGCGGGCTCATGTTAATGAACAAAGGAAGCGTTTAGCAGAGTGAACAAAAACCGACATCATGGGGGGGATCACTGTGTCAAACAAGCATTTGTTACACGTGACACCTTCTCACACCAGCCCCTCCTGATGTACCAGGGGTCAGGCCTCTTGTTTTAGTAAAGATTCGTAACACCGGGCCCTTAACTCTTCACTCGCCCTGCGGTGTGTAATGAAAAGAGCTTTTGTACATGTTAGTCATTCAGCATTTGATATTAGTGCAAATGAAAGGGGCAGTCCACGCTCGGATGACCCTTTGACGGAATGGGGTCTGACATGCCACTGCCCCAGGGCAGGGTTCTTGTGGTCTGTAGCTGGGTAGACAGAATAATTGTCTGGCAAGAAAGTTTCAATTGAGTAAAAGACTCAGAAGAAGAGGGCTAAAAGTGTGGGTGGGACGAGATCTTGTTGCGGAAGGAGAGTACTGAAGCCGCGGACAGCCTTGTGGGGGAGTGGATGATGTCCAGCTGCGAGAGCCAGCTCTCAGCTGCGTTATCCTTCGTTAGCCCTGCTTCCTCACATAGAAGTTAGCTTCAGACAATGACCCCAGCAGATAGCGCCTAATTATTGCACGGATAAGTCAGTGGCTAATAAAGATGTGGAAGAGGCTTGGCATGGGGGTTATACTTTAATAACATAGGAACTAGTCGGTCCTTAACTAACCCCTTTCTCGACCCTCAACTCTCCCCTTACCAAATGCAATGGTTCTTATCCGGTCTCTACCTTCAAACAAGAACAATGAGCCAAAGTAAAAAAATGAAAAAATAAACAGAGGGCAATTTCCCTGAAGCCGGCACTGCGCTCCGAATTAAAGTAGAAAAATAAATAAATAAACAGAGCGTGGTGTCCCTGAAGCGGGCGGCGCGCTTTGAATTAAAGTACAAATAAAGATATAAACAGAGCAGTGTCCCTAAATCGGGCGCACGCACCGAATTAAAGTAAAATAAATAAACTGAAGCGGGCGAATGCTTTCAACATGAACATACAACAAACAAGAGACACTTTAGTGACAAGTAGGCTATCCTTTACACAATGCTTCTAATTATTAGGTGACTCAAAAACGTGATTATTTCTAAATTAGACAACAAGAGAGGCAGGGAAACTGAAAGTACGGCCGGCCAGCGGCCAGCCATGAATAATTAGGGGAGGAGAAGCCGCACAGCACACGCTGGGAGAAGCACTTTGATGTGCTGTGCGGCCGTGAAAAAATGCAATTAGGAGGGAGGGAGGCTGATGCGCGTGCTTGTTTGGTCACGTGATTCACGTGAACTCAAAGAAAACCGCACGAACGAAAGCCTTAGTTTCACGAGTATTTTGAGCACTTGAATTCTTCCTCCGCTCAATGCGCTTGCGCGCATTGATAGGTCGCGAGACCTAAAAACAACTATAATTCAAGTCATAACATGATAGAAAAATATTCAATTTTTATTTCTTTTCATCAATGTAAATATATCATTTCTTTCAAAGAGACGCCAACATAAAAAACAATGATAATATACACAAGATCATTTCAAGAACATCATACACAACCCTACAGTTCTTCAATCAAACTTCACAACAGACACCCACATTCTAAAGCATTACAGGGTTCCATGCCTTCAAAAATAACAGGACAAGCTCGTTATTTTACCATGTTGTCTCCTATGCTGTGTTTGGAGACTCTTCAGGATACTATACATGCACAACATCTGGCTACTTTAGTATGATGTGTATGGGTTGATTGAAGAATGTATGAGGATGATTGAAGGCATGGAACCTTGTAATGAGGCCCGTGGTGTCTCTCCCTTGGAAGCCGAGAACACCCTTTCAGCACTCAGTCGTTCTCAAACTAGAGACTGCTAACTCCAACCCCCCCCCCCTTTCTGAAAGTGGTCTTTATCATCCCCAAACGGAAAGCCCCCATTGGAGATGCCTTCCACTCCATAGAGCTTTAGTCAGTCCGCAGCAGATTGTAATACGCTCACTACCTCTTCTACAGTGGTGTTCCGATCCAAGTGGAGATTGGCCCCTGACCCACAGCTCCCACCCCAGCCCCCTTTCTGGGGTCTAGTGCTGCTTCTTGTACCCAGCAGTCTGAAAGCACCTTCGAACATTTGACTTAAGTCCTCTTTCTCCTTTCTAGTTTTGCTGTTTGCAAAGTGGAAACAACACCCACCATCAAGGACGGGTACTGATGATTAATCATTTATTTAGGCGATTTGTTAAGCGCTCAATTACCCGTGGGTGTCTCTGCGCTGAGTGAGAGGACTGGTCCATGAGGAGTTATTGTGTGAACAGCCAGGATTTTATCTGTCTGCGGAAAAAGAGAAGAGATGTGGAGGCTTTGATGTGAGGTGGAAGACTGTTCCATAGTTTAGTAGTGGTAACTATGAAGGATCTGTCTCCCCAGGAGACTTTCTTAGTCCTGGGAACCTGCATGAGTCCGGCAGTTGAGGATCTTAGGGATCTAGCAGGTTTGTAAGGACAAAAGGAATCTTTCAAATACGCTGGACCTTGAGCGTGAATTGCCTTGTAGGCAATGCAGAGAGCCTTCTTTTCTTTACAGGCAGCCAATGGAGCTCTCGGAGTGTCCCAGAAATGGAGGCATACTTGGGGCATCCGGTAATCAATCTGGCCGCAGCATTCTGCACCAGTTGTAATTTCTTTAGAACACCTTCTTGAGCATTGACTAGCAGGCCATTGCAGTAGTCAATGCGGGCCATGATGAGTGCGCTGATCAAAGTTTTTGCCATATTCATGGGGAGATAGGGTAGAAGTTTTTTTATCATTCTCAAGGTATAGAATGAGGAGGATACTACCGCATTGGCGTGGTGCATGAAGGTGCGTTTGGTGTCCAGTATAACTCCAAGATTTCTTGCCTTGGTCACAGGGGGAGGGGGTGGTCCTAGGGCATCAGGCCACCATGTGGGAGACCAGGCAGGGGAGAGATTACCAAACAACATCACCTCCGTTTTATCGGAGTTTAGTTTCAGGCAATTTCTGGCCATCCAATTACTTATTGCCAGCATTCCCAGATTAAAATTGGAGGCCACTTCATCTCCATTTTTGTTTATGGCTAAGACAATCTGGGTGTCGTCGGCGTAGGATGTAACCGCCAGGTAATGGATTTTTATGATCCTCGCTAAGTCTGATACATAGATGTTAAATAATGTGGGACTTAGCGAGGATCCCTGGGGAACACCACAAGAAAGAGTGAAAGGAGGTGAGTTGAAGTTGCCGAAGGCAACGGATTGAACTCGATCGGTGAGGAATGAGGCAATGAGGTCTTTCGCTGCACCCGTGATGCCTGCCGTTTCGACACGGTCGATCAAGGTGGAGTGATCGACCGTGTCGAAGGCCGCCGACAGGTCCAGTAGAATGAGCACTGCTGATCCTCCATTATCTAGAGACTTCCTAATTTCCTCTGTGGCTTTAATGAGCGCAGTTTCCGTCCTGTGTCCCTTCCGGAAGCCAAATTGTGTTTCATCCAGACAGTTGTTTTGATCTATGAAGTCTGAGATTTGTGTGTTCATTATTTTTTCCACAATTTTGGCAGGGAGTGGGAGGCAAGCAATTGGACGATAATTAGCAACTATCGTCGGATCAAGTGAGCTTTTCTTGATAAGAGGTTTGACTATGGCTTTTTTCCAGATGGAGGGAAAAGTATTGGACAAGAACATGGCATTAAAAATATCGGTAAGTTTAGGGCCTATAATTTCGGGGAAGTATTTGAGAATGGAGGGGGGGCATGGGTCTTCCGGAGATCCGGAGTTTGTGGTGCATAAGAGATGAGACACCAGTTCTGAGGAGATCTGAGTAAATTCCTGGAAGGAACTAGAAGGGTTAGTTCGAGGGGGGTTAGTAGAGTTCAGGCCCGATGGAGTATGGGCATTAGAGACGGAGTGAGAATGTCCAGTGTCACTGGCATGAGCTTTAAATTGGGAGAAAATGTCAGTGACTTTTTTTTGGAAATGATTTGCCAAAGAGTGACATAGTTCTTGGGTATATGTGATAGGGGTGGTTGCTGCTTGTCCGGAGAGACGAGTCACTACCTGGAAAAGTTGTTTGGTCGAGTCTTGAGCAAGATTGATTTGACTGCTATAGAAGTTACTTTTCTCCTTGATGATTAATTGCTTGTAATTAAGCAACATGATTTTATAGAGAGCTTTTTGCTCTGGGTCGTAGTCACGTCTCCATTTGCGTTCTTGGCGCCTACAATGTTGTCTTTCCAGTCTAAGAGTGTCATTGAACCAGGGTGAGGACTTAATGATTCTATTGGAGGATTGTTTCTTAAGTGGGACTGTCAGATTGACAGTGTTTCGAATCCAAGTGGTATAGTTATTGGCAGCTAGTTCAGGGTCAGCCGCAGTGGGTGGTAGGGAGGTCAAGAATGAGGACTGGGAAGCAGGAATGTCGATACTTTTCCAGGCTCTAAATTTATTCAAGGGTGGGGAAGTGTTAACTCGGGGGGGGAGTAGGTTGTAGTGAAAAATCAAAAAGAATAGCAGAATGATCCGTCCAGGTGAAGGGAAGGAGATCCTTTATCACTAGGGATTTCTCGCTAGAAAATAGACCGTCCAGGAGATGGCCCGCAGTATGCGAGGATCCGGTGACCAGTTGTGGGAGTCCTATAGCATCTAATTCAGATAACAGGGCTGTGGTATCGGAATTATCCAGCAGCTCAAGATGGAAGTTAAAATCACCCAGAATGGTGTACTGGCTTTCACCTGCCAGTGGTTCCAAAAGCATGGGTAAACTAGCGAGGAAAGGGCTATGAGGTCCAGGGGGGCGGTAGATGAGTATACCTTTGAAAGGGGGCGCATTTGGGACAGAGATAGTGAAAGACAGTGCTTCGCAGCAAGGGGTTGGGATAGTTTCTGTTCGTACTGTTAGGTTTCCACGGTATATGATGGCTAGTCCGCCTCCTTTTTTTGGAGGAGGTCTGTCCAATCTGACATTTGAGTATCCTTCAGGGGTAGCTGTAGCGAAATCTGGTCCGCAGGAGGAATCGCCCCACGTTTCGGTAATGAAGAGGAGGTCGATATTGTGGGTCTCAATGAAATTGGAGATCTCATATTTGTGCTTAGGGAGGGAGCGCACATTTATCAGAGCAGCTATACATGGTTTAGGTAATACCTTTTTGTTTGTGATCGTTGTTGGTAAGGGTCGGTAATTATTAGTGATGAAGGAGCATTTCGGACAGGTGTAAGGAAGGTGGAAT
Source organism: Lissotriton vulgaris (assembly GCF_964263255.1). Classification (NCBI taxonomy): domain Eukaryota; kingdom Metazoa; phylum Chordata; class Amphibia; order Caudata; family Salamandridae; genus Lissotriton; species Lissotriton vulgaris. The sequence continues at coordinate 481,502,060 of NC_141693.1, read as the reverse complement.
GGTTGTTTAGCTAGATTGAGACGCTGGCATTGATGGGAGGTGGAGTTTAGCGCATGAAGATAGTCGGAGTTGTACTTAATAGTAGTTGCAGGGTTGGTAGTGGTATAACGAGCAGGGGGGGTGGCCCTGGGCTCGGTCCAGGCGCGGACGGGCGCAGACAGGCTTGCCTTAGGCGCGCCCGCTGCGCTCGTCCGCTGCGCAGCCGGGGGTTGCACATAATATATAGAGGAGGCGAGGGGGCATGTCTAGAGCGGTGCCATATGCAGGGAGACACTTGAAACAAGCATTGAAAATGCAATAGGTCTCGCCTTTGATTAAGTGAAAGCCATTTGCTTTGCTAATGGTATTGTGTAGCAAAGCAAATGGTTTTAACTTAATCAAAGGCAAGACCTATTGCATTTTTATTGCTTCTTTATCCTGTTGTCAAGTTTTCATTTGTTAGAATGGCGGGCCATGGGCCTATTTTTACGGTTGGAGACCTTTCCATACGCATACGTGTGATCGGGCATATATTGTTAGGAACATATGCCTACTTTTCCAAAATTCTATGTCTGTTGCAGACATTCAGAATCCTTCGCTTACGCATTCACTACCGGTAAGCTGTGCTTTGGGGGCCAGGTTTTTTTGCCTATACCCCCTATCCTTGAAAAGCTCAGTTGGACAAAACGTGTTTCGGCTGCCAGTGTGTTTTTTATATGAATCTTGGAAGAAAAGAATAAGAACAAGCATTTGCAATGCAATAGGTCTCGCATTAGGAAAGTGTGAGCTATTGGTATTGTAAATGACAATTTTTTTTAATATGGGTTGGCTTTGAAAATATATACATTAATAGCATTGTTATTCACAAAGCCAATAGCTTACACTTTCCTAATGCGAGTCCTATTGGCTATGGCAATGCTTGTTGGTAGCAAGCAAGGACAGTGCTGTTGTGGTGCTAAGTGATGCTGTTGTGGTGCTGAGTGATGATGTGGTGGTGTATTAGAGTGATGTGGTGGTGTATTAGAGTGATGTGGTGTTGTCTCAGAGTAATGTGGTGGTGTTCCTGAGTGATGTGGTGGTGTTCCTGAGTGATGTGGTGGTGTCTGTAAGTGATGTGGTGGTGTCCCAGAGTGATGTGGTGGTGCCCCTGAGTGATGCCCCGGAGTGATGTGGTGGTGTCCCTGTCTCTGAGTGATGTGGTGGTGCACCTGAGTGATGCCCCTGAGTGATGTGGTGGAGTCCCTGTCCCTGAGTGATGTGGTGGTGTCCCTGGGTGATGTGGTGGTGTCCCAGAGTGATGTTGTGGTGTTCCTGAGTGATATGGTGGTGTCTGTGAGTGATGTGGTGGTGTCCCTGAGTGATGTGGTGGTGTCCCTGAGTGATGTGGTGGTGTCCCTGAGTGATGTGGTGGTGTCCTATAGTGATGTGGTGGTGTCCTAGAGTGATATGGTGGTGTCCCTGAGTGATGTGGTGGTGTTGTGAGGCGTGCAGCAGTGTGAGGTGTGAAGCAGTGTGAGGGGTGCAGCAGTGTGAGGCGTGCAGCAGTGTGTGATGTGCAGCAGTGTGTGATGTGCAGCAGTGTGAGGCGTGCAGCAGTGTGAGGTGTGCAGCAGTGTGAGGTGTGCAGCAGTGTGTGGCGTGCAGCAGTGTGAGTAATGCAGCAGTGTGCAGAGTGCAGCAGTGTGTGGCGTGCTGCAGTGTGAGGCGTGCAGCAGTGTGAGGCGTGTAGCAGTGTGAGGCATACAGCAGTGTGAGGCGTACGGCAGTGTGTAGCATGCAGCAGTGTGAGTAATGCAGCAGTGTGCAGCGTGCAGCAGTGTGAGGCGTGCAGCTGTGTGCGGCATGCAGCAGCGTGTGGCATGCAGCAGTGTGTGACGTGCAGCGTGCAGCAGTGTGAGGCGTGCAGCAGTGTGCAGCATGCAGCAGTGTGTGGCATGCAGGAGTGTGGGGCGTGCAGCAGTGTGTGGCGTGCAGCAGTGTGTGGCGTGCAGCAGTGTGTGGCGTTCAGCAGTGTGAGGCGTGCAGCAATGTGAGGCATGAAGCAGTGTGTGGTGTGCAGCAGTGTGTGGCGTGCAGCAGTGTGAGGCGTGCAGCAGTGTGAGGCGTGCAGCAGTGTGAGGCATGCAGCAGTGTGAGGCGTGCAGCAGCGTGTGGCGTGCAGCGGTGTGTGGCGTGCATCAGTGTGTGGCGTGCAGCAGTGTGTGGCGTGCAGCAGTGTGAGGCGTGCAGCAATGTGTGGCGTGCAGCAGTGTGTGGCGTGCAGCAGTGTTTGATGTGCAGCAGTGTGTGGCATGCAGCATGCAGCAGTGTGAGGCATGCAGCAGTGTACAGCGTGCAGCAGTGTGAGGCATGCAGCAGTGTGTGTCGTGCAGCAGTGTGTGGTGTGCAGTAGTGTGTGGCGTGCAGCAGTGTGAGGCGTGCAGCAATGTGAGGCATGCCGCAGTGTGAGGCGTGCAGCAGTGTGAGGCATGCAGCAGTGTGAGGTGTGCAGCAATGTGAGGCATGCAACAGTGTGTGGCGTGCAGCAGTGTGTGGCGTGCAGCAGTGTGCGGCGTGCAGCAGTGTGCGGTATGCAGCAGTGTGCGGCGTGCAGCAGTGTGCGGCGTGCAGAAGTGTCAGGCGTGCAGCAGTGTGGTGTGTAGCAAGGTGCAGCATGCAGCAGTGTGCAGCATGCAGCAGTGTGAGTAATGCAGCAGTGTGAGGCGTGCAGCAGTGTGAGGCATGCAGCAGTGTGATGCATGCAGCAGTGTGCAGCGTTAAGCAGTGTGAGGCATGCAGCAGTGTGTGGCATGCAGCAGTGTGTGGCGTGCAGCAGTGTGTGGCATGCAGCAGTGTGTGGCGTGCAGCAGTGTGTGGCATGCAGCAATGTGAGGCGTGCAGCAGAGTGTGGCATGCAGCAGTGCATAGCATGCAGGGTGCAGCAGTGTGATGCATGCAGCAGTGTGCAGCGTGCAGCAGTGTGAGGCATGCAGCAGTGTGTGGCATGCAGCAGTGTGTGGCGTGCAGCAGTCTGTGGCGTGCAGCAGTGTGTGGTGTGCAGCAGTGTGTGGCATGCAGCACTGTGTGGCATGCAGCAGTGTGTAGCGTGCAGCAGTGTGAGGCGCGCAGCAGTGTGTGGCGTGCAGCAGTGTGAGGCGTGAGGCGTGCAGCAGTGTGTGATGTGTAGCAGTGTGTGGCATGCAGCAGTGTGTGGCATGCAGCAGTATGTGGCGTGCAGCGTGCAGCAGCGTGCAGCAGCGTGCAGCAGTGTGTGGAGTGCAGCTCTGTGAGGCGTGCAGCTGTGTGAGGCCTGCAGCAGTGTGTGGTGTGGTCTGTGTGCGAGGGAGCCAGTGTGTGTGGTCTGTGTGAAAGGGGGGCAGTGTGAGTGGTCTGTTGGAGAGGGGTGTAAGCATGTAAAGACAGCCAGAGGCAAGACTGGATAAAAGTGCTGTTTGTGGAGAAAGTGTTTTTGTTTTGCATACAAAATATAAGAAGGAAAGGATCGGTGGAGGTAGATACGAGTGGGAGGCGAAAACATGGCTTTGGAAAAGGAAAAGTGCAGCTTATGACAGAGAGAAAGAAAGAAGATAAAAGGACAGCGCGAATCAAGAGGAAAAGAGATAGGAAGAAACAGGGTGAGAGGATGAGGAATGTTAGAAACAGGAGAAGAAATGGGTACATAAAATGAAGAAAATGTAAGGTGATAATTGAAAAAAGAGGAAGCGACGTGCAATGAAGCGGGAAAAGACGTAATGGAAAGGAAGAAAAACATGGGGATGTGTAAATAAAATAACAAGCTCTCGTCATTGCTGTGGCGTGGGAGCGCATTCCTTTGAAGTCAGCAATTACACAGTTTATTGACCTCCACGGGCCAGGTATGTGGCTGCTCACAGGGGCGGCTGGGGAGGGCCTAGACCGGTGTGGGAGGAGGGGGCTGGAGACGCTAGACACGGCCAGACCAATGCGAGAGCAGGGAAAGACACTGTAAAGGGAGAGAAGATTATAGAAAAGACAGGATAGGAAGGAAGAGAAAGATAGCTAGAGCGGGAGCGCATTCCTTTGAAGTCTGATGCGGGAGCGGGGGAGCGGCAGCATTTGAAGTCTGATGCGAGGCACAGACAAATGGTGGTGTGTCACATGGCTGGTTTGTTCACGCGCATAGATCACATGAACGGTGTCTAATCCGCAGTTTTGGTAGAGGTTTCGTACTGCTTACTAGATTCTTGACAAACAAGCATTGCTAAAGCAATGCTTTAGGTCGAGACCTAAAAACTAATAGCTTAACAGACTCTTTGTGATTACTGCATTGGTTACCCCCTAATAATACAATATGGACCTTAACTCCACGTCCTTTTGAGGCAGATAGAGTTGCGGAGAACCACCTACCTTCTCTGCCGGAGCCTGGGGGTCACCTGCTGTCGGTCTCCCTCACCGCCGCAGGAGCCATCGTGCGGCCGCTGAGGGGGTAAACTACAGCTCCCAGCTTCCCCTGCAGGCACGCCCACTTTCGCCCACTTCCGCGCCCGGAGGCGCTTAAAAGAAAGACGCTCCTGCGGTGGAGCGGGGACCTTGACTCTACATCCTTTTGGGGCGGATAGAGTTGCTGAGAACCACCTACCTTCTCTGCTGGAGCCTGAGGGTCACCTGCTGTCGGTCTCCCTTGCCACCGCCGGAGCCATCGTGCGGCCTCTGAGGGGGGAGACTACAGCTCCCAGCTTCCCCTGCAGGCACGCCAACTTTCGCCTACTTCCGTGCCCGGAGGCGCTTAAAAGAAAGACGCTCCTGCGGTGGAGCCGGGGTCTTGACTCTACATCCTTTTGGGGTGGATAGAGTTGCGGAGAACCACCTACCTTCTCTGCCAGAGCCTGGGGTCACCTGCTGTCGGTCTCCCTCGCCGCCGCCGGAGCCATCGTGCAGCCGCTGAGGGGGGAGACTACAGCTCCCAGCTTCCCCTGCAGGCACGCCCACTTTCGCCCACTTCTGCGCCCGGAGGCGCTTAAAAGAGAGACGCTCCTGTGGTGGAGCAGGTGCCTTGACTCTACATCCTTTTGGGGCAGATAGAGTTGCGGAGAACCACCTACCTTCTCTGCCGGAGCCTGGGGGTCACCTGCTGCCGGTCTCCCTCGCCGCCGCCGGAGCCATCGTGCGGCCGCTGAGGGGGGAGACTACAGCTCCCAGCTTCCCCTGCAGGCACGCCCACTTTCGCCCACTTCCACGCCCGGAGGCGCTTAAAAGAGAGACGCTCCTGCGGGTGAGTCCGGGCCTTGACTCTACATCCTTTTGGGGCAGATACAGTTGCGGAGAACCACCTACCTTCTCTGCCGGAGCCTGGGGGTCACCTGCTGTCGGTCTCCCTTGCCGCCGCCGGAGCCATCGTGCGTCCGCTGAGGGTGGAGACTACAGCTCCCAGCATCCCCTGCAGGCACGCCCACTTTCGCCCACTTGCGCGCTTGGAGGCTTTAAAAGAGAGACGCTCCTGCAGTGGAGCGGGGGCCTTGACTCTACATCCTTTTGGGGCAGATAGAGTAGCGGAGAAATACCTACCTTCTCTGCCGGAGCCTGGGGGTCACCTGCTGTTGGTCTCCCGCACCGCCGCCGGAGCCATCGTGCGGCCACTGAGGGGGGAGACTGCAGCTCCCAGCTTCCCCTGCAGGCACGCCCACTTTCGTCCGCTTCCGCACCCGGAGGCGCTTAAAAGAAAGACGCTCCTGCGGTGGAGCGGGGGCCTTGACTCTACATCCTTTTGGGGCAGATAGAGTTGCCGAGAACCACCTACCTTCTTTACTGGAGCCTTGGGGTCACCTGTTGTCGTTCTCCCTCGCCGCCGCCGGAGCCATCGTGCGGCCGCTGAGGTGGGAGACTACAGCCCCCAGCTTCCCCTGCAGGCACGCCCACTTTCGCTCACTTCCGCGCCCGGAGGCGCTTAAAAGAGAGACGCTCCTGTGGTGGAGCGGGTGCCTTGACTCTACATCCTTTTGGGGCAGATAGAGTTGTGAAGAACCACCTACCTTCTCTGCCGGAGCCTGGGGGTCACTTGCTGTCGGTCTCACTCGCCGCTGCCGGAGCCATCGTGCAGCCGCTGAGGGGGGAGACTACAGCTCCCAGGTTCCCCTGCAGGCACGCCCACTTTCGCTCACTTCCGCGCCCGGAGGCGCTTAAAAGAGAGACACTTCTGCGGTGGAGCGGGTGCCTTGACTCTACATCCTTTTGGGGCAGATAGAGTTGCGGAGAACCACCTACCTTCTCTGCCGGAGCCTGGGGGTCACCTGCTGCCGGTCTCCCTCGCCGCCGCCGGAGCCATCGTGCGGCCGCTGAGGGGGGAGACTACAGCTCCCAGCTTCCCCTGCAGGCACGCCCACTTTCGCCCACTTCCACGCCCGGAGGCGCTTAAAAGAGAGACGCTCCTGCGGGTGAGCCCGGGCCTTGACTCTATGTCCTTTTGGGGCAGATACAGTTGCGGAGAACCACCTACCTTCTCTGCCGGAGCCTGGGGGTCACCTGCTGTCGGTCTCCCTTGCCGCCACCGGAGCCATCGTGCGGCCGCTGAGGGTGGAGACTACAGCTCCCAGCATCCCCTGCAGGCACGCCCACTTTCGCCCACTTGCGCGCTTGGAGGCTTTAAAAGAGAGACGCTCCTGCAGTGGAGCGGGGGCCTTGACTCTACATCCTTTTGGGGCAGATAGAGTAGCGGAGAACTACCTACCTTCTCTGCCGGAGCCTGGGGGTCACCTGCTGTTGGTCTCCCGCACCGCCGCCGGAGCCATCGTGCGGCCACTGAGGGGGGGAGCTGCAGCTCCCAGCTTCCCCTGCAGGCACGCCCAATTTCGTCCGCTTCCGCACCCGGAGGCGCTTAAAAGAAAGACGCTCCTGCGGTGGAGCGGGGGCCTTGACTCTACATCCTTTTGGGGCAGATAGAGTTGCCGAGAACCACCTACCTTCTTTACTGGAGCCTTGGGGTCACCTGTTGTCGTTCTCCCTCGCCGCCGCCGGAGCCATCGTGCGGCCGCTGAGGTGGGAGACTACAGCCCCCAGCTTCCCCTGCAGGCACGCCCACTTTTGCTCACTTCCGCGCCCGGAGGCGCTTAAAAGAGAGACGCTCCTGTGGTGGAGCGGGTGCCTTGACTCTACATCCTTTTGGGGCAGATAGAGTTGCGAAGAACCACCTACCTTCTCTGCCGGAGCCTGGGGGTCACTTGCTGTCGGTCTCACTCGCCGCTGCCGGAGCCATCGTGCAGCCGCTGAGGGAGGAGACTACAGCTCCCAGGTTCCCCTGCAGGCACGCCCACTTTCGCTCACTTCCGCGCCCGGAGGCGCTTAAAAGAGAGACACTCCTGCGGTGGAGCGGGTGCCTTGACTCTACATCCTTTTGGGGCAGATAGAGTTGCGAAGAACCACCTACCTGCTCTGCCGGAGCCTGGGGGTCACTTGCTGTCGGTCTCACTCGCCGCTGCTGGAGCCATCGTGCAGCCGCTGAGGGGGGAGACTACAGCTCCCAGGTTCCCCTGCAGGCACGCCCACTTCCGCACCCAGAGGCGCTTAAAAGAGAGACGCTCCTCCAGCGTCGCGGGATGCACGCTGCCGACGCAGGGAGAAGCCCGGGACAAGGGCGGGACCATCTGTGGCCTTTAGGGGCCGGAGGAGGCCGGGCTGGGCCCCCCTCTGACATTTGTTCTGAGGAAAGGTACTGTCTTACTTTATTTCATTTGCTAATCAACAATGTGAAAGAAGAGAACTGACGGACACAAACCTAATGGAGGGGGAGGGGCTACCCTGGGCTCATATTTAGTGAAAGTAACCAGCTTGCTAACTGAGGAAATTGAAAGAACTGAAAGGCATCTTTCTATGGACCCAGGTAGCACTATCACTGCTATGGTACATGATATCCCAGAGGTTGTTGATTCCCAGCCATTAACTCTAACTCCAGGGCTACCATGGGATTTAATAGATTTGGTTCAGCCACCTTGTACGTCTATAAGCTGTCATGACCAGTCCCAAAATGTAAGCCCTATAAACCTTACTGAAGTTACCTAATTTTGTAATTCCCCGCCGCATGCTCCGATTACAAAGAGATGTACCAGAGTGGGTGGGCTGGCACCCCTTATTAAAGCTAAACAACAGAAGGCAGTAAAGCACCCAAAATCAAAGCCTAAATCGATTAAACAACCATTCCTCAACAACCAGCCATCTATGGAGGACATATCCAGTTCACTCTGGGTAACATTCAAAGAGAAATTAGAATCAATTCTGGCTCCCATCATGACCAGAATAACCTCTATGAAGAAAGGGTTATAGCTCAGGAGCAAAAGAGTGGCTCGGTTCCTTCGAATGTTTCTTCCATAATATTAGCCCCACTATCCCAGGAGAATGCTGGGCAGCCAGCTATGTCGAAGGGGCAGGATCCACAGATACCTTTAGCTAATGGTGTAGCTCACCTTCCCTCTGTTCTGGATGGTTTACCCACCCAGGATTTAGCTCTAAAAAGTGTAACCCTAAACCAAATATTGAGTATGTAAATCCAGAGAAAGGTGATCCTTCTGCCATCTGCTCAGTTGCCTCCTTAAACATACATAAACCCCTCCAAGAGAAAGAGTCCTTTCAGTTCATACCAGAGGCCATACCATTAGTCCTAGTCCTGGCCAACGCTCCCCATCTGAGACCAGGCCAAGTGGAATCATCAGCCACTCTAATTGATAAAGCACTGCATTGGCTGATCAATAATATGAGGATATTCAAAAAGGGTAGCCAGCAATTAGCAAGGGAAGTTATTATGGCCAGAAGGGTGTCATGGGTGGGATACCATAAGAAAAGATTTGGGGGTGATTGTATAGCCATGAATTTTTCTAGTCCTCAAGTGTTATCCAATGTGTTGGCAAACTTGCTCCCTCCTCAACAAAGGGGCTCTGCAATAATACCATTAACTCTAGAATTTTTTTATGATAGGGCATGGTGTTTAGGGAGAACTATGAGTTTTAGGCCAAATCGTTCGTATGCCTGCCATGTGGGAGGGAGACTCCAACTCTGTTTGATGGAATTGACCTGAGGAATTGTTTTGGAGCCTTGACCGATATGGAGGAATGCGACTGACTACAGGCTGACACTAGAATCCCATTGAGAAATACATTATCTAACACCCGAGCTAGTGAGCCCCAAGTTCAAGGCAATGTGGCTACCTACCTAGATAATATGCTGCCTGCCCCCCCTTTGGCTAGCTTATCGATCAATACCAGGGCTACCCAAGAATCTAACACCTCTTTAGTGGTATATTCCAACCCCATTATAGACCTAGGAGTTCGTACAAAGAATATATTTCCGACTAGCACACCAATTACTAATTGCTGAGTCAATACTAGAGAGGGAGGTTGACATTTCAGTAAGAATAGAGAGGCCTTTAAATGTTACCTCAGCCTTGATAACTAAAGAATACATGTCCCTGCTCTCATGGAACATTGCAGGCATTGGTAACTACTGTCTCCGGAATGGTGCAGATTCATAGACCAGTATGATATTTGCCTTTTTCAGGAGTCTTGGTCAGTGGTCCCTGTTTTTCGTGTGGGGTTCCTTAATTTTTTATATCCCTGCAACAAAACAACCTAAAGGCCGTCCCGCAGGTGGCCTGGTGGTTTGGGTTCGCTAGAGCTTATGTTGCAAAGTCCAGCATATTTTATCCCCAGTTAGTGATATTTTGATGGTCTGGCTTAAATGGAGCCAAGATCGCTGGGTGGCTATTTTTAACGTCTATGCTAGGGGGTTAATTGGGGGGCATACTTCTGAGATAATAGCCACTCTTGACTCCCAGCTTGAGGCTCTACCAGACCAAATTGTTCCTATTGTGGGTGGGGATTTTAACACTACTTTTGAACCACTTGGCCAAGAAGATCAGGACCTTTCTGTAGATCAGGATTTCAGATGGGCAATCCCCAAAATCGCAGTTCCAGCTGTAAAAAGATGGTCAGCAGCCGCAATTCAATTAAAAGCTATGTGTCTAGAAAGAGGCCTTAGAGCGGCAAATGGGCAAACCCCTTCTGACCACCAGGAAGCAAATATATTTGATAATGGACGTAACAGTAGCCATATAGACTACTTGTTGGTGGATATAAGGCTTTGGCATAGCCTAGTGGATATGGTTATTAAACCGCAATTGGAAAGTGACCACAACCCCCTTTGTTCCATATTCCTAATTGAAAAGGGGGATAGAGAGGAGCCACCGAGGGGAGGGGTATCAACACTTGACATCGTTGCCTCTAATAATATGCGCCATGTTAAATGGAATACATTTATTGAAAACCCAGTCAAATTGGCTGCGCTTAAAGCAGAGGTTGTGAGGGAACTGACCCATTTAAATACCCCAACCAATGGCTCGGATTTCCCCAAATTATGTTAGAGGCTCACACCCGACTCTTCTCTAGTTTAAAAATCTTCTTCTCAAAAGAGTCAAAAACGGATAACCGGGGTACAAAAATAAATGTGGCTAGGTGGTATAACCAGGCCTGTAGATTAGCTCGCCATAAACTGAGTGTGGAATTAAGGTTCAAGAACCCCGCTCGAGTGAGAGAGGCAAGGGACTCCTATAGACATACCCAGAGGGTGGCAAAAAGAGAGTGGGACCAAGACAGGTGGCGCGACCTGAAACATGCCTGCGCAGCCAAAGATTCCAAGCGATTCTGGAATATTGTCAAATGGGACAGGGGAGGACATGCAGAATCCCCTCAAAATAATGTTGCTCAGTCCCAGTGGTTAGAATGTTTTAAGCCTCACTATGCCTCTAGCCCGATAGAGGAGGATTACTCCTTACCCCCCTATATTTTTTTTACCAAAGTCAGGTATTTTCCATCAAAGATGTTAGCCTAGCACTAGATTGTGTGTCAAGTGGCAGAGCCCCAGGCATGGATGGTATCCCTGCCGATGTTTTTTTAAGTGATAGACCGACCTGGTGCCAGTATTTTGCACTGTTAGCTAATTCAGTGGCAAAGGGTGCTCCCATTCCACCTTCGTGGAAGGGAGCAGAAATAATCCCAGTTTTCAAAAAGGGAGATAAATCCCTCCCCAGTAACTATAGGCCTATTAGCCTAATAGATTCAGCACAAAAGTAAATAGGCTGATTAGTTCAAAATAAAGTACATTCGTGGGTAGAGGAGTTTAGTATATTATTCCCATTTCAAGCTGGCTTTCGCTCTTGCACTAGTTCTATAGACCAAGTCTTTCGATTCATCACAATCTACTGGAGGAACGTGGTCTTGACTAAAGGGACACTTTACGCGGTATTTGTTCACTTAAAATCGGCTTTCGATTTGGTCCCTCGCTGCAAACTCTGGAGAGTCCTCGATGAATTGGGGATGGCACCTGAGTTATTGACTCTCCTCGTCCGGTTACATTAGAGCAACTTTGCCAGGATCAGATGGGGGACACAGTATGAGGTCACTGATTCATTCCCTACGAACGTGGTGTTCGGCAGGGTTGTGTTTTGGCTCCCACCCTGTTTTCTTTATATTTTATTTATTTATTTATTTCTGATTTTGTATAGCGCCTGGTTACACTGTCCGTGTGTCCCCGCGCTGTCAGAAGAGTCAGTTGCTCCGACAGTCATAGCAGGACGGGCTAATCTTTAGGAAAGAGGAATGTTTTCAGTTTCCTGCGAAAGATGAGCTCCGATGTTTCCACTCTTAAGCTCAGGGGGAGAGAGTTCCATCTGTGTGCCACCAGAGTACGAAAGGATCTGCCTCCCATTCTGGCTTTTTTGTGTCTGGGGACAGCAAGAAGGCCTGCTCCTAATGAGCGGAGTTGACGGGTGGGCGTATAGGGGCATAACAGGTTCTGAAGGAAGGCCGGACCCTTACCATGTACGATCCTGTGGCCAATACACAGGGCCTTAAAGTCGATCCTTTCGTTAATCGGGAGCCAGTGTAATGTTTGTAGGGATTTTTTAGAGGAGGCTCTTCTAGGCAGCCGGAGGACCAGGCGAGCTGCAGCATTCTGGATTGTCTGCAGTCGCCGCCGACTAGAGACGTTGGCACCTAGATACAGGGCATTTCCGTAGTCCAATCTTGATGTGACAAGAGCATGGACCAGGGTCTTCCTTGAGGATTCTGGGAGCAGGTCGATGGTTTTGCGGAGTTTCCGTAGAATCGAAAAGCAAGCACCAGCTACTCGTCTGGTGTGGTAGTCGTAGTCAAGCTTTGAGTCCACCCATACTCCAAGATTTTTCACCTGATCACTGGGGGTAGGGAGGGGCCCCAAGGTCTGCGGCCACCAGGCAGATGACCAGACTGAGGGGGGTTTTCCCACAATCAACACCTCAGTCTTATCACCGTTAAGACGGAGGCAGTTCTTCGCCATCCATTCAGCCATCTCCTGGAGACATGCTGAGAAGTTTGCAGCGGCTAGTTCAGAGGGTTGGGTCAGAGCGACCACCAGCTGGGTGTCGTCTGCGTATGTTACTACTTCCACCCCATAGCGTTCCGCAGTAATGGCCACGGGGGTGACATATAAGTTAAAAAGTGTTGGACTGAGGCTTGATCCCTGCGGCACTCCTTGACCGAGGTCAAAGGTGTCGGATCGTGCTCCTCCTTGCTGCACCGAGAAGCTGCGGTTGGTAAGAAAAGATTCCAGCCATAGCCAGGCCATGCCTGTCACTCCTCCTTTCTTCAGACACTGTAGCAACGTATGATGTGCCACAGTGTCGAAGGCTGCGCTGAGGTCCAGGAGCACCAGTGCTGCCACATGCCCAGCGTCCACGTGCTTCCTCAGTGCCTCAGTCGAAAAAAGGAGGGCTGATTCTGTGGAATGGCGGGCTCGGAAGCCCGATTGGTTGGTATGCAGGAGGCCTCTGGACTCTATGTGTGCTGAGAGTTGTTGATTAACTAGTTTTTCTGCTAGTTTAGAAAAGAAGGGCAGAAGCGAAATGGGGCAGAGGTTACTAAGCTGGGACGCACTGATGTGGGGTTTTTTCTTAAGAGGTAGCACGACTGCCTTTTTCCACCCGTGGGGGACCTTGCCAGTGTTAAAAGAAGTAGACAATATATGGCCAACATAGGGTGCTAGAAGACTCATGGCGCTGGCCAAGAATTTGGCCGGGGCAGGATCGTGAGGGGAGCCTGATTTGATTCCTTTAGCCATGGCTATCAGGAGGTCCTTCGTCGGAACCTGGAATACTGTGAGGCAGTCTTCGATCTTTGCCTCTATACATCAATGGAATAGTGGACCATCTTTGTAGATCCCCTACTGATGCCCCTGTCTTAGCTGGGGTTCGCGTACCTGTCCTCATGTTTGAGGACGACACCTTGATTGTCTCCAGGACCCTGTGTGGTCTGCAGAAGTCTGTCAACACTTTGGGGGAATGTTGCCACCTGCGTGGGCTTAAGGTCAACACCGCAAAAACAAAGTTTATGTCCCTGATTCAGCATAAACCCTTTAAAGGCAGAATCCTCCTTAACAACACTCCCCTAGAGCAGGTGGAGGCTTTAACCTACCTAGGTATTATGCTTCAGAGTAACATGGGATGGAAAAGCCACATGGATATGACTATCTTAAAATACCATCAGCTTGTAGGTACATTATCCTCTAAATATAAATCCTCTTTCACAAAATCAATTACTCCAGTTTTGGAAATATGTAACATCAAAGTGATAAGCTCTGCCCTTTATGGAGCAGAGTTATGGGGATTTAATAATTTGAGTCACCTTGCAAAAGCTGAAAACAAATTCCTACGTGGCTTAATTGGTGTTCCCCAAAGTACTCCTATGGCTCCGCTTTTATTAGACCTAGGTAAGAAAAATGTGGTAGACATGGCTAAGTTACGCCCACTCCTGTATTGGAGGCGAATCTGGATCACCCCGAACTTACACATTATGCCCAGGGTTTGAAGGATGTGATCCTTGTAGATCGCTGTCATAAAATCCAGTGGCTAAAAGATCTAAGGTCTCTCTTGGTAAAAATGGATTTAAGATTATTATGGGATGATCCAGGTACTGCAATTTTCCCCACAAAAAAACAATTGAAAGAAAAATACTGGGAAATGGTCCTGATGTCATCCTACCGGTCCGGTATGAACACTAATTTGACAGGCCGTTTTTTAGATCACAAATTTTGGCCGTCCTGTGAAGCATACTGGGATAAAATTGAGAATCCCCTCGATCGAAAATTGTATTTTCAATTCAGGATAGGAACTTTACCAATTAAAGCTTTTACTCATAAATGGGCGTCCTCCTTAGATGAAAAATGTCATAATTGTCTAGACATGGCAGAGACTATAGCCCATTTATTTTTTGTATGTCCCCTATATGCAGCCCCACAACGCAAATGGTTGAGACCTATCTGCTCTTCCTTGGGCACTCTGAGGCATATAGAAGCTTTAACACCTTCAGCGCGGCCCGAATTCTCGCGCTGTGCTGAAGGTTCTAATGAGCCAACGGGCTCATGACGGAACGGTTCAGTCATGAGCACAGCTCAATCGATGCTCATGACGGAACCGTTCCGTCATGAGCATCGAAGGGGTTAAGGATACTAGGATCTGATTGTTCTCCCCATAAAGCTATTGCTTTAGCCAAATTTTTGAGGTGGGTTTGGATCATCCGTACACGCACTTTATTGCCATCTGCTGCTAGCTAGTTATAAGGTTTTATTGCTATTATAAAGTTGTTTTCATTTTATGAACTAACTTTAAATGTATCACATATGAATTTTAATAGCTTTCCTAGTCGGCAGTAATCAAACAGAATTTCATATCTTTTTATCTGGTGTATTGTTCATGTACTATTTATTGTGTATTTTGATAGTTTTGTGTGTTGTATGTGCTTTTATGACTTACTGTCGAATAAAGCTTTAAAGTAAAATAAGTAAATAAACAATATGGACCAAATGCTGTGTGCTTCAGCAAATGGGCATGTCACACAGTAGAATTATAACTGCTATTTAAACTGTGAAAGAGAAAGTGAACTTTCCAGCCCTTTGCACTGTTGTCCCAGAAATGCTCAGTCATGATGGCAGTGAGTTTATTTCACTGCATTCGTCACTAAAGCTGTTTAATTTAGAGTGACTTACATTCAACTGCTTATAATACGTTTTTTAACACATTTCTTGATGTACAGTGTTGTGTTGAATTTTTCCACTATAGGATTCGCAGTTATTTAACATATCTGTGACTTTCACATGAAAGAGCAAGAGATCAATCAATCACTGAGTTTTTTTTGGGGAAAAAAGCTGTGATTGGACCATGTATTTATTATAAGGAATAACATGTGTTCTACCATACCTGTTTATAGAGTATGACAGAGGGAAGTGTATCCAATACAACATAGTGCACCCCTCACCTGGAAGAACTGGATTGTCTTTTATTTTCGCCTTGTCAATATTATGACAAGTGTAACTCCTTCACACACATTTGCAAAGATTCACAGTTGCAACAGGAATACACAACTATTGCTTTGTACGCTCTGCAGAGAGGCCAATGATTGGATGATCCCAAAATCTGAACACCTTTTGTCCACTGACAGGCACAGTGAGAACCTTGCGCTGCCTTCACCCTCTACTCCAGAAGGCTGAACTGTGGCCCTTGTAAGCACCCGGGTGGGGACTCAGTTGAAAAAATGCCCTATACGAGAATATGCTATATGGGGAAAAAATACAGAAAGACAATATTCTGAAATTGCTAACATTTTAGGGAATGCAAGATTAAGTAAAACTGGAATATAAATAGGAACTGAGTAGCTGACATGGATAACCTTAATCTTTTTTGTTTGTCATTGTTCAGAAATCCATCAGTGATTTTGACATTACATTTAAGTACATTAAATATAGGGCCCTAGAAGGACCCCTTTCAAGGTCCGTTTTTATTTCCCCTGGCCACTGGTCTCTGGCCCGGGACCCGGTCCACTTAAAGCCCTGTGTGGGCAGGCGCATTCACTCGCAAAATGAAACACACTGTCGCCTTTAGGTGATCTGAGCCACGTTGGTGGCTCCAAAAAATACGTTTACAGTAACTGAGGTCAAGGTATTATGTTTAAAACCACTTCCAAGAACAGCTTGTGTATGAGCGCACAGAAATGGGATATAATCCGGAGCCTTGTACTTACAGCTCGCTGACTAGGGACTTCTAGGGGCTGTGTCGCACACGTTGGCGCTTTGCATAAACATACAACAGGTTGATGTGTGACCTTTGACGGGCTGCGTGTGTGAGGGGAATTTCCCACTGGGCTCCCCGGTGCTCGCCCACTGAGGGGAGGACCACTCGCGTAGTTTTGTTGGTTGCGTAACAGCAAGTACCACAGACACAGTGGCTTCTCGTCAAGAGCTCCGAGAGCTGAGAAGGCGAGCTGGGGGCGCCGAGAGTGACAACAAACCCAGAGTGACCTGAGGGCACAGCTGCCAGCGCGAGTCCGGAGACCGTCGATCAGGGTGTGTATACCAGCGGTATGTCTTTTCCCGTCACTTCTACAGCCCCGGTGCTGCATGTCTCCGAAAACAGAGTAATGGTGTGAAGGCTCGGTGTCCTGAACATCGACTTTACGCTAGACGTGTTTGCTTCATGTGATTTGTAGCGCCAAGCTTGCCTTGGTAAGGCACTGCATTACCAAGAACGACGAGTTAGCGAGTAGGGTTAGGTGAGGCAGTTTGTTTTGTGCTGAATGGTATTTGAAAAGTTATGAGCATGTTGGGTAAGGTAGGTGGGGTAACCAGTGCTTCAAATGGGTCGGAACGGTGTACCTGCACTTTTTGGGTTTTTTAGAGGAAGAGTACCTGCACTTCTCGGCAGAAATGCAATACTTTTAATTGGGGAGTACCGACACTTCTTTGAAATAACCAAGTGCTCTGGTCTATTGTTCCATTTTAAGCACGTTCCGCAGCCCCCCCCCCACCAAGTGCTCTGGTCTATTGTTCCATTTTAAGCACGTTCCGCAGCCCCCCCCCCCCCCCACACAAACACACACACACACACACACACCATCCAGCGTTCAAGTCTAGTTTGAACAGAGCGCTTTCCAAACTCTTCTACTACCAATGTGCCTTGATAACACACGGAGGGAAAAAAGCTGCAAGCTGTCAGAAGGAGTGAAAGTGAAACTATCTTTAGAGTGAAGGTTGTTGCAGGCCATCACTAGAGGGCGCGATTTGCATGACTGCTGCTGCTAGCATGCATGTCCCAGTGCAATCCCGGGCAGGCACCTCTTCGAAGTGACAGTACATTTTCTCGTGGGAAACTCCACGTTGTCACCTGATAGCTTGCATCACCGCCACTTCGGTAAATGTCAAATGTTAATGTAAAAGTCCAGCAAGTTAAATACTGCTTTAGCAAGCTTAGAGACCAGTTTTTGGACCCACGGTGACGACTTAGTCACAGGTGTATTTTCTTAGCATATTGGATTTAGCGCCAGCCTGTTAGTTTCTAAGCACTTCGGAACGCTCTGAAGCTACACACACACATCAAATTCAGCTAGCAATTGGCAAATCAATAGGTATGACGTTGGTCTCCAGCCTTCTCACAATTTTTGTTTTGTTTTGTCATGGTTTTTTGCAAAACGTTATTATTTGGGAATATATTGCACCTTCATCAATCTAAAAAGACACATTCATAACAGACAAAATCGTTTTTTTGCTCTAAAAAAACCCACCTATTATCACAGTGCTCCCTCCCTGACACTGAAAGGAACTACTTTGTGTGTGGATATGTCCCTTGTAAAAGGGCAGCATGCTGTAACTGGTAGCGAAGCCATCCAATGGCTGAAGAGGGCTGATACATTGCCCAGTAATGCATGCTGGCTAAGACAGAACTAATCGGACTGGCATTGACAGCAAGCCTCTTGCCTTTGAAAAAGAACGAAGGAAAGGAAGAAAGAAAGACAGGAAGAGAGAAGGAAGAAAGAAGTAAAGAGACGGAATGAAAGAAAAAGAACAAGGGAGAAAGAAAGAGGGAAGGAAAGAGTGAAGGAAAGAAAGAGTGAAAAAGAGAAGAATGAAAGAAGCAGGTAAATGAATAAAAGAAAGAAGGAAAAAGAAATAAAGAACAAGAGAGAGAATATATAATCTTTATTCGATCTTACCAAGTAGATCATAAAAAATAAATACATTACAAAACATCTGTATATTAAAAGCGCAAGCGATAATATACAAAACATTTTGAGACATTAAAACATGCTGGAACATACTGTAATTTGATACAGTTCATAAAGTGCTTCACTAATTGGCAATTTTGTGCTGGATTTGTTCAGATACTGTCGCAAGGTACTATAGAAACCCCAGGCATAGAGAGCAGTGGGGAACAAACCTATCCCTATTGCAAAACAAGTGTACACCAGGACCTGGTGAAGGTCCCAACAAGATTAAGGTGGCTCAGGTCCCTACAAGGACCCTTTTTTTGGAAATTACAAGTTGCGTTTCGCAAACCATATGTCTCAGTAGAGTCGGGCTCTTGGGGGTTTGCTTGATTTTTCCAACTCCTTGGCTACGAGAGTCAGAAAATTCATGGCCTTGCATTGCAGTTGGCCTGGGACCCCTCCCAATAACTTGATTACAACCGGTCAACATGATCTTATTTGCAACAGTCTTAAGGGTGGATGTAGGAGTTTTTGACTCAGAAAAGTGTGCAGACAGGTATGGCTGAGGGCCCTATATTGCCTTGTCTGAGATGAATGATTAAAGCGTGGATGCTTTATTTGTTGCTAATTTAAAAACAGAATATTCCTTTTTAGTGCACCAAGTTTCTTCTAATAAAGGTTCTGCTATTGAGTGTTGTAGTCTAATGTACACAGATATATATTGACGTGAGCCAGTTTTCTATTTCAAGGCAGCACTGGTAAGCCAAGGAGCTTTCATCTGCCGCCCTCATTCTCCAGTAGTATTTTATTAGGGCACCTTGTCTAGCCAGACCCTGTTGATGTAAACCAAGCTCAAGCCTGTTTTGAGCTTCTAAAATGTGTAGTGGAATCAAACAATTTTGTGAAAGAAGGAAAAGGAGAAGGAGAAAGAAAGAAAGAGGAGCAAAGAGATCGTAAGAGAGAAGGAAAGAGTGAAGGAAAGAATGAATGAAAAAGACAAGAATTAAATAACATAATCGAATGAAGAAAAGAAAGAACGAGAGAAGAAAAGAGAAAACAATGAAAGAAAAAGAAAGAGAAAAAAAAGCAAGAAAGGAGAAAAGAAAGAAAAAGAGGAAAAGAAGGAAAGAAATTAAGACTAATAGAAAGAAAAAAGGGGATAGCATAATACAGAACACTTTCAAATGGACGCAATCTGATCTGGTATGCTGTGAAATAGCATCTATCAGAAAAGCAAATGACCTTTTTTTTGTTGAGTTCTAGATAGCGAGAACTAGACCGGAAGACATCGGGTATCAGAGTGCTTTACATGAGCACCAGTTGTGTTACAGATGGACACATTCATTTTTGTTAGGCACGTTGAGATGAAGTGATTTGCCCAGAATCAGAGGATGTTGAGCGTCGTTGCTGAGACTCAAACCTGGTTCCCAAGCTTCGAGGTCGACCGCTCCAGACATAAGACTACATCCTAACTTACAACAGCATTGGCAGGAGATGGGATCTGGTAAAGATAGAGGGGCACATTTACTTTTATTTGGTGCAATGCAATGCAGCAAGACAACTTGCTTTCCTGAGTCCAATGGAGAGGGCAAGAACGCATCATATATACAAAGATATGGTGTATTCCCGCTCTTCGACTGTGCTGGCTCACTTGTGGCTGCCAAGGGCCAACGCATGCACCCTTGTGCTGTGGTGCAAGGGTGGCCGCATTACAGCCAGGATTTTTTATGTGCAGAAAAGGAAAAAAGACAATCCTCTGGGGCGTTTTCCTCATTCAATGCTTGCTGCAGAATGCCGCAGATGTAGGAAGAGAAAAAAACAAGGAGAAATAAAGATAATTCTCGTTGCACCTCCTCTGGGAAGGCGTACCATTTTGACACATTCCCTGGTATACCAGTGTTAGTAAATCTGGGAATGCACCAGAAAACCATGGGTGGATACATGGGAACTCCCATCTTCCCCCCATTGAATGGCTTGCTAGGGCAGAATAAGACAAGACAGCAAATTGCACTGGTTGCATCACTCAAGATTTACTAAGCCAGGTAGATCCACGCAATGTGGCTCCACCTGACATAGTACATTTTACTTTAGGGCTTGTATTGCCTTTGCGTATCACCTTGCCGAGCATCAGGGCTCTTTAACCCCTCCCCTGCTGATGACGGAACCGCTCCGTCATCAGCTGCGGTGGCGCTGTGCTGATGACGGAGCGGTTCCGTCATGGCCCACCCGACGCTCCTGCGCGGCGCGAACTCCGCGCCTGCGCTGAGCGTTCTATTGAGCGGGCGGGGCCATGACGGAACCGCTCCGTCATAAGCACAGCGCAACCGACGCTGGTGACGGAGCGGTTCCGTCACCAGCATGCGCCCGCCGCATTTCCGTCCCGCCCCCTTAGCACTGCGGCGGAATAGCCGCTGCAGTGAAGGGGTTAAATGGCAGTGAAAGGCTTGCACCACCCTGCATAGCACAAGGGCAACGCAAGACCTTAGTAAGTCTGGGCCCAGATGTTTATGTCACACAGACACAGATTAGAAGAGGGAAGGAGCGCCTCCAGGATTTGGAGGGAGCAGAGAAGATAGAAATAGGAGTCCCTCAGAGTAAAAGAGCCGCATTATTGATCTGTGCTTATGATGATAAAGCTTCACATACTTAGGAGCTTAGTTACAGGCCCCTTGAGCCACTTTTGCGACATTTTTCCCCTGTTAAAAATGACGCAAAAGGGGCGCAAGGGGCTTGTAAATATGCCCCTTAATTTTCAGAAATTTCTTGGAGACATTTCAATCGGATTTGTAGATTCAGAACTCAAATGATTGCGCTTTGGCAAGAGGAATGTGTCAGAAGGTTGAGCACCTGGTCCGCACAACTGTGTGTAAGCAACTTTTGGCTGGACAGCTTGGCATTTCATCTCTCTGACTCTGGTGAAAGGAGTACCGTTAAGTAAAAAAAATACTAATATTGTGTACCTAATGGTACTTTGTGGTGTAGGATGCATAGATAAATAAGAAACAAACAGTTTCCTCTGATTGTTCTCTTGAAAGGCTTATTTAAAGGAATGTGAAGCTCCCCCCCCCCCCCCCACCCCCCACCCCCCACCACCACCACCACCACCCTTATGGGCAGCGTGGGGGTCAAGGCTGCCTTGGGCAGAAAAAAATTAAGTTTTTTCGAGATGAGGAGGAGGGGAATTTTTTTGGGTCTGTCTGACTCTTTCTCAGGAAATGGCTCACTTCTTATTTGAATGATTAAGAGCTAACTGTGTCATCTGGGATACGTCATAACCCTGGACTCCTAAAGCCATAGCTAAACAGCGTAGCGTAATGTGAATAACTGAGAGCTCCTTGTAGACTTCTCAGGCAGACTGAAGTGACCAAAATTACAATTATTAAATGAATAAATAAGTAAGTGTCCCCGTAAAAATAAACATTACTACTATTTTTAGGGAATGGCTTGAGAGTGCTTTAGTTGTGTGGCAAGGCCCTGTTGTTACTAACACATGCAACACACAATATAACAAAGCATTGCACAAGAATCTGGGCCTTATTTATGAGCCCTTGTGACACTTCTACGCCGCTATTGCGTCACTCTTTGTGACTCTGCAGCAGCGTAAATAATGCACCAGTTTCAACAAAGTGAGCGCATCTAGGCAAATCTTTCACTTCGTAAACCCCTGGGATACATTATACCTGCGTCAGGTATAATGTATGCAGGCTGGGCGTTCCCCCGCAAGAAAGGGCCGTAGGAGTGGCGCAGTGAAATCTATAAGATTTCACGGCGCCACTTCTAGGACGTCTATGTGTCAAAACCTTAGGCCTGCCTCATGGCCGGCGTAAGAGTGACACACACCCTTTCACATGGGGCTTGCCTTATGTGAAAGGACACACTGCTGGAGTTGCGTCTGTTTTCAGCAACCCTTGCGAAATGATGTCCCATACTGTAAACATGGCACATCCATAGGATGGAGCAATGAAAAGTTTTGCTTCGCTGCTTTGTCACAGCGATGCAACACTTCTCATAAATAAGGCCCTGAATATTCCAGTTTGCTTTTAGATTACATTTTTGTGAATGGTTATATTTTTCACCCATTGGAGCTTAGAGCAGTGATTGGTTAAGTAGTTCCTTTATTTATTTATTTTTGTTTATAGCATGATGTAGTCTTTATTACTTGTGTGTGTGGACGAGCTCGCCCCGCTGAGGACCCCGCCCAGCAGACCCGGCAGCAAGAAAGCCCAGTGGTTCACCGACGAACTCAAGAGCTCCAAGAAGAACTGCCGAGCCCTCGAGAAAGCCTGGAGAAGGGAACCTACACCGGACAACAGGACCACCTTCAAGCTGGCCACCCGGAAGCACCACCAGCTGATCCGCGCCGCCAAGAAAACTGCATTCAAGGACCGGCTGGACAACAACGCACACAACTGCAAGGAACTCTTCAACATCGTGAAAGAGCTATCCAACCCCAGCGCAGGAAACAACGACATCACCCCATCGCAAGACCTTTGCAACGCCCTTGCCTCATACTTCCACAACAAGATCGCGGACATACACAACAGCTTCAACAACCAACCAACGCACACCAAGACCGAACAACCACCCCCCACCACCACCCTCCACGCCTGGAACCCGATCAGCACCGAAGACACCATCCGCACGATGAACTCCATCCACTCCGGATCACCAACCGACCCCTGCCCTCACCACGTCTTCAACAAGGCCGACACTGTCATCGCACCCCACCTGCGAGACATCATCAACACATCCTTCGACACCGCCACCTTCCCTGAGAGCTGGAAGCACGCCGAACTCAGCGCTCTACTCAAGAAACCCACAGCGGACCCCACCGAACTCAAGAATTACCACCCCATCTCGCTCCTCCCGTTTCCAGCCAAAGTCATCGAGAAGACCGTCAACAAGCAGATGGCCGCTTTCCTCGAGACGAATGGATCCCTCGACCCCTCACAGTCTGGCTTCCGAGCCAACCACAGCACCGAGACCGCCCTCATCGCCGCCACCGACGACATCCGAGCCCTGATGGACAACGGAGAAACAGCGGCCCTCATCCTCCTAGACCTCTCCGCGGCCTTCGACACTGTCTGCCACCGCACCCTAGTGCAACGTCTCAGCAACGTCGGAATCCGGGACAAGGCGCTGGAATGGATCATCTCCTTCCTCGACGGAAGAACACAGAGTCCGCCTACCACCGTACAAGTCAGAGGCCACCGAAGTCATCTGTGGCGTCCCTCAAGGTTCCTCACTGAGCCCCACCCTCTTCAACGTCTACATGAGCCCCCTCGCGGCCATCGCACGCCAACACAACCTCAGCATAATCTCCTACGCCGACGACACCCAGCTGATCCTCTCCCTGACCAACGACCCCGCCGCCGCCAGAGCCAACCTGCACGAAGGGATGAAAGAGGTAGCCGAGTGGATGACGACCAGCCCCCTGAAACTGAACTCAGACAAGACGGAGGTCCTCATCCTGGGCTCTTCACCCTCCGCCTGGGACGACTCTTGGTGGCCTCCCGCCCTGGGCACCGCACCCAAACCGACAGACCATGCACGCAACCTGGGCTTCATCCTGGACTCCTCCCTCTCCATGACCAGGCAAGTCAACAACGTCTCCTCGGCGTGCTTCAACATCCTACGCATGCTACGGAAGATCTTCTGGTGGATCCCCACCGAGACCAGGAAGACCGTCACCCAGGCCCTCGTCACTAGCCGACTGGACTACGGCAACACCCTCTACGCCGGTACCACTGCCAAGCTCCAGAAGAGACTCCAGCGGATCCAGAACGCCTCAGCCAGACTCATCCTCGACATCCCACGAACCAGCCACATCTCCGGACATCTGAGAGACCTACACTGGCTCCCCGTCAACAAAAGAATCCCCTTCCGCCTCCTCACCCACGCACACAAAGCCCTACACGACCAAGGCCCGAGCTACCTCAACAGCTGAATCAACTTCTACGCTCCCAAACGCCACCTCCGATCAGCCAACCACGCCCTCGCCGCCGTCCCCCGCATCCGAAGAGCGACTACAGGAGGAAGGTCCTTCTCCTACCTGGCCGCCAAGACCTGGAACTCCCGACCGACCGACCTGCGCCTGACCCAAGACCACCTCTCCTTCAGGAAGAAGCTGAAGACCTGGCTGTTCGAGCAGTAGCGGCACCCCCCCACCCCAGCGCCTTGAGACCCTACGGGTATGTAGTGCGCTCTATAAATGTCATTGATTGATTGATTGATTGATTGTGTGCTGCTTTCACTTTGACAACACGACAGCACGGTGTGCAATAAATACAAGTGGACATGGAGACTGTGCAGTCGATTCAGTTGCTTTTAGAGCAGCAGGGAGACTTGGACAGGGATTGGTCCCCTTCCTTTATGACAGAAACCAATCAGGAATGAGCTGATCTCTGGGTCCTATGGTCTTTCAGGCTATTGACATCTTTGCACCGATTTACTGCGGTAAAGGGCCTATAATCGGGACGAGGATGACTGATTCCTCTGGTAACTCCTCATTTCTCAGGGACCCTCAGGATTCCGCTTGTAAATGGCTGGTAATCAATTCCCCACACTCACTAGATCCTTCATATCAGTAACCACAGTAGGGATTTACCAGCTGCATTTCCAGCTCACTTTGAATAGGTCACTTACTGAGGCAATAGGAACCCACCGCAGAGGAGCTACTATAATTTAAGGCTTTAGTACCGCCCCTTTTCACAAGGGATAACAGCAGAATGTCTCAACCTGGCCACATTGGTTTTACACTGTCAGAGTCAGAATCTCCAAAAAGAGTGATAGGTCCATAATGAAACAGCACTGGAACTTCTCACAGCACTGGTATTCTCTTAACTCTACAGCACCAGAACCTCAGAGCAAGGTTTCCAGGATAATGCAGTACTGAGCGCGGTTTGCAGTCTCAGCAAAGAGGCCAATATCTGAGACAACACGGAGCATGGACTCTCCTCTACAGTCCTGAGCAGGTCTGGTAGCTTATGGTAAGTTGTTTGCACGGTTGAGAGAATGCAATCTTTTCTAATACTCAGACTAGTCGAAAATAGGTAGAAGACAGGCAAACTTCTTTCTTATTCAGAGACCAGGCAGGGTAGATACTTCTGCAGTACAAACCTATCTGACTCATAAACACAGGTCAAGTACAGGTCACGGAGCAGCAGACTTCCCTTGGCCAGAATCGAGGGCTTTTGGCCTTTGATGGGAGCTACCTTGCCCTGTAAATCGGAATAATTCTATCCGATGCAATGTTGACTCTAGAAGTAATATCATATAATGATTCAAGTTCAAGACAACAACGACAGTAATTCTTGACAAAGGACGGAAAGAGCGTGACTAATTCAAATACCAAATTTGTGAGCCTGAATACGGAAACAAGTGACAGGGGTGTATCACGCAGTCATTATCTTGCTTTTGGAATTAGAAAGATTTACGTACACCCTGAAGAAGTCCAGTGGGGCGAAACACGTTGGCTACAGGCGGAAGGATGTTTTTGTGGAACTGTTGATAAAGAAATCAGTGATGACAAAGGAGTCTGTGAATTCATGTTTCATGATTGTAGATAGGTAAACAAGGAATCTCCTGTCCAGTTTCTGTGAAGGAAAGTACAAGATAGTGCTGAGTCAATAGCGTATATGTGACCTTAACTCCATGGCAGGCATGAGTAGTTCATACTCTTGTTCGAATTTATTTCTTGTCCAATTTTAGATAACTCTTTAACTGCAGAGCTATGGGTGCCAAATGCCACCAGTGGGTAGAACAGCTCTCGTGCCAGACGTGGGCATCATGAGATTTGTGTTGCATTTGCAAATCATAGTTCAGGGAACGGTTCAGTACAGTGGAGCTTGCCTCAATGTGATGTGCCTAAAGATGCTCTTGGGCCCTGTCCTTCTGTCCTTTTATTTCTTTGTTTTCTAGTACTATCCGTTTTATTAGACTGCAAATGCATATATACAAGTGTCAAATTGCAAAACTAAAAAGCAAAGAACCCCCCCCCCCCCAAAATCACTGGTTTAGTTTAGTGCTTCCTCTTGTGGCAGACACTAGTTGACCAGCCACCTGAAGCATTTGCTGATTTTGACATTGATAGGCTGTTTGCTTACATCTGCACGTAAATTACACAGCATTAGGTTAACTTAGCGTTACCTATTGCTAGCCCCAGCCCTCCATTCTCAAAAAGTCTAATACTTCAACAAAGTGACAAAACAAACAAGCATTTGCAAGGCAATAGGTCTCGCATTAGGGAAGTTTGAGCTATTGGTATTGTAAATGACACATTTTTTATTTATGTGTTGGTTTTGAAAATAGCTAAATTAATAGATTTGTCATTTACAATGCCAATAGTTATAACTTTCACAAATGTGACACCTATAGCATTTGTAATGCAATATGTGTTGTATTTACGTGACTTAGATGTATTGCTATTACACATAACAATGCCTTTAAATTGTTTTTTTTTATAATTAATACTTAAATAAAAGTTATTATAATTTATAATGGCAATAGCTTAAACTTTTAACTTTTGTGAAGATTATGTTCAGTGTATTTTATTGTGACGAAAATCCAAGAACAGAAGTGAAATATTAACATCTTTTTGTGACATTTGTAATAAAGCTTGAAACATTGAGAGAACATATTTGAACCAGTTGTTGTTGAATGATTGCACAGATTGATGCTGTGGTGGCGCTGAGTGATGTTGTGGTGGCGACAAGTGAGGCTGTGGCGTTCAGTGATGCTGTGGTAGCGCATAGTGATGTTGTGGTGCCCCTGAGTGATGCTGTGGCGGTGCTGAGTGATGCTGTGGTGATGGGATAGATTGATAGAGTGAGTGCGATAGATAGAGGGAGGGCGATTGGTAGATAGAGTGAGGGCGATCGATAGATAGATAGATAGAGATAGATAGATAGAGTGATGGCGATAGTGAGTACGATAGATAGACAGATAGAGTGAGGGTGATAGATAGAGTGAGGGTGATAGATATATAGAGTGAGGGTGATAGATAGATAGAGGGGTTGTGGGGTTGTGTGTGTGTGTGGGGGTGTGTGTGTGGGGTGGGGGTGTGTTGGGTTTTGGGGGGTGTCTGTGTGTGGGGGTTGTGTGTGTGGGTTTGTGTTTGTGTGTGTGGGGTTGTGTGTGTGTGGGGGGGGGGTTGTGTGTGTGGAGTTGTGTGGGTGGGTGTGTGTGTGGGTGGCTGTGGCTGTGTGTGTGGGGGTTGTGTGTGTGGGGGGTTGTGTGTGTGTGGAGTTGTGTGTGTGTGTGGTTGTGTGTGTGGGGTTGTGTGTGTGGGGTTGAGTGTGTGGAAGGGTTGTGTGTGTTGTGTTTGGGGTTGTGTGTGTTGTGCGTGGTTGAGGTTGTGTGTGGGGGTTGTGTGTGGGAGTTGTGTGTGTGTGTGTGTGGGGTTGTGTGTGTGGAGGGTTGTGTGTGGGGGGGTTGTGTGTGTGGGGGGGTTCAGTGTGTGGGGGGTTGTGTGTGTGTGGGGGGTTGTGTTTGGGGGGTTGTGTGTGTGGGGGTGTTGTGTGTGTGTGGGGTTGAGTGTGTGTGGGGTTGAGTGTGTGTGGGGTGTTGTGTGTGTGGGAGGTTGTGTGTGTGGGGGTTGTGTGTGTGGGGGGTTGTGTGTGTGGGGTGGGGTGTGTGTGGGGGGTTGTGTGTAGGGGGTTGTGTGTGTGGGGGGTTGTGTGTAGGGGATTGTGTGTGTGGGTGTGTGTGTGTGCAGAGGGGGGTGTGTGACCTAAAAAGTGGCCAACTGGCAAATACAATACTGCCTTAATGTACATCCTTACAGTTACTACATGCTCCCATGCAAGAAAGAATACGGGGATCCTCGCACAAATTCAATTCACTGGTGGTATTCAGATGGGCTTGAGCCATCTTGAACAATATCGTCTTTTCCTGACATTTCAGGCCCTGTGGTCCAAATCAACCGAGCACAGGCCGTAATTTCCGCCACCACTTATCAATGTGCAGACAGTTTTACCATACGAAATATCGGCTACAGGCCACGTTTGGTATACAGGGTTACAAAAGAATGCATAGAGGTTAAAGAACAAATCCGTGGTGAGGCAGACTGGAAAGATTCAGTACACTCAACCGTACGCTTCTTGTTAAAAATCAGGTGAAAACGAGCTGACAATGTTGCGAAGGTAGCCTGCAGACAATAAATACGAATACAGCGGCGGCACATACCCCATCCCCTAAGCACAAAAAACAACCCCTTGGGAATGCACGGGTCGACTCACCATGCTGGGTTAATTTTCCCTCACCTGGAAAACACAAAAAAAATCCTCCCTGGGGCCGTAGAAATCATGCGCCACCGCTGGAGGGCTGCGAAAGAAAATGGCGAGTGGAAACGCAACCTTACACCTTTCACCAGACCAAAACATCAACTCTGATTGGATCCGTGAGGAATATCTGGCCCCGGAAGCGAAAGAGGTTCTCCGATCAAACAAGAGAGGCTGCCGAAACAAAAACAAAAATGGACAAGAACGGCAAGCAAGCTGAAACGTATGTGCTCAAGTTCACACCATGTTGGAATATGGAGAATTCAGGTCGCGCGCTGCAGGTGTGGAGTAGCAGCTGCACATTTGAGGAGCAGAGCTTGCATCAGCAGTGTGTTGTTTCTCTCTTTTCGTGTATCTCCATGCATGTGAGATTTTTTTTATAAATAATTTTATTGGTTTTGAACAAAAGTGTGGGGGATATTTATGTGAAGTTTACAATGTTTTGCACCAGAAAGTTTGAAGTTCCATTAAGCTCTCTGCATTGCGTGGCGGGGGAGCGGCTTCCTTTGAAGCCTGATGGGGGGTGTGGGGGAGCGGCTTCCTTTGAAGTCTGATGCTGAGGCTCAGACAAATGGTGTGGGATGTGGCTGGCAATGGTGTGGGTGTGCGATGTGCAATGTGCACGCGCCTGGCTCACATGAACTGTACGCGATCCGCAGCTAGGTAGACTTTTCGGACCGCTTACTATAATCTCGCCTGTGATGTTGTTCAGGGTTTACTGGATGAGTGGGACTGTGGGGAGGAGACGTAATTGAAGGAAGCACAGCAACGTGAAAGGGAATTAAACAATTCTCTTTTGAAGCAGGCATCTTAGGGAGACTCTAGTCTTCAGCTCCAGGCGCCCATTTGAGTTAATGCGCCCTCCGTGGCTGCCATGTTCACCAGTACATAGAGCAGGTCCTGATTGTCTATGATAAATGAGAGTGACCAGAGATCTCCTCCATGGAATCTTAGAATCCCACAAAACACCTCAGCTCTGAGAACCTCACCGCTGACACCCCAGTTATCTTCATCACATCTTCTAGCCTTTGAAACCTCATTGTGACCCTAAGAAGCCTCCACTCCCTCGCCTGTGCCCTCAGAGCCCATCAGATGATGTCCAATAGATCCAGGAACCTTTGCTAGTCCCTCATGGTGGCACCCTGCCAGTTTGCACTAAGATCCCAGGGCTGCAGCGCCTCAGTCACCTGCATTTAGCGTGCCACCAGGAGGTATGTACGGCTTTACGATGCGCACATTTACAACGCGTGCCGTTACAACGTGGTTTTTTCAACGCAAGTCGTTACCATGACTTGCGTTGGAGGGGGTGCGGACTTAGGAATTTTTTAATTTACTATTCCAACACCAGCCTACGTACAGTAGGGAAGGTGTTGGATAGTAAATAAAAAAATTCCTTGTCCTGCAGCGCCCTCCAGCGCAAGTCGTGGTAACGACTTGTGTTGAAAAGACCGCGTTGTAACGGCACGGCGGTGTAACAGCCGCGTCGTAAAGGCTGTTCCCCCACCAGGACAACTAATCTGCATCTCCTAGAATAGGATACAATCATTGCTTCAAGGAAAAGCCAAACTATAGTTCTCTCCAAGCACACACAGTGAGCGCGTGCACACACGCACATACACACGCACACACACACTCACACCTATCTTTGGTTAGCCCTGCCGATATGATATAATGACTGAAAGTACCTTCTCTCTGCTATTACCTTCTCCTCATAGGTGGAGTCCATATAGTTTAACCAGTCAGAGCAGCAGCATCTTCTGGGTGGACTCCATATACTACTCTCTTTATGATTTATCAATGACTCCAGATGGGTGGTCCTCTGTCACCTCCCACTGTGCTCCATGATGGAACTTAAAAAATTCTCTTTGATGGCTTAACAGTCAATCTATTGGGGGGTACCTTTGTCACTCCTTGGTGGACTCTATGTGCTACTCCCTTTTATACTTAACAGTGTCTCAGTAATATTGGTCCTTTGTCATACCTGGGTGGGCTCTATACATGATCTAGCAGACTCAGCCTCGTCAGTGGACTCCTTAGATGTCTTAACATTATCTCAGCAGAATTGGTCCTGTCTCTCCTGGGTGGATTCAATGTAGCCCTCTGTGGGTTAACAGCGCCTCCAGCCAGGGTGGCCCCACTTCCTTGTGGGTGGACTCCCGAGGTGCTTTAACCATTTCTCATCATAGTTCTGTGTCTCCAGGGTGGCCTCCATGTAGTCGTCTGTGGTTTTACAGTGCCGCGAGGTGGGT
Organism: Lissotriton vulgaris; assembly: GCF_964263255.1. Classification (NCBI taxonomy): domain Eukaryota; kingdom Metazoa; phylum Chordata; class Amphibia; order Caudata; family Salamandridae; genus Lissotriton; species Lissotriton vulgaris. The sequence goes on along the minus strand of NC_141693.1, from coordinate 481,471,547 downwards.
TGCTCTTCACTACCTCATGGGTGGACTCTCTAGCTTGTTTAATAGTATCTCATCATAGTTAGTCCTACCTCTCCTTGGTGGACATCATGTGGTCCTTCCTCCGTGGTTTAACAGTGCTTCTAGTGATTTGGTTCCCTCTGACTCGTGGGCGGATACCCTAGGTGGTTGACAAGTATCTCATGTCCTGTCTCACATTGATGGACTTCATGCAGCCCTCCCTCTGGTCTTTAACAGTCCCTTCAATGAGTTGGATCTTTTGAAGCTAAGGGATTTACTCCATGTAATCTATTTGATCTCACAGATGCACTTCTCAGCACTTTCTCCATCTGATATTGTGTACCATAAAGTTTGTAACTTTACTGCATCTTCTTCTGCACTCTGCAGTACTCCATGCTTATGCACAACCACATTCAACAAGCCATTCTTACACCATATCTTCAAGCCACATGTATCTCACCCAATATGTTCCACGAAGGAAAAACACAACCATGACCCTATCAACCAGCGGGCGCCCAAGAACTGATGCAGATCAGAGTTACTCAGAACCTCCCAGAATATCAATCCCCCCCCACCACCCGGCCACCCTCGGCTGGACGATGAGTGCTAGCGGTGGGAAGGGGGAGCGGTGCACTCCACAGTTTAAAGACCACTGTCCAACAACATTAGTTTGCATTTTTATTGTGACCTCATTACACTTGCTCCTACATAGATCCATGATTTGGTCACTCACCAACGCCCACAGTTCTCTCTTTACTGCATAGAGTTTCAGTTCTCCACTCACCAGCCTGGAGTGTTTCTATTCTGTGGTCACGGGATGTGACTAATAGTATCCGTGGTCCCCCTTTGATCTTGGTGTTTTCCTTTCCTCTTCTGGACTACACACTCTAACACATCTGCCTCCCCACAGCCACCCTTTCACTCTAAGCAGACATTCTTAGAAATGATCTCCTTCCTTCCTCGTGCATGAATGTCTATAGCGCCATTCTATCTAGGCAGCAAAGTAGCGCTATCCTTTATGTGAGGCACTGGGAGACACCAAGACCATGTAATTGCACACATTGCTTTTCCTTTAGGCAAAGGTAGATTAAGTGGTTTGCCCCGAACAGAGAAGCATCCATTTTCAGATGCGTTTCAACCTACTTTGGGCCTCCCACAAATTAATGCGAAATATCCAAGGCAGGTTGGAGAAGGAGCTGAGAATTGTCCATATCACGGATGTAACTCATGATTCTCATCTAGTGTTCATGTATCTGGCCTTCATGTATGGCATACAAAAAGGGTGAATTATAGAATGCTTAGGTTTATAGCTGTCGTGTACATATGGAGAGATATTGCGTGATTGCGGTATGGTGGAAATATTTAGCGGACTGCGAATATGGCGGTGTTTATTGTGCTGCTGTAAGTATGTACCAGTTTTGCCAATCACTCCATGGTTGAATTGTTCCAGATACGCTGTGTTTGAGCCTGAGTTCTGTGCCTTGCAACCCTCAAGGTTGGCTAACAAAGTCCAAGAAGGGGAAATTATTTCTGGTAGATAAGTTAGACTTGGGAGACAGTTTTGTAAGGTTACAAACAAAGGGCTTTATTAAGGCTTACACAGTTAAGTTTTCTTTGTATCAGGTGCTCACATATGTGACAAAAAGTGCTTATAGTGACTGAGTGAAATATTAAAAAAGCTATATACAAGGTGTCACAAGCAAGGGTAGTCCCCAAAAAAATATGTACAGTAGGGAAGGGGAGTTTTTCTTGCAAGGGTCGACGGCGTTTCGATCTAACATGACTTTAGATCATCATCAGGACGTGAGCTTTCTTTGCGCGTTGTGATGGCTGTATTTATCTGGCTCAAAGGTTAGGAAGTTGATACTCCGAGTTAGTTTGAGGTATACGGTCCAATTATGTTTTAGGTGCCAATTCAATTGGGAGCGGGGGTATATCCGGTATTATTCGGTGTCCTACGTTCCGGCGGGACTTTGTTAGCCAACCTAGAAATAACTTTTCAACCAGGACCTTATCAGGCCACCCATGACCATTGTTTTCTTTAACCATATGTTGACCCCAGGTCCTTGACTAAAGGGGTACCCTTGTTTCTTATTACTACTTGCAACCCTCAAGGCAGTGGTAAATGGTACGGTCCGACCATTGGGGTGCCATTTTGTGGAAAGCCAAATCTTCATTAACTCCTAAATTCACGAGTGATTTTGGTTGGTTCTTATTTATGATAGGAGATATTTCCAGTAGTTTGCTGCCTGTATGAAAAATGAAGTTTATTAAGAGGCGGTGGGGTATTTGGGTGTGCCTTAGTGGCCTTGTGGCAGGAGCTGAGATGTATTTATGGTGGATGTTAGTGGTGGTAGAATTTTAGTCTAGCAGAAGAAAGAGTCTGCTAGTTGAACAAGTGGCACTAGGACACGACTAGTGGTTCACAGATGGTGGTGGGGTGTAGTGACAGGAGGTGTGACCCAGAGTTAGGAAGCAAGGTTTGGTTGCAGAATGGTGGGTCTACAGTCAGGAGGTGGGGTATGGTGGTAATAGCGTGGAGTGTTGGCAATGGTCTATGGAGGGGTGGCCACAGGGGTGGAGATGGGAAGTGTAGGTTGAATAGATAAGCACTACATTGTACTACTGTATTAATGGCAGAATCATCAGTACACTACTGATATAAATTGTGCCATCCTGGACAAAATAACTTTTCTCAAAAGCTTCGTTATTGGCATCTAAGTATTCACGCTGAGCTAACTAAACGTCCTACTGTTTTTATGGCTTCTCTTATCTATCTACAAGTTACCTTTCTACAGAAATGAAAGAGTCATTTGCTACGTAGTCTTTACAGGAAGCGTAAATCTCCCTAAACTCTAGGGAGTTTCCTGGTTAGTGTATAATCTCCCTAATCCTTTCAATCCGATGACGTTGTCTATGACGCACATGCTTTCCTCCAGTCATCAGTCAATACAAGCAAATGTAAAGAAAGAGGCAATGTTTTTATTGTTTTTATCACTGTTGCAGATACAGAACATTTATTGGCTCAACACATTTTGCAAACAAACTAGTGAAAGCACATACACTAATTTGGCGTCATACCTGAAATATCGGTGTTTTTGATTCGCTGTTGCTAATTTAATGAACATTATGCCACTTATAAAGTCCCACAGAAGAATGTACGTGACTGTTGCTAAATGTCGGGAATGTGGGTTGCCTATAAATTCTCACATTATGTTCAATGCACTATTGAGGGTCCACCAAGCAGTCGTTGGAAATACGCAGTAATATTTTAAACAAGCTTTGGCCAAACCAATAGGTCTCGCTTTAATGTGCTAATGTAGGCAAGCGTGCACAAATGCTGTTTGCATGCATTGCATTTAGCTTAGAAATGGGTGTGGAAAAGTAGCATAAAGGGTTTCTTTTCTGTGTAGAATGCATATAGGAGATAAAGAGTTGAATGTGACCAAGTGATGTAAATTAGTCCCTATGAGTTCCAATGGAAGCATTTATGTACTAGTTAAAATCATGAGATTAGAGAGGTCTCCCTCTGGGTTTATAAAAAAAAAACACTCTAGGTATACTTTAAGGAATTTATAGCAATAGGTAATGCATGCAGCTGTGCTGCCAAGCTAGACCTAAACATGGCATGCATTAAACAAAGCTGCCCTTGTAAACTGCAGACAGAGCTTTTAATTGGCAACAAGTTCAAAACAAACCCAAGCTGGGGCATAACCTAGTAGTCCACGCTGAAAGGTCGAAGGGAAAAATGATGACCATGTGTCCTTTGGGAGATTGCTCAGCACCTTCCTCCTAACTCTGTGCAGGGTCCTTTTTCATACTCGCTGGTCTTCAGGCAAGCAATCTGATGCCTTTGATGGGGTTTTGGCTTTCTATAAAAGTTGGTGTAATTGGTTGGCACCATTCTTTCGATAGGGGATGAGAATGACGTTTCGACTGCACCCTCTGATCATTTCGGTAGAGTTTGCAGTTGCATTTGCCCGCTCACGCCTCTCCTGTGGACTCCTTTTTCCCCCGAGATAGCTCACCAGCAGTAATAAGAACATACAACAGGCACTGCCCATGTGACAAGTAAGTTGCAATCCAAGTTGCTGTCTTTTGGAAAGGAACAGATATAGCCTTACTCATTGCACCCATATTTGGGGGCCAGAACCCAATCACAGCTTCAGAAACAGGTAAGGTGAGTGCAGCATCCATATGGGCCTGGCCTATCCCTGTGGGCTGTGATCTGTAGGGAAAGACAAGAGCAGTCTTTAGCATGACTGCATAATCTACATAGTGGCGGCTTTCACATTCTTAGATGAGCTTGCAATATTGCATGTTATCAAATAGTAAGGGTCCATTTTGGCTAAGCAATCTTGGCATTTATTACAGATGGCTGTGACAAATGATGCTTGCGGCTACTGGTCCAAAAAGTTATAAATGTTTTGCTTAAAAAGTCGAGTTTTATATAATAAAATATATTATATAATTATAATTATAACCCATTGGATCCTCTAAGCCTGTATAAAACCCCACTCTAATCTCCTTCAGGGCTGGACTGGGAACCCAAATCAGCCCTGGCAGTTTTCTCTGACCAGCCCATGGTAAAGCACTGCCTGGCCCTGGAGGCTGGAAACGCTTGGTTGCTGCTTTTGTTACTGGGGGCCAATATTGCAGCCCTGTTGCAAAACCAACCCTAGTAACAAAACCAGCCCCCACCGCTGCAAAACTGCCCCCACCCTTCCAGCCTCCCGGGGAAACACCCGATGCCCGGTATGGCCAGTCCAGCGCTGATCTTAATACAGGCGACTTTTGATGCATCTAGGTAGTGGTAATAAATAATTGTACTGCAGTTTAAACAAGGAAAATGGGGACTGGCTTTCCTTTCTTCTGAAACGTTTTTCTAAAATGAGGAGCACTCAGCAGAAAAGTGATATTTATGGCAACGTTTAACGTTTTTCCATGGTATAGATATGGATAGAATCTATCCACGTTCAAGCACAGCATTTAAAAAAAATCTGACTGCAATGAAAGTAACGCTAATATTTTTGGGTAAAACCACTAACTGCCGTTTGGTGTGTTAAATTTCGCAGTACAAGCTCCGCTTTTATTCTTCATATTCGAAATGAAAATGATAGAGAAAGATTTAAAGGTATTAAGCAGTTTGTGGAGAAGGTGATAGGGTGACCATGTAAAATAGGCAATAAATACCCTCTAAGGCACATTTAAAGGATATTGCAAGTTACTTTGGAGTTCCATTACCTTTTAAAGGAAGTCGGTCTTCTGTCTCATTCCTATACAGGGTCATGGATTTGCTTGGTGACTTGCAATATCCTTATATTGTACAACAGGGTGTACTTTATCCCATATATAAATACACAGTATAAGCAGATGCACACAGTTGAATATGCTATCTATTACCATTGCCAACAATGGCAATAAATAGCATATTATTATCTATATATATATATATGGTTTATGCAATGGCATGCGTTCATGTGTGCGTATTTTAACAAAAGGTACTTCATGAAAACCAAGATGCATGATTCAAGAGGCAAAATTTTTGCAATGATGTAAAATTAGATTAGAGAGAAGTCATGACTGTTAGAGTTGTTTCCAAGTGTAAATTAATTGTTACATGCAATCTGAGAGGCAGTAAAAAGTGTTATTCTGTGTCAGTGTTGTTATACTAAAGTAATAAATTCGCATTTGGCCCTTGCACTTTAGGAATAAACGTGTGAATGTGCATTCATTAGTACAGGTCCACAAATTAACGCATGCAATTGGACCACATTTGTAGATATAGATATACCATAGATTATAATATGTACATTATTAAATAAAGTAAAAAAAATGTTGATATTTCTGAATCAAATTTACACTGTAAAAATATGAATCCCTCTGATTCCTTTACTTCTTTTTGCAGGAAAATGGTGATACCAGGATCTCTGTAGGGATCAAGGATCAGGGCTCACCAATCTTTGGAGTCTCCCTTAATATACTACCATCGTGTCAACCTGTACCATTAACCTACACCTTATTCTCGACCAATCAAACAATGGAAAGTTCGTGTGACATCAGTTCCGTGGTTTTGTTGTTGCTGGCATTGGTGACAGGCTGCAGTGCAAAACCAGGGTGCCAGGGAAAGACTGATGTGACTTGCCCTGCAGGTAAGTCATGCTTTTGATCTACAAGACTATAGTGAGTTCGAAATGTTAGCCTCTGAGAGTTGCTAAGACAGCTCTCAGTCATGATATCCCTGTTTCAAAACTGCCTGTGTAACTGCAAGTTCAAAGGTCAGCGTCCTGGGCAGTCAACTAACCTTGTCAACTTTACTAGGCCAATTGGTTTAATTGCTCTGACGCGGATAATGCATAAAACGCCTGTTGCTAGCCACAATAGACCATTTAGTTAGCAGTTTGCTAAATACAATCAGTCTAAAAAGTAACTTCCCATAAATGCATAGTCAGATAAACTGAATTTTAAATTCATATTTTGGTACCCTCTTTATTTGATGCCGAGGTGCCCAGAAGAATGGTTGAAATTATATTTGCATGATTTACAAGGAAGAAATGAGTTAAGCTCGAAGACATCTTGTTTTTTAGGGCTCGGCCTTCGCAACACGAAGTGGGGCGGAGCTTCGAGCTCCTAATGTTAAAGAAAAAAAAAAAGGATCTCTAGGGCTCTGGCCAGACACATTCCTTACTGTTTTATGGCATGTGCCTAGTGATTCGTGTTCGCTGTGCTGTCTATTTAGTAGCCTTGACGTGATAGGCTATATTTACTTTTCGTCCGTCATTGATGTTAGTTTCATGGCATATTCTGTGCGCGAACGAGCACGGCAGAGTGATTAATCTTAATTAGGAGCTGTCAGAGTGCCCGTGTAATGCAATCCAGATGCTGCGAGCGTGTTCACCATTGCATTGCATGTATCATGCGCGCGTTTAACATTCAGCTTTCTCGCACGGCAGTCCATTCATTTTAATTATTTTAGTCTTGCCATAAGCATGCGCTGTATAGGGGTGTACGTGATTTAATTCAATATTCTGAAGACTGCAAGGTGATGGGGTTGGGTCACTTATTAGGGCCACAAAAACGCCAGTGTTAGTATCGGCGTCTGATTTCCAAAGAAAACATTAACATCTGCGTTTGAAAGGAAAAAGTTTTGTCTTTTTTCTGTGATAATTTTCGCCATCTGCTGGGCACTGCAGGGAAAACTTATTGATGCAACATGACTCGTATTTGGCAAATTAGTTTGTGGCATGAAACGTTTTACATGGCTGCGTCACAGTACTGTTTTTTTTTTAAACTCATCACAGAAGTATTTACGTCGTTTCTTAGCGCAGTGCATGACTGTTGTCTCTATTCTAGTTTAACGCTACTGGACTTCGGGTTATATTCAAAGGTGAGACGGTTTTGCCAAGATCCGATAGGATGACCAAAAGGTAACCAAAGAGGTCATCATCTGTGAGTCATCTTCCCGGTAACTCACTTCATTAATACATGCACTGCCTGATTGCCCTAGACCAGTCCGACCCTTGTTACAAGATACATCAATTGGCCGGTTTGTTGAGAGACGCGCACAACCTATTAAAGCATGAATATCACAATGGCTGTGACTGGCCCTAGGGACGGCCCTTATCTGAAAGCCTATCTGGGAAGGTGCCGGCCCCCCATTGTGCCTTAATGGTGCAATCCAAAGATCTGCCCGTGTCCTAAACAGCAGAGCATTGTCATTCCGCGGAAGGGGTGGGAGTGTGGAGATAGCACAGGTATGCAAAACACCATTCTTTGCATTTTGTCCCCAAGTTGGGCGGTTTCTCGCTTAGTTCCAGCTGCGAACGATGAGAACCCGAGAATCCTCTGGAAGAGACCAATTGGTAGACCTAGGTTTGAGACCTGGGATTTCAGTCTCAGCGAGGGTGGGCCAATCTCAGCCCAGCTGCTTTGAATGAATATTTCTACCGCCTCTTATTTCAGTGTAGTGACATTGAATGCAGCCCCTTAATTTCCGCTTCCCTACACCGACTGAAGGCCACAGGGCGGATTCTGGCCTCTTTGTGTGGAGAGGAAGCTACTCCACTTGCATTGTTAATTACGAACGGGCCGGCCATACGTGAAGGTGGATGACGTGTGTGTTCTACCCCGTGTGGAATGTCCACAATAATCAACGTTGTTGTCGTAGTGGCTCGTGCCTTTACCTGGGTTTTAGCCTGCAAAGCTCCTCAGCATCCCAGTCAGACTACCTCAGGTTCTAGGCACCAAACTCCTTTAAGTCACTAAGAAGGCCTGTTTGTTTTCTTAGTACAAGCTCGTTATGACATGGCAGAACTGGTGCTGGTGATTCATGTAATTAGAGGGTGAGAAAATCACTTCCCTGATCAATACTGGGGCCATGACTAATGTCTCTAGACTGACGCAGAACTAACAAGGTGCACGCAGCAATAGTTTGTAACTGTGTAGCGCTATGGGAACGGCACACCCCTTTCCTGCAAGGGGCACTTTCAATACGCTCTCACCCAAAAGGCATTGTGGGAAATTCTATACCTAGGTCATGAGTGCTGAGGCTGGGGACTTGGTGATCTTCCGATCGTTGTTAAGTTGGGCCTATTAGTTCAGCTGTCTCACAGTGAAGGTTGCGGTATCCTCCGACTGGTGATGTGAAAATAGCCCCAACGCTTGTTGGATGCATGCTGAAGGGCAGATTAAAATGCACTTTGATATCACTGTGATACCTGCCGCTCGTCATTTTCTGTGGTATATTTCTCTTCAACATTCAGCAGAAGGTGGAAGCACAAACCAGCAGCCTACTGCAACAGGAGATAATGAGCCAGTGGCAGGGGCCCACTCCAAGGGTTTCTCCTCATCTGCTGAAATTTTCAGGAAGCTATACAGAAAGTAATTCAGGGCATCTCAAATCGGCTCGTCGACGGCGACGGCATTTTATTATTTAATAAGAGCACACATAAACATGATGACAATCTTGTGAAAGCGAGTTGTGCACTAGCAAATAGCAACTTCACACTTAATGAGAAGAAATGTGATTTTCGTCACCCTTTTATGGACGCATTTCCTTCTTTGAGAGTATAGGGCTTGAAGAAAGAGGAGGAGCTCATGTCAGAACATGTTCCACAAACATCTCCACTCATTCCTGGGAATTGACATTTATTGTGCCATCCAGGACTTTGTCTCAACCAGTCCTCATTTTACAGATATCACAAAGGTGAATTGTATTGTTCTGAGTTGAGTCAATTCTGGAGCAGGAAGACAACTTGCCTGGGCAATGTTCTGTCGTGGCCGGTTCCGATGGACCCGAAGCTCACTCTTCTCCATGTCACTGACCATCTAGGTGGTAATATGTATAAACTGTCACTCTTATTTTTGGGTCTGACTCTAGCAAAACAGCACAGCACAGTGTGATAAATGACTTCTATGTCTCTTCCCTCTCTACCACTTCATCAGAATGTCCTGTGACATCATAGAATGTTTGAGTGCCTTTCTGGAGCGAGATTGTCAGTTAGTCATCTGAGGCTGAGCAGCTGGTAGCTCGCTCCTGGTGGGGTTTCTTCCTGGTTTCTTTCTAGTTACTTATCTCCTGCTATCTTGCCACCTATCTATCTTGTCAATAAAGAGTAACTACACCTGGACTATGGATCATCATTTGTGTACCACACACAGGAGTGGAAGGCCATGCCCTCCTCGTCCCTGGCTGGGTGGAAGAAGAAAATAGACCACTGCATGGGCCTTGAAGTAGCAGTTTATAGAGCGAAAGGCTGGCGACAAAAACACTTCAAGATATGTCAGGGATGGGCGTACTATCAGGACATTGAGTTGGAACCTGTTCATTCCATGTATCAATTGGTTCATGATGAAGGTCATACATTCTTGGACTAAGGGCAGGTTGGGTGGATGTGGGATGAGCGATTTATTATTTGGGTTTATTCAGTGTTTTTTTTACTTTATTTTTATGGATTTGGGTGGGTGTGAATGTACAGGTATGTTTTTCTTTTCACCTTTTTAGGGCTCGGCCTACGTTAACCCTGCGTCAGCAGGGGAGGCGGAGCTCCGAGCTCTTATGTTATAAAAAAAAAAAAGTTTCTTTAGAGGTCCGGGCTGCAACATTCTTTAATGCGCGCGCGTTGTTTATGTCATCTGCCTAGTGATTCGTCTTCGCTGTGCTGTCTATTTAGTAGCCTTGACGTGATAGGCTATATTTACTTTTCGTCCGACATTTTTTTCATTTTCATGGCATTTTCTGTGTGGTTACGCGCACAAGCGACTTATTAATCTTAATTACGAGCTGTCAGAGTGGCCGTGTAATGCAATCCAGATGGTCTGAGCGGTGCAAGTGCTTCCAGACTAGGAGCAGGGTAGATCCGCGAAGATGAGAAACACTGAGCGCGAGACGGGCGCGAGAGGTGCACCCCGGGCCGTCTCAGCAGGAGGCTTTCACAGGAGCGTGTTTTTGTGCGACGGGTTCGATTCCCCGTCTGGCACACCACAGCTCCTTGCGCCCCATGCGTGCACGCAACATTGCACATCCTAATTAGCAGCGCTTGTGAGCAGAGCTCGCTCGCATCTCAAGAAACTCGAAAGTCATCACTTTGGGATTTGGGATTTCCTGGCACGAAGCAAATTGCCACCGATGGAGCGGCTGCTGGAGGTTGCCAGCACCAAGGGGCCCTTTGTGCGCGGTAAGCAGCTCTCTGGTCTGCATGAATGGGCACAGCCGAGCATGGCGCTGGCAGAACACCCCGGTGGTCGTCTCGTGGAGATAGGAGCCGCAGGTGAAGGTGTTTTGGAGATTTACACATTTCACAGAGAAATGATTTACTTGTTGGTATTCTGCCCGTGTAGTTAGGAAATCGGTGCTTTTGCCATTGTGTCTCAGAAAGAGGGCCGCTCTTGAACTTTTGAACTCCTGATTCACAATTTCGTCGGGAACCTGATTGATTCCGAAGTGATTGCACATCTGAAACGTAAATTTCAGCTGTGTGTGAAATAGTTTCCCACCGTTTTCACCCCAACACAGTGGGTCCCTGAAAGCATCCCATTTTAAAAATAGATTTTCTCAGATTGACAGGGAACAAAGAGGTTCCTGGGATTTTGCCTCGCGTGGGTCAAGTCAAGACATTGTGTTGGAAAGCGCTGTTACTCGGTACCACACAACAATGTGAGTGCAGAGTGAGTGTGCAGAGTAGTGAGTGCAGAGTGAGTGTGCAGAGTAGTGAGTAGTGAGTGCAGAGTGAGTGTGCAGAGTAGTGAGTAGTGAGTGCAGAGTAGTTATTGCAGAGTAGTGAGTAGTGAGTGCAGAGTAGTGAGTGCAGAGTAGTGAGTAGTGAGTGCAGAGTAGCGAGTAGAGTAGTGAGTAGTGAGTGCAGAGTAGTGAGTAGTGAGTAGAGTAGTGAGTGCAGAGTAGTGAGTGCAGATTAGTGAGTAGTGAGTGCAGAGTAGTGAGTAGAGTAGTGAGTAGAGTAGTGAGTGCAGATTAGTGAGTAGTGAGTGTAGAGTAGTGAGTAATGAGTAGAGTAGTGAGTGCAGAGTAGTGAGTAGTGAGTGCAGAGTAGTGAGTAGAGTAGTGAGTAGAGTAGTGAGTAGTGAGTAGAGTAGTGAGTAGAGTAGTGAGTAGAGTAGTGAGTAGTGAGTAGAGTAGTGAGTAGAAAGTAGTGAGGTGAGTAGAGTAGTGAGTAGAGAGTAGAATAGTGAGTAGTGAGTGCAGAGTAGTAAGTAGTGAGTAGAGTAGTGAGTAGTGAGGTGAGTAGTGAGTAGAGTAGTGAGTAGAGTAGTGAGGTGAGTGCAGAGTAGTGAGTAGTGAGTAGAGTAGTGAGTAGTGAGTAGTGAGTGCAGAGTAGTGAGTAGTGAGTAGAGTAGTGAGTAGTGTAGTGAGGTGAGTAAAGTAGGGAGTAAAGTAGTGAGTGCAGAGTAGTGAGTAGTGAGTAGAGTAGTGAGTAGTGAGTAGAGTAGTGAGTAGAAAGTAGTGAGTAGAGTAGTGAGTAGTGAGTAGAGTAGTGAGTGGAGAGTAGTGAGTAGTGCGTAGAGTAGTGAGCAGAGTAGTGAGTGCAGAGTAGTGAGTAGTGAGTGCAGAGTAGTGAGTAGTGAGTAGAGTAGTGAGTAGAGTAGTGAGTAGAGAGTAGAGTAGTGAGTAGAGAGTAGAGTAGTGAGTAGAGTAGTGAGTAGTGAGTAGTGACTAGAGTAGTGAGTAGAGTAGTGAGTAGAAAGTAGTGAGGTGAGTAGAGTAGTGAGTGGAGAGTAGTGAGTAGTGAGTAGAGTAGTGAGTAGTGAGCAGAATAGTGAGTAGTGAGTGCAGAGTAGTGAGTAGAGTAGTGAGTAGTGAGTAGAGTAGTGAGTACAGTAGTGAGGTGAGTAGTGAGTGCAGAGTAGTGAGTAGTGAGTTGAGTAGTGAGTAGTGAGTAGAGTAGTGAGTAGAGTAGTGAGGTGAGTAGAGTAGTGAGGTGAGTAGTGAGTAAAGTAGTGAGTGCAGAGTAGTGAGTAGTGAGTAGAGTAGTGAGTAGAGTAGTGAGTAGAAAGTAGTGAGTAGAGTAGTGAGTAGTGAGTAGAGTAGTGAGTGGAGAGTAGTGAGTAGTGAGCAGAGTAGTGAGTGCAGAGTAGTGAGTAGTGAGTGCAGAGTAGTGAGTAGTGAGTAGAGTAGTGAGTAGAGTAGTGAGTAGAGTAGTGAGTAGAGAGTGCAGAGTAGTGAGTAGTGAGTAGAGTAGTGAGTAGAGTAGTGAGTAAAGTAGTGAGTAGTGAGTGCAGAGTAGTGAGTAGTGAGTAGAGTAGTGAGTAGTGAGTAGAGTAGTGAGTAGTTAATAGTGAGTAGAGTAGTGAGTGCAGAGTAGTAAGTAGTGAGTGCAGAGTAGTGAGTAGAGTAGTGAGTAGAGTAGTAAGGTGAGTAGTGAGTGCAGAGTAGTGAGTAGTGAGTAGAGTAGTGAGTAGTGAGTAGAGTAGTGAGTAGAGTAGTGAGTAGAGTAGTGAGGTGAGTAGAGTAGAGAGTAAAGTAGTGAGTGCAGAGTAGTGAGTAGAGAAGTGAGTAGTGGGTAGTGAGTAGAGTAGTGAGTAGAGTAGTGAGTAGAGTAGTGAGTAGTGAGCAGAGTAGTGAGTAGTGAGTGCAGAGTAGTGAGTAGTGAGTAGAGTAGTGAGTAGTGAGTAGTGAGTAGAGTAGTGAGTAGAGTAGTGAGGTGAGTAGTGAGTAGTGAGTGCAGAGTAGTGAGTAGTGAGTAGAGTAGTGAGTAGTGAGTAGAGTAGTGAGTAGAGTAGTGAGTAGAGTAGTGAGGTGAGTAGAGTAGAGAGTAGAGTAGTGAGGTGAGTAGAGTAGAGAGTAAAGTAGTGAGTGCAGAGTAGTGAGTAGAGAAGTGAGTAGTGAGTAGTGAGTAGAGTAGTGAGTAGAGTAGTGAGTAGTGAGTGCAGAGTAGTGAGTAGTGAGTAGAGTAGTGAGTAGAGTAGTGAGTAGAGTAGTGAGTGCAGAGTAGTGAGTAGTGAGTAGAGTAGTGAGTAGTGAGTGCAGAGTAGTGAGTAGTGAGTAGAGTAGTGAGTAGAGTAGTGAGTAGAGTAGTGAGTAGAGTAGTGAGTAGTGAGTGCAGAGTAGTGAGTAGAGTAGTGAGTAGTGAGTAGAGTAGTGAGTAGTGAGTAGAGTAGTGAGTAGAGTACTGAGTAGTGAGTGCAGAGTAGTGAGTAGAGTAGTGAGTAGAGTAGTGAGTAGAGTAGTGAGTAGAGTAGTGAGTAGTGAGTAGAGTAGTGAGTGGAGAGTAGTGAGTAGTGAGTAGAGTAGTGAGTAGTGAGTGCAGAGTAGTGAGTTCAGAGTAGTGAGTAGTGAGTGCAGAGTAGTGAGTAGTGAATAGTGAGTAGAGTAGTGAGTAGAGAGTAGAGTAGAGAGTAGAGTAGTGAGTAGTGAGTAGAGTAGTGAGTAGAGTAGTGAGTAGAGTAGTGACTAGTGAGTAGAGTAGTGAGTAGTGAGTAGAGTAGTGAGTAGAAAGTAGTGAGGTGAGTAGAGTAGTGAGTGGAGAGTAGTGAGTAGTGAGTAGAGTAGTGAGTAGAGTAGTGAGTAGAAAGTAGTGAGTAGAGTAGTGAGTAGTGAGTAGAGTAGTGAGTGGAGAGTAGTGAGTAGTGAGCAGAATAGTGAGTAGTGAGTGCAGAGTAGTGAGTAGAGTAGTGAGTAGTGAGTAGAGTAGTGAGTAGAGTAGTGAGGTGAGTTGTGTGTAGTGAGTGCAGAGTAGTGAGTAGTGAGTTGAGTAGTGAGTAGATTAGTGAGGTGAGTAGGGTAGTGAGGTGAGTAGAGTAGTGAGGTGAGTAGAGTAGTGAGTAAAGTAGTGAGTGCAGAGTAGTGAGTAGTGAGTAGAGTAGTGAGTAGAAAGTAGTGAGTAGAGTAGTGAGTAGTGAGTAGAGTAGTGAGTGGAGAGTAGTGAGTAGTGAGCAGAGTAGTGAGTGCAGAGTAGTGAGTAGTGAGTGCAGAGTAGTGAGTAGTGAGTAGAGTAGTGAGTAGAGTAGTGAGTAGTGAGTAGTGAGTAGAGTTGTGAGTAGAGTAGTGAGTAGAGTAGTGAGTAGAGTAGTGAGGTGAGTAGAGTAGAGTAATGAGTAAAGTAGTGAGTGCAGAGTAGTGAGTTGAGAAGTGAGTAGTGAGTAGTGAGTAGAGTAGTGAGTAGTGAGTAGAGTAGTGAGTAGTGAGTAGAGTAGTGAGTAGAAAGTAGTGAGTAGTGAGTAGAGTAGTGAGTGGAGAGTAGTGAGTAGTGAGTAGAGTAGTGAGTAGTGAGCAGAGTAGTGAGTAGTGAGTGCAGAGTAGTGAGTAGTGAGTAGAGTAGTGAGTAGAGTAGTGAGTATAGTAGTGAGTAGTGAGTAGAGTAGTGAGTAGAGTAGTGAGTAGAGTAGTATCTAGTGAGTAGAGTAGTGAGTAGAATAGTGAGTAGTGAGTGCAGAGTAGTGAGTAGTGAGTAGAGTAGTGAGTAGAGTAGTGAGTAGTGAGTGCAGAGTAGTGAGTAGAGTAGTGAGTAGAGTAGTGAGTAGAGTAGTGAGTAGAGTAGTGAGTAGTGAGTGCAGAGTAGTGAGTAGAGTAGTGAGTAGAGTAGAGTAGTGAGTAGGACATCACAGGCAGCAGCTGTGCAAGCTTCTTACACTCACAAGGAGACCACAGGCAGCTGAGGTGCAATCTTCTCCCAATCACAAGAACGACATCACAGGCAGCAGCAGTGCAAGCTTCTTACACTCACAAGGAGACCACAGGCAGCAGAGGTGCAAGCTTCTCACACTCACAAGAAGGACATCACAGGCAGTAACGGTGCAATATTCTCACACTCACAAGGAGATCACTGGCAGTACACACCACATGAACACACTCCATAACACATAGTAACAATACATTGGCATTTACAATGCCATTAGCTCAAACTCAAATAAATCCGAGCCGGATTGCATTTCTAATGCTTGTTCTTATAGCTTAAAATGCACAAATGAACACGTGTATGAGCCCGAACAGTCTATAAAAAATGAATGTACATAAGCTTGTTCGAGAAGCATGAGTTTTTTGAACTTATTGAACTGGTTACCACAAACAACCATCATTTTCAAGAGTACTTCACACCAGTTTTAAAAAATGCCCAACACTGCAGACGGGAAATAGATTGAGTCACCGAGACACATGCTTTACAAAATCAGGAACCTGGCTGAAATAAAGTAGAGGGACAAAAGACACTAAAGAAAACACAGAGAGAGGTGTGGTGAAATTGAATCTGGTTGTCGGAATTACATTTGTAAAATCGTAGGATTTGTTTCAGTTTTGGGTGAGGGGTTACACTACGCCTTGTCCTACTTTCAACTGCTGCACTGTGAGGCAGCTTATTTGGGTTGGGGTTTAACTCATTTTAATCCAATTTCTAGGCCTGGCATTAAGCCAAGACCTTTTGATTTTTATTAAAATTATATCTGAATAGCACCTATTACCACGCATTCCAAAACTACGTGTGGCTTAACAACACTGGGGCAGATTTATGTTGGACTTGCGCCACGTTTGCGTGACGCAACGGCGGCGTAAAGGCGGCGCATCCCTGCGACCCATTTACAACGTGACGCATCTAGGCAGATGCGTCACGTTGTAAAGCCCTGCGCCACCTGTGGGCGTTCTGGCGCAGGGTGGGCGTTCCGGGGCAGGTGCGCCTTGCAAAAGTGGCTGAGTGAAATCTACAAGATTTCACTCAGTCACTTTTAGGCCAATGCTGCGTCAAAACCCTGCGCCTGCTTGAAGCAGGCGTAAGGCTTGACGCAGCATTGGACAGATAGGGCACCCCCGAGCCTTGCTGGAGCTGCGTCGCGCTTGCGCCGTAACTCCAACAATGCGCTACCATTACGGCACAAATGCGTTACGCATCTGTGCCGTTTTTGCCCCATGGTGCGCCGCATTGTAAATGCGTTAAGAAAAAAACAGGGTTAACCCACTAAAGTCAAAAGGACCTGGGTAAATTATCAGTATGAAAGGAAGGGGTCCAAGACCAAAACAAATGATTCAAACTTAATTACAATTAGTATTCAATTAATTCAGAAAGCAAAGCTATTGGATGCAAATGAGTTTAATTCGGATTTGCATGTACATCCTATTCAATGGTTGTAATTCATAATACATTTTATTATATACATCACAGGTTTAAATGTACGTGCCCACATTCACAACAGGGGGGGGTTTGTGTGAGGGAAGTGTCAAGGATAGGGTAGGGGTAATCTGTGTCATTCAGTGACAAGTCATCATTCTAACTTTTTAAAGACTGCGTACATGTGGTCCTTCAGGCAAAAGGCCACATAAAAGGCTCAAATGAGTCCAAAAGTATTACTGATAAACAGAGGCCTGACTCCGCTGGAGCTGTTAATGTCTTGCTCGGGATCGGAGTAGGTCATGGATTACGTAGTCTACGTTTCGACCCAGAATAGCCGTAGGATAGTGTTCCTTACAAGTCGGGTCTTCGTCAGGACGGAGAAGTTGTGGGTGGGCGCCTCCTAGGGGATAGTTAAAGAACCAAATTAGAACACACCCATCCTGTCAATTCATTACAAGGAGGGTGGATAAATGAAGAACAGTTCATCGATTAAAAACGTGTTGTCAAGTTGTGTCGGAGAACCCTTCACACATAGTCTTACATTAAAGATTCCATAGAATCTGTCTAGAGCTCACCTATCTCAAGGGGCGAGAGGGGCTGGATCAATGGAGGTTGATTGGTCACCAGATCAAAGTGATAGTGTTAAGCCCTGTTCCCTGTAGGTTCTCAAACAGTCTTGGTAGCCCAGTAATCAGTTCTTAGGAGTGGTCACCTAAATTGAGGAGACGAAGCATTACCATATCATTGAGATATAATTTATATGGCGGTTCTGATTGACAAAGGTAGTTCTTATCAGAAGACTTACCACTAATACTTTTTTAGAAATCAAACAGGTCGGACTGGAGGAGTTCAATACTAGGTTCTTAAAAAGTGGTTGAATGCTGTCACCTTAAATAGGGAGACAGGATATTGTCATTGATGCATTATATACATATTTGTTCTAGATGTCAAAGCATAGTTCTTGTCTATAGACTTACCACTAATACTCTTATTAGCAATCAAAGCAAAGCGGATTCTTCTCATGCAGCACATTTAATGCGCTTCAATAATTGTTACCATACGGTTCAGATTTGTTCTAGCAAAAGATTGCCTGCACGTGAAGGACACTAAAGGGAAACAGATTTGAAAAAAAATGTCATATTTGTTGCCTAAGATGGTAAATGTCAGAAAAGGACCTGACTGTCAATTGTAAATGCAGCGCACCATGGGAGGCGGAGCTGCGGCACACAATAACTGGCGCATCCCTGGGGATGCACCAGTTATTGTAAATCTGCCCCACAGTGTATACCACAACTGTGTTGTTACCATGAGTTCTATTATAACGCAAGTCATTACAACGACTTGCTTTAGGGAAGCGCTGGACTTTGGAATAGTTTAAATTACTATTCTAACTATCCATGTTACAGAGCAGCTCGTGATTGGCTTTACCAATGCTTGTTTCATATTGTTTGGGACCAGCAACTCCTACACCAATAACGTTTTACAAAAACCATGACAAAAGCAAGATTTGACAAAATCATGAGGCTGGTAGCTAACTCCAGTCCTTTTGGCGTTGCCAGTGTTTGTTTTACTCCAGAACCTGGTTCTCCCAGAAGAACTTCACAACGAGGGAAAAAAGGGATTGGAAAAATATTATTTAGAAAACAGGTGGTCTGAAACATAGGAGATCTTGTCTGGCCACCACAGTTCTACAACTACATTCTAGGTAGCTATACAGAGATTTCAAATAAGTAGTCCATCTAACATTCAAATGACTCTTCAGCTCTACCTCAGTCTTCCTTCAGTGCCTACTTTATTTCTAGTTTTAAAACGACTGAAGACACTATCAGGCATATGCATCAAAGTAAATACCGGTTATAAATGGGCAGATTCTCAGAATCTGCCCCTTTGCTCCCGGTATTTTTGCATTTGGGATGCATCATCCCAAATGCAAAAATCGCAATTTAAGGAATCTTTAAATTGAGATTCCTTGAATTGCGATTGCATTTAAGGAATCCCAAATTGAGATTCCTGAAATGCACTGCATGAAAGTCAAAAAAATAGCGAATTTGCTAATAGGAGTAGCAAATTACCACGAAGTTGAACTTCATGGTAATTTGCTAAAACTTTGAAAAAAAGCACTTTTTTGCATTTTTCAAAGCTTCATGTTAGGGCATGTGTTTGTGCAACATATGTGCAGAGATCAATTTCAGGGGTGCAACAGGGTGTCATTTTGACACCCTTGCACCCTTGAAATTGCATGAGCAATTTGCGAGTACCTACTGGTACTCGCAAATTGCTCACGCAATCTCCAAGGCCCATAGGAATGAATGGGACAGCATTCCTTAATTGTGACTAGCAATTTGCGAGTAGCAATTAGGGAATGTTTAGGAATCGCTATTTTAATAGCGATTTCTACATGTATAGGCCCTTTGCTATTCCTAAATAGCAATTCCTTAAAAAACGCTATTTAGTAATAGCAATAGGCTACGTTGATGCATCTGCCAGATGGTTGCCACATGTAGTAATTGAAGGTGTATATGAGTTACAGAGCCATGGCTATAAAGCGTACTTGCTGTTGCTATCCTCTCCCGCAAGGGGCGTAACTTCTCATCACCACCTAGACCACCGTAAGTGGACGGAGAGCTTGAGGGCAGGATAAAGTTTCCTGTCTCAATATTTATGGAATTGAATGTGACAGGACCAGTGCTCCATTGGTTTCTATACCTTCCTTCCAGGTGATTCTTTAAACCTTTCAACTGTTGGTCTGTACAAGCTTTGCCATTAATTCAGACCCTTTTTAATATTTAGTCCTACTCTTCTCTGGACCTTTGGATAGAATTTTGTAATTCTTACACAGGTGAAACCTAATCAGCCATCCACAAAAAGGGCGGTGTGAAGGAAAGTAATTAAGCAGCTATAAATTGGGTGCAATGGACCTTCCAACCACTGGCCCCAGTGCCACAACTCCTGCTGCGCAGCAGATAGCAACGCCCATTAACTATGTCTGCACTTCCTCCCAGTGCTCAAACCAGCTCTCTTCAAGTGCCTTCCAAAGGGACCACTTTTCATCAGGCTCAGATTGAACAATATTCATCCCTGGTAGGTCTTTACATTGCTCCTCTGCTTAGATACTCACTATTGTAAAACAAAAAAAAGGCTTCTATGCTGGGCTCTTCTTTTTTTGCACCAAACTATCAAAGCCTGGAACTCCTTTCCTAAGCTTCTACGTTCCACTGAAAATCGCTTGTTGTTTTGTAGAAGTCTTGAGCTATTCTTGTTCTCCGTTCACATCTAGGTGACATGTTTATCCTCATTTTTCTAGTCTTATGATTTTCACCAGGATATCCTGCTCTTTACAAACGAATATCATCATCACCATATGCACTAATAGAGGGACACTGAGGCCTATTTGTCTCTCCACATATAGTGGGGAAAAAGATATTTGTTCTAGGTGCTTCTCTCTTTCTTCTTGTCACATTGGACCACCAAGTTCACAATACACCTGGTCCGTGTGGCTTTCTTTTTGAGTCTTTCCAGACACCAGGGCCAGCAGAATATTAGTACAGGATGAGTAATGAGGTGCATGTGTTGTACCCAAAATTAAACCACTCCGTTTTTGCTCAATCTACGGAAACGACTGCAGGAATGGACTGGCAAGCCTCCTATGCTTCTTTTGTCCAGACCTACAGCTGGTATAACACTACTCACAAGGTTCAGAACACCCACAGGATTATCCAAGACACTGCCCATGACCCTAAAGTGGTAAACATTTACACCAGCCATTTAATTTGCCTGTAGTCTTAGGTGCTGGAACACCTATGGCCTGTCCAGCCAGTCGCGCAGCTGAGACCAGAATTCAGCAGGGGGAAACCCCATTTGTTCTACTTTTGAACTACCCCATTATTTATCTCTATTATAAGCCCTAGGTGTCTCTTTTCAGATGGGTCACCGCAGGGAGAGCACCTCTGGAGGTGCTACTTGTCAGCCCCCTTAGAGGCCCTCTCTTTTGCATGACATTGAGACTCTGACAGATTTCAGGCCCATCTACCCACCTCGCCAATCTCACACTCATAAAACGGCACAATGGAATAGTCATCCCATATGGTGTTAGGTGGAGTGGCATTCACAGTCTACCTTTCTGCATCTTCATACACCCTCTGCGACAGATTCGTAATGAGGATTAGTTGAGAAGTATCAGATGAACCATCAGATGCTCTCCAATGAAGCTGAAATCCACTAGCAGTTGGGAAGAAGGTGAGCAAACAAGTCTAAGATAATGTACTCCACTGGATGAATGAGTGCTTCTTGCACTTGAGTGGAGTCAAAAAGAGATCCTGGTGGAAGGTTGAACAGATTGCAAGTCTCCAACCCTTGAATGGCTTCACAGCCTAGGACACCCAACCATCTACTGCAGCAAACCTTGGAGTGTATTCGGTCCCAAAGGCAGAACACTGGTCAAGGGTGCCAGGATGTTGCTTTCAATATTCCCAAAAATGTTTCAGACCTTGGGAGCTATGTACAAGGTGTCGTTGGTGAGAGACCTAGTGACGGGGTGCTTAGGTCACTGCAACCTCCTTTGTCCTGGAATTCCAAAGAAATTCATTCATGAACAGGCCAGACAATTAGACATTGTGTTTGAACCTTAGGGCTGGGCTGGACACCAAATTCTTCCATTGAATTTTTTTTAAACCTGCCCCACACCGTATAGAGCCATAGCTAGAATGAGATTATGGAATTACAGTTGGGTCATGCCAGCCTATACAGATTTAAAAGTAGCCTCTTAGCTGGGAGACTACCTGGGAAATGCAAGAGTGGAAGATCGGCCAGTCCAGCCATCATTACTCCATATTGAAGTTTCACCATTTGCTACTTTTGGATATGAGGACCAGGTTCGCAATTCTTTGCACCACAAGTAAGACGCATCACCGTAAATCACGGGGATTACTGCAATTACTAGTTCCTCACTTAAGATCCAATAGGATCTCTTACTGTCCCCTTCGGGACACTTGATTATTCAACAAGTATTCCAGTGGATTAAAGAAGAAGGCAGGACTGTGTGAGAGCAGATCTCATGTTATGAGATCATGCTCCCTGATCTCTCGACGACTAGTCCTGATTTTACTGCGTGTTATCCCATAGAGGGTTGCACTTTCTCTATGCTGTGCCACTACTCCCCTTCCCCTAACTCCCCTTCTACTCCATTTATATACAGTCGGCCTTTCCAAGGAGGTACAGATACTTTGCTTATGTGCATTATCTGCACCTTCCACTTCTTCCTGCCATGAAAAGACACCTTTAATGGGCAACTGTCATGTGTCCTCTGACCGTGCCTATTTGCAGCCACATTCAGTTTGCATTTGTGCAGGACCACACTCACATATAAAAAGCACTTTTACAACTTTGGTTGCCTTTGCAACAATTTTTCCCAAATGTTACTACCTACTCCTTGCTACAGCATCAAGCCCTACGGTGGATTCTCCCGGCCTTGCTGTTCTGGCTGAATCCTGCTTCGCCCAGATGAATTATCTCAGGCTGTGCCTCCTTACACACTGGCAGACTTTTAATTTCTATGGTTACCACCGTGTCCTTCAGTTTGTTACCCCTTACATTAGTTCCAGTAACAGCATTTCTCCCCATGAGTAACTTCCCTTTCTTCCTGGCTATAATGGAATCCACCTCAACACATCCCAGTGCAGAATTGCAGTTGCTGTGCACCGGACTGATGCAGGACCTTAGAACCACCCTTGGAATTTTCCCCCACCTACAACAGCTGGAATTGTTTCTCAAGGTCTTACATTTCCAAAGAAATCAGGTTAGGGCACGGTTCTAGCTTTCCATAACATTCATACTGCTGCTTTATCTTCCCTAGCTGCTACACCCAATCAGTATTTTTGAAAGCTATGCAACTGAACTGTTTCACCTAACGTAGAGACATGAAGATTATCTGATGGGATCACCCGAATTGGGTCTAACTTCCCTCTCCAAAACATCGACTCTAAGACAGTGTTTCCCAGACTGTGGGTCGCAAGCCGATTTTTGTGGGTCATGAAAGTCGAAGCAATAAATAGAGATGCCTTTAATTATTTATCTTGTCACATTTGCTGTGCTTCAAAGACAGAGGTCAAATGCCAGGCTATGTCTTCTGACAAATTGTTGCTTACTTTTTATCATAGGGATTGTGTTAATAAACTCCTCTTACTTTACACTCAGGAAAAAGAAATGTAAAGTGACTTATACAATCATGATGGAGTACAGAGAGTGTGAAAGGAAAGGCTGTGGGATGTCAGTTTTGTGTAATTCACAGCGAAATGTAAATACCTATAAATGAACTGTACATATTCAGCAGTTAGGAAAGCATAAATGAAGCACCTTTTTTGTAATTAGGAAATGTAATAGAAATAAATATATTAATAGGATCAAAACAAATCAAGACACTTTACGTGGTGATGCACAAATGATAAAAAAGACCTGAAACCCGATTTTCACACATCATCATTTGCTGCAATGCAGTTTTATCAATATAACTGTATGTCTGTGCAAATGTTGTGGCCATTTCAATAGAAAATATGTTGTCTTTAAATGACAGTGCGTTACCACACAGTGCTTTAGTTACATTAAAAACTGCCCTTCTCGTGTCCGTTAAAGATAGGTTGGTAGCAAAAGTTTGTTGTTCAAAAAATTGGGTCATGGTTCTAAAAGTTTGGGACACACTGATCTACGACATCCACAGAACTCTGAAGTTAACAAAAGGTGACATGAATCTGTCTACAAAATCTCTTAGTGAAAAGAATTGCAGCAGTCATTCCGAAATATGGGTGCTGTTACGCAGAAACACATCTTTTATTTTCATTTCCCAAGGGATTTAATACTTCTGTAAAAACAAAAAAAACATAACTATGAAAAATACACAAGGGGGCATATGTACAAGCCATGTACACCCCCATATCTACAAGGCCACCTAAAGCCACCATGCGTGGATTTTCATGGCCTTGTGGATATAGAGTAATGCAAGGAAAACCAAGAGGTGTTCCAGGGGTATTGCTGTGGATGTTCCCACTCAGCACCCATGGAATTGGCACTGCTCCAGATTTACCAGATCTAGTACAACTGGGGCAGCGTCAAAACCTTGAAGCATATTTACAAGCCCCTATCGCCACCATAACATCACTTTTCACGATGTTGTGGTGGCGATATGGGCTTCGCCTTATTTTACAAGGCAGCGTTAAGCCACTTAAAATTGCTTAACGCTGCCTTGTAAATAAAGCACTCTTTCATTCTATAGTTAGCCTGAAAGGGGAGGGCAATGGGTGTTGGAATGAGCGTTCCACCGCAACACCCATTGATTTTGATGCTGCCCCATAGAGTGGCGTAAATATGGGGCAGCACCAAAATTAGGACCATGGAAAACCTGGTCTTACCCTGGACCAACGAGGAGAAATGTTTAATTTCTCTTAATTGTTGCTGTTTCCATGTATGCTGCATTGTGCAGCACACATAGAAACAGCAAAACGTCATTAATTGTGTATGTACAGGAAGGTGTCCCTACCTGCACATAAACAATCATTTAAAAAAAATACGTTTTGCAAATTCTACATGTGCTACATTAAGCAGCACACACAAAAGTTACAAAATGCCATTTAAAGATTGTTTATGTGCAGGAAGGGAAATCTTCCTTCACAAAAACAATCTTCCCTAGCAATGCAGACACCCTTGCACTATGGTGCAAGGGTGCCTGTGTTGGCACTAGGCAGCTACATTTAGTGCCAGCACGGTGGGAAATGACGGGCTGCACCATATTGTTGCAAATATGGTGCAGCCCTGCGTTTCAGAAGTGGAGGCGTGTGGCATAAAGCCAAGAAGGCTAATTTAATGCTCCATCACTTCTATTGTAAATATGCCCCCATGCGCCTCCCTAGAGTAGGCATAATGAGGAGAAATCTTTAAACTTCTAATTTTTTCCTCTATTAACGTGTGCTGCAGCAGCACACAGAAAATGAGGAAAATGCATCTCATGGTTGTTTTTGTGTAGGAAGGTGCCCCTTCCTGCACAAAAAACAATTATGGCAATATCACAGACACCCTTCATGATGCAAGGGTGCCTGCGTTGGCGCATGGCTGCTAACTGTGCATCGGTGCTGGCTGAAAGGACTGGAAGGCACTGTAGCTTGTGAATACGGTGTATTCCTGTCCTTTTAAATTGGCGTAGGGCAGCACAGCAAAATTACTTGTGTTGCTGCCCTATGCCAATTCTTTGTAAATATGCCCCTATAAGCAGATTGACACAGAACCTACACGATTATTGAGTCCCAAGCCTTGTCTGTAAAGTGCACCTGAATTTAGGGCGGCGGAACCAGGGTCGTTCAGGCCCATTGCACCTCACTTATGTATGTTATATACAACCCAACCAAGGGACAGAAGAGCCATTTTCCTTGCATATATTATATCCCTATTCGAACCAACTGAACGGTGGACATGAAATTGTTATTTTTGCCTTTTCACATGCTCACCTCTCATTTACATTCTAATGCAGTGTAACCTTTCCCTTTGTGGATGTGTGAAACTGCTCCTCCATCTACAGAAAGGCCAAACTAGCCCTACATATGTCACTACTGTTCGCAGCCGCCTTGGCCTACCTCAGAGTAGGTGGCTAGATGTAATGCTTGTCCCCCCCCCCTCCTGCATGCGCCATTTAGGCACCCTTATAACACCTGGATGTGGGCAGTGGCTGACAATATGATGCACCACACACCCACCCTCATGAAATGATAGGTCACCCACCACCCGGGTTATCTCAAACGCTGTTCAGTTGCACAGCACCTTGTGAGATCACATACACTCAAGACTGCCATCAGTTTCGGGTAACACCCTCACAGAAAATGGAAAAAGTTGAGTTTTATTCATTCTGTGCTGAAGAAGCAGACGTCAGTAACGTTAGTGGTGGAAACAGGAACAGAGCCTCGGTCAGCACAACTTTTAACCACAGACATTTTAAAATAGAGCAACTGCAACTAGACAAGAAACACTCTACTCGCAGGGTCTTAGTTATGTTCTCCTGCACACAGCCCCGTCAGCTGCACATGTGTACTCCTTCAGGTAGATCTGTGTTGAGCAAGTTTAGGTGGCACTTTGAGTGGACGCAGATGCCATGTGTAACCATGATCTCCATCCTTCATAACATTGTAGTTTTTTTAAGGTAGTGCAAAAAGTAGCTAAAACCCATCAAAAGCTACATATGGTAAAATAATTTCACCTCAAAGTATGAAAGGTTTTAAGAACAAATCTTTTTTGTAGAAATGGTTCTGCAAACTCAATAAGCTTTGCAACTTGACAATGTGCTGAAGCTGTGAACTTCACACAACTATGGGCTAGATGTAGGTAAAGTACATTTACCAATTCGAAAATGCTGAATTTTACCGATTCGGTATTTTAAAATCGGTAAATTCTATGTAGGAAAAAAATTGGTAAAAATTACCGAATCGTACCGTACAGTGTGTAATCCACAAGAATTGCAAGTGAGTGCTAGAGTAAACCAGGTTCTGATGCTTCCAAATATTGTGAACTAAGCATAAGGTATATTTCCTGGGTACACATTGGGGAGGGAAGGTATCCCTCACAAGTAAGCGATAAATCCTAATATCAGGAAATGGCAGTTTCAGCTTCTTTAAGCGACGTTTTCCGTAATGAAACAAATCCGTGCCTTCATAATACGAGGTGCACGGACAGGGTAGCGTGGACTTCCAAAAAAACTGAAACTGCCATCAGGACCTGGTTTACTCTAGCACTCACTTGCAATTCTTGTGGATTACACACTGTTTCCAAATCTCGCTGTTCTGATTACCTCTGTTATCTGTCAGCTAGACGTCCTTTGGAGATAATACTGTATGGACACACAACATATTCAGGCTTGAAATTTGGAAGCCGTTTTAATATCATACTAGCCCTGACGAACTTCCTGTGGCACGAGGGAACGAAACACGTTGGCTGTGTGCCTTTGTTGTTCACAAAGAAATTAAATAAAAGAAGAACCTTCAAAGAAATCATAACCTCTTAATTTGTTCAAGCAGTGCACCTTCCTTCTTTCTCTAATTTGTACAATCATATTATTATACGACTCAGTTTCTCGAAACAATGTAACAAAACCAATATTTCAAACAAAACATTGTTTAGGTGTAATATCACTTGTTCATTTTAATACATATTAGAACAAAAGCATGATTGCAAAACATAAATAACATTCAATGCTTTTTCCAGGTCAAAAGTTTTTCCAAGTTGCCGGTCTTGCCCTTGCCCAATGCATTTCGGGCCCAAGGCCCTTCTTCCGGGGCTTCGATTTTCAGACTATACTCAGAAATGCATAGCTGGAATACTTCGTATAAAAACCCCATTGGACGTCCCACCGACGCTTGCTATACTCGCGAACGCTGTGCAGATCTATTTACAAGGACACGAAAAGCCATGCAGGGTGACTTTACGAGTCCTTGTAAATATGGGACAGCAGGTTGTGCCGCCGGTGCGTCTCAAAAAATGACACACCAGCGGTGCAAAGGGCTTGCAAATAAGTCCCTTAATGTTTTCCTTCCCATCATAAGGACTAATATTCCTCCTCCTGATTTTATTGAGATCACGCTGAAAACACACTCGGCGCTTAATTAATGATTGGAGCGTTTTACTCTTGAAAGAATGTTGCAGTAATTGTTCCTCTATTTGAGCGAGCCATGGTTGCCTGCCTAATGAGGCCACACCAAAAATGGGGCAGCATTATTAACCTCATAGCTGCTATTACACATTCCTCCCCAGTGCTGCGCTGTCCATTAGAACTAGTGCTGAATGGACGTTCAATGGTCCTGCGCAGCACTGGGGAGGTAGCGCTGCTGACGACCATTGGCCGTCAGCAGCACTTAAGGGGTTAACTCAGACAATTCCATTTATTTACTTTCATAGAAACCTTGGACCTCATTTATGAGGCTGTGCGTCACTTTTACGCCGCCTGTGCATCACTTTTTGTGACGAACCAGTGGCGTAAAAAAGGCGCCTTGTTGCGTCATATTTACAAAGTAACGCATCTAGGTAGATGCGTCACTTTGTAAACCCCTGCGCCACATTATACCTGCGCCAGGTATAATGTATGCAAGGGGGCCGTATTGACGCAAGAAAGGGTAATGGAAGTGACACAATGAAATCTATGAGATTTCCCTGCGCCACTTCTAGGACTCAAATGCGTCAAAATCTTACGTCTGCCTCACAGCAGGCGTAAGACTGACGCAGGCCCTTTCTCGTGGGGCTAGCCCCATGTGAAAGGACACATTGCTGGAGTTGCGTCACTTTTGTGACACACTCCAGCAATGCGTCACTTTTGCGCCATACAGATACGTCAGAAATACTGACGTATCTGTAACTCCTTGCGCAATGATGCGTCATACTGTAAATATGACGCATCATTGGTGTAGCAAGGAAGGTGCAATGAAAAGTGACGCATCGCTGTTTTCACGCAGCGATGCGTCACTTTTCTCAAATGAGGCCCCATGACTTTTGAACGCATGCAGGCGACTCCATCCCCATTTCCCCCATGGACCCTTACACAACAGGAAACATTTACTGGTGTCAGTAAGGACCTGCTACTCCATTGAATAGAATTGCAGCCTCATTCCACCAGGACCCTTAATGCTTGTTTATACTTATCCTTTGCTCTGGAAACATAAACAGCTCCACAACAGCTTCTAGCCACTATTCTCCCTGACTGACGCTAGACTCCAACCCCAAAGCCATTTTAGCAACTCTTTGTGCCTGCAGGCATAGTGCACATGGACAGCTCAGTGCCCTTCCCATGTCTGGTGCATATGTGGTACAGTGAGCTTGACATGGGCAACTAGTTCACCATCAGGTAGGTTAACTAAACTCCAGGCGTACCAAAAAGCACACACTCGCGCATGCAATGACAAATGCCAAACTGACACACTAGATAACCTAGCATTGTGCAACTATGTTACCACCTAATGAGAATGAGGGGGGCCTGGAGGAAACTCAGCTATGGTCAAAACAAAACCTAAAGCAATCACCGCTGAGGAAGCAAGTGAGGCCACTTCTACTCAGGCCCCCTGCCCCCGCTCAGTATGTGAACACATTAATGGGCCGGCCAGCTAGACAAAGGGACTGATACCTCTGCCTGTTGCTAAACGGAGGTAATGAGCGCCCATCTGCCTCTACAAAGGCCACTCAGACACCCACTGGGCCGCTGGCTGTATTCGAACAATAGAGACAGCGCCCAAATGGCCCCCAAGACTGCTCAAAAAAGTAGCCCACAGCAGAACCCGGACACCGGCCCCTCGGGCATTGCCCGAATGCCCGCTTTACCAATCCGACGCTGGAACACACCAGAGTGGCTCATTTCTTTGTTTATCATAACACGCACTGTCCTCCAGCTGTCTCCATACACCACTGGTGATTACATCTGAATATGGCGACCATTTGTGGAGCAGGGAATCCATAGCATGTTTTGCTGTATTTTACCAGCCCTGCAGCTCTGACACATGTGGCACAGTGCGTTTT
This sequence comes from Lissotriton vulgaris, assembly GCF_964263255.1. Classification (NCBI taxonomy): domain Eukaryota; kingdom Metazoa; phylum Chordata; class Amphibia; order Caudata; family Salamandridae; genus Lissotriton; species Lissotriton vulgaris. The sequence continues at coordinate 481,442,469 of NC_141693.1, read as the reverse complement.
TGCATGTTTTAGTTGTGACAGGCACTACAGCTTTTAAAAGTAGCAGTGCACCCCAGAGGGGGGCGGGGGGGGGAGGTGGATGGACCAGCAGGTCTGGTTTCTTCTAGGTCAGTGGGCAATACCAGTGCACCTCCTTTGCAGTGTATTTGTGAATGTGGGAACTAATTTGCAGTGTTTACAGGGGTCACCAGCCTCTAGTTGCTAGATGTACTGAGCCCAGCTTACTATCGGGCCCAGTCTGAGCACCAAGTTAACCCCTAAGGCACTATCCTCAGAGTAGTGAGGCAGAGGAGTCCAGTACTTATTGAAGGATGTGGTGTATAAAGCCATCCTGTTGCATTTATCAGAGTAGAAAACATGAAATTACTTCATACAGCGTTTGTCAGAGAGTTCACAGTGTAAAACCTTTTCCTACTGTATTTGTCATAGAGTTGAACCATGCAAAGCTCTGCCTCCTGCATATGGTATGAAGTCTGTGTTAACAATGGCTCAATCAATGATGAGGAATGGATCTCCATCATAAGCTGGTTAACTCAACTGTTGCCCAATCAAATGCAGATAAAGAAGATCACCAAAGAGGCAGCGCCAGAGCTCTGAGGCCACCTTAGACTCAAACACACCTTCAGCCCTTAAACTTCAGGGCCCAAGGATTACTCAGGGTGGTGGTGTGGGTTGGAAATTAAGAAGTCCACAAAATTAACAATAACACTTAACCCCTTGCGTGCTGCCGTCGGCCGACGGGAGCACTACCTCGCTAGTGCTGCCGTCGGCCAATGGCCAACGCGGCCCCGCCCATTTTGCGGAAGTGCCGCACTGCCGCGAAATTGCGGCCGCAGCAAAGGGGTTAATAACTCAATTTCCACCAGTGCTTTAATTCATGCTCAGGGCTATGATATCAGAATATCATTGTCAAAATATGGCCTGACATTAAAATTGCGCCCAAAATATATTACCTTTGCAGTTAATATCCAAAAATCAATACCTAATGTGGTAATATGTTAATAAATGATATTCTGTACACAATATTTTATGTCCGACAATATTTGTGACAATGACATTCTGATATAAAAACCAACATTGCTAAATACTTAACATAAAATTAAAAAAAATACACCTTGGAAACCAGACGGAACTAACCCCTCCTGAACTAGAGATTTGTGTACAAAGGTCTCTCATTATTAAATATTGTACAGCCCCTTTGTATGTGCTTGTTATAGAGTTCACAATGTAAAACCTTCCTTTTGTATTTGTCTCAGGAATCACAATTTAAAATCCCTTTGCTTTTAATTTGTCAGCTACATTGTTATGATTGACATTTTGCACGTTCACCACTCATTTGCCACACAAAGGCTGTATGACATTTCCACTGGTGAATGTGTGAGTCTGCTCCCCCATCTGCAGAAAGGTCAACAGATCCATAGGTATGTCACTCACATTTGCAGTCTTGTCGCTCTAGCACACTGTGGGTGTCCCAGATGAAATGCTTCCCCAAGCACACTGTATGTAGACACCCTTACCACAGATGATGTGGGCAGTTGCTTTACAATACGGAGCACCATAACACCCACCCTCAGGAAATGATAGGTCAGCCGCCGCCCGGATGCTAACAAGTGCTGTTCGGTTACAAATAGCAGACTTCTTTTTAAGGTCACATACAGCTGCATGGTCTGCTGTGTTGCACAATGTTTACCCTCATGGAAACTTATGATGTTTTTCTTAATACTGGACTGGGGCATGAAGTTCACTCCTGAAAAAGCAGACATTTGTTAATTTAGTGGTGGAAACAGGATCACTGCTCTGGTCAGCACAACCTCTCAACACACAAAGGATCATATTTCCAAGGCCCTATCGCCAGCGGAGAGTTACTTTTTGTGACGCTCCGCCAGCAAAAATCACAAAATCATATACATGATGCCACGCAAAGCTACTATGCCTGGCTTTGAATGGCCTCATAGTTATGGAGTAAGGCAAGGCAGCGCAAATCGCTGCGTTGCCTTACTCTGCACTCGTAAGGGCCCTTCCATGGGCGTTGCAGTGTGTTTTCCCAAGCAACACCCATAGATTTTGACACTTCCCCATATTTACGAGAGCGTGTAAACCTGAGGGAAGCAATAAAACCTTATGACTCTGATCTGAGGCATAATGAGGAGAAATTATTTTATTTCTTATCGTTTTTTCCTCTTTCTATGTGTGGCATCTAGCAGCACACATAGAAAGAAGAAAACACCTCTTAGGATTGTTTGTGTGCAGGATGTGCCCCTTCCTGCACAAAAACAATCTTTCTGACAACACAGGCATCCGATCCCCATGGTGCAAACTATATCAAACCGGCATCTTAACCTCTTCTATGCTCATGACGAGCTCAGCTCGTCATAAGGCACAGTGCAGCTGCACTCATGACGAGCTGAGCTCGTCACTGCAGTTGGAACGTTCGCACGGGGGATAATTACCCCGCTGTGCTGAACGTTCGAAAAGCGGGTGTGGTTGTGATGAGCACCGCTCATCATGAGTGCAGCTGCACTGTGCCTCATGACAAGCCAAGCTCGTCACAAGCACAGCAGCACCATGCACGGCCCCCTTCCCCCCCCCGCACAGGGGGAGAAAATACCCCGCAGCCAAGGGGTTAAAGCCTCCTGCCTACCAGGGATTGACAGCTTCACCTCCCTCATCACGAGCCACACAAATCCAACATCCCCTGCATCTAGTCCAAATTGTAGCTTCTAGATGGCTAATAGCCTAAAATTCTGTGATGTAATCACATCCACACACACACAACTGTAATAAATTGCCCACACCTAGGTTCTAGAATTGACTTCAAAACCAGTGTATCACCCTCAAAGCGACCCATGGCAGAAAACCCACAAACTGACCCAAGGAGACTGACTTATTGACGTTGATGATTGGTTTAGGTAAATAGGCATGCCCCTGATGAAGTTGGGAAGACTTGAGGATTGGTCACTGATTGGAGAGCAATTAAACTTATGAGAAGACGCAATATCGCTGTGAACATTTGGTTTCCTATACTCGTTGGAGTGCTCTGGGATCTCGTGTCAATTTTGAACTTTGTCCGAATCTGAGCCCTCTTTGGTGACAACCCTTCTCTCTTGAAGAATCATTTCCAATATTGGGACTTTATGAAACTTGCTTGATTAGTTAGTCTTTACTTGGTGTGTTGTGCGCGCCTCTTGATTTCCAGCCACCATATATTTCAGAACTACGTACAACATTCCCAAGTGTATGAACGGCGCACTGCATTCTAATTGCGATTATCTCTTAGTACCCTACCAAGGGTAAGGAGGCATGCACTACTCTTCTAGCTCCAAAATAATTATTTCTTGGTGCTTATTCTGTGCATTGTGCCTTATATATACCCGATGTGTGGTATTTATGCTCTTATTACTACTTTTATATTTTCCTATCCACTTTAATAGCGGAGAATTTGTAGACATGATTGATATCCTTATGATTGTCCAGTAGATTAGTGATATACTGTTGGTCTATGTAAATCGCGCTGATGAGCTTGAGCCTTGTGCGTGCTACGCACAATTACCACTAGTAACATACATTGTATTTGTAAAGCATGCATTCAGCCAGAAGGGTGTCTTCGGGCTGAAATAATTTGTTTATAGTTACCCAATTCAATTGTACTCATTTTATTGACCTCAGAGGGATGAACGGCTAAGTAGACCTTGTGACTTTCAAACCTGTGACCATGAGGTCAAACACAGATCCCTGAAGTAGAGGCATTGTTCACACAGACACCAAACCCGGCCTCATAATGAATAATGAATAGAGAAATGCTTGTATTAGGACCCATGGCACACTCCCTTCACCACTGATTTATACACTCTAAAATGTGTTTAATTTCCCAGATTACCTTCCAGTACTATTGGAAAGTCCTCCGAACACGAGAAACATCACAGATACATGGTCCCTTGGAAAAAGCGGTGGTACTGGATCTCTCAAACGCCCACCTGCACCTTCCCACGCGCACTTACCGATCAGCCGCCTGCTGTCAAAGTCCCTTCTAAAAAATCACAACTACTATGGATTAGATACTCTCCCTAATCTAATCCGTGCTTTGAGGATCTCGAACACTTTTATTCACAGAATATGCCATTATCATTAGTTTTCAGGGGGGTTATTTAATATCCTCTGGCTAATCTGGTGAATATAATAACATCCTGAGTTAATGCCATTTTTTGAATTACAAAAGAATAACTAAATACATTTCTTGATTTTGAAAGATAAATAATATGTTACTTTTTTCAACTTTACTCACAGGAACTTTTTTGAACTCTGGAAGCTGTAAATGCGAAGACTGCCCAGAACATACTTTCTCCAACAAGAATGGCATGAGGCCATTGGCCTGCAGCAGGTGCAAACAGTGTGAAGGTAACATACACTGTACTTCTAAGCTCTCTCCTGCTGTGTACTTTACAGCATCTATGAATAGCACTGCACTGCAGGGGAAAATTCTTTTTTTGCTTTTGTAGACCATTACCTGCGAGCTGTTTGTGTTTTTATAGGCGCCATTTTGAATTTCTGCGAAAATTTGGAAAAGGTTTTATTTTCTCAATGGGTTATGAGATACTATTTGCTTACATTGTTGTAAACTAATCCTCTCCACTCCCAGGGCATCACATTACAAAAGTATAAAGGAGGTGTCCTTTCAAAAACCACATTAAAGGTTTCATCTGGTGAGTGTTGTCACAATGCATCTTCAATCTCAAGTAGGCATCATTAAACCAAGGGACATTCTAGAACATCTTTTGTTGTTGTTTGAAAAAGGATTGGACAAAGAGAATTTTTTTAAACTCTAAACTGCTATTGCCCTTTCAAAGGAAATATGGAAAATAGCAGGAAAAGGATAGTTGTAAAAAAGAGATGTTGTAAAGATTTCAGAACTTACAGGGCACTTCTGATCTCTGAAGGAGAGAGTTGTATCCTCTGGGAACTACACTCAAGAAGGCCCTCTCCTTGAGCTTTTGGCGAGGTGTAGTAGCCATTCAGCCTAGAGTAACAGGGAGAGTCTTTATAACACAGTCTAGATAGCAGCAGGCAGGAGGAACAAAATAGAAATGAAACTTATGTTTAGTTCTGAGCTAAGCAGGTCATTTAGACCCTTGCAGGCTGTACTCCATTCTGTCAAGACAGTGGAAAGGTGTACTCCAGTGCCCCGGTGAACTACAGCCTACCACATTTAGAAATCTCTACTTGCCTGGTGGAGATACTTTGCTTCCAAATAAGCCACTGACTATGCTTCTCCAAAGAAGGACAATGGCTTCTCTGAAGGAACCAAAGATGTGCTCAACAGCTCCATGTTCCATGTGCCCATACAGCAAACTTGTTTTCTTCAGACACAAACTCCTAAAGCCAGACTTTGTTTTTGTTCAAACAAAAACATAGCAACCCTGATCTATGATGTGAGGGGTTAATTTCTTCTGTTTAGGGCCACCAGACATTTCCTGCCTGTCCCGAACAGGAAAAATAGTACCTCAGACTGTCCTCTATGCATGTGGTGGAGTACCCTATCTGCAAAACTCTAAATAAGTCGCTGGGGGCCTCTTTAAAAGCTGTTTTCCATCACTCTTGTACCACGTTGCGTAAACCTTACATGGGAATTATGAAGCCATGCAAAGCCACTTAGCGTGGCCCTGATTGGCTCCATACAACTGGAGTAAGCAAAGCAGAACAAATCACTCCGTTGCCTTACCCTGCCCTGGGAAGGCATTCTATGGCATTTCCCAAGCAACTTCCATGGTTTTTGAGACATTCCCAGACTTACCAGACAGGTAAACAGGAAAATGCGCCAAAGAGATAAGCCTTCCCAGGAGAGGTGGAACAAGGAGAAATATCTTTATTATTTCTCCTCCTTACTTCCTCTTTCTATGGGTGCTGCATTCTGCAGCACACACAGAAAGAGAAAGTGCCTCTCAGGATTATTTTTGTGCAGGAACGTGCCCCTTCCTGCACAAAAGCAATCTTGCATTCAACTCAGGCACAATGGTGCAAGGGTGCCTGCATTGGGGCTAGGCTACCAAAAGGGCTCCAACAGGGGTAGGCTGCCAAAAGGGTACCAGCATAGGGGAAAAGGCAGGAATGTGACATATTGCCTTAATTATGGTGCATTGCTGGCCTTCACCTGGCACGCAGTATAGTGCAGCAAGGTGACTTGCTGCACTGTGTGACATACCCGTAAATAGGCTCGCTAAGTGTCTACATTTTTCATGAGACCTGCAGCAAGTTGTGCACATACTGAAATATTGTAAACAAAGGGTGGAGATAAAAGTATCATTCATTTATTCACGGTCCATGGATTGCTATTTTCATATACAGTTCATCAAGTCTGTACAGTATTCCTTTATGTGGGCCAGACATTTCTAACAATTCAATAGTGGGAATGGGCAACTCAACCTGCTGTGAGTAACACAAGTTCAGACCTTGAGCTTGACCGTTTGCACAATCCACCTAGCACTTCTTTTTATAGAAGTGAGATTCGCAGCGCCACAGCCTTGAATTGTAAACTCTTTTGCTCGATGCATCTATCAGGTGCGGGACAAACCTTTCCTGTACTTGATGAAAGTATGCAAACCATTTGCATTTCAGATATGCACTACCGTTCAGTGTGTTTAATATGCGTATCGCACTAACCATTTATCATCCACAATCAATCTTATAACCTCCTCAGAATATGGGGCAGATTTACAAGCCCCTTTCCACAACTTTACGCCACCACTGTGTCACTTCTGTGACGCAGCTGTGTTGTAAACAAAGCGCCATGTTGCAACATATTTACAACGTGGCGCTTCTAAGGAGATGCGTCACGTTGTAAAGTCCTGTGCTACATTATACTTGAGTCAGGTATAATGTATGCAGGGTGGGCGGTCCGTCGCAAGGAAGCCTCGTAAAAGTGACACGATTTCACTGAGTCACTTTTACGATGTCACTGCAGCAAAACCTTGTGCCTGCTTGAAGCAGGCGCAAGGAGTGATGCAGCATGATGGGAATAGGCATTCCAGACCATTGCTGGAATTGCGTCATGCTTACGACATGACTCCAGCAATGCGCTGTCTTTCCGCCCAAAGATGCGTCACACATCTGTCTATCCTTGCGCCGTGGTGTGCCACATTGTAAATGCAACGCATCCATGGTGGTGCAAGGCATTTTTTACGTCACACAATTTAGCTGACGCAACTCTGCTAATATGAAGAGGTGTGCCAGGTCTTGTAAATCTGCCCCTATCTTCTTATGTATCGCTTTACTAGTTCTGGGCTGGACATCCTTGTGAAGGCTTTCACTTATGCGAAAAATGATGGGACTCAACGGGTCTGCAGAATGAATATCCATGCACCCATTTTTATTCTTTAAATGGAGCATGTTGTCAGCTCTGGATGCACCATCTGGAGCATTACTTCCAGTTCTGGAGAGCACTTCTGGGCCCTTATGTAAAGGATGCACTGCCCTGGACTGCAGGTTGCAGAAGCTTGCACAACAATGATGCTTTATTAGTGCTTGCTGTTGTTTGGTGCTCCTTTGGGGTTGGTCGTGGGGTGTGCTCCTAGGGAGAGTGGAATCTTGTGACACTCAGGGGCTTATTTAAAAGCCCCTTGCTACGAAGGTGTGCCAGAATAGGGTAACCATCTTTTGAGAAGCAATAACAGGTATAGATATAGAAGTAGGACTAAAACCTGACATTGATCAAGACATATATGTGCCTACATATACACACACAGTGTGTAGCAGTGACTGTCAAATATTAGAAATCTGAAAAACATTCTAACACTCTTTCTTGTTCTTTTGAACTCATTTATAAGGCTACATTTATATTACACGTTCAACAACAAGTGGGAAGGGTCTAAGGGCAGGTTTACCGACCAACCAGATATATGCCCCTAACTCAATATATCACAACAAATAATATCTGGGGGTCAGAAAAAAGAAAAGAGTTTGACAGTGAGGACCACTATACCAAATGCACACAGAAAAGTATCAGTGAGGAATGATAGTTAGTAGATGGTCAAGTCGAGGCTCAAGAGCACAAGGAGAAAAATGTATTGTTCCCATCAGAAGCCGCACTGTACCGCCCTTATTGTCATCATGTGGGATCTCCTTACCCAGGAGACAAGACGGCCGGTAGACATTACCGTGACCGAAATGTGATATGAGAGCAGAACAGAGGAGTGTAGTAGTGGCTAATGACAAAAGCAGTGTATGGTGATTAAAGTGGAAAAGTGAAGGGTAATACTAAAATTAGGTGAATGGGTGGAAAAAAGAAATTTTATTAGTATCCCCCAAACCCTAAGGTTAAAAGGCAGGTGTGGGTGCAGGTTTTAAATAATAACCGCACTTATTGGTGGTCGACATGTTTCAGCATTTCATAAGGTTTTCTTAATGCATTCCTCAGGACCTATACAGGATACACTACTGCTTTGTAAGAAATAAATAAATTATAAAGATATCACCTGGACATCCAGGCGTGCTCAACCGTATACTATCAGTGCAAAATGGTAAGGGATCCAACATGTAAAACAAACAAACAAACACACGAAGAAACAAATGGAACACGAAAGTTATTCACATCATTTCTGTTTGTATTCATAATGACATTGCAATATGTTTAATCATACCTGGTCATTATTTCAAGTATGCACTCACCCTTGCGTGTAGGTTGAGCAGCTTCACCCCACCTGGCTGCAGCTCAGGTAAAAGGAGCGCCGCTCTGTGAATAACCACATTATGTTTACAGAGCGGCTAGTGATATGACACTAAACCAAGATAATAATAAAATAAAATATACTTCGAGATGAGAGGTGGTTTGAACCTCTAACGTAGTCAAATAGTACCCAGGCTAGGCGTGAACGCCGTGATCTGTCAAGACTCGAGAACGATGACCACCCGGTAGGGACAGATAAAGCATGAAAACCGTGTCAGTTTCAGTGATGTTTGAAAACCGCACTCGAGAAACGCTTCCGAGAAACGCTTCGTGTTTCTGATGGCGGGGTGGCCTCTAGCGGCATAGCCGCGCAGAGGGAAAAACAACACGAAGTCACGCATTATGCGTTCACTCACCTCTCCGTCGGCGTCTCCAGGCAGTCTTCAGTACTGCTCGGGGGGGCGCCGATCGCGGAATGAGGTAGTGTTTTGTATACTCTACAGACAAGACGTAATGCGAGCAGTCACGTGAGGGTGAGAATTCTGGGAATAGTAGTTCGCTACCCAGTACCGACTCTATTAGATAGAAGGGACTTCGTTACAGGATTCTGCCATCGTGTTTCTTACACACATCCTTGAACAGGATCACAGTGGCATAAATCATGTAATGTGTACACTGATGCATGATGAATTACATATGGATATTTATAGACGAATGTTTATATTTATAGGCAAGTGCCAATGCGCCATTCGTAGGACATAATTCTGGGAGTTGACATTCGCTATCTAGCGCTGCCTCTATTCTGCCATGGTGTTTCTTACACACATCCTTGAACAGAATGGTGCGTGATGAATTACATATGGATATTTATAGACGAATGTTTGTATTTATAGGCAGGTGCCAATGCGCCATTCAAAGGGCATAATTCTGGGAGTTGACATTCGCTACCTAGCGCTGCCTCTATTAAATAGAAGGGACTTTATTTCATGATTGTGTCATGGTGTGTCTCTTACACAACAAACTTTAAGCAGGATCACAATGGCGTAAATCATGTAGTGTGTGTTCACTACTAGATGTTAAATTATAAATAAGTATTTGTGTTTATAGATGAAGTTTTATACTTATAGACAGTGTAAGAAGGGACATAATGCACACGACCATTCAAAGGGACATCCATGGTATGGGCTCATTTAGGCCGTCTTTGTCACTGTTAAGGCGGTACACCCATTTCTGCTCTATCTTGAACAAAAAACGGCTGGTGTCGGCACACGAATCAGGAATATGCGGTTGCTCGAGGACTGTCCAGTAGAAATCCTCAGGACCATGACCCTTCTCCAAGAAATGTGCGGTCAGTCTGGTTGCTTGTTTGCGGCACCGCACTGTGCTTTTATGTTCTTGGATACGTGTGCGTACCTTTCTGGTTGTCATGCCGACATACCGTAGTTCGCAAGGACATTTAATCAGATATATCAAGTTACTACTATTGCAGTTCGTAAACTTGTTCTGTGTCCATGGGCGATTAGTGCCGATGTCAACCTCAGTAGATTTGTTAGTCTGGGGACAGACCGTGCAGTTTCCGCATGGGTGATGTCCGACCACAGCTGGTAAATCCCATAGGGTTCCCACTTGTCTTCCTTCTTTGCTGCGTGGACGTGTGTGAACCAGTTGATCCTTCAGGTTCGGTCCTCTTTTGTATGCGAACATGGGCTGGGGAATGTCATCACCTCCAGTCTTAAGGATGGACCAGTGTTTCTTTATGATTTTCTGCAACTGGTTGGATCGGCTGTTAAAGGTGTTAACAAAAGCAATCCGGTCTGTTTTTTCTTTAGGAGGGTTGATTGCAAGTAGGGCATCCCTATGGTTATTGGAGGCCCTCTTTTTAGACTGACGAATGATTTTCTTGGGGTATCGTTTCTCCTTTAGATGTTCCTCCAGGTTTTTGGAGTGTGCTTCAAAAGATTCCTTCTTAGAACAGTTTCTTTGTATCCTCAGGAACTGGCCAAAAGGTAGATTGTCCCTCAAGGCCCGTGGATGACAGCTGTCATATCGCAACAATGCGTTCCTGGCCATGGGTTTGCGATATAGCTCAGACTCGATGCCAGTTGGGGTCGCGTGCAATCTCAAATCAAGGAAAGCCAGAGATGTTCTGCTATGCTCGATGATGAACTTTAAATATTGGTTCTTGCTGTTCAACCAACCATGAAATGATATTAGGTCTTCTTCCGTGCCACGCCACACCACCAGGATGTCATCAATATAGCGTTTCCACACATATATTGATGGTAAGTATGGGTTGGTGATGGTTAGTACACTATGTTGTTCAAAATGGTGCACGTACAGATTCGCCAGGCTCGGCGCGAAAACACTGCCCATGCTAGTCCCGGACGTCTGCAGGTACAATGTGTCTTCAAAGCGGAAATAATTTTCCTTCATAGCAATTTCTGCTAGATGCATGATGAAGGGTATTGGTGTCATCGATTGATGGTTAGTCTGCTCCAAAAGTGTCCCCACTACTTCTAGGGTCTCGGTTTGAGGGATCGATGTGTATAAAGATTCGACATCGAACGATACTAGGATGTCCGTTTCCATGTTGTATTGTATTGTGGGAAGGAGTCTTAGGACATCCTTAGTATCTTGGAGAAAGGTAGGCATTGCTTTGACCATCGGGTTGAGGAAGTGGTCCACAAAAGTCGAAAGGGGTTCTAATACCGACCCAATGCCAGAAATAATAGGCCTACCAGGTGGTGGCCTTGTTGGCTTGTGTACTTTGGGCAGGCTGTAAAAATAAGGAATTGTAGGGTGTTTTGTGACCAAATACTGTCCCTCCTGTGAGGTTATCCATCCCTCACTTGTGGCTTCTTCTACCAAGGCACTAATTCTGGTTTGTAGACCTTCAGTTGGATCCGATCTCAACAGTAAGTAGGATTTGCGGTCACTGAGTTGCCGCAGACATTTGTTTCTGTACACTGCAGTGTCTAGGATCACAGTTGCTCCGCCTTTGTCGGCCGGCTTGATGGTAATGTTGTCGTTGGAAGTGAGTGAACGTAAGGCTTGCTGTTCATCTCTGGAGAGATTCATAAATGGCTTGACATCTCTTTTGTATAGATCTGTGACGTCCTTTTCAACAGCTGTTTCAAAGGTCAGAACTTTGGGCGGTAAGGAAGCACTCGGTGGATTAAACGAGGACGGTCTCTTCAGACCAGTGTTGTTATTTATGGCGATGGTTTCCAAGGCAGTCGATTTTGCGAAAAAGTAATGCAATCTTATTTTCCTGAATAGCTTGGAAAGTTCAATTTGGGCCACGAAAGGATCACCTTTCTGAGTGGCTACGAATCCCAAGCCTTTGTTTAGGAGGAGTTCCTCATTGGTAGACAGGACGTGTGAACTGAGGTTGATCACGATGCCGTCTGGTTGCTTGTTCCCGCGGCATCTTGGGGGACTTTCTTCCCGCTGCGTAGATCCATCCTCGATTGTTGCGGGGTGTTCGTGTCCGTGTTCCAATGAACTTGTTGTTGCGTTGCTCCTTGTCTCCTCCTGCCTCGGCCTCGTCTCTGGCCAAAACCTAAAAAAGGAAACGACCCCGGGCCTTGTTGCATCTGTGGTGGATAGAAAGGCGGACCCATTTGTGGAGGGCAATTTGCCCTCCACAAATGGGTCCGCCTTTCTATCCACCACAGATGCAACAAGGCCCGGGGTCGTTTCCTTTTTTAGGTTTTGGCCAGAGACGAGGCCGAGGCAGGAGGAGACAAGGAGCAACGCAACAACAAGTTCATTGGAACACGGACACGAACACCCCGCAACAATCGAGGATGGATCTACGCAGCGGGAAGAAAGTCCCCCAAGATGCCGCGGGAACAAGCAACCAGACGGCATCGTGATCAACCTCAGTTCACACGTCCTGTCTACCAATGAGGAACTCCTCCTAAACAAAGGCTTGGGATTCGTAGCCACTCAGAAAGGTGATCCTTTCGTGGCCCAAATTGAACTTTCCAAGCTATTCAGGAAAATAAGATTGCATTACTTTTTCGCAAAATCGACTGCCTTGGAAACCATCTCCATAGATAACAACACTGGTCTGAAGAGACCGTCCTCGTTTAATCCACCGAGTGCTTCCTTACCGCCCAAAGTTCTGACCTTTGAAACAGCTGTTGAAAAGGACGTCACAGATCTATACAAAAGAGATGTCAAGCCATTTATGAATCTCTCCAGAGATGAACAGCAAGCCTTACGTTCACTCACTTCCAACGACAACATTACCATCAAGCCGGCCGACAAAGGCGGAGCAACTGTGATCCTAGACACTGCAGTGTACAGAAACGAATGTCTGCGGCAACTCAGTGACCGCAAATCCTACTTACTGTTGAGATCGGATCCAACTGAAGGTCTACAAACCAGAATTAGTGCCTTGGTAGAAGAAGCCACAAGTGAGGGATGGATAACCTCACAGGAGGGACAGTATTTGGTCACAAAACACCCTACAATTCCTTATTTTTACAGCCTGCCCAAAGTACACAAGCCAACAAGGCCACCACCTGGTAGGCCTATTATTTCTGGCATTGGGTCGGTATTAGAACCCCTTTCGACTTTTGTGGACCACTTCCTCAACCCGATGGTCAAAGCAATGCCTACCTTTCTCCAAGATACTAAGGATGTCCTAAGACTCCTTCCCACAATACAATACAACATGGAAACGGACATCCTAGTATCGTTCGATGTCGAATCTTTATACACATCGATCCCTCAAACCGAGACCCTAGAAGTAGTGGGGACACTTTTGGAGCAGACTAACCATCAATCGATGACACCAATACCCTTCATCATGCATCTAGCAGAAATTGCTATGAAGGAAAATTATTTCCGCTTTGAAGACACATTGTACCTGCAGACGTCCGGGACTAGCATGGGCAGTGTTTTCGCGCCGAGCCTGGCGAATCTGTACGTGCACCATTTTGAACAACATAGTGTACTAACCATCACCAACCCATACTTACCATCAATATATGTGTGGAAACGCTATATTGATGACATCCTGGTGGTGTGGCGTGGCACGGAAGAAGACCTAATATCATTTCATGGTTGGTTGAACAGCAAGAACCAATATTTAAAGTTCATCATCGAGCATAGCAGAACATCTCTGGCTTTCCTTGATTTGAGATTGCACGCGACCCCAACTGGCATCGAGTCTGAGCTATATCGCAAACCCATGGCCAGGAACGCATTGTTGCGATATGACAGCTGTCATCCACGGGCCTTGAGGGACAATCTACCTTTTGGCCAGTTCCTGAGGATACAAAGAAACTGTTCTAAGAAGGAATCTTTTGAAGCACACTCCAAAAACCTGGAGGAACATCTAAAGGAGAAACGATACCCCAAGAAAATCATTCGTCAGTCTAAAAAGAGGGCCTCCAATAACCATAGGGATGCCCTACTTGCAATCAACCCTCCTAAAGAAAAAACAGACCGGATTGCTTTTGTTAACACCTTTAACAGCCGATCCAACCAGTTGCAGAAAATCATAAAGAAACACTGGTCCATCCTTAAGACTGGAGGTGATGACATTCCCCAGCCCATGTTCGCATACAAAAGAGGACCGAACCTGAAGGATCAACTGGTTCACACACGTCCACGCAGCAAAGAAGGAAGACAAGTGGGAACCCTATGGGATTTACCAGCTGTGGTCGGACATCACCCATGCGGAAACTGCACGGTCTGTCCCCAGACTAACAAATCTACTGAGGTTGACATCGGCACTAATCGCCCATGGACACAGAACAAGTTTACGAACTGCAATAGTAGTAACTTGATATATCTGATTAAATGTCCTTGCGAACTACGGTATGTCGGCATGACAACCAGAAAGGTACGCACACGTATCCAAGAACATAAAAGCACAGTGCGGTGCCGCAAACAAGCAACCAGACTGACCGCACATTTCTTGGAGAAGGGTCATGGTCCTGAGGATTTCTACTGGACAGTCCTCGAGCAACCGCATATTCCTGATTCGTGTGCCGACACCAGCCGTTTTTTGTTCAAGATAGAGCAGAAATGGGTGTACCGCCTTAACAGTGACAAAGACGGCCTAAATGAGCCCATACCATGGATGTCCCTTTGAATGGTCGTGTGCATTATGTCCCTTCTTACACTGTCTATAAGTATAAAACTTCATCTATAAACACAAATACTTATTTATAATTTAACATCTAGTAGTGAACACACACTACATGATTTACGCCATTGTGATCCTGCTTAAAGTTTGTTGTGTAAGAGACACACCATGACACAATCATGAAATAAAGTCCCTTCTATTTAATAGAGGCAGCGCTAGGTAGCGAATGTCAACTCCCAGAATTATGCCCTTTGAATGGCGCATTGGCACCTGCCTATAAATACAAACATTCGCCTATAAATATCCATATGTAATTCATCACGCACCATTCTGTTCAAGGATGTGTGTAAGAAACACCATGGCAGAATAGAGGCAGCGCTAGATAGCGAATGTCAACTCCCAGAATTATGTCCTACGAATGGCGCATTGGCACTTGCCTATAAATATAAACATTCGTCTATAAATATCCATATGTAATTCATCATGCATCAGTGTACACATTACATGATTTATGCCACTGTGATCCTGTTCAAGGATGTGTGTAAGAAACACGATGGCAGAATCCTGTAACGAAGTCCCTTCTATCTAATAGAGTCGGTACTGGGTAGCGAACTACTATTCCCAGAATTCTCACCCTCACGTGACTGCTCGCATTACGTCTTGTCTGTAGAGTATACAAAACACTACCTCATTCCGCGATCGGCGCCCCCCCGAGCAGTACTGAAGACTGCCTGGAGACGCCAACGGAGAGGTGAGTGAACGCATAATGCGTGACTTCGTGTTGTTTTTCCCTCTGCGCGGCTATGCCGCTAGAGGCCACCCCGCCATCAGAAACACGAAGCGTTTCTCGGAAGCGTTTCTCGAGTGCGGTTTTCAAACATCACTGAAACTGACACGGTTTTCATGCTTTATCTGTCCCTACCGGGTGGTCATCGTTCTCGAGTCTTGACAGATCACGGCGTTCACGCCTAGCCTGGGTACTATTTGACTACGTTAGAGGTTCAAACCACCTCTCATCTCGAAGTATATTTTATTTTATTATTATCTTGGTTTAGTGTCATATCACTAGCCGCTCTGTAAACATAATGTGGTTATTCACAGAGCGGCGCTCCTTTTACCTGAGCTGCAGCCAGGTGGGGTGAAGCTGCTCAACCTACACGCAAGGGTGAGTGCATACTTGAAATAATGACCAGGTATGATTAAACATATTGCAATGTTGTTGGACTTGGCCTTTTTCCCCCAAAATTTTTCGCTTTTGACCCCCTTATCTGGATTGTCTCCCCCATGGGATTAAACCTGTATAGGCCATGAGTGGTGTGAGACACCTTGTGAAAATGTAATTACCTGACATAATGTGAGCACTTGTAAAATCCCCCATTTTAAAACTGCACCCCCATTTTGGAAATGTACCTGACTGAAATGTATTGTTTTTAAAATGGATGCCATGGCCATGGGTTTTGCCACTGGACTGACATAGGTCAGCGGTCTAGATAACATTACCCAGCTACCCCTAGCTTTTGGAGGGAAAGCCTGGCACCCAGGGTGCTCACCCCCTCCCCTAGAACCAGTTTAGGCTAGATGTGCCAACATTCTAGAAGGTCCTGGCACTGCCTGGGAGGAGGATATAAATAGGGGGAAGTGTCACCAGAGGGTTAGTCAGCTGGGACAAGGAAGGGAGGGGGACCTGCTGTGAGGTGCGACCGCCACATGGGCCTGTGAGCTGGGCCCTGCACCCCTATAAACCCCCCCGCTGCTGTCCCCATGGGCCCCTGACAAGGGAGGACTCTTCATAGGCCCCTGACGCCGTGGGACCTTGAACTACGCCAGCGCTGAGGGAAAAAGGTGCCCAGAAGAGGAGGAATGCTGTGGGCTTGAACCCCCCAGGAGGTGAGGAGTGTGCCCCTGGGCTGGCTGTGGAGCTGTTCGCCCCCCCCCCCCCTCCGGGAAGAGCCTACTTGGAGGCCCTGGTTTGCCTACCTAAGCGCTGTAAATGCCAAGACTGTTGCTGCCCTGGGCTGCTTGGAGGAACTGTTGCCCTTGTGAGGTACTGCCTATCAAGCGCTATTCTGGGGAGGTTGATGCCCCCAAGGAAGTTGTGCCCCCCCCCCCTGTGGAAGCTCTGACACTGTGAGGGACTGCCTGTAGAGCGCTGTGTGAGGAAGCGCTGGGGCTGGTGTGACCCCTGGAGAGCTGTTGGCCCTGAAAACTGTGAGGGGAATCGAGCTGGAGGAGCCTACCCTCGTTTTGGCGCGCTGTCCGCCATTTAATTAATTAATTTAGAAGGGAGCCTACCCCTTATTGACGCCTCACGCCGGTTAGAACTGCCCGGGAAATAAATAATGAGGTAAAAGGGAGCCTACCCCTTATGGCCGCCAGAATTCACCGCCGCGGCCCGGCGCTGTGAGGAGGTCTTCCCCCGCCGTGGGAGGCATCGTTGTGGCGACCCCCGGTACCAGGAGGGGGCCGCCGATGAGGAGGAGCGGGCCGCACTAGGCCCTGAAGCCGGGGAGGCCGGCATCACGTGGCGGGGGCGCCGGTGACGTCACCGGTCACAACCCCAGCCCCGCCGTGCACTGATTGGCCTGCGCGGCCGTGCCCTAGAAGGCCGCGCAGGGATTGGCTGCCGGAAGCTGTGGCAGGGAGAAGCCGGCCGAAGGTGTCGCGGGGCCCCCGGTGAGCTGAGGGGAACCCCGATGGCATAGGAAGACCGGAGCAGGAGCCTACCCTGCCGGTCTGCGGACGCGGAGAGAAGCGGAGGAGGAGGCGGGGCCGGGGCACTCTGTCGGTGCTAGCCCCGCCGCCACGAAAAGTGCGTAGCCGTGAGGGGAGTGCGGAGGGCGGGAGCCTACCCCGCCTCCGCCTGCCAACGAAGTTCTGGGACCCCTAGAGGGAGCGGAGGGGCCCGGGAGAAGTCACTGCAAGGGAGAGCGGAGGGCGGGAGCCACCCCGCCTCCGCCGATGCCAGGAGTGCCGCAAGTGTTGCGACAGGTGGCCAGAACACGGAGAGGGGGCCCCGAGGCACATTGCCGGTGCTTGCCCCCTCCCCTTCGAAATCTGGGGAACGCCTGCAGGACTGCAAGAGGCCGGTGAGTGGGGCCTCTATGAAACTGTGTAGGGGGTTGAAGAGGGCAACGCGGCACAAAGTTGGTGCTCGGCGCCCCCCCCCCCCCTGTTGGAATCTGGGATTGGGCCCTGTTGGCCCCAGATACCCCGGCGGTGGCCCGGACTGATCCCGTGGGGGGACATTTGTAATGGGACTGCAAAGGCCCTAGGGAAATGTGGCCTGACTGCTAAAAGGGGTCAGCTCCTGGACTAGGCAAGAGTAATTCCCTCTTAAGGCGGTGGCTACTGAAAGGTGTTCCATTTGAGTACGTGGTTGCATTTAAGGAAAGTTGTTTACAGGGAAAGGAATGTTATGCCCTCCTCTAATGTCCAAGGAAATGTTCTTCCTGATTAGGGAAATGAGTACCCTGGCATAAGGAAAGGTTTCCTGATCCCAGTGAAATGTTATCTACTCCTCTAGGGAAGTGTTAATTGCGCGAGGAGATGTTTGCATTTACCCTGATGAAATGTCTATGCCCCAGGGAGTATTGTTTCCTCTAAGGTGACCCAGGGAGAGTTGTTGCCAATGTACTACCTGATGTCTGTGTTGCAGGTTGGGAGCTAAGGAGTCATGTTCCCCAGGTATTTTCCCTAAGGCTATAGCACTGGGGTTCTGTATGCCCTGTAGAGCTTGCGAAGGTGGTTTAATAGTCCTATAATTATGCCCGCCTGCTAGTGGTTGTTGGTATGCCATGATGTCTTTCCTTAATAAGGGTGGGCTGTTGTGTACACCCTGATGTTGATTCTCCAGGGTTTATGGTAGAGGAAGCCTTGCTGTGTTCGTACAGGTGCCCCTGGTCCAGAAGTAGGGCCCCTACCTGATATCTATGCTGGGCGATGTATGTTCCGCCTAGGTTGTTCTATAGGTTGGCCTGACATGTAATACTAGGTCCCTGGTTGCATCCCATGCTGAATTGTTACAGGTGTTCCTGTCTATTCTGTGCCATGATGCCCTGATGTTTCCCTTACAAGGGTCGTGTTGGAGTTATATGAGTTTACTGATGCCAATGCATGTTAATGCTTTCGCCCGATGTTTGATATCCCTATGCTGATTTATTGCAGGTGTTCCTGTATGTTGGGATTTACTGTGATGCCCTGAAGTTTCCTTTACAGGGGTTGGGTTGGCGTGGTCACGCATGAGGTGTAATTATGCTAGTATGCAATTTACAATTTCAGCCAACCTCTCAAGGATGAAGGCCTGAGTAGGCCCTGCCTGATGCGTATTTCCCTAGAGTGGAGGGGGGAAGAAACCTGATGTTTTATTACAGGTACTCCTGTCTAATATTAAAGGTTCTGTGATGTTCTGTTTTCCCTTACAGAGGTGGGGTTTGGCGTAATAACGCATAAAGTGTATTAATGCATAATATTAGAGTTTGCAATTACAGCCTACCCCTAAGGATGAGACCCTGAGTTGGCCCCGCCAGATTGGCCCCAGGTCTAATGTTCATTTAACCAACCATTTTTATTACAGCATGGACTTTGGACTCAACCCTTTTTGTCCCATGTAAATAATTCCCCAGGATGTACTTGGCTCTGGCGCCAGTTGGCGCCTTGTTGTGATTACCAGTGTATTTTTCCTTTTTGCCTTGCAGGTTGGAGATACTAAACTGCTTAATTTTCCAACTCAAATTGGTGTCCTGCCTCTTTTGTAGTGTGCCTGGTGTGTTGACTGAGGGTACTGCGTGAATGCTTCACATGTCCTCGAAGTTTGGCCTGCCCGCTTGATGCCATGCTACCCCCTTTGAGACTTGGGCAACCCCCATTTCCAACATTTGGTGGCAGAGTGGTGGGATAGGACTTGTGCTTGCGCAGTACCACAGCGGCCACGGGTTACACTGCAAATAGAGCTTTGGATGTAATCCGAGCCTTGTTGTGGGGATTATTGTGTTTTTTTGATTGCCTCCTCCTGAAAAGTGTTGTAGCAGAATTGTGTCCCCTTGTTCCACTGGGAGGGTGTGTCCCGGGTGTACCTCGTCACGATGGGGTTGGTTTACCAGGAAGTGGAACTGATGGAATACACCGAACAGGAGGTGATAGACTTCCTCCTGGAGAGAGGGATACCCCCAGTAGGGAGCATTAGGAGGAACCTGTTTCTCTATGAGGCCCTCAAGAGGGGAGAGCCCTTAGAGATTGATGGGGACTTGTCTGACTACCCCCCCGAGGTGTTGCAGGGTCAGTGGGTTAGAGACCAGAGAGAGGGCTCCCCATCCAGAACCCTGGGAGGTAGTTATTCCGAGGAGGAGGAAGAGTTTGAGAGGGCGGAGACGCCAGTAGCTGTGGAGGACACCGAAGATAGGGAGTCTCGCACTGGGTCCAGTCCCGGGGGCACTGCCCCATCCCTTTCCCTGTCCCCAGAAGAGTGGGTAGATAGGAGAGAAGAGAGGGAGTATCAGCTGGCGCTGGCAAAGCTCAGGCATGCCGAGGGCTTAGCGCAGCTGAGGGTAGAAGAGCAGCGACTAGGGACTGAAAAAGTCCTAGCGCTGGAAAGGATGGCGGAGGCGGAGAGGGCCTTCGCCAGGGAGAGATCAGCTCAGGTGGGTAGTTTGTCCCCTGAGAGTGGTTTCAGGAGTCTGGATTCACCGAGGTGGGTGGGATCCAGTGGTGGCAGCGAGTGTAGGTCCAGTGCAAGGTGTCCCACTCCCGAAGCCCAGGAGACTGTGCCTGATTCCCCGGAGGAGGAGGACGGGTTAGTGTTGAGGGGCAGGGGAAAGCTGTCCCATCAGTCCTGGGGAGAGTTTGAGGAGGAGTGTTGGACTGTACTGGAGGATTGGGTGGTGAGGAGAGCAGTGGAAGATTGGGAAGGGCTGTGCCATGCCGTTATCCGGGAGCACATGCTGAGGAGTTGTTTCCCAAGACTGCGTCACCATCTGTTGCAGTGCGGGTTCTCAGACCCCAGGGAACTTGCACGGGAGGCAGACCTCTGGGTAAGTGCCAGAGCGTCTGGGAAGGCTGAGGGGAATGATCCCGAAGGGAGTGAGACGGGGAGGTGTCCCAAGGTACCCCAGCTGCGGCCACCAGGCCTGGAGTGTTCTTTAAGAGAACCCCAGCTTGGGAGGCTAGGCTGCCCCGAAGTGTCATCCAAAAGGAGGGATCCCCTTATGTCAGGAGAACCCGGAGCATCATTAATCAGAGCTTCGGTGGTTCAGGGGACTGACCAGTCACAGGGTCTAGATCCTGGACTGGGGTTCCAGGTTCAGGGGTTGCCTGACCTGGAGGGTGGGGTTCCTGTAAGGCAGGTCCCTACCAAATTGACTCCCAGGGGTACCACTTCCAGTGGGAGGGTGCGGAACTCTGGGAGGGGGTGCAGAGGGAGGAGGGTCTCCTCTCTGTCACCAGCTCAGCCACAGGGCGCAGACCCCGGGTTGGGTGGCCAGGGACAGGAGTTGCCTGCCCTGGTGGGAGGGACATCTGTAATCAGAGTCCCCCCGGAAGTGACTCCCAGGGGTACTTCTCCGGGTAGGAGGGTGCAGAATTCTGGGAGGGGGTGCAGGGAGAGGGAGGACTCGCCCCTGTCACCGGTTCAGCCTGTGAGTTTCGACTCCAGGTTGGGGAGAGAGTTGTGTGAGGGTGTCCCCAGGCGTAGGAGATGGAGGAACCCTAGGAGGAGAAGTAGGGGGAGGAGAGCCTCGCCCCTAAGGGCTGGTCATTCTGAGGGTGAAGACCCCAGGTGGGTGGACCAGTGGAAATTTGGAGAGAAGAGAGTGGTTCCAGAGTATCACAAGCCTGAGGCTAGAGCCTCCCACTCTAGGAAGGAGAGACATCCCACTAGGGAACACCAGTGGGGTGGTTCTGTTGGTGAAGGGAGGGTTGCGAAAGAGAACCATTGGGTTCCAGAGTGGAGGAGAGACTGCAGGTGCTCCTGTAGTTGCAGGCCTGCGTCCACCTTTTTCCGCCCCAAGCAGGGAAGCCCATCAAGGCATTGATCGGTCTACCCTGGCTTTTGGCTGGGGGGGAGTCGTGTTGGACTTGGCCTTTTTCCCCCAAAATTTTTCGCTTTTGACCCCCTTATCTGGATTGTCTCCCCCATGGGATTAAACCTGTATAGGCCATGAGTGGTGTGAGACACCTTGTGAAAATGTAATTACCTGACATAATGTGAGCACTTGTAAAATCCCCCATTTTAAAACTGCACCCCCATTTTGGAAATGTACCTGACTGAAATGTATTGTTTTTAAAATGGATGCCATGGCCATGGGTTTTGCCACTGGACTGACATAGGTCAGCGGTCTAGATAACATTACCCAGCTACCCCTAGCTTTTGGAGGGAAAGCCTGGCACCCAGGGTGCTCACCCCCTCCCCTAGAACCAGTTTAGGCTAGATGTGCCAACATTCTAGAAGGTCCTGGCACTGCCTGGGAGGAGGATATAAATAGGGGGAAGTGTCACCAGAGGGTTAGTCAGCTGGGACAAGGAAGGGAGGGGGACCTGCTGTGAGGTGCGACCGCCACATGGGCCTGTGAGCTGGGCCCTGCACCCCTATAAACCCCCCCGCTGCTGTCCCCATGGGCCCCTGACAAGGGAGGACTCTTCATAGGCCCCTGACGCCGTGGGACCTTGAACTACGCCAGCGCTGAAGGAAAAAGGTGCCCAGAAGAGGAGGAATGCTGTGGGCTTGAACCCCCCAGGAGGTGAGGAGTGTGCCCCTGGGCTGGCTGTGGAGCTGTTCGCCCCCCCCCCCCCCTCCGGGAAGAGCCTACTTGGAAGCCCTGGTTTGCCTACCTAAGCGCTGTAAATGCCAAGACTGTTGCTGCCCTGGGCTGCTTGGAGGAACTGTTGCCCTTGTGAGGTACTGCCTATCAAGCGCTATTCTGGGGAGGTTGATGCCCCCAAGGAAGTTGTGCCCCCCCCCCTGTGGAAGCTCTGACACCGTGAGGGACTGCCTGTAGAGCGCTGTGTGAGGAAGCGCTGGGGCTGGTGTGACCCCTGGAGAGCTGTTGGCCCTGAAAACTGTGAGGGGAATCGAGCTGGAGGAGCCTACCCTCGTTTTGGCGCGCTGTCCGCCATTTAATTAATTAATTTAGAAGGGAGCCTACCCCTTATTGACGCCTCACGCCGGTTAGAACTGCCCGGGAAATAAATAATGAGGTAAAAGGGAGCCTACCCCTTATGGCCGCCAGAATTCACCGCCGCGGCCCGGCGCTGTGAGGAGGTCTTCCCCCGCCGTGGGAGGCATCGTTGTGGCGACCCCCGGTACCAGGAGGGGGCCGCCGATGAGGAGGAGCGGGCCGCACTAGGCCCTGAAGCCGGGGAGGCCGGCATCACGTGGCGGGGGCGCCGGTGACGTCACCGGTCACAACCCCAGCCCCGCCGTGCACTGATTGGCCTGCGCGGCCGTGCCCTAGAAGGCCGCGCAGGGATTGGCTGCCGGAAGCTGTGGCAGGGAGAAGCCGGCCGAAGGTGTCGCGGGGCCCCCGGTGAGCTGAGGGGAACCCCGATGGCATAGGAAGACCGGAGCAGGAGCCTACCCTGCCGGTCTGCGGACGCGGAGAGAAGCGGAGGAGGAGGCGGGGCCGGGGCACTCTGTCGGTGCTAGCCCCGCCGCCACGAAAAGTGCGTAGCCGTGAGGGGAGTGCGGAGGGCGGGAGCCTACCCCGCCTCCGCCTGCCAACGAAGTTCTGGGACCCCTAGAGGGAGCGGAGGGGCCCGGGAGAAGTCACTGCAAGGGAGAGCGGAGGGCGGGAGCCACCCCGCCTCCGCCGATGCCAGGAGTGCCGCAAGTGTTGCGACAGGTGGCCAGAACACGGAGAGGGGGCCCCGAGGCACATTGCCGGTGCTTGCCCCCTCCCCTTCGAAATCTGGGGAACGCCTGCAGGACTGCAAGAGGCCGGTGAGTGGGGCCTCTATGAAACTGTGTAGGGGGTTGAAGAGGGCAACGCGGCACAAAGTTGGTGCTCGGCGCCCCCCCCCCTGTTGGAATCTGGGATTGGGCCCTGTTGGCCCCAGATACCCCGGCGGTGGCCCGGACTGATCCCGTGGGGGGACATTTGTAATGGGACTGCAAAGGCCCTAGGGAAATGTGGCCTGACTGCTAAAAGGGGTCAGCTCCTGGACTAGGCAAGAGTAATTCCCTCTTAAGGCGGTGGCTACTGAAAGGTGTTCCATTTGAGTACGTGGTTGCATTTAAGGAAAGTTGTTTACAGGGAAAGGAATGTTATGCCCTCCTCTAATGTCCAAGGAAATGTTCTTCCTGATTAGGGAAATGAGTACCCTGGCATAAGGAAAGGTTTCCTGATCCCAGTGAAATGTTATCTACTCCTCTAGGGAAGTGTTAATTGCGCGAGGAGATGTTTGCATTTACCCTGATGAAATGTCTATGCCCCAGGGAGTATTGTTTCCTCTAAGGTGACCCAGGGAGAGTTGTTGCCAATGTACTACCTGATGTCTGTGTTGCAGGTTGGGAGCTAAGGAGTCATGTTCCCCAGGTATTTTCCCTAAGGCTATAGCACTGGGGTTCTGTATGCCCTGTAGAGCTTGCGAAGGTGGTTTAATAGTCCTATAATTATGCCCGCCTGCTAGTGGTTGTTGGTATGCCATGATGTCTTTCCTTAATAAGGGTGGGCTGTTGTGTACACCCTGATGTTGATTCTCCAGGGTTTATGGTAGAGGAAGCCTTGCTGTGTTCGTACAGGTGCCCCTGGTCCAGAAGTAGGGCCCCTACCTGATATCTATGCTGGGCGATGTATGTTCCGCCTAGGTTGTTCTATAGGTTGGCCTGACATGTAATACTAGGTCCCTGGTTGCATCCCATGCTGAATTGTTACAGGTGTTCCTGTCTATTCTGTGCCATGATGCCCTGATGTTTCCCTTACAAGGGTCGTGTTGGAGTTATATGAGTTTACTGATGCCAATGCATGTTAATGCTTTCGCCCGATGTTTGATATCCCTATGCTGATTTATTGCAGGTGTTCCTGTATGTTGGGATTTACTGTGATGCCCTGAAGTTTCCTTTACAGGGGTTGGGTTGGCGTGGTCACGCATGAGGTGTAATTATGCTAGTATGCAATTTACAATTTCAGCCAACCTCTCAAGGATGAAGGCCTGAGTAGGCCCTGCCTGATGCGTATTTCCCTAGAGTGGAGGGGGGAAGAAACCTGATGTTTTATTACAGGTACTCCTGTCTAATATTAAAGGTTCTGTGATGTTCTGTTTTCCCTTACAGAGGTGGGGTTTGGCGTAATAACGCATAAAGTGTATTAATGCATAATATTAGAGTTTGCAATTACAGCCTACCCCTAAGGATGAGACCCTGAGTTGGCCCCGCCAGATTGGCCCCAGGTCTAATGTTCATTTAACCAACCATTTTTATTACAGCATGGACTTTGGACTCAACCCTTTTTGTCCCATGTAAATAATTCCCCAGGATGTACTTGGCTCTGGCGCCAGTTGGCGCCTTGTTGTGATTACCAGTGTATTTTTCCTTTTTGCCTTGCAGGTTGGAGATACTAAACTGCTTAATTTTCCAACTCAAATTGGTGTCCTGCCTCTTTTGTAGTGTGCCTGGTGTGTTGACTGAGGGTACTGCGTGAATGCTTCACATGTCCTCGAAGTTTGGCCTGCCCGCTTGATGCCATGCTACCCCCTTTGAGACTTGGGCAACCCCCATTTCCAACAAATGTCATTATGAATACAAACAGAAATGATGTGAATAACTTTCGTGTTCCATTTGTTTCTTCGTGTGTTTGTTTGTTTGTTTTACATGTTGGATCCCTTACAATTTTGCACTGATAGTATACGGTTGAGCACGCCTGGATGTCCAGGTGATATCTTTATAATTTATTTATTTCTTACAAAGCAGTAGTGTATCCTGTATAGGTCCTGAGGAATGCATTAAGAAAACCTTATGAAATGCTGAAACATGTCGACCACCAATAAGTGCGGTTATTATTTAAAACCTGCACCCACACCTGCCTTTTAACCTTAGGGTTTGGGGGATACTAATAAAATTTCTTTTTTCCACCCATTCACCTAATTTTAGTATTACCCTTCACTTTTCCACTTTAATCACCATACACTGCTTTTGTCATTAGCCACTACTACACTCCTCTGTTCTGCTCTCATATCACATTTCGGTCACGGTAATGTCTACCGGCCGTCTTGTCTCCTGGGTAAGGAGATCCCACATGATGACAATAAGGGCGGTACAGTGCGGCTTCTGATGGGAACAATACATTTTTCTCCTTGTGCTCTTGAGCCTCGACTTGACCATCTACTAACTATCATTCCTCACTGATACTTTTCTGTGTGCATTTGGTATAGTGGTCCTCACTGTCAAACTCTTTTCTTTTTTCTGACCCCCAGA
This sequence comes from Lissotriton vulgaris, assembly GCF_964263255.1. Taxonomy (NCBI): domain Eukaryota; kingdom Metazoa; phylum Chordata; class Amphibia; order Caudata; family Salamandridae; genus Lissotriton; species Lissotriton vulgaris. The sequence continues at coordinate 481,416,306 of NC_141693.1, read as the reverse complement.
TATTATTTGTTGTGATACATTTATATTACATCATCTATGGCAGGATTTCCAACTTGTGCCCCAATGCCGTCCTCCACCCCATTCTCTCACCTGTAAGCATGCAGCAAACCTCCTCTGCACTGTCTGAAAAAAAGATGAGTTACTTAAATTGTTTCAGATTTTAGAGGCACCTGTGGAACCAAGAGCATAGTTTTAACTCTGCATTGGAGGATGGCTTGACCTTTGCCCCAAAAACAGGGACATGTAACTAAATTGAGAAAAGCATCAGAACACTGGGAAGGTCCTCTGGAAACTGGGGACTGTTCTGGAAAATTCGGGACGTCTGGTCAACCTGAAGAAGGAGGAAGAGAAAGACTGAAACTCAGCAACAAAGGAAGAAAGCAATGATGAAAAAGAACATGAAAGAGTGAGCATAATCTGGAGGGCGCGTCTGTTGGTGGCTTAGAGAGGCATGGGGTGGAATAATGACTTACACCCTTGGTATTCAGCACCACGATCTTCGATAGTGCCGGCTGCGGGCTTCTGAGCAATACCTAGGGTCCCACCACTTATTCTTTTACAAATATGGCACTGTTTTGGATTCAACAAAATATAGAACACTCCAACTGAACAAAACGATATCAAACAATTTTTCAAGTTGTCCCCTTTTAAGATATTGACTCCCTGATATGATTAGTGTTGAAGATAGATTGTCTAAACCTAAACAGCTCATCTATAGATAGATGGCGTGTGACAGTGACTCTGTAAATTAGCAATGAAAGAGGCAATGCTGCCAAGTTTTTGTGCACTGGGTCTGATCCCAGCCCTATCCTTAGGAATGTTGTGTGAATATTCAGCACTTAAAGCAAAAGGGCCTTTTATCTGCTGGCCTCATGTACAAACTGTTGCCCTACTGCGCTGCCTTGCGTCAAAAGAAAGGGTAGCAATGTGCTGTATCTACATTGGAAAGAAAACAGACAGTCTGGTGACATTTCCCTCTGCTCAAGAAAACTGAACCATTCTTCCATAAAGCAACTTCAGAAGTGCTGTTAAAGCCCTTGTACTCGTGCATCTGTTTGGTGGTGATGCCCTGCTTCATGGCCTCCCAGACCCCCTCCCTGGCCCACCATTAAGGTTGTCCTTTGTGCTGCAGCATGTCTCAGTTGGCTTCCCTTGTCATCACACATCATCTTCCAAACCAGAGATATCATCTTCACAGACATCACAACCTGCAGCCCCACCTACGTGGCTGACAAGCTCACCACCTTCAGTGGCTCCTCGCACCCCTCTAGTTAAGACGCCCTCAGTATGGAGACAAAGAAGCGTAAAAAAAGACAAAAAGCAAGGAAAGAAGCATTCTCTTCTATGAACCCAGGATCAGAACCAACACGCCTGCACTGATTAGATCCACCACAAACCTGCTACAAATTAGGAAAGAGTTGAAGACACACCTCTTTAACCCCTTCGCTGCGGCGGCAATTCCGCCGCAGCGCTAGGGGGTTGGGGGGCCGAGCGGCGCTCACATGCTCGTGACGGAACCGCTCCGTCACGAGCCTCGATTGAGCTGTGCTCATGACGGAGCGGTTCCGTCATGGCCCCGTCCGCTCAAAAGAACGTCCAGCACAAGCGCGGAATTCGCGGCGCGCCAAGTGGGCCATGACGGAATCGCTCCGTCATGAGCACAGCTCAACCGATGCTCGTGACGGAGCGGTTCCGTCACGAGCATGGAAGGAGTTAAAGAAAATCACATCACGATGAAGTAACAACCCCCTTTACTCTCGGAACCCAGCTTCACCTCCAGTCAATGATTAAGTCTATAATTGCCTTTGACACGTTAAGCTTTTTGGTTAGGTTCACGGTACACGAATACCACATGCATAAATTCATATATGCAGCATTTGGGCCTGTAGCTTGGGTTCAAGGCCTTTAATAACCTGTGTAGCCCTTGAGAGCAGGCTTTAAAGCTATATTAGAGCACTGGAAGGTTGGGAGTGCCATTGAAGAAAATGGAGGGGGTCAGGGCTAATAATTGATGCTACAGGCCTTTTGCTCCACCCATTTAAGCAGAGTTCAATTGTTTGTTTTTGTATTTTCCCCCTTTTAATTTATAACATTCTACCCACATGGGGTTGAATTTTCTAATAGCCTTATAGTCCTTCTGCTGATTAACTGCTAATTAACTGGTTAATTACTGCACTCTCCCTCGTGGTAGGAAAAAGCATTCTCACCACTCAGGTTCACCAGTTTGGTCCTTGCATGGTGCATCACTCCACTTTTTTCACCACTCATGCAGCGACATTACTCTTTTTTTTGTGTGCAATTAGATATTGCTTGTGCATGTAGATCAGGGCATCCTAATAATAGGTTTGACAATAATGTGGGGCCTCTTCTAAGAGTCCCACATGATTCTGAATTACATAAATTATCTCATGTACCCTATCTGACAGGGCACTAAAAACAGGTTCTCTTAATATGTGCCAAGCAGGAAGTTCTTGAGAAATATCTTATGTGCCAGAGATGTTTACACATATTTTTTTATAACTGATCTTTTTCGTGGTTGCAGGGGTTTTTCAGTATAAAATAAGGTGCTCTCGCACCCAAGATGCGCAGTGCGAATGCAAACCTGGTTACAGATGCTCGGGGATGGAGTGCAACTATTGCCACAAGAATTGTGAACATGGACAGGAACCTACAGAGAACGGTAAGACTGCAAAAATGCACAATTCCAATCTTAAATCATCGGCACCATGCATCATTGTACTAAAGGAATTAGCGTATTTATCCGCTTGTAACAAAGTGCAGCGCGGGAAACATCCTTTACACCGCGGATGGTTCAACACAGTGCTGTTATGACGCGTCCTTTACAACCCAAGTCGTAACCATGACTTGCGCTGGAGGGCGCTACAGGATTAAGAATAGTATATTTACTATTCCAACACCTTCCCTAGTGTCCACAGGGACTGGTGTTAGAATAGTAAATTATACTATTCTCGATCCGCGCCCCAACGCAAGTCGTTGTCACGACTTGCGTTGTAAAAGACGCGTTGTAACAGCACGCGTTGTGACGATACGCGTCGTAACGTCATACATCCGTGCAGCGCTGCAAGTCGTCTTGCTGCGCTGTGCCACATTAGAGGGAAAGGACAAGAATGCACCCTATTTATCCCAATACAGCGCATTCCTGCCTTTTCCCAGCGCTGGCACATAAAGTGCTACCTAGCACCAACGCAGGCACTTTTGCACCATGGTGCAAGGGTACATGACTACATGCGTTAAAAAGGAGAATTGATTTTGTGCAAGAAGGGGCACATTCCTGCACAAAAACAATCCCCTGAGGCATTTTCCTCTTACTATGTGTGCTACAAAATGCAGCACACATAGAAAGAAAGAAAAACGAAGAGAAATAATGATATTCCTCCTAGTTACGCCTCCCCTGGGAAGGAGTGGCATTTTGGCTCATTCCAAGTAATGGTAAATCTGGGAAAGTGTCAAAATCCATGGGTTTTGCATGGGAGAACCCACGCACCACCCATGGAATGCCTCAATGGGGCAGAGTAACGTAACACAGCGATTTGCGCTGCTCTGATCTGCATTACTCTGGATTTATCAAGCCACTCAGGGCCAAGCAAGGTGGCCTTGCGTGGTTTGATAAATGACATTTCAAGGGTTGCATTACTTTTGCATCACGCAACGTAGTGCAAAAGCAACTCAACCCTTGATAAATATGGTTCTTAATCCCTGACACAGGTATAAAAATATCACAAAAAACCCACAGAACAAAATTGTGTAATATGTCATGCAAGATTTACGAAAGCAGGGGCGGCCTTAAGCATGTGCAAGCTGGGCACCTTCACAGGGCCACCAACCCCCAGGGGCCACCACGCCAATTTATATCCTTAATATAATAATCCTCTGAGGATGGATACATATTTGCGTGGCTTGCGTGGCTTGCGTGGCGGCCTCTGGCAGGGATTTGGCGGCCTCCAGCTCTATTTCCACTTCCAAACACCCTGACCCCCCCTCTTCACTGGCGTCCGCGCTCCGCCCCACCCAGACCCCCTCTTCCGGGGCCCCCTACCTACGCCCCCTGCCCAGGGCCGCCATGGGCCTAGAGCCGCCCCTGACGAAAGCACTGGATTCATCAGACCATCAACTAGTAAAATCCATGTTTCAGGACATTTACAATTAAAATCTATGATAAATATTTACATTTAATAATTTCAGTCGAGATTATTTTCATATTTTTCATTCTGAACACCAAATGGGCATTACAGTTAGGTGACCTGAACTGTAAACCACTCTGAGCACAAAACCGTCACCCGGCATGTTGTTACAACGCTTGTAACAATGCATACCATTACCCCGCAAGTCGTAACAACAACTTGCGAAGGGGGGACTGTTTGCACAGACTGGTGTTCGAATAGTAAATGATACTATTCCAACATTCAGCGCCCCCCTCCTGCTAAGCATGTGTGACTTGCTTGATCTTCATTTAATTCATGAGCCTTCATTACTGTTTTGTATTATTGTGTTATTATGACCTGCCATGAGCTGCATTTTATTTTAATACCATCCTTCTTTCTTTTGATTAGTTTGATTTGTTTCCTCTACACAAGGTCCTATCCTGTGGAATGCTTCCTCATTGCCCGTCTCTTTGTAACTTGTTTTTTTTGTTTCACTCATTTCTCATGTTTATGTCTCTTCTACTTCATTTCTGTCTGTTTCACACTTCAGGACCCTCTATATCTCCCTTCTTTTCATAAATCCAACATGTCATCCTTTCAATGTTCTTACTTTCTTTCTTCCTTCCTTTTCCATCCATCCTTCTTCTTTTCCCCATTTCTTCCACTCACCCTACGCTCTTTCTTCGCCCTTTATCATAATAATGTATAATCCCCCCCATTTTTGTCCTCTGTTTGTTAATGCCAGCGATTATCCTTCAAGTCACTTCTGCATCATGAGCAGTATATTTAAGAAGAAACTCGTGTTAAATGAAAATAACTCCACCTCCACCCTTAAACAATTCTCATTGATATCTGTTGTAATGCTGCACGAAAACTTGAGAAGGAAACAAAAATACAAAAAGTCAGATGGGACAGGGAGCTCCTACCAGCCTAGGTTCGGCGCATTTCCAGTGGCAGTATGAAGCCGACCCATGATATAGCCGTGGAGCTTTGGGGCATATTATCAAGGGGGTTTATCTACGCTTTTTTGCATTAAAAGCCAAGAAAGCAGAGATAAAATTATATCCCTATTACCTAGCTGTCGCTAACACCAGTTAGCGACAGCTAGTAGGAGATAGCGACCATCTTGGGCCCCGCTTTGCATGTCAGTGATATTTATCACTAATGACATGCAAAGTGGGCGTGCCAAGATGTTAGCGACTGGAAACAGTCGCTAACATCGCTATCAGCTATTACCAACTTTTGGAGATATTCGCGCTAAGCGCGAATATCTCCAAAAGCTAACACCTGCCCCTGAGCAGTTCTTAGCCATGTTATCCAATGGTAGGTGGATAACAAGGCTAAGAGCATTAGCTCGGTAATGCATGAATATTGCTGACTTTTCAGCGATATTCATGCATTTCGGCCGATTTTTATCGCTTAGGAGATAAACCTTGATAATAGCAAGGTTCCTAAGCGATAAAAATCGCCGCAGCTCGGCGATAAAAATATCGCCGCTAAACCAACATAAAGATAATTATCGCTAGTTGTTGGTAATATGCCCCTTTGTTCTTTATAATGGAGTCCCCTTTAAGGGTCATGCCACAGGTATATAGAACAGGTGTCACACGAACATGGTAGAGTTCTTTTTTTGCTTTTGGCAATAGGTTTTGATAACGATTATTACATTAATGAATATGTTCAAAATAAGAACGCATGAGTATGTACCCTATGGTATTTGATGTTGTACAGGTGGTGAGGCAGAATTTTAGGCCACTCATTCGATAGTAACCATTCAACTCCAGGTTCACCTGCAAATCATTGATTTCAGGTGTATTGGATCAAAGCAAGCAAAGCAAGACTACAACACCAATAATGCATTTGGCTGTCACAAAAAAGGTCCCAGACAGTAAACAGAGAGGAATATTTACAATAACTGGCGCATCCCTGAATATCAGCCGGGATGCATCAGTTATTTTGCGTCACGGCAGACACCTCTTGCACCACCATGGATGCGCCACATTTATAATGCGGCCACCATGGCGCAAGAATAGACAGATGCGTGACGCATCTGATGCTGTGAAGGTGACGCAGTTCGGGAGTTGTGTCGCAAGCGCGACGCAACTCCAGCACTGCTCGGAGGGCCCTATACTAGCTCTGCTGCATCATTCCTTACGCCTGCTTCAAGCAGGCGTAAGGTTTTGACGCAGCGGGGTCAGAAAAGTGAATGAGTGAAATCTTGTAGATTTTACTCAGCCACTTTTCTGAGGCGTTCATGCACCAGAACGCCCCCCCCCCCCGTGCCGAAACGCCCACATGTGGCGCAGGGCTTTACAACGTGACGCATCTCCCTGGATGCATCACGTTGTAAATACCCCGCAGCATGGCGCTGGCTTTGCGCCACCGCTGCGTCACAAAAGTGACTCAACAGCAGCGCAAATGTGGCGTACGGGGCTTGTAAATTAGCCACAGTGTGACTAAGGACCTAGGTGGAGGTGCATATACTAAAACATGCACTAACCTAAATCACAACGTTGATGCAGGTTGACTAAGAGTGGTGCATGCTATCTAACGCCGGATACATCACTGAAATGTTGACTGTTTGCTGCTTTGTACAAATTTATGACCCGAGTGAGTCATAAAGTGAATTTGAGCTATTTAATATGCAAAGGAGAGAATGCTTTTCGTATCAACGAATTTTTCTGAAATATAAAGATTGCGCTTGCTGGTTCTTGCTTTGATTGGCTTCAATTAATTAATGTCTTTTGTTGTTCAAGGTTGCCGGAAATGTCCCCCAGAGTCATTCAACAATGAGACAAATGGCTCCTGTAAACCCTGGACGAAGTGAGTTGATGTTTTCCATTTCTATATAATAAGAATGACATTATTTGCTTCTAAATAGGAATACCCTATCGCATTGCTTCCAAAACATTTTAGAACTATGACCCAATTTTTAGAAAGACAAACTTTCGCAAGCCATCTATCCTTAATGGACATGAGGCATGCAATGTGTTTATGTTACTAAAGCATCATGTGGTGGAGCACTGTCATTTACAGAAAACACATTTTCTATTGAATTGGACTCTAGATTTGCAGAGATATACATCTTTTCTGAAAAAACTATATTGCACACAAATAATAGTGTGTGAAATCAGGTTTCTGTAAATATTAATCATTTGTGCATCACCAAGTAAAGTTTCTTGATTGTTTTCTTTCTGTTAAAATCTTTGTTTCCATCACACTTCAGAATTGCTAAAATTGTGCTTCATGTTTTCTTTCCTAACTGCTGAATGTGTAGTTTATTTACAGGTACTTACATTTTGTTGGGTTACAACAAATGACACCCTACAGCCTTTCCTTTCACACTTTCTGTACCCTAGCTAGATAGTCACATACCCCCAGATGCATCAAGCATCCATTTTTCGATTCCTTATTAGCGAAAAATAAGGAATCGCTAGTAAGGAATAGCAAAATGGTATGCAAGAAGAAATCACTTTAAAAATAGCGATTTCTTAAAATTCCTTAATTGCGACTCGCAAATTGCGAGTCGCAATTAAGGAATACCTCCCCATTCATTCCTATGGGCCTAGAGGCCCATAGCAATGAATGGAAAGACATTCTCAATTTGCGAATCGCAATTAGCGAATCACAAAATGAGAATGCGATTTCAAGGGTGCAGGGGTGTCCAAAGGACACCCTGTTGCACCCCTGAAATTGATCTGTGCACATATGTTGCGCACACACATGCCCTTAGGGCATGTGTGTGCACAACATGAAACTTTGAAAAATGCACTTTAGTGCATTTTTCAAAGTTTTTGCAAATTACCATGAAGTTCAACTTCATGGTAATTTGTAAACACCAATCCTGATATTACAAAATAAGCAGAAATGTGTCAGAAAACATGGCCTGACATTCAGCCTCTGTCATTGAAGCACACCAAACATGACAAAATAAATACAGAGTTGAAAGGTATCTATATTTATTGCTTGGTTCTTGCAACCCACCAAAAATAGGCTTGGGACCCACCAGTGGGACCCGATCCAAGGTTTGGAAAACACTGCCCTATAGGAGAAAGAAATTTGGGGTTCAGGTAAAGTTGTCCTTGTGATGGATGCCCTAATCAGACACCTTAACATCCTGATCAGAAGATGAATCCCAGCATTATTGATTACCCAACATGACCTGCAAACATCAAAGCAATGACAAATAAATCACAATTTCTTCGTTTTTCTGTGACACAAAATTCCATAATTTCCAGCAACCGTAACATCCAACGTTTCCACACATCTTCTTATTAAAACTGTACCACTCATGTATGCGTAAGCTTACTGCATCGGAAAGGTATAGGTCAAACCTTTGACCTTTTAAAGACTGGATTGACAGTACATTGAATTCACATGGTCACAGTTTTCTACTATTCCTGTCCATTACGATAGATTTAACCACACTTGAAATACTGTTTTAATCAGTAAAAGTAAGGAAACACTGGGTGGTGAGACTTTTGCTGTTACTGACTAATTTCAGAATTTTCTGTCACAGAAATAAGAGGCAATTCTCAGGTTCGAAGGTTACCCTAGATACAGGCCGACCCTAGGCCCAAATGTTACAGCTACCTACATCCCAAAAACCAACCTAATTCTAAGATTCTTTCATGTACTACACAGTGGCGTCACTAGGGGGGTGCTGGGGTGCGGACCGCACCGGGTGTCACCCCATCTGGGGGTGACACCAATCTACTACATTCACTGACTACGACTACTACCTGCTTTAGTGCAAGAAGAAGCGCACCACCGTCACCACCCCGGCCCGTAGCTGATCGCACGTGCACCAGACATCTGCATTCTGCACTGATGGGTCACAGTCACTGTCACACACAACAAAGGGTTTGCAATTGTTCTGAGACTGAGTGAGTGTGACGAAACCGAAACCGAACCCAGTTATGCATGCATATACCAGGCAATGGCATGACTTAGCTCTGAACTGAATAACTATACTTCGGACACGGAAATATATGCAGCTGTTTGGGCACAGCATGACAGCAACAGTTCCCGGAAAGGTTCCCAGTGCACACATACATTCTTTAAAGAGAGACAAGCACACAGCACATACAATTCCTTCTCTCTAGACATCAGGAGCCTGTGGTCTCCAGTATTTGAAGTTTAAGTAGGCTCTGTATCATTGGATGTTATTTTATATAGCTGCAAGGCAAAACTGTGCTTCATTTAGAGATCATGATACCATTCAAAAAACATAATGACGTTGACGACGAAACTTCTCTTTCACCCATTACTCAACACTTGTGACCCTCACTTTCTTTTTTTCATTGACGTACATTGTGAAGTAGTGTGGCTCACTGGTTAGAGGCGGCAGACCCGAGAGCAGAGGACGGCCCGGGACCAGGGTTCGATTCCCGGCGCGGCAGGTTTCTGGACCAGGGTCAGCGGACTTGATAATTCTCTCGCCTCGGTGCCCACTCTGATCAGCGATCACACTCGGCAACTCTGGGCATTAGCTTGCCTCATCTTCACTAACGGCCCCACCAGACCGCCGGGGATGCCTGGTCTCACCCTGGAGATACCCATTAAGGGACCATCTCTCAGGGAAGCCAGGAAGGGTTTCGCAGCGGTCGAAGCGTGGAGATACTCCCCCGGGAGTGATTCTAGCGCTATATAAACACACAAATTAAAGTACTCGGCCTCCGGCCTCCCTTTCGCAGCCACTTTTATTGACCTCCTGATGTACCTCCTCTCTTATTCACTTTTTTTTCTACTCGGTCCGAAGGTAATTTATGCAAGTTAGGAATCGCTGTCCTAAACACAATCCGTCCACACTTCAGAAAACAGTAACAATACATTTCTAGTTCAGTAATTTTTTTATTGAAAATAAGACATATATACAAGGTACAGAGTAAAACACATGGGGGATGGGAAAAATAAAGATAGGAAAAAACGCCCCTGGGCAGTACTAAAATAGGGCATGTTAAATGTTGATTTGCCAGATGTGCTGAAAACCCATTGCTTGCCAAATTAATAAAGTGTAGGCCACAACTCCCTGAAAAGTAAAAATTATTTAAATGTCAAAAACAATTTATGTATGAAGAATTAGAACTCGAGGCACTGTCCTTATATTATACACACACACACACACAAACACACACAATTACTTCACTACTGCTACATACTCCCGGAAATCCATTTTGTAAGCAAATTCTCGCTGTAAACATTAGCTGAACAACTTACAAGATACCAGAGGACAGCCTGCCACATCATTCGAAAGACCAGCAGGGAAAGTTGTAACAATCACGTGCAAATCTTATAAAAAAAGAACACAGCCAAATCGAAACTTGATAAGCGCCAGAGTCAGAACTTTAGTACGACAGTGTTAACTTGAAGACTCTGCTTCAGTTTTATTTGTAATTTATCTTTTCCCCTGCATTTGGTGTGGATACATTCTCGCTGTGCACAACAAGGTCCGAATAGACAAGATTCCGAAACAGACCAGCACCAGACAGGAACATCATGCTCTATGATGGATGTACTACTTATGGAATGTGTTTAGTGACTGGGGGGTCTAAGTCTTGCATCGCCTTTCTTGCACTGTTCTTTCAAATGGCAACAGGTGGAGGTGTTGCAAAAGATGTGCCGGGTGCTTTAAGGCACTAGTTCTTGGGAACAGGATCACCTTAAAAGAGCTTTTGTTCGTGGAATAATGTGTGCTTGTGCAGTGTTGGACGGTGCAATGAGCAATTCACCTGTCCTGGCCATGTCCATCAGGATGCTCTACATCTTCAACTGGGACCCTGACTGCCTGGCACTCTCAAGGAACTTAGGCGAGATGTGCTGTAGCATGAGGTGGCACTTTAACGGGCCCTGTCTTCGGTGATCCTATGTCCCCTGCCGTGATAATTTTAAATAGTGTCAGGCCAGTCATAGTCTTAGATGATGTCGTCCTTATGGGTGTTGAGCCTACTGTGGTGAAGGCTGCTATATGTATGTTTGTGGGAGATGGATTGGCGGAGTGAGCATGAGATTTTACTGAATTCTTACCCGGGCGTGTGTGCCACTTAGTTTTAGATAGGGAAAAACTGTTCAGGTTTTTGTCTCGCGGCCTCCTCTGTGCCTGTAATGGTCGCTGTGACTGAAAGGACAACAATGCTGCGATAGGAAATTAATGTACCGTGGCAGTGAATAGGGCCAGCGGCGTTGTTGTTCAGAGTTCAGACTTTCAGTTTCACAGTCACTCTTGCCCAGCAGTTTGGGTCCCAGGGCCGTCAATCTTAGCCCTACTACCAATCACGTGACGGCCCTCGGACAGCCCCTGCGTACTGTGTGCAGTGTGCAACTGCACCTGCTGTTCTTAGCCTCTGATGCGTCACGGCGGTCACGCGCCCGCCAGGGAGAGTGCGTGCGCGGTGCGGTGGTGCGACTGTGTGTCGTGAGAATAAAGAACAATTAATACCGATGCCACGAGTCACGACGACGACATCAGAGACCACTGGTCCGACTCCAGACCGGCACTATTGCTGTGCTTGTGTCTCTCCCCTTCAAATTTGGAATGGTGAGAGACTGCTGTCACTAGTAGAGAGAGAATAGTATAATTATTTTTAATTTATAATATACTGTATATATCATATGCATGTCCATGAAGTAAGTAGTAGTAAGTTAAAAATGTGGCAGTGCAGTGGCACACAAATGAAAACACGGCCCTGAGGGCAGGGCCCTCTTCGGGCGGGTGCACCTGCCACTAGCCGGGCTCAAGCTGGCTTTCATCCTATGCTGCCCCACACAGACATGCCCTTTTCGAGTCAGCCCAGCCCATCCCCGCCGCCAAAACTACAAACTTGCATATTTTTATTGCCCAGGCAGGCTTGATAATATGCCCCTAATTCTCTGCAGACACCTGCATATATATATTCCTTAATTATTTTGAGTCTAGAACTGTCCCTGAACCTGTTGAGTATTTTTATGTCCGGCCGGAGGATATTCTGCTTCTCCACACATTGGGTGTGGTATGTATGCAGATAACACACAGAGGGCCTCCCTCATATCTGATTGTACCTAACACACCACGGGCTTCGTTTCACTAATGAGTTCTGTAGTTCTGTGAGTTCTCCGACCTTGTTGAATTAAATGTTTCTTCTATGGCCTTTGTAAATATAGGAACTAAATATACAAACGTTACTAAGGATTCTGTATGGTCCCGTTATTTGCCATCTGTGTCCACTGGCAGACTCGGAACGGAGGAGGTCCATGCGGTAAGTCGTGAGGGGGTGACACCATGAGTTACCCGCACCGGGTGACACCAACCCTAGTGACGCCACTGGTACTACACATGTTTGTGCTATTGAGCCTTTCCTGTCTTGGATGATAGGACCACTCAAGGTTATGAAATACAATTTTAAGTTGGAAAAATGTGCCAATGCAGGATGCAGGATGGCATGACATTTGCTATTATCTATTGAAGCTCCCTATATTTTTTGCTTCCTATTGTAAATCTGCGTCCACAAATCCACGTTTCCGAAAATGTTCTCAGAATTTCCAGGTTTTAATGGTAATCCAGAATTCAGAGTGGTTCAAATGATGTTGCATCCCTAAACTCAGAATCTTGGAAACATTTCAAAATACATATTGGCATATTATCAAGAACGGTGTTAAAATTATCGCCGCTTTAGCGGCAGAAAACTGCCGCTAAAGCGGCGATAATGAGCTTGATAATAGGCCCTTGTGAATTTCTGGTGTGAACCTGGCTTCTATGGGAAATTCACATGGGCATATTATCAAGCCCATTATCGCCGCTTTAACTGCAGCTTCCTGCCGCTAAAGCGGCAATAATTTTAACGCTGTTCTTGATAATATGCCCCATAGTATTTATACACCCCCCAACATATATTAATTTAAGTTTTGACTATGAAGTATGCAGAGTCCGTACAAAGTAAAGTGCACAATGCTTGTTGGCGCTGGGTATCATGGTCTTTTGAACACGTTATAAATACTGTATATGCCTTAAACTGGAAGAGTCTAATAGACGTAATTGTATATTTTTTGTGGATTAGTATTCCATGCTAAAGTTTACCTCTGAAAGCCTTCTTACCAATTTTAATTCCATCTTCAGCACTAATTGTTTGTCTCAATAATTAGTTTCTTTGGGAAATCATTGTGCAACCTTAAAAGTCACCCCGTGCCAAATTATACATTTAGTCTACTTTTGACGGATCTACAGGTTTGTGGGATTTCCCATGGGTGTCACATTTACTTATTTCACAAATTGCAAATAGGTATGAAGCATAAACAGGAAATCTTGTCCGCTTTCTCTGTGCCACAAAAATGAGCTAGTTGCTTACTGGATTTTTCCTTAGACAACAGCCCGTGTCTCCTTGCTGGGGCACAGATTTGTGTCTCAGTGCCCCAGCAACGAGACAGAGGCTTCTCTGGAATTTTGTTCGCCTAAAAACAATTTAAACAGTGTCTGACTCCTTGCTGGGTCACAGACACCATAGAACAGTCCCAGCAAGGAGTTAGAAACAGTTTGGATTTTTGATAAGGCTAAAAAAAACTAAACATTTTACAATGCATATTTAATCCCCGAATTTGTCAATGGGCTTCACTTGGTCAGGTAAATTGAAGTGACAAAATAAAGAGTTATAGATGCATATTTAGTGCATGGATTATTAATTACAGGCACTCACAACGTAGGTACAAGAGTGACATTCAATATCGGTCAAAGGTGGGGCTCACATATAACATCATAATTAAGTTGGATATGAAAATACCTAAATCTAAGGAATTGCCTAAAGGGCAGTAGTGTAGGATGTGATGATTTTTAATGGTAGTAAGGGGCATATGTATCAAAATCTGTTATTGCGATTCTCAAATAGTGATTATTTGAGAATTGCTATTTTAGAATAGCAAAACGGGATGTATTTAAAAATTCTCAAATATTTTGTGATTTCTTGGCATTCCTTAATTGCGATTAGCAAATTGCGAAATCGCAATTAAGGAATACCTTCCTATTCATTGCTATGGGCCAAGAGGCCCATAGGAATGAATGGGAAGTCATTCTCAATTTGCAATTCGCAATTAGAGAATCGCAAATTGAGAATAATTTCAAGGGTGCAAGGGTGTCATAAGGACACCCTGATGCACCCCTGAAATGAGCATGTGTGCGCATAGGGCGCACATACATGCCCTAAGGGCATGTATGTGCGCCACATGGCACTTATCGCAAATTACCACCAACTTGAAGTTGGGGGTAATTTACGATTTCTTAAGGAGAAATCGCACAACTTGGGTGCTTGTTACATCGCATTTAAGGAATCGCAATTTGCGATTCCTTAAATGCTTACGCAAAATTGAGAATACAAAATTAGCGATTCCTTAATAATGCGATGCGAAAATGTCTCATACATCCCGTTTAATGATTTTGTATTAGTAAACGCTGTTTTTTTGCAAATTGCCGCATTTGCGACTCCAAAATCGTTTGATACATATGCCCCATAATCCCTTACTAGATTAGATGAGAGTCATTCACCCTGCTATATCTAAGTTGAAGGGAGATAAACTTAGAAGCAAGACGGAAAACTGAAAAAAGTAACAGGCAGAAAGAGAATATGAGCTATAAAATGCATGGACCCCAGCAAGGCAGACTGCTTGTCTTATAAGGTGGATTAAATGGGTTGAATGATGATAACAGCACCAACAGAAATCCCCTTTAAGACTGAAGGGTAAAATCACTGTCCACGTGGTCATATCTGAGAGGCTACGAATTATTAAGCATAGCGTCTTGGCTGGACTTTATAAATGGGACATCCAATCAGATATCTTGAAATGTTTGCAATATCTACTATTTTGGGCTCTTTCTAAGCCTTCTGACCTTGCTCCTGTAATTGCCTTAAACATTTGACACAGTTCTGTCGTTCTGGTTGGGTAATTAACAGCTGTTATTTCCCTCTGCTGCAGACAATAGTGCTTAATCATATCTCTGACTGTATCTCTAGTCAGTTACATCATTGTTCTACATCTTTGTCCTCTGTTAATTGATGTTACATGCTTTTTCTTCCGGTTACTCTATAGATATCTAAAATAAGCACAAATAACCCATATAAACATAGTTGGTAATATGCACTCAAATAATATAATGCCATTGTTTTCTACCCCAAAGCTGTCACAGTAAAGGCCTCGAGGTTCTGGTGAATGGATCCACCAGCAGTGACGCGGTTTGCTCTTCTCCCGTCGTCACTGTTGTTATTCCTGTAGCAGGAGTGTCAGGTTAGTCTTCACTATTTTATCTATCAATTATTTTAGCCTTTCAATGTTTCAGGAATTAGTACAGCCCTACATGCTGTCGATATGCATGTCCGTAACAACAGATAAGTCAACGGTGATAATATTTTGTTGTATCAACGAAAATGAACTACACAATTATGATTTCTGAATGTTGAATGAATTTTACGAGGTCCATACAGTTCACATACATTTGTTATATCTGTATTTTGACTACGTTGCTTTGGTCACATCTATAAAATCAATTTTCTGATTCGGAAAAGTCTATGTTCACAAGAGTGACTATTTCAGCAATTCCAGGAATACATCTAGGCGCTCTCAGTTACGCTGTAATGGTAGTGCTAAAATCACCTCTGATTAATGCTTTCCTGGGTGTACCCGCTCTTACAGGGTAATATGTTTATTACACACCAAACTCTGCCTATCCTAATGGACAGAGAGAACCATTTGAGCACATTAGCTGGAGCACACAGTACCTGTACATTTGTTCCACCAATCATTTTGGTGAACCTTGAGATAAAGGTTCCTGGGGCGAAACTCTCCTGTGTTAATCAGTTTTCCAGGAAGAAGTCAGCGAAGGTTGCAGCTGGGATGGATTATGGAGTGATTGACACGTCTGACTCATTGAACTACATATGTAATCAACAGGAGCCCGGGTTCTCCACGTGTTTCACACAGACAGCTCTCGATTATTCAAATCGCTTCAAGAGCATGCAGTAGTCAGGACTCAGGAGGGCATCGTTTGTTGTGCCATCACTTTGACTCATGAGTACTTAATCCTACATACTGACAGTCACTCTTCATAATTTGTACTTTGGAAAAAATTCCAATACTCAGGACTCCCATGCAGTAATCATAAGTTCCATTGATACAGATTTGAAGTGTTATAGCCAACAATGTGCTACGGACAAGCCACTTTTAGTCTTCATAGCTATTGCTATAGCTGTTGGCTTCTGGCTCTTGGTTATGAGTGCAGAGTGGTGTAGCTAGACCTACCGCCACCCAGGGCGGACCCTAATTTTGCCACGAGGTGCAGGTAAGAGCGGGGAGTGCGGCCCACAGATGACTTGTTCTGGAAAGGGGGGGTCTGGCGGCCCATGGGCGATTTGTTCATAGGAGGAGGGGGGGTGGTAGTAGTCGACAGACAATGCTTGCTCACCTCTGCCACCCACAAAAACAGTGCTGCCCGGGGCGGACCCTCCCTCCAAGCTACGCCATTGTGAGTGCACACGTATGTATTAGAGACATTAATGAAGGTGTACTCTATAAAAAGGGGTATGTGAACTGTTGGTTGTATGAAATTTTTACATGTATCTAGAACTGATGTGATATTTTTGTTCTTGCTTATAAATATATATTATAGAGTTTAATGAGCTTTGTATGATTCAGATTCATATAGGAAGCTGTTTTTGCAAGGTTTTAAAAACAACTGATGAAAATCATTTTGTAAAAATCTTCTTGGTCAGTTAATCTTGGTGTTGGGGTTTAAAGTGATATAATTATGCAAAATATGTAGTATAACAATGTCGAAAGCACTCAAAACATTCCAAAGAGCATCTAAATACATTTGTAGCAACCACCACCTGGGGATTTTTCCTGAATAGTTCAGGTTTTCAAAGATATTTGCAGTAAGAATGAGGAACATTTGTGTGAAAACATGGGACAAGATACACCTTAGAGATTCAATATAGGTTGTAGGACTGCAAACTGGTAAATAAGGAGGTACGGTCTATTCGCTATTCTGTACTCAGACATATTGCGATACCATACAACTCTCAATGCAAGCTGCCAATATTCAACACCACCATAAGGACCATCACAAAACACTACATGCCCCATGTGTGTTCATTGACAAAGGGGAGCTGTCACTGAGAATACAATTCTAATTGCTCTACGCAGTCTTTAACCCCTTCCCGGCGGGGGTAATTCCCCCACGGTGCGGGGGGAGGGGGGTAGCGTGGCACTGCGGTGCTCGTGATGAGACCAGCTTGTCATGAGTCACGGTGGAGCTGTGCTCATGACGAGCTGGTCTCGTCACGACCCGCCCACTGATTAAATCGCCCGCACAGGCGGGGCATTAATCGCACGTGGGCGGAGCGGCGCCGTTATGACGAGACCAGTCTCATCGCGAGCACCAAAGAGGCTAAAGTCCGAGAGAGCTATGGCCCAAATTATGTAGGGAGCGTGATCTAAAACTACAAATAAAGAAAGTGATGCATACATTGGCTACTGTGTGTAGTTGATTGCAGATGGTGGGGCATCACCGAATGCCCATGATTATGAGACACCTCTACCAGGAAGATCCCAGGAACTGGCTCTATCAGTGCTACAAAGTGGCTTTGTGTCACAAGCCAGCGCCTTACATAGCAATTGAATAACAGAGAGACCAGTTGGTGGGAATACATACAGACTCTGTTGGCAAGAGCTATCTAAGACACATAGATCACAAAGTAAGTGATTTATTATATATTGTCAAGGCATTGAGCTAAGAAAAGTTACCTTGCAAAAGGGTTCTGGATTTTATTGCAAAGGACCTCCCAAGTCAACATAAGGATGTGTACGAATAGGTGGAACAGGACAGGAAAATCAGTACACAATAGGAAGGGTCGCACATATCGAAATAAAAAGGCAGTGGTTAAGGCTTAGGCATGGGTAAAGAATGTAATTAGGGCAAATTTGGGAAAAGCAGCCAGAAATATGGGCATTTTATTTTATTTGGTTGTTTCCACAACTACAACAGAGCTGCTTATGAATCTGAGACAAAATGACATATTGCCTAAGATAGCAAAAATTGTTGCATTGTCTTTGATTGAAGGAAGGGTAAGGATTTCTACAAACTAAACATAACAGGCTAAATAAACAGGAGTGGAAGAGTTTACACTTCTAAAACTAAGCACTACAGAACAAAGAGCCTGACCAGAGCTCCTGACTGAGGAGCAGAGGCCACAGGAGATTCATGGAACAAGGACAAAGACAGAGATAACAAGTTCTGTAACTGAGGAGCGGCATATAGTGTGGAGCAATAACACAGACAGAGGTGCCATCACAGGAACCAAAGGTCACAGCAGATATAGACAAGCATTTGCAATGCAATAGGTCTCACAGTTACCCGAGATTAAGCTAACGGCATTGTAAATGACAATGCCTTTTCTTTATGTTTTTAAAACAAATATAAAAGGCATTGTTATTTGGAATGTCAATAGCTCAAACTCGCATAAATGCAAGACCTATTGCATTGCAAATGCTTTTTGGTACTGGGACCCGGTTTTGCAGCATTGCTGCAATATTGGTCCACTGTAACAAAAAGCAGCAGCAGTGTTTCCCACCATCACCCCCTCCCTCAGGGCTGGTCTGACTTAATTGCCAGGGCTGGGTTGCATTCTCAGTCCGGCGCTGATGAAAATCCATCAACTAAAGTGAACGAAAGGCAGCAAATTAGAAATATTACATACAGCCACCCTGGGTTGAAATTAGAAATAAAATAATCCTGGAAAAACAAAAAATAGAGCATTGCTATTCTCACAAGCCCAGCAAGTTCCGAAGTGCAGTTTCAAAATGTAAGAATTTATAGAGAATTCAGCTGCTCTAGCTCCGGGTGAATGTTTGAGTGTCATCAGAGCCCCAGGTACAAATATCAGAGGCACTCATTGTTAAAAATGCAACTTTCACAGACACTTCATAATATTGTCCAGTATTAATTCGGAAGGCGCCCACTAGGTAAAACACAGCTCTAATGTGCATTTCATCTTCTTTGAAAGTACAAAGGAGAGCATTAGTGGGGGGGGAGGGGGTGTTTGCATACATTACAGAAAGCGGAGGGAGCTTGGGGGGTTTAAAATCAGTATGGAGAGCAGGAGGGGATGTTTAAAAGCATAACGGAGAACGGGAGGGTGGTTGGGGTTTAAAACAAAGCAGAGAGCGGGAGTGGGAGGGGGTGGCTCAAAACACAACAGAAGAGACTCGCAAAAGTATATTAAACAAGCGCGTTGTCCCTGAAGCGGTGCGGCGCTTATATTAAAGTTATAAAGCAAAACAAAACAAACAAAAAACAAGGATCAAACCCTAATACTGCTTGCGCTGAATAGAAAAGGAAAGCGTACATGGGGGGGCGGGAACAGGGCAGCAACAGAAAGGGCGCTTACAGTAAAGTTAACAAAAGAAACACAGGGATCAAACCTTAACACTGCTTGGCTAATGGACATCTACTATGGATCCGCTGATGCCTCCTTTCGCAGCCCTTCCCTCCTGGTACTGTAAAATATTTAGCCCACGGAGCCGTCAGGAGTGCAGCGGCAGCATTGTCTCAGTGTGCAAAACTGAAAGCGAGGTTGGAGCGCACGACACGCCATGAGCGTGCACATTGCCTGTCCCGACACACGCTGAGGATCGCCGGAGAAGACACGCCGTCTATCCGCGCAGAGGCTCAGAGTCTGAATCGGAGGCTGAACTCTTCTTGAGCCTGGCACGCTCCTACGGCAGCACGGCAGCGTGACGGCAGCCGCCTGGGCTGAGAGGTACACGGAGCTCTGGGGACACACTGCCGTGCATCACGATGAAGCATGGTGGAACGACGGTAAGGAATGCGGAGAGAGAGTAGCTGTTGGCAGATGGCGCCTGACTGGCTGACACTGGAGGAGGTGTAAGGAGAGCTGGGGATTGTTGATTTACTCACACGCTAACCACACGTGTTCACGTAAGTGCGGCACGCACAGACAGGAACTGTGCACACGTATGGTGCCAGCAGGAGTTGTAATAATGCCACGTGCCGTATGCGTGCACAACTCATGACTTTTACGCGTGTGCACCTATCCTGTCCCGCATCGCTAAGCAAGTCGGCAACAATAGTTCTCGCCTACACGAGCAACACATGGCGCTGCATCGCTAGGCGAGACCTAAAAAAGAAGAGAAGGAAATGCACGCTGAGGAACTGAGGGGCAGCTGGGTCTTAGCATAGTTAGAGCACTATTCTGGAGTGGAGCCACACCTGATATCGGAGAACGAGAAAACAGATAAAGCAGCTCAGCGACATCGCAGAAGAATGCAGGTTGACAAAATCGTGGGTAACGTAAACAGGTAAAACCTCAGCCAGAAACAAATTTACCAAATATGGGTCAAATGCAAGGCACGAGACTGACATTCCAGAGCACGCGGAAATTCCCCTCAAGCACATTTCTCAGAAAAAGTCACAAGTCATTCAGGAAATAAGGCAACAAAGGGCTAAACAGCTACAGGCCTGATTGAAACAGATACACAGGAACAGAGTGCACCTGGAGAATATGAACATGGCCTTTGCATAGCATCGAAAGTTCAGGTGAATACAGTCAGGGTGCAGGAACTCTGAACAAGCATTTGTGAAAGTCAATAGGTCTGGCCTTATCAAGCATGGAGATGTTTGCGTTTTTTTGTTTATCGCAAACATATGTCATAAAAGAAGGGGAAAAAAGTGGAGTGATCCTATGCTTACAATAACAAGTTTAAATTTAAAGATGAACCATCACAAATCATTTTTAAGAAAACAGAAATGCGGTTTCTAGTCCACATGTGTAAATAGAACTGCAGAGAATTTTTCACACTGTCTGTCTGTGGTTGCAGACTGGATGGAAAGTAATTTCGTTAAACTCAATGGTCAGACAACCAAGGTGTTGCTCTTTGGGATGAAAGCCTCGATTTGGAATGACAATTGGTGGCCTTAGGCACCCTCCCTACTCCAGCTAAGAAGGCCAAAAATCTTGGGGGATTCTAGATAGCGAACTCTTGCTTGATGGACATGCCAATTGTACAGTTGCGGCCTGTTTCTGGCTCATAAGGAAGTTAAATAAAATATTCCCCTTTATTCTCCTCTCTGCGCAGAAGCAGGTTACCCTGGCATTGGTCATGTCCAGAATTGATTAGTGTAACACTCTCTGTTTGGACTCTAATATAGGCACCCAGGCAAAATTGCAGGCAGCACAGAACACCCTTGCGGTCCTTGACATTCCTAAGCACTAAATCAGCTGCTGGTGGGCCCGTGAGCCGCAATAGCTCCCCATCAGGAAGTGTATCATGATTAAGACTATCTGTATTGCACACAAGCCTCTCCATCAATTGAGCCCTGCTGGGATTAGGGAGATGCTCCACCGGTACATTCCAGGGAGAAATCTCCGTTCAGTCCATTGCAATTTGGTTGTCGTGCCTAGAGTCCGGAAAAAGAGATGGGGAGGGTAGAGCCTTCTACGTTGCGGCAGCCAGACTCTGGAACTCGCTCCCTCAATCTTTGAGTGCGATCAATGGACACCTGCCTTTGAGAAAGGCACTTAAGAATTGGTTATATACTATTTAGGCAGCCCCTTCTTAGCATGTACATGTTTGATTTGCCACTGGTCTGCAGCGGACTTCTGTGACTACAGCGCCTTGATGCCTACGGGTAATTGTTGCGTTTTATTAAAATCTAAATCAAATCCAATCTGAAGTCAGACAAAAGGACAAAGAGAGGAAAGGAAATGGGAACAACAGTGAATACAACCGGTGGAAAGAAATGGGCTGGCTCAAAGCCCCCTGTAAGCCAACAAAATGTCTCACAAGCGCCTTGGCATGCACTATCTCGGATGAGACCTAAAAGAAGCCATTTCACTACCCACCCTAAATTGGGCGGGTCTTGTATGTGCTTTCTCCTTGAATGTCCTTTCTCCAAGGTCCCTACTCCGCAAGACTGTCAGAGAAAAATTTCTGTTGAAGAGAACCAACTGAGGCTTTGTCGACGGAAACATACTATCCGCCCTCCTCTAAATGAGGTGAGGTTAAACCAAGAGTTTGGCAGGGTGCTCCATTGCGTTTACAAGGGAGTATGTTCTCGGCCTAACCCCAAATCAGGTCCTTAAATGTATAAGTTCTGGGAGTAGCGGACATCAAATGCACATCCAACCTAGCTCACCTAACTCAAAGACACAACAAAACAAGCCATAACCAGGCAGGGGAGCTTTGTGTGTCAGGGGGTGCCTGAAATGAAGCTACTACACACAATCTTTATCAGTCGATAGAGTTATCTTAAAGCTACGGCCGTTTTATTGTTTGATATGGTGTCCAGTTTTAAAGCAATCATCGATTTCCCATGCAGAAATTTCTGCAATTTAAGTCTGAGAAGGAGTTAAATCATGCACTTAGACGGCATACAATAACCCGGACATGACAAAGTGCGATGTGCTATGTAAAGAGAAGCATGTGCTATGTAAAGAGAAGCATGTCGGTCCATCTAAAGAGTTTCCTTCCCAAAATTGGGCTATTATGATAGCGGCACGTGCCCGGGCCTGCTGGTTTACTGCGCCTCCGCCTCTGCTGCGTCATAGTGTTTTTACCACAGATTCGGAGATTATGAGCATCACCTGCGTGGGAGCCTCCGGGGTGTGCAAGGCAACGAACACCACATATACTTCCGGAAATGAGACTGACTTCCGTGCCCGTCTACCATGCAAACAGCTCGGTGTCTATTTTTAGCATAGTGTAGCGGAAGTAGGTAGAGTCGAGTCAAAGAATGAAATGATTAAAGTAGGTCCTGTCACTGCAACGTGTGCAGTGAGCCATGGAACGGCCTTTGCTCATATAGTGCTCTGGGCGGAAATAAATGTGGTGCCCTCACTGCTAGGGGTGAATACATCAGAGAGCCTCTTTTATTTTCCTGGGTCGCGGGATTAGGAACTGGACTCTGACCCAATGTGAGTAGTTCATCCAGTCTTGTTCTTATCTTGGCATTTTGGCGCGTATGATTTGTTTTTAAGTCTGAAATGTAAGACTCACACAAAAGCAGAATCCGTAGACACAGATTGGCACTAAAGATGCCACTTACCCAAATGTAGGGCAAGTTCAGTACCCGGCTCCTTCCTGTTCAGCCTTTTTGCTGGTGCACCGCTGTTATGGCATGGTATGGCAAGCCACCATTCTGTCATGAACTGGGAAACCAGCAACATATTATTAAAATGTGCATCAACTTGATCAGTTTTTGAAGAACGTCCGAGAAAAACACCTGGGGGCATATTATCAAGGGGGTTTATCTCCGCTTTTTTGGCTTTAAAAGCCAAGAAAGCGGAGATAAAATTATCTCCCTATTACCTAGCTGTCGCTAACACCAGTTAGCGACAGCTAGTAGGAGATAGCGACCATCTCGGGCCCCACTTTGCATGTCAGTGATATTTATCACTAATGACATGCAAAGTGGGCGTGCCAAGATGTTAGCGACTGGAAACAGTCGCTAACATCGCTATCTCCTATTACCAACTTTTGGAGATATTCGCGCTAAGCGCGAATATCTCCAAAAGCTAACACCTGCCCTGAGAGGTTCTTAGCCATGTTATCCAATGGGAGGTGGATAACATGGCTAAGAGCATTAGCTCGGTAATGCATGAATATCGCTGACTTTTCAGCGATATTCATGCATTGCGGCCGATTTTTATCGCATTTGCGATAAACCTTGGTAATACCAAGGTTTATCTGCGATAAAAATCGCCGCAGCTCAGCGGTAAATTTTTGTCTCTAACCAAGCAATAGCGATAATTATCGCTATTGCTTGGTAATATGCCCCCTGGTTTCCTCCTGCTTCTCCCCCCAAACACAAACACCATTCAATCTTCTGTAGACATTTTTCACTGAAAATGCTGCTGCTGAAACTTGTATCAATGAACTCCGGCAAGGGAGTCGTGAGACATCCAGGGTGGGCGCATAGTACCATTTGCAGTACTCTGTCACTTGAACTAAGTAAAGATATGCAGGCCCAAAGTGATGGGCAGTGATGGCTGTTAAAACAGCTCAGCTGAACCACGGATTGCATTTTGAAAAGCTCTTTGAAAAACCAGCTCTGAATCCAAGCTGAGACATAGTGGGCTGATCATCATTGAAGGTTAATAAAAATGACCACCATTGGACTTTCTTTGCTCTCTACAGCTTTGTGAGCCGCCCTTGTGTTAGGAAATGGCGATACCTAAAGAGCAAGCTGTTACAGTCTAAAACATCAGTGGTTATATATTGTGTTGTGTACAATGTCTACTTTGCAAAAATATGATTTTTCTTTCAGTAGTACAGCAAACTCTACACCTGGCAGCCTAAACAGGTGTACTGTGCATCCCTTAAGGGTAATAGGTTGCATAGGACATGCCACAAACTGGAAGCACTGCATACAAACACATAGTTGCCTCTGGTGGACTCTACTAATTGCTGCTCATTCTACCCAATAACGTCATACGTATTAATCGTGGAAGGATAAGGGACTGACGCAGTCATGCTACAAATCAAACATAGGACCCCCGCAGTACACTCTAATGCAGGCCAGCTTTAGCACTGGTGTCGCCCGCTACGACAATGTTTGTTGGTGTCCTCCAATGATCACCACCGCCACGGATTCCCTCACTACCACCCATTAACAGTGCCCCTCGAGTCCCCATAACCACTCTCTCTCAGATGTATTTAATTAGTTTTATAGCGCCACTCATACCAATATAGGGTGTCAGAGCACTCTACGTCACACACATATTACACTGAAACACTCATATACGTGAGTGTGAAAATCAGTGAATAGGAAATGGTACATAAGCCAGAGGACTACAAGGTGTAGGAGTCATATGTCATCCATACTGGTAGGCAGCATAGTTTAAGAGTGCTTGGTCTGGAGAAGCACCAACTCAGAATTTAAAAAGTAACACCATGGTTGTGGGTTCCCTTTAAGAGTTGATTTCTACCCAAATGAACCCATTTTGCAAGATTAGGATATTGAAAAACTTGGGGAAAAAATCATAATGCTCTAACCTATATCTTGCAGTTTTCATGCAGCTGTTTGATGACAGTTAATTGCTCACTGTTCTACATTAGGATTTTAACTTGTAAATTGTACCTAACAATAGGATCTCTCTGACAAAAGCCATAACCATCTGACATATTTACATTATATGCACTTTGTGACCTGCATGGTACACGTTGTTAGCAGCTGGGATATTAATCTTATGGTGAGTCAAAAGTTCCACAAGACTCAACTTCGATCTCCTCCAGGAAGAACATTAATGACCGGAGTTATCTTAACATGTATTACTGTTGCCCAAAAATTGCCGGAGGCAGCAGGTGCTTTTAAAACCATAATATATGCCACCCCCACCGTAGTCGGCACCCGGGGCGCTATCCCCAGTCTAATGCCATATGCAGGTGCATGAATTTTCCATGATAACCTACGACGTGGAGATTACGCCCAGGTCTCAGTAAAGATGGCTAATATACTGAACTATCCTACTACTAAATACATATTATCTCTTCCCTTGCAAGGTAGGCATTTTTAGCCGCCAAATAAAGGCCCTGAATATTAGTATTTTTTTTTGTCCAGTTTATAAACATGTCCTTAACAGGTATCTAAACCATGGCGCTAATTGTGATCAGTATGCTACAGTTAGATCTCTTTAACTGAAGCATGACCTCACTTGTTATTAAAATTCGAATAAGTGGCTTTCAGTCACATAGATATCTGCTGCCTTCATTAACCTACTGGGCTATCTCAGTTTTGCTGGAATCTGTGACTTGTTCCGCCACAACACCCATTGCTTTTTGACACTGTCCCCCATATTTACAAGGTATAGGGCAGTGCCAAAGATATCGCCAGGTAATACCTGGTCTTAAGCAGGCGATACGAGGAGAAATGTTTCATTTCTCTTCGTATTTTGCTCTTTCCATGTGTGCTGCATTCTGCAGCACACATAGAAACAGCAAATCACCTGTAAACATAGTTTATGTGCAGGAAGTTGTCCCTTCCTGCACATAAACAATCAACCCTGCAGGTCAGGAATCCTTGCAACATGGTGCAAGGGTGCCTATGCTGGCGCTAGCTATCTTTTTTAATGCCAGCGCTAGGGGAAACACAGGGGTGCGCCGTATTCTTTTAAATACAGCGCATCCCAGCATTTTGAAACTGATGGAGCACAGCATTACCAATTTTCGCGAAACACTGCGCTCCACCAGTTTCTAGTATATATGCCCCAGAGATTTCAAGCTATCATTGGACTCGGTGCATTGTCTTACTACCATTCAAACTCATAGCCTCCCCATGACTTGCATATCTTTAGCATGCACATAATTCCACTGAGCTATCCTGCTGAAATTACAACGTGTAGCTGCAGCCCAAAGTTCACACACAGGTCTTGTAGGGTATTGCATAAACCTATTGAGGCATCTCACTGGGATTTGCCACTGTAGCTCACAGGTAACACAGAGTCTCCCTTGGACAAGTAATTCCTCACTCAGTTTTCTTTCTACTACACCCGCACATACTCCTCTGTCTGGCACTCAACCCTCTTGCTGCCATGGATGCAGAGTTGGACTGGAACAGAAAATACGCTCAACACTAAGTTAAAAGTGACCCCCATTAGTGAATCAAAAAGCTAAACAAGTGGCCTACATTTGCGAACCAGGGCATACACTTGTAAAGACAAGCTGTATATTTTTTATAAGGTAAGGGAGACTGCATGCATTTAAGCTTGCTGAAGGCAATACTTGTGGTAATATCAGGGAGACCTATACTAAGAATTTTCCACCAGACCAGTTAGTCTGTTGGGTGCTTAATATGGATGCCATTTGCCATTGATTTTTTTGTTTTAAGTGAAATACTAATCTTGACTGAGGATGTGATTTTAGCTCACTCAACAACGTCTATAAGGTGGTGCGACTGGTCCCGCCAGATGAGAATCTCCTTGCCACATTCCACTATCAAAAGTGAAATGGCATATGCCATGCTGGTCTACAACAATCACAAGATGGAGCGCAGTTGCTACTCCACCATGAAGGGGGTGCACATGGCTTTCCAGAAGGAGAGCTTCGACATGGTCTTCGAGGATATGACTTGGACTACTTGGGTTGTAGCTGCTTGTGGGCCTGTTTTATGCCCACAAGCAGCTAAAGCCCAACTCACATAGTGAGCTGCCAGACCAGTCCTTTGGGCAACGCCAGATTGCCCATAATGTCTGTCCAACCCCGCGTGGATGACTTGCACAACATCATCGAGGTTGACATGCTTAGTGTAGTCGAAGCCATAGCCTCTTAGGGTGGATATACATGTCCTTTTAAATGTGGGGCATCAAAATGTGCCACCAGTGCATCACAAAAAGTGACACACTGGCAGTACAAGGGGCTTGTAAATATCCTGCTTTGTGTCTATGATGCACAGAATAACAGTGAAGTTTTACGCTTTATGCTTAGTTGTAGCCCTGCCTACTAGTGGGTGGTGCATGCCACTGCCTCTCCTCTATCCTCGTCCTCTTCCTTCTTCCTGTCCGGGCCGGCAGCAGGAAGCACCCGGGCACACAGCCTCCCCTGAGCCGATCACAACGCTGAAATGCAGCTTGGTCTGAGTGCCATAGTTCACAGCACAAGCAGGAACATGGAGCCTGTGTATTTTCCTCACCATGCTGTGTAATGCAGCCTGGTGGTGAACATGCAGAGTGCTCATGAACTGTTTGGTCGGCCACAGAGGGTCAGCAAAATAGTTCATGCGCACTTAGGGAGTGCACACCACTCCCCCCCTGCTCTGGCCAGCCGTGCCCCGCCAGGGAGCCACTGACTGATATTGGAAAAATAAAATGATAATAACATATTGTTATTATCATTTTCTTTTTCCTTTTGAGCAGTGAGGCAACGCCCCTCAACCTTAGCGGAGTCGCCGCCACTGGTCTGTAGAACTGGTCAGCATACTCCCGTAGAGGCATCACCAATGACAGAAACTACAGAACAACTGTTCTTTCAAATAAATGTATAAATAAGCAACCTAACATCATTCTGGCCTTGACTCCCTTTGCCTTAACTCACAGTCTGTAACCATTGATGCAGCTGCATATCATAACCACAGGATTCCTCGTCCAGTTTCATGGTGTCCAGCACCTTAAGTATCTCCCTGTGCAGTCTTCAACATTGCAGCATTTCTTTCCCCTTTCCACCTCTTGCACTACTCATAAAGCCTTGAAAAGTCAGTGTTTCCATAATAGGAATAAGCCATCTGACTCATGCCCTTGAAAGTTAATGTTTTATCCTAAAACCTCTTCTCCACCCCTGCTCCCTTCAATTTTTTCTTTTTTCATTGTACTTATTGTTCCACTAACCCAATAAAACAAGAGTCATGAACTTCAAACTACCTACAGTTGATAATTCATGTAGTGGTTTGTTTAGAGCATTCACTCCAAATAATGAGTTTATAAGATGCAAATGAAATAATAGGTTTTTGTTTGACGTTCAGCCTATTGATACGTAATAAGCTCCAATACGTAGGTCTTTTGTTGTATGAAGGAGTGCCTTCAGATTTGTTGATAAGGGTGGACATATTTTGACATAGTGGGAATGTGTACAGAGTTTATTGGTTGATGCAAAGCCATTTGACTTGGTGTTCTAGTTAATGCTTGTCATTTTTGTTTTTCTTGTATTCCAGAGGGAAAAAACATTGCATACCATGTCATCATTGCGGGGTCTGTCTTCTTCTTCATGTGTGTGATTTGCCCTTTCATGGTCATGGTGGCCTGGGTGAAAAAGAAGGTGAAAAACGGCTTCAAGCAAAGTAAGTTTTTTTGTCTTTTATTTCAAAAGTGCAGTTGTGTTGGCCGGGTTTGCTTGGTGTGGATGGCGATGGTTAGGAATGGCTGCTGTGTGATGGATTGTTATGCATAGACTAGGTTGGTGATAGAGCGATGGCTTATGTTGGTTTGGCATAGATGTGTACTGGGATATCGTGGATCGTTGATGAGATGGCTGAAGATGGCAGAGGTTGGACGTATGGATGGATGGGACAGACTTGTATTAGAACTGAATGGTCAATCATGGCCTAATTTGGTGATGGGTGGATAACTGGAGATGGCCGAGGTGGGCTGGATAGATTGAGAAGAACTGGGATAGCGATGACTAAGCATGACAGTGATGATGATGATAGGTGGATTGTTGTCTAATGATGGGTGGAGATGGCTTGGATTGGCAATTAATGGCCGGTGATACCTTGATTTGCAGATGAGTGGATTTTTTCTTCCTCTTTACATTCATGTTATTTATATACAAACACGTGTGATTCGGGTCAGTATCTGCATTTTGTTGAATGCCAATCTCCTGGTCAACCCTTCCCTACACTTCGCATTAGAAGTTTAATCCTCTGCCGATCAGCCACTAAACCTCAAAGTCTTTCTGTAAAAAGAATCTAAAAACATAGAATATCCTTTCACATTTCTATCAATCAAGCAATCAATCAGGGAATTGTAATCGCGCCACTCACCCGTGAAGGTCTTAAGGCGCTGAGGGGAGGGTGGCGCAGATCTGTTTAGCTGAAGAGCCAGGTCTTGAGGGTCTTCCTGAAGATGTTCAGGGAAGGGGTGCGCCTATGACCCCCACCAGTACAGGAACCGGAACCTTTCATTGTTAACTGGCCTTAAGTTGATCTCATACTCCTCCATCCAGAAGAGTGTGTTACTCATGATCATATCCCTCAACTTTGATGAAGGTGATCTTATTCCAGCTCTGCTTTTACATCTGATAGCACCAAGCTTCTAGGGCTTGAGGTGCTGCTTTTCTCATTGAAGGTTTTAGCTCATTAGTCACATCATGGGTCTTGGAGCTGAATGACAAAAACAAATAAGGCTTGAGGGAGTGAAAATGAAAGAAACAGAGCTTGGCTAATGAGGTGGGAGAGAGCTTGGCTATTGATGTGGGAAATCCCCAAGAGGCATTGTGAGATGGAAATGAAAACTTGGTGGGGGATGTAAAAGAAAGGAAACTGCGGTAATAACACTGAGATAACAAGCGCAGCAACAGGCACTGACTCCGGGTCATCTACAAGTGATAATTGCTGTGATTTAGGTAACTGGATCACCAAATCCCAGAGCTCCAAGCACTCTAAATTTGCATGATCTAGCAGCATTCATACTTTTATTATTAAAAGCTTGGCCGACCTTGAGAGCACCAGGCAATAAGGGGTTTACGTTCCTCAGCACCGACTGTGATTTGACCAGCAAGCCATGCATAGAGCAATAGCACATATTCACTGCGCTCAAGTGCAAAATAGCAACGCAAGAAGGTGTCTGTTGGACAATTGTCGCTCATCTGAAGCCACCTCTATTGGATGCTGAGCTTTGCTCAGCCAATCCGAAGGCTTAGCATGCTTGATCGCCTACTCTTGACTGTTTTCTTTTCAAGGAAGGAAGGCGTGAAAGAGGGACTTTATGTAGACATGGCAGTTGTCATGTGTTGCAGTGTTGGGTGAGATCAGTAAAACAAATGCTAAAAGCCTTATTTCTAATTCCATTGTACCTCTTATAAGACTGTTAATTTGGCCTTTTCTCTCTTTATATATATGTGTGTGGTGAAAATGTAGCATACCATTGGAACTAACATACGCACAGCGAGTAGAACAAATAATGCTGATTGGGACCTCTCAGAATTACCTGAAGGTGGCCTGACCTTAAGGTTGTCTCAAAAGACCTACCTCAGAGGTAGATGAAGATTCAGAACGGAGAGGGTCCAAATGTGTGTATCACCTAAATCAGCATGGCTGGCGTGATGCCCACT
Source organism: Lissotriton vulgaris (assembly GCF_964263255.1). Lineage (NCBI taxonomy): Eukaryota > Metazoa > Chordata > Amphibia > Caudata > Salamandridae > Lissotriton > Lissotriton vulgaris. The sequence continues at coordinate 481,385,353 of NC_141693.1, read as the reverse complement.
CAATAGAACGACTGATTATACTTGAAGGACATTATTCAGAAGGACTAACCAGCAGTACTAAATGTGTGCCAGTGGTTGATGATGGGCACAACTGGTACCTAATTTGGGGGACACAGACTCATTCAGAAACATATTTAAAAGCAATCCAGGTGTGGTCACAAAACAAACAGGAGAAATCAAAGAATCGGTGCTGCTACTGACAGTTTTAGTGTTTTACATTGACTTTTGCCAGCCTGCTCTACTTATTTCAGCCAACACGTTTCAGAAATGCAATGCAATTGCCAAAATAAATAGAGCGCAGTGGCAAATGTACAAAACTGTCTGCAGCATCACCGCTTCTCTTAAACCTCATGTCACAATATAACTTTTCTCATAATTAAAAAAATCAGTCAAGTCATGCTTTGTACAGTGTGAATGTTACACATCTATGGTCTGGCTTGACAGCGCAGCTGTCACCAGACAATTACGTGAGCATCACTAGAGAGGCACTTTGGCTCCGCCCACATTTTGGGCACCAGTGATACATGTTTTGGTGGGGCAGACTTTGTGTGGTTCTGCACAAAATGGAATTGCCCTCCACACTGCTGTGGTCATTTTGTTTATATATCCAGCTGCCTGAGCTTGAACTTTCAAGGGCACACACATAACATTGTCATGTTATTAAAGTGTGGTAGATGACTACATATTTAATGGTGTTTTTCTCTGGCGGCAGCACAGATAGGAGATGGGTAGTCATTAACTTACATGAACGTGCAGATCTAGCTTGAAAGTTCAACTGTCACCTGACCTTTTAACCTTCCCCAATATTATTCTACAGTTCTTTGCCTCCACACAAAAATATTGCCATTCTTGTAATGCTTCTTGTAATGCTTCATATTAACATACAAAATTCCTTTAAAGCCAGACCTATTAGCATTGCCAGTGCTTGTTTACGGATCTGTATGCTTCAATGAAGCATTATGAAGTGGTATAGCAAACAGTAACAGTGTACGCCATCTGCAAACAGAGAGCATGTACATTACTAGCAATAGCAGTGCAAGATTCTCTAGCAGACAGAATAATGGGTATCGTGAACTGCTAGAGGGTTTTTTGGGAGTTCAGATACTATGGGCGCACTGCCTCAAATCTAACGTTACTGTGTGTAATGTAAGAATAGGTAGCTATGTGGTGCGTTAAGAGCAGGCGGAAAAACACCCTTAACCGTCTAAGAAGTCAAAGGACTATTCGAACATTCTGCAGCGAAGCTCTCGCAACCACAAGATAGTGTAACACAATGGGCATAAACAAAACAGATAACAACAATATAATAGAAGCAGATTCTTTGGTGTGTTTCTAATCCCAGCAGGGCGAAGATTTATTTTGTCCAGACGTAAGGAATGTCACAATATGCCGACACGTGTTTCGTCGTGTGCCGTGGAGTCAACACGACTCTTCAGGGCTTAGGACTCAACTCCTGCGTATGGGTTGAGATTTAGTCTGGGAATGTGGTGAAGTCTCACGTAGGTAAAACTCGAGAGAGACACTGGGATTTCTTCGTATCTAGTAATTGTTGATAGAAAGTGATAGGTTGTCCAGTGGAGTTATGAGCCAGACGAGTGATCTCCACTCATTTGGAAAACTGTTAGGGCGTATTACTACCTTCAGTGTTAGGACACTGGAAACGGTGCGTTTCCGGTGTTTACCGGGCGGGGATCCGATAGTAGAGAAGCCGTCCGAAAACGTGTGTGTTTTCCGGAAAGGCGATGCGCTCCGAGATCGTGAATCCCTCCTCCGTTGTTGCCCGGTGGCCGTCGCTCTCGACAGACGGCCACCGGGCAACAACGGAGGAGGGATTCACGATCTCGGAGCGCATCGCCTTTCCGGAAAACACACACGTTTTCGGACGGCTTCTCTACTATCGGATCCCCGCCCGGTAAACACCGGAAACGCACCGTTTCCAGTGTCCGAACACTGAAGGTAGTAATACGCCCTAACAGTTTTCCAAATGAGTGGAGATCACTTGTCTGGCTCATAACTCCACTGGACAACCTACCACTTTCTATCAACAATTACTAGATACGAAGAAATCCCAGTGTCTCTCTCGAGTTTTACCTACGTGAGACTTCACCACATTCCCAGACTAAATCTCAACCCATACGCAGGAGTTGAGTCCTAAGCCCTGAAGAGTCGTGTTGACTCCACGGCACACGACGAAACACGTGTCGGCATATTGTGACATTCCTTACGTCTGGACAAAATAAATCTTCGCCCTGCTGGGATTAGAAACACACCAAAGAATCTGCTTCTATTATATTGTTGTTATCTGTTTTGTTTATGCCCATTGTGTTACACTATCTTGTGGTTGCGAGAGCTTCGCTGCAGAAGAATAATGGGTATCATTAGGGCAGCAGGTACAGTGGTACCAGCACTATGGAGTGTGAGCCGTACATTGTGCCCAAATTGTGTATGTCCTTTACTACTCCATAAGGCGGCCATTTTCATGTTTGCCCACTTTTTTCAATATATTCTCTCTAGGAAACTGAGATCGCCCACAACTCAGGTCAGGTAGGTCACTCCGCTTTGGTAAGTGCTGTTAGTGGAAGTAGGCAACTCCAGTGGTTAAAGTGAGTAGCACCAGGGGTGAGAGTAGGCAGCTTTCTCTTAAAAAATGTTTAGACATCTGGGCTGTTATTTATTTATGTATTTATTCAGCTATGCATTTATTTATTTTACAAATTAATCACAAACTGGGACTATTACCTGTTTTTTTGGTCTCACCCTGCACTGCATGTGCTGGTTCTGTACCAGGCATTGGAACACCAATCCAATGTTTTTGTTGTGTATACATAAAAATAATAAACATTCTAAATGTGAAGACTTTTAATTTTCCAAGTACACATCTTTAAAAAACTGACATCAAAATAGCTCAAACTATTCCCTTGGGCAGCAGTCCAAGCCGTGCTTTAATTTTACCTTGATTTATCCAATACCTTCTCGGAAGGCCATCTAGTCAAACCTACTAAAGCCAACAACCAAGCGCAGAGATACCCCTTTGGGGGTCGATTCTAGCGCTATACAAACAAATAAATAAATAAACCTATATATATTGAAAATAAATATTCTGTATTCAAGTCAGTCGCTCCTTTGTCTAGTGCTCTGATACCCATACGGGCCATGTTCACGTTTTATAATGCCGAAATGTCAGTCTCTCGTAACATATGTCCCCCAATCCACCTTCTATTTATGAATACCAGCAACAATGTCAATAAATCAGTTCCCTTATTTCTCTGCAAGGCAGTGCATTCTTGAAATGATCCCATGTGTGTGGTGGTGGTGGTTGGCAGTGTGATTGGTCTCTCATTAATCAATGGAAAGCAGGTGTACATATAATGGGGGCCAGGGCATTTCTTTGATTGCTCTCCACTGACCCCCCCAGGTAAGACTTGTAAGATTTGTAGAAAATCAATGTGCCATTGACGGGATGGACCCTTTCTATGTATGTTGGAATGGAAATGACCATAGTGTTCTCTCTAAATGTGTATTTGCATTACATTGTAATATTGCATCATGGATGTACTGCCTAATAGTTAACATCCCAAAACCCTACAAATGTTCAGAAAAAGATAGAGGCTGAAAACTCTGACTCAGGTAATGTAATGTAATGTAATGTATGTGTTCTTGTAAAGCGCACTGCTGCCCTGAGGCGTTGTGGCGCTGTAGACCGCTGGGGAAGCCCTCCTGGCTATCCCTGTGAGATGGTCCCTACTGGGTATCTCCAAGGTGAAACCAGGCATCCCCGGCGAATGTGGGGGGCCGTTGTAGAGATGAGGCAAGCAAATACCCAGAGTTGCCGCGTGTGATCCCTGGTTAGAGTAGGCACCGAGGCGAGAATTATCAAGTCCGCTGACCCTGGTCCACGACCCTGCCGCGTCGGCAATTGAACTCTGGTCCCGGGCCGTTCTCTGCTTCCGAGTCTGCCGCCTCTAACCAGTGAGCCACACCACTCAATGAGTGAACCCTGAAGCAAGTCTTCCTCTGTGTGGTAGATGATTTGATTTGGTGGCAACATTCTTAATGGTGGAGTCAGGAGACCAAATTATTAATCCATTCTGGCAACATTCTTAATGGTGCCGTCAGGAGACCAAATTATTAATCCATTCTGGCATCATTCTTCATGGTGGAGTCAGGAGACCAAATTATTAATTCATTCTTCACAACTTTACATAGTTACAGTATACTCAGTAAACGAGCTATCCCCTGGCTCATTTCAGTTGTCCACAAAATGTTTGCTTGGGCTACTCTTTGACTATTTTGTGTTTGTATGAATGGGAAACCTTTACCCTTGTGTGGGGGTTAACTGAAAGCTGAACCCTTATAGACTGAGAATTCTAAAGTTCCTTCCTTTATGTCTAGTTCCTGCACAGATAGTCAAAACAGCGGAAGCAGAAGATGGCTGCAGCTGCCATTACCCGGAGGAGGAAGTGGGCGGACCAGTGACTCAGGATCTTTGAGACCACAGGAGGGAAATACCCTGGGCGAACAAGACTCGTCCCTTGACTTATAAAAATAGACTGTATCCGCCCTAAGGATGAGTTGTAGAGCAGAGGTTTCATTTACGCAACACGGGCCGAAGAACGCCCATGTTAACATAGCCTCATCGCTTCGAGGACACCGGAGAGACCCAGGATATACCCCAGCATTGCCTACCTAATCATCAGGCATTTGGGTATGAATGCCTTGTTTACAGACAATCGTCGCAGGTTGCAAATAAGAAGGATAGTTATATCACTGCTCTTATATGATTGCCTTTGTCCATGTGAAAGTTTCATTCAAACTATACCTGTTACTCAATTTTGTAATTTTTTTTACCACATTTAATTGATAATGCCTCCAAGGTGCACAGCAATGATTTTCTAAGAGCTGGCTCGAAGGAAATTCAGGTTTTATGAACAGAGGTGCAATATTTGGCATCTCTGAAATACTGCAACATAGTTTGTCTTTTTGAAATTGCTGTACAGTAAATACACCTTAAATCGGTCTATGTAAATAATGTCATTTTAAATAGTTTGTATGTACAATTGATACTGTTTCTTTCAAAAATGTTAATTTATTTTTTCTTTTTATCAATGTATGTCTGTAGACCCCACCTCAACGAAATAACAGTGGAGTACAGAACTTCACAGCAAACAAATAGATCAAAAATCGAACCACAAGACATTAAAGGCATTTAAAGGAGGACAAGTGGTAAAAGATAGCCTTAAGTTTGCCACAAATTACCTAGGACTTTGTAGCCACCAAGTGCAGGAGGGAGGTTTCTCATTGTCCTAGAAGCTACACTTGAGGAAGTAGGGAGCCTTCATGCAGATTAGGCAGGGATGCTATGAAGACTTGAGGCAAAAATCTAACTCGTATTAGTGAATCAGCCTTGGTTACCATTGCAGAGGTTCAGAAGCCTGCGTGGGCTTAGGGACCATTCCAGCTGTCTTAGGTCGGATGCCGAAGGTCACAGAAGGCTTGAGCAGATTGTGTGTAGTGGGAGGGATGGACTCAGAAAAAGAGACTCAAGGGATAGAAGGATAGTTCTGCATTTTAAGTGTAGCATGTTGCGATGAAAGATACGGGTCAACGGTTGAGGTCTTGTGCTGAGTCGGTACTTTTACATTTCTAAGAAACCTTGAATGCCACTGAGCTAATTGCAAATGTGTTCATGAGCTCAGCAGGACTAGATGCCATGGAAGCCCTGTCAAAAGCCTTCAAAAGTCCTGATCGTGTGATGCTTGTGTAGTGCAGGACTGGTACCAAGATGTCTACATTTTAATGGGTACGCTTCTTTCTTGTACAATAGAATCCAAAAGGCGATCCTAAGGCCTCCTCCATCACCTACAAGTCTCACCTATTGTTTTGGGGTTCCTCGTGGCTTGGTGGGCTTACCCGTAAATATCAGTGCATATATCAGGTTTCTGGGCTGCTAAACCTTAACGACTGGCCTCCAGTGCCATCCGTATGTCGTAATGCTTGGATACGTCATTCTGCTGACAACTAAATATTCAAAGTTATTAGAATCCAAAAACATGGAGATCTACCAAGAAATAGCGTTTATGAAAAACATTGGGGATATTTTTCACTGAAACATTGAACTGAACCCTTTTTACATTACTTTGCAAATACTGGTATTGAATTTGTGTTGTTATGACAGCATTCCAGTGACTCACTCCCACTGACACAAAAAAAACAACTACTATGTGAAACTTAAGTTAGTTTCGGTGAATCATGCATATCTTTGCTTGCGCAAGACGTGTGAGAATGTAGTTCCTTAAAATCTAAAAATACATTTTTTAACACGTGATCAAGTTGTAAACCAGCTTATAATTTCTTATTTTATAATTAGCTGTTATATCTGAAAAAGATACATGTGGGTCTTATTATGTTCATCTCTGTGTGTCTTTATCATTCAAATAAAAGCTTCACAAATTATAGCCTCCAGACTTCCTTCTTAGACTGCCACCCTGAAAAACAACGTTTTGGTATTTGTTAACCATGATAATGACAGGTTAGTAGATTTACTCTGAAATAAATTAGAGAAGAGAATAAGAGGCATGTCTGGGTGTGGATGAAAAGGACACACCACCAAAGTAGTCCAATAATTTGGGTCGATCACAGGAAATCGAAGCAAACAATCACAAATCAAATGATCATGGTGTTATGCTTTCTGCAAAACCAAACACAAGTTACAGATGGATCAAAGGGATGGAGATTGTTAATCGAGTCATCGTGGATGAACAATCACAACGAGGTCCATATGCATTCTTGCAGTGGAACTGCATGCAGTCAGCGGCCAAGATGTCGAATTTGGAACTAGGGGTCAATGGTTTGAATTCAGGCTGTGACACTTCACTGTTTGGGTAAATTGATTAATCTCTCCCAGTGTCTACATATGCAGTGGTGGCTGGTAGGGAACGGGGGTGCTGGAGAGGAACAAAATATATATTAAAACAAAAAAAAACACTTACCTCCTCGCACCGCTGCCGCCTCAGTCTCTCCTCTGTCATTGCTGAAGAGTCCGGAAGCACACAGGCTCCCATAAGCCAATCACAATGCTGCAATTGGCCCTCAGATTGGGACTGGTGGCCTGGGCATGTTCTACCCGGGCGATGTAATGCAGCCTGGTGGGGAACATGCAAAATACACATTATGATTTGGCCGGGCAAGATGGCGGCCCAGGCAGTCATGCGCACTCAGGGGCCTAATTATGAGCCCTTGCGTCACTTTCGCGCCGCCGGTGCATCACTTTTTGTGATGCACCAGCAGGGTAAAAAATGCACCATGTTGCGTTATATTTACAAAGTGACGCATCTAGGTAGATGCGTCACTTTATAAACCCCTGCGCCACATTAGACCTGCACCAGGTATAATGCATGCAGGGTGGGCGTTTTGACGAAAGTAAGCCTCTTAGAAGTGACGCAGTGAAATCTATGAGATTTCACTGAGTCACTTCCAGGACACAAATGCGTCAATATCTTGCGCCTGCCTCACAGCAGGCGTAAGACTGACGCAGGCACATTTGAAATGGGACTTGCCCATGTGAAATGACACATTGATGGAGTTGCGTCACGTTCGTGACACACTCCACCAATGCGCCATTTTTGCGCCTACAGATACGCCAGAAATACTGACATATCTGTAAGTCCTTGCGACATGATGCTTCATACTGTAAATATGACGCATCCAGCATGTTGCAAGGAGGGCGCAATGAAAAGTGACGCATCGCTGTTTTCACGCAGCGATGTGTCACTTTACATAAAAGAGGTCCTTAGTGTGCACAGTCCACTCATCCACCCTGAGCCACCAGCCCCACCCGCCCTAACCAGCCCCGCACAATGAAAAATAAAATGATAATAACCTTGATATTATTATTTAATTTTTCACTTTTCCACTGCTCCGAGAGCAGTGGGGTGACGCTCTCCGCCTTAGCGGAGGAGCCGACCGTTGTACATATGTTGAAATGTAATGTCATTTAAATATTCAAATTCTTACTTGATATATAAATCTTGTATTTCCCCCATTACCATCCGTAATCACGATTGCGCTACATAAATACCAATAGGTAAACAAAAGACATGATTACAAGTTAGTCTGAATTTTCTGACTTCTGCGTAAGCTCCTGTTTGCACAGCGATTGGTAATCCTAGTTGGGTGGTATTTGCTGCATTTGGTATTACTGGGCGTGTTCAATATCTCACTGTTCGTTAAATTTCGACAAGTCACACATGCCGGAATTTAACAGGGGAAGAGTGTACAGTATTTACCGTATCATGGATTTTGGAGCCAAAATCTTCATGTGATTAAGCAACAACTTATGATATGAGTAATTTATCGCACCCGACAAACAGCAAACCCCACGGTATTGTTAGTTATCAGGTGTGATAAATAGTACGCTAATCCTAACAAACTCAGGGGCATATTACCAAGCAATAGCGATAATTATCGCTATTGCTTGGTTAGAGACAAAAATGTATCGCCGACCTGCGGAGATTTTTATCGCAGATAAACCTTGGTATTACCAAGGTTTATCGCAAATGCGATAAAAAACGGCCGCAATGCATGAATATCGCTGAAAAGTCAGCGATATTCATGCATTACCGAGCTAATGCTCTTAGCCATGTTATCCACCTCCCATTGGATAACATGGCTAAGAACTGCTCAGGGAAGGTGTTAGCTTTTGGAGATATTCGCGCTTAGCGCGAATATCTCCAAAAGTTGGTAATAGGAGACAGCGATGTTAGCGACTGTTTCCAGTCGCTAACATCTTGGCACGCCCACTTTGCATGTCATTAGTGATAAATATCCCTGACATGCAAAGTGGGGCCCAAGATGGTCGCTATCTCCTACTAGCTGTCGCTAACTGGTGTTAGCGACAGCTAGGTAATAGGGAGATAATTTTATCTCCGCTTTCTTGGCTTTTAAAGCCAAAAAAGCGGAGATAAACCCCCTTGATAATATTCCCCTCAGAATCAGTGAAATTGACTTTGAAGTTCTCTCCTGTTTACTATTTGAATTAAGAGCATTAATTTTACAATGAAAGATGATCTCAGATTATTGTGTATAGATCACTTTGACTCACGTTCAGAGTCTGTATCATCAGCTTTGAAAGCAACTTTTTCAATTACTCTTTGTAAGCTAGAGTTCACATAGGAACGCAAAGTTTTGAATAGTGAATGAAAATTGTATAGGGCCAAATGCCTTTTCCGAATTTAAATATCAGAAAACGCCCAGATCGCTGATGGCGGAATTCTCCTGCCTTGGAATACAGAACTGTTTGCGATTGGCCTCATGAGACATTTCACACTAATTTGAAAATAGAAAGCTCAACTCTGATGCTTTGCTTCCTTGGACGCATGGTAGTTAGGTGAATGGGATCTGGGGGAAAAAACAGAGAACCAGTCGCCAGAAACCCTAATTAAGAAGAAAAAAAATATTACATATAAAAAAAATCACAGAAAAATAAAACATCCTACCCTCGCAGCACAAATGGAAACTTGTCAACATCTGCAATGAAATAGAGTTTACAAACAGAAGCAAAAAGTAGTCTTAGGAAATGGACCCAAAGGGCATGGTGCTCTGCATTTTCAAGTTCCCATCATGTCTCGATGAGTTACCTGTATCCTCCTCGACCCTCCTCTTTCTAACTCCCGTGTCACAGTCCCCACAAATGAGTTCAAACACATCCACATCGGGGAACCCTTTTGGGGAATTTCAGAAAGACTAACCCCCTCAACCCATAGAAGTGTGGTAAGAGGGGTGTGCATTTACTCACAATTCTTTTGGGTATAACACATCTCCACAGTTTTGAAATCCTTCCCACGTGGGAGGACGGGATGAGGACTGCAGCTCTGCACGTCTGTGAGGTGCAATGCACAATATAAATAGGATATATAAACCTTTCCCTCCCTTGTTTACCACTTTTTAAATGGATGAACTGGGCTTGGCCACATCAAATGTTGCATGTGGTTGGCAACCTGAAGCATTACTTTTTTTTGGAGTATTTGTTAGGAAACGAAGACCAGATCATATTGATTGTCCCAAATTGTACAAGATGTAGAAGGTCTTCAACGTCGAAAAAGACCGGGTTTGAGATTGCGACAATGTAAGGGTGTTGCAAGAACTTGAATAGGTAGTAGGTGAACTACCAAAGAGGATGGGGATAGGAAGAGGTAGAAGATTTAAACTATGAAGAGGCAGAAGAGATAAGGACTCTGAGGGAGGCGATGTGCAATATGCCTGACGGTAGCTTCGGACAACTTAGTTCAGACCTGTACATCTACTGGATCCCTGAGGCCTGGTGCAAGAATTCATAGAAACCTTTCAAAAAGCAGGATTGGGCTATCCTGGTGCACCGCTCCCCTAGCAGTAAGGTCCGCTTTGAGGCTCTTGTGCAACCTGGTGCTTTTAGTTTGGCCACTTGTGTGGGCACCACAAACGGGTTTGTTTGCAGTGGCCTCCTTTATCGCTGGCTGTGAGCACTCAGGGATCCTATCCAAGCTGCCGTACTGGAGTCCATCCTATGCTTGCAACATTCCATCAGAACACTGTCCCTACCACCCAGTTCAAGGACTTGAGATTGCCTGATTAGCAGACCCCTTGGCAGCTTCCTCAGGCACAAACTACCAACAAGAAGTACACACTAATCTCACCCTCCAAACTAACATATTACCACTCAAAGAGAGTCGCCGAAATAATGATGTAGAAAATAGTTAATGTACTAATTAGTGTATTGAGCTTGTACTGTCCTGAGATAAGGCACCTACTCTTTTTCAATCCCTGTTTTAACCTTCCGTACATGATCTGTTTCAGTGTATTTTTCTTTCCACACTAAAAGGGGAGGGTGGACCAAAAGAGAGTAAAGTAATGCCAAGAAGCCTAAAACTCGCTTGAATGGGAGATTAAGAGAGGCCTCCAGCCTCCCCCCACAGGTTAGTCTCTACAGATCAACATGTTTATGTGAGAGGAAGAATCATTGGTTTGCTGTTTTATATAACTCCTCAGCACCATTGTGTTGAATATGTGTGATTGGCCAAATGCTCTAGTGTGTTGCCATCCATCTGGGGCTCTCCTATCGAGTTTCAAATTTTTGTATTTTGAGTGTTGTGTATTTTTTTACTCCCCTCGGAAAAAAGGGCAAACGGGATTTTAAGATTAGTCAGTGTAACAACACACATTTGAATGTTGTCACCTGGCAATGTTGATAGCGCTGTTGTGGCCAGGAACGGTGCATGGACTTTCTGCGCTACAGCTCTCCCCACATGGTAATAACAAGTAAGGGTAAAGCCAATAACTCGGGAGTTGGCTGCCAGCCTTTTTCGCTTTGCCAATTCTTGTTTGGATTCATGGTTGCTTTTGCAAAACTTTATTGTTGGGGGAGCTCCTGGCCCCTCGCCAATACTAATAAAAAAAAACTAAAAGCAAAAATATTTTTGGGGTCTCAGAACATTAAGGGGAATACTTTGTGTGCGGAAGTGCTTCTTGTGAAATAGCATAATGCGACCTTTCACAATGATGTTAGCCAAAGGCAGAACTAGGCTGAAAAATTGCCCCATGCTTTATGCAGTAGTGGGTAGAAGAAAAATTTGAATGCCGGAGCAATAGAAGGATGGATGAAGAGCGTTGGATGAAATCCACTATAAGTAATTATATTATCTATATAAATTTAGCAAAATCAAAGTATCTGGGCTAATACCATAGCTAAAAAAAAGTATATTTCCGGCAATTTCTTAAATTTGTTGCAGCTATAGAAAGCACCCTAATATACAGCACCATGCATTATTGAAGTGTCGGCCTGACTCTACTTCTTGGTTCCCTGACCTTCTTTCTGAGTCCACCGGACTCTTTCTCTCTGCTAGAAAATGTAAGCAAAGTCTAGGGAGTTACAGAAAAGTCCCAGAATCAGGCAGTAATTTCCTCAACATTCTGCAGGGGATTTCGAAAATGTGAAAAATCTGCAGGAATCCAATAAATCTGCATTTTTGCAGAAAGAGCTCCTCACCCTTTTTAATGACTCAATGTTTGTACTTTCCCCATCTTTGAAATTCCTCCATTTCTTTTGGCATCACCCCATCCAACCTCGACGACATTTTAGTTGTAATCTTAAACACTCGCTCTTGTTTTTACCTTCCAAGCTCAGACTAGGGTGGCACTCACACTTCTGTGCCAGTCTCTCCCTACATTGTCCCAGGCACCATTCTTGTTTATGGGGCATGATCCATTCAATGGGCAGCTTATGCAGCTGTGTGTGGGTGGCTTGTAAGTAAGTAAGTATTTTTATTGTTTTTAGGTTAATTAAAACCATTACAAAAGTACATTGATAGTTCATGCATTCAGATAAAAGATTGTAAAGAAAGGTATATTATTTTTTAAAACAAGAGAACTTAATAAAAACGTTTTGGTACGGGTATGTGGTCATGGTGTGAAGTCTTGGCCATTTTTCAACTAGTCCAGTCTGGTGCTCTCTGCCAGATTTTTTAGTTTCAGTTCCAGACATTTCAGGAATTTTACCAACTTCCCGTTTAGTGGGGGAAGGCCTGGGTCAAAACAAGCAAGAACCGCTTGTCTACGTGTGCGGATTTTTTGTTCGTTGAAGGCAGTTTTTAACAGGGCTACTCTTTCCTCTTTCAGCCTTGGGCAGATACATAATAGGTGTTCGAAATCTTCATTTTCTGCCCCGCACAGCCTGCATTTTGTCCCACAGTCCCTTCTCAACCATGGTTGCAGATGTGGAATAGAGGGTAAAATTCCTAGCCTGTATTTTAAAAAGGCTTCTTTTGATTTCCTGCCGTACCCCAGACCAAAGTATGCCTGTCGCCCAGGCGATTTATATGTGGCCAGAGTCATCCATGCGTGTCGCCTTTGTGAAAAAGTCGCATTATCTTCCAAGTGCGATTGACTTTTTATGCTCTTGTTTACAACACGCTTGAACTGCACATGCGGTAAAGGAGTTTCCCATAGTTCTTTGAGACCTGTGACAGTCAGGGATTCCTCTAAGAAAGTTTTCGCCGGCAATTGAAAAGAGCTGCTTAAGTCTAGCCATAGCAGATGGTTAAGTGAATTTTCTGGCGAGTTCTTGATTTTCTGCCAGCACTTTATGTACGCGCCTCTCCTCGCAAGGTTTTTGGAGGTCAGTCCGAACTCTAGCCGGATCTGGGCCTGTGAGGTATAGGTTGGCAGGTTAAAGAGAAGTCGATAGGCCTTCGCAATTGTTGTGTCCAGCAGTTTCGCGTCTTTGCCTTTTAGAGCCTCACTGCCGTATGTAATAGATGACTCTAGCTTAACTTGTACCACACGGAGCAGTGGGAGTAGAGTAGGACCATTTAGATTAGACTTTAGCTGTTTGAGCGTGGTCGCTATCAGCATCCCTTTCCTCCTGATTCCCTCTAGTTGGTTCGAGAAGCGACCTCCTTTGTCGAACAATATTCCCAGGTATTTATATTCTAAACAGTTTGCGACAACCTTTGTTCCAAGGAACCAAGTATGCAGCTTTTTGTTCCCATTTATAGACAGAACTTTGGTCTTGTCAAGATTTATTTCTAACAGGTTCGCTTCGGCATATCCTTGCAGTGCGTTGATGAGGTTTTGGAGACCTATTTTGGTGTGGCTGACCAGGACCACGTCGTCTGCATAAGATATACTGGGCAACGCTTTACCTCCCAGGCGTGGGGCGTGCCCATTGCAGATTTCTAGGGCGGGTGGTAAGTCGGCTGTAAATAAGTTGAAGAGGGTCGGTGCTAAAACGCACCCTTGCTTTAGGCCGTTGGTGGTCGGGATGCGCCTGGAGAGGTGTGTGCCGTTGCAGAGTTTTACCTGGACCCACGTGTTGGTGTGCAGTTCGATCAAAAAATGCAAAAGGGGGTCGGGGATCCCCCAGGAGGCCAATTTTCTCCAGAGGAGACCCCGGTTAACGTTATCAAACGCCGCCTTAAAGTCGACAAAGTAAAGGCGAAGAGCCTGTTTTTTCACCCTCGCTTTGTCGATAAGTTGCGAAATTGCCAGCAAGTTTGTCGTAGTTCCCGTTTCTCTGCTGAACCCAGTTTGACTCGAAGGAATTATGTTGTGGTGTGTTGCCCATTCGCACAGGTGGGTCAGCAGGAGCCCCACAAAATATTTGGCCTCGATATCCAGGAGTGCTATCAGCCGATAATTTTTTGGCAACTTTCTATCCCCCGCTTTATAAATTGGTGAAATGATTGAACCCCTCCATGAGGCAGGAAGAGTTCTAAATCGGCTCACAGATATGTAAAGAGAGGTCAGCGTTTTTGCCCAGTATTCTGGCTCAAGTTTGAAGAGGGCCGGAGGAATCCCGTTTGGCCCTGCTGCACCGTCCTTCCTTCCCTTCGCAATTAGCTTAACCAGAGCCGCGGAGATTCCAGATTCGAATTCTAACCAAGTTTTTATTGTTTGTGACGGTTGGCCCTCTAGGACTCCCTGGGGCTTACTTGTGGTGGGGACCTGCTGGTTAAAATGCGAGTCTAAGAAGGATTCCCATGAAGATTTGGTGATGTGGGACGTTATTCCGCTGTTTTTTGGATTTATAATTTTGTTTATTGTTGACCAAAACTGGGAGCTGTTGTTGCCCTTTGAGTCATAATGAAGTTTTGCCCAGAGGTCCTCTTCGTTGGATCTTTTGACTCTCCATTTCAGTTTTTTAAGGTCCGTCCGAACCTTCTGAAGTTTTGCAAGAAGGACCTTATCCCCCGGGTTTTTTCTTAACATTCTTAGCTGTCTGTTAATCTCTTTTTTGTGGGTTTTTAGGGCTGATTTCTGGGAGCTTGAGATCCTCGTTAGGGCACCGGAGCCAGCAGATGAGCTGTGCCGTACGATAGATGAATATTGGTTTGCAAAATCGGCCGTAAATTGTTCCCAGCCTGCTACAGGATCGCCTGTGGGGTAGTTTATGCTTTTTAGTTGGTGTTTAGCAGCTTGTAATACCTCAGGCGTATTGGCGACTGAGGTTTTGATCCGTTTAAAGTCTATGGTGTGGCTGGCATGTGGGCCTGTTGGATTTAGAAGTATCAGGTCCGGGGGGGCACAAAGAGAGACTTCCTGAGGGCGATGATCACTGTCTCCCTTGTCCCCTAGATTGAAGCCCAAAATGTTATGGAAAAGAGGAAGAGAGACCAGCGTATAGTCAATTATCGAGGATACGTAGCCTGAGTTGAACGTGGCCGTGGGTGGAGAGTCTTCAGGGAATCTTCCATTTAGGACCCTCAAGCCCATATGTTCTAAGTCTTCCAACAGGACCTTTGCCGACTTGGCGGTTTTCCCTTGGCTGCTCCAAGTTTGATTTGGGATGTTCCAATGGTAGGACTGGGTCTGAATTTCACTGTTCAGGGATGACCCTAGAATACATTGGTTGAAGTCACCAGAAACAATTAGGTAGGGTGTAGTTTGCGTTGTCAGGACATGGTGTAAATAGTCCGTTAAACGCTTTGCCTCTTGTTTTTTCTTTTTTGGATTAATTTAGGTGTTGCTCAGCTGGACCTCTTTCTTGTTGCCCCCAAGATTTAATACCAACTCGACAGTATTTATGGATGGAGAGTTGGAGGTAAGCACCTGTACATTGCCAACAGTTGAGATTTTAGTGTAAGTTGCTAGGCCACCTGCCAACCGACCGAACTTACTTCTTCTTATGGCTGGGGAATGATGGCAGGTATAGCCCTCTAGATGGACTGGCTCCTCCAGCCATGTCTCCTGGAAGAGAATGATGTCAAATAATTTCAGGTATTGTAGGAAGTCGGTGTCCGCTGCTTTATTATTAAGGCCGTTTAGATTCCACGAACATAGCTTCAAGCGTGGTGTAGCCGGGCACAGGCCTGACTCAGTTAGTTGTCTTTGTCAATGGCGGATATGAGATGTGTTACATATTCTGAAGAGTCGGTCTTCTACCGTGCTGTGGGGATTTGCCGTCAATGAACTGTTTTTAAGCCCTGACACCTGGCAGGTTGTTGGAGATCGACCCAATGCACCTTTCAGCACCGACCTTGTTTTCGAAGTTGTTATAGGTACTCCCTCCTTGGGCCTCTCAAGCAGGGGCAGCGGGTATCCGATGTTGTGATAAAGGGCAGATTTAATCCCCCATTTTTTGAGGAGATTTTGCTCTTCTAAGATTTTACTAGCGATTTTGGATGAAATCCATGTTGCTTTTGTTGCTTTGTTACCGTGTGGTCTGTCAGGTTTTAGAAATTCTATAGAGAGGAGGTCGGCTGAGGATAGGTTATTTAATGCTGGTATTGTCCTGAGTAATCGTATGAGATTGCCTCTGTTCAGGATATCAAAAGAGCCATTTGAAACGTACTCTGGGGTGAAGAGAACAGTGGTAGGTGTCTTGCTTAGAACAGTCGCCTGAACGATTGGCAGATGGGGATGACTTTGAGTCCCTAGCTCGCTGTTATCGGGCTGGGATAGATTTCCTGGGCGAGTACCCCCGGGAGAAAAATTCTTAAAAACTGGAGCAGCTGGAGCAGCTGGAGCAAGAGGGGCGCTCGTTACGGTGGAGTATAGCTGAATTTGGAGACTCTGAGGTGTTGTTGGCCTGCACTCTTGAGCTCGGGATCCTTCCCGGTAGGTGCTGATGAGACCTACTTGTCCCCAGTCCGAGTTATGCTTAGACTGTTCCCCTCTTGTTTCAGATGTTGAAGGTGGGATGATGGAATTGTTGGCTTTTTCGTTATTCGGGTGGCAGTTTCCCGGCGTGCGGTGGTTGACATTGTCGGAGCCGTCCACTCCACCTGTGAGAGGACCCCAGTGGGGTCTACCGGGTGTGGTTCGTTAGCGGAGGGTCTTGGCCACGTAGCGGTAGGTTTTCCGGAGGTGACTGGTCCTGGCGTCGAGCCGTGGGCTAGCTGCTCCTGCTTTCTCACTGCCTTAAAAAGCGGATACACTACTGGCATGCTTGTAGTAGTCAGTTTATTGCGGCCTTTCCTCCTTTGCTGCCTTCGTCCTTTCGCGTTCAGGGGCAGAGTGTTATTCTTTAGGGGAGGCGTGGTAGTTGTTGTCGGATGGCCCTCTGGTAACGCCTGATCAGCTGATGGTGGTGTCAATCCCCCCTTCTCGGCAGAACTGGCTGCTGTAGGCTCTCTGTTTGACTGTCCGGAGAAAACTGTTTCACTGGAATTGGTGTACTCGTGCCTTGGATTTTGCCCTTTTGGTAACCCTTCAATAAGGGATGAAACTATTTCGGGGAGGGCTGACAGTTTGTCGATAATAGGCCCACAGCTGCACACTAGCTTTGCCTCTTGCTGGGCTCTGATGATTAACGAGTTGAGTTGGCCAAGTTTCTCGTCTATTCGCCCAACAAAAACAGCCAGAGTGTCTAGTAGGGACAGCTGCTAATCCATTTTGTCGGATTGAAAATGAAGAGTGTCTACAGTTCGTTGGAAGGTGTTTAGCAAAATATCCCACGTGTTTGCCATGTCTGATGTTTGAGTCCTTGGTGGAGGGCTTTTTTGGGCTTTCCTTTCGTTGGGGGTAGACGACAAAGAGGAATTCGGTAAGGTGGTTAGATCCTGCAGAGCGCCCTCACAGTCGTGGCCCCTTTTTGTTTGCTGATTTTCTTTTGTTGGTGCCTCTGTGAGCGAGGAAGGATTCGCCGATGTTTCCGGAATGTATGAGGCAACTAGTTCAGCCCATTCCTGAGAGCCCAGGTAGGTTAAATTGGCGGGGCCGTCACTCCCAGGGTTTGTCGTGTTATCCCTGTCCTCTGTTAGATGGTCTTCAGAGATCTGAACTTTTCCAGTGCCATCCTTTGGCATAGGGTGAGATGTTGAGCTGTCCGGATGGACCGATAGGTCTAGAAAACTTTCGTCGATGGTCAAGGAGTTGTTTGCATTATGTAAGTTGTCGCTGCTTAAGACTTCTTGCCGTTGGAAGTGGTCCTTACAGCTGCAAATTGTGGGGTTGTGCGAGACATAGTTTGAGTTCTGACTGGTGCCTTGTGCAGGTAAAGTAGTTAATAGCGGGCGGGAGTTGATACACATAGGAGATGTAGGTACCTGTGGGGCGGACGTGACCCCGGTGTCATCCAGCCGTGGGCCTGCTGGGCTACAGACGGCCGTGACTGTAAGATTGTCTGTACCTGTGGGACAAGGTTTTCCCTCCACAGAAGAGCGCGAAACCGATTGGCCACCTACGGTTGGAACGCTGTTCGTGATACCACTTCCGTGGCCCAGGGGTTGGTCGTTTTGCACTTCACAAGGCGATAGTGGAAGTAATGAATTCTGGAGACCCAAGACATTCCCGCTGGACGAGAAGATGGTAGAAAGTGGGTCTTTCAGAAAGTAGAACTTAGATGTGATTTTTGGCTGCCGAAGGTTGGAGCGAGGATTAGAGTCCTGCAGAGCTTGGTCGCCAGCCGCAACGCTTTCTCCTAGGGGAAAGTCCCAGCCCCCGCTGACACCAGGTGCGTTGTCCTTTACGTTAACAGCTGCATTCTGCTTGGCTATGGCTTTTGCCTTGCCCTTTGGCTTTGGCTTTGGCTTGTTCTCGATTTGAACCCTTTTTTTGCCAGACCTCATAATGAGATTGAGCAGTGGCTTAAGCCAGTGGGAGCAAGAGCACGCTTAGATTTACAGTCTGTTGCTGACTGTTGCCGACTGTTACTCCGAGGGGCTCGTTCGGAGATGCTCGTTCAGAGGTGGGACTCGCTGGGGAGAGAGACAGGCTCCAGAATCGCACAGTGTCGGACGCTGATCCTCGCTAGACTGGGCGAAAGGTGACGCGACTGCAGCTTGCTGCGTCAGTGACTCAATTGTTCGCTGCTGCTGCGGTTGACTAGCAGGACCACCTGATTACTTAGTGACAAGTGGCTATGTTAAAATTGTAGGTGCTGTGACGTCTGTGGCAATTTAGCAGTCGCGTGAAGCCTTGTTGTACATGTAGGCGAGCACACAGACGAGACAACACACACTAGGGAAACAGTAGTGAGTCCTCGGGCTCACATGCTGGCAGTACTGGTCGGGAGTTTGTTGGTGTAATTGCCCTCGTTGGGCATTAGGGGGGGGACGAGGAAAGGGGTAGCTCACCTCCCCACTGTGCCTGCGTCGCCTCTCCTCCCCCTCCTCAGCCACCACAGGTCCGAGCAAGGTGCAGCGCTGCTCTG
Source organism: Lissotriton vulgaris (assembly GCF_964263255.1). Lineage (NCBI taxonomy): Eukaryota > Metazoa > Chordata > Amphibia > Caudata > Salamandridae > Lissotriton > Lissotriton vulgaris. The sequence continues at coordinate 481,366,230 of NC_141693.1, read as the reverse complement.
GCTCAGGGGGTTCGTGGAGCGCCGGTCAGCCGCTGAGGAGGCAGCTTGAAGGGGTCAACGGGTCCTCGGGAGCTGGGTTTGCCGAGTCCTGCAGACCGGCAGTCCGGCTATCACCAGTATTCGGCGTGCAGGATCCCAGGAGAGACTGCTGAAAACCTAGCCGAACGCCCGTGGCTGTAGCTCCCCGTAGGGAGGGGCGGGAGCGGGAGCGGGGGCTGGAGCTGATTCCCAGGCGCACTCTTCCGGTTCTCCAGCCTCCGATTCACCGGTTGTCAGCCTCTACACGCCCTCTGCTCAAGCCTCGAGCTCTGCAGCAGCTCCGGCAGCGGCCATGACAAGGAGCCAGCAAACGCCCACGCAGTTGACCGCTGGCGGCTTCCTGCTCTTAGCTTCAGGAGGACTTCAAAAGTTTTGTTCAGGACGCTGAACAGACCGCTGCTACCACCTCTCCCCTCGAGGCTGGAATCCACGCTCTGTGGCTTGCGCGTATCTCTCCGCTCTCTGCTGCTCTCTAGTGGGTGGCTTGTGGTTTTTCTTCTACTGTGAATGAGGAGAAAAGCAACAGAGCGTCGTGGAGGCAGAAGAGTGCCTTCTGCTTCCCAAGTAGCAATAAGAGAGTACTCCCTTTTTTCACAATAAGTGGAGATATTTATAGCTCCTTGACATATCATCAGTTCAGAGAATGGTGTTTAAAATTGAACATGCCTAGAAAATCCTTTAAAAATGAAAAAAGAGAAAAGTAAAACATGGATCATTCTCGCCACAGTGCTAGCACAAATCTAAAAGGGTGTCTGGTTAATAACGTCACTTTGGGCCAGATGTAGGTAAAATAGATTTACCGATTTTTAATTACCGAATTTTACCGATTCGGTAATTAAAAATTGGTAAATCTAAGGGGTGGATATGTAGGTATTCCAAATGTGCTGGAATACTGATTCGGAAGAATTCGGTATTTACCGTTTTGGTAAATACCGAATCGGTAATGCCCATTCATTCCTATGAAATACCGATTTTCACAAGGGTGCAGGGGGTGTCACTTTGACACCCTCTGGCACCCCCAAAACAGGCTTGGGTGCCATGTGGCAGGCATACATGCCCTAAGGGCAGGTCTGCCTGTCACATGGCATAGGTGTGCATGCACACATGTGCATGCACACCGGAATCGGTATTTTACCATCAAATTGGATTTGATGGTAAAATACCGATTAGGTAAGGCCTCTGGGACTCTGAAGAGTCCCACCTACATCTGGGTGCCTCAGAATCGGTAAAATTACCGATTTTTTATTTTACCGAATCGGTAAAAGTACCGATTTGGTAATTTTACCGATTCGGTAAAATAATGCCCCCTACATACCTGTCACCAATTTACCGATCAGTAACGACCAAAATCGGCCGTTACCGCTCGGTAAATGGCCTCAAACGGCCACCTACATCTGGCCCCAAACTCCTACACTTAAAAAAAAAAACTTTGATAAAATATCTGTTTTTTTTAAATTGAAATGAAATTAAATGAAATTATAATTTATAACGCACACTAATACCCAAGGGTGTCTAGACACTAAGAGGACTTTTAGTCCTTCATATACAACACATTAAAAACACTTATTGAGGCATAAAAACATGTACCAAGCCTAAGATATCAATGTGATGAAAGAGGAAAGAAAAGAGCTGGGGGCATATCAGCAAGGAATTGCGATATTTATTCCACAATGCGCTTAGCGCATATTTTTTTATCACTGCCTATCGCTGGATATGTTAGCGGAGAAAACATGCTATTAGTGGAGGAGAGGGATGTGTTGATGATTTTTGTCCAGAGCAAGGTAATGATATGGCTGAGGTTTTGTACTATTGTGGATGGAAGGGGATCAGTAGTGTGGGATGTGGGCTTCAAGTTCACAATTTTATTTATTTATTTATTTATTTGTTTTTTTGTTTTCCTCATATACCAATCTGGAAATTCCTGAAGGGAAACTAGGCTACTCCTTCCGATTTGGTCAGTCTGTTCCAGTCCTAATGTTAAAGACCAATATCATAGCGGAACGTGCCAGGTCCCTCAGGTTGCTACTGCTTTCCCAATCCACTCCTGTTCACACCTTAGCTGGCGCCCTGTGTTACTTCGGAGATTAGGGAGACCGACAGCGCCCAGGATAAATCATAGAAAGACCTTTCAACTTTCGCCTATGTTGCCAAGCCACGAGGGGCGCCCAGATTTTGGCAATACTTGTGGGGTCACATGCCATATCAGATTTACTAGTAAGAATAATGTGTTTTAAACAATTCGAAAAAGTAGGAGGGGTTGGGTCCTTCCATGCTCTGCATATTTCACGCCTTGCAAGAAGCATAACATAAAAGATGAATCTTGTGTAAGGGTTATTGACACTATAACCATGACTCAGACCAAAGAGAATAGTTCTATTGGTAATTTCCAGCTGTGACTGAAGAACATCTTCCAAAAATTCTTGGATCTTGACCCAATAATCTTATCTCGGGGGAGACAGCGAACAAGTGTATTTCGTCAGCAGCAGGGAATCTACATCTTGGGCAATAGTATTCTAAGTTGGAAAACTTGACTAGTTATTTGGGAGTTACATATGCTCTGTACATAGTATAGAGATGATTTCGCTTCAATGCGGCGGGCTTGGCCACTGCCTGCAGGATAGTGAAAGAGTCAGTCCACAGGTCTTCCATACTTTCGCTGTCAAGATTTAATGCATTGTCCCAAAGTTTTTGTAGCTCTGGCGCTGTGATGTTGTCAGCATCTAACATGGCTGTATACCAATATGATATTTGATTTTTCCACTTGCCGGTCTTAAAGATTAGATCAAATTTTGGATTAGAATTATTCAGGTTCCATGGTCTCATTGACCACCATCCAGACAGCTGGTAATATTTAAATCTGGTGAGTGTTCCTCTGGTTAAAGTGGATAAGACCTCCCAGCTTAGAAGCTGCAAATTTACCTGTAGGTCCCCCCAGCATTCTAACCATGCCATCCTCAGGGGCCGAGATAACTGGTCATCAAGACAGATCGGGTTCCTGGGGATTTCCAAATGGGGGCCTGCACTGCATAATAAGGAATATCCAGCCTCTGCCTAATAAATACCCAGTTTCTTAGGGCAGCCCCTAAAGTCGAGAGTCTGACTTTTTAAAAAAACTTTGGATCCCCATACTTAAAAAGAAAATAATTTTCACCCTGTGGTATGTCTTGTAATAGTGCTTTAAACAATAACCCTAAAGACAATTCATCGAGTTTACCAGCAAGTGGTCTAAAGTTTTTTAAATGAAAAGCGTGACAATAGACTAATAGGTCTGGAAGGGCCAGCCCTCCTGTTTTTAAGGTCCTCCTAAGTTTTTTTCTGAGCTATTCTAGGTGATTTTGAATTCCAGATGAAGGATCCACTTTTGCCCTGCTGTTTTTTGATAGATGGTGTGTGAAATGATAAAGGGATAGAGTTAAATAGGAAGGTTATTTTCGGAAGAATGATCATCTTAATTAAATTTACTCTCCCAAAGATATTGAAAGGGAGAGATGACCATCTTTGAAGGAGGGCACAAACATCCTTTGAGACTCTATCTAGATTGATTTTTGAGATATCTTCGATTTTTTGGGCCAAGTATACCCCTAGATATCTCATTCTAGTTTTTGCTGCCGCTGTCCCTATTTCCTGGTTCCACTCTATGACCTCGGTTTTATCTATATTAATAGTGTATCCCGAGACCTCTCCAAACTCCTCAGATAGATCTACTAATCTGGGAAGGGCATCTCCCGGGTTTGGAGTGAACATAAGTAAGTCATCAGCATATAACGCAAATTTTAACTCCAACTCAGGTATCTTAAAAGGTTTAAATATCAAATCAGATCTAAGCAAACAAACAAAGGGCTCAATGTATAAATTAAACAACAAAGGCGATAAAGGGCAGCCCTGTCTGGTCCCGCGAGCAATAGTTACCCAATTGGTGAGTGAACCATTGATTAGAATTTTTGCACACGGTGAGCAATATAAAGATCTTATTGCTGTTATATAGTTGTTTGGGAAACCAAAACCAGCCAGAGCCTTCCACAGGTATAGCCAATCGACTTGGTCGAATGCCTTAGCGGCATCAACCGCTACCAATGTCAAAGGGAGTTTCTTGCTAACCGCAACATCAATTGCTGCAATAGCTTGAAAAGTTAACTCGTTGAGTTGCCTGTCAGGAAAGAAGCCCCTCTGATCTTGATGGATGAAGGTTTTAATTATTCTGGCTAGTCTAGCTGCTAAAACCCCTGCAAATACTTTGTAGTCGGTGTTTAGAAGAGATATTGGTCTATAAGACTCGATTTAGATGGATCCTTTTGTGGCTTCAGAATTAAAGTAACGGTAGCTTCTGCCCATGAGTCTGGGGCCCTCTCACCACCTTGGAGGATTTTATTAAAAAGGGTTGTTAGAGTGGGTAGAATTTGATCCAGAACTATCCTATAAACTTCAACTGGCAGTCCATCAGGACCAGCTGCCTTCCCTTTAGCCATTTTCATGAGCTGCGTTCTTATTTCGCCTTCTCTGATGTGGGAGGAGAGGTAGATTTTGTCACTCTCAGATAGATGCGGTAGTTGTACTTTACTTAACCAGCTATCCGCCCTCTGCGGGCAGTAGTTGACATTAGCTGTATACAATGTTTGAAAGAAAGATTGGACTTCCTCCCTGATTGAATCGTCCTCATGGGTAACTGCACCTGCACCTGTACTTAGCAAGGATAGACTGTTAATCTGATTTCTGGTCCTATCCACCTGGGATTTCAATGCTAGAAGACAGCCACATTTCTCCCCATACGAGAAGTTCCGCAACTTGCTGGTATCCCATTTATCTTTAAGAACCTTATCCAGACCGGCTTGGTAGTCAGCTCGTAGACTATCCAACTCCTTTTGCAGATGGGCTTTAGTGTTTGAATGATTTACTGAGGCCGCCTGGAGCTCCTGTTCTTTTAATTTGATCTTGAGCAGGTCTTCTTCATTTTTTTTTCCTCAGTTTATTCCGTCTAATCATAAGAGTCGTCAGGGAGCCTATCAGAAAGGCTTTAAGTGTCTCCCATATTACCTGCTGGGATGCTGCGCCGTTATTATATCTAATAAATTCCTCTGCCTGGGTCTGTAGATCTTGTCTCACCCCCTCTTCTAATAGCAGGGCTCTATCTAGCGTCCACCTCCTCTGCAATTCCTTCTGTTTGAAATTAATTACTAGCTCAACAATCGAATGATCTGATAATATAGCTGGGATATAGGAGATGAAATTGAAATTGAAATTAAAATATTTATAAAGCGCACATTCACCGAGCGGTTTCTTGGCGCTAGATGGTGCCTACTGAGGCAAGGAGTGACTGATCTAACAGGAAATAGTCGATTCTGGAGTGGTGTCCATATCTACGACTATAAAAAGAAAAATCCATTTTGGTGCTATTTTTGGTTCTCCAAACATCTATAAGATTAAAATCTTTAATTATGTTTTTAAGCTCGACCCAAGATTTTTTGGGGGGGTGTGAATTTAACCCTGGACGTACGGTCCAGTTTTTCATCGAGAATCAAATTAAAATCCCCTCCTAAGATGACAGGCCCATCATACTCCATCAGACTAGCTTTTAACTTCAGGGGAGCCGCCGGGGCATCTTGATTAGGGCAATTATATTGAAGACTTCACTTTCTGTCATTAGTTTGAAATCAGACCAATTAGTAATGTTTTTTAGTTGAAGGAGATCATAGTTGACATTAGTTCGGACATTAACTGAATCTGGAGGTGGGTGGCTACAGTGGAGGGGTCTAAGTCAGTGGGGAAGGTTGGTAGGGATTAAAGATTTGTGACTTTGGATGAAGGATTGCTCAATTTTTCACGGTTTTAACAGTGAAGAAGTTGGCAATTCCTTCACAGTGTTCATTGGTGGCTGTTGTTTCGTGTGGCGAGGTAAGGGTAGTTTGCTATTTAATGATGCCGAAAAGCTCATTGGGTCTCTTCATGTTGGTTGCGAAAGAAAGTGGCTCTTTCTCTAAAGATGAGTTTCTTATAGGAACCCTGTGTAGTTTTTAAGAGTGAGAGGTGCACTGTAGAGGGGCTCTGCCTCCATATCCTTTCTGACTGAGTTGTCTCCTCTTGTTAAGATCCGAGTTGAACAGGATTTCGATTGGATTTTTCTACATTGTTTTACTTTGAGTTGAGAAACTTGGTCAAGAACATCAATCATCGCTGAATTATAGTGAGTGGTGAGGTCATTAACGGTGAAAGTGAGAGGTTGATACTCTAGCTGGGCATCAATCCCAGTTTGTTGGATGGGGCTGGGTGAGATCTGAGGTGGGTGTTGATATTAAACAGTATGAGATGGTGGTCTGACCAGTCGATGGGTGTGATGGATCGAAGTGAGACAAGCTAATTGTTGGTGATTATCAAATCCAGAGTGGAGCCTTTAATACGGTTGGTTCATTGCAGAGTTGTTTGAGGTTGTTTATTTCAAAAAGGTTTGTAAGGATACAATCTGTGGTGTCTTCTGAATTGTTCCATTGAATAATGAAGTCGTCCAAGAACACGTCATTCAAGTCAGTTAGGGAGAACTGTGTTACTAGGTCAGTTAGCTCTTCTGAGAAGAGTGTGCATCACCTGGTGGCTGGTAGATGGTGTGAAGTTTGATAGGAGATGTGCCTTTGGCTGTATTTGAAAGTAGAGTATTTTGAGGTCTTTAACCCCTTCGATGCTGATGACGAGCTCAGCTCGTCATCAGCCACGGGGGGCGTGTGCGGATGACGAGCTGAGCTCGTCATCTAACGCAGCTTTTCGAAAAAAGCCGCGTAGCGCAAAAATCACCGCAGCAGCGATGCGGTTAAGGTGGAAAGATGGATTCCTTCTTTGTGGATGATTGCCAGTCCACCACCTATTCTCCTTGGTCTGTCCGGTCTAATGATGGTGTAGCTAGGTAGTACGAGCAGGTCTAGTTCGGGGGTTGAGTACTCGTTAAGCCAGATTTCAGTGAGGAATGCAATATCTATTTCTTCATCAAGAATAACCTCTGTGATATCTGTGGTGTATTTAATTGCTGATTTGCAGTTGAGGAGCATGCATGTTAGAGGGCTAGGACTATTGTATTGTTTGTGGTATGTAGTTTCTGAATGGTAGTGTACTGAGCAGGCGTTTAGACAAGGTGATCATTTGAGGGATTCTATTTGTGGCCATGATTACTGGGATTGTGGAAGGAGGCTTGTGGACCATTCCCTGGGTCATTGTGATGTAAGATTCACTGAGAGCTTCAGCTTCCAGAGCGGACATGGGCCCGACAGCTCAGTGGGGTCTGTGAGACGGGCAGCCCAAGGAAATAGAGGTCCAATGGGTGTGTTGGCTGACAGTTGGAAAACCTATAAGAGGAGACGATACCAGGAGTGTGATAGTCGGTTTAACTTAGCCTAGCTAGAGAGCTCCTTTTTTACATGTAAGATTACAAGCTAGACAATCAAGTTTCTGTTTTATTCAGTTCAGGAGTTTGGAAAGTATGCACGTGAGGCTTCCGGATCTGAAAGTGGGTGGATAAGAGGCAGGTCTCATGTTTAAGGAAGCAGAGTGAGCTTCGCTATAAAGTAGGTCAGTGTCATTGAGGTTGGAGAGGCGGACAATTTGTGTAAGCTGAGAAGAGTCTACATTAGGAGAGAGGGTTGAGTCCGTGGGGGCCAGTGGCAGACGGCTTTGAATTGAAGCTGGCGTCATAGGGCTCGGGGTGTGCATCAGCGAGTTTTGTTACCGTGTGGTTGTTGGTTTGGGTGGGTGCAATTGAAGTCATTCAAGTGATTACTTGGCGAATGCATGTGTCAACGGGGGCAGCAAGGTTGCCTAGTGTGTCAGAGTGTGTAGCAAAGGTGCATAGCAAGTCAGTAGAGTCAAGGAGGCCGAAGGTTCTGGGTTGGCAGTCAGGGGTAAAGGGAAGGGAAGAGATTGTGGCACCTGGTCATGTTGAGTTAATGAAGCAAGAAGTGATGGGAAGTATTGGTCAAAGATGGTGAGGTGATGGTCTGTAGCTTGTAAAAGTATGGGGCATATTATCAAGAAAGGGCGGTACATTATCGCCGCTTTTATCGGCAGGAAACTGCAGCTAAAGCGGCGATAATGGGCTTTATAATATGCCCTTGTGAATTCCCATGGAAACCCAGGTTCTGGCGTTAACCTGGGCTTCTATGGGAATTCTCAAGAGCATATTATCAAGCCCATTATCGCGGCTTTAGCTGCAGTTTCCTGCCGATAAAAGCGGTGATAATGTATCGCCCTTTCTCGATAATATGGCCCTATGTTCCCTGTCCTGAAAATAGAAATGGAGTTTTCCCCTCTAAAGGTACAGGAGAGGGAAGTGGTGAGTTTAGTTCCACAGGGGATTTTGATTGATTTAGTAACTTGTAGGTGGAGAAGGAAGATGTTTCTCCACTTTGCAGAGCTTTTTGAGTAGAAGACGAAGTTAGTGTTCTTGTTGCCATTGCTCACACTGTAGTAGGTATTAGCTATTAGTTTTTCCAGAAGTTGTTTAAGTAGGCGGAGTTTGAATTTCTTTTTCGCATTATTAGTGAGATTTTTAGGATAGCGGATACTCCATGATTTGGAGCCATATCTCTCGATTGCAGTATCGCTGGGTTTGTGGAATACATAGCTAGAGAAGTTCAAAGTCTGGTCACAGTCATTCAGCAAGTTTAGGAGAGAGATCTAAATGAAGGACTCCATTTATACTAATTATGCTCCAGTGAGAAATTTTTCTACATGAAAATAAATGCAAAATTGATATCTAATAAATGTTCAACTTGTGGTGTGGAACAAAGGGGCATATTTACAAGCCCCTATCGCCATAGGAACATTACTTTTTACGACGTTCCTGTGGCGGCGGTGGCCTTGGCTTATTTACAAGGCAGTGTTAAGCCACTTAACATCGCTTAACCCTGCCTTGTAAATAAGGCACACCTTCATGCTATGCTTAGCTTGAAAGGGGAGGGCAATGGGCGTTCCACTTCAACACCCATTGATTCTGATGCTGCCCCCTATTTACAAGGGTGGTGCAAATAGGAGGCAGCGCCAGAATTAAGACCAGGGAAAACCAGGGCCCTTATTTATGAGGCCTTGCGTCAGTTTTGCGCCGCCGGTGCGTCACTTTTTGTGACGCATCAGCAGTGTAAAAATGCGCCTTGTTGCGCCATATTTAAAAAGTGACGCTTCTAGGTAGATGCGTCACTTTTTAAACCCCTGCGCTACATTATACCTGCGTCAGGTATAATGTATGCAGAGGGGGCGTTCCCCCGCAAAAAGCCTCGTAATAGTGACGCAGTGAAATCTATGAGATTTCACTGCGTCACTTTTAGGATGCTGTTGCGTCAAAATCTTGCGCCTGCCTCACAGCAGGCGTAAGACTGACGCAAGCCCTTTCACATGGGGCTTTCCCCATGTGAAAGGACGCATTGCTGGAGTTGCGTCACTTTTGTGACACACTCCAGCAATGCGTCACTTTTGCGCTTACATACGTCAGAAATACTGACGTATCTGTAAGTCCTTGCGACATGATGCGTCATACATTAAATATGACGCATCATTGGTGTCGCAAGGAGTGCGCAGTGAAAAGTGACGCATCGCTGTTTTCACGCAGCGATGCGTCACTTTTCATAAATGAGGCCCCTGGTCTTACCCAGGCACAACAAGAAGAAATTTTTTATTTCTCCTCGTTTTTGCTGTTTTCCAGTGTGCGGCGTTGTGCAGCACACATGAAAACAGCAAAAGGTCAATAATTGTTTATGTACAGGAAGGCCCCCTTCCTGCACAGAAACAATCATTAAAAAAAAAATGCTGTTTTGCAACTTGTTTGTGTGCTGCATTAAGCAGCATACATAGAAGTTACAAAACGGCATTTCAAGAGTGTTTATGTGCATGAAGGGGGACCTTACTGTACTTAAACAATCTTCCTCTGCACACAGACATCCTTGCACTATGGTGCAAGGGTGCCTGCATTAGCACAAGGCTGCTAAGTGTAGCGCCAGCGCAGGGGGAAAAGCAGGGCTGCAACATATTCTTGCGTTCCTGAAGTGGCTGAGTGAGGCGTTAAGCCAGGAAGACTAACACCTCACTCCGCCATTTCCCTTGTAAATATGCCCCAAAGTATATAATCTACCCATATCTGAACCTGAGAGTCATTGACGTGTGCTTTGACCTTTTATTTCAAAAGTTGACTGTGTGGCAACTCACTGGTGAGCTGGGCGATGATCGTTTAAGGCTACTTTGTGGACCTGAAGTAATTGCTATTTTAGAAAGGATATGGTGATATTTGGTAATTATAAGTTGGAAACCTCCACAAAAGAGCCATATTGTTTCTCTAAGCATCCAACTAAAGTGCTCTTGAAGTCCATTTCATGAACACAGAGAAAATCCGCTGATCCTCATTTAGGTAGCAATCATGCGATTTTATATTTGCTCTTTGTAGCTCACCAGTGTTGTATTAACCTTTTTATAAGTATTATAAATGTACTTATTCTGCTTTATTTCAGTGATCAGTCCCATGAATCTAATCTACTGCTATGTAGTGCCACTCTTAGGGGCATATTTATGAGAACGTGACGGTCTCTGGGGTTAGGGTTTATCAACTGGGGGGGGGGGGAGGAATTAATTACTGTCCATTCATTTCCCCATATTAACATGTAGGTAATCAAAGAAGGTGGAATGGACACTTGTTACTGCTAAACCCTTAGGTTAGCTTGGAACATCCTCATAAACGCAATGTTGTTCGAATGCGGTATATTACTGTACTCCGCCCCACATTAGCGTTATGGCATTTATCATCGGATGTCCAATAAACGTGCTGTATGCCTGCCTCATCCAGAGGCAACCTTAGATTCAGGCAGCAGTGTCCAGAGATGAAAAAAGGGTGGTAAAAATGATTAAAAGACAAAACTTAACCAGGGAAAGAACTTTAATAGAAAAGGTTAAGAGTGTGCTTAAAAAAGGAGGGTGTAGGTATGAGAACAAGTTATTGGATCTCACTATACTGTTTGGTAAATAGCGTCGACATGTTTCAGCTCCCTAGCGCCCAGCCGGGTCTATGGAGCTTTCGTCAGGACAAACAAACATTGATTACTTACACTACTTGTGTAGTAATGAGCAGTGTTATAATGCGAACACTGGGATAGTTCCCCTCAATTCTGTAGGGAGAGAGAAGAAACGAGGAGACAAGCAAGTATTTGCAGAGAAGCTTGTACATATGTATAACAGCACATCTATTATAGATATACAAAAAAAACTTTTTTTGAAATTTTAGCTTACATTGTCGCTACTGATTCAGAGAAAGGATTCATGTGGAGGAAGGTATGAGGGTGCCTGTGTCTACTGATATTGTTTTGACAATGAATGAGTAAGTTTAAAAAGGTGACACGTGATCATTGGGTCATAGGTAAGGATCGTGCTCTCTGAGTATCACAAGTATTACCAGTCAATAGCCATTAATAGTAGATGAATTTTAGTTATCAAAAGTAGCATTTAGATGCGTGTTTTTAAGCGATAGTCTCTATAGTGGAATTCAAAATCGCTTAGGCGGGAGCAGGGCTTTGGTGGATTACTCCTTACGGCAAATGAGGCATAGACATTCAATATCGTACTTCTTACCTTTAAAGAGGGTACGTAGTTCCTCTACGGGGATAGATAATCTTTATCTAGAGTAGAGCTGTCGAAATGGGAGAGGAGGCACAGCTTTTTAAATTTTAGTTATTCCGTGTAGAGGCTCGTACTAAAACGTTACCGTTTTAAACAGTGGAGACACCGTACTCACCCGCGTGTGCCAGTAAGACGCTGCTTGTGCTGACTCTTCCCCGGATTCCCAGGAGAGCGTTTCCTATTCGTTTAAATCCATCCCAGTAGTGGCTATTGAAATAGGACTATGACGGATTTGTATTCGCTCTCCTAAAGCTTTATTAGTATCTAACGTGTAGAGAGAAGAATACAATCTCATTATCTTTTCGCGCGCTTAATGCTACAAAAATATAAAACGGTGTTTATTTTATGCAGTGATGGTCAAAAAATTAGACTGGTTATTTAGTTATGAAAAAAGCAATCTATGATGTGGCGTTCTATTTGTAAGACATTCATGCAGGGGGCTAGTAATTCAAAGAGTTGGAGTGATTTTTTCAGGTAAATTGGTGCCAAGGTATGTTATCATTTAGGCCCGTTACATGTGTGTTAAGACGGTTCACCCATCTCTGTTCTTTCTTGAACAGTCTTTTTTCCGCATTGTTTGTTTTATCTGTCAGCATCTCTAGAATTGTCCAGCGGAGTTCTTCACAGTCATGATTTGCTTCAATGAAGTGGGAACACAATTTTGTAGCGTTCTTCTTTAGTCTGATGTTACTTTTGTGTTCTCCTATGCGCGTTTTCACCTTGCGACATGTCATTCCTATGTACCGCTTAGCACATGGACACCAAATCATATATATTACATGGGTGGAATTGCAATTTGTGTGGTATTTTTGGGTCCATGTGAGAGTGTCAGTAAGTTTTAGGGTCTTGGTGGTGGTGGTCAATTTACATACTAGACATGTGCCGCACGGGTAGTGACCGGTTAGTGGCATTAGGTTTGTGTCTCTCACCAGTGTAGGTTGTTTACCTGCACGTGGTCGTGTATGGATTAAGACATCTTTCAGGTTTTTTGTTCGTCTATTGGCGAACCTTGGTTTAGGCCAGTTGAACTTCCCTGTGGTGATTATCTGCCAGTTTTTCCTTATTAGTTTTTGAACTTGATAAGTTGCGGGGCAATATGTTGTTACACAAGTCACAAGGTCAGGAATGGGTTCTGTGGAATGTTGTTGTAGAAGACACTCTCTTGGTTGGTGTTTTGCACGTTTCTTACATTTCGCAATAGTAGATTGCGTGTAGTCTCTTGCTTCAAGTTTCGTACTGAGAATTTTAGCTTGGTGGTTGTAATCGCTCATTTTACTGCAGTTTCTTTTCAGCCTTAAGAACTGACTGTAAGGAAGATTGTCTCTTAAAGGCTTAGGATGGTAACTTTTATATGAGAGTAAACTGTTCTTAGCAGTAGGTTTTGTGTAGGTTTTTGTTTCAATTTTCTCGTTTTCAATGAAAATGGTCAGGTCTAGGAAGTCTAGTTTTTTCTTGTCTGAGGTGAAAGTGAATTTAAGCCACCTGTCACGACCATTTAGCCATTCGATGAACATTCGTAGATCTTTCTCTGTGTTCCAGATTACTATAATGTCATCGATGTATCGTTTCCAGTATAAAATACTGGAAACGAAAGGGTTATTCTCATTGAATAAAAAGATGTTTTCAAAATTGCTGACATACAATCCCGCTACCGAGGGGGCAAAAGCACTGCCCATGGAAGTACCATGGCATTGTAAGTACAATTCCCCATTGTACTCAAAAAAGTTCTCTTTTAAGGCCAGGCGACAGCATTCTAGTACGAAGTGTCTCGGTGTGTTATGGTTCCATTCAACCATGTATAGCAGATCTTCCAGCATCTGGAGTGTATCTTCTTGGGGTAAACTTGTATATTTGATTCCAACACCATGTTACTTGTAGGGCTGGATGTTGAATCTTTATATACAAGTTTACCCCAAGAAGATACACTCCAGATGCTGGAAGATCTGCTATACATGGTTGAATGGAACCATAACTCACCGAGACACTTCGTACTAGAATGCTGTCGCCTGGCCTTAAAAGAGAACTTTTTTGAGTACAATGGGGAATTGTACTTACAATGCCATGGTACTTCCATGGGCAGTGCTTTTTCCCCCTCGGTAGCGGGATTGTATGTCAGCAATTTTGAAAACATCTTTGTATTCAATGAGAATAACCCTTTCGTTTCCAGTATTTTATACTGGAAACGATACATTGATGACATTATAGTAATCTGGAACACAGAGAAAGATCTACGAATGTTCATGGAATGGCTAAATGGTCGTGACAGGTGGCTTAAATTCACTTTCACCTCAGACAAGAAAAAACTAGACTTCCTAGACCTGACCATTTTCATTGAAAACGAGAAAATTGAAACAAAAACCTACACAAAACCTACTGCGAAGAACAGTTTACTCTCATATAAAAGTTACCATCCTAAGCCTTTAAGAGACAATCTTCCTTACAGTCAGTTCTTAAGGCTGAAAAGAAACTGCAGTAAAATGAGCGATTACAACCACCAAGCTAAAATTCTCAGTACGAAACTTGAAGCAAGAGACTACACGCAATCTACTATTGCGAAATGTAAGAAACGTGCAAAACACCAACCAAGAGAGTGTCTTCTACAACAACATTCCACAGAACCCATTCCTGACCTTGTGACTTGTGTAACAACATATTGCCCCGCAACTTATCAAGTTCAAAAACTAATAAGGAAAAACTGGCAGATAATCACCACAGGGAAGTTCAACTGGCCTAAACCAAGGTTCGCCAATAGACGAACAAAAAACCTGAAAGATGTCTTAATCCATACACGACCACGTGCAGGTAAACAACCTACACTGGTGAGAGACACAAACCTAATGCCAGTAACCGGTCACTACCCGTGCGGCACATGTCTAGTATGTAAATTGACCACCACCACCAAGACCCTAAAACTTACTGACACTCTCACATGGACCCCAAAATACCACACAAATTGCAATTCCACCCATGTAATATATATGATTTGGTGTCCATGTGCTAAGCGGTACATAGGAATGACATGTCGCAAGGTGAAAACGCGCATAGGAGAACACAAAAGTAACATCAGACTAAAGAAGAACGCTACAAAATTGTGTTCCCACTTCATTGAAGCAAATCATGACTGCGAAGAACTCCGCTGGACAATTCTAGAGATGCTGACAGATAAAACAAACAATGCAGAAAAAAGACTGTTCGAGAAAGAACAGAGATGGGTGAACCGTCTTAACACACATGTAACGGGCCTAAATGATAACATACCTTGGCACCAATTTACCTGAAAAAATCACTCCAACTCTTTGAATTACTAGCCCCCTGCATGAATGTCTTACAAATAGAACGCCACATCATAGATTGCTTTTTTCATAACTAAATAACCAGTCTAATTTTTTGACCATCACTGCATAAAATAAACACCGTTTTATATTTTTGTAGCATTAAGCGCGGCGAAAAGATAATGAGATTGTATTCTTCTCTCTACATGTTAGATACTAATAAAGCTTTAGGAGAGCGAATACAAATCCGTCATAGTCCTATTTCAATAGCCACTACTGGGATGGATTTAAACGAATAGGAAACGCTCTCCTGGGAATCCGGGGAAGAGTCAGCACAAGCAGCGTCTTACTGGCACACGCGGGTGAGTACGGCGTCTCCACTGTTTAAAACGGTAACGTTTTAGTACGAGCCTCTACACGGAATAACTAAAATTTAAAAAGCTGTGCCTCATCTCCCATTTCGACAGCTCTACTCTAGATAAAGATCATCTATCCCCGTAAAGGAACTACGTACCCTCTTTAAAGGTAAGAAGTACGATATTGAATGTCTATGCCTCATTTGCCGTAAGGAGTAATCCACCAAAGCCCTGCTCCCGCCTAAGCGATTTTGAATTCCACTATAGAGACTATCGCTTAAAAACACGCATCTAAATGCTACTTTTGATAACTAAAATTCATCTACTATTAATGGCTATTGACTGGTAATACTTGTGATACTCAGAGAGCACGATCCTTACCTATGACCCAATGATCACGTGTCACCTTTTTAAACTTACTCATTCATTGTCAAAACAATATCAGTAGACACAGGCACCCTCATACCTTCCTCCACATGAATCCTTTCTCTGAATCAGTAGCGACAATGTAAGCTAAAAGTTCAAAAAAAGTTTTTTTGTATATCTATAATAGATGTGCTGTTATACATATGTACAAGCTTCTCTGCAAATACTTGCTTGTCTCCTCGTTTCTTCTCTCTCCCTACAGAATTGAGGGGAACTATCCCAGTGTTCGCATTATAACACTGCTCATTACTACACAAGTAGTGTAAGTAATCAATGTTTGTTTGTCCTGACGAAAGCTCCATAGACCCGGCTGGGCACTAGGGAGCTGAAACATGTCGACGCTATTTACCAAACAGTATAGTGAGATCCAATAACTTGTTCTCATACCTATACCCTCCTTTTTTAAGGACACTCTTAACCTTTTCTATTAAAGTTCTTTCCCTGGTTAAGTTTTGTCTTTTAATCATTTTTACCACCCTTTTTTCATCTCTGGACACTGCTGCCAGAATCTAAGGTTGCCTCTGGATGAGGCAGGCATACAGCACGTTTATTGGACATCCGATGATAAATGCCATAATGCTAATGTGGGGCGGAGTACAGTAATATACCGCATTCGAACAACATTGCGTTTATGAGGATGTTCCAAGCTAACCTAAGGGTTTAGCAGTAACAAGTGTCCATTCCACCTTCTTTGATTGCCTACTGGTCTGTGGGGTTAGCCACCTTCACTTAGCGCCGTGCTCCGGCACAAACGCATGGCTGCACCACATATACAAGGACACAGTGCAGCCCTGAGTTCTCCCGCTGCGCTGGCACTAATTTTAGCTGCCAACGCAGACACCTTTGCACCATAGTGCAAGGGTGTCTGCGTTGTAGGGGAAGATTGTTTGTGTGCAGGAAGGTCAACCCTTCCTGCACATAAACAATCTTTAAATGTCGTTTTGTAACTTCTATGTGTGCTGCTTAATGCAGCACGCATAGAAGTTGCAAATCGCCATTTTTTAAAAAGATTGTTTATGTGCAGCAAGGGACACCTTCCTGCACGTAAACAATCAATGGCGTTTTGCTGTTTCTATGTGTGCTCACACACATGGAAACAGCTAAAAAGAGCAGAAATTAAACATTTCTCCTCGTTGCGCCAGGGTAAGACCAGGTTTTCCCTTGTCTTAATTTTGGCACTGCCTCATATTTACGCCACCCTTGGAAATATGGGGCTGCGTCAAAATCAATGGGTGTTATGGTGGAAGAGCCACTGTAACCCCCATTGCCCTCCCCTTTCACGCTAAGTATAGCGAGAAAGGGTGTCTTTTTTAAAAAGCAGCGTTAAGCCACATTAAGTGGCTTAACGCTGCCTTGTAAATAAGGCAAAGCCCCTATCGCCACAGGAACGTCGTGAAAAGTAACTGTGGTTGCGATACAGGCTTGTAAATATGCCCCTCAGTTTTATTTACTCTTCTCTCCTTCTTCAACAAGCAAGGCTTATTTCAATTTGTCCAGCTTTGCATCGATCATTGTTGTTGTCTTCAGTATTTACTCGAGAATCTCCATAGAGATGTTTTGAAGGCGATGAGTGCCTGTGGGACCCGGCACCTGAAGCAGTTTCTTTTTTTTGTCATGTTAGTGTGATGAAAACCTGAGACCCCAACTCACAGTGTATTTCTTAGAGCCATGTATCATTTTTTTTTGTAAATACAAGTACCACTCTGGAGCATGAGCTCTTAGCTGTTTATCACACACGTAGATGCCTTAGGCACTGAAGCAGGTGATAGCGTCACCTCTGTACCTTCAAGAGAAGGGTGGTCAGATCTTCAGAAGGCAATAGCACATTATCTGTCCTCCTTTGAGAAGCTTTTATTTGGTCATTAATGGAATAGCAAAGTGAAAATGTCATGCCTCAACCTTTGTGTGTGTGGGAAGTTCACATCACTAGTAACTTCAATCCGATGCATCCCTCATAAATCACCTCACTGAGATGAATCGACATTCAGCTGGAACCTCACGTTTTCTCCCCACATCTCAGCCTTTTGCATCCATCAGACAAAGCTGAGCTACCTGACATCAAGATGGCACCTGCACAGCTTTTAGATCACTCCTTGCGTCCACCACTGCAAAGATCCACACCACCGCCACTGGTGTTTCACGCCAATTGGATAACTTTGCCATCTCCAGGCCCTAAAGGAATTCAACACTGCATGGTCCAGCATGCAGTGCAGCAACGTGGGTCAGCCCACACGGAATTACTGCATCTCCCAGTATGGCGGGAGGAACGGGCAGGGAATGGCCAGCATCTACAGTGGCCTAGAGCCTCGCCAATGCTCCAAGCACACCCCAAACTCCTGCTAAACTCAGCTGAAAGTGCATCACCTTTTGGCTCAATGGGATTCTGTCCTGGGCACTATTTCATAGCAAGCCTCCCCTGAGTCTGACAGAGACATTTTACGGCTTGGGCCAAGTGGCCACTGGCTCTTGTACCCCATATTTCAAGGGTCCTGTTCATGAAGTGATTGGGACAGTAAGAGGACCATCTCTCTCATTTTTCTCAATCTCTCTTTCTCTGTGACGACCTCTATGTCTGTCACTCTATACTCGTCCTTACCTCACTTCTCTACACTTTACTATTCTATCTACCTTGCTTTTCTTCATCACTTCACTCTTGCTCTATCATATGTCTCTAACTTGCTTATCCCAAATTCACCTGTCTACTTCTAACTCCCTCATAAGGCACTCCATCTGCCTAGCTTGCACCGCTCTATACTTGTAGCTTAAATTTTCTCTCCTTCACCTCTCTACCTATCTTTTTGTACCTCATCTCTACTTCATTAATCACTAATTCAATGCCCTTCTCTCTGTCTCACTTCTATTTGCTCTTTGCCTTGACTTTATCCGTGTCCTATCTCTACCACCCTCTACCTTTCTCACTGACTCACAAACCTTCCCACAAATTATTCTTCACGTTACATCACCTCTTATACCTCACCCTCTTCTCTCCACTAACTCTCTCATCTACCTGCTACCTTTATATCTAGTCTATCTACCTTACCTCTGCCTAGCTCAACTTTCTTGGAATACATGTCTCTCTACTCTACCTCTCTCAGGGGCATATTATCAAGCACGGCGTTAAAAATTATCGCTGGTTTAGCGGCAGAAAACTGCTGCTAAAGCTGCGATAATGGGCTTGTTAATATGCCCTTGAGAATTCCAATAGAAGTCCATGTTCTGGTGTGAACATGGGCTTCTATTAGAATTCTCCAGGGCATATTATCAAACCCATTATCGCCGCTTTAGCAGCAGTTTTTTGCCGCTGAATCGGCAATAATTTTAACGCTGTGCTTGGTAATATGCCCCTTTGTCTCTCAGATTTCACTTGATGGAATAGAGAAAATCAAAGAAGCAGTGCTTTGGTTTTTCTGTCGAGCAAAAAAGGCAGTTGTGAAGGGTGATTTTTCTGTGATTCCA
The DNA here is from genome assembly GCF_964263255.1 of Lissotriton vulgaris. Lineage (NCBI taxonomy): Eukaryota > Metazoa > Chordata > Amphibia > Caudata > Salamandridae > Lissotriton > Lissotriton vulgaris. The sequence continues at coordinate 481,347,050 of NC_141693.1, read as the reverse complement.
CGCATCAGGCAATTAAAGTTACAATTTCAAGCACTGTGTGTATGTGTCTTATATTAATATTACGCATCTGCCCACTAAACATCCAGAAACTCATCTTTACCATGCTTTTCATTTAATGGGCGAATCAGGCTGATTAGACGTCGAATTTCACCTAAATCATTATTACAAGACAAAAATATACTAGAATCAAACACAAACAGAAATTGTACTGGGCAATGCTTGCCTAGTGGAGGATGTGCAGCTTGAACTTGCAGCTGGCTTTGTATGCCCCCGAGGCTAAAAGATCAACATATAATTCAATATTGTTTGGTATCACGAGGGCTTGAATCAGCTGACAATAGTTCCACATTTAAAGTTGTTCCGCATAGGGTGCCCCGAAAAATATTTTGCCAGGGACCATACAATCCTTGAGATGACCCTGCCTGAGGGAACTGGCCTTCTTGCTCCACTGCCAAGCTATTTATGAATATTTGTTGAGAGGTAAAGCTTTCTCAACGTACATGTTCTGGAGTCCCATTAGTTTAGTTCGTATAATAACATGTGTTACTTGGATTCTCTTTAAGTTAAAAGCTAACGGAATGGCTGAGCATTTTTCTCCAGTGTTCCTACTGTAAGGGTTTCTCTAACTTCTCCATCCGAACATTCGAGAAGGCACTCATGACTGGGTCTCAAATTCCCAAAATCCAAACACTCCATTTAAATGAAAAAGGTGTGTGAGGAAGTGCAGAGAAAATACCTCACTAAAAGAAACAGTTCAGTTTCTGTGTTTAACGTATAGTTCAGATAGGTATGGATATACTTTGCTAAATACCAATAACCTTATTTAGAGTTTGACGTCTGGAATTGGATACGCCATCAAAACGTTATGAATATCCTGTCAGCTGCATTATAGTGTGATCGGTTATATTGCCCTGTAATACATCGGCCAAGTTTGAGACAGAATGTTACGTCAGCACTTCACCCCAGTTTACTATTTAGCAAAACACGAGAAAGGGATATATTGACATCCCTTTTGCTGCTACCTACTTCACTCCCTGTTTATTGACAATTCCAAGAATTGGGCGAGGATGGCTCACTCAGGTAATGTGTCATGCTTCATCATTTACCACCTCGTCCCACCCTGGTAATATGGCACTGCCAGGGCGTACTCGACCTCAGGCTGGGGCTAACCTGCGGAAGTTCTTAGATATTACTTATCTTATCTGGATAATACTTTGATCCAGCTGACTGGTTAAAAACACACTTGGATAGACCACAAAAGTGTCTTTTTTTCAGGTGGTTTCCTAGGTATATTAAAAGGTTACCAAAGGAGCAACTACAGGAGGCATATATCGGGTGTAATGACCGGTATGCATCACTGCATATGATTAATCATTCATGCCAACATGTTTCTGCCTTACGTTGGCCTATTCGCCAATGGCATTCACCAGGGCTGTATCTATGAGTCCCTATACTACAAGTAGTCAGTGCAGGGTAGCCATAAAGAAAGAATATGTCTATGGAAAGGGCCTACCTCCTAATTATGGTCTCTCAGATAGGAATAACCTACAGATACAAAGAATAAAGGGAAGTAGCTGAATAAAACATCATTTATATACTAAAAAAGAGCTTAAAAAGAAAGATTCAGTTCTTTTTTTGTTGTTGTATTCTCTGCGGAGCCTATTATTTGTATACCTCAAGGTAGTCTGTGACTAAAAACCGTAGCAATATATGACAGTAAACCAAATATGATCATGTGATTATAAAAGCATTCATTGAAACGACATACATCAGTGGCACAGCAACACGTAAAGACACAGAGGGTTATTTTTATCTAGTTCTAGTGCGCTAATTGCTGCATGGTCTGTTCAGGGTGAGTCTCTCCTGTAGTCAAACCCTAGTAGTAGGGTTTCATGTATCGTGTGGACTTATTAACAATAAGGCATAAACAAAAACATACTGAGATCAGATCATTAGTTTATAAAACTAACCCTTTGTCCCAAGTGGGATCACAGAGCCTTTTGCGCCTATGTAAGATTTGTTTTATCTTTAATGACATTTATTTCACTTAGTTCGTCAAGGTAGAGAACCCACACGTATCCTACCATGCCCCTTCAAACACCCAACTCGTGGAGAATCCCTGTCAGGAATTGCTTTCTTATGAATCACCCGTATAGGGGCGTGTTCTATTTTGTTAATTCTCCACACCCGTTTTTCATGTCAGAGGGCAGGAGAAACCGGAGATAAACTGCGGGTGGAGTGAGGAGTTCCTCGAACCCCGCTGCGACTGCAGGCCTCCTTTGTCAAGTACCAAACCACTCCCATTTCTGCATTTTGAATGGCACATTTGTGCCGGGTTTTATGTTGTGTGGGGAGGAGCTGCTCTGCCATTCTTGAGGGTGTGTCTACCCTTGGTTGTTGCCATGCATTTGGGGCGCCATCGACACGTCTCCCGTGGCGTGTTTGGCGTGCACCATGAACCCTGCTGGCACGTCACTCGTGTGGTGTACTTGCGGGGGCAACCGCTACTACTCGCCAATTCAAAAACCCATCCTGATGCATCCTGGAACATATAGTTTGTTGGATGCAGGGGACACTTTAGCTTGTGTAGGCATTTTTTGCACCTACTATGATATCGTACGGAGGGGATAAATTTGCCTACAAAATGATTCTGTCTTATGTGTAGAACACCGACCAATGTATCTTCCCTGTCTTTTCTGTGTTTTTATTCTCTCCCGTTTTGTTCAATGTGATATATCGGAATCATCTCCCCCTTCATGTGGAATGTTATATAATAGTGGAGTGACCAATTTAGCAATGTTATCCTGTTACCAATACCTTCATCTGTGCAATGATCCCCATGGGATATCATCATTCAGTCCATTTTTTCAGTACATAATCAGAACACCCAGGGCTGTTCAAAAATAAGAATTGCCTTGGTTACACCTGTTTTTCTCTGCTCCAGTTTTTCTGTTATGTACCGTTCTATATCATTTTCTGTGGGTTTTAAGTCAGGGTAGTGTCTTGTAAGTTTTGTGTTGTCTTTTTTGCACCTAATTGTGTTCCTATGCTCCGTTATCCATACCTTAATTTTGTGTGATGTAATGCCATGTATAACAGTCCATACGGGCATTTCAGGGCATATACCACATTATTAGTATTACAGTTTGTGAGGTGCTTAAATTTCCACAGTGTGGGGACTCCCAAGTCTACTGAGGTGTACTTCTTGGTAAGCTTTCATACCCCACATCCACCATATGGTTGGCGACCTATGGGTGGGGGAAGATTCCAGATTCTCTGTTGTGATTGAACTGGTTTACTTTTTGGCCGAGTCTGGACAACTTCATCTCGTATATTCTGACTTCGTTTGAACGCAAATAAAAGGGATGTGATTTTTAAATTCCCTTTATCGAGCATGCCCCAATGTGTATTGAGCAGCTTTTTTACTGAATTAGATGTAGCGGTGAATGTTGTCAAGCAAGTCAGCTTTGATTCTCATTGTTTTTGGTACATTTCGAGTAGGGCCTCTCTGTTATTCATGGGTCTCTACCGTGCCCTTGTGATTGTACTCTCTAGGTAGTTCCTTTCTCTCAATTTTGCAATCAGTATTCATGCATGCTCTTTGAATTTTATAGTTTCGGTGCATTTGCGTCTGAGCCTTAGGAATTGTCCTATAGGAAGGCCCTCTCTAGGTGTGCATGGGTGGTAGCTCTCGAGTCTTAAGAGGCTATTTTTATCTGTAGGTTTGTAGCATACCTCAGTTTTGAGGATACCACGAGTCCAGAAAGGGCATTGAAATTTTAGGAAGGGGTCCAGGTTGTTGTCTAGCATATCTTGCATAGGATTCTTATCCAGTTTCTTGTAGTGTTTATCGTTATTCAACAATATTCTACATTCAGAATGGTGCATTTCTATTGGTACAAATCATGATGCCTCCACCTTTGTCTGCATGTTTTATCACCACTGTGTCATTATTTTTAAGTTCTTGTAACACCTTCTTCTCTGCTTTTGACAAATTCTGGAAGGGGGTGTGTTTTACCTGTCTCATTGGTTCTAGTCCTACATTAATGGCCTGTTCAAACGCAGCAACTTTAGGGGTTAGTTGCTGGACGGTGGGCGTGAATGTTGATTTTTTTTTCTTCGAAGCCCGGTTTTGTTATCCTCTATGCTATATCTATCTCCTGGAGTCTCTTTGTTTGAAAAAAATACCTGCAATCGGATTTTGCGGAAAAAAACGGCAATCTCAATTTGTAGTTGAAAAAATCTTCTCTTGGGGTGGGGACAAAGCCAAGTTCCTTGTTTAATACTTGTCTCTGTGTGATAATTAGTGGTGTCTCAGTTAGATTTATTACATTATCCCCTATTTTTTGCTCGTCCCTGGTTGCGGTTCTCTGGTATTGGTTTCTCTTAGGTCTACTTTTTGCTCCCTTCACGTCTCCCTTATCCAAAGCCCCTCTCTAAAAAAGTTCACTTGGGAAAGGTGGCTGCCACGGGAACCCCTGTTGTGGTGGGCATTGTGGGAAACCATATGGTGGCCATCCCCATTGTGTTACTGAGAATCCACCTTCAGAGTACGGTCCATGTGACCTCTGTTTTCTTCTGTAGTTTCTCCTGTCCCTTCTTCTTATTTGTGGTTGATCTGATGCTCTGTCCCTGACGAGCTCCTACTCTTGTCTGAGGTGAAAGATGATTCACTATCTATTCACACAGTCCTCCTTGGAGTATGGGTATATTTTTTCGTGCGAGAATTTTGCTAAACTTTTTGAAATGTGTTGATTTTTGATTGTGTCGAATACACTTTGTATTCTTTGAGACCCTTGTTGATTTCTTCCAGTTTCTTTTTAAATGCAGTGAGGAATAGTTGGGTTTTTAGAGCGTTTTCTTTGTCTTTATTTCTATTACTGGGGCATCTGAAAGTCTTTTGGCCATTTTTATGATTAGTGATAACCAGTCCCGTGTAGATTTCCATGCAATTAGGGCCAGTCCTTCCGAAATTCCTTGTCCTGTAAAAAAATTGATGGTTTGTTGGTCACTATAAGGCCTCTTTGGGCTACATTTCCCCTCAGGTATTCCATTATTATTGCTCTATGGAGCATGGTTTTTACTTGTGTCCTCTTTTGTTCTGATAAGGAGTCCCAATCATTCATCTGGGTAACCATCTGGGCTAAGATTGCATCTCCCATGATGGAGGGAGCTGCTAAGAGGGAAAGGAGATCCTCATCGGCGAATGAGAGGCCTTCCATTATATATTGGAAACGTTACTTCCTGGTGACTAATCTTTGTCCCACCTAACAGTTCTTCTCACAGCTGTCCGCTGTGCAAAATATTCTATGACACAAGAGGAGAGACATAGGGCATTAGTGGGCTCACACTTGCCCTTAGTCACTAATCAACACACAAAGATGGCGTGACACCCCAGCGCTTAATACCAGTTTGCTATTTAGCGAAACATGAGAAAGGGATTTGTTGACATGCCTGTTGCTGTTATCTACTTCACACCCAGTTTATTGGTAATTCCAAGAATTGAACGAGATTTGGCTCACTGTGACATGCTTCATCGTTTACCACCTCGTCTCACCCTGGTAAGATGGTTCTGCCAGGGCGGACTCGGCCTCAGGCCGGGGCTAACTTATTTATCTTATCTGGTTAATACTATGATCCAGTTGCTGGTTAAAAACACCTTAGGACAGACCACAATAGTGTCTTTTACTCAGAAGGTATCTGATGTATATTAAAAAGTTACCAAAGGAGTAACTACAGGAGGCATATATGGGTGTAATGATCAAAATGCTTCACTGCATATGAGAAAACATTCATGCCAACATGTTTCTGTCTTCCGTTGGCCTAATCACCTATGGCATTCATCAGGGCTGTATCTATGCACCCCTATACTGCAGTCAGTGCAGAGTACCCATAGAGAAAGAATATTATATGGAGAGGACCTACCTCTCACTTATGGTCGCTCAGATAGGAATAGTGACTAAAGGGCAGGCGTGAGCCCACTAATGCCCTATATCTCTCCTCTTGTGTGATAGAATAGAATGTTACATTTACTGCATTCTAAATAAGGCCCAAATTCCTATCACTGGTTTTGTAACAGACCCAACAATTTGGCAACAAAACCAAGGGTGATTTTTCCTAAGTACCTTACCAGACACTACAGAAAGAAGAACCACTGCATTGGGGGCGTGGCCAAGCAGGGTCTGAAGATGGCCGTGTAGGAGGAGGGCTCCGTCGTATGGGCTCGCCCGCAGCAATCATGCATTAACAACAGCAGTGTCCCACCGCAATAAGGGAGATCGGAATGCGAGCAGAGCCCATCCCGCCGGTTCGGGGGTGACCCAGAGGTGAAGATACGGCGCCTGAAGGTTTTGTCTCCTGACTGGGTCGGAAGTCGGGCCTCTAGTGCGGAGTATGCCCAAGGGAGAGTTCCATACGGCATCTGGTGGTTTGGCGGCGGTGCCATGAGCCTGGCTGATATCGATGGAGGCCGGCGCGGTGTGTGGCCCCGAGAGCGGGGGTTTCCGCGACGCGGCTCCATGGACTGCGTTCCTGGGGGTCCGTGAGGGGGCTACGATGCAGCCATTATTCTGCATTCTGAGATGAGGAAGGGCGAGCCGGCCGCAAGACACAAGATGGCGGCGGCTCGTCCCTGAAGGTGGAGGCTATCTGCTGACCCCTCCCCTGGCGTTTGGATCCTTGCCCCCCCACCCCTGAGGTGCTTGCATCGGGCCAGAGGCCTGTGGCCCCCAGCGGACTGTGGTCCCCGGGGGACTCTGCATCGAAGTGGTGGCGCAATTGTTTAATGTGCCACCAGACACTGTGAGCAAGATTTGAAGAGCAGCGGGGGCTGCCACGAATAGCGGCAACTGTGATGCTGGACGGGGCCGCTTTCTTGCACTCCTGCCTGTGGGACCTTGTGTTGGCGGAGAGAGTAGTAATTCGAGGCTGGTGTGGTCTGGGGCTGGCTGTGGTGCCTTGCCCCCGATTGATGGCAGCGACGGAGGTGCTACCAGTGTGGAGAGTCTGTGAACCGGCCCGGGCGTGCAGAGCTGCGCAATCTTCCCTGCTGGGCAATTTATGAGACGCCTGCTGACTGCACCTGAGAGGAGGCTACGGAGGCTGTACCTCGTCCCCACGGCTGTGGGGACGAGGTACAGCTGCAGAGTGACGGGGGAGCAGTGGGTCGCATGGTGGTGAGTGCGGACGAGGCACAGGCTGTGGAGTGGTCAACGACGGCAGTGTATTTCTGGCAGTAACGACCACCCCACACAGCCCTTGTCTCTGGCTTCTCTACCTGATCGCGGGGGGAGTCTCGGCGCCCTGTTCAACACAGCCAGTCTGGAACTGGTTGGGATGGATCGTGTCAAGACCGCGGGCCCGTGGGCCCAAGACCCCGCAGCCCAACAAGCTGGACCGGTATACTATACCCAAGGAGGCGCAACAGGTCAGGGTGCCCAGGGACTCCGGCTCTGGGGGTCCGGGCGAGGAGGAACAGGAAATATTGCTCAAAGATGTCATGGCCGCGATTACGGGAGCCAAGACTTCTCTGGACACCGTGGCTATCTAGGTCACCCTCGCCAAGCTTACATGGGCAAGCTCAACGAAAAGGTTAAACAAGTGGAGCTCATGACGGCCAGCCTGGTAGATGATGTCTCTCAGCTTCAGGGTGCAGTGAGGGAGCTTCATGAGTTCCGTATGTTTACTGACCTTAAACTGGATGATTATGAAGGCCGCCTGCGTCAGAACAATCTGCGCATTCTTGGGGTTCCGGAGAAGGCGGAGGGGCAGACACCGGACCTCTTCGTGGAGGATCTAATCTTGAAACACCTGCAACCAAAAGGCCTTAGTAATTTCGTCGCCGTTGAGCGCGCCCACAGGATCCCGGGCGGCCGTACCAAGCCGGGCGCTCCCTCACGGCCCATGTTGGCACGGGTCCTAATTTTCCGCGACAGAGATGTCATCCTCCAACACTCCAGAGCTGGTGCTCCCCTGGGTTATGAAAACTCGCACATTTCCTTTTTTAGGGACTATACTCAACGGGTGCAGAGACAAAGACGGCTGTTCACATTGATCAAGCGGGTTCTGCGGAACCAGGGCTTGAAGTATTCTATGTTGTTCCCGGCCTGTCTCCGGGTTGAGGCGGATGGGCGAGCATGGTTCTTTGAACACCCCGAGGCGGCGGCGGATTGGGTCGAGAGTAGAGGTGCTAGGAGCCCGGCCGGCCGAGACGGAAGTGGTACAAAAGGGGGTGGTAATGGACGGAGCATCTGAACCAATCAAACACTCACACCCAGTCAAAAGATCTGGGTTTAATCCATCACCGTTCTTTAGCCCACTCTGCCACCCCAGTTCAGATATGGCTATATGCAAATCAGTCTGACCCTGCGCCTCATGGGAACAGTCCAGCCCGAACTGCCAAGCCATGCCTTCCCTGGACCGGAAACAAGCTTCCGAGGACCGGTTTCTGGCATTCCAGCCGTCTTCAGCCTGGCTTGCTTGAATCCAGTGGCAAAGTGAGCAAGGGACTCACGTCTGAGCATACCCTGCCACACCTATGGCGGCCAAAAGCGGTACAAAAGGGCCGAGACGGAAGCGGCGCAGACAACAATATTCAACCGGCCTGATGTGATGCTCACCCAATGGTCGGACAATACTGTCAGCAGTGAATTGGCACCATTTCAATGGTCGGATTTGTGTTGCATGGAATGTGGGGTGGGGGTTGTGGATGGGTGAGGGTCTCCTTTCGGACTTGGGGCCGGGTGGTAAGTCAATCTGAAGAGTTCTTGGGAATGTGTTTTAGTAGGGACAGTGCATAGACGTCCTAGGCATGGGCGGGATTCCATGGGGTTGGCGGATGGATGGAGGGCTTTTCATCCTGATTCCTCCCAGTATACTTTCCATTCAGGGGCGCACGGAAGTTTGTTCAGAATTGACTACTTCCTGTTACCTGCTTCGCAGCTCTCCCATAAATGGGAGATACGGCACTTAGCCAGAGGCATTTCTGATCACTTGCTGCCATGGCTCCATTTGTCGCTTGGCTTCCAACAGGTTGGGTTTGTGTGCCCCCCATCAACGCATGGTACTTGCTTGATCCCCATATCCGGCGGGAGCTCCTTAAAGCCATTGAAAATTACTTCAATGAGAATGAGGGCTCGGTTGAATCCCCCCAAGGGCTATGGGAGGCTTTTAAGACTGTGATAAGGAGTCAGGAGCTCTCTTTCATCTCGGGGAGGGAGAAGGAACAGCGTAAGGAACTGATGGCGCTGGAGGCAGTAGTGGGGAGGATGGAGGCAGATATGGAATTGGACGTCACACCCAACAAACTCCATCTTCTCAAACTTAAGCAACGGGAATACAGGTCACTAGCGACGGACCAGGCAAAGGCCATAGGTAGAGCAGTTCAGGGGCGACTATACGAGGTAGGTGATAAGGCCAGGAAACTCTTGGCCTGGCTGGACAAGAAGGAATGGTCAAGTAGACTCGTCCCGGATCTCCGCGGTCCTGAAGATAACCTTCTGTCGGATCCGCAAGCTATAGTGGACTCGTTAGTAGTCAACTTTCGTGCTGTTTACACCTCGGTTGCCCGCTACCCGCTCGAGGACTCCCGCCAGCTACTTGCTGACATTGCCCTACCTAAACTGGCTGAGGTCGAACGAGACCTCATGGATAACGACTTAACTAACGAGGAGGTGGCGGCAGCGATCCGTGCTCTTAAACCGGGCAAAGCCACGGGCCCTAACGGGCTACCGATCGAATTGTACAAGCTTAAACCTGACAAGCTGGCCCCATACCTCAGAACATGTATGAAGACTCGAGACAATTGGGCTCCCTTCCTCTGGACCAGCGTATTGCCACCATAGTTACCATCCACTAGGAAGGAAAGCCCAGGACCGAGTGTGGCTCTTACAGGCCGATATCCCCACTAAATGCGGAGCCTAAAATTCTTAATAAGCTTCTCGCCACCCGACTCCTGCCGGTGATTGGAACCCTGGTTCATCCGGACCAGTCGGATTTCATACCGCACCGTAACACGGAGCTGAACCTGCGCAGAGTCCACGGGGTTTGAGTAGGGCATCAACTGTACAGGAACCGGCAGTCATAGTTTCCCTAGATGCAGCTATGGCATTTGACACCATTGAGTGGTCATATTTATGGGCGGTGTTGGAGAAATTGGGCTTCGGTCCAAAATACAGTCAGTGGGTGTAGTTACTGTACTCCCTGCCTATGGCTCAGGTGGTGGTATACAACAGGAAGTCGGCTACTTTTCAGCTGGGCAGAGGGACCCGGCAGGGCTGCCCCCTGTCCCCTTTGCTGTTTGCCTTGGCCTTGGAGCCGTTGGCGGCCTGGATCCGTCAAGACTTGATGGTTCGGGGCATGCGCTGGTCCTTGAACTGGGAAGATCGGATTTCCCTTTATGCGGATGATATCCTCCTGTCTTTGACCTCCCCTTGGCGGTCTCTGAGTGTATTTCTAGACATTTTCACAACTTTTGGAAGGTTCTCTGGTTATTCCATAAACTGGAGCAAGTCCCTCATGTTTGTAGTGGTGGGCGAGCCTCCGACCCCGCCGAGGGGGTGCCCGTTACAGACTCGCATTGACGGGTTTGTGTATCTTGGTATCTTCCTCTTGCTGGACCCTTCTCAGAGCTACTCTCGTAACCTCCTGCCCCCACTGCTTCAGCTGCGTAAGGATATCGCTCAGTGGAAGACTCTTCTCGTCTCTCTGTTGGGAAAGGCCGCCTTGTTTAAGATGATGTCCCTTCCCAGATTTCTGTATGCACTTCAGAACTCTATGGACCCGAACCTGCGCCATATTTTCAGGAGGTGGGGAGCCTTCAGCGGGATCTTCTGTGGAACGGCAAACTTCGTATTGCCCTTGCCAACTATCACTGAACTGGTACGACGGGGACATAAGCCTCCCGGACATACAACTGTACTATTGAGCATCCCACTTATCCTTTATCAATCACTGCACCTATGCACAGCCCAGAAACCCGGTATACAATATGGATAATAGGAGGCTGCTCTCTGGGGTGACCTTTAATAGAGCTCTCTACTATAGACCCCTGTGCTATCCCCTAACGGGCCCCACTAAGCATGCAGTACACGTTTGGCATAGTGCTACCTCCCGTTTGGGTTGGCGGCGGAAGCTGGCGCTAGCAACGCCACTATGGGACTCTGAGCAGTTGGGCGGCCTTTGGAAATGTAAGGGATTTGACAAATGGGACCTTATAGGCATCACTCGCATAGGAGACCTGTGGGACAAAACGTATATTAAACCTTTTGCAGTGCTGCAGCACCAATATCACATGGCGGGCTCGGAACGGTTCCGCTACATACAGGTTCGGCATGCACTACACGCACATCTTAAGTCTGGGACCACTCAGCTGGCATCATCCCCATTGGAGGACAGAGTGCTGGATGGTTATCTCCCTGATAGCACCATTTCCCTGCCTGATATACAAAAACCTGGTCAATATTCTCTCGGATCCTCTCAAGGCTCTCCAAGAGAAATGGCTTAGAGACGGTATGGAAATGGATGACGAGGAGTGGAAGGAGGCAGTTTCCTCTCCCAAAGTTCTAGCTATACCTGCCCATCTCCGCCTTGTCCAGCTCAAATATCTCCACCGTATCTATGTAACGGTACCCCAGTTGGTACGAATGGGAAGGGTGGATGAAGGCGCTTGTAGGAGGGGAAGTGATTAATTGGGTACCTTTTTCCACATAGTTTGGGAGTGTACACATATTCAATCCTTTTGGGCGAAATCCACAACATTTTTAATATAGTTCTGTCTGTGCAGCTTCGGGTGGAGGCCCGTAGATGTCTCCTGAACATTTGGATGTTTGTTTGACACAGTGGGTAACGCTGGGGCTGATGCTGGCCAAAAGGAATATCGCCCAGCGGTGAGCGGTGAGGGGGTGTCGGACCCTCCCATGGGCCTGGACTGGGAAAGGGACTTGGACTGTTTCAAGAAAAGACTGTGTATGTAGCATATGGGTGCCCTAAGAAATGGTCTCGGGTGTGGGGCCCTTGGAACTCTCACCGTGGAGAAAAATGTCAGCATCCTTTGGCTGCTGAGGCGGAAGATCCCCCAACACCTTAGACATCCCGCTGAGGTGTCTATGTACTTCTGTGAACTCATCTGCTGTACCAACGATGCTGATTGTGATGCTCCCTTTGAATTGCGATGCTTTTGCTGATGCTTGTTTGTTAATTTTTAATAAAAATGTTTTACAAAAAAAAAGAACCACTGCATTATTTTCTTCAAGTGAATTTGGTTACTTTGCACACTTGTCTTTTGAAAACCATTTTGTTTTTTTGTATACACTTTGGCGTCATGCAATCGCTGTTGTTTTCACACACGTGTTAGAATTGGGGGTCTCCCCAAACTTTTTGCCTTTTGCCTCCTATTTTTCTGTCCCTGTTTTTGTTGGGCAGCAGGTTCTGGGCATTTTACCACTAGTGATCAGTGCTAAAGTGCATATGCTCTCTGTATAAATTGGAATATAATTGGTTATCCATGACTGGCCTATTTGATTTATTAGTAAGTCCCTAGTAAGGTGTGCTGAGTGTGCCATGCCTGTATATCAAATGCTACTAGTGGGCTTGCAGCACTGGTAATGCCACCCACATGAGTATCCCTGTAAATGGGTCTCAGACCTACCACTGCAGTGTTTGTGCACACAGTTTGTAACTGCCATGTTGACCTGGGAAGTGCACCCTCTTGAAGGCCTAAACCATCCCTTTTCTTACATGTCAGGCATCCCTAAGGTAGGTCCGAGGTACCCCCATGGGCAGGGTGCAGTTTATGTGAAAGGTAGGACATGTACTGTTGTGTGTGACGTCCTGATAGTGAAATACTGTGTATTTCGTTTTTTACTATTCAAAGGCTGTTTGTCCTATAGGCTAACTTGGGTGTTGCTTTGTAACATCTTACAAGTATAACTTTCCATAGGGACAAAGAGAGAAATTGAGTTTAGGCTCTCTGAACTCAGAATTTATTACCACACCTTTCAGTGAAGGCAATTTTAAATACTGTGTTTGCAAATGCCACTTTCAGAAAGTGGGCATTTTCTTACTTTACCATCTTGTGTGCCTCTCTGACTGTGTATTCAGCATCTGGTGTTGGAGTGACAGGAGCTGGGGATGTGCATTCACTCAAGACAGTCACTGGGGGGTTGAGGTGTGCCCTGCCAAGAGCAGTTTTGCTTGCACCTGAATAGGCTGTGTCTCCTTTTCACAATGCTATCTCCACCCCTATGGTCATGCTGCACAAGGGAGGACAGGACTGGTTTGGCCTGGGCTCAGAGACCCTTCCAGCAAAGAGAACAATAACAAAATGTGGTACAAGTACTAGTCCTAAAACCACAGGACTTTACATTACTTCAAGGAACAAGAGGACCCTGACAAGAAGAAGAGCGGAAGGACTGTGAAAGGAGTGCAGCCTTTTCTGTGTGAGGGGTGAGAGGGCAGCAGTTGCTGCTTCTGTCTGTGGTGGAGGAAAAGTACTGACTCTTTATGCCTGGCTGTGGTATCCTGCTTGTCAAGAAAAAACAAGGGCTTGTGTGTGCTTGCCTCCTGTTGAAAGTCTCAAGGAGATAAAAGATTTCATAAGAAAAGATCCTTGTTGGATCTTAAATAACCTGTCTGGGAGGAGAGCTGGAGAAGCTGTGTGAGGAGCGCCTTCCCCTGATGTGTGTAGGGGTAGGACCACCTGCAGAGGTTGCATCTGCCTGGAGCAGAAAAAGGACTGGACTGTCCTGGTGCCTTTCTGATTGCCATAAAAAGAAGTTAGCGCGTCTGGGCGCTGCACTGGCCCCCTTGTGTGTGGAACAGCAGGAGGGGAGAAATTGCTAGTGTTAGGGAGAGGTGTGGTGCCGCAGCCAGGGTGACTGACTCCGGAATCTGGGGATCACGGTTCGATCCCCGGGGCTGGTGGCAGATTAGCCCAGCACCATGTGACTCTGGGCAATAGCTTGCTTAATCTTCCCGACGGCCCCCAGCGCCTAGAGACCCTTACGGGTGATGGTTCGCGCTTTACAAATGTTGATTATTATTATTATAGTGAGGAAGTGCTGTTCCCCACCCACCTGGCAGCCGGTGCATTTGTCTGAGCCTGTAAAATCCTGTTGTCCGAGTCCAAGGCTTGGGCTCCCTCTGTAAATCTATACAGAAAGGAGCATGGGCAGCTAGCAGCAGCACCGCACCACGGAATCCCCCCTCTGCACGGCCCCCTGCTTCTGGAGAAGGAACCACTAAGCGTGGAGGCTTAGGGAGATAGGGGGACCGGAGCCCTGACCCCATGGGGAAGGAACGCGGCCGCCGTAAGGTCCCGAATTCCTCAAGTGCGTCTGCCCCGCCCTGCCTCAAAGAGTTCAGCGTAAGCCGAGGGAGATCATTCAGACTACAGACCCGAGGCCGCAAACTGGATGATGGCAGCCTGACCCCGATTGGTAGACAGCCAAGAGTGAGTCACGCCTGGGGGAGTCAGTCATCGTCCTGCGATCTAATTTTAAAGAGCACTGAGATGCTGCGGGATCAGAAGCTGCACCGCATGTTTGCGGGCCGCTGCTGGGAGATTTCCTCAAGAGCAGGAGGACACAGGAAGGTATACCTGCCGCCTGTGGCAGGACGTGTCCCCCCCCCCCCCCCCCCCCCCCCACCGGCTAGAACATACTCTAGGGTGAGGACAGCTGATGAGAGCGGGCAGCGGCACTTGCATGCACAGGAGAAGTTGCCTTAAGAGAGCATGAGGGGTGGTGATCCTCAACGGAGGTCCCGTTCTTATGCATCCCCCTGCAATTACCATGCAGCCCATACGAGAAGCACATAAGTGCTGTGGCTGCAGAATTGAAGTACAAAATGCTGATTTGAGCATCATGATTATATGGTGACCCATGGATGATCTAACTTCGGCAGGTACTGCCTTGCATGGCCAAGATAACAAATGTAATTTTTAGGAACTTCACCATATGTACAGTGAGGGTGCGCTAAATGTGGTGTTATATGTTTCCCCAATGTTTTTAGGACATGTGCAACTTACAGTTATTTACGTCAGTGCATTACAAGTGATATAATGACAATTGCCTAGTTGGCAAAGTGATTTATGATCCATGCATTTTTATGAAAAGTGTCTAGTGGCAATGAGATTTACGTGATTGTGGTCTTATGTGTTTTGTATATAATACAAGTGTACAAGTGATATTTTTATATACTCTTATGTAGAGTCTCTTTTTGTGGTGTGCCTAGTAAGTCAATGGGGTGTGTGTTGCACAAACGCTTTACACATTGCCTCTGAGATAAGCCTGACTGCTCTGCCAAGCTACCAAGGGGGTGAGCAGGGGTTATCGTAGGTGTTTAACTCCCTTACCCCGACTAGAGTGAGTTCTGCCTGGCTTAGGTGCATATCCTAGCCAACAAGAAACCCCATTTCTAACACTCACTTTCCTAGTCCACTCTCACTCTGCCATGCTGGATCTAAAACATGTGCGAACTAACAGACCTAGCCTAATTGAAAAGAAACTGAACAGAAGAAACGAGTTGGAGGCTGGGTCTGCCAGACTACACTTATTGACCAAAACAAGAAACACGACTGCCTGTTGATTAGAAGTAACACTGTTTATTTCATTAAAGTAACAAAAAGGTGTTCAAACGCAAACAAAAAACAAAGAAATAATGATAAGACAGGATTTTATAGAAAGCTGTGCAGGAAGACAGCACTGATTGCATGTATTTTGTAAATGAATGCAAGAAATCCTGCAGTCTTAACATATAAAAAGTGCAAAACTGAAATAACACTCACTGCAAATACACAGAGATTTTTGTTTCCATTGCAAGAAGGATACATATTTATTTATTTAATTTGAGGTGGCGCATGTAAACATCTATCAAACGTTATTAACCAATGATTGGGCTTTGTTTTTTTTTCTTCAATTCACTGAAAGACACATTTTCTGTTCGAATGGCATTTGCCCCCCACAGTTAAATATATTTGTTTAAAAAAGCAGGTGAATGAATCTGCAGTTCTCAATCTTGTGGGTTTCGCGATCCTTGGTATGTAATCAGGAGCGGCCCGTGCAAGTAAGCGCGGTGGGGTCGGGTGACGGGAGGGCGCAAATCGACAGATGACAACAAGGGAAAATTAATTAATTTCAGAATTTTCCCTCATTGTCATCTGTTGAATCCCCCCCACTCAGTCCCACCGCGCTTACCTGCACGGGCCGCTCCTGTATGTAATATCATTTCTCGTCAAATAATGGCTATTGCTGCCTTTTGAAATGCAGCCACGTGACAAACCAATGTCTCTACTCAGAGCAGAGACAACTACTAATTACAAAATCTGTGGCTGAGAAAGAGGCACACAGGACTTGGTATTGAGTTTATTTTCATCTAAAATCGTAGGGGCATATTTACAAGGAAAGCGGCGAAGCGTGTTGTTAAGCCAAGAAGGCTAACAACACGATCTGTCACTTTAGAAACGCAGGGCTGTACCTTATCTACAATAATATGGTGCAGCTGTGTGTTCCCCCTGCGCTGGCACTAAATTTAGCTGCCTAGCGCCAACGCAGGCACCTTTGCACCATAGTGCAAGGGTGCCTACTTTGAGGAGAGTGATTGTTTATGTGTAGGGAGGTGTCCTGTCCTGCACATAAACAATCTGAAATGGTGATTTGAAACTTCTATGCGTGCTGCATTAAGCAGCACACATAGAAGTTGCAAAATGTCATTTTTTGTAATGATTGTTTATGTGCAGAAAGGGACACCTTCCTGCACATAAATAATCAAAGGCGTTCTGCTGTTTCCATGTGTGCGGCTCAACGCAGCACTGATGGAAACAGTAAAAATGAGGAGAAATTAAACAATCACCTTGCTTCGCCGGGGTAAGACCAGGCTTTCCCTGATCTTAATTTTGGCGCCGCCCCATATTTACACCACTCTTGTAAATATGGGGCAGCGTCAAAATCAATGGGTGATGTGGTGGAAAGTCCACAGCAACACCCATTGCTCTTCCCTTTCCCGCTAAGTTTAGTGTGAAAGGGTGCCTTATTTAAGTTAAGTGGCCTAATACTGCCTGGTAAATAAGGCGAAGCCCGTATCGCCAACAGAACGTCTTTAAAAGTGACATTGTGGTGCGATTGGGGCTTGTAAATGTGCCCCGTAATGCCAAGGCACTTACTCACTTGTCACAGCTCTTTTAACATTCTTCTGCGTTGGGGCTGAACATTATCATTTGTCACTTCCCTGGCCCCTTCTCAAGGTGCTTTTATGCATTACCACATGAAAAAGTGCAATAGAAGTGGCACGGGAAGGGGGAAACATTTGGAATTAGGTTTCATGTATCACTGCTGGTGACATAATACCAGAAACTTAAACCTAATTTGTTCTTTCCCAAAATCTGCCCATGTCACAAATTCTTAACCTTGTTTTCACCCCACAGTCAAGCTTCAAAAAAGGGCATGCTTTTATACTTTGGCTTTTTATTCCACCCTAAACTCTTTCCAACACCTACTAATGATATTGAGCTAATGGAACTAACAGTGAGGAAGTGAAATAGTGCAATGATTCACAAAAAGAAGGCTGCACATGCACATCAGTGTGCTGGGTAAGGGAGATCGGACACACGAGAAGGTGCCAAAGAACATAAAAGTACACATTAACAAATATATGTCCAAAAGACTGATAAGGGCTCAGGATTCAGGGGGGGGGGGGGCGGTGTCACACATGGCAGAGCTTGGCACACTGTTAATTCCGGAATATGGGGGTAAATGTGGGAGTTGAGTGACAGAACAGTAAGCCACAAGAAACTGAGATCTCACAAAGAAATCAGAGGAATGTCAAACCAACAAGAGCTGGGGAAGGAAGTGCTAGGGCACACCAAAAGGTAAGAAGAAACACAGATAAAACATTGAAACGGGAGTGGTAAAATGCATATAGCAATGGAAGAGAAAGTATACTCTGGAAGATTCATTTTGAGGGCAGTTGCAAACTAGGAAGACTTCAGTAATGGGGATCAAACGTTGGTTTGATGTGTGACAACATTGTGATATTACCCATTTAGATGGTGTGTTATGCTCTCCTAGTGGAAGTGAGAGCATGTACTATGATGGGCAGTTACTTGTACAGCACGAGGGCAGTGGCAGCCTGTAATGTGCTGCTGGGGTTGGACACACACACACACACACCCAAACACACCCACACACACACATGCACACAACCACACACATACACTTTCATAATTGCACACACATATATCCAACACATACATGCACCCATTCAAAGCATGCACACATAAATGCACAAATACACAAACATTCGTATATTCACAAACGCACTCACCCAACATTGAAAAAAAAGAAAACTTACCAAGGACACATTAGTGATCTTGGGAGAGGAAACCTGTAGTTTCCTGGCAGAAAGGACGAAAGAAAGGTCCTGCTGCCTCCTCTCATTGAGAATGGCATATCAAAAGGCGCTCTGGAA
Source organism: Lissotriton vulgaris (assembly GCF_964263255.1). Classification (NCBI taxonomy): domain Eukaryota; kingdom Metazoa; phylum Chordata; class Amphibia; order Caudata; family Salamandridae; genus Lissotriton; species Lissotriton vulgaris. The sequence goes on along the minus strand of NC_141693.1, from coordinate 481,328,588 downwards.
AGTTTGTGAGAGGAGTGACGTATGTGGAAGGAAGACACAAACAAGACGGCAGCTGAAAATAAAGAGCAAGAGACCACTAGAGAAGAACAAAGAGCAAAATCACTGCATGGGAAAATGGCGGAGGATCAACCACTGCGAGAGAAGGGAAACTAGAGAAACTTTGGGGCATATTATCAACAGATAACGATATTTATCGCTATCTAGGCTTAGCGGCTATTTTTTTATCGCCGCGCATCATTGGAATTTATCGCTGAGATAACGTGCTATTAGCAACGTTTATCTCAAAAGCGATAAAATTCCAGGCGATAGCGGCAAAATCCGTGAATATCGCTGAGAATACAGCGATATTCACGCATTATCGCTAACAGGGTCTTAGCCATTATATGCACCTCCCATTGGATATAATGGCTAAGAACTGGTCTGAGCAGGTGTTAGTTTTTGGAGATATTCGCGCTTAGCGCGAATATTTCCAACGCTACGCCTGTGTTGGTAATAGGCGATAGTGAGGTTAGCTACTGCTTTCGGTCGCTAACAGGTTGGGAACGCCCACTTTGCATGTCATTAGCGATAAATATCGCTGACATGCAAAGCGGGCCCCAGACCGCTCGCTATCGCCTACAAGCAGTCGCTAACAGCAGTTAGCTACAACTTGCTAATAGGGCGATAGAATTATCGCCGCTTAGCGGCCGAAAACGGCAGCTAAAGCGGCGATAATTCCCTATTGCCACCCTTGATAATATGCCCCTTTATTTTTTTATTACAAAGATCAGATATTGATAGGGAAAAGGGGTCATGAATAAAAGGTAGGGGTGTGCGAAATTATCATTTTTTTCCTGCAAAGAAGCATAATTACCCATAATTACACCTATTACATAAAATATATTTTGCCAATGTCTCGAGTAAATGTTTATGTAGGAGTACATCTCGCTCAGAAATGAAACATGATATTCTAGCAGGAGACTGGTTGGAAGAGTAAATGTCTCTCTGTAAGCATTTTCTTTTATTACTGATCTGTGGAAAAAATAATTCCAAATATTGTGTTATATGAAATGGCAAACATTTCCACATTATGCATAATATGAAGTTTGAAAATGAACTACAAGCATTTTTTTATGAAACTGATCTCTGGTGGCAAAAGTCATTCAAACGTTTGTGTTATAAGAAGTGGAAAAACGTTTCCACATTTTGCATAATGTGAAATTTAAAAATGAACTAGACTTTGCCAACGTAACAAAATGTTCAACAAGCCTGGATGGGGAGTTGGGGCTAGATGTAGGTAAATTAGATTTACCGATTCATAAATACCGAATTTTACCAATTCGGTATTCATGAATCGGTAAATCTAATGTAGGTAATCATTCGGTATCAAATACTGAATCGGTAGGATTCGGTATTTACCGATTCGGAAATTACCGAATCGGTATTTGCCATTGATTCCTATGGGCCTTGAAGCCCATAGGAATCAATGGCAAATACCGATTCAGTAATTACCGAATCGGTAAAAATACCGAATTGCCAAGGGGGACAGGGTGTCACTTTGACACCCTGTAGCACCCCTGTTTCTGGCTTGTGTGCCATGTGGCACACATACATGCCCTAAGGGCATGTATGTGTGTCACATGGCACAGGTGTACATGCACAGATGTGCATGTACACAGGAATTCGTTATTTACCACCCAATAGTATTGGGTGGTAAATAACGAATTCTTAAGGGCCTGTGGCACTGTTTACTGTGCCACCTACATCTGGATTTACAGAATCTGTAAATTTACCGATTCTGTATTTTACCGATTCGATAAATTTACCGATTCTGTAAATCTCAAGCCCCCTACATGTCAAACACCAAATACCTGTGGGTAACGGCCGAAATCGGCCGTTACCGACCGGTATTTGGTCTCCTACATCTAGCCCTTGGTATCTTGGGTATGGGAGAAAGTGAACACATACACAGGAGAGATGTGGAAAAAGAGGTCATACATGGCAAAGGGATGAAGGCGTACCAGTATAAACGGGGCCATGTGGGAAGGCAGATCATCCAGAAAGAAAGAAGTTCATACATTAAGTGTGGTAAGCATAAAACCCAAAATGAGATACCAAACAGATGATCACACGTTGGATGAGGGAGAGAATAGGATCAGTACTGGAAGAATGATGGACGAGGAAGGAAGAGCATGCAGTGTTTGGCGTGGAGGAGCGATTCAAGGCGGAAAAGGACTAGTAGATGTGCACTAAGACTCCAAGTCAAATTGACATTATACATTGAGCACACGGGCAGCATAGAGGATAATTTGGGCTTCGTTTGATTACTTCAGTGCATCAGCCTGTGCTGCTAGGTTTTTTCTCATGATATATTAGGAGTGCCTTATCTTGCAGAGGTGACAGTTGCAGGTCCTTCGAGATTCTGTGCTGTCAAGTATCCCCAAAGCTGTATCTCCTCTTAGCTAACAACTTCTTTTTCTCAAAGTTGCTCAGTATTCTGAGGGTTCACATCAGGTGAGTGCCTTTGTGAAGACTCAAATCACCCTTCACTCCTTTGATGTACATTGTTATAGAGACCAGAGACACAGCGCAATCCCAAAGCATTTCAAGATTCCTAACAAAAAAAAATACCACCAGACTCCAAGTAGCATATTGTTAGGCACGACTACAGTGATTAAATCCACAGGGCATGCTTGTGTCATTGGTATAGGGATTTCAAGATGGGCCTCCTATAAGAAGGGCACTTGGGGATAGATTTATCATTATTGCATGCAGCACCGCAGGCCACCTTGTAGCGCTGTGCTGCATGAAAGGCAAAGGGCAGGAATGCAACATATTTAACATCGTAGAGCGCATTACTGTCCTTTCCTTGTGCTGGCGCAAAATGTGCTGCCTAGCACCAACGCGCCGTGGTGCAAGGGTGATTGCATTGCAGATAAGATTATTTTTGTGCAGGAATGGTCCCGTTCCTGCACAAAAACTATTATCTAAGGCATTTCCTCTTTGTATGTGTGCTGCAGAATGCAGCACACATAAAAAGAGAAAAAACAAGGAGAAATAAATATATTTTTTCTTGTTACGCCTTACCTGGGGATGGGTAGCATTTTGACGCATTCCAGAGAGCACGGCAAATCCATGGGCGGAAGCGAGGGAACACCCACGCTCCACCCATGGTCAGGGCCGGACAGGGAACCAAAACTGGCCCTGGCAAAGTGCTTGGCCGGCCTCCCCCTCCCCACTCGGGGGGGTTGGAGGTGCCGCCGAGCGCTTTGCTGGGGCCGGTTTTCGGACAATTTTGTCGCAGGGCCGATTTTGCAGCTATGCTGCAAAAACGGCCCTGTAAAAAAATCGCCCCCACCCTTGCGGCGCACCGGGGGATTGCCCGGTGCCCGCTATAGCCAGTCCGGGCCTGGGGCAGAGTTATGTAACACAGCAATTTGCACTGCATTGCGATTCTCTAAATTTATCAAGCCACACTGAGCCAAATCTGATAAATCTGACTTAGTAGTTGCGTCGCCCTTGCGCCCCATTATGTGACGCAATGGTGACGCAACTCAATGTTAATCTGCCCCTTGTTATGTCTTTTTTTTGGAGGGGGGGGTTCAAAGCATGTCTCTTTAGATAGGGGATCTTGTTTCCTGCTCTCTAGTTGCACTGTATACAATTCATCTTAAAAGCCATTTCTCATAAATTCTGGATGACTGAGCAATCCGGCAACAAGCCTGGCTATTCAAACGCCTTCAGGAACATGTCGCTATCACAGATAGTGTGACACCCGAACACATAAGAAAAAAAATACTGTTGACCTGGTTTTGAGTATGGAAGATGGACTTTCCTTCAGGCAATCTCAGCTGCCATCAAGGGAACGCAAAACAGGATGGACATAGCACCGGAGGCTAAGGTAGTCCATCAACTGTTCTTTGGTGAGTTTACCACTACTGCCCCGCTTCAAGTCATACACTGATGTGGTTCACAAGAAGGAGCAACACAATGGAAGTCGCCTATAGGATCCCTTGAAATGTTTGAGGTTCAATAAAGGGGTTTTACCATGCCTTGAGAAAAGGGGCTTGAATCACAAATGTCTGCGCCTGTGAGCTACTCCAGCCTGTAACTTGTTAAAAAACAAATTATTAGGTCAACTTATCCATAACATTTCTAGATCCCATTTCCAGAAATGTACCACTGTCTGGAAACAGTATTCATTTTTATGTTTAATTAATTGTGATGATAAAACAAGCTGTAAATGAGTACTGTGTAACAAAATCAACATACATAAATAAAAAATAATATATACATATATATATATATATATATGAAAAATATTAGTACAGTCAAGCATCAGTGAATATATACTTTGTACACATACAGCTTCCCCTACAACTGTATAGACAGACAACAATAGCTTAAATGCAGCAGGGACAGATGTAAATAATTCCCATTCCCATGTTTTAGTCCAGTGTAACAAGGTGGCTGCAATATCCATGAGAAATATCTATTGTCATTGCTATGCCAGGTTTGCAACTGACTTTTACTTGAGTGTGTTTTCTTCAACATCTACAATTCAGAGCTATGATGCATGTAGTTACCTCCACTTTCTGCACCAACTTCAATTTTCTCATTAAGTCACAGACCAAGCCATGGCCACCCAACATTTGGTAATGACAAGATTAGATTAATTAGGTGCATCTTGCACTGGTGCAGCACCTTCAGGCTACCACGAATACCAATTTATTTTATTTTTGGAGGTTGGGGTGGCAAGGCAAGGGAAAATGTCATGTGGAAACCGGCTATGAGCAAGGTCAGAGGTCCTGTAGCTCACTGCTGCTTGCAGTTTTCCTTCTTTTCCCGTGATTTCTGGCGGCCCCATTTATCAGAATGCCGTTTTGTAGGTGATGCAAAGTCTTGGTCTAAGCCGTCGTCCATGAAGTCATAAAAGCCATCCACTGGAACTGCAAGTGGCTGGGGAGGTCGAGAACATTCTAGGTAGAGAAAAAGATTGGCAAACATATTAAAAAGCCTTGACAGATGCATTGTGTCCAACATTTTAAACTTTCTAAAAATTAACAGGTTTTTTAAGTTGAGCCTGAGAAGCACAAGCGCTGCTCTGCGGGGTATGCTGTATTCAGGTATGGACTTAAAGCTCCGCCCACTCGCCGCCCATATTTTCAAATGGCTCCTGCTACTGTCCTTTCTAAATGGCTGCTTCTCATTTGTTAATAGGCTTGTTAGTCCCGCCTTAGTAACGACTTGTCTGCATTTGTAACCCTCCATGAGCACTGGACGTTTTGCTTGTGTTGTTTCACGGTCTGTTTTACTTACAGTCTGTGAACACTATTTTCTTTAATGTCTTTAATCTAGCTGCTTCTACAGGCACAATAGGCTCTCCCTAACCCACCCTGCTTTCATAACAGTGCGGTGCCTGATCATGGACGCAGAGTTTTTTGCTTTAAAAAATGCTCCATGCACAGCGCGTCACTTCTGCACGCACTATGCTTCTTAACAAATGCTTTTTATTTTTAAAAGCACCCCATACCGCGCTTTTACTTAATGGCGGCCGTGCACCTTTCTTTACACAAGCCGAGTCTAAAGAAAGGGACGTAGTCACCATTAAAAACAAAGGGCAGAATGGGGCGCTTTTACAAACAAAAAAGCCATTTGTTTGTCAACTTAAACAACTGCTTTTTTTTGTAAAAGAGACCCATGCTGCTCTTTTACCTTAATGGTGGCCATGCGCCTTTCTTTAGATGAGGACCATCTAATGAAAAGGGCTTGGACACCATTAATGTGGAAGAACGGCATAGGGTGCTTTTACAAACAAGCATTTGGAATGCATTAGATCCCGCATTTGCGAGAGTTTAAACTTTTAGCATGGCAAATGACAATGCCTAATATTTATGTTTTAAAAACCAAATCATAAATAAAAGGCATTGTCATTTACAATGCCAATAGCTCAAACTCGCCTAAGAGTGTGACCTATTGCATTGCAAATGCTTGTTGTTTTAGCATACAGTATTTTATTTTTGAAGTTGGCCATTTGAACAAGCCGGGTCATATTTTAATTAATTGAGGAATGCATCTGATCTTACGATCAAGAATCACTAAAGGAAATAAATATTTAAACAACTTAAAAGGGTAATTGTACCAAAATACACAAGAAGCAAAAATCAAACAAGGAAGCTATGCACGTACAAACTATGCAGCCAGTCTCACTGACCACTCTGAAAAAATGCGGATGGGATATTAAACGCATCTGCATATTGGACATTTGTAGAATTGATGAGTAGAGAACAAATATTGGTAGTCTACTTCCGATTCATTAAATTATGCTGAAATCGCCGGTCTGGTACTGCACCTCGTACGTGGCGTAAGTGAAATGTGCAAGCCCAAATGAGAAGAGACGTTTCCATTCCAACTGTCTGGTCTTTAGCCAAAGAGTGTGCAGAAGTGTAGAGCCTCACATCTGCCCACCATGGTTTCCACAAATTAGAAGCAGGAGTCCTTTTTAGATCTGGCTTGACACCCAGCTTTCCGCAAAACATATTGTTACCAATTCCTCAAAAAATGCATAGAGAGGGCTTTAGCTCCTGAGTGGAGAAGTGTGGCTCAGGGGTTAGAGGCGGAAGACCTGGAAGCTGAGATCCGTCCTGGACCAGAGTTCAATTCCCCACCTCGGCGGGTCTTCGGCTCAAAAATTCCACGGACTTGATAATTCTCGTTCCGGTGCCTACTCGACTCACGGGTTCACACTGCGACTCTGGGCAATAGCTTGCTTAATCTCCACTACGGCCCCTCGCGGCGGGATGCCTGGCTTTCACCTTGTGGATACCCTGCTGGGGTTATCTCACAGGGGAATACCAGGACGGGTTCCCAAGGCAAGCGCCTTGATGCCTTCGGGTGATACGTGCGCTATATAAATCGCAATACATTTACATTTACACCCAGAAGAGTATTGTTTCTCTCACATTTGGTGCATCATTCCATCTCATTAGGAGTGCTTGCATTGCATCATAGTCGATTATACATCTCAAAAGAACACAGAATCATCATACATTAAATTGTTTATTTCATAGAACATTGTTGTAAAGAGAAGCAATACTTTTTTGTTTTGATTTTCACTGCAGCAGGCTTTCTTAAATATTTTCGTCTGGACTCAAAATTCAAGCCAGACCTATTGTCTGTTTTTTTTAGTGTAAATTCTTTATTGTATAGTTAATAAAAACCATTACAAAAAATAAAATACCGTAATATTTAAAAACTGATCTGGAGATACATACATAATTAGAAGTTAAAATCGTGAATGAAAATGTCCTTCGAACTTCGAAAAGCCGAGTCAGTTACAGAGGAAACAGTCACACAAGTAATGCAAGTTCAGGGTATGAATTGCATCTTTGCCAAAGTTCCTCTCTTTTTCTCAAAGTTGGTGATAAATCTGACTGCTCTACAGATGAGTTGAGGGTCCGCTGAGCACAGGACTTGTATGATCGCGGAACGACAGGTGCGAATTCCATATTCCTTGAACTTCGCTTTTAGCCTGTTCTGGCGTTCCTGGTCCAGTGCGGGACAAATGCAAATCAAATGAATGAAATCTTGTTTTGCTGCACCACATAAGCCGCACTCCTTGATGTCTTGGGTCCTCCATTTGGGTTGATCGGCATTTGTTGGCAGGTTGCCCAACCTTACACTAAGGTATTTATGTTTAACATATGATGAAAATGCGAGTTCTAGATAGGCTGCCGGCATAGACTTTTTATATGATTGTATTGTCATCCAGGCATGTGAGCGAAGGCTCAGGGTTGACTTGTCATTGAACAATGAGTGCCTGTTTGCAGCCTTCTTTACCGCCTGTTTGAACGTTGGTACAGGAAGCTTGGTTTCCCAAAGTGCTGCTAGTTTGGTGGTTTCAAGGGAATGTTGTAAGAATTTGGCGTACTGGGAATTCGGACTGTTATGAATTGCTTCCCATATGGCGCGATAGACCTCAATTTCCTGATTCATCCAGACGTCATACCAGAATTTGACAGTCTCATATTTTTTGCAGCAGCACTTGAGACTGCAGGCCGAATTCGAGTCGCACTTGCGCAGGTGATGCGTTGTGTGGTAAGCCGAATACGCGCTTGTAGACTTTCATTTTGTTTATAAGCTGTGTACTCTTTCCGTGATGTAACACGCTGCCGTACGCTACTGTTGGGAGTAGCTTGGCTTTCATTATGGTTAATAGGGGGTTGAACAGAGGGCCTTTGAGTTTGGTAGTTAAACTGCTAAATGCGTGTAACAGGGCGGTTCCCTTCTTTTCGATGGCATTAAAATGCATGGAAAAATTAAGGCGCTTGTCCGGTTGTATCCCCAAATAATTATTGCTTTCCATTACTTCCAGTTTGTTGTTGTCTATTACAAAGGTTGGTGGTGCTTTGCAGCGTTAAGTTATTACCATGATCTTTGTTTTCTTGCTGTTTATTTCAAGCAGGTTCTGTTTTGTGTATCAGGTCAGTTCTTGCAGGAGACGCTGCAGGCCTATTTTCGTCTGGCTGAGTAGGACCACATCGTCGGCATAGGATAGATGTGTTAAACGAAGGTTTCCTAGCTGCGGTGGATGAGCATTGATCCTGTCTAGCCTCGATGTCAAGTCGGCCATGAATAAATTGAAGAGATGGGGGGGCCAAAACGCAGCCTTGTTTTAGACCATCAAAGGTACTGATCTTCCTAGTTAGCCGCTGTCCGTTGTCGATCTTTACCTGCATCCAGGTGTTGGTGTACAGGTCCATTATTGGGGTTAAGATTGAATCAGGCAGGCCCTGCTGCTTCAGTTTAGACCAGAGTAGTTGCCTGCTGACACAGTCGAACGCCGCCTTAAAGTCTATGAAACAGGCATACAGTGCCTGATGATTTTGTAGACTTTTTTCGGCTATTAAACTTAGCGCCATTGTATTTGCCATAGTGCCCGTGCCGTGACAAAACCCTATCTGGTTTCCTTGTCTCCTCTTTCTTTTTTGTTCTTTATACATTTTTTTTTAGAGAAAGCCAAAGTTAGAGAGAAGAGCATGTAGAAAATCAATAAGCCAAATTCAATAAGGAACATGCTACTTATCAGTATGCATCTGTTCTTGGCATGTAGGGCTGCTGACATTCATATCTGTGCATAGATCGCCGCCTAGTGTTGGGTCCGGATGATTGCACCTTGTTGTCCTGGAAGAGTCTACGAAGTATCACAAGATAGGTGGCTCCTCCCTTGGACTACAGTGCGCATGGGCATCCTCTCTATTTTCAGATTGCTTTTCGCCATTGTGGCAGAGATGGAGTATAGTACAGTAAGAAATGTCCATGCAAAAGAGAGAATGTTACAGCTGTAACAGGCACCGGGGAGGAGGGTGGGCGATATGAATGTCAGCAGCCCTACATGCCAAGAACAGATGCATACTGGTAAGTAGCATATTCCGTTCGAGCCATGTGGGCTGCTGAATTCATATCTGTGCATAGACTGTATAGCAGTATCTCCTCTATCAGTGGTCACCTGTGCCAGCTGCAGCAGTTTGAAAAAGAGTTTTAAGAACAGCCTGTCCTATAGCAGCTTGCTGTTTGGAATGTACGTCTACACAATAATGTTTTGTGAAAGTGTGTATGGTAGACCAGGTGGCTGCTCTACAGATATCCTCAAGAGGAATATTCCCTAGGAAAGCCATGGATGCGCCCATTTTGCGCGTGGAGTGTGCTCTTGGGGGGACTGTTAAAGTGCGTTTAGCTTTTTGATAGCATATTTGAATGCATTTAACTATCCATCTGGCTATTCCTGACTTTGATATGGGATTTCCTTTATGTTATGGTGTGAAAGCAACAAACAACTGTTTTGTCTTTCTGAATGCTTTTGTCCTGTCAATATAATATAGCAGAGCTCTTTTGACATCTAGGGTGTGTAGGGCTCTTTCAGCTACTGACTGTGGATTTTGGAAGAACACTGGCAGTTCTATAGATTGGTTGATGTGGAAATTGGATATGACTTTTGGCATAAACTTAGGGTTTGTTCTAAGTACTACCCTGTTTGCGTGTATTTGCATAAAGGGTTCTTGAATAGTTAGTGCTTGTAGCTCGCTAACTCTTCTAAGTGAGGTAATAGCAATAAGGAAAGCCACTTTCCACGTGAAAAATTGTAGTTCACATGAATGTAGGGGTTCAAAAGGAGGCCCCATAAATCTGGTGAGTACAACGTTTAGATTCCAGACTGGTGAAGGTGGTTTTGTTTGAGGAATTACTCTTTTGAGGCCCTCCATGAACACTTTTATTGCTGGTGCCCTAAACAGTGAAAGGTGTTGTCTGTTTTGGAGGTATGCTGCTATAGCAGCTAAGTGTAGTCTTATAGAAAAATAAGCTAGGTTGCACCTTTGAAGGTGCAATAGGTAGCATATGATGTTTTGTATAGAAGCATCTAATGGATTGATTTGGTTATTGTTACAGTAAATAACAACTCTTTTCCATTTAGCTGCATAACATGCCCTAGTAGTTGGCCTTCTTGCCTCCTTAATGATGTTCATGCAGTCTGGAGGCAAGTTAAGGTATCCGTACTATAAGACTTCAGGAGCCAGATCGCTAGGTTCAACTGATTGGGATCTGGGTGTTTGATTTTTCCATGGCTCTGAGTCAGAAGACTGGGTGTGAGTTTTAGTCTTTGATGAGGCACTACTGAGAGTTCTAGGAACGTTGTGTACCATGGCTGCCTTGCCCATGTTGGAGCAACAAGGGTTATTGTGACTGACTGTTGCTGGAGTTTGCGTGCCACTAGCGGAATTAGTGGAGCTGGGGGGAAAGCGTACACAAATCTGCCTGACCAGTTCATCCATATCGCATTGCCCTGTGACAATGGATGTGGGAACCTGGCGGCAAAGTACTGCCATTCTGAGTTTTCTTTTGTGGCAAACAGGTCTATTTCCGGGTGCCCCCATTTTTGAAAGAATGGTTGGAGGAGTTGAGGGTGAATCTCCCATTCGTGTAGTTGCTGGCTGTGTCTGCTGAGTAGATCCGCTATTTGATTGTCCTTCCCTGGGAGGTGTTCTGCCAGGAGAAAGATGTTTTTTGGAATTGCCCACTTCCATATGCTTTGCACTAAGTGAGACAGTTGTAGAGAGTGCGTTCCTCTCTGTTTCTGTATGTAGTACATGGCTGTCATGTTGTCCGTCCGGATCAACACAATCTTGTTGTACAGGTGTTTCTGGAATGCTTTTAGAGCTAGAATTTTTAAACCAGTCGAGTAACAGCCTGGACAACCTGGCAGCTTGTCTTGAGAACATCTTCCACTGGATGTGCGAATCACGCCTGAAATTAAACGGAGAGAAATCCGAGATCTTCCTCTTGGGAAACCCACGCAAACTCCCTCCTTCCCTCTCGTGGCCACTCTGCATGGGATCACCTCCCACCCCAAAATCAGAAGTCAAGAGCCTTGGTATCTGGTTGGACCAAGAGCTCAACTTTAAAGCCCAGGCCAGAAAAACCACAGGCATCTGCTTCGGTCCCATTCAAACAGCGCGGAAGATCCTCCACCTGATCCCCTTCCAATCCAGGAAATTGCTCATGCAGGGGCTGGTGAACTCCAGACTAGATTACGGAAACGCCCTTTATCTAGGGGCCCCCTGCATCGGTCATTAACAGACTGCAATACGCCCAAAACGCGGCTGCCAGACTCCTAACCGGGACCACATCCAGATGCTCCGCCAAACCGGCCCTCAAAAGCCCACGCTGGCTCCCGATTAAGGAAAGGATCACCTCTAAGACCCTTTGCATGTCACACAAAATAATGCAAGGCAGCGGCCCGCCGATCCTGAGATCCCTCGTCAAACCCCATCAGTCGAACAGACAACTCAGATCAGACTCTCTCTCCCTGGCCAGCATCCCCAGAATAAAAAAGGCCCGCTCTGGGGGGGCGATTGTTCTCCTACAATGCTCCAAAACTGTGGAACTCCCTTCCACTGTCCATCCGAAGAGAACACAATCTACTTGCCTTCCGTAGGCAACTAAAAACATGGCTCTTCCCATAATTCTTCACCTCCTCTTCCCCCCCTCCAGAATAATAGGTCGTCTGTCCGCGCTGGGACGCCCTAGGGTAGCTACACGCTTTATAAATCCGTATTCAAATTCAAATTAAAATTCAAATTGCTAGCAACTCCAAATGGTTGTTATGCAATTTTTTCTGCTGGGTCGTCCAAAGCCCTTGCACTGTGTATTGGAGTACGTGGGCTCCCCAACCTAACAGTGATGCATCCACTGTTATCACTATTTGTGGAACCTGCTCTTGGAACAGTCGTCCTTTGGAAAGGTTTTGTGGGTTCCACCACTGCAGAGAGTTGTATGCACGGCTGTTTACCAACACTAGGTCCTTTAATAGTCCTTGAGCTTGGTTCCACTGTTTTGCTAGGCATTCCTGCAGTGGACGCATGTGAAGTCGGGCATGAGGGACAATGAAAATGCAGGAGGCCATCATGCCTATGTACTGCATGAACAGGGAGTGTTGTGGTTGGAATTTGCGAATGAGCATTCGCATACTGGCTATCCTTTCTGCGTTTGGATATGCCTTTGCCAGCGAGGGGTTTATAGCCGCTCCCAGATATTGCTGTATGTGGGATGGCTGTAGGTTGGATTTTGGGTAGTTTATGGAAAAGCCTAATCTGTGTAGCAGCGGAAGTGTTTGAGACATATGGCTCTTGTACTGTTCGTACGATTTTGCTTGTATCAGCCAATCGTCCAGGTATGGATAAACGTGAATGTGTTGTCTCCTTAGATGTGCAGGTACCGTCGCTAGACATTTTGTGAACACTCTCTGAGCTGTGGTCACCCCAAAGGGGAGAACTTTGAATAGATAGTGCTGGTTTTGGATTGTGAACCTGAGATACTTCCTGTGAGAAGGATGTATAGGTATGTGGAAGTATGCATCCTTGAGGTCTAATGTTACTAGGAAGTCTCCTTGCCTTAGCAACGGGAGGACTTGCTGAAGAGTGATCATGTGGAAGTGCTCCGAAAGTATATACTGGTTTAGGGGTCTGAGGTCCAGTATTGGTCTGAGGGACCCGTCCTTCTTGGGAATGAGGAAGTATAGTGAGTATACTCCTGTTCCTTGGTGGTGGAAAGGGACTGGCTCTATGGCCCCCTTTTTCAGCATACTTTTCACCTCTTGTTGTAACAGGGCGATGTGTTCCGCGGACATTGGACGGTGTCTGGGTGGTATGTTGGGTGGAGTAGAAGTCAGTTCTAGACAGTAGCCATACTGGATAATTTGTCTTACCCACCTGTCTGTGGTAATGTTGTTCCAGACTGGTAGAAACTGTTGCATTCTTCCTCCGACCGGTGTTATGTGGTCTGGAGGTAGTGTATTGAAGTCACGGTCTTCTGGCAGTGGAGGTTCTGTTGTTATTGCCTCCACGTCCTCTCCCCTTATTGCTATTACCTCTGTATCCACCTCGATTGGGACCTTTATTGAAGGTGGACTGGGTATTGCCTCTATATGCCGAGGCAACTTGTGACGTGTTGCCTCGTGCAGCTCCTCTGTATGATGAGCGCCGAAAGGAGCTTTATGCTGTTGGAACTGCAGCCCACCCATTGATTTTGCAGTCTCAGTGTTTTTTTCATCTTATCCAGAATATTATCTACTGCTGGTCCAAAGAGGAAGTCTGGATTGACCGGCTGGTTTAGAATAGTAGATTGCACCTCGATTTTAAAGCCTGAGATGCGTAGCCATGCGTGTCGTCTTAGCAAGACACTAGTGTTAACGGATCTTGCTGCGGTATCTGCTGGGTCTAATGCACATTTAATGAAAGCATTTGTGATGAGCTTCCCCTCCTGAATAAGAGCATCAGCTTGTTCTTTGAATGGCTCAGGTAGATGTTGCAGTAAGCTCTCTAGTCTATCATAATGTGCCCTATCGTAGCGAGCTAGTAGAGCTATTTAGCTAGTTAGCTATTCTCCATGAATTGGCTGCCTGTGCAGCCACTCTTTTTCCTGAGGCTTCAAGGATTTTTGATTCTTTATCGGGAGGTGGTGCTTCTAAAGTTGCCTTAGAGTTAGCCCCTTTTCATGAATTAGCTACAACTAGTGAATCAAGTGGTAGTTGATCTCTAATGTATGTGGGGTTTGCAGGGGCAGGCCTATATTTTTTCTCAACCCTAGGGTTGATAACACGTGCTCTAGCTGTATCCTTAAAGATATCAGTGGCGTGTTTTAGTAGGAGAGACAGGTTCGAAAGGTCTAAGCGGAGAAGTGGCAGAGTCTTTCTTTTTCTTTAGAGGGATTGGTGAAGAAGGTTCAATGTCCACTGGTCTCTTCTTTTTGCGGTAAGCTGTTACTTTGCCAGTCTCAGGGTCTATGTACAGTTTTGATTGTTCCTCTTCAATAGGATCAGGGTGAAAGAGTTCTTCTTCCACTGTCCTTGGTTTTGGAGTCGAATCCTTGGGTTTTATCTTTTTTGGTTCGACGTTTGTCTTTGGATCTAAGTTTTTGTCGGCTTGATAGGCTTAGGTATCTTTTCAGCCTTCTTCGGGTCGAGGCTTGATTTCGGATCGACCGAACTTGTAGGTTCGACCTTTTTTGGTTGTTTGTCTTTTGTCGAATCGATTGGTTTCTTCCGAGCAGTTGTGCCCGGGTCGATTGGCTTTGGCGCACCCTTCTACGGTTGAACTGCTTTCGGTTCGCCGACTTTCGGTTTCGGTTCGACCGGCTTTTTCGGTGCGACGTTCGGGTCGACACCCGTTTTCGGGTCGACGGCCTTTGGTTGTAAAGGCTTACGCGGTACGTCGCGCTTCGGCTCGGCGGCCTTTGGGTCTGCAACTTTTGGTACGATGACCTTCGGTCCGACAGCCTTCGGATCGACAACCTTTGGTTTTTTGAGAACGTGACTTAGGCCTGGTGTGTCAAAAGGCTTTTTCTTTGGATTCGTAGCCGAGCTTGAGTGCGGGGCTATTGAATCAGTGTCTTGATCTTGGCTAAGGCCTGTTGGCGATGCCTCGACCGGAGCCTTTGTTCTCAGTAGGGTGGGTTTCAGGGGCAGTGTACTCACGGTTGGCCCCTGCGGGATCTGTTCGTCTTCTGAATCGTCCTCGACGGCCACAATCTCCAGATCCGAGTCTTCTACGTCGACGAGCTCTTGTTCGTCGTCGAAAATGTTTTCCGGATCAGGTGCTGGTCTCTGCATCTCTTGCCTAGCGGCCCGTCGATTCCGGATCGTCTTTTTGGAACGGAATTGGGCACAAGCCAGGCAATCTTCTTCTTTATGGTCCGGTGACAAGCACTTGTTGCATACTGGATGTCTGTCAGTATACGGGTACTTGGAATGGCATTGTGGGCAGAATTTAAATGGACTCCGTTCCATCGACGATAGGCCCACGTGGCGTCGAAAGGCCCAACGGGCCGTGTCGACGACCGGAGAGAAGTAGGAAGTTTACCCGAGGTAATAGGCACCGAGCGGAAACAATACCGTCGAGTCCGAAGGCCTTTTAAAAAAGTTTTGTTTCGATTCCGAACTTTGAGTTAAGGAAAAACATCCGAACCCAATGGCGGAAAAAAACAATCTGAAGATGGAGAGGATGCCCATGCGCACTGTAGTCCAAGGGAGGAGCCACCTATCTCGTGATACTTCGCAAGTCAGGGTTCAAGTATCAGTCATTTTGATTTAGAAGCATGCATAGAGGACGGGAGAGAGGGGAAAGGAGTTGGAAGTAAAAAAACAGACAAGTACAGAAGCACATCAATCCAACCTTCTTTTAAACAAATACGGGAAGAGTTACTGAGTGTGCAGCGTCCTCTCCTGTCTGGACGCATCAATACTGATGCTGAAAGAAAGGACTTGTCAGAACTGCTGTGATAACATCAGTTTTCTAAGATTGGAGAATTAATTGCTGTAGGCACGGTTATGGGTGGAGAGGAGCAAGAAGGTGGGAGGTTGGGGGGAAGATGGTGGCAAACAAGCACAGCAACTCGACCTAAAACATGCATTGGCAAATCCAATAGATCCAGTTTTAATGTGCCTACGCCTGTAAACAAAGGTTTTCACAAATGCAGTTTACCTGCACACGGCTGCACATTAGATTGAAGCCTACCTTATTGGCTTTGCCAATGCCAGAAAAAAAAGTAGCAACAGAGGGTTGTTTTGTGAAGGGAATGCATAAAGTAGGTAAAGAATTGAATGTGTCAAATAGCACAATGATTGAGTGCACTTTGCGGAGGCAAGACAGTCCTTCATGCTTTCCAATGAAAGTATTGCCTGTAAAGCAGAATGACACATCAAAAAGCAGATTGTATATGGTAAGAGAGTAACACTCCCATGGGTCGCATTCAAAATATTAAATGTATTATTTCGAACTACACTAATATCGTAGAGACAGAATATCGATGTCAAGAATATCGGCGACCAGAATATCGATCTTAAGGTAAGTAATATGTTTTTTTTATATCGAAGTAAGTAATATCGAAGTAAGTAATAGCGTTAGCAAAAAATATTGTTGTTAATAATATCAATATTTATATTAGTGTCATGCATTTTAATAAGTGTTTTATATATATGTTTAACATTTTTTGTAATGTATTTTTATTATTTTAAAATATATGTATTAAATGTTTGGAAATTGGTAATTTGTTTAAAGTACATTTTGCGTTTTAGTATCAGAGCGGGTTGTGGGTTTATAGGGGAATAGGGTGGAAAGTAATTTAATTATAATTAATTCATTAATATGTTTTATTTATTGTTATTGAATATTAATTTATTGTTCATTAATTATTAATTGGTAATTACTTTTTAATAATTGATTAATGTATCATTATATTAATTATGATTAATTTATTGGTATTTTTTATTTATTGTTATTGTTAATTTATTGTTAATTAATTATTAGTTGGTAATTCATTTTTATGAATTTATTAATTGATAACTTAATTACGTTATTTTTTAATTGTAGTGGGTTGTGGGTTTATAGGGGAATAGGGTGGGAAGTAATTTAATTATAATTAATTAAGATGTTTTAATTTGTTATTGATTATTAATGTATTGTTAGTTAATTATTAATTGGTAAATATATTTTTATTAATTGATTAATTTATAATTATATTAATTATAATTAATGTATTATTTTGTATTTATTGTTATTGTTAATTTATTGTAAATGTATTATTAATTGGTAATTAATTTTTCTCAATTGATTAATTGATAATTGCATTCATTGTGTTATTTTGTATGTGTAGCGGGTTTTGGGTTTATAGGGTAATAGGGTGGGAAGTAATTTATTATAATTAAGTAATTATAATTTTTTCTTAATTGGTATTGAATATTAATTTTTTGTTAGTTAATTTTTCATTGGTAATTCATTTTTATTAATGGATTAATTGATAATTAAATTAATTGTGTTATTTTTTATGTGTAACGGGCTGTGTGTTTATGAGGGAATAGGGTGGGAAGTAATTTAATGTTATTTAAGTAAATATTAATTTCATTGTATTGGTCTATGTTATTACTTTTTTTGTTAGTTAATTATTAATATGTTATTTATTTTACAAAAATTATTTAATTATTAAGTATGTTAAACCCCTGAGCTATCCTACATTTTCCACACTGTTACAGTCACTGGAGTTGGAATAGTAATTTTAAGCCCTACGGTATCCAACACTTTGCCTACTGTTGCACTCACTGGAGTGGGAATAGTAATTTTTTACCCCTACGCTATCCAACACTTTCCCTACTGTTGCACTCACTGGAGTGGGAATAGTAATTTTTACCCCTACGCTATCCAACACTTTCCCTATTGTTGCACTCACTGGAGTGTGAATAGTAATTTTAACCTCCACGCTATCCAACACTTACTGTACTGTTGCACTAACTGGAGTGGGAATACTAATTTTTACCCCAACACTATCCAACACTTACCCTACTGTTGCACTCCCTGGAGTGGGAATAGTAATTTTAACCCCTACGCTATCCAACACTTTCCCTACTGTTGCACTCACTGGAGTGGGAATAGTAATTTTAAACCCTACGCTATCCAACACTTTCCCTACTGTTGCACTCACTGTGGTGGAAATAGTAATTTTTACCCCTACGCTATTCAACACTTTCTCTAGATTATTTTAAATTTTTAAACATTTTGAAATATTTTTAACTATGTTTATTTTAATTATACGTATTATTGACTTTATTTTACATTTTTTTTAACTTAAATAAAAAACGATGGGGCATATTATCAAGGGGGTTTATCTCCGCTTTTTTGGCTTTAAAAGCCAAGAAAGCGGAGATAAAATTATCTCCCTATTACCAAGCTGTCGCTAACACCAGTTAGCGACAGCTAGTAGGAGATAGCGACCATCTTGGGCCCCGCTTTGCATGTAAATGTAGTTGATGTAAATGTAGTTGAGCTTATATAGCGCACAGCTACCCGCAGTGGGTGTCCCGGCGCTTGCTTAGGGAACCCGTCCTGATATTCCCCTGTGTGATAGCCCCAGTGGGTATCCACAAGGTGAAAGTCAGGCATCCCGCCGCGAGGGGCCGTTGTGGAGATTAAGCAAGCTATTGCCCAGAGTCGCAGAGTGTGAACCCGTGAGTCGAGAAGGCACCGGAGCAAGAATTATCGAGTCCGTGGAATTTTTAGCCCAAGACCCGCCGAGGCGGGGAATTGAACCCTGGTCCAGGACCGATCTCAGCTTCCGGGTCTGCCACCTCTAACCCCTGAGCCACACTTCTCCACTGATATTTATCACTAATGACATGCAAAGTGGGCGTGCCAAGATGTTAGCTACTGGAAACAGTCCCTAACATCGCTATCTCCTATTACCAACTTTTGGAGATATTCGCGCTAAGCGCGAATATCTTCAAAAGCTAACACCTGCCCTGAGCAGTTCTTAGCCATGTTATCCAATGGGAGGTGGATAACATGGCTAAGAACATTTGCTCGATAATGCATGAATATCGCTGACTTTTCAGCGATATTCATGCATTGCGGCCGTTTTTTATCGCATTTGCGATAAACCTTGCTAATAGCAAGGTTTATCTGCGATAAAAATCGCCGATGTGCGGCGATAATTTTTGTCTCTAAACAAGTTAGAGACAAAAATTATCGCTAGTTGTTGGTAATATGCCCCGATATTTTTAACAACGATATTTTTGCCATTGATTTTTCTCGCTATTTTTGTACTTACCATAATGTAGATAGGATGCCGCTATTCTTGACTTCAATATTATTGCGTCGATATTTCTGGAGGTCGATATTCTGACCTTCGATATTCTGTCAGTGATTCCCTTGAGGTAATATAAATTTTATGGTCATGTTGTGTTCCCTAGCGAGTACCCCACCGACTCCATGTACGAGTTAAAAGTGCATGTAACTTCCCTCCTGTACCAGCTATGAAGACGCAAATACATTTGCGTCCAACGTTAACTTGTCCTCTTTCAGACCCACCATGAATGGGTTTGATGGTCCGTTCCTAAGTATGCTATGCCAACGTCTTTTTGAAGTGTACTCCTACGTTTTTCAGCCTGGCTGAAAGTAGGCCCTGAATCTCTGCCACCGAGCCTCTTTTCTGGCTTCTGACTGCGAGGGCCTCTGCCCAAACAGCCCCCGTACCCGTGAACTCTGACTTACTTCTAGCGCGGCCCTCCGTGCTCAGCTCAGCCTGCTGCCTGCCAAGATTGACTATAACCTTCGAGTTGTCTGTTTTCCTCCCCGAAGATACATTCCAGCCTGCTAGCTTCAGTAAACATCCTTCCTCAGCTACAGGGCTAAAGGGCCGACCTGTCTTTATGCAAGTAATTCATAGCCTCTGTTGCCATGCTTCCATGGAAGGCCCCATGCCCCCACGCTTCTCATACAGACACTCAGGCGCTTATACACGCACTCACAGCAAGTATAGAATAGCTCCTGCTCTAGAGACCTTTCTGCCCAGATAGCTTAGTTCCTAAACATCAGATATCAGATACGATAGAAGCACAAGTTGATCTGACATGCCAGACTTCTGTCTCTTTCCGTCAGTGTAAATGTCAAGTCCCCTGCACCCCGTCTATCACACGTCATGCAGCTGCGCGCGCATCCAAGCTTCCGATTTCTGCTGACATTGCAACATTCTGTTAGCACCACCCCTTGGTGCCACCCACTTGCGTCACCTATCAGTGACGTTTCTAGCACACACGCCTAGTTTACGCCTCTTGATGATGTACTAGCACCACGTGTATACTGTTATCTTGTCTTCTCTCAGCTGTTACGCCTCTTACATTGAACATTATGATGTAAATCAAGTATATAAGCTATGTATTGTCAATAAACGAGGGCGCGCTCATCTATCCCTTCTGACACCCTGTGTGGTGGTCAGAACATGATATCCTGATTCCTTTATGAGGAATAAAAACCCTTAGAAACTCTTACACCACGGACTCTGTTTTCCTTCTTTCCGATTGAGTTATTATTGATTAAGTACTTACCTGCATAGAAATTAAGAGAGTAAATTAATTATTTACATCATTTTGGCGCCCGAATAGGGACCCCTCCCCCACCTCACGCGCCGGAAGGTGCGTTGCAATCCGTGTCCCCTGCCATCAGTTAGACGGACAACACGTGTACTGGCAGGATTTCCTGCATCCCCCTCTGACACACGGAGGTGACGAAGACTGCGATCAGTGCCCAGACGAGGCGGTGAGGAGTGCGGAGGATCCCGACCAGAGCCCAGCCGAAGGAAGCAAGGTCCGAGGTGTGAAGAGGCCCACCAGTTTTCCGAAGTTTTCCGAAGTTTTCCGAAGTTTTCCGAAGTTTTCCGAAGTTCCGAGTCGAGTCCAGTCGAGTTTTCCGAGGCCTTCTGTTTTCCGTGCTTCCCGGTGAGTACCATTGCTGGGTCGTATCTAGACGGGTTTGGGTACGCAAGTCCGGTCTGCACTGTTTTTAGGCAGTGTATCTGTACTGTTTAGCAGTATATAAAGTATTCCGAATTTCTGCACTGTTACAGCAGTGTATCTGTATCGTTGAGCGGTACATTCAGAGTAGGGGGAAGTTAACTATGTCTTTAAATGTTTCATGTGATTAATGTCGTGGTATGAATGTGATTGTTTTTGTGCATTATTGTGTTTTTGTATAAATAGTTACAGTTGACATTAAGTATCAAGGATCAAGCATTCCAGTATCAAGTAGGCACAATGCCGTTTTTCAACAAATTAAAGCAGATAGGAACTAGGAAAGGGATGTTAGAGGAAGAGATTCCAATCCCCCCTAGGGACACTCCAGGTAATTTTATGTATAATAAACATGGCATAGACGCCATCTTGTATCTAGAGTTATGGACAGATTATACCAAGCACCTAGAGGAAAGATACCGATGGCCAGTTAACGGAACATGGGATGCCGAGTGCATCATAAAGGTAGAAGAAATATTACGGAAAAAGAAAGCTAGACAATCTCAGAAAGACGCCATAGAATTTTGGCGTAAGGAATCACGTAAGCGTGCTGATAGAGCACTCCGTAGAGAAGACAGGCTTAAAGAATCAGAAAAGGCCCAAGAAAACGAATTAGTTACTGAGGGAATTCGAGTAAAAGTAGAACAAATAGATCGTATCCTAAATGGCAAAGTGAACAACATGTATCTTTTGGCCGATGGTACCCCTGACGCCATTTCAGAAATACCGAAAAATTTGCCGTCACCATTAGTTCCAACTAAAGTAATGCATAAGACTACTAAAGACATATTCCTAAATTCATATCTCGAAGATGTAGCGCCAGCTTACACCAATCTGCCTGTTCGTGCCCTGCCTACTGACAGGGCCGGGGGTGGTACTGGCCCCCAAGATCACGCTCAGCCGACACCGAAAAAGACTAGTTCCGTTCCGCCAGCTCCGCCACTTCCCTCACCTAAAACTGATTTACCGAAACCACTTCAATCAGATCCTACTAAAAGACAAATTCAGATACTGACTACACACAGAGATAATGCCCAAGTTTCCGCTTCAGGAGGTGCGACCGCGGGTCTCCAGACCCCGCCACCGACTCACAGATTAAATCTCAGAGGTATGCAGAGTCCTTTTACGCACAGATCCCCCCGTTCTTCTAATTCATCCCGTCTTGATGCACTAAAAGAAAATATGTCAGTTTGTAGATATGATCCAGAACCTGGACAGGACGACTTAATGATATTAGCGTCTTTACGGTTAAGATCTGCTACTGATAGTTTGTTATGTTATGCAGGAATGAAGGAGCACCTAGATAGAATATATGAGTTCGTTCAAACGGGAAAGGACCCCGACAGTATTAAGGATGCCCTGGAGAAACAGAAAGTTACCATGCAAGCACTGATACTACGATTTTTTATAAATTGTCTAATAAGAGAACGAGACAGGCCCGGAACAGAGCAGAGTGAATTGGATGCATTGAACAAGTGGGGTCAAAATATAGCCGATGGAAAACATGACAGACAAAATTGCATAGAGGCCATGTATAAAAAGATTAAGAAAGCAGTGATAGCAGTACACGAGAAAGAGAAAGAAAAGGCTCCCTCCGAGGAGGAAGAAGAATCTGAAGAACTAGAACCGACTACAAGCACTATAGCATATGTAGGTAAGGGAACTTATCTTAGGAAGGGTATCCGTCCAGAAAGCAAGAGAGTTTTCTTCTCTGCCTTAACGAATCCGAATTCTGCTGAACATCAGTTTCAGGAAACTGATAAACGGCTTCGAGATCGAGTTGGGTACCATGTACTCAATTCTATGGATGAACAAGAACTAGCCCGATCAGCGGTATCATGGGCCGAAAATGCAGACATATATAATGATGACACCGTAGCACAGACATTTCTGAACCTCTCCCCCGACGAACAGAAATTAGCAGGGGTATATATGATTCAACACCTTCTCATCAAATACAGAAAACATTATTCCGATCCAGGTCCCTTACATGAGACACTAGAAGCACTACTGATGGATAGATGGAGAGGCCTAAGCACTAAATTAGTTCAAATAATTCTAGAACAACGACGCAGATATGACACCTTTGTAAGTCCTGAATATGTTCCCGCCCCACCTCCAGAAAGGAAAATGTACCATATGCAGTGCGGGAGTGGTATAGAAAGTCAGAACCCCTTGCGAGAAGTGCACCCTGTTATGGGTGAGGATAAAATTTTGAAACGCGTGTATGTACACACGCCTCTGACTAAGTTAGAACTGTTAGAAATGAAGAAATTAGTACCGTGCCATGATAAAGACCCTGCAGGTTTTCATAGAGAGCTCAAAGACATGTTACTGATGGGGGACTACACATATGATGATATTATGAAAATGTTGAAAGTATTATTGCCTACGGGTATATTCGAGAAATTAAAAGAAAAGGACTGGGAGGTGGGAGACGCAAAGATTGCCTGGGCAGAAATAGAGGATGAAGAAAAGAAACGGGTTCCAGGGTTAGGCCTTGGGGACAAAACTAAAGCATTACCAGGTTTAATAGTACAGGTCCTGCCCAGATTATTGACAACTAGAAAGGAGGATTGGGATGCAATCTCGTCCTGTAAACAGAAACATGATGAAGATACTAGCGACTTTTATTCAAGATTCGAGAAATGTTTTATTATCAATAGTGGCCTCCAGCCAAGTAGCGAGTCGTACCCACATCTTTTTGTATCAAAGTTAGTCGAGAATTCCCTACCGTTAGTTAAAAATAGAGTGTATAAAGTCGAGAGTACATGGCAAGCAAATACGCCATCCCAGATGTTACAAATGTTACAATATCACCAGAATAGAATTAGGGAAGAACAAGATCAGGAACAGAAGCGCATGAAAGACACGAAAATGAAAATGTTAGTAGCCCAGACGGTCCCATCCGACAGTCACAGAAAAGGTACGACCCAGACAAGTCACACTGCAGCTCCTGTGAAAGGGACATGCAATTATTGCAAGCAGCCAGGTCACTACGTACACGAATGCGCAGTTCTGAAACATAACATAGCGACAGGAAAAACTAAAGAGAGACCGCATCCTCCTAGACAAGACCATAACCAGCATCAGTCTACACAGAATACACAGCCCATGCATGCATCTGCACAGACAGCACAGACCGTAGCAGTACCACAGCCACAGCCCATTGCTGCAACTCAGCAAGTCTCACAACAGATGTACCAGTATGCTCAGTCTGCTTACCCCGAATATTCCCGATATACATGAAACAGCCTAGAGAGGGAAGGTGGCTTGCCTCTTATCGAGATTCCTGTAGATCAAGAAGGTCCTTATGTACACAGTCAAGTATTGGGGAAAGATAGAAAGTTTTTAATTGACACAGGGGCAAGTCGCACTACAATAAGTCATGACGAAGTTCCAGGGGCACCCCTCTCAGGCTCACAAAATGTTTCCCTTGGTTTTTCAGGACAACCTATTGTAAATGAAGTATCAGAACCAGTTCCCCTGGCTGTGGGTCCGTTATCACGCGTTACAGACCTGTTACTAACAAAATCATGTCCGGAGAATCTGTTAGGAATTAAAACACTGAAGGCTCTAGGAGCTATAATATGTTGCTCCCCGGAGGGGGTTAGACTCTTTCTGCGGGATTTCAAGGGTCATTACGTTCTTCGTGAGTTTGACGTCAGATTGAAAAATGTACCTGATTACTTGTGGGCAAAAGGCCCAACTGATGTAGGATGTATGCACATTACACCATACCGCGTTACCCTCAAGGCAGGTGTTGTATTACCCAGAATCAGACAATACAAGTTACCACCCGATGCTGTAGCGGCTTTACTGAAAATCATTGAAGAGCTCATTGCCCAAGGAGTGGTCGTCGAGACCGACTCCAATATCTGTAATTCACCCATAATTCCGATTCTTAAACGTACTGATCCCAATGCACCGCCAGTATATCGGCTGGTGATTGATCTTCGAGAATTGAATAAATGCATTATCCCACAGTATCCTGTGGTCCCCGATATATCATCTCTCTTGACTGCTATTGATTCAGAAGCAACGTTCTTTACTGTAATTGATCTCAAGAACGCCTTCTTCAGCGTGCCTATTGATCCAGAGAGCCAATATCTCTTCGGATTCTGTTTAAATGGACGCAGTTTCAAATTTTCGCGCGCACCTCAAGGATTTACAGAAAGCCCCAGCATCTATAGTCAAGCACTGAAAAGACAACTAGATTGTATTCAAATGCCAGTTAACACCGCTTTACTACAATACGTCGATGATCTGCTGATCACCGCACGAAGTGAGCCCGAATGTGAAAAAGCATCACTGACAGTTTTACATTTCCTGGCTGACAAGGGACACAAGGTGTCTCCTTCGAAGCTACAATTCTGTGCTCAGCAAGTTGTGTACTTGGGTCACTTACTGTCCAAAGTGGGGAGACAGCTCACTCCCGATCGCATTCAGTTAATTGTGAACATGCCGCAACCCAAGACACAAAAGGAAGTGCGGGCCTTCATAGGCCTCACCTCGTACTGCAGACAATGGATTCCCCAGTATGCATTTCTAGCTAAACCACTCATCCAGTTAACGACACAGGAGGCAGCAACTTCGACTGTCCTCCCTTGGACTCAGGAACACACACAAGCTTTTGAAGAATTAAAGAAAGTTTTATGCCAAGCACCAGTTTTAGCGACACCATGTTACAGCAAACCGTTTACACTTTTTGTTACAGAACGTGATGGTACAGCGTTGTCTGTCCTCACTCAAGACCAAGCAGGTTCACATAAGCCTTGTGCTTATTTTTCTAGTACATTGGATTCAGTAGCTCAAGCACTCCCTGCGTGCTTAAAGTCAGTAGCAGCAACAGCGTTAGCAATAAGACAAAGTGATTCAATTGTTTTAGGTCATCAGTTAACAGTTCAAGTACCACATTCTGTAGAGGTTTTGTTAAACAGAACCCAGACTCAACACTTAACTATAGCACGACTGACAGGTTATGAATTAACACTATTCCAGCCACACATAGAAATCAGACGTTGCAGCATCCTGAACCCAGCAACACTGTTACCTACAGTTATGACAGATCCAGCTCCGCATGATTGTATAGAAATAATTAATGCAGTAACTAAGCCTAGACGAGACTTAACAGATGTCCCATTGACAAATCCAGACCTGACACTTTATGTGGATGGTTCATGCATGAGAACAAGTACAGGAGAATTAGTGGCCGCGTACGCCGTGACCACTGAAACTGAAATTAAAGAAACACATCGTATTGACACCCTGTCTGCTCAAGCAGCAGAGCTCATCGCTCTGACCCGAGCCTGTATTCTAGCCAAGAACAGAAATGTTAACATATACACAGATTCCCGCTATGCCTTCGGAGTTGTACACGACTTCGGAGTCCTCTGGCAAGAACGAGGTTTTCTGACTTCTCATGGGGCCAAGATACAACATGGCCCCCTCATTCAAGCACTGTTAGAAGCAATACATTTGCCCTCGGGCATATCAGTCATGAAGTGTAAGGCACATACCAAAGTCACAGATTCTGTTTCCCAGGGTAACGACCTGGCAGACCAGACAGCAAAACATACAGCATTGACTCACACCCAGACTACTGATGTGACAAAGACAATAGTACAAACACAGTGTATGACAGTTAGAGATCCCGCCCTAGACGTAATTGACATCCAGACACATGCTACTCCAGAGGAGATAAAGAAATGGACTGAACTAGGAGGGATTCAGACAGACCAAGGTTGGGTGACGAAGGGAAAATCTATATGGTTTCTCCCCGACTCAATGGTTCAAGTCATGATAAATACAGCACATAGTCCTGCCCATCTTGGAGAGAAAGCCATGTTAGACAGTTTACAGAATCTCTGGTACAACAAACACTTACGAGCAGCAGCAAAACAGAAAGTGCGTACTTGCATGATCTGTTGTCAGTTCAATCCAGGTAAAAGCGTCCCTGTTGAGCAAGGGGGATTCCATCCTCCCGATCACCCTTTTGAAGTCCTCCAGATGGATTATATCCAGATGAATAGCTGTAGAGGATTTAAGTATGTCCTTGTAATTGTTTGTGCTCTGTCCCGCTGGACCGAAGCATACCCAGTCCCAGACTACACTGCTCCGACCACTGCCAGACAGTTGGTTCGTGAATTCTTCCCACGGTACGGTTTGCCCCGTGTCGTGTATTCAGATAACGGACAGCCGTTCTCGTCCGAGCTGATGAAACAAGTTTCCCTCTTGCTAGGATATCAGTGGAGGTTCCACTGTGTCCGTCATCCCGAAGCAGCTGGCCTTGTAGAAAGGCATAATCAGACACTAAAAATCCGTCTTGCCAAGATCTGTCAGGAAAAAGGGGTCGACTGGATAGTCGCCCTGCCCGTGGCACTATTCTACATGAGAATGGTCGCCCACTCAAGATCAGGGCTATCCCCGTACGAAGTGGTCCTTGGCAGACCGCCGAATATGTGGGGGACGCCCGTTCCGAAAAAGATCACTGATATTGATTGTAACATGTTGACAGATTACCTTGCCTCCTTGATGTCTGCACTCCAATCATGTCGTTCACAGGTTGCCGCAGCCTTCCCTGACAACACCGATGTAAAGGCGCATGAGGTCCGCCCAGGTGACCTGGTAGTCGTCCGGAATTTCGACCGGAAAAGTCCGCTGGAGCCCCGCTGGAAGTCTCCGAAGACCGTTCTGCTTACCACCAGGACCGCCGTGAAAATCGAGGGGAGAAAGGGGTGGGTCCACACGAGTCACATCAAGCTATGCAATGAACTAAAAAACGGACTGAAACAGGACTCTGACTCGTCCACCCCCACCAAAGACTGTGTTGAAGCACAAGACGTTACTGTGCCTAAAAGAGAAAAGACTCCTCAAGAACTTTACCGAATGAAGCTTCGATCTAGCAAGTCAGACAGTTTAATTGTTTAAGTCCTCCCTTAGGTGAATCGGTTAAATAGTTTCTGACATGTATCCCCTAGATCGAGTTAGAGAGAGAGAGGAAAAGAGAAGAACATATTGCAAATCACTTCGTAGTCACTGCATAGTGACACTAATAATCATGTTTATTCTGAGTATTCTAATTATTATTGCCAGCATTCTGCTTCCTATGTACTGGCCTATTTTCAGGCGTGAACAATCTGCTTACAATGTCTCTGCTGAACACACTTTTAGTGAACTTCCTGCACATGAACTCTCTTACAGACTTGCGCTGCGCAACAATACATTCATTAGTATGCTTCATCATTCCCATCAGACTAATAATGCTACAGACTGCTGGATATGTGGTCGACTCCCTCCCTACCAGAATTACAAGGGAGCTCTGCCTCTCTTTCCGTACCCATTCACTCACAATGGCTCTTGTGGAGCATGGTTTAAAATAATTAACTCTTTAGATCCTGATATTGCTGTTTTCGATGGGGGCTGGGTTTGGGGAAACTTGAACTTAGTCCTGCTCAACGTCTGTTATCCTGATAAAGAGGGACTTCCCACTCGAATAGGAACTGATCTAGAAAATGAAGTATATGGATTAGGTAATTACACAATTAGCCTTATGATCCTCACTGTTGAATCTGAAACTGCTCCAGTTCTGCCCCATATGTTAGTGTTACCAGTCACAGGTGAATTATGTGTTAGCAAGAAAGGTTCAGTACACGTAGGTCATAGTAAATGCACTACTGTGGTCGAGTTCAGTGACCATGGTAAATCGTCCTTTAAAGCTATCAGTCATTCCTACTTTGTTTGTGGTCATACCGCATACATACGTTTGCCTCCAGATTGGGACGGTACCTGTTACATTGCATTCCTTCTGCCACCTGTTTTCCTAGCTCCTCCTGATTACCATAGAAATACGAATCTAGCACCGAATAGACCCAAAAGAGATATTTCCCTTGTCGACTACACAGAAACGGCATGGGAACAGTACACTGATTTCAATAAAGGATTCTTTTTCTTCCTAGGACCTGTCCAAAACAGTAAATTAATACGCAGATTAACGAGAACACTTGAAGCAGTAGTGAACGAAACTGCCTCCGCTCTAGGTAACCTAACAGAGGAGCAGTCCGCTATACGGACTGTTGTCCTTCAAAATCGTCTTGTGATTGACGTCATCTTGGCAGATAGAGGTGGAGCTTGTAAGGTCATCGGGTCAAGTTGCTGTGTTTTCATTCCACAAAATGCACCATCTGTCTATCAAGCTATCACCCGTTTACATAAAATTGCAAATCAGATACATCAGAATCCAGGCACCTGGACTTGGTCCGGTTGGTTCTGGACTACGTTGACAGCTTGGGGATGGAAGATCTTATCCTTCCTAGGCATTGGTCTTGTTATAGTATTCAGTTGTTGCCTATGCCTGCAGTGTGGGCCAGCGATATGTGGACTGTGTGCCACATCCTGCATTGAGCATTTCAGTTGCCTCTCAAACAGTCAAAGAAAGAAAGACGAACATATAATGTTACAAGAACAAACTGATCGATTTATGAGGATCGACATATCATGAAGGGTCCGTAGGGAACAAGGAGGGAATGAGGTAATATAAATTTTATGGTCATGTTGTGTTCCCTAGCGAGTACCCCACCGACTCCATGTACGAGTTAAAAGTGCATGTAACTTCCCTCCTGTACCAGCTATGAAGACGCAAATACATTTGCGTCCAACGTTAACTTGTCCTCTTTCAGACCCACCATGAATGGGTTTGATGGTCCGTTCCTAAGTATGCTATGCCAACGTCTTTTTGAAGTGTACTCCTACGTTTTTCAGCCTGGCTGAAAGTAGGCCCTGAATCTCTGCCACCGAGCCTCTTTTCTGGCTTCTGACTGCGAGGGCCTCTGCCCAAACAGCCCCCGTACCCGTGAACTCTGACTTACTTCTAGCGCGGCCCTCCGTGCTCAGCTCAGCCTGCTGCCTGCCAAGATTGACTATAACCTTCGAGTTGTCTGTTTTCCTCCCCGAAGATACATTCCAGCCTGCTAGCTTCAGTAAACATCCTTCCTCAGCTACAGGGCTAAAGGGCCGACCTGTCTTTATGCAAGTAATTCATAGCCTCTGTTGCCATGCTTCCATGGAAGGCCCCATGCCCCCACGCTTCTCATACAGACACTCAGGCGCTTATACACGCACTCACAGCAAGTATAGAATAGCTCCTGCTCTAGAGACCTTTCTGCCCAGATAGCTTAGTTCCTAAACATCAGATATCAGATACGATAGAAGCACAAGTTGATCTGACATGCCAGACTTCTGTCTCTTTCCGTCAGTGTAAATGTCAAGTCCCCTGCACCCCGTCTATCACACGTCATGCAGCTGCGCGCGCATCCAAGCTTCCGATTTCTGCTGACATTGCAACATTCTGTTAGCACCACCCCTTGGTGCCACCCACTTGCGTCACCTATCAGTGACGTTTCTAGCACACACGCCTAGTTTACGCCTCTTGATGATGTACTAGCACCACGTGTATACTGTTATCTTGTCTTCTCTCAGCTGTTACGCCTCTTACATTGAACATTATGATGTAAATCAAGTATATAAGCTATGTATTGTCAATAAACGAGGGCGCGCTCATCTATCCCTTCTGACACCCTGTGTGGTGGTCAGAACATGATATCCTGATTCCTTTATGAGGAATAAAAACCCTTAGAAACTCTTACACCACGGACTCTGTTTTCCTTCTTTCCGATTGAGTTATTATTGATTAAGTACTTACCTGCATAGAAATTAAGAGAGTAAATTAATTATTTACATCACCCTCCCATGGGTGGAGGCAAACTCCACTGTCGGTATTTTAAAAAAAAATGTTATCGGGCTTGGAGACAAATGGCTGCCAAGCCAGTTATTTTTTTTAATGTAAGTTCAGTCCTTAGGTCGACACTGAAAAAGCACGAAGTAGGAAAGCGAATAGGTCTGGCCTTGGCAAGCCTCCAATTTATTAAATGTATTTTTGTGAAAAAGGAATTCGAAGTTTCAAAGTAATAAACAGTAAAATTGCTACCATATTAAGGCAGTAAGCACATTTTGCCAATAAGTGAACAAAAGAAAAAATTATACAAAAGCATAGTTCGCCATCCAGCCCTGACACTGAAGTGAACTACTCTGTAGGCAGATGTGGACATGGCCACAAGCAAAATCCCATCACTCACAGTGAAGTGTCAATGGCTTAAGTGGGACAACTCACTGGCCACAGCATCTAGAGGGCGTACACATGCCAAAATTAAAACTATGTCAACACATGTGCTACGCATGCTTTCCGTACTTACTGGCTGAATAATCCAATAAATGTTGTAAGAGATTTCTATATGAGTAAGGGATCTATCGAGGGTCTGTTGGAGGATTTACTGCCTGGTCTACATTTTAGTAGTAACCTGAAATCAGCAATTTCTCTAGGAAACTTTAACAAGCATTTGCAATGCAATAGGTCTCGCATTTGGCAAGAGTTTGAGCTATTGGCATTGTAAATGACAATCACTTTTATTTATGTGTTGGTTTTCAAAACACATAAATAAAAGGCATTGTCATTTACAATGCCAATAGCTTAAACTGTAGCACATGCGAGACCTATTGCATTGCAAATGCTTGTTCCTTTTGACAGCTATCTTTCTCAGGGTGTCCTCAAATTGAGAGTGTTACATTGACGTATTTCTATAAGTTGATTAAAAACATAAGCCTAAATGTTCAGCAGCATGTCATCTTCTAACTTACTTCTGCCCATAATAATACCCCCTCCATTCATGTAATATTTTTACATAACAGAGCTTGTATGTTCCCAAATGAACTGCCTTAGATGGATAAAGGTCCCACGAAAAAGTTCATGATCTTCGCTTTCTTGATCTTAACTTTCTCTCAGCAGACTTTGCACCGCAAAACCAATCACTCCTGTTGGCAGGGTGATAATTGTTGGAGCTGTTTCTCTGCCTAGAAGCACTCCTAGTTGTTCATGTTGCATGTCAGAAATCTACTGTGTGCGTGCCCTCCTACGTTCCACCTGAAACCATGGCTTCAGAGCTCTCAGAGGGTTCTTTTGGAGTTTGAATTCTTTTTTCTCTTAGACACTGAAGTAGCTCAACTGAAGTACTTTCCTTTTCCAATCTTCAGCTAGGGGTGCACAAGCCGCCAAGTGCAGCATGGTGTTACAGCTGGGGGGCCAATATAGGAGTGGCTTGCCTGCCTCTGATCTTGTGGCAGCATGCAGTCGACGGTCCGTAGGCACTTACAGGTGGCCCATCCTACACCACTGTGCCCGCCCTCCCTCGGGGAGCTATGAGTATATCAGGCTTCAAGGTGTTGAGCACCCCCCACTTCCGGAATAGTCCTGAATGTGTGTTACCCTTTCATCATGGGCGTTACTTTGGGAGTCATAACATCGTAGGATTTATATCCCGAGTCAGTACATTGAGGTTAGTTTTGCAGTTGTTTACATTGTGAGAACAGTTTCTTTTAAATGTGGTGCTTAGAATGTAGGAATGTAGGCTTTAGCTAAATTAAGAACAATTCAGGCTTGTCGTCAATTTTGCACTGTGATGCTGCAGTTTTTAACACATGACTTGAGCCGCTGTTTATTTTTATGCAAAAACCCCAATACAGAGATCTGAACCTAAATCCATCGTTATTTTGCTCACCATGTCATTCCAGTTTGAACCCAGCCATATGCAAATCAGTCTTGACCCTGTGCCCCATGGGAACAGTCCAGCCTGAACTGGCAAGCCAGGTCCTCCCTGGACTGGAAACAAGCATCCTAGGACCGGTTTTGGGCTTTAAGCCCTCATCAGCCAGTATAGCTTGATTCCAGTGGCATGGAGAGAACGGGACTCAAGTCTGAGCATACCCTTCCCACTCGGGGTGACAAATGCAAAAACAACAGTTGATGGACAGAATGCAGAAAAATTTCATACATTCACCCCAGTACAGAGATCTGGGCCTAAATCCATTATTTTTTTGCTCACCATGCCGTTCCAGTTTGAACCCAGCCATATGCAAATAAGTCTTGACCTTGTGCCCCATGGGAACAGTCCAGCCCGAACTGCCAAGCCAGGTCCTCCCTGGACTGGAAACAAGCATCCTGGGACCGGTTTCAGGATTTTAAGCCTTCATCAGCCAGGATAGCTTGATTCCAGTGGCATGTAGAGCACGGGACTAACGTCTGAGCATACCCGTCCTACTCGGGGTGAGAAATGCAAAAACAACAGTTGATGGACAGAATGCAGAACAATGTCATACATTCACCCCAGTACAGAGATCTGGGCCTAAATCCATGGTTTTTTTGCTCACCATGCCATTCCAGTTTGAACCCAGCCATATGCACATCAGTCTTGACCCTGTGCCCCATGGGAAAAGTCCAGCCCGAACTGCCAAGCCAGGTCCTCCCTGGACTGGAAACAAGCATCCTAGGACCGGTTTCGGGCTTTATGCCCTCATCATCCAGGATAGCTTGATTCCAGTTTCCATTTCATGAAGCAGTATGGTAGTCCGTACATTATTATTATTAATATGCAGTTTGTAATGCGAACAGATATACCCCAAAGGGTTTCCCGGCGCTGGGTAGTGTATAGGTCTCATGCAGTAAGCTAAAATAGCACTGTCATGGCTCATCTCTTCTTCCACTTCATTCAAGTGTTGGGAATGTATTCCCTTAAAAATATATATCTGTGTCTAAATGCGAGATTCCAGGTTCCGCCCCAGCACCGCACTCTAGCTATCAAGAGTTACAGGAAATCAGAAAACCTCATAAGGTTCCCTTTAGCTTTCTGTGGCATGCCCGGTTGGAGGCAACACCATTGCAAGCAACTGCACTTTTCCTTATCTTTACCAGCAGGATTGGTAGGGTTGCGAATGAGTCCAATCAGTAGCAGTTAAATATTCATACCCCCGACTGCTGAATAAAATGCAAAGCTATTGGGATGTCTGTCATTCCTTTAGGCACCCGCAGCTTGATTCACGCTTTTGCAGGAATTACCTATTGAATAATAAATTCCTATTAATTAATGACGTAATTTTCCATGTAATACACAACCGACAAATCCCACCCTGGCCTGTATGTTTAAACAAGCGGCTCTTTTGTGAACATTAGAACGGGTCGGCTGCAATGCTGTCGTCACGCCGTTGCTGCGAGCTTCCTTCACAATGGCCTCTGTGGAAGAGCACGCTGACACATTTTCTCGCACATCTCTGAGGTCATTACAGACTGAAATCCCAGCGAGGGCCAGGTGCACACTTTCTTTCTTCGCCATCTGTGGTGCTCCGTGTGTGGAACATTTGCTGCTGCGCTGACATCCTGTAGCAAGGCATCGAGCGAAATATTCCTAATACACGGCTAAAGGACATTTTATGTTTTAAATCAGTGAGTTCTAAAAACTTGTACTGCTCCGCTCTTTTTTCACACGTCACATGATTTAGGAAAGCCTCTTGAGCGGAAACTTTGAACAGGCAGGTATTGTTACCATCAGCAGCCAGGGCAGATTTCTGGGCGCAGGGATGGTTTGTGGGGAAGGGGTCGGAAGAATTCTTCTCTGGCTTCACGTGAATGATGTCTTTGTGACCAGGATTTTGCTGAGTCGCCCAAGCCTCCAGACTCCAGAACGACCAATAACAGAATGTTTCTCCTGCACACAGGAGGGCTTGTTCCCCCGCAAACCTTTTTGCTTCCAATTTCTGTAGCACATATGTCTTTGAGATTCCACACCATATTTAATTTTGTGTGAGTTTATTTCCTGTCAGCGCTCCGCAGCAGAACTGTGGCTATTCACAGGGTTGTTCTGTGTCTGCAAGACTCTAAATACAAGTCTATTACACTTTGATTTGTAAGAACCTGGGGTACTTTCAACCTGTTATGCAGTTACTAATTTTAAGACTTTTGTGCTGTAACAGCAAAAAGCAAGAGAGCAAAAAAAGAAGTATTAGGAGACTCTCAGATCATTATGTTCCCATTAGGAAGCTCAGGTCAGCAAGCAAACATTGTCTTACTGTTCCCAGGTTTAAAAGGATGAGATGGAGCAGGAGATCCTTTTCAATGGCTGCAGCCAAATTGTGGAACTCTCTCCCTGAGGAAATTTCGGGACAACGTTCACACACTCTTTTTCGAAAGATGTTTAAGACCTGGTTGTTCCCTTAGATGTCTGTCCGAGTGTGTCTTTTCTTCCTGCTTATAGCTCTGCTGTCAGTGCCTTGACGCCTTTGGGCTAAGTTAGCACTCTACAAATATTATAGTCATTCATTCATTCATTAAAACCCAAGATATTTTATAACAAGCGCGTGTCTGCCTTGTATAGTTGAAGCGCGCAGTGAAACTAAAAGCTGAATTAAGCGCGTGGTGGGAACGTGTAAGCGCACGGTGGGAGCGTGTGAGGCAGAGAGGAAATGCCATGCGCGGGCACAACGCCTGTCCGTGCGCACACATGGTTTGTCTCCCTTCGCGCACCAAACCGACAATAATAGTGTTGCCACGGCGAAGCAGCACATGGGCTGCATTCACTAGGTGAGACCTAAAAACAGAGAAGAATCTATCATCTGAATTGTTTCCAGCTCAGGGCTAGTACTGTGAATAAAAATCAAGCAATGGATTCTGCTTCTTGAATTTAGAGTCTGGTTGGTGGAACTCTGAGCCCCTGAGGGTACACAAGCCCTACCTCTATCAGCCTTGTGGCAGAGTGCTCGCTGCATTGTGAGTTTCCTCACTGCTCTATCTTGGTATTGTCCCCAAACTGCTCTCGCTGACACGGCAGGAGCATTTTCGATGGACTGTATTGCTATAGGATTGCCATGTCATGGCGGCTTCCTCAGCATTTTAATTTTTGGTTTTGCCTAAAAAATAAAACCCAAAGGAGAGGTGTCATAAGGTGGGTCTTTTGACGCCAAATTGCAGACAAGGGGTTTCCAATGGTAGATCTAGCTGAGGCTCAACAATTAGTATTCTACTACATTTCTGAGTTTTTAAATTCGTCCTGCAAAGATACTGAATCGGGATTATTGACAACTATTACATTGTCAAGGTTAGCATATATTTATGCAATTATAAATGTCTATTGCCTTGCTGACACCTATTGGATTTGCCAATGCTTGTTTATATTAGAGTGGGCCTGGCAGCTTCTTAAAAATAAAGTTTAACAAAATTCATGACATAACAAAACAAGCATTGACAAAGCCAAAAGCCTGACTTCTAAAGCCATACTTATTGGCTTTTCTAATTCTTGTTTTACATAGAAATTGTGGAATTAGTATCCATAACTCTTTTTAGAGATAGGACCGGGTTGACAGCTCCTAAATGGAGGAGCCTTACTACTTACTATAAAGGTTCATGGGATGTCAACTGAAGCAGAGGTAGCATGGATGCGGTCATTCTCCGCTGGTGTCCTATATTTGTATTTAGAAGTGTTCTATGTTTCTATTCCACATGTTGAGTGGCTCAGAGTATGAGAGCATATGATGTATATACTCAGCGTGGGGACACTCCTTCTGGAGTAACCATGCACTTTATAAACCTTTATAAACCTCTCAACATGTATGGGTACAAGATTTTCCTGCAGAAGGGTTGAGTTGTCAGAGGAGGGCTATGCTAGTTGCCCACTTCTGGTTTTCTAAGCAAGTTCTGGGTTGAATGTGTATTGTTGAGGTGAGTCAGATATGTAAGTGCTGAGTGTTCATGCACAGGACACCTTTGGACCTGGTGTAGGTAGTGTGTTTTATTATACCACATATTCATGGCTTGCAAGATATCTCGGAATTGAGTTCTGACCTTGTTGGTATTGTACACTAAGAATATTTTAACTGAATGTTTAATTACACGATATTGCACTTGTTGAGCATATGTGATGTACAAGTGGCTGTGTGTGTAATTTAGGATATGTGTGCGTGTCTTTTGCAACCTTCAGTTTGTATACGATGAATTAAATATAGGCCTTGCTCAGTGTGTATGATTATGAGGTTAATTGATCAGTGAGTTTCTGGAGAACACGTCGCCGGGTGTGACTGATTCTTGAGTTGGCTTGTGTTAATTTTCCAGCACGCATGTGGATTCTTAGTTGGTGGTGCTTTTCAAGGTGCATGTGTTACATTCCCTTTGAATGTGTGCACCTCTGGCTGGGCAGTTGCCGGGCAGGGTTGGACTTTGAGAGTGCCAGGAAGGTGGCCCTAAAGGCCAGTGTGTGGGCCGGTTTTTTGACCGTTTTCTGGTGGCCTGCTTCATGGTCTGGTTGGCAGGTGTTTACTGGAAACTTCCCTTGTATTACCACAAACTCACAAAGACCATTTGTAGCAAGCAAAAATGCATTGTCTCCTACACCTTGTAAAACACCTGTACATCGCGTCTTTACAAGTTAAACACCGCCCGTACTGCAAATGTGTTTGATTCGATAGTGGGGCCACTTTTAGTTTTTTGTGCCTGGGCCTATTTTCTGTCTCAGTCTGACCCTGGTGCTCTGTACGGTTACTAGATGTGTGCATTTTTGCTTGAGCATCTGTAGCACCCCATAGGTTGAAATACTGTTCGTGGTGCAGTCTGGGTGTACTAGGGTTTCCTGTTAAGTGTGTTTACAGCTTAGCATAGCGCCTGCTTTGTGAGTGTGTCTGGCGCTGCACATTAAATATGATTCTCTGTGTTATTTGGCGCTTTAGTATCGGAGATTGTTAAATGTTGCATCTTTCCTTATGTTTGTGTTACTTTTAAGATTGCTGTAGTGACATATCCTGCAAACTAAAATGTCTATTGTGTGTGCTGTTTCTAGGTGTAATGTATTCGTGTCCCTGTGTATGCTCTGTTCCATTAGTAAGAGTTGGTCAGGTCGCCTAGGGCTGAGTCAGAAGCAATGAAAAGTGTTCAGAGGAGAGTAGTTACTGCATCCATATTAGGCATCTCAATTGTCTTCACTCTATATGTAATTATACCACTTTGCGATGATTTGTGTCTGTTGCAATAACCCAACAAAAGGGTGAGGGACACCATGTGCGGCAAGGTGGAGCTATTCCAGAAAACAAATTAAATCTCAATTTCCCCTTTAACAAAACTGACGTATAACACATTATTGTCTTCTCCTTCTTTTTAGACATGCAAAAATGAACATCCAAGCACATACATGGATTATGCTTACCAGCAGTCACATATTTCTGTATCCTTCTCTGTCCCATCAACCAATGGCTGTGCCTAATCCCAACTCTGGTATTCACAGCTTGAAACTACAAAGGGTGAGCTTGTAAAATAGTCATCAAACATGGAGCCATAGGACAGACGTGGATGTAGGACCTACATTTGTGAGTCACCTACTAGCCCAATGCCTGCTTCAGTGCCATCTTCTTGTTGATTTTTCCTGTTAATCACTTGTTCTAGCTGCCCAAACAGCATTTGTCCTAAATGTTATGTTGTTCCAGTGCCAGGTTAAGCTTGTGTGTTGCCCAAAGGTTTTGCCAGAGGGTCTTTGTGTCCTTTCTGCCCTTCCTCCTGCCAGTCCGTTTGGAGAGGAGCCATGTCTTGAGGTTTGACCATGTCAGCATCCGCCTCCTCCGCCAAGTAATGCCCAAGTGCTCTTTAATCCTTCCTCTTTTTTTGATGCGGGATTTGGCCCAGATTTGCACTATGAACCTTCTTAAACTCTTCGGGGCTGATTCACAGCACTAATTTAAGACAAAATCCTAAACTTACTACTTTTGGTATTCACAGAAGTTAGGATTTTGTCTTAAGACAGACTTAAGACAGACTTAAGACAGAATCCTAACTTAAGTCTGTCTTAAGACAAAATCCTAACTTCTGTGAATACCAAAAGTAGTAAGTTTAGGATTTTGTCTTAAGTTAGTTCTGTGAATCGGGCCCTTCGTGTATTAATTACCTGTAGTTAAAACCCCTGATTTATACAAGAGACCTTACCCACGAGTACGAGACAAAAACAAAAAATCAGCATTCCAAACATTTCTGTGATTCCATCACTTCATACCACCTCAAAAGCGAAAATCCGTGAACTGCACCTCAGAGCCAAGACACCATCCCCACAAACCAAGACGAACATAATGTCCACCAACAGACAGCAGACCTTAAGCCCTTTCATACTCTCTACTCCCACTATATGAAACTGGTCACGACCAGTGGCCCACCTGGCTCCTTGTCGGATACTCATCCTCCTTAAGACTTCACATTTGCTGCCTTTCCACACTATTTTGTGTTAGTGCCTACCATTCACCTATGGTTTTTGCCTCTGACAATGTTTTTTTTACATTATGCATACAACCATTTACCAGTGTATTACTTACTTTTTTCTATATTATTTTGTGATAGTGTGTTTTGTTCATATATCCCCTATAAATACCCTACATCTATTATGATATAGTGTCTTGCTTGGGAATAGTGTTCGTTACAGGTGTACAGTACTTCAACAACTCCCATGAGATTCTTCACATGGTATCGGATGGAATGAGAATGTCCTCACAGGGTAAACTGCAAGTGAAACTGTGATATTTGCTAACATTACTTGGGATCTGTTCTATTGTAGCATAGCTTTCAATAAAGGACTCTAATAACACTAGTCCAGAGGTTTTGTGCGTGTAAAGCCTCCTGGAAATGTGTAAGAGGAACTCATAAAAATGCACCTGCTATGTCTGGCAGGGTCGTCTATTCCTAGCATGGGTCCATTCAATGTACGCCAGGAGAGGTTTACCGGACACCGGTCCATTATATCCACTCCAGATGTAAAGTTGATGTACTTGCATTGCTTTGATATCCAAGGGAAATGAACTGCTTGTGACCATGACTGGCTTGGCAACTTGAGGACATCCTAGTCACTACAAATGCAGTCAACCCAGCAATAACTATTATCAATATTTCCCTATCCACGTGCTCCTACTTTGGCGACCTAGAGAGCTTATTCATCAGGCCTTCCATCAAGAAGAAAAACCTAAAAAGCTAGCAGATCCACCCATCTACCAAATCATCTCCAAAAGCCAGTTTAATGAAAACCGAAAGAGCAACTTTCATTCAAATCTCCAACTGTGTGGAAACATTAATCTGCTGTCTAATCATACAGGTGTCTATCCTGGCAGAGACAGTAAATCTGCCCTGATCACAGTCGGGGATGGCCTGAAGACCACTTCTGAATAGAAATGGTGTTATAGTGTTCCTGCGGTATGTATGATTGACCAACTGCTGTCCTTGACACAAGGCGCCACAATTACTCCTAGTTGAGTCTAGAACAAGTCAGCAACTTCTAGAACAATATATCGTTCTACTTTTTCAACTGAGCAAGTATTACTTCACATCCAGCTCCTTTCTCATTTGCCTTTTTCTGCACATTGGCTGTGGGTACCTTAAGGCAACATCATCTCTCCACTTCTCTTCAATGCCCAGCCTAACCAGCTACTGGGCATATACAATCCTCAACTTAACTTACAAAACATTTAGACAGCTGACATACAGATCATCCTGAAACTGGTAGAACCACCTGACCTATGAGTTTTGTGAGCTGACCACTGACTTGAGCTGCAGATTAAATGAATTCTGCACTCTTCGGAAAAATATTTCATAACCTGTGGAGAATCAAAGCATTACCAGCCCTTCTCTATCTGGCACATCTAATGAGGTAAGGTACCTGTGACTGATTATGTGCTAGAACTATCACTCATCCCTTAAGTGACCCATCTTACTAGAATCCCCTTATATAACAAGCAAACTTTGACACATCTGGCATCTAGCTTCCTAAAGTTGCTCCAGGATACCAACTCCCTTGATTTGTCCCATCTGAACAGTCTAAAGGACAACTCTTTCTATACTAAGACTTTAACAAATCCAAAATGCAGCAGCCTCACAGCTAATCGAACTATTCCTACATGATCACATCACATCAGCCAACTTCGCAGGCTGCCTATGGATGGCTTCTTCTCATTCATAACACCCAGCTTTGCTCAAACAGCAATCTTCACCAATAGCCCACCCTTCACTCATAACAATTCAAAGAAATGTGTAGAACAGAACTCTAACTTGGCATTCATGCTGACCAACTCACCTTACAAGAAGTCATACATTGATGGGACCTCATTCTCTTAATTAACAGAAAAAATCCAAGGAACGCCGTCTTAGTAAGGTGGAGAAATGCCTAAGACCAACTAAATTTCAGGAAGGCTGTTAAGACCTATCTCTACTGCAACAGATGATCGAAGATAATATACTTTCAAGAAGCAGAACGAATCTCCCACACAAGTATCGTCGAGCCGATCACATGCATAGCTTTCTATTCACTCCTCTTTCACCCACTCTACATAAGAGTGCTGTTACATGATCTTGTAACATAATAAGATCACGACTCTTGTCATCACACACATCCAAACTCTCCACCCAGTGGGCATACCAGCATCACACCCCTCTATTCGTATGCAATGCTACTCTGTAAGCTACACTTTCTGTCATTTCTCTGGCCTCTACTTCACGCTCAAATGAAGCTACCTGTGACACAATAGGAGCACCAGTCTGGTCATTTTGCGACAACAAAACACTTTCAACATAGGCCACACCCAAAATCCATACACTTCTTAAGAAGTGTAGTCAACACAGTAAAGTGATTTTTGTCTACAAAAGCAATTAAGTACTTTGTCAGGAATGTGGAGCATTATATACATTTAACCACAATGCAATACAGTTGAAATGTCTGTCCCTGGATGAGAATCAGAATGTGTGCACTTGTATTTTTCAAAATGAACTCTCTATTGAATGCATAATATCTTACCTGGATTGTTGGAAGGTGCTCCTAGCTCAAAATTGTGAAGTAGTCAGCACCATCCGATGGACACATGCGTGAAATTTAATTCAGGAGTTCTATAGACAGGCAATAAGTGGGAAAACTCTTTTCATGGTCACCTCGCTGCATAAACTGCATAAACTCTAAGAATGGGTTTGTGGTTTTATACTGGGATGGAGTTAAATGGGATAGGGAGTAGGCATGAAAGTCAATTACGTGTACTACTCCAGCGCTGTTTCACTCCATAGGAGTACAGGTGACTGAATTTGTTTGACAGTCTAAAGCGAGGGGAATGACACTCTTTCTTGGTCCTCTGCTTCAACTTCTTTGAACCTAAAGCTGGAGTCTAGGGCCCAGATTTACCAAACTGTCACACAACCAAAGTTGCTGCGCAGCATTGCGTGGCAGGGAGAAAGCAAGAAAGCGCCATATCTACAGAGATATGACACTATCCTGCTCTCGTCCTACTGCTGGCTCACAATAAGGCTGCAGACCGCCACATACACAACTTTGCACGGTAATGCAAAGGTATCTGAGCAAGTCTAGTAGGGCTTATACTGGAAGGATACTCTTCCGTACAAAATACTATACTTAGACTAAGTATAGAACTTTTCCCACTGTGGATGTGTGCTGTACAGAGGAGCTTCAAAGTAGTGTTATTTTCTGCTGAAAAAATAAAACATGCTTATTGTTGTTAGTATACAGGGGTTTCAGTAAAATAAAGGGGTCGATGCAACGGAATGCCCATGTACCACCTGTTAGAACCGGCTGTCTCTAGTTGGCAGAGGTATGCACTTCTGACAAATAGGGACACACCTTTTCTAGTCAGGGCAAGGGGATCACACCCTTCGATAACCCCTGCTCACCCCCTTGGTAGCTTGGCAGAGCAGACAGGCTTATCTCAGAGGTTGTGTGTTAAGCATTTATGACCACATACAGTAATAAAGTGAATACACTACAAATGGACACAACACAGTAGTATTATAAAAATAAGTATTTTTATATAAGGCTTAGCACAAGACCAAATAACGACAAAAAATGTACACAATCTTAATAAATACTCTGGGAAGGGAAAAGGGATAGTTCAAAGGTAATTTCTTCGTTAGCACAAAAGTCTTTAGTATCCAAGTAAATCTTCTTCTTGGCAATACAGTTCTTAGCAACAGGGTAACCCACACGGGGGCTACACGACGTCGAGGAAAAGTTAATCCAAAGGTTCGGCGTCGACCGCGAGGAGCGCTCCGTCGAGCCCGGAGTCACACGGACCCCCAACAACACAGTACCTTTAGGAAAATGAAGCACACGATGATCAGCGGCGTCGAGCAATCCGGCGTCGCGTCTTCGGTGTCGATCAGGCCTCAGCAGGCGTCGTTGTCGATGATGCGGTTGCACAGAGTGAGCAGCGCTCACGGCGTCGAGAGGGCACACAGTTGATGGGATCAGCAGCGGTGCGGACACGAGGTCCCTTGGAGCTGGAGCCGTACTCCCACTCACTGCCATTGCTGCTGGCGTCGGTCGGGCCCGGCGGCCGGTCGTCGAGGAAGCGGGACACTGGGGCCGTTACCCACTATTTCGAGCTGGATTCGGCGACGTCCGTCGGCGTCGAGGTTGCCGGCTCTTTCAGAAGTGCTGGATTCACAGTTCCAGCAAAATAGCACTTTAAGCAGATGAAGTCCTTTAGCCCTGTGACTTCAGCAGGAGACTGGCACTCTTCCAGTCCTTGGAGATTTTCTTAGCAAGCGTGAGAGTACACACACAGTTCCTCTCTCCTGGTTCCTTGGCAAAAATAAAGAAGCACTGCAGGATTCCCCCCAGCAAACAGCACACTGGCAGAAGGGGTAGGCAAGTCCTCAGATCAGCAGGCCTCTTGTCCTTGGTTACAGGGTTCCTTGTCAGAAGTGATCTGATTTCGTAGTTCAGGGGTCCTTCTCTTATACCCCTTTCCGGCTTTGATCCCTTTGTCCATGCAGGGGAATTTCCCAACATCCTGGGTCTGTTGTGGGTGGAGCCAGGCAGAAGCACCTGGCTTATTCACTGAGCAGGGCTGGGTCCTCAGACGCCCAGCAGGAGGTGGAGCCAGCATTGTCACTGGCAGGAGCAGAGCTATCGGCCTCCTGGCAGGAGGTGGGGCTAGGATCGTCCATGGCAGGCACAGAGCCATCAGTCGCTTGGCAGGAGGTGGAGCCAGCATTGTTTCAGGCAGGGCAGGCTATCAGCAACTACTCTCCCCCTACTCTCAACGCAAATGTCCCACTCATCCCACACTGACTCATCCAGACCTCTGGAGCCACCCAGCTCCTGTCACACACACGCAAGACCAGCAGAAACCAGATATGGTTAGACAAGAAAATAGACACTTTCTAAAAGTGCTATTTTCGAACCCAGAGCCCAAAAACCATCCATACCAACGGATGCGTAATTAAACCCCGAGTTCAGGGATACCAAACTCGACATTGCACCATGCTCCCCGAGCCAACTAGGATCATAGCATTAATAATCCTGGCGGCCCATTCTAACTAATGGAGAGCAGGCTACCTCGCAATAGTGAAGAACGAAGATGGCTGTAATTCACTATTAGGACATGCCAACTTGGTCAGGCGTGTCCTACCTTATACTTACAATGCACCCTGCCCGTGGGCCTACCATAGGGGTGGCTAACATGAAGTCAAGGGAAGGTTTGAGGGGCTGGCAAGT
Organism: Lissotriton vulgaris; assembly: GCF_964263255.1. Classification (NCBI taxonomy): domain Eukaryota; kingdom Metazoa; phylum Chordata; class Amphibia; order Caudata; family Salamandridae; genus Lissotriton; species Lissotriton vulgaris. The sequence continues at coordinate 481,284,335 of NC_141693.1, read as the reverse complement.
AGGTATACTCGCGCAGCCTGCGTGACAGCAACAGGCTGCACGTGGGTCTCGCAATGACCGACCCGTAGACATTCTTTTACGAGGCCGCTCTTTGTGGGTGGCACAACACGTGCTGCAAGCCCACGAGCGGCATTTGGTTTTACAAGCCTTGGCACTCCTGGTGCACTAGACTAGGGACTGACAGTAAACCAAATAAGCCAAACATGGATACAATAGATACATCAATTTAACCTAGGGAGCACTTGCGCTATGGCACTGATCAGCAGTGACACCACGCCCAAAGCATATACCAGCAAAACATCGAAAAACAGTGGAGGCAAACAGAAAAAATGGAGGAGAGACTCAAGCCAATGATGTCAGGTCTAACACCACCCATGGAACTTGTGCAGTTATGCAAAATAGCTCTTTGTACTGCTTCGTGTTACTTTCACGGTACAAAAGGGGGTGGTGATGGACGGAGCATCTGAATCAATCAAACACTCACACCCAGTCAAAAGATCTGGGTTTAATCCATCATCGTTCTTTAGCCCACTCTGCCACCCCAGTTCAAACATGGCTATATGCAAATCAGTCTGACCCTGTGCCTCATGGGAACAGTCCAGCCCGAACTACCAAGCCATGTCTTGCCTGGACCGGAAACAAGCTTCCGAGGACCGGTTTCTGGTATTCCAGCCGTCTTCAACCCGGCTTGCTTGAATCCAGTGGCAAAGTGAGCAAGGGACTCACATCTGAGCCTACCCTGCTACACTTATGGAGGCCAAAAGCGGTACAAAAGGGGGTGGTGATGGATGGGGCATCTGAATCAATCGTGTTACTTTCAGGCAACTTTCCAGTTTTGTGCTGGAAAGTAAATCATATAAAAACATGTGGACCATGTTTAACTCACTTTTGTGATGCAAACCCAGTGAAAGAGGCTTTTAAATATGGCCCCAGGTGTGGTCATAGAGGACAGCAACTGTCCAGCTCATCCATTGCTGAAATGCACCAAGAGCAGAGCAGGCGAAATAACAGGGAAGGGAAACTACACAGAGAGAGCTCTGACGTGGCCAGTGATACACAATTGTGGCTTGGTGCACTCATACAAAAAAGAGTGCTGCACAGATTCCTTTGGAATACAAGTGTGAGAGTTCCGATCTTGTCAAAGTTTGCCAAGGTCAAATCCATGAGTGACATAATTGAACAAGAGCTCCCTTTGAGTGCACAGATTAACATAATCTGTTCTACATGCTTTTACATTTTACAAACTCTCAGAAGAACTCACGTTTCTCCCGAAAGAGCATCATGCTGATGTGGTAGTTTCCTCTGCTTGGTGGAAGCTGGTCATTGTAAAAGTTTGCATGTGGGTCTACCAGCCTTTGCTTTGGCACAGCTGTAGGGTAAAATGTTGCTACTGGCCTAATCTTACCCGAAAAATAACTCTTTCCGTGCTGATGACGGAACTGCTCCGTCATCAGCCGCGGTAGCGCTGTGCTGATGACGGAGCGGTTCCGTCATGGCCCGCCTGATGCCCCTGCGCGGCGCGTTCTATTTAGCGGGCGGGGCCATGACGGAACCGCTCCATCATCAGCACAGCTCAACCGAGGGTGGTGACGGAGCGGTTCCATCACCAGCATGAGCGTGCCGTGCGCCCCCCCCGCCCCCTTAGCGCTGCGGCGGAATAGGCGCCGCAGCGAAGAGGTTAATATTATTTGTCACATGCTGATAGAGTACTCCTTCGACTTGCTGTGGAGCAGCGAATCCATTAAAGTGTATTTGTCAATGCATGCATGTCTCTACAGTTTTGAATTTAAGATCAGTTCACTATGTTCCTCCCCTGTGTTTCTGCCTGTTCTCTCTAATTTTGAAAGAATGCTACTGCTGAGGGTCCCTAGGAAAAAGTGCACAGACAGGAGGGAGGTCTCTCAGACACCTAAGACTTAAACTCCGGTCCTTCTCACTCTGTGTGACCATTTTCTAAGCTCCTTCCTTCACAGCCTCTTATTGTACATGCACTTTATAAAGAAATCAAATCAAGATCAAACCAAACACTAAGGATGGGTCAATTATACAGCATCGTAAATCAAAGGAGGTGATAGCTGAGAGGAACGAGACTCCTATTCCATGGCTCGGTGCCCTCTAAAGTAGTCTATACTGACAATCTCACCTGTGCTGTGGGGTTTGGGAGCTAAGCAATTGGCTACCATTCTGGTTGACGCAGTCCACAAGCACCTGTAGCGTCCAAGGTCTACAATGTTGAAGATAAATCCCTGTGGCACTCAAGGGTGGGCGAGGGAGCCGGGGCTATGGAAGTGTTTAGCAGATTTAAATTTGACAGACCACCAGTTGTCACTCCTGTCCACCTTTTAGGCACATTTACATCATCAATGTTACTAGATTTGGTCGATCTGAATTCTTACTGGGAGCCTCAATCCATGACTAGGGTAATAGCAGGAGGTAATGCCACTAGAGAGTTACAATATTGCAGGTGGGTTTCTGCCCCCACCCTGAGTGTGGTACCTTCCTAATCCAGGTTCCTCTACCTGTCAAGCGGTGTTACCTTCTCAATAATAGTTCTACCCACTGAACAGGGGATGCCCTGGTACTACCACATTTGTATCCCGCATTCTGAGGTGCAAAACTTGTAATCTTGCTTTTTAACTCACACACATTTCAACGGGTATTATCTTGTGAAATTTGTGTGGAGAAAAACTGTCAAGGCAGTACGAAATTTGCAATCTACTTGTGCCTGACTCTGCATTACTGGTCTCTGAATCTCTACTGTTAGGGATAACTGGCTACTTTTTACACAAGGTTGTAATGAATGGCACTGCCATGAGATCGCTTGATGTCATTCATTCGGCAATGGAGTCTTTTTTTGCCCCGTCTAATCCAATGAAGGCCCTAAGGTGGAATTGAAATTGTCAAATTGCAGACATAACTCTTCATATGTAGAGGAAAGGATGTCTGCGCAGACATGAAGTAGAAAGAAATGCAGTGCCCATGCCCCAAATCAACTGCAAAGCCTATCTACCTTGTAAAGATAATGGATGTCTTTATTTCAGAAAACTGAACATAATATTTGAATAAATTACCTTGTGAACATCCAGTGAGCACGTCAGGCTGAAACTCCTTTCTTTTTGATTTAAAAGTTGGATCCAGCTCCTCTGCAATATTTTTAGGCACCAGCTGCCTGCAAAATGATGAAATCGAGTAAAATATATTAACAAACAATTCATAAAGAGTTTGTGCACCTGTGGCATTCATCAAAGAAGTATGACAGTCTTCAGAGTTCAATCAATTGAAAAACTATCACATAAAAGCATTCAGGGGCATATTACCAAGCAATAGCGATAATTATCGCTATTGCTTGGTTAGAGACAAACATTTACCGCAGCGCTGCGGCGATTTTTACCGCAAATAAACTTGGTATTACCAAGGTTTAACGCACATGCGGTAAAAATCGCCGCAAAGCATGAATATCGCTGAAAAGTCCGCGATATTCATGCATTAGCGAGCTAATGCTCTTAGCCATGTTATCCACCTCCCATTGGATAACATGGCTAAGAACTGCTCAGGGCAGGTGTTAGCTTTTGGAGATATTCCCGCTTAGCGCGAATATCTCCAATAGTGGAAAAGTGTGGCTCAAGTGGTGGGAGCGGCAGACCCTGATGCAGAGGTCTGGCCCGGACCAGGGTTCAATTCCCCGCCTCTGCGGGTCTTGGGCTCAAATTTCCCCGGGCCTGACAATTCTCGCCTCGGTGCCTATTCCAATCATGGAGTCCCACTCTGTAACTCTGGGCAATAGCTTGCTTAATCTCCACAACGGCCCCTCGCAGCGGGATGCCTGGCTTTCACCTTGGGGATGCCCAGTAATGGGTTATCTCGCAGGGGACTACCAGGACGGGTTCCCTAAGCAAGCGCTGGGACGCTTTCGGGCAGCCATGCGCTCTACAAATCAAATTTCATTTCATTTCATTTCATAGTTGGTAAAAGGAGATAGCGATGTTAGCGACTGTTTTCAGTCTCTAACATCTTGGCACGCCCACTTTGCATCTCATTAGTGATAAATATCACTGACATGCAAAGTGGGGCCCAAGATGGTCGCTATCTCCTACTAGCTGTGGCTAACTGGTGTTAGCGGCAGCTAGGTAATAGGGAGATAATTTTATCTCCGCTTTCTTGGCTTTTAAAGCCAAAAAAGCGGAGATAAACCCCCTTGATAATATGCCCCTCAGTTCTTGCCTTGAAACAACTGACTTTAAGATCCACCAACTCTTCTAAGATAGTTTGCGGCTGATGGTGAATGGAATACAGTACGCAATTTCTAGTTTATTTCTGACCTCAAGGTCCACAAAACACAAAAATCAATACAAATAGTGAATAAAACCTGCGTAAAATATACAATTCATCAAATATATTGTTAGAATGTTTAATATAACTTATGATGGGGTAATAGGGTGATGTGTGTGTGTACTGAAGAAAAAAAATAATTATAACTGAATTATGATTCCGGCTCAAAAGCGCAATCCCACTGAAATTTGCCAGTGAAAGATAGCAATGCAGAAAAAACATGTTGTGCTCTCAACAGCTTTTTTGTTTCTGTGACGTTCAGAAAATGGTCCTTTGAACATGGAGGATCCATGTGTTGTGCACATTATTACCCATAACTGGCAAATTAAAGTTGTCTTGCTTGTTTGCACCAGAAGCATAACTCAAAAGTATATACCTTAGCTAGGATACTCCCAATGACCAAAGATCAGCATAATCGGTGCTTAGCAGCTACACTTGGCAACAGCAGCGGCCGGCACAGGCAAGCGCGGTGAGCAGGGATCGGCAGGGGACGGAATAGATATTATTTATTTAATTATACCTATTTCATCGTCTGTTGACTTCAGCGCCTACCCCTGCCGCACCACGTTTACCTGGGCCGGTCGTTGCTGCTGGGCAATCCCACATTTTACAAGAAGGTTAATTACAAGACTTTCTGGGAATAAATGTCAAAATTATGCACAATGGAACATACAGTTGAAAATTAATAAAGAGCACAGCTACATTATATTATGGAGTAACCCAATGCTTTCCGCAGAAATTACAAATATTTATAAGCCATGATAAGAACAAGCATTTGCAATGCAATAGGTCTCACATTTACGCAAGCTTGAGGTATTAGCATTGTAAGTGACAATGCCTTTTATTTATGTTTTGGTTTTTAAAACATGAATAAAAGACTTTGTCGTTTACAATACCAATAGCTTCAACTTGTGTAAATGAGAGACCTATTGCATTGCAAATGCTTGTTTCATTCCAGCTAATTTGCGCTGCCCTGCAGGGGAATTCCTACCTGGAGAATGACAATGCTGTCCAGAACTGCCCATTCCTTCCTGACTTCAGTGACCTTGCCTGGCCTCCACTTTTTTCCTTACTTCATCAGTACCACTTATTCAGTACTTCAAGGTAATTTTTTGCCCAAATATTCTTCTGGGGGACAGTTACGTGGTTTTACAACACAGTCAGTAAATCAAGGCCATTACACTACAAGTCTTAGCTCATAGGCACGACCACTAGAATAACGCAATATTGTGGCTGCCGCGTTCTCTGAGTATTTACATATTTTCCACGCTTGCCGCGTGATTCAGATCTTCCGTATCAGTTGCAAACATTGATTTGAGCTCAGATGGATCAAAAGAGGCTTTAAAAAGCATCAGCCGAGGTCCCCCTGAGGGACAGACTCTTTGCAAAGATTAACTGTCACCATTTCATTGCTCACAGCTGTATTCAGGTGTTGGAGTGCTGTTAATGAGGAGAAACGTTTGCCCAGACAGTACTACTGTGTTGCAAAATGACAAAATAGCAAAAGATTGCGACAGAATGCGCCATATTACGCTGAATCATTGCACCTCCTCTGTGTCTGATTACGTTTGTACCTCTCCAGTCACTGCAGCACCTGTTCTGACCTGGGTCTCAGGCACTACAACAGCTCTGCTGACCTGGTTCTCTGGCTCTACAGCAGCTATTCTGACTTGGTTCTCTGACTCTACTGCAACTCTGCTGGCCTGTTTCTCTGGCTCTACAGCAGCTCTGCTGAGCTGGTTCTCTGGCTCTACAGCAGCTCTGCTGACCTGGTTCTCTGGCTCTTTAGCAGCCTTGCTGACCTGGTTTTCTGGCTCTGGAGCAGCTCTGCTGACCTGGTTCTCTAGCTCTGGAGCAGCTCTGCTGACCTGGTTCTCAGGCTTTACAACAGCTCTGTTGTCCCGGTTCTCTGGCTCTAGGGCGGCTCTACTGACCTGGTTCCCTGGCTCTAGAGCGGCTCTGCTGACCTGGTTCTCTGGCTCTACAACAGCTTTGCTGACCTGGTTCTCTGGCTCTACAACGGCTCTGCTGACCTGGTTCTCAGGCTCTACAGCAGCTTGCTGACCTGGTTCCCTGGTTCCAGAGCGGCTCTGCTAGCCTGGTTCTCTGGCTCTAGATTGGCTCTGCTGGCCTGGTTCTCTGGATCTAGAGTGGCTCTGCTGAGCTGGTTGTCTGGCTCTAGAGCAGCTCTACTGACCCGGTTCTCAGGCTCTAGAGCGGCTCTGCTGAACTGGTTCTCTGGCTCTAGAGCAGCTCTGCTGACATGGCTCTCTGGCTCTACAGCTGTTCTACTGTCCTGGCTTTCAGGCTCTACAGTAGCTTTGCTGACCTGGTTCTCTGGCTCCACAGCAACTCTGCTGACCTGGTTCTCTGACTCTACAATGGCTCTGCTGACCTGGATCTCAGGCTCCACAGCTGCGTGCTAAAACCCTGAATACAAATACCAGACAAGCTGTGGCCATAAATATAGTGTGATAAAAATATAGTGCTTACCGACTAATGAAGAAGACCGTGTAATGTCGCAAGTAAACGATCCAGTCCTGATTGCAGTTACAAAAGGAGACAGGCGGTAACAAGGCCGGACTAAGAAGCCTCATTATCTATCGGAAGCCAGCATTTACCATGGACGATGTCGCCAGCCAATGCAAAATATGGGCGGAGCTTCCACTGCACTTCCACATCTGTCCCTACTACAATGTGCCTCGCAGAGCGAGCAGCGCATGTGCTGCAACGCTAGGCTCGACCTAAAAAGGGGCTACTGGAAACACATATGTGAACAGAGAGAGAGATATTTTCATTTGAGAGGTGCAAGAAAATGATGGTACTGAAAATAGATTAGGGTTCCTAAATACCTCCAGATTAGTTGCTACAGTAAGCATAAACTGATTAATTGTACAGAATGTTTAAAGAGGATTCTGACATGCTCCCAGCAAGAGCTACATTGGACGGGTATGTAAATTATTAATCACCATCAAAGCACCAGATTCTGAAAGCTTAGCGTCTTACTGGGCAGAAGAATTGGGAACGACGTTGTATTTAGAAGGCCTTGTACAATATTAATGAAGACATCAACAGAATCCCTGTAAATTCAAATCTAAGGCGTATTCAAAACTCTTTTGTATATGGGATGGGTTATGCTCTTTTTAAAGTAAATAAAATAATAAAATATCAACACAAGTGAGTAATACTTGCTTCAGATATTATGGGGCAATTGGAGACAGAAACATACCTTTGCCGCACTCCAGCAAAATCGGCGGCGCAGCCAACGGGTTAATAATAATAATAATAATAATAATAATAATAATAATAATAATAATAATAATAATCACATTTATAAAGCGCCTGGTTAGACTAGGCCAGCGCATCCCCGCGCTGCGGTGCAGTCTATGCTCGGCATCTAAACAAACCTATCCTAAAAGGAGGGGAGCTATGCAGAGGGGAATAAATGAGTTTTCAGTTTTTTACGGAAAGCAACATCTGAATCCTCCAGCCGAAGGCTCTGTGGAAGCTTGTCACATATTGGAAGGAACGGCCAGCCATCCTAGCTCTCTTAATGGTAGGAACACACACCTGACCCGTACCACTCGATCTGAGTTGCCGGGTTGGTGAGTAGAGAGTGAGTAAGTCAAACAAGTAGGAGGGGCCAGTCCTTCCTATGATCCGCTGACAAACGCACAATGCCTTGAACAAACTCTCTCCCTAATGGGCAACCAATGAAGGGAGGCCAGCGCCCTCTTAGAAGAGGCTCTCCTCAAAAGCATAAGAAACAAGCAAGCTGCAGCATTCTGCATACCTTGGCGACACTGCACGCATTTAGCACCCAGGCGCGATGTCACCAGGGCATGCACCATGGTCTTCCTGGCTGCAGTAGGCAGCACATCCAAGGTTTCCGAAGTCCCCGCAAGACTCCAAAACAGGCGCCTGCCACCCGCCTGTATGATGCTCAAAAGAGAGCTTGGTATCCAGCCAAACCCCAAGGTTCTTAGCCTGTACACATGGCAAGGGAGTGGGTCCCAAACTCTGGGGCCCCCATGCCGATGACCACACTGATGGAGTTTTCCTTTTTACAAACACCTCAGTCTTGTTACCATTCAATCTCAGGCAATTACTCGCCATCCACAGTGCCAGTTCTTGCATACACGCCACGAAATTGGAGGCTGCCGTATCCTGTGCCTGTGGCAGGGAGACCACCAGTTGAGTGTCGTCGGCATAGGACACAACCGTGATTCCAAATTTTTCTGCAATCTCAGCTAGAGGTGTAACATAGAGATTGAACAGGTTCGGGCTCAGGGTAGATCCCTGAGGCACCCCCTGTTCAAGTTTGATAACTTTGGAATAGTGGGAGCCCTGCATCACCTGAAAACGACGCTCAGACAAGAAAGATTCCATCAACCTCAGAGTACTACCTGGCACACCTCCTTTCCTCAAACAATTCAGCAGGGTGTGATGGGCAACAGTGTCGAAAGCGGCACTTAAATCTAACAGAATTAAGGCCGCTGTCTGTCCCGCATCCACACATTTTCTAATGGTTTCTATAGAATATAACAGGGCGGGTTCCGTAGAATAGCGGGCCCGGAAACCGGACTGAGTGGGGTGAAGAGATTTTGTTTGCCAATATGTGCAGTAAGTTGCATATTTACTATCTTTTCCGCAACTTTAGCAAAGTAAGGAAGCAAGGAAATAGGACACAAGTTATCTAGTTGGTCTAGACTAATGTGGGGTTTCTTAGGTAGCGAAAGAACAACTACTTCCTTCCATCTTTTTGGCACCGTTCCTGTCATAAAGGACAGCTCCAAGAGATGTCTAATACCAGGCTCCAGAGTCTCAATACTCCCTCTAAGCACCTTAGGGGAGGAGGGATCTCTGGGAGAACCTGACTTAACACTGGTGATAATTTTAGTTAGAGTCTCTGGGGGGGGGGGACTGGGGGCGGGGGGGGACAATGAAATTATCAATACAATCTATCTCTAGAGCATGATCCACTTCCCCAGAGGTCCTGTGGTCTACTCGAGCAGAGACAGGAGAGGTGGAGTAAATCTTCTCCACCTTGTCTGCAAATAAATCAGCCACACAGTTGCATGACTCTTCTGAGCCAACCACTGGTGCTGCCACTTTCGCTAGGGAGGATATTTCTTTATAGACCCTGAACAATTCCTTTGCTGAGTTTTCAGCCGTCTCAATTCTTCCCTGATAATAAGATGCCTTAGCCCTTCTGTTAAGCGCATAATAGTTCTTCAGGGTCGTTTTATACTCACTTTGCGTCTGGGCAGAGAAATCTTTCCTCCGCCGCCTTTCAAGGTGTTTACAGTCTGCTTTAGCCGTTCTCAATGCGATGTTAAACCAGGATGCAGATTTTTGTTCTCTTCCCGGCATTTTTAATGTCCAGGGAGCGGTGCTGTCCAATGCCTCCGTGATACACCTATCCTAGGCTTCGCAAGCACCTTCAGCATCCGATCCCCCCGGCAGCCCACCCTGTAAAAGGGCATTATTGAAATTCTCCTGAGAGAAGCCAGCCCACTTCCTGTATGCTATCTTCAAATTGGCTTTCACCCATACCTTAGGCCTGGGCATCCTCACCGAAAAAGAGATCAGAAAGTGATCAGACCATTAAACAGGAAGTGGGGGCTTCACAGCAATAGCACCCCAGTTGTGGTCAAGAAGATGACCCAGCTGATGAGTGGGAAGTTCGGATTTTACGATAAGTTGTAAAGTAGCCATTTCCTGACTTAACTCTTGAGCCCTAGCATTTATTGCGTCATCCAGATGCAGATTGAGATTACCCAACACTAAGAGTTTCCCATATTGAAGTGCTGGTTGTATAAGGCACTCAATCAAACTGGGTGAAAAGCGAGTGGGAGGTCCAGGAGGTCTATAGACCAGGAGCCCGTTCATGATGTAATTTGTGGCCGTCCTGATCGTAAAGAGACCAGCCTCGCTATCTGCAATATCGACCGGCTCAAGAGAACACAGGATGGTATGCTTAAAAATGATCACAATCCCCCCTCCTCTGCTGGATGGTCTGTCTACCCTAATGATCCCATAGCCACTGGGGAGTGCCTCAAGAATTTCAGGTGCTGAGTCCTCATCCAGCCAGGTCTCAGTGAGGAACATTACATCTGCCTGACAATCCAACAGATGGTCGTAGATCTCCACTCTGTGTTTCCTAAGTGACCTACAGTTCACTAGGACAAGGTTCAGAGAAGAGCCCACCTCCTGAGCCTCCGTCCAAGCCCTTGACCTAAAAGGACAATAGCTGCACTCCCAGCTCTTACTATCTACCTCAATACTGTGCCTGCACAACTCGCCCAAAACGGGGCAGAGTGCATGAAGTTCCTGGGAGCTAAATCGCTAGTTTTTTTACTTTAATGCATTGCATTTAAGGAATCTCAATTTGCGATTCCTTAAATGCAATGGCAATTTAAGTAATCGCAATTTAGAGATTACTTAAATTGCGATTTTTACATTTGGGATGATGCATCCCAAATGCAAAAATACCGGTCGCAAAGGGGCAGATTCTGAGAATCTGCCCGTTTGCGACCGGTTTTTGCTTTGATGCATATGGGCCAAAAAGTTCTAAAGCTGAACCAAACCCAGAAGGCAGAACGACCAAAGTGGAGCACCCGCCTAAGCGAGTGGAAACCAAAGGGTCCGCAGATGTAGGCAATGCTACTGGTTAGAAGATCGGACAGTCAGACTCACAGATGCATCTCACTTTCCCGCATTACTGGGTAAGTCCATTGACTTTACACCCACAATAGCACTTCTGGGCTTACCAGAGGAGTCGGGAGCTCTAAGAGCAGTTAGTCTGTTGGGTAAGGGTTGTCTGACAGCCAAAATGGACGTAGCCCACAGATCAAAAAAGCAGCAACTTTACATGAATTTAGATTCTGCATTGATCACTACTCCCTCATAGTAAAAGAAGTACACAAGTTTATGGGTAGGGTTTCCCTAGAAATATGATATGGAGTGTGAGGGGAGGCATGGTAAGAACATTCCAAGGATCCAGATTTCTGAACCACACATAATCCCGTCCGGCCATTCCAGTTGGTAGCAGATAGCCCTCTCCACTCGTCATCCCCCCAGGGGGACAGTACATGACTGGAGTGGTGGTTGTTCATGGGGGCAAGCATTAACACCCCCCATTTGGATAGGTAAATTATGCAAGTGGGCCAATTCGGATTGGATTCCTGACAGGCCTGAGACAGAGAAGACTGCCCTAGCTAGGACAACAGGCAAGAGCTTGCCTCTAAATGTGCCCTCTTAGAGTGTTACTCTTTGTGTAACTCTCTCAAAATGTGATTAACATGTAATCGATTGACAATAATGTAATATGTGCCTGTCCTGCACTGCCGTTTTTGTTTGGAAATGTAAATACATTTTTGGACAAAAAATACATACATTAATGGCTATTTTTATTCGTTCTTCAGTGCAAGATGAATAGTTGCAGAGATGAAAATCCAGGAAGCATTCTAAAGTATTCCAGATAAACATAGAAGTTGATAGTAGATGATTTAATGATGGAAGACAGATTGAACAACCACCTTCAAGAGATGTCTAACACTAACTCCCCAACTCCCACATACAGAACGTTGAGGCATGAGTATACAATAACAATTCTATTGGAACGTTTCACTAAGAATGCTACACATTCCACAGTCCTGGAATGGGCTCTAAAAATTAGAAAAGTCTTCCATTTGGAAAAAATATATTCTGCCCTAAAAAGGACTATGGAAAAGGTTTTCTTGAAATAAAGGAAGATGGGATAGACCTATAAAAAGGTTGTAATCAGGCCAAAAAAGAAAGTTGATGGTGTAATGATCAAATGATTTTTAATAATAATAATATAAAAAGATGTTATCGTATCGTATAGAAAAAGATAGACGCCAAGAGCAATCACTGTGCACAGAGCCATTGGAAAGTTCACATTAATGCACACGTTTATAACTAGATACAGATATGTACTTAGACGAACATTATCCTCTCCATCAATTAGACGTACAATGGCACCTACTGGCCACACCAAAAATGGTCAACCCACTCTCCATTACTCACTGAACTATGCACTCTTTAAGGCTACCTTTATACAGTCTTTCTTTTTGAAATATTTCTGTTGCTGCTATATAAGTAAATACACAAGTAAATGACTAACTCAATAAATAACTAAATAAACAGCATATTTAGTTAGGCACCACATCAGTTGGGGTGCATTGCCGAAATCAAATGCATTACATTATCTTTGTACTTTTCATGCTGGTTTAATCAAAAGTAACACAATATTTTTCAAACTGTGAGTCTGCTGCAAGAGGGCAACATTTAGACAAAAAGAAGTGCGCTCTCCCCAAGTTCTGTAAAGGTTGTATGTCAGTGTTGGGACGAGGGCGGCTCCTCCACTTAGGCGGAGGAGAGTCGCCCCACTGCCAGGAGCAGCAAAGAAATATAAAAATGAAATGACAAAAAACGGAATGCAATTATCATTTTTTTATTTCCTCCTGCTGCAGCAGTGTGTGAGGGGATGGCACTCTTGTGCGCAATAACTGTTTAGTCAGCCTTCTTGGGCCGCCCAAAAAAGGGATGTATGACGTTACAACGCATACTTTTACAACGCCTACCTTTACAACACAAGTTTTTACACCGCAACATCCATTACAACGCATATCATTACAACGCATGCCATTACAACAAATTCTTTGAGACTACCTTTACAACACATTCCACTACAACGCATACTACATTTACAACGCATACCATTGCAACGCAAGTTTTTATACCGCAACATCCATTACAACGCATATCATTACAACGCATGCCATTACAACAAATTCTTTGAGACTACCTTTACAACACATTCCACTACAACGCATACTACATTTACAACGCATACCATTACAACGCATAACATTACATTGCATGTAAGGTAAGTATTGGATAGTATAGGGGTAAAAATTACTATTCTAACTCCAGGGGGTGCAACAGTAGGGTAAGTGTTGGATAGTGTTGGGGTTAAAATTACTATTCTAACTCCAGGGGGTGCAACAGTAGGGTAAGTGTTGGATAGTGTAGGGGTAAAAATTACAAAAATTACTATTCTAACTCCAGGGGGTGCAAATGTAGGGTAAGTGTTGGATAGTGTAAGGGTACTATGTGTTGTAATGCTATGCGTTGTAATGGTATGCGTTGTAATGACTGCGTTGTAATGGCATGCGTTGTAGTGGTGTGCGTTGTAGTGTCATGCGTTGTAATGGTTGCGTTGTAAATGCATGCGTTGTAATGGATGTTGCGTTGTAAAAGTTTTGTTGTAATGGTAGTGCGGTGTAAAAGTTGCGTTGTAAAGGTTGTTTCCCCCCAAAAAGTCCTGCGCACTCACCAATTCTCCATTCAGGCAGGATTACAGCCTGCAAGGAGAACATGCCCACCCCTACAGCCCATGGCTGAGCAGCGTGTCACTGCACTCAGACCAATCCCAACGCTCCATTGGAGTGTTGTGATTGGCTTAGGGGTGGTAGCCTGGCTGCCTGCTTCCTGTTCCGATCTGGAGACAGACACAGGCGAGCAGGAGAGAAGACGTGGGACCCGGCAACAGTGGCAAGGTAGGTTTTGTATTTTTTACTTTTATTGAGCAGCCCGCTAACCCCAGCCACTACCACCATGCACCCCCCCCCCCCCCCCCCCCTTCTTGAGCCTTGCCGGACACCCCTGAATATACCATTCCTGTTGAATGGGCGTGCACAAGGGCAGGATGATGGAAACAGAATCAGTCCTGGCAAAAATGCTAAAACCACTCCCTCGCCCTTCCTGAAATTACTCTCTCCCTCTCCATCCATCCTTTCTCTCCTTTCTCTCTCTCTTCTCCCTCTTAGATCGGTCACGCTCTCTCTCTCCATCCATCTCTCCCTCTCTTGCTTGAAGCCCCCTATGCCTGCTGCAAGAAGTCTCTTCAGGGAGCTGGGGAAGTGGATGAGACACCAGCAGCGACCTTGGGCTTTCAAAACCGAGCTCCAGTGGCTCCAGCTCACTGGAAAAATGCCTGATACAATACAAGACTAGTACAGCCCAGGCATTCTCACCTGCCCTGAGTGCCTTACTGCTAGTATCCTGACTTTTTCAGTGGCCCAAACATCATGCTAATCTCCATGTGCACAGAGGCCGAGGCCTGCCCCTGGTAATGCAAGATCAAGAACCTGTTTTGTGACTTGAAGGGATGCACCAAGAGTGCCCCAATTGGGAAGGGAGGACTACGGTATATGCCCTGAGAAAGTCACAAAGTAATGGTGACAGCATACAAAGCTTTTGGGACTCTGTAGTGTGACTACACCTTTTCCTTAGTGTCAAGGAGAAGGTAGTCTACAGACCCCTCAAGTACAATTCCACTTAATGTGTGCGGTGCTGTGTTTGACTTTCTGTGCGCATATGACCGGTGCACTTATGTGCAGAGTGTGTGTGGTACATATATGGTGGTAAGCCTTTGTGTGATGAGAGTCTCAGGATTCAAACCACTGAGAAACATTTGAGATTGCCCCTGGTTTAGCATGGCATATGGTAGAGGGTAGATACTGCTTCTTCAAACAGTGGAAGCGTATTGACTGCATCCTTGCAATTAGATGGTGAAGTACCAGCCAATGAAGTGAAAGAGTATCGAGATAGGGCTCCCCTTGGACATTCAGTGTTCTCCTTTTTAGCCAAACGATGATTCGTTTTTCCAGAGCAGTGAAAATTGTAAATAGCAAGGGTAAGTATTGGGAAATAAGTTTTGCTTGTTCAAGTGAGGAAGTTTCTAGACAGGTCCTGTAGGTCCTGTATTTCATCCTCGATTACTGCATCAAGAACTTGCGTGTTGTACGGGTGCTCCTGTCTTCTAAGCAGTTGTCGCTCTCAACCACATCAAACTAATACAGAAATGAAGCATCATGTGTGATGAGTAGTCTGCCACGGATGAGAGAATGGTGCTGCCACTGCTGACTTCTGATACAGAACACTCTATCAACATTCCAGAAGCCACAGCTGCCTAAGCTTTTAGGTCAAAATAGGTCTGGAGGCTGCACCTGCAATACCAGCATCGAGCTTGCACCTGGCCTACAAAGTCCTTAACCGTTTAAGACAGAGCGGCAGCAGGCGACCCAAAGCACTAAAATCTTCAAGTTGTCAAGATCCAAGTGAAGTCGTAGATGTGGCCCTAGCTCCACTCTTGCCCCGATAACTCAAAAGCCGTGTTTGCAGGTCCCATGCCCGTCTGGACAGCAACAGCAAGACGCAAGTAAGTGTAGATCTTGACAACCATGAGAGAATGAAAGATAGGGTAGCAGACCAAGGTCTGCAGAATATACTAAGATTTTTTACGAGTAACCATCAAGAGGTGAAACAGAACTAAACAGTTTGGTGCAACTGTGCCTTGGAGGTGGTTGAGTGAACGGCACCTATGCCTACTGAGTGTCTTATCTCGCATTAAAAGCCAGGGATTACAGATGCTGGAGAACTCCATTAGCGGAAGCAGGGTACTGAAGGGTGTAGCGCCTCAAGATTCAAATGTGATTACAACCCTGAATCTCAATCTCCAAATTAATCTGTGTCAGATTAATGTTTGATGGGTCGTTAAAGTACTTTCTTTTACTCAAAGGACAAGTACTAGGCTGGATAATACTTTACTGTCTCTGTTGGTCTGCTCTTGAGTCCTGATCTATTGTCAACTACACCACCGCCCTGAGAAGACTTTAACCTCTCACCCTTGCTGACCCGAGAATCAAGCGCAGTAATGCTCCGTCTGCAAAGCTATAGTGTGATGGACCCCAGAACATCATTGGCACATGACAACTACCATGATTGGGCACAGTAGCACCTGACTAATCTGCATGAGGCCCTACATATAGCAGCAAGTAGGGTAGAATTGTCAATTCCAGTTAAAACTGTGTTGTACTGAAAAAGTTCAGCCTAAATCTAGCATTGCCTTCAAAATTGATAAAAGGTTGGTGGGAGAGGACCTTCCCACACTGACTATAGATCAGTTGAGGGATCTGTGTTTGGAGAGCAGGTGGAGGGCTCCTCAAAACACATATAGAGAGAGATCCTGGTAGGTTTTGAGAAACGGGTGGTAGAGAGGACAGTGTGATGGATCTGGGGACCATAATAAGAACTCAGGAATACTGTGGTTCAAGGATCTCCAAGCCCCTTAGCATCGGGGTTGCCCAGACACACCCCAAGTATATCCCCACATTTGCTTTCCAGTATTTCCTTGAGACACTTGCTCCACAACTTAATTGAAGGTCACTCACTCCAGGAGATATTCCCTTGAGTTTAGTCGAGAGCTGGAACTTACACTTGGTGCTCTAGAAAGCTATGGCCAAGGAAAGGGCCACAGAGTTCAAGAAGGAGAAGTTAGGATTAGCTTGCCATGAATAAAAGTGAAGGAGGTGGGTGAGGCAGAGGAAAAGGGTTGGGGAAGGCTGAAAAGAAAATGAAATAGAAAGGCAGGCAAAAGACACAAGGCGAAATAAACATATTTTTCCTCAGTACACCAACCTCAGGCAAGTGCACCATTTTGGTGCAAACCCATGGCTACATCTCTTTGTAAATATGGGTTTAAGTCAAAATCAATACGTGGTTGCTTGGGATCGCCCATGCACCACTCATGGAACATTTACCTAAAACAAAGAGAAGCAAGGCAGTGTAACATGCTGCACAGCATTATTTTTTCTTACAAATAGAGATTTGCTTGGCTTTGTATATACAAAAAAAGATGTTACATCATGGCTGTGTCAAAAAAGTGATTCAACCCTGATGCACAATCTTTGTAAATCTTGGCTGATGTCTAAGGCAGCTACTATAATGAGTCTCTGGTCCATACAAGAAATGTCATTGGGAGATTGCCTGAGCTGATCAGCTACGAGCTGAGCAGATAAACTATGAACGAATGAAGGAAGCTCTGATCACACCGCTTGGGAGCAGCCAGCTCAGTACCAAAAAAGGCAAGACAATGGATGTGTTAAAAAAGTTGGATTCATATTGTGTTGCATGATTGAAATGAAAGGGTGAGAGGGATGAAGGCCAAGGATGTTATTGCCCATAACCAGTTAACAGTAATAGAGTGACTCAGAGCGTAGTGGGTAGTGTACTTAGGCAATACCTACCTGACGTGAGAAGCTGAGTGCCCTATACTTAGTAGACTTTGGAAGGAAACGCATAAACAGGTCAGCAGAGGAGTGGTTGGAAGGCATTATGTTGGCTGGGAAGATAGACTGCTGTATATTGACCCCGTGAGTCGGAGCCAGCATCTTTCAAGAGGCTAGAAGTTCCTTGAGTGCACATATATTTTTTGCTGTCATTGTCCCTCAAGGCGCCCTTGGCATATCAGATGGGCAGAAAATAAGACCCATGATAGGTTGGACTCTTTGTTCTAATTGCCAGGTATGCACTGCAACACAAGGTTTTTGAGGAACCTGTCCTATGTGCCATTTTAATGTTATGTCAAAAGGTAGGTCCAAGGCACCCTTAGTGCCACTGCCAGTAGAAGCATTCCATTTGAGTAGGTGGGCATTGACATTTTTGGTATATTTTGTTGGTTGTGGTGGATAATGGTAATAGGTATCCACAGGTAGCAACCATGGGAATCACAACTGCCGAGATATTTGCAAGAGCACTCCTAGGGATCTTTTCTAGTGTTTGATTTCCTAAAACAGTGATTTCGAAGTGGAGACCAAACTTTATCTCCTGCTATATGAGAGAGATGTGGGAGCAAACTGGTGTGACCTATCACTTCTCCAAGGCATGCCTTCTGCAGACCAATGGGGTGCTGGTAAGGTTTGACAAAACCCATATGAGCATGATTTGATCTCTGTCAGATGATCTTGGGAAGAAGTGATATCTTGTCTGCCTTGTATCTTGTTTGCCTAGTGACTAATTCCACAGGAAAGAGTTGGATTAAGTCCATTTGAGGTTCTGTTTGGACATGCATTCCTCTTAATAGGAGAAGAGTGTGAAGGAACTTTAGAGGCACCCAACAAAGTATTTGGTATACTATGGGGCATATTACCAAGCAATAGCGATAATTATCGCTATTGCTTGGTTAGAGACAAAAATTTATCGCTGACCTGCCGCGATTTTTATCGCAAATAAACCTTGGTATTACCAAGGTTTATCGCAAATGGAATAAAAATGCATCCTAAAATACAATGAAAAATTTGAAAAAAAGATTGTGGTCCCAACAGATCACAAGCCACTTAAATGGTTGATGGCAATGAAGGGTGAGAATCTCATGTTGTTGAGATGGTCTATCTCATTACAAGACCTATATTTCAAAGTAGATAACAAAGCAAAAATGAATCATGAGAATTTAGATGGACTTTCCTGCCAGTTTTGCAGATCCAACAATTGGCCTTCTCCACTGGTAGAGTAAGGTTCCAAGTAGTCTAATTTGGGAGAGGAATCTGTGGGAAGGGAATTTTTCCTTGCATGTGGAACAGGTCAACGCCTGCCCTTAGTTACCCATGCTCTTAGTGCCTGACTGCTTGTGAAACTGGTAAACAGACTTTTAATTCATTGATTGATTGATTTTGAGATTTATATAGCGCTCGAATGCCCAAGGACGTCTAGGTCTGCGACGGAGGAATCTGCCAGTAATGAAAGAAGGAAAAGGATTTAGTTTGAAAAGAGCCAAGTTTTCAGCGCTTTTCTGAAGGAAAGCAGAGTTGGACAGTTTTTACTGGCTAGAGGGAGCATGTTCCACAATTTTCTGGTGTTCAGGATAAAACTGCATCCTCCCCAGCGAGCTTTCCTAAATTTGGGTATCTGAAGAAGTTTACTGTGCGCTGAGCGTAGTGTTCTACAAAGATGGTACCATGAAAAATACTGTGTTAGGTACACAGGGCCTGTTCCATGAACAGCTTTATATGCTAGGCATAGATATTTGAACTACGCTCTTCTCTTTACCGGGAGCCAATGAAGAGTTTTTAAGCCTTGAGAAATGGACTGGTACATAGGAATGTTCAGTAGCAGCCTGGCAGCAGCATTTTGCACCCGCTGAAGTTTCAGCAAGTGCTGCTTCTGAATGCCCAAATAAAGGGCATTTCCATAGTCTAGTCTGGACATTGCTAAGCTTGTCACTAGTGTTTTTACTGCATCTGGGGGAATAAATGGTCTCACTTTCCAAATTAATTTCAGTGTTAAATGAACCTGAGAGGCAACTTTATTAATGTAATGATGAAAGGTAAGTCTGTCATCAAAGATGATGCCCAGGTTCTTAAACTTGTGCACTGGAGTAGGAAGAGTTCCCATGTCCAGAGGACACCAGTTCTGTGACCAAAAAGAGGTATTGGATCCCATCAACAGAACCTCTGTTTACTTCCATTGAGCTTCAGGCAGTTTGAGCTCATCCAGTGGTCTACGTGAGACATACATTGATTAAAGGAAGCAGCGGTATCCTCCAGATTGCTTGAGATGGACACCACAATATGAGTATCGTCTGGGTAGGAGACCAATGAGAAGCCAAACTGCCTGATGAAATCAGCTAAGGGGTCACATATAGATTGAACTAAGTAGGACTCAATAATGAGCCCTGCGGCTACCCACATGGTAGTGTAAACTGTTCTGAGCAGGAGTCTCCAATCTAAACATATTGTTGCCTGTTATTTAAATAGGATTTAATCAGGCTTAAGGCTGAGTTCTTGACTCCCACTTTTTGTAGCCTTTTGATAAGCATATCGTGGTTCACTGTGTCAAAGGCCGCCGATAGATCCAATAGGATCAAGGCGGCCCTTGCACCCGAATCCAGCATGGTACGAAGCTCCTCTGCTGCCATTACAAGGGCAGTCTCCGTACCATGTCCTTGACGGAAACCATATTGTGTGGGGTCCAGAAGGTCTTCGGAGGACACATATGTGGTGAGTTGGGAGTTTATGATCCTCTCTAGGACCTTAGCTGGAAAAGGAATCCTCACAATAGGTCTATAATTGTTATGGTCACTAGGATGCAAATTAGTATTTTTTTAATAGAGGAAGGATCGAGACCTTTTTCCATGTCTCTGGAAAAATACCAGCACTAATGATCTCTTTAAACACTAGGATGAGTTGCTCACTAATATCGTCAGATGCCAGTTGTGTACAGAGGTCCAGGCTTGTCACTGGTAATGCATGGTCCAGAACCTGCTCTTTGACCTGCAGGAGCACCCTTTAGGGGCCATATGATCTGGCTCCTGCCCTGTGTTAGTATTCTCATTAAGTCATTTTGGTGGACAAAACCCAATTAAGCCAACAGTTCTAGTGCAGTGTGGGAGCCCAGTGCTACTCTACGACATCATGGTGGGTGCATTATCTCAGCACTTTAAGCAACCAAGAGAGGATTTCACATGATAGCCACTTAAATTAAGGTCTTTATTCGACCTTAGCATCTTCACTCTGGTTACCAGTGGAATCAATTGCTGTTGCTTGTTCCCGAGATACAGCATCCTTGCTGGTAAAACCAGTTCTTCCTGAGCACTACCATTTGGTAGATGTTAATGGTGAGTATTCCACTGCAGTTGCTGTTCTTCAAGAAGAGAGAGCTTCTAGACAAGGCATGTCCTTTTGTATGACCTTGATTACTGCTTCAGGAAGGATAATGGCAACAAGGAAGTATAATGGCAACCCAGTGCAGAGATCTCAAATTTAATTTTGCCCTTATTTCAGACACCTCTGCTTGGAGTCAGCGTCATTGAAACCTGCCTTGACAGCAATCATGTTGTACAAAGGCTAAGATTGAGGAGCAGCCGGGAACTTATATTTGAAAAAGCACCATTCCAAACTGATGCTGAAACTTTTACACAGTGGATTCACATCCTGAGTCTCTAATATATGTAAAATGTGGGATCCAAACCACCAAATTTGGTTCACCTTTTAAGCTTTTCATGACCAAGGATGGTAGTGCTCCAAAGAGTAGTTTAGGCACTGCTGTGTGACCATGGCTGGTGTCTGCATGGTAACAAGTCTCAGAGAGGCAAAGGGACATCACCTGATGTCTGCATTTTCTGCTGGAGGACCAGAGGGTCTGCATGGAACCTAGAAACCTGACTGTTGGCTGAGAAAGGAAAAAGGAAGGAGTGAGTTTGGTCCAGTTTTAAGAGCCATAGGAGGACGGACCCAGGGCGCAAGTAGCAAACAACCATAACCACTACGGTTGGGGCCCAGTAGCCCCTGTCCACCTGTACCTTTATTCACCACCGAATGGGGTCTGACAGTAAAAGTATTTTAAACAAAAATATTGACTAACATAAATAACAATAAAATTTACCTAAATATTGTTCACACAAATATCATACCATTCGGTGTAGATTTATTAACTTCAATGGGGTGATATTTATGTACATGATATTTAAGACAAGATATTTAGCTCAGACAATATTCTTACATTGATATGCTGGTACTAAAACATACTACTACATTTATGCTTCAATCCTGAATCTTGGTGACTGGGAGCCCTGCTTTCCATGGCTTTTGATTGATGTTACGGCTGTTCAAAAAGGAAATAAATATAAGCCTTCATTTTTTCATTTGACCACAGAAGTTATTTCAAATTGTTCCATTGTCTGCTCTGCAGAACAGACAAAAGCTAAAGCCACAGTTATGCAGGTTAAATACAGTTGCTGATCTACAGACAGTTAACATCAGAGTGTTCAGCTTTTACACATCTTTTTTTCCCACAACCCTCATATCTGAACTCGATCTAAACCCATGCGCGAGGTTCGTGGGACGCTAAGTAAGAGCCTTGTGTTGTAGAAACATATGACTAAAGACTAAAATGCAGACACTCTTTTTACCTTTCTTCCCTCAAACATGCCAGAGTTTTAACTACTTTTTGTTCTTTGTATAAAAACACCCTGTAAGAATGCAAGTTAATAATAACTTCATCCATTCTCCTGAACAGCACTTTAACACCTTCCATGCTTATGACGAGCTCAGCTCGTCATGAGGCACAGTGGAGCTGTGCTCATGACGAGCTGAGCTTGTCATAACTGCCGCGCCCGGCTCACGTGCGGCTAATTCCCCGCCTGTGCGGGGATTCTATTGGAGTGGGCGGAGTCGTGACGAGCCCAACTCGTCATGAGAACAGCTCCACTGTGCAGCACGACGAGCTGGGCTCGTCACAAGCTCCGTGCAGCCGGGCGTGGCCCCTACCCCCCCCCCCCCCGCACCGCGGGGTAACTAACCCCACGTGGAAGGGGTTAAATACATTTAAGAAGGCATAGCTACCAGGGTCATGTAGTAGACATCAGGGCCGGACTGGGAACCAAAACCGGCCCTGGCAAAGTGCTCGGCCGGTCCCCCTGGGGGTTGGGGGTGCGGCCAAGGTGTTTGCCAGGGCCAGTTTCAGCTGATTTTGTTACAGCAGCCGATATTGCAGTTATGCTGCAAAAAGATCCCCATGAGAAAATCGGCCCCCATGGTCCAAAAATGACTCCCAACCCTGGAGGCCCACCGGGGAAATCCCCGTGCCCGCTAGGGCCAGTCCGGCCCTGGTAGACATGTTTTATCAGAGCTTCTCCGAACACCAGTAAAACAGTGTTCAATAGAAGCTCTGTGGCTTTAGAGGAGTCTAGAAACTAAAAGGAGAAGCACTGAAACATTCCGTCAAGATGCCAGACACCAGGGGCAGTTCCTTTATATGGGCTGAAGAGGGTCACCCTCCCGTATTTATTGCCCCTGTATAAAATGTTAAAGAATAAACTCATTTTATTCCCCCGTAAGCGGCGGTGCTTTTATTTTAACCGAGGGCCTGCAGGTGCCTTTCTGCAGTAATGATGATGGGCGTGGTAGGGCTTAATTAACAGTAGCTTAGTCTTGGACTCTACTGGATCACTCACTCAAGTGAAGTGCACATGTAGGGTTGGATAGGTGCCTTTCTCTTGCCAACCCGACATGCACACTTGAAGACAGTCACTCAAAATAATTTCATTTCGCCGATACAATACCAGCATCAAAAGTAGTCTATAAGCATAATTTCAGCAATGATTAAAAAAAGAACATTACAAGCAAAGATCACATTTGATTTACAAACAGTTTAAAAAAAGGAAGTTAAAAATTATGATGTATAAAACAATCATGATCTAAAAACAATAGTTCATACAAATATACACAGGTTTCGAACAAAATAGCCCTTTTGATTGCATCACGGAGATCAGGCGGCACGTGAACCTTATTCTACCGACGCAATGTACTGAGCTGGGGGATCACAGCCGCCAACCCCACGTCTCCTTAGGAGCGCTGGGTTTGCCTGACCCAACAAATTCTGGCGCTGCTCTCATGCTATTTGCTAACATAAACAGCAAGTGTGCAGCATTTGGATTGGCTCAAGAGATGCAGACAGGCTTCTCAACTAGTCAAGTACATGAGAAGCACAGAGGAGAGAAGTATACAGAATAAGTTCCTCAGAGGGAAACAGGACAGGTCAAAAGAGTAAAGAGTTAATAAGGTTTCCACTAAATATATGCATGTTGCATAGAGGAGCTAAAAATAATTTACAGACCATCATTGTGTTACTGTTAGGCCTTTGTTGTTATCCCAGTTGCTCTAATGTTGCGCGTGACTTATCTCACCCTTCTCATGCGCTATGCAACCAAAGTAAATTAAAAACCCTGCCCTTAGTATACAATGGCCACTTGGTAGTCTGATCCTTCAGGCAGTGAACTGTGGCATTGCCAATGAGGTAAAAAAAATCAAAAAAACTAGTTATATTACAATTTCTACTATATAAATAATCCAAGTTATTTGGATTGCTGATTTAAATAGTGAGAATAGTAAACTCACTTGTTTTTTCCCGATTACTCCCTGTAATTGTCGGATCATTTTCGTATGTTTACGGATTAACTTTCCAGTTCTGCAGCATTCACAAAATGCATTATTTGCTTTACGGATGATGAAGCGAGAAAGTTGATGAATACACCAGAACAGCAGAGAAATGGGCTCCTGCGGTGTGGTGAGTGTGTGAGGCGGCATTGACCGGGTGTGTATTCTGCCTGCACGGTGTTGTGCCGAGTGCAGACTTGGATTGTGCGTGTGTTGTGTAAGTCTGTATGCAGTCTGGCAGTGTCTCCTAATTTGAAACACAGGCGCAAAAATGTAGTTGTTGTTCACTTCTTCATTTACGTTATGCCCCCAGGCAGAGTGGGCAGACACTCCTATCTGGGTGACAGGTGATGGCACTGTGCCACAGCAAAACACAGTTCTGCAATGTGATGTAACTTTTTGCTTTTTGTGTGCATGTCACACAGCATGAACCAACAGGTGTGACAGATGGCTTGTAGACTGGATACAACTGTTGTTTGCAGAAGGCTGGTACTTCCGAGTGTTGCTTTGATTACAGCTTTTTTCACTTCCTTCAAAATGGAAGCAGTTACAATTCAAACCATTTGTCAGGACAAGCACAGCCAGGTAGCTAATGGCTGTATATGACGGGGTGGGTGGTGGTACAGATGACCTAACATATCGGCTCCAGCAGTAAACTTTGGAGATCTCAGCCTTGCCTTTGCACATGTTGCTCTTATGACCATGAGATTAGCAGATGTGCAGCTTCCATTCTGGCCCATTGAAAACATTTAATGCAGTATGGTATGGGGCAGTTTTTAATGTGCTTAAAAATGTAAGGAATACATGTTCACAATAGCTTTATAAACCATCATGCTGTTTCAAATTTGCTTTAAAATACACCATTTGCCCACTCTTTATTTAAAAAAAATCTTCTTGGGGGAACCCCCCCCATTATGTCAGTCGGGCTCGCTCGCCCCACACTTTTAAATGTCACCCTCCACCACTGCCCGACACCAGTAGATCCCTTCAAAAGCCCCCAAATAATTCTCTGGAACCTACTGCAAAGAATCATGCGGGACTTGTGCCCTCCTTACATGAAGGTGATGCACGGTGGCAGAAGTGCTGGTCGCAGTGCTAGACTGAGAAAGTGCATTAGTACACTGAAAGGGAGGGAATCAGATGTCACGTTCCATGGACTGGGGAGCAGAGACACCACATAGTGGAGTTCAGAGAAAAGACTTCCAATAGGGAATGCAGATTGTTTGCCCATTGCCCAATATGATTTCTGAACTGCGAGAAGTGGACTGTCAGCTCTCCAGAGAGTAAAAGATGATTCCTTCACCCTACAAATCAATCAAAGGAGGCAACCAGTCATCCCAATTGAGTACTAAAACAAGAACAACTGAGTCTCCTAAATGCCACTAATATGTCTTGAGTGAGAGCTAAGATAGGCACTGAGGCCCTTATTCACAAAGGGGGTCTGCACTCGAAGCCCGAAGTGTGTCTCCTCACTTGGTGCAAAATCTCAGCAATGATAATTCTCATTACAGAGATTCCGCCCGAGTGCGGAGACTCTCCCACGACTGCGGGGCCTCCACTCAGGCCTTGAGTGTTAAGGGAGGTTGCCAGTGAGTGGCATCGAAGGAAGGGGTGCAGGGTATAGTAGTTTTCAATCAGATGTCATTGGCAGTAGGAGAATTGTGCCTGGTGCCTGGGTGAAAATTAAATCCAGGCAAGAAAAAAAGGTTTTAGCAAATTTCACAGGCCTTTTGAGGTGAAGAATGTTTACAGATGACATGTTGTGTTAACTAATGGTGAAAGTTGAAACTTAAGAAGAGTAGTCGAATATAGTCCACAAGGGAGTGTCAGGAGTGGCAATGAAAATGAAGGATGCAGTGGCTTTATGCTTATGAAAGATGAAGAGGTGGCAAACTTGATGGTACCGGTATGGAAGGTGGCAATCGCTGTAGGAGTGGTGATGCGGCCAGGCCAAGAGTTGATTCTGGTGCAGACAGTGAAAACGTTCTAAACCCAGAGTTTGTCAGAGTGGATGACCAACACCAAAACACTTGCCTAATATGGTAATGTGTGAGATTACATGTAACATACCTGTCTATAGTTTGTAACAAAGCATGAGAAATATCCACTGTATGGGGCCTACATGCTTTACCTAATGCATTTCACAATAAATATGCCAG
Source organism: Lissotriton vulgaris (assembly GCF_964263255.1). Taxonomy (NCBI): domain Eukaryota; kingdom Metazoa; phylum Chordata; class Amphibia; order Caudata; family Salamandridae; genus Lissotriton; species Lissotriton vulgaris. Next base: position 481,258,045 of record NC_141693.1, on the reverse strand, counting down.
GCCTACTGCCTTTGCATAACCTTTCATAATAACCAGACCAGATCTATACTATTTGGCATTACTTTTACATGCACACCAATAAGACCTATAGGTTATATAATTATCTTAAACCTCATCTTACTACTATGATCTCCCAAATAACTCTATTTAGACTCTTCCCTTTTCTATCCCTCCATAATCCTATTCAATCCAACTAACAAGCTTGCATGTCCAACGCTCGAATTAATTCATATTTCCCCATACTAATCCACCACTAATCCTTTGGGGTTCCAGAGTAAAGTGCTACTCGCCTAAAATCCCTTTGACGCCTCATCAAGGGTAGTAAGTGCTATATGAATTCAATTACAATTACAATATAGCCACCATAGCTGTCTCAGGCCTAATGTACAGAGTGTACACTTTCTCATAACGCATTAGGCCTACAGAAGAAAAATTATAAATGTAAAAAAAATTACAGTTGGCAAAGCAAAACATTACCTCCCTTAAGGATTATTATAGTGTGGATTTTACACCCCAATAGTTTGTACGAGTAGGTTACCAACACCAAAAACCCTTGCCTACTACGGTAATCTGTGAGATCCATGTAACAAAACAGCTATCTGCAGGGTTTAATATAGTGTAATATTAATCCATCCTTAAAGTCCTATTGACTTTAACATGTGCTTTTAAAAAAAAATACATCAACGCTACTGCCTTTTTCATAAAATTTCATAACAAATTAGGCCTATTTCTATGATCATTGACTTGTCACCATAACCAACTAAAGCACACTATAATGAGTATAAGCTTTGCCACAAGCCAAAAAGTGCAATACAAACACTTTTTAATGTGAAAGTACACAACTTCTGCTCAATTAAATCCTCTACACTGGGAAACCAGCAACTTGGTAGAGCCTAAGCCTCTTCCCTCAGTAGTAGTAATTTGAAAGCTCTTTTTTGTGGATGACATGAGGCCCGGCGACAGCTGCTCTGTCATATCAAACCTAAAGATGCATTTAGATTAGTGCAGCTCTGGGTGTCCCTTACCACCCTCAAACACACAACTACACTATGATGTCTAAAGTTAATGATGGAAAGGGAAGAAGATCTGTGTTGCTGCCAGAGAAAAACCAGCACTGTAAATGATCTATTTATCTAAGACACTGGCACAGAATTTCAGTGCCATGTGCGTGACCTTGAATGTTTAAAGTCCATGTCATTGTAAGCTCAAAACGTAATGCGTGTTAGTGAGCCTTCTCTAGGCAGCCATGCAAGCTGACTAGCAAGCTCACTGATCTGGTCAGGGTCACTGCTCTGCCCGCGCAGCTGCACCACTAAGTAGCTGCCCCTGAGTCCGCTCTGACCCTTCTCGGTCGGACGTTCGAGGCCCTCCTCCACCCGCAGGCTCCTGCCTGCGCCTAATCCCTGATGGTCCAGTGGGAGAACATTCTGATCTTCTGCCGTCTGTTGCTCTGCAGCTTCTGTCTTTTCTTTGCTCTCTATTTTTTATTTCCTCCAACACTTTGTTTCTTTTCTCTCTTCTTGCCTTTTCTCATATTTTCTTCCTTTTGCCTCTTTGCACTTGTTGCCTCTTTTTCTTGCCCTTGAGTTTTCCTTCTGCTGCTGACCACGTGGTCCCTCTCCGCTCTGGTGTGCCATTTTTCCTGCTCCCTGCTTCCCAGCTGCCCAGCCCTCCCCCTCACACTACTTAGTGGCAGCCACCGATGGATACACAGCAGGCACCACAAGCCAAAGGCAACCCCGTCTGCGACCTGACTGCGCCCAGTGCTAGGGACCCTGGTTCTCCGACCCGCCATTGCTACAATGCCAGAATCCTCTACGATCTCAACCCCGGATGCAACAACAACTGCCAGCTCTCGATGCCGACCAACATCTCTGGCCAGCTTTCCAGCCTTCACAGCTGCCTCACCTTCACCCACCTCTGTACCTCGGCTCCCTCACCCAACCTACCGACTCTCACCATACCCAAGCCTCTCAAGTGCATCCTCCTCAATGTACAATTCCTCCACAAACACGCCACAGAGATCTGGGAACTCCTCGCCACTGCCTCGCCCAACATCACCTTCCTGACAGAAACCTGGATGAACTCCAGTTTAGCGTCAGACATCACCACAGCCATCCTGAGAGCTACAAGATCATCCGCATGGACCGTTCCATCAAGCCAGGAGGAGGCATCGCCATCAACCACAAAAGCTCCCTCCGCCTGATCACCCACTCAGATGAACCAACGACCCACATGGAACACTTCCACCTCCACTTCCAGATCCAGACCAACCTGAAAACTGTGCGACCCTCATCTACAGACCACCCAAGTCCCTGCGTGTCTTTCTCCGACGCCATTGTTGACCTCATCGCACCACAGACCCTCGCATCTACCGACTACATTCTACTCAGAGACCTCAACTTCCACCTGGACAACCACAACAATCCCAACACCTCCGCCCTCTTTGGGAACATTGCCAATGTAGGAGTTAAACAGCTAGTCACCTCTCCCACACACACAGCAGGACACATACTCAACCCCATCTTTGCCACAGGAAACAGCATCTCCTACAGTCATACCACCAAACTCTTCTGGACCAACCACCACTGCATTCACTTTCTTTCAACAACCTCAAGGCACATCAGTATGCCCACCATATACCGGGCAGAAGCTGGAACAGAGTCACAGAAGATCAACTCACCACCTTCCTCAATGACACCACCACCGGCATCATCAGGTGTCAACACCACAGTACGCAACCTCCACCAACGGATTGCAAAGTGTGCCAATAACCTTGCCCCCCTCAAGAAAGCCACTTGCAAACAACACATCATGAAAGCAAGCTGGCACATGCCCGCACATCAAGAGTCCAGACACACCTGTAGACGGCTTGAGAAGACATGGAGGAACAACAAAACCCCAGAAGCCCATGACGCCTTCGAAGCAGCCATCAACACATACCACCACCTCATTAAAACCACAAGGAAGAATGCCCTCCAACAGAGAATAACCAACAACGCACACAATAGCAAAGAACTCTTCAGCATCAGCAAGAAGTCTGCCAAACCCAACAGCGAGACCACAGACGTCCCACCCACCCAGGACTTCTGCAACAGACTTGGCCCCTTCTTCTACCACAAGATCAGGACTATCTACGACAACTTCAACACCCAGAACCACCCCACAGTGCCAGCAATCACCACAACTGACGCTGACCCCCCTGACTGACTCTGCACAGCTGGTCCCCAATCACCACAGACAACACCATAAAGACCATGAAAAGCATCCACTCCAGAGCACTTTGGACCCCTGGCCACACCGCATCTTCCACATAGCGGTCAGACAGGCCCACTAGAGGGCTTTCCACCAGAGGATGTTTAAAAGCACAAAGACTCTCACCTTCATCGTATTTTGCTGCTTTACATGCAATACCCGTGATCAAGGAACAAGAATGTTCCGAAACATGTAGGGCTTTGAAACGGAACAAGACACGGCCTGCTGATTTCCGTAATAAAGGACAACGTGAAAAATAAAGCGGAGTCCTGCTGTTTTCCTTTTGCGTGTTCCCAATTTGAGGCAACTCTTTCTGGTGAATAATTACCGTCCGGTCCGGTCCGGTCGGGGGAACTGCTACGCCATAAAAAATAACAGAGTGTGGACTCCTTGTACAAATATACTTGACTAATAGCACAATAGGCAGAAGGAACAGTTTGGTCATAAATAACCGGCGACATGTATCTTGTAGCTAACTGGAGAGCATGGAATCTGCATTGATTAATGTAAACGCGGCCAAAACCCACCGGAGGGTTATACCCATAATGATGAAGGCAGTACAAGTTCCATAACACCAAGCAGTCAAACACGCCCACTGGAGGGCTTTCCACCACAGGATGTTTAAAAGCACAAAAGACTATCACCTTCATCTTATTTTGCCGCTTTACATGCAATGCCCATGATCAAGGAACAAGAATGTTCCGAAACACATAGAGCTTTGAAACGGAACAAGACACTGCCTGCTGATTGCCGGACAGCTGATTGCCGGACAGCTGAAAGACAGCTTTCTTTCTCACTAGGTTAGAGTAGGATTCTTTCTGCAAGTCACATTTTTTAAAGTTACTGCCTGAACATCAAGCAACTTATGATCAGAAAACATATGAATTAGAGGTTATAGCAACATGTTACCCTTCTCACGATGTACAAGCTTGGTGTTGATGAGTAGAGAAGCAGTAACTTTGTTTTACTCCAAACCTGTGAGATGATTTGTTCTTTTTTTCCAGTTGGAGCTCATTTGGGGATTTCCAAATAGGAAATGTTCCTTGCCAAAACAGAAAAGCTGATCCCAATTTAAGTCCTTCAGAGGTTATAGGAGCTAAGGACATGTTATTGGAAAGGAAATACGCCTTTCTTTTAAGAACTGACAGTTTTTAATGTTATTTTTATTTTTCATGGAAATGTTGTGAGGTAGCCACGGCAGGCATTTCCAGTACATCACTTACTAAGAGGTCGTGCAGTCAAGCACTGCCTAAGTGGCTAAAATATTACTCTATTTAACACTTCTCCCCCTGGATGCCTCTAACTGCGCTAGAAACAAAATATTAATAGTTAAACAAAGGTTGATTCTTCAAGTTTCCCTTCTACTCTAGGGTAGAATTGCTCTGGTCAGAAAACCAGTGCCCCTAAATTGTGATAATGTGTGGTTGTATTATTTCCTTCTCCGCTCTGCATCTCGTCCACAGTCTGAGACATCAGACAGGGTCTGCGGCGGCAAGAAGTGGAAGAGAATTCAATGTTCACTTGACAGAAATCTCAATGATGTTTCCTTTACTCATACCTCTTCCGCCGTACAAGTGAAAAACACTATAGGCCAAATTTATCATACTTTTACGCAGGAATGTGTGGGATTTAACATTATATGGTGCATGCCTGTACGCTCTGTGTGATGGCGCACAATGTGCTGCCTTGCACCAATGAAGGCTCCCCACTGTTGTGGTGCATGGGGGCCTGCGTTGTAGGTAGGATTGTTTTTGTGCATTGAGGGGCACCTTTCTGCACAAACACAATCCTCAGAGGCATGTTCCTCCAGAATGCAGCATACTTAAAACGAGGAAACAACGAGGAGAAATAAAGATATTTCTCCAGGTTGAACCTCCCCTAGGAAAGCGTAGCATTTTGATGCATTTTCAGGTTTACCCGTCTTGGTAAATCTGGGATGCTGCCAAATGGGTGGATGCATCGGAACACCCACGCTCCCCCTATGCAACACTATCCCAGGGCAAAGTAATGCAAGGCAGTGGCTTGCACTGCCTTACTTTACTCCAGATTTACCAAGTCACACAGGGCCAAGCAAGGTTGCCTTGGTAAATCTTATTCCTAGGTGTTATGCCCCCTGCACTGCCATGTATGGTGCAAGGGTGACGTAAAACCTTGATAAATTTGGCCCTGAATGTGAGTTCATAAGTATGCCCCTGCACACCACTGGTGCAGGCAGTACTCGTGAGGAGATTGAAATTACATCTTTGAATTTAATTTCAACTTGGGCATGGGGCTGGTCAATCTTGGTGTCTCTAAAAGAAGAGTCACGCACTTAGGTGATAGAAGTACGTGTGTAGGGTAGGCGGTGGGGAGGTGCTGCAGCACCCCAAAAATAACCATGTTGGAGTTTAGAAGGTGAATGAGCAATAACAATGCTTTTTCATTTTACCTTGTCACATTTGCTGTGCGTTCAACAGCAGAGGTCAAGTGTCTCCTGACTAATTGCGGCTTATTCTATTAACATGGAGATTATTTTTTGCTTTTCTTTCTCTGACTACAAAGTTAAGAGGATTTTGTAAAGTGAACTACCTGACAATCTTGCAGGAGTGCAGGCAGTGTAAAAGGAAAGGCTGTAAGATGTTAGGTTATTTTATTTACCAGGTGCTATACGGACTGGAGGAACGCGACCAACTACATGAGGAGAGTGATCGAGCACTTTCGTGCTCCCGCGAATCGGCCGTGGCCAGAGGGAAGGTTTCCGTCTTCATCTGAAAAAGCTGATTTGACCAATTGCTTTGGAAACCAGGCTCCAAGGGGCACATCATTTCGAAGGTGCCCTGCCTGCTGATAGAAGCTGTTCTGACCCTCGAGACGATTAGGGTCCTTACTATAGCCTTCTCTTCAATAACCTTGACCAGGGATCTTGTCTCCTTCGAAAAAGTGATCAGATATATTTCACTACATAGATGCAGTTATTGGTACGGACGATATCACTCCCAGCAGCTATTCCAACTGCCATTTACCTTTCATTACCGGCTGATTTACCCACAATTATCTTTCACGCCCTGAAGAAGTCCTTTGAGGGACGAAACGCGTCGGCTGTTCTTGAACACAAATGGAACAATAAAGTGGATTTTTTTCTAAAAAATTGGACATTATTTGTATTGTCTTTGTAATAAGTTTGTGAAACGCGTCGGCTGTTCTTGAACACAAATGGAACAATAAAGTGGATTTTTTTCTAAAAAATTGGACATTATTTGTATTGTCTTTGTAATAAGTTTGTGATAGATATTGCTCACAAACTCAATATGTGGTGCACCTGAGCTTATGTATGAAAATTCTATTTAAATAACTGCAAAATAACTGTACAAATATTGCAAAATATATTACCTGTTCGGAAAGCACAAATGAAGCGCATATTTTTGTTAGTGTGATAGAAACAAAGATTTTTAATTTAATAGGATCAAAACAAACCAAGACACTACTTGGCCAATCAATCAATCAAACAGCATTTATAAAGTGCTACAGTGTCACCCCAAAGGGTATCGGGCGCTGAGTCTCCATTGAAGAGCCAGGTATTGAGTCTCTTACTTAGATCTGCCAGAGAAGGGGCTGTACGGGGCTGGAGGGGAAGGTCATTCCAGGTCTTGGCAGCGATGTAGAAGACGGAGCAGTCACCGCTGCGCCTGTGATGGATGTGGGGGTATGTGCAAAGGCAAGTTAAGAGGAGCGCAGGTATCTAGAGGGTTTGTGAAAGTTCAGTAGATGGTTGATGTAGGCAGGTCCTAGGCCATGGAGGGCTTTGTATGTGTGCATGAGGGGTTATGTGGGTTCATTTGGGGAGTTCCAGGATGAGTCTGGCTGCTGTGTTCTGTATGGTCTGGAGTCTTCTGAGGAGCTGGGAGAGGATGCCGGGGTAGAGGGCATTGCTGCAGTTGAGGCGGCTGGTGACGAGGGCTTGAGTGATGGTCTTTCTGGTGCTGGTTGGGATCCATCTGAAGATTCTGCTGAGCATGCAAAATGTGTGAAAGCAGGAGGAGGCGACTCAGTTGACTTGTCATTCCAAGGTCAGTTGGTTGTCAAGGATGATGCCGAGGTTGTTTGCATGGTCGGTCAGTGTGGGTGTAGGTCTGAGTTCTGCAGGCCACCAGCTGTGGTCCCATGTGTAGGTGTTCTTCCCGAAGATCATTACTTCTGGTTTTGTCAGATTTGAGTAGGATACAGTTGTGTCTCATCCATGTGGCTACATTGGTCATGGCATTGTGGAAGCTGGATTTAGCATTGGAGTGGTCCTCGGTGAGTGAGAGGATCAGTTGAGCGTTGTCTGCATAGGAGATAATATTGAGTCCGTGGGATGCACTTGGTGGTGTGCAAATGTTAAATATGTGCTGAAAACGTTCCACATATCGTTTGTGTGCTATATAATTTTATCAGAAAAACTGCAAGTCAATGCAAAGACTAGGGGGCAGATTTACAAGCCCCTTGCGCCTCATTTACGCCGCCATTGCGTCACATTTGTGACGCAGCGGCGGCGCAAATCCTGCGCCATGGTGCGGGGTACTTACAACGTGACGCATCTGGGAGATGCGTCACGTTGTAAAGCACTGCGCCACATGTAGGCGTTCCTGCGCAGGGGGGCATTCCCACGCAGGAACGCCTCCTAAAAGTGGCTGAGTGAAATCTACAAGATTTCACTCAGTCACTTTTAGGCCCATGCTGCGTCAAAACCCTGCGCCTGCCTGAAGCAGGCATAATGATTGATGCAGCTAGATAGGGCCCCCAGAGCATTGCTGGAGCTGCGTCGCGCTTGCGACGCAACTCCAACAATGCGCCACTTTTATGGCACAGATGCGTCACGCATCTGTGCCGATTTTGCCCCATGGTGCGCCGCATTGTAAATGCGGCGCATCCATGATGGCGGAGCTGTGGCGGATGCGCCAGTTATTGTAAATATGCCCCTAAGTCTATTTCAATAGAAAATGTAAATTATTGTGCACTTTCACACCAGGTTTTAGTAAAATATCTGCGACAGTGTGGGCCAAAATGTGCCACTGGCTACATACCACACCCTTACCACTCTCTTGCGGAATGGACGTGAATCATTTGCTACACTTTTTCATTTAGGAGACAAATGGAGTTTTTACATTCGGATCCTGGGTCTCACACTCACATGGTTCCAGAATGGTTCACTGTCTTGCGACCTTTTTAGTAGGTCCTGGAGAAATTTCTGTTACCCCAGTGTAATATTGTGAATTTCGTGGAATGCTTTTATTGCGAATTTCACCATTATGAGTCATGAACTATTAGTGGGAGGACACATGAAAAATATACATGAACGCTGTTTGCAGACCTTTTATTGCACACAAAGGGCCTTCATGTCCAAAATAGATGCAAAGATGCATTGTGTGCTAAAATGTAGTACTAAATGCAGCTTTTGCATTGTGCATAATTACAGCAGGATATAGTGTAATTATGCAAATAGAAATAATGCAAATTTCACGCACATACTTTTCAGGAGAATCCAAGCCATGTGCATCCTATGTGTGTGTCTCCTTAGTTATAGATTGTGCTTCCTCCTGCAGGAAGTCTAGCAGGCTCATTGTAGTTCAAATGTGTTTACAATCGCAAGAGCAGGTGACACTACAGGGTCTTACTCTATTTTGATATTTTTTAAACACTGTCACTGGCCCTTAAAGTATTTTTTTAACAATCTCAGTGTGTAGGAAATGGCGTACAGATTGTTAGGCAGTATGTACACACAACTGCTAGATGGTGTAGTTCTAGCTGCCTTATCGTTTCCAATCAGAGTTACAGAAAAATGCAATCAAGTAAATTATAAATATATCAGATATTACCTAAACCAGTGCGGTGTTGGGGAAGGAACATAAAAAGTGAATTGCAAAAAAATTCTGAATTGTGCACCTGCCTGTTCGCAGTCTTTGGGGGAAAGGAAGGCTGGCGATGAAAGTGTCTGATCAGAAAACAAGAGGAAAGAGATTAGAATGAAACCACGCTACGCAGGAAGGTGAGGCATTGGTAGTGGTTACTGTTTCTCGAAAAAGTTGCCAGCATTTCAGCCACATTCAAAAATCACCTGAATACACACTTTGTAAAATGAAACAAAGATAGCAAGCCAGTGCATGTACGTGGTGCACGATGGGATTAAAGCTACTAATACAATAAAATATGAAAACCACTAGGAGTCACGTTTATTAAAAATAATTTACATCAAAAAGCAATTAAATACATCTTATTTTAAAATTCTAATTAATTCAAGGTCAGGACAGAGATTGATATTGAACACACTGCTCTGTTCATCTAATATCAGGGCTACTGAAATTAAGTGGCAGTGGAGGACCGAATTACGTGGGAGGATTGACCAAATCACACTGCTCGGAAATGCAAATTACATCCATGAGAATGCAAATTCTGCAACATAATAAGTGATGCATAGCAAACTATGCAACACATACTATGGCACTATTAGCTAACTATTTTGCCATTTTCCCACACTAATATAAACGTTATTCCAGTACTCTGACGAGCATTGGCAATGACAACAGGTCTAGGGTTCATGTGCTAACACATGCAGTATTAGTATATTCGTGCGAGACACTTGAGAAGCAGACAAAGAGGGCTATAACTGTAAAGTTGTCCTTTGTGCAATTCAATAAAAGCACTGGCCAGGACGTGGAAGGATATACCAAATAACCAATAGCATTAGGTGAGAGATAAATACTCTACTGGACTGAACAAAGTCAGGATTGACAAAGTCTCAGGGGTGGCACCTCCATTTGAGCAGAGGGGCGTCGCCCACGAGCTCTAAAGCTGAAAACAAAATGGTAATAAAGTTTATTTACTACCATTTCAATTTTCAGCAACCCGTCCCAAATTGAGTCTCAGGACAGGGCGGGCCATTGTTGCAGAGTGGCGACAGGATGCTGTGTGCTCAAGATTGAAACACGCAGATCTCTTTGGCCGGCTGTCTTGCGGAGCCCAGCCAGACATGTGCATGGTAAACCTCACTAACCTAGCTGTCTTAGGCAGCTGGGTTAAAGAAAGCGATGGCCTCCAGTGCCCTTGAGAGCGCTAAGTGAGGCCGCTTCCTCCAATCCAGGCGCTTTTCTTGTGCTAGCCAGCAGCATGAGAGAAGCACCAGGATTGGTTAGGGGAGCTGGCTGGGTCTTGCGTTGGAGCCTGCTCCGCGGAGAGAAGACATAAGTGAGGAGGGTGCTCCGCCGCAAGACAAAAAGGTATGTATATATTTTCTTTGTTTCACCCGCCCCACCACCCTCGTTACATGCCAGCTGCCACTGCAAAGTCTTCAACTAATATATGAAAGAGTCTGGTCAAAAAAAGATATTGGTTGAAAGAGGTAGACTGAAAGCTCACTCTCTCGGGTACACTGTCAAAACCCCAACCTAAAAATGCATAGGTTTCTTAAGAAAGAAAACTATACACATTAAAAATATTTTATTAAAAACTATATTTGCCAAAAATTGATAATTCAATCTTACATAGAAGCATATGAACAATTCTTTATTAACTGTCTACTCTACCTCCCGCACTAAGACAGACTATGTAAAACATACCCTATGGACAAAAGTACCAGGAGGGCATGATGGGACCCTTGTTCGGGAGGGAAGAGAGACTTTGAGTGTAAAGAAAAACGTACACACTCTCCCAGACTTAACTAACACTTTTCAAAAAAGCATCCCATACCTAACTTATTTTCTCCGAGGAAATTGATATGTTTAATGGTTAACCACACTGCTGGAATTGCAATTAGTGTGGTACATTTGTGCCATGCGGTGGGTAGACCTAGGTCTAGATCTTTCATGCATTCTGTCATTCATGCCCCTAAGGCTACTGTTCCTCTTAAATAATAAGAGGGGGTTGTCAAGATGATTGCATGTTAAAATATGTCAGTGTTTTGTGATGTTTTTTTCACTTGGTTAGAAACATTGCTACATGTGCTCACACAAATGGGATATTTATTTTCCTCTTTCTTGTTGTCTGCTAATAAGGCCACTATATAGTTGTTCCATCCATGGCCTTTTCTTGACCTTCTGAATGAGGCATCCTCACTCTAGTAATTGTCTAGGAGTCTCTTTTCTTCTGTCCTGTAGTCCTGGATGTCTGAGCAGTTTCGTCTGATCCACAGGGCTATTACACTACCATCCTTTATATTAGCCTGTATTCACCACAAAAAACTAATACTGGTGGTGACAAGAAACTTCCTGTTAGTCTACGCTCGGAAACGCTATTGCCAGGAACTACTGTACCCATAAGCCCTTTGCAGTTCATGCCGCAATGACATCACCCCATCACCGCCTATGTGCGCGGGGCCCAAAAAACCAACTGACAAGGAACACAAAAACTGGGACCTAACCACCAGTTTGGTGAGGAGCTGGTAGGAGAGCAGGATTCACAGTAGGTCTATTTCTGGCATGCTGCCCTTGATGAAGTAAGTGGAAGTTTCGGGGCTATAAGCTTTCGGTTTACTGAAACCTAACATATCCTGCACTTCTCCAACTACTTTTACTTTATACCTTTGTTGTTTCAAAAAAAGGGGAGCTCAGCGCCTATCCCTTTTGATGTCTTGATTACTGATTACTATCATGTGTGACTAAAGGGGAATGACCGCCAACCTCCCATGTGGTAATATAGGATTCCCTGATTGAGTAAGTGCTTATTTTGGGGTAATATGCACAAGAGCCTAATGGGACACAACATTCACTCTCCACGTTTGCTGTGTATTGAGTTACTACATCCTTTACTTAAGGCGCACTTGAGACATATTTATGACATTGCCCTCCAATGCAACATAGCAAGTCACCTTGCTGCGCTGCACTACGTGACAGGAAAAGGGCAGGAATGTGCCATATTTAAAAGAATAAGGGGCATTCCTGCTTTTACCCGTGAGCCGTTTTGGCTGCCTAGGCCAACGCAGGAACCCTTGCACTATAGTGCAAGGATGCCTGAGTTGCATAAAGGATGGTTTTTGTGCAGGAAGGGGCACCTTCCTGCACAAAAACAATCCTGAGAGGCATATTCCTGTATCCATACTAAATGAAGCAAACGCAAGGAGATGATGGACGGAGCCCCGAAACTGGTCCTAGGAGGCTTGTTTCCAGTCCAGGGAGGACCTGGACTGGCAGTTCAGGCTGGACTGTTCCCATTGAGCGCAGGGTCAAGACGGATTTGCATATGTCTGTGTTCAAAATGGAATGCAACGGAGAGCAAAAAAACAATGGATTTGGGCCCAGATTGCTGCACTGGGGTGAAGGTATGACATTGTTCTGCATTCTCCCCATCAATTGTTCTTTTTGCATTTGTCCCCCCGAGCTGGACGGGTATGCCTTGACGTGGGTCCCGTGCGCTCCATGCCACTGGAGTCAAGCTATCCTGGCTGATGATGGGTGAAACCCCGAAACCGGTCCTAGGATCCTCGTTTCCAGTCCAGGGAGGACCTGACCTGGCAGTTCGGGCTGGACTGTTCCCATTGGGTGCAGGGTCAAGACTGATTTGAATATGGCTGGGTTCAAACTGGAATGGCATGGGGAGTAAAAAACTATGCATTTAGGCCCAGATCTCTGTACTGGGGTGAATGTATGACAATGTTCTGCATTCTGTCCAACAATTGTTCTTTTTGCATTATACAGAATGCAGAACATCTAGAAAGAGGAAGTAACGAGGAGAAATAAACATATTTCTCCTCGTTATGCCTCTCCTGGGAAGGCATGACTTTTTACGCATTCCCAGTTTTACCAGTTCTAGTGAATCTGGGAATGAATCAAAAACCATGAGAGTTGCATAGGATCACCCATGCAATGCCCATGAAACTCCTTCCTAGCACAGAGTAAGGCCACTCAGCGATTCGCACTGAGTTGCTTTACTCAAGATTTATGTAGGCACATAGGGCCCCGCAAGATGGCTTTCCGTGGCTTCATTTTTGAGTTGCGTTGCTCTTGCACCATATTGCGCGGTGCAAGAGCGATGCAACGAGGCTCATTAATATGCCTCATGGTCTTTTGACCATGTTATCATTTGATCTATAGCAAAACCCCACCGCATGATTGCATGTTAACCTGAGTTATGTGGCTTCAGCACGGAGCATGATGCAATGAGAATGCCACAACTGAGTGTTACATGTTGATGTTTTTTGCTTTTGTAACCACTCGGGCTACAATTATTATGATACACGTTCTCTCCCAATGTAGGAATAAAGACTTGAATACAGCATTTTAGTGATTATATCTCATTGATGCATGCTTGAGTTTGTTGCATGTTTTGTCTAAACAAAATCTCTATTTTAGAGAAAAACGTTGGGCAGTGTTGGTGACCTGATTAAAGCCCTGTACCCAAGAGGCCATTGTAATTGGGGCTGAAACATGTCAACGAGTTATGAAGGTAATAGGACCATTATATCCTTACCCCCAGGTAAATTTTTCAATCATACCTAAACACTCACAAATGAAGGGATACCTTGGTAGTTTAAGGTGTTTTTTTATTATTCTCCGAGGACGCCGGCTCAAGTAATATCAAAAGTTCTCCCTGTAATATGGTTGAGCCCAACCTGATTTTTAGAGAACAGGATGAGACCTGATGATGAAGTATGCCACTGCTAGAGTGTGGGTCCAACAAAGAAAACGAATTGCTTTCTTTGACAAAGGGGTGATAACTCACAGGACATACCAATTTCCTCAGAGAAAATAAGTCAGGTATGTAAAACATATAGAACAATAGACATAGCAGAAAAAACTTGCAGATAAGTATGAAGCATGTCAAATGTATTAAGTACCTGGCTCGTTAGGAGGTACCTCTGATTTAGACCTTGAAATGAGACAACCTAGGGCCATGTTACATACAGTGCCACGTGGGTGCAAACAGCATGTTCGCCTGTTTTCCGCGCTACTGGGACACTGTATTTTAAAAGGCCATAGATGCTTGCGCACTTTACTGTAATATAGATGTGCCGGCGATATCTCAAGGGAGTGTTGCCTTATTTGCAAGGGGTGCAGCCCCATGAAAATGAGGAAAACCCTCTGTCTCTGTTTGCAGTCAGTGTGCCCCTCTGGGTGGATGGCCCCTATGGATACCCCAGACATCCGACTGTAGGTGGGTGCAGACACTCACTGCTGGGGATCTCTGACACCTGTTGAAGTTTAGGAGGGTGCTGCTTGCATACAGAAAGATGGAGCAGCTGCCTCGTGCATTCGACCCATATTTCGCCAATGCACAGATCCCAGGCCTGGTGCAAGTTTGCAATTGCCCAGAGTGCAGCGCATTGATTGTAAAAAGGCATACTATCCCCGTTTGCACCAGCACACCTGTTTAAAGGTGTGCCATGGCACAAAAAGAAATCAAGGGCCATGTTTTGGATTTGTCTAAACTCTGAGGGTCCTGATGAAAGAGCTTCATCTTATAGGACTAAAGCAAAAAAATACAATTTTAGAAATTATTATTTACACTCTATTACAATAACATTCAAGTACTTAAAGTTTATATTTCCTGCTGCAGCCAACCATCCTTCCTACTTCATCACATAGAGATGTCTTGATTATTTGGGCAGCACTGACATTAATTTAATGAACAGTTTACAGCTGTGCCCAGCTGAGATTCATAAAGTGTCTGACATAGTAGTGCACACAGCGTGCAACAATTGTAATAATTCTGACATTGAAACAACATTTCGTATTAAAATCTAGAAATGATGGTGCAGATAATGGTTTATGTGGTGAGGGCCGAACACTCATATTTACATCGAAAATGCACAGCTGCAAATTACTTTTCAGTGGCCCAACTTATTATGAAGCTTTTCTTGTTGTTACAATAATTTAAAATGTTGTAAATGTGTGGAAATCCACAAAGTGGAGAACGAAAGAGCCCATATTGAAATATCTGAAAACGCAAGCATTTCAGATGTATATTCGAATGAGTAAAAAAATGAGGTCAGTCACAGGGACAAAGTCTGGAAAGAACCATTTAGGAGGCTTTTTTCCTGTCTGGATTCTGTTTACACTTTCACATTTTAAATAGAGTGTATATATTTTGTTGTACCTAAGCGATATTTTAGTTTTTCTCTACTTATACAATGATGTCCTCCATAGTCCTCCATAGAGGTTGGTGTGTCCTATCTATCAGTACTGATAAAGTGTGAGCCTAGCTCTCAAACAAAGGAGTGCTGCACATGGAAGAGTGGGTACAAGACAGAAATGCAAAAAAACCTTGCTTCCACAAAATAGAGCATTCTTCGTATATGTGAAGTGGTGTGACTCCAGCCTACAGCCTACAGCACTATTATAGCACTATTCAAACTGTATATTGGATCGGTGATCAGAGATTAGAGCATTTTAGTTCACTTTTTAACTTCATTTTTAGTTAATACAGTAAACAATATGTAACCTTGGGTAATATAACTGAAGGACCATTCAAACTGGTGTGCTCATAAAAATGTTCAAAAACAGCTCTTACTTCTCAACATCTGTAGTTTCTCTGGCAAGGAGAACAGATCTTTCTTGCGTGGAATGTTCTCTAGGAGAGGCCATGCCTTCAGAGTCCTGCCACACTTGACGGGAAGGCGAGTCTTCATTCTAGTAAAAAAAGAAATGCAATTCACATAAGTCATTTTCTGAGTCACAATTGGAGATGTTTTAGCCATACAGGGTTATAGGACAAAATCTAAATCTTAATAGGTCAGTTCCTATTACGGTGCTGTTGTGCGAGGGATTCACTAGCTAACACTTACTGAAACAATTTCTTACTACATTTTTCAACAAAGTGAGATATGTAACCAATCTTAAAAATAGTAAGTTGTGCCATTTTAAGATGTACACCCCAATGATTACTCCACTCTTTCAAGTAAATTAGGTTAATTTAGATACAGTTCTTACAAAAAAAACTTTGTTTTTGCTTTTTATTTTATAATCTAAAGCAACATCTGTTGTCACCAACCTTCCTGCAATATGGAACAGTGATATTTTAGATATTCTAAGTAGTTACTTATGACAGTTATGTATGCTGTGTAACGGTTAAGTCATGGAAAGTTCCTAGTGTCAAGTGATAAAGTGGAACAACAAACAAGCTCAGATACCAAAAAGAAAGGTGTCCCTCAGGCAAATATCATGATTTGTGAATAAAAAGGCGTGGAATAACCTGAACATTTTAAATGGAAGTTAATCAGAAAATGGTGAAAGCTAGTTCAGTGCTTTTCAAATCAGTTAATTCCCGAAGCATCAGGTACTGAATTTTTCATTATTCAGTTATGACATAAACTAATGCAGACGAAGAGTATTCTCAACCCTCCTCCGGTGCATGTACTCTTAATTGTACACACGCCCCGCCCACTCCCGCAGCTAAATGTTACAGCATGACACAATGTAATCCATATGAATGAATAATGCAGTCCATATTGAGGCTATTTTATATATTAGATCAGAAAATATGCTCTTTTTACCTAAACTGGCTACAGTACAAATGTATATGGACTACTTATTAGCTCCCGATGAGGGTGGAGGGAACTATCGGTTAATTTGACATATTTAACTATTAGTTGATCACAGGCAGCGTTCACGAGTACTTTCTTCAGGCTTTCTTTAAAACACCAAAAGTATGGCTAAACTGGGAAGGTAAATACCATTGTAGTACAGATCGCTATGCTACTTTCTGCAAATCCTATGTCCCTACTCAGAAGTGGAAGCACTACAAGTAAGCTCCAATTTGAAGACCTGAGTGGGTAGACATAAGACGTGAGGATGTCAGCCACGTGCATGCAGTAATGTCACAGCGTTACTGCTAACTTCTATTACAATTTCTCGCTTGGGCTGGTGGGAATTGTATTTAATTCCCCAATTACATCAGCCGAACTCTCAATGGCATAACTATGTAATCTAGCGCATGAAATACACTGCGGTCGGGATACCGCGTATTTAAGGCTCTGGGTTTTATAGTATTTATTGTTTTTCTAAGTTATGTTTGTATTTATTTCTATATATTTGGTTTACCATCATATTGGTATTAATCCATGTTTATTTTGTAAATAAATGAAGTCATAACATTTTATATTTCCACATGTATTTAACAGATAAACGTTCAGTCATAATTCGATGTATTTTATGCATTAGCAAATTAACTAAATATAACAAAACAATACAGGTAAATATTAGCATTATACTACAAATGTATTTTGGCAAATGCCTGCCTACATTTAGGGTAATCTCATCCTGTCTTATAACTAACCCCCCATGCTGTCTATCTGCTCAGTTGTTGGCCTGGAATTCAGGAAACACAATACTAAGTCACTCCCAAGAATCCCAATATTGGCTATTTTTCCACTTTCAAAAATAAATGCGGACAGGAAACACATTGTCCTATATTTACGAGTGAAAATGGAAAACTGGGAGCCATACTCTTAATGCAGTTTGCTATAGTTTGTCTCATGGCCCTGAAGTAAATTAATTAGCCAAGTACATAACTACAGATATCTGAAATTGAAAGGGAACAAAGGCTGCTATTAAACAGATACAGTATCAGACAAAAAAAATCTTATTGGTGTGAAACCTAAACCCAACACCAGATCCAGCACTATTTCTTAAAGTGACAACATGTTTTGCTCCGTCGGTGTGGCATTACTTCAGTGGTTTGATTTTACTCAATGAGGAAACCACAGTCGCAGTATGAGTTCAGAAGTAGCACGACAACATCTCTCTGTGGAAAAACTTATCACAGTCTTCTGAGAGATTTGAAAGCGTGGGGGGCGGATGTCCTATTCACTATGGCCTGACGTATTTAATATGATCTGTGTCCGGTCCTTTCTGACGCAAGAAACACTGTAATGTGTACTAACTACACACAGGTCAAAATGTTCCTGTAACCCTTGTCAATCATCTTGACGTATTTCCTAATCCTTAACTGATTTTTTTTAAATATAAAAAAAGTGAGTTAAGCAACAACAATTATCTTACATTTTTATGTATTTTAAAAAGCTTATTAAGCACAGCTTTGCGAGACGCAAATCATTTTTGCTTCTAAAATTTTGAAAAGTTCACGGTTTATGCACTTAGCTCAGTCTGCAAAGTTTCTCGGTTTGCTTTTGCCTTGTTTGTAAGCAGTTCTTTTAGCGCGACATAATGGTATGTAGAGATGATTCCCCCCCTTTTATTGAACTGCTGCAAATAGTGGCTCGTTTGGGATCTTGTGAGTGTATGCCGGCAAGATTTGTGCCAGGTAATACTTGATGTAACTCATGTGGGCAAATGGTGCAAATTCTGGGTTTGCATGCCTCAGAAGAGGGGGACAATTACATCATTAGTGTAAATGTAAATGTATTGGCATTTATATAGCGCACTACTTACCCGTAGGGTCCCAAGGCGCTTCGACCGCTGCGAAACCCTTCCTGGCTTCCCTGAGAGATGGTCCCTTAATGGGTATCTCCAGGGTGAGACCAGGCATCCCCGGCGGTCTGGTGGGGCCGTTAGTGAAGATGAGGCAAGCTAATGCCCAGAGTTGCCGAGTGTGATCGCTGATCAGAGTGGGCACCGAGGCGAGAGAATTATCGAGTCCGCTGATCCTGGTCCATAAACCTGCCGCGCCTGGAATCGAACCCTGGTCCCGGGCCGTCCTCTGCTCTTGGGTCTGCCGCCTCTAACCAGTGAGCCACACTACTTCACTTCATTAGTGCTTTACTCTGCAGTCTGACAAACGAAATGGTGCATTGAATGCACACCTACCTACTGCACAACAGTACTGAAAATTGCAGGAGCAAAATTAGTACATGAAATTAGTTCCCAACCTTACATAAAGGCCTATCTGTTTTCCGCAATTTCTAGCCTGTGCACAAGCAACCATTTTATTAGTGTTGTATAAGGCGGTATTCAACACAGATTGCCAAATCAAGTCCTAATGTTTAAGAACTATTTTTAAAAAACTACATAGACTTACCCTATGCACACACTTAATATGGCTGTACACGTAGGTGATAGTACACAAAATTCATAGTAATGCAAAAATGCAGAGAAACAGTTGATCTAGGTAGCTGTGTTCGAGCCAAAGGTCGCTCTGCCGGTAATACTTCCGACCCGGTGGGGCCCAAGACCGTCTTATATTCCAATGTAGATGAGAGAACGTGGACCGGGAACTGTAGTTCTTGTTTATAGTGAGCAAGTCGCTCCAAGATCTAAAGGGTCCGATGAAGCGTTGTGTAACGAAGGAGCAACAGAGGTAGCTCTGTGCCTTCGTAGTAAGCATAAGTTTATTTCTTGTAGAGTTCAGATTAGCTGTTCCTGGGTCGCCGTGTTCCTGGTAGTGGTCCACTACCAGGAACACGTTACACAACGCTTCATCGGAGCCCTGAAGATTCGCGTGATGCGATGAAACACGTGTCGGCTGGCTGTTGTTAAGCCTTGACAATTAAATAAGGACATAAGGATCTTCCATTGTCACATTGTTCATTTCCACTTTTTTGTTTACATCAACTGTTTCTCTGCATGTTTGCATTACTATGAATTTTGTGTACTATCACCTACGTGTACAGCAATATTAAGTGTTTGCATAGGGTACGTCTATATAGTAATTGTGAGGTCTTGCCAGCTTGCTGACATTACCATTGGGTGGTTACATGGTTTTCCACTCACCGAGTTGCACCACAAACTACTGTTCATTAGTGCTTCCGTACAGGCAGTGCGCCCATTGTTAACTTGACCCCTAAAAACCATTCCCTCTTTCTCTTTATTTTAAAAAAAGCCTTGCAAATGTTGCAAATTTGAGAAGTTTACGAAAAGGATGCAAAGAAATATCATAAATGTTGACACACTCTTTACTCTGCGCAAAAAGTCATATACAACAAAATCAACAATATAGGTAAAACACAGTATCATTAACCCCTTCGGCGCTCATGACGAGCTCAGCTCGTCATGAGGCACAGTAGAGCTGTGCTCATGACGAGCTGTGCTCGTCATAACCGCCGCGGAACGTCCACGCGGGGATAATGCCCCTGCTGTGCTGGGCGTTCCATTAAGTGGGCGGAGTTGTGACGAGCTCAGCTGGTCATGAGCACAGCTCCACTGTGCAGCGTGACGAGCTGAGCTTGTCACAAGCAACGCGGGGCCGCGAGCGGCCCCCCGCACAATGGGGCCATGATCGACCCCCGCACCACGGGGGAATTAGCTCCGCAGGGAAGGGGTTCATTAAAAGCAGTGCAAACAAAAATGTTTCGGATCTTTATGATCCATGCGCACGGTCTCATTGAGAGTGCAGTAAGTATTTTCAAATTGACTGTATGAACTGATATCTCCTGTCAGTTTGTAATAACTGTATAAAATAGACTTTATATTTTCTTTATGGTTTTCTATGCATAGTAACATCACTATGAGTACACTCGCAGCTAGCAGAGTGTGTGGAAGACAGTCACTGAGCAGAAGTGTATTTTAAACAATGACATCGATAGCAGGCTTTTCAGAACTCTCCTCTTAACTATTTTCCCTAAAAGGTGCGGTCATTGGCTGATTAGTAGACATTTAAGATGATGGGCCCGATTCACAAAGAGCATCCACACTCATCGTAGAGGCTCCGCAGTCGTGGCAGGATCTCCGGTCTGGAGGTGGAAAATTGCATGGCGGAGACACCGCCACAAGTGCGGAGATCCCACCACAAATGCAGAGATCCTGCCACGAGTGCAGATATCCCACCATAAGTGCAGAGATCCCGCCACGAGTTAAGAGGTCCTGCCATGAGTGCAGAGATCCTGCCACAAGTGCAGATATCCCACCATGAGTGCAGAGATCCTGCCACAAGTGCATATATCCCGCCATGAGTCCAGAGATCCTGCCACAAGTTCAGAGGCCCCACCACGAGTGCAGAGATTCCGACACGAGTGCCAAGACCCTGCCACAAGTGCCAAGACCCTGCCACGAGTACCAAGACCCTGCCACGAGCACCAAGACCCTGCCATGATTACCAAGACCCCGCCACGAGTGCCAAGACCCCGCCACGAGTGCCAAGACCCCGCCACGAGTGCAGAGACCCTGCCACGACTGTAGAGGCTCTTTGTAAATCAGACCCCAAATGTGTATCGCACAGCTGGAGTTAATTACTATACAGTAGGTAAGTATCTACGTTACTGACTCACATTCTGGGCAACAGTCCCCACTGAATGGTGACAATGAGTTCCACAAGTATTCTACAGATCTGCAGCCATAATATAGTATTGAAGAGACTAAGGTTTGAAAAAGAATGTGGGTGAAGGGTAACGATATGTGACTATGAATTCAGAGGAATAAGCTACCTTTAAACTTCAGGATAAGGCTATTGCAATTCCCCTCAGAATACTGGGACTTTATAAAGGAACTCAGCCTTTGGCCTCATTCCCTTATATATCTGTGTGGCCTTGGTGACTTGCAAGTCCTTACAATAATGTATGGCTGGAGATTCTTTATCCAGTATATAAAGCAGAGATGACTAGGTTCTTTGGGCTATGGGGCGGAGCCCACCCAATTTCCGGCATCATAAACTCACTCATTTTTTAATTTCCATTATAGTCATATAATAGAATAGTATTATATAATATAATGCACATATATCATGTAATAGCATAGTCATATAATATAAAAGTAATTTGAAAATTAGTAAAGCTTTGCTGGCTGGAATTTTCTGACTCTTGCTTGAGCGAGAGCGTCCGAGAATCAGGCCCTTTTCACTGGCACATATGCAAGTGCCCATGGGCCATCCTTCGTAATTTTGCTGACTAAACCTGGGCTTACCACAAACCAGCCCAAGCCTGCCATTTTTGATGGCCGCCTCTCCACAATCCTAGATGACTCTTTAAAGTAGTCTCTGACACTGTACCTTTTAGCCCGAGGATCCCTATCAATTCTTCAGGCTGCCTATTTAGAAATCCTGGGACGGACAGTCTGTAACCATGTGACCTGGCATCATCAGAGTCATGAGCTCTGATGACTGCGGCGTTGGGGTCACATTTAGCAAACAGCTGTGCAGTCACAGTGTATCTGTTTAAACAAGTACCAGGTTTCACTTTCTCCTTGCTGCTGATGTGCCTCTCATTTGACACGATTTGCAGACAGGATGTGCCATGCCAGCGGGAAATGGCCCTGAGAAGACTGCCTGTGCCTCATCTCCCATCTCAGGTAACCAGGCTCCCAGTTCACTGAATTCAGGGCAAGTATTATGCCTCACCAATGCCAAATTGCACCAGCTGCCACTGATATAAAAATGCAAAAATAAGGTTTTACACACAAATGTGTGTGATAGAAAACTCAAAAAATAAAACTATCTTAAATGTTTTTGTTTACTGCATTTTTCATTTTTTATTGTTCTCAAAATGTCACCCAGATAATCCTAAAAAACTCTGGATAAAGTTATGTCTCCGAGTTTGATCCCCTGAGGAAACGTACTCTTGTGAAGTGCCTTTGAGGGTATTGGCAGCGTTTGACCTGCTTCTAAATCTCCACTTTAACTTGTGTGCAAGATGATCTGCTCTTAATTTGCAGAATAGGCTTCCCATAAATTATTGAGGAAGGATGTGAAATGGTTTCAATTCACTCAGAAGCTTCACATATTAGAAGCATGTGATAATTTGAACTGCCAAAAATGCTTAAGCAGACTTATGGTCATGTTGTGACCATTACCTGTGCTGGTGCTCACTGTCCTTTGGGCATGTTGATGCCTGAGAAACCCATGACTACAGTGTTATACTGCAAAACCTGAGATACATTTTGATGACAGGGATGAAAGAGCTAACTGTGAGATCCCTCACACATGGCCTTAAGATGCTGTGTCTGTCGGCTTCTCAGACCTGCTGGATCATAATGCCAAACAAAGAACAATAAATGATTTTACTACAGAGCATCTCGCTCAAGTTACGGTGCCCATGTACCTATGAAGAATAATAATTTTATTGAAAAAAATGTGATTACCTGTAAGTAAGGGTGATGTTCCAGTTGGACATCATCACTAGTTTGACTCTAGATAGATCCACTGCTGGATAAGGACTGTAGTAACGGTGATATAAAACACTTATTATGGACATGATGCAAACACATTGTCTGTGACCTGAAGGAGACATTAACCGGGAAACTCAAATCTCTGCCTTGGCTGTATCTTGATGTTAGTATAGACGAAGCTGAATCTGAAATGAAAAGTTTAGGTCCCAAATATATCCTCTCATAAAATCATAATTGTATAAATGAAGTTATGTCAGTATGTCGAATTCCCAAATCTTTAAATCAACTACATGCCAAAAATACTGTGTCCTCAATATCGGTTACTAAACTACCACCCCACGGGGTGTAGTTCCTCAATTATCAAATCCAATAGAGTAATATTTTTGGTCAGGATATTCATGTCAGACAATATTTTGACAATTAAATTCTGTTATGTTAATAATACTCGCTAAAGCGCAAATTCACCAACCGTTTCTTGGCGCTATAAGACTAAGGTAACGAAAAGGAAGCAAAAAGTCAGACAAGCACATAAAGGTCTTTCTAAGAGACAAAGAACTTCCAAAAAGTTAAACAAGTGTGTAAAAGCCTGACGAAAATACCAGGTTTTAAGCTTAAGGTCAGATATCTGTTTTTTTAGACTCGAGTAATCTGGTAGGGGGTTCCGCAGCAAGGGCGCTGAACTGAGTAACTTTGGCCTTCCATACGTTGCTTTGTATATATCGGAACCTGAAGAAAAGGGGGCTGGAATATTTTAATCTGCGTGAGGGAATGCATTTAGTAACTTTCTTTCTTGAGAAACGGCGAGTCGCATCTTGCAGAGTTTTATATATAGTACAGTAGAGTATATTTTAAACTCAACCCTTTTGCCTAATGGGTAACCAATGCTTTAGAGTAGATGTAATGTGCAATTTAGTGCAATTAATGTGCTTTTCATAGATACCTTGCAATGGGTTTCCACTACAGCTACATGCAATTCATACCAAGGCAATGTTGAAGCCAACAATAGCCTACACTGATTAGCCAACTTCAGACAAGGCAACAGCCCTAGATGTTGTGCACAAGAGAACCACCTCTTTGTTTATGGTTTATGGTCTGAGCTAAGCCTACAAAACACAAAATCAGTTAGACACTATTGCTTATTGATAAATGTTGAGGAGCTTTGTTGGGCATAGCCCCAGAAAATAATTCCAGCTTGTGACATCTTTTTATGCGCGTGTCCAGTGTGTGTTACCTTTTGGTCTGTGTTTCTTCTTCGTTCCGAAGAGCTACCTCGACTGTTGCTTTCGTCAAAACTCTCCTTCTGGATATCAGGCTCTTCAGATCTCCGATGGGACTCTAGCTCCTGGCGCTGTATGTACTTGGCAATTTCCTGGAAAAGTAGAAAATAAGTTAAAGGGCAATAATAAAGGGAGCATGTCCAACAGTGAAACAAATGACACAATTTGGCTTTATACAAACATTCTACAGTAAACTTCAGAGTTCCCTAAGATCCTTGCAATTCTAGAAGTCAATTTCCTTGACATGTCCCTCACATATTGACACATATTGACCCAGCTTGACACTGTCCAGGAAATTGTTAACATCAATGGCAAAGCAGCTAGCATTGTGTTATAATTTATATTGGCTTCCAATTCCAGTTCTATTTTAGTATGGTTTCAATGCTGACCTGTACCGATTGCGTTTATTGATCCCCAAAAGACGTTTCAGAACGGACATAACACTGGAATGCCCCTATAAATTAATTCAAAATGTCTAGTTTTTACCTTCAATAATTTCAAGCAAGAGCTCATAAGAATTTTAACTTCTAACAGCAGTGCATCTTTAAATACAAAATGTAATCTAAAGATCAGAATATCTCAAAGTTTTTGCCATCAGTGAAATGCCGGCAATAAGTGTCTGTGCAAAACAGGAGCAAGGCAGGGGCGTCACAAAGGCTCGTGCAGCCCCTGCGGTGCGGAGGGCCTCCCAGGCTTACCCATACTGGAGGAAGCCCCCTCAGCCTCTACTAATGTGAGTGTGAGGGGCCCCTTCAGCATATCTCTCAGGGGGGCCCCTCATGTTTTGTTATGCCAATGGCGCAAGGGCAACTTGTGCTGTCACCGTAGAGTACCAGTGCTGAAGTAGGTTCATTCCTATACAGTAGTCTCTCAGCCAATAAACCCTCCTTTGTGACGCACAAATGTTCTTTTAAAATCCAATGGTAGAACACAGTATCAAGAACCTTCATTACCCTCAAATCTCTGTCAGTCAATCCGTCAAGCTACTGCTACTGAATGGGGAAGCCCAAACCTCTCCACAACCCCCCTGAACAAAGCAGGGCTGTTAATAAGGGGATGGTAACACATACTTCTGGTCTAAGCCCCTAGGTTCTTCAGGGCACACCATCCTGCAGAAAGACTACTTTATAGGGCTAAAAACAACTCTGCCTGTTTATTGCTAAAGAGAAGGCAAAACATGACCATCTCACCATAAGAAGCCAGATGCAGGAGCTCTCAGGAGCTGCTGTGCTTTCCCTTTTTCTAGAGGATAATTTTTTTTATAATTACAAGCAAATTGAGCTAGGGCCCGCAAAAACTTCCAGCAGGTCTGGAACAATGTCAATAGCCAGGATGCCCTTTTTACTGTGTAGAGAGTTCCATACAGCGCCTACTCTAAATTTAGGTAACAGTGCTAAAGTAGTCCCCATGCTAAACAGAACCCTGCTAACCATCAAGGGCCCAGACATACCAAGTGAAGGGCACCATTATGAGCAATGAGATAATTCTGATGGGCCAAGAGCTATTAATACTGGCCCCATGTGTATCAGTAGGTCTGTAAATTCACCCTGGCTTGGCAGGTTCCACCTAGTGCCTCTTACTGTTGAAAGCAGCCAAAATCTCTGGGTGAAACTCTTGGGTACAATGATGAATTGCTGCGGAATAAGATGCAGAGTAACCATTTCCCCAGCATATCCTAATTTCCCAGGGAAAACCCAAGGTACAACTCATTCCTGTTAACTCTGTCCACCAGAGTTACTGGTGCCCCCATATTAGAAACTTCGGGGAAGGGAAGCTTAATGGTACCAAATCCAGAGTGAGAATCTAAAATGACAGTGGACATGTTTATAGCGGATGAACAGCTCGATAAAGCTTAGTAAGAGCAGGAGATCGGCGGTGGCGGCAATACAAGATGGCTGCTCCGTAAAATCCTCCGCATCACCAAGAACACTGCTGGTCACGGAGGGACGCTTAACTGATGTCATCGGCTGGCCGGGCATGGGAATGGACGTCGAAAGCTCCCGGGAGCGGAGAGGCAAGTTTTTAGATCTTATATCGGTCAAATTTTCTGTTTTTTTTTCTCCTTTGCTCCTGGGGCGCTCCGTGTTCTGGCCGCCGTTTTAGGATTCTGATCTCACATTCTCATTAGTCAATGGAGCATATGCTGTGTGCACTTGATAACCAGGCAGCAATGCTCTGAGGAATAGGGGAATCTCCGAGAAATTAATCAGCACTGATAGTCTGTGACTTACTTGACTACCTGGATATAGCCTCTATCTGTAATGACGAGTCTTCCCTCTTTTTCTTTTTTAAGGAGAGCTTTCTTTACTTGAGGTGCGCTATGTATTTTCAAATGTGGGTGCAAGCAGATTTGAAAGCCTCAGGAGCAGAAAGGCTTTTTACATAACCATTTTTTTATCAAACTGATAGCTTGTGGAGCTTTATCCCCCGCTTCTGGAAAGTTCTAGTTTTGGCCACCATTTTGTTTTCACCTCAAGAATCGCCACAACATGACTCTTTATTCTTAAGACTTATTACCTCAAAATTTATAGAATCATTACACTATTATGACTTTTTTATATTTTTAGAGCTTTTTCTTATACGCTCGGAGATAAACCTATTCTTTTTTAGGAATAGCCTTATTAAGTGGCAGATTTACTCCTCTTTACTTCAAAAAATGATTTTGCGAATTCAAATAAATCTCAAGGATCTTCTGGTTCTAACGCTACTGGTTGCAAAGAACCTGCTGGCAGCACTAATAAAAGGGCTAAAAAGGATCCTTCTTCTCTAAATAAATCACCTCAATCTTTAACCTTAGAGGATATTATGAATGAATTGAGAAATATTCGTCCATTTATGGCGGATACCACTGCAACACTTCAAAGAATTGAAGAGAAATGGTCTGGTCTGGATGAAAGACTCACAGATGTTGAACAAAGAATTAGTGATGCGCAAGATGTTGCCCCTAAAGTGAATGTTTTATATAAAGAGGTTGCTCAATTGAAAAAAACAACAGAGGATTTGGAAAATCAAAATACATGTAACAACCTAAGAGTTTATAGTATTCCGGAAGGGTCCAAATGAAATGACATGATTCCTTTTCTGAAGATCAATATTCCACAAATTGTTGGTTTACTGAAATCGGTAGACCTTAACATCCAGAGAGCGCACAGGATAGGTCCTCGCAACGCAGAGGCTTCAAACAGACCACGAGGAATCATTGACTACTTTCTTTTATATTCTGACTTAATGGCGACTCTTGCTGCAGCCAAACAGCGTAAACAGATGCTTTGGTCTGGTCACAAAATCTTCTTTAGTCAAGATGTTTCAAAACCCACAGCCAACAGCCAAAAAGAGTTTTTGGGACTCAGACCTATGCTTCAATCTATGAATGCTCGTTATAGCCTCATTCTTCATTGTTTTTTCAAAGTTACCTATAAAGAAAGAACAATTACCTACAATTACCTACGAGGATCCTGTGGATCTTAAGAACTTTATACATATGCACAAAGCAGAAGAGATGGAACTGAGTAAAACCTAATTGCTCTTTTCTCTCGTTTTATTTCACAGGTTCCCATTTGTATTGTGACTGACGTTGTGTCTTTGTTTCCATCGTACATCAGTTCCGTCATCCATGATTCGCTTGGTTACATTGTCCCACCAAAGTATGGTAAGTCCCCTTGTGCTGTGTTTGTTCAGCTCCTTTTTCATTAACATTGTCCTTCCATTATATGTTGATATTTCAGTAGTTTATTCTTGGTGTTGCTCTATGGAGCAGTGTCTCTCCTTCTTGTCCGTCCCGTTTCTTCTCTATTGTCCTTTCTGTTTCTGCTTACTATGGCTAAAGTCCTCTGGCTTTTTGTCATTTTATTTGTATATATTTCTCAGAGGAGACAATGCTCATTATTCTCCAGATTCTTACCTCAACTTTTTTTCTTCTTTCCTCCCCTTCCTTTTTACAATCTATTACAGCAAGCTTTTCCATTTAAAAGGTTGTTTCTGTGTTCTTTTACTATTCTCTATCTGACCGGATCGGTTCTGGAATGTGTGTTGGATATTTTGTTCATTTTTTAATTTCTTTACCCACGTTGTCTCAATTCCTTCACCTAAATATCAACTTCATGTGTGTCAGTTTTTACATATATTCAGATCTGTATTTTCTTCTATTGTTTTTGTTTTGGTTGATTAAGTCTTGCATTTATTCTATGTTTTATTTAGGTCATGTGAAAAGTTTTACAATTTAGTCTTGAAATTCTCTCACGTTTATCCTCATGAGTAACTTACGTATAGTGTCATGGAATCTTGAAGGTCTTTGTAACCCGGTTAAAAAGCAAAGAGTTTTGACTCAATTGTCAAGATTGAAATGTCAATTGCTTTGTTACAAGAAACACATCATAACAAACAAGACATAAATTCTATTAGGAGACAATGGGTTGGGAATGTTCTCAGTTCCCCTGCTGTGTATAACAAAAATGGCATTCTTATATTGTTTCATTAATCGTTAAATATTCAATTGCTAAACAAATTCAAAGATGATGCTGGAAGGTGGCTTCTCTTAAATGTGATCATAAATAATACAAAATTTACAATTTGCAATGTACATGGGCCAAACAGAGTGGACCTAGTATTTTTGAATAACTTTTCTTCTATGCTGTCCTCCCATGCTTCTAAAAACCTGATAGTTGGTGGTGATTGCAATTAACTTATGGATCCATTTTTGGACAGCAGATCACAGACCAAATTTGTCCCCACTAAAATGCATAGAGCCTTCCACAAAGTCATGTCTGCTAGAGGGTTGATTGATGTATGGAGAGCACTTCACCCTGATGTTTTGGAATACACTTTCCCGTTCATAGGTCCTACTCCAGAATAGACTACGTATTTTTTACCGAACATACTCTTCAATTTTTAACACACGCAGAAATAGTATCAATTCTTATTTCTTATCACGCACCCGTTATTGTTGATTTTGATTATCCTAACCCCATTTCCTCCAACTGTAGAGGAGATTTGATAATTCCCTTTTACTGGATCAACAGTTTACAGAACAATTCACAGTCTTTCTACTAGAGTATTCCATAAAAAACCTTCCCTCAGATACGCAGATGAATTTTGTATGGAAAGCTTTCAAACAGCTGCAAGAGGTTTTATAATAGACTTTGTAGCTAGAAAAAAAAGAAAAGACTTCTTAGAGATGTCAAGCAAGATTTTGGACCATGAATATTTTTCCTCTAATAATAGTGATACGTTATCTAAACTTATTACGTCTAAGTTGCAATACAACAAACCACTCTGGGATAATGCTTGTGGTACCCTACTTCGTTTCAAAGCAAAAATGTAAGGCGGTCATAACAAAGCAGGTAAATCCTTGGCAAAGTACCTTAAAATTAAAAAACAGAAATCTAAGATTGTTGCCATCACAGACCCATCTGGGGTCCGGCATATTAGAGACTCAAAAATTCTAGAATGCTTTTCGGATTATTATACAAGTTTATATACCCCGAATCATCTCCCTCCACTGAACAATTAGATCGTTTTTTTCAATCAATCGCAAAAAACCCCAATAAAAAGGTAGATTTATCTTCCCTAGATACACCTTTATCTGAAAAAGAATTATTAATTGCCATAAATAATCTTCCCTAAGATAAAACTCCTGGGCCTGGCGGCTTTAAAGTATGCTTTTATTTACATTTTAGACACCTTTTAATTCCTATGTTATCATCTCTGGTTAATTATTTTTTGAGTACAGGATGTACACAAGGTTTTTTCACTCTGGCCATGTTATGTTTAATCCCTGAAAAAGATAAAGATCTTTCTCAGTGTAGAAATTATAGACCTATCTCATTGATTAATACGGATTGTAAGATTTTCACTAAATTATTGTCTCTCCGGATTAACTCTGTTATTCCTGCGTTAGTCAATATGCATCAGTCTGGTTTTGTGAAAGGAAGATCTATTTCAGACAACTCCAGAACTTTTCTTACCATTATTCATTTAGCGGCTAAACGTAGTTCTCCCTTAGCTGCCATAATACTGGATGCCGAGAAGGCTTTCGATCGAGTGAATTGGGAATTTATGTTAGGTGCATTGAAATGGCATGGTTTTAGTCCCCACTTTATCCAATACATTATGTTACTATATTCTAACCCTTCTATTTGGGTCAATGATAAATAATACAACTTCTTCCGCCTCCACAGAGGTATTAGGCAGGGTTGTCCATTGTCTCACCTATTATTTATTTTAGCAATCAAACCCTTTTAGGAAACAATTTCGGCGATCCCCCATTTTTCCTGGTTTTCAGTTAAAAAATTTGAATATAAAGTACACTGCGTATGCGGATGATATTTTATTGTATGTATCTAATCCCACTACATCTCTGAAAGAATTATTTTCACTATTGAACACAGTGTTTCAGGTTATAAACGGAATATTGATAAAGTCGGAAGTATTACCACTGAATACATACTGTCTCCCTCAAATGTTTATAGACTCTGGTTTCAAATGGAGTTCAAAAGGTATTAAACGCCTAGGCATTCATTATTCTAATAATATTAAGGACACTATTAAGGTTAACAGGATTGATATTAGGACTAAAGTTAATGTACTAATAGATGGTTGGTCTCCCCTATTTCTTTCCTGGTGGGGTAGGTTGGCCACAATTTAAATGATGTTATTAACTATTGTTAATTTTTACTTATCAATGCTTCCTATACCTCTCCCACATAATTTCTTTAAAATCATTAACCGTTCTTTAACTCAATTTTTATGGAACAATAGCAAACCTCGCAATGCTTTAGTTCAACTTCAACAAACTCAAGATCTCGGTGGGGTTAATGTTCCTAATATTTGAACATATCATTTGGCTTTCACATTTAAACATATTTGGGTCTCCCTATCTGAAAATCAAATGAACTCATCCACAGTTTGGGGGAAATTAAAACATGCACAATTCTCTCTTTTTGCTTTCAAAGACGTGATCCGTATCACCCAACCTCCAAAATGTCTTATCTCCCAATGCTTACCCATTCTATAGCTATTAGCAAACCTTTGCTCATTTCTTCAAATTCTACCTCAGAAAATATTTTACAAACCCCAATCTGGTATAACACATAAATTAAATTAAAGAATAGGGTTCTTAGGTGGAAAGAATGGATTAACAAAGGCATTATTGTCACCGGACAGCTATTCTCTAAAGGCTATTTGTTAGATTTTTCTGAGATACAAGGAAAATACCATATATCTAACAAATATGCCTCTAAATTTCAACTCCTTAAACCTTTTATTCTTCTCTACACCTCCCAACAAACTCTTACAGCTGCAAGCGTGCAGACCCTTTCTTCCTCAATAGATTTTTCCACACAATTGAAGGCTTCCAGCATGTACAAATCATTGCTTGGTTCCCCTAAATTGATTTCAAAATCTAAAGTAGAGCTTGTATGGGAATCAGAATTGCATTACAAATTTTCAGTCCATACTTGGAAATCGATATGGGCCAAGATTCATACCTCGTCTTCATCAGCAAGCCCAACACAAACATTATATTATTTCTATAACTTATTATTTATCACCCCCACAAGCTTGTATAAATTTAAAATTTCACCTATTACTAACTGTTGGTCATGTACTCATGAAAAGAGTGGTCATTTCCATATGTTTTTCGATTGCCCTCTTGTTAAAAAGTTCTGGTTACAAGTTTGGCATAAACTGAATGATATTTTATCCATGTCTTTCCCTTTTGATGTTATACATATCTTTTTGGGTGGTACCTCCCCCCTTTGGACTTCTCAACGTTTGGCTGGAAAATTTGTTGACTTGTTGTTTGCCTTAGCTCTTCAAATAATCACCTCCAATTGGAAAGATACAACTAAAATTTCCTACCTGGCATGGTGCAACCTGTTATGTCATCATCACCGTTTAGATCGAGCTCATGCCACCTCCCTTCCTTAAAAATTTAAAAAAGATTTACTATGATCACCCCTTACTTCATTTTTATCTAGATGCACGACTCGACCCGTTTCTAAAGTTTGTAATTACGAACCTCCTTAAAATACAATGGTTTATTTATTATCCATTTATGGTGCTACATAGCTGTTGGATACTCGCTGGTTCAACCTTACAGTAAATTATATTTTCTCCTCTCCTTCCCTTCTTCTTCCTATGTCTTTGCTTTGTCTCTCTCTTTCCTTTTCTTTCTTCACTTGCTTTTTTTTACTTTTATAAAATGCATTTGTTTTAGCATTACAGTTATGAATTTCAATTCAAGTTTCTTATGTTCATATTTTCTTAATATAGGATATGTATAATCTGTTAAATTCTTATGCGTTTATTATCTTCCTTCTATTATCAGAATGTCATATTATTCCTTTTGCTTTTTCATATATTCACTTGGATTGTCCTTCAGATGAGTTCTTTTGTTTGATGTAATTACACATTGCTCATATTTATTTCTCAATAAAGCATTTTTAAACTAAAAAAAGACTAGCAAGAGCCTAAACAATTTCAAATTTACCTACTCTAATATTACAGAACCTATGCTGCACTGGTGACTTTATATTATACAAAGTGGACGGTTTCGGAAAGTGCTGAGATGCAGATATAAGAGCCCAGATGAAGTACTCAATATTTTATTTGCCATGGGAAAAGACTTGTTATTGTGTCAAGCATGGACGGAAGTGTGTAACCCTCCATGAACGATACTACATCTACATCATAGATTAATTGTTTACTGGCATAATCTAAACACATTTGTGAAAACAAACAAAATGCACATTACTGTGAATTAACATTTGGAGCCAGGCAGACAATCAGAATGCTGAATTTTTCAGGCTGTAACTACCATTACAGGCCCACTCAAGGACCGTTAAATGGCTGGCAAACTTCTTGCTGTTTCAATGTGCTTGTATGTCCTGAATCCCCTCTTTCCGTGACCATTAATTGCATTTTTAACTCCTCACTTGAAGAGAGTGGTATGCATGTTGTCCAAAGCTAACAGAAAGCTGCTAATTTTCAGTGTGACACAGTTCCTCCTTTGTTTCCCTGTTTTCTGGTTAAAGAGCGACCTCTCTCCCGTTAATGTTTCTCTATGTTGGCTTCATCTTTAGCTTAGCTCAAGGGTAGAAACAAGCCTGATCAAAGAAGATGAAAAAAAAAGGTTTGTATATTTTTCTCTACTTCTGTGCAAACAGGGCTTGTGCTTCCCATTGAACCCCATGACCCTTTGATTGCCCATCATCCCACAGGGAGCCAAAGGCAGGTCTCCAAAAGCAGGTACAACAAATGGCCATGACTCCGACCGGAAGACAGCAAAAGGCTTAAGGAAGTAATCCCATCACTTGATGCTAGGTGGTGTCTCCTAAACAGTCTAGCAGGGTAAAACAGACATGGGGACTGAGAGATCTGGAGGAAAGGACCTACAGTCCTCAAAAAAGAGGCTCTCCAATTATGGCATGGTTCAGCACCTGTACTGCTCTTTCCAATTTAGGACCCGAATCCGATCTCGTTCGGAAGGGCTCCGAATCGTATGCGGAATTGTCTTAATCAATCTGGAGCCCTTCTTCCCAAACGCATCGTTCACAATTCCTAACGACCAAGTATGATGCCTTGAAAGCCTTAGCGCTGACCAAATCGGTTCCTCAAGGCATTAGAAGAGATGGAGCCTTCTGGAGATGAATCGTACAGCTCTATGAACTAGGTTTTCCAAGCGAGGAAGTATGATGAATGATTCGTACATCCTTCACAAGTCGGTTTGCCCGTGCCGAAAAAGCTGCCAGATTCAGTCTTTGGGAGCCTGTAGCAGGCCCCCCTTC
This sequence comes from Lissotriton vulgaris, assembly GCF_964263255.1. NCBI lineage: Eukaryota > Metazoa > Chordata > Amphibia > Caudata > Salamandridae > Lissotriton > Lissotriton vulgaris. The sequence goes on along the minus strand of NC_141693.1, from coordinate 481,223,791 downwards.
ACCCATGGCCCTCTGAATCAGGCCCTTGGTGGTACCCATGGGTCCCCTCTTCCCAACCATGCACAGTGTGGCAGGCACCATGGGGTGACCGCCCCAGGGTGCACGATTATCTCCATCCACCCCTTATCACAATGTGAGCCTGTGTACGCGTTTCATACACAGGCTGCCATTGAAGCCAATGGGAGTCTGACCGCATCGTGTCCGGATGCATTCAAATACATCGTACTTGTTCTGTTGGACTCCCCAGAACTGAGTCGTGTGGAAAACATTCCGGACCCAATTGGATCCCAATGCTTTCCGAACGAGATCGGAATCTGGCCCTTAGTATTCAAATACTTCTTCTCTACAGCCCCGGTCAGAAGTTAGACTGAGCGAGTTCACCAACATTGAAGACTACTGCTCCAAAATCAATATTATTTGACACAGACGAGAAAAAACAACAACTGCACAACGGAGATCAAAGTGATGAAATGGGTTGTTGATTTAGAAACACAAGTGTTGCAAAAGACTTTCTCAACAAAATGCTGTCTGTCTAGACTAACTCAGCGAACACCAGTAGTTCCTTGATAAGTCCTTTTGGATGCATTCCAGAATGGGGGAATGGGGGAACAATGCCAGAACCTTTCCCCATGTAATGAGCAGGGTTGTGGATTCAAGTGGAGGGAGTCTTACGGCCCACGTGTAAGCAACCTTTCCTCAAAAAAGATGAGACCAGGGAATATTTAAAACCATATCTCCCATTATTTAAAAAACTGAGAATATAAAAACAAAATCTGTAAATTTCAAGTTAGATAAAAAAGACAAATGGGTGGTAGTGAAATACTGAACAGAAAAAAGGGGAAGTCATCTATCACTGCAAAATAGCACTCCGCTAAAAAGATGAAGGTCAAAAATACATAATGGAACAACATCAGCAGAGAAAATGGATTGTTTATGACAAGGAAATCAGATCATATGGATAGATGGGAATACAAATAGGACCATTCCTAATGACAGAAGTCAAAATAGATAAGATAGTCCAGACAAAGACAGAAAGTATATTTCTAGGTCCGCCTGCCTCTGTTATTGAAAAAAGGCCAGTCCTATCAAGCCATTTAGGAAGTCGGTTGAAACAGAGGAAGTCTTCGTGGAGCCCTTTTGTCTGGTTTTGGACTTGATTGAGGAAAACAAAAGTAATAAGATAAACACTTTCAATTTAAAAGTGCAGGGGATTTTAGTCTTGTCTAAGCATTAGCACAAATGTGATACTACAAAGCAAATTGCTTGTACACTAAATTTAAATCCACATACTTTGTGCAACATACAGTTAAAGAAGTATTCTTACACAGACACCCCAGCTTTACGCAATTTCTCGAATCGTGATTTTTCCGCAAAATTCTCCAAGGTGAAAACAATTTCATGCGCCATTACTGCGAAAAAAACACAGTATTTGTTCCTTCTCAGTGGCGTGGCAGTGGGTCAGGGCTGAAGTCCTTCCAAAACGGTTTGATCACTTTACTCTGCTGCAAAGCGGTCAAGCAGCGGGGGGTTTGGACATGAACAGCAGAGAGATATCAGCGGTGGCTCCGCGGCTGCAGGAGAACCTCCCTTTGTAGCAAGAAAGGTAGGCTTGTCCTCATATGTGTTCATGGTGTTTATAGAGTGCATTCAGGCCTGGGCCTCACTGGGCTGTGCTCGTTAGCTCGCTGCGAGGATATGTGGGAATTGAAGTCCTCATTGGTCAAATTTAATACTGAGGCGAAAACGTATTTTTAAAATACTTATCTTAAACTTGCTCATACTTGATTGGTGCTGACAAGAGAGGGTTGTCTGAAGCCTCCTGAATGTAAAAGATGCATATAATCCCAAGGACACTGTTTATAATAATTCTGTCTCAGAACATGATGCTCTGGTGAAGCACAAAGCAAGGTTTCAGGTAAGCGCTAAGAGCCATTGGTTTTGTGGCATGCCAACGAGACTTGGCTTTAGCTAGTAGCTCTTTGCATTCTGGGACTTGTGGTTTTATTATTGTGCATCTAAATGTAGGACTATAAGCCAAAATACAGTCAGCTGTTGATAATAAGGACTGGTTGAATATTTCCTAATTCAGTGATGCAAGCGACAAGTATATTTGCATTGCGAAGTGGAAAGAACTATGTTTTACAGTGTGGTTTGTCTATTAGACAGATTAACAATCATGCAATTGGAGTGGCAGGGAAGTTATTGTAAGAAGGTGTACAACTTAATGTGTGGTTTGCACAAAATCACCTTGGCGTTTCCTTATGATCCTTGTCATATAACTGGGTATTTCCGGGTTGGGGTGAATAACAACTACTCTGCAGAAAAGGGGGCTGTTCAAATACTTCTTAAATTGGGCAGTGACATTGAATTAGAGGGTGAAAGAATAAACCTCTAAATGTAGTTCTATTTTATGCCTTTGATTGGTCGGCACATTTAATTCTGTTGAGGCCTTGGCTGCTATTTTGACAAATTGACACTTTATCCAAATTTCAGCGTGTTAATATGCAGCCATGTCTGGTGTGAGCATTTTCTTGCTATTCAGAGTTTGCTCTTAAGATAAGAGCATTGAAGTGAGAAATGATGCAGTGTTTCTTGTATAATTTTGTGCCTAAAAAGTGAAGGGCCATTAAAGATAATGGGGTAACGCAGTAATCCTCAGAACCTGGGTATGATTGCAAAACAAAAACAATGGTTCTGTTGGGAGTTACGTATACTTAGTTTCTAATGTACTCAATGCGTTTCAAGGATATTACATTAACCATAGAATGAAGTGAACACACTAACACACGACAATAAACAAAGTTCAGAAGATGAGTTCCTTTTTACTCTTTAGATTAATCAGTAAAAATATATATGGTTGTCCAAAAACAATAGAACAAGTGGTCTGTGAAGCAATTAGTGACTTATCGTGTTTAGTGATTCAGAAAAGGGGGTGGTGATGAACAGAGTGTCTGAATTAAGCAGACCACTCTTACCCAGTCCAAAGATCAGGGCTTGATCCATCACCGTTATTTATCTCACTGCACCATCCCAGCTCAGAACCTGGCTATATGCAAATCAGTCTGTCCCTGGGCCAGTGCATCATGGGAACAGGGCAGACTAAACTACCAAGCCAATTCTTCACCAGAAAGGAGACAAGCTACCGGGGACCGGTTTCTGGCATTTCAGCCGTCTTCGGCCCGGCTTGCTTGAATCCTGATGGTGCAGTGAGAAAGGGACTCATGTCTGAGTATACCCTGCCACACTTATAGTGGCCAAAAACGATTCCGAAAAGGGGGTGGTGATGAACAGAGTGTCTGAATTAAGCAGACCACTCTTACCCAGTCCAAAGATCAGGGCTTGATCCATCACCGTTATTTATCTCACTGCACCATCCCAGCTCAGAACCTGGCTATATGCAAACCAGTCTGTCCCTGGCCCAGTGCATCATGGGAACAGGGCAGACTAAACTACCAAGCCAATTCTTCACCAGAAAGGAGACAAGCTACCGGGGACCGGTTTCTGGCATTTCAGCCGTCTTCGGCCCGGCTTGCTTGAATCCTGATGGTGCAGTGAGAAAGGGACTCATGTCTGAGTATACCCTGCCACACTTATAGTGGCCAAAAACGATTCAGAAAAGGGGGTGGTGATGAACAGAGTGTCTGAATTAAGCAGACCACTCTTACCCAGTCCAAAGATCAGGGCTTGATCCATCACCGTTATTTATCTCACTGCACCATCCCAGCTCAGAACCTGGCTATATGCAAATCAGTCTGTCCCTGGCCCAGTGCATCATGGGAACAGGGCAGACTAAACTACCAAGCCAATTCTTCACCAGAAAGGAGACAAGCTACCGGAGACCGGTTTCTGGCATTTCAGCCGTCTTCGGCCCGGCTTGCTTGAATCCTGATGGTGCAGTGAGAAAGGGACTCATGTCTGAGTATACCCTGCCACACTTATAGTGGCCAAAAACGATTCAGAAAAGGGGATGGTGATGAACAGAGTGTCTGAATTAAGCAGACCACTCTTACCCAGTCCAAAGATCAGGGCTTGATCCATCACCGTTATTTATCTCACTGCACCATCCCAGCTCAGAACCTGGCTATATGCAAATCAGTCTGTCCCTGGCCCAGTGCATCATGGGAACAGGGCAGACTAAACTACCAAGCCAATTCTTCACCAGAAAGGAGACAAGCTACCGGGGACCGGTTTCTGGCATTTCAGCCGTCTTCGGCCCGCCTTGCTTGAATCCTGATGGTGCAGTGAGAAAGGGACTCATGTCTGAGTATACCCTGCCACACTTATAGTGGCCAAAAACGATTCAGAAAAGGGGGTGGTGATGAACAGAGTGTCTGAATTAAGCAGACCACTCTTACCCAGTCCAAAGATCAGGGCTTGATCCATCACCGTTATTTATCTCACTGCACCATCCCAGCTCAGAACCTGGCTATATGCAAATCAGTCTGTCCCTGGCCCAGTGCATCATGGGAACAGGGCAGACTAAACTACCAAGCCAATTCTTCACCAGAAAGGAGACAAGCTACCGGGGACCGGTTTCTGGCATTTCAGCCGTCTTCGGCCCGGCTTGCTTGAATCCTGATGGTGCAGTGAGAAAGGGACTCATGTCTGAGTATACCCTGCCACACTTATAGTGGCCAAAAACGATTCAGAAAAGGGGGTGGTGATGAACAGAGTGTCTGAATTAAGCAGACCACTCTTACCCAGTCCAAAGATCAGGGCTTGATCCATCACCGTTATTTATCTCACTGCACCATCCCAGCTCAGAACCTGGCTATATGCAAATCAGTCTGTCCCTGGCCCAGTGCATCATGGGAACAGGGCAGACTAAACTACCAAGCCAATTCTTCACCAGAAAGGAGACAAGCTACCGGGGACCGGTTTCTGGCATTTCAGCCGTCTTCGGCCCGGCTTGCTTGAATCCTGATGGTGCAGTGAGAAAGGGACTCATGTCTGAGTATACCCTGCCACACTTATAGTGTCCAAAAACGATTCAGAAAAGGGGGTGGTGATGAACAGAGTGTCTGAATTAAGCAGACCACTCTTACCCAGTCCAAAGATCAGGGCTTGATCCATCACCGTTATTTATCTCACTGCACCATCCCAGCTCAGAACCTGGCTATATGCAAATCAGTCTGTCCCTGGCCCAGTGCATCATGGGAACAGGGCAGACTAAACTACCAAGCCAATTCTTCACCAGAAAGGAGACAAGCTACCGGGGACCGGTTTCTGGCATTTCACCCGTCTTCGGCCCGGCTTGCTTGAATCCTGATGGTGCAGTGGGAAAGGGACTCATGTCTGAGTATACCCTGCCACACTTATAGTGGCCAAAAACGATTCAGAAAAGGGGGTGGTGATGAACAGAGTGTCTGAATTAAGCAGACCACTCTTACCCAGTCCAAAGATCAGGGCTTGATCCATCACCGTTATTTATCTCACTCCACCATCCCAGCTCAGAACCTGGCTATATGCAAATCAGTCTGTCCCTGGCCCAGTGCATCATGGGAACAGGGCAGACTAAACTACCAAGCCAATTCTTCACGGGCCGACGACGGCTGAAATGCCAGAAACCGGTCCCCGGAAGCTTGTTTCCTTCCCAGTGTAAGAATTGGCTTGGTAGTTTGGTTTGCCCTGTTCCCATCATGCACTGGGACAGGAACAGACTAATTTGCAAATAGCCAGGTTCTGAGCTGGGATGGTGCAGTGAGCTAAAAAACGGTGTTGGATCTAGCCCTGATCTCTTGACTGGGTGAGAGTATTCTGCTTAATTCAGAAACTCTGTCCATCACCACCCCTTGTTGTTAAATATTTTGTCCACCCTAAGCGTGGAAGGGTATACTCAGATGTGAGTCCCTCGCTCATTGCACCATCAGGATTCAAGCAAGCCGGGCCGACGACGGCTGAAATGCCAGATACGGGTCCCCGGAAGCTTGTTTCCTTCCCAGTGTAAGAATTGGCTTGGTAGTTTGGTTTGCCCTGTTCCCATCATGCACTGGGACAGGAACAGACTAATTTGCAAATAGCCAGGTTCTGAACTGGGATGGTGCAGTGAGCTAAAACACGGTGTTGGATCTAGCCCTGATCTATTGACTGGGTGAGAGTATTCTGCTTAATTCAGAAACTCTGTCCATCACCACCCCTTGTTGTTAAATATTTTGTCCACCCTAAGCGTGGAAGGGTTTACTCAGATGTGAGTCCCTTGCTCATTGCACTATCAGGATTCAAGCAAGCCGGGCCGACGACGGCTGAAATGCCAGAAACTGGTCCCCGGAAGCTTGTTTCCTTCCCAGTGTAAGAATTGGCTTGGTAGTTTGGTTTGCCCTGGTCCCATCATGCACTGGGACAGGAACATACTAATTTGCATATAGCCAGGTTCTGAACTGGGATGGTGCAGTGAGCTAAAAAACGGTGTTGGATCTAGCCCTGATCTCTTGACTGGGTGAGAGTATTCTGCTTAATTCAGAAACTCTGTCCATCACCACCCCTTGTTGTTAAATATTTTGTCCACCCTAAGCGTGGAAGGGTATACTCAGATGTAAGTCCCTTGCTCATTGCACCATCAGGATTCAAGCAAGCCGGGCTGACGACGGCTGTAATGCCAGAAACCGGTCCCCGGAAGCTTGTTTCCTTCCCAGTGTAAGAATCGGCTTGGTAGTTTGGTTTGCCCTGGTCCCATCATGCACTGGGACAGGAACAGACTAATTTGCATATAGCCAGGTTCTGAACTGGGATGGTGCAGTGAGCTAAAAAACGGTGTTGGATCTAGCCCTGATCTCTTGACTGGGTGAGAGTATTCTGCTTAATTCAGAAACTCTGTCCATCACCACCCCTTGTTGTTAAATATTTTGTCCACCCTAAGCGTGGAAGGGTATACTCAGATGTGAGTCCCTTGCTCATTGCACCATCAGGATTCAAGCAAGCCGGGCCGACGACGGCTGAAATGCCAGAAACCGGTCCCCAGAAGCTTGTTTCCTTCCCAGTGTAAGAATTAGCTTGGTAGTTTGGTTTGCCCTGTTCCCATCATGCACTGGGACAGGAACAGACTAATTTGCATATAGCCAGGTTCTGAACTGGGATGGTGCAGTGAGCTAAAAAACGGTGTTGGATCTAGCCCTGATCTCTTGACTGGGTGAGAGTATTCTGCTTAATTCAGAAACTCTGTCCATCACCACCCCTTGTTGTTAAATATTTTGTCTACCCTAAGCGTGGAAGGGTATACTCAGATGTGAGTCCCTTGCTCATTGCACCATCAGGATTCAAGCAAGCCGGGCCGACGACGGCTGAAATGCCAGAAACTGGTCCCCGGAAGCTTGTTTCCTTCCCAGTGTAAGAATTAGCTTGGTAGTTTGGTTTGCCCTGTTCCCATCATGCACTGGGACAGGACCAGACTAATTTGCATACAGCCAGGTTCTGAACTGGGATGGTGCAGTGAGCTAAAAAACGGTGTTGGATCTAGCCCTGATCTCTTGACTGGGTGAGAGTATTCTGCTTAATTCAGAAACTCTGTCCATCACCACCCCTTGTTGTTAAATATTTTGTCCACCCTAAGCGTGGAAGGGTATACTCAGATGTAAGTCCCTTGCTCATTGCACCATCAGGATTCAAGCAAGCCGGGCTGACGACGGCTGTAATGCCAGAAACCGGTCCCCGGAAGCTTGTTTCCTTCCCAGTGTAAGAATCGGCTTGGTAGTTTGGTTTGCCCTGGTCCCATCATGCACTGGGACAGGAACAGACTAATTTGCATATAGCCAGGTTCTGAACTGGGATGGTGCAGTGAGCTAAAAAACGGTGTTGGATCTAGCCCTGATCTCTTGACTGGGTGAGAGTATTCTGCTTAATTCAGAAACTCTGTCCATCACCACCCCTTGTTGTAAAATATTTTGTCCACCCTAAGCGTGGAAGGGTATACTCAGATGTGAGTCCCTTGCTCATTGCACCATCAGGATTCAAGCAAGCCGGGCCGACGACGGCTGAAATGCCAGAAACCGGTCCCCAGAAGCTTGTTTCCTTCCCAGTGTAAGAATTAGCTTGGTAGTTTGGTTTGCCCTGTTCCCATCATGCACTGGGACAGGAACAGACTAATTTGCATATAGCCAGGTTCTGAACTGGGATGGTGCAGTGAGCTAAAAAACGGTGTTGGATCTAGCCCTGATCTCTTGACTGGGTGAGAGTATTCTGCTTAATTCAGAAACTCTGTCCATCACCACCCCTTGTTGTTAAATATTTTGTCTACCCTAAGCGTGGAAGGGTATACTCAGATGTGAGTCCCTTGCTCATTGCACCATCAGGATTCAAGCAAGCCGGGCCGACGACGGCTGAAATGCCAGAAACCGGTCCCCGGAAGCTTGTGTCCTTCCCAGTGTAAGAATTAGCTTGGTAGTTTGGTTTGCCCTGTTCCCATCATGCACTGGGACAGGACCAGACTAATTTGCATACAGCCAGGTTCTGAACTGGGATGGTGCAGTGAGCTAAAAAACGGTGTTGGATCTAGCCCTGATCTCTTGACTGGGTGAGAGTATTCTGCTTAATTCAGAAACTCTGTCCATCACCACCCCTTGTTGTTAAATATTTTGTCCACCCTAAGCGTGGAAGGGTATACTCAGATGTGAGTCCCTTGCTCATTGCACCATCAGGATTCAAGCAAGCCGGGCCGACGACGGCTGAAATGCCAGAAACCGGTCCCCGGAAGCTTGTTTCCTTCCCAGTGTAAGAATTGGCTTGGTAGTTTGATTTGCCCTGTTCCCATCATGCACTGGGACAGGAACAGACTAATTTGCATATAGCCAGGTTCTGAACTGGGATGGTGCAGTGAGCTAAAAAACGGTGTTGGATCTAGCCCTGATCTCTTGACTGGGTGAGAGTATTCTGCTTAATTCAGAAACTCTGTCCATCACCACCCCTTGTTGTTAAATATTTTGTCCACCCTAAGCGTGGAAGGGTATACTCAGATGTGAGTCCCTTGCTCATTGCACCATCAGGATTCAAGCAAGCCGGGCTGACGACGGCTGAAATGCCAGAAACCGGTCCCCGGAAGCTTGTTTCCTTCCCAGTTTAAGAATTGGCTTGGTAGTTTGGTTTGCCCTGGTCCCATCATGCACTGGGACAGGAACAGACTAATTTACATATAGCCAGGTTCTGAACTGGGATGGTGCAGTGAGCTAAAAAACAGTGTTGGATCTAGCCCTGATCTCTTGACTGGGTGAGAGTATTCTGCTTAATTCAGAAACTCTGTCCATCACCACCCCTTGTTGTTAAATATTTTGTCCACCCTAAGCGTGGAAGGGTATACTCAGATGTGAGTCCCTTGCTCATTGCACCATCAGGATTCAAGCAAGCCGGGCCGACGACGGCTGAAATGCCAGAAACCGGTCCCCGGAAGCTTGTTTCCTTCCCAGTGTAAGAATTGGCTTGGTAGTTTGGTTTGCCCTGTTCCCATCATGCACTGGGACAGGAACAGACTAATTTGCATATAGCCAGGTTCTGAACTGGGATGGTGCAGTGAGCTAAAAAACGGTGTTGGATCTAGCCCTGATCTCTTGACTGGGTGAGAGTATTCTGCTTAATTCAGAAACTCTGTCCATCACCACCCCTTGTTGTTAAATACTTTGTCCACCCTAAGCGTGGAAGGGTATACTCAGATGTGAGTCCCTTGCTCATTGGACCATCAGGATTCAAGCAAGCCGGGCCGACGATGGCTGAAATGCCAGAAACTGGTCCCCGGAAGCTTGTTTCCTTCCCAGTGTAAGAATTGGCTTGGTAGTTTGGTTTGCCCTGGTCCCATCATGCACTGGGACAGGAACATACTAATTTGCATATAGCCAGGTTCTGAACTGGGATGGTGCAGTGAGCTAAAAAACGGTGTTGGATCTAGCCCTGATCTCTTGACTGGGTGAGAGTATTCTGCTTAATTCAGAAACTCTGTCCATCACCACCCCTTGTTGTTAAATATTATCGTGTTTAGTGACATGGTGCTGTACAAATATAACATATATAACACATATTTACGCAGATGGACGGAATTTTTCACAAGTGCCCAACATTAGACACATAAACCACAGCAGGATATAGTATTTGCTTATTCTATTTATTTATTTATTTATTTACGGATTTTGTAAAGCGCACGGCTACCCCCAATGGAGGTGTCCCGGCGCTAAAAACTGATTGGCAGAAAAGAGAGGAAGTAGACTACACAGATACAAAAAGCCAAGTCTTCAGGCGTCTGCGGAAAAGCACTTCAGATGGGGCAAATCTAAGATCAATAGGTAGACTGTTCCAGTATTTGGCTGCAAGGACGGCAAAAGCTCTGCCACCCATTCTTGTGCGACGGAATCTAGGCACACACATGAGGCGCAGATTGTTGGAGCGGAGATCCCTGACCGAGTAGGACAACCTCAGTCTTTTTCTTAAATAGTCTGGGCCAGTACCATTCAACGCTCGAAAGGCGAGGATGAGCGTTTTGAACTTAATTCGGTTAACTATAGGCAACCAATGAAGCTCTTTGCGAAACGCTGAGATCGAATGTCTGTAGGGAATGTTACCAATCAATCTTGCGGCAGCGTTCTGCACCACCTGGAGACGTTCAATTTGGTACAGAGGGGCCCCTGCATATAAACTGTTCGCGTAATCCAGGTCGGAGGTAATTAAGGCCTGGGTAACAGTTCTGCGTGCCTCCATAGGTAAAAAAGGAAAAATCTTCCTCATCATTTTTAATTTACCATAACAAATCGACGTGACCTTATTGATTTGAGGGCTGCAAGATAGCGTATCATCGAATATGAACCCCAGGTTGCGGGCAGAGTGAACCGGGGTAGGAGGAGGGTTGAGTATCGTAGGCCACCATAAAGAAGGTGGAATGGTCATTTTTTGATTGAAAAACAAAACCTCCGTTTTATCGGTGTTTAATTGCAGATGGTTAGTGGACATCCAGGAGCAGATCTCGCCAAGACAATGGCGAAAACTGGAGAGGCTGGAGTCAGAGTGATCGCTGAAAGAGAATATAAGCGGAGTATCATCAGCATACGAGATCACTCTGACTCCGCATGCCTCTACTACCTTGGCCAACGGGGCTAGGTAAACATTGAAGAACAGGGGGCTTAACGCTGAGCCCTGTGGGACTCCGCGAACCAGAGGTTTGCATTCTGATTCAAAAGGTCTGAGAAGAACCCTCTGTGATCGTCCTTGGAGGAAGGAACCCAGCCATGATAAGGCAACGCCGCTCACTCCAATCTGCTTCATACGGTCAAGGAGGATTATATGGGACACCGTATCGAAAGCGGCGGACAGGTCGAGGAGGACCAACATGGCCTCCTCGCCCTTGTCCACACACTGAAACCAGCACGGAAACCGGACTGGGAATCATGCAGAAGAGAATTGGTCTCCAGGTATTCTGCTAGTTGTAATTGGACTGCCTTTTCCAAAACCTTCGCAGGTTTAGGAAGTAGAGAGATAGGCCGATAGTTACTGAATTGCGTAGGGTCGGCATCAGCTTTCTTCAAGATAGGTACAAGCAAAGCTTCCTTCCAGGCTAAGGGGAACTGGCCTAGTTGTAAAGAGGCGTTCCAGATGGAAGTAAGAGGCTCTAACAGTAAGGTAGACAACTCACTCATAATTTTAGGGGGGACCGGGTCCAAAGGGGAACCTGATTTGCACTGTAATAATAGTTTACGTGCAAGATTAGGGGTGAGGTCCTTAAAAACAACTAAAGTAGGAGCAGTGTCCTGGTTAGTTGAAACCGGGAAAAGGGAGAGGTCAAGAGCACCAGCTGGAGGGAAGGAGGAAGCAATTTTGTCAATTTTTCCTTGAAAGAAGTCTGATAGTCCATTACAAAGAGACTGACTGGCAAGATTATTGGGTGTCATAGCGGGGGGTTTAACAAAGTCCTTGACAATTTTAAACAGTGTTTTTTCTAGTTGTGGAATTGGATGGACAAGTTGAATTAACAACGTTAACGTTTCGACCCTAGGATGTAGTGCAGATTCGTAAGCATCTATAGCGGGTCTTCATCAGGACAGGAAAAGATATGACTGTCTAGTATCAAAGAAGTGTAGTGATTTACTTCCTTGTGTCCTACTTGTGGAGGTGTCAGCCGACACCATTCATTCACTTTCAGGATCGTCTACTGCAGACACTTTTAGCTTTTCATCGCCAGCCGTTGGGATAAATAGTGTTGGGCACCGCCGTATCGATCACCAGGGATTGAGAGGATCCAACAGGAGACATTCCTCGTCCATCTGAAGCTTGCAACAAATGACTGCGTTGTGATTGGTCTAAGCACCTTGACACATCGCTCAGCCACGGGCTACAGGGGTGGACATGTTCTTCATGCAGGCTGTAATGCAGCCGGCATGGAGAAGGGGAAAGTGCGCATGACTGGTTTGGGCGGCCCAACAGGGCCGACCAAACAGGTATTGCGCACTTAGGAGTGGGCAAACCACTCCTCCCCTGCCCAAGCTCCATGAGCAGAGTAGCCCCGTCTGGCCACAAAGCAGCAGGACACGTCCCAAAGCATGAATTGATAATAGCTTAAAGATATTATAATTTTATGTTTCTCTTTTTCACACTGCTTAAAAGCAGGGGGTGACGCTCCTCCCCCATAGCGGAGGAGCCGCCCTCCCCATGAAGCTGATGGGGCTGCTTTGGACCAATTCTCCTTTCGAATTAGAGTGGCCTTTTAATTAGAATACGGCCAGTTACAACAGTTACCGGCATCGTCGGAACTGTGAAATTCATAATCTTTCCACAGATCTGTTTATTTTCACACAGATATTTCAGCTGCTTAAGGAATCTGGGGAAATGAGGAATTACTGGGGGACTGAGACCCAGAACTACAAATTCCCTTGGTAAGTCCTTTTTTCTAAGGGGGACCTCAGAGTACAAATTGCAATAACCAGGTTTTTTTCCCACTCTCAGAGTTATCAATACCTTTAGGTATCAGTAATTCCGTGGATGGGAAAAATCCAGGCGATTTTCTTGGCCAACCATGATGAGTTCGATTTTCTGAACTTTCTTTGCATTTCCGCAAATAGTGTCACTAAACAGTATTAATATTATAACAAGTAAATGAAAAGGATGAAAGACCATCTGCGGTAAAATGAATAAGAAACATTCCACAAGTTTATACATATACCAGAAAACAATCCTTTATTATGAAGCTGCAGCATTATCAATAGTTTAAGGTTTGTCACTTTGTGATGAGCAATGGATGCTGGTCTGATTTAATAGCGTCACATGCACTTATGTTCAAATGCAGATAGTGCATAAAATCAGTCTTTTAGCTTACCCTGGACACATAGAAACATAGTATTCTGTTTTCTGACACTGATTGATTGAGGTGGTCAAAGAGAAGGCTCATTTAACCTTTAAAAGAAAGCTTACTTTTTTTAAAGACTAAGGGCCTGATGTAGGTAATCTCAATTTACCTATTCTTAAATACCGAATTTTACCGATTCGGTATTTAAGAATGGGTAAATGGGATGTAGATAATTTTTCGGTAAAAATTACCGAATAGGTAAGATTCGGTAATTAAGAATCGGTATTTACCGATTCGGTATTTACCGAATCTCAGTAATTCCCATTCATTCCTATGGGCCTGGAGGCCCATAGGAATGAATGGGAATTACCGATTCGGTAAATACAGAATCGGTAAATACTGAATCGGTAATAGGGGGAACCCTTTCAAGGGTGGCAGGGCGTCACATTGACACCCTGTTGCACCCCTGAATAGTGCTTGGGTGCACATGTGGCACACATACATGCCCTAAGGGCATGTATGTGTGCCACATGGCACTGAATAAAAGGCAAAAAATTGCTTTTTAAAAGGAATTCGTTATTTACCACCAACTAATAGTTGGGGGCAAATAACGAATCCTTACATGTAAGAAGCACTCACTTGAGTGCTCCCTACATTACAGATTCGGTAATTTACCAAATCGATATTTTAAGAATAAGGGGCCAGATGTAGGTAAAATAGATTTACCGATTTTTAATTACCGAATTTTACCGATTCGGTAATTAAAAATCGGTAAATCTAAGAGGTGGATATGTAGGTATTTCCAGATGTGGAAATACCGAATCTGTAACATTCGGTATTTACTGATTCTGTAAATACCGATTCTGTATTTACAGAATCGGTAAATACCGAATTTTGCAAGGGTGCAGGGGGTGTCACTTTGACACCCTCTGGCACCCCACAAATAGGCATGTGCACCATGTGGCACACTGACATGCCCTAAGGGCATAAGGGCATGTCTGTCTGTCACATGGCTAGGTGTGCATGCACACATGTGCCTGCACACCTGAATTCGGTATTTTACCATACAATAGGATTGTGTGGTAAAATACCGATTTTGTAGGGCCTTTGGGACTCAGAAGAGTCCCACCTACATCTGAGATTTACCGAATCGGTAAAAATACCGATTCGGTATTTTACAGAATCTGTAAATTTACTGATTCAGTAAATTTACCGATTCTGTAAAATTGTGCCCCTACATGCCAATTCTTGAATACCGGTCGGTAACGGCCGAAAATACCGATTTTCGGCCGTTACCGACCGACCTACATCTGGCCCTCGGTAATTTACTGATTTCTTAAATTACCGATTCGGTAAATTACCGAATCCTGAAATGTGGCCTCCTACATCTGAAAAGCCTAATACTGGTCGGTAACGGCCGAAATTCGGTAATTTCGGCCGTTACCGGCCGGTATCAGGCTTCCTACATCTGGCCCTAAATATGAAGATGAGGAAGGCGTACCAGCATGCAATCTAAAGAAGCTAGTAGACTATATAACATTCATTTTTTTCCTCAACATTACATTTTCGAGAGCTGCGTTTGTCCTTTTTTCTTCCCCTGTCTATTCTAGTAAAAAAGGGGGCGAGGAGAAAGGAGGTCGTATCCTCGTCATACCTACCATCAATGTTCCTGATTTTGCTATTTATTTTCAGCTGCCCCTCTTTTTCTTTACTTTTACGGTGTTGAAATACTCATCCCCCCCATTCACACACCTCTTCTGCTGTGTAACCATTAGAGGATCCCATTTGTTTCCCTACTACATTATGTAACTTTCAATATGTCAGTGAAAGACTATAGTCACTCAAACAGAAACCTTTGAGGTTTTTTATTTTGACCTTTCAGATGCTTTATTTTCTAAACTTGAATCCATTACCTTCCACATAAGAAGTCAACCCTAAGTAAGGCAACTTTCAGCATAACATTGTCTGCCATAGATTTTCTACATTAACCTTTTCCATGCTCATGACGGAGCCGCTCCGTCATGAGCCTCGGTTGAGCTGTGCTCATGACGGAGCGGTTCTGTCATGGCCCACTCGGCGCGCCTGCGCGGCGCGAATTCCGCGCCTGCGCTGGACGTTCCATTGAGCGGGCGGGGCCATGACGGAACCGCTCCGTCATGAGCACAGCTCAACCGCGGCTCGTGACGGAGCGGCTCCATCACGAGCATGCGAGCGCCGCTCTGCCCCCCCCCCCCCCACCCTCCTAGAGCTGCGGCGGAATTGCCGCCGCAGCAAAGGGGTTAACAGTCTTCTCTAGGAATACCCCATATCCCCAAATAACATTGTACTCTTCTATCCTTACAAAGGAATTATTGTAATTTGGCTAAGCTGGTAAGTTATGGATCTGTGCACATTACTGGTATCAGAAATGTTAGCACTTTTAAACCCTATTCAAAAGGAACAGTCTATTGCCAGAATGCTGAACAATGAGAAACACTCACCCCCAGTCAGAGATCTGGGCCTAAATCTATCGTCTTTTTTTCTCACCACGCCACTCCTGTTTGGACCCAGCCATATGCAAATCAGTCATGACCCTTCTACCCATGGGAACAGTGCAGGCTGAACTGCAATGCCAGGCCGGGCCCTTCCTCGACAGGAAATAAGCATTCTAGGACCAGTTTCGCGGTATAACCTCATAATGGCTAGGATAGCTTGAATCCAGTGGCATGGCGACCTGGGGGTGAGTGTTTGACAGCGTTCAGCATTACAACCATCAATTGTTCTTTTTGCACCCCAAGTGGGACTGATATGCTCACCATGCCACTGGATTCAAGCTATCCTGGCTGATGATGGCCGATACCCAATATTGGTTCTAGGATTCTTGTTTCTGGTTCAGGGACAAGCTGGCATGGCAGTTCGGGTTGGACTATTCCCATTGGAAGCAGGGTCAAGACTGATTTGCTTATGGCAGGGTCCAAACTGGAATGGCATGGGGAGCAAAATGGATGGATTTAGGCCCAGATGTCTGACTGGGCTTGAGCATTTGACATTATTCAACATTCCATCCATCAATTGTTCTTTTTGCAACTTTTAAACACTATGGCAGACATGAGTTGAATTTTCTGGCTTGGGAGGACACAAATGTCGAAGACTGCAAATAAATATTTCTCTTACCTCATCCTGTGCTACTTGGGCTGCACGAAAATCTTCATTCTGAATCTGGTTTCTTGACGTTGTCTGGATAAAAGCATAAGCGTTATTCATAAATGGATGAGAAACAATGTGATGATTAAAGGCTTACTTTAGTGCATCAATTTTTCATGATTGAATCATTAGCATCTCTCTAAATCGCCCCAACATGGAACAAGTATCTGCATATTCCACTCCTCTGCCAAATGAAAATTATATAAAAAGGTACTAATCATTCTCTACCACAGTCATAGAGAGAAAAATACAAAATCCCTCAGAGGGCCTACAAAACTAGTGGAATAGATACTATACTGGGGTACCAAACAACAAATTAGCAAATTGTGGAAGGTATAAGCAAAGATGCAAAACAATCACTACTGTTCAACAAACAAAAATACATAGCACAACCATCCCTGATATTGTTTATACTGGCTGCCTTTATTATCCATGAATGAATTAAATCAGATCAAATGAACAAGTTACTTACCTTCTTTAATGCGCTTTCTGGTAGAGACTATCTAGCTGTATTTTCCTTACATTTTGCATATTCCCCAGACGTCACACTAGATTAGTAAACTTTTCAGTAGTACTTCAGCGTGCCATCAGTTGGCACTATGAAGTTACACAGTGATGCCATTCTGCTTCAGAAATGACATGTGGGGCCCGTATAGGTCGCACCCCTTCATGGTGATCTCAGTTGCTTTTGAGGCTGTCTGCATCCCCAGATGCAGATCCACAAGAGCAAATTGGTCGTGATCAGTGTGCAGATTCCTCGACATGGAATATTAATGGACAGAGTCCAATCACAGAACAGGGAGGATGGCATGGTCAGTAAATAATCTGCAGCTAGCTAGAGTCTCTATCAAAAAGAGCATTGCCAAAGGTAAGTAACGTGTTCTTCTGCTATTGACTTCAATTTGGAAATTCGTCACCTTTTGAATTCCAAAGCAGTACCCATGGGAGGTGAGTCTATGAATAGACTCAAGAAAGTTTTGCAATAAAAATGCCCTTTTTGGCAGCCCTGAGTGACCAGACAATAGTGCTTCATAAACGTATGGTGGAACGCCCACATAGCTGCTTGCCTATGTCTAGGAAAGGGACTCCCACATGCAAGCTCAGTGGTAGCAGCTTTGACCCTGATAGAATGAGCACACAGTCCTCCCAGATGGCTACTTTTTAGCCAGAGTATAGCAGATCTTAATGCAGAGCACTATCCAGTAGGAGTTGATGATCATCTGTACAGCCTTGCTTTTTTTCGTACCATCCAATCCCTACAAACAGCTAATCGCCAACCTGGTGGTCTTCTGTTTGATCTATATAGAAGTTCAGCACTGTCTTGGGGTCCACATAATGAAGTCTCTCCTCCTCCTCACAGGAGTTAGGTGGAGCATAGAATGCCAGCAGGGTGATGGTTTGACCGACCTGGAACTGCATCACAACTTTGGGCAAAAAAGATGCCATAGTCTGTAGAATAAGATTGCCTGGCTGCTACGATGAAATCAACCACCTTTGGAGGAAGGCCAAAGGTGTTCAGTTGTAGCCATTCAATCTCCAAGCAAGAAGGAGGAGATTGCGGAGGCCCAGATGCACCGAAACCTTCCCTATTGCTGAAACAGCAGGTCCTTCCTGGTGGGCAGCGTGACCGGAGGACATATGCTCAAGCGCATGAGCTCTGGTTACAATATTCTCCTTGCCCACTCTGTGGTCACTAGGAAAACTTTGGCCCGGTCATTACTGGTCTTCTTCAGAACTCATGGCAGGAGTGGTAATGGTGGAAAGGCATACAGGAGTCTGGAGTTACACGCAAGGCAGAACTGGTCTCTGATCGAGAAACACAGTGGAAACTTCAACGCACAAAAATGCTGACATTGCACTTTCGTGGCGGTGGCAAGTAGATCTAGACAACGTTCTTCCAATTCATGGAAGAGACCTCTCAACCTCTGGGTATAATTGCCTCTCATGATCCACTAGGTGCTGATAGCTGATCTTGTTCGTCCTGGGATTTAAAGATTCTGGAAGGTGGCTCACCACCAGAAAATACCATGGTGACCCAGCCACTTCCTGAGGTGCAAAGCTTCCTGGTACAGGTTCCGAGACCCCACCCAAAATCCTGTGTGTTGCAATAGCACATGGTGTTGGTGTTGTCCGTGAGCACCTGAACCAGCCTCCCCTTGATGGACAGAAGGAAAGCTCTCAGTGCCAAGCGGATGGCCTTCGGCTCCAGAAAGTTGACCCAACCCCATCCCAGAAGAACTGTATCGGTCATTACTTTCAGTTCTAGGTGGGGAATGAAGAGGGGTCTGCCATGTAGGGCCAACTACAGTCCAGCAACCACCACTGCAGATCCTTTGTAGTCTCCCCCAGAAATCTGAAAACGGTTAAAGAGGTCCCCTTAATGTTATGCCTAATGAGACTTCAGATCCCACTGCAGAGCCCACAGATGCCACTCAGCATTCTCAACCATCAGGATGCATGGGGCCATCATCCCAACAGCCTCAGAGATGACGTCACTGAAATTAAGGACTGAAGCTGAAAGATCAGGATCATAGCCTGAATGCCAAAGACTCTCTTTCCTGGGGCTAAGGCACGAAACCAAACAGCATCCAGAATGGCACCGATAAGGGAGCGAGTCTGAGAAAGAGTCAGGTGTGACTTCAGCACATTGAAAGTGAACCTCAAAGCTGAAAAAAGGGTCACTGTAGTCTTCAGAGAGTTGATGACTGCCTGAGGCAAGCCTGCCTTGAACAGCCAGTCATCAAGGTAGGGGAACCTGGATCCTCTGACCTCCAAAGAAAGGGCTGCCACCACCACCATCACTTTTGTGAACACCAGAGGGGTGTTAGTGAGACCAAACAGAAGCACAGTGAACCGGAAATACTCCTATCTCACCACGAGCTGCAGGTAGTACCGATGTGCTGGTAGGATTGATATAGAGAAATCGGCAAATGGGTGGGGGGGTGGACTGGGTGGCCATTGACCTTGAATGTGGACGCAGTAGGCACCCTGGCTCGACTGCAAAACTGTTGGGCTCACAGCTGAGGCAGGATAGGCTAGGTGTATAAGACAGCTTGACCAAATCCGCAAAAGGAGGGGGAAGGTTGGTGCGATTGTTTGAGGCAGGCAGATAAGCCCAGAGAGCGTGCATTAGCTCGGTTCTCTTTAAGCTCTCTAAAGTGGAATCAGCCTTGTCTCCAAACAGGCGAGACCTGTCAAAAGGCATGCCCAAAAGGGAGGGTTGGATGTCAACTGAGAACTCAGTTGATTGCAACACTTGTGTCAATGGCTCGTCCGATGGAATCCGTGGTGTCCAAGTACCAATTAATCGCGTCACGACCATCTTGGATAGCCTAAGAAAAGACCAATCAGAGAACCTCAGGGGGGATTTGAGCCATCAAGCCACAGAGGCCATGGAAGTACCATCCCAGGAGGCAGTGGGCATTTACTGATCATAAAGCCAGGCTTGTGGAAGACAACATTTGTTTCCCAAATGTTTCCACCCATTTAGACTCCTTATTGGATGGAATCCTTGGAAAAGTATTGGGATTAGACCTGCTCGTGGATACTTCCATCACTAAACATTAGGGGGAAAGGGTATGAGAGATGAACACTGGGTTGTCTTGAGCAGTGCAATAGCGTCTCAGAATTTGTGTTTTGACTGGAGAGCCAGAGCATGGTTTAGCTCTAGCCACCAACGAGGTATTGTTAGTGCCTCAATAAAAGGTAAAAAGGGCTCATAAGATGTCTGCCCCATTCAGAGAACGTCAGTCAATATGTTAGTTTTGACCTCCAAGGTACAGCGGTCAAGGACTTTGGCCGCTATACACATTACCATGGTATAGGAAGCACATTCCTCAGTGGCTGGGTTAGGGGTGAGAAAAGGCTCATTTAAGGGGATGTATTGAGACCACTAACCGCAAGTTATCATACTAATTGGTATCTTGGTAGGGCTGGAGAGACTTGCAATCCATGTCATATTCCTTGCCTGGGTCTGTTCCAAAATGTGAATGTAGAGTGAATTGTCTCTCTTCTAGAGGCATCCGATTAAGTGGAGAGCCCTTTGTCAGGCGTGGCCTTGATTCAGGTTGGATGGTGCTGACTTGGAGTTGGAGAGCACTATTGGTACCTCTTGATCTGACATTGATTGATTCTGTACCAGCTTTGAAGTCATAGGGATCAGCATGGTTCTGACTGGAGCCAGGAGTGTTGTGATGGGCCCAGAGGGCCCAACTGGTGCAGAGGGTGAACCAGTCAGTGGTATTCTAGATGGAAGGCCTCTTTGCACAATAGGTCCCGAAGGCACACCAGAGTGAGTTAGCAAAGAACTGAAGAGTCGGTCAAGGAACTTTTTGACCTGTTATGGAGTTGCAGATGGCTTTAGAAACTCAGAGTGTGCCAGAACCAATTGGGGAATAGGCTCCGATTTTGGCTGACTTTGGGAGCAAGAACAAGAGCCATAGGGCCACCACTACCCTTGCTTAGGTGAATGCGAGTAGTGAGAAGGGGCCAAGTCCCACTTATGTTTCTTTTGAGACTTTCTGAATAATTTGGATCGCGACAAAGAGTGTAGTCCACTTCATGTTATATTGTAAATGACAAAGAGAATACAAGTGCTGCATCATCTCTTTTTGTGGCTCAGATGTTGAAAATTGGTTTTGGTGACCAATTAGCGGTGTGTCAAAGTGTTGTGATGTTCGTTACATAAAATAAGGGAAGAATTGCTTTAGCAAGATAGGCAAACAGGTTCATGGAAAGTGGCTCAGGTTTTGAATCAATCAACGGGGGCTCTTAGAAGCCCTGGAAACGAAGTCCCAGAAGAAGGTGGTGTAAAGTGACTGTTCCCTGTGGACCTTGGACAGACCTTTCTCAACACATACAGGCTAATCACCTGCTGACCTGCAGGTACATGCATCATGCATCGCACCCACTGCCTGCCCCGTATGAAGTCCCAGAGGACACTCCTGGTGAACTAGTACAGCCCAGGAAGAACGCACTTGCTGCAGCGCTATAGCACAAGTTTGTCATTGAGGTTATGGCCAGGGTGTTAGCATCACAGCTTGATAAGTGGGTGACTGAAGACAGGACTGATAGTTGGTGGCTTTCATATGATTCTCCTCTCTCCCAGTAAAGACATAGTGAGTTGTAGAGCATACTGACAAATAAGAGGGGCTGCGTGGGGACAGCTGAGGCAGGAGCTAAAAAATGGAGAAGTCAAGTGCAGTATTCTTACCCTGATAATTCTTATCCGATTCTTCTCTCTAGGTTGTGCCCATGCTCGAAAGCCTTCAGTGTCCATCAACAGACAATTTACAGACTGCACTAGTTTCTGACTGTAATGCTGGATGACCAGCCCAACTCTACTTGGTAAATCGGATTTCACTTTATTTTTACATTGGGCGACCATGAAGATCTTGTTTGAAGTCTAAATTCACACATCTTGTCCTTGATTCACTTGAATGTCTTAGCAAGTCTGCTGTACCTTTCAAACAGACTGTCCTGGCATTTCAAAGAAAGACTTACTCAGCCGCGGCCGGTGTAGTTAGGAGCGGTGGGGCCGGGTGGTGGAAATTAATTATTTATTTCAATTTCCCTTCTGGTCGTCTGTCGAATCTCCCACCAAACCGGCCCCACTGCCCCATCGCTCTTACCTGCACGGGCCGCTGCTGGGCTTATTGACAGAGTATCTGCATTTCCCAGGAAAGGCATCATGATTTTAAATTGGATTTGTTCATATGGCGATTATTGCCAATAGCAAAAGAGAGACCTAGATTTGAATGGTATAGCTTCAACACTTCTCTCTCCCTCCTAAGCAGCTAAAATAGATACTAGTGCCAACTGTGAGAATTTAGCCAATAATGCACACGATCCAGCACCTTTCCAGCCCTTTCCTTCGTGAATTTTCTAGTAAGTGGCTAATACATGCCTGGTATTACCAGCCGTTTACAGGCACCAATCAGAGAAATCTCCAGTCTACCTTATTCAATAGACTTCACTGAATGCAGAATGGTGGGGGAGTTACATATATTTAAGTATATTTGTATTTTGATGGCACTACATTCAAATCTAAGGCGCTTCCTAAAGCACCACCCTGTTGGTAAACATAGCTTGATGGTTATTGTGACTCCTTTAGTGGTTTGTGTTTAATCTACAGTAACTCCGCTTCCAGTTTTTAGCAGGTAATTTGGCCATATGTCTGCTGCAGACATCTGCATATAATGTGTCTAAATTCTAGTTGAGCCAACATTTTAGCCTTCACCTTTTCAACATTGCTAGTATTAGGGATCATCCAGCCTACTTGGAACAGTAGCTATATAAATACTGGAATGGCATATAAACTCCTCGTTTGAGTTGTGATACCTTTCAGTTGACCATGCCAGTTGCTTTGTTTTTCATAAAACCTGATGAAAGGTGCTGAGCAATTATACTGCTAGTGGAGTAATTCTAATAGCTCGCAGTAAGCTCCCCATACACTTATGATGGCAGTACCAACACTTCTAAGGAGGGTTTCCATACTTGTAAGAGGAGACAATATTTCGGCAGGTCTGTTGCTGTGGCAATATGAGTTTGTTTGGCTGTCGCCAATCTATGTGATTAGAGTGCATCTACCACTGGGACAGAAGAACCTTAAGAGCAGCTGAATGGCAGGCAAGCTGCTGTGTTGATACCGCCTGCTTGGCATTGGTTTTCCTTCTGCCAAGGTAGCGGAGACCTTTGCCCCTGGCGGAGGGCTACTCACCATATTGAGAGACCCATTGCCGGCAGGGTTCTCGGGCCCTGGATTGCATATGCCTCTGGGTGTGGGAAATGCACTTGGAGGCACAGCTGATTGAGGACCGGGCCATGCGGATATAGCTGGCACGGAATTTGAGTTTTGTCTGCAGAATGCAAACCCCAAACCAGGGGCTTCATTCTGCAGAACAAAGTAAAAATGTCCCTGTAGCACTGGGAGATTTCTCCCTGTGGGAAATAAACATTGTATTAATCTTCTGCCAAGGACCACCATGCAGGGGACTGGGCTGCATTGAGAATGCCCAGGAAATGCCCTGTGATTGTGGAACATATGAGTATTCACAAAACTCAAATGTCCTGTGCCACCATGAAAAAGCTGAGGGCAGGAGTAAATATCCTTTGACAGTGGTAAGTGGAAGGGAACACCTAAAATGCAAGTGGGGCTGTTGGTGAAGGGCTTTCTCCCTAGGGGGACATTGATTTGATTTCACAAAGGTTTTCCAGTATTGTGCCTGGAAACTTGCAACTGTTGCCTGTTTCTAGTTATACTGTTGAAAATGTTTGTGAATTCAGAAAAGTCAGCAATCTGCAGCCATGTAAGGTCAGGAAAGCGTTGATGCAGATCTGTTATGGGAAACCATTGTGTTACAAATCCAATCTCAAACCACTTGTCGACTTATTGAAACCTCTATGAGCTCTTTCATGTCTCCTCATTCATTCTTTTGGTTATTCGTTAACAACTTTGAGTGCACAGGTAGGTTGCCCTAGTGCATGAGGATTAACAAACAAAAATGTTGTGCATTGTTTGAACACAGTGAAAACAGCTGCACTCAAAATGCAGTCTGTCGCAAAATAGTTTCATTTATTCAAATTAATAAGTTCAGGAATTCACTTCTAAACCAATATGTCACCAGTGGTGGCTCTTCCACCAAGGCGGAATAGCGGCCCACTGAAAAAAAATCAAAAATAAAATGATAATAACTATTTTTATTATCATTTCTTTTCCTATGTACTGATGTTAGTGGCTCTCGTACGGGGCGGTTCTGGCGGAGTAGGGAGAGTAGTGGTTTTCACTCCTGAAGTATGAAGGGCTGCTTGGCCCGCCCTCTACGGCCGCCTCCAAGCAGTCCTGCACACTTTGCATGTTCCTACCAGGCTGCATTACACAGCCAGGTGAGGAACATGCAAACCCTCCCGGTCCCCGTCTGGGCGCCGATCCACTCGCTCAGACCAATCAAAACACTGCAGTGGAACGTTGTGATTGGCTATGAGTAGGCTGGGAGGGCGTGTGCTTCCTGCTGCTGGCCGGGAGTGCAGGAAGATGTCGGAGGGACGGAGGACGAAGGAGAGGTGTGGCAGTTTCAGGTAAGTGTTTTTGTTGTTAAGTTTTCTTTTTTTGTGCCCACCACCCAACCACCCAGGACCAGTAGCAGCCGCTATTGTATGAGGTCCTCAGGACAGGTGACAAATACTCCAATTGTTTCAACAACGGTTTGCAGTATTCCTACTGCTACTCCTACCTCTTCATAGTCGTATCTCAATGTCTACACTTGACTTCAATCAGTACATACATTGGCATCTAATTCCTACCTCTCCAACCATCTCTACATCTACTGATACCTCTACTTTAGCCTTAGAGCCTGGTGTAGCGTGTTCTAACGGCCATTAAAGGTCCGCTCCAGTCTTTTGAGGGCGTTTAACAAGGGTGCGGCCCTTCAATGGCCGGTGGAGCCCGCTACGGAGGGCTCTAAGGCTATTACAACATGCCTCCTGTAGAGGGCAGAATGTTCTAACTTGTAAAACAAAGGCCTCATGGAGCCAGAGGGAGTTGAAATCCCATTGGGCTCCGTAAGGCTTTTGTTCACAGTAACAGCTGTGAACAAACATTGGAATGCTGCTGCACCGGGCTTCTATCAGCCATTAGAAGTCCAGAGCACTCCATTGTCTTCAATGGAGCGCTGAACATTCAATGTTCTAATTTTACTTCAAATTTGACAAATATCTTCACCTTCACACCTACACCTAGGTTTACTACTACCTCTACTCTTACTGCTGCCTCGCTACCTACCTTTGCTCCTTCCTCTATCACGTGCCCTCTTACGGCTACATCTACCTTTAACTTAACAAGTTCAAGTTCAAGTTCAGAAATTTATATAGCGCACTACTCACCCAGAGGGTCTCAAGGCGCTTGGGGAGGCGGGTGCATTTACTTATCGAATATCCAAGTTTTTAGTTGCTTTCTGAAGGAGAGGTGGTTCTGAGTAAGGCGGAGGTGGGTGGGGAGAGAATTCCAGGTCTTGGCCGCTAAGTAGGAGAAGGATCTTCCCCCCATGGTGGATCCGTGGATGCGCGGAATTGCGGCGAGGGCTTGATTGGATGATCGTAGTTGGCGGGTGGGGGTGTAGAAGGACAGTCTCGTGTTGAGGCATTCAGGCTCCTAGGTCACAGAGGGCTTTGTGTGCGTGGGTGAGGAGACGGAACGTTATTCTCTTGTTGACAGGGAGCCAGTGGAGATCTTTTAGGTGACCGGAAATGTGAGCTTGACGAGGGATGTCCAATATGATTCTGGCTGATGCGTTTTGGATGTGTTGAAGTTTTTTCTGTAGTTTGGCTGTGGTTCCGGCGTAAAGGGTGTTTCCGTAAACCAGTCGGCTGGTGACCAGTGCGTGGGAGACCGTCTTTCTTGTTTCAGTGGGGATCCAACGGAAGACTTTTTTGAGCATGCGTAGGATGTTGAAGCAGGATGATGAGACGGCATTGGCTTGTCTGGTCATCGAGAGGGAGGAGTCCAGGATGAAGCCCAGGTAACATGCGTGATCCGTAGGTGTGGGTGCGGTTCCCAGGGCTGGTGGCCACCAAGAGTCATCCCAGGCCGAAGGGGATGAGCCTAAGATGAGGACTTCCGTTTTGTCCGAGTTCAGTTTTAAACGGCTGTTCTTCATCCACTCGGCTACTTCTTTCATTCCTTCGTGTAGGTTGGTTTTGGCGGTGTTCGGGTCTTTGGTGAGGGAGAGGATCAGCTGGGTGTCGTCTGCGTAGGAGATGATGTTGAGGTTGTGTTGGCGCGCGATGGATGCGAGGGGACTCATGTATATGTTGAAGAGGGTGGGACTGAGTGATGATCCTTGTGGTACGCCGCAGATGACTTCGGTGGCCTCTGATTTGAAGGGGGGAGGCGGACTCTCTGGGTTCTTCCGGCAACGATATGAACCATTCCAATGCTTTTCCTTGTATTCCGACGTTGCTGAGTCGTTGTATGAGGGTGCTATGACAGACTGTGTCGAAGGCTGCGGAGAGGTCAAGTAAGATGAGGGCAATTGTTTCTCCGTTGTCCAGTAGTGTTCGGATGTCGTCTGTTGCTGCGATGAGGGCGGTTTCGGTGCTGTGTTTGGCTCGGAAGCCGGATTGTGAAGGATCGAGGGATTTGTTGGAATCGAGGAAGGCGGCGAGCTGACTGTTGACGGCTTTCTCAATAACTTTGGCAGGGAATGGGAGGAGCGAGATGGGGCGGTAGTTCTTAGGTTCGGTGGGGTCTGCTGTGGGTTTCTTCAGAAGGGCGCTGAGTTCGGCATGTTTCCAGATTTCCGAGGAAGGTAGCGGAGTTGAAGGAACAGTTGATGACATTGCGGAGATGGGGTGCGATGATGGAGCCTGCTTTGTTGAAAATGTGGTGGGGACATGGGTCGGTTGGCGATCCTGAGTGGATGGAGTTCATCAGGCGGATGGTGTCTTCGGTGGTGATTGGGTTCCAGGCGCAAAGGTTGTTAGAGGGCGGTGTTGGATCGGAAATGGGTGGAGTGGACATGTCTTCGGACTGGTTTTCAAAGCTGTTATGTATTTCGGCGATTTTGTTGTGGAAGAATGAGGATAGAGAGTCGCAGAGGTCTTGGGAGGGAGAAATGTTGTTGGTGCCGGCGGTGGGGTTAGTGAATTCTTTGACGATGTTGAATAGTTCCTTGCTGTTGTCAAGTCGATCCTTGAATGCTGATTTCTTGGTGGATCGGATTAGTTGGTGTTGTTTGCGGGTGGCGTTCTTGAAGGTGGCTAGGTTATCAGTGGTTAGGTTTTTTCTCCAGGTTTTCTCGAGAGTATGACAGAACTTCTTGGATTTCTTAAGGTCATCGTTGAACCAGGGGGCTTTTTTGCTACCTTGCTTGATTAGATGGTTTTTCAATGGTGCAAGTTCGTCGGCGCTATGGGTGATCCATTGGGTGAGGTTAGTGGCTGCTTGGTTTGGGTCCGATGATTTGGTGGGGGGGTTTTGGTGAAGCGATGTGAAGAGTTGTTCAGTGTGATTTTGTTCCAATTTCTTCGAGGAATAGGTTGTGGGGGGTTGTCGGTCGTGGACTTTTTGTAGTTGAAGTGAACGCAGCTGTGGTCCGTCCAATGGAGAGCTGTGGTGTGATCGAAGGAGATGTGCTTGCTGGAGGTGAAGATAGGGTCGAGCGTGTGTCCGCATAGTGGGTGGGGGTGTCTACAAGTTGTTTGAGTCCTAGATTGGCCAGGTTATCTAGAAGGTTGGTGGTATTGTTGTCGTTTTTCTTTTCCAGGTGGAAGTTGAGGTCTCCCAGTAGAATGTAGTTCTCGGAGGGGAGGGCATGTGGGCTGATGAAGTCAGCGATGTCTTCGCTGAATTGTGTGCGGGGTCCTGGTGGTCTGTAGATGAGGGTGCCTCTGAGTGTGGTTTTGTGGTAGGTGTGAATCTGGAAGTGAAGGTGTTCGGCGGAAGCGAGGTTATCATCGGAACTGGTCGTGATGCGGATGGTGTTCTTATGGACGATGGCGATGCCTCCTCCTGTTTGGTTGATGCGATCTTTTCGAATGATCTTGTAGGCTTCTGGGATGGCTATGGCGATGTCGGGCGCTGATGAGGCGTTCATCCATGTTTCTGTGAGGAAGGCGACGTCCGGCGATGTAGTGTCGAGTAGGTTCCAAAGTTCAATGGAGTGTCTGTGGACTGAGTGGGTGTTGATCAGGATGCACTTTAGGTGGTTAGTGTCGGAGCTCTGTTTGGAGTTTGTGGATTTGGTGTGGGTCCTGATGCAGTCGAACTTGCAGGAGTGGCAGGCGAAGGGTCCATGGGTGTGACCTGGGGCGGCTTGGTAGCAGTTTGGGAGTCGGCCGGGGTTAAGGGCTGAGAGGGTTGCGGCGTCATAGGTTATGCGGCTGGAATGGGAATTGCGGGGGCCAGGGAGACTGGTCCTGGGCGCGGTCCAGGCGCTGACGGGCGTAGACGGGCTTACCTTTGGCGCACCTTCGGCGCGCATGGGGCGCGACCGCTGCGCGTGAACGCTGCGTGCGAATGCATCTGTCATATGCGGATAGTGGAGGGGAGGGGCGAGGGAGGAGCAGCTGGGAGGCGGGAGCGGGGAAGGGGAGCCGGGCAGGGAGGCACAACAACAACAACAAAATGGCAGCAGGCCAAAAGCGAAACAGGATTGGGGCACAATTTATAAGAAACGCGATGTGAATGGCAGTGGAACCGGCACAATCAGGCACAAAACAAAAATACAGGCAGCACAGCACAATTGAGCACAACATTGCAGCGCACTTCGGCAGACTAGCGTTACGATACTATTCAAATTAGCAATCAGGAAATAAACAAGGCAGCGCAGCACAGCGCACTATGGCGATCTAGCGCTACGAAAGTATTCTAATCAGTAATCAGGAAAAAGAAGATGTGGGGGCAAGGCGAGCAAGCAGGCAGTAGTCTGGCAGTAGGCGCTACGATACCAAATCAGCATGCAGGGCAGGGAGCAGAGTGAGGAGCGACCGCTTCTGATGAAATCAGGACAAGTAGCAATCTCCACATGCAGACCTCTGCCTTAAACCTACCATCATTGATACTTATGCTACCCTACATTTACCATTTATAGTGAAGATTTAAATGAAGGAGTATTACTGTTTTTTTTCATTTTTGATCAACCTGACAAAGATTTACTTGGCGCCAGTGAAACCTTTTCCAATCTCCAGTTTTTTAAGCCTATTTTAAGCGTTTGTTGTGATCTATGGTATTAAAAGTTGCTGAAAAATCAAGAATTCAGGTTTTGCCACAATCCTTATTCAGCAACAACCAATGCTCTTCCACTGGTTCGATCACTATTTTCTTGGTGCTTATTTGAGTTCTGGATCCAGCAAGAAAAGGGTGTGGAGATTGCTTATGTGCAAAAAGGATTGAAGCTGCTTAACCTCTAGCTTTTCTATGTCAAATTTGATGGAGCACCCACAATGGACAAATCACGTGGGTCTGTATGTGCTTTTTCATTAAGAGTGCTATTGGAGCTTGCATTTCTTTATTTTTTGTTTTGCATTTTTTATAGCATGAACCTGGCCTAAAGCAATTAGAGCACGTCACAAGAGAGCCAGCCTACATTGTACATTTATTTTGCTTTTTAGGTACAGTACGATTAGGTAATTTACCCAGAACATAGGAAGTTCAGCTGAAACAGGTATATGAACCTGGTTCCCGATGTTCCAAAGTTGGCTGCCTCTAGGATACATCTCTTCGTCCTTTTAACATGCCACTCAGAATGTCTCCTTTTTCCAATAAGTGTTCTGAGATCATTAACAAGAGGGCAGTAACAGTAGCAGGAATACAATTTATTTAAACTTAGGTAGTAGGGTTTTGCCATCCGATTAACCACATTGTTGACCCTAAACAATTGTTTTCCAAAGTCTTCTCTAGTAATTTAAAATAGTATGGATGGTAGCTCTTGACTCAGTTATGTTCGTTTTTCAACAAATTAAAGTGGGAGCCACACATTTTACACGGAAAGTTGTGAGAATATACGAAGACATCCAGAACAAACCTGTTCTCAAATATAGACTCTGACAAAGGGGCATCGTCTACCCTTCATTCAACAGAACACCATTCAAATGTAAATGTAAATGTCTTGTAAAGCGCACTGCTGCCCTGAGGCGTCATGGCGCTGTACACCGCTGGGGAACCCGTCCTGGCTATCCCTGTGAGATGGTCCCTAGTGGGTATCTCCAAGGTGAAACCAGGCATCCCTGGCGAATGTGGGGGGCCGTTGTAGAGATGAGGCAAGCTAATGCCCAGAGTTGCCGAGTGTGATCCCTGGTTAGAGTAGGCACCGAGGCGAGAATTATCAAGTCTGTTGACCGTGGTCCACAACCCTGCCGTGTCGGGAATTGAACCCTGGTCCCGGCCCGTTCTCTGCTTCCGGGTCTGCCGCCTCTAACCAGTGAGCCACACCACTCCACTACTAGGATTCTTAACCTCATTTAGACGCAGATTTAGAAAGATTTAGCATTGTGTTGTGTCACTTTTTGGGGCAGACCCAACACAAGACACATTTTGGGATTTACAAAGCCACGCAAATGTTGATTTGCAAGGTTTTGAAAAATGTTACATACTACCTTGCGTAAGGAAGGCATTACATGGTGGTGCATGGACGTTCCAGTGCATCCACCCATGCATTTTGACAAAAAACAGATGTATGAAGACTTGTAATTATGGGTTTGCATCAATATGGTGCGCCTACCTGATGTTGATGTAATGAGAAATATCTTTATTTCTCCTTGTTATTTCCTGTTTGCATGTGTGCTGGTTTTGCAGCACACATAAAAAGAGCAAATAGGCTTAACGGATAGATTTTGGCCAGGACATTACCTCTTTCTGCACAAATACTATTCTGACCACAACATGCACCCTTGCGCCATGCTGCGTTGGTGCTAGGCAGACACAGGTGCCCCAGTGCTAGGAGAGAGCAGATACGCTGCATATCTTTGAACGTATGGCTCAGTTCTGTATTTTGCTCTGTCTTTTAAGCAACACTGTGCAGCACCTTCACTTGCTGCCTGTTTTATGTGAAATGCTAATGAATGTGCCTCTTAGTCTGCAGCGTCAGTACCTGACCAAAAACAGGAGTACTGCACTATAACATTGTGACACCATTCATTAACTAGTAGCCTCAATAAAGAGCCTGAATACATAACATGTTAGGGGTATCTGATTCATATGTCAGGAATTTCCACTGATATGGAGCTCAAGTTACAATTCCTGCACAGACCCAGGGAGTGCGCACTGCTCCAGTCTAAGTGTCTCTGTTGCTTGAATCTGAACATATTTGAGAGCAAAAATGTTATATATAACCAATAAATAGAAAATGAAAAGAGGAGGATTTCAGATTAAAATGCACTTGCATTCCCACAAACACTGAAATCTTCAAGAAAAATGACAAAATGTAAAAATAAGTTAAAAAAAACAAAAATAAAGGATTAATCAGACAGGAACTCCCAGTCTTCTTTTTAAGCATAAAATCACCGAATGAGAACTCTTTTAGTGCTGGCTCCAACTTCTAGATGTGATGAGGCTTGCATATGCACAAATGCATTAAATACGTTTGAATTAATATATATATTTATATTCACACTGACTTATAGCATTTAAATAAAGAAGCTATCAATATGAAGACAAATATGGGGAGGAGCTTACACCTACCAGCTGTTTCTCCTCTTCCTCTTGCAGTCGTCGTGCCAGCTCTTCATCTTGCAAGAGCTGATCAGTGCTCTGAAGCTGGAGTTCTGCTATCTGCCACTCCAGGAGATCTGCAGGATCGGGCTCCAGGGAGGTGTCACCTGGACAGATACAACCATAAATCGTCTAAGAAACTAAACAAAGCAATCTACACTGAGCATGGGAAAAGATGCCACCTGGTCCTTGTGCAATACCTTTGCTTGTCTTGGCATTTTGTTTAAATACAATATTCAATCTTTGGATTGTAATTTTAGTGGCAATCAGCTAAGCTAATAAGGAAAGAACTAAGATCTGGAACATGAGGGCAGCTACTTATTTTATTTAGTAGGAGAGGTTATTTAATTGTTGGTTGTTGAGTGGTTGCTAGATGTGTTCGGGATCTGGTGTGCCTTGTGCCCTATGTGTAATAAGAACACATTCAGATGCCTGGAGCCACATTACAGAAAATGCTCTGTGGTGCAGTGGAATTACAGACGAACAACAGATACATGTGCAGCCCATTTGTAATATGGATTGCACAAGTGCACCTTTTGCTCCTCCGCGATCCCAAGGGGGTGTTCCTCTATTTGCACAGGGGTGTAACCTAATTGCAAATGAGATCACACCTTTACCCTTAGACATGCACTCTTTTACAGGCACAGGACCACCAGACCATCAAGAGCAGCATTGGTTTGGGCGACACAAAGTATTGTACAGTCAGAGCCCCCAGGGTTCTCCATCGTGCCAGTGGGTAACAGAGGTCCCAGGGAGCTCTGCAGACATCCCCCCGCAGACAGGAGCAGTCGTACACTGCGCCCGCCTGTGGAGGGATCCCTGCCACCTGGACATGCTGCTGTCCCTATGCAATAAAATACAAAGCAGTTTTAAACCCCCTTCCACCCTTCAATGCTGTGCTGTTACCAGGGAAGGCACATCTTTGTGCATTGTATATGCTTTATTGTGCACAGTACCTCTCTGCATTGAAGGCAATTGTGGGTGCACACAGCACATACAGGGACATTGCGCCATTTTTATATGGTCCAAGGGGAACTAATGTTCCTCAAATGTGAACAAATCAGATGGGTGTCCGAAGTTCTTGCATCTTAAATGTTTCATTTAATTCTTAGCTAGAACAGGTACCAAATGACTATAATCACTCAGATCAAGTTTCATAGAAAGCTCTGGGACACTTGCCTGGCTTTTATAATAAGAAAGAAGTTGATTCACAGCATAACAGTTTCAATGTTGCAGAGAGTAAGGTGCCTATAAAAGTGACCTGGACATTAGTAATCGTTTTGGATGATTGAAGGATATTAGTGGTCTGCTTATTGGGTTAAATGCTTTGAAAAAAAGAAATATTAAACCCTCAATGCACATTACCTTTATCTGATACAGGTCTTTCAATTTCAGGGCATATTTAAAGGTAGTTAAAGTGCCAAACACTTGCAATCCCTAGTGTCTCATTGACCCCATGCTGCCCCTGGGACTCAAAAGATTCAGATTCTTTCGACAAGATGTCTCCCAAGTCTCTAATCTTAAGGAAGAAAAATATGACCACATCTGTGGGTTCTTCCCTTACAGTGGACAACCACAATATTAATTCTGTGCTTCATTATTGTTCTGCACGCGCATTATTTAGGCATCACCTAAGGTCGCAACTGCAACCGTAGTAGTCACCAAGGAGACCCGTTGGAAATCCTATCTGACAGAGCACCAAATGCTGCTGGAAGGACCTTTCATATTGAGCAGCAGACATCATTAGAAGCATTCTGGTACACTGAGGTGCAGCCTCAGGGACACTCAGAACTTAGGAACCGGTCATCGCACCTATAATATCTCTGAAATGATATCTGCGGTGAATTTACCTAAAGGGAGAGCATTATTGAGATATTTTATCATGACACCGTGTTTCATGATCCCCTCTGGGACTGCCTGCTAACACATCAGTTATATCAACAGCATTTGTTTTATTTGAAAGGATTCATATCACACACTTCTATTCTTGAAACCTATTTAAACAAAATGGAAGCTACAGATTTTATATTACTCTTGGTGATCCGGAGAACATGTTCATACTTTATCCAAAGAGACTACTAATGCAAAGTAAAAAGGACAAATTTTTAATTCTCAATTCGGTGGATTATGTTTTTTCTGTTCACTGTTTTTGACTAAAGCATAGGAAGACCACTGCTAAACGATGCGGCCAACCATTCTTGAGGGAGAGGGCATAAACAATCACACTGAGGCTCTTATTACAAGTGGATTCCTTGATACCATCATCAAATACTTTAATTTCGATCACAAGGATTTCCTATAAAGTGCGTAGTGCCATACAATATAAAAATGGTAGGAACAATAACATTCATATTACAAAGTGCAATATGCAACAGTAGTTAAAACAATGCAAAGTTAAAAGTCATTATTCAGGATTTGATATGTATGAATTATAAAACTTAGAAGGCAGCTCATATAATACATTTAAAGCCTTTGATCCACAATGTATGCCAAAATCAGGCCAAACCCAAAACTACCACCCTGGAAGTTCTCATAACCTCGAGATAATGTCCAGGTCCACTCAGTTTACACAATAGAACAATTCACCTACCCCTCAGGCTTCTATAATGGGGACAAAAGAATAACAAGTGGACTATTGAATCAGAACAAGCATTACATGCGGGACACTGATCATCTGTGGGGGTCTTACTACACCACTTTCTACAGAACAGTTTAATGGGTAGAGTTTTATGACGGAATCATACAAATAATTCCATGCCAGTGGTGGAACAATTTCATTGATAGTTTCCTCATAAAATGGGACGAATTTAAAACTCATAAAATCATGGGTCATTGTACCCACCAGTTTGGCCATCTCCTTCACCATGACAGTATCCCAATATATCTCTTTGACCCTACATTTCGGGATGTGGGACAATCTTTCAGGGGTGGACCAATACTCCTCTATCCCAAGTCTCTTAAGTAGATTCTTCAAGGAGCTAAACCATGGAATAGAGTTTACCTGGGATCACTTCAGGAGATCAATCGTCACTGCTCTGTATGGGGAGAGCTTATTAACCGACCACAGAAGGTGCCAAACCATAAACTGCTTATAGTCCAACGTGTGTGCTAACAGTGTTTGGCCCAAATCCAAAAACATAGGAGCCAAGGGGGTACTAGAGGGAAGGTTTAGCATTGAACGAAGAAACCAATTTTCAACAGAAGTAAGTGAGTTTATTTTTCCAGTGCCCCACAATTCGGCCCCACAAAGAGCTCTCTACCAGTATTTTGGTATTTTACATTTCCAATGCTGGGGCCACCTAGACACTGTTTTTTATGGATTTTACTTAAGTGAACAGTTTGTTGGATTAATGGTAAATGGACTTTTTTGATGTGTGGCGCCCAATTTAGCTTTGGGATTAAGTGGATACCGAGGTAGTCAAAGGCAGAAGCTTGCTCTAGGGGGCTATTTCCTACATACATTGGTCTTTTTGATGGCTTGGTATTCCCCTTCAAGAAGATCATATATTTCGTTTTAGCCTCGTTTAATACCAGGCGATGCTCTTTATTGAACCCAGTAAAATTATTCAACAACTGTTGCGGTACCACCAGATCTCGCATCATATGTAAAGCGCTCTGATACCTTCGAACCTTGCTAGTGCTATAAAAAACGTATAAATGAATAAAATAAATCAGAATAGCAAAGTCTGTGGTAACTCTGTGGATCTGTTGTATTTCATCCAGAAACTCCACCTTTTAGAAGCCAGTGGAGCTCCTGGGTGAATTACTGATGGATATGCAGAGCAACCAGGAGTCCTCACTTCTCAGAGTTCTGCCCCAAGTGCTCACTTAAAATAAACGTTATTTGAATAACCCCTGGAATTACAAATACCCCTTGTATTGGTAACTCCATGACTGTCGAGTTAGTGGGTACAACTCCAGGGCACACTGAATAAGGCCTTAAATTGTTCATTTTACAATCCCAAATCTTGGCAGCCTCTTTGAAATCTTACATCAGGTGTTGTAGAGGAAGTCAGCAAGCATTTATTTGTGACTCTAACAGTGTTTATTTTGTCTCATGGTTGCAGATGGAGCATACTGGCACTAAACTTTGGGGTAGCAATGTATTTTTCACCATTAGACGCTGGTTCTGAGCAATAAAGAACAAGCATTTGCAATGCAATAGGTATCGCATTTATGCAAGTTTAAGCTATTGGCATTGTAAATGACAATGCCTTTTATTTATGTTTTGAAAACAAAAATAAAAGGCATTGTTATCTGCAATGCCAATAGCTCAAACTATGAGTAAATGCGGGACCTATTGCATTGCAAATGCTTGTTTTCCCTCCCTATGCAACTGCTTTCTTAAATATGTGCGCCTGACACCGTTTTACATTTTCTACTTCGAATATTTTAGCTTATTCTATTATGTTTGGGCAGCAGTGGCAAAACTCTCCTACTATCAGTGCAACGCTGTCCATACGTTCAGCTCGAAGGAGCTGCACAATCCCATCCTGTGCTCAGAACCCAGTGGCATTTTTTATAAGCAAGTTTTGGCGAAATATGCAAGATACGGACTGTCACACTCTCTTTGTATATGCTGTTTAGAAAACTAATCAATATATTCATGTGTCCTCAATTTTCAAGGTCAAAAATTATAGCGATACTTCTCAACTTGATTTAAAAAATAACTGTGGTTGTCTATTAAATCAATCAAACATTCTATCGATCTATCCATTCATTCATCTATCTACCCATCCGTCTATCCTTCATTTTATTGCTTTCCTCAATGTCCACGTTAAAAAAACTATTGTGGGACTTCGCAACTTGAGATCGAAATTCACTGTGGTCAATCAATCTATCTATGTATCTATGTATCTATGTATCTATGTATCTATCTATCTATCTATGTATCTATCTATCTATCTATCTATCTATCTATCTATCTATCTATCTATCTATCTATCTATCTATCTATCTTGCTTTCTGTTTATGTAAGCTGTCTAGTGACCGATTATTTGCTTATCTTTTTTGTCTGTCAATTTAAACTATGTTTCTAGCTCATATCCATTCAGTTTGCGTTCTTATTTGCAACTTACAAAAAGAAGCATGTGTACATAGCTTAGTGGTGAGTGGCAATAAGCATGTGCAGGTGCATAAGCCCCCTAAGATGCAGCAGGCGTTGTATGCCAGATGTATTGATATTTTTGCAAACTGAAACAACTTTAGTTCTGTTATTTACAGAGACTTTTCACTTAAGCTCATCTGCCGTATGTAAATACCCTTCAATACATGCATTATGTGATTAGCCTCACATACATACGGTCCGAACTTTTTGTTATAAGTTTTAGTGAATTATATTTTGTAAGCAATACTTTCTCCAAACGAAAAATGTGCTACTGCACCAAAGAGCCACACATTCAATGTTCCCTAAACACATTCAAACACATACACATAAAACCTTGATCATCACAATTTTGCATATTCAGGATGTGACAAAAGTTCAGCAGTGACCAGTTCATCACTGCCTCCAGACCCCTCTCTGGTTGGGCCCGTGGCTCTGTGGAATAAAGCACCTA
Organism: Lissotriton vulgaris; assembly: GCF_964263255.1. Lineage (NCBI taxonomy): Eukaryota > Metazoa > Chordata > Amphibia > Caudata > Salamandridae > Lissotriton > Lissotriton vulgaris. The sequence goes on along the minus strand of NC_141693.1, from coordinate 481,186,599 downwards.
CTCCATGGATCTGTGTTTTGCCTCACAGTCACAGATTGAAACCCTGGCAGGTCCACTCAGCCATTCATCCTTCTGTGGTCGATAAAATTAGTACGATTGAGTTGGATAAAAATAAACATCTGCTATTCAGCACAAAGATGCCCCAAGTGGTGAATGAATGATTCAAAATACACAACATATGGTTATATGTCTGTCAGTTGCATGGCTTTGTCTGTAAAAGCCTTCTGCCATTTCACTTTGCTTTTAGAAACCACAGACTCTCTTCTTCACATGTGAACACCAGTATGTTTGATATTATATTATATACCAAAAAAACATTCAAAAATATAATGCCACAAACAAGAAATAGCTTGAAAAAGAAACGGGCTGAACCAGTGGAACAAAGGTCCAGTTGAAATTTGACCTATGATCAACACATATGTATGTTATCATATGTGTATGACACCGGGGTAAAGCACTCAACCTGCAGATGTGCTTTGAAGTAGTTTTAAAAAACAATGCATGCATGCACGACGCAACCTCGCAGACCCCACGTAAATATTCATAGAGTCACTGTGCGTCCACATAAGTGCACTCACCTACCGTTCTTGGTGACAGTCATTTCATTCGTCACCACTTTGAATTTGTGCCACAGCTTGCCGACCTCGAGGGTCACCTACAGCTGCTTCTCCGTTGGGAACCCTTTCTCCTTCCCTGACATGAGCTGGCTCTCCACCACATTGAGCAGCCTGTACACGGAGCAGTCGGCGTCCTTGCAGCCGGCATCAGTCATGGTGGCTTAAAGAGCACCCTCAAACTTTTCACTACACTGTGAACAGCCTCTAGCTAATAATTATGAATGAGTGAGGTAGGGACAGCCTACTGACTGGACTTCCATCACAGAGGGGTGGGGGGGGGGCTGCCGCCTCCTCACCTGCCGGCCGCCAATAACACGACACCAGTCCTTTCTTATAGGTTTGCCCAACCAGGATTCAGCACTAATTATTTGGATGGTCAGGTGGATGACAGGTTGACGTACTGGTTGGTTCGCTTACAAATAGCAGGCATTTAAGGCAAGCACTCCATGCTAATTGCCGCGCGCTGTCTTTATGAAGAGTTCCCGCCTGTACAAGTGACGGACGCTTTCTATTGCGAAGTGGATAATTGGACCGCTCATCAAGGGAAATTATTTACGTACGGACTGGAAGAGAAGTGGTGAAATCGTGTGTGTGTCTCTAAACGCAAATATAAGCAAGCTCATTACCGATAACAGCAGCAGTGTCAGTAAGAGTACCACAGGAAAAAGAAAAACGGTTTCACTAATCTAAGAGATTTTGCAAAGAAGCCTTAAAAATGTTCGTGTCTATCCTGGAATCGGAATTCCCACGTTCAATTTATGTACTGATCTCTTAATCGGAGAGGTTATGTACGTCACGCTAGGGGCGCGGCTTGTTTTCAAGCTATTTCACCCTGCGGTTGTGCTTGTTTCGTACCCACCGTGCCACGTCAGAGGCTCGCGCTCCTGCCGGGCTGGTATCGGCGACCGGGGCTGGACACGTAGCCGCTCCTGCCATGACGCCGGACGGCACGCTGCTCTTCGACCCCCGGCTGCTGCTGCTGGACTGGAGCCTGAACACGGTGTCCTTCCGGCGCATCGAGGAGGTGGTAGTGAGCGACGACTGCCGCGGCCGACAGCTGGGCAAGGGTGTATGTGTGTGCGCGTGTGCGCGGCGGGGGGGTTCTCTATGTGTTTGTGTGTGTGTGCGTGTGCGCGGCGGGGGGGTGTTGTGTGTGTGTGCGCATGCGTGCGTGTGTGTCTGCTTACAAGGAGCCATGGGAGACAGGAAGCGCGCGCGACCTGATCCGTTTACGTGCGCGTGCACATCTCTTGTTTCCTGTCTCCTGTCTCCCTTGACTCCTTGTAAGCAGAAATGAGTACAATAGAGTCTGGCAGCGACGATCGCTTCGCGATCGGTTCGCAGTGCGAGACCTAAAAAGGCAGCACAAGGAGGAAAATAATGACAAAGAAAGAAATAGGGATGAAAAGAACCCACAAGAATTAGACAGAGGCAGGAAGTTTAATGTTGTGAAATAAAGAGGTAAATGTCAGTCTGGTCTTGGGGTCATTGATTGTGGTGTCAAGTTCAAAGACATGGCTAAAAACAACAAAACATTCTGTAACTATTTTTTTTTTCTTTCACTTTCGCGTTACTGGATATACAATAACAAACACACTTTAAACGAAAGAGGGAAATCAAGATAAACTAATTGAACTTCAATTGGTTAATGCAATCACTGCAGACGTCTGTGTGTATCCAGAAAGTCACATAATTGAATCCTGGCAGATGCAATCAGGAAAAGTGAATTATGTATGTGTACTGCTACGAGGTCCCAGCCTCTGAAGAAAAGCACTGGGTTATGTAAGTCGCCATTTTTAAACTGCAGTACCCACATTTTGAGAAAGGCTGTCACACAATGATTCATTCTTTAAGGAAAAATAATTGTTTGTAAAGTATTTAATTTAGACCGTACTTTGTACAATTATTTTCAAAAGTATCCATTAAAACAATGAATTGCAGAGCTCAGTTGATAAACCCTTAAATTAACCCTCAAGAAGAATACATCTTTGTCACCTTGGAGATTCAGTGACTCCATAAATTAGAGTGTATTCAGGCTCCCAAGCAGTGCTTGCATTTGGTGATTAAATAATTGCACAGATGTATGTTTCTTTCAGGTAAAGACACTCTGGTAAAAAGGTTGTTGCCTCCACGTCCCTCTCTCCGCTTCATAGCACAGGAGACATGACACCCTCTTCATTTTCAGATCGAGGCACCTCACAGTCTGCATTAAGTGCCCAGCTATGGATGTTTTTATTAAAAACAATGAGAACTGTTTTTGTAAACGTGCATAGCATGGACGGTCCCCATAGCTTCCAACCACTTTGACCTCTAATTATAGGCAGATGTCCTTTCAGGTGAGTCGAGGGGGTGGCAGAGAGCAGGACAGTAGATGCACAGCCCTGAGAGTCTGGCTCCCTGGGGCCTCAAAGTAACAGCCCAGGAGTAAGAGGAAAGTAGTGAGATTCATGGACACCATCTAAGATGGCCCAGAGGATGTGGGTACCATGTGGGAGCTATGTTTTTCATTTACTTTTAACATTATTGCATCAAGTGCAGTGATACTGGGGGCAGGAGTGTCAGGGGTTACTGCACCCCATGCATGGCTGCTTTACAGTCAAAAGGGAAAATGGGGCCCATTTTTTATCACTACCATAAACTGATGTGGGGCTAACTAAACCCCGATTATGGCTGTGTTACTATGTACAGGAATTTATATAGCGCAAATCACCAACCGATCTCTAAGCGCTTGCTTAGGGAACCCGTCCTGGTGTTCCCCCGGCAGGGTATCCGCAAGGTGAAAGCCAGGCATCCCGCCGCGAGGGGCCGTTGTGGAGATTAAGCAAGCTATTGCCCAGAGTCGCAGGGTGTGAACCCATGAATCGAGTAGGCACTAGAGCGAGAATTGTCGAGTCCATGGACATTTTTAGGACTCAAGACCCCGCCGAGCCAGGAATTGAACCCTGGTCCCGGGCTGACCTCTGCTTCCAGGTCTGCCTCCTCTAACCAGTGAGCCACACTTCTCTCCTTTCTTGCTTGCATTAGGGCCTAGTGCATCCTTGCTGTGCCACTGCTGCTTTGGTTCTCGGAGGAATGACTCAAGGGAGGGGAACATTGAAGTAGAGGAGACACCTTAGCTTGAACTCAGAGACAATTGGAGGGCAGTCGGGTAAGATGGGGGCCCACGCTTTAACAAAGGGCAGAGATAGCCCACTTCGTGAGGTAATAGTTATAAGTAAAGCAGGTGAGGTGGCATTGGGGCAAAGCCTTTGGATTCTTTAAAAAGTATGGGGAAACGACTGGATGAAACATGGTAAACATTGGAAAGTGAAAGGATAACTGTGCACTGGGAATCACGAGTCAACATTAGGCTATTACAAACAAGAAGCAGTGACGTCACATGGCAGGTTCGTATGAGATGACACTGGTGTTACCACATCCCTAAAATCTCTTATTAGCACTGCCTTGCCAGAAATGTTTTGCTCCTCCTAAGGGCCAGAAAGTCCCTGCAGGTAGTTGCAACCACTTTTTGCACACAGAAAAAAACATTCAAAAGAGAAAAACAGTCAAAAGATTACATTGAGAAGAGGGAAGCAGGGTTTGTCAGCCACTACACAACATGTGCATAAAGAGATCTGCATTATTTTTGTTTAAAGTCAGACAGCCATTTTTGTAACATCAGGATAAACATACCATCCTTGCTCCTCTAGTGCGAGGGAGTAAATGTACAAAAAAGGTGCAGAAAATACTCCCTTTTCTTGTTAGGTTTCACTAAGAGCACTAATCACTCAGTCAATAATCACATAATTTGACGCATAATATATAAGGAATATGAGTAATACTTCACTGAAAGCCTAGGCAGGTAGACCTTCAGATTAAGGACCAGTCCAATAGTTGTTCTCTATTGATCCTGCTTGACTGGGACTTCAAAAAGAGACTTTTCATACCACAGGCTACACAAACATGGCTGCCATAGCTGTGTTAACATTACCAAGTGGGAAACTTTTTTTTTCTTTATAAGAGCAGCTCAAGTTCCTTTTATGATCCGTTGTTGTTTAAAAAAAAAGTTTCCTGGTTGTGTAATCAACAGGGAGAGCAGGAAATGCCTTCCTGGACCACTGCCTACTCCCTCTGAGTCTGCCAACAACATTCCAAAATGTGAGGGGAAAGTCTCGAATGATCCTGTTTCTTTATTGTTTGTTCTTTCATACATTTAATCAAAAGATAATATATGTGCTACATTTTAATGTGCACACTAAAACGTTGTGTTTTTACATTGTATTGCATATGTTGTGATTTTGTGGGATAATTTCCTGAAATAGATGTAATTCTGAATAATATTTAAAAAAAAGAAGTCTAAAACTACTGGTACAACTACTACTTATTATTATTATTATTATTATTATTATTATTATAATTATTATTAATTAAGGAATTATATTTTTCAGGTAAAACTATTCCCACTGAAGTCTTGTCAAAATTATCTATTAAACACTGATGGGCTCTAAGACCTAGACAGGGACTGAACATGATTTGACTTGGGTGGTGGAAGCAGTGGCCTGCTGACCAATGGTTCCACTCAAGTTGGAACCTCAGCTGGAACCCAACAACACCTGTGGTTGATGGTCCGCCTCAAGGCGAATAACCAAGGTGGTGCTGGCAAGGTGGCTTGAGAGAGAAATTACTCCCAGCTCTGGTTGTGCCCTCACTATTAAGATGAGATACTTCTTTGAAACTGTTAACCCCTCCCATGCTGATGACGAGCTGAGCTCGTCATCAGCTCCGGTGCTCGTGTGCTGATGACGAACTGAGCTCGCCATGGCCGTTAGAATGCTCACACACAGGGATAATACCCCTGCTGTGCTGAGCATTCTAAGGAACGGGCGTGGCTGTGATGAGCTCAGCTCGTCATCAGCACACGAGCACCGTGGCTCATGGCGAGCTAAGCTCGTCATGAGCACCGGGGCGCTGTGCGCGCCCCCCTCCCCCCAGCACAGCGGGGGAATTACCCCCGCTGCGAAGGGGGTTAAGGATGAGAACCGTGAGCCCTCCAGAGATTTGTGAAGCCCTGTCTGCTCAAATACAGTGGTGATATTGAGGAGAATAGGGAAGGAGAGCCGTAGAACGGGGGAAGAAATGTGATGCCTGATCAGGTGCAGATGATTCTATGCCCACCTGTTCATGATGGCTCGAGACTTTGTAAAGGGGGGGACTACACTTCAATATGGGGCCCGCCTTCACACACAGATGATAGAAGAAGCCTGAGGTTTCTTGGCCCTCATTGAGATGCCAGCAAATGAAAGACAGAAGATTAACAAAGATAATCAAGACTTCATTTCCCAAAAGTCCCCTCACCCTGAGACATGGTAGTGAGGTGGTTGACCCTCCCGGGGGTTTCTAACTCACAAGGGGAAGCGCTGATAATGGAGATGTTGACAGAAATGAGGAAGATTAAAGGCAGTGGAGGGCAGCCATGAAGACTTGAAGAAATAGCATGGAAAAAATTAAGCTGAGGTAGAAGACAGGGGACGGCGGCTCTCTAAAATGGAATGTGTGACATGGGGCATGAAGAACAAACACAGTGATATGACCACTTTGAGAACTGCACAGTGGCCACATCTAGAGTGGCAATTTTTGGAGAAGACTAGACTCTATGAATAGTGCTCCCCTGTATTCTGAGAGAAGATGTCCTTGAGGGCTCTCTCAAAATTCATCCTGAAAGCAATCGGGCTCCAACAAGGGGACAAGACTTTAAAATCAGGATGAGCACTTTGGTGGTGGAAGTTCAGAACGCTAGACTTCACAAATTTCTAGTTAGAATGGCAGGGAAGAAAAATAACTAGTAATAACTATCTTCCTAAATACGTGTTTGGGACTATTAAGCTAGCACAATGTCCCAGAAGCAGATGCGCACTGGCCTAAGCTCATACCATATCAATAGTTAACCTGTTTGAAGTTTAACCCCTTTCAATGGGAAGGAAGAAAAGAAGACTTGTTGAAAATGCTGATAGTCTGACAGACCAAGCGTGTTGTAACAAATACCTCATTCGTTGTCCCCCCACCTTTCTTGTACAGACCATAGGAGCTAGGGTACAAGGGTCCTAAGCATCAGTCCATGTAATTTTCAAATATATGTTTCTCTTGCGTGTTATATTTTCTTCGTTAAATAACTCTTGTCATGAAGTAGTGTTACAAGTAGTCCTTGCTGTGCTGTGATGTGTGGTGGAAACATTCTGTTGCCCTTTGTTTATTTTGTTTTATATAAAAGAAATATTTGGACTAAACAAAAACAGAGCCATGCATTGTGACTGTGTACCTTTTACATGATGGAACTCATTTAATTGGGTTTGTTTTGCTACATATAGACCTGCCTAATGCCGTACCTTATGTGATATAGAGTCTGCCCATTAGGGATTCTGGATATCCGACAAAGAGTCTAATGCCGGGGAAATAATCTAAGGTATGGCATTTTCGGCTAAAAGTCTATATCAGAAAATAGATGCATATGCACTTTATTCCAAATTTACCTGAATTTTATGATAAGTTATTTGCCGACTAATTAAGTATCTCGATTTGCCGGTTGGAAAACTGGATAACAGCATAAAAAGGTTGTACTCCGAGAACTGCCGGGAGGGAAAATCTTTTCGAGGTCAAAGTGCCAATTACTAACTGCATGAGCACATTATTTCTAGATTTTATGGAATTTCATGATAAATGTTATTACTTGATTTTTCAGAATTGAATGATAATTTCTTTTTTATCTAATCAATTGTTGAGAGAGAATGGAGAACTAAACTGCTTGGAATCGAGCTGTAGTGGGAACTCGACTATGTATACTGGTGGTAATGTTTTGCATCAAGGAGCAGCCTTTAAAATACATGGGATGTATAATTTAAGTTCTACTCTGCAAGGTCTTGTATACAGGATTATGTAAAATTATAGGATAGTTTAATGGTTATCTTTAAAATCAATCAAAGTAATGTGTTTACTTTTTAAAAGGAGGATTTACATTAGTGAGTAGCCTTCATAGTACATTGGGTGTATTTTTTAGGTTCCCCTGGATTGGTAACTTTTATATGGGACATTACTTTGAGGATTCATGTTATCCTAGAAATCAACTTCAGTTTTACGATGATTTCTTGTCTACATTGATTTATTGTTATGTATTAAGGTACTATGATTGCCTACAGTGCTTGTGTGATTTTTCCTGGTTTTTAAATGAGTTTAATTAATCAAACAAATAAAGTATTAATCACTGATATATAGTATCCACAAAGATAAAGTTAAAGTATAACACACACTGCATACAGAAAAAGGATTACATGTATAGCCTAGCACAGACAAGCTGGGCTGTCAAAAGGCTGGTAATTGGGTATTACATACAGATTAATTGGAGACAGAATTGGATATCCACCCGAGGGAACAATCAATGTTCAAAAATAATATGTGTTCAATTATTACCACTCACTTTCCTGCACCTGTCATTGGATTGTAAATTACTTCAATCCACATACTTACTTAGGCCCTCCTTAAGAGTGACCTCTCAATTTGGATGTCTCCGATAACAGCAGTTAGCGAACCCACCGGCATTATGAGTTCCGCAGTGTTGTCATGGACCTGTTTATTTTCACATGGAGTATTCGCCCGCTAAAAGCAGTCCAAATATCGGCGTAAAACTCCAGGGGGAAATGAGGAATTGCCAGGGTTATAAGGCACAAAATTGCAGATTCCCTGTTGATTCCTTATTTGTAGGGGAACAACCAGGGTCCAACATTTAATGGTCCAGGTTTTCCAAGACCCGGAGTTAATGGTACCCACAACATAGATCGATAACTCCCATGGTGGAGGAATTCCTCGTCATTTTCCAGGCCACTTATAATGAAGGCCTTGAAGTGTATCACTCCCGATCCAAAGTCAGAATGTAGCACCAGGACTCATAACACAATAAGTCAGGACTACTCTCAGCATGTTATGAAGTAATGCCAGAAGCAGAAAACTTTAATATTTTTATAGAGACATGTTGTTCTTGATGGGATTTTTCAAGCCATTATTGAGATTCTCAGTTATTTCACCAGTAACACTACACTTGTGTGTAGACATTCGTTATGCCAATAATTTCTGAAGTAATCACCAATGCTATAAAATGTAAATTGATTGAATGGAGAGACAAAAATAGCTGCAGCTTTTGTGGGCAGCTTTAGCCCACTGGCAGTGGGATACTCTAAATACAGTGGGAATGCGAGACGTGGGTGATGTGCTGACTGTGCCGCAGGAATCAAGCTTCACCCTACTGATGAGGCCCAAATAGGTTAACACTAGTCTGGGGTTTCATTTGTTCCCACTCAGACCAGACCTGGCCTTGCAGTTCTAGGTGGACTGTTCCTACTGAAGCAGAATCAGAGCTGGTTTACATAAAACTTATTCCTGTCGGAGGTAGCTTGGTAGACAAACAATAATGAAGGGCTTGCAGCCCAGAGTAATTATTAGGGGTTGTATGTTAGAGGCATGCAAGGCTCAACCACATGTGCCTTTACCACTCAGCCTAAACCACGAATGCCACTTAACCACACATTCCTTTACCACGCATGCTTTACCATGCAATTTCGTGGTAAAGGCATGAATGGCAAGGGTGTACGCGTGGCTAAGTTTGCCACTACTCTGACGCCCCTCCCACTGCCCTCGCTCAAAATTACAAACCCACCACCTGCCCTCCAAGCCCCAAATTACAAACCCCTACCTGTCCCCCACTTTGAGCCCTAAAAACGGCCATTCTTTAACTACTCCCAAAAACCCAGCCCTTAAAGCTACCCCAACCCCCTCCTCCTGCCATGAGCCCTAAAAACTTTGCCCCTCCTTAAAAGTAAACTGACCCCCTCCCTGAGTCCTAAATACTTGCCACCAACTCCCCTGAAAGCAACCCCCAGACCTGCACCCTAAAAACTTGCCACTGATCCCCCCAAGCCCTAAATAACAAGCCCTCTACCTGCCTGCCCCACCCTGAGCCTTACAAATGGCCCATTCCTTAACTACTTCCCAAAATCCAGCCCTTAAAGCTACCCCAACCCCCTTCTTCCCTGAAAGCGACCTCCAGACCTGGCCCCAGCCCCACTTACCTGTCAGAGTCTGCTTCCCGTTCCGACGCTCCTGTTCCAAGACTCCGCCTATCCGAACACTAGCGCGAATTTGCCTTAACCACGCATATGCGTGGTTCAGACAAATGTGTTGTTCAGGCAAGCGTGGTTACGCTTACCGGCTTCTGGAACTCATGGCTCTGGCAGCGTAGTTCCGGATGTTTCCCATTATTAGGGGCTGAGATTAATTAAAGAAATCCACCAATTACGTTTTTGTTTCCTATATTAGTATATTGGTCGCATAATAAAATCAGAGGCAGGTAGCAAACAGTCAGGGCTCAATTTGAGACCGCTATTGGAAAGCTCTTTGTATACATTGCTCTAAATTCCTTGATATTACAATCTGTGCCTTAGTCTTCAATCTGCAGTTCTTTTATGGGTCTGAAGAATGCCGAAACCAGTTGTTTCGACTGAAATGTGGCCCAGGGCAATTACCAGTTACTGAGATTACATCAAGCATTCCACCCGTCACTTTGTTTTTCTCAGTGTTCACCCCTAGTGCGAGCTGCATGCCCAGACATAGATCCCATTACACACTGTGCCATGGGATTCAAACTGGACCTCACTAATAAGGTCAAAAAAGATTGACATCAATCTAAGGTTGCTTGTGTTATGCGTCAGAAGGCAAGTTCAGGATAAGCAATTCTTACTGGAACAGGACCATGACTAATTTGCTTACGGCTAGCCAGAACCTATATGGGCATAGTGAGCAATGGGAAGAATGAACAGGAATGTGCCCACACTTCCCATTGGCTGAAATTAATTCATCATTCACTTTTAGTGTGATACACTAAATGAAACTGGAAAGTACATATGTGGGTCTTGTTCCCCAAAGTGGTTTAAGATCTAAACTGCACCTCATTGTTTCAGCCTCAGAAGAAAGAGCAGGTCTTCTTGTGAGTGTGGTCCCATTCAGAGAGGAATGAGGTCTAGTTGTCAGGACTGGATTCTTCCTACCATAGCAGGATCATGGCTGATTTGCATATGATTGTTTACTGTCTATAGAAGCACAGTGAGCATAACAACATAGTGAACTGGAGTGCGACCCATAGTTTTTAACAATGTTTGAGATTAATCCAAGCTTTCCACCCATCACTTGTTTTTATCAGTGTGACACCTTAAGTGTGACAGGTATCCCCAGATACTGGCCCTATTGTTCACTATTCAACTGGAGCCAGCAGTTCCTCCCATATGAGGCCAATTTTGAGAGTATCCTGTATCTGGTTGTTTTTCGTTTGGGTCAAGAGGAGAAGCAGCTTAGCAGCTCAGACTGAACTGCTGCTGCTGGAGCTGCACTAAGCCTGATTTTAATATGTTTGGTTACAACCTATAGTGGGACATTGAACGAAAAATACAGTGGACTGAAAACAAGACCAGACTAATCACAAGTGGCTGAGATTTCTTCAAGCTTTTCATCAATCACTTGTTTTATTTTTGTCATTGTCATGTCCCAAGGAAACAGACACGCCCATAACTGTGGAGTGTTCTACTTTTTCACCTTCAATGATGAGACCCGACAAGACAGACAGCTCTCCTGCTGCTGTGTTACTGTTCACAGGGAACATGACCTAATGGTTCCAGGCTGGACTATGTCTATTGAAGCAAGACAAAGGCTGATTTGCATATAAATGGTCTCTGTTGCGGTAGTGTGAACAAAGAAAATGAAGGCTGCAACGAAGCGCAGAGTATTTACAGTGGATGAGATCAATCCAAGAACTCATCCATCTATTTTTGGGCTTTTCTCTGAGTGAGTCACCAAGGGTGATGAATAGTATCCCTAAATGTGAATTCCATGTCTAACAATGCAATGGGACTCAAGCTGCACTTCCATGTTGAGACCCATCTGGGTTTGCTAGTGTTCCCCTTCAGAAAGGACATGGCCTAGAATTCTGGATTGGACAATTAGTTTTGGAGTAGTTGCGGAGCTGATCTGCTTTTGGGTGGTCTGTAGCGGGAGAGTGAGAAGAAAAATACAATGGAGCGGAATCCAGCCAAGATTTACAACCAGCTGCTGAGGTTAATTCAATCATTTGCACCATCTTTGTTTTGTTTTTCTCATTACGTTAGCCTAAGCGAATTCCTTGCAAAAACGACTAGTCTTTCAATCCTTAATCTTCATTCTTCCTAAATGTTTACTTGCTCTTACTGTGTATCTTAAACAGATCTCCCAGGTACCTTTCCCAGAGTTTCAAACAGCCCCTGGAAGTAAAATACTTATGGTGTAAGAGATGAATATTCTGCAGTTAAACATAGTTTTAAAAAGCCACATGCATAGGTCACACATTAAAAAAAATATTCTGACATTCAAACCGTGCAATCCAACTTTTCTCTTCCCCTAAAATGGATTCTAAAATTCCATTATGACGTGCTGAACCTGCAGGGTCTGAAAATCCATTTAAGCGAGGGTTAAACATCCAATTTGGAATATGAGGGTAATAAACAGGGGTAAGATATGTGCAAATATTTTAGTTTCTGACCGTTTTGTACTCTGTCTTACCACCAAAATATAGTTGATTATAAAGTAAACTGCAAAAATCAAGCTGGCGAGGGCAATGTGCTCTCAAGTTGCCATGGAACTCAAATGTGAAATAGGGTGTACAAATCATTTGTGCCCTATGTGACATTTCGCATCAGCCTATGAATGAGACAGTTAGTGTTTGTTCATATATATATATCTAGATTCTACCAATGAGCTAAGATGAATTTTGGTAGAAATCCATCTTTTACTGTAAAAAAAAAAAGTCATAGACTCTGAAGGACTCTGAAGGAAAGGTGCTGGTAAAAGCACAACCACGACCCTCTCTTTATCCTCCTGCACGTCATGACATTATTCTGGAATATAAGTAATCATACATGTAACAGAATGCAATATCCTTTCCTTACTGATTATCATGTTAGAGGAAAAGCTGCTCGACTCCCTGTGGTAGGCAAAATCCCAATTTTGACCAAAAGTATTTAACTATGAATGATCACTTGGGAAAATGATACTGCAGTAAGGAAAATGGCACCCCATTGACCAGTGGTTAATGCCTTCTATTTAGATCCACTGTGTTTAGGGGACACCCTGAATACATTGGTAGAATCTTCCAGAAAACAATTTATGTGTAGTTAGTACCTGATCTCAAACCATCTTCCTTCCTTGGTGAAGAATGACTGGTCACTGACAGATTTGGGTGAAGCTGCCTGCTTCGGTTCCGCTGTGAGAGTTGATTCCTTCCAGATGCATCAAATTCACTGGACTCCACACTCCTGGTTTTGGAATGTCTGTTCCTTCCAGGATGATGCTGAGAGAATTGATTTCCCTGCTCTCTCAAACTTCTTGACCGACCATGCCTGGACTCTCCCATTTGATCAATGCTATATTTACTGTGGGTCCGTTCAGAATGTTCAAACGAATGTGTGCGCCCTCTTGGAACTATAAGGATTTGCTCTTCGTTCCGATTGTTCCTCACCTCTTGATTGACATTTCTATGGCTATTTGCCTGATGTTCCTCAGGCTGGTCTTGACTGGAAGCTCTTTCAGAAGGGTAACCTCTGGGGGCAGTCCCTCCCTTCGACGGTTGCAAGCTACAGTCATGCTCGGGTGTCCTCCTTGATCTCTTGCTGTTGCGCACTTTCGGGCTTTTATTGTTAGCCTCATGGCAATAGTAATATTCTTCCTCTTGATCACTCGGGAATCGACACTGAGACCTGCTGTCTTCTGAGTCATACATACAAACACAAAGTGATGTTAGTAAGGGGTTAGCAGCAAGCCATTTAAGCTAGCACTCTCTTTTAACAGCATGCATCAACAGTGTGCTAAGTCACATCGCCCGATTTTAGAAAAAAGCAGTAAGTAGGGTACCACAATAGTGTAGTCAGAATCTCGTCTGAGATAAATGTTGTGTCTAAATCCACATTAACGGAAATATTGCCTCCTTTGACTCACCCAATGAACAACATTTCTGTACAGAATATTCAGGACACAATGCAGATGTTAGATGACATTGCTAACTAAAATATTCCAACATGCAATCCCATAATACTGCAGAAATTACAAAGGGGTTGTGCCAGCAGAAGTAGGGAAAGCGTTCATGCGGTGTGTAAGCGGTGCAGGTCTGCATGCAAGCAAGGCAAGCAGGTTGCCAAAAATATTAGACATTGACTTGTTCGAGACTAACAGTGAGATAAATTGCATATTGCAGTACATTAAAAATAAGGGTAATTCTTCTTCCAAACCAGCATACAGATATTAATAAAGGACACTACTACTTGAATAAAGTCCCTTTCAGTACCCACGGTGAATTCCTTCAATTAAAGCGATAGATGCAAACGTTTATGTGGACCTAATCAAGCCATCGGTAAACTTTCTGCTGCTTTGATTACCACTAGAAATGAGACTGTCATCATTAACAATTTTATAAATATATATTTTCTTTCTCCTCTTTGGAAATTAAATTGAAACAACGTATTCCAAAGGAGAGTGGTGGACTGCAGCCGCGGCCCATGCAGGTAAGAGTGGTGAGAGTGGTGGGGCCGGGTTGGGGGATTCGATAGACGACCACGAGGGAAAATGAAAGAAATAATTAATAGTCATCGTCTGCCGAAATCCCCCAGCCGGCCCCACCGTCCGACCGCTCCTAACGGCACGTGCTGCGGCTGGTGGACTGACAGCATTTCTACCCAACTGGCCACATTCTAGGAGGTTTGTACGAAGGAGTTGGGGCCCAAAGCAAAATATGCTGGTAAACAACCAGGTTAAATTCGCTACGGTCTACAAAAAATGTAGCAGCTGTGTACTGAACTGAAAATGAATATTTGCTGTAAAGATACAGCAAGAATCTTTAGCTGGAATAGAGGAAGGATCCTGCTTGTCGCTGCTGAATATCAGCAGTGCAAGCATTGCTGTGGCACCGGTGAAATATCGCCTAGAATTGAAACTTTGGGGGATTGGATCAAAAAATTGTAGTAGGCCCTTCCGGGTTCTCTTACTAAGTGGCACAGTGTATATTCGGGGCTGAGCAGATGTACCAATCTCAATTAAAAAAAATGCAATGTATCTAAAATCACGAAGCTGTGTTTCCAAGAAAGATACAGGAAGTAGAAGCCAAGCACCATAAAGCATCCATATCATGAAGTCACATCAAATGAAGAGAATGGCGAAAGTCATGGGACAGTAATAACAAAGAAAGCCATGGAAGTCCAACAAATAGACGAATGCTTTAAGTAAATGACTTACAATCAATAATAAAATTGTAACTGGATTCTTAGTGCAGAACAATCTTTTCTTTTTTACACTTCATCTGAACCTAGATATCAATGAACCAGGTACGGTAGTCATATATTTCTTATTATGTTTTAAAGGCGCCATTGGTGAATGTTGTCACAGCCGATCCCAAAACCCAAATAGACATAATCAAAAGTAAAATACTAGAATGTCCCTTGTTGGCGACTGGAAGCGATGCAGGATTGGGTAAAGAGGGCCACTTTAACTCTAAACCGGATGGCCTCTGGTATGGCAATGTAACAAAGTTGTAGACTTTCTGCAGTACTCCTGCTTCCTTAAACATAATCCTGTGAGTAAGCATATTGGATTAGCACCAGCCGCGGCCCACAAAGGTAAGAGCGGTAGGGCCAAATGTTTTTGGGGTGTGGGGAGGGCGGGGGGGGCGGGGGTACTTCGACGGACAATGACGAGGGAAATTTAAATAAATGATTTCCCCTTGTGGTCGTCTGTTGAAATCCCCCCCACCCGGCCCCACCGCTCTTACCTGCATGGACCGCGGCTGATAAGCACATTAAACATTTTTTTCTCTTCACCAGGAAGGTGTTTTCCAAAGTGGAGCCATTGCCAATGCTGAGATGTGTGGTGCTCTTCAAGTCCACATTTGGAAACAATTTGTGAGTTTATTTCTACTACTTTTGGCAATAGATTTAAGGATCAATATTGGGAGTGATACAACTTGGTTAACATTCCACTCTTTCCTGATGGTTAGGCCGAGTTGTCTCTCAAATGGGAACACCCATATTTTCAAGAGTTATATTGTTTTGATCACTGGTAATGTGATTTCTAATCAGAAAAAAATCCTGCGAGTCAGGATATGGAATTTGCAATGCTAGATTGAATTATTTGATGCAAAATTAATTTATAGCTTCAGAGATATTCGTGAATGAGGGCTTACATCCTTTCCAGAGAGGTATAATTCAAGTACACTAAATACGGAGAGGCACAGGCATCAGAAAGTTTACTAACCAATACAGCTTACTCTCTCCATTTTAGGGAGACTGGGGTTGGGCTCAGTAAGCGGCAGACAGATCTGGGCTGGTGCCGAGTTATTATTATTCTCACAATATGTATTTTTACAGGGTACACTGCATGCAATATAATGCAGTGTGCAATAAACATACACCATCCAATTTAGAATTTGTGGGTATTAAACAGGAGTAACGTATTTGCAAATCATTTTTTATATTTTTTATTTAAAATTTGCAAATCATTTTTTATATTTTTTGATTTTTAAATTTGCAAATTATTTATTAATTCTTATTTCTGACCGTGTTGTGCTTTGATTTCCCACCAGCACATAGTTGTTAGTAAGATATAGGGATCCATGCGAGTCTCCTTTGAACTAAACTATATACAATGGTCATGTTGCAACAATTTATTTGGTGGTAAAACATGGTCTAAATGTAATACAATAGCACACTGTAGAAACAACTTCTAAAAAAAGAAGGAGTATTTTGATCTGTATTAACTGGTGGGAGAGCAGAACGGTCGATAGTGATTTGAGTGGCAATGCACAAGCTGCTACATATTTGAGTTTCAGAAGTGGAATATGGATGGGGTCTAGTTTATTTATTTTACAGAGTTTTATTAGGTTCACTAACAATCCTCATCCTCGTCCCCAGGCCATCTCGGTCTTTTTATTCCATTATGTTTTTTGCCACAATAACATATTGTGCTCTCTAAATTCCACATCGAAATGTAGTGATTTGCTTTACTTTTTGAGTTGCAATGCAGTTTTTTAGTATTGATTGCTATTATATGGTTTCCATGATACCTTCTCATTTTCGAAGTTATTTTCACCTGTCATGAATTTATCTAACTCTCGTGGTTATTGTTTTAGACGTGTAGCTATTTATCTAGCTGTACGATAAACAAATGTAAACATGACAATAAATTTCACGCTGTGAAATTTTGAAAATGCAGCACTATGGTGATGGATTTGAAACAGCAAAATGAAATGTTCATGACCACAAGCACGATCAAGACTTTAGCACATAAGTTTTTATTGCCCAGATCAAATTAGATCGACAATGGCTGAGGAAAGGGCAGGTGTGATATATATATATATATATATATATATATATATATATATATATATATATATATATATATATATATATATATATATATATATATATATATATATACATATATATATATATATATATATATATATACATATGTATATATATATATATACAAAGTTCTCCATCACTTCTAGTTGCTATACATCAATACTCGCAGGAGAACGGCCAATAGGGAAACTGTAAAATTTAGTGACAGGCCAGTGGCTTAAAAAGGACTCTACGACTTGGCAGTTACCACAGCCAAATCTTCTAAGTCATTGTCAACTCCACTGATTCAACAACATAAGAATGAAACACAGATTTTTAAGGGCACTGTCATCTGAGATAGTTGGACAATGAAATGTTAACAAAAAACACTTCCCTCAGCCAAAGATTTAGTCCAATTTAAAGAATGTCCCCATGCACCAAACCCAGAGATGTAGCAGCCCCTTTATGAATAGCATACATCTTGTGAACGTGACCGAAACATTCCAGTGGCCTTCCACAAGGCTAATGACAACATTACCTTTTTGGGCTGGGTGTTTATTTATTGGATGCTGCCTTACAGCTGCGCTCATGAAAAACTGAGGAAGACCTACCTTGGATCCTGGTTGGGCTGTCAAGGCTCCACCTCTCCACCTCCTTCTGTTCAAGCTCTTGCAACTTCTTGGCTATTTCCTGGAGGAAAGAAAGACCAAAAGGCTATGTTAGAATAGGATGAATGGCCTCTCAAGATGAAAACAAAGTCTGTACCTGCATGTATTTTTCACTGCTTACTGAAAATATCCTCAATTAACACACACATGTTTGCAGATTGGTACCGAGCTATAGCAGATCATAGAGAATGAAGCCATGGTTCTGCAATCAATAGACACATTCAAATATATCTACATTTTGAAAAGGGAAATCCTTTTTATACAGCATGCCCACTCACTTTGGATCACCTGTGGACCAGAAAATATGCATAGCTTGCAATCCTTATACCACTTCAACACCATTTCAGTTTTCACATAGATGAACTTTTGTGATTTTTTAAATATATTTATCAGTAACTCTTAAAACCCACATGGATTGTGCTTCTGGATGACTATGTTCCAGCTCTATGCATTATCGGGTTGCAGATACTCTTAGAACCCTGGCACAAAGACAGCTGTTAAAGACAATGAAATATCTCACATTAGCCCTACCCTAAGTAACTTTATTAATATCCCGAGCATACTGAAAGTCACAGATGTGGCATGCTACAGTCCTGCACGAACAAACTGGCCAGCTAATCACTTGTCAGTGGTTGCTAGCCTATACCTACAACATAGAATGGTCACTCCTGAAGGGTAGCTTATTTGAGTGCATTGTGGGATACTCTAATAGGAAGAGGTAGCAGCTGGGAATGTGATAGTGGAATACTCATATATTGGGACAGCTTGTGCCATTTAATAGGAGATTGCATTTGGTTGACTCTTGAGTTAGGTGGAATGAACCAGTTAGAAGAGCATGTGCAGTTTCTGAGGTCTGAGTGTTCTAAATGAATGCTGCATGTTCAATGGTGAGTGACCGTGTGTTTGTTTCTGAGAGGCTGCAATCAGAGTTGATGTGTGAAGAGACACTGATAAACGACTGAGATCTTAAGCATCTTGAAGTCATGGACGTCGGGTGGTGGGGAGCTTGAGGATCGATCACTCTGCACCACAAAACACAGCAAGTTAGGATCTGTCACAGGCATCTGCCTGTGAGAGGCTCCAAATGGTTCGCTGTGCACAACGCCACCTACTGACACACAGGAGTAGTACTCAGAAATGTTGCGGATCTAGTCTGATACCTGGGGATATTCTAAATTAAAAAATCCGCATCTAGAAGCCTGATACCTGGGTTTTTTTAAATTAAGGAATCTGCAGCTAGAAGTCTCTGTCAGATACTAAAGATTCAAGCAGTTTGTGGGAAGGGTGAGGGTGTGTCTATGTATTATAAGGAACAAAAATACTCTGTCTTACATTACACTTTGGAGTACCATGCCCTTATAAAGGAGCTCAAGCTTCCGCTTAATTCTTTTATATGGCCATAGAACTCCTACTTGACTTGCAATATCCTTGCAATACATGGCGGGGGTACTTTATTCGATATACACTTGTTGTTTGGTGGTGTCCTATTCATTGACATATTTTAATTATGAGTTGTTGTAAAGCGTTACATGAAGCTGACAGCTGCCTCTTGGCACTTGGGAAAACGGAGGCCGTTACAACAGGGTTTTACAGGGAAATAGGAAAGTCTAAAGACAGCTATTTTTCTACATTTGTATATATTTTGAGATTTGAGAAAAATATTCTTTGCGCGAATGAGTCACTGGAAATTCAGTCAAGATATTTCTCTAAAAAAAACAGCAACGCACCTATACAGCCATAAGAGGGCAGCAGATATCTATTCCAATTTCTAACAATTCACTGGTAGCTCATTCCAGTTCAACAGGCTCGAAGACGAAATTAGTCAGCAATAAAGTTTAGGAATTTCCCAGCAAGTGTTGTGCTATTAAATGTATCCTCCTTCCTTAAAAATATCGATTCCATTAAAACGATACGATCGTTACTAAACGATTAATTTTAAGAGGAGATGTTGACATCTATCTGGTGGTAAGGAGAGATGAGCGATGGGAAAATAATCAAAAGTTACATTAGAAAATACATTTCTCAGCATAACAGTGGAAGACAAAATGTAATATGATGCTAAATAGGAACTCGATACGAATTGTTTATGCAATCAATCCTCTTCTAATACCAGGAGACGTTACCATCAAACTAGAAACTGCCCAGCTGTGCCCTGCACCGTAACCCACGTGTCCGCACACCGAACCTCAGACGCACGTCAGACAGTGGTCGATTTGAAGCTACTTGTTGCAGGGTGCCTGTAGACCAGGCAAACGATCGTTATGGTGAGAGAAATGAACAGGGCCGGGCTGGCCATAACGGGCACCGGGCAATTCCCCGGTGCGCCGCACGGGTGGGGGCCGGTTTTGGGACCCTGGGACATAGCTGCAAAATCGGCCTGTACCAAAATCGGACAAAACCCGGCCCGACAAAGAGCTTGGCGGCACCTCCAACCCCCCCCCCCCCCTCCCCCCTCCGAGGGGGGGGGATGGGCAGCCGAGTACTTTGGCTAGACCGCAGACTCGTGGGTTGACTCTGTGGCAATGGTATGGCCGTGTCAGCATTTGGGTTGATGATCATGGTAGATGGTTGGGAATAGTCTACGGCACTTTGAGTTCCAGTGGGGACAGATGACATTTCACCCGCAGATTCTTCCCCGGGACTTACAAGGCTGTACTCATCGTCATTTCGGCCAGATGTTGGCGCTCTCTTGAACCAGGAGACGTTTCTGGTTATCGTGTCAGTACACTTTTTTGGGCGGTAATTGCAGTGCTGTTCACTTTCAGGACAGTCCACAGCCCTGGTTAATAGGCTGTCTTGAACTTTCCTTCATTGCATCGATTCTGCACCAGCACAAAACTCCCTGGCATGATGAGACGAGTCTTGGCTTTCCGTTGTTGAATTGGCGTGGTCGTTATTCCTTTTCCGATGAACCTGGGTGTTGTTTGGTTCACAGGCCTCTGGGGACCAGGCTTCAGCCACAGCCACAGGCATAGTGTTTCTCCGATGTCCGGCAAGCATCAGGGACCACAGTGAGTTGTGCAGTGAAGGGTGCTGCGGTATTCCCTCAAAAAGCATTGTAGTGCTGTCTCAGGGTCTGCTTGTTCAGCCACTGCGATTCGTAAAATCTTGTTTAGTGTCCTCATGAATCGCTGAACTTCACAGCTGGCTTGTGGCCACTGTGGTGTGAAACGACAATGGCTATCGATGATCACAGCTGTTACTCTTCCGTCTGGGAATCTCCCAAAGTCGAGACTGACTTGTGACCAGGGTAGTGGCCGGTGCCTCAGTGATCACCGGAGCTGGGGGTTCCTGGCTGCTAGTGAGCTGGCTGGGTCGACTGTTTTTAACCAGGTTGTCCACAGCTGCTTCCACCCCTGGAAACCATACCTTCTCCCTCATGTGCAACTTCACACGTGTGGTTCCTTGGTAACCTTTGTGGGCAAGGGTTATCGCTCTTTCTTGAAGGCTTGCTGGAATGACAATTCGTGACCCTAACCCTTCTGCTGCCGTGCTCAGCAAATCACGCACCCTCCACAGTTTTCCTAGGCATTCTCTCTCTTGTCCGTTTCACTTGCTGGTGTCGCATAGAAAGTCTTCCCAGGACCCATGCTGCAGGGAGGCCATCACTTTGTTTAGAACAAGTCTTCGGTGGTTGCTGCTCTGATCTCTTTGATGGCGAGGGCTCGGAGACATGATCACTGTGAGATCATGGTAACATATTCTTCTGTTGTCTTGTCCTGATTACTATTTTCTTGCCTCAAGCTAGGTGGATGCCAGGAGAGGAAATCTGCAGGGTTTTTCACCCCGGGACAGTATACCAAATCCATTTGGTAATGTTGCATTTGTATAGCCCACCATTCAATCCGTGGTGGGGGTGAGGGGCTGTGCATTTGAAGAATGGAGGAATTGGCTGATGACCGGTCACAACTCTGAATGGATGGCCTGCTGACATATAGATGGAAGT
Organism: Lissotriton vulgaris; assembly: GCF_964263255.1. Taxonomy (NCBI): domain Eukaryota; kingdom Metazoa; phylum Chordata; class Amphibia; order Caudata; family Salamandridae; genus Lissotriton; species Lissotriton vulgaris. The sequence continues at coordinate 481,164,938 of NC_141693.1, read as the reverse complement.
GGTTACACGCCCATTTAATTGCAAGCGCTTCCCTTTCGATTTGGGAGTAGGGTGCTTCAGTCGGCGAAAGAGCTTTACTCGCAAGGGCAAGGGGCGCCCATTTACCAGGTTCAGTTTCCTGCGTTAGGAGGGCTCCGAGGCCCACCGGGCTGGAATCCACCAGGAGTTCAGTCATTCGGGCAGAGACAAAATACACCACAGTGGTCTTGCTTAACAGTGCTTCTTTCACTCTGTGGAACGCTTCGTCCTCTTAGCGGCTCCATTTCTATGCAGCATCTTTCTTCGTGAGGGCTCGTAATTACTCTGCAATCGTAGCAAGATTGGGTATGAACCGCCCACATATGTAGCCATTCCAAGAAATGGTCGGGCCTGCGCTTGCTGGATAGCATGAGATTTTTGGGGATCAACTCGGACACCATCTTGGCTGAAAACATATCCGAAAAATTCAAATGTTATTTGAAAGAACGAGCACTTGTCTCGGTGGAGAGTTACTACATGTTCAGAGAGCAGCTGCAACGCAGCTCAAAGGTGTCGGTGGTGTTCTCTGATGGTTGCAGAATGTATAAGGATGTCATCACTTACATTTAGTACCCTTTGGACGCCTGACAATATCTCACGTACTGCATTTTGGAATAACTCAGCTACGGACGAAATCCCAAAGTTCAACCTCTTATAGCGACGCAGCCCTATGTGGGTTGAGAAGGTCGTAATGTACCAGCTCTCCTCTGCTAGCTTCAACTGGTTCTAGCCTGCATTGAGGTCCAATTTAGAGAAACATCGGGATCTGTTGAGATCAGCGACTATGTCATAGACTGTCGGGGTGATGTGTGCCTTTCCCTTTTGATCGCTTGGTTGGGCAGGCGCATATCAATGCATAGCCTCAGCTTCCCGGGTTGTTTCGGCTTTTTAGCTATCACCATGGGTGAGACCCACGGGGTTGGTCCGGTAACCTTCTCAATCACCCCTTGTTGTTCCAGACTGAGGAGTTCTTGTCCTACTAGAGGTCTTAGGTGAAACAGTATACGTCTGTTACACAGTGCTGTTGGTTTCACAGCCTTGTTGATGTCCACTTTGATAGGTGGCCTGTTCATACACCCTAAACCCCTGAACAGTTGGGGAAGCAGCTTTAGGACATCTTCTGTTTGCAACGCCTTGACGGCTTGGGCGAACGTGATGAGGCTGATATTGTTAGCCGTGTGGCTACCCACTAGCGTGTCGGCTTCTCAGTCTACTATGTGGAACGTCGTTGTTACTTCTTGACCCTCTGATCTTAGGGGCACAGTTATCTTGCCTTTCAGGGGCAGCGGCGTTTGGCTACCAAAGTGAGGATCTTGACATGCAACGGTACCAGCAGGGGTTTGGGCTGGAGCTGTTTGTACTTCTGACTCCCTATGACATTCACGGACGCCCCTGTGTCGATTAATGCAGTGACTCTGGACCCAGCAATGTTTATGACGCATGTGGGTTGTGGGCGTCTTTTCCGTTTTAGGTCGCTGGCAAGCAAGATGAGGTAGCATTCACCTTCTTCCTCCGTGGATGAGTCTTCTAGATACCTTGGTTGAGACATGGTCTTTGCTCTTTTCACATTGTTGTGTTCTTCCAGTACCAGTTGTCTTACTGCCTTCGAGGGTGGTCTTCTTCCTCATGCTCCTCTACTCCTCTGACCTCCTCTGCATGCGACTGCAAAATGGTTGGGGTTGCAAAATTTCGATCATGTTCTCCCTTGGCTGGGCATTCCTCTTGCTCCCTTCTGTAGTATCTGCACTGTGAGCCCGCTGGGCTTTTTGCTGGCCAACATCCTCGGTTTCGTTTTGTTCGGTGTTCGGAGTGCGTCGGCACGCTCTGTTTTAATGGTATTGGACTTCTCTGACTGTTGGGTGATGGCCATATCCATTTCAGTCGCCCTTGCATTGGAAACATTGTATGATCTTGCCATTATGAGGATTTCTTCCAGTGAGATTCCGGGCTGATGAAGGATGAGGGTTCGAAGGGTCTTATTACGGCATCCCTGTATGACTTGTGCCCTCACCTCCTTATTCTGGTCGTCATCGACCCATGTGCTGGCTACCTCCCTCAGGCATGCATGGAATGTGTCCATGGATTCTACTTACCTTTGCCATGCTTGGAGCAGTTTGAATCTCTCATAATCAGGGTTATACTGAGGGTCAAAATGCGCATTTAGGGCCCTGACAGCAGATTTGTAATCATCTGTGGCTCCGGTGTTAGGCAGGTGCGCAAATAATTTGTTTATCTCATCACCCACAAAATGCAGCAGTAGGGACATTTCCACAGTGCCGTCCGTCTCCCAGTCACCGTGAAATAATTGTCTAACCAGCCGATCCATATTCTCCATCTTGTAGACGCTGTCGGTGGGTCAATCAGTTCGCTGAAGGGCAGCAGCCCATTGATCTGGGTGTGCTGCTGGCCGGCCTGTGGTCCTGGTTGTGCCTGTTGCGGTGGTGGCGCTGCCTGCGCTGCTGCATCAGTCATGCTGCTTTACAAGGCCCTGATCTCTTTACTATGGGGCTGTGAAGACACACCTTGAGTATTGTCTGTTGTTTTGTGTTGCTCTATATGTCCCTCTGCCTGTGTTCCTCAATGCTTGCCTGTTGGTTTATTTTTTACATTGTGGCACTGCGCTGACAGGGGTCTTGAGGGGCCCTGCATGTGCACTGTTGAGTCAGAGGCTGTGTTGGGCCTCAAGAGGTGCAGACGGTCCCGCTCCGCAGCCGCCAAGAATCCTGAGCAAGAGCGTACACAGGCAGGGCCGCAGCAGCGCTGCTGGCTCACGGAGAATTGGAGCCAGTAGGGGGTGAGATGCGCGTGTGCGTGGGCACTGATGGCAAAGTAAACGGGCCGCTGTGCCTTTCTCCTCACCATCAGTGAACTTCTGCTCTGCAGGATGTCATGCCGCTGCAGGCCGCGCAGCACTGCCAGCAGAGTGGGGGCTTTCACCCGCTGCGAGTTACTCTAGCTGCGTGAGGTAGGACCATCAGTTACATGGTGTCTCCAAGGCATGGAGTGTCGGCTCAGGCGTTTCAGTGTGCGCAGTGGGTATGCGGGGTGTTACATGTCACCACCCTCGTCGCCAGTGTTACAGTGGTGTTACAGGGTGCCTGTAGACCAGGAATACGATTGTTATGGCGAGCGCCAGGAAATACACCCACACTCTGTTTCATGGTGTGAGCCAGAAGTCACGAGCAACCCCGGCCCCTTTATTTAAGCCTTCGGGCTACGCCTAGCCAGATAGGGAAACAATGTGTAGAAGCGCTTCCTGGATCATAGCCCGGGTCCCACCTCCGCAGGACTCAGCGTCGTTACACTACTCACAGACAGAGATTTGTGCCCAAACCTGCTTGTCAAGGTTGGTCTCCTGAGAGCATCTTCAATCACTGCTATGTTGGTCACCACTTCCTTCCTGAAGGTCTTGTCTCAGATTCAGCATTTAAACTCCCAAATAAACCTACAATGGACGCAGCTCTCAACAGTAAACTCTGACCAGTGTCAAATGCACTGCCCTTTGCCATGTTTCTAGAAGTCAGCTTGACCAGTGTCTATTAAACAGGTGAACAGTGTGCCTCTAACCAATGACTCTTGGGAGTGGGCTGGGACTGACTGGTGAACCAACATCAGCACTGGCAAAAAATGCTCAAACCAGCTTCATTCACTTCTTATCCTTGCTCTATCCCTCTTCCCATTCATCCACTCTCTCTGTCCTCTACGCTCTCTCTTCTCCCATTCTGATTGCTCTCTCCATCTCTCTAACCCCCTATTGTCAATATCCTGAAGCTTCTGCGCCTGCTGCAGTTAACCTCGGGGAGCTGGGGAAAGTGAAAGAGGCACCTACCGTGGCCCTAGTATTTAAGAACTTGCCTTCAATGGCTCAAGTCCACCAGGGAAATGCCAACTGGAATATACAGCCAGTACATAAGTAGAGGGTCCCAGTACAGAACAGTTAGGAAGGAAAGTTGAATCAAAAGGTAAGAAAATTTGAGAAAAATGCATACAACTTAGATTCACCGTTATAAAATCACAATGAATCAGAACATAGAGTTTTATATGCAATTTACTAAATCAAAAAGTTGTTCGTTCACAAGCGACACAACAGAAGTGCACCAGGGAGGGTGGAGAGGGGGGGGGGGGGGTTTGTGCAAGGTGAGTGTGTGGGTTACTGGGAAATTAGAAAGAAAGTTCTGGTCAAAGTGACCTGATTCATTAGACAGTTACAGCCGTGTTGGCTTAAAAATACAGCCACACTATTAACATGAATGTTCATATAATTTCATCACAAGCCATCATTAAAGCACCCATTGTGAATAAATCAACAGTGTGGTCAAATATTGGCACATGGGATAACGGAATATACAGCCAGCCAAGGGCCGAGGGTGGGGAGACCCATGGTAAGTCTGCTCCTGTCCACAGGGCCACCTACCTCTGCCCAAAACTCTCATGGCTCGTACCTGGGCTCGGGAAACCCACAACAAGTTTGGCTCCAGGCCCTTGGCTAGTCAGATAGACACGGATTAATGCCCAATTTTATGTTTTATATCTTTTATGGTTGTTTATTTTACCCAATAAAGAAACTGACCTACACTATCCCCAGGAAAGGGAAACACAGGAGGAGAAAGGACGTCACTACACATATGGGAAGAGAGTCACTGCTTTGACTGCCTACCACAGAAGTTGTAATCTCCTTGTCCATCGAGGTAGCTCCCGCACAGGTAGGAACAATATCTAAGATCATGACTAACACAAACTGAGATCGAGTTTCAGCCTCACAACAAGGAAACCATAGAGAAAGAAAGGAAACAGGCCAGTTAATTGGGCCCTTGTGTCAGGCCACCTGACGTCATAAACAAAATCACCCAAAACCCATACTTAGGAGAAGGGTGCTTCCTGAGCAGGACACCAACCTTATCAGACAGAAACTCCTGCCTGTCTAGGGGACATACAGTCTTTCTATGGTGAAGAAAGTAAACAGAACTTTGTATTTAGGTGTGTTCTCTGTTCCTGTGGATCAAATGAGAAGGGAAGGTATATGTTGCTGAGTTTCTCCCTCTGGGCCTCGTTGTCTATTTCGACCACCAGATCTCGGAGCCTGAAGCATGCATGGTGATGGGACTATCCTGGTATTGTTAGAGCACAATTGTCACGGAACTCACCCCACCCCCTAAACAAGCACAGCTAGGAAACCCAGAATCCGGTAATAATACCTACATTGTGAGCCACTGTGCAGCCAGTGCAAAACTTCTGAGACTGTTTTCCATTTTCCTTCAACTTCTCAAGAGAAGGGCAAAATCAGTCCACTTACCCATCTTGCCGAGCTATTTTGGGCGAGAGCCCTAGCATCCTGAGAATGCTGAGGTGTTGTTTTCATCATGGATAGTACAAGCAACGATGCCAGTATTTGTGACTGTTATACTGTTGTGGACGCAAGGAACCCTGTAATTTTTTATACCCACAAAATGTACCTCAATAGAACGTCCAAATTTCGATAAATCATTCATTTCATGAAGCAATGTATCCCCAAGGTAAAACAACTCCCATCACATCAAAAAGAGCAGAAAACAGTCAATTAGTAAGAGTGCACACTCAATAACAGAGACAGATTCAGAGGAATAGGTTATATTACAAGAATTACTAGAAAATGTGGTACAGAGTAAGTCTCTCAGCAAAGAGGTCATTACAGAAAAAACACACAATCAAAAATAGTCTAAGTGAGCAGCAAAACCAGCAGAGAAACAAACAGTATCCCTAGCAGCATAGGAAATGTCTCATAGAAGTTACTGGCTCATTCCCAGAATCCAAGGTTTTTATACATTATTTTCCCCATATGAAATTACCAAACTGAAGAATCATTTTGGTGTGAGAAGATGTAGCATTTCATTAGGAATTCAGAACACAGTTCTATAAAGCGTCATATTGCTGTATTACCTAAGCACTATCCCACTTACATGAATAATTATTCTGCCTACTCTATCTTAATGCCACCCAGAGATGGTGAAACAAACTAAATACATGAACAACAGCAAACTATTATGAATGAATAGTGTACATTGAACTAACGAAAGGACCTTGAAAGGAAGTTACAGTCTGTGACTGAACCAATGAGAGTCCATCAAAAAAAGGATGAACAATAACAATAGAAATAAACTGACAGGAACTCTCCTTGCACGTGTGCTCCAGAAATAATAAACAGTGAGATGCACTGGGGTAGGACAAGAGTTACACGGGCAATATCCATTTTAAACAATATGGCTGTGTGGCCCAAATTGATGCCTACTTAACAAAGGACATGAAAATGCATTTCTGCAAATCATCAGAAAATCGTTTTGAAAGCATTAGTACTGTATCAGTGTATACATGCCTAATCGAGAGTGAAATTACATTCTGCATGTTGTTAATGATGTACAAAAATATAAATGCATAAAGATCTTCCACACTGCCACCTTATTCATCCAACTTCCAGTTGTCAGTCTGTCCTTTTCTTCTGCTACAGCCATCTTCCCTAAGCGGATGTATGTCATTACTACGCATGCTTTCACAACGCATGCCTTTACCACGCAGGTTGTACAACGCAAGTCGTTACAACGACTTGCGTTGGGGGGCGCTGGATAGTGAATAGTTTAATTTACTATTGCAACTCCAGTCCCCGTGGATAGTAGGGAAGGTTTTGGATAGTAAATTAAACTATTCCCTATCCTACAGCGCCCCCCAGCGCAAGTCGTGTTAATGACTTGCGTTGTAAAAGTTGTGTGGTAAAAGTTGCGTTGTAAACGCTGTTCCCCACCCTAAGCTGCCATTTTTCAGTGATAGGTGCCAAGGATGTTTCACCATCACCAACAACCAATATGCAGTCAAGACTGGCTCTTGCTGCTGAAGATGCCTCCCGCCTTACAGCTCTGATCTGTTCCAACACCACCAGTGTTCCCAAAAATGTATCAATAAGCCATGTCAGTTGGGTAGCATAAACTTATCAGGCTCGGCGTCCCATCATCCATGACTGTGTACCCTATTGCCTCCTCTAACTCTGCTTCCCTTAACTTCAGGCATTAAGACCCTTCCCATGTATCTTCTGGTTGTTTGGTCCATATGCCACTTTTTTGCTACCACAGAGATCCTTAGCCCTGATGGGAGTCATGCTAATCCTATACTCATGTACATCCAGGAATGCACCCTTTAATTAGCTAGGCTTTGAAGTAGCGCCAAGAGCATTAAAAAATGCACATTTTACCTGAACACCAGTAGTTCACCGAAAAACAGCTGAAAGCCCTTGCAGAAACACAATCACTCGCTGTACCATCAGTCCCTCCAGCTATAAAATGCCCAGGAACCACCTGAGCTCATTCGTTTCAGACATATGAATAAAAAAACACCCTTCTTTACCACAGCCTAGTTTGCAGTAATATTTCAGCTATGAGTTAATTTGATCCACAGTTCCTGCAAGCACACACTGGGCTTCAGGGTAGACAGAATGGAGTCCACTGCTTACTCTATGAGGCAGGCATAGCATGCAAAATCACAGCAAGCAATGGCCTCTTGTTTGGTAGAAAAGAAATGATCTGCCTAAGTGGCAACATCCCTCTCCAGAGAGCCTCATAATCAGTAGAGATGTCAATGACTGAAAAGGTACCATGTCCACAGATGTCTTTCATGTCAACTACAGCAGGAGACACATCATTAAACAAGTAATATTCATTGCATATTTATTTTAAATCATTGCCCTTACAAACAATGCTCAGCTACAGTACCGGCCAAGAAATATGCCGAATCTAGAAAAAAACTGTCACAGTAAGCAGAACTGAGAAAACTTTCCAGCTGAGAACAAAGGTTTCATAAAAAGGATTACAAAAGGAAATTGTGAGAAAATGTCAGCTTTTGCGTGGTCATCACTATTTTTTGCTGCATTTCCTTGCTAGTTTTCTGTACTCTGCACACCGGGGCACTACTGTCAAGTGCTGAGTGCATGTGCTCTGACACCCCAAAAATTTAGAAATTGGCTAATCTCTGATTAGTATATTAAACACTCCTATAAGGCCATAGCATATTGTGTATAGCCTACTCTGATGGTATTGAACGTTATATGTCACCAGTGGACTGCAGCAATTATTGCCATCCACTAATGTGACATAGGAAAACATGGCTTTAGGTCTACCATTGTAGCCTGACTGCTCATGTTTAAACCTGTAGTCTGACCTGTCAAACTAACCCTTTAGACTGGGGAAACCTTCATTTTTAATATTAATACGTCACCCCTATACAGGGCATGTAGCCCACAAGGCAGAGTGCACAGTATTTCAAAGTGGGACATGTAGAAATGCAATGTTACCATGTCCCTGAATTGTCAAGCTCCCAAATGATATATTCACTGTGGAAGGCTTAGGCTATCCTATGAAAAAATAGAGAACATATTAAAATAATAATTCTGCTATTTAGTGTTTGGGAGCAGCCGGAAAAATGATTCAACCACTATTTTTAATATTTAATAAAAATGCAGTTCAATGATGAAGTATTTTTTTATAAATATTTAGGTCAAATAAACTTTTAGAAAGGTAGCTTTTTCCTGACTGGAGCTTCTAGGGGCTAATTTGCAGAAACCTGACAACAGCTACCCAGCCAGGGTTTAGCGTCAATGAGGTGTGAAAACTGCTCCTAGAGCAGAAACAATAGCCCTGGTGTGGGAGGGGTTTTCTTCCCCTTGCAGGAGGACCAGTTAGGGTAGACCCAGGAACTTTATTAACTTGTGAAGAGCATGCCCTATCACAAGTAAATGTAAGGCAAGATGTGGAAAGGCTAACCTTTGTCCCAGTAGACATGCTGGCTCCGAATCCATTGGGAGGGAAGCTACAGCAGAACCAGTTTTGAGTGACCACAATGTAGGGGCTACTCTTTTCCCTGGGCATACCTCTGAGTGAGCACAGAGTTTGAACCCCATCCTGAACTTTAGGAAGGTTTACCTTAGAGCAAACTGATACTGCTGAAAATTATTATTATTATTATTATTATTAACGAATTTTGTACCTCGCACGGTTACCCAGGGGCATCCCAGCGCTTATAGAGACCTAGAGCAAGCTGCCATTACAGAGCAGAAAGAGCTAAAATTATTCCGGAAATAGATAGGTTTTTAAATGTTTCTGGAACCTGAGAAGATTTGGTACAGAACGTAGTGAGAATGGGAGGGAGTTCCAGGCCCGCGCTGTATGGATGGAAAAACTCCTGCCACCTGAACGGGCTCTCCTAATTCTCTTTGTCTGAAGGAGGTGTTTGTTGTCAGAGCGTAGAGCTCTTGTGGGCTTGTAGGGCCGGATCATTTCCTTCAGAATGGCTGGTCCTGTCCCCTGTATGCTCTTGTGGGCAATACAGAGGGCCTTGAAGGTAACTCTCTCTCGGATAGGGAGCCAGTGGAGTGCTTTTAAAGCGGGCCTGGCTGACTGCCTGGCCGGAACGTTCAGCAGCAGCCTTGCTGCCGCGTTCTGCACTTGTTGCAGGATCTTGAACGTTGACTCCGGTGCTCCGAGAAAGAGCGCATTACTGTAGTCCAGGCACGAGATGATTAGACCTTGGACTAACAGATTCCGGGAGAGTTCTGGTAACAGGGGGAGAACCTTACGGGCCGACCGGAGCATTCCATAACACACGCCAGCGGTCTTCTTGGCGTGTGTCCTAAAGGACAAATCCGGCTCCAGCCAGACCCCCAGGCTCTTGATCTCCTTCTTTGGGTCAGGCGGGGTGCCCATGCAGTTGGGCCAGCTGCTCGGCGAGAGGGCAAAACTTGACTGGCCCAAGATCATCAGCTCTGTTTTTGAGCCATTCAATTTGAGCGATGACCTGGACATCCAATCAAACACCTCTCTCAAGCATGAATGGAGCGTCTCAGGCTGTTTCTCCAGCTGTGTCAGACCCACCACTAGCTGGGTGTCATCCGCATAGCTTATGGTCTTAAAGCCGAACGGAGACACCACACCCTCAAGGGGTGCCATATACACGTTGAATAACGTGGGGCTCAGGGATGAGCCCTGGGGCACCCCGCAATGAAGTGGGAGGGGAGGAGATTTTGCGTTTCCTTCCCAAACCTCGAAGGTACGCCCCTCCAGAAAGGAGGCCAACCATTACAGGGCCACTCCTGTGACACCTGACTCTGCTAGACGTTGTATCAGCACTCCATGATTGAAAATGTGGGCATGGCTGCCCCTGGTAGTTTTACCACTTTGGTTAGGGACAAGCCAGGTGTCCTCCGGACCACTAGCTAGCAACCATAAATGTGGCACCCAAGATACCCTCCTCAAATCACTTTCAGGATCTGTGGCAGAACAGAAGAAGGAATGCACCTACGTTTGAGTCCTGTGAGGAGACCTGAGGGGTTGGCCCCACTCCCACTTATACCCAGGACAAATAATTAGACTCCAAGGGTCAATTGAATGACCTCATGTGGCTACAGGGACACAACAAGCTGCAAGAGGCCCTTTTCCAGAAGTGCTACCCATTCCAGTTACAACAGAACCTGACTGGAGTGATCCATGACTCAAAGTGCTGTCCATGAGGTCCTAGGAAACTAGGCTCAGTCTAACTTGATTTCTCCTACAATCTTTGAAAACCTGTGGAACTTGGAAACAGTCGGTCTTCCAGCCACTAGAGGACTGGGACCAAAAACTAGAGCCTATTAGGCCAAGGCATGACTTTGTTGGCTGATAAAACAGGTTTCTCCCGCTTTGAGCTTCAGCACAGCAGTGAAATCATCCCAGCATACACTTGTTGAGATGTTTTCAGCCTTGTGGAACTCATCATCAGATAAAGCCTGTTGCCTTGTCCTTCTGGGGCGATGGAGTGTACATACTGCCAAGATAAAGGTCCGCCCGCCAAAGTTAGAAGTGGGCGACCTTTAGGTTTAATCACGATGTAAACTACTCCATCTTTACCGTGAGTAAACCCCTCTGACAGGCCTGTGGAATAAGGGCGCCCGGTGACATCTAATTCCACCCACCAATATTAGCATTTAGGACAGAATTAGATGTCAGCTTTCACTCCCCATAACAGACAGGAAAACTCTGGTGGTAAAGGGCAGTGAGGACAGCTAAATGCTCCACTTGCATTTTATTTTTATTTTTAAAAAGAAAATCCCACTACTGCATTTTCCTTTTGAAAATAAAAAAGAAAACAATTTGGTGCAGGGCTCCGTCATGTTGACAAAGCCCTGCATCAAACTGGAAACAGCATAGACAGGTACTGCCGTGACAGTGGATCCTGCCAATGCTTTAGAAATGGCTGCCAGTTTGGCAGTCATTTCTAAATAAGGCGGGTGGCACCTCCATCAGGGCGATGGAATAATTTACTTAATCTCCATGACAGAGAAATGGGTCATCTGCCTATATATAAATTAGGCACTATTTTGAATATAGAAATCTTGAGCAGGTGAAGGCCCCAAAAATATCGGACCAATGAGAAAACTTTCCTGGGTGTGAAATTTTAACTTTTCCTACTCTAAACTATTACTGCTAAAATACATCACCTTCATCTGGACCTCAACCAACGACTATCAGGCTTCAGGAGAACTTCCTTGGAAACAGTCTGCATGTGTGCCTTTTCCTAAGGTAAAATCTTTGACCAGGATGAACCTGCTTGGTGTATCTGACCTGCGTCCCATCACAGTAAGCCTTGGTCTCAGACACCTGCAAACAGTGATTACTGTTACAATATCAATTGTACTACAATGTTAGGTGAAAACAAGTCAGATACCATAGTCCTTTGCCCCTACATCTAAAAGTGGAAGCAGGTGGCAATTTGCATAATCTTCAATATTACCCTTTTTTTAAAGAAGGGTCTCCCCTTTGGAACCTATTGACTATATCAATGGTTTTTAGCTATGCTCTACGGTATCCCTCTGCACGATGGCTTTATAAAAAGCTTGCGTTATTATGAAGGTGTGCGCACCACGCCTATAAAAAGATGCCCCACTTTTTTTCTATTTATTTGCCAATGTAACTCTAATTGGCAAATAAAAAGAAAACAAACATATGAAAATGTTTTGTTTTTTGGAAAAAGGCGAGAGAATTAACATGGGTGAGGGAGGAGAAGCCACATAGGGGCGGTAGTGGCTGAAGCAAAATGAGAGCCAAGAAGCAATATGTAGTGTCCGTGATGGGGGAAGCTACATGGATCACGCAAAGGAGGGGTAAAATGGGTTACAGGGAGAGCACCGAGGAACATGGAGGGTGAGGAGAAAATAAAAGGGCGAGAGTCAGAGTAAAAGCACTTGGAGCAGGGAGGGAGTAGACGAACATGGGCAAGAAAGCAAAATGGGGAGCACACGAAGGTTAGCATATGACTAGGGGGGATGAAGGAGCACAAAGAAGGGAATAGAAGCACACTATGAAGTCAGCTGTAAAAACATGCACTCTCGTAGAGTGCATAAACGAAGAGAAAAAAGTAGCACCTGAAAAATAAAGCAGTATAGGAACAGATGAAAGAGAGGAACAAATATAAGAAGAGGAAGGAAGGCCCACACATGCTAATGAAGAAGGAGCAAGTACATGAGAGTGACAATGAAGCCAACCAATGGTAAACAATTTTTGGGCTCTAAGTCCACTGTAAGCTAACAATACATCTTGAACAGACAGCACACGTCCAGGCAAGATACTTTAGGCATGCCTCTAGGTCGGTTTAAAACACCAACATTGGTATTCATTTGGGGTCTATTGCACCAGTTTGTCTACACATTGATAAGCACTTTTTAATTCTTTTAATTTTAAACCACAGGTTTAAGTTAGCTGTGCAGAGTGAATCTTAGCATGGGTAGTAATTCAAGCTGGAGTCTCCTCAAAGCCTTCCTATCTTGTCTAAATATTAGGACCAACAAACAACTGCTCAATGTGCTGAAATTATCGTTCATGACTGACACAATTAGCAGCACTCGTTACATGAACCTTGACAAGGAGACAGACCCCTACTCATTTAAAGCAGTCTAGAAGGGGTAGAAAGGTGCATTGATCGCAGTACATTAATGATTAATACTGAACCTCTTCACACAAACACATACACATCTGAATAAATCTATGCACAAAAATGTTTGACCAGGACCTTTAAGGAAAATTATTAAATTAATTCCTCACAGGTCGCACTTTAATGCTATAAGGTCCACACTAATAAATAAAATTTCCTTAACGAAAATATATATTGCTATTGATCCAGAATAAACTCTAATTTTTGGGAAGTCCTGCCAACAAACATCACTATTCTAAAACAAAATCCAATCTATCCGGTAAACGGGTATAGGAGGGGCGCTCAACTGAGTATCTGGGTCACAGTGTAGATGCAATAATTATTCAGAACATGTGCTTCCAGGGGAAGAAGAGTTGGTTACCAAACAACTCTACCTCAGCCTACATATGTAGGCAGTATTATATACAAAATAGAACCTCCCCGAGCACATAAAAAAGTAATTCTTATTAATTATCAATGTCCATGATTTTATTCTTCTACTGTCCAAAACCCCACACAACTCTCAATCCTTTTATTGATGAAAGGATTGAGAGTTGTGTGGGGTTTTATTAGTACGGACTAGAATGCAACCAACTTAATTTCAGCCCCGAAGAAGTCTATGTTGCTTGATTTAGCAAGACGAAACACGTGATGGCTGCCTAGGATATGACTTTTTGTTGGATGAATTCATTACATTACATAATTTGGATATATGGACTGGAATGCTGTACCAATTGAAGGATACACGATTTGGACAGAAGAAGAATACAATTATGGACATTGATAATTAATCGGAATTACTTTTTTTGTGTGCTCGGGGAGGTTCTATTTACTATTCTAAAACAAATCGTTTTATGGTGCTTCATGAAGCAGAAATCTGCAGCCTGGGAAAAAGTGGGGTTTAAAGGCTTAAGAAAGAAATGTATTTCTTCTAACAAGGCATGACAAAGACAGTGTAGTTATGATAGGTCTTCAGATTTCTGTTAACAAGACTACAGACCACTTCAGCTGAAGTGGTGCGGAGCATGCATCCTTTAAATTCTCTAAGGGAGATTTCAAAAAGAAAACTGGAAGAACTGATGACGGCTAAATAATTATATTTAATATTTTCTATCAGAATAACTGCTCAAAACATACATTAAAAACTTGTTTGTCCTTAGTGAAATCAAACCCTCATGGATTAATTAATTTTAAATGGATGCCACCACCCTCTTTTCAAAATAGTTCAAATTATAATCTAGTTAGTCCAGAGATCATTCAACTCAAAAGATGGGAGAAAATAGTCTACATCATGTAGCCAGAGATTCTCTCGTGAGGACCTCAGAGGTTATTTTAGAACAAAAATCATACTCAGACATGACCTTGGGGACAGCCTTCATTTGGTCATCTAGAGTAGGAAGGACTTATTCACCGCTAATGACAATCTAGGATGGTGGTATTACAATAGAAAGTGTAATTGAGATACAGATCTTTACTTAATAAGATATATTGCGTTTCCAGTCTATGCCAGTAATTATTCTCCCATACAAAATAGCTGCATTTAATTTTGTCAGACTTTAGAGATTGTCTTAATTGAGGTTCCAGTTTTCTTTTCGTACAGTTTAATCAGTAGCAAGAATAGTGTACAAATAAAATGTTCTAGTTACATTTGACACGACTGTCATATCCAGGAAAGGGCTAAACTTTCCATTTTCTTTCAAATGTATTTATTTTTTGTTCCAGATGTTTGATTGAATTTTTTAGTGAATACAAATAGGAAAGATATCTCCACAGACATGATAATATAAGAATATGTAAACGTGTGCCCTCCAAAAAACATCAATATGATGTCAACCACATAATCATCGAACACCACCACAAGAATGAAATCTTGGTACATATTCTAAAATCAACATGCAAAAATCGCCTTATAAAATTCAGCTGGGTGGAGATGTGAGTGTGTATGCTACTAGTAATATTCATCGGTGTTCGAGACTTTTTGGTAAATGAGTCTAAACACACTTGTGTAGTTAGAGCGAAGAAAAAGATAGAGCTACACTCTGAAACATAGTGTATGAGATCAAGAAAAAGCCTGATAGCACAATTTTCTCATGAATCCAGAATAGAATTCTAGCATGCTTTTTCTTTATTAATGAATTATGATTAAACCCTTAATTCGATCACATGCACATAATTTATCAAAGGACACTGCATACAAACAGAAGCACTGTTTAACAAGGTTGTGCCATCTGCACACATCAGACTATTTGCATGATGACTCTCCAATGTCAATGTCAGACGAAAGCATCAACCTTCTGTAAGTTTACCTAAAAAGTCATCCATTTCTAAACTAAGTAGTAGGAGGAGTGGTAGTGAGGGACCAGAGGGAAACTTTGTTTGAGACATTAAGCAGTTCTCATTTTCTTAGAAAGCTGTATCCGAGTGATATTTTTATTTACTTTGAATCTACTTGTTTTTATGACGTCTACAATTTGATTTAACAATGATCAATCTAGTCCCCGTTGCTTCAGGATTTCCCATACCTAATAAAAGGCAACTATGCAGAATGCCACTGTACAGTCAATGTATCAAGCAAACAAACTCGCTTTGCAGTGTTGGGTTGTTTATTTTTTCCTATTATATTGCCAGCTGTGACATTAATCTTCCTGAATCCTATTTAGGCCCTAGTAATTAATATCCGCTTGTCATCTGCCCAATTCTGTAATTTGGTAAGAGCTTAGCAAATAGCTTAGCATCTATAGCCTTTCAAGCATTTTGGAAGGATTGGGATTGCCTTTTTCATACGTCAGATATATTAAAGGGCCTTTTTCTGAATCTGATATTAAACCAAAATGTGTCATTACATTGAAAGCATGGAGTTAAAGGTATATCCAGAAAACATTGTTTGATTCCAAGAAGTGGACTGAAATCCCATTTGGTCCAGGAGTTCAAGAAACTTTTTCCTCTATGATACCATAACAAAACCGGCATACGTACACAATTTACATTGACCCTGATGGGGTCTTTAAAAGATAGCTGAGACTTGTTGACTACAGATGACGATAGCAAGACGTATTATGGTGTACACTTACACCTGTATAGGAAGTGCTTAATCAAATCATCATGAATTCAATTCGAACCTCAGCATGTAATGGGTGCACCGCTAGGAGGAAGACCAGCTACAACTTTTGCCTCTAAACAGGAACAGACTGACTCCGAAATATGACACAACAAATGCTTGCAGACTAAAATCCAGTGTCACAAATGTAGTGAGGGTATGTTCCAAGTACTCAGTTGTCAATCCTCTTTTATTCCTAATGTCAGTTTCTAATAATGTACTTCAGGCCAGCTAACATATGTTTCATCATACGGGTGATGCCCCTGTGAAGAAGTTTCGGACCACTATCTGAGAACATCTGTGAGATTTTGTGTGCAAGCATTTGTTGTATCATATTTTGGAAACAATTGATATCATCCCAACACAGCATGGCGGGGAGAGTCTAAAAATAACTGCTTTCGCAGATGATATTGCGGTGTTTACTACAGACCTAGTAAGAGCTATCCCAGAAATAGTAAAAGAAGCTGCACTGTTTGGTAATGTATCAGGATACAAACTAAATGTAAGTAAGACGCAGGTCATTACTAACTATAAACCGAGGGACACGATTCCTGGTATATGCCAAAGTGCGACGTATTTAGGTATTAAGTTAGCAGCTAGTACAGATAAGATACTAAATATGAACTATGACTCTTTGTTAAAGGAAATAGCTTTAACTTTGAAAAAATGGCACAAGATCCCGATTAGCTTAGTGGGGCGCATAAACTTAGTAAAAATGAAGATTCTGCCCAAAGTACTATATTTATTCAGATCCATCCCCTTACAACCTAGCAAACTTTTCTTCAAAAAACAAGAAGGCATTTGTAGTAGCTTCTTGTGGGGTTACAAAAAAGCACATAGGTCAATAAAACTTTTGAGTTACCAATAGAAAAGGGGGGATTAGCATTTCCAGATTTTAGGTTATACTTTTTTGCTACTTTTTTCCGCCGTATACGAAGCCTGATGAAAAACGAAAGTTCGCTTTTCTATCATCAATACATGTTGGGACCTGACTGAAACCAATTTTTATTTCGTTTACACGATCCTAACTACTACAAAAGAGTAAAATTTAAGACAGCGAGACAAATTAAAAAAAATTGGGATGAAGTTATGATTACTGATAAAATCTCTTTCTTTAATGCTGAGCTTTGATTATGGGACAATCCAGGTTTACCTGATATTTTTTCGGACGGGGCAGGAAATCTTTGGGCTAGACACGGTATTAGTACTTTGGGTGACTTGTATGGTTCGAATGGGCTTATGGATTTCGACACATTAAAACTCATTTATGAACTAAACAATGATATGTATTTGAAATACATTCAAATACGAGATTATTTGCACTGTAAAATGAAAATAGCTGAAGCGGCCCCGTCGGATACATTAAGATGTTTATATTCAGATAAAACAAAATCACTTATCAGTTTGGGCTATGGACATTTAATATTAAGCAAAATTGACGATACTGCGAAAATAGCAGCTAAATGGTCATCAAGGCTGGAAATGAATATTAACCCCACACAGATATCTTTTTCACTATGCCATATAAACTCAATAGTCCAGTCTTCTAACCTGAGGCTACAGCTATATAGAACTATAACGCAGCTATACTATACTCCTCAAAGAATTTCTAGCTGGGCACTGGGGGCCCGATCTAACGATAGAACAAAATGCCCGAAATGTGATATGGATGCACCAGGTATAGAACATATGCTTTTTTCGTGCCCGGTGTTATCTTCATATTGGAAGGGGATAATGGATGTTCTAGCTAGTAAACAAATTACTACTCCAGCTCTTACAGTACATTTGGTTTTACTTGATATCCAGGATGTCAACTGTCATAATAAAGATTTAATAACCATAGTATTTGCATGTGCTAGGTTAGTTATAGCAAGATCATGGATATCAAAAGAACCTCCGAATGTTATCGAATGGTGGACCGTGATAAATGAAATAAATGTAATGGAACTCTCGTTAGCCAAACTCAGAGGTCCCAAGGTTTTGAAAAAGAAGGAAAAAATTTGGCGAAACTTTTTTGGCCGGTAAAATCTCTTACTTAGTGAGGCCAGTAAAATTTGTGTTTATTTCTCTTGTAAAATTATACTTTCCCTTGGAATATGTAACTGTTGATCCTCTGTCTCTGATGCTACTTATTGGTTTAATTGATTTTTTTTCTCTTTTTGTCTGTTTAGTTTTTGTTATGTAAGTTGTACTAAGTTGTCTTTCTTGCAATAATAAAAAAAAAAAAAGGAAGCAATTGATGCGTGTTGCTTCTCAACTCAATGGTACAGATTGTATGAGTCGCAGAAGGATGAATGGCTTAGTTGAACCCTTTGTGACCACATGGTTAAACACAGGTTTCTGAAATAGATGTATCAGACCTGACCGATTACTGTATACTTCCTTTCCACATGAGAATCTCAAAGCTTGCACACATAAATAACTCAAACCATTAACTGCCATTGTCATCTCATACATGGCCCCCACAAATGGTGTACTGCATGCACAGAAATGTCTGCATGGCAGGACGTCCTGTGCCACGGCAACAGAGGCGATAGCCTTTGTTGACATGGTCAGCCAACAGGCTCCCTACCAGTCATAAAATGAGCCCCTAAGTTCATTCTTACCAAAAGAAGCAAGGTGCAACTGTGGACCAAAAACGGAGTAAATTCATGCTGCATCCCCTTTTCTTGCCACACATGTGAAATGTCTGGCTATGTACATGAACTCCTTACTTGCTTTTAAACAGCAAGTGAAAAGAAATCAGAAGGTCTGTTGTAATGACCCTTCTCTACAGAGTCCAACCCTTCCTACCACTCAACATTTTTCACAGTGCAAGAGCTCATTCTCTCCCATCTTCTTGATGGAGGCAAAGTTCTGCTAACTGACCTTACAGATGTTACCCTCACCTCAAACATGATTAGCTATTATGGAAGTGATCGCCTGCTCACTCAATGACAAACATGATCACTTCACTCTCACACTCAGAAACATTATTGACTCCTAAGGCAGACTTCATAAAATGAATTAATTATGCGTATTATACATGGCCACCCACTCCTAGAAACCAAATTACGAATTACTTTTTTTACTGTGTCACTTGCACCTGATGCATTTTGAACCAAAGACTAATGGTAATTCTCAGAGTGAAGAAGAAGAAGATATAAACAGGAATTCTCCTAGCTTGTCCCTTCTGGGAGCTGTATCACTCCTAGTCTTCCGAAAATAACGGAAGATCCTGCTCTCCTTTCTTCCAATGAATCCCCCTTATAAACTGTGCAACCCCAAACCTGGGCTCTTTGGCTCCACTAAAATCACGCTGAACCCTTGATTGTGCACTACACTGTACTGTGGCTCCTCCACACGGAATAAGCACTTGTGTTTCTTCTCACATCTCTAGACGTGCTGACTGCCTAAGCATAACGTAAGATCACTTATTAACCTGGTTGTGTGGTGCATACCATATGTCCAAGCTGCTGTAATGTACATATCAGTGCAATACATTTTACCTATTTAAAGCCCTCGGCTGCACTCTAGGGCTAACTCCGGACTATACAAATATGCCCAACCAAATAGAATAGTTTAATTAAAATATTCACCAATATAAAGAATTTTGTATGGATCACGGAGTCAAAGTCTCAGCAGACATGTCAGCAGGAGGACAGATCACATGAGCAAGTCATACAATATCCTTCATAAAAAGACCACTGTTACGTTGGGTGGAGTAACGAATGATAAAAATGGTATCCTCAATGAATGTCAAAGTGGTGCAGAATACATTTGTAACAGACCATCAATCAGTAGAGACTTAAAATAGACTGAGAAATTAATCTGGCATTGGTTAAGACTTTCTTCATAAAACATAGAAAGCAATTCCGTTGAAGATACGTATAAAAGAGATGAGACTCTTGTGTCTAATTCTTTGGTGCATTTTCTAACATACAACCAGGATGTTCCTGTTAGAACACTTCTAACACTGCATGTCAATTTAGAGGGCATCCATTAAGGTAAGGTAGATAAACTGCAATTAAACCACATTAGAGCAACCTCATAAAATTTCCCTGTGACGGGGTTTGGTGGTGGCACCACCTACTCTCCTTCCTGTGATATCACTCACTGAAGCGGGGGTGACTGCCAAAACAAGCAATAATTCTAAACCACAGGCCAGCCTGCAAGGCGGAAAGTACAGTGCAGATCAACAGTGAATTGTGTCATCCGATAAAACCCCCTTAGAGCGACAAATGAAGGAAATCAGGAAATGGCTGCTCTTAGCCAATTTGCGCTTCATATTAAAAAAATACGCGCGCATGTAATTTCACATAAAAAGTAAACAATCATGTTACAAGACTACTCATTGGTTTTAAATATTTTCATTTTGATATTTGTGGTATTTTACTGTAATGTATACGTGTATGATTTTTGCTTCACAAATTGAATAAAGTTTATGATGATGATGATGATGATACTCATATTTTGTTCTCCAGGATTTAAAGCTTAAACACATCACATAAATGAGGAAGCACGTATTAATGGTTACACACAGAACAGCAAAAGCACACTGTTGCTGACAATGAGAACCATTGTACAATAAGGGGCCAGTTTAGTATTTGATGGGCGGGTACTCCATCACAAAGGTGGAGGGTATCTCCTGTGCCTGATTACAAGTGCACTATATGCTAATGCTCTTGTAAGAAAGCATATGTGATAGCCATCATGTCTGTGACAAAGTACCTGTCTGCCAAACTCTAAAACAAGCCCTAAGAGTTTAAAAGTAAAAACTACAAAAGTACGATTTAAAAACAATAATGGAAAAGCATGTCAAGAGTCCTGTGTGCATACCGGAAATAGGCAGATTTACAATGTTGGCAATATGTGCAAAAAGGGCTTGTAATGTAATTTATTTTGTTCTCCTGCATTCAGAAAGTCAGTCAGTCTATCAGTCAGTCAAAACCACTTTAATCAGTTAATTAAAACCATAAAAGTACAACACATACAACATTTAACACCACACAATAAAAACATCTAAACTACAAATCATCAGTAATACAAAAAGTCAATTGAACCAATCTATGCACACTCACAAAACTCCCGCCAAAACAGTTCAAACTTTGAGAAATTTACTATGTGAAAAACATACAATGTATTATATACTAGATTTTCGATATACAGTGGAACACTTGAGATAGGAACCACTTATCATACCCAGTAAATATCGCACCATGGGATGTGACAATGAACTAGGTGAAGTAAGTATATCATCCCTTCCTTTCCCAGCCCACATGGAATCAGAGTCTATGCCTAATTGCAAAATAAACTGACATCTACCACAGAGTTAATATCCTACTGAGAGTGGAAACAGTGCGAGTTTTAGAGTACTATTGAGAAATTATCACAGTTTACTACAGTGAAACAATATGCCATGCAAATGGCATAATTTCTAGAGATGTATAAAGATGCAAGATTTTGTCTGCAAACTTTCTTAAGTCTTAGTCAAATCTTTACAAGTTTTACAAACCTTACAAAGTTTAAATTGCAAGAAAGAAATTTCACAAAAGTGTGTTTTGTGGAAGGAATCTCAGCAACAACTTAATTTTAGCTGAGAAATCTCATGCTTAAAAAGTGTTTTGTGGGAAGCTTCATCTCCATAAAGGTTTTTACAAGAATATCCATCCACATGTAAAGTTCTTACTGATGTCAAATCCATCCTGAAATGAAAAGTTTGTACACTATCCAAAATGTTTTCATGCTCAGGTTTGCAAAGATGTGATAATTTCTGTCAACTAGTACAAGATGAAGATGTTTTAAAGCTACTACTATAGTGGAATTGAAAGTTACTAATACAGTGCAAAGAGGATACCACAGCTGGCGTATAGAAGTCCTTTAGCTATCTTTCTGTTTAGAAAGACCTTGGCCTAATTCCAACACCCCATCCATGATCACCTTGTATAATCATGGAACAACTACTTTTCCTCACTCTCCCACAGTGTCCCATTCTGCAAAATAATCGGGGGTGAATGCCAAAGGACATACCATTAGTATTATTTTCAATAACAAGGTAAAATGTACCTCCAGTGGATGCTAGGTAGACACACAATATAATTAACATGCAAGGCGAGATAGAATTATGGTATATTGAATAAACTGAGAAGATAGAGTTGTGTACCACAGTACGCTTTAAAGTGGAGATCTCATTTCGAACATTATGTCCAGTGTTAGAAGTCACAGCCTCAGGACTATGACGACAAGCCTGAGAAAGCCCAGAGGCAGGCAACAAAATGGTGCATAGATTAAGTCTTTTTTGAGAAGCCCAAGTCTATAAACTTGCATCACTATGATGAACTTCAGGAAAAGGGTTGATATGAGAAAAATATTTGGTCTCCTTAGATTAGTAAAACAGCACAAATTGAATGCATTTTTAAGTGAAACTTACTCAAATAAATGACAGTCAGCACAAAAGAATAAGGAGCAGCATATAGGTTGATAATGTAGTATTCTGTAACTTGAAAGGTGGATGCATAGCTCTCCTGCCTAATTACGAAGTGTTATCCACAGGTGGTGTACCACTATATCCAATTATAAATGCCCCAATGTCCACACACCTGGCAACTTGTGTGTCTAACCGCACAGGTTTGGGCATTCTATGTGGAATTCCACCTGGTAAATCCCGGTCAGCACATTTTTCGCCATTTTGTTTAACTTTACTTGTGATAGGCTTTGTTAGCTGTGAAAACGCTGTTGGAATTGTTGCTTTCAGCCAAGTATTTCTGAATCAAACTCATAATCCGGCCTTAGTGTTACTGCCCGAAGAAAAACGTAAAATACTTCCAAACGGTAGTGAAAATACCAATTGAGAGAAGGACTTTTAGCAGATACAGTGTGAGACATTTGTATTCCCAAAGATGGACAAATTACACACAATCCCTAAAGGAAATTGAAGAGAACAGTACTCGATTTATGCTGGGCAAAAAAATTCCTTCTCACAGCTCTCCCTTGTACTACTCATTTTGACAACTCTCTCCTTTGCGCTTCACGTCTCTCTTCTCTTCCACATGTTTGACACTGGATTATCCTAACATTTTCTTCAGGACCCGCTTTACTTGCCAGTTTGCACATGCAACACCTCACCCCCAGCTTTGATCAAACACAAGCATGTCCCTTGTTTCCAGTTGCAAAGGACGGGGGCTGCTATCTTGCGGAAAAGGCAGCTTTAGCCTTTTACCCTTCACAGCATTCAAGATCCTCTCCAATTTAATCGGCTCCTTCCATCTCTCAAGGTCGCGCCGGGACACTCTTTGAGTATCTGTGTGCGCTATAAATGTTAAATAACATAACATAACATAAATATACATATAGAGAAGTGTACATACAAAAGCCAAAGTGCTATATTTTGAGTCAGGTCTTTGATCAGCATAAGATTTACTCCTTTTTTGTTATGCAGGGTAAGTAGGCTCTTCTATATTAAACCAAGAGTGGCTTGAGATGGCCAATAGTGCTATGTACACGAATTAATTCAATCTAATCACTTTAAATAGTGGGGAAACCACTTGTTTCTAGTTTTTTTTAGTTCAAATACAAATGTTTGCGAAAATTATTTCTTTAGACATATATACAGTCGAGTGACATTCTTTAACTCTATAATAATAATTATTATTTACATTGTATGTTTTCTGTTATTTTATTGTTTTCTAAGTGTAAAGAGTAACTGCATTGTCATTGAGCACAGCCATAGAGTATTCTTTTATGTCTATGACTGACTTTTTGGTCGCCATGGCAACCAAGGGAGAAACCTACTGTGTATATATGTAGAAGCTTCAGAGCAAAGTGTGGAATGCAGTGACCAAGGCGGTTGTACCGCCGAAATGCGTCTGAACTTGCAGATGGAATAAACAGCTTCCTGTGCCACGAATAATCACAGTGTCGTGTGCCTGCTTGTATGTATATGTATGTATGAATGTATGTGTATATATATATATATATATATATATATATATATATATATATATATATATATTTATTCACTGAAAAAACCATAGGTTATAGACCATATATAGTTAGGAATTCGCATTTACAAAACCTTATTTTACTCACACAAAACCATTGAAATTCCATATATAGTTAGTTGCACTAACTATATATCGCGCACCCGCAATCCACTGCTGATGATGTCACATATTACATCATTCATGACATGGTCAGTGACATCACTGATGACATCACTGATGACATCTCAAATGACATCACTGATGACATCCCAAATGACATCACTGATGACATCACTGATGACATCTCATTTGACATTACTGATCACATCACTGATGATATCATTCATGTGATAATACGATGAACCACTTCAGACTCTAATATAACCTTAGATACAATCAGTGTAAACAGACACTCACAGACTGTCACTCATCCATGGAGTTACTCACACACCTAGTCAGTCATGCAAAGAATCAATCACACCTCCATTTCCTCAACTATACAGTTATACAAACTTTACTTATTCAAACATATACTAACACATATTTACTCTCTTATACAATCCCTGATACAAGTTCACAATGATCCATACAGCCACTCACACATTCACTGGCTCTTATGCAAAGTTATTTATATATGTCAACTCTCACATGTACTGTGTTTTACATATGTACTTACTTTGACATGTAGCACTGAGATATCCATTCACTCACCAATACACTCATGCACACAGTCAACCGCCCATACAGCTGTTTCCACATGCACTTTTGAAACCATACATCTAGTGAATCAACTGCTCACACATCTATGCACAGAGTCATACACCTTCCAGCCACCCACACACACACTCAGTCTCCCATACAAATACTTGGGCAACCAATCAATAACCCATATAGTTACTCATATAGCTACTTATCAACACATGCAACAGATTACAGAACAACAGACATAATGATGCACAAATTAAGACAGTTTAGTCACTAACCCATGCACTCAGTGAGACACATTTAATCACTCAATCATACAGTCAGTCATGCACCTACTAAATCCTTCATCCAGACACTTATACATCCACTCATTCTTCAATATGTAAGACATATTTTAACTTTGCAGAAACATACAGTCACTGGATGTTGTCATCAGTGATGTCATCAGTGATGTCATTTGAGATGTCATCAGTGATGTCATCAGTGATGTCACTGACCATGTCATGAATGATGTAATATGTGACATCATCATCAGTGGATTGCGGGTGCGCGATATATAGTTAGTGCAACTAACTATATATGGAATTTCAATGGTTTTGTGTGAGTAAAATAAGGTTTTGTAAATGCGAATTCCTAACTATATATGGTCTATAACCTATGGTTTTTTCAGTGAATTTTCAAGGTTTTGTAAATGCTAATTCCTAACTATATATGGTCTATAACCTATGGTTTTTTCAGTGAATTTTCAAGGTTTTGTAAATGCTAATTCCTAACTATATATGGTCTATAGCCTATGGTTTTTTCAGTGAATATATATATATACATACATATATAAACATATATCATCTGTATATCTATATAAATACAAACATAAATGCATGCATACATATACTTATATGCATACAGATGCATGTTATTTACATGAAAGTTGAAAAAACACTAATAAAAGCAAAGCTAAAAAGCCACCTCATTACAAACAGAATGGCTTTAACTTAAACGAGGGCGAGATCTATTGCATTTTCAATGCTTGTTTACTTTGGTTCCATCAAGAAGGCATTCAGATGTGTCACACATTTGCCATAAATTCTGAATGTTAGCACTCTAGTTGCACATTAGATCACTGTAGTAAAGCTACTGCTCACCAGGGACGTCTGCTGCTGGTATTCAAAGTGCATGTTTCAGTCTGCATGTCAGAATTTTTTTAATGAAATAGAAGAGGATTTGAGAAGTCACTCAAAATGATCCCTAATTTTTCTTTCTGAAGCACTAATCATACTTTCTATGGCAAAATTAACCCCCTCATGTTGTTCCTTTTTAAATTGAGTGTTTTCAGACTTACCACTTCATTCCAATCAAGATGGCTTCTGGTGTGCCATACTTTTGTCATAAGTAAGACTGTTAGCGCTCTAGTTGTTCTTTAGAACACTCTGGGACATTCTGTCATTGGGCTATACTTGGGGTACATCTGGGTGATATTTGGGCTACATTTAGGCTCTTTTGTCTCTGGTGGCCATCTTGGGAGACTGTATGTCAGAATTTTTTAATGAAATTGAAGAGGGTTTGAGAAGTCACTCAAAATGTGCCCTAATTTTTCTTTCTGCAGCACTAATCAAAATTCATATGGCAAAATATACCCTCTCATTTTGTTCCTTTTTAAATTAAATGTTTTAAGAGTTACCACTTTATTCCAATCAAGATGGGTTCAGGTGTGCCATACCTTTGTAATAAGTAGGACTGTTAGCGCTCTAGTTGTTCTTTAGAGCACTCTGGGACATTCTGTCATTGGGCTATACTTGGGCTACATCTGGGTGATATTTGGGCTACATTTGGGCTCTTTTGTCTCTGGTGGCCATTTTGGGAGACTGCATGTCAGAATTCTTTAATGAAATAGAAGAGGATTTGAAAAGTCACTCAAAATGTGCCCTAATTTTTCTTTCTGCAGCACTAATAATACCTTCTATTGCATAATATACCCCCTCATTTTGTTCCTTTTTAAATTAAATGTTTTAAGAGTTACCACTTTATTCCCATCACGATGGCTCCAGGTGTGCTATACCTTTGTAATAAGTAGGACTGTTAGCGCTCTAGTTGTTCTTTAGAACACTCTGGGACATTCTGTCATTGGGCTATACTTGGGCTACATCTGGGTGATATTGGGCTACATTTGGGCTCTTTTGTCTCTGGTGGCCATTTTGGGAGACTGCATGTCAGAATGTTTTAATGAAATAGAAAAGGATTTGAGAAGTCACTCAAAATGTGCCCTAATTTTTCATTCTGCAGCACTAATCATACTTTCTATGGCAAAATATACCCCCTCATGTTGTTTCTTTTTAAATTAAATGTTTTAAGAGTTACCACTTTATTCCAATCAATATGGCTTCAGGTGTGCCATACCTTTGTAATAAGTAGGACTGTTAGCGCTCTAGTTGTTCTTTAGAACACTCTGGGACATTCTGTCATTGGGCTATACTTGGGCTACATCTGGGTGATATTTGGGCTACATTTGGGCTCTTTTGTCTCTGGTGGCCATTTTGGAAGACTGCATGTCAGAATGTTTTAATGAAATAGAAAAGGATTTGAGAAGTCACTCAAAATGTGCCCTAATTTTTCATTCTGCAGCACTAATCATACTTTCTATGGCAAAATATGCCCCCTCATGTTGTTTCTTTTTAAATTAAATGTTTTAAGAGTTACCACTTTATTCCAATCAAGATGGCTTCAGGTGTGCCATACCTTTGTAATAAGTAGGACTGTTAGCGCTCTAGTTGTTCTTTAGAACACTCTAGAGGCTGCAGTAGAACACAAAGGAATCAACTGACAGTCTCTGTCCTTGTTGGATGTACAGGTTTTACTGAGAATGTCAGACTTCATTTTCACATGACTGAGAAAGATAATGTGAATTTACAGAAAATATGCTTTCAGTTTAGCTTATAGATCCCCTTCCAAACCACTGTGGGAAAATCATGAGATATTAGTTTTCTTTCAAACAATATTCATGATATCACAGCAGAAGGTTTTTTCACATGGTAAAATCACCTTAGAACCCACCACAATTCCTAAAACGAGTATGGTACCATCAACAAATGATTTATAATGTAACTAAAGTCCTAAAACCCTCTATTAACTACAATGCTTTTTAATGAGGTGCTATCATGTATATTGGTCCCAAGATGTCTGCCAACTCTTCTTGGATGAAGTGCTGACAGCCAATCAGATCAGATGTGTGGTTAGGCTCCGCCCAGATATATATCTTTTTTTGAACCTAAATTACTCAAAATCCACTGGAGCACATATATTGAGACCTAGCAAAGGCACATCGGGCTAACAGTCCCTACAATTTTGCCAAGTTTCGTGCAAATCCATTCAGCCGTTCGAGCTAAAAGTGAGGCCAACCGCCCTATGGAAATTAACATGGGAAAAACGCGTTTTGGGACCCCCCTTTTTTCTCGGCGCCCCCTTGATGAAACCCCCCCAAATTGTCAGGGGCTGCTCAGAAAAAAAATGTTCCATTTTCCTGAAAATTTCAGCCAATTCCGTCCACAAACGCCAAAGTTATTAGACATAGAATTTTCAAAAATCCCATAGAGAAAAAATCCTAACTATATATACCTACTGGCGACCGCCAGTAGGTAATATATATATATATATATATATATATATATATATATATATATATATATATATATATATCCACGAAATCCACGTTCGAGTTTCCACACAGGTGCGGCGTTCTCCCACACCTTAGAGAGACGCAGACACGGTCCAATTTTGTGCAATCTATTTATTTTGAGCAGGCACAACGCATGACGTTTCGGCTCCGAGGAGCCTTGTTCACATGACAGTGTCATAATCATAGAGCCGTTCTTTTAAAGGAGCAGCCATTAGAAAAAAGTTTGTGATCACATGCTCGGTATGGTGAAAGACATGGAAGAAATACTTTCCGTTGTGATTTGCATAACATACTTTTCTTGATAAAATGAAAGGTTGTAATTACAAAGTACATTCTACACATGATATCATGGTGTAATACCATCTGGTGCATTGTGGTTAAAATACATTTGAATTCATTGTTTATGGGTTAAATACAAAAATATGAGAATCACTCTATAATAGAAAATTGCCCCATTATACTTCATAATACAAAAGTAGATTAAACCACGTTCATAGTTATACCTGTTAGTATATATTATTTACATATATCTACAAATCATGACATATTTACATATTTACATAATCACCAATAAGGTGTTTGTGTTTGTGCTTTATAACCGTATGGTTATTTAAGTATATATATATATACTCCAACGTGGCCCCGTCTTAGGACTCTCAAGCACTCTGAGGCGGTGCGTTCTGAGTGCAGCAGAGCCTCTCTGCAATTAATCACTTTCCGTTTGCCGAAGCAGTTCCTCGCGCAATCTCAGGTTTCACAAATAATAGTCAACCATTCCGTATGGTGCGATGTATGTTCTTTATTCCATCACAGATAATTCCAGCCACAATCCTCTACGCGTTTCGGTATCGCAGATACCTTGCTCACGGGGTTAAGGTTTCAACTGTTTGTTTTCATCGCCATTTTTAAATAAAGTGATTTGCCCCCAAAAAAACAGGGAGTGAGTTGCAATCAAAAGGATATGTGACATCACTTCCTGCAAGGGTTAGCACTTTGCATTGTGGTTTTCGTTGTCATGTTGCTTAACACATTATTATTTACATTTCATTGCGTATTGACATTGTGGTCTTTATAATCTTGTTGCTTAACACTTTGTTATTTACATTTCATAATGTGTTGACATGTGTCCCAGATTAAATTTTTCAGATTCGATGGTTAGCTTCTCATCAAATTCACTTGTAGAATTCCTCTAATGGGTCTTCTCAATATCACACTCATTAAAGGTATCTCTGCACCAGCTTGTTCCCTCTAGTGGGTCATGATATACCTGAAAACAATACAATTGTATCTTTTTTACTACATAAATAATTCGTTTTTACGGTTATTTCTTTCAGACCCATAATCTGTGATTTTGGCACGGGTTTCCCATATTTCAATGCCAATTAGTTCCCTCTGGTGGGTCATAATATACATCCTCTGAACTCCAATTATCTAAATGTTCAAGCAACATGTTGTCCCTATTGAAAACACATAAGTGATAAAAGGTGATAAAAAGGTGCCAAAATAATATTCAAATGGTTTTAAAGCATGAAGATTCTACAGGGAGACGAACAGAGTCTTTTCTTCTATTTCCATTTTCAAGATTGGGGGATAGCCAAGGTTCAAGGGGAGTGGTTTTACAGGTGGTAATGCAGTTCCTCATCCTGGTTGAGTCCATGCGGGGTTAAGGATCGAAAGTTCAGGATGTGCTTGGACTCTTTTTGTCTAAGAATTTTTTTGCGGTCCCCGCCACGTGCATGAACGCCCACTGCATAGAATTTTAAAGCTTTCCAGTTACCTCATTGTTCACTGTGGCTCTCACATGTTCCAAGATTTGTTTTTTCAACTCACATTTGGTGCTGCCCACATATTTGATCGGTTCAAAAACGAAGAGAATCCTAATAATGCTACGTATGCAGGAAGCATGTCCTCATTAACATCAACGGAAGCAAGCACCAGTGAAGGAGAGGGTGACCAAAGAGAACAAAGAACCAAGTGTTCTTTTTTAGAGGAAATGAAGCTGGCGCTCCAGCAGAAAAATTGTGAAAAAGTGATGGGCCCACCTTCAGGATCAACACCCAGAGGCACGGGAAGAGGAAGAGGGAATGCCTGAAGAAATGCACCAGAAGAGGCAAGTGCAAATACAAGCCACGATTTTGGAACAAACCGAGTGGGAACGGTAACCAGAAGCATGCGACAAAAATGGAATTACTAACAACCATTGAAAAGGAGCAACATCCTGAATCTATAGAACTACATTTAGATCACGAATTGGAAATACTCAATCTCTCTAAAAAAAACCTTGACTGATCTAGAAGTAAAAATTTTAAACAAGGTTTAAACGTTTGCCCCACAAACAACATTGACTTGGCAGAAACTAGAACTGATGTTAACAAATATGTGCGCAAGATTAAGCTAGCAAAATTATTCATAGAAAATCTCAGAATGGCTCGTGCTCGGGAGGGTTCACGACTCCTCCTCGGTGCTCAGATATCGAAACATTTCTTTTTTAAATTTGGCTAACGTTTCCTATGGAAATTAACATGGAGAAAATGCGTTTTGGCACCCCCCTTTCTTTTCACAGCCCCCACTTCATTAATCACCCCAAAACATATATATATATATATATATATATATATATATATATATATATATATATATATATATATATATATATATATATATATATATATATATATATATATATATATATATATATATATATATATATATATATATATAAACCACTTGGGATTCTGTATTTCCTGTATTGGAAAAAGCATCTCTAATTTCTCTACAATTCACAACTTCTGGTGCACTCAGTCGCAAATTATAAAGGAATTATGTCAGCACTCAGCTGCAATAACTTATTACAGTTCTAACATCACAAAACATGCTGCCAGAGCCAGCAGTCATGAGAAAGGCAGGTCATGTCACAGAGCATAAATAAAGCAACTGTGCAAAACGTTGCTTTTCATTATTTTACTCTGTTATTCTGGCTGTACTATTATAAACAAAAAGAGAAATGTATAAAATGTTTATATCCTGCTCTACTAAGGTACTTATCAAAAAGTTAGAATATTTCTTCTTGCTTCTATACCTTCTGAGCTACTGCACCTTTAAAAAAAAACCTGACATATTAAACCAATTCAAATATCTTTTTGCTACAACGATCTAACAGCTTCGCTTCTAAGATGTGTTTAATTTTACACAAGAGATTCTATTTTTTTCTTCATGTTTGAAAATATGCTTTCTCTTTCTTATGAAAGAGCCAAACACCAAGGATTTAAGTTGTTTGTAGAAAAGGTGATGGCGTGACTATGAGCCGCAGTCCGTGCAGGTGACAGCAGTGGGGCTGGGTGGGAGGATTTTGAGGGACAATTGCTAAAATTGGGGCTCTCTAGTTGGCAGCGGCTGGCACCGAGGTAAAATAGGGATCCTTCTGTCTAAGTCACAGTAAGGGGGCTACACCCTTTGATAACCCCTTCTCAACCCTGTGGTATCGTAGCACGAGCAGACAGGCCTATCTCAGAGGCAGTGTCAGAAGCATTTATGACCATACACAATAACGCAGGCGAGACGCTACAAACAGACACCACAAGTAGTTATAGAAAAATAGATATCTTTATATAGACTGAATGCGAGGTTAAAAGTACTCAAGAAGTCACAATGCACATAATTACAGATTCACTTCAAAAGCAATAAAGGCACTCGAAAAGGGTGTGGAATGGACTAAGTTTGAGGCCGGGGTTCACGCGACCCGGTGATGCACAATGTACCTGAGATTTAAAGGGACACGGCACGCAGCCTCACAAGGAAGCCGTGGTAATGACAGGCGAACTCACAGCGGCCACAGCTTCCGGCTGTAGCGGTCCGCGGCATGCACTCACGATAATCCTGGGTTGGGGCTTTGCAGGCGGGCACCCAGCGGCACACACAGGTGGTAACAAGATCCTAGAAACTGTGACAAATGAGGGCACTCAGCAGCATAGCTCCACAGCTGCAGCGGCCTGCGATAGCGCTGATTCTCATAGGACGGCAAATGTGTACACTCAGCTGCACAGCTCCTCAGCTGCAGCAGCCCACAAAATTGATAGCAATGATTTTCGTAGTATGGCCAATGCGGGCACTCAGCGGCACAGCTCCTTAGCAGCGGAGGCCCACAATAGCGATAGTGATGATTTTCGGTACTCAGGCAAATGCGGGCTCTAAGCTGCTACAGCTCCTCAGCTGCGATGGCCCACGCAGCGATACAACGACTTTCAGCCTGTGTTCACCGCAGTAGAACCAGAGGCGCTGGAATTCTCAACAGAGGCCTCACCTGCGATTAAAATCCCCATCAAATACAAATGAAGATGGCTGATGAGTGAAGTCTATTGTCCCTGAGACTTCAGCAGGAGGCAAGCTCAAATCAGGCCCTTGGGTAGTTGCTTCAGCAAGATAGATGAAAGTTTCAAAGTCCTTTCCCTCTAGTTACACGGACAGAGGTTCGTCTTAACATCCATAAGTAACACACCCTGTAGGGGTTTTTGCACAGATACTTATACCCCAAAAAGTCTTTGTTCTCAAAAGTCACAAAACCCCTGAACCCAGCCAAAACCAGTTTGGTGTTGTCCTGGAGCACTTTGTTTACCAGGCTGCATCCTGCCTTTCAGGAAGAGGGGGTCTGCCATCAGACGCACAGTGGGAGGTGGAGCCATCATTCACCTTGCCAGGCACAACCCTGCTCAGATCAAAGGGTCACCCGCCCCATCTCCAACTGCAGATCTCTCTATTCAATCCAGGTCAGGCTCAGCCTGCCCTGTCCCTCCAAAACCAGACAGCCAATACACATAACAGCAGAGCACACTGGAAGGCTTAGGCACGAAAATACCTACTTTCTAAAAGTGGTATTTTCAAACACAGACTATAAAAATAATCTACACTAAAAGATGCACTTTAATATTCTGAGCTCAGGCATACTAAGTTCGACTTTCCTATCATGCTCCTTGGGTCAATTAGGATTATAGAAAGTAATAACAAAAAAAGCCCATCCTGGCCTAAGGGAACAGATAGCCTTGAAATAGTGAAAAACGAAATGTAATGGAATTCACTATCAGGACATGCTACACAGACCAAGGCATGTCCTACCTTTCACATGCAATGCACTCTTCTATAGGGGTGACTTACATGATGCCAAGGGACGGTTTAGAGACTGGGAAGTGGGTTCACTTCACACTCAGCACGACAGTTCTGGACTGCACACAGACTCTGCAATGGCAGGTCTGGGATACACTTCATAAGCTGCTTCTGTGTTTGGCGCTATCTGCGCTGCAGGCCCACCAGCCCTGGGCACACACGGTGCACTATACTAGGGACTAACAGGCAAACCAAATGAGCCAATTATGGGAATACCAATTCATACAGTCAATTTACAATAGGGAGCATTCACGCAGTGACACTGAATGGCAGTGGCACAGCGCCCAGAGCATCTAACACCAGCAAACACAGAGGAGACAAACACGAAAAATGGAAGGGAGACCCACGCCAATGGTGCCAGGTCTAACAACGATTCAGTGGGGAAATTAAATAAATAATTTTCCCTCATCATCATCCATCAGAATTCTTTCCAACCCGGCCCCACTGCTGTTACCTGCACGGAGCGCGGCTTGTGACTATGTATAATGTACTCCCTGGAGTGCATAATAAGAATGTTGGAAGTCCCCACAGAGTTCCATAGCCTTATAAAGGAACTAACATTCAGCTGCTTTGTCTATATGGTCATGGTACTCCTCAGAGACAAGGAATATCCTTGTAATGTACGGCAGAGGGTACTTTATCCTATAAAGTACCTAATAGTGGCCTAATGTGTGCCCCCTAAATTTCACTTCAAAGGACGCTACAGATAGTTTGACCAGTGGTATTGTATACAGTATATATAATAAAAATGCATAGTGAAAATAGTGCAGATGTATGTGATAGCCCATGCAGGCGTGGGTAATTGCTGCTTTCGGTAATAATTTTAAAATACTTGTTGATGGATTCCCATTCGTTATAAGGGATGCTTCTCCATACATCTGCATTGACTGAAAGAAATTATGTCCCTACATCTCACCTCCCCTTGGTATATTGCATATGCAGGGGACACCATGTCTGCATTTAACTACTTTTAAAATGCCCTGTCCCCGTCCAGCAGATCTTTAGCATAACAAGATACCAGATCAAGACACAACCGTGCAAGTCATTGACAAAAAAGCTGGTGTTGGAGGAGAGGCTTTTGTGAGAGGTTGTCCTCTTCCTCAGCACTCACCCACTACAATCACCCTTGTGCAATCACTCCTTCCTAGCTTTACCACTCATTCAATATTCTAGCTATAATTTGTACCTTCTACTGCCTTCAAGCAGGCTCCTGGTTATGTGTCTGGAGTTGCCCACATCCTCTAGATGAGCAGTTTTATATGGGCATGATCGGTATTTTAATGCCACGGCCTATACAACTATTAGAAATTTCACCTAAAGACAGGTAT
The DNA here is from genome assembly GCF_964263255.1 of Lissotriton vulgaris. Classification (NCBI taxonomy): domain Eukaryota; kingdom Metazoa; phylum Chordata; class Amphibia; order Caudata; family Salamandridae; genus Lissotriton; species Lissotriton vulgaris. The sequence goes on along the minus strand of NC_141693.1, from coordinate 481,130,045 downwards.
TTTTATGTATCAGTACATACCTTAAACAGTTAATATAAGAACAAAATCTCTTAAACGTGATCTACAGCTGCCCTACTGACCACTGATTGATAAACAAAGACAGAAAGGTCATGTTAAAATGAATACAGATGATTTCATATAAAGTTCCACTTAAGAATCATGTTGAGCTCTCTGTAGAATGTTAAAACATAAGGGCCCGTACTTTTGCCTTAGAAAGGAAGTACCCTTACCTCTGATAGATTTCACTGGGCCACTTCTATGAGGGTTGCATGTGAGGGAACGCCCACCCTGCATACATTATACCCGGCGCAGATATAATGTAGTGCAGGGGGTTTACAAAGGGATGCATCTGCCTAGATTCATCAATTTGTAAATAGGGCGCAACATGACGCAATTTTTTTGGGAGCACCGGCAGCGTAAAAGTGACGCAAGGCCTCATAAATATGGCCCTTAGTTTACAAGTTTAAGCCACACCTCATTTAGAACCCCCTATTTTTTCACCCAGCTTAAAACGCTCGAATCCTCAAATTAAATTTAACCCAAATTATTTTGCTCATTCAAATTTTCTTGCACGCTACAAAGGAGTTTTTTTTATACTTGTTCATTTACAGTCACCTTGAAGTGGTTTGGTAAATGTCAACACTCAGGGCAATTATTTTAAAAGCATGTCACCTGCACCCACTCTTCTGAAGCACTGCAAATATAATGAAACCCATCTGTGTCTGGGAATACCCCTGGCAGAATACTTCAGTTTGATGAAGTTGTATGTAACTACTTCAAATCTATCGTGTTGTTATTTATTTGAATGGACGACCACAAATTTGGTGTCATTCCCAGTACATTCACAAGATGGCAGCATAAGCTATAAATGCACTGACAGGCTTCGTTGGTATATGAAAAGAAGCTACATAGAGTAATTTACGATTTGGGATAGGGAAACAATCAAAAGCAAATCTTATTAAACAATGAAGTTCAAAACATCAAGAAACACTTGATTAATTACTCGATTTCTTTATGCGATGAAACTGCATTTATTTATCCAAGCAAGACGCACCAATGTGGCATCCCGGGGGAAGCGAAGGTCGCAGACCAGTCTTCCCCCGGGGTTTTCGCGCAATGCGGAAGGACAAGGTGGAGGGCGGGACTACAGGGGTTAAAGGAAGGGGTGGGATTGGGGAGGGCATATAAGGTGTCAGGAGAGGAAGATCCGGCCTCTTCCTGACACCTGAGCACCACCGGGAGGGTGTAGTTAATTTCGTGGTTGAGCAGCGGGGGTTTTGAGGGGGGGCCGATTTGTCGATCGGCTGCCCTGATAGTGTTACCATCCCGTTGTGTAACTACTTAGGGATGCCCTGGGGAGTCTTGCAGCACGGCCGGGGTTTCGCCCCGAGGAGACGGCGGAGCTCGGGCTGGCCGGGTGGAGAGGCCTCGGCGGGCGTGTCCAGCAGGCGCGGCCCCTGGCCTGGAGGGTGTTTTTCCCCGAGTAGTAAGTGTGGCGCGTTTGGACCGGACGGGTGCGGCAGCGGGGTCTTGCCTGGGAAGTGGCTCCTGCGGTGCCCGTCGGGGCTGGCTGTTGGTGAGGGGACACCCTGTCGGGAGCGGGAGGGGCTCTGCGCCGCGCGCGCCTGGTTTTCCTTCACCTGTGGCTTTCCCTCGTTCTGGGTGCGTTGCCGGTATTCCGCGAGGGGGGGGCGAGCATGTGGCCGGTGCGGGGCTGATGGGGGCCCCGCAGCGAGGGGGGGGCGGGTGTCCTGGCTTTGCCTGCGGTCCTGAGGGGGGGCTTCCTGGGGTGCCTGGGGGGGGGCGGGCATAGCTGCTTCTGACCTTGCAAGGGCTCCCCTTCCTTTGGCAGACGGGCGGGCCTCAGTTGGGCATTTCAGAATAGGGGTAGGGCAGTGGGGCGGGGCGTCGTATGTTTCGACGTCGCCCGGAGCTGGCTGCGGTCTCGCTGGCACTCTCTCCCTCCCCCCCCCCCCCCCCCTGTTTTATCTGCAGCGAGGTGGGGGGCGTGGGCCCGCCCCTACGGGGAGCCTGCGCTATTCGGGTTGGGTCACTGGGCACTGCTGATGGCTGGGGGGGGCCGGGACCGGGCCCCTGGGTAGTTGGTAGGCGGCAGTGTGTAGGGTATCGGGGTCACGTGTAAGGGACGGCCATGACGGCATGAGGCCCGGTGGTGTTGGGGCTCACCAGGTTCTGGCGACAGGTGGAGGAGGTGAACTGAGGATGGCGGTCCGGCTCGGCAGCAGGTGTGACACCAGTGGGGCGCACTACGGCTTCCTAACGCTGGTCCGAAGCAGTAGGGGGGTCCGCGGCGGCCTGCCCTCCGTCGGGGGATTCGCGCAGCGTCCAATGCAACGTTTTTATCCATGCAATGTTTACTTATGTATGGTGTGACCTGTTCGGTTTGTGCGGTGTGAGAGTCGGTGTGTTTGTGTTAGCAGTCCGGGGGGTCGGTGGGTGGGATGGTGAAGGGAGTTGTGGGTGTTGTGGGCTCTGTGGGTGTTGTGTGGTGGGGATGTTGGGTCGTTTGGAAGTTTGTGTGGGCGGGGCTGGGGGCCGTTTGGTGGTTTCGGGGAGGTAAATGGTGGCTGGGCGGTTTCTTTATGGTTGCGGGGGTCAAGGGCGGCCGTGGTAGGATCCGCGGGCACAGCCGAGATGGGCATGGCGCCCAGGAGGGAGGGGCGTTGTGCTGGAGCACCTTTAGGTCCACGTTTGTGGCTGGGGCCTGGGGATACGGTATGATCCGCGGGGATCATGGCGCGTGGGCGCCAGGGTGGAGTGGAGAAGGTAGAGGCGGGGGCTGGATGCTCCTGGGGTGTTGGCCAGGTTTGGGTGTACCATGTAGGTGGAGGACTGCTGCCCTTCTTGACTTAGCGGATGCGCATGAGGGGGGGGGGGGTGGTCGAGGGGCTGCTCATGCACGGGCAGGGGGATGATTGTACAGGGCTATGCCGGCGGTTCAGAGGTTTTCGTTTTCAGGACTTGGTGGGTTGGCATTTGTGCTTTCTTAACTGCTGCCGTATTCTGAAATATTTCTGTAGTTCCTTTTGTGGTTGAGATAAAATCTGACGTCCCACGACTTTCCTTTCGACTCAGTGTAGTCTAGCGAGATTATGTGTGACTTACCTTTTTGAAAAGTCTCTACCTTTGCAGTGAGATACGGAAAAGTGAACGCAAGGGTACTTGTTAGAAGGATGAGAACCAACCTGCGAGAATTTTGACCTCTATAATAGCCTGGCATTTCACCTTTGTCTTTCAAAACACGGCAACTGGGATATGATAAGACCGACATATACTGGCGTCTTTATTGATCATCAGATTCTGCTCTCCAACATGTTTCCTTTGGGGTTACTGCCCCAACTTCCGGTGGCAATACGTCCATGTAAGTTTCACAAATCGAATAGCGTGCATTCTGATTCCAAGTGAGTCTATATTCTGAGTCATGGGTTGTGTGAGAGTACTTGACCTGAATGAGGTGCGGTGTGAATAGGGTCCAGAAATCCCAGAGATAAGGGAGGTTAAGGCCAGGTGTAACCTTACTCTCTGAGCTGTAGCTTGGCCAAGCAGTAAGGCAGTACCAGAGGACAGTGTAAGCGTGTGTTGTGCGCACTCAGTCCGCAGACTGTTTCGCATACAGTCTGGACTCCAGGCCAATGGTTTGTTTATCGGAAATAGAGTTGTTTCTTTCTGGACCCAGCTGGTGTCAAATATACTGTTCGCACTCTGGGAGGTCTCAGAAGAGTTATTTGCAGTAAGCCAATACACTTTGTAAAGACAGTAGGTACAGGGGTTGGAGTAGGCAACACAACTCTGTACACACTTTAGCATTGGGCTCCGTGGATTTCCTTATATGAACACAGTTGATTACTTTGTAGATTATTTTGGTAATTCCAGTACTGGCTCCAGGGTTGCATATCTCAGGACTATACGAAGTAGTCTGTACGGATTGTAGGAGTGTCTTGTACATGATTCTGGGAGTCTTGCCGGGTCTGCTCTCTGGCGCGGGCAGCAATTTTCATACCTGCTTCCTTATGTTATGTGAATACGCCGTAAGGGGGCTGGGGGATCACCATGTCTTTCTTGTGGGTCTACTTTTTCTTTCTACCAAGGGGTCAGGAGGTGAGACGGGAACCAGGTGTGTCGCCTGGAGGAGCTGGGGGGGGGGGGGTGTTTCTCCCAGCAGGTGATCTACACAAGAGGTGCGCTAACGGGGTGTGGATGTTTTTGGGGCAGGTTCCCCGATGATTGGGTGGTGGACGGTAGGAGACTGGGGCGAAGGACATTGGAAGGTGTTGGTGCCATTATGTTTGCCATACGGCGCAAAGGATGTACGGTTGCCTTGATTTGGGGACACATGCAGGGGAATGGTTGATGGGATGTGTCCAGCTGGCAATATAATGAGGTGCTTGGCAGGGGAGAAGTTTCCAAGGAACGGAACATGGGGCGTCCTGGTCGGGCGCAGGGTTTGTGCTTGGGGGAGACAGTTTGGCGGCTGAGGGTTTGGAGGTCCAAGACATGACGCTTGGGTGATGGGGACGGTCCGGTGTTACTTGCTGGTGGGAGCCTTTGGTCAAAGGGAGCCGCCTGTCATGGTCCAAGAATGGTGGGGATTGTTGCTCATGTCCATGGGGGTGATGGTGCAGGCAGTGGATGGTCGTCCACGGGGGGGGGCGCCTAGCATGGCCAGGATTGGCCGGAGACCATTTTGGGTACGGACTGCAGGCACGGATTGGTGAATGGTCGTTCACTGAGTGTGGTGGGTGCCACGGTGCATTATCCGACGCAGGGGGAGATAAGAGATGAGGTGTGCATGACCGTGTAGGATTTCAGTTATTAACAAGATCAATTTGGTTTGATGGGGGATTCCTTTTTTGGCCCGTGAGCGGTCTACGGATGCTATTGGTTGCCGAGAGAGGCAAAGGATGGGGGTGTATGGGGTGGATGGTCGTTCACCTCGGAAACAGTGTGGGGGCACCTTGGGTGCCTGAGGTATGGCCCGGACCGGTGGTGGTCTTTGTGAGCCGAGGACGCGTGGTGGACGGTCGTTCACCGCGAGGGGGGGAAATGTACGACTCTCGTAGATATCCAGGATGACGTGAGGGAAACGGGGGGGGGGGGTTCTGATTACCTACGTGCAGAGTTGATTTCATTGGCATCACTTGTGCATTTGATGTTCGTGTCGCACTCTTGGATGCTTCTTTGTCTTCATGGGCTTTTCGGGCTACTCCTTCTGTATAGAAGGGATGCACTTACTTATGGGGGGGGAACGTATGATGGCATGTGCCTCAGCTTTTTTGGGGGGGGCTCCTTTTATGGGCCAAGGGCGGTCAGTATGGTTCATTGGTTGCCGGTGGGGTACTGGATGGTGGAGCCAGGGGTGGATGGTCGTTCACCTCAGGATGGGGGCACATTGGATGGACGATGGGTGGTCCGGAGCGGTTGCTTGTCCTGCTGGACATGAGTACGGGTGGTGGAAGCAGGACTGGTGGTGGATGGGCGTTCGCCACGGGGGGGTGGGGGGGGGAGAACGTTTTCGGTTCACAGGATTGGGACCAGACATGTGGCTGGTCTATTTGGGGGTTAGTCCAGGTGGTGGATGGCTGTTCACTGAGTTGTGGGGAGTGCCGTTTTTTCCGGCTGGGGAAGGCCCTAGGGGGGTTTGCTTGCCCGACTCACAGACGCAGATGGGAGTGATGGAATCTCACTGCATTGCGACCAACATTCGTGGTGGGGTTTTTTGTCCTGGGGACGTTCCTGCCTTGCAGGGGACGCGTGTTGGGTGGACGGTCGTTCACCGGGTGCTGCTGTGGGAGGCTGCCTTTCGGCACGGGAAGGACGGGCGCGTGGGCCCCTTCTGGTAAGGGCACCTTTCGCGATTCACGTTGGCAACGAGAGTGGTGCTTTGCTGCAGGTCGCAGGGGTAGGTGGTGGATTGTCATCTGCTAGGAGGCTGTAGGGTCGCTGGCAGGAGGCGAAAGGTGCGCAGGACAGGGGGGGGGGTGGGGCAGGTAACCGCCCTCCGGGGGTTCCCTGGGTGGCGGTACTTTGGAGGGGTGGGGAGTCACATACGGGCAGATCCACCCCTCGGGTGGGGGGAAAACGGTACACAGGTGACTGATAGTGGGGCATGGGAGGCAATGAGCAATAAAGGCAAAGTCAACAGAGGATGCTTGGAGGGCAAGTGAAGGTGAGAATGGGGAAAGGAAGGAGGTTATCGAGTGAATGGGTGAAGAGTCAAACAGGTGAGATGGTTTTGGAAAGGCAGAAAGGAGAATGCGTGGGTATGGGATGGAAATGTATATTTCATGCATTGAGGTACTGTTCATAAGTCTAAATGATTATGGAAATGTATATTTCATGCATTGATGTACTGTTAATAAGTCTAAAATGATTGCAACCTTGTCCTAATAAATGGCCTTTTACGCTTCAAGTAACAGCGTGGAGTGTAGTCATTGCGCGATGTGGCCCCCGGGGGAAGCGAAGGTCGCAGACCAGTCTTCCCCCGGGGTTTTCGCGCAATGCGGAAGGACAAGGTGGAGGGCGGGACTACAGGGGTTAAAGGAAGGGGTGGGATTGGGGAGGGCATATAAGGTGTCAGGAGAGGAAGATCCGGCCTCTTCCTGACACCTGAGCACCACCGGGAGGGTGTAGTTAATTTCGTCCACTCGCCCACCCTGCAGGTTTTAGGGAAGGACCGGGGGTGTTTCAAGGGTTGGGGTGCCAGTTTAGGGCAGGTTGCAGAGCAGAGGCGGTACGGTACTTTGGAGGGGTGGGGAGTCACATACGGGCAGATCCACCCCTCGGGTGGGGGGAAAACGGTACACAGGTGACTGATAGTGGGGCATGGGAGGCAATGAGCAATAAAGGCAAAGTCAACAGAGGATGCTTGGAGGGCAAGTGAAGGTGAGAATGGGGAAAGGAAGGAGGTTATCGAGTGAATGGGTGAAGAGTCAAACAGGTGAGATGGTTTTGGAAAGGCAGAAAGGAGAATGCGTGGGTATGGGATGGAAATGTATATTTCATGCATTGAGGTACTGTTCATAAGTCTAAATGATTATGGAAATGTATATTTCATGCATTGATGTACTGTTAATAAGTCTAAAATGATTGCAACCTTGTCCTAATAAATGGCCTTTTACGCTTCAAGTAACAGCGTGGAGTGTAGTCATTGCGCGAACTGAACAATTCTTCGTATCCCGCGTGTTACAAACAGACATTATATACGATTGTTCTGTCTCTTTGCGTGACCGTGAACGATTGCCCGTTTCCCAGCGATCTGTGCAGATTTGTGCTACGGTGCAAACTATGTCAGAAATTATTTTTAAAAAAATGTTTTCATAATCTTAGCATAGTTTCAGATATAAGTGGCGTGTCTGGCTTTGCCTCAGCTCGGGGTACTATGGGAATCGTGAACCCAAAACGAGTCTTCATGTGCCTACAGACCACTCTTATCTCCCCCCCGCACCCCCCCCCCCCTAATATCGAGCCACTTCCCATATTCCACCCCACACAGACAGACGTATGCTCAAGTGCTCCTGTCTACGGAGCAGAGGCTGAGTTCGCCACTTACGTCCCCCTTACCCAGCCTACAGCCCCCCCCCCCCTCCTTCCACGCCCTCCCTCTCACTCCTGCTGCCATTGATCAACACCACCCGTATCCGCATGGCACAGGTTAGCAACCCCAGAGCAGCCTCAAAACTTCGAAAAATAAAAGGATAATAAAATAGGTTATTATAATTTAATTTTTCTTTCTTGGGCCTAGTCTTGGGGGCAGGGCCTAATCAGTGAATGCAGGAGGAGTGGTGCACACTGATGTCAGTGCTCATTTCGGTTTGGCCAGCCGTCTTAGGACAGCCAAACCGGCATACGCACTGAGATCCTGAGCTGCGCTGTCGGGTCAGACACAACAGGCACAGGCTCCAAGTCTCTCTAGAAGCAGAAATCCAGGGGGCTCAGGCACATTTTGATGCTGCCAGCAGCATGCAATATGAGAGCAGCGTCTGAATTGGCCGCAGGTCTGGGAGCCTGTGCCGGCAGCGGACTGGAGCCAGAGAGGAGCAGAAGAGCGGCGATGCAGCAGGCAAGTTCTCTTTTTGTTTGCTTTTTGTTTGTGTTGTTTTCGTCGGCGTCCCTCCCCCTCCCCCCGGCTCACCACTCTGCCCTGACACCAGCCGCTACTGTGATTTAGGTAAGCTGGGGGAGGTATGGCGATGGTTGAGCTCAGAGGCCATTCACTGCTCAGCAGGGCCGGACTGGGGACAGAAACTGGCCCTGGCAAACTGCTCAGCCCCCCCCCCCCTTCCTGGGGTGAGGGGGATTGCAGCTGAGCAATTTGCAAGGGCCATTTTCGGTCGATTTTGTTACCGGGGGCCGATATTGCTGATCCCCGGTAACAAAAACAGCCCCCCAGGGGTCCAAAACCGGACCCCACCCAGCAGCCTACTGGGGAAACGCCCTGTGCCCCCTATGGCCAGCCCTGTTGCTCAGCCAGGGACTGACCGGTGAAAACAAGAGGGCTCCCTCTTCTGCCTTATTCAATTCACTAGCATCAGCAAGGCAAGCGCCAGATTGGTAATAAGGGCACTCAGGCAAAGCCCGAGGGGCCGGTGTCCGAGCTGCAGCTGTGGGCTTCTTTTTTGAGCAGCCCAGGGGGCCGATTTGAGCAGTTTTTCCGTTGTTCGATGCCGCCAGCGGCCCAGTGGGCCCTGAGTGGCTTTTCTGGGGTCAGATGGATATCCCATTACCTCCTTTTATCAACGACAGAGGTATCACTCCGCTTCTCTCGCTGAGCCGGCCCATTAATATATGCATATTGAGCAGGGCAGGGGGCCTGAGCAAAAGTGACCTCACTTGTTTTCAGGTGTGTTTCACCAGTGCAAACTGATCGGTGCATTCTTTTTAACCCCTTCGCTGCGGCGGCTATTGTGCTCGTGACGGAACCGCTCCGCCACAGCCCACGGGTGAGCTGTGCTTGTGACAAAACGGTTCCGTCACGGCCCCGCCCGCTCTTCAGAACGTCCAGCGCAGGCGCAGAATTCGCGCCCCGCAGGCGCGGTGACCGGGCCGTGACGGAACCGTTCCGTCACCAGCACAGCCCACCTGAGGCTCGTGACGGAAAAGTTCCGTCACGAGCATGGGAGGGGTTAAGGCCCCCCCTTTCTTTTTTTATAAAATTTCACCAAGACAGTGTTTTGCAGAAAGGAAATATGCAAATGTGGGCCACTTTTTTTTTAGCGTGCCCGTGTTGATTTTTAATTCCAATCCAACCCTGAGCAAGGCCACCACATTTTTTTCCGACCTGCGCGCAATCCAAGCAAAGGCTGGCTCTGCTGTAGGCTCACATGTATGGATCCTAGTAGAGGAACAGGGCGTGCCACTCATTAGAACGGGAAGCCCCCCCAGTTCAGAAGAAAGTCTGAACAGCCTGGATTTGGGGTGAGGGTCCGTATCTTGGGATACGAACACTCACACATGCTTTCGGATGGGGCCATCACCCTTGAAAGCAGTCTCAAAACCACAAAGATAGCCAGTGTTACAACCACTTAGGTCTGTGAGACAAAATAAGTTGTCTTAGCCATGGTTAAGAGGCCAGCCACAAAATGTGGCGAGCCGCGCGAACCAGGCACATCTTGTGCAGAATGTAGTTACGTTTTACGTTTGCAGTAAGAATTAGTTTGCCTGCACATGTTAAGCTGACAACAAAATGGCAGCTACGAACTTAGCATTGCACTCAAGTTAGAGGATGAACAGATCAACAAGTGTCTTTCCCTTTTCCTCACACTGATCAAGAGAGTCAGTCTATTTTATATTTGCTTGAACTGCTCTGTGCGCCCTCCTCTGGATGCCCAGCAGGCGACTTAACCAGGGGCATTGCTGCTGTGGCAGGGTGGTACCCTCTATCTCACAGTACACAGAAAACATAAAATGCTGATTTGCCACTTTTAGGTGACAGATTTCAAAGGCCTATCATGGTATTATACAAAAGTAACTGGATTAAGTTGTAATTGTAAATTCCAACCTTTTATTTGCTAATTTTACAAAATGTTAACTCTACTTGTCTTATGAACCTCAAAATTCGCTCAGCCAGGCCACTAGCACATAAGAGGTACACTGTAAGAAGCAGAAAAGTATTGCAAGGGGAGGAGGAAGACAAACTAGTTTGGGTGAAAGGGGCAGAGAGAGAAAAACGAATGAGGGAGATTTGTGAGAGTGATTAGAGAGGGACACAAAGTGAGGAGGGAGATAAGAAAGAGAACAAAGATGAGTGCATAGTTAGAGAATGAGAGACAAATAGAGGATGGTGAAAAGAAATGAGTGAGAGAAAGACAGGAGGAAGGTGTGAAGGGAAGAGAGACGTTCCTTAGGTCGAAGCCTACCAGACAGCGTAGCTGTCTGTTTTGCTAAAGATATCTTGGGGACATTCAGAAAGCTTCCTGGGAATGCGTTCAACCCGCTGATTGCCATTGGCTTTGTGGTTTGTAACTCGCACTTTCTGGATTTCTATTTGCTGGCTTTATTTGTTTTGGACTGTCCAGGCTCGGTTTCTCCCTCCCATGGAGCAAAGCCTTTTCACACTACCTCTCCTTCTATTCTTCCACAAGGGCTTATTTCTGTAAACAGTCATGTAAATCTTTTTCTTATCTTGTCATACTTACTGTGCATTCAAAGACAGAGGTCAAATGTCAGACTCTGTCCTTGGAGGGAGCCTGGTGTTAACTTTTTTTCTTTGACTTCAAAGTGAGGATTTATGTGACAATCATGCTGGATAATGGAGGTAGAAAAACGTGTTTTTTTCTCGCACACAACAACATTTAAATGACCCGTGGAAGTATTTATGATTATATAAGAATTAGCAAAGCACAAATGAAGCACCTTTTTGGTAAATTCTGAAGTTTGTTGGAAACAAATACTTTAATATGATCAAAGCAAATCAATACAGTAGGTGAGGAAATTTCCACACATTATTATTTGTGCACTGTATAGTTTTATTAGTAAAACTGTATGTCTGTGCCCATGGCTAAACAATGTTCACTGCAAAAACTTTTCCCCGCAGGGAATTACAACGTGGTTGTTACAACGACGGCATTGTAACCAAGTATACCATTACTCCACATCTCGGAACAACAACTTGTGGAGGAGGCAGAAACTACTGCTGCACAGAATGGAGTTGGAAGAGTAAATTGTACTATTCCAACATCCAGGACCACCGCCCCTCTGCAAGTCATTGTTACGACTTGCGGGGTAATGGTATGCGTGGTTTCAACACAGTCGTTGTAACTATCGCGTTGTAATTCCCTGCGGGGAAAAAGGAAGCGGGAAATAGCAGTATATTCATGCCCATGTAATGGTCATTCCAATTGAAAATGTGTTATCTGTAATGCCAGAGTGCTACCGCACCATGCATACTCTATGCCACTCCACTCTACTCTGCACTATCCCACGCCACTGCCCTCTACTCTGCACCACTTCACTTTATATCACGCCACTGCACTCTGCACCACTGCACTCTACTTCTCTCAGCATCACTCCACTCTATGCCACTGCACTCTACGCCTCTATACTCTACCCTGCACCACTCTAACCTATGCCAATGAACTCTAATCTACACCACCGCACTCTTTGCCTCTGCACTCCACACCACTCCAGTTTAGAGTCTATGCCACTCCACTCTCATTTGTACAACTCCACTCTACGCCACTCTGCAAAACTGCACTCTACGCCAGTGCACTCTACTCGATGACTCCACTCTATGCCCCTGCACTCCATCACACTCCACTGTATGGCACTATAATTTACTGTGCACCACTGCACTATACACCACTTTACGCATTACTATACACCACTCTCCTCTATGCCACTGGGCTCTACCCTGCACCACTCTACTCTATACTACTGCACTCTACGCTATTCTGCACCACACCACTCTATGCCACTGCACTGAACGCTACTCTATTTTACACCAATGCACTCTATTCCAATACACTCTTCTCTGCCCCCTGTTCTCTATGCCACTGCACTCTATGCCAATGCACTCTATGTCTCTCTACACCACTGCACTCTGACACTCTACTCTGCAACACTGCAGTTTCTGCCACTAAACTGTACGCCACTCTATTCTGCACTACTGCACTCTAAGCCACTGCACTCTACAGCGCTCCACCCTATGCCACTTCATTCCACACCGTTAGTTTACTTTGCATCACTTAAGGTTACTGCACTCTATGCTACTCTACTCTAAACCAAGGCACTCTAAGTTGCTCTACTGTGTTCTATGCCACTCCACACCACTGCGCTCTACGCCAACGCACTCTGTCTTTCTACACTACTGCACTCTGACACTCTACTCTGCAACACTGCAGTTTCCGCCACTGACATCTAAAGCACGCTACTCTGCACTACTGCACTCTACGTCACTGAACTCAGCAGTGCTCCAATCTACGCCACTCCACTCCATTCCATGCCGCTGCACCACTGCACTCTACGTCACTACACTCTGCACCACTGAGCTCTGCATGACTCAACGCCAATGCGCTCAATGCCACTCTACTATGGACCACAGCATTTTACGCCACTGTATTCAACGCCACTTCACTCTGTGCCACTCTAGTCTGCACCCCTATACAGGACTACACTCTACTAGGCAACATTCCAATCTTTACCACTGCGTTCTACGATGCTGCATTGTATGCCTCTGAATTCAATGCTGCTGCACTCTATGCCACTATACTCTGCAGCACTCCATGCTGATGCACTCTACACTAGTCCACTCTACTCTATGCCACTCCACTCTGCACTCCACCACTCTACGCCACTGCACTCTATGCCATGCCACTGCACTCTACTCTGCAATACTGTACTCCTGTGGTGGCTCGCATAGGGCGTGCTGCGGGGCGGTGGGGCAGGATGGGGGAGGGACAGGGTGGGGGTAGTAAACTCAGACATACGACGGAACAGAGGAAAGTAAATTATTACGTTCCTCCGTTCCGTCGTATGTCAGAGTTTACTACTCCCCCACTCTGCCGCTCCCCCGCCCCACCCCGCAGCACGCCCTATGCAAGCCACCACTGCTGTACTCTACACACACACACTGAACTGTATGCCATTGTATTCTGCACTACTGTATTCTGTGCCACTGCACTCGATGCTACTATACTCAGCATCTCTCCACTTTATGCCATTGCACTGAACACTACAGCACTGCACTCAAAAGCAATATACTCTGCACCTCTGCACTCTATGCCACTCTACTCTACTCTGCACAACTCCACACTGGACTCTATGCCACTGCACTCTAGTATGCATCATTCTAATCTACGCCACTGCACTCTACAATGCTGCACTGTACGCTGCTGAATTCTGTGTCTCTGCACACTCTGCCAATGCACTAGACCAGTCCAGTCTACTCAACGCCACTCCAATACACGACACCCTATGCTACTCCACTCTACGACACTCCAGTCCACTCCACTCTATGGTGCTCCATGCCACTCTCCTCTAAGCCACTAACCTTTAGCCATGCTGAACAGTCGACACGCTGGTTTGCAACATGGCTAAAACAGATTAATAGCCAATAGCAGTTGTGTAGGTGAGACCAATTGGCTTTGCAGATGCTTGTTTTACATTTGTGAATATCCCTAGTGTATGGCTCAGTCTGCTCTGATCATCACCTCACCTAACCTGCCACTTACCTCCTCCAGAGGGGAATCAAAAATTGAAAACTAGTAAAGTCTACCACCCATGTGAGTTCTGTGGTCTCTCTCCAGCCCAGCTCTGCACTTTTGTCTTAATGCAGACCTGTAATTCTGTGGGATCTACAAGACCCCTTTGTCTTGCTAATGTTTCTAATTGCCTTTTTGGAGGTGTTGAAGCACTTGTGTCTCTCTTGCTGTGGGTGTCTTTAAGACTCCAACTTTGGAGATAGCATAAATATAGAGTATCCTTGCATCCCTGCACTCAGTAATTAACTTAGTACTTACGTTTTTCCCCTACAATCAGTCAATCAGAACATTTGTAAAGTGCACTACCCACCCGTGAGGGCTCTAAAGCGCTGGGGGCGGGTGGTTTAAAGCTACTGCTCGAATAGCCAGGTCTTGAGCAGTCTTCTGAAGGTTAGCAGTTCCTGGGTCTGACGTAGGAGGATGGGGAGGGTGTTCCAGGTCTTGGTGGCGAGGTGGGAGAACGATCTGCCGCCAAAGGTCGCTCTATGGATGCGGAGGACGGTGGTGAGGTCGGCGGAGCGGAGCTGGCGGTTGGGGGTGTAGAAGGTGAATCATCTGTTGAGGTATGCTGGTCTGGTGTTATGGAGTGCCTTGTGTGCGTGGGTGAGTTGGTCAGTTGATTTAACAGTTAGCCAGTTGATTTAACATGTGATACTACAGAAGTTTACAAAGGTAGCTCCTCGAAGATTTCAATAAAAAGCACTGTCCTTTTTAGTTAAATGGAAGAGGTTAGGAGACACCAATACGGTAGCTCAATTGCACAGTGTGGGGCCACGAAACTTAGGATAAATCCCAGCTTCCCCGTTTGAACAAATTGTGTCATCCTAGGCAGTTATTTTACTTTGCTCCTTCTTATTCATCATTAGATTCAAGTGCACCTTGAAATACCACCATTCAGGATGTGCGCTGTCCGAAAACTGGTCTTGCATATGGCTTAATTGGTTATATTGTTCTCCAAGTATAAAAACAATATTGGGCTATACAACATAGTTTAAACCTTGCTTTTCTTAAGGATTCCATGAGAGTGCATGCAATTTTACCATTCAGCGTGTTTGCTCTCACCATATTTATTTTCATAACATCATAAAAATGATTTAATTTTACACAACGGTGTCCTTTGAGTCGCTCTTATAAATGCTTTCACTTTTATTCAGCTTTACCATAGAGTCGTTCTCCAGTATGCTTAAACTCCATGTTGCGCTCTCTTGTTTGTTCACTTCCAGGCGCCCCACATTGCTCTCCCCATTTATTTCCCTCCCCCTGTTCCCTGTGTTGCTTCCCCCGCCTGCACTCTCCTTGTTGCCTCCCCCAGCACTCCTGTAGCTTCCCTGCCCTCCGTGATTCCACCCTTGTGCTGCTTCCCCAACCAGCGTTTTTTCTCCCTCACAACCACTCTTTCCCCAACCCGCTCACAGTACTTTGGTTTTTTTACTAATCCAACTCAGAGCAGTTAGCAAAAAGAAAGCAAAATGCTCATGACATTTTGTAAGTCCGCGCATGCTTGATGTGTGCACCTACAAAGCAATGCAGCCAGAAATATAGTGTTTTTTTTTAACCTAAATACTCCCCGTGCTGCACAGATGCTGTACAGCATGGCTAAAACCACTGGCAAACCCAATAGGTTCCAAAGGGAGAGCCTATTGGCTCGATCAATACTTGTTTCTTTTTGTCACGACTGTTCAGCATCTGGAATAATTGTCAAACCAAAACATTTGCGCTCACAGCCCTCATAGTCCAGTGTTAGTAGGTTCCGCTGGAACTGTTATATTCTCGACAAGCATTAGAGGTTCAGGTATGTTCTATTCCGAAGTCAAACTGTTGCATGTTTAACTGTGCATTTCTGGAGACTGAATGTCTACTGCAGAATGCAGCAATAGCAAAAGAAACAAATGATAGACAGAATGCTGAACAATGCAAACATTCACCCCCAGTCACAAAGATCTGGGTTTAATCCATCATTCTTTTGCTCACCACGTCCCCCCAGTTTGGACCCAGCCATATACAAATCAGTCTTGACCCGTTTCCTCATGGGAACAATCCAACCCGAACTGCAAAGTCAGATCTTCCCTGGACCAGAAACAAGCATCCTGGGACTGGTTTCGGGGCATCACCTGATATCAGCCAGGCTAGCTTGAATCCAGTGGTGCAAGGAGCACAGGACCCATGTCTGGGCATATCCTTCCCACTTAGGGTGACAAAAGCAAAAGGAGCAAAGGATAGACAGAATTATGAACAATGTAAACATTCACCTCCACTCACAAAGACCTGGGTTTAATCCAACATTCTTTTGCTAATCACGCCACCCCCGCTAAGTACATAAAAGTTTAATGCACCACAGTATTTTGTCCCCCAGTTTTATTCTTAGTAACACCTCAAAATTATACCTACAACTGACTGTATCAAATTCCTACAGATTTACTGAGGCCCACTGGGTCAGGAGCCATTGCCGGTACTTGTTAAAGCACATGAAGCAGGCACCTAATGTTGGGTGACATACTTCTGCCAGTTTCAACCCATACTGGTCAGGATGGATCAGAGTCTGCAGCACTCTATGGATATGTCTCACTTTAAATTTACTGAGAACCTTGTAATCTATTATCAAAACTGACAACTGCCTGAAAGCAGTATTTTACTAAACTAATAGTGCTTCTTTTGTTGTGTGCAGTTAAATCTCCTTTTGAAAGTCCACATCATACAAGGTGAGTAATTTGGACGCCAATACGTTTTCGCAGGTTTTGTAATTTTCTGCCCTGCGTCAATCGGCCCCCATTGTCTTTCCCATCGTTAAGTCAGCAATTGGAGTCTTAATTTCTAAATGAATCATTAACTCATATGGATTACCAGATAAGTCCAGTAGAAGTGTGGTCAGGTCAACTGTATCTGGGTAGCGCAACAGATATCGCATATCCAGCTCACTTTACTTGACGTATAACTAAGAATAATAGTGCCAGAAGACCTGATTTATTTCTGTCTGTGAGTATCTTCCAGGCCCCAAAAATCATCATAGATTTCTGTTATCTGGGATAACTTCAAGCTCAAATCTGACTAACCAGGCTAAGAGCCTCCTAACCTTATCTCCTTCATTATGCATCTTGGCTTCACAGGTTCTAGTGCAACAAGGTTGTTCCATCGATTGGGCACCACAACCCTTTTGTGACTGAGTTCCTGACAGACCCTCGCAAGGATAGATAGAAAATCTGCTCTAAATCTGTAGTTATGTTTTGAGTTCATGTATAACAGTCTTTATTATGCCTAATGTACAACTAATTTAAAAGCCACCCACCCAATTAGTGCATCAGTGACTGTTCTGTATTTTTCCCTAAAATATTCTCCTGTTTCGTCCACGAGTTCCAACAAGGGAGGCCTGGGAGACGGACATGGTGGAGTGGGCAGGGGCAGAAGAGGCACATATGCCGCGAGCATGTAAGGACCCCAATGCTCAGGAAACACTAGCAGCATGGACGGATATGATGCAAGGATTGATTACATATATATGCTCTCAAGGGAGGGCCTCGCCTCTGATTTCTGGAGAAAGTACTTAAGGGATGAGCTGGCGGATCGAGTCATATCTAGGGGTGCACAGGGGACGGCCTGTTAGATAGGATAGCGCACAAACTGCCTCTGAGGAAAAAATGATTCAGTAGGAAGACAGAGGAGTTGGCCTAACGTCTAGGGCGGTCGACCTCGAATCTGAGGAACTGGGTTCGAGTCTCGGCAATGACGCTGAACATCCTGTGATTCTGAGCACACCATTTATTCTTCCTGTGCCTAACAAAAATGAAGGTGTAGCCTCATGTAACGTAACTGGTGCTATGTGAAGCGCTCTGATACCCGATTCCGGTCAAGTTTGCGCTATATAAAACTGCAAAATGAAAAAACTTTTAAACTAAATATTGAGAAGGCTCAAGGGGGTAGGGCACAGCTTTTTGGAATTAATTATTTTAATCACTTGATGTTCCGGTTGATTTAAGGGTTTGGGTGGAGGATCTCAATGAGAGTCAACGGTTCTGCCTTAAGTTGATTGTAATGCTTCAGAAATGTATACCTTCATGTGGAAATGTCTCCATGTTTTATAAAATTGAAAAAAAGACTTTAAAAAAATTCTCCTGTTTCATCATCAATCATTTGTTTGAAGATAACGTCGTCCAACGCAGGTGGCTGGAGCCTTTATGAAGGATCACAGGTCTGCACTTACCTCAATGCATGTGTAAATTAACAGACTACAATGTAGCAATGTATTGCACAAATACAGTGGGCTTGATTCACAAAGGTAAACTTACACTTTAGTGCAGTGCTTAATTTGTAAGAAATATAACTGTCAGGGCCCTCGTCAGGAGGCAACAGCAGCCTGCACTACCCATTGCCCCTGGCAGTGCTGTCAATGCCAGTACCAACACAACTACTAACCATCACACTCCTACAAATGGAATGATTTAGACTATTCCAGACGCAGTGTGCTGGGGGTTGCCACACCATCCCCAGGAGTGACTACAAGGTTCAGCAGCCTTTGCCCTGAAGGGAGGGGTTTGCCTTAGATGCTTTCCGCCGCCACGCTACAAAAGTATCTAGTGATCCCCCACAGCGTGGGCCCCGCCTGTCCCTAGGGCGAGCCCGTCTTGTGTCCATCATGGCCCGGAGGAGGCTGGGCGGGTCCACCCCCTCCCCCGCCCGGTCTGGGGGCCAAGTGGTTAAGGTTTAAAACTCTATCTGAATAAATCAGGCCCCGTCAGCACGAACATTCTCTATTCCTCATCGTCTGGGTTTCTCATTTGAACATTAGGAGGTTTCCTCATTACCAGCGGAGTTTCTTCTGTATCATTTGTTTGGTAAGGAGGAGACATAAGGCTTTCCTGCGACGATCAGTTAAAGGAAGCTTACAATGCCTGATACTGGGGGAGTTGGCCCTCTAGAAAATGTAAAAAGTGCGCTATGAGAACATTAAACAACAATATTACCGGTACCAAGGCAAACTGGATATGACTATTAAAGCAGCATCTACATTGGTAGACTTATCACCTTCTCCCCGGGCCACCCACTACATTGGTGCTACACGGGCAGGGTCTAGGGTGGTTGCATGCGCTAGTTGTCTGCAAGTTGATAGTGGTGACTCTCCTACCCAGAGTGTATAACATTCACCTTTACGACCAGTAGAATCTGAGCCCAAAAACAAATCGAAGCAAAAGTGTTTGACCAAGATATTCTAAATTGCCTTCTCCTCATGGGGGGCGTTAAGCCTGGGAGGCACCCAGGGGGGTGGAGTGCCGCACCCATTCCACCCTCAGCCACACAGATTCCATAAGAGCTGACTTTAAGGCAGTGGATAGATATTTTGACTGCTATTGAACAGAGGATGTCAAAGGTTTTAACTTCGATAAGTCTGGGGGCTTCCTGCTTGCAGCGAAGCAGCCAGGAAGAGGGTGGAGATCACAGAGAAGAGGCTGCGGCTGGCTGGCCGGCAGGTAAGTGATTTTTTTAAAACTCCTTTACCCGCCTCCCTCTCAGGGGCAGCCTTAGGCATGTGCAAGCTGTGCACCTGCACAGGGCCATCAAACCCCAGGGGCCACCACGCCAATATATATCCTTAATATAATAATCCTCTGAGGATGGATACATATTTGTGTGGTGGCCCCTGGCAGGGATTTGGCAGCCTCCGGTTCTGTTCCACTTCCAAACACCCTGACCCCCCCCCCCCCCCTCTTCACTTGCCTCCGCACTCCGCCCCGCCCAGACCTCCTCTTCCGGGGCCCCCTACCTACGCTCCCTGCCCAGGGCCGCCATGAGCCTAGAGCCGCCCCTGTCCCTCTTCCCCTGTCCCCGACTTATTGCTGCTTCCCGGGAGCAGCCGTGACTGATGGTTAAAATAAGTAACAAAAACACTATTTATTAGACATTATACATGACCATTACAACAAAGAACACCCTGTCATGCACAAAACCACAAATGTCAACAGTTGCACTGCATCCATATTAAACAAACCACTTTCTTTTGCCTGTCAACCATTGAAACATTGTTGCAGACCTGCACAGGTGTTTTAGACCAGCTGACTAATGCAGGCCAGTGCACATCTGGCAAAAACAAAACTGAAATATGGTTGGAGCTTTAGAATAAATGTGTTCAATGGCTCGGTGCAAGGGTTACCCTGATACACAAATACCCTGTTTTGAAATGTAATCATGGTAAAACAAATTAGATGGGTGGGATAAGCTGTGGAATCAACTGAGGGCAAATGCATTGTTTAAATCTTTTGCAATCCTGCCCTGGTGGATATGATTCTGCATGTTTGTGCCTACAGAGAGAGCATACCTAAAACTATAACAGCTGTCCCACATGGTTTCTTTTACAAACCGTTAGGGGGCACAGCATTGCCACAGAACGACTGACATCTGACATTACAGAATAGTTCATTATTGTCAGTTAGTACCTTTAGGCATGCTGGGAATAGAAGTGCATAATCGACACCCATGCCTTTGAGCTTTCACTTCACTTCCAAGAATCTTGCTTGTTGGTGTTGTATTGCAAGAGTATTGTCTAGGAAGCTCATGCCCTTGTCAACCAAGAAGTGACCAGCCTTCCTTGCTGCCTACAATACCATCTCCTTGTTGCTAATGTTCAAAAGTATCACTGCTATAGGACTCATAGATGCACCCGTGGCAAGGCCACACCAGCCACCTGTGTGCCCTCTCCACTGTAAATAGGCCAGATAGCCCCTGAAGGGCTCCACTCCACTGCAGCCATTGTTTCCCTCTAGGTGACTATCAATTCTCCCTCTCTACCTTCTCCATCAGGCCCACAACTCCTACATAGTTATGTCCCAGTCTCCCTTCCAGATCTCACTTCTGCCTTCCATGAAGCAGACTCGATCTGTCAATGTTTTCACTTGCTCCTAGAGCTTCTGGAAATCCAGTCAGCACCTCACCAAACAAGCCCTCAATCTGCTTGATTCTGTCCACTATCTTGCATTGGTTATTGAACAAGATCGCTAAGGCCCACCAGCCCTGTGCTAATTTTGTTTTCCAGTTTTTCTCTAGTGTTTGTAATTATTGCTAGTCTCCCAATCCAGTGTGTTTTGGATATGTCTGTGCCAAGCCAGGCCATCAGTTGCCACTTCATAAGCAGCCTGGTGGTGCATTTGGGGCTTTCCAGGGCGATCCTAAGTTTTCCTTCCCTTAGCCTTACCCATTTGGTTGAATTCATATTGCAACGATCCTTAGTCTGACTGGGTGAGTTGTGTCGCATTCCAGAGTCTCTGCCAAGATCGGTACTGGGCCATTTTCAAATCTGTGGTTCCTGCCATAAATGGCTCCATTACATCTGGTAGGTATCCATAAAAGGCCACCCAGAAGGAGTAGCTGCTTTTACTACTGATTAACTGTATGTCACAAGTGAGTACGACTATGTAGTAGAAAACCCTCCACAAGGCATGGGTAGTGGGCAGTTAAAGGTATGGTTTTCCTAGAGAGTTTGTGAAAACCCACTAGCTCTTGTATTTGTGGGCAATCACAAAGTCCTTTTTCACCATGGACATGGTAGGAGATTAACTCCAGCAAAGGGCTGGAAAAAATCCATTTCTGTTTGAGTATCAGAAAAATATTTATTGTATATTTATCTCTATGTCTAAATAAGAACTAATAACAACTAGTGGTGTCATCGGGCAAGGCAGCTTTTAGGTGTACACATACGACAAGTACCTAAATCAGGAGTTCATTTTATGAATCCAGCTGCTTGAGACGTACAATGGCTTTTACCTGTTATATCTTTGCAATTAAAGTGGGGCTTTGTCATTGATGGGCTAGTTCCCCCAAATGCCGGGAAGTCACTGTAATCTACAGTTATGTCTCTCAACCCTTGCAAAGTCCACTATCTACTGACTTTGGAATCGGGGCGCATTTTTGCTGGAGATGCCGACATTTCCCCTGACCTTCTATCGCCCTTGAAAGGAATCACACCTTCCAAAAGACCTTTGAAAGAACATGCTCATCAACAATGTGTTGCATTGTAAAACTCAACTGTGAAGATTCTAATCTTAAATCTGCTCAAACTCATCAATCAGGCTCTATTCTATCACACTAGCAGCCTGCTTCAGTCTACTATGAGGCTGTCCATACTCACATGGGGCCAGTTTCAGCCTGACCGGACCAGATCCCTTGTTAGATGGAAACCTTTGACCACCAGGAATCCGTAGAGCATATAGGAAAATCACTGGAATCACCATAAGCACAGTCCTGCCCACCAAAAGTGAACTTTGCCCCCAGCAACAGCCCACAAGTTGCCCACCCAGCTTATTTTCAGAGCACCAAGAGGTAGCCACAGCCTCTTGCCTTAGTTTCTTTATCTTTGGATCAGGTACTCTATCAACAACTATATACATAGCAAATGGTGTTGTTGAAGGTTGGTAGTTGATCGCATAAACCTAAAAGCTCAGTGTCATATCACTGTATCTCATATGGTTTTAATTCATTTTATAGAACATTGTTTGTGGCTTTTCCTGATGAAGGCGCAGTATGCACCGAAACGCGCGTTAAAGAAGATCCATCTCATGGCAACTGTTCGGTCATGTTTGTCTTTATAATGTTGTTATGAAATGTATTTACTTTTTTTATGTATCTATATGTGAATTGTACGTAGTATGTCAATTAATTTTATATGTATGTTGTCTTTCTTTACAAAAAGCAATTGTTTGCACTGTGAAAGATATAGATGTCTAGAAATGTTTTCACTTCTCTCTTTTTTAATCCAACAAGAATAAAGAATGGATTACATTTTTTTAAAGCAAATCTGGAGTAGACACTGAGTAAATACATAATGTTTGTGTTTAAAATAAGTCGTTAATTCTTTGACCATATGACTGCCTAGGGATTTATTTTCAAATATATAATTGCCCTGCCCTAGGAACCTTACTGCAGGGGGTCCTTATTATTTACATCGACATTCATGATATTACATAATTTGTCATCAACCATGACTATGTGCCAATATTATATAGTTATCTGGCAATCGCCCCTGTCGTGTCTTGTCAATTGTCATTCTAATTCTCCACCACTCCCGTGGCATGCAAGTTGTGAAGTATCTGAAACATCCATTTTACTCAAGCATCCCAATGATGGCTATAACCGAACTAATAAAAACTCGTCATTACTATTCAATCCAAAAGTTCTTTATTTCGGCTAACAAAGCCATAAAAGGTGCAATAAAAACAGTAAAATCCACGTGCCATAAAAATACAAGTTAAAAAGAAGCATTAGGATACAGTTTAACACCAATTTTACACCAATTGCAAGGAAACGGAAATTAACTTCATTCATTATTTGTCAGGGTCCAGGGGAATCAAGATACTTGATAGTCATTACTATTCACTCTTGCCAAGAAAATCACAAAAGTATTGATTTCTTTTATGCACCGTAGGAGTTACTTACGTAACTATTGCTGGGAAAACAGAAATTGAAACCACTGTTTAGACTACAACATCACCACGTATCTCTGCGGCCATGGAGTAGTATTGGTCAAATACCTGAACACAACTTATGAACGGTATACCTTCCCTACAAACACAATCAAAACCGGAGACAGCGCATTACAATGTTACCAAGAAATAAGTAAAAAGTTTGTATGTCAAAAAACGTTAGTGCTAACCAGAATGAACCGCCAGAAGTCAATGTGCCTTCCCTACAAACCAAGGGGCTGCAGCATAGCTTTTGCCACGCCTGGCTGGTT
The DNA here is from genome assembly GCF_964263255.1 of Lissotriton vulgaris. Classification (NCBI taxonomy): domain Eukaryota; kingdom Metazoa; phylum Chordata; class Amphibia; order Caudata; family Salamandridae; genus Lissotriton; species Lissotriton vulgaris. The sequence continues at coordinate 481,106,615 of NC_141693.1, read as the reverse complement.
CTTAAATTGACAAAACTGGCTGAACACTCAGCTGGGGCAAGTTGGTGTAATCACCCCTTGCTTAGATATAGTATACCTATATCTAAACCTATATCTGGACACATATAAACCTATAAGTCACTCCTATGGCAGGCCTTATCAATCCTGGAGGCAGAGTGCTTGGTTTAATGTAAGATGGTGTTCTGGCATGAGCTGAGCCCCTCTGCAGATGTCGGGAACAACTCCCTAAGCTGTTCCGGGATAATGCCATACCATATACTCTTAAGTGCATTATAATCCATCGCGGTTATGTGCTAACTTTGGTTTGGCTTTATCAAAACATGTCGTGTAAGGTGTCATACGATTTGGAATACTATCCCCTCGACAGTCCTGTCGACGGGGATAGCATTCCACCCTTCTAGAGGGAGAAGACATGTTACTTTACTGAAACGCAGTTAATCCTAACCAGAGCCTCAGCATCACGAAATGGATGCTTCTGCCACCGACACAAGTCTGACCTCCTGCTGCTGACCGAAACTTGGCAGAGGAGGCCTGGACAAAGGGTTTCCTGTCGCAGGGAGGTGCTACACCACCCCAGACAGGAGATAGTGTATTGGGGCAGGGAGGGCTGAAAGAAACTAGACAGTGCCTGGGGCGCACAAGGCTTCCCCTTGCATAATCCGGTCAAACCGGTTCTGGGGCACACAAGCCCCAGTCCCAGCGTGACCCTGGACAAAGGGAAAGGGGTGTAACCACCCCCTTCCTGGGTCCCACCCATAGGAGGGACCTAGCAGGTAATCCAGCCCCCTAGATTGGTATAAGAATGGGAGCAGTGCCAACGCACTCAGATTATCCTGACTGAAACTTATGAAATGAAACTCTGGACCCTTCGAAATCCTACTCGACGTAGAAGACTGAAGAATCTCCCTTGTGGTCAAGGAGTGACCACCCTGTACAAACAGGCACCATCCAGCACCTCGACGTTTGCTTTTGTTTGCAGAGCAGAGACCCGTGGAGGCGACCGGAAGCGTGGGGCCCGCCATCTTGGAAAGACCACGAGGCGCTGACCGTGCAGCTCCCAAGGCACCCTCGAAGCTGTGCATTGGGGTTTGGGAAGCCCCAGCCCTGAGCCTCTCTTGCATCGGAGCTCACCCCTCTACACTCACCGAGTGCTGCGTGGGGCCTTTCTGCATCTTTTGGCTCAACGCGTTGGTCCGGTCACTTGCCCCTTGGCTAGTGGCCCCAGTACCGACAAACCTTGAAATCTAACTTGTGAGTCTGGTTGCTCCAGACTTGCCCTCGCTCCCCTGAAAGGGAACACCCGCTCTGACCCTCCTGGTCCGAGTATTAAGCCATCTTTGAATCCTGCGTGGATTGCGCTTGCCAAGGGTTGTTTGCTCCAATCCGGAAGCCGACACCGCCGACAGCGAGAGCCTTCGTGAGACAGCTTGTGATCCACTCCTGGACATCCTCGGTGCCCCAGAGTCCACGTGGCAGCGGAGACAAGCTTCACGACATCGACCTGAAAGCGCCCGACATTGCCTGGTTCCTTCCTGGTTCCACCCTGGTCACTGCTGAGTGACCCAGACTCTGTCCCCTCTGCTTTCAGATCATCTTTATCTTCGATCCACCCTTAGATCACACCGGACACTTCTCCTCTCGACGCCTGCAGCATCTTCATCTTCAGGTACCATCGACCTGCGTGACGAAACCCGACACTACTTCGCACCTGTGCACCCGCTTCCTGTGGGTGAGGTAACTCAGCAACGCCGGTGTTCCTACACTGGTACACACCTCTAGTGTATGTGTCTAAAGTTTCGTCCTTCTAGGTTAAGCGGAAGTCTCCTTTAACAGTAACTTTATCACTTTTACGCACCATTGACATTGCATTGGTGCATGTGTGTGCTTTAAGCGCGACACCCGAATCCCGCGGGCTTTTCCCGACTTCAGCATTGCTAGTCCCGACTGCTCCCAGCGATTCCCTAGGCCCTAGGCCTAACCACTGTTCGATTGGTAATTCTTATACCATTTTTTTAATATATGGTTTGCGTGGCCCCCCGGCCTTATCCATAATTGTACAACTTTCATATGTTTAACTGTGCTTTTGTTTAAACGCTTGTTCCTCTGCACTCATAAAGAGTACAGAGGATTATTCTAGTAATAAATACATATATTTTTATTATATATAACTTGTGTGGTGTCCTTTCATTTGATATTACAGGATTGTGATTGATAAAACAGCTTGCTTAGCACGACCTCTTGAGTTAAGCCTTTAAGGCTGCTTAGTCCATGCTACCCTTAGGATAGCTTGTCTATAAGGTTGACTTACAGCCATCACCATAAGGGATTGTTTGGACTGATACAAGGTGCCCCCAGAATTGGTGACATCATATATCAGGCCAACTTCTCACATTGGTGAGCAGCGGTGCGGATTTGAGCTTGCTGTTGTTTTACCATTGCAATATTTTATCAAATTGAAAGATCACATCAAGTACCTTAGGTACATATAAACAAAGCTTAGCATATTTAAGTTCTACTGAACTTAGTAGTTGTAGATCAAAGGGCTTAGCACACCCTGCCTACAACTCACTAGCAAGGTACAGTAGGAAAACACTTAGTGTAGGTAAGTGCACCACTTACACATCACTAGCAGTCATGGCTGGCACAGAGGGAACTTCAGATTCTTCATCTGTGTTGGTTGACCTTACCAAGGCACCTTCCAGCTATGACACCCTCGGTCATAAGGACCTGAGTGCCTTGTGCACTTCAAGGGGGCTGAGAAAGAGTCACAACCCTACCATTCCCATCCTGATAGCCATCCTGGAGAAGGATGACCTTGAGAAAGCTAGTACAGCTCCCTTAGGGGCAGGAGATGGAGTGACACCCCCAGAGAATGAGAACACCTCCCCAGACTTAGAAGATGAGGAGGTAGACCCTGAATCAGAAGAGGAAGAGTCAGATCAGGATCAGAGGGGTAACCAGGTACATGTGGGGAGGCTTAGCCAAACCAACTTGGACCTACTTGGAAATGGAGAGGGCCAGCACCTCCCCAGAGTACAAAGCAGAATTGTTCCAGGCAATAGAAGACTGAGATCTCCCTCCAGTGACTCTCACATTTCTAGTGCCTCAAGGTAATCTCAAAGGGGAATGACTTCCCCCCAGAGAAGAGAGCATAAGGCCAGAATGAGGGCTGTCCAACTCCAGATAGAGAGGGAAGAGGTAGCCTTGGCCAAAGCTAAACGTGCTTTAGCAAGGGAACAAAAATTGGGTGGATTAGATTCCACTGTTGGCAGCAATATAATTCCTAGAGAGAAAGACTGGTCCTATGATACTAGAAACCTGACAAAGATTGTGCCCCCCCTACAAGGAAGGGGATGACATCCACAAATGGATGACTGCTCTGGAGAGAGCATGCATGGTACAGCAGGTTCCTCAAGAACAGTGGGCAGCTATCTTATGGTACTCCTTTTCTGAGAAAGGGAGAGATAAGCTCCTCACAGTTAGACCTGAGGATGCTAAAAATTACAATGTCCTGAAGAGTGCTCTGATAGATGGGCTTTGCCTAACCACTGAACAATACAGGTTAAAGTTCAGAGATACCCAGAAGACACAGACACAGGACTGGACTGATTTTGTAGATTGTGCTACTAAGGCTCTGGAAGGTTGGCTACATGGCAGCAAAGTACATGACTTTACAGGATTGTATAATTTGATTATGAGGGAGCAGATCCGAAGTAATTGTCAGAACCAGCTTTTACACCAGTACCTGGTGGACTCAGATCTGACCTCTCCACAAGAATTGGGTAAGAGGGCAGACAAATGGGTCAGAACCAGGATTAGGCCTAAGAATCAGGGCAATGACCAGAAGAAGGAGTCTACCAAACCTCAAGCTAAGGGTGGGGATAAATCCAAAGAGAAGACTTCCCCAGGGCCCCAAAACTCCAAGGATGGGGGTGGGTCCCAAGACACTTCATCTACTCAGAAAAAGCCATACTGTCATGCCAGTAAACAGACTGACCATTGCAAATCAGACAGCTGTTGTCCAAAGAATGGCAATAAAGAAAATATTCCTCCAGAAACAGCTCCAACACCTCCTGTCACTGTCAGCAGTGGTCCCCCAGGTGGTGGGAGCACCCCCAAGAATTTGGCTGGGTTTACTTTTGGAGCACAGGTAGATTCTGGCCTAACCAGGTCCCCTAACGTAGCTACTCTTGTTTGTGATAATGGCATGGGGTTTGCCAACTTCACTGCTTTCCCAAACACTTTGAGCAAGTACAGACAGGAGCCCCTCATCAATGGTCTGAAAATTGAGGCCTTTAGAGACACAGGGGCTAGCATCACCATGGTGGCTCATACCTGGTGCCACATACCAGGTGACCAATATTGATGGAATACAAACCAATCATCCCATGACAGTAGTAAGTCTCAGCTGGGGAGGTGTCATTGGCCCAAAGAGAGTGGCAGTGTCACCAAACTTGCCTGTGGACTGTCTACTAAGAAATGATTTGGAAATCTCAGCCTGGGCTGAGGTTGAACAGGAAATCCATTCTAGAATGGTAAATGTCCATGGAAAGGTTAGTGGGGATGTCCTTCCTGAAAAGGATGGTAGGGCTGTGCAAGTCTCAGCCCCATCTTTAACAGAAGCCCTTCCTGAACAAGTTAGCAGAGCTGTTATGATAACAGCCCATACCCAAACTGAGTCTCCTCCTGAAAAGGTTGGTGGGGCTGTGATGGCCACAGCCCAAACTCAAACTGATTACTGTGTTGTGAAGCCTGAAATAATGGATCACTCCACACAAACAGAGAGCATTGAGGAGGAAGAGAAATCTTCCTCCCACCAGACATTAGGACAGGATCCGCCTCCTCAGGGAACTGATCTTACCCCTGATGAAGGAACTGCCCCAGAGGTTGTTAGGCCTGGCCTGAGAGAGCCCCTGATGGCAGTGGACCCTTCTCAGGTGGGACCCAGTCTGAAGCAGGTAACCTGCCCCTCTCTACCTTGCCTTACTCAGCCCAGGGCTGCAGAGGGCAAGAAGGACAGTGAGCCCCAAAGGGCCCCCTGTCAAATAAAGCACCCCCATCAGCAGATTAGGGGCACCAAAGCTAGCAGCCCTAGCCAGGTGAAAATTTTAAAATCTCCTGAGGGATCCCCCTTAAAAGTAGTTAGGGACCTCCCACGGATGGATTCTGTTGGGCACAGCCAAACCTGGGACCCAAAGGGCCCAAACCTGAACTGCCCCTCCAGTAAGCCAACAAAAGGGACCCAGCCTCCAGCTTTAGGCAGCCAGAGGTTGACCCTGAGAGCACAGTGCAACTCAGTTGAAGAAAGAAAGGCACACATGGTGGAAGATAATTGGAGGAAGCTGATCCCTAAATTAGTGGAGCCTCACTTCAGTACTCCATATCAAAACCAGCCTTTTACTTTGCAAAGACACACCCAAGGTAGTGATTCCCTATGGTGGAGACCCTCTAATACCCAAGGGTGAGGGATTGCTTAGTGGACCATGAGACTGGGGGTAACCATGCTAGTGCAGGTACTTCCTTATATGGCCACTCAGGCAATATAGGCTTACCTGGTCAAGGATAGCCTTATCTCCTATCGTTTGGGGGGGGGGGGGGGGTGTAGGAAGGTGGACACCTGACTATGGTAACCCCAGATTTTTTTGCCTTGTGTTTAGCTGGTTTTCGACTTAGTTGGCCTGGTTCCCTGCTAATCAGGGCCCCAGGCTATCTGCTCTCTCCTTAAAATGGACTCCATGCACCCTAGGTGGATAACCAAATTGGTACTGGACACCTTGTCAGCCCCTATATAGTGCACTATAGGTGCCAAGGGCATAGGTGCATCCAAGGCCTACCAGGGACTGCAGCATAGCTTTTGCCACCCCTGGCTGGTTCTTAAATTGACACAACTGGCTGAACACTCAGCTGGGGCAAGTTGGTGTAATCACCCCTTGCGCAGAGTGCTTGGTTTAACGTGAGATGGTGCTCGAGAATGAGCTGAGCCTGTCTGCAGCTGACGGGAACAACTCCCTAAGCTGTTCTGGGATAATGCCATACCATATACTCTTAAGTGCATTATAATCCATCGCGGTTATGTGCTAACTTTGGTTTGGCTTTATCAAAACATGTCGTGTAAGGTGTCATACGATTTGGAATACTATCCCCTCGACAGTCCTGTCGACGGGGATAGCATTCCGCCCTTCTAGGGGGAGAAGACATGTTACTTTACTGAAACGCGGTTAATCCTAACCAGAGATTCAGCATCACAAAATGGATGCTGCTGCCACCGACACAAGTCTGACCTCCTGCTGCTGACCGAAACTTGGCAGAGGAGGCCTGGACAAAGGGTTTCCTGTCAGGCATACGAAACTCGTTTCGTTTCAAAAACTTTATTCGATACATAAAATGAATCATAAAAGTATTGAACATACAATTCATCATGCCTCATAGGATTAAAAAGTTCTGATTTAAAAAGCACGATTTTTCCAGAATTTAAGAAAGACATTAGAAAGACATAATAATGACCATAAAAGTATAAAAAAGACATGATTTTCAACAGGAAAAATTCTATACATGTAACACTACCCATAAGTCTTCCTAACCTTTAGTGAGATTCTAATAAAATTTAACATGGAACAGCAGATTTCTACGGAGGATAATGATGACAAATATTCGTACCCTTCCTCATAAGTGCAAGGTTGCCTCCCCTTCAGGATTGGTTTGATAAACCGGAGTCTTGGCTCCTTATATAGGGAGCAAAAAAGAACCAGATGTAAAGTGCTTTGTCTATCCCTATTATAACAAGGGCAAGGGGGCAGCCTCTCACACCAACCCCCTTGTTTCGGGAATGCAAGCAAGAAGTGCAGAATCTCCAGCCTAAACCTTGTTAGAAGGAATCGCCATTGCACATTAACGGTAAATGTTAAATAAAACTGAGGTTGGGGTTTACAGGCATAGGCAATAGCATTGTCAGTAATATTGACTATAGGCGGTGGGTTCAGTGTTTTCCAATACCTTGCTTTTATATCCGCCTTATAGTTTCCCTCAATTCTTTCCGGATTGTCATAATATGACCCTAGTCCAATCTTTTTCAACATATTATAGACATAAGACAACCAGGGAATCTGTTTTGAGTTTTCTAAAGCCATGCAATCGGTAATAATGTCTTTGGTAAGTTGCAGGTCTTCAGATTGCCAAATTTTACCCCATAACAGTAGAGGGGACAAGCGAATTATATCAGAAACACAGGCCATACCGATTTCTTTGTGGCAGAAAATATTTGAGGAACCTTTAGGAACTGATAGGACCCTTTTTATAAAGTTATTTTCCACCACCTGGATCACGGATGGTATTTCGGTCCCCCACACCCCTGCCCCATAAGTGGCTACTGATAAACATTTTGAAGTGTAAAGGGTTCTGAGGTGCATAATATGTTTTTGCCCTAGTTTACTACAGAAACGAAAAATACCCTCTATCGCCCTTGTCATGTTCTGGGCTCGAACCTTCATGACCGGTGTCCAGCTTAGTTTGCTGTCAAACAAGTTACCAAGGTAGTTAAAGTTTCCCACTTTTCCAATTGTGCGATTGTTGACCACAAATTTCCTAATAGTTGACCCTTTAGGGCCACAAGACATTACAAAAGATTTTTCAAAATTCACCTTTAGGTCAAGATCAAGCATGAATGTATTGAAAGCATCTAGACACACTTGCATGCTATTTCCTGTCAATGTCATGAGGACAGTGTCATCTGCATAAGAAAACATGGGAATACTTTTACCATTGATTTTTGGGAAGTCACAACCCTGTTTTAATAGGTACTGTTCTAATCCATTTGTGTAAACCAGAAAAAGAAAAGGCGCCAGGATGCACCCTTGACGCACACCTTCAGTTGAAGGTATTGGTTTTGTTATTTCCCCTCCAGAACCAAATCTAATAGATACAGTTGTTACTTCATGTAACCTGCGGAGCAATGTGACTAAAGGTTCCTCAAAGCCCATATCATCCATCATTCGCCACAACTTATGCCTGCAAACAGTGTCAAAAGCACTCGTCAAGTCCATGAAGGCAAGATGGACAGAGGATTTTTTTGCCTTCATGTACTTGCCTAAAATTAGTGCCAAATTAAGGCACTGCTCGTTTGTCCCCTTTCCACGTCTAAAACCATACTGAGAGTTAACTATGAAACCTGTGGAATCTGCCCAACTTTCTAATCTCGCCAGGATTACCCTACCCAGAATTTTACATGAGGCATCTATTAAGGAAATCGGGCGGTAGCAGCGTGGGTCAGACCTATTGCCCTTCTTAAAAATCGGCACTACAATTGCCTCCTTCCATGTACCAGGAATACGCCCAACCACAACAGCCTTGAAGACATTCAGTAAGATTGGTGCCCACAGACTGACATTGGACTTAAAAAGGTCCAGGGGGACAGCATCTGGGCCTGGGGCTTTTAGTGATGCTCCTTTCCGTAAGGCTTCCTCAATCTCAATCAGTGTAAGTGAAGAGCTGAGGGTCATAGCCGAGGGAGGTGCCACCAGATCCCCTGTCCCTTCGGTACTTGCCATTATTGAGATAGAATTGGGGTTAAAAATCTTAGTAAAATGTTGAACCCATTGATCAGCGGTAACCTGCACAACTATAGATTCTTTACTGTCGCTCTTAAAGAGAGGACGATTTATGACCTCCCAAAAGAGCCTACTATCTTTTAGTTCTGCAGCCTTTTCGAGATCATCCCAAGCACTGACTTTTAAGTCTTGCTTTCTTTTTGCAATAGCATCCCTATAAGCCTTTCTGCTAGTCCTTACAAGCTCTTTGTTTCTTGGCTTTTGGCACAGGGCTAGTTTTAACGATCGGTGTGTAGCAGAGCACACAGAGTCAAACCATCTAAAGGCCTTTTGGCCTCCCTTCCCCTTGGGTTTTCTAAGGTGCTTTGCTGCATGACCACACAACTTCTCGAAGCTTTCAATAACCTGATGGGGGTCAGATCCTGGGGCTAGACATAGTTCTATTTCCGTTTCACAATTAACAACAATGTCTTCCTCCAGTTTTGTCACATTTACCTTCCCCCATTTCAATGTGACACCCTGATTCTTATTATACTTAATTGGCTGTTCCCAGATCCTTGGTGATTCTTTTGTTGGCACACACAATAACAGCATTAAGGGGTTATGATCACTTGCAGGATTTGCCACCACCTCCAACTTATCAACATACTTGAAAAAGGTGCTGGATACCAAAACAAAATCAATTGTGCTCATCTCCCCCCTCGTACCCTGAAAGGTTGGTATATGCATGGTATCTGGGGCAGACCAAGGGTCTACTACAAGCAAATCATTTGTGATAATAATATTATTCAAAGCATCCCCCTGAGGTGTATGTCTAAAGTGGGTCAGAGGCTGGGCATTCAAGTCCTCTAGTCCACACACATTCGAGCCTCCAAAACTGCACAACGTACAGTTGAAGTCGCCGACCCAGATGAGAGACGATGTAGGGTGCCTGTTGCGTGCTTTACCCAATGCATCCTCCAAACTTTGGATTATCGAGATGTCATGTTCGTTGAAGATGTTATAATACCAATTAATTAATAGAACGGGATCTGGGAAGAGATGTTCTAATAACAGCACTTGGTACCAGTTTGTCTCCACCAGTTTCGAGGTTTTCAGCTCCTGTAGTTTTGTAGACAATGCTGTCATTATTCCACCTTTTGCCCTCCCCGATGTGGATGGAACAGCCGGAACAGTAAATGACTGAAAACCCTCGATGTCACAAGTGGTTTCCTGTCGCAGGGAGGTGCTACACCACCCCAGACAGGAGATAGTGTATTGGGGCAGGGAGGGCTCAAAGAAACTAGACAGTGCCTGGGGCGCAAAAGGCTTCCCCTTGCATAATCGGGTCAAACCGGTTCTGGGGCACACCAGCCCCAGTCCCAGCGCGACCCTGGACAAAGGGAAAGGGGTGTAACCACCCCCTTCCTGGGTCCCACCCATAGGAGGGACCTAGCAGGTAATCCAGCCCCCTAGATTGGTATAAGAATGGGAGCAGTCCCAACGCACTTAGATTATCCTGACTGAAACTTATGAAACGAAACTCTGGACCCTTCGACATCCTACTCGACGTGGAAGACTGAAGAATCTCCCTTGTGGTCAAGGAGTGACCACCCTGTGCAAACAGGCACCATCCAGCACCTCAGCGTTTGCTTTGTTGCAGTTCCCGCCAGAACTCAAGCGACAGAGTTCGACAAGACCCAGCGTGCCTGCCTTCTAATAGTCCGATCCATAGTCCCTGCAGAGCTGAGACCCGTGGAGGCGACCGGAAGTGTGGGGCCTGCCATCTTGGAAAGACCAGGAGGTGCTGACCGTTCAGCTCCCGAGGCACCCTCGAAGCTGTGCATTGGGGTTTTAGAAGCCCCAGCCCTGAGCCTCTCTTGCACCGAAGCTCACCCCTCTACACTCACCGAGTGCTGCATGGGGCCCTTCTGCATCTTTTGGCTCAACGCGTTGGTCCGGTCACTTGCCCGTTGGCTAGTGGCCCCAGTACCGACGAACCTTGAAATCTAACTTGTGAGTCTGGTTGCTCCAGGCTTGCCCTCGTTCCCCTGAAAAGGAGCACCCGCTCTGACCCTCCTGGTCCGAGTATTAAGCCATCTTCGAATCCTGCGTGGGTTGCGCTTGCCAAGGGTTGTTTGCTCCAATCCCGAAGCCGACACCGCCGACAGCGAGAGTCTTTGTGGGACAGCTCGAGATCCACTCCTGGACATCCCCGGTGCCCCAGAGTCCACGTGGCAGCGGAGACAAGCTTCACGACATCGACCTGAAAGCGCCCGACATTGCCTGGTTCCTTCCTGGTTCCACCCTGTTCACTGCTGAGTGACCCAGACTCTGTCCCCTCTGCTTTCAGATCATCTTTATCTTCGATCCACCCTTGGATCACAACGGACACTTCTCCTCTCGACGCCTGCAGCATCTTCATCTTCAGGCACCATCGACCTGCGTGACGAAACCCGACACTACTTCGCACCTGTGCACCCGCTTCCTGTGGGTGAGGTAGCTCAGCAACGCCGGTGTTCCTACACTGGTACACACCTCTAGTGTATGTGTCTAAAGTTTCGTCCTTCTAGGTTAAGCGGAAGTCTCCTTTAACAGTAACTTTATAACTTTTACGCACCATTGACATTGCATTGGTGCATGTGTGTGCTTTAAGCGCTGCACCCGAGTCCCGCGGGCTTTTCCCGACTACAGCATTGCTAGTCCCGACTGCTCCCAGCGATTCCCTAGGCCCTAGGCCTAACCACTGTTCGATTGGTAATTCTTATACCATTTTTTTAATATATAGTTTTCGTGCCCCCCCCAGCCTCATCCATAATTGCGCAACTTTCATATGTTTAACTGTGCTTTTGTTTAAACGCTTGTGCCTCTGCACTCATAAAGAGTACAGAGGATTATTCTAGTAATGAATACATATATTTTTATAATATATAACTTGTGTGGTGTTCTTTCATTTGATATTACAAGATTGTGATTGGTAAAACAGCTTGCTTAACACGACCTCTTGAGTTAAGCCTTTAAGGCTGCTTAGTCCATGCTACCCTTAGGATAGCTTGTCTATAAGGTTGACTTACAACCATCACCATAAGGGATTGTTTGGACTGATACAAGGTGCCCCCAGAATTGGAGACATCATATATCAGGCCAACTTCTTACAGTTTGTATGTCAAAAAACGTTAGTGCTAACCGGAATGAACCGCCAGAAGTCAATGTGCCTTCCCTACAAACCAAGATGGACTAAGAAGGACTCATTACAATGATGCTGAAATGAGATTGTGTTTTCACACAAAATAACGGTTGCTAAATTTTAAAACCATAGGTCCTTACCGATTAACGCAAAAACGAAGTTCCCAAAGCAAAGACTCTTCCAGTGAACGCCTGAGGTAGCCATGTTTTTAAACCTTGTCCGCGCTACTCATGACAGGTGATCTATCACATGATGATGGTAGGTAGATAATGTATAAATTGAGAATATCAGGTCGCCATCTTACAACGATTCCAAAATTTACGGACTTATGTCCAGAAGCTAATTAAGATGCACACTAAGGGCCCGATGTAGGTAAACGGGATTTTCCGATTTCAAAATACCGAGGCGGGCCGAATCGGTATTCTGAAATCGGAAAACGAGATGTAGGAAAAAAATACCGAAAGAAAACCGATTCGGTCGGCATCGGTAATGAGATTCGGTACGTTCCGATTCAGCTCGGTCCGAATCGGAAATTACCGAATCGGCCAACAACGAATCGGAAAATACCGAATCGGCTACCACCGATTCGGATATCTCCGATTCGGCGAATACCGAATCGGTAAAAGCCGATTCGGTAAAAACCGAATCGGCAATCATAGACCCATGGCGAAAAAGCCCATAGGAAAGCATTGCATGACCCGATTCGGCTTTTACCGATTCGGACAATACAGAATCGGATTTTACCGATTCGGACAATACCGAATCGGATTTTACCGATTCGGATTTTACCGATTCGGTAAAAGCAGACTCGGCAATAGGCGATTCAGCCAATGAGGTGGCTCCCCCTCCCCCACCCAAACAGGGAGTGGCAACCCTGGCAGGTGCAGCCAATTAAGAAGTTTCTAGAAGTTTCTGGAAAGCCTGCCTGAGCCCAACACACAGTTAGCAGCAGTGGGAGAAGGAGGTTGCAGACTGAGCAGGAGCAAGAGAATATGGCAGATCAGGCAGGAAGCCAGAAGTCCTCCCAAAAGAGGAAGCCCAAATTCACCACCACAGAACTACAGGTGCTGGTTGAGGAGGTGGTGAGGGTGCACCGCCAGCTCTTTGGCAAGCTGTCCCTCAACGTGCCAGACAGCACCAAGAGGAAATTGTGGGCAGACATCGCCCAGAAGGTCAATGCTGCTGGAGTCACCCCCAGGTCCATTGAGGAACTTAAGAAAAGGTTCTATGACCTCCGCAGCCTCACCAAGAGGAAGCTGGCCGACCTCCAAAGGCAGGCTGGACTCACCGGAGGAGGCAAGAACCCGGCGCCACCCCTCACCGAGCTGGAGGAAATTGTCTCCAGCACCATCGAGAGGGAGAGCATCGTAGGGATCGGGACCCTGGACAGCACTGCGATGGCCACAGCTACAGGTAAGAAGCATGCGCATCATGACACACCCTACCAGACACCTCCCCATTAGACACAATGCATAGGCAAACACCAGCACTGTACTGTCACCAACATACAAGAGACAAGCATCATGGTACATGTAGTCAGCAGAAGTTAGCCAAATATGTCAGTGCAGAATCACAAGACAGGAAACAGTGTGACACGGTGTAAGGAGATGCAAGGACATGTGGAATGCCATAATTGTACTGACTGTAATACATCGGCACTCAGTTTACAAATGCTTCTTTGTACCTAGGGGCACCATCAGGCGGCACCACTGTGGCAGCAGAGGGAGCTTCGACATCACATACTGCAGTGGCAGGGCCGAGCACCAGCCAGCCTGGCCAGGAGGAGGAGGAAGAGGATGAGGAAGGAGACACCCCAGGGCTTGGAATGGAGGGAGTCCTGGTGATTGATTTCCAGGCAGTGCACTCCCCAGTACTGCCCAGCTCACCCCCCTTGCAATTTTCACCATACAACTCCCCAACAAGGCAGACCATTCCGCCGACAACAGCTCCTGCCACAACCGTGGCCTTGCCACCCGTCCTACCTGTCCTGGGAGCAGGGGCTCCGGACCGGCCAGCACCACACCACCACCAGTGGCACCCCAGCCCACTCAGCAGGCCGGAGGCAGCAGTGCCAGACGCCGTGCCACCACCACCACCACCACCACCACCACTGCTGCACCAGCACGGGAGGGCAGTGTGTTCCTGGGCCTGGAGGGCCAGATGGTCAAAATCCAGCGCCAACAGGCCAGATCCACCATGGCCTGCCAACGCCAGCTCCTGCAGCACAACCTGCAGATGGGGGAGTTGGTGAAGGGGTTCCAGGCTGTTGTGGACAGCAACAAGGAGGTGGCAGCAGGGTTGGGCAGGCTGACCACTGCCATCACCCACTCCTCTGCCAGGCAGGAGGAGCATGAGGTTGCGCGCAGGAGGGATGCCCGGGTGCTCAACCGGGCCATGGCCCGCCTTGCAGCGGCGACGGCACAGCTGTGCCATCGTAGCTCAAATCAGGAGTCGGTGCAGAGTCAGCATACTGCTGAGCTGACCAGGGGGATGGCCAGGATCACCACGGCCATGGAGGCCATGTTAATATCAAACGCCGCCTCCAATCCTGCCCTGGACCTGGGTGATGCTGGTGACAGCAGCAGCCGCAGCAGCCCGGCCAGCGCTGCATCAGAGCCAAGGAGGAGCACCAGGCGATCCGCGGATGCTGCAGGCCATTCGGAGGGGGCCGAGGGACACCCCAGTGGGTCTGGAAAGCGGGCCAAAAAATAGGCTGGCAAGGGGGGATGATCAAACCAGGACCCTGGACTTTATTTGTTTTGACAGACTCCATTTTTTGATGCACTTCAGTGATGTAACTGTGGTGCATCACTATTAAAAATTTTATTTTCCAAGCAACATTTAGCTGTCTTTGCATCTGTACTCAGTCAGAAATAGTTCTCAGTGATCTCCTCACGTCTGTATCTGCCATCACATGGCGTACACACCCCAGCTGGCTGTGTCAGTGGCACAGCTTCGTCGTCGTCATAGTCCTCGTAGTCAGACAACTCCACCTCAGTGCCCTTCTTGACCGCAAGGTTGTGTAACATTGCACATACAGCTATGATCTTGCAGCAGGTGATGGGGGTATACTGCCTTGCACCTCCACTCTTGTGCAGGCATCTGAATCTACTTTTCCAGATGCCAAAGGTCCGTTCAACAACATTCCTGGTGCGTATGTGGGCACGGTTATACCTCCTTTGGCTGGGTGTGGAGGGGCTGAGGTAGGGGGTGAGTATGAATGAGCGGAGGGCATATGCACTGTCGCCTGGAAGAGAAAGGGGTCACATTAGACACATGCATACATGTATTACACCTACCTACTATGTGTTATGGGGGTCTGATGATGTGGCTCACCTAGGAGGTATCCTTCTCCAAAATCGCCAGCCATCAGCCGTGCATATATGCCGCTCTGTTGGAATATATAGGAGTCATGGGTACTCCCTGGAAATTTTGCTACCAGGTCTGTGATGGTGCACTTGGCATTGCAGATCACCTGCACGTTGATGGTGTGTGTCGATTTCCGATTGCGGTATATGTATTCGGTGTCCGCTGGTGGGCAAATCGGAATATGCGTGCCATCTATGCAACCGATGACTTGGGGAAAGTGTGCCATCTGGTAGAAGTCCGCTTTGGTTTGTAGCAGTTCTGCGTGGGTTGCAGGGAATGAGATGTATTGGTCCATCCTGTCTATCATGGCGTCAAGGAATATGTGGAAGAACCTTGACAGGCTGCTCTGGCTCACCCCTCCTGCTGCTGCTACTCCACTTTGATAGCTGCCAGACGCTACCAGGTGTAGGCTGCATAGCACCTGGACGTGCGCAGGGATGGCGTGTGCCCTTGGGGTGTGGTGGTCCAAGTATGGCTTAAGGTCCCTGATGAGCTCAAGTATGGTGTCAGAGTCCAGCCTGTATCTCTGTAGGATCTCAGCCTCAGTGAGCATGAACAGGGTTATCCTCTGTCTGTAGACCTGTTCATTTCTTAGCCATTCCCTCAGTCCTTCCTGCTGTAGCCGTAGCCGCCTCGCAATGACATAGAAAGCTGCCATCCTGCAAGTTGCAATGCATTTTGGGACTGTTTATATGGGTTGGAGTTGGTTACCACCTGATTGCAATCCATGGTAAATACCGAGTGAATTCTACCGATTTTGAGCCGATTTCGGTGTTTCTGTGCCTCCCTACATCTCCCCAACTGTCGGAATCGGGGAATTTCCCGATCGGAGATTCATACGAATCGGCATGTTTTCCGATTCGGATCATGTCCGAATCGGTATTTTTTCCGATTCGGTACATGGACCGAATCGGTGATTTTCCGATTCGGTGTCACTAACGAATCGGTAGTAGGACCGATTCGGTGATTTTCCGATTCGGTGTCACTAACGAATCGGTAGTGGGACCGAATCGGTGATTTTCCGATTCGGTGTCACTAACGAATCGGTAGTGGGACCGAATCGGTGATTTTCCGATTCGGTGTCACTAACGAATCGGTACATGGACCGATTCGGTCTTTGTAACCGAATCGGTGTTTTTCCGATTCGTTACATATCCGATTTTCGGTATGTACGTATCGGATTCTTTCACATTCGGTACACATTCCGAATCGGTTTTCTATCCGATTCGTTCTGTTTTTGGTTCCCTACATCTCGATGGCTGTTTACCGATCGGTAAGGGCCAAAAATCGGTATTTTCGGCCGATACCGATCGGTAAAGCCCTACCTACATCGGGCCCTAAAACACAACAGAAAGAGACCCAATACCAAAACAAACCCAACACAACTTCCAAGGAGCTCATCCCTGCCAGCCAGGAAGCAATCTCAGCATGAAAGTCAAATCTATTGTAGGGTGGTCTTTAGAAGACCCCTAGCATATAGCTTGGGATGATACAAAATATGCATAATTCAGATAAGAATAACCAAGGAGTTATGCTTTACTATATGTTTGAGATGTGCCATAATTTAACAATGGATACAAACGTAAATGACAAAAATCTTTGAGAAGCAACATGGTTAACAGTGGCGGCTCCTTCACTAAGGTGGTAGAGAGTAGCCCCACTGCTTTTCGCAGTGAAAGAAAAAGAAAAATCAAATGATAATAACTCTATGTTGGTATCATCATTATATTTGTTCCTGCTGCAGCGTCTTGGCAGAGCGGAACTGCCCTGCTCTCAGAGCAAGGGGAGGAGTAGTGAGCACTAGGTACGTGCACATGAATGTTTGGCTGACCCTCTTGGGACGGCCAAACATTCATGTGCTCTTTGCATGTTTTCCACTGAGGCTGCATTACAGCCTGCTTGGAGAACGTGTCCAGACTCCCATCAGGGGCGGCCTTAGGCATGTGCAAGCTGTGCACCTGCACAGGGCCACCAAACCCCAGGGGCCACCACGCCAATATATATCCTTAATATAATAATCCACTGAGGATGGATGGAATATGCTACTTACCAGTATGCATCTGTTCTTGGCATGTAGGGCTGCATCGTCCATAGTCCCTGCACGGTATAATGGAGGACATGTGCTCCCCAGCCCTGGAGAGATGCGTCAGTCGTCAGCACTATTTGTGGGACAGGCTCTTGGAACGGTCGTCCCCTGCAAAGGTTTTGTGTGTTCCACCAATGCAGAGAGTTGTATGCACGACCGGTTACCAACACTAGGCCTTTCAGATGCCCATGAGCCTGGTTCCACTGTCGTGCCAAGCACTCCTGGAGCGGACGCATGTGTAGCCTCGCGTGCGGGACTATTAAGATGCAGGAGGCCATCATACCGATCAGCTGCATGAATACCTGCGCTGGGAGCGAGTGTTGGGGCCTGAATTTCTGAATCAGCAACTGCATGCTGTTGACTCTGGCAGAGTTTGGCTGCGCTGTTGCTGTTAGAGTGTTTATTGTTGCACCTAGGTACTGTTGTACATGAGCGGGCTGAAGGTGCGACTTTGGGTAATTTAGTGAAAATCCTAGACTGTGTAGGAGGTGAATTGTGCGTGACATGTGGCTGGCACACTGCTGGGCTGACTTTGCTTGGCAAGCCAGTCGTCCAGGTAGGGATAGACATAGATGTGTTGTCTCCGAAGGTGCGCAGCCACAGTTGCTAAGCACTTGGTGAACACCCTGGGGGCAGTGGTGACCCCGAAAGGCAGGACCTTGATCTGGTAATGCTGATTGTTGACGGTGAACCTGAGATATTTCCTGTGACTTGGGTGAATGGGAATGTCAAAATATGCATCTTTCAGGTCTAGGGTTATTAGGAAGTCTCCCTGACTGAGCAATGGTAGGACTTGCTGTAAAGTTAACATATGAAAATGTTCTGACAAGATGTACTGTTTCAGGGGTCTGAGGTCTAGAATGGGCCGCAGGGAACCGTCCTTTTTTGGGATTAGGAAGTACAGAGAGTACACCCCTGTACCCTGCTCTTCTAAAGACACAAGTTCTATTGCCCCTTTTTACAGAATGGAGAGTACTTCTTGCTGCAATAAGTGCATGTGCTCTTCGGACATAGGACGGTGCTTTGGGGGTATGTTGGGGGGAGTGGAGGTTAGTTCTAGACAATAGCCGTATTGGATAAGTTGTCTCACCCACCTGTCTGTGGTAATGCCTTCCCAGACTGGCAGGAACTGCTGAAGTCTTCCCCCGACCGTTGTTAAATGGTCTGGGGGCAGTGACAAGGCGTCACTGTTTGTTGGGGGCGGAGGATCTGGCATTGTTATTTCCACGTCCTCTGCCTTTGGTGCTGTTCCCACGATATCCACCCCTCTTATTCTTGTTATAGGTGGTCTGCGTGCTCCCCTTGTTGTATTGGGCTTGCTGCAATGCTTGACCTCTAGAGGCTCCCCTGTTACCGGAGCGACGAAAGGAACTGCCCCTAAACTGCTGTGACTGCAGAGCTCCCATGGATTTTGCTGTCTCAGTGTCTTTTTTAATTTTTTCAAGGGTTGTGTCTACATCAGGACCAAAAGGAAAGTCAGGGTTAACTGGCTGATTGAGCAAAGGTGTTTGGATCTCTGGTTTGAAACCAGAGATGCTGAGCCAGGCATGACGTCTCAGCATTACACTAGTGTGGATGGCTCTAGCTGCTGTTTCTGCTGCATCGAGTGCACACTTGATGGATGCATTTGAAATTAACTTCCCTTCCTGTATTAGCATTTCAGCTCCCTCTTTATAAGCATCAGGCAGGTGTTGCATCAGCTGTTCTAACGTGTCGCAGTGAGCCCTATCATATCTGGCTAAAAGGGCCTGTGTATTTGAGATCCTCCAAATATTAGCCGCTTGAGCTGCTACCCGTTTGCCAGAAGCTTCCAAGATTTTGGATTCTTTGTCCGGAGGAGGAGCATCACCACTAGTTTGAGAGTTTGCTCTTTTGCGAGCATTAGCCACTACTAGGGAGTCCAACGGGAGCTGGCCCTTAATGTAGGTAGGGTCCACAGGCGCAGGCCTATATTTTCTTTCAATCCTTGGGTTTACAACCCTTGCCCTTGTGGTGTCTTTGAAAATGTCAGTAGCATGTTTGAGGACACCCTTTAGCATAGGCAATGTTTGTACCGATCTTTCTGAGGTGGAGAAAGTATCGAATAGAAAGTCCTCCTCCACTGGCTCAGCTTGCATTTCAACGTCATGGTTAATGGCCGCCCTTTCAATTAAAGCGTTAAACGCCGCCGTGTCCTCAGTAGGCGAGGTTTTGACATTATAAGACTGAGTATCAGGCGTAGTGTGTGGATCATCAGGGTCAACAGTGTCAGTCCAGTGTTGAGGTTCCCCTTGATCTGTGTCAGCATGATAAATAAATCCCATATGACTGTAATCATCTCCCACATCCTCATCGCTGCGTGTGGGAGAATCGGCATTGTGCTGTGTATATGACTGTGTATATGACTCCACAGGTTCGAAGAGAACAGGTGAGGTGGCTGAATCCCGTTTCCTTCTAAAGGATGTTCTGGTGCGATTTTTCGCTTGTGAATGGTGAGCCTGCCAGAATCCGAGTCGATGAAGAGCTTCGACTGATTGTCATACGAGGGCGCCTGGAACATAACCTCCTCTGGAATGGACTGAGACTTGGAAGGTACCGACACCTTCTTGGCCGCTTCGGCGCCCTTTTGTGGTTCGAACGCTTTGGGTCAAACGGTCGGGGGCAGTCCGTATTTATTTGGAGGAAGCACCTGAGACGAACCGACCTCGTTCGAGATCGACGGCGTCTTCGATCCGATCTGCTTTGGTGGATCACCAGCAGGCTTGCGGCCTTGCGTCGACTCGAGCGTATGGTGGCCAGCAGGCACTGCCTTGTGCTTCGACGCGATATGCTCTTTCGGGTCGGGCCTAGTCTTCGACTCGAGGGCCTTGCTTAATATCGGTTTGGAGGATGCAAGCGTCGGTTCGACAGTCTTTTTAGTCTCGAGTCCTTTGGCAGCTTCGCCATGTTTGGACATCGACGGCGTCAGAGTGACGTGCTTGACCGTCGAGACTGGCTTCGGCGCCCCGCTCTTCGGGCCGACGCCCCCTTGTGACCCCGAAGGGTCGACGACACTTTTATACTTGATTGGAGCCGAGGAGTCCGAGGGCGTCGATCCGAGGACTGTCTTCAACAGTTTCAGTTTCGTTTTTGCCTCTGTTGGTTTCGGTTTCGATTTTGATGGATCGAACGATGGCTACTTTGAAGTATTCTTAGCCGGGCCTTGACACGGGGCTATAGAATGTGGAGTAAGATCTCGGCTAAGGCCTTCCGGCGATGCCTCAACTGCGGGTGGGCCTTTCTCATCGCTTGAGTCGTCATCGACGGCTCCGATGGCCTCTGCATCGTCTCCTACCTCGACGACGTCTTCTTCATGGACGTAGTCCTCTTCTTCATCCACATCGAAGTTAGAGTCTTGCTCCGACGCAGGGTCCGACTGCTGGCCAGGATCCTCTTCATCGACGCCTTCAACGTCATCGACCTCGAAGATGTTCTCCGGGTCGGGCGCCACTTTCTGCGCCGACTGTCGCGCAGCGCGTCGAAGTCGAAGCGTCTTCTTCGACCTGAACTTGGAACAGGCCATACAGCTGGCCTCGTCGTGGTCCGGGGATAAACATTTATTGCACACTGGGTGTACATCAATGTGAGGGTACTTTGAGTTGCAGACGGGGCATCTCTTGAACGGGCTCCGTTCCATCGTTGTCGTAGTTGGGGCCTGTGGTGTCGAAAAGGCAAACGGCCTTCGACGTCCTGTTGGAAGAACTGGATGAAGTACAGGCACCGAACGAGACAATACCGATGCCCCGAAGGCCTCTTTTGCCTTGCGCAAAGAGTTTTATATCGATTCCGAACTTGAGTCAAGAAAGTACATCCGAACCCAATGGCGGAAAAAAACAATCTGAGGATGAACAGGATGCCCATGGGCACTGTAGTCCAGGGGAGGAACCATCTATCTCGTGATACTTCGAAGACTCTTCCAGGACAACAATGTGCAATCATCCAGACCCAACACTAGGCGACGATCTATGCACAGATATGAATTCAGCAGCCCACATGCCTCGAACACATATTTGCGTGGCGGCCCCTGGCAGGTATTTGGCAGCCTACGGCTCTTTTCCACTTCCAAACACCCTGACACCCCCCCCTCTTCACTGGCCCCCGCGCTCCGCCCCACCGTGACCCCCTCTTCCAGGGCCCCCTACCTACGCTCCCTGCCCAGGGCCGCCATGAGCCTAGAGCTGCCCCTGCTCCCATTCACTGGCTGAGTGCCGAACCACTGCGCTCAGACCAATCACAATGATGCATTGCAGCGTTGTGATTGGCTATGGGGTGCCTGGGAGTCTGGGTGCTTCCTGCATGCAGCGAAGCAGCCAGTAAGAGGATGGAGATGACAGAGGCTGACCGGTAGGTAAGTGAATTTTTTTTTTAAACCCTCTCCCCACCTCCCTCTTCACCAGTCCCCGTGCCACTGCTGCTTCCCGGGAGCAGCCGCTACTGATGGTTAAAATAAGTAACATAAACACTATTTATTAGACATTTTACATGACCATTACAACAAAGAACACCCTGTCTTACACAAAACCACAAATGTCAACAGTCGCATTGCATCCATATTAAATAAACCACATTCTGTCGCCACAATGAGTTCAGCATGCTTTTAAGGAATTTGCCTCCTAACGAGACATATGATTTTGGTAAACCAGGGAGGTTTTGTTTGGCAACTGTGCAAGGTGAGCATGGGAACTTGCTATCCTTTCAAACTGCTAATGATTTCAAGTTGAATGCAGAACAAGAAAGGAGCAACGTGCGCTCCTACTTGTGCTACTGTCCTTTCTACAAGGAGAACTCAATTTATATTTTGTTAAGTGGGGTGATTTGCTTGGCTACATGAGGCTTCGCAGCAGCTTCTTTAGTGCTCTCAGTAAGTCTAGAAGACTATGATTGTGGTACGATTCCAAAAATTGCAGCAAAAGTAAGAGTACGTAAGATACAAAAAGAGGAGCTATGAACAAAGCCCATGAATCCAACTGTATGTAGAGTCCAGATTACTCCCAAGTGGAGGTTTTGGCTGTTTACCAATAATGGATGCACAGCTACCCATCACTGTGAGCAGATTTGCCCACAGGAAAAATTGCACCACAGGGCTAGTTTACAAATGCCTACTTAAGTCCAATGGATCCGGTAACAGAAGCTAGTGGGGCCACAGGAATTACAATATCCGTGAGAACCCTGCCGATCCACGGTGCTTCACAAAGAGATTTTACCTGTTGAAAGCAGCAAAAAACTCTAGGTGAAAGTTTTGTGGGAAGTGAGGAATCACTGTGGGAATTGGATGGAGAATAATCAATTCTACCAGTAATTCTTCATTTCTCAGTGGAACTTCAGACTTTCTCTCGCTTACAGTCTAATAATTGTTTACCAACCCTGCAAGTTGAGTTCAAGCCAGACCACAGGACACAATCTGAACTCCTCTCTATTGCCGACCATTAGAGAATCATCTTTGATGTTGGACAGGCCAATGCTTTAGTCCTGTTGGATCTGTCGGCAGCATTTGATACAGTCGATCACACCATATATATGACTTGTTTTAAGGGGCCTGGCTTTAATAGTTTTCGATCATTTTTTTCTGATCAAATTCAAACATTAACAGTGATTGTAAATCTATACAACATGAGCAACCAGTTCAATTACGGCACAACTGATATTGCTGTTTGCGGGTATAACTCCAGGATAATAAACACATTTATCCACAACTGATTTTATTATCTTTATGGCTGCCCAGACACCCCAAACCCCCCCTTCTATCTCTACCGACATATCTTTGTGCTTTAACCTTCTCATTCAGAGCCTTGAAAAAGTCCTTAGGATGAAACATGTGTTGGTGGTGTGATCCACAGATATTGCTGATTTTCCTGAGGAACGATATGCCGCCTCATTAATAAAATCCAGAAACAACTATAGACTTGTGGACCACTTTATTACAACCCTCTGAATCTACAGTACCATAACTGACCTCAGTATGGTTCTTCTTGATGCAGTTACGCACCTGCTGATAGTGCGCAGTGACATTTAACATGATATAAATAATATAACATAATAGTGGGTGGACCAATTTTTATGTCCCATTTGGCATATACTTTTGCTTTTCAACATAAAAACCCCAGTGTGGGTCTTCGCTGCTGAAAAACAAAAGACAATTATTGCTGACACACACAGGTTTTTGCCTTGTGTGTTAGGGGTATTTTGAATCCAGGATGAATATTCCTGCAGGGGACAGTCCCAGGAGGGAAAATGTGTGACTATTTCCACGTAAATAGAGCATGGTGTCCTCCACTGTAACCCAGCAGTCCACTTATAAACTGGCAATTGGATCAAAAGTTTCCAAGAGCAGGGCTAGTCTAGACTCTTCCTTCAGAAACCAAAAGCTTATCCAACCTCTGTGGGGGAACAGCAAAGATGGAAGGATGTGGGAGCCACCAATATATGGTGGAACCTGCCCTGTGCTGAACTCTAATGGACCGTCTAATTCTTTCCCAGCTTTCAAGTTTGGTTTCTCCCAGTCTTTTGTCCAAACACTGAAGGTTATATGATTTATTCTGTTCTTTATCAAACGCTAAAGATTGTAGTATGCTTTAGTGGAGTAAAACTGGTAACTCTCTATCTTCTCCCTACTGGTGTTCTAGAACCAGTCTATACTCTGGCCAAATGTTCATGTGGCGGAGTCCAGGTCTCAGTGCGGGGTGGTACTTAGAGAGTAACCGTGCCTGCACATGACAAGGTTCTTCCATCAAGTTTTTTTTTATGTTTATTGATGAGGACAAAAAAGAGAAAGGCCTCAGAGGAGTGAAGAACTCGAAATGGTAGACTGTACATCAATTTTTCAATCATGGAGTGGGTCCACATGGTACAAGAACTGGTGCCGAATCCAAGGTAGTCTAAATTTAATTTAATGAGTCACCAAAACTGATAATAAACTTGATGCCTGAGCTGTTTATGACAGGGACATTGAGAGAGAGGATAAATGTAGATAGAACTTGGAGCAACCATCAGTAGAAGAACTAGATTGCCAGTTCAAATCCGAGGGGAAATACAATCTTAAATGTAGTCATTAACTTCGTTGTGCAAGAAAGATCTAAACATTTAAAAAAATAACTTTGCTGGCTCACAACAAGACAACAATCAGATAAGACTTTGTTCGACAATACATGTCATAACGTGTAACCAGTGAAAGCTCAAATCCATCCAGTCTCCTGCAGAAAGAAGCAGCTGACACTACTTCATCAATGAAACTGAGCTCAATGAAACAGACAGGCAAAAACCTGAGGACAGCAGATATTATTCCCGACAAATCACAGTCGCCCCGCTGACCCTGAGCCTTGAGCCTTTGTATGTGTAGCCAAATGGATGTACCACGGAGGCAGGTATGTCCTCCTTTCACTGGAGATATTTATGGAATATGCAAGAGTGCCAAGAGCAAAACCCACTTCCCACTAACATGCTGTAAAATGTTTGCTGTTGTAGGAAAAGAAAATAGCTTTAGTTTAGTATACTTAAGGTAAATAAACACTCGCAGGAGGGGGCCCTTGTTTTACCTACAAGCACAAGAGAATGTTAATGGTAAATAAGCGTGCTAAAATTGTATTCTGAGAATAAATTAAAGCATAAAGCACAAACACTGAAACTTTCAAAAACTTTACATGGAATGGACTTGGAAAAGTTTGCTTAATAAGAAGAAATACATTAAATCACCTATGAGTCAATTTCTTAATTATTAAGTAGTACTAGTAAAAGAAATCTGAAAACGGGTCTCTAATGGAAGGACTTCCCTACCTCACTATTTAGGGGTCACGGCAACCTATAGGACTTTTCTCCTGGGACTGGGAATGCACATCGAAATAACCCTCTAGAATGAGACTCTTGATTTACATTGACCCACTTGGAGAAATCTAAGTCACAGCCAAAGATCTACTGATATGAAATGGCTGGATGTCACAAGGAAAAGAATGCCGTTTCTCTTAACATCCCATAGCTGCAGCAGTGATTTATTTCCTTGGTGCAACTGATTCCAGGCATCCAAACATTAGGTGCAAGCTTTGCAAAGAGATCTGAGGGGATTGCTTCCATTGGGGGATATTCTCAAGAACGTGTGATAATTACAGCAAAATTAGCTTAACGCAACTCTTCCCATCGCAGTCTATCGCGGAAAAATAATAACGTGTTAACATTGTATTTTCAACACGGCGGTACCATGCGCTAGGCTCACGATAATGCGTCAAATGTCCGCCATAAAGTCAACGCAATGCCGCAAAAATGCGAAACACAAATGCCCAAAAAGTGCGATGCGGCCAATCGCCATATAAAAATCTGAGAAAACCAGCAACAGGCCTGCAATTTCCACTCATCAAGCGGGAAAAGGCACCATAAAAGCAGAACAAAAACAAAAAGGAAACAAAAATAAACTGAGTAGCACCATGGATGCACCCGAACCGAATGCAGAGGCCAACGCGAACCCCACAAGCCCCACAGACCACCAGCAAGGAACCTCGGGGTCAAGGAGAAGAGGAAGACGGGTGCAGTACGCAGGAAAACCAGATCAGCGTCACAGAGGTGACAGAACACCACTATCAACTGAACTTCAATTTGACAAATGTGAATGCAGTCGGAGTATCGAAGGAGGTCAATGGAGGAGGCCAAGAGGCACTGGCATTGTGTGAAAATCCAAACCAAGCACAAACACGCTGCCAACAGGAAGGCAGCAATGGCAACAGGAGGTGGGAGTCCTGCGCCATAGGAGGAGCTGGAGGAACTGAAGGCCACAGTCATCAATGTGGAGACGGTGCAAGGAGTAGGGAGTCCGGACACAGCTTGATAGGACCGGACACAACATCAACAGGGTGAGTAACGACCAGGGACTGAGGGGACGGGGGAAGATGGGCACAATGGCACACATGCACAACGATGTGTAGCACACTGCACACCCACAATGACCCAGGATCATGTCCCTGATCCCCGTGGCCCACTGCAGCACACACACATAGCAATAACAGCACATCCACATTGATGACAATGTTGTACAAAGTGTAACACCGACAATGCAGTACACAACTGAGTCCGCTCATACGCAGAAACAGGCCAATCACATCTAACATAGCAGGAAACTGTGAGATGGAAATGTACGTGTACAACCTCACATCCGCCAAGTAGTCCAAATGTCCACTGTCCCGCATCAAATATTCAGCACCTCCCAAACAGCCACCATGTACATTGTCATACAGACTGCATGTAAACAAGAACAATGTGCCAACATACATGTCAACACTATGTCAACATGCACCTCCCCTTCCCATTGCAGAGGGACAAACAACACCTCCAGCAGACCAGACCGGACAACTCATCAGTGATGCTGTAGAGGACCACCACACCTACCACACCGATGCCCTACAATAGCTCATGGACATCTTAGGCAACCTACCTCCAGGAGCAGGGCAGCCAAGCTACATAGAGGAGACCCCAGCCCCTGCACAGACCACACAGCAGGAAGCACCCGTCACTTCACCGGGGCACACATCGCATTCCAATGCCAGGTGTCAGAATGCCAAAAGGAGGTGGCCGAACAGGTACGGGTGGGGTGAAAGCTCATGGAAGCTGAACTATATCACAAACATGGGTGTCTAAGTCCCATCAGGGACCACCTACACCCCACAAAGGAGACCCACACTGTGACAGAGACACATGCATCTGCACATTTCCTGTACTGAACCACGCCCAGAGCCCGGAATTATTATTCGCACACCCATGTTGGACCTGCGTACGATGGCCCAGTCCACTCCTCTTATGTATTGAGTGGGTGACAATAAAGCTACATGTCCAAGGTCTTACTTGCTGCCTGCGGTGACATGGTTGTGTCTGCTGTACACAGCACAATGTAATGTTGTAGGGCCCCATGCCCTCATGCACACATTATGACCACACAGACACACGCAGATAGTTTGTGGAACTGGCTACGGGCACGTGCGCCGGGCCCCCTTTATTTGCAGGGGCACATGTACAGTGACACCTGTCCTGGATGTGTGTGGGGTGAGTGTAAGCCAGCCCTCGCGAAGTGGTTGGTGCTAGCAACAACTTGAACAGTGATCACTATTAAAACACACACAGAAAACACCAGCATTACAGAAACAACTGCGAAGCATCATGGTGGTAGCCGGAGCAAGTAAGAGGTCACCCAATATGCAAACAGAAGTGTCTGTGAGTTGCACTGCACTGAGGTTGGGGCACTAGAGCTGTGCGTGCTCATGTGAATAAATGGTCCAGGATTGTGCCCCTTCGAGATATTCCTGATGCAGCTGCAGTGGGGTGTGTCAAACCTGCATTATCTTCCTCATCAACGTCCCAGGTCTCCCAGCCCCTACACAGACCACACAGCAGGAAGCACCTGTCACTTCACCGGGGAACACATCACATTCCAATGCCAGGTGTCAGAATGCCAAAAGGAGGTGGCCGAACAGGTACGGGTGGGGTGAAAGCTCATGGAAGCTGAACTATATCACAAACATGGGTGTCTAAGTCCCATCAGGGACCACCTACACCCCACAAAGGAGACCCACACTGTGACAGAGACACATGCATCTGCACATTTCCTGTACTGAACCACGCCCAGAGCCCGGAATTATTATTCACACACCCATGTTGGACCTGTGTACGATGACCCAGTACACTCCTCTTATGTATTGAGTGGGTGAAAATAAAGCTACATGTCCAAGGTCTTACTTGCTGCCTGCGGTGACATGGTTGTGTCTGCTGTACACAGCTCAATGTAATGTAGTAGGGCCCCAGGCCCTCATGCATACATTATGCATACAGACACACGCAGATAGTTCGTGGAACTGGCTACAGGCCCGTGCGCCAGGCCCCCTTTATTGGCAGGGGCTCATGTACAGTGACGCCGGTGCTGGATGTGTGTGGGGTGAGTGTTAGCCAGCCCTCACGAAGTGGTTGGTGCTAGCAACAACTTGAACAGTGATCACTATTAAAACAGACACAGAAAACACCAGCATTACAGAAACAACTGCGAAGCATCATGGTGGTAGCCGGAGCAAGTACAGAGGTCACCCAATATGCAAACAGAAGTGTCCGTGAGTTGCACTGCACTGAGGTTGGGGCACTAGAGCTGTGCGTGCTCATGTGATTAAATGGTCCAGGATTGTGCCCCTTCGGGATATTCCTGATGCAGCCGCAGTGGGGTGTGTCAAACCTGCATTATCTTCCTCATCATCGTCCCAGGTCTCCCACACTGCCTGAGGTGACATTGCTGCGTGAGCTCGCCACAGCACAAATCTCAATCAGAAAAGGTCCATGAGTTGTGGTGTACTGAGTTAGTGGCACCTGGAGTGCTGAGCAGGGTGATGGCATCCATGACAGGTGTGAGCAACTTTGTTAGTCTGCTAGTACAACTGTTTCGATTCTGGCAGTTGGCGTTTGGAGGTGGTCCTGGTGGCGGTGGCGTGTGCCTCCTGCGGTGATGTGACATCCGGAACGCTCAGGACTCGATTTGATGTGTGAACGCTGGTGGACCGCAGTTGAGTCCGGAGGCAACGGACAGTGCAGGGCCACAGACACATGGCGTTGATGACCCCAAGACCATCTACCCAGAGGCTATCCAATATCCTATCAGACAGGGTGCCTGAATTGATTTGCACAGAGTTAGTGGTCCCAGATGCACTGCGGCCGGTACAGGCACAACACCACGGGACGGTGACTTGCGGTGCACTGAGGTAGAGCCACGTAGATGGAGCTGGTCCTCGTCGATGTTGAAGGGGAATGTGGCGGAGAGTTGCAAGGGACAGTGGAAGGTGTCCTCCAGGGCATGATACAGAAGGCAGAACCCATATGGAAGTGGCAAATGGAGGAGTGGAATGCTACATCCTTGTTATTACCACCAAGTCGGTATCAGCTACATGAGGATGAAGACAAACCCCAGTCCATAGACTTAGACGCCACCAAACTTCAACCAGAGAGTGTCCATGAATGTCGGGAAACAGACTTAGAAGGCACTGGGGCTGAGAGGGGATGCAGTCTTCAATGAGGCTGGTACAATGATTTAAACTCTGCCATGAATAAATCAAGACTCAGTCCCAAATGTGTGACCTTCTCGACCGCAGTTTAGGTTGGAGGCTGTGGTCAGCAGGGGCCCACTGCCACATGTCGTTGACTCGCGATCCACAGAGTTAGTGACACCAGGGTAGTTGTTGGTAGTGGTCGATCACCTAAGTAACGATGACCCTTTTGTCCTCCTGACCGAAATGCCTCTTCCTCTTACACCTCTCCTTGCGAGCAATAATATGAACTCTGCCAATCAGAAATCAAGACTCAGTTCCAAATGTGTGATCTACTCGAGCGCAGTGTGGTCCGAGGGCAGACGTCTACAAGGGCCCACACACACGTGTGGTTGGAATGCTATACACAGACTTGGTGGCACCACATCGAAGGGAGTATAGTAATATAAACTCTGCCATAAAAAATGTACTCTGCCATAGTGTAATCAAGACTCAGTTCCAAATGTGTGACCTACTTGTCCGCTGTGTATGCCGGTGGAGTACGTCAACGAGAACAGAGAACTGCAGGCCTTGCTTCAGAGGCTGTGATGGTCTGAGCAGGCTACCAAGGTCGCGGGCCTTGGGCTTGGAGCTTGCACCGGCACGTGGTGAGCCCTCCTTGATATGCCGGTATCGGCAGGTGAGCAGTGAGGTATGGGTGCACAGGGTGCGTGCAAGACGGGTTCGGGACAAGTGGCCCGGGGTGAAGCAGGCGCACAGGATCGCAGGCGACATCGCGCACGGCAACGGCCACCTTGGTGAGGTGAGAGGCGCCGCCCTGGCAGAGATGTTGGGTATTCCGGAAGAGAACCACACCCAGAGTTACGTGCTTTTTATTCACACCCCTATGCTGGCCTGGCGTATGCCGGGCCAGCCCACTGCGCTCACGCTTACAGGGTAGGATGTAACAAGCTACATTTCCGCGATCTTTCCCACTGGCTGGGGTAACATGGTTGCATCCACTGTCCACTACACTTCATACACCAGCGGTGTATGTCGACATGGATATGTGTGTGATCTGCATACTGCAGTCTGGCTATCACATCCATGCCACACTTGGAATTGTGTACATTCTCATTCATGGGTCACTTGCCTCCTTCGTACATGCCTGGTCCGCACCTCTCTCCACAATCTGCTATTGTGTGGCTGAGGTGCCATGCCGTTTTTGGCTTATGTACATGGCTGGCCCAGGTTCCCACAGTAAGTTGTGCTGTCGTGTCTGGTGGGTGGGGCATGTTGTTTGGCATATTGTATGTGAGTTTGTAACGTGTGCATACCCAGTGTTGTGAGTTGCATGATTGTAGAGTTGAGGTGTGTGGTGTATTCATTTGGTACTTGCCAACGGTATGCAGACAAAATATCGAAATTTAAATATTGATATACAATAATATCGATGTTTAAATATCGAAGGGACATAATATAGAAGGTAAGTAATATCGATAGATTTTAATATCGATATTATTAATATCGATGTTTTAAATATCAATGTTAGTAATATCGATGTTAATAATTTCGATGTTACTAATATCGATTTTAATATTATTTTTTGTATATTATTATGTATTTATTAAGTTTTTAATTTATTTTGATGTAATTTAATTAAATTTTTTATTTTAGTACTGTAGCGGGTTGTGGGTTTATAGGGGAATAGGGTGGGAAGTAATTTTATTTTATTATATTAATTATTAGGAATTATAAATGAATTTTAATTAATTGGTAATTATTTTTATTAATTGATAATTAATTTTTATTAATTGATTAATTGATAATTATGTTCTGTAGCGGTGTGTGGGTTTATAGAGGAATAGGGTGGGAAGTAATTTAATTATACTAAATTAATTATTAATTAGTAGGAATTATAAATTGATTTTAATTAATTGGTAATTAATTTTAATTAATTGGTAATTAATTTTTATTAATTGATTAATTGATCATTATGTTCTGTAGCGGGTTGTGGGTTTATAGGGGAATAGGGTGGGAAGTAATTTAATTATACAAAATTAATTATTAGGAAATTTAAATTAATTTTAATTATTTGGTAATTAATTGGTAATTATTTTTTATTAATTTTTATTAATTGATTAATTGATAAATATGTTCTGTAGCGGGTTGTGGGTTTATAGGATAAAAGGGTAGTAATTTAAATGTAATTAAGTAATAATGTTTTTTAATTAATGATTTTGTTAATTATATAATTGTTAATTAATTATTAATTGGTAATTAAATATTATTAAATGGTATTTTTTTTGTTCTATTTTTTTAGTTAATTATTTATTGCTAATCATGTTTTTAATAATTATGTATTGGTATTTGTAAATGGTTTATATTTATTTAATAGTTACGTTTTTTATTATTTAAAAAATAAATGTATTTATAAGTATGTTATTTTTACCTCTACGCTATCCAACACTTTCCCTACTGTTGCACTCTCTAGAGTGGGAATAGTAATTGTTACCCCTACGCTATCCAACACTTACCCTACTGTTGCACTCCCAGGAGTTGGAATAGTAATTTTTACCCCTATGCTATCCAACACTTACCCTACTGTTGCACTCTCTGGAGTAGGAATAGTAATTTTTACCCCTACGCTATCCAACACTTTCCCTACTGTTGAACTCTCTGGAGTTTGAATAGTAGTTGTTACCCCTATGCTATCCAACACTTTCCCTACTGTTGCACTCTCTGGAGTTGGAATAGTAATTGTTACCCCTACGCTATCCAACACTTTCCCTACTGTTGCACTCTCTGGAGTTGGAATAGTAATTGTTACCCCTACGCTATCCAACACTTTCCCTACTGTTGCACTCTCTGGAGTTGGAATAGTAATTGTTACACCTACGCTATCCAACACTTACCCTACTGTTGCACTCTATGGAGTTGAAATAGTAATTTTTACCCCTAGGCTATCCAACACTTTCCCTACTGTTACACTCTCTGGAGTTGGAATAGTCATTGTTACGCCTACGTTATCCAACACTTTCACTACTGTTGCAATCTCTGGAGTTGGAATAGTAATTGTTACCCCTACACTATCCAACACTTTCCCTACTGTTGCACTCTCTGGAGTTGGAATAGTAATTGTTACCCCTACGCTATCCAACACTTTCCCTACTTTGGCACTCTCTGGAGTGGAAATAGTAATTTTTACACCGACGCTATCCAACATTTACTTACTTTTTAAAATTTGTTTTACATTTTTATTAATTGTTATTTATATTATTATTTTATGTATATAAATGTATTTGTAATTTATTATATTTTCATTTACTTATGAGTTATTAAAATAATTTTTAGTTATTATTAATGAGGTATATACTATGAATTATATCTTTATTTGTTTTTATTACATAATGTATTAATTGTAAATATTATAATATATTTTTAACTATGTTTATTACATTTATTAGTATTATTTTATTAATATTAAATTTTTTTAAATAAAAAAACGATATATTTTTACAAACGATATTTTTGACTTTGATATTTTATTTTCAATATTTTTGTACTTACCTTGTTAGAGATAGGATGTCGATATTGTTCTAATCGATATTTCTGTTGCGATATTTTTGTAGGTAGATATTTTTGTATTCGATATTTTGTCATAGATTCTTGGAAACGAGCAGTACATTTCCATGGGTGCCATCCTGATAGCGCTGGTTGATGATGGACTGTCGGTAGATGTAGGTATCATGCACACTGCCTGGGTAGTTGGCGTCGACGTTGGTGGAGATTCCCCGGTGGTCAACTGTTGCCTGCACATTGATGGAATGCGTGTGCTTTCTGTTGTGGTAATTGTGTGCAGTGTCACCAGGGGGCACAAGTAGAACATGTGTGTAGTCCATTTCCCCCTAACACGTGCGGGAAGCCAGCTATGGCGTAGACACCTTGCTTGGTCTCCGGTTGTTCCTGTGCAGTGTGGGGGAAGTATAGGTACTGGGGTAACAAGCTGATGATGACATACAAGACAGTTGTGAGGAACTTGGATTGGGCTGGCTGTGAGACTCCACCGACTGGCGGTTGTTGGTTGGAAGGTACCAGAGGCCAACAAGTGCTGCACGGCCAGCAGCTTTGTCTGAGGTGGCATGTTGGTTGTCCGATGTGTTCATACCGTCAGCCTGTGGGCAATAATGGTCAGGATGTGGAGGATGGTTGTCCTTTTGAGCCTGTAGTGGGCAATGACATTCCCTGGTGTTGGGTCTGTGAGGTTGGTGCATTTTCTGAAGGTCCGCTGTCTTTGTCTGCGCTGTTTCTGTGGTGGTCCGGCAGTGAGGTTGCAGCAGAGGGTGCGGGATGGGATCGCAGACCTGGGGGTGGTGAGGGTGGGTGATGTGGCCCTGTTGGGGCTCCGAGCTGCATGATAGTTGGCTCCAAAGCATCTGTTGATCTTCAGGTGTGGCTCTGGCCTGGGCTCCTTTTTCAGGTGCAGGTTGTTGTCCGACTTTACACCAGGTCAGAGCAGGTGTTAATTTCCTGCTGCTTATGCACATTATCGCCTGTTTTGGGTTCTTATCCCCGATCTGGCTGGTTGTTGTGAATGTCGCGGAGTGGTGTTGTTACAGCTTTTTGCACGGAAACGCCTACTCTGCATCTCATTAGCGATAGATGCCGGTGTCATCTGTGACGATGTTTTTTGCAGCTGCTTTCACAGGTAAACTGGTGATATCGGCTATTCGCACCAGCTTGTGAATGGGGCGATACATTTATTGCCACTTTGGCTGCGATAAAGTGACAATAACTCGGCGATAAATCCTAGAGAATATGCCCCACAATGTTTTCAGACGGGTCAAGGATTTTGATGTCTTTACTAACTAAAAAAAGAGCAAATAAAAATTAAATATTCTACAAAATAAAAAACGATAATTTTGTAATTGTTTTATACAAATAAATGCACCGGTACTGGTAAAATGTTTTACCGATGGAATAATGCCAGTGCATTTGCAGTTCAATTGGAGATTAGGAGGCACTCTTGTGCACTTCAAGTTTTTCTGATTTCGCCCAATTATCTCCACAGAGCAGCCATGTTTTCAAGGAGGACATCTTGAGCACTGGAAGTAATATTTATTATGTGTCAAAATTAGGACCTAGGTGTGAGGTTGGACTGGGTATAGAGAGTCGAAAGCCGTAAGAGTAAATAAAATAATATGTTGCAGAGGGGATAAAAGGTTGATTGGTGATACGGAAATTTGCAAACATAATTTCACTTGAGTACAATATCAATCATGGTCAATGTTAATATTTTTAAATTATACTTTACTTTTTTTTCTCTGACCAGTTTCCGAGAGGCACTCTCTGGCAAATAAGGCCATTCAATAAAACATTTTGAGAATGTGGACTGCCCTGAATAGGCTTTCATCGGAAGTTATAAAATTACAGTCTCAAAACCACAGAATAAATCTGGTACCAAATTATAATGGGAGAGATGAGCTCAAACTGAGTCTTGGCACACTGGGGTGGTTTACTGGGAAACATCAGACCAACAGCATGCTGTTATCCAATGTGAAAACACTTTTTGGAGATGCCGTCACACCGCTCCTCAACCTCGCCAACTTTCCCGTTCAGCCAATGTAAATTCCGAGGTGACCACAAAACAGGACAAATTGCCCACTACCACCCATCACCCACTTTCCTTTCATGATAAAAGTAATTGAGAATGAATTGTATACTCAAGTAATCAATCAGATCAATAATATTTTGCAAGACTACCAGACCAGCAACTAATCACACTGCAGCATGGATACAAGTACCCCTCAACTAATTGACAATGTAAACTTCATGAATAACAGAACATATCTGTCTCTCCTAATTCTACTCGCCTTTCTGTTTCCTTTGATCCAAATGACAACCAAAGGTCGAAACATGCATGGATTTCTCAGACACAATGCTAGAATGAGCATCCTCTTACCTCGCCAACCCACAACACTTCATCCAGATGGGGACCTCAAGTTCCCTCGCAAAATTCAATGACTTCAAAACCTGCCTCAAGCAAATTTTGAGAACTGGATTTCAAGCACCTACCTGAAGGTAAACATCACTAATATGGAGTTTTATGGCAAGGCACAGAGGCCAATATTATGTATGTATAACCCTCTTTACTGCCACACACGCGAACAGCTAGAACATTACACTAGAACAATAGAATTAGAATCTTAACATTGCAATCAACTATTGAACCCTTAACCAAGCAGCCATCTTCCATCTTTGTTGTGCTCAAGCACAGATAAGTACCATGATTTAGAGGGCAGAATTTGGATGAATGATATAAAACTCTTTTACAATAGGGAGGTTTGTTCTTTTAGGTAACTGTGTTAAGGTAGATAGTGCAGTCAAATTGAATGATGTCTTGATTGCTGAATGCGGTAAGGGACGACACTATGATGGTATAAGGCGGTTTGCAAATGAGTTTGCATGGGATTTATGTGTGAACTGTAGGGTTGAGCTTTCGTAAACTAGTGCAATTAAATTTGAAAGATTCCTTAAAATGCAGCTGTTTTGAGAAAAACCATGGCGCAAGCACCACACGCAGATTAACCGAATTTGTGGTGCTTGCAGAGTGACTCCTATATATGGCCAGTATTGCTATTATAAATGGGACATAATAGTCTTTAAGAGAGTTTTAGAGGTCTAGAGATGTTTTAGTAAGGTGCATATCTGGAACTGAATCATTTCAAGGTATTCTCAAATGTGATGAACAAGAGAACATGAGGCACAGTGAAGTAAGGTAATTAATTACCTAGTATCACATCAGTATGATAAAGCAGGGGAATCATGATTGAACACAGGTTTCCTGACTGCAAACTGTGTATTTGAGTTTCTGGATGTGTCTCTCATTCTCTCACTGCTGAACACCAAAGGAAAATACTCAGTGTTTAATTGTTTAAAGAGAAAATGTGTTAAACATACATAGTATCAAGTCCTTATACGAAATGTTCTAAATTAAGGCAAAGTGGGGCACTCTGGGGCTTATTTACAAGCCCCTTGCGCCGCCTGTACGTCACTTTTTCTAATACTAAAAGTGACGCACAGGCGGCGCAAATGGCTTGTAAATAAGCCCCTCTATTTTTTAGGCTGATATCACTGGCTTGCGTCGACTTAATTAAGAGCGCATTTCAAGAGCAGCACAAGTGCCTTAGCACCTCAGTAAAGAAACTTACAATTAATAGTGGTAAAATTGAATGGTTTTAGAGATGACATAGATTGGCAGGTCTTCACTGACACAACAGTGAAGTGTAGACCTTGGTTGCACACAGATTTATACAAACGTCACAATAGAGACAGATGCCTTTTTAGGTCGAGTTATTTACAACTCAGGACCTATTACTACTGAACGAAAATCTCTGAAACCAGCCGGATTTCGTGCAATGCATGTTGTGCACTCAACCATGAAGCTTCCCCAGGCGTCCCTTTGGCCTCGCAAAGGCTTGAAAGCTTGAAGGCAATCTGCTTCCCCGCCCCCCTGGTGTTTATGGATTTTCTCGCTGGCTAATGCGTTTTTTCCCCTCCCACCCTTCCTTTGATGTCCGCCGCGCGTGGCCTCTGCCTGTCGTCGCTCCGTCCTTCACAGTCCCTCTCTGTCGTGGAATCTCAAATTTGAGGACTACATCTTCAAAACAAGCCTGTTCATATTGACACTTGCAATTAGAATCCTTTCTTTCTTTCCATTCATCCTTTCTTTCCTTCTTTTCTTGCCTTTCTTTTCTTTCTTCCATTCCTTCCTTCCTTTCCTCCCTCCGATTCCTTTCTTTCTTTCCTTCCACCCTTCTTCCTTCTTTCTTTTGTTCTTTCTTTCTTTCTTCCCTTCCCTTCCCTTCCACATTATCACTCAGCACACCACAGCATCACTCAGCACCACCACAGCACACTCAGCACCACCACAGCACCACTCAGCACCACCACAGCATCACTCAGCACCACCACATCACCACTCAGCACCACCACAGCACCACTCGGCACCACTACAGCATCACTCAGCGCCACCCCAGCATCACTCAGCACCACCACAGCATCACTCAGCACCACCACAGCATCACTCAGCACCACCACAGAATCACTCAGCACCACCACAGCATCACTCAGCACCACCACAGCATCACTCAGCACCACCAGAGCACCTCTCAGCACCACCACAGCATCACTCAGCACCACCCCAGCATCACTCAGCACCACATTATCACTCAGCATCACCACAGCACCACTCAGCACCACCACAGCATCACTCAGCACCATCACAGCACCAATTAGCACCACCACATTATCACTCAGCATCACCACAGCACCACTCAGCACCACCACAGCATCACTCAGCACCATAACAGCATCACTCAGCGCCACCCCAGCATCACTCAGCACCACCCCAGCATCACTCAGCACACCACATTATCACTCAGCATCACCACAGCACCACTCAGCACCACCACAGCACCACCACAGCATCACTCAGCACCACCACATTATCACTCAGCATCACCACAGCACCATTCAGCACCACCACAGCATCACTCAGCACCTCCACAGCATCACTCAGCACCACCACAGCATCACTCAGCGCCACCACAGCATCACTCAGCGCCACCACAGCATCACTCAGCGCCCCCACAGCATCACTCATCACCACCACAGCATCACTCAGCGCCACCACAGCATCACTCAGCGCCACCACAGCATCACTCAGCACCACCACAGCATCACTCAGCACCATTGCAGCATCACTCAGCGCCACCCCAGCATCACTCAGCACCCCCCCAGCATCACTCAGCACCACCACATTATCACTCAGCATCACCACAGCATCACTCAGCACCACCACAGCACCACCCAGCACCACCACAGCATTATTCAGCACCACCACAGCATTACTCAGCACCACCACATTATCACTCAGCATCACCACAGCACCATTCAGCACCACTACAGCATCACTCAGCACCTCCACAGCATCACTCAGCACCACCACAGCATCACTCAGCACCACCACAGCATCACTCAGCGCCACCACAGCATCACTCAGCGCCACCCCAGCAACACTCAGCACCACCACAGCACCACTCAGCACCACCACAGCACCAGCACCACTCAGCGCCACCACAGCACCACCCAGCGCCACCCCAGCATCTCTCAGCACCACCACGGCACCACTCAGCGCCACCCCAGCATCACTCAGCACCACCACAGCACCACTCAGCGCCACCCCAGCATCACTCAGCACCACCACAGCACCACTCAGCGCCACCCCAGCATCACTCAGCACCACCACAGTATCACTCAGCACCACCACATTATCACTCAGCACCACCACAGCACCACTCAGCACCACCACAGCACCACTCTGCACCAACACAGCACCACTCTGAACCAACACAGCACCACTCTGAACCAACACAGCACCACTCTGAACCAATACAGCACCACTCTGCACCAACACAGCACCACTCTGCACCACCACAGCATAACTCAGCACCACCACATTTTCACTCAGCACCACCACAGCACCAGTCAGCACCACCACAGCACCACTCAGCACCACCACAGCACCACTCAGCACCACCACAGCAACACTCAGCACCACCACAGCACCACTCAGCACCACCACTCAGCACCACCACAGCATCACTCAGCGCAACCCCAGGTTATAGGTGTCACATTTGCGAAAGTTATAACTATTGGCATTTTAAATGACAAAGCTATTAATTTAGATATTTTCAAAACCAACACATAAATAAAAAAATTGTCTTTTACAAGACCAATAGCTCAAACTTTCCTAATGCGAGACCTATTGCATTGCAAATGCTTGTTTTTATTTGTTACCTTCTGGAAGGAGTGGGAAGAAGGTTCAGATGGACTGATCTTGAAGGCAATGTGGAGTGCTGTTAATGTGCTCACAGATGGATGTAATGCTAGTTATTTTTCACACTGTCCGATCAAACAATAAATGTATGAAAGATTGCACTAAAATGATGCCCTTCAATGAGCACTTTCACTGCACTCCACCGTGTCTTTACTCTCAGCCCAATTACCCACCCCCACAGTCCCCAGGGGGTGATGAAAAATGTAAGAAGACAGGAGTGTACTGAAGACTAGCATCTCCACCTCTGTGTCTCAGGAGTTGGGCAAGGTGAGGGTTTGAGAACGAGATGAGAGAGCTGGTGCTAAGCAGAAGACATCAAAAATTGTTTCATTTTTGACTCAAGAATACAATTGGGTGCTACTCCCGTGCCCAAACTAACGGTAAAAAATCTAGGGATAAAACTTGGTCAAGCCCTCACAATGAAAGATCAGATTACAGCAATTACAAGCTTGTGCTAATACAACATGAGCCTGTTGTGCAGAATCTTACCCCTCCTCCCCACAAATGTCCGTAGAACCTTGGTTTAGGCTATGGTGATAAGCAGACTGTATTATGGAAATGCCCTCCTGGCTGAAGTCAATGACACTCTGCTAAACAAGCTCCAGGTGGTCCAAAACACCCCCAGCCAGACGCCTATTGAATCGACTGGCAGGCACCCCCTCGACACCTTTGCTGAAAGAACTACATTGGCTCTCAGTGAAAAAACACTCCCGTTTTAAAATCTGCTGCCTCACGTATAATGCCTTAAGAGGCAATGGCCCACGTTATCTTCAAAACAAACTAAACACCTATGTTCCCGGACGTACTCTCAGATCAAGCACGCAAGCCCTTCTTTACATACCCCGAATCCACCAAACGCGTACTGGGGGAAAGTCCTTCTCCTATCTCGCCCCAGGGTATTGGAACAAACTACCCGCATATTTACGAGAAACTCCCACATACAGCAAATTTAGTAAATTACTAAAAGCCTACTTATACTAATTATCGACGGACCGTACTTCAAGTTTAGGGTCTGCAACAGCGCCGAGATGCCCCCGGGTGATACGTGAGCTATAGCAAATAAAAATAACATAACATAACATAACAAGAAGATGTTGAGGCGACTCAGAGCCACACATCTGACTTGAGCTTGGCTGGAGCTTTCAGTGGCTCGCTCACATCTACAATGGATCAGTATCTTTTGAGGGAGGGGAGGGGTGGTGGGCCATGTTGCAAACGTGGTTGGCAATCAAGATCATATGAATCGCAAACTGTAAGACACTGTGTAGCGGATTTACACAAAAACAAAGTGTAATGCATTGCAGCAACTAACATTGCTGTCTGTGTTGTACTTAATACGGCTTGCTGGTGCTCTCTGCCCATGTGCTGGTGCTCTTTAAGGCTTCCTAGTGCCATACACACACCTTTTCACAGTAGTGCAAATGTGTCTGCGTACTGCCTAGCACAGGCTGTGTATCCTAAGCCTAGAATTTATTTTAAATGTTTAACAAAATGTATATATGCTGCACAGAGCATCACACATAGAATTTGTGAAATGTTAGGACAAATAAAAACATTTTGCTACTTTGCATGACTCAATTAGACATTATTTCTTGACATAAATCCCAGTCTAACAATTTTATTTGGTAGGGCTTTGCGTCAAAACCATGGGAGGTTGCCCCGGAAGGACCAGGTATCACCCATAGAATGCCCCCTTTACGCAAAGCAGTGCAAAGCACTACAGTATTTGCATTACAAAAGGTAACTTTTCCAGAGCAAAGGTTCGGCTGCAAATTAAATACTATGCCAAGACTGTACGCTGCATTGCGTGGACTTTGCAATGCTAAATCGTCTTATCTCTGCCCCCAGGCAGGCTGGAGAAACAAGCAAAACTGGAAGGAGAAAAAGTTCCACCAATGTGAGTAATGAGTCAAGTGCAAATAAGCTGTGAGTTTTTTTTACCTTTATCAAGGCAGTTAAATCGGGTTTTGTGTGCATTTATGTTTTTTGTTTTAGAGCACTTAATCCAGATGCCCTCAGTTGGAAAGCCCTCAACATACACAAATGAAATAGGCGTTAGTAAGAGAATTGATGCTATAAAGATTTAAAAACTACAATAGATGCATTTTAGTGAAAAGACGCAAGGATAAGCCTTCCACATAATAGATAAAAATGCTATGAATGTGGGGGAGAAGGTGATGGAAAAACTTCACATACCCATGTAAGGGTTTGACAGCCTGCAATCAGAAGAGCTAGGAGGTATGGTTACTAATACACCAGTTTCTCTTTTTCTAAAAGTCTGTAAAGGCCAGACAAGGGGCATCATTACAATTGCCCTCTTAAATCCCATGCAGCTGGCTCCAGGACTTACCGGCTATTTGGTTACAGGAGTTAGAAGCCCCATTGAAATTAAGGACCCTGCAGGTGCGTTGTTTTGCACTCCAAGGTTCCACCCACTGAAAGGCCAATGGGAATGAGGAATAACCAGTACATCGGGAGCTGCATTCCTGATTAACCGGTAATTCCACATTTTGGAACACCTGTTCCCAGTTCCCTGCCAACCAATATTGTTCCATGCAGGAGAACAGTCCGCACTTTAAAATGCATTAACAATAATCTGGGACAGAAATAGTAGGTGCACATGTTAAGTGCGAGTGCAATTGTGGCCTCTGGTTGTGCGTGATACCCCATTGACTAGGTTCCAAAAGTGGGTTATTAAATGTCCTTGTAGAAACAAGCGTTATTTTTCTTGTAAGTGAAAAAGTGTATTTCTCATTGTCAGTTCAGTTCAGAGGATCTTTATTCGGTGATTAGAAAACACCATAATATATATACACAATACGATACACAATTTAAAATACGATTAAATGTTCATCTGGACCCCGACTGATATTTACACAAATAATTAAAAAACTTAACAAAATCCACAGTCAGGCCTGCCCTCTTGTTTTCCTTAATCTTAAGGAAACTTTCATAAAATTCATTATACAGCACAATGTACGGGAATCATTTGCCCTTTGTAAGAAAAGTAAAGCGGCTTTAGCATGTGTCAACTTGGCCTGTTTTAAAATGTCTACCAAAAATCTACGCCTAGGCGTAGCATAAAAAGGACCCAAAAGTACGAAATGAAGGGTGTCCTGCAGAGACCTATTGTCGCAGCCGCAGGCACCCTTCTGCTCAACTGATAATGTAAAACCTGGTGGATCAGCCAGTAAATTAGGTAAAAGATTTAGCCTAAAACTGGACATTAAAAACCTTTCCTGGGCATTATACATGAGGTAAAGGTACGGTTCCATGCCCTCGGTACTCTTAACAAGGCCATGGGCACTTACTGAGTGTTTGGTCCCTTCAACTGCTGCTCTACGTGTGGTTCTCCAGTCCAAGATTAATCTCTTTATTTTAGGTTTGTCCTGTAGTGAGATTGCTGTGGGGTTTATAAAAAGATCCTTCCGATCTAGGTCTTCCAAGGTAATCTTCACGCATTTCAACCACGGTATTTCCAGGCCTTTGTCCCTATCCAAGCAATTTCTTAAAATTTGTCTACTCAAGACTGCCTCAGAATTTGCCCAGATTTTTATCCATGCCATGATCGGTCTGAGCCTAACCAGGTCCTCAATGTATGGCCTCCCTAGTTCACTGTGAGCAATTACAGCTGGGGTACTCTGAGGTATTTTCAGGATCGATCGCAAATATTTGTTTTCCTCCCGCTGGAAATGGTCAACATTTGCAAAACCCCACATTTCAGAACCATACGTAGCTTTGGAGCAGCATATAGAACTGTACAAGTTCATAACTTGTTCAGGGGACCAGCGACCCAGCCTACGCCCATAGCTTGCTATAGCACCATTTGAAGATACCAATTTGCTACATCGTTCCTCCACCAGGAAATCAAACTTTAGTAACCCATCAAACAACAAGCCAAGATAGGAAAAAGACTGCACCTTTTCTAATATGTGGTTCCCTATTCTATAAGAGAACCTTTTGCATGGTTTTGTGCCAGCCAACATTACATAGGACTTACTTAGGTTCACAGAGAGATCTAGTGTTTCCATAAATTTGACGAATCCGTCAATTAGGCTCTGTAACCTCTTCGGGGTATGGGCCAGTAGGACCGCGTCATCCGCGTACAAGAGCGCCAGAAAATGGCGCGTTCCTACTTTAGGGCAATCTGTCTTCAGAGCAATAGAGCCTGCTCTAAGTTGTTAATGTAGAGCGAGAGCAAAAAGGGGGCAAGTATACAACCATGCTTCACCCCGCTAGTACACGGAAAGGGTTCTGTATTCTCCCCGTGTTATAGCGGACCGTGGCAGTGGTATCCCAAAGTAATTCTCTAAGAATATTGATCAGGCCGGCGTTGATTCCCAGATTACTCATCAAGGACCAGAGCTTTTCCCTATTGACATGGGCAAAAGCGGCTGCCAGGTCCATAAACCCAAGATAGATCGCTTCATTGCTGGTTTTGGTGTATTTTGCCACCAGCAAATAAAGGTTCAGGCATTGATCACTTGTGGACCTCCCTGTCCTGAAGCCATACTGAATATCCGAGATGATGTTATGTTCTTCGGTCCACTCAGTAAGACGATTAAGAACTTTGGCGGAAATATCTATCAATGAGATAGGCCGATAGCACTGGGGGTTGTCCCTATTACCCTTTTTAAAGATAGGGACAATTATTGCTGTGGACCAAGAGCGGGGTAGTCCCGACCTAATAGCGGCATTTAACACTCTTCTGAGGGTAGGGGCCCATAAGTCTACATTACTCAAGTACAGGTCGGTGGTGTGCCGTTTCTTGTCAAGTCCTGAATTCCCGCAAAAATGTCCTCTAAGGAGAATTCTACTGCTTGGTCCTGCTGGCTGACCCATCTCCCCTCCGGGGCAGTGTCCTGTCTGCAATTATACAGGCCCTCAAAGTGTGTGAGCCATTGTTCCGGAGGATATTTGCACCAATCTCAGGGGCATAACTGTCCTGAAATCACGGTTTGTTAATTATTCTCCAGAATTCCGTCATGTCTCTTATATCTGCAGCCTCCCTTAAATCTGCCCATGTGTCTGCTTGGAGTGATAATTTCCTCTTCTTTACTGCACTCTTATATGCCTGTCTACACTGCAATACTCTTTGTTTGTCCCTAGGATAGTTTTTTAGACTAGTTTTTAACTCCTTCAGGGCACGCAAACATTCCCTGCCAAACCATCTCGGGTGGGTAATATTTCTCATAGGGACCCTTGACTTTATGAGCCCCTCTACCAAACTAGTTACTAGCCCAAACACCCTAACCAACAATGGCCCTCAACCGCGAGATCTAGACACTCGCCAATAGGTACTTTCCCAGTGACCATTAGTGATTTATAGAATGCCTCACCATCAATTTTTGACCACCTGAGCCGTCTTCCCTGGTCCGTTACCCTCACAGAGGTACCAGCCACGGGACCTATCTTAGGTCGACCCAAGTGCATGAGCTCTAAAACCAGAGGGTTGTGGTCACTAAATGGGCTCCAATCAATCCCCACCAATCTAATCTAGTGTTTTAATAACCTGGACGCTAAGATGTAGTCAATAAATGACGAACACCCTCTACCTTTAAAAGTTGGGACGAGGGTTCCGTCTTGCTCCAGTCTTACCATATCAATGGTATGTTCCAGGACATGGGTTTTTAGGAGTTTAC
Source organism: Lissotriton vulgaris (assembly GCF_964263255.1). Lineage (NCBI taxonomy): Eukaryota > Metazoa > Chordata > Amphibia > Caudata > Salamandridae > Lissotriton > Lissotriton vulgaris. The sequence goes on along the minus strand of NC_141693.1, from coordinate 481,061,918 downwards.
TAAAGGCCATTCCCTCAGTTGTGTGTTCAAAATGAGGGCCTTTCTCAACTGGACAGCGGGACCATTCTGCATTCAGGGGGAACAACGTTGTACATAAGTGGCAGTTAAGATCACCCATGACTAGAACAGTTGGTTCCAAGGCCCCTTTCCTTTCGGCTATCTCCTGATTGAGTCTATGGTCTGAATCCTGGAATGTGGGATTATTTTCTCTAGGGGCTCCCGCATTATATACATTGAACAGGATCAGCCTTAGCCCGCTACCCCTAAACCCCAATGCCTGGAGATTATGAGATATCCAGGATGGACTGGTCCATGTTCCTTGCAGATTCAAATCTACATATACAGATAGTCCTTCCATTGCTCTTCCTGATCTCGATTTCTGGGCAGGCACAAACAAACATTTATACCCTGTCATATGGAAGAGACTACTATCAACCACCCAGGTCTCTTGTAGACTAATTATCTGGAACTTGCTTAGGTATTGGCGCCATTCAATATTATCAAATTTACTCCCTAAGCCGGCTATGTTCCACAAGATTATTTTTCGCCCCATTTGTAGTGACTGGTCACAGGCTGGTTCCTGGGCACTTAGGCTTTCAGTAACAGACCCGTCATCAACCCTTAAAGACATTACTTGAGCCCCTCAACACTGTAGTGAGAGCAGGGATAAATCATCCCCCAACTCCTCCTCACAGCTGGTGCCTCCCGATGCGGGCCCAATCTTATATTCTAGCTTACTGACTGGTTTCACCCCATTAGGTCCTATTAGTGTGTGAACCTCTTCTATAGAGAAAGGATTTATGAGAGCAACCCTGCGGGTTCATGTTCCCACCTTCTCTTATTGCTGGCTTCTCAGCTATGACGGGGGACCTTATCAGTCAATCATTTTCCTCTAGGGACGTTAAGGGACTAAATCTGTTGGTCCATTTAGATAGTTCCCAATCTCTTGCGACAGGGCAACACAAAGTGTGGCTTCGAGCCTTATTTATATTTGATCCCTCCCTAGATCTCCCAAAGAGGTGGGCCGAGTCATATGAGACAATTTGTCTAGGATAAAAGAATCCTAATGGCAAGGATCTTATACTACTTGCCTGATTAACCATTCCACAGGTTAAAATGTGCTGCACTACACTTACATCCCTGAAATTCACAATTATGCAATTCCCCACTATATCTTTACACCTGGTGCCTATCCAGCTCACCCTTCTAACGTGGAGAATTTCCCCGTTTTTATTACCTGCAAGAGGCCTGTTCTGATTCAGCCAATGTGTGGTCTTATTTCTCAATTCATTGTGTGACTCTCTCTGCTCTATCTTTAAATCTGGAACCCCCGCGAGTACTACTACGTAGGGGCATGCTTCAGGTGGTAAATTTATGATGGGTAGAGTATCAGTAGTTGATATATTTGCCACACAACCAATTTGGTTTACCGCTAATACTTCAGGTGTGGGAGAATGATTACTTTGCCGTTCAGTTGATGGTATGGAAAGTCCCACCCCTGCCCGTAAAACCCCCTCTCCAGAAACCATACCCCTATCTGAGTGCAGGGGAATGCCTGATAGACTAGGGACCTGTATAACCGTGGGATGCTCACTGGACATCCTGCTGGATTGCATGACCGTCTGTTGATCTTGACTGGTATCAATAATGGTCGGGTTATTTGTGGTACCAATATCCAAGGAAATACCCTGTGCCCTACCCCTATTCTTTAGTTCATTTATAATGTTATCCAGCCTACTAGCTAATGGCTTTATCTGACTTGCAATGAATGATTCTAGATGATTTTGAAAGTCTAAAACTATTTGAGCCATCCAGCTCGGGGGCTAACAACTGGGGCACCTGCTCGGCCCTAGCTTCTCTCAGCAAACTTCCTGATTCAGCTGAGGGGAAGCTTGTTTTAGTTGTCTTAATTCTTGGCTTCTTTGGGCAAACTCTTCTTTTCCTGCTAGTTGCAGCTTTTTTGCCGGGCATAGATTCCACCCTATCTACACCGGTACCCAGCTGCGCACAAGGGATGTCCTGATCGAAAGACTCTAAAGAGATGAGTGGGGAAATGACCATCACCTCATTCTTTAATTCCTGAGGCAGAGTGGGTAGGTCAGTTATTGGTGACAAGCGTCTTTCTGTGCGCTCTATTTCTCTCGATACTGCCCCGATGGCTTTCCGCAACATACGATCAATTGCGGTAGGCTGTGCGGTAAAAAGGGGGGGTATACTTTTATCATGTGAAACCACCCGGGGCGTGGGAGGGGAATTCAGCTTTGCTTTAGTGGAACAGGTTTTTACTTTACTGGCCATACTGGGAGAAATCAATACAATGTACCCAGGATGAGCCTGATTTTGCAGAACCCGAGCGCTCAAATTGATTCTCCTCCCCTTACCAAAATACAATCCGACATAGTAGAAAGAAAACACAAACCAACCCCCCATTCCCGTCCCTCTCAGTCAACTTACGTTTTACAGGTCCCAATGTCACTGTACAGTCTGCCTCCCCTCTGTTCTTTCTTCTTTCTTGATCGCCATTAGTATACCCACACTAATGCCAGTTATCAAAACCACAAGGTGAGGCCCAGCCCGGCCTCCCTTGGCCCCTGACGGCCACAGACGGCCCGCCCTTTGCCCGGGCTTAGTCCGCCGCACGACTGTGCGCGTCCCACCACGGGCCGGCAATGACGTCCCCCTTTAAACTACTATGGGCGGAAGCGGAGGGCTGTAGCGGACTCAAAATGCCCCCAAGGCTCCTGGGGCTGGTAGTCTGTTGCAGGCACCCTCTTGCACACCCGGCGCTGCGTTTCCCGCGAAGCGGGAGGCGCGAGGTTATTTAAAGCCGGTGCGGGTGGAAGGGAGGGCTGTACCTGGCTCAAAATGCCCCCAAGGCTCCTGGGGCCGGTAGTTTGTTGCAGGCACCCTCTTGAACAACCGGCGCTGTTAATTTATTTAAATGTGCTTTCTAACTTAGAAGAAAAAGACAAACGGACTAATACTATGTAAGAAAATGACAAGGAATCCTATAATACAACAAATGCTTGCAGAAGGCTGATTAACGTCTCTTTACCCAAAACACAGCCTGGCTTCCTACGCTGTTGTGTGTTGGAACAGCTGGTATTTGCACAATCTGGTCTTCAGCCAACATGAAACTGTGCCTTTCGGTTTCTGCAAACAGACCTGAGATGTCTGTCTCGGTGAGCGGAACTCGTGAGGGCGTGTGAAAATCACAGTCTTCGGAGTCATTCTACAACCCACAGCCGATCCGTGAAATAAGGCCTCCTGGATGGATCTGTACAGCCTTCAGGAACTTGTAAAATGAGGAGCACCAGCCCCATGCTAAAAAGTAACTGACTCGCCTCCCAGCAACGGCGGTGGTGCCGAAAATAAAGGTACAGATTCGAAAAGTGAAAACAAGCATTAGAAATGCAATAGGTCTCGCAGCATTAGAGTTAGTGCTTTTAGAATTGTTTATGGGTTTTTTTGTAAATCTTTAGCATGAGGTTGAGGGTGAGTGAGGGTGAGTGAGGGTGAGGGGTTGAGGGTGAGTGAGGGTGAGGCTGAGGTGTTGAGGGTGAGGGTGAGTGAGGGTGAGTGAGGGGTTGAGGGTGAGGGGTTGAGGGTGAGTGAGGGTGAGTGAGGGTGAGTGAGGGTGAGTGAGGGTGAGTGAGGGTGAGTGAGGGTGAGGGGGTGAGTGAGGGTGAGTGAGGGTGAGTGAGGGTGAGGTTTGAGGGGGAGTGTTCGAGGTTGAGGGTGAGGGGGTGAGGGGTTGAGGGTGAGTGAGGGTGAGGTGTTGAGGGTGAGTGAGGGTGAGTTTTTGAGGGTGGGTGAGGGTGAGGCTGAGGGGTTGAGGGTGAGTGAGGGTGATTGAGGGGTTGGGGTTGAGGGTGAGTGAGGGTGAGTGAGGGTGAGTGAGGGTGAGTGAGGGTGAGTGAGGGTGAGTGAGTGAGGGTGAGTGAGTGAGGGTGAGTGAGTGAGGGTGAGTGAGTGAGGGTGAGTGAGGGTGAGTGAGGGAGAGTGAGTGAGGGTGAGTGAGGGTGAGTGAGGGTGAGTGAGGGTGAGTGAGGGTGAGTGAGGGTGAGTGAGGGTGAGTGAGGGTGAGTGAGGGTGAGTGAGTGAGGGTGAGGGGGTGAGGGGTTGGGGGTGGGTGAGGGTGAGGGGTTGAGGGTGAGTGAGGGTGAGGTGTGCAGTTGTTTTCAGCACTTTAACAGACACCGCATCAAAAAAGGGTAGACTTTTAACAGAGAGGCTAACTGGTACCAAATTTACCTCATTTTGATGTAAACGATACGTAGATAAAACCAAGCATTCCTGTTCAAATGATTCCAAATAGTTGCCCTCCGACGCAGAAGCATGTAAGGCAGTAGATGAATGACAGGTGGGATGAACCAGAGGAGGACTCTTGAGCTGGGGTGGGGGAGAGGGTGGAACATGGGACAATGACTGTCAGAGGCTAAGCCTGAAATCTCGAGAGGAGTTGGGAAAACGTGTTTTGTGAACAAAGTGCATGGATTAGCATTTATGGCCAGAAGTAGTGATCACATAATGCTCCACTTGAACGAAAGGCTGCCCTGGTAATCGGCAGCAGCTATGGCCTATAATACACTGGCAACTCTACCTTTAAGAGCACAAGATACAAAGCATTCGCTAAGCTAATAGGTCTAACCTTGGAGACCAATTGGCTTTGTCAATGGATTTTAGCCAGGCTGAACGGCACCATGAAATGTGCAGCATGGCTAAATAAAAAAAAATACCTTGATGTGACCAGTTGCATCATTTAGTTGCTGTGCCCGCACACTTGCATGCCTACAAAATGACGCAGATAGTTTCAGGTTTTTTTTTCCGTTGTTCTTTTTATTACTGATCCGAGCTGGATCAACAAGTTAAAAGAAAATACGTATGCAAGTGTTTTGTGATTTTTTGAAGTGCAGGTGGCGGGAGCTGGTGTGGCAACACAGAGTGCAGGTGAGGGGAAGCAATGGGGGGTGGGCAAGAGAAGCAACAAGTGACAACAAAGGAGGGCAAGGTGGGGAAGCAACATGAAGGGCCGGGTGACAAACACAGAAAGCCGTGGTGGGAAAGAGAAGCAGGGGGCAAGTAAGCAATGTGGAGTAGATGGGGGAGAAGCACACGAGCAAAAGCTCAACGGGGAGGACACAAGAGTGTGTGCAAAAACATGGAGGCGGGGCAGGGAGAAGCACACAGGTAACAGATAACTACAAAGACTGCAGAGGGATAGAGGTACATGACGGAGACAGGTGGAAAACACGTACACTCTCATGGAGTGCTCAACCAAAAAGAAAAAAATAGTGCTTGAAAAGCAATTGGGGTGGGGGCAAAAAATCCAATCAAAAGAGATGGTAAAGAGACTTGGCTTCATGAGAGGGACAAAGACACAAATGACAAGCTGGGACACAAAGACGCTGAAAAACGAGGGTGACAGGAATGCCAACAAGTGGTAACCAACGGGCAGGCTTCAATCCGATATGTATTTTCATAGCAAACCAACAATAAGTCTTTTGCAACCAGAAAGCTACGATGTCTGGCAGGCACGACCAAAAACCGGAATATGATTGGAAAAAAAAAAAAAAAAATAAGTCTGTAACAAATGCAATACCGGTTGCTCATTTGCAACGGGCCATGGGGAAACTGGTCGGGTTTCGACATTCAAGGTGCTTAGGAAAAGAGCAGCCAGGGAACATAGAACCATCTCAATTCTTTCGCGCTCACAAACAGGCAGAGAAACACACGCAGAACCGGAGCTTGGCCCGTCTCAGCATTTATCACACAACTGCAGCAAACGGTATCAACTTCTTGTCATAGACGGAATAACAGAGAGTTACCAGAAGCCAGAAGGTACACATGATTGGTGGAAATGTTGGAGCCCGTTTCGGCCGCCGTCCTCGGATGGAGTACCGCGAGCTAGTGGGATCTCCGTCTGTCCTTCTCCAAATAGACACGGAAGCGGAGAAGGACACAGAGAGAAGGCAGGTGGTGACGGAGGAAAGCGCCAGGGTGGACAAGAGGAATGGAACGAGATGGGGCACACGGAAGAGGAGAGGGAGAAGATTAGCGGGAAAAAGAAAGGGGCAGAGTATTAAACACTGAAAGTAGCAAGAGAAAGAGGAAGGAAGGGCAAAGAAAACAAGTAGTGAGGGGGCGGAGCTGGGGGAGGGTGCGAGAGAGTAGGCAAGGCTAGCGGCAGGCAGGGGAGGAGAGGAGGAGGGGGGAGGTGGGGGAGGGCGGGTTTGGAATGACGAGCTCGCGAGGCGGTGTTGGCGGGGAGGGGGCGGAGCGGGGGAGAGGGTGTGTGTGAAACGAGACGGAGGGGAGAGAGGGGAGGGGGAGGAGAAAGAGAAATGCGACACGGCGGGAGGGGGCGGAGCGGGGGAGAGGGTGTGTGTGTGTTGTTAGGAGACGGAGGTGCACGCGCACGCGCTTTTAAGGTCAATGCGCATGCGCATAAGCTCAATGCGCATGCGCATTGACCTTAAAAGTCACGGGCACTGCAAGGAATCGCCACGATTCCTTGCAAGTTAGATAAAGAGTCGATGAGCCCCTATAGTCTCGCTTGCTCGATGCGCATGCGCATCGACAGGCGAGACCTAATGAGGCCTCGCTCCCCAATAAAGGAGACATGCGCTTTTATGAGTGTTCAAGCTTGTTTTTGAGACAGGACTTTATGTATGATATTTAAGAGCCAATGTGGGCAATGTCCTGTCTTAAAAAGATGGCCGAATTGCAAGTGTTATTGGCATGTTTTAAAAGAACAGTTTATCTTTCTATGTCTTCCTAAAAGGGTGACTCGGGCCATGGGATATAACAGAGGAAGCAGCGTAGCAAAAAACAAATTAGAGACTGAAGTTAACAATTTTTTACGGATGTATATGCAGAACTTAGGGCCTCATTATGATGGAGGATTTTACGCCTCCTCCGGGCCGGCGGAAGCCACCTCCGGCCCGGAGGAGGCGGAAAATCCTCTGCGGACTCACCAAAAACCCACCGCCGCATTACGATGGCTGGTGGGTCTTGGTTTCTGTCCGCTGCTTTTCCGCCGCGGTCGGATTACAACCGCGGTGGAAAAGCTCTCATTTGGCTGGCAGTGTCTATCAGACACCGCCAGCCAAATTAGGAAGCATTTGTAAACATGCTTTTCCGCGGCGGTTTTTCTGCCGTGGAAAAGCATGTGTATTTTTGATTTTGGGGGCCCGTTGCGGGCCCCCAGGGTGTTTGCGGGTGGGGGGTGCACATGGGGGGTACCTATGGTACCCCCCAGCATTTACATGCACAAAGCGGCAGGCACCGTGCGGTGCCTGCCGCTTTGTGCATGTAAATGTTAAACATGCACTTTTAACATTGCGGCGGGTGTTGCTTGAAGCAGCACCCACCGCAATGTTAAATATCCAGGATGTGACCGCCAGGGTGGCGGTCACATCCTAATCGCACATGAGGGAACGCCGCAGCCCATGCGGACGTTCCCTCATCCTCTGGGGTCGCGGACGGACGCAAGTCCGTCCGCAATCCTAATGAGGCCCTAAGTTTGTAAATAAATGAATACATACATAAAAAAATGTATGTGGGCCCAAATATTTATTAGAAGCCCGCTGCTGGTGCTTCTGAATGGCATGATTGAGGAATAACAAGGTGATCTAATCTTGATTCCAACTCACGCCTCCACACACATCCAGTCTGTTAGGTTGTTTTTCACCCCAGGGTTCTCCAATTTTTACTGATTTTCTATTATCCTATTCTTTCTTCCTCCTCTTGCTTTGGGTCAAAGTTCGATGATGAAAAATAAGTCCAGGTTGCCAAAAATGAGTGCTGGTGCCCATCACCTGCAACCACTGGTACAAATTAAGCACTGAAGCAGATTTTAGACTTGAGATAAAGAAATCAATGGTCATAGGATGAAAAATGCATGATACAATTTAGGGAAAGTCCATAGGATGAAATGTGTTCTAAATTTGTTTGACTACCTGAGACTGAGACACTTCTAACAACAAGAAACAAGCATTAGAAATGCAATAGGGCTCGGATTTATTTGAGTTTGAGTTAATGCCATTGTAAATGGCAATGTCTTTTCGCCATGTGAATGGAGTCTGTGCATGTGGTGTGTAGTGTGTAGTGGAATTATGTTGGTTGAATTGTAATTTTACCAATGGTGGCATGCTGTGCTTTATATGAATAAGTTTAAAAGTAAAGTGTACCATACTGCGATTGCTTGGTGGAAAAGTGCACTGCCGGTTGGAGGTGTGTGTGCCTGGTGGAAGGGTGCACTGACGGCTGGTGGGTGTGTGTTTGGTAAAAGCGTGCACAGATGGCTGATGGTTGTTGGTGTTTGTGCATGCTGAAAGCATTCATTGACGGCTGGGGGTGTGTTCTTGTGTGTTTTCTTTTCTGTGTACTGGTGAGTGTGTGGTGGTGAGTCTGTGGGGGTGAGTCTGAGGGGGTGAGTCTGTGGGGGTGAGCCTGGGAAGTGAGTGTGGTGGTGAGTGTGTTGTGTTGAGTGGTGACGAGTGTGTGGTGTTGAGAGACTGAGGTGTGTGGTTTGTGTGTGCGTTATGTGTGTGTGGTGTGTGTGTGGGGTGTATGTGTGTATGGTGTGTGTGTGTGGTATGTGTGTGTGGTGTTTTCTGCACACTCACACACTGCCCCTACACATTCACACACTGCTCACCCGCACACTCCCAATGTCCACTGTTTATCCTGCACACTCATTCTGCACACTCACACAATGTGCACCCTTACACACTGTCTCTGCAGTCACTCTGCACTCACGGTCACTCTGCACTCACGGTCACTCTGCACTCACGGTCACTCTGCATTCACTGTCACTCTGCACTCACTGTGTGCCCGGCCACTCCCTGGCACAGCACTCCATGCCCAGCCCCTCCTTGGCACAGCACTCCATGCCCGGCCACTCCCTGGCACAGCACTCCATGCCCAGCCCGTCCCTGGCACAGCACTCTACTGCCACTCCCTGGCACAGCACTCCACTGCCACTCCCTGGCACAGCACTCTATGCCCGGCCCCTCCCTGGCACAGCATGCCCAGCCCCTCCTTGGCACAGCACTCCATGCCCGGCCCCTCCCTGCCACAGCACTCCTTGCCCGGCCCCTCCCTGGCACAGCACTCCACTGCCACTCCCTGGCACAGCACTCCATGCCGGCCCCTCCCTGGCACAGCACTCCATACCCGGCCCCTCCCTGGCACAGCACTCCATGCCCGACCCCTTGCCTCTACAGCACTCCATGCCCGCTACCAGTCAGTATGATATTCCATGTCTTAAAATGCTGGTCAAAATTAAACTTTCAGTTCAAATTAATTAAAAGAGTGAATATTTTGGGGTCACGTAAAACATGCACTTAGCCAGTAAGAATACCCTGCCCCCCACCGTCATCAATGTCTCATTCGCAAAGACATTGGTCCGTGTGGAACGAGGAAAGGCCAAAGTGAAAACGAGCTGTGTCACCGTCCATGTCACGGTTGCAAGGGTTAGCGAAAACTGATAAACAGTACACAAAAAGGCCCACATGCATCATTGTGTCATTTTGCATTTCTTAATTTGCGAAAAATAAGGAATCGCAAATTAAGAAGTGCAAAATGCTATGCATCATTTTTTTCGGTATTTCTTTGTGATTCGGTAAAAATCGCAATTTTTACTGAATCCCAAAGAAATACCGAATTCTTAAGTTAATTTTCGCAATTCCCATTGATTCCTATGGGCCAAAAGGCCCATAGGAGTCAATGCAAATTGCGAGTGGCACTTAGAAAATTTCATGAGTGCAGGGGGGGGTCCAAAGGACCCCCCCATGCACCCCTGAAATGTATTTTTCGCATCATTTCTCACACACACATGTCCTAAGGACATGTGTGTGTGAAACATGAATGTTGAAAAAAAAACATTTAAAGCATTTTAAACACTTTTTCCAAATTTACCGAGTGGTTCAACCACTCGGTAAATTTGGAACCCTAATTGCGAATTTCCACTTGTCAAAGTAATGATGCATTGCTTTTAAGAAGTCGCACATCTGCGACTTCTTAAAAGCACCCGCAATTTTAGAACTCGCAACAATGTTGCGAAGTCTAAAATTGCTTCATGCATCCCAAAAAGCACTTTTGCATTCGCAAACGGCCGATTTTAAGGAATCGCACCGTTTGCGAATGAAAAAGTGCTTGATGCATGTGGGCCAAAGTACATTCGCTCTGACAGGTTCCCTGTTTGCACGTCTCATCATTCATTCATTCATTCATCCAGAGTGTACGTGGGGACGAGCCGTGCAGTATATACAAGGGCATGCAGTGTATTTCTGTGGAGATGGCCGTGCGCAGTAGGAGAGCTGAGCAGGTTTGTGGTGAACGACGTGTGAGGTCTGCATCAATGTACAGAATAAAAGGTGCCTTCATCCAAGTACACATTCGTAAAAAGCGAACAAAAAAAGTACGCGGGAAAGAGTTCAATGGGGGAAGGGTGTTTCTCTGCGAGGAGGGGTGCAGATCAGGAGGTGGCAGGGCGGGCTGCAGCGGAAGGGCACACACACACTCATCCAGCAGACGTTCCAAGACTCACCCCACCCCTTCGCAGCCAGGGGCGAGGATGGCTTGCTGTGGGTATGTCCTGCAGCCAAACAGGAGGAGCCCTGACTGCTACATCAGAGAGGGACCCTGGCGGGGCAGGTGGGCTGCGGTGAGACCTGCGCAAGCACTCTAGTGTAATGGTCGAGAGGCCCCTTAGCGACAGGGGTATAGGTGGCCTGCAGCGGGCATGCAGTTAGACTCAAGTAAAATGCTGTTTTTATACTGTGTTGATGTGTCTCTTTTATATGGGGGGCCACAAACACCTGTGTACACCGGGAAGTCTCCGCACATCACAATTATTGCGTGTCAGCTGAGTATACATTCAATCCATCAACTGTATCTGCTCTAAACCGAGTAACTGTTTAATAAAACGTTGTTTTAAAGGGTATTTTTATAAATGGAAACAGATACCAAAATATAAGCAAACGTATAAGCTAAAGAAACATTAAAAGTTATTAATAATCCATAAATGTATTTCTTTAAACAACTGATCGTTCATTTCAGCCATACTGTTGCAAACTCGTCACTTTACACCGCCATTAGGATGCATTCGGAACCAAAAGTTCACAATGGAATGAGAACAGTCCAGTTATTAAAGGGCCATTCCTAATCCTACTCTGTGGCAAAGAAATTAAAAATTGTGAAGAATGGTGGGTAAAAAAAACTCACATATGACCGAGTGCATCTCACTGCAAGGTGTTCAGTACTATATTTCACATGCTGGGAGGGCGAGTGCTTCACGGAGGCCGTGCATCAAGAAAAACATGGGCCACGGTCATACTGATTCGAATAAAATCTAGAAAGTCTGCTGCTTTCTTAGAACAGTTGTTGAGACGTGTTTCTCCGAGCCTCAGCTCAGTCTCGGACTGGCGTGTCTGCGCCCTCGTGAGAGGACCTGCCAGGGGCCCTGGTGAGCGGCACATTCCCCACTTCGACCCTGGAGACCCGCGTATGGATATTCATCGGAAAGGACTCGAGGAAAGCAGCTGGCAAACTCGCGAAATACATTGAACCCTATATTTAGATGCACAATTATCTCACTCCAAAATAGCGTCTAAGTTCTTAACTGGCAGGGTCAACGCCAGGTTTGAGTGCTATATAAACCCTTAACGTGTGCATCTTTGATGGTACACCGTAGTAGTCGCAGTGCTCCTATAATTCGGTTTCGCTTGAGGCGCTATAATAAACCGCCAGTTTGGCGGACGTCTAGGCCATCGCATAAGCTCGACTCTACTGTTGCACAGAGCTCTATATGACATATGGCACACACCTAGCAGCTATATGGGCACAGTAAAGCCCCTTTCCTCGCTGGACAATACACATACCCGGGCCAGGTAACTTCTGCCACCCGAATATGTCCAGGCTGGCACTGACTCCATTCTATGCATCCACAAAGCTTCCTGCTAGCATTTCATGTAAGCATCTACATACATGTGAGCACACATGCAGTTCACACCACTGCCTGCGTCTGGACTAACAGCTCCTCGCTTCCACTGTTCCAACGAGTAAACCGCGTGCTTTATTCCAATAACTGAGTGCAAGGGTGGCCCGGGGTTCAAGCAAAGACCTGGAGTTGCGCGGACTCCTCTCTGATGCGCACCCGCGCAAATCGCCATGGCACGACCCGACTTAGTGCCACTCTGTGTGATCGATGTGTGATCTGACAGGCATCCTATGATCTGTTCATATACTGGTCAAAGATGAATGGGACCCCCTCCCCCTGCCAGCACTTCAAGAGCCCCGCTTTTAACGTCACGCGGACGGGACCGACTCGGGCCACTTGCCACAGCTTCGGTGAAAGTTATCAAGATCCAAGCAAGGCGCACATCACTCGAGGTGGCTTAGGGAGCACATGGTGATGCGAGGAATGAGATTTTGATATCAATTTATGATCAATTTAATAACTTATCTCATTCGACAATTTTGGATCGATTTTTTCCTGTCATTGAGTAAAAGACAAACCCCGCATAGGTTAGATAAACCCCATGAACTGACGCCACTCTGAAGAACCACTTACAACTGATAAAGTTTTGAAAGTTTTATATAAAAGTCAGATTTAAATGCGAATACAATCCTCTCAGGATTAATCTCAAAAAGTATACAAAAGAATACAAAATCAATTCCAGAATCAGCAATTTAAAGCATCGATGTGAAGTGGTTCCTTTGCGTCATCTACAGAAAGAGAAAATTAATCGAGTTAAATCTGTCCCTACTCTATACTAGGTGACATCCCTACTTCGCAAGTTCCTAACCTAACAAGGTGTCAGCAGTTTGACTCCCAAAGAAGTTCAAACTCTCTTAGCCTCTAAAGGTAACTTAAGTTTAAGAAGCAGTACCCTCGCTGCCTACCCATCCGCTCTCTAAGGGTCCTCGGCCTACTGCTCTCTTGCGCTCTGATCTCTCTCAGCGCATCTGTTCAAGTCATCTACTCTTCGCCCTTCTCTCCGAGCTCCCTCTGAGCAATTCGCTTCGCTGTTCCCTTCGCTAATTGCCAATTGCTATCTTCACCCCGGGGTGCTGTCCCTAAAATACACAATCACAGTGTGGGTGGAACGCCCCTTCGACGCCCACCACGGACTTTCCCCGTGAGGTAATCTTCTAGCCTTTTCCCTTGCTTCGTCTCTTTCGCCGTCCGTTAAGTTGACCTTTCTCCTCAGATGTCATCTTCGTCTTCTCGTTGGTGACTTCATTCAATATTACAATTGACATTTCAGAGCACAAGTCAACAACTTCAGCAGAACTTTAAACTTTACGACTATGATTTTGACCCTTCTAGGTCCTGTGAATGGACTTCTCAAAACAGCTCTCAAATTCTAAGCGCTTCTTATCACGTTCAGGCCATAAACCTTGTCCAGCGTTGTCACCCTAAATCTAGCAAGTGCTAGACTCCTTGGCTCGCACGTTCACAGCAAGGCTATTCACGACTCCTGTGAGCCCACTAAATTACAAACAGCGGACTACACTCCTGTGAACCCTTGGTCAGTTAGGTTAAAATCACAAATGACCTAAACCCTTCTAACATTCTTACAAGAAGCCTTCTACACAGTATAACCTTTAACACATATATATATATTCGTATTTAGCAAATCTTTTACGCATATGTGAATACATTATACATAGAATACAAACTACATAGGGTATAACTTTATATTCTCATTCGCTATATCGTTATACATGTTCTACGCATTTCTTCACGTTTCATTTCTCGCCGCTTCTCCATTTAAGGTTACACACGTACATGAATTCTACTTTGCACGTTCTATATTTCGTAAGCATCTCTACACTTCTCTATATTAGCCCACTACGTATACGGGCCTTCTAAATCTAATACATGTTCTAAAGTGAATACAGTTACATTTCCTATATTACTTCAATTACATCTGTTAACTTTACACTATAAGTGTCAACTTCACGTTACGATATACATTTCATTCCTACGTTTATACGATGTGCTTGTAAATATGGCCTATACATAATTTTTATTCAAATTTGCGCTCTCTCAGTCCCCCCTTTGATGACTTCTAGGAGTCATCACTAAATGCAATTTGAATAACATCTCTACACAGAACTAGTTACAATATTCCCTCTTTTCATCGTTTCGAGTGCTCTCAAGCTTTTGTACTGTTGATCTTGTAAAGCAGCTAATCTCCTTTCTTGCTCTCTCATTGATCGTTGTAACCGGTTCGACCTATACCATTTATACAATTTAACTAAACCTAACAATGTGATTATGCAAATTAATACTATCAATACAGGTTTTAATATATACCATACTATGCTTTTACCAAGATTGGCAAACCAACTCCCAACCTTTCCTACTCCATGACCTACGTTTTCCCAAACATTTATTTTCGATAAATCTTCGATTTCTTTATGAATCTGTGTAATGTTCTGTATGACTTTCTCAAGTGGTTTTGAATTATCAGGAATATAAGTACAACATTCCTGAACCTTCAAAGCCTTACAACTCCGCCTTCTTTTGCTAGCAGTACATCTAAAGCAAGTCGGTTCTGAAGAACCATTGCTCTAATCGACTGCATCTCGCCTTCTACTAACATTAATGACCTTGCAGTACTTGCAGATAATCTATCTACAACTGTAGCTAGTCTCCTGATCTTAACATCGTTAAGTATTAAACCTAACATAGGAAACATCGCTCCGAATACATCTCCTACTACTTCTGCATCTCCTACTTCCCTTTTCGCTCTCGTCGAAGCCTTTCCTTCTATGATCGCTATGTCCTTTGCATGATATATTTTGGGGAAGACAATTGCCAAGTAACACGAACCATACCAATTGTCAGGTAGTTTTACATAGGCATTTCTTCCGCATACAAAATACACATTCGGAATAGCTTGCATCCCTTTCATGAAATCTTTCGTATAGTACTCTAATCTAAAAGCATGTTCGCAATTCACTTCACCTACAAATACACTCTCATAATATGTCTTGCTTCGAGTTAAACATAACTTTCCTTTCTGCGTTCTATCCAAAGCTATTGGACCATTGCTACCTTTCTTTTTATGTGCCTTCTCTTCTTCGGTCCAATCCGTCTTCCACTGTCCTGACATTTTCAGAATCTTCTGCCTTCTATATCTGTCATCTACTTGTCCTATGAACTTTTTCTCAACCTCCGACACTTTGCAAGTTAGATTATTTCTGCGTGCATATGAAGTATCTAGTGTATCCCAAGGAAGAAAGAATTTGGCTAGTCTATCCTCCTTTTTGTAATAGTCCCACTTATTCATTTGCTTATAATTCGGAACTTCAGGCAGTACCGAATCATAATTTGAAAAGTAGTACTCAAATCCTTCCCTACCATAAAATATACTAAGCAGTAAACTACATGTTATCCCATAAGTCAGTGGGAGATGATGATATCTAATGCCCTCGTCTACAGAAGCCGGCAATTGCATACAAACATAACAATCTTTGGCCTCCATGGCATCGATATACTCGTACAATAGTTTAGCATATGCGTTTGACCTAAAGTTTCCCTGTGACTCGTCTACATGTAATCTACGAGCTTCATCTGCCAGTAACGCCTTTTCACGTATAACATTGCTCTCCTCCTTCTTCCCCACAAGAGCAGGTCTCAAAGTCGTTACAGGCTTTACATCTGCTGTTTCTTTATCGCTTTCATGTCCTATTATGTATGATATTGTCACTACTGTAATTATGAGAAAAATTACTACTGCTATTAGTGTACCTACTATGCATCTAGCTTTTCGGTTTGGGTTGCCGTTCTCCATGTCATCAAACAGCGTAGCTCCTTCTTTTGCGAAAAAGTTTTTCTTTCCAGTCTTGGTTCGCTTTATTTGCTTTCTCAGTCCGTAAAGTGCTCTTTATCAACAAAGTCTCTTTTTCGCAACAATGTCTTTTTCTCTTTTAGCAACAGACAACCCTAACCCTTCTCCGTCCTCTAAATGTAATCCCTAATTTTATTCTTCTTTCCACTCGGCGCTAGGTTATCTTCTTCTTTATAGCTTATATGCAAAAGTCTTTTATGCATCAACAATTATTCTCGCACCTGCAGCTTTCACAACTATTTCCAATAACTCAAAACGAATGACTTTTTCTTCTTCCTCTGGAATTTGATGACCAAAAGTTGGAAATTGTAATCTATTTAGCACTAGATCTTGAATTTGACTCAAATATGGGGGTATGGGAAGTGTGAAAGTCAGTAACCCCTCAGTCTCGAGTCCAGGCGTCAACATCCATATCTCCACTGCCACAAATGGATCGTGATCGATTACTTTCACTTTCTTCACTCTCCCAGATTTCTGTCCCCAAGACATCTGCTAGATAAGTCCACTCTGGGGTGGCGTACCTTCTGCAGGGCACACGTACCCTTCTCGATCTTCTTGGACTTTCAGTTCCTGAATCTGTAGTTTCCTCTTCCTGATCCGATTCTTCAGCGATCGGGACAAGAGTTCTTTCTTGATCTGCTTTTAAGCTTGGCCTTCTCCTTCTCTCCGGCCAACTAGCTTCATCACTCCTTGTCCTCCCGCTCCTTGTTCTTGGACTGGTCTCTTGGTCACTCTCTGCTTGTTCAGTATCTGATTCAATCTCCCAATTACTCTCTTCTCCTGAGGCGACTTCGGTCTCACTGGTGTCCTGACCTTCGTCGTCCTGTTCCGTCTCAATCTCAGCCTCTTCGATCACCTCCACAGCTTGGCTTTCCCCCTCTATGGCTTCTCCGTTTTCCGCCGGATTCTCATCCGAGAGAGGAGCTGTTTCTTCTAGAGGTGTTGGCACTCTTCGGGTATGTGAGGCATGTATCCAGTTTGGCAGGCCTCCACACTTTACTGCAGTATTCGTCACAAGTATGACTTGAAACGGTCCTCTCCAGCGCACGTCTAAGCAGTTCTTCCTGACGTGTTTTTTCACCAGGACCCAGTCCCCTGGACTCAGGTCATGGCACAAATCTTGTGCTGATGGAACCTCTGCAGCCTGGACCTGGAGGGACACAGAATTAACGGCATCAGATAGTCCCTTACAGTAGTCCAAGATCAAATCGTCTGTGATGTTCACTAGAGCTGCAGTCGGAACCGATGGCAATCTCATGGCTCTCCCCATTAGCACTTCATGTGGAGAGAGACCTGTTTTTCTATCTGGTGTGCTACGTATGCTCATAAGAACCACTGGAAGTGCGTCTGGCCAACTCAGGGATGTTGCTGAACAAACTTTGGCAAGTCTGGACTTTATCGTGCTGTTGATTTGCTCTACAATCCCTGAAGCTTCTGGTCGATAGCTGCAATGAAGTTTCTGATCGATACCCAAAGCTGAACATAGCATCTTCACTATTTCGCTGTTAAAATGAGTTCCTCTGTCCGATTCCAAAGAGGATGGCACCCCAAACCTCGGTATCAACTCTCTAAGTAACAGTTTTGCTACTGTAAGTGTATCGCACCTACGTGTAGGGTAAGCCTCAACCCATCTAGAAAATATGCAAACAATCACTAAGACGTATCTGAGTCTATTGCATTTAGGCATTTCTATGAAGTCAAGCTGCATTCTGTTGAAAGGCCCCCCCGACCTCCCAATGTGACTCAATGTAACTGGTGTTCTCTTGCCCACGTTTAGTTGCTGACAGATCGCACATCGCTGACACACTGCTTCTGCCGCTACTCTGAACTTCGGGTTGAACCACGTTTGTCTGAATACTCTCACCATAGCATCTCTACCTATGTGTGCTGATCCATGCAATTTCCTTGCCATTGGACTAACAAGTTCATTTGGTAAAACTGCTCTCCCATCTGCAGATATCCAGAAATTCATCTCACTTCTAGAACAACCAGCTGTTTCCCAACTCTTTTTCTCATCATCTGGGGCATTTTCCTGAACACTCCTTAGTTCATCCCACGTATCTACAGTATCTAACAACATTGTCAATTCAGTTCTTTCTTGGATTCCCCCCACTTTTACATCAGTGTGAGAATATCCCTGTTCTGCGCAGTAACGCGCTACCTCATCCGCATAGCGGTTACCTTGTGACACAAAATCGACATTTTTTGTATGCGCAGCACATTTAACAACTGCAATGGCTGCTGGACCTTGCAATGCCTCTAACAATAGTCTCACGAATTCTCCATTCCTAATGGGAGAACCCGAGGAGGTCATGTAACCTCTTTGAGACCATAGCTGCCCGTAATCATGAACTACCCCGAAACCATACTGGCTATCGGTGTATATGGTGACTCGAAGTTTGTCGCCTGCTAGACAAGCACGCGTCAAAGCAACAATTTCAGCTACCTGAGCGGAGTGTACTCCTTCCAGGCAAGCGGCTTCTATTACTCTTGTAATTGTGCAAACTGCATAAGCTGCTCTCAGCTGACCGATATCGTCTCTTACACATGAACCATCGACAAAGAATATTTCATCGGGGTCAGTCAATGGCTCATCTACGATATCGGGTCTCGGTTTGGTGCATAGTTCAGTCACATCAAGGCAATCATGGTCTGTACAAATTTCATCATCTATCGTATTTGGAAGTGGCATCAAAGTTGCAGGATTCAAGACGGAGCATCTTTTTAGGGTCACATTCTCGGCAGCCAGTATGACTTGCTCGTAGCGTGTGAGCCTGCTATTTGTCAGATGCTGAGTCTTAGTCCTGGTCATTAACAATTCTACAGAATGCGGTACGTACACCACTAACTGATGTCCCATTACCACGCTTTCAGAACGTTCAATGCTGACACCCGTTGCAGCTACGGATTTGAGACATCCGGGCAACGCTGCGGCTACTGGATCTAATGTAGCCGAAAAATACGCCACTGGCCTACGCGCATCTCCATGTATCTGAGCTAAAACTGCTAACGCGCATCCCTCTCTTTCGCAGCAGTAAAGCAAAAATGGTTTTGTGTAATCAGGCATTCCTAAAGCCGGGGCGCGACATAAGTCCTCCCTCAGCTGCAAAAACGCCATCAAACAATCTTTGTCCCATGGTACCGGATCACTTACTCCTTTGTGCGTCAGTTGTAATAATGGTTTTGCCTTCAGTGAGAAGTTGGCTATCCACTGCCGACAATAACCGACCATGCCTAGAAACATCCTGACTTCTCTTTGTGTTGTAGGCGCGTTCATTTTCATGATCGCCTCTATTCTGTCTGGAGACACCTTCCGCTTTCCCTTTTCAATCCTATGGCCCAAGTATTGCACTTCAGTCTTGCAATACTGCAATTTACTTGGAGACACCTTGTGTCCGTTCTCGGCCAAGTGATTTAACAAGGTTATGGTGTCTTCTCTGCAAGCTTCCTCAGTTTCTGACGCAACTAGGAGGTCGTCTATGTACTGGACTAGAACCGAGTTCTTGGGCAGTACTAGACTTTCAAGATTTCTTTTTAATAGCTGGTTAAAGATCGATGGGCTTTCTGTATACCCCTGAGGGATACGACACCATGTTAAAACGCGATCTTCCAGCTTAAAAGCGAAAAGATACTGACTCTCTTCATCTAAAGGAATCGAAAAGAAAGCCTGGCACAAATCTATCACGGTAAACCATCCAGCTTGGAATGGTATCTGAAATAGTATCACTAATGGATTCGGTACCACTGGACAACATGAGACAACAATATTATTAATCTTTCGAAGATCCTGCACTATTCTGTATTTTCCACTAGGCTTCTGCAAACCCATAATCGGGGAGTTACATGGACTACCCACGATCTCCTTCAGTATTCCCTGTTTAATCATGTATTCGATCACAGGCTTTATTCCTGCAATCGTCTCTGGAGTCAACTTGTATTGTGGAGTTCTTGGATACTCAGCATTGGGTCTTACCAAGATCTTTACTGGTTCTACTCCTTTGATCAGTCCTATTTCTTCTCCAGTAAAATCCCACACCTCAGCTGACACTTTCTCCCTCAAATCCTGTGGAAGCTCTTCCAGTGTTAAGGTAGGATATAGTTCCACGCACTCTTGCGAGTTTACAACCTTAAAATCGGCATCCTCATCATTGGTCTGCACTTCTACTCCTTCAGGTGTACAATGTATTGTGCAATTCAGTTTACACAACAGATCTCTTCCTAGCAAACACACAGGGCTAGAATCACAGATCACAAACTGATGTTCGTCACTGTAATTCCCTATCTTTACTGACACTGGTTCGGTCAGAGGATTTGTCATCCTCTTGTTTGCGACTCCTACCACCTGAATCGTCTCTCCCGATATTGGCAAACCTGGGACTACCGCTGATCTCAATGTGGATCGAGTGGCCCCCGTATCCACCAAAAAGGTGGTAGGACATCCAGCTACTTCCGCCTCTACGTATGGTCCTCTCTGATCTACTTCCAGGGCTGCTCCTAGAGTACAGTCTTCCTCCCTATTTACTCGTTGCCCTGTAAGAGGATCAACGTAGTAGCATTCTTCTCCTCCCACGAACAATGGCATCTGTCTATAAGTTTTCCCTCCGTTTGTGATGCGAGGTGGTTGAGGAAACGGGGCTCGAGGAGTCTGAGTCCCCCCTTTGATAAACTTTCCCTTCGGGACTGTTGCTCCCTTAACCACGTTGTTCTGGACCTCTTCCTCCTCCTGTTCTAATTCCCCTGTCTCCACATTGTAAGAACACTCGCGTCGCCAATGTCCCACTTCGTTACACTGATGACACCTCGTTGTCTTTTTCAGTGTCGCAATATCCATTCTCGGTCTTGGTCTTTCCCCCTCATCTCTGCTCTGATTATTCTGTTTCTTTGCTTGCGTTCCTGTTCCCTGTTGCCGCTGTCCACCCTTTCCAGCTGCTTGCATTTGTACCAGCATTAGCTTTTCCTTGAGTTTCTTTGCCTTCGAATCTATTTCATCGCTACAGTACCTTGCATACCTCAGAATCTCATCTAAAGGTTTGTTCTGCCAACAGATCAAATGCTGCTGTATCATCAGGCTTATGTCTGGTCTTAATCCTAAAACGAACTTCGACACAAACTGTCCTATGTCCTTAGGATCCATTACGTCTAACCCACTGTATTGTTTAAAAGCTTTCAGTAACCTCTCATAGAACTCGTGAACTGTCTCTTTAGGCTCCTGAGTCGTTCGGTCTATCTTAACCCAGTCTATGTCTTGTACTGGCACTTTCTCTTTTAGCCATGTTATTACCCTCTTGTACTTCTCCATGACTCTATCTGATGGACCATTTGTCCGGTTATCTCTCGGAGGCTCACAAGTAGGCCATTCAACATTAAGCTTGCATGCCGTCCACAAATCTCCGGGTACTACGATATCGAACAATGTGTTCAAATCGATCCACAGCACCTTAGAGATCTTTACGAACCTCTCTACCTGCTTGTACCACTCTACAGGATTTTCTCTTAGCTTGGGGAAAGAATTAGTGAATGCCGCTAAATCCCCCCTACTCCAAGGTACATGAACGTAGTTTCCGTTCGCGATTTCTCGCAAAGGGAAAGCTTCCATTCGCATTAGGTCTGTATCCTGGGACTTCACAATTGTACTTCTTCTGACAGATCCCTTCTTAGACCATTTTTCCTCCCATCTATCCAGATCTCTCCATATTCTGATACACATGACTAATTCCCTTATGTGTACTCTTAGTCCAATCGTTCTACGTTCATCCAAATCTAGGTCTGTGCAATTTAGCCTATGATTGGGCTGTAAAGCTTTGGTTCGTGACAGGTCTATCATATACCTATTTGCCAAATTAGATAAATTTTCATGAGCTGACCTCGCTCTCCGAGTAACATCCTTAGATAAGAACAATATTTCATCTGGTGCGTACAACTCTAATCTCTCTATTGCCACTGTGCCATCAATTATTTCATCTAAGTCTGACTTCAAACTCATTACATCGAGCCGTTTTGCTTTTATTTCAGCTCTCAGTATGTCAGTCCTAGGTGGTTCGCTCATACCCCTCTCACCTCCACTATGCGCCCTACGCCTAAACACAGGTGAGTTATGAGGAGTTTTCCTTCCATCTCTTTGTTCCCATCTCTCTAGATCCCAAGCCTTTCCATCTTCCCGTGGGGTGTGGTGGAACATTACTCCATCCCCCATTCCTACATTGCGCCTTTTCGGCTCGGTCTCTCCAGATATGAGATAGGATCCACCGTTCTGTTCAAAACCACTGTAACTCGCTTGCTGTCTGGTGTCGCTCAATAAACGATAAGGTCCTTCATGGCCCTCCATGCTCCCGCGATCTCGTTCGTGATCACCAGAAGTATGGCGAGACGTTTCGCGACTCCCTATATTCTCGTGACTTCGCTCGCGTTCACCGGATGCATGGCGAGACCCTTCACGACTCTCCATGTTCCCGTGATTCCAATGTTGCACTGTTTCACTCGGGGTATGGTGAGTGCATCTGAAAGTATTTCGGTACTCCTGCGTCCTTCGTTCCCCCTCACTAAAGGTGACACGAGGCACTTCGCCACACCCTGCACTCCTGTCATCGCACATTTGCCTATTGCCGCTGATAGTAGGACAATTATTTCCTCTGCTTTCCTGACTCCCTCTCTCCCACTCCGGGCTGCTTTCGCCAGCTCCACAATGAGAGAGGATCCGGTTATCCTGGTCTCTCCACTCTGCTCCTGTTTCTAAACTCTTATTCCGGATCTCTTCGGCAGTATCCCATTCTTTCAGGTATTCCCTTAATTCCTTATGGGATTTCGGTTTTGGTCCCCTTAAGTCCATTGGCCCTCTTTGGCCCCCCTGTTCTACCCAGGGACCTGTTGCGGCATCTAATGGGGTACTCCGACTCATCGGTGCTAATATCTGTCTCTGGGGATTCATCATGATATTCCTATTCCCCATCTCTGCCCTTTCCCTGTCCCATCGTGCCTGTTCCTCCTGCTGGACCCCTTCTGGGTTGTAGATTGACACAATAGGGCCTATAGTAACCGGTACTTGTAAAGCGTCTGGCATTTGGTACGACCTTGCATGTTGCGTTTCTGGCACCTTCTGGACCACTAGTCTTCCCACTACTCTCTGTTCGGAACTAGATTGAGGTACTTCCTCATCTTTCTTGGCATCCCACTCTGTTACTGGGATCGATTTATATTCCCCCCATCTAGCTCCGTCCTCTTGTTGTAATATGGGACTTGCGGCCCCTCCGCTATACGGAGGTGGTCTATCTGTTAATAGCCTCTCTATCAGATCCTCCTCCGTTTCGCTTTCCTCATCTTCCTCTAGAGGTTTCTTTTCTCCTGTAACTTCTAGCATCGGGTACAGTTTGTCTGCTTCTATCTTTTGTACTCTCCACTTTTTCGCTTCCTCGTCCCATTTAGCATCCTGCACTGCCTTTACTGATCGTCTCACTCTTTCTTGGCGCCTCTTTACGCTCTTTTCGTGTGCTGCTCTAAACCATGCACTAAGGGCTTCAAACTGTGTTGGCCTCGGTAGAGGTCTTGTTGCAAGCATTACCGCTTTTAGTTCGTTCAACACGTCTAGCTTAAACGTTCCGAATCTCGGAAACGTCAGTTCCTTATTCCCTTCAGTTAGCTTATTCCACTCGGAGATCCATAGTATCGAGTGTAAGCCTACATTTACTGCCATCTGATAAGCTGGTGTGCCTTCCGGTGGAGCTTCCTCTCCGGCATATAAGTTTCTTCCATTCCTCCTAAAGATTGCTCTTAAACTCTTAAAACACTTCATCTTTGATAATCTACGATTTTCTCTTATTAATTCTCTTCCTTGTTTACGTCCCGATGACAACCAACCAATCCCTACGCGGCTCTCGCTAATCGGCCTATCCCAGCGCGACTCTACGCTGACCGACCAATCTCAGCGCGGCTCTACGCTGACGTCTGACAAACTAACCAATCTCAGCGCGGTTCTATGCTGACGTCACTCGTTCCCTCTGCAGCAGTTCTCCTTCTTTCTCAACTCGTCTCACGATTTCGTATGCGTTTTCATTCATACACTGAAAAATGACTACTTCCGTCCAAGCGATCACTTTTCTCTGACTGTACGGCCACAGTCTAACTGTAATTGTCACCTCAACTGACGAAACGTCTTCCCTCTGACGGTCGGACGATCGCCTCAACTGATAGGTTACTTACACACAGTAAACGTACGACCAGCGTCCGTTACTCATACACTCACTCTTACGCTCCCCCTATCATCGGTCTGTCGGGCGATCAATGGTACCTCATGACCCCCTTTCAATGGTAGACAAATTACTCTGGGTGTTCGATACACCCGAACCACTTAAGTCCTTTCCTGGAGCTTAAGATTTCATCCGGTTGCGCGCTCACAACCTTCCCTCAATCACACTACAGGCATTCAACTCCGCTTGACATTACAACACAGGAACAACATAAAACACCGCAATCTTACAACGCATGACCCTTATACTCACTCTCGACCGACTCTGCTGCTTTTCTCTCGACACACCGTCAGCACCGTCTTCGGCAGGGATTCTTCTTCTGGTCGTCGATGACTAGGGACCTTGGGGTAATCTAGACCTGACCTAGGTTGCCTTCCTCAAGAAGAAAACCATCTTTCTCTGCTACCAACTGCGAGGAATGAGATTTTGATATCAATTTATGATCAATTTAATAACTTATCTCATTCGACAATTTTGGATCGATTTTTTCCTGTCATTGAGTAAAAGACAAACCCCGCATAGGTTAGATAAACCCCATGAACTGACGCCACTCTGAAGAACCACTTACAACTGATAAAGTTTTGAAAGTTTTATATAAAAGTCAGATTTAAATGCGAATACAATCCTCTCAGGATTAATCTCAAAAAGTATACAAAAGAATACAAAATCAATTCCAGAATCAGCAATTTAAAGCATCGATGTGAAGTGGTTCCTTTGCGTCATCTACAGAAAGAGAAAATTAATCGAGTTAAATCTGTCCCTACTCTATACTAGGTGACATCCCTACTTCGCAAGTTCCTAACCTAAAAAGGTGTCAGCAGTTTGACTCCCAAAGAAGTTCAAACTCTCTTAGCCTCTAAAGGTAACTTAAGTTTAAGAAGCAGTACCCTCGCTGCCTACCCATCCGCTCTCTAAGGGTCCTCGGCCTACTGCTCTCTTGCGCTCTGATCTCTCTCAGCGCATCTGTTCAAGTCATCTACTCTTCGCCCTTCTCTCCGAGCTCCCTCTGAGCAATTCGCTTCGCTGTTCCCTTCGCTAATTGCCAATTGCTATCTTCACCCCGGGGTGCTGTCCCTAAAATACACAATCACAGTGTGGGTGGAACGCCCCTTCGACGCCCACCACGGACTTTCCCCGTGAGGTAATCTTCTAGCCTTTTCCCTTGCTTCGTCTCTTTTGCCGTCCGTTAAGTTGACCTTTCTCCTCAGATGTCATCTTCGTCTTCTCGTTGGTGACTTCATTCAATATTACAATTGACATTTCAGAGCACAAGTCAACAACTTCAGCAGAACTTGAATTCTACTTTGCACGTTCTATATTTCGTAAGCATCTCTACACTTCTCTATATTAGCCCACTACGTATACGGGCCTTCTAAATCTAATACATGTTCTAAAGTGAATACAGTTACATTTCCTATATTACTTCAATTACATCTGTTAACTTTACACTATAAGTGTCAACTTCACGTTACGATATACATTTCATTCCTACGTTTATACGATGTGCTTGTAAATATGGCCTATACATAATTTTTATTCAAATTTGCGCTCTCTCAGTGACATTGAGTTATCGCACTGGTTCCATACCGATTTTCAGGATATATAGGCGACGGGTGGGGTGTATCTGGTTGACCCTGCGGGGTGGGGAGGGAGGGAGTTTTTTGGTTATTTGTATTGGTGTTTGATGCTGTTCTTTAGGATCCTATTATTTAGGGGGATGTACAGTATATGGTATAAGAAACGATACTGTACTGCATTGTCCCTGATCTATATTCTGAGGATATGTGTTTTATGACCGTGGGAACTATGATTGTATCATGCTGTGTTGCTCTGTGCACGAACGAGTTAAAATATATATATATATTTTTTTTTTAAGATCCAATCAAGGCTCACACCCATACTAACGCAATAGGTTCGACATCACGGGGGCCCAGGGAAAAGCCCACTCTGTGGAAGTGAACATAAAGGCAGTACGCACGCACGTGAACCTTCCAGTGTACAAGAACCATTCTCCCAACAATACCATAGACATAATCATATAAAAAAAAATATATATATATATAATTTCTTATTGAAAGCGCAACCATAACTACAACAAATATTACCAGCATATAGAAATGCAAACACATAGAAAAGTATTAACATGGGTATGAATAGACAAATTCTTTTGCATTAATCCGATGTATGTTTTAAATTATAAACCGTAATAACAACACCCATAAATACAAAATACACAAACGTATAGATACACATGCAGAGATATAAGTATATGTCTACTAACAAAAAAGAGTAAACGTATACAGTCGGCGGTTTCCACTATGTGACACTTCAGGGCTCCGATGACTCGTGTAATGATGAGATCTATGCACAATGCCCCGTTGTGCACAGTACTTAGGCCCTAGAAGTGTGCACAGTGGCGCAATTGAGAGGACTTGTGCTGCGAAGTGCACCATGGGAAGCATAATGATGTTGAATGTGCCATTCCATGTGAAGCACAGTCTGGAAATAACACGGAATAAAAATATAAAACATCCAATCCCATACATTGTTTACATAGTTTAAAATCCTACAGCCAGCTAAGCTCACTTTCCACTTGCTATAAGGACTAGTTACTTTCCTAGTCTATTTGAGGGCACGTGCTTCACAACTGGACAGTGAAAATCAAAGTTTTTGGACAAAGATATTTGTACATAGATATTTCAGCGGGCAACATACCCGCAACTCTCACGCGCGATACCTCATCCACATGAGGTCACCGCCGCAAGGGAAGATCGTTCATAAAGAGAAAAAAGTCAAATAAAAACGGCCCTCTCCAGCTGTGTGCACCAGTCCCGGCTTCAACTCTGACTCACGGCTGGGGTGGGGTGGCGGGTGGGGGAAGGGTGTATATGGGGAGGGAGTAAAATGCCACTGATTCGCTATGCCTGTGTGCACGTGAGGAGGACGCGCGCCCGACAAACGCACTGCTCGATGGTGAACGCGCGCACACCATCTGGAATGCATTTCACGGCCACCCTGACAGCTCTTAATTGATATTTATGGACGGCCGTGCGCGAAACCGCCGAGAAAATGCCAACATGGCCGCCTAATGCCCTATGGCATCAAGACTACTACAAAAACATCACCGCGACGAACAAACAACATTCAGATAAGAAAAAACTAAGGAATGTGTCTTTCCCGAAGCCCTAAAGCAACTTTTTTTTTTTTTCTTTAACATTAGGATCTCGGAGCTCCGCCCGAGCCCTAAAAAGGAGTCCGTAAACCTAGGAATGACACCCTACAAGACCTGCCCTCTCAACACTAAAGGAATTATCGATTAGTAGGTCAAGCAGGCATTCTACCAAAAGATCATAAGGTGGATATGCCAGTCATGCAAGATACAAACCAACTCTGCCAACTCCAAGGTGCTACATTTTGGAAACATTTTTGGAACTTTAGCCATGATGCCGCACTTTCTCAGAAACCAGAACCTTACAGTGAACCTTTTCTGCACTGAGTGTAAGTAATAGGTTTTAAGACAGAAAACCTCTTCATTGGTCATGCATCTATATTTTGCAATGAGTGCCTCAAACTGTCATGCAGATTGCTATCTCGCCAATTGACAACTACATTAGGTTGTGAAATCTCATCCTGTAATGCAAATCCTTTTTTTTTTTTTTAAACCTTTATTGGAAAACGAGCAGGAGATAGTAGTGGTACATTCACAAAGCCATACAAATAGTCATAGATGGTGCAATGCAGCAGTAGACTTCAAGGAACCAGGTGTCATGTCTAGGCAAAGTACAGTAGTAGACCTCAATGGAAGATCATATAACAACAGTTATCGCTCTTCGTGCAACGCATCTTCACAGAACAGTAGGCAACAGTAGGCAACAGTAGGCGTATGGGCCCGTAGCTTATACTCGGAAAGGAAGGGTGAGAAAGAGCAACATAGTACACGCCGAGCCACCACTCAACATTTGATCAGATGAGAGACCCCCAATACCACCACACGAAAAGTAGTTGGTGACCCATCAAGCCGCCCACAGGGACAGCGCAGTGTAACTCACCCAATTAGCAGAGCAATAGAATAAAGCAACATCGCCATTCCCCACGAAACATGGTGAACGGCAGTTGCCCGTGCAGCCTAACAAACATTGCAGTACTAGCCAACCCCAACCCGATCTTCACTCTCAGGTTCAGAGTCCTGCACTGCCCTAGTAAGGAGGTACACCTGCAACGGGCTCCAAAAATCCCTAGGCCTAGAGCACACAGGCATCATGTCCGCATATATGTTGTACTGGTCCTGGCAGTAAATGATGTCACCCAGCCAGTCCTCGAACTTCGGCACTCTGCCCCGTCCCCAACAGCAAGCCACTCGCCGCTTGGCCAGCAATAAGGCCACGTCCACAAACCGATGGTGGACCGCTGGCACCTCCTTAGTATACCCCAATAGTAGGACCACAGGGTCGAACAACACCCCATCCTCAGTCATAGTCTGAAGAGCAGTATGGACCTGCACCCAGTATTCCAAGATGGCCGCACATTCCCATGCCAGGTGCAGAAAATCGGCACCCACTGCCCGGCAACGGGCACATCTATCGTCCTCTGACAACCGAAATCTAAGTTTCCTGGCCGGGGTGTAATAAAACCTTTGTATGAACTTGTAGTGTATAATTTTCAAGCGGCAACTAGAGGAGATATTGGCAGTCACACCACAACAGTACACCCATTGCTCGTCAGAGATGGTGATCCCAAGTTCAGCGTCCCATTTTTCCTGCACCCGGCTAGCCGGCGTAACTCGTTGCCGTCTGACGGCGCCATACAGTTTAGAAACCAAGTGTCGCCCATCGGAGACTAACAGAACGTGGAGCGGTAAGGTCACATCTGGTTCCTTAGGGAACTCAGGCAGTAAGGTCCGCAGGCTTTGTCGCAAGCGGACATAGTAAAACATCTCCAAAGGGGAACAAGCCACACTGCCAAAAAATTGTTCACGGGTACGGAAGGTGCCCTCGCGGAAGAGGCTCCCCCACGTAAGCGTCCCAAGCCGCTTGCATAGCCGCTGGAACCCTGTCTCATGTAACAGGGACAAAGCAGGATGATATGCCAGGGGCAGTGCAGGTGAGTAGAGGAACGAATGTCCCAGTAGCTTCGCCACACGCTTCCAAGCATCCACCGTGCAAGTCACCATTGTCTGGTGTGTATCCACATCGCCTACATTGCCCAGGACCATGCCCTCCAATAGGAGAGGATGGGCAACCCATTGTTCAGCCGCAATCTGTGGCATAAACGGCGTGGGGCGCATCCAATGGTATGCATAGTGTGCCTGAGCGCTCAAATAATAAAGTTCAAAGTCAGGAACATCAAAACCTCCATCAACATAGGGCAACGTTATGGTGGCCCACGCTACTCTCGGTTGTTTACCCCCCCAGAACAGACGGATCAGCTCCGAACGGAGACGTTTAAAAAAATACGCGCCAGGGTGGTATGGTATATTCTGAAAGAGATACAAAAAACGGGGTAGGATCACCATTTTTATCAGAGAGGCTCTGCCCGCCATAGACCACGGCAGAGACATCCACCTCGTAACGTTATCCGCAAGTTTAGTGATAGCGACCCCTTAGTTAAGCCTAATAGTCTCCTCCTTGCTCAGCGAGACCTCAATCCCAAGATAACGCAACTCCGAATCACACCACTCCAGAGGGTAGTCCAATGAGAAGCGATGAACCGCTGCAGTGAGTGGGAAGAATTGGGATTTCTGCCAATTAATATGTATCCCACAGAGATACCCCCAAAGGCAACAAGCTCTCGTAAAAGCGCGTTAAGGTTCGCTTGCGGAGCTTTCACATAGAGCGTAACATCGTCCGCGTACAAAGAAATTCCCACTTGGCGCTGAAAACAATTAAACGCACTCTGTTGGTGCAGTTGGCGAATACGACAGGCAAGAGGCTCTATGGCAATGGCAAACAGGAGGGGAGAGAGGGGGCATCCCTGCCTAGTTCCTCTCGTAATAGGAAACTGGGGAGAAAGCACACCATTCACGACCACCCTCGCCACCGAGTCAGTGTACAGCAATTTGACCCACGAGATAAAAATACGAGGGAACCCCATCCTGTACAGGACATCGATCAGGTAACCCCACTCCACGGAATCAAACGCTTTCGTAGCGTCCAGGAAAACGGCGGCTACCGGGATCTCCGGAGCTATAGTTGGGATTAGGGAGAACAGCGTTCGAAGATTATGAGACGTCGCCCGGCCAGGCACGAACCCGGACTGATCGGGCAATACAATAACAGGCATAAGCTCCGAAAGTCGCGTTGCCAACACTTTTGCCAGTATCTTGACATCGCAGTTAAACAATGAAAGAGGCCTATAGGATCCCACGTCCAGGGGGTCCTTACCTGGTTTGAGTAACGAGGTGATAGCAACCTCCCTCATAGACCCTGGCAATCTCCCCACTTCAAGGGACTCTTCAAAGACCTCACGGAGGACTGGAGCCATAGTATCCACATAACATTTATAAAATTCGGCGGGTAGGCCGTCCAGCCCTGTAGCTTTTCCGTTATTAAGAGACATAATAGCGCCTCTAATCTCCTCCACTTCAAGGGGCCTGCCTAGGAACGCCCTGTGATCGTCTGACAACCAGCAAAGTGCCAGATCATCAAGGAATCCCCCATACCTCACATCTCCCGATTGCTGAGTAGTGTACAGTTGAGCGTAGTGGCGGAGAAATGTCCCCTGAATCTCCCCCGTGTCCCTACAGCGTGTGCCATCCGGCAAGACCAATTCCAACACATCCGAGCTAAACCTCTGATGCCTTGTGAGCGTGGCCAGTACCTTCCCAGGCCTCTCACCCTCGCAGTATCTCCTCGCCGTCCAGTATTTCCCCCTGTGCTTGGCCTCCCTGGCAGCCTCCTCCTCGTACTCTGAGAGCTTACCCCTAAACTGATGCATGAGGTCAGGATCAGAACAACGCAAATCCTTTTTAATTGATTTAAATAACAAAAATTGCATTACTTTAGGGGCAACCTTGGTTTTGACCCATGATAAAATAACAAGCTATCACTATCCAGCCAACATCTTTAGGGAAGCTGAGGTTGAAAATCATTTGATTATCTTTTATATGGGCTTAGATCACTTTTGCCATTCAACATGGGTATTTCTCTTTTGGTTTTTACACATTTAGGGTTTGTACTATCCTAGGCGTTCTTCCCAATCAGCTTTCACTCTCTCCCTTCGGCTACACTTTATCTATATTTATGTGATCTCCTTTGGTCTCGGATTTCTGACTTATGCATCACTTTGTCAAGCGGGAAAGGGGTTGTTTACCTGGGGCTACAAAAAGACAGACGGAACTGGTATGGTTACCCCAGAAGCCACAGGAAGCAGCCAAGGTAGCATTATGTCTGAGAATGTGATGGCAGGAGGAAACTCACCACTAAAGGTGACTGTCGGGAACTTTCAAAATGCCATGTGTTGGGCAATGTCCCACAGTACTCCTGAACCAGGACGGTAGAGCTGCAACACTGTCTCAGGTTGGCACCCCAAGCAGTTTCTCTGCGTGATATTGCCCATACATTGTTGGTAATTAAAGGCATCAAATTCCAATGCTGATGCAAATGTAGGATTGCAGGACACTCCCAGCATCCCTCAAGATCACACCACTCAGTGTGGAACCCTCTGCAGCAAAGTTTGACGTGCCAGTGATACATCATACACCTAGAATAGGGAGCAACATGGCTGTTGCTTGAGGCAATCGGCTGCTTCCTGATTGAGCACACTAAAATCACTGGTGACTCTCTGGAACCAAGAAAACAGTTATAGTATAATCCCTCTGGCCTCCAGTAACCTCCACCAGTGCAACAGCACCTAGTCGCACAAACAATATTTCTATCTTGTGCAAGTTGTGCTTCAAACAGTCTTTCTCCGATCACAATCACTTGTCAGACAGTCTTGATTGTCTGAGGTGGTACACACACTATAGCGTAGATCAGTGTATCATGAACAGAGATATAACGCTGTAGATGAGGGAAGAGGTGTTGGCCCAGCACCATGTGACTCTGGGCAATAGCTTGCTTAATCTTCCCGACGGCCCCCAGCGCCTAGAGACCCTTACGGGGGATTGTTCGCGCTTTACAAATGTGGATTATTAGATCATTCTTCTAGATGAACTGTGCCATTAGCTTTACAAGACGTTTGAAGAGTTTTGGAAGGGTCCTTCTGTAACAATGCAGAACCTCTGAACACTTGAGGTCTGTTGAGCTACAATTAGGTACGAGGCGCAATTAGTTAAAGTTTAGATGTTGCGCTACAACTAGGTAAGAGGGTCAATTAGTTAAAGTTTGGGGGAGGGGGTTGTTTAAAAACGAAGACTAAAGCCAAGGGCGGTTAATCTTTTTCTAAGACCGTTGTGTCAGTCCATTCTTGCGCTTGAAATATTTCTGTAGGCTTCTGACACACCTTTTGAGATAGTTAATGCTAAGTTGTTTTTCTGTTGTGATTACCGTGGGCTTGATGTGCCAGCAATTCAGGATACCTAGCAAGGTCCAGCCTTCTAAGCGGGTGCACCCAGACCTTCAACAAGGGTGCTGACCACACTCAGATAAGAACTAGGGGGCATATTATCAAGGGGGTTTATCTCTGCTTTTTTGGCTTTAAAAGCCAAGAAAGCGGAGATAAAATTATCTCCCTATTACCTAGCTTTCGCTAACACCAGTTAGCAACAGCTAGTAGGAGATAGCGACCATCTTGGGCCCCGCTTTGCATGTCAGTGACATTTATCACTAATGACATGCAAAGTGGGCGTGCCAAGATGTTAGCGACTGGAAACAGTCACTAACATCGCTATCTCCTATTACCAACTTTTGGAGATATAAAGCTAACACCTGCCCCTGATTAGTTCTTAGCCATGTTATCCAATGGTAGGTGGATAATATGGCTAAGAGCATTAGCTCGGTAATGCATGAATATCGCTGACTTTTCAGCGATATTCATGCATTTCGGCCAATTTTTATCGCTTAGGAGATAAACCTTGATAATAGCAAGGTTCCTAAGTGATAAAAATCACCGCAGCATGGCGATAAAAATATTGCCGCTAAGCCAACATAGCGATAATTATCGCTAGTTGTTGGTAATAAGCCCCTTGGAATGCAGCTTATTCTGGAGCAACATCCAGATGCAGGATCTGCCTATGATCAAGATTCAGACATGACTCCAGTTTATTCAGTAGTAGATTCTCACGCTATGCACAATTCTACCATATTGTGCTGGGACCTAAGTATTGCAATGTTTTGCCCTCTGTGTTGTTTTGGCTTTACACTTGATTTAAATGTCTCATGACCATGCCACCCTGTGTCCCACAGTGCCCTGGGATTCAGACTTTTACAGTATTTAGGGCCGGAATCAAATTTTTACACATCAGTCTAGTGGAAAAGAGCTGTTCAGATGGCACAGATACATTCTGTTATTTTTCAATTATTAAAGTTTTTGTGTCTAAGTAGGGTGAGCTTCAAAATAGATATTCTTCCTGGTCTGTAGCAGGAATTTGGGGAAACGGGGTCTAGTCGAAAAGGAGCAATTTGGACTAACCAGTGACTTTATTTGCAGAGCTTCCACTAGAAATTGAATACTCAAATCCTCCGTTCTCTGAAAAAAATTGGAATAAATCTAGAGCTATTTACCATGGCCAGATGCGTGCACTCCAATAATCGCGTCTGCACAAGTGTGCACCAGTTAATCCTGATCTGCTATTTCTATATCAAAATAAGATATATTTCAGCAGAAGTCCAGGCTTGTCAGGGAAACATTCCAAACTGCTGGATTCGAAATGTACATGGATGGAAAATGTGTTGCTGGCGGCAATGGTGTGCTGGTACTAGTGTACTGTTATGCCAGCGGTGTCACACACTGAAAAGACTGGACACACTGTCAACAAACTTTAGTGAAAAGAAACTTTTGTTAAAGATTTTTTCTCCATCTGCTGCAGAAGCCTGTTCTTACTTATTGAAAGCTTTTCAGGTCCTGAACAATTTCATATATTCGTTGCCATCTATTAATTTTCAGCATCTGCAGATTACAAGCATAGCTATCACTTTGATCAGCTGCCACTATATTGCTCGAGCTAAGCACTGTTCACATGCTACTGTGCCAAACACGTGCGCAAGGAAGGCATACAGGGCTGTGTGCAACGTGGCAGCAAGGGCTTCTGGGTCATGATGATAGAAGTTCATAAAATGTACCCTGCCCAGGCAGAAAAAGAAAGTCATACTTGGGAGACTGAAAGTTACACCCCTGGTTGCATGCAGAGGCAGTGTGGCATGTCCCAGAAGAACTCAGCACCCAGATGTGCAACCAATAGCGAAATTAGTTAAGGAGACACAGGAACAAATATGGTTAAGATAAGAGAGATTTTAATCAATTATATTACCCAAGACTTCTTTCTGTGGTGAGGAATACATGCTGAGGTGACGTTGCACATGTGTAGGAACATTTCCTGAAGTACTGTACCACTGTATAGGTAAAATAGCTAGTCATTCACAAACACACCCATAGCTGTTCATGCAAAACAAGGAGGTCTCTTTCTTGCTTGCCACCGGGCCCAGTCGTTTGTAATTTACACTCTGTATATGTATATTTTTTTCACACAACAAAAAAAACAGCACTAGATGCGTAATTCTCTATATTTCCAGAAATAAGTCAAAAACACTAGCCCACCCTTTCTGGGCTCATGCAATTGGGAAGCACAGAATGGTGGCATTGTCCAATGCGTGAATAACATGGGTCGAAAAAGTCACACGTCACCCATCGCTTGCACCTTGCTAATAAATATATCAATGCAACTATCCCTTAAGCCTAACAGCCTCGCACTACTGTTTTTTTTTTATAGATGTCTTTTCCATTTATTTTTTTAACAAAATGGCATTCATTTGAAAGCTGCAAAGTCTGGCAGGGACATAAATATG
Organism: Lissotriton vulgaris; assembly: GCF_964263255.1. NCBI lineage: Eukaryota > Metazoa > Chordata > Amphibia > Caudata > Salamandridae > Lissotriton > Lissotriton vulgaris. The sequence continues at coordinate 481,026,866 of NC_141693.1, read as the reverse complement.
TGAAATGACTCCGTTGCTTGCTGGCAGACGTGGGGCTCTCAGAGTTTGTAGAAGTTTCCAGAACGTCGGGAAAATATCCTGCTTGCGCATTCCTTATGATGCAGCACGCGATTAAAGACTTTCGAAAGTCACCTCTTTCTTATTACTGTAAAAAGTATTTTGAAAGAATAACAACAATTTATTCGAGTACAAATATTGATGCCTTTTACTCTATGAAAGGACGCCTACCAACCGATCTGACCAATGTACGCCATCGTATTTTAGCAGCATTTGCATGGTGCAGTTACCTTAATTAGGCCATCAGAGGGCATTACATCTTTCAACTATTCTTAGGAGCAGATTTAGCAACACTTTGCGCCACCGTGGAATTATGCAAAGCGGTGAAGTGTTGATAAAGCAGCTACTTTCCGGCATAAACCTTTTTTTTGCGCTAGAAAGTAACCCTCAATTTACATAAATAGCTTCACGGACCTGTCTGTGGACTAGAGCTGGGAAAGAGAGCAGCTGCTTGTTATGTGTCAGTAGATATGGCTCTTTGCTGTTCTCTCCCAGCACAAAGCAGCGTTGCACTTTTATTTGTAATAAATTAGAATTTAGGGCCTGATTACATATATTTGTCCTTGCGCTGGGCAGTTTTCCACCCAAATTTGCACCGATCAAGAAGTGGATAAACACATTAACACCAGCCATGAAATGCTAATATTTTTGAACTGGTCCTTTCATGTAAATGTTATTATTTGCAGCACTAGTTATTTTCAGGTCTTGCCTTTTCACTGGTGGATTGGTGCAAATTTGCTTTTGCACTGCCCAGCCCCTACTAATGGGAAACAAAACAGCTCTGCACCTAGACAAATGTATGTAATTTAGCCCCAGTTCCTTATGTATTCCACAAACAGATGCACAAGGAATTTGAGTAAACCAGTTCAGAGGCAGAGATGAAAACTGCATTCAAATCCATTGAGTGTCTAGGAAAAGGGGAGTCTGTTCAGTTCTATGCGGTATAAATGTTGCCTTCCTGGTTAAGGAGGCTCCAGAGAAAGCTGCGAAAGGGACAAGTCAAGGCCTTGTTCCTGTTTGGGAGCCAGCAGCCCAGAGGTTCATACATAGCAGACCTCCCCGTTGGTGGGCTCGTCGCTTCATGAGAGCCCGCTGTGTTCTGTGGCATGTGAGACCTACAATTCTACAGGAAGTTTCCCTCAGAGATGCCAACCTTCCCCCACGTTTGAGGGCAGACATCTTTATTACCCTGCTCGCATGTATTCACAGAATGCAAAGTAAATTTAGGAAAATAATGCCACCTGGATCTTTTCCATCTCCAATCGATGCCTTCGGAGGTTTTAATTTTGTTAAACATTTGTAGAAGTTTCTTATTTTTGTGGCTTTCTGAACCAAGATTATATTTGAAATATTCTACATACACTATATAGAAAAGATTCAGATAAAAAGGAATATGTGAGAACTACTTTAGTTGAATTGTACATGTATTTTCTCCCTTGGTCAACGTGTCTGTATTTGCTTAGTTTATCCTACTTAAAGACATCATAAACCAACTCAAGAAACGCACACAGAATAATTCGTCTCCCTTGGAAAGACTTTTCTCTATCATTGGAAGTGCTCGTAATACCTGGCTGGTGGATAAAAATTCCATGCAAAATAAGCCGTGCAAGGGCACTTTCTAACTTCTTTTTAGGTCTGAGTTTTGACGGGAAATGGCCACTACGCATTACCATAACCATGCATGCATTACAACGCATGCGTGGTTACAACGAAAAGCCTTTAACACGCATACTTTTACTATGAAATATGTAGTAAAGGCATGCGTGCTAAAGGTAAAAAAAAGGGGGGCCTCCCCCACCCAAAAAAAGCATAGGATAAAGAAAGGGGGCTTGGGAGGGCACCCCCCCCCCCCAAAAAAAATATGCACCTGTTTCAGAAGTATAAAGATCACTACAAATTAGAGTCTGTTTTTGATACTATCAACCCTAACGGTTTTAGGAAGTTGTACCTCCAATGGAGGTATGACTCCCTACCAAAGAGCCCTCACCAGCCGTTGGCGCCCTAATGCTCCCAGAAACTGCCCAGCGTGCATTACGGAGATATAGAGAATGAGTTACACATAGTCTTCTTCTGCCCTTCCTACCAGATTCCTAGGAAGAAGTGGATCATCCCTATTTGCAAAAACCTGGGGATCAGGTAGTGTTTTCACTCCTATCGAATATTAAAAACAGATCTATCCCCAATAATTGTTTTTGCTGTTACGAAATTCCTGGCTGCCATGTGGAATATCAGAAGAAAGTACATGGTAAAATGAGATCAAATGTATTCGCTTACAATGCCCAGGTGTCTCGGGGTGTTGGTGACCAGAGGTTCTTCGGGCTGATTGTCTTTTTAACTTTAGATAATGCTTTTATGAAGAATGAATTTTATGGCACTTTGTACTTCTGTATTTTTAAACAATTGTAACGTTGTATGCTGAAATTCTATTGTGTATTCTTTTATGACATCTTTTTGTCGAAATAATGACGAAATGAAATGAAATAAAGAAAAAGATGTGGAGGCAAAAGGCGTCGTAAGAGGAAACGGAAAAACACTTCCGCTTCCTCTTAACGACGTACAACGTCACCACGGAAGACCAAGGAGAGGAAAGGTAAGGAGGAATGAGGGGGTGATGTCGTGGAGGGGTAAATTTAAGAGGTACATTTTTAGGGTGAAAATCCTTTAACATGAAAATGCCATTTACATGCATAGTTTAACAACGACAAATGTTGTAAAAGTATGCGCGTAAAATGAATTATCGTGGTAAAGGATATGTGAGGTGATGGCATTCGCGTTGTAACGCATGCGTGGTAAAGGCATAGATTACAACGGAATGCGTTGTAAAGTCATACAACCAGTTTTGGCAGCATACCTGTCAAACAGGTCTACTCCTAACAAACATACATAGATTGGGCTTTCGGTCCACCCCTTGAACCACTGGCTTTCCTCAACCAGCCTCTTTCAGCCATTGGCTGTAGACTTTGTCAATGACGTCTTGGCTGAGCCCAGAGGAGTATTCATCTCCCACCAAATGATATTGGTTGTTTGGATCCATCCTTTCCCCTTCACTCGAGTGCTTACATTGATTGACATGTAGGCCTATTTTACAACTGTTCGCTCCTCTTGGGTCCCTCTCATGTGACGTGCTCGGGAGTACTAAAGCCTCACGCATTATCAAATTTAATCCAGACCTATTCTATTTGTAAATGCTTGGTTCTACATAAAGAAAATCTTCTTCCCAGTGACAAAAAGCCCATACCTGACACCAGACCTGCCAACTTATAAATAAATGCCACTGTGTGAGAAGAGGGCCTCGGCCCGCTGCCCCTCCCAAAGAAACAAGCAAATGGTCAAGTTGGATGTTGTTGATGTCCTGAGGTGTTTTCACACCCCTTAATGGACATCGCCTGCTTATGGACTCCAAAGACAAGCTGAAAAGTCACTTTATGCAGGGGATCCCAGCTTGTCTTCCCTGCCACTGTGTGATTTCGGATCCTCACTGGGTGACCGTGTGCGTGTGAAGGGGGGCGACATTTTGTGACACCTCGTGGGGCCGTGTGAGTTGGAATGTCTGCTACACTTCTATCACATCTGCGAGTGTTCTCTCCCAATCTGGAAAAAAATTAGCTCCTGCCATTGTCGTCAATAAATGCTCTACCTTTTCAAGTTGGGAAGGGTATGGAGATAAGTTGCTGGTATATATGTTTCGGGACACGGATCCTGATGTACAAGACAATGGCAAAATAGTTAACTATTAAACACAGTAGCATTAACAATAGTTAACTATTAAACACATTTGTTACTCAGAAATGCGTTTCAGAATCACAAATGGTTTTGAGGACTCTTTCTGATTCGCAAATATGAGGGGGCATGAAGGGAGGGTGAATTGTGATTTGTAATAAGATGTGTGAATGGTGAGTGACAGCAATTGGAGGTCACAAACCATTGGAAAGTTACTGATTCTTCAAAAGAGGTGACACAGCATTTGCAAAGGGGAAGATATCACCGTTAGATAGCTTTCCCATTGAGAACTGTGTCTGGCAACGTCGGAAGGAGCAGACTGTGGTCAACTGGCTGCTCCTCTTGATGTGTTCCCAAAGGGGAAACCGTTTTTCTTACAGCAATACAACCTGATTTAAGCAATACAGCTACTTAAAAAATAAGTTTCTTATTTAGGAATGCAAATGCAAGGAAAGTTGTCTGCTGTTCTTTTCATGTCACCATACCTGCTTAATTAACTTTCAATAGACAAGTCATTCTATGCCCATTTGCGACTGGAGATTTTGTAAACAATCATACGCTGCATGGCAAAATCTGATCCAAATCGCAAATAGTCGGTGCACGATTTGTGGCCAATATTTGTGACCGGTCTCTTTGTACATCCGGCCCGTAAACTCACAGCACATTCCTGTCCTGAACTGTCCACTCTTTGACCCTGTGAATGGATTTACTCACATGAAAATCTTCATGAAAATCTTTTTGAGAAAGCAAAACCACAGGATACGTATCCAAAACGTCTTTCTGCATTCATACAAAAGGGTATTTGCATATGCAAGTCAAACTTACACATGCAAATGTAATTGTGAATTAAGCCCAATGTGTGTATCACATGGATGCTCTAATATTGTGCCATGGATCTGGCATTAATGCACCCATGTTGTAAACCTCAGTTACAGCCATAGTACCACATTGTACCCAATAGTCCTTGTAGTGTCAAAGTAGATACAAAGTAGGTACAACCTAGCTAACCACTTAGGGGGTTATTTCGAGGTCGGCCGGAATTCTTTCTGCCCGACACTGACTTAGTCATGGGACCAACCGGCACCCGGTCTGTGGTCCCGACCGGCCCATTATAATGAGACGAAAACTGTTCGGTAGCATTCATCTTTTCTCAATGGGAACTCGTGTTACAGTCGTAAACCAGCCGTAACACAAGCTCCCATTGAGAAAAGGGAAGTGCAGTTCAGCCCTGCACCCCGTGGCAGTCACCTCAAGGTGCCTGCCACAAGGTGCAGGGCTCAACAGGGGGCACCATAGATGCCCTTCCGGCCTCCAACCGGAGGCCGTGCACCAAAGGTGGCCCTACTGGAGGCCCACAAACCTGCTTTCTGACAGGCCGGCATGGAAATCATGTTGGAAACCGTGATCGTAATCTCAAGGGCGAAAAGACCCTTGAGATTACTTTTCAGTTTACAACTGGCAGACGGGTTCTCCGAGCCTGTCGAAAGCCAACCATAATGACCTGCCGGTTTCCCTTCCGACCGCCTCCATCATAATGAGGCGTCGGAAAGGAAACCGAGTGGCCCATTACGATGCAGCCCTAAAGGCTCTGACCTATGGTCGGAGCCTTTAAGGGCAGTTTCATAATCAGCCCCTTGGTCTTGATGTACCCAAGAATTGACCCAGACTTTTGCAAGTTAGAGAACAGAATGATCTAAGGAACACATGATGAAAGATACATTATCTATATTAGGCACGTGACTCAGTGGCCAACAGTTTACTCTTTTATGGAAAGTTGAAATTCTTGAGCATCTCATTGTAAATAGTGAAATCAATGCAGAGAACGTTGAAGGGTCACTGTCTCACAGCCTGAAAGAGCACCCTTTTCTTGGGAGATGCTTATTCCAAAACAATGTTAAAGTAGTGGAGTTGCCAGTTGGGCACACTTTTTCTGTGGATAAAATCTGACTATGGTTTTTCGCCTAAGGCAGAATTGGTCACTCAAGAAGAATTGGTCACTCAAGAATGAATGTGTGGCATATCTAACGGAACACTCTTTGGATTTACATCCCCTCTTACTAATAAGTTCAGAATAAAGCTCACTTTTCAATGAGCGTTTAGTATGGGTCAACACTCAAAACATACATTTATTCAGTTTGGATTAGATAGTTAAAAGTGTTATCATCTGTAACTAGGTTCACTGGCATTATGAGATTCTGTGGCTGTAGTGTTTTCTGCATAATCATGGTTTTGCCTCATGGGCACACAATTCTATTGCATAATCTTCAGATTTGAGCAAAAAACATTGTTTCTAGTTCAAACGGATTCAAAGTTACTAACAATGAAACACATGCTGCTGTGGAATGGAAAGCCCTTTGTAAAGGTTAGACGTCTACGAGAAATATTGCCTTGGTCGATGTCTTTTAGCCATGTTGTTCAAAAGAGTAGCGAGACTGTTCCTGTTGTATTGCCTTTTAGCTAGAGGAACAGGAAGCAACACGGAAGACAGGTGTGGGGGAGTGCAAAAACACAGGGGACAACAGTAGGAGGGAGGGGGGTTGGAGGGGGCAGTGGAAGAAGAGAAGTGGGTAGGTGCAAGCAACAGCATGGAGCAAACAACAAGTAGCACAATAGAAGGAGGGAGATGGGTGAGTAGGTGGGGGCAAGCAACAACACAGAACACAGTGCAAGAAGGGAGGGTAGGTGGACAAGCAACTACAGGGAGGGCTACAGAAAGAGGAAGGCTGAGTTGCGGCAAGCAACAACATGCAGCACAACAGATGGGAGGGAGGGTGTGTGGGGCAAGCAACAACACAAAGCACAACAGAAGGGGGAGTGAGGCAAGTAACAAGACAGAGCACAACAGGGAAGGTAAAAAACTCAGGGCACAATGGGGTCAAGCAGCAACACAGAGCACAACAGGAGGGCAAGCAACTACACAGAGCGCCACTAAAGGAGGGAGGAGGTGCGGGGCAAGCAACAGCACAGACCACGATGGAAGGAGGAAGGTTATGTGGAGCAAGAAAGAACATGGAGCACATTAAAAGGGTGATTGGGGCAAGTAACAATATAGATCACAATGTGAGGGTAAGCAACAACACGGAGCACAACAAGCAACTACACGGAGCCCAATGGAAGGGTGGGGGGGGGGGCAATCAACAACACGGAGCACAATAGGGTAGGTAACAACATAGAGCACAAAGGAAAGGCAAGTAACAACAAGGAGAACAAGAGAGGGGGGGTGATGGGCAAGAGAAAATATGGAGCACAACGAAAGGGTGGATGGGGACAAGCAACAACACAGAGCACAATAGAGAGCAAGGAACAAAACAGAACGAAACAGAAAAGCAAGCAACAACATGGAGCACAATGGGAGAGCAAGCAACAACATGGTGTACAGCAAGAAACAACACTGAGCCCAATGGAAGGGTGGGTGGGGCAAGCAACAACACTGAGCACAACGGAAGTGTAGGTGTGGTAAGCAACAACACGGAGCACAATGCGGGTCAGGTAACAGCATAGAGCACAAGGAGAGGGCAAACAACAACACTATGCACCACAGAAGGGTAGGTGGGGGAAGCAACAACATGAAGCATAACAGAAGGGCAAGCAACAACACAGAGCACAACAGGAGGGCAAACAACAATATGGAGAACAACAGAAGCCGGGAGGGTGTGTGGGGCAAGCAACTACATGGGGCACAACTGAAGGACGAAGGAAGGGTGGGGACAGGCAACAATACGAAGCACAACAGCAACAGGGTGCGAGCAAGCAACAACAAAGGGTACAACGGAATGAGGAAGGGTGGGTTCAAGCAAAAACACTGAGAATAAAGGAGGAAAGAAGGGAGGGTCGGGCAATAACAGGCAAGCAATAATGCGGAGCACAATGGAGGTTGGGTGGATAAGGCAAAACACAAAGGTACAAGTACACAGAAGAGAGAGGGCAACATTAGCTCTTGTGGGAGCTGACCCATATCACTGAGAGTGGGCCATGAAGTGTGAGGGGGAACATTAGGGAAACAGCTCAAAAACACATGCACTCTCATGGACTGTTTCAGCAAAAAGAAAAAAGTAGTGCCCAAAATGCGAATAGTGGAAGTAAAGGTACATGGCCATGATTCAGGGGAGGGTCAAACAGAAAAAGCCTGCGTGTGTTGACAAATCAGAAGCAAGAGAATTAGAGTGATGATGGACCCTTCCAATGGTGAGTAATAGGTGAGCTCTAGGCCCACTGTAAGCTAACAAAATGTCTCGCAAGCGAGATGTCTCAGGCACGTCGTGGCAGTCAGTGGAGTAGGGAGGGCAGTTCTGGGAGAATCCAGGACACCGGATCAAAGAAGGGCTTGTAAGTGGGGAAAAAGACAAGCGATGCTTACAAACACCGCTTCTTCATCCCCCATACACTCTAAGCATTTCTTCACTGATCATAGGGTAGCTAATTGTACCATTGCTATGGTTACTAGGCCAGACACTATAGCCTAGTCATACACTTGTTCACACCTCACGCAGATGCGCGTCTAACCCTCAATCCCCCAGCACCCCCCCATTATTATCTACCAGCATTGATTCTTTAAGGTAGTATCTTGCCCAGAGGACAAATTAACACTATTATCTATAACGCCCTCCTGGCATCATTAACCATCAAATTAGGTAACATAACCTCCCTGCCTCCTTAGAAGAGGTATAATCTCAATGGCTGTGTACAAGCAAGGTGTGTGTGCGTGCATGTGTGGAGGCCACAGAATCAGATCTAGGGGAGCCATACCCCCTGCCATGGGCATATAAGAAAATACATGGGCGATAATAGCGAAAACTTACTGTAAAGCGCATGTTTACCTCGAGGGGCTCTTGGAACTATATAAAAGACTGCCACTTCAAGACAAGTCCCAAGAGGAGGGGCTCAATTATATATGTGTATGAGGGCACGGGAGAGGACTGACGGACACAAAAACCCACAAGCTGGTTGTTTTACTTTAAAAACGCCACAATTAGAGAGAAAGGTACCTTAATATTTAACAGGTGGGTGGTAAATTCACAGAACAGTGTCAAGCGAAACAACAGAAACATACAAGGTTTCAGAAAAGGGCAGGCAGAGAGTGATTCCATAGGTGAAGCTGGAGACCGCATAGGAGGGAGTCAAGAGCAGACCGGGAAGTGAGCAAACGGAACGGGCCAGGCTTTCCTAGTCATCAGGAAAGGCAGGGCTCGAGTTTGGGTACCATGCGGGTGGATGGCGTCACCCCACTTATTTTACCGGGAGATCGATAACTGGAGCAAATGGAGCCACACATTCACTCTTTGGCCTCTCTGGGGCAAGATCGGATCCCATTCAGAACGCTGCTCATGTGCTGGTTTCTCTGATGCAATCGCATCTAAGGGGTGAGCGAGGGGAGGCAATGAGTCTGATGGTGCAAGCCACCTTTCGTGACGTCACCTCCTGTCGTGACATCAGCTTCCCCCCACTTATCTTTTTTTAGGACTTGTGCCCTGAGGAAAGGGGCGAGGAGAAAGAGGAGAATCTGAAGTCTCCCCTCATTTTTGGCAATGTGTTTAACATCTTCAGAGGTGGTGGAGGTGCTTGTGTGTCACAGAGACGTTATTTGAGGAGTTGCATCAAAATATAATCAGAACAGCGCATTTCCTCAGTACATTCCTGTAGCACGTCCAAAGACAGACATAACCCATTTCAATAGCACAGTAGGATGGGTAGAACATCCCGTGACCCTCTGCAACTGTCCTGTGCAGTACACAAGGGAAAACAGTTCAGTCTGTCGAAAAACAAACATAGGGGCAGGGCACAGTGGGGACAGGCTATGGCACGGTCACAAGATGAGCGTGAAGGAATTCTCAGTGGCGCAGATTGTACAGCCAAGATGGCGAGCTGGCAGAAAAGAAACAAACATAAGCATTGGCAAAGCCAATCGGTGTCAGCTATTGGCCTAGTCAAGATTTTGTTTAGCCATCTTGGACAGCAGCGTGACTGTTGTGCAGCACGGCTGAAAGTAAAAACCATGTCATAGCATTGTAAAAAAAAAAATTCTGCCATTCTGAACAGCAACCATGCTGCTGTACATAGGGAGAGGGAGGGGAGGGTGAGAGAGGGCAAGCAATAACATGGAGTAAGGAGGTAGAAGGACAGGAGGGAGATGACCTGCAGGCACATGCTCTCATATGGAGTGTTCCAACTAAAACAATAAAGCAGTTCAGGCTCAAAAGCACACGCAGGGGAAGGACACTCACTGGGCATGGACGCAGTACTTGTGCCATGTTCCAAGGGAGGGACAAGAACAAGAAGAGGAAATGAAGTTGGCATGTGCTGATCAAAGAGAAGATGAAGCCAAACAATTGTAAACAAAGGCAGCATTCTAAGCCCTCTGTAAACTAGCAAAATGTCTTGTAAGTGACAGCACGAGCACTATCTAGGTGAAACCTAAAAATTACATTAGGACACATCCTTGAAATTTGCCCCACTAAAGATATTTTTCTTACAGAACATTTTCTAAAACCCAAGGTAAAATCCTTCTGCAAGAAAAGCTACTATATATACACATAGTTTTGTGAATCAGCCACCAGATATAAGTAGGCGCCAATTAACTGCATGGGGGACAGCGTATTTAGAGTTTGGCAGTCGGTCCATCAGTCCATCATGACAGATCTGAGATTTACTCTGCTGTCCTTGAGGCAGACCGAACGCTCTATCTAGAGATCTCTGCAAGACAGGCCTTTCAACTGGTATAAGACAATACGAGTTGACCTATGTGTTCTGCTCTGTGGGTTGGGGGTGTCCATCGATGGCTAAACAGAAAACAGACTAAATGGGCTGTCAACAATGTTTCCAATTACGAGTGTAGAAACAATGGAAAATGTCAATATATAGAGGATTTGCAGATTTTTACTGTTATAACAAAACATCTAGGCAACCACTTAAGTTCTCCACTGACAACTACATGTAAACAAACAGAGGTACTAGGCAAAGTTGGATGCTAAAAAAAGGCAGTTAACAGAGGTTTGCAGACATGAGCAGACTTGTAATTCAAACAGGGCTGCAGGTCTTCATTATAACCAATGGTACGCCCTCTCCACGTGGGACTATACCTACAGAACATAAAGTGGCCGCCGCAGTAGAACACTATTGACCATTTCCATAAACCTTATGACAAACCTCATTGAACTTCAACTACCAACATGTTATACTGTCTCTCAAGTCAATGATACTTTACTTATCAAGCTCATAAGGATGAAGGGTGCAATCAGGACAGATGGAATTGTAAACTCTAATCAATATCGTACACCGAGATCTCTACAGAAAGTGTACTGAGACACAAGCGAAATGCTATCGGCATGACTTAAAACACAACATAAATAAAGAGCATACAAATTAAGAGAACGAAGAAAATCAGCCACATGGATGTTTGACTACTCCTTAATCTCACATACCTTGTCCTCCTCCTCTCTCCGCTGGCACTCCTCTGCTTTCCTGCGTAACTCCTCCTGGATCACACGGGCGTACTCAGAGTCCCTTTCTTCACTAAAATTAGATAAAGATAAAACAAAAGTGTCTGATCTTCACTCATTTGACAACCAAAGTAGGAGTAACAACATGTGACATGCCCAATGTGACCAGGATTCACATTTGATAGTACAACGAGAAGCTGGGATGCACACTGTTTGCATTACGAAAAATATATATCTTTAGAACACATATGCAAAAAACTAAAAGCCTGACAAAAGATGGAATGGCACTTTCAAGCCCTATACAGAGAGATGATGGTTTGATCAACTAAGCTTGGCCGCAGAGAATCTATTACTCACGTCAGGGTATGTGTGGAGAGTAACAAGGAAGAGGAGTTCAGCAGGCAAGCTGTATGGCATGGGATAGGCAGTCTCAAGTGATGACCCCCAATTTGAGGACCTTATTCATTCAGCTGTAGAACTTTTTCCAAATGAGGAACCATGCAACAAGCTTTATTGTGCACCTTCTGAGGCAAGGCGAGTTTGTTGATAATAATTCTTTTCTGCTACAGTCCTGGTGTGTGCTATGAAATCTTTTTCCTGTTCTTCCTCACACAGCACTGCTTGGAATATTCTTACGATGAAAAGATGAACAATTTGAGCTATTGGAGGAGTGTCCTAACTAGGTAATAGGTGGATGCTGTCCTGGAAAATGAAAGGTGGAGTCCCCCCTAGCCCATCCCACCGCCCGCCAAGTTCTGCTCTTCCACCACACAGAAGAAAGGTCAGTTTTCCATTGTACCATCATGGCTCTCACAAGACGTCCACTGTTTGAGTGCCAAGAGCTCGGTCTCACCGATATGAGTAGTTATGAGTAGATCAGGGAGAATGGTCTGAAACACACAGTGGTCACTTAGGATGGGAGAGCGTGGATGATCCCCCGGGGAGAGGTGGACTAGTATTTGGCCCCTAGTGGCAGGTTGTTTACCCATGTTGGAAATCCAGATAGACATGGAACATCTTCGTCATCAGCTACAATGGTCTGGAGTAACAATTGCTCATTTCACTCATCACTACTCAACTCCACTCCAAACCACTCCACTCCACTACTAGATGTCTTTCTTCCTCCAAAGAATTTGATGGCATATCCGGCTTCTGACTGACCTAAACTGGCTACTCATTGAGGAAAGAATAAAATATGAATTGTGATGTCTAACTTACAAAGCAATTTATCTTAACTCGCCGCCCCACCTCTTCAAATCTACTCAAACTATCAGCTGGCCTCAGAGACTCAGAAGTAAAGTCTACTTCCTACTTCTAAGTGCAAGCTTCACATCAACTCGTTTCCAACATCAATCCTTCTCTGGAGCTGCTACCCCTCCTATAGAACTCTCTCATAGATAAAATGAAAGCTAAATCTGCCTTACCCTTATTCTAACATCTCACAACTCACTAATTCAGACTAGGTTTAGCTAGTAACTCCTAATTCTCTACCCGACTATCCTCTACCACCCTTATCCACCCCAATGATGAAGCATGCCACCTAGGGGTAACCCTGGTGGGTGAGGGGCTTAAGTTTAAGTTTAAGTTTAAAGTATTTCTAAAGCGCGACATACACCGAGCTGTTTCTTGGCGCTGAGATAGCAAACTACCAGAGGGGGTAGAGTCAACCACTAGGACGTAAACTGAAACGGGGGGGATTTTAAGGCAAAAAGGCCTGGGCAAACAAGAAAGTTTTCGGGGATTTACGGAAGAGGGAATACTGGGTAAGGGATCTTAGGTGGAAGGGAAGGGAATTCCAAAACACAGGGGCCAGAGTAGCAAATTTAGAACCACCCTGTTTTTTTTTCCTGAAACGTGGGGCTACTAGTAGATGTTGAGCTGAGGAACGGAGGTCTCTGCAAGGAACGTACGTTTTGATGGCTGAGGATATGAAGATGGGGGCAAGACCAGACCTGGCCTGAAAGGCCATGCAGCCTAGTTTAAACAAAGCGCGTTCCCGAATTGGAAGCCAGTGAAGGGTCTTCAACAGAGGAGAGGTGTGGTGGAATCTGGGGAGACCGAATGCAAGGCGGGCCGCCTGGTTCTGAACAAGTTGGAGCTTACGCAGGCTGTACTGTGGGATGCCGTTGAACAGGGCATTCCCGTAGTCCAGGCGGGATAGGACCAGTGCGGACATGATCAGTTTGAGTGCAGGGAAAGAGAAGAAACGAGAGATGGTGCGGATAGTACGGAGAGTGAGAAAGCAAGAAGATACCACGGAGCCTATCTGGGAGTGCATGGTGAGTTTATCGTTGAGCTTGATGCCTAAGGTCCTAACTGAGGAAACAGGAGTGGGGGGAAGGCCGAAAGAGGGGGGCCAAAATAACGAGTTCCAGGGACTGGAGCAACCACCCGTAAGCACCAGTTCCGTCTTATCGGGGTTGAGCTTCAGGTGGTTGAAGTTCATCCAGTCCCTGATGAAAGACAGGATAGATTGGAAGTTAGATATAGAGTCAGGGGAAGAGGAAAGAATAAAGATGAGCTGGAGGTCGTCGGCATAGTTATATACCGCGACCTCCAGCCGCTGAAGAGCGAAGATGAGAGGAGAGATGTACAGATTGAATAATAGGGGGGACAGAGAAGAACCCTGAGGCACTCCGCACTGGACCTTACAGGGGGTAGCTGAAAACTCCCCAAGACGAACCGCCTGGGTCCGGTCCCTCAGGAAGGATGAAAGCCAAATGAGGGCCGATCCTCCGATACCCGCCGCCCTGACACGGGAGAGTAGGATGGAATGATCCACCGTGTCAAAAGCGGCACCCCATTCGCCTCGACAAAGGAGCTGAGCACAGAGGTGACGTGTCGCTCAAGCACCTTACCCAAAAAGGGTAACAAGGAGATGGGGCGGTAGTTAGCCAAGGCAGAGGGATCGGCTCCTGGTTTTTTCAAGATGGGAACAATGGTGGCGGATTTCAGTGACGGGGTCACGACACCCTGGGCCAAGGAGTTATTAAGAAACATAAGAGGGGGTAGGGTACACGCTGAGTAAATCTGCCGTAGGATGTGTGCAGGGCAGATATCAGCTGGGGAACCAGATTTAATTTTAGGGAGAAGGGAAAGGAAAATTTCCTCAGAGAGAGGGGGGAGAGAGATGAGTGAGGCATGGGTAGGGGGTAACTGGGGATCAACAAATAGGGGGGACGGGGGAGGGATATTGGTTTTAATGGTCGCAATTTTTTCCACAAAGTAGGAGTTCAAAGAGTCACAGAGATTTTGAGAGGGGAGAGGCTTCAATGAGGTCCTGTCGGAGAAAGCCAGGTCGTGAGTGATGGAGAAAATCTCCTTAGGTTGGTTCTCAGCTGCTAAAATTTTGGCTGAGAAATAAGCCTTCTTGGTCTCTAGAATGCTTTTTTTATAAGCCCCTAGAAGGAGGACGTAGCGGGACTTGGAGATGGGACAGTAGTCCTGTCTCCATCTGCGTTCTGCCTGTCGGACCGTAAGTTTCTGCTCTTTTAGCTCTTTACTGAACCACCGGTTAGCGTCTTTAGGGCGCCTAATCGAGGTACGCCGACGGGGAGCCATACTGTCACTTCTAGAAAAGAATGTTTTCTTTCTGGGTAGAGGGTTTTTCACACATTATTTGGGTGGAATCCCTGTTCCGTTAATCGTTAGGTTTCTTATTTCGGCATTTGGAGTTTTCTGGCACTGTATTTAGGGGCCGATTAGGATCGCGGACGGACCTGCGTCCGTCCGCGACCCCCGAGGTGGATGGAACGTCCGCAGGGGCTGTGGCGTTCCCTCCAGTGCAATTAGGATGTGACTGCCACCCTGGCGGTCACATCCTCAATATTTAACATTGCGGCGGGTGCTGCTTGAAGCAGCACCTGCCGCAAGGTTAAATATGCATGCTTCGCATTTACATGCACAAAGCGGCAGGCACCGCGTGGTGCCTGCCGCTTTGTGCATGCAAATGCAGGGGGGTACCATAGGTACCCCCCATGTGCACCCCACACCCCCCGTCACCCTGGGGGCCCGCAACGGGCCCCCAAAGAAAACACTGTATGCCTTTCCACAGCGGAGAAGCCGCCGCGGAAAGGCATTTGTTCTGCCCCATCTTAATATGGCTGGCGGTGTCTGTTAGACACCGCCTCGATATTAGAGCTTTTCCGCCGCGGTCGTAAGGCGACTGTGGCGGAAAAGCGGTGGACGGTCTTCCTGACCCCCCAGCCATCCTAATTTGGCGGGGGTCTTTGAAGGCTCCGCAGCGGTTTTTCCGCATCCTCCGGGCCGGCGGTCGCTTCCACCGGCCCGGAGGATGCGGAAAAAACGCAATCCTAATGACCCCCTTTGTAAGGAGGGTGAACCTAATCTTAACCTCTACCTCCCCCCGTTTTTGATTGCGTTATATAGTCCTGCTAGATAAATACAAAAATACTTCCAAACCTAGTGGGAATGGGTGCTTTTAACGTGCATGACCTCCAACTCTTGAACTTGATTGCTTGGTGTGTGAATATCTAACATATGGATAACTCAATTTCTGTGAAGGTCTTTGAGACAGTATGGAATACCATTTCCAGATTTGTGCAAGTAAGACACGTGAGTTACTGTGACTGATTTCCTCGTAAGCCCTGACAATTACATATTGTGGGTTGTCTGTTGGACCATCCTATTGCAAACTTTCTCCTGTCTGTCTGAGCATACCCAAGCTACTTTCCCCAGGAAGTATTAAACAATACACTTTTGTACCGAAACCAAGCATTATCCAAGAATAATTTTTAGTACATGGACACGAGAACGCCCTTTGAGATACATACAATTTAACCTTTTAGAAGAGGTAGTTCCTCATTTTTCAGCCTAAAAGTTCCATATTTTGCCGCTGAATTATATTTTTGTCCTCACTCCAGTGTAAGTGAATAAACAAAGAAATACATGTTTCGGTTGTAAAAATCTCTGTCACTTACAATGAGCCTTAAAGCAGTTTTGTAACTTAATAGGAACTATGTGGGTTTCTGTTCCACAGCTATTCTTGAGCAGATCTCGGTTCTGGGCTGCTTCCAATGATTCATCCAGGCTGCATCCTGATGCAGAACACAAGCAGTGAGTAGCACCATCATGGATTCAATGCCCAACCCTTTGGGAGCATAAGCTTGCAAGTAGAATGGAAGAGATCTGTTTTCTTTTCTAACAAACTGCTGCATCTGCCTACATTCCTGTGTCATCAATCATTGGTGTTGTCCAAATGGTGCTCTTGCAGAGAGTAGTTGGAGTTCAGATGGTGACTCGCTGGAGCATCAGACCTGGCCTCCACACTCCTTAACCCATCATGGTAAACACAGTTACACAGTGAAGTGTCACTTGTAAAGTTGCAAGTGGTATAAGGACATTTGAAAGTGTTTTTGACTTTTTGAGGTTCTGTCTTCAAGTAGCATTTAAGCTTGATATATGCTTATATATCAGTGTAATAACACTCAATTATTAATATATCTAACACATAATATACACTGAAATGTATGTGTTTGTTGCCAACTCCTAGAACCCATTATTGCAACCTCAGCACAGCCTAAGGTTTTTTTTTTTTAAACCTTTATTTGGAGACAAGTAGGTACAAGGGAAGTGTACATTCAAAACATACAGTCACATTCGGCCATTACAGTGGTACGTCAGTGCCCAAAAAGCATACAAAACAGAACTACATATGGAGACACGAGGAAGTACAGGGCAAGGCATCAGTCAATACAAGGAGCAGCAGCGAAATGTGCAGGAGATATTAAAATACAATGAGCCAGCATGAACAGGCGAGCCAATAAACCAATGCAATATGAATTCAGTACAGTAGCGGAGAACACGTGAGCCAGAGGGGACACAAGTATGAGGAGCACTGGATAGAGGGGTGCCGCGCAGGGGTACATTCCGAATTCACGATAAAAATACCTGTCCGAAGGGAGACTCCCACCCCTCAATAGCTCGCAGGAACAGGAGACAGTCAGCCCCCCCCCTGATATCGGAAGAGCAGCAGGTGACGTGTAAAATCCCAGCCCATCCCGTTGTCATCAGCCTATCCCCTCACGGTCCTCAAGTTCAGAATCAGAGTCCCGCGCAGCTCTGGTCAGGAGGTACACCTGGAGCGGACTCCAAAAGTCCTTTGGTCTGCATCGAACAGGCATCAATTCAGAATAGACATTATACTGATCCTGACAGTAAATGAGGTCAGTCACCCAGTCCTGAAAGCGCGGCACCCTACCACGACCCCAACAGCAAGCAACCCTACGCTTAGCCAACAACAGGGCCACGTCGACAAATCTACGGTAAGAGGCAGGTACGTCCTTAGTGAAGCCAAGTAACATCACCAAGGGGTCAAACGCCACCCCATCCTCCGCCATAACCTGCAGGGCCTCATGAACCTGAGCCCAATATTCCAAAACCCCCGCACAACTCCAAGCCAAATGCAAAAAGTCAGCGCCTTCCGCTCGACACCTAGCGCACCTGTCATCCTCCGCCAAATGAAACCGCAGTTTCCTCGCCGGGGTATAGTAGTACCTCTGAACAAACTTGTAATGGATAATTTTAAGGCGACAACTAGAAGAGACATTGGCCGTGAGCCCGCAACAATATTTCCACTGCTCGTCTGTAATAGGAGCACCTAATTCGGCAACCCACTGCTCGCGCACCCGATTGGTCGGGACCGATCGCTGTCGGCGAATAGCCCCGTATAACTTCGACACCAGGTGTCGCCCATCTGAAACCAGCAGCACATGGAGGGGGAGGGTCACCCCAGGCTCCGAAGGATAGTCCGGTAGCAGAGCACGCATGCCCTGCCGCAGGCGGACAAAGTAGAACAGGTCTAGAGGGGAGCAAGCAGCCGAACCGAAGAAATGAGCCTGCGTACGAAAGGCACCTTCATGAAACAAGTCGCCCCACGTAAGAATACCTAGCCGCTTGCACATTCGCTGAAACCCCGTCTCCAACAACAGCGACAGATCCGGATGATAAGACAGAGGCAAGGCCGGCGAGTAGAGAAAGGAAACGTCTAGCAAACGAGCCGTCCGCTTCCAAGCATCCACCGTGCATGTCACCGTCGTGCGGGGCGTTTCCACATCTGACACCTTGCCCAAAACCATCCCCTCCAGTGGGAGCGGGTGGGCGACCCAATGCTCAGCAGCAATCTGGGGCATGAATGGCGTGGGGCGCATCCAATGATAGGCATAGTGCGCCTGAGCGCTGAGATAATAGAGTTCAAAATCAGGGACGTCGAAACCGCCATCAGCATAAGGCAACGTAAGGGTAGCCCAGGCCACCCGTGGCTGCTTGCCCCCCCCAGAACAATCGCAGAAGCTCAGAACGAAGTCTACGAAAGAAATAAGCACCAGGATGATATGGGAGGTTTTGAAAGAGATAAAGAAAGCGGGGCAGAACCACCATCTTGATAAGAGACGCCCTGCCGGCCATGGAGAGGGGTAAAGACATCCACCTGGTGACATCATCCGCCAGTTTAGTAATGGCCACACCATAGTTGAGCCGAACCGCGTCTCCTCTATCTAAGGATACAACAATACCAAGATAGCGCAACTCCGAGTCACACCACTCCAAAGGGTAGTCAAGGGGAAACCTGGCCACCGCAGATGTGAGGGGGAAAAATTGAGATTTCCGCCAGTTGATATGAACCCCGGATACGCCACCAAAAGCGACCAGCTCCCGCAGGAGCGAATTAAGGTTGTTCTCAGGGTCCTTGACATAGAGTGTGACATCATCAGCATATAAAGAAATGCCGACCTGCCGCTGAAGATAATTAAAGGCGCTCTGCTGATGAAACTGACGTATCCTACAGGCTAGCGGCTCAATAGCGATAGCAAACAAGAGGGGTGAGAGGGGGCAACCCTGTCGGGTCCCTCTCGTGAGAGGGAACGAGGGGGACAGCACCCCATTCACTACTACCCTCGCCATCGGATCAGTATATAGAAGCTTAACCCAAGAGATGAAAATCCTGGGGAAACCCATCCGACAAAGAACATCAACAAGGTAGCCCCACTCGACAGAGTCAAACGCCTTAGTGGCATCAAGAAAGACAGCGGCAACCGGGACAGCGGGATCGATGGTCGACACAAGCGAGAACAAAGTGCGAAGATTGTGAGAGGTGGCGCGACCGGGCACAAATCCCGACTGATCAGGCAACACGATAACGGGCATGAGTTCGGCTAATCGCACCGCCAAGACCTTCGCGAGAATTTTAACATCGCAGTTGAGCAATGAGAGGGGCCTGTAGGAGCCCACATCCAGTGGATCCTTACCCGGCTTGAGCAGCGACGTGATGGCGACCTCCCGCATGGAGCCCGGAAGGCGTCCCTCCTCCAGAGACTCCTCAAACACCTCACGGAGCACAGGGGCCATAATGTCAATATAACACTTATAAAATTCAGCAGGAAGGCCATCCAGCCCGGCGGCCTTCCCATTAGAAAGAGACATGATGGCATTCCTGACCTCCTCCTCCTCCAGGGGCCTGCCTAGGAACTCCCGATGGCCATCCGATAGCCAACAGAGCGCCAACTCGTCGAGGAAGCCACCGTATCGAGTCTCACCCGTCTGCTGTGTCGTGTAAAGGTGTGCATAATGATCAATAAAAGTGCGCTGAATCTCCGATGTATCTCGACAGCGAGTGCCATCCGGAGACACCAATTCCAACACGTCCGACCCATGCCTAGGATGTCTAGTAAGGGCAGCGAGGACCTTACCGGGCCGCTCCCCTTCGCAGTATCGCCTCGCCGTCCAGTATTTCCCCCTGTGCTTGGCCTCCCGAGCAGCCTCCTCCTCGTACTCAGAGAGCTTAGTGCGGAACTGTGCCAGAAGAGCGGGGTCCGAAGTCACCTGCATCCTGCGCTCCAAGTCTCGCAAGGCAGCCTCCAACCTCTCGAGGGTCCGAACAATCAGACGGAGTACTCCACAACTTTTAGAAATAGTGACACCCCCGATCGTAACCTTGAATGCCTCCCAAATGACCTCAATGCTCTCCACAGAGCCCTTGTTTCTAGGGAAGAACGCCTCCACCTCCGCACCGAGTTCCTCCTTGAACACCGGGTCAAGCAAAGCAGTCGGAAACAAACGCCAAGGCGGGCGCGGCCTGTGTAACCCGGGGACGGACAAAGCAACCTTCACCGGACAGTGATCAGAATACGTCCGAGCCAAATGTGAGGCCCCTCTTAGGCCAGCCATCAACCCTCTAGAGAGAAATACATAATCCAGTCTCGCCCATGAACGAGCATGTGTGGTGTAATGGGTGCCCTCCCTAGCGGTAGGGTGGGTGAACCTCCAGCTGTCAACCATCCCAGCCTCCTCCACTATCCCCCGCAGCACATCCCTTGCCTGTACATTGTACTGAGGGCTACCCTCCGATCTGTCCATCTGGGCCTGAAATGCAAGATTAAAATCACCCCCCCACACAATGTGAGTAGCATCCACAGCAAGAACATGACCCCACAGAGTGACAAAAAAGATTGGCGTGTCAACATTGGGAGCATAGCAATTAACAAACAGTACAGTGGTCTGCCCAAGCCGTCCCCACAGCAGCACGTAGCGCCCCTCAGGGTCCCCCATAGATCCAAGTTCCTGGAATGCAAGCGACTTCTTAACAAGGGTAACAACCCCACGAGCATAAGAAGAGTATGAAGCAAACCCCCTGGCCGCAGCCCACCTTCCGCCGAAAGTGGGGGAGGGAGCGGGACGCAGATGCGTCTCCTGGAGAAAAGCAACTTGAATAGCATGCCTGTCCAAATACTGTATCACACTGCGACACTTCCTGGCGTCATTAAGGCCCCGTACATTCCAGGACAAGATCGAGATCTGATCCACAACAGCAGTTGACATCACGTAAAGTAAGGGCCCCGCAGGACCCTATAACCATATACAGGGCATCCAACTACCAGCAACAGCCATTGATAGGTCCGCGCCTCAGGGCACGGGCAGACCTCCACATACGCTCCATACATTTCCCAGTCATCTCCAAAACAACCAAACAGGAACACAACAACACCCCCCCAACCGACCCATCCACGCAGCAAGCCCTCGGGACAGCCTACGCGCCGTGCGCCACCAAGCCATTCCACACGGCCCACATCACGCACACGTGCTACGCTCGCAGAGTGCGCCCCGACACGTGGCAGCCCAAAATGGCGGCCGGCGCACTCGGGCCCAAAATGGACGGGAGCACGGATCCCAGAACCCGTCCCGTAAGATAGGAAAGTGGAACAGCCCGGATAGCGGGCGCCCCGACATGTCCGTGCACTCAAACAACAGTAGCAGCTACCAAGGCGAACCAAAAGTCCCAGGCAAACAGACATGGACAGCTTCAACCCCCCCCCATCCACCCACCTGACACCACCCCAACTATCAGGCCACATACACCCCTCCCCCCCATCCCTCAACACACATCCAGTCAACCAACAGAGGACTAGAATCCAAACAAAAGGTAAATATGGGGCACACCCTCCGGGGAACCTTCCAGAGGTGCACGACGCCACTCCCTCACGCCACGCCAGTGTCCGCGCCAACGAGTATCAGGCGGCCCCAGGCGCAGCGCGGGGGGGTGGGTGCCCAGAGCGCGACATCCCATAACACCATCCCGCGGTGCCATCCCAACCCCACAAAATCAGCAAAACGCACTCACTCATCATGATACAGACATAACCCACGCATCAGCAAAAAAAAATCAAATACGGACAATGGCTAGGCCACAAATACTGAGAAGGAAGCCAGCAGGCCCCAATACAAAAAGTTACATATCCACAATTCTACAAAAACCGGGAAGAAGATAGACAAAGTCCAAAGTCACCAGAATCAGGCGACCTCCTCCTCAGCAGCCGAATGTTCACCCTCCGGATCTCGATCGTCACCACGATCCGCAGCAGCGCGCTCGCGCTGGAGGCGCTTCGCAAAGTCCTCAGCATGCTGTGGGTTGGTGAAAAAATGTTGTTTAGCCTGGTGCGTCACTCGAAGTTTAGCCGGATAAAGCAAGGCGTAGTCCACTTGAAGGTCCCGAAGCTTCCTTTTCACCCCCAAGAACTTCCGACGCTGGTCCTGTACCATCGGTGTGAAGTCGGGGTACATGGTGAAAGACACCCCTTCGAAGGAGAGAGTCCTGTTAGTGCGGGCAGCCTGAAGAGCAGCGTCTCGATCACGATAATTCAATAGGCGCGCAATGATGGGACGCGGTGCAGCCCCAGAGGCCGGACGAGGTCCCAACGTCCGATGCGCTCTCTCGACTATGAACTGGGACGAGAAAACTTCCGCCCCGATGGCGCCTACCAGTAGCCTCTCCACATACGTCTCCATTTTGCCCACATTCGTGGACTCCGGTACACCTACAATGCGTACGTTGTTGCGCCTACTCCTCGCCTCCAACTCCTCGTTCTTGGCGGCAAAGCACAGCCTAAAGTTGAGTTAAAAGTCTGCAAGGCTTGTAACTTATATCTTGCAGGTTATAGGACAAGGATTTCTACAGTAAAAGGATGTACCTACTGAGCTATCTAGCATAAATTAAAAATCTACACTTTATACACTTATACACTTTATGCTCTGCAAATGTCATACTTGCCCTCAAAGCACTTTATCATGACTCAGACCCGTGACTACAAAGGCACACAGACTTCCCCAGCCATTGTAGTAGCCACTAAAATTATCTTCGTAGTACCATATCACTGAGACTTTCTGAACGTTCATAGATCTCTGCAGAAGGTGCCTCTAATGTACCTTAAAATGAACCCTGTTTTGGCCAATTAGGTAAGCCTAGACAACTTTACTATCAGTTTTTAACTTGTTACCAATTTCTTTGGGGCAGAGTTTGTAATAAAATAATGCATAGACCGCCTGTCATAACTTAACGCTCTTTCTGCAACTTATCCTTCCATCCCCAATATATGGGCTCCTGAAGTATTTTTTTTGCACTTGCAGCAATGCCTGCAGGGCTTGAAGATTTTAAATGTATATAACCATCTTAGAGATGCGAGTCCGTAAGGAACTAGAGGACCCAAAGGAAACACTGTTTGTATCTCAAAAGAGGACCAGTCTACCTGACTTTAGGTCCAATGGCATGCTTTAGTGAGCTAGAGCACTCTGTTCATTTCTCACCTTAGCCTAACAATGTATCGTAAGGTGGTTACAAATGGTCTCAACTAAAATATTCGGATCTCTTACCAATAGAAATGTGGAAAAAAAGCACTAAAGTTTGGTTAACCATTAGGACGATTCATTGTACAATAGATGGAGATAGTGAGGAGGCCAATACATAGATTTACGAACCTATGCCGATATTTTACCATGAACAACTTTATATGGTCACTAGCAGCCCGTCCCCACGTTGTCCGGGTATGAATTGCTGCCGGCCAGTAGTACATTGTTTTGTAGGATTTCGTTTTGATAGCATTTCTTATCTGTGACAGGACTGTGAAACGCTCCGATTCACAGTGCACTGCTAATGCACTTAAGAGTGCTCGTTCAGTAGTGTGTGAACTCGAGTTTTCCTACTTTATTTTTCCTTGCAATATTATATAGCGCAAACTCGACAACATGGCATGAGCACAATTTACATTACAGAAGAACACATTCATTTGTGGTAGGCAAGGGGAGACAAAGCTATTTGCCTGGAATCACAAGATGTTGAGCTGATGCCGAGATTCGAACGTAGCTCCCCAGCTCTAAAGTTCGCAATTCTAGAACTTGTGGCGGGAGGTGTGTCTAAAAGTGTATGTCGGTACTGGCCATCAATGAGAGAGACCTGTGCATTGTTGAAATGGGTGGTGAAAAAATATGAGTATGTTGCTGGAGATGTGGGCTGCCGTACCACCAATGTACTTACCGGGGGAGGGTAAACACCCATTATTCTGCAACTTTCTTTCCGTATACCATCACTCCGCATACTTTCATTTACGAAAGTACCATGACTCCGCAATGCCATTATAACGCATGGCATTACATTTTATATGCTTTTACCACACATACATTTACATCGAAATTCGTTGTAAATGCATGAATGGTAAAAGCATGTTTTTTTAATGTTTGGATAAGGTAAGTATGGGTATATGTTTTGGGGTACTGAGGTATATGTTTTGGGGTGTTTGGGTATTTTAAGGGTTCAGATATAGTTATGGGGTATAGGGGTAGTTTTAGGGTTTAGGGATAGGTATGGGTTTTGGGGTACAGGGGTATTTTTAGGGTTCAGGGCTAGGTTTGGGTTTTGGGGTAAAGTGGTATTTTTAGGGTTCAGGGGTAGGTTTGGGATTTGGGGTACAGGGGTATTTTAAGGGTTCAGGGCTAGGTTTGGGTTTTGGGGTACAAGGGTATTTTTATGGTTCAGGGCTAGGTTTGGGTTTTGGGATATAGGGGTATTTTTAGGGTTCAGGGCTAGGTTTGGGTTTTGGGGTACAGGGTTATTTTTAGGGTTCAGGGCTAGGTTTGGGTTTTGGGGTACAGGCCTATTTTTAGGGTTCAGGGGTAGGTTTGGGTTTTGGGGTACAGGGGTATTTTATGGGTTCAGGGCTAGGTATGGGTTTTGGGGTACAGGGGAATTTTAGGGTTCAGGGGTAGGTTTGGGTTTTGGGGTACAGTGGTATTTTTAGGGTTCAGGGCTCGTTTTGGGTTTTGGGGTACAGGGGTATTTTTAGGGTTCAGGGGTAGGTTTGGGTTTTGAGGTACAGGGGTATTTATAGGGCTAGGTTTGGGTTTTGGGGTACAGGGGTATTTTTAGGGTTTAGGGATAGGTTTGGGTTTTGGGGTACAGGGTATATTTATAGGGTTAAGATGGGTTAGTGTTTAAGGGTGTTGGGGTATTTTAAGGAGTAAGGCTGGGTTATGATTATGGGGTGCAGGGGTATTTAAAGGGAGCAGGGTGGGATTAGCACACGATATGAGACATGGCATGAAGGGCGGAACGTACCACATGCCCTCAGCGTTTGTCACGCCCCCAGCACACGCCCCTCAGCACAACGCAGACACACCCACAAGGGACTACTTTGCTGGCACGGTTCTTTTACCTTTTAAATGTACATGGTGGGAGTCTGCATAGCCTATGTCCTTCTTCTGCAACTGCCCTTTCCAACGCTGTATTGGGTGTTGTGATTGGTGCTGTGGTTCCTGAGATTACCTGCCTCAAAGGTTTGAGCTCTCTCTTTATTATATTAGTATGGATGGATTTCAACTGCATACTTCTAAAAGACCACTACGAAATGGGCAACGTCTACCTAAAATAATTATTTGCACACATTCCTGGAATTTCAGAGTCTATGGGCTTGTATATAGCACAGGAATAAGTTTCCCTACATTTATGGGTGAAAATTCGGGCTACCGCAAATAAGCAGACTTTAGTCGATTGTGCCTGCAGTTGGAATATGTGGCTTGGGCCCTTCAGCGAGTGTTGCTCAAACCTGTAGTTTAAGATGGGACTGTACCCATGCCATGGACAATTCATCCTCTACCATCCAAAGGGCATTGTTCAACTTGTTTAAGCACATGGCCGTAAAAGGGCACCTGAGCTAATCTCTATTCGTAAAGTCTGCACAGTGGCATGGTATTCTAACCAGTGGCTCAGACCCTTTTGGACTTGGTTTGTGGGCCCTGCACATAGCTGTATTACAGAAGGACAAGGCCAATATGGGTATAACCTAATAGCTTGTGAAAGGTACCAACTATAACAGGGAAGTCCCAGGGCTAAACGTACACAAGATAGGCTTGCAGCTGTGCTCCTCTCTACACTACTAATCTCTGTAAACCACCCCATACTGCACATGTGGCAGAGGACTGGATGAACCAACTAATTGTTTTAATAGATACCTCTTCCTAACAACATAATTGGTATTTCAAGTAATCAAACTCTTCCTTTAATTTTGCCAAAAGAATGAGCTGACAGTTATTTTCATAAAATGTATTTTCATAAAATGTAAGTCATTTTATAATTTTGTCCTTTTCCTATTTGTTACATATTTGGTTATTTCTTTATTATTTGTTGGCCTGTTTGGTTCTCATCCACAATTAATCTCTATTAAATTGACGTGACCTCAAAGGCTCCACATGATCTCCAATGGAGCAGAATGAAAGACCATAATCAGCTAGCTCCTGTGAGTCTAAACAAGGCTGTTGTAGCAAAGTGCACAAATTACCAGCGTGAGGCCGGCTGCACAAAACAGTGCTCTGGTATTAATGTGCATGAAGCATTAACTGTGTAAGATGCCCGGTTCATTAATACGCAGAGTTAGCCTACTTAACATGATCGAGGGTCTCTTGCAACATTATGCGACCCTCCACACACTCAGCAGTGAGGCAATCCTGCATTATCTGCACATCCCACTTCCCAAGGCACTTACAAACAGGAAGTTCTAATTTCCCCATGGTTCCCTTTTGCACCATGTGCTGTCCAACCCATTTGCACCCATCAGATGGAAAATGTAACTCAGCCTTGTGTATAGTGCACGCTGTTGAGGAGTAGTCATCGCTTGCATTTAACAAACCATAGGTAGGCAACACGACATAGCATTTAGTCATACAAACACACAGCTGAGGTGCTAACTAATGGTACATGTTGAGTTCTTCCCTAACACAATGCGGGGATGAGCAATTGCCTAGGCCTAGGACTTTCCTTCACTGATTTTAGGTGAGCTGAGGGTTATTTAATTTTCCACTGATCCCAAATCTGAAAAGCTTAAGCATGGAATCCACCGTAAGAAGTAGGGCCTTGGGGCGGAGCTTGCCGGCTACCAAGATGGCTGCTTAAACCAGGTGCTCTGCATAGTGGTTCCCATATATCCTTAATTATCTTGCAACAGCCACAACTCTGACGCCTGAGACTTGGCCCCCTGTGCCGGCGAACACTAGAGGGACCTGTCGCTTTCTTCCCGGTGCTGCTGCTCCGCCGCGATCGTGCAGAGAGAGCGAAGTCTGGTGGATGGACGCGGTGGGCCGCTGAGCAGCGACCTGGAGTGACACCTCGGCCCGGGGGACGTTGCACTGCATGCGGCTGCTTAGCTCCACCGACTCCTGACCCCGAAAGTACCGGCCCGCTTGTTACTGGGCGACTGTTGAATCTTGCCGGAGGGGCAGCATCGACGGCGTGGACTGCTGACTGACTGCCTGCCTGGTGAAGAGGGCACCTTGCTTGGCGACCTCCTTGATCTGTGCGGTGGGCCTGGGCGCGAAGAGGCGGCGGCCATTGTCACGCGGCGGCACTTGTTGCGGACTCGGAGCGCTTCTGTCCAGAGACAAGGTGGGGGACCTCAGACACCCTAATCCGACCTAAGGAGCGGCGCCTGGACATTTGACTGCGGGCCTGAGGCAGGGGAGGTGGCCTAGCACATTTAGCACCCGGTGCGGTCAGACCTGACAGACCAGACCTGTGGCGCAGTGACGAGCCACCTTGATGCTGCACGCCAGCCCGGGCGCAGATGTCGGTGGTCAGAGCGGCTGACGCCATTGTGAAGGCGCAAGGCGGAACAGACCTATGGCTGGTGCTCCTGGTCAGACACCAACTGAAGCCCTTCCCTGGGTACTTCGATGAGCTGCATATGCTGATAAGGGAGGGGTGAAAACAGACAACAGAAGTAGCTCTATGTGCTGAGACAGTGAGCTACTGCACTTGCCACACGCGGTGAGCTCGGTGCTCATTGTGGGGACACAGCGAGACCCACAGTGGACTGCTTCGGTAGGAGTCAGCTGGAAGGTGACGGCCGGTGGCGATGCATGAGAACTTTTAAGGGACAAGTACGGTGACTGACCGGAGGACCTGGAAGACGCGGGCATTGGCGGCGAGCAGGAGCACAACGCCCGGAGCAGCACCAGAAGCGGAGACCGGTTTGGGTTTCCCCAAAAGATGGGGAAAGGAGATAAAACGCAATCTAAGCTCTCCTTTGGGCAGCGGCGGACTAAATTGCAGGGAGCTGCAACCGCAGGGAACGATACTATGCAAACTGACGACGATGTTGCAGACACTACGGATATTAGGGTGATCCTACTAGCCATTGAGAAAGGCCTACAGTCCAGCATGGCCGCTCTGGGCTCCAAGATTGACGCCCTGACTTACTGGATGGATAGGATGGCGGAGAGGATAGATAAGCATGCAGAGAGATTAGACATGTCAGAACGGAGACTCACGGAGGTCGAAGAGTCACAGATGGAACTTGACACGGACCATAAGAAAGTGGAAAAAATGATGCAAGCGTTGCAGGATAAAGCCGAAGATTTGGAGGCTCGCTAACGTCGGTGCAACCTCAAAATCACGGGCCTGCCCGAGACAACACAGGCGGGTAATATGGAGCTCTTTGTCGAGAAATTGCTGATCACCTTGCTGGGAGAGGAATCTTTCTCTCAGGTGTTTATAGTAGAAAGAGCGTACCGCTCGCTCGGCCCATGCCCACGCGCGCCGCCACGCCCTGTAATCGCCAAACTGCTCAACTACAGGGACAGGGACACTGCGCTTCGACTGGTCAGAGAGAAGAAGACACTACAATATGAGGGCTCGGAAATCTCATTATAGCCGGACTTCACAGCCAGGGTGCAGGAGGCTCGCAAGCACTTTGCCCCCTATAAGAAACAACTCAGAGAACAGGGTCTGGATTATGCGATGCTTTACCCTGCTAAACTGAGGGTAAACAGACAAGGCCATTCCCATTTGTTTACGGACCCTCGGGCCCTCCAGCAAGCCCTGAAGAATTGGGCGAAGGAACGTCGCAGAGATGCCACTTAGCAGCGTACTGACGCTGAAGAAGACAGCCGCCTGGATGAGTAGGAGTAGAGGCCCTATCACAGCTGAACATGTAATGCGGTAAGGCGAGTGGGGGGATTAGCCCCCGGGACTCATACACTCAGAAACTAGTCCACGGACGGGGTTGCATCTGCTGGGCGGTCCTGTTGGTATGGGGCAGCTACTCAGCGGGGTGACCCAAGCTCCTGTTTAAACCTCACGGCTTGTCTGAGTTGATAGCGTTAATGATTGTTGATGTCCTTGTGGTTAACTGTTGGAGCACCGTTGTGGCGGGGCGCCGACCTGGCTGGCGGGGCCGCGCTGACTTGTGCACTATTTGCATGTTGATAATGCTTTGGGGTTGTTAACTGCTCCTTGTTGCTGGCTGGTGCGCCTATGGAACCACGGCGGGAGTCACACGGGGCTACCCTGATATCGTGCATGTAAGCACAGACGGACGGTGGCATGACAACCTTGGCCCCCGCGCACAATGCCCCCTAATGACTCCCTTGAGTCGATGACGCAAAGGGTAGGAAATGAGGGTATTGGGGAGGGACTTGGGGTCAGCGTGGCCAGGTTGGGGGAGGTCAGCTGTGGGCGGGGGGTGGGTCTGTTTGTGGGCTGCATTTTGCAGAAAGGAAGGTGGAGGGGACTGTTGTATTTTTGTTTCAGCACATCATCTGTTTCGTCCCTAGAAGACTGCCTGATGTTAGCACTGCACTTGTATGACCTATATGACTTCTACACCCACGCTGACTAGCAGCGATACACCGGTTTTACTCCGGGCCCTCACGTGGAATGTGCGTGGCCTTAATGATCACCACAAGCTCAGGAAGGTGTTGAATTATTTGCAGAGACAACAGGTAGATCTTGCCCTACTACAGGAGACACACCTCCCCCTCTCTAGTAGAATGCTGCTCAGTAGGGGTTGGACGGGTAACATGGTGGCTGCAGGCTTCACATCCCACTCCAGGGGGGTGCTAACTTGGGTAAACCCTAGATCAAAACTAACTCAGACACTATTGTCTGCTGATACTGAGGGACGCTATGTTATATACCGTTGTGCGGGGCTGGGTTTTGACCTGTTGATAATCAACATATATGGCCCAAATTACGAAACCCCGGAGTTCTTTCAGAAAGTGACATCTATTGCACGCTCTTACTCTGCCGCTCAAATATTATGGGGGGGAGACAGGAACTTAGTGCTTTATCCAGCGCTAGATAGCTCTGGGGGCCCACTGCGCAGGCCTTCGGCTGCGGCGTAGGCAATACAGCAGGCAATCATTACTTTAGACTTGGAAAATGTTTGGAGGATTAAACACCGGACGCAGGGGGGATTCACCCATTACTCTGCCTACTATAACATTCACACCGGAATAGATTACTGGTTGGCCTCCTCCTCTATTGTGGGCCGAATTAGTTCCTGTACAGTCTTGCCTCGGACGTTGTCTGACCATTCCCCTCTCTTGCTAGTACTGCAATCCCTTAAGAAATTGATTCCCCCGTTTACATAGCGCTTTCCGCCTTACTCGCTGCTTGACCCTGTGTTCAGGGGCGATTTGGCAGAGGAGATAGATGTCTTCTTCGCGGCAAATATAGGTTCGGTCAACAGCTTTCACACAGTCCGGGAGGCCTTCAAAGTCTATATTCGAGGAATAGCGATGTCAAAGCACTCTACTGTGCTAAAATCCGTCCGACAGAGGCTAACGGCACTGGAAAGACAAATAGGGACCCCTGAGCAAAGACAGCAGACCTCGCCTAGTGAGGCAGTGACTGAGGAAATCAAAACTTTGCTCGCAGACTATCATGAGGAAGCGGACAGAGAGGTGCAGTATATGGGGAAATATGCCACTGCCCGCACGTATGGGGAGGGGGAAAGACCGAGCTCTTTACTAGCCAGGATACTTAAAGGAAGAAGGGGGAAGCCTCTAATCTCGGAGCTGCGGACCTCGGAAGGACGGATGGTGACTGAAGAGCTAGACATTGTGAATGAATTTTGAGATTACTACTCGGATCTCTACTCCGCTAAAGGGGGAGACCTCACCGCTGAGGCGGCTGACTATCTGGATCATATAGACTTGCCGCAGCTGACCAACACTCACCGTGAATTTCTAATGCTACCAATAGAGAGGGATGAAATAACAGAGGCTCTGGCGAGCATGCGCTCTAGTAGCGCACCGGGGCGGATGGGCTGACGGTAGCCTTTTACAAAGCCTTTCAAGATAAATTACTCCCCCATCGGGAGAAGCTGTTTGATGACATCTGCGTGGATGGTGCCATGCCGCCTTCGATGAGGGAGGCACTTATAGTCACCATACTCAAGCCAGGAAAAGACTCCAATGAATGCAGCTCGTATAGACCCCTCGCATTGCTGAACGTGGATATCAAGATTTACGCCAAGGTGTTGGCGACTCGTCTCGCCCTCCTGGCTCATAGGTTGGTTGCAGCGGACCAGGCTGGTTTCATCCCCGGCAGAAACTTGACGTATAACATACGAACAGTTCTGGGCGCCATACAGCATATTCGACAGGATACGAAGGCAGTTGCAGTTTTCCTCGATATGGAGAAGGCCTTCGACTCGGTTGAGTGGCCATTCATGACCCTGGTGCTGCGGCGGTTTGGAGTGGGCGAGCCATTTCTGCAGATGATAGGGGCTCTGTACCACAAACCCACGGTGCAACTCCGTCTGGGAGACCTGGTCACCGATCCTATTCCAATCGGAAGAGGAACGAGGCAGGGGTTCCCACTATCCCTGCTACTCTATGCCTTGGTGGCGGAGCCATTGGCCTGTGTCTTACGTGAGTATCATGGGCACGAGGGTGTCAATATCCCGACTTACAAGATTATAGTTTTGACATACGCTGACGACACCCTACTGTATGTCCGTGACCCAGAGCACAACCTGTCCTCCATACTTAGGGAGGTGGTTCGCTTTGGAGCTCTGTCTGGTTTGAGAGTCAACTGGTCGAAGTCGGTCGCCTTCCCGCTTACTCTGGTAACGGGTCAGTTCGACATGGAATTCCCACTGCAGTGGTCCAGTGACCCGGTCAGGTACCTGGGGGTCAGGATTCATACAGATTCGTAGGTTCTATTCCGGGAAAATTATGGGGCTGCCAACAGTAAACTGGAGGTTAACGTAGACGCTTGGTGCAGACTCCCGCTCTCCCTCATGGGGCGCATAGCCATCATGAAAATGGTAGTGCTGCCAAGACTCCTCTTCCTGTTCAGCGCCATACCGATAGTGCTGTCGATAGCTTTTTTCCAAACACTGACACAGCTAATGATTAAGCTTGCTTGGGCGGGCAAACAGCCTAGAGTGCGGTGGACTCTTTTGACACTCCCGTATGACATGGGCGGCCAAGCGGCCCCGGATCTTGAGCTGTACTACAGGGTGGTGCAGGCATCGCACCTCCATACTTGGGTACATGGAGACAAAAACATTCCTCATGTTCGCTTGAAACGGCTTTTTGCTGACCTGCTGACCCTGCCGGCCACGATATGCAGACCGATGGATCACAGGACCGGACTTTTAGACTCTGTCACTGCCACGAATCAGGCCTGGCACTCTCTACTGCAGGTGGAAGGAGGAGTTCTCTTATACTCGCCCCACATGCCAATAGAATGGGGTTTTACCTGGACGCTGAACGCTGACACTGCCCTGTCTTTCCCTTTGGAGCCTGCATCTGCCTGCAGCAACGCCTCACCGGACCCGCTTCGCGGGTCCCGCAGCGCGGTTAAACCGCGGAAGCACCATCTACAAGGGGGCAGTTTTCCTTTGACCGGCAGGGCT
The DNA here is from genome assembly GCF_964263255.1 of Lissotriton vulgaris. NCBI lineage: Eukaryota > Metazoa > Chordata > Amphibia > Caudata > Salamandridae > Lissotriton > Lissotriton vulgaris. Next base: position 480,994,174 of record NC_141693.1, on the reverse strand, counting down.
GCGAGCAACAGCAGGGACTCCGAGGAGCAGGAGTCCCTGTGCGCCCGATTTGGACCAGCTGGGCTGCTCTCCCTGCCGGCCCCGCCCGCCCGCCCACAGCGTCAAAAGGCTGCTTCACCAGAAAGCGAGTGGGTTTTACCTGGACGCTGAACGCTGACACTGCCCTGTCTTTCCCTTTGGAGCCTGCATCTGCCTGCAGCAACGCCTCACCGGACCCGCTTCGCGGGTCCCGCAGCGCGGTTAAACCGCGGAAGCACCATCTACAAGGGGGCAGTTTTCCTTTGACCGGCAGGGCTGCGAGCAACAGCAGGGACTCCGAGGACCAGGAGCCCATGCGCGCCCGATTTGGACCAGCTGGGCTGCTCTCCCTGCCGGCCCCGCCCGCCCGCCCACAGTGTCAAAAGGCTGCTTCACCAGAAAGCAAGTGGGTTTTACCTGGACGCTGAAAGCTGACACTGCCCTGTCTTTCCCTTTTGAGCCTGCATCTGCCTGCAGCAACGCCTCGCTGGACCCGCTTCGCGGGTGCCGCAGCGCGGTTAAACCGGGGGCAGTTTTCCTTTGACCGGCAGGGCTGCGAGCAACAGCAGGGACTCCGAGGACCAGGAGTCCCTGCGCGCCCGATTTGGACCAGCTGGGCTGCTCTCCCTGCCGGCCCCGCCCACCCGCCAATTACAGTCATTGTTATTTAAAGGACGACGTGATCCCGCTGCGTGGGAGCGCGCGGGAGTGCGCCAGGAGAAGCCCGGGACAAGGGCGGGCCCTCTGTGGCCCTCAGAGGCCGGGCTGGGCTAGAATCCCTGTTCGATTCTCGGACCATTTTGGACCATCGGAGTAAGTTCATAGTGGAGTATTAGTATTGTAATGGCTACTATGTCTATTGAAATCCTAACACCGGAACTTGTTGGACCTGATAAGCCAGTGAGCATGATCAACGGGAAATTAGACAATTATTTTAAGAAAACTATTACGGACACCCCCAGTACTCCTACCTTGGCGGAACGTCGGGCTGAGCATCGACGCTCGGTGGAAAGCCTGAAAAATAGACCATTAACTGATTCACCCGTTCTGATCATTTCTACTTTGGAGGGGACCTTAACTGAGAATGTTTGTTCTCTTTCCCAGGGTAGCGTTCCGTTAATATTTAGAGAGTATGCGCCCACGAATGACATTGGTCCCCAGGATACAGTGAATGCCCCCATTAACCCTATTAATCCCAGCGTAACCAAGGCCACATTTATAACCGAGGCACTGATAACCCCTACTCCTAGGCAAATTAGACCCGTAAGGAATAGGGCAAAAAAAGTTACGCCTACTAAAATCTATGACCCACCACCAAACAAAAAAAGGCGGAAAAGGGCCGATTTATCGAAGCGGAAAATCAATCATGCTGATTTTGGGATTAAAGTCAATGTTAACACAGGGGGAGAGCGGGTACTTGCATTGGATCAGGGAACCATGGCCACATCTCCTATACATACAAGCTCAACGTCTAAAGCAGTGGAGGCTAGTCCTATATCTGATAATTCTTCCGCTGTTGTGACACCACAAGAATCCCCAAACCATGTCTTAATCAATAGTATAGAGTCCATTATAAGGACTTACACTCTTGCTATCGTAGAAAGACTTAACAAAATGGATGATAGGCTTGGGAAGATAGTGAGTGATATGGGTAGTAAGCTAGTATCCACTAAGGTACCATCAAAACCGGTTTTACAAACCACCATTATACCAACCCCAGCTACAACCCCTACACATACCCCCGCTCAAATCATGGACATGTCACAAACATCACATACCCCTAGAGAAATTATACCTAAAGCTACTTCTGTATTACCAAAAAGTAAACTCACACTGCCCCCTGTTGTAACTGCTAGTGGGCCGACGAAGAGCATAGGACAAGCCACTGGAGACCAGAAGAGGGATAGGGGGAGTGGGAGGTCTACACGGGGTAACCACAGCAAGGGCCCCCTTCCAGAACTTCCACCGGAAGCAGTGCCTTTCGTGGTGGTTCTTACCGGGGTGCCAGAGCTAGAGGCGAACAAACGTGAGGGTTTTGCCCAATTGAAGAACAAAATTATGCATTGGTTGAGTATGTATAGACCCATTGCAAATAACATCAATGGCGAAATCGTCCATGTTCGTCGCCTCCCTTGGTTGGGGGGAAGACCCAAGGACATCGAGGGCGACGTAGTGGTTATAAATTTCAGAGACCAGAATGCTGTCCATTTTATACTTAACTGGTCCTCTGATCACGATAGTAACCTTATCACCCCTCGCCCTCTCACATACTTCTATCCACGTTCAATGGTGTTCCCGCCCCACCATCAATTCCCGCCAGCCCCTCAACCACGTTTACCCAGGCAAAAGTATCCAAACCCATACTGTCCACCCAGGTATAATAATGGATTCCCACTAATTGGTCATCATCCTGCTACAATAGCCGACCCGTACGGGTGGAATATTGTGGCTCCAAGATATAATTCCTTATCCCTTAGGAGAATGGACCACCTGAAGCCTTTCACGCCCTTAGAGACCACCAATAGGTTTGACCTGTTTAGTGGCCTGGAGGATTGGGATTGAAGTCAGCTGGCCACGGGGGGGGGGGGTGGATGAGGGAATATGTGGAAATGATGGGGGGGAAGTGGACAGAGGTATGGAGGAGAGAGTTACTATTATGGATAATCCGTTATCTGGACATAATGCTGCCCGTACTATTAGCTGCAATGAAGATAGTATTGGGCACTTTCAACGTAACCTGGATCCCTTTACCCCGGCTGATGTTATTATAACCCCTATGGTCTCACCGACGAGTGGTATTATCCCCCGGTTACCTGATGACCTCCCGATCAGGGACGTATCCCCTTCCTGCATGGGCCCCCCCTCCAACGAGGCCGCAAGACCAACAGTGGGAGGTTATAAGCTGGGGAGTTGGAATATTGCCGGTTGGAATAACAAGGTGGACCGTCTAGGGTGGCTAGAATTCCTAACCCAATTTGATATCCTATGTCTCCAGGAGACATGGGCGACTGAAGATGTCCATCTTGATGGTTACGTTGCCTATAACTGTCCAGCCCAGGCCTCCAATATGGGTAGAGCTAGTGGAGGGTTGGTGATACTGCTGTCTGTTAGGCTGCCGGTGCGAGTGAAAACCCATCTGACTGTTGGCCTGCACTCGCAGTTGCTATGGTTGCAACATAGGGATGGGAGAAATGTCCTGGTAATAAATCATTATAACAATGTTTTTAACCATTTAAATACTGTTATAGTTGATGAACTTGAGGTGGAGGTCGACAAGTTGTGTGGTCAAAATAGAGTGACCTTTGAAATTCTGTGGGAAGGTGACTTTAACATCCATATGTGTCCCTTTGCCAGCACGAGGGTGTGTGGTTATGGTGGGGAGGATGGGGAAGATCAGGCCCATTTCCTACATTCGACCTATGGCGATTCTCTCAACACCCTCATGCTTAAATTGGATGTATGTATTATGTTACCTGGCAAAGATAAAGAGGGTAACCCGGTACCTACCTTTATAGGTAGGAACTGTGCGACGGTTATTGATTATCTCATCGTCTCCACCAGTATTACTGCCCTGTGTACCACCCCCGAAATAGTAGACATAGCCCTTAGCGATCACAACTGCCTAACTATGTACCTATCTTTGTGGGGGGACAAGATAAAGGCGTCGCACGGTATAGTGTCCAACGTAATTCCGCACAGACCACACGGCCCTAGAATTAAATGGGGTCGGCACAATGAGGAACGCTTATTAAGTACCATAGTGTCAGCCTGTTTAGTTGAGGTAGAGTGCTGTCTTGAACCTGATATAGGTAGTGCTGACATATTAGCTAGTTTTGATACCATCAATAAAAATATTGCTAATATTTTAACTGGCACAAAACCCAAGGGTACCAGGGCCACCTGTGGGTGGTTCAATAAGGAATGTACCAAATCCCTACAAAAATTAAAAGCTGCTCTTAATTGTAAACCCAGGGATAGGGAAGCAGTCAAGGCCCTGAGGAGGAACTATATAATTCACCTGAAGGCTAGAAAACAGGAACTAAAGGAAGAAGCCTGGGACAACCTGACTAAGGCCGTGGATCTTAGGGATACTAAGTTATTCTGGTCCACGGTCAATAGTCCTTTTCTTCAGAAGGATGATTTCCCGGTACTGTCCGCCCAGGTGAGCGAGGAACAGTGGGTGGCTCATTTTTCTAGCATTTTTAACCCCAAGGGATTAGATGTAGGGAGTGATAAGGATGCTGTGGGTGACACCCCCCTACCCCTTAATATTACAGTCACCGAGGTGGATGTAGCCATTCGGTGTAGTAAGGGGGTGAAGGCACCGGGCCCCGATGGGGTACCTGTGGATCTTTATAAAGCAGATGTATCCCTTTGGAGCCCATTGCTGACTAAAGTGTTTAATGCAGCAGCAACAACCTCGACCCCACAGGCTTTGGGGGAGTCTATCATTATTCCTATCTATAAAAAAGGAGCGAGAGGAGAGGCAAAAAACTATCGCCCCATCTCACTCCTTACTGCTTCCCTCAAAATCATGAGTAGGGTGTTATTGAGTCGCCTGGAGGACTGGGTTGAAGAAAATTGTGTCCTTGCGGACTCCCAGTTTGGATTCCATAAGGGGTTAGGCACAATAGAATAGTGCATAAACCTGGACCTTATTATAGGTAAATATACACGCGCTAAGCAAGGCTCACTGTTCCTTTGCTTCGCGGACCTCTCCAGTGCCTTCGACTTGGTTGACCACGGTCTTCTGTGGACAACTTTACTGGATATGGGCGCCCCACGGGAAATCATTTACTTTCTGGCATAATTGTATAGGAAGTTATCGGCAAAGATACGGTATGGGCAACAGGGTGAGTGTTCGGCTAATATCCCTGTAGGCTCTGGTATCAGGCAGGGATGTGTCCTTGCCCCCCTCCTTTTCTCCCTTTTTATCAACGCCATTGAGTCCGAATTACGTGCTGTCAATGCTGATGCACCGACTGCTGATGGCATACCTATTCCGGTATTGCTTTATGCCGACGACACAGTCCTACTTTCTAGAACCCTTGTCGGGCTTCAGAAACTCATGGATAAATTTGTGGATTTTATCAACGGGAGAAAATTAAAAATTAACAATTCAAAAACTTTTATTATGGCCTGTGGTAAGAAAGTCAAAAAATTAAGACCTTTTACAGTTATGGATCAAGCAATACAAGTGGTTGACAAATTTTGCTACTTAGGTATCACTTTTAATAATGGGGGCATATGGGCTCCCGAAGTGACTAATGTAAGAGCTAAAATGGGCAAGTGTGCCTTTGGCATTTTTAAGTTTGCATCTAAGCTAGGCTCTAGGCGGATATCCGACATGTTGTATTTATATCGCCATAAATGTGTTGCCTTGGCCCTTTATGGTTCAGGGGTATGGGGCCATTGTAATCATAAAATGCTCCAGGTGGAGGAAAATAAATTTGTTAAAAAGCTTCTTTGTTTACCACCTTCTGCCTCAACCAAGTTGATCCACCTCGAGGTTGGTCTGGAACACCTTTCTGATTTGATAAGTCTTAGACCACTTTTAGTTTGGAGATCTATTTGGGTCAAGGAGCAGACAGGGTTTACAAAGAAGATCATCCTAGATTGTCTCCACATGGACAAATGTTCCAGTATCCCCTGGCTTAATTATATTATTTTTGTATTTAAGGATGTCTTCAAATTGCATGTTCGTGATAACCCACTTGGTGTTATAGACATCCCTAAGAAAGAACTTAAATATGTTTTTATGAGGGCCAGTATTCTAAAGCGTAATGCTGTGACTTCTCTGTACCCCACACATGTTTTTTATGATAAGTATAATATGTCGGGACCTGGCTTCGCAGGATACCTTAAAATGGTCACCATTCGTTCTCACCAATATGTTTTGACAAGACTGCGAATGGGGACCGTTCATTTGCTTGTTGCATGTCCGCATGTTAAGACTCACACTATTGCCCCTTGCCCATGTGATGGGACTTCAAAGCAATGTCCGGAGCACTATTTATTGTTTTGCCCATTTTATCTTCATCTCCGTAAAACCTATTTGAAACCACTTTTTAAAAAATATAACATATCCACTGTTGAATCTGCTATGAGGCTTTTATTTGGACTTGACTAGCAGGACATTTGTTTTTTTACCTCTGTTTTTATTCTAAAATCGGTATATCTGAGGAAAAATATGTCCTTTCTTACATGAGTATTTATAATTAGCCGTATTTTGTATGTATTTTATTGTATCATGCATATGTACTTTTATGATTATTGTAAACAAATAATCGAATAAAGTTTTTGAATTGAATTGAATTGAATTGAATGGGCTATCTGGCTTTTGCCGCTTACAGAGCGTGGCGTAGTACAAACGCTGCACAGCCTAGGCATCTCCACGATGGGAGATTTATTCCTGGAAGGTACGGTAAAAACGTGGGAACAGGTGGTGACGGGCACGGCCCATAGCGCTCTGTTATTAAACTTTCAGTACCACAGGGTCCACAGTGCTCTCCTGGAATTGTTGGGGCCTGATTTGGCGGAACCACCGGAGGTTCCGGAACTCACATATGTCATTAAGACAGAGTCGCCCCGTAAGTTCGTCACAGCCCTATATAAGACGGCAATTACACACAGGGAACACCAGTACATGAAAGCCAGGTCGACCTGGCAAAAATACTTGCTGATCACCATAGACGATGACATGTGGAGATTCTGCTGTATGAGCACGAAAAGGATATTGTTAAATGGTAGGCACAGACTGATACAATTTAAGTTCCTCCAGAGGGTTTATTACACCCCAGAGCAACTGCACATATATGGCCTCCGGCAATCGTCGGAATAAGAGCGTTGCCACAAGCAGGGTGCGGATTTTTTGCATCTGGCGTGGACTTGCCCTGGGATCTGTAAATTCTGGGAGGGCATTCACGCGGAATTGAAAGAGATTCTCAGTATTGACTTAAAGCCGGATCCGGCGCTGGCGCTAATGGGATATTCCAGGCCTCTGCCGGTTGCCGTAAGGCGCCTCGCGGATATGGGAATGCTAATCGCCAGACGCATACTGGTGTTATGCTGGATAAGAGGGCCGCTGCCCACGGTGAAACGATGGGCCCACGATATGCTGTATTGCTGCACACAGTCAGGGCATTATAGTGAGCTGTTACCACCTACCAGTCGCCCGAAGAATTTTTGGGGCCTTTACCAGGCGCGCCTGCGGGCGGGAGAGTCGGACGTGGCGGAGGCGGAGGAGACTGTTGGGGAGCGAGCACAATTGGAGAAGGCACATTCTACTGATGCGGAATAGTTTCCGACTTGACAGAGCTTACTTAGATGTTGACTAAGGGGGCGGAAGGTTGGTAGGCATGAGGGCAGTGGTAGGGTCGCTATAGTTTTATGCTACTTAGTACACCACTCAGTTGCTAGGAGACGAGGGATTGCGACAGGAACACTCCATAGCACACGGCCTAGGCGTAGGGAGCTGAGGTTGGTTTATCTTGATTTTATAATTCAACAGGTTAGAACAGATTCAGACACAGGCAGTATTAGGCATCTGGGGATAGTGCGGGATAGATGTGCATCGGGGGGAGGGTGGGGGAGTGTTTCTTCTTAGTTTTCTGAGTTTTTTGTTTAGACCCTATCAGGGACACAGATGCAGGAGCTGCGGAACAGGGTAAGGGGGATGCGCACACCGCAAGGCAGCATAGGGTTCCCCCAGGGATGCGTGTGGACGTTACCCTGCTGATGATACCCCATATGTTTATGTTTTTGCACCCTTGTGTTACTTCGCCGCCTGACCTCCAGGCTGTCGGCTGAATGGCTGTGTTGTACCGAATATGATTTGTCATTTCTTCTTGACAACAAGAGCGGCCGGCCTCCGGGTTGTAGGTCATGTGCTGTGTATGACTTGTGAAGTAACCAATATAGGTCTTTAAATTAAAAAAATTTTTTTATACAGAATAAAAAGTAGCAACATTTAAAAAAAGAAAAAAAAAAGAGGTAGGGCCTTATGTTGGAATAAAAATGTTTTAGCTGTCCTGTTCATGCATTGCATGTCTTAAGTTAGCATTTGCAGCGCCATTTTGAGTTATGATTAAAACTAACTTCTGTCCCTATGCCCCAGCTGAAAAGAGCTGTGATCGTTTTTGTTTTTCAAAGGTTGATCCTTTCCGTATTAATGTATACAATGTTGTTATTAGTGCATACCTTTCCCACTAGATAGGCCTACTCCCACCCTTAGAGAAGGGGGCACAGGCAGTGTGACCTTGGCACTGAGATAGCATGTACCCGGTCTCAGGATCAAGACTCATCCTTCTATATTCCCTTTGTTCACTAGCAACCAACTGGGAATTTCCAGTTAAGTTGTGTCTTTATTGGTTCTGAATTGTACTTAATGTATCGCCATGCTTGCTGAAGTCAGTCCCTCTGCCGCAATTCAAGGAGGCTGGTCAGACCGGACTCCGCTTGAGTTTATCTGAATAAAATATACTTGGTTTGTATTCTCTACTATCTGACCGACTCTTCTTTTGTATGGAAGGCTGAGAGGTGGTTGCGAGTGACCCGTGTTACCCTAATCGGGTCACTTCTTTCATTTAACACCCTTACAAGTATGTTTGTTTAATGAGTTTCTAGATAGCTGAAGCAAAGTTTTAAGCCAACACACAGATGTAACCCTTGCTTCTAACTTTTGGACAGATTAAGGGATTGTGAAAGAAACATCTAAATAATGTTCTGCAGAAGTTGTGTCTCAGCTCAAAAGAAGGGTCAAATTTCATACCAGAAGCTGCTCAATGTTGTCATCTACCATGCGTGTTGGTTTACTGGAGGTGTTAAGTGGCAGCGGTGTATGATTGAGGACGTCTCTCTAGGGTCTGGGCACTATATGGGTTAGGCTCCAGTGACAAAGTGCAGTGTCAATATCCTTGAGAAAATGATCTCTCAGAGTCAGATTCACAAAATATGTCTCACTCCTAACTTTGTTGTCCTACGATATACTCCTATGTTTCTGCAAGTCTCACTTACTCATGGAAAAATTCTTTGTGAATAGGGCCCTCCGATACCTGAGCTGCTTAAGCAGACTAAAGTGGCATTTATTGTGTTTTCCCCTTAGAAAAAGGTGTTTCCCCATTTTGCTGGATAGAACAGGGTATGAAAATATGTAGATTTATATATTTCACTTTTTCATTAGCACCATGTCTGATCGGTTTTGTCGTTATACCACTAGAGTTCATCTTCTTACCAATGCCTTTCCAAAATATGGGGGTCTCTCTTCTCTTGAACTAGAAAGAAAAGTTTTAGTTTTGTAATTTCCATATGTTATGTATTTTTTATGAAAGCTGTGGCTTCAATTACAGTTCAGGCATCTCTTTGCGAGAACTCTATGTTTTCAAAAGGCAATCACATTTTATGTAGGTCATTGGAGGTGAGAGATAGTGGTGAACTTTATTAGGATTAGTAAAGCTATTTCAGTAGTTAATAATAGCTACTTAAAGACCTACATTTGGCGCTGTTTCTCTAAACTGCGAATTTTATTCCGTTCATCCTCTTCGTCCTGAAGCTTTTTGGCTATTCGGATATCCTTTTGGACCAGTTTGTTCTTCTGGATGTTGGAAGCATAGTGCTGTTCAACTGTAGTGATGGAGAAAAACAAATAGTATTAGGACCGTCCATAGCACAGCATTAGTTAAACTAACTTACACAATTATGAATTCAATGAATCCACTTCTAATGGATTAAATGCCTGTTGAAAGTAATGCAACATTACATGTATAAGTGAATGAGCTGCACTCAGTCAGACAGGCTCTTACACAAATAGAAAACCAAAAGTAGCAATACCTCAGCGACTCTTTAAATATTCAGAGGCATATTATCAAGGACCGGTGTTAAAATGATCGCTGTTTTATCGGCAGGAAACTGCCGATAAAACGGCGATAATGGGCTTGATTATACGCCCTTGTTAATTCCCATAGAAGCCCGTGTTCTGATGTTACATGGGCTTCTATGGGAATTAACAAGGGTGTATTATCAAGCCCATTATCGCCGTTTTATTGGCAGTTTTCTGCCGATGAAACGGCGATAATTTCAACACCCGTCCTTCATAATATGCCCCCCAATCTTTCTATATTCATTGATGAAATCAACTATCGTAAAGAATAATTTTTCACGGACGAATAAACGCACGGCTTTAAGCAACAGTTTTATTAAAAATGAACCACTTGAAGCAACAATGGATTAGGGATGACTAAAGCCTTCAAGTAAGAACATTACTCATGAGTTGGTGAGTAATGCATTATTAAGTTGGTTTATTATATTTTCTTTCTCAACTGGTATACATTGTATGGTATAAATGGTATTCATTTCAGAATAAATAATATACAAAATAGTATACATTTCAGAATAAAAACAGTGCAGATATCTGCAACAAAAACATAATATGTGAAACTGCACTTCATGCCACTTGTTCTAACCACTGGTTACTTCACATTCCACAGACTGCACTTATGGCGTTTTCTTTGTCTTTTTTCTTTTCTATGAATTTAACAAATATCATAAGTTCAAACAGGAATTTCTAATTTCTCAGAGTGCTAAGGGCTCATTATATGAAAAGTACTTTGTTTTTTTCCCCTGCACTGGGAAATTCTAAATGTAAACAAGCATTTACAATGCAACGGTCTCGCCTTTGCAAAAGTTAGAGCTAGTTGCATTTTAAATGACAAAATGTTCATTTATGTGTTGGTTTTGAAAACAGATAAATAAATGGCATTGTCATATACAATGCCAATAGCTTAATCTCTCGCAAATGCCACACACAGACACACAGACCCCCCCACACACCCACAGAGCCCCCCACACACACCCAGAGCCCCCCACAAACACAGCCACACACAGCCACATACACACAGCCACACACACACACACCCACGTACACAGCCACACACACAGCCACACACACACACGCACACACAGCCACACACACACACACAGCCCCACACACAACACACACAGACAGCCACACACACACACAACGCCATATTCATTACCTTCTTGTTTTATCACAACTGTGATCACACATCTCCCATGCTGTACCTTCTCGTTGTTGAGTTTTTCCTGTATTTGTTTATCCAACTTGTTTCTCTCATGTACACACTTGCACCATTTCTTGACTTCATTGTTCTGACTCATGAGCCTATGATTTTTGCCCCAGTATTGTTTTCTCAATCAATCAATCAATCAATGACATTTATAGAGCGCACTACATACCCGTAGGGTCTCAAGGCGCTGGGGGTGGGGGGTGACGCTACTGCTCGAACAGCCAGGTCTTCAGCTTCTTCCTGAAGGAGAGGTGGTCTTGGGTCAGGCGCAGGTCGGTCGGGAGGGAGTTCCAGGTCTTGGCGGCCAGGTAGGAGAAGGACCTTCCTCCTGTAGTCGCTCTTCGGATGCGGGGGACGGCGGCGAGGGCGTGGTTGGCTGATCGGAGGTGGCGTTTGGGAGCGTAGAAGTTGATTCGGCTGTTGAGGTAGCTCGGGCCTTGGTCGTGTAGGGCTTTGTGTGCGTGGGTGAGGAGGCGGAAGGTGATTCTTTTGTTGACGGGGAGCCAGTGAAGGTCTCTCAGATGTCCGGAGATGTGGCTGGTTCGTGGGATGTCGAGGATGAGTCTGGCTGAGGCGTTCTGGATCCGCTGGAGTCTCTTCTGGAGCTTGGCGGTGGTACCGGCGTAGAGGGCGTTGCCGTAGTCCAGTCGGCTAGTGACGAGGGCCTGGGTGACGGTCTTCCTGGTCTCGGTGGGGATCCACCAGAAGATCTTCCGTAGCATGCGTAGGATGTTGAAGCACGCCGAGGAGACGTTGTTGACTTGCCTGGTCATGGAGAGGGAGGAGTCCAGGATGAAGCCCAGGTTGCGTGCATGGTCTGTCGGTTTGGGTGCGGTGCCCAGGGCGGGAGGCCACCAGGAGTCGTCCCAGGCAGAGGGTGAAGAGCCCAGGATGAGGACCTCCGTCTTGTCTGAGTTCAGTTTCAGGCGGCTGGTCGTCATCCACTCGGCTACCTCTTTCATCCCTTCGTGCAGGTTGGCTCTGGCGGCGGCGGGGTCGTTGGTCAGGGAGAGGATCAGCTGGGTGTCGTCGGCGTCGGAGATTATGCTGAGGTTGTGTTGGCGTGCGATGGGCGCGAGGGGGCTCATGTAGACGTTGAAGAGGGTGGGGCTCAGTGAGGATCCTTGAGGGACGCCGCAGATGACTTCGGTGGCCTCTGACTTGTACGGTGGTAGGCGGACTCTCTGTGTTCTTCCGTCGAGGAAGGAGATGATCCATTCCAGCGCCTTGTCCTGGATTCCGACGTTGCTGAGGCGCTGTACTAGGGTGCGGTGGTTTTCTCATTACATACCCTGCTCAACATGCATGTAGGGTCTCATTGCTTCATCGCTGACCCAACTTCCTACCATTGCCAGCTCATCATCCACAATTAGCTCCATTACAGTGTCTTCCCAACGTCCTCTCTGTGCTGCACCTTATCTCTCTTGCCCGGCATTCTCTCAGTCCTCCTGACATTCTCTCTTGAATGCCTGCTCAACATTTTCCCAAGGCCCAAAATCTGCCCATTGCCTCAAAATGCCTATTTGCTATCAACAGCTCAGTGTCGTCTTGCACCTTCCTCATTCATCATCTGACCATGTGGCCATGGCTTCACCTGTTCATTCCAAAATATCTGCATAAATGTCTCTTTGCCACCAGCCCAACATTTTTGTGTTGTTTCCTCTATCCATCCTATCATTTTCCCACGGCCTATCTCAGCCTAACATAGATTTCCATTTTTTATTTTCAGACAAGTATACTACTCTTCTGTCTACAATATTATTTGTAAACTTCTCCTATCTTTAATTTTTACCTTGTTTTTCCACCATACATTTGTATGAAATGCATTTATGTGCTACTTTGAAACCTCACATGTAATGGGGTGCTCATGAAACTCTTCTTGGATGGAACGTCACTTCAAAATAGTTTGCTAGCGGCCGCTAAAACTGCAGGTCACAGACTCCATGACAGAGGTTGTAACGCTTGATACGCGATACTTGGCAGGACTGCCTGCATGGAGTCAATCAGAGAACGGTGCGGAGGTGTAAGCCGGCACCCATGAACGTCAGTCGATTCACCGAAATGCCAGGGGTAGCGGAAATAACCAAGCAAATTCGTTTTGACCTCAAAGAAATCACTGGAAGTGACATCACATGGCCTTTGACCCCGAATCCCAGGAAATTATGCCACAACACCTTGATCCTGAAGACATCATACTAATTGACGTCACTGAAGCCCAGTGTATACCTCAAAGAATCAAAATATTGCTTAATCACAGAAGGATGCACAAAGAAAAGAGATTAAAAAAAAATAGTAGTGGTCATATCCACTAGTACCAATTCGTATGGACTATAAATTGCATGAGGGTCATATTGCTGATTTACTACTTTTCATTGTTAATAAGTTTTGTCTCATCATTACTTGCTAGAAATTGTCACACTTGTGGAACACAGATTTGATCATTCTGTTCAAGGACATATTTTTTCATATATTCAAAATAATGGACGGTAGCAACAATTTTTTAAAATGTGGAATTTGTAAAAAAAAATCGTTTTATTTTGTATTATAAGTGCTCATTCCAATTCTGAATGTATTTATTTTTAATTTAAAGTGTTGTCTTCAGTGGGACAATAAAAACACTGTTTATCATCTGTGCTTTGTACTGCTTTGGCCACTTCTGAGGCGAGGGGTTGCAAAAGCAGTGCTCAGGTTCACAAGGGGCAAGCCACGGGTCGCAGCTGTGATATCTAATGACCCCTAAATGATGTCTATGCCACACAGTAAACAGAGATGCCAGATGGAGTTTTTGTGCCCTTTGCTAATCCAGCACCGTGGTGGTTTACTGTAGTCCAGAAGAGTGTAGCAGAGCTAGGTTAGGAGTCGCTGTGGACGAGCAGTAGGGCACTGCTGTGTTGTGATGGCATGCCACTCTGGGAAACAACCTTTACAACGCAACTTTTCAAATGCACTACCATTACAACAAAACTTTTACAACGCAACATCCATTACATCGCATGCCATTACAACACAACCATTACAATGCATGACACTACAACACATACCACTACAACGCATGTCATTACAACGCAGTCATTACAACGCATACCATTACAACGCATACCATCACAACGCATACCATCACAACGCATAGTACCCTTACACTATCCAACACTTACCCTACTGTTGCACCCCCTGGAGTTAGAATAGTAATTTTTACCCCTACACTATCCAACACTTACCCTACCGTTGCACCCCCTGGAGTTAGAATAGCAATTTTTACCCCTACACTATCCAATACTTACCATATATGCAATGTAATGGTATGCGTTGTAAAGGTGGTATGCGTTGTAATGGAATGCGTTGTAAAGGTAGTTTTTAAAAATTTGTTGTAATGGCATACGTTGTAATGGAATGCGTTGTAAAAAATGCGTTGTAAAGGTATGCGTTGTAAAAGTATGCGTTGTAACGTCATACATCTGCCACTCCTCTTCTGTATAAAGGTGGATGAATACTCAAGAGTAGTGGTAGGGAGTGGAGCAGCAGGTTTGGAGACACTAGCCTTTCTGGGGATATGGAGTTCTCTTTCTAGTAGCTCTGGTAAGCTGTGGTACCCTAAAGGAGATCACATTATCCTGAAAAGTATTGAAACAATGGGATGAAGTAAGAACATGATTTCCTCCCAAATAAGGGAGGAATTCCAAAGGTTGAATGGAAGCACCTGCTGAACAGCCAGAGGAGCGGAGCTTGACAAGACTGTAATTTTATGTGGGGAAACTATCATGATGGTGGCACTCAGAAAATGTGCAAATCTCGATGCAGTGAATTGAGGCATGGTTGGCCTCCATGGAGGTGTAATTGAGGAATTTGAATGGCACCTTACTAAAAACAAGCATGTGCAATGCAATAGGTCTCGCATTTGCAAGTTTAAGCTTTTGGCATTGTTAATGACAATGCCTTTTATTTATCTGTTTTGCTATTTAACTGTCAGGTTTCGTCGCGCCTTCAGGAACAACGAGCTCCGCAGTGGAAAAAACTACATTTCCCAGAGGGCTTAGCGGCAGAGAGGCGGAGCATAAATAGACGCCACTTCCTGGAGCCGGCGTCGGATATTCCGGTTCGTGTTTCCTGGCGTTCCTGTCGACCGTTGCGGTGAGGTTCTTCCTGTGCTGTTGGTTTAACCTCGACTTCCATTTGCGTTGTTTCCGGCGCTCTTGTGTTCGTCTCGTCCTCCGTTGGAGAGCCTGGCCATCGGCTATTGCGGAGGACGGTCTTGAGTTCAATTCAAAGTTGTTGTTCTGTCCTCCGTTGGAGAGCCTGGCCATCGGCTATTGCGGAGGACAGTAAGGGTGCTTCCAGGTGTAGTTCAGCGGGGCTCCGCTGACGATTTCACCTGTGCCCTGACTCTTGCGGTAGACACGCTATCGCTGCTTCCCGTTTCCTCCGTTGGCGAGCCTTTTTGCAACGGCTATTGCGGAGGAAACTGTTGTTGATTATTCACTTTATTTCGAGTTACTAGACCCTCTGTTGGACAGCCTCCTTGCATCGGCTATTGCAGAGGGTCTGTATTATTTTTCTGGCTTCAACGAAGAGAGTACTTCACCTGAAACTTCGTGAAAATCAGGTAACCTTTGTTTCCTTTATTATTGGGTGACGTAACCCTATTCCATATTACTTTCTGGGAGTGACTGTATTCCTAAGGCGCCTTCCTTGGAACCTAGTCTACGTTCTCTTCAGGGCTCTGAAGAATAAGATTAGGGTACGTAGTGTCATTCTTCCCTATTATAAGATTGCTGGTTATCAGGGTGTTGGGGTGTGTTTTACAGTTAAGTTTTGTTCTTACAGGGGAAGGCATTTACGGGCTGATTCAAGTCACTTCAGTATAGAGAGGCATCTTCTGAGGTCAGGCGGTCAGCTTTTTATACACAGGTATAACAAGGTAAAACTGTGGGGGTAACGTGAATAGAAAAGACTTTCATGAACCAAGATACCAATTTCTTGTTTGTTTCTGTCTTCACAGCTCTCCCTCCCAGCAGCCCCCTTCCTTTCCTTCCTGTTTATTATTTTTGCCCTCACCTGATCCTTCTCTAGCCCACGGCTATTACAGCATTCGGGGCTTGGATAGATCTGGAGGTGGCCTACTTGTACCACAAGCTGATCCTGAGGACGGAGAGGATAACAGAATATCCGACCCAAGATATTAAGTCCTCCCGATCAGTTTAGGGTATGGCTACTCTGGACGAGGTGATGGCAGCGTTAGTTGTGGTACAATCAGAATTGATAGCATCTAGACAAGAAAGCACTGAGTTAAGGAATCGGTTGGATAACATCCAGAAAAAACCCTTTAGCGCTGGGGCTTCAGGGTCTGGTACAGCCGGTTCAGTAGTAGTTGAGATCCCCCCTAGCATTCCATTAGCTCACCCAGAACGTTTCAATGGTGATGCGGGATCAGTGCAAGTATTTTTGACGCAAGTCCTTATGCATTTTTCATGCAAACCCAGGTCCTTCCCGACCAATCAATCAAGGGTGGCGTTTGTCATCTCGTATTTGGTCGGAGACGCAGCTCAATGGGCGGTTCCCATGGTTCAGAGAAATGACCCGATATTACATGATTGGGACGCATTCCAAGTAGAATTTACCAAGGTATTCGACAGAAGAGCGGATACATATACGGCAGATAAAGAGCTATTAGGTCTACGTCAAGGGAATCAAGACCTAGTAACATATTTGAACAATTTCAGACGGTTAGTTGCAGAAACTAAGTGGCCAGAAGCCAAACAAGCGTCAATTTTCCATCAGGGTTTGACTGAGGAAATGCAAGACATAATAGCTCAAATCGACCCCCAACCGGTGTCATGTGAAGATTTGATTAACCTAGTATTAAGGCTAGACCATAGGATGAAGAATCGTAAAGGGGGGGGAGGAGCAAAGAACCGACCGGTCCCCTCTTCCGTGGCAGTAAAAGCACCAGATAGTTCAGCATCGCAGGCCACCGAGGCGATGGAGATTGGAGCGGTTCGTGCCGCTTTGACTGCCACTGAAAAGGAACAGAGGCGCAAGTTGGGTCTTTGTCTTTATTGTGGCAAAAAAGGCCATTATGTTCGCGAATGCCCGGTCAAACCCAAATTTCCCAAGTTTCGCTCAAATAGGGGGGTGTGTGTGGAAGGGGTTCCCTGGAGTCAGATTATTGTCCCTTCCATGTTGAGTATGGTTGCAGGAGCACAACATCTATTCGTTAAAATTATTCTGATGATAGGCATTGTTGAAGTGCATACACAGGCCATGGTGGATTCCGGGGCTACGGGTTTCTTCATGGATATGAAAGAAGCAGAAAGGATAGGCATTCCTTTAATCCCCAGGGAAGAAGGTACTGATGTGTTCGCGGTAGATGGGAGGAAACTGAACACAGGGCCCATAAGTTATCAAACGGCCTTAACTGAGATGAGGTTCGGTAATCATAGAGAGCAAGTGTCATTCAGCATCATTGAGGCTCCGCAATATGGGGTGATTTTAGGCATCCCTTGGCTGAAAAGACACAACCCTGACATTAACTGGGAACCCGGCCAAATCTCAATGAATTCGGCACATTGTGAAGAGCGTTGTTTTAGATGTGCACAATGTCCCTCGTTTGCGTTGGCTGGTGGGGGTGTGATAGCCACGGCCGCTGAAAAGGATGTATCTCTTCCAATAGAATATCAGGACTTTGAAGGAGTGTTTGATGAAGTTAGAGCTGAAGAATTACCCCCACATAGGCCATACGACTGTCAAATTGAGTTGGTTCCTGGGGCGGTGATCCCTAAGGGACGGCTGTATGCACTGACAGAGCCAGAGAACGTATACTTGAGGACTTATTTAGACAAGCTGCTGAAATTAGGGTTCATACGTCCTTCAAGATCACCAGCAGCATCCCCTTTATTTTTCATCCCTAAGGCTAACGGGGATCTGAGAGTCTGTGTAGACTTTCGAGCCCTCAATGCAGTAACCATCAAGAACCGATACCCTTTACCGTTAATACCCCGTCTACACCCTGGGAACGTATTTCGTTGGACTTTGTGGTAGGTCTCCCAAAAGATCAGGGTTGCACCACGGTGTTGGTGGTCATTGATTATCTAACGAAGATGGGGCATTTCGTTGCTTGTCCTCAGATACCGACGGCAGGTCAATTGGCACATCTTCTTCTGACACATGTGGTTCGTCTGCACGGTCTACCTTCAGTCATAGTGTCGGATAGAGGTTCTCAGTTTACCGCCCAATTTTGGAAAGCGTGGTGCTCTTCTCTCCACATCAAGACAGCGTTATCCACGAGCTTCCATCCCCAGACCGATGGCCAGACGGAACGGCTCAATCAGACATTGAAGCAATTCCTGCGATGCTATGTTTCACAGGGGAAAAAGGATTGGGTGGAGCACCTTTGGCTGGCAGAGGTGGCATACAACAACGCTACGCATTCTGCCACGAGAGTATCTCCATTCTATTGCACTTATGGGCATCATCCACGATTCCTCCCTTTTGTGCAGCCGTACCGAGAGGAGACCGTGCCCGAAGGGTTTCTCGGCTCAAGAAAATACTAGAGCAAGTACAGGACTCCCTGAGAAGCACCAAAGTGGCTTATAAGAACACAGCGGACAAAAAACGTCGCTCTGGTCCTTTGTATCATGTGGGGGATTGGGTGTGGCTGTCTACCCGGAACTTTAGGTTTAGGCATTACAGTGTGTTTAACCCTCGTTATATTGGCCCCTTTCGGGTGGTGCAACGCGTCAATCCAGTGGCGGTGAAGTTGCTGTTACCTAGACATCTGCGTATTCATCCTGTCTTCCATGTGTCACTGCTCAAGCCTGTGGCGGCGGTGGTGCGACGCCTTCCTCCCCCTTTGGTGGTTTCCGATGGTCTGGAATATGAGGTGGAGGGGATTCTAGACTCCAGGTGGAGGGGTCGTGGCCTGCAATATCTGGTGGCATGGAAAGGGTACGGGCCCGAAGAGAACTCGTGGGAACCTGCATCGGGGGTTCATGCTCCCAGACTGGTGGCTGCTTATCATCGTCGTTTCCCTGAGAGCCCTGGCCCCCTTCGGCGCTCTAGGTGAAGGGGGATGTACTGTCAGGTTTCGTCGCGCCTTCAGGAACAACGAGCTCCGCAGTGGAAAAAACTACATTTCCCAGAGGGCTTAGCGGCAGAGAGGCGGAGCATAAATAGACGCCACTTCCTGGAGCCGGCGTCGGATATTCCGGTTCGTGTTTCCTGGCGTTCCTGTCGACCGTTGCGGTGAGGTTCTTCCTGTGCTGTTGGTTTAACCTCGACTTCCATTTGCGTTGTTTCCGGCGCTCTTGTGTTCGTCTCGTCCTCCGTTGGAGAGCCTGGCCATCGGCTATTGCGGAGGACGGTCTTGAGTTCAATTCAAAGTTGTTGTTCTGTCCTCCGTTGGAGAGCCTGGCCATCGGCTATTGCGGAGGACAGTAAGGGTGCTTCCAGGTGTAGTTCAGCGGGGCTCCGCTGACGATTTCACCTGTGCCCTGACTCTTGCGGTAGACACGCTATCGCTGCTTCCCGTTTCCTCCGTTGGCGAGCCTTTTTGCAACGGCTATTGCGGAGGAAACTGTTGTTGATTATTCACTTTATTTCGAGTTACTAGACCCTCTGTTGGACAGCCTCCTTGCATCGGCTATTGCAGAGGGTCTGTATTATTTTTCTGGCTTCAACGAAGAGAGTACTTCACCTGAAACTTCGTGAAAATCAGGTAACCTTTGTTTCCTTTATTATTGGGTGACGTAACCCTATTCCATATTACTTTCTGGGAGTGACTGTATTCCTAAGGCGCCTTCCTTGGAACCTAGTCTACGTTCTCTTCAGGGCTCTGAAGAATAAGATTAGGGTACGTAGTGTCATTCTTCCCTATTATAAGATTGCTGGTTATCAGGGTGTTGGGGTGTGTTTTACAGTTAAGTTTTGTTCTTACAGGGGAAGGCATTTACGGGCTGATTCAAGTCACTTCAGTATAGAGAGGCATCTTCTGAGGTCAGGCGGTCAGCTTTTTATACACAGGTATAACAAGGTAAAACTGTGGGGGTAACGTGAATAGAAAAGACTTTCATGAACCAAGATACCAATTTCTTGTTTGTTTCTGTCTTCACAGCTCTCCCTCCCAGCAGCCCCCTTCCTTTCCTTCCTGTTTATTATTTTTGCCCTCACCTGATCCTTCTCTAGCCCACGGCTATTACAGCATTCGGGGCTTGGATAGATCTGGAGGTGGCCTACTTGTACCACAAGCTGATCCTGAGGACGGAGAGGATAACATTAACACATAAATAAAAGGCATTGTCATTTACAATGCCAATAGCTCAGATTCCTGTAAAAGACCTATTCAAAGAAAGGGCCGCCATTGTCCCAGGCTGCTTGGAAAGTGAAAGCGCGCATGGAGCATTGAATGTTGCAGGAAATCATGTCGTGCCTGCAGTAGGAGAAACTCCTTAAAGAAAATAGTGCTTACAGACTAAGAAAGACATATCGTGCAACAACCGAAGTAAAAAGGCCAGTCCTCATGGGAGGTTACAAATGAAGACAAGGCGGTACTAAGGTGGGACTAACAAGATTATTAACGAATCAGAAGCCAGCGTTTACAAAAGGACAATGACACAAGCGAATGATAAATAAGGGCGGGGGAGTGCGCAGGGCTTCTATTCCATACTCCAATACAGCATGCCGCAGAGCAGCGCATGCGATGCCAGGGCTTGACCTAAAAAATGGGAACAATGCTGGCAATGTAAGTCAGCGAGTCCAGCAGAGGGCAATGCAAAGTGTAATTACCAGGCTGCATTGAAGAGTGGGCCACGGCTTCCATTATAAACCAAGACAATAAGGTGGAGTCCCTCGAGTATACCAATCGAAATAACTAAGGGTATTGGGGAAGCTCTCTCCGAATGATAATGAGCACATATAGGTTTGTGAATAGTGACACTTACAAGAGTAGCTGCTGGGTTTCGGCTCTTCATAATGGATGGAGATGACAAAATATCATGAGGTCCCCATGAAGGGTCCCACGGGCACAGATCAAGTGGCCAGAGCTCTGGTGTGGGGTTAGCGAACACCAAAAAAAGAAGCCTGACAACTGAAACGGCAGCGTAGAAAGATGACCGCTGCTTCTCTTGGGTCAGACAGTTTGTGTTCCAGACATAAGCGCGGAGACAATGACGAGGAAACAGGAAATCCAGAGGATAATAAAGTGCTCAGAACAAAGAGCTTTGATGCCTCGCTTTGGTTTCCTGCAAGACTGTGAGCAAGGCACAAAGGGAAAAAGTGTTTCCTCTTGCAGAGACTGTCCAGAATTACTGGAAGAAACATAGTTGCACTGCGGTTACAGAGACCCTAGACAACCCGCCCTAACTCGTTCTTTTTTTTAATAAAATTCTTGGAATACTTCTCATGGTGATGGGACCCATCAGATATCATTCGTTTGTTTTAAGTTAGAATTGTTTACAACTTGATAAATTAACCCAGGGTGAAATTACACTTTTTAGTCTGTTTCAACCAGAGTCCCGCTCACTTACACCGTTTCACCACTCACCTTCTTGGCCAATGAGGTTGTTTAAAGCCAAAGAGATATGCTACGGAGTAAGAGACTTGTGATTATTTCTTAAGGAATACGCTTAGTTCATCTAGAAGGCTGGCCACAAGTTACGATCAACCCAGTACACAATTTCACAATCACAGATGTCTTCAGTCTCATTGAAGTGAGATTTAGGAATGTAAACAGAAAATACCACCTCTTGACTGACAAGGAAAGAAGAAATACTGTGGGCAAGAAGGAGTCCGATTAGCTACATTTTATATATGAAAAACATGCAAGATTCAGAGGCATGAGAGGTTGAAGCAACAGTCAAAAAAGAAGGCAGATAAAAAAAAAACAACAGTATGTAAGATTGGAAGATACAGGATAAAGGTCTCAGACAGCATAGGTTTTAATAAAATGCCAGATCACACCATTAAGCCCCTTAGGAGTTCAAGTGGCTGAAAATTCTGGATGCGGCCAGGAAGATAGTTACTGTCCCCTTCGTAATTTGCAAAGTTAGCAGAATCACAATGGACCTGTCAAGTTTCCCACCTTGAAAAATCTTAGGGGGCCCCAGCAGAGAAAGATGAAGAATTACCCTGGGAATTGGATTCAGAATTAGTGATTCTCCCAGTAATTCCTCATTCCTCAGGACATTCTCAACATTCAACCGACATCTCTGTTAAATTCACACCCAGATGTTAACAGAACCCCTTGTACTGTTAACTCAAGGAGTGCAGAATTAACACTCCAGAAACCAGGCACTTAATGGAGTGAGACCCTTGTACATGGATGCACAATTAAACGCTTTCACGATGAATACTTCTGCATACTCAATGGTGGCTAAACACAGTTTAAAAGTATTTTAGATTTAGCAAAACATTAGGCAACAGGTAATACCACCAACAGGGCCAGAATAAAATGAAATACTAACACCATAAATGCCCCTTCCCAAGATTGTAATGAAAGTATCAATAATCAAATAATATTTAGACTGTATAGTCCACTACAGTGTTTAATCTTCCACAGTTACATTTCGTAAAGTGTTGTTTATTAGAATATATTTTTTAAACAAATAGCTTTGAGCAATGCCGCTCTCAACCAAGCTTTCTTTGTTTATTGTTTCTTCACTGTCCTGAAATTTAATAAAGAGATTTGAACCATAAAAAAATATCTTGAAGGATAGCTTCTAGTATCCAGTAAACATGTTACTAAATATAATGTTTTTGTTGTTTTTTTACCTGTGGAATGCGATCAATTTCCAAAGGTTTTTCAAATAGGTGTCAAAGATTAGAATCCACACTTCAAATCCCAGGATCTAAACATATATAAGTACAACTGTTTCTAATTTTTAGGAACATTGACATGACCCTTATTAGCTATTTCTAAAGTTTTAGGGCCCGAATCTCAAATGTAAAGTGAGACGAAAGTCTAACTTTACGACTTTGGGTATTCATAAAGGGCATTTACTACTCCGAAATCCCCTTTGTGAATACCAAATGTCAGACTTTATGACTTTCAGTATTCACAAAGGACATATCCAGGCATTTACTACTTGTAAATGCCCTTTGTGAATACCGAAAATCAAACTTTTCTCGAACTTTATGACTTTTGGTATTCACAAAGAGCATTTACGAGTAGTAAATGCCCTTTGTGAATACAAAAAGTCATAACGTTAGACTTTCGTCTCACTTTACCTTTGTTAATCTGGCCCTTAGACTGTTTATTTATTTTCCTTCTATGACCATCTATTGGATCATAGTGTGGATTCCTTTAGAATACACCTGGGCAGCCGCGAGAGGGAATGAAAGATTTCATGTTTTTGGTTGCCCTTCATGGTATTTAACCATAAATGTAGTCGGCCCATAAAGAACTAGCAGTCACCTCAGAGGCGCACCTAACAGTACAGAAGGAATCGCCTGATGTCCAGAAAGTGCAACTCTCTAGGTTAGAGTACTGGTTTTCTTCTATCTTGTAATGATTTAAGTGTGTGATCAAAATTCTTCTCTTGATCAAGCTGGCCCCAGAGGATAGTCTCAATATGTACTGTGGCAGACAAGGCACATAGCTGTCACATATATTGTAGAATGATTCCTCTTTCAGGCAGTCCAGTCTGATTGTTCTGTAAATGACTGCTGGAACATTTACAGGAAATGTTTGATGATTACAGGATTTCACCATTGGAACAGGTAAGAATCCACAGAGGTGTGGGAATTCAGGGCTCATGTTTCATGTTTTACTCATGTTTCATGCTTACCTAATTTCTAAGCAGGTCGGAAGACCAGGTCAGAAAGCAGATCTCCATTGTGATGGGCATCAATGGTACTGCTAGTAGATCCCATATGTCTTTGTAGGTCTTTTTGTGGTTGAAACAGATGGCTATGTGGACCGACAAGCATTGTCGTCACTAATGATAAACTTTAAGAATGAGATGCTGGGCATAATGGTCCATGGGCATTAAAAAGCGCCAATTTAAAAAAATAAAAAAGGAGCTGTGTGCATTGCCTTCTGAAGTTTAATTTACACCTAGCTGAACTGTCATAAACATTAGATACATTTCTGACTTCCCTCAATGGTGGGTTGTTCTTTATTGCGGTTCCAATTCATACCAAAAATAAGTTTTGGGCCATCACCCTACTGGCCCACAAAGGCCAACTACCAATACTTTGTGGAAATCAAGTAATCATATATCTAAATTAGACAATTGAAAAAGACTTTGTTAAAGGTAAATTATGTTACTGTTACTCATATGGTAGTTTTCATAAACCTTTGGAAATTTCCCGAAAAATGACATTTAGAGCGATGTGATATGGTTACACTGCAAAGCCGAATGGCGACTGAGTTTTCCCTGTTAAGGTAAAATGTACAAACAAAAGATCACAGAGTTGACATACTCTGCTTGTGACCTGACACATGGCATTAATGATATTGCATATGCAACCTATGTATGCATGTATGAATGTGATATCTACATAGAGTGCACCTCACAAAATGCAGCACAGAGCTGTGCCGGATCAAAGACAAGGATACAGTCAACAAGTGATTTGAGAAGTAGCTACTTTGAGGACTGTAACTGTATCTGTATGTTCTTTAAAGAGGTGCATATTCAACTCTTTCATGAATAGTAGGGTTTTGGTGGTCCTGATGTCTGAGTGGATGTTGCTCCAGATCCTCAGTGATGATGTTTCAAATTACATCATTCAGGACCTCATTGATGATACTGAAAATAGAACGAATGAATGAGGATAATATGTGGTATTGATTGTATGCATGGCCCCTATATGGACATAACCCAATGCTCACATACCTTTGGTCATGTGCAGAACTGATCAAACTTATGGCCTGAATTCTGGTCATATCCCAGGTTTAGTCCCATGAGGATAAAACTCACCATGGATGCCCTTGGCTGTGAGCAACAAGAGATGGGTGCAAAATCTGGACTTAGACCAAGCCCAGCATCAACCCCCGTCTCACCCAAACTAGCTGCATATGGCCTTTGTCTGTGTGCAGCAATCTCCTATTGCAGGGGAGTGCCTACAGTAGGCCCCGCACTCAGGGCCATCCCGCCAAACAAGACACATGTTATGATATGTTATGGGTTATTTATAGAGCGCACGATCACCAGGTAGGTCTTTTGGCGCAGGGTAATGAAAAGTCAAGGTTCTCTACTATTTATAAGCCTGTGTAAACAACCACGTCTTTAGAAGTTGCCTAAATTTGGTGTAGACAGATGCCTGCCTCATTTTCAACGGAAGTGTGTTCCAGAGGCGAGGGGCTGTGATAAAGAACCTACGAACTCCAATCAAGAGTTTCTTGTAGGTGGGGGTAACCAAGAAGTGAAGGTGACTTGATCACAGTTCTCTCGTCGGACAATATTTTACAATGCGAGTTTTCACAAAGTCTGGGCATCTCAAATGCAGTGCCTTGAACACCATGCAGCATGCCTTAAATCTGTATCTCTGTGCCACCAGCAGCCAATGGAGGTCCCTAGTCATCTACGTGATAGAACCCCCTCTTGGAAGCTGAACTATCAGCCTAGCAGCCCGGTTTTGCAATAACTCAAGCTTACGCAAGAGGGATTTCGAGAGGTCCAGATAGAGAGAGTTTGCGTAGTCCAGTCTGGACATAACCAGTGCCAGGATAACTCGGATAAGGGCCTCTCTCGTCAGGAATTTCCTAATATTTTTTATCTGGCGTAGTTGCAGGAAACAAGCCGAGGTCACTGCACTGATCTGCTGTTTACATGATAGATCCTCGTCGATGACTATCTCAGTTTTGTCTGAGTTAAGTTTCAGTTGGTTATCATGTTGCCTGAGGACACCCAGAGTAACCTAATGTTGAGGGGCTGGACCAGCCCCCACCTAAACACACGTGCATCTGTGGGCTAGGCTCAGGTCTTGGCCTCTGGCATGACTCTATGCTCAGCCCTTGTGTGTTAAACCACAACACACATGGCCTTGCACCATGTCCAGCAGGAATTGTGCTCTGCCACCACCCAACCAAAGGTGCTACACCTGACCACTGGCCATGTTTGACAGGCAGTCGGTGCACACACGTCAGCAGCCGGACACAATGTCCAGCCACGTCTCACCAAACCACCTGACACATCCTTCAGCCATGTGCTGTGACATCAGGCACAAAGCTGTGCCAGTCACTGTTGCACCTAAACCATTGGGCTCTTAACACAGGGCTTAACCTAAAGCCAGGCCATGATCCCATGCCTCCCAAAGCAGCAGTGCCCTGCACCTGGCTGTCGTTCATACAGTCCTCGCTGTGCCACTGCACTGTGGATTTTCTATTTTTCAACATCTGTGAGCAGTTCTGCACAAGCAGATTCAACACAAAATCCATTTGCAGAGTCATGAATACTGCAACAAAAAACAGGTTTCTTTTATGAGTAGTATCTACCCACATCGTCCTTGGAGTTAAGCACAGTCTCTTTCTTTCAGACAGCAGGCTAAGCTTCATGGCACATCTTCGAGTGATAGCCACTGCAACAAAACCTATTTGTCTAATTGGATTTATTGTTGAAAATTTGTTTGCCGATTTAACAACTCCAAGGTGACAGTTTAACTGTCAGGATATCTCAATATGTTTTTTTCACCACATCTAATACATTGTTTCTGTCTTTTAAAAAAAGGCTTCATGGACTTTCACAAACTCAAAAACGGATTGTGAGTTGGCACAGACCCCTTCACATCCTCCAACCTTCTAAAATCCACCCAGGCATTTTGCTGCAGAATCAAAAGTTTTTAGGACCTCTTCTATAACCACCCTCCTTTATACATCGTCAAATATCTCTCAGAGGAATGAGTGCAGATGGATCAAACTCAATGAAGGTTTTGTGCCATTTCTCATTATATACTTTATATGTATATTATATGTTTTACATATAATCGTATATATACTTACATATAGCCACTGGTACATTTGCCTTTGGTGCACCGATTCCCTGATTAGGGCAATGTAAATGTGGAGCCACTCCAAGTCAAATGATCCAGATATCCTATAAAGGATTGACACCGGACTCAGTAGGAAGTGTGATTGCAAATGTAATTCATATGCAAAGATAAGGAAGCAATCAAACGGTCTTGCTCATGGGTGCTGCAGATCTGGTTTTCTTAAGTATTTAAGGTTAACCTTGCAATGCACACAAAGTTCATTCACATGTGTCCAATTTCAATTCCATATATCATCATTAAGCATTACATTTCTGATTTCCATTACCACAAGGAAAGATTATGGTAAATGTGTTTGATTTTATTATCTTTTTATTTTAAACTAGCTGTACCCGGCCACGTGTTGCTGTGGCTCAGTCTGGTTAAATGGAAGAGAAAGAAAATAGTAAGCACACGTTTCTAATATGTTTAATTTCACATTGCTTGTGGGTATACAATATGTTTTTGTCCATCCTAATATATGTAGACTATTGTCTATATGTGTTCCTAGTATTTTTGCACAGCAACCAAATCAATAGGGTCTGTTCGGGTTGCAAAGTGAACCAACTCCTCCCCCCTCCCTCCACCCACTTCCCGGTCTGCCATCCTGACACCAACTGTCCATACTAATATATGTAGACTATTGTCTATATGCGTCCCTCGTATTTGTTGCGCAGCAACCAAATCAATAGGGTCTGTTCAGCCTTTCGATTAAAAACACGTACATATTGGACACACGCATATTCGAATCCAACGTTGTGTATATATAAACACGCGCTAATGTTGCAAAGTGAACCAACTCCTCCCTCCTCCATACACCCACTTCCTTGTCTGCCATCCTGACACCAACTGTCCATCCTAATCTATTTAGACTATTGTCTCTATGCGTCCTTTCTTAATGTTGCAAAGTGAACCAACTCCTCCCCCCTCCCTCCACCCACTTTCCGGTTTGCCATCCTAACACCAACTGTCCATCCTACTATATGTAGACTACTGTCTATATGCATCCCTTGTATTTGTTGCGTAGCAATCAAATCAATAGGTCTGTTCAGCCTTTCGATTAAAAACACGCACGTATTGGACACACGCGTATTCGAATCCAACGTTGTGTATATATAAACACGCGCTAATGTTGCAAAGTGAACCAACTCCTCCCTCCTCCATACACCCACTTCCTTGTCTGCCATCCTGACACCAACTGTCCATCCTAATATATGTGGACTATTGTTTCTATGCGTCCTTTCTTGATGTTGCCAAGTGAACCAACTCCGACCCCCTCCCTCCACTCACTTCCCGGTCTGACGCGCTAATGTTGCAAAGTGATCCAACTCCTCCCCCCTCCCTCCACCAACTTCCCAGTCTGCTATCCTGATACCGCCTGCCCATCCCAATCTATTTAGACTATTGTGTCTATGCGTCCTTTCTTAATGTTGCAAAGTGAACCAATTCCTCCCCCTCCCTCCACCCACTTCCCGAACTGCCATCCTGACACCAACTGTCCATCCTAATATATGTAGACTATTGTCTATATGCGCCCCTTGTATTTGTTGCACAGCAACCAAATCAATAGGGTCTGTTTGACCTTTCGATTAAAAACACACGCGTATTGGACACACGTGTATTTGAATCCAACGTTGTGTATATATAAGCACGCGCTAATGTTGCCAAGTGAACCAACTCCTCCCCCCTCCCTCCACTCACTTCCCGGTCTGACGCGCTAATGTTGCAAAGTGATCCAACTCCTCCCCCCTCCCTCCACCAACTTCCCAGTCTGCTATCCTGATACCACCTGTCCATCCCAATCTATTTAGACTATTGTGTCTATGCGTCCTTTCTTAATGTTGCAAAGTGAACCAACTCCTCCCCCTCCCTCCACCCACTTCCCGAACTGCCATCCTGACACCAACTGTCCATCCTAATATATGTAGACTATTGTCTATATGCGCCCCTTGTATTTGTTGCACAGCAACCAAATCAATAGGGTCTGTTTGGCCTTTCGATTAAAAACACAAGCGTATTGGACACACGTGTATTTGAATCCAACGTTGAGTATATATAAACACGCGCTAATTTTGCAAAGTGAACCAACTCCTCCCACTTCCTGGTCTGCCATCCTGACACCAACTGTCCATCCTAATATATGTAGACTATTGTTTCTATGCGTCCTTTCTTAATGTTGCCAAGTGAACCAACTCCTCCCCCCTCCCTCCACACACTTCCCGGTCTGACGCGCTAATGTTGCAAAGTGATCCAACTCCTCCCCCCTCCCTCCACCCACTTCCCAGTCTGCCATCCTGACACCAACTGTCCATCCTAATCTATTTAGACTATTGTCTCTATGCGTCGTTTCTTAATGTTGCAAAGTGAACCAACTCCTCCCCCCCCTCCACCCACTTCTCGGTCTGCCATCCTGACACCAACTGTCCATCCTAATATATGTAGACTATTGTCTATATGTGTCCCTTGTATTTGTTGCGCAGCAACCAAATCAATAGGGTCTGTTCGGCCTTTCGATTAAAAACACGCGTGCATTGGAAACGCATGTATTTGAAACCAAGGTTGTGTATATATAAACATGCACTAATGTTGCAAAATGGACAAACTCCTCCCCCCTCCCTCCACCCACTTCCCGGTCTGCCATCCTGACACCAATTGTCCATCCTAATATATGTAGACTATTGTCTTTATGCGTCCTTTCTTAATGTTGCCAAGTGAACCAACTCCTCCCCCCTCCCTCCATCCACTTCCCGGTATGCCATCCTGACCCCACTGTCCATCCTAATATATGTAGACTATTGTCTCTATGCATCTATTGTAGATGTTGCGCAGCAACCCAATCGATAGGGTCTGTTCGTCCTTTAGATTAAAAACATGCGCGTATTTGACATGCGCGTATTCTAATACAACGCTGTGTATATATAAACACACACTTATTTGAATTCAACATTGTGTCAAAATTTCAAATCAATCGGTGAAGAACTTTCGTAGATTTAAGATTTTTATCAAATGCACGTTGACATTTTTATGTGTCTGTGCTTTCGATTAAAAACACACGCATATTCGAATCCAACGTTGTGTATATAAAAAAAATGCGCGTATTCGAATGCAATGTTGTGTCAAAATTTCAAAGCAATCAATGAAGAACTTTCGGAGATTAAAGATTTTGAACAAACGAATAGTTACATTTTTATTTACATAGATCTACAAAGTTCATCATCTTGATTGAACCCCCTCTGTTAATGTGCCTAATAAAATTACATTGACTCTGCCTCTTCTACATCTCACAATGAAAATCAGATACGGGATGTCGGAGCTCCAGGTCCAGATGGCTCTACAGTCAATTTTTAAAAATGCTTTGCTCGGACGCTTTTCTCCTTGCTCCACAAGGTTTACGAAGAGAAGATTCTGGAGTGGGGCGTGTCCCCCGCGAAGTCTGAATCAACTATCTTTAAACCAGGTAAAGAGCGAAGCGATGGCATTGACCAATCTCCCACCTCAATATCGATGCAAAAACGTATTCTAAAATGGCACTGCTGCGAAAACAGACACTGATGGGAGAATTGGTACATCCCAGCCAATCAGGCTTCATAAAAGAATGTCAGGTGAGAATAAAACACACAAAAAATCCCTTCCCCTCTTGGGTAAGAACCAAACAATCTATCATAGTTATCCTGGACACTGAAAAAGCATTTGAAAGGCTCAACTGGGATATTGTGAGCGACACGCTGAAAGCAGCAAGGGTGAGAAATAACTTTCTACATTGGGAACTAGATGGCTATCATAGGCCCTGGGCTAAGAACAGGGTCAATTGGCTCCACTCCCAGCGGGTGAACATAAACAGGGTTACAAGGCAGGGGTGTCTCCATCACCCTTACTTTTTGCCCTTACCCTAGAGCCCCTTGCACAGAGTATCTAAGGTAACCTCAGTAATAAAGAAAACCAATTTAGCACACAGGATATAAAGTTGACTATGATTGCGGAGGACGTCCTGCTCTCACCCACAGATCCCCTCCGTGACCTCTTCCTCGAGCTGAACGAACTCTAAGCATTCTAAAAGGTCTTGTTTTTTTAAATAATTGTCACCCTTTCAGAATTCCGAAATATCTTGACTCCTAGAGCCACAATGATAGAGGCTGAACCCCCTGAAGTGGCAGTCTTTAATATCAACCATCTGGGCTTGTGCCTAGCTTCCACCCTGACCAAGACCAAAGGACTTTGTCTCCACAGACCAAACAGTGGGGTGAAAACTGAGTTAACTAGTTGAAAATAAAAACCAACGTCACTTCTGGGTAGAACTGCATTGTATAAAATATCCATTTTGTCCAGGATCCTCTACATTATTTAAAATCTGATTCTTAATATCCCCAGAGACCTTCAGTCTCTGTGTTACTGACATATATGGCAGGGTAAAGAGGAGAAGCTCTCTAGGTGGCAATGCACTTTACGGCCAGGGGAGGGCTGGGAATTCATGATTTATCCCATTACTAAGTGCAGCCCACTTGTGGTTCTCAGTACATTGAATATAAAGGGAGACCAAAAAGGAATGATGTATGATTAACCACACTTTAGAAGGGGGTTGCTCTAGGAGGTTGCCTGGCAACCCATAGCCCAGCGAAGGAATTCACTCTACAAACCACGAGGGCCACTTTCGACATCTGGGACACAACAGTGGTCAGACATGGGCTGATTTGTTTCCCGTCACCCTTCACCCCATCACTGGGCAAATGCAGAAATTATTCCAGGGCTGAACAGAGCCTCTTATCAAAAATAGCTAGAGACTTGGTGTAAGCTACTGAGGGACATGTTTGACCATGAGAGACTCAAGGCCTCTTTGGTTGCTCAATATTAGATTCAAACAAGGAGCTATCAGAACCCTAAATCCTTTCAATGTGTATCTGTTGACTTGCACAGACAGGCCACCTTCAAAATGTACAATATGTTACACCTTAGATGGGGGAATCAGAAATTCACATTTAAGCATGCCCTGGGAAAAAGAAGCGCACATTACACTTGACCGGGAGCAGTCAGGCAATATACTGCAGTGGCTAATAATTTTGCTTCCTTTGCTGGGGGTAGGGAAACCCTGGTTAAAATCCTGTATTGGTGGCATTACACTCTAACACATTTGGTAAGAATAAGGAAGGGAGGAAGCCTATCTGGAGAGGTTGCGGGGATCAGGGGATTCAAACTCACATACTTTGGTCCGGTCCCAGGCTGCAACCTTTTTAGAACGCAGTGTTGGCTACCACAGAACAAATCACCGGTTCAGACCTAGCACGTTGCCCCAAAGTGATATTACTAACTTGTCTGGCCACATACATCTATTCTGTTTATGGTAACCAGGGCCGGCTCATTTCTCAGCTTATACTGGCTGCTCAACAAATGCTCCTTACTTTCTGGAGCCAGCAGTTAATCCAATTGTAACATAAATGAGTAGAAAAGCTGCGGTGGATTTTAGGAAAGGAAAAGCTCCCTAAAGAGGCAAGAGAAGGAAAAGACTTAACACAACAATAGAGTTGCCTCCTGGACTTCTTACGCAAAGACTGCAGAGAACTCTTAAGTCCAAAGAGTCTAAGGGTTTTAAAGATCTTATGCAATTCTAAACTTGACAACTACCATTGTACAGTTCTGCAACAGCAAAATAATGAATCTTGTTCAACACGTGGATAACCCCTGGATGTAGAGGTGTGGCTAGGATGAGAGTGAGGTGGGCTATGGGGGAAGTGTCAGGTGAGGAAGAAGGGAAGGATTCAAGGGGGAGTGGTGCACGAGTTGGGGTAAGGGGAACATTCTATTGCCTTTTTTCTCCATTTTCTTTTATTAGCCAACTTCCAGCGACTGTTATAGAAATAAAGGTCAATGCCTATAAAGATATATTCAAAGCAATATACATTTTGTAATACTCCCAGTTGGCTCCTCTAATTTTTCTCTAATTATTCCCAATTTTTTGTCAGTATTTTGGGATTTTTCTGGAGCCTCTTTGGAATGCATTGAAATCACTCGGATTTTTAGAGGTATTATCAGTCTCACAAATTGCCTTCTCGTTTTTCATAATTGGCAGACCTTTCCTATTTTGCATTCAAATATTGACACATCCATATTGATGCCAGCCGAGGGAGAACCGTGCTGTTGAAATCTTTGTATGTTTTGGCTGCATTTTTTAACTCTCTGGAGGAGGAAAAATCACTTTTGCTAAGCAAGAATTCTCCAAATTAGATTTCTTTGCTGGAAAGTGGCAGCATGTAAAAAGTGGTTTGTTGCCGTGGCGTTGTGATATAAAGCAGTCTGCATCTGTCCACCTGCCCCCAAACACTTCTATGTCCAGGAACACTACTCGAGATTCACTCACTCACTGCATCTGTGAACCTCAGATTACACTTATTGTTGTTCAATACTTTTAAATACTCACAAAATTCCTTTGCAGAGCCACCCCAAATTATCACCACATCATCAATGAATCTGTTCAACAGTATTATATTTCCAGCGTGGTGTCATGGCCACCACATGCAATTTCTTTGCCCAGCAGCCCATTCTGAGGTTCTGGATGTAATGCCTGTGAATACTTCCTCAAAGAAACACCGAATTCTGGCAACTTAATAAAATGTTGTTATAAATTATAGAGATCTGCTTAAAAAAAACAAATTCTTCTCCTTGAATGTTAAGACTCATCATAAACAGGGAACATGACTTTCTTTCTCAGTGAGAAAGACAATGGCCTGGTGGGAACTGAAATACAAGTAACTACAATACATTTACTTCCTTTGGAATATAAAAATGGAGAAAGAAAGAGGCGGCAACATGGAGAATAACTGAGTCAGTTGGAGTTAAAGTACATAATTTCATTAGGCACAAAGACACTGAGGGACCATGATGAAGTTCTTTTTAACATATAAATAAACAAGCGCCACTAGATCAGCTGATTCTATTGCTGGACAAAGGGTCCCTTGGCTTAGAACAAATTTCAAAAACTGTCTCACCGAAGTTATCCTGTGGATACAATCAAACCATCTAAACGTAACACAGATAAACAGAAGTAGAGGACACTATTCCAACTGCTTTAGTAATAACCGCATCTTTCTAATGAGAACTGCATTTACCAGCATTATATCTTGACATCGTCATCATAGGTTTCAGCAGCAAAACCCTTACCAGTGAGAGTTAATCATTGATGATCAGGATATTAATTACATGGACTAATCATGATTAATGTGGAAAAATAAAAATTCATTAGAAATTATCTATTGAAATTGTGTGAAAATGAATTAATCAAGAGTACTGCTGAATATTTTGGAATACACCACAATGTTTTTCGAACACAGCACAATCTGTGGTTCACTAAGTGAAACTAAAACACCTGGAGTGAACACTTTATTGTTTTAATTACTCACAATGGGACAATCAGATGTGCGTTTGGACAGAGACTGGGTGTGTTATGTTAACAATCATGATTGAGGATCATTATATTGACATAAGTTATATCTGCAATGCCCATCACCCAGTACTGTACCAGCTTATAAATCGGCCATCTCTAAATTGACATGCATGGAATAACTGAAGGGATCTGCCACATACTGTTGACTAATTGGAGGATACTAATTTGAACAACCACTGCAGCCATCAAATATCTACATACCATGACTGCTTCTTTTTGCAGCTCATAATGATGATCAAATAGGAGATGATAGTAACAAAGGTCCCAACCATGCTGCTCCACGGTGCAGCATGATGCCTATGTAGGCATGAAACACTAGGGTATAACCTGATTACTATTGTTGCAAGGGGCTGGGGGAGCCAGTGAAATCAACAGGTCTCAGAAATGCCCCTTGCTGCCCGTGCCTATGTAGGCATACGCTTCAGAGCCCCACATAGAGGTCTTTACCGCTAGATACATATTACAATACAATAGAAATTGTTGAGCAAAGCAATTCTTGATGATATCTGGAACTGAAATTGAATAACATGGGGAAGCCACATACAGGAATTGGTGTAAGACTACATTACCCACAAGGCTCTGTGAATGAACTCTGCATGTGTCATGAGGGTAACCTTAAATGAAAGGGAAAACAGATTTGCAGGAACTGTGAGAAAGACAGTTGTGCATTGTGCACCTGTGTGTGTGTGCGTGTGGGGGTGTTTGTGTGCGTGTGGGGGTGTTTGTGTGCGTGTGGGGGTGTTTGTGTGTGTGTGTGGGTGTGTGTGTGCAGGCATGTGTGTGTGTTTTAAGATATTGCCTAAATATATCAGCCTATATAGATAATTTATTAAAGTTTATATTTAAAATGGTTTCTTTTTTAAATCAATATCTCCATGATCAGACATGTTAAACACTAATGTTGGCTACCAAGTGTCAACAGCATTACAGGAGACAATGACATTGCATGCTAGGAAGACCTGGGTGTCTCTCCCTGTTAAGCTAGTTCATTACATTATAGGGCCTCCTGCGGATCTTTTAAAGTTAAATGATTCTACATGGTAATCATAGACTAGTTAAGAGATTAAACATGGTGTAAAGTGTTTCAGAACATGAGAAAATTGGCTGGTAAAATGGATCTAGAAGTTAAAATGCATGTAGGCATGATTACTTGAAATCTACAAAGCATGAAAATAGAAGAAAAACTGGAGTCAGTGTATCAATGAGCTCAAGCATTCCCCCTCTATAGGCACAGGCTTTGTAATTTGTATTTTCTGCACTTACTCTCTTGTTCCTGCAGGCAGTGGGCGAGGGCTCCATCTTCACGGACTGAAAAATCTCTTCGCACTGAAAGGAAAAAGGATAACTCATCAGAAAACTTAAGGTTTCTTATCATTTGGAACAGCTCTTTGTTGCTTTTCCTTTCATACAGTGAAGGAGGAACTTCTGCAGATGGAGTCTCCTTCAGAACTGTAAATTCCTCTAGAAATCCGAGGATTTCCCATTACCACCCACCTCTAAATAAAATCCCAATTCATCCTTTCTCATACAAAGTCTTTAGTTACTTCATCAGTTGACCATTCACAAATGGGTTGGCAGGATACTTCAGTGGGTAAATGTCTCTGCAACAGTTATCTTGGTGCAATTTGTTCAATGGCAAGTTTGAAATCTACTAGGACAGGATTAACATTCTTAATTTATTTTTTTTTTAAAACCAGCACATTACGAAAGTCAAGGAAATGAGTATCAATATTTTGATAACACCTGTTTTTAGGTTGAGCCTGGGCAGCGCATGCACTGCTCTGCGAAGCATGCTGTATCGAGGCAGTGACTTGAAGCTCCACCCACATTCTTCATTGGCTTGAGTCATTGTACACTGTAAACTGTGCCTGTTCATTGGTCATAATGCTTAGTAGTCCCTCCTTAGTACCGCTTTGTCTCATTCTGTAACCTTCCATGGTGACCCCCTGTTACGTGTGTTGTTGCTCGGTAGGCTTTAATTACAGCCTCCGAGCACTATTTTCTCAAACAGCTTTGTCCTGCACAAGCTCTCTACTAATACTGTTTTTAATTTTCATAGCACGCAGTTGCAATGCAATAGGTCTGGCATTTGCAAAAGTTTAAGCTATTGGCATTATAAATTACAATGTCTTTTATTTTCTGTTTAAAAACAACACATAAATAAGAGGCAATGGGCCAGATATAGGTAAAAGCAGTTTTGCAAATTCTTAATAGCAATTTTAGGGAATCGCTATTAAGGACTCGCAGGATGCCATGCAGGTAGGAATCGCAATATTTTTGGGGATTTCTTAATATTCCCTAATGGAGAATTGCAAATTGCGATTCGCAATCAAGGAATACCTTCCCATTCATTCCTATGGGCCTCTACTGCGCACACAACTTGCGAGTACCCAATAGGTACTCGCAAATTGCCTGCGCAATTTCAAGGGTACAAGGGCTCCAGAGGGACACCCTGTGGCACCCCTGAAATGTGCATATGTGCACATGTGGCGAACATATATGCCCTAAGGGCATGAATCTGTGCCACATGGCACTTTTAAAAAAGCAAAAAGAGTGCTTTTTTAAAGGAAATCGCAAATTACTGCCAACTTGCAGTTGGTGGTAATTTGCGATTCCTTAAGACAATATTGCAATTTGCAAAGCCTACTAGCATAGCATTTAGGGAATCTCAAATTGCGATTCTCTAAATGCTTACGCAAAATAAGGAATCGCAATTTTAGCGATTCCTTATTTTGCGAGTAGGTATTTGCCCTTCTACATTGGACAAAGCTGAATTGCGATCGCAAACGCCTAAATTTACAGAATTTTAGCGTTTGCGATCGCAATTTGGCTTCCTACATCTGGCCCATTGTCATTTACAATTCCAATAGCTCAAACTCTAATAAATGCAAGACCTATTGTATTGCAAATGCTTGTTTTTACCTAGTTCGAAGTATTGGGGCAACTCAAACTGTTAAAGAGCAAGCTATTGTAATCAAAGAAAGTATTTCTACTTAACATCTTTGCAATGTGTGTAGTCACAGCCCTACTAGAATGAATTTTGACCCTATAGTACAAGAGAGGGCTGAGGTCAACTCTTTACAGTTCGTAATGAGATGACCCCCCACATATACAATTTGCTGTAAGATACATTTTAAGCAGAATTGATCAAATATTGACTGTATGCAAAAGATGTTATAGGCCGTTTTAAATAAAAAGTAACTAGATATTCCAAAACCCCAGCATATAAAGCACTGCAGCATGGCTAAATCAATATCACAGCGGCATGAATAACACTAACGCCAGGCAATCTTACACAGTGCTTCCGTATGTAATTCCCCACAGGCAGCAAGTATTAACCCTGTATGCCAAGCACCCGAGTAAGGCTACCTTACACAGTGATCCAGTATGTAATGCACCACAGGCGGCATGTTTTAACCCTGCATGCCAAGCACCTGTGTAAGGCTACCTTACACAGTGCGTCAATATGTAATGCACCACAGGCAGCAAGTATTAACCCTGCATGCCAAGCACCTGCGTCAGGCTACCTTACACAGTGCTCCAGTATGTAATGCACCACAGGCGGCAAGTATTAACCCTGCATGCCAAGCACCTGCGTCAGGCTACCTTTCACAGTGCTCCAGTATGTAATGCACCATAGGCAGGCAGTATTACCCCAGTATGCCAAGTACCCGCCTGAGGCTACCTTACACAGTGCTGCAGTATGTAATGCATTGCAGGCAGCGAGTATTTCCCAAGTATGCCAAGCACCCGCGTCAGGCTACCTTACACAGTGCCCCAGTACCACAGGGAAGCAGTATTATTGCAGTATGCGAGGGACCCACGTCATGCTACCTTAGACAGTGCTCCAGTATGGGATGCACCGCAGGCAGCCAGTATTACTCTGTATGCTAGGCACCCCTGCCAGACTACCTTACAAAGTGCCCCAGTATGTAATGATATGATATGATATGATATAGTTTTTGTAAAGCTCTGCTTACACTCCAAGGAGCTTCTTGGCGCTAATGATAAGAGTGTCATCGGAAAGAAAGAGGGAAAGTGCTGGCAAAAAAGGGGGGGGGGGAGTGGGGGGGGTAAGTGCTGAAACTAAAAAGAGTTAAGTTAGATTAGTTTTAGAACTAACGTGTAATGCACCGCCGGGTGCCCGTATCACCCCAGCAAGCAAGGCACCAACGCCAGGCTACCTTAGAAAGTACTCCAGTATGGGATGCATCGCAGGCAGCCAAGTATGTAATGTCTTTAACTGTTTACGGAAGAATGTAAAGTACACTGAACGGGTACTGTCCTCGTACGTAAAGCACGACAGATCGGACAGTTTTCACAACGTCCCCATATGTAATTCAACATTATCAGACCAGGCTTATAATGCACCTGTATGTAAAGCAATGTAGCCAGGCCAGTGTTTACAATGCTGTGTATGTAAAGCACAATAGTCAGGCCCCTCCTGGCACAGTATCTATGGAACCATCCCCAGGCCAGTTTACACAATTCCTACCGCATCGTACCTGGTTCAGAACTCATAAAACTTCCAAAATAAATAAAGAATGCCCAAGTATATTAAGCACCATGCTCACTCCAACATCCGTAACATGACAGTGTGCAAGGCAAGGCAAGAGCAGATTAGACAAACATTGCCACCTCCCAGGAACCAGTGGTCTCGTCTCCTGGTGCCAAGGCTGGGCTCGGAGTTTCTTCTTTGTCGTATGGCACAGTGCGGCCTGCGGTGCACTAACAGCGCAGGTGGATCAAGCATCATCAATGTCTGCCCCACTCTGTTTCTCTCCCTCTTAACTTATGGTCCTTCTGTCCTTCTCTCTTTGGTTCCGTGCCGCCTCCTTCTTTCATTGACAACCCCCCCCCATTCTTTGTTTCTCCTTTTGCATTGCTACGCTTCCCTCCCAATTCTATATCACTCCTTTTGCTTTACTCCGTTTTCTCGCTCTTTCACGCTTTTCCAATTTTCCTCCTTTTCTGTTTTCTTCCCTGTTGCCCTCCTATCCTCTGTCTTTGGTTCTCTCTTTCCCTCCTCTCACTCTTTACTTGTCCTCTATCCTTCGGCCTCCCCCTTTCACGCCTGTTTCTTTCTCATTTTATTACCATTTCATTTGTTCTTCATTATATCATTCCTGTCATATTTCTTGTTTTCACCCTCCATTGCCTTCTCTTTTCATCTCTTTTTCGCTCTTATTATCTCACATTCTCCTTTTCTCTTTATCTCCACATCTCTATATCTTGCACCATACCTCCACAATGAGGATTACTGCACATACGTTGAGTGCTTGAGTTAACGTCCCTTTCATGTTCCTCTCATCAGAGAATCGGAGCACCAATTATTTGAGGGTCCATCATAACATAACATGTATTTGTAAAGCGCATGTTCGCCCAGAAAGGGTATCTTGGCGCTGAATAACAGATGTTTATTGTTGCCCAATTCAATGGTATTCATTGTATCGACACCAGAAGGATGAAAGGTTGAGTGGACTCGCCTGCATTTGAACCTTGAGGTCGAACACAAACCCCTACAGTGGGCGCATTAGTCCACTAAGCAACCAGACCAGGTATCCATGGCCGGCCTCCAACACACTGGGAGAGAGGCGTGATGATATCATGCAGATATTTATTCATTTATTTATTTATTGATTTTGAAAGTTTTATATAGCGCGAACAAGATCTTTGCAGATATCAGAGCGCTTTATTTAAAGTTCGGTTGCGCAAAAAGATACTTAGAGACCAGAAACTCCTTACGTGTTACTTTCAGGGCTTAATGGCCAACCCCTCCAACCATGAAAGCTGCCTCCCCAGACCTTAGTATGCTGGAAAATCATCCGGTATCCCAATCACCTTGCAAAACATTGACCATGAGTCCAGTACAGATTAAAGAATTTCTAGAGTGCCAGCCAAAATGACACATTGCCAATTTGGTGCTCCCAGACCCCTAGAATCAATATCTTTTTTAGGCCATTTGGTGCAAGCTCGGTCTGTTGCGTGGCCGTCTGTGGAAGCGCGACTAGTGAGTGGGCTGGAGCAAGTGCCTTAATGCAGCACCAACATCTCGATATTACCTCAGAATAGTGTGTTATACAAGTGGTTTAACCGACAATTACTCAGGCAGTAAGGTAGCAGGGATGCATGGGCCCCGAGGCCCCCATTGGCTGCTGCTAGGTACTAAAACACAGCAATGGTAAAGGGTGCAATGGGCACCTTAGGGCTCTGGTCCAAAGCCCAACTGTGGCAGCTGCATCAATGGAAGCTTCGCCCCTGAACACAAGCTATGGAAACTGTATTCAACTACCCAGGACAATTATAGTTTCTGTTTTTCTGTCGTGTGTGTGCAATTGGTAAGTTAGACATAGAGAAAGACAAATTCCGCTGAGACTGAGAGGCTCTGACGATTTAAAAGACTAGAGCAGCAAACCTTGAGTTACATCAAGCACATCTTAGATGACGAGGAGTAAAAATTTCAGTTGAGCATGTTTTGACGCCAAACACAACTGTCTGATTTGCAGGACCCTCTGCCGCACCTCCCTTCCTCCACTTTGTACTGTATCTGTGGAGTTGCACTAATTTGGCATGAGTGGTTACTTCACGGTAAAGCCATACATAACATTATATGCGCCTGGCCTCTTTGGTGGCCGCACCGGAATGGAAATACAAAGAAATAACCAATATGTTCTCTGACCCCCACACTCCACCACCTTTCACTCCCAAACATGATATAAACTTGGTTCCTTCCACCCTGGCAAGCCTTCCTTTCCCACAAATAGCACACTCATCTCGGCTTCTATTCCTGGACAGTTGGGGGAGGAGGACAGTCCTGAAAGCAGCTCCATTAGCCTACCTAGTTTGACTGGATTTCTAGCATGCTTGCCTCTGTCTTTCCTCGATTTCCCACTGAAGCGGAAGGCCTAGTAGAGAAGAAGGTGGTTGGTCTGACACTGGAGGCAGCAAAGGGCTCATGGTGCCTGCTTCCCACAGCTCAAGGAAGCAATAACAAGCATTGGCATAGCCAATTGGTCTCGCCTTTGGGAGCTTATAAGTGTTTAGTTATCCAGCACAATATCCTTGGTGCAACAACATCAAGTGTTGCATGGCTAAAAACGTATACGGTCCCAAAGGCGAGACCTATTGGCTATGCCAATGCTTGTTTTGAGTGAGTAGCTCGTGCAGGTATGCCACTGTGAGGCAGAGATGCTGCAAGTGATTTTATAGGAGCCCCTGTGACATTGTGCCTCTTCAAAATGTATCTTGGGTCTGGTGTAATACTTCTAGCCCCTATTCCCGTCTACTCGTACCCAATGCATCCTTAAATGTCTCATGTACAGCCGGGGTTGACACTCCTATTACCCCTGCCCTCCAGTGACACTTTACCCATCACAGGGGGTGGTGGAGGACGTGCTGGTGTATGTGGTGGTGGTGTCGGACATGGTGATGGTGGACGTGGTGGTGGTGGACATGGTGGTGGTGGATGTGGTTGACGTGATGGTGGTGGATGTGGTGGTGGACGTGGTGGTGGATGTGGTGGTGGATGTGGTGATGGATGTGGTGGTGGACGTGGTGGTGGATGTGGTGATGGATGTGGATGTGGTGGTGGTGGAGATGGTGGATGTGGTGTTGGTGGGGGTGGTGGTGGTGGACGTGTTGGATGTGGTGGACGTGGAGGTGGTGGACGTGGTGGTGGAGGACGTGGTGGTGGTGGAGGACGTGGTGGTGGTGGAGGACGTTGTGGTGGTGGAGGACGTGGTGGTGGTGGAGGACATGGTGGTGGTAATAGTGGTGGACGTGGTGGTGGATGTGATGGTGGACGTGGTGTTGGCCATGGTGTTGGACGTGGTGGTGGCAGACGTGGTGGTGGAGGACGTGGTGGTGGAGGACGTGGTGGTGGAGGAGGTGGTGGTGGAGGACATGGTGGTGGTGGAGGATGTGGAGGTGGTGGAGGACGTGGTGGACATGGTGGTAAACATGGTGGTGGGCATGGTGGTGGTGGGCGTGGTGGTGGTAGACATGGTGGTGAACGTGGTGGACGTGGTGGTGGTGGTGGTGGATGTAGTGGTGGTGGACATGGTTGATGTGGTGGTGGTGGATGTGGTGGGGGTGGACGTGGTGGTGGACGTGGTGGTGGAAGTGGTGGTGGACATGGTGGTGGTGGACGTGGTGGTGGCGAATGTGGTGGTGGAAGTGGTAGTGGTAGACGTGGTGGTTGATGTGGTGGTGGTGGTGGATGTGGTGGTGGATGTGGTGGTGGACGTGGTGGTGGTGGACATGGTGGTGGACATGCTGGTGGTAGACGTGGTGGTGGACGTGGTGGTGGTGGACGTAGTGGTGGACGTGGTGGTGGTGGATGTGGCGGTGGATGTGGTGGTAGACGTGGTGGACATGGTGGTGGTGGTGGACATGGTAGTGGTAGACGTGGTGGTGGTGGACGTGGTGGTGGTGGACATGGTGGTGGTGGATGTGGTGGTGGTGGATGTGGTGGTGGTGAATGCGGTGGTGGATGTGGTGGTGGTAGATGTGATGGTGGTGGTAGACATGGTGGTGGTGTATGTGGTGGGTGTGGTGATGGTGGACGTGGTGGTGGTGGACGTGGTGGTGGTGGACGTGGTGGTGGTGACCGTGGTGGTGGACGTGGTGATGGTGGATGACATGGTAGTGGTGGTGGATGTGGTGGTGGTGGATGACATAGTAGTGGTGGTGGTGGGCCTGGTGGTGGTGGTCGGCATGGTGGTGGATGTGGTAGTGGTGGACATGATGGTGGACGTGGTAGTGGTGGACATGGTTGTGGTGGATGTGGTGGTGTTGGGTGTGGTGATGGTGGACGTGGTGGTGGTGGGCGTGGTGGTGGACGTGGTGATGGTGGATGACATGGTAGTGGTGGTGGTGGATGTGGTGGTGGTGGATGACATGGTAGTGGTGGTGGTGGTGGATGTGGTGGTGGGCCTGGTGGTGGTGGTGGACATGGTGGTGGACATGGTAGTGGTGGACATGGTGGTGGACGTGGTAGTGGTGGACATAGTGGTGGTGGATGTGGTAGTGGTGGACGTGGTAGTGGTGGACATGGTTGTGGTGGACGATGTGGTGGACGTGGTGGTGGTGGATGTGATGGATGTGGTGGTGGTGAATGTGGTGGACGTGGTGGTGGTGGTGGATGTGGTGGAAGAGGACGTGGTGGAGGGCGTGGTGTGAGTCGATGTGGTGGTGGATGTGGTGGTGGATGTGGTGGTAATGGATGTGGTGGTGGTGGACGCAGTGGTGGACGTGGTGGTGGATGTGGTGGTGGATGTGGTAGTGGTGGACGTGGTGGTGGTGGACGTGGTGATGGTGGACGTGGTGGTGGTGGTGCACATGATGGACAAGGTGGTGGTGGATGTGGTGGTGGTAGTGGTAGTGGACGTGGTCGTGGACGACTATTGGGTAGAATGGTGCTGGCAGAATGCGGAAGGAGAGGAGGATCTCGAGGGGGCACATGGAAGAGCAGAAAGAGGCTAAATATTAGGAATAAGCCACGGCATCGCTCTGGTTAATGTTTGGAGAGGTGAGAGGGGTGTCTGTGCAGACATGGTGGTGGTGGATGTGGTGGTGGTGGGTGTGGTGATGGTGGACGTGGTGGTGGTGGACGTGGTGGTGGTGACCGTGGTGGTTGGACGTGGTGATGGTGGATGACATGGTTGTGGTGGTGGTGGTGGATGTGGTGGTGTGCCTGGTGGTGGTGGTCGACATGGTGGTGGACGTGGTAGTGGTGGACATGGTGGTGGACGTGGTAGTGGTGGACGTAGTGGTGGTGGACGTGGTAGTGGTGGACATGGTTGTGGTGGACGATGTGGTGGACGTGGTGGTGGTGGACGTGGTGGTGGTGGATGTGGTGGTGGTGGATGTGGTGGATGTGGTGGTGGTGGATGTGGTGGATGTGGAGGTGGTGGTGGAGGACGTGGTGGAGGATGTGTTGTGAGTCGACGTGGTGGTGGATGTGGTGGTGGATGTGGTG
Source organism: Lissotriton vulgaris (assembly GCF_964263255.1). NCBI lineage: Eukaryota > Metazoa > Chordata > Amphibia > Caudata > Salamandridae > Lissotriton > Lissotriton vulgaris. Next base: position 480,949,704 of record NC_141693.1, on the reverse strand, counting down.
GTGGTAATGGATGTGGTGGTGGTGGACGCGGTGGTGGGCGTGGTGGTGGATGTGGTGGTGGATGTGGTGGTGGATGTGGTAGTGGTGGACGTGGTGGTGGTGGACGTGGTGGTGGTGGTGCACATGGTGGACAAGGTGGTGGTGGATATGGTGGTGGTAGTGGTAGTGGACGTGGTCGTGGTGGTGGACGACTATTGGGTAGAAGGGTGCTGGCAGAATGCGGAAGGAGAGGAGGATCTCGAGGGGGCACATGGGAGAGCAGAAAGAGGCTAAATATTAGGAATAAGCCACGGAATCGCTCTGGGTAATGTTTGAGAGGTGAGAGGGGTGTCTGTGCAGAAAGGCATTATGGCTCTCTAGTAAATAAATAAATAAAACAAGCGCGGTACGCGAAGTGAAAGCGACCGCATTTGGAGCTGAAAGTGCACGCAGTGCATAATGAGCCATGATGAGGGAGGAAAGCTGCACTCGCTCCCGCGGACCCTAGACTAGGGCAAACAGAAGGCGGGACATGCACCTGCCTTTGGTCAATTGTGTGATGTCTTTCTTAGAAAGATGCATGCAAAGGCCAATAGCGGGTGAAGAATGCAAAAGCACACTCACGAGCGTGTGTTCCAAAGTATAAAGCCGTTACTAAATGTCTCACAGAGCAGCAAATGCGCGTTGACTCAGGCAAAACCTAAAAAGCACCTCACCACATCTGTGACAGCACAATGGCTTTTGCTGTCACGAACAGTAAAATAATAGTCACTGCTGTGACGTCACCACATAATTCTGTGATGTCACAGTGCTGAATGGGATCGGTCGAATAATGAATTTTGGTCTTGGCCTAAACCCCAACTTCCTGGGTTCTCCACAGTGGTGAGTGTGGTGGAATTGCCCAACTGCCCCGATCCATGCCTCCGCATCACCATGGGCATAAGGGGGAATGGCAGGTGCCACGGTGTTGCCTTCTTCTGGATCCCCTCCAACCCTTGGGTCCAAACAATTGGCATGAAAAGGCGGCTCGCTGCCATGCGTGGCAGAACTGCTCTCACAGGAAGGTTAGGCATAACCATCAATGATGTAGCTGTTGTACTGCCACCGGGGCCCAGGGGGCTGAGGAGCCCACTCAATCCTACGTATTACTTATTGTTGTACTACTTTACCAGTAGGCAGTGGGCCTATATTTCTTTAATACGCATGGATCCTTGGCAGCCTTGCCACGCCACTTGTTAGAGGGTTGCAGGGCGCAATGTATTATTTCAATATATGGGATGGAAGGTTGGGAGATGGCCCTAAGGGAGGTTCACAACACTTTCAGGGTGCCAGCTGTCTTGTTATATTTTTGGGGGGGTCAGAAGTGAAGCAAGGGGTGCGCGTATATTCATGTGCGCGCCTCTTTATTTTGGAGATGGGCCAAGTGAATTCAGCCCAGGCGACTGGTGAGAATATCTGTGGCCCTCACCACATTACAGAGGGCCCCAGTCGTTTCCTGTTTTATTACTGATCACATCGGTGCACAGCTCCATTCATTTTTAACGTTTTCTCTTTTTATAGCACAGCATGGGCACCCAATGCCAAAGAAATATACTGGTCTCCCGCTCAGTACAAGCACAGGCAGGTTTCGCCAACAGTGACCACATCACACTATTAATAAAATTCATTTTTGGCAGTCACTGAAGGAGCCCTCTGTTCTGAGTGTTCCAAACACCAGTAAATTATCTAAAAGTAGAATGGAAAAATATACTAACCACTACCAATGAACACACAGCTGTTAAATTAACCTAACAACAGGAGGGGTCTTTCTTCGAGTGAAAACTAGTACTACATGTGCAGGTATTACTGTGACCTGAAATGTACAGTTGGATTCCCCGGAGAGGAACTCTTCAAAGGCGAGGCTCTCTGAATATCTAACAGGTCCCTAGTGCTCGATGGAGTAAAGACCATGGCTCGAGGGAGTAAAGACCGTGGTTTGAGGGAGTAAAGACCATGGCTCGAGGGAGTAAAGACCGTGGCTCGAGGGAGTAAAGACCGTGGCTCGAGGGAGTAAAGACCATGGCTCGAGGGAGTAAAGACCATGGTTTGAGGGAGTAAAGACCATGGCTCGAGAGAGTAAAGACCGTGGCTCGAGAGAGTAAAGACCGTGGGTCGAGGGAGTAAAGACCATGGTTTGAGGGAGTAAAGACCATGGCTCGAGGGAGTAAAGACCATGGCTCGAGAGAGTAAAGACCGTGGCTCGAGAGAGTAAAGACCGTGGGTCGAGGGAGTAAAGACCGTGGCTCGAGGGAGTAAAGACCGTGGATCGAGGGAGTAAAGACGGTGGCCCGACTGTGTGAAGACCATGGCTCGAGGGAGTACAGGGCATTGCTCGAGGGAGTAAAGGGCATAGCTTGAGAAAGTAAAGACCAAGTCTCGAGGGAGTAAAGACCGTGGCTCTCTGAATATCTAACAGGTCCCTAGTGCTCGATGGAGTAAAAACCATTGCTCAAGGGAGTAAAGATCATGGCTCAAGGGAGTAAAGACCGTGGCTCAAGGGAGTAAAGACCGTGGCTCGAGGGAGTAAAGACCGTGGCTCGAGGGAGTAAAGACTGTGGCTCGAGGGAGTAAAGACCGTGGCTCGAGGAAGTAAAGACGGTGGCTCGACGGAGTTCCGACAATGGCTTGAGGGAGTAAAGGGCATGGCTCGGGGGAGTAAAGGGCTTAGCTCGAGGAAGTAAAGGCCAAGTCTCGAGGGAGTAAAGACTGTAGCTCGAGGGAGTAAAGACCATGGCTTGATGGAGTAAAGAGCAGGACTCTATGCAGTCCATGTGTTTGCCCATTGATTGGAGTGAAACGGACTTCCTGATCAGTCATACTGCAAAAGATAGATCTGAAGGAAGTCATAAAGCTTCTTACCGAATGAATATTAATTAGACAGTAGACACTCGGCAACCTCTTGCTAACGTATGTGAGCACAGGAATGGAGAACTGCAGGAGACAGGACAGGACCTAAATGGCCTTTTAAAACACAATTTGTGAGTCAGAAGGCTCGATTGGTTTGATACAGGGTAAAAATGTCCCCGGCCCAGTGTTTTTGTGAATTATAAAGCCCAGGAAAACATCTTCGCTTTTCGTGCGCATAGGGTTATAAGGGACGACTTATTTTCCTTACAGGCAGAGCAACCCTCGTTGCACAACCACTATACACTGCGGCGGAGTCCTTTCAGGTCTGTCCCCACCCAGTGGCTTGCGGTTGCGGCAGCTGCCTTGGCCACGGGACACTTTTTCAAATGCTCGTTGACAAGAAGGCTCCGATGTGGCAGCAGGTGGTGTGTGAATACACCCATCCCTCTTTTGGTCGCCTCCAAACACCAGCAGCTGATTACTATGCAAACTATTTGGGAGTCAACAGTCTTGGACAAGGATAGAGTTCTTGTGGGTATAGGTTGCACATTTGCTGTCAGTGTACCATTGGACAAGTTAGTGAGTGAAGTTGGAGGGTGGGACAGGTCCCAGCAATGCACTTTTAGGTTGAGCCTGTCTGGTTTCAGAAGACATATTGTGGGCTTATCAAGATCATGCAGGAGCTTTGAGGCTGGTGGTTGCTTACCATTGCAGGCTTTCCCTTCACTCTCATTTGGCTGCTCCTTAAATGATGGCTTTTTTTTCAAGCTTGTGTTTGACCCTTCCATGGAGCAATGCCTGTTTACATAACTCTTTTGCTTCTATAACTCCTCTACTCGCTTTTTTTAAACACTCCATGAGAGTGCATGTATTTTCCAGCTGCCCCCCTTGTGTGTTTTTCTCTACCCCCCTCGCTCTCTCTGCCTATGTGCTCCTCGCCCCCCACCTGCAGTCATGGTGCTCTTTCTCTCCCCCCCCCCCCCCCCCCCGTGTGCCACTGCCCCTCGCTCCGTGATGCTCTCTTTTGCTCTTTCTCCCTCTTGTTGCTTCTGGCCTGCCCATCCTCCATGTTGCTTGGCACCCTGCTGCCATGTTGCTTCGCCCTTGCTCTACCTGCAATACGCTCCCATAACTATTATTATTCTTTTTTTAAAAAAAACATTTTTAGAACAAGGCTTTCACTTTTTTTTAAAGTGTACTATTCCATCTCAGATCAGTAAATAAAGAGTCTCCTTCTGTAGTCATGCAAATGTATGCATATGCCAACTGTATGAAGTGGCGCCTGCGACGTAGTGTCTTTTTTTGTTTGTTTTAGGCATGCTATTCAGCATGGCTAAAATCAATACAAAAGCCAATAGATCTTACCGTCGAGACCTATTAGCTTTGCCAATGCTAGTTTGTGAAGGGCAACAGACAGACCGTGTTGGCGTTAACCAAGGAAAAGAGGGAGATTTCAGTTAGGATTGTGACAGGTTAGAACGAAGATACAACTGGAAATGGTGTTGTATGAATTCCTTGTGACTTAGGACTTCTAATGGCCTCTCAAGGAGAACACTTTTCTTCTACAATCAAGAACAAATGGCAGCTTGACAGCTTAAAAGAACTTAGGTTTAGAAAAAAAGTATTTATGTTTAGCTGTTGTGCATTTCTAGCTGCCTCAAAACTTTGGGAAAACAGTACAGCAAGTAAAAGAATATGGAAAACCAGTCGGTTGAAAACAGGGCTGTCAGGTGTCTCCCACAGTGATCTGTTGAATGACTATTTGATGTTCCACATGGCTAGTAAAATGGCTCAGGGGACTGGTCCATAAGTTTTGGAGATCTGTGCCTAACCTGAAGTTCGAATCCTGGTGAATGAAATTCGTTTTTAATCCTTCTGAGGGTGAAATAATTTGTACTGTTGGATAAAAATAAAGACCAGATATCAACACCTAGAGATATGGCGGAAGAAGAAGAAAGAGCTGTGCTGGTGCCAGCAATTTGTGCAATCAGAAAGGCGGCCCATGTTGGGATTCTGACTGGCTAATGGGGGTGTTGGAATGACCTTAAGGCAGTGTTTGGGTAAAGAAGAAAGTGGGCTGTAGCAGACTAAGAGGATAAATATATCTCTGCATTATGCTCATTCAGTTCTTGGGGGACTGCCGCCATTTTCAAAGTAGTAGTCCTGATATAGGGTTTAAACAGCAAAATATAAACCAGCATTCACACTATTTGTGAAGAGGACGACTAAAGTTGCTAGGGCAATCCCCACATCGCTACCTCCAAATGTAACGTTCGTTTCCTGAAAATGCCAAGATTGGTACAAATGAGAGGTATTTGAGATGGTGAAGTTTTGGATTTTTACAACACTGACACGGGCTTACTGGAGAGCAGAGAGCCTTTTTTTTGAAAATCTATTTTTTATTAGCAAAGTAAGTAAGAACAATACATTAGGTCCAACATAAGTATAGTTTCGTATTCTGCAGTTCTTACATGGCAGCAGTATCGGTCCAGTAATCAAACATTTCCATTTTTATTTTTTTCGATTATACTCAAATAAACACCCCCCACCCTCATGTCCCCTCCCTCGGCACTCTTAATTAGTCACAGTAGTCATTCGTGGTACTTGGCCCAACCTAGCATAGCCAATTCACAGTTGTTATCCTGTCGCAGCCTTACAGTTCGATGCATATATTGACTCCATTCTATGCACCAAGAACTACTCACTCCTTCCGCAGCATGAGTTGGCCACAGTCATAGAGGGAGCTCCACATACTTCAAGCAAATCACTCTACACCCTGACTATCGGTAGTTGAAGCATTAGATACAGTGTCGTCACCCGCCTCGGACCCCAGTAAAGCGTTCCAATCTAAAGACGTTAGGTTCTTCCTTAGACCGTTGCACTCTTCATGCTGCAATGTCGTGCCCTCTGCCCTCCCCCAGCGCACCACCTCTGCCCTCCACACCTCTGGATCTGGTGGTCTAGCCGACTTCCATTTCATTGTTATGGTGCTTTTAGCAAGTAGCAGGGCTAGATCAGTGAAACAGGTGGCTATGCTTTTTTTCCGTTCTACGGGTCCCAGCCCCAGTATGGTATACTCTAAGGTAGTGTATGGTTTGGAGGGAGCCAGTCGAAATAAAGCATTGTGGACTGTCTTCCAATAGTACCCCAGTTTCAGACAACGCCATATCATATGTAGTAGTCGCGCATCGTCCGCGCCACACCGGGGGCATGTGTCAGCTGTGTTAGGGAACATTGCGTGTAGGCGGTGAGGCATTAGGTACGCCCTATGCAGAATCATCAGCTGCAAGAATTTAAATTTCGGGTTCCTCAACACTTTTTTCGGGAATTTGAGGATTCGCTCCCACTCCTTGTCCCTGACTGGTCTCCCTAGATCGCCTTCCCATTTGTCCCGCAATGGCTGTAGCGAGGTTGCCCTTCCCTCTCTTATACCATTCGTTATCCATTTCGTCAGGTGGCTGCCCGATCCCATGAGGTACTGCATTGTGAGTAGCGGGTTCATGAGTGGTTCTTCTCCGTTCGGCGCCCATGTTTGTGCTACATAACGACGCACCCCGGCGTGTAAGAGAAACATTCCTCTCGGGGTGTGGTGCGTACCTCGAAAGTCCTCAAAGGACATAACCCAGCCATCTGCAAACAGATCCCCTACCTGCGTTACTCCCGCATCGTGCCACGTGGAGAGCATCTGATTCGACAGTGGTTTCAATCCCACAGGGATTCCTAGTAGTGGTATTGTGGGGGCATAAGAGGACGCAGAGGTCGTGTATTTCACCGCCCTCCTCTGGAGAGCAGAGAGCCTTGGCAATCCTCACTTCCCAACTTGTTGTAACCCACCTAAACTTGTAATTTCTAGTTTTACGTAATCCACCATCTACATTCTTGATCAGGGTTGTAATACACAGGTATTTAAATAAAAATTGAGATCACCTCTCCGAACACCGGTATTTAGGGAATATTGATCATTCATTTTATAAGTCAACTGGCCAAGACGAGGTGATTGGAGGTGTAATCCTATGATGAAGCTCTGGGCTACCTAGTCTCCTAATCTTTCACTTTCCCAGCTCCGATTGGCGTGGCATAGACTCTTGGGAGTTGGGGGTGGAACACAAAGTTGTTGAAAAACCAAAGCCTTCAATATTTTAATTAATCAGTGGATTTGTAAAGCACGGCTAATCATGCAGTGGGGTATCTAGCTTTGAAAGAATAGAAATAAAAAATACTCTTTTCAGGGATACATATTGGGAAACTGCCTACACTACATGTAAGTGCTAATTAATAGTTCTCAGATTTGTACATTTTGGAGCCCACCACTTTAGCTCCCCATGAAGCTATCATCACCAGAGGCAATCCTCTATGATCCCTTAAGAAACAAAACCACCCATCAACTCATATCTAAAACAATTACAAATAAAGACCCACAAATATTGAGAGGGTACTTAGGGGCAGTCAGGGGAAGCCAGGGCAACTGTGCCTGGCAATTAACCCTATAAAGACACACAGATATGGAGACCAAATATAAGGGTACCAGGGTTAACTGCCCATACAAACAATAAAGACACAGATACTGACAGCTTACTTAAGAGGCTGCCAGGGCAACTATATCTACCAATTAACCCAATAAAGACACATACGGGGTCATTCTGATAGCAGTCGAATCCACAACTGACGGTTCATCGGATGCGGTCCGACTGCCATCTGCTGCTGCGTTCCGACCGATGCATACAATGCGGAGGAGGAACAGTCTGACACTGTCCTACGGGCTCAAAAAGCCCGTCGTACCGTTAGAGGGTCCGTAATTTCTACAATATGGGCGGTCCCTGCTCAAGCACCTGTGTAGGAATTAAAATGTCCCTTTCCACCTGCTTTTTCATGGCGGTTCGCCCACCATGAAAAGGCAGCCAGAAAGTGATTTGGGGGCCCCTAGCCGAGACCCCTTCCCCCTGGTACTCTGCTGTGGGGCCTCGCCCCCCTAAACATTCTTTTTTTTCCAGAAAAAGACAAGAGCAACCCATATGTCCATGCGAGCTGGGTATGAAGCATTACCTTCTAACAAATGTTCATATGGAATTCGTTTGCAACAGCGATTTTATATTTTTTTTCTCAAAAATTGTGGTGTGTAATAAAATTAAAGAAAACATTGTAGAATTATAGAACAGTATTTATCTATCAAAACCAGAGTTTTAAAATAATTGTAAGGCCTGATCCAAACTGTCATAAAACTCAATTTAGCCGAACTGAGTTGTTTATTTTTCTATAGTTTTCACAAACATTAGACACAATATCTATACATATGTAGAAAGGTGCATATTGATTTTAGTAGTAAGTGTTTGTCGAGGAATAGGTAATAAAAAGCCCCAGGTAAAGAAACAATAACAAAACATCAAGAAAAAGTGACAAGTGAGTAAAAATTTTTACAGAAATGATATGGAAGGTTATTTGTATATACAAGGACGTCTAAATGTTTAATCGGACGGTAACGAAAAAGCCACCAGAAGATTATTAGGCACTTTTGCCTGAGACTGTCCTTTCAGTAGTGTCTACAACGTTTAAGCCCTATTAGGGATGGGGGGTCTCATCAGAACGGTGATAATCTGGGGTCCAAGGGTAGAGGGCAAACCGATATTTCTTATTTTCTGGAGAAACTCTGGGGCATGTTATCAAGAACGTCGTTAAAATTATCGCCGCTGTAGCGGCAGGAAACTGCCGCTAAAGCGGTGATAATGGGCTTGATATTATGCCCTTGTGAATTCCCATAGAAGCCCAGGTTCACAACAGAACAGCGGCAATAATTTTAACGCCGTTCTTGATAATATGCACCTCTGTTTCTCCAAGGTTGATAGTGTCATAGGAAACTTCTTAAACAGGAAGATCCTTCGAGTTTGGTCTTCCTTCCGATAATTAGGATGTTGAGGTGAAGAGGGTAGGTATAATCCCAGTCTTCACGCTCTGTAATTGTACTGGTAGTCTCTTGGGTGCTAGAAAGTTCAGACCAATGGGTGCTCAACTTGGTCTTTCAGGAACACACGATTATATCAATAAAGCATCAGAAGATGTCTGCCCAGTCCTAAAGCCCAGGCCCCTAGATCTGCTTGTGAGTTCTCCGATAGCATTTCCAGTAGAGTTTTTTGCTGTGCCCTGAATTGTTTATGGTGTCCACAGACCTCAATGTCTCCTACCTTCACATATCTAGCCTTCTGTCACATACCAGTTTCCTGAGGTTTGCTGTGGAGATCTGGCCTACAAGTTAGAAGCCTGTCTCCCTGTACTGAAATCATCCCCAAAGGACTTCACCAATGATCTAGTGTCAATGGTTGAGGAAGCTGTTCTGTGGACGGGAGGAGACAGCTTGGTGTCAGTATGTCTGATGTTGAGTGCAGAAGCTTACAGCAGTTTGACTTGCTGTGCTGTGCCCTCGAAAAACAAGGGAGTCTGGGTGGATGCAGTGGTAGGAAGGAACAAAGGAATGATTAACAAACAAAACAAAAACAGTATTTAAAAATGCCCTGGCCCCGTGGGTGTCAGGTATAGAAATGTAAATAAAATAATGAAAAAACTAATTTGGAAAAATTTGGAAAGTTAAGTATAACCAGAAAACATTCACCCCTGCCACATTACAACAATGTTGTGTTTGTTAGTTTCACTTCTTTACCAAAATACAGACAAATTAAATATTCGATTGTCTTACCTCTCTCCATTGAAGAAGATAAAATTGAAAAATGTTCACAATATCTGCTAATAATGCGAGAGCAAGGGAGGTAAATCTGATAGCTCATGCACAAAGAGTTGTTCCCTGTCTCTTCAAGGGGCCACTAGGGAACAGGTCATGGCAATCATGCATGAGGATTTAAAGACACATAAAAGAAATAACGATGAGCAGTTGAATAGGCTAGATCTGTTTTTTAGGTCGGCACAGAGCCATAAAATTAAACAGTAGACAAACCATTCGGAGAATCCCATTAGGCTACAGCAACAGCGGCGTGGTCAGTAAGCTGATAGAACTAACAGGACAGCTCGTCTGCGGCTTAACCTAAATGCAAACCCAGGCACAGATGGCTCGGTAATAGAGGACAACAAAGAAAGCAACAATTAGCTTCCATATGCCACTCACAATTATGATAACTAGCAGAGAGAAAGATAAAATGGCAAATAGGGGTAACCTGCAAAACCAAAGGCAGAAATGCTGCCATATGTTGAATAAAGGAAGGCCATTGATCTGATCAATGATGGAGGAAATTTGATTAACACTAACAGGGAGAAACCATTGTTCTGATAAGAACCCAACACTTGCTATATCTAAACAGGACGTTGGCAAACACTTCCCGTGAGACCACAGCCTACAACATGGTTGAGTATGTAAAAGAAAATCTCCCAGAATTCCTCTAGTGCAGTAACTTCTTAACACCAGGCAATTGCAGCCTGCAAACAGATATGCACGTTCATGATGGTGTAGAGACCAGAAAGTCCACGCAAGAGCCGAAACAAGGAAATCCCAAGGGTTAGTCCCAGACTACAGAATTCACAGTTCATTTCAGGGATCATCTACTTATCATCAATGCCGCGGCAGCACTATATTCGGAAGGTAATGTAGGGGGGTCTGATTATGCCTGCAACTAAAAACATCCTTACACGACTTAATAGCTTTAAACACAATCATTATGCTTCCTACCAGGAAACACCCACTCTTGTAGGTAACATGTTCCCACCACCTTATGTCACTGTACACCTGTACTGCTTGGCTCCTGCTTCACTAGCATTTGGGCATTCTTTTGACATTTAAACGTAGCTTTTCCGATTGTAAAATTTTTCATGTTCATACGCCAAATGGCAGTCGCTGAATTTTTTTAATGTTGATACGACAAAAGAAAGTAGCTGAAAGGCAATGAAAAAACTCCATACTCACTTTAATGACTTAGTAAGCAGACTTGGTTTGCCACCCACGAGCTTAGACAAACTCTACAAAAATGGATTACCCGTAAACTGGCAAATATCGACATTGGTACCCAGTCAGCGACTGGAAATGAGACAGGTTATTATGTTCTCGGACTTGGAACAGGCTATCCTGACATCTGCTTGGGATGCAGAGGTGCTCTGCTGTAGCCTCATGATTCCGTAGCTCTAACAAACAAGCATTGGCATAGCCAATAGGTCTTGCCTTTGGGATGTTATACGTTTTTAGTTACGTTTTATATTATTGTATGTGCCTTGTGAGACAGGCAACTGCAGTGTATTTTCTTAAACACGCCCCTTGCCGGCGGCTCAGGGGAGGCCCATTCCACTGGTAGGCTGAGAGAGTCAAATAAGGTGTGAACCAGCAAGTCTATCAGCAGCTCCAGCAAAGCATGCAGCCATCTTTGTATTTTTTAAATTTCAGATTTCATTAGGTTCTTCGCAAAATGACTTATAGAGTCACAATATCTACAGAAACACACTGTATCAAGGCACTCGTTAAGTCTAGCGAATATTTTAAAACATGTAATTTTCAATAACTTCTAAAAAAGAAAGGCGTGTATGATCGCAAAATCTGATCAGGCTTCTATTCAAATATTTAGAAAAAGAATTCTAACCATGGCGTACACGAGCACAACAGTCAGAAACTCTACAAAATGATGTCCAACATGGCCGCCTAGCTCACACTCGGAAAGCTTTCCCTTACCTGCTATTGGTTAATCAATTAACCTTTCCACCCCGCCCTGGCAGCTTACTCGCACAATCAAACTGCAGGCTGCTGTTCCGGACCGCCGCAATGAGGAAGGTACAGTACGACTACAACTCTCTTCTGCCCGTCTTAATTTACAGCCAAATGGCTTCATACGCCACTGGAATAGCGCAAGCTACGTTGACCACGTAGAAAAGAAGCGCAAGTTTTACTCAGGCAGGCTGAGAGCATGGGTGATTTCCAATCCCATTATCACTAAAACAATTAATGCATGAATTCAACCTGATTTTTTCAGACGTTACTCTGATATGACAACTCATGAATAATGCATGCCACAAATACACACGGTTCAGTACATTGGCCCGTTAAACTAAATAAATGAGTAAATACAACATCTCTGCGTCAACTACCGTTCACTCAAGCTCTCAGACAACTGCCAAACCCGCATTGAATTAGCCTTGCGCAACAAAATAACTGCTAACGCCTCATTGTTGCTGATGCGAACTTATACGGAGTTATAGAAGTTTCCCAAATGCGTATATATTAAATTTAAGGTTACAAACATCAATTGTCTCATTTTCAGAATCACAATGTACATTTCTTGATTTGTAGGTGGCAATGACCACAAACAGGAGTTCTATGAAAGTTAAAGGAGAAGACAAAGAGATCAACTAAACTGGTGCCAAAGCGCACATTTACCCATGAATAACCATGCTCTTCTGACCCTGGACTCCTGCAGAATTTGGGCTGTACGTGTGCATGTGGCATGTGAAGGGAGGGTTGCTAAAAAGAATGGCACGAGAAAGAAGCGGGGGCGAGTGAGCATGGCAGCGCGGCGAACGCGCTCATTAAAAAACAGATGGTGACATGACCCCGAACAGATGGCGCCCTGCTCGTAACCACAAGCCGTAGGCCGTGGGCGGATAGATTTCCTGGGAACAGTGGGACATGCACCCGGCTTTGCCCAATTGCGTGCAGTCTTTTTAGAAAGACGCACGCAAGGTCCAATAGAAAATATGCTATAAAAAAAAACATGCACAAGCGTGTGAAAAGTCCAGAGTGAATCCAAGAGGACGTTTTCCTAGAGCAGCATATGCGCACTGCGCTAGGCTCGACCTAAAAAGTGTGAGGCAGGGTTAGATTCACCAGGGAAGCAGAAATCCCCATAACCGGACACGACAAAAGACTCGGCCAAACTGGCTGCAGGATTTGTGAGTGGGGTACAATTTCTTCTCCCTTTCAGCATGCCACATTTGAGGTGGTGACTCCAAAACAGATGCCCTCTGTTAGAGGCTTTTGTGTTGTGAAAAATTTTGCAGCATTCCGCATGTACTGTATCGGCAGATCAAGAGAACTGGGCCAGTCTTCGCTTCTAACATTTGTGTCCCAAGGCAAGTTGATCCTAGCTTAATTCTGTCCTTGAATTTAGGATTCAACTGCAGGAGGGTTGATGTTATATCCCTCAAGTAGCCCCTGGGATTGATATGTGCATTTCCTCAATTCCTGTTTTTTACCGAAAGTCTGATGAAATTCTGAAGAGTGCGAACCTTGCTTCTTGTATGGCACTCTCTGGCGATTAGATTTGTCACGCGCAACAGATGTCATCGAAACCAGAGTGGTGGATCCCAGAGGTTCTAATTACACTACAGCGGCCTCCAGTCCCTTTTCTGTCGCTTTTCTTCCAAACGATTCGGAACCTGTGCCTCTCAACTTGTGAGGGCTTCATGGAGAGAAGTGAATTTCCAGGACGGGGGCTTTAAGAGTCCAACAATCCCATATGTCCTCCACTATTCAGTCATTTGATCGATCATTGAAATCTTTTCAGGGCTTGACAGATGAATGAACTCTCTGCAATGTGATATTTTTTGCATTTCTGCAGGATGGCTTTGAGTTCACGTAGCAGTGCCTCTTTCAGAGGCCAGTTGCTATCATTTAGGCACTAAGGAGCAGATTAAAGAACATGCTCCAGCCTCCATCACAACTGTAAAATTTCCTCCACACATTTAAAGTCTCTAGTTCCATCTCGTATCTCAGTTCTTCTATCCCACACCCTTCTTCCTTTCAACTGTTGTTGGGAGCTCATTCAGACTTGTGTCATGAAGCACCTACCTCTCCCATCTTTGGTGGCTGGCTGATAACTCTAGGAAGATCAAGAAAATTCAAAGTGGGACAGAAAGGTGAAAGGCGATGACAGGAGATCGGCCCGGTAGGTGATCCCGTCATGGCAGCCTGAAGCCACGACCACACAAACGCAGATGCAGTGGTTCCTTTCCCTCTGAGTTTTCTCTGAATTAACCTGTCTGGTGATATGTTTTTTTAATGTGCTCAACAGTGCCTGAACAAATGAAGAGGGGGGCATGTTCAGCATCTGTCACCATTTGGCGTCAGCCTATACTGAGAAGAAATGGCTGGAGCGGCCCATGAGGGTCTTGGACTGACCCTGTAGGGCTCAGTTGGAACAGTACTGAACTAGATGGTCATGGCCAGTGGTGAGGGGCGAGTCAGCTGAGAGGTGGATGCCTTTCAATCACTTAGGTGGATTGTTGCTCAGCCTTGCCCTGGAGGGCTGTTCTGCTGCACTGAGTTTAAATGGACCTGGACTATCACAGGGGTGAGTGAGCTTTCACTTCGGCTTCCCCTCTCCCCCTCCCTTTCACCTCACTTTCAGTGGCATGGTATTTCTTTTGCTTTTATTTTCTCTAGCCCTGAACAGAGCGTGCCATCCTTGTTATTGCGTGTTTTTCTTAGATAGGATCGCTTTGTGTGGGAGGAAAACTCGGATGGTGCTTAACCACCCCACATCAAATAGAAGGCTTCCTCCAGTAAAAACATAAAAGGCTGGTGGCCTTGAGCAAAATCAGGCACTTGGGGCTGAGGGATCGCAATGAAAGACTGCTGCGGGAATAGCCAATCTCTTTATTTGTTCTGAGACGTTATAGCCACTCCCAGTATGCAAACACTCTGCTTGGAGCAGCAGGCATGGTAGAGCCAAGAGAGAGCGGAGACCTGCAGAGGAACCATTGGCAAGTCGCATCAGTCAACCGGTATTTAGACCATTCAACATTGTGTCCGTCGCAAACAGCAGTTTAGAGGAGAGTGCCACTGTGGCAGACCTGAATATATCTGTTCAGACAATGATTCCTCCTGATGTAGTCCCCAGTGGCACCTCATTATCCTATTTTCTGTAAAAGCTTGCCACAGGACTTACCAGAGGTAACAGAGAGTACATCACTCCCTCCTGCAAAATTGGATGTGGCGGATGCATGCAGTGACAGTTTATGGGTGAAACCAGCAGCCTCCTCACTCCAGATAAGCGGAAATATGGAGGACATGTACATTTGTGGAGAAATTCCTTCTGTGTCCTCGGTGGTGAGGGGAGTCACTGAGCCAAATTTTGGAAACTTCGCAAACTCTAATGCTCCGCTTTTCGCCCTTCTTAAACAGCTGTTGATTGAAGTTCATGCTATGAAGGATGTTAATAAAGAGATGAAGGTGAAAATAGAGAGGAGGTTGGATCTTATAGATGTGGGTTTGCAGACATTGAATACCAGGTGCTTGGAAGTGGAGCAAAGGATTTCTAATTTAAAGGATGTCCAACAACAAGGTCTAGAAACCACATTCAGGCTTGTCAAAGACATGCAGTCAGTGAAGGACAAAACATAAGGTCTGGTAAATAGATCCAGTCACTCTAACCATAGACTTTTTTGAGTTTCCGAAACCCTTGCTCAGAATCAATTTCTATCTGACGAGATCACTAAGTTGCTTTCCTGATATGTTCTAGCTGACTCACAAACAAATCTCTCTATTTCAAGGGCCATAGAGTTCCCCCTCCCGTCGGCTCCTAAGGATGTTGCTTGACCATGCACTATGGTAGTATGCTTTCAGGATTACAGAGTGTGGGAAGAGATGCATACAAAAGCCATTCAACTGAAATCCATCCATGGGGATGAGGGGGAGTGATTTCACATGTTCTCCAACCTGTGGTGGGGGTATTGAGCAGTTTTTGCCTCAAATGGTGAGGAACCCAAAGATGCAAGTTGGACAGGCCTTGCACCGCCAGCTGGTGCAGGGAGATCATACCACATGTCAGTTCCTGGTTTAGTTTCCAGCTTCACTGGGCTAAAAGGGTGGGTGGTTAGACAGTGGCTCCAGTTGGAATCCTGGGGGTGGGGGTGGCACAGGAGTCCGGAGGTGGGGTGGGTTTGATGGTGATGGTGGTCACTGCATGGAAAATTTGCTTGGGGTCTATGGACAAGTATGTTTCATTTTTTTTTTTTTTTTTTTTTTTTGTAGCAACATTCAGTCAAACAATATAGTAACACAAAATTAACCGACATATTTAACATATTTCAGAAATATTAAGAATCAGAGCAAGGTAATAATGCCTATTAATCAATATCTACTTCAGCTGTTAGGAGAAAATAGAAAAAAACAAAACAGAAAAATCAACATATCCAAGATTATATACTCAATACCGTATTTTCTACAATATTATCTTAACAAATCAAGATATCGTAATCAGAGTAGGAGACTTCACATTAGAATACCAGTTAGAAATTGGGGCCCAAATCTGGTTCCCGAAAAGTCTAGTTTTTTTACCCCTAGTATTATAAATTGAGATCTCTTGTTTATATGTGGCGAGGAAACGACCAAGCCACATCTGAAATGTGGGTGGCTCCAGATCTTTCCACCGGGCAGCAAGAATGATTCGTAAGATTGCAGTTGCTAAGAACATGGATCTTTGCTCCTCGATGCTATGGCCCAGAGAATCATCATGACCCATCACATAGAGGGTTACTGAGTCTTTTATATTCCGACCAAAAACCTGGGCCCAAAATTTCATTATCATCGTTTTTAATAGATCTAATTTGGGGCATTCGGCAAACATATGGATTAAATTTGCTTGAGGTTGTTTACATCTTGGGCAATGATCATCGGCTCGTAGGCCCCATGAGAATAATTTGGCTGGTGTATAATACAGGTCATATATAACTCTATAATATTGAGCTTTAAGGTTGGAGGCGATAAACAATTTTGATGATAACGCTAATGAAAGATCAATGTCTATATTTGGATTAGTCAACCTTAGAGCCCAGGCTTGCTCTACTCGCTCCAAATCATCTTTAACATTTTCCATAAGCATTTGATATAGGATGCCTATACTGGTAGATTGTTTCCCAACAATAGAAAAAAAATGAAAGTGGTTTAGTTCAATTTTGGGAGTGCAGTTACGAATATATGTAGAAATTTGAAAATATTTAAGAAAGTCAGTGGCTGGAATGGTGTATTTCTGTTGAAGCCATTCAAAGGTAGTAATACCAACTGGATTTAAGAAATCTGCCACTGTCTGAATACCTATATTCGCCCATCTCCGGGAGGTACTATCGTTAAGGCAAGCCGGAATAATTGAACTATCCCACAAGGGAGTATATTTAGAAAACTTAGGGATCTTCAGTTGTTTTGATGTAAATTTCCAGACCTTCCAGGCATCAACAACCACTTTGAACTTAATTTTTTTAAAATAAGATGGTTCAATCTGCCTCAGAAATAACCCCTGACATTTAGTCCCCAGGCTAAGCTCATAAATAGAAGGGATATTGTAATGTTCATTATTACGTATAGTTCGTGAATTTAACAGAGGGCCCATGTGTTGGATCAGTGTTGCCCATAAATATAATGTTAAGTTAGGGATAGCCAATCCCCCCCTTTCTAAAGGTAGAGTTAGGTATGGTAGAGCCCTTCTAATTTTACCGTAACTCCAAATAAATTTAGACATGGAGGAGTCAAGAGTCTTTATATAGTTACCTCCGGCCAAGAGTGGTATTGTTCGAAATAGATAGAGTATTTTTGGGAAGATGTTCATTTTTAAGTAGTTGGCCCTTCCGATAATAGACAGATGTAAGTTGTCCACTCTTCTAAGATCTTCTTTAATCTTCTTATTCAGGGGGGTATAGTTAAGGTGATTAATTTCGCTCACGTTGGAGGATATAATGACCCCTAAATATGTGGCTTGTTTAACTTTATAAGGGCTTTCAAATATCGTATTATTCGTACATAGGACCATTGTTTTATCCCTGTTAAGGGAATAGCCTGAGTAAATACCAAAAGTATAAGTAATTAGTTCAATTTCGCTAATTGCCTCAGTTGGGTTTGTTGTTAGAACAGCCACGTCATCGGCGTAGGCCAAAATTTTTGTTGAGAATCGATCCACCATAACAGGTTTAATAAGAGGTGAGGAAAGAAGTTTTAAAATAAGGGGGTTTATATAAAGGGCAAATAATAACGGGGAACAGGGACAGCACTCTCTTGTACCTCTTTGTATCTCGATAAACTCCGACTGCGACCCACATATGTTGAGTTTAGCTAGTGGTCCAACATATAGGGCTTTTATAGCATTGATGAATTTGTACCCGATGTTGTTCAACGCCAGTATGTTCCACAGAAATTGCCAGGAAACACGGTCAAATGCCTTTTCGGCATCGAGTAGGATCATCGACATCCTACCCCCGTGGCGCCCATGATGTCAAAAAGGGCAATGGCTCTGCGGGTATGATCTGTGGTACCCTTCCCCGGGATAAAGCCATGTTGCCACGGGGAGACAAGACGTTCGATGACCCGACTCAACCGATTAGCCAAGACCTTGGCATATAATTTGGAGTCGGAGTTTATAAGAGAAATGGGTCTGTATGATGATGGGAGATGTGGGGGTTTGCCTTTTTTAGCAAATATTGCTATATTGGTATGTTTCCAAGATTCTGGTGGTATTGAATTACATTGGACCCCTAGAAAAAGATCTAATATGTAGGGTAGTATTTGTTTATTTAATATTTTGTAGAGGTCCAAGGGAATTTTATCAGGACCTGCGGCTTTGCCATTTGCGAGATCTGCTAATGCCCATTCCAGTTCTACAATCGAGATGTCCCTATCCAATTCTTCTTTAATTGATTCATCAATCAGTGGATTGTGGCCTATCTCTAATAGCAAGTTGTTAAGAAAAGTTTTTAATTCTTTGCTAGAGTATTGATCTTCATTTTGATATAATTTTTGGTAGTACCTCTGGAATACTCCTATTATATCCTGTGCGGAGGTATATTGGTGACCCTCGTACTCAATCATTTTTATGTTATTGTATGATTGTTTTTGGCGTGTACGTAAGGCTAACTGCCTGCCAACATTTTCCCCGGATTCATATAGACTTCTTTTGTTTGATTCATATGTTTCTGCGGCTTTCCTAATTAATGAACTGTTAATTTCAGTTTTCAAAACTGTTATTTTATGAAGAATATCATAGGCTAGGTTTCCTTGATGGACCTGGGCTGCATGTTGAACTTCGAGATTGGACAACTCCAGATTGAGCTCATAGTTGTTGATGCCTTCCCTCTTTTTCCTTTTGGAAACAAAAGAAATAGTTTCACCCCTTAGTGCTGCTTTAAAGCAATCCCATACAATTAATCTAGATGCACTAAATCTATTACAGTCAAAAAAACCCTGAGCCCAGGATGTTATATGGGTTATATATTCCGCATTGACAAGTAACTTTCTGTCAAAGGTCCATTGTGATTTGGGTATATTATGACTAGGCAGATTGATGATAAAGGTAAGTGCATTATGGTCCGATATTGTTCTTGGGGATTTGATTATATCTAATATTTCCGGATCCATCAAGGAAGTCATGATGTAATCGATTCGGACATATTTGTTGTGAGGGTATGAAAAGAAAGTGAAACCAGAGTCATGGTGTTTTTTCAAGTCCCAGACATCTCGCAAATTATGGTTATCCATTAATTGGCGTATGGCCCTATATACCTTAGGCTTACGGCCATTGTAGTTCAGGGGCAATTGATTAAGAACATAACCCCCCACTGAAATATTAAAATCTCCACAAAGGATAAGAGGAGAAGGCCAGGAGGCTAGTTCTAGATCCATATCCCTGAATGTTGTAGGGTCATCTAAGTTTGACCCATAAATTGCACAGATCGTGAGACCCTGTTCTAATTGTACTATAGCCCACCTTCCGTGTTTGTCAGCTAATTTGCGTCTAGGATTACCAAGCAGTGGTTTGGCCAGAATTGCAACCCCCCTGGTTTTAGCTGTTTGGGAAGTGGCTACGATCACATTATACCCTGGGATCTTCAAAAGATCTTTGTCTGAGTCTGCTATATGAGTTTCTTGCAGGCACAGTATGTCCACTGGATCTTGCTTCAATAGTTGATATAGCTGTGCCCTTTTTTTCCTGTCATTCAAGCCTGCAATATTCCAATTACAAAGTTTTAATCTCCCCATTTAATATGGCAATTCTGAACTTAGACTTAACCGCATGGTAAGGTATATATATACACATGTTTCAATCCACATGTTCCTATTCTGATTTGTCACTTTCCTCCCTTTAGCCATCACATGATCTCGTATTCTAGGCAAAAATTTTGTTTGAAATTGATTTATTTGTCTGAAGTTGCTATTTTTTTTTATTTCTCCCCCCCTGCCCCCACCCTCAACTCCCCTCCCCCCACTCACCAATCCATGAGGCATTTAGACTCTGATAGAGTCTATAGTGATGGTGAGATGGTCTCTGACCAGTACCAAAAGCAACCACAAACAATTCATGCATAGTTAAACCCATTAGCTTAGAAAAGCATGTACACAAGAAAATAAGAGTGCTCAAATAGTGTATCAAAAAAAAAAAAAAAAAAAATTAGAGAAATAGGATTATTTTAGAATCTACTGCCCTGTTACATAGCTAACAAGAAATTATTAGAATATATAGCTAAGCTAAGCGCGATGTCTAAATAAAAAGAGACTACAATATATAGGTTTTCCTAGGCTTATGTTAGACTGTCTAGATACTCTTTGGCTTTAATCTCAGACGTGAAGAATTTAGCCTGACCTTTGTAGATAACTTTCAATTTAGCAGGGTTATTAAGATATACTTGGGCGTTTTTGTCCATAAATGGTTTAATCATTTGACGAAGCCGCCATCTTCGCTCCACGGTAGTGTGGCAAAAATCAGGCCTGACAAAATAAGAGATATCATTTCTAGTTCGCCGGGCTTCGGGTTTTGCTTTGTCAGCAATGGCCTGACGGAGGAGAAAGTTACCAAAGTATACCAACACTGCACGGGGATACTTTCCTTGTAATGAAGACGCCATCATCCTAGATGGAACTCTGTGTACTCGCTGCACTTCCAAGTCCCAGTTCCAAGAGGCTAGTTCCGGTAAAGTGTCTTTGAATAGTTGAATAATAAAGGAGCGTATGTCCTCTCCCTCACTTTTTTCCGGAATCCCAAGGACGCGGAGATTATTGCGTCGAAGACGATTCTCCATGTCCTCCAGCTTCCATCTAACGTCTTTCAATTCTTCCTCATGGGATTCAACTTGCTCTTGAGTGGCTGTGGCATTAGCTTCGTTGGCTACTATACGATCCTCCATCTACGTCATCCTTGCGTTCGATGCTGCAACAGATTTTGATAGTTTACGAACCACACCTTGTACCTTATGTAGCGCTAATTGCGCTCTTCGACCATCCCTCGAGGTTTGTTCGCGATGGGAAGCAATTGCCTGTAAAACTGTATCCATTACTGTATTCAGTGTGGCATTTTGTTGTTCATTAGGTATACTTGGCTCAGTTAGAGATGTAGAAGCATGCTCTTGTGAGTTCAGAACCGGCGCTGTTGATGGAGAATAATCCCACTGTAGATCTGCAGCACCATGGTGGGTCCTTTTTTTCCTCCGTACTGTCCTCTTGCCCTCTCTGGAGCCATTTCGAGCTGGGTCGTGGTCACTCTCTATCGCACTAGTACCAGAGTCAGTGCCAGTGTCAGTGCCTGTATTGATCTCCGATTCCACCTCTGAATCATGTGACCATCTCAGGTCATCGGCCCCTTCAGATATGGAATAGAAATCAGAGGGATCTCTATCTGTGTCCAGTGAATCGGACACAGTATAGTCCTTGCACTCCTTATGTGGTTTTAAAGATTTTGTTGCACTTCCTTTAGGTTTATTTTTCCCCCCTGCATCCTGCCCCTGATGTATAGCCGATTTTGCAGTGTCAGTTTCAATTTCTATCTCACGATCGTGCTCAAGCTCTGGCTCTTGCTCATTACTCACAGTCAAAGTCATAGTGTCTATTAGAGACAAAGACCCATCAGTATCTTCAGTGTTTGTGGGAGCAATGGTGGCACAGGGAGATGTATGTTGGTTATTGTCTTCTGTAAGCTTCAGTTGTTTATTAACAGGTTCAGAAATCGTTTGTTTTGACTTCTCCCCCTCCCGACTAGGTTCACAAGCACCATCTGCTGTCCCGCTCCCCGTCTCACCTGTAGTTTCCAATCCTGGAAAGGAGGGATCATCCATCGCTGTAGTCGTAGATAGGTGAGGGGTAGACGGGGTAGACGGGGCTGGTATTTTTCTTAACAGGTCAACCACTGAAGGGCCAGGTCGGGGTGTAGTTTGATGCTGCTTTAAAGATTTAGCTTGCTTTGATGGTGCCAAATTTTGTATATTTTCAGGGCTAGGGCTAGGGCCAGAGCCCGGAGTACCGCCTAATCCTTGTGTGCCAGTACGTTTCATTGCCAGTTCCCTGTCACGGAGAGCCTGTTTTGCTGCCCGAGTTTTAGAGGCTGCAGCGGCCGCCGCAGCCGCGTTCTTTGGAGCCATCTCTCTTGTGTCCACCAGGGCGAAAGGGCTGCTCTCTAAGTGGGAACGAGGTTCAGCCAGTGCAACAGGACTGTCAGGAAAGCAGCCCACGCTGTGCTGAGCTGCAGCGTCTCCAGTACCTCCGGTTCCTTGGGTGTGTCCTAGAAATCGTATCACCGCAAATCCAATCAGCGAGGAGAAGAGGGTAAGGCGGGAACGGAGCTCCAAGGTTGTAGCCGAGTCCGCCGCACTCCGCTGATTCCCAGCACAAAACCCTTCCATTCAGCCTTCAACACCGCAGCCAAAGGCAGGCGATATAAAAAAGTAAGTCCTGAATGGCTACTTTGTTGCCAGAGCAGAACAGAGCTCCTCCGTCCAGCCTTCTAAACTGTAGCCGAGAGCAGCCGATAGAGAAAGCCCTGAAGCGCTACTTTGTTGCTACTTTGTTGCCGGTGTTTAACATTTTCACAGTGTAGCCGGTGAAAGAGAAACCATTATTTCTTTCCGATCTCCTTAGCTCCGCATTGATTAATAAATTGCACTGTCGCCTATTTCTCCAGATATGAGCATAATCCAGCGCATTTTAGTACCGCGAGGTACTGGTCAGTGGAGCCTCTCGCAGCGATCTAAGACGCCGCCGCCATCTTGCCTCCTGTCGGGGACAAGTATGTTTCAAAAATATAAACATTTAACCCAGGTGGATGAATACAAATATTTGGGCATCCTACTAGACCGCCAACTAAAGTACAATCATCATTTAGACCTTGGGAACTCAAAATCAAAACAACTTCAATTTGCCTTCAAAACCATACAAAAACAACTAAAAGGAAGTTCAACCGGTCACTTGCTAAAGGTTGTAGCAGCAAAATGTCTGCCTTCAATCACATATGGCTCAGAAATGATGGCTACCAAGGACTCAACATTGCTAAACCTTGCCCAATCAAGATTGTTTAAAAATCTCTTCTTAATTCCGAGACATATTTCCCAAGCACAAATTCGCCTGGAATACGGACTAATAAATCAGATCCCGGTCAGACAAGGGGTCCTGGCCAAATACTACTGGCACATGAGGGACGCTGAAGATAACACACTTGCCCATCTCTGTTGGGACGAGGTCGAAAAACAGGCTAGGCAAACCAAATCCACATGCAAGTCTCTTAGGCAAGCGCTTCTATTGCTAAATCTGGAAGAAGTTTGGCATTTACCAATGTCATATACTGCTTTAAAC
The DNA here is from genome assembly GCF_964263255.1 of Lissotriton vulgaris. Taxonomy (NCBI): domain Eukaryota; kingdom Metazoa; phylum Chordata; class Amphibia; order Caudata; family Salamandridae; genus Lissotriton; species Lissotriton vulgaris. The sequence continues at coordinate 480,926,324 of NC_141693.1, read as the reverse complement.
GAATTACCAACAAAGCTGTCAAACAAGCATCAGACAAAGGATTAGTGGCTGGTAAAAGTCATGCCTGGATCGTGATGCCAACATACAAGCAATGGAAACAACAATCCTATTCACAAGAATGTTTCAGGGATCACTACAAGAGGAAACTAAGTTCATTGAGGTTGGGGTGGTTCCTAAGCAAAGTTCTTACCCCTAAATGGCTATGGACCTGGTCAACTTTGGATTGTCGCCTCTGTGACAAAGGAGTAGAGTCATTATTGCACCTATTATGTATCTGCCCAGCTTTACAAAATCTAAGGAAGATTCTCCTGAAGCCATTCCTAAGAGAGACACAAGTCAGGACCTGCAGGGCGGTCGTGATAACATGCCTCAGCGGGTCTTCGATACAACTTTCCTGCAAAACGATAAAATTCCTGGAATTTGCTGCTCAAGAGCTTGAAAAAAAGGCAGCAGCAAAAGACGAACTGGGACAAATGGACTCCCTGTGGCTGGACCCAGTTTCTCCCTCATTCTTTTTACAGTTACCCTCTTCCCCCACCCCTTCTCTGATATTTTAATACACTGCAAGCATATTATTTGAGACAAGAGGGGACAATTACATTTAATCAAATATAAGCCCTTATGTGGGCAGCACCCCCTGTTGTAACAGTCATTTGTAGGCCTTCATATTGTAATGAGAGGGCCACTGCCTTACAATAGTATCACCCCTGTTTCTTTTTATCTTTGTACATTTAAAAACGATCTTCCTGTTTTTGCTTATCATGTATACCTGTTCAAAGCCGCATAGGACACAGAGGCATGTTTCGTTTTAGGTTGTTTTATGCTGATTCAAAGAAGTTGATGTTGATCACACGGTGGTAAGTTCCACCGTTTTACGATTTTAACAAATCAAATAAAAGTATTTATACAAAATTGTTCAAAAATACTAATAGAGGTGAACGGAGAAATTGCATTTGTGGGTAATAAAACACCAATCTATGGATAATACTATAGTTTGTTACAATGTGAACAGGTTAAACAACAAACTTAAGAGGGATGCTATTTTTTTTTAGTTTGTTGCAGCATGATCCCTCCATTATTCTTTTACAAGATATACATTTTGTTCGGGAGGAGGAAGGCTATAAACTTTGCTATTCCTGTGTCAGCCAGTTTTTTTTCATCTACAGAATCAGCACATCGAGGGGACGCAGTGGTGATTAGTCGTAAAGCCCAGGTTAGCTGCCCCCCGTTTATGATGATGGGGGGGTTGGGTTATAGTCCCCTTTGTAGTCTCCAATGTGAGATATAACATTGCCTCTTTTTATTGCCCAGTTCACAATAATATCAAGCCTCTCCAGGCACTGCTATGGGAATTATGTAATCCACCCGGGATACCTTTAACAAGGGGAGATTTTAACTCCCCCCCCCCTTACCAAAGCTTGATTCTTTTAACCCAAATTATGTACAACATAAAAGAAATGGAGAAAGGGTTTTTAATGATCTGTGCACTAGAATGGGGATTCAAGATGTATGGTATGAGTTGAATCCTACAGCCAGAGTGTACTCTTTCTACTTAAAGAAATATGGGCCTGCCTCCCGGATCGATTTATTTCCCCCCCAGTTATTTCTAATACATCTTCTCAATATTATGCTGGGGCCTTCTTTGATCATTCTGTCATGGTATTAAAATTTCGTGCATTATATCCAAAAGTTACTAGAAAGGTTATGGATTAGACCTTGTTAGGTTAGGAATCTCATGTTTGAACCCTGTCCACTGAGATCGGACATTTTTTCTTGATTAAAGTCGTCAATACAGGGGAAGGCACCACCATCTGGGAAGCACTTAAGGCCTCAATTCGGGGGGTCTATGATTTCCAACTCGACCTTCCAAAGTAGAGCAGATATGGAGAAGCAGGGTTGTTTGCAGAGAGCAGCCGATGAGGACTACTGCAAAGCTGTAGTTGTGCAGTCACCCGGCTCCCAATGCTTTAAGGCAGGAAAAGTAAGAAGCCATAAAAGAGTTCTTTCAGGGGAAGGAAATTCTAAATAGTCAGGGCAGTAACTGCCGAGTGTATAAAGAGGGAGCAAAATGGTTTTTTTCCTGTCCTGGATGGCTAAGGAAAAAACGAACAGTAATTTAATTACCGGAATAAAAGATACTGGTACGCGAGAAATAGAAAGGGATAGTGGGTAGATCGGGCAAATATTTGTACATTTCTACGACTCAATCTACGAGGGTGAGGTTGGGACATGGGACTCAGTTGATAAGTTTTACAGGCTGTGCACCTCCCAGAGTTGAACAGTGAGGCTGCGGCCCTCTTAATACTCCCAATTTCCCCCGCTGAGGTAAAAATAGTTATAAAAGAGCTACCCAGGTCTAAAGCCCCAGGGGAAGATGGTATTGGAGTAGAGTTTTATAAATATTTTTGTTCCTTATTACATTGTTTAATTCCATCTTGGCCAGTGGTCCAGTTCTGCCTTCCTTTAAGAAAGTTGTTTTAGTGATATTTTAAAAAGTAATGGAAAGATGATTTTGCAACAACCTTATACAGGCCAATAACACTATCAAATACAGATTACAAGATTTTCATAAAAATGTTAACTAATCGTATTAGTGTTGTGATGAAGTCGCTAATCCATCCCGACAAATGTGATTTTATTATGGCCCGCAGCCTGGCTGAGTTCATTGAACTGGTTACCACCGATAATATTCCTGCGGCCATGGTTTTGCTGGATGCAGAGAAGGCTTTTGGCCTTGTAAGATGGGACTTTCTGTTTAAAACCTTGGAGAAATGTAATTTTCTGTCCCAGCTCACAGGATTGATAGCCAGGCTGTATGAGAACACTTCGGCCCAAATTATAACAAATAATTCAAGTGTGGGGACAGTTTTTCCAGCAGAGGGACTCGTCAGGGCCGCACCTTATCCCCTACCCTTTTTATCGTTTATCGAACCACTGGGCCAATACATTCGCTCACATGCCGGTATTCTTCCATGCTTCCAGAGTGCTGCAAAGATTCAATTATACGCAGATGATGTTGCTTTGTATCTAATACTGGAAAGGGAGAATATCGAGACAGCTTTACAAGCGGTCCGGGGTTATACCAAGTTGTGGGGGCTATAAAACCAATGAATCTAAGATCAAAGCACATTTAATACCCCCATCAAGGTGTTATCACCAGATGTTGGGCGGAATTAGAATTCTCATCCTAAAAGATATTTAGGGATATTGGTTCCTGATTCAGCTTTGGATAATTACTGTCTAAATTTCGCCCCATTACTATGAAAAGTTTATATTCTCGTCATCCTTAGGAAATCTCTACTTATTTCTGAGATTGGCCAGATATCATTAATAAAGATGTCAATTTTACCCTTAATATTATTTCCTTTAATGAATGTCCCCTGCAAGTTGGAAGAAGGCTTTTTTCGGAGGTTGAAGAGTAGATTTTCTTCTTTAATTTGGGGTAACAAATCCTCTAGAGTTAGTTTAAAAATTCTCCAACTACCTAAGTCTGAAGGCGGCTTGGCGCGCCCCTGCCCTAGGACTTATTACCGTGCTTCAATTGTAGTAAAACGGTCTCACTTCTCTATCCAGTGGGCTCATTTTGACAGTTTGTTAACTGTCTATATCCTTGACCGCTATAGTATATCCAGTTTGCTGAGAGGCATTCATGAACCCAAATTGCCTAAGAAAGTGAGGTATAAGACTCTGCTTGATATTAGCATCGCAAGGCAACAATTATATTGCAAATTTACAATACCTGTAATTCATGTGGAAACTCCCTTGTTATCCTGCTATTATCTCTTCCTCGCTTTCGCCCATGGCTATTAAGAAGTGGGAAAAGATCAACCTGTTTAAGACTGGAGAAATATTAAATCAGAACAGAGTAAAATGAATGGCCGAGATTTATCCCTGACACTACTTATGATGTGTCTTTGTGGTTTTCTTATAGACAAATGGTCTCACTCCTTAATAGTTTGTCTCTACCTGCGGTTAACTGTTATGCTGTGATAGTTGGGAAATGTTTTCAGCCCAAAAAGATGACCCATTTTTTGAATTTCTGGTACAAGTAATTTTGGCCGGATAGCTCTACTGTTACCACCCATCTCAGGGCAAAATAGAGGGAACGGACTGAGCTAGAGATTAACAGGGACATGTGGACGAAGCATTTTGAGTACTGTTTCTCGCTGTTGAGAGGGCCACTTTTCATAGGATGGTGCTCTTTATTGCCTGGTTGCCCCACTATGCTCCAGAGAAGGTTAATGAAAGGTTTCACATTTCTGCTAGAACATGCCCCAAAAGCAAGGACGTGGGAGATTTGTGAACATATGCTAGTGTCATGTGGGGCCCTCTCGAAGTTTTGGTCTCAGATCTTCCACTATATTTCGACAAAGGTGGGATATGAGATAAAACCCCTCTCCTGTACTATTTCTTTGGGCCTCATCAACCCCTCACAGTTTGGAAAGCAATGTGCTTAACTTATCTAAATCTCAACCTTAGTGGCCCATTCCATTATTACTAGAATTGGAAGTCCCCTGAGAAGCCCACATTTTAGAAGTGGTTATGTAAGATGAGGAGAACTTACATTAGGAAATATTGGTATACAATGCCATAAAAAGATATGGGGGGCTTTTCTTGTTGAAGAGGTGATAGAACATAATTTGATATAGATTTCACTGTAGCACGTTAGCTGTCAAGTTTGGAAGTCAAATGTATCTGGTATAAAATTAGCATTTTCACTTTATTAATGTCTTCTATTTCCAGCTGGGTTCTGGTTGCAATGGATGGAGTTCCTCAATCTACCTCTTGCTCTGTCACTTTATACTACTATTTTTTTTTTTATTTAGGCCTTTTCTGCACTGAAGCCCTACTGTTATTACATAGCTAAACGTGCTGTACTTGCACTGCCACTTTATTATGCTGCCACCCCTGGATCCGTTTGTGGTTTCGAATGTTTAAGAAGGGGAGGGAACAAGCTCAGTATTATATTCTTGTTTAATTGCATGCTGAATATATCATCGTACTGTATTGTGTTGGCACTGTCACTTTATCCACTGTTGGAAATTGTCTGAAATAATACTGATTACGTTTGGTTGTATGACAAAGCCACGCATGGTTGAACCACATGTGCCTCTACCACGTAGCCCGAACCAAGAATGAGCCTCAAAAAAGCATTCCTTTAGCAACATAACTTTTCTACGCATGCCTTTACAATGCAATTTCGTGTTAAAGGCTTGTTTGGTAAAGAGATGTGTGGTAAAGTTCACACCCCTTTCCCTCCACCCTCCTAAAATCCTCGACCCTGCCCTAGAACCCGATACCCCTGAACTCTAAAAACGACCCCACCCCTTAAACATTAAACTATCTCGACTCCTCCTGCCCTAAAAACTGCTGCCCTTGCCCTGAAAACTGGCCTTTCCCCATTTCCCTGAGCCCTAAAACTATTTCCCCTACTTAAAACCAACCCCAACCCCCCCTTGCCATGAGCCCTAAAAACTACCCCCTGCCCTGGAAACTGCCCCTAACCTCCCCCTGCCCTGAGCCCTAAAACTCCGCCCCCTATTTTAAAACCTACCCCGACCCCAGCCCCCGCCATGAGCCCTAAATTCGCCCCCTCACTTAAACCCTACCCCCATTCCACCCCTGCCCAGAGCCCTAAAACCGCCCCCTCCCTTAAAACCTACCCCCAGCCCAAACTGACCTCGTCACATCCCTGTCCTTCGCGCAGGTTCTCCTTTCAGATTAGTTTCCCAGCCAGCCAGCAGCTAGAACGCCAAATGCCATAACCACGCATATGCATGGTTCAGTCATATGCATGGTTAAGGCAAGCAGTGTTCAGCTTGCGATGAAATGGAACACATGGTTGAAGCCATGTTGCAAAGTTTGTTTCTCATTAAATTTAGATGTTGGATTGGATCAGTGCAAATGAATGATTTTTCGTATTTTTATCTGTAGAGTGGGGAGTCAGTGGAGCAAGTGGTAATTGTTTGTACTGTTCCCAAACAATTATTAAAAAAACACACAAATGGGACAGAACGGCTCTCTAACGAGGAACAAGGATTAACTATAAATCCGAAATAAAAATGAATAGCAAAAACTCAATTTTATTGATAAAAATAAAGTAACTGGGGCACATGTGGAGATTCACTTTTTTAAATGCGATAAGCACTGCAAGTGACAAAAACTAGTTTCAACAGATGAATATGTCTACCGGTTGTATGACGTTTCAACGCATGCTTTTACCACGCATGCCTTTACAACACAGGTATTACAACGCAAATCATTACAACGACTTGCGTTGGGGGGCGCTGGACAGTGGAATAGTTTAATTTTCTATTCCAACTCCAGTCCCAGTGGATAGTAGGGAAGGTGTTGGATAGAAAATTAAACTATTCCCTATCCAACAGCGTCGTCCAGCGAAAGTCGTTGTAACGACTTTCGTTGTAATTCCTGCGTTGTAATGGTAGTGCGTGGTAAAAGTTTCGTTGCAAACGATGTTCCCCTGTCTACCTTTAGAGGGCATGATTAGAGACTGAGGGTGTGGGGTCAAATAGTAAGTGAGGATGTATTTCTCTACTGAAAATGCAGGAAATTAATGGAATTACCCTCCTCCCCTACCACCAGTGATGGCGTCAGGCACTGGTTATTGAATTTAAAAGTGACTTTGGGACAACCACGATAGCAAATAAAAACTCACATTTAAGGGGAAATTTTGGTAGAGCTGGATAACAAGTTGGACCGTAGAAGTGAGCCAGGCAAAATGAAAACCTTTATAAGTTACAGCATTCATGGCTGTGGTGAAAGAGCACTAGTCAGCACCTCCGTACTGTTTACCAAAGTTCTAGTTTGAGAATTTGTAAGCAGACGTGCTCAATGTACAGCACTGTGCCACTCACCCAGTGTTACACTCTATGGAAAACACGTTTTCCCCATACATATAAAAACAATTAATTAATTACAGAGCACAACCAGTATTAAGTTTCACTACTGACCTTGTCAGTTCTTTTAATAATAAAGCACCATTCAGTGTATCTTAATAGAAACAGTAGTCATCTAAGTACAAAAAAAGAACAAGAAGACATGTATATTCTTGGGTATGTTGACACGAAGAAGATATTATTGATGCAGACAGCCGAGGATTTCTCCGGTCAGAGTAAGACTGGTTGTGCTCTGTAATTAATTAAAATAAAAACCTGCTTAGCTTGTTGTCTTATTCTGCAGCCTTATTTTCTATATAATAATATTAGTAATAATAACAATTTCTAACGTTAACAGTGCTTCCTTAGAAACAACTTTGTGATGATGTTGACATTTACACTTTAAGATTATCTAAATAACCTTAATTAAATATAAAAACCTTGGGGCATACTACCAAGCAATAGCGATAATTATCGCTATGGCTTAGTTAGAGACAAAAAAGTATCGCCGACCTGTGGCGATTTTTATCGCAGATAAACTTTGGTATTACCAAGGTTTATCACAAATGCGATAAAAATCGTCCGCAATGCATGAATATCGCTGATAAATCAGCGATATTCATGCATTACCGAGCTAATGCTCTTAGACATGTTATCCACCTCCCATTGGATAACATGGCTAAGAACTGCTCAGGGCAGGTGTTAGCTTTTGGAGATATTCGCGCTTAGCGCGAATATCTCCAAAAGTTGGTAATAGGAGATAGCGATGTTAGCTACTGTTTCCAGTCGCTAACATCTTGGCACGCCCACTTTGCATGTCATTAGTGATAAATATCACTGACATGCAAAGTGGGGCCCAAGATGGTCGCTATCTCCTATTAGTTGTCGCTAACTGGTGTTAGCGACAGCTAGGTAATAGGGAGATAATTTTATCTCCGCTTTCTTGGCTTTTAAAGCCAAAAAAGCGGAGACAAACCCCCTTGATAATATGCCCCCTTATTCCTTCACAGTTACTGCCTTTTATAGACCACTTTTCATATACTCTTGAAACTAATTAAGAGTAGGATGTCAATTTCATGGAATTATTATGCAAACATTTTTTCTACTATGTTCATCACAAAGCCCACCAACAATGCTCTACGGGCGGCATGAAAAATTCTGCTTCAGATATTTCCTAGGAAGTCTTCCAAATGTACTCAGTAGTGTCACCAAATGGGGTCCCAAATTTCCCTTGCAAAGGATGCTATTATCACAGAATATCACAATATTCAACAAACTGCCAAAATTGACTACAAAAAGCTACAGAAATAGCAGTGCAGTAACTATTTTGTCAAATGGCAGTTTTTCTCTATTCCATCTTCAAGACTACTCAAAGTTATGCAATGTAAAATCAGATGAATCTCAACATGCTCCCTAAATACCAGGGAAAGGCACCAGGGGCGGCCTTAGGCATGTGCAAGCTGTGCACCTGCACAGGGCCACCAAACCCCAAAGGCCACCACGCCAATATATATCCTTAATATAATAATCCTCTGAGGATGGATACATATTTGCGTGGCGGCCCCTGGCAGGGATTTGGTGGCCTCCGGCTCTGTTCCACTTCCAAACACCCTGACCCCCCCATCTTCACTGGCCTCCGTGCTCCGCCCCACCCGGACCCCCTTTTCCGGGGCCCCCTATCTACGCTCCCTGCTCAGGGCCGCCATGAGCCTAGAGCCGCCCCTGAAGGCACATCCACAACTGAGATCAAAGTGCTCAAAACAAGTTCATCATACTGCTTAAACCCACTTTTAAAGCAGAACTATCAGCAGTAGGAAATCCGAGGTATGCCTACAAATGCTCATAAAATGTAAGTCGCCTGAAAGAGAGCTGTTCTATACACAACTCTAGATTTAACCCAAAGAGCACGACATAGTATGATGTTCCTGTAGCATTACTCCAAATGTGTCTTGTTTACTACTGAACCCTTAAAGCCCTGGTCTAGGTAGAGATGATCATCAAAACATGTGGTCTCAAATCTCAAACCCAGTGAGATAATGTATTAACTATTTATCTGTAAAGCAAAAAGTTCCAGTGGTCCATTTATGATATATTTCTATTTTTGCACATGTGTTGCTTTGTTCTAAAACAGTGTGTGTGAAAAGGAAGTTATGTACACATCTTTACAAAGACATAGATCTATTGCTTTTCAACCCTATAAAACGTAGCAAGTGATGCAAAGTGTCCCACTGTCATGATACTAAAGTGGTGAATTACATCTACATGTTCCTATGCCCCATTCTATGCTCGTTTTCCAAACTGGGTACCAAAGGGGATGTCTGGAGGACCCCGCACATCAGATCCCAATCCAAGCACACTCCTTGAAATCCAATACATTTGCTCCAGGCTGACAAGCTTTTTAATCATGACCAGAAAGACATTGTAACTAAACACCAAGCAGGGTTTGCTGTCCCTTTGTTCGTTACATGTACACATTGAAAGGTCTTTCAGAAGAGAGTGCTGCCGGGCGCAATCGTTTAAGGTAGATACAGAAGACAGAAGTAATGAGTAGCTGAAGCCCTCTGGAGGTTTCCAATAGGAACACTGTAACCGCATCTTATTCAGATTCCACCGCAAAGAGTGATGTCACATTTAAGATTTTGATTTTTTTGTGTTGACTATGCGTTTTTTCCTTGCATTATATGAGGTGGGTGATGAATTTAGAAGATGTGCCTTTGAGTAATTTCCCTTTAAAATCTCGGTATGTCAGAATAATTCAAGCCAAATGTTTTTTCACATCTGGTGGCCAAAAAAGTCAATGTATATCTTTGCAGTCATTATCTTGTTTAGAGAAACCAGATGCCTTGCTTGCCCTGTCCCTGGCCCACTCAGCTTTGCTCCTGATGCAGATGTAAGAAAATAACACCATTACAATAAGCGAGGAGGAAACTGTGTTAATGACTTGAATTCCTGCTGTGGAGATCTATGTTAATAACATTTACATGAGTTAGATAGGTAGGAATAATCCTATGTATAAATATGTTCAGGGATCTAATCAGGGCCTTAAGTGGGCCGGGTCCCGCCGGCGCTCAGCACCGGCCGTTCTTAAAAGCAGGTGCTGAGACGGGTCCCTATCGAGCTCTCCATTTCTTACCTTCAGAAAAAGCTTAACTCTGCAGTAGTACCATCTGTCACTGCTTTTGATGCACCTTCAAATAGACTAATTTTTCAGTTTTATATTCCACAAACTTGGAGCAAACCAGTTACATTACACAAGGACATATTCATATCACAGACTGTTGAGCCAACATGAGGCTCGAACCTGCTTTCGCAGCCTGAAAGGTGGCAGCTCTAGCGTCACGCCACAACCTTGCCGGCAAGAACGGAAACATTTCAAATATTATATGCAACGAAGTCATAGTTGTTGCTTATTTATCTTATGCAATTTACAACCATCGAAAAAGCCGATAGTCCTGGCTCTTTGTAGATGTAATTTTGTTTGTTGTGTTATATATCTGGATGAATAGACAGAGGCAGCAAAATACCAGTGAGGCAACACACTATGCCAAGTACAGATTTTTAGCCTAAGTGTTGGAAAACATCCATTACAACGCATTTGTTATGTCGCATCCATTTACGTCGCAAGCGTTACAATGCAAGCGACGTTAGGACGCGGACCATTACGCTGCGTACCATTACATTGCATGCGCATTTAAAACACATATGCTTTTACATCGTATGTGGTGTAATGGAAGCGAGGCGGGCGGCACGGACGAGCACCGGAAAAGAGGCAGAGGAGCACCGGGACGACGCGAGGAGAACGAGGTAAGGGGGATTATGCTTAAAGTGTAGCATTTAGGGTTTAGGGCAGTGTCTGGAAATTAGTGTTTAGGGCAGTGTCTGGAGATTGTGCTGACAGTGTAGTGTTTAGGGTTTAGGGCACTGTCTGGAGATTAGGGTTTAGGGCAGTGTCTTGAGATTGTACTGACAGTGTAGTGTTTAGGGTTTAGGGCAGTGTCTGTTGTCTGTTGGTCGTAGTGTAGGTCGCGCCTTTCAGGTCTTTTCATCTACCTCCAAATCCCAATCTCATCCCGTGCCCTATGGGGTCCCCCAGGGTTCTACTCTCAGGCCTCTGTTGTTTAATATTTATATCAGACCACTGGCAGCTCAAGTGGAGGAATCGGGGTTGTCACTTTTTTCATACGCTGATTACACCCAGATCCTCTTCTCTCTGTCAGCTGACAAACAATCCAAGCCCTCGGCACTTGGATCCGGCCTCAGTAATGTTATGGCTTGGATGAACGCCAACTTTTTGAAACTCAGTGGCGATAAAACAGAGGTTCTGATCCTTGGCAAGGACCGCAGTCTCTGGGGCCCTCAACATTGGCCGCCAGAAATGGGTACGCTACCACAGCCTTCCACTCAGTTGTGCGACCTTGGTTTCATTATGGATTGCTCTCTTTCCATGCGTCAGCAAGCAACAAAGGTCACCACCACCTGTTTTACCATTCTGAAATGGTTAAGGAAGATTATGTGGATGCTTCCATCTCATGCCCAGCGTACCGTAGTCTAGGCCCTGGTGACGTCCAGGCTGGACTACGGGAATATTCTCTTTTTGGGTATTAACAAAGAAATAACATAAAAACTGCAGCAAGTACAAAACTCTGCCGCCAGACTACTTTGCCGAGTTCCCAAAACGGTCTCATCGGCCAGGTCGCTGGTCGATCTCCACTGGCTTTCAGTGGAGAAATGAGTCAAGTTCAAGGCCCTCACGTACATGTTCCGCATTAAGCATTCCAAGGCCCCCGACTATGTACAACAGCTGGCCTGCCCCTGCGTCCCCCCGTACTCTTAGATCCTCTACTCAAGAGAAATTCTGAGTTCCGAGAGTTAGACTATCTCATATGGGTGGGCGCTCCTTCTCTCACCTTGGCCCCACTTTGTGGAATGCGTTTCCATTGCCCCTCCGCCTACAATCTGACCTTCTGTCTTTCCGCAGATCCCTTAAAACATGGCTTTTCAACCAATAGGCCTATCCTTTCTTGGTTGTTCACTGTCGGCACCGGGAAACCCCTTGGGGTAGCTGTGCGCTGTTATACAAATGTAAATAAATAAATAAATGAGAGGAGCGCCTTCCCTCACATTAAACTGAGTAGGGATGGGTGAATGAAACTTGCTGATCCTTCCCCACTCTGTAATGTCATTAACAGACAGACAGCCCTGGATACTCCTGGGCTTAAACCTGAATTGCAAGCCGAAGAGAAACAGGGTTAGGGATATGTGGCAGCGCCTTCACCTCCAAGACCAACCTCACTAGTCATATCCAAATGAAAGTCCAACCTCAAGAGGTATATAATAATTTCTGATTTTCAGTCAGTGTAATTCTATTCAATATTGTGAATGGCTTAACAATCACAATTTTTTCTCCTCTACTCGCGTTTCGGCACAGTAGTGCCTTCTTCAGGAAAAGCCACAAAGGACATTTGTGTTGTACCTGTAAAAATAAATAGTGTGTATGTAGTCCCAACCAATGAGGAACAGATTTTATGACTTTAAAAACCTTTATGTCTTTAGGCTAGCTGAAGAAAAGGATTAACTTAAATAAAAAGTATTTATATACAAAGGAAATATGGAAAAATAAGAAAAAGGATATAGAAAAAAAGACCAAGAGGGGAAACTTAAAAATATATACCTCAGTGCAGTAAAAATGTGATAAAGCCAAAATACTTATAAGCTTATTCTCTATGAACCAAAACCCATATGTTAGAAGATACCAGCAGCCCAACAAAATGCTTCTTATTTTTTCCATATTTCCTTTGTATATTTTTAGGTGTGGTATCAAACTTGTGATGCCATACCAGAATGTAATTAATGGGTACAGGACGCCACATGACAGGCTTCCGCTTTAGAAATATTTTCATTGTTTTATTGTTATTCTCCGAGGGGATTTTTCTGTTATAGACAAAGGAGTAACCTTTGGAAAGTACAGAGCAACCTGGCATGGCCATAACGAGGAAGGAACTTGTTTTGACAAATTTGAAATGTGCCTTTGGTCAATAGTCAGGAATTACGCATTCTCTACAAATAAAATAACGTTATTCATTATGGGTAACTTGACTTGTATATAGCGCTCCTTTGATAAATTACTGATGCTGTATAACAAGTCAGCACTTATATTAGGGTCCTGGAGGGGCGTCAGAGCTAGTTCTGCCTGGATATCAACAGCTGTCCTATAGTTACCACAAAAATCGATGTAGATGGTGCATAACTATAACTAGGATTTGCAATGCGATAGGTCTTGAATTTGTGAGAGTTTAAGCTATTGGCATTGTAAATGACAATGCCTTTTATTTATCTGTTTTGATAATGAACACATAAATAAACTGCATTGCGATTTACAATGCCATTAGGTCAAACTCTTGTAAACGCCAGACCTATTTCATTCCAAAGAAACGGCCGCGATTGTCCCAGCTGTATGGAAAGTGAAAGCGTGCATGGCGAAATGAATGTTGCAGGAAAGCATGTTGTGCCTACAGTAGGCAAAACTCATTAAACAAATAGTGCTTACAGAATAAATAAGATATACTGTGTAACAACAGAAGTAAAAGGGCCAGTCCTCATGGGAGGATACAAATTAAGACAAGGCGGTACTAAGGAGGGTCTAACAAGCCTATTAACGAATCAGAAGCCAGCATTTACAAAGGGCAATGGCACAAGCCAATGAAAAATATGGGCGGAGAGTGGGTGGAGCTTCAAGGCTATACTCAAATACAGCATGCCTCGCAGAGCAGAACTTGCGCTGCCCAGGCTCGACCTAAAAATACAGCGAAGGGTCACTTCCCATTTAGCCAGTGCTTAATTTGTAAAATATTAAGTGCCAGGGCTCTTACCAGGAGCCCACTGCATCTTGTACCACCCATAGTCCTTGTCATTGCTACCAAAACAACTACTAACCATCTCTTTTGCATGTAAATGTGACAGTTCCAATTATTCCAGGTCCCCAAAGCTAATGGAATGGATGGAGAGGCAGGTATTAGCACCATTTTAATCTATATTGGAGTCCTAAACTAATTGTCACTTGCGTAATAAAAGCTGAGTACAATAATATCAGTGTTTTTTTATATAGTACTTCATTTGGCGCTTCTGTCATTTTTTGCGATCTATATAACAGATGTTAGGATTAACAAAAGTATGGTACTCAATTTTCGGAGCTTGTATATTAATTACAGAAGGCTAAGTCCGCCTTGTCAGGACTCAACTGTTAAAAAAAAATCGCATTTCGTCAGCGTTGAGAGTTCAGCTCACTGAGAGCCACCATCCGGGTGGCAGTAGGTAAGATAACTTGAATGACAGTAACCAATGGGAAGCAAATTAATATTATATTGAACTCGAAGCAGTATTGGCAAAAGGGTATTGTTGGTGACGTAACCTAATCCTATCGCCATCCACCTGGGAGAAGTTTCTCTGCGGATGTTCTCTCGTTGTGTCAGAAAAGCGCCTCGGGGCCATTTTACGTTATTCTAGAAATGCTGAAGAACGACGTGTGGTCTCCTGGGCTGAGTAAGGGTTCATTAACAGTTTCTTTTGTTTTCAGCCTTCAACCCCTAAGGCTACAGAAAACCAACGCCGCTTCTTAACGCCTATTGGGTGCTTCACGGCTTCCGTTGGTAAAGGGACCTGTCTGTGCTATGCTCAAGGCCCAATCGCGCCCTCTGCCCATCATGTACACCCCCGCAAACATGTCTAGGATGTGTTAACATTCCCCAGCTCTTAACTTTTTTTCTTGCGCCGAAAATAGTCTTTGCTGCGACAAAAATAATCTTTTCGGCTTAAAGAAAATAACATTTTAACAACCCGTTAGCAGTGAATGCCAAACGAAGGGCATGTTGCTGCGTGCAGCCACGGGAGACAGCCGGACTTCTATTGTGTGCAGCAGGGAAGAGGGCGAGCGAATCTTACCATGGGAATGTTTAATGCAGCTCTGGTTAAATATTGACTCTGTCTGACACTCGGCACACAGCTGCACTCCATCTTCCCCACAATGACGTGTGTGACCCCTGTGGGCTGAAGCCACAGCGTAGAAAAGTCTCCACGGGACACAATGAAAACAAACTTGGGCCACCCTGGGGGGCTGCGTGTCACCAAAACAGGAAAAGGCACAGAACGCAGATCAAATGGGATGTTATTTTAGGGAGAGGAGGGGAGTTTTATCCTCAAACACTCAATTAGTACAAAGGCTGAAAGAATCAAAGCAAACACGACGGCCGAATCCATGACGTCTGACGTGAATGTATATATGTTTCTATTTAGCAGGCTTAAACAGTGCCCGGTGGTAACAATTAGTCGCCAGACTGAAATGGTTGCTTAGACAAAGTTTAAAACACGCAATTATTCATAAAGCAAGTCTTTAGCCGCATCAAAGATTCTCTAACGGAAACCGTATTTGGGGCACTTGGTGCATTACATATGTAGCACTGCGTTAAATAAAAAAAAAAAACGAGGCCGGAACTTCCGGAAGCGCAGTAAGTAGACAAATTTAACAACATGGTGTCTGCCAATTTTAAAATGATAAGAACTTCTTGCCGAATCTTTGTTTGCATCTGCACGAGGAGGATCTGAGGATCCACCCCCTGCCATTTTATCTTTGGAAAGTCTGCATCTGAATGTATTTCTTGATGGCACCGGTCAGTGCTTTAAATGGGAAAAAATAAGTGCAGATACTCATTAATATGAGCTAGAGGTGTGGCAAGTGAGCGGGGCTAGGGGCGGGGCTAAGAGCAACATATGATGATACATAATGAATTCTGTACCAGTTGCAGCCACTATAAAAACACATGAAAAATATGTGTATGTAAACGAAACAGGTTAACTCGTTACACAAAATGAAATCCAAACAGGATGATATGTGAACAGGTCCTCGTTTTGTAATATTTGCTGCTTTTTAATGGCATACTTTTATTTGTTATTGTTTGGCACAATACTATCTACTCTCAGGCATACACACACACACTCACACACATACACACTCACACACACTCACACACACACACTCACACCCACTCACACACACTCACACACACTCCCTCTAAAATTTCCTGAGTGTCCTGATTCTCTCCCTCTTTCCCTCACTTTTCTCTCACAGAAAAACAGGAACACACAAGTCGGCAAGCACATAGACATAAGCAAACACTCACAAAAAGTCTCAGGTGGGATTAAAGCCATTTTAAACTCCTTACCTCCCATGACTTTCTAAATTGCTGCTGTCCATGTTCTGCCTCCATACCTGTGTTTGCCCAAATGCACACAATAGTGGAATGTGATTAACAGCACAGGGCCTAAACGGGCCCTCCAATGTCAATACTGTGTGATGGTGAACACAGCAACATCATGCAAATGATCCCAATCTGAATAGTTCAACAGCGGCTCTGCTCAGGACTATAGAAGCACTGTGGCTGTCAAATAGGTTCCAACCATGGCAGCCTCGTGCTCACCAGCACTAGCAGCCAGTGAGCCTACCTTTCATGAGTATTGGTACTCTCCTCAGCAATAGACACATGCTAGTACACACATTTAAAACAATGCCTCTGCCCTTTTCCCTATGACCAGGCTCTTCCTGGTTCCATGCCTTTACATAGGTATGTCCTCTCCGTTCGCCTCTCATCTTTACCCATCCTCTAAGCTTATCTCCCTAGTTCTGCTTCTCTTATTCCCACCTTTTGCTTACTCTCTCCACAAGTCTTCAATTTCCTCACTGTTTATTTCCCTACTTGTCTCCTTTTCTCCCCTCCATTCTGTACTCATCCCCTAAGTTTGCCATCTGGCCAGTATTTTGTTCTGCAGTGTGTGTGTGTCTGTGTGGGTCTGGGTGTGTGTGTCTGGGTGTGCGTGTGTCTGGGTGTGCGTATGTCTGGGTGTGCGTATGTCTGGGTGTGCGTGTGTCTGGGTGTGTGTGTGCGTGTGTGTGTCTGAGTCTGTGTCTGCGTCTGTGTGTCTGTGTGTGTGGTGTGTCTGTGTGTGCGTGTCTGTCCGTCTGTATCTATCTGTGTGTATGGGTGGATGACAGCACGACATGATGACGTCACTGAATTATGCCAATTACTTTATAACCGGGATCACATTTAAAACTATTAGCCATGGGAGATGGGATGCGCAAACATGGAAGATGACAGCACGACATGATGACGTCACGGAATTATTAAAATTACTTTATTAACAAGACGTATCCACGGGACGGGACGAACGGGATAAACATTTCAACTGTAGATACTTATCATGGGAGGGCACGAACACGGAAGAAGGCACTTGGATTATGCAAATAGAATGCAAATTTGAAAATATTAGCCATGGGAGATGGGATGCTCGAACACGGAAGATGACAGCACGACATGATGACGTCACGGAATCATGCCAATTACGTTTTAACCGGGATCACATTTAAAACTATTAGCCATGGGAGATGGGATGCAAATTTTAAAATATTAGCCATGGGAGATGGGATGCACAAACGCGGAAGATGACAGCATGACATGATGACGTCACTGAATTATTCAAATTACTTTATTAACAAGATGTATCCATGGGACGGGGCCAAACGGGATAAAAATTTCAACTGTAGATAATTATCATGGGGGGGGGGGGGCACGAACACGGAAGAAGGCACTTGGATTATGCTAATTACTTTATTAACAAGACGTATCCACGGGACATGCCAGACATCATATGTATATGCAAACGGGATAAAAAATGTAAACTATAGATGATTATCATGGGGGGGCACGAACACGGAAAAAGGCACTTGGATTATGCAAATAACTTTATTAACACAGTGATTAATGTTGGAGGGGCTCACAAAGAAAAGCAGCGCCTGTCCTGAACAAAAAGATGCAAAGAAAACCGGCTTTGGCTGTCTTTCGGAACCCATTTACACACCTGATTGAGAGGGGCGGGGGTGAGGCTAAAGCACTTTCAGCTGAATTGTCGTTGCGCATGTGATCAACAGGGAAGGGTCTGTTGAGACCCTGCACTGTTAATCACAGCGTGACGCAAGGCAAGCCCTACTAGACCCCTGCTGTCTCAGGCCATTCACATGGGCGCTGCTGGAATCACCAGCAGGGAATCTGTAAGAGGCTTGGCGCCCTTACAAGCTCCTGAGAAGTATGGCGTCATCTATCCTGTGCAAAAGGGGAGACATAACCGGAGCCTGCAGTCCCGTTTCATAGGGTACCGGTACTCTCTCTGGCTATTGAAAAAGTGCCGGTACTGAGGGCCTGAAAATTCAGAAGTGCCGGTACTCAGTACCGGTGAGTACCGGCCCATTTAAAGCACTGGCACCGGTGTATTTCAATGATCACATTCATGGCGGCCAAGAAGCACAAGAATATGGTAAAGGTGATACATGAGTGGAGAGGTGGAATAGACTTATATATAGCAGGGAAAAAACAACATTTAAAGCCAGTGGATGCCCAAAGAAGTTTAAGAAAATATGGGACCCATGGATACTTCATTATGGGCTACCGGAAGGAGGAACACAAGGGGTCATTCGAGCTGAATCACAAGGTAACACGTACGAGTAGAAGGTAAAGACAGAGTCAGGGGGGGAATGAAACGCACACATCGCTTGGTTATGATGTACCTGTGGTATATGTGACAAAAATCCCTGTTGAATACGCTATGGCAATTTTTAGGTTTCGCTGGGGGACGGAGCTGTAAGCTCCGCCTCCAGAGAAATCTGTAGTTTCTAGTATGGGTGCTTTGAACATGCCCCTCTGTCTCATTGGCTAGCTCCATAAATGGAGGCTAGCCATTGGAACAGAGAGGCGTCCGTCATGGCCGGACCAGATTCGGGGGCGTTCCCGAGAATCTTTGGCTTTTGGCTATGTCATGATACGTCAGCCAAAAGCCGGGAACGCCCCCGAATCTGGTCCGGCCGGGCCGTGCTTGCTGCTGTCCTGCCTTACTCTGTGTCCCTCCTCCCGCCTTCCCCCCTCCCCCCTCCTCGCTGTCCTGTGCAAGTTTCCCGCCTCCCCCCTCCGTGTGCCCGTCTCCCCTCCCGCTTCGATTATTGGGACTCTGCAAAAATAATTTTTAGATTTTATTTTGTTTCTCATTGAGTTGGAAGACGCTCTTTAAAAAGCCGCTTTACCTCGCTGTTTATTTTAATCTCGAGGGTGCCACCCCTCTGAAATGCCCCCGAGATTCACCACCGCGGCCCGAGCGCCGCAAAACAGGAAGTCGGGCACGACGGTGCCTGATGCGGGGCGGGACTTCCGGTTTGTCGGAGGAAGTCCCGCCCGCCGCCGCGCTGTGATTGGCCAGCACTGCCACCGGGGAAAATAGAGGAAGAATGCCGGCCGAATCCCTGCGGCCCGGGGCTCCCAGGAGTGAGGGAGAGCGCCGGGGCCGCCCCGGAAAGCAAAGAGGGAAGCGGCAGGCAGGGCTCCGTGGCCGAGGAGAGCCCCGCAGCCCGAGAAGAGGAGCAGTGCGAAACCCGCCAGGAGCCCCCGCCAGAGTAGCCCGGTAAGTGAGAAGGGCTAGGGGAGGCTCCGTGTGGCAGGGTGTCACTGTCTTGAGCCCTGAGAGGCTCACGAGGGCATTCCTGAAGGGGTAGAGTGGCCCCAGAAGGCAGTGGGTCGCTCCCCCAGCGGACATTGTTTCCAAGTCCCCGGGCATTTCAGCAGAGCCGTGAGGGGCTCCAACGATGGCTTTGGGAGATGATAGGGAGAACAGTCAGGTTAAAAAGGCAGCTAGAGGGTAGCAAGAGGGGGGTGACAAGTGGAGAGAGAATAAAAAGTAGAAAAAGAGGGAGGAGAGGTCGGTAGAGGAGAAAGAGGGGCATGGCAATATAGAGTTAAAAGAGAATGTTGATGTAGGAACATAGAGAGATAGCGACAGTATAGATAAAAGAGAAGAGACGGGCGAGGGGAGAAGCAAGTATAAGGAAGAGAAAAAGGAAGGATAAGAGAAAAAACAGAGTCCTAAAGAGATAGGGAAGAGACAGAAAGAGGGGCAGCAAAGTAGCAGTGGATGGGGGGGGGGGGAGGGGGAGGGGTAAAGAGAAGGAAAGAGAGAAAGTGAGAGAGGAGGAGGGACAGAAGGGAGAGGTGGCTTAGCAGCGAGCACCAGACAGGAATGCGGAGTTGGGGGAAGGGAGATGGCCCGTGGACTTGATTTCCCTGTTAAAACTTTAGACAGACTCGCCCTGCGGACTGCTCGGGCTCCGGCCTCTACCTACTCTTGCACTATTTTTATCCTTCGCCTTTGACCGTCTCCTGCCATCTGACTCGGCGCCCAGGCTCTTGACTCACCTCTTCTGGGCGCTGGACTGCATGAAGATGGCGTCGCCTGCAGGGGGCAGCACCTCGGACCCTGGACCGGCCGGCAGGGGGGCCCTACTGCTGCTGCTACTAGGTGAGCGACCCCACACCTCGCGTCTGCACGTGTGCCGGGGACGGGGCAGGCTGTCAGTCACGGGGCAGGCCCGCGCCAAGTCAATCACTCCGGGCTGTAGGGCTGTCTCTGAGAAAACGCTGCCAGTGCCTGACTACCTCAGCTGTCTAGAAACTCAGTGGTTAATTTGTAAAATAAAAAGTGCCGGGGCTCTCATCAGGAGACAGCGCTAACCGTAGAAATGTGCAGGTGTAATCTGCCTCCCGACTAGAGCCCCAGCACTCGTTATTCTGGAGAGGACTTGGCCAAATGGCTAGAAGCTGCCTATTTCGGAGCTGGAGAACCGGGCTCGAGTCTCGGCGTGCCTCAATGTCCAGGGGAAATCATGCAACATAATCGCCGGTGCTGAGCACCTGCTCAAATTAAACACTTGGCAGAATGGACTGCCTCTTCCTGGAAGAAGTCTAACATGCAATCGACTGTTCCATCCCTACCGGCTTCGCTTTTCAGGCAGTGACATGACTTTACTCCAGCCCTGCCCCTGACAGCTCCTCTGGCCCCTTCTGGCGCGAGACTGACCCTGTGCCAACCCTACTGCGCAACAGAGGCAGTCTGACGTGGTTCGCCGCGCTTTTACAACACTGTCTTGCTGTGTGTGGACTGTTGCAGCTCAGCATGTGCTATGTGTGTCAATGTTCCCTCGCACTATATTGCCGGGTGGGATTCGAACCTGCGGTCAGCTGGCGATGTGTGTGCAGGCGCAGATACGCCAAGCTTGGCACTTCATGGAAGCTTGCCTGGCAGTTTAAGAAGTTTGGTGATATTTCTTGGGGTGAGTGGGCTGCGCACCACACCCCCCGCTCATGCTTATCGTGTGATAGGGTAAGGCGCTTGCAGGATGTGGGTGAAGTGCAGGCAGGCCGGTTAGTGTCAGCCACACTCGCTGAGAGGGACGGCGGCCCCTCCACAGCTCAGAGGCTGTCACTGGTAAGAGGTGTCAGTCACAGCACACGTGCCCTAAAAGGACACACTCTGCCAGCCGCGGATGGGCACGCCGAGTAGGGGGAGCCAGGGTACTGCAGCTCCACGGGGGTGTGTTTATCCATACATAGGGGATTGTGCATGAGCGTTAGAGAAAAGCCATGTCTGAAGAGAGCATTGCATGTATGCTGGAAGAAGTGTATGTACATGCTAGTGTGTGTGTACCCGTTTAGGTATATAACAATGTGTGCGTGCTTCCGTTTATTCGAGAATTGTGTGACATGCGAGCGTGTGTGTGTGTTTAAAACACTGTGCGTTGTTATGATCAGCTAAATGGGAGAGTATTAGGGTTACTGAATTTCTATTAAGGTAGGCAGATTGTGTTATTTCAAAAGGTTTTCCAAAGTATTGGGACATACTGAAATTCTTTGTTTTCTCTTCCTTTGCATTGAAACTTTGGGCAATTGAATCAGCATCTGTATTGAGGTAATATAAATTTTATGGTTATGTTGTGTTCCCTAGCGAGTACCCCACCGACTCCATGTACGAGTTAAAAGTGCATGTAACTTCCCTCCTGTACCAGCTATGAAGACGCAAATACATTTGCGTCCAACGTTAACTTGTCCTCTTTCAGACCCACCATGAATGGGTTTGATGGTCCGTTCCTAAGTATGCTATGCCAACGTCTTTTTGAAGTGTACTCCTACGTTTTTCAGCCTGACTGAAAGTAGGCCCTGAATCTCTGCCACCGAGCCTCTTCTCTGGCTTCTGACTGCGAGGGCCCCTGCCCAAGCAGCCCCCGTACCTGTGAACTCTGACTTACTTCTAGCGCGGCCCTCCGTGCTCAGCTCAGCCTGCTGCCTGCCAAGATTGACTATAACCTTCGAGTTATCTGTTTTCCTCCCCGAAGATACATTCCAGTCTACTAGCTTCAGTAAACATCCTTCTTCAGCTACAGGGCTAAAGGGCCGACCTGTCTTTATGCAAGTAATTCATAGCCTCTGTTGCCATTTTTCCATGGAAGGCCCCGTGCCCCCACGCTTCTCATACAGACACTCAGGCGCTTATACACGCACTCACAGCAAGTATAGAATAGCTTCTGCTCTAGAGACCTTTCTGCCCAGATAGCTTAGTTCCTAAAACATCAGATATCAGATATGATAGAAGCACAAGTTGATCTGACATGCCAGACTTCTGTCTCTTTCCGTCAGTGTAAATGTCAAGTCCCCTGCACCCCGTCTATCACACGTCATGCAGCTGCGCGCGCATCCAAGCTTCCGATTTCTGCTGACATTGCAACATTCTGTTAGCACCACCCCTTGGTGCCACCCACTTGCGTCACCTATCAGTGACGTTTCTAGCACACACGCCTAGTTACGCCTAGTTTACGCCTCTTGATGATGTACTAGCACCACGTGTATACTGTTATCTTGTCTTCTCTCAGCTGTTACGCCTCTTACATTGAACATTATGATGTAAATCAAGTATATAAGCTATGTATTGTCAATAAACGTTAGCGCGCTCATCTATCCCTTCTGACACCCTGTGTGGTGGTCAGAACATGATATCCTGATTCCTTTATGAGGAATAAAACCCTTAGAAACCCTTACACCACGGACTCTGTTTTCCTTCATTCCGATTGAGTTATTATTGATTACGTACTTACCTGCATAGAAATTAAGAGAGTAAATTAATTATTTACATCATTTTGGCGCCCGAACAGGGACCCCTCCCCCACCTCACGCGCCGGAAGGTGCGTTGCAATCCGTGTCCCCTGCCATCAGTTAGACGGACAACACGTGTACTGGCAGGATTTCCTGCATTCCCCTCTGACACACGGAGGTGACGAAGACTGCGATCAGTGCCCAGACGAGGCGGTGAGGAGTGCGGAGGATCCCGACCAGAGCCCAGCCGAAGGAAGCAAGGTCCGAGGTGTGAAGAGGCCCACCAGTTTTCCGAAGTTTTCCGAAGTTTTCCGAAGTGTTCCGAAGTTCCGAGTCGAGTCCAGTCGAGTTTTCCGAGGCCTTCTGTTTTCCGTGCTTCCCGGTGAGTACCATTGCTGGGTCGTATCTAGACGGGTTTGGGTACGCAAGTCCGGTCTGCACTGTTTTTAGGCAGTGTATCTGTACTGTTTAGCAGTATATAAAGTATTCCGAATTTCTGCACTGTTACAGCAGTGTATCTGTATCGTTGAGCGGTACATTCAGAGTAGGGGGAAGTTAACTATGTCTTTAAATGTTTCATGTGATTAATGTCGTGGTATGAATGTGATTGTTTTTGTGCATTATTGTGTTTTTGTATGAATAGTTACAGTTGACATTAAGTATAAAGGATCAAGCATTTCAGTATCAAGTAGGCACAATGCCGTTTTTTAACAAATTAAAGCAGATAGGAACTAGGAAAGGGATGTTAGAGGAAGAGATTCCAATCCCCCCTAGGGACACTCCAGGTAATTTTATGTATAATAAACATGGCATAGACGCCATCCTGTATCTAGAGTTATGGACCGATTATACCAAGCACTTAGAGGAAAGATACCGATGGCCAGTTAACGGAACATGGGATGCCGAGTGCATCATAAAGGTAGAAGAAATATTACGGAAAAAGAAAGCTAGACAATCTCAGAAAGACGCCATAGAATTTTGGCGTAAGGAATCACGTAAGCGTGCTGATAGAGCACTCCGTAGAGAAGACAGGCTTAAAGAATCAGAAAAGGCCCAAGAAAACGAATTAGTTACTGAGGGAATTCGAGTAAAAGTAGAACAAATAGATCGTATCCTAAATGGCAAAGTGAACAACATGTATCTTTTGGCCGATGGTACCCCTGACGCCATTTCAGAAATACCGAAAAATTTGCCGTCACCATTAGTTCCAACTAAAGTAATGCATAAGACTACTAAAGACATATTCCTAAATTCATATCTCGAAGATGTAGCGCCAGCTTACACCAATCTGCCTGTTCGTGCCCTGCCTACTGACAGGGCCGGGGGTGGTACTGCCCCCCAAGATCACTCTCAGCCGACACCGAAGAAGACTAGTTCCGTTCCGCCAGCTCCGCCACTTCCCTCACCTAAAACTGATTTACCGAAACCACTTCAATCAGATCCTACTAAGAGACAAATTCAGATACTGACTACACACAGAGATAATGCCCAAGTTTCCGCTTCAGGAGGTGCGACCGCGGGTCTCCAGACCCCGCCACCGACTCACAGATTAAATCTCAGAGGTATGCAGAGTCCTCTTACGTACAGATCCCCCCGTTCTTCTAATTCGTCCCGTCTTGATGCACTAAAAGAAAATATGTCAGTTTGTAGATATGATCCAGAACCTGGACAGGACGACTTAATGGTATTAGCGTCTTTACGGTTAAGATCTGCTACTGATAGTTTGTTATGTTATGCAGGAATGAAGGAGCACCTAGATAGAATATATGAGTTCGTTCAAACGGGAAAGGACCCCGACAGTATTAAGGATGCCCTGGAGAAACAGAAAGTTACCATGCAAGCACTGATACTACGATTTTTCATAAATTGTCTAATAAGAGAACGAGACAGGCCCGGA
Organism: Lissotriton vulgaris; assembly: GCF_964263255.1. NCBI lineage: Eukaryota > Metazoa > Chordata > Amphibia > Caudata > Salamandridae > Lissotriton > Lissotriton vulgaris. Next base: position 480,901,521 of record NC_141693.1, on the reverse strand, counting down.
ACAGAGCAGAGTGAATTAGATGCATTGAACAAGTGGGGTCAAAATATAGCTGATGGAAAACATGACAGACAAAATTGCATAGAGGCCATGTATAAAAAGATCAAGAAAGCAGTGATAGCAGTACACGAGAAAGAGAAAGAAAAGGCTCCCTCCGAGGAGGAAGAAGAATCTGAAGAACCAGAACCGACTACAAGCACTATAGCATATGTAGGTAAGGGAACTTATCTTAGGAAGGGTATCCGTCCAGAAAGCAAGAGAGTTTTCTTCTCTGCCTTAACGAATCCGAATTCTGCTGAGCATCAGTTCCAGGAAACTGATAAACGGCTTCGAGATCGAGTTGGGTACCATGTACTCAATTCTATGGATGAACAAGAACTAGCCCGATCAGCGGTATCATGGGCCGAAAATGCAAACATATATAATGATGACACGGTAGCACAGACATTTCTGAACCTCTCCCCCGACGAACAGAAATTAGCAGGGGTATATATGATTCAACACCTTCTCATCAAATACAGAAAACATTATTCCGATCCAGGTCCCTTACATGAGACACTAGAAGCACTACTGATGGATAGATGGAGAGGCCTAAGCACTAAATTAGTTCAAATAATTCTAGAACAACGACGCAGATATGACACCTTTGTAAGCTCTGAATATGTTCCCGCCCCACCCCCAGAAAGGAAAATGTACCATATGCAGTGCGGGAGTGGTATAGAAAGTCAGAACCCCTTGCGAGAAGTGCACCCTGTTATGGGTGAGGATAAAATTTTGAAACGCGTGTATGTACACACGCCTCTGACTAAGTTAGAACTGTTAGAAATGAAGAAATTAGTACCGTGCCATGATAAAGACCCTGCAGGTTTTCATAGAGAGCTCAAAGACATGTTACTGATGGGGGACTACACATATGATGATATCATGAAAATGTTGAAAGTATTATTGCCTACGGGTATATTCGAGAAATTAAAGGAAAAGGACTGGGAGGTGGGAGACGCAAAGATTGCCTGGGCAGAAATAGAGGATGAAGAAAAGAAACGGGTTCCAGGGTTAGGCCTTGGGGACAAAACTAAAGCATTACCAGGTTTAATAGTACAGGTCCTGCCCAGATTATTGACAACTAGAAAGGAGGATTGGGATGCAATCTCGTCCTGTAAACAGAAACATGATGAAGATACTAGCGACTTTTATTCTAGATTCGAGAAATGTTTTATTATCAATAGTGGCCTCCAGCCAAGTAGCGAGTCGTACCCACATCTTTTCGTATCAAAGTTAGTCGAGAATTCCCTACCGTTAGTTAAAAATAGAGTGTATAAAGTCGAGAGTACATGGCAAGCAAATACGCCATCCCAGATGTTACAAATGTTACAATATCACCAGAATAGAATTAGGGAAGAACAAGACCAGGAACAGAAGCGCATGAAAGACACGAAAATGAAAATGTTAGTAGCCCAGACGGTCCCATCCGACAGTCACAGGAAAGGTACGACCCAGACAAGTCACACTGCAGCTCCTGTTAAAGGGACATGCAATTATTGCAAGCAGCCAGGTCACTACGTACACGAATGCGCAGTTCTGAAACATAACATAGCGACAGGAAAAACTAAAGAGAGACCGCATCCTCCTAGACAAGACCATAACCAGCATCAGTCTACACAGAATACACAGCCCATGCATGCATCTGCACAGACAGCACAGACCGTAGCAGTACCACAGCCACAGCCCATTGCTGCAACTCAGCAAGTCTCACAACAGATGTACCAGTATGCTCAGTCTGCTTACCCCGAATATTCCCGATATACATGAAACAGCCTAGAGAGGGAAGGTGGCTTGCCTCTTATCGAGATTCCTGTAGATCAAGAAGGTCCTTATGTACACAGTCAAGTATTGGGGAAAGATAGAAAGTTTTTAATTGACACAGGGGCAAGTCGCACTACAATAAGTCATGACGAAGTTCCAGGGGCACCCCTCTCAGGCTCACAAAATGTTTCCCTTGGTTTTTCAGGACAGCCTATTGTAAATGAAGTATCAGAACCAGTTCCCCTGGCTGTGGGTCCATTATCACGCGTTACAGACCTGTTACTAACAAAATCATGTCCGGAGAATCTATTAGGAATTAAAACACTGAAGGCTCTAGGAGCTATAATATGTTGCTCCCCGGAGGGGGTTAGACTCTTTCTACGGGATTTCAAGGGTCATTACGTTCTTCGTGAGTTTGACGTCAGATTGAAAAATGTACCTGATTACTTGTGGGCAAAAGGCCCAACTGATGTAGGATGTATGCACATTACACCATACCGCGTTACCCTCAAGGCAGGTGTTGTATTACCCAGAATCAGACAATACAAGTTACCACCCGATGCTGTAGCGGCTTTACTGAAAATAATTGAAGAGCTCATTGCCCAAGGAGTGGTCGTCGAGACCGACTCCAATATCTGTAACTCACCCATCATTCCGATTCTTAAACGTACTGATCCCAATGCACCGCCAGTATATCGGCTGGTGATTGATCTTCGAGAATTGAATAAATGCATTATCCCACAGTATCCTGTGGTCCCCGATATATCATCTCTATTGACTGCTATTGATTCAGAAGCAACGTTCTTTACTGTAATTGATCTCAAGAACGCCTTCTTCAGCGTGCCTATTGATCCCGAGAGCCAATATCTCTTCGGATTCTGTTTAAATGGACGCAGTTTCAAATTTTCGCGCGCACCTCAAGGATTTACAGAAAGCCCCAGCATCTATAGTCAAGCACTGAAAAGACAACTAGATTGTATTCAAATGCCAGTTAACACCGCTTTACTACAATACGTCGATGATCTGCTGATCACCGCACGAAGTGAGCCCGAATGTGAAAAAGCATCACTGACAGTTTTACATTTCCTGGCTGACAAGGGACACAAGGTGTCTCCTTCGAAGCTACAATTCTGTGCTCAGCAAGTTGTGTACTTGGGTCACTTGCTGTCCAAAGTGGGGAGACAGCTCACTCCCGATCGTATTCAGTTAATTGTGAACATGCCGCAACCCAAGACACAAAAGGAAGTGCGGGCCTTCATAGGCCTCACCTCGTACTGCAGACAATGGATTCCCCAGTATGCATTTCTAGCTAAACCACTCATCCAGTTAACGACACAGGAGGCAGCGACTTCGACTGTCCTCCCTTGGACTCAGGAACACACACAAGCTTTTGAAGAATTAAAGAAAGTTTTATGCCAAGCACCAGTTTTAGCGACACCATGTTACAGTAAACCGTTTACACTTTTTGTTACAGAACGTGATGGCACAGCGTTGTCTGTCCTCACTCAAGACCAAGCAGGTTCACATAAGCCTTGTGCTTATTTTTCTAGTACATTGGATTCAGTAGCTCAAGCACTCCCTGCGTGCTTAAAGTCAGTAGCAGCAACAGCGTTAGCAATAAGACAAAGTGATTCAATTGTTTTAGGTCATCAGTTAACAGTTCAAGTACCACATTCTGTAGAGGTTTTGTTAAACAGAACCCAGACTCAACACTTAACTATAGCACGACTGACAGGTTATGAATTAACACTATTCCAGCCACACATAGAAATCAGACGTTGCAGCATCCTGAACCCAGCAACACTGTTACCTACAGTTACGACAGATCCAGCTCCGCATGATTGTATAGAAATAATTAATGCAGTAACTAAGCCTAGACGAGACTTAACAGATGTCCCATTGACAAATCCAGACCTGACACTTTATGTGGATGGTTCATGCATGAGAACAAGTACAGGAGAATTAGTGGCCGCGTACGCCGTGACCACTGAAACTGAAATTAAAGAAACACATCGTATTGACACACTGTCTGCTCAAGCAGCAGAGCTCATCGCTCTGACCCGAGCTTGTATTCTAGCCAAGAACAGAAATGTTAACATATACACAGATTCCCGCTATGCCTTCGGAGTTGTACACGACTTCGGAGTCCTCTGGCAAGAACGAGGTTTTCTGACTTCTCATGGGGCCAAGATACAACATGGCCCCCTCATTCAAGCACTGTTAGAAGCAATACATTTGCCCTCGGGCATATCAGTCATGAAGTGTAAGGCACATACCAAAGTCACAGATTCTGTTTCCCAGGGTAACGACCTGGCAGACCAGACAGCAAAACATACAGCATTGACTCACACCCAGACTACTGATGTGACAAAGACAATAGTCCAGACCCAGTGTATGGCAGTTAGAGATCCCGCCCTAGATGTAATTGATATCCAGACACATGCTACTCCAGAGGAGATAAAGAAATGGACTGAACTAGGAGGGATTCAGACAGATCAAGGTTGGGTGACGAAGGGAAAATCTATATGGTTTCTCCCCGACTCAATGGTTCAAGTCATGATAAATACAGCACATAGTCCTGCCCATCTTGGAGAGAAAGCCATGTTAGACAGTTTACAGAATCTCTGGTACAACAAACACTTACGAGCAGCAGCAAAACAGAAAGTGCGTACTTGCATGATCTGTTGTCAGTTCAATCCAGGTAAAAGCGTCCCTGTTGAGCAAGGTGGATTCCATCCTCCCGATCACCCTTTTGAAGTCCTCCAGATGGATTATATCCAGATGAATAGCTGTAGAGGATTTAAGTATGTTCTTGTAATCGTTTGTGCTCTGTCCCGCTGGACCGAAGCATACCCAGTCCCAGACTACACTGCTCCGACCACAGCCAGACAGTTGGTTCGTGAATTCTTCCCACGGTACGGTTTGCCCCGTGTCGTGTATTCAGATAACGGACAGCCGTTCTCGTCCGAGCTGATGAAACAAGTTTCCCTCTTGCTAGGATATCAGTGGAGGTTCCACTGTGTCCGTCATCCCGAAGCAGCTGGCCTTGTAGAAAGGCATAATCAGACACTAAAAATCCGTCTTGCCAAGATCTGTCAGGAAAAAGGGGTCGACTGGATAGTCGCCCTGCCCGTGGCACTATTCTACATGAGAATGGTCGCCCACTCAAGATCAGGGCTATCCCCGTACGAAGTGGTCTTTGGCAGACCGCCGAATATGTGGGGGACGCCCGTTCCGAAAAAGATCACTGATATTGATTGTAACATGTTGACAGATTACCTTGCCTCCTTGATGTCTGCACTCCAATCATGTCGTTCACAGGTTGCCGCAGCCTTCCCTGACAACACCGATGTAAAGGCGCATGAGGTCCGCCCAGGTGACCTGGTAGTCGTCCGGAATTTCGACCGGAAAAGTCCGCTAGAGCCCCGCTGGAAGTCTCCAAAGACCGTTCTGCTTACCACTAGGACCGCCGTGAAAATCGAGGGGAGAAAGGGGTGGGTCCACACGAGTCACATCAAGCTATGCAATGAACTAAAAAACGGACTGAAACAGGACTCTGACTCGTCCACCCCCACCAAAGACTGTGTTGAAGCACAAGACGTTACTGTGCCTAAAAGAGAAAAGACTCCTCAAGAACTTTACCGTATGAAGCTTCGATCTAGCAAGTCAGACAGTTTAATTGTTTAAGTCCTCCCTTAGGTGAATCGGTTAAATAGTTTCTGACATGTATCCCCTAGATCGAGTTAGAGAGAGAGAGGAAAAGAAAAGAACATATTGCAAATCGCTTCGTAGTCACTGCATAGTGACACTAATAATCATGTTTATTCTGAGTATTCTAATAATTATTGCCAGCATTCTGCTTCCTATGTACTGGCCTATTTTCAGGCGTGAACAATCTGCTTACAATGTCTCTGCTGAACACACTTTTAGTGAACTTCCCGCACATGAACTATCTTACAGACTTGCGCTGCGCAACAATACATTCATTAGTATGTTACACCATTCCCATCAGACAAGTAATGCTACAGACTGCTGGATATGTGGCCGACTCCCTCCCTACCAGAATTACAAGGGAGCTCTGCCTCTCTTTCCGTACCCATTCACTCACAATGGCTCCTGTGGAGCATGGTTTAAAATAATTAATTCTTTAGATCCTGATATTGCTGTTTTCGACGGGGGCTGGGTTTGGGGAAACTTGAACTTAGTCCTGCTCAACGTCTGTTATCCTGATAAAGAGGGACTTCCCACTCGAATAGGAACTGATCTAGAAAATGAAGTATATGGATTAGGTAATTACACAATTAGCCTTATGATCCTCACTGTTGAATCTGAAACTGCTCCAGTTTTGCCCCATATGTTAGTGTTACCAGTCACAGGTGAATTATGTGTTAGCAAGAAAGGTTCAGTACACTTAGGTCATAGTAAATGCACTACTGTGGTCGAGTTCAGTGACCATGGTAAATCGTCCTTTAAAGCTACCAGTCATTCCTATTTTGTTTGCGGTCATACCGCATACATACGTTTGCCTCCAGACTGGGATGGTACCTGTTACATTGCATTCCTTCTGCCACCTGTTTTCCTAGCTCCTCCTGATTACCATAGAAACACGAATCTAGCACCGAATAGACCCAAAAGAGATATTCCCCTTGTCGACTACACAGAAACGGCATGGGAACAGTACACTGATTTCAATAAAGGATTCTTTTTCTTCCTAGGACCTGTCCAAAACAGTAAATTAATACGCAGATTAACGAGAACACTCGAAGCAGTAGTGAACGAAACTGCCTCCGCTCTAGGTAACTTAACAGAGGAGCAGTCTGCTATACGGACTGTTGTCCTTCAAAATCGTCTTGTGATTGACGTCATCTTGGCAGATAGAGGTGGAGCCTGTAAGGTCATCGGGTCAAGTTGCTGTGTTTTCATTCCACAAAATGCACCATCTGTCTATCAAGCTATCACCCGTTTACATAAAATTGCAAATCAGATACATCAGAATCCAGGCACCTGGACTTGGTCCGGTTGGTTCTGGACTACGTTAACAGCTTGGGGATGGAAGATCTTATCCTTCCTAGGCATTGGTCTTGTTATAGTATTCAGTTGTTGCCTATGCCTGCAGTGTGGGCCAGCGATATGTGGACTGTGTGCCACATCCTGCATTGAGCATTCCAGTTGCCTCTCAAACAGTCAAAGAAAGAAAGACGAACATATAATGTTACAAGAACAAACTGATCGATTTATGAGGATCGATATATCATGAAGGGTCCGTAGGGAACAAGGAGGGAATGAGGTAATATAAATTTTATGGTTATGTTGTGTTCCCTAGCGAGTACCCCACCGACTCCATGTACGAGTTAAAAGTGCATGTAACTTCCCTCCTGTACCAGCTATGAAGACGCAAATACATTTGCGTCCAACGTTAACTTGTCCTCTTTCAGACCCACCATGAATGGGTTTGATGGTCCGTTCCTAAGTATGCTATGCCAACGTCTTTTTGAAGTGTACTCCTACGTTTTTCAGCCTGACTGAAAGTAGGCCCTGAATCTCTGCCACCGAGCCTCTTCTCTGGCTTCTGACTGCGAGGGCCCCTGCCCAAGCAGCCCCCGTACCTGTGAACTCTGACTTACTTCTAGCGCGGCCCTCCGTGCTCAGCTCAGCCTGCTGCCTGCCAAGATTGACTATAACCTTCGAGTTATCTGTTTTCCTCCCCGAAGATACATTCCAGTCTACTAGCTTCAGTAAACATCCTTCTTCAGCTACAGGGCTAAAGGGCCGACCTGTCTTTATGCAAGTAATTCATAGCCTCTGTTGCCATTTTTCCATGGAAGGCCCCGTGCCCCCACGCTTCTCATACAGACACTCAGGCGCTTATACACGCACTCACAGCAAGTATAGAATAGCTTCTGCTCTAGAGACCTTTCTGCCCAGATAGCTTAGTTCCTAAAACATCAGATATCAGATATGATAGAAGCACAAGTTGATCTGACATGCCAGACTTCTGTCTCTTTCCGTCAGTGTAAATGTCAAGTCCCCTGCACCCCGTCTATCACACGTCATGCAGCTGCGCGCGCATCCAAGCTTCCGATTTCTGCTGACATTGCAACATTCTGTTAGCACCACCCCTTGGTGCCACCCACTTGCGTCACCTATCAGTGACGTTTCTAGCACACACGCCTAGTTACGCCTAGTTTACGCCTCTTGATGATGTACTAGCACCACGTGTATACTGTTATCTTGTCTTCTCTCAGCTGTTACGCCTCTTACATTGAACATTATGATGTAAATCAAGTATATAAGCTATGTATTGTCAATAAACGTTAGCGCGCTCATCTATCCCTTCTGACACCCTGTGTGGTGGTCAGAACATGATATCCTGATTCCTTTATGAGGAATAAAACCCTTAGAAACCCTTACACCACGGACTCTGTTTTCCTTCATTCCGATTGAGTTATTATTGATTACGTACTTACCTGCATAGAAATTAAGAGAGTAAATTAATTATTTACATCAGTATGATGATCACAGAAATCGACTTTGCGTGTAGGGAACAACTTACTGATTCAGTTACTTTCAGGCCATGGATAAAGGTAAAGCAGAATCATGTTTTCTTTTCAGAAATATGGGTTCTCACAAATGCATTTTGGGTGCCCTAAATAGCACTGTGTGGATGTACAAAGCATCAAGGAAGAATTGTCCAAGTTGATGTTTCGGAATACCACTAAAATAGTGTATTTTATTTTTGTTTTAGTTTGGTCCACAGAGAGGCATAATTCATAAGTGCGTTTTCTTTTTTGATTTAATTGTTGTTCACATTGTACAGAATTCGAGTGAATGTAAATCATATTTGACCTTTTGGTGGTCTTCTTATCCTGTTTCTTATTTCAAATATGTCTGGTTAACAATAGTCCTAGTGTGTAAATAAGTATTACTAGCAGGACATATGGAGACTTCCCATGCTTTAGTCATTTTTAGGTTTCGCCTGGCGTTTACTGCGCAAGCAGTATCGCGCAGGCGAAAACTTTTGTAAACAAGTATGGAGCTTTCTCCCGCCTCTGTCTTCCATTGGATAGCTCCATAAATGGAGGCTAGCCATTGGAAGACAGATCTGCCCGTCATTGCCGGAGCTCCTGGGTGTGTGTGTGTGTGTGACTGTTCCGGGGTGTGTGTGTGTGTGTATGTGACTGCTCCAGAGTGTGTGTGTGTGTGTATGTGACTGCTCCAGTGTGTGTGTGACTGCTCCAGTGTGTGTGTGTGTGTGTGTGTGACTACTCCAGTGGGTGTGTGTATGTGACTGCTCTGGTTGTGTGTGTGTGTGGGGCTCTGGCTGTGTGTGTGTGGCTCTGGGTGTGGCTGGCACTGGGTGTGTGTGGCTGGCTCTGGGTGTGTGGGGCTGGCTATGGGTGTGTGTGTGTGGCTCTGGGTGTGTGTGTGTGTGTGTGGTAGTAATTGCTGTCTGCTGAGCTCGTCCGTAGGGTACAATAGTTCTCACATTTGCGAGATATTAAGCTATTGGCAATGTAAATGACAATGCCATTTATTTATCTGTTTTAAAAACCAACACATAAGTACACATTTTGTCATTTACAATGCCAATAGCTCTAACTTCTCTAAAGGCGAAACCGTTGCATTGTAAATGCTTGTTTATTTAATGCTAAATTGTATATGTTTACCTGTCTTAAAAACAATAAAAAAATATATATTTTAAAAAAAGAATGTGGTAAAGGTGCCATATATGATTCGCATCCCGGTGACAGTTAAGCACATTTCCTCTGTGGTAGCAAAAACAAGCATCGACAAAGACAATAGGTTTGTCTTTTATACAGAGGAAACAAATCGTTTCTTACCTGTCGGTGTAGTTTTGCAGCTTGAAGATATTTCTGGATTCACTATGCTGTGCATTATTCCGCCGTCTAGTGGTTGGTTCCAGAATCGTAGTCTTTTCTTTGTTTTTTTTTCGTAGCCCAGGTGGGCGTCGACGTCCCACCTTTTGGTGTCCTTCCTGTGACGTTGGCACTCTTCCTGCGGGAGCTCCCACCCTTGGGCGCCATCTTCGGATTCTTTTTTCTCGTTATGTGTTTTGTGTCCGCATCTATGGCAATGTTCAAGTAAGTGATTCACCGCTTTAACCTCCAAGGTGTCTGTTTCAGTCTTGTCTTTGTTTTTACCACCTTTCTCTCCATTCTCATCTTTCTTGCGGAGGCGGGTGGGATCGCTAGTGAATCCAGAAAGATCTTCAAGCTGCAAAACTACACCGACAGGTAAGAAACTATTCGTTTTGCAGCGTGAATCTTTCTGGATTCACTATGCTGTGCATAGACTTTGTAGCGGTTTGTTATATTTGTGGCGGCTGGGTGGAAGATGAGCGTTGGTAGTTGAATATGTGTTGAAGCACTTTCTGTCCCACTTGTGCTTCCTTGTTCATTTGAATGTCCACACAGTAGTGCCTCGTGAACGTGTGCACTGAAGCCCATGTTGCACCCAGGCATATGTCTTGAATGGGTGTGTTAGCCAGGAATGCTATCGTAGCTCCTTTCTTCCTGGTAGAGTGGGCTCGTGTCCCCTCTGCCAGTTCCTGTCCTGCTTGCTTGTGGCACAACTGTATTGTTTGTGCGATCCATCGTGCAATGGTTCCTTTAGTTACTAGTTTTACCATGAAACTGTTTGCGAAGGACAGAACTACTTTGTTTTCCTGTGTCCTTTAGTTCTCTCTATGTAGTGCATGACTGCCCTTCTGGCGTCCAGAGTGTGCAGTGCTCTTTCTGCACTTGGGGCTGGTTTCTGGAAGAAACTTGGTATTTGTATTGTCTGATTGATGTGGAACCTCGACACCACCTTTGGCATAAAGTGTGGGTCCGTTCTCATCACCACCCTATCATTATGTATCTGGATATAGGGTTCTTGCAGCGTTAGCGCCTGTAGTTCACTCACCCTATGCAGCGAGGTGATTGCCACTAAGAATGCTGTTTTCATCGTTAGCATTTGTAGGGAGACCTTATGAATAGGTTCAAAAGGCTCCTTCATGAGTTCCGTCAGTCCCAAATTAAGGTTCCATGCCGGTGGTGGCACTCTCTTTGGTGGTGCGATCTTTTTCACTCCTTTCAGGAATCTCTTTACTATCTGTGATGTGAAGAAGCTCTTGCCTGTTTCTCCTCTTGTGTAAGCGACTATCGCTGCCAGGTGTACCCTTAGTGAGGATGAGCTCAGGTTTTCCTCGAGCAGGTGCGTGAGGTACTTAAGCACTGTTGAGTCCTTCTGCATCCTCTTGTGCAGCTTTTCCTTTCTGCACCATAGTGTGAACCTCTTCCACTTTGACACATAGCACTTCCGTGTGCTGGGTCTTCTTGCTTCCCGTAGTACCCTCAGGGTGCTCTCTGGTAATTTCAGATGAGCGAACTCTATGTCCTCAGGACCCATGCTACTAGGCTGAGGCTCTCTGGCTCTGGGTGCAGCACCTCTCCGTCTTGCATGAAGAGTAGGTCTTTCCGTCTCCCGAATCTGTGGGTTGCACTGTGTCATCTCCATTATCTCTGAGTACCAGGTCTGCCTGGCCCACTGCGGTGCGACCAGTATCAGAGTCATGTTGCTGGTTCTGCACTTGTTAAGTACTTTCTGTATTAGAGGGATCGGCGGAAAAGCGTAAGCAAATGTCTTCGACCAGCTTATCCATAGGGCATTCCCCAGGGACCCTTCCGCTGGTTGCCTGGATTCAAAGTTTTGGCATTTTGCATTCTGGCATGTTGCAAACAGGTCTATTGACGGTGTTCCCCACTTGCCGAACAGCTTCTCTGTTTCCCGTGCATTGAGCTCCAAACTTGTGGGATGCCGATGTCTGTCTGCTGAGCCAGTCTGCTTCTACATTGTCGTTCCCTGGTAGATGTATGGCTAGCAGGTCTATCTTGAGTGGAATGGCCCATATCCATATTTCTTGCCCTAATTTTGAAAGCGGGCTGATTGTGTCCCTCCCTGCTTGTTTATGTAGAACATCGCTGTTGTGTTGTCTGTCTGGATCAACACCTTCTGGTTGTACAACTTCGTCTGGAAAGCCTTTATTGCGAGGAAGACGGTCTTTAATTCTAGGTAGTTGATGTGTTTTACCGCATCTGCTGGTGTCCACAGACCCCTCACTCTGAGTTTTTCCATGTGAGCGCCCCATCCCTTCTGGGATGTGTCTGTGGTGATGGTCACCGTTGGCGTTGGTGGAGTCAGAGGCTTCCCCCTTCTCATGTTCCCCATGTTCCACCATGCTATCTCTTCTTGCACTGAGTGTGTTACAACCACTAGATCTTCTCAACGACCTGTAGCTTGTGACTATTGTTCCTGTAGCCCTTCTTGGAAAGGTCTCATGTGCAGCCGTACATTTGGCACTAGATGTATGCATGACGCCATCATGCCCATGACTTTGCTCGCCGTCCTCACTGTCAGAGCTCGCCCCTTCTGGTAGAGTTGTGTCTCCTTCAGCAGCGCTAGCGTTCTCTTCTCGCTGGGGAACACCTTGTTTATCTGTGCTCCCAGGAAGAGTTTTACTTGTTCCGGTTTCATTAAGGATTTTCCCTAGTGGATGGAGAATCCTAGGCCCATCAGTGTGTCTGACACTCTTTGTGCGTGCAGCTTGCACGTCTTGTATGAACTTGCTTTTACTAGCCAGTCGTCTAGGTAAGGGTATACCTGTATCCCCTTCCTTCTTAGGTGTGCTGCGACTGCTGCGAGGCACTTTGTGAAGACCCTTGGCGCCGATTTTAGTCCGAACGCCAGGGTTGTGAACTGGTAGTGGTCTTTGTTGATGATAAATCTGAGTAGATGCTTGTGCCCCCTGTTTATTGGGATGTGCAGGTAGGCATCCTTGAGGTCTATGGTGACCATGAAGTCTCCGCCTTGTAATTGAGGCAGTACCTCTTGTAGGGACGTCATCTTGAATTTTTGTGTTCTTATGTACTTGTTTAAGAACCTCAGGTCCAGGATGGGTCTCATTGTCCCGTCTACCTTTGGTACCAGGAAGTAGGTTGAGTCCACTGCCCTGTTCCTTTTTAGGTCTCGCCTGTCGATGCGCATGCGCATCGAGCAAGCGAGAGTATTGCGACTTATCCACTCTTTATCTACACTGCAAGGAATCGTGGCGATTCCTTGCAGTGCCCGTGACTTTTAAGGTCAATGCGCATGCGCATTGAGCTTATGCGCATGCGCATTGACCTTAAAAGCGCGTGCGCGTGCACGTCCGTCTTTGTTTACCCGCTCCGCCCCCTCCCGCCGTGTCGCATTTCTCCTCCCCCTCCCCTCTCTTCCTTACGTCTAACTTCCTTCCGCGTAACACCGCCGCACATCGGCACACAAAATAACCGGACCTCCCTAAGAGCCGCCAAGAATAACCCCGGCGATCTGCTCTGATTGTCTCCCTCCTCCAAGCCCACCCCCCCCTCCCCCGGTTAGACTCCACGCGGTTTGCGTCCCTCGCGCAGCTCACCCGCTCCGCCCCCTCCCCTTCCCGCCGTGTCGCAGCCTACAGCAAGACTACGTCTCAGTCCGCCGCGAGCCATGCTCATCTACCGGGCTGCAGGCACACTGATCCTGCCAGTCATTCCCACAGGCCGGTCGCAGCTCCCTCGGTGCCGCCCGTCCTCCAGCTGCAGAGCACAGCGTCACAGGCGCTGACCGGCTCCACAGAGTGCCCGCCTGCACAGGAGCAGCTCACAGCCAGCGGCCTCCCACATCCTCTGCAGGGCGGTCCTTGCCGCTTCCATCTAGGCCGCGGGACAACGCCTGCTTCACATGTACGGTGGCAAGCCTATTTTGTGTGCTCAATCCCCTACGAAGCACAGGTCAGCTTCTCTAAATTCTAATTATTTTGTTTACTTTGATACTCGTAGAATACTTGATAAATATTTCTCTGGTAGACTCTGGTAAACTCTAGAAGATATTCTGTTCAACTGCGCATGAGCTCAGGAGAAGCTGAGCCTCCAGAGAGCACGCGCAGTTAATATTTATGAACTTTTACTCTGACAAGGTATCGGAACAGTCTTACTTGTATCTTCTGTAGGAAGACTCTAATTCTTGCTCGGAAAATCTTGCGACGCGTTTTTCTTATTTCCCTATCGAAACGCGACGTGAAGGAACACCTCCTATTCCTCAAAATGTTCAGGTGAAGTGCGCAGCTCTCAGCGCGCCTCACCGGTATCACATGAATCTTCCAATTGGGCTAGAACGCTGACCTGTTTTCTGTTATGGGACACTTTGCCGCCATGTTGGAATCCACCCTGCACCCAATGCTGTTTACAAAGTTTTGACAACGCAGCTACCACCATTCCTCTCTTTTCCTTCTGGACATTTTTCTTAGTATAAGACCTTTTAGCGGGGGACCTCAATCCCCTACGAAGCACAGGTCAGCTTCTCTAAATTCTAATTATTTTGTTTACCGCAGCATATTGCTGTTCATTAGGTGGCAGCCAAAGGAGCTTGCCTAGAGCGCAGCCATCTTCGCGCAAGGCTAGCTCCATCCCTCTGTGTCCGCATATTTACAATAAAATACAAAATAGCCCTTCCCTGCCCTCCGTTTTGTTTCAGCCCTTCCCTGCCCTCAGTGTTGCTTCAGCGCTTCCCTGCCCTCCCTGTTGCTTCCGCCCTTCCCTGCCCTCCCTGTTTCCGCTCTTCCCTGCCCTCCCTGTTGCTTCCGCCCTTCCCTGCCCTCCCTGTTGCTTCCGCCCTTCCCTGCCCTCCGTGCTGCTTCCGCACTCCCCCTCACCCTCACTCACCCTCAACCCCTCACCCTCACTCACCCTCAACCCCTCACCCTCACTCACCCTCACTCACCCTCAACCCCTCACCCTCAACCCCTCACTCACCCTCACCCTCACTCACCCTCAACCCCTCACCCTCACTCATCCTCACTCACCCTCAACCCCTCATCCTCACTCACCCTCAACCCCTCATCCTCACTCACCCTCAACCCCTCACCCTCACTCACCCTCAACCCCTCACCCTCACTCACCCTCAACCCCTCACCCTAACTCACCCTCACCCTCACTCACCCTCAACCCCTCACTCACCCTCACTCACCCTCAACCCCTCAACATCAACCCCTCACTCACCCTCACCCTCACTCACCCTCACTCACCCTCACCCTCCCTCACTCACCCTCACTCACCCTCACCCACCCTCACTCACCCTCACTCACTCACCCTCACTCACTCACCCTCACTCACTCACCCTCACTCTCACTCACCCTCACTCTCACTCACCCTCACTCTCACTCACCCTCACTCTCACTCACCCTCACTCTCACTCACCCTCACTCACCCTCACTCACCCTCACTCTCACTCACCCTCACTCTCACTCACCCTCACTCACCCTCACTCACCCTCACTCTCACTCACCCTCACTCACCCTCACCCTCCCTCACTCACCCTCACTCTCACTCACCCTCACTCACTCTCACTCACCCTCACTCTCACTCACCCTCACTCACCCTCACTCTCACTCACCCTCACTCTCACTCACCCTCACTCTCACTCACCCTCACTCACACTCACCCACCCTCACTCACCCTCACCCTCACTCACCTTCACCCTCACCCTCACTCACCCCCACTCACCCTCAACCCCTCACCCTCAACCCCTCACCCTCCCTCACCCTCACTCACCCTCAACCCCTCACCCTCACTCACCCTCACTCACCCTCAACCCCTCACCCTCAATCCCTCACCCACACTCACCCACACTCACCCCCACTCACCCTCACTCACACTCACACTCACCCACCCTCACTCACCCTCACTCACCCTCACCCTCACTCACCCTCACCCTCACTCACCCTCACTCACCCTCAACCCCTCACCCTCACTCACCCTCAACCCCTCACCCACCCTCAACCCCTCACCCTCACTCACCCTCAACCCCTCACCCTCAACCCCTCACTCACCCTCACCCTCAACCCCTCAGCCTCACCCTCACTCACCCTCAACCCCTCACCCTCACTCACCCTCACTCACCCTCAACCTCATGCTAAAGATTCACTGCTCTGTTCCTTTTTTTGTAAGGTACTGGTTCAATGGCCTGTTTTTACAGGAGTTCTTTTGCTTCCTCTTGAAGTAGTCCTAGCTCTTTCCTTGCTAGCACCCTTCTTTTAGTTTTTTTGTTTGATGGTCTCCTTTCCAACTCTATGCAGTACCCGAACTGTACCAGGTCTCTACTCTTACGGGAACATGCTTCGGGATTCTCAGAATGTTGTGTAAGTTCTTTCCCCTTCTTTCTGAGGAAAATCGGAGGATTACTGTCCAGGCACTTATAGGATCCAGACTGGACTATGCAAATGTCCTATATCTGGGTCTGCCAGAATATCTCCTTCAGCGTTTGCAGGTGACCCAGAACGCTGCTGCTCGAGCGATCTTTGGCCTGCATCGTCGCACTAGTGCCTCTAACCTTCTCCTCTCCCTCCACTGGCTCCCTGTACGGGAGAGGATACTGTTCAAGGCCATGACCCTAGCCCATAAGGCCTTGCATGGTAACGGTGCTAAATATCTCCAGAAGAGGTTGGACTTCTACGGACCTACACGATCTCTCAGGTCGGAAACATTGGCTCTGGCTCGGGTACCACGTATCAAAAGGGCTCGTCTAGGCGGCCGGTCCTTTAGATTTCTTGCCCCTCAGCTTTGGAATTCTCTACCGGTGTCCTTGCGGACTACCTCGAACTTGCTTGTCTTCAGGAAGGACTTAAAAACTTGGCTGTTCTCTGGATAGTCCGCTTCCTATTTTAGGCTCCTGTTTTTTTACTGTTATGTTGTTCAGCTCTTTCTTTAGGTCTGGAGCACAAAGCGCCGGGACACTCCTTTGGAGTAGCCGTTGCGCTATAGAAGTCCCATTTTAACATAACATAACATAACATATGATGTTGAGTACCCACTTATCTGTGGTTATTTTCTTCCACTCCTGGAAGAAACGGTTTATTCTTCCTTCTACCGGTGTTACATGTTTGCATATGTTTAGCTCGTGTACCCCCTTGTTGTTGTATCCGTGCTCCACCCTGGGAGTTTTTGCATGGGTGGGCACCTGTTGCGTGACAAAGTCACTTAGAGGCGGTTTGTTGACCCCCTCTTCTATTTTGTCCACGTCCGTTCCCTTTCCCGCGAAAGGACTGGCCTCTTTGTTGGTACTGACAGGGTTGTTTTTGTTGCCCTTGCTGTGTCTGGGTGTCGGACTGGTGGGAATGCTGGAACGCCTGGTGCGATGTTCCTGGCTGGTTTCCTCCCCTCCCGTTAGGTCTTCGTGACTGGGTGCCCCTCTTTGTCCCTCAGAATTGCAAGGCCCCCATTGATCTTGCAGTCTCGTTATCTTTCTTCAGTTGGGTGAGCTTCTCATGTATCTGCATTTCCAGATCTATAAATGTTTACATAACTTTTATTAATTTTACCCATTTTTAATATTTTACTGAGTATCAATATGTTGCTAGTATGTTACGGTTTTAATTAACTTTTTTAATAAAGAGGGTGAGCTTCTCATCCACTGGAGCCCCGAACAGTGTCTCTCCGTTGAACGGGGTGTTCAGGATGCTGTGTTGCACTTCCGGCTTGAAGCCTGAAATCCTGAGCCAGGCTTGCCTTCTTTCCGTGATGCTCATCATCATGAGTCTGCTGGACGTGTCCGCCCCGTCCAAGACAGTTTTGAGGCAAGAATTTGCCACATTTTTCCCCTCTTCCACATGATGCGCAGCCCTTTGCTGGTGTTCTTCAGGGAGGTGTTTAAGTAACTGGCCCAGTTCGTCTAAGATATGGTACTGGTGCCTGTTGAGCACTGCGTTGGAATTTGCCATGCGTCAGTGCATTGCGGCATTCCGTTCGAACAAAGAAAAGACTACGATTCCAGACCCAACCACTAGACCGCGGAATATTGCACAGCATAGTGAATCCAGAAACATTCACGCTGCAAAACGTACCTCTTTACGAAGAGACTTATGTATATTCAGAGGAGAGATAAGTGGAGAATATGGCGTTCAAAGAGAGGGGTAAAGTGCATTTCTGAAAACCTGTTCTGAAATTTCGATGGATAGCCGTGAACGACCCAATACTATAAGAAAAGCAATGATCACTGTTCAAGTGCCACACATTGGTGCTGCATAACCAGTGTTTTAAATGGGCCTGTACTGTCCGGTATGGAGTACCGGCACTTTTTTATTTTGAAGAGGGGTGTACCGACACTTCTCAAGAGAAACGCAATACCTTTAACATCTTTCTCTTGAGACTCCTCTATATCTTAATGGAGGGGAAGGTTTCTTCAGCTGTCATTTTGCCTGAAGCCCCGAAAATCCTCACATTGTTCCTGATAGCTGTGCGCCATTTTTTGAAACTTTGAATGGAGAGTCCTTCAAAGCCTCTCTCCTGTTTTGTGAATGCGCGTTGACAGATATGTAGTACAAAGTAAATCAAAAGGAACTGGCTCAGTATTTCAGCCGCACATTCGTAGAATTATCTTCCCCGTGTATTTAGTAGGTTACAGCAAAATGAATCTTTGGTCAGAGGACCACAGAGCCAAGGGAAACAAGAATTTTAACTTAGGGGGCGCTCTTTCCCTATTCTGATGACATTTAAGGAAAAGCATGCACTTTTGAGAGCCATACTGTTCCTGGCACTGATGGGCACTACTTTGTAAGCACTGACAATGCTGGTTTTCTCTGAAATACAATCTAGCAGCTGCTTGTATGTATTATATTTAAATAAAGAGAGGCCTAGTTCCAAATCTAACTCGATAAGCCTTATTCCGAGTACACTATAAACTCGACGCAAAAGTCACCCAGGAAATACTGAGTGAAGTGCTCATGATATTGGAAACATTTTTCTACCCGATTCTGAGTTCTGCCCAATGCAATGCGGAATTATGTTCATAAACAGTCTTTGAGGCTGATCTTGCTATACAGAGTTGCCTGCATAACTTCCTCCAGATTGAACCTATTAGAAGCCGTGAGTGCAAAACTCACAGTACTGTGTAAATGGTGTTAAACTCATTATTGTAAAACGTGTTGCTAAAATTATGCCTGATTTGAAAATTAGCACAATGCTCAGAAGAAGACAGTTTCCATTTCTTTAAATCCTTGAGTTATAAAAACATTTTTGAAGAAGCTCTGATGCTGGGAAAGTCTGAAGAACAGTGTTCATTAGGGAACTATTCATATTGTTTTAAAGTATTCAACTAAGAACTAACTTCGCTGTTCAGGCATCAGTACTTAGCAGTAAACACAAAGGCTTCCATAAGGTGAACTGATTATTTGTTTAAATGAAAGACAGGTTGCGATTTGTGTAAAGAAGCCGATTTGATATTCAAGGACATATCCAACAGGGAAAGTATTTAGATCGAAGACAGGTAACCCATAAATAATATTGTGCAAAAGTGTCTCGGGCACAGTTTTTAGTGCTGAAATGCAGTGGAATACATAAACAATCTTGAAGTTACAGAATTGGGCTTATCACACTTTTTTTGCCTTTAATGCAGACTTCTTCTCATGGTTGAATACAGTAACAGATTCCTGGTTTACATCTGGAAAAAATATAATTGGTTCACAGACTGGAAGACTCAGGTCCCCTTACAGCATATTCGGTTACGTTGTGTCAGTATAGGTTTAATGCTAGGAAAGTCTCTTCTTTGTTTCCATGGTCCTTTTAACCTCATGCGCGCTACGCGTTTTCGCGCTGTGCGCTGAGTTTTTAAAAAAACAGCGGTTCATGACGAGCTCAGCTCGCCATGAGCGTACGACAGGCGTAACTCATGACGAGCTGAGCTCGTCATGAGCGTCGAAGGGGTTAAATTTCAACAGCTGGTCATGCTGCATCATAGAAGGGTTATGTCTGAATCACCAACCGGGCCGCTGAGGACTACAGAATAGGTTGACAGCGGAGCACTCTAAATTCACAAATAGTGATAGGAGTGACTTCCTCCCCATGTGCCCCGATTCTCTGGACCTTCCCTAGTAGCGATGATTTTTTCGCTTCCCTGAAGGTGCCTGTAACCCACAGGTGTGCCTTCCACCGCCTTTTTTCCACACACCTTAGCGCGTGTGTTGGAGATTTATACACGTGGCCTTTCCTTTTGCCACTCAGTCACCCTGGTCCTGAAGAAAGTCCCGCCCAGACTCTACAGGGACTGAAACATGTAGACCGTTATTAAGCCAACTTAGTAATCATAACTTTTTTACTATTAGTTGCAACACATATTTTTAACTGACACTCTGGGCCGCCACTAATAAATTATCAGGCAAGGATTCCCAGAGGTGTATTTTAACATTCACCTGGTATGCAGCGTTTAGAACGCAAGCATTACCACGGAATACCTTTACAACGCGGGCGTAACAACGAAAGTTGTTACCACGCATTGCACTGGGGGGCGCTCAAGGATAGTAAATGATTTAATTTACTATCCCAACACCTTCCCTACTATCCACGGGGACTGGTGTTGGAATAGTAAATTAAATTGATCAATTTTGCGCCCCCCAGCGCAATGCGTGGTAACAACTTTCGTTGTTACGAACGCGTTGTAAAGGTACGCATTGTCAATGTATGAGTTCTAACGTCATACATCCCATTCACCTTCATCTACTTCACACTATTGCACAACACCAGCTCCGCTGTAGTCAGGCGTTGAAGCACAACCAGGCGGCACTCGGCTGCCTGGTTGGACCCCGATGATGAAGCATGACACCAACCAGGTTGGTGTGTGAGGGGTTTTTAAACAAAGACTGTTTGTGCCCAGCTGACACAGCTACACTTACAGGTGACATGGAATACTAATGTGGTTCCATCACTCTAACGCAGTGGGCCAGTCCTCGTTGTTTACTAGGTCTGAATGAGCCACCTACACTGAAAACAGCGTTACGAGGTCTAGAAGGTAACATCTTCTAATACTAAAACCCAGAGGATGATCTTTCAGGGTCCAGGTACACAGACGGTGGAAGAAGGCACCGATCCAAGCAGGATCCTATCCACACCTGAGAGAAGAAGCATACTACCTGCAGTCGGAGAAACATTGGGGAAGAAAACTTTCTAGAATCTCTCACAATTGAACCTCAAAGGGGAACAAGATTTTTACCTCATCTGATTATACTAAAAAGTCCCCATCCTTGCCCAAGCAACTCAAATTGGACCTGCAATGCTTGCTAAAATAGCTCAACAAATAATTAAAATGTATTTATTTATAAGTTATTTTATTTGGTAGAGTCAGTTTACCTTTCACGACAGACCATGAAATACTCAAACAGTTGATCAGTGGCCCTTTCTTTTTAGACACAGTTCTTGGAAAATGGTGCAGAAAAATGCATCACGTTGCCAAACTATTATCTCCATCATTTGTAATGGACAAACCCATTACCACATTCAGCCAGCTCTCATCCTTGGTGTATTTCTGTTTGTTCTCTTTACTCACTTATCACCATTCTACATGGATGGTATTTAATCCCCACCTGTCTCAGAGTCACCACCTGCCACTGAATGTGAGTGATTTAACATAAACCAGCTTGTTCTATCTCTCAAGGCCATAGTACAACACAAACAAAGGAAAGCATTGGAGGAGGTTGGATCTCTTCAGTGACAGGTAGCCTGGAACCGAAATAGAGTCCAAACTGAAAGGAAGTTAAGAAAGGCGGATGACTTGAGGGCAACCATGATGTGCTGGCACTACAAAGGATCTCCAGGGTGAGAACTAGGGCAATTGAAGTAAAAGTGGGATGTTCTACCCTATAACTAACAGCATAATATGGGATAGGGATTACATAGAAGAGCCACTGGGCACAATAGAGTTGGATATTATAAATGCACTAATTTAATTCCCTAGGCACAGTTTGTAGTATTTAGTGAATCCTTCATGGAAAGAGAGTTCTACGCTAACAGTCACTGAAGCGCGATTTATTTTTAATTAAGCTCCTCACAGACACACAGAATATGATCTAAATGGATAGCAAGGGTAATGTCCGGACGCTTTGCTACCGTTGAATGCTATAGATTGAGTTTGAACTGTCATAACATGGGGCTGTGCAATATCCCTATGGCCAACAAAGATCAAAACTATTAGATGTAAGTAGGTTAGACAGTTTTAAACAGTGCTAGGAAAGTAAACCTCTGATCAATAATACATTTATAATGTGGATGGTTAAAATTTGCTGAACTTGTAATAAAGGTTGATGGACCAGCCAACATGTTTCGCCCCTTGTGCTGCATGCAGTTATGGATTTTTTCAAGGCTAATGTATAGAGCAGTCCAGAGCAATTGACATTGATTTCTTTGTCAATTATGTGAACATTCCATAGCTAAACCAGTCTATCCAAAATCCTAAAATGAATGGACTGCTGTCTCACCAATGTGGTAAAAGAAAGGCAGGGTAACAGGGTTCTGCGGTCTGGATTTCAACCGGCCACATTATAAATTCATCATTGCCAAGAGAATTAGTGTAATTCCTAGCATTGATTGAAAATGTCTAAGCTGCATATATCACACAGAACATGATATAGTTGTGCTGCACATATAAACATCGGACACACAGAAAAAAATGTACAAGCCAATGAACAAAACATTGACATAGATTTTATATGTAAAAGGTAAAGGGACTGTAATAATGAAAAATTATTTCATTTTATAATACAGAATATTACTATTAGGGTGCAAAGCACGAGCCAAATAAACAACTGTAATAAAAAAAAGTAAACAATTAAATCATCTTATAAAATAGAATGTTAGTTTGGATCATGCTTTGCACTGTAATACCCATAACTGATTTTTTTTTTGAGTATTTAATCTTCTTAAATAGAATGTTAGTTTGGATCATGCTTCGCACAGTAATAGCGATAATTATAGCCAACCAAACCTCATCTTATGTGTTATTTGAACTAATGTTGGACAAAATACATCTTTAGCTGTCCGAATAATACGGTATAGTCCATTTTCCTAAAGTCGACTCAAGCACATACATTTCTGAAACCTTGGCCTTGTCTTGAGTTAGGCAAGAATTGCAGATGCTGAGAGAGGCGCCTCTCAGTTGTACATGTACATGTATTTATATAGCGCAAATCGCCCACATCGCAGGCATCTATGCGCTTGCTTAGGGAACCCGTCCTGGTATTCCCCTGTGAGATACCCCGGCAGGTTATCCACAAGGTGAAAGCCAGGCATCCCGCCGCGAGGGGCCGTTGTGGAGATTAAGCAAGCTATTGCCCAGAGTTGCAGAGTGTGAACCCGTGAGTCGAGTAGGCACCGGAGCGAGAATTATCGAGTCCGTGGAATTATTGAGCCCAACCCCCGTCGGGGCGGGGAATTGAACCCTGGTCCAGGGCCGATCTCAGCTTCGGGTCTGCCGCCTCTAACCCCTGAGCCACACTTCTCCACTGAAGTTTGACTGCATGCGAACAAAGGGGATCTGTACTACACAACCAGTGAATCTGGCATCTCTAGCTCAGTGGACACACCTCCTCCCTTCAGAAAGGGCTATTGAGGAGAACATATGCTTTAGCTCTTAGTGAAAGTTATTGACATACAATAGATGCCATAATTTCAAAACCGCTTATAAATTATGTGTCCATAAAATGATTTCACAGCTGTTCACGATACCAGATGCTCTGCTGGAAATTATGAAAACAGATGCACTACGAGGTAGTGCAAACTCCTGTAGGGCTATCAGGTTTCAACTTATGTCATCTATGTATTTAATTTCCAAACTGCTGCTAAAAGGATCTGTTCACTTGTTCAGGGTAGATGTTATATTAGATTGTCTTGGGAGTTTAAAATTTCAAATGTTTTTGGAAACTAACAAGTCAATTTTATATAGAAAGTAAGACACAATATAAGTTATGACAAACAGGAACGGATAACATTGGACCTGAAACTCCCTCAATATTTTCACATTTGCACATGATTGTGGCTTTCAGGTCAGAACAACTGTGAAAATAAAGCCCCGATGAAAGCCACACACCAGTTTTGGCTCACCGTTTCATTTTTTGGCGAAATCACAAAAAATGCATATCACAGCCACAGGCACTTTGCTAAAACCTGGTTTTCCTTGTGTAAGGTAAAAAAATCACCAAGAGATACATTTTGATTCTCGGAAAACCTGCCAATCCCCAGAGTCTACAAAAGGTACTGCTCCTTACTGATCTACCCTCTCCCACCACCAGTACATAAATGTGCGAAGCAATATTACTAAGGTCATTCATATAATAAAATGAACTTCAAGTTTAATTCTTAGGGCAGAGCAGGCTGTGTTTGGTATTATGTCTGCTGGTACTATAGGGCTTGCCTTAACTTGATACAGTGGATCACCCCATATTCTGAACCCACTTCGGCTCAGCAGGAAAATCTTTACTGGAATTCCCGAGCTCGTTTGATAATTTCTTCAGACAGAAGTGTTATCCGTCATTAGGCAGCAATGCATATGTTGGTAAATTTCAGCACTGAACATTGGGATGACTTTTTAAGCCACTCCTAATTTTTCCGGAAATAATTAATCTTAAATCACAAATCAGACAATTAAGGTGTGTAAAAAATGCACTGGGTTAGATGGATGGCAAGCACTCTTTCAATCTTAACTGTTAAAATAATGTTTTTTGTTATATTGGCACAGTCATTGGTTGAGCATTAATGTATTGTTGCCCCTTAAACCCCTCTACAATTAATTGGAAATTTGATCTAAGTTCATGAGGGAGGTAGTGAGCAAGTGAAAAGATGGGCAGATGATGGGGCCCTTCTGAAGGTTTCAAACGGCATTAAGCATTTGGGAGCTAGCAGTACAGAATATTTGTGAATTACCAAAGCTCACTAGGAGCCCTTTGTTACATAAGAATAATTTCAAGCTGGCATTGGAGAGTACATCACTTCAGTTTCCATAAATGAAGTATTGTGGCTCACTGGTTAGAGGCGGCAGACCCGAGAGCAGAGGACGGCCCGGGACCAGGGTTCGATTCTCGGCGCGGCATGTTTCTGGACCAGGGTCAGCGGACTCGATAATTCTCTCGCCTCGGTGCCCACTCTGATCAGCAATCACACTTGGCAACTCTGGGCATTAGCTTGCCTCATCTTCACTAACGGCCCCACCAGACCGCCGGGGATGCCTGGTCTCACCCTGGAGATACCCATTAAGGGACCATCTCTCAGGAAAGCCAGGAAGGGTTTCGCAGCGGTTGAAGCGCCTTGGGACCCTACGGGTAAGTAGTGCGCTATATAAATGCCAATACATTTACATTTACATAAACACATGAAAATGCTTCAGGATAATGAGTGTTGAATCATAAGGGCATCAAAGCATGAACAAAATCTGAATGCGCCCATACTCTCCAGAGTGGGAAGTTAGACTTGTGGCTAGCCATCAATTACTAGAGGACTTGTTCAAGGGCACAACTGAAAAAGATTGATGTAGTGTTAATCAATTTGAGAATTAAGACAAGAAGGGAAAAGATGAGGTTAAAATTAAAATTTTAGCTTAAGAGCTACGGATGCTAAGCTACACAATAACATTGGAATCACTTAAGACACAAAACAAGAATGTTCAATTCACCTGACCCTTTTTCTTTGAGCGACAATCAACTAGCATTGCCAGTCTGTAACCATTAACATATCACTTGTTTGGTTGGAAGTTTGGGGTTGGAATCATATGATTTCTTTATACGCTTATGTTTTTGTCCACCTTCAATCAAGATCTAGAACAGCTGCTCAATGTATCAATGAGAATATTCTAGTGCAGAATACCAAAAGGGTGACCAGAGGCAGAATTTATAATACTAAATAAGGATGTTAGTTTTGAATTACGAAGGTAAAAACCGTAACGGCCACGGTTCACATATTTACGGATTTTAGAGAAAGGTACATTGAAGGCCGAGCAACGTTTTTTCAATAACAGTCTCTTTATGTATCAAATCAGAAGGGAAAATAAATGTTGGCTTATGCCTCCTTTTTCACATAAAGGAAGGATCAGACCAGTTGTCAAAATTATAGTGCATCTGATTTTTCTTGTCTTTAGTCAAACTATTCTACTAGGAAACCCTGTTAATTCATATTAACATTTAACAGAAAATCAATATCTATATCAGGGAAAAAACAAATCCCCACAACTCCTGGAAAACAAAACTTCAAACAAAGTGTATAAGTGATTGGGCCTTTTCAATTAATTTTTGGACCAGTAATTGAACTGATCAAACAGGGTGCATTAATGTGATTATAATTCATATTAATCAGCCAAGAGTTTTTAATTTACACCTGTTCTTTCTGGAAACTACTTGACACAAACTTCATCCAGAGAGATCTGACATTGAACCATAGTCATTGAAACTGTACTTCCTCCCGAAAATTAGCATGTTTGAAACAGGTCAATATTTTCTTCATCACAGATGATGTCTGAGGGAGTGGCACAAGAGGCAACCCTACCCTGTGCTCTTAAATCATATAAATGTGTCCACTGACCTAGCCACTTCAACAATATCAGGTGATCCTCTATCATTGTGTTGATGAAATACCATCACATTCATCTGGAAAACTGACTATTGAACTAGGAAATTCTTTACACTTTGATTATGAGTCCCAGTGGCTCAAGCAAAGTTTTGTATACCGCAATGGTGAAAAACTGCACCATTCGTGTAGCTTGCTAGCTTTAGAGTAGGACCACCCATCTCCTTGAATATAAGGAGGCAGGGCTAGATAATCAGTACAGAGATCTCCTTCAAGCCCCGAATCTTTGTGGTGGTGAAGTACGCCAGCCTGCATGTCTCCCTGTTACGAAATATCCTCCTGTTCAATGTTGTCTACATTGAGGTCTGTCCTTAAGAAGATCATGGACAGGCTCTGAATGGTTTGAACCCCAGCTGGCAGACTGTGCTTTAAACTCATAAAACATTCACAAAAATCCACCTTGAAAGATCTACACTATCTGTAGATTTGGATCACGTTCAAATAACTTTATATCGTAAGCAAGGCATCCAAAATGCGTCCAAAATTAGACACCCGAATGCAAGTCAAACCGGGCCCTGCAAGTCAAAGATAGCATTGTAGACTGCTCAACATGTCTTCAATTAAATAAAAAACCCAAAGCATAACTTTGGTGGTCCATGGCTAAAGATTACGGAATGCATTGAATTAAAGGCCAAGAACAAAACTTAATATGGTTTTCTGAAAAGGCCTGAACTATTCCAGACCAGCAGGTGTCAGTAGTGGGAGTACCTGCCGGGCGGTGACGTGGGGAGGGGCAGGGTGGGGGGGGTTAGTAAACTATGGATTACGGAGGATTACATGTAAGTAAACAACTAAATAAATAAAACACATTTTGTTGAGCGCACTGCATCGCATTTGGGGATGCAGTGCAGTTACAATACGGCGCATCCATGGTGACGCAAGGGTATTGCAGGCTGGCGCAGGGAAATTGACGAATCTCTACAGATGTGTCAATTTCTTGTAAATCTGCACCTAGTTTTTTTGCACAGAAAAGTTCTGTTTACTTGTTTGAAAAACTTAGTGACACAGGCCACATCATTTTTAGGTTTCCAAGGGTACTGTGTTATGGTTCTAAACAATTTCAGTCACAAAAAAAGAAATTATAGCAAGAACAACTATTGGTTAAAATGTATACTTAATTGAAATAAGCACTCATATATATCATCGTTGCATTCCTAAATCATGCAGGAGCTGCATTCATCTAACAGCCAATATAAAAACTGGTTTGTCATTTAGAATATTTAAATGGAAGGCAGCAACATACAATTAATTATTTGGTTAATTTTTAATTTGCAACATTTTTCGAAACATTACAACATCTGCAACATTACCAAAAAGCAGCAGATTGAGCCTTGTTTATGGAATAGGTCATTCCCTACAGAAAAACCGACTAGAACCATCTTTTATAAATGTAAAGGATGGTGACAGAAAAATAATTATCAAAAGTGGAAACAAAAAGAATAGTAAAATTAAAGATCATAACGTTGTCCAGAGGAATGTTAAATTAATTAATGCAGAGAAGTAGAATTTCACGTCACGAGTGTGAGTCACACTTGAGTATATGTGGGGACCTTTGTTACCAAGCACCTGTTAAGGTGATGAAGGGTCACAAAATGGATTGTGGGGTACACGAAGGGTCGCGGGGCACGCAATAGCTAGCCGGCACACATGATGGCGAGCCGGGGCACACAATGGGTAGCCGGGGCATGGTGACGAGTATGGTGCACTTACAATGAGTCAAAAAGAGAGAATCTGGTCGGGCAACTCTTCCCAGTTTTGTGTTTGGCAGAGTTCAATGCAGGTGACACATCTCACCCACATGATGTAAACTAATAATAGCTGCATTATTTTCAGTTGAAATAGGACTTAGCGGGGCATGCAATAGCTAGCTGGCGCACATGACGGCTAGCCGGGGCACATGATGGCTAACCGGGGCATGGCGTCGAGTGTGGTGCACTTGCAGTGAGTCAAAAGAAAGAATCTGGTCAGGCAACTCTTCCCAGTTTTGTGTTTGGCAGAGTTCAATGCGAATCAAGCAACTCTTCCCAGTTTTGTGTTTGGTAGAGTTCAATGATGGAAAGTAATAATAGCTGCATTATTTACAGTTGAAATATGACTTATTAACAGTAGTTAATTTGAAAAAGACTAACTTCTGGGGCTCTAGTCCGAAGGCAGCTTGCACCACACCATTTCCCCTGTTTCGCCACCTAAAACAGAACCAACTACTAACCTTGAAAGAGGGGAGAGGATGTGGCATAATGGCCAGAGCTGCTGACTTCAGAAATGGGGAACCAGGTTTGAGTCTCGGAGTCGGCTGTGATTCTGGGCAAATCACTTAATCTCCCAGTGCCTACCATAAATGAATGTGTCCTTAACTGGTGCGCATGAAAAGCGCTGGTGTTGATGATTAAGAGCCGGTGCTGAGCACCAGAAACCACTGGCTCAAATTAAGCACTGCTTGTTAATAATAAAATGCTGAATTTCTACTTTGCCAGTCAGTAAAAGAGGTGGCGGTCATAGCAGGTTGAACCACTGCCTGGCTTAGGCTGATAGGGCTGGGTGTGCTTATCTACCAGGAACACAGAAAGGCGATGTATTCATTTATTTATTTTCAAATACACTGTCCAAAACTCGAAATACTGATAAGCCTACCCTGCACGTTAGAGAGTAAATCAACTGTTAATATTCCAGAGCAGTACAAACATCAACCACCCACACTACCTGATTAGGGATACGATGTATCTAGGAAATGGCCTTCAAGACACAGCATACAGAACATGGGTGTCAGGTTTGTCTTCAGATTAATTAAGGTCTACCTCGTGTGTGAAACCAAAAATAAAGACATTTTCATTGCCTGCCTGTTGCCACGAGATAGGGTTTAAAACTTGTTGCTTTCCTCATGGGCTCTTTTTGTTGTGATCCAAAGAGAATATATTCTAGGATCTGGCGTTATTCCCCTTCTTTGGTCACTGCAATGAGGTTGCTGAAGCTTACATGCGTTGCTGCTTGCTGCAAGCAAACTCAGTATGGGGGAAAAGGGTTCTCAGTTTTTGTGCCTGTGAGAAAAAGCCTCTTTTTGCGTGGTAAACCCCCATGTTTTGGCGGACTGATTTTGCTGGGTTGTTTGGTTCTTTTTTTATTTTTTTTACTTTGCATACTGAGGCACTGCCGGCTCCAGTGTATGGGCTTTTACCTCTAAAATATGGTAAAATTGGCTAATTCCTAATTAGCATACTTAACTATCTAGTAAGACCACAATATATGGCGCAGGAAATACATCAAAGGCATGGAAAAGTGAAATGTTCCCTAGGACTGCAGAACATGCTGTTCTATCTACTAGGCTGACAGTGGAAGCGTGGCTTCAGCCCTGCCTTTATAGCCTGACTCCTGCAGATTTTAAACCTTGTGGCAAAACTGTCAAACCATCGCCTTGTTTCCGGTCCAGGGAAGGCATGGTTTGGCAGTTCGGGCTGGACTGTTCCCATGAGGCACAGGGTCAGACTGATTTGCATATGGGCATCTCTGAACTCGGGTGGTGTGGAGTGCAAAAAAACGATGGATTTAGGCCCAGATCTCTGTACTGGGGTGAATGTATGACATTGTTCTGCATTCTGTCCATCAACTGTGGTTTTTGCATTTGTCAAACCATCGCTTTTGGACAGGAAAGAATCATACTGTTAAATATTAAATAAGCCATCCCTATTTAGGCCTTGTAGCCCACAAGGTAGGTGGGTCAGTATTCAAAAGCAGCACATGCAAGCAGCGGCGTAGCGTGGGTTGCTAGCGCCTGGGGCAGGCAAGTATCCTTCCACTTTTCTTTTAAAATTTTGCACTTAGGAATGAACCCTAAGAATGTTACGCCCAGGGCAACAACCCCTCTACTCCCCTTCCATGCTACACCACTGCATGCAAGAATGTACTGTAGCTCTCCTACAAAAAAAATAAAGTTCAGAAAACAATCAAACATTTGCTTTTTCTGGTTTGGGATAAAGCTAACGGGATAATTCAAAGACGAAGTGTAATGTTTATTATAAATCCTAGTCAGTAGTGAAGCTGGATTTTGAATTAATGTTTAGTAAATGTGCATTAAAAAGGCTAAACTTTGTCTGCCTGAACTTCCAGAAGGCTAATCCCCGTTAGCCTAACAGCAGCTGGGCTATCAGGGTTTCCTCTTACTGAGGTATGAAATCTGCTCCCACAATGGCTTAAGCTATTTGACAGGTGGACCTGAGTGTGAAGTAATATACACATATCAGCTCGGGAAGGGTGGCAGAGTAGGGCTCATGAACTTCATTAACTTGAAAGCAACCAAGGTGAGACCTGCCCAATCACATTAAAGTGTACAGGGAGAGCCACAGAACATGAGCCTTTTTTTGTCTCCTGGGCTCTCTGTAGCCACTTTGGCAGCAGCCCAGTGGGTGGGGGTGCTAGTCCCAGAACCATTTTGCTGAATCTGCCGAAAAGGTAATCACTCATTTCTCTAAATACACCCCTGGCTGGTACACAATCAATCTCCAAGAGTGGAACGCCTGTACCATTTTGGATTTTAGTACACTGTTGTATATTGTGCTGCAAGACAAACAGGATGTCCTGCAAACGCAGGAAGATTTGCCCTTGGGAACCTTTTCCTCAATGATCGGGGAGTGTCCTCTCAGTCCACCCACTGGCTTGTAAATCATGCAACAGTGGCACATCCCTCAGAACTCATTAGCACACTTTCTGGAACTGCAGAACAAAAGAAGAGGTTTGAGACCTATATGGGGAACTGAAGGGGTCTGAGAGATGGACCTGCTCCCACTTGTACCCAGGGATAAGAAATTGACTCCAAGTGACAGTTGGTTAATCTTCTGTGTGGTTACAGCACCACAACAGGCTGGAAGTGGCCAGCGGACCAGTAGCAATAGGATCTTAACGGGCCTTGCAATGGTTTCTGCTTGAGCGAGTAAAGGCCCCTAAGTGCTGGATTTGAGGTGCTGGGACTTGTATAATTGACCAAGAGGAGGTGTTCCAGAAACTTTGAAAAGTTAGACCTTAG
Source organism: Lissotriton vulgaris (assembly GCF_964263255.1). Lineage (NCBI taxonomy): Eukaryota > Metazoa > Chordata > Amphibia > Caudata > Salamandridae > Lissotriton > Lissotriton vulgaris. The sequence continues at coordinate 480,870,258 of NC_141693.1, read as the reverse complement.
AAAAGTTTGGGACTTCTTAGACCTCCAAAGCTTCAGGAGCACCTCATTGTAACTGTGGCATTTTAGAGAGGTCTTTGCCTAATACAGCTCCAGGCTTGCCCCACTGGAGGATTTGAGCTCACTTTTCAACTATTTTTATTATAGCAAGAAAGACAACTCAATTGAATTTAAAAGACATAAAATATGCAGACAAAAGAAAAGAATGCAAGTAGAATAACAATTAACATCAAAAAAAGAGGAAAAACTAGTACCTTTTCAGAAAACAAATATAGTTTTTGACAAAAATGACCATAGATTTGGACTGGCCTCTTCAGTCATGATGATACAGAGGTTAACAGTTCAGAGTTCAAAAGAAGTTTCGCCAGATTTTTTCCCTCTCTTTCAAAGCCTTGGGACCTCTTAGTTTTGCTAGCGAGAGTTCCATTACATTTATTTCATTTATCAAAGTCCACCATTCGATTATATTTGAAGGTTCTTTTGAGATGCATGATCTTCCTATGACTAGCCTAGAGCAGGCGAGTAATATGGTTATTAGATCTTTATGCTGACAGTTAACATCTTGAATGTCTAATAAGACTAGATGTGCTGTAAGTAATGGGGTAGTGATTTGTTTACTAGTTAAAACATCCGTTATCCCCTTCCAAAATGAAAATAACCCCGGGCAAGAAAAAAGCATATGCTCTATGCCAGCAGCTTCCATGTCACATTTAGGACAATTTGTTCTGTTGTTTACGTGATTCCCCTGCGCCCAGCTAGATATTCTTTGCGGAGTATAATATAACTGTGTAATAGTTCTATATAGCTGTAGCCTCAGGTTGGAAGAATGGACTATCGAATTTATGTGACATAATGAAGATAGAATCTGTGTGGAATTGATATTCATTCCCAGTCTAGAAGACCATTTGGCCGCCATTTTGATGCTATTGTCAGTTTTACCTCGAATTAAGTGTTCATAACTCAAGCTAATAAGTGATTTTATTTTGTCAGAGTATAAACATACTAATGTGTCCGAATGGGCCACTTCAGAGATTTTCATTTTACGGAGCAGGTAATCACTTATTTGGATATATTTAAAGTACATATCATCGCTTAATTCGAATATAAGTTTTAGTGTGTCGAAATCCAAAAGACCATTTGGGCCATATAGATCCCCCAAGGTATTGATGCCATGTCTAGCCCAGAGATTTCCTGCCCCATCTGAGAAAATATTCAGTAGGCCTGGATTACCCCATTGTCTGAGCTCAGCGTTGTAGAAGGAAATCTTGTCAATGATCATGATTTGGTCCCAGATTTTTTTAATATGTCTGGCTGTCTTAAACTTTACTCGTTTAAAGTAATTGGGATCATGTACACGAAATAAGAATTGGTTGCAATCAGGTCCCAACATGTACTGGTGGTAGAATAGTGAACTCTCGTTTTTCAACAAACTTCGAATACGACGAAAAAAAGTTGCGAGAAAGTATAGCCTAAAATCGGGAAAAGCTAATCCCCCCTTTTCGATTGGTAGCTCCAGGAATTTAATAGCCTGCGCGCTTTTTTGTAGCCCCATAAGAAGCCACTGCAAATACCTTCCAGTTTTTTGAAGAAGAGTTTGCTAGGTTGTAGGGGTATGGCCCTAAATAAATATAATAGTTTGGGCAGAATCTTCATTTTTACAAGGTTAATATGCCCCACTAGGCTGAGCGGGATCTTGTGCCATTTTTTTCAGAGTTAGAGCAATTTCCTTTATCAGAGAGTCATAGTTCATTGTTATTATCTTGTCAGTATTGGCTGCTAGCTTGACCTGCGTCTTACTTACATTTAGTTTGTATCCTGACACTTTGCCAAACTGTGTAGCTTCTTTTATTATTTCTGGGATGGCTCTGACTAGGTCTGTAGTGTAAACCGCAATGTCATCAGCGAAAGCAGTTATTTTTAGGCTCTCCCCACCATGCTGAGATGGAATAATATTAGTTTGTACGAACAATGCATTTAAAAATGGCTCCAAAGAAAGAGCGAAAAGCAGAGGGGACAGAGGGCAACTGCCTTGTTCCCCTCCCTATCAGAAAGTTCACTGATTCCCTTCCCCCATGGAGGATTTGAGCTCAACACAAAAGACTAAGGCCAAAAGGTCGAAATCTTGACTAGGCGAAAGCGTGAAAAGTATCCAACCGATGCAAGGACTTTGGTGACTGTAAAATTTGACTTTATCTTGAGTGGGACTTTTTCTGCCAAAACCAAAATCGTTAACTGAACCTCATCCAGTGGCTCAGACACAGCATGCAACCTTACCCAACTGGAGGATTTTGACTTACATTTCAGAAACTAAGTGAGAAGCTAAAATCTTTGACTGGGAAGACCTGTTAGATGTGCAACATTGCAGTCTGCCAGAAATTGTGCCTAGGTCATGGTCAACCATGAACAGTAACTACTGACTGACACTATTCTTTTGAAGTCACTTTCTCCCTCATTTTCAAAAATTCATATCTCCGACTGCATTTTGTGGATTTTTGTAAAGTCTCTGCCATTTTGCTCAGGTTGCAGGATTTTTATTGCTTAGTTTTTTCACTTTTTAATTGTTTTGTTACTGCTAAACACTGTGCACCTTTTCCAACGTTAAGCATGTCGGCTTCGTGCCTTATCTACCTAGGGTTGAGCCCAGGATTAAATTATTGAAACTGTGTTTTACCCTGACAAGTTTGTGACCTTATTTCTCGTGGTAGACTCACATCCACATCTATTAATAACCCACTTTATATAGTGCCCTTATTCTGGAATGATTTGCCTGTCATGCTTTGGTGAACCTCTCGCCATAGGATCTTTTATACGGCTATGAAAACTCTTTTCTGTAATTTGTTTCTGTTCTTATCGATTTTATGGGCGGCCACTCTCAGCACCAAAACAGAGGTCTCTTGAAGAATAGGAACAGCATCTACCCCTTCCTGCTTTATCATTCTGCTGAAGCGCGTTGTAGCCCATTTTGTGTGATACATAATTGATTATGGTCTTGCTATTTTGTCCCCAACGCTATATTCCTGCCTGCCAAATCTACAGAATGAAAGTATGTTGCTGGCATATAGTGTGACCAGGGACCAACTCCCTGAAACTCTCTGAGTCAGTGTACCGGAAAATCTCAAGACCAGACAGGCTGAGCCCACGAGTGCCCTGGGAAATTTCTGAAGACCCCATGACTGGTACCTACAATTAGAAGTCTCCTCGTCAGGTCAGGAATAGATCTGGAAGTCCTGCTGAAAACGTTCTGGGAAAAGGTGTTGGGAGGACAGAGAATAGAAAGGGCTGCTGCAGAAGAGAAGTGTGGCTCAATGGTTAGAGCCGCAGACCCTGATGCAGAGGTCTATCCCGGGACCAGGGTTCAATTCCCTGCCTCGGCGGGTCTTGGGCTCAAAATTCCACGGACCTGATAATTCTCGCCTCGGTGCCTATTCCAATCATGGAGTCCCACTCTGCAACTCTGGGCAATAGCTTGCTTAATCTCCACAACGGCCCCCACAACGCTAAGGATGCCTGGCCTTCACCCTGGGGGTGCCCAGGAGTGGACGCCTCACAGGGAAAGCCAGGACGGGTTCCACAGCGGTATTCGTACAAGCACCTTGAGACCCTTGCGGGTGAGTAGTGCGCTATACAAGTATCAATTTACAGTATTCACTGTTTAGAAGGGTAAACTACAGCCCAGCGACCTGGAGAAAGAAGCTGTGTAGAAAGCAAAATGTCCATGAGTGATGCACACTAAAGCCAACTAGAAACACAGGGTGACCTGGGGATAGTAGTGGATGACAACACTTGGAGGCATTGTTGTGAAGCGACAAAGCATGTCTCTCTCAATGGCAGGCATCGCCTTATACATTTCAAATTCCTGAAGAGGGTCTATTACAATCTGGAGAGGCTATGTAGATATGGTCTCAGAGACTCAGCGGCTTGCTGCCGATGTGGGATCGAGAATGCTGGGTTCCTGCATGTAGCTTGGCAATGTCCAAAGATTGCTTGTTTTTGGGATGAGATCATTAGTACACCTAATGAGGTCACAGGGCTCACACTAGCGTCAGACCAGTTACTCGCGTTATTGGGTTATACTAAAAAGCAAAAAAAAAATGTTAGGGCGGCTGGTAGCAATAGGTTTGCTGCTCGCTAAATGAAGAATAGCAATATGTTGGGCCAAGGGCCCAGCTCCAAAAATTAAGGACTGGTCCAGAGATATGTTATATTGCAATACCCAATCCGAAATTTACAATGAGTTTTTACCTCCTCGGAGTTGGCCCAAATATTTCTGGGGGCTATATCAACAGTATTTGGTGGGTAAAGAAACTGGGGAGGCAGAAGGAAAAGATGCGGACTAAGCGCCGATGATTGCCTATTTGTTTTCTTTCTCAGTCATTGAGCCAATGGTGACGAGTAGGGCGGGATGTGCTTCATGTAGTCCCTGTAATAGCATACATCTTATATGTATCCTGTATGTATATTGTTGACTGACTATGGAGAACCACCATGCAGATTTTTATATGCATGTTATTTCAAAATCTGCACTGTATCAATACGGCTGACGGTCAATATTGCTGTACACTGTCATGTACTAATAATATACTGTAAAAGCTTTAAATAAAAAAAAATTAAAAAGAGATGTACACTGAAAGTAGAACCATGTAATTTTCTCATCTTAAATGAAGACTTGGTTGGACCTTGGTTTAATATGAGTAAGTCTTGGATCACTCTTTTTGCTACCCTGAAGATCAAGTGCTAAAGGGATACACTTGGTGCTCAATCAGCATTCACTTTATCAGAAAAATTAAGAAGAGCATTTGGTCCTATAGACGTCTGGAACCTGTGATATGATGGGATTTATATTTTTATTTTGGTGTTTTGTAAAGTACTAGACAAGACACCAAGTGGCTACTTCAGTATACTTTAAAATTCTGGAAAACCATGTCAGGGTTCAGGCAGTGCACTCTAGATAGGTGCTCAATTCTGAAGTGAGTAACATCTCAGTCCAGACCAACAGCAGGATATAGTGGTGGTTATGGTGGCTCTGGTAGAATTTCCCACAGGGCCTACCATAGCCACCTTTGAGGTGGTGGAGCTCATCGCCTTACCTTCGTCCTGCTGAGAGGCAAAACTTTGTCTAAAAAAATTATTTCTTAGTTTTTACCTAAATATTCACTGGTTATAACTTCAAGACAGGTTATGGTTATTGCTCAGAAAAAGACCATTTGTCCTAAGTTTTGGATATGGCAGACGACAGAGAGGGGGACTAGATATCAGGTTCATGGGTCTTGAGACCCTAACGGGTGAATAGTGCAATCTACAAAACCCTGTTTGATGGATTGATTGGTTGATTGATTGAAGGACAGGGTGCATCGGGAAAAAATATAAATAGCTATGGGCTCCTCTCCCACATGCCCTTTTGCATCATCAGTAAAGAGCTGCACTGTAGTATTTTTTACTTTAACAGCCACAGATATTTAATAGCAGTTGTTGTCTGGTCAGATTTATTCAGAATGTGCCATATGCTGCATCCCTGCTCTTTGCTTCCTCAGCAGGTTTTTGGATTTCTTATTTGTGTGAATATATGTACAAGCTGCAATGATGTAAAACAAACATCCACCTCTTGTTCTAGTTAACTCCAAGCAGTGGTTGGATTTGACGAGTATGATTTTATATTTTTGGGCATGAGCAATTCAAAGATATTCTCTTTTACCCTATGTTTACCTGAGGTATGAATGGCAAGGATATATATATATATATATATATATATATATATATATATATATATATATATATATATATATATATATATATATATATATATACATATACATATACACACACATATGGCTGTGACTTGTGATCAAGGACTAGATGTCTTAAACGCGTTAAGCCTGCACTTCGAATCCAAAACGCCTCAGCCAGGCTCATATTAGACATCCCACGCAACGAACACATCTCTGGTCACCTTAAAGACCTCCACTGGCTACCCGTCAATAAGAGGATCACTTTCCGACTGCTTACCCACGCACACAAATCACTCTACGACATCGGACCAGATTGCCTCAACTCTCGACTGTCCTTCTACACCCCCTCCCGCCAACTTCGCTCTTCCAGCCAAGCCTTCGCCACTGTACCTCGCATCAACAAGACCACCATGGGAGGCAGATCCTTTTCATACCTGGCTGCCAAAACATGGAACTCACTCCCCGCTTACCTTCGCCTCACCCAGAATCACCTAGCGTTCAGAAAGCAGCTTAAAACGTGGATATTTGACAAATAATCCTCCTCCCCTTCCTAAGCGCCTTGAAACCCTCTGGGTATGTAGTGCGCTATACAAATTTTATGACTTGACTTGACTTGACTTGTGAATAAAATGTTGGATGTTGTCCTAACTGCAGTCTTCCTGCTTGCAAGAGGTACTCCCCGGGAGGTCGTGCTCATGGATGCAAACTTTTGTTTTTTGGATTGAATATGCGGATGCGCTCGGCCGCGAGCACGGACTCGCCGCTTCTTAGCGGATCTGCGATGCCTGAACCCGGGCGCCGCGAAGAGAACGAGGTGCTCACACACAAAGATTGAAAGTGCAGCAGTACAGCGTTTTAAAATTTTTTCAGCCCACAGTGGTTTTTTAAGTGAACTCCAATGTACAGGACACTCCGACACCCACCTGGGATTTAAATATGTGGTAGGACTGCGGATTCCACAATGCTTAGCGAAGCCCACATGGGTGAAAAGCCACGCCTATCAAAGCGAGAACTTTATCATTTAAATCACGCAGCAAGTCCTACATCTGTTGGTGGTCGTCCTGAGTGAGATGGCTTGTGATCAAGGACTAGATGTCTGAAACGCGTTAAGCCTGCACTTGTGAATAAAATGTTGGATGCTGTCCTAACTGCAGTCTTCCTGCTTGCAAGAGGTACTCCCCGGGAGGTTGTTCTCATATATATATATTTTAAATCAGTGATGGGGTAAGACCTATGAGTAAGGCTGTCCAAAGGTAACTGCATTTCTACAATCATTACTGAACTAAACTACCAATTTTCCTTCATCTGAATGTGTACATGTGATAGGAATTCTGCGATATTTTTAAGGTTTCCAGGTCTACCCTCCCAGTCACAGTACATTTGGTCGCGAGGTGGTGATCTGATAAATGAAGGTTGTGGAGAATGATGATCAGGGAAAAGAAACATGAGGATGGAAAAAGAAAGATGAGTGGCAAGCAAGGCCCACGAACAGTCGCTGAAACATTCCGAATGCACACACAATGGATGGGTCTGCAAGTACCCAGGCTTACGTCTCGTCCTCTTTTTTCCTACTTTTCTGCTGTTGTGAGGGCTTGAGAACTCAAGCATTCGACCAGAATCTGAAGTGTGGATGTCCAGAGGAGCCCTGATCTCATCTGGTCATTATAGCAGCAATGGATACTGACAGAGGAGGGCTTTTAAAAAGATCAAGGGAGAGTCTGAGGTAGAGACCACTGACCAGAAAGCGCTCAGTCTGTTAAAAATACACAATATGGTATGACTTGTTCCAACAGTGACTATCATGACCAATTTCATCTTGCTGTTCTTTTTCATGAATTTATTCTAGTTTGTGCACACATCTCTGCATGCATGCCCACACTTATGCCTACATTTAGGTGGGATATGGATAAACAAATGACACACAGCATGAGGAGCCAAAAAGTAAGGGTTGCACTTTTTGCATTAGACATATGTACGATATCTGAGTGCCTATTATCAGTTGCCAAGGGCGTGTAAAATATGAGTGATGAATGGCCAGAATGCAGGGTGCGGGTGATTGCTAAGTAGGCCTGGGAGAAGATCATTGGCATGCCCATGTTGGGTGCAGAAACAAAGGCACCAGAGAGAGCCTTCCAGTTGCTCACGTTCATGTGTCGCTACTAACAGCAGCAATAATATCAGTATTATAACAGGAAGGAAGTCCTCTATAGCAAGAACAGATGGGAAAATTGGAAGTAGGATGTTTAGGAGAAATTAGATGAGAAATAATATAAATTAGAACTGTTTATTGTTCCGTACACTGAAGGCCCATGTGTTACCCATCATGGTTAATCGGGGTGGGGGGGGGGGGGGGGGGGGCAAGTATTTCATGACTGAAAGAATGTAGGGAATATTCAATTTTAAGGGTCCCATGAACCAAGTAGAGGAGTAGGTCAATGACAGAATGCATGGGAGGACATCCTCCTTTTTCCAATCAAACATGTCCTGCAGCTTTCTTTACAGCGAAAGAAGAGGTATTAAGAAGATATCCAAATCTTTAACAAGAAGATCAACAAAAGGAGCTGATAACGGACACATTAATGGAAGAGTGTTTAAGCAAATATTATATGTTGCTTGACACTGAAGTGTATAAAAACCGTTAAGAAAGGAAATGTTTTACTACCTACCTTGCAATTCTGAATTTTTTTACTATCAAGTAGCATTTAAACGTATCAACAAAGAAGCAATTAGAATTATTAAATATTCTTGTGTAAAAATTGATTCTTTTCTACCCAGGAATGAACAGCAGACTTGTCAGGGGAGAGTTGGTCCCACACACACACACAACCTCCTCTGAAAGCTCTAGGCACTGTGTTATTTCAAGACCAACGGAATGAGGTAGGAGGTCAACACTAAGGGCCAGATGTAGGTGAAATAGATTTACCGATTTTTAATTACCGAATTTTACCGATTCGGTAATTAAAAATCGGTAAATCTATGGAGTGGACATGTAGGTATTTCAGATGTGCTGGAATACCGATTCGGATGATTTCGGTATTTACCGATTCGGTAAATACCGAATCGGTAATGCCCATTCATTCCTATGGGTTGAAGCCCATAGGAATGAATGGGCATTACCGATTCGGTATTTACCGAATCGGTAAATACCGATTTTCACAAGGGTGCAGGGGGTGTCACTTTGACACCCTCTGGCACCCCCAAAACAGGCTCGGGTGCCATGTGGCAGGCATACATGCCCTAAGGGCAGGTCTGCCTGACACATGGCATAGGTGTGCATGCACACATGTGCATGCACACCGGAATCGGTATTTTACCATCAAATTGGATTTGATGGTAAAATACCGATTCGGTAAGGCCTCTGGGACTCTGAAGAGTCCCACCTACATCTGGGTGGCTCAGATTCGGTAAATTTACCGATTTTTTATTTTACCGAATCGGTAAAATTACCGAATCGGTAATTTTACCGATTCGGTAAAATAATGCCCCCTACATACCTATCACCTATTTACCGATCGGTAACGGCCGAAAATACAGATTTTCGGCCGTTACCGACCGACCTACATCTGGCCCTAAATGACTTAAGCATTGATCATGAAGTTCCCACACGAAGACCCACTCCTATATCCAAAAAGAGGAGGTGAAACACCAGGGGGATTTGCTTTCCAAGTTTAATCATACAGAGCAAATTTGGAGACACAGAAATCAGCGATGGAGATCTATTCGGTGTTTGGAAAAAAAGCTGCCACTGACATGTCCTTAGGAGGTGGACATCACTAAAATTTAAAGGGACTAGGGGAATCTAAAGAAAGCATATGCTCACTAGGGTAGCTGGTGACAGAATGATAGGAAATTAGAAGAGGAGATAATCACAAATAAGAAAAACGGGATATAATTTACAGTGTACATTAGATCAAAGTAATATTCATGGCATTAGCCCACAGCTGACAAAAAGCTGAAGAAAAATTGACTTGGATGTAGCATCTGTGTGAGTCGGCAGCTGGTAAATTTGACAGATTAAATAGGAAAGAATATTAATGCCATGGAAGTCCTATTCCCGGATGTACATGTAGTCATGGCTTCAGAAAACTGAGTGTAATGTATAGAGTTGTAAAATTGCTTCTGGTTTGGGTATTTCTTTGGGTTCCTCATACTTGCTTCTATGGGACTACTCTTTGGTGGAGATAATTTATCCCTCTCAAGCCCGCTACTGGCCATTGATGCTGGCCTCCCAGTCTATACCTTCAATGTCTGGAGTGAATCTTTAAACCACAATAGATGTTGAGCTCACCTTTACACCTCAGGTCAAATTAAACGTCAAATCTTTCTTCTGTCACCTCAGATTACTCAGAAGGATATAGTACCACTCATTTGAACAAAAACTATGGGATTAAACTTGGTATACCAGAATACGTTCAGCGCGATCTGTAGAGGGTCTAAACCAAGGCTGCAAGATGGCTTCTCCTTCCCCATCCACAGGGTCAAATATCACCTGCTTTGTAAGAACTCCATTGGCTGCAAGTGAACAAAGGGAACTTGTGGATCTTGTGAAATGTTTATTAAAATAGGCTTCAGATGAAAATGCCTATAACATAACTTGTGCTGCCTCCACCCCAGATGTCGCCTTGGCTCGGTCACCCACTCTTGATAGAGATCACGTGATAAAACCACAGAGATGCTTTGATTGTACCAACGCAGCTTGTACGTTTCTACTTCTCACTGCAGGCTGCAAGACTATGCATCTGTATGGGAGTCTACATCTGCAAGATCCAAGACCATCTCCAATTCTAGGCTTGTCAGCATCCGGCTGTTCCGAACTCCTGGTAGAACAAGGTCAAACTGCTTGCATGGAACACAACTAAGTTTTTTTTATTGGTGCCCTTTCAAATCTGACTTCACGGTTGCATCAGATTTACTAGGGGCTCATCAAATACGGCTCTAATCATGAGCAACACTTGGACAGTGAAAGACACTATTATATGATTCTGGCCCACTTAGATAGTGTGTCATTATTTGCTTGTTTATGAACACGTACATCTCTGACCTTCATATAAAACACCAAGGCAGGCAGCTGCATCTTTGCAACTAGAACAAGAGCTAAAAAATAATAAAGCGAGTGCTACAACACTACACCACGGAGATAGATGTTCCGGTGCCAAGAGTCTACACAATAGCCAACTACTCTCATAACTGAGACTCACAGACTCGGCTGGGCTGTGTTTATGCTGATCGTAGCAAGGAGCTTATTTTAAGCGTGCTCCTATACCGTGCCTTCCCGCCTACAAATCAAATACAGGTTTCATTGAAAACCATGAGAAGAGTTTTTAACTCCTTCGACGCTCATGACGAGCTCAGCTCGTCATGGTGTACACCTCCATACACTCATGACGAGCTGAGCTCGTCATGAACAATGGAAATCAACATAACTCAGCACAGGAGGAAAATAACACTAGCATCGATGGTGTTAAAGCGAATAAGGTGCAACTTTATCAGTCAAAATAAGGGGAACATAAGAACATACCGCGTCTGACATTATAAGGCCAGAGGCTTTTTTCGAGGGTATTGTCCTTCCCTGCGAGAATTTTAGAAAGACGCACCTGAGAACAATTCTGCTGTTCTTTTAAAGATTTTGGGGAAATCATATGACTCCCTGGTTACGACAGATATCACTTTAGTCTTGAAAAAGGTGGCACAAAGCAAGAAAATCCACCGAAACGCGTCAACGCCTTTTTTATGTTGTATAATTCAAGACTCCTCCATTGTTGTAGATAAATTGATGTTCTGTATACACGACATGGATGTGAGAAACTAGGAGTCCGAATATACTAGGAACATTGTACAATTTTTATGTCTTGCTGTTTCTGTCTGTCTTTTCCAATTATGCGGGTCATAATTGTATGTTATGTTATTTTTATGTTGCATTAATTTGTTTTTATTTAAATTTTATATGTGTTCAGTTTAAGAATTTATTGTAATCTAGTTGAATTTTAATTGTATGTATACATAATAAATTGTCATTTTCCTTTTTATTCAGCGTGTCATGATATTTATGATCTTTTGTGATTTAATTATATTTTCTAAACACTGAATAGTCCTGTTCGAGGGAATTGCATTTTTCTGGTTGTCTAACCCTAGTTCCCTTGATTAACTTAAGGGGTACCTCTCCTTTCTTTACTACAACACTACAGTAACAAAACTGCAAAGCTACAGCTGTAATACTACAATGCAAACCAACGACAGGGCCAATACAATCTCACCTCCAGAGAGCCTTTCTTCAACAGTGAAGAAAAACTGTCAAGTTGAAATTTATGATACCGTAAAATGGATGACATGGAGTTATCTAAAATACAATAGTATTTTCGGGTTGGACATGATTGGTACGGGCATTATTGTAAAGGCTTTTACTCCTATGCAGAGATTTTTCCACCATCGATTTAACCATTTCATTTCAGGCTAAATAAACGTTGTGAATGCATGAGGTCAAGTGTTGTCCTCAAACACTCTGGAAACACCACAACTGAGACAATGTACGACCTAATTGGCTGCTAGACTACACTTTGGTGTGTCAGGGTATCATAGAGCCTTCCTCTGGTATCAGAATCCATGAGACTGATTTGCAGTGTGCCAGACATAGGCACAAACCCACGAGACACCATGTTGGACCATAATGGACCTATCCAAGACTGTGGTGGTACTGGTGAAGACCCCCTCTAGCACTCCCCCAGGCTACCACTATAACACCAACAGCCCAACTCTACAAAACAATACCAAAATGCTGGAGAAACACTGCATAAACTCTGAGACAATAATGCTACAATAATACTGCTACAACATTATAGCACTTTAATTACAACTCTATCACTACTATGCTAACACTTCTCAGACTACAAACACAAGATTATTTAGCTACCAGTTAAAAACTAGAACATTGCATCAACATGGGCAGACACTACACCAGCACATCATAGTAAGGTATGCCTAGAATAACATTAAACTATGCCAAACCTTTTTAAATATCTTTATTGAATTTTATATGTTGGTGTTAAAAAAGACCCCAGTAGTTTTATATTACGAGGCAGTTCCATAAAATATGCATAAACGTACCGACCTCCCTGCACCCTCTCCGACATTCCTCACTACTTGCCAGACCCATCCGTACCAGCCGGGGCCCCGTGGTGTAGGAGCGGTGTAGGATCTTTAACTGGACCAACCTAAGTCTAATGAGTCGCTAATGGATCCCCCATATGATTTATACATTTTTTATATATTAATGAAATAGTTTTCTCTGGAAGATGACCATCCAATATCCGGTCCTCCAAAGGGGAGGCCTCCGGACGCAACGTTCCTCTGGAGATATTTGCTAATAAGGCATGTCGGACCTGAATGTATCGAAACCGCTCCCTCTCCTGTAGATGATATTTTTCCCGTAGGGCGTCAAATGTAAGGATACCATCCTTCCCCCAGACATCTTTGATCTGCGAGATCCCGATGAGGTCCCATTTGTCAAAGCCCTTCGATTTCCACAGGCTACCCAGCCTCTCTGAATTCCACAACGGGGTAGCTAGGGTTAATTTCCCTTCCCACTGGAGGTGCCAAGTGGCAGGGTGCCACACTTGTACCGCGTGTGCCGGAGGTTAAATTGATCAAATTTAATATAACTTCCTTGCATGTGATCCTGTGACAATGTCAGTCATTACTGAGGATTTCTGTAAATCGTAGGGAGACACTGTTTTGCATTTTGTGTGTAATATGATGTTGCTCAGCAGAATTCAGAGTAATTATGGTTAAATCGGCATCTTCACCCATTAAATTGTTTCTTGTTTAATTTGTCTCCCAAAGGAGACACTATCTCTTGTCTACTAGGGCACGAGACTCTAGCCACACCTCATTTCCGGTTCAGAGATGATGTTGCCAGTGGTGCGGACTGGACTTTCTGTTTTGGTAAACGCAAGACTGGGTTGCTTATGGTTGCCTCCCATCCGTAACAGGAAAATAAGCTTAAAACATGCTTTTTAGCCGGTTATGATTACATTAAGCATCTCTTCATCTGCAGCACTTTTTTTCACTTAGCAAATATATATTTTTTTACATAGTACGGGGAGGGACCTATGGTGTAAAGAGCAACGCCCAAGGATAAAGCAGTGCTCTGTTTCAAGATGTAATGAAGCAATACATAAAAAGAGGTATAACACACATTGTTTTTCTAATTTCTGTTTAAGTCTAATTATCACCTCAGAGCTGCGTCAATCTTTCAAAAGACAGTGATAATTTTACTTTTTACAATGCCCCTAGGAAAAAATGAGTTGCCTAGTGTTTTTTGTTTGCATGTACTGTGGTTTCAATGGTAAGTTAGCTCTGCACAAACATGCCTTTTCATTGTGCGCGACTGTAGGAGGTGAGAACAAAGAAGAGAAACAACAGTGACGGCTGAATGATTTATAAACGAAATTTGCAAAGGAAAAACACGTTTTTATTCTAAGCGATGTGTTAATGGATATCTGCAGGATGACAAGCATCAGACAAGGCCAAAGCCCAGCGACTGAATCTCGGCTCCTGAAGTAGCCCGTGGGGAAGCAGCATGAGAAGTAAAATCAAACATTGGCCAAGCTAAACATCTGGCGCTGGCTTCCAACCTTTTTGGACTTTGTCAATGCTTGTTTTATTTTTTGTTGTTGCGGAAGCTGCTGGGTCGTCATCGATCTAAAAAAACTGGTTGAAAGCTAAAATATGTTGACCTCAAAAAGCATAAGCCACAGTAACAGGCCAATGGAATAGGGGATTGATGAAAGCCCCTGTAACTAAGTATATAAGTTAACATCTCATATAACAACAAAAATCAAAAGGTCTTGGCTGATGACAGACCTAAACTGAGATATAAAGAAATGTAAAAAAACAAAATGTATTTCCAATGTACGCCATTGGACATTTAACAATGCACAGACTCTTTGCCAGAAGCAAAATGCCCTTTATCTACTTTTAACACCTGAAATAAGGTGCAGTAAAGCAGAAATAGCAGCAGGGGCGCACTGCTCTGGATTCTCAAAGAGAAGATTCCGAGTGGTATTAACTTACACACACAATTCAACAGGCCTAGGGGCAAGACAAAACCTAACCACATATCTCGGAGGTGCTGCAGATGCTACAAAACCATGGTTGTGGTAGAGAAGCGGTCACCCTACTGTATAAAACGCCTCTACCGCAACACACAACTAAATACCCGGTTCTATGAGATAAGTGGTCAGAAAGGGTTGGTCATTTGTTGACAACAGGCAAGACCTCTGTTGAGGTTGGGTTATGTGTTGTATAAATCCTTTGTCCCTTTCCTTTCTCCCTGTCCCCTCCTTGTATTCCCCACCTCTTCTATGGTCTTACAGTCCAACATTCTAACGTTGGAATGTTGCTGAGGAACGGTTGGAAGACCGCTAGGCAGGATGCGATGAGGTGTTGAGGAGTTGTCGTGTTTCTTCTTAAATAAAGTGTCTGTAATTCACTGGGACTTGTCTTTAAAAGCCCCTTGGTTGGAACACGTTAAAAATGCATCTAAAAACCCATGCTCAACTATACACAGTTAAAAAACAAAAGACATACCTTAACCCAAAAAGTAGAATTTGTATCTTTGTAGGAGCATTGGCAGACTGTCCCAGATGCAGACATCCAAAGTGTGACTTTTATCACATAGTGTGGTTATGCCCAGTAATAACACTTTTGGGTTGGGTCTATCAGAGAGACAAGAAAACTGATCAGAAAGTCCAGGACTCCAGAAAACTTTGAAATGAAATGAAATTATAATTTATTAAGCACTCTACTACCCTTGGGTGTCTAGGCGCTGAGTGATTCTGGCAGAGAATGACAGAAAAACTTAACCAAACCAGGAATAGGCGGAGGAAGTGAAGAAATAGAGAAAGCCTAGCTATTAATTATACAACAAAGTCTTGCGGGCCTTATGGAAGGTCAGTAAGTCCGTTTTTTTTTAGGTTCAGAGGTATTGAGTTCTATAATTTTGGGTGTTGCAGGTTATTAGGTGTAATGTCCAGAACAAAAAAGTAAAAATGTATCACAAAGTTCATAGATCTAGCATATATCCATAGCGCATTGCTATGGCCTGGAAGTCGCACAACATCCCGGAAGTGGGCACCTGCCTAGGAGACTTGAAGAAACGGGCTACTACAGAAATGGGCACATTTTATAAACTATGAAGAATGGAAGGCAGAGGTAAACTATGAGAGGTATGGGACACATACATGATAGCACTAGAAGCTAAGTCATACACCAGACTACCCTGAGCTGTTCACGCAAACAATTGGAAAATATAGACATGGCCAGGACACTAGGGTTAGAATATGTGCACTAGAGATATGACACATGTGTGGAGCTGGGTGGGTGATATGGCCTGGGCTTTTTTTCCAAATCGCCTCCTAGTCGGTTCCATTACAGGTGAATGTTATGTGAAATGTAAACATGTGAAATGTGGCTTGGGGCTTACATCATCAACTGGGACAAAGTGCGGAAAGCCCCACAGGGAACTCTTAACGAACAGCTATGGAAGGAGATTCAATTACACACTGCAACCCCAGCAGTTTGCAGAATATGGGGCTAAACCAGCTTTGGGAAACACCCATAACATCAACCACCTTTAACTGCATCGCTGAGGCGGCTTTTCAGGCTGTGTGCGGCATTTTAAAAAATACCGCGTTACATGACGAGCTCAGCTCGTCATCAGCATTCGAGCGCCGTAGCTGATGACGAGCTGAGCTCGTCATCAGCATCGAAGGTGTTAAAAAACTGGTATGGAAAACAGTGACGCATCTTTCAATGCTGGAGGACAAGGCTGCCTTATCAAAAAGATCCCATGGATGGATGAATCTCAATTCTTATGCGAAGCCTACAGCACAACATTATTTTAACCTGGGGTACACAAAAAACATAAGGATCAGCTTTATGAAATATAGGCTCGGCTTGCTACCCTGTATACAGCACTTACCACCTTGGCTAAGGGAGAAAGAAGGCTTCACATTCCGCTTATGTGGATCAGCGAGAGAAGACTTGCTGCATATACTATGCTCCTGCAAAGAACTTTTAAAAGAACGGAAACAACTGCTAAAATGACAATTCAACTTACCAGGGGTACTCACCAGGAGGCAAGCAATACTGGCATGCTTCGCATCTACCGATCCACAACTGTACTGTTGCCTAGTAAGATATCTGAGGGTATGCGAGCAGAAAATGCCAGAAATGCACTACATACCCCTGCAGCTTCACCCGCCGGCGTAGAGCAATGTTTTTAGTAATAATTTATAAATACAAGAAATGTGATAATGGTAGTTTTATGCATGTACACTTTGTGCTTTTAATTGAAATTCTTTTGTATTGCGATGGCTTGTTGTGCGCTTTTAGATATTGATCTAAACAAAATGCCCAGATCAAAAGAGGACGTTAATTGGGAAAGTATTCAAATAATCCCAACATAGCCCCAGTGGTAAACTTGTCTAAATGTTAGGATATCGAAAGCTATTATTTTCTTTTTTTAGATCTCTTCAGTTTGTGTCTCCTTTTCTTTTTCACCCGTCCCTTTTTCCCTTAATAGATTGTGTCCTAAATGCATAGTTAGAGTGGGAAAGGTCATTGCTGTAAAATGCTGCTCTTGACACATTGACCACTAGGAGCAGCTCCTCCGTAATGGCAGTGAAGCATCACCTCACTGGCCAGAGTAGGTCAGCGAAAAAAGAAAATGACAATAAAACAATATTATCATTTTATTTTCCGCTGACTGATTTAGCCAGTGAGTCTTGGGCGGGGCCGGGCCATGGAAGGGAGGAAGATTGATGGGCATTGTATAGTGTGTCGGTTTGGCCGCCGTCTTAGGCCGGCCAAACAGACATGCGCACGTAGGTTTCTCCAACCCAGCTGTGTTGACAACCATGTAAGAGAGAAGCCATAGGCTCCCTGTGACTGAGCGAGGATCAGACCAACCCGCTCAATCCAATCCCTGTGCTGCTCTCATGCTTGGTTTAGCATGAGAGCAGCGTAGAGATTGGGTGGGGGAGCCTGCGCATCGTGCCCCCTTTACTGCTGGGAGGAGGGAAGCACTGAGGCGACCAGCAGCATCAACGTTGGCAGCAGGACAGGAAAATTGTTTTTTACAATTATTATTCCCCTAATCCCTTGTATCTCCCACAACCCTCCACATTAGTTTTGCGACAGCTGTCACTGTGGGCCTCTTCATATTTTTGAAAAACAGAGAAAGAAATACTTTTTTTTTTTTTTTTTTTTGGTGTAAGATTTTTATTGAAGGGTGCCATCAATACAACAGCAGTACATCATGTCTCAGAAAAATGTTACGCAGCAATCAGTGTTTCGTACTGTTACACAGCTATTTAGCCGACAACCTTCCGGTCCGGCAGCGAATGTTTGGCATGATGCAAAGTGCAATGAGGATACAATGACTGAATACGTGAAATCTTACTTTTATGGTATTTTTTGCTATAAATTAACAAGAACAGAAAAAATAGACTCTTTCTTAATGTATAGTCACAGTGAAACATCACAGTCAAGTTCAATGTCAGTTGCCGATTCCAGGTTCCCAGGCTGGTACCCTTCCCTCTCCGAGCACCAAACGAAATAAAGTCCCCATCAGACAAATCCTATCCCTCCACCCACCTCTATACAGTTCCCTCTATCTCATTCATCCATTTCCTCTTCATCTTCTGAGCTGTCGTCCTCGTCTTCCGGCAGTGGCTCACATAAATCCCCCCTATATCTGTTCCATGCTTCCCATACCTTGTTCCACTTGTTGGGGTTAGCTCTCAGTTTATACACTGTGCGTTCGGTCAACATCAGTTTATCCATCGTCCTACACCACAGTGCTAGAGTAGGTGTTTCTGCCACCCCCCACCTCTGTGCAGTGTCACGTTTGGCCACCATAGTCCCAATAGTGACCCACTGTTGTTGCCGGAGTGTCCAATCAGTCCCTTCCCAAATATTCAGCAAGCACATTCGTGGTTCCGGTGTTAAGGAAGTATCAAGGGTCTGGGAAATGGTTCGCATGACTTGCTGCCAGTAACTCGATATGGCCGGACATTCCCACAGTGTATGCAGTAGTGTTCCCTCCTCCCCACACCCCCTAAGACAATATGGGGTTTCCGCCCTGTGCATTTTATGAAGAGAGGTCCTGGTGTAGTACACTCTATGCAGTATTTTTAGTTGTATAAGCCTAAACCGGGCCGAAACCCCTGCCTCCCTTGGTGACACTAGTGCGGCATTCCAATCCGTCTCGTCCATGGCACCTAATTCAGTTTCCCATTTCTCTTTCAATCGCTGTAAAGGGTCTGGGAGGTTGTTTAGTAACTTGCGATATGTGAGCGAGGTAGCGCGTGTTTGCATGAAGTCTGTGAGAAGTCGGTCTTCCAAGGGTAAGGACTCTGGGACAGGTGACCCTGGCTCAAGTGCGTGTCTTATTTGTATGTATCTGTAGGTTTCAGTGGGGCCCAGTGCATATTGTTGCTGCAATTGCGGGAAAGGGATCACCCCTGCAGTGGTCCATAGGTCCCCCACCGTTGAGATTCCAATATTATCCCATTGGGTAAAACCTTTACTGGACCTAAGACAGCCTAACTGTTTAGTGTCCCATAGTGAAGTTAGCTTGGTAATGACTCCCTTCCATTTGAGCCGTGTGAGCGCCCTATACCATATTGTTACTGTGTGTTTGGTTGGACCTAGCAATCGCTTTAGGAGGCTTGGATCGTACAGCGGGGCCAGTAAACTATGTGTTCCTAATTGCGCCCTATCTGCTAGATATGCTGGGTCGTCATGCGGGGCGTGGATCCATTGATTAATTACTTTGAGCTGTGACGCCCAATAATAAAGTTGCATGTTCGGCAAGGCTATCCCTCCGTCATACCACCCACGATTGAGCTTAACATGTGCTATCCTGGGCGGACGTTCCCCCCACAACAGAGCGGTCACTACTGCCGTCACTTTTCGGAAGTATGAAGGCGAGATCATATCTGGGGTATTCTCCAGTACATATAAGAGGCGCGGGGGAGCCTTCATCTTAAATAATGCTGCGCGCCCCAGCAGCGTGAGAGGCAAGGCTTTCCAGTGACGGACATCTGCCTTCAGGCGAGTGAGCGGGGGTGCCAGGTTCCGATCATAAAATACACCTGCGTCACCGGTTACGTGTATGCCCAGATATTTAAAGGAAGTATCGGCCACTACCAACGGGCAGTGTTCGGGGAGGAGCGGCGCAGGACCTTTCAGTACGTAAAGGACTGACTTTGTCCAATTGATCGTATATCCGGAGGTCAAACCATGTTTATCACAAAGTGCTAACAGTATTGGGACACTCGCCCCTGGGTTAGATAGATAAACCAGCATGTCATCAGCATATAAGGATACTCTATCTTCCCAGGCGTCACCCCACGTTATTCCTTTCAGCAGTGGCGTGGTCCTAATGACAGTAGCGAGCGGTTCCAACACCAGTGCAAATAGTAGAGGGGATAACGGACAACCCTGACGCGTCCCTCTTGCCAGAGGGATCGCTCGGGAGATGTGGCCATTGGCTGCTATATGAGCAACCGGGTCCGCGTATAGGAGCTTAATCCAGGAGAGAAATTTAGGGCCAAAACCCATCCGGGCCAGAACTGCGAATAAATATTGCCACTCTACCATATCAAAAGCCATTCTGGCATCTAGTGACAAAATGGCCGCCGGGTCCTTTAGCAAATGGGCGCGTGCCAATGCTCCATGCACACGCCAGAGGTTTAACGCCGTGCTTCTATGTGGCATGAAGCCTGAATGATCCGGGTGGATCAGGTGTTTTAAGTGCGGGGTCAGTCTATTCGCAATCAGTTTCGCCAGAATTTTTGCTTCTGCGTTGAGAAGCGAGATTGGGCGATACGATGCACAGTCTGTGGGCGGTTTGCCCGGCTTCGGGATGGTCACTATAGTCGCCAGTCGTTGATCCAAGGGCAGAACCCCTGTTTCTCGACATTCTACGAACATGGCCAATAGCGGCGAGCTCAGGGTGTCTGACATTGCTTGGAACCACTCAATCGGTATCCCGTTAGGGCCCAGCTCCTTACCCGTGTGTAGCGCACCAATTGCCATTCGAAGCTCCTCCTCCGTGAGGTCTGCCTCCAATTCAGACACCGCCTCCGGCGATAGCGTCTCAACCTCTACATCTTGAAGCGCCATCACTGCCGCTTCTACCGTGACCACCTCTCTTGGAGTGTAGACTGCTTGGAAGTGGCCTGCTAAGATGTCTATGATCTCAGTGGGGCGCGTATGATATGTCCCCTCCAGATCCTGTAATTGTAGAATGTGTCTACTGCCTTCACTTTTTTTATCCAACCAGGCCAGCAATTTGTTGGCTTTATCACCTATATCATAGACCCTATGCGCAGTCGTCTCAATATTTTCTAGTGTCTTCTGTCTGAGAAGATCGTCATGTTGCTGTTGGCAGAGGTGGAGTGAGTGGCGCGTGTCCGCCGATGGAAGTGCCATATGGGCCGCATTAGCCTGTTCTAGTTTCAATTCTAGTGCAAGTAGATCCTGTTTCTGTGTGCGTTTATGGTTCGTGATCGTCGCAATCGCCTGCCCTCTCAACACAGTTTTGTATGCTTCCCACAGGGTCGTCGGGGAAGACACTGAGCCGGCATTTTCAGTAAAGTAGTGTTTAGTTGCTTTCTTTAAGGCTTTGCGGACAGGAGGAATTTTGAGATAGCCAGGGTAGATTGGATAAATTCTTTTACGCGCTGTCGCTGTGCAGGACATGGTTATGGTCAGGGGGGAATGATCTGATATACCCCGGGGTCTTATCTGTACATCATTGATTGTGAGTCGGCCACCCCCCAGTGTAAGAAAATAATCAATACGGGACAGGCAATCGTGTGTGGCCGAATAGTAAGAGTACTGCCTATCCTCGGGGTGTAGGTGCCGCCATATGTCAACCAATCCCTGTGCCTCCATGAATTCACTGAATCTGGTCGGGCCTGTGGAGTTCGTTCGATTCGGGAACCTATCCTGTGTAACATGAGCCATTGCATTAAAATCTCCTCCCACCACTAGGTCTCCGTCCGGGAGTTCTAGAAGGAACTTTCCCAGGTCCGGAAGTGCCGATGAATGTAGTGCTGGCGGGATATACACAGACACCACATTAATGGAGATGCCTTCCCACTGCCCACAGACCGCAGCAAAGCGGCCATGGCCATCTGTCTTAGTAGTTTGTTGTATGAATCGTGACGCCTTCTTCACTAAAATGCCTGTCCCTCGGGACCCCGAAGTGAAATCTGAATGTGTGACCATGCGGTATCCTCGCCTAAGGCCCTGCTAGCTGCACCCACTAAATGCGTCTCTTGGAGAAGGACCAGGTCGCAATTTAACCTTCTGATACTCTGGAGAACCAACCCTCTCTTCACCTTGTCCCCCAAACCCCTGACATTCCACGACATTATCTGTAGCGGTGGCACAGGCCCCACCTCGGGACCGTCCGTAACGTTACTGGGCTGTGGTGGTCCTGCCATCGCGAGATCGTGAATACAAACAAAAACCCATAGGGCGAGGCAGTAGTGTGTTCGATGGAAACCCATCCCCCCATGTGCCTCCAGCCACATGCTGGAACGAGTTCAGTGTCTTCAGATCAGTACCGGTACTCCCGGTGTGTGAAATTCGGCATAATGTGACTATAATGATTGTCATTGTAAACAGTAGAGCCAAACAATACAAACTAACAAACCTTAGAAACCCCCCCATACCCCGAACTCCCACCCGCCCTGCTTCCCTGCTTCCCTGCCACACGGACTCAAAACTGCCCGCCACCCCAATTTAGCAGAGTGCTTAAACCCACCCAGATAAAAACACACGGTTACTTGCTCCGGAAACAGCTACCCCTCATACCCTCTGCAGAGGCCCTCGGCCCAGTGTCCATGGCAGTCCCGGCGGCAGTCCCATATCAAGAATGTCTCATACCTGCCGGGTTGTCATATATCCACCTCCTGGTCTACATCAACATTGTCTCTCATCGGCGAGCTTCTGTCGTTGTCTAAGTCTTCTTCCCGGACGTCGTCGCGATCCTTCGATTGTTGGCCATTTTTAGTTTGTCCCAGGCGGCGAGATTGAGAGGCAGGACGCCAGCCATCCAGCCAGTCTCGGGCAGTTTCTGGGTTATCAAAAAACCATGTCCTGTTCTCCGCCACCACCGCAGTTTAGCCGGAAAGATCATAGAATATTGAATCTCTCGTTTCCTGAGTTCCTTCTTTACGTCCAGGAATGTTTTTCGCCGTCTGGCCACCTCCGCCGTGTAGTCCGGGAAGAACGCCAATGTGGAGTTCTGAATCTTCACAGGTGGGGAAACCCGCGCTGCTTGGAGGATGGCATCCCGATCACGAAAATTAAACAGTCTCGCCAGGATCGGTCTGGGGATGCCCCTGGTTTAGGCTGGCTGCCCGGGACTCTGTGTGCCCTTTCGACTGAGAAGAATGCTGATAGTCCTTTGGGTTGAAGGTGCGATTTGATGAGGTCCTCCACGTAAAGATCCGTTGCTCTCGTACCTTCCGATTCCGGAACTCCGAGAATTTGTATATTATTTCTTCTGGAGCGCCCTTCCTGGTCGTCCAGCTTGTCCTTTAGGAGTTTGTTCTCTGCGACGACCGCCTCCATAGCCGTCTGGAGTTCTGACACGTCCTCCACCAGCGATTTCGTGACCAGCTCAAGCGACCCCACTTTCTCGGCCATTTTGTGGAGATCTGCCCGAATGAGAGTTATTTCGGTCGAGATGGAGCCGACCGTCGTCTGGACCTGCGTGAGCGCTCTCATGACATCATCCAGGGTCGCCTTCTTCGTCCCCATGTTGTCCGCCGTTTTCGCGGAGGTGTGCCGTCCATCCGCCGGAGGGGACGCGGTTTTATCATTAGTGTACCCTTCGATACGTGTTTGGGTTGTGCCGCCTTTAGAGCCCTTTCCCGCCATAATGTCCTCTTAGTTGTAGCTCAGGCCTTCAGAATGAAGGGATCAGGAGGAAAGGGAGCGGCCACCAATATAATGCGGCCTGTAGTCCGATCAAGGGAAGAGCCCCAGTGTGGATGGGGGTTATCGCCACAGTATTCCTGTCGTACCGGACGTTCCGCTCTTTCCGGCCATGCACTATCGTCTCGGTATCTCAGGGTTACTGCTGCGAAAGCAGCCACCGGATAGTCCCTCCGCCCCTCCGGCAGTGTACAGCCTCCTGTTCTGGCTCACGTCGTTTCCCAGGACAAAGACCCTGCCCGCTGGTTGTTTCGCGGGATTCTTCCCCAGTCCCGACCACTTCCGGTCCTTCGTTGCCGGGCAGGTCGCACTTCCGGTCGGCTTCACTCGTCACTGGTTTCCCCGGATTCAGGCCTGTGTTTGATCACACCGACTCTCAACGGTAACTCCGCCGTCCGGCCTCCGATTTTCGTCCGGGTGCTCGCCGCCAGTCCCGCCCGGTCTCGGGCGTTCAGTGCCTCCGTCTGAGGTCTGATTCAGCCACGGATTATAGTACGGATAGTCTGAGAGGTCGCTTCCCTGCCGGAGCTAGTCCTCTATGCTGCCGCCATGTTCGGCCGCTAGCCACGCCCCCGAGAAAGAAATACTTGATAAAAAAGTACATAATAAAATCAGTTCAAGGATGATATGAGACAATTCATAAAACACAGCATTGTTTTTTCAAAAGATGTCAGGAATAAGCAGGAACTGGATAAACAACTTTTTTAATCAGTGTAATTTTATTTCACTAGTAATGGTGCAGATTTACTAAGGAATATTAAAGACTGGTTTAGGTTTCAAGAGCGTTAAAAGCTGCACTAGCACATGCATCCTTCAGTGCCAACATCCATATTACTATTAAGTAAGACAGTGTGACCATTTATGCTCTCAAGACCATGCAATATCGTGTAATGATGAAAGCAGGAGTGGCCTGTGCAGGTAAGAGTGGTGCGGCGGTGGTGCCGGGTGGGGCGATATTGACAGACAGGAGGGAAAATTATTTTTTTATTTTATTTTCCCTCGTGGTCGTCTGTTGAATCCCCCCCTCCCCAACCCGGCTCACCGCTCTTATCTGCACAGGCCGTTCCTGGACGAAAGTGACAAGCATTGGACTT
The DNA here is from genome assembly GCF_964263255.1 of Lissotriton vulgaris. Lineage (NCBI taxonomy): Eukaryota > Metazoa > Chordata > Amphibia > Caudata > Salamandridae > Lissotriton > Lissotriton vulgaris. The sequence goes on along the minus strand of NC_141693.1, from coordinate 480,845,423 downwards.
TAAGCCACTTCATGGCCACGGCATTCCAGTGAATTACCGGGAAATAGAACGTAACCAAACTGCTATATTGCCAAAGTAATTTCATTTCAATTTACTCTTTTAAAATAGAAATGGGTTATGCACATGCTCCAGAAATCTGACATCGACCTACATTTTGCATATATATATATATATATTCACTGAAAAAACCATAGCTTTCACACCAGTTATAGTTAGGAATTAGCATTTAAAAAACCTATTAAATTCACTGAAAAAACCATAGGTTTCACACCAGTTATAGTTACCTGGAAATTTTACTGACATAAAACCATTGAAATTACACGTTTTAGTTAGTTGGACTCACTATAACTTGCGCGTGCAATGCACTGCTGATGGCGTCACATATTACATCACTCATGACATGGTCAGTGACATCACTCATGACATCACTGATGAGACCATCCAGTGAATGTGTGTATTTTAAAAAAATAAATATGTGTTATATATGTATATGTAAAAGTTGCTTGAAGAATAAATGTTTTAATAAGAGTTTACATGGATGTTTTTTTTTTTAATTGATTGGTTAACTGGCTTATTAAGTGTATCTTAGTGAATACATCTATTAACAAGTAATGTTTAAATATTTAAATATATGTATTTGTGTTTCACTTTGTGTATAAGTGGCTGCATGGGTTGGTGATTAGCTACATGTGTGTGTATATGGGTTATTAGATGTTTGTTTTAATATCATTATGAGTGTCTATATGGTTTGGTGGGGGTATTCCTTAGCACATAGATGCATGAGTGACTGACTCTCTGCTTGTATGTGTTTTGAAGACAGCATATGTGCAGGACTGTATGGGTGGATGAGTGTGTACATGTGTGTGTTAGTGAGTGAATGACTGTCTCACTAGAGTCTTTATCAGTAACTACATATGACTTAATCTACTATATGTGAATATTGATGTATATAAGTGAGTATATGTGAGAGTGAGGGATTGTAAGAGTTCCTGTTTAAATAAGTACGTTTTTCTATAAATGATTGTTTAAGAGAGTAAGTATGTGTAAGTTTCCTTAGAAGTAAGGTGGTAGTGTGTGTATAGCTGTATATGCAAATAAATGGATGTTCAATAGTTTATTTGCATGTGTGAGTATGTGTGAGAGTATCTTTTGGATGACTGTCGGTGTGTAACAGGATGTATAGGTGTATCACTACATATGATGAGTGAGTATATGTATGAGTGACTATATAGAACTGTTGGTCAATGAGTGGATGTGTATATAGATGGTGGAATTATTGAATTGGTTGTTGTAACTGGTATGGGTATCTCCATTTTTTTTAAATGTTTCTATTTTGGAATATGTGTTTCCAGGGTTACATTACAGTGAAAGGAGGTCTTTCACTCTGTCACAAGGATGGTCTCATCAGTGATGTCATGAGTGATGTCACTGACCATGTCATGAGTGATGTGATATGTGACGTCATCAGCAGTGCCTTGCATGCGCAAGTTATAGTGAGTCCAACTAACTATAACGTGTAATTTCAATGGTTTTATGTCAGTAAAATTTCCAGGTAACTATAACTGGTGTGAAACATATGGTTTTTTCAGTGAATTTAATAGGTTTTTTAAATGCTAATTCCTAACTATAACTGGTGTGAAACCTATGGTTTTTTCAGTGAATTTCAATGGTTTTTTAATAGCAAATATTTATAGGTATAAAAAGTGTAAAATTTTAAAACGAATTTTATATTGTATAAATATGTTAATTATTATTATTTTTTTAACATTTTTGACCCCGAGGCGCTCCCGGGCGCGTACCGGTGAACGCACTGGTAAGCGCAATGATACGGCGCGCCCCGGGGCGCGTACCGGTGAGCGTCCGGATAGCGCTATTGCCGCGAACCAAAACCACATTGTGACGTATCGCGTAGCCGCCACGCCTTGCGTCATAAGACACATATTGCGTAGCCGCGAGATGCGTCTTATGACGCACCGTGTAAGCGCTCGAGCGTATACGATCGCGCAACGTAAGCGCCCGATGCGCTTACGCTACGCGCCCCGGGACGCGCCCAAGGGCGCGTAGCGTAAGCGTGTCAAGCCATGTGACTTTAAAATAACACTTTTCATTGGTTCAGAAGTTTTTTTTTTCAAAATTTTGAGAAACCCACCCATTTCTCTCACTATTGATTTGCACTTGGAGAGAGCAAGAGGTGTTCTGTGTATTTTCTCATAATTTTCCTGATCTACAGCAATGGCTGCAAGGGAGTCATCCAGCAGTGATTCAGATGCTTTTTTACCTGAGGACCCTCCTCTCCAGAAAAAAAAGAACCACTTCATCTGGAAATTGTATGACATCCCTGAAGGACAAAAAAAAGTTAATGCTGGTAAAGTAACCTGCAAAATATGTGGCAGTATTTTATCCAGAGGCAATCCTCAAAAAAAATATAGCTTTGGAAATGCCAAATTAATTAGGCATGTCAAAAGAAGACACCCAAATAATTATTCCAGGGAGAGTGTCAGGGAGCTGGCACAGAATTTACCAAGAGATGGCGGCAGCACCTCCACTGGTGGAGCAACACCTTCAGGAACAACACGTGAAAGAATGGTCCCTAACGTACAGCCGGTCTTTGCAGGCATTAAATTTCTATCGTGGACTGTGACGAACTGCTCTGTTATGGGAGCAGAGCGTTGAACTCATTGCTATAAAGAGACAGGAACCTCGCTGCTCTCCCAGACCCTAAATTTTCACATTTTTTTGCTCCTGTTGAGCAGTTTTTGAATCCCCTGTTTTTGTTATTCCCCTGAAAAAAATCCAAAAAATATATAAAATCGTTTTATAAAGTATAAAAAAAATATAAAACAACAAAAACAAAAAAAAAAGTTCTTTTCAGAACTACCTCCAATTTATAAAAAAATGCTATTTTTTTTTTTTTAAGTGTCATTCTTTTTTCTCCATGGTACGCTCCCCGGTACGCGTACCGGGAGCTCCCCCCGCGGAAATCGAAAAATTTTATTTGTCCTACGGGACCCTTTTTTTGCCCCCACATCAAACCTAGGGGGTCAGGGGGTGTGTACCCTGCCCCCTTTTGCTCATTTCCCCCTTTGATTTTTGCCACCTCTTGTGTCTCAATCCTACCGAGACACAAGATGGCGGCCGCTCCGGACTGTTTCGAATGTTTACAGACACCAGTGAGCCAATCAGCTTTCCGTGCGCAAGTCGCGTGGCGCGCCCGGTGCGCTCCCTGGTGCGCGTACCGGGGCGCGCCTATAGATATATATATTTTTTTGAACCTAAATTACTCAAAATCCACTGGAGCATCTTGAGACATAGTAAAGGCACATCGGGCTACCAGTCCCTACAATTTTTCAAAATTTGATGGAAATCCATTCAGCCGTTCGGGCTAAAAGTGAGGTCGACCGCCCTATGGAAATTAACATAGGGAAAATGCGTTTTGGGACCCCCCTTTTATCTCGGCCCCCGCTTGACGCATCCACCCCCAAACTTTCAGGGAAGGACCGGAGCTCGACGAGGCCATTTTGAGGAAATTTTCAGGCAGATTCGTCAACCGGCGCCAAAGTTATTCCAAATAGAATTTTGAGATTTAACATTGAAAAAAATCCTAACTATAACTACCTACTGGCGACCGCCAGTAGGTAATATATATATATATCCCTGTGGGTTAACTCTGCCTTTCGTCCTATTGAAATTAAAAAGAGGAGTAACCTTGAGTTAGGGTGATAATACATGAGAAAACTTCAAACCAGTAGCAAAAGCTCAATATATCATCACATAGTTATTTATATTTAGAGTAGTTTTGCTTTACTGCACTTCCAAATTCCCAACTAAAGGTACTTAGCATTTACGAATGGAAATTTCTAAAACAAAGGCAGCAATGCACTTGGTAAGGACACTTGCTGGATCTTTTCAAGGTTGGTTGAGAACATCAAGGGGCAGCTGTTCTGCACCTGAAACGCAAACCGCAGAGAAAATGGAGATTCTGCTAACATGTACAGTTCTACTTGAACAAAGTGCTTGTGTCAGCAACATCCCACAACTACCTCTAAGCAAGAGTGAGGTTTCAGATCATGTGCTTGCTTTGGCAGCATCCTTAAACATTTTCTGCATGTGCAACAGGAGAACTGGGAAAACACGTTTCGAGTCTCGACTAGGACACTAGTTTTCGCTCACAGAGGTGGATCACAAATAAACCAAAATACCTTCTGAGGGTTCTAGCAGCTGTTGTGGTCAAGACAAAAACTAGATCAAATTACACTTCCTGTTCCAAGAAGAAAAGCAACAAAAGATGGAACGTTTGCCTATAAAGAGCTTCTGGTGCTGTACTGTAGGCGGAAATCCAAATGATATATGAAACCGCTTTTTTGTTTACTTTGGCAGTGTTAAGAAATGTACCTCATTACTTTAAATCTTTTACTTCTCAATTATTTTACTTCGCCTTTGTAGGTAGGTCTCGCATACCGGTCAATGCAACCTTTCAGGTTAAATAAATCCTATTGTGAGCTAACCAGGAACTTACATTGGGTTTGCAGTCAGGCTACTGCTCACCTTTGGTTGACTTTATTGTCACTCATTTACTTGCGTCTTATTCGATGGCCTTCCTTGTCTATCTTGTTTCAACTTGTATTTGTCCCACCCCTGAAGTTCAGCCTATTTACTATTCTTTGGACTGGATGACTTGCATCCTTCCACAGTTCACTTTTTAGAAACGACTTTTTGCTTAAACATTTATTAAGAGAGCTTGGGGTTTCAAGTTCTCTCCTTTGTATACTTCTGCCCCCACCAAATATCCACCGGATAATGCTCTCTCGCTTGTGTTGCATGCTCTCTTACTTGTGTGCATCTTCATAACCCCCATATTGCGTTCCATCCTGTAGAGCATTTCCCCTTCCCCTGCCCACTCCCCACCTGCTTCTCTTTCAATGACCACATCCATCCCGTGCTATTTTTCTCTTATGTTTTGTGGGTCCACGTGTACGAAAGGATTTAGCATTTCTTAACGGACCAAATCGCAATTTCGGTCCATTCAGAAATGCTAAATTGCCTTTCCATATGTACAAAGGTAGACAGTAAATTGCAAAATGCTATTTGTACCATGTAGAAATAGCGTTTTGCGATTCCCTAAATAGAAAATCACAAATAGGGATGTCTTATTAGCGATTTCCTAAGGACACGTACAAAGCATTTCATAAATGTGAAATGGGCATCCAAGTCAATGGTAACCATGTGCAATTTGAAAAAAGCACCCCAAAATGCTTTTTAGGTCTCGGCTAGCGTAGGCTGCGCTTGCGCAGTCTCGCTGGCGAGATTTTATGTCTCTAGTAGGGGGCTTAAACAAGCCAGTTCTTCTCCATTGGCTGGCTTCCTAAACGGCGGCCAGCCATTGGAGAAGAGCTTTGCCTGTCACTCTAAGCCCCATCCGTTTAGGATTGAGGGGTGTGTTTTTTGCGGTCCTTTCTCTCCGTTATGTCTTCAGTCACTCAACAAAAAACACGCCCCCCAGTCCGAAAAGGACGGGGCTTAGCTGGCTCTTACCTTATTGGTTGCAACCAATAATATTTGGCTCTGCTCTTGCTGGCAGAAGCGTGCCAGCTGCAGTCCAAGCAGCTATAGGGCACGAGCCTATCACAGACAGCTCTTGGCCACCCCCAGGACTAGAGCTGTGCACCCCCTCTATGCATCGCACGCGGCGTGATTACTCCGCCCTTTATTCTAGCGTGGCCGGATGTGTAACAACATATATTAACCCGTAACTGGTCTGAAGGGGCCTCAAATGACGAGTTCCCGTTCCCCAGCCCTGCATCTTTAACAATCGGCACCAATGGGCGTTCTAGAATGGTCTTTTGTTTGGTGACGTCAACAGAAGTTTTAGCACCAATTGTGTCACAGGATGGCCCATTTAGGACTTCTTCACGCCCTTTTATTGTTGTGCGTATGTGGGCGCACATTCAAATGAAAATATGGGTGTTGGGAGTTTTGAAATTTTGATTTGCATCATAGTGTTTTAATAGGTGTTAAAACACGTTTCTCGGACAGCATTCCTAATCCGGAGTGAACCCCTTAGATTTGGTTTAGACACATGGAATTGGTATGGCCATCACAAGAGAGTCTAAGGCCCCTCCCAGTTCTGCAGACAGGGACTGAAGGGAAGCAGGTGACAGACCAGGAGAGGGCAGAGGAGAGGCACGCATCTGCCCTCATACAGAGGGCTTTAATCCCGCCTGCAAGGAAAACAGCACTCCCTCAGCTGCACCCACGGGGAACAGGGACAGATAACCTCTTGGAGCTACAAAGAATGGCGACAAGTTTTACTTCTGCCCCCCCCTACACTATGCCCTTTCCCAAGTGTTTGCCAGGTAGACCCAGCAGGTTAAGTCCAGGGCGAATGGAGGCCATTGGCCGGCACTCTGCAGAGGAGACATTGGCGCGCTTGAGGCGGGGCATCTCTAATGTGCTTCCTGGCACCGTGAAATCACATGTCCCTGCAGAGACGGGACCCCATCGGTGCAGGTTAGATTAGTAACAGCACACAGGTGGGTCCAGCAAAAAGTTTTCCGTCGGAATGGTCCGGGATGCGGGCCCTCTGAGGACGCACCTGAGTCCGGAAAGAACGGTCATTCCCTCGTGATGCGCGCACCACCTCCACCAATGTTATTTCCTAAGTGCCGGTCCAGCTTCAATGTATGCAGCACGAGGATTCAGTGACATGGCCTAACGTAGGCTCTCACTGGTCACACCCAGGGCTGTGCAGTGATGTTTGGTCACTGCGATGCTCTAAGACTTCTCTTCGTTTTCCTTTCTAAAACTCTTCCTAGTATCTTATAAAGTCTTTCACTGGCCCGGATGGTTATTGTGCTGGCTGCTTTCTACCTTCGCCTCAAGTGACGTCACACCTTACAGCCCGGCCTCTGGTGAAAAGAGGGCCTTTGAGTGAAGCCTCGCGCCACACCTCTTCCTGTCCACTCTTGCACACTCAGGCATTAGAAGATCAGGCTACCCCAGCCCTGGTGCCACGATACAATGAGTGTCCCATGGTGTCCCTCTGGTAGTGGCTGAGTCTGGCCAGAGTGCCGTATCTCCTGCTGGGTGCTGTGTGTGGACTGGGCATACCAGTGAGCGGCTCTTCCAGAATTAAACCCTCGCTCTCTGCATACGTGGGGTCCAGGCCTCAAGAGGTTCCAATGGCTGATCCTATACGCCGGAAGTTTTGCATAAACATGACATTTGCTTTTTTGTGGTGCACGAAGCGCGAGGCACACAGCCTGCATAAATAAGAGTGATTTGCATGGCGAGTAACTGGCCAGGCCTCGTCTACAACATGCTATACACCTCTGGAAGAAGGCATACTTCGTGTAAATGTAGTAAGATAGATCAGTGTGTTGAGCGCATGCTGCCAAGATCTGCACATATGGATGTGGACGGAAATCAATCCCATGAAGCTCATGGGGGAAGTCAATGCCGGGGAGATACACTGGGATGTCCATAAGAAAAGTGTCAAGAAGCCCGAGGAATAAACCTACAAATACGTCACGTGTGCAGAGTACACTGCAGAACTTAGGAAAAAAAGGGTGGAGTAACTAAGTGCACATGAGCTCAGCTCCTGTCAGTGGCATCGAGATGCACACTTCTGCGAAGGTACCACTCACTGGGTATTAATATCACCATTTCGGTCACTGAGCTGGTTTATAAAACTAGAAAATCCCTAGCACCTGGGATGAGAGTGGAGTTTAGTTAACTACGCTGACAGGTAAGGTGATACCTGACCTTCACCTTTAGTGAGGGTATTGGGGGGGCTCCCTGCAGGAACTCCCATATAATATGGTGAAGGGGTGCACTCAGGAGAGCCACCAACCCCTGGCTAAGAGTGGTGTTAAGTCACCTGCATGCCCAGGTAGAGACAACTGACCTTCTCCTCTGTAGGGATGCTGAGGGGGGAACCCTGTGCAGGCAGACCCCCCTCCCACTCATGTAAAGAGGAGGGTGAGGTGCACCCAGAACAGACTCCCAGTCCTCGGGCCGAGATTGGTGACATGAGTTACCCGCATGGACAGGTAGGGAGATACCCAACCTCTGCCCACTGTGGACGGGGGCTCTCCGGAGAGACACAATTTCTTGTGTTACGGGTGTAGTCAGGTTTATGGAACCACTGGAGAATCCACGACGCGCACTGGAACACTGTGAGCGTGCAAGCACTGGCACACAGGGAAGGCACCATCACTGGCACATACTGAAGGCACGGCCACCTTTCAGGTGAGAGCGGCTCGCGCCAGCGGTGTCCCGTCACTGACGGCTGGGGAGGAGGGAGGCTGTCAGTCAGGGTTGTTCAGCCAGGGCCAGTGGGGGGGGGGGAGGGAGGGGGCGCTACTGCTGCTGTCACCGAGGGAGTGCTGGCTGCTAGGGAGGGGCCCCAGGAGCGCTGTCCTGCAAGGGGGAGAGTGCGTGGGGGGGTGGGGGGAAGTGTCCTGAAAGTGGGAGAGTGAGCGGTCAGTGTCAGCAATGCCCTGCAAGAGGGAGACCGAGCTGTCAGTGGGGAGGGAGGGCTGCGTCATCAGTGGAATGCTACAACACTCTTGAAAGTGCCCCGTCAGTGGAGAGGGCAGTGGGAGAATGCCTGGTCAGTGAGTGAATGGCATGCCAGTGGGGAGGGAGTGTGCTACAAGTATGATAATGGCCACCAGTGACCTGCAGGGGGAGACTGACCTGTCAGTGGGGAGGGCAGACAGCTACAAGTAGGAGAATGCCCCTTAGTGTCAGCAGGGGGGAAAATGCCATGCCAGTGGGGAGGGCAGTGTGCTACAAGTTGGAGAATGCCCTCAGTGTCAGCAGTGCCCTGCAAATGGGAGAATGCTATGCCAGTGGGAGGGCAGTGTGCTATAAGTGGGAGAATGCCCCTCAGTGTCAGCAGTGCCCTGCAGGGTGGAGATTGCCTTGGCAGTGGAGGGAGCAGTGTCATCTGTGGAATGCTCCGACAGTGTTGAAAGTGCCCCGACAGTGGGGAGGGCAAGAGGGGGAATGCTTGATCAGCGAGGGAATGCCATGCCAGTGGGAGGGAAATGTTTTGCAAATCAAAAAGCAATGCACGATGAATAGCCCTTTGTGATGTTATTTTAACATTGCACCTTAACAAAAAAAGATTTCAGAAGGCTGTGTGTGTGTGGCTCTATGTGTGTGTGTGGCTCTGTGTGTGTGGCTCTGTGTGTGTGTGTGGCTCTGTGCGTGTGTGTGGCTCAGTGTGTGTGTGTGGCTCAGTGTGTGTGTGTGGCTCTGTGTGTGGCTCTGTGTGGATGTGTGGCTCTGTGTGTGTGTGGCTCTGTGTGTGTGTGTGTATGTGGCTCTGTGTGTGTGTGTGGCTTTGTGTGTGTGTGTGTGTGTGGCTATGTGTGTGTGTGGCTCTGTGTGTGTGTGGCTCTGTGTGTGTGTGTGGCTGTGTGTGTGTGTGTGTGGCTCTGTGTGTGTGTCTGTATGTGTGTGCGTGACTGTGTGTGTGGCTGTGTGTGTGTGTAGCTCTGTGTGTGAGTGGCTCTGTGTGTGGGTTCAAATGCAATAGCGCTCGCTACTCTGTAGGATCAATGATACTCTCTACTACATACAAGTCACACTCCTCACAACTCACTAAATTACACTATCCACAACTTTATACTCACTCTCTACTACTATACTACTATCTACTACACTCTAATACTAAAAAATACAAACTAACTACTGCTATATAATTACACTCTAGTTTAAGACATTTGCTACTCACTATAAATATACTAATCCATATACTATCTATGACTCACTACACTACATCTATTTCTATCTACTAATTTTCATTACTCACTACTACTCTGTCTCTACTACTCACTAACTCCTACATGCTCTCTACACACTATCTACTACTCACTCTATACTACTCTCCACTAATCACTAAGTACTATTGCCTACAACTCACTCCTACACTACTCTATAAAAGTATACTCTCTATTAATAAACTAGGCACTCTCTACTAACAATTAATCACTACTAATACTCTACTACTCTCTAATGCTTAACAATTGCAATTGTAAATGACAATACCATATATTTATGGGTTAAAAAATGAAAAAAATAACACTTGCAATACCAATAGCTCTAACTTTAACAAAGATGAGACCATTGCATTGTAAATGCTTGTTTTAAAATGCCATCAAGTACAGACTTGCCCCTAGGGCAATACCTTTCTAGGATGGGAAGAACATAGTTAGGGTGTATGACAAGGGTTCTCCACAGCAAACATATTTCCTAATGGGGAGATTTAACAGGAAAAGATTTTCTCATGCAACAATGAATGCATATATATTTTTTCTTGAGAAAATAAAATTCTCAAACGTTTTCCTGGATTACACTTGTAAAACTGCAACTGTCAAAGGTTTAGCTGCGTACACTGGAAAAGCTTTGAGAATTCTGAAATCTTATAAATCTGCTCCCATGCCAGGTAGTAAAGCTGCGGGGGCAGATGTATGACTTTTCCAATAAATCAGGTTCTTTGTGACTAAAGAAAAGCACTGTGCATTTATTCTGAACTCCTAAGGATCTTACATGAAGGTTTGCTTGAGAACGCACTACAGTGGCACATTCCGCACTGTATACAAGGTTATACATCATCCCATGTTGGTAGCTGTAGGCAGCAAATTCAAGCCCCTCCATTCTCAAAAGGTTAGCACTATCAGCGTCAACCATCTTTGCAGAGAAAATGCTCATATTGGTGCCCTATGGGTTTCCAAGGCCTGGGTCAGGCATTTTGTTGCATATTCAGTATCTGTTCACAAACACTATTATGTGCTGCAGACTAATTTACTGTTCAGTGGCATAACAAAACTTGAGGGGGTCCTCCTACAAGGTACATGGAGGGGCCCCCGCTCCAGATTTAACCAGGAGCTCTCAGGCCAAAGTACTGTGCTGAGGGGGGCTCCTGTAGCTCCAGGGACCTCCCCCGCCACCCCGCCCGCAGGGGTGTGGGGGCCTGTGTTACGCCACAGTTATGGTTAACAAAGGATCTCTTTGAAGGGGAAATCCTGTAGGTGCTAGTCAGAGTTAATTAAATGAATAAGCATTGGCAATGCCAATAGGTATGGCTTATAGCTGTAAGTGTCTCTTCTGTCACTAGTGAGTCCTGGCACTCAATAAGTCACCAAACATGCACACTGCAGTGGCGGCAGGCATGGCTCGCAGGTGTCGGAGGGTGCAATATAAAACTAAAAAAAAAAAACTTACCTCGGTGCCAGGTCCCGCGCCTCAGCTCCTGCTCTCCTTGTTGAACTCGAAGAACAGGAAGCATAGCCAGGCCCAATTGACCACTTACAACGCTGCAATTCAGCATTGTGATTGGCCTAAGGGTCCGCCCACCACTTGCAAGCCATGCCTGCCGCCACTTGCAGTACAGTGTCTGCACAGATACCTGAAGGTGTTGCTGTGTCTGTAGAGTAGTGTATAGTTTATATTATGCCTCAGACTGACAAACTTGCAAAGCGCTCCAGTATGCGTTGGGATGCTGGGCACACTTTCACAGTGTGTATTTGAAATGGGTGCTGGTTGTAGTTCTGCTCAAATGGGATGTGTTGAGTGAGGTGCGTTTGGTTTGGAGACAAGCTCTAAACATTTTGCAATAAGCATGAGAATAGACTCAGTCGCGCATGCAGACACCAACATCTTTCCGTTGCATTCTGTATCACACAGTAGAAACCCCCATTGGCATGGATGCAAACGTGAAACGCAACATTGAGTTTAATCAAAAGTGAAACCACTTGTAGTAGTGTTAAATGAGCAACTGTATTATACAGAACTACCAGGACAGTCATAGCCCCAACCACTGGGGGCGATATTAAGCATCCAGAAACATACTAAACGTATGTGTGCGTGAGTATTTTTTTGTTGTTCCACTCTGTGGGGAAATACTTCATTCATCTGGTCTAGCAACAGAATTAGAAGGAGTTTGCTCCATTTTTTATTTATTTATTTTATTTTATTTAATGCGATTTTATATAGCGCGAACTTTATTCGAAGGTGTCAGAGCGCTTTACATAAGAACCAGTTGCAAAACATAAGGACTAAGGATTACATGTGTTACATAAAAGATACAAACAGAAAAAATTGCAAATGTACAAGATGTAAAGTCACTCAAGGAAGAGATACAAATGGATATACTCTAAGAGTCACATAGGAATGGTAGAGAGTACAAAGGTCTACTGCATATACTAGTGATTAGAGTTATCTCTATATACATAGGGAAGGGATATGAATGGATATCAGGGGGCTATCCGTAGGTCTCCTTGAAGAATTTGAAGGCGTTTGCTTCATGTGGGACGCCCCCCCCCCCCCCCCCCTCACCCCATCCACGGATGTCAGGGGGGCTTTCCGTAGGTCTCCTTGAAGAGTTAGAAGGTGTTTGCTCCATGTGGGAAGCCCACCCCCTTCCACGGATGTCAGGGGGGCTATCCGTAGGTAACTTTTAGAGTATATCCATGTGTATCCCCTCCCTATGTTGATAGAGATATCACTAGTATAGGCCTAGAGTATATCCATTTGTATCTCCTCCTTGTGTGATTTTATCTCTTGTACATTTGCAATTTTTTCTGTTTGTACCTTTTTTGTAACGCATGTAATCCTAAATCCGTATGCTTTCAACTGGTTCTTATGTAATGCAAAAATGTGCCTTCTTTTTACGCATGTAACCGTCAGTCCTTATGTTTTCAACTGGATCCTATGTAAAGCGATCTGACACCTTCGGGTAAAGTTCGCGCTACATAAAATTGCACAAATAAATAACTAAATAAATAAATAAATAAATAAATAAAACCTTGAAATACGTCTTATTGAGGGTGAAAGCTACCCTGTCTTGTGTTCTCAAGCGGTCAAAGGCTGGCAGATGTGTTTACTCTTGAGGGAGTTCTTTGGCCTCAGAGGTCAGTGCTGCTTATGTTTCACTCTCTTTTGTTTTGATAGTGATTTTTTCCACACAGGGTAGATTTTCTATTTTTATCCTCACTGGCCAGGAGCCAGCATTCCTTGTGAGGAGATAAGGACTCTATGCAGTCGTCCATAATTGTATGGTCTGTGAACTAGGCTCGCCCGAACACAACCAGAAGAACACACATCCCGCAAACAAAGAGCCACCCTGCTAGCAACGCATAATAATGTACCAAAGTACTAAAGATTCAGCTTTGTCCGCACACACCTCTCTAGTGAAACAGGCACAGCTCAGAACAGGAGCTAGAAACCTTTTACGAATAATAGACAATCTCAGAACTTGAAAGGTTTCCCCCAAGCCCTAACAAACACAGCGACAAAAGGCTAAAGTTGAAATGTGCGCAGGTTTACACTTCTGAAGAGCAGCATTCTCTCTGGGAGCTCTGAATACTTCGGACATTTTATTCCCAGAACAATTAACATTTTAAGTATAAACATATGAAAGCCTTCCATGTAGGGCTGGGTGGATCTGAAAGCTAAAACGGTGCAGCAATGAAAGCCAACAAGCACAGAATTAGGACTGGCTCCCCAAAATCTGCCACTGAGATGAATTGCGTTTATGCTAGGAAAGGTGCTTTGAGTAAGCAGAATGTGCTTTTCTATGCCGCAGCATAATTCTTAACGAAAAAATGCGTACATAATGTGGCAGAGCAGACTGCGTGTTCATTGTGATGGTGGTGGAAGGATTAGTCACAGGTGAAAATTTCGAAAAGTAATAGTACATTTAAAAAAAAAAACAATGTTGAAAGAAAACAGCTTAAACAATACACTTTAAAATAATTTGTTAAATGTAAAATAAATTGCAAATGTAAAAAAATATATCTTTTAAAAAGATGAGTAATGTCTACGGTACCTTTATTCTTGCCGAAATATAAAATCCCTAACTGTAGTTTTAAAGTGTAACGCCTCTGCACTTCTAACCACTGGCTACCAATATGCGCAAGAATACACTGCTCCATAGAGCAGCTAACTAGTTATTTTATTCACAACATTCATTCAAAACTACAAAGCAATTATCCATTTGAAACACATGGAGGAAATATCCTGTACCGCCCATGCATCACTCAAAACCACTGTTAACAAATAATGCAACAAAAAAGATCTGCCCCTTTCGGTATGAAAAGAAATTAAAATCGCCAAGGGGCAAGCGAGAGGGAGAATGCTGCTTCCCTCGAGCACCTTAAAATCATAAAGCATGTAGATATTTTTTTTAACAAATAATGTTAAACACTGGTACTCAGTCTTGTACACATAATTTGTAGATTTGGTATTTGTCCTACATTTTAATACTTCCATGATGCGCCACCAAGTCTGACCTTCAAGGGGCGCTGGGATCATTGGAATTTCAATAAACAGTAACTAAAATGCCATGCTATTAATATAGTCCCAAGAAACTTGCTATGCCATTTTACATGCCTTAATATCTTCAAAATGTATATAATATCTTTTGTCGTTGCTACGTTGTATCTCCTTTCGTTTTTCCCACCCTGGCCCTTCTGGGTAGATTCTCTGTCACACCATATGACTCAGATGCGATTTGCAAAGAGCAAGGAGGAAAACAAATGTTACACGTTTTTTCGCAATGGAAGGCCTTAGGAAGCTGAGCTAAATATTTCATGTTCACACAGCAGTGATGGAATTCGGAGACCATACAGGCTCGGGCAGGATACAGGTTACTCACAGTCTTACAGGATCATGCTTTATACTGTCAGAATCATGTCCCAAGAAGGTGTATGAATGCAGAAGATAATATACCTCCTCATGATGTGCCATCAACAATTCCACTCTAGTTCACCATGGATTACTCAAACAGCATTGCTTCTAAGGCATGTAGGTGTTTAACTAACTGGGCTGTAACCAATGATGCTGGTGATAGCCATTAACAAGGCAGAGGGCATTTAATAACGATACAGCCTCAGGCAGCAGGCTAGAAAGCTATTAGAACATTCCAACCACTGATGGTAGAATGTTTAAATTAACTAGGGACTAACAGGAGGTCAAGCATTGTAATTTTATGGTAGAATGTCGCAGTCTGACTCTATTGTTGTCAAAGGAGCTCCCAACATTCCATGTTGAATAGCAAATAAAAGTGTTCTGTTTTGAAAAAATATACTTAGTTCCCTCCACAGCCCAGAAAAAGAAAAAACAGCACTGGTACCTGGAAATACTGGTATTAATGTATAGTAAATTAATGTTTTCCCCAAAAAATCAGCTTATCTTTTTCCTCAAATACGTGCATGAAGTAATATCAAACATATTTGATTATGGAATGCACACCAATGTATCTAGATTGTTATTTATTATTATTATTATTAAGACTTGTATTGCGCAACGAATCATCCCAACAGAGATCTCTCTGCGCTTTTGGCGACACAGTGCTGGTGACTAAGACAGGGATTACGGAATTTAGAAGAGCCAGGTTTTTAAGAGCTTCTTAAATTGTTCCAGGCTAGGGCAAGCGTGTAGCTCATCCGGCAAACAATTCCAATGGAGAGGGACAAGATGTGAAAATTCGCGTCCTCCCGATTTAGTTTTCTTTATTTTTTTTGTTTTTTATTTTAAAAACTTTATTTTTGAGTTATACAACTATAAAAAACATACCCCCCTAGACATGGCATCAAGTAACAAACCGTTGCATACAGAACGATGACCTCATTAGGGCCAGATGGAGGTAAGTATATTTTACAGATTCATAAATACCGAATTTTACCGATTCGGTATTTATGAATCGGTAAAATAGAAGGGGGGAGATGTAGGGAAAATCGGTAATTGAATTACCGATTCTGTAAAAATCGGTATTTACCGAATCGGTAAATACCGATTCGGTAATGCCCATTGATTCCTATGGGCATTGAAGCCCATAGGAATCAATGGGCATTACCGAATCGGTATTTACCGATTCGGTAAATACCGATTCCAGCAAGGGTGCAGGGGGTGTCACTTTGACACCCTCTAGCACCCCAAATACTGGCATGTGTGCCATGTGGCACACAGAAATGCCCTAAGGGCATGTCTGTCTGTCACATGGCACAGGTGTGCATGCACACATGTGCATGCACACCTGTATTCGGTATTTTACCACCCAATTGGATTGGGTGGTAAAATACCGATTCTGTGAGGCCTGTCTCAACATCAACATCTCCAAGTTACCGAATCGGTAAAAATACTGATTCAGTATTTTACCGATTCGGTAAATTTACAGAATCGGTAAAAAAGGCCCCCTACATCACAAATGACCATTTACTGGTCGGTAACGGCCGAAATCGGCCGTTACGGTCAGTAAATGGACACCTACATCGGGCCCCAGGGCACTTAAGGGTACAGGTTAGTGCGGGGCTAGTTTTCTTGATTTTACAAGGGAGAAGCAGATTACAGTTGCTGGATCTTAGTGCGTGAGCAGGTGTGTAAGCTGTTATTTTCCTCCTTAGGTCGAGCAGATCGGTCCCTTGTCGTGCTCTGAACACCATCGCCAATAGTTTAAACACAGTTCTCTTCCTCACAGACAGCCAGTGCAGGTGTTGTAGAAGAATGCAGGAGGGGGTACGCCTTGGTTTATTAAGGACCAACTGTGCCGCTGTATTTTGCACTACTTGTAGTCTTGCTGCGAGGTCATCCCTAATTCCTACTAGAAGCGCGCTGCCATAATTTAGTCTACTAACTGGTAAGGCCTGTACTAGGGTCTTTCTGTCCTTCACAATGATCCATGAGAAGATTTTCCTCAACATCCGCATGAAGTAGTGTGGCTCACTGGTTAGAGGCGGCAGACCCGAGAGCAGAGGACGGCCCGGGACCAGGGTTCGATTCCCGGCGCAGCAGGTTTCTGGACCAGGGTCAGCGGACTCGATAATTCTCTCGCCTCGGTGCCCACTCTGATCAGCGAGCACACTCGGCAACTCTGGGCATTAGCTTGCCTCATCTTCACTAACGGCCCCACCAGACCGCCGGGGATGCCTGGTCTCACCCTGGAGATACCCATTCAGGGACCATCTCTCAGGGAAGCCAGGAAGGGTTTCGCAGCGGTCGAAGCGCCTTGGGACCCTACGGGTAAGTAGTGCGCTATATAAATGCCTATACATTTACATTTACATTTACCAAAGCAGGTTCCTGGTACTGATACCACATGCTCCTCCAGCGAGAGCTTGTTGTCTATCAGTATACCCAGGTTCAGTGCCTGAGCCGTACGGTTAGGTGCCTCCCTCAATTCCGGTGACCACCAGTCCGCAGACCAAATCTCTGTGGCCTTTCCGAACAGGAGGATCTCCGTTTTATTGGAATTTAACTGCATAAAATTCTCGTTCATACAGGTGGCGTTTTGCAGCATACAGGTCTTAAATTTTACTCTAGTCTTTACTGGGTCCTTCTCAATGGGGACTATCACCTGCGTGTCATCCGCATACGAGATTGTCTCAAAGCTACAGGATCTTATGATGGATGCCAGCGGAGCCACATAGATGCTGAATAAAGTGGGATTTAGGATTGAGCCCTGCGGCACCCCCTTGTCTACTGCCGTGGTCGGGGAGACAAATGTATCTAATTGGACACATTGAGTTGTGTTGTTAAGGAAACTCTGCAGCCATGACCAAGCCTGACCTTCGACACCAATCTCCCGCAACCTGTCCAACAAGACATGGTGGGAGATGGTGTTGAAGGCAGCTGATAGATCCAGGAGCACCAGCATAGTGGGGGTCCCACTATCCTGTAACATCTTGATGGTGTCAACTACCTCTACCAATGCCTCTTCCGTGCTTTGGGCTGCACAAAATCCTGATTGCGAGGGGTCGAGTAACTTATGCTGTTCTAAATATCCCATCAGTTGCTTATTTACCAGTGGCTCCATGACCTTCGAGCTACTTGGAAGGAGGGAGACTGGTCTATAAATTTGCAACTCTGTGGGGTCTGCCAGCGCCTTTTTCAGTAGAGGTTTTATGTGCACCCTTTTCCAACTCCTGGGAAAAGTGGCAGTGGCCAAGGAAATGTTACAAACCTCGGTTAGTGAGGGGGCAAGGATTGGAGCTAGTTCAGCCATTATAAATGGCATCATCTGTGGGTGAACCAGATTTTGTTTGCTCCAACAGGCTTTGCACTTGCTCTGCGGTAATAATTGTGAAGGAGTCAAGTCTGTGAAGTGAGGGGTCTCCCCCAACCGGGGATATCCCATCAGAAACTTTTCCTACCGCCAGGGAACGGTATATCTTGTCTATCTTGTCCTTAAAATGATTTGCCAGATCACTGCATAGCGTTTGTGTTGGGGTGATGGATGGTGTATTTACTTTAGGGTTTGTGTACTCCTTAAGAATTTTAGAAAGCTCCTTGGAGGAGTTCTTTGCCTCCCGTATTCGCAGGGCTAAATGGTCTCTTCTGGCTGTGTTACAGTGTTTTAAGTACACATCAGGAGTGCCGTTCATAGACCAGGAATTCCACTATTATGCTAAAAAGGATCATATTTATTTCGAAAATGCCCCAATATGCTTGCGATGAGCTTTATTTCTAGGCCACTTCTATGCCTGGGAGGAACACCATATTACCAAGGGTGCACAAAATATGCGAAGTATGACCAGGTTAATGCCTGGTGTTGGCATCAACATTCCAAGGATCCTCTCAATATGCCAATGAGGTTTAACATAATACCAGGGCTAAAATTATGGCAGAGATGGAACCTAAGATGGTCCTCCAACCTCAAGAGATGCCCATAACATCGTGATCACCATCAGCTAATTTCTCGTTAATGCTCATGTGTAGAAAAAACGCACATAACACATAACAATTCTGCATGAATGCCGGTGTATCACCATTACATGTAGGTATGCTCATCTTTCAACAGGAATTCCAACATTATCAAGATAGTGCCACAATTATGACAAAAAAGTCCACAATATAAATGTTGCCAGGTTCATAATTAAGGTAGTAATGAGCCAAACCTTATTAACGGTGCTCATAAAATGCCAAAGAAGACCAGTATTATGCCAGTGGTGGGCATCATCATGGCAAAGATGCACCAACAGGACTCTGGTCAGCAATATGCTAGGGATGAGCTCCATAATGCAATGATTACCCAAAATATGCTAAGGATGTGCAGAGCTTTGCATTGGGTGGGCACCACCATGCCTAAGCGCCTCAAATAATTCAAGGAAGATTACCTATATGCCACCAGAATTATATCACGGATTGTCTTCTTAATTCCAAAAATATCCAGAAAATGCACGTAATTACTCAAATTATGCTGTGGCCATGATTAGGTCAGTAAAGACATACATAATCCTAAGAATCCTCACAGTGTACTAGGAATTACTAACATCATGCCATCATCAGCATTATGCTTGGGGCAAGTAGAATCATGCCAAGGAGGTCCATAATATTATTTGAATCCCCATCATTTTATCAGACACAGCACTGTGCCTGTTGTGGGCACCTACAAACAAAAATGCTTTAGAAACAACTCAATGCTCGGGCACACATATGCCATTAAACATTAGTGTTATACAGTATAGATGTTCATAACAATATTAGTTTTCTTGTGCTTTTATTCTCTTATTTGATGGTCCAGCCAACACGTGTTTCGTCAGTTGGGTGATGGACACCCACAACTTCCTCCGGGTTGTCTTAAGGCAAAATATCCCTTGTAACCTCTGCGCCAGTTGTACTTCCGTCCCAACCAGTAGGTAGAACCAGTTATTTCTATTTTGGTGAATTCTTGTAGGCAGTCATGTGGAAATTATTGTTCCAATTCTTCTGATCTGAGCGGCCACACACGAGCCGGCAACAGGACATGGATAGAAGTCCTTCTCAGACCGTATTCGGCCGGATTCATTGCCCGTAATTTCACTTCCTGACGATGCGATGCGGATCGACAAGTGTGTCAGATCAGAAGACTTGGAACAATAATTTCCACATGACTGTCTACAAGAATTAATCAAAATAGAAAAAACTGGTACAACCTACATGCTGGGACGGAAGTACAACTGGCGCAGAGGTTACAATATTCAAAATGAAGCGTAATAATAGGAATCTGTGTTGCGAATTGTTTATGCAAGATAAATAATAAAAACCCTCTCCTGATAATGGTGGAACTAGGTCATATGCAATAGAAGACTGATAGATCTGTTTTTTTCCCTACGGGCTTGCTCTGCTCTTTGGGAATATAGATCCGTTAACCATTTCTTCTTGACTTCTTTGCAAGTGTCGGGGTACTGAAAAAGTTTTGTCATCCCTAGGGCTTTCAGTACTGTTTCTACATAAATTAGCTACCCGATCCTTTTATAATGATCTAGATTACAGCATTGTCTTATAATGGTTTGTGTCAGGTCGACCGTAGTTCTCTGCCATATTGCCAACCACAGGAGGACCGGGGCCATCCTTATGGAGTCACTCAAATACGGAAGCCCCAGTTCAAGATGTAAGATGTGGTTTGGGGCTGATTGTGGTAAAGACATACAATTTTTTTAAAAGGAGTCTTCCATTTGCTGTAACGTACCAATGTTAACCATCCCCCATACACCTGCTCCATATGTAGCGGCTGATTTTACTTTAGCTAAATATATGTTTTTAAGTGCATCCAATGGGCTTCCGCCCAACTTTTTCGCGAATCTCTTAACAGCGTTGAGGGTTCTTTGCATGCCCTGGCCTCTAGTTTTTACTTATTTAGACCAGGAGTGATCATTGTCTAAGAGCACTCCTAGATATGAAAAGGAGTCCACCACCTTAATTTCCTTGCCCTCCATCTGGAAGTAGAGATGTTTCTCACCTCTAGCCTCTCCCAGAAGTCATGTGTCATCCTTCAGATCCTTTCTGCAGGCTAACAAAGTTCTTTACATTTTATTCTACTGTACACTAGAAGCTCCTCAGCCTTCACTCAGTCACTGTGAGCTTGCCAATAAAGATCTTCTGACTCACAGGGCTTTTTCGCTGGGCCTCACTTTATATCCCCTAAATTCCACAGCCCTCATAGAACATATGCCCACCCATGAAGACCATGAACCATCATAAAGCACAAGAGCCACTATTAATCACCTTCTAGTCTCCAGAGGACTAAGAGACCTAAATCTGGCCAGAGTCAGAGATACATAGGTCAGACATTTAGCTGGTGCTCATGTAGCCTTATATGTGATCAAACACCCTAAGCACCATCCTGCTAGACAGCAAAGCAGCTTACAATTAGTCCCCTATCCATGAAGGGAACATCAGCTTGTCCTCAAATCATCTCTTCTCACTGTCAAACATCCTCAAAGCACATCTGCTAGCTCTTAGATCCTCACACTAAGATTTGAGAAACACTCTGTGCCCACCCCGAAAAAATCTGTCAAAGTATATAGTATTGTTTTCTGTGCCTCATGCATTATCCCCTCTACTTTTCTAGCCTTAAGTGAAGGAAAGGAGTAACTTTATTATCCAATTACAGTCCAAAAGCACTTAAGGCCCTGCAACATGAGTAGGAAATGGGAAACCCACCAGAGACATGCCGGATATGACAAACCAAAATAAAGTGCTTGACACAGGCCAACCAGATCAGAAGACTTCCCAAGCTTGCAAGATGCCTTCCTTCTCAACCCCATGACTTGGGGAATGTCTTAACTGTGGCTCAAATTAACAGAAGTGTTTGGTACAACAGCACTGCTCTGAGATAGACAGCAATTGCGTACTTTTTGTCAAGTGCAACTCAACTTGAGAAAGAGACACAAACACTCATCTATTCTTGACCCCACACATGACATAAATCATTAATGCACTTACCACACACAACTAGGGGACACAGAGGAGCAGGTAGCATTGAATGCTCCAATTTTCTGGCAGAGAAAGAAAATAAGGTGTAGGGATAGCGTGTTTGGACATATGGGCATGGAGGGCTGGGGTATACTTGGTACAACTTTTTGGCTTCAATGCATTTTTTAAACAGGCCTTAGATTCTGCCAATGAAACAAAGTGTGGGTCCATAGAAGAAAAACATTTTTTTTTAAAAACCTTGGTGAAGCTGAGGCAATGTTTGTGAATTGACTGTGCCTTAGAGAATGATGTCCCTCAAACAATAAAGTCTTCTGAACCTTTGCAAATGCTGCACTTTCATTCCCAGGGTTAAAAATATCAAGGGCTGAATATTGTGTTCAAATGATCTCACAAGTGCTCCATTGACACATGTTTTATGTTATGCTGCAAAGTGTATACAATCTTTTAACCTCTTGTAACCCTTACTAAAAGTTAGCTTTGCAAATTTAAATGAATCGAATAAATGAAACAAAAAAATTGTCACAATAGTATTGGTAACATTGTTAATCTTAACTGACTTCTGTAAATTGTGCTCTAACTAAAACATTATTCTGTATTATTGTGTGTATAGTAAATGATTTTGAAAGTAAATCAGTACCAGTACTTCTATATTTTAGCAATGCTGTAGGGATACTTCAATCAACTTACTACAATTGTATAATCAGAAAAGAATTTGGAATATAACTATGTGCTGGTCAATTATTTCCGGGGCAAAGCTTGTATGCATAAAAGCATTTTCATACGGAATGCACAGACTTTGTACCTTTGTGCATAGTGCTTCTGTAAAAAAATCATTAATTGACAAAATGGACAGGATAATTCACTTTCTTGTGGTGCTGATTATGCATTGACGAATGGATGGCTTTGCAGTGTGTTTTTTCTCGATTTGCATTTGTGTACTTGCCATAACCAACCATCCAGGTCATCTAGGAAGATTCTATCTTAAAAGCCCATTTACATGCTCTGTTAACATCTGTCACTAGATGTCAAATCCCAGACTACACACAAGCCACCACTTGAAGCCAGGACAAAAAAACACGCCAACCGCGACAGCAAAACAGTAATTTCAAGTGAAAAGAAATTCCTGGCCACCTGCGCTATTCAGATAAATGCGTATTCTTACAGCTCCTCTCAGCTGAACACCAGTTGGCTTAAAAAGACAACTGACGAGCAAGCCAAGAAATGAACAAAAGAGTAGCAAGACCAATTATCGGATACATGTTGTTTAAGATTTAGAAAAACAGAGAATAGAAAAAGGAGAGGAAGTTCAATTGTACCGGGGATGGAAAGAAATGCACGTTTTTGCCAGAAACCTGTTAAGATTTTAGGGATTGGGTAAGCCCGTGAAACTTCTTCATCTGAACCCTGAATTCCCAGAGTTTTTATGTTATCAGAGGGTTTGTAACCCTTTTCGAAATTTGTATGCCATTTTCATTAGTCCTTTTTGACATTTTTTGTTGTCTTCGGCTGCACATGGTTCCTTCCACTCTTGCATTATCTGTTCTCCAGTTCCCTACACAAACTAGTCACCGGTGACACTTACTAATTAATGACATATGGTTTCTAAAAATCTGTTACTGAACGAGCGAATATGCTAAACCCGAGAAGTGGGGGAGTGGAAAATGTGAAAGTACATTAGTAGAAAATGTTTTAGATGCTAGTTGACAACCCTAGTTAGGAAAAAAACAAAAACAGTAATAAATCAACTTGCTTCATACACTGTATTTTAGGCCACATGCTAAACCATAAATATATTCTGAAATAAAGACAGCCAGGAA
Organism: Lissotriton vulgaris; assembly: GCF_964263255.1. Classification (NCBI taxonomy): domain Eukaryota; kingdom Metazoa; phylum Chordata; class Amphibia; order Caudata; family Salamandridae; genus Lissotriton; species Lissotriton vulgaris. The sequence continues at coordinate 480,821,904 of NC_141693.1, read as the reverse complement.
CAAGAGGGTACCAAGACCAATGCCAAATTTGTGAAAGAATAAATGCCAAGTGCAAAGTTTTGCTCAAAAGTCAGCGTCCGGCACTATCAAAGGTCAGGGTGCCGAACACCAAGACTGGCTAGTCTTAATTCCACCTCATGTCTCTTGAAATCACCACCAAGCAATCCCTGCCTCTCCATCTTATTCTTAAAGGTTCTCTTTCCTCCCTGCATTCTCGTTGCCACTATTTTTCTATCTTTAGCGTCCTCCTTTCCTCCTTTTGCGTTTTTCTTTCTCTAACTTGCTTTGGATCAAGGTCTTTTGAAGAACAAGTGTTGTTCCAAAAAAAGTAGTGCCACTTGGCGCCACCTGCAACCATTGGCTCAAATTAAGCACTGGACAATTTACATTTACCTCGTCTTCATGTTTTCTGAGGTTCAAGAGTACAAGGACAATAATGCGTTGATGATCGCCTCATGTTTAACAATAAATACATTTTTTATTTCAAAATTATTATTTTTATATGTAAGCATTTATTTAGGTCTCAGAATCAGTCTCCAGTGAAAATATATTTTAAAATGTACTGTGTCATACCCAGTGTTTAAAGAGGCCCTTTATGTGCTGTAACTGAACATAACCTCCAAATACTATCTGGGAGGAAAGGAAAGTGTGTGCAATGGAAAAAATATCGGTTTTTAATGTAGTAGGCATATTGGGCCACACAATTACTAACATCTCTGATATTTACTTGAAGATGACGCAGTAGTAACAAGAGGTGTTCTGGTAAAGGTGATGGGAGGATGACTGCAATAGTCTAACCACTGGCAATTGCTTGGGGTAGCATTCCAACCCATCCTTCTTTCCCCCACCATGCCACTTGGAACGGTGGGTCCCTTGCTCACTGTGCCACTGGATTCAAGCTAGCCTGGCTAATGAGGGGTGATACCCCGAAACAGGTCCCAGGATGCTTGTTTGTGGTCCAGGGAAGACCTGGCCTAGCATTTCGAGCTGGACAGTTCCCATGAGGAGCAGGGTCAAGACTGATTTGCATATGGCTAGGTCTAAACTGGGGTGACATGGTGAGCAAAAGAACAATGGATTTAACCCAGATCGCTTGACTGGGGATGAGTGTTTGAAAAGTTTCAGCACTCAGTACATCATCTTGTTGTGTTTGCTATGTTCGCCCCAAGTGTCCAAGGGTATGCACAGACGTGGGTTCCTTGCTCGATGTGCCACTGGATTAAAGCTAGCCTGGCTGATGAGGGGTGATACCCCGAACCTGGTCCCAGGATGCTTGTTTCCATTCCAGGGAGGACCTCGCGTGGCAGTTCAGACTGGACAGTTCCCATGACGAGTAGGGTCAAGACTGATTTACAAATGGCTGGATCTAAACTGGGGTGGCATGGTAAACAAAATAACAATGGATTTAACCCAGATCTCTTGACTGGGGGGGGGGGGGGGGGATGAGGAGACCGTTTGAAAAGTTTCAGCACTCCATCCATCACTTTGTTGTGTAAGCCAGGCATAAGCTAATCAGCCTCGAGCATGCTCAAGTAGAAACAATCCAACCCAAACTGCCAAGCAAGGTCCTCTCTGAACTAGAACACAAGCAAACCAAGATGAGTTTTGCCCTGATATGGTGTTGCCTGCAGTAGTGGCTGGTGTCAAAAGAAATTATGTGGGGCAGGGGGGAAGGGGATGGGATGGAATGATGACATAGCGCACAACAAACAAATAACTTACCTGCTGCATTACCGCTCTTCAACTCCTTTCTGGCTCCAGTCCACTGCAGGCACAGGCTCTCAGACTCCATTATGGCCAATCCAGATGCTGCTCTCGTGCTGCTGAGGGCAGCATCAGGATTGGCCTGAGCAACCTCGATTTGCACTCCAAGAGAACTGGGAGCCTGTGCCTGCTGTCTCCAACCGAGCAACGCAGCTCGGGTTGGAGACAGCTCAGTATGCATGTCGGTTTGGCCATCCTAAGATGGCTGGCCAAACCGTCATACGCACTGATAGTAGTGTCTACTACCCCTGTCCCCGTCAGCTATCGCGATCGCCCTGCCCCAAGACACAGCCGAGGGGCTGCTGCTGGTAGCTTGGTTTCAGTGGCACAGAGAACATGGAATGCACATCTGGGCATACTCTTGACTTCTTAAGGCATTTATTGAAACACAAAAAACTTGATGTGAGGATGCTTGCAACAAGTCTTACCACTACCAATCACTCAGGGTAGGATTCCAACCCATCACACTGCTAGTGTCAGAGCTGAGACAGAAATGAGATTACCAGTAGCCCTTTCCAATATACATTCATATCTTGGCAAGGTATTCTAGGGCAGTAGTTCTTAACTTGTGGTCCAGGGACATCCGTGGGTCCTCGGCTGCTTAGAAATTAAATAATATTAACAGATTAATAAAGTTTATAGACATAAAGAAGCAAAATTAACAAATACAAATTTTAACACTTAAGAGTAAATGTGCCCACTGTGGCAAGGCAACCTGTGTTAACTCTCGCTTGGCGGGAGCATTTTTAAATCTACCACCAAGAGGGAGCAAACACTGATCAGAGTGTGTGGAAGCTTTGAAAATGCTGATGCCTGCTGGGAGCAGACATTTTATCTGTTTCCCTGCCTGCACTGATTCTCCAAACAAGAGTATGGTGCGTGACCTAGGTGGGCACGAGTGCACCCACCTGTAATAGGTTAGGCCCCCGGGAGATGGAGTCCCTCTGGCTCAAATCACATGGGGAGGAGGCTGCGTGCCCCCTCCCTTTAAAAATGAGGCAGGACCCTGGGGGATGGGTTTTCCGGGGCCAACATTGGCCTGGGGGTGGGGCCCATGTGCCCACTCTAAAAATGACACCAGCCCGCAGGGATGGGATCCACTGGACCAAAATTGGCCCGGGGAGGGGGGACATGTGCCTCCTCCCTTTTGAAAATGATGCCAGACCCTGGGGTTTCGTGTCCCAGGGTTTCGGGTCCCCAGGACCAAGGGTGGGGGGGAGGGGGGGACCCTTCAAATTCACGCCGGGCTCAGGGGATGAGGTCTCCGGGAACAAACTCGGCCTGGGTAGGAGGGACCGCACATGCCCCCTCCCTTTTATTGGGGGAATGGGGTCCCCAGGGCCTGACAAGGATCATTTCACAAGTGAGGTCATAAGCAGTGCATGGCGGAGGGTGAGTTATAGTTGGCTCTGCTAACTAAAACTGGTGAATTTCTGTGCTTGTTTCAAGTTGAAAACATTAATATTGTCACTGACAAAGCCACTTAACTTGGATGCAGGTCCTGGCAGAAGGCAAAGCCCTGCACCTAACGTCACAAAAGGGCAAAGGCCGTATGCGGCAGGGTGCTTGGTGCCCAACACTAGCATTTGGATTTGGACACAGGCTCTGACTACAGCCTGCACCCAGCCCTATGCACTGCACAGTAATGGACATCTGACTTTATATAAAAGCAAAAATAAAAATTCACTGTTCAAGCTGAAGGTTAAAGCGATGTTCTAGTTTGGAACTGTGCGAATATATTACTTTACAAACAAAACCGTAAATAACTATAACTCGCGCCCCAGGCTTGTAGAGCTTGAGTTAGCAGTGTAAAAACCTCTGTTATGCAGGTGGTGGCACAATCAGTGCTGTAGTCCATGAGTGAACCCTAACTTACAGGCCCAGGGTATACCAGGCACCCTATAGTAGGTACTTATAAATCAGTTAACTTATGCCAGTGTGAGAGTAAACCTATTCTTGTAAGGGTGAGAGCACGGCACTGGGGCATGGCTGTCCAGTCCCAGTGCACAGAGTCGAAAATCCAGCAGCATCAGTCCAAATGTTTGAGGATGATTATGCAAATAGAGTCATTTCGCGGCAGCAGTTATGCAATTCAGACGATGCACACTAGAACTCAGCATCCACCACACGCAAAACACCCATTTGCAAACGGCACTGGAAAAAAAAGATAAGCAAGAGTTGAACATGGTGCCATGCTGTGTTATTATCAATGATGTCATTAGGGACGTTATCAATGCAGTCATTGAACATGTCATGAGTGATAAAATATGTGAGGGGATAAGTAGTGCATGGCAGGGCACAACTTATTTTTAACTAGGTAACCTCTACAGTGAAAACACACCCACATCCAACCCCTCCACACATCATTCCTCCCTGTACCCAGCAAGTTTATCATCTCCTATTACTTGAACACAGGCAATTGATTTCAAGACAACAGAAGATAAGCTGTTCCAGCTAAAAGGAATCCTGAATTTAGTTACAACAACCATAATAAAAAATATATCAGACACCAGGCTTCTTCATACCTTCAACTCAAAATGCAGGCAAAAAAACAAAAGTCACCTGCAGTGATCAATTCTGCAAAAATGTTTTTTTTTTACTTTGATACAGAACAATTGGAAGATGAGACAGCAAGGCCTGATTGAAATCATAACGTGATAGCATACAGGTTTATCTCCGAGGAAGATCCAGTAAGTCTCTAAAAAGACACTTGTGAGCAAGCTGCAGTGCCGAATTCATCTATAACAATATGTCAAGTCAAATGGAAATTGTCTCAAGTAAAAAAGTGCTGAATAGCACAGGGGCTGACAGCAGTGCTTTAAGTGGGCCTGGGCCTGCCAGGGTTAACATCTGGCATAGCAAAAAATAAAAAAATAAAAGCTGACACTGAACAAGGGCAGTTTACGGCCCTCTTTTTCTGCCCTTCGCTGGCTAAAAGAACGAAAAAGTACACTTACCTGCCTATCAAACACCGGAGCTGTAATGCAACCTCACCAGAAATCCCCTTTGTGATACTGGGATGAAGAGGCTCGATGAACACTGTCCATTACCAATGGTGTATGGGGGCCTAAGATACTATTTAATTGCAATTGATTAACCCAGGTAACCTCTTTGGGTAGTTTCTGAAGGCAAGCCTCAAGGCCCTGCTTACTTTTAACTTTATCTTGTGAAGCATTCTATTATTCTTTGGACTGGTAAATAAACACCTTGCTGTGTTCTGCTTTTGGGTATTCTTTGTCCAGCAAGACTGTACTCTACTTCACACCAGGAGAGCTCATGGTTATAGAGGCCAGGGTTCTGGACCAGGCTCCTTGGGGTCAATTCTTAGCCAAGCCCCTCTAAGCGCGCCTGCCCACAATTTACATCCTACTTAACCCCTTGGCCGCGGCCGTAATTCCGCTGCGGCGCTGGGGGGGGGGGGGGAGCTATTGACGGAGTGGTTGTGTTACGGCCCCGCCCACTCATTAGAACAGCAGCGCAGGCGCGGAATTCCTGCAGCGTGGGCGTGGCTGCCACGCCGTGACTGAACCACTCTTTCACCAGCACAGCGCGTCCGTGGCTCGTGACGGAGTGGTTCCATCACAAGCACGGAAGGGGTTAAGGCACTCATGACTGTGTCAACATGGGAAAGTTCCAGAAGCATAGATAAGCACATGAGCTGAAAAATACAAAAGCCAGCTTTCAACTTGGTTTTCTGAGGACAGCAAATAACCTAGGTTGACCAGGCGCCTTTGCTGGGACAGAACTGTTTTTTAACTATACGTGCTCGAACATTTAAGTAAATGTAGCTCATGGACAGGTTTTCAGATTTCGTCCAGAGGGTGTCAAGTTTCCATGTGTTACCCGCACAAAATTAATTAGCAGCCCCGGTCAGAAAGTCATTTGAATGAACACAGATGATACTGAGTAAAAACTGCATTCAATTGCCCTTAGTACCACACTGTTTGGGTTTTCTATGTTGGGCCTTTGCACCTCCGTGAATAACATTTTTTTTGTAGAACTTCGATGTTTATGGAATGTCCTGGTTTTTGCTTATCAAAATATAACTACAACCTCTCAAATACAACCTCACTACCACAACAATGTTCAGCTCAGCTAACAAAGCACTGGTTCTGCCGAGACTAGGCTAAGGAAAGAGTTCTTCAAATCCTAACTTGTTAACCTTAAGACTTCTTTCAGCGCTAATGTCAGGTGGGCCTGAGTACAGCTTCCACCAGCAACTCACATACCCATTAGAAGGGACACAGGCTCCCTGTTGGATGCCAGAACACAGTTCTGCTCAAACTCATATAGTTTGTAATACATTTTAAGTGCACCAATCAATTTATAAATAAAAGCGAAATGCCAGTGACAAGTTGCACGAAGCACCGAGACAAAGTCTCAGCATTTACTTCTGTTTAAGAAAGAAAAAAAAATCTAGACATTACGATTTCGCAGCTAAAGCTGCCAGCAAGTGAAACAACCCTCTCCAATGGATTACAGCAGGAACCAGATATCCTGCTGATTTGAAAGGAGCTGAAGACAGTTCTGTTTTGACTATTCATGAAAGCTGTTAAATAATTTAAAGAGTTAATTCTAATAATTGTTTCTACATATCTGTAACATTTCTTTTGCCAGCACCCTCATGGCTAACCATCAGAGTGTACAGCATCTTGTAGCTATGCTTTATCCACCTTAGAAACAAATACACGGAAATAAGCAGCCCATAGGTAGCGCCACAGAGAAGTTGCTAGTTTAGGGAGCAGAAATATTACATTGTTTATAAAGAATTAAAAAGTAAATCTCATTCAAAAAAGAGTACTTTTACATAAGTTCAAATATAATTACAATTTTCAAAGCAGTATGTTACATGGTCACCGTTTAGCTAGTAACAGTACATATTATTGTCAATAATCTTGTCTTCAGATCAGACCGCAACAACCGTAGAGCTACTCCATGTCGGATGGTCAGCAGATGCGCCTGGCGTGATCGTAACTGTGGAGCAGTGTGGTTGGAAGCAGGGAGAAACCTACAGAAATTCGGTATATCTCTGTTTTGGGGGATGAGCATTGTTACACCTGTTTTTGTAGATGGGGCATTAGTTTGATTTAACGGAGTAAAGTAGTCTGGTACACAGCTTTTCTAGAGTCGTGCAAAATCCAACATAAGAAGTTATAAATCCGAATAGATGATGGTGAGGCTCTGAACGTGTGAAGTAATAAAGTGCAGAGACCAACAGAGTATAAGGTGCAATACACATGGTTTGTTAGTTTGAGAATAGATACAACACTGCACTAGTGATAAAGAGAGAGGCTGAGAAAAGGACCTTGACTATAAACATGGAGACCTAGAGTGTTAACTAAAAGGTTCCATTCAACACTGTCACAAAGAACCGCAGGTAATACAGGACAATACTGTTCCCATGTATGGCCTGGGAAAAATCGTTAATGTTTCAACTCATAACGTGAGAATGGAAAAGACAATGGAGCCCCTGATAATGCAAACAGAGGGGTGTTACTTTGGAGATTTTGGTTGAAATAACTAATGTACCTCCTTTGAGTCTTTGCTGAGCGTGACTTAGGCTAATATTTATTTCCCTATCCCGTGAAGACTCTTGTCTGAGCTGTTGAAATGATGACACCTTCCAGCACTTCTCGACATTTTCCTTTTTTTCAGCATTTTCCAGATTTCTTACAGTCTTTAGGATTTCAAACCATCCTCCTTAGTTTTGACTTTATCTTAGATGATTTTAGATTTTACTCATGTATAGAAGAGAGAATCAGAAACTCCTCTCGGATCACCAAATGTTGCTATTGATCTTTTGTATTGCTGTGTCTAAACCTCTTGTCTGGTTATTCCTGTACCCATACAGTTCTTTAGGAGTTTGGGTCACCCGATTGTTATTCTGTATTTTTATAGCATGGTACTAAGATTTGTTCATCTTAACCCGACTGCTAACTTGTAATAAATCTCCTTTACTACAGCCACTGATTCCTGGTCCTTATTGTGTAGCCAAATCTATTGCACTGTTAATTAAAGTTGATTTATGAAATGCTACCTCCCCTTTACCTGTGAGTCAATAAGAAAATTGGTCCACTGGATATCAATGGTGAGAGAGTTGGCCCAGCGCTGCATCATCACCATCTTTGACTAAGAGTTTCTCACTTTGACCAAGCAAAGTCATTAAGCTTCCACGGTACAACACCTCCAATTCTAATCAATTGTGTGTAACCTTGCACATCTAAAAAGCAATATGTACTATATTTTATAAGTTGTGCAATAACTAATGAAAACTAGAAATGGTAAGACTAAAGTTTTTGGGGGATCATACACAACCCCTGACACAGACACGGCAATGGCTACAGTGGGAACTACGTGCTGATGGTCTACAGGCGATAACGGCGTCTTTTGAATAGTACATAACGATTATGTTTTCTTGTCTCCGTTTCTTTATAGGTAATTCCTCATTTGAATCCAGCAGCAAGTATTAGACTTGTTCCTACTTATCACTTAGATGTGCCCTATGCAAATTGCATCATATTAATGAACTCACATCTTTGGGGGAAGTAACCTCTTTACAGCCCACCCTGATGAAAGCCCAGGGCTTATTTAGGCCATTAAGGAGGCTGAAATATGTTGGTGCCTATTCTTGGGTCATAGGCCCATCACATCATGATACCCAATTATAGTGTTTTTAATCTCCCCTCCCACTTCATCAATAAAGGATATTTTAGTAGTGGGTGAGGATTTTTTTCTTTAAAGTTACGCCCCCATACACCTTTTTAGGTCTCGGGCCTAGCGTACACTGCACAAGCAGTGTCGCGCAGCCAGAGTCCTTTTCTTGGGGTTTTGAGAATGGACCTAGGAATTCCACGCAGCTCGTGCGTGTTATTTCCTAGGTCCATTTTCATTCGCCTTTGCGTGCGTGTAGATTTAAAACAGAACACGCAATAGGCCATGGGCGGTCACATAGCTCCGCCCATGGCCTATTGGTGTCTGTTACGCGCACCAAAGGCCATATGTCTTTAATTATCGCAGCCGGCTGCGGCTGCGATAATTGAAGACATATGCTCGCAGTGGCGCGTGCCACGCACCACTCGCTTTTTTTTTGTTTTACAAAAGCGATCGCTTTCAGTGCTGCTTTTTATTAAAAAAATCCGTTGTAAATGTGCGCGTGATATTGCTAAACTCAATAAAATTGTTTACAAAAAATGAACTTTGAGGAAGAGTGAGAACGACTGTGGAAAGTTTGAATAATACGAACGTAAGGAACAGGGAGTGATGGAAAGAGGCCTTATTTAGCATTTTAAAGTAACGGCTGTGCTGATAAAGGATTAGCTGATAAATAAAGGGACGTCCCATATACTACATGCTTTATCGGCACATGCTAATGAAAGTAACCAGGAAGTATGCTTCTGAGGGTGGCTGAATATTCCAGTCAGTGTTCTGCTTCTGACGTCATCCAGCATCTTGGCATTTACGCCTCAGTCAGGACAGCCTGGAGTAAAACCCCTGTGTCCCTCACACTTGCATTTCTATGGGGAACCGGTCTGGGGCTGCTGGAGCGGCACATGGAGGTGTCTGTAGATACCTGGGGAGGGAGAGCGTCTAATTGCCCTGTTCTCAGCAGGGTGTGGGCCCAGAGGCTTCAAAAGGTCGTGTTGCTTCTGTTCTGAATACCAAGCACTTTCTGTGCTCATCTCAGACAATTTAACACATCAATGGGACACTCTGGCTGTTCTAATCAGCTGCTAAATTAGCAAGGCATGCCAATTGATTTATATAGCGCACACTGCCCCTGACAAGGCGTTGAATCGCTTTGTTCAGTTTCTTTTTTTCTCTCACTATAACTTTAAGATTTTTAGGGCATTAGAAACCTGTTGGAATTTTTTATTCTGAAAGCATGACAAGTGTATAGCACATATGAGCCGCACAGGGCGTAATGTGTCTTTGATTGCTGAACGTGATTGAGTGCTGTTTGTGCGTGGGCAGCAAAATTGTGTTGGACCTGCCTTACGATTATGCATCTATGTTGAACCTGCTTGGTATCTGTGGATGTAAAGTCTCAAATTCTGCCCTTCCTAGGTGTTGTAAAATAACTGCACACATTACCAGCACTCGGTTTATCGACCTCAGAAGATTGAACAGATGTGTTGTCCCTGTTCGGAAAAGAAATAGCGACCCTTACAAACAAAAAATGTTAGCAGCAACCATTTTGGTTCCTTGAGTCCTCAAGACCGCGAAGTTATTTCGTCAGAGAGCATAGGAAAAGGGAGGAGGTGGGGGGTCGCTCTGCCACATTCAATAAACTAGCGCCGCTGGCAATTAATAATCATAGTAACATTGGCGCCCATATTGTACGCTGAAAAGTCCAGCTCAAGAAAAGAGGCTTCAGTACTTGATTAACTCTTTAGTCAGAAACCTTCGAATAACCCAGCTAGTTGCAAATGGAGGTTTGGCCTCTAATGAGGGATTTATGACCAACTAAGGACTTCCTGCCAATCAGCAATAAAGAACCCACATCCATGGGCCCTGTACGCTCAGTTATTTCCGTTTGCCGATCTCCAGCTCAAGTGCTGCCGAGTCACTCCTTGCCAGTACATTGCAGGGTCTTGCTCTGGCAGTCACGCTTTATTGCCCATGTTAGAAAATAGAAAACCAAGTTGATGACGTGCACATCTGCACTTTGTAACTATGTCTATTGTGGAGGCCAGCGCTAGGCAAGCATTCACTTAGGGGCTTGCACAGGTAGTCTTTCTTCCGTTACCAATATTCACCAGAAACAAAGGGTGGATAGCTGTTCACTGCCTCATGCTTCTGTATTTTTCCTTTTGCTTCCCCTCAAATCGTTCCGTCACTGCTGACCTTCATCAGTGACAGAATCCTTGCTATTTTATGCTGCTAATTTTGTGAAAGCCTGCCTAGTACCGAGGCTCCAGTTCGAAAACCATGATCCAGAGTTCGATTTGAAGCACATGGTGTGAAGTGGCTGCCTCCTTCGTTCAAGCAGCGGGTGACTTTTCTGTTATAAAAATCCCAACAGCGGGTGTTGTACTTGATGCAGTTCTGGGTCAGATTAGATGTGTAATGACTTGGAGAGAACAGCAGCTTTTATTCTTTTGGCCCTCCCAGCGGCATTCCCACTCTCTTTTCATAACTCCCCCTCCTTCACTCTTCCCTTGGTTGACCTCATTCTGTTTAGCTGTTGTCTTCTGGTTTCACTTCCTATCCCTCTGTCCATTCCTCCTTCCAGCCGTTACTCAGGGCACCTCCTTTCTGAAGCTAGACGCAAACTTGACTTTTTCTAGAAACAAGCCCCAGCACCACTTGCTTCCACCCCACCCCCTGCTCTGGACTCAGCCAGGCTCAGACTCTGAAAGCGAAAGTGCCACGGGGCCGAGACACCTTCTGAGCTGGGATCAGAGTGCCTCGTCTGCGAGGAGCCTCTCCTCCCACCCAGGCTGGCCGAAGATGTGTGTGTGTGTGTGTGTAGGGTGAGCAGTGTGTGAGTGTGCAGGGTGAGCAGTGCGTGAGCGTGCAGGGTGAGCAGTGCGTGAGCGTGCAGGGTGAGCAGAGTGTGAGCGTGCAGGGTGAACATTGCGTGAGCGTGTAGGGTGATCAGTGTGTGAGTGTGTAGGGTTAGCAGTGTGTGAGTGTGTAGGGTGAGCAGTGTGTGAGTGTGCAGGGCTAGCAGTGTGTGACCGTGCAGGGTGAGCAGTGTGTGAGCGTGCAGGGTAAGCAGTGTGTGAGCGTGCAGGGTGACCAGTGTGTGAGCATGCAGGGTTAACAGTGTGTGAGCGTGCAGGGTGAACATTGTGTGAGTGTGCAGGGTGAGCAGTGTGTAAGTGTGCAGGGTGAACATTGTGTGAGCGTGTAGGGTGAGCAGTGTGTGAGTGTGTAGGGTTAGCAGTGTGTGAGTGTGTAGGGTTAGCAGTGTGTGAGTGTGTAGGGTGAGCATTGTGTGAGTGTGCAGGGCTAGCAGTGTGTAAGTGTGCAGGGTGAGCAGTGCGTGGGAGTCCAGGGCTAGCAGTGTGTAAGTGTGCAGGGTGAGCAGTATGTGAGTGTGCACAGTAAGCAGTGTGTGTGTGTGCAGGGTGAACATTGTATGAATGTGTGGGGTGAGCAGTGTGTAAGTGTGTAGGGTTAGCAGTGTGTGGGTGTGTAGGGTGAGCAGTGTGTGAGTGTGCAGGGCTAGCAGTGTGTAAGTGTGTAAGTGTGCAGGGCTAGCAGGGTGAGCAGTGTGTGGGTGGCCAGGGTGAGCAGTGTGTGAGTGGCCAGGGTGAGCAGTGTGTGAGTGTGCAGGGTGAGCAGTGTGAGTGTGTAGGGTGAGCAGTGTGAGTGTGTACGGTGAGCAGTGTGTGAGTGTGTAGGGTGAGCAGTGTGTGAGTGTGCAGGGTGAGCAGTGTGTGAGTGTGCAGGGCTATCAGTGTGTAAGTGTGCAGGGTGAGCACTGTGTGGGTGTCCAGGGCTAGCAGTGTGTAAGTGTGCAGGGTGAGCAGTGTGTGAGCGTGCAGGGTGAACATTATGTGAGCGTGTAGGGTGAGCAGTGTGTGAGCGTGCATGGGGAACATTGTGTGAGTGTGTAGGGTGAGCAGTGTGTGAGTGTGTAGGGTGAGCAGTGTGTGAGTGTGTAGGGTTAGCAGTGTGTGAGTGTGTAGGTTGAGTAGTGAGTTAGTGTGCAGGGCTAGCAGTGTGTAAGTGTGCGGGACTAGCAGTGTGTAAGTGTGCAGAGTGGGCAGTGTGTGGGTGTCCAGGGTGAGCAGTGTGTGAGTGTGCAGGGTGAGAGTGTGTAGGGTGAGCTGTGTGTGTGTGTAGGGTGAGCATTGTGTGAGTGTGCAGGGTGAACATTGTGTGAGTGTGTAGGGTGAGCAGTGTGTGCAGGGTGAGCAGTGTGTGAGTGTGCAGGGTGAACATTGTGTGAGTGCGTAGGGGCAGTGTGTGAGTGTGTAGGGGCAGTGTGTGAGTGTGCAGGATACTAAAACCCGAACTAAGTCCACCACACACACATAACACCACACACATAACACCACAGACATAAAACCACACACATAAGACCACACACACACCACACACACACACACCACCACACACTCACCACCACACATGCAACCACACACGCAACCACACACACAACCACACCATCAGTGCACACTTTCACCAGACACAGACACCATAAGTCGTCAGTGCACGCTTTCACCGGGCACAAACACCCCCAGCCGTCAGTGCATGCTTTCACCGGGCACAAACACCACCAGCCGTCAGTGCACGCTTCCACCAGGCACACACCACCAGACGTCAGTGCATGCTTTCACCAAACACACTCACCACCAGCCGTCTGTGCACGCTTTCAACAGGTACACACACCACCAGCCGTCAGTGCAGGCTTCCACCAGGCACACACACCTCCAGCCGGCAGTGCACACTTCCACCAGGCACACACACCACCAGCCATCAGTACACAATTTCTACAGGCACACACACCACCAGCCATCAGTGCACACATCAATTGTTAACGCATCTACAATTAACTATTGTAGCAATCACAGTATGGTGCACTTTACTTTTAAACATATTCATCTAAAGCGCAGCATGCCACCATTGCTACAATTCCAATCCAACCCACATAATTCCACTACACACCACATGCATACACTCCATAACACATGGCTAAAAGACATTGCCATTTACAATGCCATTAGCTCTAACCTAAATAAATCCGAGACCTATTGCATTTCCAATGCTTGTTATAAGTGCTCCCTGAAAGATGGTTGAGCCCACTCGACCTCTAGGAGTTGGGGTGAGCCCGATGATGAAGCATATCACTACTAGAGTGAGTGAGGGCTATATAAAGAAAAGGGTATTTCTCCCTTCCCACCCTTAGCAACGGGTAAATTACATATTGGACTCAGACTCTCTCAGTGTAGTGCAATTGAGAGATTAATCATCAAACACAGGAACCCCCAACCATAACCACAAAAAAAACACCCCTACCCCTTCTAAATCTGAAGGTACGACCAGCTTTGTTCCGAAGGAAAACCCATTAGGTTCAGTGTACATTGATTAGGGAGGACATGTCCCTTCTAACCTTTAGAACCGCTCTACCTTTCCAGGACCCTTCTAGACTCGCAATTGTGTGTGATAGATATTGATTTCAGTCCCCTGAACACTTCTATGAATAGACCCTTGCTTGTTTTCCCATCTCAGATCATACTAAAGAGACCCTCAATGGTTAACCACTATTTATGGGATATATTTTATTCTGCTCTGCAGCGCCATCAAGTCCTTAATCAGGGGCAGTTGATGTGCTTGGCAGACAAGAGAAAGAGGACTAAAAAGAATATTCACCCAAGGATCCATACAGCCATAAAACACTGCAAGCATCTTCTGAAATGCCACTAGTGAAAAGAACCCATTCTCTGTACCTTTCTGCCTACAATCAAATTTAATGGATTTCAAAAGCCAACTGAAAATCTTGCTGGTCGTCCAATAAACAGACTGACCAAAGATATTGCCAGTCACATCACATCAACTAACACAACAAATACACTGAACACTATTAAGAAGTGCCTACTGCAAGTGGTGGGAGGTCCCTGTAGGTTAAGAGGCTCCAGACCCTCCAAAACCCTCAAATTATTCCAACTCAATTCTGCGAATGGAAAATGCGACCCGATTTAATCCCCATCTTATAAAGTCTCTTGGTTTAAGTTCTATTACTGCACATGTTTACAACTGTATGCAAGACAACCTTTTACTATAATCGATGAGCGGCGTGTAAATCTATGGGGACAAAAAATGTAAATAATCAAATATCATTCAATTTAAATGTTTTGGTATGTAAAAAAGAGAATTTCCACTGTAATAAGCGTTAGACTACAAAGCTACCACCGGAAAATAAATAAACAATGTATAAACATCTATATTATAACATAGGTTTGAGATTTTCATTAGAATCCTTGATATATATACAAAAGGTTACCCGTATTGTCCAGTCACAATTTGCATAACCACAGCTGCTTGAAGAGTGACCTACTGGCATGGGTGCAAATTCAGGATGGTAAGTGTAAAAATTCAGGGCAAGGGGTGCAACTTCAGGACTAAAATTCAGGACAAATTCAAAATTCAGGACAAAACTTCGAGAGAAAAGGTACGTTTTACAGACACATCAGAGGAAGTTGCGCAATAGTATAAAATTAAGTAAATAGATAACAACTTAAGTACAAGTCAAAATAAGTTTATATTAGGTTGGAACAATCATGCACTTCACGGTTTTTCGGTATGCAAGCTGCTTTGAGTAACTGTGCAGGTCTTTTTGTGGTCTTTCATATAATAATAATCTATTTATATGGTTACTGCATTGTGTTGTCCAGTCTGACTTTTTGTTCACAACTCAGGGTCCTGAGGAGACATGTTTGGTGAGAGAATGGATCTGGCATATCTGCTCGGATAGACTTTGTTACTAGCATCTCATATCTGAGTGCCATTGTGAGATGTAAAGCGGCACACAGGTGAACTAAAGCGAGGATTGCTGTGATGAATCCACTATAGGGAATGCATTATGGGTGTTTCAGCAAATGGAATTTAAAATATGAATCTGACTTTGCTTATGGGGCTTCGCAGAGAGTTGCACAAGCTGACGGAAGTCACAAAGGTGTTTTTCCCTGCAGCTTTCTTAGAGAAGGTATTCTCTATACACTATAACATAGTTTCTTTTTGACACCTTGCCTAGTGCTACAAACAAAATACACATCTCAAGTACAGCTCATGGCACAATGAGGTTCCCCCTAAACCTAACACCTAAAACAAAACATGTAAACATTTACAATTACTAGTGTGACATTCAAGTAGCAGTTGGGTGTCACTCGAAATGTCATATGCATGATGTATAGATCCCACACATAAACACACAGCAAATACAGAATAGTAACACGTAAGCAAGGGAGTAGCCAGGAAATTTAAATACCTCCCACTTTGAACTTATGGCACCATGAAAGCAAAATAAGCAATCACAACCCTCACCAGAAGAGCTCTCTTGTCCAAGCATCTAGCCATGTATCCTTCCATCAAACTCCTGATATCCACCATTTCAAATGTATGTTCTGTCATCTACTATTAATCCTTTCATCCATCATTCAGTCTTTCACCATTCATTCTGTACTTCCATCTGTGTGCCCATCCATATCCAAACTTTTCAACCACTTGCAAGCCTATCCAACATCTATCCATCATTTCAATTCAATTTATAACTTTATTCGGCATTTAAGAAACACCGTAAAAGTACAGCATTAAAAAAATACAATACACGAATATGCCAAAATCACAGTCAGCAACACAGGGGGTCACATAAATCATAAAACAATTTAAAACTGAACTATTTTCCTTCCTCTCCAAGCAAATAACAGTTATCATAGTTCGATACTGGACCTTAATTTAACAGAAATTCTTAAAAAGTTAATCACACAAAATAAAGTCAGGGGATCTATTGATACTTTTAAAAAAACCAGCGCGTCTCTAGCGGATCTGAGGTTAGCCTTCTTTAGAATTCCTCTTAAAAAACGGCGCCTGGGCTTTAGGTAAAATGGGCAAAATAGTACAAAATGAAGGGAATCCTGTGGAGATCGTTGATCGCAGCCACAGGGTCCCTTTGACTCGACTGACTGAGTAAACCCCGAAGGGTTTGATAACACATGATGAATCATGTTGAGTCTAAAACGTGTTATTAAAAACCTGTCATGTGGGTTATATACAAGAGAAAGATAAGGTTCAGGCCCTCTACAAGGTTTCACTGGGAGATATACCTTGACTGTCTGCAGTTTCTTTGAGTTGGATTCCCGCATTGCCTCCTGCCTTTTAAACAGCATTCCAATTACTATCGCTCGATCCATTTTAGTAATGGTTTGCGGATTTGAAAATAGAGTGCCACATCCAATTCCCTCTAAAACCTCTTTCACATATTTTAGCCAGGGAATTGCGCAGCCTTTCTCCCTACCTAAGCAGTCTAAAATAATTTGTTGCATCAGGGTAGCTTCCTGGTTAACCCATAATTTTAACCATGCCCCTATAGGCCTTATTTTTGCTTTATCTTCCAGAAACTTACAGTCTAATTCTTCATGTACTATATAAGAAGATGTACCCTGTGGAACTCTAAGCAGCCTCTTCAGGAACTTATTTTCCTGTTTTTGCAATTTGTCTATATTCCCTATTCCCCACAGCTCTGCCCCATATACCGCTTTTGTGACAGAGACAGAGTTGTAAAGGGTCATCATCTGTTCTGGGGACCAACGTGCCAAACGGCGGCCAAAATTCATAATTGTGCCAGAGCTTGCTGCTAATTTGTTTCTGTGTCCTTCAATCAAAGGTTTAAAAGTTAGGTTCCTATCGAATAAAATGCCTAAATATAAAAAGGTCTGGACATTTACCAAGTTCGTGGAACCTATCCTATAATTAAAATGTCTCCCCTTACATTTAGAACACACCTCCATGACATATGATTTTGTCAGGTTGGCAGAGAGATTCAAGCTGTTCATAAACTTTATGAACCCATCAATGAGACGCTGCAGGCCCAATGGAGTGCGTGCCAGCAGGACTGCATCGTCCGCATAGAGTAGAAGCGGCACCAATCTATCTCCTATCCTTGGGCAGTCCACTTGCAGGCTTGTTAAGGATTTTTCCAACCCATTTATATAAATTGAAAACAAAAAGGGTGCTAAAATACATCCTTGTCTGACCCCGCTTGTGCATTTAAAGGAGTCAGTCAAGCCCCCCTCTGGGTTGCACCTCACTTTTGCAGTTGTATTATGGTGGAGGGTTCTCAGGATATGGACAAGACCAGCGTCAACACCTAAACCCAAAAGTATAGCCCATAACTTTGCTCGGTTTACGCAATCAAAAGCAGCGGCCAGATCCATAAAGGCTAAATACACTTTTTCATTACTTGCCACTGTGTATTTTGTGACCAGTAAATATAGATTTAAACACTGGTCAGTGGAAGATCTGCCTGCCCTGAAGCCATATTGTACTTCGCTCAAAATACAATTCTCTTCTTCCCAGCACATGAGGCGATTCAGGATGGCCCTGCCCATTACCTTTGCAGTTACGTCTATCAGGGAAATAGGCCTATAACATGTTGGGTTATCCCTATTACCTTTTTTGAAAATGGGAACTATTATGGCCGTCGACCAAGAGCGGAGAAGGCCTGAAGCTACTGCCGCATTAATGTCTCTCCTCAGTATCGGGCCCCACAGTTCTATGTTGCTTAGAAAAAGGTCCGGCGGTATCCCATCGGGCCCCGGTGCCTTATTTCGAGTGAGGCCCTTGATTCCCCCCTCGATCTCTTTCAGGGTGAAGATAATCGGCTCTATAGTTATCTCCCTTCCCACATTCTGTTCTCCATCTCCCTGGATGCTTTGGTTATATAGCCCAGAAAAATGAGCCACCCATTGGTCAGGCAGTACATTAGATGCTATACTGGGACTATTACCCGCTTGAAAGCAGGGTCTATTTATTATGTACCAAAACATTGAAAGGTCCCTTTTTTCCGAGGCCTCCCTCAGATCTTCCCAAGCCTCCGTTTGGAGGGCATTTTTCCTACGCTTGACTAAGCTTAGTCTGTGCTTGGGAGCATCCTTTATCGAACCATTTACATTCGGACTCTACTTTACCCTTCCGCTTTGCATATAGATGACTATCTATTAGCCGTCCTAGATTATTAAACGCCTTAACTACCAGATGCCCACTTACGTCAAGATCCAAACAAAGTTCCAGATATTCTGAGCCCTTGGCCACTAGTGATTTATAAAAAGTTACCCCATCCAGTTTGGCCCACTTTAGACGTCTGCCCTGATCGGTTACCGTTTCTCTAACATCCGTTAGTCTCTTTCTTGTTTCCTTCTCCCCTTTTGATAATACCATTACCAGGGTGACGGGGTTATGATCACTGAAGCCACTACTCTCAATGTTAAATTCTAGTAGTCTCAACTTTATTGTTGGCGACACCAATACAAAATCTATGTAGGAACCGCATCCTCTCCCTTTGAATGTTGGATTTACTCCACTTTCCGAGTTAAGTGATATTAAATCCATTGAGTGTACCAACTCCAAATTTGGCATCATTGTGTTTAATTTAACCCCTTCTGTAGTATGCTCAAAATGGGCACCTTCCTCCAAATTACAAGCAGACCAATTTTCAGTGAAGGGTATTAGGTTGGGGCATAAGTGGCAATTAAAATCCCCCGCAATTAAAATTAGTGGAGCTAGGGTATCTGTCATTTGCTCCATCTGGGCACCTAGACATTTTTCCAATTCCTCTGTTCTCCCCCCGCTCACATTATAGAAATTGACCACAATTAAATTGAGTTCCTTGGTTTTCAACTGAACCGCCAACATACAATCGGACTTCCAATGCAGATCCTTCCAAACTCCTTTTATAGTCAGACGGACCCACACCACGAGCCCCCCTCTCGCCGTTCCTGCATTGGATCCGGCTGCTGGGACACTGAACATCTTATAACCATCCAAATGAAAGATGGTTGGGTTCAGTGCACAGATTACATTACATTTCGTTACATACTCCAACCATTCTCTATTTTCAAATGTTGTTGCTAAGCCTGCCAAATTCCAGGACAGTAGATCCAATGTATTCCACTGAGTTATTATTGTTGGGTCTTTGGGTGACACAGAACTATAACACGGTTCTACAATGGAGATTACGGTTGGTGGGGAACTACCCTCGCCTTCTCCGCCTTTCTGAGTTTGTTGTCAATCACACTCAGATAGCCCTGAAAATGCATCAAGCATGTTCTCTAGCCTTATATTCTGTAGGGCAAGGAAATTCTGGCCATTATTCCTACTTGGGTAGCCCCACTGTCTACTCTGTGGAGGGGAATAAAAGTATCTTAGGGGTAGTGGGCAGATTCGTCCCATTTGTTCTTTCTGGGACCAATTACAGATGTATTCTGCACATCGTGGATCCCTAAAATTATTGATGATGCAATCCCCTTCCCCTGTCTTTGCCCGCCTTCCCACCCAGTTTACCCGCCTAGCAAACAGTATCTTGGCACACATATAGAGTGGCAAAGGGCGATTTTCGTTAAGCCAATAAATACACTTATTTTTTAGCTCCCTATATGTTTCCCTACTCCCGTGATCAAGTGATGGTACCCCTGCTAGGATTACCACGTAGGGTCCTGAGTCTGGTGGTAAATCTATTGTTTGCAAAGTGGTCACCCGGTAATTAGTGGATGGCTTAAGCACAGGCTGGGGTTGTACCACAGAGGATTGGGCTACATGAGTACTAGATCCCCCAGCACTATCTGTACTTCTTTGTGTTTTTCCCCCATCCCCACCTGGGCTAGGCGATGGCCCCTTGCCTGTCCCTTGCCTATTGGCTGATGATGGTTGACAGCCTTCTAAGGCAGCATTGGTACTTGCTGCAACGATACTATTATCTTTGGTGATGTTACGCTCAGTATTTCTCCCTGGCGCTTTTGTGGCCTTACCCTGTTGATCGCTGCCCTGGTGACCCCTTGACGGTATTGATGCAAGCAAAAGTTCCACACACCCCAGTCTTGATTCAATCCTATCCAGTCTGTCATGAATCGGTTTAATTGTCTTTTTGATAGTGTTTTCCCAAAAAGAGGGTGATTCGCCCCCTATCTCCCCTTCCTTATTTACTAGTGGATTTGTTCCTTCATTTGTTGGAGCACGTTCCTAAGTGCAGGGCCCAGTACTGACTGCTGGGTTCTCTGTATGTGCGTCGTCCTTCGCCTTTTTAGCCCCTCTTTCTGCAGCCTGCATTTGTGCCCCTGTTCTTTTCCTTTTGAGCGTTACCGGACCTTGCGATAGCTCTACCACCCCTGTTTTGGCGGTTCTCGCAGACCTTGTCTTTATATTAGGCGAGTAGGGCTTCCTCGGGGGTTTGGTTTTCTGTATCCCGGTTTTTAGCACATTATCCGTGGGGTCCCGACCAACAAAGATCTCTGCTGATTGTAAAATGTAGCTGTCCTCCTCCCCTCCACTGGAGATCTGTATGTTCTGGTGGGAAGGCCCCTGGGCAACTGGTGATTTGGCCTTTGCGATACTTCCAATAGATGACCTTTTATCTGAGAGGTTAACTGACAGATTGTCCATACAGTCTTTTTTCTGTCAGTTCCATGTCTTTAGCCAGGGCACTAGATACTCGTATCAGAAAATTGTCCAAAGTACCCATTAGGGACCCCCCAGTACTTTTTCTGCCATTTCCTTCGGGGGTGATGTTGTGGCAATTATGCACTGATATATGTATAATTATACAGTGGAATAAAAACCAACCTACATCAGACAGATCGTTCCTTAGTGAATCAATTTCAGTTAGTCACTAGCCTTAGGTTCGTGGAGCTGGTGAAGACAATGTTAGGGGGGTGACCCGTCCCGTCCTTTCCCGGTCTTGAACGGGCTTAAACGGGCCCGCCCTTGGCCCGGGCTTCGCCAGGCTCGTCCCGCGATGCGCGGGTCCGCAGGTTATTTGAAGCACCTGGTCTGGCGTGTCTGGGAGAGTTTAGCCGTGTCCCACTGACCTCTGGGCGTTGTAGTCTCTCACTGAACCCAAGCTAACTGCTCACAGGTGCGAGTGTTTCCCGCAAAGCGGGAAACGCGAGATGTAGCAGTGAAGGTGCAGGGAGGGTGCGTGTCTCACCCCCGGATCGTAAGCCTCCGCCAGCTGCCGCCTTCCAAACTCCGAGTCAGGCTCCCAGGCACAAAGATACAGAGCAAAGGTTTCCTGCGATGCGCGGGTCCGCAGGTTATTTGAAGCACCTGGTCTGGGCGTGTTTGGGAGAGTGTAGCCGTGCCCCACTGACCTCTGGGCATTGTAGTCTCTCACCGAACCCGAGCTGACTGCTCACAGGTGCGAGCGTTTCCCGCAAAGCGGGAAACGTGAGATGTAGCAGTGAAGGTGCAGGGAGGTTGCGTGTCTCACCCCCGGATCGTAAGCCTCCGCCAGCTGCCGCCTTCCAAACTCCGAGTTAAGCTCCCAGGCACAAAGATACAGAGCAAAGGTTTCCATCATTTCACTCATCCATCCTTTCAGCCATCCATCCTTTCAGCCACGCTTTCACTCATCCATCCATCCACCCTTTCACCAAATCCATCCTTTCACTCCTTCATCCACTCTTCCACCCACCCATCCATCCATCCATTCACTCATCCATCCAACCATTTATCCTTCCACCCAGGCCATCCTTACAGTCATCCATCCACTCTTCCACCCATCCACCCATTCACTCATTCATCCAACCATTAAACCTTTCACCCATCCATCCATCCTTTCACTTACTCCATCGACCCAGTCACTCATCCGCCCACCCATTCACCCTTTCACTCATCCATCCATCCTTTCTTCCAGCTCTCCACCCTCCTTTTCATTCATGTATGCATTCTTTCACTCACTCATCTTTAAATTCTTCTTTTCACTCATCCATGCACCCATTCGCACATCCATTCTGTCAATTATTAATCTATGCTTTCACTCATCCATCAATCCTCCCTTTCTCTGTCCATTCCCTTTTCACTTAGCCAGCAATCCTTCCATCCACCCTTCACCCATCCACCCACCCATCCAGTTGCAGACAGAAGAGGTCCATCAAGAACTTCACCCTCACTGTAGTTCCTATAGCAAGGGGTGGGGTGGGGTGGGGGAGGATACACTATGTCCCTGCACATAGGCAATCTGAAAACTTGGAAGTCATGAGTCATGCATTATGCACAGTGTCAGGGCATTAGGGGACTGGGACATGGTGTTTTTTCCAGGGCTTTAAGAGGAATGAAAAAACGTGGGGTCTCTCCAAAGGGCGTGTCTGATGTAATTAAGGGTGTGGCTTAAAACATGTAAGCTAAAAATATGTGCTGAGCATAATGTGCCTCCCGACTGGTATTTTGCCGTTTCTATCATTGCACCCAGTAATATTCGACCTGCAACAAGCCATGACTATTGGCTTTGTCAATGGATGTTAGTTGCATAAAATAAATAAAAAAGCAGCAACTATGGCTTTGTGTTATATAATAATAAAAATGCTTCAGCTCTGAAATGATGAGACTGTGTAAGAAGTATAACCTCTTCTTTTTAACTTTGTACATTTCTTCCATTTAACCCTAAAAGAATGTCCTGCCCCTAGACCACAGGAGGAGGAGGCCCACCACATGCTGTAACACCTCAAACTGGCCCATTGTCATTCTGTATGTGGTAGCATACACAATGATAATGGACGGGGCGGGCTGCTCTTGTGCTCAGAGGAGTGCAAGGCCGCCCCATCAGGGAGCTGAGATCTCTCCTAGGGGAATAGCTCTGCTCCCTGCAAGGCCCAAAATTATGGACAATAGGCCTCCGTAAAAGGAATCGCTACGGGCAAAGGACGTGAGGTACAAATTAAGTCCGGTCCATGAATTTTACCGATGGTTGGTCACCCTACTTGTGCCATAATAAATAAGCTGTGCAATGCATGCACTATCGTGGAGAGTGTATGTTATGTACAATAAAATAAGTAAATTAATATTTATTTAAAGTTAACAACAATGTGCAATGCTGGGTGCAATCTCAGGCAATATTCCAGTTTCTGTACAACTCCTAGCATTTTGAGACGCTGGAGAAACAAGATTTAAATCCAAATGCGCTTCTGGTATGACAAACATTCCCACAATCGCATCCGCCACTCCGCAGTCCAACTGTAATGCCTACTTTATGTTAACAAACACAATATTATCAAATCTGAAACGAACACAAACGAATGCCAAGAGATATGGGCCAAGTAAACATTGATATGAAAATAGCACAGCAGAGGAAGGCGTGGAAGCAGAGGCAAGTCACATAAAAGCAAGCATGTCCCTTGTTAAAACAATGGCTCTCGTGCGTTGTCGGTCTTTACAGAGCAAACACCAAGAATCGCCCCTGTGTGAATATTTATAGGGACATTGCAGCGATGAAACAAGCAGTGGGAAATCCAACAGATTTGACTTTGATTTGTAAAAATGTAGGCAAGCAACATCTGTAAATGCCTCAGTTAGCATCTCAAAGCGAGGCCCATCTGCTATGCTAATGCTAGTTTATATGGACTGCTCAAGTAGGCAAAATGTGACTCCTTAATAAAAAAAAATGTTAAACTTGCTACAGTGAAAAAAAGAGAAAACATTGCTTTTTGTATCAAATAAGTGTATGACAATTTATTGTGTCGTGATCCAGTGTACTATTTAGATGTAAAATAGTCCCTCATGCTATGCAATTAATGCACTCCATAGGAGGATGAATGATACACAAACAGCCACCTGCCTTAGGTGTGAGAAACAGACGTATATTTTAACTAATTGGTAACAATTATTTGTGCACACTGTGAAGACTGATGTAAACATTTATTTGCTGGATTTTCCCTCTTCTGTTAGATTTCAGCAGAAAGTATAACACACAGTTGCCTATGCAATATGTTTTACCTATTATAGTCAGCTTATTAAGTGTGGCTTTTTTTTTGTGGAGGCAACATTTATAGTATACTGGTGCCCAGTGTGGTATGTGCTTGTTGGTGCTGTGGGTCAAGTGTAGAATGAAGTCTATGAACCTGCTTCCAATGTTTTTCCCACCAAATTATTAACCAGGCTGTTGGTGTGGGCTTCCAAAATGCTGCAAGTCAAGTGTAGTCACGGTTGTTTGCTTGATGGGCTTCAGGTCAGTACAGTGATTGTCACTCTCTATTATAGCCACAATTTTGGCCAAAGCCTTTGCTATAAGTTTGGTGAAGCTCATTTTCTATGATTCTGCATCTAAGCTGTTGCCTCCCTACAAGGCATGGTGGATGCTGGCAGGCCAAGTTGACCTAAAACACATCAATTCTGCAGAACATAGTTTATGTTCTGTGGGCCTGGTCCACTTCAGGTGGTCTCAGTGGCGTAGCAAGGTCAGGTGGTACCCGGTGTGGAAATTTCTTGTCAACCCCAGCTTAACGTCACATACAAACAAATAGCAGTGCATCATACCGTTTACGTTACTTACCAAACTCAATATCATAGAGAAGAGAATGATCACAATGGATCAATGAACTAAAAAATTTAACAAAAATAAATTCAGCACAGCACTTATAAGCTTCAGTAATAATGCACAACTAACTCAACAGAATGACTTGGGGTGACTGACCGTCAAAGCAGCAGTTAGGATTGGTTGCGGGTTGAGTGAGGAGTCACCGGTTGTTTACGTCTTGCTCGACTACAAACTGCAGAGACAGACTTCGGCCGAAAGAGACACCAATTCCCCTTCCTTAGCCATACGCTCTCTGCTACACAGCCTCGAGTTCAGCTATGTTTCGTTGCGTTTGTTGATTGAACTAAAAAGTTTCAATACGTATTATGTTGAATTGTTGAGGTTAATTAATTGTCAGACGAAGTTATTAAACCGGTTTTAAATAATATACATATATATATTTTTAAGTGTCATGAGCCCCAAAACATTTTTTTATTTTAAAAACATTTTTTTTTTGCCATTTTGTCACCCCCCTCAGTGATGACACATGGGGTGGCCCACACCTACCGCACCGCCCTTCCTACGCCATTGGGTCGGCTTATTAGACAGATTCTTCCAAACCAGGAAGTAAAAGGATCAAATGAGCGTGTACTGAATTTACTAATGGTGGTTGCTGCAGTGTGTTTATCAAGTACCTTCTTGTATTTTAGGTTGATGGGTGGTTATTTAACAAATGTTTATATTATATGTGTAGTATATATAGTAAGTAATCAATAGGGGACTTTCTGGGGTTGGCAGCATTGTTTGCATTGCATACAGTCAAATGATGGTGGTGTGGTCAAAATGTAAATACAGATACTGGGATGTACTCAAATATCACACTGCTTGATGGTCACCAGTAAAAGGGGTTTCAACACGCACTGGTTTTTTTTTTTATCTGCCAACTCTTAAAAGTTAAGTGTCTCTAGAAAGACTGTTAAAAGTCTCATTCATTTATAGCAGAATTTAAAACTGTTTATTTCTAGTCACGAGGTAAGGTGACTTCTCCTTTCGGTGATAGTGCGCATGGGCATCGACTCCATTGTTAGATTGTTTTCCAGCAGAGGGTGAGAATGGAGTTAATAGGAGCAGAATAGATATGTCCATGCTTAAGAAACTGCAACCGGTACAGGTACCCGGGGAGGTGGGTGGGCGCATGTGAATCTAAAGCTCTACATGCCAAGAACAGATGCTTACTGGGTAAGTCACATTTTCAGTTCGAGGCACGTGAGCTAATAGATCACATGCTTTGGATAGACTATATAGCAGTATTCTCCCAAAGTGGTGGCTAACCTGTAGCTGTTGCAGTTGTATGAAAGAGTGTTCTAAGTACTGCCTGGTTTACATTAAATGGCTGTCTCGCTAACATATCTACACAATAGTGCTTGGTGAATGTGTGCGGTGTAGACCATGTTGTAGCTTTACAGATGTCAGCTATGGGGATGTTTACTAAGAAAGCCATAGTAGTCCCTAGTTTGTGGGTGGAACGCGCTCTAGGTGGTATTGGTAAAGTTATTTTCGCTTTAGCATAACATGTTTGAATACATTTGACAATCCACCGAGCAATACCTGATTTAGATATAGGATTGCTTTTGTGTGGTGGAGCAAAAGCAATAAAGAATTGTTTTGTTTTACGAAATGGTTTTGTTCTTTCTATTTAATACAATAACGCTCTTCTAACATCTAAAATGTGTAGAGCTTGTACTTCCACTGAATCTGGTTAAGGAAAGAACACGGGTAACTCAACAGATTGATTAATGTGAAAGGCAGATAATACTTTATGTAGGTACTTAGGGTTAGTGCGAAGAACCACTTTATCATTGTGGAGTTGGAAAAATGGTTCCTCTATGGTTAGTGCCTGAAGCTCACAGACTCTCCTCAGTGATGTAATAGCAATGAAGAAAGCAACTTTCCAAGTGAGAAATTACAGTTCACATCTATACAACAGCTCGAAAGGTGGACCCAATAGTCTAGTAAGGACAATGTTAAGATTCCACACTGGAGCAGGTGGAAGTCTTGGTGGAATAATTCTTTTGAGTCCTTCCGTAAAAGCTTTGATAACAGGTACACTATCTGGGCATAAGGCTATCTAGCAGATAATCTTTCACAAATGTTTGGGAGAAACAGTGTATCTGCTCTCTTTTCCGTCTATTTACTTATTATTTTCCTTTGGTGATGGAGTATTTTGGCCCTTACCATTGGTGGTGGCTATATTCAGCTTACAATAAAATTGTACAGGTCAAAAATTATGTTTATACTTTCTCTTGGGTTCGCAACCCTGAAGAAGTCAATTGTGTGTAACTGCACACGACGAAACATGTATTGGCTGTTTTTTGTGAAGAATTGTACTACAATAAGCTGTGGAAACAATACCTGAACAATTTGAAATAAAGAACATGGACTTTTTGAATAACATGTGAAGATCTCAAACTATCTTAAAATGTATTTAATTGAAATACCACAGTGTGCTCAGGGTAGACTATTTGATTCTATTTCATTCTCTATGAATGAGGATTTATGAAGTCGAAGTGGTAACCAACCTCTCTCCCCTTTGAAGCACCGCTATAGATTGTACGTCTGTATTAATATAGCCCGATACGTCTGTTGAGCGCCCGTTTCCCTGTTTCTATACCTGGCTACCAATTAGTCTTCAAGGCACTGGTGCTGATTGCACGAGCCACAGTGTCAGTTGCATCTAAAGCACCTCTAATAGATGTGTTCAAAATGAGCATTCCTTCCTGAACTAGAACGTGTTCCTTAGACTTATATTCATCAGATAGAAATTGGAGCAATTGTTTCAATTTGTCGTAATGCGCTTTGTCGTATCTGGCTAAGAGAGCCTGGGGATTGGCAATACGCCAGTGATTGGCTGCCTTCGCAGCTACTCTTTTCCCTGAGGCATCTATTAATTTAGATTCCTTGGCTGGAGGAGGGCATCACCCGATGTTTGTGAGTTTGCCTGTTTACAGGCATAAGAAACAACTAACAAACCTAAAGCTAACTGACCCTTGATGTAGACTGGATCTGATGGTGCGGATTTATACTTTTTATCTACCCTTAGTGTAAGGATTCGTGCGCAAATTGGATCTTTAAAGATGATGTCCGCGTGTCTAAGCATACCCTTAAGCATAGGCATTGTATGACTGGATCTTTGGGAAGAGCTCAGTGTTTCAAAGAGAAAAACCTCCTTAAGTGACTCTTTATGAACCTGAACTCCATGATATTCACAGCTCTTTTTAAATAGTTCTATATACCCTACATTATCATCAAGTGGAGAGGGCTTTATATGGTATAGGTCTGGATCATTATTAGTGTTTGGATCCGTGTTATATTCAGTCCATGGATCACAACTATCATCATCTACTCTGTCCCCATCCTCCTGGTTGTCAGGTGTTTGTGGTGGTGGTGAATTTATGGGTGTTATTAACAAATTAGGGTTTGATGGGGATGGAGGTTATAGAGGAGAAGAAGGGTTAGTGCCAATGTTTTTCCTCTTAATCGGAATGTGGTAAATGTCCTCTGTTTCCGATTTACGTTTTGATGACAATTTGGTGTGGATATGTCCAGTTTTGGGATTGATCACTAGTTCTTTCTGTTTCGGTCCGGGTTTGAAGTATAGCCATCTAATGAGGCTCCTTTGATGGAGTAGGAGCAGTTTTATCTTTTGGTGCCAATATTTTTGGAGCCGAAGAGTTTTTCGGTTTCGGTACCGAAGGGGTTTGCTCTAAAACATGTTTCAAATCGGTTGTTTTGGCTCGGTGCCCAAATGCGGCCAACTCGATCGCGAGCCGGAAGGCTTCGATATTTGTTATGGTGCCAGGCCCGAGGCAGGGAGTTCGAAATGTGTTTTCGGTGCTGACCGGAGACTTTTTCTTGGGCAGAGGTGGAGTTTGGCACAGGGGAGGATCAGTACTCACGGTACACTGACCCTGCGGAAGCTCCTCGTCCATGTTGGAGTCTGCTTCTGACATGGAAATCAGCTCCTCTTCTTCCTTGGCTCCTTGAGCGCCATAGGCGTATGGTTTGGAGTCTTCTCCGAAGAGATCCGAATGGAGCCACTCGGTTGTTGCATTTTGTGGCGTCGAGCCCGACGGTCACAAAGTTATTTTTTGATCGGAAGGATTTGCACGTGCCACAGTCCTGTTTGTTGTGCTCCGGGGAGAAGCACAAGTTGCGGACTTGTGTGAGTCAGTGCTCGGGTACTTGGCGTGGCACTGAGGACAGAATTTAAATGGAGTCTATTCCATCGCCTGCAAGGTGTGCCGACGCGGCTAGGCTCGACGGCCTTCCACGAAGTTTCTGATCAAAAGAGTTTTTTCTGAACCGATACTATACGCAGAGAATGGGAATGCAATCGAATAACAATATCGTCGAGGGTAAGTGGATTGCGCACCAAGGGGAACTCGAGAAACAGTGTCGGACCGGAGCGCAGCAATTCACGTCCGAACCAGATGGTGGAAAAAAAAATCTAACAATGGAGTCAATGCCCATGTGCACTATCACCGAAAGGCGGAATCTCCTTATCTCGTGACTGGGAAGATTTCTTCGGAAAAAAACAACTTGCAAACACCCAGACCCAACATTAGTTGGCAGAAGTATGCAAAGCATGTTATCTACTGCTCACATGCCTCGAACATATTATTTTCAGCAAACATTACTTCTCACATAGCCCATCATAATGATCACACCTAAGCCCCTAAAGTACCGAAAATAAATTGGGTTTCTTTAGCATGGACTGACCACTAACTTTGGACTCCCAGGTTCCATGTTATTTGCCTCTTCAGGGGTAGCAAGAACTACATAAATGCAATTTCAATTTTACCCAGGGCACTGCTACGTGGTTGGTGATGTAGATGCAAACTGTGATGTGCCCTTAGTGAAAGACAGGGGCATGATATGGATGCAATGATTGTACCTCCAAAGTAGCACATGCTGTTTCTGTGTGCTTGAAGCTGCTGCAGGCCAGGTGTATATGTGTTATATGCATGGTGTCGAAGGGCTGTTTAATTGGTGTTGAGAGCATTGTCATGCTTCGAATATGAGACAGACTGTTGCTGTGTTGATGTAGAAGCGGGAGAAAGTGATGTGTGTTTGGTGATGCTACAGGTCACATGCAGACTGTGATGTTTAATTGTCCACACACTGTTTGACCCTGTCGTGTCCTGGGCTGGTGAGATTTGTTTGATTCTGCAGCTTTAGGTCCATGCATCAGAGACTGTTAGCTTCATTGTGACACATTGTGGGCCCCAAAGTCCATCATCTGAATCCTTCCCAGTCATGAACTTTATGGCTCAGGCAGAGGTTTTAACCTCACTTTTCCTTGAAGAAATATTTGGTTGCAGCTTCAATCAACTGTTTGTTTTACCCCATTTGAACAAAATTATGTGGCAGATTCACAACATTTTGACGACAACAAGGGAAGTTGTTACACTGTGCTGAGCTGCGTTGCATCAATTGGAGAGAACAGAAATGCAACATATCTACTAACATAATGACACAGTGCTGACACTTTTGGCTGCCTATAACCAATGCAGGTGCCCTTGCGCCAAGACATAAGGATGCCTGCGATGTGGTTACAATATTTTTTGTGCAGGACAGGATCCATTACTGCACAAAAATATTCTTGGTGTCTTATTCTTCTTTGCATGTGCGTTGCAGAATGCAGCACACATGCAAAGAGAAAATAACAGAGAAATCTAGGGGCATATTATCAAGAAACGGCGTTAACATTATCGCCGCTTTAGCGGCAGAAAACTGCAGCTAAAGCGGTGATAATGGGCTTTATAATATGCCCTTGTGAATTCCCATAGAAGCTCATGTTCTGGTGTGAACATAGGCTTCTATGGGAATTCTCTACTGCATATTATAAAACCCATTATCGCCACTTTAGCTGCATTTTTCTGCCGCTAAAGCGGAGATAATGCTAACGCCATGCTTGATAATATGCCCCTTAGATATTTCTTTTTGTTATGCTAGCTTTGAGTGATTGCATGATTTTGGCATAAATACATTTACGGACTTTACTAAATATGGGTTTGGGGCAAAATACATGGGTGTATGCTCCACCCAGTAACTCCTCCCCAACGAAATGTAATGCATGGCAGTCCTGCGTTGCTTTTGGTTACTGTTAGAAATGGGATTTCTGGTTGGCTAAGGCTTGCGCCAAAGCCAGGCAGAAACCACCACTCTAGTCAGGGCAAGGGAGTTACACGCCAAGATAAGCCCTGCTCACCCCCTTGGTAGCTCGAGCAGTCAGGCTTATCCCGGAGGCAATGAGTAAAGCGTTTGCGCAACAAACATACACAGCAGCAACACACTAGGCACACCACAAAAAGGAACTCCACACAAGGTTATATATAAAAATACCCTTTGTATTACCATAAACACATTTGATCATAATCACTTAGATACACAGTGCCAAATGGCACTAGGCAGCATTTACAGGGGATTATATACACATGACAGGGCCACGTGGGCCACTGTCAGAATCAGCACTTAGTAGAAATAGCACTTCTAGAACATAGAATAATTGTAGCACAAAATAACAATTGAAGAACACAACCAGTAACCACTGGTAAAAGGGAAGGTACACACTACGCAATACTAACCGCCTTAGGCCTAGATCACGCAGGGACACATAACCTCACTAGTATAAACTATACTAGGCAAAACAACCTCCTAACCACGATAACACTGTTAGAGGTATCACAGGCGTAAAGCCATTGCACATTACGCATAAATCACATAAGGTAATTACCAACATAGACACCAATTACCTTGCGCAAGAATCACATTAGGCATAGACACAATGTGCCCCAAGCGGGGGCACAAAACAGGCAAATTGCCCCCAGGCCAACTGGCCTCTCTAAGGGCACCAACGCCCTATGTCCAAAAGTCAGGGCTGGCTGCGCAGGCAGGAGGCGTAGAGTGCAAAAAAAGGTCAGGCCTAAACGATGCACCTGCCCACTACTTGCTGAGCAGCTGTGGAGCTGCGCAGGGGCACCAGCTTGCCTGTAGACCCTCCTCTGGGACTCTAACTTCAAATGCCCCCAACGTTGGAGCCCAGAGGCTCTGAAACAAGTATGCCCCTAATAGAGCCACGCAAGGCTCTAAGAATAAACAAATATGCCCCATGTTGCAGCTGCCTGCACACTCGCAGGACAGCTGTGGGAGTCACGATAC
Source organism: Lissotriton vulgaris (assembly GCF_964263255.1). Lineage (NCBI taxonomy): Eukaryota > Metazoa > Chordata > Amphibia > Caudata > Salamandridae > Lissotriton > Lissotriton vulgaris. Next base: position 480,789,968 of record NC_141693.1, on the reverse strand, counting down.
CTGCATCACTGTGGGAGCCCCACTCGGGGCACTCCTGAAGACACTTGCCCCCAACGTTGGAGTTGCCTGCGCTCTTGCAGGGCAACTCTGAAAATGGGCACCGGGGAAGGAAGACACGGGCCCCTCTGGGCCCTTTAACAGTATTTGGGCCCTTCATTGGAGTGGCCCACTGTTCCTGCGGGCCGCTCGGGTATGCAGGCACAGGTCCTGCGCCTTGCTCTTGCTCCCCAGGTCAGCCCCACTCACCGGCGGTCTGGTGCCTCCGCCGGTCGACGTCTGGGGCCTCCCTGCAGCTGGCTAGGGATGCGCAGAAGCCAAAAACAACTAGTATCAGGGCACAATTAAAAGCAAAATGTTTAGTAGTGAACCCGCCAAAAGGGCCAAGTGCAACAGTTACAAAGTCAGGTAAAGCCACACAAAATAGGATTTGAGTGAGTTTATAAATACCAAAATAGATTTTGTTTGGGCTCCTCCAAAAAAGTGACCCAACTCTGGCAAAAATCATTCGTAAATCTGGCACAGCATCTGTAACTAAGTAGGTTTGCTGCGCCATTTTGTTCAAACATAAAAATGAGCATGTACAATTTTGTGACAAATTTGACATTTGTGTATATTACAACCCGAGTAAAAATGTAGCTTACTTGCTTGAGTTTAGCCCTGTGATTTACCCCTTCATCCCCTTCCTCAATCAATATGTAGTGGAGGTAAAACTGAATAGAGAACAGGCAGCATGATAATAGCGAAACATGTTGCACTTGTAATTAATCAGTAATAGCAAAACAATAGCAGGCTGAATGCTGACTTCCCTGTGGCTGTCACATCACGCGAAGATTAGGATTATCAGGCACCCTATGGCATTACAAGCAACATGTTCCAGTCCTGGGATCCAAGGTAACAACTAGTGAACCTAGTGCATTCTGGGAGATTCCGTTCTGATTTATTTTAATAGTGCAAACTGGATTAAAGTAACAAAGTACAATAGTCTGTGAACCTGTGTAACGTTTTAAGAACTATAGAAAGAAAGCACATGATAATTGCGAAATGTATGTGTTACCTTCACAGAGTGTGCTCTGGTTCATTTATCTTTTGTGCGGCCAATTGGACGTATTGAATGAACTTGAATCCACTTCATGTTGATTTCTGTCACTCTATTAATTTGATTTAAATTTATAGAGCACAGCAATTACCGGAGAGCATTAAGGCGCTATAGATCACCATCTGGAAAAGTACAATAGAACTCGAGATTCAGAAAATGTCTACAAGATAAACAGCCAGGTCTTAAGAGCCTTCCTGAAGGGCAAGAGCAGCGGGATGGCCCTTATTGCATATTGCAATATGGTGTATTATCTTTGGACCAAGAAAACGTTCATGCATTTTATTTTCCTTATTTTCCTTAGATGCGAGAAAGTGCTTTCTGGATGAAGCACTTTTTGAACTGTGTTGGATGTTACAAAATATATATGAATATCCATATAAATTCATGTGCATGCACTTCAAAAGATATCATGCTAAGACAGATCACATTAACATGAGGCCTTGAGCTCAAAAGGGCTTCCTATTACCGCTCCCATTGCGGGGGGCGACTACTCTCCTTGATTTTAGAAGAGGTCTCAAAACCTGACTGTTTTCCCAATAGGTTTGCTAGTAGTTCCTCTTTTTTGTTCTGTTTGCCTTTTAACCTCTTTTAACTGTGTTGTGTTATTCTGAAATCTGTTCTCCTTACCTAAAGCGCCGGGACACTCTTTTTGAGTAACCGTTGCGCTATACAAAAGAATAAATAACATAACATAACATAACATAACATATCTGACCTTGACTGGACAAGCTTCAACAAGCTATTCTGTACACCTTTAGAGGTCACCTTGCATGTCCAGACTACATGATATTTCTTAATCTGGTTATGCAAGTTGATTACACAGTGCAGAGCCTGCCTTTCTGGTCTGCCTATACCTGGCTGTTTTGCATGGTGCAGACATTGTACATCCATGTCAGCCATATTTGGCTTGGTGCCTTATTCTAGTTCCGCTGACATGGCATTACTTTAGGTATATAGCACCTAGAAATCTGTCACTCTGGGAAGAAGCGGTCTGAGAGCCCCTATGGTGGCAGATCTGACTTCTTCCTTGCTAATTAGCAATGATGCATGCTTTTGGTACCAATGAATACATTTCACTCTGTTTCTGAGCAAACCTGCTATGTCTGGTGAGTTTCATTCATTTGCTCCTGGGAGGGTCCCAGTATTTCCCCATCAGTGGATGCTTAGGGGACTATGAATAATGGAATATACTGAGATGGGAAGAGCATCTGCCCACTTTTTGTTTTCCGGTTTTATTGCCCTGACCAACTGGGCATGAGAAGGAAACACCATAAGATGTTCGAATGAGATGCTCTTATTAGCTTGACACAAAGACAAACATGTTTGTCCAATACCACAATTGCCAAGTGAGTTTTTTATAGCATAACTTTATGTGTAGTTTGGCCCTTCTCTAGTCTATTTGATGAAAGTCACAGAAATAATAAACAGGGCTACGGAAGGATGGATTTAAGCACATATTGTTATGACTTGAGAGAATGAACAAGCATTGGCAGAACGCTATACAATTATCTACTAGAAGAATTGATTCTGGAAGGTTTACAGATGTTAATCTTTGCCTTCTTTGAAAAATTGGAAATGAGTTAATGGAAGATTAGGAACACATGTAAAGAATTACTCCTATGTAATGATAATGTTGCTGCTATGAGAAGAAAAAAATATATAAAGGTGTTAGCAGATGACCTAGCACTTCTTTAGATCGACAATAAATACTTGAAGAAGCCCACTAAAAGAGCTATAAAAAGTTCCAGGATATTATCGACACATTTCAAGAAGACATTACATTTAAAAAACTTGCCAACATTCACCTTTGCAAATAAGTTCTATCAAACTTGAAGCAACAAAGGTCAACCTCCAGTAAAAACACTTAACCATTGAGCGACTCCTGCATTTTCCAGGTGGGCAGGAGGCTAGAGGGCTGGTTTCAAAGCACACTGGGCTGGCATCAACAAACAGTGCCTAGAGCCTCCTATTCTAGTCTAAAGTGATGCTTATTTGAATATTTTGGTTTGCAGTCCGACTATGAAGTCACTCTCCTCTGAGAAAGGGCATTCTTCAAGGGGAAGTTTCTAGCATAGAGTACATGGACAGGCAACAGATAGTGCAATAGTGCACTATAACGTGTCATAGTATTACAAATCATTCTGTCACTATACAAATAAAAGGCATGAATAGTAGAAAGGCCCATAAAAAATATGAAACATTAGAGTATAGAAATAAAGGATGACCACATATTTCAGGTGGTCAAACCAAACGGTGAGATAAATAATATGGACTTTAACAAATTCAGGTGCAGGCATCCTGTCTGGCTTCACTCAGTCTTATCGTCCTTTAGCATGTGATGACATTTTGTTATTGAGCAAAGGTCCTCTATACAGTTGAAGTCATAGATGAGATTACCATAGAAGTGAAAATTTAGATGTATAAATATATATTTACAAACTGAAAGCTTTCTAGCCATGGTCTATTTACTTTCCTTTCATCGTAAGATTTGACTATTTCATCAGTGTTGTACCCTCTTATATTGTTCTTTTAAGTGACACTCAGACTTTGCTATTTCTCTTTTGTATGCTTCCTTACCCTTTTCACTACAGGGTGCATTTAGGCATCCCATGTTGCTGTTAGAAATTTCTTGATTATATCAAGTCATATTATTTCTGTATTTTATTTTTATTAATTCTTCACCGAACCCCGCCCACTTCTACCCACACCCTTTTTTGCATGGTTTCTTTATTCTTCACTGCAGGACAAAGCAGTTGTCTCCCATTTCTTCGTCCCCTCCTCTCGCTTCCCTTTCTGTTTTCAAATGTTGAGTTAGGCATACATTGGCATGCTAAAGAAAAGACTCTCTGGACCTCTGGTGGATCAAACAGGATAAGGGACAAGAAACAGAACTTTGAGCCTCAACTCTCCATCTATCTGGTACTGTTCCTAAAAGGTCTCTTGTCCCTGTGGGGTGAGCAGTGGGGCTCAACTTCCTGACATTTAACTTGTCAATGAAAATGGACATTCATAGAGACCTTGCTTTTTGGGTTTTATGAGATCTTTGCAAGTTCCCAGTCCCCTGCCCGCCCCTCCATCATTCCAGGTTTAAGAGTAGGACGAGGTGGCATCTTTGTGTAACAGTAATAGATCACTCCATGCCGATGCATGCTTTAAAAATCCATGAGCGAAGGTCTAGACATGCTACTGATTACTGAAATTTGGCTGAAGGACTATCCTTAACCAGTGCCCCTCCTTAAACATGCGCATTATACATATCCAACCACACTGGTGCATTTGTCCATTGACCTACAACCATGCATCTGCCAGCACCAATACTTTCATCCATACAGTTATGTACCCACATCCACCCATCTTCCAAAACATCCACCCTTTTATGGACAACACCCATCCATCCATCCGTACATGTATACAGCCAGAAAGTGCACCCATTAATCCACACAGGTACACATTCATCCACCTCTGTGTGCATGTGTGCCAACATGAATGGCCGACTGTAGGTGAGCCTGTCTGTGGATGACCTCTGTGCATCGAAACCAACACGCCACATTCACCAAAATACAGTAGTCAAGAACACATTCACCTATATGCAAGACCTATTGGCTTTGCAAATGTGTGTTCTTTACGATCACTAATGGCATCCTGTGTTATGTAATACAGAGTTAAACTGATTCCTAGGGAGGCAACAGTCCACAGGGTCAAACAGTGATTACAGTTCATATCCTTTTTTATTTTTTAAAGAGGTGTTGGAAAAGTTTATAAAAGGTAATGAAATCCCCATTCAAAATCCAGCAGAATGCTCTTCTGGTGAGTAATTATCCACTGTGGTTAAGGAAGAATGCCAGGCTTCCAGATTTTCCAAAGAGTGCAGAAACTTAAAAAGCGAGGCTCTATCAACGTTACAGCTCAGAGTCTGGAAAAAAGTAGGTGTAAGTGGAATTTGTTATATTTCTGCTTAAACCACTACTATTTGCCAGTAATTGAATTTTCATGCTTATGAGCTTCTCGCGTGCAAGGCGGAGGCCAACACAGAAGCTCAGGAGGATACCTGCAACACTTTATTTATGGACATCAAATGTGGGTAGCTGTTGCTACTTAACGCTTGCCATCTGGTACTCCTGGCACTGCCCCTCCTATCCCTGGTCACACGTGTGTCGAAAGCAGCAACAGGAAAACAAAGTTAATGAAAGAAGCACATCATTTTCTTTGTGTAGTTTACTCTCCCGTCACTTCATTAGTTTTGCTGGTTATAGAACTCAGCACACTTTACAACTGCTGATCAGTGCTGAAGTGCAAATGCACCCTGTGTAAATTGTGATTGATTGGTTACCCATGATTGGCATGTCTAATTTACTGGTAAGTCCCTAGTAAAGTGTATGGTGTGTGCAAGGGCCTCTAATTCGAATGCTACTGGTGGGCCTGCAGCACTGGTTGTGCCACCTACAGGGTTAGCCCGGTAAACTTGTCTCAGGCCTGCCATTACAGTGTCTGTGAGGGCAGTTTTAAACTGCCATGTCAACCTGGCAAGCGCACCCACATGCCAGGCCCAAACCTTCCCTTTTTCTACATGTAAGGCATCCGAAGGTAGGGCCAAGGTAGCCCCTTTGGCAGGGTGCAACATATGTGAAAGGTAGGACATGTGTAACGTGTAAATTTCAATTGGGAAGAGACAGAGATTTGATGTTTGGGCTCCCAGAGCACCGAATTTTACAATACATCTTTTACTGAAGTTGTTTTTTAAATTGTGTGTTTGAAAATGCCACTTTCAGAAAGTGGGCATTTTCTTGATTTACCATTCTGTGCCTCTGCATACCTGTGGAATCCACGTCTGGTTAAGACTGACAGGGGCCTGTTTGTGCATTCACTCTAGACAGTCAAACAAAGGAGCTAGGATGTGTGCTGCATATCCTGATGAGGCATCACCAGGCTGATGGGTTTTCTTGGGCTAGAGTGGTGGAAGGAGTTGTCTCTGACACCTGAATAGGGCTGTGCCTGGCCTCTCACAATAAGGTCTCCAACCTCCTGGAGTGTGACTTGAGCCAAGGCTGGGCAAGACAGGATCTTATGAACAACAAGACTTTCTTTTAAGTTTGCAAACTTCAAAGGCCAAAAAGGCATCCCAGACTTTTAGAACACTTCTGGATCAAGAGGAACCTCTGGCTCAAGAGAAACCTCTGCCAAGAAGAAGAGCTTAAGAGCTGTGAGGAGGAGTACTGCCCTTTTGCTGTCTGTTGCTTAGCCGGGTTGGCCTGCAGTTGCAGCTTCTGCTTTGGAGAGGAAAAGGACTGGACTTTGCTGTGTATCCTGCTTGTGAAGTTTCACCAAGGGCTTGTGTTTGCTTGCCCCCTGTTAAGAAGTCTCGGGACACAAAGAATTCACCTGCAGCATCCCTGAACCTCACTGCTGGGAGTTCTGACCTGCTTTATGGGGCCAATTCCAGTTTTCGGCGCTTGGGAGGTTAATTTGCTCACTGCTGCTGAAAATCCATGCATCGCCCTTCCATTGCCTGTTTTTTTGAGGCAGCATGGCAGTGTGGGAAGAATTTCTATGCACAGCCACAGTGCAGCTGAAGAAAACGACACAATGCCTGCCAGCAGCCGAAGAAACTGCCACAGTCCAAGATCAGCACACTGTGTCTCTGAAATCCGAGACCACCACACTGATTCCTGCGCAGGCCCTGATGTGTGGATGGAAAAATCGAAGGATCACCTGTCTGCAGAATTTAAGCCAGCATCTGGATTGCTGCTTCATGGACCCTGGGCTGCAGTAAGACACATACACATCACCTAGCAGTATGGAACTGATGCACCACTTCCCCTGGGAACAAGGAACCAACACATCACCTTCCCTGCATGTAAAGAACTGTCGCATCACTTTGTTTTCCGGCACCTCACCTCTGCAGCGGCCGTTTATGTCTTTCATTTTGACGCATGCCAGTTACTTTGTACTAAAAGCCATGCCTCCATAGTTTTATATGGACTGAACTGTTAACACCTTTTATAAGCGATATTTTGATACATGTATGTTGGAAGTTTGTTGTTTTGGTCTTGTCTGGTTTAGATAAAAATACTTTATTCTTCTAAACTGGTGTGGTGTCCATTTGTAGTGTTTACAGTATGTTACTGAGTGGGTTATATACAAATGCTTTACACATTACCTTCGAGATAAGCCTGGCTGCTCGTGTCAAGCTAACAAGGGGGTGAGCAGGGGTTATTTTAGGTGTGTAACTCCCTTATCCTGAGTAGAAGGGAGGATCCTTACTTGGACATTGTTCAAGCCACTGCCAACTAGGAACCCCCATTTCTAAAAATATATTTATATATAAAATACCTATTGTAAGATCATGTTGCATTAATTAAATATAGGTTTTTATCGAATATAGGTTTTAAAGAAAGTGAGACATTAAGTTCCGAATAAACCCACAACAACGCTAAGGGTGCATTTCTCATACAAAAAACAGAAGGGAGCAACAGCAAAATGTCAACAGTGAACCTGCCTTCAAGGACAAACATCTTTGTGATGATTTACTGCAGATATGGATATCAGTAATATCAACACTGCAAGGATCTCCACCTTTTGTAATAACGCAAACCACACCAGGGCGGTGCATAGAGGTGGGTGGTAAAGGAGAATTCTCTGGTTTGTAGAGAATGTTGTTAAATCTTCAATACGAGTAATCTTCGCTGGGTGAGTGAGGAAGTAGAAACTTTCCAGAAAAATGTACTATTAATATAGTAAGCATTAACATAAAAATGTACTGTAAAATAGAAGTTAGGAAAATATGAGCATGTGTAATAATGAAAGAAAATACTTACTATATCTTAAATTTCACAATCCAATCCGGGTCTTACCAGATTTAAATGTTTTATTTCATAGTACAGCTCACTGTTACATGATGGGACACTAAGCAGCTAGTTCTCATTAGAACCATCGTTGATGTATCCTTTTGTAATTACTGTAGCCACATCTGAGTGACTTCATGATGACATGGAGGTTTTTTTGTGGGAATCAAGGACGAAAACAGTGGACCATCGTTAGTTCTTCCTCCACTGGATGTCGATTACATATTCGCCTGTTTTCTGCAACATGTTTAGTGGCTTTTCTATGTAGTACATGTTCCTAGATAGAGAGTCAAGGCATTCCATGCACTCCTTCCCTACCATGACCTTTAGCACTTTATGATGCTAGCTTGAATTACCCTAAGCTATTGCTAACAGTGAATTTCTTCGATTTTCCTTGTTCTAAGTGAGGAGATGTTCTATCCCTATGTCAATCAAGTCCACTGCTGTGTTTTCTTTACTTCTACTTGTCATAACGGTTGCTACTGCAGCTGTTTGGAGAACTTGGCTGAGTCTCCAGAACTACCCTTTATGGGGAGTTCTAACTTTTGTAGCTACCTGACTTTTCTCCAGAATTTTCTTGCTCTTTTCCAAAAGGGAACTCTTTACAGGTTCTCGTTAGGCTAGGACCTTTAGATTAGAATAGAGACGACATTTCTGAATGAAAAATGCTGTTATTTTCTATGCTTGTTCTAACCAAACTTATACTCGATCATTTCTGTAATTGGCTCTATTTGACTAATCTGAAAAAAGAAGAAAAATACTGACTAATCTCTTAAAGAGAAAATAAACTTTTGAAACTTCACCAAACCTCCCTTTATTGGCTGAAAATCAAGCGCAAATAACAATGGCTATTTTGTGGGTTGCTCCATTCTAATACGGTGGCAAAGATTCATTGACATAGAAAGGAGAGGAAATTCCAGGTTCTCTGAGTAAGTTTTAAAGTGACATCACAAGTAGACATTTTTATACCCTTTCTGCGCTTGCAAGAGTACCAAGAAAGAATGACCTCCATCATACTATTCCTGGTCCAGAGGTTTTGCCAACTACAGCAAATCCTCCAGAGGTGAACTGATCACTTCTCCATGAATCTGAAGATTTTCCATTACGATCTATCTCTAAATCAGGTCCAAGGAAATACTCTGAATTCTGTAGGAAGAGCTAAATTCAGAGGAGGAATCCTCTCAAACAATTTTCCATTATTATGAAGGATTCCATAGGGAGGAGGTTTGTCTGGATTTCATATTGGCAATAGAAACTTTCCATTTTTCCTTACTAAACAATGCTAAATCAGACAGATTCGGCCTCAGAGGTGAGCTATAAAGGAACAATCAACAAACAAAAAGGAAGGTTCATCTGACTGTATCTGTGTTCCATCACCCTATTTGAAGGGCAGGGAATGACACCTACCTGGTGGCGGAAAAACCATTGTCTTAGTCATCAGGAAGGACATTGGGTAGTAATGACCCCTCCACAAACGATATTGAGTGACCACGTAATTTAGTTTGGCCAGTCAACCACCATTTCCAGAAGCATCAATCTGAAGCCGGACCGGAATATGAACCATAGAGCCATTGGAGAAAAAGCTGTTTAAATGTCTCTGACATGGTGGGAGAAACCATCCACAAACCAGAAACACTCACACTGTGGGGCTACATTTGCAGTCCTAACATTGTGGCAGCACTTCCTAAAAAGGAGCAATTCTAGGACTTTCAAGGACATATTTAGCTAAGATTCCTTTTTACTACAAGAGCAGATGTTGCTTCAAGGATGAATTCCTGTTCACCTGTGCCAAACTTGAAATGCGCTACCAATGTTGTAGAGGTGTTTCCAACACCACAATGGAACATTTGGGGGCAACTCTCAAATGCAGTATCGCAGGTTTAGTCATTTGACTTACTTTGGTGCAACACTTAAACTAGCCCAACTCACCCTGGCCTCCATCCCACAGATCCTCAAGACCAGAAACGGAGGAAGATCCTTCTCCTACCTCACCGCCAATACCCGGATCACCCTGCACCTCCACCTCAGGCAATTCGCGTGATTGACCCAAATCAGGACCTCAAGACCTGGCTCTTCGACTGAACCTCCACACCCAGATGGATCAGCAACCACCACAGCGTCTTGAGACCCTCACAGGTGAGTAGCCGCAAAATACAAACCCCTGGTTGATTGATAGATTAATTGATGGATGTTTATACACACATACTCAACAAACAAACCTGTTTTCTGTAAATACCTTTCTAGACAATTATAGTCTTACACAAACACCTGTTTGTGCTCATTTTAATAAATGCAAACACAAGGTGTTCATGGACGGAGTGCTAAACCTTTTCAGACTCTCACCCGAGTCACAGATCTGGGTTGAATGCATCATCATTCTTTAGCTCACTTTGCCACCCCAGTTTGGACCCAGCCATATGCAGATCAGTCTTGAACCTGTGCCTCATAGGAACAATCCAGCACAAACTTCCAGGCCAGGTCCTCCCTGGACTGGAAACAAGAATCCTCAGACCGGTAACACCCCTCATCAGGCAGGCTAGCTTGGATCCAGAGGCAAAATGAGTAAGGGACCCACGTCTGGGCATACCCTGCCAACTTAGGCCAAACAAAGTAAACACAAGGTGATGATGGAAAGAGTGCTGAACCTTTTCAGATGCTCACCTCCAGTCAAGGATGTGGAATGAACTCATCATTAGTTTCTTGTGTTTGTCATATAAATAAAATGCCCAACTTTTCTTTCACTATAAACAGTCCCCCATATTAATTTAAGACACAAGGATCTAGGTACAAATGAGATGCCCTGTTTGGAATCTGAGCATGGAGAGACATGTAATTCCTTAGAATTTGTGGAAAATACATTTCAAATTGTTGGGTTACAGTGTTACAGAACCAGTTAGTCATAAACTACTGTAGCATGTGCTTGAGGTTTGAAGATAAAAACTAGGAGGCACACAGATGTTTCAGGGCTGATGCCAGAATCCTGCCATTACCCGGGCTATGCTATTACCTGAGGGTTTTAGAAATAACCCCAAAATAGCAGTACCACCATATCACCTGTGCGCTCCAGATCAGGATGTTTGTGGTAAATGACACTTCTAAGTGCATGTGAAACTAGCTTCAATGTGACCACACTGGAGCTAATGTCGGACTATCTATCTTAGACTCTACACCGTCTCTTGACAGATCTGTGCAAATAATGAATTTCAGCCCTCAGTAGTCAGATGAGAAGTAGGTAAACCCAATATGAACACAGCTACCTGCTTACTCAAATCGTAGGTCGAAACCGTGCAGGATTAAAACCTGTTGCAGTCCCTAGGCAGTCAAAATTTCGGGCCACCCCCTCGCAAATTATCTCCTCATATGTTTTTAATTTTACCAACCAACAATTTTAATAGATCAATTACATTACACATACATAGTTTTGTACCTGACTTTTTTTACAAACTGATAGCTGCCAGAAGATGAACTATTAAGAAACAAACTGTTACGTGAATCTGATGTCTCAGGTTTATGTACTTTATGTTGTTAATGGGTACATTACATTAATACAGTATTTTCTCTAAAGAGTTTTTTATGTAAAGTTTTCGTCTCTGAGTTGATTAATTTTTTTTATCTTTTGGAAACAATTTAAGAAAATTTGATTGGAATTTTCTTTAAAAAATCAAATCAATATTATTTTGATCCAGTGTTGCGGGCCCCTAAAAGGTGTGGGTCCCATAGGACAGTGCCTACTTTGCCTATTTGGTAATCCGGACATGGGTCAAAACCATTAAGACAAGATTCTAAGCAGTGTTAAAATTAAGCCGAGTTCACCAAGAACCAATAACGAGCATTTTGCAATGATCTTTAACTGGAACTTTGGAAGATCGCTTACCTTCCTCGACACGGGGTAGGCTAGATTGATCGATTGGGTATTCGGTCATCTTCAGCTCTTACACTGACGTCCTCCCGTCCTTCAATACCTATTGTCATCAACAGGAGAATTCCACTCCCTTTTTTCATATCAGCTCATCCTACAAAACACAATCACCAAAGATGGAAGCACACATTTAAACAATGCACATTTTGCAATTTTTCTTTACAATCTTTTGTTATCATGATTTCTAAATATAATCAATTATGAGATTAAGATGAAGGCAAAGAGTCAGTGGAATATTTGGCCTGGACCTTTTCTCCAAACAGTACCAAACAATAAACGTAAAATTGCCATTTATACACACATTTAACAAGTTTTACAGATATAGTTGAGCCTGCTGCACGAGTGAGGGTTGGAACATGGGTGATTCCACCAGGAAATGCTTTACAGTAGGTTTATACTATTTGTTTTATCTACTTAAAGGACAACTGAGCTCAAAATTTGTTGAGGTGTTCGGGATGACAGGCGTTGGCCAAACTCCTTCAGGAAAGAGGCACTTTTAACTAAAATTGCTACAGCACCAGAGCTCATGGTGGTCAGCTTCCTACCAAGCACATCTTCAAACAAGGGCAATCTGGCCTGAAATACAGTGACAGAGGAAGCACCGGAAGTCCAGTCAAAACTACCTTAGGGTAATGTAGTCAAATGATGAAGTAGGCCCCTGGTGAGCTTAAGTGGGGGCGAGGGGGAATGTGCTGTTGTCGGTGAATGGGGCTTCGTCACCATGCACTGGAGGGCATTATCAAGTGGGTGGGATATGGCCTTGTTGCGGTTGTGTTAATTTTCTGTGCCAAGTGTGTTTGAAAGAGTAGGCTTGAGCAGTCTCTCGGTGGGATGGTGCAACCCTGTTTACAGTTTTTCTGGTTTGATTATCAATGCAGGAAGTCTCACTTTAGGGGTTAATATAGGGGGATATACGTCAAGTCATGGAACTGAAAAGACAGTATCTGCTCCAAAAACTCATGTAAACATGTCCTGGGTAGATCAGAGGATGGGGAATCTATAGGCAAACGAAATAAGACAGCAATCATGAGGATCTAACTGTACCAGCAGTAGATTAGTAATAAAAATTGATTGCGGTTCCCTTCTCCAAGCATCAAGATGTTACAAAGCAATCATCAAAAAACAGGCCACTGTTACATGCAGAGTTCTTGCAGAACAAGTTGGACACGTGTTGCACTACTGTGTGGAATGCTACATGGACGCTTTTTACACTAATGTTTGGAATGCTACAATAACCCATCTTCTACTCTTCCTGACCTTGAAATCCCTAAGCACTTCTGTATTACTAGATTCACATTTTCAAAAACACACACTTCATATTGCTTACATATACTTTTTATACAAAGACAATCACTTTTAAGACTAGAATAATAACAATAATAGGCACCACAACAACAATATTGAATTACATGATGAATTTGCAAAAAAATGCACTCAGTAATATTCACGTTTGGAGTAAATGCACACATTATATGGGTTTGGAAAAACAGTTGTCTAAATGATACTTTACTGAGTAACACAGAAGGGCAGCACTAAATATGGACTATTATGTTAAGTTTTAAAGGTATCACCACCACAGGCAACAACCTGCGAAGTTTATTCAACACGATACAATACACAGTCAAATACAAAACGCAGCACAACACAAAAATAGAGGGTATAATAAGATTCTAAAGGGGTGTTTTCTTAAAGTTGAAAGAATCAATGATTACAAGTTTCAGCAGTGTAGTATTAATAGCACGGAATTTGCAGTGGTAAGGGTGCCTAATTGCTTGAGGGACCCGCTGCACCCTAATAATGGCTTTATTTCACCACTTGAAAGAACTGGGCAACATCCAGTAGCGGCTCCTCCAATAAGGCAGAGGAGCGTCGCCCCACTTCTTTATGCAGTGTAAAAAAAGAAATAATTCCTTGAGCATTATCATTTAATTTTTCACGCTGAGGAGTCTTTGTAGGGTGAGGCTGCTCTCAGAGTAGAGGGTTTGCACTCCCTATGCGAGCTTGAGTGATTGGCCGGTCCTCTCAGGCCAGCCAAACAGTCATGCGCTCATAGTATGTTCTCCATGCAGGCTGCATTACTGCCTGCGTGGAGAACATGCCCGCCCCTTCAGCCCTCAGCTAAGCACAGTGTCACGTCATTCAGACCAATCACAACACTGCATTGCAGCGTTGTGATAGGCTGTGGGGTGCGTGGGAGCCATGGTGCTTCCTGTTTTCCCCAAGAAGCTAGGAAGAGGACGCAAGAGAGGTGGTGGCGGCCGGCCTCCGGCCCCCCTTACCCTTTACCCCACCCAGCCCCACTGCTTCTTTCAGGTAGCAGCCACCACTGGCAGCAACTTCTTTGCTTGCATTAGGCCAGGGTATCTTTGCTACACTTTTGACATACCTCCTCAATGCTTAACAACACATGATATTTCATAAGACATTTTTGCTATTTGTAAGAACTGTAAATAAAACATGTTTCTATTACCCCTTATAAAGGCACTATATTTACCAACCTATATTTACCAACCTCAGCCGGCTAGAAGTCTGAACTGGCGGTATTCGAATTCAAAGTCATTGCCTGCAAATCTCAGCAGATACCAGCTGTATTAATGAATCACTGAGCAAGTGGCCAGGCTTGATAGCATGCAGATTTTTAGCCATATTTTAAAAGTAAAACCATCTATCATAATAATGAATTACAGGTGTTCAAGTGTCCGCTTTTTCTGGTATTGTCTCCTGACAGCTTTTAGCTGTCTGCTGTCGAAAACCTACTGTTTACAATACCAATACTTAGAGGGGGGTTTGTGAAAGTAATTTTTGACTTTCTTGTGAACCTCCTTTGCTTGCTTTCCTACTTCCTGTGTTTGTCTCTCCCCTAGAGCAGCATAGCTTATCTGCCATCCTTTTAACTGGATGTCTTGTATCATTCGCAGCACACATCTGGGAAATACATTTTTTTAGGTTTTTCATGCACAGCGCTTGCACTGTGCTTGAGAAATCTATTGTTTTTAATATGAACTTAAAAGGGACTTACATCCCACCTCCTCTCTTTACTGGCTTCTCTTTGGTTCCTGTGCATGCCACTTACCTTTTCTCCATTTCTATTGGCTGTAGCACATTTTCCTGCATTTACCAATGTGTATTCCTTGTCTGCTTCTCTTATCAGTTTCCCGCTGCTGAAATACTGTTAACATCCGCTTTGGTGGAACTATATTTTTATAAAAAGTTTTGCCTTTTACTCTTGCAGCACATTTAGACAACAATTTATCATCCGGAGACATTTGGGGCCCGATGTAGGACACCAAATACCTGTCGGTAACGGCCGAAATCGTGGGGGCCTTAAATTTTACAGAATCAGTAAATTTACTGATTCAGCAAATTTACCGATATGGTAAAATACCGAATCGGTAAATTTAGATGTACCGAATCGGTAAATCTAGATGTAGGTGGCACTGAAAACAGTGCCACAGGCCCTTAAGAATTCGTTATTTACCACGAAATAATATTTTGTGGTAAATAACGAATTCCAGTGTACATGCACATCTGTGCATGTACACCTGTGTGGTAGTTTGGTCTGCCCTGTTCCCATGATGCACTGGGCCAGGGACAGACTAATTTGCATGTAGCCAGGTTCTGAGCTGGGATGGTGTAGTGAGCTAAAAAACGGTGATGGATCAAGCCCTGATCTGTTGACTGGGTACGAGTATTCTGCTTAATTCAGATGCTCTGTCCATCACCACCCCCCTTTTCTGAATCGTTTTGTCCACCACAAGCGTGGAAGGGTATGCTCAGATGTGAGTCCCTTGCTCACTGCACCATCAGGATTCAAGCAAGCCGGGCCGAAGACGGCTGTAATGCCAGAAACCGGTCCCCGGAAGCTTGTTTCCTTTCCAGTAAAAGAATTGGCTTGGTAGTTTGGTCTGCCCTGTTCCCATGATGCACTGGGCCAGGGACAGACTAATTTGCATGTAGCCAGGTTCTGAGCTGGAATGGTGCAGTGAGCTAAAAAAACGGTGATGGATCAAGCCCTGATCTGTTGACTGGGTACGAGTATTCTGCTTAATTCAGATGCTCTGTCCATCACCACCCCCCTTTTCGGAATCGTTTTGTCCACCACAAGCGTGGAAGGGTATGCTCAGATGTGAATCCCTTGCTCACTGCACCATCAGGATTCAAGCAAGCCGGGCCGAAGACGGCTGTAATGCCAGAAACCGGTCCCCGGAAGCTTGTTTCCTTTCCAGTAAAAGAATTGGCTTGGTAGTTTGGTCTGCCCTGTTCCCATGATGCACTGGGCCAGGGACAGACTAATTTGCATGTAGCCAGGTTCTGAGCTGGGATGGTGCAGTGAGCTAAAAACGGTGATCAATCAATCAATCAAAGCATTTATATAGCGCACTACTCACCCAGAGGGTCTCAAGGCGCTGGGGAAGGGGGGTCCGCTACTGCTCGAACAGCCAGGTCTTGAGTTGCTTCCTGAAGGCGAGGTGGTCCTGGGTCAGGCGGAGGTGGGTCGGGAGGGAGTTCCATGTCTTGGCAGCGAGGTAGGAGTAGTCCAGCCGGCTGGTGACGAGGGCCTGGGTGACCGTCTTCCTGGTCTCGGTGGGGATCCACCGGAAGATCTTACGTAGCATGCGCAGGATGTTGAAGCACGACGAGGAGACGGCGTTGACGTGTCTGGTCATGGAGAGGGAGGAGTCCAGGATGAAGCCCAGGTTGCGTGCGTGGTCTGTTGTTTTGGGTGCGCTGCCTAGGGCGGGGGGCCACCAGGAGTCGTCCCAGGCGGAGGGTGAGGATCCCAGGATGAGGACTTCCGTCTCGTCCGAGTTCAGTTTCAGGCGGCTGTTCTTCATCCATTCGGCTACCTCTTTCATCCCTTCGTGAAGGTTGGCTCTGGCGGTGGTGGGGTCGTTGGTGAGGGAGAGAATCAGCTGGGTGTCGTCGGCGTAGGAGATGATGTTGAAGTTGTGCTGGCGTGCGATGTCTGCGAGGGGGCTCATGTAGACGTTGAAGAGGGTTGGACTGAGCGAGGAGCCTTGAGGAACGCCGCAGATGACTTCGGTGGCTTCAGATCTGAACGGGGGGAGGCGGACTCTCTGTGTCCTTCCGGCGAGGAAGGAGATGATCCACTCCAGTGCCTTCTCCTGGATTCCGACGTTGCTGAGTTGCTGCACTAGTGTACGGTGGTAGACAGTGTCGAAGGCCGCGGAGATGTCTAGGAGGATGAGGGCTGCTGTTTCTCCGTTGTCAAGCAGTGCTCGGATGTCATCGGTGGCTGCGATCAGGGCGGTCTCGGTGCTGTGGTTGGCCCGGAAGCCGGACTGCGAGATGTCGAGGGATCCGTTCGTCTTGAGGAAGGCGGCCAGCTGCTTGTTGACGGTCTTCTCGATGACATTAGCAGGAAACTGGAGCAGCGAGATGGGGCGGTAGTTCTTGAGGTCGGTGGGGTCGGCTGATGGCTTCTTTAGTAGAGCGCTGAGTTCGGCGTGCTTCCAGCTCTCCGGGAAGGTAGCGGTGTCGAAGGAGGTGTTGATGATGTCCCGCAGGTGGGGTGCGATGACAGTGTCGGCCTTGTTGAAGACGTGGTGAGGGCAGGGGTCGGTAGGAGATCCGGAATGGATGGAGTTCATTGTGCAGACGGTGTCTTCGGTGCTGATCGGGGTCCAGGCGCGGAGGGTGGTGGTGGGGGGCGGTGGTTCGGTCGTGGCGTGCGTTGGTTGAGTGCTGAAGCTGTTTTGCATGTCCGCGATCTTGTTGTGGAAGTAGGAGGCAAGGGAGTTGCAGAGGTCTTGCGAAGGGGTGATGTCGTTGTTTCCGGCGTTGGGGTTGGAGAGCTCTTTAACGATGTTGAAGAGTTCCTTGCTGTTGTGTGCGTTGTTGTCCAGTCGTTCCTTGAATGCGGTTTTCTTGGTGGCGTGGATGAGTTGGTGGTGTTTTCGGGTGGCGAGCTTGAGGGCAGTCATGTTGTCCGGTGTTGGGTCTCTGCGCCATGTTCTCTCGAGGGCTCGGCAGTTCTTCTTGGAGCTCTTGAGTTCGTCGGTGAACCATGGGGCTTTCTTGCTACCGGGTCTGCTAGGCGGGGTCTTCAGAGGGGCGAGGTCTTCTGCGCAGTCGCTGATCCACTTCGTGAGGTTGGTGGCCTCCTGGCTTGGGTTAGTTGCGCTGGTGGGAGGGTTCATGCTCAGGGAGGTCGTGAGCTGGTCGGCTGTGATCTTGTTCCAGCTTTTGCGTGCAACCTGATGCTGGTGGTGGTGGATCGTGGCCCTTCTGAAGCTGAAGTGGATGCAACTGTGGTCCATCCAGTGGAGTCCGGTGGCGTGGCTGAAGGCGATGTCCTTGCTGGATGAGAAGACGGGGTCGAGTGTGTGTCCGGCGTAGTGGGTGGGGGTGGTGACCAGTTGCTTGAGTCCCAGGTTTGCGAGGTTATCCAGCAGGGTGGTGGTGTTGGTGTCGTTGTTGTTCTCCAGGTGGAAGTTGAGATCCCCGAGGAGGATGTAGTCAGCGGAGAGGAGGGCGTGCGGGCTGATGAAGTCGGCGATGTCTTCGCTGAATTGTGTGCGTGGTCCCGGGGGTCTGTAGATGAGGGTGCCTCTGAGGGTGGTCTTGGGGTTGATGTGGACCTGGAAGTGCAGGTGCTCGGCGGGTGCGAGGGTGTCCTCGGTGTTGGTCTTGATGCGGATGGTGTTCCTGTGGATGCTGGCGATGCCTCCTCCGGTCTGGTTGATGCGGTCCCTTCGGATGATCTTGTAGCCGTCTGGGATGGCGATGGCGATGTCGGGCGCTGAAGAGGCGTTCATCCAGGTTTCCGTGAGGATCCGTGATGGATCAAGCCCTGATCTGTTGACTGGGTACGAGTATTCTGCTTAATTCAGATGCTCTGTCCATCACCACCCCCCCTTTCTGAATCGTTTTGTCCACCACGAGCGTGGAAGGGTATGCTCAGATGTGAGTCCCTTGCTCACTGCACCATCAGGATTCAAGCAAGCCGGGCCGAAGACGGCTGTAATGCCAGAAACCGGTCCCCGGAAGCTTGTTTCCTTTCCAGTAAAAGAATTGGCTTGGTAGTTTGGTCTGCCCTGTTCCCATGATGCACTGGGCCAGGGGCAGACTAATTTGCATGTAGCCAGGTTCTGAGCTGGGATGGTGCAGTGAGCTAAAAAACGGTGATGGATCAAGCCCTGATCTGTTGACTGGGTACGAGTATTCTGCTTAATTCAGATGCTCTGTCCATCACCACCCCCCTTTTCTGAATCGTTTTGTCCACCACAAGCGTGGAAGGGTATGCTCAGATGTGAGTCCCTTGCTCACTGCACCATCAGGATTCAAGCAAGCCGGGCCGAAGACGGCTGTAATGCCAGAAACCGGTCCCCGGAAGCTTGTTTCCTTTCCAGTAAAAGAATTGGCTTGGTAGTTTGGTCTGCCCTGTTCCCATGATGCACTGGGCCAGGGACAGACTAATTTGCATGTAGCCAGGTTCTGAGCTGGGATGGTGCAGTGAGCTAAAAAACGGTGATGGATCAAGCCCTGATCTGTTGACTGGGTACAAGTATTCTGCTTAATTCAGATGCTCTGTCCATCACCACCCCCCTTTTCTGAATCATTTTGTCCACCACAAGCGTGGAAGGGTATGCTCAGATGTGAGTCCCTTGCTCACTGCACCATCAGGATTCAAGCAAGCCGGGCCGAATACGGCTGTAATGCCAGAAACCAGTCCCCGGAAGCTTGTTTCCTTTCCAGTAAAAGAATTGGCTTGGTAGTTTGGTCTGCCCTGTTCCCATGATGCACTGGGCCAGGGACAGACTAATTTGCATGTAGCCAGGTTCTGAGCTGGGATGGTGCAGTGAGCTAAAAAACGGTGATGGATCAAGCCCTGATCTGTTGACTGGGTACGAGTATTCTGCTTAATTCAGATGCTCTGTCCATCACCACCCCCCTTTTCTGAAATGTTCTTTTTCTTTGGGCACACCAAGGGAATGCATGCGTTTTCTTGCTCTCTCCCCACTGTGCTACGCCTCCATCAGACCTCGGCCCCTCAGTATTAGAAATGGTTTTTATTACTTTACTATTTTCCTAATACTTAAAAAAGGAGCATTGGCTGCGCTTCTGGCAATTTTCAAAAATTGTAAATGTGGGTGTACTTGTAAAGCGCACTGCGACTCCATGGAGTATCCTGGCGCTGAAGACCGCTGGGAAACCCGTCCGGGTTTTCCCTGTGAGATGGTCCCTTTATGGGTATCTCCAAGGTGAAACCAGGCATCCCCGGCATCTGTGGGGGGCCGTTGTAGAGATGAGGCAAGCTTAATGCCCAGAGTTGCCGGGTGTGTTCCCTGGTTAGAGTAGGCACCGAGGCGAGAATTATCTAGTCCGTTTTGACCCTGGTCCACGACCCTGCCGTGTCAGGAATTGAACCCTGGTCCCGGGTCGTTCTCTGCTTATGGGTCTGCCGCCTCTAACCAGTGAGCCACACCACTCCACTCTAACCAGTGAGCCACACCACTCCAAATTCCATCTTCCCTCACAATTGCAGTATGGAACCAAATCACTTCCTCCAAGTGAGTAGCCTTCACTTGTGGAATGGCTTCCTCCTTTCTTTTAATTCCCACTCATTACTGCACATCTTGGATTCTAATTTTGTTATTCGCAACACAAAGTTTTCAACTACAGTTCTGATAGCACAATTCTGCTAGCAACAGTGTACATTTTTGTGTTGATTGCCTCTGCCTCAGTCAGAATCTTTTTATTTCTCAAGAGTCTTTGCATCCCAAGCACAGCTGACCCAGAACTGCACTCCTTGCAAGAAAATGTGCACCTCTGTGGGGGGTTTTTCTTTTCTATTTCTGCATCTTGGCTAATGTCGGGAACCTGGTCTTGTTCCTCAGCTCTTTCCATGCAATCCTTTAAGTCTGAACGGATGGGAAGTGTGTACCAAGCATCTGCCATGACGAATGGAAGGTTTATGGTGACTTGGACCTAAACTAGCTGTAGTTCCCTGTTACTGGCCCACCCAGGCTACTGGAGGCCTATTGAGTGCACTCTGTAAGTTAGTAGCTATGTGGTTGTACCAAGAGTTTGGCTAGCCTGGGGGTTCCACAAGAAGGTTGATAAATGCTGGTGTGATAGTGAGAGAAAAGGAGAGCAGGCAGAAGATAAGGACAGAGACCTGCAGATCTGAGGGATCACACCTGGCCCTGACACTCAGCACAATACGTAGAATGAATCACGGTAGCTTAGCAACTAAAATTACGTATAAACACACCACTCCCAGTATAATACAAACAAACAACACCCATCAATTATAACAACTATTTGATGGAAAAGCCGGTTAGGTGAACTACACGCAATGTAAACTTAGCCTTTAATAAAATATATTCAAGTTGTACGTAGGATAAACTATGTACGTCTGTACATGAGCAAACTGGAGACAGTTAGTAGCATGCAGTTTATGTCAATTGTCCTGAAACTCCCAGCATCCACAGTGCACCCTGGAAGTGAATCCTGAGACCATTGACATGGTTGTTGTTATGCTGTGGATGGTGTTACATGTAACAGTAGTATGTTGAGGCAGAATCCCAGACAACAAAAGTTAAATGAAATGTACCGTGAAAGTACATGTAAACTTGACCCCCGCACTAAGAATGAAGCAGCTGGTGCCGGGGTCCCAGCTGGATGACCACACTGGCAACACCACACCACATCTTGAGGGCACTGCTGTGAACTTGAAGACACTACAAACCCGCTTGAGTGATGGTAACTAGACTGTCCAAGGGGATGGGTCATGCATTTCTAGAGATAAAATACAGTTTTGGGGTCTCGTAGATAGCAGCACCTCTTCTTCTATGGCAGAGGAGAGTCACCCAAACCCTGCCAGCAGCCCAAAAAAATGAAAAGCAAAACGATAATAAACCTATATTTATTATTGTTTTATTTTTGCTCTCGCAGTTGAGGCTTGGGGGCAGAGCCAGGGGGATGACAGGCACTTAGGGGAGTGTCTTGCACTGTTATCAGTGCGCATGGCGGTTTAGCCAGGGGAGGACGATAAATTCGTCATGCGCACTGAAGCTCTCTCCAACCTGAGCTGGGTTGCTGGGATGAAGAAGGCAGGCACAGGCTCCCAGTCTAACTGGGAGTGCAAATCAAGGGCACTCAGACCAATCCAGACTCTGCTCTTATGCTGCCAGCAGCATGAAAGCAGTGTCAGGATTGGCCACAGTGGCCTCTGGGAGTCTGAGCCTGCAGTCTTGATGAGCGCAATGCGGCAGGAGTTTGTTTTGTTTTTATTTGTATCGTCATCCGTCTGACCCTCCCCCGCCCCACCACTCTATCGAGACACAGGCTGCTACTGCCCGGAGACCAGTTAACTCGTCCAGAAACTCGGATGGTTTGTTGATAATCATCCTCTGGAGGTACAGGGAGCAAGTACGGTTCTAAGAACAACATTCCCACAACATTCCAGATTCTATGTCAGGACCGGAGGCTTCAGATTATGCTATATCTTCCTTCGCTTTATTAACATAAAGACTCCACAGCAGCTTAGGAAAAGATATAATAAGAACAAAAAAATGCTTTAAACATAAAGCATTGACGTAATGTTCAACAAATCAACAACAACTCCCAAGAGTCTCTTTGTATAACAATAGTCCATAGTCCTTCTACTCTGTCCATCATCACTATATAACCGGACTTCTCATCATCTTCCCCCTCTTTCTTCGCTGCTCCCGCAGCCAGATAAGTGCTTTTCCTATTTTTCTCTTTTTTCAATGTGATTGATTGTATTGTGTACGATCGTTGGGGGACTCATTGCATGGTTTATTCCCTTACAGAGTCCCCGGTTGCGGGAACGTTCTTCGTTGCTACGCGACTTTATTCCCCACTTGTGTGCGGTGTGTACATAGACCGCCAGGGGGCGGCCTGTCGTCTCGCCGACCCTTCGGCGCACCTCCGCAGTGCCAGGAGCCGCGCCGTGGAGTCTGCTTGCGCAGGTGCCAGCCCTCGCGTACCCCTCTGACACCTGGTGACCCGGGTCTGTATTTCCTACTCTTGACGCCCGTTGGGGTCGGTATAGCGGCTCAGACCGCGTAAATCACCTTCGGGTGTTCTTTGTGCACCTCTTTATCCGAAGTGTGGCCTAGCGCGCTTGAGGGGTGCGACGACCCGGTCCCGGCGAGGAGGGTCCGCGCGCTTGGGGGTTGGTGCAGCCCACCTGCCACGTCAGTTGGCCCAAAACGTGATCGCAGCCGCTTGGCCTGCCCACATTCGAGATCTTTCTCGGTTGCCGCCCTCTTGGGTGCCCCGCATTTGCCCTTGGTTCCGAGATGGAAGGGGAATACAAGGAGGAACCCTGCCCCTATCTGCAGGACGACGAGTTCTACCAAGCGGTGGACAATTCCATCTACCGCTGCGTGACGGAGGTGGTAGGCCCCATGGAAGACCGCCTTTCCGCCCGCATCGTGGAGGAGTGCGCGAAGCTGGCAGCGGCGCAGGTGCCTCCGTCCCCTGAACTCCCGGGGACGTCCGGCGGGTTGCCTCCCGCCCCGAAGAGGCCTTGTAAGGAGGGGCCGTCATCGGAGGCCCAAGGTGTGGACAGGGGCGCTTTTGAGCGTCTTCGAGACGCCTTCCTGGCTAAGGCGACAGCTGTGCACCCTGCGCCCTTGGTGGACCCTAGTGCATCGGGGGACGTGTCTACGGCCCCCGCCTCCCCGATCTACGACTCTCCGGACTCGGATGACGACGGGGAGTCAACCCGATCCTGGCTTCCGGCGCCCTCTGCCAAGGAGATGCCCCGGGATGAGTCGGGCATGCTGGATCCGGACGAGATAGTCCACCCCCGCTCCGCGGCCTGGGCGCCGGGGGAGACGGTGGCGAAGTTTGTCGCGGGCAGGCTGCGCAAGCCCCTGGAGAAGAAAGCGAGGGGCTGCCTACGTGGGGAGTGTCCTCGGCCAACTTTGGAAGGGAAAGTGGCCATGACCCCGGAATTGGATCCCAAGATGGCCACCTTCTTAGCGAAGTTTATGAAGGACCCCAGGAAGGGGATCGATCGGTCCTGGCGGGCCTGCCAGGACAAGTTGTTGGATGCGGTCAGGCCCGCCACGAAGATCCTCGACATGGCGGAGGAGGCTAGGGCGAATGGCACCGCCATTTCACCGGAGGTGCTCTCGAATTGGGCCCAGAGGGTGATTGTGTTCTTGGGCAACGCCAACTGTGCCCTGTCCACAGAGAGGCGGCGTTCGCTCCTAATCAAGCTGGACCCAAAATTGGGGGACCTGGCCTCGTCGGAGGCGGGTGCTGTGGCCCAGGGAGGCCTCTTCGGCGAGCCCTTCATCAGGGAGCTGGGCAAGTTTGTGAATACGTTCACGTCACTGGATAAGGCCCAATCTAGCATCAAGAGAGTGTTCCACCAGCGTTTCTCTGGAGGGGCCGGTCGCGGTAGGGGCCGCGCGATCGGCCGTGGTCAGCAGACCAACAACAGAGGACAAGGCTCCGGAAGAGGTCAATACCAGACCTCTGCCAACTATACAAACTTCTACCCCACCAGGGGACAGCGCTTCGGTGGCAGAGGGTTCAAGAAGAACTCCGGACAAGGCAATGCCCCCGGTAAGTGTACTTTGTTTGGACCAGGTTCCAATTGGGGGGCGGCTGGCAAGCTTTTACGAGGAGTGGGAATTGCTCACTGCCGACGCTTGGGTTTTGCAAACTGTACGAGGTTTCCATATCGAGTTTTACGACCAACCCACTCAGGCGAGGCCCCCGCGCCCGATGTGCTTTTCAGAGTCAGACGCGCGATTGATAGACGGGGTGATCTCGGACTTGCTGCGCAAGGGAGCCATCCGTCTATCAACGCGCCACCCGCATGGGTTCCTCAGCAACGTCTTTTTAGTGGACAAGACGGATGGGGGCAAAAGACCTGTGATCAATCTCAAAGAGTTCAATGGGTGGTTGGTCTACCGGCACTTCAAGATGGAGGGTATCCACCTCCTTCGAGACGTGCTCCTCCCTCGGGATTGGATGGTGAGACTAGATCTCAAGGACGCCTACTTGGTCGTCCCCATCCACCCCCCTCATCGTCGTTTCCTACAATTCCTGTGGGACGACAGGGTGTTCGAATTCACCGCTCTGCCGTTCGGTCTTTCTTCGGCCCCGTGGTGCTTCACGAAAGTCCTCCACCCGGTAGTGGAGTTTCTCAGAAGTCAAGGGGTCCGTATGCTAGTGTACTTGGACGATATCCTTCTCATGGGGCAGTGCCCAGAGGTGCTGGCGGGCCAGCTGCGTCAAGCGGTCAGCCTGCTCCAGAGACTGGGGTTCGTGATCAACGGCTCCAAGTCGGTTTTGGTTCCCACTCAGCAGATCACCTTTTTAGGTTTCGTGGTGGACTCGGTACAGGCGGTCTTGAGTCTGCCGGGTCGGAAGGTCGCAAAGATACAACACCTGCTTCGGCAGACGATCGCGAGAGATCACACGTCCCTGCGACATATCGCCAAGGTGGTGGGTCTTCTCTCGTCCTCCATCCAGGCGATTTTCCCAGGCCCGCTGCACTACAGGGCTCTCCAGCGCCTGAAGGCGCAGCATCTGCGCCGTGGGATGAGTTACGACCAGTGGGTTCCCCTCACGGACGAAGTGAAGGAGGAAATGTCATGGTGGCTGTCTCACATGGAGGCGTGGAATGGTCGGGCGATCTTCGGTTCCGCTCCGGACCTGATCATAGAGTCCGACGCCAGCAGGTCCGGCTGGGGCGCCAGATGCGGGGATTTTTCCACCGGAGGCGCCTGGTCTTCAGAAGAACAACAATTGCATATCAATTGTTTGGAGCTCCTTGCGGGCTCCTTCGCGGTTCGTTGTTGGACCAAGGATTCGGTCAAAGCTTGTGTCCTGTTACGGATGGACAATATTTCAGCGGTCCGTTATGTGAACCATCTAGGAGGTCCTCGGTCCCGCGCCTTGGCGGACTTGGCGAAGGACTTCTGGGATTATTGCCTGTCCCGTCACGTTGCGGTGACGGCGGAGTATCTGCCGGGTCAGTGCAATCAAGTGGCGGATTGGCATTCCAGACATCTCCGGGACGCCAGCCAGTGGAAGCTGGATCCGGAGGTTTTCCGGTGGCTGCACGCCCTCTGGGGTCCCTTCTTGGTGGACGCTTTGCGTCCCGTCTCGACCACCAGCTGCTGCGTTTCTTCAGCTGGAGGCCGGACCCTCTAGCGGAGGCCACGGGCGCGTTTTTGCAGGATTGGAGTCGGGAACAACCGTTCGCGTTTCCCCCGTTCTCCATGATAATGCGAACGGCGGCCCAAGTACGCCGCCAGGGAGCGGAGCTGGTGTTGATTACACCACTCTGGAGGTCTCAAGTGTGGTTTCCGGTTCTTCTGGAACTTTCTTGGGATTTTCCAATCCTACTCCCCCTGTTTCCTCTGCTCCTGACAAATCCGGATCAGGAACCGCATCCCCTCGTCATGCAGAACTCTCTCCGCCTCGTGGCGTGGAGGCTCTCAGGAGACGCTGGTCGCTCCCGGGCCTTTTGGGGTCGGCTGAGCACTTGCTCTCCAAAGCATGGGCCGATAGTACGGTGAAGCGTTACAGATCCGCTTGGCTTAAGTGGATGCGTTGGTGTTTACGAAGGGATCTGGATCCCTTGGTCGCGGGCCTCGTTCCCGTGCTGAATTTCTTGGCACATTTGGCCGACAACGGCCTAGCGTATAGGACGATCAATGCTATTCGATCGGCGATTTCGGCTGGCCATGACAACATCGATGGCCATCCAGTAGGGGAACATCCTTTTGTGTGCCGGCTTCTGCGGGCTATCCGCCTCGCGTTGCCTCCGGAACCCAGGTACTCCGTCCTTTGGGACGTCAATTTGGTTCTGAATTTGTTCCTGTCGTGGCCGGCCAATTCCTATCTGTCTCTTAAAGAGCTGTCGGCGAAGTTAGCCATGTTGTTGTGTCTGGTTTCTTGTAGACGCGTCTCTGACGTGCGCGCGCTGAATGTCTCCGCTCGCATCTTTTCCCCGGATGGGGTTACTTTTACAGTAGGCCGACGCACGAAAACGGCGTCGCGTTCTATTTCATACCCAGCTTTTCTTGACACTCCTAAGTTGTGTGTCGTGCAATGCCTCAAAGCATATGAGGACCTGACCTTGGATCTGCGCCCTCCGGGCGAACGTCAGTTGTTGATTGCCCTGTGGAAGCCACACAAAGCTGTCTCCTCCCCCACTATTGCTAGGTGGGTGCGGTGGGTCATGCAAGAAGCGGGCATCAATACTTCTCTCTTTGGAGCACACTCCGCCAGGGGGGCCATGGCCTCTAAGGCATTCTCGGTGGGTGCTCGTCTGGAGGACCTAATGCGAGCGGCGGATTGGTCCTCGGATTCCACCTTCAAGAGGTTTTATTTTAAGCCGGTGGTGGATTTGGCCCAGTTGGTGGTAAGTAAGCTTTAAACTAGCATAATCTGAAGCCTCCGGTCCTGACATAGAATCGAAATTTGCCTAACTTACGTAACGGTAAGTTTCAATTCTATTAAGGACACGGAGGCGAGGATTATCCCACCCGAGCTACAGTGGTGTCTCTACCCACCCGTATGGCAGTAAGTAAAGCGTTTTCCTTTACGTTGTCGATACTGTATAATCACTGAATGCCCCTCGCCTTGTTGTCGCATTCCTGACCTCCTCGCTGATGCTGTTCCTTTTTCGACAGGCAACGACGGTGCTAAACAGGACCAATGAGGCTCAAGCGTGATCTGCGCGAAGAAAGAGGAGGAAGATGATGAGAAGTCCGGTTATATAGTGATGATGGACAGAGTAGAAGGACTATGGACTATTGTTATACAAAGAGACTCTTGGGAGTTGTTGCTGATTTGTTGAACATTACGTCAATGCTTTATGTTTAAAGCATTTTTTTGTTCTTATTATATCTTTTCCTAAGCTGCTGTGGAGTCTTTATGTTAATAAAGCGAAGGAAGATATAGCATAATCCTCGCCTCCGTGTCCTTAATAGAATTGAAACTTACCGTTACGTAAGTTAGGCAAATTTCGATTCGCGTTTAAGAACTGTAAAAGTGCTCCAGAAGAGGCTTTTCTTTTGAGGGTTAGTCTGTGGGTTTGCAAACAGATGATTTTTTTCCTGCTGCTTTTATTATTTCTCTCTTTTCACCTAAATATTGTGTCAAAAGCTTTAATTCTACAAAGAGAATAAATCTCATATCTAGCAAGGGGGGGGGGGGACTTTACGGTCGAAACAGACACATATGCCAATTTTCTTTAATGGGAAGCAGTACTGAATACAATCTTGATAACTACGTCTGTTATTATACTCCTTAATGTAATCTTAAACAAGAACTCTTGAGGCACTGTACATAAACAAAGTTACAAAAACCCACATTATATTATCTGCTACACAAATGTTATTCTTAGATTGTCCCTCCATGACACTAATAGACCTACTGTAGATTAATTGTATGTTGGGGCGGTGGGATGACATTGTATGCGAGGTAATGGAGGAGCTAAAAACAATTGATTCCAATTATGAAATGTGGAATGCCTTATGATCGAATGTTTCGTAAATAATTTAAGAAGGTGTCATTCTGGAATGGAATTGTCAGCTTTGTTTTATGTAGAGTGCTCAGAGAGTTCTTGTTTAAGGAGAGAATATAATAACGGATTTATTTATGGAGAAATCTAGGGAACAGATGTATAAATGACAATTTCCCATTAAAGGACTATCGGCCTAGCTGACTGTTTTGTTTTACCTAAATATTGTGTCACTCATGTCAAGTTGCTTAGGGCGTGATTGGGAGGTCCGCGTCATCTTTCCCTGTAACTCCACACCCACACCCCCAACCCGGATTTTAACTGAAAACCTAGCCTTTCATATGCTAATAAACAGGAACTAATAACAGGCCCAAAGAGACAGGTTTTAAGGCATGTGGAAACTGAGAAATTGCCCTGGGCCTCCACCATCCAAGTGGCCCTGGGAAAGTGAACGTTCTCTCTCACTCCCCTCTGTCTATTTCGCCATTTTAGCCTTTAACATAACATTCAGTATTGTTTGGCATCATGGTGTTTGCGTTAGCAGAAAAAGGAAAATAAAATGCATATGTATTTTAAACAGGGGCCCTTAAAGTAGGTCTTGTCATGGGACTCCATAATCCTCAAGACTGTCCCTGGGCCTAAACACATACTAAAGCGTGCAAACCCTAAAATAAACTGGCTGTTAGAGCATAAGTAGTCACACCAGTTAAAGAAGAGCTGATTTGGCCTAACAACTAGCACTGCCAACATGGGAATTGGGGTAATTAGGTTTGAATCCCAGTCTCCACGTCCAATGACTCAGGGCACATCACTTAACCTCCCTGTGAGTAAAAAAGTGTAATGGCTTGCTCTCACGTGAAAGCACTATGATGTTCTTGGACAATGTTTGCACTATGTAACTCTCCCCCCCCAAAAAATACAGGCTTGCAAGCAACAGCATGGATCTAACTATCCAAAAATCTCCCTCTCCCACCGCAAGTATTTGATTCTGGCTTTAGACCTCTGAGAGAGCGCAATTTGAATAAAACATATATCCGAGTCATATTTACAAGCACATCGTATAACGTAGGAATGAAATGTATATCGTAACGTGAAGTTAACACTTATAGCATAAGGGTAACCGATGTAACCAAAGTAATATAGGAAAAATAACTGTTTTTACTCTTGAACATGTATTAGATTCAGAAGGCCCGTATACGTAGTGGGCTGATGTAGAAATGTGTAGAAATGCTTATGAAATGTAGAACGTGCAAAGTAGAATTCATGTACGTGTGTAACTTTAAATGGAGAAACAGCGAGGAATGTAACATGGAGAGATGTGCAGAGAACATACATAACGATGTAACGAGTGAGAATGTAAAGTTATATTCTATGTAATTTGTATTCTATGTAATTTATATTCTGTGTACAATATATTCACTTATACGTAAAGGATTTGCTAAATGCGATTGTATATAAATGTGTGTTAAAGGTTATACTGTGTAGAAAGCTTCGTGTAGGAATGTTAGAAGAGTTTAGGTCATTTGTGATTTTAACCTGACTGACCAAGGGTTCGCAGGAGGGTAGTCCGCTGTATGTAATTTAGTGGGCTCACAGGAGTCGTGAATAGCCTTGCTGTAAACGTGAGAGCCAAGGAGTCTAGTTCTCGTTAGATTTAAGGTGACAATGCCGGACGAAGTTTATGGCCTAAACGTGAGAAGAGACGCTTGGAAGTTGAGTCTTGTTTTGAAATGACCATTCACAGGACCAAGAAAGGTTATATACATAGTCATAAAGATTAAAGTTCTGCTGAGGTTATAGACTTTTGATCTGAAAGTGTCAAATGAAGTCACCAACAAGAAGACGAAGATGGCGTCTTAAGAAGAAAGGTCAACTTAACGGACGACGCGAAGGAGACGAAGCAAGGAAAAAGCTAGAAGATGACCTCACGGGGAAAGTCCGTGGTGGGCGTCGAAGGGGCGTTTCACCCACACTGTGATTGTGTATTTTAGGGACAGCACCCCGGGGATAAGATAGCTAATTGCTCAGAACGAGAACAGAGAGAAGGGCGAAGAGCAGATGACTTGAGCAGATGCGCTGAGAGAGATCAGAGCGCAAGAGAGCAGTAGGCCGAGGACCCTTAGAGAGCGGATGGGTAGGCAGCAAGGGTACTGCTTCTTAAACTTAAGTTACCTTTAGAGGCTAAGAGAGTTTGAACTTCTTTGGGAGTCAAACTGCTGACACCTTTTTAGGTTAGGAACTTGCGAAGTAGGGATGTCACTTAGTATAGAGTAGGGACAGATTTAACCTGATTATTTTTCTCTTTCTGTAGATGACGCAAAGGAACCACTTCATATCGATGCTTTTAATTTGCTGATTCTTGAACTGACTTTAATTGGATTCGTTTTATAGACTGAGGTTCTTTAGGGAATATATGTTCCTTCTAGTTCCGTATAATTGTTGAATTTGATCCTGAGAGGATTGTATATGCAACTTTTCTAAATTTTATATTAAACCTTTTAAACTTTATCAGTTGTAAGTGGTTCTTCAGAGTGGCGTCAGTTTATGGGGTTTATCTAACCTATGCGGGGTTTGTCTTTTACTCAATGACAGATAAAAACCGATCCAAAATTGACGAATGAGATAAGTTATTAAATTGATCATAAATTGATATTAAAATCTCATTCCCCGCAGTTGGTAGCAGAGAAAGATGGTTTTCTTCTTGAGGAAGACAACCTAGGTCAGGTTTAGTTTACCCCAAGGTCCCTAGTCATCGACGACCAGAAGAAGAATCCCTGCCGAAGAAGGTGCTGACGGTGTGTCGAGAGAAAAGCAGCAGAGTCGGTCGAGAGTGAGTATAAGGGTCATGCGTTGTAAGATTGCGGTATTTTATGTTGTACTTGTGTTGTAATGTCAAGCGGAGTTGAATGCCTGTAGTGTGATTGAGGGAAGGTTGTGAGCGCGCGCAACCGGATGAAATCTTAAGCTCCAGGGAAGGACTTAAGTGGTTCGGGTGTATCGAACACCCAGAGTAATTTGTCTACCATTGAAAGGGGGTCATGAGGTACCATTGATCGCCCGACAGACCGATGATAGGGGGAGCGTAAGTGTGAGTGTATGAGTAACGGACGCTGGTCGTACGTTTACTGTGTGTAAGTAACCTATCAGTTGAGGCAAGCGTCTGACCGTAAGAGGGAAGACGTTTTCGCCAGTTGAGGTGACAATTACAGTTAGACTGTGGCCGTACAGTCAGAGAAAAGTGATCGCTTGGACGGAAGTAGTCATTTTTCAGCGTATGAATGAAAACGCATGCGAGATCGTGAGACGAGTTGAGAAAGAAGGAGAACTGCTGCAGAGGGAACGAGTGACGTCAGCGTAGAGCCGCGCTGAGATTGGTCGGTCAGCGTAGAGTCGCGCTGGGATAGGCCGATTAGCGAAAGTCGCACAGGGATTGGTGGTTTGTCATCGGGACGTAAACAAGGAAGAGAATTAATAAGAGAAAATCATAGATTATCAAAAATGAAGTGTTTTAAGAGTTTAAGAGCAATCTTTAGGAGGAATAGAAGAAACTTATATGCCGGAGAAGAAGCTCCACCAGAAGGCACACCAGCTTATCATATGGCAGTAAATGTAGGCTTACACTCGATACTATGGATCTCCGAGTGGAATAAGCTAACTGAAGGGAATAAGGAACAGACGTTTCCGAGATTCGGAACGTTTAAGCTAGACGTGTTGAACGAACTGAAGGCGGTAATGCTTGCAACGAGACCTCTACCGAGGCCAACACAGTTCGAAGCCCTTAGTGCATGGTTTAGAGCAGCACACGAAAAGAGCGTAAAGAGGCGCCAAGAAAGAGTGAGACGATCAGTAAAGGCAGTACAGGATGCTAAATGGGACGATGAAGCCAAAAAGTGGAGGGTACAAAAGATAGAAGCAGACAAACTGTACCCGATGCTAGAAGTTACGGGAGAAAAAAAACCTCTAGAGGAAGATGAGGAAAGCGAGACGGAGGAGGATCTGATAGAGAGGCTATTAACAGATAGACCACCTCCATACAACAGCGAAACCGCAAGTCCCATACTACAGCAAGGGGACGGAGCTAGATGGGGGGAATATAAATCGATCCCAGTAACAGAGTGGGATACCAAGAAAAGTGAGGAAATACCTCAATCTAGTTCCGAACAGAGAGTAGTTGGAAGAGTAGTGGTCCAGAAGGTGCCAGAAACGCAACATGCAAGGTCGTACCAAATGCCAGACGCTTTACAGGTACCTGTTACCATAGGCCCTATTGTGTCAATCTACAACCCAGAAGAGGTCCAGCAGGAGGAACAGGCACGATGGGATAGGGAAAGGACAGAGATGGAGAATAGGAATACCATGATAAATCCTCAGAGGCAGATACTAGCACCGATGAGTCAGAGTACCCCATTAGATGCCGCAACAGGTCCCTAGGTAGAACAGGGGGGTCAAAGAGGGCCAATGGACTTAAGGGGACCAAAACCGAAATCCCATAAGGAATTAAGGGAATACCTGAAAGAATGGGATACTGCCGAAGAGATTCGGAATAAAAGTTTAGAAACAGGAGCAGAGTGGAGAGACCAGGATAACAGGATCCTCTCTCATTGTGGAGCTGGCGAAAGCAGCCCGGAGTGGGAGAGAGGGAGTCAGGAAAGCAGAGGAAATAATTGTCCTACTATCAGCGGCAATAGGCAAATGTGCGACGACAGGAGTACAGGGTGTGGCGAAGTGCCTCGCGTCACCTTTAGTGAGGGGGAACGAAGGACGCAGGAGTACCGAAATACTTTCAGATGCACTCACCATACCCCGGGTGAAACGGTGCAACATTGGAATCACGGGAACATGGAGAGTCGCGAAGGGTCTCGCCATGTATCCGGTGAGCACGAACGAAGTCATGAGAATATAGGGAGTCGCGAAACGTCTCGCCATACTTCTGGTGATCACGAACGAGATCGCGGGAACATGGAGGACCGTAAAGGACCCTTCATTTTGCTGAGCGACACCAGACAGCAAGCGAGTTACAGTGGTTTTGAACAGAACGGTGGATCCTATCTCGTATCTGGAGAAACCGAGCCGAAAAGACGGAATGTAGGGATGGGGGATGGAGCATTGTTCCACCACACCCCACGGGAAGATGGAAAGGCTTGGGATCTAGAGAGGTGGGAACAAAGAGATGGAAGGAAAACTCCTCATAACTCACCTGTGTTTAGGCGTAGGGCGCATAGTGGAGGTGAGAGGGGTGTGAGCGAACAACCTAGGACTGACATACTGAGAGCTGAAATAAAAGCAAGACGGATTGATGTAATGAGTTTAAAATCAGACTTGGATGAAATAATTGACGGCACAGTGGCAATAGAGAGGTTAGAGCTGTACGCACCAGATGAAATATTGTTCTTATCCAAGGATGTTACTCGGAAAGCAAGGGCAGCTCATGAAAAACTATCCGAATTAGCAGAAAAGTATATGATAGACATGTCACGAACTAAAGCCTTACAGGCCAACCATAGGCTGAATTGCACAGATCGAGATCTAGATGAGCGTAGAACGATTGGACTAAGAGTACACATAAGGGAACTAGTCATGTGTATTAGAATATGGAGAGATCTGGATAGATGGGAGGAAAAATGGTCTAAGAGGGGATCTGTCAGAAGAAGTACAATTGTGAAGTCCCAGGATACAGACCTAATGCGAATGGAAGCTTTCCCTTTGCGAGAAATCGCGAACGGAAACTACGTTCATGTACCCTGCAGTAGGGGGGATTTAGCGGCATTCACTAATTCTTTCCCGAAGCTTAGAGAGAACCCCGTAGAGTGGTACAAGCAGGTAGAGAGGTTCGTGAAGATCTCTAAGGTGTTGTGGATCGATTTGAACACGTTGTTCGATATCGTAGTACCCGGAGATTTGTGGACGGCATGCAAACTTAGTATTGAATGGCCCACTTGTGAGCCTCCGAGAGATACCCAGACAAATGGTCCATCAGATAGAGTCATGGAAAAATACGAAAGGGTAATAACATGGCTAAAAGAGAAAGTGCCAGTGCAAGACATAGACTGGGTTAAGATAGATCGAACAACTCAGGAACCTAAAGAGACAGTTCACGAATTCTACGAGAGATTGCTGAAAGCATTTAAACAGTATAGCGGGTTGGATGTAATGGATCCTAAGGACATAGGACAGTTTGTGTCGAAGTTTGTTTTAGGATTGAGACCAGACATAAGCCTGATGATACAACAGCATTTGATCTGTTGGCAGAACAAACCTTTAGATGAGATTCTGAGGTATGCAAGGTACTGTAGCGACGAAATAGACTCAAAAGCAAAGAAACTCAAGGAAAAGCTAATGCTGGTACAAATGCAAGCAGCTGGAAAGGGTGGACAGCGGCAACAGGGAACAGGAACGCAAGCAAAGAAACAGAATAATCAGAGCAGAGATGAGGAGGAAAGACCGAGACCGAGAATGGATATTGCGACACTGAAAAAGACAACGAGGTGCCATCAGTGTAATGAGGTGGGACATTGGCGACGCGAGTGTCCTTATAATGTTGAGACAGGGGAATTAGAACAAGAGGAGGAAGAGGTACAGAACAACGTGGTTAAGGGAGCCGCAGTCCCGAAGGGAAAGTTTATCAAAGGGGGGACTCAGACTCCTCGAGCCCCGTTTCCTCAACCACCTCGCATTACAAATGGAGGGAAAACCTATAGACAAATGCCATTGTTCGTAGGAGGAGAAGAATGCTACTACGTTGATCCTCTTACAGGGCAACGAGTGAATAGGGAGGAAGACTGTACTCTAGGAGCAGCCCTGGAAGTAGATCAGAGAGGACCATACGTAGAGGCCGAAGTGGCTGGATGTCCTCCAACCTTTTTGGTGGACACGGGGGCCACTCGATCCACGCTGAGATCAGCGGTAGTCCCAGGTCTGCCAATATCGGGAGAAACGATTCAGGTGGTAGGAGTCGCAAACAAGAGGATGACGAATCCTCTGACCGAACCAGTGTCAGTAAAGATAGGGAATTACAGTGACGAACATCAGTTTGTGATCTGTGATTCTAGCCCTGTGTGTTTGCTAGGAAGAGATCTGTTGTGTAAACTGAATTGCACAATACATTGCACACCTGAAGGAGTAGAAGTGCAGACCAATGATGAGGATGCCGATTTTAAGGTTGTAAACTCGCAGGAGTGCGTGGAACTATATCCTACCTTAACAGTGGAAGAGCTTCCACAGGATTTGAGGGAGAAAGTGTCAGCTGAGGTGTGGGATTTTACTGGAGAGGAAATAGGATTGATTAAAGGAGTAGAACCAGTAAAGATCCTGGTAAGACTCAATGCTGAATATCCAAGAACACCACAATACAAGTTGACACCAGAGACGATTGCAGGAATAAAGCCTGTGATCGAATCCATGATTAAACAGGGAATACTGAAGGAGATCGTGGGTAGTCCATGTAACTCCCCGATTATGGGTTTGCAGAAGCCTAGTGGAAAATACAGAATAGTGCAGGATCTTCGAAAGATTAACAATATTGTTGTCTCATGTTGTCCAGTGGTACCGAATCCATCAGTGATATTATTTCAGATACCGTTCCAAGCTGAATGGTTTACCGTGATAGATTTGTGCCAGGCTTTCTTTTCGATTCCTTTAGATGAAGAGAGCCAGTATCTTTTCGCTTTTAAGCTGGAAGATCGCGTCTTAACATGGTGTCGTATCCCTCAGGGGTATACGGAAAGTCCATCGATTTTTAACCAGCTTCTGAAGAGAAATCTTGAAAGTCTAGTACTGCCCAAGAATTCGGTTCTGGTCCAGTACATAGACGACCTCCTAGTTGCGTCAGAAACTGAGGAAGCTTGCAGAGTAGACACCATAACCTTGCTGAATCACTTGGCCGAGAACGGACACAAGGTGTCTCCAAGTAAATTGCAATATTGTATGACTGAAGTGCAACTTGGGTCATAGGATTGAAAAGGGAAAACGGAAGGTGTCTCCAGACAGAATAGAGGCGATCATGAAAATGAACACGCCTACAACACAAAGAGAAGTCAGGATGTTTCTAGGCATGGTCGGTTATTGTCGACAGTGGATAGCCAACTTTTCACTAAAGGCAAAACCGTTATTACAACTGACGCACAAAGGAGTAAGTGATCCGGTACCATGGGACAAAGATTGTTTGATGGCGTTTTTGCAGCTGAGGGAGGACTTATGTCGCGCCCCGGCTTTAGGAATGCCTGATTACACAAAACCATTTTTGCTTTACTGCTGCGAAAGAGAGGGATGCGCTTTAGCAGTTTTGGCCCAGATACATGGAGATGCGCGTAGGCCAGTGGCGTATTTTTCGGCTACATTAGATCCAGTAGCCGCAGCGTTGCCCGGATGTCTCAAATCCGTAGCTGCAACGGGTGTCAGCATTGAACGTTCTGAAAGCGTGGTAATGGGACATCAGTTAGTGGTGTATGTACCGCATTCTGTAGAATTGTTAATGACCAGGACTAAGACTCAGCATCTGACAAATAGCAGGCTCACACGCTACGAGCAAGTCATACTGGCTGCCGAGAATGTGACCCTAAAAAGATGCTCCGTCTTGAATCCTGCAACTTTGATGCCACTTCCAAATGAGATTGATGATGAAATCTGTACAGACCATGATTGCCTTGATGTGACTGAACTATGCACCAAACCGAGACCTGATATCGTAGATGAGCCATTGACTGACCCCGATGAAATATTCTTTGTTGATGGTTCATGTGTAAGAGACGATATCGGTCAGCTGAGAGCAGCTTATGCAGTTTGCACAATTACGAGAGTAATAGAAGCCGCTTGCCTGGAAGGAGTACACTCCGCTCAGGTAGCTGAAATTGTTGCTTTGACGCGTGCTTGTTTAGCAGGCGACAAACTTCGAGTCACCATATACACCGATAGCCAGTATGGTTTCGGGGTAGTTCATGATTACGGGCAGTTATGGTCTCAAAGAGGTTACATGACCTCCTCGGGTTCTCCCATTAGGAATGGAGAATTTGTGAGACTCTTGTTAGAGGCATTGCAAGGTCCGTCAGCCATTGCAGTTGTCAAATGTGCAGCGCATACGAAAAATGTAGATTTTGTGTCCCAAGGTAACCGCTATGCGGATGAAGTAGCGCGTTACTGCGCAGAACAGGGATATTCTCACACTGATGTAAAAGTGGGGGGAATCCAAGAAAGAACGGAATTGACAATGTTGTTAGATACTGTAGATACGTGGGATGAGTTAAGGAGTGTTCAGGAAAATGCACCAGATGATGAGAAAAAGAGTTGGGAAACAGCGGGTTGTACTAGAAGTGAGATGAACTTTTGGATCTCTGCAGATGGGAGAGCAGTTTTACCAAATGAGCTTGTTAGTCCAATGGCAAGGAAATTGCATGGATCAGCGCACATAGGTAGAGATGCTATGGTGAGAGTATTCAGACAAACGTGGTTCAACCCGAAGTTCAGAGTAGCGGCAGAAGCAGTGTGTCAGCGATGTGCGATCTGTCAGCAACTAAACGTGGGAAAAAGGACACCAGTCACATTGAGTCACATTGGGAGGTCTGGGGGGCCTTTCAATAGAATGCAGCTTGACTTCATAGAAATGCCTAAATGCAATAGACTCAGATACGTTTTAGTGGTTGTTTGCATATTTTCTAGATGGGTTGAAGCTTACCCTACACGTAGGTGCGATACACTCACAGTAGCAAAGTTGTTACTTAGAGAGTTGATACCGAGGTTTGGGGTGCCATCCTCTTTGGAATCAGATAGAGGAACTCATTTTAACAGCGAAATAGTGAAGATGCTATGTTCAGCTTTGGGTATCGATCAGAAACTACATTGCAGCTATCGACCAGAAGCTTCAGGGATTGTAGAGCAAATCAACAGTACAATCAAGTCAAGACTTGCCAAAGTTTGTTCATCAACATCCCTGAGTTGGCCAGACGCACTTCCAGTGGTTCTTATGAGCATACGTAGCACACCAGATAGAAAAACAGGTCTCTCTCCTCATGAAGTGCTAATGGGGAGAGCCATGAGATTGCCATCGGTTCCGACTGCAGCGCTAGTGAACATCACTGACGATTTGATCTTGGACTACTGCAAGGGACTATCTGATGCCATTAATTCTGTGTCCCTCCAGGTCCAGGCTGCAGAGGTTCCATCAGCACAAGATTTGTGCCATGACCTGAGTCCGGGGGACTGGGTTTTGGTGAAAAAACATGTCAGGAAGAACTGCTTAGACGTGCGCTGGAGAGGACCGTTTCAAGTCATACTTGTGACGAACACTGCAGTAAAGTGTGGAGGCCTGCCAAACTGGATACATGCCTCACACACCCGAAGAGTGCCAACACCTCTAGAAGAAACAGCTCCTCTCTCGGATGAGAATCCAGCGGAAAGCGGAGAAGCCACAGAGGGGGAAAGCCAAGCTGTGGAGGTGATCGAAGAGGCTGAGACTGTGATGGAACAGGTCGACGAAGGTCAGGACACCAGTGGGACCGAAGTC
The DNA here is from genome assembly GCF_964263255.1 of Lissotriton vulgaris. Lineage (NCBI taxonomy): Eukaryota > Metazoa > Chordata > Amphibia > Caudata > Salamandridae > Lissotriton > Lissotriton vulgaris. Next base: position 480,751,124 of record NC_141693.1, on the reverse strand, counting down.
GCCTCAGGAGAAGAGAGTAATTGGGAGATCGAATCAGATACTGAACAAGCAGAGAGTGACCAAGAGACAAGTCCAAGAACAAGGAGCAGGAGGACAAGGAGTGACGAAGCTAGTTGGCCGGAGAGGAGGAGAAGGCCAAGCTTAAAGGCACAACAAGAAAGAACTCTTGTCCCGATCGCTGAAGAATCGGATCAGGAAGAAGAAACTACAGACTCAGGAACTGAAAGTCCAAGAAGATCGAGAAGGGTACGTGTGCCCTGCCGAAGGTACGCCACCCCAGAGTGGACTTATCTAGCAGATGTCTTGGGGACAGAAATCTGGGAGAGTGAAGGAAGTGAAAGTAATCGATCACGATCCATTTGTGGCAGTGGAGATATGGATGTTGACGCCTGGACTCAAGACTGAGGGGTTACTGACTTTCACACTTCCCATACCCCCATACTTGAGTCAAATCCAAGATCTAGTGCTAAATAGATTACAGTTTCCGACTTTTGGTCATCAAATTCCAGAGGAAGAAGAAAAAGTCATTTGTTTTGAATTATTAGAACTTGTTGTGAAAGCTGCAGGTACGAGAATAATTGTTGCTGCATAAAGACTTTTGTATATAAAGCTATAAAGAAGAAGATAACCTAGCGCCGAGTGGAAAGAAGAATAAAATTAGGGATTACATTTAGAGGACGGAGAAGGGTTAGGGTTGTCTGTTGCTAAAGAGAAAAAGACATTGGTGGCGAAAAAGAGACTTTTTGTTGATAAAGAGCACTTTACAGACTGAGAAAGCAAATAAAGCAAACAAAGACTGGAAAAGAAAAACTTTTTCGCAAAAGAAGGAGCTACGCTGTTTGATAACATGGAGAACGGCAACCCAAACCGAAAAGCTAAATGTATAGTAGGTACACTAATAGCGGTAGTAATTTTTCTCATAATTACAGTAGTGACAATATCATACATAATAGGACAGGAAAGCGATAAAGAAACAGCAGATGTAAAGCCTGTAACGACTTTGAGACCTGCTCTTATGGGGAAGAAGAAGGAGAGCAATGTAATACGTGAAAAGGCGTTACTGGCAGATGAAGCTCGTAGATTACACGTAGACGAGTCACAGGGAAACTTTAGGTCAAATGCATATGCTAAACTATTGTACGAGTATATCAATGCCATGGAGGCCAAAGATTGCTATGTTTGTATGCAATTGCCGGCTTCTGTAGACGAAGGCATTAGATATCATCATCTCCCACTGACTTATGGGATAACATGTAGTTTATTGCTTAGTATATTTTATGGTAGGGAAGGATTTGAGTACTACTTTTCAAATTATGATTCGGTATTGCCTGAAGTTCCGAATTATAAACAAATGAACAAGTGGGACTATTACAAAAAGGAGGATAGACTAGCTAAATTCTTTCTTCCTTGGGATACATTAGATACATCATACGCACGCAGAAATAATCTGACTTGCAAAGTGTCAGAGGTTGAGAAAAAGTTCATAGGACAAGTAGACGACAGATACAGAAGGCAGAAGATTCTAAAAATGTCAGGACAGTGGAGAACTGATTGGACCGAAGTAGAGAAGGCACATAAAAAGAAAGGTTGCAAAAACAACAGGTGATGGACCGAATGAGGATCAATGTCACACATTCAACCCAGTCAAAAGATCTGGGTCCTAATCCATCGTTTTTTTGCACTCCACACCACCCTGGGTTAGACAATGGCGATATGCAAATCAGCTCTGACCCTGTGCCCCATTGTTTTTTTGCACTCCACACCACCCTGGGTTAGACAATGGCGATATGCAAATCAGCTCTGACCCTGTGCCTCATTTTTTTTTGCACTCCACACCACCCTGGGTTAGACAATGGCGATATGCAAATCAGCTCTGACCCTGTGCCCCATAAAGAAAGGTAGCAATGGTCCAATAGCTTTGGATAGGACGCAGAAAGGAAAGTTATGTTTAACTCGAGGCAAGACGTATTATGAGAATGTATTTGTAGGTGAAGTAAATTGCGAACATGCTTTTAGATTAGAGTACTATACGAAAGATTTCATGAAAGGGATGCAAGCTATTCCGAATGTGTATTTTGTATGTGGAAGAAATGCCTATGTAAAACTGCCTGACAATTGGTATGGTTCGTGTTACTTGGCAATTGTCTTCCCCAAAATATATCATGCAAAGGAGTTAGCGATCATAGAAGGAAAGGCTTCGACGAGAGCGAAAAGGGAAGTAGGAGAGGCAGAAGTAGTAGGAGATGTATTTGGAGCGATGTTTCCTATGTTAGGTTTAATCCTTAACGATGTTAAGATTAGGAGACTAGCTACAGTCGTAGATAGATTGTCTGCAAGTACTGCAAGGTCATTAATGCTAGTAGAAGGCGAGATGCAATCGATTAGAGCAATGGTTCTTCAGAACAGACTTGCTTTAGATGTTATATTAGCAAAAGAAGGCGGAGTTTGTAAGGCTTTGAAGGTTCAGGAATGTTGTACTTATATTCCTGATAATTCAAAACCACTTGAGAAAGTCATAAGCAACATTACACAGATTCATCAAGAAATCGAAGATTTGTCAAAAATAAATGTTTGGGAAAAAGTAGGTCATGGAGTAGGAAAGGTTGGGAGTTGGTTTGCCAACCTTGGTAAAAGCATAGTATGGTATATATTAAAACCTGTATTGATAGTATTAATTTGCATAATCACAATATTAGGGTTAGTAAAATTGTATAAATGGTATAGGTCGAACCGGTTACAAAGATCCATGAGAGAGCAAGAAAGGAGATTAGCTGCTTTACAAGATCAACAGTACAAAAGCTTAAGAGCTCTCGAAACGATAAAAAGAGGGAATATTGTAACTAGTTCTGTGTAAAGGTACTATTCAAATTGCATTTAGTGATGACTCCCAGAAGTCATCAAAGGGGGGAACTGAGAGAGCGCAATTTGAATAAAACATATATCCGAGTCATATTTACAAGCACATCGTATAACGTAGGAATGAAATGTATATCGTAACGTGAAGTTAACACTTATAGCATAAGGGTAACCGATGTAACCAAAGTAATATAGGAAAAATAACTGTTTTTACTCTTGAACATGTATTAGATTCAGAAGGCCCGTATACGTAGTGGGCTGATGTAGAAATGTGTAGAAATGCTTATGAAATGTAGAACGTGCAAAGTAGAATTCATGTACGTGTGTAACTTTAAATGGAGAAACAGCGAGGAATGTAACATGGAGAGATGTGCAGAGAACATACATAACGATGTAACGAGTGAGAATGTAAAGTTATATTCTATGTAATTTGTATTCTATGTAATTTATATTCTGTGTACAATATATTCACTTATACGTAAAGGATTTGCTAAATGCGATTGTATATAAATGTGTGTTAAAGGTTATACTGTGTAGAAAGCTTCGTGTAGGAATGTTAGAAGAGTTTAGGTCATTTGTGATTTTAACCTGACTGACCAAGAGTTCGCAGGCGGGTAGTCCGCTGTATGTAATTTAGTGGGCTCACAGGAGTCGTGAATAGCCTTGCTGTAAACGTGAGAGCCAAGGAGTCTAGTTCTCGTTAGATTTAAGGTGACAATGCCGGACGAAGTTTATGGCCTAAACGTGAGAAGAGACACTTGGAAGTTGAGTCTTGTTTTGAAATGACCATTCACAGGACCAAGAAAGGTTATATACATAGTCATAAAGATTAAAGTTCTGCTGAGGTTATAGACTTTTGATCTGAAAGTGTCAAATGAAGTCACCAACAAGAAGACGAAGATGGCGTCTTAAGAAGAAAGGTCAACTTAACGGACGACGCGAAGGAGACGAAGCAAGGAAAAAGCTAGAAGATGACCTCACGGGGAAAGTCCGTGGTGGGCGTCGAAGGGGCGTTTCACCCACACTGTGATTGTGTATTTTAGGGACAGCACCCCGGGGATAAGATAGCTAATTGCTCAGAGCGAGAACAGAGAGAAGGGCGAAGAGCAGATGACTTGAGCAGATGCGCTGAGAGAGATCAGAGCGCAAGAGAGCAGTAGGCCGAGGACCCTTAGAGAGCGGATGGGTAGGCAGCAAGGGTACTGCTTCTTAAACTTAAGTTACCTTTAGAGGCTAAGAGAGTTTGAACTTCTTTGGGAGTCAAACTGCTGACACCTTTTTAGGTTAGGAACTTGCGAAGTAGGGATGTCACTTAGTATAGAGTAGGGACAGATTTAACCTGATTATTTTTCTCTTTCTGTAGATGACGCAAAGGAACCACTTCATATCGATGCTTTTAATTTGCTGATTCTTGAACTGACTTTAATTGGATTCGTTTTATAGACTGAGGTTCTTTAGGGAATATATGTTCCTTCTAGTTCCGTATAATTGTTGAATTTGATCCTGAGAGGATTGTATTTGCAACTTTTCTAAATTTTATATTAAACCTTTTAAACTTTATCAGTTGTAAGTGGTTCTTCAGAGTGGCGTCAGTTTATGGGGTTTATCTAACCTATGCGGGGTTTGTCTTTTACTCAATGACAGATAAAAACCGATCCAAAATTGACGAATGAGATAAGTTATTAAATTGATCATAAATTGATATTAAAATCTCATTCCCCGCACCTCTTAGGGCTCAATCACCCACCCTTTTCATCTTGAATGAGGATAAAAATTGGCATGTTTGACAAAAACAACTGCAGTGAAATGTTATACAAGGCTGGACAGGCTATATGAGACACAGGGGCAACCCCCAGTAGGCCGAGGATAAGCAGGGTGTTTTTAGGGGTGGATGGACACAGGAACCATCAGCTATTCAGCCTGCCAAACAGCCTTTGGAGAAGGTTGGGCTCACTCACAATACTTACTTCGTACAATATCCGACAGGAATTTGATTTGATTTGATTTGATTTATCAATTTCTAGAGCGCACGAATGCCTGAAGGAGTCTTGGCGCTATGACTTGTCCGTATTCCTAGGCAGGCCTGGAGTTAGTGCAGTTCTTGAAGTTTATGCAGCGAAAAGCCAAGTTTTGATTTTCTTTCTAAATAACTCCAACGTTGGGCTGTTTTTTATATCTAGTGGCAGTTGATTCCATGTCCGCGCTGCATGAACGAGGAAGCTTCTTCCTCCCCAGTTTGATCGTTTAAACTTGGGTATTGCTATCAGTTTTTGTTGTCCAGATCTGAGTAGTCTAGATGGTTCGTATTGTTTCAAGTGTGTTTTCAGGAAGAGGGGTCCTTTGCCCTGCAGGGCCTTGTAAGTCAGGCATAGTGATTTGAATTTGACTCTTTTGGCTACTGGTAGCCAATGGAGTGACTCTAATTTATGGCTGATGGGCTGAAACTTTGGAATTTCCAGTATTAGTCGTGCTGCTGCGTTCTGAAGTCGCTGCATTTTTTCAATAATTTTTATTCTGGCTCCTGCATACAATGCATTTCCGTAATCCAGTCGAGACAGTGCGAGAGCTGTCACTACCGTTTTACGTGTATCTTGGGGCAGATATGGGAGTATCTTTCTTATCATTTTTAGTATCAGCCAAAAAGACGAGGCTAGCTTGTTTAATGTAAATGTAAATGTAGTTGAGCTTATATAGCGCACAGCTACCCACAGTGGGTGTCCCGGCGCTTGCTTAGGGAACCCGTCCTGATATTCCCCTGTGTGATAGCCCCAGCGGGTATCCACAAGGTGAAAGTCAGGCATCCCGCCGCGAGGGGCCGTTGTGGAGATTAAGCAAGCTATTGCCCAGAGTCGCAGAGTGTGAACGCGTGAGTCGAAAAGGCACCGGAGCGAGAATTATCGAGTCCGTGGAATTTTCAGCCCAAGACCCACCGAGGCGGGGAATTGAACCCTGGTCCAGGACCGATCTCAGCTTCCGGGTCTGCCGCCTCTAACCCCTGAGCCACACTTCTCCACTTGTGCTTCGTATGCTAATTTGGTGTCTATCATGAATCCTAAATGTTTTACCTTCTCTGAGGGTTCTGGTCTTGTTCCAAGTTCATGAGACCACCAGTCTGGGGACCAGATGTCAGCGTTACCTCCCAGAATCATTACCTCGCTCTTTTCTCCATTGAGTTTGAGGCAATTTTGTTGCATCCAATGACTAACTCTTAGCATGCATTGTTGGAATTTTTCTGCTGTTACTTCTTTGTCTTTGCCTATGGAGATGACGATTTGTGTATCGTCTGCGTAGGAGATTGGCGTAAAGCCATTTTCCCTTATTACTTCAGCAAGGGGGGCCACATATAAATTAAAGATCGTTGGGCTCAGCGAAGAGCCCTGTGGGACACCGCATGGTACCTCAAAGGAGTCTGATTTTGCTTCTCCTAATTCCACTGTGAATTTTCTGTCCTTTAGATATGATGCGATGAGATTGCATGCATGATCGCTTGCTCTGGCTTCTCTAATGCGTTTTATTAGTATCTCGTGGCTGACCGTGTCGAAGGCCGCCGAGAGATCTAATAGCACCAAAGCGGCCTTCTCCCCGTTGTCTAGTATTTTTCTAAGTTCTTCAGCTGCCTTAAGGAGGGCTGTCTCCGTTCCGTGCCCTTCACGGAATCCGAATTGGGAATGGTCAAGCCAATTATTGTCCAGTAGGTACCGTGAAAATTGTTTGTTCAGCAGTTTCTCCAGTACTTTTGCGGCGAATGGGGATCCTAGCTATGGGTCTATAGTTGCTAGGGACCTCACAGTCCAGATTAGGTTTTTTCAGGAGTGGTCGGATAGAAATAGTTTTCCAATCGTTTGGAAATATGTTGGTGTTCAGAATTACTTCAAACAGTTTTTGTAGTACTGGTCCTATTTGTTCTGAACAGGTTTGCATCACCTTCGGTGGACAAGGGTCTAAGGGACTGCCCGAGTTTGTTGTCATTATTTCTTTGCTAATTTGTTCCACTGTAGGTAGGGACCAGTGAAAAGAAGGGGTACAAATGGGTTGATTATTTGGTTTTGTATTTTTGGTGGGGTTTTGAATTGTGTGGTCTATCTGATTATTTTTAAATAGTTCATATACTGATGACACTTTGCTTACGAAGAAATGACCTAATGTGTTGCAGAAATCGGATGATATATCCTCGGGGTTATTATTTTCGATTTTAGCAAGTTTTTCGACTACTGCAAACAGGTCTTTACTCGAGTTCTTGGATGTGTTTATTTTGTGTACAAAGAATTTGCTTTTTTCTGTGATTGTCATTTTTTTGTAAGTGGCCAGTTCATTTTTGTAATCTTTCTTTAATTTGGGGTCATATTGCATTCTCCACTTTTTCTCTGCTCTTCTGCAGGTCTGTTTTTGTGTTTTTAGAGCGTCAGAGTACCAGGGTTGCGGAGGTGACTTCCTTTTGAAGGTCACTCTTTTCTGTGGTACAGAGCTCTGAATTGCTGTTTTTAGCCAGTCGTTGAATTGCGTGCAGGCTATATTGCAGTCACTATCTAGAGTTGGGGATGAGGAGTTCAGTGCCTCTGCTAACATTTGGGGGTCGACTTTTGACCAATCAGGGTAAGTGGCTCTCTTTTGACTTTCGATTGGTTTTCCCAGGTCCTCTATAATTTCTAGTTGGAAAGATACCAATTTATGATCTGTCCAGGCAATTGGGTGGACTTCTACTTTGTTAATTTTTGGCATGATGTAAAAATACCATCAAGTGTATGTCCTGCTACATGTGTGTCTAGATGGACTTTTTGATCTAGATCGAAATTAGCCATTGCATCTATAAAGGTGTTAACCTTTATAGAATATATTTATAGAATGAATTTATTTGCAAGACCGCATTTAGCTACTTGGTCCATCACTGTTTTTATAGTGCAGAATTTTTTCAAAGCTTTGAAATATCACTCTTTTGTAGTAGGAAAGACCTACTCAGATGTAATTCTAGGTGTACTGCAATAGAGAAATGAAAGCAGGCACTGGACATTATATTTCTATGTTTATATCTTTACTTGATTGCTGAAATCGGTCAGAGGGACTTCTAATAACAATTAAATGATTAAATATGTGTAAGCCTATGCTGATCAGCCTGCTGATCTGCAGCATGTGGATAAATTGGTCAGGTGAGTTCCAGCACCAGTTGAATGTGGCCTATGTAGTGAAGGATGTACCCTAAACCATGTGAACAACTTGCCACCTGACCTCTATCCAGGTGCTTTGGTGTGAGTTTTCTGTTCATGTATCTCAAATTTTGCTCCTTAATTGTAGGGATACATCATAATCATGAGCAGTCCACACCTGCATATAATCCTTTGTCGTATTAACTTGGGACAGTAGAACGTGAACTGTAATAAAGTGAAAGGTGAGGTGTTAGGGATGTTTTTAATGTAACTTGAAGAAATTAACGTTGAAACTAGATGCGTTTAGTTGAGAATATTATCGTGTACAATTCGTAGCTGCTGCTAACAATTATTTACACATTTGATGTGCTTATGTAACATGTTAATTTAGAAGTTTCGTGAAGCCTTTGAGCTATTCTCTTATATTGGCCGATTTCTGTACGCCTGAAATGCATTTCCCCTTGGAGCTCTCGTATTAGATTTAATTGTTGAATTTCATGTGCATGTTGGATTTGTTCTTCCTCACGTTTCTGTTGCAGGTGGAAAATTCATTATGTGTGAGCTAGAATACTGCCTTTGTTTTAGGAGTGAGGCTTTGGGAGAAGAAGATACATTGAGCGTTGATACTGATAATGGAGAACTGTTGTACTTTCTCATCGGAGCAAGATATGGGAATCAAGGCCATCTAGCCAAGGCCTGGGAGCATCGGTGCCTAATGGAAAATCACCCACGAGGAGGTGGCTTGACCGGATGGTGTGATGCTGCAACGCATCGTGGGATACTACCTGTGGCATTGATGTATCAAAGTTATGGAAAGTGTCCAGGGACTTCTGCCTTGAGAGAGAGAGCATCTTAGAACAAGCTCTGCAGCTTTACGCTACTTGACCCATCTGATGTGAAGAGACATTTTAGGAAGATTTCACACGCTGACAGCTTAATGGACCTTGCCTTGAGAAATGCTATGTAGGGAGGTCACGCTAGTGATAGTAGAGGGGCTGATTAATTTTTTATACCCACAAACTTTCAATGAAGGGGAATCTGGATGTTTGCTCAGTCATCTAATCATTCTGTGCATGTTGCACATCCTTAACTTCATCCATAGATTTGGCCTTGTATTAGTTCCAATGTATTTCTACACCCTCACCTTGAGGTGCATGTATGCTCAGTTGTTCTTGGCTTTGTAGTAAACTAACTAAACTTAATTGTGAGTCTGTGATTTTTAGGAGTCATGGCAAATTGGAACTGAAATCATTTATTGGCTAACGACTTCTCTCCCCTCCATGCTTTCATGCTGATAAAAAGAGTCATCGAATCAACGTTCCACAGCAGATCTAAACCATGGAACTCAGCTCCTTCACTGTAATTGCAAACATCTAGCACATTAACCAAATGAGCATACCTACAAGCAAGACCTACTGGCATTGCCAAAATTGGACACTGTTAGCAGTATCAGATCAGTGTGTAGCAACAATAATTTTGTTGTGAATAATTGGACATAAAAATGTTTAAATGCTGAAAAAAGCATCACTCAGATCAGAGAAAGGTGAGTCCCCTCACACCACTTCCCTCTGCACTCCCACACTCTGTTAGTCACTTATGCTCTCCCCCTTTCTGAAATCCTCCAGCTACATATCTTAGTCACCATCTTCTTTCTCTTTCCCACTGTTTTTCCATCTGGATGTACTTCCTTGTGTGTCTTCTGCCCTCCCCTAGTGTCTCTCTCAACCTCTCACCTGTAAACACAGTATTCTTTTCATTGGGTGGTGTCAACTTTTCAACAGCTGTGTACCTCTACGTACTTTCATGGCTGTGTGGTCTCTAGAGGCCAAGGAATGGATGAGCACGTATTTTGATCAATTGTATGTCTGACTGATAGGCACTGTGAGACAGAAACACTGCATTCAGCCCAGCACCAGAGTTCTCAATCATGCTCCAACAGGAAAACTCCTCACTCAGATCTAAACTCACCCAGACACCTAGAGGCATCTGCGATTACTGTGTCTACTAACGAAGAGCCATATAATGCATTAAAATATCAGAAACAAGAGTCCGCCAAAGGAAATACTCTTAGGGAATGCAGGATGAAATGAAGACTTAAATGTAAACAGGGTTGAACAATATTTTCACCTGTTAATTTAGGACCTGTATGCGGGGTCTAGTAGAGTCAGGTAGGGGCCCATTTCAAAGTCAGTTTTTAATCACTGCAGGGCAGGACCCCGCCCACTTAAAGCCCTGCTGCACACTAAAACGGTCCATTACAGCTAAAATAGCAATTTCCGAGATGCTGTTTGGATGCAAATCTGCAACAGTTCTCAGCAGAGGTACAATTCCAGCTACAATTGGCGCAAAACTGGTTGCTCCATATTTATCAAGCATACTGAAAACTAAAGTGCCAAGCACATGTGTTCCATTTGTTCCCAGTTGTGACCAACCTGGCTCCAAGGCTATCATTCTAAAAGTAAAGAGAAGATTTGCAGGAAATTCTTCAGGTTGCAAGAGAACCAAAATAGGCACAGCAGAGCTCAGAGTGAGCTTAAGCAAGGAGCTTAAAGAGCCCACAATGTATGTGAGGCTAATGAGAGCCGAAGGGCGGCGAGCCGAAGAGAATGCCAGAGATTGGTTATTTAAAGCAGTCAAAAGGAATGTACCAAACTGGCTTACTGGTCACAGAATCTAAGCAGTAACCAGAGACACAAAAATCTAACTGGCCGCCTGTAGCTGCCGGAGGGTTGTATGATTCTTGGCTACTAGCCTTAATTCTCCTTTAGAAACAGAACATACTAAAGATTGTTTTCAGGTAAAGCTACATTTTTTAAAAATATATTTATAAGTGGTTTAGCTTGCATCCACAAAAAGTGTAGACATAGGACAAACAAAAACATAGAAACTTATTTTGCAAAACGTTCATTTGAAATGAAAGGTTTACAAGCTTACGTGTTCCTTACCTTTTTCAAGCAAGCATTGACAAAGCCAATCGTTTTGACTTGTGTATAGCGAGCAGATATTATTAACACACAAAGCATAGTAACATCATTGGCAGTATTTTATTGATTTTCTTCTATGTCTTAAGCACGAGCTTCAACAGTAGGTATTTTGGCCTTTGTGAGACGGAGAACTGTGTAAACATCGTTAATTAAAATGCCATCCACTTAAACCACCTGCTGCGAATTTGGGTGAAGGCATGTCTTTAGATGTTTCTGTACTTCACTAAGCTTTTGGGGGACATGCACACACCCAACCCAAACAACATGGGAACCAACAATGCAAGATTCCATCCACACAAAAGAGACAGCACAGGCCGCAGCAGCAGATCAACCTTAGGACAGAAAGACAGAAAGACAGACAGACAGACAGACAGACACACACACACACACAAAACATGGGCAGCAGCAACGCAAGATACCCTCTCAAACAAAAGATACAGCCCAGGCCCCAGCAGCAGATCAACCTTCCTTAGTCATTGAACATGATTGAATCTCATATTGCAAGGGATTATGGGAACGGTGTAGCCAATTTTACAGCGCACACAAACAATCCAAGGACATTAAACAGGGGGGAAGAGGGTGGAAGTTAGGCTGGTGGGTGTTTTTTTTAATAGAGCCTCGGGGTTAGAAGAGAAATGCATTCTGTGGGTACGCTCTCCTACTCGGGCTCTCAGAGTACACAGACAGCACACATGCAGCACCTATCAAACACATGTATGCATTGCTGTCTGTCAGATAGTTTAAGTTATTTTTAGTGAGTTTCCTCTCTCCACCATGGTCATATACTTGAAGTCTGGTTGAATATCACGTTAGATGTACTCACAGATGAGCTTTCCAAACAAAGTGTCTGCATCTAGGGATAAACTTGTTTCTCCTTAAGCTCCTAATAGTAAAGTTGTTAAATAATGTGGTCTGTTCTGCCTTCAGTACAGAACTAGGTAAAGCCCTCGCTTTACTCTCACCAACACCACTGACTATCATAATGTATTCTCCTCTCTTATCACCTGGCTTTAATAAGCAAAACTCAACTCAACAACACTTTTTGGTTAACTCTGTTTTTTATTGATTTGCAAACAAGTAAAGGCAGCATTGAGTACATCAGACAATCCCATATCATGATCACGAGATTACCGTCCACCCCCCTTATCAGCCAGATCCATACATACAAAGATGAATCCCAATAACTCTGCCATGGATGACGGGGGAGGTAAATGCAAGGAAGGTACAGCCTGGGATTGACCCGAGTAAACATTAAAAGAAATCGAAGAGTAAGTGTGAAACAAAACTTCCTCCCCCCCCCCCCCCACTTTCCCCCCTCCCTCCCAGTGTGCTAGGCGCATATCTCTTAAGAACCTTCTGTAAGGGTCGCCGATTAATGAGCAGGTTTAGGGACTTCGTCCGCCTGTTGTACTTCCGTGAGCTGAAGGAGACAAAGGTATTTGGGGCATGTCACCTCGTTCATTTCAAGCGCCAGCAGTGCCAGCAATGGGCACCATAAAGTCCGGAAGGATTTTGGAGAGTTCGTCAGGGTGGCTTGAATACGTTCCATGCCTATGATATACCATAATTTGTGTAGCCAGCCTGCGTGAGTTGGTCGGGTACGCGTGCCCCATAAAGAAAGGATATGTTGAACAGCTGCCAGGCCCATCTGTTTTTCCTTAATCGATTGCAGAGGATAGGTGAGTGAGTTTGGGAGCCCTAGTAGTGTGTAGGCGGGGAATCGGGGGATTTCGGTCTCAAATTGCTTGTCAATATCATCCAGAATAGTACCCCAGTAATCAGTCTGTTCCTTACAATCCCAGAGTAGATGAGTCAGTGTACTTTCTTCATCAGAGCCCCGCCAACAGGTCGGGCTTCGATCAGGGTTCCCTTTATTCAACCTGGCCGGAGTTAAATACCAGGAAGTGACCACCTTGACCGCCGCTTCACTACGAGCCGTGTGATTAGCCCGAAAGTATATATCACGCCATTCTTTCTCGGTTAGTTCTCTCCCGAGTTCCCGCGCCCAACGCCACTGCCCCACAGAGGGTGAGGAGGGAGCTGGTGGGCGCAGCATACTATAAAGTTCAGAGATCATCTTTTTATCTGAGACTTTGGTTATGAGCCAATTCTCATACGTGGTGAGCTTTCTTTGAACCAACGGCTGCACCTCGGGATGTGAGTCTGCGTTTGACTGCCACCAAATCCCAGACTCTAAGCAGTGTGTTAGTGATTGGGGAGCCCCTGAGACTTGGTGGTCTATCTGGCCGCCTTAGAAAAGGCACCTTCCACAAGGAGAGCCCCGCAATGGCCTGGTCCTAGAACAGCCGCTATTTTCAGACTCGGGTCTGCTCCACTCCACCAAATGTCTAAGTTGTGATGCTCTAAAATATTCTAGAAAGTTCGGAATACCCAACCCTCCTTCGTCTGGAGGTCTGTGGGATACATCTCTGTGCATACGAGGACGTGCCCATGCCCAGATGAATTGGTGCACCACACTTTGTATGTTATGGTTGATTCCCGGTGGGGGCCAGGCATGTATGGTCTGAAAAATGTAAAGAGCTTTGGGCAGGATATTCATTTTGATGGCTGCAATGCGGCCAAGAAGAGACAAGGAGTGCTTTTGCCATTGTCTAAGGTCCTTCGGAATTTGGGAGAGGAGTTTGGCATAATTCTGTGTAACCGTTCTTGCAACAGAAGAAGCAAGGCCTATCCCTAAGTAAGTGATTGTGTCATGGGATTGCAGCTCTCCGTATTGTGGCCGCTCATCCTTGCGTCGATCTGCCCCACTCCCCAGATGTAAGACCATGGATGTCCCGACATTTATCTTAAAGCCGAAGACCCGACCAAAGGCTGTCAGCTCCTGCAAAAAAGCTGGTACCGATTGCTCAGGGGACTATAGAGTCGCCAGAATATTGTCGGCGTATAAGCTCACCGTATGGCATTCTCCCCCGAATTGAATACCTAAGATGTCGGGGGTTATCCTGATTTTTTGTGCTAGGGGTTCTACATAAAGCGCAAAGAGAAAGGGTGACAAAGGGCACCCCTGTCTCATACCCCTCTGTATTTCAAAGGGCCGGGAAGCCACTCTGTTTATCTTAATGACCTCCATGGGCTTGTCGTAGCAGCTTGCAATCTAAGCTCTGAACCGCTCCCCTACGCCAAAATGAGCTAAGGTTTTGTCTAAAAAATCCCAGCTAACTCTGTCGAAAGCCTTTTCGGCATCGACCGACAGTAGTACGGCGTTCATATTAGTGCAATGGGCTTTATCTATCAAATGTAAGAGGCGTTTAGTAGTGTTGTTGCTTTGACGATTAAATATGAAGCCGGATTGGTCCGGTTCGATAATCCCAGATAGGCACGGGCCCAATCTAGCCGCAAGAACCACGGTAAACAACTTGAGATCGAGGTTGAGGAGGGAAATTGGTCTATATGAACTACACCGAGTCGCATCCTTACCTGGCTTAGGAATGACTACGATGTCAGCAGCCAAAATGCCTGAGGGGATAGTCCAAGGCCCCCGGAAGGAATTAAAAAGCTGGGCCAGAAGTGGGCAGAAGGCCTTATAGAATCCCACTGAATCCCACCAAAAAGCAATCAGGGTCCGGCGATTTCAGTGGTTTGAGACAGAAAATCACCCCAATCACTTCCTCGATCTTAATGTGTGCGTCCAGAGCTTCGGCCACCATGGCGTTTAACGCCGTCGTAGCGGCCCCCTGAAGATATATTCACCCATCATCACGCAACTGCAAGGCATTGCCGTACAGCGTGGAGTAGAAGCCCCGAAGGACCGCAGCAATCTCCTCGTCCCCGTCAATCATGTCCCCTTTGTCGTTCTGAAGCACTTGCATTTTTGCATGCTGGGCGCTGGCCCTAAGTTTGCTGGCTAGGAGTCAGCCGTTTTATCCCCTCCCACGTAGTAGGAGTGCTACAGCCGAAGGGCTGCATATTTGGCTCTATCTAAGTCAAGTGTTTCACCAGCTGCGCCCTTGCTGCCTTTAGTTAGCGCCATATCTGAGGCGAGCAGGTGCGTTGATGTATGCGTTCTAGCTCTGTCACTCAGGCAATAAGGAGCTCCCTCTTTTATTTACACTCTTTGGCTTCAGCTGCAGAAATGGCGATTAGTTCACCCCACACGATGGCCTTGAGTGCCCCCAAAAGGGCAGAGATAGATGTATCTGGGGAGTCATTTGTCTCTAAAACGTAAGCGATGCATTTGTGTATTTGTTTGGGCACCCCTGCTCTAGAGAGCAAACTTTCTCGGAGTCTCCACCTTCCTGGAGATCTACGGATCGAGGGCATAGAGAGAGTCCGTGGCACCGCGTCATGATCTGAGAGGGCTGCTGGGATGATGTTCACCATATCTACCATTGTGTGTACTTCTGTGGACCCTATAAAATGATCTAGCCTGGCGTAGGTGTGATGCACGTGAGAGTAGAAGGAAAATTGTGTGAGTTGGGGGTGAGCTACCTCCACAAATCTATCCATCCCCTGTCCCTTAGATACTCCCTCCCTGTCTTGGAGAGCGCCCCAGTTTGGCCATGGCGCTGCCCTGACCTATCTGTCTCTGCATCCATGACCAGATTTAGGTTGCATCCATGACCAGATTTAGGTTGCCCCCAGTGTCCCATTAGTGTCCATTGCCCATCACACAAGGATGTGGGCATGTGGTAAGCAAAACACGGGGTTAGTGTGTGGTCCAACTGTCCCGAGTGAGTAATTGGGACCTCTCTGTCTTCCAGGTCTGTAGGAGCCTTCAGGCCTGGGGACGTTGTACTCCCTTTGTCCCCAGGAAGGGGCCCTTTAGTAAGCATCTCTTTCAAAGATCTTTCCCCTTTCTTCCTCACCGAGGACATCTATGTGCAGTTCGTGGGGTTGGGGGGGGAGTCAACCCCGGTGCTCGTCATGTTCTGGGGCGTCTAAGTAGCTCTACCACCTTTTGTTATAGGGTGAGTTAGTCCCCTTGGTTTCCGGAGGTGTACAACCTCCGGCATGATTTACCTCCATCCCACATCCATACTCTGCCTTCAATTCAACGGCCTCTCCACCGCTCGCAGGTTGCAGAGGGTGTCCCCCTCCCTCTGGTAGTGTTCAGGTGTGTCGGGTGGCTACCCCTCTGCTTCACACCATTCAGGGCGCCCCTGAACTGTGTTTGGTCCCACTAGCGGGCGTTTGTGACCGACTCTTCCCCTCTCCGCCAGCCGAATATTCTGGTGTATGCCCCTTTGCTCTCACGACAGCCTTGTTGATCCCCTGCACCCCACTGTACAACCCGGCTCTGGCGCCTCGTGCTCCCACTTCGGTCTCCCACACTCCGGCCCAGTGTCAGGCGCGTGGGCAGACTTCACCTCACTCCCACCGTGGGCTGGTCGTGGCAACCGGTTGCTGCGTAATGTGCTGTCCCAGACGGAGGGCCCCTCCACATCTGCACCAGGTTCTAACGGAGCCCCACCCTGCTAGTCCCTCGATGCTAGTATGCCGGTTTCCTTGTCAGGCGCTGCACCTCAGGTCACTGCTGTCGCACCCTGTGTACCAGATCCACTCTCTGAGGACGGGCACCAGGCCCGCCCGCAGAGCCCGTCACTCACTCCATCATGGTTGGTCCCCAATACTGGCCTCTAGATGACCGGGGCGGTGTCTATCAGCCCGCTGCACTCACCAGATCCCTTTCACCCTTCCACCTCGCGTGGATGGTTCCGCTCAGTGCATATCAGGCCCGCTCTCGAAGGGGCGGCAGAAGGCCTATCCGCAAGGCCCACTGTGGACCCAGGTATAGGCGCTTGTAGATTTAGGCCTCCGGCTCTCCAGGACGGTGGTGGGGGGCCCTCAGTGCTGCCCCTTCTACGCTATTACTCGCCAGGCCTCTCTCACTTCTTCAGGCCACCACTGCTGCATCTATTACACTGGGTCGTAAAGCAGCACCAGGGCTGGCGCCCTACGCTGTGAGTCTATGCACCCTCAATTCCTCCTCCGCTCCCTCCCAGCCGGTCAGCCACCCTCAGAACTACCTTTACTTGCTGCCGTGTAGGCTGGGGTGCAACAGCTCAGTGATGTCCAGCTCCGCTGCCCCGCTTACAGTCCTCCAGGGGCCCTCTGAGTACAGCTTCGGCCGCCGCTCTAACCACTGCAGCGCTGAGCCGCCATTTTCAGACTCTACCTCCCGCTGTCGCACAGCTGCCCTAAAACACTGGGCTGGACTAAGGTTCCAAGGCGTCCACTTCAAGACTGCCCCCCTACCGTGTCTTGGCTTTCTAGTGGCAGTAGAGGTTTGTTCAAGATATGTTCTCCGTCGCGGGCTCACTCTTGTCTGCCTCTGCCTCAAGGCTTGGTGCGCCCTGGCCCGGGTCTTCCCGAGCTGCGCTCCATAACACTGGGTATCGGGAATGCGCCCCCGCAGGCTTCCGAGCGGCTCCTCACCCCACACCGGTTTCCGCTGCTCTCTTTCCTCCGTGGACGCTTTGGGCACTAAGCGGTCAAGCCGGATGGCTCACCCCATTTACTCCAGCCACACTGGCGCCTTCACTCAAGGTGTCGCTCTGGTGGCAGCTCTAGCCGCTGTCTGACCTGGGAGTGAGTGCCGCCTCACTTCCCCTCTCTATTCTGATGGTCGTAGCTTCCAGATGAGGGGTTCCTGCTGCCATACAGCCGGACGAAGGAGCCAGGAGCAAGGAGCCTCCGGGAGAAGCGACCGTTCAGACCGCCATCTTGGCCACGCCTCCCTACAACACTTTTTGAATCAGAATAGCAACATGATCTCCTGGGACTGACCAATCACAACGTTGCACTGCAGCATCGTGATTAGTCAGGGGAGCCTGGGTGCTTACAATCACAACGCTGAATTGTTGCATTGTGATTGGTCAAGGGAGACTGGGTGTGCTTCCTGGTTCTTGTTTGGCTGGGAGAAGAGATGTGGCAAAAGTTAAGTTTTTCTATATATATATATATATTTTTTTTTTTACAACACCTTACCCTCATCCGCCTCGATCTGTGCAGGCTGCCACTGTTATGTACTGCTTTTACTGGAACAGGACCAAAACTACATTTGCTTATGGTTGCTCCTTGTCTGGAGAGACAAAGGTCTGCAGGCAATATTTTGCGTAATCTACTGCCACCAACAATTGTCTAATGTGTGAGTAATGAAACCGGACTTTAAACAACGGGCACCTGCATGTTGGCCAATCTAATTTGGTTCCAACACTGCAGGAAATAAAACGGGTTTAAACTGGGTAATTCTAGCATCAAGTAAAACGGTGGTTTCAGAGGAATACATTAAAAGTGTAAACGTATATCACTGCAGTGGTGAGGTATACATAAACCAATAACCCAGTACCCAATAGTGTAGAGAAAAAGTGATGAGCTGTTCTAGTATATAAGGTCCCAAGGAAAACACACTAGAAACGTATATAAGTACACAGGAGAGAGAAAATATATAAGTATGCATTATTTATCAAGGAGTTTTCAACGTCAACAAACGAGATTTTCTAACACTCATCAATTTTCATAATTGCTTCGGTGGGTGGGATAAAGTACTGACAGCGCAAGCACAAAGCGTTACTAAAGTGAGCCAATAAAAACAAAAGTAATCTATACACACAGCTCCCAAGCAGAGTTGATTTCCAATGGTAGAGGATCTAAGATTTATCTCTTTAGTGCCTTCAGACCCATCATATGGGTTTGCTAAAAAGTTGACTTTTGGATCTTAGTTACCAGGAACAGTTAAAATTAGAGGTTGTAATCAGGTGGCATCCGAAGAGACACCATTCAACCTGGAAGCTACAATAGCAGCCTTTCTCGGGCTCCAAAGCAAAGGTAAATTAAATCTCTGATGAGATCTTGAAGATTAACTGCCAAAACACAAACCAATTTTGGTCATTTCTTCTAGGTTTGATCAAATTCTCACCAGGCTGACATTACTAAATCCTGCCATGCTCATGCTGTGCTTGATGATAAAAACTTTCAAGTAGAGCATCAGCCTAGCAAGGCTTCATTGTATATCCTCTAGGCCTCAAGGATGGGTTACTGGGCATGCATGATGACCTCTTCATGAGTACCTTGGACAACTGTGCAGGGGACATATATCTTATGCTGCGATCATCATGACTCACCAAGAACATTATACACTGAGTGCAAGGACATCCAAACATGTAACATACAGCATATGCGCAAAAACATGTGACGCACTTCACCACATACATGCAGGGGAAGTGACATACGCCAGCAATAATATACTGAAGGGGTTTTACACAAAGCGGTTTCTTTAGCCCTCACAAAATCCACAGCACCACACAAAATCCACATCAGCCACCAACTGTCACACTCCATATTGATTGATTGTGGGTTTCTAACACGCTAGAATCGACTCCCGAAGGAGTATCTCTGCGCAGTAGACTGCTGGGGAACCCGTCCTGGCTTTCCCTGTGAGATGGTCCCTACTGGGTATCTCCAAGGTGAAACCAGGCATCCCCGGCGTATGTGGGGGGCCGTTGTAGAGATGAGGCAAGCTAATGCCCAGAGTTGCTGAGTGTGATCCCTGGTTAGAGTAGGCACCGAGGTGAGAATTATCAAGTCCGCTGACCCTGGTCCACGACCCTGCCGTATCAGGAATTGAACCCTGGCCCCAGGCCGTCCTCTGCTCCCGGGTCTGCCGCCTCTAACCAGTGAGCCACACCACTCCACATAGCCTCGCTTGAGTTTGTAATAGCCACCCTCCTCATTGGGCATATGCCCGGCCTAATAAAGTTTTGTGATCTGTTTGTGGATGACTTACAATAATGGAGAATCTTTAAAGAAATTAACTCCTATTGATGGCACCAAGCCAAGGAGAAAAAACATTGCAGGCCAGAAAAAGAAGAAGGCACAGATTTCTTTCCCATGCAAGGAATTTCATAACAATATAATTAATGATCAAAACTTTAATTTCATCTGAGTAACCACTTTCACACGTGTAGAAATCACCCAGAACAATTAATATTGCATGCATCATGCAGAACTTAGCGAAGAAACCTGTGGCAATAGATCGGTTTGATGGGGTGGTGGTATGAGTTGATATACAATTATCAAGTAAATGGATTTGTCTCTGACAAGTAGCATTTGGCTTAAAGAATTTCAGCTATTTTGCAAGGGGTGGGAAGAAGTGAAACTGTAATCCTTTTCCTATGTGACACAATAACTCCACCAGCTGTTTGAGCGCAAATTGTTGAAGGAACAATTGGACAATGTATGCATTAGCTCACGTTCTAACGGCCATGATAGCCAGTTCCATGTGATAAATAACAGATTCATTTTCAGAGAGAAAATAAAACATACATAGAGATTACCATCAGATCAGAAATGTATTCTTGGTTATGATTCATATTAGATACTACCAGTCCAGTGGAGGTCATAAACGTGCTTGTAATGTTCCAAGTGCCTTCTTGAGCTCCTGAAGAGTGTATTCATAGAGCAATAGCAACTAGTATCAAAATGCCTATTCAGCTATTTTTAGGACTACATGGACTATACCATGTATTCATGTGCCACATCAAATCATTCTGCTATGAACGAACGGGGACAGATGTATCCAAATAATTATGCTGAGATGGCAGTACGATTGCAAACATCACTTCATAAACACGTTTATGTATTGAAATTCACCAGGTACATTCCATATATATAAATCCTAATACAACCAAGTATTGCTAATGACAGTCCAAGAGCAAATAGATTAGTTACGCTTTGCCCCCATAAACTTATAAAAGCATTGTCTTCATCAGAGTGCAGAAGGATACACCCTCCACTTTAGCAGAAAATGTGTTTGCTTGAAAGAGTTGGAAAGGAAATATTATTCTTCTAAAAGTTGTTATAGAAGAAATGAAATATGAAGCAGTGGAGCAACAGCAGACAACAGTAGAGAGCCTCACACAGCCTACGTGGTAAAAGAGCAGTGCAGGGTGCTGATGAGAGAGAGGTGAAGAGTTCACTTGAAAACAGAATTTATGACCAGCAAGGTTCTAGTTGAAGGAAAACTTGTGTTTGGCAAGCTTAAAGGAATTTATGGGCTAAGCACACAGGAACATATTCAGTGATCTCAGCAAATTAAATGATTTAACAATAGGAGCAGGAGATTGAATTAGCCAAGAACACACAGAATTCAATAAGTGGCCTTGGTAGCAGCATGATAAAGCACACATGCAAATATACGCGCATTCAAGAGTAGAGAATAATTAGTTTGTTAAGCATTGTTAGAACTGCAATAAAGGATGTGTACAGAATTAGGCGATGTTTTTGCACAACCAATGTGTAACTACTATGTAATTCATTGTTTTATCTTTTGTAATAAGTATTGTCTGACTATGTATAAAACTAACTGCCTGCAAAGCAGCATATTGAGACCGGCTGTTTACCTGTGTGGAGATGGCCACTCTCCCTACTGCGACAGTAAAGAGCTGTTTTTACCTAACCAAGAGGAGTCTGTCTTTTTCTTTAATTTTAAGTTACCCTGCAACACAGTAAATAGGAGCATGAGGTCTCAGGATCCCCAAAGGCTCCAGCCTTCGCTTGCATAATCACAATATAATGGTTTCACCTACCCTGGGTATAGTTTACCTAGAATTTGTGGAATCTAGGTTTACCCTTTAGATTACCAATTCCAATAAACCCAAAGTTAGATAAGTCGCAACAGTTGTGCTTTGCATTCGTAGGTTTGGATCCCAACCTTGTCATCACAGAAAAAAATGAATATGGTAGTTTTTTTCAAGTTATGGGTTACAGAATACTTGAATGAAACTTGCAGAAGAAACCACATTGTGTCGGTTCACTCTCAAGGTCTTCACTCACCTTTTCTTGTAATTCTTGGGCACTGGGGAATTTTTTATTTGATCTGAGGCATTCTACAGGTCCTGAAAATTCGATCAGGGGACTCGATGCATGGTGTGGAAGGCTCAACTATCGGGTTGAGATTTCACTGGCTCAACAGAAACCATTGTACTTCTAGAAAGATTCAAGAAGATTTAGGATTCATAAGAGTTCCTGCTCTGTTATCAGTGATCTGAGTATAAAGTGACCTTCAACAGTAACTTTCCCTTTGAGGGTTGTTTTCAACTGCAGAAAAAAGAAACAGGAAAGGGGCACCGTGAACTTAACTTATTTGTGTAGGTTTTTTAATGTACACACATACATTTACGCAACACTGACAATTTGTAAACATTGGATAATACTTATATTTTGTACATATTTCTAACACTTAGTTCATATTGTTAATGTGCCAACAACCTTCAGTGTAATCCTGATAAAACTGAAATTCTGTTGTTTGGCCTTGACCCTTTGTCTGGGTGGATGAATTGTTGGCCTGCAGAATGCCTCCCTCTGACGATCAGAGCCAGAAGCTTGGGGGTATTATTTGAGGTTGACTTGACAATGAAGAGGCAGATTTTCTCTGTAGTCAAGTCATGTCGTTGGATCCTACGAACACTGAAAACAATTCTTGTTCTTCCTTCCCTGGGATGTGGAGAAATCTGTAGGACAGGCCCTGGTTTTAACCCAACTAGTCTACTCCAATTCACTGTACCTTGGCTTTCCTGATTATCTGAAATCGCCTCCAAGTCGTGCAAAATACTGCGATTCAACTACTGTTCAAACTCTCTACATGGTCGCAAGTAACAGTCTTTCACAAAAACTGCACTGGCTTCTGGTTAAAAAAAAAAGTTTTCTTTAAAGCATTAATGATTGCTCACTGTGCGCTTTATGAGTCAGGTCTTAAAGACCTGAACTTGAGAATTTGTGAATACCGTCCCCGAGATCCTTGCACTCCTTGAATGCCAGACACCGGATTGTTCCGCTCTTTAAGAAAAAATGGCAAGGTTGGTCGTCCTTCTCCACCCTTGTAGTTTCTTATTGAGACCAGCTCCCTCTTCAACTCAACTAATACACACCAGGAATGATACTGCATTCAGGAAATTGTTAAAAACGCATTCATTTAGCGATTAATGCTCTCTGTACCTGAACTGCTGTGTTTAGTGCCGGGACACTCTTGAGTAGATGTGCGCTTTAGAAGTGTGCTTTAGAAGTGTCCTCATTCATAACCTTTTGAGAATTTAGCATAATTTAAGACTAGCTTGTGTGTATGTGGTTTATAGCTTCATGTTTACATTTGTATTGTCGTGTTTTACCATAGTTCTGTCTACTGGGGGAGATTAAGGGAATTCAGAGCTTCAAGACACAGTGCCCAAAAACGCTGCAGCATGTTATAGTGGTGCGGCGCTGAAAGAGAAAGAGAGAAAGGTGTACAATTTAAAGGTGAATTCACAAATCACAAAAACTCCCTTTCTTGTGTATAAAAAGAAAAATGTTGTAATAAATGTGGCTTGTTTAATTCAGGGATCGGTGTTTTTAAAAAACGTTTTGCCCAAACAAATTGGTGAGAAAGTTTTTTAAGCAGTTTGAATGAATGATATGAGTTAGTGAATAAGTTTAAAAGAAAGGGAGTTTTTGCTATTAGTGAATTCGCTTTGAGATCCTGTCCCTTTCTTAAACAGGGCACCCCTCCCATTTTTGTGGAGTACAATTTAAAGGTACATGCAATGTATACAATTGTAAGATAGGTTTAATTTGATTTGCCAGCCCTGTGTTTATATGATATTGAGTGTGCTCGGAGACTTAGGTTTATGTTTTACCATAGTTTGCTGCTTTGTGCATTATTTAATTGAATTATTCTATGTTTAATTCAACACCTGGTTTACAAGGTGTCCTCACTTTTGTTAAAATGCAAGATGAGGAATTAACATGGGAATTGGGGAAGCTATATGTTCCTTTTCAGGAAGCAGCAGTCGGGGAAAGGATAGGGATTTTATGATGACCTTCCTTAAAACCATTTCTTCCACTTCACTGGTGAAGGTTCGACGATGTTGCATCCCTGACACAGCAGAAGATCTATGGAGCATGTGTCAGAGCTGAGGTGGCACTGCAGACTGCTCCTGATGTTGGTGCTACTGCTGGAGGGGAGATGCAAGCAGTGACAATGCAGTAGGACTTTGAAATGTCTATAAAAGGTGCTTAGAGCTAGAGCGTAATTATGGTGTAATAACTCTTCTATGATGACTCCAGAAAACCGAAGGAATTGGCGATTAAATACAAATAATACATATTGGAGGTCAAGTTGACCGTTATCAGAATGGAGACCGATGAAGCATAGAACACACTGAAAAGCTTTCCCACATAGCTAGTACATCCATAAACCTCACTTAGAGACTACATGAAAAATCTGAGAAGTTCTCTCCCTTCTTTAAGGATAAGGTGTAAAAGAACGTTTCCTACCATTGACTGAGACAGTCATTGTAATCTGTCACATCATCCAGATGCTAACCATTATTGTCTAAAACAAACCATCCCCTTATATATTTGAACCTTTACCCTCATCACTTCTCAAAGTGATATTGTTCCGTTACATCGTCTGATATGAACGAAATTAACATATCCCTGTCACAAGGTGCTGGTTTCTCCCTTGCTAAACATTCAGGGGCAGATGCTGAAGATCTAAATTAGCGGTTCTTAACCTTTTGACTTCTGTGGACCCTCAATGAATCACTATTGAAAGCCTTGGACCCAGACCTAAGCAATTTCAACTATTTCAACCCCAAAAATACAGAAGTGTGCACCTAACAAATACACAGATTATGAATTATTTTATCCAAGTAACTAACAAAAAAGAATTATACAAAATCTAAATTTTATCCAGACTCATGCTCAACCTGTTACCCAGAACGCACGTCACACCACACTTCAGGGAGCTCCAGCGACTCTCGATGCACAAACGCAATAATTTCGCACACACATTCAAGGCACTATGCAACTTAAGCCCCTCTACCTGAACAGTAGCATCTCCTTCCATCAACCACCCAGACAAATCCGCCTCAATAGACTTCTACTCACACACTTACCACAGAGAGAGACAACAAGATCAGGAGGATGGGCGTTTTCTTACATTGCTCCTAAACCGTGGAATAGCCTCCTTCATCACTTCAGAGCCTCCACCTCTCTTCTTGAAGTCCACAAGAAGATGAAAACCACTTTTTTGTTTAAATAATCAACAATAGGAATGGCTCGGCGCACACACCTGCTCCGCGCCAGGATACCCACCCAAGTAATAGTGCACTTTATTTATATGTAGGGCTTCCGGTTTTATGGTATTATTTTTTTTACATTTCCGTCTTTATTTATCCATATTTTTTTGGGTCATCTTATTGGTATATCCCTATATTTATTTTGTGTTTTGAAAGTAAATGGAGAGAATGCTAGTCTCATTCTAGCAAATTAAGCAACCAAATATATAAAAACACTATACCCACAGGTAACTACAAGTACTATATACAAATATTTTAAAGTATGCCTGTATATAAGGAAATCTTATCATGTTTCTAACTCCACATGATGTCTATCGCCTCAGCTTTTGGTCTGCAATTCAAGACAGCAGGGGGAGTCATTCACAAGAAGCACAATTTTCTGCATTTTTCCGCTTACCGCTTTTAAAATGAATACAGACTGGAAACACATTGTTTCATATTTGTATTTAGCTGTAAACTCAGTAAAAACGGAAACTGTGAACCTTATTTATATATGTTCATATTCAATGAAAAAAAGAATTTGATTTAACCGTAGAAATTCTAAAGTTATAGTTCTAACTTTAAGTTATAATTTACACCCCCACCTAAAACTCGCTACAAGTAGCACACCTCTGTATTCTGAACTTGCTAGCCACACTAAATGAACTATAACTTTGCCTGCTACCATGCACGCTTTTTTAAAAAATAATTATATCATTTAGGATGCCATGAGTCTTGTTATGAATGTTATAATTTCAAACGCTATAAATGATGTAATATGAAGGAGTATAAGCAGTGCATGAGAAAGGCGCAAGTTATACTTCACTCAGTGAGATTTGAGTTGGTTATGTATAGAAACAATAAATTACGTCTTCCTAACTATGATTAATCATAAGCCTTAGAATTTTTCATTGAATTTGTAGGTTTTTTATATTTTAAAAAAATGTGTTTCTAATCATATAATGTTGTTTATTATGCAGCACTTTCGAGGTAAGTCAAAGTTCATGAATGACAGCACAGTCTGCGTAATCATTTAGATTTCACTTGTGCTTCCTCGAAAGTACTGAAGAATCCTCGTAAATATTTTACATTATATATAAACCAAATTCAATATTTTTCTTTTAAATATGGCTTCAGGGTTTCATGGCTACTTATGTTTTATAATGGAATATGTGTTAATATAGTAACTGTAGGCGGTGTTTGCAGGGGCAGCTCCTCGTTAAGGTGGAGGAGCGTCGCCCCACTAACTAAATGGCCCCCAGAGATAGAAAAATAAAAGGGTAATAAAGTAATTTATTACAATTTATTTTTCAAAAACCCTGTCCCGAGCCAAGCGTCAAGGCGGAGGGCAGGGCTTTCTGATTTCTGCTGTGCCAGTCGGGCAGCAGCAGAAAGCAATGATGGAGAGCACACTCTAAGTTTAAAGAGCGCATGTCTCATTGGCTGGCCGTCTTGTGACGGCCAGCAAGACATGCACATTTTAAACCTCTCTAACTCAGCTGTCAAAGACAACGGGGTTAGAGATAGCATAGGGCTCCAGTGTCCTTGGGAGCATCAAAGGAGGCTGCTCCCTCCAATCTTTTTTCAAACTGCACGAGAGCAGTGCCAGGATTGGTAACTGCAGTTTCCTGGGTCATGGTTGGAGCCTGTCTGCCTGGAGAAGACCCGAGCGAGGAGGACATTGTGCCAGGAAGGTAAGTGTAATTATTTTTAAACTTATTTTTAACTTTTTTTTTTTGTCCCAACCGCCTCACCCCCTCGGTACATGCAAGCAGCCACTATGTGTTTGTGAACTATATGAGTATCGCTATAGTATTGAGATACTACTGCGGTACTTTCACTTTTGTAAAACAGCATTATATTGGCTTAGAAATCTCTTTTGTAGGAAGAATGAAGTGTATATCCCTTATGCTCATTTCTATTGTTATCTTCATAGGTGAAGGTTGTGCTTTTTCCAAGAAGGAAACTCTAATGTTCAAAAGCCACTTTGTAGTTTTTGGAGAAGGACAAGGGCTTCTGAAGAAGATCCTGTCCTGCTGGAAGAGGAGGAACAAGAGGTGCAGCAGCGAAAGAAACTGAAGGATTCCATTGGGTGGGATTCTTCTTATTGCCACCTGGAGGGGAAAAGGTGAACTCCAAACTGGTACCCTGCAACCTACACAATAAAGTTATTTCATGTGGGAAATTGTAACATTACTCATTTGGTACCACAGGAATGAGAAAACACCTGCAGCCAATTCATTCCTCCAGTTTGGCGTGTGAGGAAAGAAGGCATTAGAAAGAGATAGAAGAGGCCGAAGCAGTAAGATTAGCAGTGGCTTCTTCGTCGGCTACTGCAACACCTTCAACTTCTTCTGCATCATCAACACAATCACCACCTCCCATTACATCTGTTCTTTCAGTAGCAGCTTCTACATCTTCTACCCCATTAGCAACTCCACCACCCGCGGCATCTGTGGCTCCATCAGTACCTTCTCCTGCTACAAAGGTACCAATGCATTTGTTAACGCAGAATAGAAAAATTATAGAGCAGTATGGCAGCACTGCAACATACTATCTACTCTGCCATACTGTCATTGTTATAGGAGAGCGAAACATGACTATCCATCGATAGCTTGTCATTGCTCATCAATGTCCTTCCCAACAGCCTTACTTTTCTTTTCCTTTTTTGTCCTCCTGTTTACTGTTAAGACATTTTTTGTTGGTTGGTCAGGATGACTTTGGAAAAAATATAAACTTCCAGGATAAATCTTTAACAAATAATAGTAGGGAAAAAAAGTTCTATTCAGAACTAACCAAACAACTCAAAAGATAAAGAATATCAACCATATTTTTCCAGGTATTAGAAGTACAAAATTGTAATTACTCTAGAAATAAATGGCAAGTGTAAGGGTAGTTAAACATGTAGTTTACGGTTGCTTTATATTAGACGATAAGTTAATCATAGACTACTACAGTGATATCTGATTGTATTTACAGTAGAGCAGAGTGTTGTCGATTAGAGTGGCATAGAGTGAAGTGTCGGTGAGTAGAGTGTTGTTGAGTCCTGCAGAGTGGCATAGAGTGGAGTAGAGTTCTGTAGAGTGGTGTGGCATAGTTTGAGGAAGAGTGTCGTAGAGTACAGTCTCGCTGAGTAGAGTGGAGGAGTAGAGTGGAGGAGAGTGTTGTAGAGTGGACGGTCGTAGAGTGGGCTGTTGTAAAGTGGGCTGTCATAGAGTTGAGTAAAGTGGCATAGAGTGGAGTAGAGTTTTGTGGAGTGGCACAGAGTGTTGTACCATGAAGTGGCATGGTGTGGTGTAGTGGAGTCTTGTGGAGTGCAGTGGATTAGTGCGACAGAGAGTGGAGTAAAGTGTTGTGGAGTGGCATACAGGGAGTGGAGTAGAGTGTTGTAAAATGTAAATGTAAATGTACATGTATTTATATAGCGCAAATCACCGACCCGGTATCTAAGCGCTTGCTTAGGGAACCCGTCCAGGTATTCCCCTGTGAGATAACCCCGGCAGGGTATCCACAAGGTGAAAGCCAGGCATCCCACCATGAGGGGCCGTTGTGGAGATTAAGCAAGCTATTGCCCAGAGTCGCAGAGTGTGAACCCGTGAGTCGAGTAGGCACCGGAGCGAGAATTGTCGAGTCTGTGGAATTTTGAGCCCAACACCCGCCGAGGCAGGGAATTGATCCCTGGTCCAAGGCCAATCTCAGCTTCCGGGTCTGCCGCCTCTAACCCCTGAGCCACACTTCACACTTGTAGAGTGTCACAGAGTGGAGTAGAGTGTCACAGAGTGGAGTAGAGTGGTAAAGAGTAGAGTAGAGTGGTAAAGAGTGGAGTAGGGTGGCAAAGAGTGGAGTAGAGTGGCAACTCGACAACAACAGATCTCGCAGAGCGAGCAACGCATGCACTGCAATGCTAGGCGAGACCTAAAAAGGACCCTTTCCACATGACAATCTATATTCCTGTCAAATTTCATCTAAACCTGTTCAGCCATTTTGTTGCTACTTCTGTTTAAAAAGTCTATGGAAAATGCATTGATGGAACAACGTGTTGTGGGCCCCCCTCTTTGTTTGCACCCTCCTAACTATCACACAAAACTTTGATTCATCAGACAACGTAGAAAGAAGAATAGGTCAGCAAAGATTTGTGGAGATTCATCAAACAGGGCGAAAGTTATTAGCAAGCATAAATTTGATGACTTCCCATCTCGAGGAATCCTAACTATAGTGTAGCTATTGCCTCTCTGATATATATATCCTATGAACAAAGTCACTCAGGCCGCTCACAGGGTGGTGCATGTGTGGGTGTGAGTGCCTGTAAACAATATCACCAAAGACCAAGCATGCATGCTTTTCTTTTGGGAGGCGAGAGAAAGACTGGGGATATATATCGATATTTTATAACACTGTGGTGGTCGCCACTGTCATTATAATGAGGCCTTAGTTTCTATTGGAATAGCGTTTTTTGTTTCCCTAATAACTTTGGTGCTGTTTGACAAATCAGGAAAAAATATTCCCCTCCAAAAAGTTAATCTACCTTACCTGCTTTCTGGAAATTTAGCACTGATCACTCCAGCAGAGGACAAGAAAAAGGCGGGACGTGCGCTCCCAAAACTTTGATTTTTCCTGTTAATTCACATAGGAAACTTTGCTCTCCCACACCGAAAAGCAGCTAGGCAGAAGTTAGAACAAAAAGCGTATTTTTGGTGATTTGGTGTAAATCCATTCTTCCTTTTTCGAGAATTTGTATTTAAAGAGGTGCTTTTGCTTGGCATGAAGAGGTTAAAAAGTTAGGTATATCTGGACAGTTGGTCCTGTGGTACTGTAGACTAACACATAGGGCACCTCTGATTGGCTGAGGGAGCTTTTTCTACAGATATTGCCATTGCTTGTGAGCACATTGGATGGTAAAACGTGCATACTGCGAGGACATGCTCTTTTTGCGGGATCATACCCACTTTTTGCTAGTTCTACTGTAGGTTTTTTTACTTTGAAGTGCACTGGGCCATGCTGACAAGGCCACAGTGCATGTGCTCTGAACCCTGCAGCATTTATTATGCCACCACTAGAGTGACAAAGTGAAAACATGACTCTAGCCCTGCCCTGCAACCTAGCCAGTCTGCTTTTGAACTGCCAACTGAACTTGGCAAATAAACATTTTGCCAAATCCAAACCATCTTTATTATTTACAAGTCACCATCCCTGATAGCACTTATATGCATGGTGCAGGATATTAAAAAGAAGGATATGCTTATCTTATGTCATGTCCTTACAGTGATAACTCACCATTGTCATTTTTGCTGGGGCAAGACTAGTATTCCCATTGACTAATATGTAGTTACGCTACTACACTTATAAAGTGGCAACTCTCATTCAGGAATACCAAAAGTAGTTCTTCAAGATTTCAAATGAATTGTTACATTAAATCCAATATATTGCTAAAGTCAGATTGAAAGTAGTTATTATTTCAAAGGTAACTTTAGAAAGTCTCCACTTTTTTGCCCGAAGGTTGTAGAAGCTGTTTCAGTTTAACAACAGCAGTAAACTGAGACAGCATGCTGTGCTCGTGCCAGGAGACGTGAATGGCTCACTGGACAAAGGAACAATGGGCCTGTTTGGGGGATGAGGTGTGACCTTCTCCCGACAGGATGGCCAGAGGGCTGTGCCCCCAGATGAGACAGATGGCTTTTGCCATAGATGTCCCAGCTTCAACGGGGCAGATGCCTATCATATGAAAATGAAAGTCATACTTTGTCCTGCCCTCCCCTTTGTCTAGTTAGACAAGTTGGCATCTCTGCCAGAGAAGGAAACTGCTGCATAACCAGTTTCCAGAAGAAGCTGCTCTTATACTGGACACATCTCAGGGGTGTACCCATAGTTCTGATCCAAGGAAGGAAGATTCTGATATCTCGGATTTGGGCAGAGAGATGCACTTTGGTGTTGTTTAGTGCCAATCACCCAGGAAGTGATGCAAGAGATGGATGTGGTTGCCCCTGGGAATTGTATCCTCCTCGGTTAGGGTGTCCTCCCATCCAACAAACGTGAAACTGGCATAAAGGAGGCATCCCTGGGTGGCAGCCTCAGAACAAATTGGAATCGGAAATAACATAATGAGGATTGCACCTGCTAAACCTGTGGACCTCAGAAAAAAGGCTGCATCAAGGAGGACTGCACTCGTTGGAGACAGTACTTCAAAGAGAGAACTGCTCCTATTGTTAAAGTCGTGGAGAGAGACCGCAGAGGACGGACCTGCCCCCACTTGTGCCAAGGATCAGAGAGTTTACTCCAATAATTAGTCGGCTAGCCTTTGTGTTGAGCTCCAGAAATACAAAAGCTAACGACGTCCTGCATCTGATCTGCAAGAACCCAGCTGACCATTTCCAACCGGAATTGCCCTGCATCCCATTGGTACATTTTGGGAAATCAAGTCCTAATACAAAAGGGGTGCCTCCCAGGGCATGGACCCTTGACCAGTGCTAGAGTGCAAATCAACTACAACTTGTAAGCCTAGAGCTCAAAGATAACAATTTTTTTTAAAGGAACCCAGGGCTACCACACTACCGCTACTCAGCTCCTGATCGTCGTTGAAGCGTCGCAGGTACCTGGACTGCAGGATGAACTGGCTAAAAAGTTTAGCATGTTTGCTGAAAGCCTTAGACTTCCTGTCGAGAACCATGGCTCAT
This sequence comes from Lissotriton vulgaris, assembly GCF_964263255.1. Lineage (NCBI taxonomy): Eukaryota > Metazoa > Chordata > Amphibia > Caudata > Salamandridae > Lissotriton > Lissotriton vulgaris. The sequence goes on along the minus strand of NC_141693.1, from coordinate 480,719,418 downwards.
ACCAGATCGCTGGACTTCCACTATGACGCTCATCACCGGATCCAAGCTGCAGGAGTCGCAGCTGACGAAAACAATAACCAGAAAAGTGCAAAGGTAAAAGCTTGACTGGGGCAACTCAAGTCCCTGCATCCGGCCAGCACTCCATGGCGGACAACCGGACCCGTGACTTTAGCCCGGAAAAGTATTAATTGCTTTGGAGCTGGTAAATGCTTCACAGCTACAGAGGGCTGAGCTAAGGTTTAAATTAAAGCAATCTAAATGTACCCTATACATATTAGTGCCCTTATTCTTGGCAAGGTCACACACCCACCCAAACTAATAATCCACTTTCTCACACATATATAAATATTTTGGACATTAACTGTCACAATATTAACAGTTGCATCAGAAAAAGTATGCTTTTATGCCAAATTGTATCTCGTTAATTTCTCTAGGTTGTGAATTTGCTAAATATTAGCAGATACTTGTGAATTGCAAATCAGCACAAGAAATGGTAGTATATTGTTCTGCAAAAAGCACTATTTTCAAATCTATTGTGCTATACTACTTCTGCATTACAAATCATTTCCTTCTGATAATATATCTGCAGTGCAATGACACCATAAATAACGAAAACTTAACGAAAGGTGCTGCTCACAAAGCTACTTACAAGACTACTTTTAACTCACACATGCTAATAGCTTCTTTCATAAGAAGCAAAAGACTTTTGTAATTCAAAATCGCTGTTTTAACCCCTGTAAAAGGATTTACTCATGCAGACGTTTCTGTGTTAGTAACATTCCTAATGGTTTTTCCAGGGCAAGAACGCTCTGGAAGTTTGTGAAACACCCACAATGTACACGTCTGTAGCTATTAATTCATAATATTAAGACTCAATCTGGGCAGACAGGGTTGTAGGAAGTTTAAAGGTTTCTTTTGGTTATATGGCAGTGGTTTTATGTCCCACCAATACCTCCTTATATTTGTAATTTTTAAGCATACTTTTAATGATTTTATCTCTCAAGTTTTTAACTGATATTAGCAGTGTGTGAAGACAGCTGTGGCCCAATTGTGTTATTTGGTAACAGTGGGAGAACTTTGTTATTGAAAGGTATTTGTAATAGGTGGATTTGCAACTGAAAGTGATTATTCTTTTTAGCGAATTTTATCTCTGTGATTTTATATTTCTGTACTTTTATGGCCCTAGCGGCCGAAATAAAGTTTAACTTGACTTGACTTGACATAATATTAATAAAAGCTATCTTTATATATTGCTTTATACGCATTTCTGCTATTTTTAAGGTCTGTAAATGCCAGATATTACCATCGCCCAATTAGGATAGGGGGCCCCTTTCCAGAATTACACATGGATCCCTGAACAATTACCCCTGAAAGGCTGAGATGGGTGCAGGTTTCCTGGCATAACCTGACAACTTTTTTAAGAATATACAATAATTCTTTAATCTCCCTTATGAGGTACTGAAACTGCGGTGAAGATGTACAACTTTTTTTAAGAATGAGGCTCTTCGTTCGTCACTGTCAAATGGAAAAAAACACAAGGAGCTGAACTAAGATTTTAGGTGCCCCAATAATACATACCTAGCCATGAGGATCACAGATAATCTATTCTCTGAATCACTCTTTGCCTACATTTTCAATAAAGAGCCTTTATTTCTCTGTTGTGCACCCTTCCCAGTCCCTAGTCTTGTTTGTATTTCTCACTGTGTCTTGCCAGGCCACACTCTCCCGCTCCACACAAACACACACACAACTCTCACCGAGCAACCAGTGTCGGCAGTCTAGACAAACAGGCATTTCTTCTTATCACCTGGGAGTTATTGCTCGGACAGGCACACATTATATGGCGGTGTTATGGAAAGGATTAGGTTTACTTTAACAAACCACAGACCGGTGCTGAAGTCATGATTTCCAACACTCACCATAACCCATCGGAACAGACCAAACCGTGCCAAGAAGGAGAAAAGGTTTCCAATCTTTACATCCTCAACTACGCGGCATAAACAACGCATGTATTTTCCAGCCCTGAAGAATACATTTCACGCTCTTATTGCCAGTTGTCAGGGACGGGATTCCCCTTGAGGGGAACTCCCAGATTGCCGGTGCCCCTGGGCCAGAATTATCCAATCCTTAAACTCCAGACTTTATCCTTCCCGACCCTGAGACACAGGACCTGCAGACATGCGAGGAGCCGCGTGGGCTGCAGGCAGCTGCTGTGCCCAACCCCCACCCACTCTCATACTTCAGCATAGGGGAGAGCAGAAAAAGCTACCCCTAATAAGAAACTCTGCCGTCCCTCCTGGGAGTGCGAGGGATGCTGCAGCATGCTGGAGTTCAGAAGGTGAACAACAAATACAGATGCCTTTAAAATGTGTTTTTATCTTGTCCCATTTGCTGTGCTATCAAGGACAAAGGTCAAGCTATGCCTTCTAACAAATTGCTACTTACTCTTTTAACATGGAGATAGCAGTTTATTTTTCTTTCTCAGACTGCAAAGTGAGAGAATTTTGCAAAGTAAACCATCTGACAAGCATGCTTGGGTGCAGGAATTGTGAAACGAAAGGCTGGATGATGTTAAAAAAATTTGACCACACAACAAATATTAAATGGCTGTAGATGATCTGCACAATTTTTCGAAACATACCAGCAGTTGGGAAATCACGAATGTAGCACATTATTTGTGTTTCTGAAGCGCGATGGAAGCAAATGTTTTAAAAGGATCAAAACAAATCAAGTCAATCGACTTTGTGATATGCAAATGATAAACATTTTCTAAAACTTGATGCCCACACATTATTTTTAGTGTGCTATACAGTTTTATCAGTAAAACTGTCTGTGCAAATTTAGTGGCCATTTCAAAGAAAATGTATTATATGTAAATGACAGTGCGCTATAATAGTGTGCTCCAACATGCGCCACTGACTACAAAACACACACTTACCACTCTTTTGCTAAATAGAAGAGGTTCATTTGCGACAAGTGTTGTTTGTGTGACTTTTTGATCTTTCCCATCCCCTATGTCTGAAGTGGTGTAACACTGATGGCTGCACCCCTATTCTGAAAATTGTTCTAGCATCAGTGGCGTAACAACCGGGGAGTGGGGTGGGTCAACCCTGGGTGGCATGAATTTCAAACACTAGGACAGCCACAGGCGGCAAAACGCCTGGCTACGCCACTGTCTAGAGTCTATTCTCCCATGGCAAACATAATAAGCCCCTACATCACTTACCACCTACTTTTAAGCATGTGGTGTTGAGGACTTAAGTGATTTACATGGAAATTGAAGTAATTTTTTAACTAGACTCGAGCACCTGGAACCAAGACGTATAGTGTACACCACAGGGTCAACATCTTCAGACCTAGGAAGATACGGATTTGTACAAAACTGATGGTCCCAATTTTGAATTCCACCATCTTTACTAATCAAAGATAATGAAATACAAGAGGATGATGCTATGAGTGTGTTGTAGGTGGATTGTCAGCAAAGGTTTGTATATATATATATATATATATATATATATATATATATATATATATATATATATATATAAATTGCCAGTTCCTTGTTATAACAAGCATTTGCAATGTAATAGGTCTCGCATTGCTAAAAGTTTGAGCTATTGCTGTTGCAAACAATAATGCAACGGCAATAGCTCAAACTTTCAGTAATGTGAGACCTATTCAGGTGCCGCGATTATACCAAAAGTAAAGAAATGGAGAAAAAAAAATCTATTTCTATACCTTTGGAATAATCGCGGCACCCGCGCTTTACTTTTAATGTTATAAGTAAAGCGCGGGTGCCGCGATTATACCAAAAGTAAGAAATAGATGTTTTTTTCTATTTCTTTACCTTTGGTATAAGCGCGGCACCCGCGCTTTACTTATAACATTAAAAGTAAAGCGCGGGTGCCGCAATTATACCAAAAGTAAAGAAAGAGAAAAAAACATCTATTTCTTTACCTTTGGTATAATCACAGCACCTGCGCTTTACTTTTAATGTTATAAGTAAAGCACGGGTGCTGCGATTATACCAAAAGTAAGAAATATATGTTTTTTTCTATTTCTTTACCTTTGGTATAATCGCAGCACCCGCGCTTTACTTATAACATTAAAAGTAAAGCGTGTGTGCCACGCTTATAACAAAAGTAAAGAAAAACGAACCCTGGTTTCGGTTTCAAGTATCGCGCCCGTGTCTGGGCACGGTAATTGAAACCACGTGACGGCCTATTGGTGCCCACCAAGCGCGTAATAGACACTAAAAGGCCACAGGCGGTGCAATGGGCCCGCCTTTGGCCAATAGCGTGCAGTCTTTCATTAAAAAAAGCACGCTAAGGCCAGTGGGGTAGCTGAAAAGGAAATGCACACACACAAGCGTGTGTGTCAAGACTTGCCTAGCCACTAGTCAAAATAGTGGGAAAACCCCAAAAATCATGTCAGGAGGTCAGACGCAATGTAAACACTCACGTTGGAAAAGACGTCATGTGGTTCCAATAATTTTCCTTAAGCGGTGTTTAATTGAACTCCAAAATAGCAGCGTAAACATGGCTGAAGGCACGGGACGCGGCAGAATGAAAAGTTGCCGGTCTAGTGTTTCTTCGCTCACAACCAATGCAGCTGGTGAGGCGCGCGTTCTGATAACGAACTGCGCACTTCAACTGGAATCGTCCACAAAGACAGAGTGAAGTTCCGGAGTTCCGAGTTTTCCAGAGAAATCTTCAGTTTTCATCCGAAAAGGTTCTACATTCGCATGCGCAACGAGGGACATGAAGTAAGATTCTTCAAGCCTCATTCTAGACTGTAAATGAACTGCTTTTGACGCGTCTTGCGTCTTTAAGTCGAGGCGTTATCAAGTGACTGAACTGATATGCCGGAAGCTGTTTTCTTTCTTCTATAGTTTACTCATAGCTAGGGTATCGTGTTTTTCCTGGAACGCTATATACTTTTTGTTGTCAAGCTACGGAATGCTACTTTAAATGGACTTTGTTACAGAACGCATCCCAACTCTGCCAGGTACATTTTATATAAGATCAATCATAGAGTCACACTAAACAATTTCCGTAAAATATTCTTGATAGCTAATGATACTGTGTTTTACATAGGTTAATTGAAACCCGAGTTCAGTTGAAAATTAATAAGAGAGAAGCAATTGCCTGTGGTCTAAGGGTAAGCGATTTGCTAGTGTAATAAATGACTTGCATGTAAAATAAGCTGCTTGAAATTAAATAGGATTTCCTTACAGGTTATAACAGAAGACCCCGAAGACCAATACGAAGAGTGTTCTTCATCTCTCGAGGGCAGCCTCTCTTCTCTTTTGTTATTTTATCCACTTCCCTTTTCCCTTCTGTTTTAGCGGTTATCTTGACATTGCAGTGTTGGGTGACTTCTGAGGCAGAGGGGCGTTGGGACTAAGCGTCGACTCCTGTGGATTCATCTGGCCTTCCTGACAGTGTGCGATTCCTAGGTCAGCTCAGATTCCCCGTGTTTCCCTCACTAAATGTCTCGTGCTGCGCGAACACTGCTGTGCAGTGCACCACTAGGCGCGAGACCTAAAAAGTATAAATAAGGGCACATGTCAAGATAGTGGAACATTACTACGGGTAACAAGAGCATAAGCATTATCACATGGTTTTAATTGAAATCACGTGTATATATATATATATATATATATATATATATATATATATATATATATATATATATATATATATTCTCCTTTTTTCACCCCTGGTAGCGGAACACTAGGCAGGTGCCTCCAAAGCGGGGGTGTCCCTCACTTGTTACACAACAACTGAAGATACGGGAGCACACACGGGGCAATCTCTCAATTAGTTATTCCAAAATGCATTTTCGGCATCGGCCTTCCTCAATGCACCCAATTGATTCAACGTGCGCAGGTATGTGTGGTTTGTTTTATTCGCATTTATTGGCGGGATCGTGGACCAATCTCAAAGCGGCCTCTCCGTCTTCCGGGAATTATTCGGCAAACATGAAGAACTCAAAGTCCCACAATACCTCATGGTACTCAATTTGTTCAATGTAAGGTAGAATTCCTGATTATGTATGTTTGGTTTTTCTCCGTTATGCCCCTTGTCAACAAATCCCATTAATTTTTCTCCCTGTTCACGTCTCCCTCGCCGACTGCAAGGTGCCTTTCACAGGAATTCCGTGGATGAACCGCAGATGGTCGGGCATCTCAGACTTGTATAGTCTGCAACTTTCTTGTTGTCGGGTCCCTGGCAGCAGCGGTTCACACTTGCCATCACAAAGTCCTTTTACGTTTCACCCCTGGAAAATTACGTGGCAATCCAGTCCTGTTCTTACAACATGCCCACTATATGATTAAGGTGCAGGTGTGCACTAAAACGTGGCAGGGATTTTAATTACAAGTCTGTTGAATTGCTTCTTGTTCAAATAAAGTTTCAGATGAACAGTTTCCTGTGGAGTGCTGCTTCAAAGCTAGTAGGCTTGTTTGGAACATGTTATACACGGCTGCTCCAGCCGTGGAAGTAAGCAGTGCCATCAACACTGAAATAAGGTCTGTGTGGCAGTGACGATCACAGCTTGTTCTAGCACAGGAAATGTCAACATTTTTGAGGTGATTGAACAGACCTGGGGCACACTGGTGGGCTGAAAAGAAAATGGATTTCAACATTGGGAGACTATAAATATGTTTTAACAACGGACCCGACCAGGGGAGAAGAATCTGGACTACTGGTCCCAGCATGTTTTTCACTGGAGAAAAACATGCAAATGGGGAAAATTACGGGGCAATCCAGTCCTGTTGTTACAACGTGCCCACCCTATGATTAAGGTGCAGGTGTGAACTGAAACGCGTCAGGGACTTTAATTACACGTCTGTTGAATCTCTTCTTGTTCAAATAAAGGTTCTGATGAACAGTTTCCTGTGGAGTGCTGCTTCAACGTTAGGAGTCTTGTTTGGAACATGTTATACACGGCTGCTCCAGCCGTGGAAGTAAGCACCGCCATCAACACTGAAAGAAGGTCTGTGTGGCTGTGACGATCACAGCTTGTTCCAGCGCAGGAAATTTCAACATTTTTGAGGCGATTGAACAGACCTGGGGCCCACTGGAGGGCTGTAAAGAAAATGGATTTCAACATTGGCAGACTAGAATTAGCTTTTAACAATGGACCCCACCAGGGGGGAAGAATCTGGACTACCGCGTCCAGCATGCTTTTCACTGGAGAAAAACATGCAAATGGGGAAAATTACGTGGCAATCTAGTCCTGTTGTTACAACGTGCCCACCCTATGATTAAGGTGCACGTGTGCACTGAAACGCGTCAGGGACTTTAATTACAAGTCTGTTGAATCGCTTCTTGTTCAAATAAAGGTTCGGATGAACTGTTTCCTGTGGAGTGCTGCTTCAAAGCTAGGAGGTTTTGTTGGAACATATTATATATATATATATATATATATATATATATATATATATATATATATATATATATATATATATATATATATATATATATATATATATATATATTTTCTCTCCTCAAATGCCGGTAAACAAGAACGGCTGTCACAGGGCGGTCCCGCCAGGCCACCGGCAGGCACGAAATGTATATCCCAAGATTTTCTCCACGTTTCAAGAAGAAATGCAGGACACCCAGAGCTTTTGTGAAGGTATTTTATTCACAGCAGACGGACAGACCTTGTCCGTCTGCTGTGAATAAAATACCTTCACAAAAGCTCTGGGTGTCCTGCATTTCTTCTTGAAACGTGGAGAAAATCTTGGGATATATATATATATATATATATATATATATATATATATATATATATATATATATAAATCAAGCACAGTGCTCCCTTAAGTTTATAAAGCTAATGGCAAAAGCCGAAACGTGTCCTGAATGCTGCAGGTTGTTATTAAAAAAGTGTATGGAGTATCCCCACGTTGTAATGCAGACCCTCCTTCTTATTTTAGAGGACTGTGTGTTGTGATATATATATTAGGCAAAGTTTGTTTTAGAGTGTGGGGATGGTATGGATTATTGGGTGGAGAGGGCGTTCTTAGGGTAGGGTGGGTATGCGATTTTTTCTTTCAAGGGTATTTTTAGAGTTTAAGTTAGGTTTGGGTTTTTGGGTGGCAAGGGTAATTTGAGGGTGGGTATGTGTATTTGGGTTGCAAGGGTATTTTTAGGTGGCAAAGGCTTTTTAGGTTTGAGGGTGGGTAGGGTTTTTTTGGTAGCAAGTGTATTTTTAGGGTTTGGTGCGGGTTTGTGATTGACAAGGTTATTTTTAGGATTTAGAGTGGGTATGGGTTTTTGGGTGGCATGTAAGTCTTTACAACACAAATTTCATTATTTCACAGATAAGTCTAACCCTTTATATAAACATATAAACGGTTAATGCTTACCTGTAAAATAATGTTATTTTTGTGGTAAAGGCATATGCATTGTAACATGGTAAAGGCATGCATGGTAAAGACGCTAGAGTTGTATGACCACGTTGTGATGGCGTGCGTGGAAGGGCATGCATGGTTCTGTCATACATCCCAACAACAATGCTGATTACACCATGTGCATGCACTATGAACCAGTATCCAAAGTACTTAAATACATCAGTTAAGGTCGTATTTTTAAGTAACTTCATATTGTAGAAAACGTAAACTCATGCAGACTACAGCACAACATTCAGTAGTACTCAATGCATTAGGCAAAGTGAGTTAAGAATTTTGTATAACACTATCTTTCCAGGGGCAGGCACTGTTATCTTTGGAACATTTTGTGTATTGTAAAATGTGGGGTGTATGGTGTGCTGACTTCCAGCTCAGTGATGCATAACTAGTAACATGCACATGTGGGAATGCACAAGCATCTCAGTATGTACATATCTGTCTATCTTGTATTTTCAATAATACACATTATTGAGCCATGCAAGGGTTTGCGACACTGAGTCAGCGATTGACGTACTTACCTCTAGGTTTATATAACGCAAACTGACCCGAAGATATCGGGTATCAGAGCGATTTACATAGCACCAGTTTTGTTACACAAGAATACATTAATTTTTGTTAGGAAGAGGGAGATTAAGTGATTTGCCCAGAATCACAGGATGTTGAGCGTTGTTGCCGAGATTCGAACCTGTTTCCCCAGCTTCGACGTTGACCACTCCAGCCATCAGGCTACATCCACTCCCCTAATCACTAATACTTATTTATTGTTACAAAAATGCACTAAAAACATTTTTTATAGAAAAAAATGAATTTTGTATAATACTATGGGTCCAATCACAAGTGGTCTGGTGCTGGGGACACAGTAATACTAGGTGAAAAGTTACCATTACTACACAATTTTCACCACACTTCAACAGGTCATTCCCAGTTTTGCATCTGAATAGGGAATAACTTGGGAAGTGGTGTTGTAGTGCTGATTCCCGAATGTTATGTCGGAATTTCATAGGGTCTTTATAGGTATTTTTGGCAGGGATAATGCCAGGACGAAACACTCCTCATCCACAGTGGTCCAGTGCAGCTGGTAATCCCTATTCAATCAGTCACATCCATTAACGAGCCAATTAGGACTACCATTCAACAAGGTGATTTAAACACAAATGCATTTCAGTAGTTGAAATACATTTTGTGTGTAAATTATATTCTGCACGCAATACAAACGAAACCCTTACTCAAATCTTAAGAGTTTTTTTCGATTAGACATACACGATTTCCCAATAAAAAGTGCCATTCTGAAACATTCAACATTGATAATTCTCACAAAACATGGTGCAATGGGCGAATTTTCCTGTGTTGGGCGCTTTCAAATGCAGACATCTAGATTTAAAAGAAGTCTAGGGAACAGACATCAAACATATAACTTCCATCAATAAAGGCATAACAAAGAGAAACCAATGTTTGCCGTTCACAAGGAGGATAATTACAGTGCCAGAGAAGAGTCATTCTGGTTGTCTGCCAAGAAGGTGGCATGGCAACCACACAGGGGACCGAGTCTGGTGACTACAGCTGGTATTTACAGTTGCATCACAAGTGGAGATCAAAGGAGGTGCTGTGAAGTCCTAGAAAGGAGATTAAAGAAAGGCATTCCCATCCGGAAAATGTAGGGCACAACCAGTGCTTAGTGTGTGCAGGTGGCGGGTACAAACACTCATTTTCAGGGATCAGGATGTGTTTTTCATCATCAGAATTTGAACTACAGCAAGACAGAAACAGAGAAGGGGGAGAAAGAAGGAGAAAGAAGGAGGAAGAGAAAGATAGAAACTCAGTTACTAGTGGAGGCAACAAGCGTGAAAAAGAACCTACAAGAGTGAGATAAAAAAATCAGGAAGTGGATGGAATCAAGGCTCGTTATGCTTGGCATTTGGCAACCCAGCATCCAGCATCAGCAGCAAGCACCAAGGAAAAACCATGGGCTGCACTTCTTTTTGTTTTACAAATGAATCACTGGTCTATATTTGACCTAAAAAAGGATGAATATAGCAAATGCACACAATGCTATTGTGACTGTCCCTTGCATAACTGAATATAGCTCCCTTAGAACTCATTTTCGGAATTTTTTATGCATAATGGTCTCTTTTTGCAATTGTAATTGTATTTATATAGCACTTACTATGGGAGGGAAAGAGAAGGCAATTTGGAAGGAAAAAAGAGAGGCAACAATGACAAGTTTTAAGTAAAGGTCAGTGGGTTGTTCATGCTAAATTTTTGGGATACAGAGGATCATTTCTGAAATAGCATGCAATCTGAGGATGCAAGACTAGAAAGAAATAACATTATTGTATGTAAAGATAATGCTTTTCATAAGTGAAGAATCAGGCAAACAGGCAGTCTGCTAGAAGGCTACTAACAGATCACGGTTCCAACCAGGTGAGCTGATGAGCTCAAGGGTAAGAAGTGAAAGGGAATGTCTTATGTATGGAAATATTAAGATACAGAAACAAAAAGGAAAAGAAGAGAACAATACCACATGTCAGAATTCAATACCCACAAAAGGGGTTTAAATAATATAGAGGAATGAGAAAGGATAACATATATGCATCTGTAAATGGTTCACCTTTACATTGGATGTATGTTCCCTACATACCTCTGTATGCTAATTTACCTTTTTTATTAAGGTTGGACTAATATCTTGTTATTAGGTTCCATCCATGATAATTCTGTGGAACTGGCAATATCTTAGGGTAGATTGGTTTTAGTATTATCATTAGGATATTTTTTCATCTGGAACCGATTAACTTTCTCCGGTTCTATTATCAACAGTTTAAAGGATTTTATATATTCATTTAAACAAGGCGACGGGAGTAAGGAAATGTGGGGCAACTGTTAAATGATTTGAGTAAATTATTTTGAAAACAATGTGTCAGAGATCGACGCTATAGGGGTACTATATTAAGGTGTTTTTTTATAAACATCTAGACATCAAAAGATGGCATTTACATCTTATGATTTTTTTTTATTTTTTTTATTTTTGTTAATTTTCAGTCTAGTAATTTATGGGCATCTCAAACTCACGCCGTCTGCAATAGTTTTGAAGTTGCCTGTTTTATATATACAGGGATCCAGTGCGTTCGGCAGTATACGAGGGCCGCCATATTTTTGTAAAGTTCAGACCATCTGGTGACGTGAGGGAATTTTGTCATCCAACTGCCCTATACATAGATGCCGTTTTAAAATACGCGCTTTCGATGTCCTCGGATTTTATGCAGAGGCGTATTATACGTACAGTAATTAAGAGATAAGAGCAATATTAAGTCTCCTGAACAGTTTTTTGTATATGCCTAATAAGATGGCCATGTAGTGGACAATCTTTAAATGAAAAATTTGTAATTATATTTAAGTAGTATGCACCACAAGGAGCCTATTGAGATAATTATGTAGGGAGCATGTGCTCTCAGTCTTTAGTATCCCTGGACAATATATAGTAAATATTTCTGTTTCTTTTGACAATAAGATTAACAGTCTGTATAGAGACAATTTATATTGTTCCAATGCTTTTCTCTCCTCTTTCGAATCACAGAGTAATAACTCGATATTATGTCCAAATCCAGTTAATTGAAAACATTGACACGATTAAATTCGATAAAAACTATTGAAAATGTACTCCCATGGTCCAGATAATACCTCCAAATAAAGTGAGAAGAAACCTGTGATTTATATAACGTAGGACTTCAGATTTATTAAATAGGGTCCTTACGACCTTTTGTTTTATTACCAGGTACCCAATCTTGAGTTTGGTGCACTATAGCGTCCCTACTCGATACTACGCTATTATCCAGCGAAATTGAAATAATCAGACCAAATTTGGATAAAATGTATCTGAAAGAGATTTATATGGTTTATAACATTGATTATTCTTTAAGTAAGTTTAATGGGATGGTGCTTGGCACACAAAAGTAACAATTTATACTAAATATATCTTGGCTAGATAACATGAAGTAAAAAATTTCTTCTAGACCTCAACAAATTCATCATCAATTAGTTGGACAATATGTTGTTTGCAGGGGTGGATAAGATATCACTCCATCTTAGGATCTGTGAGACAAGAGACGGATGATATATAGCTTCCTGTTCATTTCAAGACAAGAATGTCTGTTCCAATAAAGGTACATTTTTGGGTAATCAATATATCATAATACTGCAAGACTCTCCATGGGTCCAAAAGCTGGTTATGGGGTCTAACCCTGGGAAGGCACACTGAATCCTTACACCCTTCTGCGGCGGGTAATTCAAGTACTATAAATCTGGCAACAACATCTACTAGTTAAACCATCCCAGTATCAATGAACTTAAGTACAAAAACAAGTAAGTGCATTGCAGTACAGTACATGTATGCTGTGGACCGAAATGCACCACATCCCTTCCCGTAGACTACACAGCACACCGACCAGCACATGTGTTCTCTCCGGCAGAAATAATAGTAAAATATAAACATGCAAAAAAAGAAAAGTAGGGAGGGGTGCCCACCACAAAGTAAAGCAACACTCTCCTGCAAGGAGAAGATGTATCGTAACGAGCAGAGCTGCCTACTGTGGTTAGAGTCTTGGCGACGGCTCAACATCATGTGATCCTGGACAAATCACATCATCTCACAAAGCCTAACAAACAAATGAATATGGCCTAGCAAAATGTAACTGGTGCGCATATAAAAAGCTTCAATACCTTCTGGCCGAGTTTGCTCCATTTAAAAATGCAACTAAAACGAGTGGAGCAAAGGGAAGGGTGGTGAGGGCTCGGCAGAAAGTTCAACATAAGCCTGGACAAAAAAAGTTTGGATGAAAAACAAGCGCAGGGGCCTAAAATATTTCTTAGGAGCCTGCTACTGGTGCAGCCAAAAGTCAGGGTTGCCAAATATCAAGGCTGCCTAGTTTTACTTTTATCATGGAGCAGCTATGCGGGTGAGGCTCTCAAGACATATTTAACAAAAAAGAGTTTACTTCACACATGGTTTGTGTCTTGCTTCCCTCTTTTTACAGCTGTGAAACTGTAGCCAGGAGATAAAGACAATTCCTAATAGCAATATTAGAGTCCATTCCTAACACCACCCGGGAACTCTGATCTTTGTGACCAATGTTCTATTTTCATTAGAGCTCCGAAGATGCCTTTTTATTGTGTGGTAAACAAAAACAATTACGTTCAACTTTATCATAAATAGTAATGTGAAAATGTTGTTTACCAATTATAAAGTTGCATGTATTTTTCACGTATTAAAAGGTAGTTCAGTTGTGAGGAAACACATAGTGACAAGATTTTAAAACAATGGGCAGAAACTCTTCGTTGGTGGACTGCCTAAAACCAACAAGCCGGTAATGATTGTGTAAACTAAATGTGCGGGCGCGAACGGGAGATGTGTGCGCGTGGACGCGAAAGTGAGAGAGATCAGCAACAGAATATTGGAGAGGTGGAGCGAGGCGCACGCGCTTGTGCACATAAGAGCAAGCTTGTGGCCGGCAAAAGGCTTTGGTAGCAGTTTAAAAACCCGCTTACTAAATGTGTCGCCAGACCAGCGTATTCACTGGCTCTAGCGAGACATAAAAATGGTTATGCCCCTGAAAAGAACTGAGCCAAGTCAATCACGACTAGTAGAAAGCAATTGAGGCCACTTTTAAATTCAGGCAAGAATCTCATGCTGCAAATTCATGTATATTTTTCCTCAGAAGGATAATACGGAGTAAAATAATGTTCAGTAGTGTTCTTTTTTTTGTAAACCGGTTTTTAAAGTTTTTTTATTTCTGATATAGACAATAAAGAAATCAATAAATACTCATAATAAACATAATAAAAAATATATTCACATTAATTTACAGATTCATATAATTTCTTTAAGCACATTTTGAACTGCTTATTATTTATTATTCCTTAGTTAAAGTAACTCCGCCACAAATTTGATTTTTGAAAATCAATTGTATATTTTTATAAATAATTATTTTATGTACGTTCACCAATTTTATAAGACTAGGTAAATCTGGAACTTTGAAATCTCATGGTATTATTGAAGGAACAAATATTTCTTCGATGTATTTTGTGTGGAGAGGGATTTTTAGTATTAAGAAAGGCCACATGGAACTTAAATTGAAGTCAAAACTTTCATGTGGATGTCATAATAGAAACAAGCATTGGAAATGCAATAGGTCTTGTGTTTATTTGAGTTAGAGCTAATGGCATTGTAAATGGCAATGTCTTTTAGCCATGTGTTACAGAGTGTATGCATGTGGTGTGTAGTGGAATCATGTGGGTTGGATTGGAATTGTTAGTTGTGGAACTGTGGGGCGTGAAATTGTGTGGTGTGAAATTGTGTGGTGTGGAGTGTATTTGTGTAGTGAAATGATGTGGCATGAGAGACAGGCACGCACATGGAAACATACACACAGAGACGCACAGACAGTCACGCACACATAGAGACTGACACACGTATAGAGACACACACACAGACAGAGACACACATAGAAACAAAGATGCACACACAGAGTAGAGACGTACTTACATTGACAAATGCACATATAGAGACGCACACACAGAGATAGAGACGCACACACAGAAAAATACACGCAGATAGAGACACGCACACCAAGACAGATGTGCACCGAGAGACAGAAACACAATGTTTTTTATTCATTTGCTTCAGTGTGTAAACAAGCACTTTGTACTTATAGTCCATGATTATGAGAAGCAAGGCTGGCAGTCTCTTTTACTGCCAGCCTTGCTCATTGTAAGCAAGGACTTTACGTTCAAAGTGCGTGTTTATGCGCCGATTGCAGGTTTTTAAAAAAATGAATAAAAGGCCTTGTCATTTACAATACCAATAGCTCAAACTTGGTACTCCATGCATCAGTATACAGTACTTCTACAAATAACAAACAACATACATCCACTCCACTACAAGCAAAAAACATAAGTCCAAAACAATATAATTTACAAACGCAAATAGCTCGAACTTTCACAAATGCAAGACAGATTGGATTGACAAATGCTTGTTTTTAAGTAGTAGTTGGGGGAAGCAACACAGGAGAGCGGAAGCAACATGGGAGGCCTGGGGCACATGTGAGTGAAGGAGAAGAAATGGCAAGAGACCAATGTAGAACGGGCGGGAGAGAAGCATACCGGCAAGAAGCAAACGGGGAAGTACAGGGGTGAGGAGGAAATTCAAAGGGCAACAGAGGAGGACAAGGGGAAGCAACACGGACGGCAACGTTGGTATGGAGGAGCAACAAGCAAGACAGCAACATGGCGTGGGGGGGAGAAGCACACAGGCGAGAAAGCAACACAGGGAAGTACAGGAGGGCAACCAGAATGGGGTAGGAAAAAGCACACGAGCAACAAAGATCAACACAGAGTGGCATGGTTAACAGTAAAGAAAAAAGTAATGGTTGGAAAGCAAGCAGTGGAAGAATAGAAGCCAGAAATATCAGGCTACAGTCACAAGCATTATTCCTTATGGCCCAGGGTAAAGTTGCCATACAAACTGCTACACAGTGTGGTGCTTACTGATCCCAGTTATTGTTATGATCAAAAGCCCCGTGTATGAATTTGTGAGGCATAGTATTCTATTTCACAGGTATTTGGCCCACCTTTTATAAAGGGGCCTGAACTCTTGGCACCTCCCCCTTAGAGACCACTCACCATTGTCATCCTACTCAAAGCAGTGAATAGAACACATATATTTAAAACGTTGACACTTACCAGCTGCGATATGGTGGGCTGCTAAATTACTATTTTACGACATTTTGTCCTGCTTTCAAAACAGGAATAATGTGTATACGTACCACCAAGCTGCCTGTAATCTAGAAGCCGCAAAGGGACACACATCTTACACTATATTGAACAGAATGAGATTTCGGTTTCAGGAAGCTGCCAAGCGTCTTTCTTGACCAAAATTAGAGACTAGATGGGAGAAAGAATTGAAAGTCCAGATGATATGCACTTCTCGCTATTTGTGATGATAAAATGTAATCACCAAAATGCATCTGCCAACGTATACAATGGAAATTCTGGCCGCTGCTTGATTTCAACTATACTAAAAATACAGAAAATCTCAATGAACAGCACTTTAAGCACCAGAAAACCTGCTGCAACGGTGTTATTTCTCATGAATATATTTTAAGCTTAGTGCTTTGAAGCTGAGAACAATTGCCTTTTTGTATTATAGAAGTATAACCAGGCTACTATCGTGTTTTACAAATAACCAAATCTGCTGGGTCTCCCAGAAATAGATTCATAAACGAGATGTCTGTGTGCAAGTACCTCACCTGAATCGGACTTCTCTGGAACGTCCTGCCACACACCCGGAAGCCGGTAACTTCCAACCCGGCACAAACAATGCAGCATCATAAACATAACTGCAAGAGGGATGAAGGGGTAACGTGAGTGACCCACAAGTACGTGAATCATTACTGGTTGCTGTAAAGTGAGGACGGGCCATCAGTGACCACAGGCGAAGATCCTGTAACGTCATCACTGGCCTATTGCACACTCGTAACTACATCATATAATGAACACATGTAATTACTACAGACACCATGATGCACGCACATAATGTCATCATAGTGTATGCACGTAATTTCATCACTGCCCATAAGGAACGCTTGCTATTTCATAATGCACGCCAGTAATGTCATCACACGGCAACATGGGGCACGCACCAAAACCCCCCACTGCATCCACCCAGGTGCACAGCAAACCGTGGGATGCCAAACCTACCCCCACACACTGCCCCACTGCAAACAGGCGGGCCGGACTACAGGAAACATGGCGCCTGAGAAAAACAGCATGATAACCGGTAGCAGAATGCTACGGAGCCCAAACACCCTTAGACGTGGTAGGCATACTGCAGGAAACACTGACCCAACGCAGCTGCACCACAGGCCACAGGGAACAAGCACACCGGAAGAGACCCATGCAGCGTCCGACCCCACAGGCACACCCGTTCACAACTTAAGGCAGCAGCCGAGAAGACACAGCATCCCTGCACACCAGGACACGCCCCCAAGCCAGCAGCAGGCAAGCACGTCAACAAGAACACCGGAGCAAAAAAAAAAAAACAAGTGAGAAGCTGTATCAATTTTCATCCAGGGAGGGGCGGGGGTGTGTGCCAGGTCATGTCCAAGCCTGCCCGCATTAAATGAGGCCTATCTGCTTTCTGCATGGCTCCTTTCCAAGCTGCAGCGTCTCTTCTTAGATGTTTTCAATCTATAATAATAGTGTTTTTAATGAGTTCTGACCTCATCTTGTTTCTTGGTAAGAAATCCGTATTGATTGTATCCGTATCCGTAATCCGTATTGATTGTCCTGCTGTAGCTTGAAGACTGCACCAGCAGTAAGCTTGTTCGATGGTGATGTCACAGCGCCCGTGTCGGCACGATAATTAAAGACATATGGCCTTTGGGGGCGCGTAACAGACACCAATAGGCCATGGACAGAGCTACGTGACCGCCCATGGCCTATTGCGTGTTCTGTTTTAAAAATACACAAAGGCCAATGAAAATGGACCTAGGGAAAACCACGCACGAGCTACGTGGAATTTCCAGGTCCATTTTCAAAACCCTAGAGAAAAGGACTCTGGCTGCGCGACACTGCTGCGCAGTGTACGCTAGGCCGACACCTAAAAACTACTCTAAGAGGAGAAGATTACCAAATACTTTTGGAAAGACACCTTTACAAGATTGAACACAACTTTAGTTAGATTTCAACAATTTAAGATTCCAGTCAAGAATACTCTGTTACAAGGCAGCCAGTATTCAGGCTCCAGGAATAATGTCTGTCTAGCAAGATTTCTAAAACGAAGTCCCTAATAAAATTCCACTTACTTTGAAAATATTAGCAACTTTTAGTTTCAAGTAAATTTAGCCCCAAAGGAACTGAAACAGGCAGCGATGATCCACTTATTAAAGACGTCGCCTACCCATATCAAATTTGCCATTCTCAGCAAATGTTGCTGAACAGACACCTAATTTCCGACTTCAGTGATTTATAGACCATCATCTTTATGATTATTTTAAGACTAGCAATAGTCCATGGACAGGAATGTGATCAGTGTTGCTCCTCTGATGAACAATATGCACCCAGGAGCGCATGTAGGGTTTGTTTAGCTAAATAATGGATTGTAGTTGCAGAAGGTTGCAATCTATTCAGCGCCCGGAAACTTACTGGCAATCACACAGTTGATAAAGGAATAGAAACAGAAATGCATGTAGAGTAAGCGTATGCATATTATTAGCTCATTTGCCAGCTTCCAATGTTGAAGGGCATCGGTTGTCTTACGGGAACAGAAGCGGACATTTAATATTTTTAGATTCTACTTTATTGAGATTTTTTACTTTTATAAAACAAAGTTCTGTAGTAATTTCAAATAAACGAATACATTATAATTTCGAGACTAAACTTGATTAATCTCCATGAGATAACTAAACACATTATAAAAGGGTGTATGTTTAAATCTGAACCAGCCACAATTGATTGTGGGCTGATATAAACATCCTCTTTTCTCTTAGAATGTATTTATTCTAGAGCTCAGCCCTCTGGCATCTGTGATGGCCAGCTCTGGTTCCATGCCTCTATGCAGTAGGATAAAAAACAGTTTTATTTGTTTATTTATCACCAAAGGTTTGTGGGATGTAGATTACATTTTGGACACAATCTCTTAAAGCCCTCAGTTGCAGTTTTCTCAATGTTACACAATACCTTACTTGAACATGCCTCAAAAAACGATTCAGAGTCTGCAAAATGTGCAGAATACAAATCCTTGACTTTCAAAAAGTATTCATATGACAGGACACTTTATTTCTCCAGTTCTCACTTGCCTGCACGAGCGATCTACCCAATCAAGTTCACAACCTTTATGCGTTGCACACCGAGAAATTCACAACACCTGACCACCCTTCAAGAGGGTCGAAATGAACTGTCTGCGGTCTGTAGCCTTAAATAATCTCAAGAAATAGTTTTGATGACCATTTGCACCAATGAGGCTAGGACATTCTGGTGATCACCTTCAGGCCAATCTACTAATGAAGATGCAATAAGGGAGAAACCATTGAAGTTCTGAAAGCATTTGGAAAACTCGACTATTCACCCAAAGTCACAGCTTCGGAATTTAAGCAGTATGATAAAGGTTGATGACTGCTAGGGCCTGACTGGCCATTGTACCTCTTTGGACTACAGGCTATAATGCAGCCATGACCCCCATGGTCTCCTGCAGTGTGTGGCTGGACTGACATTTTACTAGGGTTGATTTCCAGTCAGGACTTGGTACCCTATACCATTGTTTCTACATGGGTACCCAGTCCTGAAATATATGACACACATTCAAAAACAAGTTTGGGTAAAACGAGTGCCAAACTTTGTGCTCGGCCAATAACGAGTTGAATGATTTGTTTCAGGAAAAGCAAGCAGTCAGAAAGCGGTGTCAAACAATGCGAAAATAAGGTCTGGTGAGGTAATATTCTGCAAATGTTTGTTTCTTCTTGTTGAAAATTACCCTTCAATTACAACGGATGGAAGGAAACTTGCAATTATGTTAATTAGAAGAACAAAAGTAAAGCAGGGAGTTGCCAATCATTCCAATGCACCTCACGCGCTAGAAATGTTCGCGTGTGTCACTAAGACAATTTATCGTAGGCACTAGTGAATCACACAGCGGCACACTACTTATTGCACAACATCACACAACAAAGAAACAAGCTGCAAGCCATTCTTTCTTCTCAACTCACATGCAGCTCTTAAGTATTAGACCCGACTCACTAAGCAATCTGCAAATGTACTTCTGACTTATATGCACAGATGGCTTGATTTATGCCTGCACGAAATTCACAAAAGTGATTATGTAGTAGAACCGCTTTTATTCATGCACACTATTACCCATAAGCACGTAATATTGAGTATCAGTAAACCCCAATCAAGGAGTGGGGGAGAGTGGGCATTCCAACCAGTGGATTGCCTACATCGTGTATTACTAGCAACAGTACGAACACCATCTACAGAACTGGACATATTTGAAGTAATAGTGTTACAGGTTACAGTCCCAGCAGTTGTGACACAGGTAGTGATTGCATTGGCGGTGTCAGTAGTAGGCAGGGCAGGGCTTAGAATTGGTGGCGCCCCGTGCAACATACTTTGTTGGTGCCTCCGCCCCCAATGACCAACTTATTCAAGGATTCCCTCACTATTACCCTTCATTGGTGCCCTCCTTAGCCACACGCTCACATTTATTTGATAGCGCTGCTCACCCAAATGTGGACTGATGAAGCGTGTTACATCACCTGCGCATTACACAGAGACAATGAGCCGCACAAGTGTGTAAAGGAAACGATACTTAAGACGATGAGGACCAGAAGATGTAGGAGTCAAAAAATTCATACTGGTAGACATTATATGGTAACAATACTTGCTCTGGAGAAACGAAGGGGCAGAATACGTTTTTACAATGCGCAGTAAACAAAGTTGCTGTGTGGAGTTGTATGAAAAGGAGAGAGCACAACAGCACCATGTCTACTAAGTTATGGTGCTGTTTTTGTCCCCTCTAGTGCTGGTATACCTTACGCTACTTTGCACCAACGCACACACCCCTGCAACATAGTGCAAGGTTGTGTAGAGGATGTCAAGGATAGGTTTCATACTGAAAAGAGTACCCTTCAAGCACAGAATTCTATGCATTGACAAAGTTGGAAAGAAAGATTTGGAAAAACTAAATCTCTTCTCCAACTTAATATCTGCCTCGAGGCGCTATACTTTTTTTGTTGCAAATCCCTTTCATCTAAAGTTAGTAGATCAGGATTAGTATGAAAATCCATGGGTGGGTGCATGGGAACGTCCATGTACTGCCTGCGGTATGCCTTAAACTAAAGCAGTGTACGGTAATATTTTTGTGTTGCTTTAGAGCTACGGTATAATGCAATTCAGGTTCAATATACACAGAACAAGGGGTATGGGGTAATTACAAATGCACCTATCTCAATGTCGAAAGTGTTAATATTTTACAATATACAAGGGTGCAAAGAATCAGAGGCTCAATACCCCTTAAACCTCCTAGGATATAAATCCTATGAATTTACAACAGAAATGGTGATTCAGCACTCCAACATACGAAGAGATTAGTATATTCTACAAGTGTAAAATAGAGTAAGAAGAAGAAGCACATCAATTCAGCAGGTTCTTGTCTCTTTGTTTCTTTATTGGATTTTTTTTCCCTAAAAACGACCGTAGCCAACGCGTTTCAACCCAAGAGGTCTTCTTCAGGGCAATAATAATATTAATAGTCTCTCTTAGTTCATTAAGGTTTCTTTTTTTCTCCTTTTCTGGTTTTCTAGTTTTCAACTTGGTCCCTCATTATTAAGTATTAGTGCTAGTTGGACCTCTTATTCCTTAAGTACACCAACAAAGTAAATATCGCTTGTTGAGTCACTTCTTTAGTCGCCTATTTCAAATAGTTCATTTCAGTGTGGATATGGGTCTTTACCACATATCTATTTGTTATCTGTAAGAGCTGCTCCCACCCCGTATCGAAAATCGTGACGAGGTGCTCACCAATTGCATTACACAATGACACATTCAATTTTGTCGCTGATCCTGCTGGAAATTAAGGTTTTTTCCCGGGTTGTGTAGCTCCATGTCTTTTTAATTTATTCACGGCAGATCTACATTTCCACTTACAAAAAGTTAATTCTCATACCCCAAATTGTTTAGGTACCAACATAATATAATTGCAGTACGCTGACGATACCATATTACTTATTCATGCTCCAATAGGCCTACAATGCCTAATAGATTCATTTATTAACTATATTATAGTCAATAGCCTACAAATGAATATAAAAAAAATAAAAAAAATGTCAATAGGCCACTCTAAAACCAGTAGGAGACAATAGAAACTGAATGGGTCAGTGATTGCATCTGTTAAAACTTACAAGTATTTGAGAATTACGTTTGATGATAGAGTATCTTTAATAATGTATTCTAACATTTTAAGAGCTAGGGCTACATTTCTTACATTTGCTTTTTGAACATTTCAAAATAAGCTTTTATGTGCTAGTCATGAGTTCTTGGTTAAAGCCAAGAAGGTAAAGCTGATCCCCTCTTTGGCCTATGGGTCAGTAATCTTTGGAGGTAAATATTCCAAATTCCTGTACAGCCTACAAAAATAAAGTGTTCAAATCTATTTTTTATATTCCGAAAAATATTGGCCATGCTAATGTCGGTCTGGAATTTGGCTTGACCAGCCAAACCCTACTCAGACAATCAGCATTTAAAAAAAAGTTTATAGCCTTTGTATTCTTCCAAACCGGTACTCTAGCAAACAAGGCTGGCAAGAACTAACTAAATTCGACCATACAAGGGTCTGGAGAAGATATTTAACTGAGAGGCTTCAGACCTTTAAACTCCAGTCTTTTGGTCATTCGGAAATAAAAAAAAATCTCTCAAGTGGATACTACATCAATCAACTAATTTTCTATCATTATTGTTGGACAAGGAGGTACTTGCGGGGAAAAAGCATGCCTTTTCAGTCATCAATTTGTTTAACAAAATAGAGCTTCAACCATATCTATTGACACACCTTCAACCAGTTATCAGGGACCAATTCCTTAGGTTAAGAATTGTTAGATATCCAACAAAAGATGGACCCCAATATGGACGCAAAAATGATCATCCAACACCTGCTGTCTCTGTGGTGCCCCAAATGAAACTCTATTATACATGGTGTGCATCTGCCCACTCTTAATAAAAGAGTGGCAAACCCAGCTGAAACCTGCTTTTATTAACTAGGGTGTGGGAACCTGCCGTCAAGCAATAATATGTTGTTTTTCCGGGCAATCAGCTCGCCTAACTACTCAATTTGTTACTTTTATTTGCATCATAGATAAAATGCTGAATCAGGACTTAAAACCCTCATAGTATGACACTCAAGCAGTCACTTTATTCTTCATGTAATAAGCACTACTTTACAGGATAGGATACATTTTATACTCGATTGAGATTCAGTTCAGGGAAGTCCTGTTCGCTCAGAAGCATGTTTAAGACGAATATTATATTTATTAAATCATGGTTTTAATTGTTTTATTGGCCTCATGAATTGGGATTCTTAAAGATGTTAATATGTGGTAATAATGCCTTAAATGGTAAGCTATTATATTGAATTTAATATAAAACTTTACTTTGTATGGTGTGTATAAATGGTATCAATGTTACCCTGTAAGCATATTCACATTTGTAGCAATATTGCTTAGAGTTTTATGGTATTTTATATACCATTCCCTTTGTAAAATATGAATTATTGTGCACATGCCTTTATTTTTCTAATTGTAATGATTTTTATTAATCAGTCAATAAGGATCTTCTTCTATTATGACCAATACATTTCTGCAATGCCCAAGCTATTGGCCATGTCAATGTGAATGTCTTTTAGCCATGTTGCCTAGCAGGACATCTGCTTGGAAATGGTCACTGAAAAAAGCACTATGATGTGGCCAGCGTAGGTAACATCATAGCGTTGTTTTTGTGTTAGGAGGGGCAGGACAATGAACTCAACATGGGGGGGGGGACGAAGAAACCCTGCGTCGGCTCAACATCCGGTCATTCTCGACTTTCGGTAACTTTCAGCCATGCTGAACAGCAGATGTGCTGCTAGACAACATGGCTAAAAGACATTCACATTGACAAAGCCAATTAATAGCTTGGATATTGCCGAGACCTATTGGCTTTACCAATGCTTGTTTCTTAGATGTTGGTGAGTATCTGGAAGCTCCTCAACAATACCAACTATAACAAACTAAAACAAGCATGGACAAAGTTAAAAAGCTGACTAACGTCAGACCAGCTGGCTTTACCAATACCTGTTACATAATATGCTGGGAAAGTGTGGTATACAGCATGGTGGGGACATATGTTTTCTCTATCGGATGATGGTAGATTACTGACAAGGATGTTGGTGAAGAGTGGCTCAATATCAGGCCATGTTCTCAATACTTGGCGGGTAGGATATGGTCAAAGAGTTGTTGGGGTGGGTGGCAGGGCACCATGTACATATTAATTTTAAAGTACAGCTAGGGGAAAGGGGCATGAGGAAGGTGAGCCGTTTTATGCATCGCTCACACAACCCCTCCAATCCTGCGCAGCTGCTCCACATGACAAGCCAAACATGGGATAAAGTTTTAAAATGGCAGGCTGAGTGGGAATAAATAAGGTGGCATTTCCACCTCAGTGCCAAAATGACATCATAGAAAATTCTTGTCTATCTGATGATCCTAACCTCAAAAGCGAAAATCAACCGTTAATTGACCAGCTACCAATCTATAACTTTATATATTGTCCTTTATAATGAATGTAATGATACATGTTATTTTCCACGTTTTGTTTGGGGAAAAAATGATATGGCGCACTGTGTAATTGGTTTGATGTAGTTGGAATCCTAATATACTACATTTTAAGATAAAATTGGAAAACCTGTAACTGACTGAGTTTGTTAGTAGATGAATTTGGACTTCATTGAAATAAAGCCTAACCTATGAACTGACGAATGCTGTCGGAATTTGCGTTTGGGACATCTCCACCCCAAAATCATAAACAATTATTTTTTTAATTTGTTTATTATCAGATCACTTAAACGAAGTTAAATGTCAAGTTTGTACATGACCCATGTATAAAATGGTTATGCATTTCATCAATATCTTTATTGGTAGTTTTCTTGAAACAACAAAACGATGGGTTTTCCGCAAAACTTGCGTGCAGTCAAGCATTACGGTCTTATGAACCTCGTCCTTTTTATGAGGTTCCTGGGAGAAGAGATATAGGTTTCACCATCTTCCCTAACTCAAGGTAGGTGCCATTATTTTCAAGACGTGTGACAGCACTTAGAGCTTCTTGTGAGTAACCTGGTAATCCTGGTGAGGCAGTTAAAGGGAGGCACCCCTCCCATCAGAATTCTGAGCTCCATGGTACATTTGCAGACCCAATGTGTTTCGTCCAGACGAAATGTCTGCGTGAAATTCAGGGACCAAATGGTGGAACTGGGTGCGGGTTTCTCCACTGGCCCAGTAATTTCTCATTTGGGGTGGGAGGTGGGGGGGACATCTCAAAATCCTCGATATCGCCCTCCCCTACACCTCCCGCCTTCCCACACAAAAAATGTTGATACGTCAAGGAAGTAGGGTGCATAACAGACCGATAACAGGGACTCGTGATAATAGGCTATAAGTGCTGAGATTCTATGTGTCCCCAAATTACTTGTCGCAGGAGGGGCAAGCAACATTAGAATAGACTGTTCTTAAGGAAGATTCTAGACGGAGAGAAGGAAGCGGTCGGCTGTCCCTACGCTGTGTGGCCATCCCTTTGATCAATGGTATGAAAATGCATGGAAAGGATGGTTGGAGGTGAGAAGATAGGTAACCTGAATCATCACGAATTGATACCCTTTGGTGAGTGGGGTCATACCTGTTCTTGCTCCATGACATAATGTAGCTCTAGGGGAGAAAGTCCTTGACAATTCCCAGACATCAATGCACTTCAGGGTGTCATAACAGACACACAAACACAATATAATCATTTACTGTGATGAATCGGCAAACCTGCTGATTTTTAAGAAAACCTCACAGTGTGAGAAATGATGAGGGGCTGTGGAGGTGGCAGGGCTTGCAAAATGGGAGGTGTCATGGGGGTCAATAAATCACTAAGAAGCCATTGAGGAGGCTGAGCTAGAAACAGCGGCAAATCAGGCCCTGCCACAGCAGCCACTTCCACCCTTCCCACAAAAGGAGAAGATTTCTGAAGCGGCCTCTTGTGTACATGGTGAGATTGTAAATTGGCCTCTGACTTTGAGGAATCTGCACTCACAAACCAGGGTTTCAGCTCACCAGGTGCTCACTGCCTAATACAGGCTCTTCACCGGGAGACCGTGTGACGCACTCTTATATTGTGTGACTCACCGTGGCACTGACTGAACTACTGACAGCTCTGAATGGACAAGCCTTCAACAGGCAACGAGGAATTATTTGTCAGTTCTACCCATGAGAGTTCTACCCATCAGGTAACTGACTGCCAGACACCACTGAGGCATCGTACTGTCCTTTGTTTAATGGGCCTCACTAGCACATCTGAAATGTGAATCAGAAATCAGACAAGCCAGAGTTTAAAGGGGACGGGTTTCCAACCTTTTCAGGGGTCACAGCCTGCAAAACAAAAGCTAACCTAAAAAATGCAAAAACATGACAATAACGCTGTTGCCTAACACAGTAGCTAAAAGAGCGACCTCTTTAGATGTGCAGCAGAGATGTGTTTACTTAACAGGTCCGTACTACAATGTTAGGCAACATCTACATTAAAGGATGCTGGGCACCTCTCTAAATGTTCAAGTTTTAAAGTAACGAAGTTCTGTAAATATAAGCACCTGTTTAGAAAGTGGACAAATGTTTCCTTCAACATAGTAATTGAAAATAGGGGAAATGTGCAGGCTGGCATTCTTATATGAGGTAAGGCAGGCAGCCGCCTTATTACGTCATCAGTAGGCGCAACAAAAAGCGCTGTATAGCAACTATTAGCAAAGCCCATAGGTCTGGTCTATCACTGGCTGCCAGTTTTTTTGCTTTGTCAATGCGTGTTTTGTGTTGCCATTATTTATTATAAAACATTGTTCTAGGAGCTTCCAGGCACATGCGATTATTTTATTTTTACTTTTAAAAAAATGTGATAAGCTAAAAATATTTTGGGGGTTGAAAAGCACACTTTACCCTAATAGTCACTGGTACTTTTGTGGGCTTTGTATAAGAAAATAATGCCATCACTCACAGTGAAGTTAGCCAATGATGCAAGTATGCTACCTGATGGTGTATGCTGTAGTGGGCCGAACAAACATTGCAAATGACACAACAAAAGGCCAATGGAGGAAGAGGGCTTGCTGAATGTCCTTTATAACTAAGAATATTATTCAAAGATTTTTCTAAATACAACACTTTTGCTAGGGGTAGAGGGACACACACGATGCCAAATATCCTTGCACCCTCCATGACAGGCAGTAAATTCACTCATAGAGTCGGGAAAGAAGTGTTCAGAGCAGCAGTATGGCCTTGCCAACTCCTAGTCCTTGTTAATATATTTTCCCTCTCAGAATCTTAGAGCAGGATGCCAAAGAGACAGCTCTGAATAGGTGCCTGTGGGTTTAGTACAAGCGATGTACGATTAAGTAGGAAGAAGACTTTTTTCATCATGATATGGTGGATACGCTCACGCCACCCTTGCTCCATACTGCTGTGTGCTAACAACATGGAGCAGGAGGAAGGTGGTATTGTGTTTTCTCATGTTGGTTGCTTATACAGCTCTTAGACCGCTCTTGGACCATTTTAATGTGCAGTGGTGAGAGTTAATGGGGAAGGGCATGGCATGTTAGGTCATGACGGTTGCCAGCGTGGCACATGTACTAATGGTGCAATCAACAGAAACCAAGGGTATTTTCATAATATGTCGGAGAAGATGATGCATTTCTGGATAGTGAGTTCTTCTTCAGAGAAGGAGGTTCTTCCATGTTTCTCAGCTAACCTTTGAATCTACTCAAAGGAAACCGATTCCCCAGTGTCTGTGAGTGGAAGGTCTTCTCACCATCCAGTAGCCCTGGGCAAAGCCCATGTTTCTTGCCGGTGGCTTCAGATTAACCCCCTTACAGTGGCTCACCTCGTTTTTCAAGTGCAGGTCGCAGTAGGTGGCCATAAGTTCCCATACTGGTCCAGTGAATAATGCCCACTTCAGTGTTCCCATGGATAAATTCTGTGTAAAATGCATACATGGTGCCCTTGGAGATATTTTTCAAAGGATGGAAAATAGTAGCTTCAACATTCAGATCTATGTCTCATATGCAGAAGTGTCCCCTCCACAGATAGTGTTCAGGAACTGGATGTCCTCTGTAGCCAAGGTGACCAACAAGAGTCTCAGAGCTGATGATCAGGCTCCCCAATAGCCACATATTACCTTACAGGGTGAGTGTGACCCAATTGACTCAGACTGAACATACATGCTCCTACTAACTGTCACTGTCAGAGTTAGGGTTGTCACATCATGCCACCTCTGATTAAGTCATAGGACTAGAGATGCACCCTACTGATCAGGCCCAAGAAGGCCAAAACCGGCATATGTAGTTTGCGTTTCCTTCTGAAGGGGATCTCTCCTGGCAGTTCAGGGTATGATTTTTCCCATTAGTAGCAGGGTCAGAGTTGGGGTTGTCACATCATGCCACATATGATTAAGCCATAGGACTCGAGCTGCGCCCTACCGATTGGTTCCATGCAGGCCAAAACAGGCATAGATAGCTTATGTTTCCTTCTGAAGGGGTCTCTCCTGGTAGCTCCGCGTGTTTTTTTCCCCATAAGTGGCAGGGTCAGTACAGATTTGCATAAAGCGGACCTCTGTCTAGAGTGGAATGGTGTACAGAAAATGATAGACTAGAATGAGCCCCCAAGCAGTTGTTAGCGACTGAGAATAATTGAAGCATTCATCCTGGACTCCTCCCTCTCCATGACCAGACAAGTCAACGCCGTCTCCTCGTCGTGCTTCAACATCCTGCGCATGCTACGTAAGATCTTCCGGTGGATCCCCACCGAGACTAGGAAGACGGTCACCCAGGCCCTCGTCACCAGCCGTCTGGACTACGGCAACTCCCTCTACGCCGGAACCACCGCCAAACTCCAGAAGAGACTCCAGCGGATTCAGAACGCCTCAGCACGACTCATCCTGGACATCCCCTGGCGCAGCCACATCTCCGGACACCTGAGAGATCTGCACTGGCTCCCGGTCAACAAGAGAATCACCTTCCGTCTCCTCACCCAGGCACACAAAGCCCTACACAACCAAGGCCCAGGATACCTCAACAGCCGCCTCAACTTCTACGCTCCCACACGCCAGCTTCGATCAACCAGCCACGCCCTTGCAGCCGTCCCCCGCATCCGAAGAGCCACCACAGGAGGAAGGTCCTTCTCCTACCTGGCCGCCAAGACTTGGAACTCCCTCCCGACCCACCTCCGCCTGACCCAGGACCACCTTGCCTTCAGGAAGCAGCTCAAGACCTGGCTGTTCGAGCAGTAGCGGACCCCCCTCCCCTAGCGCCTGGAGACCCTCCGGGTGAGTAGTGCGCTATATAAATGCATTGATTGATTGATTGATTGACCTATCATCTTTTTGTATGTTAACTCTGAGTAGGAGGCCCCATCTAGTTTAGAACACAGCATCTTTGAGTCTGAGACCAGCCTCTTGCTTTAAAGAATGTTTTAAAACATTATCAGTCAGTCAGTCAAAAAAGCTTTATTATCGGCCTTACGGCCATAAAAGCAATACAAAAACTTCAATAAAAGCAAAATTCTAGGTATTCCGTGGCCAACAGGAATAAAATGCAAGATTAAATACATATGATATGGCAATTAAATCTCAAAAAGGATATTTGTAAAATTAAATCCATCAAATAAAATGCCGTAAAATCAAATAAAACCAGCGATCAATACATTTAGGAATCGTGTAGTTACATAATATAAGCTAAGACTTTAACCAACAGGTAGAACCAATAGACATCCCACTTTTCAAGTCTGTGGGGCGGAGGCAGATACTACGGGTCTCCCTGATCCAAATAATTTAATCTTTGCACTTCTAATTCACCACATGGAAAATAGAAATCTGGAAGTAACAAATACCATCAAAAAGGATGTATCATATTTTAAAAGTCTATACACCTCAAGATAGTTCCTAAGGCCCAGGTTCTTACATAATTGGACAATCCATTTAACTCTGGCCTTTTTGTATGAAGGGCAGAATAGCAAAACATGCAAATCAGACTCTACACTAGCGTCGCACCCTGGACAACCCTGAACAGGGGTGAGTGCACCTAACCACTTGTTAGTGTAGGCCCTGAGTGGGAGTGTTCCATATCTGAATTGCATATATAGTTTCTTGGCCAAAAGAGGATGTATTTGATCAAGGAGCTGCTCAAAGTGATAAACAGACTTTACCTCCATAAATCTAGAACTCAGAACTCCTAAAGAGCTATTTTGTGATAGACTAGCCAAGCGGTGTTCCTTAAGGACAGATGCAAGGGATTTTTTTAAAATGAGGGGACATGTCTTTTCTGGTAGTAGCCAGATATCTGGCCTCCCTATTGCGTAGCAAAGGTTTCTAACATGCATGAGCCAGGGGATCTTCACCACCCCCACAATAATTAACAGGTCCTTGAGTTCCTCTCTGTAACTGGTGAGCTCAGGCGTGCTCCAAAGCCGTCTCCAGAAGAAAAGGGGGCGATTAGCAGATATGTCCATAATGGAGACCGTGCCCAGGTCGAGTCGCAAAGGTAGGATAGGGGTACTCTTGGGGAGTCTTAGGAGGCGTCTGAAGAAATCATTCTCCATCAGAGCGAGTGGATTTACGCTAACATGCACCCCGAGTTCAACCCCATAAAGTGCTCTTCCCCTGGCTTGGGTCTTGTAGATTTCTAACGGAGGGCCTACTACTTTCTGGGAGCAGTCGTAAACCTTAAGAACATTATTGAACTTTTAACATTTGCCTGCACTTATACTAACGCCAAATATCGACCACCAACAAATCAACAGGGTAACAAGAAATGGACTTAAGGATAGTAAATCTATATATGCTTACCTGGATGATATATTGGTAGTCAATAACGTGGAAGTATTTTATACCAATTTTGTGACATACAACCCTTTAAAGGAGTAACTGCACCCTACTGTAACCTGCCTGGGGTGGCTGTGTGGGTATGTATGTGCAGTGCCTCTGCAACTGTTGTGTCACAACTCCACGGTTCAGATCAGGTCTAGTTATTATAGTGCCTTTTTCGCTTCTCGGATTGCTACATATCATCCCAGAATCAAGCGGGGGCGGTGGGGTTCTGATATCTGACTATCAAAAAGGAGAACAACATCATCCATGACGTAGGACAATAAAGCTTAAGCTCTAGCTTTAATTGAAAGGCCCACACTGGTCAGTGAGAAGCCACAAGACAATATAAATATAGCACTGAGCCAGTGCTTAATTCGTGCAGGTGGTTTCCGGTGCTAGGCACCAGCATTTCATTGTCCGCACCAGCTCTAGTAACAGCCTGCCACATGGTGGTACTGTATTATTAATTTTGAGATGGACACAAGTATCATGTTTATTAGGACAATATACATTGAAAATTAATAATACCAGCCTCTCATACCATTATTATAGCATTGGGTGGCCTGAAATAGTCTGAATTGTCACACCTGTAGGAGTGCCATGGTTAGGTGTTATGTTGGTACTATCATTGGCAGCGCTGGCAGGGTATGAGTGGTGCAGGCTACAGTGACCTTCCGAGAAGGGCACTTGCACCTAATTTCATACAAATTAAGCAAGCACTCACTGCCAGGGCCTTGCCACTTCGAAGTGAATAAAACAAGTTACTGTTACAACGCGACTGACTCCGTGAATGACTGCACTGTTCTAGCATGCTTTACTTGATTTTCCACGTAATTATAGATTTGCCATATTACCCATCATCTGCAGCATAATTTGCAGATTTTAACTAAACAAGAAGTGTTTCTAGCTCAAACTGATCAAAAGTTACTAAAAACGCATCAGCACTGCTACGCAGTGCAAGGACCTTCGCAAGAATGACTGGTTACCTTTCAGTCGTTCAATTCTGTATTTTGGTGCTAAACTAGCATTAATAAGGTGAAACCTATGCTCAGATTTGTAAAAATGACAGAATAATGAAGTGATAACATCACACAATATGCATCCATACACTACATATGTTGTCTTTTCTTGCCACATAATTTAATCAACTCTGCCACATATTTTGGTCCTCTCCTGCCACATAATTCGTGTCCCTGTCTATAGATAAGTTACGCTTTACAAGCGTATGCTTAGGATCCCAAGTTCAGTAATGCTTCCGAATGATGTAGAGCGATGGGGTTTGCAGGTTAGACCGTATATGTGCAGCCGACAGGTAATCAATCCCATGAGCTATTTTACGATGTTAGTGCATGGACGGGTAAGTAACACCATCAAAAACCAACTTATTAAACATTGCTGGTGTGCATGCACAGAAAAGAGCTTCTGGAATTGCAGAAACTCGCTCATCCAGCATGCGAGGATACCAAATAAGGCAGCACTGCAACATGGAACAAAATTGCTCTCTGAGATTGTTACAGTAAATGTAAAGGGTCACATATTGCAGTTTAGGAGGCTGGGTGGGGTCCACATTTGGGACTGTACTCGGTACTTCCAATGACACTGAAAGCGACAGGCTAGCCTAATTCTAACCCCCCTCTCAACTCCCCCTCCACCCCCCAGCACAGGCCCCCACGGTCACTCCCCAAACACACACGAACAACACACACTGCCTGCTCTATGCTGGTAAATGTAAATAACCACACAAGTCTGCCCTTAACGAGAAGATAACTGAGGCGAAGGCTCTGAAAGTTATGTGCCCAGTATCACACCAATTACAAGTGATGAAGCTGGGCTTCGTTGTCATGCCTCGTGTGTCCAAAGTCAACAAGAAGTGAAAGAGCACTTAAATGACCTGATGTGATCCCCATAAACATAAACTTCCCAAAAAACAAAATCAGTTTGTTTTAAATTGCCCCGATCAAAAAACAAATTAAAAGTGTCACTGCGATGCGAAAAGCAACATGATACAAAGGTAGCAGCAGGACCTGGTGTGGGGGTCAAGGAAGCCGCCTTGTTTAGCTTAAATGATGTCAATAAAATATAACCACCCACGTTAAAAACATTCATTTCTGTATTTTTCTATAGAATGTGTGCATCGAGGTTCTGCACGACACAGCTCAATGAAGCACCCTGGTTGTGCATCGGATAAACCTACCCGGTTACAAGACGAAAACAATCATGGTATATCACCACCTTACAAAGAGGCGAATTCTCTAACAGGATAAAGGTTTTCCAGATAAGAGACTGTCTTTAAATAAACAATATACACATTAAACTGGGGGACAGGCAGCGTCAGAGATAGATTAGCCAGGTCTATGAAAGGACGCAATGCATCCCGAGGACACACGCATACGCAGACACACACGCCGGCATTCTCTCCTTGTGCGCTTGTTACCAAAGGTCACTGACTTTGCTGCTGCTGTCTCCCTGCACATGTCCAGGACCAGCCACCGCATCGGCAGGCTCATGTGAGCGCAGTGACTCTCGGAGCACAGCACGGAACAGCTCAGACAAAGCCCAAGGCAGCCCTGCTCACCCAGGGATCTCTCATGCTGCATGGCTGAGGAATGCAGTCTACACCCCTGGCCGAACCATTCGCAGGGAACTCCAGGGAGGCGCGGGCTATACCACTTGACAAAACGGAGTGGGCACAGAGCTTGCGATGATTGCGCCAGTTATCCTGTCACTGATCTCTGTAACAATGGTAATTTACGCGCGCAAACTACAGGCTAAATTGTGCGTGGATATTCGGAAACAGGTGTAATAAAGCGTTTCTCACCTTACTGATAGGCAATGGTTTGAGGGATGTGTTGGTTCATGGGAAAATGGATACTGTGAAGGTGATGGTACCTTTTATTGGGCTGCTGTAGATAATAAATAAAACAGGTTACAAATATATGACTTTACAGGGCCACAAATGATATTCTCCGAGATAGAAAAAATACAGGAAGACAGAAGTTCACAGCGACAATCCAGAACTATTAACTCTTATTAGTCAAATTTGGTTTGCACCAGTTCAAAACAAACACGAGCAGAGCAATAGGTTTTCTAAAAAAAAACGCATGCTTAAAGAGACCCACATCCATCTGACGTACTCATTCACATGTGGGTCTTACACACATGCAGAAGAGAGCATATATCACACAGACTCATGGCACCTTGACCCACAGATAGACATGTAAAACTCATAGATAGAGTTGCCACCTTTCCAAGAGAAAAATAATGTTGTTTTAAGAGCATGCATCAGGCCTGGATATGATGTTAAATAGAACTTGAAAGAAAATCGTATATATTCATTTGTAAAACGAATTGTCTGCCTTTGTTAACTTTAATTATCAGTCAGGGATCCGTAACCTGGGTCTGGAACACATTTAGAAGACCCAGCTCTAGAACACATTTAGAAGACCTTTGTTTATATATTTGCTGTTGAAGTATGTAGAAATATGGGCTAAAAGTACCGACTTTAGGTGATTTTGCTTATTTTTATGCCGGCCGGGACATTAAAATAACGGTGGTGCCGGTATAAAACCGACCTGGTGGCAACCCTACTTAAACAGATAATAGACAGACAGACACAAATGCAAACAGGTGGTCAAAAAGCATAAAGGGAGCTATGCGCAGAGACCAACAGACACACATGTAAAGAGACCAACAGACAAGGTGGGGGTCTAGGATTACTGGCACACAAACAAAGTATAGGTACCCATATCCACAAACCAAGAGACATACAGGCACCCAATCGATGAAGAGATATACACACATAGATAACATACACAGATCCGCCCATATACCCCCAAACACAAAACGACACTCCCCACATGCACATATACATACACACATGCAGCCACAAACAGTACACATAAAGGCAGGCATTGATAAAGGAGCAAGTTGTGATGACAGAATGGCATAGAGTGGAGTAGAGTGGTATGCCGAAGAGTGTAGTAGATTGTTGTGGAGTAGAGTAGAGTGGAGTGGCATAGAGTGGGGTGGTGTAGAGTAGACTAGCTTGTCACAGAGTCGAGTGTCGTAGAGTGGAAAGGAACAGAGTAGATTGTCATGGCGAAGAGTTGAGTAGAGTGGAGTAGAGAGGAGTGTCAGAGTGGAGTAAAGTGGCATGGGGTGGCGTAGAGTACTGCAGAGTGGAGTGTCAGAGTGGAGTGGCTTCGAGTGGAGAGGAGATCCATAGAGTGTTGCAGAGTGGTGTAAAGTGGAGTAGAAGGAGTAGAGTGGAATAGAGTGGCGTAGAAGGAGTAGAGTGGAATAGAGTGGCGTAAAGTGGAGTTGAGTGGAGTGGGATAAAGTGGAGTAGAGTGGAGTAGAGTGGAGTAGAATATAGTGGAGTGGAATAGGGTAGAGTATCATAGAGTGTCGTAGAGTGAAGTAGCATAGAGTGCAGTAGAGTGTCATAGAGTGTTGAGTAGAGTGGAGTGTCGTAGTGTGGAATGCCATAGAATGGAGTGGTGTAGAGTAGCGTTGAGTGTCCTAGAGGTGAGTGTCTAGGAGTGAAATAGTGTGGAGTGTCCTAGAGTGGAGTGGCAAGGAGTAGAGTGTAGTAGAGTGGAGTGTTGTAGAGTGGAGTGGCGGTGGGTGGAGTGTTGTATAATGGAGTGCCATAGATTGGAGTGGGGTGTGTTAGCATGGCGTAGAGGGGAGTGTAATAAAGTGGAGTGGTGCAGAGGAGCAGCATAGAGTGAACTGGCATAGAGTGGAGTGGAGTATCATAGAGTGGAATAGAGTGTCGTAGAGTGAAGTAGCATAGAGTGCAGTAGAGTGTCATAGAGTGTTGAGTAGAGTGGAGTGTCGTAGTGTGGAATGCCATAGAATGGAGTGGTGTAGAGTAGCGTTGAGTGTCCTAGAGGTGAGTGTCTAGGAGTGAAATAGTGTGGAGTGTCCTAGAGTGGAGTGGCAAGGAGTAGAGTGTAGTAGAGTGGAGTGTTGTAGAGTGGAGTGGCGGTGGGTGGAGTGTTGTATAATGGAGTGCCATAGATTGGAGTGGGGTGTGTTAGCATGGCGTAGAGGGGAGTGTAATAAAGTGGAGTGGTGCAGAGGAGCAGCATAGAGTGAACTGGCATAGAGTGGAGTGGAGTATCATAGAGTGGAATAGAGTGTCTTAGAGTGAAGTGGCATAGAGTGAAATGGTCTTGAAAGGCCTAGAGTGGCATAGAATGGTGTGTCATAAAGTGGAGTATCATAGAGTGGAGTGAGGTAGAATGGAGTGGAGTAAAGTGCCATAAAGTAGAGTGTCCTAGAGTGGAGTGTCACAGGATGAAGTGGAGTTGTGTGGAATGGAGTAAAGTGTTGTGGAGGAGCATATAGTGGAATGGTGTAGAGTGGAGTAGAGTGGAGTACAGTAGATTGTTATAGAGTGGAGTGGTATAGAATGGAGTGCGATAGAGCGGAGTGTGGTTGAGTGGTGTGGAGTGGAGGGTTGTGGAGTGACTGAGTGAAGTTGAGGTTCCGTGACGGTTCCGTGACGACTTGAACCCGTGTTTTCAAGTTTGTCGGAAATACATAAAATTAGTATCAGCGAACCGCAAATGATCCATTTAGTATATCCTAGTGTTTTCGCTACGCTACGAGCAAGAGCACTCCTTCCACTGACACATTTCTGATATACACACGGCATCCATCTTAGATCGTGGCCGCCATTTTGTGGTTCCTTGCCCTCACATATGCAATAGCCTCTGATCATTTCATTCACTTCACTTTGATTAAGGACACGTAGCCTTAGCCGGAGATTCACCTCTTACATGACACGTGCACCTTAAACCAGATCACGCTGAAGCTGCATGACTCGACAAAGGCTGCCTCCTCTGCCCGAGGCCAGCCCACCTGAACTGGTTTTCCTGTCCATTGTACCTGATCATGATTAGGCGGCCGAAGCCGGTAGCCTTGCCCATTTACAACCCACAAACATCTCTTATCCCGCTTTTCTATCTCCTGCACCTGGCTCTACTCTTTTCCTTCTGGGCCTTTATTAGGGGGAGGTAACGAACTTTACGATGAGGCGGTCCGGGTCTTGAATGCAATATTGACAAGGGATTGTGATGGACTGGTGGGAACCCCTCTTCGTGATGTTTGGTATCAGATATTATCGACAGTTCCTGTGTAACGCCAAATATTTATTGTTTAGAGACACAAAGGTTTGGGAATGTACCGACATGTGAAATATTTGCCTAGAGCACAATTTTTAGTATATAAGGAGCAACCCACTTTGTACAAATCGAACAGTCTCCTAGATTCTGCCCGTGTGTAGATTCTGTGACTTCTGTGTCCCTGCAGTAATAAACCTTTGGTCTTTGACGCCACCATCGAGAAGCCCGTGTTTCTGTTCATTTGTGCACCAAGGCAGGTGGGACTCCGGGGTCTTTGGGTGTTGTACCCTGACACCTCTGGACGGAACCAAAAAGTCCAGAACTCCAATTGGCGCCCAACGTGGGGCGACGTCATTCGGTACCGGTCCAAAAGCCTGAAGAGTTCGAGAAGCTTCGTGTGAAGATTCCTGAGGGAGGCGCCCCACTTCATCGATCCCGGCATATCGCAAAAGTGGCCCTGAAGTTCTCTTCCACGAGGGTTCCCGTTCAGGACGGCTGCAGTGGGCCGTTGCCTTGACCGTCGCCCTGTCTTGGACCCGAAGTGGTGCAGTCCTTAGTACGGCGAAACGTGACGGGTTTCTCCTTGGTGACGTCTTCAGTGCCTCAGTTAAGTATTTAGTGATAGCTAGCTGGTTATTTTTGTGAGGATTGTTAAAAATCCTTGATCGGTTCTTGGTTTGGTTTGGTTTTGTAAGATTATCACTAGTTGTTCTGGTTACGATAATCTATTTGGTTCAGTTTTGGGTATCGATACATCAGTTCGTTTTGGTAGGCCTAAGTTCTTGGTTCAAGTGCACAATTTGTTTCGTGTTTTGTTTGTTTTGTGTTCCGGACTGAGAATGGTAAGTCGGAAAATGTTGTCTTGTTTTAGTTGCAACAGTGACTCACAATTAGAGGATTCCTGTCTGGTTCCTCCGATTGGGACTCCCCTATATGACCTATATTGTAAGTATGGTGTGGGTCCTATAACTTATAATGAGATATGGGTCCGTTATTGTAAGAAGGATGGTGTCCTTAGTTGGCCACTGCATGGTAGTTTTGAACAAGAGATTCTCGACAATTTAGAAGCGAAATTGTTTAGGAAGAAAGCCCGGCCGGCAATGTTTGACTCTTTTCGTTATTGGCGGAAAGAATCCAAACAGAGAGAAATGAAAAGGTTGAAAAAAGAGCAAAAAGAACTAGAAGAGTTAACTCTAGAGCAAGCGACTAAGCAGTTGCAGGCTAACGAGTGTGAGAAAGCCATAGATGTAGCCATTAGAGAGCGTAACTTAGCGATTGACAAGTGCTATCCTGCCTTGCCATCGAAAATGGCTAAGATACTGGAGGATTCCGAAAACGATCCTCTGCTATCTTATCTGTTACGGTCGCCTCCACCGTATGCACAAGGTGCTGCGGCTCCACTTATACCGGATGTTCAATTGCCGGTTGCTGGACAACCTGGTGTTCTTGTTCCTCAGAATCAAGTTCCTATACCTCCTGTGGTGAATGTAAATGTTCCTACAGCTCCTCCTCTTCCTGCACTGCCCGCTCCTATACCTACCACTGTACCTATTGGTCCTCAAACTATTTTCCTCGATACTCCTACTGTTTCGTCATCTATTCCTACCTCTACTGCGTTCTCTATGTCTGCGAGTGTACTAACTCCACTTTCTGTTCGTCGAAGAATTACTGATTCTGTTACTAATATGCTGTCGCCTATATATAAAACCTTGATTAAGACTCCTACTCCTGACTCTGTTCAGAGACGGAGTCAGCTTCCAAGTACTGAGGAACGGGGAGTTTTAGACTCCACGGCTCTCAGATGGATTACAAAAGTTAGAAGATATAGTACGAAAGATGTGTTAGAGACATTTATGCAATGGGGAGAGCCAACACAGCGATACGTCTTCGACGAGATGTGCTCGTTGTTGCGTGAGGAAATAGAAGAAGACGATGTCGAATCAGATTTGGAAGATTTAATTAAGATTCAAAAAGAGTTTGCTGCTGGAATGATAGTGGGCGATAATATAAAGGAAGCGATGGAACTCATTTTGAGTTTTAGGAATGATCCATCTCTTCGTTCGCCGAGAGATTTAGAGAAAGGTAGAATGAAGCTAAGTCGCCAATATCCTATGAGGGAAGTTCCTCCAATTTGGCGCGAAGCAGTACAACGTGATGATAATGCGGGTATTGCAGCTGCTCCAGCACAGTTCCAAAGAGTATGGATACATATTCCGTGGAAGCGAGCAGAAGTGTTAGCAGTGAAACAGGCCTTGCCAGATCCACGTAAGAATCCAGCCGGATATTACAAGGAATTGACACAGACAGTTGAGGCTTGTATAATGAACTTAGCCGACATTGATATGTTGTTTGGTAATGTAGTTCCACAACCAGTGTGGGCTAAAATTCGTAGAGAGGATCATCAGGCTGCTTTAGGTGGTGATTGGGCAGCTATCACTGCAGCAGATGCTCAACAAATAGGTGGTGCGAAACCCGAACCCCTAATTGCTAATCTTCCTGGCAGAATAATAGATTTAATGAAGACTCTGATGCCAGCATTGCGTGTTAATTGGGATAAATTATCCGCATGCAAGCAGAAGAAAGACGAAAGTGTCTCCGACTTCTTCACAAGGTTCGAAGAGACTTTTGTAGACCATAGTGGTCAGGATATGAGCACTGAAGGAGGACAGAGATTGTTTGTCGATAAATTTGTGCATAATTTGTTACCCGAATTATGCAATAAATTGAAAGACTCAGAAAGTGCGTGGGCTGTATCTACGACAGCGCAAATACTTGCGACTGCACAGTACTATGAAAATAGGGATAAAGAGGAAAAGGAGAAATCAGAGAAGAAAACGAAAGATTTAAAGACTAAAGTTCTTTTACAGCAGGCGTATCCGCCTCGCACGAATCAGACTAATATGCAACAGAATTCGTATCAAAAGACAGATTATAATTCGACCAGGCCTCAATACCAGTGGAATCAGTGTGCGTACTGTAAGAAAGAGGGTCACTATAAAAATGATTGTCAGATTTTAGCGCAAAATAATGCGGCAGCAGCTCAGAGAGGTCGTGGTGGTTTTGCACAGAATTCTAGAGGTCGGGGACGAGGTGCTATGCCTCCACAAACTAATGATCGTCCTTCTAATCACTTTGATCAGCGAAATGTACAGTCAGCTCAACAGAATAGATCTCAGCAATATCTTGTTGAGGATTATTGTGAAGTTGAAGAGGGATTTCAACGAAATGGGTACTAGGACAGCCATAGACAGAGAGAGGGAGTAGTATCAGTTCCAGTGGATCAGAGTGGGCCTTATGTCGCAGTAGCAACATCAGGTGTAGTCGAACCGTTTCTGTTGGATACTGGTGCCGCAAAAAGTTCTATCATGCATGCGAAACTCCCTGGCGCACCTTTGTCTGGCTCAACAAATGTTTCCGTAGGTTTTTCAGGCGCCCCTGTGTACAACCCGATATCTGGTCCTTTGTCTATTTCTGTTGGACCGTGTCAATTGAAAGCACCCTTAATTTTGACGACAGGTTGTAATGAAAATCTGCTTGGTTTAGATTTGTTAAAACGACTATATGCGACATTGTACTGTTCTCCGGAAGGAGTACAGCTTACTTTGGGTAAAAGATTCACCTCTCCGATGTACTTGTCAATGGACAAACTCCCGCCGGAGCTACGTTCACTCCCTGATTCTCTTTGGGCGACTGGTCCCAATGATGTAGGTCTACTAGAGATTCCACCGTATGTAGTAACTTTGAAAGCGAATGTGAAATTTCCAAGAATTCCTCAATATAAAATATCGAATGAAGGTGAGCGTGCACTCTTATTGATTGTGCAAGATTTGATTAAAAAAGGTGTGGTTGAAGAAACGCGAGGAAATGTTTGTAATAGTCCTGTATTGCCGATTTTGAAACGAACAGATCCTACAAAGCCTCCAGTCTATAGGTTTGTCATAGACCTTAGAGAAGTTAATAAGATTGTAATTCCGCAGTTTCCTGTAGTGCCAGACATTACTGCTTTGTTAACATTGATTCCTGCTACAGCTACATGGTTCTCAGTCATCGACTTGAAGAATGCCTTTTTCAGCATTCCGATAGCCGAGGAAAGCAGAGATATTTTTGGCTTCTGTTTAGGAGGTCGCAGTTTCAGATTTAAACGCGCTCCACAAGGCTACTGTGAAAGTCCATCTATTTACAGTCAAGCTTTAAAAAGCCAGTTAGATTCTTTTGTCCTTCCTCCAGGTTCTGCCCTAGTACAATACGTAGATGATCTTTTGGTGGCTGCCGATGACAAGGAAACTTGCAAAGCAGCTACAATTTCACTATTGCATCATTTGTCTAATTTGAATCATAAGGTGTCACCTTCCAAAATGCAATATTGCTGCCAAGAAGTAACCTACTTAGGTCACCTCTTATCAAAGGAGGGAAGGAAGTTGACCCCAGAAAGAATAAAAGCAATTATGCAAATGAGTGTTCCACGCAC
The DNA here is from genome assembly GCF_964263255.1 of Lissotriton vulgaris. Lineage (NCBI taxonomy): Eukaryota > Metazoa > Chordata > Amphibia > Caudata > Salamandridae > Lissotriton > Lissotriton vulgaris. The sequence continues at coordinate 480,677,720 of NC_141693.1, read as the reverse complement.
ACAGAGGGAAGTACGTGCCTTTCTAGGTATTACCTCTTACTGTAGGCAATGGATCCCAAATTTTTCACTTTTAGCAAAACCGTTGGTAGCTTTGACTGGGAAAAATGTTCCGAGTCCGGTGCCATGGTCTGATGAATGTCAAGAGAGTTTTGCTGAATTACGAAAAGCTTTGTGTTCAGCTCCTGTATTGGGCACACCTGATTACAGTAAGCCATTCACGCTCTACGTTCACGAAAGAGAAGGTTGCGCGTTGAGTGTCTTGACACAGAAGTTTGGTGATAAACAACGCCCTTGTGCGTATTTCTCATCAACATTAGATCCGGTAGCTAGAGCATTGCCTAGTTGTTTGAGGGCTACAGCGGCAGCTGCAGCTTCCATTCGACAATCTGCTGGTTTGGTAATGAACAATATGCTAGTGGTCATGGTTCCTCATGCAGTGGACACACTCATGAACCGAACGAAGACACAACACCTTACTAGTGCGAGATTATCTGGTTACGAGCTGACGTTATTAGCGAGTCATATTCAGATCAAAAGATGCAATGTATTGAACCCAGCAACATTGTTGCCGACTGATCAAGAGTCGAGTGATTCTGAGCCACATGACTGTTATTTCAAAACGGAAGAAGAGACAAAAGGTCGTATCGACTTGAGAGATACTCCTCTATCCGACCCAGATGGTACGCTGTATGTGGACGGGTCATGTTTTAAATTGGAGAATGGTGATGTGACTGCTGCCTACGCGGTAACGACTTTGAAGACGATTGTGGAGACTGCAAGAGTGAGTCAGAATTCTGCCCAAGCTGCAGAGTTAATAGCTCTTACGAGAGCGTGTGTTTTAGCTGAGGGAAAGAGAGTGAATGTGTTTACAGATAGTCAGTACGCATTTGGCGTGGCCCATAGTTTTGGCCGGTTGTGGAGAGAAAGGGGTTTCATTACGTCCCATGGGACTAAGATTCAACATGGTCAGCTAGTTAACGACTTGTTAGAATCTCTAACCTTACCGACTGAAGTTGCGATTGTGAAGTGCAGTGCTCATAAAGCAATCACGGATGATGTTGGTCGGGGAAATGCCTTTGCTGATGAAACCGCTAAACAGACAGCTAGAGACATGATGAGTAGAATGTATGTTGCTACGTCTGCAAGATGGATTGCTGAGTCTGGAATGTGTGAGGACACAATGGAAAGTGTGAAAGAGATTCAGAAAGAAGCGACTGAGGAAGAGAAACGCGTATGGAGAGAAAGTACGGGCAAATTGGACTCGAATGGATGTTGGATCGATTTGACAGAACAGCAGCGTTGGATGTTGCCTGATGCGTATGTGCTTGCAGTAGTGACGATGGCGCATGGAGTGGCGCACATAAGTTCTAAAGGGATATGTAAGATGTTAGCTCCGGTTTGGAAGAATGAGGGAATCAGTAAGTGTGCAGAGAGAGTGGTGAAAAATTGTATGGTGTGCTTGATGCATAATCCTGGCAAGGGAACTCCAACTCCAGCTGGTCATTTTGCTCCTCCTTCCTGTCCCTTTGAAGTAATACAGTTAGACTTCATTCACATGGAACGCTGCAACAATTTAAAATACGTCCTGGTGGTGGTTTGTGCTTTTTCCAGGTGGATAGAAGCATACCCACTAAAGGACAACACTGCTTTATCAACTGCCAAAATTCTTCTCAAAGAATTTTTCCCTAGGTTTGGAATGCCACGGATTGTATGGTCAGATAACGGAAGTGAGTTTATAGGGAAAGTTATGCAGAGTGTGTGTGCTGGTCTAGGATTGAAACAAAAATTTCATAGTGCGAACCATCCCCAGTCTGCTGGTTTAGTTGAGGGTTACAATGGCACCCTCAAGCTTAAAATAGCCAAAATTCAAGCATCCACAGGTTTGGCTTGGCCAGACGCACTTCCTTTGGCCTTGTTATCAACGAGAGCAACAGTGCATTCTAGAATAGGGCTTTCTCCATATGAGATTGTATTTGGCCGCCCGGCAAATGTCTGGGGTGTGCCAAGGCCTAAACAATTCTGCTCCATTGAATATCCTATGTTGATAGACTATCTTTACGACTTGACTGCTAAATTAAGTCTTATTCATCAACAGGTCTTTGATGCTTTGCCAAAACCTCCGGAGAGTCCAGGGCATCAGCTGAAACCCGGCGACCACGTGGTGGTCAGAAATTTTGCGAGGACAAAGAATCTTCAGCCTCGCTACATCGGCCCCTTCCAAATCCTGCTGGCGACGAGGACAGCTGTACGTGTTGCTGGTCGCAAGCACTGGATCCACGCTTCTCACGTAAAGCGTGTTCCACTGCCGCTGCCCTACGACGACTGGGTGAAGAAGGGAATTGGTGCCTCCGAAGCTGAAACAACTCCGAAATTTGTCCCTTTCAGCGATGCCGATTTGATTTCTGACACTTTGAAACGTGACTCTCCTCTTGAAAAGACTGCTTTGAACATTGAAAATTTGTCTCCAGCACCAGAAGAAACTTTGCCATCTGCGAACGTAAACTCTGCAACAGCTGCTAGTGATACACTATTTTCCGATCAAACAGTACCAGCGAAGCAGAAATACAACCTTAGAAGCCATAAAAAGGACAAATAAAGCAGGCAACTGCATATTGTGATTTTGATATTTATATACATTGGACTTTTTTGCTTTTCAGCCAGGAAGTTTGTTATTGTTTATTGTTTTTAAAATTGCCTTGCCGTCTGGGTAGCCGTAGGGTCGTGGCTGTGTGCCTAGTTTGAATTTGCAGGGGTCTGACACAAGGTCGATCTTTCTGTTAGTACTGGGAACTCCCAGGGCTGACAGAGGCATTTTCATCTACGTACACATCATCAGTGGTCGCGAGCGGATTGTAGAAGATGGAACTTCCTGCGCTGCAACGAGAAAATGTGATTTACGTTCGCAGAAACAGACTAAATAGAATTCTTCATAGCAAATGTTTCTTGATGCAATGTGCCATTACATTTTTGATTGTTTTAGCAACACTGGTGGGTGGAATTGTCTTTAGCATAAATTTGATTTTTGTGCCAGTATCTACAGTACCTCCCCTTGATCCTGCTATTTCTACTGTTTCTTCTATACACTCTTTTCACTCGTTTCCGGAACATGAGCAAGCTCGACGCTCAGAATTCACTAATAATACTTTTGTACAGCTCTTGCACCAACACCAACTGGTAGTTAACACGACAGACTGTTGGGTGTGTGGCTTGATACCCCACACTATGGATAAAGGTATTCCCTATCTGGTTTTGCCTTTCAGCTACAATGGATCATTTCAGGCCCTTCAAACCATCTTTGCTTATGCTCTTGAGACCTATCCTCCACGTCCACCACGTTCCACTAAATATAACTCTGCCAACAAAGCTTTAGTCCAGGGAATTATTGACATGGTCAAAGACGTCAATAATACTCCATCATACCCTAGAGACGAATTGCGAGTATATTTAAGTTGGAATACTTCAGAGTATCGCCTTAGTTTAGGAGAAAGCAAGCGTAAAAGCTCAACTCCAATCTGGGTCGTACCTCACCGAGGTCAGGTCTGTTTGCAAGGTAATGGGAGAAATCCGAGAGCTCAGCTAGGGAGGAGTGAGTGCGTAGAGACTTATGTGTTTCCGGCTAACTCTTCCCCTGCCTTTCTTACTGCTAGGGGTACCTATTTCATTTGTCGAGACAGAGCTTATACATGGTTGCCTGCCGACTTCTCAGGTTCATGTTATATTGCTCGATTATTGCCTCCGACATACACTGCTTCACCTGATTACCACAGAACAAGAGTAGCGAGAGGTGTCTTCAGCAAGGAAGATACCGCTGGTCAGGAAGCTGGAGACTTCTTCAAAGGCTTCCTTCCGTTCTGGGGGCCTATGGCCAATAGTAGAAACATACGTCAGCTAACACGGGTAGTTGAATCTACTATTACCGAAACTGCTGGTGCCCTTAGCAATCTGACAGCTGAGCTTCAGGCGGATAGGCTCATGACATTGCAGAACCGTATGGTTCTAGATGTTATACTTGCAGATCGAGGTGGGGTATGCAGAATGATCCAATCGAGCTGCTGTGTCTTTATTCCTAATAATGCTCCAACAGTTTACGAGGCGATCTCTAAGTTGCACAAGATTTCGGACTCCATACATGTAGATGAGGGAAACTGGTCCTTTATGGAGTGGGTTTGGACTCTGATCTCAGCGTGGGGATGGAAGGTTCTAATGGTCATTGGTGTCATCTTGATATTACTATTCTCATGTTGTCTGATTATCCAGTGTGGTCCTGCTCTGTGTAGTCTTTGTGCTACAACCTGTTTTAGGAAACCACCTGCATTTGGAGAAAAGACACGAGAAAGGATGATGATACAACAGCATGTCACTGACCTGATGAGCATAGAACTAGATTCAGACATAGATTGAGTAATTGCCTATGTAAGGGCAAAAGGAGGGTCTGAGGTTCCGTGACGGTTCCGTGACGACTTGAACCCGTGTTTTCAAGTTTGTCGGAAATACATAAAATTAGTATCAGCGAACCGCAAATGATCCATTTAGTATATCCTAGTGTTTTCGCTACGCTACGAGCAAGAGCACTCCTTCCACTGACACATTTCTGATATACACACGGCATCCATCTTAGATCGTGGCCGCCATTTTGTGGTTCCTTGCCCTCACATATGCAATAGCCTCTGATCATTTCATTCACTTCACTTTGATTAAGGACACGTAGCCTTAGCCGGAGATTCACCTCTTACATGACACGTGCACCTTAAACCAGATCACGCTGAAGCTGCATGACTCGACAAAGGCTGCCTCCTCTGCCCGAGGCCAGCCCACCTGAACTGGTTTTCCTGTCCATTGTACCTGATCATGATTAGGCGGCCGAAGCCGGTAGCCTTGCCCATTTACAACCCACAAACATCTCTTATCCCGCTTTTCTATCTCCTGCACCTGGCTCTACTCTTTTCCTTCTGGGCCTTTATTAGGGGGAGGTAACGAACTTTACGATGAGGCGGTCCGGGTCTTGAATGCAATATTGACAAGGGATTGTGATGGACTGGTGGGAACCCCTCTTCGTGATGTTTGGTATCAGATATTATCGACAGTTCCTGTGTAACGCCAAATATTTATTGTTTAGAGACACAAAGGTTTGGGAATGTACCGACATGTGAAATATTTGCCTAGAGCACAATTTTTAGTATATAAGGAGCAACCCACTTTGTACAAATCGAACAGTCTCCTAGATTCTGCCCGTGTGTAGATTCTGTGACTTCTGTGTCCCTGCAGTAATAAACCTTTGGTCTTTGACGCCACCATCGAGAAGCCCGTGTTTCTGTTCATTTGTGCACCAAGGCAGGTGGGACTCCGGGGTCTTTGGGTGTTGTACCCTGACACCTCTGGACGGAACCAAAAAGTCCAGAACTCCAAAGTAGAGAGTCGTATTGTGGAATGGCATTGTATGCATGATGTGGTAGTGCATTACATTTGCACATACTAGTACAGCCCAAAAATGTCAGGCGTGGACTTTTCCTCAGGATCTGTACGACGTATTTTGTGGCCCACCTCCAGGCAACTTCAATTCGGTAAGCAATTATAGTACCGAAGATTAGATGTGCCAGGCAGGGGGGGGGGGGGAATTAGGAAGAGGACAGCATGGAAGGAGACCTGTAAAAAACAATTGTTAAAAAAACAATCAACAACAAAAATTACACTTCTGCTGGAATTGGCCCCTGAGCCTGAGTTGCCAATAGCACATAGAAATGGACTTACAATAGCGCCATAGAACAACGCACTAATAATCCTTCGAAGTGCTCATCAGCTCATGAGCAATTGTAACGAGGGTATTTATCTGAAACGCATAGAGTGTGTCAAGCTTCTGAATAAAGAATCACTTTTGCAAAGATTGGGCCACGGCATGCTGTTTTGATGACCTTTAAATCAGCATTTGTTTGTGTTAAGGAATTCGCCATTCCGCCATGGAACGCCGTCAGAAGGGGCTCAGGTAAGGCGAATGCTTTGCTCTGCATTGCGCTGCTGTGGGATATATATATATATATATATATATATATATATATATATATATATATATATATATATATATATATATATATATATATATATATATATATTGCACAACGCTGAAACCCCCAGATCACGGGTTTACTAATGAGAGCACTCCAAGCCAATACGGCGTAGGTTCGCCAAGTCTTTTATTGATCAAAACCTCCTCAGCAATCAGTCTACAAACGCGTTTCGGTGTTGCCGCCTTCGTCAGTGTAAACTGACACTGTTTTCAAAATACATTTAAAACAGAAGCCGTGATTGTCATCAGTCACGTGTTCTCAACCAAAATGAACGTAAACATAGAAAACGGTACTCAAGATAAAGAAGAAAAAAAAAAAATATATATATATATATATATATATATATATATATATATATATATATATATATATATATATATATATATATATACATATTACCTACTGGCGGTCGCCAGTAGGTAGTTATAGTTAGGACCTATTATCCATAGGAAATCTGCAACATTCTATTTGGAATAACTTTGGTGCCGGTTCACGAATCTTCACGAAATTTTCAAAACTGGTGGCCAGCTTCGATCCGCTCCTATCCTGAAAGTCTCGGGTGATTTGTCAAGCGGGTGCTGAGAAAAAAGGGGTGTCCCAAAACATGTTTTCCCCATGCAATTTTCCATAGGAACATTTAATCGCAGGTACAGCCCGAACTGCTGAACGGAATTACACCAAATTTGGCAAAGAGGTAGTCCTTGGTTCACACTCGTGCCTTTTTGTTAAATGGTGTAAATCTGTTCAGTAGTTGCAGAGAAAATCAAAAGTAAAATCACATATATATCTATGGCCACGGTGGATCCGCTTACCCTATGAGCACCCTGTGTGAAGGACTGGGCTATTCTAAGGCCCAGCGGTGCCAGGGAACAACACCTGAAACCTTCGTGGGTTACCTGTTCCGGCGTACAAATCACAGAGACACGGGACACTTCCTTCGGCGTCAAAGATCAGCGTTTATTTACTGCAGGGATACAGAAATCGCAAGAAGTACACAATGTGTAGGTTCTGAGAGACTGCTTCGAATTGCAAAAAGTGGGTCGCTCCTTTTATACACATTTTCGTCATTGCACAACATGGCGAACAAAAGGTTACAACTCAGTTCCCGCAGTAAACTTCAAAAGGGTTGCTTTCATGTTTTCAGGAGCCCGGAACATAATTACAGTAACATCGCCGGTTCCCAACTGTAAAAGCACGTTATCCCACCATTAGGCACATTCCATTCAGGCTGTAAACGAGCTAAGAGAAGAGACAGAAACAGGTGCAAGGAGGACAAAGACAGACAACAGATTGGAAAAGAGTGTAGGGGGCAATATCGGAAGCATGATTGCAGGATCAAAGGATTCGTGCCTAATGCATGCACGGCTGAAACAATAGACCGGCACAGCAAGATGAGCTTCGAGCGGAGCCATCTGCTTTTGCTGTGTCATCCCCCTCGTCATAAAGACACTCTCAAAGGAACATGAGTCTTCCGCAAGAGCTTGGGAATCCCAGGGTCACGAAGCGGACAGTGTCCGTTTGCTGACTACTTGAGGGCAAGAAACAAAATGGATGCCGTATCTAAAATGGAACCCGTGGGTTCAGATGGAGAAACCCACGAATAAGACGAACGGTACAAAGTAGTGTAGCGAAAACGCGTACACCCACTAAACTCGTCTTTTGCGGTTCATAGATACCAAACTCGTCCATATTCGAACAAGTCAAAAACGTCATTACGATTCTCACGGAACCTCAGACGCTCCTTTTGCCCTCATGTAGGCAAGCACTAGTCGATATCAGAATCGATCTCGATATTCATCAGATCGTTCAGATGTTGCTGCAACATTATTCTGTTCATCAATGCTTCTTTGGTAACAGATGGTCGTCTTATACACGTTGTAGCACAGAGGCCACATAAGGCAGGACCACACTGCACACAAAGACAACACGTGAACAGAAACACCCCAACAACCCCTACGATCATCAGAATCTTCCAACCCCAAGTCGACATCAGGCCCCAAAACCATCCAAGTAGCGTCCAATCACCTACGTCCATGTGTATGGACTCGGAGATCTTATGCAACTTCGAGATGGCTTGATATACAGTTGGAGCATTATCAGGAATGAAAATACAGCAACTCGAATGGATCACCTTGCACACACCACCTCTATCTGCGAGTACGACGTCTAAAACCATACGGTTCTGCAACGTCATAAGTCTATCCGCCTGAAGCTCAGCCGTCAGATTACCAAGGGCGCTTGCAGTTATATTAGCAGTCGACTCTACCACACGAGTCAGCTGTCTCAGGTTCCTACTATTGATCATAGGTCCCCAGAACGGCAGGAAACCCTTAAAGAAGTCTCCTGCTTCCTGACCGGCAGTATCCTCTTTGCTAATAACGCCTCTCACAACTCTAGTCTTGTGATAGTCCGAGGCAACTGTGAAAGTCGGTGGCAAAAGATTCGCAATATAACAGGTGCCCGAGAAGTCACGGGGCAACCACGTATATGCGCGATCATAACATACAAAGTAGGTACCCTTGGCAGTCAAGAAAACAGGGGAAGAGAGCATTGGTAAAACGTACGTTTCAGTAAAAGCACTCTTCCCAAGCTGAGCTCTCGGATTTCGTCCAAGACCTTTCAAGCAGAAATTACCGAGGTGGGGTACGATCCAGATCGGAGACGAGCTCTTAAGCTGACATACTATACTCAGCCTCACTCAGATCCTTGTATGCTCGCACCTCTTCCTCTGGAATAAGCGATGCATCAAAAATATCCCTATCTAAGTCAGCAATCGCTATTGCCAAAGTCTTGTGGTACGGGCCGGGACCAAGGTCTGTGGAGCGTGGCTCTCGACGGGGGAAGGAATCTAGTGCACTACGGAACATGGTTTGAAATGCTCGAGCTGACCCCTGGGAGCTGTAAGGAAGAACCAAGTACGGAATACCCTTATCCATGGTATGTGGCATTAACCCACACACCCAACAGTTAGTAGTATTCATCACTAGCTGATGCTGATGTAGGAGCTGGACAAAGGAGTTGTTCATGAATTCCGCACGTCTAACCTGTTCATGTTGGGGCAGAAGATGAAAGGAATGTGGAGAAACAGTGGAAACAGAATTCAGATCAGGTGAAGGAGAAGTAGGTGAAGTAGAAGGCAACAATGACTGGATTCCAAGATACACTCCACCCACCAGTAACATAGAAACAGTCAGGAATAGCAGGAATACCTGAAACAGAAAACATTTTGTTCGGACAACCTTATGCAATTTTGATCTTTGCGCCGACATCCTCTCTACTTCCGACAGCTTAGAGAACTCCATCCTCTAAAAACCGTCCGTAATGTTCTTGACGCACTTCGTTCTGAGTAGCGATTATCAATTCCCAGGAGTTCCCAGGAATCGACAAAAGTAACCGACCTAGTGTCAGAAACCTGCTAAACAGAAGGAAGTACCCGCACGGCCCTACGATCAACCCGGATGAAAGGTTTTCTTAAACAAACGTTCAATTTTTTTTTTTTTTTTTTTGGAAAACCTTTATTTGTAATTCAAAGTACACCGCTATTCAGCCGTACATCCCGGAGGCTAGGCAGCATTATAAAGCAACATGGAAGTGTGCACAAAATAGTAAAAGGAGCAGTCAGGTTTAATTTTATATATTATAAAAGTGAACTCAATGAACAAGGTGAAAACCGAAAAGGGACATGGATAAAGAAGGAAAAGGGGAGAAAGAGGGGGGAGAAAGGGCGAAAGATGGCAAGGCGGAGAAGCATAGAAGAGCGGTAAGGCACATGTCCAGGGGGAGAGGCCGGAACTTCCGCATCATGAAATAACCATATCAAATAAGCACACATGTGTACGGGGAACAAGAGACAGGATTACGTCACGTGAAAACCTGGGTGGAGGGTTTAGCTATGGTGAGAGACGAATTTCCGGTTGGACTATCTCCGGGGGCACACAAATGTCACCTCTATACGAATTCCAGGCCCCCCAGACCAGCCCCCACATCTTAGGCTTACCCCGGGCTAAGTAGACAGTCTTCTCCCGGAGCATGCACCAGTCCATGTTGGTTTTTCCAAAGACCCACAGTGGGGGGGGTCGGAGCGCCCCATCTCTGGGCAATGTCCCTCTTGGCCACCATATTCCCCAGGGTGACCCAGCGGGTTTGAGCGTTATTATAGTCAGTCGGACCCCACACATTCAGCAAGCAGCGTCGAGCTTCCGCAGGCAAATCCACACCAGTCACAACACGCATAACCGCATGCACTCGCTCCCAATAAGAGGCTATGGCATGGCACTCCCAAATGGTATGCATAAAAGTTGCCAGCGCACCACATCCCCTTCTACAAAGGCCGTCCTGGGAAAGCCCCATACGAATTAACCTGGGGCCAGTGACATACACCCTGTGGAGTACTTTCAGCTGAACCAAGCGCAGTCTGGCCGAAATAGCTACTTCCTTAGGGGAGGAAACCGCAGACTGCCAGTCCTCGTCATCCATCTCAATCCCATCATTCATCCAGAGGTCTCGTACTTTCACCAGCAGGTCCGTCCGAACATTGATACGTTTTTTGTAGGTCAGGGAGATGGCGCTGTCTGGCATATGGCCGTCCAGCACCCTGTCCTCCAGCGGGGATGACTCGGGGACTTTTTCACCTACAGGCAAGGAGGACGTAAGGGCATGCCTCAACTGCGCGTATCGAAAGTACTCCGTGGCCCCCAGTTGAAATTCCGCCTGTAGAGCAGCAAACGATTTAATTTCCCCCCTGGCCATCACATCCGCCACTTTGGAAATACCGATGAGGTCCCACCGATCAAATCCTTTTGAGTGCCACAAATTCCCCAGCAAGTCAGAGTCGTAAAGGGGAGTAGCCATGGTGAGCCTACCCTTCCACCCCAGAGTCTTCGTAACCGCCCTCCACAAGTGCACCGCGGTCCTGGTGGGACCAGTCAATTTCCGGTCCAGAGATCTAGAATACAGCGCTCTGTAGTACATCCCGTCGTTCATGAGCCAGCGATCCATGGCATACCCCGGATTAACCACCGGTCCGTAAAAAACATGATTTATAGCCGCCAGTTGAGAAGCCCAGTAGTACCAGCGTACGTCGGGCAGGGCAATACCGCCGTCATACCACGGAATGGTCAGTTTGACTACGGCAATGCGCGGCCTTCCGTCCCACAAGAGGGTACGCTGCAAGCCTTCGATCTCTCTGAAGTATTTAGAAGGTACTGGGTCCTGCGTGTTTTGAAGCGCATACAAAAATCTCGGCAGGGACATCATTTTGAACAACGCCGCTCGGCCCAACAAGGACAGCAGCAATCTTTTCCAACCCTCCACGTCAGGCCGAAGGCGTGCTAGAGGAGGGAGCAAGTTGTTTGCGTACCGCGCCCTGGCATCCGTTGAAATATAGATGCCCAGATACTTGAAGCCCTGTTGCGAGACCTGTATTGCACAGCCCCTAGGGAGACGTGGAGTGTCCCCGCGGAGCACGTAAAGGTAGGACTTGGACCAGTTAATAACCAGGCCCGAGTATCCACTGAAGGCACCCAGTACATCAAATACCACAATCAAAGACCGACAGGGGGAGGTGAGGTAAAGAAGAATGTCGTCAGCGTATAGCGAAACACGATCTTCAAACCCTGGTGACCACTTGATCCCATTAATATCAGGGTGAGTGCGGATCCAAGCAGCAAGTGGCTCCAGCGCAAGGGCAAAGAGGAGCGGTGATAACGGGCAGCCCTGTCTGGTGCCCCTGCACAAGGCAAAGGAAGCTGACATGCGGCCATTGGCCGTTATGTTGGCCATCGGGGAGGAATAGAGAAGCCGAACCCAACTGATGAAGTCAGGGCCGAACCCAAACTTAGACAGCACTGCCCAGAGGTAGTTCCATTCAAGCGAGTCAAACGCCATCGTCGCGTCCAGCGAAGCCAGAACTGTTGGCTCGCAGAGCATGTGCGCCCGCGCCATGACAGCGTGGAGTCTTCTAAGATTAAGGGCAGTGTTACGGTGAGGTATGAAACCGGACTGGTCTGGGTGGACCAAGTCCGCGATCACGCCCACGAGCCGATTGGCCAGCAACTTAGCCAGGATTTTGGGCTCGGCATTCAGCAAGGAAATAGGGCGATACGACCTACAAAGGTCTCTAGGCTTCCCCTCCTTATGGATGACCACAATGGTAGCCAGGCGTTGATCCAGTGGAAGTTCACAAGCGTCTCGGGCTTCCAAGAACATATTCCTCAGGGGCGTGGCGATAGTGTCCGCTTTGATTTTATACAGCTCCACCGGGAGACCATTGGGACCTGGAGCTTTCCCGGAGCGCAAGGACCGTATTGCTAACGCCACCTCGTCAGCCGTGATGCCCCGGTCCATGTCATCGCGCTCAATATCAGACAGGCAAGGGAGCTCAATCCCCTCTAAGAAGGAGGCCGAGTCCGATTCAGTCAGAGCGGAGACTGATGCATAAACCGTCTCAAAGTAGTCGGCAAACGCCGCGGCAATAGCAGTGGGATCAGTAACAGCCAGACCATCGTCACTCAGGATCTCAGGCACCACACGGGAAGCCAACTCCTTCTTGTCCAGCCAGGCAAGGAGTTTGCCCGCCTTGTCTCCGGCGTCATAAATCCTCCCTTGCTGTTCCCTGCCCATCGCCTTGGCAGCGTCAGTGGCAGTGGCTCTATATTCCGACTGCTTCAGGGAGAGAGCATGTAACAGTTCGGGTGTCGGTCCCAGCGCCAACTGGGAGTTCAGTTCAGCAATATCCGACTCCAACCGTACCATGTCTTCATCCCTTCGTCTGCGCACCTCAGCTATCAAGGAGAAAGCTTCTCCTCTAAGGACAGTCTTAAAGGCCTCCCAGAGGGAAAGGGCCGACGTTACCGTACCTGTAGTCTCCGTGAAGTACAGATCGATAGCTTTAGCAAGGAGGTCTCGAGTCTTGGGGTTGCGGAAATACCAGGGATTGACCGGCGCCACCCTGGTCGCCGCCGCGATGCCAAAGTCAAAGGACACTCAAACTGGAGAGTGATCTGATATACCCCTGGCCATGAGGCGAGCCCCAGAGACGGTCTGTGCCTGAACCGCGGGTGTCAAAATGTAATCAATTCGGGAAAGACTACCGTGGGCCCCGGAATGGAAAGTGTACTGTCGTTTGGCGGGATGTAAAAGTCGCCAACAATCAATGAGGCCCATGGTGCTCATGAAGTCCGGGAGCCATGCTTGTGCGCTGCGTAGATCTCTGGACGGAAAATGATCCAAAGTGCCCGAAACCACAGAGTTAAGGTCCCCGCCCAGTATTAACAGCCCCTCCGGGAGGCCCAAAATGGCACCTCCAAGATCCTGGAAGGTAGCCGTTTGCAACCCCGGGGGGACATAAACAGAAACCAAAACCAGGGTACGTCCCTCCTATCTGCTCACCACGGCAACATATCGGCCCCTATCATCAACCACTGTGGACTCCACCTCCAGGGGAAGAGACATGCGCACCATTATCCCCACCCCTCGGGATCCCGAGGAGAACCCGGAATGGGCCACCATTTTGAACCCCTTTCTATTCAGAGCCCTACAAGTATTGCCAACGAGATGAGTTTCTTGCAGGAGGATAACATCGGGGACACAACGTTTAAACATTTGTAATACAACACCACGTTTAATACGATCCCCCAACCCATTCACGTTCCAACTAAGTACATTCAAAGTCTTACCCCCCATCATCAAAGATGCCCCGTCCCAGCCATCCCCCCCAGAAGGCAGCCACCGATACGGTGTAATCAAGACAGTAGTAACCTCGCCATGAGAAAAGTAAGAAAGGAAAAGCAAGAGAAGAACACACAACCCAACAGCCCCCCACCCTGCACCCCTGCATTAGACTAAAAGCCCCCCCAACTAGCAGTGTGCCTGTCGCCCCGTATAAACTAACCTACAAGAAGCCCCCAGAGGAGAAGGAGACATCCTATCACCCCCCGTTACCCTCCAAAGTTGAAAAAACAGGAAAAATAAAAAAGAAACAAGAGTCAATGAACGATGCCATCCGCAGAGCCCCTCCCAGAAAGAAGACCAACATGTTAAAGTTTATTCTTGGGAACCTGGGCCGCCCGACGCCCCTTCCGACAGATCCTCCGGAGTAGTCCGACGCTGAGGCAAAGTGTCCAGCCAGTCCCCGGCAGCATCTGGCAAATCAAAGAACAGCGTCCGATCACCATGTTCTATTCGCAGTTTCGCTGGGTAGAGCATGGAGTACCTCAACCCCATCTCCCTCAGTCTTCGTTTCACTCCCATAAAACTTTGCCGGCGTTTCTGTACAGCCTGAGTGAAGTCGGGAAAGAAATTCACGTCAGCATTCTGAAACCGCAGCGGACCGCCACTTCTCGACGCTTGTAGGATTGCGTCTCGGTCCCTGTAGTTAAACAGTCTGGCAATGATGGGGCGCGGGGACGCACCCGACTTCGGTTGGCCACCAGGCAGTCTATGAGCTCTCTCGACCGAAAAGAATTTACTCAGGCCTCCGGGCGCCAAGTGCTTCACCACCAGTTCCTCCACAAACAAATCCGCTGCGTCCTCCTCCGCACCCTCCGGCACACCTGTAATGCGGACGTTCTGGCGCCGTGCCCGTCCCTCAAAATCATCAAGCCGGCGCGCAAGCATCAAATTAGCGGCCTTCAAGTCCCGAACCTCGGTCTGCACGTCCGACATATCAGTAGTCAGACTCGACGTCTTGATGTCGAGTGACTTGACCCTGTCGTTCGTCTTCCCGAGGTCGGCCCTGATGAGGTTGAGCTCGATCGTGAGGGTATCAACCTTGCTGGACAGCACTTCATGTTGGCTGTGCATCTCGGCCTTCACGCCAGCAATGGCTCCCATCACATCCCGGAGGGTGGGTTCGGTATCTTCCGGGGACACGTCCCGCTGCGGGTCCTTGGTATGGCCCGATGCACCTGGCGAACCTCTAGAGTGAGAAAATCGTTCAGGGATGGTGGACTGCGAGTGGGGGGGTTTCCTTCTGACCCTCGGAGGCTTCCCTTTGTCTGGATCTCCTCTGCCCACCATGTTGGGCGACGGGGATCGTACGATCCGAGAGGGGGCAAGCCAATAACACCACCTCCACTTGATCGAAGTCAACAAGTCCCTCCACCGTCCCCAGGGAACAGCAAGCCTCCAGGGAGATCAGCAGGGCCGCCGGACCTCGCAAATCAGTTAGCCCCACTCGAAGTGCCACCGCACAGGGGCTCCGTCACCGCCCCAACAATGCCAGGCAGCTATGGCGTCGTCGTCACCAGGCCTCCCGACGGTGTAACTCGGTGCAGGGAGCTCGGATCTTCAATCTGAAAACGGGCGCCGCATCAGCATCAACACCGCAACTGATTCCCACCGCCGTGGGACAGGATAGTTGACAGGATCAATACGGAGGATCGGAGGGTCTTCGGAGCTCCGAGCTTACGCGGCCATTTTGGTTGCCCGCGAAGCTCCTCCCCCAACAAACGTTCAAATTAATACAATTCTCCTAGCTATACAAAAAGAGGAATATACGTGAAAAAGAACTCAAAAATCAGTAAAAGATGCAATTGTTCATAATGTTCGTAGCAACAATAAGGGGGTAATATGAATTCAAAAACCAAAAGGGATTTTTTTTTATTAGTCTTTGTCACGTGAAAGAAGAAAGTATCGACTTCTTCCAGGTCGAGTTTGCTCTTCAAATAACTGTTCAGATTGCAAAACAGTGTTCAATCGATCAGATGACAGTTCAGACCTTGAATTCTCCAATGCTGATGATTCAACAGATGTATCTGGCTGCGCTGAATTGTTTCCTACAGGTTGAGCATCACTGAACGGCACATGACGTAGAGGGGTCTCGGTTTCTGTTGTGGCAATTCCAGTTCTGACCCAGTTATCTGCTGGCAAAGGAATTGGGACTTTCTTTGTATGAGTGGCATGCACCCAATTCTTCCTGCCCTCCAACCGAACTGCAGTCCTTGTCGCCAGCAGAACTTGGAAGGGTCCCACAAATCTTGGCTCGAGATTACGCTTTCTCCCAAAGTTGCGAGTTACCACCCAGTCACCCGGTTGGAGCCGATGTCCAGGACCCTCTGTCTGTGCCGGTAGAGCTTCAAAGACCTGTTGATGAATTAACCTCAATTTAGCAGTCAGATCATAAAGATAATCAATCAACATTGGATATTCGAGGCTATCAAATGCCTTAGGCCTCGGAACTCCCCAAATGTTTGCAGGACGGCCGAACACAATCTCATATAGGCTAAGCCCTACTCGAGAGTGCACAGTCGCCCTGGTCGACAAGAGAGCTAGAGGCAGGGCTTTGGGCCATGACAGACCAGTCGTCGCTTGAATCTTAGCAAGTTTCAGTTTCAGAGTGCCATTGTACCCTTCCACTAAACCTGCTGACTGGGGATGATTGGCGCTATGGAATTTCTGCCGTATTCCAAGGCCCTTACACACACTCTTCATTACACTCCCCACAAACTCACTTCCGTTATCCGACCATACGATCCGTGGCATTCCATACCGAGGAAAGTATTCCTTCAGTAGGACTTTCGCTGTGGACAGGGCAGTATTATCTTTAAGAGGATAGGCCTCAATCCATCTGGAGAACGCGCAAACCACAACCAAAACATATTTCAGGTTATTGCATCTCTCCATATGGATGAAGTCCAATTGGATAACCTCAAAGGG
Source organism: Lissotriton vulgaris (assembly GCF_964263255.1). NCBI lineage: Eukaryota > Metazoa > Chordata > Amphibia > Caudata > Salamandridae > Lissotriton > Lissotriton vulgaris. The sequence continues at coordinate 480,661,002 of NC_141693.1, read as the reverse complement.
ACATGTAGGAGGAGCAAAATGACCAGGTGGAGTGGGGGTGCCCTTGCCAGGATTATACATCATACATACCATACAATTCTTAACCAATCTCTCAGCACACTTAGCAATACCATCATTCTTCCATACAGGAGACAACAACTTACATATACCTTTCGCGCTAATATGTGACAAGCCGTGAGCCATAGTCACAACGGCAAGCACATATGCATCCGGTAACATCCACCTCTGACATTCTGACAAATCAACCCAACATCCATGCGCGTCTAATTTTCCCGTGCTTTCTTTCCACGTAGTCTTTTCAATCTCAGTAGCCTCGTTCTGAATCGCTTTCACGCTCTCAACGGTATCCTCACACATACCAGTCTCCGCCGGCCACCTCACTGAACTCGTAACGTACATTCGGGTTGCAAGATTCTTAGCTGTTTCTTTAGCAATCTCATCCGCAAACGCATTACCCCGACCAACATCATCCGTAACCTTTCGGTGCACGCTGCATTTAATGATTGCCACCTGCTTAGGCAATGTAAGTGCGTCCAAAAGATCATTCACGAGCTGTCTGTGTTGGATCTTCGTACCATGCGATGTCATAAATCCTCTTTCTCTCCACAATCGATCAAAGCTATGTGCAATGCCAAATGCATATTGACTATCAGTAAACACATTCACTCGCTTCCCTTTAGACAAAACACACGCTCTCCTTAACGCAATCAACTCTGCCGCTTGCGCTGAATTCTGGCTCAATCTCGCAGTTTCCACAACCGTATTCAACGTCACCACAGCATACGCAGTCGTCACATCACCATTCGGCAACTTAAAGCATGAACCATCAACATACAGAGTACCATCAGGATCTGCCAATGGAGTGTTTTTTAGGTCAACACGACCCTTCGTTTCTTCTTCAGTTCTTAAATAACAATCATGTGGTGGTACGTCATCTGATTCCATATTAATCGGCAACAATGTCGCAGGGTTCAGCACATTACAACGCTTGATCTGTATATGACTTGCCAAAAGCGTCAACTCATAACCAGACAACCTTGCGCTCGTCAAGTGTTGAGTTTTCGTTCGATTCAAGAGAGTGTCAACTGCATGCGGGACCATCACTGTAAGCATATTATCCATGACCAGGCCTGCAGATTGCCGGATGGACACCGCAGCTGCCGCTGTTGCTCTTAGACAATTTGGCAATGCTCTAGCTACTGGGTCCAAGGTCGAGGAAAAATATGCACATGGACGCTGCTTACCGCCAAATTGTTGCGTCAAAACACTCAACGCGCAACCTTCCCTCTCGTGAACGTATAGTGTAAACAGCTTACTGTAATCAGGGGTACCTAACACAGGAGCCGAACACAACGCATCACGCAATTCAGAAAAACTTTTCTGACACTCTCCAGTCCATGGCAAAGGAGTCGGAACATCCTTGCACGTGAGAGCTAACAATGGCTTCGCTAGCAAGGAAAAATTTGGAATCCATTGCCTGCAGTATGACGTAATACCTAGAAAGGGACGCACATCTCTCTGAGTTGTTGGCACAGTCATTCGAGCAATCGCTGCAATTCTTTCTGGGGTCAACCTTCTTCCCTCCTTTGACAATAAGTGACCTAGATAGGTTACTTCTTGACAACAATACTGTAGCTTAGAAGGTGACACCTTGTGATGTAAGTCACATAGATGCTGTAACAGCGATACTGTAGCAGTTTTGCAAATCTGCTTAGTGTCGGCAGCCACTAATAGATCATCAACGTACTGAATCAAGGCCGCGCCAGCTGGTAACACAAACGCGTCAAGTTGACTCTTAAGAGCTTGACTGTAGATCGATGGACTCTCACAGTAGCCCTGAGGAGCGTGTTTAAACCTGAAGCTGCGACCACCTAAAGAGAAGCCGAATAGATCTCTGCTTTCCTCAGCAATCGGAATGCTAAAGAAAGCATTCTTCAGATCGATTACCGAGAACCAAGAGGCAGAGGCTGGAATCAGAGTCAGCAAAGCTGTAATGTCAGGCACCACAGGAAATTGTGGAATCACAATTTTATTTACCTCTCTCAAATCAATGACAAAACGGTACACAGGGGGTTTGGATGGATCAGTTCGTTTCAAAATAGGTAACACAGGACTATTACACACATTTCCCCGAGTTTCCTCAATAACATCCTTCTTGATCAAGTCATAAATGATCGCTAATAGCGCTCGCTCACCATCAAGAGAGATACGATACTGGGGGATACGTGGTAATCGCACATTCGATTTCAATTGAACGACATAAGGTGATATGTCCAGCAGGCCCACATCATTGGGACCTGTTGCCCACAAAGACTCAGGAAGAGAACTCAATTCCGGTGGGAGCTTATCAGTTGACAAGTACATAGGAGAGATCACTCTCTGACCCAATGTAAGCTCCACTCCCGCAGGAGAACAATACAGAGTCGCATACAGCCGTTTCAACAAATCCAGGCCCAAAAGATTCTCACCACAACCAGTAGTTAAAATCAAAGGAGCTTCGAGCTCAGGCGGCCCAATTGTAAGGGGCAAAGGGCTAGAAACTGGATTGGTAACCGGGGCGCCAGAGAATCCAATGGAAACATTCGTTAAGCCAGACAAAGGTGCGCCAGGGAGTTTCGAATGCATGATGGAACTTTTCGCTGCACCAGTGTCCAACAGAAAAAGCTCAACTACGCCCGATGTGGCAACTGCGACGTAAGGCCCTCTCTGATCAACCGGAACTGATACTACTCCCTCTCCTTGTCTTTGGCTGTCCTAGTAATTACCGTCAGCATCAATATCATGCTCGACGTAATAGTCGTCCACATGATACTGTGCAGATCTACCGGACGATGAATCGCGCTGATCAAAGCAATTGTTCGAGTCGATGAAGTAGTAGAACGCTCATTCTGATTTTGAGAGACACCACGACCTCTACCACGAGATGCCTGTTGAGGACCACTACGACCTCCCCGAGCCGAAACGCCATTATTTCGGTCACGTAAAACCGGACAATTAAACTTCAAATGGCCCTCACCCCTACAATATGCGCATTGATTATACCCAAGCATAGATCTTGGTGTAGAGGAGTCAGTACGCGACTGCGTCCTGGAAGACTGTGATCGATTTTGCTGTTGTGAATCATTTTGATTCGAGCGCCGAGGATACGCTTGCTGCAACAAAACCTTAGTTTTAAGCTCCTTCGTTTTCTTATCTGCACGATCACTTTCTTCCTTTTCTCTATTTTCGTAATATTGAGCCGTGGCTAATATTTGAGCAGTGGTAGAAACAGCCCACGAACTTTCAGAATTTTTCAATTTGTTGCTTAGTTCAGGCAACAAATTCGACACAAATTTGTCAACAAATAGTCGCTGACCTCCCTCAGTGCTCATATCCTGACCACTGTGATCGATAAATGCCTCCTCAAATCTGGTAAAGAAATCGGAGACACTCTCGTCTTTCTTTTGCTTGCACGCAGACAGTTTATCCCAGTTAACTCTCATCGCTGGCATAAGTGTCTTCATAAGTGTAATGATCCTTTGAGGCAGATTCGTAATGATCTGTTCAGGCTTAGCCCCACCAACTTGTCGTCCGTCAGCCGCCGCAAGAGCAGCCCAATCACCACCTAACTCAGCTACATGATTCTCTTGACGGATTTTTGCCCAAATTGGTTGAGGTACTACATTACCGAATAACATATCAATATCGGCAAGGTTCAGAATAGTAGCATCCACAAGTTGGGATAACTCCTTATAATAACCTGCCGGATTTTTCCGAGGATCAGGCAAAGATTGTTTCACCTGCAAAACTTCTGATCGCTTCCATGGGAGGTGTATCCAGACTCTCTGGAAATGTGGCAAAATAGCAGGATTAACAGTAGCATCACCTGGCATCCAAACCGGAGGAACTTCCCGCATAGGATACTGACCAGGTTGCGCTTTCCACTCTTCAGTGTCGTCATCAAACAATACTCGAGGAGACACTGTAGATCGAAAAGCTAACAAACGCTCTAAAGCACGTCGAACATTACCACCCACAATCATACCGTTCGAAAACTGATTCTGGAGTTCAGTCATTTCGGGCGGTACATTGTCTACCTCATCATTATCCCACTCCTCTCTTAAGGATTTACACATTTCCTCAAACACGAATCTTTGTGTGGGCTCATTAAACTGAGAGAATGTGTCGAAAACTATGCGCGGGGTGTACTTAGCAGGATGCCTAATCCATTTACGCGTCATTTTCACTAACGTCTCACTCTCCCTACCACCAGGAATTTGACTTCGTCTCTGAGAGACATCAGAAACATCGGACCCAAGTATCGGTCCGAACAGCGGAGAGTAAAGATTAGCCACAGCATTAGGTATGCGACTACGGACAGAAGGAGAAGAGGAGAGAAGTACAGGGGCAACAACATGAGGACTGAACGTAGGAGCAGTAGGAGTAGCCAAGATAGCAGAAGTAGTAGGAACAATAGACTGAGAAGGTATAGGCAGTGGAGCAGTAGGAAGAAGGGCAGGTAAGGGAGCAGGAACAACTTGCGGAACAAGAGGATTCGGAAGGACAGAACCAACGGCAGGCTGACCAGCAGCTGCCGGAACAACAGGTTGAGGGACAGGAGGAACGACAGGGGCTGTAGTATCCTGTGCATATGGAGGTGGTGATTTCAGTAGATAGGACAGCAAAGGGTCCTCTACCGCTTCTTCTCCCTTCTTATCAGAACTCGACGGTAAAACCGGATAACATTTATCCACCGCCATATGATGCAGTCTAGCAAAAACTTCCTTTTCCTTCTCGTCTTTATCTCGCTGATATTGTTCTGCATTTCGCATCACTGTAATGATACCTTCTCTCTTATTTTTCTTAGTCTGCTTGATTTCTTTCTGCTTGGCCTCTTTGCGCCATAACCAAAAGGAATCAAACATGGCCGGCCTAGCTTTCTTTTTAAACAATTTGGCCTCAAGATTATCTAAAATTGCAGTTTCGAAACTACTATGGGGTGGCCAGCTAAGGACACCATCATCCTTAGTGTGACGGATCCAATATTCATTATATACAATAGGACCTACTCCGTGGCGACTATAGAGCTCATAAATTGGAGTTCCGACTGGAGGTATCGGACATGAGTCCTCAAATCGGGAATCCGTACCGCAACATTTAAGGAAACCAAACAAAGTACTACGGCCAGGCATCGTGCACACTAACCGAGTTTACAAACTTCAAGGGTTATCGAATTACGATGTCCTCGCAAAAATGCAAGACCCTCGGTTTTTGGCAATTGCAATCGTCAAATAAAACCCAACAACTAAGAACCAACAACTAAGAACCACAAATGCAAAGGAACCATGCAAACAACCAAGTTTCAACAACAACAACCAAGGCTTCTGGGAGCGACCCACAAATACTTAACTGAGAGATCAATGGCGTCACCAGGAAGGCCCGTCTATCGTCTCGCCGTACAAAGGACTACGCCAGGCGCCAAAACAGGTCGACAGTCAGGGCATCAGTCCGTCGCAGCCGTCAGGAGGCGGGAATATTCGCGGGAAAAGTCTTCGGACCACTTATTTCGACAACAGGATCGATGAAGCGGGGTGCACCTTCCCTCGGAGATTTCACACGAAGTTCCTCACGATCGTCGGGCTTTGGACCGGTACCGCTGATGTCGCCCCATGTTGGGCGCCAACTGAAGGACTGGGCTATTCTAAGGCCCAGCGGTGCCAGGGAACAACACCTGAAACCTTCGTGGGTTACCTGTTCCGGCGTACAAATCACAGAGACACGGGACACTTCCTTCGGCGTCAAAGATCAGCGTTTATTTACTGCAGGGATACAGAAATTGCAAGAAGTACACAATGTGTAGGTTCTGAGAGACTGCTTCGAATTGCAAAAAGTGGGTCGCTCCTTTTATACACATTTTCGTCATTGCACAACATGGCGAACAAAAGGTTACAACTCAGTTCCCGCAGTAAACTTCAAAAGGGTTGCTTTCATGTTTTCAGGAGCCCGGAACATAATTACAGTAACATCGCCGGTTCCCAACTGTAAAAGCACGTTATCCCACCATTAGGCACATTCCATTCAGGCTGTAAACGAGCTAAGAGAAGAGACAGAAACAGGTGCAAGGAGGACAAAGACAGACAACAGATTGGAAAAGAGTGTAGGGGGCAATATCGGAAGCATGATTGCAGGATCAAAGGATTCGTGCCTAATGCATGCACGGCTGAAACAATAGACCGGCACGGCAAGATGAGCCTCGAGCGGAGCCATCTGCTTTTGCTGTGTCATCCCCCTCGTCATAAAGACACTCTCAAAGGAACATGAGTCTTCCGCAAGAGCTTGGGAATCCCAGGGTCACGAAGCGGACAGTGTCCGTTTGCTGACTACTTGAGGGCAAGAAACAAAATGGATGCCGTATCTAAAATGGAACCCGTGGGTTCAGATGGAGAAACCCACGAATAAGACGAACGGTACAAAGTAGTGTAGCGAAAACGCGTACACCCACTAAACTCGTCTTTTGCGGTTCATAGATACCAAACTCGTCCATATTCAAACAAGTCAAAAAAGTCATTACGATTCTCACGGAACCTCATGTGCACACCCTCCCGATCACGAGCTGCATGCTAATTGGCTGTCAACTGGCTGTGAACACTCCAAACCAGGAAGCGTTGGCAGCCATTTTGTGCCTCGGTAGAAGCGAGGCTGAAAAAATCAGTGGAACAAGTGTGCAAAATGTATAAAGGGGGCAGGCTAGAAATACCATGACCCTCTAGACCTGCTTAGGGGGTCCCACAAGGACCTCCAGGGCCCCCCAAACATTTTTTATTTCTTTTAAACAGCAAAAGGTGCGCAGGGTGCGTGGATCCAGCCGTAAAAAAAAAAAAAATGAAAGCTTCTTTAATATTTAGCCCCCGGGGGGGCCAAATCCCGGGGGCAAAAATACTAAATTTGATGGGAGGCCAGAGGGGCCCCCTAGCCCCGGGGACCGCCACCCGGGGGCTACAAAATAAATGGGTAGTGGGCTCAAAAGCCACCCCCAGCAAAACACATGGGTGGGGGGCTCAAATGCCCCCCCGACCCCTGGGGACCGCTATCCTCCGGGGCTTTAAAAACAATGGGTGGAGGCTCAAAAGGCCCCACAAGCCCCAGGAATCACCACCCATCGAGGGCCCTGGGTACCACCACCCACCAGGGCCAGCTCCTGCAGTGTCTCCGGGTGCCCACCCCCGGGACACTGCTGTTTGCTATGGCAGGGTGGGAGCCAAGGCTCCTGCCCTGCCGTAGCAAACTTGGGGGCCGATTATGATGGCGGACGGACCTGAGTCCGTCCGCCACCATAGAGTAGGAGGGACCGTCCGCAGGGGCAGCGGCAGTCCCCCCGTGCAAATTAGGATGTGACCGCCACCCTGGCGGTCACATCCTGTATTTTTATCATTGTGACGGGTGCTGCTTGAAGCAGCACCCGCCGCAATGATAAAAATGTAAGTTGTGCATTTGCATGCACAAAGCGGCAGGCACCGCGCGGTGCCTGCTGCTTTGTGCAGGCAAATGCAGGAGGGTACCATAGGTACCCCCCATGTGCACCCCCCACTCTCCCTTCACCCCTGGGAGCCCGCAACGGGCCCCCAAACAAAAATCCGTATGCCTTTGCACGGCGGAAATGCCGCCGTGTAAAGGCATGTTCCTCCAGACATCCTAATATGGCTGGCGGTGTCTGATAGACACCGCCAGCCATGTTAGTGCTTTTCCGTCGAGGACGGGAGGCACCCGCGGCGGAAAAGCTGCGGACTGAAAAACGATCCCCCAGCCATCCTAATCTGGCGGGGGGTCTTTTTCAGTCCGCTGCGGTTTTCCCGCATCCTCCGGGCTGGCGGTGGCTTCCACCGGCCCGGTGGATGCGGGAAAACCGCCATCATAATAGGGCCCTTGGTTTGGATTTTGAATGAGAGAGCAGGGAAACCTGCTCTCTCTTTCAAAATGCAAACCATATTGCCTTTCCACACGGGGAGCAGCACGTCAGCAGCTCCCCGTGTGGATAAGCAATGCCAGCTCCCGAAGGACGCGAGGAGCCAGATGGGACTGTGGGGACATTGGGGAACCCCCTCGGGCCCCAACATTGCATATAGGCCCCGGGGAATGGGGTCCCCGTGGAGAATAAAAATTAGTGGTAGGTGCCAATTTTTTTACCGGTAAAATTAGGAGTCTCTACGTTTTGGAATGTCCACAATCTCGTCTCCCACTTGAATAGCCACAGAGTATTTAGTGAAGCCCACACTGTGAAGCGTTTCACAAAACGTGAAACAGCAGTGTCTGATTGGGATCGATAAAGAATTGCCCACTGACGAGCACAGAGCAGGCAAATTGTACATGGGGTTTTCTAACGCCAGTGGCTGCTGCTCGCGCCCTCTCTTGAGGTTAATTTGAAGAGTTGTGTACTCCTTTTGCTCCTAATGTACACAGCGCTCTGCTGTCTCTGTTTGCTTTCCCCTCTGTTATCCAGAGGCCCCTGGGGAAATATGACGGCTTCCCTACAGCTAGCACCTCTGAAAAGCTAGAAGAGCTGGTAAAGAGTCAGCTAGGGTATTACACTTCCTGTCATACAACTCAGTACTGAAAATGGCATAAAGTGGAATCAAGAATATGCAGAATTTAGGGTCGGACTGGGACAGAAAATATGCGCAGGCACCAAAGTAAAAGTTGCCCTCATTAGTGAATTAGTCAGCTAGAAAATAAACCAATATATACAAATTGAGGCACCTTTGAATTTGTAAAGAACGCCGCATAAGTACTTTTAAGATATGGAATTCCTCATGAATTTGAGTTTGCCTTAGATAATGTTTGGTTCAATACCAGGGAACTCAACAGTAAATACCAGCCCAGTAGACCATAAAACAAGCCCACAAACAGCCCAAAAAAATGGCCTATACTCTGACCTGTCAGAGCAGCCCATCACTTCTTGATTGCCCTATAGGCCTGTCCGAGCCTGGCAGCCTTGGCATTCTGCACGCTGACATTCAATAGCACCAACCATTCTCTTCTTAGTAAAAGTTTGAGCCCCAGCACTTCTTCTTTTACAAATTAAGTACTGTCTTAATGTCACATGTGAATTGGGCGTGGAAGGGCACAGAGATCTTTTGCAGTCTAGGAGAGCACCACCTCCCGGGTACTGTTTACTAATTGTTCAGGGAGTTCGAGGCCAACTTAAGTCCGGGGATCGTCATACTCCGGGTCTTTATTTAAATATGCAGGGTGGGCCTCGGCAGTCGCTGAAGCCTCGGTGGTCCTAGGCAGTGCCTTATTTGTTCTGTGATCACACGGGCAGTACTTATGGTGTTATAAAGTGATACACTCATAGAACTTTTGCAGTTGTACAATTACCCAGGATTCATTTGTCTAACCGTTAGTTAGATTATTTTTTGTAGGTGCACTCTAATATTAAATAGTGTTGTCCTTAAAATCTTCTATAAACAGATGATTATCACAATAAATAGTAGTCAAGTGTTGTCAGAAAAAGAAGACCTATATACTCAGTTATTTTTTTTTTTTAAAGTAAAGTTTATTAAAACAGAAATAAATAGAAATGTAACTTTAACAGAACAGTATAATAAAAAAATGTGGGCTGGACTCCAGTGGAAGCAGCGTAGGAAATCTGCAAGACAAAAATGAAACATAAGTATGTCTGCTATATGGAAGAGGTTCGAATGAAAGGACCATAGTGAAAATGGAAGGGAGGGGCAGTATGTGGAAGGGAGAAGGGGAGGGAGAGTTAAAAGAAGAGAGGCAGGAGTAGACAGAGCGTTGGCCTATTGCACTCAGTCCTTTGTGTATACCCTCTGTCACCCGTTTGTCTAGGACGCTGGGATCTGCGAGAAAGAGTGTGGTTTAAGAAGTCCTTAAAACAAAATACATGAAACCAGAGATTATGGGCCATATTATGAAGGAAGGGCGATAACATTATTGCCGCTTTAGCGGCAGAAAACCGCCGCTAAAGTGGCGATAAGGGGTTCATAACATGCCCTTGGGAATTCCCTTAGAAGCTCAGGTTTTGGCGTGAACCTGGGATTCTATGGGAATTCACAAAGGCATATTATCCACCCCATATTGTCACTTAAGCTGCAGTTTCCTGTCCCTAAACTGGTGATAATGTTATTGCCAGTCTTTGATAATATAGTCCTACATTATTAGTTACGGGAAAATCGCATGTATGCACCTGTGCACCCAGAGTGCTGCCCTCCAGTCCCTTCCCCCGTACTATGCTCAATTGTAGGTCTTGCACACTGAGGCTTCACTGCTCACCTGCCACCACTGGTGTGTCCCACGACGTGTTGGTGGAAGCTCCGAGTCCGGGGTACGTTTGTATGGTAGACCAGGTTTCCAAAATGGAACGGTGTCTTGATACTGCCATGGAAGGTGTTAGAATGCTCATGGCATCATTGCGGGAGAGAGTTCCCGCTCAGCCCCTTTTCAGACAACCAAATGAATTTCTGTAAAGGGAGAAATAAATTAATGGTGGAAACGTCTGGAGGTAAATGAAGGTTTCTTTTAAGCTTGACTCAGGTCTACATTACGGTCCAGCAGGTCTTCAAAATGAGACACAGATGAGACTGAATGAGGTGAGAGTTCACATCATTATGCACGGCAATATCGTTTGTTCGCACCTGCGCAGCGACGCTGATGCACCTCACCCCTCTTCCACACCGCGTTCAATTGGAGGCCCTGTGCACCTAGGCCGCTCTGCTTACTTGCTGTCATTGTTGTGTGAGCAAACACTACAGGCAGCAGAGCTCACAACTTGAATTCAGCTTTGGATTTATACTGCCAACAGCATTGAATTCAGACTTGATTTATTAAATGTAGAGAGAATTGTACTCTATGTCCTCGATTTATTTCAAGAAGAAGTGACAAAAAGCATTCCTCGATGTGTATGTTAACTACTGCCTTCAATCTGCACTGCAGACAGCAGGGTTCACAACTTGAAAAGAGAAAGAGAAACAGTGTGAGAGAGAGGAAGAGAGAGAGAGAAAGAGTCAGAGAGAGTAAGAGAGAGAAAGAAAGAATGTGAGAGGAAGAGACAGAGAAAGAGAGAAAGTGTGAGAGAGGGAAAGGAAGAGATTGAGCAGGAGAGGGAGTGCTGACACTGGAGAAAATCTTCGCAGTTCACTTTTCTGCCACCGGTGTGTGTCCAACCACGTGCCAGGTCATAGTGCACCCTCAAGTTTAGTGATCTGAAAGATAGTATAGAATTAGTAATTGCAGAGTACATACAACTGCACACGCATATTTCTCTGTTACACCTCTGCGCACCCAGGCTGCTGTATTCCATCCACTCCCACTCCAAGGAGGTGTCTGTGCGCTCTTTTGCTCCCAGGGTGCTGTACCCCATCCACTCCCACTGCCCAGCGATGACTTCCCATTACTGCGCACCCAGACTGCTGCACCTCATCCACTCCCACTGCCCGGAGGTGAGTGCCCATTCCTGCGCACCCAGACTGCTGCACCCTATCCACTCCCACTGCCCAGAGGTAATTGTCCGTTCCTGCGCACCCTATCCATTCCTACTGCTCGGAGGTGAGTGCCCATTCCTGTGGACTCAGACTGCTGTACCCCATCCACTCCCACCGCTGGGAGGTGACTGCCCATTCCTGCACATCCAGACTGTTGTAACCCATCCACTCCCACTGCGTAGAGGTGTTTGCCCGCTCCTGTGCACTCAGGCTGCTGCACACTATCCACTCTCACCACCCAGAGGTGACTTCTCGCTACTGCGGAAAGAAGCTTCTCTGCTCACCTTGTGCCAACGGTGTGTTTGAAAGAGGGTCCACCACGTGCCGAAGCAACCTTCTCAGGCATTGTCAGGATGGCAACGCATCATCGCAGGTTTCACAGACGTTGAGCTCTGGTGGTGTTAGGGGGGGGAAGCCAATTCGTGAAACACAACCTGTTAGATAAAAAGCAAGATAAGATTATGCGTCATTCGTTCATCAAAGGAGAGAGGAAGAGAGAGAGAGAAATAGTGAGAGAGTGACACTGAAGAGAATCTTTGCAGCTCACCTTTCTGTCACCGGTGTGTCTCCCACCACGTGTAGGGACATAGTGCACCCTGAAGCTCCACATCTGAAAGATAGTAGAGAATTAGTAATTGTAGGAAAGTCCAGTATTCAGGAATGAAAAGACAGAGATGGTAATTCTCTTGATGTGAATTGATCCTCAGAACACGTCTTGTATGCAGCAAGTTTAAAGCAAGAATGACTGAACACACGTTAATTTCTACTTCTCAACCTTCTCATATTTAAAACATAACATTCCGAATGCGACACGAGGCAGCCACGAGCTGTGACATGAATGTCACGCTCTTGTCTGCATGCTTTGATGCTCGCAACACACCTTACCTCCTTAAAAACAAGCATTTGCAATGCAATAGGTCTCGAATTATTAAAGTTTGAGCTATTGGCATTGCTAAATAATGCAACACCAATAGCTCAAACTTTAATAATGCGAGACCTATTGCATTGCAAATGCTTGTTCTATGAAAGAGTTCAACTTAAAGTAATAATGCAGAAACCATTATGTATGACACAGGTTCTTTAACAGGAATAACACAAAGGAAGATATTACGACTGGTAATTGCCACTATCTTAATCTGGACAACAATAACACCGCCCTCTCACCCCCCCCCCGCCCCCCACCCCCCATTAAAAACACAACCACCTGCACAGTCCCAACTATTTTAATGGGCTTCGATTTATCAACAATTACTAAAAAGGTATGCGTAAGCCATAGTACCGCCGCCCACTGGCTGCTGTTGCTGGGGCTGCGGAACGCTTTCCTTGTGTCTGCCTCAGAGCAGGGAGGTCACGATCCTTACTTCAATGTCTATGCGTAGATACGGGTGAGGGGCCAGGCCAGTCCTGAGCAGTGGGGGAAACCAGTGGTGCGCGCGCACCACAAAGAAGCGGGGGGAGGAAGCGCGGCAGCGAGGCGAACTCGCGCTGCTGCACGTGCTAGCAACCGTCGGGAATGGGCGTTACAAAAGCGGGATATGTGTCCGCCTTTGCCCTATCGCGTGACTTTTTTTCTTTAAAAAAACATGCGAAAGTCAATGCCTGACGGCGAAAGCTGATCACACACACAAGTGTGTGATCAGCTTTAAAACCCCATACAAAAGGGCTCTCGCTGCCCGAGCAGTGCTACGCACTGCATGGAAGGCATGAACCAGACTGTGCACTGCAATGCAGGCACGAGCCCTAAAACAACTGAGAAAGGAAAGGTTGTCAAAATAAGATGGTAAATTTAAGGGTACATAGTTTAAAAAATTAATATTTATCTACTTTGCTACAGATGTGGGAGCTACGGACATTTGTCAGACTCTAAAAACTGTCCTGCTATTGGAAAAAAAAATCAAAATGGAATAAGACAGGGTATATACGACTGCGTACCCCTAAATCGCTGCCTCGCCTTTTTGTATCCAGGCTGCTGCACCCCATCCACTCCCTCTGCTGCGCACCCAGGCCTCACTGCTCACCTTTTCGTGGACAGGGTACCCTCTACATCATGCAGTCCCGCTCTGCAACCAAGAAGTCTCACATTTGGTGCTGAGTCTTGATATCGCTATGTCAAAGGACATATTCGTGCACCCATCATCATTGCAGGTTGCTCACCTGCTCAGTCCTTGCAGTGCCACTAACTCAGTGACCAGAGAGGGCACGCACGTGGTGGTGGGCCCCCCTGTTCGATGGTTCAGGCCTACATGAGGTGTCCAGACCACCAGGATGGGCCATCACAGTGTATAAGATGGGAGCAACTCTAAAATGGCGTAGAGCAAGTGCGCCCAGTCTTTTTTATTGGTAGGGTCACGTGTCTTGTGACGCCTGTGCTGGATTGGTGTGGTGTGGGTGTATACCAGCCATGAGAGAGTGTCTGTGGCATTCTGACAACTAGACCTGTGACCAGCAGATCACTACAATGAAAATCTGGGCCATGTAGCGTTGTTGCCTTTTCCTGTAAGTGTAAGCTGAGTGGGAAAGCCTGGCGTATGCCAGTGCTGGGTGAGGCTGTGAAGAATGACTCTGGAGCTATGGGCGTGGCTCCGTCGTGAGCTATATGAGGAATCAACTGATGGGGGTGTCCGTGTTGTAGTGCTGCCGTCACCCGGGTCGCAAGCCCACAACATGGCCAACATGGAAGGTACGGGGAATCACTGACCCTATATTCATCCATAGCTCCACACATGAAAGATGGTGGACATGACGCATTTCTGTGGATATGAATGTTTACTGCACATTTAGTGGAGTGTTGTACCTGTAGCAATACAGGGCCATGGAAAGTTCAGGTTGCAGTTTTTGGCACATGAAGGGCAGATAATTAGAGTGAAGCTGTTGAACTTGGTACTGGAAACCAGGGTTCGAGCCTCAGGGTCACGTCCACATCCTGTGATTGTGGGCAAATCACATAATCTCTGCGTGCCTGAAAGTGTAATGTAAATACGGTGCTCATGTGAAATGCTGGAATACTTTCGGGTCGAGTTCGCGCTATATAAATATGCAACAACAACAAAAAACTCCGGCAATCCCACTCACTTATAAATTTACTATACACTTTGCTCGCAGTACTCTAATGATTCAGTCTCTACGTTCGTACTTCTAGAATGAGCGAGAGAAAGTTACATAACCAAAGTTTTTCCTACTGCCAGAGGTAACCTGGTTGCATACGCTGTCTACAGCACAATGTAATGTGGTAGGGCCCAGGGGCAGCATCTTGCAAACATAATGAACACACAGACACAGATAGATATTTGAACTGGGTACGGGCACATGCGCTCGACTCGTTTTTATTACCAGTGTCACATGTCCAATGATGTCTGTGCTGGGTGCATGTGGGGTGAGTGTAAGCCAGCTCTCCGGGAATGGTTGGTGTTGGTAACAAGTACAATAGTAATCATCAAATCATACACAGATATTCATCATAAAGGGTTTATGACGTGCTGCAGTAAGGTAGGAGCACTACATGTGAAATAATACACAAAAGATTCTAGCATAAAGGGTCCATGACTTGTGGTGCACTGAGGTAGGGGCGGCAGATCTGAAATCATACACAAAACATTCTATCATAAAGGGTCCATGAGTTGTGGTGCATTGAGGTAGGGGCATCAGAAGCATTCAGCGTCTGCGAGCCAGCTATGATACGTGGTCCGGCGGGCCGCACTGGAAGCATTGTTTGTTGCCTAATGGACTGCATCATCTGTAATCGCGATTCGAACAAGAAATGAAACATGTATGCAATACATTGTCGAAACATGCAGGTTTCAGGGACATTATAGTTCAAATTGTGAGCTGTGCTGTCCGCAGTGTAAACTGCCATTCAGTGTTCGTTTGGACTTGCAAGGTGAATTTGGTTATTGTACTAAAACTATAACTGACATAAAACAAGTTCTTGAAGGAAGGATACTAAAAGGATAGTGTGTATTTTTGAGGGACGTTATACTTAGTTGTGTACTGCACTCTGCAATTAATAAATGAAGAGTCAATTTAATTGTGAGCCCTGATGACCTCACTGTAGGCAGGAGGCAGCGGTCAGCAAGGGCCCATGGCCATGTGGCGTTGAGTAGAGCTGCACACTATTGGCAATTCAAAGTGTGTGCAGCCAGCGAAGATAAGTGGTACACTGAGTTAGTGGCACCTGAAGCAACTAGCTTGTGTGGAGCTTGTGATGATGCGTGGTCCGGGCCTGCCACACTGGTAGCAATGTCTTTTGCCTACTGAATTCTGCCTTAATAAGGTCACATGGTGCACTGAGTTAGTGGTACTTCTGGCGCTCAGCGTGTGCGCAACCTGCGATGATGTGTGGTCCGGGTGTCGTAATTTAGCAGCGATTAGATTAAGCATTAGCAGAAGACATCCTGTATTTAGAGACTATCTTGTCCATTTTGCGGAATCCATTTTGTATTTCTGGCAGCCATTTTGTTTGCCATGTGCTCACCATGTGCTCTGTCCTACCTTCCTGTCCACTGCTCTTGAAATCTGCCTAGAGACGAGATATATTTATCCTCCTCTTCTTTGCACATGCCCAGTAAAGCTTACAGCTGTCCCTAACTTGTAACTGTCAGGATGTGTCCACCGGAATTAGCTTACTGCCAGCCCTTCCCACTTGTTGCTAGCACACTGTCTGTATGACCTTGTATGTATTTGAAACCAGTATTCTATACCTTGTGTGAGACGTTGGCCTGGTATATGATGCTCACTAGTTCTAGTGATCACCTTGTACCATGCCAAGCAACCCTTATGATGATTGGTTGTAAGTCAACCTTATAGACCAGCTATCCTAGGGGTAGCGTGGACAAAGCAGTCTTAGGCTAAACTCTGTAAAGGCATGTGAAGCAAGCTGTTTTACCATACACAATCCCCTTGAATACCAAATGAAAGGACACCACACAGATATATATTGAAAATATATATATATTTATTTATTTACTACAAGTATCCCCTATACTCTTTATGAGCACAGAAGCAAATGCGATAAAACAAAACACAGTTTAAATACACAAAAGTTGCACAATATGGATGAGCCCTAGGGGCCACCTAAACCATATACTAAAATAGTGGTATAAGAACCACCAATCGGAAAGGAAGTAGGCGTAGGGCCTTGGGAATTGCTGGAGCTGATCGGGACTAGCAGTGACTAAGTCGGGAAAGGCCCGCGGGACTCGGGTGCAGCACTGAAAGTGCACGCATACACCAATGCAATGTCAATGGTGCGTAAACGTTACAAAGTTAGTGTTTAAGGAACCTTCCGACTGACCTAGAAGGACAAAACTTTAGACACAGGCACTAGAGGTGTGTACCAGTGTAAGAACACCGGCGTTGCTGAGTTACCTCACCCACAGGAAGCGGGTACACAGGTGCGAAGTAGTGTCGAGTTTCGTCACGCAGGTCGATGGTGCTTGGAGCTGAAGATGCGGCAGGCGGGTCGTTGAAGAAGGTTCCGGTGGATCCAAGGGTGGATCTGAAGTCGTGAAGACCTGAAAGCAGAGGGGACAATATTCAAAGTCACTAGCCAGTGACTACCGTGGAACCAGGATGGAACCAGGCGATGTCGGGTGCAAACAGGCGACGAGGTGCAGCTTGTCTCTGCAGCCACGTGGACACGAAGAGGTCGAGGACGTCCAGGAGTCAATCATGAGCTGTCACACAAAGGCCTCTAGCTGATGGCGGTGTCTGCAACTTGATTGGAGCAAACAGGTCTTGGCTAATGCAAGCCACGCAGGAAGTGAAGAAAGCTTATCACTCGGACCAGCACGGTCAGAGCGGGTGCTCCTTTTTATGGAGCGAGGGCAAGTCTAGAGCAACCAGACCCGCAGTGTTGATTGTCGATTTGGTCGCCAAGATGGCCGCTAGCCGCGTGGCAAGCGACCGGGATGGCGCATCGAGCGGCAAAGTGCAAAAGGGCTCCACGCAGATCGTGGAGATGCTGGGGGGCTGATCTTTGGTGCAAATGCTGCTCGGTTGTGGGGCTTCTCAAACCCCAAAGCACAGCGTCGAGGGTGCCTCGGGTGCTGCGCAGTCAGCTTCTCGGGGGTCTTTCGAGATGGCCGGTCCCACGTCTCTCGGTGCCTCCATGGATCCCTTCTTTGCAGGGACTGGATCCGGCGGTGAGAAGTCTGGGTCTTGTTGGGCTCTGGGCTCGGGCTCCGGCAGGAGGCGGCGGCAAAGCAGATGTCGAGTTGCTGGATGGTGCCTGTGTTCACAGGGTGGCCACTCCTTGGCCACAAGGGAGATGCTCTTCAGTCTTCTGTGCAGCATAATGTCGAAGTCCAGGTGTCTTCTTAGTGTTAAGTTGATTTCAGGATGATCTGAGGTGCTATGGCACTGCTCCCACTCTTATTCCCAATCTGAGGGGTGGATCACCTGCTAGGTCCCTCCTCTGGGTGGGACCAGGAAGGGGGGCGGTTACACCCCCTTTCCTTTGTCTAGCTCCTCGCCAGGACTGGGGCTGGAAAGCCCCAGGACCGGTTTGGACTGGCTTATGCACGAGGACACCTTGTGTGCCCCAGGCATGTCTGATTCTATTCAGCCCTGTCCTACCCAATGCCCAAAATCCTGTCTGGGGTGGTGCTCGCACCTCCCAAGGCAGGAAACCCTTTGTCCAAGCCTCCCTCGCTGGAAGGACTCCCAGCAGCAGGAGGTCAGACTTGTGTCTATGGTGGCAGCATCCATTTTGTGATGCTGAGGCTCTGGTTAACTTTAACAGGGGTTTAGGTTATGTACATGTCGTGTCCCTCTAGAAGGGTGGAATGCTATCCCCGTCGACAGAACTGTCGAGGGGATAGTATTCCAAATCGTATGACACCTTACTCGACATGTTTTGATAAAGCCAAACCAAAGTTAGCATATAACCGTGAGGATTATAATGCACTTAAGAGTATATGGGATGGCAATATCCCGAAACAGCTAAGGGAGTTGTTCCCGACAGCTGCAGACAGGCTCAGCTCATGCTAGAGCACGATCTCACATAAAACCAAGCACTCTGCCTCCAGGATTGTTAAGGCCTGCCATAGGAGTGACTTAGAGGTTACTATGTGTCCAGTTAGGTTAGATATAGATATACTATATCTAAGCAAGAGGTGATTACACCAACTTACCCCAGCTGAGTGATCAGCCAGTTGTGTCAAATATGGAGGCCAGGCCAGGGGTGGAACAATACATGCTGCAGCCCCTGGTAGGCCTTGGCTACACCTATGCCCTGGGTACCTATGGTACACTGTTACAGGGGCCTATAAGGTGAACCAGTTCCATTTGTGTATGCATCTAAGGTACATGGAGTCCATTTTAAGGAGAGAGCAATTAGCCTGGGGCCCTGAATAGCAGGATCCCAGGCCAACTATGTCAAAAACCAGCTAAACACCAGGCAAAAAGTTTGGGGGTAACCATAGTCAGATATCCACCTTCCTACATAACCCCCCCCAAATGAAAGGAGATAAGGCTATCCTTGTCCAGGTAAGCCTATATTGCCTAAGTGGCCATATAAGGAAGTACCAGCTCCGGCTTGGTAACCCCCTGTCTCATGATCCACTAAGCAACCCTTCACCCTAAGTGTATCAGAGGGTCTCCACCATAGTGAATCTCTACCTGTGGTGTGTCTTTGCAAAGTCAAAGGCTGGTGTTGAGTTGGAGTACTGAAGTGAGATTCCTCTGTAGGACTCTGCTTCCTCCAATCACTCTCCACCATGTGTGCCTTTCTTTCTTTGACTGAGTTGCACTGTGCTCTCAGGGTCAACCTCTGGCTACCTAAAGCTGGAGGCTGGGTCTCTCGGTTTGGCTTACTGGAGGGACAGGTCAGGTTTGGGGCCTTGGGGTCCCAGGTTTGGCTGTGCCCAACAGAATCCATCTGTGGGAGGTGCCTAACTACTTTTAAGGGGGCTCCCTCAGGAGTTTTTAAAGTTTTCACCTCACTAGGGCTACTAGTTTTGGTGCCCCTAATCTTTTGATGGGGGTGCTTTATTTGACAGGGGGCCCTTTGGGGCTCACTGTCCTTCTTGTCCTCTGCAGCCCTGGGCTGAGTAAGGCAAGGTAGAGAGGGGCAGGTTACATGCTCCAGACTGGGTCCCACCTGAGAAGGGTCCACTGACATTAGGGGCTCTGTTAGGCTAGGCTTAACAACCTCTGGGACAGTTCCTTCATCAGGGGTAAGATCAGTTCCCTGAGGAGGCTGATCCTTTCCTAAAGTCTGGTGGGAGGGAGATTTCTCTTCCTCCTCAATGCTCTCTGTTTGTGTGGAGTGATCCATCATTTCAGGCTTCACAACACATGAATCCGTTTGAGTTTGGGCTGTGGCCATCACAGCCCCACCAACCTTTTCAGGAGGAGACTCAGTTTGGGTATGGGCTGTTACCATCACAGCCCTGCTAATCCTTTCAGGAGGGAAGTTAGCTAAAGATGGGGCTGAGGTCTGCTCAGCCCTACCAACCTTTTCAGGAAGGACATCTTGGATTGGGGCTGTAGCCATCACAGCCCCACTAACCTTTCCATGGAGATTTACCATTCTAGAATGGGTTTGCTGTTCAACCTCAGCCCAGGCTGAGATTTCCAAATCATTACCAAGTAGGCAATCTACAGGCAAGTTTGCTGACACTGCCACTCTCTTTGGGCCAGTGACACCTCCCCAGCTAAGATTGACTACTGCCATTGGATGTTTGGTTTCTATTCCATCAATGTTTGTCACCTGATATGTGGCATCAGGTAAAAGTTGCCTTGAGGGGACTAGGCATTCAGCCACCATGGTGATGCTAGCCCCTGTGTCTCTAAAGGCCTCAACTTTCAAGCCATTGATGAGGGGTTCCTGTCTGTACTTGCTCAAAGTGTTTGGGCAAGCAGTGAAGTTGGCAAACCCCATGCCAGTTTCATAGACAAGAGTATCTGAGGTAGGGGACCTGGATAGGCCAGAATCCACCTGTGCTCCAAAAGTAAACCCACCCAAATTCTTGGGGGTGCTCCCACCACCTGGGGGACCACTGCTAACAGTGACAGGAGGCGTTGGAGCCTTACTTGGAGGTATATTTTCTTTATTGCCATTTCTTGGACAACAGCTGTCTGATTTCCAATGGCCAGTCTGTTTACAGACCGTGGCAGTATGGCTTTTTCTCTGTAGAGGAAGTGTCTTTGGACCCACCCCCATCCTTGGAGTTTTGGGGCCCTGGGGAAGTCTTCTCTTTGGATTTATCCCCACCTTTCTCTTGAGGCTTGGTAGTCTCTTTCTTTTGGTCACCACCCTGGTTCTTAGGCCTGATCCTGGTTCTGACCCATTTGTCTGCCCTCTTACCCAATTCTTGTGGAGAGGTCAGATCAGAGTCCACCAGGTGCTGATGTAGAAGCTGATTTTGACAATTACTTAAGATTTGCTCTCTCATAATTAAATTATACAATCCTGTATAGTCTGTAACCTTACTTCCCAGCAACCATCCCTCCAGAGCCTTAGTGGCACTTTCAACAAATTCAGACCAGTCCTGAGTCTGTGTCTTCTCGGTTTCTCTGAACATTAACCTGTACTGTTCAGTGGTTAAGCCTAACCCATCTATCAGAGCACTCTTCAGGACCAGGTAGTTTCTAGAATCCCCATCACTAACTGTGAGGAGTCTGTCTCGGCCTCTACCTTCAAAGGAGAGCCACAAGATTGCTGCCCACTGCTCCTGAGGGATCTGCTGTACTCTGCAGGCTCTCTCAAGTGCAGTCATCCATTTGTGGATATCATCCCCAGCTTTGTAGGGGGGCACAATCTTACTCAAGTTTCTACTATCATAGGACCTGTCTTTATCCTTAGGGATAATGCTGCCACCAGTGGGTACTAATCCACTCTCTCTAGGCTGTCTTGCTCTAGCAAGTTTCTCTTGGGCCAGGGCAACCTCTAGTTCCCTCTTCTGGATCCTAAGCTCAGCCTCTCTCATGTTGGCCTCATGTTCCCTTCTCTGAGGGCTAGTCATCCCCCTTCTGGAGTGACCATGAGAGCCTCTAGAAGCTTGGGAGGTATTGGATTCACCTGAGTGATTCCTTCTCCTCCTTTGCTCCTGGTTAAGTCCACTTGGGGGTCTGGGTAAAGTCATCCTTAGCTCAGTCCCAAATACACTTAAGTTAGCCTGGCTGGGCCTGTTGGCTGGCACCTGACTAAGTCTACCATCATCAGAATCACTGCCCTCCCCTTCTGTCTCTTCCTCCTCCTCATCAGGCTGAGTATCTCCAGTGACTTGGTCATCCTCATCTATCTGGACTACAGGGACAGGGCTGTCAGTATTGTCATCTTCAGTGGGAGAGCCTCCTTCACCATTCCCTGTGGGGTCTGGTTTAGAGGTCTTTAGAGCTTCAGACTGGTCTAAAAGCTCTCTGAGGTGGTCTGCTGTAGGGGTTGGACCCGTTTCGATACCTCTTAAGGTACACAGCTGCCTCAGTTCTTTAAAGGTGAATATAGCAAATTTGGATGGTGCCCTTGGAGGGTCACTCTCAACAGGAGTAAGTCCAGTGGACCCCTCTGCTCCAGACATTGCTCTAGTGTGGGTGGATATGTTGCAATCTACCTACACTGGTGTTTATCTACTAAACCTATCTAGTAGTTGTAGTCAGGGTGTGCTACTCCCTATCCTCTACAACAACTAAGTTCAGTAGAACTTAAGTATACTAGTCTTGTTTTAATATGTACCTAGCAGGTAACTGTATGATCTTTCAAATGATACTCTCAAAGACTGTAATGGTAAAATAACAGCAAGCTCAAATCCCAATCCGCTGCTCACCAATGTGAGAAGTTGGCCTGGTATATGATGCTCACTAGTTCTAGTGATCACCTTGTACCATGCCAAGCAACCCTTATGATGATTGGTTGTAAGTCAACCTTATAGACCAGCTATCCTAGGGGTAGCGTGGACAAAGCACTCTTAGGCTAAACCCTGTAAAGGCATGTGAAGCAAGCTGTTTTACCATACACAATCCCCTTGAATACCAAATGAAAGGACACCACACAGATATATATTGAAAATATATATATATTTATTTACTACAAGTATCCCCTATACTCTTTATGAGCACAGAAGCAAATGCGATAAAACAAAACACAGTTTAAATACACAAAAGTTGCACAATATGGATGAGCCCTAGGGGCCACCTAAACCATATACTAAAATAGTGGTATAAGAACCACCAATCGGAAAGGAAGTAGGCCTAGGGCCTTGGGAATCGCTGGAGCTGATCGGGACTAGCAGTGACTAAGTCGGGAAAGGCCCGCGGGACTCGGGTGCAGCGCTGAAAGTGCACGCATACACCAATGCAATGCCAATGGTGCGTAAAAGTTACAAAGTTAGTGTTTAAGGAACCTTCCGACTGACCTAGAAGGACAAAACTTTAGACACAGACACTAGAGGTGTGTACCAGTGTAAGAACACCAGCGTTGCTGAGTTACCTCACCCACAGGAAGCGGGTGCACAGGTGCAAAGTAGTGTCGGGTTTCGTCACGCAGGTCGATGGTGCTTGGAGCTGAAGATGCGGCAGGCGGGTCGTTGAAGAAGGTTCAGGTGGATCCAAGGGTGGATCTGAAGTGGTGAAGACCTGAAAGCAGAGGGGACAATGTTCAAAGTCACTAGCCAGTGACTACCGTGGAACCAGGATGGAACCAGGCGATGTCGGGTGCAAACAGGCGATGAGGTGCAGCTTGTCTCCGCAGCCACGTGGACACGAAGAGGTCGAGGACATCCAGGAGTCAATCACAAGCTGTCCCACGAAGGCCCCTAGCTGATGGCGGTGTCGGCAACTTGATTGGAGCAAACAGGCCTTGGCTAATGCAAGCCACGCAGGAAGTGAAGAAAGCTTATCACTCGGACCAGCAAGGTCAGAGCGGGTGCTCCTTTTTACAGGAGTGAGGGCAAGTCTGGATCAACCAGACTCGCAGTGTTGATTGTCGATTTGGTCGCCAAGATGGCCGCTAGTCACGTGGCAAGCGACCGGGATGGCGCGTCGAGTGGCAAAGTGGAAAAGCACCCCACGCAGATCGTGGAGATGCTGGGGGGGCTGATCTTTGGTGCAAATGCTGCTCGGTTGTGGGGCTTCTCAAACCCCAAAGCACAGTGTCGAGGGTGCCTCGGGTGCTGCGCAGTCAGCTTCTCGGGGGTCTTTCGAGATGGCCAGTCCCACGTCTCTCGGTGCCTCCACGGGTCCCTTCTTTGCAGGGACTGTGGATCGAGCGACGAGAAGTCTGGGACTCTGGGTCTCGTTGGGCTCTGGGCTCGGGCTCCGGCAGGAGGCGGTGGCAAAGCAGACATCGAGTTGCTGGATGGCGCCTGTGTTCACAGGGTGGCCACTCCTTGGCCACAAGGGAGATGCTCTTCAGTCTTCTGTGCAGCAGAATGTCGAAGTCCAGGCGTCTTCTTAGTGTTAAGTTGATTTCAGGATGATCTGAGGTGCTATGGCACTGCTCCCACTCTTATTTCCAATCTGAGGGGTGGATCACCTGCTAGGTCCCTCATCTGGGTGGGACACAGAAAGGGGGCGGTTACACCCCCTTTCCGTTGTCCAGCTCCTCGCCAGGACTGGGGCTGGAAAGCCCCAGGACCGGTTTGGACTGGCTTATGCACGAGGACACCTTGTGTGCCCCAGGCATGTCTGATTCTATTCAGCCCTGTCCTACCCAATACACAAAATCCTGTCTGGGGTGGTGCTCGCACCTCCCAAGGCAGGAAACCCTCTGTCCAAGCCTCCCTTGCTGGAAGGACTACCAGCAGCAGGAGGTCAGACTTGTTTCTGTGGTGGCAGCATCCATTTTGTGATGCTGAGGCTCTGGTTAACTTTAACCGGGGTTCAGGTTATGTACATGTCGTGTCCCTCTAGAAGGGTGGAATGCTATCCCCGTCGACAGAACTGTCGAGGGGATAGTATTCCAAATCCTATGACACCTTACTCGACATGTTTTGATAAAGCCAAACCAAAGTTAGCATATAACCGCGAGGATTATAATGCACTTAAGAGTATATGGTATGGCAATATCCCGGAACAGCTAAGGGAGTTCCCGACAGCTGCAGACAGGCTCAGCTCATGCTAGAGCACCATCTCACATAAAACCAAGCACTCTGCCTCCAGGATTGTTAAGGCCTGCCATAGGAGTGACTTATAGGTTACTATATGTCCAGTTAGGTTAGATATAGATATACTATATCTAAGCAAGAGGTGATTACACCAACTTACCCCAGCTGAGTGATCAGCCAGTTGTGTCAAATATGGAGGCCAGGCCAGGGGTGGCACAATACATGCTGCAGCCCCTGGTAGGCCTTGGCTACACCTATGCCCTGGGTACCTATGGTACACTGTTACAGGGGCCTATAAGGTGAACCAGTTCCAATTGTGTATGCACCTAAGTTACATGGAGTCCATTTTAAGGAGAGAGCAATTAGCCTGGGGCCCTGAATAGCAGGATCCCAAGCCAACTATGTGAAAAACCAGCTAAACACCAGGCAAAAAGTTTGGGGGTAACCATAGTCAGATATCCACCTTCCTACACCTTGTACCACCTTCTTTTGAGCCCCTGTGTGGATATAAAAGGACCAAGCTCCTTCCAGTGAGTGTGTTACTTCATACACTACCGAAGGGTGTTGTGTGAATGTAGTTCCACCTCATGAGGTTTAATAAACTTTGTCTTTTCTATTCCAGTTTCTGTGCCAACTTCTTCCTATTGGTCTAAGGACTCTGTGCAGAGAAGGGGGAATTGCTTGCACTGGTAGGCCTTGCTGAGGCTCACCACCACACAGGCGGGCCTCACTGGGAGCATTGTCTGTTACCTACTAGACTGCATCATCTGTAATCGCTATTCGAACAAAAGATGAAACATGTATGGAATACATTGTTGAAAAATGTAGGTTTCAGGGACATTATAGTTCAAATTGTGAGCTGTGCTGTCCGCGGTGTAGACTGCCATTCAGTGTTCCTTTGGACTTGCAAGATGAATTTGGTTATTGTACTAAAGCTATAACTAATATAAAACAAGTTCTTGAAGCAAGGATACTAAAAGGATATTGTGTATGTTTGAGGGACGTTATACTTAGTTGTGTACTGCACTCTGTAATTAATGAATGAAGAGTCAATTTAATTGTGAGCCCTGATGACCGCAGTGTAGGCAGGAGGCAGCGGTCAGCAAGGGCCCATGGCCACGTGTCATTGAGTAGAGATGCACAGTATTGGCAATTCAGCGTGTGTGCAGCCAGCAATAATGCGTGGCCCGGGCAGGCCGCACTGGTAGCAATGTCTTTTGCCTACTGAATTCTGCCTTAATAAGGCCAAATGGTGACGATTTATGGTGCACTGAATTAGTGGTACCTCTAGCGCTCAGCGTGTGCGCACCCTGCGATGATGCATGGTCCAGGTGGGCCGCACTGGGAGCAATGTCTTCTGTCAAATGAATTCTGCCTTAAGAAGGCCACGTGGCGATGACTTATGGTGCAGTGAGTTAGTGGCACCTGAAGAACTGAGCGTGTGCGCACCCTGTGATGATGCGTTGTCCGGGCGGGCCACACTGGTGAAATATGCCTTGCCTACTGGCCTGCGTCATGTGCAATAGCCACTCCACCTGAACTGTGAACCCTGCTGTCCGCAGTGTAGATCGAAGGCAGTAGTCAGCACAGACATCGAGAAATGCTTTTTGTCACATCCTTTAACAAAATCTGAGGGCATAGAGTACAATTGTCTCTGCATTCAATAAATCAAGGCTGAATTCAATGTTGTCCGTAGTGTAGATCCAAATCGGAATTTAAGTTGTGAACCCTGCTGTCTGCAGTGTAGATCGAAGGCAGTAGTCGATACAGACATAAGTCTGTGGTGCTGTGCGCTGGGTTCGCAGGGGGCCTGTGTCGAGGAGGCCCATGGTCATGGCGGCAGCCACGTGGCAGGGTGAGGGTCACCGCTCTGGCAGAGTCTTTTGTCTTCGCACAAGTGAACCACGCCCAGGGCGTGGCCTATGTATTTATACTCTTATGCTGGAGTTCCGTACCTTGGACCAGCCCACTCTGCTTCTGCTTCAAGGGGGGGGGGGGAACGATACAGCTACATGACTGAGATATTCCCCCGTGTCTGAGATAATATGGTTGCGTCCACTGTGCAGTACACTACACGTATCAATACTATATCTCTACATGGAGAGGTTTGTTGTTTGTATAGTGAGTTGTGTACAGCACATCACCGGTACTCTTGGAATTGTGTGAATTATTGTTGATGTGCGAGTTGCCTCCCTTATACATAGTTGGTTGCCACATCTCCGAACATTCAGCTATTGTGCAGTTGAGGGGATATGGTATTTTGGGAAGGTCCGTTGTCCTGTATTGCGCTGCCTCGGAGGTAGTAGGGGGGAGTGGTCCGGGGGTGGTTGTGGTGGCACTGGGTGTTGTGACTTTGTTGGGTGTCAGAGCTGCATGATTACTACCTCTATCACATATTCGTCTTTAGATATGGGTGTGAGTTGGGTCTAATTCACGCAGTAGTTAGTCAACCTTCTAACACCAGTTAAATGTTGATGTTAATTTGTTACTGGTAAGTGGGGCTATCGCTTGTTTTTAGGTAGCATTGCAGATTTGGCTGGTTGTTGAAAATATGGGGAAGTGTCATGAGTGATGTCACTGACAATGTCATGAGTGAAGTAATATGTGATGTCATCAACCGTGCATTGAGGGCGCGCAAGTTATAGTTAGCTGAACTAACTATAATGGGGGAATTTCAATGGTTTTGTATGAGAGAAATGTCCAGCTAACTATAACGCCCCTGAAACCTATGTTTTTTCAGTGAATATGTATTTATATATATATATATATATATATATATATATATATATATATATATATACATCAGAAGATATTTTCAGTGGCACACTATCTCTTTCTGAAAATACTCATTGGCTCCTGAGTATTCTTTTAAGGACTTTAAAACTATAATGACTCGAATCTCGAGTTCAATTAAATCAAAATCACACATCAGACGATATGCTTCTCATTTGCATAATAGCAGTTTATTGCATAACGGTAACCAATTTTTGCCGAAATCACACTAAATATAATGGAAGTTAACAACAGAGCTGCAACTTTGAAATATTCGCTCCACTCATACCTTATCCAAAACAAGCAATGCAATCACAGCTCGAGAATAACTTCCTGAACCGCCTTACCGTAAAGGCCCCTCCTTTCTTGATTGTCACCACCTGTGCCCAAAACCAGGTGTAACAACACTGAGGATCACCAACAAATGCAGGAGATGGAACAGAGAGCTCCTCCTGCATCGGAAGGCACAAAATACTGATCACATGTCCCTGGACAGTGATGTGCTTGTGGACTTGCTTTCCAAGATGGCCGCCCACAGGACTCATGGGAAATGTAGTCCCAAAACTGGTGTACAACCTACAACAAGGAATAAACAAGAAAAACAGAGACAATAGCATTGCCAGATGGCAGAAAAAAAGGAAGCACACATTGACAAGGTCATTAAATGGACCTATATGTACACAGACACCACCAACATGCTAACACAGCAGCTTCATACACTTTCCCACAAAGACAAGCATATTTTGCACATGGGAATAAGTATCTGGCTTTGAGTTGTGTGTTTCCAGTTGTAGGGGTGTGTGGGGCGGGCCCTAGCCTGCACACCACCTAAAGCCTGACAGTACATCCCCCTCCCACACGTGGTCTAGGGCCCGGCTTCTAAGGGTTACAGAGGTGGAAGCGACGCACTAACTGAGGTGCATGGACATTTGCAGCAGGTTCCCAGGAATCACTCTCAGGACCATACCCCTTCCAAGAGAACAAATACCACAAGGAGGACCCCATGTACCGGGAGTCCAAAATGGCACGCACCTCATATCCCCAGGCTCCCTGAACCAACACTGGGGCTGGGCTTTGAAGACAAAGAGGGGGAGCAGGTTTAAGGAGAGAGGTGTGTCTAACACTGGATGGATACATAAATTGGAAGGAAGACGTTGTTTAAAGGTCACAGGATTGAAGCACAGTGTAAGGGCCTATAAACTTAGGATGAAAAGTGTTCTTTTGTTTATACAGAATTTTTTTTGTGGAGAGCCACACCTTATCTCCAGGGCGATACACTGGACTCGGTCTGTGATGTTTATTGTATTGCATATTGTACAATTGTTTGGCCTTTGTAAGATGATCATGTAATCGGGTTTGTAACTGGTGTATATGCTTAACAGTGTCTTTAACTGCAGGAGTATTGTTCATAACTGATAGCAGTGTCACTGGCAGAATTTTGGGGTGAAAACCATACAACCCAAAATGTGGAGTAGTACCATTAGCTGAATTATATGAGTTATTATACACTAGTTCTGTTAACCACAGAAGATCTACCCATGAGTCAGTGGTATCATCTGCATAACACCGTAAATACTGTTTTAATGTTTGATTAAGACGTTCGGTTTGGCCATCTGTTTGTGGGTGATAGCTGGTTGACAATGTTGCTGTAATCTGTAATGTCTTACACCAAGTTTGCCAGAAGGACGCAGAAAACTGTGAACCACGATCAGATAAAATCACACAGTGCAGTCCATGAAGTCAGACGTATCGTTGTATGAGATCTATAGATTCTCCAACCCCAGGATGTCCGGCAAGCGGGTTAGTATGCAACTATTGGAAGCTGGTGTCTCGTAAGTCAGTGGTGGGAAGAAACTAACGGGACTCATATAAAGGCAATCCTTGAGCTATCGTTCTATTTGAAGATTTACATTCAGTTACTGGGAAATATTTTTCAATTATTTAAAAAAAGTCATCAACAGAGGTAAGACACAAGATTTTTGAAAGGGCAATGATTGACTGTGGAACTCCTACTATATGAGTTGTTGAAAAATCTTGTCTAGAAAGAGCATCTGCTTTGCGATTTTCTGTACCAGGTCTATATGTTACCATAAAATGAAAGTCAGTAAAAAATAACATCCACTGTAGTTGTCTGGGGGTGAGTAAACGTGCTGAATGCATGAACTGTACATTTCTACGGTCTGTATAGACTGTTATGTGTGCTTAGAACCTAAAAGATAATGCCTCCTTTCTTTAAAGTCAGGGGGTGCTACAAGGGACTTATTTCAAACAGATTTAAAATCATTAATGAGTTGTACATACGTAACAAACTCTTATGTATCCACAGGATAACCGTCTTGTTTCAACTGCAACAAATATGTTGGTGGAAGGTGAAAGGAACATATAGAGCAAAAATCGTATTGAATGTTCAAAATTTTCTCTTTACTGAAAACAGAAGTAGGGAGACAAATACAAATGAAGTGAAGCAAAAAAGGGTCATGAAAAGAGATCAATCAAATTTACACTACAATTCATAACTGAGAACATCAACTCCAGGTATTTGAAGACACAACCAAAATTAATTAATAAAGAAGGGTTGCGAATTGGTGACGAGGCAACCAAACAGGAGATGATGGAGTGTCGACGTTTCGGTCTAGGTAGCATTCGTCAGATAGACCATCATCAGGACGGTGTTTTTTATGCAGGAAAAAACTCCCTATACAAAATGATAAATACAACATAATCAACAAATGTCTTAAAATAAGAAGTACATTAGAAAAAAATACATTGATAGAGAAATACATGCTCTATACGTCAGATAAAATTCATGTAGCCATCTTATATCCCACAGGTCACTCCTTCCTAGTAACCCCTGAGAAGCAGTTT
Source organism: Lissotriton vulgaris (assembly GCF_964263255.1). Taxonomy (NCBI): domain Eukaryota; kingdom Metazoa; phylum Chordata; class Amphibia; order Caudata; family Salamandridae; genus Lissotriton; species Lissotriton vulgaris. The sequence continues at coordinate 480,630,842 of NC_141693.1, read as the reverse complement.
CTAAAATGGAACTAAGGCAGTATAGACAAAATCATTAATCTGCTTTTCTTAGTCTAATAAATCTAATGCGTTAAAAAATCATGAAAATATATACAGTTATTCCTTAATCAAAAGAGGAACAAATGTTCATTTAAAAAAAAGGGCGGCTTGTCAACAATTTCATTAGATTTCAACATAGAATATTTACAAACATTTCTAAATTCCCATATGCTTGAAGTAGCCATTTACTTTGCATTGCAGAAAATAATGCATATATCTGAACATCAATCATAAAAACAGAAAAACTTAATTTGGTTTGTCACCTTGAATCCTACAGTGGATTATTTATGAGCACGGAAACAGCAGTGGCATATGGCAAAGATGTCGCATATGAGTGCATGAACAACAATGACGTGTGGCCAGAATGTCCGACACGCAGCTTCAGCTGAAAATAAATAAGTGGAGTTCTATAAAAAGTCGGATTCAATGACCATGAATTGAATTCGTATGATAAGTTAAACCAGATATCATACCTTAAATTTGAAAGAATACGCGTTGAAGCTGGTTGCCAGATTTCACGTAAGGATCTACTTTCCAAAGTTCCTGTTGGAAGTTAATAGTAAGTTGTTTGAATGGTCTATGGCATATATGGTAGTTTAATTACCAAAATGCAGCATTCAGTTGTAGTACCGATCTGGCTGCATATTGCTACTGACACCGATCTGTGTTAAAGGTATCACATGGCAGAGATGGGGTATCAATTAGCACTAGTCCGAGTATAATCGGGTTCAAAAGACTTATAGTGCTGAAAAGTTACTAGTGTCAAATAGTGTCACGTGGCATATAAACCTAATAGAGTAAAATTGCATTTTTTTAAAGAACATTTGGAGCAGCGTTGTCATCTTATTACAAGTAAGGGTTGATAGTATCGAATGTCAGATGAAACTTCATTTTAAAAAAAGCAAACTAAGGGGCAGCGTTATCTTATTGCTAAAAAGTTAGAAAAACGTTAGACTTAACGAGGGCTTGGAATACCTCGCATCAGTTGTGTGCAACCAGACCCCACGAAGGCACTTACTTGAAACAGACTTGAGAGCCGGCAAAAAGACGTGTCGTCGTCAGTTGTTTAGTAAACAATGACAACCTTCGATAAAGCGAGTTTTATGTCCGTGAACCGGAAGCATTCAAGATGGAAACCGGAAATGTACCAATTTGCAATCGTAACATTAGTCATCGATATTTTTTATTTTTTAAACCTAGGTTCTATATAATAGCTGCCATGTTGCTTAGAATAGGTAAATGGCAGATATGTGTCTGTAGAAATATCGTTGAATTAGTAATGCTGTTAACACAATGAGACATAAACAGTCGCCATCTTGGATTGGGATAAATTACCGAAACGTAACCCTATTGTGAATGGGTTCAATTAGCCATATGCTGCAATGTATGTATTCGAAATAGTCAAAAAGGAATAATAAATTTTCAAAAAAGAGGCATTAATAGTACAGAATTCATTGTGACAAAACCAACAGTATCAGTCATAGTGTAAGTCTATGATCGTAATTGATACAGAAGTTATACAGCAATAACACCAGTGGTATAGTCATTGAAGCATGCATATATCCAGTTCGGCCTATTAGTGGTGACAGACTTCAAATGATAACATCAGTTGACCCAGAACTTATGATGACTAAAGGCATGCCAAGGAATGCCATTCTGTACATGAATTTAGGCCATGTCTGACTGAGTCTGCCAAGCAGATCCAGCGTTGTTCTTTGAGAGTTAATAGATGGTCTACATTAGGTTGCCTGATTGTGGGTTTTATCACTTCTACCACATACCAGAGAAGTTCGTGTTCATTGTGATTTTTTTGCGAGTAGTGGTCAACTAATGGGGCATTTTCCGTCTGGCAACGAATTCTTGACTGATGTTGTAGAATTCTTTTTTTAACTGGTTGTGTAGTTTTGCCAAAGTATTTGAGTCCACAGGCAAAACTACACAACCAGTTAAAAAAAGAATCACAATGAACACGAACTTCTCTGGTATGTGGTAGAAGTGATAAAACCCACAATCAGGCAACCTAATGTAGACCATCTATTAACTCTCAAAGAACAACGCTGGATCTGCTTGGCAGACTCAGTCAGACATGGCCTAAATTCATGTACAGAATGGCATTCCTTGGCATGCCTTTAGTCATCATAAGTTCTGGGTCAACTGATGTTATCATTTGAAGTCTGTCACCACTAATAGGCCGAACTGGATATATGCATGCTTCAATGACTATACCACTGGTGTTATTGCTGTATAACTTCTGTATCAATTACGATCATAGACTTACACTATGACTGATACTGTTGGTTTTGTCACAATGAATTCTGTACTATTAATGCCTCTTTTTTGAAAATTTATTATTCCTTTTTGACTATTTCGAATACATACATTGCAGCATATGGCTAATTGAACCCATTCACAATAGGGTTACGTTTCGGTAATTTATCCCAATCCAAGATGGCGACTGTTTATGTCTCATCGTGTTAACAGCATTACTAATTCAACGATATTTCTACAGACACATATCTGCCATTTACCTATTCTAAGCAACATGGCAGCTATTATATAGAACCTAGGTTTAAAAAATAAAAAATATCGATGACTAATGTTACGATTGCAAATTGGTACATTTCCGGTTTCCATCTTGAATGCTTCCGGTTCACGGACATAAAACTCGCTTTATCGAAGGTTGTCATTGTTTACTAAACAACTGACGACGACACGTCTTTTTGCCGGCTCTCAAGTCTGTTTCAAGTAAGTGCCTTCGTGGGGTCTGGTTGCACACAACTGATGCGAGGTATTCCAAGCCCTCGTTAAGTCTAACGTTTTTCTAACTTTTTAGCAATAAGATAACGCTGCCCCTTAGTTTGCTTTTTTTAAAATGAAGTTTCATCTGACATTCGATACTATCAACCCTTACTTGTAATAAGATGACAACGCTGCTCCAAATGTTCTTTAAAAAAATGCAATTTTACTCTATTAGGTTTATATGCCACGTGACACTATTTGACACTAGTAACTTTTCAGCACTATAAGTCTTTTGAACCCGATTATACTCGGACTAGTGCTAATTGATACCCCATCTCTGCCATGTGATACCTTTAACACAGATCGGTGTCAGTAGCAATATGCAGCCAGATCGGTACTACAACTGAATGCTGCATTTTGGTAATTAAACTACCATATATGCCATAGACCATTCAAACAACTTACTATTAACTTCCAACAGGAACTTTGGAAAGTAGATCCTTACGTGAAATCTGGCAACCAGCTTCAACGCGTATTCTTTCAAATTTAAGGTATGATATCTGGTTTAACTTATCATACGAATTCAATTCATGGTCATTGAATCCGACTTTTTATAGAACTCCACTTATTTATTTTCAGTTGAAGCTGCGTGTCGGACATTCTGGCCACACGTCATTGTTGTTCATGCACTCATATGCGACATCTTTGCCATATGCCACTGCTGTTTCCGTGCTCATAAATAATCCACTGTAGGATTCAAGGTGACAAACCAAATTAAGTTTTTCTGTTTTTATGATTGATGTTCAGATATATGCATTATTTTCTGCAATGCAAAGTAAATGGCTACTTCAAGCATATGGGAATTTAGAAATGTTTGTAAATATTCTATGTTGAAATCTAATGAAATTGTTGACAAGCCGCCCTTTTTTTTAAATGAACATTTGTTCCTCTTTTGATTAAGGAATAACTGTATATATTTTCATGATTTTTTAACGCATTAGATTTATTAGACTAAGAAAAGCAGATTAATGATTTTGTCTATACTGCCTTAGTTCCATTTTAGAAACTGCTTCTCAGGGGTTACTAGGAAGGAGTGACCTGTGGGATATAAGATGGCTACATGAATTTTATCTGACGTATAGAGCATGTATTTCTCTATCAATGTATTTTTTTCTAATGTACTTCTTATTTTAAGACATTTGTTGATTATGTTGTATTTATCATTTTGTATAGGGAGTTTTTTCCTGCATAAAAAACACCGTCCTGATGATGGTCTATCTGACGAATGCTACCTAGACCGAAACGTCGACACTCCATCATCTCCTGTTTGGTTGCCTCGTCACCAATTCGCAACCCTTCTTTATTAATTAATTTTGGTTGTGTCTTCAAATACCTGGAGTTGATGTTCTCAGTTATGAATTGTAGTGTAAATTTGATTGATCTCTTTTCATGACCCTTTTTTGCTTCACTTCATTTGTATTTGTCTCCCTACTTCTGTTTTCAGTAAAGAGAAAATTTTGAACATTCAATACGATTTTTGCTCTATATGTTCCTTTCACCTTCCACCAACATATTTGTTGCAGTTGAAACAAGACGGTTATCCTGTGGATACATAAGAGTTTGTTACGTATGTACAACTCATTAATGATTTTAAATCTGTTTGAAATAAGTCCCTTGTAGCACCCCCTGACCTCAACTACTCTGTGCCCAAGCCTACAAGGGTTTATTGGGTTTCCCCTGCCTTTAACAACATCCTTTCTTTAAAAACATCACGTAAGGCCAAAAGTTATTTCGCTGCAATCGTATAGTTTTGCTCAGCTTCAGTCATTTTTCTCGATATATAGGCCACAGGATGTAACTGGCCTGTCTCATCATGCCTTTGTGACAGAATCGCGCCAACAGCTACATCAGATGCATCTGCTTTCTCTATAAAGGGTCATTCAGTGTTCGGATGTGCCAAAATGGGAGCAGTAGTAAAAGCTTTCTTCAGTTGACAAAAGGCATTTTCTGCTTCGGATGGCCATTCAAAAGAGGTTTTCTTTCGCAATAATTCAGTAATTGGTGATACAGTTTGCGAGTAATGGTCAATGAACCGGCAATAAAACTTGGCAAAGCCACGAAAACACTGAACGTCCTGAACAGATCACGGAGTAGGCCAATTTGCAACTGCTTGTATATTCCTAGTCGCCATCTGCAAACCTGATGGAGTTAAAATAACTCCCAAGAACTCCACCTGTGTTACATGAAAATCACACTGGCTTAATTAATAACATAGATGATGCTTTCATAAAACCTGTAAATCTGTGCACACATGCGTTTCATGAATAGTTACATTTTCAGAATAGATGAGAATGTCATCTACATAAACAATAAAAAAGAGATCTAGATATTCTCGTAACACTTGTTCAGGAAAAACTGGAATGCAGCCAGAGTGTTGTATAGGCCGAAAGGCTTGACTAGGTATTCAAATAGGCCATAGCGTGTCTTGAATGCCATTGTCCACTCATCCCTTTCACTTTTGCGAACCAAGTGATAATCCCCTCACAAATCAAGCGTGGTGTGAATCACAGCGAATTTCACTTGGTCCAACAGGACTGAGATTAAGGGCAGGGGATAGCGATTCTTTATGGCGATTTTATTTAACGCTCTGTAGTCAATACACATTCTAAGATTGCCATTGGCTTTTGGGATGAAGAACAGTGGAGAAGCAGCAGGGGACCTAGAGTTTCTAAGAATCCATTTGCCAAGTACTGATCAAGGCATTTATGTAAATGTTCATTTTCAGGTTCTGACAGTGCATAGATCCGACAACTGGGAACATTAGCACCAAGAATTAGATCGATTTGACCGTTATAGGACTGATGTGGTGACAAAGAATCAGCCTCTTTTTCACTAAACACGTCTGCAAACTGTTGGCATTGAGATAGTAACTCAACGGAATATGACTCGTTATTTTGCATACCATTACTTCCCAGCTTTTTACTTTGATGTTTTTACTTAGCAAATACCGTTACTATGCAAGTTTTTAGTTTGCATACCTTTACATTGCAAGTGTTAATGTATGCGAACTAAAAACTTGCCTAGTAATAAAAACAGACATTTACCCCGATTATTTTTCTTAACCCCTTTTTTAATGTGAAAAAAACAACACTACACTAAATGCTAAATACAAATACACTACCCTACATATCACAAACTCTAAAGCACTATCCAAAGCTCCAAACACTACACTACCCTACACTACCATAAACCCTAAATCACTACCCCCAGCACGACCCTGCCCCTACCCCCAAGACTGTCCCTACACTTAAACAATACCCTGCACGACCCCCTGACACTACCCAAAACCCTAAAACACTACTCTACACTACACTAAAACCACAACACTACCCTAAACCCTAAAACACTACTCCACACTAACACCACCACACTACCCTAAACCCTAAAACACTACCCCATCACGACCCTGCCCCGACCCCCAATACGGTTCTTACACTGAAACACTACCCTGCATGACCCAGACACTACCCTAAACCTAAAACACTACCCTACACTACACTAACACCACAACACTACCCTAAACCCTAAAACACTACATAACACTACACTAACACCACAACACTACCCTAAACCCTAAAACACTACCCCCAGCACAACACTGCCACAACCCCCATTCCTGTCCCTACTCCCAAACACTACCCTTCAAGACCCCAAACACTACCCTAAACCCAAATACACTACTATAAACTACACAAACACAACTACACTACCCTTAAATCAAAAAGGCTACCCCTGCACCAACCTCCCCCTACCCTAAACCCTTAAATACTACACAACCCCTCTTACCTCTCTCTCCTCGGTTACTGTCTTATCCGGCTTCCTGCGTCGTTAGTGTTACACGTCGTTGTGATGAAACGGAAGAGTGTCCGTTTCCACAAAACGATGTGGATAGCCTTTACTTCACAAGCTTTACAACGCATGCAATGTATCAACTTGCGTAGTAAAGGCTACGCGTTGTAACATCGCATGCGTTGCAACACTTGCAAAGTAATGGTACGCGGTGTAAAAGCTGTGTACTAATGGATGTTTACCACCCAAACCTGCTCCTGTATTGATGAGATGCTCTCAGTGCTATATTTATATTGTCTTGTGGCTTCTCACTGACCAGTGTGGGCCTTGCAATTAAAGCGAGAGCTTAGAGCTGATGTTCTCCTTTTTGATAGTCAGAAATCTGAACCCCAGCAGCACCCCCCCAATTATCGAATGATAGAAAGCAAACCAAGACGTGAAAATTGCACTTTAACTACTATACCTGGAGGGAGGATTTGATCTGAACCGTGGAGTTGTGACACAATAGTTTCACTGCACAGACAAATGCTACACAGCCACCCCAGACCCAAGGATGCTGCCTTCTGTGGATTGGTCCATCCCACAGTTAGTCACAAGGCCTACCCGGGGTCACCCAATAGGTAGCTGCCAAGCTGCTCCAAGTCACATGTGATATCTTCATCCAATCCTACCAATTATTTCCCATTGCCCTTCTGAAGCTGTCATTAAATACAAACACCGAGTATCTAACATGGAGGAGTGTGCACAAGGGCTTTAATCCAAAGAGTTTGTTAATCGTGCCTAAAATCACAGGTGTTGATGGTTTTAACAGCCACTAGAGTTGGACAAGGAAGAACACTGGTAACCAGTGCAGCTTATAGGAGGTGGCAGTTACTCCTTTAAAGGGTTATATGTCACAAAATCAGTATAAAATACGTCAATATTATTTGCTACTAATATATCATCAAGATAAGCATATGTAGAATTACCACCCTTCAATCCATTTCTAGTTAGCTTGTTGATTTGTTGGCGGTCGATTTTTGGCGTCAGTATAAGTGCAGGCAAATATTAAAAGTTCAATAATATTTTAAAACATTGTTTAAAGCAAGAAGCTGGTATCAGACTCAAAGCTGCTGTGTTCTACACTAGATGGAGCCTCTTACTCAGAGATAACATACAAAAAGATGATGGATGGAATGCCTGAATGATTCTCAGTCAGTCGCTAACAACTGCTTGGAGACACATTCTAGTGCATACTTTTTTTGCCCACAATTCCACTCTAGACAGAGGTCCGCCTTATGCAAATCTGTACTGACCCTGCTACTTATGGGGAAAAACCCATCCTGAACTGCCAGGCAAGACCCCCTTCAGAAGCAAACACAAGCTACCTATGCCGGTTTTGGCCTACTTGGGCCTGATCAGTAGGGTGCAGCTCTAGTCTTATGGCTTAATCAGAGGTGGCATGATGTGAAAACCCCAACTCTGACAGTGACAGTCAGTAGGGCAAGTATTTTCGGGCTGAGTCAATTGGGTCACACTCACCCTGTAATGGAATATGTTGTTATTGGGGAGCCTGACCATCAGCTCTGAGGCTCTTGCTGGCCACCTTGGCTACAGAGGACATCCAGTTCCTGAACATTATTTGGGCAGGGCGACATTTCTGGATATGAGAAATAGATCTGAATGTTGAAGCTACTATTTTCCATCCTTTGAAAAATAATCTAAAGGGCACCATGTATTCATTTTACACAGAATTTATCCCTTGGAACACTGAAGTGGGTAGTATTCACTGGAACAGTATGGGAACTCATGGCCACCTACTGCAGCCTGCACTTGAAAAATGAGGTGAGCCACTGTAAGGGGGTTAATCTGAAGCCACCGGGTCCCTCAAATGACATGGGAAGAAACATGGGCTTTGCCCAGGGCTATTGAAAGGTGTTAGAAATGGGATCTCTGGTTGGCTAAGGCTTGCTCCAAAGCCAGGCAGAGACCACCACTCTAGTCAGGGCAAGTGAGTTACATGCCAAAGATAACCCCTGCTCACCCCATTGGTAGCTTGGCACGAGCAGTCAGGCTTATCCCGGTGGCAATGTGTAAAGCATTTGCGCACGCACACAGCAACAACATCTCAGGCACACTACAAAAGGAACTCCACACAAGGTTATATCAAAAATAGCATTTGTATTCTCATAACACATTAGAATAGTAAACATATAATATGCATGGTGCCACCTGGCACTAGGTCATATCTACAAGGGATTATTTACATGTGACAGGGCCCACTGGACCACTGTCAGAACCATCACAAAGCGAACTTAGTAAAAGTAATACATCTCATAACCGTACAACCAGTAACCACTGGTAATCACTGTACTTAGCATCAGCCTGTAACATAAATTACATTATGCACAGTATCACATTAGGAGCGAATTACATTCTGCGCCAACCTCACCAGCATAAACACCTTATGCAATCATCTCATAAGTCTAAACTCATTAGACCCCAACCTCCTAAGCATAACTCACATTATGGGCATAAATCACACTAGCATAAACCATGATAAGCAAAACAACCTGATAATCATGAGAACCACATTTCGAGGCATCAAACAGGGTGCGTAAATCACACTACATGAATCACATTTCCTAGCACCAAATAAATCACATTAGGGCCTGGCGTCCTATAAACCCAACAGTCCCCCTGGTCAACTGGCCATCTCAAAGGGGTTCAAATGCCCTATGTCCAAAAGTCAGGGCACGCGGCCAACGCAGCAGAAGTCAAGAGTGCGCAATTACGCAGACCTAAACGTTGCAGCTGGCACTAAGTGTTGCGCAGCTGTGAATGTATGGGGCATAGGAGAGCATTGCACTCCTAACTTCAAAAGACATGCCCCAAAGCACTATGGCCTAAACAATGCAGCTGCCCACTACTTGCTGGGTAGCTGTTAATACCAAATGAGGCCTGCACACACTGTGCCCTCTGAATCAGATATGCCCCAAAACGTTGCATAAAAAGAATCCCTGGCACTACTGTGCCGCTTGAGCCTCCCTCTGGGACTCTCTACCACGGATCTGGCTCAATGTTGCAGTTGCCCACTGGCAAGCGGGGCAACTGTTTAATGTTTAATGTTTACAGATTTATAGAGCGCATGGCTGCCCGTGAGCGCACCAGCGCTAGTGAGAAAAGAAGAAGGTGAGAGGGAAGTGAGTTAGGTAAACAGCCATGTCTTTAAAAGTTTGCGAAAGGAGAGCAAGTTTGGTTGAGCCCGGATATCCAGTGGGAGAGTGTTCCACAACTTAGAGGCGTTGTAGGAAAAGAGACGGCCGCCTGAGCGTGCTCTCTTAATTCTGGGTACTGACGTGAGGTGGAGGTGAGAAGATCGAAGAACTCTATTGGTTGTGTAGGGGGTAATGAGCTCCTTCAGTATCGGGGGAGCTTTTTTATGCAGAATTTTATGTACAGTGCACAGAGCTTTAAAAAGCACTCTTTGTTGAATTGGTAACCAGTGGAGGGCTTTGAGGGAAGGTTTAGCTGAACAGTGGTTACGCGTGCCTGTGAATACCTCTGCAAAGGGGCCCGGCACTACGGTGCACCCAGGACCCCCACAGGACTTTTAAACAAACTTGCCCCCATACTGGAGCAACACAGGGCTCTTTAAATTAATATGCCACACGTTGGGGTGGTCCGCTCTCTCGCGGAACCGCCCATACCACACAAGACTGCCCGGTGCCTCGTGTGTGTGTACCAACAACAAAGAAATGAGGACGGCCTCGGCCCCACTCACCGGGCTGCTTAGGCTCTTCTCGAGGATCTTCTGGTGCCGCCTCTACTTGCCTCACTTTGCCCGGTCCCTCTCCTGAGGCCGGGACTTCTCCAGACACCGCAAGGCTCCCTCAGCTCATGGGGGCCCCGCTGACCAGCCGCAGCACCCCTCACTTCTCTTCGGTTTACCCGGGCCCCCCTCCTGTGACCCGGGGCTTGGATGTGGAGCCCGCGAGGCTCCAGAGCACTTCCGCTGGCTTCTCCTCGTGTCTCGCCTCCTTCATGGGCAGAGCGGGAGAAGCAGAAATGGCGCCACGAGGCCCTGCCCACAGACAGGCAATCTCGCTTGTCTCGCCTCACTTCCTGGACGGCAATCAGGGCAGCGGTGGTGATTTCCGTACAAATGCGGCAATGAGGGGTAGGCTCCCTCTTGATTAATAAAACATAAAGCGGGGTGGGCACCCGCTCAAAAAGGCAAACAAGCGGGGTGGGAACCCGCAAAGTAAATAAAGGAAAGCATAAGCGGGGTGGGCACCCGCAATCACACCGGCATCAAAGGGGAATCCCTACGATGGGGATTCCATCTTAACGGGGCTGCAGCTGAGCGCTGCACAGCTCCCAGGCTCTCCCTCTCCTTTGGGGAAAGTCAGGGCAAAGCGCTCACAGGGCGCAAAAGATGCTGAACAGGTCCTGGAATAAAAACCAAAGCAGAAGGGTCCCAAAAAGGTCTTCCAGGTCCAGGGGCAATGCAGGGCTCAGGGAGGGAAATCCTCATGGCAGCCCCCCCCTGGGCCCCAGCAGCAGCACGCCCCAGCAGGAACAGCACACCAAGACTGAACATTTCCATGGGGTCACAGCCCCTATATTTATACTATATTTCCCATTGTGTCACAGCACAGGGCTTGGGGATACCAGTCAGAACTGGTTTAGGGGGGATTTGGAACACTTTGTTTTGCCCAGCTCCTCTCCCCTTTGTCAGGAGGATGCTCAGTGATCAGACACATCACAGGGGGCGGAGCCAGCATAGTACTCAGGAAGAACCATCCTATTCAGAGTCAGGAGATTTCTCCTCCCACCACTCTCAGCTCAGGCGTCCCATTCAGCCTAGTTGACTCATCCTGCTCCTTCTGGAGCCACCCACACCTCTCAGCTCCTGTCAATCACAAGCCAGACATGCAATTCACATCAGACAGGAAGACACATAGCACACAGAAATGCCAAATCTAAAAGTGGCATTTCTCCACCATTCACAATAAATCTGCGCACACCATTGCGCAACATTTATTCCCAAGAGTTCAGACATACTAAACTCGCCCCTGCACTCCTCTCATACCAGGAATTACCATGGGCACACATATCCCCCATGCATTCCTATGGGAGGGCAGGCCAATCTCACCACACGCCCTCAGAGAGCGCACACACTTTACACTGGTCCACAGTGCTAAAGTGCCCAGAGGCCTAAAATCACCAACACCAGGTTACAGAAAAAGTATAGGAGAATGCGAAAAAGTTTTGGGGTGAACCTGCCAAAAGGGCCAAGTCCAACAGAAGGTGAGAAGACCTTCCACACACAGACATTGGGGACTGAGTTTCCTTTGAGTAGTTTCAAAGGTTAGCTGTGGAACATGGAAGAACCTCCTTCTCTGAAGAAGAGTTCAATATCCAGAAATGCATCATCTTCTCCGACATATTACGCAAATACCCTTGGTGTTGGTTGATTGCACCATTAGTACATGTGCCATGCTGGCAACCAGAATGACCTAACATGTAATGCCCTTCCCCTTTATCTCTCACCTCCTCACATTAAAGTGGTACAGGAGCGGTCTAAGAGCTGTACAAGCAACCATCATGAGAAAACACAATTCCACCTTCCTCCTGCTCCCTATTGTTAGCAGTATGGGGCTATGGGTGGCGTGAGCGTATCCACCATGACATGATGAACAAAGTCTTCTTCCTACTTAATCGTACATCGCTTGTGCTAAATTCACAGGCGCACATTCAGAGCTGCCTCCTTGGCTTCCTTCTCTAAGGTACTTAGAGGGAAAATATGGTAACAAGGACTAGGAGTTCACAAGGCCATACTGCTGCTCTGAACACTTCTTTACCGACTCTATAAGTAATATTACTGCCTGTCGCTGGGGGTGCAAGGATATTTGTTATCATGGGTGTCACTATACCTCTATCAAAAGTGTTGTATTGAGGCCTGATGTTACACAAGACCTTTGATTTTAGTGGAGAAAGCTTAATATAATATTCTTACTTATAAAGGACATTCAGCTAGCCCTCTTCCTCCATTGACCTTTTGTTGTGTCATGTGCAATGTTTGTTCCAACCACTCCAGCATACACCATCGTTTAGCCTACTTGCATCGTTGGTTAACTTCACTGTGAGTGATAACTTTCTTCTCTTACACAAAGCCCACATAAGTGATCCTGTTTCCAATGCAAGGTCCTGCATGAACCCAAAACGGAAATTAAAGTTGGTCACATATTGTACTTGAAGCGCCTGTTTGCACTCCTATACATTCTAACATTTTAAAGGATAATACTGGGAGATTCTAAAACAATAATCGGGAGAATGTATTTCACCCATTACCTTCTATTAAAGTAAAGTCATTTTCAGGTGGGAGACAGCAAAAATAAACAGAGATCTGCGCCTGCCATTCCTATGTGGAACATTCTTATTCTAGTGAAGAAGGCCTTATTTAGGAGCTTCAACTGAATAACCTGCAATCCAGCACTTATGGCCATCTCCCGGGAGTACCGACAGGATGCCCCCCAATCGTCATCCTTCTGCCTAGATCTCCCTCCCATTTTCCCTGAGGCAGTCTAGAGGGGGCAGGCTGTTACATAGGAGAGTAGAATCTAGTTGGAAGACTGCATGGCTGGTCTGGGGGGCTCCCAATTCATCTGTGGCTGCCTGCAGAGCCTCAGGGTGGGTCAGTAGGAGAAATCGTAGTTGCTGATAGCATAGTTACTGCCCGCCAGACAACTTATTTTGCTCCTGTAGTTAGTTGATCAGAATGTTTCCTCATGATTCCCACCATGTCCCCTTTATCATGACCTTAGCACATAGTCCCTTCAGAATGTCTGTAGACTTGAGCGGGGTCTCTAGCATCAGTTTGCCCTTCCAGCCAGGCCTTGTCTGCTTTAAGCCAGATCTTGATTCCCACTGCTGTGACAGCCTGCAACTGAGCCATCCCTTTTACCCCATACAATCACCGGATGTATCCTCCGGGTCTATTGGCCACTTGTCTGCATCTGCTGAGAGGTGAAGGCCCAGTCATTGGTAACCCAGAGCTGAGTTGCCCAGCAATAGAGGTGTAAGTTATGATGGGCTGGTCCGGCGTCCAAAGGTTTTCTGGTGAGGGACGTTCGGGCAATCCTCTGTGTCCCACCCTTCCACTGCAGGCTTTCCATTAAACCTGCAACAGCCGGAAAGAACCCTTCAGGAGCCTCAAACAGGGTATTCTGTTGGACATAGACGAATTTTGGCAGATAGATAATTTTGTAGAGAGGCAACTTATTCCACCGGCCCGCTTTTAAGTTTATAAGAGTCAAGAATTATTCCCGGGTTTTACACAATAAATAGGTCCTGGTTTTAAAAAAAAATAAAAACCACAAAATATTTGAAACTCCTGGGCTGCCACACTTGGGGGTAGTGCCAGGTCCAGCCTCCCTCTCCCTCCGACAGTGGGAATACAATAAACTTATGCCTGTTGATTCTGAGCCCTGATTAGGAGCCAAACCCCTCAAGAATCTCCAGCACCAGGGGGACGGGTAGTGCCGGGTCTGCTAAATACAGCAGTATGTTGTCTGCATATAGAGGTACAACTTCTTTCCAGTATGATGTAATATGACTACCAAATGTGTACTCTAATGAGCAGCTTTGTGAGGGACTTGGGATGTTTCAAGTATATATGTACCCTGCCTATCCCAATTCTACGCAGTATTGTCATCATTCAGGGCCACTCCACTGAATCATTAGACTTTTCGGTGTCTAGGGCGAACAGGATATCCAGCTTAACAATCTGTCCACAGTGTGCCAGGCAACCGGCCAGCCTACGAAGGTTATACCTTGTCACCCTGTAGGGCAAAAAAGCCCTATTGGTCTGGGGCCACCAACATGTCGACTAATTGAAGCAGGCAGTTAGCTAGTACTTTTGCCAAGATTTTGGTTTCTAGATTGAGGAATGATATAGGCTTGGAATGCATCCTTGGATTCCCCTATTTCTGTATCATGACTATTGTCACACGTTGAAGGTCTCAGGCAGGTATGCCCACCTGCATTGCCCTGATAAACATTGTCCTAATGGGGCCCAATATTCAGTATTTTGTGCATTTGAAAAATTCAGGAGGAAAGGCATTCAGGCCTACAGGTTTCCTGATGTTAATCTGTCCTAAGGCATCAGCTATCTCCCGCTCTGACAAATCCGAATCTAAGGATTTGCTCACTTCCCCCTAAAGCCTGGACGCCTGTATGTCATTAATGAAATCCACTAGGCTGCATGATGAGTCCCTACATTGGCATGATAAAGGGGGCAAGCTGCAGTGAAACTTTTAATTTGCTGATAAATGTCACAGCTAAGTGCATATTGTTTTCTCTGTTTGTATAGACCAAGCCACCAATCACGATGCTGTAGTAATGAAACTGTAGCTGCCACACCAGAACTGGCAGATGTTAACTCCTCATGAGCAGCTTTGAATAATTAGATCCTGCGGTCTGAATTTGGTAAGTCTCAATCCCCGCTCCTGGAACACAAACAAAAGGTATGTTTTGGTAACTCAGTAGGCAGGAGTATTTTGCTGGAAATTATCTAGGTAATGGTGTGACAGTGGGTGCAGCATTGACAGCTACCATGATGTCTTCATCCACTCTCATATGATAATGAGTAATTGTAGCTACCACAGCAGTCTGGACACTGCTTTTGTGGCTTCATTGCCCAATGAATTCTCTGTAATGTATATTCCAATATGTTGGTGACTCAATGTAGGAATTACATGAGCTTGTGGCAAACATTCTTTTAAGATGTGCTGCCTTTCCTGACAGTAGTTTATGCTTGATTCAATTCCCTTGTGAGTCTCTGAATCCATTCAAGCACCAATAATGTAGATGTTCATTAAAAGACTGGACACGATAATACGAATCACACATTATGAGTGGAATTCAGGATTGGTTTGAGGGTGGTATTTTACATTCCTCATGAATCCACGTACTGCTGTTCAAGCAGTGTAGTATTGCTGTTTAGTTCCAACAGCAGGCTGGGATGAGCCATCGGTATAGACAATGAAGTCATACTGGACCAGAGGCAAAATGTCACTGAGCACAGGGTATTCTTGTTTATCTTTTGTAGGAATTTTTGTGTTTTTAGTGTGGGGCAAAGACATAGCCTACATCAGTAACTGTTAAGGAAGTGGCCCACTCTATGCATCTAGGAAGTAAGATTTTCTCATTTGGAACACTGGGTTTGTGACAGCCTCTATGGCTGGACTGGGAGTAACCACCAATATACGTTTCTCATGAGCCAAAAAACTTTGCTTTATAACAGCTAAATGTACTGCAGTAAGTATTTTTTTCTGTAGGTGCAAAAAACATTTCAGCATTTGAATACAACTGTGATTTATATGCAATCGGTACAGTATCACCTTCGTTGAAAGTGAGATATATGTAACCAGTGGTTCCCACAATTATGCAGATCACCAAATTGTTTGTGTTGACACGTGTGTGTAAGTGTCTAGATGCAAGCATTTCTGTTTGCAGTGGTTTCAGAATTTGTGTATGTGGTGGTGTCCAATGTGTGTTTACGAAGACTGTTATGAATGTTCTACCAAAGTTGAGCAAGCCCATAAGTGATTGCAGCTTTTTAATAGTATTTATTGTTTGGTGGTTGTAGTAGTGGACACTTCTCTAAGAAATGCGGTGCTATGCTTTTGCCTTCATTTGACAGCTTGTATCCCAAGAACAGGACACTAAGGTAGGCAATTTTATTTTTTAGCAAGTTGAATTTGTAGCCTTGTTCAGAAAATTCCACAAGTATGCGATCCGCTCTGACTAGATGTATGTTTAAGTTATCACCCATAAGGTATGTCTTTGACATAGGACAATGCTTCTGAGTCAATTTTATGTAAAACTGATACAACTTGGGCAGAGAACAGACTAAGGCTGTTCTTATAAAGCTGAAGGACTTGACAGAATCTTTTCTGAAACCCCAATGAAGTGAATGTGGCTAAATCCCTGCTTTCAAGTTCCAGGTTTTGGCAGAAAATGCAATCTGAAATGTCCATAGTGGTTTTGTATTTTGTGCACACTATGTTGTTCATTAGTGCTGCACTGTGTGCATTTTGTACTGAAAATGCATGTGTATGACTGTTTAAATGTCTATTGTCTAAGACTAAGCAATTTGAATGATCTGGTTTCGCTAATGGAAACAAAGGATTGTTCTTTGGTGAGATCCAAGGCTTACTGGTGCCTTGATATTCTGGCTGTGTTAGATTTTCTCGAACTGGGCATTTAGCTTCATCCTTAATTAGGTATTGTGGTTGCACTTACAGGCTTGGCCAAATAGGTATAATATATAAGATGAGTCTGTGTCCCAGGCTACTTGATTGCGGTAGAATGCCGGGGTTTGTGCAAGAGCCCACTCCATGGCATCTGCTTCTTTAACTCCTTCAGGAACTAGGATTAAGATAGATGGCATTATTATATCTTCACCTTGTGGGACTTTCTGACAAAACTCAGGTGGCCAATTCCGTTCAGCCAAGAGAATGTTATAGGTAATGTGTTACATTTTCCCAAAAATGTACTTTAATGATACAAGGTATATCACCCTCAATTTGGATGTCCAAATCAAATAATTTGTCTGGAGAGTTACCTCGCTGATCTGGTGTTTCCACCTGAATGAAATCCTTAGTTGCTCTCGCCACTAGAAACTCTTGAAGAATCTGGCGAACTATCGTGACCTCAGCTGCTCTGCCTAGCAGTGTCAGCGCCCACTCCTTGTTCCTAAGAAGAGTACTTAATATGTGTGGCATATTTAACCGAAATACCTGCCACTTTTTTCTTTTTGAATTAAGGCTTTTGTTGTTGAAGTTATTCTCCCTTTTTTATGATGATGTCAGATGAGGGCTGTGATTCCTTTTTCAGTTTCACGTACTCTGCTTGTCTGTGCTGTGATTGACCTCCTCTCTCCGAGCATTTGTCGAGTGAGTCTTAAAAGGAACGAGAAAGACATGTATCAGATTGTTTAAAAGTTTCAAGGTTACGCAGGTTTTCAATGGACTCCGGTTGGGGAGTTCGCCTCCGTTAATTTTTATTTTTTCTTTATTTTTTTTATTCAGCTCTGCGTTTTGTGGAATACTCAGGTGCCTGTTTTCAGATAGCCTTTTCAGAATTACCCTTAAGCTGTGGCTTATTTGGTCTGGCTCCCAAATTATCTCGACCTAAAGATGTATGGGTTTCAGCAATAATTTGTGGTCCTTTGCTCTCTTGGTCCGCTGATGGAACTTGCCAGAGAGTTGACATACGGCCAGTGCGCTGCTTCCCCTTTAATGCTACTAAAAATAATTGAGGCTCCTGTGGTGTAGGTGCAGGGGCAAACCCTTATTCATTTTGAATCTGTTTTTGCACTTGTTAGATTTGGGGGTCGCTACATGGCGGATGTATGATGTTAGCACGCACACTTTATACCACGCATACCATTACCACGCATTTTTTACAACGCGATACCTTTACAACGCATAGTGCTTTGGGTGCTGGATAGTGAATAGTTTAATTTACTATTCCAACACCAGTCCCCGTGGACACTAGGGAAGGTTATTGGATAGTAAATTAACCTATTCACTATCCATTCCCTATGTCAGATCGCCTCAAAGCGCTATGCGTTGTAATGGCATGCGTTGTAAAAGATGCGTGGTAATGGTAGTGCGTTGTAAAAAATGCGTGCTAAAGGTTGTATACCCTACATGGCACAGGTCGGTACTTGTGACAAATAGGGACCCTTGCCTCTAGTCAAGGTAAGGGGGTACATTCTTAAAATAACCCCTGCTCACCCCTTTGGTAGTTTGGCACGAGCAGACAGGCTTATCTCAGAGGCAGTGTGTATAGCATTTGTGAACACATACAGTAATCCAGTGACAACACTACAGATGAATACCACACAGTCACAATACTAGACTTAAAATGGTAGAATTAGCTTAGTAGTCTTTAGATCTTAAAATGCAACACTTTGAGTCAATGTACTTTCAGATGCGACACGCGGGGCAACGAAAGTGTTGCAAGGATAGTGATGCTTTGATTTCTTACTGCGTTTCCGGGGCGATGCAGAGAGCAACGTCGCAATGCGAGGAAATTTTGGTGCAAAGAAATAAAGACGTCGTTTTCTTCTTGATGTGGCACGCTTTTCCGATGCATCAGCTGCAGCGGCAACACCCCTGTTCCGTTATGCGGCAACAGTGGCTTTGGCGGTGACACTCTTCTCCGACGATGCGAGACGCTTCCGCTCGATGTGACAGCTGCAGCGGTGATACCCTTGTTCCTGATGCAACGACAGCAGCTCCGACACCGGCACGCTTCTCCGTGGATGCAAGTCGCTTCTCTTGATGCGGTGCAATGCAACAGCTATAGTAGCGACATCCTTGATGCGACGGCAGCGGCTGTGACGGCGACACTCTTCTTCTTCGTTGCGAGACTCTTCCAGCTCCGTGCAACATGCAGTTCCTCAGAAGGCACTTCCAAAGAACTCTTGGGGAACTGGTGGTTGAAGTTTGTGTCCCTGAGACTTCAGCAGGAGGCAAGCTCTTCTCTCAAGCCCTTGGAGATCCTTTACAAGTTGAATAAAGTACACAACGTTCCTTTCGATTTTGGAAAAGGGGTGGTGATGGACAGAGTTTCTGAATGATGCAGAAACTCTTACCCAGTCAAGAGATCAGGGCTTGATCCATCACCGTTTTTTAGCTCACTGCACCATCCCAGCTCAGAACCTGGCTACATGCAAATTAGTCTGTTCCTGTCCCAGTGCATGATGGAAACAGGGCAAACGAAACTACCAAGCCAATTCTTATACTGGGAAGGAAACAAGCTTCCGGGGACCGGTTTCTGGCATTTCAGCCGTCGTCGGCCCGGCTTGCTTGAATCCTGATGGTACAATGAGCAAGGGACTCACGTCTGAGTATACCCTCCCACACATAGTGTGGACAAAATCGATTTTGGAAAAGGGGGTGGTGATGGACAGAGTTTCTGAATGATGCAGAATACTCTTACCCAGTCAAGAGATCAGGGCTTGATCCATCACCGTTTTTTAGCTCACTGCACCATCCCAGCTCAGAACCTGGCTACATGCAAATTAGTCTGTTCCTGTCCCAGTGCATGATGGGAACAGGGCAAACCAAACTACCAAGCCAATTCTTATACTGGGAAGGAAACAAGCTTCCGGGGACCGGTTTCTGGCATTTCAGCCGTCGTCGGCCCGGCTTGCTTGAATCCTGATGGTGCAATGAGCAAGGGACTCACGTCTGAGTATACCCTCCCACACATAGTGTGGACAAAATCGATTTTGGAAAAGGGGGTGGTGATGGACAGAGTTTCTGAATGATGCAGAATACTCTTACCCAGTCAAGAGATCAGGGCTTGATCCATCACCGTTTTTTAGCTCACTTCACCATCCCAGCTCAGAACCTGGCTACATGCAAATTAGTCTGTTCCTGTCCCAGTGCATGATGGGAACAGGGCAAACCAAACTACCAAGCCAATTCTTATACTGGGAAGGAAACAAGCTTTCGGGGACCGGTTTCTGGCATTTCAGCCGTCGTCGGCCCGGCTTGCTTGAATCCTGATGGTGCAATGAGCAAGGGAATCACGTTTGAGTATACCCTCCCACACATAGTGTGGACAAAATTGATTTTGGAAAAGGGGGTGGTGATGGACATAGTTTCTGAATGATGCAGAATACTCTTACCCAGTCAAGAGATCAGGGCTTGATCCATCACAGTTTTTTAGCTCACTGCACCATCCCAGCTCAGAACCTGGCTACATGCAAATTAGTCTGTTCATGTCCCAGTACATGATGGGAACAGGGCAAACCAAACTACCAAGCCAATTCTTATACTGGGAAGGAAACAAGCTTCCGGGGACCGGTTTCTGGCATTTCAGCCGTCGACGGCCCGGCTTGCTTGAATCCTGATGGTGAAATGAGCAAGGGAATCACGTCTGAGTATACCCTCCCACACATAGTGTGGACTAAATCGATTTTGGAAAAGGGGGTGGTGATGGACAGAGTTTCTGAATGATGCAGAATACTCTTACCCAGTAAAGAGATCAGGGCTTGATCCATCACCGTTTTTTAGCTCACTGCACCATCCCAGCTCAGAACCTGGCTCCATGCAAATTAATCTGTTCCTGTCCCAGTGCATGATGGGAACAGGGCAAACCAAACTACCAAGCCAATTCTTATACTGGGAAGGAAACAAGCTTCTGGGGACCGGTTTCTGGAATTTCAGCCGTCGTCGGCCCGGCTTGCTTGATTCCTGATGGTGCAATGAGCAAGGGACTCACGTCTGAGTATACCCTCACACACATAGTGTGGACAAAATTGATTTTGGAAAAGGGAGTGGTGATGGACAGAGTTTCTGAATGATGCAGAATACTTTTACCCAGTCAAGAGATCAGGGCTTGATCCATCCCCGTTTTTTAGCTCACTGCACCATCCCAGCTCAGAACCTGGCTACATGCAAATTAGTCTGTTCCTGTCCCAGTGCATGATGGGAACAGGGCAAACCAAACTACCAAGCCAATTCTTATACTGGGAAGGAAACAAGCTTCCGGGGACCGGTTTCTGGCATTTCAGCCGTCGTCGGCCCGGCTTGCTTGAATCCTGATGGTGCAATGAGCAAGGGACTCACGTCTGAGTATACCCTCCCACACATAGTGTGGACAAAATCGATTTTGGAAAAGGGGGTGGTGATGTACAGAGTTTCTGAATGATGCAGAATACTCTTACCCAGTCAAGAGATCAGGGCTTGATCCATCACCGTCTTTTAGCTCACTGCACCATCCCAGCTCAGAACCTGGCTACATGCAAATTAGTCTGTTCCTGTCCCAGTGCATGATGGGAACAGGGCAAACCAAACTACCAAGCCAATTCTTATACTGGGAAGGAAACAAGCTTCCGGGGACCGGTTTTTGGCATTTCAGCCGTCGTCGGCCCGGCTTGCTTGAATCCTGATGGTGCAATGAGCAAGGGACTCACGTCTGAGTATACCCTCCCACACATAGTGTGGACAAAATCGATTTTGGAAAAGGGGGTGGTGATGGACAGAGTTTCTGAATGATGCAGAATACTCTTACCCAGTCAAGAGATCAGGGCTTGATCCATCACCGTTTTTTAGCTCACTGCACCATCCCAGCTCAGAACCTGGCTACATGCAAATTAGTCTGTTCCTGTCCCAGTGCATGATGGGAACAGGGCAAACCAAACTACCAAGCCAATTCTTATACTGGGAAGGAAACAAGCTTCCGGGGACCGGTTTCTGGCATTTCAGCCGTCGTCGGCCCGGCTTGCTTGAATCCTGATGGTGCAATGAGCAAGGCACTCACGTCTGAGTATACCCTCCCACACATAGTGTGGACAAAATCGATTTTGGAAAAGGGGGTGGTGATGGACAGAGTTTCTGAATGATGCAGAATACTCTTACCAAGTCAAGAGATCAGTGCTTGATCCATCACCGTTTTTTAGCTCACTGCGCCATCCCAGCTCAGAACCTGGCTACATGCAAATTAGTCTGTTCCTGTCCCAGTGCATGATGGGAACAGGGCAAACCAAACTACCAAGCCAATTCTTATACTGGGAAGGAAACAAGCTTCCGGGGACCGGTTTCTGAGATTTCAGCAGTCGTCGGCCCGGCTTGCTTGAATCCTGATGGTGCAATGAGCAAGGGACTCATGTCTGAGTATACCCTCCCACACATAGTGTGGACAAAATCGATTTTGGAAAAGGGGGTGGTGATGGACAGAGTTTCTGAATGATGCAGAATACTCTTACCCAGTCAAGAGATCAGGGCTTGATCCATCACCGTTTTTTAGCTCACTGCACCATCCCAGCTCAGAACCTGGCTACATGCAAATTAGTCTGTTCCTGTCCCAGTGCATGATGGGAACAGGGCAAACCAAACTACCAAGCCAATTCTTATACTGGGAAGGAAACAAGCTTCTGGGGACCGGTTTCTGGCATTTCAGCCGTCGTCGGCCCGGTTTGCTTGAATCCTGATGGTGCAATTAGCAAGGGACTCACGTCTGAGTATACCCTCCAACACATAGTGTGGACAAAATCGATTTTGGAAAAGGGGGTGGTGATGGACAGAGTTTCTGAATGATGCAGAATACTCTTACCCAGTCAAGAGATCAGGGCTTGATCCATCACCATTTTTTAGCTAACTGCACCATCCCAGCTCAGAACCTGGCTACATGCAAATTAGTCTGTTCCTGTCCCAGTGCATGATGGGAACAGGGCAAACCAAACTACCAAGCCAATTCTTATACTGGGAAGGAAACAAGCTTCCGGGGACCGGTTTCTGGCATTTCAGCCGTTGTCGGCCCGGCTTGCTTGTATCCTGATGGTGCAATGAGCAAGGGACTCACGTCTGAGTATACCCTCCCACACATAGTGTGGACAAAATCGATTTTGGAAAAGGGGGTGTGATGGACAGAGTTTCTGAATGATGCAGAATACTCTTACCCAGTCAAGAGATCAGGGCTTGATCCATCACCGTTTTTTAGCTCACTTCACCATCCCAGCTCAGATCCTGGCTACATGCAAATTAGTCTGTTCCTGTCCCAGTGCATGATGGGAACAGGGCAAACCAAACTACCAAGCCAATTCTTATACTAGGAAGGAAACAAGCTTTCGGGGACCGGTTTCTGGCATTTCAGCCGTCGTCCGCCCGGCTTGCTTGAATCCTGATTGTGCAATGAGCAAGGGACTCACGTCTGAGTATACCCTCCCACACATAGTGTGGACAAAATCGATTTTGGAAAAGGAGGTGGTGATGGACAGAGTTTCTGAATGATGCAGAATACTCTTACCCAGCCAAGAGATCAGGGCTTGATCCATCACCGTTTTTTATCTCACTGCACCATCCCAGCTCAGAACCTGGCTACATGCAAATTAGTCTGTTCCTGTCCCAGTGCATGATGGGAACAGGGCAAACCAAACTACCAAGCCAATTCTTATACTGGGAAGGAAACAAGCTTCCGGGGACCGGTTTCTGGCATTTCAGCCGTCGTCGGCCCGGCTTGCTTGAATCCTGATGGTGCAATGAGCAAGGGACTCACGTCTGAGTATACCCTCCCACACATAGTGTGGAAAAAATCGATTTTGGAAAAGGGGGTGGTGATGGACAGAGTTTCTGAATGATGCAGAATACTCTTACCCAGTCAAGAGATCAGGGCTTGATCCATCACCGTTTTTAGCTCACTGCACCATCCCAGCTCAGAACCTGGCTACATGCAAATTAGTCTGTTCCTGTCCCAGTGCATGATGGGAACAGGGCAAACCAAACTACCAAGCCAATTCTTATACTGGGAAGGAAACAAGCTTCTGGGGACCGGTTTCTGGCATTTCAGCCGTCGTCGGCCTGGCTTGCTTGAATCCTGATGGTGCAATGAGCAAGGGACTCACGTCTGAGTATACCCTCCCACACATAGTCCATCACCACCCCCTTTTCCAAAATCGATTTTGTCCACACTAAGTGTGGGAGGGTATAGTCAGACGTGAGTCCCTTGCTCATTGCACCATCAGGATTCAAGCAAGCCGGGCCGACGACGGCTGAAATGCCAGAAACCGGTCCCCGGAAGCTTGTTTCCTTCCCAGTATAAGAATTGGCTTGGTAGTTTGGTTTGCCCTGTTCCCATCATGCACTGGGACAGGAACAGACTAATTTGCATGTAGCCAGGTTCTGAGCTGGGATGGTGCAGTGAGCTTAAAAACGGTGATGGATCAAGCCCTGATCTCTTGACTGGGTAGGAGTATTCTGCATCATTCAGAAACTCTGTCCATCACCACCCCCTTTTCCAAAATCCACAACGTTCCTTTCTCCTTTCTTTGGCAGTCAGGCAACCACTGGAGGCCAATCCCCCAAGCAGTAGTTCAGCTTAGGGATAGTCTCTCCTCAGTTTCTTCTGGTTCCACTCCTCAGCAAAGGTTTCTTTATGTTGTCCCAAAGTGATCTAAATACTTGGGATCAGGGTCCCAATACTCAAACCCCAAAATCCTTTGTTCTCTGAAGGCAGAGATGTCTTTGCCTAGTCCAAACCAGTTCTGGTCAGGCCTAGGGCACTCTGTTGACATGACTCCTTCTTTCCTTTCAAAGTGCAGGGCAGAGACATCAGGCTCACCACAAGAGGTGGAACCAGCATTGTGGAGGGAAGGCACAGCCCTATTCAGGTTCCAGGTGCAACTCCTCACTCCCATCTAGATGTAGATCTCTCTATTCACCCCTGGTCTGACTCACCCTGTCTCCTGGAATCCCCCAACCCTGTCACTCAAACTCCAGACAGGGAATACACAACCTAGCAGAGGCAGGCTTGGATAGTTAGACAAGAAAATACCTACTTTCTAAAAGTGGTATTTTCAAACACAGAATGTTAAAATCAACTTCACTAAAAGATGTATTTTATCATTCTGAGTTCAGGCATACGAACCTCGAATTTCTACCATGTTCCCTGAGTCAGCTAGGATTATAAGAAGTAATAATCTAACTGCCCATTCTGGCCTATGGAGAACAGGTAGCCTTGCAATAGTGAAACACGAAAATGGTTGTAATTCACTATTAGGACATGCCACACACACCAGGGCATGTTCTAACTTATACTTACAATACACCCTGCCCTTGGGCCCACCATAGGGGTGTCTGACATGAAGAAAAGGGAAGGTTTAGGGACTGGCAAGTAGGTGCACTTGCCCAGTCAGCATGGCAGTACCAGACTGCACACAGGCTCTGCAATGGCAGACCTGAGACACATTTTACAAGGCTGCTTCTGTGGGTGGCACAACCAGTGCTGCAAGCCCACCAGCAGCATTTGGATTACCAGCCCTGGGCACTCCTGGTGCACTGTACTAGGGTCTGACAGGTAAACCAAACCAGCCAATCACGGAATCACTAATCAATACATTAATTTACAATAGGTAGAGCATATGCTCTTTAGCACTGATCAGCAATGGTAAAGTGCCCAGAGTAAAAAAACCAACAAAAACAGGTTAGAGAAAGTACAGGAGGAAGGCAAAAAGTTCCAGGATGACCCTGCAAACACGGCCAAGTCCAACACAACCTCCTTCCAGCCAAAACGCAGGGGAGACCAATCACTTCCTTGATGGGCTTCCCTGCTTTGGGCGATAGAGCCTGGATCTGGCCCGCAACTACACGGGCATATTCCGGTTCAACGCCATTCTGAGCCCATTTCAATTCCCCTGTCCATACTCTCAGGGCCCACTAAGCTAATCCATGGGGAACCCTTCTCTTCACCTGTGGACACCACCTGAGCAGTATCTAACCTTAACTTGCTCACAGGTGTGTCCCAACAGGCAGACAGCAGGCCACTGTCATGAAACCATCTTCCCAAGCTTCATATAAGCTTAGAACATCCTTCAGGAAAACCCACCCCTGTCCCGTGCAACCAGCACTCCTTGTACCTAGAAAGATAAAAAGAGATTAGTTTATGTAGAGAACTGGTTCATGAAGGTTTTGATCATGTCTGAATAATTGTACTTCGCTAGTAAATATAGTCACTTTCAGGTTATAGAGTAGGAGGCCTTTATCTGTTATGTGATTTGTACTTGGTTCTATAATTGTAGCTAAAGGCTTACGATATTTGCAGTTGCAAGGAAAAAAGACGCGCGTTTAAAAAACGACACGCATCGTTTTGGTGCGCATTGAAAGACTGATTTATTGCTCTGCTCTCGGAGTGTTCGGCGGCTCTGGGCGTGGCACGCAGCTGTTCTTCAACGTCCCGGGGTGTGGCTGGGCTATAAAAGCCACACCCAGGGTTCCAGAAGGCGCTTAGTATTCGGAGCATCTCAGAGTCTACAGCAGCATCGGAGATCACGGATCATCGCTGAAGGTCTTGAACTGTGCCAGCCATCCACTGTACTTCATCGGACAACCAGAAAAAGAAGAGCTAAGTACTTCCTTCTTCAAGGCGCCCAACGCTAGCTTTTTGGGGACATTTTTGGACAATAGCTAAAATATAATTCATGGATGTATCAAGATTATTTCTTTGGTATTCTGAGTCATAGCCTAGCAAGAACATGAGTTAATGTAATGATTCTAATGCAGGTTGTGAATGTTAAGGTTGATGTATAGAATATATTTTCTCGCAAAACTCAAGAATTTTCAGCAGCAATAGCAAAGAGGTTTTGTAGTGGATAAAACTATAGAATTTTCACGGAGAAGTCGCGTCTAGATCTACGAGACAGGGAAAAAGAAGTGAGTAAGATAAACTCAAAGTTATTTTGCAGGGAAAAGAAAAGGTTAAAGAAAAGTGCAAATAAGTGTTGTTTAATCTCTTAGAATTCTGTAACCAAGTCTGGAGGCGGACAAATCAACCACCTTCAACAGAAAAGACACACCCCCTTAACACATCAAGACGACGACATCCAGGACGCGAAGACCGGACAAGTAGTTCGCAGGTAGGAGACTGCTTTCGAAAGGCAAGGAAGGTGTGAGAGGAGTTAGGATTGGAAGTCAGGGATTATTAAGAACATTTGCTAAAGAACATTCTTGTATATTTTCAGGTCGACTACAAGGAAACTAGTAGCGTCAGATCCGGCCTCTCTCCCTGACTGCTACCCATCACCCTAGTGTATGTACAAAGATCACAGGCTGTAAGGTAGGGTTCTGGGGGATTGGTCCATAGCGTCTCTGCAAAACCGATCAAGCACCTTACAGGTAAGGTTGGTGTTCAACTCAGGTAAGAGTGCTTGATCATATCTGACAGAAGACTAAGCCCACGACAAAAGGCTTTGCCCAGGCGCTATGGAAGAATCTCAGCAGATCACTTTGCAAGATTTAGCTGCAGTGTTATTAGAAATGAGGGCAGAAAATGCAGATTTAAGAAAGGACTTAACCGCAATCCAGCATAGATTACAAGCACCTAGTCCTCAAACCTGGACCTTTAGTTCAGATAAAAAATCTTATTTAAAACCACCAGTCTTTCAACCAACTATGCACACTTTATATAGTGGTGACGCTGCTTCAAATACCTCAGCTAACACTCAAATTCAGGTGGTTACTCCTGTAACGGTACCTTTAGCACCTCCCGAGAGATTTTATGGGGATTGTAACAAGTTCACCATCTTTCTAAACCAGTGTCAATTACATTTTGTGGCAAAACCTACTGCATTTCCCGATGACTCATCTAAGGTGGCATTTATCTTGTCCTATTTGGGCGGAGACGCTGCCTTATGGTCAGTACCATATGTGGAAAGGAATGATCCCATGTTAACAGATTTTAGACGGTTTAAAAGAGCAATGAAGAAACTATTTGCTAAACATGTGTTCGTACAATCTGCAGATCATGAATTGTTAAATTTACGGCAAGGGTCTTCAGATCTCTTGCATTATATCTCAATCTTTAATAGGTTGGTAATTGAAGCAGAGTGGCCTGAGGAGAAACGCGTGTCACTATTTTATCGTGGTTTACGCGACGATTTAAAAGATATGGTAACACAGATTTTAGATCCACCTACAGATTGTGAGGAGTTCATAGACCTAGTAGTTAAATTAAATCACAGGATTTCTGAGAGAAAAGGAGAGAGAGGTAAATCAGACTTTAGAATGATGGTCTTCAAAGAAAGAGGGAATTTAAGAACAGAATCTTCTCCTGCTAAACTTGACCCTGTAGAGCCAATGCAAATAGGCACAGTTAGAGGACCCCTCACTAAAGATGAGAGAGAAAAGCGCCGAAAATTAAACCAGTGTATGTACTGTGGAAAAACCGGACATTTTATAAAAGATTGTCCAACATGTCCTGTAAGGCCTAAGATCAAGACTACAGAAGTGGCAATAATGCAACAGTCGGAAAACTAGCTCTCTCGGTAGATAAAGAGGTCGATCTATCAAGTTCACCTATCACTTTGGCCTCCTTAACTCCAACTGCCTCGCATTGCCACCTCAGTATGCGTATTCTTCTTCAGTCTCAAGTGAATAAGGAACGGTCCTGGTCCATTGATGCTTTAATTGATTCTGGGGCTACTGGAAATTTTATTGACACTAAATTATTCCAGAAGTTAGGTTTACAACAAATAGTCAAGGACTCCCCAGAAGTAGTCAGAGCAGTGGACGGAAAGGAACTCACTTCTGGTCTCATACAGTACCATACAGAAAATTTAAAGATGACTTGTGCAGAAAGACACGTGGAAAATATAACATTTGACATAATTGATGCTCCTCAATTCGGATTGATTTTGGGGATCCCTTGGTTAGTTTTACACAATCCCTATATTGATTGGACTAACAGGAGTATTTTATTTAAATCCGATTATTGTCACGCTAAATGTTTCCAACAATTCCCGGGTTCTGAGTTGTTAATTCAAGGATATGACTTCCCAAAAGATTCCAAGAGTGTTCTAGTTGTTGCAGGAGTACCCGAAGAGTATCAGGATTTGGTAGATGTTTTTGACAAAAAAAAGGCAAAGACCTTACCCCCTCATAGAGATTTTGATTGTCAGATAGATTTGGTTCCCGGGGCATCATTGCCTTGTAGCCGAATTTACGCTTTGACTGAGAAGGAAAATGAACATCTACGTAATTATCTGGACGAATACTTGGCCAATGGGTTTATTCGACATTCCAAATCTCCAGTCTCTTCTCCTCTCTTCTTTATCCCGAAGAAGGGAGGAGAATTGCGCACTTGCATTGACTATCGTGCCATTAATAATGTAACAGTCAAGAACCGATATTCCTTACCTTTAATTCCAACCTTACTTGATCAAATCAAAGATGCTACCATTTATACAAAACTGGATCTGCGAGGGGCATATCATTTGGTGCGAGTCCGAGAGGGCGACGAATGGAAAACAGCCTTTAGGACTAAATTCGGATTATATGAATACCAAGTAATGCCCTTCGGACTTTGCAATGCTCCCAGCAGCATTCCAGTTTTTTATAAATGAAGTGTTAAGGGATTTTTTGGATATTTGCTGTATAGTATACATTGATGATATCCTCATCTATTCAAAGAACAAATCAGAGCATGTAAAGCAAGTACGAGCCATTCTTCAACAGCTTTTACAAAATTCTCTATTCGTAAAACTTGAAAAAAGCTTGTTCCATGTAACCACAGTGCATTTCCTTGGGTATATCCTTAGTCCGGCTGGAATAGAAATGGACCCAAAGAAAGTTAAGGCAATAATTGAATGGCCCAGTCCCTCCTCTGTGAAGCAAATTCAGAGTTTTCTGGGATTTGCAAATTTCTATAGGCGTTTTATTAAAGACTTTTCACAAAAGGTTACGCCTATCACAAAATTGTTACGCAAAAATACAAAATTCGAATGGACCTCAGATACTGAACTAGCTTTTCAGGACCTAAAAAACCAATTTGTGACAGCCCCAGTTCTAAAACATCCTGATCCTTCTCAGCCTTTTATAGTAGAAGCTGATGCCTCACAATTTGCCATTGGGGGAATCTTATCTCAGAGAAGTACAAATACTGGACAATTGCACCCCATTGCATTCTATTCCAGGAAATTAACCCCTCCAGAACAGAATTATGCAATTGCAGACCGAGAACTATTGGCCATAAAAGCTGTGTTCAAAGAATGGCGACACTACTTGCTAGGGGCTCGACATCCGGTAACTATATATACGGATCATAGGAATTTACAGACACTTAGATCCGCTAAAGCTTTGACTCCTCGCCAACTGCGTTGGACTTTGTTTTTTAATGATTATGATTTCATCATAACTTATCGCCCAGGAAAAGAAAACAACAAAGCCGATGCCTTGTCCAGAATAGGTTTAAGTGATGACTTAAATCTACAAAAGGAAAAGCTACATCCTATAATTTCAGAGGAACGGTTTCAGATTGGTCTTGTCAACTCAGATGTTTTGATTGATATAGAGAAAGCCTTACAAAAGCATACAAGAGAAGAATGGAATAAGCTGTATCCCTTGTTGCAATGGAAAGACAATATGTTCTTTATGAATGACCAAGTTTTTGTTCCCAATGAAATGTTACAAGAAAGGGTGATACAAAATTATCATGATTCCATGCTGTCAATCCACCCAGGGGTTACCAAAATGTATCAGCTCATTAAAAGACGCTTTTGGTGGCAGAAAATGGTAACGGACATCCAAAGATATGTACAAACATGCACGGTTTGTAGCAGAAACAAAGCGGTTCATAAATCTCCATCTGGATTACTTATGCCTTTGCCAGTTCCTCCTCAGCCTTGGCATACGGTGTCTTTAGATTTCATTGTAGAGTTGCCTCGTACAACTTCAGGCTTCACCACCATTCTCACAGTAGTGGATCACTTTTCCAGATATGCTCATTTCATTCCTTTAAAAAAACTTCCTACGGCTTTGGAGTTAGCACACATTTTTGTCACACATATTGTGAAGCTACATGGCATTCCATCTGTTGTGCTATCAGATAGGGGTTCACAGTTTGTGTCACATTTCTGGCAAGGTCTAGGGAAATCCTTGAAAATGGAAGTGCGTATGTCATCCAGTTATCATCCACAAACTGATGGTCTGACAGAACGCACAAATCAGACAGTTGAACAATTTCTACGATGTTTGTTAACCACCCATGAGCATGAATGGTCAGACATCATGTGGGCTGTTGAATTCGCTTACAATAATACAGATCATTCTTCAACTGGAATGTCACCTTTTTTCTGTGTTCATGGTTTCCATCCAAAAGATATGTTGGGCATAGATAAAAAGGTTTCAGATACACCAGCAGTCACTGATTTTGTAGACAATCTGTTCTCTATTCAACAAGAGGCTCAACAGCAGTTAATTCATGCAAAAGAAGTTCAGAAGAAATTTGCTGACAAACATCGGTCTAAACAGCCCAACTATTCTGTGGGTGATGATGTTTGGTTAGCCACAAAAAATTTAAGATTGAAGAGTCATAAAGATTTTCGTCCCCGATTCATAGGACCTTTCCCAATTGAAAACATTGTTAATCCAGTCAGTATGAAGCTGAAACTACCTAGTTTGTATCGAATCCACCCAGTTTTTCATGTTTCACTACTGAAACCTTGTGATCCTGACACTCGGAAAGTTATTCATCCTCCTGAAATTGAGATAGAAGGTGACTTGGAATATGAGGTAAAGGCAGTTCTAGATTCCAAAAGGAAGAAAGGCAAGTTATATTACTTGGTGGATTGGAAGGGTTATGGTCCGGAAGACCGTTCCTGGGAACCCCTTGAAAACTTAAAAAACTCTCCTAAGGTCTTAAAAACTTTTCATAACCGATTCCCAGAAAAACCAAAGCCAATTCCAACAGTATTAGGGGGGATTCTACGGGGAGGGTACTGTCATGAAACCATCTTCCCAAGCTTCATATAAGCTTAGGACATCCTTCAGGAAAACCCACCCCTGTCCCGTGCAACCAGCACTCCTTGTACCTAGAAAGATAAAAAGAGATTAGTTTATGTAGAGAACTGGTTCATGAAGGTTTTGATCATGTCTGAATAATTGTACTTTGCTAGTAAATATAGTCACTTTCAGGTTATAGAGTAGGAGGCCTTTAACTGTTATGTGATTTGTACTTGGTTCTATAATTGTAGCTAAAGGCTTACGATATTTGCAGTTGCAAGGAAAAAAGACGCGCGTTTAAAAAACGACACGCATCGTTTTGGTGCGCATTGAAAGACTGATTTATTGCTCTGCTCTCGGAGTGTTCGGCGGCTCTGGGCGTGGCACGCAGCTGTTCTTCAACGTCCCGGGGTGTGGCTGGGCTATAAAAGCCACACCCAGGGTTCCAGAAGGCGCTTAGTCTTCGGAGCATCTCAGAGTCTACAGCAGCATCGGAGATCACGGATCATCGCTGAAGGTCTTGAACTGTGCCAGCCATCCACTGTACTTCATCGGACAACCAGAAAAAGAAGAGCTAAGTACTTCCTTCTTCAAGGCGCCCAACGCTAGCTTTTTGGGGACATTTTTGGACAATAGCTAAAATATAATTCATGGATGTATCAAGATTATTTCTTTGGTATTCTGAGTCATAGCCTAGCAAGAACATGAGTTAATGTAATGATTCTAATGCAGGTTGTGAATGTTAAGGTTGATGTATAGAATATATTTTCTCGCAAAACTCAAGAATTTTCAGCAGCAATAGCAAAGAGGTTTTGTAGTGGATAAAACTATAGAATCTTCACGGAGAAGTCGCGTCTAGATCTACGAGACAGGGAAAAAGAAGTGAGTAAGATAAACTCAAAGTTATTTTGCAGGGAAAAGAAAAGGTTAAAGAAAAGTGCAAATAAGTGTTGTTTAATCTCTTAGAATCCTGTAACCAAGTCTGGAGGCGGACAAATCAACCACCTTCAACAGAAAAGACACACCCCCTTAACACATCAAGACGACGACATCCAGGACGCGAAGACCGGACAAGTAGTTCGCAGGTAGGAGACTGCTTTCGAAAGGCAAGGAAGGTGTGAGAGGAGTTAGGATTGGAAGTCAGGGATTATTAAGAACATTTGCTAAAGAACATTCTTGTATATTTTCAGGTCGACTACAAGGAAACTAGTAGCGTCAGATCCGGCCTCTCTCCCTGACTGCTACCCATCACCCTAGTGTATGTACAAAGATCACAGGCTGTAAGGTAGGGTTCTGGGGGATTGGTCCATAGCGTCTCTGCAAAACCGATCAAGCACCTTACAGGTAAGGTTGGTGTTCAACTCAGGTAAGAGTGCTTGATCATATCTGGCAGCCACAGTGGCCATTGACAGTAGTCAGGGCAGGCCACAGTGGCCATTGACAGTAGTCAGGGATGAGACCAAGGCCTTATGCCTCTCAGGGCTCTCAAACCTCTGTGGCATCCAAGAGCAGGGGGCAGTAGCCCAGGTGCTTACCACCCTTTGTCCACTCTCCCTCCTGTAGGGTCAGGTAAGACATCTTAACACTGACCCACCAGCCCAGGCCTGTACCCGGCGGCTGGACCAGAGACTGGGGTAGCCTATCCCACACCCAGTCCTCCTCCTTGGGGCTTTAAACCCTCCCGTCTGGAATGGTACCGCCTTCCAGAATTGTCAGGGTGCCTGTAGCAGGTGTCCGGCACAATTCGCCCACCAGTTCAGGGGTTCTATCCTGCAACTGGGCTTCCAGGTCAGGGGGGACTCCCTGAACCTTGCCCTCCAACCTATGGTCTGAACCCTCTAGTTGAACCGGGGTCAGAGGCGAGGACTCCCTCCCTCTACACAACTTTCCAGAGTGCTGTACCCTCCCACCTGGAGTGGTACCCCTGGAAGCTACATCGTCAGGACACTGATTACAGTTGCCCCTTCCTCCAGGTCAGACAACACCTGAACCTGCCTTCCCAACCCAGGGACCAACCCCTGAGGTTGAACACTTGCCTGGTGCACCAGGACGTCCTTGGGAGCCCGCATGCCCCCCTGAGGGTAACACACACCTCATGTGTTGTGTGATAGTCTGCCTGGCGTAGATCTCCCGCCCCCTGTCCATCTGACAGTGCCAGAGATCCCCAGGACAGAAGTGGTGTCACCATGGTCATTCACTGTTGATGCAGCCCTTCTAGCTGGCCCCTGACCGTCTGGTTCTTCCACTGGGGATTCTTTCCCCCTCTCTCCTCTCAGGCAGGACTTCTGCATCCTCCACTTAAGAGCGGCACAGCCAGACACCAGAACTTATGGAGGCCTGCTTACAGACACTCCCAGTTCACCAGACACTAAGGGACCCCCCTCAACAGGCGGCCCATCAGGACAGCCTAGGGTCACCACCTTGTGTTCCCTTAAAGAACATCCAGGCTCTGAAACTGGGTCTCGGGCACCTTGGGACACGCAGCCCCACACTCCTCCACTGAGACAGGACGTGGGTCCCTACGATCCTCCCACTACAACGGGACCTAGCTGGGCTACTCTGAACCACTTCTACCACTTTGGGTTGGAAGATACCTGAGTCACTCCCCAATGCCTCTCCAGACCCTCTGGAATCCACCAAAACATCTGCCTCCCAAGTGAGCTTCCTGGTGTCAGAGAACTCACTCTCCAACAGGTGTTGGCATAGCTCTGGAAAACAGGGTCTTACAATATGCTCTCCCGCAATTGGATCACACAGACCCCCACAGGGGTTAACCAAGCTATCCTTCACCTCACCATCCAGGGCCTCGCAGACATACTCCACACCACTCTCCTGAGATTGGTGAGACAGTATCTGACTGTCTCTGTCACTCAACCCACACTCTTCTGGCCGGTCTTTACACTCACCTACCAGGACTTAAACTTTGGGGGAACCCCTCTCCCTGTACCTCTCATCTAGAGTGAGTAGAGTGTCCCTCCTACCACTAGGGTCATGAACCCCTGCACCACTTACCCCATTCTCCTCAGGGACACTGCGCACTGCTGGAGCTACTTCATGTCCTTGAACCTCCTGGTGTATGTTAATCCCCTCCAAGTCAGGCGCCACATCTCTGGGTGTGTGCACTATTCCCTCAGCACTAGAAATTTCAATTTTACTGCCACCATCTGAGCTGGATTCCACCTCCAACTCAGCAAAGCTCAGTTCCTGAGCTTCACACGTCTTGTTGCTGGGCTGAGACACACATGGCCTCAAGCCTCTCGAGCTCCAAACCAAGCTCCCTCATTCTCAACTCATGCTCCCGCTGCATTTTCCTTTCTTCCAGGGCTAATTTCCTACTTTGCAATTCAAATTCTAACTACCCACTTAACTTGAGCTTTGTCAGCCCCGTGCCTCCTGCATCGCTCTCTGTCCTCCAGCTCCTCTGGAGACAGACTCTTGGCAGAAACACTGCTACCTGCGAGGGAAGGTACTCTCCTCCCTCCTGGACCCGATGGCCCTTCCAGCTGCACATCTGCATTCTCACCCCTTCTTCATTCTCAGGGGTATTCCTTGTTTTTACCCAGGCCCTCAGCGCCTTGTAGAACTCTTCCTTCCTGGAGAGCCCAATAGTGGAAACATTGATTTTCTTGCAGAAGTGCTTCGGCTGCTTTACTTTGTAGCATTCCAGTTTCTCCTCTTCCCAATCATAATCAACAGAGGCTATGGATTCTACTCTATCCATGATGGTTAAACTTGGCAGTTCTCAAAAATAGAAAATCCCAAAAAGAAATCTACCAAAATGTATGTGGTCGCCTTTTGGTCTGCACTCACTAGTAGTGTTCACCAATCACTGTACATGAGTCACAAATGCAAGTCCAGAATCCCACCGCTGCCACCAATGTTAGATTTGGGGGTCGCTACTTGGCACAGGTAGATACTTGTGACAAATAGGGACCCTTGCCACTAGTCAGGGTAAGGGGGTACACTCCTAAAATAACCCCTGCTCACCCCCTTGGTAGCTTGGCACGAGCAGACAGGCTTATCTCAGAGGCAGTGTGAAAAGCATATATGAACACATACAGTAATCCAGTGACAACATTACAGATGGACACCACACAGTTGTATATTAAAAATAAGTATTCTTTATATAGATTTAACACAAGACCACAAACGACAAAAATCCACAATACTAGACTGAAAATGGTAGAATTAGCTTAGTTCTCTTTAGATCTTAAAATGTGACACTTTGAGACAATGTACCTTCAGATGCGACACACAGGGCAACAAAAGTGTTGCAAAGAAGGTGATGCGTTGATTTCTTACCTCGTTTCCAGGGCGATGCGGCGAGCAAAGCAGTGATGCGATGAAATTTTGGTGCAAAGAAATAAAGATTTTGCTTTCTTCTTGATGCGGCACGCTTCTCCGATGTTGCGAGAAGTCTCGATTCAATGCGTCAGCTGCAGCGGCGACACCCTTGTTCCGTGATGTGACGACAGTGGCTTTGGCGGTGACACTCTTCTCCGACGATGCAAGACGCTTCCGCTCGATGTGACAGCTGCAGCGGTGACATCCTTGTTCCGTGATGCGACGACAGCTGCTCCGACGGCGGCACGCTTCTCCGTGGATGCGAGTCACTTCTATTGATGCGGTGCAATGCGACAGCTATAGGGGTGACATCCACGATGCGACGGCAGCGGCTGTGACAGCGACACGCTTTTTCTTCATTGCAAGATGCTTCCAGCTCCTTGCGACACGCAGTTCCTCAGAAGGCCTAAAACAGCAGCAGGCGCTTCCAAAGAAATCTTGGGGATCTGGTGGTTGAAGTCTGTGTCCCTGAGACTTCAGCAGGAGGCAAGCTCTTCTCTCAAGCCCTTGGAGATCCTTTACAAGTTGAATAAAGTACACAAAGTTCCTTTCTCCTTTCTTTGGCAGTCAGACAACCACTTCAGGCCAATCCCCCAACCAGTACACCAGCTTAGGGATAGTCTCTCCTCAGTTTCTTCAGGTTCTACTCCTCAGCAAAGGTTTCTTCTTGTTGTCCCAAAGTGATCTAAATTCTTGGGATCAGGGTCCCAATACTTATACCCCAAAATTATTTGTTGTCTGAAGGCAGAGAGGCCTTTGCCTAGTCCAAATCATTTCTGGTTAGTTCTGGAGCACTCTGTTGACATGACTCTTTCTTTCCTTTCACAGTGCAGGGCAGAAACATCAGACGCCCCATAGGAGATGGAGCCAGCATTGTGGAGGGAAGGCACAGCCGTGGAGCACTCTGTTGACATGACGCCTTCTCTCCTTTCACAGTGCAGGGCAGAGACATCAGACGCACCACAGGAGGTGGAGCCAGCATTGTGGAGGGAAGGCACAGCCCTATTCAGGTCCCAGGTGCAACTTCTCCCTCCCATCTAGATGCAGATCTCTCTATTCATCCCTGGGCTGATTCACCCTGTCTCCTGGAATCCCCCAGCCCTGTCACTCAAACTCCAAACAGGGAATACACAACTTAGCAGAGGCAGGTTTGGATAGTTAGACAAGAAAATACCTACTTTCTAAAAGTGGTATTTTTAAACACAGAATGTTAAATTCAACTGCATTAAAAGATGCTATTTTATCATTCTAAACTCGAATTTCTACCATGTTCCATGAGTCAGCTAGGATTATAATATGTAATAATCTAACTGCCCATTCTGGCCTATGGAGAACAGGGAGCCTTGCAATAGTGAAACACGAAAATGGCTGCAATTCACTATTAGGTCATGCCACACACACCAGGGCATGTTCTACCTTATACTTACAATGCACCCTGCCCTTGGGCCTACCATAGAGGTGTCTGACATGAAGAAAATGGAAGGTTTAGGGACTGGCAAGTGGGTGCATTTGCCCAGTCAGCATGGCAGTACCAGACTACACACAGGCTCTGCAATGGCAGACCTGAGACACATTTTACAAGGCTGCTTCTGTGGGTGGCACAACCAGTGCTGCAAGCCCACCAGCAGCATTTGGATTACCAGCCCTGGGCACTCCTGGCGCACTGTACTTGGGTCTGACAGGTAAACCAAACCAGCCAATCAGGGAATCACTAATCAATACATCAATTTACAATAGGGAGAGCATATGCACTTTAGCACTGATCAGCAGTGGTAAAGTGCCCAGAGTCATAAAACCACCAAAAACAGGTTAGAGGAAGTACAGGAGGAAGGCAAAAAGTTCCGGGATGACCCTGCAAAAAGGGCCAAGTCCAAAAGCACTTCAGGCAAAACAGCTATTAATGGTATACCATGTGTTATGGTATAAATTGCAGTAAAAACTGTGCCCCATGTTGCACACTCAACTGCCAGGAGAAACATCCATAGTGGTAGCCCATTGTGGGAAATCTATGTTTATCTTGGATTCCCGTATATGGAAATACTCCTTCAAGTTGGTTTGTTTTTTGTGCAATCCAGAATGGAATTTCCTTCCGTCTGGTGGGACCCTTACCTATAAGTGCATTGATGGTAATTGGCCTAATTACAGGCACAGCTATATGTGGCTGCCCAGCTTGAACAGCCCTTGCTGGAGTGAGTTGCTGTTATTGCTCGCATAACGAACTGTGTTACACATCTGTATAGTCTTACTTGACCGGAGATATACTTCACAGAGCTCTACAGCTGTTAGAAGACCTAATGTTGGGTATGGTGTTTAGCTGGCTAGGACTGGCCAGGTTGCTCCATCATTACTGAGGGAAACCAGTCTTACATTGTTTAATACATGTGGTAGTGCACCTTGGACCCAATTTATATGTTCTGAAATGGTAATGGCATTTCTAAATCTTCATAGGCTCTGTGTTGGCCTGGTGTTACAGCTTCAGTGTATGTGTGAAATGTTTGTAGATTAGCATCTGCAGCAGGGAATGTGACCCATTAATAGAATACCTCTGTTTTGTACGCTTCATGGGTTTACCATAAAGGTACCATGTCCCTCTGTGGGAGGGAGCCCTTGGTGTTGTAACATTTGTGTTATTGAATATCTGCAATTAAGTGGAATGACCAATGGTACTTGCATCATATTTAATTGATGGAAATTCAAAGAAGGGAATAAATATGGCAAAGCGATCCTTTTAAAGGTTTAAGCTGAAACAACCTACAAACAAAAATAGAGGTTTCATATTTAGCTTAGGAGGATTAATCCCTAACACCATGGATGTCTCCGTATAAGGTGACTAGGGGCTCTGGGCACACGTAAGAACTACTCAGGAGACCCGTTAAATTAGTACCTGATCTAGAACGTTGGTGGAGCCATGCCATACAAATCCTACGAAACAAGTAGGACTGTGTATCCGGACGACATAAACATCAGAATATGGGAACTGAGTGCAATCATACAATCAGAGTATGTTGCCCCAATTCCTAGCTAGCTCACAGTGTCCCATCCGAAATCCTAACTATAACAGGGTACCAGATGGTATCTGCAACCTCAGAGCATGACCAATCTAATTCCTCAAGGAAATCATGAATATAAAGCTACCCTTTTGTTATTACTTAGGCATGCCCAGAGGGAAACCCAAGAAATTTACAAATTTGCTTTTCAAAAATGTATTGAAGCAATGGTATTCTTGAGTAAAAAACATGAGCTGCAATTATTGGCAGAAGAAAATAAAGCATTGTTACCAGTATTCCAAGAACAGCG
Organism: Lissotriton vulgaris; assembly: GCF_964263255.1. Lineage (NCBI taxonomy): Eukaryota > Metazoa > Chordata > Amphibia > Caudata > Salamandridae > Lissotriton > Lissotriton vulgaris. The sequence goes on along the minus strand of NC_141693.1, from coordinate 480,591,297 downwards.
AAAAAGATAAAAAATCATAACAATATTGTGTGATTATATAAATGTATGATAATACATATACTTATACACCTACCTAAAACTACCTACACTATCCAGAGCATAGTGAAAGTACCCTCTCCCAGATCTCTTGGAACAACCAAACTCCCCATGCTTGTGTGTGATGTATCAGGAAGCCAGTCTGGTGTAGAAAAGATTGTTGTCCTTTGCAGGATAGAGATTGAAGTCAGCAGGGCTGCAACTCAGTCACCGGCAAAGCATTCCAAGTTAATCCATAGAAGTGCTCCTCTGGCGCATTTAGCTCAGAGGCGGTTTATACAATAAACTCACTGTACAATCAAGCTGTGCCAGAGGTTCAGCGCCGATGTGACTGTTTATCTTGCGACTCTGAGCTGTCTCCAGCTGGACAACCAAAGACAAGTGTATCATGTGCAAAGTTCCAAGCCTTGGACAGAGTGTACTATGCAACTTGATGGTATGCCTACCAAGAAATGTACTGCCTGCAAAATACTTTCTAAGTATGCCATCATTTACTTGCAAAGCATGTAGAAGGTTAACTTTTAGAAAATAAGTCAGTTTAAACGTGTAACGAAAACTGCAATTTTCTGCTTGGGCCCTGTTGAACCTTACAACACCCCTCCATCTTGCTCACTAGGTTAGGGGTGGGATTAGTAAACTATTCGGCCTCCAATTGTGTCAATTGTGTTTCTAGTTCCTTGACCTCTTTTTCCCTTTTCTTTCGTTTGCCTGAGACATGAGCTTTGAGTTTTTCCCACAGGGCCATCTTGCAGGTCTCCCACACTCACTCCAAATCTACTGTCCTGGTGTTTCCTTTAAAGTATAGATCTGTGGAATCAGTATCAGCTGCCTAGAATTCCAGTTGGTCAGGTCCCACAGATCCATCTTCTCCTTCCCCCTTGTACCCTCAATGTCTGTTTGTGGGTATGTTGTCTGAGATGCCACATGGAAGGATGGCGGTGTGCCCAAACCTATTCAGTTAATGTTGTGGCATCAGGAAGTAGTCGATCCTGGACATTGAGCGCATATTGTTGGAGTTGTATGTGCATTTCATGTCCACGGACGTTCCTTCCACCACAAATACCCCGATCCCATAGTGTCTAGGAAGAACTCCAGGCATGAGTCTATTTAGGCCTCTCCCTAGGTATCATCATCCTCCAAGTTACTTTGATGGGATAGGTTGTGGTCTCCTCCTATTAGGAGTAAGGCTTCCAACACCTTCGCCACCTAGGCTCCCATTTTGTTGAAACCCTCGATCTGTAGGCCAGAAGGGGAAAATACCAGGAGGTGAGTGTCAGGCTCACCCCGTTTCACCGCCTTCTCACTGCATCCTATGTCTGGGACACCTGTAAGGGCAGGAACAGGCAGACCATTATGCCTACACCCCTCGATCCAGATGAGAAACCCACATTAATTTGAATTTAATTTGAATTTAAAAACATTTATTGAGCGCACTTTTACCAAGCGGTTTCATGGCGCTTTTCAGATTACGACTAGCGTCGGCAGCAGGGGAAGATTAGGTAGCAAAAGCTCGGGAAAAAAGAAAGGTTTTAAGGTTTTTCCGGAACTCTATATAGGAAGGTGAACTGCGAAGTCCCACAGGAAGGGAGTTCCAGAAAGCTGGGGCGAGGACCGCAAATTTTGCTCCACCAGCCTTCTTCTTTTTGAAACGGGGGGTGACCAGGAGTGCCATGTGGGTGGAACGGAGTTCTCTACCCGGCATGTAGGGCTTGATGGCGGAGCATATAAACTCAGGGGCGGTGCCCATTCTGGCCTGAAAAGTGAGGCAGCCAAGTTTGAATAAGGCTCGCTCTCTCACAGGCAACCAGTGTAAAGCCTGCAACAAAGGGGTGGCACGGTGAAATTTGGGCAGGCCATGAATCAGGCGAGCAGCCTGATTCTGCACTAGTTGCAGGCGGTGGATGGCATAGGCCGGCGCGCCATTATAGATTATGTTACCATAATCGAGGCGCGAGAGCACCATTGCCATCACGATGATTTTTAAAGCCGGGAGGGAAAAGAAGCGGGAGATCTTCCTGATTGTCCTAAGGGAAAAGAAACAAGAAGACACCACTGAACTAACTTGGGAATGAACAGAAAGTTGTGAATTAAGAAGAATCCCGAGGGTTTTAACTTTAGGAACCGGGAGAGGGGGAGCACCAAGTGATGGGGGCCAATGGGAGGGAGACCAGGGACTGCAACCACCTCCGGTCAAGACCAACTCTGTCTTGTCCGGATTGAGTTTGAGGTGGTTGCAGTTCATCCAGTCCTGAATGAACAACATGACAGTTTGAACATTCTGGGCGGATGAGGGAGAATGGGAGAGGTTAAAAATTAGCTGGAGGTCATCGGCGTAATTAAACACCGTGACCTCGAGCTGCTGCAACATAAAAATGAGGGGGTAGATGTATAAATTAAACAAAAGAGGGGAAAGTGGGGAACACCGCACACTACCTTGCGGGAGGCAGCAGTGAAGCCGGCAAGGTGGACCGCCTGAGCCCTCTTGCTCAGGAAAGACCAGAGCCATGAGAAGGCTAGGCCCTCTATGCCCGCCGCCCTGACACGGGTGAGGAGGATGGAGTGGTCCACCGTGTCAAAAGCGGCGGACAGATCTAAAAGGATGAGGGCTTGCGGGAGGTTGGTGTTGATGCCTTCACGTAGCCCGTCCATCACTGAGATCACCACCTTCTCCGTGGAGTGGAGGAGCCGAAAGCCCGCCTGTCAACGGGAGAGGCAGTGATTTATCTTCACGTGGGTGCTCAGGGTACTGGTAACATGGGTTTCTAGAACCTTACCCAAATAAGGCAGGAGAGAAATGGGGCGATAGTTAGAAGGGGATGAGGGATGAGGGATCGGCGCCAGCCTTTTTTAGGATTGGGATGACAACCGCAGATTTATGGAAACTAGGAACAACCCCATTACTGAGTGAATCATTAAGGAGTGTGAGGGGCGGGGTAGGACAGGCTAGGAAGATTTCTCTAAGGATGTGAGCGGGGCCAAAATCCAAGGGGGAGCCCGACTTCACCCTTTGGAGCAGTGGGAGGAGTGTGGCTTTGGTCAAGAGGGGAATGCTGGTTAATTTGGGAATGGTGGAAGGGGGGGAGGGATTAATGAATGTAGAAGATGGAAGAGGGATATTGGTTTTAATCTTTGCGACCTTCTCAACGAAAAACTCGTTGAGCGAGTCGCAAAGAAATTGGGAGGGAGGAATCATAGCCGTAGCTCTGTCGGATGAGGCCAAATCATACACAGTGGCAAAAATTTCTTTAGATTGGGACTCCGCTGCCAGTATCCTATTAGAATAAAATTCAGTTTTGGCGTCAAGAATGCCATGTTTGTAAATCTTAAGAACAGATAGGTAAGTGGTTTTTAGCACAGGACAATACGCTCTTCTCCATGCTCGCTCGGCTCTCCGTGCAGCCAATTTCTTCTCCTTAAGATCTGGGGTGAACCAGCGGTTGGCTGCATGGGCTCGCTTGACCGTAATTCGTCTCAGGGGAGCGAATTCGTCGCCCGCTTGAGTCAGCCAGTTATTGATAGTAACCAGCTGAGCAGGGGCTGCAAGGCCGGAAAGGTCAGGGCTGGTTTTGGCCAGAGACGAGCAAAGGGACGGCATATCGGCTTTGCCCCATTTCCTAACCCAGGTGTTCTTAGGGAGCAGGGGCTTAATCTCAGGGGCTAGAGCAAGGGAAAATGAAATGAACGAATGGTCTGACCAGGGACAAGGGGAAATGATGGGGGGTGTAGTGGGGATGTTCAGGGTCCAGATCTGATCCAACATGTGACCCTGTATGTGAGTGGAACTGTGGATGTGAGGTGTAAAATTAAGGCTGGTCATGAGATCAGTGAACTCTTTAGAGAGGGAGCTTTCCGCAGGATCGTTTGGCCAGAAGTTGAGGTCCCCTAGGACTAACACTGACGAGTTGTTTATCGCCAGTGTGGCCAGGAGATCTTGGAGGCAGGAGACAAAAGAAGGGGTGGAGTGAGCGGGTCGGTAGATAAGAACAGAGGTCAGGGGGACCTGATGGGAAGTCGAGCAGGTTACCAGGTAATCTACTTCAGGAATGGGAGGGAAGGGAAGGATCTGAAAATGAAGGTCAGTGCGGGCTATCAAGGCCACTCCTCCGCCTCTTCTGCCCTCCGGGCGGTCCGCTCGAATGGCAGAGTATGAGGGGGGCAGTGCAGCTAGAACGTTGGGCAGGGAGTCAGCCTTGAACCAGGTCTCCGTTAAAAACAGGAGATCCGGTTCATGTGTATCGATGTAATCGAATAGCTCGTACTGATGGTTGACCGCCGACCTAGTGTTCAAAAGTGTGGCCGCGGTGTTAAATACCGGAGTAGAGGGGGTAGAGGGGGGGGGAGGGAGTAAGCAGGGGGGTAGCGGGCGAAGAGATCAGCTGTGATATGATCGCGGGTGGTGTGCGGGAGGGGAGAGAAAGCAGACCAAGGTGGGTCAGATAATCAGTGACAGAGGAACCAATCGCACCGGGGTTCCAGTATGAGCAGAGTTGGGATGGTGAATATGTAAGTAAAGGGGTATAATGAGGTGCCCATAGCCCCGGCCGGCCGCGGACGGGCGCAGACGGGCTTGACTCTGGCGCAACTCCGGCGCGCCTTCGTCGCGCCCGCTGCGCTCGTCCGCTGCGCTGACACATATGGGTCGTTTAAATAGAGGAGTAGCGAGGGGGGAGTGGCGTGGGTGGAGTTCGCTGGTCCTGCTCAACCCAAGATGGCGGCCGCGGCCGCTGTGAGCCCGCCAGAGACGATCAGCCCACAGCCAGCCACGCGCAGCACCTGAAACAATGAAGCAGGTTAGTGACCTGTTAACTTTGAGGCAGGTTAGACAATAGTTAAAAAGCACTGCAATAACAGCAATAAAAAAGCGTGTCACCGCTCGTAATCAGCGGGACGAAAATAATATTAAAATCAGGAATAGCGACCATCCAGCACCCGCTAGCAAGCCCACTGCCACCGGGCTGCTCGCAATCGCCGGGAAGGTGCAAGGAACACTCCTAAATAGAGGAGTAGCGAGGGGGGAGTGGCGTGGGTGGAGTTCGCCGGTCCTGCCCAACCCAAGATGGCGGCCGCGGCCGCTGTGAGCCCGCCAGAGACGATCAACCCACAGCCAGCCATGCGCAGCCCCTGAAACAATGAAGCAGGTTAGTGACCTGTTAACTTTGAGGCAGGTTAGACAATAGTTAAAAAGCACTGCAATAACAGCAATAAAAAAGCGTGTCACCGCTCGTAATCAGCGGGACGAAAATAATATTAAAATCAGGAATAGCGACCATCCAGCTACCGCTAGCAAGCCCACTGCCACCGGGCTGCTCGCAATGTGCTAGCAGGTGATACCTGCTGTGTTTCAACACCTTTCAGATGTTTCCCATGGGGTGGTTTCTTCCAGGAAGATTATATTGGGGTTCTGTCTTGCCAAGTAGTTGCACGTTGCACCTCTCTTCAACTTGCTGACCAGGCCATTACTATTCCAGGATAGAACCTTAATGGATTTCAAATGTGGTGTGGCCATTGTCTTGTGTGTCCGTCATTGTCTGGTGTCCTCAAATCCTGGCGAGTTCTCGGTGTGCCTCTAACAGTGTCCCTTACTTCCCAAACCCTCCACCCAACCTCCTCATGCTGAGGATCTTGAACGATTTCCCCCAATGCCCGAGGTATGTGTTGCCCCAACCCAATCAACAAGAACAATATTGAAAGCAGAAATTAATAGTTTCTTCTGGTGGAGATGGAAGAGACAGGCATAGCCCTTGAGGTTAGTTTCCATGTAATTCCTGACCCATCTTCGTCAGGTGTCCCTGGAGCTAAATCACCAGACCTTTGTTGGCTGTGATTATCTGTGGCGTTCCTCACACTATTGTATCTGCATCTTCTGAGTGACCACCAGCCATTTGTCCACCTCTAAATCTACCCTGGATCCTCTGGATTCACTAGCATCCTAGGCCGAGTCTTTTGCCAATGCTTCTCATTTAATGACTGATTCCAAGAAGCCACTTTTAGGATATGGTCACTGAAGTTGAGCAGCTGTGCCACTATCGGCCTGTGAGTTGCCCCTGTTGGCATGCCCGGCACCCTTCGCACCTTCTCGATTGTGCACATCTTTGATGCTTTGCGCCCCAACACCTCTGAGAGGACCCAGTCCTCCAAGAACAGTTCCATGCTCGAGCCCTCTGATTTCTCTGAGAAACCCAATAGCCTCATATTGTTGCACCTGGAGAGTCTCTCAGTATCCTCCACCCTACCCTGCAGATGCACAGTGGTTTTTTTGTAGAGCACAGATCATTTTGGCGCCTTCAAAGATCGTCAGCACGCATTTAGTTTCTCCCTCTCTTTCTGCTAATTTCTTCTGGCAGGTCTGCAGGTGTCCCAGATCCAGGACCACCAGTAAATTTTATTCTCCATGGCTGTTTTTTTGTCCCTGATGGCTGCTAATCTGGTGGCTGTTTGGGGCTCCATACCACGGTCTGTGTCCAGGGGGCCCTGGCCATGGGCATTGTTTATTTCCCGATGGGGGTTCATGATTTTAGGTCAAACACACCTCCACTGGAAGACGGAGGGGTTCCGTCACGAGCACGGAAGAGGTTAATGTACAGTGCATCATGTTGCAAGAAGTTACAGATAGGTCAGTATTACTGACGTATATGTAGGCACAAAAGTGATGCATTGCTGGGGTGAGTCTGGAAACAGAAGCAACTCCAGCAATGTGTGCTTTCACATGGGACAAGCCCCTTGAGGCAGGCGTAAGGTTTTGATGCAATGGCGTCCTAGAAGTGGGGCACTGAAATCTTTTAGATTTCAATTAGCCACTTCTACGAGGCTTTGATGCAGCGGAATGCCCACCCAGCATACATTATACCTGGCGCATAATGTAGCACAGAGGTTTATGAAGTGACGCATCTGCAAAGATGTGCCACTTCATAAATATAGTGCAACATGGTGCATTATTTATGACACTGCAGCGTCACAAAAAGTGACACAACAATGGCATAAATGTGATGCAAGGGCTCATAAATAAGGCCCCTAATAACAAAGATGGGTCACTGGAAATTGCGTTTAAATTTCTAGTTACACGCCATTTTCCAAAGCTCTGCCAGTACCTAGAGTTGGTCTTTAACATTAATAGATGCTTAGAGGGCTCCAAAAAATCAGCTACTTAAGGGAAACAACTTCAATCATCATTGAAGGGGATCAGTCCAATCAACCTCGAATCTGTTTTGTGCCGCTACAGCCCCATTTTTACCTGAACCTCTCTCTCAAGGCCTCTAAGTTGGTTACAGAGGCTGCCATATTGAAATCAGGTGGTTGTCCTCAGAAAAACGACACTGCCCATCTATAGACAAACACCAGCGGCCGCATAGCCAGTTGACCGTTCTCAGTACACCAGCAGTCTCTACTTGTCCATAGCTGGACCACACATATGTCCCAACGGCTGCCATCTTGGAACCAGTCAGCTGCCTTACGAGAGACTGCAATAATGTGTCCTCACACTGCTGGGCAGACACCGGCCCTCTTTTGGAAATGTTCAGTTCCTGCCAAGCTTCTCTATGGCCTACCCCCCATCCGGAGGCGGCTGTGGAAAAAACAAACCATGAGCCACCACACTCAAACCAAGGCTATGCCTAGTCCTTAACCCCTGCTTAAAACACCTTGCTCTTTGGTCACTGTCTCCACATACCAAAGGCACCTTTCCCTGGGCAACTCTGTGGTCTGCATTCCCCCTCACTACCCAGCTCTTCACATCGATGACTTTGGGATCCTAATCCTAGTCCTATCTTCCTCACTTCCTAAGATTATCGAATGAGGTCTCCTTCGAAGTCTATGTTCACAGTGTTCTTTGCAAGGCACTGGATGACCTCATGACAAACATCTTTACCGTAGTAATGATTGCTTAGGTATATACCTACAACTTTTAAACTGGCATCAACCTCCAATTTGTTGACAATACCTGCTGCTACCAGCTCCCCCCCCCTTTTGCCCCTTTCCAGATCTGGCCCCAGTACTTTCAAGATCAAATAGCCCCAAATCTTTCCAAACACGCGTTGAAAAACATGAAACAACGGCTAGGGTGGTTGACCTCAAATCTGGGGAACTGGTTCGAGTCTTGGCAAGGGCCACAACATCCTATGATTATGGGTAAATCACTTAATCTCCCCATGCCTAAAAAACATGAGTGTGTCCTCATGTAACACAGCTGGTGCTCTTGTAATGTTCTCTGATAACCGATACCTTCAGGTCAAGTTCGCACTATATAAAACTCTGTAAAATAAAAAAATGAAACTCAGGACCTTGAGAGACTTCCCGGAAACCTTCTTTGCAGACCAACACCACTGCCAACACAAAGGCTCTCTAAAAACCGACCTTTTCCTCTTCACACACCGCACTGACCTGTGGATTAGATCCTTATGCAGTTTCCTCCCATCCTCTTCTCTAACATTACCTTTGGACGAAAACTCTGATGCTGCTCCCCCTTTGGTCTCTCTGGCAACCTTTCCATATCCATTTACAACAATGGGAACATCATGTGTTAAGCTAACGACACGTTCCTGGACACGATCAACTTGATTTATCTTACCCTCATGCCCTCCTACGATCCTCCACGACCCTCCTCTCCACCCATATCAAACCCCACCCATTCTCCCCCACTTCCATTCCACCCAGACAACATCTCTCACCCCAAACTTCCCTACAATCCATTATGCCCCCCACAACCCATAGTTCACTGCAATTACCAGTCCGCGAACATCCCTCCCAAAGAACATCTCTGCACCTTTCCTCAACAACCTTCCACAAGTCATTATCTCCTGCTTCAGTTGCCATTACCACCCTTCTTTTATCCCCACAGTCAGCCCATATGTCTCCCCCTTCCCCTCTACCTTTTTCATCCGCTGCCCTCTCCGAACACCAGACACCACAACCAGCAACCCCCCCCCCACCTGCACTTCAACTCCTCAGAGTCCATTCCTGAAAGTCCACCCAATCCTCCCACAATTACTGAACATAACTGGCCTCTGTTCTGCAAGCTCCTTTTTTCCTTTTTACACCTCTCTTGAACTATGGACATCCTCATATCAGCTCTATTCCAGCTTAGTGACTCTCTGTCTTCTTGTCATTCCTACCCCGATCACTCATTGCGGACCCTCCTTCCCACATCCTTCCAGCTGACCGCGAAACAGCTGCCTAACCAGACACAAACAGACACAACCACACCTAGATAACTCTGACCCCCTCCTCCTATCTTCCTGCAGTAGGCTGCCCGATTTGCAGCATCATCGTTAACCGCATTCAAACTCATACACACCATCCCAGTGCACGCATATCCCCTCTTAACTTGATACAAATTCCAACTGCCCTCCCGGAACAGCCAAGTCAGAAAGACAACAGCTTCTCCCTGAACAGCATTCTACACAATTCTCGATCGGCAGTCAAACACTGTCCAGAGATATCAGATGCAATCCTGACTGATTACCTTGACACCCTGATCATCACGGAAATGTGGGTCAATGTCTCATCTAACCATGCTTTAGACCTTCGTCTTCATCCCAAATACTTCATTTTGCATTGCGACCGGGTAGATAGACACGGTGGAGGTATCCCACTCTTTCAACGAAATTCTCTGAGATGCTGAACCCACCCATCACTCACTTTTAGTCCTTTGAATGCAAGCCAGTGGAGCTGTCCATATCCTCTACCTTCAACTTTAGACTGAATGAGATGAACCACCCACCGCTCAAAATAACACTTTTTTGAGGAATGCAAGGATTTATTCACCTCTCAACTTATCCACTCAGACAACAATATTTTCCTTGGGGACTTCAACATCTACTGGGGAGACGTGGGCAACAGTTATGGGGACACTTTCACCTCCTTTCTCAATGTCAATGATCTCCAACAACACTACCATAAACCTACACACCACAAATGCACCATTCTGGATCTGATAATCTCCAATTTCCCCTACCTAAAGACATATAACCCCTTCCCAGTCGACTGCTCTGATCACATGCAGATCCCATTCTCTGTAACTTATACAAAAACATATGGGCATCCCAAGAACAGAACATTTGGTTCAGAAACACATCCAACCTTGACACAGCAGCCATGGCCATCAAGGCCTTTCCCAACCTAACTTCGATTACACCTCACCTTGACTTTAATGAGGCTACCAACAAGTACAATTCCTGCATGGAATGTGCCCACCTGAAGTGCAAATTATCCAGACTAAAACGCTCAAGGCCCTGGTTCTCGAAAGAGCTTTATGATGAACAAATGTTTGTCAGAAAATGCGAGAAAGAGTGGAGACAAGCACCATCTAACCTGAGTATGACTAAGCTGTGCAAAGTGGGAAAACAATACAAGACCAAATCCCCAGAGCCAAAGCCTCCCATATAAGAGCCCTCGTGAATTCTGCAAAGAATAGACCAAAGCACCTGTTCGAGGTCATTGCACAGTCTACTGCTAATTTTGCCACTGGATTCAAGCTAGCCTGGCTGATGAGGGGTGTTACCCTGAAACCGTCCCAGGATGTTTGTCTCCAGTCCAGGGAAGATCTGGCCTGGCAGTTCGTGCTGGACTGTTCCCATGAGGAACAGGGTCAAGACTGATTTGCATATGGATGGGTCTGAACTGGGGTGGCGAAGGGAGCTAAAGAACGATGATAGATTCAACCCAGATCTGTGACGGGGGTGGGTGTCTGAAAAGTTTCAGCACTCAGTCCATCATCTCCTTGTGTTTGCTTTGTTCGCCCTAAGTTGGCAGGGTATTCCCAGACGTGGGTCCCTTGCTTACTTTGCCACTGGATTCAAGCTAGCCTGGCTGATGAGGGGTGTTATCCCAAAACCAGTACCTGTATGCTTGTTTCCAGTACAGGGAAGGCCTGGCTTGGCAGTTCGGGCTGGACTGTTCCCATGATGGACCGGGTCAAGACTGATTTGCATATGGATGGGTCTGAACTGGGGTGGCAAAGTGAGCTAAGAATGATGATGGATGGGGTGAGTGTCTGAAAGGTTTCAGTGCTCCATCCATCATCTCTTTGTGTTTGCATAGTCTGCTAACCCCTTCATCACTTCAGCTCCCAAGTCATCCATGGCCATTGCAACGACTTCATGGATTTCTTTAATAAAAACTTTAGAGACATCCATATCTCGTTTTCCATCAACAACTCCCTTGAAACGGTTGAGTCTCTACCATGCAAGGCACTACAAGCATGGTCTTCTTTCTCTCCAATCGCCAAACAGGACCTACAACGAATTATCTCCCAAATAAAACCCTCAAACCATCATCATGACACCATTACAATCTCTATCAACAAATTTCTTGCAACACGCCTACTCCCCATGTGGACCACTATGGTCAATTCCTCTCTGAAAGATGGCCTCTTCCCAGAATGACTAAAAATGGGTCAAATCACTTCACTCTTGAATAAGCAAACTCTCGATTCAAGTAACCTGAACAACTACTGCCCAGTATCCACACTCCCATTTTTAGGCAACGTCATCGAAAGTTACGTAGTGTCCCAACTAGCCTCACACATATGTAAATACAACCTCGTAGACACTCTCCAATCAGGTTTCCACCAGGGTCACAGTACAGAAACTGCAATCCTCCAAATAGTCGATGACTCCCTTAGATTCCTCGACTCCAGCAATTCCTGCCTCCTGATCCTACTGGATTTGACCTCCTTCGCGTTGTTTTTTTGAATCACTTCTTTTTATTAAGTACTTGACAACAAGGGTCAAGGATACTACGACAAATATTCATTGACTCTGTAAATACAAGCAGCTGAGCCAGTATATCCAGTTCCAAACAGGAAGGCTCCCTACAATACTATAGGTCTACATTTCCACATAGATTTGTGACAGTATTCCAACCCCTGCAATCTCGGAGGACATTACTCATGGAGCAGCATACAAACCACATTGATACTCATTCCATTGTCTCCAAATCTTCCCCCATTTACCATGATCTTCAACTAAGTTTTTGACCACCTGCTTACTTTCTCACCTCCCACTGTAATAGACCTCCCAGCATCGGCGCACTTATTTTGAAAGCAGTGAACTAGCAGTGAAGCAGGGAGGGCCTGATTTAGAGTTGAGTGACAATTATCTTTAAATGGGACTGTCCCACTATGTCCAGTATGTGATTTTAGTGCCGTTACATTGCCATTGGGTACTGCTCTCCTGGCAGCATTGGTGTGTGGCCAGTAGGCAATATAATACAGAAATTGTACTTTGTGATAAATAAGAAGAGCTGGTCTGGCTCCCCCATTTTGTGAGGGTGTGTGCTTAATCTCTTATGTAACAGCAAACTGACCACCTATGGAATGAAGTACATGCTAATAATGCTTATAATTAGCAAAGTCAAAGAGCTTATTCCATGTTCATAAAAAGTCTGCATTGTCCCCTTCTTTCTTTGCAGGGACATCCTTTGTTCAAGAGTTCTGAGCTAGTATAAAGCCCACCCGTTCAGGATCTGAGTGACCACTGTTTACATTCTTTCTTTATTTTTTTTTAATTAGTTATATTTTCAAATGAATCAGAATTACACAGTAGGCTGTCACTACAAGTGAAAAAATTAGTCATTCTATTAGAACTTAATTCATCTATTATAAGAGGCATTGCTTTTCGGCTGATTTGAGTTCTTATAGAATGTAACAATTCGATCACTTCCTCAATGGACGTTTGCAAAGCAACTAGGCCTAGGTTGAATGTGTAAAGCTTGTAACGTTAGAATATTAGAACGAGACACACAAAATGAAGCCAGCAGGAGCAAGAGTGTGGGCTATAGTTGTAACTTACAGCCTGATTCATGTAGGTAAATTGCACTCGCAAAGGGCCAGATTCTCAGAATCTGGCCCTTAGCGAGTGCGATTTTTGCATTTGGTATTCATGATACCAAATGCAAAAATCGCTATGTAAGAATTCGCATATTTGCGTGGAATGGCATTTAAGGAATCTCTAATAGAGATTCCTCAAATGCTATTCATGACACACAACAAAATTGCGATTTTGGACTTTTGGGGCCGCTATTTACCGACAGGTCAGACCTGTCGGTAAATAGCAAAAACTCAGAAAAATGCTTTTAAAAGCATCATTCAAAGTTGCATGTAGCACACACACATGTCCTTTGGACATGTGTGTGCGCAACACCTGTCCAAAAGTGCATTTTAGGGGTGCTACAGGGCGTCCTTTGGACACCCCTGGCACCCTTAAAATCGCTATCTCAGTTGCGAGTAGCAAATTGCTACTCGCAAATCCCCATTCATTCCAATGGGCCTCTTGGCCCATAGGAATGATTGGGGAGTATTTGCGAGTAGCAAATTGCTACTCGCAAATAAAGAACATGTAGGAATCGCTATTTAAGTAGCAATTCCTACATGAATGCCGTTTTGCGTGTCCTCAATAGCGATTCGCTATGATTCGCTACTAGGGACACGCAAAACGGCATGTACATGAATCAGGCTGATAGTCCCTTATGCAGTTGATTGCAAGTACCTAAGTTGAGGTGCTAGAATACATCAAAACAGCCAATAGCATGAGGTGAGAGATGAATATGCTACTGAATTGAAGACTTGATTGACAAAGTCTCCAGCCAATTGTTGAAAGAGGCTTGTTGGAGAAAGTGGTTGAAAGGAAGGGACACAGAGTCCACTCTGTATTTTGTCAGTAATAAGTCTGTTTGACACCAACACTGTCAAACAAGGCCTAAAAAGAAGAGTAACCTTATTAGTGCAGCCATCAGGTAATTGCCAACGTCTGCACTACATTTACAGTGTGGCCAGCGGCAACAGGCTGATGACCACACACAAAAAAATGTTTCTGGTGAAAAGGCTAGAAGCATTTTCTTTAAAAAAAATCTAAGTTTGGGGTGCAAGTCAGGAGCATTCCTCAAATTCTAAGGCTGATTGTTGTTTGTTTTGGTTTGTTGCAATGCAAGTGTGCACAGCACACTGACACCACAGCAAAACAAAGTGAAGGTAGACCGTGCTAATGGTATACTTTCACTTTTGATTGGTGCCGAGATCTTCCCCCGAGCCCTGACCTCTGCGGGAGTGGCAGCAGTGGAAAGGGGACAATGGCCCCTCTCTAGCGACACCTCTCCCTAGTGAATGCATGCTTAGGAATTGTTCTCAGAGGGTGACCCCCATGCAAGGATCCAACCCGCTAGACACCAGGGAGTAGTTCTTGGTGAGGGAGGGAGCAGGCCCTTGGGCTAGGACTAGTGTTCATACATCAATGACCTGTTTACGTAGAACACTGCAACTTTTTAATGTTACATCAACAAAAAGGGGATATTTGTATACTCCTAGGTTATTCCATGCTTATTTTTCAGCCGTGCCCACCACCAAGGGTTCTTTTCTGAAAAGGTATTAGTTTGTCAACCAACCACACACAAGGTCACATCAGTTAAAGGAAAAAGGTGAGGGAAGTCAGAAAGTACCCCACGTCAGCACCATCCATAGAGCTACTGGGGGGGTACTCACCAGTTTGCTCACGTTGTCATCATCATAACTTTCGTGGCAAAAAAAGAGAAAAGGGGAAAGAGAGAGGGGCATATTACCAAGATTAAGCGATAATTATCGCTTAACACGGTTAGCGGCAATATTATTATCGCCGAGCTCCGCCGATTTTTATCGCAGATAAACCTTGCTATTATCAAGGTTTATCTCAAAAGCGATGAAATTCGGCCGAAATGCATGAATATCGCTGAAAAGTCCGCGATATTCATGCATTACCGAGCTAATGCTCTTAGCCATGTTATCCACCTACCATTGGATAACATGGCTAAGAACTGCTCTGGGCAGGCGTTAGCTTTTGGAGATATTCGAGCTTAGCGGGAATATTTCAAAAAGTACGCCTTTGTAGGTAATAGGAGATAGCGATGTTAGCAACTGTTTACAGTTGCTAACATCTTAGCACGCCCACTTTGCATGTCATTAGCGATAAATATCGCTGACATGCAAAGCGGGCCCAAAGATGATCGCTATCTCCTACTAGCTGTCGCTAACTGGAGTTAGCGACAGCTAGGTAATAGGGTGATAAAATTATCGCCGCTTTAGCGGGAAAAATTCCCGCTAAAGCGACGATAAGGACCTTGGTAATATGCCTCAGAGTTTTTTCCCAAGTCTTGAAATTGTGTGAAAGAAGGTGAAGAAAAATAAAAAACATGTGGATGATCATATCATCCATCAGCCATCTGGACCCTGTAAAGTGTGAAAGAGAAAATATTTCTTAGCTAAAATGAGTTGTGGCCCACTTTTTTCATACATACTTTAATTTCCACAGTGTCCACACTCAGATTAAAAATAACGGCATGTTTAGACCATCTTAATTGAAACGGCCAACATGTTTCATTGCCTCGCACATATGGTAATTTCATCAGAGCTCATCAGATGTCATATTAAATAGTTCTATTAACCTTGATTTGGGATAGCTACCAGAGAGGCTCGGAGTGTCATAAAGATGTGTTAACCCAAGTGAAACAAGCGTTTTTCTGATGTAAGATAACCATGGGATTTTGTGGACATAGTCTAAATTAATAATATCTTTTAAGATCATTTGGTTCAGATCAACAATATTCCTTTTCCACAATGAAAGCCACAGGGAAAGCGCGACCAATCTGATGACGTCACTAATATAATGGAAGTCAGCTTCCTTGTGGGTGACACAATTGTTACAGGTTGGTGGGACAGACAGTAGTTGTTTAACAAATGTGTCTTCCATCACTTGCAATGCCTCTATATCTGCTGTCACTCAAATAGCTGCCTCACAAGTGGCAACAGATCTCGTTTTGGCCAGATTACATTTTTATCATTTCCGGTATTGGCGTGCTACCCAGTTTTTCTGAGAACCGGAAAATTGCGGCTATTCTTTTGGCCATATGATTTGCTCTATTCTGGACCATCTCCTTCCAAGATAGTTTATAATCGAAGACCACCCCAAAATAATTAAAGGATGGAACCAGTACTATTTTCTCCCCATTGAGGTGAAATCACATCGTTTTTTTAGCCCCCCACCACCATGGACATTGTAGATGTTTTAGATTGGTTTACATAAAGGTCCAGGTCAGTCATGAAGGTCGTGTATTCAGCAATAAGGTTTTACTGCGTCATCTGCATATAACAGAATGAGGAGGGGCATGGTCTGCGCTTTAGGGGTATCTTTCGATTTATTAACTAGAACTTTGTTTACTTTATTAGAGTAGAGGGCAAATAAAAAGGGGGCTAGAACACACCCCTGCCTGACACCCCTTTCAATTTTAAAAGAATGTGTGCATACACCCTCCCTCCCATTTCGAACCATGGAGTTGGCGTCTGCGTATGACTCGCTAATGAAGTTTATTATTGCAGCTTCCACTCCCATAGCCTCCATGATAATCCACAGTTTGCTGTGTACCACACAATTAAAAGCCTTGGACAGGTCCATGAAGGCCATGTATAATTGGCCTTTCTTTACCATGGAATACTTAGCCACTAATAATGTCAGATTAAGGTACTGAACTTCGGCGAGAATTTCCTTTTCCGCCACCCATGTTTCTAGTTTGCTTAGTAGTAATCTGCCCAAAAATTTGGCAGTACTTTCTAATCATGAGATGGGGCGGTAGTTAAGTGGATTTGAAGCATCGCCTTTTTTTTATAGATTGGTATAGTCAGCTAAGATTTCCAGGGTGGTAGGGGACCTTTTACAACTATTAAATTGAAGACTACAGTCAATAGAGGGGACCATAAGGGATTGTTTGTAAGAAAGATGTCCACTGGGACACCGTCGGGCCCTACTGCTTTTAGGAATGGCGAGCTCTATTTCCGTTAGGTCAAAAGGAAGACAGGTTTTGGCCTTAGTCTGAGGGCTAACTGGGCATAGGTCCACTAGACTGTGAAAGAAGCTACTTGTTGTGTCCTGCTGGACACATTCTAGTTGTTCAGCCTGCAAACCTACACTTAACACCCACCCACCACTGATGTCACGAGGCACGTGACACAGTTAATAAAAGGAGCCGAGCGCACGTGCTCGTGGCTCATTAACCCAGCAACCAGTGTGTGTCAGTGTCCAGTCATTATCATCATGTGGGCCTAGGGCCCCCGTCACAACAATGGCGATGAGGAGTGGTGGCTGTGACCAGCGTGCCACAGCCATTTTCGTCGTGGGTTAAAAGGGGAGAGAGAAGCAGGGAGACATCATGCGCCCTCCCCTCCCCAGGATCGGTGATAGCCTGCAGCGAGGCCCACGGGGCGTGTGCCTTGCCCCGGGCCCAGAGGTACATCACGAGGTGACCGGGAGCCCACCCGCACCTCGCTGGCCAGCAGCGAACTGCCTGTGGTGAGGGGGACCTCCACCGTGCAAGCGGACCGACTGGAGCCCACCCGGGACGGCCGCAATTGAGCCCCCACCGCATGGAGACGGACGCGGTGCTCAACCGCGATAAGGAAAAGGTCCGTAGGCCGGAGGTGAGCCCGGGCACTGAAGAATGCCTGGGGGGCCGCACAAGCCAGAAGCGACCCCCCGTCTAACTGCAGGAAGCGGAGCCACCCGCATGATCATGGCGCCCTGCCGACCATAAACATTATAAAGTGAAGCAGGGCCAGCGGAACCCACCCGCAGCCTGCCTGCAGAGTCCCCTGTCCCCCGCCGCGCATCGCGTGTGGTGCGAGGCTGCCGCGGCGGGGTGAATGAACTTGAAAGAAAAGCGCCCGCAGCGTGCGGAGAGCTGCCGGGCGGGAACGTAGTGAAAGCGGGGCCCACCCGCGGTAAGGAGGAAACCTTGCCCCGCCTGCACCAGCGAGCACTGCTGCCAGCTACTGCACCCCCAAGTAGGCCAGCCAGTGCGGAGCCCATCCGTGGCTGGTCTACACAGCGCCAACATCACCCCGCCCTGGCACGACCTGTGGCGAGAAAAGATGGGTGTGCCGCGAGGGGTGGAAAGGGCAAAGGAGACCGGTTTGCCTGCCGGCAAACTGAGAGGGACTAAGCAGGCCGGCCGGCAGAAGAGCGCGAGAGTGAAGTTTGCGCCCAGCTGATACAGCTGCAGGCAGGACAGCATTGAGCGAGGCAGTCGCAAAGTAACTGTGCCCCCCCTCCGAAGAGACACTGGAGCAGGGGCACGATGATCACAAAAGAATCCTCATACCTGCACAGCTGAAAGAGACCGGAGTCTCAGCTTCCCCCTCCCTCTTTCACAACTAAGCCCCAAAGGCAAAGAAAGAACTTACCAGGCATCCAGGAGGCAGCAGCTCCCAGAAGTCGTCCTCTGCCCCCAGCACACCAGTGGAGTCAGAGGGACTGCAGCGCCACCTACTCCCATGCAGAACACAGACCAGCACCGGCAGCTCCATTAGGAAGAAAGCTCCAGAAAAGGAATTAAACGACGTGGACTGCCTGCCAAGTGGAGCAACACTGCCATCTAGTGACTTTATGCAGCAATCACAGCCTGGAAATAAATCGAATCAGAGAACAAGCATTGGACAAGCCAATCACAGAAATCAACCTAAAGCAAGCCAGTAGCGACGCGGACGAAGACTGAGACCCACTACGACTGCTGAAGAGAAGCGTAGTGACGCCTGGTGGCCACAGGTGATCACCGCAACCGCAGTGAAGAGAACAGCAACACAAGACGCAATAGTGGAGAGTCAAGATCGTCCATCGCAAGCAGCAAGGTTCAAGGGCAACCGACGGAAGCGCGCAACTGTACCCCGGACGCGGACAGTACATGACAGTGCCTGAGAAGGAGGAAGCCACACCCAAAGCACTAGAAGATGTGCGCAGCAAGTACCCAAGTACTCAGAGAAGCAGAAGCAGAAGTGCAGCACGCACATGGGGTAGAGCGAAGACGCCAAGGAAGACAAAGAAGCGCAAGGAGCAAAGCTACACTGAAGATGTACCACGACGGTACGAAGTGAAGCACGAACTTGCAACCGCCATGCAAAATAACGTGCAATGAAAGAGTGACGCAAGATCACCCCGCAGCCAAAGGAGGCAAATAAACCACGCCCGGGGAAAGCCCCAAGAAGCTATAGAGCCTCACCGGCAGCGTGTACGAGAAGTGCGCCCACCAGAGAAGGTCCAAAGAGCGGTGACGTAACCCTCCGGAAACAGCAGAGCACAAGAAGAGCGCAGATGAAAGTGCGCAGACGCAAAAGCACTGCAGCAGAAGAAATGGCGATCCCAACGATCGCGGACAGCAAGAAGACTCACAAAGAGGAAGCTGTCTACCCAATTCAAGTCACAAGGAAGGTGAAGTCGCATGGCAGACAAAGCCAGATTGTCGCCAGCGATGAGAGACCTGGCATAGGTCTGCTCAGAAGAAAGAAGACGTCCGTGACCTGAGAGATCAGGAGTATGTTCGGAAGAAGACCCAGAGAGACGGACGCAACACCTACAAGAATTGGAAGCAATAGGAGGCAAGAGAAAAGATTGTAACGACCGGTCCAGTCACAGAAGAGTGGAGAGAAGACAGTGTCCTAAAGCCAGGACAAGACCAGAGGGAAACAGGCAGAGTGCATGCTGCTTGAAGAAGCCTGGTCAGAAAGACTAAGATAGAAAGATGACCGCACCGTGTCGTGAAAAGAAAGAATGAAGAAAGAAGTCATGTGGTACGACACCAAGAACAACATCTGGAAAAGGTGAGGAGAGGTGTGATAAGTCTACACACTTACAAGAAGAAGAGGTGACACACACCACAACATCGTGTACAGTGACCCATACGTCCAGGAGAACACCGATGGTACCAGGAACAGAACAGGCACCTATTCACAAGACCCCGACGACCAGTCGACTACAGGAGAGCACAGGCCGGACCATAGGCAACACCCACTTTTGGGATTGAGCGGAAGTCTGGATGGGGAGGGAGATCAGATGTCCTGAAGAAGGAGATCCAAGGGGCAAAGGCCTCAGGGACACCGGTGGCAGAGGGTCCCAACAAGAGAGATGGATCCGTCGCCATCTACCCTGCACGTCCCAGGAAGAAGAGGAACTTGTGCGCAAAGGCAGGAGTCAACAACTACCCTTCAGGTGGAGCTACGGACTTTGTGAGGTAGTACCCTCATTGTCTCCTCCATTCACACGCAGACTGTGGAGTTGGAGCAACGCTGTGGAAGAACACCCGGCCCAGTGGAAACCTGATGAAAAGGACCTCTGGGACATCTCGTGGCAGGAGAACACCCGAGAGAGGGGCGTCCTAGTGAGAAGGATGTCTTTCAATCACTCCATCCTTTGTAATGCAAAGCCAAGCTGCCTACAGTGACAAAACCAGACGGACTAGTAGAAGACATTCATCCATCAAGTCTACAATCTGGTCATCCTGTTCGGTGTCACACCAAAAGCAAGATCCCTGTGGACTGGCCACCACACCTCCAGGGCGCAAGTCCAGAAGAGCACGCCCACCGAGAACCAGGACATCGAGCCCAGGAGAACTAACGTTTCAGCAGCAATTTCCACCGTCGTCATCAAGCAAGCAGCTGAAGAGACTCATTGTAAATTTGTAATTATTGTATATTCATGTACTTCCTCCCACAGGTTCAGACTTTTGTCTTTCCTTAATTTTTATCAAATTTTGGGAGGAATGTTGTGTCCTGCTGGACACATTCTAGTTGTTCAGCCTGCAATCCTACACTTAACACCCACCCACCACTGATGTCACGAGGCATGTGACACAGTTAATAAAAGGAGCCGAGCGCAAGTGCTCGTGGCTCATTAACCCAGCAACCAGTGTGTGTCTGCGCCCAGTCATTATCATCATGTGGGCCTTGGGCCCCCGACACAACAGCTACTGAACAGCTCTTGTCAAACCAATGAGGCTGAGGAGTGTCTTTAGCGGGAGTTGGGCGCGTTAATTGAGTTTTAATATTCATTAGATTGTTACCAAAAACTTTGATCACTAAGTTATAGTTTAGCTGCGGATCTAAACACAAGTGGAAATCCTCAGGGTCAGCTGGTATAAGGTTAGCGAGAAGCTTAAACTCGTCCACTTTATCCCACTTTAGGGTGAAGCCATTTTTCCTAGCTATGATTGATTTTGGGTGAGTTTACCATTTCTACTCTTGTGTTCGCTACACGCTAGGGTGCATGAAAGCATTGCATGATCGCTGAATTAGGTGAATATAACCTTCAACTTGGAAATGCTAGCTTTAAGGTGGTCACACGTGATTCTGTAAATCAATCACGGAGTAGCGTTCTATGCTTTGAAATGTAGGAGGTAATTCGCCAGATACTGGATCGAGTTCATTGCGGGACTCTAGTGGCCAGGTCATCAATACACAGTTTAGAGCATTACCAAGTACATTATGAACAAAATGAGTGAGTGGTTCTCCCCAGTGATCTTCATTCCCACATAACTTCATCACTGCTCTTGGGCATGTTTTAATGTTGAAGTGTCCAACCCAAATGATTTGTAGTGGGTTTGGGTGATGTCCAACTAGGTCCTCTATGGACATACCTAGGTTCTCTGCTACTGTTTCTGGGTTTCAAAAGTTGTTGTTTTAGTAGTTTATTAACAGTAGGTACCAGGTATCATAACCTTTAATGACTAACATGTGGAAGTGAGGGGAGATGTCTATAAAGTTCACTACTTTAATTGCGAGTGTGTTAGCTAACAATGTCAAGAGGCCCCCCCTCAGCTCTACCCCCTATTGAGGGTGATGCTGATGTACTAAAAAGGAACGATAGCCATTAGCATAAATCGGGGCAATCTCACAGGTTTCTTGAACGCAAATAAACAGAAAAGTAGATAGTACTTTGAGCCACTCTTTGTTGTATTGTTTGCTATTATACCCTGCTGTGTTCCAGGAAAGTAGGGTTTAGGTCTGATTATTTGTGTGTGAATCAGGGTCCCTTGTGATGTTGAGGGATGGACAAAAAGAATGGGTATCATGGCTCTGTCTCAGCCATTCCTCCCTGTTGATCCTACTTTGCACCATGTTTCTCAAACTCTCGCTGTGGGCTGGATGAATAGCTAAATTGGGCCTCTGGCTGTCATTCTTGAGTCAGTCGCAGGAGCCTAGGTTTGACAAGGGAGTAAATTGGGAGACAGTCATTACCACGCGGTTTTTACACCGCGGTACCATTACAACGCGTCAATCACAACGTAAGTCGTTACAACGACTTGCGCTGGATGTCTCTATGTACTAAGGAATTGCATGATTTACAATTCCAACACCTTCCCTACTGTAACGTAGGCTGGAGTTGGAATAGTAAATCATACTATTCCAAAATCCAGCGCCTCCAGCACAAGTCATTGTAACGACTTGCGTTGTGATTGACGCATTGTAATGGTACCGCGGTGCAGAAACCGCGTTGTAATATCATACATCTGAGCAAATCTATTGGAAGTCGGGAGGCCAGCGCTTTCATTAAGCGTTGGCTTAATGACACCTGTGGAATGTTCTAGAGCTCTTTTTGGCACATTCATTTGTATGAAACAGGGTGGTTTGTAAAAGAAACCCAGTGGTAAAGGAACGATCTGGGTCGCTACTGTGGGCGCCAAATGAGAATCGTATAATAGGTCACCCACGATCTAGGAATGATCAACATTTTTAATGATGCAGTCACCCTCATAAAACTTTAGGGTTGGGCCTACCCAGGGAATTCTCATGGCCATAATGAGGTGGCTCTGAGCTAAATGCTCTGATCTGGTGGGGGGTAGAGAGCCAGTGATATGATTTGCCGATAAGTTGAATGGTAGATTATTTTTGTGTGAATCTTAACATGGGAGCGTTAACCAGAATTAGGACAAAGGGGCAGGCAGCAGGAGGAGGGTTAAGGGTTTGTAAGTTAGTTACTCTCTGGTGCTGTGGAGATAAACTCTGTGGTTGGCTGATAATAGTTTTGTTGATGTCCCTAGGGGGTCTGGATGATGCTCCCCCCCACCCGGTATCTATTAGGAGCAGAGCTGTTCTTCAAATTACCTGTGGGTGCTGCCTATGGGTCTTATTCTTCTGAAGGCCTTTCTAAAGGGTATGATCCTCACCCCAAAGGATATGCCGGATGTGTCATGCCCAAGACTGACCCTGATATGCCTCCTTTGTTACCCCCATGATCGTAAGAGTCTATAAATATGGTTGTGGGTTGACTAATATAAGATTGCATGGGGTCATTTGTTACCCCCATGGTCGTAAGAGTCAATAAAAATGGTTGTGGGGTGACTAATATAAGATTGCATGGTGTCCTTTGTTACCCCATGGCCGTAAGAGTCTATAAATATGGTTGTGGGGTGACTAATATAAGATTGCATGGTGTCCTTTGTTACCCCCATGGCCGTAAGAGTCTATAAATATGGTTATGGGGTGAATAATATAAGATTGCATGGGGTCCTTTGTTACCCCCAAGGTCGTAAGAGTCTATAAATATGGTTGTGGGGTGACTAATATAAGATTGCATGGTGTCCTTTGTTACCCCCATGGCCGTAAGAGTCTATAAATATGGTTATGGGGTGAATAATATAAGATTGCATGGGGTCCTTTGTTACCCCCATGGCCGTAAGAGTCTATAAATATGGTTGTGGGGTGACTAATATAAGATTGCATGGGGTGGTTGTTTACAACAGTATTATTTGGTGCGAGAGAACTGTTATTTAGAATCTCTTGGATTTTTAAATCAATTGGATCTAACAGTAACAAGTCAGGGCGTAGGATGGAAGTAATCTTGTCAATTAAGTCCACTGCAGTGTGGTTTGTCCGCAGTACCTCAGAGGTTACATTCCAGGAAGTGTAGTAGTCCGTGATGGTGGGGTCTTTCTTGGCTTCTTAGGTTTAGTAGGGGCGGGAGCTTTTGGAGTTACTCTTTTCCTTTTGCCTACGGGGTAGCCATGATTGTATCAAGCAACTGGGGGGACCAATAAAATTGGGATGAGGTACCTATGGTTGATAGCGGCGGGTTTTGCTCTTGAAGTCCCCGATTCTCTTGACCTCTATATCCTCTTTGGAGGTCTGCAACGGTCCTTCACATGTGAGACCCCTCTCCCCAAGAGATAGTCTCTTTTCTGCCATGGCAATCTCCTGCATAATGGCATTAGTAGCTTTGAGCAGAAAGGAATCAATGGTAGACATAGTTACACCTGTTGACTCTGTTGTATTTGGCTTCTTTTTGCCCATGTTGGTCCCACAGCCGGTGGTAACTTGCTCGGGGTAACCAGAGGATAAAAGTTAGAGGGGGGCCCCAGCCCAGCCTCCTCCAGGCTCCGACAAGAGTGGACGGGCCAACCTTTGACCCGGGCTTTGCCCAGGTGTGGTCCGGGCAATTCCCTTCGTGGGCCCGGCGCGCTTTTAAACGCAAGAATGAGGATATCAGGAAATGGAGTTCTTCAGCAGCTTCAGGTGTACACAGCTTCTCCTCTTCTCCCTCGCCAAGCGGTCGGGTCAGTTTCTCTGCGCTAGCAGCTACAATTGCCTCGGGGCACTACGTGCTTTTAAGCGCGAGAATGAGGATGACGGGAAATTGAGTTCCAGAGTGGCATCAGGCATACACAGCTTCACTTCCACTCCCCCTCCAAGCGGTCAGCGGCAACGGATACAATTGCCGTGGGGACGCAACGCTCTTTTAAGCTCGAGAATGAGGATGTTGGGAAATGGAGTTCCCCAGCGGCCTCAGGCGTACACAGCTTCTCTTCTTCTCCCCCTCCAAGCAGTCAGGTCAGTTTCTCTGCAGCTGACTCTCCTTTATGTCAAGGGTACCGGTGAACAGGAACTTCACGAGGACCTGACTCTGCTTTCTGTCGAGGGTACCGGTGAACAGAAACTCCCAGAGGACCACTTTAAGTTGAAATTTTGCACACACTGGCAAAAATACGCCTTTCCGCATCCAAACTATCTCCATTGCTAGTAGTTACCGCCTCTGCTCTTCTCAAGACGCATAGGCTTTGTTAAACAACTGAGTCTATCATTGTTATAAGTATTTACCACTACCACTGTTGCTGTATCCCACCCCCTGTACTACCCTAGTCTGCCATATTGGGAGTCTATAGGAGAGGACACTGATGTTGTGAGCATGCATGATGCTTTTTAAAGGGATTATGCATGCATTAAAGATGATCTGGCAGAGGGAGGATCCTTGCAGAACTCCGCATATGAGGTAGCTGATGTCCGAGGTGTACAATGGCAGGCTGACTAACTGGGTCAGGAAGGAGCAGATCAATCGGAGTACATGTCCTTGGATTTTGATATTGTGTAGAAGTTGGATGAGGTGGGAGAATGTGTCAAATGCTGCAGTGTGGTCCAGGAGGATGAGGGCAAACGTGTATCCTCTGTTCAGAGCCATGTGAATGTTATTTGTGGCGGTGAAAAGGGCACTCTCCATGCTGTGGTTGGGTCTGAAACCAGACTGAGTGGTGTCAAGAAGTTGGTAGTCATTGAGGTGTTCAGTGGGATGCCTGTTGATGATTTTCTCTCAGATCTTGGCCAGGAATGGGAGCAGGGACATCGGACTGTAGTTGGAGAGCATTAACAGGTCCGGTTTCTTCCTGCAGAGAGAGGATAATTGTTTGTTTTCAAGCCTCTGGCAATGTTGCAAAAGAGATGGAGGCATTCAGAATGGGTGTGAGCATAACACTCAACAGTTGCAGTTCTCTGGAGTAGGCCTAATGTGGGATGGGTCCAATGGGGCCTCATAGTTGATGTATGTCATGGTGGTGGTGCCTTCTTCTGGGGTGATGATTGATCATGTGGTTAGCGTTGTCTCATTGAATAAGATTGGGAAGCATTTGGGGAGGTCTGTCAGGTCTGATTGTGGGGTGAAGTTGCTGCAAATGGCTGCAATTTTGTTGCTGAAGAGCTGAGAAAGATTATTGCAGAGGTCCTGTGAGGAGGTGATTGAGTTGGAGGAAGCAGCTGGTGAGGTGAAATCTTTCAAGATGTCTTTGCTTCTGCTGGTGCTAGCATGGATGAAGACCACCAGAGCAGCACATTTGGTCATTCAGATAATTTGTTGGTAGCATCTTAGGGCTTATTTGAACATGCTCCTGTCTGTATTATCTTATCTCATTCTCCATTTGCCTTCCAGTTTTTTGCAGTGATAATAATAATACTTTATTTGATTTGTAAAAATCCTAAAGGGTGGATCTTACCACCATGAGATAGACATTAACATCTTTGAATCAGCATAAAAAAACATAAAATTCCATTGAAAAATAATACAATATAATAACACAAGCTTAGCAAATTGCGCAAATATGTAATCACTGTCAAAAGTTAAAAGCCACGAATGTAGCTGGGCAAGGGGATGACTGTCTCATTAAAGCTTCAAGACAACAAGTGGGTGTTCTGAGGAGGAATACAAAATGCTTTGGGGGTTAAGAGATACTTGATGGAAATAACACATTATTGATAAAGTGCTTATACTGGAAAAGTGAAAATAAAGGGTGTCCATTAAGAAATTAAGGGAGGGTCAGGGGCCAGCCGTGGGAAGACCGATTGGGCCAGGTCGGCTTTAATTGCTTCCTTGTTTTCCAGCTCTTGGGCAGCGTGAGCCAAGAATTTGATAGTTTTGCAGGAAAGTTGTATCCAAGACCCGCTGAGGCATTTTATCACAGCCGCCCTGCAAGTTGTCACTTGCGCTTCTCATAGAAGTGGTAACAAGAGCGTCTTCCTTAAATTTTGGAGTGCCAGGCATATACATAATAAGTGTAATAATGACTCTACGCCCTTGCCGCAGAGGCAACAGTCCGAAGTTGACCAGGTCTGTAGCCATTTGGGGGTAAAGTATTTACTCGAGAACCAACCCAGCCTCGGAAGGCTTAGTTTCCTCTTGTAGTGATCCCTAAAACAATCTTGCAAATATCGCTGGTGTTTCAGATGGTTATATGTTGGCAACACAATCTAGGCGTGGCTTTTGCCAGCCACTGCGCCTTTGTCCATTAGCAGTGATGCTTGGTTGATGGCTTTGTAAATAATATGTTTAAAAACGTTGTAAGACACGGGTGAGAGCCAGGCTTCTTCCAGCTTTAACGACTGAAGTGCTTGCCTAAGGGACTTATATGTTGAGTTAGAGAAGCCAGCCTGTTTTTAGACTTCTGCCAGTAGAAGTGGGCAAGTGAGTTGTCTTCGGCGACCCTCATACACCAGTAGTATTTGGCCAGGGCACCTTGTCTTGCCGGAGTCTGATTTGTTAGTCCATATTCCAGACGTATTTGGGCTTGTGAAATGTGTCGCGGGATCATTAAAAGGTTTTTAAACAGTTTGGATTGGGCAAGATTTAACTCTGTAGAGTCCCTAGTTGCCATCATTTCCGAGCCATATGTGAGCGATGGCAAAAAATTTGCAGCTACGATCTTTAACATATGGCCGGTTGAACTTCCACTTAAATGTTTTTGTATGGTTTTAAAAGCAAATTGAATTTGTTTGACTTTTGATTTCCCCTGTTCTAAATGGTGTTTGTACTTTAGTTGATGATCAAGTAGGATGCCCAAGTATTTGTATTTATCAACCTGTGTTAATATAGAGGAATTTATCCTCCAGATGAATTTAGGTTGTTTCTTTCGGGAACTGGAGAAGCATAAGATGTTTGATTTTTTTAGATTAATTGTTAGTTGTGCTTTGGCGATGTACGACGCAAGTTTGGAGATCAGCCATTGTAGGCCAAGCAGAGTTTGTGAGAGGAGCACGATGTCATCTGCATATTGAAGACTCACTATAGGTGTTTGTCCCAATTTCGGAGGATCTCCCTGAATTATGCATAAGTCACTTTCTAGGTCTGCGGTGTAGATGTTGAAAAGGCTAGGGGCCAACACGCAACCTTGCTTTAGTCCGTTAAGTGTTTGAAATTTCTTTGTTAGGCATCTGCCATCTCCTTTTTTTATTTGAACCCAGGTGTGCGAGTATAGTTCTATAATTGCTCCCAATAGCTTTGGTGGCGCACCCCAGGCTTTCATTTTGACCCAAAGTTTAGATCTGGGCACTTTATCGAAGGCCGCTTTTAGGTCTAAAAAAACAAGTGTATAGCGTGGTGGAATTATCGATTGCCTTTTTAGCAAGGAGGGTTAGCGCTGATAAGTTTGTTAAGGTGCCCATTCCGGGACTGAAACCTGTTTGTGTCAATGGGATTAACCCTTTGCTGCTGACCCAAGACTCCAGTTCTACCAATAGGTTTGATGCGTAGATCTTGGCCTCCACGTCTATTAAGGCTATTAGCCTATAATTATTTGGATCTGAGCGGGAACCTGATTTGTGTATTGGGTGTAGAATGCTGCCCCTCCAAGAGTCAGGAATGGTCCCGATCCTTAAGTTGTGACAGAACAAGGGGGATAATTGACTGGCCCAAAACTTTGGGTCTTGCCTAAATAGGGCGTTGGGGAGGCCATTTGGTCCGGGGGCTCCGTCTGCTCTCAAGTGTTTTATGGTGCATCGAAACCTGCATTGGTGTCATCTGGTCAAATTCTCCAATGAGCTCCAAAGGCGATGGCTTGCAGGTATCTTTGGGTTGAGGAGACTTTGCTTCTGCCGTTGATCTCAGGCTTGGTGTTG
Organism: Lissotriton vulgaris; assembly: GCF_964263255.1. NCBI lineage: Eukaryota > Metazoa > Chordata > Amphibia > Caudata > Salamandridae > Lissotriton > Lissotriton vulgaris. Next base: position 480,562,832 of record NC_141693.1, on the reverse strand, counting down.
AAGTGGGCTCAGATGGGGTTGCCAATGTGTTATCTGTGGATGAATCATGCGTAAAATTGTATAGTAGATCGATGTGCGTGCCCCATAGCTGATCGGTCATCTCCGAATTGCACTGTCGGTGTTTGCCATTAAGCATAAAATGTATTTTCGCCTAGAAATCTTTGGAATTTCGTAGTTTGCTAGCGTGGAGTATGGTGCACTCTAGTTTTTCCTTGTGCTTTTGCTTGGCCAATTTGGTCTCACGTTTTAGCTCTTTTTTGAAGGATTCAATTATTTTCAGGGTTTGTTGTGATAGTTGCGGGTTCTTTTTACGTTGAGCCCTAAGATATGAATTATGTTGCTTTTTTAATAAACACAATTTTGGAGTGTACCATTTCCCTCCTCTGTTTCTTGTTGTTATGTGTCCTCTGTAATTGGTTTGGTATTTTTTTTATTTAAGTTCACTACAAAGGACTCCCAGGTCTTTACTATGTCTTTTGGTAAAGCTGGTGATGAGAGCAGTGAGTGGCATGTCTCCATTAAGTTGGAAAAATTGCCTTCTTTCCAATTTAATTTTTGCAGGTTATAGAGTTGAGTATTCAATGTTAAAGGCTGCGCTTGCTCGGACTTATTTAGTAGTATTGATAGTGTAAAAATCTGAGGGTAATTGTCGCTTTCTCCCCGTTCCAGAATCTGGAAGTCTTTAATATGAGGGAATAGATCGGGGTCAGCCAAGGTATAGTCTATTGTTGAACCTGAGTTCCTAGTGACCCTCGTTAGGGCGGCTGGTCTATCGAAGTGACCCCTTCCGTTTAGTGTGTACAAGTGGAGGGCTTCCAGTTCTACAGCACATTTCCTCCCCATTGCTCTTTGTCTACTTTGATTGCCCTGTCGTGGATCAATGTGGGTGGGAAGAGTTCCCTCATGGCCTTGAATTAAGTTCATGTTGAAATCTCCTGTTATTAGCATGTTATTGCTTGGGTAGGTAGCTTTCAATGAGTTGATTGCTGTGATTAGCTGTTTTATCCTTTTCCCTTTGTGTTTTCCACAGGGGTGCATGTATAAATTTACAATCAGTAGACCAATGTTAGACGAAATGTCAATTTTGATGCATTGCATCCATGTGGAGTCTAAGTCGATGCCGCTGACTGACCAAAGAAGATCGTGGATATGAAGATTGAGAGGCCTCCCTTTGCCCTGCCAGGATGTGCCTCCTTATATGCTGGTGTGAAAAATTCTTTATATCCCACAAGAGGCGAGTTTTTTGTCTGCCATGTTTCCTGAAACAAAAGTATTTTGTATTGAGTGATGAACTCTATAAAGTCATCTTCCTCCAGCTTTGTGTTTAGACCGTTGACATTCCACAAGCAGATCTTACAGCCCTGCTCTTTTCCTTGTGTTGTTAATCTTCCGTTGATTCATTCTACATTCCTTTTGATTGGTACCAGGGGAGCTTGTTGGTGCCTCTCAGAAGTGGCTGCCTCCTGGTGGGCGAATGTGATTGTGATTTGCCTGAATGGATGGTTTTCTTCTTCGATGTTACTTCTTTGGTCTGGGCCTTTGGCGCTTTTTAGAAGGCTTCGTTTGGGGCTTTGTTTCTGCAATGGGCTGGGATATCGTGCGGGCTCCACCATAAGGCAAATTCCTCCCTGTGTGTCAGGATTGATTCTGTGAAGATGGGTTCGGTACACGTTGTAATTGTGGAGTCGGGACCTAGTTGATAAGGGTTTGGTTTAAACTCAATTGACTCCAGATCACTTGATTTTAGATGTTGCAGGCCTGGTAGTTCTTCTAGAAGCTTTAAAATGGACCCTCTATTCAGGATGTCATGAGACCCTCTTGAGCTATATTGCGGAATTAGCTCGAGTTTGTTGCTTGCGGTGGACCACTTTTGGTGTCGTCTTCTCTCTTCAGTGTTTGAAGAAGCTGTTCCTACTCAATCTGCCTCTAAATCGGGTGGGACCGAGTTAGATGTGTGTGCGATACTTATTGCCTCCTGGCCATTAGGGACTATAACTAATGGTGCTTGTGATTCTCCACTCGGCGTTTCCCTTTTCTTTTTTATCTTAATCTTTGAGGGTTCATCTGCATCTGCTTGTCTATTATTTGCTGGTGCTTGCAAGGAGAAAGTGCTGGATTTGGATTTATTTCCTTGCTCAGTGTCTGTGTTGTTTGCTGACTCTGGGCTTGGTGATTTGCGTTCTGCTTTCCCTCCTTGGAGATTAAATATACTGTACACTTTCTTTGCATTCTGGGTTGAACTGATGCATTCTGTTGGGCCGATCGAGGTAGTGGTTTTCTTGGTTGGAGGGTTAACTGTTGGAATTAGCCCATGCTCTGACGTTGTTCTGATTTGGGGAGGGGCGCCCTCTGACTGCTCTTTATTTTCTTTGTCATTGGGGTCAATGTTGATTTTTTGGGGCTGTGTTACTAGCACCCCTCGGGTTTATGATTTGGTTTTTCGTGCTTTTCTCAGGCGCTTCCTTTCTCTCTTTGTAAGTGTGGGTACCTGTTCAATGTGTTTAGAGCTAATTGGATCATTTGGAGATGATGCCTGATTTTGCAAGGCTTCCTCTCGTATATCAACTAGATTTTGTTCGTCTGAGATTACTGACGTAGTGATGTCGTTTGCAGAGGGAGAGTATGTTTTATCTTGGGTTTCGTGGCTCACTTCACCACTGCAGACATCGAATGACCTGCCAAAACGCTCTTTGGCGTCTTGATGAGCATTTACTTTGGTGGTGGTTGTCTTTGTCTCCGTTGATGATTCCATAACGGCCCCCAATATCTGTGTCATCACATTGGGTACTGTAGCCAGTTTGTCTATAATTTGGGAGCAGTGACAAGTGTAAAAGGAGGTGTCCTTATTCTGTTGCACCTTCGTTATCATGCAGTTTAAGTCCTGTAAGTTTGATTCTATCCCCTAGACATGGGAGGCCAGGATGTTAAGCAGATCGACTTGCGTATCTAGTTTGTCTGCGTGGTATGACATAGCTAGGCCTATAGTTTCCATTGACTTTAATAGTTGTGGCCATATAATGGCCGTTTGAATGCTGACTGATGTTTCGCCCTGAGTTTGACTAAATGTGGGTGAAGAGACAAGGTGCTCGAAAAGATCTGTTTGGGTGTGGTGCTCACGAAGGGGATTGCTCCTTTGCGATGTCCTTTTTAAAATACTCTCTTCCTTACTAGGACTTAGAACGTTTGAGACTGAAGACGGACACGTGCTTAGTTTGAGCTCTACTGTTTCGTTTGCAATTGCGTTTGCTTCTTGTGACTTCGGAGTTTTACTTTCTTTGATTTCTTCAATTTATTCGGTTACTGGTCCTGCAGAGAGGAAGCTGTAGTTTCCGTCCGTTTTGTCTAGTTCCGGTGTGAATTGACCACTCATTAAACTAGGGAAATGCACCAGCGACGGTGGACTCGGCTTTTGAGTGCGATTTTGGTTATGCAGTGAGCCTTCCTCTGTTTTAGGGATAGTTTTCTGGACTGACCATGGGCTTTGCTCCAAAAAAAACGAATTGTTACTTGCGTCTGGGGCCTGATGGACTAGAGCACAGACCATTGAGGGGTGAAATACTTGTTGAGCCTTGGGAGATGGTTGCTCTGGGGGTCGATCCGAGCATTTGACTTGTTGTGGGCTGGTCGGATCGTCTGACCCAGGAGGACCCGATCCCCCGCCCCCAGGGCTCCTTCTTGTGTTAGTTTTGGGGGCATTGCGGGGCTCACTTTGACACCTTGACTTAAGAAGTGACCATGTTAATTTGACGCCCTTGTTCATGGGCTCCGTGGGGGCGTTATGTTGATTGCTGTTAGAGTTGGGACTAACATTGTATTGTGGGAGTTCCGCTCCGCTCCCAGAGGAAAGTTTTCCATCAGTCTACGTTCCTCGATGTACTAGCAGGCCTGGGATCTAGCTGTATTGTGGTGTTTGGGGGAGGCAGAGAGTCGGCCTGGGGGTGATCCAATTGTTGAAATTTCTTGATACTTTTGGGGAGGCTTTTGCTGTGTTTGGATTGGTTGGTGTTGAGAGCAGCATTTCAAGCTTGTCAGTGATGCTCTTCCAGTTTCGACGGTCTGGTCTGGCAGAGGTGCATGTGAGTAGGACCAGTACGACGATGCGGAACTTAACAAGTGAGTGGTCTGTCCAAGGGGGTGGTGTGCGCTCATCGGCACAGATGTTGTCAATGCTGGTGAAAATAGGGTCCAAGAGGTCTTCCTTTACTCGTTGGGTGAAGTCAAGGCTACCAATAACTTCGAAGAGTTGCTTTTGAGTTGGGGAACGTGGTGTTACAGGTGGAAGTTCAGGTCTCTGAGTAGGATGTAATTGCTATGATCAAGGGCAACTGTTGCAACAAATTCCATGATGGTGCCTGTGAGGTTGGTGAGTGGTCCAGTGATGTGACTTCCTGTGCTGATGGATAATGTTTAATCTGGTGATGTCACTGTCTGTGCAGTTGGATGATGGAAATGTGTCCTCTTGCTTGGCTTCTTCTTTTGAAGACAGCTTTGGCAGAACAGCAATGTGCAGAGGATGATGGGAAATTCAGGGATGTCACTACCTGTGCAGGTGTATGATGGGAAATCATGTGATGTCACTTCCTGTGCAGATGGATAATGGAAAAATTAGTCCTAGAATTTCTGTGCTTCGTCCACTGTGTCAATGTAGGCTTTACTGGTTATTGGATGTCTGTCATCAGTGCTTCCAGAACGTTCACTAACTATTACCTTGCTTCATATTACCTTGCTTCAGCAACCTCACTTGCCACTAATTACACCATGATTTTTTGCTTCTGACTTTGTCTCTGTTTCCACTGTGCCCAATCTGCACCCCTTGCTTTTCTAATTAGCTTTCAGTTTTTAATCTTCTCTTCCTTTTTAGTGTCAATTTCTCTCTTACGATATTACACGAAACAAAAGAAGGATCCATTGAACATCAAGATTGCTCTATCTTTTCAGATGAATTTCTGTGAGGCGGACCCTCAAAATCTACCATCTGACCTCACAGTTTTAATAGCATCATAGCAATAGTTTCTGCTTACAGCGGCAAGTGTTTTTATTTTATTTGTTCAAATCCCTTTCTCTTTGCACTTGGGGGCTGCGTTTTCTTTTTAAAAAAAGAACATGCCCCTTAATGTAGCCAAGCTAGAAATTAACAGTCTAATTTTGACATATCTTTGAAATGGAACCTATGCAGGGAGTGAGTCACAACTCCAGCAGATAAGTAACATGATATCAAAGTAATGGAACGACAATATAAAGAATGCGACGTTGAGGGTAAACAAAGTAATTCAACTAAAGTTATTGAAGTGCATCAAGAATGAATGGGGCTTCAAAAAACTGACTAAATGCTCAGTGCACCCCTGCTATTTGGTTTATTCCGTTAGGACTAGATTTCCACAATCTTATTGCAGTCTGTCTGAATGGTGAATGGGGGCCACTTGGTTACAGTGGAGGAAAGGGATCGCAGACGGCCCCCAAATGTGATAGAAAGAAATGTTTGTTTCTAGACTTTGCTTTTCTCTGTTCATGATCGATAGTGATATTTCGTTCATCTTTTTCTTTTTTTTAAAGTTTGTTGCCCAGAGTCAATCAGGTACATCCTTAATTTTTTCCTTCCTCTGCAGGGTCCTCGCGAGACCCTCAGGAGCCTTTTTTCCCCCGTTTCCTGGATTGCTGCCACTATTTTGAAACTTCATGGATACCAGTTTTCTGCTTGGACTATGGGCCGTGAAATAGATAAGTTGCTCAAATGCAGTGCCACAAGGCTCTTTATGTCATTCAGTGGCACATATCTGACTTTAACTACTCCAGGCCATATCAGAACCATAAACAGTTATGAAATCCTTTACGATATTTCTATTCAGTCTCCTCTGCTGATGTATTTACTTTTTTCTGGGATCAAGGCCTTGTTGAACAGAAGAATTTGCCAATCTCAAGCCCTGCATTTTGCAAAATCAAAGGTGCCCTGAGAGCAAAACGGAATGTTAATATGTACTAAACCCATTTTTCGGTAAAGTCTTTTTGAATTGCAAAATGTCTTACCTTCTCAATCACACAAAAAAATAGCAGGGGCATGAAAGAGGCGGCACTTACTTTCGATTAGTAACGGTATGCATCAATGGCTTCTGACTAATTGCACACCAATGGCGTTTCTGATTAGTCAAGGAGGCGGCGACCCCTTTATAGCTCGCTGGATAGCTTCCCCTTCCGGTATTGTGAAAGGGCAACCTCGGGGGAGGAGGGAGGGGCAGGCAGACCTCCCTTTGAAGTCAGCCAAACATGAGCAAGAGTTCTCGTGTATTGTGTAGAATATTGTCTGCAACAGACACCCAGAACTACCTGTGGTAAGCTTGCAAAAAAACGAATTAAGGTCTGGGTAGGCTCAGTTGGCATCGTTACTAAAATGTTGAAGACATTTTAATAAATCTAGTGTTTCAAGTGTCTGTGATCTTTTGTGGGGAGCCGCGGGATTTCAAATACAAAATATTCCACCATATACACCAGTATTGGTATTAATTTTCTTTAAAACCACGGGTAAATTACAACACATGATCATTTGACAGAACGGCACTGAAAGAGCTCACATCTCAATATTGAGAGAGTGTATATGACGGCAACATTGATTTTGGGTCACTTTTATGATATTTTGTATTAATAATGGGTTTTTTTAATTCTGAAAGTACATTTGTTTTTTAATAAACTGTTGTTGGTAGAAATGACTTTCAATTCAATTCAAGAATCTTTATTCGGTGATTAAAAAACACCATAAAAGCACATGTATATATACATAGATAAAAAGTCATTAAATATTAATCAAGATCCTTATACACAAAGTTAATACAAATAGAAATACCGACATACAGGTCCATAAATTTAAAATAGAAAATCCAAAATCTTTCATTCTTCTCCCCTAGTCATCCTTAATCGGACCGCAACCTTAATAAAATTCATAATACAGCACAAGGTTAGGGGATCAGAGGCTTTTTGCAAAAAGACTAATGCATCCCTGGCATGTTCCTGTTGGGCTTTTTTTTAAATATTTACAAGAAATCTGCGCCTGGGCATAGAAAAATAGGGACAAAGCAAAACAAAATGGAGGGAATCCTGCGGAGACCTGTTGTCGCAGCCGCAGGGTCCCTTCTGCTCAATTGACGTGGTGAAACCTGCTGGTGAAGCCAACATGAAAGGAAGTAAATTCAGTCTAAAACGGCACATAAGAAATCTATCCTGTGCATTATGCACGAGGTACAGATAAGGCTCCATACCCTCCATACTCTTCACCAGATTATGAGCCCTCACAGTCTTTTTAACTCCTTCCGCCTCAGCTCTGCATTGGGTTTTCCGCTCTAGGAAAATTTCCCCTACTTGTTTCTTGTGCTGGGCTGAAATTGTTGTAGGGTTCGTGAAGAGGTTTCCAAAACCTAAATCTTCAAGGGTGTTTTTTACGTATTTAAGCCAGGGGATGCGCATACAATTGGTCCTAAAGCAGTCCAATAAAATTTCTCTGCTGAGGTGCGCATCTGGATTAACCCATATTTTTAGCCAGGCCACAATTGGCCTAAGTTTTAACAGGTCATCCAAGTATGGCCTCCCTAGCTCCCTATGAGCTATGATTCCAGCGGTACTGGGTGGTGCCCTCAGGATAGATTTCAGATATTTGTTTTCTTCCTGTTGGATTTTAGTGGTGTTCACAAAGCCCCATACTTCTGCCCCATAGATTACTTTGGAGCATGATACAGAGCAATACAAGTTCATCACCTGTTCCGGACTCCATCTACCTAGCCTCCTGCCATATCCAGCTATTGCCCCATTGGAGGCAATCAATTTGCTACAACGTTCCGCCACCAAGGAGTTAAACTGCAGAGCGCCGTCAAAGGTTACTCCAAGATAAGAGAACGTTTTGACCTCCTCTAAAATATGGGTGCCTATTGTATAAGTAAATTTAGAGGAAGGTTTTTTGCCGGCCAGGAGCACATATGATTTGCCCAGGTTGACAGATAGATCCAGGGTACTCATGAACTTAACAAACCCGTCTATCAGGATTTGTAAGCTTCGGGGTGTACGTGCAAGTAAGACCGCGTCATCTGCGTAGAGCAGAACAGGAATATGCCGCGGCCCGACCCTTGGGGAATCTGCCTTTAAACCCAAAAGAAACTGCTCCAAGTTATTAATATAAAGGGAAAACAGAAAAGGGGCAAGAATGCAACCTTGTCTGACTCCGCTCTTACATGGAAAAGAGTCAGACAATTCTCCCTCCCTATTAAATCGAATCTTGGCCGTGGTGTCGCTGTGCAATTCCCTTAATATGGTAATTAAACCACTCTCAATCCCCATGCTTGACATCATATCCCACAGCTTTCCTCTATTGACGTGGTCAAATGCTGCTGCCAAATCCATGAATCCCATGTAAATGGGTTCATCACTGGCCAGAGTATATTTGGCAGTCAGCATATAAAGGTTCAGGCATTGGTCACTGGTGGACCTCCCTGTCCTGAACCCGTATTGAGTGTCCGAGAAGGTGTTATTCTCTTCGGTCCACTCGGACAGTCTGTTAAGGATTGCCCTACCCAAAAGTTTGGCCGATACGTCAATCAGGGAAATAGGCCGATAGCACTTGGGGTCGTCCCTATTGCCCTTTTTGAAAATTGGCACAATAATCGCTTTAGACCAGGAAGGTGGCAGGCCACAGATGGTAGCAGTATTTATGACCCTGGACATCAGAGGGGCCCATAGTTCTATATTGCTAAGAAACAGGTCAGGGGGAATTCCATCCGGACCCGGGGCTTTATTTTTAGTCAGACCCTCCATCCCTGCAGTAATCTCCTTAAGAGTGAATACTACCGGGGGAACCTGACTTGGGGTTACCGGTGACTCTACAGGGATGCCGGGCTCATGGTTATATAAACCCCTAAAGTGTGTGACCCACTGCTCCGGGAGGATGTTAGCCCCTATCTCCGGGGAATCATTTTCTTGAAAGGTCGGTTTATTGATGATTCTCCAAAAACCCGCTAGATCCTTTCTTTCCCCTGCCTCTCTTAAGTCTGCCCATGCTTCTGCCTGCAGGGCAAGTTTCCTCCTTTTGGTCTCTTTTTTATATTTTTCTCTGCACACCTTGATTTTTTGAGGGTCCCTTGGTTTTAGCTTAAGGCAGCATTTCAACTCCTCAGTGCTTTAGAACAGTCTTTATCAAACCACCGGGGATTTACCAGGTTACATGTGGGCGCACTGGTCTTAAGTAGGCCGTTGATCAGGTTAGCGATCTGATCAAATGCTTCCAGTAACCTTGATCCCTGGACTTCTAGGTCTAGACAGTCGTTAATGGCCGGTAGGCCCTTGTCACCCAAAGTTTTATAAAACTTTACCCCGTCTATTTTGGACCATTTCAGTCTCCTGCCTTGGTCTGTGACCCTCTCCTCAATTGTGCGATGGACTCTGGTTCCAGCACCCACCCTATACGAGAGCACCAAAACAAGAGGGTTGTGGTCGCTGAAACTGCTCCATTCTATCCCTACACTGATTATTTTATTTATCAGGGATCTCGAAGCCAGAATATAATCTATAATAGATGAGCAACCCCTGCCCTTGAAAGTTGGTGGAAGTGTGCCATCCGACTGTGGGTCTATCATATTAATGGTATGCTCTAAGTCATACTTAAGCCGAAGCAAACTGAGAGCCGACCCAGTAGGCGTGTGAGAAAAATGCGGCCCCTTCTCCATTGGGCATTGTGACCAGTCTGTGTTTACCTTGACCAGTGCCGGACAGAGATGGCAGTTAAAGTCTCCCATTAAAAGCAGCCCGTGAGACTGCCCCTTATTTTGGAATGTTATTTCTTGTCCCAGCCTATGGTCTAGTTCAGCTAGTAGTGGGATATGGTTGTTTGCTATCTCAGTGTTATAGATGTTAAAAACAGAAAATCTTAACCCCTTTCCGCGGAACCGAACTACCTGGATTCCATGTGAATTCCAATCTAGGGAAGACCAGGTGCCTGGGAGGTCTAAATCTACGTAAATGGACAAACCGCCCATTGCTCTCCCTGATCTGGATTTTCGGGCGGGAACAAAAAAACACTTGTACCCCTGTAGGTGATAATTATTCACCGAGGCCCATGTCTCCTGTACACATATAACATGAAATTTTCTAATAAAATCAACCCATTCCTTATTATTAAATTTGCCCGCTATGCCTGCTACATTCCAGGAGATCAATCTCACTCCCTCCCCCCTCCATTCTGAACCCCCCTGGGGCCTTGATGGTATCTCCTGTATTGACCCTTGCATGGCCAGCCCATGTCCCCCTCCTATACATTCTATGGCTGTAGCCTTAGGTTCAGCATACCCGGATTTCCCAACACCACTCGGTAGAGTTTGCTGAGCCTGAGAGCTTTGCTCCTCCAGCACCTCTACCAAAACTCCCTTTTCCAAAAAACCCTGGGGGGCATTATCCGTTTGTCAATCTACCCCCTCTAGACCATTCAGGCAATTAAACTGGTTATAGGTGTACAGGGGTGGTTCTGGTCGGCCAAATAATGGCCTAGGGTTATAGTCCTGGTGTCTCCCCCTCCTGCCAACCCTCTCCCAGTTGTCATGAATTTGGGGCGGCTGCAATGGGACTGGAGTAATGGGAAAAAAGAAAGACACATGAAGGGTTTGGATAGTGGGTTCCCTGGATCTGTTCTTCCCTTGGCATATATAGGACACTGTTCCTGTGTCCCTAAAACTCACCAATATGCAGTCCCCTATAATGGATTTGTGTGTTCTCCCCACCCATGGCACCCTTCTTACCATTATGATTTCATTATTAAGGTGTATCGGAAGGGGTCTATTTATGTTTAACCACTTAATTACCCTACTTTTCAGGGCACAAAAATCCTCAGTTTCACCTACTTCGAGTGGGGGGACACCCGCCATGACTACAGTGAAATCATTAGTCTCTGGGGGTAGGTTAGGCCTACGTGGTCTCGGGGGAAGCTTCATTAAAGGGGCCAGTGTGGTACTATCTACCGGCTGTGCCGGAAGAACAGGGCCTGAAGGAGGAATGGGCGTGTTAGAGTTAAGGGACTTAGTTGGTGCAGGCTTGGTCCTTAAGGGTTGTTGCGAGACCGCCGCGTTTGCGGCTTGTGGAGGGACTGTGTTTGCTGCACTATTTACAGGCTGTTGAGGGGCTAATGTGATGGGAGTAAGTTCTAGATGCCTTCCCTGATGACCAGCCGGGATTTTCAGACTACCTAGTGTGGCCTCCAGAATGGTTAGTCTGATCTCAATCTTTTTTATACTCTCGCTAATCGGTAGTAATAGAGACCTTAGCAAGAATTCCAGGTTTCCAAGCGGGACAACAGAGAGGGGGACATTAGCGATATTAGTTCCTGTGTCTTTTGTCGGGGCGGGAGCTAGATCCTCCTGGGCAATAGGTTTGGGGTGTGATTCAGCCGATAATTTCGCTGCTACTACGGGGGGTTTTGAAGACTTCCCAAAATCCGAGTGAGAGATTTTGGGTTTGCTCCTTCCCTGGGCTCCCTTCGATTTCCTCCTACGTTTATTAGGAGGGGGCCCAAATACTCCTTGCGTGGTGGCTGGCTTGGGTTTAGCTTTCCTAGCCTTAGGGGCTGGGGGGGGGGTTGGGAGACTAAATCAATGGTCACCCTAGTAGCGCTTGGACTGGTAGCTGGAGCTATACTCATGGCTGCAACTGGTGAAGTGTTCGTACAATCCCTCAGCAGGAGTGGGACATCATCTATTAGGGACAACTCCTCCCTGGGCATGGTGGGTTGATCTCCAAGGGGGGTGTTTTTCAAGTTATCTATTAAGCGTCTCCGTTCTGCCCTTAACCGGGACAGGTTGCACTCTTTGTCCCCCTCCCCCACCGCCCGGGAGAAATAATTCTCTAGGGTCCTGTTTTTAACTCCTCCCGGCTTCAATAGGGTACTCTCCCTTGCCGGGGACGGCATAATGATAAGTAATGGGTTATATTCGGCAGGGGGCTGTAACAGAAAGTAGGACCAGGGTTCGAATGGACAACCCAAGAGGGTAGGCCCAGCCCGGCCAACTCCGGCCTATGACGGCCTTAGACGGTCCCGCCCTTGTCCCGGGCTTCTCCTGGCGCCCTCCCGCGCGCTCCCGCGCAGCGGGATCCTAGTGCAAAAATAAAAGAGGAGGAGGTGGGGCGGGGGGCGTGGCAGTCAGGGAGAGCGACCCAGGTGTTGTGGGTTGACCTCACGCAGGGGCTCCTGGAAGTTGGAGTCCCTGCGGGTCCGCTCGCAGCCCTGTACTTGCCTGCCAAAGCCCAGAGTCCGGTGTCCAAGATCAGAGCCCCTCTGTGCTCAAGGCGCCTCTCTCCACACCGCGAAGCGGGACCCGCGGAGCGGGTCCGGCGAGGAGCTGCGGCAGAAGAAAAACACCACAGGTGCAGGGAACAGCCCACGGCGAAGTCCAGGCAAACAAGGTATCCCACGTCGATCAGGAAGGAGGCTGCTTTCTAGTGCTAGGGTGGGGGGCGTGGCAGTCAGGGAGAGCGACCCAGGTGTTGTGGGTTGACCTCACGCAGGGGCTCCTGGAAGTTGGAGTCCCTGCGGGTCCGCTCGCAGCCCTGTACTTGCCTGCCAAAGCCCAGAGTCCGGTGTCCAAGATCAGAGCCCCTCCGTGCTCAAGGCGCCTCTCTCCACACCGCGAAGCGGGACCCGCGGAGCGGGTCCGGCGAGGAGCTGCGGCAGAAGAAAAACACCACAGGTGCAGGGAACAGCACACGGCGAAGTCCAGGCAAACAAGGTATCCCACGTCGATCAGGAAGGAGGCTGCTTTCTAGTGCTAGGGCGGGGGGCGTGGCAGTCAGGGAGAGCGACCCAGGTGTTGTGGGTTGACCTCACGCAGGGGCTCCTGGAAGTTGGAGTCCCTGCGGGTCCGCTCGCAGCCCTGTACTTGCCTGCCAAAGCCCAGAGTCCGGTGTCCAAGATCAGAGCCCCTCTGTGCTCAAGGCGCCTCTCTCCACACCGCGAAGCGGGATCCGCGGAGCGGGTCCGGCGAGGAGCTGCGGCAGAAGAAAAACACCACAGGTGCAGGGAACAGCCCACGGCGAAGTCCAGGCAAACAAGGTATCCCACGTCGATCAGGAAGGAGGCTGCTTTCTAGTGCTAGGGCGGGGGGCGTGGCAGTCAGGGAGAGCGACCCAGGTGTTGTGGGTTGACCTCACGCAGGGGCTCCTGGAAGTTGGAGTCCCTGCGGGTCCGCTCGCAGCCCTGTACTTGCCTGCCAAAGCCCAGAGTCCGGTGTCCAAGATCAGAGCCCCTCTGTGCTCAAGGCGCCTCTCTCCACACCGCGAAGCGGGACCCGCGGAGCGGGTCCGGCGAGGAGCTGCGGCAGAAGAAAAACACCACAGGTGCAGGGAACAGCCCACGGCGAAGTCCAGGCAAACAAGGTATCCCACGTCGATCAGGAAGGAGGCTGCTTTCAAGTGCTAGGGCGGGGGGCGTGGCAGTCAGGGAGAGCGACCCAGATGTTGTGGGTTGACCTCACGCAGGGGCTCCTGGAAGTTGGAGTCCCTGCGGGTCCGCTCGCAGCCCTGTACTTGCCTGCCAAAGCCCAGAGTCCGGTGTCCAAGATCAGAGCCCCTCTGTGCTCAAGGCGCCTCTCTCCACACCGCGAAGCGGGACCCGCGGAGCGGGTCCGGCGAGGAGCTGCGGCAGAAGAAAAACACCACAGGTGCAGGGAACAGCCCACGGCGAAGTCCAGGCAAACAAGGTATCCCACGTCGATCAGGAAGGAGGCTGCTTTCAAGTGCTAGGGCGGGGGGCGTGGCAGTCAGGGAGAGCGACCCAGATGTTGTGGGTTGACCTCACGCAGGGGCTCCTGGAAGTTGGAGTCCCTGCGGGTCCGCTCGCAGCCCTGTACTTGCCTGCCAAAGCCCAGAGTCCGGTGTCCAAGATCAGAGCCCCTCTGTGCTCAAGGCGCCTCTCTCCACACCGCGAAGCGGGACCCGCGGAGCGGGTCCGGCGAGGAGCTGAGGCAGAAGAAAAACACCACAGGTGCAGGGAACAGCCCACGGCGAAGTCCAGGCAAACAAGGTAGAAATGACTTATTTAACCAATAAAATTATGAAAATATTTTTTCTTGAATTTCATCAATGTAAACTGAGATTGTTTTAAATCGAACGACTCCCCACAACAGATTACAGATGTTTGTAATGTGTCAGTCAGTAGGGTTACTTACTAAGAGGGTGGACATTTTCATCTATCTAACCCGAACCAGGAGTACTCTTTTGCTGTGTATGCAATTTGGAATTGATTTGTCTCTTGCAGATTTGATACTTGTTTTAAATATGTATACTGTAAATTTTGACGTCTTGGCCAGGATTTCTGTACCGTCACGTTAGGTTTGCCTATAATTTTGTTGGATTTTTTTATTTTTGGAAGTTCTCTAGCTTTAAAAAAGCAGAGCGAGTACCAACAGTCGACTATTGTCTTTTTGTTAGAAAAAAACGCTTTGAAGCTTATTTTGAAGGATGTGATTTAACCGTGAGAAGCAAGTTTGTGCTCAGCACTCCGACTTGTGCATCTCTTCCAACATTCACAGGCTTGGAGCGCCCTCTTATGGAATGGTCAATGTAATGCCGCTAACAAACTGGAAAGCTAAAGTAGCCTGAGGCGTATACAGCAGTCTTGTTTTGGAGTACAATATTTACAGTGTGACGCGTTTCGTCAGATGTATGCAAATAATTCAAGAAACACTTTCTGTTGTTCTTTGTTGGCCATGCAACGGTGCTGCTTTGCCCGTCTATACCTTCTGTTGTAGACAAAACAAGCGAGATTTGAATTGCACGCATTTGTAGATTGGCAGAGATTGAAATGCTGGCTCCGATTGTCCGGGGTTCCAGCAGTAACTCCGAGCTGATGTGTGTGTCCTTTGGGACCTTTTATGCTGTCTCCCTTAGATCTCCAGGTGCTGATTCTACAGCAACACGAGGACATGAACTGATAAAGCATGTGTTGTTATCTTTGCCCAGTAAACAGGAAGGCCTTGGGCTTCACTTAGATTTAAATGGCAAGTCCAATTCAAAAGAGTTTTCATGTGGGCTCTCACTATGGCCTATTCGGGGGCCTTTTCATAGCTTAGAGTAGGAGCTGTTTATTTTCCAAATTTGCAGACAACAAGGGACATTCTCTGCTAACTTTACTGGCCTCTGTTATTGAGACACCTTCCCATGATGAAGTAACAAAGTCCATTTTAATAAGTTTCAAACTCTCTTGACTCGAATAGTTTCTATGATGGCTCCCTTCAGCATCATCCGGTAACTGGCAGCTGCACGAAGAGGGGATGCCATCGCAGCATGGAGAGATTTCATAGGTGTAATCATTGGGCAAACAGACATACGCTCTTTCGCATTCCTTAAGTACCCCCATCTCTTCCCTCGACCATCTTGATAAGAAATACCCAAATGTCTTCTTTTAGTTTGATCTTCTCTCCATTAAATCCATTTTAGACATATAAAATAGAGATTCCAACCACTCTGGGTGTTGCGGAGGGATATCTCCTACCCACTTACAGCAGATTTCCCTTCTCGCTAGTATTATATCATAAAACAAGAGATGTCTGGCGGGCCTGCAATACCCCCACCACTCCAAAAATATTCAGTGAGAGGCATACCTTAACCTGGAGCCCCAATATGCTTGAGATGGTCTTACCCACTTTCTCCCAGAATTTCAGAATAGCCGGACAGTGTTGAAACATATGCACATCCGATGCCTTTTCCAATGCAACAGTAGTTGTTTCTGCCTTGGGGAGCTTGACCACTGATCACTCCAAAACTGTACCATGGTCTGCACAAACCAAAATCACTTTTATGAAAACACGATTTGGGAATTTACCTGGATTAAAACATGTAGTGCCCTGGTTGAGACCATCTAAACCGACGATGTGCAGATTATGCAACCTATGGGACGAAAGCATTTTACACTTTGTATGTATATGTACAGTAATGATGGAGGAAAGAAAACGATACTTAAAAAACTGCTTCATTGACAGAGGTGTTCGAACCTGTAGACATGCTGTGGTAGTTTGTTTTAGACCAACTGATATTAAAATGAATGCCAATTTTACAAAGTTTTTAATTCTTGTAAAAAAGAAGGTGGATACTTGTGAGTTGGCACTGGAATTTTAGAAGCCTGAGGTCTCTATTATGATATTATACATGAATTATGAAATACCAACTGTTGAGATTCATAATAAGTTCTGGAAAGACGATGGTCCAATGTAATGTCTAGAAATTATGGAATTTGGGAAAACCTATTTTATATTGTTAGAATCTTTTAAAATGTATTGGTCTGTATTTTTAATTAGTGTATTTTTGAATGCAATAATCGTACGATTTTTGTTAATCATGCGAATACATTTTTACCTTACCTTACCACTCCAAAACTGTGACATCCCTCCAGAATCGACTTGTACCACAATGCAGAATTTTTTTATCTTCTTATAAAACTATTGACTCCAGAATAGTGACTACTGCTGTGTCATCAATGTAAGTATATAAAGGTTACTATAGATTTGCTATTCTTAACTCTTCAATTGTGTAGCAGTATATAGTTGTCGAATTAAAAAATACACATTTCACCCACGTAGATGTACCTTATTGACATAGAAGTAGCCAATTTTCTGGAGTTCATATTTTTTGCAGGACCATGCTGAGATATTGAAACCTCGATATTATGGTTACAATCTCTGCAACAGGATGTCAGCAGATTTTCCAACAAGAACACGTGACAAAATACAACATTGTCATTGTGTGATAGTTTTCCCTGAAGGGGTACTACAGAAAACAGAAGGAAGAACTGAGAGCTCTCAAAGCTATTGTTTATCTGATATCACAGCTAACAAAGTTTGTCCCTATAACAAGACACTATATAAATGTTATTTCCATTGATTTTGAAAGCTGGTGTTGGGGTGTAGATACTATATTGGTCAGCAGCGTAGAAAGGTATCATAAGCTTTTGATCACCACTCTCACTATTTTCTTTTAATTTATTTTCTGACTCACCTGCTATTTTTCTGGCTTCGACGGCTCTCTGGTACATTTTCTAAGGCAATTCCTAATCAAACCTAAGATTTAGACAGTGCTAAATTTGAGCCGGTATTGGAAGGTGCGTAAACGTTTATAACCCCCAGTTTCTGAGCAGAGCTATGGCCCCCAGCACTCATTCTATTACAAATAAAGCATCCGCCTAATTGTAAGAAAGAAGACTTGATTTTGACCTTGGAGGGTGGCTCGCTCTCAATCAGGGAAGTGGAAGTCATTCAGGGCCGGGCTGGCCGTAGTGGGAATTGGGCATTTCCCCAGTGGGCTGCCAGGATGGGGGCCAGTTTTGGGCCGCTGGAGGGCCGTTTTTGTTGCCTGGGGCCTGCAATATCAGCCCCTGTAACAAAATCGGCCGAAACTGGCCCTAGCAAACAGCTTGGCTGCGCCTCCTCCCCGCCCCTCAGGTGGCCCCGCCAAGCAGTTTGCCAGGGGAAGTTTCTGTTCCCAGTCCGGCCTGAAGTCATCTCTTCTACCACCCCAGCCAGGCTACCACCCGCAAAATTACGAGAACACTGTTGACCCTGTGGCGGTGTCTGTGCCTTCTGAAGAGTGACACTGACTCTTCTGAAGGCACTGAAACTTCGATGCATGGACAATGCCTTTTAGGCTGCCATACACCAAATGTCTTTTTGTTTTTATAAGAAACTCTCAAAGGGGGAGTTTGTTTTTGAAAACCAAAAATCGAATGACACCACACCCTGGCAGTTTTTTTCTGGGTGTGGGAGTCATTATTTTTTCTCTGTGACAGCCAAGTTTTTCTGATGGCAACTGACAGATGAAAAAGACAACATACTGTTCACTCTAAATAGGGTGGGTGGTCCGATGTACTTACTCTGATGGCACCTATTCTGTGAGGCCAGTGGAGTAAGTTGTCCGATGTTTGTGCCAACCTGTTACTGCTGTTGGAAAACTAGTGGCCTGCCTGATTCAGAAGAGAGCTGGCGGGCAGAGGGTTTGGCAGATAGGGTATACTGTCAGCTTTGTAACAGATTACCATGTCTGCCGAACTTTAAATGATGCCCAAATGTTTTTACACTATTCAGATTTCAAGGCAGACCACATACGTATAGATGAAATAGTGTCAGTATCAATCCTTGTTTAACCCCTTCAATGCTGATGACGGCTGGGAGCCGTCATGGCACACAGTGCTCGTGTGCTGATGACAGCTTCCAGCCGTCATGACCACGCCCGCGATCGGAATGTGCCGCACAGGAGCGGAATTCCGGCCGCGGGCAAGGGGTTAGAGCCTTTTATTATTCTTATTTTTTCTGAGAGACCACCTTTGATCCCAAACAAGTTTTAATTTACATTTTTGAATACAAGACGTGCCAATAAAATATTCCTAGCAACTATACTAAAAGGTAAGTACAAATAACAAAAACGCTCCACAAAAATGTGTTCCAGTTCAAAAAGGTGTTTGTGAATGATCCTCTACAAAGCAGGATAATCATTGATGCTACATTAGTTATTTTAGAGGCTAGTCTGCCTCCAAGGCATAAGTATGCTGGGTATGCCCAAACATGGGTCCCAGGTTTGTGCCACTGGAGCCCCGCTCTCCCTGACTGAACAGCCCTAACTAGGGAGAAACAGGTCCTAGGTTGCTTGTGTTCTGCTTCAGGGAGGACCTGGCCTGTCAGCCCAGGCTGGACTGTCGCTAGGAGGAGCAGGGTCAAGACTGATTTGCATTTGCTGGGTCCACACTGAGGAGGCCTGGTGGGCACAAAAACCATGGATTGGGATGCAGCCCATGCTATTGCCACTGGCTGAGATTAATTAGAGCATTCCATCCATCACCTTGTTGTTTTTGCACTGGATCCCAATCCTTCATTATTTTGCACACCATGATACATCAGTTTGGACCCAGCCATTTGCAAATCAGTTTTGAACATGCTCAAATATGAAAAGTCCAGCCCAAACTGCCACGCCAGGTCTTCCATGTACCGAAACACAAGCAACCCAGGACCTGTTTCACCCTACTTTTGGACTCATCAGACGGGTACAGCTTGGTTCCAGTAACAAAGTGTGCACTGGGCCCATGTCTGGGCATACTGATCTCACACAAGAAGTATACAGAACAGTGATGGATGGAATACTTGAATTAATCTCAACCACTGATAATCACTCTTGGCTGCATCTCAATCTATCGTCATTTTGCACCCCATGCCACTTCAGTTTGGACCGAGCTATATGTAAATCAGTCTTGAACCTACTAAATAGGAACAGTCCAGCCCAAACTACTTTCCTGTTTCCTCAGAATAATTGAGCCATTTTCCACTTGTTGCTATATTTTTCCTAAATGAGCTATTAGAAGGCTTGTTTATATTTTTATATTTCTTGAGTGACAGAGCTCCGATACTACTTTTTTGAGTTTTGGTAGTTTACTTACTCCATAATTACACATATTACACCGATCATAAAATTGATTATCTATTTATGACATTTTTTTTTTTACCAAAGAAGTGTCATTAATATTTACATGCGAATGATTCAAACCGAATTTTGCAGCAGTTCATGCACAAGTTGCTTTAACCTTTAGTTGACTGACAGTTTGTCTCTTGTCAGTAGTATCACACTTTAACTCAGGTACACTTTCCAATTATATGTGTAAATCAAATACATTAATACCTGAGAAATAACATTCAGTTGGAGACTTTTAGTTAGATGAGTGATACTTCGATTTGGTAAGAATAGCTTCTGGACCTCTGCCAATAAAGCAACATATCTGTGCTCTATTCTTCATAATATTTAGTAAACAGTATTTTTTTATTTCCTCAACATTTCATAATCAAATGTCTCTGATATGTCCGATCACTCACGGAGGTCAGTGATTCTTAAGATGTGTTTAACTTAAAATAAATAGTTACGTAATATTGCTCTTAAAACTCTACAAACGGAAAATCTGTACCCGATAAAAGTAGTTGTCTTCTGATCTTAAGAGATATTATGTTAAGGTACGTTATTTATATTTATAAAGGATGCTACTAGTCATAAGGTGTCTTGGCGCTCAGTTGATGTCATCAGTGGTGTCATTGAGATGTCATCAGTGATGTCATCAGTGATGTCAGAGACCATGTCCTGAATGATGTAATAGGTGACGTCATCAGCACTGCATTGCGGGGGCGTGAGTTATAGTTAGCTGAACTAACTAAAACAGCCGAATTTCTCTGGTTTTGTACGATTGAAATGTCCAACTGACTATAACGTCCTTGTAACCTGTGGTTTTTTCAGTGAATTTCTAAGGTTTTTTAAATGCTAATTTCTAACTATAACGTCCCTGAAACCTATGGTTTTTTTCAGTGAATTTCAAAGGTTTTTTAAATGCTAATTTCTAACTATAACGTCCCTGAAACCTGTGGTTTTTTCAGTGAATTTCAATGTTTTTTTTAAAATGAGAATTTCTAAGTATAATGTACCTCGATCCATTGCTTTTTTAATTGACTATATTATATATATATATATATATATATATATATATATATATATATATATATATATTAAACAAAAGTTGAGAATAATTTATAATTAAGGCTCTCGGTTTTCCGTTTAAACTGATTTTTGCACATAAATACAGACAGAAAAATATTTTTCTTTCATCTGTATTCATAAATAGAAACGGAAAAATGCCAACAAATATGTTTACCTTTGCTGCTGTGTATAATGGAGAAGACGAGCCTGTCCCAGTGCAGGACGGGGAGAGGGCTTTTCAAATTTCAGCTGAGCCCATAACAAAGGTCGACATTAAGGGGCCATCAGGCCTCCTTTTGGTTAAGTATCCTGGCTGGAAGCAAAGGGTGGTGGGAGTAGGCATGAGCGGATTTTGCGGATTGGCAATCCGCGAATTTGCGGATTTGCGAACTCGCAATCCGCAAAATCCGCGAATTCCCGCGAATTTGCGGATTTTTTTTTTTTTTTGTGTTCGCCCGTGTTTCTGCCAGTTCGCGAGGGTTTTTACAATTTCGCAATTTGCGAACTTACCTGTCGGGTCGCAAGTTTTGCGAACTTGTTGTTTCTACGTGTCCAACCTGTTTGGGACACTCTTCTTCATCACTGCCACTCTCTGTCACCACTGCCACTCTCTGACTACTCATGCCACCCTCTGGCCCACCCATGCCACCCTCTGTTTCATCACCACACCCTCTGGTTGTCCAGTGTACATTATTTTCGGCAAAGCAAAGCACACCTTCCCTGCCTCAAGTGACCTAAATTAATTTGGGGCTGATTAATGTGTCACAGAATATTTTTTTAGCTGGCACCTGCTTCCTTAGTGCGCCCTGATTAGTGATCTTTTGCACTTGCTAAGTGCTTTCATTGTTGCAAAATTAGTTACAACACCTGCCCTGCCCCAACTGACAATAATGAATTAGGGGCTGATTAATGGATTTTAACTTCCAGCCTGGCTCCTGCTTGTCTCCCTTAGCTGTAATTCATGACCTTTGTGGCATATGTGTAACTATTCTGAGGTTCAGAGCAGGGTCACATAATAGTTTCAACTGGCAACTGAACTCTGGAGGGGCCCCTCAGGAAGCACTACAGGAAATGGCTACTAATGATGTGCCTGAACTTTTGAACCTGGTAAGTAGTTACTTTCAGTTTTGCTTAGAACGTATTTCTGCAATTTCGCACTTATTCGCGGGGCGCGAACTCACGCGAACAGTGCGAGCAGTGCGAGCAAAATCCGCTGCTCGCGGATTTGCGGATTTTGCAGGAAATTCGCAAATCTCGCGGATTGCGGATTTCCCGAAAATCCGCAAAATCCGCGAGCGGAACGGATTTTCCGCCCATGCCTAGGTGGGAGCTGGTGAGGATGAAGACACATCCCTAAAAGCAGTTGAGGGAAAACAAATGCGCACAGCTTGTCACTTCACAGGTACTTAAGCGAGTCCTGCATTTTACTTAGTTCAGTCACTGTAGCAAAGAGATATAAACGCACTGTAGGAATGTTAGATATGTTGGTTTATCCCAGTATTTACACAAATAACAATGTAAATTTTGATATTGGATTTATTTATTTTGCAGAGCTGTAGCCCTACTCATAATGCAAGGTGTCATAGCCCTTGACAATAACTCATATGTGTGTAAATCAATGTATATGATGTGTTGCATAAGACAGTGAGAGTTACATTAGGAAGACTGCAGTTTATTAACTGCAAGTAACAAAACAATCTTTGTTAAAGCAGTTACCCATTTGCCATCTACATAAAACTATCTAAACCTATAACAACCAACTGTGCATTGCCTCTCGAAATAAATGTGGAAAAATACTAGCTGTATCTTCTGTTTTAGCTTGCAGCAAAATAAAATGTGGATATATACAGATAAAATGATCAAAACATAAATATGGATAAACACAGACAGAAATGTTAAGAAAATAAATACCATAAAACCAGGAGCCCTATTTATAATTAGGAAAATGATATTCATTCTTTCTTTTAAATTATTATACAGAAGTCGCGCATCCTTCGCGCACCCTACACGATGGCTGGGCGCATCCTCGTAGCCATTTTAAAAGTTGAGCGGGGATCGCGACTTCGGCGTAATTTGGAAAGTATGAAATATCTTTAAATTAATTATCAATAAAAGTTTTGCTTTTAGTGTTTGTCTAATTTTCTAATAAGAATCTGATTGGTTGAAATCATTTTCATTCTGTAAGAGAGAGGATCCATCCTTCTGATATTCCCCTTATTATTTCACTTTAATTGAGAGAAGAACTGTTTTCTGCTTCTCTTTGCTAGTCTACAATTTTTGTGGGTTCCTTAATTATTTTTGTACAACTATGGCTTCCAGCCTTGTTCCAGTTGATCCTTTGACTATTGAGGAGGAAGAAGAGATTCTGGAGCAGAACAGAAAGAGGAAGGGAAGTATTGTCTGGGCCTTCTTCTCAGTTCCTGTTGGCGAAAAAAAAGTTACAGCCCGAAAGGTGACATGCACAATTTGAGAGAGAGTATTATCTAGAGGGTCAAAAAAGAAATGTTCATGTGGTACCAGCAGCATGAAAAACATCTGGAAACTGTGCACCCAGTTCACCTGGCAAGAGAGCAGAAGAGGAGAGAATTAAATGCTGCTGTGGATCAAGACCCTAATGCTCCTTCCACCTCAGCACAGCAATTTCCATCTGCTCCAAAGCCCCACATTGTATCCGAACTTTTAAATGCTACAATAAGTTGTGCAAAGTGCGATACTAAGCTTTGTATTGGAGAGCAGTGTATGGATGTGATCACTGCTGATCTAAAAGCACATAAATGCTCCCCAAAAATTATAATGTGCTTTTGCTTTTGTTAGAGACATCGTTCCTGATCTTCATTTTTGTCTGTTCTTTTAAAAATGAAAAACACACAAAAGACTAAAAAAAGTTTAAAAAGTGCACAGTTTTGGAGAAATGCAAGTCTAGTGCATGGGTATTTTATGAATGTTTGGGAAGTGGCAACGTGATTGATTAAGTTCATAGATAATAGCAGGGTAATTGGAGAAGTGCATAAGTAGTGTGTAAGTGGGTAGAGGACTGCATGGGTAGTGCACAGGTGACTGTAGTACTGAATGGTTACTGCCTGGGTCATTGCATGAATACATGGGTACTGACTGAATGATTAGAGTGCTGCAAGGAGAGTGCCTGGTGAATTTGTAAGTGCTTGGGTTTTGGCGGAGTGATTGGATAAGTACATTGTAATTAAATTACTACATGATACTGGCTGGGTGGTTGGAGGAGTGCATGGGAAGTGACAGGGTGATTGCTGGACTACATGGGTGCTACCTGGGTAATTGAAGGTGTGAATGAGCAGTGTCTAGGCGGTTAGAGGATTGTATGGGTAGTGCACAGGTGATTGTACCAGTGCATGGGTAGTGCTTGGGTGACTTAATCTTACCTTTTTAGAAGTAGATATGAAAATGATTGAAACATTTTATCACGTGTTTTATTATAATTTAAATTTTAAATATTTTCAAACTTTAGAATTAGTTTCTGTAAAAGAAAAGAAAAAATATTGTTATTACAGATATTGTGGTTTTTCAAATTTTACAATTATATAACATATTCAGTTTGCCTTTTTTGTTGTTTTCAGATTCCATTGAATTTCACCAACTACAGTGATTTCAATTTTGACCATCAAGTAATAGTGGGCAAAAAAATACAATCAATAAGATTGTTAAAAAACAAACAAATCATGCTTCAAAATATTTACAATCAACAAAAACTACTGGGTTTGGGCTCCCAACAGCACCGCTTGCCACAAGCTACTAACCAACAACCAGAATTGCATGTGCTGCTAATAATTTCACTCTCTTATTTTTAGTTTAAACATCTGACAATGAAACAAATGTTTAAGTTGACCATATGTGTCATTTATTTATTTTATTTTGAAGGAAAATTATTTTGTTTAGATCTGTGAAGAAATTAAAGTTTTTTTATACAAAATTTTTTAAGACCTTATGTCTTAAAACGATTAGAACCTTTAGATAACATATATACAATCAATCATACAACTCACAAACCACACTATTTACATATTATATACAAACACAAATTTATATCTCAGTTTTATATTTTAGGCTTGAGAAGTCTCAAGCCTAAAATATAAAACTGAGATATACATTTCTAAACAGTTTTTGATGACACGCAAATGTTTTTGGCTTCTTTGTAAATCAAAGTGATTACATTGTCGAAATAATTCATATGTTTCCGTTTTCTGTTGTGTTTGTATATAATATGTAAATAGCGTGGTTTGTGAGTTGTATGATTGATTGCATATATGTTATCTAAAGGTTCTAATCGTTTCATTTGTAAAAATTGTTCATTCTGAATATATGTCGTTTTGGTTTTGTACATAAGGTCTTAAAAATTTTTGTATAAAAAAAACTTTAATTTCTTCACAGATCTAAACAAAATAATTTTCCTTCAAAATAAAATAAATAAATGACACATATGGTCAACTTAAACATTTGTTTCATTGTCAGATGTTTAAACTAAAAATAAGAGAGTGAAATTATTAGCAGCACATGCAATTCTGGTTGTTGGTCAAAATATTTACAACAAATTCAACTATCTGTTTACATTTCTAAAATAAACACTCATTTACATTGCATATACTACAAAGATCAAATATATAAACGGCTTCTTTTGAAAACAATTTTCTAAATACAGTATCAAAGAATAAAAAGGATAATGGAAACAGTAAATCTTCACATCTTCCCACTAGGCCGAATGATATTTCCGAAATCGTTTGTACTGAAAATTTCCAAAATAAACAAATTAATTAATGTTGACACCTTCCTAATAAGCCGAATGATGTTTTCAGAACTTTGGCAACAAAAATATTAGATATGACTATGGTAATTTGTTATGCAACCGACATTTGAATTCCAAATGGGCATCATTACAATGTGTCCATCCTTTATTGCACTTACACAGTATAGTGTCCAGATGTTGTAGAAGGTCCATAGTGGAAAATAATTGCCACTGCTTTGAAAGTTCTTCCTGATATTGACAGTTGACTTGCCACAACATTTTTAATTTTAGTTTTCAATTTTTTTCCATCTACTCTACAACGTTGTATCATTAAAATGGTATATTGTCCAACTCTTTCTATAAATAATGTTGAAAACATTTCAGATTTGCAGTGACTACATTCCATATTTTGATCACCTGATTTTACTAATTTGTTAAAATACACTGTTTTGCGATTTGGTATTGTCAAATATATGAATCTTTCAGTGTCAATTTCAGTGGTAGAAGAAATTGAACAGCTATCACATTTATGGTCCCATCTATAACATAGTGCAAACAGATTTTCAATTTGTATTCCACCATCTTTGAATACTGCAAGCATAAACATTAGAAATTCCTGAGCATCTTGCTGTACATTCAGTGTAAATTGAGAACAACCAGAACATATATCTAGAAGATGTCGAATGCCAGAAGCACTGTGGATTTTAGTTTTATCAGTTGTCAAGTTTTCATAAATAGAATGTAGTAAAGAACAAAGGGGCATTTTATCAAGAAAGGGCGTTACATTATCGCCGCTTTTATCGGCAGGAAACTGCTGATAAAGCGGCGATAATGGGCTTGATAATATGCTCTATGAAGTCCAATCGAAGCCCATGTTAGATGTGAAGACATGTAACATGGGCTTCGATTGGAATTCCATGGAGCATATTATCAAGCCCATTATCGCCGCTTTATCAGCAGTTTCCTGCCGATAAAAGCGGCAATAATGTAACGCTCTTTCTTGATAATATGCCCCAAAATCTTTTTCTCGATTCTCCATAATTTGTTGTTGAATATTTTCTAGAAAAAATATGACGTTCACAACTATATTAGCATAGCAGTTGATACCTGAACTATTTTCTAACTGATATCCTACAATATCTTCAACAGTGTCCTTTTTCTTTTTGTTTGGAACCTCAACATTCTCTTGATTTTTTTCTTCTTTCCAACCTCACTACAGAGTTTCTCATATGTTTGGTTTCGACATAGTACATGCTTTTCATACACAGGATATTCACCTAAGTTAGGAGCATACAGTCTTATTAACCGATTTACTCTCTTACACAATTTGTATCTGCACTAATCTTTCTCTCATCAAAATAAATCAAATACAATCCAGATAAAGTTCTGACTCTGGACAATGCAACATATGCCATACCCTCTTTAAACACAGTACTTCCAATGTTTACCAAAGCACTATCTACAATTAAACCTTGAGATTTATAAATAGTCACCGCATATGCCAAAGAAAGAGGAAACTGTTTTCTACGAACATACAAGTCTGTAACAAGTAAAAAACGAACAGCACAACATCCAATTTGTTTTACTTCTTCAATCGGATCAAGTTTAATCTTTAAAAATTCTATTCCATCTCTATTTTGATAATGAACAAAATCAACAACTTTTCCCATTGCTCCATTTACTAAACCTTTTTCCACCTCCAAATTACGCCGTAAAATTACCCGACACATACATGTAAATTCTTTTCTAAACCAGCAGTTTTAGGTATAGATTTTTCCAAAGAATCTAATTTTGTTTTAAAACTTTCGGTCAAAATAATAGTAATTCCTTCGTGTTCTATTTTATCAATAGCTTCCATTTTTATTATTTGTTGTTTTTCCAGCTTTAAAAGTTCTTCATTGAATGTAGAACACTCTCTTGGTTTTGGTATTAGGCAGATTATAGATTTCTTTTCTCCAATTATTGTATATATTATTTCCGGAGCAACATTTTCATTTGGAAATAAGTTTGTAAGTAGCCAACTTTGCAAAGCATCTTTTCCATGTTCTGTCAAAACACTAATTCTTATATCTTGAAGGAGGCTTCCATAATCTTCATCACTTGCCTATCACATATTTTTAATAATTTCTTTCTATTGAAAATATGCCCAAATGTTGACATTTCCAATACTTCCCAAGGATTCCCTGGTGTCTTCATGCAGAAGTGTTTTAAAAACTGGTTCCCCTTTTACAGGTGTAAGTTGCAGTAGATCGCCGAAAACAATCACATGTTTTCCTCCAAATAACACATCATAATCTGTTTTTAAAATTTTCTGCATTCATGAATGTACAAAGGCAAGCATTAAGTTTGAGACCATGTTCACCTCATGAATTATCAGAAGTTTCATTTTCTTTAGTATGCTTGAAACTTCAAAACAAGCTTATCCAGGAAGCTTGTGATATTCCAACTTGCTTTCATGTTCAACAGGTAGCATTAGTAAACAATGTAATGTAATCCCTTTAATGTTGTGTGCTGCTAACCCAGTTGGAGCGGTTACAACACAAGATAAATGTGATTCAGTGTTTTTCTGTAAATAACTTGTCAAAACTTTAAATAAGAAACATTTTCCTGTATCAGCTTGACCACTGATATACATTTGGATAGGTTTAAATGCTGTGCAGTTGCATTCTTTATTTTCGCGATGTAAACCATGGTTGATCTGTTGTGTAACTTTCTGATATATTTCTTTCTGTTCAATATTTAGTTGCTCTTCCAAGTTTCCCAACTCCATAATATCCTATTGAGCTTGATGCATTGCCGTTTCTACTTCACTCATAGCAATTGCTGCTTCAGTTTCAAGAATTGGTTCTGCCATTGGATCTTGACTCAGTGGAGCAGAACTTCGACTGTTTTAAGAACTGTCTCTTGCAATCTCAGCTGCAATAGTAGCTTCTTGTTGAATCTCTTCATTCAACATCTGTAGATCATTTTGAAAAATTGTGCATTCAATGCTATCTTTACATACATTAAAAGATTCTTCATAGCACTGAAAATCTCTAAGTAATTCCACTTCAGTACACCAAGGCTTGAAGAGTTGCAGAAGTGCTAAAAAATAAAATTCCCTTTTACCTGGAGTATCGCAACTCAGTTTCCTGTGATTAATGAGATTTCCTTTACTATATTTTACCAAACATCCATCAGAACCAATCACTGCGTATTTCTCTTCAGTTATGTTCTCTGTAATATTTATTTTAAATCTGTAGTATTGCGGGACTTCATAGAGACATATGTTTTCAAGATAGGGACTTCTTATAAGATAGTACGTATCCAACATGATTGTTTTAGCAATATCTGTGCTTTCCGGTTAATTTAATGCTAATATTTTATTTCTTGTATAGATTTGAGTTCTCGATTTCATGTTGCAGCAAGACCTAGACTAACCAAATGATTCCTCTTGACTTTGAATACAAACTTGCAGAGCTTAACCGATCCGAATATTCGTAGGATCCAATCTGTTGCTGGGACAGCATCTTCAAAATAAAGCTGTACAATTTCTTACTAAGATTGTTCTCTTGGGAAATTTCTTCCCACATTTCTTTCTACTCCGTCTTTTCAGATTTTGTTATGTATGATGTAACATACCGAGCAACAGCAATGGAATTATCGGCAACATACTGGATATCCATATTTGCATTCCACATTGACAAAATCACTGGAATATAATCATTAATATACTTTGATTGTTCGCTTCTTTTTATATTGTAAGTATTTTTGGGAGATTTTCTAGTGATAGTATGCCTCACAGCTGACATGAAACTGTTGACTCTTCTTTTGGATATTACTGGACATGGAAATCCAAAACGACATTTGGTATAAAACTTTTCCTTTGACTTGTATTTCCGTCGACAATATTTGCCATGTCTATGAGCTTGAAACCATAAAACTTGTTGTATTACGGTATTTTCTGCTCTTGTTTTTGGTATAATACATGTAACATAGTCTTCAATAAAAGATAAAACAGTCTCATCCGAATCAGTTCCAAACTTAGGTGCATTTTTGATCCATAAATGCATATGTATATAAGGAGCACCTCTAGCTTGGTACTCTTTTCTCCAAAAGAAATCAGTAACTTCTCCAAGAGGTGGGGTGTTTTTATTGCAGATAAAAGATATCATAGCTTGAAACCTATGATTAAAATATCCGCACACATTTACTGGATCCAAGGAACACAGCTCTCCTGCTGGTTTGAATTCAATGTTTTTAATATTTGAATTTGCTTCTCGAAGAAATTCAAGTAAATCGTCCCATGCGTATTCAGCACAGCTTAGCGTGACATACCATATAAGGGTTCCTAAGTTCCTTAACATACATTTAAGTGCTCCATGACAACGATACCAATACTCATTAGTACCACGCTGACACGCCATCAAATTAATCAATTAACATTCTAAATGATCGTCTCTCTGTTCTACTTTGTCCATGAACTCCTTTTCAGAAACATGTTGAAGATGAACTCCTGTTTTTAATATGTGGTTCACTTATTATGAAAGTCCAGACAAGTCACTTTCAAACAAAAGATGAAACATGTGTGGAATACATTGTCAAAATCTTGGCTCTTCTGAGTACAATCTTGTTGTACGAAATTCTGATGCTGGAATATGTACTAGTCGTTTGTCAAATCGTACACCTTTTCCATTGGGGAAGAGCTGTGGAAAACAACGAGCTTCTAAACTTCTTTCACAAACACTCATGGGACTTTCCTTTGCTTTCTTTATTTGAAATAATGTAATAGTTTTTCAAATCACTTCCTTTGAATGTAAAGGATGTACACTAAAATGTTCATAAATTTCTTCACTTTTGGAGATGTCCACTTTTTCAATTTGGCCTTTTTAAATGTTGCTATCATCAACTAAATTGATGTCTTCTTCTTCCACATAGACATTTTTTATGTAAACATTGTTTTTTTTATATATAATGTAGCCTTATGCACTTTTTCTGACATCTACTAATTCTTGCCATATTTTCCGACTCTTCCTAGGAACGCTATTAACTAGAATAACTACAAATTCAGTTTCCTCTTTCTCTACACCAATAGTTTCAAGATTTTTTTTTAATCTAAAGGTAAATACACATCTCTTCCTTTTAAGCCTCTTTGTAAATCTGATGGAGGCAGCATACCTGTTTTAGGCTCCATATGAACAATAGCTTGAAACTGGTGCACAGATTGAATCAGAATTGACTCATACATGTTTAAATCTACCAGTTCTGTGGGAATAGTGACCAACTCTAGTTTATAATGTACAGCTCTAGCTGGCATTTTGTTCTCATCTAATTTGCTATAGCAATGTTTACAAATACGTTGATCACTACCCAACTCAAAGCAATCTTCCACCAACAAATATACACTTCAAATTCCTTCCACTTATCATTGTTTTATTTTTCACTTTTTAAATACAGATTAACATTCCTAGTTTGATTTTTATAGTGAGTTCGTTGACAACAAATACAAACTTAGAGGCCGATTAGGATGGCAGACGGAAAGCTTTCGGACCTGCAGTCTCGCGGGAAATGACCATCCGACCGCACCGTGGGGAAACCGGCGGTGCTATTAGGATTCCCCTCCAGCAAAACTCGACCGCGGCGGACGGATGTCTTCAAAGACCGCCAACCGCGGACGGAACCATAGAAAATCCAACCGCAGCGGACGGAGTGGCTGCAGTAACAGGCCCAACTGCCGACAGTGCAGCGGAGTGACCGGCCGCACGATTAGGATAACACCGCCAGGGCAACGTAAAGAATCACCCTCCATGACCGTAGCAGAAAATAAAATCGACAAATGTAAGTATCAGCGGAAGGGCCAGAGCGAATCCACTGCGGCGGTCAGACCGGAAAAAAAATGGCGGCAGCAAGGTACCATGCAATCCAGCAAAGCAGGACCTACCATGAACGCAACCCTCCCCCAATAACCCACATCAAAAACACACCCCCATGGTGGAAAACCTGACAGGCAAGGGTCCATACCCACAACATACCTGACTGCAAGATATCATTGGGACACAGCTACAAAGAAGAAAATAAAAGGAGCCCCTCCAATCCCCACAATCCTTTGCATCACAGCAGAACTGAGAGGAAGAGGCACACAGCAGAGCACAGCACCACATACACCAATAGCCACACAACAACCTGCACATCAACACACACACCTCACCATCCACCACAACACCAGCCCAACAAACCACACACCTGCACCCCAACACCCTACACAGCACACACCACGGTTCACAAGAAACAGCCTAAATTCACAGAGAGTGAGCTGAAAGTCATGGTGGATGAGATTATACGTATACAAACCAACCTGTTTGGAACCCTTGTACAACAGACCACACTGGCTAACAAAACCAGAATGTGGGAAAGGATAGTTATCAGAGTGAACGCATCAGGGACCGCGCCACGCACCAAAAGAGACATCCAGAGGTGGTGGCACGACCTCAAGGCAAAGGTGAAGTCAATCCGAGCCAAGAACCGTGAGCCATTCAGCCAATACCCTACAGTGAATGGGAGGAGAAGGTGCTTGCATACTGCACACAGAGAGCCTGGAATGAATAGCTGAGGGATTGGAGGCTGGTAAGTACAACCTAATGACCACAATCACAATGCCAAGTCCTGCCTTGCACAACTACTAAGATACTCCACCTAGGCCCCACACCTTGCATGTGGAGCACAGTCATCCAAATGTGCGAATGGCAGGGCTAAAATGCATCCACCATGATCACCCACAAACGGAGCAACCACCATATCCAGGGTCACATGTGGCTAAGCAGCCAACACTCAACTCCCAACAGGCCCCCTTGACCCTTAGCTGAGCAAGATGGAGTCCCTCCACCATGTGCTAGCAATGCAAACCCCCTCACCAAACTTACAGGTAGGTAGCCATCTTCACAGGGAGAAGTGTGTACCTGATTGAGGGGCCAGCACTACAACTCCCAACAGGCCCCCTTGACCCTCAGCTGAGGAAGATGTAGTCCCTCCACCATGTGCCAGCAATGCAACCCCCTCACCAAACTTACAGGTAGGTAGCCATCTTCACAGGGAGGGATGTACCTGATTGAGGGGCCAGCACTACAACTCCCAACAGGCCTCCTTGACCTGCAGCACTGCAGCAAGAAGTACCACACACCATCCTAGAAGTGTCGGGATCAAAACCAGAAAACAACCCTTAAACAGGTAAGTACACAGTCCCTGCAGACCGCAAATTTCTGTGTACAACCAAGAACCATTGGACCACATAAAGAGTCACCACTATTTGAATGTGGGACACTTCCACTAGCCATGTTACCTCTGCACACATCAGAGTACATGGAAATGCCATCTGGGAAATAGTGGCAGCACACAGAACACATGTAGTAGAAGGTCAGTGCACCATGTCTAACTGGACATACAGCCACCATCAATGGCCATGTGTGCACGAATACCAGGCTCCAGTATGCGCCGTTGAAGCTTGGCACATAACATTATGGAGGCCTACAACATGAAATAAGCCAGACATGCATCAGATGACAATGACTCCCCCATGTACAATAGTAAGCCAGGGTATTCCGAACCGTTTGTACACATGGCCATGTTCACCTTGTATTGCCACATCAACAATGAGTACATGACCACGTAATCAAACAATACCTCGGTGTCTCATAGTAAAGCACCACAGTATGACACCTATCCGAGTGTCGTATGCCACCTTACCCCCTCATGATGCCCAATACAGCAGGGAAACTGTGGTGGGTCCCGCTATGTGCATGGCGGAACATACCAACTGCCATTTCACAAGGTAGGTACAAATGTTGCTGAAAGCCTGCCCCACCCCCCGTGGTATGCGTGAACCTCCATCGTGGTGCTGGACACTGGATGCATTTGCAGGGCCAGTCATTGGAGAGTTTTGAATAAGGCAGACCCAATATCAGCTGCCCTGTACCACTGATACTACCTCTGGGCTCTATATATGTGTGGGAGTGAGCACCACATCTCCACTGCTTCCAGCCACTGCAGCCTGCACCCATTACCTCTTCCTGCTGCTGCCTGCTCCCTACAAGACCCACTGCTGTTGCTGCAGATCCAGACTTCAGCCAGTGCTGCCTGCACCCATCACCTCTTCCGGCTGCTGCCTGCTCCCTACAGAATCAGGTGCTGCTGTGCCAGTGTCCTGGACACCGTGATGGCGGGGGTTGGTCAGATCCGGTCCCGTCCCTTCACCACTGAGGAGCTGGATGTCCTCGTGGACGGGGTGCTCAACCAGTTTAGGAGGTTATACGGTGCCCCTTGAGTGCCTGTAAGTGTAGTGTGATGTAAATGAGGGGGCATGGGGTGCACCACTTACTCTGTGCAGTTGCTGTCTGGGCATGCTGAGGGGCTGTATGGGACACAGTTGGGCATGCTGTGTGCATGGTGATGTGATGTGTACCCAGTTCCTTCATGATTCGCAGTCCACACTTTGAGATGGGTGTGGCACGCAGTGTCGCAGAGCACATGCCATATAAAGGCTAGTAATTAGTGGGCTGACTCAGGTCTGTTGTGTGCATGTGACAATCCGTGGGGTGGTGTGGGAATTGCATGTCCATGTCCCTCCATGTTGGGGCCTTGGCACAAATCCCTTTTCACCAGGGCCATGTTGTTCCGTGGTGTGCATTTGAGAGCAATGTGGGTCTGCTCCAGCCCTGCCTGGACATTGTGGGATTCGTCTGGTTCACTCACAGGCTGATTTGCTACAATGATATGACATCTGATTCACCCATGGGCACCAAGAAGATATGTGTATGCTGGTACATGTGCTGTTCCACTCTCCATCCCAGCTATCTAGTTTGTGTGTGCCTCCCATGCCTTTTCTCTAAGTCTCATGGCATATGTACCTGCCAGCCATATCTGCTGTTCTCCTGCTATGTTTATGTGATTCACATGTACAGTGTGCCTGTGTTGACTGACTAATGTACACTGACATGTCTTCCTCTTTCCTCCCAAATCCGTAGCTCAAACTTCACCAGCGTGAATATGGAGGGCCATGCACGCGAGGTGTGTGTCGTGGGGGTGTCCAACAGGCGACATACACAATGCCACCAGCGTTGGGACGACATCTCCAGGCTCAGCAGGAGCGTGGCGGAGATGAGACTGGGGGTGATTCCACGTGCTGGCAGGTTGGCACACCGTACCATGACCCCACTGATGGCACGCATCCTAGCAGTGGCACATCCTGATCTGACTGCACGTTTGAGGGAGGAACAGCAGGACTCTGGGGTGAGTCTACAGTATGGGCTATTTTTCTTAATGAGTGACCACATAAGTTGCAGGTCAGAGCCAGTACTTGCCTCTGTGATGTTGGCAGTGTGCTTCAATTGCTTGTGAGTGGGCTCTGTGTTGTGTGCAGTTGTCATGTTTTTCCACCAGCAAGACATACATGGTGCATTCCTGTGTCTGGCCCTGTACTTGGCAATCAGATCTGTGGCCTCATGGCATCACCTGCATAGTGGTCCGCATTGACGTGCCATGGATGTTTGACGCACATGTTTCACATGTACAGGCAATTTATTCTAATGAGGATAGGTGATGGAGGTTGTGGATGCACAGGCTGGGTACGACATGTTGTTTGGACTTCCAGGTCTGTCTGCAACTTGCCTATGAAGTTTGGGACTCTGGCACTTAGGTGTACCCACATCACTCTCTCTTTCAGCATTGGACGAGGGCAGTGTCAGACAGACAACAGAGGCAGTTGATGACAATGCATCGTGCTCTGATGTAACACACAATACGACTGAGACAGATGTGAGCAGTATCGTTGAGGGTGGCAGTAGTGTCATGAGGACTCACGTGTTGAGACACCAACATCCTCGTCATCCGACAGCGGGGGTGAGTCTTCATTGTTAGGTGACACAGGGAGTGAGAAATCGACCCCCTCAACCGGCACACAGCGTACAGGGCCCACCCTCCCCCAAACTGCAACAAGTATTGCCTGTGCTCGCCAGTGTCGGAGACGCAGAGTGTCCTTTGGTCCAGGCACCGCTGCACCTGACCCTGGGTGCCAAACTGCCCTCAGTGCTGAGGCAGTTGACCTGCTGCGCCAGCTGTGTGTGGGTCAGACTAACATGCTAAATGCATTCCTGGACCACGACAGGAAGTTGGGCCAGGTGGTAGCTTTCATGGAGGGGATGCATGGGGATGTGGCTGGTATACACAGGACTGTCCAGTCCTTGTTCTCAAAAGTGATAGCAGCCATTCAGCTGTCACATGCCCAAAGTTCAGCTTCTGTCCCTGCGTCCACACGACAGGCTATAACAGAGGAGAGTGACCTCTCCGATCCTGCTTCACACTCTGGATATGGCACACGAAGACAACACAAGCAGCAGGCAAAGCAACACAGGCCACAGACACCATCCTCTGGGAAAGCTAGAGGCGGCGCAGAGCACGACGTAAGCTGCCCATCAAATGAGACACAGGGTACTCAGGCGTCCCCATCCATGACCACTCCCAGGGACAAGGCATCTCCCAAGGACAAGGCATATACCACTTGTGTGTGTTCCTGTCCCCACCAGGGTATCTGGTGTGGACAGGTGCCAGTGTTCATGCATGCTGTGGCGCGGTATGTGTGTATTGCATGCTTGTGTACCTGCAGCGGCGTACAGGACGGTGCATGACTTGCTGGTAGTGAAGTAGGAACAGGGCCGGGAAGGCGTGTAGGGCTAGGTCCATGGCGGTCGGGTCCGTGCGGTGGGTCTCGTGGCAATGATTTCCCTCTCCGTTGTGGTGCTTCCGCCATCTATGAGATGGAGGTTTTTCAACGGCGGTGTTCAGGTTTGTTTGCCACATCGTAATATTGCGGATGGACGGGACGTCATTCCGCACGGCGGTGAGCCTGGATTGGCTTCGTCCGACGTGGTGTCTGGTTTGTTTCTGCGGCGGTTCATGTTTTTACGAGGCGGACGGTAAATGTGCCCAGTTCCCCTTCCTAATATGGCGGATGGAAGGCCCACTGCTGGCGGACGATGAGGTGCATTTTCGGCAGCCTCCAGCCCAGCGGTCATTCATCCGTCCGCCATCCTAATAGGCCCCATAGTTTGGTCTTTCACAACAAATTAGTTTAAACTTCGTAATTTCTTATCAGTACTACTATCTTCCATGTCTTCTTCAGCACCTACACCTATCAAACTCTCACTTTCTCTACACTCTTGCTCGGGACCAAAGTAATGAAACTCTCATTTCATCACAAACATTTTTTACATCTGATACTGACCCATGCAAAAGAGCACTGTTTAAGTCACTTAACATTATTGCAGTACTTTTTACATAAGTACAATCTTCTTACTAACTTCCGCATTTGAGAGTAATGTACTTCAACTTATGCAACTATGTAAGCAAGGGTCATCGACGGAAAATACCACAAAGAAACTAATAGCTCTAAAAAATACGATTTATCAACGATATGCTACGAAACTTGCACAACAGATCTCTGCATTCAGGACAGAGCTATATGAAGTGGGTGAAAATTCAGGAAAAATTTTGGCAAAGAGGGCAAGGCAGAAGGCAGCTTATGCTAGTATTGATAAAATCGACAATCATTTAGGGACAACAGTTAGCAGAGCAGAAGATATTTTGAGAGTTTTTAGAGATTTTTATTCCCAACTGTATACGGACGAAGCTCGTCCTGAGTGCTTAGACCAGATCAACCAATTTGTCAATCCAGTACTGAATAATATTCTTTCTATTGAAGAGAAGGAGAAACTAGATTTGCTATTCACTTGGGAGGAGGTTGAACTCTCTTTAATGTCCCTAGCCTCAGGAAAAGCTGCAGGACCTGACGCCATTCCGCTAGAATTTTATAAACACTTTAGGAATGTATTAAAAACAGAACTATTAGATGTATGCTTAAATGCACAGCAAGGTAACTCTCCTCAATCCTGGCATGAGTCTATCATTACGGTGTTTCTTAAAAAAGGGAAACCTCCTTTATTGCCCTCATCTTTTCGCCCTATTTCACTTATAAATTCCGATAGTAAAATTTTTTCTAAAATCCTAGCGGGTAGACTTTCTAATATTATTTCCCCTTTAGTCTCTAAATACCAACATGGTTTTATTCCAGCTAGAGACACCGCTGATCATATTCGACGTGTGATTTCTTTTTTGGATTGGTCTCAAGCAACTCGGTCTAATATGGGACTAGTATTTTTAGATGCTGAAAAAGCTTTTGACCGGGTTGCTTGGGATTATCTTTGGGAAATTTTGCTCAGGAAGGGATTAGGTCGGGGGATTGTTAAAGCTTTGAAAACCTTGTATATTACCCCAAAAGCGTATATTCGAATTAATGGACAATTATCTTTACCTTTATTAATTTCCAGAGGTACTCGTCAAGGATGTCCCTGTTCTCCTTTACTTTTTGCTTTTTATATAGATCCCTTAATTAATCGGTTTTTTTTGGAAATGGATATCAAACCCATACACTTAGCCAATATTAATTACCGAGTCCTTGCTTACGCCGATGATATTGTGATTTCTACTACAGACGTTCAAACAGCTTTACCTATTATTGATCTAATTGCCAAACAGTTCGGATACTTCTCGGGCTACAAACTTAATCTAGAAAAGACCCAAGTTTTGTGTTCTGGAGAAAACCCACCTGCTAATATCCCCACTTCTTCAGAAGTTACTTATTTAGGTATTAAAATCTCGCTACCTATAGAAAAAATTGCAGAACGTAATTTAAACCCTATTATTGCCCAAATTAACATCCTACTACAGCGTCTTGATCATTTGCGATTGTCCCTCTTTGGCCGTTCCAACATCTTAAAAATGCTGGTCCTACCGAAGGTTTTATATTTGTTTCGCACAATTCCTTTGGATTTCTCATTACACTCTCTTAAAATCTTAGAAAGAACCACATTTCGCTTTCTCTGGGGCTATAAACGCCATAGAAAAGCAGCTAAAAAAATGATTCTTAGTAAGGAATGTGGCGGCTGGAATGTACCGTTTTTTCTTTTTTATTACTTTTCCGCTGTTTTACAATATATTGGTCCTCTCATTTTAGGTGAAAGAACTGAGCTTGCAGAATGCCAGACCCCATCAATTTACCAACTGCTTCTAGGCGAGAAAGTTAAGGGTAGCTTTTTGAGACTAGTAGAACCTAGCTACTACAAAAAAACTAAATATAAGACTTTGAAATCTGCTTTTGGAGTCTGGCAGAAAATCCGAAAACATATTAAACTAGCGAAATTAAATCTCTATACTCCTCTTATATCAACGGAGCTATTTCCAGAAGTCTTTTTTGATTTAACTATGCACAGGTGGCAGCAGAAAGGTATTAAGTACTTGGGGGATTTAGTTTGCAATGGGCAAATGATCTCGTTCCAGGATCTAATGGCCAACTTTTCTGTGGGAAGAAATGATTTTTTTAAATATCTACAACTATGTAGTTTCCTACAGGGTCACCCTGTTATTCCATTGATTAAAAACTCTTTATTAGAGCTTTTACAAAGAAAACCTCGAATAGGTCCTATATATCTAAGCCTAATGCAGGAATTTGGTGATGATCTAGGCCAATGCCAGACCAAATGGGCCAATAGCCTAGGCATAGTAAATGTTGATGTTTTATTGTCAATTAGAATGGCTGCAGAATGTCTCATAACTGGGATGATGAAATCTCAACACTTTATGTGTATTCACAACCTTTATTATACTCCCAAAAAAGTAGTTAAATGGAGCACAACGGCAGGCACGAATTGTAGCCGATGTGGATTGTATGCAGCTGATGAATTACATATGTTTTTTTTTTGCCCTAAGCTAGTGCCGTTGTTTCAACAAATTGAAATTTTTTTGTCTATTATTTTGAAAAGTAATATAAAGATAACCAATGAATTAGTATTGCTTGGTATAGATCATACTACTACTCGGCCTAGACCAATCTCTTATTTTCTTTTTCTGTGTATGGCCGCAATTAGATCTTGCATCACCAAGGAATGGATTAGCCAGGAACCCCCTACTTTTTTGATGTGGAAGGAAAAACTATTATTTATGTTTAATATAGAGTCGGCTATCTACAAGCTCAAGGGGGTTAAAAAAAGAATTATGGGAGAAAAAATATGGGCACCAATTGCCGAGTGGATTTGATTTAAATCTATGTATTTTATAGTTGCTATTTTAATTTGTTTTCTGCCAAAATCCTGTCATATTACTTGCTTTTTTCTGAAAATATCTGCTCTTTTTGCTTACATGCTTTTTTTTCTGTTTATGTTGTTGAGTATAATGTTTTGCTGTATTTCCTTGCAATAAAACAATAAAACTTTAAAAAAAAAAAAAAAAAAAAATGAGAGTAATGTACTGCTAACATTCTGAAATGATGAAAAACACTTTTTACACACTTTTCTAGAAAGACAAGCCAGAGAATGACCTTGCAAACCAGTATTTTTTCTCACTTTGCAAGGATCTAGTCCTTGCAGCATCTTAATCTTTTGTTTAACACTTTTTTTACTATACACTCGTAAAAAAATTAGTAAAATATCAATAGACTCCTGTCGTATACTACAAATACTACTACAATCCCAAGTATACAATGGGGCTTTAGTATGTCTCCCTAGAACTTCATCAGCTATCACCTCTTCTTCATTTCTAGGAACCACCTTTCTTTTTTAATTACACAACTGTTCTTAACTTCATAAGCAAGACCATTGGTATCAACTGCGTGAACTAATGTATTGCTTTGAAAATAGCTCTCT
The DNA here is from genome assembly GCF_964263255.1 of Lissotriton vulgaris. Taxonomy (NCBI): domain Eukaryota; kingdom Metazoa; phylum Chordata; class Amphibia; order Caudata; family Salamandridae; genus Lissotriton; species Lissotriton vulgaris. The sequence continues at coordinate 480,522,848 of NC_141693.1, read as the reverse complement.
TCATTAAAAGTGTGCTTCCATTCACCCCAAAAAAATCACAAAAGTTGTTCTGTTAATTACTCTTTTCTTTTTACTTTGGTCCTTCATAGAATGCATTGGTTTATCTAATGTTCGCATTCTCTTTAAAACTAAAATGAACAATTTTGTTTTTATTTCAAAAGCCTTTTCTACTATAGTTTCAATCAGTTTTTCTTTTTATAAAAAGCAGATCTTTTTTATATTTCTTGCCATCGTTCAGTAAATGGTGTAGTACTCTACTTTTAAACATACGTTTCCTTGGGGCATGGCATGGCGAGCCAAGATGGTGGACGCACCCTGAGAGTGCTCCCGGACCCCTCCGCCATCCGCCCGTAATCCTTACGATAAACGAGCCATCTAGACTTTAAAATTGTAGCTCACTCACCGCAGCATCTTTGGCTGTGCCCTTGGAGTGCGGGACCCTGAGTTCCATCGGCCTGCCGCTGCAATCGGACTGACCATGCTTCATGGCCAAGATGGTGATTCTCACATCCTGATCGCTGTGCAGGCTGCCTTCGTGGTGCTCCCCCGACCCGATATCGGCTGCTGATTTGCCTGAAAGAGTTTGCTGGCTCGGGGAGGCACTCACTTCTTCCCCCCTGCCTCCTGGTCTCCCCTGCTGACGCTGGAGAGGTGGACCGGGTGAGTGGTATCCTGATTGCCTGCTCTGGGGACGGTGCTCCATGCCTGTGTCCCGACCTCCCTCGACAGCGCGGCCGCGGGGTCGGCTGTCGCATCGGACAGCTGGGGCTGGGGGAAAGCGGTAGCCGCCTCCTATGCATCGCACGGCCTTTGAAGACCCTAGGACCCGGTGGTGCCTGCTCCCTTTCTTCCTGCCTCCTGGTCCCCCCCTGTCGGCGCTGGGAGGATCGGGCCCGGTGTTTTGGAAATCCGTGGACTTTTCCTGGGATGGGGTTCACCTCCCCCAGCGGCGTGGCTGTGACATCCGCTGCCACATTGGGCAGCGGGGGCTGAAGGACAGTGGTTGATGCCCCCTGCACAACGCGAGGCCTGTGAAGACCGCAGGAGCCCAGTGCCCGGACATCGAGGCAGAGGAGGGGCCTCCCAGCAGCAGACTCACCTGAGGGGGCTGCCGGCCTGAGGCGGTGTCTGCTTCTTTCTTCTCACCTCCTGGTTTCCCTTGTTGGCGCTAGAGGGAGCGGGCCCGTTAGGCTGTGAATCTGTGGCCTACCCCTGTGACATGGTTCCCGGTTGTGCCCCGGCCCCTCCCAGCGGTGTGGCCACGACATCGGCTGCCACATCGGGTAGCAGGGGCTAGAGTACGGCGACTGCCACCTCCCATACACCGTGAGGTACCTGATGACCCTGGGACCGAGGAACAGCGGAGCTTAGAGTGGGTGAGACCTGGCAATGGAGGGGGTCCGGGGACTTTTGCTGGGGGCCCCCCCTGTGTGCGGGAAGCCGGCTGAGGTGGGGGGCCGGTATTAAGTGACTCTGCTTGCCATTTGGCCTGATCGGACCTCCTTTCTCCCCTCCTCTGGGCCGCGCGCTACCTGAACTGGCTCCCCCAGGCCCCGTAGACAATCCGAGGGGACTCTCCATGGCATGCAGAGGTCCCTGGGCAGGTGCTGGCTCTGGTGAGGGTATCGGCCACATAAATCGAGCAGTGGGAAGCCTGTGATTGGGCTTATCAACCGTCTTCCTGGCCCTCCAGCCTACCGCCACTTATTTGAAGTAAGTGCTGGACTCGGTGCGAGGAGGACCTCCTCCTGGTCGTGCTCAATATCCTGCGCTTGTTCCGCCACCACCGATGACCAAAACTCCAACGACAGGGGCTCTCAGCCACTTACATCAGGCGGCACCCGGCTGTGAGTGTGGGCTTCCATCGGGGGCCCCCGCCCTGCGTATACTGGGTCCCCGGTTCATCATACCAGGATGGAGGTTCCGAAGTGGCCCCCCTCCCTACACCATTGTGCACTGGAGTTGTGACCCAAAGGGGTGAGGCCGACTGTTGGCTTCTCTGCCCCTACCCCATCTCAGCTCTCCGTGAACAAGTTGGGCTGCGGCGGATTTGACTGTACCTCCCTTTCGCTCTGGGGGTTTCCTCCACTTGATCTTGGACTATCTGTGGGGGACCAACCCACTGCTGTAGGGGCTATCAGCGGGAAGTCTGTGACTCTACGGCTCTGCAGAGTGTAACCATCGGCAGAACTGACAGATCGGCAAAGACCCCTGCCACCCAGAACAAAATGGACAGTTTCACCACCTCGGATGTGGGGGCGACTGGGGGTCACGCTGAACTAGAGCCTTCACTGTCTGCAAACCTGTCCACTATCCTACAAGCCATCAACGCTTCACAAACCTCAGTGGAGGGCAAGGCTTGCGGAGGTGCGAGTGGACATGACCCTCAACTGGCAGGACCTCCGGAATGCCACAGACCGGATCAAGGAGACTGAAACCCGAATCTCCACTGTAGAGGATGACGTCCAGCAACTTAAGGGACAGTTGGCTCATCTCCAGTCGCATACCCAGGAGTTGCACCGCCGAGCGGAGGATGCGGAAAACAGATCCCGGCACAACAACCTCCGCCTGGTGGGCTTTCCAGAGGGGGCTGAGCAGGGCTGCACGACGGAATTCCTGGACAAGTGGCTACAATCATGGGTCCTGAGGGCTCCCTCTCCCCATGGTTCACTATTGAGCGGGCCCAGAGATCCCTTGCCCCAAACCACCACAGGGCGCGACCCCCTGACCAGTCATAATGCGAATTCTCAATTTCAAGAACCGCAACGTCATCCTGGCTGAAGCTCGCAAACAGCAGCGGCTCCACTAGAACAACCATGTAATCCTGATCTTCCCGGATTATAGCTGTGAGGTCCAGGGTCAGCGCAGCTCCTTTGGTGAAGTTAATCAAAAATCTGAGGACAATAAACATGCAGTATAGGCTCCATTTCCCGGCATGCCTGAGAGTGGTATTCACTAACAAAACCTTGTTTTTTGACTCTACTACTGAGGCCTGGGCCTGGGCGACGGAGGAGCACCCCCTGCTGACTGGGGACCGGACTTTGCCCCGGGGGGGGGGGGCAGGCAGTGGACTCGCCCTTCCCACACCTTTCGCACCCCAACCTCAGCGCAACCACCCCCGCAGGCGCCGTGGGCAGAGACAGGCCCGGTCAGAGGAGTAGGAGACGGGAAACATCCTTTACAGCGCAACTTTTACCACGCAGTGCCTTTACATCGCAACTTTTACAATGCAAACCATTACAACGCACTGCGCTAGGGGGCGTTCTAGGATAAGGAATAGATTTAATTTACTATCCAATCAATCAATCAATCAATCAATCATCGCATTTATATAGCGCACTACTTACCCAGTGGGTCTCAAAGCGCTGGGGGAGGGGGATCTGCTACTGCTCGAACAACCAGGTCTTGAGTTGCTTCCTGAAGGCGAGGTGGTCCTGGGTCAGGCGGAGGTGGGTGGGGAGGGAGTTCCATGTCTTGGCGGCGAGGTAGGAGAAGGACCGTCCCCCTGTGGTGGCTCTACGGATGCGGGGGACGGCGGCGAGGGTGTGGCTGGTCGATCGAAGCTGGCGTTTGGGAGCGTAGAAGTTGAGGCGGCTGTTGAGGTATCCTGGGCCTTGGCTGTGTAGGGCTTTGTGTGCGTGGGTGAGGAGACGGAAGGTGATTCTCTTGTTGACCGGGAGCCAGTGCAGGTCTCTCAGGTGTCCGGAGATGTGGCTGCGGCGGGGGATGTCCAGGATGAGACGTGCTGAGGCGTTCTGGATCCGCTGGAGTCTCTTCTGGAGTTTGGCGGTGGTTCCGGCGTAGAGGGTGTTGCCGTAGTCCAGACAGCTGGTGACGAGGGCCTGGGTGACCGTCTTCCTGGTCTCGGTGGGGATCCACCGGAAGATCTTACGTAGCATGCGCAGGATGTTGAAGCACGACGAGGAGACGGCGTTGAGTTGTCTGGTCATGGAGAGGGAGGAGTCCAGGATGAAGCCCAGGTTGCGTGCGTGGTCTGTTGGTTTGGGTGCGCTGCCTAGGGCGGGGGGCCACCAGGAGTCGTCCCAAGCGGCGGGTGAGGATCCCAGGATGAGGACTTCCGTCTTATCTGAGTTCAGTTTCAGGCGGCTGTTCTTCATCCATTCGGCTACCTCTTTCATCCCTTCGTGAAGGTTGGCTCTGGCGGTGGCGGGGTCGTTGGTAAGGGAGAGGATCAGCTGGGTGTCGTCGGCGTAGGAGATGATGTTGAGGTTGTGCTGGCGTGCGATGTCTGCGAGGGGGCTCATGTAGATGTTAAAGAGGGTTGGACTGAGCGAGGAGCCTTGAGGGACGCCGCAGATGACTTCGGTGGCTTCAGATCTGAACGAAGGGAGGCGGACTCTCTGTGTCCTTCCGGCGAGGAAGGAGATGATCCACTCCAGTGCCTTCTCCTGGACTCCAACGTTGCTGAGGCGTTGTACTAGGGTACGATGGCAGACAGTGTCGAAGGCCGCGGAGAGGTCGAGGAGGATGAGGGCCGCTGTTTCTCCGTTGTCGAGCAGCGCTCGGATGTCATCGGTGACTGCGATCAGGGCGGTCTCGGTGCTGTGGTTGGCCCGGAAGCCAGACTGCGAGGGGTCGAGGGATCCGTTCGTCTCGAGGAAGGCGGCCAGCTGCTTGTTGACGGTCTTCTCAATGACTTTTGCAACACCTTCCCTACTATCCACGGGGACTGGAGTTGGAATAGTAAATTAAACTATTCACTATCCAGCACCCCTCAACACTATGCGTTGTAAAGGCATGCGTTGTAAAACTTGCGATGTAAAAGCATGCGTGGTAAAAGCATGCATTGTAATGTCATACATGCCCCACAGACTGTGTTTAGACTCACATTATTTTCTTCTTCCCAATGGACTTGTTTATATACATCCTGTCATGAGGAGGGGTCCTCCTTGCTTTCCCATTCCCAAGTGTTCTAGTTTGGTCTTTGTTTCACTTGTTTATTGTTAGGGCGACAGATGCTGCTGTTCCTGAAGTGTAGGGTGGGGGTGGGGGGAGACTGTTGTCCCGTGTTTCCTTCTTAGTTTTTTTTTCTTTGTTCCTTAGTTTTGTTACACCAGCATTCACATGGCACCCGGATTCGCACCCGGTGGGATACGCAGACATCCCTCTGGACACTACACTGGGCCTTTCGACACCTCCTTTTGATGCAGGCCTCCCTTTGGGACTCTGTTGTCACACCGCCATACCCTGTCAACATGCCTGACACACCTCTACTAAGCACTTCTCTGTGCATCATGTCCTGAAATGTTAATGGCCTCCTAGACCGTTTTAAGCACATGACTGTCTTGCGCTATGCCTTGGGGTGGACATATTATTGTTACAAGAGACACATCTGATGGGTAATGACTGCCCCTCTTTAACACGCTACGGCTAAGATAGGACTTGGCATTCAGGGTTCGCTCGGAGAACCCGAGGGGTGGTGATCCTGGTAAAATGTTCCCTTGTGACTGTGCAGACAACCCTCGATGCCCAGGGCACCTTTGTGGCCCTCAGTGGCACACTAAATGGTAGTCCCATCAATCTTGTGTCGCTCTATTCTCCTCCCTTGATGCTAACAGCAACGCTAGCCAAATCCGCTGACCTCTTGGCATCCCTACCTCTGGGTCCCACCTTCCTTGGGGGCGACTTTAATGCGGTCTCCTCACCTGACCTTTATACGACCGGTCCCCCCTCCACTGGTAGAATCATACAGGCAAAGCAGCTGACATCCTGGTCTGAGCTTTTAGGTCTGTGCGATGCATGGCGCAAATGGCACCCACACTCTAAACAATTTACACACACATCGGCGGCGCATCAATCGCAGGCACGCATAGATGCCATTTTTGTTCCTTCGATGGACTGCCTCATGATTTAGGATGTCGCTATCCTCCCACGGGGTATCTCCGACCACTCCCCGATAACGATTCGCACAGCACCCCGCCTTTATGCGGTAAACATGGAGACTCAATGCTTGGTTCCTCCAAGACAAGGAGTTTTGGAAGGTGGACAGGAACTCAGACAATACTTTATCTCTAACAACGAATCCGTCTCCTCACTGGGCATTTTGTGGGAGGCGGGCAAAGCCACGATTATGGGGGTCACCAGGGGCCAGCTCAAGTTACAGCGGCAAAGCCCAACTAGTACAAATGACCAAGCGGGCTTACATCCAATCCCCAGATGCCCCTGAAGCAAGACTTATTGCCAGCCTTCGTTCTGAAATGAAGCAATTGTCACTGGATACGGCCAAACTCCTTTGGTGCTCAACCGTGCCTAGGGTAAATGGTTGGGGCAACAAAAATGGCTTGATCCTCCATCGCCTTGCCACATATCCTAGGGCAAACCGCATAATTCCCAAGATCATGGCGCAGGATGGCTCGATGTGCTGCTCCTCAAAGGAGATGGCCCATGCCTTTGCCTCCTACTACCGCCAACTGTATGAGGCTAGATCTCCTTCCCTTTCTCATGCATACGTGCTTGGGGTCGGGGGCTGCCACCTTCCCAGCTTGGACCCCGTTAGTCAAGATGATCATGAGGAGATTGGGGAAGCGATTGCCCTTAATTCCTCCAGCAAGACACCGGGCCTGGACGGCCTCCCTCAAGAGTATTACATGCAGTATCAGGATATTCTCACTCCCCATCTGGCGGGATTGTTCCGGGAAGCCGCTGAGAAGGGCTCTTTCCCACAGGAGACGGATATGGCCACCGTTGTGGTTCTTCCTAAGTCCCAACCATCCATGCCACGATGTGCAGACTACGCTATCTCTCTCATTAATACTGAGGTTAAATTGTTTGCCACGATCCTCGTCCTGTGACTCAAACCCCACTTGTCCATGTTGGTTCATCCCGACCAATGCGGGTTCATGCCCTCACGTGGCACCAGGCACTGTCTCCGTAAACTGCAATCATCCTTGGCCCACCAACATCTCCTCACCCCATATCTCACGATTCTTCTTGTGGATTTTAAGAAGGCCTTTGACTCTGTGGATTGGGGTTTTTTAGAGGACGTCCTCGACAAGATGGGACTTGGGCCCGCTTTCGTGCTATGGTCATGGTTCTTTACGCCTCTCCTCTGGCTTGTGTCCTGGTGAACGGGGTCTGTCAGAGCCCTTTCCCGTCTGCAGGGGAACAAGCCAGGGTTGTCCCCTTTCACCCATGCTCTTTGCCTTGGTGATGAAGCCCTTGGCGTCCCTGATGTGGTTGTGCGAGCTTGTGTGGGGCTTGGAGTAGCCCAGCACAGAACCGGACAAAATTGCACTCTATAGTAAGTAAGTAAGTAACCTGAGCTTCTAAAAATCCTGGTTACACTAACGTATGATGTCCTCATCTACTTAGCAGATCCCGCCTGGTCAGGCCCCCATTGCTTCCGCATTCTGCATTCCTTCGAATGGGCCTTTGGCCTCCGGTTGAAACCTGACAAGTCGGTTCAGGTTCACCTCCACCTCTCCCGTGAATGTTTTAATTGGCAATCCAATAATCCTCTTCGCCATCATTCCTTTAAATACCTGGGGATATGGATGACCTTGCTACCTTAGCTCAGCAGGGCCCTTAACATCACTCCCCTGTTGAAACTGGCCAGGGTGGACCGCCAGAGGGGGCAGTCATTGCCCCTGAACCCTATGGGGAGGGTCACCCTATTTAAAATGATGGTGCTCCCCCGCTTCCTCTATGTTCTTCAAAACACCCCTTTGTGTTTTCCCAGGGCCTGGTTTCGCGAAATAGATAGCATGGCCAACAAGTTTTTGTGGGGGAAAGGTAGGGAGCAACTGTCACTCAATATCTGTAGGATCCCCTCGTTTGATGGATGTCTGGGAATGACCCATCTCTATTTGTATTATCTGGCCACGTGACTTCTCTCCATACATGATTGGTTCAACGGGTGATGGTCTGACCCGGCTTACAGGCTCGCGGTCGGGGAATGGGGTCTCATCAGGATTCAAGCCATGTTGTACGGGGGCCCACCAGAGGTGACGCTCTCGGGTTGCTGGCCTGGCGGGCTGCACTGCGGCACACCAAATGGACACACACACTGACCCAATGTACAACCTTGTGGCAGGGGACCTGGCTCAAAGAAGTTAGTGAGCTGCAGAGTTTCAGAGCTTGGGACCTTAAAGGTATTTCACAATTAGGCGATGTGTGGGTAGGGGATCACATGCGGTCCTTCAGAGACCTCTAAAGCAGATATTACCTGCATCAATCACAACTCTATAGGTATTTTCAAATCCGTCACGCCCTCCACAAGCACCTTACAACAGGTACACATCTTCCTGATCACAGCCCGCCTGAGGCTCAGATTATGTTTGGGGACCTAGGAGAGGGTGGCATCTCCTGCATCTACTACACACTGATCAACAACACCGCCACTTTCCTGGATCGACTGCAGGCTCAGTGGGAGGGTTGGGTGGACACCTTGGAGGAGGAGGATTGGCGTGACACCCTTATGGCTCCTAGGACAGTCACTGCATCTGCTAGATTACGCTTAGTGCAACTCTATTACTTACATGCTGCATATCTCACCCCGATGCACCTTCACCAAGCGGGACTCAACCCGACCTCCACTTGAACTAGGTGTGGCCACGACCCAGCCGACTTCCTCCATGTGGTGTGGGCGTGCCCCCGCTTGGCGTGGTTCTGGGGGAAAATTGAGGAGTAACTCACCAAGGTTTTAGGATGGGCGGTCCCCCATGACCCAAAGCACACGATCCTGGGTATCACTGATGGGTTGGATGGGTCTCGGAACGAGAAGTTGTTTTTCCCCTCTGCAATGGTGGTTGCCAAAGGGGACATTGCATCCTACTGGAAGCTCCCTGAACCTCAGAGTGTTGAACGATGGGGGGCTGGGGTGGATTGGTGCGCCACACTAGAGAAAGTTATGTATGAGGCACGTGGATGTCAAAGAAATATCGTAGGGTTTGGGGGAAAGGGTTGGGGGTGTGGTTTATTCATAAAGTCAATGACCAAAATTATATTCCTATGCCTTTATCAATGTCTGTAAACTGGGTGGCACTATCTCCTTTTTATAGTCCTAGATTTTCATGGTGTCATGCTGTATGGCTGGTGTATTCTTTTATTTTGTCAAAATCAATACAAATTTGTTTATCAAAAAACGTACGTTTCCTTATTTCATCAAATTAATTCTTTCTTCCTTTAGCATAGATTGTTTTATCAGAATGTGATTTGCCATTAATTTGTCCTTTTTTCATTTCATTCTTCTTTGTTCAAGAGGTATTCTTTCTATTTTCTACATTGTCAAAACCTTTTCTAGTCCTTGAAAGTCTTTTAATGAATTATTTTGTTCTCTTACTGGAAGACTTTTTCTTTTTGTCCAAATGTTATTTGCGATCTAATTCCTGTTGTTGTCTTTTCATTAAATAATATTGTTTCTTTTCTTGTTTTCTCTTTTCCGTTTTTTTGTCATGGTATGTCTTTCTAAATAAAAATGAAGAATATCTGAAAAAAAGAATATGAGAATTAAATGTAATATTATTTAACTATACACTATATACTATAGGACTAAATAGGTGCTTGTATGAGTACATGGATAATGCCTGCATAATTTGAGGAGTGCATGGGGAGTGACAGGATGATTGCTGGATTGCATGGGTACTACCTGGGGAATTAAAGGAGCGAATGAGTACTGTGTACGTGGTTAGAGGACTGCATGGGTAGTGCACAGGGGATTGTAGCAGTGCATGTGTTAGTGCCTGGGTCATTGCATGAGTACATGGTTATTGACTAGATGATAAGAGTACTGCAAGGAGAGTGTATGGTGAATATATATAAGTGCTTGGGTATTGGCGGAGTGATTGGATAAATACATGGTACTGGTTGGATGATTGGAGGAGTGCATTTGGAGTGACAGGCTGATTGCTGGACTGCATGGGTACTACCTGGGGAATTGAAGGAGCAAATGAGTACCCTGTATGTGGTTAGAGGACTGCATGGGCAGTGCACAGGGGATTGTAGCAGTGCTTGTGTTAGTGCCTGGGTCATTGCATGAGTACATGGGTATTGACTAGATGATAAGTGTACTGCAATGAAGGGGGGCGGAGCTTGCTCGGGAGCGCGATGGCCGCCTAGACCCGGAGCTCCCCCAAATTCACGCACATATCCGATTAATAATCCTGCAGCTGAGGTGCAAATGCGACAGAAAATAGCAGCGGGACTGCCAGAGATATTTTGGAGACCCTGGGGAGTGCTGGACCCGCGGTAAAGGGCTTTATTGCAGCGGGAGGGGACGGACGGCTCCTTCGCATCTGACGTAAATAATTAATTTACTCTCTTAATTTCTATGCAGGTAAGTACTTAATCAATGATAACTCAATCAGAAGGAAAGAAAACAGAGTCCGTGGTGTTAGAGTTTCTAAGGGTTTTATTCCTCATAAAGGAATCAGGATATCATGTTCTGACCACCACAGGGGTGTCATAAGGGATAGATGAGCGCGCTCTCGTTTATTGACAATACATAGCTTATATACTTGATTTACATCATAAGGTTCAATGTAAGAGGCGTAACAGCTGAGAGAAGACAAGATAACAGTATACACGTGGTACCAATACATCATCAAGTGGCGTAAACTAGGCGTGAACTAGAGGTGTGTGCTAGAAACGTCACTGATAGGTGACGCAAGTGGGTGGCACCAAGGGGTGGTGCTAACAGAATGTTGCAATGTCAGCAGAAATCGGAAGCTTGGATGCGCGCGCAGCTGCATGACGTGTGATTGTGCAGGGGTCTTGACATTTACACTGACGGAGAGAGACAGAAGTCTGGCATGTCAGATCAACTTGTACTTCTATCATATCTGATATCTGATGTTTAGGAACTATACTATCTGGGCGGAAAGGTCTCTAGGGTAGAGGCTATTCTATGCTAACTGTGGATGCGTGTATGAGCGCCTGAGTGTCTACATGTGAAGCGTGGGGGCACGGGGCCTTCCATGGAAGCATGGCAACGGAGGCTATGAATTACTTGCATTAAGACAGGTCGGCCCTTTTGGCTCTGCAGCTGGAGAGGATGTTTACAGGATCTAGTAGGCAGGAATGTATTCTCGGGGAGCGGAACAGATAACTCGAAGGTTATAGTCAGTCTTGGCAGAAAGCAGGCTTGAGCTGAGCGCGAGGGGCCGCGCTGAATGTAGGACAGAGTTCACGAGTACAGAGGTAGCCTGGGCAGAGTCAGGAGCCACAAAAGAGGTTCAGATGGCAGGAATTCAGGGCCTACTCTGGCTAGAGCAGGAAAAAGAGAAAAGTGTACTACAAAAAGACGTTGGCATAGCATACTTAGGAACGGACTACATAATCCATTCATGGTGGATCGGAAAGAGGACAAGTTGACGGTGGACGCAAATGTATTTGCGTCTTCATAGCTGGCACAGGAGGGAAGTTACATGCACTTTAAGCTGGTACATGGAGTCGGTGGGGTACGCGCTAGGGAACACATCATGGCCAAAATTTAATTTTCCTCATTCCCTCCTTGTTCCCTACGGACCCTTCATGAAATATCGATCCTCATGAATCGATCAGTCTGTTCTTGTAACATCATTTGTTCTTCTTTCTTTCGGTTACGTTTTGAGTGGAAACTGGAATGTTCAATACAAGAAGTGGCACATAGTCCACAAATCGCTGGCCCACACTGTAGGCACAGGCAGCAACTGAATACTAGGACTAGGCCAATGCCTAGGAAGGATAGGATCTTCCATCCCCAAGCTGTTAACGTTGTCCAGAACCAACCGGACCAAGTCCAGGTGCCTGGATTCTGATGTATCTGATTTGCAATTTTATGAAGACGGGTGATAGCTTGATATACAGATGGTGCATTCTGTGGAATGAAAACACAGCAGCTTGACCCGATGACCTTACAGGCTCCACCTCTATCTGCCAAGATGACGTCAATTACAAGACGATTCTGAAGGACAACAACCCGCATAGCGGACTGCTCTTCTGTTAAGTTACCTAAGGCGGAGGTAGTTTCATTTACTACGGCTTCAAGTGTTCTAGTTAATCTGCGTATTAATTTACTATTCTGGACAGGGCCTAAGAAGAAAAAGAATCCTTTATTAAAATCAGTGTACTGTTCCCATGCCGTTTCTGTGTAGTCGACAAGGGGGGCATCTCTTCTGGGTCTATCCTTTACTAGATTGCTATTTCTATGGTAATCAGAAGGAGCTAGAAAAACGGGTGGCAGAAGGAATGCAATGTAACAGGTACCATCCCAATCTGGAGGTAGACGAATGTATGCGGTATGACCACAAACAAAGTAAGAATGACTGATAGCTTTGAAAGATGATTTTCCATCATCACTGAATTCGACCACAGTAGTGCATTTACTATGACCTAAGTGTACTGAACCTTTCTTCTTGATACATAATTCACCAGTGACTGGCAGTACTGACATAATAGGTAGAACTGGTGTGGCTTCGGATTCGACAGTAAGAATCATAAGGCTAATTGTATAATTACCTAATCCATATACTTCATTTTCTAGATCAGTTCCTATTCTAATGGGGAGTCCCTCCTTATCCGGGTAACAGACGTCTAGTAGGACCAAATTCAGGTTTCCCCAAACCCAACCCCCATCGAAAACAGCAATGTCGGGATCTAAAGAATTAATTATCTTAAACCATGCTCCACAGGAGCCATTGTGAGAGAACGGATACGGAAAGAGAGGCAGTGCTCCCTTGTAATTCTGGTAGGGAGGGAGTCGGCCACATATCCAGCAATTTGTAGCATTGTTAGTTTGATGAGAATGATGTAACATACTAATGAATGTATTGTTGCGCAGCGCAAGTCTGTAGGAAAGCTCATGAGGAGGTAACTCACTAAAAGTGTGTTCAGCAGAGACATTGTAAGCAGATTGTTCACGCTTGAAGATAGGATAGTATATAGGTAACAAGATGCTAGCAATAATAATTAATATACTGAGAAAAAACATGATTATTAGTGTCACTATACAGTGACTACGAAGTGATTTGCAGTATGTTCTTTTCTTTTCCTCTCTCTCTCTAACTCGATCTAGGGGATACATGTCAGAAACTATTTAACCGATTCACCTAGGGGAGGACTTAAACAATTAAACTGTCTGACTTGCTAGATCGTAATTTCATACGGTATTGTTCTTGAGGAGTCTTTTCTCTTTTGACTTCGATAAAGTCTTTGGGATCACAGTCTCTGGTGGGGGTGGGTGTGTCTTGTTCCGGTTTCAGTCCTGGGAATGTTTTGATATGGCTTAGGTGGACCCACCCCTTTCTGCCTTCCAATTTGACTGCGGTCTTTGTTGTAAGAAGAACGGTCTTTGGAGATTTCCAGCGGGGCTCCAACGGACTTTTCCTGTCGAAGTTGCGGACTAGCACAACATCTCCGGGGCGGACGTCATGCTCCTTCACATCGGTGTTGTCAGGGAAGGCTGCGGCAACCTGTGAACGACATGATTGGAGTGCAGACATCAAGGAGGCAAGGTAATCTGTCAACATATTAGAATCAACATCGGTTATCTTTTTAGGAATGGGCGTCCCCCACATATTCGGTGGTCTGCCAAAGACCACTTCGTACGGAGATAGCCCTGATCTCGAATGGGCGACCATTCTCATATAGAATAGTGCCACCGGCAGGGCGACTATCCAGTCGACCCCTTTGTCCTGACATATTTTGGCAAGGCGAATCTTTAATGTCTGATTATGCCTCTCAACAAGGCCTGCGGCTTCTGGATGTCGGACACAATGGAACTTCCACTGGTATCCCAATAACAAGGAAACTTCTTTCATTAGGGCAGACGAGAATGGCTGACCGTTATCTGAGTACACGACACGGGGCAAGCCGTACCGTGGGAAAAATTCACGAACCAACTGTTTGGCAGTGGTCGGAGCAGTGTAATCTGGGACTGGGTATGCTTCGGTCCAGCGGGACAGAGCACAGACAACTACGAGAACATATTTAAATCCTCGACAACGGTCCATCTGGATATAATCCATCTGGAGGACTTCAAAAGGGTGATCGGGAGGATGAAATCCACCTTGCTCTACAGGGACGCTTTTACCTGGATTGAACTGACAACAGATCATGCAAGTACGCACTTTCTGTTTTGCGGCTGCTCGTAAGTGTTTATTGTTCCAGAGATTTTGCAAACTGTCTAGCATTGCTTTCTCTCCTAGGTGGGCAGGACTATGTGCTGTATTTATCATGACTTGAACCATAGAGTCAGGGAGAAACCATGTAGATTTTCCCTTCGTCATCCAACCTTGATCTGTCTGGATCCCTCCTAGTTCGGTCCATTTCTTTATTTCGTCTGCAGTAGCATGTGTCTGAATGTCAATAACATCTAGTGTGGGATCCCTGACTGTCATACAGTTTGTCGGATCTGTTATCTTTGTCGTGTCAGTTGCCTGAGTGTGAGTCAGTGCTGTATGTTTTGCTGTCTGATCTGCCAGGTCATTACCCTGGGAAACAGAATCTGTGGCTTTAGTATGTGCTTTACACTTCATGACTGATATGGCTGAAGGCAGATGTATTGCTTCTAGCAGTGCTTGAATGAGAGGACCATGCTGTATCTTTGTACCATGAGAGGTCAGAAAACCTCGTTCTTGCCAGAGCATGCCGAAGTCGTGTACGACTCCGAACGCATAACGGGAATCTGTGTATATGTTAACATTTCTGTTCTTCGCTAGAATACAGGCTTGGGTCAGAGCGATGAGCTCTGCTGCTTGGGCAGACAATGTATCAATACGATGTGTTTCTTTAACTTCAGTTTCAGTGGTCACGGCATACGCGGCCACTAACTCTCCTGTACTTGTTCTCATGCATGAACCATCCACATAAAGTGTCAGGTCTGGATTTGTCAATGGAACATCTGTTAAATCTCGTCTGGGCTTTGTTACTGCATTAATAATCTCTATACAATCATGTGGAGCTGGATCTGTCATAACTGTAGGTAACAATGTTGCTGGATTCAAGATACTGCAGCGTCTGATTTCTATGTGTGGCTGGAATAATGTCAATTCGTAACCTGTCAGTCGTGCTATAGTCAAGTGTTGAGTCTGGGTTCTGTTTAACAGAACCTCTACAGAATGTGGAACTTGTACTGTTAACTGATGACCTAAAACAATTGAGTCGCTTTGTCTGATTGCTAACGCTGTTGCTGCTACTGACTTTAAGCATGCAGGGAGTGCCTGTGCTACTGAATCCAATGTGCTTGAAAAATAAGCGCAAGGCTTATGTGAACCTGCTTGATCTTGAGTGAGGACAGACAATGCTGTACCGTCACGTTCTGTAACAAAAAGTGTAAACGGTTTGCTGTAACATGGTGTCGCTAAAACTGGTGCTTGGCATAAAGCTTTCTTTAATTCCTCAAAGGCTTGTGTGTGTTCCTGAGTCCAAGGGAGGACAGTCGAAGTTGCTGCCTCCTGTGTCGTTAACTGGATGAGTGGTTTAGCTAGAAATGCATATTGAGGAATCCATTGTCTGCAGTACGAGGTGAGGCCTATGAAGGCCCGCACTTCTTTTTGTGACTGGGGTCGGGGCATGTTTACAATTAACTGAATGCGATCGGGAGTGAGCTGTCTCCCCACTTTGGACAGCAAGTGACCCAAGTACACAACTTGCTGAACACAGAATTGTAGCTTCGAAGGAGACACCTTGTGTCCCTTGTCGGCCAGAAAATGCAAAACTATCAGAGATGCTTGTTCACATTCGGGCTCACTTCGTGCGGTGATCAGTAGATCATCGACATACTGTAGTAAAGCGGTATTAACTGGCATTTGGATACAATCTAGTTGTCTTTTCAGTGCTTGACTATAGATGCTGGGGCTTTCTGTAAATCCTTGAGGTGCGCGGGAAAATTTGAAACTTCGTCCATTTAAACTGAATCCGAAGAGATATTGGCTCTCCGGGTCAATAGGTACACTGAAGAAAGCGTTCTTGAGATCGATTACAGTAAAGAACGTTGCTTCTGAATCAATAGCAGTCAACAGGGAGGAGATATCGGGGACCACAGGATACTGTGGTACAATGCATTTGTTCAGTTCTCGAAGATCAATCACCAGCCGGTATACTGGCGGTGCATTGCGGTCTGTACGTTTAAGAATTGGAATGATGGGTGAATTACAGATATTGGAGTCGGTCTCTACGACCACTCCCTGGGCGATAAGCTCTTCAATGATTTTCAGTAAAGCCACTACAGCATCGGGTGGTAACTTGTATTGTCTGATTCTGGGTAAAACAACTCCTGTCTTGAGTGTAACACGGTATGGTGTGATATGCATACAACCTACATCTGCTGGGCCTTTTGCCCATAAGTGATCTGGTACATTTTTCAATCTGACATCAAAGTCACGTAGAACATAATGACCCTTGAAATCCCGTAGAAAGAGTCTGACTCCCTCCGGGGAACAGCAAATTATAGCTCCTAGAGCCTTCAGTGTTTTAATTCCTAACAGATTTTCGGGACATGATTTCGTAAGTAACAAATCTGTAACTCGAGATAATGGACCCACAGCTAGTGGTACTGGTTCTGATACTTCATTTACAATAGGCTGTCCTGAAAAACCAAGGGAAACATTCTGTGAGCCTGAGAGGGGTGCCCCTGGGACTTCATTATGACTTATAGTAGTGCGACTTGCCCCTGTGTCAATTAAAAACTTTCTGTCTTTTCCTAATACGTGACTATGTACATAAGGACCTTCTTGATCTACAGGAATTTCAATAAGAGGCAAATCACTTTCCCTCCCTAGGCTGTTTCATGTATAACGCTGATAATCTGGATATGCCGACTGGGCATACTGGTACATCTGTTGTGATACTTGTCTAGTTGCGGCAGCGGGCTGTGTCTGAGCATGCTGTGGCTGCGGTACTGCTACTGTCTGTACTGTATGGGACTGATCATGCATAGGCTGTGTATTCTGCATTGGCTGTTCGTTCTGTGAGGTCTGTTGATGACCCTGTTCATGTCTAG
This sequence comes from Lissotriton vulgaris, assembly GCF_964263255.1. Lineage (NCBI taxonomy): Eukaryota > Metazoa > Chordata > Amphibia > Caudata > Salamandridae > Lissotriton > Lissotriton vulgaris. Next base: position 480,505,909 of record NC_141693.1, on the reverse strand, counting down.
GCGGACGCGGTCTTTCTTTAGTTTTACCTGTCTCGATGTTATGTTTCAGGACTGGGCATTCATGTACGTAGTGACCTGGCTGCTTGCAATAATTACATGTCCCTTTAACGGGAGCGGCAGAATGATTGGTCTGGGCCCCACCTTTTCTATGACCCTCGGCTGGAATTGTCTGGGCTACTAACATTTTCATTTTCGTGTCTTTCATACGTTTCTGTTCCTGGTCCTGTTCTTCCCTAATTCTATTCTGGTGATATTGTAACATTTGTAACATCTGTGATGGCGTATTTGCCTGCCAAGTACTTTCAACCTTGTACACTCTATTTTTAACTAGTGGTAGGGCGTTCTCTACTAATTTTGTTACAAAAAGGTGTGGATATGACTCGCTACTAGTTTTTAGACCACTATTGATAATGAAACATTTCTCGAATCTTGAATAAAAGTCACTAGTATCTTCATCTTGTTTCTGTTTACAGGACGAGATTGCGTCCCAATCTTCCTTTCGAGTTGTCAATAATCTTGGCAGAACCTGTACTATTAAACCTGGTAATGCTTTAGTCAGATCCCCAAGGCCTAACCCTGGGACTCGTTTCTTTTCTTCGTCTTCTATTTCTGCCCATGCTATCTTTGACTCTCCCACTTCCCAATCCTTCTCCTTTAATTTCTCGTAAATGCCCGTGGGCAACAGTACTTTTAACATTTTCATAATATCATCATACGTGTAATCTCCCATCAGTAACATGTCTTTAAGCTCTCTGTGAAAACCCGCAGGGTCTTTATCATGGCACGGAACTAATTTCTTCATTTCTAATAGTTCTAACTTAGTCAGTGGTGTGTGAACATACACACGTTTCAGGGTATGATCCTCACCCATAACTGGATGTACTTCTCGTAAGGGATTCTGACTTTCAATGCCACCACCGCATTGCATGTGGTACATTTTTCTTTCTGGAGGCGGGGCGGGAATATATTCAGAGCTCAGGAAGGTGTTATACTTACGTCGTTGTTCTAGAATTATTTGTATTAATTTGGTACTAAAACCTCTCCATCTATCCATGAGTAGTGCTTCCAATGTTTCGTGTAAGGGACCTGGATCAGAATGATGGTTTCTGAACTTGATGAGGAGGTGCTGAATCATGTATACACCTGCTATTTTCTGCTCTTCCGGGGAAAGGTTCAAGAATGTCTGCACTAATGTGTCATCATTATATATGTCTGGGTTTTCGGCCCACAACACGGCTGACCGGGCTAGTTCCTGTTCATCCATAGAATTGAGTACATGGTACCCTACTCGATCTCGAAGCCTTTTATCAGTTTCCTGGAACTGATGCTCAGAAGAATTCGGATTTGTTAAAGCAGAGAAAAGGACTCTCTTGCTCTCCGGACGGACACCTTTCCTAAGGTAGTTTCCCCTACCTACATATGCTATAATGTCTGTAGACTTTCCTGATGTTTCATCTTCATCTTCCTCCTCGGAGGAAGTTTTATCATTTTCTTCCTGATGTGCAGTTAATACTGCCTTTCTAATTTTCTGGGACATAGTGGCTATGCAAGTCCCCTTGTCATGTTTTGCGTCTGCTATATTTTGGCCCCACTTGTTCAATGCGTCTAACTCACTTTGATCTGTCCCGGGCCTGTCTCGTTCTCTTATCACACAATTAATGAAGAATCGTAATATCTGTTTTTGAATGTCAACTTTCTGTTTATACATGGCAGCTTTGACACTGTCGGGGTCTTTCCCTGTCTGTATGAATTTGTATAGTCTGTCGAGAGCTTCCTGCATTACTACACAGCATAGCAAGTTATCGGTGGCAGATCTTAAGCGCAGTGATGCTAATACCATTAGATCGTCTTTTCCGGGTACTGGATCATATCTGCAAAATGACATCCTATCTTTGAATGCCTCAAGCCGGGATGAGTAGGGAGACTGGAAAGGATTCTGTGTGTCCTTTAAATGCAATCTGTGTGTCGGTGGCGGGGTCTGTAGACCCGCTGTCGCACCTCCTGAGGCGGATGCTTGGGCATTATCTCTCCGCGGAGTCTGTATCTGGACTTGAATCTGTCTTTTAGTAAGATCAGGTAGTACTGGTTTCGGTAGATCCGTCTTGAGTGGAGGAAGTGGCGGAGGTGGCGGAACAGGGGAGGTCTGTCGCGGTACCGGCGGAGCTGGATCTGGGGGCGCAGTGCCACCCCCATCCCTGTCCGTAGGCAGGGCACGAACAGGCAGATTGGTGTAGGCTGGTGCTACATCCTCTAGATATGCATTCAGAAATATATCTTTAGTAGTTTTATGCATTACTTTAGTTGGAACTAATGGTGTCGGTAAGTTTTTCGGTATTTCTGATTCAGTTTCGGATGTGCCATCTGCTACGAGATACATACCGTTTACAAGATTATTTCGGGCACGGTCTATTTGTTCTGTTTTTACTCGGATCCCTTCAGTAACTAATTTGTTTTCTCGTTCTTTATCTGATTCTTTAAGTCTGTCTTCTCTACGGAGTGCTTTGTCAGCACGCTTACGTGATTCCTTACGCCAAAATTCTATGGCGTCCTTCTGGGATTGCCTAGCTTTCTTTTTCCATAATGCTTCTTCTACCCTCATGATGCACTCAGCATCCCACGTTCCGGTAACAGGCCATCTGTGTCTTTCGTCTAGGTGCTTGGTGTAATCGGCCCATAAATCTAGATATAATATGGCATCTATGCCGTGTTTTTGATACATAAAATTGCCTGGAGTGTCCCTAGGGGGGATAGGAATTTCTTCCTCTAATAACCCTTTCCTAGTTCCGATCTGTTTTAACTTGCTGAGGAACGGCATCCTGCTTACTTATTACTGAACGCTAGATCTTTTATTCCTTGATACGAGTTGCTAGTTGATACAAGAAATACAATAATACACAGTAAAACAGTCACATTCATACCACAACATTAATCACATGAAAACATTAAAGACATAGCTAACTACCCCCTACACTGAATGTACCGCTCAACGGTACGGATACACTGGTGTAACAGTGCAGAAATTCGGAATACTCGATATACTGCTAAACAGTACAGATACACTGCCTAAAAACAGTGCAGACCGGACTTGCGTACCCAAACCCGTCTAGATACGACCCAGCAATGGTACTCACCGGGAAGCACGGAAAACAGAAGGCCTCGGAAAACTCGACTGGACTCGACTCGGAACTTCGGAAAACTTCGGAGAACTTCGGAAAACTTCGGAAAACTGGTGGGCCTCTTCACACCTCGGACCTTGCTTCTTTCGGCTGGGCTCTGGTCGGGATCCTCCGCACTCCTCACCGCCTCGTCTGGGCACTGATCGCAGTCTTCGTCACCTCCGTGGGTCAGAGGGGGATGCAGGAAATCCTGCCAGTACACGTGTGGTCCGTCTAACTGATGGCAGGGGACACGGATTGCAACGCACCTTCCGGCGCGTGAGGTGGGGGAGGGGTCCCTATTCGGGCGCCAAAATGACGTAAATAATTAATTTACTCTCTTAATTTCTATGCAGGTAAGTACTTAATCAATGATAACTCAATCAGAAGGAAAGAAAACAGAGTCCGTGGTGTTAGAGTTTCTAAGGGTTTTATTCCTCATAAAGGAATCAGGATATCATGTTCTGACCACCACAGGGGTGTCAGAAGGGATAGATGAGCGCGCTCTCGTTTATTGACAATACATAGCTTATATACTTGATTTACATCATAAGGTTCAATGTAAGAGGCGTAACAGCTGAGAGAAGACAAGATAACAGTATACACGTGGTACCAATACATCATCAAGAGGCGTAAACTAGGCGTGAACTAGAGGTGTGTGCTAGAAACGTCACTGATAGGTGACGCAAGTGGGTGGCACCAAGGGGTGGTGCTAACAGAATGTTGCAATGTCAGCAGAAATCGGAAGCTTGGATGCGCGCGCAGCTGCATGACGTGTGATTGTGCAGGGGTCTTGACATTTACACTGACGGAGAGAGACAGAAGTCTGGCATGTCAGATCAACTTGTACTTCTATCATATCTGATATCTGATGTTTAGGAACTATACTATCTGGGCGGAAAGGTCTCTAGGGTAGAGGCTATTCTATGCTAACTGTGGATGCGTGTATGAGCGCCTGAGTGTCTACATGTGAAGCGTGGGGGCACGGGGCCTTCCATGGAAGCATGGCAACGGAGGCTATGAATTACTTGCATTAAGACAGGTCGGCCCTTTTGGCTCTGCAGCTGGAGAGGATGTTTACAGGATCTAGTAGGCAGGAATGTATTCTCGGGGAGCGGAACAGATAACTCGAAGGTTATAGTCAGTCTTGGCAGAAAGCAGGCTTGAGCTGAGCGCGAGGGGCCGCGCTGAATGTAGGACAGAGTTCACGAGTACAGAGGTAGCCTGGGCAGAGTCAGGAGCCACAAAAGAGGTTCAGATGGCAGGAATTCAGGGCCTACTCTGGCTAGAGCAGGAAAAAGAGAAAAGTGTACTACAAAAAGACGTTGGCATAGCATACTTAGGAACGGACTACATAATCCATTCATGGTGGATCTGAAAGAGGACAAGTTGACGGTGGACGCAAATGTATTTGCGTCTTCATAGCTGGCACAGGAGGGAAGTTACATGCACTTTAAGCTGGTACATGGAGTCGGTGGGGTACGCGCTAGGGAACACATCATGGCCAAAATTTAATTTTCCTCACATCTAGGCTGCGAATTCCCGGCCTACACTTGTTCAAGGGGCCGAGCAGCGTGACGCGATGTTCAGTGGCTAAGGAGGCCCTGTCCCGATATATGCGAGGCGGCCGAGACTTGGCGCTGGAGTTCGCTGCCTCCGTTCGGCCGGAGGAGGGAGGATGTTGTGATCAACGCGCCAGGAGAGCAGGAACGCAGCGTGAAGCCTAGGTGGTGGCCTGCACCCCGTGAAGAGGTATGGTGTGTGACCCGGGAGCTGTGGGGAAAACATTGGAGTTTAAGGAGGCGGGCACTGTCCTGGTCTGATCCTGTATTTGCTCACAGTGCAGCCCCAGGCTTTGAGGAGAGATTGCTGTGTAAATCTTGCACGGCCTCCGCTGTTCATAGACGTGCCCTGGATATTTAAGAGGTCACACTCGATAACCATTGATAAGTACGGGGAAGGAAGTGCTGGGAGCGCTTGTGGTCAAGGGTACCCCTCCGGTCTGCTGTCGCTGGCGCACTCCGTGCCTGCACCCGCTTGGCTGGCGGTGGACCTACCTCTCGACAGTAAGGCATTGTTGGTTCCATATTTGGCTAGCCCCTTTGAAAATCGGAGTCCTTCAGTGGTTGCGGTGGAGGACAGAGCAGTGTCTGGTGATGTGAGCACCTGCGTAGTGATACGGGCTTGTTGACACAGCCTCGTTCCATTTCTGTTGCGGGCGCATGAAGAGGTGGACCCCGTGACTAAGTGTGGCGGCGGCCCTGTAGCGTGACGGAGCCAGGCTGGAGTTTCACTGACCGGCGGAGGCTGTATAGCCGGGGTGGCTGGGGCTACTAACGGTCCGTTCCTCTTTCAAATAACTTGCTGGCTAGACACTAACCTCAACTCTGCTGGCCTTGCAACACCGGTCTCCAGAGACATTCGATTACCCCAGTCATGGGTAAAGGAGACAAGAACCAATCCAAGTTGTCTTTTGAACAACGAAGATCTAAGTCACAGGACCCTGGTCCTGGCAGGAGTTCGGTGGAGACCGCGCCGGTACAGGAAGACGCTGAAGATGACATTCGTACTATCCTGAAGTCTATGGAACATTCTTTGCCCCCGCTTGATTCTGGATTCAAGCAAGCCGGGCTGAAGACGGCTGGAATGCCAGAAACCGGTCCTCGGAAGCTTGTTTCCGGTCCAGGGAAGGCATGGCTTGGCGGTTCGGGCTGGACTGTTCCCATGAGGCACAGGGTCAGACTGATGTGCATATGGCCATGTCTGAACTGGGGTGGTGTGTAGTGCAAATAAACGATGGATTTGGGCCCAGATCACTGTACTGGGGTGAATGTATGACATTGTTCTGCATTCTGTCCATCAACTGTGGTTTTTGCATTTGTCACCTCGAGTGGGATGGGTATGCTCAGACGTGAGTCCCATGCACTCCACACCACTGGATTCAAGCAAGCCGGGCTGAAGACGGATGGAATGCCAGATACCGGTCCTCGGAAGCTTGTTTCCAGTCCAGGGAAGGCATGGCTTGGCAGTTCGGGCTGGACTGTTCCCATGAGGCACAGGGTCAGACTGATTTGCATATGGCCATGTATGAACTGGGGTGGTGTGTAGTGCAAAAAAACGATGGATTTGGGCCCAGATCTATGTACTGGGGTGAATGTATGACATTGTTCTGCATTCTGTCCATCAACTGTGGTTTTCGCATTTGTCACCCCGAGTGGGATGGGTATGCTCAGACGTGAGTCACAAGCACTCCACACCACTGGATTCAAGCAAACCGGGCTGAAGACGGCTGGAATGCCAGAAACTGGTCCTCGGAAGCTTGTTTCCGGACCAGGGAAGGCATGGCTTGGCAGTTCGGGCTGGACTGTTCCCATGAGGCACAGGGTCAGACTGATTTGCATATGGCCATGTCTGAACTGGGGTGGTGTGTAGTGCAAAAAAACGATGGATTTGGGCCCAGATGTACTGGGGTGAATGTATGACATTGTTCTGCATTCTGTCCATCAACTGTGGTTTTTGCATTCTTTGCAGAATGGCATCTCGGCGTTGGGAACTTAAATGGATGCCATGTCGTCTAGGATAGACAGAATGGTGGAGAGCTTAGATAAACATGCTGAGCATCTCGATATGAATGAGAGGCGCCTCACGAAGTGGAGGAGTCCCACACTACGCTAGATGTGGATCATAAGCAACTGGGAAAGGTTATCCGCATCCTGCAAGACAAAACAGAGGATTTGGAAGCGCGTTCCCGGCGCTGCAACCTGAGACTTGTAGGTCTACCGGAAACGATAGCTACTGGCAATATGTAACAATTTATGGAAAAATTGCTTGTCACACTGCTGGTTGAAGGTGTCTTCTCTGCCATGTTTGTTGTGAAGAGGGCGCACAGGGCCTTGGGGCCCCGCCCGCCGCTGGGCGCTCCCCCGCACCCCATTATCGCAAAACTACTCAACTACCGCGGTCGGGACGCTGCTTTGAGAATTGCCCGGGAAAAGAAGGTCCTGAAATACGAAGGCTCAGAACTATCCCTGTTCCCCGATTTTACTGCTAGAGTCGAGGAAGCCCGCAGACATTTTGTGCCCCTCAAGAAGCAACTTAGCGAGCTTGGAGCCGACTATGCCATGTTGTACCCTGCAAAGCTTCGAGTCAATCGACGGGAAGTCGCACATATTTACGGATCCCAAAGTTTTACAGCAGGCTATCAAGAAATGGTCCAAAGACCAAAGAACCTGTCCGACGACAGCGCAACAGGACGAAATGGCGGACTCGGTGCTGGATGAACAGGACTGACCTACATGGTAACAGCTCTCTGAACATTACATGGACAGGTAGTTGTAATGTGGGGTGTTATGTGTGACTGGACAATTACCTTTATATGCTATTGTGGGGTCTCAGTATATGGCGGTAACCACTGGTGGGCAAAGTTGGCTTGAAATGGTTGCCGCTACTCTGGGTGATGTTGTTAAGCCAAAGGTTGGACAAATGTATACAATTAGGATACATGTGAAAGCTCGGAATTAGACTTATTGGTGGCAGCCCTTACAGTGCTAGCTGTGACTTACTAACTGAGACGGGCCGAGGAATCCTGACCCTTGGCCTTGCGGGTCAACAGCTCTATGACCTCAACTGCAAATGTTCTCATGTGACTGGCGGAGCTGGGGCTGAGGCTATATTGTGTTTATCACTTATTTAAAGTTTCTTAGTGAGGAGCTTTCTCCGCCCTCGTGTGCCTAGCACTGTAGTTGTTCTTTTTGTGGCATTGCAAAGTTAATAGGTGGGGAATGGGGGGCTTGGGGGATGGGGGATGGAGAATGATACTGCATGCGACCATGTTGGGGGAGGTCTGCTGTGGGTGGGGGGAAGGTGGGGGGGTTGATGTGTTTCAAGGGGTTTTGGTAGTTTGTTTTTATTTTAGCAGATGATACACGCACTGTTAGCCCGAATACAGTTTTGCTACACACTTTGGCCCGCGCAGGTACTTTATGGCACGTGAAGCATTAGATTCCAGGGAAAGTTTGGGCGGGTTGCGAGTTCTTTTCTGGAACGTCAGGGGACTTAATTACCATCGTAAGATCCATAAAGTTATAAGTCACCTCAATAGACATGAGATAGACCTTGCTCTCTTCCCAAAACGAGCCCTATGCTCAAAATGAGAGCTTTGGAGGGTAATATTAATGCTGCAGGGTTCACCACACATGCCAGGGGAGTCCTGACTTGGGTTAACCCCAGATCTCTGTTCACGCTTATGCTGCTACAAGAGGATGTCGGAGGCCGCTACGTTATTTCCAGCTGGCGAGGCCAAGGCTTGGACGTACTTATAGTTAATGTATTGGGCCTAACTTTGACTGCCCTGAGTTTTTTGGGGAGCTCGCCAAGCGTACTTCGCAATATGATTACGCTAAGATTCTCTGGGTGGGTGATTTCAATCTGGTCAGGGATCCTGAATTGGATAGATCTGCAGGCCCCCCAGGGGTCCAGCTGCTGCGGCGAGAAAGCTTGAAGAAGTCATGGTATGTTTGGATTTGCGCAACGTATGGCGGATGAGAAGTGGAGTGAGAGGGGGTTATACACATTACTCTGCATTCCATAATCTTCACACACGGATTGACTATTGGTTAGCTCCTACTTCTCTGTGTAGCCTGGTCAAGCAGTGCACGGTGTTACCGCGCACGCTCTCGGATCATTCGCCGCTGCTGTTGGTTCTGGATTTGCCCGGTAGGAGAATCCCGCCATTCACTTGGAGGTTCTCACCCTTTTCCCTTCTTGATCCGTTATTTCGCGAGGAGATGGCTCACATTGGATCTGTTGATAATTTTCAAACGATCTAGGAAGCTTTTAAAGTGTATATCAGGGGGGTTGCAATGTCGAAACACTCAGGTGTGCTTAAGGCGATTAGGAAAACTTTGACTGACTTGGAGGGTAGACTGAAAGGCCTGGAGTGGTGGCGTGTCCAAGGGGACGCTGAAGCAGTAGATGGCGAGATCAAGGTGCTACTTGGGGAAAATCAGGAAGCGGCGGATCGCGAGGTGCAGCATATGGGAAAGTATGCCTCGGCGTGCTCTTATGGTGAGGGCGAGAGGCCGGAATCTGTCTTGGCTCGATTGATGATGGCTAGACGGGGTAAGACTCAGATTTCGGAGATCAAGTCGGAAAGTGGTGAACTTTTGACAGTTGAAGCGGATGTAGCTGATCGTTTCAGGCAGTATTACGCTGAACTATATAGGTCTAGATCTGAGGGGTCGTAGGACCAGATTAGGGAATATTAGGAGTTTATACAACTACCCTTCCTCCCGGATGCCCACAGGGAACTCCCGAGTCATCCGATAGAAAAGGATGAAATTGTTGAGGCCTTGGGTGGCATGAAAGCTAGGAGCGCGCCTGGGACAGATGGGCTAACGGTTGCCTTCTATAAGGCATTCTCGGAGCAGCTACTCCCACATCTTGCTGCTTTGTTTGCAGATATGTATGAGTCGGGAATGATGCCCCCTACAAAGAGAGAGGCCATGTTGGTCGCCATTCCCAAGCCGGGTAAAGCTCTAGATGAGTGCAGCTCGTTTCGCCCGTTGTCGCTTCTTAATGTTGACACGAAAATGTTTGCTAAAATTTTGGCTACTAGATTGGCATTGGCGTCGCACATCCTTGTTGCTCCTGAACAGGCGGGATTCATCCCTTCCAGAAATGTAACTTATACTATCTGGACTGTGTTTGGTGTGATGCAGCATGTTCGCCAGGAAAACAAAGCAGTAGCTGTATTTTTAGATACGGAAAAAGCATTCGATTCGGTTGAATGGTTGTTTTTGAGACAGGTGCTGACGAGAATGGGGCTTGGGGGGATTCTTTTTTACAATTAATTGGCACTTTGTATTATAGGCCTTCGCCCCGAGTACGAATCGGAGATCTAGTCACCGCCCCCCTTTGTATATCTAGAGGCACCAGGCAGGGCTGCCCCCTGTCTACGCTCCTTTATGCGTTGGTGGCGGAGCCTTTGGCCTGCGCCCTGAGTGAGTATCACGGGAATGAAGGTATAGGGTTTCCTACATACAGAATAATAGTGTCCATTTATGCGGATGACACGCTTCTTTATGTCCGTAGGCCTGAGGAAAACCTATCGCCAGTTATCAGGAAAGTGATGAGATTTGGGGCATTGTCTGCCTTAAGGTCAATTGGGAGAAATCTTTAGTATTTCTGCTTACACCTGATACCAACGAATTTAAAATGGAATACCCTTTGGGGGACTGAGGATTCAGTACGTTATTTGGGCATGCGACTACATACGGATGCGGATATTGTATTTCTTGAAAACTATGGCGCGGCTATCTCGAAACTTGAGGATGATGTGGAGTTATGGTGCCGTCTTCCCCTGTCTCTGATGGGGCGCTTATCGATTATGAAAATGGTGGTCCTGCTTAGATTTATTTTTGTTTTCACGAATATCCACCTCGTCCTACCGCAAACTTTCTTCCATAGATTAAGGCAGCTCCTGTTAAAATTGGACTGGGCTGGTAAGCAAGCTAGAGTGCAGTGGGGAGTGCTCACACTCCCGTGTCATTTGGGTGGGCTTGGTGCACCCGACTTGGAGTTGTATTATCGTGTAGCGCATGCTGCACACCTTCACTCTTGGATTCATGGTGAAGCGAATGTACCATACCTCCGGATGGAAAGACTATTCGTAGAGCCGATACCTCTGCCTGCTTTTGTTTTGGATCAACCTGATCGTAGGACTGGCATCATGGACTCCTTAAATGCCACCAGACATTCTTGGCACTGGTTGTTGCTACAACAGGCGGGTGCGCTACTATATTCGCTGGTTATGCCCATAGAATGGTTAAGATGGTTGGGTCCTTGCACTGAGAGAGGCGTGACTAGGGCTCTACATGCTCTGAATATCGAAGTGGCGGGGGATCTCTTTTGTGAGAACAACTTGGTTGGCTGCCAGAGAGTTCCACACCTTTAAATAAATTCCAATTTCACAGAGTGAGAGGGGCATTGCGAACGCTTTTGGGTGATGATATGGATGAGCCCCCTGAGGTATGCGAGCCTACGTATGTTCTCAAGACTGTTTCCCCTCGCAAGATGATTGCTGCTCTCTATAAGAGGGCAATGGCACACAGGGCGTATAAATACACGGCGGCCAGACTAGCATGGCAGAGGGATCTGAATGTCCAGTTGGATGATGCCAAATGGTCCTATTGCTGCATGAATACCAGAAAGATATCCTTACATGGCAGGCACAGGTTGGTCCAATTTAAGTACCTTAATAGGGTATATTATGCCCCAGAGAAACTGTATAGATATGGGCTGGGAGAAGATGCTGAATGTGAGAGATGCCACTTGGAGTTTGCAGACTTTATGCACTTGGCATGGCAGTGCCCGGGTGTATACTCCTTTTGGAAGCCAGTGTTTGCTGAGCTTGGTAGGGTTGTTGAAACTGAACTAACAGCGGACCCGCAGGTTCCTCTTCTAGGTTACACTAAAGCACTTCCTAAAGCAATCCGTAGATTGATGGACATGGGATTGCTTATGGCCAGGAGGAGAGTAGCAATGTGTTGGTTGAGGGGCCCTACCCCTACTTTACAGCAGTGGTCCAGGGATATGCTCTACTGCTCCACGCAGTCTGAGCTCTATAGCGAGCTGCTGCCGCCCAGGAGCAGGCCTGTATACTGCTTATTTGACTGGCAGGAGGAGTGAATGTGTGGACGAGGCAGGGAATGGAGATGTTTTGGATGCTTCAGGTGTTAACACCTTGACTGCTTGAGATATTTGCCTGCTGTGCTGAAGGTCAATAGAAATGGGTGTGGTCATGACAAAGCTCAGCTTGCCATCAGCACACGAGCAGGAAGGGGTTAATGAGCCGGCTGGCATTGGTTGAAGCGTTTGCTGGGACTGATATGAAGGGCTGGATTACAGGGAGGAGGGGTATTGACCGAATTGTTGGGTAATGTACCACAATACACTCTCACCACGGGTCTATTACGAGCTCTCCCCTGTGGCCCCTACTGCAATGTGAATCAAGTTTATAAAGAATATCGCTGCCTGCCCTTTATGGGATGTTGGCATTATGGCTCTGTTAGTTTAATAGTGTCAATGATGAGTACCGTGAGTGGTTTTGTAGGGGGCTACTGTAATGGTGGGTGTTTTTCATCTGCAGTTGTATTTCAACTTACTTAATAAAACATTTACAAAAAAAAAAGTGTACTGCAATGAGAGTGTTTGGTGAATTTATAAGTGCTTGGGTATTGGCAGAGTGATTGGATAAATACATGGTACTGTCTGGGTGATTGGAGGAATGCATAGGGAGTGACAGGCTGATCGCTGGCCTGCATGGGTACTACCTGGGGAATTGAAGGACTGTGTAGTGTGTAGGTGATTAGAGGACTGCATAGGCAGTGCACAGGGGTTTGTAGCAGTGCTTATGTTAGTGACTGGGTCAATGCATGAGTACATGGATCCTGACTGAATGATTAGAGTACTGCAAGGAGAGTGCATGGTGAATTTATAAGCACTTGGTTTTCTGCATGACTACATGGGGTGTGCTTGACTGATTGGGAAAGTGTATGGGTAGTGCCTGTGTGATTTTATAACTGTTTAGGTAGTGGCAGAGTGATTTCATGAGTTCTTGGATACTAACTGGGTAATTACACATAATGGAATCAGTCAATCATTACTCAAGTAGTTTTAAAATCACCTACTCACTACCTTTTCCCTCCTCTAATCAGTCAGGCACCTCTCAATAGTTCACTAAGCATACATATAAACGTATATCAGTCCGCTGATCCTGGTCCAAGACCCTGCCGCGTCGGGAATCGAACCCTGCAGAGAACGGCCCGGGACCAGGGTTCGATTCCCGACGCGGCAGGGTCTTGGACCAGGATCAGCGGACTGATAATTCTCGCATCGGTGCCCACTCCGACCGGGGAGCACACTCGGCAACTCTGGGCATTAGCTTGCCTCATCTCTACAACGGCCCCCACAGACGCCAGGGATGCCTGGTTTCACCCTGGAGATACCCAAAAAGGGACCATCTCACAGGGAAAGCCAGGACGGGTTCCCCAGCAGTCTACAGCGCCGGGACACTCGGGTAGAGTAACTGTGCGCTATACAAGTATCCCACATTTACATAAATACAATCTGAACAAATAGATGAGTTATTACATATGATCTAGTTAAGCAGAAAACTACAACATGCCTCCAAGGGGGGGGAACATCCATTACCACGCAGTTTTTACACCGCACTACCATTACAACGCAGGCTTTACAATGCAAGTCGTTAGCACAACTTGCGCTGGAGAGCGCTCTAGGCTAAGGAATAGTAGATTTACTATTCCAACACCTTCCCTACTGTACGTAGGCTGGTGTTGGAATAGTAAATCTTACTATTCCTATGTCCAGCACCCTACAGCGCAAGTCGTGGTAACGACTTGCGTTGTAAAGCCGCGTTGTAATGGCACGCGATGTGTGGACATACAACCCTGCAAGGGTAATATGCTGTGATTTACTTTTGAGCTACATCTTGACCATTCTATCTACAAATATGCGACAACATTAAATTATACCTCTCAACACACTAAGAAAGAAGGCTAATTAATAACACCTTATATGAGCATTTTTACAACCAGACTTTTATTCAACATCTTTACATTTCTATCTAAAATTATATGGCATCATTAAACTATACCTTTGTTCAGACTTCAAAAGGAAGCCTAATTAACATCACCTTATTTCACCATTCAATCTTAAAATATGTGGCATCATTTAACTTTACCTTTGTACAAACTAATAAAAGAAACCTAATTATTAACACCTTATATAATCATCTTTGAAATAGCACAGTTGTGCTGCATCTTTATGAAACTATCTATAACTATGCAGTATCATTCAACTATACCTTTGTAGAGACAACAAAAAATAAAGCATAATAAACTACATCTTAAATAAACATCTTTCAAACTACACATTTGTGCTGTATCTTCAACCAACTATCTAAAAATATGCGGCATCATTCAACTATACTTTTATATAGACTTAAAAAATAAGCCTAATTAATAACATCATTAATCATCTTAGTAAATACACATATTGCTGTACAGACTCTTTTTTAAACAACATTTAAGTACAATGAAACAAACTTCAATATACATCTCTACATTTAATAATATATTTCAAACAACACAGTTTTAGAATAATGTTAAATTTTTTAAAATAACCTCACAAATGTATAACTCACCTTGCAAATAAATGTGTTGAATGAAAAATATCACAAACTCTGACAGGATTTTCTTTTACACACAATCAATATAATGCACCAGACTCAGCAAAGTAAAACCAGTAATGGCAAGGTTTCCCTCTCTTTTCCATACAAATACACATAAGCAACAAATAACATTGCTTCCCAGAGGGCTATTGGTTCCACATAATAGCCCTTAGCAACTGACTTCTTCACCCATTCGTGTTTTTTTAGGTGCGGAGGAATTCCCTGGCGCTCTAGAGAGAATACACTATAAGTATCTTCAACCACAAATTTCAAATGTACTGGTGCCTGCAGAAATGGGGAAGGCAGCACCTTGCTTCCCACCACCCAATCCGTCGATTAGGTATACCTTACAAAAAATACAATACTGCAGCACTCAACATATCACAATAGTTAAAGTCTCTTAGAATTCAATAATGTCAGATCAGTCCCAAGGCTCTTCCACAATTTCTTCTTTTATTTTCCAATCCCATGCCATGCCAATGCGTTTCGCCGAGGTTATACAGAACACATCGGCTTCACCAGGGCTGGAAATAATACAAAGAACGTTTTTTTACAACCCCTTATTTCAATTGATTTGATAACTTTTTACAGAGCCTCATCAGACCCCTAAAGACAAACATTTTTTACTAACCAATAAGAAAGATGCTTTTTAAAGAAAGTAAAAATGCACCCTATTTTTTAATGTCAAACTTCTTAAACAGCCAATCAATTCTGTACTTTCTTAAAAACAGCATCATGTCCACCATTTACATAACTCTCATACTACCAACTGACTACCTCAGCTAAAGACATCTTTTCATTTCCTACAGTCATCCCTTCAAGATGATTTCAGTGTGGATTGTTCGGCACAGCTACGTTTTCTGATGCAAAAGGTATGCTGAACGCAGAGGTATTGACAAAGACCTAGCATTTCAAAATGTAGACATTAAATGGATTGAACAGAGAGGATTAAAGTGGGTTAAAACCTTTTTGCATCTCTAAACCCCTGACCTCATGATTGTGCACTGTGGTGGCAATGACCTAGGCACATTGACTGGGGTAGGTTTGGAAATGCTAATGAAGTACACCTTTGCAGAATTGATGTTGCTTTTCCCCCAAAATGTCTTTGTATACTCTAACATATGCCAAAGACAGAAATGGAACTGGTCCAATCAATTTTGTCCTCAGATTGAGAAAGCTAGAAAAAATGTCAATAAAGCTGTTTCTGCTTACATCAGGGACCATAGGATGGGTTCCATGTATAACAACAATCTATGTTTCCATATGGATGGCATCTACAGAAGTGATGGAGTACACTTCACTGATCAAGGCAACAGAGTGTTTCCCAACAACCTGAAGCTCTGCATCTGCACGTACAAGTAGCTACAACAATCTCCCAGTGAAAACAACGGCTCTTTTTAGAGCCACCCAATAACGCAACACATAAACAAGCTTTAAAAAAAATCTTAATTATTTTTGCTTGGAACCGCGCACCCATCGTGTTCACACTAGGGGGCCACGCTGAGCACTCCAAACTTTGATGACATTTTTTTTGTCTACTTCCATTAATTTACACTCGCCCGGGAACCCCATCCCCCAGGGCATATCCAATATTTTTATATATGTTTTTCCTCCCAGGCCATTTTTGGCCCCAGGGACCCCATCCCCGGGGCATGGCCACTCGTTTGGGACTGTGGGGGGAGCCCTAATGCCCCCACTGTCCTGCAGGCTCCCCACCTCCTGCGGGAGCCGGCATTGCTTTTAAACAAGGAGAGTTGCTCACATGCAGCTCCCCTTGCCCAAAAGCAATCCTGCTTTGCTTCATTGAAGCAAGAGCAGGTTTCCCTGCTCTAGCTTCAATAAAGCAAAGCACAGTTTGCTATGGCAGGGCATGAGCCGCACAGCTCCCTCCCTACCATAGTAAACAGCAGTGTCCTGGGGTGGGCACCCTGGGACATTGCAGGAGCCGGCCCTGGTGGGTGACGGTCCCCAGGGCCACCATGTGCTCCGGGAGGAGGGTCGCGCAGCCCCCCTTCTAACATTTCGAAAGCCTCAGGGAGGTGGTGGTCCCCAGGGCTTGAAGGTCCATAACAGACCCTCAAATTTCAGTTTTAAGTGCACCCGGGAGGTGGTGGTCCCCAGGGCTACGGGGGGACCACGTGCCCCCGCAGTTTATATTCAAAGCCCCGGGTAGGTGGTGGTCCCCAGGTCAGCGTGTGGAGTTTGGAACCCCCACGCATTTTTTTGTTTCGCCCCTGGGGAGGTGGTGGTTCCCTGGTCTGCGGGCACCCCCGTGGGCCCCCGCAAATTATTTGCTGAGTGCCCCAGGGAACCCACACTTGTTTTTTTTTATTTCACAGCAGGAGTCGCGCACCCAGCACGACTTTGAATTTTTTTAATAAAAATGATGGGACCCCCTGAGCAGGCCTAGGGGGTCTGGGTGTTCCTACTCTGCCCCATATTCTTGTTTTTCATCCTTTTTTCCACAGTCATATTTTGACTCAGCAACTGAGTCACAAAATGGCTGCCAACACTTCCTGATTTGGAGGGTTGGCAGCCAATTAAAGTGTAGCTCGTGCCCCTGATGGAGCACGAACTCTCTTAGCTGCTCAGATTTTGAAACTTTCTTTTTCTAATTTCTCAGGAACTACTGAACGGATTTACACCATTTAAAATAGGGGCTCTTTCTGAACCAAGTGCTACCTTTTTGCCAAATTTGGTGTAATTCCGTTCAGCAGTTCGGGCTGTAGCTTTATCTAAAGTTTCCTATGGAGGAGAGACATCGAACCTTTTCTTTTTCTAATTTCTCAGGAACTACTGAGGGGATTTACACTATTTAAATAAAGGGGCTTTTTTTGAACCAAGACCTACCATTTTGCTAAATTTGGTGTAATTCCGTTCAGCAGTTCGGGCTGTAGCTTTGTCCAAAGTTCCCTATTGAAATGAACATGGGGAAAACTCGTTTTGGGACCCCCTTTTTTCTTAGCCCCGCTTGACGAATCACCCCAAAACTTTCAAGACAGAAGCTGACCGGAGCTAGCCACTTTTTTGAAACATTTTTATGTCATTTGAGATGTCATCAGTGATGTCACTGAGCATGTCATGAGGGATGTAATATGTGACATCATCAGCAGTGCATTGCGGGGCGCGAGTTATAGTTGGCGCTTCTAACTATAACAGCCGAATTTCTCTGGTTTTATATGAGTGAAATTTCCAACCAACTATAACGTCCCTGAAACCTTAGATTTTTTCAGTGAATTTCTAAGGTTTTTTAAATGCTAATTTCTAACTATAACGTCCCTGAAACCTGTGTTTTTTTCAGTGAATTTCAATGTTTTTTTAAATGAGAATTTCTAAGTATAATGTACCTCGATCCATTGCTTTTTTAATTGACTACATATATATATATATATATATATATATATATATATATATATATATATATATATATATATATATATATATATATATATCACCTACTGGCAGTCGCCAGTAGGTATATATAGTTAGGATTTTTTCTCTATGGGACTTTTGAAAATTCTATGTCTAATAACTTTGGCGTTTGCGGATGGAATCGGCTGAAATTTTCAGGAAAATGGCACATTTTGTTTGTGAGCAGCCCCTGAAAATTTGGGGGGGTTTCGTAAAGGGGGGGCTGAGAAAAAAGGGGGTTCCCAAAACGCGTTTTTAACATTGAGTTTTCCATAGGGCGTTTGGCCTCACTTTTAGCTCGAACGGCTGAATGGATTTGCACGAAACTTGGCAAAACTGTAGGGACTGTTAGCCCGATGTGCCTTTGCTGGGTCTCAATATATGTGCTCCAGTGGATTTTGAGAAATTAATGTTTTAAAAAACAGATATATCTGTGACAGCGTCCCGGGTAGCGCTCCGGTTCGCGAACTTTTCGCGTAACGGAACTTTGCGAAGCGAAGCTGATTGGCTCTCCGGTGTCTGTCAACATTCTAAACAGTCCGGAACGGCTGCCATCTTGTCTCTCGGTAGGATCGAGAGACAAGAGGAGGAAAAAAAAGAAGGGGGAATTTAATGAAAGGGGGCAAGGTAGACCCTTCTTGACCCCCTAGGAATGATGTTGGGGTTATTAAAGGGTCCCGTGGGGCAAATAAAAAAAATTTGATTTTTTGCGGTAGAAGCGCTTTCCAGTTCGCAAACCGGGTAGCGAACCGGGACGCGAAACGGGAATTCGCCATTTTGTGTTTCGTTTTAATTAAATTACAAGATGGAGGAAAAACAATGTGAGAAATGGGTATAAGGGGGTACGGGAGACGTATCCTGACCCCCTATGTTTTCTGAGGGTGGCTGAGGATGCTCATATATGTTGATACTTGTCTTCCAGCAGCTGCGCGAGAGCGTTTTTTTTTTTTTGCTGCGTGACGTCTGTTAACGTTCGATTTGAAGGAAATCAGGAAGTGCTGACCGCCATTTTGACACTGCGAGTAAATATATTGTTAAAAATAATTGTTATAAATTAATTCGTATTGATAAACATTGTCTGCGCCATCTTGCTTTTTTTCCAATGCCACACTTTTGTCGTGCACGGCAGCCATTTTAGATGCCTTGACCAGACCCACTCTCTGCACACCGCCGATCCTCAGCATGGCTCCCCACCCTCGCAAGCATCTCCCCCACGCACTGGTCACCCCCGCTCTCTGTCTTATGCATGGGCCATAAACCTCCCCCCATCTGCGCTGCTCTTCCCTGAGAATCACACCCTGTGCCCGCCCGACACCTCCCTTTCACCCTATTCACTACCGCACCCTCTGACACTCCTCTTCCTTTGTGTCTGATTGTCCAGGCCGGTCCTAGGCTATCACCTAGCCCTGCGGATGTAGTTTATGGCCTCAACTGTAAAGAATCACCCCTCTTCAAAGGAGTTACAGTAGATCAAGGCTCCCACCCGATGAGATCCGTCACACCACACGCGTTCCTACTGTCTGATAACGATCCTGTATTGTGATTGGGGAGGGGATTCTCACTGTGAGGGTGTGTGGGACCGAGCCTGAAGCGGAAGATTCCAGGGATGCCTTTTTGTACATCAAAGTCTTCACAATTATGTGTCACATTTGAAATATATAGCACTCCAACAAAGTAGTAGGATTATAACACTTTAATAACTTATAAATATATACAACGCACCAAAAACAGTAAACACGTAAAAAAAAATTTTTTAAACAGAAGCAACAATGGTCAGTAGCGGTCTGTTGTGCGAATAGTCCGAAGGCAGCACAACGCGCTGAGATCTGGACGGCACCCAGGTGATGTCCTTTACTTGCCGCACTGGTTTTGGCATCCTGCAATGCTGCTCCGAAAAACGGCGTGGGGCGCCCCGGGGGAAGGGGCGGCGTGAACGGGCCTCCCCAGGTGGAGGCTCGTCTGATGTAGTGGGGCGCCCCTTCAGCGTTTCACTTGCCATTCAGCGGTTTTCCGCCCGCTTTTGCTGCACTGTGCCTCGTCAGTAGCGGTCTGTTGTGCGAATAGTCCGAAGGCAGCACAACGCGCTGAGATCTGGACGGCACCCAGGTGATGTCCTTTACTTGCCGCACTGGTCTTGGCATCCTACAATGCTGCGCCGAAAAACGGCGTGGGGCGCCCCGGGGAGGGGGGGGGGAGGTGGCGTGAACGGGCCTCCCCAGGTGGATGCTCCTCTGCTGCAATGGGGCGCCCCTTTAGCGTTTCAGTTGCCATTCAGCGGTTTTCCGCCCACTTTTGCTGCACTGTGCCTCATCCGCCATTCAGCTGTTTACCGCCCGCTCTTGCGGCTACAGCGTCTCGCCCACCATCTAGTTGAATTGCGCCCATTCTTGTGGTGCAGCGATAGGTGGCTGCCACAGGACTCTTAAAATGGCGGCCGGCTCTTCGGATTTGGGCCTGGTCCACTAAAATGGACCTGGGACACCTTGCAACTCGGACGCTTGCCTGATAGGGCCCCATTCTCGAAAGCGTCCCCTCAGCCTTGAAGATTCTACAAAAGTCATGGGGGCCCCCGACTCCCGCAGGCTTCCGGTGGGGAGCGGCTGCCATGATTGCTTGCGGAATGGCCACGACGGAGCTACGAGATGGTGGTGCTCTCATGCTGACACCAGCTTCACTCTGAAACATCCAGAAACACTGTAGACTATCAATTCGATGACTTCCGGTGGAGCCTCAACGTGACTCGGTAGGGAAGAACTTGCCCTCCCCTCTTTTGACTGATGGTTCTTGTTGCCTGTCCCCTCTGTTGTCATCTAACGGAACCTTTTTGGATTGCCGAGTGAGAAAAAAAAAAAGGTGGGGCTTTCATCGTTTGGGAAAAAAAAAATGTTTTAATCCAATGAAAAGTGTTATTTTTAGGTCATATGATCAAGCATTTCATCATTAGGAAACCAAAAGTAAAATGAGCCAATGAAAAGTTTTATAAAGAAGTCACATGACCTGTTATGCGGCTTTGGGTTATAAAAAGCCTACAAAATCCGTTGGCCTGTGAGGCGGCGTCAGTAGCGGACCGATGTGTGAATAGGCCGAAGGCAGCACAACGCGCCGAGATCCGGATGGCACCGAGGTGGTGTCCAGCAAGTTGCTGCACTGGTGTGGCCATCCTACAATGCTGCGTCGAAAGACGGCGTGTCCAGCTGAGTTTCTACCGCTCTTGCGGTACAGTGACTCGAACGCGCCGAGATCCGGATGGCACCGAGGTGGTGTCCAGCAAGTTTCACTGGTGTGGTCATCCTACAATGCTGCGCCGAAAGATGGTGTGGGGTGCCCGGGGGGGGGAGGGGGGGGGCAGGCAGCGCAAACGGGCCTCTCCCTCCTCCCCAGGTGGAGGCACCTCATCTGCAGTGGGGCGCCCCTTAGCGTTTCACACGCCGTCCAGTTGAGTTGCGCCCGCACTTGCTGCTACAGTAGGCCGAAGGCAGCACAACGCGCCGAGATCCGGA
The DNA here is from genome assembly GCF_964263255.1 of Lissotriton vulgaris. Taxonomy (NCBI): domain Eukaryota; kingdom Metazoa; phylum Chordata; class Amphibia; order Caudata; family Salamandridae; genus Lissotriton; species Lissotriton vulgaris. The sequence goes on along the minus strand of NC_141693.1, from coordinate 480,484,592 downwards.
TGGCACCGAGGTGGTGTCCAGCAAGTTGTTGTACTGGTGTGGCCATCCTACAATGCTGCGCCGAAAGTCGGCGTGGGGTGCCCGAAGGGGGGGAGGGAGGAGGCGCAAACGAGCCTCTTCCGCCTCCCCAGGTGGAGGCACCTCATCTGCAGTGGGGCGCCTCTTAGCGTTTCACTCGCCGTCCAGCTGACTTTCGCCCGCTCTTGCGGCTACAGCGATAGGCGGCTGCAACAGGACTCTCAAAATGGCGGCCTGTTCTTTGGATTTGGGCCTGGTCCACTAAAATGGCCCTGGGACACCTTGGAACTCGGACGCTTGCCTGCTAGGGCATGGGCCCCATTCCCGAAAGCGTCCCCTCTTTTGACTGATTGTTCTTGTTGCCTATCTCTTCTGTTGTCATTTAACGGAACCTTTTTGGACTGCCGAAAGGTATTCTGGTTCGACCGCTGGTTGGTGGAGACATTTTGATTATATCCTGGACCTGCCAGGCCTCGCCCAAAATGACGCCGGTATAAATGGGACTCGTAACTCCTTGTTGTGTACTTGTTGCCCAACCTTGATATCACGAGATACGTATGCAGTTTTGAAGCACATGGCGGGCGGGGACGAGTACTGATTGAACATTTGGGCATCCCTATTGATATTAAGTTCTGATGTGTTATTGATTACTGTACTATTGAAAGTTCGAATTAACGTCACCCATGGTACTTGCCCGCAAATGTATATCTAGATAATTTTATTGTAACTGGCACTGTTGTACTTTAATTATAAAATGTACGTCCACCAATTCCGCAACTGTTAGACACCTTAGTTCTTGCAACCTAATGGCCCGCCCGTTACGTTCTTCTACAGTGTAAATGTCCCCTCATCATATACGATTCTAGTTTGCTCCGTGGCCGGCCCACGTGGTTATAGGGCCGTATTTGTATACTGACATTTTCACAATAAAGGTTTTTAAAACAAAACATGGTAGTAGTACCTTTTTTGGTAAAGTTTTGAATAATAGCCACTGTTTTCGAATCAGTAAAAGGCAAGTGAAATAAAGCAGTCCGATTACATGACGGTTAAAAGGTATAATACGCAGGAACGCAGTAAAGATAAATGGTCAAGGGCTGTTGTGTTTTCCACTCCTGCAACATAAAGTGATCAATAAGAATCTGATATTCATGCCTATCAGCGACTAAGACAGCAGGCCGAGCCTCTTTTGCTCAACGGCTCCCTCATGGGACGAAGAAACGCCCTTTTTCTCGAAATAGGAATATTTTACTTGCAGGACAGTTGTAAATTTCCCGGGAAAATACATTAGCCTGGAACATTGTTAGTGATAAACTGTAAATGCATCTGGGTCCTTTGCTTTACAAGTCAGAGTGAGAAAAAAAAAGGTGGGGCTTTCATCATTTGGGAAAATTTTTTTTTCGAAAGCAATGAAAAGTGTTATTTTTAGGTCATATGACCAAGCCTTTCATCATTAGAATAACAAAAGTAAAATGAACCAATGAAAAGTTTTATTAACAAGTCACATGACCTGTTATGCTTACGTTACGCGCTGCGCGCCGCGCTCTGGATCGTTTCCGGGAAGCTGCGCCTCGCGCACCGGAGCACTTCCGGGTGCGCTAACGCGGCGCGTCATATGACGCTTTACGCGACAACGCAGGTCCAGAATATAGTCAAAATGTCTCCACCAACCAGCGGTCGGAACACAACCCCTTTCAGCAGTCCAAAAAGTTCTGTTAAATGCCAAGAGAAGGGACAGGCAACAAGAACTATCAATCAAAGAGGGGAGGGCAAGTTTTTCTCTACCGGGTCACGTTGGGGCTCCACTGGAACTGATCGAATTGGTAGTCTACAGTGTTTCTGGATGTTTCAGACTGAAGCTGGCGTTAGCATGAGAGCACCACCATCTCGTGGCTACGTTGTGGCCATTCCGCGAGCAATCATGGCAGTCGCTCCCCACCGGTAGTCTACGGGAGTCGGGGGTCCTGGTGACTGTTGTAGAATCTTCAAGGCTGAGGGGACTCTTTTGGGAATGGGGCCCATGCCCTAGCAGTCAAGCGTCCGAGTTCCACGGTTGCCCAGAGCCATCTTTGCAGGCCAGGCCCAAGTCTGTGGAGCCGACCGCCATTTCGTGAGCTCCGTAGCAGCCGCCTGTCGCTGTACCGCAAGATTGGGTGCAATTCCGTTGGATGGCGGGTGAGACATTGTAATAGCAAGAGCAGGCGCAATTCAGCTGGCCGAGCGAGGCACTGTGTCGCAAGAGCGGGCGCAAGTCAGCTGGTCGAGTGAAGCGCTGGGGTGTAGCTGAGAAACCTCCACCTGGGGAGGTGGGTGAGGCTTGTTCGCGCCGCCTCTCCCTTCTACTGCACCCCACGCCGTCTCCTGGCGCAGGTATATGTGATGGTCGGACCAGGGCACCGCAGGACGTGTCTTCAGGTCAAACGGATTGTGGGACAAGGTGTGGAGCAGGCGCAATTTTCTCGGGGGCCTCCGTCAAGCGGTTCAGGGAGGCACCGCATCACATTGTTTTCCAATGCAGTCAGGTCCACAAACAGCCCCCACTTACTTTGAGAATAGTGAAGCTGCAGCAGGTGCAAATAAGCTTCAGACAGTGTTACAAGCGCTGCTCCGAACCCTCAACTATGGCACCCAACATCCAGGACTTATGCCATTTGTGCAAGGCAGTGATATCGAAGCATCTCAGGGACCAAGCAACATACCATATCCAGAGTCCTTCCCACAACCTGTGCCTTCCTTCTTACCTAGTTATTGTTCTTTCACTCCCACTCCAGGCTTTTAGTCTGTGGATGGAAAACCATGAACCTACACTCACCTATGAAAATCTTACTATTGATGGTTTATTTTGAGCAGAAAATACAAAGGCTTGTTTGGATCGATGTTGCAGCAGGCTGCCATGTAAATAGTTATTTAATAAAACGTTTTACCCTGTTACTGGAGAAGTGTGGCTCAGGTGTTAGAGGCGGCAGACCTGGAGCTTGAGTTCGGCCCGGGACCAGGGTTCAATTCCCCGCCTCGGCGGGTCTTGGGCTCAAAAATTCCACGGACTCGTTAATTCTCGCTCCGGTGCCTTCTCGACTCACGGGTTCACACTCTGCGACTCTGGGCAATAGCTTGTTTAATCTCCACAACGGCCCCTCGCGGTGGGATGCCTGACTTTCACCTTGTGGTTACCCTGCAAGGGTTATCTCACAGGGGAATACCAGGACGGGTTCCCTAAGCAAGCGCTGAGATGCCCCAGGGTAAGTCGTGCGCTATATAAGTCTCATTCATTTCATTTCATTTCACTTTGCTGGTGTGTTGTATATATTTATAATATTTGCATAGTGTTTGTCGTTATTTTGGGTGGCGTGGGCGGCGGAGCCAAGCTGTCTTGCAGCCATCAGGGTGTCGAGCTCAGTTCCTCTCACTAGTTTCGTATTTGTCATGAGGGGTTGTTCATAATGTTTCTATTTTAGCGAGGTCAAAAAGAGATCCCATTAGTGGCCTACTGATTTTGCTTGATTCCTTTTGTTTTTTAACGATTTTTCACTATCTGCAAAGACTAAACAGAGTATTGCGACTCGGTGCTTGTTTGTAAATAGAGAATGAACCAAAGAGAACCAATTCCAAAACAATAAATGCTAGGATAACAATCAATCAAATGGAGAGGGAAGCAGGCACCACGGATTACAACGGGGGCAAAGGCCTGTGTACCTACCTTTCACTATCTGCAAAGAGAGAATATTCCTAAAAGAAAAGAGGAGGGGGGGGGGGGCAGCGTTAAAAGCACATCAGCGTGCATAAATACGAAAATGTTTTTACCTACCATGTGTATGTCACTGACCATGTCATGAATGATGTAATATGTGACATCATCAGCAGTGGATTGCGGGTGCGCGATATATAGTTAGTGCAACTAACTATATATGCGAATTTCAATGGTTTTGTGCGAGTAAATTAAGGTTTTGTAAATGCTAATCCCTAACTATATATGGTCTATAACCTATGGTTTTTTCAGTGAATTTTCAAGGTTTTGTAAATGCTAATTCCTAACTATATATGGTCTATAACCTATGGTTTTTTCAGTGAATATATATATATATATATTAAACAAAAGTTGAGAATAATTTATAATTAAGGCTCTTGGTTTTTCGTTTAAACTGATTTTTGCATATAAATACAGACAGAAAAATATTTTTCTTTCTTCTGTATTAATAAATAGAAACGGAAAAATGCCAACAAATATGTTTACCTTTGCTGCTGTGTACAATGGAGAAGACGAGCCTGTCCCAGTGCAGCACGGGGAGAGGGCTTTTCAAATTTCAGCTGAGCCCATAACAAAGGTTGACATTAAGGGGCCATCAGGCCTCCTTTTGGTTAAGTATCCTGGCTGGAAGCAAAGGGTGGTGGGGGCTGGTGAGGATGAAGACACATCCCTAAAAGCAGTTGAGGGAAAACAAATGCGCCTAGCTTGTCACTTCACAGGTAGTTAAGAGAGTCCTGCATTTGACTTAGTTCAGTCACTGTAGCAAAGAGATATAAACGCGCTATAATAATGTTAGATATGTTGGTTTATCCCAGTATTTACACAAATAACAATGTAAATTCTGATATTGGATTCATTTCTTTTGTAGCGCTGTAGCCCTACTCATAATGCAAGATGTCATAGCGCTTGACAATAACTCATATGTGTGTAAATCAATGTATATGATGTGTTGCATAAGACAGTGAGGGTTACATTAGGAAGACTGCAATTTATTAACTGCTAGTAACATAACGATCTTTGTTAAAGCAGTTACCCCTTTGCCATCTGCATAAAACTATCTAAACCTATAACAACCAACCGCGCATTGCCTCTCAAAATAAATGTAGAAAAATACTAGCTGTATCTTCTGTTTTTGCTTGCGGCAAAAATGAAATGTGGATATATACAGATAAAATTATCAAAACATAAATATGGATAAATACAGACAGAAATGTTAAGAAAATAAATACCATAAAACCAGGAGCCCTATTTATAATTAGGAAAATGATATTCATTCTTTCTTTTAAATTATTATACAGAAGTCGCGCATCCTTCGCGCACCCTACACGATGGCTGGGCGCATCCTTGTAGCCATTTTAATAGTTGCGGGGGGGATCGCGACTTCGGCGTAATTTGGAAAGTATGAAATATCTTTAAATTACAAAAAATTACTAAAAATCTAAAAATACTCCTGGCGCACTGCTGCTTGGAGGATGAAGTCCACTTGTGTCCTGAGATCCTCAGGACACAAGAGGACCTCTTCGCCCCACCAGCACTGGGCCAAGAGGCACGTTTGCCGATTGGTGGAAAAAGGAGAGTGGCCTCACACTACCTCTCTGCAATCCAGCTCTGTGGCTCTAACTGGAGGTACCAGGTGGGCTAGATGGCCCCCAGGGACCCTCAGTATTGAAGTGGAATTAATTCCCCTACTTATAACGCTCCAGGGGGCGTTTGCAGAGTGGTGCAAGGAGGACGTGGGGCCTCCAGGGAGATGTTGGCTTTTTAACAAAAAACTTTTTTTACAAGAGGAGGCTGTGTGACCCCCCTTCCTATAGTGTTTTTGGGGCCCTGGGAACCCCATCCCCCAGGGTCTGACCCTTTTTAAATAAAAGAAAGTAAAAAAACAGAAGGGGGGCACGTGTCCCCCCTCTCAAGGCCAATTTCAACAACGGGGACCCCATCCCCCGGGGCATGGCCCCCTTTTAAAAAAAATTTTTATAGCGCCTTCCCTGGGCCAATTTTTCCCCGGGGACCCCATCCCCCTGGGCTTGACCTCCTATTTACATTTTATTTATATGGAAGGGTGGCTGGGTGGCTGGGTGGCCCCCCTCCTGACCCCGGTGACCCCATCCCCCGGGGCTGGCCCTTTTTTTATTTTAATTTATAGGGAAGGGGACCGCTTGGCCCACTTCCCTTGGCCAATTTTTGGCCCCGGGGACCCCATCCCCCAGGGCATGGCCTCCTTTTTAAAATGTATTTCTATGGGAGGGGGGCCGCGTGCCTCCCTCCCAGCCTACTTCTGGCCCGGGGACCCCATCCCCCAGGGCTGGCCCTTAGCAATGGGTACCGTGGGGGGAGCCCCAATGCCCTCACGGTCCTGCTGACTCCCCGCCTCCTGTGGGAGACGGCATTGCTTTTGAGCAAGGGAAGCTGCTAACATGCAGCTCCCCTTGCTCAAAAGCAATCCAGCTTTGCTTTGTTGAAGCGAGAGGAGGTTTCCTGCTCTCACTTCAACGAAGCGAAGCAGAGTTTGCAATGACAGGGCGGGAGCTGCACGGCTCCCACTCTGTCATTGCAAACAGCAATGTCCCTGGGGTGGGCACCCTGTGACATTGCAGTATCCAGCCCTGGGGGATGGTGGTCCCCAGGGCCATCAAGGGCGCCAGGAGGGGGGCCGTTCCAGTGTTTGTAAAGCACCGGGGCCTGGGGGTCCATAACACACCCAAGTATTTAAATACAGACTGCTCCTGAGGAGGTGGTGGTCCCTGGGGTGATCAAGGGCTCCAGGAGCCCTTCCAACGTTTGTAAAGTATCGGGGCCTGGGGGTCCATAACGGACCTCCGTAGTTAAATACAGGTTGCCCCGGGGAGGTGGCAGTCCCCGGGGCTTGGGTGGCCTACAAGCCCCCCATCCTTATTTAAATGAAGCCCTGGGGAGGTGGCGGTCCCCGGGGCTGAAATTGCCCCCAGGGCCTGGCCCACCCAGGAGTTTGAAAAACAAAGCACGGGAGGACGCGCTTCATTTAAAAAAAAATTTGGATGGATTTGTGCACCCGGCATGACACGGCCCGAATTTCTTTTTTTTAAAAAAAATGCTTTTGTTGGGCCTGGGGATTAAGGGGTTTTTACCCTGCCCACTTTTCTTGTTTTTATTCTATCTCTCACCTTTTTCCTTCTCCCTTGGTAAAGAGTCACAAGATGGCTGCCAACTCTTCCTGGGTTGAAGTGTTGGCAGTCAATCAGAGGCAAGTTCATGCTTGGGAGGGCTCAGTTAATCAGAACTCACAATTTTCAAATATTGATATCTGTATATCTTCAAATATCTCAAAAAGAGAATAATGGAGAAAATGGAGAAAACACGTTTCGGGACCCCCTTTTTTCTCTGCCCCCTCTTGACGAATCACCCCCAAACTTTCAGGACAGGTGCTGACCTGAGAGAACAATTAGTTTTGAAAATGTCATGAAGATTTGTCAAATGGCGCCAAAGTTATTGGCAAATCAAAAAACGCTTTTCCTATGGAAACTAGGTTTGAACTATAACTACCTACTTGTGACGGCCAATAGGTGATATATACATATATGCATATATGTTGACCGAAGGTCTTGAATTATACAAATTCAAGGTAGCCGTCATATACCGCTACTTGTGCTTGCATCCTGATTGGGAAGAGACTTGGTGAGGGGCACATTTTGCACAGCGCTTTGGTGGCTAAAGACATTTTAACGGACTGAGTATTCGTAAAATACACCACAAAGAAGAATTACGAAGATTTCGTCCTTCAATCTGGCAGGGTAATGAGTAATATCTATAAAAAAACGGAACATTACCTTTCCAGTATGGCGGTCATATAGAACGTATATCGCAAGTCCTGTTTCAATAGCCACATCACAAGAGAGTCAATCAGGAAAATCTATTTAAAAACGATGCTGTGCACAAGACGTTGATACCTTGAGGCACTGAAGAAAGCTCAATGCTGAAACGCGTCTGCTGATAAAGGTGTTTTAAACTATTACCCTGGAGTGCCTTTGTGTGTTTATACATGCATGCACTGGAGCCATGTTAACTGAATGGGCCAAAACGAATTTGGAGTAGTCGAGCAAACTTATGGCTATCCTGGTCAAGTATGCGGAAAGTGACCGCTGCAAGATCCAAGCAGAAATTGAACAACTGGAGATTGAGATAGCCAATATGGGGACGAGTTAAGCAACTGACAAAATGAGGGCTGACATGATGACGAGGCTGGGCAAAGATGAGGACGTGATTAAAAAACGGAAAGCGTACAAATTTGAACGTGAACGCATTGACTATCTTAACGGGCACATTTTTACCTTTGCCAAGAGGTATGAGAATGTGAAAGCGCGAGCTAGGAAGACTCGCCCAAATCAAGCTGAAGATACCTCAGCCACAGTGTCATCAACTGATGTAAGTTCAGCGGTGGAAAGTGACCCAGAGAATGAGTTGGCAGCAACATCAGCTGTGGGGTTTACAAAGCTGTCTCTGGCACAAAAAGTAAGTTGTTTTTGCCAGGACCGCCGAGACACTTTGAGACCACGTGTTCAAACAGGCGGACGAGCAGGCAACAAAGGGCAAATCGCAAGCGCAGTGAAAGGCGCAAATGCCACAAAAGAAAAATCAGACAGCGAAAAAAGGCCACAAAGGGGTCGTTGGAACAAGCAATCCCGCAATCAAACACAGGTGACTACCCCAGCTCAATAATCAACCTCACCAACTTACAACTCACTAAGAAGGATGAGACAATCCTAGGCTTAGGCTGGTCTTACTGCCCACCATGCGACTTCAATTATGCAGACACTAGGATGGACACATACAGATTTGTGAGAAAGCTCAAACTAAAGAAATTCTTCTTGTTACAACCTAACAGAAAAAATGCATGGAGATACCCAGCAGTCCTACGTTATTGGAAGCAGGGGACCGAACTGGTTTTGAAGAAATTTGGGCCTTACAGGGAGAGTCGGAGGTATCAACAGTAGTTCCACTAGTAACATCGAATGTAGATCAAGGAATTTGTTGTACTCCTTTTAAACCCAAATCTGTTTTCCAGCCTATCATGACCCACGACAACTTGGATGTTTACCAGGAACTCATCACCAAGGATCTGAAAAAATTATATACAGCCACAAACAAGAAACATGCCACCATTAATAAAATGAATCAAAGTTATAACAACCTAATTAAAAAATTGGATTCAGATAAAAATATAATTGTCTGACAAGTGGACAAAGGCAGAAATATTGTGTTGTGGCCGCGCCAAATGTACATAAGTGAGGCAGAGAATCAACTACAGGACCCCTTATGTTACAAAAAGAGAAATTTGGCAGCAATAAAAACTGCTTGGCAGGACCAAAATTCCAAGTTAGTAGCATGGAGAAGTGGAAATCTCATCTCCAAAGAGGAATTTGGTTTTCTCAAAAAAGAGCATCCGGTGATACCACCGTTTTACCTGATACCTACAGTTCATAAAAGTGTGGACATGCCACCTGGGCGTCCTATCATCTCTGCCATCAACAGTTCTACTGAGAACATTTTGAGATACATAGATTATTATTTGCAGGATTGGGTCAAAGGTTTAAGGTCATATGTGCAGGACTCCTCAGATTTTATCCGCAAATTGGAAGATGTTGTCTGGAATTCGGAATGTTTACTCACTTGATGTGTCTTCTTTGTACACGTCTATAAAACACTGCGATGGGATGAAGGCAGTAAAGCATTATCTGAACAAACGTGCAATGATTTTTTCATCACACAACAAAATGCTTTTATCCATGATCCAGATCTGTTTAGAACAATTTTTTTGTGTTTAACAACCAAGTGTATCAACAGATTAGGGGAGTGGCTATGGGGGCCTGCTTTTCCCCCAGCTTAGCATGCTTGCATATGGGATGGTGGGAGGAGCAGTTACTCATGAGACAACATCTAGTCACTATGCAAAATCATGTACCCCTTTATCTTAGATACATTGATGATCTATTCATGCTCTGGCTGGGTTCCAGGGAAGAGGCGCAACTTTTTGTAGAGCAATTGAACAACAATGATTTGAATTTAAAATTCACCTCTGCAATAGAAAGCAAATCCGTCGGTTTCTTGGATATAGAGGTGTATGTAGTTGATGCAGGACTGGCTACTAGATTACACAGAAAGCCGACAGCAGGCAACACTGTCTTGCATGTGGCGAGTCAACATCCGCACCACCTGATACGCAGCATTCCTTTTGGGGAAATTCTGCGTATCTGGAGGATCTGTAGTACAGACCAGGAATGCTTTAGAGCTCAAGAAGAGAGCAAGAAGCGGTTTTTAGCCATCGGATACTCGGAGGAGGTGCTCAAAAGGGCGATGGACCGTTCTAGAGCTCTAACAAGAGCACAGGCTCTAACCCCTACAACATCTACAGAAGGGTTGATTGAAGATACATCATCAATACAACCTAGGGCGATAGTCACATTCAACAGACAACTTAGTGAAATCAGAAAGATTTTCTACAGAAATTGGAATTTATTGACAGGGGATCCTGTCATCGGTGGGTTAGTAGCAAAGAAACCTGAGCTAACCTTTAGAAAATCTGTGTCTATAACGGATAAATTAGTTAATAACCATTTGGAGGCACCTGTTCTTGGTACTTGGATGGTACTGAGCAAGGGGTTTGAAATGCGTTCTATTTGCGATGCCTGTCGCTACGGCTGCAATAAGACCCATTATCCGGTTCCATTCAAAGAAGCACTAGTACCTATAAAGAAAGGACTCACCTGCAAGACGTAATATGCAGTTTATGTGTTGCAGTGTCCTTGTGAGTTACGGTATGAAGGGAGTACCCGACTGCCTGCTCACAAACGGGTACTGCAACACATCAGGGCCATCGTTGGAAAAGATCAAACTTATCCGGTGGCCCGTCATTTCGAAAATGTTCATGAAAGTGACCCTAAGCATATGCATTACTATGTAATAGATTGTGTGATGCCATTGAAACGGGGTGGTAACAGGGAGGCGTTACTACGACTTCTTGAAACTAGATACATATTATAACTCAATAGCAAGACTCCAGGGGGTCTGAATGGAAGTGAAGATTTGTACACTTGCATATAGATTTTATACATGCTAGTGATCTTGAGCAATATGTATCTATGTTATCTAGTTTTAATCTCCACCTCAGTATTTATTACTTTGATATGTAGCCAGTCCAGTAAAGCCTAATAGTAACAATCAACATCAAGTAGAATATTAAGCAATAACGGCAGAATCTATATTCTATTTTTTAATATGCACTATACACTTTATAGCAGAATTTTGCACATTATTTGCACATTGGTTCCTCACTAAGAGAGGGTGTATTCAGTTTACAGAAAAATGATTCAATTTAATATGTATTTTACAAAACCCACTTGGGTTGTATCAGCACTTTTAAAAAACAGAATGGAAAACTGTATGTATATAGATGTTTTTATGAGTATACTAATATGTATCATTCCCTCTATATTGCGTATTTTGCACATATCTATTATTGTAAATATTGTGAACTTCTTAGTGGTTGGATATTGATTCAAGGCATTTTGTCTTTTATTGTTATCATGTTTAATCCACCATGAGTATGTTTTCAGTGTCCATTCTCTAAGTGCAATAATGGTGGTTAATTTATCCCGCCTTCTTTGTTTACTATAAGTACCCGCCTTAGTGTTTGTTAACACATCATGAGATCAAGCCTGTGGACAGAGGCGAAACGCGTCATGGTGGACATGCTGAGCATTAGGATGCACTAATAAAGCACCTTTTGTTTAGGCACCAGATCGGGTTTCTGCTCATCGTCATTTTTTCAACTAACAGCAAGTTGGTAGAGCTTTGGGCGTGTGGCGAGGATTTGTATATATATATATATATATATATATATATATATAAAGCAATCCTCTACCCACAGGCACAGGAAGACGACGCCATGTTCTGCTTTTGTCAAACAAGTTTTATTTTACAAGTTGGCTTTCAGCCGACTTGTAAAATAAAACTTGTTTGACAAAAGCAGAACATGGCGTCGTCTTCCTGTGCCTGTGGGTAGAGGATTGCTTTATACATAAGGACTCGGTATATATATATATATATATATATATATATATATATATATATATATATATATATATATATATATATATATATATGTGTGTGTGTGAAGCGGGGCCGAGAAAAAAGGGCGGTCCCAAAACGCGTTTTCCCCATGCAATTTCTCATAGGACCTTTAGCCACGGCTACAGCTCGAACGGCTGAACGGAATTACACCAAATTTGGCAGAGAGGTAGTCCTCAGTTCCGACTTGTGCCTTTGGCATATCTGGTGTCAATCTGTTCAGTAGTTTCTTTGAAAATTACGGTTAAGGTAATTTATATATCTATGGGCGCGGAGGATCTGCGGATTGTGCGGGGGTAGGAGTGTTGAGGAGGCCCAAGTACCAGTGGAGCAACACTGTCAACCTCTACTGCACAGCCTAATAGTCGTCCCCAATTTGGAACCCTTTAAGAAAAAAAAGTAAGAAGGTTGGGAGCTCTGTATGCCATCCTAATACCTAATCATCCTTTAGTTATACAGAGATCTACCCTCTATCAGATCTATCCGTACAAGTGTGAATTTGAGATTATCTGCCACCGAAAACGCCTCAAGTTCTTATATCCGTTACTTTTTAACTTCGTCGAGTAGTCGTATTGTGAGTATTTACCTTAAAGTTGTCAGTTAAAAATGTGTGAATCTCTCTGGCTTCATACAACTAGTTCATGCCATATTTGAGACGTTGGTGAAAGGAACTGGAACAGGAGAATATACTTTCTTCAATGTTGGTAACTTGCTGCTGACTTATGTAACATTGTGGTAACTGAAAAAAGAGTTAAATGTATATGTTGTACATATGTCCAAGCTTAATTTTAATGTTCATAAAAACAATTGTTCTCAGTAGGACTAGGGATGAAAAGTAATCATCAGAGGTTATATTTAGACAGCAAAATAGGAAATAGTATTGCATTATACAAATGTTAGGCCGAGATTGGGCACTCACTTCATTAACAAACTCCTGGGCTTGATCTGATAGAACCCTTTTTGGACTTCCATGATCTAAAAATTCAGAAATAAATAGCAAGGAAATTTAAAAGACAAGTTTTCACTCAAAAAAAACACATTTTTACTTTGTATCTGAAGTACAGCTGAAACCGTGTAACGAGCATTTAAATGAGAAATTGGTTTCAGAAAGAAACGTCTATAAGACTATCACAATGCAGATTTATATTTTATAAAAATATTTATAGAAGCAAGAAAAATTATAACTGATACATTGTTCAATTTTAAATCACATATTTGGGCAATAAAATCGCGGGGACATGCTTTTTTTACGTTTGGTTGATTTCAGAATGCCTACGAATTCTAGTAAAACATGACAATAACACTGTTATCCGTCTGCAAACACATAAAATACACAAATGCTTGTCTTAGAATGGTTTTCGATCAAGAAATGTTGAAGACAAACCTGATAACTCCATTAGGTCCATTACAATTTTCGGCTGAAAGGAGAGCAGTCAATGGATCTGGTGTGTCGAGTTGTTCACCACCACGTGGTATAGTGTATGGGCAGGACAGCTTGTGGCAACCAGTACGTCTCATGGTTGAGATATCTGTACAATGAGATAGAACAGGGGGCAAATGAAGTTTAAGGTTATTAAAAAACATGGAGAGCGTGCTATAATACAACATTGACCAATCAATTACATGTGCAGTGCATGTGGAGGAAGCAGCACGTGACGCACTACTTAAAAAATTATGTGCGGCAGGATTAAGTGATTTGCCCAGAAACATCGCCTACCAAGGCAAAGTATTTAAGTTATAAGAGCTGTAAACCATTCTAAAATACACTTTTGCCGAAAACATTACTTTTGCAATGCATGAGGCACGTGACGCACTACTTACACGAGAAAAACTACATCGCATTTACTTGAACAGCACGTAGCAAACTGCTGTAGGAGCGGCCACGTGGCGCTTGGCAAATTAAACAAATGCACCAGGATTAGGTGATTTGCACAGAAGCAAAAGTTACGAAGTCAACTTTAACGGTATAAAAAAACAGGAAAGCGTGCTTAAAAACAGCATTGCCAAATCAAACATAAATTTGCATTTACGCGGTATTTAAAGATTGTTCAGATTAATTAATTTAATTATTCTTAAAAAAATTGTTCACCTACGAAGAAGTGGATACGAACACTCTCAATGGCTGTGATTTCGGAATAGGCAAAAGTTCAAGAAGGTTGGCAGCTTATAAATGCTTTGTAGAAGGATGATTGGCTGAGCATGATGTCACTGGTTGTGAGAGCTGTGATTGGGCATGTTGTAATTGAGCATGCGCAAATAAAATGAAATACGTTAGGGGTACATAGCCAGACGGTGAGACGTATTGTGCGCATGCGTAACATTAACACGCATGCGCTACCACAAACATGCATGTGCACAGTGAAGGCAACTCCTACGGGATACATTCATAGATGGAGTTCGGCGTCCGTCACATTGCGTTATACGTACCTCTCGTGTATGTGCAAGGCGTCGCGCACAAGTCGCATAGCAATCGCGTGGGAAAAGTTGTACCCGTCACACACCCTTCGCGTATCCGAGACAGCGACCCTAAAATGGCGGACACGTTTCGCGCAGTAAATAAGTAGGGTGTTCGTAGGGTGCGCAACTGCAAAAAATAATACAAATAATCTAAGTATATTATAAACAATATAAAATAATGAAAAAATATATATTTTTATGTGAAAAAAAGTAATAAACAAAATGTAATGTCATTTAAAAAATAACATCTAAAAATAAAAAGATTAAAAAAATTTAGTTAGAAAATATTTTAAAAAAACAATAAAAATATTTACAAAATGGCATTTAAAACATCTTTGATATTCAATGAAAAAACCATAGGTTTCAGTCATGTTATAGTTAGGAATTAGCATTTAAAAAACCTTTGAAATTCACTGAAAAAACCATAGGTTTCAGACATGTTATAGTTAGGAATTAGCATTTAAAAAAACCTTTGAAATTCACTGAAAAAACCAAAGGTTTCAGATAAGTTATAGTTAGGTATTAGCATTTAAAAAACCTTAGAAATTCACTCAAAAAACCATACGTTTTAGGGGTGTTATAGTTAGCTACACATTTCACTCGTATAAAACCATTGAACTTCCCCGTTATAGTTAGTTGTACTAACTATAACTCGTGCGCCCGCAATCCACTACTGATAATGTCACATATTACATCATTCATGACATGGTCAGTGACATCATTGATGACATCACTGATGACATCTCAAATGACATCACTGATGACATCATCCATGTGACAAGCTGATACACCTGATCATACAGTAGCATAATCTTTTAACACACATTATAAAACATGAAGTACCATATTTGAAACATTGACACACCAGTACAAGTTTCTAAAAACCCACTCAGTGATTCCTATATCTATACACACATCTAAACACTTACCTATAGATTCACTCATACATGCTAACAAAGATCAATAGAACACTATTAAATATACTTATATACCTACATCAACATTACACACCAGCACATATCCTACTCCTTTATGCAGACATCCTACTCACTTATGCAAACAATTGATCATACTTATATTTACTAAGCTACTCACTTACACAAACATCACTTTATTTATTCATATAGATAGTAACTCATATTTAGTGTGTTATAATATCAGGATTACAAGTATACAGTTATCCATACATCAATCATACAATCACTGAGTATTATGTATAATTATTTATATACAATAACTGTCACATACACTGCCTTTTATATTTTTAGTTTGTTGGACATATATCATTGAGAAATATATTTACTCATCACCACACCCATAAAGAGATTCACTCACCCAAACAACTGTTTCTATATACAGTCTTAACCTCATATACTTACTAAATCAACTATTTACACATCTTTCCACAGTCACACACGTCCCACCCAACCACACACATATTCATTCACTATTCCATACAAATACTCATTTAACTAATTAATAACTAATGTAGACTTTCACATAGGTAGTAACCAACTTATGTAGTACTTTACACAACAAGAGATAGAGTGATACAGGTATTCATACAGTTTAATCACTATCCCCTATATTTAGTGAGACACTTAAAATTCCTCACTTAGACAGTCAATCACATTGGTACTAAATCCACCATTCACACACGTATACATCCACTCAGTCTTCAAGGCAGATTGCTATATATATATATATATATATATATATATATATATATATATATATATATATATATATATATATATATATATATATATATATATAATGCATATTTAAATAACAAACCAAACCACTTTCAATGGATGATGTCATCAGTGATGTCATCAGTGATGTCATTTGAGATGTCATCAGTGATGTCACTGACCATGTCATGAATGATGTAATATGTGACATCATCAACAGTGGATTGCGGGCGCGCGAGTTATAGTTAGTACAACTAACTATAACGGGGGAATTTCAATGGTTTTATACGAGTGAAATGTGTAGCTAACTATAACACCCCTAAAACCTATGTTTTTTCAGTGAATATATATATATATATATAACAAAATTTTCTCCAAACGAAGAAATGAGGCCGCAAGCGGGGAAACTGATGGAGACACCTTTATTTCAGCAGAGAAGAACCCTTGTTAGTGGCGAATACATTTCGGCGTCTGTGTCGCCTTCCTCAGCGCCAGGGGTATGTTCAGGGCTCAGGCACCTATTGCGGTTTAAATGTCCTGCCTGATCCTATGGCTGGATAACAGGCTCCACCCCCAAGGTAAGTGTCAATCACTTTCGTTCATGCTGGCTGCCTCATTGCCGGCAAGTCCCAGAGTTCAGTATTTCTGGCTGGTTGGATATGACGGGAGTGGGTCAAGTTTCAGCATGATTATGAGTTCCCAAGTGAAGGTATGCATCCTGCCGAGTTCAAGCTGTCTCCTCGCGTCCCCTGACCGCAGCAACCCTCAAGCCTCCAGGTTAATTTTCGGCAGGGACTCGGTGGAAAATCCTCCTTGCCCAATGTGAAATTGAATGATTTCTGCACCGCCTTCATTTCTCCCGAACCTGCTGGTGGGCCATGGCAATTCCAATTACTTGGAGGCGAACAATCCGTCGAGACGGGAACCAGGGTATACCAATGCTAACAAAGATCAATAGAACACTATTAAATATACTTATATACCTACATCAACATTACACACAGCACATATCCTACTCCTTTATGCAGACATCCTACTCACTTATGCAAACAATTGATCATACTTATATTTACTAAGCTACTCACTTACACAAACATCACTTTATTTATTCATATAGATAGTAACTCATATTTAGTGTGTTATAATATCAGTATTACAAGTATACAGTTATCCATACATCAATCATACAATCACTGAGTATTATGTATAATTATTTATATACAATACCTGTCACATACACTGCCTTTTATATTTTTAATTTGTTGGACATATATCATTGAGAAATATATTTACTCATCACCACACCCATAAAGAGATTCACTCACCCAAACAACTGTTTCCACATACAGTCTTAACCTCATATACTTACTAAATCAACTATTTACACATCTTTCCACAGTCACACACGTCCCACCCAACCACACACACATTCATTCACTATTCCATACAAATACTCATTTAACTAATTAATAACTAATGTAGACTTTCACATAGGTAGTAACCAACTTATGTAGTACTTTACACAACAAGAGATAGAGTGATACAGGTATTCATACAGTTTAATCACTATCCCATATATTTAGTGAGACACTTAAAATTCCTCACTTAGACAGTCAATCACATTGGTACTAAATCCTCCATTCACACACGTATACATCCACTCAGTCTTCAAGGCAGATTGCTATATATATATATATATAATACATATTTAAATAACAAACCAAACCACTTTCAATGGATGATGTCATCAGTGATGTCATCAGGGATGTCATTTTAGATGTCATCAGTGATGTCACTGACCATGTCATGAATGATGTAATATGTGACATCATCAGCAGTGGATTGCGGGCGCATGAGTTATAGTTAGTACAAATAACTATAACGGGGGAATTTCAATGGTTTTATACGAGTGAAATGTGTAGCTAACTATAACACCCCTAAAACCTATGTTTTTTCAGTGAATATATATATATATATATATATATGAATATATATATATATATATATATATATATATATATATATATATAGGAGTCGGTGAGCTCTATGTATCTGTCAGTAAAATTACTGAGTGATGTATTTTTTACCATATCAGTGACAAGACACAACCACATTAAGGGACACAAACATGCTTGTGGTAAGTGTACGTCTAAAAATGTGCAATAACAGCTGTTTCAGGGTATCATATGTAGTTTGTAAACTGCAAAAGGTGTATTAACCCACTGAGTTACGGTACCTTCAGTTTGCTGCTCAACAGCTGCTTGTGTTTCAGCTCATGGTTTTTTCGATCAATTTTTTGGGAGCATAATTGACAACATTAGTGTGGTTAATATCGTGCACAAAGTTATAATAACCAACTTACCTACACTTATCACAACTCATGAGTGAAATGGAAAGTCTCTGAGGAGTGATGTGTGGCACACTGTAAATGTAATGTAAATGTATTTGAGCTTATATAGCGCACAGCTACCCACAAAGGGTTTCCCGGCGCTTGCTTAGGGAACCCGTCCTGGTATTCCCCTGTGAGATAACCCCGGCAGGGTATCCACAAGGTGAAAGCCAGGCATCCCGCCGCGAGGGGCCGTTGTGGAGATTAAGCAAGCTATTGCCCAGAGTCGCAGAGTGTGAACCCGTGAGTCGAGAAGGCACCGAAGCGAGAATTATCGAGTCCGTGGAATTTTGTGCACGCCTTCACACTTCAGGACTACATACGAGCTTGGCATTTGCAGTTAGCAGCCCTGATTGGGATACACTGGGGGCATTAAGAAAATAATGTTGTTCAGCATGAGTTCTACGATGCATGCCAAAGCTATGCCTGGTTTGCCAGCTTTTGGCAGTCAAGATATGGTTGCCAGATTGCTTCAGTCAGTTGGGAAGCCATGTTTTTGGCACAGTGTGTAAATTTAACAAATCATTGCATTGTTAGCATTGCATTCTTCATTTTTTTTCAATGGAACAATTGGCCAAAGTCACCTGATTTGTAGAAGAAAAGTTCTGGATCCATGGGACTGCATTACCATTTTAGCAAACAGCATCTGTTTGATCCACTGTGCTTTCTCTTTCTGTGTTCTTGAATAAGACTTGGGAAATGCCCACTATCAATCAAAAATACATGGCTCTTTCACATGTTTGCACTATCTTGTGGAGATAATATGTATTCTCCAGAAAGAACCACTGAAAACCACGGAACAGATATTCAAACTACCACTGTGTGTTTCTGTGCAAGAGGTCAATTACATCTGAGGGGGTGCCCTGATCACATGCTTGAGGGTGGGTACCATTTCAATCTGTACCCACCTACATTGAAGACTTGTCAGACTGCAGCTATCAGGTTATCAGTGCATCCTCTGTGCAGGTCCAATGTTCACTTAGTTACAGGGCTGGCATAGATATTCAGCACATTTTAAATAATTCACTAATACCGATCACCTCCATGACATCATAACGAGACCTACCAAGCAAGTTTTTTTTAATACATAAACAAAGAACACACTTTGCAGACAAATGCAAAATGAAATTCCCAACACAGCAAAACATAAACTCCACTCGTTATAGATACACATGCTTTTTCCAGAGTATGCGCAAAGTCCAAAAATCCAGAGTTGTCACAGCAGCAGTGCCTCAGTCACCGGCATCAACTGTTATGATGACAAATACATTTGGTATGGAAGGTTGTACAACACCCCTACCGAGATCGTCTTGCTAAATGCACCCATGTGTCCTTTATGCCCACCCAAACTCATGACTTGTTTGAATAGTGGAGTCATGTATTTGAAAAAAAATCCCACAGCTACAGGAAGGACAATACTCGCTATGATTGCGCTTCCTCCTCACATATTAACAATCCAGGTCTGGTTCTGTTGCCATCAGTAGAAATAACATGACCCAAATATTAAACCCCAGTCTTACAAGAGTCACATTTCTCTTCATATAGTTTCAGTTCCCTCTCAGACAATACTTTAAATACCTTGGGCCTCATTTATGAGGCTGTGCGTCACTTTTACCCCGCCGGTGCGTCACTTTTTGTGACGCACCAGTGGCGTAAAAAATGCACCTTGTTGCGCCATATTTACAAAGTGACACATCTAGGTAGATGCGTAACTTTGTAAACCCCTGTGCCACATTACACCTGCGCCAGGTATAATGTATGCAAGGGGGGCATATTGACGCAAGGAAGGGTCGTAGAAGTGACGCAGTGATATCTATGAGATTTCACTGCGTCACTTTTAGGACGCCGTTGCGTCAAAATCTTGCGCCTGCCTCACAGCAGACGTAAGACTGACGCAGGCCCTTTCACATGGGGCTTGCCCCATGTGAAAGGACGCATTGCTGGAGTTGCGTAACTTTTGTGACACACTCCAGCAATGCGTCACTTTTGCGCTTACAGATACGTCAGAAATACTGACGTATCTGTAACTCCTTGCGACATGATGCGTCATACATTAAATATGACACATCAGGAATGTCACAAGGAGTGCGCACTGAGAAGTGACTCATTGCTGCTTTCATGCAGCGATGCGTCATTTCTCATAAATGAGGCCCCTTGTCTAACCTCCAGTCATGTTCCTCAAAAAGTCTCTCCAGAAAATACATTGGATTTCACAAGGAAATGGTAGCGTTCCTTGTCCCCAAGCCTCTTCTACTTCATTTATGGGAAAAGAGTAGCAATGTATGCCTCCCCGAATTGCATTCTTTGAACTAAAAAAAAACATCACCCAGAATAACAAAAGCAGGTAGATGGTGTTGACACTTTTCAACATTAGACGAACCGATTACTGGATCGAGGATATGTGTGAGTCCTAAAGGACGAGAGTCCTAAGCATAAATTATAAGAAAACCACATAAGGAACTCCACACCGACAATGTATTTATAAAGTTTTATATAGCACAAACAAGATCCAGAAGGATATCAGAGCGCTTTACAAAAGGATGGAAGGAAGGACATAATGCAATATTGACAACAAGTAAGAATACAGAACAGGAATAATCGCATGGTTATAATCCACTCCTACATGAATTTTAAAACACAAAGCGTAATGTTAGGCTTCTCCAAACCCACACCGGATAATCCAAACAGGTCAAGGTTCAAGTCCAAACAATAAAGATGTATTAAAATGCAAAAATCATTGCAGAAGGCAAATAGCAATGGTTAGTCAATTCAGTTCAAAATACTCAATGGAAATAAATGGAATTCAGCAGAGGCAATGGGCGCTGAGCCTTAATCTAGTCAATAGCCAGAACCATACACGGTCCAGCACAAGGCAAATAATAAATAAAACAGCATATCATCTTAAGGACTGCTCAGATGATTAAAGGCGGGGAGAATCATGCAAAAAATCTCCCAGTATTGATTTAATAAGAAGACGGACAGAGTCTTCCTGCAAGTGGTGCAGTGGAAAGACCTGACTCACTTCCCAAATACAGCATTTTTATACTTTTTTAGACTCTGAAATCGTACAGTCAGTGTGGAGTAAAATAAAGAAACAGGATATTGAATAGTAGAACAGAAAACAAATCATGTGGTATAATGACTTTTATTCTACAGTTATTGAATAATCCTCTATTATGTTCTACAACAGAAAACAAAAGCACATTCAAAATATAAACAACACCTCAGATTGGCCAAAGGAAATGACCTTCATTTGAATACAGTTGTAGTTTACTTCCTTCAGGAACATCACAGACACATATGAGAAACATTTATTGATATAGTGCAAACAGGACTGCGGGGATAACTGAATTTAATACATTAATTGCAATACTGAAGGAGACATGGAGGCTCCTTGGTGCACAGGCAGAGGAAGAGAAAGCAAAAACATGACAATGCACATCGCATGCATTTCAAAGTGCAATTGAAGTCCTACTAGGGCCACGCATGCCAACCTTAACATTTTGTTATAATTAAACACAGTACACACATTACCGCTGTATCTATTTTAATCAAGTGCACAGAAATGTAGGTTGTGAAATATGCTTCCGCAATGGCACGAGGACAGAGCCACCGTGACTTGATGATGAACTAACCTCGGGTTTAATTTGGAGAAACACTTAGCATTTCCTATTGCCTCCATCATTAATTTTGGGGAGGGGTTGAGGAGATGATGCCCATCCGCCTATAACTTTCCATTCAAACCATGCAAATCAAGACAAAAACACAACTCTTTGTATTTATTTGCAAGCCACAACTATAGACAAAAGCCACAATGATGATTCAACTTCTACAAGCTCTTTCATCAAACTTCATGGCACTCCCCTGAAATGTATGTTTGACCTGAAAGGTGCCTGTTGTATTTCAAACTGAGTTGGAACTGTGGGTTCTGGAATGTGATGATGCCACTGGGAGTCTTAAGGGAGACACTAGGGGGGATATTTGTAGTATCATCAGGATACTACAATATTCTCAAGGACCGGCGATACCTTCCGCAAACGCCAGTTAGCGGCAGTTTATTTATCGACGCCTAACCCTGAAAACTATTGACATGTCAGCAATATATTACCAAGCCGTCGCTACATGGTAATAGTATCAGGGAAGGGCGGTGAAAACTGCTGCTAACATCAGCGCAAAGGCGATAGGAAATCCGGCTTTCGTGGGCGAAAACTACCGATAGGCCCATTAGCGGCAAAAAAACTCATATTTGTCAGCCTAATGTGAGTTTTTTGGTCTCTAATGCAAAAAATAGCCGATCAGTCAACCTCCATTGTAAAATAGGCATACAAACCAATAAACTGCAGAATGGAGCAGCGAGGGTCAAGTGCAGCAGACATCAACAACCCACTGAAGCCACCCAACATCCAGGATGACCAGGATGAGAGCCAGGATGCCTCGCTGGACCTGCGTCTGGAGCCTGGATGCCTCGCTGGACCTGCATCTGGAGCCTGAATGCCTCACTAGACCTGTGTCTGGAGCCTGAACGCCTTGCTGGACCTGCGCCTGGAGCTTGGATGCCTCGCTGGACCTGTATCGGGAGCCTGGATGCCTCGCTGGACCTGCGTATGGATCGTGGATGCCTCGCTGGACCTGTATCCTGGAGCCTAGATGCCTTGCTGGACATGCGTCTGGAGCCTGGAGTGGGATGTGGAGGAGCTGTGGAGTCAATGAGCCATGGTGGTAGACATTGATGCGTGACGATCGCCCGTACCTGGTGGTTAAGTCTGGCAGGTTGCATGGAGACACGTTGATGACCTGTGTGAGAAGACCACTTTGTGCATCTTGGAGCTGTCAATAGTAGAGGTGCTCCTGCATCCCAACGTAGGTAGGTCAGCATTGCATACTACGATCCACCACTACACCGTGGTGCATGGAGGGGATTACCAACGGTGGGTGTCTCCTCTCTGCATCACAGGGTGGATGATGTTGAGCTGTCCGGACACTGTGGAAGGTAAGACCCCTGAGCTGTGCCAAACTTGTGTGGCGTGAGCGCTGCAACTTCACGCCTAAGGGGCCCTGCTGCATCAACTGCATCGGGAGGTTCACCAGCGGACTTGGCGGCAACTGCTGTACCCAGCCTTGTGAAATCCCTCCTGGCTGAGGCTCCTGCTGGCTGAGTCACAGATTTGGAGAGAGTCCAGCGGATTGCGCCACAGTATCAATGTCCCGGTAAGGAAAAGGTGGGACACGTAGCGCAGGACGCCTGGGGGTCGAGTCCCCCATGCCTATCACACGTAGATGACTCACCCCCAGTGTCGGCTCATCCGCTATGGTGGAAGAGCGTCACGCCACTGCTTCCAGGCAGTGCAGAAAAGGAACAATCATCACATGATGATAACTTACAGATGTAACCGTGCTATGTTTCCCTGAGGGTGGATAGGACTGCTCCAAGCACGGGGCAAGGCATGGGCGGATTAGGATGCCCACTCAAGTGCGCAATGACTGCTTGGTCGGCCCACTCAGGCTGCCCAAAGCAGTCATGCGCACTTCCCTGTTCATCCTGCATGGAGAACATGCCCACCCCTCCAGCCCCTGGCTGCATTCCTTGTCCCGTTGCTAAATGCCAATCCCACCACCGCATCACAGCATTGTGATTGGCGCAGGGGAGGGAGTCTGGCTGCCTACTTCCTGTTCCTGGAAGCAGACGCAGGAGAGCAGGAGCAATGAAGACACGGGACCCAGCTTCGAGGTAAGACTTCCCTTATTAAAGTTTTTACAATACCCGCTCACACACATCCCTGCGTCCACGCCCCATCCATGTGTTCTTTCCAGTGTTTACCATCTCACAGCTGTCCATCCCCCCCAGAACTTCAAAATGGTGGCTGCTCTGCACCCATGCAGAGCGGGCGTACCACCCGTGCGCCAAAGGCACATATGTGGTTGCGACGCATGCCATAACATGGCATTCCATTCCCATGCATACTAATACTAAGCACAATGCAACAGTAGAGTAGGTGTTGCATAGTGGAGACATCAATATCCCTATTCCCACATCAGTGAGTACAACCCAAAACTACCCTTTGCACCCCAAACTCAATCGTGAACCCTAGAATTCCTTTTTGAGCTCCCATAACACACCCAAAAATCAAATTTGACCCACATGCACACCCTAAATTCCATATTTTACCCCTAAACACCCCCAAATTCCATACTTTACCCCAACACACACCCCAATTTTTCTATTTTACATCCAAAACCCATACCCACCCGAAAAACCGTAAATGACCCCATTACTGACCCCACAATGCGATGTAATCAAATGCCATATAAAGGCACCTGCGTTGTGGGACTTGCATTGTTGACTATGTACTGCCTGCATTGTAATGGTCGTCTCCTGTGCCAAAGGCAACCCATAGGCTACGCTGTTTGCGTCCATCTGCCCCTGGACCGCGCTCTGCACCAAGGAGCCTTCCTCCTGGACACTCCACTGCTACGACGCCAGCACCCACCCCGCCATCAATCCTGGATGCCACCTCGCCTGCAAGGCCCAACCTTTGCTCCGGACCTGACATCGCCATCACTGACGGCTGCAGTATCGGCCGCAAAGAGCATCCTGATCATCAAGGAGGAGGCCTTGCCATCACCTACAGAAGCACACTCTCACTGACCATGCACTTTAATGACCCAAGAGTGACCATGTACCAGCTCAAGCCCCATATCCGGACCAAGCCCAAGCACATCCACTGCGGAACCCTCATGTGCAGGCCCCCCAGACCTTGGCCACCCATTCTCAAATACCATTGTTGACCTCATTGCACCCCAGGGTCTCCCATCCACCGATGATAGCCTATTAGGTGATCTCAAGTTCCACCTGGACAACCTCAGTGACCAGGACACCACCGCCTTCTGAGGAAGGTCCCCAACATCAGAGGCTAGCAGCAACTCACCTCAACAGGCCACATAGCAGGACACACGGTCGAGCATGTCACCGCCGCCAGTGTGAGGTTCAACTTCAGCCACAACACCTGACTCTCCTGGACCGACCATTATTGGATACATCACGTCTTCACCTTGCACAACGGATGTCAATGCCATAATCGCAACCCCACGCAGCTGGATCAAGGCCACCATAGGACATTGCGTCAACTCTCTCTGCACCAACACTCCGCCACTGCTCCCAACCGATGTCACTGCTGCACGCAACCGCCACCGATGGATCTCCAACAGCGCAGACATTCGGGCACCCCTAATAAACAGTTCTGCGTCAGTACCATCTGCCTGCCTGGTGGCAGGCGTAAAGGTGATGCAGTGCCACAGGGATTGGCTGGCCCCATGCATTAATGGAGTTTTGTCATGGTTGTGACACGACTGCAGCAATGCATGACCTTTGCACAGACAGATACGTCAGGATTCCTGACGGATCTGTCATTATTTGTGTCATGGAGCGCTGTCCAGTGAATACAGAGCATCCATGCTGTCGCAAGAAAGGCATAGTGAGAAGTGTTGCAACGCTGTCTTGTCGCAGCGCTGCAACACTTTTCATGACTGGGGCCCAGGAATGCGCACTATCTCATTGATGGTGCGCATTCCTGCACTGTAGTTTTGTCACAGGGCAGAGCTGCAACATTGCTTGCAGCGCTGTCCAGCACCAAAACCTGCAGTGATGTGGGCCCAAGTGTTATCCTCATTTTTAAGACCAGCTATTTTCTGGTCTTAAGTAACTGGCTCTAACTGCAATTGGAGCCAGTTTTGGGGGTCTTCAGAAGTCCAACGATCACCTTGTGAATATGGAGTAGTGGTGTTTGCGGCTGTTTTTGCACGGGAATGCCTCTCCTGCATATAATTATCGCTAACAGAAGTGGCAATCATTTAAACTGATGTTTTTGCCTGAAAACTGTCACTAATGGCTGTTAGTGACAGTTTGAGAAAGCCGCTTTAGCGGCAGAAAAGTGCTGCTAACGCAGCTATATCGCCTTGAGAATAAGCCCCTAAGAATGTTGTGAGTGCACAACTCAAAGGAGAGTGTCAAGTGGCAATTGTAAAGAAGAAGCAAGGTCTGGTGGATGTGGCATTTTGTAATGGAACAAATCTCAGCATAATAAACCTTATCCATGAGGCCTCCTGTATTTTTTGTTCGTATTATACACTGTTAACGAGCAATTATGGTCATCAACTAGATCTCACAGGAAAGTGAATGCATTATAAAGGACTCGGGCCACATGTATGTAGGTTTCATTTTGGGATTACCTATTGGTGAATGTTTGTGATTCGCTAATAGGTCATCACAAACACCTATGCACTAATGTGTCTTTGACCCACTTAGTGATTCCTAGTGGGGTTGCTTTTGACCTACCTCATTAATATTCATGAGGTAGATCGCAATTTGCAACCCATTGTGAATCACTAAAAATACAGGGATGGTGGCCTGCTGGGGACAGCAGACCACCATGTTTGTGGGTGATTTTAAATAAAGCAACTATTTTTTTTTACATTGCATCCCGTTTTCCTTAAAGGAAAATGGAACGTTATTCAAAAACAAAAATGAAAAGTTTTCTTTTAAATTTTAAGGGTAGGCAATGATCTATGAGACCACTGCTTGCTCTTATAAAACGTTTTCATTTACATTCACAAAGGGGAAGGGATCCCCTGGGAACCCCATCCCGTTTGCAAATGGGTTACCAGCAACTTCAAGTTGGTGTTCAAATGTGAATGTTTTGCGACCACATTTCGGTTGCAAAACATTCTTACATACCACTGCAAGTCGCTATTAGGAAGGGACGCCCTTAACACGCCCCTTCCAAATACCGAATTGCTAACCCATTTTGCGATTTGGTAATAGGTTACCAAATAGGAAAATGGGCCTTTGTACATAGAAAAGTGAATTTTTCCCGGCCATGAATCGGGCCATTTGCGACATGAAAAAGGGTACATAAATGTGGCCCTTGGTGATCCATACAGCCTGAAGGAAGATTGTTACCAAATGTCACAACACAAACTTGCTAATTATGCGTAACGTTTTTGAAACTGCATGTTATTTCATTCAGTAAATCCTGAATTGGGAACAGCAGTAAAGTCAGCCCTGCAGAAGATTCACTGGGGACAACTTAAGATTTGAGGAAAATGTGAACCTAATTTTAGTGAAGAGATGGTTAACTCGGATTTAGTAAGTATTGAATGTAGACAATGGTAACTTTACCATAAAGCAGTTATTGTCTATGGATGCTAATAGGCTTTTATGTTATTGTGGTCTATCAATGGAGATGATAAATATTTTGAAAAAAGCTAGAGTGTTTTTCATGCCTTTGGACAACAAAGCCTTTGGCAATAATGTGCATTCTATGCTCATGCACCGCATCAAATCTACCGCCTATAAAAACAAACATTGGCAAAGCCTATAGATCTTGGCAATACAAGAGCTATAGGCATTATCAAGGTTAATGTCTGAGACCTGCCCTCCTCGCAGCATCACCCTCCTGGGGCGAGTGCCATGAAAGCAGCGCAGCAGATGCGCATTGACATAGAGAAGTAACATCTCGACAGCAGTTCCCCGCTTATAAATGGCTAAATGGCATCATGTAATAACAATGTAATAACAATGTTATTTACATCAGTTGGAATGATGTAAGCAATTGTATTTTTGTTATTGTAGTTTCCCTGCATGCATGGAACAATGTATATGCTCCCAGTGCGTATGTTTGTTTCCACTATATATTTTGTGTTCCATCAGGTAAAAGGTGGTTAATAGAAGGTACATAAGGGAAATGTAGGTTGGCAAATATACTGTAGTCACTGTATGTTCCATGGGATTGTCTGCCTTTAATTTGATGGTTTTGACAATTGAAAATCAAGCACAGAGGCATGATAAAATATTATGTCAGGGGATGATGTAAATATTATCTTGCACTTTTGGGTATTTCATAGATCCTTTATGTCTGAAATGTGAAACCGATGTAAAGCCTTTTTAAGCGAGTATTTTGAAGTACATCAGAATTAAAAGTAATGTTGCACAGGCAAATCATTGCATTTATGTGTACCCTGATATGCTGGTGAAACATTTTTTATTGTGATTGCGCCCAAAACACACACCTAAGTCGCGCTTCTATCATGGCAATAGAAAGAGTTTATTTAGGTCTGTATTTAAAAATAAACTAAAAATAATCCTAGTATGTTCAAAGTATTTAACTTTGATTTGCCGGTGAGACATTACATTTAATTATGAAAGTGTTGTGTGAATTTCTTTTACAACATGCTCTTAAACAAAAGCTTTGCATGGCTTGATATGGTTTGTATACACGCACCCAAATTAAGTTTTTTAATTGAAGTCATAGAAGTGAGATTTAGCCATGTGTTTTGAAAGTCAATCACAGGCCCTCAGAATTTCAAGTATATCTCACTGATGCCTAACCTGAGTTTTGACGTACACCAATCATATTTAAAATAGATAAACAGGTGCCCTCGGAAAACAGCGTCTGGAATTTTACCTCAGTCTTTGAACGCAGTGCAAATGGGATGAGATAAGAACAAGATTTACAGGCCTTTTTACAGAAACAATTAAAAAAATTTAAATTACAAGCACTCACAATTAAAAGTAATGTTGTACCAGCAAATCAAAATTAAAAATAAACACAGTATTTGAAAGTATTTACCTCTGATTTGCCGGTGCAACATTACATTTAATTATGAATGCCTATGAATTACTTTTACAACATGTACTTAAACAAAGGCTTTGCATCACTTAATTTTGTTTGTAAACACCCCCCCAAATAAAGTAGTTAAATTGAAGTGATAGAAGTGTGATTTAGCCATGTGTTTTGAAAGTCAATCACGGAAACTCATAATTACAAGTATATCAGACTAATGCCGGACTCAAGTGTTGAAGTACACCAATTGTGTAAAATAGCTAAACAGGAGCCCTCAGAAAGCAGCATTTGGCATTCCACCTGTCTTTGATTGCACAAATGGGACGAGATAAGAACAACTTTTACAGGCCTGATTACAGAGGAGGTTGGAGGAGCGAGTGAAAACACAAGCGCCTGTGTTAAGTGCTCCACCACAAAAAGAAAGTTGTTCTTGAAACAGATCCCAAAATGGAAGCAGTGGAGGGATAGTGTAATTGGTCCATGCTCTTGGGGAGGGCTAAACACAGGAAGAGGAATGACAAATGCATGCCATGGACAGATGGAAAGAAAGAATATGAGAGTGACAATGGAGGCAGTAAATGGGAAGCCTATGGGGGGGGGAGGGGCTGAAGCCCACAAAGTATATACAACATGTCTCTTTGACAGTGCATGCGCTGCCTAGCCAAGACCTAAAAAGTTAACAGTTGTCTGTAGGGTGACTCAACATGTGGACACATGCAAGGTCAACCAGGAAGCAATTTTGAGTATTGGTAAACAATACGGTCCCCTTTCACACTTTAATTTCTGTGGAGGCTGTGCTGAAGAAACTTTGGAAATCCAGCGCTTAAGATACGAGAATCCTAAAGAGTGGTCAAAGAGGTGAAGAGAACAGGACAGAATAATTAAAAGAAGCTTTCTTGACAGTAAGTGTGGATGCGCATAGGATAATCACATCCCACAAAAGGTTTGACTGGTGTATAAAATTGTACAGCTGGATACTTATATAGGAGGAACTTGGGCACAAAGTTGGGTACTGGAGGGCAAACCAGAGATGAATGTTATATGTCTGTATATGTGAATGTATGTGTGAATGTATGTATGTAATGTTCAAAACATGTTCAAAACATCTTACCTACTGTGTGTGTGTGTGTTTGTGTGTGCATTCACTGAAAGAATCAAAGGTTACATTGACAATATAGTTAGCTCTTGAGAAAAAAACTAACGTTTAAAAACCTGAATAAAAACAATGAAATTTGCCATTTACATTACTGAGCTAATTATATCTTGTGACCCTGCCATGACCTTCTTATGACCTCACATTTAATATGACTTATGACATGTTAAATAACATCATTGATGACTTCTAAAATGACATAACTTTTTCTGAGGGTTACAAACGTCTTGAAAAAAGATCTTCTGATGTACATGCCATTACCAGGAAATGTGATTGGACACATGCAGTAACAATATCAATACCAGATATGCAGTAAAAAAAATATTTTATAGTTGTGGGAGCTTAAAACACATGGGTAGTAAAAGGCTTTTCCTGCTCGGAATGAAAAATTGTTATAGATGTAGAAAGAGGGGCCCTTTTGTGCCATATGCTAAATGTTAGGGGTTAACAATGTAAGCAAGATAGAGGCACGGAAAATAATCACTGTGTGATTACAACAGTCTTATCAGTGTGGAGGTGAGGAAGAGATATGTAAATGTCTTCCCAAGTGTAATCTTTTTGAGGATTGTGAGGAAGTGGAAGCAATGGTGGATTCCTATGGTTGGTTTACCATGCTTGGAAAGGCGTTCGTTAACAAGTTATGGTCAACAAGATGTTATTGCCAGCTGATGTACATTTAGTTGGCAATATGGGTCCGCAACTTTGAGTTTGCAGGGTACTGTTAGAATAAGTTGGAATTCAAGAGAAGAATGGATGAGAGGGAAAGTGTTTGCAGCAGAGAATGAATTCCATACCAGATTGGCCACATCAAGAAGAAATTGGAATTAAGTTAGATTCCAGAGCATATCCCCCAATCTATTCTGTAGAGAAACAACTCTGACGGAGCTACTACATTTTCCACACTCAATCTTGCAAGGATTCACCTTCAGATCAAATTAGAAGTCAAAGCATTTAACAGCTTTTGTGACATCCGATGATATGTAATACTACTCCAGAATGCCATCTGATTTGGCAAGTGCAGCATTGGTCTTTGAAAGGTTAATGAAAGTGACTTTGCAAGAAATATCTGAAGGGATAGCTTTTCAGGATTATCTCTTGTTAAAGGTCTAGAAGAACATGCCAGGAACTGGAAAGCGGTTTTAAGGAGTTTGTACAGGGAAACAGAATTTTACAAGGAGATGAAGATACCTAACCTTGCAAGTTTGAAACCCTTGAAATGCTTTTGAAGAAAAAAGACATGTTTTCTGGTGCTGTGAGCAGGACAAGGAGTTTGTGGAAAAGAAAAAGGAAACAGTTTATGCTCTTTATCTAAATTCATCTGTGGTGTGGAAAGAGTGTTTTGTGGCAGTAGAGCTGAGTAATTGTGGTATTTTGACATTCTTAATGCAATGTGAGGGGGGCAAATAGTGAGTGGTGTCCTGTGGTACAAGGACCTTGAGAAATGTTGAGCAGAGTTACTTGGTCATAGAGTAGGAGCTCCTTACTTGCACTTAGGTGGAGGAGCAATACAGAATACACCTTGAGAGAGAATTATATTCTCAATATCTGGAAACTGAACGTGAGATGGTCCTTACAAATGAAGATGTAAAATGTGAGGAATGAAAAAATAACTAGTCTATTGTATCTGAGGAGGAATGGGATCATGAGAAGAGTGTGGACCCAGTTATTACTGATGTATTCCATTTTATGATTAACAGTTCACAGGAGGAACAGGAATTAAATGAGAAATTAAATCCGTTCCTCAAAGATAATAAAATGTTAGCTGTTAGAGGACACATTTTTGTAGGGATGCTAAAATTGTTCCACCCCATTATGATACTGAAGTAGATTTTTAACTAATGCCATGAAGGACATATTGGCATGTAGGGTACTAGAAGATGAGTCAGACAATATTTCTGGTGGCTAGGTGCTGATGATACTGTTGTCAAGTCGGTCAATGGATGTAAACTTTGCTTAGGTAGTCAAAAAACAGCCAAGCCATATGTAGCAATATCATAAATGGTTGAGTTGCCGGAAAGACCTTGGACCCAAGTGGGACTTGATATCGCTGAACAATTTGCGATTTTGCCGAAGCTAATCACATTGTGTTGCTGGGTTATTTTTGTAAGAGATCAGAAGCTAAACCACTCAAAGCAACTATTAAATGTTTGTGGGATTTGATTTGCAGATAGGGCCTATCAGACTTGTTGGCATAAGAATTTTTGAACTCTGAGATGAGTAAGTATCATCCAGCTGTGGCACTACTCACAAGAAAAACACTATTTATCACCCTCAAGCTATTGGTATTGTGGAGATGCTCAACAGAGAAGTAAAAGAGAAGATTTATTCAGCAATGCCGAGAGACATTGCTGGAAAGAAACACTTCAAGCTACTTTGGTGTCCCAGGAAACAGCCAACTAATTCACTAATGTGCTTCACCTTTTGAGTTGCTGAGAGGATGTGAACCAGGTTGCAATTTGGTTCTGTGATAGTTGAAGAAGAAATGTATGGGAGATCATGTGATTGATTACTAAAGTGTGCAAAGGGTTGTGAAGCACCAAGATGCATATGGATTTGGATTGTAAGAGAGTGAAAGTTAGAAATGTCAACATTAAAGTTGGACCTTTAGTTGCTTTAAGCTACCTTCCCAGGGCAAAAAGTAAATTCAGTCTGGTCAAACTCAGGTAAGGTGGCTGAAGTTTTAAAAAAGCCAGTGAGAGTGAATGGTCGTGACGTGTGGAATTATGGAATAATCGCTTTATATAGAAGATCTGTATGTGATTGCAATGTGTCATAGGATGAAGGGGCAATGTGTTTCTAGAGTTCTAAGTGGAAGATAATTTTTTGTGAGAGAGTCTGGAGAAGGTTTGTATGGGGATGGTCAGGACCAAAATATGAATACAAGCCCCACCATAACGTGTAGCAAAAACAGAGGTATTTTATTAACAGGTTAATGATTTTGTTTTAATGTGAGTTTTTTTAATGTTTTTTATTGTTCTGCGCCGGGGAAGGTGTATGGAGATCACATCTATGTTGGTTGATGTGCACATGTATACAATTTGTTTATTTATTTCACATTTTTGTATAGTGCAACCCAATCAAAAAGGGTGGCAGTCGGCTTTACAAGTAAAACAACATGAAGAACAGAAACCTCCTCACAGTGAAAGTGTAGAAAAACGATTAACATTAAATGTCAACTGTGAGGAGAGTTATCTGGTGTGGTTGTGCAACCTCGCCGTGTAATAAAAACAACATTCCATATCAGGTCCAGTCAGGTTAATTTGTATAACCTTAGTTCAGCCCTAGTTTGCCGTGGCTGAGAGAAGTCAGGCCTTATCAAAGGAACATGTGTAAAATATTAAAAAGTACCAAAAACAGTTGAATAAGAAGAAACTGGGAAACAATAAATATCCAACGGTAATTTATCCAATAGGCTGTATTTCTATGTTTAAAAAGACACCTCAATGACAAAATTCCACTGGAGGTTTCCAGAGATATGATTTTTTATAAAGAAACAATAAATCACAGCTTTTCACATAGCGCAATAAATCATTGTAATGTACTGTAACTTGTGGTTTAGGGTTAGCCACTACAAGCAATTTGAAAATGGCTAAAAGGGCGGGGGGACTAACTCTGACAGGGTGCCAGTCACAGGGACCAATCAGGTCCAGTTGAACAGTTACCTTGAAGTATAAGCATTCTCCAGTACAGCTCCAAGTCCTATGGTTTAACCACCATAGACGTCAATGAAGTGTTCCTGATGCAAGTGATACAGGATGTGGAAGATGCTCAAGGATGTTGAGGTTTCTGAGCCAGTGTCTGATTTGACTATTTGGTCCCCAAGCACGGAGGGGTAACTTTGGCCCAAGGGGTCAATGTTCCACAAAGTTTGGTTGAAATCCAGCACAAAACCAGTTGCCACTGGTCAACTAGTCTCTGGTTACAGAAAAGTCAGCAGTTCCTTTTAGTTTGCAGAAATGTCCATGCTGGGTGGCCAAACTGCACTCAGATGACTCTCCCAGGTCCAGCAGACCTGGGTGCCATTTTTTAGGGTTGGGTCTTGGTCTCACAGGCTGCATCATGGCATCCAGCGCCTATCAGGCTTCTTGGCGCTGGGCCCTCCATGGAGCAGGTTTCTCAGCTCTTTTGGACCTATGACTGTAGCGGGCTGACCCTCGAATTCACTTTCTCTGCTTGGTGCTCGGAATGACTTTTCCTCGAGAGGGACACCAGAGGCACAGTCTTGTATTCTTTACGCATATGCCTTCCAGCATTTTTATTAGTTTGTCCCTGTGTGAGTGTTACATTTTGAAACTTGTATTTGACTGAAATATCATTATCCTTTAATATTATCTTGTATTTAAAACCTTCAGACATACCTAGTGATTTCCCAAATACAGTGTAACATTGTTTCTTCAATATTCCTACAAATTTCTCATTTCACTCACTGTTCCCAGTAGTACTAACAGGAGGAACAACACTGGGATTAAGATGTAACAACTTTTCTGTTGACATGGCCACCCAAAAATATGAGTCATATAAATGTGCCCTTTACTTTTCTTACTACTAAATTCGAATTTGGCACCAAAAATACCCACCAAATCAATGTTGTGCCCTTTATTTCTGCCTGGGTGAACATCAGGTAGCAACAAATTTCTCTCACCCCAAGTGTTCTTTCCTAATGTCACATACCATGCAAATGAATCAATCATCACCTGCACATCCTTCCCATTCAGGCAGATATTGCACCTCGAAAAACTTTGTGTTTGTTCTCGCTCACACATAAAGGAACATTGGAATTTAATTTTTCCACATCCTCACTTCCCACCGTCATAGAATTCACTCTATTTCCTAAAGCAGCCTTGCACACTCTGCAAAAGAGTCCCTTCATGTGTTGCACTGTTTATCAATAGCCAGACAACCTTTGAGTTTTCCCATATGGTAAAAGTTTTCACTGGCCAGATGTACCCTATTCCAACTTTATTATTCCGAACAACTCCACACATTCCACACACCATATGCAAGTCACCAAAGAATATCACAAAAATAACATGGAGCATTTACCACATGCACATAGTTAACAAGACGCGTATGTGTCTTGGAAAGAAAATAATATCTGTACAGCAATGACTTTATAATAATTTATTCAAACATCAAAGCGTCTGCACAAGCCCTGTTCAATTACATTATGTGTGCTGATTTAGCTCGCACTCTAGTTGTACATTTGCGTATATTCGTCTTCATTGGAAGTATGCTATTAAAAACTTCAGCCCAAATGACATGCAATCCTATTAATTTCTTCCACGTTGCTAAATCCTCCTCTTTACATTTTAGTCTATGTACACTAGGAGCATAAACATTTATCACTGTAATGCTGTCATGCTGTGAATAAATTCGCTGTCCCAAATCTTCTCCCTGGGTAAGAAATCACCTAACCTAGCAGAAATTATGAATCCTAAATTATTGTTATAGGGACAACCCTTGAGCTAGTAACAAAAGAAGTAAGGGAAAAATACTCTTTTCCAATCCCATTTTTAAAGCATATTTTGTAAGCACAAGTTTGGATAAATGAGACTCTTTTAACACAGCCATGTTAATCCTGTGTCTGCTGAAGTAATAGCAATCATTATTAAGATACATAGCTTGTCAATCCCCAAGCAGAATAGTTACATAAATAACTCCAATTTCAAATCTTGCTTGAAGACTGGATGCTTCTTCTCACAACACAACATAGCTGCACTGACATCTTATTGAAGAGCCTGGTTGTGTAACTATGGATTGCCCAGTCTCCTGTCTTTGGGCAACATATTATAGGAGGAACCATTAGCTTTTTGTGACAGGCCCTTAGCTTTCTGATCAGAGACTACAGAGATTAGAAATTATTGTGATATTTAAGTGTTTGACCTTTTTTAGCTTAGTGGTATATTGTTAATACTTTGAACCTCAAGCTCTTTCCCAAGAGGAGTCGGTGCATGGCCCCGTGATCATCTGAAATGGATTCCATAGGATAATTAGCCACCACCCTTGCTGCTGAGTTTTCAGTCATCTCTACCTTGGTAATATTAATTTTAGTTGCCCCAGTCAATACAGTATATCTAGAAAGAGGTGGGTCTCTCGCAGTCATTTCAGATTGTAATTATGACATTGCTACCAGTGAGTTTACCAGGCGCTATAGGGGCATCTTTTTTTTTAAAACTGCACCAAACATCTTGACTTTGGGCTGATTTACAGTTTGACAAATGTAATACCTTCTGTAAGGTGGGCAGAGGACATTACGGCCACCATCTCAACAATACTGTGTCTATAAAATTTAGAGATGACTTCCAGTCCAGCGGTGATCTCTGTACCTAGAAAGGGGCTGCCATTATGGCAGTTCCCTTCAAGGTACAAGACGTTTGGTGGATGTCCGCCATAAGTTTTGCTAGCTGCTCAAAAAACTTAACTTTTTGTTTTTCAGGCACAACAAAAACAAAAAGTTAATGACCTCTACATCCTGGGAGTTTTCTTCCATGGTGTGGGGTCATTATTATGTTTTTCTATTCATCGTTCGCTGACACATTTTACATGGCAGTGATGGACAGAAAGAAGGACATAATACCGTACACCCGATATAGGTGCATGGAGTAATGCCCTTTCTCCAACAGCTCCTATTCCATCGGGAAATTGGAGGACACTTTCCATTTTTGGAGCCAATGGGGCTCTGGTGATGTAAAGCTGGCAGTCTGATCAATTCTAAATGAGACGGCAGACCAAGGGTTTGGTGGATATGGCACTCCGTCGCATGTTCGGAGTGGTGCCTGTCCACCAAACTCTAGGACAGTCTCTTTATTATTTACTGGAATTGTATGTAATCAAGTTGAATTGATTTATAAGTCTCTAGAATTATCTTCAGCAGGGCGTCTTGCCTTACCCTATCAACAGGAATTCTGTCCTTTCTATGTTCAGAGAAGTCACTTGATGAATACTAGAAAATACTTTTGAATGTTTTTCTCATCTTCCAGCAGATTACCCCAGATAGGGGGAGTAATCTGGGCATCATCCCAATAATTATGGAATGACACCCCAAGAACACAAAGCGTTTCATTCAAGAGCTGCAGGTAAGCTTGCAATAGTAAAGAAAAGAATCCTGATTCCTGTGGAACAGCAAAAAGGGTTTGCTTTATTGTTGAGTGGGCATCCACCTTTTCAATACAAATAGTTGCCATCTCTAACACAGTAGCGGCTGCTACCGAACAGGGTGGGGAGGAGGGGGATGGGGAGGAATGTAATTTAAAAAAAAGACTTACCTCTAGCGGCCGGCTGCCACATCTACTCCGTCCTTCGTCCTCATCCTCTTTAGCTTCATGTCCAGCCAGCAGCAGGAGGGAAGCAGCCGGTCAGACAGGCTCCCCTGAGCTAATCTCAAGCTGAAATGCAGTATTGTGATTGGTCTGAGTACCGTGGATCAGCACTCAGACTAGAACAGGGAGTCTGTGCATGTTCCTGACCAGGCTGTGTAATGCAGCCTGGTATGAACATGTAAAGTGCGCATGAACTTTTTGGTTGGCACAATAGGGCTGGCCAAACAGTTCATACGCAATTAGGAAGTGCACACCACTCCTTCCCTGCTCTGGCAGCCTGCCCCTCCCCATCACTGACTGCAATAGGGAAAATAAAACGATAACAATGATATGTTAATATCATTTTATTTTGCCTTGTGAGCAGTGGGGTGACGCTCCTCCGCCTTAGCAGAGGAGCCGCCACTGCTCTAACATGGCATCTTGATTGCATTTGCAGGAGCATTTTACTCCATATCTTTAGCTGCTCGAGTAACTCTAACAAATGTTTTTTCCCTTAATACTCTACATTCACCGTAGGTGGAAAAATTACTGCAGATCTAATCATTAGGATATTTTACGTTGCCACTATATTTATTCCTTTTACATGAGTGGATCTAAGTGTCTGGGGGCCTGATTCACAAAGGTAAACTTACATTTTTGGGTAAGGTAAAAAATAATTGGTATTCATAGACTATGAGTTTATAGAAAGTTTATGATTGCTGAGAATCTGCAGTCGGGCGGAGAATTCCACACATCATAAAATGGGGCAGGCCTATCCTTTTATGATCGCTCTTTGTGGAAAATCTTGTGGCAAAAGGCTTATCTTTTTATGTGTGGAGTTCTCAGCCCCGACTGCAGAGTCTCCCCAGCTGTAAACTTACTATTAACTCATAGTTTGTGAATACCACATAAAAAGTAAACTTACACAAAAGTGAAAATTTACCTTTGTGAATCAGGCCCTTCACTCTTAGCTTGCACTTGCGCCAGAAAGTGTAGTAACCATGTGGCAACATCAGATGTGCTGACCCTTCTCCAAGAGGGAAGTCCCATTCCTGCACGTGTCTACAATTAGGAGACCTTACCAAGAAAGGAATTTGGGTACATGTGCTCTCACTACAGTTACCATAGAACACAGGTGTCCAATTATCTTCTCTATCTCTTCGAGACCTGCGCTGCGCGAGACACTTCAATATGATCATTAAATCTATCTTTAAGGTTGAATCTTTATTCTCATCACGTGTAGAGAGTTGAAACTCAGTTTGATAGGATCTGTCCGTATGCTTATGAAGCCATGATTGCATATGTTCATATTTACAGATAAAAATTGTATTTGAGCCAGTGGTTTCAAGTGGGATCCACCACCACTTATTTTTGGACAACAGCTGTTATTTTTCCTCAACAGACTTTAAATCCAGAGCAAGAGAGCGAAAAACGCAAAGTGGGAAAAAGAGCAAGAGCAAGAGAGAGAAACAGTGACAAAGCAAGACGGCAGGGTCGAAAAAGAACCTGTAAGAGTGAGATAAAAGGGGAGTGGCAGTCTGGAGATGAATCCAAGAGGCATTGGGTCAGGGGAGGCTCCTCCAGGTGGGCGTTGGAGCGTCACCCCACTGCTTTCTCTCAGTGCGAGAAGCAGAAATGTAAAATGGTATAAATACCATATAAATACCATTTTACGTTTCTGCTTCTTGCACTGCGAGAAAGCAGAAGAAGGGTATGCCTGGTTGGGAGCGGGCGGGTGGGCAGGTCATGGAGGTGTGGCTAGCCCAATGTTATGGGTGCTGACTGTTTGGTCGGCTCCGGAACCAGAGGCGAAGGTAAGTTTTTTTGTGTGTTTAATAAGTTTTATTAAATAAATAACAATTACATAAGAATAGGCCATGAAAAAACAAAATATCCATAGTATACTATAAATATAAACAGGCGATAAAGCAGAGTAGAAAGCTGTTTACAATTTAGTAATAATGAAGGATAAAGAAGAGGAAGAAAGGAAAAGAGAAGATATACAGTACAACTCTATAATTAAAGATCATGAGAGTAAGTTATAGACTTATTAGACCTAATCAACTTATTAAACATATTATTACCTATTAAGCTTATCCAAGAGGCAGGTATACATCCAAAAACATAAGAAATGCCATAATAAACAGGGGGAAAATTAGTGTTGGGGAGAGAAACAATAACCAAATGATCTATGGAGGCTGGAAATTCTCAGAATGATTATGTGATTTATGAATTGAAATCTTAGTTTAATAATTGGTTAATGATAACCAAAATAAATCTCTGTATTTACATGGTTTAACAGAAGAAGCAAATGTAATATCTAATCTATGGTAATGACAAACGTCGTTCCACCAGTTTAGTTGAACATTGCCAATTAAGTGAGACCTGCTGGAAGGCTAAGGCCATTGATTAATATACAACTTGCTCCTCTCACACTTCTTTGTTGCTTGATAATGCAAGCACATAAATGTAAATGTAAATGTACATGTATTAATATAGCGCAAATCGCCCACATCGCAGGCATCTATGCGCTTGCTTAGGGAACCCGTCCTGGTATTCCCCTGTGAGATACCCCGGCAGGGTATCCACAAGGTGAAAGCCAGGCATCCCGCCGCGAGGGGCCGTTGTGGAGATTAAGCAAGCTATTGCCCAGAGTCGCAGAGTGTGAACCCGTGAGTCGAGTAGGCACCGGAGCGAGAATTATCGAGTCCGTGGAATTATTGAGCCCAACCCCCCAGCA
This sequence comes from Lissotriton vulgaris, assembly GCF_964263255.1. Lineage (NCBI taxonomy): Eukaryota > Metazoa > Chordata > Amphibia > Caudata > Salamandridae > Lissotriton > Lissotriton vulgaris. The sequence goes on along the minus strand of NC_141693.1, from coordinate 480,444,379 downwards.
GGACTGCTTCTGATTATGTGGGTTTATTTAGTTTCACCCTTTACTTTTTATTCATTCAAATACAAAAGTGGATCTCTATTGCATGTTTGAGAAACACACGAAACATATAACACTTAATAACAAATGTGGAAATCATGAATGACAACACATTAATTTCAAAACATCAAATCCAACAAAAATGAAACAACACATTGCACATTGTTTTCTATTGCGGCAAATGTTCAAAAAGTTACTTTGAAACAAGAATGCCTATATCAAAAATGCTGATTTTCATAGAATCATTGAAGCACAAAGAGTCTGCAAGAGGGCTAGTGGGTACAAATCAGTAAGTCCAAATCGCAGTGAGTCCTGTGTGCTTTGTAGCCTTCTTTATGCCGACGCGTTTTGAACCCGTTAATTCAATAAGCGGGGTCTCATCAGGGCCTTGTCGCTTCTATCCTTTCTATATCTAGACAGTGTGTGCAAAAGAGAAAAGAGAACAACACCTTAGTTCTGTTATTCTCTCCCATTTCGCTTCACTTTACCTCTACCTATAAACAGATGTGTACCTGTAACTTTGCGTGTAGCCGGATCCAGGGGGTTCAACAGCCTTCTTACTTTTTCAATGTCTCTGGGAACTCTGTAAAATAGTTTTATCTATTAGCATGATGGCGGTTGTGGGGTGATCTTCCCTGACTCGTGGACGGTACTCGTGATTCATACCTATTTAGAGCACCGCTGCTCCTAAAGTTTGTCTTCGTCTCCTCCTTATTTTCTTCTGTGCTCTGTTTATATTTTACTTCTGGGGATTCGGTGTGGCTTGTCCTCCCTATGTAAAAAAAGTCGGGATTGTTTATACAGTTGGTTTTTGGGCGAGCTTGTATTCTAAGGTTAGCATAAAGGATACTCAGGATCGATCTACCTTGAAGGGCGGCGTCCCTCGGCGGACGTGAACCTGCTCTCTTGGCAATGCGGTGCCGTTTTTCTTCAATCTATTCAAAACGGGAAAATTTTAATCACTGTGTGCCTTGCGCTCGCGTTTGCATAGCGTGTCTATACTGCATTTCTAATCATGGTTCCTACCTTTAATGAAAATGAATAAAAAGTAAAGGGTGAAACTAAATAAACCCACATAATCAGAAGGAGTCCTGATTTATGTGCTTGTATTATCAAGCAACAAAGAAGTGTGAGAGGAGCAAGTTGTATATTAATCGATTGTCATATGGTCCAGCTCCTCCCACGTCCCAGGACCTAACTCCTTAAGCTTCAGCAGGAAGGCTAAGGCCAGCATCAAAGCAAATAAACCCTTCTCATGTAAAGACAATCCCAATGAGTCTGACAAACTACCTATAAAAAGATTAATGTTTGAACTAGGAATGTGTAGGTTAAAAATGATTGAAAGATGTTTCCAAACATCCTTACAAAAGGACTAAACAGCGGGGCAAAAGAAAGGAAGGTGTATCAGATCAGCCGAAGGAGACTGACAGGACTAGCAAGTCTTGTCATTAGAGTGTGTACACTTAGCTATAGATGAGGTCGTATGGTATAATCTGTGATAAAAAAAGAACATGGACTGAGTAGTGGATGCAGATCTAGAGGTCTTCAAAGACCTGTCCCAGAGTTTGTTCCAAAAATCTATGCACCAGACACAGACCAAATCTGCTTCCCAAGCAGTCTCTATTTTGGATTTTTGAGCGACCAATGTGAGAAGTTGGCCTGGTATATGCTGACCACTAATTATAGTGGGCACCTTGTACCAGTCCAAACAACCCTTATTGATGATTAGGTTAAAGACAACCTTTATTGAAAGCTATCCTAGTGGTAGTTATGGAGAGCAGCCTTCAGGCTAAGTCTTGAAGGAATGCAAAGCAGCTTGTTTTACCAGATCAGAACCTCCTGAATGACCAAATGAAAGGAGAACCACACAAGGAAATATAAAATATATGTATTTATTACTAAACACTCTCTACTAACCTTTTAGAGAACAAAGCACACAATATTGAATCACTAGAATGACAGTAAATAGCACTAAATACAGCGGGCTCCAGGGGGAGACCGAACCATAATCTAAGAAAGTGGTATAACAACCATGACTTGACTAGACACAGTGCCTAGAGCACGTAGAATCACTGGGACCCCAAGGAACCACCCAAGGTAGTGACACAGGGGACCCACGGAGGACGTGTGCTGCGTGAGAACAGAGACGCGAGCTCCGTACAACTCTATGGGAAAGTCGCAGTTGGAATTTAAAGATTATGGTCACTTCGGAGAGGACTTTGAGCAAACCCTTTCAAACATAGAAGGTTCTAAGGCCAGCACCCTTGTGAGCACTGGAGTACTTGTGTTACCTAACCCAGGGAAGCCGGGTGCATAGGTGTCAAGTGATGTCGGAAATATTTGTCGTGATGCTGAAAAGTGCTGCTGCCTTGAAGAGGAAAAGTGTCCAGTGGAATCCAAGCATGGAATCGAGGTGAGAAGAACCTGAAAGCAGAGGGGACAGAGTCTGGGTCACTTCAGGGTGACCAGGGGCTCGGTAGACGAATGCCCACCGAAGTTGGGTGCTTCAGGTGATTTGACGCAATGCTTGACTCTGCAGCCACGGGACCAGGAGATGTCGAGGACAACCAAAGTCTGGAGGTGAGCTGTCCCACAAAGGATGTTGAGTGCAGGGGGTCAGTGTTTGGATGGAACACCAAAAAGCCTTGGTAACTGCAATCCACTCGGTCAGAGGAAATGAGCTTCGGTGAGGACCAGCAAGGTCCCGGGGACTCTCCAAACAATGGAGAGTCAGTGGACATCTAGAGCAACCAGGAAAGCCCACAGAAAGTCAAAGTTACTTTCCCAGCGGCCCACAGGCCAATAGACCAGGGATTGTGAAGAGACCTCAAGAGGAATCACAAAATACCAGCCCACGGAACACTCGTGGAGTGTAGGCTGGAAATCTTCAGTGAAAACACTGATTGGGATCAGGACTACAAGTAGTGGTCTACCTGAGCCCCTCTCGCAGCCATCGCACGCCAACATGACCTCAACATCATCTCCTACTCCGACGACACCCAGCTGATCCTCTCCCTCACCAACGACCCCACCACCGCCAGAGCCAACCTACATGAAGGGATGAAAGACGTCGCCGACTGTATGAAAAGCAGCCGCCTCAAACTGAACTCAGACAAGACGGAAGTCCTCATCGTGGGATCATCACCCTCCGCCTGGGACGACTCCTGGTGGCCCCCGGCCCTGGGCACCGCTCCCAAGCCAACGGACCACGCACGCAACCTGGGCTTCATCCTGGACTCCTCCCTGTCGATGACCAGACAAGTCAACGCTGTCTCATCTTCGTGCTTCAACATTCTGCGCATGCTCCGCAAGATCTTCAGATGGATCCCCACCGGAACCAGGAAGACCGTCACCCAGGCACTGGTCACCAGACGACTGGACTACGGGAACGCCCTGTACGCCGGAACCACAAACAAACTTCAAAAAAGACTCCAGTGCATCCAAAACACCTCCGCACAACTCATCCTGGACGTCCCGCGACACAGCCACATCAACAGACACCTGAGAGACCTGCACTGGCTCCCCGTCAGCAAGAGAATCACGTTCAGACTCCTGACCGACGCACACAAGGCTCTCCACGACCTGGGCCCCAAGTACCTTAACGACCGCATGACCTTCTACACGCACACCCGCCAGCTACATTCAACCAGCCTCGCCCTCGCCACTGTACCATGCATCCGCAGAGCCACCGCCGGAGGAAGATCCTTCTCCTACCTGGCAGCCAAGACCTGGAACTCCCTCCCCACTCACCTTCGGCGAACCGAGAACCATCTCTCCTTCAGGAAACAGCTCAAGACCTGGCTGTTCGAGCAGTAACATACCCCCCCCCCCCCCAGCGACTTGAGACCCTCCCGGGTGAGCCGCGCGCTTTATAAATGCCGTGATTGATTAATTGATAGCCTAAAGCACAGCCTCAGGGGTTGCCGGAAAGCATATGTTACTGCAAAAGAACATGGTGCTTAGGGGTTCGGGTTGCACAGTCCACACAATGGATATGCGCCTCCTGTGTTGCAGAAATCTTCAGAGTCCTCAGGAGCTTCAGAGATGCAAACCAGTCAGATGCGTTTAGGTGCCTGCTTGCAGGGGAGTAATTCCTTTACTTCAAGGGAGAATATTCAGTCATCCAGCGTCGTGCATCAATGGCTCCTGCAACCGGTTTGAACCGGTTTAAACTGGACTATGCACATGGTCACCAAATGTGCCCGCAGTGCAGACATCAAAGCACTCTCAGAGTGCACCCACCCAGCCCCAATACACTAAAGCCTCTCTGGGAGGAGATGACACCTCCCTGTGACAGGAAGCCTATTGTCAAGCCTTCCTCTGCTCGAGCTTGGCTCAGCAGAAGGAGGGTAGACTCGTGTCTGTGGCTGACAGCATCCATTTTGTGATGCCCAGGTCGAGAAAGCTGGTTCCGGGTGTACCAGTGTGTTGCATATGTCCCTTTAGGAGGGTGGAATCATACCTCCCCCACCAGTTACTGGTGGGGAGGTATGATTCCAAGGTGTTTGACACCAAGCACGACATGTTTCTAAGCAGCCGTTTTAAAGTTAGCATTTACCGCAAGGTTATAATGCACTTAAGACTATATGGTTCGCTGCATCACAGAACAACTCCGGAAAATAGGTTCTGAAGGCCGCAGAGGGGCTCGGCTCATGCATGGGCACCCTCTCACATAAAACCCAGCACCCTGCCTTCAGGATCTATAAGGCCTGCCATAGGGGTGACTGATAGGTTTATCTGTGCAGTGATATAAGGTAGATATAGTGAACCTATATCTAAGTAAGGTATGCATACACCACCTTATACAGGCTGCAGTAGCACACCTGTGGTGTCAGTTTGAGGGGTCTCTCAGGGGTGGCACAATACATGCTGCAGCCCCTGAGAGGCCTCTGGGGTACCTAGGCTCTTTATCATGTGGACCGCATTGGTCGGCAACTAGTTACATATATTGAATTCCAAGGTATGCTGGTCCTTAATAGAAGAAACGATGAAGATCGCTCTCCGGAAAAAACGTATCACGGTCCAAGGGCGCATTCAACGTTAGATTTCACATTTATAACCCTTCCTTTGTTACCAACATTAGCTCGCTTCTAAATAGAGTTTACCACCTTGAGTGATCACTCAACACAGCACGTCATATTTAACTTAAACACACCAAGATATCAATTTACTAATGCCCCAGAGGGTGAAATTACCCCAATAAATTTAAAACGTCTGAAATGGACAAATACAAACAAAGCAGATTTGTTTTAACAATAAAGAGTCTATTGGCAGAGCAAACAACAGAACATATTAATAGAATACAAGCTTGGTCACAATTTTTTAACCAAATTTGCAGAAACAATGAAAGTCTCAGAAATTAGGGTTAAAAGATATGAACAGACAAAAAATCTACCAAAAGATCTGCAAATGCTAAAGAAAGAACTAAGAAAAGCTCAAAGGAAACTGCGACTGGATAAATCCAAGGGTTATGCTGAAAAACATTTCAACAACTGAGAAAACAATTCAAAAAAAGAATATGGGAATTTAAAAAAGTGAAAGCAGAGAGTTTCTAGTCTAAACTAATCTACAATGTAAGACACTCATATCTCAACAAATTTTGGCAGCCAATAAACAACCTGTCAAGACCTCGAAACGCCTTAACATCGTACATACAAGAGCAGTAATGGGTTAATTTCCTCAGAGATAAAATTAAAGAAGAACAACTCCAAGACATAGACAGTTGCCAATTGCCGACTGTGAAGCGGACTATCGAGAATGAATTGAAGTCACAGAGCAACCAATCGATGTACACAACAGAAGAAATAACAAAGATAATAAAGAAAGGCAAAAGTGACGGCCCTCCTGGCCCGAACGGCATTCCCCAGGCTACTTTTAAATATAACTCGGAGTACTGGAGCTCGATCCTAGGGAAATTTTATATTGACGTAGAAATTAACAATCATATCCCAGAAAGTTGGCAGGGATCAATCAATCATAAGCAATTACCAACATCACTACCTCGGCCAAACTTTTAGAAAAATGTATACACCTCCAGCTGGTAAGACTAATTGAACACTTTAACTTACTCAAAAAATACCAATCAGGCTTCCGTGCAGGGCACAGCACTGAATCAGCCATGACTCATATAATTGATGATGCTCTACAAATCCTAGATCAGAACGGAGCCTGCTTACTCATCTTGCTAGACCTTTCCTCAGCCTTTGATACCGTCAAACACGAAAACTTGATAGACCTTTTGCAACACAGAATGGGACTATCTGGATCAGTTCTAAATTGGTTTTCTTCGTTCCTTCAAAATAGATCGCAAGGATTTAAGGTCAACCTCGCATTGGCCAAACCCGTCCCGGTCACGTTAGGAGTCCCTCAGGGATCTTCACTATCACCAACATTGTTCAATTTATTCATGGAACCACTCACTGAAATTCTAAACTCGTCTAACATGCTATATCACATGTACGCTGACAACACACAACTATACCTTAAGATTCATACCCTAGAAAACATCAAAGCTCTCAACACAACTCTCGGAAAAACTCAGATCTGGCTGGCTGAAAATCATCTAAAACTGAATGCCCTCAAAACCGAATTCCTCCTAATCGCTCCTCCCGCACAAGTACCCAGAAGGCAAGAGTTGATCAAACACCTTACTGCACTCAACTGCCAATCTCTCATCGTTGACCCAGCAAAATCGCTGGGAATCACACTGGACAGAAACCTCAATATGCAAAAACACATCAGCAACGCAACAAAAGGAGCAAATTTTCAGCTACATACTTTGAGAAAACTGAAACCCTTCCTGCCGGAAAAAGACTTCAAACTGGCAGTACAAGCTCTAGTTATCCCAAGAATTGACTACGGTAGTATCTCTCTCTGCGGCCTCCCCAGAGCGGCAACAGCCCTTCTAAGAGCCTCACTCAACGCTGAAGACTTATCACAGGCTCCAAAAGAAGCTGACACATATCTCCTGACCTAAAATCCCTTAATTGGCTACTTTTTGAAGCTAGAATACACCTGAAAATAGCAGTTATGACACATAAAACCATTCAGTACAATACACCTAGCTATTTGGTACAGAAACTAGAGCTTTCATGTGGGGTTAGAGCCTCAAGAAGCGCTAAAACCCTTATACTGAAACCACGAAAATTCAACAAGAAGAAAACATATACCCGAACCTTCTCAGGGATGGCGCCCAGAATATGGAATGCGCTACCCCCAGAAACCAGACTTAATCCCTATACGGCATCTATCAAAAAAGAAGTGAAATCGCTCCTCATGGCTAAATTAACTTGAGCAAGGATTATGACTTTATTGCTACATAGCATTTCTTCTTCACAGATCCTTTTATTGTATATTGGCCAGTCTGGTCTCCTGGTTACTGTAATTATATCTTTGCTTGTTATGCACTGAATGTTTTTTTTTCTCTTTTTATCTAATACCCATGTATCTATATATGATAGTAGGTTCTAACATCAAGGACCAGCATTGACCCCTATGGTATTTTCTTTGTATTTATGTAACAATGTCACCTACCTTGTAAAGCTCTTTAATACCCGCAAGGGTCTGGTTCGCGCTATATAAAACTTTAAAAATAAATCAATAAATAAATAAATCATTACCCTTATTTACAAAGGAGGTGACAGATCCAGTCCAGAAAATTATAGGCTAATCGCCTTGAAGCCGAATATTTTGCCTCATTAAACCTTAAAGACCAGCTGACTAGTCTAGAGAATGTAACCTAATACCAAAAAATCAAACCGGATTTAGGAAGATCATCAGAACTATCACAAATATTCTGTCCATTTCACTGATTGCTGAAAGATGCAAAAGCAGTAAACAGGATCTTCACCTGTGTTACATCAACCTAAAAGCAACATTCAAATCAACACTAAATAAGGCTGCAAAGTTCCACTCGCAGCTCGTTGATAAAGAAATTTTTTCTTCAACAACTTTTTCCTGGACAGTGATCAGCACTTATAAAACACTGAAACAAGTGGCCTATTTGGACTCCACTTTCTCTATTTACGTAAAAAGAAAATTATTAACTTTAAGGTTTGGACAGTTCCCTACTCTTGCGGATGCCCCTCATTGGATACACATGGGAAACGAAAATTGCCAGCACTGTGGCTATAAAAAGGAAGATTTGAATAATCTTGTATGCCAATGTAAGATACTGCAACCAGCACAAACTACAATATTACGGCGAGCATTCCTGGACAGAGGCATAAGGTCGTGCAGAACAGCTATCATAAGAGGACTGCATTCCACCGACCACCAAACGAACCATAAATTGATTACATTTTTAAGTATTCATGAACAAGAACTGAAAGCTGTAGGAGAGTAGGGTCTGCTTCCAATGGTTACGCCCACTTTTTGCTGTCATTCTCTGGTTTTTCGACTTTAGTGTGGCTGTGGACCTGCTAATCAGGCCCACAGCCCAGCTGTTCTCTCTCTAAATTAATACCATGTACTTTAGGTACATACCAGATTGGTTACTGGGTCACCCTTGTGAGTCCCTGTATAGTGTACTATAGGTACCCAGGGCATAGGTGCACCTTAGGCCGACCAAGGGCTGCAGCATGTATTGTGCCACCCCTGGTTTGCCTTCCAAACTGACACCACAGGTCTGTTCACACAGCCTGGGTAAGGAGGTGTAATCACCCCTTACGTAGATATAGTATACCTATATCTACATATACAGATAGACACATATACACCTATAAGTCACTCCTATAGCAGGCCTTAACAATCCCGGAGGCAGAGTGCTTGGTTTTATGTGAGAGGGTGCCCTAGCATTAGCTGAGCCCCTCTGCAGCTTTGGAACCATCTCCTTAAAGCTGTTCCATGATATAGCCATACCATATACTCTTAAGTGCATTATAATCCTCACGGTTAATGCTAACTTTGGTTTGGCTTTATCAATATATGTCATGTAAGGTGTCAAACACTTTGGAATACTACCCCCCCCCCCCCCCCGCCTGTCCTGGCGGCGGGGGTAGCATTCCACCCTTCTAGAGGGAGAAGACAGGTAGTTACTCGTTTCCCCGGTTAAAGTTAAACAGAGCCTCAGCATCACAAAATGGATGCTGCTGCCACAGACACAAGTCTGACCTCCTGTTGCTGGACAAAACTTCGGCAGGAGAGGCCTGGACAATAGGTTTCCTGTCCAGGGAGGTGCCAGCACCTCTCCAGACAGGTTTTTGTGTATTGGGGCAGGGAGGGCTGCTTTCAGTGAATGCTTTCCAGACACTGCCTGGGGCACACAAGGTGCTCCATGCATCTTCCAGTTCAAACCGGCTACTGGGGCAATCTGCCCCAGCTCTGGCGCAAAACTGGACAAAGAGAAAGGGGTGTAACAACCCCCTTCTCAGGTCCACCGATAGGAGGGACCTTAAAGGTAGTCCAGCCCCTAAGCAATAGCGATAACTATCGCTATTGCTTGGTTAGAGACAAAAAGTTACAGCTGAGCTGCGGCGATTTTTATCGCAAATAAACCTTGGTATTACCAAGGTTTATGGCAAATGCGATAAAAATCGGCCGCAATACATGAATATCGCTCTTAACATGGCTAAGAGCTAATGCTCTTAGCCATGTTATCCACCTCCCATTGGATAACATGGCTAAGAACTGCTCAGGGCAGGTGTTAGCTTTTGGAGATATTCACGCTTAGCGCGAATATCTCCAAAAGTTGGTAATAGGAGATAGCGATGTTAGCGACTGTTTCCAGTCGCTAACATCTTGGCACGCCCACTTTGCATGTAATTAGTGATAAATATCACTGACATGCAAAAGTGGGGCCCAAGATGGTCGCTATCTCCTACTAGCTGTCGCTAACTGGTGTTAGCGACAGCTAGGTAATAGGGAGATAATTTTGTCTCCGCTTTCTTGGCTTTTAAAGCCAAAAATGCGGAGATAAACCCCCTTGATAATATGCCCCCTAGTCCCTAGGACTTTAGATTACCCTGGCCGAATCTTTTCAAGACATATCCTGGATCTTCAACATTCCATTTCGACTGGAAGATGGAAGACATCTCCCTTGTGGTCAAGGAGTGACTACCCTGTTCAAACAGGCACCAACAGCAACTTTGCCGGTCTGCATTTTTGAGGCACCCGCCAGATCCCGAAGAATCTGCGACACAGTACATGGACTTCCAGACATCGCTGACCCCGACCCACACCCACAGGAAAGCTGAGACACATGGCGGACACGAGAGATGTGGGACCGGACATCCTGCATTTTGCAAGCTGCACTCCTTCCTCAAGGTATTTTGAAGTTGTGCATTGGGGTGCTTGAAGCCCCAGCCCCGAGCATCATTTGCACCGAAGCAGAGGCCCCGACACTCTAGAGTGTCCCGTGGGCCCTGCATTTGCATTTCAGCTCAATGCGTCTTTCCGGTTCCTTGCTTGTTGACTAGTGAGCCCCCGGAAGACTCCATTTTGAATGTGACTAGCTTTCCTGGTTGCGCCAGGCTTGCTATAGCTTCCCTACAAAGGAGAAGTGCCACAAACGTTGCTGGTCTGCACTGAAGCCAGTCTTGACATCCTGCATGGATTGCGTTTGCCAAGGCATGTTAGGTCCGATCCAGATACCGACACCCCAGTAAACTAAATCCTTTGCGGGACAGCTAGAATCCAGCTCCTGGTTGTCATCAACGCCTCCTGGTCCTTGTGGCTTAAGAGACAAACTTCACATCTTCACCTGACATTGCCTGGTTCCTTCCTGGTACCATCCTGGTCACTGGCAAGTGACCCAGACTCTGTCCCTTCTGCTTTCAGGTTCTTCAGTTCTTCGATCCACCTTTGGATCCACCCGGACACTTTTCCTCTGGTCGCCTGCAGTGCTTCTTTGCAGCTCTCCATTGAAAACGACGACGAAACCCGACATGAAAAGACACCTATGCACCCGGCTTCCCTGGGTGAGGTAACACGAGTACTCCGGTGCTCCCATGGGTCTTGACTCTCGAAGTGTCCTAGTTTAAAAGGGTTCCATCGTAGTCCATCCGGAAGTGTCCTTAAATTGTATATTTGTAACTTCTACGTTTCCCATAGAAAGTCAATGGTTACCTGCGCCTGTGTTTAGACACTGCACTTGTCTCTCGTGGGCTTCCTACTTCCTATCCTTTGGTTATTTAGAGTAGTCCCAGCGATTCCACAGGCCCCAGGCCTGCTTTCTAATTCTCTTGTGGTTCCTATACCACAATTTTATATATGGTTTGTGAGGCCCTTAGGGCATAATGTATACTGTGCAACTTATTGTATATTAACTCAATGACTTGTATTGTATTTTTACCTCTGACCTCATAAAAAGTGCAGAGGGGTAGTGTTTAGAATAAATACATATAAATTTGATATATACCTTGTGTGGTGTCCTTTCATTTGGTACTCAAGGGATTGGTACTCAAGGGATTATAATAGGTAAAACAACTTGCTTAATAGGCTCTCTGAAGTCTTAGTCTGATGACTGCTGTCCATGCTACCACTAGGATAGCTTTCTATAAGGTTGACTTTACAACCACAATCAATAAGGTTCGATTAGACTGGTGGAAGGTGCCCACTAGAGCTAGTGGACATCATATGCCAGGCTAACTTCTCACAAAAGCTAAATCTAAGCAATGATAAAACATGAAGTATATTTTTATAATTATATACATTTTAAGATGTTTTAGAGAAATGTAACTTTAACGCAATTTGCTCTTTTTAAATAGTGTTTGTAATATTGTTATGGTTTTAATTAACTGAACAGTAAATACATTATACAGTTTATTATACCATATACTAGGGACTTATAAATGTACCCCAGAATCCAATCTGGAGTGTACCTAAAGTATAGGCAATCAGTTTAGAGAGAAAGCAGCTAGGCTCGGGTCCTGGATAGCAGGATCCCAGCCAGACTTAGTAGAAACAGCGAAACATCAGCAAAAAGTGGGGGTAACTATAAGAAGCAGATCCTACTCTCCTACAATCAGGATCAGGGGAAAGAAGGAGTTTATATATCAAGGAAGCTTTGGGAGATGTAGTTAATATTTTGAGTATAGGTTCTGCTATGGGAGTGAGTTCAGTAGAGGATAGAGAATAAAAGGCATCTAAGATTATTGCCATAAGAGTAGAAAATTTGTGCCAGAACGAACGAGGGCATTTAAAGGAATCTTGAAATTGAGGGAAGTAGTAAGGAGATGCACCATCAAACATATCCTGAACCCATATAATTCCCTTACCTCTCCAGGATTTCCCAAAAAAGAGGTCTGTTGTTGATGGTAATGAGACGATTGCGCCAAAGGGGAGAATGAAGAAAAGCATTCCTAGAAAAAGTCTCCAATCGATAATGAGGTTTTAATAATGAACAAGTGTGTTAAAATATTGGAAGAGAGGTAAGATTGACCTTTGTTGAGAAAGCAAAGACTTCCTTAAAAGAAAAGGGCTGGACTGTTCCCATGAGGCACAGGGTCAAGGCTGATTTGCATATGGCCATATCTGAACTGGGGTGGTGTAGTGTGCAAAAAAACGATGGATTTAGGCCCAGATCTCTGTACTGGGGTGAATGTATTACATTATGCTGCATTCTGTCCATCAACTGTTGTTTTTGCATTTGTCACCCCGAGTGGGATGGGTATGCTCAAACGTGAGAGCCATGCTCTCCACACCACTGGAGTCAAGCTATCCTGGCTAAAGACGGCTGATAGCCAGAAACCGGTCCTAGGATGCTTGATTCCGGTCCAGGAAAGACATGGCTTGGCAGTTCAGACTGGACTGTTCCCATGAGGCACAGGGTCAAGGCTGATTTGCATATGGCCATGTCTGAACTAGGGTGGTGTGGAGTGCAAATAAACGATGGATGTAGGCTCAGATCTCTGTACTGGGGTGAATGTATGACATTGTGCTGCATTCTGTCCATCAACTGTTGTTTTTGCATTTGTCACCCCGAGTGGGATGGGTATGCTCAGACATGAGTCCCATGCTCTCCACACCACTGGAGTCAAGCTATCCTGGCTGAAGACGGCTGATAGCCAGAAACCGGTCCTAGGATGCTTGATTCCGGTCCAGGAAAGACATGGCTTGGCAGGTCGGGCTGGACTGTTCGCATGAGGCACAGGGTCAAGGCTGATTTGCATATGGCCATGTCTGAACTGGGGTGGTGTGGAGTGCAAAAAAAGATGGATTTAGGCCCAGATCTCTGTACTGGGGTGAATGTATGACATTGTGCTGCATTCTGTCCATCAACTGTTGTTTTTGCAGGAGACTTCGGAAAGGAGCCATTTAGAAGCTAATCGAAGACAAAAGGCCTTATGATGCAGTCGATAATCAGGAAAATGCACTCCTCCCATAGATTTAGGTTTGCAAAGATCTGCCAAAGAAAGTCTAGATTTTTTATTGTTCCATAAAAATTTAGAGAGGAGAGAATCAATTTTTTTAAAAATAAATATTTGGGATGTGCATGGGAACCATAGAAAGAATATATAATAAAATAGGAATAATCTTCATTTTAATAGAATCAAGCTGTCCCCACCAAGAAAGAAAGAGAGGGTTCCAGGAAGAGAGAAGTTTAGAGATACGATCATAGCACTTCCTTCATATTAATCTTAACTGAATCTAATATAGAGTTGTTAAACCAAATGCCCAGGTATTTGATTTTACAGCTGTTCCAACGTAAACCAGTGGCATCTAAGTGCTGCTTAAAGCAGAATTTGGTGATGGGAAGACGTTCTGTCTTGTCAGCGTTTATTTTATAACCTGAAACAAGAGAGAAATCAGAAATTTCCTGCAAAAGAGGAGGGATAGAGTTTTCGGGATGAGATATAAAGACTAAGATATCATCTGCATAGGCAGATAATTTCAAATGTTGATTGCCATATTTAAAACCAGAAATGGACGAGTTATGGGGGATATGTGATAAAAAGGGTTCAAGTGATAAAATAAAAAGGAGGGGTGAGTTGAAAGATTGAGATACAAGACCATTAGCTACTACAGAAGCTAAAGAGCTGCATATAACAAAGATATCAAAGAAATGAATTTAGGACCAAAACATGCCACTGGAAGGCTTTAAATAAAAAGGACCAAATAACTCTGTCAAAAGCCTTCTCTGCATTGATAGAGACAGCGGCAAGAGGGTATGAAAAAGACGAGGCCTTGTTTAAAACATAACAAAATAAACAAGTGTTGTCAGATGTTAATCTACCTTTAACGACATTGTTCTAAACCAATTACTTTCCGTAAAAGAGGCTCACAAGACATAGCACAAGCAGTTTGGCAATGATTTATTAATCTACGTTTACCAGAGATATAGGACAATAGTTTTTACATTGTTTGGGATCACGTCCATCTTTGTGGATTAAACAGATTGTAGCATCTAAGAAAGTGCCCTGTCTTTTACCATTAGTTTGTAAAAAGTTGTAAAAGTTTTGGAAAAAGAAGATCAGAAAAATGTAGAATAAATTCTACCGTAACACCATTAAGACCTGATGTTTTATTTTTCTTTAGGCGATTTAAGGATTGAGATATTTCTTGGAAAGACAGATCAGATTCTAGAGCGTTGAAGTCAAGGTCCACATGAGAAGAAGGTGATATTTGATTTAGATATGAGTCAAACGAAGGGGGAAATGGAGAGAATTCTGGGGTATATAAAGTTTTGTAAAATTCCATGAATTCATTTAAAATGTCTTGGTCTTTTAAAAGGGTTTTCCCATCTGATGAATGAATAGAGTATATCAAAACCCGTTCTTTCCGAGATTTAAGATAATTTGCCAAGAGTTTGCCAGCTTTATGACGACCGCCGTAATACCAAGCACTCATTCAGAGAAGAACTGTAGAGGCATTATCAGTAGTTGTTTTATTAAAAGTTTAGCACAAACAAGGTCCTGTAAGGAATGCTCAGATGAGGATGTATAGAAATGATGCTCTAGATGTTTAATATTAGCAAACAAACTTTTTTGCTGACTAACTAAATACTTCTTTTTCTTGGATATGTAATCTATGATAAAGCCAAAAGCTGTAGCCTTAAATGTATCCCAAAGCTGTGAAGGAAATGTATCAGGAGACAAATTCAAAGTAAAAAGAAATTCTGTAAAGGAAATTAAAGAGGAAGAGAAAGGAGGATCCTGCAGAAGGGGATTATTAAACCTCCATCTAAAAGACTTGGTATATGAGCCAAGGAAATCGAAATTAGCAACAACCTGGGCATGATCAGAAAATACAGTGGGTTCAATGGAGGAGGAAATAAGGTTCTGTGTTAAGGCAGAAGAAAGAAAAATATAATCCAGTCATGTAAGAGTGCCATGTGGGGGAGAGAAAAAAGAGAATTCAGAGCTGTCAGGGTTACAGAGTCTCCATGAGTCTACAAGATGAGTCTGAGAGATTGTGTTTGAGATTGTTTGTGTGTCTTATGGGGTATGAAATGGGCTTGGGACTGTCGATCAATGAAAGGGTCCATAACTTGGTGACAATCGCCACCCAGTATAAAAAAATTATATTAATGCTGACTGCATTGTTTAGTGATATTTGGCCAAAAGGAAGAATCTGGTTGTGCTGGACCATAAATATTAAAAACTGTAAGAGAAATATTATTAATGAGCAACTTGACTAATAACCATCTACCTACTGAATCAGTTTCCTTAGAAATGACAGAACATTTCAAATGTATATGAACTAGAATAATTACCCCATTTTTCATCATGGTCGTAGGAGAAACTAAGACTAAACCCACCCACTGCCTTTTAAGTTTCAAAGCTTCTAACTCTGTCAAATGTGTCTCTTTCAGTAAAGCGAAGTCAGGATTATATGTAGCTAAATGGGATGATATTTTCTGCCTCTTTATGGGATTAATAAAACCTTTTGCGTTCCAAGAGATAACTTTGAATGTAAATAAAACAAATTAAATATAGAATCACACAATAAACATTAATGCGAAGGAAGAGGAAGAAAAAAGGAAAGAGAAGGATATAAAATAAAGTCTCAAAATAAAATAGTAAGAGAAAGGGGAGAATAAAAGAGGGGGTAAAGAGAGGAAAAAGTAAGATCGAAAAAAGGAGAAGACAGTGCATTTCATAAGAAGAACAATGACTACTGAAGTACATACCTGAAGGGAAAACGGTAAAAAACTGGGACAGGCGGCAAACGATAAAGACGGCACGACCAACAAGGGAGATGAACCACGCCGGGAGATCGAAAAAGAAGACAAGGATATGGAAAATGTTATGAGGAAGTTCAAATGGTCTCTAATAATGATAAAGAACAGGAAGCTACAAACAAGACAATTATAAACAGATAAGAATGCCGGAACATGAGCAGCAAAGAAAATTATTAGTGAGGGTTGGAATGAACTTAACAGGAGTCATCCAAAAATTGAAAAATCTGAGAAACTTTCATATAAGAGTTATGGTATTGAAGAAGGACCAGCTGAATCCATGGTTGAAGTGGAATGTTATGTTATGTTAGCATGTTTTATAATGTGCACAGCTACTCAAAGAGTGTCCCGGTGTTAGCCCAAGTAAAACAGGAAAGAGACAGAGAGAAATTCAGCTAAAAAGAAACATTTAAAGCTTTTTCCTAAACTCAATGGGATTCTGCGCGCAACATAAAACATACAGAAGTGCATTCCAGGCCACCACAGCCAGATATGCCAAAGAACTGCCACCTCTCCTTTTTAGGCGATATCTGGCAGAGAGGCCATTAGCATATTAGAAGAGCGCCGATGTCTACCAGGAATGTAGAACTGAAATTGCCTCCTGAGATAGACGGGGCCATACACGTACACGTACAAGGCAGCATGGACCATTACCAGGGCCTTGAAATTAACCTGTGTTCCACAGGCAGCCAATGAAGATTACGCAAATGTAGCCTGACACTCATGCGTTTAGGGAGGTCAAGAAGCAGCCTGGCAGCGGCATTCTGAACCACCTGGAGTCTATCCAGGAGGAAACCAGAAAGACCCACATAGAGTGCGTTGGCATAGTATACAGGAGGTGACCAGCGCACGGGTAACTGTTTCCTTAGCTGCTAATATGAGAAAGGACAAAAACGGTTTAAGTAGCTTCAAGATGCCAAAGCAAGTACCTGTCAACTTACTAATTTGGCTACTGAAACTAAGCCTTATATCGAACCAGATCCCAAGGTTCTTGACTGGGAGGCACTGCAGCGAGGGCTTAGGAGACTCCTCTGGCCAAAATGAATCCCAAAACCTACCAAAGTATAACATCTCCTTTTTGTCTTCGTTACATTTGAGCAGACCGGCAGTGAGCAAATTTAACACAGCTACCAGACAAGTCCTGACATGATCAGTAGACGACTCATGCTTTTTCCAAGTAAACAGAAGCTGAGTGTTGTCAGCATAGGCGACAACTTTGGCGCCTAATTCCTCTGGCAGCTGAATAAGAGGATACATATGAATGTTAAACAAGAGTGGGCTTAACAAGGATCCCTGGGGTAACCCGGTCTAAAGCTCAAGGGAGGAAGAAGTAAACTGGGTATCCAAACATGCTGAGTTCTACCTTCCAAAAAAAAATTAAAGGTGAATAATCTTCCGAAGGTCCGCAGGGTCTTCAAAAGTAGAATGGTTGTTTTGAAAAGTTACTTTGAAGGGGCAAGGATGGAACAAATCGTAGCAGGCACCCATGAAATGTGGGGCTGGTCTGAGATCTAAAAATTATTTCCGTTGTTTAGCTGTTGCTGTAGATACGTCCTGGGACAAAAACACCTTAGAACTTAACCAAGTTAAATGTTTCTTACGTTTGGCTGCATTTAGAACTTGCAAAAGGTCCATAAATTGTAAGAAAAGAATAATCACTCCACGGGATCTTGAGGGGGCAGGTGCAGAAGAGAGACGAGGACCCAACCTATTAGCACGCTGGATATTCAGAGAGGTTGAAGTAGGAAGGTCCAAGGGCTTCGGAAGAAAGGAAGTGAAAAAGGTCACAGGGTTATCTCCCTCAATGCCTTCAGGAAGACCATATAGGCGCTGATTATTGCGCCTATTTCTATTATCTAAATCCTCAGCAGGTTTTTTCAAGAGGATCACCTCCTTCTCCAGAGATGAGATTTTTATAGAAGAGTCTTGAAGGGTGCTAACATGCTGTTTCACTGTGGAATCAATCGTAAACCATTTATTATCCAATACCTGTAGGCGTGAATTGGTTTCCTCTCTAAATGGGTGTAAAGCACATATTTCCTCTAGAACAGTGTCTAAGGACACAGGTGATGCAGGTTTCGGTGGAGAAGGTGGATCTTGTTTAAGTCTTTTATTAGTGGAGGAGGGCAAATTTAATTTTGAAGGCATAATGAATGAAGAAGTCGCTTTGGAAGGATTAGCATGAGCCATGCTGACAGAGTTGTGTAAGTTATCCATAGGAGGTGCCACAGAAGCTGAGTGCATCACAGACAGACTAGTAGTATCCTTTTGGGTAGAATATAACAGGTGTTTGGATCTGCGCATGAAAATAGGAAGTTACTGTCAGACCAGCGGGAGAGATAAATAATTAAGCCTGATCTCTTTTAAGAAAGATAAAAAGAAAATACTGAAAGTATCCGTCACAATAATAATGCCCCTAAAAAACTGCTGGAGCAAGGTGTTGTATGATAGATGTGCAAGCTTCAGAGGTAAATGTAAAATAACAGTACCTTATGCCTTTAATGCAACTAAAAGGAAAAAAATCCTGTCAGGAAAGTAAGCAAAATGGTGGCCGGGAAGTAAAGAAATGCATCCCACAAAGTTTCACTTCACCAGCATTGAGGGGTCCAAATCATAACTTCATAATCAGGGGGAGTTTTCTTTATAGAACTCCCCATTAGACCCAGAAAACTGCACTGTAACTGCGAATTCACTCAGGAGATCTCCCGACGTAGCACGGAGCTCCGAGTTCAGGTGGCCATCTTGGATGTCACTGTGCGAGTGTCTCCATAAGTGATTTTATTTTTTTTAAATTAAATTAACCCCCCCCCCCGACCCCTCGCCCCACACGTGATTCATGATGGCTGCGACTGCATTGGGGAATCAAGACTGCACAGCCTTGCTTTTTGTTCGGCACCCTGACCTTTGATACTGCTGGCCACAAGCTTCTGAGAAAAACTTTGGGTCCTGGCACGTATTCTTTTACAAAGTAAGCACTTTAAATCATCGAATTGTGAAACAATAGATATTTATCTGCTTTCAGTTTTGTAAACACTTGTTTTATTTTGGCCGATTTGAGTCTTAGCCACAAGATTGATTTCAATGTATGTCTGTTGTACGTCTGGATGTAAGTGCTTCCACATTTAACATGCCTTATCCTTTCCATTTTTTTACCTATATTAGAAATATGGCCGTTACCTATCATTTCAGGGTAAGAAAGTCGCTGTACTCAGGCACCCACAAAATATGGAGCTTACTGCAGCAAGTTTGAAAGCTCACAAACAATGCTAACTGGAATCAAGCTAGTCGCAAAATTCGCACAGGAGCGATGCAATATTTCAAAACAGCCACCATGTGGCAGGAGTCCTTTCATTAGCAGCAGATGGTCTGCAAAGGCTGTAACAAAGATGCATTACAATGTCGCTCTTCTAGACTTAGTGATATGGCAGAGGGGTGCCTTAGTTCTTAGGCCAATCAGGCAGTGCCAATGAACTGGTCTCACAGATCAGTGTGTGGGCTGCTTTTGTGGCAGTTAGTGGGCCTGTTTTGTGGCCTGATGGGCCGATTTCTACGCTTGATTTCTCTGATATTAAAACAAATGTCGACTGCAGCAAACAAAAATACTTGCAGTCTTGCATACCTTGCAAAATACCCATACAGCGTATATTTACAAGTTCAAAACTGGCTTGATTTGCAAATGTAGGTCACTTTTTTAACTGTCTGGTTCGCTAACGTGAGCCACTGTTATTTTGGTGCCTGAGCCTATTTTTTCACAATCAGAACCTGGGGAGTTTGTATTGTAATTGCATTTCTATAGCTCTTGCTACCCCTGCAAGGTGATGAGCCACTTTGCGTCGAGTAGCACACTACTTCGGAAACCAAGGATTGTGTGTAGTCCAGTGGTTCTTAGTTGTTATTGGGATTAGTTATGTGCTCTTAAGGAGAAAAAAAACCTTCACATATATTGTTACCAGATTCTTTGGGGCAGATTAAATTAATAATAGTATAACTGCAACAGCTGCTTGCTTGCTATCCCTCCTGAGGCGGAAGCCGGGAGGTTGTGTTTCATGTACTCGCATGACTGAATGCCTGAAATTATTTATTCCTCTTTTAAAATCGCCGCATTTTAGAAATACTTATTTTGCACTGTTGAGGAATTATTGCACTGTTTTCCCCTTAGTATTTTGCTGCACTTTAGAATACTTAAATTGCACCTTTACTTTGAGGGACTATCACGCTACCATACAAACCTGGTTAGACTGTTGCTGACCCCGTGCCCCGTGTTGTGCGGGTGTGTGTAGGCCTGAGCAATCAGCTAAGGCCACGTGCGCAGGGGTGGTAGCGCGGAGCATCAGCCAGTAAACCACACACTCGTCTTAGTCGGAAGTGACGTGCCCGAGCGCGCGTCCTCCTTTTATTGGACCCCGCAGGCCACGCCTGGCCTGCGGATGCGTGGATGCGTACGTGCGTCTGCTAGAGTGCTAACCGCACTACATCTCTATCCAACTCTACACAAGTTCGAAAATGTTCAAACGAAACTGTTCAAAAAAAGTTCACAACAAATGATTAGTACTTGCGTGCCCCACAGATGCTGGATTCAGGGACTCAGTTGACAGGCGTAGTCGTTGAATCTTTGATTGGGGCGAGGGTTAGGCCTCAGACTGTAGCGTGGTGTATGGCCCGGTCCTCGATCTCCGTTGCGGGCCTGATTCCGGACAGGGGTGGAGCTGATCGGTGTTTCAAGCTCTGGCGCTGGGCCCCCGACATCTGTTGGTGGGCTGCCCACCGCTCCTGGGGCCGCTGCTCCGGGTGGTTCGTTGATTTCCTCCGTGACCTCGGCATTTGCACTACCGGCGGGAGTGATTATCTTGAACCAGGACGAGTTCCTTGACACTTCTTCTCCTTCTTTGCTGGCGGTCACCATTGTGCCCTTCGTGTCGGTGACGGTCCATGGCCCCGGTTCATAGAATGTCCGAAACTTTCCCCCCGGGCGCCGGTTCTTGATGACAACCCGGTCCCCTCGGTGCAGCTGTCTTGGGGCTGCCCTGCGGCGGTGGCTCATTCGCATGTTGTTCGTGCGCCGGCGTCTCTGCGCACGCTCCTGTATCTCCTTCATTTCCTTTTCCTCCGGCATCAACCTCGGCGGCATGGGGAGGAGGTCTCTACGTTGACCTTGAAACATCAGGGACCACGGGCTTCTCAGAGTAGTGCAGTGGGGCGTTCCGCGATATTCTCTCAGAAATTCATGTAGTCTCTGTTCGGGGTAGGCCTCTTCGACCACCGCGATTCTAAACATTTTATTAAGTGTTCGCATGAACCTCTCTGCCTCCCAGTTGGCTTGTGGCCACTGGGGAGTGATGCGCCGATGGGTGATGCCTCGAGTTTTCAGGAAGGTGGCAAATGCCGCTCCCTGGAAGGGTGGGCCATTATCACTTTTGAGTTCACCTGGCAGTCCGAATAGGGAGAATATCTTTTCTAACGCTGGCCCCACATGTACGAACGCCGTGGATGGTATCTTCTCCACAATGGGGTACTTGGAGTATGAGTCTATGACTACCAGGGTATGTCCCTCCCCGGGGAAACTTCCGAAGTCCACACTAACCTTCGCCCACGGGGCCGTGCATGCTTCCTCCGTAATGATGGGGACTGGTCGTTCTGGGTCGCTGGTTAGTTGGCAGGACATGCAGTTCTTGACATACTCGTCCACGGTGCTTTCTAGTTCGGGGAACCACACCTTCTCGCGCATGCGCGCCTTCATCTTGGTGACCCCCTGGTGGCCCCCATGGGCAAGCTGGGTAGCCCGGTGTCTGAGGCGTCTTAGTATTACTAGGCGCGTCCCTCTCAATAGTATGCCCTCCTCCGTGGTGCTGAGTTCGTGGCGGATTTGCCAATACTTCGTGAGGGTTGCCTTATCCGCCGCTGTCCAATTGGTGGGGGGCCGTAGGTAGTCCGTCCAGGATCCCTCTTGCACCGCTTGTAGCGACCGCAGATATGGGTGGTCATCCGCCGCCGCCTCCTTAATCTCCTCTAGAGTCATACACTGGGGGCAGGATGTGAGAGCCACCCAGTGGACATAGCCCTCACACTCTTCATCGGCAGCTGCCGGTTCTCGGGGTAGTGGGTGCCGTGACAAGTAGTCGGCAGGATTTTTGGCTCCAGGTCTGTAGACCACTTCCATATCGTATGTTTGGAGCTGGATCACCCACCTCTCGATGCGTGGCGGTGGATGGGGGGCAGTGCCCTTGAAGAGCGGCACCAAGGGCTGATGGTCGGTGACCATAACAAACGACTGTCCGTGCAGATAAAGGTGAAAGTGTCCGCAGGCCCATTTAATGGCTAAGGCTTCGCGTTCTATTTGCGCGTATCTTGTCTCGGTGGGGGTTAGCGCTTTGCTCGCGAATGCTAAGGCCGTCCATTTCCCTGGTTCGTGTTCTTGTGTCAGGACCGCCCCAAGCCCTACTGGGCTGGCATCCACGATTACCTCAGTCCGCTTGGTTGGGTCGAAGTATGAGAGGGTAGCGTTCTCTAGGAGTGCGTCTTTTATGCTTTGGAACGCGTCCTGTTCTTTAGGGCCCCAAGCCCAGGCGGGGTCTGTCTTCGTCAATGCTCGAAGGGGCTCGCTGCGTGTGGCTAGGCCCGGGATAAAACGGCCACAGTACGTGGCCATTCCAAGGAAGCTCCTTACTTCCGTGGGAGATTTCGGTGCTGGGGCATCTTTGATGGATTTTGATTTCCGCGGGTCGATCTGGACTCCTTCCTGGTTGAACACGTAACCGAAAAACTCAATCGAGGACTGAAAAAACTGGCACTTCTCCTTGTGGAGTGTTGCTCCATGTGCGCTTAATCTCTTTAGCACATCACGTAGGTGCTTGTAGTGTTCGGAGGCCGTGGCGGAATGAATGAGAATATCGTCGCTCACGTTGAGGACCCCTGGCAGTCCAGATAGCAGCTCCCTGATGGTATTCTGGAATACCTCTGCTGCCGAAGATATTCCGAAGTTGAGACGTTTGTACCTCCGGAGGCCGAGGTGGGTACTGAAGGTGGTTATGAAACGGCATTCTTCGGCAAGGGGCAGTTGGTGGTACCCTGCATTAAGGTCAATCTTTGAGAACCACCTCGAGCCATTCACGTCCGCTATTATGTCATCCATCGTTGGTGTCAAGTGTCTCTCCCTCTTGATTGCGGTGTTCGGCAGCCTCATATCAATGCATAGCCGTACCTCGCCCGGTTGCTTGGGTTTCTCGACAATGACCATGGGCGAGACCCAAGGGGTGGGCCCCGTTACTTTTTCAATGACCCCCAAGCTTTCGAGCTTCGCTAGTTCCTTCTCCACCAGCGGCCGCAGGTGGAATGGGATCCTCCGATGGCGGAGGGCTGTGGGGGTGACGGATTTGTCGATGTGGAGCTTTATCGGTGCACATTTGATGCAGCCGAGACCGTTGAACAGTTCGGGGAAGCGCTCCAGAAGTTCCTCTACCTGGTGGTTCCGGATGCGGTTGGCGAAGGCAATCAGCTTCAGATCCTCCGCCGTGTGGCTGCTTAGTAATGTGTCGGCTTCTCGATCAATGATGTGGATTGTTGCGGTTACTTCAACTTCGTCAGCTCGTATAGGTATGATGATTTTTCCTTTCAGAGGAAGGGGGGTGTCGGCGCTGTATGCAAAGATCTTGGTTTTAGAGTCTAGGACCTCCGGGCGAGGGTGCAATTTGTTGAATTCTTGCAGGCCCATGACGTTGACGGTGGCCCCCGTGTCAATAACGGCTTTCACCTCACTCTCCCCTACTTGGATCACACATGTCGGTTGTGGCCGCCGTCTGATCTTGAGTTCCCTGGCAAAAGAAACTACGTACGCCTCCTCCTCCTCCGAGTCTGAATCATCATACGATGTTGGCAGAAATTTGTCCGTCCTTCCCGGAGGTGAGTCTGCTATGGATAACTGGCGAACCGCCTTGGTAGCTGTCCACGACTTCTTGGTATTCTGGGGTTTGTTCCTCCTGCGGAAAACCGCTGCAAAATGATTGGGAATCCCGCAGTTCCCACAAGTTTGACCTTGGGCGGGACAGTCTCTGGCCGCATGGGGTTCGTGTCCACAGTATCCACACCGGCTCTGTGGCGCGTCTCTCCGGACTCCCTTTTTCCCTGAGCCACGTGCCCGTGGACGTACTGCGTCAGCCCGCTCAACCTTGGTCGTTTCCGGTTTGGCGGGAACTTTATGCAATGCCTGCTCCATGGCCGTGGCTCTGGCGTCTGAAAGTTCATGTGCTCTGGCCAGGACGAGAATGTCCTCTAGTGAGATCCCAGGCTTTCTCAGGATGTGGCCCCTCAGGTTTTGTCTCGACACCCCTGTATTAGCTGGCGCCGGATGGCTTTAGGCTGGTCTTCGTCTGTGGAACTGGCCAGTTCTCGGACCCGGGTGTGGAATTGGTCCATAGATTCGCCCTCGCGTTGGCGGGCTTGCCCTAGTTTGAAGACCTCAAAGTCCACGTTTAGTTGAGGGTCAAAATGATTGTTCAGGGCGGTGACTGCAGCAGCATACGTGGTCACCCCCGCCGAGTTGGGCAGGTGTTTGAAGAGTCGGAAGACCTCGTCCCCGGCATAATGAAGGAGCAGAGATCGTTTCACCGCGTCGTCCGTTTCCCTTGTGACGACGAAGTAATTCTCGAGTCTCTCCAGCCACACCTTCCATCGGGGCGATGCTGTAGATGGGTCACTCGCTTCGCTGAAGGGCGGCAGCACCCCAGCGGCAGCATGCTGAAACGGGATGTTGATGACCGGTGCCGCTGCATTATCGTCCACCATGGCGGCAGTGCCTGAGGATCGTCGAATTGACGGGCTGAAGTGTTGTAGCACCTACGTAGGCCTGGGCGTGCAGCCGGCACCACGTGTGCCTCGTCGGGCAGTACTGACTCCTTTCCACGACGGTCGATGGTGCAGTTACACACCGGGAATTCTCCCCCAAGCAGGCGGGGCAGAAAAGGAGCGCGCCGGCACCCAGGATGCAGGAGGGCACGTCGGCACACCCACTGTAGGCACCGCGGGTGGAAGCGGACAGCGCCGCACGATGAGGAAAAGGCGAGGGTTGGGCTCCCTCCACTCGTCGCCAATGTTGTGCGGGTGTGTGTAGGCCTGAGCAATCAGCTAAGGCCACGTGCGCAGGGGTGGTAGCGCGGAGCATCAGCCAGTAAACCACACACTCGTCTTAGTCGGAAGTGACGTGCCCGAGCGCGCATCCTCCTTTTATTGGACCCCGCAGGCCACGCCTGGCCTGCGGATGCGTGGATGCATACGTGCGTCTGCTAGAGTGCTAACCGCACTACATCCCGCATCTGATAGCTGGCTTTCCCGGTTGCTCGGCCGATTAGGCGCTGAATCACACGGACCCAGAGCACTGCGGGCACCATCTTGGGGGAAGTCCAACGATCCCAACGCTCTAGTCCACAGCACATAAAAGAGCCCCACCGAATCCAATGTGCTGCTGCTTGCTTGCTATCCCTCCTGAGGCGGAAGCCGGGAGGTTGTGTTTCGTGTACTCGCATGACTGAATGCCTGAAATTGATTTATTCCTCTTTTAAAATCGCCGCATTTTAGAAATACTTTTTTTGCACTGTTGAGGAATTATTGCACTGTTTTCCCCTTAGTATTTCGCTGCACTTTAGAATACTTAAATTGCACCTTTACTTTGAGGGACTATCATGCTACCATACCCACCTGGTTAGACTGTTGCTGACCCCGTGCCCCGCAGCTGATAGCTGGCTTTCCCGGTTGCTCGGCCGATTAGGCGCTGAGTCACACGGACCCAGAGCACTGCGGGCGCCATCTTGGGGGAAGTCCAACGATCCCAACGCTCTAGTCCACAGCACAAAAAAGAGCCGCAGCGAATCCAGTGTGCTGCTGCTTGCTTGCTATCCCTCCTGAGGCGGAAGCCGGGAGGTTGTGCTTCGTGTACTCGCATGACTGAATGCCTAAAATTGATTTATTCCTCTTTTAAAATCGCCGCATTTTAGAAATACTTATTTTGCACTGTTGAGGAATTATTGCACTGTTTTCCCTTTAGTATTTTGCTGCACTTTAGAATACTTAAATTGCACCTTTACTTTGAGGGACTATCACGCTACCATACCCACCTGGTTAGACTGTTGCTGACCCCGTGCCCCGCATCTGATAGCTGGCTTTCCTGGTTGCTCGGCCGATTAGGCGCTGAGTCACACGGACCCAGAGCACTGCGGGCACCATCTTGGGGGAAGTCCAACGATCCCAACGCTCTAGTCCACAGCACATAAAAGAAACAGTTATGCCTCCGCGTAGAGCGGACGCGCCGGACCTGCGCCGGAGTCGCGCCAGAGTCCAGCCCGTCTGCGCCCGTCCGCGCCAGGACGTCGCCCCTCGCCCAAGCCCAAGGAGACACTAAAAAAGGCTATTGTAGCTACTCTAAAAACGAACTATTGTCTCTCAACCACAGACATGAAAACTGTATCAAATACAGCAACTCCCTTGACGTGTGCCCCTGTGGATTCCCCGCGCCCATCCTCTCATTTCCACCGTCTTGCATCAAAACCCCCTCTTCAACCCTTAGTCTAGGTTTATTGAATGTCAGGTCCCTTCCAAAGCACCATCTAGAAATCTTCGAGTTGCTGTCCAACCAAACCTTTGACGTCCTATTTCTAACAGAAACTTGGTTGAAGGATGATATGGATTCTATTATAAATTTAGCAACCCCCAAGGGATATACCACGTACACCTTAAACAGACATTCCAGAGGAGGTGGAATAGCGATGATTGCCAAAACCCATATTACTTGTACCTTCACTAACCTAGTGATAGAGGACTGCGAAAGTGCTCGGTTCCACATTAAAGTTAACGCCCCAACTCACCCTTACGGGTCTTCTGATTTACAGACCCCCGGGTGCGGATGCCAACTTTATCAAATCTCTCCTGGAGAATGCCTGCTCCTTGGTTATTAAAACTGCTAATTTCTCCATTATTGGAGACCTAAACATCCACTTTGATTCTACCACAGACAATAAGATCAACTCTCTTATTGCTGACCTTGCTGCCTTACAGCTCTGCCAACTTGTGAGGGGTCCTACACACAATGGTCTGCACCTTCTCGACCCAGACTTCTCCAACTTGGCGAACTTGAAGGTCCAATCACCCATCCCCTTGACCTGGACAGATCACTACCTAGTAACCATGGACTTACCCTCCGATAGTGACCCTTTCCTCAGCCCCACTCATCAGGTCATGAAAAGACCATGGAAAAAACTTCGCTTGGAAGATCTTCACGCCCTCCTTACTGCAGACCCCTCCATCTCCAGCGACGATCCTCACCTAAACTATGATTGTCTCTGTAACCGGATAACAAAAGCTTTAGATTCATTGATCCCAGCTAAACTGACTAAACCACGCACTCATGAATCTAGCCCCTGGTTTAATAACGAGCTCACTTTACTTAGAAAAGAGCTAAAAAAAGCAGAACGCAGATGGAGAAAGGATTATGACCCCATGTCAAAAAGCATATATACTCAGCTTCAAAACAGCTATCATCGCAATATATGTAGGACTAGAGCTGCATACTATGCATCTGAAATTCAGAACAGCCACAACGCCTCTAAAACTATCTTTCGTATTCTGAAAGAACTCAGTGCTAAAAAAAACTGTAAAAGACCTCAACACCTCCCCTGCCCTTTGCGAAAACCTGGCCACCTTTTTTATGGACAAAATTTAAAAAATCTACAATACGTTTACGACAGTGTCCCATCACTTACCCATAGCCAACTCTCATGGACCCAAACTCTCCTCCATTCCAGCCATTAGCCATGACAACTATCTGAAACTCTGCGCCAAAATTAAATCCGGCTCACCCGCTGATCCTTTAAAGCCTGAACTCTTCAGAGAAGCCGGTGAGCTCGTTCTGGGCCCACTCAGAGATATAACCAACTCGTCCTTCCTTACGGCCAACATCCCCACCACCTGGAAACAAGCGTGGGTCTCACCAATTATAAAAAAAACCCTCACTTGACCCCAGCCTCCCTGAGAACTTCAGGCCCATCTCTCTGCTCCCTTGGCCAGCCAAGGTGGCAGAAGCCCATGTTAACTCCACCCTGACCAACTTTTTAGTGTCTAATTCCATTCTAGACAGGTCTCAACATGGATTCCGAGCTGGGCACAGTACTGAAACTGCACTCCTAAGCGTCATTGAACATCTTCGGACCATACTGGACGCAGGAGGAACGGCAGCACTGATTCTTTTAGATCTCAGTGCTGCCTTCGATACAGTTTCCCATAAGGTACTGTTGTCCAGACTTGAGGAAGTAGGAGTCGTTGGCCAGGCCCTCAGCTGGTTTAGGGCTTTCCTCTCCGACAGATCCTTTAGGGTCTCTACCCCCCCCCAACAAGGAGTCCCTCAAGGGTCGGCTCTCAGCCCGACCCTGTTCAATGTTTATGTCCTCCCGCTGGCAGAGGTAGCTAGGAAACACGGACTCACACTGGTATCCTACGCTGACGACACCCAGCTGGTGGTGGCTCTAAAAAACGATAATGGCCTGAGTGCTATGAATCTCAGACAAACCCTCAGTGACATCACCAGCTGGATGTCGGCAAACTATCTCCAATTAAACGCCGGCAAAACGGAGGTTCTGCTTCTAGGCAAAGATACAACGACCCGGGGTAACAACTGGTGGCCTGAAACCCTGGACCAGCCGCCTGTCCCCAAGAGTGTGGTAAAAAACCTAGGAGTCTGGGTGGACTCCGCACTGAACTTTACCCACCACACTAAAAAAGTTGCTGCCACATGTTTCGGGATCCTTCGAAACCTTTGGCCCATTCTAAAATGTTTCGACCATCAAACACGCCAAGTGATAATACAGTCAGCAATTTTATCACGGCTGGACTACGCTAGCTCCCTATTGCTGGGAACTAACGTAGCCGAGAAAGTTAGACTACAAAGAGTCCAAAAAGCCGCTGCAAGAGCTCTTACAGGTCTACCCCGGCACAAAGCGGTCTCCTCCACCCTCAGGAACCTACACTGGCTCCCTGTTGAAAAGAGGATCCATTTTAAATCTCTTTGCCTCGCTTTTAAAATTCTGAAACTCTCCTCCCCACCGATGTTATGTCTACTGCTTTCATCCTACGTCCCTCGGCGAAACCTCCGGTCAGAAGGTCAGAACCTGGCCACTATCCCCCGCACCAAGTTAAGCCGTATGGGCGGTCGCTCATTTGGATACTTAGCTGCCAAACTTTGGAATGGACTCCCAGCTCAGATCCGTGAAATGACCGGCCTTTTATCCTTCCGTAAAGCCATTAAAACCCACCTCTTTAACTAGTTATGTTATGTACACTTCTGGACAACACCAATAATTCCATCTTAGCTGTCCCCTGGACTTTGGCAGCTAGCGCCGGGACGCCCCTTGGCTGGGGCAGCCGTGCGCTATATAAACACCTCTAACATAACATAACATAACATAACATAACATAACATAACATAACATTCCTAACTCATACTGAAGTTCCAATATAGGGCAGTATAGAGGTTTCTCTCTGTAGATTTCTAGTTTATTAACTTCAAACGGTGCTACATTACTAGTTAGCAACTGGAAACAACCTTTACAACGCAGTCATTACATTGCACTACCTTTACATAGCAGTCATTACATCAGAACATCCTTTACCTTGCATGTCATTACAACGCAGCAATTACATTGCATGTCACTACAATGCATGTCATTACAATGCATGTCCCTACAACGCAGGCATTACATCGCAAACCATTACAATGCATACCATTACAACACATAGTACCCTTACACTATCCAACACTTACCCTACTGTTGCACTCCCTGGGGTTGGAATAGTAATTTTTACCCCTACACTATCCAACACTTACCCTACTGTTGCACACACTGGAGTTAGAATAGTCATTTTTACCCCTACACTATCCAAAACTTACCCTACTGTTGCACTCACTGGAGTTAGAATAGTAATTATTACCCCTATACTATCCAACACTTACCTTAAATGCAATGTAATGGTGTGCATTGTAATGGAATGCGTTGTAAAGGTAGTTTCTGAAATGCGATGTTTTGGCATGCTCTGTAAAAGAATGAGTTGTAAAGGATGTTGCGATGTAAAAACTGCATTGTAAAGGTATGCATTGTAAATATATGTGTTGTAACATCATACATTTGTGAGCAAATAGCCTTGAACCTGGGGAAGGCTAAGAATGCGAAAGGAGAGGGCTGTCATTTTAAGAGATTGCGTCAAGCTTGGTCAAAATTACTTTCATTGTCTCCCGTCACTGTGTAGTATGTGCTGATTTGTCAGGATGAATGCCATATGTTGGATTTTAACACACTTTAGGCCAGTTGACCTGGCAGGACGCGGAAATTTGGGTTCTAGTCTCTTGGACAATCAAGAGCAACTGGTGTCCTCTAAAACACACTGGGTCTTATTTATGAGCCCTTGTGACACTTTTATGCCACCGGTGCATCATTTTTGTGATGCACCAGCGGCATAGAAAATGTGCTCCGTTGCGCCCTATTTACAAAGTGACACATCCAGGCAGATGCATCACTTTGTAAACCCCGGTGGCACATTATACCTGCGCCAGGTATAATGTACACAGGGTGGGCGTTCCCCACATAAAAGCCTCAGATAAACGGCACATTGAAATCTATAAGATTTCAGTATGCCACTTCTAGGACACCTTTGTGGCAAAACCTTACGCTTGCCTCATGGCAGACGTAAGAGTGACGCAGTGCATTAAAGATAGGCCTCCCCTACGCATTGCTGGAGTTATGTCATGCTTGCGACACAACTCCAGCAATGAGTGACTTTTACTCCGACCGATACATCAGGATTCCTGGCGTATCTATCTTTCCTTGCGACATGGAACGCCGTACATTAAAAATGGTGCATCCATCGTGTTGCAAGGAGGGCGCAGTTAAAACTGTTGCATCGCTGTTTTGTCACAGCGATGTGGCAGTTTTCATAAATGAGGTCCATTGGGTCAGTTGCATTGCTCTTAACCTATTGGACTATTTAAGGACCCTCTCCTTCTCCCCTGAAATAGGGCCTATTTCTTTAGTTAGCCTTCTATTCAAACTACATTTTACCAGCTCACAATATCTCTAAGTTGTGCAGGAATGAATGATGGTATTGCAGACCATTATCTTGCTATAAGGGTGTCTCACGTCCAGCCTTTATTACTCATATAATGTTGAAAATGTACTTCATATGGTAATCATGGTTTACAGCTTGTATGAAATAGGTTCAATATTCCTTGTCTTAAAGGAAATGCCACCCCTGTTTGCAGAGAATTTTCTGTAGAAATACACATGATGCACAGGAGCAAACAGAACGTGATTATTCATCATGGCTATACAGCAGGGAACTGATGCCCAAACTCTCAACAAGCGCTCAAAGACCTGCTGCATCATAGTTACTATTAAACATCTGACAGCAGAGCGTGAAAAATAAGTCAGATACAACTTAAGTCTGTGAAAGTTTTATAAATGTTTTTACAGATAGCAAGCTGAGTGCATTTCGGTACGAATCTTATGGAATGTGAAGGAAGGGATCATGAAACATACTTTTGGGGGGAAATGCTAAGTCTTAGCATAATACATTGTTCACAGAAAGAGTGCTGGAGTTAAATCAGAGACTGAACAGCAAGAGATTTTGCCCAAAAGAGAGCAGTGTGTGTGAAGGTATTTCTAGTTTTTTACCCTGAGCTGCGCCCTCAGGGCTGCACTTTCTGTGTGTGAAGAGCAAAATGAGCGCAGACATACTAGTGTGTACCGTGCTGCCACAAGCAGGACAGAGGGCGCAAACAATAGCTCATTCGACCCTAATTAAATCCGCACGGTCTTCTGGTCCCTCCTTTTTATCTACCCACTCCTTTCCCTCATCCTCAGCGCTTTGAGGTGAATGCATGTTGGCTAAAGTGCTATCCAAATAAGAAACAGAAGGGCATATTCACAAGGAAATGTCGGAGTGCAGAGCTGTGCCACATTTGGGAGTGCAACACTCCGACATTTCCAAAATGCAGAGATGAGCCGTATTTACAACAATATGGTGCACCCCTCTGTTTTCCCTAGCTCTGGCTCTAAAATTCGCTGCCTAGCGCCAACACAGGCACCCTGCACCATAGTGTAAGGGGGCCTGCATTGCTGGGAATGATTGTTTATGTGCAGGATGGTGTCTCTTCCTGCACATAAAGACTCAAGAATGGTGATTTGTTACTTCAATTTGTTGCATTCTGCAACACACATAGAGGTAGCAAATCATCATTGTTTAATGATTATTTATGTGCAGGAAGGGACACCTTCCTACACATAAACAATCTTTAATGGTGTTTTGCTCCTTCTATGTGTGCTGATGCAGCACGCACAGCAAAAGCGAAAACGAGGAGAATTAAAAGTATTTCTCCTTGTTGCACCATTCTAACGCCTGCT
Organism: Lissotriton vulgaris; assembly: GCF_964263255.1. Classification (NCBI taxonomy): domain Eukaryota; kingdom Metazoa; phylum Chordata; class Amphibia; order Caudata; family Salamandridae; genus Lissotriton; species Lissotriton vulgaris. Next base: position 480,411,796 of record NC_141693.1, on the reverse strand, counting down.
ATGGCATGGCGTTCGTTTTTGGCGAAGGGCATAGCGCCACCAGAATGTCGCTAAAAGTGACGTTCTGGTGGCTCTGTCACCTTGTAAATATACCCCAGAATATCCAATCCTTTCTTTAACTTAGAGTAGTGGGTTTCTCTTGAGCTAGAGAGATAGTGCCCCCAGACCGAGTCTTGTCCATTCTGCAGTTGCTCCATCTTTTCCTGTTGGAGGATGAATATGAGTTATCCGAGACTCAATGCAATTTTCAGTACATGCAATTTATTGCATTTCATGTTGATGGATCTGGTCCAGAACACGGCGGCCAGATTGATTCTGAATGCCCCCCCTAGAACTCCTTCTGGACCCCTGTTGAGAGAACTTCACTGGCTCCCGGTACGCCAACGGATCAAATTCAAGATCTGTTGTACTGTCCACAGATGCCTTTTTGGAAATGGCCCCAGCTACCTAGCCCAACTATTTCATCCTTACAGACCGGAACGTGATCTACGGTCCAGCAACCAGCTCCTGCTTAATTCTCCTTTCATTAAAAAGACCAGACAAGGTGGCCGCGCCCTCTCCTCAGTGGGGCCTACTCTGTGGAACAATCTGCCCCTTAGCCTTAGACAGATCTCCCACCACCTTACATTCAGGAAAGCACTAAAGACCAATCTGTTCACTGCTTTATAAGCCTTTCACCTCCTCACTTCGCATCATCAGTTCACCGGTACTGTTGCTATTCTGTCACCTGTGCTTGCGGCCATAGCGCGGAGATAACCCTTGGGTTCGATTCTGGCGCTCTATAAGCATTTAAATAAATAAATAAATAAACCGCCCCTCCTTTTCGCGTAGAATTGATGATAAATAATGCGGGTGTTGTTCTCTCATGAATCTTCTCTTCCTGTCTTCTAACCTTAAGGTTAGGTTCCTGGGCATGGGAGCATTCAGACAGCAGTTCAAATAATCTTTTTTTTAATCTATCTGCTTGGCATTTCTTGATAGGGAGCCTGCTGGGTTAAAGTGAAGAGTGTGGGGCTTAGGCCAAAGAAATCAAATGCAGGAGCATTGATAATGCTGAGCCAGACGGAACCAACAGGAAATACTTGTTCAATTTTCATACTCTTCCTCGTTCCTCTGGCAAATAAGTCAACTGTCTGTGTCCATCCCTGTATTCAGAGGTCAGCAAAAAAAATGGTCTTTGAACATATTGCACTTACAATACTTTTCTAATGCCATATCGCTTCCTTCTCCATGAAAATGGGCGTTGTCTTCACAATTTGCTGAGGCCAGGTGGAAGATTGAGTGGCTAATTCCCTTGGCTTCCACCATCTTCTGGATGTCTATCTTAACTACATCTTAAATCAAACCCCAAGAAAACTGAGATTATCTTGATCCCCCCTTTCTTAGGTGGCACTCCTGAGCAAAACCGGCTTAACATAAATAATCTGCTGACCTGCAAACTCCCAATTCTCAAGAACGTTAAATTATGGACCTTTATCTTTTAGACTAACTTGAAATTTGCTTGCTTGCTGTGCCATTGCAAAAGGAGCCAGTACCAAAGAGATGTCTTTGGGGACTTGCGCATATCAATGGATGACTTCAAAAAGATTTTTTTAAACTAGACTAGGTGAGGTCTCTTATGACTGGAATTCCATGAATCCACCTGACTCCTTTAAAAGCTGCCCTTACTCCAGTGACTAGATTTTTCTCTGGAACCAAAAGGTCAGACTACATCACCTGATCACCATAAATGGCTTCCCACTGAAGCCAGGAACCTGTTCAAATCTGCCTGTATTATTCATTAGGCCTTTAATTCAAAGGCAGCAAACTACTTTAGGATCCTGATCGCTCAGAAGAACAACATTGATTCACATTGAAGCTCTCCTCCTCATCAGGAACAGAAGTTGAAGAACTGCAATATAGTTTGAGAAACAGATGTTTGTCCCCTGCTGCTTCCTTCAGAAAAACTGTAAATTAACAATATAAAGGAAGGACTCTGGAATAGTTGTTGATATAAATAGCCACTTACTGCGGAAGAGTATCCAAAGCCAGTACTCTAATCATTGCTGCGTCTCACCATTCAAACTGAAGGGGTCCAATTGCCAAGGAAAAGTAATACATCTGCACTACTGTAGTGCTTTTTGTTCAGGTGCAGACTTATTACTCCTGAGAATTCACAAATTTTCACTGTTATAGGCCTGGAAGCCAGTCCCAGGTTTTTAAATATGCCACTGGGAACATCATGTGACCAGTGTGGAAAATGTACAACTCTGCACTCTGGAATGGCAACCCAATGTGCAATTGCATTTATTTTTTTCCTCCAAGGGAAAAACATTCTCCCATTCCTCTACACTCATTTTCGGATGGTCACCTGCCCGATGCGATGGCGGTCAGACCGAGCGCCATCGTAATTAGTGTCTTAACCTGTTGGGCTTAATCTCAGAGCGGATTGAAGAGTTTTTGTCTATGAAGCAGGAAATATTAGTCATGTTAACTGTACTATACACAAGAATATTCAGTACTATTAAGAGATTTTGTTAAAGCTATTACTTTTAAAAAAGAGAATTTAATGCCGATGCCATGGCCGTGCCAAGGAGGCCCCAAAGTAAATGTTAATTTGATGCCTGCACTGTTATTCCTTGATATTTTCACACCGTTCCCCAGAAAACCAAGTAGTCAATCTGAATCAGAGGCGTTTTTATGCATGGCCAAAGTGGACAATTGACCAGGGCCCCACATTCAAAGGGGCCCCCTGGAAAGAGAACATTCAGCCTATTATGTATCTTTCACTATCTAAACCACTCCCTCTCCCTGCCTGCCTGTATCTCTTACCCTGTCTCTTGCTACACAGTAAGATTTTAAGGATTTTTGTTGTGCCGGTCAAGACATATTTAAATTATTTTTGTGTGACCCAGGTTCTGAAAGTTTAACATATACTTTAATATAGTGTGGGACTATGTGGGCTTGAATAGGAAGGATTTGAAAAGTAATTTTCAATGTAGATCCACAAAGGGCCTCCAACATACGTTTTGCCCAGGGCCCCAAAAATATTTAACATGGCACGGATCTGAAGGCTAAAAATGCTAGGGGTGTAGCTTGGTTAGTAAGACTAGGGGAGGTGTGAGCTTCAGATTTTCTGACAATCACGTTGGCATATCTTGATAATCAATATATGTGAAGCAGCGCATGAGGGGGCTTACGGGCCAGTGGAAACGGTAAGGAGTGCGGATTGTTAAGGGGCAATTAAAACACAGTATTTTGTAAAATAACCATGATTTAAGACCTCCAAAACAGAGATAAGTTCGTATGTGTGAGTTTTTGTGTGAGTATTTAAATGTTCCAGGTGCATGCGACAGACACCTTATCATACCCGACTGAAAGCTCCTGTACCCAACTATTTATTACATTATACATTTATTAGGGGTGGTGTAACAACCAAACACCCTCTTGAAGCTACACCCTCGGACAGAGCATGGCGGCAGAAGCCCTCCTGAGAAGCAAAGGAAAAAATCATAAAAGAGACCCAGGCTCCTGGCTGGCAATATTCTCTGTTGTAGGAATAATTTGGGATAGACCTATTTCCCCTCCCATCAGGACTCTACACCAGGTATCAGTGTGGAGAGCTCGAACTAACTCCAGGAGGGTCGCCGGCATGCCAAAGTCCGACAGTTTTCTCCACAGCAAAGTCTATGAAAGCTGCATACACTTTCCCTCCTCGGACTGTAACATATTTTTCAGTTATTACTTGCAATGCCGTTAGATTGTCCATGGTTCCATGCTTTCGCCTAAATCCGGTCTGTTCAAAGGGTAAAATTTCACCCAAGTCCACCCAGTCATTGATTTGCATCAAGAGGCATTTGGCGAAAACTTTTCTCACGGCATCTAGAAGTGCAATTTGTCGATAGTTATGAGGAGCATCGCGGTCTCCCTTCTGGAAGAGGGGAGCTAGGAAAACATCCTTTACACCGCGAATGTTTCTACGCAGTGCTGTTACGACGCGTCCTTTACAACGCAAGTCGTAACCACGACTTGCGCTGGAGGGCGCTACAGGATTAAGAATAGTATATTTACTATTCCAACACCTTCCCTAGTGTCCACGGGGACTGGTGTTAGAATAGTAAATTATACAGGCCCATTAGCCTCATAGATGTCTCCCAGAAGTTGTTTGGCAGGCTGATCCTTGATCGCCTGCAAAACTGGATTGATGATTTTGCCATCCTTAGCCCCTATCAGGCAGGTTTTAGGAAGGGGGTTTCGACCACGGACCAGGTCTTCCGTCTGAACCTTATTTACTGGAAGACCGTAATAATCGAGGGCGGCTCCTTGTACACGGTTTTCGTGGACTTGCGTGCGGCCTTTGATTTGGTCCCAAGATCAAAACTTTGGTCCGTGCTGGCGGAGTTGGCATACCAGAAGACATCCTTTCCATTCTGATAAGACTTCATATGGGGAGCTTTGCACGTGTGAGGTGCGGCAGGAATGGGGTACTTACAGGGAGATTCCCCGTTGACAGAGGGGTGAGACAGGGTTGTGTCCTCACGCCAACCCTGTTCTGCCTCTTTGTCAACGGGGTCATCGACCACCTGTCCAGGGTGGCCGACACCGATGCACCTAAACTTAACGGCAGCAGGGTGCCCGCAATTATGCTTGCGGATGACACGCTGCTGCTATCTAAGTCCCCCATGGGAATCCAGCGAATTCTCGATGGATTTTCAACCTTTTGCACGGAGCGGGGACTTGAGATCAATGCAATGAAGTCAAAATATATGATTCTCAATCCCCCTCCCTCCACCCGGCCTAATCTCATTATAGGTACACAGAGGTTGAAGAGGGTATCTACATTTGAGTATTTGGGTGTCACTATTAATCAAACTATGTCCTAGCACACCCATCGCAATAAGGCCAACATGCGACTGGTCCAGCTCACTGGTGGCATCTGTAGGCTGAGGAATACTTCATCCTATAAACCCCTGACCCCAGCTCTACAAATCTACAAAATGCAAGCGCGGGGGCAGTAGTATATGGTGGGGAACTGTGGGGCCACATCTCAACCCAGAACTTACTGGTCACTGAAAACAACTGTATTAGGCACGTGGCAGCCCTTCCCAAAAGTACACCTCTTCTGCCGCTGAGGCTGGACTTGGGATTAAGATCTATCAGCGAGGAGCTGGCACTTAAACCACTGACCTTTTGGCACCGCCTGTGGTCAAGGCCAGAACTCGCAAACTACAAGTATGAACTGCAAGAGATTTTAACTTTGCCGAATGCTGTTCTTGTCCCATGTTTGACTTACATAAGAAAGACATTTGAGAACCTGGGAAGGTCAGACCTATGGTTAGATCCAGGGAATGCATGTTGTAGGATCCCCCGGAAACTCCTGGTAAAGGAATTTTATGATTTTAAATTATCAAAACGTATAGGGAGTGTAAAGGAGGGGTCCCTTACAAACAGATTTCTTAATTTTAAAGGCATGTACTATCAAGAGAGTGTGCTTGATAATATTAGTCCAGTTCTGACTAGGAAATTATTCCTTCAGTGGAGACATGGTACACTCCCCCTCAGGTCATTCACGAAGCAGTGGTCTAATTCCCCTTCATTAGAGCAGTGTCCAGCATGCACCCAAGCCCGGGAGGATGATCTACATATGATGTTTTTCTGTAAAGCATATTGTAGATCCAGAAATTATTGGCTTGTCCCCCTCCTCAAGAACCTGGGTCTCAGGCATTATCTACACGCATATAGATTACTAAAAACAGACCTCTCGCCCCCGGTTGTGTTTGCGGTAGCTAAATTTTTAACTGCAATGTGGCACACTCGAGCATGACATATAAGGCAGATTGACATTGGGGACAATAGAACTATTGAATGAATTGTATTTTGTAACATCTAGTAATTCTTGCAACTGCCCAAACTGTTATGTGCTTATTTTATGTCAATGTCAAGTTGATTTTAGATGTTTTTATTGTGGTACATCTTTTATGATCTAAAATGATAGAAATGAAGATTATAAAGTAAAAGTAAGTAAATTATACTATTCTCAATCCACGCCCCCAACGCAAGTCGTTGTCACGACTTGCGTTGTAAAAGACGCGTTGTAACAGATATAGCCAACCCATATATGCTCCTCAATTGCAACTGGAAGTGGTCTTGATTTGACTCCACATCCCTCCCCGATGAGAGACCAGAATGTTCTTATTTGACCTTTTAGTGCAGCTTCCCACAATTTAATCCATATACTATCTTCCCTCTCTTTTCTCATCTTTACCTTCACCCTCGTCCTCCTCCTCTTTAGTAGTAAAATTCTACGATATCTATCGGAGGAGTAAGTCAGATGCTGTTCTCTAATTAATTTATTTATTTCAATATTAAGCAAACGTAGAGATCTGGGAGTTACTTGAATATTACTTTTTTGGTTCGACTTTTTTGCAACAGCAATCACCGTATTCATGAAGTCAGCAAAACATGCTATTTCAAAGCCGTTCCAGTTAACTAAATTTTCCACCGCGGCCTCTAAAATACTTTCCAAACCCCTAATTGCCCTGATATCCCAGTGGCATCTCCCTGATTTCTTACCAAATCCAACAGATTCACTGTTTAATGACCATGGATCGGTCAGAATTGGATTTAAATTTTCAGTGAGAGTTAGCACTTTATGATCACTATGGAGAGTATTAGAGACCTTAAGATCTTTCAGAAGGAAAAAGGAGGTGCTTCCCACTATCACATAGTCTAGTATGGATTCAATGTTTTTAGATTTACAGGTAAAGTTCGCCGGTGTATCTGAGGGTAGCCTTCCATTTGCTATAATGCCATCAACTTTTATCAATTCATCAGGGAGAAGTTTCCCTCTCTTATTTGTCCTAATGTTTCGTGGAAAGAGCGCTTGAGGGATTTGCAAGGATTCTTCTTTATCCTTATTTCTGAATATGTCTAGATTAAGATTGGAGACTTTACAGTTAAGATCCCCTAGCAAAATTATATGGGGGGGGTGGGTTCTGCTTCAATGACTTTCTTTATGTATAAAAAGACCTTCTTTAAAAGTGCGTTATGGCAGGCGTCTGGTGGAATATAAGCATTTATCAGAACCAGTGGTTTACATTTTTCAACGTTGTCAATGTTGAAAAATGTTATTGCCTGAAAGAGTTGCTAGAATCTATGTAATAATCATAATTCCATTTTATCTTATTTGACAACAGGCAAGCCACCTCGCGTGTCCTCCTCTGGATGGAATTGCTCTGCCATCAAGCGAAAAATAATCCTTACCTAATAATAAATTCTCTGTACACCAAGTCTCTTGGAGACAGATCACGTTTGCATCTAATGTATGTAGAAATTGCACCTTTTCCCTACTATTCTTTATTCCTGCAGCATTCCACGATATTATTTTTAGTTCATTGCTAAAAGAATTGATGCAGGGGGTAATTATTATTGGATCTGCTCGCTAGGACTCCAGGTAGCCAGTTCCATTGTAGGCTCTCCTCTATGGAGTTCCGTTGAGAGGAGAGAGAGATAGAGTCTTTAAGTTTCACTTGTCTACCGTTTTTTGAAATACAAATTTTTAAGTCCTCAGTTTCAAGAGGACGATCTCTACTGCCTGAATCTGCCTGAGTTGTCAAGGGCTTGTTTTCAAGAACTCTATTTCGTGGTTTCTCTAAAAAAGGGATGACATCGATCCCCCTACTTTGTAGGCCTTCTGACCATTGAAGTATAAGATTTACAATAATTTTAGAGTTAAACCTTACCCTCGTTATATACCCAACTTCTGTTTTGAAGATGGAGACTAAACTTATATCACTGCTTTGGATGAGTTTCAGACTTTCGATTTCCAAAAGACATTTGAGGAGCGAGGATCTATTCAAAATTAGATCCATATCAAACAGAGTCAAGAAATCTAAGTGGAATGTATCTATACTTTCCCTTACACGGGCATCATTAGGCATCTTAAATTCACCTTTACTTTCTTCCGTTTCAGGGAATGGCATAGCCAAGGGATTGAGTGCTGACGAGACCAGGTTAACAGGCCTCTGCTGCACCGCAATTTTTACACATGGTAACCCCTTTGTTACGGTATTATAGGTTGCTGGCAGGGGGTGTATAGTATTTGTAGGGGAAGCGTTGCAAGTCAACAATGGCCCTGTCAACTGATCTTTTGGCTCCAGGGTCACCTGGTCGACCTCGTCATACTGATTCATGTCTTGTGATACATCATGACAAGACCCCTGAGAAGGATCCTTTCCAATAGAGGACTCTATGTGTTCTTTAAAACAAATTTTTCTTTGCCTCTTTTTTGCAAATCTTCGTATTGGTTTTATCTTTTCCCTCTGTTCTTTTTATGTTTTCCATTTTTTAATTGGATTTATTAGAAGGAGTACTACTGAATAATTGAAGTCCTATATGAGCTGTTGTTACTGGGTTATTAGCTAATTCTATAATCTTGCTAGTATCACAGGCGAGATATCTCCTGCAGAGCTCTGGATCTAAATCCGGAAGAGTGAAATGATTACTTCCAGCCTCCTCAATCAAAGAGGGACCGAGAGGTTCTTCTTTGATTCCACCGATGGATGGTGGGTGTCTATGCACAATCACCTCCACTGTTTTAAACGTAGGACCAGAGGATCCATGGAGAGTTGGAGAACTATTTTGATCACCAAGGATTGGCGTCAGGTGGCTCCGGGGTTCCAGGGGACCATGAGACCCACCCTCCCCGTCAGTATGTGGTTCTGCAACCTCTCCCGTATTTACTGATTCCACTGTTTCAACATAATTGCTGTTCCCACTCACAATTACTCCTCCATCTCCGTCTCCATTACTGTCTTCAATATTCGATCCAGCTTGGGGGACTCTGTCCTTTCCCCTCTCCCATAAACTATATAATTGACATTTTCCTTTTAACAGCAAACCTGAAACATCATTGTTTCGTAGAGGATTTGATTTAGTCCTTGAGCAATCCTTCCTACCAGTAACCGCCCAGACCTTAGTTTTTTAGCTCTCATTATATTTAGCGATTATTAAAGTGAAACACCAAATGCTAGGACAAGCGTACTAAGCATGAAAGAAAGAAAATTAAACAGACAGACAATCAAATAGTCGTAAGGAGTGTACAACAGTGGGATAAATGCCACCGCCCTGTAGTATGACAGTTCACAACAACTGCCTCGCCCCTCGCGCCACCCCACCCAGGGCCTGGGCGATTCAGCAGCGATTCAGGCAAGAACCGCTCGCCGACCCCCGTCTGGCAACCGGGACTAAGGTGACTGAGACAGTACAGGTGAACCGGTGAATCAGCAATAACGGTGAGAGGAATGAGAGGAGACAGGGGCAGGTGCGTCAGGTTTTTCCCCCCACACAACTACTACAGATGCCCCGCCTTGGGTCCACTCTCTCTGCACTCATCTATCTCAAACTAACTCCAACCAGCACAGGGAGGAGTTACATAGTCATTTGTCGCAGCTGCTGCTGCTCGTTGTCTCGTCTAGTCGTCTCCCCAGCTCCCAGGTACAGTACAGTTCAGTTTATAACAGTTCAGCTCTTCTCCTGTTAGACTCCCTCCTTACTAGAGCACACAACAAGGGCAGAGAACGAAGGCACCTCAAGCACCTCAGGGATGACACAACTGACCACAGATCTGTATACTGCAGAGCCAGCGTAGCGTAGCAACACCTCACCCGCTTGCTGCCACTAACCACGCTTGCTGCCACTAACCACTCGTCACTTCTCCCCTGGGCTGGGTGCAGAGGTGCCACAAGGGGCCACAAAAGGGCTTGCGGTGACTGGGGGGGTTACAGGACTGCGTGGCCTTGCGGCAGACTTACGGTGGATTTGGTACTTGGCACTTACTCACAGGTAATATGGCAGTTAATTTTGCGCGGTGCTGCTGGGTTTTAAGAGGAAGACGCTGGCGAAATTGATGGTGTTACCATGCTTGCACCGCTTGTCTCCGCAAGTCTAAGCTGTAGTCTGTAGCTCAGCCTCCCTCAGCTCAGCTGTTTCTCAAGCCAAAGGAGGCAGCGAGGTAGGCGCTGAGGCGGATGTCGGGCAAGCACACGGCCGGCAGGTGAACCCCTCCCCGCATCTAGTCCTTGGTGCGGCACCTGACGCAGGACGGTTCCGGGCTCCGGGCGATTCTATGAATTAAGACAGCACAGCACAGCAGCTCGAAAAAACTCTGCTCCACAGCAGCTCTGCAGTGGCCCCGCAGCGGCTCGCGGCTCTGTAAAACCATGTATTAAAATCACATACAAACAGTTCTTGCAAATATTAAAAGACATCGGATAATACACCGAAATATCAGTGTATAAAATATCTAAAATTGGGTAAAAAGTGTGGCACCTCATAAAAGTATGTGTTATCAAAAGAGACTAGCTTAAATATGACCAATATTGTTAGGACTCTGATTAGATTTGTCATGGGCACCTCGTTGGTGAGTTCATGAAGCCCTCACCCACCATCATCGGGCCACCCAGTGACACCTATTGTGTCCCGGGTGTGCTGCGACGCCTGATTACAGCGGAGCTGGTATTTTACTGAGAGTGCAGTGTGAGGTGTAAAGTGAAGTGTGAGTTAAAACTGCTTGGCGAGGGTCCCAGTACCCGAGGGTAAATTAAATTTTAATAACTGGGCCCCCGTCAGCGGTTACAATAAGGCTTGGGGATGTTTAAGGGAGGCGAGTTACTACCTCCTACATCCATCAGTTGGTCGACATGTTTCAGCCAGTGCCTTAAACTAAATCTGGCTTTCCGCAGGACCTTTTTAAAATAGAGTGTAGTGTAGGATAAAAAGGAGTGTAATCCAGGCTATGTGTTACACTCACTAAGGTGTTTCTCTAAGTGTGAGAGGGGATTCCCTTCTCATATATGGGCTTAGATTTTGCAGCCAATGCTTCCAGGAGTGAAGCGGTAAGGGATTGACCAGCTTTTCTGGTCAGAGCCTGCCTTGTATCTGTTGCACCGTCCTCGTACTCCGGTAGCGCCAAACTTTTTGAAACATGCAGATTGACTCTGCTGTGCCATTCCCCTAACAACCGGGAACTAATAGTTTAAGCTATTCACGTTTTTGGACCCTCAACAATGAAAATTGGGGACCACTTTTAAATACAATGGACATTTGAACATGCAGAGACATAAGCCTGCGATATTGTGAAAACATATTACTCCATCCACGTCTGGTGGACAAGGACCACTTGTAACTACCATGGACATTTGAACATGCAGAGACATAAGCCTGCGATATTGTGAAAACCGATTACTCCATCCACGTCTGGTGGACAAGGAATTGATACTAATCCTGGGACAAAGGGTGAAGACATCTCAATTGGTCCTTCCTCACTTTAGGGGCCAACACTACTCTTTGGGTTGCTCGTTTTTCTAGTCCTGATGAAGACTCGCACGGCCACGGTCTAACTTACCTACAGGCCCTAAGATGAGTTGAAACGTCGACGCTCCCCCCACCCTTCTCAATACCTGGATTGTGAAACACATTTTCAAGTGCAATTAATTCTTTGGAAGCTATGTCTCCATTTAATGAAAAATTTGTATAATATTTATGTCATAGGCCAGGTTATTATCAGACGGTGTACTGAGCAACCGATTTATTGTGTATATAAAAATGTGAATATATCTATGTCTTTATCTGCTTTCCCACTGAGCACTTGACAACTTTTTATTTCCTTCACGCCCCCCCCCCCCCTTGGGCAACCTGAGAAATTGTTGACATTAAGATAGTGGCAAGCGTAATAATTTAATTGCCTCTGATTTTGTAAATTACTGCTGTTGCTTGTTCTTTGTAGAAATTGATACATTGAATGTGTAGGGTTGATCTGACAGACGTATCCCGTGACTATGTGATAACATTGACTATATATTGATTTATTCAGTGGAAGGAAAGTATTGGTTTAAGACCATTGTATTTCTAAAGTACTCAAACACCCCGGGCAGGTACTAGCCATTGAGGAGGCGTTTCGCCATTTGTGCGTTACCGCCCTTAATGGCAGTGCGCTATGTCTGAACTGGGTGTAAAGTTTTTTAGCCAGGGGGGGCTAGATATCATCCAGAAAGACTTCAAAGCGGGGATAAGCCTTGATGTTCAGGAAGGTATCCGTTAGCCTACCCATCAAAAGATTACTTGTTGTAGACTCCATGCGGTACCTCCTAAGAGCTACATTCAGTAGTTTTTTCGAGAGCGAAGGACAGGAATCCTGGGGAGACGACCACATGTCTCGTCTGTCTAAAGCATGGCAGAGTTGCTTGATGTAATTCAGCCAGGGTATTTTCCCCAAGGTCCCCCTCTGCAGAATGTCTCTCAGGGCATCCCTATAGCTCGAAAGCTCAGGAGTCGCCCAAAGACGCCTCCAGTACAGGAGAGGACGATTTGCTACGATCTCCTGAATTGGAACCAAGCCCAGGTCCAACCTCAGAGGGACCAAAGGCGAGCTCACAGGAAGACAGAGCAAGCGCCTAATAAAACTATTTTCCGTGAGCATCAGAGGGGTAGCTGATGTATGGCCCCAAAGCTCTACGCCACAAAGTGCGCCCCCTCTTGCTTGGGCCTTATAGATCTCAAGAGGCGGGCTCTGGAGTTTCAATGAGGTGTCATTAAAAACCTTTAAAATACCACCCGAAGATTGGGCCAGCTTTAAGTTGGCCCTAGCCTTATGAGACCCCCAATCTATCTTGTCATTCAATGTGACCCCCAGGTATTCAAAACTGGACACACGGTCCAACACTGTTCCGTTCATATGCGGGCGGGGGCAATTGGCCGATTTATAGTTAAAGACCATAAACTTTGTTTTCAAAATGTTAATCTCCAGATTTCCCAGATGGCAAAAGGAGCAGAATGCCTCTAATTTGCGCTGTATGCCCCCTGACGATTTTGACACCAGCAGAGTATCATCGGCGAACATTAGGGCCGGTATCCGTCGCCCCGCTAGACTAGGAGAGTCCAAATCTTTTACTCCCGAGAGATGGTCTATTAGCCCATTAAGAAAGAGGGAGAAGAGGGTAGGCGCCAAAACGCACCCCTGCCTTACTCCCCTCTCAACCGGGAAGGGGGCCGACAACTCCCCACTCCTCCCATACCGCACCCTGGCATAAGTGCCTTGGTGGAATCGTTTGAATAGGTGGCACAAGTAAGGGGGGCACCCATCGCCAGCAGTAAAGCCCACAACTTATCCCTCTGGACCAGGTCGAATGCGGACTGAAGGTCCACAAAAATCAAAAACAAACTACCCACCCCGATAGTGACCGTCTTCCAGTAGACCAACTGTGGTCTAAACAGGTGGTCTATGGTATAGACCGTTGCTCGAAAGCCCGCCTGAAGGGAGGTTAGGATATGTTGGTCATCCATCCAACTCTGCAACCTTGATAACAAAAGGCGGGCAAACATTTTTGGGAGAACGTTGATCAAACTTATGGGGTGGTAGTTAGCCAGGTCGAGGGGGGAGGCTTTCTTGTGAATGGGGATTATTTCGGCTCCCAGCCAGGTTTCCGGGATCTCCAAACCCTGCAAAATGGCATTGAAATAAACACAAATGTAGGGAGCCCAAACCTTTTGTTCGCTACAGTAGAGGTCACCAGGAATCCTGTCCAGACCCGGTGCTTTTCCTAATTTCAAGATACCAAGGGCCAACCGTACTTCATGAACAGAAAAAGGTGGGCAGACCAGGGCTGGGGTTTCCAGGGGAGCCAATTCTGTAGGAGGATTTTGCAATGCGGCCTCCTTGTGGTGGTCACTGTGGCCAGATGAATACAAGGGCTTAAAATGATCTAGCCACGCATCCTCACTCAGATTAGGGATAGTGGCAGACTTCCCCTCTGCCGACCCGGCTCGCACGAGGTTCCAGAATACATATGTCTATCTGAAGAATTTTGTTGGAATCTATGCACAAGGTAACGAGGCACCTCCTTGAGATTGTTCGACATATCTAGTGTAAACTTAGATCAGACCGTATGTCCCGTCCAATACGTACTAATAGTTAATCTTTCTGGTAAGGCTTTTAGTGAATTATTGCTTATGAGGTAATGGTGTTGAGACAAAAATTATATGACCCTCCCATTGTCCTTTAATCACCCGACATACTGGAGACGCATGGCCCTCCCCAATAAACTACCTAACTCCAACTGTAAGAACACCCTTTGACAGAAACTAGCCTGATACCTTGACCTTGGTCCTTTTTGGATCGAGTAGAGGTTCCAACAAGGTGTGATGCGTGTATATGTATCCCTGTGTAAATAAGCTAATTTATTGAGTACTTAGTAACCGTTTTTAAATGTCCTTTCCCCTATAGGAACTGCCCACACCTCCCCTCTCACTGTCCTGAGGAAGACCCGACGAGTAAGGGACACCATCCCTACCACGAAGGGTCGAAACGTCGACTACCAACTGTTGCACATAATCAGTGTGTGATTTTGTACACCTGTTATTTATGATGTCAAATTAATGAACTGTAGATTAATTCTGGCAAGGCTCCTCTGGGAAGCCATCATCAATTGTAGAAAGTAATGCATAATTGAATTGTTACTTCACCTGCCTACACCACTCCTGAGCACTACACCCCCCCCCCTCTTTTCCTGTACAGTGGGCACTGTTAAAATGTGTATTATATGTTTGTATAACCCAAAATGAAAAAATACAGTATTCAACGTACCAACACTATCTGAATAAACAATAGTGTTTTACCAAGTGAACTGTTAATGAATTTTTTTTCGTAGTATTTTGAATTAACTCACAATTGGTCAGGGACCACTTTCTGTATAGCACATGATTACCCAGGTCCCTACGACTACCGGGTTGAACCCCCTTCTGTACTCCTTTCTGGGTACATGGTACAGTCCGGAATGAGCCAACTTTCGTCCTCTTCCGCGGAAATAGAGGAAATCCCTGAAAGTGGCTCAAAATGACAATTGAGGTCTGCACCAATAATTTTATGAGCACCCGGGGGGAGAGATTGTAAAAGAGTCTCCAGTGCTTCCAAGATTGATAGGCCCAGCTGGAGCGGTTGGGGGCGCAGGTATATATTAAACACTGCCAGCACAGGCCCCTTGTTGAAATTCAATATAACGCAGAGAATGTCCGGGCAGTGGGAATCTACGACCTTGACCGTGCATTCTAGATGGACAGCAACTCAAATACATAACCCCCCCGAAGGGCTGCCCCTCAAGTCCTGTACTGCTGGAAAATGGAAGGACGCATATCCCTCCTTGACATATTTCAACTAGATTCAATGTATCAAATATAGTCTTTTCAGAAGGAACCTTTAATATATCTATTAAGGTTCAGTGACTGTATGAATACTAGAAATGAGAATTCAAAATTAACAATGAAATTAATGAAGAGATCGACATTTAGATGTGTTTATTCATGGAAAAGAAGAAGATATATAAACCACTTTATTTTCAAAAGAATCAGATTGCAACACCCTTCTACACTTTTAAGAGTGATCATAGATCAAGTCGGACATTAATATACATAAGGGGAACTTCTCAATGCTAGAAGAAATTGATCCGCATGAGAAGACCATGAAAAGCGTACAGAAGCACTGAAAAATAAATGATTCATCACAGTGTACTCTAAAAAAAAGTAACACAGAGAGCATATACTTGAATGGAATATCAACTAAGGAACAAACTGTTAGAAAATAGATAAAAGAATGAATGACTTAATGTAATTTGTAGAACTCACAACTGTTTCAGACTACCGTATGAGACAGATGTAAAAGTCAGTCTCTATCAAAAAAGGAACATTTGCAGCCCCATTAAAAATAACATTCAGAAGCGGACTTCCGTAATATGGATGGTAACTTAGTCCAAACTTTCACCACAAATAGGAGAAGGGACATTCCACCAATTTTAGCTCTTTGGACACTGGGGATCATCTGCAGGCCCATGTTTGCTGATTAAAGAGATCTGGTTGGCACCTAAGCTCAGAATCTGTCTCTCAATTAACAGGTGCCTTGTTATGTATTGCTCTTGAAGTAATTATCAGGGACTTGAACACATAGGTAAGAGGACATGGACTGACATCTCGGAAGATTTAGGACCAGCCTTGCAGCTGCATTATTGACCTGCTGCAACCTACGGATAGGGACTGCAGGTAATCCAAGATAGAGTGTGTTTGCATCATCCAATCGTAATGTTAACAGCAAATGCACTTGTTTTTAGGGTGTGGTCTGGAAACAGTTTCAATACCTTTTTAAGGATCTAAGTAGGGCAAAACATAAGGTCATGATCAATTGGATCCAGGGTCTAAACGATAGAGCCTTATCGAACTTGACACCCAAACTTTTCACAGTAGAGGCTAAGGTAGGAGGTTCCCTAAATTCCTTTGACCACCACCAATATGTCTTGGGTAACTGAATATTACCGAAGAAAAATAACTCATATTTGTCCGAATTCAACTTTAAGCAACTATGGTGCATGCATTTAGCTACTAATTTGAAGCTGCTTGGAACCTTTGCAGAACACCATTGTTTATGTGTTGGAAAGAGAACATTAATTGAATGTCATCTGCAGAATACACCACTTTAAGACCCTAGGGTTTCACCACTTTCTCCAGTTAGGCCATATATATGATGAACAGGATAGGGCTTAAAAACAAACCCTGTTGGGGGGGTATGAAATTTCTGTCCATATGGGAAGGTCTACATTAGACAGATTACTAGAGAGGTAGAGCTATAGAACAATAGAACACAGGGCTGTCATTAGAATGAGGAAAGAAACAGTATCTATGGTCAAACATTTTATTCAAAAAGTACATACTTAAGACTAAATAAAATGGTTTCCTATTAAAATTGTAAGTGCTAATCCTAGACAGTTTGAAGTGCCAGAATTGCTGATGTTTAATGAACATACATATATCTAACAAATGCTCATGAGATAGGCTTACATGAGAAATACATTGAGTTCCATTGACCATGACATGAGATAAGACTTTATGTTATAAAGACTTTATTTTAAAGTAGGTAATAGGGGGGCATGGCCAAGATGGCGAGCGGTTAGGACATATCTGTCCTTGTCTCCAGGATCGCTGCCGCCCGTCAATGATACAGATGGCCCTTCAATTGCCTGGTGGTCTCCCAGATTGATGGTGGGGAAATCCACCGACCGGCGTGGCAGCATTGGGAAGGATCATGCTGGTAAGAGCAGTGGAATTATTGCGGACCGGTGAGGCTGGCCTGGATCTAATGGCACCCATTAGCATATCGGGTGAGAAAGCTGACAACCCCAACTGGTGAAGCTGCCCCACCTGAAAACACTGCTGAGAAGAGCTAAGCTCCAGGACTCTCCGGCCGCATCCCCAAGAAATTGGCAACGCATTCAGTGCAAAGGGAGTGAGCAGCACCGGGAGGGGCTGCGAGTAGGTCCAGCCTGCATTTGGAGAGCTGCAATCCCCAGGGCCCTGCACCCGCACGATCATAGGCTCAAGCAGTAGCCGGGGCCTGGCTGCTTCCTGAAGGTAAGGAGGGGGGAGAGACTGGACGATGCCATGGCCGCTTTGCGAAGTGCGCTTTGGGCTCCCCACAGGCCCAACATGCCTGGGCTTAGCTGGAGGCAATTCCTGAAGGCTAGAAGCAGCCACCCAGGTTACATAAAGGCCTGCCCGATAATCAGCCGATGTTAGACGCCGACAACGTGGAGTTGGGGCATGCCTGTCCTTTTCACCTGCCCTGGCGCACAATAGGCTGCCATGCGCCAATGCAGGCATCCACCAGCATTGCAGAGCTGAATGATTTTGTGCCGGAAGGGACACCTAAATCTGGGAATCCTTCAGATTCTATGGGTGTTGCCTGGAAACACCCACAGCAACATGCATGGAACACCCCTTTCACGCAGTGTTCTACATGAAAGGTTCACATATTGACAACGCCATTAAAAGCCACATAATGTGGCTTTATGGGGCCTTATAAATATGTCAGGGCACATTGCGCCACCGGAACATCAAATAAGTGACATTCGGGTGGCATAAAAGTACACATAAATGAGGCCCCCAATTTGAGAGGAGAGAGAGAGAGAGGAAGAGAGATGTAGTGCTGGGAAAGTGATAGAGAATATATACAATGCTGTGATTCCTAGAGTTGGTATCCTCCTCCAGAGCACACCTGACGTTGACATTACCGCTTGCTCCACTTGTTCTGTGTGCCATGCTCTTGCCAGCTCTGTTGGTTATTGGTCGTGGTGAATGTCTGCTGAGAACCTCGGATCGCTGAGAACACAGGAAAAAGAGCTGAACGTGGCCTCAGAATAATGCTGCTTGGGGATGCCTAGGAATATTGACCCTAGGTATTGGAGGAGCCCCTATAAACCCCAATAAGCAGCCCTGATAAGGCTTTATTGGCAGACTCTTGTACTGATAATTTTTATAACGGTGGGGTACATATGGTGGTCAAGTACTGGTTTAGGGACTGGCCTGGTAGAGAGCTAAGCCATTTTGAATGAGCTGGATAGCTTGTTAGTTCTCCTTCGCCCTCCCCGTGTGTTCATGTGCTACAAACCATCTAAGGAATTGGAGGCAGCGGCTCATGGTAAGGCGCAGGAGTATGGCAAGATGGCTGCCTGTACAGGAGTAGCCAATCACCATGTGGCATAAATCCTGGGAAATAAAGGTCCCCCCATCGAGCCACAGCCCATCGAGATCGGAAGGAAATGATCCCCTGACCACAGAGGGATGGTGGAGAAACCCATGCTGGGATGTCGCTTCCTGGCTCCATGACAGATGAGCCTGCTCAGACTCTCTGGGAGGCCTTCTAGCTCCGCCACAGTGTATCCAGACCCTCTGGGAGGCTCCGTATTCACCTGCTGGTCATGGTCCAGGACCAGAGGATGGAAGGGACCCTTTCCAGCCACCAAGGATAATGGAGGCTGTGACGTACATAGCCTCAGATGCTGCAGCGGTACCCCCCTAGAGTTCATCCTCACCCGCCCCCTCATCTCAGCCGCCGGGCACCTTGAGGCTCCGGGTCCTGCTGGACGAGTATTGATCAGGGTGGGGTGGGTGAGAGGCCATCTAGCAGCTCTCAAGGTCTGTCCTGTGACTGGCACAGTGAGGAAAAGGGGCCCTAGACATTGAAGAATTGGCCTACTGCCACCTGGACCAGTGTCCGCCAGGTCACCACCCTGCACACCCCAGCTGGGGGTATGCAACCTTTCTACTGCCTTTGGTGCAGAGACTGTCCCCTGTGTGCTCCCCTGGAGCCGCGGGCTGCTTGGGCAGGGTGCGGGACAAGAAGAGGCCGCATTTGGAGAGTGCAGGAGAAAAGAGGATAAGGAAGGAGGACCAGCTAAAAACAGGACGTAAGCCTGCACTTGCCTCCTACTTCCCACCCCCAGTGGCTAGATGCCACTGATGTGCTGTCCACCCGCCTCCCTCAAGAGTACACCTCACCAGTTGCAAGACCGATGAATACTCACTTCCGTCATGCCTGACTTGGTGAGTCCCTTGGACCAGCAGGGTCCAAGGGACTCACCAAGTGCAAGCGAGTCAAAGCAGACCTTAAGCAAGCAGGGGAGCCTATAGGAGCCAAAGAAGATCCTCAAGAGGACCTACAGGCCGAAGGCTCAGGAGTCGCAAGAGGACCTCGAGCAGCTCCCCAAGATGCAGGCCCATGGTGCAGAGGAAGTGGGGAGGACAAAGATCTTGGCAGGAAGAGATGCTGGAGGCTGGAGATTCTTAGAGTACAAAGATCTCTGGAAAAAGGGAGTCAACAAGCCTTGGCAACAGCAAGTCAATGTGGTGCACAGGGGTGCAGTTCCAGCCGTTTCAACAAGGAATACTGGCCTCAAACCCACAGAGAAGACAATGTGGGCATCAAGGAAGTTGCAGAACTACCACCTGTATTGCTGGGCCTTCCGAAGTCCAGAGAACATTAGGAGCAGCAGACAGGTCAGCCTAGTTGCGGTGCCTGCAGGGAAATGACTCCTTCACTCCCAGGGAGATTCCTTCTGTGTCTTTGATGCCTACAAGCCTTGAGAAGAACCTGGATGAAGCACAGGCACAGACGACGCAGAAGATTGGTAGGACGGGGAGACCAGGAGCAGCAGGAGTCTTCCCAGATGCAGTCTTGGTTCCCAAAGCGTAGTCCAATGAAATCCTTAGTGTCCAAATGTTAGAAGTAGTTTTTTATCTGAAACTTATCCCATCACGAATCTGAAGAGCTACCCACATGTAAGCCCTTAAATACCCAAAGAAAAGGGTTGGGACGATTCAGTGGTCCCTCCCAGAGGAGGGGCTGAACAGAGGTAAGGATACTCATATCTCCTTTGTCCAGTTTTGCACCAGAGCAGGAGCCTACGGCTTCCTGAACTGGTTTCAACTGGAGTATGCAAGGAGGGCACCAAATGTGCCAGTCAAACCTGTCTTGTGGCCCTGGAAAGCACCCCCAACACAGCCGAATACACTAAGTCCTGTCTGGGAGGTGGTAACCTCCCTTTGACAGGAAACCTATTGTTCTACCTTCCCCTGCTCAAGCCTGGATCAGCAGCAGGAGGGCAGAATTGTGTATGTGGTCAGCAGCAGCACTATCTTGCTGTTAGACCCTGAAAGGGTGATACCGGGAATACAGGGGGCTCCATGAGAGAGACGCCTAGTACATGGGATCCTACATCCAACACTGGAATGAGTGTTAGGGTACAATTCCAACCTGTTTGATACCAAGCATGACTGGTTTTGGTGCAAAAGACACACAGATGATGGACGGAATGCAGAGCAAATCAAACATTCACCCGCAGTCAAGAGATCTGGGTTAAATCCATTGTTAGACCCAGCCATATGCCAATCAGTATTAACCCTGTGCCTCATGGGAACAGTCCAGCCGGAACTGCCAAACCAGGTCCACCTGGACAAAAAACAAGCACCTTGGGACCGATTTCGGGGCATCACCCCATATCAGCCAGGCTAGCTTGAATCCAGTGGTTCAGTGAACCCGGGACACGTCTTGGCATACCCTGCGCACTAAGTGCAAGAAATTGAAAAACACACAAATGATGGATGGAATGCAGAGCAAATGAATAATTCACCTCTAGTCAAGAGATCAGTGCAGCCATATAGTTAGACATCTCGTAATTGACTTGTTGTCCACTATATATATAAAATGGCTGACCGCACTTGCGAAGCCTGGAGAATTGACTCCTGAGTTTGTAGGAGGTATTCTGCTCATGCTGGGCACCCTCACACATATAGCCAAGCAGTCTGCCTTCAGGATTGAAAGGCCTACCTTAGGATTGATATATAGGTTTTAAGTGCAGTGACCTCAGATATAAGGGAATGCATATCTGTTGTGAGGGTTGCTAGAACCAGCTCACACAGGCTGCAATAACAGGCCTGTAGTCACATTTTTAGTGGTCTCTCATGGGTGGTATAATATATGCAGCAGCCCATGGGGCACCCCTGGTGTACCTATGCCCTGGGTTCCTCAGTACCATATAATAGGGACTTAGAAGGGTACACCAGTAGCCAATTAGGAAGGTACCAAAGTACTAACCATAGTCCAATTTACAGAGAGAGCAGAATGGCTGGAGTCCTGATTAGCAGGATCCCAGTCAGACTCGTCAGAAAACAGAATGACACCAGCAAAAAGTTGGGGTAACCATAAAAGCAGATTCTACTTTCCTGCAATAGTCCAATCTGTGAGTGCTTTGGTAAGCTGTGCGTAGAATTTATCCTGCATATAAGCTTCCCAGTACGAATGGCCTACCATCCAGTCTACCCCGTAGGAGGGCAAAACGGACATTTTCATCAACGCATTTCTCTAGAGCTTCAAACGGTACCACTGCCTGATCCAAACCGCAGCCCCCTTGAAAAAACTGAATAAGAGGTGATAACTATTTGACCCCTACACTTCTTTTGGAGTTTGAGGGTTTCAGAGTTAGTGATATGTGTCTCCTGCAAGAATACTATCTGTGTCTTACGCCTGTGCAGTATCGTTTATGTATAAAACCCATACTCCGGCTATTCCATGTCACTATGTTCTATAAGCTTGTAGCAGTTATGTGGTATATGGTGAGGTGCACCCCCGTCTCATACCTGAGGGAGAATGGAAGTCAGTGTCCTCATATTAGCATGAAAGGGCCTGTCAGCTATATTAACTAAACCCAAAAACATGTAAAATGCACATAGAAGGTGCGACATAAAATCTTTGCCCGACCAAACCTTCAGAGTTAACCAAGTGAACTGTGGTAAACCATGTGCTTCCGCAAATGAGGTAGCATTCGGCAGGGAGACCACCATCTCAACCACTGACTGTATGCCATCTATCATAGGTATGGAGCAGCCCCCAAAGCCTAATGATTAGCCATATTTATAGGAGTCTTCTTTTGGTGAACAGCAACATTGTCATGAATTAAGAAGGAAGTTTCATTGTAAAGGGCGACACCTGCACCTTTACATGCATAACCCCACTTACTATGCATATGTGGGATTGATAAAAGTACAGGTTATGCAATTGTACAAGACCTTACCATCCCAACTGCATCACGTAAAGAGTGGTAGTCAATCATCAACCCAATAGTTCATGTGACAGCTGTGATGTTATGGTAGGAAATAGTGTTAAACTGTTCCTGGAGTCCAAATGTACTGTGTGTCTGCTGATGACTCCTCCGTGGATGGTTGCCCAGAGTCCCAGAGCGTGGCGACCGTCTGTATCGCAACTCAGACAGGGTCTTTTCTGGTTTTGTTCGAGGTGTCTTTAGTCACCGCTTCCTCCCATTCAGCAGCCTCCGTGGCCGGAGGCTGGAGCTGCTCTGCGTTCCATTGGGAGTCCACCTCGGAACTGTATCCTTGAGCCATGCCCAGGCAGCCTCAGGAGTTTTGAAGAAATGACTGCGTTGGTCATAAAAGATCTTTAGCCGTGCTGGGTAAAGCAGAGGGTATTTAAGATTCAGGGATTTTAAATGTTTTTTTACTGCCTGACAGGAGGCCCTTTGATGTTGAACCAACAATGTGAGATCATGAAACAGGAAACTGCATGCATTTTCATAGAGCAGGGTTGTCTACTCCTGCGCACATCTTAGGCCAGTATCCTGGTTCTTATAAATGAGGATTTAGGCCACTATGGGGCACAGCGGGGGCCCCCCCGAGATCGTCTTCCTTGTTGGGACCCTATGTGGTGTCTCCACGCAGAATATCTCTGTGAGTCCCTCTGGGGCCACCCGGTCTCGAAACCAGTTGGATCCTTCACAATTTTCAGGTAGGCCAATAAGTTGCACTTTATTGCGGCAAATATGCGCATCTGCATCTTCCAAGGCAGTATTGTAGTGTGGTCGCCTTTCGCTGCAGCTGCGCCAATGTGCTTGCATGCTCTTTTTTGTTGCAGGATCACTGGTCAGGCAGTCAGGCGCTGTTTGATTGACTTTCTGGAGTCTCGGATTTTCTTTAAAATGACATCTAGTTTGTCAACTTGTGGGATTAGCGTTGTGGGGGCACACACTCCTTCATGTGCTCAGTGGAGAAGCCGTCAGCCTCCCCGGTCTGCTGGCGTCCGTGTTCTGTAGGGTCCTTTACTTTCCCCCTTGTGCAGCCCATGGAGCCTCCCCCCCTCTTCCCCCCCCTGGGGGCAACTCCTCACCAGTCACTAGGATTCGCACCCTCATAGGTTTCTTAGGATATGCAATCTCTTCATGTACTCCAGAGAAGCCACAGGGAGAAGGAATAGTAAGTGAGCACCAGTGCCATCACTTGCAGTGCAGCAGTCTTGGGCTTGCCCATATTAGTACAGTTTGTGAAAGGGCCTCAATGTCCTGGTGTTAGGCCCAAGGTTCAAGGCCTGCAAACCGGCAGCCAAGACCTTGGCAGTTTCATGTAATGCTTAAGTGGCCAGAGCAGATTGGACCACTGCGCTCAGGAAACATTTCCGTGGTGAAATGTGACATTATCTCAGGCATCTCCGTGGAAGAGTCGCTGCAGCCAGCATGCTACTGATTGCCACTCCAGCGCGGCCAGGGAGAGGGAAATCCCACAGTGAGACCCCTCACCCACTGTTCTCCTGTTGTTCCAGCGTGGGGGGGGGGGGGGGGCAGAGTATGCTTGAAGAGGGGGGAAGTGTGTCTTTGTATCGTCAGGCAGCAGGGACATGTCCTTTCGGGATAGCCCCCCTACCATTAGGAGGCAGGCCACACCGCCAGGCCCAGTAAAACCCCTTGTCATGGCCGGGCCAGGGACATATCAGTTATTGCCCTCTCCAAGTCTGACAGCCCGCAAGACAATGCAGGTTTCAGAAGCTCCCGCGGGCATGGTTGCTTCTTACCGGGGCAAAAGCTATTTGTGGTTCCAGGAAGTTCACTGCGTCAAGGCCACATGCCGACACCCATGATGCTTTGATCGGTCTCTCCACTGCAGGCTGCAGCCTCCATTTCAAGGGGCAACAGCAGCTCGCTGCAGTTGTCTATCCGGGCAGCCTGACGTGCAGGCCTGGTTGTTGGCGAGTCCCATCTCTGTAGTCCTCTAAAGCAGGTCTCTGTCAAGCTTCTCCAATAGGGGTGATCAGAGGGTCAATGTAGGGGTAGCGTGGGACTCAGTAGTCCACATGGGCCATCGCTTGTTACTGGGGTGGAGGTTTCTCACCATCTGAGGCAGTCGGCCAACTCCCGGCCGCACAGCAACAACCGTAGTGCTCGAAGCATTCACACCTGCGCAGGTCGCATCCCTTGCTCCAGGGGATGACTAACAATCCCTATTCACCACCAGTCCAGGCAGCAATAATAGCAGGCCCCCTCGTAGGCCAGTCCCTCTTCATCGCCTCTTCACATCGTTTTATTGGCAGGGCATCTCTGGTGTGGGAGGCCAGCGCTGAAGCATAGTCGCTGCCATAGCAGTGTGTGCCAAGCCAACAGGCACCACTGACCTCAAAAGCCGATGCGTGTTTCACCAAGGTGCCAGCTCTGAGGGCACAAAACTTGCCCATGCAGGTCACTGGGGCATGCAGTCACAGGCACATCCTGCAGGTCGCTCAGTAGTAACTCCAACACTCCCAGAGATGGGTAGTAAATCTGGCACCTTCTTGTTCCGGCAGATGTAAGCCACTACTCGCGGATGATAAAATGGCTTGGCCCGGGAGCTCTCTGCTTGTGCGTCCGCCATTTTAGGAGGTTGCTCATGTCTGAACTCGTGTCCGGAGATCTGGAATGTTGGAAGGGCAACCATGGGGTAAGGGGTAAACGAGACTGAACATGATATTTGCCTAAAGGGTACTGCCTCTTCAGATATTCAGGGGAGAGCATGAGCAAATGATATCTTTACAAGAGGATAATTCTCACAAAGTTGGCCCCAACAATATCTAAATCTTTTTAACCTTGAAACCGAGGCAGGACTTTTAAAAGAGATTATATAGGAATTATAATCTATTTACTGTTGTATGCCCACACTGGTAAAGCTGGTGCCCAATCTGGATTCCGAGCCCTTTGAGGGGTTCCGATAAAATAAAGTAAACTCTATTTAAGTGTCTACAAAACTGATAATGATTGATAGATGGTTCCCAAGTTTATGTGGGGAAATGGCGTTCATTACATTGTGGGGGGCTGAATTGTGCACCATTGAAAAAAGATCCTCGTAGCACTGTACATAGGTCTAGGAAGACCCCCACTTAAGATTGTTGGTGATTTACATAAAGTGGATAAGATAGAGGAAAACAAAGTAACGGAGGGGTTGCATGTAGAGAATAAATTATTGATTACTAGCCTTTGCACTGAAGAAATGCGGGTAAAAGTCAAGATGTCTCAAAGTGGAAAAAGGAAAAATGCAATAAAAGATGGCTGTAACTGAGGCTACACCATCTAATAACAAAATAGGGTGGAGGTCTCCCCAGAGCGAGCAAGGAAACCAATTCTACCTTCTAGAATTGAATCAAGATCAAGTGCAGGAATTGAAATATTTGAAAGCGAATAGGAGGGATCCCAAATCACTACGGGCCTACTTACGTTGTCAGTCGGAAAGGCTCAGAACGGCATTTGGATTTTCTTAAACAGTGTTGAAACCTATGTTTCTGACCGACCCTAAAACATTCCCAACTGACTGATTAATATGGAAGTTAACTGTTCGGTCTTTCCTACTCGGTTCCGACCAGCATTGTGAAACTTCAAGTTGGTCAGAGCAGAATTGTACATCTCTATGGACCGCGTTTCTGACCAACGTATTACAAAGTCAGATTCGAACATCCTTTCGGAATCGGTCTGTTTGACACAGAACGGCTGTCGGAAACTGACTTTGGGGGCACGTAGCAGGTCCCCCTTCACCAGGAGACCTCCAGTTGGGACCCACGGGGTTCCCATGGGACTCCTCTTTACAACCATGCACAGTTTTGCAGGCACCATGGGGTGTCCACCATAGGGTGGAATGGTTTTCTGCAACCACCCCTTTTTTCAATGGGCGCCTGTGTTGTCGATCGGAACTGAAGGCTCCCATTAAAGTCAATAGGAACCCGAGTCGGTCTGAACTGATTCTGACAAGGAGTCAGTCCAAATGCTTTCCGACTGACATCGTAGTTAGGCCCTAAATGTGTATTTAGAGGTTGCTAAGAAAGGGAAACAGGTGAGCAAATGGAAACCCCTGAACCGGTCAACTTTGTTGAGTGCTTTCAATAACTGTGTTTTGCTATCAAAGGTCTGGAAGGGAAATTTTATCATTTGCTTCCAGGAGACTTGGTCAGCAGGTAATAAACCCAATCAAAGTGAATTTATGCATTTCTCAAAACATTCAACCAAGTGGGTGCAGGTGCTTACCAGTTTTCTTTTACAATAATCCCAACAAAATGTGTAAAGCTTAACAAAATGTGTAAGGAGGGTAAGCTTAATATGAACACATTGTGATTGGATTTTGGTGTGCCTCTTACAACTGTATGATGGTTATCTATCTATGAATTCTTTCATAAGTGTGAAGGTGTATGTAAGTTAGGAGAAGGTGCGTAACTTGGTCTGACAATGGCACGTATTTGAAAGTGATTTCGTATCCTTGTTAGAATTGTCATGGACTCCCCCTATTATGTTGGTAGGTGATTTTAATTTACACCTATCCCAGGTAGGGCTGATGAATTGTATGGTGAAATGCTGAAGGCTTATGGAATCCCACAAGCCATTTTTCCACACTGTTCTCAGTCGAAGAGAGATATGCTGCTTGCCAAACCAATAGCTAAGCTAGGATTTGTTTGTTAAAATGGGTGTTGTAAGGATGCTATTCCTGCAGCCCAAACTTTTGTTTATGAAACCAGAGATGCCCAATAGATTATATTTTTTACAGGCTTCTTATTTCCAGCTTTGTAAAGAGTATAACATTGTGAACATTATTGGCAGTGATCACTGGGGTTTTGGAATGGCATTTAAATTAATTCTTCCCCTAAGAACAGTTGTGGTTCCAATGGAGATGTCCTTTCCTAAATGCCTGACTACCGGACTGGATGATAAGAATATGGTTTTAGCATTGCAATCTCAGGTACAAAATCCCTCATATTGAAGGAAGTTAAGGAAGGTCAGGTCTTAGAATGGTATAGTCAGACTATTGTGGAGGTGGTAGATTGTTTGACACCCTTAGTTGGAAAGTATAATTCCTCTGCTAAAAAGTTAAAATCTCTCCCTGTCGTAAATAAGCAGCCTTGGTTTGATAGTCAGAGCCAAGGTCTGAAAAGAAGGCTGAGAAAAATGGGGGTTATGAAATAGACTCCACTAGGTACCGAGGAGAGAGAAATCTATAACAAAATACAAAGTGAATGTGTGTCCTTGGTGAGGACCAAGAAATCGTATTACTCCAAAACTAATTGGGAATTAATGGTAACTGCCTTATATAAAAAAGATATGAGAAAACTTTGGACAATAGTTCAGTAGGGTCGTAGGAAGGAAATGGATCCAATTAAATTCACAGTTCCGGGACATATGTAGATATTCTATTTGAGCAGTATGTATATGGCTTAGAGGGAGGATCATAGAGAGCAATGGCCACCCTCCAAAGGAGGAACTATTCAAGCTCCTAAATATGTACACCCCAAATAAGATAATTTCCTCCCTTAAGTTAACCAAAGCATCTGGTCTGTGATTATTTTGAAATCCAAGCATACATAGGGGGCTCGCTTTTTTTCAAAGTTAGCAGTAGCAAAAACAGGAATATTCCTGGCCCGCTGGAAAGGAGCAGTAATAAAACTGATATTAAAGAAAGCGGATCCATTTGACCCTAGAAATTTTCATTTGATAAGTTTAATGGATGTTGGGGTTAAATTATTTTCCAAGGCGAGTTTACTGCTCACGAAGGAGTGGGCAGAGTCCAATAAGTTGGTGCCCATCGAACAAAGGTGGGTTTAAGCAAGGTCAGTCAACAATTGATCAATGTTTTAGCCTAAGGACTATAGGGCAGAAGGCATTGGAAACAACCAGAAGTTTATTTTGTTGCTTTGTTGATGTCCGTTCCACCTTCGACCCAGTTAACAGGAAAATTCTGTGGTTCAAATTGAGAAAGATGGGAATCTCAAAGTGCCTTTTATTGATCCTTGAAGAATTCCATCGCGATAATTTGGAGCAGGTTGGGCTAGCTCTTAGTAGATGACTTATATAATACATTCCTCTAGATATTGGTTTGAGACAAGGTTGTGTCTTAGCCCCCTTGCTATTCTACTTATACCATGAAAACCTGCCATAAGTCCTGTTAGAAACCAAGGGGGTCTCACCAAAAATAGGGGCAAGACATATTGAGTGCTTATTAAATGTGGATGACCTGGCTAATATGGATTTGACTTAAGCAGGCCTGCAAAGGAAACAAGAAAAATGTCATAACTATTGTGGGGTATATTACCTTACGATCAATATGGATAAGACAAATATTATAATGTTTGGTAAGAAAGCTAGGCCATATAAGTTGTTAATAGGGGATAAACCAGTGGAGGTAGTAACATTATACAAGTATCTGGGAATGACATTCAAACTCAAAATTAAACTGGTCCCTGCATAGGGAAATTGGGGATGCTCAGGTCCTCTCAACAACTGGAGGCCTGGTAAAATGTACAAATGATTGTAGAGGGCCCTCCTTGACACCCGGGTTTACAGCATATGAAGCCATGGTCCCCACACAATGCTTGTACAGGCCGGAAATACAAGGGCATATGTACAAGGACTTTCGATTACTACACTTAACACTAGTTAGCGGCAGCTTTCTTACCACCGTGTACCGATGAAAACTATTGCCTTGTTAGCAATGTATTTACAAGACATCGCTACATGGTGATAGCTTCAGGGATCAGTGGTAAAAACTGCCGGTAACATTAGTGTGATGGCAATAGGAATTACAGCATTAGCGGGCGCAAACTAACGAGGGCCCATTAGCAGCAAAAAACGCACGTTAGTCAGCCCAATGTGAGTTTTTTTTGCCTCTATAGCCAAAAATAGTCTATCAGTCGACCTTCAATGAAAAATAGGCAAAAAAACAATGGAATGCAGAATGGAGCAGCCAGAGCCAAGTGCAACACAGATCAACAACCCCCAACATCCAGGATGACCAGCCAGAGTCCCAGGGGAAGAGGACATGCAGGGCTACATCCATGAAAAGAGGCGTATTGCGGTGCAACACCGGTGATGCATCACTTCTCATTGCTCACTCTTGGCAACACCGTGGCATCCAAAACCTTGAAAGTCCCTGGGGTCCGGAGGCCTCGCTGGTCCTGCGTCTGGAGCCTGGATGCCTCACTGGTCCTGCGTCTGGAGCCTGGATACCTTGCTGGTCCTGCGTCTGGAGCCTGGATGCCTCGCTGGTCCTGCGTCTGGAGCCTGGAGTGGGATGTGGAGGTGTTGGTAAGTCAATAAGCTGTGGCAGTAGACTTTGGGCGTGGCGATCGCCCTTACCTAGTGGTGGAGTCTGGCAGGGCACACGGACACACGTTGCTGACCTTTGTGAGAAGACTGCCTTGAGCCCCTTGGAGCTGTGAATGGTAGAGGCGCTCTTGCGCACCAACGTAGGGAGGTCTGCATTGCATACTACGATCCACCACTACACTGGAGTTGTCATGATCGCTTACACAGACGCAGCGAAGGAAAGTAGGAAAGGGAAACAAGTACGAGGGATCCCTTTAAACTACATGTCCCAGAAGGCCAAGCGGCGCTGGAGAAAAGGAAAGAAGGCGGAGCCTTATATAACTCCTCCTTGGAAACAGATCGGCGCTTGACAATTGTTTTCTTGGTTTTGGTTGAGGCGGATGGTGATCCCCGCCGGAGTGTGCGTAAGGAAATCATCGCCGATCAAGAGCCTGCGTGTTCAGTCTCAGGAAATCATCGCCGATCAAGAGCCTGCGTGGCCAGCCTAGTTCAAGCCCTTTTTCTGATCAAAAGCCAGCGTGGTCAATGGAGTGAAGTAACTTCCGACCAACTGCAAGTATAACCCTAGGAGAACGGGATCGTTCTTCTACTCTCTGTTTATTGTTTGTCTGAGATCCTGCTAGCATCCTGCTGCGCATTCAGTATTTACCAAGCGTTGGAGTGTGTAGCTTGGTAGAGTGTGCTAAGACATATTCCTTTGTTTCTCAAGCTGCATTGAGGAAGCAAAATACACGGATTGAAACTACTTTTCCGCTATCCCCGGGGTAAAGCCGAGACTAAGAGGATTCTGCCCTTATGAGAAAGTGACGAATAACTTTCTCACCATCCGCAGAGGACGAAGGAACCTATTGTTAATTCCTTTATAGAACATCTGAAGTGTTCCTTGGTAAGTGCCAGAGATTGGGGTCGGGGAAAGAAGTGTACTATTGTGGAACCGGGACTTATACCTGTCCTTTGTTTTTCCACGCTGCAGTACGTCCCTTCACTACGGATTCTGCCGTATCAGACCCCGAGGACCCTTCCATCGATCCGTGTGCCCCCCTACGCCTTATCCTCCCGGCTTCTCGCAAATACCCATTCCGGAGGTGTTCTTAAAGACACCACTGGGTGCGGTGTTCAGATAAGTCAGAAGGACATTCATCGCATC
This sequence comes from Lissotriton vulgaris, assembly GCF_964263255.1. Taxonomy (NCBI): domain Eukaryota; kingdom Metazoa; phylum Chordata; class Amphibia; order Caudata; family Salamandridae; genus Lissotriton; species Lissotriton vulgaris. The sequence goes on along the minus strand of NC_141693.1, from coordinate 480,380,905 downwards.
GTTCCTGCTGATCAAGAAGTTCTCAGGTTAGTGGCGCGCAATAGTAGTAGCGCTGCTTGCAATCGCGACAGATTGTCAATCCCAAGAATACGTTTCAGCCTGGACGATGGACGCTGACGCTACTCTCGCTTCACTGTTGGAGAGCTTCTCGGAACTACGACAGGAGGTCATCACCTCTCGTGCCGAGAACCAAGCATTATATCAAGAGGTGGCCCAACTGCGTAAAGATATGTCTGACCTGGCACAAAAGGAGCCAGTAGTCAGGCCCATACTCAAACCGGCCACATTACCACCGCCTTCCTCTTCCCGACCTGGGGGGTACTTTTTGCCCTTATCTACTCCCGCGGTAGTCACGGAAGCACTACCAACGGTTCAAGTGATCCAGAACCAAGGGATTCCTTTAGCCCCCCCGGAGAGGTTTTTCAGGGATCCTCGAAAGTTCGAAACATTTTTGAACCAATGCCGGCTTCATTTCCTGTGTAAACCCGTAGTCTTTCAGGAGGAAGCAGTGAAAACGGCATTCATGATGTCCTACATGGGTGGGAATGCCTCGAGCTGGACAATTCCCTTATTGGAGCGAGACGACCCTGTATTGCATAATTTCTCTGATTTTTGTATTGAGTTGAGAAAACTCTTCGATCGAAAATCCCATATGCTCACCCTTGACCGGGAAATCATGACTCTCAAACAAGGTTCACAGGATTTATTAACCTATATCACTACCTTCAATCGCTTGCTGGTGGAAACTGATTGGCCAGCGGAAAAATGGATTACCCTTTTTTATCAAGGGTTACGAGGAGAACTGAAGGATGTTCTTGCTCAGGTGGTGCAACTACCTACCATGGTATCTGAATTCATTGATCTGACGGTTCAGTTAGATCATCGCCTGCTGGAAAGACGAGGGGAAAAACCAAGGGGAGAGAACCGTTTCTACTATCCCCCCATTCGATCTAGACCCGGAGGAGAAGACAAACCGAAGGTGTCGGATGACACTGAACCCATGCAAATTGGAGGGGTTCAAGGCCCCCTTACTACAGAAGAAAAAGACAAAAGACGACGCATGAAATTGTGCCTATATTGTGGGAAAGGAGGACATTTTGTCAAAGAATGTAGAGCCAGGAATTATGTTCCCGGGCGCTCTACTCTTCCCCGAGTCCAGGCTACACAGAAGGACGCCGAACCGTCGGAAAACTGAAGATCTCGAGTCCGAAGGAGGTCTCCGACTTGAGATACCAGTTCCCTATGATCTCCCCTGTTCTTGCCAATACCCTTCATCCCGCAGTGGCCCACATGAACATAAGTGTGACTCTCTGGATTGCTTCCAATAATCACTTGCAGGTTGATGCCCTTCTCGACTCCGGGGCCACTGGTAATTATATCGACCAGGATTTCGCGTTAAGGATGGGCATCCCGTGCGAGAAGAAGCTACGCCCCGAGACGGTAAAGGCAGTCGAAGGAACCATCCTTTCTTCAGGCCCGGTGGTTTACAATACCCTTTCTTTATTGATGGAGTTTGGTGAGAATCATCGAGAACACATCCAGTTCGACCTGATAGATGCCCCGCAGTTCCGACTCATCTTGGGAATGCCGTGGCTTACGCTACATGATCCTTTTGTCAGTTGGTCAGCTCGTACGGTTAGCATGACCTCTCTGTTTTGAAAGGAACATTGCAGAACCCACGAACCCTTGCCTTCCCTCTCTGCACCCTCATCGGCCTCCTATCTGGCGAACGCCTGTACCTTTGAAAGGTTCTGTTGTGTCACGGTGCTGCCCGTCGAATACCAGGAGTATAAAGCCTTGTTCGACAAACAAAAGGCCGCCCAATTACCACCTCATCGGGTCTACGACTGTCGTGTTGACCTCATTCTGGGGGCCGATATCCCTTGCAGTAGGGTCTATGCCTTAACGGAGAAGGAAACCCAGTATTTGAAATCATATATAGATGACAACCTTGCTACAGGGTTTATCCGCCACTCTACATCCCCTGCATCGTCACCCATGTTTTTCATTGCCAAGAAGGATTGCGGTGAGTTGAGACCCTGCATTGACTACCGTGCGATTAACAAAGTGACGATAAAAAAACGTTATCCAGTGGCGTCACTAGGGTTGGTGTCACCCGGTGCGGGTAACTCATGGTGTCACCCCCTCACGACTTATCGCATGGACCTCCTCCGCTCCGAGTCCACCAGTGGACACAGATGGCAAATTCCCAGAGTACTGACATGACCACCACAGCATTTTCATAAAAAGTTATGGCTGGCCAATCAGAACGTCAATTACAGCAGTACCATACCAGGTTTTGCAGTACCCCATTGAATGACTGGAAAAAATGCTCCCTCAGCAAGTAATTTTTCATTTTTAGTGCATAACGGTCCAGATATCACTACCTTTTCTGAAAAAGGTACCCCTTCATAAGCACACCAAGGACTTATTTCTACAAATATTTCTGTGGCTGGCACCTGTTTCGGGACCTATCCTGGGGTTTTTTGATCCGGCCACACGCCAGCTGATTGTTCAGGCCACCATTCTGTCTCCCATAGACTACGATAACTCACTTTTGTTAGGGGCTATCAAGGCGGATGTGAACCGCTTGCAGAGAGTCCAAAATGCTGCTGCACGGGTCTTTCTTAGGCTCCCTAGATCTTGCCCTATGTCGGACACCATTAAGTGACTCCATTGGCTGCCCGTGCCGAGAAGGATTGAGTTTAAAGCGCTTTGCTTAGCTTTTAAAATATTTAAACTATCATCCCCTGAAATTTTATCTAAGCTACAGATCCCATATGTTCCCAACCGCCAATTACGTTCTGGGAGCAGCTGTTGGCTGTGGTCCCTCGTGTAAAACGCGCTAGAGCTGGGGGGAGGTCTTTTGGCCTTTTGGCCGCCAAGCTGTGGAACTCTCTTCCTGCACAGATTCGCCGTCTGGATGGGTTTCTTCCCTTCCGTAGGGCCATCAAAACGTTTCTGTTCCTAATATGAAAGTCTTGCTGCCGCTGCTTTTTGCCTCCAGCGCTAGGGCGCCCCTTTGCTGGGGCAGCTGTGCGCTCTATAAAATTACTTAATAATAATAATAATAATAATAATACCACCATTTGATAGTGCCCCTCAAGTCTCCATAACCACTATCTCTTAGATTCATTTCGTTTTATAGCACGCACCACTCATGCCAGTTTAAGATGTCAAAATTTTTTACATCACACATGCATTGCACAGGGACAATCATCGCTGTGAAAATCAGTATATAGGAAATGTTACATAAGACAGAGACCTGCAAGGGGTAGGAGTCACATGTCATCTATACTGGTAGGCAGTATAGTTTAAGAGTCCTTGGACTGGAAAAGCACAAATTCAGAATTTAAAATGTAAAACCATTGTTAGGGGTTTTCATTAATAAAAAGTAGTGATTTTTACCCAAATGACACCCTTTTGCAATATTAGGACAAAGAAAGTCTGCGCAAAAATGATATTGCTTTAATATTTTCCTTGCAGTTTGCCTGCAGCTTGTGATGGCAGTTAATAGCTCACTGCTCTATATTAAGATTTTAACTTATAAACTGAAAGTAAGAAAAGGATCTCAGACCAAACTGGTAACCCATTGACCTATTTTTTTTATTATATGCACTTTTGATGTTAATGGGATACGCACTTTGCAGCAGGCATGTTAAACCTCTGCCCTACGATCTGTCAATACTTTCAGTAGAAAAGGCTCCGGACTCTCTCCAGGAAGAACATTAATCACTGGAGCCGTCATTTTTATTGCAGGGACAAACTAAGTATGCGGCATCCGGTGCTTTTAAAGCGTTGAACATGGTGCCCCCCACACCAAGTCAGCGCTGGAGCCAGGCAGCATAATTAACCAGTTTGGTGTCACCCCATGATGGGACCATGATGGGGTGACACCCGGTGCGGTCCGCACCCCCCGCACCCCCCTAGTGACGCCACTGCCGTTATCCTCTTCCCCTCATCCCGGTTTTGATGGACCAGTTGAAGGGTGCGAAATACTTCACGAAACTCGACCTCCGGGGAGCGTACCACCTCGTTCGCGTACAGAAGGGGGATGAATGGAAGACGGCATTCCGAACCAAATTTGGTTTATTTGAATACCGGGTAATGCCCTTTGGTCTCTGCAACGCCCCTGCTGCCTTCCAATTCTTCATGGACGAAGTTCTGCGAGGATGTCTGGAAACATACTGTGTGGTATACATAGACGACATCCTGATTTACTCAACCTCAATGGCGGAACATGTTGTCCATGTAAAGACCGTACTACGAAAGTTACACCAAAATTCGTTATACGCCAAGTTGGAGAAGTGTATTTTCCATGTGCAGGAGGTCGCCTTCTTGGGATATATCATAGACGCCCAAGGGTTCCGGATGGACACCAGCAAAGTCGAGGTAATCCTTAACTGGAAAACTCCACACAATGTTAAGGCAGTCCAGAGCTTTCTTGGCTTTGCCAATTACTACCGGCGCTTTATTCAAGACTTTTCTAAAACTATTCATCCCATAACATCCCTCCTGCGAAAAAACGTCCCGTTTGTATGGGGAACCGAAGCAGACCAGGCATTTCAACTCCTCAAACGCAGATTTACGCAAGCCCCCATTCTCCGGCACCCGGATCCTCAGCTGCCATATGTCCTGGAGACCGATGCCTCTCAATCCGCCCTCGGAGGCATCTTATCACAAAGACATCCCAAAACCGGACAGCTGCACCCTGTGGCCTACTATTCGAGAAAACTCACACCCTGTGAGATCAATTACACTATCACTGATAAAGAGCTCTTGGCGATCAAAAGAGCCTGCGAGGAGTGGCGACATTATCTCCTCGGTGCGTGTCACACGGTGGAAATTATCACTGATCATCGCAACTTGTTGTTCCTCAAAACGGCGAAGGCCTTGACTCCGAGGCAGCTCCGATGGACTTTGTTTTTTTCCGATTATGATTTCGTCATTAAGTACAGGCCAGGGTCACGCAATGGTAAGGCGGATGCCTTATCCCGTTTGGGGGTCGAGAATGCAGTTGAACTCGGAGAACCCCCTTTTATCCTTCAGGAATCTGACAACCACAGTGCATCCCTCGCTCTAGTAGCATCTGCGGACTTTCTGGAGGATTTGAAAGTAGCCATCGCCGATCAGGACATCGCTTCTTGGATCCGGGAAGACCCGGACCATCGACATGTGGAGAATGACTTGGCTTACCATTACCATGCGTTTTATGTCCCCCAGAAACATTTGCAACAACAAGCCCTGAAGTGGGCGCATGACTCAGCATTAAGCGGACATATGGGGATATTCAAGACCACGGCTAATGTAGAACGTTCCTTCTGGTGGAAGGAGGTTCGAACCGATGTAAAAGAGTACGTGCAAACCTGTGCGATTTGTGCCCAGGGTAAATCAGTTCATACCAAACCAGCAGGGCGCCTCCGTCCGTTGCCCATTCCTCCTAAACCATGGCACACCTTATCCATGGATTTTATAGTGGAGATGCCTCCCTGCGCTCAGCAAACCGTGGTTCTGGTGGTCATAGATCATCTCACGAAAATGGGGCATTTCATTTCTTTGCCGGGTTTACCTACTTCTGTGGAATTGGCCAAGGTATTTCTGCAACACGTAGTACGTGCTCACGGTTTGCCCAGCGTGATTATAACTGATCGTGGCACGCAGTTTACGTCACATTTCTGGAAGGCACTCTGTGCCATCTTGCAAATCGATGCTCGACTGTTGTCTAGCTATCATCCGCAGACGGACGGAAAAACCGAACGGCTTAACCAAACGCTTGAACAGTACCTCCGCTGTTTCACCATGCAAAATGCTTCGGATTGGACCACCCTTTTGTGGTTGGCGGAGTTCGCATACAACAATGCAGTTCATACCACCCTGGGGTGTTCCCCCTTTTTCTGCCTGTATGGTTTCCATCCAAATATGCTTCCGTTCGACTGGCCTGCGGAATCCTTGGTTCCCTCCATTCAGGAACATCATGCCCATCTGAGGGCCATCCTTATAGATGCAAGACATTGTTTGGAGAAGGCGCAAGCAGCTCACAAACTATTTGCGGATCGCAGGAGGTCCGAGGAGCCGACATATCAGGTGGGAGACAAGGTGTGGCTCTCCACGAAGAACATTCATTTAAAAGGAGTAAATAAACTTAAACCTAAGTTTGTGGGGCCTTACAGCATCAGTGAGGTGGTGAACTCAGTGGCCATGAGGTTGTCTCTTCCACTTTCCTGGTCCATACATCCGGTGTTCCATGTGTCCCTCCTCAAGCCTTGCCCCTTGAACATGCGATTGCCAGTACGGCCCCCAGCTCTGGAGGTGGATGGCCAGGAGGAATACGAAGTGCAACAAGTCCTGGACTCTCGTATTTTGCATGGCCGGATTCAGTATCTGGTAGATTGGAAAGGGTATGGTCCGGAGGACAGAACATGGGAACCCGCTGATCATTTGCATTGCCCTGATTTGGTAGCCGCATTTCATGAGCAGTTCCCTGGGAAACCGGGTCGACCGCCGAGTCGGCAGTCCTCGAGAGGGGGTTCTGTCATGATCGCTTACACAGACGCAGCGAAGGAAAGTAGGAAAGGGAAACAAGTACGAGGGATCCCTTTAAACTACATGTCCCAGAAGGCCAAGCGGCGCTGGAGAAAAGGAAAGAAGGCGGAGCCTTATATAACTCCTCCTTGGAAACAGATCGGCGCTTGACAATTGTTTTCTTGGTTTTGGTTGAGGCGGATGCTGATCCCCGCCGGAGTGTGCGTAAGGAAATCATCGCCGATCAAGAGCCTGCGTGTTCAGTCTCAGGAAATCATCGCCGATCAAGAGCCTGCGTGGCCAGCCTAGTTCAAGCCCTTTTTCTGATCAAAAGCCAGCGTGGTCAATGGAGTGAAGTAACTTCCGACCAACTGCAAGTATAACCCTAGGAGAACGGGATCTTTCTTCTACTCTCTGTTTATTGTTTGTCTGAGATCCTGCTAGCATCCTGCTGCGCATTCAGTATTTACCAAGCGTTGGAGTGTGTAGCTTGGTAGAGTGTGCTAAGACATATTCCTTTGTTTCTCAAGCTGCATTGAGGAAGCAAAATACACGGATTGAAACTACTTTTCCGCTATCCCCGGGGTAAAGCCGAGACTAAGAGGATTCTGCCCTTACGAGAAAGTGACGAATAACTTTCTCACCATCCGCAGAGGACGAAGGAACCTATTGTTAATTCCTTTATAGAACATCTGAAGTGTTCCTTGGTAAGTGCCAGAGATTGGGGTCGGGGAAAGAAGTGTACTATTGTGGAACCGGGACTTATACCTGTCCTTTGTTTTTCCACGCTGCAGTACGTCCCTTCACTACGGATTCTGCCGTATCAGACCCCGAGGACCCTTCCATCGATCCGTGTGCCCCCCTACGCCTTATCCTCCCGGCTTCTCGCAAATACCCATTCCGGAGGTGTTCTTAAAGACACCACTGGGTGCGGTGTTCAGATAAGTCAGAAGGACATTCATCGCATCGTTCCTGCTGATCAAGAAGTTCTCAGGTTAGTGGCGCGCAATAGTAGTAGCGCTGCTTGCAATCGCGACAGGAGTGCATCCAGGGGAATACCAAAAGTGGTTGGCACCTCTCTGCATCACAGGCCAGATGAATTTGCGCTGGCCAGACGCTGTGGAGAGTGAGGCCCCTGAGCTGCGCCAAACTTGTGGGGTGGAAGTGCTGCAACTTCACGCCTAAGGGGGCCCTGCTTCATCACCTGCATTGGGAGGTTCCCCAGTGGACTTAGCGGCGACTGCTGTACTCAGGCTTGTGAAATCCCACCTGGCTGAGGCTCCTGATGGCTGAGTCATAGATTTGGAGAGAGTGCAGCTGACTGCACCATGGTGTCAATGTTCAGGTAAGGAGAATGTTGGACCCTTAGCAGAGGAAGACTGGGGAGTCGAGTCGCCCGGGCCTAGCACCTGGTATGACGCACCCCAAGTGGCAGCTTATCCACGATGACGCAAGAGCATCACCCAACGGCTTTCAAGCAGACTAAAGAGGGCAGGATCAACAAAGACACGGTACCTGGCCTTGCATTAACATGTCTTTCATTTAAATATTTACAACACCCGCTCACACACACCCCCCAATCCCCACCCTATCCAGTTTCCTTTCCGGTGTTTCCCTTCTGCCAGCGGTCCAGTCCCCCCGGCACCACTTCTCTATGGCGGGCGCTGTGCCCCCATGCCCTGGGGGGCATACCACTGGTGTGCCAAAGGTATATATGACATTACAGCGCATACCATTACAGCGCATTCCATTACAATGCATTCTAAAGGTACGCATATTGCAACAGTAGGGAAAGTGCTGGATAGCGGAGATGAAAAGATTACTATTCCGACTTCAGTGAGTGCAACCCTAAAACTAATGCTTGCACCCCAAAACACACTCTGAACCCTAAACTTCTTACTTAATCCCCCAAAACACACCATGGACCCTGAAATTCATCTTTGACCTCGCAAAACACACCCTAAAATTCATATTTGACCCCAAAACACACTCTAAATGTCATATTTTACCCCCTAATACACCTCAAATTTCATCTCAGACCCCTGAAACCAATACCCACCCTAAAACTTATAAAACATAATTACTAACCTCACAATGCATTGGAATGGAATACGATGTAAAGGCACCTGAGTTGTTGTAGTTGCATTGTAAAGGCATTACAATGTAATGCCTGCATTGTAATAGACGTCTCCCGTGCCAAAGGCAAGCCATAGGCAAGCCCGTCTGTGTTCTCCTGCCCCTGCACTGCACTCAGCACCAAGGCCCTTTCCTCTCGGACACTCCACCGCTACAACGCCGGCACCCTCCACGCCATCAACCCTGGATGCCTCATTGCCTGCTAGGCCCAACCGATGCTCCAGACCAGACATCGCCATCGCCATCACTGACTGCTACTAAATCACCCGCAAGGACCACACTGACCATCCAGGAGGAGGCATTGCCATCACCTACAGAAGCACACTCCGACTGACCACGCACTGTAATGACCAAACGGTGACCATGGAACACCTCAGCTTCCAGATCCGGACCAACCCCAACCCCATCCTCTGCGGCACTCTCATCTACAGGCCCCCTGGGCCATGGACCCCCATTCTCCGATACCATTGTAGACCAGGCTCTTCGATCCACCAACAACATCCTGCTCGGTGACCTCTACTTCCACATGGACAACCCCAGTGACCAGAACACCACCCCTCCCTGGGGAAGGTCGCCAACACCAGACTCAAGCAGCTACTCACCGCAGCAAGCCACATAGCAGGACACACGGTCAAGCACATCTCCTCCACCAGAGGGAACTTCAACTACAGCCACACCACCAGACTCTCCTGAACTGACCATCATTGTATGCATGACGTCTTCACCATGCCCATCGTACACCAATGCCATCATTGCCCCCCTCCAAACTTGATTGAAGCCAACAAAGAACTTCTTGCTAACTCCCTCAGCTCCACGACTCCGCCAACGCTTACAGGCGATAACACCACAGCACGCAACCACTACCAATGGATCTCCTACTGCGCCGACACCCTCGCACTCCTCAAGAAACGACCAGGCAAAATCAAGCTCCACGTTGCGCCATATTTGAAAAGTGACGCATGTAGGCATATGCGTGACCTTGTGAAGCCCTGTGTCACATCATACCGACATCTGGTATGATGTTTGCAGGGTGTGCTTTCTTACGCGACAAGGCCTCGTAGGAGTGGCAGAGTGAAATCCATCAGATTTCATTGCAACAATTGTAGGACAGCACTGCATCCGTAACGCACGCCTGCCTGATGGCAGGCATGAGGATGACGCAGTGCCACATGGATAGGCTGGCCCCATGCCTTCCTGGAGTTGCATCATGCTTGTGACACAACTGTAGCAATGCGTGACTTTAGTGCAGACAGATAAAGCAGGATTCCAGACGTATCTGTCATTACTTGCATCATAGAGCACTGTCCAGTGAATACAGCGCATCCATGATGTCGCAAGAAGGGCATAGTGAAAAGTGTTTCAGCGCTGTCTTGTAGCAGTGCTGCAACGTTTCTCATGACTGAGGCCACGGAATGAGCAATGTCCTATTCATGGTGTGCATTCCTTCTCTGAAGTTTTGTCGCAGGGCAGCGCAGCAACATTGCTTGCAGCGCTGTCCGGCACCAAAACCTGCTGAAATGAGGCCCGAGTGTTATCTCCATTTTTAAGACCAGTTATTTTCTGGTCTTAAAAAACTCCCTCTTACTGCAGTTAGAGTCAGTTTTTTAGGTCCTCATACCTTCAAGAATTCCCTTGTTAATATCGCGAAGTGGGGTTAGTGGCCGTTTTTGCACAGGAACGCCTCCCTTGCATGCCATTATCGCTAACAGAAGTGGCGATCTTTTCTATGGACGTTTTTGCAGGAAAATGTCGCTAGCAAAGGTTAGCAACAGCTTGTCCATATGGTGATGAAAATATATTGCAGCCAAACCGTCTGAAAAGTGCAGCTAAGGCGCTGTTCACTCACTGTGCATATGCTTCACAATGTCTTAGCTTGGACCCAAATTGGGATAAATGCAAAGGTAAATGCTTGAAAAAACTTATAGGCTTACCCAAGGGGCTAGGAGCCTGGCTATAAGAATTAAAGTACAGAGACTGGCCCAGAAATACCTTGCCTGTAAATTTACATTGAGATTTGGGGGTAAACTTAGGCGTGGGGAGAATTTAAGAAAAATGCTTGCTCTGTGTTAAAGAAATAGTGGTTAGTGGTCTAATATGGACAGGAGAGGTGAGGAAAAGACTGGTAAATACAGCACAAAAATTACATATTGTCGACTGCAAACTAGATGACTGTGAATATGCAATAAGAGGCAGAGAAGATATTGTGGTGAAACAAGGGTTTTTTATTCAGATATAGTATGGTTTAAGTCAGGTATGGCGTGGTCATCTTCTGTTTCCGTTTTTGCCTCAGCGATAGAGTCCCCTTCAAGAGCAGTTATTCTTCCCATCCGGCCGGCAAGGCAGTGGAAAAAAAAGATAAGAATGAAAATAAAACGGGGTTTTAATGTGGGCTCTCTTAGCCACATAAGTTGCAAGGGGAAGGAGTGAACCCACTTTTAAAAACCACCCCTGTAAACAGGCACGTACCTCAGGAAGCCACGCTCCTCCAGGAGCGTGGCCGGCTTGCTCGTGGTACCAGATGGGGTCCGGCTCCCTTTCATGAGGATACTGACAGCTTCCTCGGGTAAGATAGGGCGTCCTTCTCTCCTCCGGCCTCACAGGAACGGTGGTCGCCTGGTCTGGCTGATTGGCAGCTCCCGGGGTCATAAGCAGGTTTCTCGGTGCGTCTTCACTTCCGTGTTCCTGGATGATGACACACCGCTCGTTGCTTAAAAGGGCCGCCTCCTTGCCCTCCTTACGTGCCATAGGAGCATGTGATGCTGTCACATGGGTCTGGGTAATTTCCTGGAACCGATCATAGTTAAAGGGGACATGACTGTCCTGAACAGATGGTTCCCACAGCGACTGTAAACAAAGGACAGGAGAAACGTAAGGGGGACACTGGTCAACAGAGACCTCCTTCTCCCGGTCCCGAACAGCCATGTTGTGACACATCTCCCCCCTAGACAGTTCACAATCGGGGAACTGGGTGACACAGGATAGAAAGTCAGCGTTTACATTAAGCTTGCCCTTCCGATGTCAGACCTCAACCGAAAAGGGCTGGAGGGATAGGAACCATCTCCAGACCCTGGCATTGTTCCCTTTATTGCGGCTCAAGCATTGAAGGGGTGAGTGGTCTGTATACAAGACAAATGGGGAGTCCTCATGATAATATTGCAGCTAGTCTTTAGCCCATTCAACAGCTAGACATTCCTTTTTAATGACAGGGTAGTGTCTCTCGGGGGGAAACAGTTTACAGCTGATGAAGACTCCTGGAAGCTCCATGCCCCCTTCATTTAGTTGGGACAGTAGAGCCCCTAAACCTGAGTCAGAAGCATCAGTTTGGAAGATGAAAGGCTTCTTGAAATCAGGGGATGTTAAAACAGGACCAAATGTGATGGCTTGCTTTAGATCCAGAAAGGCCTGCCATGCTTGTAAGGAAGGGGACAGAAGATCCTTTTCTCAAACGCCCTTTTTTAGGAGATCGGTTAGTGGGGTGGCTACCTGGGAGTAATGGGGAATGATTTTGCGGTAATACCCAAGTAACCCCAAGAATGCCCTGATGCCCCTTTCGGTAGTGGGAATGGAGTGTTGGTGATGGCTTTCATTTTCTCGTTTTGTGGTTAGGTAACCACATTCCCTAAGAGATACCCAAAGAAGCGTACTTTTTGATGTGTTAGCCCGGTTTCTCTTAGTGCCTGAAGGACCTTCTGGCAGTGGGTTAGATGTTGTTCCCAGTCTGGACTGTATATTACGATGTCATCGAGGTACGCAGAAGAGTCTCTGAAATGTAGCAGGTGCACCGTGAAGGCCAAAGGGAAGGACGGTGAATTTGTACAGGCCAGAGGAGGTGGTAAACGCTGTTTTGGCTTGGTCTTGAGGGGAATGGGAGACCTGCCAATAGCCCTTGGTGAGATCTAGGGTGGTTATATATTGGGCTTCACCCAATTGTTCAATTAGTTAGTATACCCAGGGTAGGGATAGGAATCAAACTGAGTGATAGAATTCACTGTTCGGAAATCTATGCAGAATCTCACAGACCCATCTGGCTTCGGTACGAGGATCACAGGGGAAGACCAGTCACTCGTATAGGGCCGTATGACCACCAACATGAGCATGTTTTGGATTTCATCTTCAATGGTCTTTCTGCGGGCTGCGAGAATGCAATACTGGTGTTGTCTTATGACCTTTCCTGGTCTAGAAGAGATGGTACGCTCTACCAGTGTGGTCCGACCTGGACTATCAGAAAAAATGGAAGAAAAAGAGCAGAGCATGGTCTCCAATGATTTCCTTTGTGGTTCGGGGAGGGTTTCATTTATGTCTAGTTGGGACATTGTAGAATGACATTTCGCCTGGTTCTGGGGTTTTTGGGAGGTGGTGCTAACCTTTCCACTCAGCTCGGGATTTGGGAAGGGAAGAGGGTAAGAGAACTAGCACCCAATCATATACTTGGAGATGCCACCATCTTTACACCTTGTCATAGAATACTTGCTGCCGCCTCTGGGCCTTCTCAAGGTTAGCATAGGCAAAATCACGTAACTTATACAACCGGGATTTTAGTCCTTGCGAGTAGTCAAGGAGGGTTTGGCTTTTCTCGTGTTTCTCTTTTTCCCAAGCCTCCTTGGTCATTTCTAAGAGAGTGCGTGGTTGTCTCCCGAACAGGAGTTCAAAAGGGGAACACCCTAAACTACTCTGCTTTTGACAGCAGATGACGAACAAAGCCACAGGTAGTAGCGCGTCCCAGTCCGCACCTTTGGCTGTCATCATCTTCTTGAGGGTCAATTTGATCATGCCATTATATCGTTCGCACAATCCATCAGTTTGTGGGTGGTATACTGATGTTCTTATTGGTGTAATGTGTAAGGACTTACACACCTGACCCATTAAAGGGGAAACGAATGGCGTGCCCTGATCAGTAATGATCTCCCGGGGGAACCCCACATGAGAGAACAATTCTAGGAGATTGTCACAGATGGTAGAGGTGCTTGGGATCCGTAAGGGAAAAGCTTTCGGGTATATGGTGGCATAATCAATGATGACAAGTGCGTATTGGTTCCCTTTTCGGGATCTAGGTAAGGATCCTATGAGGTTCATGCCTACACAATCAAATGGCTTCCTGAGGATCGTTAGGGGTTATAATGGTACTGCAGGGGGATGGTACTGATTCTTCTTTTGGCATACATAGTATTCTTGGCAGTATTTAGTGATGTGCGCATGTATGCCAGGCCAATAGAAGTGCTCAAGAATGATATGACCGGCCAGTAGGTGACTATGTGCAAAGAACATGACTTGATCTCTGAACCTCTGAGGGACAAGAAGCTGTTTGGGGCTGGTTGGATTCCCCCTCCTATAGAGAAGATCTTTTGCTATAATGAAGGACGGATATGTCGTAGAGAGGGTGGATGCCTGTTCCCATGTCCTTTGAAGGGTAGGATCATTCTACTGGGCATACAGAAAATTCTTATCACCCTGCCAAGGAGCCTGAGTAAGGAGGATGGGAGAGGTGTTTAGATTTCCCTTTAATCTCTCTCTAAGGAGCTTCATGAACTCAGGGTTATTGGTCCCTAATATCTGCCTTTCTGGTAGGTTAGGTAATACTCTTGCGGTACTCTGTAGATCCCTCGCATAGGGCAAGTGCACTCTCACTCGGGCTACCAGATGTATCCTGACATCGCCATGCACACACCGTTGGGTATTTGTCGGTGTGTGAGTTTGTCTTTTGGTCTAACTAAGGAGCTTTGAATGACAGAATGCCTGCAACCAGAATCAAGAAGTGTTCTAACGTACAACCTGTCGATAACTAAACTTACATAAAAGCAGGTGCCCATCTCCTCTGTAAACAGGACGTGTCTGGGGAGGTAGCTGACATCCATGGGCTCTTCCGTGCTTTTCTTCTGCAGACAGAAGCGGGCTGTGTGACCCCAGGATCCGTAGTCAAAGCATTGGGGTCCATTTATCATTAGAGGTTCTGCTTTTGGGGAGCGTTGTTTTGGCGTATCTATCATTGGTTTAGTAAATCTCTTGTCTGTTTTCCCTGGCACGGGAAGTTGACTCTTCCCCTCCCAAGTGGACGGCTTTGGTTTAATCCTGGAATAGGTGGTAGCCATCTCTACCCCTTGTTCCACAGAAAGGCGTGTGCGTTGTTTAAGCCACCTCTGTGTAGGAAAGGGTAGGGCCTCCAAGAACTGTTCGAGATAGATTCATGACATTATCTCTCTTTTGTATGCTCCTGGGGTTTAAGCCACTTATCCGCAGCAACTTTTAATTTATGAAATAATGTCTTATGACTGTCCCCTGGGTTGCCTTTCTCTTTCCGAAAGCGTACTCTGCACGCCTCTGAATCTAGAACCAAGTGATCCAGGATGATTTCCTTTATTTATTTGTGTGAGCTGGTACCAGTAGGATTGCTGCCTGGTAGGCTGCCTGAGCTGCACCACTTAACAACGGAGCCAGAAAATAGGGCCATTTTTGTTCAGGCCATCGAGATGCTCTGGCTGTGTGTTCGAAGTTGAGGAGGAACGCATCTGGGTCTTCGCCCACAGTATACTTCCGTAGGGCAATGGTGGGGAAGTTGGACTGGGTTCCTTGCCTAGCAGGAGTCTGTGTTGTGAGGCGTTCCTGTCTCTCTGACATTTTAAAAGGCTCTCCAATTGTTGGTTAATGGAGGTACTGAAGAGTTCTGTCTACTGCCCACTCAAGCTTTTCTTGTCCTTGTATAGGTTGTTGGATGAGGTTCTCCATTTTGTGCAATACAATGGAAAGAATCGCACTTCTGACACCATGTGTGAATGTGCAATAAGAGGCAGAGAGGATATTGCGGTGAAACAATGAGTTTTTAATCTGATACAGTGTTGTTTAACTCATGTATGGCATGGTTAGCTTCCCCTTCCATTTTTGCCTCAGCGATAGGGTCCCCTTCGAGAGCGGGTCTTCTTCACATCTGGGCAGGCAAGGCCATTGAAAAAAAGGTTAGAGATAAAAGAAAACGGGGTTTCAATGTGGGCTCTCTTAGCCGCATAGGTTGCAATGAAAAGGAGTGAGGAAAGAACACCCTGACCGTCACCAAGTGGTTGCGAGCTCCTAGCGGGTTTACACTATGGGGCTAAGGTCCCTTCAGGTCCCTCCTTTCTCCCCAGGCCTGGATACCAGCTTGTTGGAGGTTGAGCCCACGTTTAAAAACCACCACGTATGCGGGCAGGTACCTCAGGGAGCCATGCTCCTCCAAGAGCATGGCTTGCTCGTGGTACGGGATGGGGTTCGACTCTCCTTCAGGAGGATCCTAACAGCTTCCTCTGGGAAGATGGGGAGATCTTCTCTCCTCTGGCCTCACAGGAACGGCGGTTGCTTGGTCTGGCTGATCGGCAGCTCCCCGGGTTATTAGCAGGTTTCTCGGCGCAACTTCCCTTCCGTGTTCTTGGATGACGACACACCGCTCATTCTCTATGCTGTTGCTTAAAAGGGCTACCTCCTCGCCCTCCTGACTTTCCATAGGAACATGAGACGCTGTCACATGGGTCGGGGTCATTTCCAGGAACCGAGCATAGTTAAAGGGGATGTGACTGTCCTGAACAGATGGTTCCCACGGCGACTGTAAACAAAGGACAGGAGAAACGCAAGGGGGATACTGGTCAATGGAGCCCTCCTCCTCCCGGTCCCAAACAGCCATATTGTGACACAGACCTACCCCAACTCCCGAAGGGAGACCTGAAGGAAGCTTGGGAGAGGAGTGAATTCAGGATTAAAAATTTCTACTATTTTTCAATGAAATCATCTGCAACCTTTAAGTTGAAGATGTGGCAGAAACAAACGTGTGCACCCCTAATTATCTTTGATACCCAACACTAATTTACTCTTGCAGTTGTTGAAATTCCGTGTGACTTTTAATCTATTGTTTGTAAATAGTGAAAATGTTGTACTCTCCTGGAGGAGAATGGTAAATGTAAATGTGGTTTAGGTTTTAAACATTATAGTCTGTACTTATTAATTAGCTTATAATAGTTATCAGGAAATAGAAGGTCAATTTTAAAACCAATTTTTTTAGAGTATAAAATTCATCAACTTGCTTGATATGTGAACTGCTGTTGATTAGGTTGTTTCAATTTTTGTAAAAAAAAAATTGTCCTCATTCGCCGTCAATCTCACTTCAAAATCCACCCTGGGCGTCTGTGCTCACTCTCATAACACTGAGGAATGTAGGCTATTGGAATGAGATGGAGCCCCGCCTACTGGTACTAGACACCCCCTGGGTATCAATGAAGAGTCCACTGAGATGCCCCTTCTACCAAGCTCAAGAACAAGCTGACTTTTGCAGAGAAACCGCCACATTACCTGGCGGCACACAGCTTAGCCCGAAAAGTATTAACAGCATAATCATAGGACTTAAGGGAGAAAAACAAAAAACAAAAAAAAACACCACACACCACGATTTGCCCCGAATTCCATTAACGTTGCAGGGGGTTCCAAAATGCCTTCTTCTTGATGCTACCCTGTCTGGCTAAATCAAGCTTGGAGACTGACAAAACTGATGACTGCCAAACCACAAAAGTGGGAGGGCTAGATTCCGTCCATTTTATACAAATTTGCCTCCTGGCTAAAAGGACAGAGTTAAAAAGCAAAGCTTCGGCATAACCAGTGATGTTTTCTGCGAAACCAAATATTATTAATGGTAGATTTATATTGATAACGCAGCCTAAAACACTTGTCAAAAAATCTCCAACGTCCCGCCCGAAAGTAGCAAGAGAAGGATATTCCATAAACATATGTATATCTGAGGCGGAAACCAGACCACATTTTTTTACAACTAACTGGTGGCCCAGTCAATATTTTTGTCAGTTTATGAGGAGTAAAGTAGGCCCTGTGGATAGTTAACAGGTAGTTTCATTTAGCAAAGCTGGTTTCACAACTTCATATAAGATCCTACATGATTTTTGCCATAGTTTAGCACAGTCCTGTGTGGGCAAAAGCCCCCCCCCCACACAGTTCCTCAGCAAGCTTGAATTCACCATCTACTTCCTCCAGCAGGGTTTGGTACCAAATAGAAATTTCTTTCTTCCCTGATCACAACCTGATGTTTTAAAATGCTTCCACCTCCCAGGGCACGCTTCCGTAGGTGAGATCGGACCCAACTTGCAAGTTGAAAATACTTTAACCAAGAGAGTCCTCCCCTAACCCTAACCTGGAGATGTTCCCAGGGAATAAGAGTACCTCCATCAAGGAGGTCTTCCCACACCAATAACCCTGCATCACTCAAAGGTTTTGCCAGACTGTCCCTTAAACCCTCTGGGTTCCGGTAGAATCCCAAAGGGGAGCCAAGCTGGAAAAATAATCGAGCCCCACTGTCCCCCTAACTTGGGCCCAAGTTTTGGCTAACCCTGAAGAATCTTCAGCCTGATTTTTTTTTTTTACTTTGGATCTCCGAATTTAAACAAAACTCCTTCCTCTGACAATTTGGCGCCCCTGGGCATAGCCAAAAACATCCCTACAGCACCAATATCCACTGGCATTCTCAGTAACATACGTGAATGTGAGAGTTGGAAAGCCCAGGGATACAACTGGAGGTCTGGTAAGGCCAGGCCACCCCTTTCTCTTCTCTGCCTCAGCTTTTTCCAAGCAATCCTAGATGTCTTAGATGCCCAGATGAATGAGTTAATGTCACTCTGAAGCTGTGCTATCATGGATTTTTCAAAATAAAGACGAATACAATTGAAAAGGAATGTAATCTTTGGGAGCCTTGTCATCTTGATCAGGTTAGTTCTTCCCAAGATTGACAATGGAAGAAAAGCCCAGGATTTCATAAGCCTTCTACATTCCTTTGCCAGTATATCTAGTTAAATGCCAGCAATCTTTGTGATGTCCTGCACTACATAGACACCCAGATATCTCATTTTGGAGCAAGGCTGGTAACCTTGCTGTGTATCTGCCGAATTCCATGTCATATTTCGGTTTTGATGACTGCTGGGAAAGCTGACTGTAAATCCGCAGAAAAAAACAGGATATCATCTGCATACAGGGCTACCTTCCTCTCCCACTCCTCATACTTAAATGACTGTATATTAGGATCCGCCCTAAGCGGTTGGGCAAATAGCTCGATGTAAAGATCAAATAGAAGAGGGGAAAGTGGGCAGTCCTGCCTGGTTCCTCTTGTGATCTTAAAAGAGTCTGTGATATTCCCGTTAACCAGCAGCCTAGCCGTGGGATTCTGGTAAATCAACTGCACCATGTGACAACATTTTTCCCCTAGATTGAACTTCTTCAAAGCCTCCAATAGGTAAATCCAATTTACTCTGTTGAAGACCTTGGTAGCTCCAAAGTCATGGCTGCCAATGGGAGGGAATATGTAGAGGCAAGATCGATAGCACCAATACGATCATAAGTAAGATCTGAGAGCTGCTGATTCCTAACAAAAACTTTTTGATCTAAATGAAGGACATCCCCGACAATAAGACCCAATCTCGCTGCCAAAATAGAACTAAAAATGTTATAGTCTACATTTAAAAGTGAAATGGGTCTGTATGACCTACAGCTTGACCGAGGTTTTCCAGGTTTTAGTATCAGGATTATGAGAGCATCGTTCCAAGAAGCTAGGAGCCCTGAATCAGCCTCCAGCACATAATCAAACAGCTGCGTTAAGACGGGGACGATCTTTTCTCCTAACATCTTATAAATCTCAGCTGAAATGCCATCAGGGCTTGCCACTTTCCCGGACTTCTAATGTTGAATGGCTTCTCTAACCTCAGTTTGCGTAAAGGCTTGGTCCAGATGTCGCTGTTTGTCCTGTCCTAAAGAGGGAAGGGGGATATCCCTTAACCCGTTTTGAACGCTGGCAGCATCTAACCTTTTATCCTCACAATATATCTCTTGGAAATAAGTCTGAAATACCTGACTGATTTCTCTATCCGAGCGGAAAATCTCATCTCCGTTGCTAATCTCATTAATGTGGTTTCTCGCCCGATCAGACTTGACTTTCCAGGCAAGGAGTTTGCCTGCACCCTCTCCATATTCGAAATGGGCGATTTTACTAGCCTCCCATCTACGTATAAGCCTAGACTGAAGGATGTTTTCTAGTTGCCCCTTTAGATTATCCCATTTGGCTTTCCCTTCTTGCTGGGCTTCAAGCGAGGCTTGAGGGGATAGCTCAGTTTCCAACTCTTTCAACTTCCCCTCAATAGAAGATACCTCCTCTTTATATTTGTTATTCCTGAAGCTTGCCCTACTGGTGATTTGACCCCGCAGGAAGTCTTTAAACGAGTCCCACACATTTAATACTGATGTTGACGGTAGATTTATATCAAGGAAGCATTCAGTTTCCTGTAGTAAAAAAAAAAAATTCTTCCTCCACCAGGAGTAAAGAACTATCAAATGGCCATGTACAAATAGGCCCTACTAATGGACCGGCCAAACGTAAAAGAATCCCTGAGTGATCGGAGAGATGGTTCGCCAGATAAGTTATATCGTTAACTCTATCTCTCAGTGAGTTACTTATCAGCATATAATCGATTCTGGATTGATGCCGATACTTATGGTTCTTAAACAATACCCCCTGCTGCAGGCCTGATCTTTCCCTCCATATATCCAAAAGAGCAAATTGCTGCATTGCCTCTAGAAGGAGGTCCCGTGATTTTAAATGGACTGCAGATCTGTTATTTGGAATTTTATCCAAGCCGGGATTTAGAACTATATTAAAATCTCCAGCCATAATTATTGGCTCAGGAAAATCCAATAAAATGGAAAAGATGGTCTTCAAAATAGAGGGATCATCTTGGTTGGGTCCATAGTAGCCGACCAACGTATACAGGGTCTCTATTATTTTAACTTTAACAATGACCCATCTGCCACCTGGGTCAACCAATTGTTGTAAAACAGTAGCTTTAGCTGATTTCTTAAAAATTATAAGGAACCCTCTGATGTTAGCTGTCTGGTTTGTACATACGTATGAGTCGACCCAACTTTTATTTTTAAGAAAGGAGACCATCTCCTCTTTCAGGAGATGGGTTTCCTGAAGGATCAGAACCTGAGCTGTTGAATCTTGGAGATACTGTACTATCCTATCCCTTCTCGGTCTGGTTCTCAGGCCATTAATGTTCCAGGACAAAATCTGTATGGGGCACATGTTGTGTCAATCGGGAAGCCCAACGCAAAAACCAAGGATTGAATTCGAAATGACCAGCACCAGCAGTCAATCCAGCCAAATGCGTTTCAGTGCGCGCAATGAAATTTGTTTTATTTATTTATTTTTTTACATTACTCCGGTCTGCCATGAGCTGGATTTTACTACCCCCCACCCTGCCGCTCCCCCGCCCCGCAGCACTCCCTCCTCAGCAAAAGAGGGCAGAATCTGTTGAATGTTAAAAGGTTTAGCAATGCTGCACATATCTGCCTGATAACAGTAATCAGATTAATAGAAATGTGTTTAACATTTCTAACATCACACATGAGATAAAGGTTCTTGAAGAAATAGGTTCCTAGAAACCTGTTTGCTCATGGGTTGATGAGATTGGGAAAGGGTATTCAAAGGTTTACAATGATTTGGTAATCTAGGCAAGGGCATTTGTAGCTGATATTAACCCTCATGATAATCTTTTTATTTTGAGTGTTGGGTGTCAGATGTTTCATGATGAGGGGAAAGAAACTGCGAGAGTACTAAAAAGCTGTCAGCAATGAGCAGAAGAAAAAGGAAGAGTGATGATCTTGAAATGTTTGGACAAAATCTTGAAATAATAATATTGTGATGAAAATATTGTGAACAGGAATATTAAAGGTAAAAATATTGTTTTTAGTGTTGTTTTTAACATTGTTTGTAAAACAATATTGATGTAGGAAATTTCGTATGTAATCATTTGTTAATGTTCATTAGTGTGAACTGTATTGTATTTAACTGGATGTGTTTGTTATTTTTTTTGTGTGTTTTTAATAAGATGATTTTATATATGAAATTGTTAAATTTGTATATTTAGTTGTATCAATGTGTTAAAGATTGCAGGAATCGCAGTAAGCATGAGCTGAAAGTAATTTTATTTTTGGCAGCCATTTTAGTTAGCCATGTGCTCGCTTTCTCCCTCGTCCAGAGCCTTGCACATGCTCAGAAAGGTCTAGCTGGAAGAATGCACCTGCTCCTAGTATAGATGTGTCAGGCTATTCTTGCTGATGTAAGGAGAAATATCTCTCCTCCCACTTTGTTGAGCAAGCACATTTTGTATATCCATATTAGTCAATAAGCATGTGTGTATGTGCCAGGACCTCCCCTTGGTTTTATGCTGACTATGTAACTATGCAGTCAGTCAGTCAGTCAATTTATCTTTATTCGATTATTAAAAATCATAAAAGAACGAGCATAAATACATAGCAATTCATCAGAGCACAAATTCATACATGAGTTTACATTGTGGTAAATAAAATTACCAGGACTATTTTTCTATACATTAAATGACAATAAGGATAGCTCAATAAAATGAGAGGCAGAGTCCGTGGTATCTGAGTCATACGGGCTTTAATTAAGTGGCTCGAGTCACTGGACATCGGGTTCCATCACCACTAAGGTTCAGGAAGGGATATTCAACGTTTTATTAACATCACACATTACATATAGTAAAACTGAACAGTTGCATTGAATACAGTAGGCGTAACAAGTGAAGAAGAGAGAGATAAGAACACATGGGCGTAAAAGAAGGCGTGTACAGGGGCGTACACGGAGGTGTGTGCTGGAAGCGTCACAGAAGGTGTCATAGGTTGGTGGATGCATAGAGAAATTCTGCAGGGTCAGCAGAAACCTTTACCATGGATGCGTGCGCAACTGAGCATGACGTGGTATTGACGTGTAACTGGGGAGAGCTGGGGGGCTTTACTTTAGCACTAGTAGAGGAGTCTGGTGTCTGAGATGTCAGAACGACCTGTACCTATAGCATATCTGGTATCTTGTGTTTGGAGGATGTATTATCTGAAGTAAAAGGTCTCTCGGGCAGAGGCCGTACAATACTGAATGCTAGTGGGTGCATACGTGTATACGTGTCTTCGTGCAATGCGCGGGGCCATGGGCCTACTATGGCAACGGGTGCAGTAAATTACTTGTAAGGAGACAGGAAGGCCGGGTCCTTTGCTCTGCAGGCTGGAATATGTTTACCTATTTCACTAGACTGGAATGTGTTTTTGCGGAGGCTGAGCAGATAACTGTAGGCAAAATACCGTCTTGGCAGGCAGGCCAGGCCGAGCCGGGCACCGCTTCACTGGGCAGGAAGTAAGATAGAGGTCAGGGATGCATACCTAAACTGCAGCTTTCTGAGACAGAAGAGGCTCGGAGCCTCAATTAAGGGTCTGGCTCGACTGAGCCTGAAAAACGTGGAAAACATGTACTTTGCAATATTTAAAAGTGCACCATGTAAATGCATTGGAAACGTAGGCCTGAATGCGGGATTGGCATTAGAACCATGAAGGGCCTCATTACTGACATGCTAATATTAGATGGAAATGCAGAGGCATTATCATGGCGGGCACGGAAAAGGAATTACATGACATACATGGGGCACGGGTGCATGGATAGGGTGCGAGTGGGGGACACACTGGATACCTGAAAATTTCTATTTCCTCATTCCCTCCTTGGCCCTTACTGCGCCCTTTAGGATATATCTATTTTCATGAGACCATCTATTTGTTCGTATAACATCATTTGCTCATCTTTTTTCATTCGGGAACGGGAACGTGAACGTGGACGGGGAATACAAGACGTGGCGCACAAGCCGCAAATCGCTGGCCCACATTGCAGACAGAGACAACAACTGAATACTATAAGGAATACTAGTCCTAGGAACGACAGTACTTTCCATCCCCAGGCTGATATCACACTCCAGAGCCAACCGGACCAAGTCCAGGTGCCAGTATTCTGGTGTATCTGGTGAGCTATTTTATGAAGTCTTGTTATTGCCGAATACACAGATGGTGCGTTATTTGGAATAAACACACAACAACTGGAGCCGACCACTCTACAAGCCCCGCCCCTATCGGCCAGGATGACGTCAAGAACAAGGCGATTTTGAAGAACAACAAGTCTCATAGCAGACTGCTCTTCGGTTAAGTTACCTAAGGCAGAAGTAGTTTCATTCACTACTGCTTCAAGGGTTCTGGTCAATCTATGTATTAATTTACTATTTTGAATAGGACCTATGAAGAAAAAGAATGGCGGGAAGCTTTGAAAGTAGACTTTCCTTTATCGCTGAATTCGACCACAGTATTACAATCACTGTGTCCTAGGTGTACTGAACCATTTTTCCTGACGCATAATTCACCTTTCACTGGTAAAACTGTTATAAACGGTAAGTCCGAATTAGTCTCGGACTGAACGTTCAGAATCATGAGGTAAGGGAAAAATTGCCTAATCCGTACACTTCATTTTCTAGATCGGTCCCTGTCCTTTGGGGAAGACCGTCCTTGTCTGGGAAACATGCTTGATTCATAACTGTATTCAAGTTCCCCCATATCCAATTGCTCTGGGAAACTTTGGACTTACTGTTTAGTGAGGACATTAAAGTAAACCATGCTCCGCACGAACCATTATGTGTAAACGGATAGGGAAAGAGGGGCAGAGCTCCCTTCATTTTCTGGTAAGGTGGGAGTCGGCCGCATACCCAGCAATTCGTGACATTGCTGGTCTGATGAGAATGGTGTAACATACGGATAAAAGTGTTGTTGCGCTGTGCTAGTCAATAGGATAGTTCGTGAGGGGGCAGGTCACTGAATGTGTGCTCTATGGTATCATTGAAAGAAAAATGTACATGTGAACCAAGAGGAGGAAAGAAAACATGTAACGTCCAGCTTATACATATGATCGTGATACTCAGAAAAAACATAAAAAGCAATGTAACGATACATCTACTACGTATATTTTTACAGTATTTCATTTTCTTGACTTTCTGTCTATCTCTCTCACTATTTGGGTCTATCTTATACATGTCAGAAAACCTGTCTAACCGCTTCACCCGAGGGGGGCTTAACAAATTAAACGCTGTCTGACTTACTAGTCCTTAACTTTGCTTTATACTCCTGTTAGGGAGTTTAGTGTCGGTATCAGTATCGGGGCAGTCCTTGGGAAATGTCTCTGGACACAGTCCATGAAAACGCTTGATGTGGCTGGAATGGAGCCACCCTTTTCTTCCCTCAACCTTCACCGCTGTCCTCGTGGTCATCAACACCAGTTTCGGCTCCCTCCACCTGGGCTCCAGAGGGCTTGAGCGGTCGAAGTTCCGTATGCAAACATGATCCTCCGGAACGATTTCATGCGGTTTCACTTGGGTGTTGTCCGGGAAAGCAGCGGCGACCTGTGAATGACAAGAGAGTAGTGCAGACATCAAGGAAGCCAGGTAATCTGTCAGCATATTACTATCAACATCAGTGATCTTGCGCGGCATAGGCGTACCCCACATATTCGGTGGTCTTCCAAAGACCACTTCGTACGGGGATAGTCCAGTTCTGGAATGAGCTACCATACGCATGTAAAAGAGGGCAACCGGCAGGGCTACCATCCAATCTACACCTTTTTCTGCACAGACCTTTGCTAACCGTGTTTTCAGAGTCTGATTGTGTCTCTCGACGAGACCAGCTGCTTCGGGGTGTCGTACGCAGTGAAATTTCCACTGGTACCCTAACAGGAGAGATACCTGTTTCATGAGCTCGGACGAGAATGTCTGTCCATTATCTGAATACACGACACGGGGCAAACCGTATCGCGGGAAAAATTCACGAACCAACTGTTTGGCAGTGGTCACGGCAGTATAATCTGGGACTGGATATGCTTCTGTCCATCTGGATAGGGCACATACAACTACGAGGACATATTTGAATCCTCGGCATCGGTCCATCTGGATATAATCCATCTGGAGGACTTCAAAGGGATGGTCAGGAGGATGAAATCCACCTTGTTCCACGGGAATGCCTTTGCCTGGATTGAACTGACAACAGATCATACAGGTACATACTTTCTGTTTTGCTGCTGCACGTAAATGTTTGTTGAACCAAAGGTTCTGGATGCTGTCTAGCATGGCTTTTTCTCCTACGTGTGCTGGACTATGTGCTGTATTAATGATCACTTGAACCATAGAGTCGGGGAGAAACCATGTGGCTTTTCCCTTTGTCATCCATCCCTGATCTGTCTGGACCCCTCCTTGTTCAGTCCATTTCTTAATTTCGTCTGGAGTAGCATGTGTCTGTATGCATGTGAATACTGTCTAGTTGTCGTTTCAGTGCTTGGCTGTAAATACTAGGGCTTTCTGTGAACCCTTGAGGAGCTCTTGCAAATTTGAAGCTTCGGCCATTTAAACAGAATCCAAAAAGATACTGGCTTTCCGGATGAATGGGAACACTAAAGAAGGCGTTCTTGAGATCAATTACAGTGAAGAACGCAGCTTCGAAATCAATGGCAGTCAATAGGGAAGAAATGTCTGGGACCGCTGGGTACTGGGGTATTATGCATTTGTTTAGTTCTCGAAGGTCGATCACCAGTCTGTAGACCGGTGGTGCATTCGGGTCAGATCGTTTAAGAATCGGGATGATAGGAGAATTACACACATTGGAGTCAGTTTCTACAACCACTCCTTGAGCAATGAGCTCGTCAATAATTTTCAGTAAGGCCACTACAGCCTCAGGTGGTAACTTGTATTGTCGTATTCGGGGTAGTACAACTCCTTGTTTAAGAGTGACACGGTATGGTGTAATGTGCATGCAACCTACATCAGTTGGACCTTGTGCCCATAAATGCTGTGGTACATTCTGCAATCTTGGATCAAAATCTCTTAACACATAATGTCCTTTAAAATCACGTAAAAACAATCTCACTCCTTCCGGAGAACAACAAATCACTGCTCCTAGTTCTTTCAATGTCTTTATGCCAAGCAAGTTTTCAGGACATGATTTCGTAAGTAACAAGTCAGTAGTACGAGACAATGGACCAACTTCTAGGGAAACTGGCTTTGACACTTCGTTAGCAATAGGCTTTCCTGAAAATCCCAGGGAAACATTTCTTGAGCCTGAGAGGGGTGCCCCTGGAACCTCGTCATGACTGATGGTAGTTCTGCTCGCCCCTGTGTCAATCAAAAATTTTCTGTCTTTCCCTAATACCTGACTATGTACATAGGGACCCTCTTGATCTACAGGAACCTCGATAAGGGGCAAGCCAACCTCCCTCTCTAGGCTGTTTCATGAATACTGTTGATAATCGGGGTAATCTGACTGTGCATACTGGTACATTTGCTGTGTAACTTGTTGGGTGGCAGCTATAGGCTGGGGTACGGCTACTGTCTGTTGCGTGTTCTGAGGAGGTTGCATGTTCTGCGGAACATGTTCCTGTCTTGGAGGACGTGGTCTTTCTTTCGTCTTGCCTGTAGCTATATTGTGTTTCAGGATGGCACATTCATTTATATAGTGACCTGGCTGTTTACAGTAATTGCAGTTCCCTTTAACAGGAGCTGCAGAATGACTGGTCGGTGCCGTATCCCTCTTCTGACCATCAACTGGGACAGACTGAGCAACTAGTACTTTCATTTTTGTGTCTTTTATACGTTTCTGTTCGTGTTCGTGTTCTTCTCTAATTCGGTTCTGGTGGTACTGTAACATTTGTAACATTTGGGAAGGGGTATTAGCTTGCCAGGTACTCTCAACCTTTAGTACTCTATTTTTAACTTGTGTTAAGGAATTCTCTACTAATTTGGTCACAAAAAGATGTGGGTATGATTCGCTACTTGTTTTTAGCCCGCTATTAATAATGAAACATTTCTCGAATCTGGAAAAAAAATCACTAGTGTCTTCGTCTTGTTTCTGTTTACAGGAAGAGATAGCATCCCAGTCTTCCTTTTTAGTTGTCAATAACCTCAGCAAGACTTGTACTAATAATTCTGGTAATTCTTTAGCTTTGTCCCCGAGGCCAGCACCAGGGGTCCGTCTATTTTCTTCGTCTTCTAATTCTGTCCAATTGATCTTTTTCTCTCCCACTTCCCATTCTTTTTCTTTAAGTTTTTCGTAAATGCCCGCAGGCAACAGAACTTTTAACATTTTAAGTATATCAGGATATGTATACTCTCCCATGCGGAGCATGTCTTTTAATTCACGGTGGAACCCTGCTGGATCTTTATCATGACACGGCACTAATTTTTTCATTTCCAATAATTCCATTTTCGTCAAAGGTGTGTATACGAATACTCGATGAAGGGTACCTCCATTATCTCTAACGGGATGAACCTCTCGTAAGGGATTCTGTCTGTCTATGTAAAATGTTTTCCTTACTGAAGGTGGAACAGGAACGAAATGTGGAGTCAGGAAAGTCCTGTATTTGTGTCGTTGTTCTAGAATGACATTAATTAAATCGGTACCTAGGCCTCTCCATCTATTTAGGAGTAACTCTTCCAATATATTATATAGGGGACCTGGATCAGAATGCTGACTTTCGTACAGTGTAATGAGATGTTGGATCATGTACGTACCAACTAGTCGCTGTTCGTCTGGGGAAAGATTCAAAAATGTTTGCGCCACTACTTCATCTTTATATATGGTAGAACTGCCAGCCCATTGGACTGCTGACCGGGCTAGTTCTTGTTCATGCATGGTACTAAGTTCACTGTAACCTATTCGTTGTTTTAATACTTTATCAGTGACTTGGAATAGATGCTCAAGAGAACATTGTTCTTGTATAGGAGAAAGAAAACGTTTCTTGCATTCTAGGCGTATGGGTTTGTCAAAAGGTCTCGCCCTACCTACGTACGCTATTCTATTTGGGTTCCCTGTTTCTATATCATCGTCTTCTGAGACTTCATCATCCGCTTTCTCGGCTTCTCTCGTTGCTCTTTCCCTTTCGTGTATGTCTAGAATTTCTTTACGAATCTTTCTATACATGGATTCTATACAACCTTGTTTACTATGTTTTCCCACCAGCTATGTTGTCACTCCATTTTGTCAGGACTTTCATCTCGTCTTTGCTTTTACCTGGCTGGCCTTGTTCCCTTATCAAACAATTTATCAAAAACTGTAAGATCATATTTTGAGTCTCCACCTTCCTGTGTGCCATGGCCTCGTGAATACTTTCTGGTCTCTCCCCCGTTCTGATAAAGTGATATATGTTGTCTAAACGTTCCCTCATGTCTGGTAAAATAGTCAAATAGTTTGTAACATGTCGTAGACGTATGGAATATAATATCATCTGGTCTTCGCCTGGTACTGGATCATATCTGCAATCAGTGAGGTACTGTTGAAGGGCTGTGTATGTAGTTACTTTTGGTGTGCGTTGTAATGCTGCTTCTCTTAGTGTTGTTTGTTTTACTTGAGGCGGGGGGATAGGGATACCTCCTACTGCTCCTCCTGAAATGTGATCATCAACTAATACTGGCTGTGCTGTCGCTGGTGGTAGTGTAACTGGTAAAGTAGGTGTAGGTAATATAGGTTGGTCCTGGGTTACAGGTGTATGAAAAGGATTGCCAGGACCAGTGGCAGGAGAGACAGTGGGGGGGGATCGTGTCATTAACAGGGTTGTGAGGATGAATAATTGGAGGAGGATTTGTATTTGCATATTCTGGAACAGTGTCATCTAAGTAGGAAGAAAGGAAAATTTCCGCTGCGGTCTGTTTATGACGGAGTTTAGTTGGAACCAGTGGCGGCGGCAAATTACGGGGTACTTCCGGGGTAGCCTTAGGTAGGCCCTCGGCGAGAAGGGGGTACATGCCTTTAATAAGGGCATTTCTTTGTCGGTCTAATTGTTCTGTTTTAACTCGTTCACCTTCTTCTAGTAGTTCTTTTTCTTGGGCTTTTTCTAATGATTCTCTACTTCTTTCTGCTTTCCTAATTTCTTTCTCTGTTCTTCTATGCGCTTCTTTACGCCACAATTCTATGGCGTCTTTCTGGGATTGTCTGGCTTTCTTTTTCCATAATGCTTCCTCTACTCTCATGATGCATTCAGCATCCCATGTCCCTGAGACAGGCCATCTATCTTTCTCTTCCAGATCTTTGGTATAATCAACCCACAAGTCTAAGTACAGTATGGCATCTAAGCCATGTTTATGGTACATAAAATGTCCGGGAGTGTCCCTAGGCGGGACGGGAACTGCTTCTTCGAGTATCCCTTTCCTGGTTCCTATCTGACGTAATTTCGAAAACAGCGGCATATTTGAACTTACTTGAACGTGAACACAATGAACATAGTAAAGAATTGCAAACAATCATTCATACCACGACATTAAACACATTAAAAACATTTCAGACAGATACTACCTGGTACATAGAAAAACATAATTCTGAAAATCTCGAGAAACAATACTAGAATTCTGAATTACTGGATGCACTGCTAAAACAGTACAGACATACCGGTCCCATAAAGAGGACTGAAGATGAATGAACCCGTCTAGATGCGTTCCCAACAACGGTACTCACCGGGAAGCAAAACTGAAGGCCTCGGAAACTCGACACTGGACTGGACTGGACTGCTACGGCATCTGGCTGCTACTACGCATGCGCTTCGGAACAGGTGGGCCTCCGGATACCTCGGACCTTGTTCTCTCGGCTTGGGCTCTGGTCGGGACTCTCCGCATTCCTCACCGCCTCGTCTGGATGCCGGACCGCAGTCTCCGTCTCCTCCGTGGGCCTGAGGGAGTTAGCAGGAAAACCCGCAGGTGTACACAGGAGTCCGTCACGGCTGTAGAAGGGGTCAGGGGCCTGCGTTACATCGCCGGCGCGTGGGGAAGGGGAGGGGTCCCTATTCGGGCGCCAGATTGTGTGGTAAATAAAATTACCGGGACTATTTTTCTATACATTAAATGACAATAAGGATAGCTCAATAAAATGAGAGGCAGAGTCCGTGGTATCTGAGTCATACGGGCTTTAATTAAGTGGCTCGAGTCACTGGACATCGGGTTCCATCACCACTAAGGTTCAGGAAGGGATATTCAACGTTTTATTAACATCACACATTATATATAGTAAAACTGGACAGTTGCATTGAATACAGTAGGCGTAACAAGTGAAGAAGAGAGAGATAAGAACACATGGGCGTAAAAGAAGGCGTGTACAGGGGCGTACACGGAGGTGTGTGCTGGAAGCGTCACAGAAGGTGTCATAGGTGGGTGGATGCATAGAGAAATTCTGCAGGGTCAGCAGAAACCTTTACCATGGATGCGTGCGCAACTGAGCATGACGTGGTATTGACGTGTAACTGGGGAGAGCTGGGGGGCTTGACTTTAGCACTAGTAGAGGAGTCTGGTGTCTAAGATGTCAGAATGACCTGTACCTATAGCATATCTGGTATCTTGTGTTTGGAGGATGTATTATCTGAAGTAAAAGGTCTCTCGGGCAGAGGCCGTACAATACTGAATGCTAGTGGGTGCATACGTGTATACGTGTCTTCGTGCAATGCGCGGGGCCATCGGCCTACTATGGCAACGGGTGCAGTAAATTACTTGTAAGGAGACAGGAAGGCCGGGCCCTTTGCTCTGCAGGCTGGAATATGTTTACCTATTTCACTAGACTGGAATGTGTTTTTGCGGAGGCTGAGCAGATAACTGTAGGCAAAATACCGTCTTGGCAGGCAGGCCAGGCCGAGCCGGGCACCGCTTCGCTGGGCAGGAAGTAAGATAGAGGTCAGGGATGCATACCTAAACTGCAGCTTTCTGAGACAGAAGAGGCTCGGAGCCTCAATTAAGGGTCTGGCTCGACTGAGCCAGAAAAACGTGGAAAACATGTACTTTGCAATATTTAAAAGTGCACCATGTAAATGCATTGGAAACGTAGGCCTGAATGCGGGATTGGCATTAGAACCATGAAGGGCCTCATTACTGACATGCTAATATTAGACGGAAATGCAGAGGCATTATCATGGCGGGCACGGAAAAGGAATTACATGACATACATGGGGCACGGGTGCATGGATAGGGTGCGAGTGGGGGACACACTGGATACCTGAAAATTTCTATTTCCTCAACATAGTCAACATATTTAAAAAACATTTTAAAATCACAATATACAAACGAAATATATTAAAAATATTAAAAAGTATTAAAAAGAGACCCTCCGGAAGACAAAGAATTAAAATTTAAGATGGGAGACATTATTCAATGGTCAGTAAGGTGCCTAACTCTAGTGCGGTTCTTATTTATCCGTGCTCCAGCAACTAAGAAGCTAGCCACGTGGAAGGCTACTTTTGCATTAGGAAGGAGTTGCAAAAACATCAGGGCTGGTTTAACCTGAGTAAAACCTTGGTTACGCAGGATTGGAAGCAGATATTTTTTTCTAATATCAATGTAATGTTCGCAAAACATAATGAGGTGTGTCGTGTCCTGAATAGAAAAGTGGTCACAGTCACATGGTTCAGCATCAACAGGTCTACTCCAAGTTTTATAATTGCCTAAGATAAGATGGATCAGGTCAAAACGAAATCTCGTTAAAAGGAAACGATGGTATGGTTTAGTTACCAGGAAAAGGTATGGTTCCATTCCTGGGCCAGATTTCAACATACAATGTTTCCTTACCGTGGGTTTACTTAACTCTATAGCTTCCCTCTCCAGAACATATAACTCAGTCAGGGTATTTTTTACTGTTTTAAGATCATCTTGAGGTAAAAAATCGATAGGGGTCACTTGGTCCCACTTTAGTCTTCGATTCTGGTCTTTTAAGACTAAATCTATCGCACATAAAGTATCGGCCTTTCTTTTTCCCAAGACTCCTTGAGATATGATCTCTAAAATCACAGGATTGTGATCGCTAAAAACTGTAGTTTCTACCTTGTAGTTAATGGCTTCAGGTAGGAGACTAGAAGATAAAAAAATATAGTCTATGATTGTGCCCGTGTTATTGCCTACGTATGTCGGTACCCTCGGGCCTATAGGGCAACAAGATGACTCATACAGGTTAAAAGTGGCTAAGAGCAATTCCAACATCTGTCCACGTGATGTGTGTTCAAAATGTGGTGAAGAGGAATAAAAGAAGAAATCCTCTTGTTCCACGTGGCAATCCACTTGGCAAGGATGAATGTTGAAATCTCCCATAAGGATCACCTGGTACCCATATGTACTATTCTCACTGTGGGTAGACAGGAATTCCTCTAAAGTTGCCAAATGCTCGTTAATAGTTTGACTGACAGGCGAATTATAAAAGTTAACTAATACTATGGGAGAGGAATTTGGCATGGATAGTTCTACCGCTAAGCAGTTGGTTGAGTTAGATTTAATGTGTCTTGGCTTTCCTTGGAGATCTAATGAAATATATATAGCCAAGCCCCCCTTTGCCCTTCCTGCTTTACTAGGGTCTGCAGGTAACCTATGCATATATAAGACCCCTGTTCTCTGTACTCCTTAGACTGGCTTCTACAGTGGTCTGCGGGTACCGTATGATGCAGTCTCCCTCATGTGAGTTTACTAAATGCATTGTTTTTATATTACAACTTTCATGCCAATTTCTTCTTTGTTGGTTTAAAGGACCAGGTGTATCAGTGAACCCCATAGCAGGTTTCTATTTCTTCAAATGTATATAATTAATTGTTGAATTATTTGTTTTAGGGGGATAAGGTTGAGGATTTTTTTTAAATATATGTCTTTAATTTAAATTGTAAGGTAATAATTTTAAAGATATGCAAATTAGTAATTGAGATTTTTTTCATTATTGGTATTATCTGAATAATGTCAATATAGTTTAATCTGCTAGGAACCTGAAGAAGGGGGTTTTAATAGGTCTCAATATGGCTCTGGTGCTCACTAAACTAAAAAGTCCTGTCTTAGGGCCTGATTGCAAACTTGGTCGGAAGGGCTCTGAATCGGATTTGGTTTTACCTAAACCGATCTGGAGCCCTTGTTTCTGACCGACTCGTTTCCAATTCCGAATGACCAAGTACAATGCCTGGAAACCTTAGCGCTAACCAAATCGTTTCCAGAAGACATACGGAGATATAGAGCCCTCCGGAGTCAAATCGTACAGATCTATGCAGTAGATTTTCCAAGCGAGCAAGTACGATGAACGATTCAAACAGCCTTTTAATTCCTTTTGCCCGTATCGAAAAGGCAGCCGGAATCGGGATTTGGGGGCCCATAGCCGGCCGCACTTCACTCATGGCCCTCTGATTCCTGCTTGTGGGGTACCCACGGGTCCCCCTTTCAGACCATGCACAGTGTGGCAGGCACCAAGGTATACCTGGCACAGGGTGCACAATGATCCCCAACCACCCTTTTTGTCAATGGGAGCTTGTGTACGCGTTCGGTGCACAGGCTCTCATTGAAGTCAATGTAAGTCCAACAGAATCGTATTCGGATGCATTCAAATGCATCATACTTGTTCGGTCGGACTCTCCTGACACGAGTCATACGGAAAGCATTCCGGACACAAGTCATTCGGTTTGCTTTCCATGCAGGATCGAAATTGGGCCCTTAGTTGTGGATCTTTACAAGGTGGGGAGATATAACCAACTTCCCCAAAGTTTCTGATCCAAATATCAAAATGCACAACCCTTCAGCCTCAAGCACACGCTTCACAAAATGTCAGAGTACAAATACGTAAAAACATTCATAATAATGAAATGTTGATGGTCTTTCTTTATTCTTTGGCCTGCTGACCTCTTCTTTTTGCTTTAGCCTTAGAACCAATGCGTGTTTTTTAGCTATGATGTGTACCCCACAACTCCCTCAGCGCTGTCCGGCCTATCTAGTACATGTTCTTAGACTCGGTTGTACTCCGACCCAGATAAAATCTACAAAACATTTAGAAGTGGAGCCACAGCATCTTATTATTAGTGCAGTTCCATGCAGGGAGGACCTCCCCAGGTATATGACACACCCCTTTTTTATTTATTTTTAAACAAAATACAAAGGTCGAGAGACTGGATGCAAGGATTTTAATAGTGATGAAACGTGTTGAGTCTAAGGCTACACAAAAGAAGAAGAGGCCAGCCAGCTTATTGCATGCGCTTAAGGCTGGATTATTTTAATTTGATGTTAATTAAGCTATGTATTAAGGGACCTAAATATGTTTTAAATAAGAAAAAAGTAAATATAAAATATTAGAAAGATACAAAATTTAATTAGATAGAATATTTAGAAATACTTTCATTAACATTTTTAAATTTTGCATCAAAACAATATTTGCAATTGTATAAAATGTTCCATTTTGTATTTTTTTAAATGTCATCATTAAGTTATTGTTATATTTTTTTTAAATATAAAATGTATATAAATATGTTGTTAATTTATGATTGTTAATTTTGTGGTTTGAGGCTAATTTTGTTTTTATTGTTTAAAGTTTATAAATGGTAGTAAATACATTTTTAATAATATTTAACATTTTAATATTATTATTTAAAATATAAATATGTATATAAAGGTTAGTAGTTTAGATTGGTGTGTTTTTGATAACATTTTAATAAATTTTATATTAAAAATACTGTGTGAGAATACGGAGTATTGATTGTGTATGCAACATTTTTATTTCGTAATGTTATGTAAAATGTTTTATTTTGAAGTGGATATTGTAAATTTCAACTCTTTAGTGTCTAACGCCTTCCCCAAATTGATTTTGATTGGAGTGGGAAGAGTAAATATTACCCATTTAGTGTCCAACACCTTCCCCAAATTCCTTTTGATCGGAGTGAGAATACTAAATGTCACCCCTTTAGTGTCCATCACCTTCCCCCGATATAGTTAAATTTGAGAAGGAATAGGACATGGTGTAGGAAGCTGGCTCTGTATATACTATACCAAAGTGAGGTATAGTGTGCACAAAGTCCAGTGGAACCCAAAAGGTAGGCAGAGGTAAAATAGATAGCACATCACTCTCTATTTGTGGTAGTGTGGTCAAGAAGAAAGGCTTTATCAGAGGACAGTGTTAAGCATTTGTTGTACACACTCAGTCCGCAAATTAATTCACACTCTCAAAGACTCAACTTCAGACCAATTGTTTTTGTATGAAAATATTCTTTTAGTTATCTTGTTTTCTAGAACCAAGCAAGCCTGGCACAAGTAAGCAATAAATACTTGTCACTAGTAATGCAGTTGTAACACAGTTTGGATTGCAATTGTAAATATACTTTGATTTGATTACAGTAGTGTTACTGATAATGCAATGCTTTTCAGAATACAGTACTTATACTTTGTATAGGATTTTTAGTAAAATGACCAGTAGATTACCTTGCAGATTACTTTTCTTACACAGTGCAGTATTCCTGGACACTACACTGGGGCATTTACTGTAAGCAGGTGAGTGAAAGCGTTTTTGTTATTTAGTACAATTTTAAAAGGATTTCTTAGGTTTTCCAACTCCACATTTAAAAACATTTCATAGAAAAACAGTCAATGTTATCCTATGGAGGAAAATAGTGTTATCGGTTAGCAGGTAAATACTTTGTTGTGAAAGTTGGTGTGCTGGGGTTAGACTCAGGGGTCCCCCAGGGTCAAGGATATACTCTTGTCACACCCTCAGCGGCACTAGGGTGGCTGGGTGCATAGTGCAGAGGCCCAATGTTATCCAATGGGGGATAGGGGACCTCTGGTTGGTGGCTGCTGGTGAACAGGCCACAAGGTTGTGTGAGCCAAGTTCCTGGTGTTAGGCTCAGGGCAAAAGTGGATCGAGTTTAGCCCAGAAAGTGCACCCACAGCGGTGCAGGGACGGCTGTTTGCAGGGTGCTGTTATGTCGTCCGGTGCCCTATTATTTTCAATGGGGATTTTTGGTTTTGGTTTTTAGCTGGAGGCTCGGTCCAGGAAGACTTCTGGGAGGAAATAACAGCTGGGCAGGTAAGTTGGAGGGCTTGGGGAGGCAGGTGCACCTTGGGTTCTCTTCTTCAGGGTGCAGGGCCGCTGGTTGCAGGGGTGTCTTTTGAGGTCAGATTTCACCTTACCGGACCACTCGCGGTTGGGGGGGTCTACGTGCAGAGGCTGCAGGCGATGTCAGAGAGTCCTGGAGGGGTCAACCCACAGTAGACTCAAACTACAGTAAAGTAAAGCAATGTCATAATTGTTTCTATTTTTATTTCTTTCAACTTTTGAATTATTCTATAGTTTTACATTTTGGATCATATATACATCAAGGAAAAATTAAAAAATATATAAAGTTAAGTAAATAAATCATTAATCCATTATTTTTTAATGATAACAAATCAGGTAAAGCATATTTATTTACATTTGTATGTTGCACATTTCTACCTCTTATTTTTCATTGTTAAAACTTTTTTTAACATTTCTTAATTTTGTATAGATATAGTTTCAGCATTATTTTAACATATGTTTTATAAATATATATTAAATAATTATACCTATGTTATGCTATTATGAAATGTATGCTTTATCATTTTTTCATAATTGTGTATAACATTGTTGATATGTTTTATATGTTTAATATTGTTTTGCAATTTTAAACAATTATTAAACATGTTTACAATATTGTCCATTCATTTATATGGGGAGATAGCCTTTTGGCTTCCTAGTTTCAT
Organism: Lissotriton vulgaris; assembly: GCF_964263255.1. NCBI lineage: Eukaryota > Metazoa > Chordata > Amphibia > Caudata > Salamandridae > Lissotriton > Lissotriton vulgaris. The sequence goes on along the minus strand of NC_141693.1, from coordinate 480,343,847 downwards.
TTTATTTTACTGTTACCTTCTATTTTGTAATCTATTTTCTGTTATGTTTAGTCTATATTCCCAGAACCAGGTCGCAGTAAGGTGCTGCTGTTCTTAGGAACAGGTAAGTCCTTTTTTAAGACTTTTTAAAGGCTTTTGAGGGTAGGGGGGTTAGAAGGGAGGTTTAAAAGTTGATTAGTTGTAGTGTTGTTTGTTGGGTTTTTATATAGTTAGATGCATTGCTGTTAATGTTTTTCACTAGTTTGCTGTTTTGCGTTTTTATACTCAGTTTTAGAAAGCATCCTTTAGCTATGTTAAATTGTGTGATGCTAGTTATATTTTGATAATGAAGTGTTACATATATGTATTTTTAGAAATATAATGTGTTTTGCAGGTCTAATTTACTTCACAGGTTTTTGTCTGTGAACGCATTCCATTGGCATTTGGGGTTTATGCTTATTTTTTTTAAAGAAATCGGTTTTGGTTTTCAATAAAATGTGAAATGTGATAAAATATTGTTTAAGTCAAAAGTATGTGATTTTTATATGGGATTATGTGAAGTAGTGTGGCTCACTGGTTAGAGGCGGCAGACCCGAGAGCAGAGGACGGCCCGGGACCAGGGTTCGATTTGGTTTTCAATAAAATGTGAAATGTGATAAAATATTGTTTAAGTCAAAAGTATGTGATTTTTATATGGGATTATGTGAAGTAGTGTGGCTCACTGGTTAGAGGCGGCAGACCCGAGAGCAGAGGACGGCCCGGGACCAGGGTTCGATTCCCGACGCGGCAGGTTTCTGGACCAGGGTCAGCGGACTCGATAATTCTCTCGCCTCGGTGCCCACTCTGATCAGCGATCACACTCGGCAACTCTGGGCATAAGCTTGCCTCATCTTCACTAACGGCCCCACCAGACCGCCGGGGATGCCTGGTCTCACCCTGGAGATACCCATTAAGGGACCATCTCACAGGGAAGCCAGGAAGGGTTTCGCAGCGGTCGAAGCGCGGAGATACTCCTCCGGGAGTCGATCCTAGCGCTATATAAAAAACTTGCAATTATTTGGATTATCTGTTGTAATTATTTTATGTGATGGATTGAGTTTGCTTTTATCTATTTTGATTGATGATGGCTACATTTAAAACTGTTTTTATATATTTTTAAATTATATCATTCTTTATTAACATTGATATTTTAAATAATATATTTATTATAAAAAAGATTTGGTATGTTGGTTAAGAGATTGTCATTGTTTTTGAGGAATTTGGTAGGTTCACATTTGTTTTATATTATGCTTTTGGTTAAAATTCTCAAGTAATCTACTCCTCTGTTATTTATAAAGAGTTTGACTTTAAATTGTAGCATCTCAAACATTCATGCATTCTTTAGCTTTGTTTGCTAAGTTTGGGGTCAATTTGGCTAACAGATTGCTCCACTCATGGTATTTGGTAGCTCCGCTCTTTTTGTAATGCTTCTAATAAAATTGTATAGAGTAGGTTGAGTTCTGCTTCAGGCACTCAGTGCAGATTGTTGGAGTTTGTATCCATATACTTTGAATAAATGATAGTAACAGCCTTGTACAGCTGTTTCGAGGGATATTTTTAGGATAGTTTGAGTCATGGCTTTTCTAAGTCAATGATTATTTTTTGGGTATAGTGGTTATTGGTTTTATGTTACATGGTTTAAAAGCTTGTAGTAAGTGCTGCTTTGTTCATTATGTACGAGGGTTATATGAAAGGGATGTTTGTGTTTTGATATTAACAATGTATGGTGTATAACTGACTGAAAGGTTTAAGATACATTTTGAAGGCTGAATCCGTCATCCAGGCTTGACATTGGTTGAGTTTCATTACATTGTTTTCTACAGAGAATATTGGGAATCGTTTCTCATTATTTAGGTTGTCATGTAAAAAGAAAAGTTTATCATTTAGTGTAATTGCTAAATGTTCAGGTATGTGTTTGTCTTGGTCTCTACTAGGGACAGGCGGGAGGTATTGCTGGCGGGTTTTTTAGCTTGTGTAACTAAACTTTTTAGAGTGGAGATAGGTGGGAGTTACCCTGTTATATGTTGGGGGACTCTTGACTGAATATCTTTCATGATTTTACTTGTGGGTTCCTAGGAGCTAGTGATTCCCACTATTAAATATTGCAATATTTCTCTTACTTCTATTTTTGTCACATTTGGGGAGGGGGGTTGTTGTGCTCTCTGACATGAATTACGAGATCATCTTTTGCAGTTACTCTCCACGAGCATGCACTAGAGTAATATTATCCTCATGCGCGCTAGCGTTATTCTGCTTGCACGCTGAGATTTTATGAAGTGCACTTTACATGACGAGCTGGGCTCGTCATCAGCGTGCGAGGAGGCTACGCCATGACGAGCCCAATTCGTCATGAGCGTGGAAGGGGTTAAGAACCTTCCCAGTTTATAGTTAGATTTTTAATGCTGTACTTTCTTAGCTGTAGGTGTAGCTCATGTGATTTAGGAACTGCTTTCCTTTCTATGAAATGATACATTTGGTAGCCAACGTCATTTTATCTGAAGTACTGTGGTTATATATATATATATATATATATATATATATATATATATATATATATATATATATATATATATTACGTACTGGCGGTCGCTAGTTGGTAGTTATAGTTAGGACCTAGTTTCCATAGGAAGAGCATTTTTTGTTTTGCTTATAACTTTGGAGTAGTTTGATAAATCTTCATGAATTTTTCAAAACTAATTCTTTGTAGATATTAGCTCCTATGTTGAAAATTTGGGGGTGATTTGTTGAGGGGGGCCGAGAAAAGAGGGGGTTCTCAAAACATGTTTTCTCCATGTTAATTTCCTTTTTTAAATTTTTTTTTGTAATATTTTTATTCAAAGTTTTTTTACAATGTTTATTCCCCTAACTCCTCCCCCACCCCCCTGCACAGGACATGAAAAAAAAGCAAAAAATACAATCAAGTTTTGTTTTTTCCACGACATTACTATATCTCAAGTTACAATAATTCAGCCTGGCAAATTATACTAGGTAAGCTAGAGCATCAGTAAAAAACAGCTGGTAAAAACCCCTTGAAGGTCGAACATCTAAACATAAACCCATGCATACAGCTTGAATCTCCATGTTAATTTCCATAGGAAACTTTAGACAAGGCTACAGGTTGAACGGGTGAACGGAATTACCCCAAATTTGACAAGGAGAAGGGTCTTGGTCTAGAAAGCACGCTTTCGTTTATTTGGTGTGAATTCGTTCAGTAGTTTTTGAGAAATATCAAAATTAACAGATATCGATATTTGGGAATTCAGCCATCTGATTGGCTGAGGCGTTATGAGCACGAGCTTGGTGCTGATTGGCTGCGAGCAGTTGCAACTAGGAAGTGTTGGCCGCCATTTTGTGATTCTGTTGAAGCGAGTAAGGGGAAAAAAGGGTGAAAAAAGTAGGATATCTTTCATGATTTTACTTGTGGGTTCCTAGGAGCTAGTGATTCCCACTATTAAATATTGCTATATTTCTCTTACTTCTATTTTTGTCACATTTGGGGAGGGGGGTTGTTGTGCTCTCTGACATGAATTACGAGATCATCTTTTGCACTTACTCTCCACGAGCATGCACTAGAGTAATATTAACCTCATGCGCGCTAGCGTTATTCTGCTTGCACGCTGAGATTTTATGAAGTGCACTTTACATGACGAGCTCGGCTCGTCATCAGCGTGCGAGGAGGCTACGCCATGATTGGCTGAGGCGTTATGAGCACAAGCTTGGTGCTGATTGGCTGCGAGCAGTTGCAACTAGGAAGTGTTGGCCGCCATTTTGTGATTCTGTTGAAGCGAGTAAGGGGAAAAAAGGGTGAAAAAAGTAGGAAAGAAGTGGAGAGGAGCACTGTAACCTGTCTGGCATGTTTAGGGTGTTGTATAGTGGGGGTGCGTGTCAAAGCATTCACCCCTACCAGTGTGAAAGTGATGAGCTACAAACATTTAGTGAGGTATTGCGAAGAGTCTGATGCTGGTAAAGTGAGGTGGTGCGGTACTCGGGAATTAAAGCGTGAGCCCAAACTGTGTGTCTTATACTGTGAAGTCATGTGACGTGGCCGCTGTACTACACCTGTGTAAGTAGTGTGAGCATGTGTTTATACCTACTAGGACAAACTACTGACCCCTATGGTCTTAAAGTCCTGGGGTTCAGAAAATATGTGAGGTACTGTCTAGAGCAGTGGTCTTCAAACTTTTTGATGCCACGACCCCTCCATCAAAATGTTGTCGGCGTAAGGAACCCCTCCCAACAAAAATTTCTAGAACCTGGTACTTCTATCATTGTCAACCATAAATGTTCTCCAGAGAACGGTCAATCTGCGGTTGCACCTCATAAGTACCAGTTTAACCCCCAAATATTGCAATAAGCAACAAAAAGATGACCCGTACATCTTCACAAAAGGCCTCCTACAGAGCGGCAACACTTGTTGCTCCTTTTAGTAACAGTTGAATCTTTTGAGTAAATAATTTTCTTTTGTTAAAATCAGCAGATTATGCGGCAGATGATGTATTATTTGTATATGTATTATTTGTCTAATGCGGCAAATCTATTATTATGCTAAAATCGCAGCGACTGCACAATCACATAATTCCAGTGGCCCTTTGTATACCAGCTGTAATGCATGGGCTGAAACTTTATTGCATGGCATTAGAGGAAAACCATACTATATTTCATGGGATTATGACAGCTTGGCATTTACAACTGCATGCAACTGGAGGTAGCTGAACATCATTTATCATAACTAAAACATACGTATGTTTTTTAGGTCTTTCACCGTCATATAAAATAACGGGCAGCTTCAATGAATAATAAATACATTTTAAAAAGTTGTTACTCATTGGTAAATGGACTTTAATAAATTATGAAACCTCTATTAGTTAATGCACTGCACAAGTCTATGTGAAACCAGAGAGCTACAGAATTAAATTGTGGTTGTTACAGTGGAGAATAGTGACCTGAGTATTTTTAGTGCAATGAGGTCACAGCCTGGGACAGAAAGCACTATGAATATATAAGTCTTTATTTTATACTTGCATTACACACAGTACAAGATAGACCGCTACAAAATGCACAAAATGTTTTACTATAAAATGGTGCTTCCAAAATATATGGGCTGCTTCCAAAATATAGGGGCTTATTTATAATCCCCTTGCCCTGCCTGTGCGTAATTTTTTATGACACTCTAGTTGCGCTGAGTACAGACCCATATCTATGAGGCCACGCAAAGTCACTTTGTGTGGCTTTTCATGGCATACTAGATATGGTGTAAGGCAACGCAGCGCAAGTCGTTGCGTTGCCTTACATTGCATCGGGGTGAGTGGTGTTCCATGGGCATTGCGGTGGGTTTTCCTTTCGATTTTGACATAATCCCAGATTTACAAGGATCTGTAAACCTAAGGATACTCCAAAACTCTCAGCTGCACCAGGGGATGTGTAACAAGGAGAAATATCTTTATTTCGCCTCAATTGTTTCCTCTTTCTATATGTAGCACACATAGAAAGAGGAAAAAGCCTCCATGGGTTGTTTTTGCACATGAAGGCGTACCTTCTTGCACAAAAACAATCCTGCCAACAATGCAGACGCCCTTGTACCATGTTGCAAAGGTGCCTGCGTTGGCACTAGGCACTAAATTGTGCGCTGGCAGAAAAGTCAGAAGTTCACCATATCTTATAAATACAGTCCATTCCTGCTCTTTTGAATTGGCATAGGGCAGTGCAGCAAAAATACTTGCGGAGCTGCCCTACACCATTTCATTGTAAATAATGCCCATCAATTCTACCAATATCCAGGCCCTATGTAATGCATTTATTTTTACATAACTGTCCCTTCAACACCTTCTTAGGTATAGTAAGCACTATGTAAATAGAAAGACAATTAAACGCAAGCACTTCACAGCTCTACCACTCAAAAAGCTTCAAGTGATTTGATTAATTAACTGCAACAGCACTCTTCTGTCCTGAGAAATCAAGCCAGGCAGGCAGCTAAACACACCATTCTGCCAGTGTGCTGCTGGCCTGAAAGAAATGCAAATGTGCACAACGAGTTAATCTGAAAATTCTTTACATTTACAGATTAACTCATTGTGCACATTTGCATTTCTTTCAGGCCAGAAACACACTGGTATAAATGCATGTTTAATGGACTGGCTGGTCTCAATTTCCCTGCAAAGGAAAGCATTTAACTAACCGTCTGGGCCATTTTCTTTTAGCAAATGAAGTGCGCGACCCCCTTTCCATGCCTCCATGGCCCCCCTGGGGGTCGCGCCCCACAGATTGAAGACCTCTGGTCTAGAGTGTCATGCTGCTAAGGTAAGGTGCTGCCTGAGTCGGGGATGAAAGCGTGAGCCTAAAATGTGTGTCATATGCTGTGAAGTCATGTGCTCTGGCTGCTGTGCCACATCTGACCAAGCAGTGTCAGCATGTAGTTATACCTACTTGGAGGAACTTTTGTTTCGAACATTGTAACTTGTGAAGGTAAATTTGCGCGTATCAAATTAATTTGGGATTTGTAAAGTGGAAAGGACTGACTCCTACGGGTCTGATGGCGCTGGGGCCGTTAGCTGAGGTGCTGCTTGAGTTGGGGATAAAGCTGATGAGATACTGAGCCCTATTGTGAACTTTTAACCTGCACATGCTGTTAAATGTTCGATAAAATGTTGCAAAACTATATTGTGAGGTTAAAAAAGAAATTGATGAACTTTTACCTTGCAGGTGTCATAGAATGTTCCAGAAAGTGTGGTGATAAAATAGGTTGAACTTGTGACCTGTATGTGGCGCGGAATATTAACCCCTTAAGTGCTGCGTCGGTGCGTTGGCCGACGGCAGCACTACCTCCCCAGTCCTGCGCACGACCATTGGACGTCCATTCAGCACTGGTTCCAATGGACAGCGCAGCACAGGGGAGGGATGTTTACTAGCATCTATGAGGTTAAGTAGCTTTTCGTATAGAAAATTCAAAATTAACCAATGGAAATAAGTTTTGGAATGTTGTTGAAGGAATTAGGCCATCTGATTTGTTTTTTACAGGTATTTATGTGTGGAGCGATAGTGAAATTGTGCTATTACTGGTTCCATTATTGATGAAATCCGTGCTTTACATGAACTATGTGACAAAGAAAGAATTGTATGCGTGTGTGACATTTGAAATCTGCATACCAACTACAAAGGTCAGTTAGAAATGAACAAGGTGTGTTATTTGTTCTGTAGTAGTGATTAAATATTTGAGGTGATGTTTTTAAGTTTGAAAGTATTTTTTTATTTCAAAATAATGTACTGTTAGTAAAGTGTGGTGTTTGATATTGATTATAAAATATGCATTAAGTTTGACCTGTTGTTAAATAAGTACTTTATATATGTTTAGGAATTTTTCACAAAGAAGAAGTGTAGTTTGTCATCTTTAAAGGACTGTATGATTTTGAAAATGAGGTACAGCGTTAATTTGGGTTTGTAATGTATTCGGGCGAGATAATCAAAATGTTGCACGCTTGCAAATTATACTCTTTGTGAAAATAGTGGGGTGGGGGATGGTGGTAATAGATGTATGTGTTATTAAGTTAAAAGGTATAAAACTAAACCCAGAAATGATATGTGGGCAGGTTGTGGTCTAATTTTTGACACTGAGAGGTAGATTTGAATGTAAGTCGAGGTAAGTTGTTGTACTGTGAGGCCGTCTACAGTGTTTGGAGATTACATGTAGAGGAGATAGAGATAGTAAAAGTGATATGTTCCTTTTATATGTAAGCATAGTTTGAGTCATTTGATCATAGGTTGAGATATAATATGAACAATGTTTTCTGGTTTGCATTTGGGTATAGTTAGTAGTTTTCGTATTTTCTGACTAGTGAATAATAAAAAGGTAGATATACTAAAATATATGGTAGTAAACGTATTAATGATTGTCTGTTCTTATGGAATAGAAGTGGTTGGGGAGTGCTTCTTTAGAAGAGATGTTTTTGAAATGTGTGAGAGATAAAAAAGAAATGAAAATGTGCGGTATATTGTCTGTATGACTTTGTTGACATTAGAGAACTACATCTGATTATAAGTGATACTATTTGTCAGGCTGTGTCCCTGTGCTGGATATATGTAGGTGTTGAAGTGGTCCGGGTTTTACTGGTGATCAGCTTCACTATACCTTTTGAGACACTCGTCAATTTTTTCATTCCATTTAATGTCTTTAATATAGATACAGTAAAGGGATGGTATATCAAAATTTTGGGAATTAGAACTTTGTTTACTCTCTCCATCCCCTGCTATACACTCTACAGAGTGTTTAAACGACTTTAGTAACTTATAGGTGTCTAGCTAGTAAAGGTGGTATAGTTCCACTGGGCACATTTATAAACCGTGCTATGGGATGGTTTATGTTTTACCCGGCAATTTGTGTGTTTGAATACTTTGTGCTGATAGGTGATCCGGCAGACACCTGTTAAAATTAACGTCATATATGGGTATAGTGTTGCTACTGTGAATGCTGGGGGTTTCTGTTTGATTATGTATGGTTAAGCAAGAAAGGGGTGGGTGTGGGGGAGGTGGGTATGTTGCTGATTATAACACGGAAATTTGTACCGTGGACATGTGTAGCTAGTAAAGGTAATGTAGTTCCACTGGGCCCATTTATAAACCGTGCTATGGGATTGTTTATGTTTTACTCACCAATTTGCATGTTTGAATACTTTTTGCTGATAAGTGTTCCGCAGATACCTGTTAAAATTAAACCTTTGTATGGGTATAGTGGCGCTACTAGGAATGATGGGGGTTTCTGTTTGATTTCGTACGGTTAACCAAGGGCGGGGGTGGGTGTGGGGAGGTGGGTATGTTGGTGATTAAAACACAGAATTTAGTAATATGCAGATGTTGAGCTACTAAAGGTGATGTAGTACCACTGGGAGCAGTTATAAAGCGCCCTATGGCATGGTATATGTTTTACCCGCAAATGTGCATGTTTTACTACATTTTGCTGATGAGCATTTCGGGAGACATCTGTTGAAATTAAGCCTCTGTATAGCTATAGTGGTGCATCTACGTTTGCTGGGGCTCTTTCTTTTATTGCGTAAAGTTAAGCAAGGGCGGGTGTGGAGGTGGTGTAGTGGTACTGCAACTATTTATAAACCGTCTTATGGTATGGTGTATGTTTTAGTTGCAAAATTGCTGGTTTTAATAGCTTTTGACATTAAGAGCCCCATCAGGATGGCGAGCGTATTGCCCCTGCCGGGCGGGGGGTAGTCACCGCCGGCCCGGCGGGGGCAATCCACCCTCCATACCTGTAGAAAAGACCCCCCGCCATATTAGAATGGATGGGGGTCCTCGGTGGACAGGAAGACCGTCTGCGCTTTTCCACCTGGTCGACATGTCGACCGGGCGGAAAAGGGTTCAATATGGTGGCGATGTCTGAAAGACACCGCCAGCCATATTAGAATATGCATTTTGGAATGCCTTTCTGTGGTGGCATTGCCGCCATGGAAAGGCATGCGGAGTCTGCTTGGGGGGCCTGTTGCGTGCCTCCATGGACTCCGTGGGGATGGGGGGTGCACATGGGGGGTACCATACAAAGCACAACATGGCAGGCACCGCACGGTGCCTGTCACGTTGTGCTTTGAAAAGCACAACATGTATTTTTAGCAATGGGGCGGGTGGTGCTTTCAGCACCACCCGCCGCAATGTTAAAAATACAGGATGTGCCCACCATTGTGACAGGTGCATCCTAATTGTCCCCACGGGACCCCCGCCCTTATGCCGGGTGGTCCCTTTTAGCGTGAGGATGGCAGGTGGACAAAGTCCACCCGCCATCCTAATGATGCCCTATGTCTAGGCATGGCTATAGTGGCGGTAACAAGAGTGCTGGGGCTTGTTGTTTTATTTTGTAAGGTCAAGCAAGGGCATGGGTGGGGGTGGGGGAGGTGGGTATGTTGCTGATTATAACACAGACATTTGTAACGTGTAGACATGTGTAGCTAGTAAAGGTAATGGAGTTCCACTGGGCCCATTTATGAACCGTGCTATGGGATGGTTTATGTTTTACCCACCAATTTGCATGTATGAATACTTTTTGCTGATAAGTGTTCCGGCAGACACCTGTTAAAATTAACCCTGTGTATGGGTATAGTGGCGCTACTAGGAATGGTGGGGGTTTCTGTTTGATTTCGTACGGTTAACCAAGGGCGGGGGTGGGTGTGGGGGAGGTGGGTATGTTGGTCATTAAAACACAGAATTTAGTAATGTGCAGATGTCGAGCTACTAAAGGTGATGCAGTACCACTGGGAGCACTTATAAAGTGCCCTATGGCATGGTATATGTTTTACCTGCAAATTTGCATGTTTTAATATGTTTTGCTGATGAGCGTTTCGGTAGACATCTGTTGAAATTAAGCCTCTGTATGGCTATAGTGTCTCTTCCAGGTTTGCCAGGGTTCTTTCTTTTATTGCGTAAAGTTAAGGAAGGGCGGGTGTGGAGGTGGTTTAGTGGTACTGCAACTATTCATAAACCGTTTTATGGTATGGTGCATGTTTTAGTTGCAGAATTGCAGGTTTTTATAGCTTTTGAGATGAGCGTTCTGGCAGACACCTGTTGACATTAAGTCTATGTATGGCTATAGTGGCGCTAACGGGGGTGCTGGGACTCGTTGTTTGATTTTGTAAGGTTAAGCAAGGACAGGGGTGGGGGTGGGGGAGGTGGATATGTTGCTGATTATAACACGGATATTTGTAACGTGGACATGTGGAGCTAGTAAAGATAATCTAGTGCCACTGGGCTGGTTTATAAACTGTGCTATGGAATGGTTTATGTTTTACCTGCAAATTTGCATGTTTGAATACTTTTTGTTGATAAGTGTTCAGGCACACACCTGTTAAAATTAACCCTGTGTATGGGTATAGTGGAGCTACTAGGAATGGTGGGGGGTTTCTGTTTGATTTCATACGGTTAAGCTAGGGCGGGGATGGGGGTGGGGGAGGGGGAGGTGGGTATGTTGGTCATTAAAACACAGAATTTAGTAACGTGCAGATGTTGAGCTACTAAAGGTGATGTAGTACCACTGGGAGCACTTATAAAGCGCCTTATGGGATGGCATATGTTTTACCCGCAAATTGGCATGTTTTAATATGCTTTGCTGATGAGCGTTCCAGCAGACAGTTGTTGAAATTCAGTTCCTGTATTGCTATAGTGGCTCAACTAGGTTTGCTGGGGCTCTTTCTTTGATTTTGTAAGGTTAAGAAAGGATGGGGAAGAGGGTGGTGTAGTGGCAGTTTGCCCATTTATGAATCGCTTTATGGTATGGCATTTGTTTTTCTGGCAAATTCCCATGTTTTAATAACTTTTGGTGATGAGTGTTCCAGCAGACAGCTACACAAATTACTCAACATTTCTGTGGATAACAAATCTTTGTGCTGATAGACACTCTTGCACTGTGGTAGAAGGCTGCCAGCATTGATGGTAAATTATGAAACTTGGTGCCATTGTAGATTTCAATGGAAGCTTAGACTATTTCTTTGTTACTATGGTGTAGTCAGCGTTTTAAGTGGGAAAAAACTGGAGGTGCTCTAAAAGGGGGGGCAAACCTCTTAAAGGGGTGAGAGCTATGCAAGTAGGGACATGGTCTAAATCAAGATAGGTAGCATTGTGTGTTTTAGAAAATCCTATCCAATTATAATACTTTCGGAAAAAACATTCTTCAAATGATTTGCCTTTCTTCTACAACGTGGCTCACCTAGCATGATGCCTCCAGTTCTCAGTAGTGAGCAAAATGAGCATGTGTACATTGATGTGCATGCTCTCACTGCAGTGCAATAAAAAAAAAAAATTACTATCTTTGCGAGGGCTGAAAATCGAGCCCGATAGAGACCCGTTTGGAGGCTCCCTGAACATAAGGGCCGGTCCTCAGACCCAGCCCAATTAAAGCCCAGCATCCATCCATCCTAAGCACTGCGCCATCCAACTATATTTTAATTGATGCATACATTCCTAATTATATACATACATATATCTGTTCCTGCACTTATCTTAAGCATCTATGAACTCATTCGCCTATGGAAAGCACTGTGCCATTTATGCAGCCATATATCTATATATCCATAGATACATCTGTCCCAGAACCAATCCTAAACATCTATCAGACCACCCGTCTATCCTAAGTACTGGTCCATGCATTCATTCATCCTTCTATCCACCCATACATTGATACATCCATCCATTAACCTATCCATTCATCCATCTTGCCATGCATCCACTCGCCCTTTATTCAACAATGCGTTCTTATTTCCGTGTACCCTCTGCCTCCGATCCTAAATACGACGTATTATACTGATCCTCCCAGCCTCTTAAGGGGTCGAAAAGGCTGGCAAAAATCATTGACAGGCAGATGCTTCTTATAAAGAACAACAAAGCTTTGAGTTGCTCTTTGTGAAGCATACTTCACAACCAGTCTCTGGTGGTGTTTTAAAGAAAGGTACATCTAGCGAAAGAAATGTAAAGGAGCTTTTCAGTCAGAGCAGGGTCGTGTTGGAGTTGCCTGCTTGTGGTCGTTTCCAGAGGCGCAACCAGAGCAAACTTTTGGGGAGCCTAATTTTTTCAGCAATAGGCAGAGTGGGGCTGTAGGGGCTGTAAAAGGGGTGAAAAAGAAAAAGATTCTTTCTTACAAAAAAATGGTCCTTTGAAGACCTGTGAAGTACTCTTGTCTGTGTGTGCGCCCGGGAAGCTGTCTCTGAGAGTCCAGGGCAATGGGCGTTGCGCGCGTGGTGGTCTGTCTGCTAATCACCCCACGATGATGTTGCTCCTGCGTTGCAAAAAGAGAAGGTAAATCCTGAGAGAAAATGGCTCTCTTTAAAGGATTTCCCTTGTCCTACAGTGCGAGTCACCTGGCATGATGTCTACACTTCTCAGTAGTGAGCAATGTGCATGCTCTCACAGTTTCACTGCAGTGCAATATATTAAAAAAATGGATTAGCTTTGCGAGGCACGAAAATAGAGCCCCATAAAGACCTGTTTCGAGGCCCTCAAACATAAACTGCCGGTGCTCAGACCCACAGAGACCCCCCCCCCACTTAAAGCCCTAGGTGCAGGGTTATGTTTGCGAAGTTGTAGATAAAATTGTTAGGCTAATAATGGTAATTTTTGTGTGTGCGGTTTGGTTGATAATTTCATCCTAAGTACATAGATAACAATTTTTAAAAACACTATCCATAAAGCTGTCTGCGGTGAGTTGCAGGGGGAGTGCTGTGGGGTGGTGGGGTGTGGCAGAGAGGTGAAAAGTACGAGGTAGTGCAATTACATATCAATTGTAAAGGTATATGTAAATAATGAAATAAATACTTGCTGTATGTTCTATGGCACTACTTGTCATCCTAGTGCTCCTCTGTCGTGCTCCATCACGTTGCAGCAGTGGGATCTAGAAGTCGTTTTGTAATTGTATGTTATTATTTTAACATAGTGAACAAATGTGAAAAATAATTGAATCTATTTTTTGCTTTTCAGAAAATTATTTTGTTTGGATTAAAATTTGGAAATGCCTAGAAGAAGTGAAAAAAAAGAAAAGAGTAGAAAAATATATATTTGACGAAAAGGAAAGATCTTCCATTAGAAAAAAATGTGAGTACAGAAACAGTTTGTTCTAGTAAAAGCAGAAGAAAATTCCTGAAAAAAATATTACGAACATTTAACCCCTCCCACGCTTGTGATGGAACCGTTCCGTCACGCCCCTGGGTGGGCTGTGCTTGTGACGGAACGGTTCCGTCACTGTCTGCTAGCCGCGCCTGCGCGGCGGGTTCTATTGAGCGGGCGGAGCCGTGACAGAATAGTTCCGTGACAAGCACAGCTCACCCGAGGGGCGTGACGGAGCGGTTCCGTCACCAGCACGGGACCGCCGCGCGGTCCCCCGCCCCTTAGTACTGCGGCGGAATAGCCGCCGCAGTGAAAGGGTTAATGAGAAAAACATCACACAAAGCAAAAAGAAGAATTTTTCAAGTAAGGTGAAGCAGAGTTCAATTTGAAATACCAGGAAAAGGAAACATGGTAAAGACATAGTATCTGTTACTCGGAGACAAAAGCAATTTAAAAAAATTTGTCAGAGACTTTTTGGATCTAGAGTGATTCAAAATTTAATGAAAACATGCTGCAAATATAAAAGGAAAGTGTTACAATTCAAAGAGAAGCAGCATATTGAAAGTTTGAAGAAGAAATTGGAAAGTTTAATGTAGTGTGTTCTGAAATACCAAACTATGTTTGTGTTTGTTGTTGTACGTACTCATTATAAAAGTCAAAATAGGAATGTTGATTTGTATTTGAAAAGTGAAAAGGAGAACAATGGTAAGTGGGAAGAATTTGCAAGTTACTTGTTTGTGGAAGGTCGATTTGAGTTAGGTAGCGATCAATGTATATATAAATATTGTTACAACAAATAAGAAGAGAACACAAGGCCTGCTAGAGCAGTACATAATAAATTAAATTAGTAGCTATTCCGCAGGAACTGGCAAAATTGAATACATAGGAGTCAGTTCTAATTCAATCTGTTCATCCTTTTCAAACTATAATTCGGATGGAGCCTAAAACAGGTACACTGCCACCAACAGACTTGCAAAGAGGGCTGAAAGGAAGAGTGGTGTACTTACCTTTGGATTTTAAGAAAAACATTGACACTATTGCAGGAGAGAAAGAGGAAAATGAGGCAGTAGTTATTTTAGTAAACGGTGCACCGACAAAGAGTTGAAATATATGGCAAGAATTTTTTGGATGTTGATTAAGTTGAAAAGGTTACCTTATATCTTATAGAGAACAATATTTATTACAAAAATGTAAATGTGGATGAACAGGTAATAAGTTCAGAAGATGAATCTGAAATTTCAAGTGGTCAAATAGAGAAAGTGGACAAGTCAAGGACTGAAGAGATTTATGAACATTACACAATAAGTCCTTTGCATTCAAAAGAAGTAATAGAAAGTATAATTGAATTATTTCAAATGAAAAAAGCACAGGGAACTCCAATGAGTGTATGGGAAAAAAGCTTGGAAGCTCGTTGTTTTTCACAGCTGTTTCCTACTGGAGAAGGTGGACGATATGATGACTGCCCTGTACGGATTCCAGCTTCAGAATATCAGTCAACAAGATTATATTCTGAAGATCAAAGATTTTGACAGTATATTACATACATATTTCACCTTTTGTTTGAAAGTGATCTGTCGTATGTAGTGAACCACATACTTAAAACTGGAGTTCATTATTCACTTCTTTCTGCGAAAGTGTTTGTGGAGAAAGTTCAAGAAACAGATGAAAATTTAGAAGCACAGTTAATCAATTTTTTTCTGGCATGTCAACGTGAAACAAATGAGTATTGGTATTGTCATCATGGAGAACTCAAGTGTATGTTACGGAACTTAGGTACATCAAAATGGTTTGTCACACCTAGCTGTGCAGAGTATGCATGGGAAGATTTGCTTGAGTTTCTAAGAGAAGCGAATTCCATTATAAACAATGTTGAAATAAAGACTCCTGGTGAACTGTGTTCATTGGATCCTGTGGATGTGTGCAGATATTTTAATTATAGGTTTCAAACTAGGATGTCTTTTGTGTGCAATAGAAAGAATCCACCTCTTGGAGAAGTTACCAATTTCTTTTGGAGAAAGGAGGATCAAGCAAGAGTTGCACCTCATATACATATGCTACTATGGATCAAGGATGCACCTACATTTGAAAATGATTCTGATGAAACAGTATTGTCTTTCATCGAACAGTATGTAACATGTTCCAAGAGAAGGAGAAGATAGAAGCTTGAGACAGTAAGTTTTACATTTCCAAAGTCATGGTTGTGGAAAGTATTGCAAAAGAAAATACAAGTCTAAAGGAAAGTTTTACATCAACTGTTGGTTTGTTTTTCTCCGTCCAGTTATTTCTAAAGGAAGAGAAAATTCTTTTTTTTCTTCTGTAAGGCACACAATAACTCAGAAATCTCCAAAGAATACCTACAACTTAAAAAGAACATAAATGTATATCAATGACTACAATCCAGTCATTTTAAAAATGTGGAATGCCAACATGGACATCCAGTATGTTGCAGATAACTCAATTGCTGTTGCACGTTATGTTACATCGTACATAACAAAATCAGAAAAAACAGAGATGAAACAAATGTGGGAAGAAATTGCACAAGTGAAAAGCCTTAGCAAAAAATTGTACAGCTTTACTTTGAAAATGCTTAGCCATCAAGAAATAGGATCCTATAAATGTTCAGACTGCTTGTGGTCTTCAAGTTTATATTCAAAGTCACGAGGAATAATTTGGGTAAGTTTAGGTCTTGCCAGCAAACGAAATAGAGTGTTGAAATCATGGGAAGAAATTGAACAATTAGCAGCAAATAAGCCAGACAGTGCAGACATTCTTAAAACTAATATGTTGGACACATACTATCCGAAAAGGAGTCGAAAAGGAGTCGACATCTGGAAAAGCTATGTCTGTAAGAAGTACTTCAATATTACAGCTTCAAAAGAAATGATAAACAGAATTTAAAAGAAGGAAAGTTTGCAGTAGTTGGATGTCATGGTTGTTTAGTAAAACATGCAAAGGGTAATCTTATAAACCACAAGAAACTTAGGGCCAGATGTAGGTATCGAAATACCGGTCGGTAACGGCCGAAAGTACAGGGCATTAAAAAATACAGATTCGGTAATTTTACCAATTCAGTAAATTTACCGAATCGGTAATTTTACAGATTCGGTAAAATTACAGAATCTGTATTTTGTAATGTAGGTAGCACTGTAAACAGTGCTACAGGGCTTTAAGGATTTGTTATTTACCACCAAATATTAGTTGGTGGTAAATAAGGACTTCCTATGTAAATGCATAAATGTGCATTTACACCTGTGCCATGTGGCATACATACATCCCCTTAGGGCATGTATGTATGCCACATGGCACACAAGCACTAATCAGGGGTGCAACAGGGTGTCAAAGTAACACCCTGCCACCCTTGACTTTTTCGGAATTTTACAGAATCGGTAATTACCGATTCGGTAATTGACACTCATTCCTAGGGGCCTCCAGGCCCATTGGAATCATTGGCAAATACTGAATCGGTAAATACTGATTCGGTAAATACCGGTAAGATTCGGTATTTTTACCGAATTTTTATCTACATTGCAATTACCGATTCTAAAATACCGAATCGATAAAATTCGGTATTTTAGAATCGGTAATTGGCAATTACCTACATCTAGCCCTTAGTTGTGAAACTCCAGATAAGTGAGAATTTAACTATTTAGCACTTCTGCAACTGTTTAAACCATGGCGTAGCGAAAGTGAATTACTTGGAGACTTTGACTGCTACGAAGATTCTTTTAATGCATGTAAAGATAGCATTGGATGTACAATTTTCCCTACATGTTTAAAAATTTCGAATGATGAAGTTGAACAGGCAAAGACTATTACAGCTGAAATAGCTCATGAAAGTTCTCAAGATAGTCAAAGTAGTGGTCCATGTAGTCAAGATCCTCTTGGACAACCAATGCTGGAAAAAAAAGCAGTGATTGCTATGGTTGTATGTCATGACAACACGTGGTATTACCACGCATGCCATAACAACGCAGGATTACAACAAAAGTCGTTACAACAACTTTCGCTGGAGGGCGCTGGATAGTGGAATAGTTTAATTTTCTATTCCAACTCCAGCCCACATAGACAGTAGGGAAGGTGTTGGATAGAAAATTAAACTATTCCCTATCCAACAGCGCCCTCCAGCGAAAGTCATTGTAACGACTTCCGTTGTAATCCCCGTGTTGTAATGGCAGTGCGGGGTAATCCACGCGTTGTCATGGCTGTTCCCCGCCCCTATGCATGAAGTCGAAATTGCAATGCAGCAAGCACACGAGGAGAATATTACATTGGAAAACTTAGAAGAACAAGTAAATGTTGAACAGAAGGAAATAGGTGCAAGTGAGAGAATGGATAGAACATGGTATGTTGCATGAAAACAAGAATGTGTGTGTTCATCTTTTAAACCTCTTCTGGTGTACATCAGTGGTCAAGCTGGGACAGGTAAACGTTTTTTAATTAAAGTTTTGACCAGTTATCTTTAAGAAAAACTACTGGTTCACATTTATGTTGGGTGGTAACAGCTCCAGCTGCACACAATGTTAAAGGAGTTACTTTGCATAGACTATTGATGTTACCAGTTGAGCATGATAATAAATTAGAATATCAGAAGTTGTCCTGAGAAACTTCTTATGAAGTGTGAAGAGTGCTGAAGAAAATGAAACTCATAATTATTGGTGAGGTGAGCATGGTCTCAAACTTAATGCTTGCTTTTGTACACTTAAGAATGCAACAGGTATTAAAAACAGATTACGATGTTCTCTTTGGGGGAAAACATTTAATTATATTTGAAGATCTGCTACAACTTACCCCTGTAAAAGGAGAACCAGTGTTTAAAACTCTTTGACATGAAGACACTAAGAAATCTTTGGGAAGTATTGGTAATGTGAATCTGTGGTTACTTTTGAATATAAAGAACTCACTCAGAATACGCGACAAGCAAGAGATGAAGATTATGCAAATATTCTAAAAGATGTAAGAATTGATGTTCTAAACAAACATGGTAAGGAAGCTTTTCAAAGTCGTCTACTGAAGAACTTGTTTACAAATGAAACCACACCAACAGAAGTAATGCACAAGAAAATGAAAGAAAAAAGGTCTATACTTTGCTTAATGCCTACAGTGGAAGAGTGTTATACATTTAATAGAGAGCTTATAAAATTGGAAAATCAAGAAATAGTTCACATTGAAGCTATTGATAAAATCGAGCATCAAGGAATAACAATTGTTCCTTCAGAAAAACTACAGAATAAATTGGATTATTTGGAAAAGTCTGTATAAAAACTGCTGGCTTAGAAAAAAATGTAGATGTATGTTTAAACTGCCGGGTAACAAGTCTCGAGGCAAGATGGCTGCCGACAGACCGTAGGAGGCAGCAGCTCCCAGCCACTCTCCTGTAGTGATGTGCCAGGGGTTATGGTTAAAGCGATAGATTTGGTGATATGCTGCACCCCAGAAGCTGAAGGAATGCTGAAGTAATCCCAGTAATCCCGGTAAACCCAATGAGAGCTATACAGTGGGATGATTAAGGATCATTTCGATTGGTCGGACCTAGTAGAGTGGCCCCCAACACAAGCGTACCCTGACTTTGGGAAAAAGCCGAGCACTTTTTGGCAGATACTCGGTGCAGCGATAAAGGAGACACTGCAGCGCTTCCAGATTAGCTGGGACTCCGCGAGGTGTGTCATGGCTCCGAAGATATCAAAGGCGATCAAAGATATTGTTGGAAGAGAGGACGAGGATGGGCAGGCGAGTGATTCTGAGATACCAGCAGCAAATCTCAGGGCGAAGGCTCGCCAAAGAGCTCAAGCGCGAAGGGAGGCTGCCAGGATACGTGAGAGGAGAAACTGTCTGCGACGGAGAAAAGAAAGCAGGCCAAAGAGGCAGAGAAGAGGAAAAAAGAGCTACCTGGAAAAGGATTTCTCAAGCATACGCATACGGATACTGGTTCTGAGTCTTCGAGGGAAGTCAGTCTGCGGCAGCCGACGCTGTTTGAATCTTTCCCGGCGCTTAGAACTGAGAACGCGCCCATGAATGCTGCTGGTTTGATCGATTCAGCCGGCTCAGCCGGGTCAGCTGGGATTACAGAGCAAGCGTCGTCATTGACAGTTGTAACCGAGGCTGTGCCCCTAGAGGTCGAGCTGGAATTGGAGGGTGACGTCAACGAGAAGAGGAATGAGATGCAGGCCGGGGCTGCCGGGGCTGCAGCTGCACTGAGTCAGGAGGAAGAGTTACGTGATCTGGAGAAGGTTGACAGCGATTCAAGGAGAGAGATGTCAGGCGTGGCAGTAAATCTGACCGTCCCGGAACCTCGAGGAGGTTTACAACAGAGAGGAACACCCAGAAACAACAGGCCGGGAGCAGATAAGCGGCTCAAATCAGATAAGTCCACCACCTGGAAGCAAGGGGGGGAAGTGGGCACACAGAGAAATGCCGCAGTAACAGAAGTCGTTTCAGAGGCCGAGCCTATGCCAGTACGGAATATACAGAATGCTCAGATGGGTAAGGTGCAAGAGGGGGCTAGACAATTGACTGAGAGCCTCGAGAATACATCGACAGCTAAAGTGACACAACAATTGCCGGGCAATAAGGAAGTAACAGGAAGCTCCCTTCTAAATAATAGCCCTGATGGCAAAACGAGTAAGGCAAAAAATGGTAGTAATGATAATACTCGAGAGGGAGCCCCAAAAGATTCTCAAGTAGTGATTGAGGGGGTGGATAAGGGGGAAGTGGATAATAGGAGTAACTACTTGCCTACAGCTACTGGCTCACCTAGTGACGATTGCTTTTTCACTGGAAATGACGATGATAAGGAAGATAATGAGGAGAATGAGGAAGAGGAGGAGATAGAAGAGTCAGATTTAAGCCATGACTTATCCACTAACTTAGAAGAATCATCGTCACCTACAGAGAGTTGTTTGGAGGCATCACAGTCAGATACTTCAGAATTAGAATCTGAATCAGAGCATAATACTGTTCTAAAACGAAATCAAGTGGGTAAGTCAAGTAGAACAAGAGGAAAGGCTCGTAGAAGGGCTAAGAAGCGCGGGAGCACAGCGCAGTCAGGTGTGGCTAAAAAACTGGATTGGGACTACGCAGCCGCTTCACAACTGTATCAGGAGAATGCAACTGGTGGCTCCCTACAGCCAAGCAAGGCTCAGGCTCAGGCGCAGGCACAGACCCATGAGAAAGACTACGCAGCTAGTTTTGATCTTCTGTTCTCAACCTTAAAGTAAATTCAAGGGGAAGCAAGGCGGGAGAGTCAAAGAGATAAGCATGCGAATAAGAAAATACAAGGGTCTCTGCGCAAAGTCAACAAAATGTATGCGGAAGTTTCTGGTAGACTGGTGGAAGTGGAGGAGAGGACAGGCAAAGTAGAGGATGAAGTTGTAAAACTACGGGAATACAGAGACGAGCAAGAAAAGACTTCATCGGATGTTCCGTGGAAGCTGGAAGATTTCGAGAATAGACAGAGGCGCAATAATATAAGGCTACTTGGAATTGAGGAAGGGAAGGAGGGGACTGATGTGCGCTCCTTTGTTGTTGAGTTGTTGAAAGGGGCTTTTCCGGAGATGGATAAGTGGGATTGGGACAAGGAGGTGCAGTGTGCACACCGTTTTCCTCTGTCACAAAGAAAAAACACAGGTTCTAAATCAAGGGCCATACTGGTGTACGTGGGAAATTTTTTGTTAAGGGAGGAGGTAATCAGTAAGGCAAAGCCAGTGGCCAAACGGTCATACAAAGATATAATCTTTTTCGCTCGCCCAGATTTCTGCCGCACTACTGTGGAGAGAAGATGGCGCATGAGGCAGCTAATAACACCCTTCCAAAATGTGGGATGCGAGGTCTATCTGATGTTTCCCTGCTGACTCAAAGTTGGTTTTAATGGCCAGTTTAGGGTATTCTACTCGGAAATAGTGGTCTTACTTAAAAGAAGGGAAGGCACAAAGGGAAGGAAAGGTGCAAAGTGACAGGGCTGCAGCTATAAGACAAACAGCCCATGTGACACAGCAAAAATAAATAAATAAAGGCGGCTGGAGTAAAGAAGGGTGCAGCACGGGGGGAAAAAAAACCTGGCTATGCTGGCTTGAGAAATGGATACTGAGATACTGGGAGAGTGGAGGGGGAGAGGCCTCCTGGGGGGGGTTCGGCTGTCAGACATAGGTCAGCATTGACCTATTTGCCAGTAAGGGTGGGGGGGGGCAGGGGTTTGGGGGGGAGGGGAAGGGGGGTACAGGGCACGGCACAGCAGCAAAAGGCAGAATCATTTACAGAAGTAGAGGTGGGAGAGAGGGAGTATAAGATAAGAAATTTGGAGCTCGAAGGAAGGAAAGGTTTATTTTTTGGTGGTGGGCACAGTCTTAAAAAATTAAGAAATAACGTAAAAACAGATAAGTGTAACAAAGGTATGAGTATATATGGCAGTAAAATAATGAATTACTTATGGGAACTAGATATGTAACATGGAATGTTTGCTGTCTAAATGACGCCCAGAAAAGACTAAAGGTGTCAGTTATGTTAAGACAAATGAATGTGGACTTTATTTTTTTGCAGGAAACACATGTTATGGCCTCCTAAGAATATGTTTTGAAACAATTGGGTTTTCAAGTACTAGTAAGTTCACATTAAGGCGTCAAAAAAAGGGGGGTAGCTATACTATCTAGGAATAAAAATGTGCTATTGAGAAAAAAGGCACAGGATCAAAGGGGGAGGTGGGCAATGATTGAGTGTATGATAGATGGGGAGTGGACTACGCTGGTAACAGTATATGGATCAACCGAGGATGACCCAGAGATTTTTCAGTTTCTAGATGTGGAATTAGCCACCTGGGCACCTAGAATCATCATGGCAGGGGACTTGAACATTAATGGTGCGGATGGTTTGGGTCTTGGCTCATTTGGTAAATATTCAGGCAGGAAGAGGCGTGTCTGCCAGGCCCTACAGAGTTTAGTAGTGAATAATGTTTTATCTGATGTCTGGGGGAAAAAGAGGGTAGGGAAAAAGGGTTTTACATATTACTCCGCTCCACACCAAATCTGTGTAAGATTGGATTACTTCTTTGTCTCAAATACAGCTTTATCGGTATCAAAGATAGAAAGACTTCCACAAATCCTTAGTGATCATAATCCCCTAGTGCTCACAATGACTAAGTCATTAAATATTAAACAGCAAAGAGTCTGGACTTTTGAAAGAGGTCTATTACAGGAAGATAAATATGTGGACCACATGAAAATATGGATTAGGGAATTTTTTGAGATAAATAGAGATAGCTCTGGTGCAGGGGTAGTATGGGACGCCTTTAAGGCGGGGGTCCGGGGGGAGACGCTGAGCTTTAACTCTTATAAGCGTAAAGAGGAGCAGAAGCGGAACATAGATCTAGCAGGGGCAGTACTTAAGGCAGAAGAGAAACTGGAGGAGTGTGTTATGAATGGAACCCCAGCAGATAATGCTATGTTAGAACTCTTGAAAGCTAAAGGGGATGCGGAGGGAGATATCGCTAGAAAAGCTGCAAAAATATATATAACAAAAAGAGAGAGATGCCATGAATTTAGTGAAACAGCAGGGAGAACTCTGGCGGTACGGACAAGGCAACAAGAAGCATCGGGTACGGGTATGGTGAGGTAGATTAGGGATACCACAGGCAGGATCCACACAGACTCAGAGGAAATAAGGGAGGTTTTTAGATCTTTTTATGAGAAACTATATGATGAACCGATAAGAACTAGAGACTATCTGCAGGAAATTCCGGTGGATGCGTTCACGGATGAGGAGGCAGAAGGTCTGGAAGAGGCTCTTCAGGGAGAAGAAATAAAAAATTCTATACTGAACCTCCCCGCCGGGAAAGCAGCGGGCCCCAACCAAATTCCAATAGAATTTTATAAAGTATTTTGGGACACTTTAGAAGGTGATATAACTAGGACAATGCAACAGGCACAGACAGGTGAATCCATACCCGGGTCATGGGGGGGGTGCGGAAATAGTGATTATTTTAAAAAAAGGGAAGCCTTCGGAAGAACCGGGGTCATATAGGCCCATTACCCTAATGAATACGGACACTAAGGTCTTCTCTAAAGCATTAGCAACTAGATATGCCAGGATAATAGATAAGGTAGTGAGTAAGAATCAACATGGTTTTATACCTGGGAGGGGTACTACCCACCATACGCGTAAGGTGATAACTCTATTCGATGCTGCAGCAGTCTCAGGGGACCCAATGGCGATTATGTTATCAGATGCGGAAAAAGCATTTGACCGGGTCTCCTGGGACTATCTGTGGCACACTATGGAAAGATCAGGGGTTAAAAAAAGATTTATCAAAGCAATTCAGGCATTATATATAGACCCAGTGGCCTCTGTACGAGTGAATGCGGGATCTACAGGACAATTTCAGATAAGGAGAGGTACGAGGCAGGGATGCCCCTGCTCACCATTGTTATTCGCCATGTACATGGATCCACTGATCCGGAGAATAGAGATGTGCGAGCCAATAACACCATTACCTACACGAACTGGTCAGTGCAAAATTCTAGCATACGCCGATGATGTTGCAGTAATTACACCGACTCCAACGGAGGCTATTGCTCAAGTGGAAATTGAGGCCCTGAGGTTTGGGGAGATCTCGGGCTACAAATGAAACACTGCTAAGACACAGATAATTAAAAACTGCTACACTACCTGTGTGGATAGTCAAGTTATTCAAGCAGGAATATATCTAGGGGTGACTATCTCGGCCAATTTAGATGGTCTAGTGGACAAGAACATAACACCTTTAATTAATAAAGTACGGAAGGACCTGGACAGATTAGATAATCTACATCTATCTATAGTGGGGCGGACAAATGTAATAAAGATGCTGGTTTTACCTAAGTTTCTTTATTTTTTCAGAGCTATACCCTTATTATTTGACACCAAACTGTTTAAGAAGATTGAAGATTTAATTAATAAATTTATTTGGGCTAAGGGGAAAACTAGGAGGGCACTCAGGTTTATGACACTTCCACGGGAGAGGGGCGGGTGGGGACTACCAGATTTAAAGCTCTATTATTGGGCAGCTGCTTTGCAAAATATGGTAGGTTTGGTGGGGGGGGCGGAGTCTGAAGGATGGAATGAGTTGGGTTCATTGGCAATATATGGCCTGGTACTGGGGCCAGAAGCAGAGAACGTGTTTTTAAAATATACAGAACCTAGCTACTTCAAAAGGACACGGTTCAAGACGCTTATGGCTGCCCAGACAGTTTGGAAAGCTTTTACTAAAAGATTTGGCTTGGGGAGGTACAATTTTTACACCAGATTGAAAGAGAATCCAAATCATCCGGAGGAAGTCGCTACTGGCCCTATACTTACAGAATGGGAAAGGAAAGAATTAGAAGGATAGGAAATATCCTAGGACAGCAAGGGATCTATCAGTTCTCTGAATTGCAGGCAAAATATGCCCTAGATAATAGACAATTCTACAAATATTTACAAATAAGGAGTTTTCTGTACAATAAAAAAGGAGGACCATCAGGATTCAGTAAAAATCCAAATATGGAAGTGATTCAAGCAGGGGAGGACTGTACAATAAAGAGATTTTATGCTGAACTAATAATCTCAAAGGAGGATGATACCAAAAAATGGGCAAACAAATGGAAAAATAATTTGGATATTAGTAAGGAAAATTTTTACAGGTCTTTAGAAAAGGGATATACATCATTGTGCTCAGCGCCTCTCCAGGCACAACACTATAAAACGATATATCATCTTTACCACACACCTGCAAAGATTGCTCAATGGGGAGGTACAACAGGAACCAGCTGTTTTAGGTGTGGAAGCTTAGAAGCAGATTTAATACATGTGTTTGCAACATGCCCTCACCTGCAAGTGTTCGAAAAAGGTATTGAGGGTTTTATAAATAGAATACTAGGAACTGATATTCTATTGGCACCCTCGATAATCCTCTTGGGAGTAAAGGAGGAGGAGGGGCAACAGCAGGGTGGGGGGGAAATTCTTGTTTGTTGCTATGTCAGTTATGAGACTCTGCATTGCATCCGCATGGCTGGACCCTTTGCCACCTTCATTTCATCACTGGTTGGCCAAATTACTAACAATATATAACCTGGAGACCGAGATTTATGCAAGGAAGGGGAAAAAGGGAAGGAAAGTTGGTAAACAGATTTGGGATCCTATTACCCGATGGAAAGAATGGAGTGTGGACTGAAATGTTGGAAATATATATGCTCTCTGAGCACTGGACTGCATATTCTGGGTCTCATTGCCTTGTTTTGTTATTTAACTAGTAACTCCAATTGGAGCCTTAATTTCTTCATCTTTTTTTTTTTTTTCTTTTTTTACTCTTGTACCGCTTGGCCAACTGACAAAATAAGTAGCGTAGGAATACTAAAGGGAAGAGTCTGTGTGGAACATTAAGATTTGAAATATGATGATTGTTTTATATTTTCAGTGTATTATGGATGATTTGATAACCAAGAAGGAAATCGAAACAAATGTTATATATTTTATGTTTTTTGTTTAATGAAATTTATTGCCGTGCTCTGTACATAAAAATGGGGGAACATTTTTTTCAATAAAAAGACTTTAAAAAAAAATAAACTGTCGGGTAACTTTGAAGCGTAATCTGAATGTAGAAGAGGGTTTAGTGAATGGAGCAATGGGAAAAGTTGTTGATTTTGTGAAATATCAAAATAGAAATGGAATTCAATTCTTGAAAGTTAAATTTGATCAGATTACAGAGGTAATACAGATTGCGCATTCTGCTGCACCTTTTATGCTTGTAAAAGACTTGTATGTTCGTAGAAAACAGTTTCCCTTCTGTTTAGCATATGCAATAACTATTCATAAATCTCAAGGTTTAAGTTCAGATAATGCTTTGGTAAATGTAGGAAGAAGTGTGTTTAAAGAGGGAATGGTTTATGTTGCATTATCTCGTGTTAGAACGTTGTCTGGTTTGTATTTAATTGGTTTTGATAAGAACAAGGTTAGTGCTAATGTTAATTGTGTAAGAGAATATAATCGTTTGAGGTGGCTTTATGCTCCAAAATTAGGTGAATATCCTATTTATGAGAAATGTGTTGTGTGTTCAAAATGCAAACATGTTGAAGAATCAACTATGGTTGAAAAGCAGAAATAAAATCAAGAGAAAAGAAAAAATGTAAAGAAGCAGAAAATACAAACAAGTGATGATGTTGTTGGATGCCAATTGGAAAACGCTTCTGGTATCAACTGATATGGTAATGTTATTCTAAACGTTACATTTTATTTTGAAGATGTTTGTGGTGAAATTATGGAAAGTCAAGAAAAAAGATTATGTTTGGCACTTTATACTTTATTTGAAGAATTGAGAACTGATAGAAGTAAAATCCATTCTGCTTCTGGTATTCCCCAACTGTTGGATGCATGTACTGGAATTTTAACGTTCAGTGCTAATATACAACAAGATGCACAAGAATTTCTGATGGTTATGCTTGGAGTATTAGAAGATGAAGGAATTCTGATTGAGATTTTATTTGGACTTAGTTACAAATGGGAACATAAATGTAAAGAGTGTTCATTAACTTCAAGCACTATAGTTGACTGAGAACGATTTCCACATTTAACAATACCTGACTGCAAATCTGTACCATTTTCCAAATTAGTAAAAGAAGCTGATCACGAGATGATGTGTTCTAGTTGTAAATCAACAATGCTATCTACATTATGCCTACAGAGATAAATATTTTATTATAATGCTGCAACGCTGTAGACCAAATGGAAGAAAAGTGGAAACCAAAATTAAACATTTTGTTGCTAGTCAAGTTTCTATTTCTGGAAGAACTTTTGTAACAGTTGCTATTGTTTTCCATGCTGGAAGTACTACTACAAGTGGACATTGTATTGTTTATTTAAAGTGTAATAATATATGGAGTCACGGCAATGATAACACACTTGGAATTGAAACCGAGATTGCCTTATGAATTACCCAACTCATGTTTGTGAAAGATGTGTGGCGCATCGGCCAGGGCGACTGATGTTGGACGCCGGGGATCACGGTTCGATCCCTGGCACCGGCGGCAGGGGTCTGCCCAGCACCATGTGACTCTGGGCAATAGCTTGCTTAATCTTCCCGAAGGCCCCCAGTGCCGGGAAACCTACGGGTAGCTGTGCGCTTTACAAATATAGGTTAAACAAAACTCATACTTGATATTTCTGACACAAAGATTTTAGATACACCGTTCGGCTTTGTGGAAAGGTGTAAAGATACTTTAAGGAATTCATACTGAAGGCTTTCAAAGCGAAATGTGTGATACATTATTTGGGGTATTCGGAATATGTGCCCAGAAACTACGTAGTATAGGTAAGATTTGAAGATTGAAAATAGTATTAGATGTGTTATTCGTGTTGATTTTGTATTATATTTGCAAGAATTAGAAATTTGTTTTTTTTTAACAATCTAGTTGATTGTTATTTTCCCTGCTGTTTATGATGAAACTATTCTGACATCACTGTAAATAGTGAAATTAAGTAGTAGCTGATGACAACAACAAAAAAGAGAACAATTGTTACCTGAGTGTTAAATTATTTTGCATTATTTAAAAATTCATTGTAATTTGTGAAATGTATTATATTACATAGCACTTTTGCAGTTTATTTTATGTAGTTGAAAAGTTACAAAAAACAGTACTAATGACCAATACACAGTAGTTGTTTGATATTTAAAAAACCTTTGAAATTCACTGAAAAAACCATAGGCTTTACAGACGTTATAGTTAGAAATTAGCATTTACAAAACCTTAGAAATTTACTGAAGAAACCATAGGTTTCAGGGACGTTATAGTTAGTTGGACATTTCACTCATATAAAACTATATAAATTTCCCTGTTATAATTAGTTGAGCTAACCATAACTTGCACCCCTGCAATGCACTGCTGACATCACTGATGACATCATCCAGTGACTGTGTGTTTCTGTAAAGTTTAAATATGTTTTACATATTGAAGAATGAGTGGAAGTATAATTGTCTGGATGAAGGATTTAGTAGGTGCGTGACTGACTGTATGAGTGAGTAATTAAATGTGTCTTACTAAATGCATGGGTTAGTGACTAAACTGTCTGAATGTGTGCATCAGTATGTCTGTTGTTGTGTAAGCTGCTGCATGTGTTGATCAGTAGCTATATGAGTGGCTATATGGGTTATTGATTGGTTGCCCAAGTATCTGAATGGGAGACTGAGTGTGTGTGTGGGTGGCTGGGAGGTGTGTGACTCCGTGCATAGATGTGTGAGCAGTTGATTCACTAGGTGTATGAGTTCAAGAGTGGATGTGGAAACAGCTATATGGGCGGTTGACGGTGTGCATGGGTATGTTGGTGAGTGAATGGATATCTCAGTGCTACATGTCCAAGTAAGTACACATGTAAAACACAGTGCATGTGAGAGTTGGCATATATAAATGATTATACATGGGAGCCAGTGAATGTGCGAGTGGCTGTATGGATCAGTGTGTACTTGTATCAGTGATTGTATAAGAGAGTAAGTATGTGTTAGTATATGTTTGAATAAGTAAGGTATTGTGTGTATAACTGTATAGTTGAGGAAATGGAAGTGTGATTGATTCTTTGCATGACTGACTAGGTGTTTGAGTAACTCCATGTATGAGTGGCAGTGTGTGAGTGTCTGTATTGGTGTATGAGTGCATATGATAGTGTTATATTGATGAGTGACTGTATGTATGAGTGATTCTATGGGTGAATGAGTGAATGTGTGTGTAGACCTAGGAATCAGTGAGTGCGTATGTAGTAACTGGTATTGGTGTGTCAATGGTTTCAAGAATGGTAGTCTGTATTTAACACTGGGTGTGTCAAAGGTTATATTAGAGTGTGAGGAGGTGCATCGTATTATCACATGAATGATATCATCAGTGATGTGATCAGTGATGTCAAATGAGATGTCATCAGTGATGTCACTGACCATGTCATGAATGATGTAATATGGGACATCATCAGCAGTGGATTGCGGGTGCGCGAAATATAGTTAGTACAACTAACTATATAGGAGCAATTTCAATGGTTTTTTAAATGCTAATTCCTAACTATATAAGGCCTGAAACCTATGTTTTTTTAAGTGAATTTGCAAGGTTTTTAAAATGCTAATTCCTAACTATATAAGGCCTGAAACCTATGTTTTTTTAAGTGAATTTGCAAGGTTTTTTAAATGCTAATTCCTAACTATATAAGGCCTGAAACCTATGGTTTTTTAAGTGAATTTGCAAGGTTTTCTAAATGCTAATTCTTAACTATATAAGGCTTGAAACCTATGGTTTTTTCAGTGAATTTGCAAGGTTTTTTAAATGCTAATTCCTAACTATACCAGGCGTGAAACCTATATTTTTTCCAATAAATTTCAAAGGTTTTGTAAATGCTAATTCTATTAGCGGATAACGTTTATATATGTTACTATCCTTCTGGGACCACCTCAGCAGCCATCTTGTTTCTCAGGAGAAGTGAGGCACAAGAGAGCACAAAACAAGAGTGGAAAACGCGAAAAGGGGGCAGGGTTGAGACCCCCTGATCCCCTTAGCCCTTCTTAGGGGGTCCAGAAGGACCACCAAGGGCAAAAAATTGTTTTGTTTCTTTAAATCGCGGGGTACGCGCACGGTACGCGTACCGTATGGTGCGCGTAACCCGCGATTTAAAATTGTTTTTGTTTGTTTTTTTGCTCTTGGGTGTCCTTTTGTGACCCCCTGAGAAGGGCTAGAGGGTTAGGGGGTCTCTACCCTACCCCCTTTTCGTGTTTTCCACTCTTGTTTTGGGCTCACTTTTGCCTCAGTTCTCCTGAAAAACAAGATGGTGGCCAACACTTCCTGGTTTGGACAGTTTGGAATGTTGACAGTAGGCTGCCAGCCAATCAGAAACTCGCTCGCGCACATAAGGGTACGCATACGGTGCACGTACGGTGAGCGCATATAGATATATAATTTTCTCAAATTCAATTTTCTCAACAACTACTGGAGGGATTTTCACCAAATATAGAAAAGGCACTACTGCATACCTGTCCTTACCATTTTGCCAAGTTTGGTGTAATTCCGTTCAGCCGTTCGGGCTGTAGCCGTGTCTAAAGGTCCCATAGAAAATGCCAATTCGAAAATTTTCTAATTCAATTTTCTCACAAAATACTGGAGGGATTTTCACCAAACATAGCAAAGGCACATCTGCATACCAGGCCCTACCATTTTGCCAAGTTTGGTGTAATTCCGTTCAGCCGTTCGAGCTGTAGCCATGTCTAAAGGTCCCTATGGAAATAAACATGGGGAAAACACGTTTTGGGACCCCCCTTTTTTCTCAGCCCCCACTTGACTAATTCCCCCCGAAACCTTCAGGGAAGGAGCGGAGCGCAACGAGGCAAATTTAAGGAAAATTACAGGCAGATCCCTCAATCGGCACCAAAGTTATTCCCAATAGAATGTTCGGAATTTCCTATGGTAACCAGGTCCTAACTATATATACCTACTGGCGACCGCCAGTAGATAATATATTAACTTTTGCACATGTTATTAATGTGTTAGAAATGCAATTACTTTTATTTTTGTATGTTCTGTTGAGATGTTTGGCACGGTTTCGCAGCTTTTCCGTTGGGGGTGTTCAAAAGTGGAATACGTGATTTATTTTCTGTTGAATGAAAAAAAAAATACATTACATTTTAATTGGTACTTTGTTCATAGTCTGTAGAGTTTGAGGTTGCTAGGTTTATTTTTGTTTGCTATTTGGGTGAGCTTATAATTTGTTATTAATTTATGTATACTTACCTTCTTATATAATTTAGCTGGTCTGTGTAGTTGTTATTTTCTGGCTGTTTATCAGTTTTCAAGTTGTACATTTTTTGCTTTAAGAAGGTTATGTAAAATGAGAATAGTTGGACACTGTGTTAATATTTATTTGCTATTTTACAACTTTAAGTTTCATACCAGTTACATTTTATTTTAAATATAAGTATCACTTACTTGGTTATGTAGTTGTTGAGCTGGAAATATTTCTTCTTTAATGGTTTGTTGAGGGAATCATTCAGTGTTTCCTTGTCTTGCAGCGTTTGTCATTTTTAAAGTATTTTGTTGTTTAAATTAGGGAGCCTTTTTTATTGTTGATTTAATAATTTTTGGATTTTATTGGTTAAAGTTGTTTATAGTTTTATTTTATTGGTTGCTTTAGTATTGTTTCAATAGCTTTATCAGTTAAGTCCTAAGATAAAGGCTAATTTAGGTTTTATTTTTTATGCATAATATATAGTTTGATACTTCTGCTCATAGAATTATTTACTTCAAAAATGAAACATGCTTTAATAATACCATGCGATACAAAAGGGGATGATGGACGGAGCGTTTGAGCAAATCAAACACTCACCCCCAGTCAACTGATCTGGGTTTAATCCATCACAATTCTTTAGCTCACTCAGCCACCCCAGTTCAGACATGGCCATATGCAAATCAGTCTGACCCTGTGCCTCATGGGAACAGTCCAGTCTGAATTGCCAAGCCATGTCTTCCCGTGACCGGAAACAAGCATCCTGGGACCGGTTTCGGATTCATAATCCTCATCAGCCAGGCTATCTTGAATCCAGTGGCCAAGTAAGCAAGGGATTCACGTCTGAGCATACCCTGCCAACTTAGGGCGAACAAAGCGATACAAAAGGGGATGATGGACGGAGCGTTTGAGCAAATCAAACACTCACCCCCAGTCAACTGATCTGGGTTTAATCCATCACCATCCTTTAGCTCACTCAGCCACCCCAGTCCAGACATGGCCATATGTAAATCAGTCTGACCCTGTGCCTCATGGGAACAGTCCAGTCCGAACTGCCAAGCCATGTCTTCCGTGGACCGGAAACAAGCATCCTGGGACCGGTTTCGGATTCATAATCCTCATCAGCCAGGCTATCTTGAATCCAGTGGCCAAGTTGGCAGGGTCTAACTTGGCAATGCCTTTTTTCACAGAAAGGTGAGCCATATATTTTAGTGAGTCAAACCAAAAGTGTGCATAATGCGTCTGTGCACACAAGTAGTACAATTCTATATTGGGGGTGGCAAATAAGCTTGTGAAATAACCCCGACTCACTCCTCATACTTACCGGGTGTGGTGTCCTGCTGAACACGTTCTAGTGTTCCATCTGGCGTCAACCCACACTGTACACCCGCCCATCACTGGCATCACTGGTCAGGTGCCTCTACTAATAAAAGGGGGCCAGGCGCACATTCCCTGGGCTAGTTTCAATACTTAACTACTGTGTGCAAGTGTGGTCATTTGTGCAGCATGTGGGCCTAGGGCCCAAGACACCACAATGGCGATGAGCGGGTCTACACCCGCACATGTGCTGGCAGCTCCTTCGCTTGTGTACAAGGAGGACAGTATAGCCCATGTCTCGGGCAACATCTACTGAGTGTAGTGAAAAGGAAGAGAAGTGTTGCAGCACACACTGCATTTCGAGGAGCCCCATTGCTGCCATCCTGTACCACGAGAGGCTGACACCCGTTTCAGGACCTGCAATGCCCATTCAGGGCGAGCAGACTGCAAAAAACACCTGTAGAAGACTGCCAGCGTTAGGTGACCAGAATCAGTGCATACCACTCCACACAAAGTGAGTGAAGAGGGTATAAATGCCAGCAGGCCTGCATGTACTCATGTTCCCTGCCGGCAAGAGTTTGCTAGACGACGATAGCAGGAGAGAAAGCTGCCCTGCTGTACCAGTACCCAGCGCGGGCTTACATTCCTAGAGTCCGCCACAGCGAAGAACGGGCAGCCGCCCGCTTGCACTGCATGTAATGCAAGGCACCCATAGAAATACTTGACAAGCTGCACATCGAACTATTTGACAAGGTGCCGCTTTAAGAGTCTATCTCACCTTGTTCTCACTGCTCGTGGTGGGGAGAGTGGCTGCTCCCCTCGTGTTCCAATGAGAGACTGGGAAGCGTTGGAGGCCATGATCAGAGGCAGATGACAAGGATAGGCCTAACAGGCATCGTACATCTCTAGTGGCCACCTGCCTGCAACTACGTCATGAAGGAGGAACCTCGCATGGCAGTGCGGCTAGCCGAGAGCTGCCATCTTCTGCAGGAGTCAGAAACGTGGCTCCTGCATCCTGTCGACCCTTGCGCCTACATCTTCAGTACACCGTGAGTCCTGCAGTGTCATGAAAGCTGTTGCAGCCTCCTGCATTGAAGCCTGCACCACCTGGCCGTCATTATAATAAACTGCAACCAATCCACGAGCCCACGGTGTTAAGCGGCTTGATGGGGCTCACAGGCTCATAAAAGTAATACCACCCAGGCACTGGCATACCTGCAATCACAGCCGGGAAATCCTCGGCGAGCCACATACTAGCATTAAGACGAACCGCAACATTAAAGATCCCACGCCGGAGAAGAATGGTGGGTATAGCACCACCTACCTGCGGCAATATACACCACACCCAACTTACAATAACACGCCATATCATCCCGGCTGCACTCACCAGAAGAGTGTTGCATTCTGAAAGAAGACAACTGATGCCTTGGTGACCACCTGCCAGCGAGAGCCACGCGGGCCCACAGCACAAGGTAAGCTACCGGGCCTCTCAGAAATCACCTGCAGTGCCACCTAGTGATGGTGAGCAGTACTGCATTCAAATAAAGAAACACTTGTGCCTTGTACAAGAGTGCAGTGGAGATCAGTTACGTTCCATTATTTAGGAAGACGTATCGTCCATCAGCCATTAGACCTATTTGACGATACCTTGGGCAGAGCACTAACGGTCATTCAATCCCAGATGCAATTCTGGAGCAGAGTGGCGTTGGTGAAAATGGTGGCCCTACCGAGGCTTCTGTATTATTTTGCTAACCTGCCTAATTATGTTCCTGCATCCTTCTTTGCTCTGCGGACGATCAAGGACTTCATTGGGGCCCCACCCGTCATATGGTGGCGATCAGATAGCTATACTTACCCACGGATCAGGGGGGTCTGGCAGCTCCCTGCTTTGAACCCTACTACTGCCTGCAGGCCCAGCTCCAGTGGATCACCAGATGGTTGGCAAACCGTCAGCACAATAATACGGCGTCCACATGTCCACCGTATACATTGCCCCAGATCCTTGCACTCTTCCACCCTGGTGCGTGAACACGTCCTTCAGATCCCCTGCTGTTGAATGTGGCATACAGATGCTACTGGAGGAGCCTCTACATAACTCAGAACACAGTACCCTATGCCCCTGCGCTTCCCTTGGAAGGCTCCCCCAGAGGCCAGATGGTATGTACATCTGCAATGCTTTTGCATTGTCATGAAGCTGGGATACAGTCCTTAGGCGATCTCTATCGTGAAGGCTCGCTTATCCCCTACGTGACACTAACAGAAAACGAGGGGCTCCCCTCAGGGCAATTCCTCCTACACCGTTAGCTGGTAGCCACACTCTCAGAGAAATGGGGAGACTTTGCCCCTAAACCACATACGCACCTCACTATACAGTATTTACATGTCCTGGGATGGGGCAGACACTTGACGTGGTGGTTCACATCCTCACTGCGACAACACGCAGCAATCTACTTAAATCCCCTCAAACATAAGTGGGAACACGACTTGGGCTGTCAATTTTCAGACAAGGAATGGGAACAGGCACTAGCTAGCCCAGTTTGTATCCCTAGAAACATGAGATTTAGGCAAATACAATATTTCATCATGCAAAGAGCATACTTAACGCCAGCTACCATAAACAGGTACTTTCGCCGAGCAGACTCTGCCTGCCCTAGATGTGCCGTCTTGGACACAAGAGCAAACAGCAGAATACAAAGTTCCCCAGGGAAGGTGTTACAGAGTGGAGAAAAGAGTTGGTGTCACAAGTGATGTGACTGGAAGGGTTCCCTTGTCGGAACTTAGAGAGCCTCACACACCCAGAGTATTAGGTGTGAAACACACCCTGACTGGAGGGTGTCCAGTGTCATCATCGACTCACTGCCCCTCGACAGACCGGCGCTGCAATGTCTGACGGAGTACCCAAAGGCACTCTTTTGGCGGGGTTCTTTTGTTCCTTGCCGATGGTGGGTGTGAGTGAGGATGGAAGAAAGTGTAGTCGGTGCAAACGTGAGTGAAGGATAAAAAGGGTGATCAGTCCACACTGACTTTTATTAACGTGGCTGATTCCCTGGTTAAAAGGGGTGAGAGGGGAGATAGAGACCGTATGGGTATACAGAGAACTAACTCAACCCCCTGGTGTGGTCAACATGTTTCTCGCCAACCGGAGATTCGTCAGGACCTCAACAAAGTACTACACAAAAAAACATATGAATTAGATGCTCATTCACTTTGAAGAATGCAGATACAACCTCTCTGGGTCGGGGGTAAAGAGGGCCACAGGGTCCTGCTCTATTTAGGCGACCCTAAGGGAAGTGATTAGGGCCTCGCAGCATACTCCCGTGAGGCCAGCGCTGTTAGGTTAGATGAACCTTTGGCCAGGCGCTGGATCGGCGGGACACCTACCCCTCACGCT
This sequence comes from Lissotriton vulgaris, assembly GCF_964263255.1. Classification (NCBI taxonomy): domain Eukaryota; kingdom Metazoa; phylum Chordata; class Amphibia; order Caudata; family Salamandridae; genus Lissotriton; species Lissotriton vulgaris. The sequence continues at coordinate 480,307,795 of NC_141693.1, read as the reverse complement.
CACAGCACAAACCAGGTGCACATGCTCTGGGGTTGTACCAGCCTTGGTATATATTGGAGAGGAGTGACGGACACGCTCCATGCCTGCACAGAGAGAGAGATACCCTTTGATTTGGCGGACATATTTGCTTCACATCTTCCGCAAGACACGTAACACCAAAGACACATCCAGGCTCTTAGATCTGGGCATAGTTGCGGCCAAAAGACTAATCACAAAGAGGTGGAAGGCGTCTGACCTCCCCACACATACAAGCCTGGAGGTTCTCTACTCTTGCGTGGGCCTGGGCAGAAGGCACAGCGATCATGCGGGTAGAAATCATGGGTCTCAGGAAAGTACCCATATCCGAAAGCTGGGAAGCGATCCTGATAACACTACAGCAAAATGCGGACTCGCCAGTCCAGTCCTCGCAGACACCTGATCCGATAGACCAGCACTGTGCACGTGACTAATACCCTTAAAACATGCATGAACACCTGGCTAGTCGCAAACGGCCATGTGCCGCTTACCCAGCGCAAGCACATGCAGGAAATTCAAGGCCAAGGCTATCGGTGTAGGCGTTTCAGGCGGCACACACATGAGAACACACACAAGGAAGTGTGCTGGAGCACTTCAACCCAAACCCAAGTTTGACGCCCTATACCCACAGTTACGAATACATGTGCAGCTTATAACACCTGGCTCAATTGAACTGGCCTTCAAAGTTATATACCAGGCGTAGAATATGCAAGATGTCCAGCTGTATTAGATATGTACTGTATTATCGCACAAACATAACACGGGTAAGTTATCAGATGAATGCACTTACTGAATCAGCAGCGGTGATACAACAATTGCCAAACTTATGTGACGAATAATAACCTCTGACGCTGCATGTTGTAGCAAGATATGCTGACTGTTAATGATCACGTTCTCTAAAAATCAATAAAAACAAATTTACAAAAAAAAAGAGGGAGTTCAGCTTGTGAAAAAAGCAACACTTAGCCTAATCGGAATATTTACAAAATAATAGAGAAACTTCAGGAGTATACCATTCAAATGAGGATAATTCTGCCCGTCATGGACAGTGGCAGTTCTAGCCATCGATCCACCTGCTCCTCCAGAGAGTTTATCATCCTACCATAAATTCTGGGTCATGATTTTCTCCACATCCCCGCTGATTGTGAGTTCCTGTTCCAAAAAAGCAACTTTTCATTCTAATCGGAATATTCGCAAAATAATAGAGAAACTTCAGGAGTATTACCATTTTAATGAGACTAATTCTGCCCACCATGGACGGTTTCAGTTTTAGCCATCGATCCACCCGATCCTCCAGAGAGTTTATCGCCCTCCCATAAATTCAGGGTCATGATTTCCTCCACATCTTGGCTAATCTATATTCCTAAGTATTTAACTAGAGTGTTACACCATTCTGGGGATGTACTCCGACAAGACCCTTACTGTGGTTGCCACCAGTGGGATGAGCGAGCATTTCTTCCAGTTTATTGTCAGCCCTGACAGGCCCCCGAATTTAACAAATTCCTGCAGTACCGCATCAAGGTTGATATGTAGGTCCCTGACATACAAGGCTATATCATACATGTACATTGAGATTAATCATGGCCTGTCTCGGAATTTCAGTGCATTGTTGGTGTCACTTTGTTGCAACTTAGCAGCCAGGAGTTCCACATCCAGTGCAAACAGTGGAGGTGACAGAGGGCATCGCTGCCTGGTTCCCCTCTCTATTTCGATTGACAGGGCCAACCCATCATATATATACAGAGTCTCGCCATCTGTATTATATAAAACAGTCTTATCATTCCTAGGAAGCATGGAGGAACGCCCATGCCATGCGGCTCAGTGCAGTCATAAGGTAGCTCCATTCAAAGTATTCAAATGCTATGTTTTTGTCGAGCAACCTTGCCGCTGCCTGAGCATCGGAATTTATCTGCTGTAACACCATGAATATGGCTCTCAGATTGTGCATGGTGGATCTGCCTGGCAAAAAGCTGGCCTGTTCCAGGAGGATCATGGCTGGAAGAAGTAACAGTAATCTATTAGCGAGGACCTTTGCAAGTATTTTAGCATTGCAATTAATCAATGACGATAGTCTCACACTGATCTGCTGGTTTTGAGGGCTTTGCCAGTTTCAGAAGGGCTAGGTACAGCATACCATATTGTGTATTCAGACCTGGAGCTTCTTTTTGATTGGTAAAATGCTCCTTGGGATTCGTGCACAGCCATTGTGAAGTCGGGATAGAAGGAGATGTTGCGGCCCTTGTATTGCAGGTATTTTTTTTCTTGTGCCAGCAGCAAGCCTGCATCCTGGTCTCTATAATTTAGCAATCCGGCTATAATGGGTCAAGCCGGCGCCCCCAGAAGCGGGCAGGGCATAAGCGTGTGGTGGGCGTGCTGTACTAATTGGAAAAGCTCTCAATGCCATATAAGGTGATTATCAGGTTCTCCACAAAATGTTCAATTTTCCCAGTAGAGGTTGATACTGACACACCCATTATCTGCAGTTTGACCGCCTGGATCGTGCTCCTAAGTCCTCATTCTTGGCTTTAATTAACAATAGTACTTTGTCAATTTGGAGTTGCTTTTCATTGTATGACTCTTGGTCGTCTTCCAAATTGGAGATCTGCTGTCTGCTTTTGCAATGTGTCCTTCATGTCTCTTTATTTTCTGCGTAAGAGTGTCCATGTGATGGGTTGGGGAATCAATTTTGCAGTTAATAGACGTAAGGCTTTGCTGTTTGTTGCTGAGGGGTGTCTTTGTATCTGCATTGCTATCCTCTGGTAGGTCTTCCTCCCATGTCTCTGGCTGTGAGGAAAGTTTGAGACCTCCAGGGACGTGTAGGTCTGGTCATTAATTGTCCTTCCTCTGCCTCACCTGTTCCAGCAAATGCCATGTTTCCTAGAAAAGAGGCTCACCTCTCCCCACGTGACAGCAGGGAGCATGAGCAGCCTCAGGTGCTTGAGGACCTCAGAGGGCCAGGAGCAATCCAGAAAAGTTGGTTGCGACGTCCAATCAACCTCATTATAGCCACCTCCAGTAATAGCTTGCGCTCTCTATGTGGACAGTGTTAATCAATCATTCCTAAGGCTTCCCGAAGGCTTCTAGGCCACTCCTGCAAGCGCAGTGTCTCAGCATCTATTCACTCCTGTAAGCGCAGTGTCTCAGCATCTATTCACTAGGGCCTACACCTTGGCAATCCTTCCCTGTGACCCAATAAGAAAAAAGAGGTTGAGGGGGCTCTTATGTCTGGAAACCCCCAGCAATTACACTCTTTTGTCCCCCGGTTGTATTGTATTGTATTGTATATTGGATTTATATAGCGCTTATCACCCAGGGGTCTCTAAGCGCTTGCCTTGGGAACCCATCCTGGCTTTTCCCTGTGAGATAGCCCCTACAGGGCATTCCCAAGGTGAAAGCTAGGCATCCCACCGCGGGGGGGGCGTTGTGGAGATTAAGAAAGCTTAATGGCCAGAGTTGCAGAGTGTGAGCCCATGATTAGGTCAGGCACCGAAGCGAGAATTATCAAGTCCGTGGACATTTGAGCTCAAGACCCTGCTGCGTCGGGAATTGAACCCTGGTCCCGGGTCTGACCTCTGCTTCAGGGTCTGCCTGCTCTAACCAGTGAGCCACACTTCTCCACTGGTTGTATGCTACGTTGCACTCACTCTTTCTGAGGCATCAATTAGATCTCTAGTGCTGCAGGCCCGTTGTCTTTGCGGGCCTCCCAGCAATTCGCGGCAGTCAGTGCTCACCTCCTCAAGTCCCCAGAGGGTTCTGCCGCCCCACCACCCACCGGTACTCAGCTAGACAGGCAGTTATGGTGTCAGGAGAAGCCATCATAGGCCTCCAGCTCCCGTCTCATGCAGAGTATCCGCTTGCTTTATCTGAGTCCCAAATAAAGTTAGAAAAGACTCACACCCACTCACAGACCCCCTGAGACACTCATACATCTACTCATAGACCCACTCACAGACTCATGCATCTACTGACAGACCCACTCTGACACTCACACACCCACTCACAACCCACTGAGGCACTCGGGCACCAACTCACAGATTCACGAGACTCATGCACCAACTCACAGGCCCACTCAGACACTCATGCACTCACTCTAAGACTGACTCAAACACTCACTTCCAGAGCAACAGAAAGGTAGCAGTCAAGCGTATTCAGAGGCATCAGTTAGGAAAGAGGTGCGTTTTGAGGAGTTTGCGAAACCGGAGAAGACAAGTCTCCGAGCGCAGACTCAGGGGGGGTGCGTTCCAAAGAATCGCTGTGTTCACTGAGAATCTTCTCCCCCCCGTACTTGCCTTTTTAACTTTAGGAATTTTCAGCAAAGGTTTCTGATATGAGCGCAAGGCTCTATTGGCCTTGTGGGGCACAACTAAGTTCTTCAGGATAGGAGGTCCCTTGTCCTGAAGAATTTTATGCGCAATGCAAAGGAACTTAAATTTGACCCTTTCGCGCACCGGGAGCCAATGCAGCGCCTTCAATGCGGGTTTAGCTGACCGCGTCATTGAGGTACTCTTAAGAAGCCGTGCTGCAGCGTTTTGAATCTGTTGGAGTTTGTTGAACGTTTATTCAGGGGCACCGAGAAAGATAGCATTACTATAATCCAATCTTGATACGATCAGCCCCTGAATAAGCAGCTTTCTGGATGGCGGTGGAAGGAGGGGCAGAACTTTCCGAGCTGAGCGGAGAAGACCAAAGCAGACTCCCGCCATTTTTCTCGCTTGGGTCCTGAAAGAGAGATCTTGTTCCAGCCAGACCCCAAGACTCTTAATCTCCTCCTTTGGACTCGGGAGCTCGCCCAAACAACTGGGCCAGATAGTTGGAGGGAGTGAGGGTCCTTTGTGTCCTAAAAGCATTATTTTGGTCTTTGAGCCAATCAGCTTCAATGCCGATTCACACATCCAAGTATAGACTTTGGACATGCAGGAGTGCAGCGTGTCTGGACTTTTAGCAAGCTGGGAAAAGGCGACCACCAGCTGAGTATCATCAGCGTAGCTCACGATTTTGATACCAAATGGGGCGACCACATCCTCCAGGGGGGCCATATACACATTAAACAATGTGGGGCTTAGGGATGAGCCCTGTGGCACACCACAATGGAGGATGATTGACGCTGGTCATGCGCTGCCTTCCCATACCTGGTAAGTCCAGTCGCTAAGGAATGACGTGAGCCATTTCAAAGCTGTCCCTGTCACTCCTACATCTGACAGCCGTTGAATTAGCACTTGGTGATTAACAGTGTCGAAAGCCGCACTGAGATCCAGGAGGATCACTGCCACTGATCCTCCCGAATCCAAGATGCTTCTGGCTTCCTCAACGACTGCCAGAAGAGCAGTGTCGGTGCCCTAACCCGGCCGAAAGCCTGTTTGCGAATTACGCAACAGGCCATTGGACTCAACAAAGTGTGATAGTTGTTGGTTCACCAATCTTTCCGCGATTTTACTGAGTCCAGGAAGCAGAGAAATAGGCCTGAAATTCGCCAGATCCGATGGATCTAGGTGAGGCTTTTTCAGGAGGGCTCTAAAGGTTACAAGTTACAGTTAGGAAATAAAATTTGAAAAATCTTAGAAATTCAGTTAATAAACCAAAGGTTACAGGGACCTTATATTAGGAAATAACATTAAAACGCCATATAAATTCACATACAAAAACAAAGGTAACAGTTCCCGGACCAATAAGCCGCACACCTCCAACACTGCATGTTACACTAGGAAAAGTTTCCCCCCACGGTTACAAGCTCTCCCTTTAATTACAGACCGGTAGTTCCGAGACCGGTGCACATTTTTCTCACCGTATTTATCACGAGATTACAGGCTAAAGACAGTACACACGGGAACGACACCCGCACACGCCTCTACTAACACGCAATTACGCAAACACGGAGACAAGGGCCCCCCTATCATACACTTAAAACTTCACTTTACGTGCTAATGGACCCATGGGGGCGACCCAGTCAGGCGAGGTTACGGACCCTTGACACAAGGAGACAACTACATGTACTTTTATTCTTTGTCATGATATCCTCCAATGTGTGTAAAAATGTGTAATAACTTTGTGCCTTACCCCCCTGAGGGGACATGATATGAGAAACCTCAATAAAAAGATTTAAACAAAAAAAAACAAAGGTAACAGGGATGTTAATGCTTCGAAATAGAATTTAAAAGAACTTTAGGAACTCACTGAAAAAAGCAAAGGTTACAACGACTTTAGAGATAGGCTCAGATTTTACCGGTACAAAACCAGTGAAATTCAGCAGTTATATTTACCTGAGCTAGCTACAACTGACATCCCCACAATGCACTGCTTTTGACCTCACTTATTACATCACTCATGACATGGTCAGTGACATGAAATCTTCAACAGAACCATTCACACCCCTATACAACCTCTCATACACCCACCCACACACCCACTCACATACCCATTCACAGACTCATACAAGTTCTCAAACAACCACTCACTAATCCATAGAGCCACTCACACACCCACTCGCTCATACACTACACACACACTTATTCACCTATACAGCCACTCACACACCCACTTACTCATCCATACAGCCTCTCAACACAGCCACTGCCAGAGTTGGCGTGTGAGTGGCTGCATTGGAAAGTGAGTGTCTGTGTGAATGGCTGTATGAGGGAGTGAGCGGATGTGGGAGTTCTTCTATGGATTTGTGAATGGGTATTTAAGTGGTTCTGGGAGTCAGTGACCCACACAACCACTTATATACCCATTCACACATCCATACAATCACTCCCACATCTGCTCACTCGCCCATACAGCCATTCACACAGACACTCACTCTCCAATACAGCCACTCACACACAAACTCACTTACCCAAACACCCACCCAGTCTCTCACTTATGCAGCATTCAGACACTCACTCACTCACCCATACAGCCACTGACACGTCCATTCACTCACCAATACAGCCACTCATACAGCCACTCACCCACTCACACAGCTACGCCAACACTCACTTATGCACCCATACAGCCACTCACACACCCACTCAGATCACATATGTTTAAATCTCAGAAACATTTATGAAATAGTTACACTCACTGAATGATATCATCAGTGATTTCATTTGAGATGTCACCAGTGATGTCACTGACAATTTCATGAGTGATGTAATATGTGCGGTCATAAGCAGTGCATTGTGGAGGCGTAAGTTATATTTAGTCGAGGGAACTATAACCCCTGAATTTCACTGTTTTTTTAATGAAGTAGCAGCCCATCCCCTGCCAAGGTGGTGGACGGGCTGGGCCGGAGGAAGGAGGTGCGGGGGAGGGGGAGGGGGAGGGGAGGGGAGGGGAGAGTTCGGAGACAAAATAAAGAAATAAAATAAACTTACCCTGACGCCACAGTCTCCCGCCGCATTGCGCTCTTCCTGCTTCTGGCCCTGGACACAGGCTCCCAGCCTGCCCTGCGGCCAACCTGAAGCTGCTGTCGCGTAACAGCAGCTTCAGGACTGTCCTGAGTGCCGGCACCTTGCGCTCCCAGGCAGACTGGGAGACTGCACCTGTTTTCTCCATCCCCAGCAACACAGCTGGGGCTGGAGAGAGCTTCACTGGGCATGAAAGTGTGGCCCGTCTGAAACGGCGGGTCAAACCATCATGTGCAGTGAAGGGAGTGCCCACCACTCCCCCACCAGCAGGGTCTTCACCAAGACCCGCCAGAAGACTCATCAGAGTCCTGGGGGCGGGTCCAGGAGTTTAAAATAAAACAAGAATAAAACGGGTTTATTACCAGTTTTATTCTCGTTTTATTTCCTGGTGGTGAGGCGACGTTCCTCCGCTCAAATGGCATGGCCGCCGCTGTTTGTATGAGTGAAATCTGAGCCTAGCTTTAACATCCCTGTAACCTTTGTTATTTTTTGTGACTTTGTATGTGTGTGTGCGACTGTGCGTGCGTGTGTGTTTAGTTCAGTCCTTTTCTGACCACAATCCGGGACGACCAACACATAGTCCTATTTTCATATCTACGGCCGTCACAGTTTTCCAATCTCAAAATCTGGTCACTCTAAGGTTACTTGCAGTGCATACTATGAGTCAAGCCAGTCCGTACAACCATTAGACTGCCAAAGAATCAGGTTTTTAGATGGAGGAATCAGGAGGCAGAAATATTGCCTTGAAATTGGTAGCCTCCCGCCTGCATCAGAAGATTGTAATGTATGGACCAACCTAGCATGCTGTGCTTAATTTGAGTTGGTGGTTGCCAGCGAGGGGCCCCTGGTACTCGTTTTGGAGACCAGCACTTAATTTTCTACATCAAACATTTACCAAACCCAAGAGAGGGAAAAACAAACAAAGCAGAAAGACAAGGTGTCATAAAAGGAGAAAGCAGCAACCTGAAAACGTGAGATAAAGGGGCAGAGAGTGCCTGGTAGTGGATAAAAGAGGCGTGAGGCATGCAACATTTCTGAGCAAAACTTTGGGCACCAGCATTCTATCTTTTACAAATTAAGGGGCAGAATTACAAGCCCCATACGCCACATTTGCGCCGCCGTTGTGTCACTTTTGTGACGCAGCGGCGGCGCAAAGCCAGCACCATGCTGGGGGTATTTACAACGTGATGCATCTGGGAGATGCTTCACGTTGGAAAGCCCTGCGCCACATGTGGGCATTCCGGCACAGGGGGAGGCGTTCCAGCCCAGGAGCGCCTCCTAAAAGTGGCTGAGTGAAATCTACAAGATTTCACTCAGTCACTTTTAAGGCCATGCTGAGTCAAAACCCTGCACCTGCTAGAAGCAGGTGTAAGGATTGATGCAACATGTTAGGCATAGGGGAACCCCGAGCCTTGCTGGAGCTGCGTTGCGCTTGCAACACGCATCTGTCTTTTCTTGCCCCATTGCAAATGCGGCGCATCCATGGCAGCGCAAGAGGTGTCTGCCGTGACGCACAATAACTGGCGAATCCCTGCTGATATGCAGGGATGCACCAGTTATTGTAAATCTGCCCCTCAGTGCTTTTAGGAGGATGCAAGTTGTTGTTACCCTCTAGGGATGTAACTGATTAACATACACTACTAGTAATTACGTTTTAAACGCATAAAAGAGAACCTTGTCTGTAACTCGCTCGTTTTAAACTGGTTTGAAAGAGCTATCTTCGAAGATGGCTGCTGTGATAGATTTGTAGGGACATTCAGCCTGGTGACAAACACATGCACTAAACAAGCTATCATTCAAGTCCTTCCCTTATTTCGCTGGCTCTCTTATCATTGCCTCGCTCCGCGCGTCTCTCTCTCTCTCTCTCTCTTTCTCTCGCTCTCTCTTTCTTCCGCCAAGCCTTTTCTCTTTCTGCGCATGCGCTGCCTTGTTTCCCGTGGACTGCAAAGGGGGAGGGGTAAATCACCTGTAGAGAGCTCTCGCTCAGTGAACCTGGGGCAATGGTACGAGCTATTATTTCTTGCGAGCTCTTCTCGCTGGATGCTTGTGTCTCGTTTCTGTTTCATGATGAACTGGATGCCCGTGTCCTGCAGAACCCAGCTGGAAACTGACTTTTAACCATTGCTCATTTTTATTCAGTTTATTTTTGACCTTCAGATTATTTGTGTGCGTTTTATCTGGCTTGTAGCAGCTCCAGGTAAGATAAATATTTTACCTATTTAAAAAACACCCTCACTTGTGAAAATTGAGGCTCATGTTTTTCGATTTTAAAGCGCGTGGGAAAATTTGCTCTCTATTTTAATGAATCTTCTGTCACTTTGTTGCTTACAGTTTCAGGTAAGGAAAAAAACACAGAACACCCTTTGTTCCCTGAGGGGGAAGGGCAAAAGCAGGCTAGTTCAGGGACAAGCGTGCCCTGTTGCTGTTCCCACGGGCAAGATGACTTCCTGTCATTATAACTGTAATTTTGCATATTTCAGTTTGTTTTGCTGTTAACTTTTTTGCTCTTTCTTGTTTTTTAGTTACATTAAAATGTACAACACCCTTGAATAATTACCAAAACTGTTTTTTTAACTCGTCTTTATCCCTCGGAGCACAGCTGGCAGGGTTATCACGTCGCGTGTACAGCGCCCAGAAGCTTGCCTTCTTGTTGCTGGAAGCGCGTGTAGGCTTTACTGTAATTAATATTCATATACCGTGTTAGTACATCCTGGGTCGTCTCTCTCATCCGGTGGTACTGCCAGAATAAAACCGGGCTACATGGGCCATGCATTCACTACCTGAAAAGTAAAGAAATTCCTAAAATGCTCAGCACGATAAACATGCTTACCGTTTCATCTCAAAACGTCCCTTTTTTTCATTGCGGGGCTTGGTCTGTTGCTTATATACAGAAAAACATTTTTTGACAATCTGCACTGCGAATTGTGCTTTTTGTCTTTAATCTTTGCAAGAGGTAAGTCGTAATTCACGAATTGCCTGAAGCACCCTCCAGCCCCGCCACCCGTGGCGCTGTGCAGAATAAAAAAAAAAAATCCTGGTTAGGAGGTCGAATCTTGGTAGTGCCTCACCTGCATTTCGCCCTTCCGAGTTTGATAGAATGCATGTCATTGAGTTTAGGCAGCGTGCCTGTTATGTGAAGGGCGTTGTGTCTGCACAACAGTAGCACTGTATTATATAAGTGATTGCTTGCAGCTAACTGCCAGTCAGGGGCTCATAAATCAGAATTTTAACTTGAAGACACAGAAAGTGACAGGATAGCTCTTTGGGTTAATGTATTTGTTGCGGTTGTCTCTGTACATCCTGCAGGTTCTAATCCAAGCGAAGTGAAGGAGCCTGTTTTTCATTCAAGGTCGACAAATAGAGCATTAGGGAATAACAGTCAGGGACACATGGTATTTACATTTCTATCGACCGGCAAGATTGTGTCAGCCAACTAAGCATAAAGAAAGTATTCCTTTAGCGGTCCTTCATAAATGTATCCTTGCATCTGAGTTGAACTCATTGTAGTCTGGATTTACAGGTTATGGTTCTATATATTAATCCATGAGTTACTTGCAAAATGCATAAATAGTTCATAGTTCTTATTGCTCTATATGAATATGGTAAATAAAAGGAGGTGTCTCCTGCAAAATCTCAGGCTTACATTGTAAGACCCTGATTCAAAGATTTCGTTTCTGTGGAAATTTACACAACAGAATGAATGTAGTACTGTGAAAGATTTTTAGCAGTAGTACATTTAGGGTTTAGAATGGGAAAAGGAGTGTAGATTGCAGGTTTCATAAGCATTGGTCATGGCATGTTCCAACCCGGAAGCGCACCCAACACTTCTTCTGCAAAAGGCATAAGTAAGTACGTCTCTGGGTGTGTGTGTGTGTGTGGGGGGGGGGGGGGGGACCACATTGGAAGTGTAGTGGAATGTGATTGCGCACCTGGACAAGCATTTTTCCTTCAGAGTACTATTGTACGCATGCTCTGCAACATAAGGGAAAGTGGAATGAGCTCAGCCTTTCATCTGAGACTTGTGAGGTAGAGGATAGAAGTGCCCTTCGAGTTGGCTAATGCTTGATGTGATTGCTTGTCCTAGGGGATGTTATTTATAGTCTTGGGCCACCAATTTGCAGATTATTGTTTTCAGGCTTGGAGGTAACATTGGTTCACTGTAGATGGATAAGCCTACAACTACCAGAATGCTTTTGGTTGTTGACAAAAAGACTAGGAATGGATAGCTGTTATTCATGACATGGAGTCCTCTGTTATTCTTATTTCAAGCTGTATAAAATTGCAAGATGGTATCACCAAGTGCTATTTAAAAATGAGCTATGATAACCGGCAACAGGCACAGGGATGTAGCAGTTTATTTGTCAAATTAACTTACTATTTACAAATGGAGTTTATTGCTTAGCAAATGAAGAACTATAATCTTCTCTCCGCTCTACACAATGAGGAATGTATTGTCTAGCTGTTTTTTTGCTTTATAGCTTATACACTAATTTCTCTAGTTCCTATAAAGAAACGTAAGTGGCAATAAAAATGTAGCAGTGATTTGCCCAGAATGCCACCTTCTGATTTTTTAGGAAAGCCAAGATTGGAACTTTTGAGTTCTGGCTCCACTGTCCACTTTTTAGGTGCTGTATGGTTTACCCTGCCTACCTCTTCCTAATAAGGTTTGTGATATGATGTAGACAAAGAAAAGGCCCCAGCTAGTGCTGCAGTTAGTGTTTATTAAGATTTCTTTCAATCAATTCATCCTTAGGACATTAAAATGTCGATACCATCCCATTGCGGGACCGGACTGGACGAAGCAACAATCGGCGGGTTCGCCGAAGATTAGCGGCATATCACAGCCCTTGTGCACTCTATTTATACATAGTACAAGGGCATATCATAGCCCTTGTGCACTCTATTTATACACAGTGCAACAGCTTTTATAGAATTTGAATCTGGGATCTGGACAAACTTTTCCAGGAACCCTTCAGAGAACAACTGAACTCTTACATGGATCTGTCATATGACTTCTTGAAATCTGGATGCTTTTCAAACAAGGACTTCTCGGAATTTCTTTACTTTTACTTTTTAAATTTGGTATGCTGCTCCTCACTTAGAATAGCGGGAGAACTTAACAAGCATTTGCACTGCAATAGGTCTCGCATTAGGAAAGTTTGAGCTATTGGTATTGTAAATGACACTTTTTTTTATTTATGTGTTGGTTTTGAAAATAGCGAAATTAATAGCTTTGTCATTTACAAGGCCAATAGTTTTAACTTTCGCAAATGTGACACCTATAGCATCTGTAATGCAGTATGTGTTGTATTTATGTGACTTAGATGTATTGATATTACAAATAACAATGACTTTTATTTTTTTAAAATTATTAATACATAAATAAAAGTTATTATAATTTATAATGGCAATAGCTTAACATTTTTTAAATAACTTTTGTGAAGATTATGTTCTTTGTATTTTATTGTGACGAAAATCCAAGAACAGAAGTGAAATATTAACATCTTTTTGTGACATTTGCAATAAATCTTGAAACATTGAGAGAACATATTTGAACCAGTTGTTGTTGAATGGTTGCACAGATTCATGCTGTGGTGGCGCTGAGTGATGTTGTGGTGGCGACGAGTGATGCTGTGGCATTCAGTGATGCTGTGGTAGCACACAGTGATGTTGTGGTGCCCCTGAGTGATGCTGGGGTCATGCTGATAATGCTGTGGTGATGTGATAGATAGAGTGAGTGCGATAGAGAGAGTGAGGGCGATAGATAGAGGGAGGGCGATAGATAGATAGATAGAGGGAGGGCGATAGATAGATAGACAGATAGATAGAGTGAGGGCGATAGATAGAGCGAGGGGGATAGATAGATAGATAGATAGATAGATAGATAGATAGAGTGAGGGCGATAGATAGATAGAGAGATTGATAGAGTGAGGGCGATAGATAGATAGACTGAGGCTGATAGATAGATAGTGAGGGAGATAGATAGAGTGAGGGCGATAGATAGATAGATAGATAGATAGAGTGAGGGTGATAGATAGAGTGAGGGTGATAGATAGAGTGAGGGTGATAGATAGAGTGAGGGTGATAGATAGATAGAGTGAGGGTGATAGAAAGATAGAGGAATGGTGATAGATAGAGGGAGGGCGATAGATAGAGGGAGGGCGATAGATAGAGTGAGGGTGATAGATAGAGTGAGGGCGATAGATAGATAGATAGATAGAGTGAGGGCAATAGATAGATAGAGTGAGGGAGATAGATAGATAGATAGATAGATAGAGTGAGGGCGATTGATAGATAGAGTGAGGGTGATAGATAAAGTGAGGGCGATAGATAGAGTGAGGGCGATAGATAGAAAGATAGATAGAGGGCAATAGATAGAGAGAGGGCGATAGATAGAGAGATAGATAGAAGGCGATAGATAGATAGAGTGAGGGCCATAGATAGATAGAGTGAGGGCCATAGATAGATAGATAGATAGATAGATAGATAGATAGAGGGCGATAGATAGCTAGAGTGAGGGCGATAGATAGATAGAGTGAGGGCGATAGATAGAGAGATAGATAGAGGGCGATAGAGAGATAGATAGAAGGCGATAGAGAGATAGAGTGAGGGTGACAGAGTGAGGGCGATAGATAGATAGAGTGAGGGAGATAGATAGAGGGAGAGCAATAGATAGAGGGAGAGCAATAGATAGAGTGAGGGCGATAGATAGATAGAGTGAGGAAGATAGATAGAGGGAGAGCAATAGATAGAGGGAGAGCAATAGATAGATAGAGTGAGGGCGATAGATAGATAGAGTGAGGGCGATAGATAGAGAGATAGATAGATAGAGGGCGATAGATAGATAGAGTGAGGGAGATCGATAGAGTGAGGACGATAGATAGATAGAGTGAGGACGATAGATAGATAGAGTGAGGGCGATAGATAGATTGAGGGCGATAGATAGAGTGAGGGCAGGTCTCTGTGCTGCTCTGTACATAAAAGCAGTGCTTACAGAGGACAGGGGCGGTCTGTGGAGCGTGACAGCTGTGCAATAAAACTGAGGTCCTTAGGCTGCTGGCGAATGCATGGTTGCCGTGCACGGAGGAGAATATGGTGGGGGGGTCTATGTGCTGCTCAGTGCATAGAAGCAGTGCTCACAGAGGTCATGGGGGGGCTGTCTGTGGAGCGTGACAGCCGTGCAATAAAACCGGGGTCCTTGGGGTGCTGGTGAATGCTCACAGGGCGCGGGTACTCTGCTGCTCTGTGCATAGAAGCCATGCCTACATAGTTTGGGGGGTTGTAATATGACACCTCAGAGGGCTTTACGATGTCAGTGGAAGCACGTATGCCATCCATAGAGGGCAGGGGGTGGCATGTGTGCGATAGAGACCATCGCGCAGCAGCAGAACCTGGGTGGTCTGTACAGGGTGGCAGCCATGCACAAAAGATGAATATCTGGTATTGTGGTCACGGGGCAATGGGTACCCTGGAGATGCTGTTGGTCATAGAGCATAGGGCAATGAATGAGCGGTTGGTGCATGGTGGAACCGTGCAGAAACTTGAGGGCCTTGGGTGCGGGCAGGGATGCCTCAGACCGATTGCTGGAATCGCCATGCTTAAGAATACTGGCATGCCCCGTGGTAGGGGGGAAGGTATGTGGGTGGTGCCAGCCGTGCAGAAGATGCAAGTGGAGGCAAAGGCGCCCGGCGCAGAGCACCAAGGGCAAGGCCGACGCCATGGACAGGGTGCAGGCATGCCTGGAAAGGCAGGCGGAGGTTCAGGGAAGCAATGTCTGCGGACTCCCTCCTGGCTGCCGTGAGCAAACCTGCTTTAATAGACGGCCGTCCTCATGGTGCTGGGGGGAGAGGCACCGCAAAACCCAGAGATCTGCGAGGGCAACCCTGCCAGGCACACACATGGCAAGAGGCACACCGTGAAAGATGGCTGCTGGGCAAAGAGCGCAGCCCTGTAGTAGCAGCATGCACTTGGAGGGGGGAGGCTGTTGGTTCTAGTCCGAGGGCACGGGAGGACAGGGCAGCGAGAGCACGGAACATTTCATCATAAGCAGATCCTAGCCTGAGGTCAGGCCGGGCTAAAGCAATTCCTTAGGCGAAGCATTGCTAAAGCAATGCCTTAGGTGAGACCTAAAAATACCAGGCTAATGGGTTACGCAGCCTACACCTAATGCAACTATCCGACGAGTTTCAGGAAGACAGCAGATCTGGGCTTTCACTATCGTACATCTCAGCCCATTCTGTTGTGTGCACTAACACCCCCTGGAGATGAGCACATAAAACCATGACGGTGTGCTTACTGCCTGGTGTGTTTGTGCAGTCGCTCAAATTGCATGTGGGTTTTACTTTTTGTGGACACACCATTTGTACAAATAATAGAGTGAATGTAGAAACAGGTGTGCAAATGTTGGCACGTGAATGCAATGCTGTTTCGGCTGCCCTAAAAATGCCCACGCACCTGCGAGGAGACAGGTCAGGCAGACAAACGGTGCGGTAGAGGGGACAGGTTAGAGCTAGTGAGAAGTAGGTTCGTGGAGCATGTGGTGCTGAGGTACAGGCAGCGCTGGGGGACATGGACTCAGGCAGGACTAGGTGGGCTGGTGATGGGGGAGGGGCAGTTGATGGGGGGCGTTGGCAGGCTTGTGGGATGCCTAGTACCACAGAGATAAGCAGAGCATGGTAAACCACAGGCCTGGTGCATGAAGGGCTGTACTGACGTCTGACGTTCAATCAGTAATAGAGAACGAGCAGGGGCGCTAAACTGCCAAGACCAGGAACAGGTGGTCATGGAGCACAGGCAAGGTTGGTGGACAGGCAGGACTGGTAGAAAGACATAGCAGGAGACAGGCAGGTCTTGGTAGACAGCAGGTATTAAAACGCAGGTGTAGGAAGCAGCACTGTGGCCAGGCAGGACGGGGGAGTGTGTGAGACAGGCCGGCAGGGCTGATCTAGAGGGCTGCGGGCAGGCATATGTGGTTGGACAGGGAGGGCTGAAGGAACAGGCAGGCCTGGGTAAACAGGCAGGCGGGCAGCAATGGGGCAGGCAGGGATGAAGACACAGGCACAGCTGAATGCAGAGGCAGGCATAGCTGGGGACAATCAGGTCTATATGGACAGGCAGATATGAAGGCACAGACAGGGTTGAAGGCAGAGACAGGACTGGGAGGCACGTGGCAGGCAGGGCTGGGGGCAAGCAGGTCGACTTGGACAGGCGGGTCTGTTTGGACGGGCAGGGCTGTAGCCGGGCGATGAAGGACTGGCTCTGAACTGGTTTTGCAGTGAGGGGTCTCTACGGGTTAATGAGCTGACATCATGATTAAAGCTGACCATTTGTAATGTGTCTGGACCCCTGTGCACAGCCTGGAAAAGGTTAATATGCTAAAGATGCCTGTTCCTGACTCCCGCACCTGCCCTCTCACAGGAGAGAGAGAGAGCAAAGAGCGAGGCAAGAGGGTGGAGAGGGAGAGTGAGGGAAGAATAAAGGGGCGAGTCATGATTGGTAAGTGGCGACAATCAGGAGGAAAGAAAGAAAGTGGAGCGGCGACGGAAGAAGAGTGTAATAGGGTAAAGTCGAGGAGCGTGGGGCGGGGAAGGAAAGAAAATGACAAATGGAAAACAGATGAGAAACCGAGCCAGGGAGGATGGGAGGGGAGACGACGGCGTGGCAGTCTCCGAGACCACAACAGGGAGAAAGATCGAGAAAGGGAGAGTAAGAGGCAGAAGGTGTACAGGCAGGAATAGTAAAGAGACCAGATGACAGAGAGAAGTGGAAAGAAAGACTGGGCGAGAGGCGTTTAGACAGAGAGGTGCGAAAGGAAGGTGTGAAGGGGCAAAGAGGGAGACAGAAAACAGAAATATACAAGAGCGCGGGGGTAAAACGAGAGGGAGGCAGATACACAAGTGATGCGTGCTCTGTGCTGGGGGAGGGCCATTAAAGAAAGGTGGTGGAGAGGAGCCTGTGAGAACTCGCGGCGGAGATCAAAGGAAGGGTGGGAGGGACATTGGCGAGCGAGCATATGGGGGGTGAGGGGGTGTGCAGCCTGGTGAGCTGAATGCGTGTGGCAGCAGAGGCGGCGCGCACGCACTAAGTGTCTGGTGGCAAATGGAAGCTGTGCACAATGCGCGTGGTTGTGCTCACATGCACTGTACTCGATCTGCACTTTGGGTGCACTTTTGAAAGCCCTACTTTAATCTCGCCAAAGCATCCCTAACAGGATGGCCTCAGCGAGACCTAAAAATTGAAGCCTTGAAGAAGTTACAGTAAGTAACGAAACACGTGTCGGCTGCCATCATCTCTTTGACACTAAGGAAAGATCAAGGAAACATGAATTCCATCTGTTCAAATATTGTTTGTGTTACTATATTGGACTGATATGTTACTTTATTGGACTGATACATATAACTATTGAAATATGATCTCTGTTTGCCAAGTGAAGCATTGATATCGCACCATTAAAACTTTATTGTAATGATCAAAGAAATTTCCTGTATGATTCACTAGGATTGACATGTGTTTGTGAGCAGGTTTAGGACCTGGTTTTGAAGATTTTGTGCTTAAGGGCTAAGACTAAAATAAGAGTGCAGAGGCACAGTGTTTTCTTATAGCAAGAACACGGAAGCTCATATGAACTACCGTGTAGTGACATCCTTTGTCAGTGGGATGTTTTTGTGACCTTGAGAGGCACCAATACTGGGAATTCATTATTTGTTATAATACATAGTTTGGTTTTCTATAGGATTGATGTGCTGCTGTATATGCCACCACTGCCTTCTTGTTCTGTCGACATTAAAATGTATTATGTTATATTGAAATAAAAAAACCTTTCAGTGCAAACGTTGAGTTTTGCAATATTTATTTTAAATGACAGTCTCTCGCTCTCTCATAGCAACTAATCGCAA
Organism: Lissotriton vulgaris; assembly: GCF_964263255.1. NCBI lineage: Eukaryota > Metazoa > Chordata > Amphibia > Caudata > Salamandridae > Lissotriton > Lissotriton vulgaris. The sequence continues at coordinate 480,289,500 of NC_141693.1, read as the reverse complement.
ACGTTTTTTTCATTGGTAAATGGTATGGTTATCAATTAAACTTCCCTCTTTTTGCAACTAACTGTATAATATTTTTTCTAAGTCATTTTAAAAAGTACATTGAAACCCAATTTTATTCCCAGTTCGAACCTTAGCCTACAAAGTAACCCTTAACCTCACCCCAACAGTAAACCTTGTGACTAAGTAGTATCACTCGGGAAAAGAGTATTTTATCTCTTATTTGTACACTATTTGACAGCTCAGGGAATTCGTTTAGAGTGTTTGTGCATGTGTAGCTAAATCAGCTAGAGAAGCATTGAAACAGAGCACTGTCCAAGTCAATAACTGCTAGCATATAGTGTATAAAAGATTTTCCTACTGAATTTGACTAAACATTCCTTAGTTGTAAGTAGCTGTTTATTGTTTACTGTCCCGATGAAGGACCAAGTAAGGTCTGTTTAAAAAGGGGTTGCAACACGAACAACCGTAGTTTTGGGCTGCTTTATATGTTCATTCTAGCCTTTTGTTTTTTATGCTGTGATCTCACTGTCTGTTATTTTTTTCATATTAAAAAGAATACAAGCACTGCACTGTTTCCTCAGAAATTCTATGTAGCACCGTTTGTAACCACTGGATTGAAACCATACATTGCTTAGCAAGTCCACTGCTATTTTTTTTTTCACAGTCAAGATTTTCCTGAAAATGTGCGTAAGCCTATGAATTTATGTGATCTATATCCTAACACTAGGTCTAGAAAACATTAGGATACCACAAACTACACACTTTAAGTGTTTCCGAAGGAGCACATGCTTTCTTACTCTTTATATACCCAGGTTTACACGGATGCCATAGACCCTGTTGTGTTTCTTATATAATGTCCCCTGGCTAAGAAAAAAAGTTACAGCGGTTAATGTGCAAGTACATGGTTATCTTTTTCCTGCATTTTATAGTCACACCCATAAGGTATTCATGCATCAGTAGAGATGCAAAGAAGCGAAAGGACTGATTCTATCTCATTCTATTCACTATCCCATTTTAACAAAAGACTAGAGACATTTTTGACGGGTAAAAGTGTTTATTAAAGTGTTTTGATTCATCCATTGCTAAATTAATTCATTTATTAAGTATTTTCCTGACCTGTGGCTAACATCACCCTATGGCTTGCGATTTGTGTCGGTTGTTAGTCACAGTGGTGTTTTATAGACGTATGCCTGGAGAGGATTGACTGAGAATACACACTTAGCCTCTGAAAAATAGCACTTTTCCACCCCAGGTACAATACGGGCGCACCTCTGCAGTACTGCTGTTCAGTTGGTGGGATGACATTGGCTCTTCTTAGAAGTACATCTGTACTTGTACTGGGAATATACGTGCCTTTCTCGGCGCAGCTGCTGCTATATACTTTTTTGGGGCAGTGAATGCATTTACTTGAAGGGCCGCTACAGCTGATTGATGTGGTGGAACTGGCATTGTCTTCTACATAGGCCTGGGTCTTCTCAGCAGCAGTGCTACACCTTTAACAGGTCAATGTTGAAACCTATTTTGACTGCTTTACCTTTAATAATTTTGGGACAGTACCAGCTCTTCTAAGCACGGATGTTATCCTTCGAATGGAACAGTAGCAAGCCGCCCCAGCAGGGCTATACACTTTTAATGGGCTGGTTTTGGCAATCTTCACTGTTGCTGGGTGTCATTGTGCTAACCAGGTCCCAGCCCTACTCAGCAGGGCTTTGATACTTCTAACGGAGCGGTTACAAGACCTCACAGCTCTGCTGCTCTTCTTTTAATGGGACAGGATTAGCAGTTCTCTCTGTTGTGTAATACTTAGAATGACCTAGTACTTACTGGCTTTTCGCATAGGGCTGTTATTCCTTTATTGGGACAGTTTTATAACTTTCTCTATTTCTCTTATATGTAACTAGTCCCACCTTTCCTCAGCAGGGATTTTGTTCATATATTGGGACAGGTTTAGAAGTTCTCTCTGTTGTTGTTAATACTTAGAATGATCAAGTAGTGGCTTTTCTCATAGGGCTGGTATACCTTTATTGGGACAGGTTTATCATTTTCTCTTTTTCTCTTCGTGCTTATATGTACCCAGTCCCACCTTTCCTCAGCAGCGATTTTGTTCATGTATTGGGACAGGTTTAGCAGTTCTCGCTCTTGCTGTTAATGCTTATAATGAACCAGTACCAGCTTGTGTCATCATAAGCCTTACTTATTGTGATAATCATATGTTAAAGTCAATAGACCCCTAAGGGTGGATTGTTATTATACCATGTTAAAGCAAGTGTACAGTAATTTAGTAACATGGAATCTAACACTATTTCATCAATAGTTCGCCACATCCTGCACAACCACTGCTTTTAACCCGGGAAGCTATTGTGAAATGTTTTTGTCCATATGGTAACATTATTTTTACTGTTCCAAGGCAGCATTCGTGTTTAGAAGTATTATGGTAACCATCTGGAAATGGTACAAAAGTGATACAGTATGAACAATACAGTTTCACTGACCCCCAGTGTAACGTTTATTAAACGACCATCTTGGAATGGTATAAGCAAAGTGTATCATTTTTTTACTAATCTAAGATGGCCAGCACATTACCTCTAAACCTGGTGGCCATGTTGGAACTTGAAAGCATCAATGTACTATGGTCAATCCCAATACGAAACTACTTCTAGCTGCTTTGTATAATTACACTATTTATTGCAGATATTTGCCCTTGGGGGTAGACTGTTTTCTTTTATGTTTTCAGTTTGTGGTTCATACCCTTTTTGAGTACTTGAGTGTGTTTCATCAGGGCTGGGTAAGTTGTTGAATGCAAGAATGAGTCAGTTTGTGGATACATATAAAGTTATTCAATTGCCTCAAATTGTAAAGCGCTCTGATATCCTTTGGGATCAGGTTCGCGTTATATAAAACTTTATAACTAAATAAATAAATAAATACATGGATACATGAGTGCAAGGATAAGTAACATAGTACATGTATGGTGACTTATTAAGTGCCCAACCTCACCAGTGATAGGCGAGGCACTTTCACTGATGAGCAAGACTTACTGGCATCTCTAGTACTTGCTCTGTAACTTAGGCAGTATTAGACTGCCTGGTTTTGTATTGTCTGAATTACTGCAGCTTTTTGGTAGGCTCAGTCAAACAATGTTACAGCTCTCCAAACTGCACTGTATCAGTGATGTTCTGAGTTTCATTCATTGCAGGAAATAGGAATCATATAGATTGGAACTTCACAGACTTGGCACAGAGGTGGTTGTAGGTGTGTTCAAAAGGGGCAGAGACTGTGATAGTCAGCTTAGTGTGGCAGTACATGTGCATTAGATTTTACAAATTACCCCCACCAAAAACTGACAAGGAGAAGTGCAAAAGCTGATCCTGCTTACGTCATTGTTCACAAATAGATTGCCCTTGATTTTGTAACTACACTTCACACAAACATTCACATTTTGCAAAAATAAGCCCTGTCTGTTTTTTTCAAAATAAGAGAATGTTAATATGGTAATAATAAATGCTATTACTTGAATTAGGAGGCAGTTTGCATTCTAAATTCAAGCAGGATCTTATTGTCTCTTGTCACATTCCTCAGGGAGCCTGAGAAGGAACAACAATATAGAGAGGGATTTGGCAAGTGAGGTGAGACGTCTCAGGTGTACAACAGTGCAAACTCTCTTCCCTTTGTGGTCTACACCCTGTCTGGCAGTCATGCAGGAGGGTGTGGTTTTCAACTTTTCCTGGAGCTGTTTTATTAAAATGTTCCCAGCTCTTTCTAGTTCGGAAATCTGAAAAAGGACAGTTGCAAAACTCATTTGTGATTGTCAGTTGCTTCTTTAAGAGGAGCCTGGTGACTGTGTTCAACAAGTAAAGGCTCTTCCCTATAGTAGTAAGGTGTTTGCTGCAACACAGTCATTTTTTAGAAACTAATGTTGAAGAGAGGTTTTAGGCTCCCAGCAGTATTTCTTAACCTGTACTCCGAGGACCCCTGGGGTCCACGAAGCCTACTTAAAGGGTCCACAACTACTTAGAAAATGAAATATTAACAGATTAATAAAGTATATAGAGAAAAAAAGCAAAATGTACAATTCAACTTTAAAACGTCCTGTAAATGTGAAGGAATTTGAAATTGGAGTCTAAAAATTAAGTTAATAACCTCAGATTGATTTTGGGAGCACTGCAAATGCATCAAACAGAATATAGTATGGGCGATAAGTGGCCTCAATTGAATTTAGAAAAGCTCCAAACTTCCTATAAAAATTTTGAGTTTTTTGTATATCTCTTTGTGAATTAAGTTAAATATTTAATTATGTGTGTATTTGTTTGAAGAATGATTGTCTCTATATTTTTAATGTATTATTTGTGGTTCAAATCATTGAAACTGCTTAGGCAGGGATCCTCAGCTTCCAGCAATGACTCTGTGTGGGTCCCCGGATTCCAGTAGTGATTCAGTGTGGGTCACCAGATTCCAATAATGATTCATTGGAGATCCACAAAAGTCAAAAGGTTAAGAAACACAGTCTACAGGAATGTGATGGGGTCTAAGTTACTTCTAAAGGGTGCCTTCATTTTAAGTTCATTTTTAGAGACTTCATTTTATGCTTTGACTCTCCAAAATACCCACCTATTCAAATTAACAACAAAGGAAAATTGAAACAGTACTAGGAAAATTCCATAGAAAGGAGCATCCATGACACCTAAGACAGGAAGAGATACACGAGCGGTGATACAGATGGTTGGCGTGTGGAATTAGTGGGTTGGCTGGAGATGGTTCTCTTTGAGTCCTTGGTGTACAAGAGTCTTGAGAATCAGGGGAGAGGACAAGGTTTGGTTGCATCTTGTTAGAAATGGATTTCTGGGGCATCGACTTTGCATGAGTGTCCTACTAATGTGCAATTTTAATGCCTGGAAACAAACACCTTTCTGGAATGGAATGCTCTATTTTTTAATAAATTTGCTGCCTACACGTCTATGAACTTGTGCTGTCGTGCACAACAAGTTTTGTTAGCCAAAAGATGCCTTTGTCTTGCATTGCTCGCCCCAAACATGCAAGGTCCCGGCGGATACAGGCCTTGGCTGAGGTGGTGTGAGGGTATGAAAACAAATTAGTGTGTTGTTCTAAAGTGACTTCACTAGCTCAGAGACATTTTGGGATATGGTGGAAAATGAAAGACAGATTAAGGACGATGAAAAGCCTAAATTGAAGTTACATTTTTTTAGGATGATAAGGTAAATTGAGAAAGATTTGGTATTTTGAGGGGAGTAATCAGGGCTTTAAGTGGGCCGAGTCCTGCCGGTGATGAGCACCAGCAATTCTAAAAAGCAGTTGCTGAGACAGGACCCTATTGGGCTCTCCATTTTTGCCCTTACCCTCAGGATGAAAAAAATCAATCTTAACTCTGCAGCAGTACCACCGTTCACTGCCTTTGACGTATCTTCAAAGAGACTGGTGATAGTACTTTCACAGGCTCATCGTTTCAGAACTGTTGCCATTTCTGTACTCTGTACAACGAACCCATAGTTGTTGCTTATTTCTCTTATGCAACTAACACGCTTTGGCAAAACCAATACTCCTGGCTTGTTGTAGGTGTAATGTCCCTTGTATTATATATCTGGACACAATGACAGAAGCAGCAAATTACCAGTGATGTGGCACTGATTACTAAGAACAGATTTTTAGCTTACACAAGTTTTAAGCCAAGCCCTACTTTCATCAGCCACACTCCTCTGTGAGAACCCACAGTTTTTTCATCCCACTTAAAGCCCTGGGAGTAATACACCAGATTCTCATTCTTGTATGATATGTAGGGCCACTGGAATTATGCAATTCTTTGTCAGCAGTTTTTTGTATAATTATGGATTTGCTGCAATTGCTACATATTCCATCATATGATGCATAATCTGCAGATATTAAAAAAAAAATTCTTGCACAAATGGATCATAAAATACTAAAACGTGATGACATGTTCCTGTGCACTGGAAGGCCGTTTGCAAAATTTGACTGGTCATCTTTCCGTTGTTTATAGCTGTATTTTGGTGCTAAATTAGTATTATGGGGTGAAATATGTTTCCCACACATGGTTACCATGTGTTAAAATGCCACAATAATGAAATAATACTATCACAAAATGACCTTCTTATGCCACATAATTTACCTTTCCATGCCACATAAGTTAGGGCATCATAACGATGGAAGTCCGCCCGCCACTGCAACGGAATGCAGGACTGTCCGCCAGGGGTGCAGCGGTCCCGCACCTGCAATTAGGATGCCACCGCCACCTTGGCATCCCCATTCTCAGCATTGTGTCGGGTGCTGCTCATAGCACCGCCCGCCACAATGCTGGGAATGCACGTTGTGCATTGGCATGCACAAGGTGACAGGCACCGCGCGGTGCCTGCCACCTTGTCCATGCCAGTGCAGGGGGGGGTACCATAGGTACCCCCATGTGCACCCCACCACTCCCCAACATTCTGGAGGCCCGCTACGGGCCGCCAACAGCGAAGACTGCATGCCTTTCCATGGCGGCAACACCGCCATGGAAAGGCTCATCTCCGCCCTCATCGTAATATGGATGGCGGTGTCTAACCGCCACCATATTGTTGCAGTTTTCTGCCTGGTCAACGCGTCGACTGGCGAAAAAGCGGCAGATGGTTTTTCTGTCCGCCGCGGACCCCCAGCCATCATAATGTGGCGGGGGTGAATCATGGGCGGATGGCGGGCGAACCAGCCCCGCCGGGCCAGCGGTGGCCACTGCGCGCCCGGCGGGGGCGATCAGCCCGCCATCCTAATGGGCCCCTAAGTCAAACCGAAGCATAATTTGGTCCTCCTCTTGTGACACATGATTTCAGTGAACCTGCTTATAGGCCATTATTCTTGTTGGCCTCATCAGAAATACAGTTCCTTCCATTGTTTCAGAAACTATTGCGAGCAATCCCATATTTGGGTTTTTCTGCTTAAATTAAAAGCGAGCGTTTCAAGCGCATCATTTGTCCCACTTTGAAAAATGAAAATGTACAGAGGGGCGGGAAAGATCCAAACTTCCCTTTGTAAATGCAGGCACCTTTGAAACGCCCTTTTCTTGAAACCGCCATGTACACAGATACCCCACCCTTCTCACACTCGATTTAAGCCACTGATTAAATTGCTTAATAATGTTGAGACCTGTTTTAGTTGCCTACCTTTCAACCGGGCATCGTATTTCTACATATTTGTCTTCTCTTTCACCTCAGCCACTCTGCGATGCCCAGCCACTTTTTCTTGTTTCCGTATTTTTGTTTCCGTACTTTTTGTCACCATATGGGGGAAGTTGTCTGAAGGGAAATTACCGCTGGGATTTCCAGCTCGTTTAATAAACGAAAATAGACGGGAAGCCCAGAGGAGCGAGTCTCAGAGCGCAGTGGCAACATATGGGCAAGCTTTGCACGTTGCTAAGTGCAGATTTTTCTGATAGAGAATTCGTTTGACAGCTCTTCTCTTGTTTTGATGTACCCTGAGATTTGTGGTTTTTTTTCACATCAAAGATTATTAATACATTTCTATTTGTCTCTTTCTCGGTTGCTGCACCTGCTAGCCGACAAGGGTAGTCTGTGGGTGGGAAGACTGCTGCAGATATTTATTTATTTAATGCGATTTTATATAGCGTGAACATTACCTGAAGGCGCTTTACAAAAGAACCAGTTGCGTTACCTAAGGACTTTGGATTACATGAGTTACATAAGAGATACAAACAGAAAACAATTGCAAATGTTTAAGTTGTAAAGTCACTCAAGGAAGAGATACAAACAGAAGAAAATTGCACATAAACAAGTTATAAACTCTAAAATCGCATAGGAATGGTAGTAAGTACAAAGGTCTACTACATATACTAGTGGTTATATATATATATATATTCAATACCAATCCACACGTACAATCAAGTGAGGCGCTGACTCCGTGAGTTGTAATCCAAACAAACTTTTATTCTCTTGGTTTGCTGCTTAGACGCGTTTCGGCGGCTTGCTCCCGCCTTGTTCATTATATATATATATATATATATATATATATATATATATATATATATATATATATATATATATATATATATTGAAGTCCACAGTCCTGCAGCACAGGGATTCCAACGAACACCAGCACAAAAACAGGTACAGACCACAACGAAGAGTGAAGAAGTGCTTTTATTCCAAAATGGGCAGCAGCATGACACGTTTCGTCCGGGGAACCCGGACTTGATCACAACATATAAATAAATATATATATATATATATATATATATATATATATATACAAATAGATATCTATCTGTAGGTAAGCTCAAAGTCAGAGGGTCCGGTGTAATGGCTAATTTAAACTCTGATTATAAGTCAGTCGAATAGGGTGAGTAGAGCTGGGCAATCCAACAAATTAACAGGGAGAGCCAGAGCCCAACCAAGTATCTGGCTTTAGGGGCCCGTGCACGAGCTGAGCTACGAAAATATCGTCATGTAAATTTTACAAAGCGCATCTTGTAAAAATAGAATGGTCTCTTCAAAATTAAACCAGCATTGACAATGCCAATAGGTCGGGTTTTGAAAAAAATGTTTATGGTGATAGGAAGCATTACAAAAAAATTGCATGGGGACTAGACATGTTTTTGTGTGGAAGCAAAGAACTGTAGAATAATATTAGTATAGGTTCAAAGGTCATTTGACTGTTGCACTGTCAGGCCAGACCTAAAAATCCATACAGATTAATGACTGCCCTCTCCAATCTATGCTGCTGTCGGAGAAAAACAGCATACATTGTCTAGTTTTCTAAAATACTTCTTTAATAGAATTCCAATGTCGTGTGGGTACCCCCTGTTAGGTCAAGCTTAGGCATTAGGTTATTTAGTGCACCCTGATAAATACTGACACTGCGCGGTGTTTTAAATAACTGCAATTCAGGGGGTATCTTGTTAAACAGAGATTTTACATGTTGAATTGGTGCTTTTCACACCAAATTCCGCATCTATTACTAATTCCTGCATGCTGCCACCCAGTAGATCTGAGCAGGGAGGGCAGAATGTTGATCCCTGTGCAAACAGGTATTTATGAAGGGATCGGAATTCTCAGTTTATTTGGAGCCCAGACCTTGAGTTCTTATCTTTTAGGTAAAACGTTAACACCGTTCACACAGATAATAAACACACCCATGGACATTATTCCGCTTGTGGTCAATGAGCGCGCTAATTCTTCAGTGTTTCGCTGACTTTATGCAGGAAAGGACATTTATTCTTAATCTAAAGAAAAAATTAGGCAAACTTTGGCTAAAGCTTGAAGGGATGTCATAGAGACAAAGCTTTTGAATATAATCAAACTCTGTCTGGTGGCACAACGTCACTTTACGGGTGAGATTTGGCCTTGCAGTTTTACCCACTCACATTTCCACATACCAAATATCTCAAACAAGGATGTTTGTTAGCACCCACCGGATTTTTATTTTTTTTAGAGTTGTGCAACATTCGTGAAATTTGCTTTTACGTGATTACGCCAAACTCCGCAAAATTAGGCAACATTACATGAAGTACAAAATTGGTATTTAGCATTATATTTTGGAGCAAAATGAAGCCTCAATTTGCCCTAAAATAAATGGCAAAATAAATGGCAAAAAACCCACAAAAAAAGCAAGTGAGGTAAACAACAACCCTCACGTTCTGGTCACCCTGAATTTTGAAGCGTAATTATATCATGATTCAATTTCATAATTTTGGGAATTTTCGCGTTACAAGCACAACGCAAAATCCCTGATATTATGGTAAGAATATGTGGGCATAACAGACATTACTCCTGGGCCTTGTTTTACCACCAATAATCCGTGCACTGAGGTATCAGCAACTGCAGAGGACTCCCCAAAACGTGATGATATTCAGGCCACCTTACAGTTTTATAAGGATGATTCACTCTTATTTGCTAGGATGCCAGAGCGCTCGAGATATATTTTAAGACCGTGTAAAAGTGTTGTGAGAAGAAGGACTTGGTATTTCACATAAATCCAAAATTATTAGCTTTTGTCATCAGTGCAAAACAGCACAAAAACTCTGCCAAAATTCACTTGGGGAATATGGTATTAGTAGATGCACCAGGTTGGAAGTAACCTGAGTTTTTATATTAATTATGTTGTGCTGGAATCTTTTTAAAACAGATGGCTCTTCACAAGGCAGAAACGGTGGGAAAAGCCAGCGCAGTGTTTCTGAGAAAGAATTGGCACAGACTGTTGGTCAATATGGACAAAAATCATGATAAGAAAATGAGGGGTGTGTGAAACTGCATAATTTGCTTTTGTGAAATGAAACGAAATTATGGGAAAAGCACGTGAAATTAAGCATAAATCTGCAAATATTACATTTAGTTCTACGTTTTAGTATGAAGTGTGTCCATGTGTCATCTTTGGATTAAGGACACATTTCTAGCATAAAAGATAATGGCAAAAACACAATTACGACAAATGACTTCCATTTCCATTTTTTCTTGCACCCATGTGCTATAACTTGGGCACGAATGTGGTGTAATTAAGCGACATAGCATAATGGCGTTATTTTGGGACTTTTGAATAACAAATTTAACTCGAAATTATGCACATTATGCCGGCGTAATTGAAATTTTGCCCAGGTCGAAAGTAAATATGGGCTGTAAATATCTGCTAAACTACCGAGCCATGACTAAAGCATATTGAAGGTTGGGCCTACTGAATGGAACATCTGGGAGTTGATGATAATCCTTCAAATATTCCTTCCCCTTCTGTTCTGTCAGCTGATCTGGGCTTTCAAGCTACGCTGAAGAGTAAGGGAAATGATCCAGGGCTTTTTGAGCACTCTCTCAAAACATCTGGTGGCTAAATCCTGAAGGAATGTATCAGAAGGGACATTCTGGCTAAAAGGTGGTGAAGCTGAGGAGGGATCTAATGGGTTTAAAGCTTGAACACATTAGAATGCGGGTGGTGGGCACAATAGCAAGCAAATATAGTCCTCTCAGAAGACAAAAAGCAAGACCTCTTTGCATGCTTTCAAGGTAGTGGTACACAAATCAAGGACTTAATGTTAAACTTATGTATTGCATATGCATAATATAAAACTTATTTAATTATTTAATGCAACTTTTTTTAAAAGCCTGATATTTGAATCACACCTACTCCTCAAGCGAGAAAATAGAACAGAAATCAAGGACTTAATGTTAAACTTATGTATTGCATATGCATAATATAAAACTTATTTCATTATTTAATGCACATTTTTTTTAAAGCCTGATATTTGAATCACACTTACTTTTCAAGCAAGAAAATAGTTTGCTTGTCGAGTTACAGAGATATTCTTATTGGGAAGATCTGGCAAAAAGGGAATAAAACACATGAGGAAGTATGTAGTTGGTCTTTGAACCATCCAGAAAGCCTACTATACTTTACACTGGGGTTGTCCACAGCGCAAAAATATAGATGGAGCATAGGATACCCCCACATCAATCGAACTGAATCATAGACACTATCTCATCAATGATTTATGTACTGAGGGCCTGATTTAGAGCTTCACAGACAGGTGCTTCATTATAAACGTTACAGTCTCCTGTTACCCTATTACGCGTGCAATATATCTTAATGGACTTATAAGTGCCTTATATCTTATTTTTAATTATTACAAGTGCACCATATCCTTATTGCAAGTGCATTATATCGTAATATGATAGGGTGGACAGGATATCCATCACATTTGTTGCTGCGTAAACTGTCTGCCCAACTCTAAATTAAGCCCTAAGTGTCCCTGGAGTAAATAGCTTGTAGTTGCCACAAGCATAGTTAATTATCCTAAGTTTAAAGAAATCCATTTCATTAGTGGTGCACGACTTGGCATGCACATGTGCATAAGGTTCCTTGAAGTTAGGGCATATTACAAGCCAAGCGGAGTGGAATTCTGGCTGGCACCAAGACCCAAACTCCATAAAATCAGAGTTTAAGACTTTGGAATGGGGAATAATGAAGCAGACCCAGGGTTACCCTGCCCTTTTTTACATGGGTATCCTCTATTCTGCAGAGTTTCTTTCTCTCCCATTTACCAACTGTTCTAGGATCTTTCTTATTCTGCACACCCTCAGTCAGCAAACATTGGTGTCCTTAATTGCACAACAGATGACACCACTGACGTTTATTCTAACTTGGTTCTAGTATTAAAATACATTGGTTTGACTTGTAGATCACTGAGCAAAAAATGTTCAGCTCACTGAGCCACCCTTCTAGCTTGCAAAAACATTTCAACCAGAAATGTCAGCTGACCAGATGGGCCACAATACGTCACCCCTCTGTCAATGGACTGCAGAATTATCAGACATGCAGAGGTATCTGTGGGAATTGGATGCGACTGAAGGGGGTAAAAAGCCAAAAGGAACAAATGTGTTGTCCTAACGATATTGGTCATGGATGAGCTGGGCAAAGTTTGTGTTTGCAGTGCATTTTGGCTGGAAACGTGCAGGATCAATCGCACAATGATTCTCTAAGTGGCTCGTTTTCAGGAATGTGCAAGAGTGATAGGAATGCATAGGTGTCAGCCGAAACCAGGGACACACACACAACAGCCACATTCGGCCTGAAGTAAACTTTGACTGCACATGGGTGCCGGTTTAGACCCTTACTCTGCTGTGCAAAAGCACAGGAGAAGTGTGGGAAGGCAAAGTTGTACAACAATCCTGATTAGCTGCATTTATAAACTCAGAACCTAGACATACAATGTCCTCTTGCGGTGTTCCCATTAAATGTCCCCACTTTTGTATTGTGTGTCTTCTTGCCTTGACTATCTGCTTTATGTTAAATAGGAAGGTAGACCCTCACTCACCTACTGTGGCAAGATTCTTTATAAGCTCCTCCTGCATAAAACTGGGGAACTCATTTTTTTCTTGTGTTGTCTACAGGGCACAAGTCCTAAAAAAAGAAGTGGGGGGAAGCTGACGTCAGGACACAAAGTGACATCACGAAACGTGGCTTGCACCATCAGACTCATTGCCTCCCCTCGCTCACCCCTTAAATGCGCTACCTCCCAAGGGCTTCTTTCAGCTGCGCATCATCTTTTAGTCAATCTTTTGGTCACACAACACTAGAAAAAATATGAAATGTGAATGTGTGGCTCCATTTGCTCAAGTTAGCGAGCTCCTGGTAAAATAAGTGGGGGGACGCCGTCCACCTGCGTGGTACCCCGACTTGAGCCCTGGTTGTCTAGCATTTGTATAGAGCACAACTGGCACAACAGTCGAGCGTAGGCCACCACCCATGCACTACTGAATGCATCACGATTCATGATCAATCCTGCTTTAACACTCAAGACCTTCTTTTTGTTCCAAAAGTTGTGTGCATTCATATTTCTCATGTTTATGTGAAGATAACAAGTAAGTCTTTATGTATGACCTATTTGATTAGAGCTAGATTTCCTGAACTGTGTGTCACTCCTACGCTGACCTAATGCCTTCAACCTGCACATAAAAGCCTTTTGTCTAATCTAAGATCTAACTATCTCTATATGTCCTTGTGCTCGATGAAACCTGACAAGAATTATACAGGTGGGCAGATGAACCTTTACTAACACCTCCACAAGGCTGAGGAGGGCTTGTCTTTCTTGTACCTTTATCATGCTCACTGTCTGTAGGAAGTTACTTCCTCTGGGTAGAATTAGGCACCTGACCTCCTATGTGACTGCCAAAAATGTAGTCTCCGTTTGCTAAAATCCAGTGCCTTTTAGAGCATGGTACGAAGTTTGGAGTTGATAGAGGACATAACTGAGGACCACTCTTTGGACGCTGTGAGCATAATTAAATTTGCACACACAGGTCGACATTTTGTGGCTTACTTTTATTACTTTCCTTTTAGAAACGATTGCCAAATAAAGAAGAATGTTAACAAGCAGTCCACAAGGGTCACCAATGTGTACTATTTACTTGAGCCAATTCCAACTAAACATCTCAAATAGAATTAGCAAAGAAAAACAATGATGGAGTATGGTAATTCTATGAAAATATTTGATGTCATTTTCTAAATCAGATGGAACAAATTCAAAGATGGCATACACACGGCATACATCACTTACAAAAGATATCTGTACTTGCATGTCCATTTCAAATCAGATTACAAACTCTGGAATTTACTGTTCAACTTCAGTCAATTTTCCAGAACCTCAACTTTATGTGGTATAAAATAAAGCAAGGTCAGATGCACAGGCCTGGCTTAGATACTTAGAAACTGTGTATGTTCAATATGGATGGCTCGTCTTCTCTGTTGCAGGAATGAGTCACAAAAGTGTTGATCTTTCAGCCTTGCAACATCCTCCCTGATAGATGAAATGGAGGCTGCTGCATCTACAGCTGTGAGACCGATGATAATGGTCAGGTCAAAGTCCAAGAAGGGTGGTGACTTTATGTTTCTTTTCTTGGACAGCTAGAACACAGAGGTATTGCTTAGTTATAGATTTACTGTTGTTGCAATATAATCCCCACCTTCTGCCAAATCTGCCAATTTCATTGAAAATTGTTCTTGTCTCTAGAGGTAAAGTATCTACTTAAAAATAGCTCCACACATCGTGCTCTGCAGGCCCACTTCAAAGGTTAACTGCTAATCTTTTAGTTGCTGGTTGCTGTGGTAAACCAGTACTAATGAGGGCAATCCTTTTCTGAGACAGCCTTGGATTAGTGCATTTTAAGAACACAAAGTTGTGATACACTGCTACAAAATGTATCACAATATGACGCCAACATTTTTTTTTTCATTCTGCATAATTTAGTGACCCTACAGAATAATTTGTTTTTCTGTTGCTGCATGACTCCATGGTCCCTCCTAAAGCCACTTTTCTTGTCCAAGATGTATGACTTGTCTTGTTATTCTAGCATACGATGTAATACCCTCCTCACTCTGCGCCTCGTCCTTCTCTGCCTACAGGCTGACCTTCAAGAAAACAAAGTCTGGCTGATTGCCAGCGCCCTTGATAAGCTCGCAAAATTCACTAATGTTAACCACATGCTCTGGCACCAGAAGGAAACTGCCATCTATGAGTACTGAGATGCTTGTTGCACACGGAATAACCATACGTTAGCTTTAATGGTGAGTTGTGCTCCTATTGAAGATTGCGATCCAACCCGCAAACTGAACATAGCTTAGGGGCCGATTAAGATGGCGGGCGGACAAAGTCCGCCCACCATGGCAGCTGCAAAAGGGACCGCCTGCCATAGGTGCGGCGGTCCCGCTATACAGATTAGGTTTCGCCCGCCACACTGGAGGGCGCATCCTGTATTTTAAAATTGCGGCGGGCGGAAGCACCTGCCACAATGTAAAAAACATGTTTGGCACTTGTATGTACAACGTGCGGTGCCTGCCACCTTGTACATGCAAATGCAGGGGGGTGCCATAGGTACCCCCCCACGTGCAGCACCCCACACCCCGGGGGCCCGTAACGGGCCCCCAAAGGCATTCTTCACCTGTCTTTTTGCAGCAGGATCTCCGCCGAAAAAGACAGGCATCGTAATGCCTACTGCCCATTGCCCCATTGTACTGTGTCCCGCAAGGCGGGCGAAAAAGGACCGCCTTGCGGGACCACGGCGGATGGTCTTTCCGTCCGCCACGGTACCATTTCCATTCCCACCGCCATCCTAATTTAGCGGTGGGAATATTCAGGCTGATGGCGGACGCCCGCCTTCGTAATCGGCCCCTAAGTTTTTAAGTAGAATATTGTCCTTTTTATGGAGAAAAAGATTATGATTAAGTGCTTATACACCAAATGGAAAGGTCACTTTGTAATTATCGTTAAGTCATACTCCACTTTTTCCTGACCTGACATGATGAATAAGGATAATCCCCTGTTTATTGGTTCAAGTTCTTTCAAAACAAAATGTTTCCCATCAATTTCCATAGGGTTTAGTAAATGGCAGGTTCATATCTAGCGACTTTCCTACGAGTTGTACATTTGTTTTCATCTTATAGAGGCAGACGAACAGGTCTTTTATCCAATGACTGGCGTAGACTTATTAGCACTTATTCACAAAGGTAAATCGAAACCTATATATTTAACTCAAATAAGTGTACTTGTACACTTGTGAGTAACTTTACTACTTTTGGTTATCACCATTTAAGAGTGTTGAGTAGTTAGAAGTCTGGACCTATATGTACCCACCCCCTGAATTAGGAGGTGGAGTCACTAAAACATCATATATAACTGTAAAGTATACAGAAAATTATGCACATATATTTAACTTAACAAAAAAATAGACAAAATATTTTTATGTCAAACATTAATGTTAAATACTTGTATATGTGTATTTAAAATGTAGAACAATATCCAGCAGTTACATTAATAACTTAATTTGCAATTAAGAATTTAATTAAAATATATTGAAATTAAATTAAATTATTTTTTACAAGGGGTTTATATTAAGGAAAAATATCGTTACTAAAATAGAAAATATATATCTTTTTCACTATGCAAAAGTCAGATATATAGCAATGTTAAGTGTTTTCTATAAAAAATAATGTTACATTCATTTTTAAAATGAGTTACTAACATATTTTAAAATAAAATAATAAATGTTTTATTGATAGAATTATAATATTGAAATAAAATTATTATTTTCTATGGGAGGATATTGGAGTACTAATGGTTTGCCATGTGTGGCAGTTGATTTACTCCTGATCTGAACTTGAGTACTTTTACTTCTGTTTTGGGTCTCGTTAGGCCTCGACTGGGCAGCACATGCGCTGTCCTTTTGACACATACTGTATCTACCTTGTGGACTTTCATCCCACCAATTGCTTTTAATTTGTTCCTTTGTGTGCCTTTCTAAATTCCTTTCTTTTCACTAGTGAAATGTTGCTGTTTGTCCCGCCTTTGGGTGTGTTTTTTCCTCCCATGGCACCTGCCCCTGTTACATGTTCCCCTACTCTTTGTTTATTTATGGGTTGTTTGGCACACTCTTTTGTCTTTGAATTGGTCCTGTGCCATTTATTGCTTACCCCCCCGCTGCTCTTCTTCCCGTCCAGTCACCCGCACCATTTATTGTGAGCCTCCGGTCGCCAGGTCAGTGGTGTGAAGTTAATTGCTCACTCCCGCCTTGGCAGCAGACAGCAGGCATTGGAGGCGTGCGGGGGAGAGCGAGACAGCTTTGGCAGTGAACACCGGCTAGGCTCAGGCATGCTGCTCTCCATCCCTCGCGTTGCCCATGTCTGCTCATACCCCATCCATGTGCCTGCTAGCACACCCAGGGACCGGCCAGCCACAGCACTCATTGGCGAGTGACTGTCACTGCAACTCAGCTCCAGGATTTATACTATCACAGCCCTTCTTGACATAGCTAGTGGCTGCTCCCTCCCTTTGACTTTGCTACAGCGATGAAGAGGGGCAGGGGTATTTGGGGAGGAGGAAGGGGATGTTTGGAAGGCCCTGGAAGAGGAGCCGCTGCTGCAAGGCTGTCCTCAAGTGGACAGACACCACGCTTTAGAACACAGTCAGTTTTTCAGCTAATCATATTACACAGTCAGTTCTCCCCTGGCGCCTTTTACCCCGGTTGGGCTCAGGGCCCTAAACAGACACAAACTCGTGTTCAGGTGTGAATGGATACTGCTTGACCAAACTTTAGTTGGGGCAGGGTGCTTAGAGAGAGAAAAAAACGTATAAATAAAGAATGGGGTTTTCATTTAATTACGTTTTTCTGTGCTGAGCTCTAAAGTTCATGAGTAGCTAATCCAGTAAATAGTTTTCATTTGCATCTGGGACTTGTACTTATACTTTTATAATATAATCAACAGGACTTCAAATCCCAGAATGCAGTGAAAAACCTGGCTGGCTGCACTACTCATGCATGGAACTGGGCGACAAGAGTGCTGCGTTGCGTGGTTTGTTTAAGACTGTCAGGGTGTGGCTGATAAAGGGCTACAGATTAACTTTACATGCTGCCCGTCAGAGATATCATTCAGCTGTTTCTGTAATGTACCCATTTGTTGGGGTTCTATCTCTGCTCCCTGCCCTGACCACACTTTCCTCATGTGTTTAGACTGTCTTTAAATACCCACAGCTTTCAAAAGAGTCAAGTTTTCCTCGAAAACCCATACATTTTACTTGCTCCAAAGAGGGGGGATGTGTTTTGTAGCACTTTAATATATTTATTCATGCTTCCTTTGTGTTGTGTTTCCTTTAATGTCTCGTGGCAGTGCGAGCTATAGAACCTACAGTAGTGTCATCTGGGTTCCAGTCCAGGGCATTCAGTTGGAGTTGGTGCCTTGGACTGGAAGCCGTTCTGCCTGGCGCTTGCTTGTTTCTTCATATTGTATCTGCAATAAAGTCCTTTGAACTACAGTTCCTGCCTCCTTCCATCACTACACCCATTCAGTGTCACTAAAAGCTGCACTGCTTGGGTTACAATATTCAGGGATTAATGGGGCCTGATGGCACTGCACCTGCTGCACCAACGGAAACTACGCCCTGTATTCAGAGACGGACTTGATAGTGAGATAAATGCCGACTCCAAGACACTCTGCATTTACCCCTGTGGCTGCCCTCGTGTTCTTAGTAAACAAAGGCGGATACGCCTTCCATTTCTGCTTCTGTTCATTTGAATTTTATCGCTGAGCCTTTTTACAAAACAGTTATTGGTTAATACGTTTTGCGAACTCTGTAAATCCTGACTCTGTCTGTTTCACGTGCAATAAAGTCCATAATAAATTAATTCCGACATTATTTCTTTTTCATTTGTGCAATTAACGTGTTATGAGTTATTTGCCATGGCGAGTGTTCAAGTGCAACAGCTCAAATAAGACAAACTCAGTTGAACGTAACCTACAACTGGATTAAGGTTAATACTCGAATATTTATCATCTTTGAAATATATCAAGGTTTTGGTATTTTTAGAGGCCAGGTTACAATGCCATGAGGGCAGCAGCTCTCCATCAATTTGTTATTGAACTCTTAGTAGCACTAGAATGCCGAGCAATAGAGGAGCCCACCCAGAGCATCCCAGATAGTCTTCAAAATGTGATGTGGGCTCCCCTGGGGAAGAAGCGATGAAGGTTTGCCAAGGGTCGTGAGACTCTGGCCAAGAGGAGCAGTTACTCACTCTGGTCCAGGCAAAATCAGACACACCTCCTGCTAGCAGAATGACTTTTAATGTTGTGACATAGCTAGGATAGGTGTGGGGGGGGGGGGGCGGGAGGGGGAGGGGGGGGGGGTTCCAGATGACTCACAACACCACCCCTCTTAATTCTGATAAAGGCTCACACTGTATACATTTTTGGGGTGACAATTCTGTCAATAGCAATTTGGTAGTCATGTTTGAGCAGGGCCACTGAAATTATGCAGCAGTAGAGGGCCAAATTATGTGGCTGGGTTGAGTATATTTTGCAGCAAGAAAAGTCAATTAATACGGCATGATGTGGTATATCTTTTAATAGTATTCTTTCATTATTTTGTCCTCTTCAAACTTGGAAACACTGTATGGGCATTGGTTGCACCTCATTAGTACCAAGTACAAGTTTTACACCAAAATGTAGCAATAAGCAACAGAAAGGTGACTAATCCAGCTTTGCTATAGCTCTTCAATCCCTGGTGGCACAGCTCCCAGGATAATGTGATGGGTAAAGGTCCAAAAGGCACGACCTATTGGTTATGCCAATGTTTGTTTTGCTATAGTAACTATAGAAGTGCAGTTTCTGACTAGTAATGGGCTTACTTTTTTGTTGGTGGGTGCATGTGCATCACTGAACTCCACCCTAGCCCATCTTAAACCCCTCCTAATTCCTCCATAACCCCTCCCTTTTAGTCGTAAATAATCCCCATTTTGCAGCCACCCCTCCCTGTGCTTCCCACATTTACTACTAAAATGCATATTTACGTGTAGAGTCAGGGTGGAGATCTCCACACATAAAAGTTAGGAGAGGTGGAGGCATAGACCTCAGCATATAGGCATGTGAATACCACTTTGAGGTATGTTAGTAGTACTTTTGTAGTAGTACTAAACATGCTACAAAATGCAGTTTGTCAATAGGCCTCAATATTTTAAGACGCTTGCTAAAGTTCACATCCACAGGCAGAATATTGTTTGATTGAAGAGTTTTTTTTAAATATTACCACCGTCGTGAGGCCCTTTTTTATTTGTATTTATTTTATGAACAAATTGAACTTTTGTAAATACATTAGATTCCTTTGTTCACTTACATAATTTAAAAAAAGAATCATTTTTGAATTTTTGATAGAGTGGCAAAGCACTTTACAAAAGGGAGTAGAAGGATAAGAACTAGCACAAATCAGGAAGTTTAATGAGTAAGTACTTGATAAATACATTATTGGGGCAAGTGAAAGCTATTTACATTTGTGGTTGGCAACAGCACCACTCTAGGGCCTTTCAAAGATATATACATTTGTAGTTGTCAATGATAAAACATATTTTGAGAACAGGGTACAATATGATGGTGCAGAAGATATATGCATTTGTAATAAGCAGCAATCCTGGAAAGTGGACAGAGTGAAGGTGTGGTTATTCCATGAAGGACATGTAGACTTATTTGTGATACACAATTGACATAAAGTCAGGGACGGTTCCTCCATAGGAGCGGCAGGGCGCTGACACCCTGCCCCCACTGCGTGCCACTACATTCCTGACTCTTTATTTCAAAACAAAATTCCAATTGAAAATACGTTATCTGTACCTAAGTTAAAATGCTTGCATACCATACGCATTAATTGCTTCCTTAATGGGTTGGGACCACCTCTGAGCTGTCTCCCCCAGCAGCGTGATTAATTGGGGCAACCAGCTGAGGCTGTGTAACTGAACTGCGCCTGTCAGATTGGCCAGTATATTTCGGTAGCCAGCCTGAGCTGTGCAGTTCAGGCTTCCACAGTCAGCACTGACAGGGAGCCGGGGAAGGAGAGACCGTCCCATCGGTATAGGATGGAGCGCTGGGTTCGCCAGTCCCAGCCAATCCTGGCACTGTTCTTATGCTGTTTACTATTATAGACAGCATGAGAGCAGTGCTTGGATTGGCTGGGGAAGCGTGGCACTTAGTTTTCAAGCGCCCTGCATGAGATCAATTACAGCCAGACACAAAGGAACTGGTGTATTTTTATTTGCATCGGATCAATATTGTAGTGGCTCTCCTGGTGCACACAACATGAACAATGTAGGTTATAGGTATGCAGCTAATATAGTCTTTATTCTCTCGCTCTGATTCACAGGCAGATTATCATGATCATCTCTTCCCGGCTTCCCCCAAAAAGCAGGCACCACTGACCCATTCGACTTTCTCTCTCACAGTCATTCTTGGAGAAAGCCAGTAGGAGTTCTTTACAAATCTAAAAATTAAACTGCATCCCAGGCATTTAAGCGCCAACAGCACTGTGCAGGATGCAACTTGTAGTTTAAATGCTCAACATCCAAGGCATACATTCACGAGTCCCAGCTTTACGAGAGCAGAGGGTCAGTAGGTGGGGTGTGGAGATGGAATAAGAGGGCCAGGAATCGGCCTTTATTGTAACTCTAGTAGGGGGAGTGTTATCTCTTTAGTCAAAAATCTGGCGTTTTTGCTTGAACATTAAAGGCATCCAAATGTTATTTCATTCACTTCCCCGTGGCTGCAGAAGAATACCCAAGAGGCTCTGGTCCCAGTTGGCTGCCAGGCCCAGCCCATCGTTTATGTCCATGCAACAACAGCTGACCATGATGTGCGAGGGTCAAACACAGTTCAGCTGAGCGGGAATTGGAAGCATTCTCTGTGCACACAGCTAGGTTCAGAGTGCAGCAGGGACGAGAGCGGCAGCAAGTTCTAGGCTCAGTACCAGCTCAGAGTATAGCAGGTTTTGGATGCAGTGGTAGGGGCTCAGGGTACAGCAGATCCTGGGGGCAAACGTTGGTTTCTAGGCATTCTTAGCAGAGCGGGTTCTATGTTCTGTAGATCCCCGTACAGGCTCCAGGGTCTGGATCCTCTGTAGCCCTAGCTGTAATAGAGCTGGTATCTCAGCAGGGTGCCGGGTGTAGATTCGGCATGCTCAGTGCAGTTTGTTTTAGACTCTCTGGCCCTACCCTAGTAGCTGGTGCTTGTAAAAGGGGGTGGTGTTGTGTCCTGCTGGTACAACACGCCTCTGAATTGTAAATATATGTTAACCTGTGGCGCATATGTATGGAGCGCATCATTTATGTGTGAATTTAATAAAATGGTCAATGTGGGAGGTTTTACCCACAAATAAAATGGTGTTTTGGTATAATAATAATAAAGCTACGCAGTGGACACCAGTCACTTGTAAGCGTTTTACTGGTGGGGGGTGATCAAAGGGTGATGAGCGAATGGCACGAGATATCCACACTAAACATCATGGTCTTATTTACGTTCTTGCGGAGCTAATTTTCTGCCTATAAGATGTTTAACTTATTTGTAACTCTCATTTTTAGGTCTCGGCTAAAAGACGCGCGTAAGCGCGTCTCCGCCGAGATCTTATGTCAGCGAGTAGCAGTCCCAGGAGACAGTCCTGGCCACGCGCATCCTTCCAGGCGATTTGTAACTGGAACGCGCGCTGTGGCCAGGCGCTGTCTCCTGGGAAGCGCAAGCACCACACACGCATGCGCATACACACACACACGCGCCCATGCACGCACGCACATACATACATACATACATACATACAGAGACACCACCCCTGACTCATACACACACGCGCGCACACCCACAAGTGCACCGAGGCCCCCCTCCCCCTCCCCCGCCGTCACCGTCGCACACATACATACACACACACACACGAGCATACACACACACACAAGTGCACCAATCGCGCTCCAGCCGTTTGGAACTTACCTTACCTCAGCACGCGGCGCCCAACCTCCTGCTGGCGCGGCCCCGGGGCTCTACACCGCTCACAGGAGCCCCGGGCCGCGAGACGCTACGACTCCGCCTGCCTCCTCTTCCGGTGTTAACGTGGCCCCGCCCCCGTCACAGGCGACCGTGCCTGACTTCCGGGGCCAAGTCCCACTTGAGTTTGTTCAGCGTCAACCGTGTCTAATATATTACATGTGCATGGCGAACGTCTGGTTAACGTTTACATTTACTTTTTTTGCCGTGACCTACGTGATTTAGTTAAGCAGAAATAAAGACGTGTCATGATTGTAACTGGAAAAAAAATATTCCTTTGGCGGGTGAACGTTTTGTGGGCTGTGATGGAAAAGTGATCAGATAAACTCGGGGAAACCCAGCAATGCGCGAGAAGTACGATGACAGCTGCGCCGTTTGCACGTAGCTGAGATGAGTGGAATTGTTTAGCCTGTGTGTCACATCCGTTTTATATAGTGATTAGGCTAATCTCATTTATAGGTTTTTCATGTCAGTAATGTTGTACTTGTATTGTACTTCATATCAGCAGGCCATTTCCTTATCGATTAGTTCAACCTTAAAGCACTTGTGGTTTTCCCATCGTTAATTTAAGGCGTGTGATGTAAATGAATGCCAAATTCTAAATGACAGGACATTTTCCCCATTAGTCATCATGTGCAGCTCAATGTAGGCTTCGGTCTTAACTTCTTACATTTGTATACCCATCAGTTGTCTAAATTACTGATTTATGGCCAATTCCAATTAACCCTGCAAACTAGATCGGCCTGGGAGTACATCGAGTTAGTCTGTTGACAACATATTTATTAGTAGTGAGTAGTGAGTGCAGAGTAGTGAGTGCAGAGTGCAGAGTAGTGAGTGCAGAGTGCAGAGTAGTGAGTAGTGAGTGCAGAGTAGTGAGTGCAGAGTAGTGAGTGCAGAGTAGTGAGTGCAGAGTGCAGAGTGCAGAGTAGTGAGTGCAGAGTAGTGAGTGCAGAGTAGTGAGTGCAGAGTAGTGAGTGCAGAGTAGTGAGTGCAGAGTAGTGAGTGCAGAGTAGTGAGTGCAGAGTAGTGAGTGTGCAGAGTAGTGAGTGCAGGTGCAGAGTGGTGTGTGCTGTTGAGTGCAGAGTGCAGTGTATTGGCAATGTAAATGACAATGCCATTTATTTATGATTTAAAGAAAAAAAAAGAAATGTCATGAGCAATGCCAATTGCTCTACCTTTAATGATGCCGAGACCATTGCATTGCAAATGCTTGTTATGACAAAGGGCAGGGCAATGCGTGGCGCAGCCAAGTTAACTCTGGGTTATAATGTTCTCAATAGCCATGTTGCTTGTGACCCAGCTGAGCACCTAAGGCTGAGAGAGGATTTTATGTGAAAACTGCAGCATTGCTTCCTTCTTAAAAAAACTTCTTCCACTGCACACGCCTCCTGATGTATATTGAACGCTCAGATGCTTGGATTTCCGAGCGGGTGGCTTGTGGGTCATGACCTCTATGAAGTACAGTATATAAACACAAATACACATCGTAAGGGGCTTCATAGCCCTTTTTAAAGATCAGTGTATCTGATTTGCAAATAAGTCGGGATCCGCAACAAACGTCTAAGCTATAGTTTCAAATGCCCGCTTTGTTCTCCCCTCTAGATCCATCCATCCTGGTTTGCTTGGTATATCATATACATGCTAGATTATTTTGTGTCATCTCATAGGCAAATCTTTTTAAAACGTGATGCGAATGTTGTGCCACAAAAATGCACTTTTTAACCCACTTTTTGTAGTTCTTTATGTGAGAAAACTCTTAGGCCCACCCTTGAGAAAGTGGGACTCAATTGTTTCACTGACTCATTTAGATTCGGGCAGGTACGATGGCCTACCACTTTCAAAGATCATCAGCTGCCACTGCATTAAGTGTCTAGCAGTGGTGAAACCAACAGGTTTTATACATTTAAGGTTTACAGGAAAACAACATAGGTGACCAGTGGTAAGTCTGTGTCATCAGCAAAATACACTTATTGGTATAAACAAAGTGAGCGATGTTTGGGCAGGTGCAATATGTGATCCTATTATAGTACTTTGAAGATGTGTAATGAGGAAGCAGGTCGTATGTGATTGGGAACGGCATTCTAGAAGGTAGTTGCATTCCTAAGAGAGTGCGCTTAATGGTGTACATTTTTTTGAAACAAGGTTGTTCTGAGAAGTAGTGTAGATTTGTTATTTAGGTTGTGGTCTTTACATGCTAGTTCCAGTTTTTGTCCAAGGTTGGAGGGGGAATATGGTATATTATGCGTCACAAGGTCTATCTATTATTATCTGGTAGAAGGTGTTTTATAAATGGAGCGAGATTCAGGTGCTAATTGCTTTAAGAAGTTTAGAATGAGAGTCATTCTGCCAAATTTTCTCATGGCTGTAGTGTAGAGGATAGATGTGAGAGGGTTTCGGTGGGATTTCGTTTGTCCAATTATGAAAGAATTTGCATATCCCATGTGAGATATCATCGGAGCATTTGAAGTCATGCTCTGGGAATGTTAAGAAGCAGGGTCAATTGATAGCACGCTTAGTGGTTTCCGTGATTTGTGGGGGCTATATCGAGAGAGCTAACTATTGTGATGGCTAGGGATTTATTTAGCTGATTTCACAATCTTTGGGAAGCGGTTTAGAACCTGTAGGTTAGCGATCAAGTCAGGATGGAGGACCATAGTGATATTGGTTGATAGTAGGGGAACTCAGTGTCGTGAAGGTAAAGTTTCATCCAGGAAATCCATGAGCTTACTGTACAGTGTCAATATCATTTTTTTATCCTCAATCTTGAGGAGAAGCAGTGTATCATCTGCATACTTGTGGCAGTCAATACCTGCCTTGGAGAATATCTCACCCAGTGGTTCACCAACAAAATTGAATTACGGGGGAGGTGAGGATAGATCCTTGTGTAACAACAAATGTCATGGCTGTGGAAGCAATAGAAGATCACCTTTTTATTGTTTTGTGTTCTGCTAGACAGAGATGCTTTGAACTAGTCCAGTGCCATGCCTTGAATGACTATCCTATTGCATGAATTGCCAAAAAGAAGGGTGATCTGGATGAAAGATGGGGTACTACACACAATACTGTTTGATTCGAGGACTTATAGGGACCCATCTTTTATTGGATTATGGTCGAGTGGAAGAATTGGGTCCATACAAGAGTGTTCTCCAGTGACTCCGCCCTATCCTTGTTGTGCTTGGATGAGTGTGTTCAGCTCTACGCTGTTGTAAGCTTCCCACAGAATCAAAGTGTTGTTGCCACCCATAGGCATTTGTAGTCCTACTCCTATAGCCTTTGTTGGGGTTGAATTTTAGTTGCCAGTTTTGGATGAGACTGTTACTCTGCTAAAGCGAAACAGGTGACTTTTTAGCACCCTTGTCATGATCTTACTAATAAATGGGACTTTGATAGCAGTCCTTAGGTGGCCATTTCTTTCAGTTTCGCCATGTGTCTTTTTTTCAAGAGGGCTGTGATTGTTGCAAGTTCCAATCATCCACTGTATACATTCTCAATTATTCAAGACAGCAGTTTAGGAATAGGGAGCCCATCATGCAATCCACCTGTCCATTCTCTGTCTTAGAGCATCCATTTATCCATTCTAATCGGATTGTATTGTAATGTAATTGCATTTATATAGTGCTTATTACCCATGATGAGGCGTCAAACTGCTTTTTCGGCGAGTAGCACGCTACTCCAGAACCCAAAAGGATTAGTGATAAATTAGTATGGTGAAATATGAAATTAAATTGAGCAGTGGGTATATTAGTCTGTTACTTGGATTGAGAAGGATAGTGGAGGGATAGAAGAGGGAAAGCTTTGCATTTATACAGCGGTTGCTACCCCTGATGAGGTATTGAAGCACTTTTTAGAGGGTAGCAGGCTATTTCAGCATCCGAACAGGATTAGTGGTGAATTAGTCTAGGGAAATATGAAATTAATTTGAGCGGTGGACATGTTATTCTGTTATTTGGATTGTAAAAATTATAGTGGATGAATAGAAGAGGGAAGGGTTTGCATTTATATAGCTCTTGCTACCCCCTGATGAGCACACTATTCTGGAACCCAAACGGGATTAGTGGGGAATTAGTATAGGTAAATCTATAATTAATTTGAGTGGTGGACATGTTTGTCGGTTAATTGGATTGAAAAGGAATAGTGGGGGTATAGAAGAGGGAAGGGTTTTGGAAGGATTTTTCTTCTGTTTGTTTGTTTTTTAGGGAGTGCAAAGCAGTAGGGGTAGTTTTGTATTAGTAAAGGAGAGGTGAAGGAGGAAGAGTCAGAGGGAAGGGTTTAGAAACGCTTGTTTGGGAGATCTGAATAGTAAAAGAGGCAGGGAGGGGTAGAGGAGGGAGGAGTCTAGAAAGGGTTATTTTGGAGATCATAGTAGTTGTATGGGGTTTGGGATGAATGAGAGTGTGGAAGTAGATGATATATTGAAAGAGGTATAGGGTGTGAAATAGAGTAGTGCATTGGAAAGAGTAGTAGAATGAGATTTAAGATGAGTCAGACAGTTGAGGTAGAGGATATATTGATAGTGGTAAAGGGTGAGAAATAGGGTAGTGCATTGGCGAGAGTAGTAGAATGCGGTTTGAGATGAGTCAGAGTGGAGGTAGAGGATATATTACAGACCTCCCTTCATAAACGCTCGTTGAAGTTGGAGGTCAGTGAGGGAGAACAAGGCACAGGCAGCCATTTTAGAGAACACAAACTAGCAGATACTGGGGAAAAGATGAGTAGAAGGCCTTTGAGCCAAAATCAAGGCCTTGAAGACAATCCTCTTATTGACTGGCAGCTAATGTAGAGTTCTGAGATGAGACAACTCTGCCTTCACGCTTGATCACGATAGGACCTTGTTTTGGGATGGCTCAGTAGTCCCTCCTCTGGCTCCTTGACAGACTCTCACTTTAAATTATTTTGACCACAGAATGCCCCATCGAACAGTGCAAGACAATGGGGGTGCTAATGAGAGACTGGTATTAAGGTATTTAAACAGTGCTATGTAAGAAAATGGTCTGATAGGTATGGGCACCATAGATACATTGAAAGTCGTGACTGGTGTAATCGCGCTCAGTTTGTAATAATGTAATTGGCCTATCAGAGGGGAGTCTTTGTTAACAGTTATCCATATTTATACAGATAGAAACAAAATGCTGCAATATTTTCGGATTGCATGTGGGACACTTCACGAAAGGCGCTAGCCTCCCCAAATATATCTATGAAGTTTTGCATAGCGCTTAGAAGGCCCAGTGGTGATGCAGAGCTGTACAAAGAAAGATACTTGTACAGGCGAATGAAAGGGAGACACATTAAAAAAAAAAAATTACATTGTATTTATAAAGAAAGTTATTGTTTCAAGTACACAATTGAACACGCCTCTTGAGGGTAATATTACTCTCTCTCTCCCTTGGAGGGGTGAGGCTGAAAAACCTTGTGCACGAGGAGAAACATCAACCAGCAGTAGTCATCATTGCAAGGCATTAGAGGTTAACAAAAAGGCATTTGCATTTTATGGGAGTGTGAAGAGGAAATCCGCTGTAAAGTATAGGGAACAGGGATCGTGTTAAGGATAAAGAGTTATAATGCTCGTGCCATCCATTACTGGTTTTTGTTCTTAAATGTACATACAGACTTGCTAGCCTATAGCAATCCTCTCTTTTTAGGACAGTTGCTTATTTGTACGTGAGTGCAAAGCGGTTTTTAATTTTTCGTTAAATCCCCCTCTCCCTCCCTCTTGTCAACCGTATCCTCTTTCTGATCCTGTACTATAAGATTAGTCACTTTATACATTTAACTTCATACTCAAAATGGCTTTCAATTCCAAAAAGCCATGATTTTTGTTATAAAAAAAATGGATCGAGGTGGGAGGTGGAATTGTCATCATAATATGGAGGCGGTGGGACTACTCTCAAATGTTGTTTTTTCTGAATATGGTTTTGGGTCTGTTCATGGATTGCTTATTGCATCTCATTCGGCTTTCTGCTTGCATGCTTCTTTTTTTCAGCATGGGAATAAAACGTGTGCACCTTTCTTTTCCTGGCAGCTTTCAGTGCTCTAAGCAGCTGCTGTGGGGATGTCACCCGGGGCATTCCTGCTCTTATCTTGGAGCTGATTCAAAGCAGACCTGGCACCTCTGTGGTGCAGTTGTGATGTTTCCTTATCCTGACATCAACGAATGCAACAGAAATAGCACAGATTTGCAACCTATATTATTGCTTAGGTATAGTCGCCGTTTCAACTGGTGGGATTTTCTGTTTTGGGGTCCTGTGGGTTATCTAACCATACTTATCACCTCTATCCCATAAACTGAGACGTATAGTATTAGTCCTGAAAGATCTGTCACAGATTGCCAGGATATTCAGCAAGATGTATTTGCATACAAGGGATCTAGATGGAAATTATCAGCACAGTGGTTTTCATGAAAATCGGCCCTGGATGCAGCCCATTGCCAGTGGTTGGCTTTCCTGCCATACAAATAAGGGGGCAATTTATAATGTGGCTTACATAGTGCTTCAGACACCAAGGAGCAACCTGTCTGCCAAACGAATTGTCCACCTACTACATTTAGAGTTGGGAGTATTGTCAGTTTTCTGTTGAGGGCTCATTTGATGGAAAATTTCCTCTGAAGGCCTGATATAATATTGGTTGTCTGTAGGGTAAGCAGAATTTTAAAGCCAAAACTCGGAACATTTTCCAAAAATAGAAGAATGACTACACTTTTACTGCAACCCGGCGCACAGAGTGACAGCGCTCCTTAGCAGAAAATTACCGAAGAGGCAGTAAGAACATACATAAAATGCAATTTTTAAAGCCAATAGCAGGCCTGTTATTAAATTACTTTCTTATAAAAGCTGCTAACTATCCCTGCTTCGCAAAACATAAAAATATACCTCCCGCCGTTTTCAGCCGACCCTCTCTATAAACCGGGACACGAGCTTAATTTCTTGAAATTTGACGAGACAGCTGGCGAAAAACTAGGACTGTCTGGGCAAATCTGGGACGCCTGGTCACCCTTCCTGTCTGCCTGTTTAATTTGGGCAGTATGGCATCCATTTTTAATGTCTGTCACAGCTAGGAATAACTTGGTGATGAGGGAGAAAATAATTATAGAAAGGGGAAAACAGGGTGTAGGGGTACTTAGGGGCATATTACCAACAACTAGCTATATTTATCGCTAAATGGGCTTAGCTATATTTTTTTATCGCTGCGCATCGGCGGATTTTATCGCAGAGATAACATGCTATTAGCTACGTTTATCTCTAAAGCGATAAAATATCCAGCGATAGCGGCGAAATGCGTGAATATTGCTGGGAATCCAGCGATATCCAGGCATTAGCGCCAATAGGGTCTTAACCTGAATATCCAAGTCCCATTGGATATACAGGTTAAGAACTTGTCTGAGCAGGCATTCGTTTTCAGCGATATTTGCTCTTAGCGCAAATTTTTTTATCGCTACGCCTGCGTTGATAATAGGCGAACGCGATATTAGCGACTGCTTTCAGTCGCTAACAGGTTGGGTATGCCCACTTTGCACGTCATTAGCGATAAATATCGCTGACATGCAAAGTGGGCCCCAAACCGCTCGCTATTGCCTCAAAGCTGTCGCTAACTGATGTTAGCAACAGCTTGCTAATAGGGCGAGGAAATTATCGCCGCTTTGCGGCTGAAAACGGCTGCAAAAGCGGCGATAATTTCATATTGCCCGCCTTGATAATATGCCCCTTAGTTTTTATTTTGGATAAACAAACTCCCTCTTTGGCTGTTTGTTTTTTGATAACCAAAAATGTTTAGAAGTTTGGTGGATGGCTGTCAAAACCAGTGGTGACGGTCCACCAAATGTTTTGTACCGTGCATACAACTGCCATGTTAGCAGATCCTTGCAGTGCACAGAGATGACTGCTGGGCTGGCAGTCATCTTTAAATTTGGTGAACGGTAGTTAATTGGGTGGTGGAGGTAATGGCCCCCATCACCATATTTGACTTTGCTCCATTTGCCAAAGTTTAAATCGCTCTAAGTTATATACAGTGCACCCGAGAGGGGTGAGCAATCATTCTGCTTCCCTACATGGGAAAAGTGAGTGACACAGGGAAAGTACTATAGTTGTTGTTCCTTGGTTTCCTTGTATGCAACGATTTGGGGCCCTCGGAAACCAGCAAATCATGCTTATATCTATTTATATTATGTATTACAGATATTTATATAGCATAGTCCTAGACACAAGGGCGGTGGAGTGCATTACATAAAACAACATAATAACAGACAATTGGGAGAAAAAGCAGAATGTCATTCATTCATCTTCAGGTGTGAACAGAATAGAGCAATATAGCAATATCATGAAGAATATCCACATCAAAATTCCATCTTTCAGTTTCAGTTTGAATCGGTAGGATTATTTAAAAACTTTCTAGGAACCAAGCGAGTTCAAATTGATTCTTAGCTCCTCAAGAAGATTATTTCGAATTCTGGGAGTTTGCCATGTAAAGGTCTAAAGAGTTTTTGATATTTCCTACTTTGGAATTTCCAGTTGCAGGCTGGATTTGTCTCTAGTGTCTCTATCCCCTCATGGTATGTCATTTATCACTCAGGTGTGTGGACAGTCAGTGCTTTCTCTGCAAGGCTTCTTATTGAGCTCTGCACTAGTTCCAATGACGTTTTCAGCTGTGCAGCGAAGCTTTGTGGGGCTTAGCTTTGCTCTGCATCAGTTCCGATTAAGCTTTCAGCTGGGCGGCCAGGCTTTGTGGTGCTTTGGGTTGCTTAGCATCAGTTCAGGTG
This sequence comes from Lissotriton vulgaris, assembly GCF_964263255.1. Lineage (NCBI taxonomy): Eukaryota > Metazoa > Chordata > Amphibia > Caudata > Salamandridae > Lissotriton > Lissotriton vulgaris. The sequence goes on along the minus strand of NC_141693.1, from coordinate 480,257,912 downwards.
AAGCTTTCGGGCAGGCTGTGTGCAGCTTTGCAGGGCCCAGCAGCGCTTCTGATGGAACATTCAGTTAGGCAGAGAGGAGTCATCTCACTGATGCCAGACAAGGGTCCAGGACCTTTGATGCTCCTCTTGGAGATCAAGAATCATTCCAGCAGAGGCCAGCAGCAGGTCTCGCTTCAGTCCAGTTGGAGGTTTAGGCATGTCCAGTTGAGCAGGTCAGCTGTGCAGTTGCAGAGAGGCCTCTGAAGGTTGTATCCCTGTAGCTCACACAGGAGGTCAGCCAACTGACCTTTGGAGTCACTCTGGATAGCCTGGAATGAAGCAAAGCCACACCGGTGTTCCTTCTCAGACAGCAAGGCAGACTTTCAAGCTGCAGGGCAGTCCTCTGGCAGCAAGGCAGTCCTTTCTCTGTAACTTGCATAAGGCCAGGAGCGTTCTGATAAACAGCTCTTGAGGTCCAATATGTATACCTATTGCTAGCATTTATTTGTGAGGATTCCCTGTTCTGCACCATATCTGATTCTCTAAAGCTCTTCGCCTTCCCATGTCAAGGATCCAAACTGTCTGGAAATGGCAAAAGGCAGGTTTGGCCTGATGTCAAGTTCCTTTGTGTGTGCAAGAGGTAAAACCCTTTGAATTGTAAGTGGGGTTGCGTACAGCCCTGCCCTAGTCATTCTGTCAGGATGACCCATCCTGTCTGCACTTAAGCCCCCATTGTGCTGCTGTTGGGAAGCAACACAAAACCCCCAAATGGCAACTTTCTAAAAGTGTCATTTCCAGGATTGTGACTTAAATGCTGACTTTACCGCTGAAGATTTTAAATTTCAATACATTTGAGTGTAAACAGCATATCTCTATCTGCTCCCAATCTAAAGTTTGTAATAAGGTAAACCGCTGTTAGTCAATCTGAGATATATTGGTCTTACAACAGTGAAAAATGACTTCTAGGAGTTTTTCACTGTCAGGACATGTAAAACTTAAGTACACATGTCCTGCATTTTTAAATACAGTGCAACCTGCTGTAGAACCTTTAGGACCTAACTTAGGGGTGACTTATAAGTACTAAAAAGGAAGGGTTAGTACTAGCAATCGAAATGGCACTTTGAAACTGCACTACAGGCTTCAATGGCATGCAGGAGACATTTATTTAATGTGCTACTTTAGTGGGTGGTACAATGAGTGCTTCAGTCCCACTAGTAGCATTTAATATAAAGGTCCTAAAAACATGTATTACCATCCTCAAGGGTCGTACAAGTAAATTAATTGTGCCTATTAGGTGTGGTCTACTTGTACCATGTTTTGAAGGAGAGGTCACAAACACGTTGTCACTGTTTGGCAGGGAAAAAGTCCTAATTCCAACGAGAACGTTTTCAGTAACAAAAGTCATAAATCTGGGGGTGACCCTGCAAAAACTGTCAGGTCCAACCACACCGGTCAAAGTGGGAGCAAATAATGACCCTCATTACAGTGGTTCATATCTAGAATTAGACACAAATTTAAACCAAACTCCATAGCAAGAAGGTTATTTGCATCCCTCAAGATTGAGTTGGGGTTTAATAAAACTGCTAAATTCTTATCCTACTGGGCGATGTCCATACACGTGTCACACAACATTTGGCTTTGTGTCGCTTTGTTTGTTTGTTAATTCATGAGGAGATCCTACCTTGAGCAGTTCCCGGTGTTCATGTTATTGGTGTCCTGTCCAATGATATTGCAAAGAGGTGCAATAATCTGAATATCATCTGCATATGAGTGAAGTTCATGAAACTCAAAAACAAAACATTGAACAAAGGTTTCACATAACATTAAACGGAAATGGTGGGCAAGGACATTAGATCAATACACTTGTCCTCTGATATTCTTTTATCTAGGAAAGAAGCAAACCACTGCTGAGCAGTCTCATCAGTCACCACCACCAACCTTTGCTGTCACAATCCATGATCTATCTTACTGAAAGCAGAGAAAAGGTCCAGCAGCACAAGAATTGCCATTCTTCCTTTATCCACTGCCTCCAATAGCTACTCCCTGACAGTGAGCCGAGCAGACGCTATGCCTCATTTAGGGCAAAAAATAGATAGCATGTCGAAAAAGACCCTACAGGACTTCAAGTGATTGCCAATTTGTTGCTGGCTTTCAGAGGATGCCAGTAGAGGTCTCAAATGGAAGTGACGTGCTCTGAATATTGTTTGCATAGTTAACAAGGCTTGCTGCAGCATAGAGAATGACCTTGAGGCGTGCTAAAAGTCAATTTGGGGTGTCCAGCTAACAGAAATTCGCCTTCGTCAAGGTGCAGTAAAACCAATGCTTGTACACCACATCTGGAGTGGGAGGGATAGGAGGTTTGAGTTTCCTCAGAAGGAGGTTTTGAATCAGGAGGGAGTTTTCACTGCACGCAAGACATGAGATGGCCTAGTTAATTTATCAGCAATAATTAGTCCCAGTATCGTTGAAGATGGAACCAGTGCGTGGATATACCAAGAGAAGAGACTTGTTCTAGCCGGATTTGATAGAAATCCTAAAAAAATATTCCCGCTTTATTAACCATGTGAGCACGTACAATTTTCTCTGTTTGCTCTTTCTTAACAGGAAACAACGTTTCATCATGATTTACGAAGGTTATAGCTTCCCAATTAAAAAAAAAAATATTTAACATCACATTTGTTTTCTTTTCTTAAGTATGCTTCATTGTCTTAAGAAAGCGTGATACTTTGTGGAAATGATGTACATATTTAGCTCTTTCGTAAATGATACTATTCCAGTGGGTTGTTTCTTGTACAGAGTAAAACCTGCCACCATTTCTAGATGTGCAGTGCTCGTGGCACCTGAAAGGGTTCTTCTGGAGATCACTGAAGGTTCAGTTTATACATCAGAAATGGTGAACGAAAGTTTTAAAAGACCTGTGGCTTATGGAATGTAGGGTTATGTGGAGCATGGGGCTCTTACCAACAGCATGAGACGTGCAGTTGTCTTAAAATGTTTTTTTGTACACATGGTTTGCACATAGAATGCCAGGGTTTGGAGCCCAGTCAGATCTTTTAGTAGGCTTATGTGGAAACCCTTGGCAAAAAAGTCCAAATTTGGAACCCTTTTCTAGGACTTTAAGGTGGTAAAAGTCTGTTGCAGTGAGTGCAATGTGGGCCTGAGTGACTGGTCTGATTTTAGATAAACCCCAAGCTTTTTCACCAGTGTTATTGGTGTATGACATGTATTTGTTCTTCTGCCAATACCACTAAAGGATGTTGATTGCTTCATGGCCTGCCATCAAGTATTTCATCCTTTGCGGGGTTCTCTTTTAGCTTAATGCGTCCCATCCACACCAAGGATTTTTGGTGGGTGTCAGTGAGTGATGCAGTCTACAGGGCGCCTTGAGTGTTGTCGGTATAGTTGTTCAGCACAAACCCCAAGCAGCCTCTCTGTTAATCCTTAAACAGTATGCTAGACAAATCTCATCTAGAGGCCATTTTCTTTGGGCTGGAGGTGAACGGTGGTAAAGCCATTGCTTGCAAGTAAAACACTAAAAATTATTTTCCATGCCAAAGCTTTATCCATTATAGAAACTTTAGACCTTTTGTGGAAGGACAATGCAACGGATGGCTCTGTTGACCACCTCCGACCTCTCAAGTAAAATTAGGTACCAGAAATCTGCCTTAACCTCTGTATATCTTAGATTGTCCAGTGAGATAGATTGAACTCCTCTGCCAAAGCGAAAAAAACAACTTGGGAGGGAACAAGGATGTTGTTGTCCTCTAAGAGCTCCAACAATTGCACTGTTACAGTTTAACCCAACCACTTTTAAAGGAATGGAGGTTTGAAGGGTGGTAGTTTTCATTATTAGTTGGTCTCAGGGTTGTCTTTTTCGAGGGTGTTATCACGGAGGCTTCACTCAGGTTTCCCGGTACAGTACATGTTCATTTATGAATTACTGATTGACTAACTGGATCACGGTAGGTGGAATTTGAAGATCTTTGACTGTTTGATTAAATATAGCGGGTATCACAAAATCACTGGTAGAGCAAAGACATTAACTATTATGTTTATATTCTAGGTATTCCTTTGAATATTAGGGCTGAATGAGAGCCAGGATTTTGTTAACATGAATTAACTTCGTAGGTTGTCTGCTAAAGAAAGAAGTAGCAGATGTGGGCACAGGTGATTCTAATGTGATTGAGAGAGTTGATTGTTTATTTTTTTCAAGAAATTTGAATTTGCTTTCTGGGCATTTGATTGCTGCAGTCTTCCACTTTAGAAAACATTTGTTTTCAAGTGCAGTGAAGTAAAAGAAAAAGTCTCAGGGATACAAAGAAACTCATTTGATGTAGACTATTTGGGTGCACCCACTAAAGCAAGCGGGGGCAAAGCCAATGGGTCTTGGCAATGCAAGAGCTATTGGCTTTGTCAATGTCTTTCAGCCCCGCTGTACAGCAGTGGCATAGCGCTTTTTTCCCTAACTTTCAGCCATGTTGAACAGCAGCCATGCCACTATACAACATGGCTAAAAGACATTGACAAAGCCAATCGCCCTCACATTGCCAAGAACTATTGACTTTGCCAGTGCTTGTTTATGTTTATACTTTCAACCATGCTGCGCATCAGCTGCACTGCTTTGCAACAAGAAAATGAAAAAAATTGTGAACTTTAATTCACTTGAAATAGAACTCTCAGAATGCAATGTTGTTAAATAAATTTGATGTTATTGAGGTATCTGATAACTTTAGATAAGAAAAGTTTATATCTATGTTGCATATACACTCTCCATCTAATGCCCCAGGCACTGTCTGATAGTGAAGGCCTTCTTTGCCACAGCTACTAACAATGTACAAGGCACACCTGGCAAGCAAGTGAATCAGTAGGACACAGCACGCTCTGTCTCCTGCACAAACTGTCATTCAGTATGCTGTGGGGGTCGGCATGGCTCGCAAGTGGCGGAGTGAGCGCGGTCACAGGGCACAGTGAAAAAAGAAATTAAAACTTACCTTGCCATCGGGTCAGCGTCTCTGCTCCTGCTCTCCTGCGACCGACTCCAGGAACAGATAGCACAGCCAGGCTCCCCTGACCAATCACAACGTTGCACTGCAGCGTTGTGATTGGTCTGAGCGATGTGACGCTGCGCTCAGCCAGGGGCAGGAGGGGTGGGCATGTTGTCAACGCAGGCTGTATTGCAGCCTGCATGGAGAACAGGGAAAGTGCGCATGACTGTTTTGGGCGGCCTTAGAGAGCCGGCCAAATAGTCATTGCACACTTACGAGGGTTCTACCACTCCTCCCCTGCTCTGTAGTCCTGCCCCGTCATGCAAGCTGCGGCAGCAGGAGGACAAAATAAAATGATAATAACATTATGTTATTATTATTTATTTTTTCCTTTCTTTTACTGCTGCAGAGTAGTCAGGTGACGCTCCCCCGCCTTAGAGGAGGAGCCGGCACTGTTAGTATGATCAGAGAGTAGCATCCTTTTGTGTGCTGCAGGGTATTTTGGTCGTATACGACTAGCAGCATATTTGGAGACCCGATCGGCCATGTCCAAAAGGTATCTGAAACAAATAAGAGGCCGAGACCAGGAATAGACTGCCTTGTGAAGGATTTGAGATAATGCTTGCCAGGCAGCTGGCACTAAAAGATGGGTATGTCGGAGAGGACGACACCGTATGTGGATGAAGTAGTCACATGTCATGCCTTTCGTCAACAATTCTGCCAGCCACCTAGAGAAACCAATAGGCATTCTCTTAATTTCTCTGTATGTCATTCTCCTTCTGGCTAAGACTTTGAACCTAAAAGAGGCCACAAATATAGCCAAATGATCTAATTATAAGAATAACTTTATTTGTGCAGCACATGCTACTGAAATATTACTATTTCCAAGCACTATATTTAATAGGTGGACAGGACTTCTGTTCAAAATAGCTGAAAGGATCTCATTTTATCGACTTATGAGAGATAAAAGGTGGACTTTCGCCGTCGAGATCTGAACCCTTGACTTGCAGATCTCACCAGATGTCAGCAGCGAGTGGTGAACCGAGAGAATGCACGATTGAGATTGTAATAACATTTTCAATAAATTGGTGTGTACAACTCTCTCTTGCCGGATTCTGTTGATGACTAGATTGCAGGTAAACCTTTGGGTCAAGGGCAGGCTTGAACGAGAGAATATTCCATTTAGCATATTTTTCAGAAAATAATCCACCTACATTGGATGCAAACATATGAAAAAAAAATGAATGGTGGATTTTTATTTAATGATTAATACTGTATAGATTGTTTGTCTGTCTAAGCTTGTTTTCAGTGCCCTTCACAAAAAAATAAGCTGGACAGTTTTGTAAACCGAGCCTGGCGCTACCACACAATGCAATAATTAATCCCCAAAATTGCAGGGTGGCATCTGCAGTGCTAACCGTTTTTCACCCTTCAGCCGGAAAGGCAATGTTGGCAGGCCCTCAGGCCTGGTCTTTCTCTACACAGAAAATCTGTGAAAGCCCTGCCTCTCCTTCAGGACAGCCTCCCTCCACACCAGGGTCACATCTCCCAGTGATGCTGGGCCTGTGATTCTAAAAAGGATCAGGCACAGAACGCGCATCATACATGCAAGCAATAAACACAGCTCTATGTTTATACAGGTAACAGAAACACCCATTAGCGCACACCAGAGACAAAAACAGCGCCAGAGACATTGTGGATACAATAACCACCGCATTGTTCGCCCAAATAGAAAAGCAATTCGTTCGTTCGTGTCATACACACATATATATGAATAAAACGCCAAAAACTCACTTTCTGACATATCCTTACCCAGGTGCTTTACCCCCTTCGCTGCGGGGGTTATTTTCCCGCTGTGCTGGGGGGAGGGGGGCGCGCACGGCGCCCGCATGCTCATGACGAGCTGAGCTCGTCATGAGGCACGGCGCTCCTGTGCTTATGACGAGCTCAGCTCGTCATGACCACACCCGTTCCCGTGGGACGCTCAGCACAGCAGGAGAATTATAGCCGCATGCGAGCGTTCCACGGCTCATGACAAGCTGAGCTCGTCATGAGCACCGGAGCGCCGTGGCTCATGACGAGCTCAGCTCGTCATGAGCATGGAAGGAGTTACATAGCTGTGCTTACTACATGAATGGAAAAAAACAAGCAAGACAACACGAGGGATATGTGGGAAGATGGTAAAAAGGGCTATCACACAGCTTTTTTTGTTATGGTGGGTTGGGGCAAACACAACGAGAGTGAGGGGCAACATGGAAGGGAGGGAAGAAGTAAACACGAGAATGGGATGGAGTGAGAACGCAGACAGAAAGGCAGGACAGAGCCAAAAATAGCTCCCAAAAGTGCGAACAGTGTGAGGACACAAGTACTTGAGCCACACTCCAGAGCTGGGCTACACACAAGAAGAGAAGTGGCTACTGCAACGCTGACCAGCAGGGATGTAGGAAAATGAGTGACAGGAAGCAAACTAATGCTACGTAAGGGGCGGTCTCCATGCCCACTGATCGCAAACAAAATGTCTCGAAGAGACAGCGCATGCGCTGTCTAGCAGAAACCAAAAAAGGACCATTTTGCTCTTTGGCAGTAGTTTTAATAATCTTCCTAATGGTTTCTCTTTTGTTTTGGTTTTTGGGAGCTGTGAAAAATGTGCCTGTATGTCTGCTTTTCTTTTTGGTCTCTGTTTCTAGGGGACAATGCATCAGGGGTAACAACTACTGTGCTTGTGAAGCGTTCAAGCAAATGTTTAAGTGGATGGTAAACATAGCTCTATGCAGTATGACCAAAATTCCACATTCTGATGATTCATAACATGACAACACCACTATCAACTGCTACTTCGTAATAAAACCTGCAAGCATTCCCAGTCCCTTAGATGAGAAATGTATATATAATTTGTTTACTGTAGGGTTATAACCTGAAGTCGTAATAGTATTGGCTTACTTACATGGCATTTAGAGGGATGCTATGGACAGGAATGATTAGATGTCGGCTTTTTATTGGCATTATTGGTATACGTTTGGCCACCCAAGGCATAATGATGGCCACCTGTGACATATTGGTATCACTTCTTGTCATACTATGGCATGCTTGGCCTAATCATGTCAGTTCTGTCACAATGTTGGCCACCAATAGCATAATGATGGCCATTCCAGACATACAATGATTATCCTTGTCTTTATAATGGCTGCTGTCCTTAGCACATTATGAACATCTGTGCTTTGTGGTGGTCATTCCTGGAATATACAAATAGATGGCATGTGAAACATAATATGTGCATGTGAGGTAGTTGTACATGTGATAGTGTGCGCACTTCGTGACACTCGCTCTCCCCACACCAGCACTTCATATCATCCATCACCACCCGACCCTCTAATGCCCTATATAAGAACAAGCCCAAGGAGTCAGCAAACCAATTATTGGTGTCCAAGGCGTACAATTTATTCACATAAAATCCACAATTCTCCACCATCTACTAGGGGAGCAACATTATCCTTCTTGGATATACGTATATATTTATTTATATGATTCTACATATCATCACATTCTGTATCCTACTTGGATATACACAGTGCTTTAAATGGGAAAAAATAAGTGCAGGTACTCATTAATATGAGCTAGGGGCGTGGCAAGTGGGCGGGGCTAGGGGCTGGGCTAAGAGCAACATATGATGAAACATAATGAATTCTGTACCAGTTGCAGCCACTATAAAAACACATGAAAAATATGTGTATGTAAACGAAACAGGTAAACTCGTTACACAAAATTAAATCCAAACAGGATGATATGTGAACAGTTCCTCGTTTTGTAATATTTGCTGCTTTTTAATGCCATACTTTTATTTGTTCTTGTTTGGCACAATACTATCTACTCTCAGGCATACACACACATACACACACACACACACCCACACACGCTCACACACACACACACACACACACACACACACACGCACTCCCATACACACACACACACACACACACACTCCCTCTAAAATCTCCCGAGTGTCCTGATTCTCTCCCTCCTTCCCTCACTTTTCTCTCACAGAAAAACAGGCACACACAAGTCTGCAAGCACATAGACATAAGCAAACACCCACAAAAAGTCTCAGGTGGGACTAAAGCCATTTTAAACTCCTTACCTCCCATGACTTTCTAAATTGCTGCTGTCCATGTTCTGCCTCCATACCTGTGTTTGCCCAAATGCACACAATAGTGGGAATGTGATTAACAGCACAGGGCCTAAATGGGCCCTCCACTGTCAATACTGTGTGATGGTGAACACAGCAACATCATGCAAATGATCCTAATCTGAATAGTTCAACAGCGGCTCTGCTCAGGACTATAGAAGCACTGTGGCTGTCAAATAGGTTCCAACCATGGCAGCCTCGTGCTCACCAGCACTAGCAGCCAGTGAGCCTACCTTTCATGAGTATTGGTACTCTCCTCAGCAGTAGACGCGTACTAGTACACACATTTAAAACAATGCCACTGCCCTTTTCCCTACGACCAGGCTCTTCCTGGTTCCATGCCTTTACATAGGCATGTCCTCTCCATTCGCCTCTCATCTTTACCCAGCCTCTAAGCTTATCTCCCTAGTTCTGCTTCTCTTCTTCCCACCTTTTGCTTACTCTCCCCACAAGTCTTCAATTTCCTCACTGTTTATTTCCCTACTTGTCTCCTTTTCTCCCCTCCTTTCTGTGCTCATCCCCTAAGTTTGCCATCTGGCCAGTATTTTGTTCTGCAGTGTGTGTGCGTCTGGGTGTGTGCGTCTGGGTGTGCGTGTGTCTGGGTGTGCGTGTGTCTGGGTGTGCGTATGTCTGGGTGTGCGTGTGCGTGTGTGTGTCTGTGTCTGCGTCTGTGTGTCTGTGTGTGTGGTGTGTCTGTGTGTGTGTGTGTCTGTCCGTCTGTATCTATCTGTGTGTATGGGTGGATGACAGCACGACATGATGACGTCACTGAATTATGCCAATTACTTTATAACCGGGATCACATTTAAAACTATTAGCCATGGGAGATGGGATGCGCAAACATGGAAGATGACAGCACGACATGATGACGTCACGGAATTATTCAAATTACTTTATTAACAAGACGTATCCACGGGACGGGCCAAACAGGATAAACATTTCAACTGTAGATAATTATCATGGGAGGGCACGAACACGGAAGAAGGCACTTGGATTATGCAAATAGAATGCACATTTGAAAATATTAGCCATGGGAGATGGGATGCTCGAACACGGAAGATGACAGCACGACATGCTGACGTCACGGAATCATGCCAATTACTTTATAACCGGGATCACATTTAAAACTATAAGCCATGGGAGATGGGATGCACATTTTAAAATATTAGCCATGGGAGATGGGATGCACAAACGCAGAAGATGACAGCACGACATGATGACGTCACTGAATTATTCAAATTACTTTATTAACAAGATGTATCCACGGGGCTGGGACAAATGGGATAAAAATTTTAACTGTAGATAATTATCATGGGGGGGCACGAACACGGAAGAAGGCACTTGGATTATGCTAATTACTTTATTAACAAGACGTATCCACGGAATGTGCCAGACTTCATATGTATATGCAAACAGGATAAAAAATGTAAACTATAGATGATTATCATGGGGGGGCAAGAACACGGAAGAAGGCACTTAGATTATGCAAATTACTTTATTAACACAGTGATTAATGTTGGAGGGGCTCACAAAGAGAAGCAGCGCCTGTCCAGAACAAAAAGATGCAAAGAAAACCGGCTTTGGCTGTCTTTCGGAACCCATTTACACACCTGATTGAGAGGGGCGGGGGAGAGGCTAAAGCACTTTCAGCTGAACTGTCGTTGCGCATGTGATCAACAGGGAAGGGTCTGTCGAGACCCTGCACTGTTAATCACAGCGTGACGCAAGGCAAGCCCTATTAACCCCTGCTGTCTCAGGCCATTCACATGGGCGCTGATGGAATCACCAGCAGGGACTCTGTAAGAGGCTTGGCGCCCTTACAAGCTCCTGAGAAGCATGGCGTCATCTATCCTGTGCAAACGGGGAGACATAACCGGAGCCTGCAGTCCCGTTTAATAGGGTACCGGTACTCTCTCTGGCTTTTGAAAAAGTGCCGGTACTGAGGGCCTGAAAATACAGAAGTGCCGGTACTCAGTACCGGTGAGTACCGGCCCATTTAAAGCACTGGATATACATAGGATTATACATTGCATCACACTCTCTCGTCAGTATCATGGTGAGGTAGTAATGAATTAATATTCACTTTACAGTTAATCATTGTATAAAGTTGACCATACACTTGACTTTAACGCTCAGCTGCGCACATTGCACCGTCAGGCCCCAACGTGTTACAGCAACAATTACAAACTTTTAAATTCCATCAGAAATCCAGGGCACCGCATAGTGCAAGGGCCCTCCGGGGTACCTGAACACAGCCAACCACCCCAATAGTCACCTCAGTGCATAAGTGGCAGGTTAGGGAAGTAGAGTCGAGGACCACCATCAGGCCAGTCCCTCCTCCCCACCAACCTCAGGCACACTGCATTTGTACCCCCTATTGGGGTCCCCACCATCACAGAACAACCAATATTGTATCTGCCTCTTTGTTGTTAACTGTCAGCGCTCCGCCGCCCTCCTTGCTGTCCTGCCGGGTGGGTGGGTGGTTGTCGACGCTCCAGCAGCTAACTCTATGGTCCCAGGAGACAGAGAGGAGGAGACCCGGGACTTGGCTGCTTAAATAGCCCATTAGGATTCAGTTTCACTTTTGTCACTGGGTCCATCCCTGTCTCCCAACGTCACTGCCTGATCCCCCACCTAACCAGACTCCAGAGAGCTCCGTCCCGCGGCGCATCTAAGGCGCCCCTCCCCTAGTCGTGGGGGGCGCCTGATCATAGTGTGCACACATCGTGACACTCGCTCTCCCCACACCAGCACTTCATATCATCCATCACCGCCCGACCCTCTGGTGCCCTATATAAGAACAAGCCCAAGGAGTCAGCAAACCAATTATTGGTGTCCAAGGCGTAGAATTTATTCACATAAAATCCACAATTCTCCACCATCTACTAGGGGAGCAACATTATTCTTCTTGTATATACGTATATATTTATTTATATGATTCTACTTATCATCACATTCTGTATCCTACTTGGATATACATAGCATTATACATTGCATCACACTCTCTCGTCAATATCATGGTGAGGCAGTAATGAATTAATATTCACTTTACAGTTAATCATTGTATAAAGTTGACCATATACTTGACTTTAACGCTCAGCTGCGCACATTGCGCCGTCATGCCCCAACGTGTTACAGCAACAATTACGAACTTTTAAATTCCATCAGAAATCCAAGGCACTGCATAGCGCAACGGCCCTCCGGGGTACCTGAACACAGCCAGCCTCCCCAAGATTCACCTCGGTGCATAAGTGGCAGGTTAGGGCAGTAGAGTTGAGGACCACCGTCAGGCCAGTCCCTCCTCCCCACCAACCTCAGGCACACTGCAATTTTACCCCCTACTGGGGTCCCCACAATCATTGAACAACCAATATTGTATCTGCCTCTTTGTTGTTAACTGTCAGCGCTCCGCCACAGGGTGAGAAGCTCCCCGGCGTACTCGCCCTCCCCCCAACGCTGACTGTGCTCCAGAATAGCCCCCAGTCCAGTATGGAGAAATAACTGCAACCCCTCTTTTGCCAAATGCACCCATCAGTAAGGAATAACTCCGTTCGGCCCAGGTGGAGCAACCTGTGTCAAATTGTACCCATGGAAGGGGACCCACGCAATATTTTATGAATCAAACTGTTTAACGGTTGTCGAACGCTGGCCTTAAGAACAAAGCCCTTGAATGGCTAAAGAGTTTCCTAGCAGATCGCACCCAGAGAGTCACCATGGGTGCATATCACTCGGCGGAAATTGAGATCTCTAAGGGGTTGCCACAGGGCTCATGCCTGAGCCCCACTCTTTTTAATATCTATGTGGCACCCCTGGCAGGAGTGCTGCGTAGATACGGCTTTATCCCCGTATCTTACGCAGATGATACACAGCTCCTGTTCCCCTTCAAAACTCTTTCCGCCGAGGTTAGGAACTCTTTCTCGTCTGGTATGAAAGAAGTGGCAAATTGGATGTCCAACAACTATCTCCAATGTAATGTTAACAAAACAGAAATCATGTTATTTGGGGAAGCTAAGATACTTTGGACTCCTGATTGGTGGCCATCTGAGCTTGGAGCAGTCCCTGAACCGAAACAGGTCGTGAAGAATCTGGGTATTCGACTTGATCACGACCTGTCCCTTAAACAACACATCAACTACATCTCAGGGATATGCTTCCACACCATTGGCCTGCTCCGCAAAATCTTTCCACTCCTACCTAATTCAACACGAAAAATCCTCGTTCAAGCACTTGTCCTGAGTCGGATCGATTATTGCAACGGTCTGCTACTCTCTGTCAACGAAGGAGTGCTAGATAAATTACAGGTTATTCAGAACACGGCAGCTCGCCTTGTTCTGAATGCCCCTCCGAGAACTGCCTCCAAACCCCTCCTTGAACAATTGCATTGGCTCCCAGTCAGACAAAGGGCAAAATTTAAAATATGCTGCCTAATCCATAAGTGTCTGAATGGACAAGGACCCGTCTACCTGGAAAGGAGATTTGTCCCTTATGTTCCAGCACGATCCCTCAGATCAAGCAACAATCTCCTCCTTGTGGTCCCCCATGTCAAAAGGGCCAGACATGGAGGTAGAGCTCTGTCCACCATGGGGCCAAGGATGTGGAACAAATTACCTCTGGCTCTACGGTTATGCAAAGAGCACCTTGCTGTCCGCAAACAGTTAAAAACCATCCTGTTCAAAAATGAAATCTAAATCCCATTCCTCTGTGCATCAGCTGTCTACCGGTCAAAAAGCGCAGAGATACTCCTGGCGGAGTGATTCAAGCGCTATATAAACTCACAAATAAATAAATAAAAATAACTTGTGCACTGATTTGTGCAAGGCCCGCACCGAATCAGCTCCCCACCCAAGCTGACCGTGGTATCACCTCCGACCACCAAATTGACACAGTTGGTAGGAAATTCCTAATACTCGCTAGGACCGGGAGCAACGACCGCATGAATAATAACCATACCTGGGCGAGGTACAATTTTAGAATCAATAGCTTACTGAAACCTGCTAAACACATCCTTTAATGTAAGGCCCAGCACCCGAATCCAATGGTGTGTAAACTCGGCGGCCCCTTGTGCTACCTCTAAAGGGGACCTCCAGAATTGCTGCTCCGCTCTGCCAATCAAGGCATGCCCACTCCAACATATATGCACTGAGTCTCCAGAATGAACTGAAACAGAGAAAGAAACACTGTTAAAGGCAACACAAGTGAGCACCCTGGGCACCTTTCTGTCCCCTAAACAAGATTTGGCCGAACGTAACGCTTCCGACTCGGCCGACTCACTCAGCTGCGCACATTGTGCCGGCAGGCCCTAACGCGCTACAGCAAACACTGCATTACTTGAAATACAGGCCCGTGAAGTGTAATTATATTGTACTGGAAATTAACCTGTGAATACGTTATGTTATCACCACCTATACCAAGTAGTCCAAGGCAAACTTTATCGACATGTACCGATGAACGGCAGGAAAGAAATTAGGCATGATACTGCGTTTGCACTACAGCTTGGCCTTACATTTGTGAACTGTACACATTATAGATGTATTTATTTCATTATTAATGCCCCCTCAGCTGTGCCCATTGTGCCAGCAGGCCCCAAAGTGCGACAGCAACAATTTTGTAGTATCCTGCATTTGGGAATGTTATGTATTTTACTCCCCTGCTCTGCAAGTGTTTATGCAGCAGGCCCAATAGAATGGTGGTGTCCTGATGTTGGGACACTGACAGGTGAAGTGACAATTAGGCATGGGCTGAGCAGCATACAGGCTGCTCCTGGTGGGGCTCTGATTTACCACTTAACTATTTGATGTTCTGAACTTTTACTACTTGTTATCCTCATGAATAAAACATCCTGAATTACATCCTTCCTGCGTGTACCTTCATACAAACTCCTTATGCCATTAGTAATTTGTTGGTCCTGCTACTCCGCTTGCGTGCTGCTACTATCGTTAGTCGGGAGGCACAGAAAGTTGTTGGTCCTTTTGAGACAATTGCCTCAATAAGGATTGCGCACTGGCTCTGTAGCCAGATGAGTTTAGCCGGGCCTACTCACCTCTGGAGAAAATTAGCCATCATTGGACATGTGTTGAGGTATTGGGACTGAACATACTGAACACGCCAGTGACAAATAGCTAATGTTGTTACTGCCAGGAGCTCAACCCTGAAAGTTATATTAAATCTGTAAGCAAACTTTGCTGGATCTACCTCCCCACCATGGTTTAATTACATTTTACTTGAAGTCGCAGATCATATACCCTAGTCCTGTCCCCGCCCATGTGTATTGGACATGGGTGAGAGTATTGGGACCAAACTTACTGAACACGCCAGTGACAAATATCTAATTATATTACTGCCAGGGCGCTCAGCCCTGCAAGTTATATTAAATCTGTAAGCACAACGTTGCTGGATATAACTCCCCAGCATTGACTGATTACATGTTACTAAAAGTGGCAGACCATAGACCCTAGTCCTGTCCCCGCCCATGTGCTATGAACTAAAGTTACATTAGCCAGAATACTCATGTTTCCGCCTTATTATGGTCCAATGAGAAGGACTGCATGGCTCTGCGCAGGCCAGGCTATGTTTTACCCCTGAGCCAATTGCTTATAATATACAAATTAATTATCACGGGGGCATGAAATCCTTCACCTGCCTACCGGTACCGCAATAAACACTAACATGAATCCAAGTAAGAGTGCTACTCCTACATGCGGCTATGCCCCAATGTGGATATCCTGCTGCACTCCTACTCCACTTGATGGCATGCTTCCCTCCTTCCATGTAGACCGTTCTGGCTTTTACTCCACTGCCATGGCCTATCTCATGACATGACACATACAAACCGTTAAACTGTTACCACACTGGACCCGGACTCCTGCACCCCTGTGTGCTGGTACTGATATGTCAGCCATCCTCCAGTTCCTGGCAGGTGCCGCCCGGAAACCATGTTACTGCCATGTCCGCACAATGCGCCTCTCACCAGCATATAAAGGTAAAGAAAACAAGCAGTCAATGTTTGGTGGTCTCCACTTTGAATGCGCACTTATGTCTGGAGTGAAAATTACATCTCTATAAAACCATAAGACGTTTCCTGGTACAACAGCTGTAGATCCCGCGCTCCCTGAAGCTGCACATCCCCAAGCATGAGCTATGTAAGCACGCTCTGCATCACCCACACCAGTGCTTAACTCCCACCTTTGAAACATCACCCTGCATATTTGGAGTGCCTGTCCTCTGTTGTGGCGCCAAGTCTGTAATCTCCTATATTACCCATCCTGCATTGCAGCTATTAAAACATTTTTGTTTCCGGAGTATGAAATAGCGCAGGCGAATTCCCAGCTGTCTCCGCACCCCCATACCTCCCATACCAACTGCCCACAGAATGGTTATACTCCAGGCGTCCACTTTTTCTTATGAAGTGGACCTGAGCCTCTCTAAAATGTCGGACGCCTTAATTGCCAACCAAGACAGCCGCTGTGTTTTGCCAGGGTACTAGGACAGTAAATCCAGACGATCACTTCTCCATTCGGCCCCCCGGGACCCACCTCGCCACCGGCTCTCCACGCGTCAGGCCCAGTGCATTGTCGACGCTCCAGCAGCTAACTCGGTGGTCCCAGGAGACAAAGAGGAGGAGACCCGGGACTTGGCTCCTTAAATAGACCATTAGGATTCAGTTTCACTTTTGTCACTGGGTCCATCCCTGTCTCCCAACATCACTGTCTGATCCCCCACCTAACCAGACTCCCGAGAGCTCCGTCCCGCGGCGCAACTAAGGGCGCCCCTCCCCTAGTCGTGGGGGGCGCCTGATCAGTACTTGATGAAATACTGATGGTAAGCGCTAAACTGGTCCTGGGTGGTTTGTGTTCCGGTTCAAGGAGGACCTGGCCTGAAGTTCGGGCTGTACTGTTCCTATTGGAGTAGGGTCAAGACTGATTTGCATATGGCTGGTCTAAACTAGGGGGGCATTTTGTGCAAAAAAACGATCGACTGGAATGCTGGCCCAGGTAATTTTCAGTGGCTGAGCATTATTTCCATCCCTTTTGTATATACTTCAGTGTAACTGAATATCGAGGCCGTTACAGATAATAGGGCATTCATTTCTTGGTCCTTGTTGTCCAGTTAAGAAGTGATACTGAAAAGCACAGAAGCTATTTTTAGCCATTGTCACCCATCAGTTGATTTGTTTAAAATGATTTCACTTCAATGTTATGTCCATCCTGTCTGAGTGACGCAAAGTTATTTCTTTATGTTCATTTTAAATGGCACGAAATTCATGCCCTCTAAACACAACAGAAACATATGTTCTAACCAAACTTCCTCTGCCTAAAGATGGTTTATAAATTAAAGTGGTAAGTCTGGGTAGTTCCTAAAGTCTGATATACCGATGGTACCGAAATATCCTTGTGTAGTTTAAAAAGATCAGTTATGGTTCTGGTACTTTGATAACATTTAAACCACAGTGCAGCATTATTTTAAAACTATATTTCTGTGCGTAACCCTGTCGCAGACCGGGAATATAAGATCGAGTTTTGCATCCCAATTCGGTGTTTTGTTGACATATCACCCCCTCCATTCGCATAATGCGGATATGAGAGCGCAGAGCAGACCTTTCTCTACTGTACGTTCTGTAACCAAGTCTTTTCATGCTACGCCGCTTTTATATAATGAACCCAGTGACAATGGAGTTTTTGTTTGGTGGATAAACTGCAGGAACACCTTTTCATGAACAGTACACGTTTACAGCAGGTTACATTTATTAAAACCTGCTGACTGAAGATAAAAAAGAAAAAAATATCAGGTGCGAGATATTTGAGAGTGTTTCGTTTCTAGGTCGTTGGTAGTTGAAATAGAAGAAAGACTCAACCCATGATACTCCATGTTATCATGGCCACCACTTCCAGTCCTGGGCTTTCGTGTGGCAACCTAATGGATTCTGGGTAGTCCTGGTTTGCTTCTGTTAAAATAACTAGATTACTATACCCGATAGTAATGATTTTTGGAATGTAACCAAAAAGTCAGAGATGATATGACGGGAAGTGGCCACCCGAAGGTCCATTGTGATTAGAAGAAGCACAACATAGCGAGTTTGATGTGGCCAGCATGGAATACGTTTTGTGGACTCCCTGTAACTGTTGAGTAGTGTCTGCTTCATTAAACGACTATTTTGACAATATTGGGGCCTATTCAAAAAGGTAAATGTACATGTGTATATTTACTCACGTCAGGCGCGCAGCACCCATTGGGCTCACGGGGCTTCAGCCGCCCCTCTCCCCCCCATCATGTGTGTCAGCCCGGGCTGCGACAGCTTCGCGGGCTGGTGAGCATCTAATTGCAGCCGCACCCGAGTACCTAACAGGTCTTTAAAAGACCATTTACTTTTAAATTAGGCTTTTTTGGAAGAATTAGCCCCCTCAGAAATATTTTTCAGCCCACCCCGAAATTTGGCTCTAGTTGCCCGCCTGACTCACGTGTTAATATAGCCTTGAAACTTATCTGTAAATCTACGCCCTTAGTTTTGATGGGGCGGAGACATGTAAGACAGAACAAAGAGTGTAAAGTTGCTACCATTTATGTTTCACACATTGGTTGAGGTCATCTCCACTGTAGCAGCAATCTCTCTGTATGGAGTAAAATAATAAATGTTATTAATTCTTAAAACAATATAAAAAATATTTTAATGTCAACTAAAAATGTATATGGATTTCAAATAATCATTATTAAACTATAATAATACAAACAAAGTAACACCACCTTAACCTATCTAATTAAATGTCTATTAAGTAATTACATATTTAAAATATTTGAATTTGATTTAGAAACGGAATTTCTGAGTAAATTTTTTTAACGAAAACCCATTCTCTAGCATTTTAATATTTAATGAATATTTAATAAATGTAATGAATAGTTATGTGTTTTTGTTTTCATTTATAATAAAAAATAACACAATATATTTCATATTCAATTTAATCTTACTTTTTAAAACTAAAACTATTGTATATATATATTAATTAAAATTCAAAATAATTATTGTATTTATTAATATTTCAATGGAGTGTTATATTAAGTCCTTGCGTCGATTATCTAATATGGGAGTGAAGTCCAGTACCTGTGAATGGACATGGGTGGTGCTAGATTTACACCAAGGTGAATCAGCAGTGTATTTCTTGCTGTGGGACTATTTTGTCTGTAGTAACTTTAGAAGTGAAGTTTGTAAATTGCATTGGGCTTACTTTGTTGTGGGTGGGTGTATTTCCATTCCCCCCCCCCCCCCCAAAAAAAAACCTTTCTTACCCCGTCAAAACCCTCAATTTAGGAGTTATTTTCAGCCACTTTACAGCCATCCCCCTGATCCTGCACTCATTTGCTACTAAAACATATACCTACATGTGTGGAGATCTCCACATAGAAAAGATAGGTGTAGAGAAGGCAGTGGTCCCTGTGCGTAGGTTTGTCAATTATATATTGTAGTATCCAAGTAGTACAACTTAACGTACTACACAGTGCAGTTTGTGAATTGTGCCCATTATTTGGAACAGTATCTAGGAAATGACCAGGTACAATATACTCCAGGCCAGGGGTGCCAAACGGCGGAACCAGCTTTTCCAGATGATCACCTGCTATGTAAATGAGTTCCTTTGAGGTTCACTGAAATTAAATGTATCTCATGTGGATATGCAAAACATTGCTATGGCCATCCTGGACCTACATTGGGGTCCACTGGACTAGGCAATTCACACCAAGCACCACTCCAATATTCAGTCATATGCCATGCAGTAGCGGCTCCTCGAGGGAGTGCTGCGGGGCAGTGGGGCGGGGGAGGGGCTGGGTGGGGGTAGTAAACTCCGGAATGCCGCTGAACCAAGTTGAGTAAAGAAAGAAATAAATAAAACTAATTACATTGCCCGCGCTGCAACGCCAAATCGGCAATGCAGCACGCATTGTAATTAGTTTTATTTCTTTATATCTTGGGTCTAGTTCGCGTTCTATAAAACTATAAAAAGAAAATAGAAAATGATTAACCAGCTTTAATAGAAGCTGGCCAGTTTTTATGTCCTCATTATCACTTTGACTGGAATGTGTTCTACCCTGATGTTTGGATAGCTGCATACTAAACATTAACCCGTATGATCCAGGACCATCCTGCTGCTAACACATAGCAGTGCCCCTTTCCTTCAACACTTTCGCACTGAACTGTCAACAGGTGTCTTTCCCCTCTTTGTTTTCCTTTATTGCCCAAGCATTCCCATCCACTGATTTGTGTGTTATTTTTATTTGTCCTGCACTGAGGCTGAATGTAGATTTGCAATAGATTTAAACGTTCATAAGAATATATAACTATATTTACACACCCAGTGTGCCTACATCGTTCATAGCGATGTACAAATAGCCAAAAAGAATTTGAGCATGTGTGGACTGTCTCGCCAGAGGCCAAATGGATGATGAAGGACCACTGGTCCTTGAGAGAATTTGAGGCCTCTTTGCCCTACCTCTTGTGGGCTAGAGCAGAAAGACAGCTATTTATAGTTAAGAAATTTGAATTCTGATTGGCCCTTATTTTGTCTGCCTCAGAGGTTTGAGAAGTTAAATACACTAATATTGAGATTATACAATGTATACGTGCAAAGCTTAGACAGTTCTTTAACGAACTTTGTTATTGCCCCAACCATAAAAGGTGTCACTGCATCATGCAGTGGGCCATCCCAGTGCTTAACTCTTCACAGCATTCCTAAACTTACAGTTGTGGAGTTTCACTGGTGGCGACGTGAGGTAGAATCAGTCAACAGAAAAGTAGCAGAATAAGCTAAAGGTGTGACACCTGAAACTAAACACTGTATGCATAAAAAAATGACTGCTGTGGGAAATGACTGAATGGCGTGCCTAGTTGTTTTAATGTAACAATATCGGTTTAAATGTAACAATATCTATTCATGTGTACATCACTACAGCTTCTAGCTCAATAATAGTTGCTATTATTAACATGTTTGTCACCATTTCAGTAAGTTGATGCTTTTTAAGGGCATACTGACTCTATTATAAGAGTTAGCTCAACAATACAAATCCGAATACAATTTCTCTATGAGCAATCGCAGTAAACCACGATTAAGACAGACAAACATACAAAAAAGAATGAACAGAAAATGTCATTTTCGTTTACTACAGCAAAATGGCAATCGTTGTGCTGTCATATTATACTATATATTTTCGTCCTCGCGTTAATTGAGCAAGTGTCTGGACACGCCCCTTTCCGTCACCCTACTCCCAGATGTTGGGATATTTAAGCAGACAGAGAGCGCGTCCCAACCTTTTGGGAGGTGCCTGGCTCCCTCGCGTGCCACATATTGTCGCCATATTGGTATCAAATCTTTTGATGTCTTTATGTTATTAGAGTTTCTCCTCTTTGATTTATTTTGCTTTTCTTTTCTAGTATTTGCAAATGGGCAATGGAGTATGCTGGTCTGCATATGGAGTTTCTGTACTCCGGTTCGGTTTTCCTTTTCACCCTGACATTAGTTGAGCGAATGCCTGGACAAGCCCCTTTCCCTCCCCCTGGTCCCAGATGTTGGGATACTTAGGCAGATGGAGAGGGCATGCCGCTGGCAAGCCAACTGCGCACCAAATGCAAGCCTGTCTGCGCTCGTCTGCGTTTGGACTGCGAGTAGTGCTAGCCATGCTGTCCATTGGCAACCAGACTCCAGGATAACTCGCATTTACTCCTAGGAGGCACTCCTAGCACTAAAATCCGCAGGTAAGGATCAATGCAGCACCTGTTCTGTCCATCAGAACATGGATCCCTATTGGACGGTCCTTAACTGTAAGCTGGGCTGTAACCCTCAGGATATTAGTTCAGTAAAGAAACCCTCGAACTCTACCGGCATTGAGGAAATCCCCCTCCATACATGAAGTTGTTCTCTTATAAACCCCAAATCAGCCATTAAAAATAAACTTGAATTCTTTGAATTTATACAAAGTCACAATCTTTATTATTGAGACCTGGGCCAACGATAGCTCCGGTCCTCACTTGGCACTCGCCATTCCTTCCGAATATTCTCTTCTCAGATTGGATAGGATTGGTAAGAGCGGGGCTGGCTTAGCACTTGTGTTTAAGCAAAATCTTAAGCGCACAGGCTCAAGTGTTTGCTCCTCCAATGATTTGGAAGCTTGCATTTTTTAAGTGCTTTCTTAATTACCACGATTCCTTTAAGGATTTACTATTATATCGGCCTCTTGGATCCAGAGGGAACTTCCTTGACAATATATAGTCCATCTGTTGGAGACTAAGGTCAACTTCGAGGATTTTACTGTGCTTGGAGATTTCAATTTCCATTTGGAAAATCTAGAAGATAGAGACACTGCAAAGTTGACAGACCTTATGATTAGCCTTGGCTTACACCAAAGGGTCACCGCCTCTTCACACAGCGACAGCTATGCACTAGATTGCATCTTTTTTGATAACTCTGCAGTCTTTCGAGGCCAGTACCATTGATTTAGTCAGATCACGCTGCAGTCATGTTCCATCTGAACAGCTACCTAAAGCACGTTAACAAACGTAACCCCAGTGTGGCTAAAACCTACCTCCCATGGCACAAAATCGATGCTGCCTTAATGGAAACTATAATAAAACTCTCCATTCCAAAGGTCTCAAGTAACCTAGACTAGGGCATTTCAGATTACAATGCCTGGCTTACCTCAGCCATAGATCATCTAGCCCCAAGTAAATCTCTCCGTAGTAGGATGCAAACCCACGCTCAACCTTGGTTTTCCCAGAACCTCTGAGAGTTGAAGTAGACGTGCAGTCACCAAGAGCATCTCTAGAGACCCGACTGCAACCCCTTGAAAAAAGAAAAATATAAACAAAAAGTTACAGAATATAAGGCCCAGATCCTGATTGATAAATCTGAATATGTCTCATATAAAATTATAATGAAAAAAAACTCCAATAAAGAACGGTTTGCCACAATTAAAAAACTGTCCAATTTTTGTGATAAGAAGAAAACTAAAAGCAGTCAGTCTCTGCGATAGTATTGCATTAGCCTTTCAGGAAAAAGTTCTGAGCATATTTAACACCTTCTCAAGTTTTTGAGGCCAATCCCGACTGCTATACAGGGAACTTTGAGCCCTGCCTCAGGACCAGAGTCCTCTCGAATCCCCGGCCGAGCCCATCTGTTACTTCTCCTTCATCCCTTTCTTCTTTTCCTCGCTATTGATAGATCAAGTGTAGGACTTAATCCTTGTCACTCATTCGGGGTCCCCTTTGGATCCCTGCCCCTGGCTATCTTCAGTCGGTACCTATTACCATAGCCAACTTACTAACCCCATTTTTTAACGAAATGTTCCTGCAGGCCTTCTTTCCGGCAGATCTGGAAATCGCATCAATTTTACCGTTGCTAAAGATCCACATTTAGACCCTTCAGTGGTGAATAAATATCACCCAATCTCGAGGCTTCCCTTTGCCCGCAAAAACTGAGGAAAAGGCTATAAATAAAGAACTGACCCTTTTCTTGGAATCCAAAAATCTATTGGATCACTATCAATTCGGGTTTTGTGGCCACCATAGCACCGAGTCAGCCATGATTACGGCCACAGAGGAATTGAGGACTTCACTAGATAATGGAAACCTGGCTGCCCTCATTTTACTTGACCTCCCGGAAGCCTTCAATAAAGTCAATCGCAAGGTTTTGATTAACCGTGTCGAATCCCTGGGTATCAGAGGCTCATCTCTGGTTTTACTATCATCTTTCCTCACAGGGAGAGTACAATTGGTCTCCTTGGACAATTTTTTCTAACACTTTTTCACTCCCTTGTGGCATTCCGCAGGACTCTTCATTGAGCACTAACTTGTTTAATCTATATGTGATACTGTTAGCTATTTTGATAAAAGAATTGGGTTTTCCGGTCATCAGCTAAGCTGATGACACCCAGATTATCATTTCAGTCTCGGGCAATCAGCAAGAATCTGCGACCAGCTTCCAATATTCAATGCTATAAGTCAATGGCTGGATGCTTAGCAACTACCTGAAATTAAATTCTGAGAAAAAAAAGTATTGCTGGTAGGAAACAATATCTCCTTCTGGTCCCGTAATTGGTGGCCATCAGAGCTAGGCTTGGTCCCCACCCCAGTAGAAAAAGTGAAAAATATTTTTTTTTTATCTTTGATAATCGGTTGTCCTGCACAAATCAGTGCCTTTATCACTTCAAAAATTCGGAGAAAAATCCTCACTCTTTCCAAAATTGATTACTGTAACGGTCTGTACATCAGCCTACAGAAATGCCTGGTCAATAAGTTACAAATTCTACAGAACTCAGCTGCTTGTCTATTACTGTGAATACCCAGAGAAAAATCGGTCTCTAAGGTCCTAGTGGATCTTCATTGGTTGCCAGTGCAGAAAAGAGTAGATTTCAAGGCGCTCTGCATCGTATTTAAAGCCTTACATGATGAGGGCTCAGACTACTTGAAAAATAAGTTTGCTCGGTACATCCTTTCTAGGACCCTTCGGTCCTCCTCCGCAGTCAACCTCACAGTATCCAAATTCAAACGAGTCTGCTGAGGTGGCAGAACTTTTATCAATGGTACAACCAAACAGTGGAACGCCTTATCTCCTCACCTAAAAACATGTCCATCTCTGTTCTCTTTTAGAAATAATCTAAAAACCTGGCTTTTTAACCTATTGTTCGCATTAACGGTCCTCTGTACCAACTATTCTGTGATAGACCAGCTCCAAGACGCCCTCGGGCTTCGAGCACTCTACAAATCCGGTTTTCATTTCATTACATTAGCCACGTATAGTGTTTAACTGAAGTGAATAGTATAAAGTCGTAATTTAAAGACCATCAAATCCTATTAGGGTCTCACAAAAACGTTATCATTCAGATTAATGCAATTGAGTTTTGAAAGTAGGTTTTTAAGCATTTTGTTTTTCTTAAATTCCTTATGGTATTGCTCTGTCTTTATCATTCACCTTAGGTAGTGAACCATACATCAGCTCAATTCATGATGGTATTACACATTTTTCAAATTAGCTTGATAAAACAGCGGTTCCTGACCAGTATAAAATAAAATTTAACATAAGTACATTCATATTTTATTCTATCATATATAACAGTTGTGAAAGGTAAAGAACTCACTCATATATGTTTCATGTGAACTGCACAGTAATTCAGTCATCCTTCTGGAACACATCCATGAGTTCAGAGTACGAATCTGTATTAAATCTAATAAAAATATATAAAAGAGAGGTTAATATTGAACCCTGTATGTTAATATAGTTTGCCTTACAAAAAGTATATTGAGATTGTTTAAAGAAGCTATTACTCTCTAGTGCATACTTTGACATGAAAGAACGTATAATAGCCCCAAATTAAAAAACTTACATTGTTTGCAAAATGGCGAACTTGCATAGAGGGAACCATCTTGTGGTGGGCCACATGTAGACTGCGCCTTAATCACTGTAGTTCAGATTACATTGTGTCTAGCACAACACTTCAATGTTATGATTTAGGTTAAAAAATCAATTATTGTAACTATTTCGTAACAGCAGTGACAACATTATCTTCATATTGCCATTATTAATTCACAACTTTGATAATAGCCTTGCATCACAACTTATTTTTTAGAAACTGGTGAGTGATATAATATTACAAAATGTATTTAGAGACAAAGTTGAAATTTATTTAGCATATCGTTTTTATGAATAGGTAAGTATGTATCTATTCAAATGAATGTATCAATTTACTGTATTTATAAGAACCACCTACACAAACGTAGTCCTTCAATAGTGTACGTTTTTTTCCCCGAAAGAGGTTTGTTTGATGCCAGGTAACATCATCACAACTGCTAGGCCCACATCTC
Organism: Lissotriton vulgaris; assembly: GCF_964263255.1. Taxonomy (NCBI): domain Eukaryota; kingdom Metazoa; phylum Chordata; class Amphibia; order Caudata; family Salamandridae; genus Lissotriton; species Lissotriton vulgaris. The sequence continues at coordinate 480,231,928 of NC_141693.1, read as the reverse complement.
TTAATTTGTCCAGGTTCATGTGCGAGCAGCTCACCCAGTCAAGGTTTTTCTCTACGCAGTTTGGTACTTTTGGTGCTGACTTTGTAACTGGAAAAACTGGACCACAAGTGCCAGGGTTCAGAGAAAAACTTAAACTGGAACAGCCACTCCCGTGAGAGAGCGCAATTTGAATATAAAATATATAGTAGCCATATTTAGACGTATATGTTATAAACGTAGGAATGAAACGCATATCGTAATGTAAAGTTGACAATAATAGCATAAAGGTCAACTAATGTGATAACATGGTATAGGAAATGTAAATGTATTCACATGTTAAACATGCATTAGATTTAGAAGGCCCGTATATATATGATGGGTAGACATAGAAATGTGTAAAATGTGTTATGAAATGTAGAACGTGCAAAGTAGAATACATGTACGTGTATAACTTTAAAATTGGAGTAACATGAGAGAAAACGTAGGGAAATGTAACGTGGAGAAATGTGCAGAGAATTTATATAACGATGTAACCAGTGAGAATATAAAAGTTATACTCTACGTAGTTTATATTCTAGGTAAAATGTATTCAAGCATGACTAAGACTTTGCTAAAAAGTACGAATATATAAATGTATGTTAAAGGTTACACTGTGTAGAGGGTTTTGTAGGAATACTAGAAGAGTTTAGGTCATTTGTGATTATAACCCGACTGACCAAGAGTTCGCAGGAGCTTAGTCAAATGTATGTAATTTAATGGGCTTGTAAAAGTCGTAAATAGCTTGATGTGGACGTGAGAGCCAAGAAGTCTAGCACTTGTTAGATTTAAGGTGACAATGCCGGACGGAGCTTATTGCTCGTACGTGAGGAGAGACCCTTAGAATCTTGAACTGTGTTTTGACAAGACCATTCACAGGACCTAGAAGGGTCAAGTTAAGCGAAATGGAGTTAAAGTCTTGTCTAAGGTCATTTGACTTTTTGCGCTAAAAGTGTCAATGAAGGTAGCCAGCGAGATGATGAAGATGACATCTAAGGAGAAGGGTCAACTTAACGAACGACGCAAGGAGTGGACCAATGGAAGAAGCAAGAAGTTGACATCATCGGGGAAAGTCCGTGGTGGGCGTCAAGGGGCGTTTCACCCACACGATGATTGTGTATTTTAGGGACAGCACCCCGGGGATAAGATAGCGAAGGCGAGCGAATAGCCCAGCAGGGAGCTCAGAGAGAGAAGGGCGAAGGGTAGATGCCTTGAGCAGATGCGCTGAGAGATCAGAGCGCAAGGGAGCAGTAGGCCGAGGACCCTTAGAGAGCGGATGGGTAGGCAGAGAGGGTACTGCTTCTAAAATTTAAGAATTCCTTTAGAGGCTAAGAGAGTTTGAACTTCTTTGGGAGTCAAACTGCTGACACCTTTTTAGGGAAGAAACTTGCGAAGTAGGGATGTCACATAGCATAGAGTAGGGACAGTTTTAACTTGATTATTTTATCTTACTGCAGATGACGCAGAAGGAACCACTTCACACTGAAGCTTTGATTGCAGATCTAGAGACTGATTTTGTATTTTGTATACTTTGAGATTTATTCTGTAAGGATTGTATTACATTCAGATTAACTTCATATAAAACTTTTAAAACTTCATCAGTTGTAAGTGGTTCTTCAGAGTGGCGTCAGTTAATGGGGTTTGTCTAACCTATGCGGGGGTTGTCTTTTACTCAATGACAGATAAAACTCGATCCGAAATTGAGGAATGAGATAAGTTATTAAATTGATCATAATCATAAATTGATATCAAAATCTCATTCCCCGCACCCGCATAGTACTTAAAAACTTGAGAGTTCTGCACGGCTCATTCACGTGGCTCCCTCCTCAGACCTGGAAAGAGAAAATGACAGCTTTGAAGCTCAGTGGCCGCACTGGGTGAAGGGTAAGGTGGCCACCACACACCACGGCACCAGGGGCCCCATGTTTCCAGTATGACTTTGTTGTGAGAACATAATGCATTCTTTTTGCAAGTAGTCCTTTTGTGCTTCCTTTGAAATCAGGGCTGGTCTGGGAACAAAAAGCAGCCCTGCCCCCTTCCTTTCATTGCTGTTAATAACAGCTACCCATTCTCTCTCTCGCTTAGTCAGACCCCCCAGGATATAGCGGCATGGAATAGCAAATTTAGCGGCACAAAAAGGGAAATTTAGCGGCACAAATATGGAAATTTAGCGGCAATTTTGCGGCATTTTATGTGGCCATTTTTCCTACAACAAACACAGATATCTTAGTTTTTTTAGTTATTTAACAACGTGAAGCTATGTATATTTGGTTTCTTTACAATGTAAACACTTTGGGGCAGATTTACAAGCCCCTTGCGCTGCTTTTTTGCGCTTGGTGCCACTGTACCTGCTGCTCTAATGACGGCTATACCTATCGCCCCTTTTATTAGTAAGCACGTTAAATAGTACAGTGTATTTTGAACACAACCTGATATCCCACCGGATGCCCGTTCCATCCATCTACCCACCCACTCTTCATCCATCCATCCTTCCCCTCATCATCCATCCATCCTTCCCCTCATCATCCATCCATCCTTTCACCCACCCCCTCATCATCCATCCATTCCCTCATCATCCATCCATCCATCCATCCATCCACCCTTCCCCTCATCATCCATCCTTTCACCCACCCCCTCATCAAACATCCATCCATCCATCCCCTCATCATCCATCCATCCATCCTTCCCCTCATCATCCATCCTTCCCCTCATCATCCATCCATCCTTTCAACCACCCATCCATCCATCCATCCTTCCCCTCTATCCATCCCCTCATCCATCCATCCTTCCTCTCATCCATCCTTCCCTTCATCCATCCATCCTTCCCCTCATCCATCCTTCCTTTCATCCATCATCCATCCTTCCCCTCATCCATCTTTCCCCTCATCCATCATCCAGCTACCCTTCCACCCATACATCCAGCTATTTAAATTTTCTCTCCATCCTTCCCCTCTCATCAATCCATCCATCCTCTCTCATTATCCATTTATTCAATCTTTCATTCATCCATTTAACCCATATCCTGGAGTACAGAAAGGTGCCATTGCTTGTTTGCCTTCTATGGCCTGTAGTCCTTTTTTTAAATCGGAAAATTGATACTCTGCTAATTCTTTAATCTATAGAATAAAACCATGATTTCATAGTATGCTCATAGAGAGCCCAGCGTTTTTGCACTAAACTTCAGCTTTAAGGAGAAGCTTGCTACGATCCAATGCTAAAAATCGTACATGGATGGAGCACTTAGTGCAACATCTTTAAAGCAAGGTCAGACATTTTGCTAATACAATTCACATTAGAGTAGAAGTGCAAGCACATAGACAGTTCCGGGTGTGCATGCTGCAGATAATCTCTCAGCAATGCAAGATTCGAGTTAAAAAAAAATATATTAACAGATTTAAGGTAGCGTGTCTTTTGTTTTCAATTTAAATTGTTCTCCGTTTCTTTCCCAAATTGACTTGCTGACTGCGTTTAAATTTGTCAGGTCAGTAAATGAGCCTTCTCACAGGCCTAAGACTCGAAGTTCCTATTCCTGTCACTGCAAACCCTTTCACATTACACTCGAAGGAGAACTGCTCTGTCCGATTCCTGCTCCATCCTCTGTGACAACAACCCATCCCCCCCTCCCCTCCTGTTGATGTGCAAGGTGAGGGCTCCCATTGTCATTCTTGTGGGCCAGGAAGAGGTGCGAACGAGCGCAGTCCCGGGCAGCTCTGAATGACAAAGAGCCTAGACCTTCACACTGCCAGCTGCAGCCGAGCTGCTTTAACCCTCTGACCCCAGTGTCTGTAGATCATCTACAGGTGTGGGGCAACCGGTGCATGTCTTTGGATAAAGCAGACCCCCCAGGATATAGCGAAAAATGCCGCGATTTCTACAAAAATGCCGATTTCGCTGGCATTTTTGTAAAAATCGCGGCATTTTTAAAAAAGTGCCGATTTCGCGGCAAATCGCGAAATCGCGAAATCGCGATATCCTGGAGGGTCTGCTTAGTGCCTATATAGGCAACACTCCCCACCCTTTGCAAGGTTAGCATGCACAATGGAATAAATAAATACACAACGCAATACGTTGTTGGGAAAAGATTGCTGCAGTTTTATTTCATACAAAAGTATGCATCATGGTGGGTTAACTTGCGGGCGATCTGCGGGCAGGAAGCGGTGACTGACCTACTTTGCCCTGCCCGCCTGAAGAGCCAAATTGCACAGTGGCAATCCAATCGGTGCTACCTGTTATGAGGCGATTCCCCCTCGAATACCTTAAACCACTGGCCCACCACTTTACTCACGCCCTATTTTTAGGGGGGGGGGAGCGTTGCAAGGCAGGCCCCCGATTGCTCAGGCTTCCAACTGCCCGATTTGGCACAGGCACCCTTATTGTGCTCCTGGAGAGGTACCCTTCTGTACCACGTCCACCTGCACATCGGGCTGTGGGACTCCTCCCCAGGGTCCCAAGACTAGAGGGCGGTGTTAGTGTGCCTAAGTGGCACTAAGATAGCCGCCCTTTTCGGTGGCTCACTGCATGAGCTGCGGGCAGCCGCATTCTCTTTCTTTTCTCTTTTCTCATCTCCCTATCTCCATCCCATCCAACCTCACCTTTTATGAATTAGTTCAACTTAATTAGTGGGGTTATAATGTGCAAGTTAGAGCTTTCACTGTCTTGGGTCGGGTTTTGCAAAAGGTTTGCCTATGAGAGATTACTTCTTAGCTTCTTTTTAAATGATGACAAATTGCATATGCCTGAGGTCTTGCTGTAGAGAATTCCCAAACACTAGTCCTGGAAGGAGAAAGCCCTACAGCCTCTTTTAGCCATAAATTCATCTCTTAATAGATTATTTTAAGTGTTCGACCAGATTCACAACACGTATGGGCTAGCTTAACATTTGCGTTGTTACTATTGATATCGAATTCCATTCTCAATGATAGTAAGGGAGTGCTCCTACTCAACCCTCCTAATTAATGCAGGAACGAATTTTCTGCTTTTACCAGGTCTCTAATTTGAGCTCTTGCCCATTTTATGACCCACAAACTGCAGCACAATGTGACATTTAATCCTCTAAAGTTGCACTCTCAATTGAACGTTCACATTTGGTGATAAAACGAACTAAGGGCGGGAAGGTGTGGTTTAATTTTTAGCATATTTTATTGAATCTTGTGGCAGCTTTCCACTTTTTTTCCAAACGTGTACCAAGATATTTAGGGTGTTTCACTCTTTCACTACATTATCCCTACATAATAATGCGATATCTCACCCTTGGGTGCTTGCAGTAAAACACCTACATATTTTTATCTACACTATCGCTAGATCATTGTGGCCACAATCACCTGTTAAACCATTTAAAAAAGCCTTTACTAAAAACTGAGTTTGTGACAGAAGCACTGTGTCATCCACAGAGAGGAAGGAAAGGGATGTAGATTGATCACCAATTGGGGAATATCAATCCCTACTTTCAACAAGTGGTCATTCAGATTATTAATTAATAAATTGGCATGGGTGCCATGACCCATCCCTATCGAAATCCTCCTTCAGCTTGGATACATCCATTCCCTGCACCATTAAAATCTTGCACCCATAATGCACTCTTGCCTTTGTACCCTCATGGAGTCCTTCGAGGAGATGGACAGAAATAGTATCCAGGAGAGAAATTGGGCAGTAGCTCTTCGAGTTCCCCATGCCATCTTTTTTGAAACACAGAATAACTAATGCCAGTTTCCAAGATTTTGGCATTTTCTTCTTTTACAAAATAGTAACTAAGTAATTTTAAATATGCCATCGGGGCTAAATCATGTCAGAACAAATTGATATGTATAAACTGCGGTTCACAACTTTTATTTGCCGATTGGAACAGTTGAATAACTCTTGGTCATTAATTATGTTTGTTGCCCTTGTACTACACAGGAGTTAATAATCAGATTCTGTTCAAACTTAATCAGGATTTGATCAAAATCTACCACCCTTATTTTTGTTTTATTTCAAAGGATTTTATTAGAAAAAAAAATGTTTTTATACAGTACAGATATACAGTACAGATATAGTGAAGGCAATGCTGGTGTCATCATACGCCGGTGGGGGCCTACATTTTCTGAGTAGTGCTTCAAGGTATGGTGGAATGTAATCAGTCTAGTTGGAACAGAACATTCCTTCTTCTAATAGCGCCTTTCAATAAAAGAGCATTGAGATCTTTACTGTTCTTCGTTCTAAAAATTCCCAGAAAATCTATTAAAAAAATCAGTAAACCTTTCACAGATAATACTTACTGAACATATACTACTCTCATGTAATACTTCATAATTATTTAGATCAGGCTCACCAGGCAGGGCTGTATGTCTGCTCATGGTAAGTGTATATATCGTATACCTCAAACACTTAGCAGATTTGAAAATGGGGAATTCAGCTGTAGCTCTCATTTACTTAGATGTAGGCCTGAATTTTGCATCTACTTTTATTATCTTTTTCCAAGACTTCGGAATAGGTAGCTTGCATATTACGATTATCACTTGGCTTAAAATTGAAGTTGATTATTATCAAGCGCAGTCCCTTCTCCCCCCTTTACACCCTCGCTCTACAAAATTGATTTTTGGATGGGCTGGTTTGAATTTCCATAAATGTTTCACACTTCTGAATACATATCCTGAGAAGTAAACCATCTTTTGATCTTTTCTTTGGACCTTTATTTCCCAGTTTACTAAAAGATTGGAAGCTCTCAATGAATGTAGGATCACAGCATCATGCCAGAGCATCATGCCTGTTGACAGGAACAGCTCTTAAAACTCATTGTGAGCCGTACCCATCTCATTTTGCAGGATAGTCATATTACAGGAATTTACTTTCTAGATCAATCAATCAGGAATTTATATAACACGGCTACTCGCCCATTAAGGGTCTCAAGACTCAAGTTGCCTAAAAATTGTCCACATATTCACTCAGATTACTATTACTTTCTATGGTTGCTCCCTCATCATAGTCCATCTTTTCCCATACTTTGACACTCACAAGCCAACATGTAATACACTTTCAGTTAACATATGTAAATCTTGAGCTGACTCGTTTGCCTTACTGATTACACATCTTTTTATGCTTTTTTGTAACAAAAATGTCAGTTTCTTCCTTACTAATTTTTTCCAGTAAGTTCACCATTTCCTGAGTCAACATTGACATTCACATCTAAGGTTACAATCTCGTTCATGCTTGCCTATTTAATACAATACTTAAAAACGTTATTCCTGTATTCGATTTGATTGTTGTAGTTCGGAATTGCTCATACTTTAGTAGCTAATAAGCTATCTATCAACTCTTCGGTTTTAAGAACACCCCCATTCATATCCTTCCCACTAGGTTACTATATTTAGATCAGAGCTTAAACAGGTGGAGCAATCCAATTTACTTTTAATGTGTTCTCCTGAACTATCAATTTGTATCCTGAATAATTTGTATCCAGTGTATAACTGTAATCACCACGTAATTATGTTTTTTTTTTACGGAGGAGTGTGCCTCTTCGCCTTACTCGTTCTATCCACCTCTACTGCCAAATGCTTATTGTTGAGCATAAGGCAGGAGGTTTCTTTCATGATTACTAATTAGTGAAAAGTCTGTTTGCAGTATAAAAAAAATGACAAATCACTGGCCCTACCCAAGATTTTCCAACTCATGATAATCATTTCCACGCTTTGCTGCACTCTGAACAGTACTGCTTGGCATCAGGTTCACTTCCTGGGCTCTGTCTGCTTTTACTTTCTCGTTACATTTGCAACTCATATTCATTACAATAACTGAGTAGACCTGGTCTTCGTGATATCTTGTCAACAATCCAATACTCCATCTGAGAGCATCCAATTCCCCTTACATCAAAAGACATTGGGGTAGCATGACTATTTAACAGTTTCACCTTCTGCAGACATTACTGTCACATTGTGGCCTGGACCTTGAATCTGACCTCACCTGATATCAAAGGTTCCCTAGTCATTTGAGGCACAAAGTGAGGGAGATTTTGTTTTGTTTTCGCTCTCCACTGTAATGTATTCATAGCTGTCCATGGACCCCAGGGCAACCAGTTTACTTCTAGCTGTAGCACTAAACACTGTGGGGATTGCTGTTTAACTTTTCTCATTGGATGCCTAATTGGGACTTACAGCTTTACAAGTCCAAGATTACCCAGTGTTGCAAGCTCAAAAACACAAGGCTGGGTGAACGTCATTCTCATGGAATCGGTTTGATCATGTTACAAAGTCATCATTTGTAGAGCCCCCTTTACCATGCGTATAACACTACAGTGCTTTGTTGATGTGGGCACTCCTTCCTTACAATTCTTGGATGAGTCTGTATTAGCTGACTTTGGTTGTGCTTGAATATAAGAGATTTGTATTTAATATAATTTTATAATATATTGTTTAGTAATGATTTCTTTTGCTTTAGAGTAGTTAGAAAATTAGTTTGAGCCTGATAAAGAGCTTTGTATTGTCTTGTATTCACATACGGGCACGCCAAAGAACTTTGTCTTTTTAGGTCGAGCCTGGGCAGCGCATGCGCTGCTCTGCGAGGCCTGCTGTATTGGGGTTTGGACTTGAAGCTCTGCCCAGCTTTTCAATTGGCTTCTGTTACTGTATTTTCTAAATGGCATCTTTCAATTCACAAATAGGTTTGGTAGTCCCTCCTTATTACCGCTTTCTCTGCATTTATAACCTCCCATGAGAACTGGACCTTTTACTTGTGCGGTTACACGGTATGTTTATTATGCAACAGCTGTGCGCCTTTCTTTCTTTATTTTTCCAGCGCGTTCCGCTTTCAATAGAGAGGCCACGCGCCTTTATTTATTAAAGGCTTTATTTATTTTTCAAGCACCCCATGCAGCGCTTTCTCATTAATATCAGCCAGGCGCCTTTCTCTACACGAGACGCGTCTAAAGAAATGGGCGAGGCCGACATTAAAGTGAAAACGCAACTTGGGGCGCTTTTACAAAAAAATAAAATTTGTTTGTCAACTGCCAATTTCTTTAGACACCGCTCGTCTAAGGAAAGGGGCGCGACAGACATTAAAGTGAAATCGTCACATGCGCTCCTATGACAAACAAGCATTTGCAATGCAATAAGTCTTGCATTTACGAGATTTTCATAAATGCGAGTCCTATTGCATTGCAAATGCTTATTTCGTTGAGTTGGGGGGGTTGGTTGTCCATTGCTTGGTGTATACAGATTATTTTCTAGACACCATTCCAAGGTTGGTAAATTGCAATGATGTAATGTGCATGTTGCGTGTCTGATGTGTTTAAGCTAACTTTATGTGAATGATCCTACGATGCATCTTAGCGTTAAGGAAGTGCGGTTTAGTTAGTAGTACTTTACCAAGTGTGACTTTGGTACCATTATGTCAGCATGAGCCTGTCAGGTTGTCTTTTGAGTGTAAATTAAAAGGTGTGGTCTAGCAAGAATTGTTAGGTGGAAGCTGCTTTTGGGTGTCAGATGGTAGCCATAGTCAACTGAACAGAACCTTTTAAGGCATCTGGTTGTCTGTACTGCAGGGTGGGAACAAAAGATGTAAAGTGTGGGTACACTAGTGGGTAAGGTGCGGAAGATTGAGAAAGAGAAAAAAGGAAACCTAGTGTGCGTTAGGGTCGCTTGCTCTGTCTGGAAACAGAATTAGTGCCCAATAGGGGAAACTAAAATAAGGTAGTGTTTGAGGTATACTAGGACAAGGAGAATACATTTATGTGTATGGCTCCCAGGCTGAGAAGGGAGATGATGTCGTTTAGACTAGAGTTGGGACTGGTTAGCACCCTCTTCTGTTCCCAAGGTGCTGTGACTTCTGGGCGGACAGAGGTGTCAGCCTTCGAGTAGGGTTGCCTCTTAGGATGCTGAATACCGTGCCCTGGCACTGTCATAGCTTAATTAGGACTGGGCATTGCTGCCAGAGGGCAGGATTTCATTCCAGGATGTCTTCTCTAATCGAGCTTTAGGGCGAGGCACATAATAGGAGGCAGGTTGCAGAGCTGTAGCTGTGTTGCAGGATTTTGGACTGCTAGGGGAGGCGAGTGCAGGGTGTCTGAGAGAACTGTTAAAGGCAAGGACGTCTTTGGTAGAGAGCAAAGGTGCCCTTTACAAATGAGTGAGAGAGTTTCTCGACTGTGTGGAAGAATGAATGCGTTCTTCTGCCCTTGGCAGGAGAGCAGGCAGACAAAGTAAGGCAAAGGTGCTGCTAGGAGGCATCACGGTGGAACTTTTCAAGGTCAAAACCACCAGCAGCTGTTACACTGTTTGGAAAATCTGAAAACAAATATGCTTCCCTGCCAGGCCTGTGCCTCCTCGCAGGCTGAGAGATTACCCGTTTGCAGTCGGGAGATCAGAAACGCTACATATTTTATTGAGTGTTGTGCATTGTAAGGAGTTGTTACATGGGCATTTCAATGGCACGCTGCTATATCTTTTTCTCGCATCATACCTGCGGGTTAGGACCTGCGGCATTAACAGTTGAGGGAACCACCGCGCATTAACTCAAATCCCGGTACGTTTTCCGTCTTTTCGCTCTTCGCCTTTTCACCCAGTCCGCGAAGACGGCAAATGAGGCCGTGGACCCAAAAGAGGCAGCTGCTGCCTGTTCTGACGACATCTTAAACCGTAAACAAGCCCAAGAAAAACGCATAAATGCTATTGCGTGCCCGGAAGGCTATTTAAAGAACCGTTTGTAGGGTGAAGTGAGCAGACGGCTCATTTGCATGCAGTTAATGAGCTCAGTCTGTGCTAATTACCTATATCCTGTTTGCTAATAAGCATTCTTCTAATCGCACCACTTTCATCAAAGCGTCTGTGCGGTTAGCAGAGCCGGTGACCGATGGTAACCGAAGACCCCAGGAAAGCAGGCCAGTGAGCTCAGGTAATCTTGCATCTGGAGCAAATCATGGTAGGACGAGGCCCTTTTCTATTTCAGTGTCATTTAAGACACGATTATCTTCGTACAATAGGGCCATCTGCTATACGAAGCAATGGAAATATAAATGTTTTTTTAAAGTTAAAATTAAAAAGTCTTGGAAAATTATCAAACGTCTTAGTTGTTGATCTGTAGATGAACTTCTTATGTACGAGATTTGTGTAGTGCTTAGTTAATTAACTCATTTTATTGATGAATACAGCCAATTCATTAAATGGGTAGGTGATGTCTGGCACTGAGTACCTGCACTTCTTTTATTTAAATGGGTGAGTACCGTCACTTCCCAGCACTGCTGCAATACATTTAATGGGAAAGTTCCTGCACTTCTCAGGAGCAAACAGGTACTCTAAAGAGAGAGTATATGATCTATATTTTAATTTAAAGCACTAACTACAGCACTGGCTTGTGGTGGAGAGACACGTCACAGTGCTAGGCTTTATTAAAAGTTAATGCTTACAGTTCAAGTTTTACTTCCGCAATTGTTTGGATTATTGTAATTATTATGGCTTTGCAGAGCTGTAGAGCTTGGAATGCCTCCATACCCATGTCTTGAAGGCCGGGGGGGAGGGAGGGGGGGGCTCAGATGGAGCCAGTGTTGGATGTTAACAAAAAGGAGCTCATGTAATGAGTGGTAACAGATTTTACCCACAATATAAATAACTTGGAGACATATTACCAACAACTAGCAATATTTATCGCTAAATGAGCTTAGCAATATTTTTTTTATCGCTGTGCATCGCCGTATTTTATCGCAGAGATAACGTGCTATTAGCAACGTTCATCTCAAATGTGATAAAATATCCGGCGATAGCGGCTCAATGTGTGAATATCGCTGGAAATCCAGCGATATTAAGGCATCATCGTCAATAGGGTCTTAACCTGAATATCCACCTCTCATTGGATATACAGGTTAAGAAGTGGTCTGAGCAGCGTTAGGTTTTGACGATATTCGCGCTTAGCGCAATTTTTTTTAGCGCTTCGCCTGCGTTGATAAAAGGCGATAGCGATGTTAGCGACTGCTTTCAGCCTCTAACAGTTTGGATACGCCCACTTTGCATGTCATTAGCGATAAATATCGCTGACATGCAAAGCAGGCCCCAAACCGGTCGCTATCGCCTACAAGCTGTTGCTAACTGTTAGCGACAGCTTGCTAATAGGGCAATAAAATTATCGTCGATTTCGCGGGAAAAACTCCTGCAAAAGCGGCGATAATGCCCTTGATAATATGCCCATTGGTGTTATTCTCATTTTAGTAATTATGGTGAGTTTTCAGGTGATTTTACCCTGCGACTAGCGTTGAGCCTCTGTTCGGATTGGATGAACCGTGTTTGAGGAAAAACAGCTTTCTCTCATGATTTTTTCACAGAGTTTACAGGAAGGTTCTCCAGAAGCAAACATAAGAGCACATTTTCTATAGGTTCGCACTATCTTCCTCAGCCATGTGAGAATGACAGCTGATATTTCTGAGTGAAACACATTCTTCCAATAGCAATAGTAGCCTGTCAGTTGATTCCCCAGTGTTCTGCTATAGCTTCTTCTCCATAGTATTCAAATAAGCTAGTAGAGCACTAACATTCTGTATGAAAGACAAAAGTGTGGCACGCGTGAACACCATCTTAGTAGAATTAAAGCAGGAAAACTGATAGTGTTTCCTTTAGAAATTAAATATGTGAGGGAGTTCATTTTATCATAGAAATTATGGCTACTCAAGAAAGTTAAGATGAGGACATTTTTTATGAGTTCTCAAATATGTTCCTCATCCATGTCAGTAGAACATTCTAGCATGTAGACTAAAACGTGAACTTTATTTAGCAGCAGTCTATCAGTTAACTCCCTTTTGATCAACAGCAGCTTAAAAAGAGTTCTAATGAGCACGGACATGCTGTATCTATGAAAGATGTGTGGGGCATATGAACATCATATTTAGAGAATCAAAGAAGGAAAGCTGAAACCATTTCCTATGGAGGAGACTGCAGTAAAGGAACACAATGGGGGTTGTTTTGGCATAGACATTTTGGTTAGTGCTCTGGAAAGCTAAAATTAGGACTAATATTCTATTATTTATCAAATATCTTCCTCATACATTTCAGAAAAACATGCGGTCATACATAGTGAAACATGTACTTTCAACACCTGCTGCAGTTAGGGTTGCCACCTGGCTGTGTTTTTACTGGCATGACCAGTATTTTAATGTCCCAACTGGAACAAACATTAGGAAAATCACCTAAAGCTGGTATTTCTCTGCCTTATAAATAGTAAATATGAAAAAAATCTATTTAAAAAGTGTTCAAGAGTTGCCTTACCGATCGTTGACTGGTAAAATACAGACAACTTTCAATAAGGTTCTCTTTATTATTATTATTATTAGTGTGTTTTGTAAAGCGCGCAGCGGCCCCAACGGGGCATCTTTAGGGATCGTGTCAGGGCTTTTGCAGAATCTGAAACGTGAACAAATGACTGGTATTGCTTAATGTGAAAGGTGCCAGCCCTAGTAGTCGCCTGTCAGTTAATTCCTTGGCAATGAATTGCAGCGTAGCTACAGAGTTCTAATGAACAACTAGAGCGCTAATGTTTTGTATTCAAGACAAAAGAGGGGCACTCCTGAATGCCATTTTGTTGGAATAGGAGCCGTTGAATTTAAAGCCTAACCTGAGGAACAGACTGAAGGTCTTAATGCAGGGAATGTACAGAGTCAAAAACCAGCAAAAGCGGGGTCTAAACATGAGTAAAGTGAATGTGCTCCAGCTTTAAACATGGTTATTTATTTATTTTACAGAGTTTTCTACGGCGCGAACATGACTCGAATCGGGTATCAGAGCACTTTACATAGCACCAGTTGCATTACATGAGGACACATTCATGTTTGTTAGGCACAGGGAGATTAAGTGATTTGCCCAGAATAACAGGATGTTGTGTGTCCCTGCAGAGACTCGAACCCAGTTCCCAAGATTTGAGGTCGACCGCCCTAGCTGTTAGGCCAACTCCTCTCCCCATGGTTAAATTGTGTTATTCCTAATTGACTCATTTATCTTGCCCAGAAGTCCCTAGTTTATGGTGCAGAAAATGCATGCAGATCCTGGACATTAGATGCCATCTGTGGACTGCAGCACCTATTTTGCCATACACACAGTGGGCCTTCAAAACTTGGCTTCATGCCTGCCATTGTGGGTTGACTAGTACAATGTAAAACCCCCAGTGAAACCTGCCAAAATAACCCTTTTTTACAGGCAAAGACCTTCCTTTTAAATATTAATAAGTTACCCCTGTGTAGGCCTTGTAGACCATAAGGTATGGTGCATGGTATTTAAAAGTGGGACATGTAAATATGAATGCTACTCCGTCCCTACAGTAACATGTCCCCAAAAGCTATTTTCACTCCTCCAGGTCTGGCTGTCCTACATAGAAAACCAGAGTACAGATTAAAATAGTAATATTTTAATCTCTGGTATGGGGGCAGCTAGAAAAATAATGACACCACTATTTTTAATAGTTATTAAAATCCAGTTCAATGGTGAAGTCTGCTTTTGAATAAATATTAAGGAAAAGTAACTCTTAAAAAGTTACCTTTACCCTGCCTGAGGCTCCTGGAGGCTAAAGTGCATTAGCACTCCAGAAGGTGCACAGGCTGTCCTTAGTCTAATAATGAGGTGTGAAATACCTTCCAGGACCCACACAATAGGCTGCTTTAATTGACAGGCCAACCTGAATGGACAGGGATGACTCCTCTGAGCCCAACTACAGTCAGAGTGAGGGTTTGCCCTTCCTGTTGGCACAGCTGTGTCAAATCCTGCCCGATAGACAGACCTATCTAAGGCACATGTAAAACATCTGTGTTCTTGAAAGGGATAAAAAAAAAACAAAGTACAATTCTTGTGCATCTCCTGTCTGATTGCTGAAGGATCCTGCTTCGTCTCACCAGAGGTCTGCCTGTTTCAAACTGGAGTTTAGTGTTAGATGTGGGAATACTCTAGTATCCGACCCTACTCAGCTCCAGCTCTTAGAGCCCAACTTTTTCTGTGGCTGGAGACTTTGGCAATCCTGGAATTGTCCTGACATATTACTGTTTGGGCCATTTGCAGAACGGCAAACAGGAAACAGTGAAAATGTAGGTAGTCCAGGGATTGGTAACTTTTACCCTATTGGCTAGAGGAGTGTACGGGAATAACCCCCACCCTCTAATAGTGCCAACCATAAATGTGTCACCCCAAGGCACCCTCCTCAGAACATTTTATGGGACTGTGGAAGATCAGAAGAGGGCTAGACTTGCTGTCTATGACCTGAGCGAAGCCCTAGGGACTGGGTCTGCTCCCTTTTGTACCCAGGACAAATAAGTGTACTCCAAATGTTAGTTGAGTGACTTTCTGTGTGGCTACAAGGACACAACAAGCTGCAGGAGGTATTTTCCCTCAAGTGGTAACTGAATCTGGACTTACCTCTTCTGTTGGCCTCAGCCTGATACCCTGAGAGACTGTAAGTGCCTTTCCTTGAGGTCCTGGGGACCTTAGAAGTGTACTCCTGTGTTTGTTTGGTCACCAGAATAAAGTTTGGAAGATTTTAAAAACGTTTCCTTCAGCACTTCAGTGACACCTGCCGGAAAAATTATCTAACTGGCAGTTCCACAGGTTTGGATTGAATTTTAACTTTGTATTGCTCAGAGATATCGTCATCTCAGGAAAAGCAACAAAATTCTTCGAGACGTTGGAACAGGCAAAATTGTCAGTGAAAAAACTCCAAAGCTCTAGAGTGTCAGTGGAACCAACCTGCTTCAGTCATCCGGCCTCCGGTTCCACTGGGGCGGCTACAGTTTCATCGGTGTTTCACGCTGCGAGGATTGTTGTACTCAGAAAGTGACACTGTCCCATTCTGAAACTGTAACTTAGAATAAATGTCAATGTTATTCTCAAGTCTTCAAGAAAGTGACAAAGTCTGTTTCTGAAGTCGGACTGTTTCAAACTGTTTCCCTACCAGACTTTCACCAGGACCAATTCACTGGATGTGTCCGACCCGGGTGCCATTCCGTTACCACCAAATTGCACCTAGGTCCTGGTCTACAGGTGCTATAGACTATCACTGGCATTTAGTGTTTTTGGTGCTTTTTTTTATATAACATTACAAAAATTTACTGCTCCGGGTTTGGTTCCCTAACTCTGATTTTGTCATTTTGGTGACATTTTTCTCCATTTTTAGAATTTGTTTTGAGGTTTTTATTGCTTGGTGTTTTGACTTTATTACTGTTTTAGTACTGCATAAAAACTTTACATATTGACCTAAGTTAAGCCTAGTTGCCATAGCTCCAAGAAGGTTGAGCTTGGGTAATTTAGTGACATTGAGGGTTACCCAAAAAGTGTTATTGTTCCTAGAGGTATGCAGTAACTCATCCCAAATAAAAATTCATTTTCTTTCACACATCATCCCCCTTCCACACCTGTGTACTGAGCATACTCATTTTCACATTCAATTAACAGTGCCCTATTTTGAAGTAATATTTTGGATGACAAATATATATATTCACCAGAAAATACAGGGATTAAATTGACATTATATTTAGGTGCTAAGACCTTTACTTACATTGGAAAACCCACATAGAAATTCACGAAAAATAGCAGCGGTTAAAATTACGTTGTGGTTATGTGTTGGAATGAGACATGAGTTAATGTTAAAATCCCTCAAAACAACTGAAATAAACCAGTTATAGTTTATTTAACTAACTACAACTTCTGCCCCATCATATACTGTTACAACCTCACTTATAACTTCACTCATGACATGCTAAATGATGAAGCTTCCGGACTAAAACTTCTTTCAATCCACATCAGGAGTTAGACTCAGTACCTAGGCTCCATCAAAGCTGTACGCTAAACCCTCTCCAAGCATCAAACCTCCACTGCGCATGATTTTCAGCCATAAGTAGGACACGTTTTACACATGGCAAAGCCTGTGGCCAGGGTCTACACCTAACTTTCCACAAGTGGCCAACCTGCACAATGCACTTTTAAGATACACAGTAGAGTTTGTCTGAAAGGCCTAGTGTCACTCCAGACCCTGCCTTCAACATACAGTAAGGGTTGGATGACGGACTTGCCCTATCAGCCTTCAGCCCTTCACGGCAAAGGTTGACCAAAGTGACTATTGTTCAATGATTTTCAGTTGCAAGCTCTACACAAGTGACCTACACCCACTGCATCAATACTTTGGATGAAAACAATTAAAAGGACAATGACATCCATCCAAAGTACTTCACTACGTAAGTTATAATTAGTTCACAATACTATAACTGGTGTATTTCAGTGATTTTAAAATGTTGGCTCGTGTCTCTTGCAAATACCTAATTATATCATCACTTTAACCGTTGTTTTTTTCAATGATGACATTACTGAGGCATCCCTGATAGCATCATAGTCATATATGGCATAGAGGTACTGAGTGTACATGTGTGGTCCATAAGACGAAAATAGGGTAAGCCCTGGAGAAAAGTGCCAATGTTGATGTTAAAAGTTATATGGTGCACCGTTTGCTCATTATTAAAATGTGGGGTGTAAGTATTCCTTCATGTTAAACAAAGTAAAGGCTGAGCACACCTTATGTGGGTTGCGGAGGTATGTTTGAAAGTAGGCTGTGGCTTAAAGCTAAAGCCCTATTGTTGGACTTGGCCCTTTTCGCAGGGTCATCCCTGAACTTTTTGCCTTCCTCCTGTATTTTGTCTGACCTGTTTTTGTTGGTTTTATGACTCTGGGCACTTTACCACTTCTGATCAGTGCTAAAGTGCATATGCTCTCCCTATTGCATATTGATGTATGAATTAGTGATTCCATGATTGGCTGGTTTGATTTACTTATCAGACCCTAGTACAGTGCACTAAGAGTGCCCAGGGCTGGTAGCCCAAATGCTGCTAGTGGGTTTGCAGCACTGGTTGTGCCACCCACAGATGCAGCCTGTAAAAGTATGTCTCAGGTCTGCAATTGCAGAGCCTGTGTGCAGTCTGCTACTGCCATGCTGATTGGGCAAATGCACCCACTTGCCAGTCCCTAAACCTTCCACTTTCTTCATTTCAGACACCCCTATGGTAGGCCCATGGGCAGGGTGCATTGTATGTATAAGGTAGGGCATGCTCTGGTTTGTGTGGCATGTCCTAATAGTGAATTACAGCCATTTTCGTTTTTCACTATTGCAAGGCTACCTGTTCTCCATAGGCCAAAATGGGCAGTTAGATGATTACATCTTACAATCCTAACTGACTCAGGGAACATGGTAGAAATTCGAGCCTAGTATGCCTGAATTCAGAATGATAAAATACATCTTTTATTTAAAGTTGTTTTTCAACATTCTGTGTTTTGAAAATACCACTTTTAGAAAGTAGGTATTTTCTTGTCTAACTATCCAAGCCTGCCTTTGCTAGGCTGTGTATTCCTTGTCTGGAGTTTAGTGACAGGGCTGGCGGATTCCAGGAGACAGGATGAGTCAGCCCAGTGGGGAATAGAGACATCTGCATCTAGATGGGAGGGAGGAGCTGCACCTGGGACCTGAATAGGGCTGTGCCTTCCCTCCACAATTCCACAATGCTGGCTCCACCTCCTGTGGTACCTTTGATGTCCCTGCCCTGCACTGTGAAAGGAGAGAAGTAGTCCTGTCAAGAGAGTGCTCCAGGGCTGTGCCTTCCCTCCACAATGCTGGCTCCACCTCCTGTGGGGCATCTGATGTTTCTGCCCTGCACTGTGAAAGGAAAGAAGGAGTCATGTAAACAGAGTGCTCCAGAACTGGTTTGGACTAGGCAAAGGCCCCTCTGCCTCAGAGAACAAAGGATTTTGGGGTATAAGTATTGGGACTCTCACAAAAACATAAGTCACCTCGAGTCTATTCCGGAGCATTAGTATAATCATTGATGTACTGTAGTTTGTGTCCTCTCAAGAAAGTATAAAAAGTGTCAATCGGTAAGGGGAATCATCCCTTAAGGATTAGAACCTTCACTCACCCGAAGGTGACATGCTTCATCATATGGGTCTTCCTTACCAGTGAAGAATTCCTAATCAACACTGGGAGCTGCGACTTTGTGTTTTTTATGAAGACCTTAATGTGTCAGTGGTTATAAATCCATACCACTGTGTTGCTTTATGTTTTAACCCTGCCAGGTAGAGCACAAAAAAATAAAACGGATGTTAATGCATCTATCCTAGACAGTTTTAAATTTCACTTTTTCACTCTATTTTTCACACAGCGCTGCAACCTCACAACACCCATCATTCTCTCATATCGAAATTAGTATGTATCCTTATCCCCTAAAATAAAACAATCTCTGAGCTCCTTCATAAACAGATGAAGTGCTGCTTGGCCTGCAGTGGTTGCCTGACTGCCAAAGAAAGGAGAAAGGACTTCGTGTGCACTTTATTCAACTTGTGAAGGATCTTCAAGGGCTTGAGAAAAGAGCTTGCCTCCTGCTGAAGTCTCAGGGACAACAGACTTCAACCCCCAGCTCCCCGGAGTTCTTTGGAAGTGCCTGCTGCTGTTTTGGGCCTTCTGAGGGACTGCGTGTCGCAAGGAGCTGAAAGCGCGACTCAAGAGGGAGAAGAGTGTCGCCATCACAGCTGCTGCCGTTGCATGGTGGATGTCGCCTCTGTAGCTGACGCATTGCACCGCATCTCAAGATACGTCCCACAACCCAGTAGAAGCGCGTTGCTGTCGCAGCCGCTGCCGTTGCATCCTCGATGTCACCGCTGTAGCTGACGCATTGCACCACATCAAGAGAAGCCTCTCACAACGAGGAAGAAGTGTGTTGCTGTGGCAGCCACTGCCGTCGCATCACTGAGTAAGGATGTCGCCGCTGTAGCTGTTGCATTGCACCGCATCAAGAAAAGCGCCTCAATTCCAAAGAGAAGCGTGCCACCGTCGGAGCTGCTGTTGTCGCATCACTGAACAAGGGTGTCGCTGCTGCAGTTGTCGCATTGAGCGGAAGAGTCTTGCATCGTCGTAGAAAAGTGTCGCCGCCAAAGCCGCTGTCGTCGCATCACTGAACAAGGGTGTCGCCACTGCAGCTGATGCAACGAGGAGAGACTTTTCGCAACATTGGAGAAGCGTGACGCATCAGTAACAAATTGAAGTCTTTATTTCTTTGCACCGGATCTTTGCCGCATTTCCATCTTTGCAACACTTTCGTTGCCCTGCGTGTCGCATCTTAAGGTACATTGACTCAAAGTGTCGCCTTTTAAGAACTAAAGAGAACTAAGCTAGACCTACCATTTTAAGTACAGTATCGTGGATTTTTGTATTTTGTGGTCATGTGTTAAATCTATATAAACAATACTTATTTTTAATATACAACTTGTGTGGTGTTCACAAATGCTTTACACACTGCCTCTGAGATAAGCCTTCTCTCGCTGTGCCAAGCTACCAAGGGGGTGAGCAGGGGTTATTTTAGGAGTGTACCCCCGTACCCTGACTAGAGGCATGGGTCCCTATTTGTCACAAGTACCTACCTGTGCCAACTAGAGACCCCCAAATCTAACACCTATCCAATATACAGTGAGAAAGGTGAATGCTTCAGTTGACAATAGATCATTCACCAGTGAATATCTGGGAGTGTGCCAATGGTAAATAGTGGTAGTACAGTGTGATAGACAAATCTATTTAGTGGGGATGTTTATAGGGTGAGGATTTTTATTTCCAGAACTTCGCTGAACATTATAAGGCATTGAAGATTGTTGATAATGTAGATTGTAGGAATGTCCTACTTAGAGCTGGTTTATCTCATACTTGCCTTGTAAGCATGGCTCTAGGGTGGTATACCATTGTGTCCATCTCAAGAATATGTGTAGTGTATTTTACCAAACTACGGAGAGTTGTAATTGGGCCTGGCCACAGGTGTCTTTTCAGTTGCATAGGCATACCTGTTTGCCTCGTGACTTAAAACGGTAATACTCTTTCTTATCTGCCTTAATTTCTAAACTGAGATACAGGTACCACTTAATTACTCAATATTCCTCTAAGTGACATAATGTGTTCCCGTTTGGAAATGGGATTACAATTTGATACTTGATGTCCACAAGCTATAAGATCAAATCTCTTCTTAATTCTCCAAATCAGCAAAATGGCTCAAAGAGTTAAACACCTGCATTTTATATCTGTTGTAACCTGCACAACACCAGCGCGGATTAGCCTTTCATATTTCAAGAGTGTCAAATTAATTCTCATCAAATGGATAAATAGTGACACATGCTATTTAAAGCCATTAGAAATGGCATAATTGCTTTATGAAGAACTTTGTAAAATTGAGTTGTTTCATTTGATTTTCATTATTTATTCTGATTTCATCAACGTGACGCTGTGAAATCCGTTTTCTCACCAAAGCAGGTTATTGCTTGGTGAAAGAGTGAGTAATTTAGTTTATTAGTAAAAAAAAACCAGAAATATTGATCTACATTTACATATCGCAGTGCGTGTTATTAAAAATGAAATATACAATATGAAAAGTAATACAGAAGATATAAAAGATAAAATCACATTGTTAAAAGATCGTTCCAATTCATTACCCGGTAGTGGCTGCCATGCATAAAGTGCTTAGGTGTATGTTGTATCCTAGGGTTATTACATCTCTAGCAGCCCACATTGGCCATAAAGGGATGGCTAAGTACTGCCCATGAGCATTAAGGCACCTGCACTTTTTAAAACTATTCCTGGTCATAAGCTGTGGATACCTACCACACATAGTGCCTGAGGTGCATGTTAAATTCTAAGGATAGGGTGCAGTGTATGTGAAAGGTAGGACATGTGCTGGTGTGTGTGACAGGTCCTGATAGTGAAATACTGTGTACTTTGTTTTTCACTATTGAAAGGCTATCTGTCCCTTCGGCTAACATTGAGTTGCTTTGTAACATCTTAAAAGTATAATTTTCCATAGGGACAAGATAGAGAAGTGGAGTTTAGACTCTCTGAACTCAGAATTTAAAAACACATCTTTTTAGGAATCTGGTTTTTAAATTGTGTGTTTGAAAATGTCACTGTTAGAAAGAAGGCATTTTCTTATTTAACCATTCTCTGTGCCTCTGCTGTTTTGTGCATTGACTGTCTGGTTTTGAAGTGACAGGGGCTGGGGATGTGAATTTACTACAGACAGCCACAAGGGGGGTTGATGTGTGTCCTATTTTTCCTGGGTGACTCATACCTGAGCTGAATAGACCTTGGCTGCATTTAGAGCGGTGGGAGGAGTTTTACTTGCACATGAATAGGCTGTATCTCCTTTGCACAATGCTGTCTCTATCCCCTGTGCTCATGCTGCACCAGAGTGGACAGAACTGATTTGGACTGGGCTCAGAGACCCTCCACAAAGAGAACAAATACTAAATGGGGGATAAGTAGTGAACCTTAAACCCCAGAGTATTAGATCACGTCTAGACTCACAAGGAACCTTTGCCAAGGAGAAGAGCTGGACAGGTGTAAGGTGGAGTACTGCCACTTTGCTGTATGTGCTATGCTGGGTTGGCCTGCAGTGGCTGCTTCTGCCAAGGAAAGGACAAAGACTGGAGCTTGGCTGGGAACCTGCATGAAGAAGAATCTCTAAGGGTGTGTGTGTGCTGGCCTCCTGTTCTGAAGTCTCAAGGACACAAAGACTTCATGACCAGATCTTCTGAACTCCTCTACTGAGAGTTCTGACCTGCCAGGAGGTACCTGTTCCCGTTCTGGGCCTCTGGAGGTGTTTGCTGCTGTTGGGAGCTGGATGAAACTATAAGAAAGCAAGAAAAACAACTCCAAGCCAGCAGTGATGCTACGACTGCACCAAGGCCAGGGGCACCTCTTGTAAAGTTCACAACGCACTGCCCTGCCTGCACTGCAGCTCCGACGCCCTTCAACACCTGCTGACATCACCCTTATGCCGTCACCACCAGGACCTGCATTCCATTATTGCTGAGCCGATAACTGACGAGGGTGACTTCACAAACTCTTTGGCTTCGCATCGCCTCACCGGAACAGACGCCTCACCACTGACTCTTCCGACTTCACTTGTCCTGAACTTGACAGGACGCTGCGCCTCCCCTGTGGCAACCAGGAAACTGGCCTTGGCACAAACGCCTCACTTCCATGACGCTGTGCATCATCCATAGACTTCGTTTCCAAGGTACTGTTTGGGGGTCAGTATGACTCTGTGCCGGACGCAGCGCACATCGTGGTCGAATCCATACTTTGAATGTGGACCTGTCACAAGCGCGTAATAGCCCCAGGTGGAGCTATTTGCTTCCTACAAGCTTTCTATTGGAACTAACTATTTTAAAGTGCTATTTTGATATTTTTATGTTGGAATTTTGTTGTTTTTGGTCTTGTTTGGTTTAGATAAAGATACTTTATTTTTCTAAACTGGTGTGGTGTCCATTTGTGGCGTTTCACTGTGTTACTGTGTGTTTGGATACAAATACTTCACACTTTTCCTTTGGGATAAGCCTGTTTGCTCTGGTGAGCAGGGTTAGGTAAAGTGTGTATCCCCCTTACCCTGACTAGAAGCAAGGGTCCCTACTTGGACAAAGGTACATACCTTTACTAACTGGAGACCTCCATTTCTAACAAGAACTTACTTCACCTCTAGCAGCCCGCCTTGATCTTAAGTCAAGTTATATAGTCATTACTAATGTGATCTGAAACACGCGGAAAGTGACGAGGTGCATATATAGAACCTTCATGTAAAGTGGTAAGCCTATGCAGGATAATGGTTTGTGCAAAAAAAGGAAGCAAGAAGAACTTACTCCACCCCATATCAGCCCGCCATGATCTTAACCTCTTCGCTGCTGATGACGAGCTCAGCTCGTCATCAGCTACGGCGCTCGTATGCTGATGACGAGCTGAGCTCGTCATGTAACGCGGGTTTTTGAAAAACGCCGCGCACAGCGGGAAAAGCCGCCGCAGCGATGCGGTTAAGGTGCATAGTCATTGCTGAAGGGCTCTGAAACACACAGAAAATTATGAGGTGCATATATAGGACCTGCATGTAATCAGGGCCCATAAACTTTAAGACACCTGCCATGGCACGTATCATAGTGAGACCTTGACAGACGACTGTAGACTGCACCCAGTAAACTTTTAATAGTCAGCCATGGGCCCGCTCTAAGTGGAACTGCACCAATTGGATGTTAAGCATCATGCTCCATGGGTTCAATGACACCATCGCAGCCAGTCTATACATCCTAATTCCTAATGATTTGAACTGCTCAGCAGGTTCCTTCGATGCAGGCCTAGACAAGGGCAGATGCAATGGATTTGCAGCAGAGTCTCATTTATCTGATGGCACTTCATGTCCATGGGTGAATTTAGGGGATGGTTCAAAATTGGGTATATTAAGTTTGAATTACGCATTTGAATTGATTAAATATATTTCACAGTTGCTTTATATTGTGCCTCTATGATCGTTTCTAGGTATCGGGAGATTGTGATTCACCTCGAATGACCTGTTTTGCTGTCAGTGGAGTGCTGTTGCTAGGGTATGAACTATCATCCTTAGGTTGCAAAGTCGCCATAGGCATCAGACTCCATCCAGCAATAAGCACTACTAGGAATAGGTTTATGAAAAAACACATAGGATGGTCGCATGGTGGTCATGAAAACCCAATGAAAGTCTAAACTGGCTGCTCAATTCTGAACAACCTGCATTCTCAGAACCTGATTTCAGGCACAGTGACTTAATTTTATTCAAACAGGACGTGTACTAACAACTGCAGTTTATTTTATATGGCATAAAAAGTAAAACGTCGTAAAAGATGGAGTCAGTATCATCATCTTTTGTGGAATGAACTGTCCAAGCTATGCTAATAATTGCTGGGACTTTTCTTCTTTTCTCTAGTGGTTTAATCCGCTAGTTCTACAGTGAAATAATTGCATGCCGCTACATAATATCTTCATAGCTTTTGAATGACACTTAAACAAGGTAGAAATCCAAGCACTGTAATAATGATGTTGAGCATGAGTGAATGGGATAATGTTGGGCCTGCTAGTGACATCCATTCCATGATTGGCTGGACTGGGGCTCCTGGGGGTTCCCAGATAGGCTGTGGTTACATGTCCAGTTGTTCTGTACATTCCAACTCTGAAATCATTGTTCAGTAAGGAGCTTTCAGACCCTAAGCCCACTCCCAAACTGCCAACAGAGCAGGCCAATCCAATCAGTGTATATTGATTAGACGCCCTGGGAGGACTACCCAGAGGAAGGGTTACCGGAAAGCCATCGGCGCGGTGCAGCTGCAGCAACAGGTTGAGTGATGTGCTGGTGGTGTGTATGGTGATTCAGACTGAGGTGGCTAGTCTCTCAGGGAAGCAACCCTTACAACGCAGTCATTACAACACACTACATTAACAACGCAGTCATTACAAGGCAACTGCCTTTACATCGCATGCCATTACAACACAGTCATTACAATGCATGTCACTACAACGCATGCCATTGCAACGCATGTCACTTCAACGCATGCCATTACAATGCCTTAAAAGGTAAGTCATGGCGAATAGTAATTTTTATCCCTACACTATCCAACACTTACCCTACTGTTGCACTCACTGGAGTGGGAATAGTAATTTTTACCCCTACACTATCCAACACTTTTCTTACTGTTGCACTCACTGGAGTGGGAATAGTAATTATTACCCATACACTATCCAACACTTACCCTACTGTTGCACTCACTGGAGTGGGAATAGTAATTTGTACCCCTACACTATCCAACACTTACCCTACTGTTGCCCTAAAAGCATTATGCGTTGTAATGGTATGCGTTGTAATGGAATGCTTTCTAAATTTAGTTTCTAAAAGTGTGTTGTGATGGCAAGCGTTGTAAAATCATGCATTGTAATGGATGTTGTGATGTAAAAACCGCGTTGTAAAAGCATGCGTTGTAAATGTTTGCGCTGTAACGTGTTCTATTCATCTCTCATTTGAATTTTCGCCCTCACTAACTCCACTTTGCTCAGTAGTAGCCAGCGAACCCGTAAAACCACTGAATTCTCAGGACTTCAGTTAGGACTTCCACCAGATGGGCAGCAGAACAGTCGGGTTGGTGGTGACGCCTGACTCCCTGCCTACTAAGTGCACCGCTCAGGTACAGAGCTTGTTTGGTGCATACTTTGTACAGTTACACTAGCACATAGAAAATAAAGTGCAGGGTTGATACTAGTACAAGAGAAGCTGTAGGGCTACTGCTGTGGGCAGTGCTGGTTATGAATAAGATCAGCACACACGCTGATTCTGCTGCTGGGGGACAAACCTCCAGCCTCTAATGCTATTGAATGGACCGCATAGCAGCCTGAGATAAATGTAATGCATATACGTGTCTTATATTTGCTCTTTTACTGACAGTGGTTCTTTGCATGTGGGTAATGTGGTTAAGTCTGTTTTGTACTGTTCACTCCAACTGAAACTAATCTGCTTGTCATTCAGTTCCATAACCTTGGCTCTCTCCTCAACTTTCTTGATCTTGTGCTATCTTTTGACATGGTGGACCACTCTTTCATGATCTAATCCCTATCTCTATTAGATATCTCTGGCATTGCTCTTCAGTGGGTCTCTTCTTAACACACTGATCGCTCCCAGGCTGTCTGGAGGAGAGCATAATTTGGATTCCTTAACTGCAATATGATGTTCCCCACAGCTCCACCTATACTGTCCTTTTTTAGACTCTCTCTCTTATCGGTCTCTCTTCATACGTTGTCCCTCTCTGCTCCGCTTTCAATTCTTTTATTCACTTTCTTTGTGACAATTCATCCCCTCCAGTTTCCCTTGCTCTCACTTCTGTACTTGGCTTCTTGTCACTCTTGCATTATTTTGCTTTATTTTTATCGCTTTAAAATATGATTATGGTCTTGCTCTGTGTACTTTTCACTCTTGTGATTCTTTACCACTTCATTTCGCAATCTACCTTCAGCATCTCAATTTCTTGCATCCCCTTGTCCTTCTTGCGCCGAAGCTCGTTTTCGTTAATTTTCACTAATTGCCCCTAAAGACCTAAAACACACTATCACTTCCTTTCTGCACTACTCGCACTTTAATCCTTTATGCTCTCTTCTAAGAGATCGTTGCAATAGTTTCTTTAACGTCAAGTCAGAAAAACACAGTATACCCATTAATATATGCTATTTATATTCGACTGGTAAAGTTGTGGAACGTAGCAGAACCTACGAAGTTCATTTTGGTTTGGTTACAAATGCAGCAAGTAGGGTCCAGGATACATTTCTTTTCTCTCCCAGAACAATGGCAATCCCACACTGTGACCCTACTGATGTAACTAGGCAGTGACCAGTAGGGGTTGCGGATGGTAATAGAGGCCAGCAATACAAGTGCTAAGATAACTTTGGTGATCAATGTACCTGCTGGAGAGAGATGGGAGCATGTTTTGTCTAGTGGCTGTTTTACTCTTCTAAGGTAGTGCAGAGGGGTAATATGCCTGCTGCAAAGAACATGTAGCATGCATATCAAAGAGCAATATGTTATGTGCATAGTTCAGTGGGTACTGCTTTGTGTTCACTTCCCGAATGAAAGGACCCTTGAATACATATGGCCTGGCAGTTCAGGCTGGACTGTTCCATTGAGCGCAGAATATAGACTGATTTGAATATGGCTGGGTCCAAACTGGAATGGCATGGTGAGCAAAAAACGATGGATTTAAGCCCAGATTTCATTTCTGAACTGGGGTGAATATATGACATTGTTCTGCATTCTGTCCATCAATTGTTCTTTTTGCATTTGTCACCCGAGTGGGGCAGGTATGCTCAGACATGAGTCCCGTGCTCTCCATGCCACTGGAAGCAAGCTATCCAGGCTGATAAGGGCTGAAAGCCTCAAACCGGTCCTAGGATGCTTGTTTCCTGTCCAGGGAGGACCTGGCTTGGCAGTTCGGGCTGGACTGTTCCCATTGGGTGCAGGATAAAGACTGATTTGCATATGGCTGTGTCCAAACTGGAATGGCATGGTGAGCAAAGAAACAATGGATTTAGGCCCAGATCTCTGTTCTGGGGTGAATGTATGATATTGTTCTGCAATCTGTCCACCAGTTGTGCTATATTATGATTGAGCAGCTAGCTGGCTGACATGAATATGAAGGAGCCTTTGTGGGTTTCTGTGAGTCTAGATTCTCCTGAAGAGTCCCTTTCTCTTCTGAGCCGTGCTTAACTCATGTGTACAGGAGGAGCCCTGTATTCATGACCTCAATGTTTGAGACAAAAAATAATCATGGATTTCTGAACAATGAGAGTAAAAGCATTAAGGTAACATGTTGTTCCTGCTTATATTTCACACGCTTTGCATAAACCTGTATTCCCTATGAGTGTTTGCTTTTTCCTGAATTAAACCTCAAACATGTTTATCCATTGTTTTAATTAAATACCGTTATAAGCTGTAACTGGTCAGTGAAATGCTAAATGTACTAAAAATTGGTATGTTTTCCTATTTCTAGCCACACCCCTGACTCCGCCCACTGATTCAATCTTCGGTTATTCCCGCCCCCTGATTCTCCACCCACAGTTCCCCTACTTTTTTTCCCCACTTCGACCACTGCCAGCACCACTAATGCAGCCAGTAGAAAATGGGAAGAGAGCAGCAGTAATGGAGGGTGAGGGATCTGTGAGCTCCTGCCTCATATTTTCCCTTTTGCTTACCCTCTCGTACCCCACAGCCTAATTCTCCATTACCGGAGTTGCCTCTGTGGTACCTGCGTGGTCAGATGCTGTCAGCACAGAGGAGACCAGATTTAGCAATGTAGATACATCAGCTTGGCAATTAACGTTTGGCCAGTTGTGATCAGTGAGAAGTCCGGTCACATTTGGGATTGTAACACGATGTGAACATGTTGGGTGTTAAATGTCATCACGACATCCAGTGACTAATGTGAAGAATTTAGTCTCCAGTAATCCACCCATGCAGAGCCGGTCCTAGGCCTTCTGAGGCCCCGGGCGAAAGGGAAGATGTGAGGCCCCTCCAAGTGCCTTACTGCCTGCGCGAGTGCGCGCAGCGCTTTCCCCGCATTTCATATCGGGCCCCCTGCTCTGCGGTCTACTTTGCGGGGCTGGCGGCGGGGCCCCCTGAGCGCGAGGCCCTGGGCAGCTGCCCATACCGCCCATGCCTAGGACCGGCCCTGCACCCATGCTAGTCTTTTCTGTTCCATAAACACTGCCTTTTTCCAATCCAGCAATCTGAATTGATTTATTTTCTACAGGAGTGCTTTAAAGAAACCCTCTACTCTGTTAGCCGCCTCAAATCTCTTGAACATGTAAATTGTACTACGCACTTTAGAAAAGGTATCTCATTTTATTGAACAGTTCCTATTTCTTGAAATGGGTCGATGACGTATTTGTAAATCCTAAGAACACATAAATGTTTGTTTCATAAAACCACTTCAGTGAAATTACTGGAAGCATTACGGATCCTGGCTTTAGCCTTCCAAAGCAATGTTAGCACACTTTCTATATTCATAGTAATCTGTCCTTTATTTATCATTTCTTTAGTCATCTGTTTTGCTGTCATTCCATCTCTATTCTTCTCCTGTAAACTCTGTGCCCAGTTCTGTTGCCACCTTCATGAATATGTGTTTATGCTTTATGGGTCCTCTCCCTTTCTTCTGGGATTATGAGCATAGGAAAAAAATCTCAGATTTAGAAAATAAAAGGGAAATTCTAAAAGTTAAAAAAAACTTTCAGCTAAGTAGTATTATGTGAACCATATAGATGTCTATGTGAGAATGATTTAGCATCCATACGTTTTTAAAAGGATTTGAGTAAATCCTCAACAAAGGATTTGTGTCAGATTAATTTAATGCACTGGCAAGCTAGGTTAGGTCTGTGTGGAAAGGGGTTCTCATAAGTACATCTATGGTTAAACATAAATGCCCACTTCACAATACCATTAACATGTTTTCATGGATGAACGATTAATGGAGGTTAAAAAAATAAATACATATATATATATATATAATATATATAATATATATAATATATATAAAGATTCACCCAGCTGGGAGAACAAGCATACTTATTTTTGAAAAAGGTTTCACATGATTTTAATGTTATGACAATGAATTAAAATGGCGCCGCGCAGCACGTTATGCTTTGACACCGAAGAAGGAGGTTATCCGAAATGCGTCTGTCTGTGGATTAATAAACCGCTTAGTAAACATTCCCGTGAGTGCTGCTTTCTTTCCTGCGGATTGGGGAGATCTGGAGCTTTTATATATCTATACTACTATTATAAAGGAAGAACTTTGAGCCTTGAGGCGGGTAAACTCGGGAACCAATCCACACACGCGATACATCGTTGTAATCCTCAGGGTGTACAGATGGACATAGGCTATATAAAGTTAAAAAAGACGTTATATTTAAAAAATGTACATTAAAAAAAAGTAGTCCCTGAGAAGTAGCACCGGCCGCGACCAGCGTGCTCACATCAGGAGCGCAGGGAGGAGCGGCGTCCAGGAGCGCGAGGAGGAGTGGCGGACATGGCGCGGGGGAGGAGCAGTGACGACCGGCGGACAGGCGGTGAGGAGCAGTGGAGCGGTGAACTGAGGAAGGCGGGGGAGGAGCGGTGGATGAGGTAAGGCTCCGGGGACCCACGGACAATTTCGGAGCAGGCGGGGGTCGGGCAGGCAGGGGACGGGGCGGGCGTTTGTCAGGGCTGCGGGCGGGGGTCCGGGCTGCGGGCGGGGGTCAGGAAAGCCAAGTGTGGGTCCGGGCTGCGGGCGGGGGTCGGGGTAGCAAAGTGCATCATTTACTGCTGCGGGCAGGGGTAGCCAGTTAACCAATCAATTAAAAAAAAAAACATCCATTTAGACACTTATTTAAACATTTATTCTTCCATCGACCTTTACAAATACATATATAAAACAAATGTATTTTACAGAAAGACACACATTCACTGGATGGTGTCATCAGTGATGTCATGAGTGATGTCACTGACCATGTCATAAGTGATGTAATATGTGACGTCATCAGCAGTGCATTGCAGGCGCGCAAGTTATAGTGAGTCCAACTAACTATAACGTGGGAATTTCAATGGTTTTATGTCAGTAAAATTTCCAGCTAACTATAACTGGTGTGAAACCTCTGTTTTTTTCAGTGAATTTAATAGGTTTTTTAAATGCTAATTCCTAACTATAACTGGTGTGAAACCCAAGGTTTTTTCAGTGAATTTCATAGGTTTTTTATTAGCAAATGTCTATAGCTATGAAATGTAATATTTTTTAAAATGAATCCTATATTGTATACTATTTTTTTATGTATATTGTTCTTTTTTTTTTTGCCCTGGAGCGCTCCCGGTGCGCGTACCGGTAAGCGGACCGGTAAGCGCAGTATTCCGGCGCGCCCCGGTGCGCGTACCGGGGCGCGTCCCGTTAGCGCACCCCCCCAAAAAAAAGGAAAAAAAAATAATGAAGGAGTGAGCATATACAACAATAACTTGCGTTTCAACATGCAAGATATCTACAGAGGAGATGGTGTGCACTTCTCAGATGAGGGGAATAGAATATTCCTCCTGAATTTAAGACTGTGCATTGGAACCTACTTGTAGGTACCTAAATCAGCCACAGAACCCAAAAGCTCTTTTCAGAGCTACCCTACCTCTGATCACTCAAAATGATTATCTTTCTCTAACTTTTTTCACTATTTTTCACCAGAGTACGCTCCCCGGTACGCTCCCCGGTGCGCGTACCGGGCGCTCCCCCCGCGAAATTTAAATTTGTTTTTTTTTGTTGGCATATATGCCCCTCCGAAACTCCCCTCAGAAAACCTAGAGGGTGAGGGGGTGTCTACCTTGCCCCCTTCTACCCATTCCCAACATTCCCACATATGAAGTGTTACAATTTACAACCAATTAAAATGTTACTTTCATTTCCTACTTTTTTTTCCTGACATTTGATTGGTTATGTACATGAATATAAATGAAAAATGAGAGGGAAACACGGCCATTTTGACTACAACTACCTGAGATACATCTTTAAAGGATTTTCTCATTTATCTTCATCACCTTTCTATAAGGTAATTTATACATTTGTGAAGGGGCACTTTAAGTTCATTTGTAAAAACATTTTCTGACAGTTATTTACTGTCCCTCTGTTATAATTACAGATTGAGATAGGCTTCTCTGTTATAGTTATAGATTGAATTAGGCTTCTCTGGTATAATTATGAAATTTATTAGGCTTCTTCACATACACTTTTTAATATTTCTACTTCCTACCTCATACCATACACTGCCCAAAGATAACTTCACTGTTAAAAACTCACAAGTACCTGTCTGAGCTTAAACCCAACAGTGCCCTATCTCTACTGATATATTTATTTGTTATGCAATTTACAGCAAGAAAATGGAAGGAGAACAAAATAAAATTAATATTTCATTTGAAATTGATCTGGAGAACAATCCTAAGGAAGAGATTGATGAATTAGACTTTTTGGATCAGTCTCTGGACCAAGACTTGCTTAATTGTGTGGAAGAAATTGAATCATGGAATGAAAATGAGGACATACCTGACGAAATAATGTTAGAAATTCTTTTAGATTTTGAAAAATCACAGCAATAAATATTTATTTAAAAATTTAAAAATTGTTCGACACATTATTCTTTTTTATATGTAAATTATGAAATAGTACCAAAATAGATATAATATAAAGTGAGACTTATAGTATACTGTGCAACTTTTTTATGTTTCATAGTAATTTTGCTCATAGTTACTTCCTTTCTCCCACTATATTATCTCCAATGTGTATATATCATCTCCTGCCTCCATGTTGTTTCTGCTTTCCTGACAGACTATGGTATGAATTCCATATACCACAATCACTTCTGTAACAACTTGCAACATATCTACAAAGGAGACGGTGTACATTAAATTTTAGACTCTGCATTGGTACCTACATGTTGGTACTTAAATAACATTTTTTTTTAAAAACAATTTTATTAATAAACCTACATTTTTTGAAAAGTCTGTCATTCTTTTTCCCCATGGTACGCTCCCCGGTGCGCTCCCTGGTGCTTCCCCCGCGAAAATAAAAAAAAATATGTATTTTTTTTTGCCCCGCGGGGCCCTTTTATGGCCCCCACATCAAACCTAGGGAGTCAAGGGGGGGTCTACTCTGCCCCCTAATGGTCAATTCCCCCTTTGTTTTTGCCACCTCTTGTGTCTCGATCCTACCGAGACACAAGATGGCGGCCGCTCCGGACTGTTTGGAATGTTTACAGACACCCGAGAGCCAATCAGCTTTCCGCACGCAAGTCGCGTAGCGCGCCCGGTGCGCTCCCCGGTGCGCGTACCGGGGCGCGCATATAGATATATATATTTTTTTGAACCTAAATTACTCAAAATCCACTGGAGCACATATCTTGAGACATAGCAAAGGCACATCGGGCTACCAGTCCCTACAATTTTGCCAAGTTTGGTGCAAATCCATTCAGCCGTTCGGGCTAAAAGTGAGTTCGACCGCCCTATGGAAATTAACATGGGGAAAACACGTTTTGGGACCCCCCTTTTATCTCGGCCCCCGCTTCACGAATCCCCCCCAAACTTTCAGGGAAGGAGCGGAGCTCCACGAGGCAAATTTGAGGAAATTTTCAGGCAGATTCGTCAACCGGCGCCAAAGTTATTCACAATAGAATTGTGAGATTATGTATTGAAAGAAATCCTAACTATAACTACCTACTGGTGACCGCCAGTAGGTAATATATATATATATATATATATACATATATATATATATATATATATATATATATATATACACACACACAAAAAAATATGCATCTCAATTGTTTGCAGTGTTCACATTTACATGTCCACCCTCGGTTCCATTAAGCCACATTTAAGTGTAAAGGCAGACTATAAATTATCACTTATGAGCTACATATTACAACTGCAAAAGTCATGTTACCAATTATACATACGCTGTAAGTCTTTTAACTTATCACGCTGGATGTTTTAATCAGGTCATATTTTTTCCATTGGGTACTTTGGTGTATGTCAAATATTATTGTTTGCAGGAACAGACACTCCCATATATTCATGTCATAGTTCCACTGTTTCTATTTCTTTATGGTTCCGAACCCCCTTAGAAATGTTAGTAGTCCCTACACATATAGCCAGTTTTCTAAAAAAGGATCTTTACATTTTTGTTATAACTCAGTGTCATTTCTGAATGTGTATCGGGTGCATTTCTTTTGGAGAATTCTTTTGGAGAATCATGGCTCTTGGAGAATTTATTAAAGAAACTCCGGTCCGCCAAAAACCAATAGGGAGGTTCAGCCTGATATATCTGCAATCAGTGATCCCTGAAAGCATACGAATGGGTCACATTGGGAAGTTTAAATATTTCCTCATTTCACATTTTCACCTTTGCCCTTTTCTACGAATAGTCTGTCAAGATTATTAATGGCTTTAGTTATGTTTTCAAATGATACACAGTCAACACTTTTTGCTTCATAGAGAACTCACTAGCCCACTTTGGCCTACCATATTGTTCACTGTGAAAACATAGAAATCAAAATGTAGTGTAGACTGTCAAATTGTGAAACCAATATACATTTTTCTCCACAAAAATTTCAGTCTGTGTTTATTTTCTAAATTCAGCCAAACTCTGTTCCCAAATCTCTAGGGCTAGGTTAATTTACTCTTCTGTCTCCAGTCCTAGCATATTTAGGGGCAAGGGCTTGATAGCGGGATTTAGTGTAGTTTGAACGTTTGGAACAAGATATTTGTGTTAGGTTAATATTCTGTTAATCTTTTTGAAGTCTGTGATTTTGTAAACGGGGCTTTTGAAGCATTTCCACGGTTACGTCTTCAGCATACTGCTTCTCTTTCGAGACCAACTGCACTCTGGGAAATTAGTGATATTTACATCCACCCAGTGTACAATATGACCTGATATCCTTTTGGGTTGGTGTCTCAAAGCTGGGTATATTTTTACTTGCACATTGTGCAAGCGCGGAACCTCCTTCTCTGGTTAAGGTCAAGTGAGCTTCTGCTATGTTATAATGTTGTATTTAGAACAACATTCACTATTTAGATCTGCCACATGGTGCAGTTTGTAAGTTAAAACCAACCTGATATTTGACCGGCTCACAAAGGAGCAGAAACTGTGGGGAATTATGTCTTGTGAACATCACGAAGGCTATTGATATATAGGTATATTATTTGTGTTGCAGACTGAGGCACTTTGCTCTGTGTAAAAATAATTAATATAATTTTTCCATTTTCTGAAAAGAATATATAAATTAATTGGACTTTCAATAAAGTTCTGACTTTTGGGGAATTTACAGACTTTTAAAGGAATTCTTCATGGAGGGGTTAACTGTCATTGATTGCCTTGAGGAGTTCTGGGATTAATTTGTGAATTTCAATTTTTTTAGCTAATACTTAACAATCACATTAAAAAAGAAAAAATCTTCACAGAATAATATTTTCCCCTTAGAGAACCCCATTACCGATGCTCATCAATTATGGGTGTTTCCTGCACTCATTACTACCCCATATACATATTTGTTTGTGCTTCCTTGGTATAAATCTCTGGCAATGTCCAAGTTGGTAATAGACCGATACAGTGTTTGTAAACATACATCTTTGCCCCATCCACCGACATTAGAAGGTATACTCACTCTGAAATCCACACTTCTCCTGGAGAGCAGCTTTTCGCACATGAAATATTAGACTATACTGTGTAGCGTTCCATCTGAGTAAATTACTTTGCTTGTTTAAATTCATTATTTTGTGAATACAAAAATTGGATATAAATTCACAAAGTAATTTGTGCACATGTCAAATTTAGGAGCGTAAATGGCTTGTGTGTCAGTTACATTATTATTAATTTGCCATAAAGTATATGCCAACAAGAAATTAGCTCCAGTAGCTCCAAATATCCACAAGATTTGAAATGTTTCAAATGCAGAGTAAATAGTTGTTGGAATTTTGCATATGAACGGGTACATATTGGCACAGATGTACTGTTTACTTAACACTTCCTTTAGAATCCGGCATCTTCTGTTGGCACAAACAAGGCAATAACAACAGCTTCAATATTGCGTGAGTCCATGTGCTATGCTGAAAATGCTGTACGTTTTAGATCGTCTGTTTAAAATGTTTTTATTGTAATGCATGTCCATCACTCCCCTCCCTCAAACACACACATTATTCTCACCCGAACTGATGGACAGAGAAGTCTTACACGTTGGTCTAGTTGCTCTCTCTCTCTCTCTCTCTCTCTCTCTCTATATATATATATATATATATATATATATATATATATATATCTATACTACTATTATAAAGGAAGAACTTTGAGGCTTTGAGGCGGGTAAACTCGGGAACCACAGCGCCAATCCGCACACCCGATACATCGTTGGAATCCTCAGGGTGTGCAGACGGACATAGGCTATATAAAGTTAAAAAATACGTTATATTTTAAAAATTTACATTATAAAAAAAGTAGTCCCCTCGAAGTAGCGCCGGCCGCGACCTGCGTGCTGATGTCGGGAGCACGGGCAGGAGCAGCGTCCAGGAGCGGCGGACATGGCACGGGGGAGGAGCGGTGACGAGCGGCGAGGAGCGGTGGACTGAGGAGCGGCGGCTGAGGTAAGGCAGCGGGGGTCGGGGCAGGCGGGGGGACGGGGTGATGTAAGGCTCCAAACTACCACAATCACGCTCATTAGTTTTACCTTAAACACAGCTCAGGAAGTTGAACTGCAGAGCGCCAGCGTTTCAGCGTTTCAGGTTTAAGGGTTTAGGTTGACACGCGGGCATTATGTTACCATGCGGGAATCTCGGCACGCCGAGCTCCATCAAGGGTAAACCCCGCTCAAAGAGACCCCCACAGGCGAAAGTGATCCGTCAACCTCGGAGCCGTGTTTAAATGTGCCCTCTTTTCGTGGTACTTTTCATGTGGACGGGGAAAGTAAACAGCCCGAAGCGCACTGCTGTAACTATCATATGTCGCCTTTTTAAGGCTCCGGGGGACAATGTCGGTGCAGGCGGGGGTCGGGGCAGGCGGGGGTCGGGGCAGGCGGGGGACGGGGCAGGCGGGGACGGGGAAAGCAAGTAGCCCGAAGGAAAGCCAGGAAATCTGGTTCGGTTTATCCCCAATCTAAACACATGGAAATGGTAATTTCCAGGCGAAGGCTGGAGTAATAGCTGCAATACAGTGAGACGGTTTTACATTATAATGCTCTGCTGTGACTATTATATGTCGCCTTTTTAAGGCTCTGGGGGACAATGTCGGGGCAGGCGGGGGTTGGGGCAGGCGGGGGACGGGGTGGGCGGGGGCCCGAAATGCTGGACAATGTCGGGGCAGGCGGGGGTCGGGGAAGCCTGATTGTTCCCGGACAAGGTCGGGACAGGCTGCTAGTATATATATATATAGTCATAAAGATAAAGAAAGGTCCTTCCTGCTACCACTCTGAGAATCAGTTCGTCACCCTCTGAAGAAGAAGGCAGCCGCCTTCGAAACGCGTCAGGACTATTGACGAACCAGAACTGCATCACGAACCTTGTACCTTTGCTCTCACGCTATCGAGCTACTTGTTGGGAAATAAAGCCCTTACCAGAAGTCCCGCGAGTGTGGTTAGTGTTCTTCTGACACACGAGCCTGCATATTTGAAAGGTCCCATCACCTTTCATTTCCGCACCCGCCATTGAAGAGTGCACAGCGCCTTGATGGGGATTGAGCGTCGTAGTGAACCTGCATTGCGCTGGGCACCGCCACACGACGGATGGAAGGAGCCCTGAAATGGCGAGCATACAGCTTGTTGGGATATGCTCATACACGTACCCCTTGCTCCAACACCATGACGCCGCCTGGCAGGCGAGGGGTTTCCTGGCCTGGGCTCTTTCATCACATATGAGAACACAGGACTCGGACGCATCAAGCGTTAAAGAACTACAGCAGGAATACAAGTACCAGAAGGCACGGCGCCCATCCGGGGGCGTGTCATAAAGATAAAGAAAGGTCCTTCCTGCTACCACTCTGAGAATCAGTTCGTCACCCTCTGAAGAAAAAGGCAGCCGCCTTCGAAACGCGTCAGGACTATTGACGAACCAGAACTGCATCACGAACCTTGTACCTTTGCTCTCACGCTATCGAGCTACTTGTTGGGAAATAAAGCCCTTACCAGAAGTCCCGCAAGTGTGGTTAGTGTTCTTCTGACACACGAGCCTGCATATATATATATATATATATATATATATATATATATATATATATATATATATATACATATATATAATATAGGGGTTTTTCTCATGTCTTATCTAGGTTTGTTTCAAGTATGATTGATTTATTTTTGTTTACGTCTTTATTGTACACTTTGTCATTTCAGTAACACAGATTTTTTGTTCTGAAAATTGTAGGTAACGGAAAATATGAACCGCCTGTGTGAGCGCTAAAAGCGAAGTTATTGCTTAGGGACTTTTCCAGGAAGTACAAGGGTGTAGATCTCCTTAGAGTATTTCAGAGCGAGCCAGTTTTGTATGCTTGCCAGGAAGAACATAAAGGCAATAGTGCTCATGTACACACTTGTCGCTGTTGTGACAAAAATGGCCCAGTTTTTGTTAATGTTGTGAATTTCAAAGTCTTCGAAGTTCTTTAATCCATGTCCCGTTAATATAAATTAGGGTGAACTTCTCCAGACTGAGAATTGCCAATGAATACTTATTGAGCAAAACAGAACTGTTTCAGTGGGTTAGTGCAACCCGTTTGTTTGTACTTTCTAAAATGGCTATTAAGTGAATGATGTCACTAAAGGTCTCAAAACCCAAGTAGACATCATTAAGCAATGGAACATCATGGAATCCTGGAAGGACTATTGCTGGTAACTATTGGTGATACAGGGCAGGGAATGAAAACTGTAATTTTTTCATCACCAGATGACCCCTTTAAAGAAGCAGCAGTACTGTTTTTAGGACTTAACTAAGTGACATGTGATCGTTTAACACACCAAGGACCCCTCCACCAGCCGGAACCAACCTCCACAAAGGAATGATAGCCAAACTCCTGAAACGACTACAACGAATAGAGAACTCCTCTGCACGCCTCATCCTCGACATCCCCCGCCACAGCCACATCACACCCCACCTGAAAGACCTGCACTGGCTCCCAGTCAACAAGAGGATCACCTTCAAGCTCCTCACCCACGCTCACAAGGCACTCCACAACACCGGACCAACATACCTCAACAGATGTCTCATCTTCTACACCCTGAACTGCCAGCTCCGCTCTGCTAACCTCGCCCTCTCCACCATCCCCAGCATCCGAAAAAAACCCACTGGAGGCAGATTGTTCTCTCACCTCGCCGCCTAGACGTGGAACACCCTCCCCATCCACCTGCGACAGACTCAGGATCTACTGGCCTTCAGGAGACTTCTCAAGACCTGGCTATTCGAGCAGTAGCAGCACCAAACCCCCCCCCCCCCCAACCCCCCTGGCACCTTGAAACACTCGCGAGTATGTAGTGCACTTTGTAAATTTACTGATTGATTGATTGACTGCCTCTTTCAGCAAACCCTGCAGTCTCTCAATGAGGTATTTCAGAAGACCCATATAGAGTCGATTCTTGCCATTGTCGGTCTGGCATGGCTGGGCCCTATGGGCAAGCATTAGAAATAGGAGGAATTATCTCAATATTTTCAAAAGAAAAGATAAGCACCTAGCAATGTCAGTCAGAGGCTTTGTGGCCAAAGCCTTCATTTTTTGTGATAGGTAATTTTAGATAAGTTCTTTGCAAGTTTTGAACTTAAATATTAGAGAAAAGTGCCAAGGCCCAAAGTTCTACTCAGAATCTTGTGGCTAGTCTTTATTCTGCCTCATCTTCAACCAAACACTCTCTACCCCATTATCTCACTTTTGCAGGTTAATTTTCCAAACCTGCTTGCTCTTTGTCATTGTTGTTCCATCTTTCTCTTTATCCTTCTAACCCTTTTTCTGGTTCAAAGTCTGATGATGAAAAATAAGTCCTGGTCCCCAAAACCGAGTGCTGTGGCAAACACCAGCTCCTATTACACACTGCTAACAAGCATTTTGTAAGGTTGATATTCATGTCTGTGGAGTTTAAGGATTACTTCAGCAAAAGTGGAGAGTCTCCAATGTCTTATAAAAATCAAATTCTGTGGCAATGGACGAGACTTGGTAATGGTAGTAAATGTACATTGGCAAAAACAGTTGCCACCCTGATACCTGTACGACCCCACATTTAGTTAGGAGGACCTCCGAGTGAAACAGGTTTAAAAAGGAGGTATAATATTACCTTTATTAGCACAGAAAATACTCATTCTGACACTGCCCTCAATACCCATTTGTTGGTAACAAAAAATCAAGGCTTTGTAGTTTGCGGTGGAGGATGCTGCTGATTAGGAGAGAACTATCAGGACCCAACACTATTTTTATCAACCTTCTGCAAATCACCTTCAATGTTTGTCAGTGAAACACAGTGTATATGCATTGTCTATGCAAGTTTGTAGAGCTTCAGTACCTAATTTCTACAAATGTAAGTGCCAGGGCCCTCATCAGGGAGTAACTTCAGTTTGCACTACCCGTTGCCCCTGCCAGCTCTGCCAGTGACAGTACCGACACAACTTTTAAACATTGCACTCTTACAAGTGTGACAATTCAGTTTCTTCCAGGCCCCCAAAGCTATAAGAATGGCTTGAGTGCTAGATATAAGTCGTGTTTAATGTATATTGAACTAATAAAGCCGGAAACCACCGGTTCAAATTAATCACTGCACAGCTCAGCAGCTCCCAGGTCAGAATTGTTGCAGTGTTATGTAAGAGCAGGTTATCTCTGTCAGCTAGGGGTTTGAGTGAAGTGATGATTGCTCTTTATATAATGTATTTGGTACCATTCCCATTTGCAAGGAGTAGTTGAAGTGTTTCTGGAGTGCTACTTCTACCGAGGAGAACAAGGTATGATCTTTAATGATTGAAGGCGGATATATTTTCTGGGGAGCCGGATGTGTTACTGGCAGCATCAATCTGTTGAGGTCTTCGAGACTGTCTCCTGGAATTGGCAAAATCTGATTTGAGTCTGTAGTTTGGTTGTGTCCATCAGTTTGTGGGCTGTTTTTCAGAAGATGGTTGTAAACTTTTTTGGGTAATAAAGGTGTTAAAGCCTTACACATTTCTTCGTTAACGTTTGTTTTGGTTCATCACCCGAAGTGTTTCTTCCCTCCTGAAGAATTTTCCAGACATCTTTCTTTGAAGTAAATGAACTCTGTAATTGAGAAACAATATCATTTCCTCATTTTTCATATACATTTATGATGTCCGAAATGAGTGGTTTACATAGATTAATGAAAAGGGATACATATAATATAAGGGCCAAACACGGTCCAATATTAATTTTGTCTTCTTTGAATCTATAATGTTCTTTGAAACAAAAGGTTTACCTTTGTTTCTTAACACCTTAGCAGCTATGGAACGTCCAGCTCCAGTGCAGAACGTTCCATTGCGCAGGTGCAGTTGGAACGTCCAACGGCCGACGGCAGCACTCCCGAGGTAGTGGTGCCGTCGGCCGTTGGAATAGGCGCAGCACTTAAGGTGTTATTTAGGTCTCCTGGGCCCTTATAAGCCTTTGTTTGCCGAGGCTGTTGCCCTACTAGCTTGAAAAGGGAGCACTGTTGTCACTGATAGCAGTGTTGTTGTTGAAACTGTTCTGTTTAGATGATAATATTTCATGTCCCATAGTTTAGTAGTTTCCATTTTCTTGCTAACCAAAATGTAAGTCTCATATCTACACTTACCTCCTGTGCCTGATAGTTGAACACCTATGACTTTATGGTCAGTCCTTTTCCAACAAACAGAAAGAAAGCTTTGAAAAAATCAAAAAGGGAGGACTTTGTGACAAACACTTTGGATGACGCTTTTTGAGAAATCTGTATCTACAGTATAGGCAAAATCAACAGCCCATATGAAATAATCAAGTGTAAGTAAAGAAATAAGCAATGTCAAATGGCACAGGTTATGCAGGAGCACTAGTGTACTGGAGAATTTGTTCTTTGACTAAAGGAACATTTGCATGTCACCTTTTCAGCTATACAAATATCATCCCCTACTAATATATACTCCACAATATTGACTCTATTGTCAAAGTAAGTATATATAGGAAAGTGCAGATTTACTTTTCTTAACTCCACATCTACCTACCTTAATAATATAGTGCAAGTCGATATTGTAAAGTCCATATTGTTGCCGCCCGATATTAAACCTCTGATATTGTTATTTCCCACCTAAAGGTACACTGTCATAGATTCATGTTCCTGACTATTCAGGGTCAGATTTTTATCAAATGAGTTAGTCCCAGTAGAAGGGATCAACAGTGTCCCACCAGAATGCATAGTGAGAGAGGTAAAAAAAAATTGAATTCCAACTGCCTATTGAAATGTATTACCAGTAAGCAGGAAATGAGGGGTCCAGGCTGGCCCAGTGTAATGTGCTTTATTTGTCCTGGTGTAATTTTGCAACTCTGGTACACAAGTCAGCCAGAGACGTTTTAAGGCATGAGCAAAGTGGGCTTTGGTAGTGACA
Organism: Lissotriton vulgaris; assembly: GCF_964263255.1. Classification (NCBI taxonomy): domain Eukaryota; kingdom Metazoa; phylum Chordata; class Amphibia; order Caudata; family Salamandridae; genus Lissotriton; species Lissotriton vulgaris. The sequence continues at coordinate 480,189,498 of NC_141693.1, read as the reverse complement.
AAAACTCCTAGGCAATGTCAATAAAGCAAATATACACAGTATCTATAACATTAAGAAAACCAAGGAAGACAGACAAAATATTTTCAAAGTTGTTACCATTTTAATTTTTTCTTCTCATATTATCTAAACAAATGATATTTATACAAAACATTTAAAAAATTGAAACACAATATGTAACACATCACATTTAATCAATATGTATAAATAAAGGGTTAAAAAGTGGCAATGTCTTTATTAACTGCAAAAGTGGGCTTCGGCCCAGAGCCCCAGCCATTCAGCGATACCCCCTGATGGAGCCAGCTCTGTTCTGCAAAAAGTCTTGTCCTTGTGACCTTGAATAATAACTAAACAGGTTGTTATAATGTTTTCCTTTAATTTATTTTTAATGTGGGTGTTGTGTGAGCCTATTACAAACATTTTTCAGAGAAATCTTGTGTTTAGGTTTAATACAAAGTCCATTAAAAAAGTTTCTTTGCTTTCTATGTATGTGCTTTGATTTTCCAATACAAAGATTTAATACTAAAAAAGTTTCTTTTATATCAAAACAGAACCTCACATATGAGAAATAGGAGGGTGTCACAGAAATTATTTCCAGCAATATTACACATCACAATCCCTGAATATTAAATGTAAACACATTTAAAATTTGGATGAGTGTGCCTGTGCACTGTGACCTGCTGTCTGTTAGTATGGGCAATCTAAAGATGGTAAAGGGGCTTTTTTATTTTCCCTTCCAGCTGGGCCCACAACAAAGACCTAATATAGGGCAATCAGCCCTCCTTGTGTTCAATTATCATCCTGGCTTGCAGTGATCTAGAGCCTAACATTGAGACAGCAAAGTATTGGAAAGAAAGAAAGGTGCACAGCTTATCATTTCACGAGTGCTTTAGAGAAACTATGATTTGGTGGTAGGTTTTTGACTATGTTCAACCTCCCTATGTAAGAAATGTACATGCACTGAACGAATGCCACCTGTATCTGTGTGTATGAGTGTTAGATCTGGGGGTCTCTAGTTGGCAGGGGTAGGTACCAATGTCCAAATAGGGACCCTTGCTTCTAGTCAGAGTAAGGGGGATACACTCTTTAGATAACCTCTGTTCACTCCCTTGGTAGCTTGACACGAGCAAACAGGCTTATCAAAGGCAATGTGTAAAGTATTTGTACCAACACCCACAGTAACACTGTGAAAACACCACAAATGGACTCCACACCAGTTTAGAAAAATAAAGTATCTTTATCTAAACTACACAAAACTAAAACAATATAAATCCAACATACACAGTTCAAGAAAATGATTTTAAGAGTTCTAGGGTTTGCGTCAAAATAATCCACAGTTGCGTCACTTTTAGCCCAAAGTACCCGTAGATGCGACAGAAGTACCAAATGTAAGCTGCAGCGTTGAAAAACAAGCGATGCGTCACTCCTGAGACCCTGGGGAGGCGATGCGACAGCCCTGCTGGATGTGGCGGGCGTGTTGCGACGAATCCGGTCTGTATGGGGAGGGATGTGATACCTTATATGGATTCCGGTGCGCAGGTTCGGTAGGAAGTGTCTTGGGACAGCGACAATTTCAGTTGCGGCGGCCATGCGCAGCGTCGATCTTCTCTTGTCGCGGCCCCTCGATACGATTGCTCTGCGACAATGTTCGCAGCGACGTGATGCGGTCCGCATGCAAGCGGTGCAGCGATCTCACCCAGCGACGATAGGCGCTGCGACGATCTCAATCTTCGCGGCAGCGGGAATTTCCTCGCACAGTCGGGAATACGCTCCGCAAGCGAGCGATGTGTGAAAATTGCAGATTGTCTTTGTTTCTCCTTGTCCAGCTCCCCAAACTGCAGGCACAACTTCCAAAAGCCCCACAATTGGATCAAGCACTCTAGGAATGGCAGAACTCTCTCAGCAGAGTTCAGGGGGAAGCTGGGGTGAAGTCCTTTTGTTCCTGGGACTTCTTAACAGGTGCTAGATCCCCTCAGGCCCTTGGAGAACTCTTCAAGCAAGGGGACACAACACACCGCAAAGTCCTTCCCCTCTCCTTGACAGCAAAGCAACTGCAGGTCAGTCCACAAGCACACAGCAGTACTGTCCTTCTTCAGTCTCCCAGCATTCTCCTTGGCAGAGGTTCCTTCTTGATTCCAAGATGATCTAATTTTCTGAAGTCTGGGTAGCCCTTTTTATACCAATATTCTCGTTGTTCTCTGAGGGCAGAGAGGCCTTGGCTTAGTCAGAACCAATTCTGGTCAGTCCTGGAGCACTTTGTTTACTTAACTTCTTCTTTCCTTTGAGAGAGAGGGGCAGGGTCGTCAGCTGCCCAACAGGAGGTGGAGCCAGCATTGTGGAGGGCAGGCACAGCCCTATTCAGGCCCAGGTGCTATCCCCTCCCACCACTCAAGATGCAGATGGAGCTATTCAGCCCAGGGATGACTCACTCAGCCTCTGGGAGCCACCCAGCCCCTGTCACGCACAAACCAGGCAATCAATTCACAAACAGGCACAGGCACACATAAAGGTCAGACATGAAAACAGCCACTTTCTAAAAGTCCTGTTTTCAAACACAGGATTTAAAAACCATGCTTCCTAAAAGATGTGTTATTAAATTCTGAGTTCAGGGATACCAGACTTTAATTTTCTAGCTTGCTCCTATGGGAAGATATTCAGGTAAACATTATACACAGCATTCCCCATTATAGCCTATAAGCAAGAAGCCTTTCAACAGTGAAACACGAAAATGGCTGTAATTCACTACCAGAGCATGTCACCCACACTAGGACATGCTCTACCTTTCACATACACTGCACCTTGCCCAGGGCGGTACCAAGGGCCTTCCATAGGGGTGTCCAGTGTGTACAGAAAGGGAAGGGTAAGGCCTGGCCAGTTTGGACACTGGTCAGGTCAGCATGGCAGTTAGCAACTGCACACAGGCATTGTGGTGGCAGGCCTAAGACACCATTTAAGGGCTACTCCTGTGGGTGGCACAATCAGTGCTGCAGGCCCACCAGCAGCATTTGAATCACCAGCCCTGGCACACTCAGTTCACTTTACTAGGGACTTCCTGGTAAAACAAATATGCCAATCATGGACAACCAATCACAATAACAATTTATACAGAGAGCATATGCACTTTAGCACTGATCAGCAGTGGTAAAGTGCCAAGAGTCCTATTGCCAACAACCCCAGGTCAGGAAAGACAAGGGAGGAAGAAGCAAAAAGTTTGGGGATAACCCTGCAAAAAGGACCATTTCCAACAATGAGTAATTACACAAATAATGATTTAAATGGCACTTACTAATTAGTTTTTTATGTCATACTTTTATAGCGCTACTCATCTCAGTGTAGTGTGTCAGAGAATTTACATCACTCACAGGGAGATAATAAATCTTACAAGTGTGTAAATCAATGTACAAGAATTGTTACATAAGACAATGATGGTTATAAGGTGTATGAGTCGCGTATTGTCCATACTTGTAGACATCTGTTAAGAGTATGTGGTTGGAAGAAACACAAAGTCAGTATTTAAAATATAATACATTAATTGGGGTTGTCTGTATTAACACGACATTTAACTTTTTACTACCCAATGGATCCCTTCTATGCAAACTTAGAATATGAACCTGAAGTAACTAAAGAATGTCTGTGTCAAAAGCAGTAACCCATTTATCTATTTACATAAAATACAGAACTGTGATCTGCATGTTACATAATAGCAACTACAATAACCCTCTATGCTACTTCGTAAACCAAAAATGTGACTGGACAAAACACAGAAGTCTCCCGGGACTGCATTAACCATAAGAGTCATCTTACCATTATTATAATCCCCTGACAAGTGCTGGGCACACAAAGATCTGTGCAGCAGGTCTCTTAACCCTCTAAGATATTTTAAAATTCAGCCACTTTTTGACTAATTAAGTAAGCTACAACAGATTTACCTTCATTTTTGTCCTTGTTGCAAATTTCTTTGCAGGAGATATTTACAAAATAAATGTGTAAGTTAACTGTCAAGACTCCGCTTTTCATGACTCCTTCTCTTGTGATTCCACTCCTGTTCTTTTGACACACTTTGAGCACCAATTTATAGGTTCCTTGTTGGAAGTGGGGGTCCTTATCCCTCACCGCCGCCACAAAATGCTGGAGACGTGAGTCACTGTCCCACACCGTTGTTGCCAGGTGCGAGATCCGGACCCCTCGTTTCAACGTTAGGCTAAGTAAGGACACCGTCTGAGATAGCCCTGCTCACCCCCTTAGTAGCTTGGCACGAGCAGTCAAGCTTATCTCCAAGGCACGAGTGTACAGTATGTGCAACCACACTCACAGCAACCCAATGATGTCACCACAAATAGACTCCACACAAGTTTTTATAAAACGAGTATAATCTTCATATAAGAAGACATACGATATGACCACACGATACAAAACCAACATATAAGAATGGGTAGTATTCCTTCCGGTGGATTGGTAGGTTCTAATCCCAACCACAGCTTCTAACCAACAGTTATGCTTACTTCTAACAATTTCCAAAAGGTTAGGAAAGTCGTACTGCTAGAATCGCACATGATGCAAACGAAAAGAAATACTGCAATGCATAACGATATTCTCCTGTAGTGTGCAATAGAGAAACAATGCCATATGTAGTGCCAAAGTCATGTACTTTGCAATAGAAGGAATAATGCCATGCGTATCACTACCAGCATGCCCTGTGCAAGGAAGAAACAAAGCAATGCGTCACGCCGCAATCATGTACTGTGCAATGAAGAAATAATGCACTGCGCCACGTTATAATCAGATACTTTACTCTGCAAGGGAAAAATAACGCAGTGCGTAGCGCACCCAGCATGTAGTTCGTCAGGCACAAATAAGGTCAGGCGTCATACGACAGTTCGATAGTTCGTTAGCAGCAATAATGCAAAGTGTAATAAGACAGTTTAGGTGCTCCATTAACAGTGCCCCCAATATGGATCGATGATGACACAAAAGTACTGCCTCTCACTCCGGCCCCAGTACTGCCCCTCCTTGAGTCAGCACAGGCCTAGATCTGTGTGGAAGCAACAGGCTTGCGCAGCTGACAGGAGCGAGAGGGAGAGCGAGTGTCCCTCCAGGCCCGCACCCCACCCCAGGTAGTGATCCACGTTACCTGGGGGGGCGCAACCCCACTCTCCTCTCCTCCTTCTGTGACTTGGGCCTTGATCTAGAACTGTCAATGGGTACGGCGAGCTCGGGCCGGTGGCTCAGCTCCTCTGGGGCTGCTGGTCCGGGCCGCTGCTGTTTCACTTCGAGGGCCCAATGACCTGGCCCTCCTTCTGGCAGTCTCAGTGAACATCGAGACCCGCCCTCAGCACTGAGACTTACTTCAAATTCGGTGCAGGCACTACCCAGGCACTCTTCACCAACGCCTCTGCTTGCACCTCGACACGCACCCTGCACGCCCGAATCTCACCTCTTCTACCGGTGCACACAACGACCAGGCGCTCTTCACCAATGCCCTGGCTTGCACCACGACATGCACCCTGCGCGTCCGAGACTCACTTCTTCGCTCGGTCCACACCACGACGAGGCGCTCTTCACCAACGCCTTGGCTGCACCACAACACGCACCCTGCACGTCCGAGTCTCGCATCTTCTCCCAGTGCACACGATGACCAGGCGCTCTTCACCTACGCCCTGGCTGCACCACAACATTCACTCTGCGCGAACGAGTCTCACCTCTAATCCCGGTGCACACGATCACCAGGTGCTATTCACCAACGCCCTGGCTTGCACCACGTCATGCACCCTACACGTCCGAGACTCACTTCTTCGTTCGGTGCACACAACGACCAAGCGTTCCTCACTAATGCCCTGGCTGCACCACGACACGTGCTCTGTGCGTCCGAGTCTCACCTCGTCACCCCGTGCACACAATGAACAGGCGCTCCTCACCAACGCCTTGGCTTGCAGCATGACACGCACCCTGCGCGTCCGAGACTCAGCTTACTCCTGCATGCCCACTATCACAAGGCAAAACTTCTGAGGGTCGCAAGCTGCAAAATCACACGCACACTGCCTTGCTTGGGGCTTCTCCAGAAACTTTTATGTTCCTGTGTTTCCAAACAGGGAGCCAGCTCACCTCGGGCCCTTGGGGTTCAAGACACAGCACAAAGCACAATCTTCATCAAGCAGGGGGACCCAGCATCTCCAAGCACAGTCCCAACAGCCTCTCCTTTGGTTAGAACAGCAAACTGCCGACCAGCCTCAGATTACGAAGCAAGGATTGGTCTTTCCACAGCAGTCTCTTCAGTTGCTCCTTTTTAGCAGAGGTTCCTCTTGACCACAGAATGGGTCCAAGCCTTTTCAGTCTCAATCCATTTCTGTTTCATTCGCATGTTCAGGGGTTTCAGATCTCATAGTTATACCCCTTAATGCCTTTGAAGTTCGTTTGTGCTCAGGGGTCCCTGACCCCTCCCTAAATGAGTTCTGGGTGACTCCCTGCCAGTGTCACCTTTCTCCCTTTGATACTGGGGGTCTGGTTCCATATTCCCTCAGCAGGAGATGGGTCAATTGGTTTATAGAGCGCAGCCCCTACACTTCAGGCCTGAGTTCCCTTCTCTGCGCGCCTTTGCATTACTAGCCCTGGCACACACAGTGCACATCACTAGGGACTTTACTAGTAAGGCAAACATACCAATCATGGCCAGTCAATTACCATTACACTTTAAACAGGAAACACTTGTACTTTCACACTGATCAGCAGTGGAAAAATACCCAAAGCATCTAAATTGGCAACTCTTTGGTAGGAACATGGTCTAGGGGGGAGGCAAAAAGTTTATGGAACTTTAGCCAAAAAGCCCAAGTCCTACATTCCTTGAGTAGATTTTTTTCATCCCAACACTGATAACAAGAAGTTAGTGGCAGGGACTGAGATTTTTCCATAGCTTATCGCTAAGTGTTACCTAACCACTTACAGCAGTAGCGGGGAGCACTATGAGATCATGTTTTGTTAGATTTCATGCAGATAAACTGCAATTTGTTTTCAAACTAGAGGGACCTCATCTTTGCTAAAGAGAGAATTCAAGACAAGGTTTAATCTCCCGAGTGCCTGCAGTTCCCAGCGGAGACATAAAGAGATCAGTTTCCTGGCACACAAGGTTTTTCTGAAAGAACCTCTGTGTTTCTGCAAGGCAGACTGCCCTGGAGGGAAATCTGGTGATCTCTCTAAACAGCTATGCCTGACATTCCACTATGGCTGATGGAGCAGGTATCCTTAGGCCAATCATCTGGTGCAAGATTGTTTTAGTTTCAGAATTGTAATTTCATTGACACTTTGAACATTATCTGCCACAAGTGTTAGCTGCCAGGTGTGGGGATGCAACAGACACATAAGACTCCCATCCAGTGAGTGATGTCACACTAGTTCTCAAAACCCCAACTGACATCATAAAACAAAGGAACATTCTGAAATACCTTAGGTTTGTGATTGTTAAGTGTTCTGGACTGGGCAAATGTGTTTTTTGGGTGCTGGGTAACTCTTTTAATAAAGAGCACCTGTGTTCATTGAGTTGGTAACATTTGTTTCAAGTGGGGCTTAAGTGTTTGAAGATGGATTTATGCACTATAAATAATGGAGACTTGCTTATACCACAGTAATTTTATTAATATGCTCTCGTTCACAATATTGTGTATTAAGATACTCTGAAGCATTTGAAAACATACCCTTTGTTACCTGCAGGGCTTTAAGTGGGCAGGTTCTTCCAGGTCTCAGACTCGGTAGTAATTAAAAGTTAACCTTGGAAATAGGTTCTTTTTGGGCCCTATAATCAAGTCCCTAACTATACACGCAAAAACACTGCTCAATTATCACAAATGTAAAACCATTAAGGTAATTCAAGGTAGTGATTTGGTCCCTATTTATATTTCCACATTTTATGTAATCTTCATTTCGTAAGAGTATTTCTTATTTTTGGGATATTATGTTTCTGTAGTTTTTTTCTGCAGCATATTACTCTTGTATCGTGCATACTTTAAAGCAAGTGACATCTATGCGATTAACACTTGGACTAGAGGCTGAAGGTAGTTCAAGTTTCACAAAGTGGCTGTCTTAGAGTTAAAAAGGTGTTCAGAATACATGTTTATAACAAAAAGTATCCTACAACCTTCTTGATTTCATTTGAGCATGTTCCTCTTGAAGGAAAGACAACCCAAAAGGGATATTTAGGGACCCTCACACACCCTATTGGTGTCATGTTTCATCCTCAGGTCTAAACCCTTGCCCATATAAGCTAGGGATGGCTCAACCATCTTCCAGGGAGCACTTTGAATATTAATCCTAGCATGGTCTAAAAGATTAAAAAAACACCCAGGTTCTTTTTTTTTTTCTTGCGTGCCTTTTGTATGGTTAAAAGGTCCAAATATAGTGGTTTTCTTAGGTTATCACCATATCGTTTTTACATGTTTCAGCTCTTAGTGGCCTATCAAAAGTACTGGGTTTTCATCAGGACTACCTTTATGCTCACACCCCGTCCTAGCATTGTAAGTCTTATGTTGTCAATTGGTTAATAGTCTTGTGATGTCAGTCAGTGGACACACATATATCACAACACTTAATTTCAGGCAGGACGGCACGGGTGATTTGGTGGCTAAATAGGTAGTATGGTAGTGTGGTATACTTGGTGTGAGTGTGACAATAGGGAAAGTATATGGCGCTAGTATACACCATTCAGGGCATTATTATGCACCAATAATACCTTGGGATAGGCAAGTAGGCCTGCTTGAAAATAAATTGAAATTGGGGTTCAGGCTTGTGAACTTCCACACTCTGTTAGTGAGTGATGTTGATATTTCTCCTACACAACAAATATATATATATATTTCTTCCTACTATCCCTACATGTGTTGATCAATCATTATTAGGCAGTGGAAAGTATGAGCGCATTAGGCCTCATGATTGTTGCATGGAATGAATGCATAGATTGGAAGGGAATCTACGAGCCCTGAAGAAGAACATATACCCACCCAGGCTTTTTTAGGTGGTCAAAACATGTTGCCATAGATCTAGGGCTAGATGAGTCATAAAACCTCATCACAGGCCCAGCATACTTCTTTTTAACTGGACCAAAGCTACCAAACTATAAAGTGAAGTCCATGAGTTTACCTTTTGATATCTTTTACATTTATATGGATCCCTGCAATCCAGCAAGCATTTATGTAAGAACTCCCAGCAATGGTTGAGTCCGTCGAGGTGGAATTTACCTACCTAGGTGTGGGTGTAGGAAGGTGGAGTTATGTGGTGGTGCTATTTTGGCTTCAACATGTGATACAATTACAAACCACAAAGATGATCCTTGGATTTACAATAATAAACCCTTTGCTCAATCCTGGTAGTAAGGATGCAAAGAGCAGTCAGGCTTTAGTAGATGAATATGTGTTAAGCATTTCAGACTAAACATGAACAATAACTAATTGACACAACTCAAAAGAAATCAAACACAAATGTATACAAATATATCTAAATGTAGATACCCAAATGAACTTGATCAGATATATCAAACCACAATTATGGATTTTAGAAGCAATATAAAATCAGTGCAAAATAATACAGTGAAACTTTACATTTGCAGTCAATGGTAAAAACCACTGGTGACAATCGATCACTTGCAGGTCAAATTGTGGAGAACTCTTACAGGCTAAATAAATGCAGGTCCCAGGACCAACCCACGACTGTCTGTTCAAATTTACCTGGCCCATGTGCAGAGTTGTACTGGGTGACCCTTGTGCTGAGTGGGACCAGATTCAGAGGTGTAGGTCACCTTTTCTAGCTAGAACCCACTATGTCTACCACTTTTAAATATGGCAGATGTGTTCCTTACAACAGGCAACCCACCCTAGAGGTGTGGCTATCCTCCTGGGGGTGTACACCTCCTGCATGCCTTATTTCCCCACCTGTCAGGGAGCAAATGTGCCTGGGGCAGGGGGCTGTTTCCTCCTCCAAATAGATTTGTTTGCTCCGCTTCAACAAAAACTAACTACTAAGACAGTAAAACATCAGGGAGAGCTAGTGCTTGAACAATCAGATGTACCTGGAGCTGAGGTTGGGACTCAAATTAAAAGGAGTGAAAGGGCTGGGTCCATTAGTTCTAGACCAGTTTTAGAGATACAAAACTGATGGTTCTTTTTGCAGCGTGAAAGTGCAAAGGGGAGAAACTCATTAATGCACAGTCAATTATTCAACAATCCTTCTTACCGCATAATAAGCCACGGACACATAAATAAAGTTAGTTTATTACAAAACCAAAAATAACTAGACATAGAGACATCTCAACACGAGGGTATAGAAATACAAAGGAGAATGAAGTATGAAGTAAAATCTACGCATCCAATTTAGATGGTGCAGAATGAACAGAGCTAATAATTCAAGAAGTTGGATACAGAGAATCAACAAGCATGTGTCCAAATTTCCCTGCATCGAGCAGTTGATGAGGGAAAAGCATCAATCTACCCCTACTCTAGCTCTAAGGTGACATCCATATATAAACTTTTTCAGTGGACAGGCAAAAAGGTGTCAGTGGATGGAGTCTTCCTTAAAAGTCTTCCCACCATCCATGAGTCGAGTAGCGTAAAGCCACTATCAATAGAAAGAGCGTGTTCTGAGATGCTCTCTCTCCTAAAGCATGGAAAAAGTGGGCACTTTCCCAAGTTCCAACAATCAGTTATCCACAGGTAACATTACCATGATGCACCTCTCATCACGCCATCCACTCTGGGTTCAGTTCTATATGTACTTTTCGACTGTGTTGTCTATGTTCCTTCCTCACAACAATGTGTCCTTGGCTCTCATGCATTCTCCTGTATGAAACCATCTCTGTCTTTATCACCTCCAACACATGTAATTGTAACTTCTTCTCTCCGTGCCTAGCTTACTAAAAAAAACGCATTACTTTTCATAAAGAATGCTTCTTCCCCTGCAATGGAAACGTGAGAAAGAATAGATTCTGCAGTGCACATGAAATTTGACTACTAATTCTAAAGCAAGAGTTTGCAGGGACTTGCATTTCAGCCTATAACTTCAGCTAACATAAGAACGTGCCTCATCAAACATTACAATTCACATAAGCATATAGATTTTCAACTAATACATTTATGTACTCATAGAAAAATATAATTTGTCAAACACATTTAGTAAGTGAGTAGTGTCAGCTTCACAGCATGAGTTGACATGGTATGGTTTTCTGCTAGTTACATTTATTTCCTACGTTATTTCGCCATGACACTTATCCATAAACAAGAGCACACCACATAATTACATGAATACGTTTCACAATTCTAACACCTCATGTTAACACAGTGGCAAGATAACATGCAGATGCTTACTACACGTGATTATAATTCACCCCTACAACTAAAATGAGATTTGCGCTCCATCAGGAGCCATTGATGCATGACCTAGATACAATACGGGTGGTGGTACAAGAGTCGCAATTACAAACTTTGATCCCCACCCAGCTACATATATCTGAGAGCTCTCTGCCCTCTAAAATCGATCAAAGCTCTCTAAATTATTTCATACCTTTATTAAAGAGATCCTAGAAGGAATTAAATTCAACAACAGTAGAATGATGTCAAATGAAATTAAAGGAAGCATGGTCAAAATAGATGGCCAGATGATTCAGCATTCAGACAAAATCGAAGAAATGGAGCAACAGATTTCTAGCTGTGGAGACAAGTTATACTGTTATACATCACTGGAGAAAATACACACTAACTTGAGAAGGAGATAGCGTCTTTGCGCGATAAACAAGAACAGATGGTGAATCATTCTAGATTATCTCATTTGAGAATTGCTGGTGTGCCCAAAAGAAAGCAGGATAATGTTGGTCCCATTTCATTTGTCGAATCATTAATGTGCTACTCGAGTATTTGCAAGATTTGTCAATAATGCATGCTCACAGGGTTCCCTCTCATGTTTCACCACATGCTAAATATCAAAGTACTATTTAACCCCTCCCCTGCTGGTGACGGAACCACTCCGTCATCAGCCGCGGTCGCGCTGTGCTGATAATGGAGCGGTTCCGTCACGGCCCGCTCGGAAAGCCTGCGCGGCGCGGATTCCGCGCCTGCGCTCAACGTTCTATTGAGCGGGCGGGGCTGTGACGGAACCGCTCTGTCATGAGCACAGCGCAACCGCGGCTGGTGACGGAGCGGTTCCGTCACCAGCATGCGCCCGCCGCTCTTCCGCCCCGCCCCCTTAGCACTGCGGCGGAATAGCCGCCGCAGTGAAGGGGTTAAATTAATTTCTCGGACTGTAGAGTTAATGAGATGATTTTGATGAAAACGATTAAGGTAAAGATATTTTCTGCGTGGAACGAATTGTCATTTTGTATATATTTTGATATGAGAGTCGAGTCTACGCAAGGGTGTAAGAACCTTAGGAATATGATATCATAATTTCAGGCAGCAGGAGCCCAGGTCTCAACAGTGCAAATATCTAAACTGAAGGTATTATTTAGGGGGCGATTTCATGTGTTTTGGAAGGTTATGGGTGCACAATCCTTTTTTTGAAAGATCTTAAAAGTAGTTGAGACCTAGATCTTGACCTGGCCTCACTACTAAAGAGTTGGCGCAACAGGGACTGATAGATTAAGTACAAGATACATTTGAATTTCACATGGCGATATTACCAGGAGGAAAAAGCGAGTACCAGCTCCAAGTAGTGGTGCCATCCAGTAGTGGCCCGTATTTGGGATGAGTGACAGGGTGGGTGGGTGGGGTGAGGGGACCATAGGGGTCATGAAGGGAGGGGGTAAAATATAAAATAATAAAAAAAAAAACCTTACCTTAAACTGGCTGCATCCCTCGTCGCGCTCTTCTGCTTCAAGCACAGGCTCCCAGAATGCCCAGCGGCCAATCCTGAAGCTAATCTCACATGAGGGCAGCTTCAGTATTGGCCTGAGCTCCCTCCATCAGCACTCCAGGACAGACTGGGAGTTTGTGCCTGCTCTCTCCGAACCCCAGCAATGCAGTCGGGGTTGGAGAGAGGTTCACTGCGCATGATGGTTTGGCCAGCCTGAGACAGCAGGCCAAACCATTATATGCAGTGAAGGGAGTGCACTACCACTCCCCTTAGTGCTGTCACCCTCCAAGCCTCACCTCCAAGACTCAGCAGGAAAGGATAAATAAAACAAGTGTTTTTTTTCTCCTTTCCTGTCGTTTTTTTTTGGGGGGGGAGGCAACTCTCCTCTGCCGTAGTGGAGGAACCGCCAGGCTTCGGGCCACGGGAGGGTGCCAAGGGCAGTTTTTGGGCAGAACAACAAGGGCCGATAGGACACTGGGAGGGATTATTATGGGGTGGATTTGCATGATCTTTAAAGGTAGGTGCAACTTTAAATATGCAGTGTGAAGTCCCATAACAGGCATTTGTTTTCTGTACTATATGCACGTTCTGCCTATTTCATTTAGGATAGGTGGGCTAAGTAGTGAGAGATAAACAAATGTTGCGCAAGACAGGGGCTAGGTGCATGGGCACCCGCAGAAATGTTTCCAGGGGGGGGCAACATTTTAACTTCATCACCATCCACCGACATGATTGAGCACAAGTATTAAATACATTAAAAAAAATCTAATAAGACAAAGAGCTTAAATAAACAAAGAAACCCATAGGGGGAAGAGAAAAATCTTGTGAGGCGCCACAGCTGATGACCTGGCAACTACAATAAAACAGAGGGAAAAACTAAAAATGACCGGGAAAAAAAAACATTTTACATCAGGTTGATGCGGTTCTAGAGCCTGGGTACTCACAAACTTTCTCTCAGGGGCCAAATTTAAAGTGTGGTTTGTGGCCGAGGGCCGCACCGGTGAAGGCGGGGTCAGTGGGGGAGAGGCTAGAGCAACAAAAAAACTATGACCATGAGGTTGAACACAGGTCCCTGCAGCGGACGCCTTCGTCCACTTAGCCACCAGACCCGGCATACACACATCTTTCTTTCTCTCTCTCTCTCTCTCTCTCTCGCTCTCTCTCTCTCTCCCTCCCTCTCCCTGTCTCACTCACTTGTCTATCTCTCTCTCCCTCGCTCTTTCTCTGTCTCCCTCCCTCTCTCTCCCTGTCTCCCTCCCTCTCTCTCCCTTTGTCTCCCTCCCTCTGTCTCCCTCCCTCCCTCTCCCTCCCTCCCTCTGTCTCTCTCCCTCGATCTGTCTACCTCCCTCTGTCGCCCTCCTCCCTCTGTCTGTCTCCCTCTGTCTGTCGCCCTCCCTCTGTCTCCCTCCCTCCCTCTCCCTCCCTCCCTCTGTCTGTCTCTCTCCCTCTTTCTGTCTACCTCACTCTGTCGCCCTCCTCCCTCTGTCTGTCTCCCTCCCTCTGTCTCCCTCCCTCTGTCTCCCTCTCTCTCTCTCTCCCTGTCTCCCTCTCTGTCTCACTGTCTCCCTCCCTCTCTCTCTATCTCTCTCTCCCTACCTCTCCCCTCCCTGTCTCCCTCTGCCTCACTCACTCTGTCTGTCTATCTCGCTCTCTCTCCCTGTCTCCCTCCCTCTCTCTCCCTCTGTCTCCCTCCCTCATTTTCTCTCCCTCCCTCCCTCTGTCTGTCTCTCTCCCTCTGTCTATCTACCTCCCTCTGTCGCCCTCCTCCCTCTGTCGCCCTCCTCCCTCTGTCTGTCCCCCTCTGTCGCCCTCTGTCTGTCGCCCTCTGTCTGTTGCCCTTTGTCAATCTATCTCCCTCTGTCTTGCTCCCTCCCTCTGTCTCCCTCTCTCTCTCTGTCTCTCTCTCTGTCTCCCTCCCTTTGTCTCCCTCCCTTTGTCTCCCTCCCTTTGTCTCCCTCCCTTTGGCTCCCTCCCTTTGTCTCCCTCCCTCTGTCTCCCTCCCTCTGATTGTTTCCCTCTGATTGTCTCCCTCTGTCTGTTGCTCTCTGTCTGTAGCCCTCTGTCTGTCTTCCTCTGTCTGTCTCCCTCTGCCTGTCTCCATCCCTATGTCTCCCTCCCTCTATCTCCCTCTCTCTGTCTCCCTCTCTGTCTCCTTCTGTCACCCTCTGTTCCCTCCCTCTCTCTCTCCCTCCGTCTCCCCCTGTCTCTCTGTCTGTCTTAGTCTCTGCCCCATCTGTCTGTCCTTGTCTCTGCCTCTATCTGTCTGTCTCTATCTGTCCCTGTTTCCCTCCCTCTGTCTCCCTCTCCGTCTCTCTGTCTGTCTCTGTGTGTCTTCCCCTGTCCCTGTCTCTGCCTCCATCTGTCTCTGTCTGTCTCTATCTGTCTCTGTCTCCCTCCCTCTCTCTCTCTCTGTCTCCCTCCCTCTCTGTCTCCCTCTCTCTCTCGCTCTCCCTCGCTCTCTCTCTCTCTGTCTCCCTCTGTATCCCTCTGTCTCACTCACTCTCTCTGTCTCCCTCTCTCTCTGTCTCCCTCTCTCTATGTCTCCCTCTCTCTCTGTCTCCCTCTGCCTCCCTCCCTCTGTCTCCCTCTCTCTGTCTTCATCTCTCTCTCTGTCTCCCTCTCTCTCTGTCTCCCTCCCTCTGTCTGTCTCCCTCTCGCAGTCTCCCTCTCTCTGTCTCCCTCTCTCTCTGTCTCACTCTCTTTCCCTCTCTATCTCCCTCCCTCTGTCTGTCTCTGTCTGTATCCCACCCTGTATCTCCCTCTATCTGTCTCCCTCCCTCTGTCGCCCCCTTCCCTCTGTCTTTCTCCCTCTGTCTGTCGCCCTCTGTCTCCCTCCGTCTCCTTCCCTCATTGTGTTTATCTATAATTATGTCCCCCCCTCTCGCCTCTTTTCCTATCTTCTCTCGTCAATCATTTCTCCCTCTTTCCTCTCCCCCTCTCAGTTTGTCTCTACTCCCCACTACGTCTCTTATTTTTCCTTTTGGCTCTGTCTCTCTCTTTATCTCTCCTCTGCTCTTACGTCTCCCTTGGCCACAACATGGAGGAGAAATAAAAATTTTCATTACAACATTGTCAAAATCCTTAGTGTTTTTTGCAGAGTTTTTTCACTGTTAGCTGTATACAGCATTCTCCCCATTGCACAAACGGATGGAATTTCTTAATAAAGTTCCAATTTCAATCCGGTCTGTCACTTCACAGTTTTTAAACTAAGAATGTTTGCACTAACCCCGCTTCCCAAATGCCCCCACCCGCGCCCCGTAGCTTTTTATCTGATTGTTGTGGCCTGCTGTGAGAGACTAAAGCTCCCGTCCCCTGCCTAAGACTTGCTAATTGTGCTGCATACCTCCTGAGGCCTGGGATGGGCGGAGATGCTCCATGCTGTGCCTCCTCTGCCGGCCCATTGTCATTCTGCCCATGACAATGGACCGGCCTCACTCTGTGACCTGCTGAGAGTCACACTCGGCGCTGTAGCAACCTTTCAGGTAGGAAAATCGGCCCAGGCATGTGGGCCCATCCTCTAGAACCGGGCCTAAATCCAGGGGGGGGCAAGCGCCCACTCTTGCCCCCCCACCCCCGCGGACGCCCATGGCTAGGTGTAAAGTGAAGTAAAAAAAGGCACAAAGTACATCCACAAAGAGGCATAACGTACAGAAACAGCTACAGCTTCCTCGTAAGCAATACACTGATTCCCATGAACAAAGACAACACATGCACATGTGGACACCCTGTGACACCTTCAGCCCGTCATGTTTTTTTTTGGGCATACTTTTAATTGTAGAATAAAAACTACAAGCCCCATCATGCAAAGTTCTGGTGGCACTAAAAGCAGAACTGGCAGCAGGTATCACGTATGGCGTCAGTCATAGTGTTAGATCGATAGAAACATTAAAAACTACAGACATTTGGTCTCTATAAGATTTACAATTTTTTCTGATTTACAACTTTCAAGAAACCTAATTATTTCCTAAGTTGACACTTTTAAAAACTTTCTACAAGATAGATGTACTCTTATTTTTGGTGCTCTGCATTCTTAACTAATGCATTTAAAAAAAATGTGACAAGCAAAATAGCTAACGTGCATTGTAAAACAAGTTAATCCATTTTGAAGCAAAACGTGCCGAGCAGGTTACATTTTGATTCACTGAGGGGATAAAAACTTCCACACACTATGAATCAGGCAGTCGTGTTATGCGCAGACGGCAGAGTTCATTAATAAGTGAACCAGACGTGACCTCTTTGAGGACATGCACTTCTTTACCTGTGGCACTCATTCAAATAGCAAATAGCCTATTAGCCCAGTAAACAATTAAACTTTTTTCCTGAAGCATATTTTTTGCAGACCTCTTGCTTAGCCAATTGAAGAGCTTTCAATACCACATACTAATATAAACAATTATTTTTACTTCTCGTCCATAGACAACTTTAACTGTTTGTTGTCTAAAACCAATTGTGAACAATATTTTACATAAATTGGGCTTTGGGATATCTCATTGCTCATGGTTGGGTGGCCTTCTTGTCTATCTCTGTTCCCTGTTGTTTATTTGATTGTTTCCCCCTATCATTTGGGTTTATCCTGTGACTTGTATACTTTTCATTTTTATTGACACTCCATAGAAGTACATGTCTGTCCTCTCTCTTCCCTTGCTATCAGACACATGCCTTTCCTCACTGTCTCCCTTTCGAATCTTTTCCTGATAATTATGACCTCTCCTCCACACCAGCTTCATTGATTATTTTTTTTTATGAACATTTTTTACATAGTGCAAGCCAGGTGGCTGCTCATTGCATCTGGACTGCTCTCTTTTTTGCCCTTCCTGTCCATTGCTCCCTCTGCTCATCCATTGCTTCCCTACTCCTCCTTTACCCTCCCCCACTTTAAAAAAAAAATAATTTACGACTGCCCAACAATTGCTCAGTGCTATTGGGAGACCTATTACTTTATAGTTTATGTGTCATACATACCATGCAAACATAATTTTTTTAATTTGCTACTCCGACAGCTATGTCTGCAATCTTGGAGTGGTAAATTACAGTTAAAAAAATAATTCCAAAAATGCCCACTGGCACGTCAGTAACCACTTCAAAGAACTGACTATTACCCACAAGATTACTGATGTCATCCCACATTTGAGGCCATACTGTAAACCAGTTCGTTGGCAGAGCCATGTGATTCTGTGACAAGATGTCTCACTGAATACCTGACTGAAATATTCCTTGGGTCAGTTGAATTAAAATCTCCATTGCCCTAAAAGTTGTACCTTGCACCTAATAAATCACAAAGTAAAAACAGACCTGAAAAGTTATAAAGACAATTCAAATACACTGTAGAAGTAAACATGAGAAGATCAGATGATGACAATTACAAATATGTTTCTGAAAACCTCTTTAGACTGAAATAATCAAAGCTATCTTATACAAAAGGAAAGAGAGGACCAAGGCAGCTGCCTAACTGGAAATTAATATTTAACACCAAAATTTAGGGTTTACTGCATGTCGCTCTGAAAAGCAGTTGTGTCTTTGTGAGTGAGGCACTCCATGAGGGACGGGTAGGCCCAGATATATGGCACAAGCTGGTCAGTAGTGCTCAAACTGCACCTCACTAATGATGCTAAACAAGGCTGAAGCCCCTCTAAGGGTTGTCTTGGGGTGAGCAGCAAAGTCCTAAAGAATCCGGCTGGCCTGTTTCTATTAGAGCAGGACCAGGGTGCAGGTCCTAGACTCTTTTGCACATGTCTGATCCCTGAAGTGTCACAGTGAGAAAAACAGTGCAGGTCTAGGGAGGGATTATGGTCTAACGGATAAAGCTGTGGACATCGGAGCTCGGCGGGGACCCTCGACATCCTGTGATTCTGGGCAAATCACTTAGGGGCATATTATCAAGGCCCTGAGATAAAATTATTGCCCCTTTACCGTCCGTTTTTGGGGTGCAAAGCAGCAATAATTTTATCGTTCTATCAGCAAGGACACGCTAACGCGCCGGTTTCTCTAATGCCCATCTTTGCAACGCCAATGATATGCAAAGTGGGCATACCCTGCTAAACTAACGTGGAGAATGTCGCTAATGGACATTTCTCCAATTATCAAGCTAATCGCTAACCTGTGTAGCGACTAGAAAAGTATCACAGGCTTGCTTATGCCTGCTTGTAAACTGACTAAGCCATTATAGTCCATGGGTGGTGAATAATAATGATGAGACCACCCTGCCCTATCATCAACGTATCGTCTAGCACTGTGCGGATATCTCTGGATTTCCAGCGATAATCGCACAGTTTGCAGCTATGACTGGATTTATTTTCGCATTGGAGATAAACGTTGCTGATAGCACGCTATCTCTGCGATAAAATCCAGCGATAGCTGGCGATAATTATCCTCACGCTAAGCGCGCTTAGCGATACTTATCGCCGGATGTTGCTGATATGCCCCTTAATCTCCCCGTGCCTAACAAAAAAATGAATGTGTCCGTCTGTAATGCAACTGGTGCTCTTGTAAAGCGCTCGGATACCTTCTGGTCTAGTTCCCGCTATATAAAATTACTCAAAAACAAAAACTTTAATGCAAATCAGAGTAGGTGCCAGTTGCTATGATTTATTTAAACATTCCCCCCATCCTATTTTGTAATTTCTTTCAGTGAGGAGCTTCAAACTCATACATCAATATTTAAATCATTTAATTACCCATAAATATGTATTTATGCATCGCATTCATCACTGCTACTTGTATCCTGTTGTGTTAAACATGAGCAGAAATATATGAGTTCTATCAGCATATTATTAAAATAGTAAACCTATAAATAGATCAGTTATTTTAGAGGAAACATTGCACCCTAAAGTTGCAGAATTCTGTATTGTTATTGCTGCTTGGTCAGACAACTCCTGAAAGAGGGCGTGTTCGGGGTGACAGACTGCACATGCACCCTATTGTATCACTAGCTCACAAGCTTCTCTTCCTATTTTTTGCTAAGGTCACAGAAGAGGTACATGGCCCAGTGCTCTACTGCTCGAAGCTCCTACTCTGCTGACCAAGACCCTTCATTTTCCCCACTCATGGCAGATGCTCAATTTACATTTCTGACAACTTCTATCAACCTTCCTGCACATAAACAATCTTCCCCTGCACGCAGGCACCCAGTGTTTCTGTACTGGTGGAGAGAGGTAGGTTGGCCATCCTTAGAGAAAGGGCATCTTCCAAAATATATATCCACTGAAGACTCCACCAATGCTCTGGATGCACCATCACAGTGACATTTTTAAATAGACTCCAACACCATGAGACCAGGCGGGACAGAACCAGCAGGGCCCAGTTGGACTGTAACCTCATGGACAGGCGATTGAGAGTTCCGGGCTTCATCCACATGGCCTATCATGCACAGAGTAGTCTGGTTGAACATGATACCGGGTGCTCCCACCTGCACCTGTCCACTCATCCTGTCTAGTAATCAACCTGAAGAGACTCAGCGTGTTTTTTAATGTTGTTTTGCTCTCTGCCACAGGTTGGACTTGCTGCCTATTTTCAATAAAGTTTGGGAGGGATGTAGTAACCGGCTAGTCATGGTCTAGTGTTTCTACACTATGGGACCTATTACGATGGCGGTCGAAAAGACTTCAACCTTCAGCGCTCCGACTTCCATTGTCTTTTTCAATTCCGGCCTGCTGATTATGAATCAGCCGGTCAGACTTGAAACCGGCGGGTCATTCCGGCTGGCTTCTGACGGGCTCAAGGAGCCCATCAGCCAGTTAGAGGCCAGCCCGTAATCCCAAAGGTCAGTATTTCTGCCCCTGGGATTGTGATGTATGATTTCCGGCAGGGTTGCCATGCTGGCCTTTCTGACATGGAAACACTGACAGAAAGCCTTTTTGGGAGCCCCTAGCAGGGCTCCGTTCTGTGCGTAGTTCCGGTGAGGGGCTGAGGGGGGCCCCCCTGTCAATCCATGCACCCCATGGCAGGCACTTTGAGGTGCCTGCCACGGGGTGCAGGGATCAACACCACCTCCAATTACCTTATGAGAGCATGTGCTATGGCCGGTTTATGGCCGCAACACATGCTCCCATAAGGGAAATGTTGGAATTCAACCGAACAGTGTTCTGTTGCATCCAAATCAGGAGGTTGGGACCGCCGACCGAAGGTCGGTCAGCCCTGTTTACGAGAAGGTGTCGGGCGGAACCGACTTCGTAATCAGCCCCTATGTGTTTTCACCAGCCCCTCCTTGAGGGCTCCCTTCCACACTCACCCCACACCCATCCATCACAGTTGTCACCGTTCAGGTGACCCTGCTAATAAAAGGGGCTGGGCGCACGTGCCATGGGCCAGTTACAGACAGTAACCCAATGTGTCTGTGTGATCATTAGCGCCGTATAATAGCCTAGGGACCTAAGCATTAAAAAAAATCATAGTTATCTTTTTGGATTTTAGGGATTTACCGAGTGTGACTCATGTAATTTGGGAGTAATATGACATGGGTTCCGCCTCGACCTTCATCATGTTGAGAAGACACTAATGAGTAGGGGTCTGTTCAGACTTTGGCAGTCTCAAGACCGCCGTTAAAGCAGTGTTGGAAACCCCGCTGAACAGTTGCCGGTCTGACTGCCGTATTACAATGCCATGTCCAGTCATTCACAGACTGCCTTGACGGCGATAGGGGAAAAGCAGTTGTTAGAGGGTGGTGCAGAGGAGTTCACCATCATCCGAATTAAGAGTTGACAAGCAAACCGAGGCGGGAAGACTGCCTGCTTCGACGCAATCAAAGTCAATTCCTTTTCTTCCGTTCATTCTCAACCGTGGATCCCTTCCTCCAGGCCCTTTTTTCACAGCAGCATCTTGACCCTGAAAAGAACAACCCTACTGGCGCCAAAATCCAGGTAAGTCCGTTTTGCAATATTTACCCATTGACTGGACTGGGCACATATGGTCCAGACACCAGCAATGGTAAAGTACTCTTGGTAGGTATTTTTTCAAGTCATGCATATGAGTACATTCAACACTTGTCCAGTCAAAATATACACACGTCTCAGCACATATGAAAAAATATTCACTGTGTAAGACACCTCCGCTGGGCCAGCGGTGACATCATTATATGGCGGGTGGGAAACTGCTGCCACGGTGGTATGGCAATAAGACCGAAAAATTCATAATCTGGCCCTATATTTCGACAGAGTTATGCGTCCCTGAGGTGTTGATAATTCGTTTTGTGAAACCAGAGTTTAAGAACATATTAGGACTGCAGACAATGTAATGTAGCGAAATGAAGAAATTCTTTTCCACAGAGACACGTTGGAGCTTTGATCAGCATTGCCAATCCAGTAAAAACTTTATATATTATTGTTTGTTGCCAAATGCTTGGCAACTTGATTACTACTCACCTCATTCCATAATTTAGATTTTTTTTTTTAGAAAAAAAAAAAAAAAAAAAATCAAAATTATGGAATGAGGTGAATAGTAAAAGAATAGTAATGCAATGGTTGAAGTGCCAACCTTGCCAACAATTCCCTATTCTGAATTGTAAGGCTGTTCTGATAGAAGAGGGTGGGTGATCATGGCACGAGAGAGGAGGGAGGGAGGGATACTAGGAATGGCACAAGCAAAAAAAAGTACAGTTACAAGTTAAATTGATACCGTTTCCAGTCCCTGCTTCTTTCTCACCAAATAATTGCATTTCGCAATTTCTTGCTTCAGTTCAATTGAGGTAATTGGGGATGCACACATTTTTGCAGTAGGGACATTAGCCCACTGAGCTATTTCACTCTGTATTTCCTGGATAAGTCTATTGGATTTTAAGATTAGTGAGTCGAGACTCATTAGAGAGATATGTGTGTAATACAGTCATGGTTACACAAATGTGTAAAGCATCTAGCTCAAAGGTCAGTTCCTTTATTGTCACCACTATCCAAATTAACATTTTTCAAACTTCAAAAAATTCTATTTTTGGTTTCAAACTGTTGAATATCCTGCTAGCCCAAAGAACGGTCATGATCTGCATTAAGACAATTTTTTTATATGACAATGGGTGCCAGCAAATCTAAATATAATATAAACACAAATGTGTTATTTCACGGGCTTGCTTTCTCTTCCCATATCTGTGTTGATCATTCACACAGCATATTGTTTTGTTCATCCTGCAACGAACACACCTTTTAATAACCATGCACGTGGCTCTGAATCACAAAGTTCACGGTGCAAAGCAGACACTGTGTGAAATGATTCAGCTTCGCCGCTCATCCATTTCTTTCTCGAGAATGTTGCAAAGCTGTGTTCCAGAAATTCTGTGGCGGGTTTTAACAAGTGGGGCGATGCATTGTTCTCATTGTGGGCTGTGCAAGCTATGGTGGTCCGTTTGTCATGTGACCTTCAACTCCATAGAGCAGGGACAGTGTTTTCTCTCCAGCATGCCCTCAAGCTCCCCCCAGCAAGCACAGGGGCTGTACACTGACCACTGCAAATTAACACGTGTTTGGAATATTGTCTTTCTTCCACTGTTTATGGTCTTGGTTGCCAGTATAAGCTAACAATTTTAACAACAGAGAAAAAAACTCATAAACAACCCACACAAAAAGCAGCACATAAGTGGCTGCTGAAGAGCTAAGCACAGGGGTGGCTCGTCCGCTAAGGCGGAGGTGCATCGCTCCACTACACTAAGAGCAGGAAAAAGGAAAATTGACATCGTAGCTAAGGGACTGGGTTAGGGCAAGGTGGGGCTGGTGTCAGAGCCTGGGAGGAGTGGTTTGCACACTGTAAGTGTGCATGATGGTTTGGCTGGCCGTCTTGGGGCATCCAAAACGTCATGGGCACTTTGTATGTTTCCCACCAGGCTGTAATACAAAGCCTGGAGGGGAACATAGATAGGCTCCTAGTAACCGCCTGAGTGCCGAACCACGGCACTCAGACCATTCAAATTGCTGCATTGCAATGTTGTGGTTGGCTTAGGGGAGCCTGTGTGCTTCCTCTTTCTGGGTCGAAGCAACAACGGAGAAGAGACTGTGGCCGGCGGATGAGCGGAGGTAAGTGTTTTTATTCTTTATATTATGCCCCCTCCGCCCCACCACCCCTGTTACCTGCCAGCGGTATGGGCTAAGTGTGTGACAAAGGGCATCCTTTGATGCTGCTTATGGTCAGAGCAGGGGCGGCCCCTCAATTAGGGTGGAGGTGCGTTGCCCCACTGCTTTCTCGCAGTGTGAGAAGTAGAAACATAATGTTTCTGCTTCTCGCGTTGGGAGAAAGCAGAATGGTATGCCTGGCTGGGGACAGGCGGGTGGGTGGGTTGGGGAGGAGTGGCTTGACCAATGCTGTGGGCCCTGATTGTTTGGTCCTGCACACTCTGCATTTTCTCTAAGTAGGCTACATTCAGTCTACATAGAGGAAATGGCCTCCCTACAGGTGCCCATCTGGGCGCTGTCCACACCAATCACAATGCTGCCATTGCAGCATTGTGATTGGCTTAGGGGAAGGGCTGGAAGATGCCTGCTTCCTGTTCAAGGAAAGCAGCAGGAAAATGCAGGATCCGGCCAGGAGTGGAGGCGGCACGGGACCCAGTAAGGTACTTTTTTAAATTGATTTTTTATTAAAACCTCCCCGTGCGAACACCCACGCAATCCCTCTACCCGCCCTTCACTCGCGAGTCATGAGAGCCGCGACTGGGTCAGAGGCATGTGATGTCACTGGCAAGTTGTGAAATTCTAGTCAATAAAGGTACATCGTCATACAGGACCCATACCCAAAATGAGAGCATGCTCCTGAAAACTAAAAGGAGTAGTTTAAGAAAAAATAATGCATTTTCATGAACTTTTTTGGGAGCAGTGAATGAGGAATAACATTGCTACAAATTAACCTCTTAATGTAAAATGAAGACTGGGTTGCAGGCAAATTATTCTGTACCGTATTAAGGACGGCAGAAAATTAACAACAATAGAAAGACCCTACAAAGTAAATGCCACTAATTTTATTTCCGAGGTAGAGTACTGAGGAATCAGTTAAGGTGCCAACCTTTGCTCCCTCCTTGTACTTCTTCTCGGTTTCCTTCTCCCTCAGCGCTTTGAGGGGCAGATAGGTGCCACAAAGAGGCGTACATTTGAGCAACACAACAAATATAATCCTCTTGCATTACAATTGTAAGTTAACTTTTCTTTAATTCAACGCACTAAGGGAGTTTCTCTGCCTCTCTCTCTCTTCTCTCTCTCTTTCTCTCTCTCTTTCGGCCTTTTTCTTTCTCTCGCATTTGCCCGACGTTGCCCCGTACAACGCAGGAGGGTGGCAAAAGCAGTCCTTTGTATTAGAAATTAAGCAAGTTTATGTATTCTGTGGATAATTTCTCCCCATGAACCCCCACCAAACAGTACACCCTTTCTCTTTATCCTCCATCACACAACAAGGATATTATAGGTCATTGAAGAATGGTTTCCAACATTGCAATAAGGTCGATCTTTGTGTAGAATTCTTAAACTACAAATTTCTCAAAACTACATCAAGTTCGACCAAACTTTACATGAACATATATTCTAGAACTGCCTCAGGCATTAGAGGGAAAAGAACTATAAATGCATCTAAGACTTAACTGTAGTATGTAGGTATGTGCCCTGAAAGAGCAAAATCTTTCACATTGAGTATCTGAAAAACATGATGTGCGCAGAATTCCAAAAAGCCATTGCAATACAATTCTGTTAAGTTTTATTCTTGTCTGATGAACATAAAATCTTATCTGCATTTGTATACCACATTCTACTATTAGAAAGGCACACAGTGCTTATTTAAGCTCAGCTCTGTTTTCCTATGGTTTCCAAGAGAATGCTACTGCCAAATGTAAATCACTTCCCATCTGCTGCTGGCCTAGGCCCACCACTTGCTCCTTGCTACTGACATACATGCCTCCACCGAACAAGGTAACGCACACTGGTTCCTTTCTTGAGATGACCGAAACCCACAACAACCTCTGCATACTGGGACTCTTGAACATGTGCTTTGACCGACTAAAACTCACCCCAAGAGATCTTTCCAATTAAGTCTTGAGTGCGACTATAAAATCACACTCTACTAAGTACAATGATGATACACATAGGCACCTAAATCTTTCACACATCTTTTCTCAGCTCCATGCAAAGATGTCATGTCAACACAGTAGCACCCCGCCTGCCCCCACGGCTGACTCCAATACTCTCTCTATTTAGGTCACACTATAAACCCACGCGCTTCCAAAAATAGCGCAACCATCACTAGCACAAACTTACAACATAGCACCCAACGTGCTATCCATCCGTGAAGAAGCTATATTAAGGACACAAAGCTACATACTAGAGCAGTCACAATGCAATGGAAAATGTTACATGTCTCCATCAGCCTAATCAATAGTTCGTGGGCTCTAATGAGTGTATATTAAAAAAAATGCAGATTAATTTTAAGAATGCACATTTGAACCAACAATGCACATTTGAACCTATGAATATTCAATTGACCAAGGAATATGAAATGTGCATTTACACAATAATGGTAGAACATCCCTTTGAAGGAGGCAACTAAGCATGTAAAGAGTGAACAGTCCGCAAGAGAAGCCACTAACCTTCAGGAAAACACAAAAATGCATGCAATTTTACTTTCCTAAACTAACATGCAAATATATTACTTATTCAGACTGGTCAACACTGAACTGTGCACTCATAACTCTACTTAAAGATGAGTTAAGAATATGGTATAAGCAGCACTTGAAAAAATATCTTAAGGCCTTAGAAATACATCAGATATGGTACTTTGGGCCAGATGCATCAAGCGAAATGCGCTCGCAAAAGGGCCAGATTCTGAGAATCTGGCCCTTTGCGAGTGCAATTTTTGCATTCGGGATGCATCATCCCAAATGCAAAAATCGCAAATAGAGAATTCGCTAAATTGCGATTGTTTGCATTTAAGGAATCTCAAATTTAGATTCCTTAAATGCAATGCATGAAAGTATCAAAAATAGCGAATTCGCTAATAGGGCACGCAAATTACCACGAAGTCCAACTTCATGGTAATTTGCAAAAACTTTGAAAAATGCACTTTTGTGCATTTTTCAAAGTTTCATGTTGCGCACACACATGCCCTAAGGGCATGTGTGTGCACAACATATGTGCACAGATCAAATTCAGGGGTGTAACAGGGTGTCCTTTGGACACCCCTGCACCCTTGAACTCGCAATCTCAATTTGCGAATCGCTAATTGCGATTCGCAAATTGAGATTGTCTTCCCATTCATTCCTATGGGCCTCTAGGCCCATAGGAATGAATGGGGAGATATTCATTAATTGTGACTCGCAATTTGCGAGTCGCAATTAAGGAATTCTAAGGAATCGCTATTTTTGTAGTGATTGCTTGATGCATTCCATTTTGCCATTCCTTATTAGCGATTCCTTATTTTTCGCTAATAAGGAACCGCAAAATGGATGCTTGATGCATCTGGCCCTAAGACTAAAATACAATGACGCTAAACAGAACCCTTAGCTAATTGTGACTGGCTATGCTTATTCAGAACTTACACCCCTACATGTATAATTCTGGAAGAGTTAAGATACACGTAAATGACCACGATTCCAAAAATCCACCTAAATGTTATTTTTCAATATTTCCGAAATTTTCTAGGTGTTGTAGTATGTCATTCAATAACCTTAACCTTTTTGAAACCTGCTTGTTCTCCTAACACATATTGTGTGTTCTATTAAAAGGTGGCTGCTGTAGATTTTACAGTTTTGTAAAAGTCTGTAGTGGTGTCCATTTAATGAATCTCAGAAGGACGAAAGGCCCCAGCTGGAACGCATACCCATGCCCAGCAGTTTTTAGATTCCTGTATGAGCAAAATATGCCCACATGTGTGCACATGCATATTTTGGTAGAATGGCAAACTATTCTTCATATAACCCAATGTCATGGTGCTATATTTCTTGTAAATTTGTAGCACTGTATGTAATGAGTGATCTCACAGCAAGAACATAAAATACATTACCACTGATACTTAGGCATATCATTGTCCTTTCTAACTCGTCCTATGAAGTGAGATTATTGCCTGGTTTTATTGCAATATGAATGTTGCAGGGTCCCATCCTCTGTATGTGTGGAGAAGGCGGGGATGTGATAACAGCAGCTTTATCCATGCAGCTGTCCTCACCCCTGTGCATAGACAAATTATGTTGCCCATGTCACCGCTTGGTATCTATCATGAAAGCAGAGCAGGACGGATGGGAGCACCGGAAGTGGTAAAAAACAAAATGCAAATGGAGGTTTGCCCAACAACTTTAATGCGTTTGGGAGGACGACGGGAATAATTTAATATGACTGACCTGAAGTCCTGGCCGCCAGCCCCAGGCCAGCCAGCTCGGTCCACCAGAGGTGCTGGAAGCCTGGTGGGGTGGGGCTTAAACACGCTTAGCCCAGCGGGTGTGGGACAAGTCCCCCAGACTAGGGTTGTCTCTAAGCCCAATATCTGGATACTGTATTTTTTGTCTTCTGCCTCTTTTGACAACCCAATGAGTTAAGGAAGATGTAGCCATAATCTGTTTCCATTTAAATATTTGCACTACACATCTGATAAGAAGGGGTTATATCAGAGAAGCCCATGACAGGAAACTTGGTGGCCCTGACAGAGACACTACATTCTTTATAACCTGAAATGTTTCAAGTTTGGTTTGTTGTTAGATTCTATTAATGGTAACAATGTAGGATTGTACGTCTGGGATTATTAATGATGTTCACACTGTTTTGAGTTAAAAGGAATGACTACACTTCCACTAATCCCGCAATAGACACAATCCTAGTAATTGAAGGGATTCTTTGGAGGTGCCAGTGTTGTCAATATTGAAATGTAAATACTGCTTGGATACATTGTTTTGAAATAACATGTATAATACAAACTAGATATTATTGAAGTAAAAGAATATCTATATTTTGATTACACCTGTGACTGCTGTTTCTAATTATATTATTAATCATTCGGATTCACTTAGTGGACCAACACTAAGGGGGTCATTACGATTGCGGTGAATCCGCATACTCCGGGCCGGCGGAAGCCACCGCCGGCCCAGAGGATGCGTATTCACTGCGCCAGACACAGAAAAGACCCCCAGCCAGATTAGGATGGCTGGGGGGTCATTTCTCTGTCCGCCGCTTTTCCGCCGCGAGACCGCGGCTGAAAAGCTCTCATATGGTGGCGGTGTCTATTAGACACCGCCAGCCATATTAGGATTAGCATTTTGTAATGCCGCCACGAAAAGGCATATGGTCTTTCCTTTGGGGGCCCGTTGCGGGCCCCCAGGGTGAAGGGGTGGTGGGGGTGCACATGAGGGGTACCCATGGTATCCCCCTGCATTTGCATGCACGAAGCGGCAGGCACCGCACGGTGCCTGCCGCTTTGTGCATGCAAATGAATAGCTTGCATTTTTAACATTGCGGCGGGTGCTGCTTCAAGCAGCACCCGCCACAATGTTAGACATACAGGATGTGACCGCCAGGGTGGCGGTCACATCCCAATTTGCACGGAGGGACCGCCGCTGCCCCTGCGGACGGTCCCTCCTCCTCTGGGGTGGCGGACGGACCCAGGTCCGTCCTCCATCCTAATAGGGCCCCAAATGTGGAAATAATTTGAATTGAAATAATTCCTCAAGGAATATTTTGTATGTGATGATTATTGTACCCAGTTCCTTAGGGAAAACTCAGTTGCCCTATTGTGTTATTAGCGTGACAGAGAAGAAGCTCAGCTAAGTGGCAATTGTACACAAAATAGACTCTGCCATTTTGTTAGTCATTAAAGTGGAAAGTGCTGATGTAAACACAGGTTAGTTTACCAAGTGATCACTGCTAATTTGTCTGAATCAAGGGCCCGATCACTAGCTTTTTTTATTGCAGACATTATAAGTCCTTAGTAAATAACACCGTGCTTATTGTAAATACCTTTTACCTCTGCACCAAGGAAGGGAATTTATGGTCGTGGTAATGAGTGACAGGAATGCTTGAGAATGCTTAAGATGTGCTGCATTTAGAATTCAACAACACAACATAATCCCACCACATTACAGTCACTCAACGCCACAGTGATCCCACAGCAGTACAGTGCACAAATACAACTCAACAACTGAGCAAAAAAACCACTACCCAAGTCACCAATTACACAAAACTACACCACAGATAAATAAAATAACATAATACAACACGACTGAGCAATATAAGAACATTACACACCATTAAAATACTGCAGTACAAAAAACTGAACAAATGTTTTTTCACAGCACTTGGCACTGGAAAGAAATAATTCAGGGCACTGGCGAGAGCAACAGATGCACTTATATAAGGATCAGCTAAAATTAGCCAAAAGGAATCATTACACCAGTTCAGCCGTTGCATCATCAGCCATTAATTGTTTTCAAGATACTGAATACAATATCCAGGGCACTAGTGACCTCAGAAAGATGTTAAGCCTTGTTAGACTTTTTTTTCAAGGTAAGGCTTTGTCACTGTGAGATAATAAAAATACATATCTGGGTTATCGGCAGCCAGTCCTAGCAAGGGATTCATATGTGTCCCTCAGCCAAATAAATTATATGTCTCACACTTTCAACCTCTAAAATTAACAATAATTTAACGAGATATCCATAAAAGGGAACCCTCATAGTTACCAATGATGATATTCAAGTATATAAAACTTTTCAAATAATAATACATAAATAAATAAAGCCCCTTAAAAGACAGATCTGAAGTTTACAACATCCAAAATTCCTTTTTTACTAGTGGCATTTTAACCTCTAAAATTATCAATAATTTAACGAGATATCCATAAAAAGAGAACCCTCATAATTACCATTGATGATATTTAAGTATATAAAATGTTCAAATAAAAATAAATAAATAAATAAAGCCCCTTAAAAGACAGATCTGAAGTTTACAACATCCAAAATTCCTTTTTTACTAGTGCCATTTTAACCTCATCATTTCACAAGCAATGGTTTCGCCTTTTTGATTAATAATAAGCTTTTTTTGTTGTAAGTTGTCACACTGCACAGAGACGTAGGTTATGTCATCACTGACTGACATTGGGGCCCAGTGTGGTAAGTTTACAATAAGGCAATTAGTAATCTGAAATTTAAATTAAATCAGGTTAAATATATGCATAGAGTTTACCTGGCACTTGGGAGTGACAGCATTTTCTTTAATTGCTCTATTTAGAGCCACCATGCGGCCACTTTCAAGAAAATAATGTGAGCCACCTCCAGAAGACCATGCTGGGGTAATAATAACAATGGGCACTTCCTAAGATGCAAGCTCAAAGGAATTGGCAAAATATGTCTCATTTGCAGCCACCTACGTCTCGCTGTGTTTGAAGTATACCTTTGAACGACATCCAACTTCGCCCGCATAATACTTACAATGTACCACACCCTTCCACCACAAACTACACCCAGGGCTTCCAGGAAACCAATTACAATCGGGAGCACTTGATAGTCTTTTCAGGGTTATGAAGCACCACACAAAGTCTGCACAGTAGTACAACACTAAATGGAACAAACTCTGCAAAGAATAACACATGTCAGACTTTAATTGGAAGGAAGCAACAAGCCATGGTGCAGTAGTGGCACATTCTGCTGTGGTAATGTTTTGGCACATGCCAGTGAAACGTTGTTTTTTGCCTTAAGAACAATTTTCCCTGGCAAATAAATCCTTTAAGAGCCTGACTAATCTGCAGGAGGCAGATAGATACTGCTTGAGTAAGGCTCTCCTTTGGACTGCGAGGTCAAGAAAACTGACATTAGCTGAAGTGTTTGCATAACTGAACTTGACAACATTTTTAGGTAAGGGACTTCGCCATGTTTATTTGTTCAAGTGAGGTTGCTTCCAATTTTTGCCTGCATGTAAGGAGTTGTAATGCGTGTCCACAATCAAAAATGTTCTTTCCCACAGGATGTAAATACATCTCCCAGCTTGACAGGTAAGCTCCTTAAGGTGTAAAATCCGAATGCATTTGAGCTGATTTCATAGTCTAGATTTAATAACACAGCACAAGAAGATTGAGTGTGCATAATTTGTTTTAAATGCCCCAAAATTGAAGCACTAGGAAAGCAAATTGACTGTCGGGCTCCAGTAAAAAAAGCATTTCCATATTAAAATGCAGTGGAAACCCTGTTGGCTGAGAAACATTATGACTAAATACCCACATGAAGCACTGCCTGCTCACACATTTTTAGTAATTTCACATTTCACATTATTTTTCTGCATTAATTAGTCTATATTTAATCCAAGAGGCATCATGTATGACATCAGACTGAAAACCAAATGAATTCTGCGTGTTGAATAGTGTGAGCCTTAGATGGGCGCCACCTTCGATTACTTTTCAAAGCGACCTGTGGAAATTGCGTCCCACCTTCTCCATCGTACTACTTGTGGCTGAGGCTGCACGTGTGTAGCACGACGTGGAGCTAAAGAAATATCATAATCATTCAGCTAGATTAAAACATGGAAATGCAAATTCAGGCTCCGGCTCCTCTCCACGGGCCAGTTTACTTCCTTTTTATGATAATCCCTCTTTTGTAGTTGGGATGAGTGAAGAGGGGAAAAACACAGCCGGTTTAACGAAGCCGCTTCGCAGGGGGTCCAAAATGCATTCAGGGAGGGCGTGGCCAAGATGGCGGGGTGAGCGGACGCTTCCTCCCGTAGCTCCTCCGGCCCGGCTCAGCTCGAGCCCCGATTTCAGCGCTTCTCTCCCCCCGCGGCTGCTTTGCGGGTGAGAGGAATGTGTCGGAGTTCCTGGCGCACCTATTGATACTACTTTGACTCCTATCGCCCCGGGGGAAGTACCCCGAAAGCTTGCTTAAAGTTTGGAGCACGGAGGAGAGCCTGGGAGGCGGAGCGTATTGCAGTGCTGTCCAGGCGCCTCGGCTGGGCCTGGTGCTGAAAGCTGGTGATCCCGAGTGATCGGTCCCGACGTGCTCCGGAGAATAACAGCACTCCCCAGTTGAAGCCTACGTGACCGGTGTCACCGACGCGCAACAGGCCTTGGACCTTAGCTGGCACTTTGGCACTTTGGCCCCTCGCTACCGACAACGGTGCATGGCACGGCGTGGGCCCCGGACCTGGCGGAGAGGGATGGAGGCATCTAAACGGCAGCCGACCTGGGCGAACCCACTGGCGGTACTGTGAGACATTGGCTGTGGACTTTCCTTGCTTATTGTGCCCCGGAGGTCGCCGCTCTGTTGGGCCCCGCCCTGCCGCCATCTTCTCCCTGAGGAGCTGGAGCTGGCGACCTCCACCCGCGCCTTTGGCGGGCAGGTGCCCACTTTCGCATTGGCTCATGTCCTGATCGCCCAAGGGGTGCGCTTCTGAAAGGCCCTGACTTGGCCCCCCTGATTGCCACCTTGGTCGGTACAACGATTGTCTCGCCCCGGCCAGAGCCGCCATTTTGTCGCTTGTGACGCAGCACCCTTGTCCTCGGCGGGGTCTCACATCTGGTGCCCGCAGGTGACTGAACGCATCTACAGCGGCCGTCCCTGAACCTTGCCCATTGCAGTGGCCACGATGACCGGGAGAGGAGGTTCGAGAAGGGGCGATCGTACTCTGCCGGACATGCTCAGCAGGGCCCAGCAGCTAAGGGACAGGACGCAGCCGTCGCCGGGGTCCTCCCGGGCCTCGGCAGACGCAACCGGCGGCGAACCACCAGTCACGAGGTCCTTTATGGAGGACTTATTTAGCTCCCTCAAGGACGACTTCCAAACGCTAAAGAAGGAGGTGGCCAGCGAGGTGCGAGAAGTGCGCAAGGAGGTAGAGGGCCTTGGTGAGCGTGTTGACACGGTGGAAACGGCGGCCCAGTGCCGTGACGAGGAGATAGTCCATCTCCAGCAGGACATTCTCCGTCTCCGAGAACAGTGTGTCGAGCTCCAGGCCCACTCTGAAGACCTCGAGAACAGGTCCAGACGGAACAACATCCGGGTGCGGGGTGTCCCATCAGCGGACGAGGGGACGGACCTGGTGGCCTATCTACAGGACTTGTTCCGGGAGATTCTGGGAGAGGACGCAGAATTCCCGATCCGCATAGACAGAGCGCACAGAGTGGGCCGACAGCGCCAGTCTTCAGCACCCCCACCGGACATTCTGGCGTTCCTGCCTGATTTCCCCTTGAAGGAGCGCATCATGGCGGAGGCCCGCAGGAAGCAGCCTTTCACTTTCAGAGAGCGGCCTGTGGCGCTCTATCAGGACCTGTCCGCCATCACGCTGCAGAAGCGCAGGTCCTTCCGGATTGCTACAGACTTTCTGCGGGAGCACGAGACGCCCTACTCCTGGGGTCACCCCTTCCGCCTCATCTTTCGATGGAACGGAGTGCTACACCAGCTGCGCTCCCTCCAGGACATCTGTGGGGTGTTGGGACTCACGGCCAAGGAGGAGGACGGAGCGACACCCACGTGGAGGCGCTCGGAGAGACGGAATCGGAGGAGATCGACGAGGAGAAGATCGTCAGCGACTGTGAGCCGCCCTGATTCCCCTACCATCAGGGCAGATATGGAGGAAGCCCTAAGAACGGCGGCCAGGAACTTGCCTGCCTCCGACAGCGTGGCCTTGACGGCCTGATTTCACTCCGGGGGGAGAGATGCTTAGCTTCTACGATGCTGGGTTGGGGCTGGGGGTTGGGAGGGAACGGTTGGAGGTGAGTGGCTGAACGTCCACTTGATTGTTTTCTACAGACTTGCCCGTCTGGGCTGGACTGAGACAATGGGGTGTTTTTATTTGTTCGTGGTTTTGGCTAGTTGCCATGGGTTGGTTTTGGGAGGGTGTAGGAGTTGTTTTGTTGTTGGTGGGGTCCCGTCTGATAATGCCCGAACACACGTGAGGCCGGTCCTGGCCTTCCCTGCGCTCCTGCCCCGCGCGCCCCCTCCACTGATCCCTCGCTTGCTACATAGCGCTCCGATCCCCTGGGAGCGATGCCGTCCTTGAAGGTGGTGACCCTTAATGTTAAGGGTCTGAACAACCCTGTGAAGCGTAGGGCGATCCTTTCCCTGCTAGAGGGGACGCAAGCGGACATTTGCCTTTTGCAGGAAACTCATTTACTTTCCAAAGATTGTCACAGGCTGCGCTCCGCCAAGTTCCCCACCCAATTCTTCTCTTCGGCGGCGACCAAGACTGCGGGTGTAGCCATTCTTTTAGCCAGCTCCTTCAGGGGCGAGGTATTGTACAAATAGGCCGAGCAGAAGGGGAGGCTCTTAGTGTATCGCATGCGGCTTGGGGGTATCGCCTTCACGGTTGGCTCCGTTTACAGCCCGAATGACCACCAGGATCGTTTCCTGGAATCAGTGTTGGTGGACGTCACTGCCTCGCCCGATCGCCATGTTGTCTTGGGGGGAGACCTAAATATGGTCTTCGACTCAGCTATGGATAGGTCTGCCCAACGCTTCCCGCAGACGGGGGAGCTTTCCCGAGCGGTGCAGGACCGGATTGCAGAGATGGATCTGCATGACCTCTGGCGCACTATGCACCCCACCGATCGGGACTACTCATACTTCTCCCATGCGCACCGCACTTATTCGCGGTTGGACTATCTCTTGGTGAGCGGACCGCTTCGCTCGGCCGCCACGGCAGCAGACATCGGGGTTTTGTCCCTGTCCGATCATGCACCAGTGTCCGGAGTCTTTGCTTGGCCGGCAGCCCCCCCCTCCAGAGGGATGTGGCGGCTTCGGGATACTCTTCTACACAAGAAGTCGGTGGTGAAGCGAGTGGGGGAGGTCATTCAGGAGTATCTGGTCCACAATAGCAACTCCGACACGTCTCTAGCGACGCAGTGGGCAGCCTTGAAGGCGGTCCTCAGGGGGGAATTTATCTCCATTTCCTCGGCGGAGAACAGAGAGCGGCAATGTAAGAGGGATGAACTGACGGCGCAAGTCAGGGAACTTGAGCAGGTTCACCGCCGGACAGGAGCTCCTCGAGTTTGGAGGCAGCTGAAAGCGGCGAGGAAACTCCTCTCTGCGCTAGATCTAGATCGGGCGGAATACGCAGCGTTGCGTCTGAAGCATGCCTTTTATACGGGCGGGGACAGATGCGGTAAGCTCCTGGCCCATCGGCTCAGAGCTGCGCAGCAACGCAATGTGGTGAAGGAGCTAGTGGGTGCAGATGGGGTTCCGGTTACCGGTGACGCGGACGTGGCGGATTCCTTCCGTAGCTTTTACGAGGCGCTATACGCCGCGGAGCCCTCCCCACCGGGAGAGGCTGAGGCCTATCTGGAGTCTATGACCCTCCCGGCTCTGGAGCCCGCCCAGGCGGACCACCTAGAGAAGGACATCCACGTGGAGGAAGTCATCTCCGCTATTGCACGATTAAAGCACGGTAAGGCCCCAGGCCCGGATGGCTACACGGCCTTGTTCTACAAGACCTTCTGCTCCACTGTGGCGCCTATCCTGGCTCGCCTGTTCAACTCCTTCTCTGAGCCGGGGGCTATCCCGCCGGACCTCCTTTCCGCGACGGTGTCGGTTATTCCGAAGCCCGGGAAGGATCGGACCCTGTGCGGTTCATATCGGCCTATTTCGCTTCTGAATGTGGACCTTAAGCTCTACACGGGGATCCTCGCGGCCAGACTTGGCCTGCACCTACCGAGCCTGGTGGAGGCGGACCAGGCTGGGTTTGTGCCCGGTAGGCAGACAGTCGACAACACCAAGAGGGTGACGCACGTGTTAGAAACGGCCTCACGCGTCCCGGGGGAACGGATGTTACTGTCGGTCGATGCGGAGAAGGCCTTTGATAGGGTTCATTGGCCGTACCTTGAGCTGGTTCTCGGGAAACTGGGGATCGGCGAGAAGTTCCGCACCATGGTCTTCAATTGTTATAAGAGACCGTGAGCATCGGTGCGAGTCAACGGACACAGCTCTAGTAGTTTTGCCATTGAGCGTGGTACGAGACAGGGCTGCCCCCTCTCGCCGCTCTTGTTCGCCCTCTATATGGAGCCGTTCGCCCAGAGGATCCGCGACAATCCGGACGCTATTGGGGTTAAGATGGGTCAGTACACCCATACTGTCAGCCTATATGCGGACGATGTCCTGCTGACCCTGGATGACCCCAGGCGGTCGCTCCCTGCTTGTGTCCAGGAACTGAACACCTTTGCACGCGTGGCCGGCTTTAAAATGAACATGTCCAAGTCGGCTGCCCTGGATGTGTCGCTCTCCGCGGACACCAGGCGAGACTTCCAGCGTCTTTTCCCTATGCAGTGGTCCTCTTCCACGGTGCCGTACCTGGGGATCCTGCTTGCACCTTCGCTGCCTGAAATGGTCAAAGCCAACTATTCTTCCCTTAGCAAGAAGATTAAGGAGGAACTCGGCCGATGGGGCAAGGGCCTGCTCTCGTGGCTGGGTCGTATCGCAGCGGTGAAGATGACGGTACTGCCTCAGATCTTGTATCTTTTTCGCGCTCTACCTCTCCAGCTCCCTGTGGGTTGGATACAGCAAGCGCAGGCTGACATCTCCCGTTTCGTGTGGCAGGGCCGCAAGCCTCGGATGAAGCGGGTTCTTTCCACGCTTGCCCCGGAGGTTGTTCGGTGTTCCGGACCTCCGGAAGTATTTTCAAGCGGCGCAACTCCGGTATTTGGTGGAATGGAGCAGGTGGGAGTCGGACAAACACTGGCTCTTTCAAGACCAGGCGGTTGCAGGTCGCACCCTTCAAGAGGTTCCGTTCCTGCGGCGCGCACATCGCCCGGCTAATCTCTACGCCTCCTTTGTCACCCAGGTCCCGCTGCGAGTGTGGGACGCGGTTTGTGAGCTCCGCGAACTAACCACTTTCCCATCACCGTTTACACCCATAGTTGGTAACCCAGACTTTACTCCGGGCCTAGAACCGGGAGCTTTTTCTCACTGGGTGAGTGCGGGTTGCAGGGTGCTCTTTCAGATTTACGGGCCAGAGGGCGTGCTCCCTTTCCAGCAACTCCGACAGGAATTTGGTCTGACGGAGGTGGACAGACTGCGTTATATGCAGGTCCGTCACTGGGCTCTCCAGCCCCAAGTGCGCGACGTGGCAGCCCGTCAAATCACATCTTACGAGCGGTGGCTGGTGACTCGGACCTCGGATGCCAAGCTTATCACCGATCTGTATAAATTTCTCCAACCCCCGCCGTTTCATTACCACAACCCAGGGAGGGAGCGTTGGCACAGGGAGCTGGGCAGAACCCTGAGCCACAAGGAGTGGGACAAGATCGCATATCGGGCGAGGCACTCTGCGTATCACACTGGGCTGACGGAGACCTTCACCAAGGTGTCCACCTACTGGTATTACACCCCGGAGAGGCTCTACGAGATGCACAAACTCACCGACAAGGGTTGCTGGCGAGGCTGCGGACAGGAGGGTACTCTATCGCACATTCTCTGGGGGTGCCCGGTGCTGTCTGCTTATTGGAAGGAGGTCTTAGATGAAGTGGACAGGCACTTTGAGGTGGAGCTCCCGCGCTTCCCAGCATACATCCTGCTAGGCCTTCCCAACGACTTGATGTACCCGCTGAAGTCCCGCAGGGGTAGGCAGATTGCTATTGCGCTAGGCTCAGCGGTTCAAAATATCCTTGTACACTGGCGCACCCCCACTGCCCCCTCTATCACTGGCTGGTTACATAGACTCTGGCAAGTACTGGGTATGGAGAAGATGTCGCTCACTGTGGCTGGAAATGTAGACCAGTTCGAGGAGCTCTGGCACCCTTTCTTGGCACTGCTGTCCACGGAATTTCGCGAGCTCACATGTCCGAGGTACCTGCGCCTTCTTAGGCTGACGCCGCCGGAGGCTCCAGCGGATTAAGAGGGATGGGATCGGGGGGACTGGGGGTTGGGGGTAGGCGGCTTGGGGTGAATGTTTCTACAACGGGCTATTGGACGGGGATGTTGGGGTTTTGTGTTCTTCTTTTTTTCTTTTCTGGGGACGGGGGGCTTAGAGGGACTGTGTTGTTTTCGCTGTGTTGCGGGACGCTACTCATGCTTAGCTTTGATTGGGAGGTCGGGGACTTTTGGAGGGTTTTTCGCACTACCTTATTGCCTTGTAGCATATGCCTCTTTTCCCCTCCGGGACTACCGACCTCCCCACTTTCCGCCAGAATTGCTGCAACATATCTCTTTTTGCACTGTATGTAAACTTGACCTCCTACTTCCCTTCCCCGTGTTTTTTATGTTTTAATAAACTGCCTTAAACCCAAAATGCATTCAGGCGATTTGTAGTGGTAATAGGAGCAAATAAAAATTAAAAAACGCCGGTCTTTGATGCAGCGGTCCTCGGTTGCAAACAAGAGTAAGCACTAGAGTGGATCCCTGCTTCGGCCCCAGGGGATCTGACAAGTGCGCTGCTCTTTTTTTAAACAAAAGGAAGCACTAGAGTGGGTTCCTGCTTCAGCCCTGGGGGGGACTGGTGAGTGTGCATTGCGATGGAACCTTGGCTTTCCAGCAGAGGTGCTGACACACTTAAAAGAAGTTTTAGCAAAGTGGATGAAAACAGTGCTTGAGCCTCAGGATAAGTGAAACACACAAGGAACAACAGGAAATAGTATGCTACAGCCAATAGAAATGGGAGGAAAAGTAAGTGGCAAGCCTACAAATCAATGTAAAGCAAGGGTGGGATGTAAGCCCCTTTTAAGATTTATACTAAATTCAATAGGTTTCACAAGAAGAGTGCAAACGCTGTGCGGGTGAAACCTAGAAAGGCGATATCGATGCTTCTTTTAGAAAACCCCTCTCTAGATCCAAATGAATAGGTTTGGTTCAATCTCACAGCTCTGCTATCTATATGAGAGACACAAAAGGAAGGATTATGATCAGTTGCAAGAGTATATGGCAAAATGAATAGGCTACTCCATCCATTGCAAGCACGCCGTTGACTGGGAATGGGCACTGAGATTTTGCTAATAGCAGAGGTCAGTAAACGAAGACTCCAGTCAAATGTTGGTGGCTTTGTTGCAGTGGTTCACACAGACCACTGAACAAGCTAGACCACCTCTCTCATCTTTGTGTCAAAGCAGGAAGTAGTTTGCATTAAAAGATTTCCTATTTCACCATTTCCTGCAAGTGACTACTTGACCTTTCATGCCTTCCGCTCTGATTCTAATATGTGAGGCTACCAGAAGGCTCCATTCTCGTTTTATCATTGTTCAGTTTCAATGGGAAACCATTAGCTAACCTTATCAGCCAGTGGGTATACTTTTTCTGATCTGGCGTAAATGTGGAGCTGTTTGCAGTGCTTATGTTTGCAGTATAAAGAGGGTGGCATTTTGATAACCCTCCTACTTATTGACTTGTTTAGGTCAGCCACTTCGGCCATTGTTTTGAGACTTTGTCAACCACATGGGTCCGCCTAGAGCAGAATAAATCTGTCACCTTGTGCTGTTGTCTGTTCTGTTACGAAGTGGCTTCACTTGTATAGATGAGGGAATGCATTACACCTGAAAAGTACTCTCAACAAGCACATATGCTATTCTTATTTGTAAATACATAGTGTAAAGAAAGTAGTGACTCTTGGGTACGTTTTTTATTGCATGAGCGCTTTTAATGCTTTTGCCAGGAATCGGCTGCAAGCGGAACTGAATGATGTCCACCTAAATTCTATTTGCGTTTACACATCTGGATAGCCTGACCACCAAAATATCCGCCTTGTAAACTCACATGGTTTTGCTTTACATTCCCTTACTTGTTACCATGACTCCTGGTGGTTCCAGCATCTACTCTGCCTGCCCTCCTTGTCACTGCTACTCAGCGGCTCAGTGAACCTGGTTCCTACACTACTATGCCCTCCTCCTTATTTCTGTGGCTCATGGCGGTCCTGGGGTATTTTCTGCTCATCCACCATTCTAGTGATTAATTGTAGTTCACAGCAGTCTCAACTTCTTATATGCTGCAACTACACCTGGCAGCTCCTCTGGCATGCTTGCTGGGAAACTCATTTATTGTCAGTGCTGAGTGCTCTGCTCCATCTCTGATTCACTTGCTAGGTCATTCGGTATACACCATGTCCATGCGGCCATCCTGTAAGGTAATGTTTATAAAAAGGTTATACATCCCAAAATCATAATGTTTTGAAAACTAGACAATATGGCGCCTAACTACTATCCTGCCACTATTACCATGAACTCCCCTACCATCTCTGCCAACACCACTACTGTCGCCACCATTGCTATTATCATCACTATTGCTGCCACCATTACCACTACCATCATTATACTAAGTATCTTCATTATACTAAGTTTGTTCACTTTGTGATTATATGAATACATGGTTTGTTTTCTGAATGTTAAGGTCCTGTATGTTTCCATTCACAGGCCCCTGACGAAGGGTTACCCCGCTTAACCCGAATTGCATTGGGCATGAAGTAATGCAAATGAATTCTTATGATTACAATGAATCTGTAAAAATAATGGATAATGACATCAACTTGAAATTAATAAAATAATTGGATGATCTAAACCATTGTCTGATTCTCTACTTGAAAGAAATTTAAATAAGTGAGGAAACCCTGCAGTTTCATGTTGAATGAGCGCACCCTTCGTCATCTTCCCATCACATTCTCTCCCAACAATTTAAGGCACTGCGAGGCACAGTGCGACAAGGATTGCGCCAAACAAAACTTGTTGATAAATTTTGTTCCTCACAATAGGAGTGCACGGAGATAACAACAACCACCATTACCACTACCACCATCATTGGCATTACCGCTGCTGCCATTACTACCATTACCACTCAAGCCTCTACAGTGATCAGCGCATTGGTTATGGGTGCACCGGCTGTTTGAAGACGACGGTCTGCCTTTCACTAAAGGAGGCGACCTGTCTCACTTTAAAAGGGGGGCAGGGATACCCCTACAGGTGATGCAGTGAGTAACTGCACCAGCATGAATGTTGGTGCCTTGGGGACCCCTGAGTCTCCCGTCACCCCCTTCTTTAAAGGCCACAATCAGGGGTTGCACACAGACTGAGTGAAACTGCTATATGACAGAAAAACCTGCGCCTGCTTGAGTCATCTTTGCCCCGGTGCCTGTAATATTGGCAGACGCAACAAATTACCTCAATTGCATTGGCTCATGTCCCACTTGCAAATAAGGGCACGCCCAGTCGAGATCCCTCAGGCACACATTTAGCACTGGTGCAATCCATATTACACAAGGGGCCCCCGCAAGCATCAAAGGCCCCTTCTGTGATACCAAGCGCCCCAAAGGTGCAGGACCGGCTGCACTCCTAGGCACTTTGCATACTTTGGTGCCAGATCTTTATTAATGGAATTGTGCTTAGAATGCATCAATATATGCAATTCTGACAAGCCTTGCATGCCACAGTTTGCTATTTCTAAGGGATTGGCAATCAAGCGCCCATAAGATTGGTTTTTATTATAGTGGGATGTATCTAAAAGATGTATGCATTCTTATTAGAATATTTTCGGGGGCCACAAGACAGACTGGAGCTACTAGACTCCAGTTGTGTCAACAGGAGTGGTTTGCCTCTAGTGTCTTAGGACCTGACCTGTCAATGGACCAATCTATGATCATCAAATATGGCATTTTAGAACTTGACTTGTGGGGTAACAAAGCAGAGAAGGGTACACTTGCCCAGAGGAGATGGTGTGGGTTATAGACTTAAAACTCAGCATACACAAATATCACATGCTAATTAGCTAAATAAGTACACTTGTATATTTACCTACACGCATTTTAATACCACACTTAGATTTACCAGAACACGTATTGCTGTTCGATATTTTTGAGTGTAGAGTAAGATGTAGTCTTGTATCTCTTCACCCCACAATTCAGGGAGTGGAACCTTCTACAACAGATTAGCAAATGTAATGTTACTACTAGTAACTGTTCACATTTAGATGGGAATTTCTGCCACTGTGGTGGAGACCTTCCTTAGGAAAAATAACAGGAAAATAAATAACGTTTTTTATCATTTAAACTAAATCTATACAAATTATTTTAATATGAATGTAAATTAATATTAAAGTTGGATTTTTACTACAAAACTGATACAATGAAAATGTTACATATTTTTTCCGACACGCTTAAAACATTTTGTTTAAATTAAGTTTCTTAAGTTTTAAAATAACAATATAATTAATTATGTGATATATATAGTGAGAAATAATAAGTGTTGGAATAAATTGATAATTGTAACATTAATTGCTATAGGGTGTTATTTTATTTTTCTGTCTCCGTTGTTTTCTGTGATAGTGTGTTGCAGTATCTGTGAGTGCCTGAGATACTCCAAGGTAGACCGGGAGAACATTTACACCTGTGTGGACACCTTTAGGGCTCTGGTAACTTTAGAAGTTTGGTTTGTGAATAACAGTGGGTGTGTGTTTGTATTAAAATGTCTCTCTAAATTCTCCTTCTATTTCGCTAAATGCCCTTCTCTTGGGTGTAAGTGTTCCCCCTTTTTCAGCACCTTTCCCTTGTCCCTCGCACATTAACTACAGAAACCTGTACCTGTTGTGTGGAGATGTGTCAGTTTATGAATAGCATTCTGTATTGTGTGAGTAGTGCTACTGTATTGATACATTTATATACTACAAATTGTATTTTGTCGCTAGGCTCAGTATGTCCAGCTGGTGTTTTACCTTTATTTAAAAAAGCACTTTAACTGTGTACTATTTCATTATGGCTAAAATAATGAACCAGATCCAGGTGTCTACACAAGTTACTTGGAGCAGAATAACGTTTGTGTGCATTGACGGTGTCAGACTCAATAGGTAATGGAAACACTCCTACATGAGGCTAAACATGTCCCTCATCCCGTAGTCTCTTTGTATATAACCAGTAAGCTGCCCTTGTGCACTCTCGGTTTGGTAGTCTGCCACCACACCGTTTTTAGTATTGGGCCTCCCACCTATGTGGCAATTTGTCCTGCTGTTAGCCAGTTATGTAGTTTTTCAAATGTCTCACTGTTCTATATGGGCCACATGTAAGTAAATGCCTCCTTTTTGGCTGATCACCCCCATGTTTTTGAACTGATGCTGCTGGTTTTTCAACTCAGAAGATCCACTGAGTCCTGCCAAACAGGCCTCAGTGGCAGTGCTCTGACCCTTAAAAAGTGTTGTCCAATTGGCTCATCCACAATTGGCATCAGGTGACTTACTTATACATCCCTAGTATATGGTACCAAAGTTATCCAGGGCCTGTAAGTTAAAGTGCCCCTCGTGGACTGCACCACTTATGGTGATACCACGAGCATGGCAAAGCAAGATTTCCAGCCCACCCCTGCCAGCTGGCAGAGTAGTTTTTAAACTATTTCCACTATACAATTTAAAGTAATGGCAAAGCCCAGAACTTCATTTTTTATATT
This sequence comes from Lissotriton vulgaris, assembly GCF_964263255.1. Classification (NCBI taxonomy): domain Eukaryota; kingdom Metazoa; phylum Chordata; class Amphibia; order Caudata; family Salamandridae; genus Lissotriton; species Lissotriton vulgaris. The sequence goes on along the minus strand of NC_141693.1, from coordinate 480,145,431 downwards.
TTTACCTCACCCATAAGACAGGCCTACTGAGCCCTAAAAGAAAGGTGCATTATATTAAAAAGATGGGCACGTGTTTTAGTAACCTTAAATGTATTCACAGCAGCAAACCCTACATTGTCATTTTCACTGTGGAAAAGCTAGTATCTCCATTGGGAAGTACAATGTTAGATGTGGACAACTCAGCAGTGTTAACTTCTGAATAGAACTATTAAATATACTACTTCAATGTATCAAATACAATGTTGTATTACACCTAATATGTTACACAAGTTGAATTTAATGTAACTTTTTCCCAAATGGCTACTTCATTAAAAATGCCACTTTGTTGGCCAACGTTTCCAGTGACCTTCCACGGTTGCAAACAAGCTGCTCTCATCTAAATAGCTTTCTGCCCTCCTAGGAAGAGGTGTGAACAGCTTTCAGGAAGGAACACAGAAGACCTCCCGGCAGAATAGCCAAACAGTGTGTGAGACCTCAAGGCGAGCTTCAGAGGGAAAGTCACCTTTGAAGGGTGAATGGTAGTCATGCATGAGAGTCGCTGCTCTTTTATTTTAGCAGACCGGCTGGCATCTTGGATAGAGAGAGTGAGAGAAGCTGTTGCTAAACCAGTTTTTCGGTGGGCATGGAGCCCCAAGTAACCTCACTTCTGGGATGGGCTGGGTGGCGCCACACACCAAGAGAAGAGTTCTGCCATATTGGGAGTGGGAAGAATAGTGCAATCTGGGCTAGTTAGATGCCACATTTCGTAGGAAGTTGTCATCAGGCTGGAAGGGACCCAATGGCTAGTAGTCATTGTATCCCCCGAGGGAGAAATGTTGTCATAAAAGTGACACCCCTGGTACCCAGACCTCAGATCACATATGGACTGGAAAGAGGACAAAATATAGACTGCCCTGCTGTTCCCTGGACCCAGCAAAGAAAGGCTGCACCAAAGACTGGACTGCACCTGCTGTTTCTTGGGCTAACAAAGAAAGTACTGTGCCTTTTGTGGTCCGCTCGAAGAAACGTCATCCCTGAGCCCAAGACCGAGAAGGTGACTGCAAACGTCAGTTGGCTGATTCCTAGTTACAGCCAAAGGGCTATAAAAGCTCAGTAACCTGCTCCATTGAGAGCCCAGCACCAAAAAGAGTGATCACCCCTGGACGCCGAGGTGCAGCCTGGCAGGCCGAGTCACAACCCTGAAAAGTGACACCTGAGTCTGCTGGACCCGGGAGAGTAATTGAGTGCAGGTTGGTCTCCCAGCACGGCAATTTAAGTGGAACCATTGGTTTTGATGTAATCGGAGACCAGTAGACCAGGGGCAACTGGCTTTGTGCTGGACTTCATCTGGATTTTGTGGAACATTGACCTTAGAGGCCAAAGTAGCCCATTCTTGTTTGTGGATCATGGAGTGGCCACAGGAAGACCCTAGACACCAGCTCAGCATCCTTGAGCATCTTCAGCATCCTGCGTCCCGCGCATCATGACCACTTCATTGCTTCCTATTCTGGTTTACCTACAGACCCTGGAACTGGACATGAGACTGTTTTTTTTGTGCGGTTCCTCTTCAATTGGGCCTTATTGGTCCATTTGACTGACTTCCTGCCGAAGATGATCCCTAAAAGAGTGCCCTTATAGCCATTTTGAAGTTTTGGCTTAGTCTAACCCGCGTGTCTCTGTAGATTACAATGATTTATTGAGCTAAGTGAAAAGCTGTGATGTATTATTTCTTTAAAAAATTCATATCTCCAAAACACTCTGGTGGATTTTTGTCTTTGAGGTGTCTATTTGAAGATATGAATGCAACCTGTTTTTATAAATTCGTGTCCTATTTTTATTGTGTCATGTCATCATCTTATTCAACTGTTTTTATACTTTTTAATGCTTTACACTTGTTCTTTTGATAAAGCCTGACTGCTCTGAGCCACATCTACCCAGGACTGCGCTAAGGTTTTACAAAGGAACCTGAGTGGACCTGATATGGGATTGTGCTTTTATTACACAATGAGGTAGTAGAGCTACACCATATAATAAACCACTTTCCTCACACCATATCATGCCATGTCCACCTGTGCGCTTTTTGCTGGCTCCACAGTCCAGGGCACATAGTCACAGGCTGCATGAGTATTTTGTCTGGTGCCTGCTCTGAGTGCGGGAGATGAGCACAGCTTAGCCTAGCTGGCTATGGGCTGATCTCGGCACTCCTAATTGGTACAGCATTGAAGGATAGAATCTTCTGTGTGTGGCATTCTTAGAGGCCATGCAGGCTCAATTCACCTGCTATCCAAAAAGGACCAAAGTGCCTCCCTGACAGTTATGTATCTGATGCCAGGACAAGGTGGGGAAGTCAACAGAAGTTCATTTTGGAACAAGAGTTGGCAGATCGTGCCCATTTCCCAAGCTGCGGTGGCGCTCACACGCAGGTACAAAATGGTTGATCATACCATGGGGAAAGTCACTTTGGTGACTCCATTACAGTTGCTTTGATTCTTTTGCACTGCAGGAGATTGGGACAAGGTGGTCAGTGGCAGTGAAAATCCATTCTTCTCTAGCCCCTTGCAGCGAGGCATATTTGCTAAGGGCAGTGCATCCAGGAGTAGGGTGCAGACCAATGAGAGTATAGGCTAGCAGTGCACTAGGAGGATGGAGCAGAAATGAGTGAGTAAATGGCTGGTTGCATGGATGGATGGATGATGGGATGAGTAAGAGCATAGATAGATTAATGGTTGGGTGAATAGGGATATGAATTAGTCAGTGAGGGGATGACTAGGTGCTTTTGAAGGCACTCAGCTGGGCACTAGAGTAATAGGGTGGAGGGGCAAAGGCCCATGTCTGTAGTACCCCACCTGAAGCAGTAACAGGGCAAGATCATAGACACCATGATGGCGTCCACAAGATGCCTTTGACCCTGAAATACAGGAGGTGCTGGTGCAGCACTGCGCAAGGCCCGGCAGGCTAAGAAACATGCCCATCAGTAGCTCAGTAGGCTTCCAAACACTGCATCAAGCCCAGATCAGTGGCCTCCCTGTATTTACTTTAGTGCCCGGCCCTGTCTACAGACCAGCACCTGTCCTGTCTACCCTCCCTCAAGCAGTTCAAATTGACCCTGTCATACCTAATGGTATAGCGCATTCACATCTTTCATGCTTCGCATGGCAAGTGAAATAAAAAAAAACTGGTTAGTTTATTTTCTTGCCTCGGATCGTATAGCTTGAGCTGAGGGGAGGGACTTGGATGTGTAATTCTTGGACAGCTAGTGAGTAGAATTCTCTGAACATAAAAAATAAGACGAATAACTAAAGTGAAGTGTTTTTTAGGGTTGTATTTATGGACCTATTCGGTTTTGTGCTGTACAATTTTCTATAAGATTTTGAGAATGCACCATTGAATGTATTTGTCTATAACGTAAAAACAAACCTGCACGAATCTCCCACACTTGCTCTAGTAAAAGTAGTATTAGTGGGCCCTTGCATATATGGCGCCGACAGGAGCATTAACACCCTTGAACACATTGCGTCTGTCTCTGTGATTTCTGTTGACATGCAAGTGTATTCTGTGAGTTGAAATCTTGGTTTATTGTGAGAGAGCGCAATTTGAATAAAACGTATATCCTAGCCATATTTAGAAGCACATTGTATAACGTAGGAATGAAATGTATATCGTAACGTGAAGTTGACGCCTATAGCATAAAGGTCAACAGGAGTGATAACGTGGTATAAGAAATGTAACTGTATTCACTTTAAAACATGTATTTGATTTAGAAGGCCTGTATACGTAGTGGGCTGATGTAGAAATGTGTAGAAATGTTTACGAAATGTAGAACGTGCAAAGTAGAATTCATGAACGTGTGTAACTTTAATGGAGAAACGGCGAGAAACGTAACGTAGAGAAGTGCGCAGAAAGTATACATACGACGATGTAACGAATAAGCATATAACCTCGTACTCTATGTATTATATATATATTCTATGTAAAATGTATTCAAGTATAATCAAGACTTTGCTAAAATGCGATTAGAGATAAATGTGTGTTAAAGGTTATACTGTGTAGAAGAAGTTTGTAAGAATGTTAGAAGGGTTTAGGTCATTTGTGATTAACCTGACTGACCAAGAGTTCGCAGGAGCGTAGTCCAATGTATGTAATTTAAGTGGACTCATAGGAGTCGTGAATAGCTTGGTGTGGACGTGAGAGCCAAGAAGTCTAGCACTTGTTAGATTTAAGGTGACAACGCTGGACAAAGTTTATGGCCTAAACGTGATAAGAAGCGCTTGGAATTTGAGAGTTGTTTTGGAATGACCATTCACAGGACCTAGAAGGGTCAAGACAGTTGTAAAGTTAAAGTCTTGTTTAAGTTCATTTGACTTTTGATCTGAAAGTGTCAGTTGAAGTCGCCAACAAGAAGATGAAGATGACATCTAAGGAGAAGGGTCAACCTAACGGACGACGCAAGGAGATGAAGTAATGGAAGAAGCCAGAAACTGACATCATCGGGGAAAGTCCGTGGTGGGCGTCGAAGGGGCGTTCCACCCACACTGTGCTTGTGTATTTTAGGGACAGCACCCCGGGGAGGGGAGAGCACTTAGCAATGAGCAATTAGCGAAGGCGAAAGCGAACAGCTCCGAGCAGAGGCCATCTTAGAGAGCTCAGAGTAGATGACTTGAGCAGATGCGCTGAGAGAGATCAAGAGCGCAAGGGAGCAGTAGGCCGAGGACCCTTAGAGAGCGGATGGGTAGGCAGAGAGGGTACTGCTTCTTAAACTTAAATTACCTTTAGAGGCTAAGAGAGTTTGAACTTCTTTGGGAGTCAAACTGCTGACACCTTTTTAGGAAAGGAACTTGCGAAGTAGGGATGTCACTTAGTATAGAGTAGGGACAGATTTAACTTGATTAATTTTCTTTTTCTGTAGATGACGCAAAGGAACCACTTCATATCGATGCTTTTAATTTGTTGATTCTGGAATTGATTTAGTATTCTTTTGTATACTTATTGAGATTTACCCTGAGAGGATTGTAAACGCATTTAATCTTGATTTTATATAAACTTTTAAAACTTCATCAGTTGTAAAGTGGTTCTTCAGAGTGGCGTCAGTTCATGGGGTTATCTAACCTATGCGGGGGTTGTCTTTTACTCAATGACAGATACCAACGGTCCAAAATTGACGAATGAGATAAGTTATTAAATTGATCATAAATTGATATCAAAATCTCATTCCCCGCAGTTGGTAGCAGAGTAAGGATGGTTATCTTCTTGAGGAAGACGACCTAGGCCAGGTTTAGTTTACCCCAAGGTCCCTAGTCATCGTCGACCAGAAGAAGAATCGCAGCCGAAGACGGTGCTGACGGTGCGTCGAGAGAAAAGCAGCAGAGTCGGTCGAGAGTGAGTATAAGGGTCATGCGTTGTAAGATTGCGGTGTTTTATGTTGTTCCTGTGTTGTAATGTCAAGCGGAGTTGAATGCCTGTAGTGTGATTGAGGGAAGGTTGTGAGCGTGCGCAACCGGATGAGATCTTAAGCTCCAGAGAAGGACTTAAGTGGTTCAGGTGTATCGAACACCCAGAGTAATTTGTCTACCATTGAAAGGGGGTCATGAGGTACCATTGATTTCCCGACAGACCGATGATAGGGGGAGCGTATGAGTGAGTGTATGAGTAACGGACGCTGGTCGTACGTTTACTGTGTGTAAGTAACCTATCAGTTGAGGCGATCGTCTGACCGTAAGAGGGAAGACGTTTCGTCAGTTGAGGTGACAATTACAGTTAGACTGTGGCCGTACAGTCAGAGAAAAGTGATCGCTTGGACGGAAGTAGTCATTTTTCAGTGTATGAATGAAACGCATGCGAAATCGTGAGACGAGTTGAGAACGGAGGAGAACTGCTGCAGAGAGAACGAGTGACGTCAGCATAGAACCACGCTGAGATTGGTTAGTTTGTCAGACGTCAGTGTAGAGCCGCGCTGAGATTGGTCGGCTGACGTAGAGCCGCACTGGGATAGGCTGATTAGCGAGAATCGCACAGGGATTGGTGGTTGTCATCAGGACGTAAACAAGGAAGAGAATTAATAAGGAATATCGTACATTATCGAAAATGAAGTGTTTTAAGGGTTTAAGGAGGATCTTTAGGAGAAATAGAAGAAATGTATATGCCGGAAAAGAAGCTCCACCAGAAGGCACACCAGCTTATCATATGGCAGTAAATGTAGGCTTACACTCGATACTATGGATCTCCGAGTGGAATAAGCTAACTGAAGGGAATAAGGAACTGACGTTTCCAAGATTCGGAACGTTTAAGCTAGACGTGTTGAACGAACTGAAAGCGGTAATGCTTGCAACAAGACCTCTGCCGAGGCCAACACAGTTTGAAGCCCTTAGTGCATGGTTTAGAGCAGCACACGAAAAGAGCGTAAAAAGGCGCCAGGAACGAGTGAGACGATCAGTAAAGGCAGTACAGGATGCCAAATGGGATGAGGAAGCTAAGAAGTGGAGAGTACAAAAGATAGAAGCAGACAAACTGTTCACCATGATAGAAGCCACAGGAGAAAAGAAACCTCTAGAGGAAGACGAGGAAAGCGAGACAGAAGAGGATCTGATAGAGAGACTATTAACAGATAGACCACCTCCGTACAGCGGAGGGGCCGCAAGTCCCATATTACAGCAAGAGGACGGAGCTAGGTGGGGGGAATATAAATCGATCCCAGTAACGGAGTGGGACTCTAATAAGAGTGAGGAAATACCCCAAACTAGTTCTGAACAGAGAGTAGTGGGAAGATTCGTGGTCCAGAAGGTGCCAGAGACGCAATGTGCAAGGTCGTACCAAATGCCAGATGCTTTACAAGTACCTGTTACCATAGGCCCTATAGTGTCAATCTACAACCCAGAAGGGGTCCAGCAGGAGGAACAGGCACGATGGGACAGGGAAAGAGCAGAAATGGAGAATAGGAATGCCGTAATGAATCCTCAAAGGCAGATATTAGCACCAATGAGTCGGAGTACACCATTAGATTCCGCAATGGGTCCCAGGATAGAACAGGGAGGTCAAAGAGGGCCAATGGATTTAAGGGGTCCTAAACCGAAAACCCATAAGGAATTAAGGGAATACCTGAGAGAATGGGATACTGCCGAAGAAGCTCGGAATAAAAGTTTAGAAACAGGAGCTGAGTGGAGAGACCAAGATAACAGGATTCTCTCTCATTGTGGAGCTGGCGAGAGCAGCCCCGAGTGGGAGAGAGGGAGTCAAGAAAGCAGAAGAGATACGTGCCCTACCATTAGCGGCAATAGGCAAATGTGCGACGACAGGAGTGCAGGGTGTGGCGAAGTGCCCCGCGTCACCTTCAGTGAGGGAGAGCGAAGGACACAGGAGTATCGGAATACTTTTAGGTGCACTTACCATGGCCCAGATGAGAATGTGCGACACTGGAATCACGGAAACATGGAGAGTCGTGAAACGTCTCGCCATGCGTCCGGTGATCACGAAAGAGATCTCGGGAACATGGAGGGCTATGAAGGACCTTATCGTTTGTTGAGCGACACCAGACAGCAAGCGAGTTACAGTGGTTTAGAACAGAACGGTGGATCTTATCTCGTATCTGGAGAAACCGAGCCGAAAAGACGGACTGTAGGGTTGGGGGACGGAGCATTATTCCACCATACCCCACGTGAAGATGGAAAGGCTTGGGATCTAGAGAGGTGGGAACAAAGAGATGGAAGGAAGATTCCTCATAACTCACCTGCGCTTAGGCGTAGGGCGCATAGTGGAGGTGAGAGGGATATGAGAGAACAACCTAGGACTGACGTGCTGGGAGCTGAAATAAAGGCAAGACGGATTGATGTAATGAGTCTGAAGTCAGACTTGGATGAAATAATTGACGGCACAGTGGCAATCGAGAGGCTAGAGCTGTATGCGCCAGATGAGATACTGTTTTTATCTAAAGATGTTACTCGGAAAGCGAGAGCAGCTCATGAGAAATTATCTGAATTAGCAGAAAAATATATGATAGACATATCACGAACCAAAGCTTTACAGCCGAACCATAGGTTAAATTGCACAGATCTAGATTTGGATGAGCGTAGAACGATCGGACTGAGAGTACACATAAGGGAACTAGTCATGTGTATTAGGATATGGAGAGATCTGGATAGATGGGAGGAAAGATGGTCCAAGAAGGGATCTGTCAGACGAAGTACACTAGTGAAGTTCCAGGATACAGATTTAATGCGAATGGAAGCTTTCCCTTTGCGAGAAATCGCGAACGGAAACTATGTTCACGTACCCTGGAGTAGGGGGGATTTGGCGGCATTCACCAATTCCTTCCCAAAGCTAAGAGAAAACCCTGTAGAGTGGTACAAGCAGGTAGAGAGATTCGTGAAGATCTCTAAGGTACTTTGGATCGATTTGAACACATTGTTCGATATCGTAGTACCCGGAGATTTGTGGACGGCATGCAAACTTAGTATTGAATGGCCTACTTGTGAGCCTCCGAGAGATAACCAGACAAATGGTCCATCAGATAGAGTCATGGAAAAATACGAAAGAGTAATAACATGGCTAAAAGAGAAAGTGCCAGTGCAAGACATAGACTGGGTTAAGATAGATCGAACGACTCAGGAGCCTAAAGAAACGGTTCACGAGTTCTATGAGAGGCTACTGAAAGCATTTAAACAATACAGTGGGTTAGATGTAATGGATCCTAAGGACATAGGACAGTTTGTGTCGAAGTTCGTTCTAGGATTAAGACCAGACATAAGCCTGATGATACAACAGCACTTGATCTGTTGGCCGAATAAACCTTTAGACGAAATCTTGAGGTATGCAAGGTACTGTAGCGATGAGATAGATTCTAAGGCAAAGAAACTCAAGGAAAAGTTAATGCTGGTACAAATGCAAGCAGCTGGAAAGGGTGGACAGCGGCAACAGGGAACAGGAACGCAAGCAAAGAAACAGAATAATCAGAGCAGAGATGAGGAGGAAAGACCGAGACCGAGAATGGATATCGCGGCACTGAAAAAGACAACTAGATGCCATCAGTGTAACGAGGTGGGACATTGGAGACGTGAGTGTCCTTACAATGTTGAGACAGGGGAATTAGAACAAGAGGAGGAAGAGGTACAGAATAACGTGGTTAAGGAAGCCGCAGTCCCGAAGGGAAAGTTTATCAAAGGGGGGACTCAGACTCCTCGAGCCCCGTTCCCTCAACCACCTCGCATTGCCAATGGAGGAAAAACCTATAGACAAATGCCATTGTTCGTAGGAGGAGAAGAATGTTACTACGTTGATCCTCTTACAGGGCAACGAGTGAATAGGGAGGAAGACTGTACTCTAGGAGCAGCCCTGGAAGTAGATCAGAGGGGACCATACGTAGAGGCCGAAGTAGCTGGATGTCCTACAACCTTTTTGGTGGATACGGGGGCCACTCGATCCACGTTGAGATCAGCGGTAGTCCCAGGTCTGCCAATATCGGGAGAAATGATTCAGGTGGTAGGAGTCGCAAACAAGAGGATGACGAATCCTCTGACCGAACCAGTGTCAGTAAAGATAGGGAATTACAGTGACGAACATCAGTTTGTGATCTGTGATTCTAGTCCCGTGTGTTTGCTAGGAAGAGATCTGTTGTGTAAATTGAACTGCACAATACATTGCACACCTGAAGGAGTAGAAGTGCAGACCAATGATGAGGATGCTGATTTTAAAGTTGTAAACTCGCAGGAGTGCGTGGAACTATATCCTACCTTAACAGTGGAGGAGCTTCCACAGGATTTGAGGGAGAAAGTCTCAGCGGAGGTATGGGACTTTACTGGAGAAGAAATAGGATTGATCAAGGGAGTAGAACCAGTAAAGATCCTGGTAAGACCCCATGCTGAATATCCAAGAACACCACAGTATAAATTGACACCGGAGACGATTGCAGGAATAAAGCCTGTGATCGAATCCATGATCAAACAGGGAATACTGAAAGAGATCGTGGGTAGTCCATGTAACTCCCCGATCATGGGTTTGCAGAAGCCTAGTGGAAAATACAGAATAGTGCAGGATCTTCGAAAAATTAATAATATTGTTGTCTCATGTTGTCCAGTGGTACCGAATCCATCAGTGATATTATTTCAGATACCGTTCCAAGCTGAATGGTTTACCGTGATAGATTTGTGCCAGGCTTTCTTTTCGATTCCTTTAGACGAAGAGAGCCAGTATCTTTTCGCTTTTAAGCTGGAAGATCGCGTTTTAACATGGTGTCGTATCCCTCAGGGGTATACAGAAAGCCCATCGATTTTTAACCAGCTATTGAAGAAAAATCTTGAAAGTCTAGTACTGCCCAAGAATTCGGTTCTGGTCCAGTACATAGACGACCTCCTAGTTGCGTCAGAAACTGAGGAAGCTTGCAGAGTAGACACCATAACCTTGTTAAATCACTTGGCCGAGAACGGGCACAAGGTGTCTCCAAGTAAATTGCAATATTGTAAGACTGAAGTGCAATACTTGGGCCATAGGATTGAAAAGGGAAAGCGGAAGGTGTCTCCAGACAGAATAGAGGCGATTATGAAGATGAACGCGCCTACAACACAAAGAGAAGTCAGGATGTTTCTAGGCATGGTCGGTTACTGTCGACAGTGGATAGCTAACTTTTCACTGAAGGCAAAACCGTTGTTACAACTGACGCACAAAGGAGTAAGTGATCCGGTACCATGGGACAAGGATTGTTTGATGGCGTTTTTGCAGCTGAGGGAGGACTTATGTCGCGCCCCGGCTTTGGGAATGCCTGATTACACAAAACCGTTTTTGCTTTACTGCTGCGAAAGAGAGGGATGCGCTTTAGCGGTTTTAGCCCAGATCCACGGAGATGCGCGCAGGCCAGTGGCGTATTTTTCGGCTACATTAGATCCAGTAGCCGCAGCGTTGCCCGGATGTCTCAAATCCGTAGCTGCAACGGGTGTCAGCATTGAACGTTCTGAAAGCGTGGTAATGGGACATCAGTTAGTGGTGTACGTGCCGCATTCTGTGGAATTGTTAATGACCAGGACGAAGACTCAGCATCTGACAAATAGCAGGCTCACACGCTACGAGCAAGTCATACTGGCTGCCGAGAATGTGACCCTAAAAAGATGCTCCGTCTTGAATCCTGCAACTTTGATGCCACTTCCGAATGAGGTGGATGATGAAAATTGTACAGATCATGACTGCCTTGATGTGACTGAACTATGCACCAAACCAAGACCCGATATCGTAGATGAGCCATTGACTGACCCCGATGAAATTTTCTTTGTTGATGGTTCATGCGTAAGAGACGATGTCGGTCAGCTGAGAGCAGCTTATGCAGTTTGCACGATTACCAGAGTTATAGAAGCCGCTTGCCTGGAAGGAGTACACTCCACACAGGTAGCTGAAATTGTTGCTTTGACGCGTGCTTGCTTAGCAGGCGACAAACTTCGAGTCACCATATACACCGATAGCCAGTATGGTTTCGGGGTAGTTCATGATTACGGGCAGTTATGGTCTCAAAGAGGTTACATGACCTCCTCGGGTTCTCCCATTAGGAATGGAGAATTCGTGAGACTTTTGTTAGAGGCATTGCAAGGCCCAACAGCTATTGCAGTGGTTAAATGTGCTGCGCATACAAAAAACGTAGACTTTGTATCACAAGGCAACCGCTATGCGGATGAAGTAGCGCGTTATTGCGCAGAACAGGGATATTCTCACACTGATGCAAAAGTGGGGGGAGTCCAAGAAAGAACTGAATTAACAATGTTGTTAGATACTGTGGATACGTGGGATGAATTGAGATGTGTACAGGAAAATGCACCAGATGATGAGAAAAAGAGCTGGGAAACAGCGGGTTGTACGAAAAGCGAGATGAATTTTTGGATCTCTGCCGACGGGAGGGCAGTTTTACCAAATGAACTTGTTAGTCCAATGGCAAGGAAATTACATGGATCAGCACACATAGGAAGAGATGCAATGGTGAGAGTATTCAGACAGACATGGTTTAATCCCAAGTTTAGAGTAGCGGCAGAAGCAGTGTGTCAGCGATGTGCGATCTGTCAGCAACTAAACGTGGGAAAGAGAACACCAGTTACATTGAGTCATATTGGGAGGTCTGGGGGGCCTTTCAATAGAATGCAGCTTGATTTTATAGAAATGCCTCCATGCAACAGACTCAGATACGTTTTAGTGATTGTCTGCATATTTTCTAGATGGGTTGAGGCTTACCCTACACGTAGGTGCGATACACTTACGGTAGCAAAATTGTTACTTAGAGAGTTAATACCGAGGTTTGGGGTGCCATCCTCTTTGGAATCGGACAGAGGAACTCATTTTAACAGCGAAGTAGTGAAGATGCTATGTTCAGCTTTGAGTATCGATCAAAAGTTACATTGCAGCTATCGACCAGAAGCTTCAGGGATTGTAGAGCAAATCAACAGTACAATCAAGTCCAGACTTGCCAAAGTTTGTTCATCAACATCCCTGAGTTGGCCAGACGCACTTCCAGTGGTTCTTATGAGCATACGTAGCACACCTGATAGAAAAACAGGTCTCTCTCCACATGAAGTGCTAATGGGGAGAGCTATGAGATTGCCATCGGTTCCGACTGCAGCGCTAGTGAACATCACAGACGATTTGATCTTGGACTACTGCAAGGGACTATCTGATGCCATTAATTCTGTGTCCCTCCAGGTCCAGGCTGCAGAGGTTCCATCAGCACAAGATTTATGCCATGACCTGAGTCCAGGGGACTGGGTCCTGGTGAAAAAGCATGTCAGGAAGAACTGCTTAGACGTGCGTTGGCGAGGACCATTTCAAGTCATACTTGTGACGAACACTGCGGTAAAGTGTGGAGGTCTGTCAAATTGGATACATGCCTCACACACCCGAAGAGTGCCAACACCTCTAGAAGAAACAGCTCCTCTCTCGGATGTGAATCCAGCGGAAAGCGGAGAAGCCACAGAGGGGGAAAGCCAAGCTGTGGAGGTGATCGAAGAAGCTGAGACTGTGTTGGAACAGGACGACGAAGGTCAGGACACTAGTGAGACCGAAGTCGCCTCAGGAGAAGAAAGTAATTGGGAGTCCGACACAGATATCGAACAAGCAGAGAGTGACCAAGAGACAAGTCCAAGAACAAGGAGCAGAAGGACAAGGAGTGACGAAGCCAGTTGGCCGGAGAGAAGGAAAAGGCCAAGCTCAGAAGGAAAGCAAGGAAGAACTCTTGTCCCGATTGCTGAAGAATCGGATCAGGAAGAGGAAACGACAGACTCAGGAACTGAGAGTCCAAGAAGGTCGAGAAGGGTACGTGTGCCCTGCAGAAGGTACGCCACCCCAGAGTGGACTTATCTAGCAGATGTCTTGGGGACAGAAATCTGGGAGAGTGAAGAGCGTGAAAGTAATCGATCTCGATCCATTTGTGGCAGTGGAGATATGGATGTTGACGCCTGGACTCGAGACTGAGGGGTTACTGACTTTCACACTTCCTATACCCCCATACTTGAGTCAGATCAAAGATTTAGTGTTAAACAGATTACAATTTCCAACATCTGGTCATCAAATACCAGAAGAAGAAGAAAAAGTCATCCGTTTTGAGTTGTTGGAACTTGTTGCAAGAGCTGCAGGTGCGAGAATAATTGTTGATGCATAAAGACTTTTGTATATAAGTTATAAAGAAGAAGATAACCTAGCGCCGAGTGGAAAGAAGAATAAAATTAGGGATTACATTTGGAGGACGGAGAAGGGCTAGGGTTGTCTGCTGCTAGAAAGAGAAAAGACATTGTTGTGAAAAAAGAGACTTTGTTGATAAGGAGCACTTTAAAGACTGAGAAAGCAACCAAAACAACCAAAGATTGGAAAAGAAAATTTTCGCTAGAGAACGAGCTACGCTGTTCTGATGACATGGAGAACGGCAACCCAAATCGAAAAGCCAGATGCATAGTAGGTACACTTATAGCAATAGTAATATTCCTCATAATTACAGTAGTGACAATATCATACATAATAGGACATGAAAGCGATAAGGAAATAACAGATGTAAAAACTGTAACGACTTTGAAACCTGCTCTTGTGGGGAAGAAGGAGGAGAGCAATGTTATACGTGAAAAGGCGTTACTAGCAGATGAAGCTCGTAGGTTACACGTAGACGAGTCACAGGGAAACTTTAGGTCAAACGCATATGCTAAACTGTTGTACGAATATATCGATGCCATGGAGGCCAAAGATTGCTATGTTTGTATGCAATTGCCGGCTTCTGTAGATGAAGGCATTAGATATCATCATCTCCCATTGACTTATGGGATAACATGTAGTTTACTGCTTAGTATATTTTATGGTAGAGAAGGATTCGAATACTACTTTTCAAATTATGATTCGGTACTGCCTGAAGTTCCGAATTATAAGCAAATGAATAAGTGGGACTATTACAAAAAGGAGGATAGATTAGCTAAATTCTTTCTTCCTTGGGATACATTAGATACATCATACGCACGCAGAAATAATCTGACTTGCAAAGTGTCGGAGGTAGAGAAAAAGTTCATAGGACAAGTAGATGACCGATACAGAAGGCAGAAGATTCTAAAAATGTCAGGACAATGGAAAACCGATTGGACAGAAGAAGAGAAGGCACATAAAAAGAAAGGAGATTAGCTGTCTTACAAGATCAACAGTATAAAAGTCTGAGAGCACTCGAATCGATAAAAAGAGGAAATGTTGTAACTAGTTCGGTGTAAAGGGTGCTATTCAAATTGCATTTAGTGATGACTCCTAAAAGTCATCAAAGGGGGGAACTGAGAGAGCGCAATTTGAATAAAACGTATATCCTAGCCATATTTAGAAGCACATTGTATAACGTAGGAATGAAATGTATATCGTAACGTGAAGTTGACGCCTATAGCATAAAGGTCAACAGGAGTGATAACGTGGTATAAGAAATGTAACTGTATTCACTTTAAAACATGTATTTGATTTAGAAGGCCTGTATACGTAGTGGGCTGATGTAGAAATGTGTAGAAATGTTTACGAAATGTAGAACGTGCAAAGTAGAATTCATGAACGTGTGTAACTTTAATGGAGAAACGGCGAGAAACGTAACGAAGAGAAGTGCGCAGAAAGTATACATACGACGATGTAACGAATAAGCATATAACCTCGTACTCTATGTATTATATATATATTCTATGTAAAATGTATTCAAGTATAATCAAGACTTTGCTAAAATGCGATTAGAGATAAATGTGTGTTAAAGGTTATACTGTGTAGAAGAAGTTTGTAAGAATGTTAGAAGGGTTTAGGTCATTTGTGATTAACCTGACTGACCAAGAGTTCGCAGGAGCGTAGTCCAATGTATGTAATTTAAGTGGACTCATAGGAGTCGTGAATAGCTTGATGTGGACGTGAGAGCCAAGAAGTCTAGCACTTGTTAGATTTAAGGTGACAACGCTGGACAAAGTTTATGGCCTAAACGTGATAAGAAGCGCTTGGAATTTGAGAGTTGTTTTGGAATGACCATTCACAGGACCTAGAAGGGTCAAGACAGTTGTAAAGTTAAAGTCTTGTTTAAGTTCATTTGACTTTTGATCTGAAAGTGTCAGTTGAAGTCGCCAACAAGAAGATGAAGATGACATCTAAGGAGAAGGGTCAACCTAACGGACGACGCAAGGAGATGAAGTAATGGAAGAAGCCAGAAACTGACATCATCGGGGAAAGTCCGTGGTGGGCGTCGAAGGGGCGTTCCACCCACACTGTGCTTGTGTATTTTAGGGACAGCACCCCGGGGAGGGGAGAGCACTTAGCAATGAGCAATTAGCGAAGGCGAAAGCGAACAGCTCCGAGCAGAGGCCATCTTAGAGAGCTCAGAGTAGATGACTTGAGCAGATGCGCTGAGAGAGATCAAGAGCGCAAGGGAGCAGTAGGCCGAGGACCCTTAGAGAGCGGATGGGTAGGCAGAGAGGGTACTGCTTCTTAAACTTAAATTACCTTTAGAGGCTAAGAGAATTTGAACTTCTTTGGGAGTCAAACTGCTGACACCTTTTTAGGAAAGGAACTTGCGAAGTAGGGATGTCACTTAGTATAGAGTAGGGACAGATTTAACTTGATTAATTTTCTTTTTCTGTAGATGACGCAAAGGAACCACTTCATATCGATGCTTTTAATTTGTTGATTCTGGAATTGATTTAGTATTCTTTTGTATACTTATTGAGATTTACCCTGAGAGGATTGTAAACGCATTTAATCTTGATTTTATATAAACTTTTAAAACTTCATCAGTTGTAAAGTGGTTCTTCAGAGTGGCGTCAGTTCATGGGGTTATCTAACCTATGCGGGGGTTGTCTTTTACTCAATGACAGATACCAACGGTCCAAAATTGACGAATGAGATAAGTTATTAAATTGATCATAAATTGATATCAAAATCTCATTCCCCGCAATTGCAATTGAACCTATTTGAGCAACCCACTTGAAAACATGGATTTGTTAAAGAAAAGGAAAAAATGCGCCCCGGGGTCATCTGGTGGACAAATACTGAGATCCCAGGCTATTACCAGTCCACGATAGTGACACTGTAGATTATTTGTCCATAAACGTATCCTGATTTCCACGAAGACCACGCAATAAAGTCAGAACAGTATATAGAGGTATGCTCAGTCACCTGCAGTGGCAAAGCAGGCTTAATACCACCCTACATATCGGTGAGGAACTTTCAATTTCCCAAGTGGTATGGTTCAACCATTTACTTGCCAAAGATGTAGATGACTACAACGTTGTAACTCAGCATAGGTCTATTGTGTAAATGCTGTGGCCCTTTTGTAATGTGGAGTCAATCACTCAGCAGCCATCAAAGAGAAATGAACAATAGAACTGTATTTTGGTTTTATGGCATCTGCTTTACCTTCTGAAACCCTAATCTAAGATGATCTCTAGATTCTAATTGGTAATAAAAATTGATCTGTGAATGAATTTGAGGGTTTGTCGTGAACAGATGAATATAAAATAAATGTGTGCACATGTGTCTGCACATTCCTCTCC
The DNA here is from genome assembly GCF_964263255.1 of Lissotriton vulgaris. Taxonomy (NCBI): domain Eukaryota; kingdom Metazoa; phylum Chordata; class Amphibia; order Caudata; family Salamandridae; genus Lissotriton; species Lissotriton vulgaris. Next base: position 480,128,464 of record NC_141693.1, on the reverse strand, counting down.
ACATCTGCATTTTGCCTTTCACACATTTTTGACCAAGCTAAGCAGGGGTACAAAATGCTTCAATCAGATTCTAAGGAGTTGCACCTAGAAGTGCTGCGGGCAGCGCTATACAGATGCTCTAGAAGAGCATACATTATAACCGTAGGCTTCTGTGGCGCAAGGACCCTTCACAGTTCATGCCGTGTAATGGAAGCACTCCATTGGCAGACAATTTCCCCTAATTAACCAATGAAATTACTGCTGGCTACAGCCGTGGCTGAAAGGGGAACAGCACCCATGGCCTCAAAGGGGCTCCCCCAAAGCCCCTCTTTGTTTAATGCATCACATACACTTAGCCATAACATAAAGCTGGTTCTAGATGTACCTAATAAAAATCATAACAATCATAATCATAACAGAAAGTAAAAGTGACTGTGAATTGCTCACCTATATGAATATTCCCTTGGTATTGGACCCAGAGCTTTTTGGGCTTGCCACTAAAGGACTACTGATTAAATCCAGTAATCTTGTTCCTATCTCGTTTGAGGGTTACTGCACGACATTTGGGCAGAGCTCAATTTGGGAAATTACAATTTGAAAATCTGTCCCTTGCTGATGCGGGCGAAAGTGTGGCATACTCGACTAGGACAGGTATTTAGGGAGCAGAAGAAAAACATATTGGCTTTCAAAGGATGCAACTTTAACCAGGCGCCTTATAGCGTTGTCCTGGAGCACACCGAGAGCAGAACATAGTCTATTCCCTTTTGTCTTAATTGCTGTTTAAGTACGTTTTAGATATCTTATTCAGTAGCACAGTGAAGGATGCAGCTGCTGATCCTATCTATGTGAATAAATTGCTGACTATTCAAAATTGGTATGTAAAACTTTACAGTCCAAAAATATTTCTCAAAGCTGCAGATGATGAAGGAAGATGGAAACAATTTCAAGCCCATTTTCAAGGTCTTGAGTTCCTTGAAATGTATGCTGGCCTTGAAAATCATAAAAGAAAACAAGCATTTACAATGCAATGGTCTCGCCTTTGCAAAAGTTAGATCTATTGGCATTGTAAATGACAACATTTCTATTTACGTGTTGGTTTTGAAAACAGATAATTAAATGGCATTGTCATTTACAATGCCAATAGCTTAATCTCTCGCAAATGCCACTCACAAACACGCAGAGCCCCACACACACACGGAGCCACACACACACACAGAGCCACACACACACACAGAGCCACACACGCAGAGCCACACACACACACACACACACACACACACAGCCACACACAGAGCCACACACACACAGAGCGACATACACACACAGCCACACACACACACACACACAGCCACACACACAGAGCCACAAACACACAGAGCCACACATGCACAGAGCCATACACACACACACAGAGCCACAGACACACACACACAGAGCCACACATACACCCAGATACACACACACACACACACACACAGAGTCACACACACACAGAGGCGGAATCCTTCTGTAGAACTTGTTGACACCGGGTTCCAAAATTACCACTGCACATGTGCGCAGCCTACTCTAGCCGGGACCTAAAAACGAATGGGAAGACTGGAAGGGGTCTTGAGAGGCATTATCTGAACAGTCACACGTGTATTTTCCTTGTAAAGCTCTTCGTCAGTATAATATTTTAGGCATTTATACCCCCTCCTTTTTTAGCCTCTCGGCAAACGATGCATGGTATGTAAATCAACATAATGGAGGGGTTTTGATAGCATCTGACATTCTGTGATAGCATCCGACATTCTGGCCCCAGGGACACCAGAGCAAGGGGAGACTCTTTTCTGGATGGATCAGGGAACGGGGGCAAATATGGGGGGGAGGGGTATTCCGGGCAGTTGTATGGACGGCTTTACGAAGCTCCGACCATATAAACGGAACTGGCAGCCAGTTCTCACTAGAGGAGGTGCGTTCCCTCTTTGATGGTAAAGGCCACTTGCAGCCTCTTCCCTTTACCCGTGTGAGAGGCAGGGAGCGCCTGTCTCTCCCGGAGAGTTGGGGCAGGTAGAAGCGTGTCACCCCTGGGGGACTTGGGCAATTAGAACAGTTTTTCACCTCAACTTGTTGCACACACAGGTGAGGGGATTGGACCTGCTTCTTTTTTTTGGTCCGGCTGGACAGACCAGAGCGCCCAATAGCCCTTTCCCTTCACGCGGCAACAGCTAATATAACCCATTTGTTTACTAATTGGGAGAATGAAAAGATGCTCTGAACAGGTTAAAATGGGTGCATCCAGTCAAGTAAACAGGAGAACTGACTAAACCATCTCGTAATCACCGATCGGGAAAGGGAAAACACTTGAAAAAGATGAGTAAACGATCAGTCTGCGTTGCACGATGTCTCAGCAAGGGGGGCATTTTCACTACAGGAACCTAGTCTGCTGGCGGCAGCAAGAGACCTGCCCAACTCCCTCACACAGAACTCTGGCGGCGGCGCACCACGCACCTCCACTGCATGGGGCAACTGACAACAAAGGGTGGGCATGACCCAAGATATAAATACACAATCCACCTAGCGTTCAGTGATCAACGCTCCAAGGAATGTGAACACAAACACACACTACATAATGGCACACAGCACGTGAAAAGTGCACAATCGACTACACGGATAAACACAGAAACATAAATGAATTGATGCAAACACACACAGTAGCTATACATACGCAGCATAGACATACAGTACGCGAAGAAAAAAAAAACACCCTGGGCAATCACGCCACATGTCAAGGATGCGCAATTAACAATTTAAAATGAAATAAATACACAATCATAATCAGTGAGACAGGAGATTAAAGAAATACACAACCACACACACAGCAGAGGCGGAGTGCATTTTCTGTTCAACCAGTGGGTGCATGGCAGCGCGCACCTTCCACAACTCTCTCTCTCTCTCTCTCTCCTCTTCCCCCCCCCACACACAACACAGGGGGCAGCGCCGTGACTCCGCTCAGAGGACACAATAAGATCTCATTAAAGCTGCCCCACAAATGCCTCACTTTTAACAATACACCCCCCCCCCTTCAGAACACAAGCAGCACAACGACTCAGCCGCTCGGCGGACTCCAGCGTCTGCTCCCGATTTCTCCACTCAGAGACTTTTAAACTCTCCTCACATTTCTGACTGGAGTGCACGGATCCATTTGAAAGCAGCTATTGTTTTACTTGTCGCCGCCCACCGCAGCCCTTCGGCACCTCGCTTAGCCGCCTATATTTATTTACAAACACCCCTGCCGGTCTCGCCTGCGAAACCTCAGACATGCAAACACATATTTTGTCTGTTCATCTCTCCTGTTTAGTAAAATACTCCCTTCCCGAGATATGAGCCTCCATGCCTGGTGCTTCAACCCGCTGGGATACCAGCAGCATCTTGGACTGGTAACCCGCTTTTACATCCACTTTGGCGTCGTTGCAAAACCCAGAAAAAACAAGATGCGGGAGTGGGGCGGAGCCCAGAAAGACATGACGACAAAAGGGGCGGGACTTAAAAAAAGACCGAGAAACGCCCCCGAATCGCGTTTTCACGGGGAAAGCGTGATTGACAGCCAATCTCTTCCAATGGCTAGCCTCCATTTATGGAGCTAGCCAATGGAAGAAGGGGCAGATTCAAGTCCCCCATACTGTAAACAAAAGTTTTCGCCTGGGCGGAGCACTGCTTCGCAGTGCTACGGCCAGGCGAAACCAAATGAGCATGTCATAGCAGAGAGCGGTATACCTTAGTGGGCATCATGGTGGTGTGCACTATTTCCTTGAAAAACAAAGATCAGAATAAAGTTGACATATCCTGGGAACGGTGTGGGGCAGGTACCAAACAGTACACTGTGTGGGCTAAATCGCTCATTTCCATCCTTAATCTAAATCACTTAAAAATGTAGATCAGTCTAGCAGATTGAATGCTTACATGAATTTACATAATCCTTATGCCTAACCGATGATGTGTTTTTAAAAGGGTTTTAAGCTTGCATCAGTGATCAGATTTTAACTTTCTGGTGGCTGCAGATGAAACATGTGTTTGTATTTTTTGTAATTTGTAAATTCAAGTATGTTTTGATAAGGAGTTGTATAAAAGCATATCGTCCGTACAATCCTGAACTTGGGTAATAATTACCAGAAAATCGTGCTATCCTTATTTCAAAATGATTATTTTTCATTTAGCAACAATAAGTCTTGATTTGCGGTTTTTTTGCACACATATTTGGTCAAAACAAAATTGCGAGTAATGGCAAATTAGATGGAGATTCGATCATTTTTAGGTGTTCAAGTTAAAACAGTGCCACACTTTGCACATGTTAGTTTTACAATTTTGGCCAGATTTAAAGAACGTTGGTGTATATGTGCCACAGATTTCCGCTCCTTCGTTTGTCTGTGTGACAATTGCCAAACAGTATCCTTGACAAACCTTCCTATAGGATCAGTGTAAAAGTGGCAACGTTTTACTTTTATTAGCTGATCATATAGAAAATAGTCGTCCAAGTATACTCCCATCAGTAATGCATGTTCAGAAGGGGTAGTTATGTATAGCTTCTCCATCTGACAGTCTTTCATAAATTTTGTGATTGTAATTCAGAAGTGTAACTTTACTGGATCAAACTTTTCTCAATGAATCTCATTGGTCTATAATGTCCATCACTTCTAATCTTATTTAAAGTAGCTTCTAATTTTGGTTCAGATATTTGAAATGTTATTTTCTGTTTTCAGATCCTGGTACCTGTCATGGCAAGCAACAATCACAGGCTTTCAGCACATTCCTATCAAGAACCAATGAATTGCATTTGCCACATGAGTTCAAAGCCCAGCTGTCACCCTCTCTCAAAGAGCTCTTCCAATTTGCTAAGCTGTGGCCAATACAGTTCTGATGCAACACAAAACATCACACAGGAGCTACGTAAAAGTCTCAGTGGTATTGTTTATCAGACAAGAATGCCTGAAAATGTTGTCCCATGTTCACAGGATTCCCTGTGGTCTCCTGTGAACAATGAGGTCGTCTCCAATTCATATGGAACCCAAATCGCAGACGTGCAGTTATCTGGAACAAATATGCATTCTGGTGGTAAGTCTGTGAATCACTTCCTCACTGTGGACCAGCCCACAACTCATTGGGATGGGAATGGCCTAAGGATTCACATCAGAAGTAGCACCACTGAGAATGTCTCCTCTTCGCCAGGACAAGAAGAAGAGGCAATGATATGCAAGACCCGGAGCACGGACCCAATGGAGGCATTGGGGATGCTGGTCCAGAAAAGCCATTCTGAGTTCTTGTATGGCTGCAGTGAACCGATTGCAGCTACACATCATAGAACTAGTGCCACGTGTTCAGACTTTTGCCCTACAAGCAGCATGTATGAAGTGCCAGCAACCAACCAGTCCTTCCAAAGCCATGGGTATGACCAGGAATGCAGTCCAAGTGCTCAGAATCGAACTGATTGGATAACGTTTGCAAGAGATCAAAATTCCTCTCCAGTCAGTTTTGCCACTGATGCTATTCAACATAATATAACGGTTTATACCTCACCCGGGACATATCACCACAGTGCCATCAGGCTACACGATCCTGAAAATGTTGGTCCAGATAAACAGATAAGGAATAGTCAATCCACCAGCAGCCTGTGTGGCACCGCTTGCAATAATAATTCCTGTACTAGGCACTTTGCTCCGGCAGTCACGATGCACAACAGCTGTGAAGTGCATTGCCACAACAGGAATGAGCCGTGCACGAAGGTAAGCGATACAGTAGCGGCCTACTGTCATTCGATGCCTATACCATCAATTAAGCCTGCCCCTAGATTAGGAGCTGCCTCTGGTAACCAGTATGGGAGAGAACAACTCACGTCATCTTATTGTCTTCCTTTGCCAGTATCTGATATGGTGACGTTTCCAAAGCTAGCGTGTTCGGTCAGTGAATCGGGGTTGGATGCCAAGTGGCTTATGACATGTGGCAATACTTCAGGGGAACAGTCACCACTTCTTTGCAGAGAAAGGATGGCTGCCGACAGCACTGAACCCAACAGAACTGACTTGCCATCAAACACATCTACTGCTGCATTTAATGGTAAGATGCTGGCTAAGACAAGAGACACAGGGACTATGACCGCTTTAGACAGCTGTACCATGGTACTAAAACCCACCAATGAATATAAGGATGCTGAGGTACAAACTGTTGCACTTTTGGAAACCAAGTCTGCAGCGACCAGCCCAAGTCCCCTTGGAGGCAATCACTCTCATGTGTTTCCAGAAGTTAGTTTGAAGTTAGACTTGCAGGGTTCTCCAACCCCGGTCCACGAAGTCCGATGGGACGACGAAGGGATGACATGGGAGGTATATGGCGCTTCTGTAGATCCCGAGGTTCTTGGCTTAGCAATTCAAAAGCACCTGGAGATACAAATAGAGGAGCATCTAAAGCCTGCTGAGTCTCCGAACAAGGACACTGTGGTGACACCAACTAAGGATGAAAAGAGAAGGTCATTAAGGACAATAATATATTCCTTGAGGCGCTCCAGCTGCTGTGTACGTTCTAGTGCCGCTCTCGAATGAATGCACTATTGGCTACTGGAAGCGGAGTGCGTATTTTTGGGGATTCCTAATAGCAAGGATTTGGATTGCTTTCTTCCTAGATGTCTTTTCCCTTTGTAGACTAAACTAGAGATCACAAATAAACTGTGTTGAAATGGATACCTGGTTGATTATAACAACAGAGGCGTCTGAAGCACTGAAAAGATGTCTGTATGGGTATCAAAAGAAAAAAGGGCCACACATTGCCAAAATAAGCAGCAACATTGCTTGGATTTGTGTGTGTAAACCAAAAAATGTCTTTATAATGTAAAAATGAGTTAGGGGGAATTTTTTAAGAATTGCCTACGTCAGTAAACGTTGTCAAAATTGCACTCTCCCATGTTTTCATTTTAGTTTTTTACTAATATTCAGATGATGGATAGGTACATTTTTTAAAAGTTGGCCATACACATTAGACTCAGATGATGCTTCAGTGGAAGTTGGGTCAAATGCTGGGAACTCAGATACTTGCCTGCCAGTTTAGCCTAGCGCCTATTTCCACTATTACCACTTTAACCTAAAGTAATCCTAAACGAATGACCTTCCGACTGATGGGGATTTTGGGATTGTTCAAAACAATAAAATGTACAGGATTTATAATCCCTCTCAATGTTGCAGAAAACCCTTTACCCTTCTACTGTGTTCTGCTTTTAAATGTAGAAGTATATACAAAAAGCTTAAAAATCTGAGTTTTATAATGTGGTGTCTAAACTCGAAATTGCGTTCGTGCGAAATTCTACACTATTGAAGTTGCTGTAAAAGTGAGCAATATCTTAAAATTGTATACCATGTAGATTAGCCTATAAAAGGAAACACAGAGTCAGGAATAAGGGCTTGCACCCATTACTTCCACAAGGGTTACAGCATTTAAAATGCAGTCATTACCATGCGTTAACTTTACTATGCATCCATTACAAAGCAAATGCCTTTACCACACATATCTTTACCCTCCTTATGTTTCTACCATGAAAATATAAGCATTTCATGGGGAAGTGTCCATGGGGTTAGATAAATAGCTAGATAGATAAATAGATAGATGGATAGATGGATGATGGATCGATAGATAGATAGATAGATAGATAGATAGATAGATAGATAGATAGATAGATAGATAGATAGATAGATAGATATCAGGCAAAGGGTGTTTTTGGAGGTAATAGTTGGGTGAGCGTATTGGGTGGCTTGGGTATTTTCAGGGTTTAGGGTGGGTAAGGGTATTTGGGTGGTAAGGGTATTTTTAGGGTGGGTAGAGTTTTTGGGTGGCAAGGGTATTTTTAGGGTTTATGGAGGGTAGGGTATTTTTGGTGGCAAGGGTATTGTTAGGGTTTAGGATGGGTAAGGGTATTTAGGTGGCAAGTGTATTCTTCGGGTGTAGGGTGGGTAATATTTGGGTGGCAAGGGTATTTTTAGGGGTTAGGGTGTGTAAGGGTATTTGGGTGCCACAGAGTATTTTTAGGGTTTAGGTCGGGTAAGGGTATTTGGGCAGCAAGGGTATTTTTAGCGTTTAGGATGGGTTAAGGTTTTTGGTTAGGGAAGGGTATTTCTAGGTTTTCAGATGATTAAGGTATTTGGCAAGGGTATTTTTATGGTTTAGGGTGCGTAAGGGTTGTGGGGGCAAGGGTATCTTTAGGGTTTAGGGTGGGTAAGGGTATTGGGGTGGCAAGGGCACTTCAGGGTGGGTATGGCTTTTGGGTGGCCAGGGTATTTTAAGGGTTTAGGCTGGGTATAGGTTTTTGGATGGGAAGGGTATTTTTAGGTTTTAAGATGGGTAAGACATTTAAGGGTAAGGTTTTTTTAGGGTTTAGGGTGCATACAGATTGTGGGGGGCAGGGGTATTTTTAGTGTGTAGAGCGGGTAGGGTTTTTTGGTAGGCAAGGGTATTATTAGGGTTTAGGGTAAGTAAGGTTATTGGGGTGGCAAAAGTATTTTTAGGGTTAAGAGTGGGTACAGGTATTTGGGTGGCAAAGGTTTTGTTTAGGATTTAAGGTTTTGGGGCTAATAAGGTAATATATATTACCTTACACACATATATCTGTATTTCTATGTATGCTTATATGTATGTATATATATATATATATATATATATATATATATATATATATATATATATATATATATATATAAACATATATATATATATATATATATATATATATATATATATATATATATAGATATAGATAGATAGATAGATATAGATATGTACATATATGCATATATATATGTGTGTGCATTTATATATGTATATGTGTGTCTATATATTAAGGCTTAATACTTACTTGTAAAATACTTTTTCGTTGTACTGGCATGCGTGGTAAAGGGATATGCATGGTAAAATTTTGCATGGTAAAGGCATGCGTAATTTCGTTGTATAACCTTTTTACATGCTTTTTTGTCCTAGAGTTTTGTTGATCCAATTTACAAATTAGGACCCTGGTTATGGCAAAGTTAACAGAGGGTGGTGAAAACCTTAAATACACATTGCCCACCAATTTACTCAATTTTGTGTGGATTTTCCATCAAATACTCTGAGGCCAAGATTATCTGTGTGACAGAAAAGGCAGATGCCTGAGCAGACTTGTGTTTCCGCAGGATCAGAATTCAGAGTTTTTCAGTCCACATCACACCTCCACAATTAACCACTGACAGATTTTGGCAGGTGAAAATATGCTGAAATTTTCATAAGGCGAAAGTACAGGAAAAATCCAACACATGTGGAATTTGGTGGGATAAGCATTATTTCTCATTGTTATTCCTCATTTTTCCAGTAGAGACTCAAAATGGAGGTATGTACCTCACCCAGTAAACATACTATATATACTTAACCTGCAACAATATTCTAGCTACAGTATTTTTGTAGCACAATATTTATAACTTGATATTCTGACAAACAACCGGGGGGAGTGCACTTTCAGGGTGTATGCTTTTTATTAGAGACTTGCCTAAAATAATTTTGAATTGATTGGTACATTCGAGTGCCAAATACCCTCTCCTCACTGATAGTAGCTGCTGTCATTCAAACTGGGTAATTCCTACATCTCTTTTCATTCTCATTCTACGTTACAACTACAATTAAATCGTATGTCACTACAATTCAGATAGTCAGCCGCTCCCTGCTATGATGTACACTCCATAACACATCCACTCCATCACTGTGCCTCTCCTCCATTACCTTTCTGTCACCTCCTCACCCATCATACAGTCCAAAAGCAGATCATTTTAATTTTTTGACTCCGCTACACACCTGCCACCTCAGCCATGAACCCTTCTGACCTCCTACCCTCACACACTTTCACAAACTCAGTCAATGAGCAGGGCACCCATTACCTACAGACCCACCCACCTAAACCTCTTATACTCATTCACATTCTTACCATCCACCATCAACTTACCCACACCAATTCACACACCAGCTATCTGTTCCCTCACACACTAGTCTGCGCGGGTACACATTAAAAGTCTACATTTCATGCAATTTTAAATGACCAATTAAAATCATTTAAAAAGATATATTTTCTGGGCTTAATGCACAACAACTTGTCCTCCTCGATTTGTGAGCTATGTTCATCACCACCCGCCCCTTGCTTTAGGCCCCACATAGGACCTCAGTGTTCTGCTTGTTCCATTTCAGAATCATAATATCTTCATTCGGGTGCAGAAAAGCATCCATTAAATTAAAACCAATTCATGCACATTAAAAACGAAGCATAAAGGATATTAAAGCAGTTTGAAAATGGAATATCCAGTCATAATGATAAAAAGGGTATACATACAGCAACAAAAGTAATACCAGCTTGAAGAAAAGTGCTTTGTGCCTCTGGCCCGAACAGTAAATCTCAGAAATAAGCCACCGTGCAAACTAACCTCCTCCTCCTCATCTGTTAGTTGTAACAAAAAGATCAAAGCTGGCCTAAATTGAGGAATATTGTGCTGTTCGATGAGCAATATTAAAACGTGCTTAGTATATTTCGCATAAAACTTACAAAAAAGTGCTAAGCACAACACAGACTGCCCAGTCCTACCATCACCTGGGCAGAGGCTATTATCAAGGTTTTTCTGAAAGCCCAACTGGAAGCACAGCAAATATTTCATTGTATCCGCTCTGAGGCGGAAAAAATAAAGTGTGTTCCCAGAGCCCCCGTGTGCAATGAAGATAATTTTTGGGCCGGGTTTCTATGGCGAACTAAGGCAGGTCGCCACAGTATGGTTCCCCCCTCTCCTTGTTGAGTCTCAAGGAACAGTCAAGGTTGCATACAACTCGCTGCACACATTTCTTACTTAGATCACTGTTAGACTCAGGTTCCATAAAACATGCTGCAGATCAATCTTTTGATAAGTTTTGTTTCACAAATGCTAACAAGGGAATTAGAAGCACACTCAAGACAGTCTTTAATGATGTCTCTAGTCAAGCAGGCATCCTCGTTTCTCCAGGCCGCCAACCACAATGGTGCAGGACATACCCTGATGCGATCTTCTGTATAGGACAGACCCAATTCCTCATGATAAATTAAATGAAATGACGATATGGGAACCGAGAGAGCTTTCCTATAGAAGCAATGTTATTCTGTCTGAGTGGCTTCAGAATTTGCGATGCCCTATATCTCAGCCCCATATGTTGCAATAGGAATACATTATGTTTGAAATATCTGAAGCAGTGGGTTAAGGGTTCTCCCTCCCGGTAGTTGAACTAGATTATATAGTGAACCAATTGCCCTCGATAACTTTGTCCTAAACTGCGCAATGTCAGATATCCAGGAACCTGTTGATGCAAAAGTTAATCAAAGGTAAGAAAACCTGCTTGTGCTTTTCAGACAGTTTGTACCAACGGAAAGGGTATAAAGATGCTTACGCTTTGGACCGCATGCCATAATATAAGATTTAGTAAAGTTTGTTTCTAGGTCCAAAGCAGCCATGAAATCTATAAAAGCATGCACTAGCAGATGGAGTGCTTTTGGCATTCGAGCCATTAGTATTGCGTTGTCCGCATATAAAATGTTAGGAAGCAGCCTGGCTTTAATTTTGTGTACATCCGGGGTAATAGTAGTTAACCCCTTGGCTGTGGCGGTAATTCCGCCGCAGCGCTAGGGGGGCCGCTCGGCAACGCCATGCTAGTGACGGAACCACTCCGTCACGAGCCGCGGTGGATCTGTGCTTGTGACGGAATGGTTCCGTCACGGCCCCGCCCGCCTAATAGAATGCTCAGGGCAGGCGCGGAATCAGCGCTGCGCAGGCTCGGCGGCCGGGCCGTGACGGAACCATTTTGTCACCAACACAGCACCACCGTGGCTCGTGACCGAATGGTTCCGTCACGAGCATGCAATGAGTTAAAAAAGGGTAAAGCTCATTAACATATAAAATAGATAAAAGTGGAGCCAAAACACACCATTGCCTCACCCCACGGGCAACAACTCTGTCACTAGAGATCTACCCATAAGTGCTAGTTCTGACCCTGGTTTTCATGTCCTTGTGCAAATATGCAAAAAAAAGTGCACCAGTGCTGTATCCATTCCTCAGGAAACGTCAGGTCCATAATGCCAAATATAGGGGTGCTTGTTTAGCAATACTGCATTTACCTATAACCAGGTTCAGGGACTGCTCAATCTCACCAGGAGGGTTCGCTGCAGGGTAAATGCGGGCCTGGAAAGTGCTGGTAAAACACTCCCCATTAAATCATTCCTCAAGTTTCGCCATTCACATGCAGAACCTGTCCAGGCGGCTGGTATAAAGGTCATCATATGTAAGACATAGACACTAAAAACAAAAGATGCAGAGGTAGTCTTTGGAGACTGGACAGCACAAGATGGTAGATATTTACAGAAATTATATCTCACTACCTGGCCATCTGCATATTTTCTGATGAGAGTCAGCCAAACTGAGCAAATCCTCCAAAGAATAGTAAGGTTTTGATGCCAGAGCAGAATTTTCTTTCCACTGACCATCGTGAAGAAGAAACCAGCTAATTCAAGTGCCATATTGTATTCCTCTATGTAAATTTAATGCTAAATATGCGGACACCAAGCTTCCTTGTTTCTTGTCTGTGATTAGGACCCTACAGTTCTTAAAAGTATAGACGAGCCAAAAAAACATTTTGTTTATTGATCTGTTATATTCATCCTTATCTTTAAATGACTAAAATGGTACAAGTTATTCGGAAGACCGCAGGGGCCCACAACCAGTATCTCTATGAAATTTTTCCCAATCAAAAAAGTGCTGTGAAATTTGTTCTTGGAAACCTACACTTTAATGGCCAGATAAATGTTTGAAAGTGGGATGTTTCTGTTTTCTAGTTGTTTGTTTTATTACAATGGCCACACTGGAGTTGAGATGAACAGTTTGGACTGTGTGCACTGCAGGCTAAATAACCTGTTGGGACAGTGAACTTCGGTCTACATACTTCTGTAACAAACTAGCACTGAGCTGCATTTCTCCTAATAAGACAAATGTGTATGTTGAAGTGCATTTTTAACTTCCTAATGGTAATGTAGCCTGGCAAAGATTATGTGTGTTCCAATTTGATGGATACGGAGGACTATGATTTGGTCTGTCAAATCTTTTTTATAGTTGACTTCTGGGTGGAGATACGTTGTATAAAATGTATCCTCTTAGCGCTACGCTACCAATCTTCAGTGCATGAGGATTAAATAAATAACATGCGACAAATGACGGAGGGAGTATTCCAATTCTTCTCAATCACCGTCTCATTACAAACAATCATTTTTTTGTTCACTTTCCCAGTACAGGAAAAGACTAACCATATACAAATCAGTCTTGGGCACTCAGCAATAGGAACAATACAGCTTAAACTGCTTGGCCACGCCCCCTCTGCAAGACAATACAAAACAGTGGCATGAAATGCACACAGGAGTAGTTTCCAGTGGTCAGATTATTCAAAGCATTTCCATCCATCACTAATTTGCTTTGTAAGTGAGCTGCCCTACGTGTTGTGAGTCTACCCAGCTATTGGCCCTTTGTTAGCCACTCAAGCTGCACGTCACTGGTGATGCTCAACAGGGTTGAAACCAGTCTGGGTTTCCTGGTGTTCCCATTCAGAGTGTTCATAACCTTGCAGTTCAGGTTGTGTTGATGCTATTGGAGCAGGGTCAATAGATTGCACGACCTCTGCTGCTATTGGAGAAGGATCAAGGCAGATTTGCATTTGTTTGGTCCATTTCTGCAATGGCTCAAATAAACTAAGAATCCATGGTATCTAGAGGCCACTACCAGTGACTCAAATTAATGTAAGCATTCCCACCTGTCGCATTATTACTGTCAGTGCTTGTCACATGGACACTTCTATGGGAAAAAGGGAAACAAGTGCATACATGAAGTCAATGCAGAATAAAGTACATGCATTTAGTCAATACAAAATAGTTTTGTTTAGGGTCACGTAAGAGCCTGTGTTAGCTGAAAGCTCTTCAGAATGCACATGCTACGGTCATCGGTTTTAGCTAAGGATTTGATGCAAAAAAATTCTACTGAGGTTGAATAAACCCAAGACAATCATTGTTGGGTTAGACTAATTAAATATGTACAAAATTATGTGTACGGCATTGGATAAAATGTGCTATGTGAAAACATTGTTGATATTTTTATTTTAAATAAAGAGCATACAGATATGTGTGTTCCTTGTTTTCATACCTTTTTATGTGCTCAGATCTATGTTTTTTTCAATGAAGAATGCCATTTTTTTTTATTTTTGGGGTTCAGATGTGATGATTTTTATGAACGTTTCGATGTTGTCTAGCTGAATTTGACATTCCAAGAGCACATTTTTGTTCCTGGGATGATTTGTTGTTGATAATATACCATTAGAAAAGAAAAACAGGAACAAAGCACTATTCCTAGGCTTCAGAAGACCCACCACATTTAATTTCACTATCAGTCAATCCAGCGTATGTAGGACAGTTTCTCTTTATAACTCCCCACTTTTTATGCGAGCATCACACATTCTCCACAACTGCTTCAATTTTCTTTGTTAATAGTCGGATCCCAGTACGCTTAAGTTTGACACTCCATGGATAATATTCAAACACAGAAAGGCTTTTGGATATTTCTTCTATGAGTCCATACTAGCCAAGGCAGCAGATGTCCAGTCCAGGCTGAGAAACACAATCTGTGATGTAGTATACTGTTTATTTTTGAATTAGAATGAAAAAAGGAGACATGCTGTTTTCAGAACTAATTTTGTATGTATTTCACTCCCAAAAGTAAGAATTCAATTACATGTTGTGTATTTATGAGTATGTTAAATGAGCGTAGTTTGTACCTACAGTAAAGAAAATTATCTACAAACGTAAAAGCTTGTGCAGAAATGAAATTTGCTCATATTTTTAATTAAAAGCTGGTCGTTTTGCTACATTTTGAAGTTCTGTGTAAATGTAAAATCGCCGGATTAGCAATGAAAACCACCTCATGTTTTTACTTGCTGAAATATTTTGTTTACATTTTTTATGATAAGTAAATGTCCAAAGATACGTGATCACGTTCTTTGCAAAACCGATGCATTATATGGGTTTTATTATGCATACAGTAAACTTGTTATGCAAAGATACATACAAGCAATGTCTTTAGTGGTTCCCATAGAGACTATAGCGACGTTGTTCATGTTTATTTATACTTTTAAACTTGTTATACATTTTCTTAAACCTAACGGTGGTGAATGTATGCCGAAAACTAGGCTCCCAGTTTTCTTTTGGGCGTTATGCAATTTGTTAACTGCTTCTCACAGTTTGTTTTCATTTTTGTTAGCTCACTGGAAAAAATCTAAGACTGACTTCAAAAAAATCCTGATCAAAGAACCCCAAAAACTCTCCTCTGGAAAATATCATGTTCACAACAACACCACACACAGTTCTAGAAACATCGCACAGTGGAGCACAGAACATAGAAACATATCTAGCATTCACAATTTCGGTAATTGGTGCTGTACATTAAGTTGAAATCAATAGTAAGTATTCACAGCATCACTTTTATCTGCATCAACATGTCAACAGCAGTAAGGAAATTAGGTACGACATTACACTTTAACTTTTTAACTCGCCCGTACACTAGAAATTTGCCGTACATTTGAACTTGGATGTCTCAGCCCACCAATCTCCCACTCTACTACGCACATTGTGCCGGCAGGCCCCAACGTGCTACAGCCAACAGTAAGGAAATTGGGTACGACAGTACACTTTAACTTTTTAACTCGCCGTACACTAGAACTTGGCTGTACATTTGAACTTGGATGCCTCAGCCCACCAATCTCCCACTCTGCTGTACACATTTTGCCGGCAGGCCCCAACGCGCTACAGCCAACAGTTGCATTACTTGACATCCAGGGCACCGCATACCGCACCGGCCCACCAGGATACCTGAACAGAGGCAGCCTCCCCAAGATTCTACTCAGTCCATACATTGTGGGTTAGGGCAGTAGAGTTGCGATTCTCCTATTAACATGACCAGAGAATCTAGATTTCATTAAAGACACGGAGGCTAACATTATGCATTAATCCTTTAATGCCAACTCACAACAGCCGCTTACATCACAAAGGAATAACAAAGAACTAGATGACATCACGCCATCAATATAAGCCATGACCAGGAGTAGAGCTGCCTCTTTTAAATGCGAACGAACGATGAGAAGTCCAATCAAGCTGCAACTTGGTACGAGGATGAAGAAGAGGTTGAAATCCATGGAAGGAAGTGAAGTAAAAACCGTAGAGATCCATTAATTCGAATTATCTGAAAACAAAATGAAGAACATCAACGTTTGAACCGTTGACAAACGGGGAGAATTCAGAAAGTTAGCAATAACATTCGATGTAAGAAAACTTTGAATTTGAAAATTGAAAACACATCAAAAACTTTAAATGTTATTAATGTCTAATTGAACAAAATATCCAAAATATCCTCCATCCAAGGGAGGGAAGGGGGGGATAATGTTAGCCTCTGTGTCTTTAATGAAATCTAGATTCTCTGGTCATGTTAATAGGAGAATCGCAATTTCATTACAAGACAAGGAGGCTACATTATGCATGTTGGTAGCCCTGAATAACAGCATCAGAAACATGTTCAATAGGTTTGCAGTAATGATGCGCAAAGGTAGAAGCATTAGACCAGTCTGCACACTTAAGGATAACATCGAACTTACCACCAGACCAAAAAGATTTGCTGGACATAGCACTTCTTAGAGAGTGAGCTTGAAATTTAGAAAGGTCAATACCAGCAAAGTTCATAGCAAACCTAACCCACCTAGCAATAGAGCAGGATGAGATGGGTTTAACCCCTTCGATGCTGGTGACAAAGCCAGCTCGTCATGGGCGTTACCAGCGCTGCTCGCATGACGAGCTGGCTTTGTCACGTAACGCGGGTTTTTTGAATTTTCAGCGCGCAGCGGGAAAACCTGCTAGCGCGCATGCGGGTAAAAGGTTTGACATAGGAAACAAGGAGTTGATTCGCATCTGGAGGACGAAGGTCTTTCATTCTTGAATAATATTCCTTCATGCAATCAACAACACAAAGTTTTTTGCAGAGATCAAAACGAGGATAAAAAATGAAATCAGACATGGTTTTAGTTCTTCTATAGATTTCAAATTTAACACCAAACATGTCATAACATCTATAAGAGATATCTAGAGCTTTGACGTCGGATACCCTGCGACAAGAAATCAGACATAAGAGAGAGGCAAGTTTATTTGAAAGACATTTTCTGTTAAGAAGGGGTTATCAGGCCAGGAGCAAAAAAGGTCAAGCAAAAGTTTAACATCCCAAACAGATTGATATTTAGGCCTAGGGGGCCTTTTAAGCCTGATACTTTTAAGAACTCTATAGATGATAACGTTCTTACCTACCTTCTTACCATTGACAAGAGAGTGTCCTGCGGAAATTGCAGATCTAAAACAGTTAATAGATAGGAAAGACCACTGTCGAAAAGTTCCACCAGGAAATTCACTATATTGACGATAGGAGCTTCCACAGGATCCAAGTCCCTTTCCAAGCACCAATTAGACAATTTTTTCCGGATGTATGACGTTAGCACGCATACTATTACCACGCATACCTTTACAACGCAGTATTTTCAACGAATACCGTTACAACGCATAGCGCTTTGAGGTGCTGGATAGTGGTAAGTATAATTTTATATTCCAACTCCAGTCCCCGTGGACACTAGGGAAGGTGTTGGATATAAAATTAAACTTATTCCCTATCCTAGAGCGCCCCCCAGCGCAATGCGTTGTAATGGTATGCGTGGTAATGCCTGCGTTGTAATGGTAGTGCGTTGTAAAAAATGCGTGCTAAACGTTGTATACCATTTTTTCCAGATGTTATTATATCTGTAGTGTGTTCCAGGTGCCCAAGATTCTCCAAGGAGAGTGAGAGCCGAATACGAAAGTCCAGACAATTGGTTAGATTGCCTGACACTTTCCAGGCAAGAAGGTTCACGTTCCCTGAGAGAACCAGGTGGTGATCTTCTCCGTTGGCGTTTAGAAGGAGCCCTTGAGTAGCCGGAATCAGGAAGGGAACGTCGCAAGAAAGTTCCAGAGCTGTGGGGAACCATGCTTGACACGTGTGCACTGGGTAGGCGGGCAGTAGACTCCAGGACTACTGGCAGGTCAGTCCCTCCTCCCCGCCTACCCAGTGCACACGTGGAATCTCCCCCCTCCTGGGGTCCATCGAATGGCTGCACCTCCATTGTAGTGCATCCCCCTTTGTTAACTGTCAGCGCTCCACTTCCGCCTCTGTAAATCCTTGTTCTTCTGTCGGGTGGGTGGGTGGTTGACGACGCTCCTGTAGCCCTGCTGTGGTCCGGGGGACAAAGAGAACAAAACCCCCTGGGCACAACCCTACATACCTGCTATGTTTCGTTTCGCTGCGCCGCCTCTCGATGACATCAACTCAGCTGGCCCGTCTATACCAGCTCCCCCTTTTCAAGGCCAGAAGGAGGCCTCAGCACCCTGGTGCTACTAAGGGCGCCCCTCCCCTAAGCGTGGGAGGCTCCTGCCCAGGACCTTGAAAAAACACCTTCTGAAATGTGTACCACACAATTAACTCCTACATCAACAGATCTGCATTGGAAGGAGACTTATTTTTCAAAAAGCCTTTGACAATCATTAATCTTGCAACAGCCATACAAACTAAAAAAAGACTGATAGTTTCCTTGTGACTTGTTCACAGTGTTGTTTCCAAAATGATTATCCTTAGGGAAGAAACGACTACAATGAACGTAAATCTGACAAATTGTATTAAAAAAGTCAGCCCAACTTTTTTGAGGTCTGGACATAAGACCTTGACATGGGTCTGGTCTGTTCTCTTAATGCATAAAGATGCAGCTCTAAGGCCATATTAACATTTTTTTAACAGATACCATAGCATCTACATAGCAATTGATGATGATGCAGTCTTAAATATTCTAGGTTTTTAATACTTGCCAAACTAAGGAGATCCTTATTTGAGATATTATCATGCATGTATTTGTTGGACTGTTCCTTTGTAAAGATAGGGTCATTAGATGTATCTTTCTGAGGTAGTAGATGGTAGTCCCTAATCAATGTATGTGTGAGAACAATTTCTATGAAAGATTTAGTCTGTTGCTGCATGCCAGATTGAAATGCAACAGTAAACGGGGCCCTCCTAAAGATATTTGAAAAATTTACCTCACATGCGATTACAATAAAGACGAATGACCGCAGAGTAAATAATATGAGTGAATTTAGGCAAATCTGCAGCGCAGGAAATACATTAAAAGACCCAACATTTTCAAGTTAAATCTTCTAGAATAGTGTGGGAATTACTGTTCTTCTGTAAAGGAAGAAAAGAGCTGAACACTGGGGTACCAAACTCATGACAAATAGCTCAGATATGAAAGAATGCTGATTGGGTTGTTCAGTTGCCCTTCATAAAAACCCTTTTGGTTACATTTAAAACATTTATTTTTCTAGGTTTCAATAATTTTTATTGGCATTTGGTCCAAACAATCAATTGACATCAGCTTTAATAGTATGTTATACAAATGTTATACAAATTCTTATATAGCGCACGGCTGCCCCAGCTAAGGGGCGTCCCGGCGCTTCTGAGAGAGGCAGAAGAGTCGGCCACAGCAGATGGAAAAATGTGGTAATAACATAACAAAGCAGTCTAGCGGAAAAGATGAGTCTTGACGGCCTTCCTAAATAACAGAAGGTCATTTAAGTTACGAATTTGGAGTGGAAGGGCGTTCCAGAGTTTTGCCGAGAGATACCGGAAGGAGCGTCCTCCCATCCGAGCTTGCTTTATACGAGGGACGACTACTAGGTTCTGGCCTTCTGAATGTAGTGTCTGCCGAGGAATATACGCGGTCAAGAGGGGACAGAGCATGGGTGGTGAGGCAGTTTTCAAGATTTTAAATACAAGGCATAATGTCTTAAATTGGATCCTCTTTTCCACCGGAAGCCAGTGGAGTTTGGTGAGGGTGCTCGCAACCGCGTGACAGCGGGGGAGCCCAGACAAGGCTCTAGCCGCTGCATTTTGCACCTGTTGCAGCCTTCCCCCCTCCGCCTGATTGACCCACAGAAATAGGGAGTTCGCACAGTCCAGCCGCGAAAGAATGGCCGACTGTACCACGAGCTGTCGAGTGCGGGGATCAAAGAACTTTAAAATCGGCTTCAGGTTCCGAAGGATCCTGAAACACGTGGCGGCAACCATTTTAGTGTGATGGATAAAATTAAGAGATGAATCAATCCAAACTCTGAGATTTTTACCTCACTTTTAGGCTCAGGGGGATTGCCGAGAGTCTCAGGCCACCAATTGTCTCCCCATGCCGTGGCCTCCTTACCTACCAGCAAGACTTCGGTCTTGCCAGCATTTAGCTGAAGGTAGTTAGCTGTCATCCAGTTGGTTACTGCTGTTAGGCCCTGTTTGAAGTTCTGCGCGTTTAGTCCGGACTCGTCACTCGAGATCACCATTAACAACAGTGAATTAAGGTACCACCTACCATCCAAGTTCTTATCCTTGGACTCTCTTATCTCCTGCCTCCCATTGCAATTCCTCCATTTTCCCATCTTGCGGTTTTGATCTCCCTAGTCCGATCTCTTCCCTCATTGAGGTCTTTTCAACCCTGCAAAGTTGTGTCTGTTTTCAGCGAGAGTACCAGAGAGTAGTATAGATCAAGTTTAGAGCAGTCCAGAATTTTTAACACCCCAAGTTCCTTGGTGCATTGTTGGTCTTTGTAGTCTTTGCTGAAAAAATCAAGACGTTGGCCCGATTGTTTTGTAAAGTCTTTCTCCATGCCTTTGGCACTTTCATAAAGTTTTTTCATCTCCAAGAGATCCCAAAGCTCTCCAACCACCTGACTTCTGGTGGGGCTATATGTTGACCCCCAGGGTGAGAATCATTTGTTTGATGATGAACCGAAGGTGGGAGATGAGGTGTTCCTTTTCCCCCATAAGGGATACATATTCTCTGCTGGATGTCCTAGGAGTATTGCCTTTGAAAATCTACCTAAGTCTTTCCCTGCCATGTTTTAGGTCTCACCTACTCAGCGCGCATGCCCTACATAGGAGGACACCTTTAGGAATTGATTTGCTTTTTCGGACAAAAACGTGCATGCTTTGCATTGCTTTCAATGGCAACGTGTGCACGTTTGGCGATTCCCTTGCAAGAACGAGCTTTGGCGACATCTGTTTGCAATTAACTTTCAAACAGATGGTGCCCCTGCTCGCTCCCGCAAGGGAAATGCTTTGTGAGTCTGTTTTTTTTTTTTGCTCGTTGTGCTTGTCTTTGACCATGATCTACATTAAACAGGGATGGCTAGGAAGAAGACAGTCTCATTTAAGCAAACAAACATTTTATTACAACAGAACAGATGAAACAAGTAAGTTGAACAGATTTCCTAAAGACCAATGGGCTAAGCTGCCAAGTTCATAAACCCACTTGAGATAATTAGTTTAACGTTACTTCGACAGTATTCCCTTTGCAAACTATCATTTTGGAATTGCAAGCAAGGCTCGTAGTCACACTACAGTGGTGGGCAGCGCCTGTTTCCATGTAACCAAAGCATGCACATATGTACCTTTTTCCAGGTCATCTGCTGATCTACTAAACCAGGCAAAATATACAAATTTTAGTCATCGGGTAGTTCACCTTCACACGTATTTACAGTATCATACATGATCACCAAACTGCTGCTAAGATGTTCACACCTGTTACTGCACAAGCCCCTCTGAGAAGGTGGCTCTTTGGTTTCTCTAGGTCCAGGACTGGCTGCGTTGGTATCGAACTGAGCCCAGGGGTCAGCCACACAAGAGCCATCCTCCTTGACCATGCGCTTGATCACCCAGAACGAAACAAAATATCCACTCACACGTGCAAGAACAGGCAGTAAAGCTGTTTACACTTAAAGTTCAATCATAAAATCAAAAAATAAATAAATGACCCAGGTTTATGCCAGCCACGTTCCTGGGGAGGGTAACACGGATTACTTTCATTCATTACAGCTTCCCCCAAGGGCGCTATATAAAACCTTCCAACAGACTACAAATATATTTGCTCGCAAGAAGCTCCTCACAGCCCAGGGATAAAGCACTAGGAAACACCCCTGATAATTAACGCCTTACCTCCTACCTTTCCAAACAAATGAAACAAGCATTGGCATAGCCGATAGGTCGCACCTTTGGGACCTTGTAAGTAAAAGAAAAACTGAAATTTAAGACTTCACGTTTACATTTACTGCATCCTAAATACGAAGCAAATGTAAACATGGAGTCTTATACTTACTTACAAGGTCCCAAAAGCGAGACCTATTGGCTATGCCAATGCTTGTTTGTATTATCATTAGGACAGAGTTAATAAATGATTGTATCTTGGGGCATAACCATACAGTATGCATTGAGCCATCTTCCCCCTCACTCCCACCAAACAATGTGAATTCCCCCTTCACCTCAATCGAGCCAGTTGTACTGTGGTATAGCACTACCTATACAGTATTTTATGCATATTTTCCTCCCCCCTCCGTGTGTGAGGAAAAATTATTCACAGAAAGCATGATATCTTCCCACTGGTTTGCATCAAGAGTGATTTGCTGCTCTTTATCCCAAGCACGCTGTAAAGCAAACATTTCATCCTTATGTCTGAGGCCGAGCAAGTTGCAATTTCTCGAGGTACAATGGCTATCTCCAGGGCTTTAAGTGGGCTGGGTCCCTCTGTGTCTGAGACCCATTAGTGTCCCTATTGGGCAGTATATTCATGTTTTTAACAAGACTGGCAAATAGCGATATCTGAAAAACATGTAAAACACGTTAAGGTAAATCATATCAGTGATTTATTTCCTGTTTATATTTCACATTTCACTTAATCTTGCACCAAAATACTGGTCGGGTGGAACATTATAGAGATTTATGGAATCACAGAAATTTAGTTTACATGCCCTTAAATACATAGGCTACTCCCATTTTAGAGAGACCCACACCCACTCCCGTTTTGCATTCCTTTTAATGTCCTGGCTATCTCCACTGCATGTTAAAGATTGTTTTCAAATGGCACGAGGGCTATAGTGGCTCTATATTTGACCTCAGGATTAAGGACCCAGTGACGTAACTGCAGGTATCAAAAACTCTCGGTTTCTGGAAGCACATATTCCATTATTAATTGCTCTAATGATTTGCTGGTACGGTCCTCAAACACATGCCTACGCATCTTGTATCGCCCTCCTTTCTATGTAAAGAGCATTTAGAACTCTACCTAGGCCAGGTGTGAAGTCTATGTTTTCCCACATTGTAGTGAGCAGCGGGGGAAAAGGCATGAGCCCCTTACATGTCGCGAATCAGTCCCAGATCTCTAGCGTAGCCCTTCTCATGGGGGACTTATACAATGTGTTAGCTCTTTGCGCCTCACACCTCCATGGTTTCTACTAGAGAGGGCCTGCTACCATAGTATGAGCTATCATACACCACCCTTTCTCAGTCTTGCATCTGGCCCAGTGAATTAGAAAGAGTAGATGTGTCACTGCATGGTAGTAGGTCAGGAATTTCCAGAACTCCACTCGAGGGTTTGAGGGAGTATTGGTGTTGGGCTGTTCATCCTGCCTTGCCTTGCCAAATATACGAGTAAGTAGAAAGATTGAAGGTCTGTCATTAGTCTCAAAGATTGAAGTATACAGGATTTGGGGAAGAATGGTCATTTTATATGCTGCTATTCTGCCCAGGAGAAACAGTGTTTTTTGTTTCCAGCTGTTAAGTTCAGTTTTCACTGTTCTCCTGAGCAGTTAGTGGTTGATGTCTTTAATTTTGGCTAGGGTGGGAGCTAGGCCTAGTCCTAGATATTCCATATGGTTTGCTGCCCATCATATTGGAATTAGCTGCTGTAGCTGCAGCACAATGGCTCTAGGGGTAGACATGTTAAGGATATCTGATTTAGTGATATTGGTCTTAAAAATAGATACGCTCTGATAGGCCTTCAATACAGCCATAAGGTTGAGCAGGGAAACCTGTGAACTCACCAGCGAGCATCAGCTACCTTGGAACTCTGCCTGTGAGCGCCAACGACTTGCCGGACCCGCTGCGCGGGTCCCGCTGCGCGGATAGACTCCTCGTGGGGCTTTGAGGGGGAGCCCTTTTCTTATCTGCATTTTCTGGACACCGGCGGGGCTGCGAGCTGCCTAGCAGGGACTCCAGTGACCAGGAGTCCCTGCGTGCAACACCTGTGGCCGCTCTCCCCGCCGGCAACGCCCCCTGTCAAGCGGAAATTTAAGACCAGTGTTTCCCTTGGTCTGCGGGAACCTGTGAACTCACCAGCGAGCATCAGCTACCTTGGAACTCTGCCTGTGAGCGCCAACGACTTGCCGGACCCGCTGCGCGGGTCCCGCTGCGTGGATAGACTCCTCGTGGGGCTTTGTGGGGGAGCCCTTTTCTTATCTGCATTTTCTGGACACCGGCGGGGCTGCGAGCTGCCTAGCAGGGACTCCAGTGACCAGGAGTCCCTGCGTGCAACACCTGTGGCCGCTCTCCCCGCCGGCAACGCCCCCTGTCAAGCGGAAATTTAAGACCAGTGTTTCCCTTGGTCTGCGGGAACCTGTGAACTCACCAGCGAGCATCAGCTACCTTGGAACTCTGCCTGTGAGCGCCAACGACTTGCCGGACCCGCTGCGCGGGTCCCGCTGCGTGGATAGACTCCTCGTGGGGCTTTGAGGGGGAGCCCTTTTCTTATCTGCATTTTCTGGACACCGGCGGGGCTGCGAGCTGCCTAGCAGGGACTCCAGTGACCAGGAGTCCCTGCGTGCAACACCTGTGGCCGCTCTCCCCGCCGGCAACGCCCCCTGCCATCCTCTATTATAGTGGGCGGAGTACCCGCTGCGCGGGAGCGACCGGGGCGAAGACCGGGCAAAGAGCGGGCCGTTTGAGGCCGTTCGAGTACGGCAGAGTCCGGCCTAGACCCACCCCCCATGGTCGAGTGGAAGGCCACAAGGTAGGCGGCGGCTTCCGCACTAACATCTTCTGTTCCTAGGTGTTGTCAACACAGCCTGCCTTTTTGTATAAATCTTGTCGACTGTACCTCCTGCAATGACGTTACGGTCAGGCAAAGAACGATCTGTGCAGATCTACACCTCCAAGGGAGTTGTTTCCGGTCCCCTTGACGCCTTTATAACACGGGCTACTGGAATCCTGGAGAAGGAAATTGCAATGGTAGAGAAGAGACTTTCAATAGATCTCATCAGTGGTAAGCGGTCATCATTGGGGGCCTTGGCTAATTCGACCTCCCCTGTGCCCACTGCCCCACATGCTGCCTTTAACTGCGTCCATACTACTTCTACAGACGCAATCGTCCATTTAGAATACATAGGGGCGAGCCCATTAGCAGATATTTTGAAGGTAGAAAGACACAGCATAGAAGCATCCCAATGCAGCCAGGGGGATGACGACGATGATGAGAATGATTTATTGACTAGTGGGGGGCCTGATTCAAGTCAGCTTTCGGGACATCTCCCCATTAACCACTCTAGTAATTCTAATTCCGCTGAAAACCCCAACCATCTTGTACCCAACCCTGGTCCCAACACTAAAAAGAGAAAGTTGGACTCTAGACTGTCGGGGGAGAGAGATTTAAAAATTCCCAAAGTCAATGAAGCTCAAGATGATGCAAGACAGGAGTCTGAGCTCCTCCGTGATCCTCTAATCCCCTCTGTATTTACCAACATGCTATGCCCTTCCCTTTCGGCCTTGGGCTCCTCAAGTACTTGCCCCATGTGCCTTAATAGTGACGAAGTTTTGTTAGCTAAAATGGAGGCCATGTTTAAAACCTTACTTCTGCCTGTCCTGGAGCGGACAAGGCTCATGACCTCAAAAATAGATAGCATGGAGGCTTTGATTAATTCAAACCATGCAATGCTACAAACATTACTTGGCACAAACCACACGGGTCCTAGCAAAACTCCAACAACGAATAAGGCCCCTGGTAACAATAATATGGCAAGGGGTAAACCATCTTCTAATAAAGCACCAGGGCCGAACATTACCACGCTTAAAGGGGGAGAAAAATCGAACACATCTAATACAACATCTTCTAAACCAGGCACTAGCACCCACTCCCAGACACCTAAGCTGCACTCAAAAATTCTGGCCAAACAAAATACTGGTGGGTGTCAATCTATGGGACCTCCCCCACAACCTCCCTCAAATCTTGCCCCCCCTACCACGCAAAGAGACCAGCGTACTGCCTCCACTAACTACAGGGAGGGAGGACGCAAAAGGCCAACTACCCCTCGTGTTGATCTACCACCTGAATCAGCTCAACACACGATTGTCCTGACTGGTGTAGCACCGCTAAAACCAGGTACCAGGGAGTCTTATGGGGACCTTCGTAACAAGGTCATCTTTTGGCTAAATAAAAATCGCCCGTTACCCCCCTCCACTCCCACGGAGATATTATTCGTGAGGAGAGTAGAATGGGTGGGACACGGGGCCAAAGACTTGGAGGGAGATTGTATCCTAATCTCGTTCAAAGATATGTGGGTGGTAGATGCCATCAGACGAGAACCGAGGTTTGCAAGACAGGGGGATGTACAAACTTTAGCCTTATCGTATTTTTACCCACATAGGCAAATACCCCCCCAATCTTACCCCCCATTTCGCCAGGTCCCAGCAGCAAGACACCCCTTGGCATTGACCCCCCTCGACTGCCAGCGTCCCTTTCTCTTTAATCATTTTGGTCCCCTCTCTGGCCTTGAGGCTATCGATTGACTCAATAGTGAGCCTTCCCCTGTTAAATCAGTAGCCCAAGAGTCCATTGAGTATAGTATGGTGAGTCCATATCAACCCAGTAATCTAGTAGATGAGGTTGGAGGTCCTGCTCCTCTGCTACCTAAATTACTTCCCAACATAGTTGTTCAAGAGATCCCGATCAAGGATAATCCCATAGTTCCAATAGACCATGTTAGGCATATAGAGGTTAAAGATGATAAAGGGCGTTCAAAGGGAGTCCCACAGCCCGTACCTTTGCAACCCCCCTCCATGGTCAACACGAATGATAATTTGAAAACTTTAAAAATTTTGTCCTGGAATATAGCGGGTATTAAGGCCCGCCTTGTCTCTACTGATTGGTCAAACTTTGTGGACAACTATGACATTATTCTGCTGCAGGAAACCTGGGCAACCGAGCCTGTCTACAAGTTGGGTTTTATTAATTTTTTCAAACCTGCAATTAAAGGGGCCAAGGGGCGGGCCTCAGGTGGTCTGACGATCTGGGTGAAACAGTCTCTGGGGTTCCATCCAACCGAACTCCCTGCTGAACATCCGGACCTCCTCCAAATCAAATTAAGCAAAGGGAATCAGCAAAATATGAACATTCTTAATATTTATGCTAGAGGCCTGCCCGGTGGTCGAAGTCCGCCCTTGTTGAACTTAATCGACCATATCACTTCGGAAATGGACAGCGGTAACGTTACTATTCTTGCTGGTGACCTTAATTGCACCATAGAACCATTGTTTGACGTGGAAGACACCTGGAGCATGGCTGAGGACATTGTTTGGGGCATCCCCGACTTAAAAGTGGCAAAGAGGGCAAAAGCAACAGAGGCGGCAGTGTCTTGGATGGCATTCTGCCTACAAAAGGGCTTTCGTGCATGTAATGGCCGCACTATTTCGGACATCAAAGCAAATTGCTCTTTTGATAATGGGCAGAGACAGAGCTGCATTGATTATATTCTGTTGAACATGGAGCATTGGCAGTTACTAATTGACATGGCAGTTCTACAGCGCCCGGAAAGCGACCACAACCCGCTGTCATTGTCTTTAGAGATTCCAGGCCTAAAGAGACAAGAGGAGCCCACCGCCACCTGCACTGGGGATGCCCTACTCACTAACGATAGGAGGAGATTGAAATGGTCCCGGGTTATAGAGGATAAGCGTCTATGGGACAATATTAATACTGTGGCAAAAAATGCGCTTAATGAAATGTCGCAAATTGACTTGTTGGGGGCTGATTCAAGTTTGGGTAAAAATGTGATGGGATTACATATTAAATGTTTTGATCAGTTGAAATCTTTGCTCTCCCTCCCGTGCCGAAATGCTCCTACTAAAATAAATCCCTTGCCCCAGAAATGGTACAATAGGAAATGTAGGGAGGCACATACAGTTCTCATCTCGGCCATTAAAATACGGGATATGGCCGCAGTGAAGACCGCAAGGCTCAATTACAGAAAAACTCTTAGAGAAGCCAAACGGGAGTGGGAAGATAAGTTCTGGTCAGACCTCCTGGAGGCATCTTCCTCTAACAATCAAAAAAGGTTTTGGGACTTAGTTAAATGGGGGAAAAACTCGGACTCTTCTACTCCGGGAAACAATGTGCCCCTTGAGGATTGGGTATCATTTTACTCTGCCCAATTCAGAGCCGATGACCCCGAAGCCATGAATTCCCTTGGCAATACACTTTTGAAGACCCCTCAAGGGGAAAAACTAACATTTACAATTGCTGAGGCTGAGCTGGCCCTGGCCTTGACTCTCAAAGGGAAAGCACCTGGCATGGATCTGATCCCGGCGGACTTATTTAAATCGAATCCCGCCTTGTGGCTCCCGTACATAACTATGATAGCCAACACCCTAGCCTATGGAGCCACAGTCCCGAAATCATGGAAGGGAGCGGAAATAGTCCCGATCTATAAAAAGGGTGATAAGTCCATCCCAGGAAATTACCGCCCTATCAGTTTGATCGATTCGATCCAAAAGATAATAGCACGTATGGTCTTGGGACGGGTCCAGGGATGGATCGAAACTGAGGGTATTCTATCTCCCATGCAGGCGGGCTTCAGATCGGGAATGAGCACCATTGATCAGGTGTTTAGACTCTGCCTGATCTATTGGAAGGTGGTCTGGCTCGGCGGCGGTACCATCTTTGCTGCATTCATTGATCTGAAGTCCGCCTTCGATCTGGTGCCAAGGGACAAATTGTGGGGTGTGTTAAAAAACTTGGGGTGCCCATTAGAACTGCTAGACCTCATTGTTAGACTCCACGAGGACAACTATGAGAGGGTAAGGTGGGGTGGCCAGGGACAGGTAACGGAGACATTCCCCGTAACTCGAGGAGTCCGCCAGGGCTGTGTCCTGGCCCCAACACTCTTCCTCCTTTTTATCGATCAAGTTGTCAAATTTTTCATGGACACCCCCACTGATGCCCCAATGTTGGCGGGGATGAGATTTCCACTTCTCATCTTCGCGGATGACACTTTAATCCTCTCAAAAACACGTAGTGGACTCCAACGGGCCCTGGACCGCTTTGAGGAGTACTGTGCCATCAACAACTTGGTGGTAAATGTGGGGAAAACGAAGTTCATGGTTTTTACTAAAAATCATCCAGTTCGGAGTTCCGTGAGGTTGAATGGGGTGAACCTCAAGCAGGTCGATACCATGACCTACTTAGGGGTTACCCTTGATAGCCGTTTGAGATGGAAGGATCAGGTTAACATTCAACATCTTAAACTGGCAAGGTTGACTGGTTGCCTCATTAAAGAACAAAAGGAATCAACCACAAAGCGGGTCCTACCGGCACTTAAGATCTATGATGTTAAAATCTCCACTGCCATTTTATATGACGCGGATCTTTGGGGCCATATGGACTTGCTAAATTTGTTTAAAACTCAATGTAGATTCCTCCGCAACTTGGCAGGGCTACCTCAGTCGACCCCTTTGATCCCCCTTTGCCTAGACCTTGGTTCCCCTCCGATCAACGAGATGGCTAGGTTTAGGCTGGTGGCCCTATGGAGACGTATTTGGACGTCCCCAGATCTATCGCTATTCGCAAGTGAACTGGCCGAAGTTAGGTCCATTACTGGCTCGGGGAAAATCCCATGGCTTTTTGCTGTTCGAACTATCCTTACTGATATGGGCCTAGAACATCTTTGGTTATCCCCCCAATCCAATGCCTTTCCCTCTAAAGATGAGTTTAACAGCCTGATTCATGAACGGGCCGTTTTGCGAGGTTCAAATAGCGAATCATAAGGAATCGCTATTTGAGACTCGCAAAACGGTATTCATGTAGGAATCGCAATATTAATTGCGATTCCCACTGTTTCCTTATTTGCGATTAGCTAATTGCTAATCGCAAATAAGGAATAACTCCCCATGCATTCCTATGGGCCAAAAGGCCCATAGGAATGCATGGGGAGTCATTCCTCATTTGCGATTAGCAATTAGCTAATCGCAAATGAGATTGCAAGTACAAGGGTGCCAGGGGTGTCCAAAGGACACCCTGTAGCACCCCTGCAATGGAAATTAACACAGGTGTTGCACACACACATGTCCAAAGGACATGTGTGTGTGTAACGTGCAACTCAGAAAAATGCATTTAAATGCATTTTTCTGAGTTTTCGCAATTTACCACGAGGTTTGACCTCGCGGTAAATTGCGGCCCGAAATTGCGATTTCGCAATTGTAAAATGGATGATGAATTACATTTAAGGAATCTCAAATAGAGATTCCTTAAATGTAAATCCTCGCAAATATGCGAATTAGCAAATAGCGATTTTTGCATTTGGGATGTTGAATCCCAAATGCAAACATCGCACTCGCAAAGGGCCAGATTCTCAGAATCTGGCCCTTTGCGAGCCGATTTAGGCTTCTTGAATTAGGCTGTAAATCCCTGTATTGGGCCACTACTCGCCTAAAAAGAGTCCTACTTTCTAATAACAACAGCCTCACAGGCAGGTTCCTAACATTTAAACTGGACCTATCGCGAGAGCCCTACTGGGATATAATAACCAGACCGTTAGATAAAAAACTGTACCATCAGTTTAGAGTGGGTACTTTGCCTTTGAACCCATTCTCAAACAAATGGTCCACAGGGTCATCGCCCCACTGTACATGTTGTCCAGGTCATATTGAATCTGAAGGACATTTTCTTTTCGCTTGCCCTAGATATGCTGCACCTCGGAAAAAATGGCTAAAACCGCTTTTTCAAAAATTACCATTCAAAACATCTATGGAAGCAATTTGGGTGCTTAGGACCAATACCTCCGAACTTTTTGTCGTAAGCCTGGCAAAATATCTGGGTTGGGCTTGGCTCCTAAGGTTGAAAAATAAGAAATAAAACATGCTATGGTTCCCAGGCTAACTAAATATGGCTCGCAATCTGTAAAAACCTGTTTGATTATGTATCAGTTTAACGAGATGTGATTATAATTAGCTTTTTCCATCTGCACTACTTGTAAACTGGTCAAGAAAGGGCCCATTGATAATGAACACGAACAGTAACGTTTCCTTCTAATATATTTTATTGTTTCATAAATTATTCAGGTTTTCCATTACTTGATATTTAATTCTCTTTTACCAACTTGTTTTAAATGCCTTTTTGCGTGTTTGTTTGTTTTTATGTTCCTATTTTCTGTACAGTTTTTCTTTTCTGTTTTTGCTTAAATTTATTGATTTAGTCAAATTTTTTCTGTATTTTAATGTGTCTTTTATGATTTGTTAAAAATCGAAATAAAGACTTGAAACCTGAACCTGAGCAGGGAGTGTACTGAGTCTCTCATTGATACAAACATGTCATCCGCAAACATAGTGCGCTTTATGCCCTGGGTTCCAAATGTAATCCTTTTAATTAGTGGTTTGTTCTTATCCGTTGAAGAAGGTCTCCAGGGTCAGAGCAAACAGGAAGGCGACAGAATGCACCCCTGCCTAGTGCCTCTGGAGATGTTCACCTCCTGGGATAACATTCAACTTAGTTTAATGCAGTCCCTTACTGCTAATGCCTTTTTTGTATCAGGCCGTGCCTGACATTCCTGGATAAAGCCCGATTAGTCAGGTGTGTGAGGTTGCCTATCAGCAACTGTAGTCTCAGATTCGGTATTCTGGTGAAGATTTTAGCGCTGAAGTTAAGAAAGCGAATTGGTCGGTAAGAGCTGCAACTGCAGGGTTCTTTGCCTTGCTTTACTATTGGGTACATTGTACATTCGGTCATCGATGTGGTCCCCCCTCCCTGCTGTATCATTTCTTGATTCAACTTATATAGAAGTTCGAGAAGAGAGGCAGGAAAGCATTTATAAAAAGTGGTTGTGAAACCATCAGGGCCTGGAGCCCACACTGGCTGGAGTTTTGATATGGCCCATAGTATCTCCTCATTGGCTATTGCTTTTTTAGAGTTTCCCCTAACTTTTATACGAAGTATGGGAAGGTCTGCTCAATCGAGACAGTTTGCCCTTGCTTTGAGGTTTGTGAGAATTTTTGCTCATAGTTTGGAATAAAACTTTCCTAAAGCATTCTGCTTTTTCTGATTCCTGAGTTTTGCAGCTAACCATCGAGGCCTTTGACTGCTGTTGTGTTTTTGCTGTGCCAAGCACTCAAGAGATTTCCTAATAGTTGTTCTAACTTATTACGCTAGTAGTACTTATTATCTAGTATAGCTAAAACTAATGCAGCTCTGTTAATCTTTAGAGATTTAGGGCCCGATGTAGGTAAACGCGATTTTCCGATTTCAAAATACCGAGGCGGGCCGAATCGGTATTCTGAAATCGGAAAACGAGATGTAGGGGGAAAAAAGCGAATGAATACCGAATCGGTCGGCATCGGTAATGAGAATCGGTACGTTCCGATTCGGCACGGTCCGAATCGGAAATTACCGAATCGGTTACCACCGAATCGGATAGTCCCGAATCGGCGAATACCGATTCGGTAAAAGCCGAATTGGTAAAATCCGATTCGGCAATCATAGATTCGGAAGCCATGAAAACACACCCATGGCGAAAAAGCCCATAGGAATGCATTGAAGGAACCGAATCGGCTTTTACCGATTCGGATAATACCGATTCGGATTTTACCGATTCGGCTATTACCGAATCGGTAAAATCCGATTCTGCAAAAGCCGATTCAGCCAATGAGGTGGCTCCCCCTCCCCCACCCAAACAGGGAGTGGCAACCCTGGCAGGTGCAGCTAATTAAGAAGTTTCTGGAGAGCCAGCCTGAGCTCAACACTCACAGTTAGCAGCAGTGGGAGTAGGAGGTTGCCAACTGAACTGGAGAACATGGCAGAGCAGTCAGGAAGCCAGAAGTCCTCCCAGAAGAGGAAGCCGAAGTTCACCACCACCGAACTTCAGGTGCTGGTCGAGGAGGTGGTGAGGGTGCACCGCCAGCTGTTTGGCAAGCTGTCCCTCAATGTGCCAGACAGCACAAAGAGGAGGATCTGGGCCGACATCGCCCAGAAGGTGAATGCTGCGGGTGTCACCCCCAGGTCCATAGAAGAACTGAAAAAGAGATTCTATGACATCCGCAGCCTCACGAAGAGGAAGCTGGCTGACATACAGAGGCAGGCCGGACTCACTGGAGGAGGCAACAACCCGGCGC
Organism: Lissotriton vulgaris; assembly: GCF_964263255.1. Lineage (NCBI taxonomy): Eukaryota > Metazoa > Chordata > Amphibia > Caudata > Salamandridae > Lissotriton > Lissotriton vulgaris. The sequence goes on along the minus strand of NC_141693.1, from coordinate 480,095,115 downwards.
CACCCCTCACCGAGCTGGAGGAGCTGGTCTCCAGCACCATTGAGAGGGAGAGTGTCAGTGGAATCGGGACCCTGGACAGCTCTGCGAGAGCTACAGCTACAGGTAAGAAGCATGCGCATCATGACACACCCTACCAGACACCTCCCCATTAGACACAATGCATAGGCAAACCCCAGCACAGTACTGTCACCAACATACAAGAGACAAGCATCATGGTACATGTAGTCAGCAGAAGTTAGCTAAATATGGCAGTGCAGAATCACAAGACAGGAAACAGTGTGACACAGTGTAAGGAGATGCAAGGACATGTGGAATGCTACAATTGTACTGACTGTAATACATCGGCACTCAGTTTACAAATGCTTCTTTGTACCTAGGGGCCCCATCAGGCGGAACAACAGTGACAGCAGAGGGAGCAGCACCGTCCAACACTGCAGTCGCAGGGCCGAGCACCAGCCAGGCTGGCCAGGAGGAGGAGGAGGAAGGAGACACCACAGGGCTAGGTATGGAGGGAGTCCTGGTCATTGACTACGATGCACTGCACTCCCCAGTAATGGCCAGCACACCCCCCTTGCAGTTCTCCCCAGAGAACTCCCCTACAAGGGACACCATCCCGCCTACACCAGCTCCTGCCACAACCGTGGCCTTGCCACCTGTTCAACCTGTCCTGGGAGCAGGGGCTCAGGGACCGGCCAGCTTCACACCCCCACCAGTGGCACCCCAGCCCACTCAGCAGGCCGGAAGCAGCAGTGCCCGGCGCCGTACCATCACCACCACTGCTGCACCAGCACGGGAGGGCAGTGTATTCCTGGGCCTGGAGGGACAGATGGTTAAAATTCAGAGGCAACAAGCAAGATCCACCATGGCCTGCCAACGCCAGCTCCTGCAGCACAACATGCAGATGGGAGAGTTGGTCAAGGGATTCCAGGCCGTCGTGGAATCCAACAAGGAGGTGGCAGCAGGGTTAGGCAGGCTAACCACTGCCATCACCCACTCATCAAGCAGACAGGAGGAGCATGAGCTGGTGCGCAGGCGGAATGCCCGGGTTTTGAACCGCGCCATGGGCCGCCTTGCAGCGGCGACGGCACAACTGTGCCATCGCAGCGCCAACCAGGAATCTGTCCTTAGTCAGCATACGGCTGAGCTTACTAGGGGGATGGCCCGGATCACCACTGCCATGGAGGCCATGATAATTTCAAACACCGCCTCCAATCCGGCCCTGGACCTGGGTGATGCTGGGGACAGCAGCAGCCGCAGCAGCCCGGCCAGCGCTGCGTCTGAGCCACGGAGGAGCACCAGGCGCTCCGCTGATGCTGCTGGGCATTCAGAGGGGGCTGAGGGACACCCCAGTGGGTCTGGCAAGCGGGCAAAGAAATAGCCTGGCAAGGGCGGGTGAGGCAACCAGTACCTTGGACTTTATTTCATTTACCATACTCCATTTTTTGTTGCACATCAGTGCTGTAACTGTGCTGCAACACTATTAAAATTTGTTTTTTCCAAGCAACATTTAGCTGTCTTTGCATCTGTACTCAGTCAGAAATAGTTCTCAGTGATCTCCTCACGTCTGTATCTGCCATCACTTGGCGTACACACCCCAGCTGGCTGTGTCAGTGGCACAGCTTCGTCGTCGTCATGGTCCTCGTAGTCAGACAACTCCACCTCAGTGCCCTTCTTCACCGCAAGGTTGTGTAACATAGCACATACAGCTATGATCTTGCAGCAGGTGATGGGGGTATACTGCCTTGCACCTCCACTCTTGTGCAGGCATCTGAATCTACTTTTCCAGATGCCAAAGGTCCGTTCGACAACATTCCTTGTGCGTATGTGGGCCCGGTTATACCTCCTTTGGCTGGGTGTGGAGGGGTTGAGGTAGGGGGTGAGTATGAATGAGCGGAGGGCATATGCACTGTCGCCTGGAAGAGAAAGGGGTCACATTAGACACATGCATACATGTATTCCACCTACCTACTATGTGTTATGGGGGTCTGATGATGTGTCTCACCTAGGAGGTATCCTTCTCCAAATTCGCCAGCCATCAGCCGTGCATATATGCCGCTCTGTTGGAAAATATAGGAGTCATGGGTACTCCCTGGAAATTTTGCTACCAGGTCTGTGATGGTGCACTTTGCATTGCAGATCACCTGCACGTTGATGGTGTGTGTAGACTTGCGATTGCGGTATATGTATTCGGTGTCCGCTGGTGGGCAAATCGGAATGTGCGTGCCATCTATGCAACCGATGATTTGGGGAAATTGTGCCATCTGGTAGAAGTCAGCTTTGGTTTGTAGCAGTTCTGCGTGGGTTGCAGGGAAAGAGATGTATTGGTCCATCCTGTGTATCATGGCGTCAAGGAATGTGTGGAAGAACCTTGACAGGCTGCTCTGGCTCACCCCTCCTGCTGCTGCTACACCACTTTGATAGCTGCCAGACGCTAGCAGGTGTAGGCTGCATAGCACCTGGATGTGCGCAGGGATGGCGTGTGCCCTTGGGGTGTGGTGGTCCAAGAATGGCTTGAGATCCCTGATGAGCTCAAGTATGGTGTCAGAGTCCAGCCTGTATCTCTGTAGTATCTCTGCCTCTGTGAGCATGAACAGGGTTATCCTCTGTCTGTAGACCTGTTCATTTCTTAGCCATTCCCTCTGTTCTTCCTGCTGTAGCCGTAGCCACCTCGCAATGACATAGAAAGCTGCCATCCTGCAAGTTGCAATGCATTTTGGGACTGTTTATATGGGTTGGAGTTGGTTACCACCTGATTGCAATCCATGGTAAATACCGAGTGAATTCTACCGATTTTGAGCCGATTTCGGTGTTTCGGTGCCTCCCTACATCTCCCCAACTGTCGGAATCGGGGAATTTACCGATCGGCGATTCCTACGAATCGGCATGTTTTCCGATTCGGCTCATGTCCGAATCGGTCTTTCTACCGAATCGGTACATGGACCGAATCGGCGATTTTCCGAATCGGTGTCACTAACGAATCGGTACATGGACCGAATCGGTGATTTTCCGAATCGGTGTCACTAACGAATCGGTACATGGACCGAATCGGTGATTTTCCGAATCGGTGTCAATAACGAATCGGTACATGGACCGAATCGGTGATTTTCCGAATCGGTGTCAATAACGAATCGGTACATGGTCCGAATCGGTGATTTTCCGATTCGGTGTCACTAACGATTCGGTCAATGGACCGAATCGGTCTTTGCATCCGAATCGGTGTTTTTCCGATTCGTTGCATATCCGATTTTCGGTATGTACGTATCGGATTCTTTCCCATTCGGTACTCATTCCGAATCGGTTTTCACTCCGATTCTTTATGTTTTTCGTTCCCTACATCTCGATGGCTGTTTACCGATCGGTAAGGGCAAAAAATCGGTATTTTCGGCCGTTACCGATCGGTAACGCCCTACCTACATCGGGCCCTTAATCTGTCCCCATGTCATGAGGATTTTACACCATATCTTTGAGTAAAGCCATATGAATGCTCTTTAGTCAGATCGCTTCTACAATTAACTTGCTCCTACGGACCGACCACCTTCAGAGAATCCTACACGAAAGTTGCAGAGATGCCGCCTCTATCATTATGCTTAATGTATTCTGCAATGCTCTTTTTAATATTCCTGGCTGTACCGAATCCTTAAGGAGGGCATCCTGAAGGTGTCCTGTATTCGACAACCCTTGGTGGCCTAACATATGGGCTGGTTAGTTTGCAAGTGTCTTGTGAGAGTATTAGAGGACCACACCGCGCAGATTAATTTGCATTAATATCCATTATGATATTAAATTTGTCATCCAGAATGATTGGGGTTGAGGACCAGGCTGTGAGGGTACAAATCGTTTCATTTAGAAAGAGCTATCGCCCTTGGTTGGGACAGTAAGCGGACACCAATGTCAGTGGGTCACTCTTCAAGGTCCCTTAAAGGGCTATACATCTCCCAACTTTTTCTTTGAGGGTACCTGCCACCACCAGTGGGCATCTATTATATATTAATATCATGAGACCTACTGTCTTTTTCCCACCTGAGGAAAAGTATTGCATTGGGTAGTCTTTACCAAAGTCAAGCTTGATTTCATGAGTGTCTCCTGTCATAATTTGATATCTGCTTGGAGTATGTTGAGTTTGTGCAGAATGTAGCCTCTATTAAGAGGGTTATTGAGCCCTCTGACATGGTGCATAATATTAAGTGAGTTTAAGAGGAGCAAAGTTGGGAATTTTGATAGATTGGTCTGAGTATCAGTGTTTGTGGCAGAGTGTATGTCAGAAGTTAGGCAATGGTAATCCTCCCTTTAAGAACCACAATTTAACAAACCTAGACAGACAAAATACAACAGAAATTGAAAAACTACAAAACCCCAAAAGGAAGGGGCAACAGAAAAATCTGAGTTGTCAGTTGTCCTCCTGGCCAGTAGAAGGTAGAGGAGAGTCACTTAGTAACTATATCTGGGTTAAGACCTCTGTAGATGTGGAAAGTCATCAATACCCAGAAAAGCGGGAGCCCTTTGTTCTTCTTAAGGCTCATCAAAGGCCCCAGATCAGATGGCATTGTGCAATATGGGGGTTAGAGATTGTTTCTGTATCGATCTATGGCCCACAGACATTCCCTTCCGATGTTAAGCTTGGGGCCGAGGGAGTGGGGTGGCTGACGGACCTCTAATATTTTGGACCTGATCGAGTGCAGCTTTATGCGCTGACAGTATTTTTTCTGGTTTAGGGGTTTGTCATCGGGTATTTATGCGCACTGTTTTGAGTCAGGGCCTTTTGTGCATGACAAGTCTGAAAGAGAGTTTGGGATTTTTGGGGGAAATGTTGTGGCCTGCTCCAGGATTTTGCAAGCTTTTTTTAATGATTTGATGGCCCTTTGCTTGCCTTGCCAGTCAAAGTGTAGTTTGAGAGGGTGTCCCCATCTGTATTGAAGATTATGCTCTTTGAGGAATCCTGTAACTGGACCAAATGCTCGCCTATTGGCAAAAGTGATAGCTGACACATTTTGAAAGAATTTGAGATCACATTGATGGATCAAAGGGGACCCTTTAGTTCCGCTGCCTCAAGGATCGCCTCTTTATATTTGTAGTGGTGGAAACATACTAGCATAATTGGGGGGAACTTGGCATCCCTAGAGGGCAGGTCTGCCCTTTGAGCCTGGTCAATGCAGAGTGGGTTGGAGCTATGTTCCTCTAGAATCAATTCAGCCAAATCGTGGACATATCTTTTGATGTTACCTTCCTTCCCAAAGGGGACTCAAAGATTCGACATACATGAATGGTTTTCTAAATCCTCCTGCTTTCTCTGAAGCATTATTACTTGATCTTTTAGTTAATATAAGATGAGACTAATATTATTCAAGTTAGAGGGACTTTCATCTTGCATTGACGTCACTTTATGTCCTGATTAATAAGGTCCCTCTGCGCTTCTGATACGCTCTGTTTGAAATCGGTGCAAGATGTTCGGATCTCCTTCTTGAGGTCTGCAAAAATCTGAGTCCTAAAACATTTTATAAGTTTCTCAATGTCATCAGCAGAGCATGCAGGACTGTCAACCCACTCGTCAGTACTATGCTTGGCCATTTTCATGGTTGTATTTTCACGTTCGGTTCTTGGGGCTTGGAGCATGTCATTGATCATACTTTCTCACCTGGGCCTAGCAGCTGCTATGTCTGTGGGTATCTCACAGAGTGGTGTATATATGGCAGGAGACTTTAATAGCATTTTTAGTATAGTACGTCCAAAGTATGGTGGTTTCCCTCAACTTTATTTAATGATTCAGGAACTCCTGTTCACCAGAATCAGTCCTTTGACATCCCGTCAGCTGAGGAGAGGGCACAGCCAAATTTACCATGGAATGCTGCTTCCCCATCTCTGTTATCTAGCAGGAATGTCCATTATCATGAAGAGCTCACCATAGACTCTTTGAGGGAACCATCAGATGATGCTATGGCAGGTGGTCGTTAATCGAAGTTCAGTCATAGGGGAGGCTCACCAGGACTGAGCTATTGTCAAGCTGATCCATTGCCTTGTACTTTTATGCTTGACAAAGAGGACCACAGTATATCCAGAAGATGGTAATTGCCCAGCACTGTTTCAGGAGCAAGGTGTGCTGTAGGTTGCGTCTGAAGAGCAGATCAGCCTCATGTATGCACCTGTGCTGGGTTGAACAGCGTTGCAAGACTCAGGGTTGCTGTTAGGCACTACGCTTGTTGCAGTGGTTCTCTTTAGTATGGGGTTGATCCACCCTACTGCTCCGAAATCAGGTTGGCCCCTGCATCGGCTCCATGGGACATGCTCCAGCCACCACAACAAGGTTCCCAGTGCCCTACCTACCCAGATTTCTTTCCGAGAGGCTCTGATGTCCCGAAGACTTCTCGAGAAGGGAATGATCTACATGAAACCCCTGGAGGGCCAGGAGGGCCCCACAGTGTGTTTTGTCAATCTTTTCAGCGATCAGACGGGATCTGTTTTAGTCCTTGGGCTCCCCGCATGCTTCCATATCAGCATGGTTCTTTTGCATTTTACCTCCAGGTCTCCACGCTCTGGCTTATCATGGAGCAAGGCATGTTTGTGCTCAGAATGCCACCAGGGTCACACAATCAGGACTAGCCCATTCCCCAGGTTGGGTATGAGTTAGCCCCAGCCTCGCTGTCAGGCAGCACCGCCTTCTCGACAGACCTCTGTTGTGCTACTTGGGACCTTTTCAGCTGTGTCCCCCGTCATGGGGAGGCCAATTGTCTCTGTGTTCTGCAGCACTAAGGACGGCAGATTGGCTGTATGCTAAGGACCCTTTCTGGGCTCCTGCTAGTCACCAGACTTTGCCACCAATGTCACTAGGCCATAAGAGAGTGGGCCAGAGCAATCTTGACCAATGTGCACCAAGACCTGCAGAGGGCTATAAATATGCGAAGACACTCTTGGGCTTCCCATCTTCCTCTGGACACCACATGGGGGACTTCTCAGGTTCATGCACTCCAAGGGTCCCGACTGTGGTGCCGGGGTACTTGGGCTGCTACCAGGACATAAGCTACCAAATCAATTGACTGGCACCATCTTGGGTCTGGCCACGTCATCAGCATTTGTAAGTGTAAAAGAATCCTTAAAGATAGCTGAAGTCACAAGAAAAATAAGGCAATGTTAGCAGAAAAAAATAGCTAGTTCAGTCACGCCCCTGCTGATGTCCATTGATGCCATCAGTGATCACAAAACCACAGGTATCCCTTCTTTGAACTGAAATCAAAGGCTATATAGGAATGATACCAGTATAAGACTTTAGAAGGCAAGAGAGTAAATCAATCCTGGAGTAGATAAGAAAAAAGGTATCACGCATTGGAGTTTTGTAAACGCAATGCATCTTGTACGTTATAGATGGGCATTAAATGGGCAATTGAGGTTCGAGCCTACACCATACTGATGGTAGATCGTCATGTGGAAGAGTTAGGGTGGGTCAGATAAGTCAATATTTTAAATAAACCTCTGAGCACAGCCAGACAAGAAATACATTAAATCAAAATGGATCCTCAGGACATATTAATGAGGCAGGCAATTTGCAGCCCCCATTAGGAATCGCAAACAATGTCTGAGACAATGTTGTAAATTCCAATTTGTGAGTCACAAAACGTCAGACATCTGGCCCAACATGTTTTGAAGAGAAATGTTAAGTTAACATGATTGTGGGCATTACCCTTACCGTTGGGAGTTAATACTAATGTGAAAGTTGTTTTTCTGCATTATTCGTTTCTCTGCAGGTGCAGACCAAACGCATTTGTTAGCTAGTGAAAAACATGCTGTGTTTCGTTGATACGGAGGCGAGGAAGAACTGGCAAGATCAAATGATTTTAATGAAGAACAAAGGGAGTGTTACTAGTTGGGACTATCAGGTGAAGGGAGGAACCAAGGACACTTTAGAAACAGAGACTGGAATATGGGAGTAGTGTTCAAGGGGCCAAGTTATTTTCTGGGAACTCGAAAACATATTATGATGTGTATGGGGTCATGTTTTCTCGAATGTTCTTTGTGCATTTTAAATAGTGAGTCCACCTTGGGTTTAACCAGATTCCCTTTAGACTTGGAGAGGTACAGACCTCTCTTGTTATTTCTGATTATGTGGCTTTATGGAATATATGACTTTTACCTTTTGAACTTCTGCAAAGGTTCTGGTGCTGACACCTTTCTTGCTACCTTGATTTAATATGGTTTCCCTTATCCTTAGGTCATTGTAGGGTTTAGTAGATGATGCAAATCTTTTTCATGTATGGGGAGAAAGATCAAAACCATTTGATGATTCATCAAATCCTTTTTCTTACTTTTTGTATCACTGCCACTGAGATCCTTCTATGTTCTATGCTGCTGAGGACCAGTATTGTGAGACACTTTAGTCTGCCTTTGGTTATTTTATACTGTTATACTTTGTTTTTGAGATTGATTTATATTAATCTGGATTTGAGTTTGTAATACGCCTTTTAAACATCAATTTATCGACTCAGACTTTTATTGCTTGGCCCTAATGGTAACAATGTACCTTAAGATTTAAATTGTTGTTAACCCCTCTTCCTTTCAGGCTACTACAGAGGTCTATTGACCAAAGTTGAATTGAAAGAAACTGCCCGGAGCGGTCACAGAAGCTAGCAGAGGATGGTTAGTACCTCAAGTAGAGGGGTTAGAAAACTGTTTCTTGATGATTATTCTAAAGCCACTTGCAGTCCCTAGTGCCCATGTTTCGACTTGGTAGAATCAGTGTCGATGATGTTCCAGTGGTTCGAGAGTGAGTTGTAACAGTGGAGCAGTGAGTGTCAATAGGGTTGTATGTAAACTGCTTATGCTTAGGTTGCTGTGCTTGTGGCAACTGTGTGGTGTCTCACTGAGATTACGTGGTGATAATGTTTTCAATGAAAAACATTTTTAATTTTATTTATTACGTTTTCAGACAGAGAACACTGACCATCGACATAAGTATCAAGAGAATAAAAAAGAAAAAGATAGAGCAAACAAAAAGAAAATACAGGGACAATAATAATGTCATAATAAGAGTACCAGCACATGCAGCATCAGTGACCAAAGTACAATATATTCAGTAGAGAACATATCCACACACACAGAAAAAGGATAGAGTGGCATCAGTTGCATTTGGAATAACAGGAGGAGATGGAAGGGGAGTCAAAGGGCCCATCTATGCATATACGTAGTACATAATGTCAATATTGCATCCTAACAATAGGAATGTCTATAGAACCCTGAATAGGTGCATGGGGATATACAAGTATGTATATATGTAATCCATTGGGTGCAATCAGGCAATATCCCCAGGGTGAAGCAATAAATAGGCCCATAATGGCTGCCATATATTTTTGGATCATGAAGCATTTGGTTGTAATGTAGTATACATGTCACTAGTAGTGCCCCAATATATTAAGTCCCGAACCTGGGCCCTCACCATTGGAACAGTGGATCCCCTCCAATGTGGAGAGATCTGTCTCAGCGATAAGCAAAGCAATAGCAAAGAATCATCTTACTCCGACCGGTAAAGGCTTGACATAGACTAACAGCCCCAGCAGCGGGGTCGGGTGTAATATAGATTCAATCATCAGGGATAGATGGCGAAAAACCTCCCCCCAGAATGCCAGTATGGGTGCGTAACTCCACACCAGGTGAGGGAAATCGGCATGCCCCATTGTGCACCTATAGCAACTATGTGATTTGGTGAGTTCCATCTTCACTTATAGGTGTGGTGTGATGTAAGCTCTATGTAGATATTTAAAATGTAACAATTTAACCCGATGATTGCTAGAGATGTATCATGTTTGCTCGCAGTAATAAAGCCACGTTTGGTCTGGTAGGTGGCAGCCCAAGTCCCTCTCCCAAGCTGCACGGGCCCCCACCCTAACTATTTGGCAAAGTGATAACAATAAATGTTAAAGTCGTGAAACCAGACGAGCCCCAGTGGTCAATGTGATAACTAATGTAAGTGGGGTCAATTCTGTCTGTTCTGTCAGGAAAAAAGGGAGTGTGGCACATATAGAATTGTACAATCTATGCAGAATAACCCCGTCCATGTAGGACACATCATGTGCCGCTGTTAAATCCGCAACAGTGCTCAGTTGAGTATTGTGAAAAAGGTCACCCAAGATATGTGGTATATGCGGTTCACTTGATGGGTGTTTCTGTGGTCGAAATCAGCCAGGGATTATCCTGCAATGGTATGTGCGGGGAATAGAGGAGGTTAGCATTCAAATATCATCATAACTTAACTCAAGCCCAATATGTGGTTTGTAATGTTTGTATCTCAGACGGCGTCCTGGGCAGACGTCGAGGTATAATAGAGGAAAGTGAACATGGCAGGCCTGTAATCACTCCGGCTTCAAATATTGTAGTGTAGCGGCAGGGTGGTACCAATGGTGCGCATAATGTACTTGCACAACCAGGTAATATAAAAAAAAATCAGGTACGCCAAATCCCGAGCGTTGGTATGGTATGATCAAAGTTTGCCAGCTGATTCGCGGCTGTCTGCCAGCCCAAACCAATCTAATAAGCATACCACGAAGCATATCAAAGTATTTGTTCGTAAGGACCATGGAGATGTTAAGGAACAAGTAGAGAAATCTGGTCAGCGCCATCATTTTAATAATGGCAAGTCTACCAGCAATCGAAGGAGGAAGTTTGATCCAACGGTGAATTTGTGTCGCCAGTCTATTGACTGCGGGTCCGTAGTTTAGACGGATTACCTCTGGAGCACTATGTTGCAAAAAGATGCCCAGGTATTAGAGGGGAACAATGCATCAGCAGAGCAGGAATTCTAAGGTAAAAGGTACAGTGGCATCAGTCAGTGGGAAAATCTATGATTTATTCCAGTTTATGGCAAGTCCCGAGAAAATTCCAAGCACACGATTTTTCAAAGTAAGAGAGGGAGGTTGGTTTTAGGGTACCGAACAAATAACATCACATCATCCGCATAAAACAAAGCCAGCAGTGGTCCACAATGAAATCTTAGCCCACACTGTAAATGTGGCTCCAGCAGATGCTGCACACTGGGGTCCATGGCCATGATAAATAGGAGGGGCGATAGACGACACCCTTGTCTGGTGCAGCGTGATAGTGCAAATTGATCGGTTAGATCGTCATTTTCTCTGAGCCAGGCCAATAGGCACGCGTACAGGAGTAAGATAAGATAAGAGAAGCCTCGAGAGACTCCAAATTTCTGTAATGTGGCGTATAGAAAGGACCATTCCAGTGATTCAAACACTTTTCCTGCGTCTAACAATATTGCTTTGGCGGAAAGTTTAGGATTGATTTGATTAAGAACCGCAAACACTGCGCAGTAATTTACCGAATGTAGATCAATTTGGGACAAAACCAGCTTGGAATGGGCAAATTATCTTATCTACTATTAGGGAAAGGCGAGTGGCAAGTACCTTTGCTAAAATGTTATAGTCTTGCTTCAACAAGGATAGGGGCCTATAGGAGGCACAGCGGTGAGGAGGCTTGTCGTATTTAAGCAAAAGTATAATTACCTGCTCTGGCATTGTAGGGGAGGGATCCTTCCTCTAAAGATTATACATATACTTCCAGCAAACTAGGAACCTATAGGGTCTTGCAGGTTTTATAGAACACACCAGTCAATCCATCTGTGCCTGGGGCACCTGCACCATCTACGTCATTAATGGCCTGGGAGATTTCATCAGTAGTGATAGGTGAGGCTAGGAATTGACGCTGCCCGTCATCAAGACAAACCATAACTACCTTGGTTATTTTATTTATTTATTTAAGTTTTTATATAGCACACTGCTACTCAAGGGCATCTAGGCGGTTTGGTAATCACTAAGGGGGATATTCTCAGGAACCTGCGATAATCATCACCAAAATAGGTCAACGTAATTTTTCATATCGCTGTCTATCATGGGAAAATAATGCCATGTTAACGTCGTATTCATGACACGGCGGTAACATGTGATAGTTTCCTGATAACACGTCAAATGTCCGCTATAAAATTTCCGTGACGGCAATAAAAATCCAAAGCCGAACGTAACAAAAGTGGCGATGGGCCCAACCGCGTTAAAAAAATCAGCGATAAGCTGCACCAGACCTGCAATTCACACACATCAGGTGGGAAAAATCACTATAAAAGCAGAAAAAAACCACAGACGCAACCAAAACAACTGTGAAGCACAATGGAGTTAGCCAGAGCAAGTACAGAGGACTACCAGAACCCCACAGGACTTCGGGGTCAGGGAAGGGCAAGGAAAAGAAGAAGAGGAAGACGCGGTGCAGTCCGCAGGAAAACAGGATCCCGATAACGGAGGTGATAGAACACCATCAACTACTGCTCATCACCTCCACTGTGTCATTGGCAACAAAAAATTTAATATGGCAGTCCATCATGGACAAGGTGAATGCAGTCGGAGTGCTGAGGAGGACAATGGAAGAGGTCAAGAGGCGCTGGAATGATAAGCGCAAAAACAAGCAGAAACTCTGCAACAACCAAAAGGCAGCAATGCAGACTGGAGGTAAGAGTCCAGCGCCACAGGAGGAGCTGGATGAGATGGAGGAAATGGTGTCCACAGTCATCAATGTGGAGACGTTGGCAGTAATTGGGGGACCGGACACTGCTTAACATGACCTGACACAACAGCAACAGGGTGAGTAACGACCAGGGACTGGGGGGCACGGGGAGAGAAAGACACAATGGCACACATGCACAATTAAGAATAGCACAGTGCACACCCACATTGACTCTGGATCATGTGCCTGATCCCCTCGGCACACTGCAGCACACCTAGAAACAGCAAGTAGGCCCCCGTTGACTATGAGCCCAGAGGGGGCCCTTCCCACACATCACCAATCTCACAACCAACCCCTGCACATGTGCCAAACCCAGCAAAGCGGCGTGTCTGTGAGCCACATTGACAATGCAAGTGACACGGCATGACGAATAGCATGGCTGCAGTCAATATATCATGACATGTTACACACCACAACACTGAGGTGGCTGTGTGGGGGCCACGTCCGTAAAGGAGCAGATCACACTCTGGCACATCCACATGCACAAACAACCCCTGACGTCAACAACACATCTGCGGACAAACCATGCCCCATTCTCCCAACTCCCACCAGGAGCCCAATTTACCCAAGTATGCAATATCTCAGCACTGTATAAGCACAGAAGTCAAAGGCACACCGGCTGAAAGGGGTAAGGGGAAGCAAAATAAGAGCTGCAGGGGCGACTCTCCCAAAATGAGGCACACACACATAACATTCAGAGCACATCAACATTGACAACAATGTGGTAGCGAAACTGCAACATTTTCAAAACAAAACAGAGGACACAACTGGTGTATAGAAACTGGACAATCACTTTTGGAATAACAGGGAAATGTGAGATGATAATATAAAAGTACAACACACACGTTATTAAAATTTCCACTGTCCCGAATCAAATAGGCAGCTCCTCCCAAACAGTCACAAAGTACATTGTCATGCAGTCTGTATGTAAACTTGTACAATGCATCAACATACATGTGAACACAATTTTAAACTGCATCATCCCTTCACACTGCAGAGGGAAAATCAACACCTCCTGCAGAGCAGACCGAACATCTCTTCACTGATGGCGAAGAGGACCTACATATCTTCGACCCCGACGCCCTCCAACAGCTCATGGACACCCTCAGCACCCCACCTCCAGGTGTAGGGCAGCCCAGCTGCATCAAAGAGACCCCATCCCCTGCACAGACCACACAGCAGGAAGCACCCACCGCCATGGCTGTCTCCCAGGACGCCCCCCGAAAATAACACATAGCCTTCCAACGCCGTGTGTTGGGGTGCCAGGAGAGGATAGCTGATCAGGTGCGGGTGGAGTTCGACCTCATGGCAGCCAAACTAGATGCCATATGTGGGTGCCTAATTCCCATCAGGGACCACTCACAGTGTCTAACGACACCCTCAGTCTGCTCCATGCTCTCCAACAATCCATTGCTGACATTGCTGCAGTCCTAACTCTGCGACAAGAACAACTGTCTAGTCAGAGTGGTTCCAGCGATGTCATCCAGGAGTTGAGACACAGAGGAGGATCATGGAGAACATGGAGGGGATGCAGGTGGAAAGAATGGCTGCCATGGCTGCACACTAGCGAGTGGTAGCTGGGCTCTTCCATGTCATGCAGACCCTCATCATGGCATTGCTGCCACAAGGCCTGGCGTGGATGAATGCTGCTGCTACTACTCCATCCACATCTCCTCCCCTTGAAGTGTCAGTGACACAAAGTGCTGCAGACAATCCACCTCCGGCCACTGAAGTGTCACTACCATACAGTGATGCAGACAAAACACCGCCACCCACATATTAGGCACATGAAACATCAGAGGATGAAGATGGGGATGATTCTGCCTTAATGGTAAGAAGGAAGCAGTAGCATTCATCTCCACCAATGTTTCAGCTTGGTTCTGACCTCTGCATCATCACCTTCCACTGTCCCCCGAATCACTCTGCAACACTCACCTTGGACCTCGACATGGACTGCCATATTCTGTTTGGTTACCAAGGACACAGCAATCAGACTGCGGAGTGAACTCTTGCTCTACCAATGAACTTGTCAATCACTAAAGGACTCTGGCTGGCCCTCCATGAGGCAACAATGTAAAGTGGCGTTTGCATGGCCCTCTACTGCTCCAGCTTCAACACTCCACCGAATGTGAATAAAACATTCTAATTCACACAGATGTGTCATGTCTATGACCAATCAAATATGAAAGTATGGATGAATGTAGGGGCAGTGATCCCCACTCACGTCCATGTTGCTTATGTTGTGGGACTTGAGTCACAGGGTGCAACTCTCTGCATCATGGTGGTTCATATTTGAGCACAAGTGATGCCCTGTTGTCTTTTCTTGGTCACAAATGACAGCCTTTATGTCATGAATTTGGACACATGTGATACGTTGCTGAGTGGGATTAGTTACTATTTTTGACACGCTGAAATGGCATTTTGAAAACGTGACACCCTAAACAGCCTCTCTGTACAGAGGTGACACACTCACCATCTAATTGCCATTTGTGAGATTGTTAGCACTAAATGTTGCACTTACACTTGTCAGAGTGATGTGCTTATGCAGAGGAGTGACACTGGGAATGTGTGTTGGAATGAATTTATTTGCAAAGGCTGTGCCTGTGGTCATTTTGTCCTGTCCCATGATTGCTGAGGACAATCACAATGTGACGTGCTCATGTGAAGAAATTGTTAATGATTGTGTTCCTTCGGGCTATTCCTGCTGCTGCTGCACTGGGGTGTGGTCCACCTGCCTTATCTTCATCATCGTCCGGTGCATCTAGCACTTGGATCCATGGGGCATTGGTGCCTACACATATGTTGTGCAACACACAACATGCAATGATCATCTTGCACACTATTTCCGGGCTGTACAGGAGTCTTCCACCTGTGATGACCAGGCACCTGAAACATGACTTTAACACGCCAAATGAGCGCTCTAAAATGCCCCATGTGCATTTGTGGGCCGCATTGTACTGCCTCTGGGCCGGGGTGTTCGGGGCTCGGAGGGGTGTCATCATCCACGGGCAGAGTGCATCTCCTTGATCACCTGTGACAGGGGAGAGAGATATGCATTCTGTGT
Organism: Lissotriton vulgaris; assembly: GCF_964263255.1. Classification (NCBI taxonomy): domain Eukaryota; kingdom Metazoa; phylum Chordata; class Amphibia; order Caudata; family Salamandridae; genus Lissotriton; species Lissotriton vulgaris. The sequence continues at coordinate 480,079,511 of NC_141693.1, read as the reverse complement.
TGGCAGGCTTATTAGTTTAGTGGTGTGTGATGTGTGCAACTTTGGGATTCATGTTTGACATGTATTGCTTGTGGCAAATGAGCGGCATCCATGTGTATTTTGTTGCCTCAGAGCTGCTCCTCACTCCCTCCGAGCCTATTTACTTGTGTGCGCTGCGGGGTTGCATCACTTGCCCTCCTAAGACACACCATTGTCATGACTGCGCATGTCCACAAGTCTGACAACGACACTGTGATATTGGCCGTTGAAGGTGGTCAGCCACGTGTGTGTAGGCCTATGGTCAGGATATGGTGGACACAGAGACACACGCTGTATTTACTTTGTTGGCCATCCCAGACGTGAACCACGCCCAGAGCCCAGGGCTATTTATTCCCACTCCTATGCTGAACTGGCGTACACTGGAACAGCCCACTCCGCTTATGCTTACGGGGGGGGGGCGACATAGGTACATGTCCAAGGTCTTCCCCACTGCCTGATGTAACATGGTTGCGTCCACTGTCCACAACACTACAACGACCAGCAGTATATGTCCACATGGACATGTCTGTGCTCTGCCTACTGAAGTCTGTCCAGCACATCACCGCCACACTTGGCATTGTGTACATTCTTATTCATGGGTCACTTGCCTCCTTAGCACAGACTTTGTTCCCATCTCTCCCCTTGATAGGGTTGGCTGTGAGACTCCTCCGACTCTGGCAGTTGTTGGTTGGAAGGTACCAGAGGCCAACAGGTGCAGCACAGCCAGCAGCTTTGTCTGCGGAGGGATGCTGGTTCTCCGCAGTGTTGGTACTGGCAGCCTGTGGGCAATATGGGTCCGAATGTGGAGGATGGTTGTCTTTTTGAGCCTGTAGTGAGCAATGACATCCTCTAGCCTTAAGTCTGTGAAACTGGTGCGTTTTCGGAAGGTCTGCTGTCTTGTTCTGCGCTGCCTCTGTGGTAGTCCGGGGGGGTCTGGGGCTGGTGGTGGTGGGTGTTGTGGCCCTCTTGGGTCTCCGAGCTGCATGATCAGTAGCTCTATGACATGTGTTGGTCTTCAGATGTGGTTCAGGACTGGGCTCCCTTTTATACTGCAGGTTGTCGTCCTGCTTAACACCAATAGAAGGCAGGTGTTAAATACCTGCTGCTAACGTGCATTATCGCCTGTTTTTGGATTGCATCGCCGATCTGGTTGATAGTTGAAAATATTGCGAAGTGGTGTTTTTGCATGGGAACGCCTACTCTGCATATCATTAGCGTTAGTTGTCGCTCTCATGCGTGGAGATGTTTTTTGCAGCAGCCATAGCTGGAAAACTGGAGATTTCAGCAGTTTCACCAGCTTGGGAATTGGGCGATAAATCTATTGCCACTTTTGCCGCGCTAATGTGCCAATATATCAGTGATAAGTCCTTGAGAATATGCCCCTAAGTGCACTATCCATATGGGGGATTTTAGGTGTGGAACTAATCCTATTTAACACCTTCAATGCAACAGCAATTCATCCCGAATGCTGCACTCCCTTGAATCCCATTGTTCATGACGAGCTGAGCTCGTCATGAGCACATGAGCAGTGTACTGCATGACGAGCTGAGCTCGTCATGAGCATGGAAGGGGTTAAGCAATTATATGCAATGTCCAGCAGTATGTAAAGGAAGGATGCGGTAAGTTTACAAAAGCATGGCACTTTCGAGTCCTTGCTGATCTGGTAAACAAGTTAAAGTTCACAGTGTTGACTTTAATGAAGGGGACTGTCCCGTGGATGAATCAAACTTGGGCCTGAATCTGGATATTGACTCCTTGTCTACTAACAAAATTAAGGAACCTTTATGTCAGGTAACTCTGGGTTCCAAAATAACTCTTAACATGATGTACAACTCAGGTGCATATATTACTATCATATCTGATACTTTATTTTACCAACAGTGGGGGTCTAATGTTATCCTGAACACACCGGACATACATCCAAAAGTTTATTGTGATCAGGATTCGATATGTTTGGGTTCTTCATAGACACTGTCTTTTGTCAGGTTAATGTCAACTACAATGTACATTGCAGTCACGGGTAGAAATATAGTTGGCCGGCAGGACCTTGGAAAACCTGGTCTTATGTTTAAGCCTGGTGTTGATCCATAAGTCAGGGTAGCAAATGTATCTTTTCTCACTACTTATGATTTTTATTCCACTGAAGATATTGTTAAAAGATTTCCTGAATTTATTTCTGGTAAGATCGGGCTTATTCAGAAATATGTGCACATAATTAAGTTGAAGAGGCATGCAATATCTGTTACACAAAAGCCACACCTGCCCCCTCAAGTGTTAGTGCTGAATTGAAAAATCTGTTAGAGAAGTTAGTTGGAGAATTAATTATCAAACCCACTGACTCCTCTGAATGAGTAAGTCCCATTGTGATTGTGTGCAAGAAGTATGGTGAGATTCGCTTGTGCACTGATCTTCGCGGTCTCAACAGGAACATTATGGTTGATTGCAATCCTCTGTCCAAGGTTAAAGACTTAATTGCCAACATTGGAGACTCTAAATTTTCACACTTTTGGAGTTCAAATCAGCTTACCACCAGATCCAATTAGATGAAAGATCCCAAGAGGTAACCACCTTCGTAACTCCTTTTGGACCATTTTAATTTTGCAGACTCCCTTTTGGATTGCCTTCAGCGGTTGGTATTTTTCAGCGCCTCATGGAGAACATATTGGAGGGTGTGAGTGGGGTACAAGAGTTTCAAGATGATGTGCTGATTTTTGCAAAATCGTTACCTGAACATAATCACAATCTTGAAACAGTTTTCACTAAATTTAAAGATTTTGGTATCACTTTTCTCACAGATAAATGCAAATCTGTAGCAGAAAACATTGACTACCTAGGACACTCTATCACTCCCAATAGTGTTTCTCCAATATTTTCATTGATTAAAGCTATTGAAGATGCACATCCACCCAGTGATGGAGAAAAACCTTGCTACTTTTTTGTGCTAAGTGAATTATATTCAAGGTTTGTGCAAGGTTATGCTTTAATAGTGCAGCCCTTGTGGAATTTACTCAAGAAAGGAGTGAAGTATATCAGGGCTGATGATGTTCAAGAAAATTTTCAGAAAGTGAAGAAGCTCATTATTTCAGCCTAAGCTTTAACTCCATTTGTAGCAGACAGAGAGAGCATCATAACTGTTTATGCCAGTCATGTTGGATTTGGGGCTGTGTTTTCGCAGTTGCATCAAGACAAAGAAAACACCATTGCCTTTGCCTCTCGCACTCCCAGTAGTGCGGAAGCCAATTACAACACCATTAAGTGAAAGCCATTGACATGCTGTTGGGCAGTAGAAAGGTTCAAGACATTCATTTGGGGTTCTCATTTTAATCTATTCACAGACCACAAACCATTGCTCCACCTGTTGAGTGGCAATGGTTCAGGGAAAGCATCATCACGATTGGCCAGATTGTTATCAAAGCTGCAAGAATTTAATATTACAGTGAAATACATACATGGTGGGAAAAATGTAAGAAAGGACTGTCTCTCCAGATTACTCTTCATAGGTAAAGAATCCAACACACTTCAAAATAATAAGAATGTGATTGCTTTTGTGGAGGACATGCTGCGGATCAAAGGGATCATCATACACAAACACTGGCTAGAAGCATCCAAATAGGATGCAACATTGCAGTCTGTTTTTCTAATTCATGAAAGAAGGTTCGCCCAAGGAAAGGAAGGCTGAGGCCTCTGTGAGCCCTTTTGTACAGATTTCAGAGGACTTATCAATTGTTGAAGGGGCTCTAGTATATAATGATGTGCATGTGTGCCTTCTGTGATTATCAGAGACATTATTAAGGAGACACACAAGGGTCTTTTAGGGGTCAGTAACACATGCAAATTATAAACACATTTTTCTGGCGGCATGCACTTGAAGCTCAAGTTTCTAAGTTTATTGATAATTGCACCACCTGCTTGTCATCTGATAACCACTGGAAGGTACATGAGTTGCCTGCTCATATGGACCCTCTACCGGAGGAAGCTTGGCAAAAAGTGGTACTTGATTTTTCTAGTCTATTTGAGTTATTGCGTATGAACAAAAGATACATGATGGTTTTAATTGATTATATTGTTCCCAACAGTGATGCTACAATCACATTTTTAAAAATATTTTTTGATGTAGAAGGAGCACCCAAAGAAAATGCTACAGACAACGACACCCGATTCACTTCAGCACATATGATTGACTTAATTGAACGTTTTCACATTACTCATCTCAGAATTGCTCTTTTCTCACCTTCTGCCAATGGTTTGGTTGAACGCATGAATAAGGTCTTAAAAGAGGGTGTGCAAACATCCTAGACAATGGGTCTTGAGGTTGAAATGTTTCTCAGGGAGAAAGTTTGGTGGTCATATCTAGTAACTCTACACAGTAGAACAGGTATGTCCCCATATATGATGTTACGCAAAAGATTTCCAAGGGCTTCACTTTGGCCTGACTGGGTGAGAAAGGTAAGCCAAAACAGCACACCTGAATTGCAGACTATTGCATTTAGAGTTTAAGCGATGCAAAGTCAGGTTAAAGAACGTTTTGACACAACGCACCATGTCAAACAATTAACATTGAAAGCAGGGGATTGTGTTTTGATCAGAAATTGCACTAAGGTCAAAAAGGTTTTACCAAATTTTCAAAACCAGCTTGTGTTGAAAGAGTGTCTAAAGGCTCAATACTTATAAAGGACAAAGCTGGTGGAGTAAGGGAGATCTGGGCAAGGTCACCCAGGTACAGGCAGCAAAGTCCATGCTGTGCAAAGCTATGATGGCAACAATTCCTCTCATGAAAGCACTTGGGAGGAAACAACTCAAGAGCATTTAACTGACAGTCAAGTGCCATTTCACATTGATAATGCAAATGATTTGTTACTTACACAAAGGCAACCTGGTACAGACATTGTTCCTGAACAATCTAATGATTGCATTATGTCCCATAACACCAGAACTGTCTGAAATGCTACTGTGCCTTCTACATTTAAGGATTACTATATGCCTAACACAAAAAATAATAGATGTAGAGTTGTAAATATTGTGTTGTTAAGTTTATTTTAAATAGTTACGTTTTTTAGTTTTTTTTATAAATTATGTTGCTTTATTTTTTAAAAAAAGAGAAGACATTGTACCATAAGACATTGCAGTGATGTATGAAGTGTGAGGTATCTTTAAGAACTTGTTATGAGCAAGCGAGCAAGCTCCTGCTTTGCGTAGCAAGCTCACTATTCAAATGTTAATGCATTCCCATTGCGATGTTTCCTTTTAAGACACTGCTTTATGGCCCACGCAGCTGTCCCACATTGATTGCTCAGTCTTTGTTGGGTGTCTGATGTATGAGGACAGGCTGCATGTGGGCTCCTTATTTATGACCTTGTACTTAATGAAATAAATACTGTATTTCTCTTCGGTTGTCTCCTGAAGTCTCTATGTAATAGGACTGTACAACAATAGTCAAGAAAACAATGTAAAACAAGAAATGCTCCTTTGGTCAATCATTTTTACTTGAAATATCATTCTGAAGATGAAATCAGGTGGACTGCATTAAACCACATAAAAAATTGTTTGGGAAAAACTGAGCCCCTGTTACTCAAACAAGAATCCCACATGATTATGCAATTGAGAACATCAGAAATGGGGCTGTCATCAATGATGTAATTGACCATGATATGAGTGATGTAATATTTGAGGTCATAAACAGTGCATTGCGGGGTGTGAGTTATATTTAGCACGGGTAACTATAACTGCTGAATTTCTCTGGTTTTGTACGAGTGAAATGTCGGCGTAGCTAGAGCTTGTGGCACCCGGGGATTGCCGCCCCTGGGGAGTGGGAGCTGGGGAAAAAAAGACGGCGAGCACTTGAAAGAGGTCCAAGAGACACGTAGTATCGCCGCTAATGGTTACCTTGATCATGCAAGTTACATGCACATACATGACACGGTTCAAGGCTACACAGTTGAATACAACAGTGACTGCCAGTACAAAAGAGAACACACAGACTGCATGATCTATCTGGGGACTCAGAAAAACCACATGTGCATCCATCAGAGAGCTGCGTGAATAATTAACTGGTAATCCCCTCAGCACAATGCAAACATGCACATACATGACACTGTTCAGGGATCCATCATCGGCAGCTGACATTAAATGGCCATTCATCATGGTCCCCCCCCATTAAAGCAGTGCACTTTGTGATCTGCATGGTACATGTTCTTTGCAGCAGGCACATTAACCCTCTGTGTTACCTTTCCAGGAGTCAACACTTCCACTAGACAAAACTCTGATCTCTCTCTAGGAAGAACATTATTCACCGAAGTTATCATGACATTTTTATTGTTTCTGAAAAATGCTGGAGGCCAGGAAGGAGGCAGCAAGTTTTTTTTAAACCATAATATACTTGCAAACACTACGCACCCACCCGAAATAGGTACCCAGTGCGGTCACACCGGTCGCACCACCCTAACCTGCTCAAGGTTCATGTGACCTCAGTGACAGAGTCACAGTGACTGGATCACTGTTGCTCTAGGGTGTGCTGCTTCGTAGACTGGAGATGAACTTCACTATGGATTGTGGTGGACAGGCCTTCAAGGTTAACCCACAATTGACACCACTACGCTACACCTGTTTGTGCTAAGACATCAAGCCTTCTAAGGTCTAGTGGGGCCTTCTAAGGTCTAGCATGGGAATATGCTGCCTCAGTAGAGTGGTCTGGTGGACTGGTCATGAAGGCTGACCTCGGTTCCTCAGTTCCAAATTCGACAGCTCTGGCCATAGTGCCACATCCTCTCCCCCACCGAACACCATACTGTGCCAGTGTGAGAAACTTGCACTGCCTTCAGCTACAACCTAATTGTGCCCGCTTTAAACACTTGGATGTGGCTCAATTCAAATTATGCACCTGATAAGAGTAATGTGCTGCTTAAAAAAAAAAGTAAAAGCAAACACTCATAGGGAATACAAGATTAAGTAAAGCATGTGAAATGTAAGCAGAAACAACATTGTTACCTTAATGATCTCTCACTCACTATTCAGAAATCAGCGAGTGGTTTTACCTGAAAAGTTAAGGACATGACTACAGGGCCCTGAAGGGAACTGTTCCAATGTCCATTGCTTATATCCTTACAAAACATAAGCAGTATGGTTTAACACCATCAGGGCAGCAGCAATTCCCCCTTTGTGCTGCTTCTGATTTCTTCCCATTGTTCATGACGAGCTGAGCTCGTCATGAGCACACGACCAGTGTACTGCATGACGAGCTGAGCTCGTCATGAGCATCGAAGGGGTTAAAAAGACCACATCAATAAACACAGAGCCATGGTACAAATTTTGTTTTCCAATCCACCCGTCAACCAGGTATTGCAGTACCTCCAGGAATGGTACACTTCCCCACCTGGGGACAACAATGCTGTTCAAAGAAAGACAAGAAAAAAAAAGTAGCGCTTCACTGGCAAACTCTGTAAAGTGAGGCTGATGTATTTGGATGTGAATAAAACCAACCTGGCCACTTTGCATCCACTCTGTCTTGCTTTATTTAGTTATGTATTTATTTTTTCAATCTCTCTCAATCCCGCTGCACTTTGGAATAGAAAAAATTCAGAAAAAGGGCATTTTCCGCAAGAGTGTTTTTCTTTTTTGAATCCATTTCACAGGGAAGCAACTAAATGAAAGAAGGAAAGTTAGGTTGTGAACCGTTTTTTCAAGTCACGGTTTTCAGTAAGTGAGGAGCAAGACAGAAAGAGAGGGAGTAATAGGAAGAGAGGGGAGGCGAACATCCACGAAAGTAAGCCGAGCCTTATCTGAAATGCCTTTGTCCGCCCCCAAAATAGTGCCGCCACTACCCCCTAGCTACGCCACTGATACTAACTATTACGTCGCTATAACCTTGTTTTTTTCAGTGCATTTCTGCGGGTTTTAAATGCAAATTCCGAACTATAATGTCACTGTAACGTTTGGTTTTTAAGTGAATTTCAGACAACACCAACATTCAAAACTTATAACTGCAAAATAGATTATAACCAACGCACTAAACACATTACTATCTAAATGACTCTATATCAGCATGTATAACTTCCTTAATATCTCTCTAGCACAGTGTTTGACTCAGTGGAATCAGTGACTGCAAGTCTCACTGAATCAGTAAGTCTCTAATTCACTGTATAAGTATTTGCGTGAATCTATGAAATGGTGCATCAGTCTATCAATGGTTCTGTAACGTAGTGTGACTGTCTCAGTGCATCTATGAGTGAGTGCATCAGTGTCTCAATGGGTCTGCGATTGTATATAACTGTCTGCCTAGATCTCCGAGTGGATATATGCGTGTCTAAGTGAGTATGTGAGTGGGTCTGGGAGTGAGCGCATGAGTCTCTCAGTGGGTCAATGACTGGGAGCATGAGTGTCTGAGTGGTTCTGTGAGTGGATGCATAGGTCTGTGAATCTGTGCGTGTGTCTCTGAGAGTATGAGTGACTGGGTGCATAAGTCTCTGAGTGGGTGTGTGAGTGGGTGTGTGAGTGACTGTATGGGTGTGTAAGTGTCTGAGTGGGTCTGTGAGTGGGTGTACGAGTGTCTGCATGGATCTATGAGTGGGTGGATGAGTGTCCAAATGGGTCTGTGAGTGAGAGCATACGTCTATGAGTGGTTGAGTCAATGGGTGCATGCATGAGTGTCTGAGTGGGTCTCTGACTGGAACAGCAAGTATCTGGGTGGGTCTGTGAGTGGATGTGAGAGTAATTTAGGTTTAAAGTATTTTATTCGGCATAACATGTTGGGACAAACACACATCTTCAAAAGGCAATACGACAGGGGGGAAATAACCCCCAAATCTCAGGTGCACCATCAGCAAAGATCATCATGACGGGTTATGCCCCCACAGAAATACATGATATGTGCTGTCACAGCATGGAATGACTTTCCCCGCGCAACCCTTCCCCAACCCCCAACAACCCAACTCCCTCCTCCCAACCCCCCTTCCCCTCCATCCCCACCACCCGTCCAGTGCACAGTCCCCAACCAAAAAGAGAAATACATCAAGGCCACGTCCCTCCGGGAGAAGAAGTCCAGTAACAGATCACTGGGCAGGCTCTATCGGGCTTGGAAGCCGCAGAAGGCGGAGGTACCTAGGGCAGGTGAGTTCCCTAAATTCCGTAAGCAATAGGGAATGAAACGGTTGCCAGAGCTCCCTGAATTGTTCCACATCTCTCGCCACTGTAAGGGACATTCTCTCCATACCCAACACATGCCACAGCCTATGGAGCCAACCTGTGATGGAGGGTATCGTAGCAGTGTGCCAGTGTATTAAAATGTTTTGGACTGCAGAGCCTAGAGCTATCGCTATCTGTCTGGCCCTACGGGATCTAAGGGGGTACATCAGTCCGTTCGGAAGCCCCAACAAGGTATAAGCAGGGAAGTGTGCGTCAATATCATCCAACACTTCCTTCCAGTAAGGCTCCAGAATGTGCGTGAGTGTCCCCCGGTGCCCGCACCCCCGCCAACACGTGTCCTCCTTGCTATGATCAAATTTGTGGACTCGTTCAGGTGTGTAGTACCAGTAAGTGGAGATCTTGGTCAAAGTATCAGTGAGCCCCATGTGATATGCTGAGTGCCTCGCCCTATATGATATGTGTTCCCATTCTTTAGGGCTAAGTGTCCTCCCCAGTTCCCTTTCCCAGCGCTCCCTCCCGGGATGATAACTGTGTGTCGCAGGGGGTTGCAGCAGCTTGTAGAGGTCTGTAATCAGTTTGGCATCCGATGTGCGCGATAAGAGCCACTTCTCGTAAGGAAGAAAAAGCCTGTCGGCCGACTCCCTCACTTGCGGCTGGAGAGCCCAGTGGCGAGCCTGCATATAGCGGTGTCGGTCGCTCTCTGGGAGTGAAAACTCCTGACGGAGTTGGGTGAAGGGGATAACCCCCTCAGGGCCATTTAAATGGCACAGGGCTCGACACCCCGCCTGCCTCCAATACGTGAACGCCCCTTTCTCTAGTCCCGGGGTAAAGTCTGGATTGTCCACCAGCGGTGTGAGCGGTGACGGGAACGTGATGAGACCGTGTGGGAGGTTAGTAGCGTCCCACACCCGCAGGGGGACTCTCGTCACAAAGGAGGCGTAGAGGTTTTTGGGCCTATGTGGACGACGCAGGAAAGGAATCTCCTGCAAAGGTCTCCCCGCTACCGCCTGATCTTGGAAGAGCCAATGTTTATCGGACTCCCACCTACTCCATTCCACGAGATAACGGAGCTGCGTAGCCTGGAAGTATTTGCGGAAATCGGGTATCCCCAGACCGCCCGCTTCAGGAGCCAGCAGCGAGAGGGCTCTGCGCATTCTAGGCTTCTTACCCTGCCAGACAAAGCGTGAAACATCCGCTTGTAGTTGCGGTATCCACCCGACCGGCGGTTGGAGCGGCAAGGCCCGAAAAAGATAAAGTACTTGGGGCAAGACCGTCATTTTGACAGCAGCTATCCTGCCTAGCCAAGAGTGAGTTCCGCGATTCCATCGCCCCAGCTCCTCCCTAATCTTTGCACCTAAGGCTTGATAGTTAGCCGACACCATGGCTGACAAAGTGGGAGCAATCTGAATCCCCAGGTAAGGTACTGCACCCGAAGACCAAAGCATGGGAAACCTGTGTTGCAAATAGGCTCTAGTAGCCGGTTTGAGAGAAACGTCTAAAGCCACTGACTTCCCCATGTTCATTTTAAACCCCGCTACCGCGCCGAAGGAGTCCAATTCCTCTATACACGCCGGGAGGGCCGTCCGGGGTCCGTCAATGGACAGAATGACATCGTCTGCATAGAGGCTGAAAGCGCGCGTGAAACCCCCCATCCGAATTCCGGTCACTGCAGGATTATCACGCACCCGTTGAGCGAACGGCTCCATATAAAGAGCAAAGAGTAAGGGCGAGAGCGGGCAGCCCTGCCGGGTGCCACGTTCAATGTCAAAGGTCGCAGATGTAAATCCATTAACCCGGACCGCTGCTGATGGTTGTTTGTAGCAGTTAAGAATCATAGAGCGGAACTTGTCCCCTATCCCCGCCTTCACTAGAACCCGCTCCAGATAAGGCCAGTGGACTCGGTCAAAGGCCTTCTCGGCATCTACCGCCAGCATCATGCGTTCTCCCGGAATCCGGGAAGCCTTCTCCAGAAGGTGGACAATCCGTTTCGTATTGTCCACTGTCTGTCTCCCTGGGACAAAACCTGCTTGGTCAGGGTCGACGAGACCGGGCAAGTGAAGAGCTAGGCGCGCGGCTAAAATCCCTGTATACAACTTCAAATCAATATTTAAAAAAGAGATCGGTCGATAAGACCCACAGTGCTTCGGGTCCTTACCAGGCTTAGGGATAACCGTAACAGAGGCCCGGAGAAGATCAGGTGTGATAGCTCCGGGATCAGCAAAGGAATTGAAGAGATGCGTAAGCACGGGGGCTAAAGATGTGCAGAAAGTTTTATAATAGAGGGCCGTGAATCCATCAGACCCAGGCGCCTTGCCATGTTTAAGTCTGGCAATAGCAGAGACCACTTCCTCTATCCGGATGTCTCTATCCAAATATTCCGCCTGCAAAGGATCCAGTGACGGCAACGTAACCGAATCCAAGTAAGCAGCCATAGCCATCTCGTCCGGTGGCTCTCCCATGTAGAGGTCTTTATAAAAGTCGCGGAAAACGGCCGCGATCCGAGCGTCCTCCGTCTCTACGTTCCCTGCCTGGTCGGAAATTTCCTTAACCAGTTGATGCTGACGCGTCACCCGGAGCCTGTGGGCCAGTAGTTTACCACAACGGTCCTCTCCGGTATAAAAAGTGTGACGCAGCCGGAGCGCCGCATACTCCGCCCGGTCAAGATCCAGTGCTGCCAGGAGCTTCCTCGCTTCCTTGAGCTGCCTCCAGATCCTGGAAGCCCCAGTCCTACGATGTATCTGCTCAAGTTCTCTAACCCGACCCGTAAGTTCATCTCTCTTGGCTTGCCGTTCTTTGTTGTCTGCCGAGGAAATCGCCAAAAATTCCCCTCGAATCACCGCCTTTAGCGCCGCCCATTGCGTAGCCCGGCTAGTGTCAGCGTTGTCATTATGGGATTGATATTCCCGGATCGCCTCCTCAATGCGGAGCACCACCTCCTTCCTATGTAACAGCGTGTCACGTAGACGCCACGTTCTGGGCCGAGAAACGGCCGGCGGCAAACACAATGTGGCCTCAACTGGGGCATGGTCCGAAAGGGAAATCACACCTATCTCTGACCCCGAGGTCAGCGCCCGCACCGGGGAGGTAACCAAAAGGTGGTCCAACCTCGCATATGTCTTGTGCGCATGGGAGTAGTACGAATAGTCCCTGCCTGCGGGGTGCATGTGTCGCCACAGATCCAAAAGGTCAACCTCCTCCAACTGAGCCCTACGGTCAGCGGAGAACTCCCCGACCTGCGGGGAGCGTTGCGCTGATCTATCCAGCGCAGAGTTAAAGACCATATTGAAATCACCACCGAGTATAATATGTTGGTCCTGGGAAGACGTAATGTCCTCGATCGCGGTCTGCAGGAAACGATCCTGCCTTTCATTAGGACTATACTGGGACCCAATTGTGAACAGAAGGCCCCCTATTTTAAACCGGTATGCGAGTAGCCTGCCCTTCTGTTCGGCGAATTTGTGGAGGACCTCTCCCCTAAAGTGTCGGGCCACCAGTATCGCCACCCCAGCCGTTTTAGTAGTACAAGAGGAAAAGAATTGTGACGGGAACTTATGAGAACGGAGTCTGTGCGTGTCTTGTGACAGTAGGTGCGTCTCCTGGAGAAGACAAATGTCCGCCTGGGTATTCTCCAGAAGTGAGAGCACAGCCCTCCTCTTGACCGGATTATTCAGTCCCCGGACATTCAGGGTCACAACCTTGCAAGTGTCAGGAGGCATGCGAAAGGGTGTAGCAGAAAGCAATGGGGCCCCCTAGCAACAGGGCAACCTGGGCACAAATGCTGCCGTGTGGTAGAAGTGACACAATAATGAGCAAAGCACTATCATGAGTGGGACAAAGAAGACCAATCAAAGCCAGAGGCCTAACCAAAGTCCAGAAAGCTATAGACCAAGACATGTATTGGATAGCTCACCCTTTCCCTTCCCAATTCTCCAGCAAATTAACAAGAAGGTCAAAGCTGTAATTGCAGCAGTCAATTCTGTACAAACCAAAAAGCACATACATTGCCTGAATAACAAGGAACCCCATTGTGCACTGGACGACCCTCCCCCTTCCCCACCAACACCCGGATCCCCCCCCTTGTCTGTCCCATCCCCTTCCCAATCCCCCACGAACTGCTCCCCCCCCTCCCACTGCCCAACTGACCCCAGTCCCCACCCGCAACTGGGACCGTCACAACAACCCCGACCCCACCCCCCCGTTCCCCCAACAACCCACCAGAAACCATTGTCCAAGTCCGGTCCGAAGCGGACAAGCCTGTGGAAAGTCAGAGAAGTGGACGTCCAGCCACTACGCACATCCCCGCCCCCCGCCCCCCCAAACCCCCAAACCTGCATTACAGTCATGGCGATGTCGATCTCCCCCCGGAGTTCATTCAGGCTGTCAATGCGACTTCATTTGTCGCCGTGACGGTAGCTACATCTCGCGTTGCATCGTCCAGGTCCGCAGCTGCAGCAGGCGAACCCGGTCTCATTGAGGAGGCCGAGGACCGCCGGCCGGGAATCATCTGCCAGCCATCCCTGGTGATCCGGCGCTGGCGAGGTGTGAATGTTCCGTCGTCCGTAGCAGTAATACCCAACACCCCACATGTATCCTGAAGGGAACGCAGCTGATGTAGAGTCCCATTCCACCGGAAAATAAGGCGGAAAGGATGCCCCCAGGAGTATTGAGTGCCATGCTCCCGAAGAAAATCAGTCGCAATTTTAAAGGCCTTGCGTTTCTGCAGGGTGGATGCTGCGAGATCCTGGTAGAGTGCCACCCGGTGACCCCTAAAGTCCAAGGACGATCTCTTCCGTGCCTCGCGAAGTATCCGTTCCTTCAGGGGATAATCTGGCAGGAAGGCCAAAATGTCAGGGGGGGTGCCGAGGCCCGGCGCTGTAGGCCCACTCTGTGCGCCCTAGCTATCCGAATGGGGAAGTCGGCCGATTCACCCAGCACCTCTCTGAATAAGTCCCGTAGGTACGCAGCCACGTCCTCCCCCTCTTCTCGGGAAGGAACTCCCCGGACTCGGATGTTGTTCCTTCGGGAACGGTTTTCAACGTCCTCGGTATGCGACTGAAGATCAAGATTCTGGTCCCGTAGCCGTATAACCTCTTGCTGTAGCTGTGTGATCTCTTCGTCCCTGGCATGGCCAGCGCTTTCCACTGTTGCCACTCTCTCTCCTAGGCCATCCACCTCCCGTCGTATCTCCCGGACCTCGCCCGCCACCTCCTGCTTGAGTGTTTGGAAGTCGTCCCGTAATGTGCCGGAGAGGGACTCAAGGAAAGATCTCGTGACCGGGGGCTCCCCTCCACTCGCTCCCTGGGAGCCACCCGGGAGACTCGAAGACGGCTGTCCCCTATCCTGTCTCGTGGCGTTCCTGCCTAACATGTTCGGCAGGGTGCGATCCCCCTTCTTGGACCCTTTGTTGTTCGCCATTGAGTCTGCTAGGGCACCTTCTGGAATGTTCGGTGGGGCCTTGTCCAAGCCACAGGTCAACACTCAATCCAGGCCAACAACCCAGGGGCCGGTCCGTACTGCCCGCAGGCCTCCTCCGATGAGCAATGGAGCGACCCGCGTTCCATCCAACCCGGGGACTGGCGTCCCACCCGAGTCTCCAGGCCCGACTGGCCTAATCCTGTTCCCTCGACCACCACGGCCGGCACCCCAGGCGCGATTCCCGGCTCTGTTGCTCCCCAGATGGCCCCCCTCGAACCGGTCCGGTATATCCTTCTCAGGCACGTCAGCAGGGGGGACCGCGCCAACTTACAGCGTCTATGCAGGTCATATCACCCTAAACGCCTCCCTTCCAGCCCCTCAAAGGCGATGAGTCGGCGTCTGGTGAGGGCTGACCCCGGGGGGACGCAGGCAGCCGAGCCCCGCCACAGCCAGCCGCTAAAACGTCTACCACTGCACCTCCGGAGCTCCCGGAAAGGCAAACCGCAGTCTCGGCGCCACGTGCGGGGTCTTCCTGGGCGGCAACACCAAGTCACTCGACCCCCTTCACGGCACATGCGAATCCGGGGACGCAACCAGGGGGTCCTGCCGATGGGCTGTTGAGGAAGCTCCACTCCTCGCGACCTCCAGTGCCTCCGCGGTCCGGGGCATAGGCCAAAGCCACGGCCTCGCGCAGTGTCCGGACCTGCAGCCCCCTCATCCGACGCCCCGCTTCCGGGCGCCAAGCTGCGCAGTTCCTCGGGGTTCGCCACTGGGTGGGTTGCTGTGACGATGGTTGGGGTCAGGTGGGAAGAAACAGCGGCTCCTCTGCAGATACCAAGGTAGACGGCCGCCAAACCCAAGCTCCGGCTCCACTCCCGCTCCGGGCCTAAGGCCCTCCTCGTTCCCGGCTGGGACTCCGGGGCCGTTCAACCTCCGATCCCGGCGGTTTCCGCCCTCACTGCTGTCACACCGATGTCCGGCGCCAATATCTCGCTAAGTACAGCGTCCCGGGGGGGAGATCAGCGCTAGATTAGTAGGTTGAGGGCCCGGGGCCGGCGGAGCTCACAGCGAGTGCGACCACTCAGCCCGCCATCTTGGCCACGCCCTGTGTGAGTAATTTAATGGGTGAGTGAGTGGGTGCATGTATATCTGAGTCTGTGAGTGGGTGTGTGAGTGTCTGAGTGAGTGACTGGGTGCATAAGTCTCTAAGAGGGTCTGTGACTGGGGTGTGTGAGTGACTATATGGGTATGTGAGTGGGTGTATGAGTGTCAGAGTGGATCTATGAGTGGGTGTACAAGTGTCTCACTAGGTCTGTCAGTGGGTGTGTGAGTGTCTCACTGGGCCTGGGAGTACATACGAAAGTGCATGTGTGGGTCTCTAAGTGTGTGCATGAGTCTCTGAATGGGTCTGTACAGGTGTGTGTGACTCTAGGAGTGAGCCTCTAAGTGGGTGCATGAGTTTCTGAGTGTGTCTATGAGTGCCCTAGTAGGTCTGGTAGTGGCTGTAAAAGTCTCTAAGTGGGTATAACACTGTGCTTATAAGTCTATGAGTGGGCCTCAAAGGTTACTGAGATGTTATAGTTAGGCTCAAATTTCACTTGTACAAAATCAGTGAAATTCAGCAGTTATAGTTAGGTGAGCTCCCCTGCAATGCTCTGCTTATAACTTTGCACATTACATCACTCATGACATGGTCAGTGACATTAATGAAGACATCTCAAATGGCATCCCGATAGCCTTTAGTTTTTACAGTGAATTTCTAAACTTTTTTAAAAGCTTATTCCTAACTACAATGTCCATATAACCATTGTATTTTTCAGTGAATTTCTGAGGATTTTTAAGAAGTAGTCTCATTTGCCGAGTGGTGGAGAAAGGGGGCTGGGCTTTTGGCCAGCTCTCAGGAATCCTGCTGTGCAAGACTTACAGGAGGTACCAGGACGGCTTCTTGGCCCCCAAGGTTCCTCTGGAGTAAAGTGGACTTCATCCCCCAACCAGTATGTACTAGCAGGTGTCTTTGCAGAGTGGTGGTGAATGGGGGCGTGGTCTCCGAAGACCTCGAAGCAATCCCGCTGGGTGGCAGTAACAGGAAGGGTAGTTAGCCTCCAAGGACATGTTAGCCGGCGCACTTTCTTTTTTTTAATTATAAAGGAAGGTGGACATGTGGCCCTATCCACCGGGCCCAACATTTCTTTTTTTATTTTTATTCTTTGTTTTAATTTAAAGGAAGAGGGACAACTTGTCCTCCCTTCCCTGGTAACCCCACCTCCCGGGGCCTGCCTATTGTTTGGTAATATAAAGATGTTATAAAACAAGGGAGGGGGATCGCGTGGCCCCTCTTCCCTGGGCTGATATTGGCCTCGGGGACCCAGTAGCCCAGGGCTTGCACTATGATATATATATATATATATATATATATATATATATATATATATATATATATATATATATATATATATATATATATATATATATATATATATATATATATACGCTCCGTGGGGTGACCAAAAGTAAGCAGCACACTGCACACAACCGCTTCTCCCCGTAACAGCGTCTTTATTGGTATGAGCAACCCTCTTTGCAGTCCATTACAGCAGGAAACCGCAGCCAGACGTGTTTCGTATTCCACTTCCTCAGAGGCTGTTGCGGTGCAAAGAAACATGGCCGTGTCCACATCTCCCTAATTATGCATTATACGCTGAGTATCAGCTGCTCTGTATAAGAGTTGCATTTAGGGTTTCTGGGTGATGTAGTCAGTTTTTAATCCACAGATGGATGCTCCTTAAATTAACTTTGCATATTCAAAGGCTCAGGATGAGCCCCCTGGAAAGAAGATTGCTCTCAATCCTAGGATGCATGCTCCACATAGGTGAGCTCCGTGTATCGGTGCTCTGTGGCCCTCCATAGATCCGAGGTGGTGCCAGCTCGGCGACTGGACCGCCGCCTTGAATGTACACTAAACAATTGCAAATTTGGATACTAACAGGCTATAGAGCGCTCCACAATGATTATCAGTGTATATTTACTAGAAATGTCAAAAGTGGTGCCTCTAGAGGGAGGGTGTGTATCCAACACCCACAACTTCTGTTGATACAGAAGCAAACTTGTATACCACCCCCTGAGCACACAGATATTAATACTATATTTTATCCTCCTCTCTTATCTCCCAAACAAGTCTATGGCAAGCGTCACTGTATATATATCAGAATAAGCAAAGTGCACTCCTTCTGCAGTTATGGTCTCTTTTCTGTATAGATGGTACATCAGCCAACACGTGTTTCGTCGTGCATTAATACATCACATTGACTTCTTCAGGGCTGCAACCAAATGAACATTGCCCAAAATTACAATAAATACTCTATATGGCATATAAGGAAGAGAAAATATAGTACCCTTCACCCCCAATATTGTGCTCATTCCATTAAGTGTGTAGGCACATCCTGTGAGAAAAAAGAAAATTAATACCTCTATTAGGATTCCAAAGTTGCACTCCAAATTGTGTGAGTACCTTACAGCCCAGTACAGGTAAACGTGGAGTTAGTAGGGTATATTCAACTCAAAATTCCTCAATTTATCCAAGATAATAACTTCCACGTATTGCTACCAGAACTTCAATCTAAATAACAAAATGAGTGCACACAAAGTCACCAAACTCAACTGATACACACTAAATCACGCAATATCACATTAACCTTCCAGGTTCCTCCCAGGTGTCATGACCACTTAAGATTCATTCCCCACCTCATGGTTTTATAAGTTTCGCTGTTATGTCTCATGTTACATATACTTGTCAATAACTCTTAAATGTACAATTCTATATTCAAAGTATTATCATGAATACCCTTGCTATTACCAGACCGCAATAGTATGTATACACTCCACCAATGACTGTCATGTATTCGGTTCAATAGCACTCATCCTTTATATCAAATCACATAGGCTCTATGATCTTCTTCACTCAAAATCCGATGCCTCTTAGGTCCTTCCTACAGAGACAGAAAATTGTATATTTCCCTATACCCTAGACAGAAAATTGTATATTTCCCTATACCCTAAATTTGCCTATAGTACACATTACACACAATACACTTCACCTGCTTGCTCACCTCATCTCAATGTTCCTTATGGGTTTGTTCTTCTTTTATAGCGATTAGTCAGAAATTTTTATAATTCTAAGGAAATACACAGCATTAAAATTAACATCATATTCCTCTTATAATTACTATTTACTTAGGGTGATGTGTGCTAAAACTCACCCACGAAATATATCTTCAATTTTGGCTTGAGGACTATATTCTCCCCGTAACTCTGTAATGACAGAGGAGTAAAATCACCACCTTTCCAACTTATTGTGTACCTCATAATATCTCCATCGGTTTTCTGTCTTACCCGATCCGTAGTAGTGTATCGTTTTGTCCTCCGCTGAACTTGCCTTGTCCTAATAGAGCGATGCGTGCCACAACTCGCCCACAACGTTTTTGATCAACTTAAACGGGAGGACTATATTCTCCCCGTATCACTGAAATGACAGAGAAGTAGAATCACCACCTTGTCTACTTATCATTCATCACATAGTATCCCTGTCGACTTCCTGTCTTACCCGATGCGTGATAACGTACCGTCTCGTCCTCCGCCAAATTTGTCTTCCCCTAATAAATAGTACAAGGGGGACACTTTAAAGTCAAGGTTTGTATTAGGGGTTTATTAATTTAAGTTTAGGAACAAAGTTGCATCCGTGCATAACATACCTATTAACCAGCAGCAACTATCCTCACTGATCCACGGCGTTCTGCGTCAGCGCCATCTTGAAATGTCTTTTTATCTCATTTTAAAATGGGCGCCATCTTGTAGTGTGTTTCTACCTCCGTAATTATCTTAGATTGTATTAACACTATGTGCCTTATAGTCAGCCATATACTCCCATTATATCCGAAGAATCACTACAGTAACCTCAATACGATAATATTTCACTCTCCCAATAATTCGTTCGCATTTCAACATACTTTCGCTGTCATGAGATATATCCGTAACTTCTCCCCAACATATTCTCAATAGTGGTATTCTTGTCTCTAAAGCGGGATATCCACATCATCGATCGCCATGATCAAACGTGTCTATTATTATAATCCTAAACGTCACATATCTCGTGGAGTTGGTTCACGTTATCCAGGTTACCCGCACCTCCCTTAAAATTGCACCTCATTCTTATTCTCCCTATCTAATGGCATACCTACCAGCAGTAAAGCTACAGGTATCCCTAATTTCAGCAATATTTCTCTTTCAAATTGTTAGTGAGTAAGAGTGGGGTTTAAGGTAGGAAAGTAAGGTGTGCCGTGTATGCCACTGTGTCCATGGTATTATACAGTTCTTCAAATCCTCATGAGATTCTCCATTAATTTCATCGCAACAACGTCATACAATTAAATATGCATATTAACAAATCATTCCTTTAATTAAAAATCGCAGAATTGCATGTCATATTCCATTCTATCTCCTCAACTGTCTATCCTTAATTTTTAGTACACAAAATTATCCCCTCCAAGTTATAGATATCTCTTCAAAAAGGAAGTATTGTATCTCTTCTTATCACTCACTATTCAGGTTTGTGCATATTTACTGCAGAGCTCCTACTGTCCTGGGTTCTTACCCTATACTAATTGTATAGGTACACATTATTCACAAATATATACATCGCACTTCACAGGTACATCACTCACATGTAGCTTAGGTTTATCGTAATACTGGACACTCAATTTGGCTCATCATTAGTGATGTTCAACATAACATTAAACACTCACATAATATTCATATTCTGAAATCACTCTCGGCCCAGATAATATTGATATTCATTATCGATATTAAGACCCCTCTCCACCGCCTTCAGCTTCATGATCCAGATCACTTCTCTACGTCTAAGTCTCAATAGTCTGTTGCCCCCCTGGGGTCTTGTGTTACGTGATCAATCCCATGGTAACTGAATTGGTGTTGATGTTTATTGTCATAGTTCTGTACACTGTGGGCAGCAATGGGATACCTGGTGTCTCCATTCTTCCATGCACGGAAATGCTCCATCATCCTGTCTCTCAACCTTCTGATAGTGCTCCCCACATACATTTGTCCACATGTACAAGATATCACATATACTACAAAAGTAGACTCACAGTTAATAAAAGTATCAATCTGAAATATTTCTAAGCCATTATAGCTGAAGTTCAGTACCTTTCTCCTTGCCCATCTACACGAGTTGCATCGTCCACATTTGTGGAAGCCTTTAGTTGCAGATGTCAACCATATTTTCTTAGCCTTAACTGGGTAGCTCGGGCTAAGGTCATTGGCCAAAGTTTTACCTTTTCTAAATGTAATTGAGGGTCTCTCATTGATAAAGGGCAACAGATCCCTATCTGCTTTTAATAAGTGCCAATGTCTGTTAATAATAGAGTATAACCGCTTGGATTGGGTGTTATATTGTGTCACCAACCGTACTTTTTGTTCTCCGTGGGGGTGACCAAAAGTAGGCAGCACACTGCACACAACCGCTTCTCCCCGTAAAAGCGTCTTTATTGTATGAGCAACCCTCTTTGCAGTCCATTACAGCAGGAAACCGCAGCCTGACGCGTTTCGTATTCCACTTCCTCAGAGGCTGTTGCGGTTCAAAGAAACATGGGCGTGTCCACATCTCCCTAATTATGCATTATATGCTGTGTATCAGCTGCTCTGTATAAGAGTTGCGTTTAGGGTTTCTGGGAGATGTAGTCCGTTTTTAATCCACAGATGGATGCTCCTTAAATTAATTTTGCATATTCAAAGGCTCGGGATGAGCCCCCTGGAAAGAAGATTGCTCTCAATCCTAGGATGCATGCTCCACGTAGGTGAGCTCCGTGTATCGGTGCTCCGTGGCCCTCCATAGATCCGAGGTGGTGCCAGCTCGGCGACTGGACCGCCGCCTTGAATGTACGCTCCGTGGGGTGACCAAAAGTAAGCAGCACACTGCACACAACCGCTTCTCCCCGTAAAAGCGTCTTTATTGGTATGAGCAACCCTCTTTGCAGTCCATTACAGCAGGAATCCGCAGCCTGACGCGTTTCGTATTCCACTTCCTCAGAGGCTGTTGCGGTTCAAAAAAATATGGGCGTGTCCACATCTCCCTAATTATGCATTATACGCTGTGTATCAGCTGCTCTGTATAAGAGTTGCGTTTAGGGTTTCTGGGAGATGTAGTCCGTTTTTAATCCACAGATGGATTCTCCTTAAATTAACTTTGCATATTCAAAGGCTCGGGACGAGCCCCCTGGAAAGAAGATTGCTCTCAATCCTAGGATGCATGCTCCACGTAGGTGAGCTCTGTGTATCGGTGCTCCGTGGCCCTCCATAGATCCGAGGTGGTGCCAGCTCAGCGACTGGACCGCCACCTTGAATGTACGCTCCGTGGGGTGACCAAAAGTAAGCAGCACACTGCACACAACCGCTTCTCCCCGTAAAAGTGTCTTTTTTGGTATGAGCACCCCTCTTTGCAGTCCATTACAGCAGGAAACCGCAGCCTGACGCGTTTCGTATTCCACTTCCTCAGAGGCTGTTGCGGTTCAAAGAAACATGGGCGTGTCCACAACTCCCTAGTTATGCATTATATGCTGTGTATCAGCTGCTCTGTATAAGAGTTGCGTTTAGGGTTTCTGGGAGATGTAGTCCGTTTTTAATCCACAGATCGATGCTCCTTAAATTAACTTTGCATATTCAAAGGCTCGGGATGAGCCCCCTGGAAAGAAAATTGCTCTCAATCCTAGGATGCATGCTCCACGTAGGTGAGCTCCATGTATCGGTGCTCCGTGGCCCTCTATAAATCCGAGGTGGTGCCAGCTCAGCGACTGGACCACCGTCTTGAATGTACGCTCCGTGGGGTGACCAAAAGTAAGCAGCATACTGCACACAACCGCTTCTCCCCGTAATAGCAGCTTTTATTGGTATGATCAACCCTCTTTGCAGTACATTACAGCAGGAAACCGCAGCCTGACGCGTTTCGTATTCCACTTCCTCAGATGCTGTTGCGGTTCAAAGAAACATGGGCGTGTCCACATCTCCCTAGTTATGCATTATACGCCGTGTATCAGCTGCTCTGTATAAGAGTTGCGTTTAGGGTTTAGGGTTAGGGCTGGGGAGTCAGGGTATCCTTGACATGCCCATCTATGTGTTCTTTTTCAAACATTTTCAAGACTTTGGACCAAGACCAAAAATCCTGTAAAGGCCACTGCAACATTTATTCTTATGTTGTGGCTAGATAATCAGAGCGCCCACTCTGGTAAAGCCCACTCTTCCAACCAGAAGGCTTACATTTTAAAATTTCAGCCCAACGGTCCAGATATCTAAACATATTGAACATTACCTTCCCAAAACCTACTCAACAGATATATACCAAATCACAAAAAGCACTCTTAGGTGTAATTCTGCTCAGACGTTTGGGTTGAAGCGCTGTTCAAAAATTCATAAATTGCATGGGAAAATTGTGTTTTGGGATCATCCATCTTTCTTGGCCCTCACTTGATGGATCACCCTAAAGTTATATTGGAAGAATCTGAGGTCAATGAACTTTAAAAATAAAAGTTTCCTGATGATTCGGCAAATGGTACCAAAGTTAATATTGAAACAAAAAAAGCATTTCCATGGTCTAGGAATGGGAGATAGCTCTTCTTGGCCCTCACTTGATGGATCACCCTAAAGTTATCTTGGAAGAATCTGAGGTCGATGAACTTTAAAAATAAAAGTTTCCTGATGATTCGGCAAATGGCACCAAAGTTAATATTGAAACAAAAAAAGCATTTCCATGGTCTAGGACTGGGAGATAGCTCTGTCCCGGGAGCCTGATGCATCACTTCAAAAATGTAGTAAGATCATTGATATCTGACCTTCCCCTCTCTCAAAAATCCTAACGAAGCTTACAATGCTGTGATAGAGTTAGACAAATTCTTAAAAACTTGGACTTTGGTTGCCCTTGAATTTTCACTAGTTAACTCAAAACAGGATACATACTCCCCCCCTTGAGACATTAACATGTTTGTTGTCTGAACATCTAGGGAAGCTATGTTGCATCAGCAGTGAAGGACACTTGCTCAAAAGAGGACTTTGTGCATTACCGTTTCCCTCAAGGCTTGAGCCAGCCCAAGAAACTGCAGTAGCCCTGCTGTTGCAACTGGTCTGGGAAGGACAGGACACTTTACTATTCAGTGCAAAGAGGGCAGGCTGCTAACCAGAAGGACAAACTTCAAGGTCCAATGTACTAATGCCTTCATGGGGTTCATAATAACGAAGTGAGTTACCCAGGAGACACAAGGTTCTTACAACCTAACTTAACAAAACAAATATGAAGATAACCTAATTGCACAGGTACTGAGGGCTTACATTCTAGGACTGCAAGTATGGCATTGCCTGTGACCCACTCTATACCATAGTTGACTTTCTTTAAGCCATCAGTTTTGCCTGCATGACAGCTCCATGGCAGTCACCCCCTCAGGGGACCATTACAACACACTCTCCAACCATTTCTCAGAGAAAATCAGAGCCATCCATAACAACTTTGCTCCCAATGGATCCTGCATCCCTCAACACCCTTGACTCAACTACCAGCACCACGCCAAGCCTCCAGCTATTGTGCTGGGCAGAAATCTCTTACACAGACACAGCTACTAAAATGTTATCTATCAAATCTGGAGCTCCCTCTGATCCCTGCCCTGCTTCATAAAAGTACGGCATTGCCTGTGACACACTCTATACCATAGTTGACTCTCTTTAAGCCATCAGTATTGCCTGCAGGACAGCTCCGAGGCAGTCACCCCCTCAGGGGACCATTACAGCAAACTATCCATCCATTTCTCAGAGAAAATCAGGGCCATTCATAACAACTTTGCTCCCAATGGATCCTGCATCCCTCAACCCCCTTGACTCAACTACCAGCACCACACCAAGCCTCGAGCTATTGTGCTGGGCAGAAATCTCTTCCACAGACACAGCACTAACATGTTGTCTATCACATCTGGAGCTCCATCTGATCCCTGCTTCCTAAAAGTATGGCATTGCCTGTGACACACTCTATACCATAGTTGACTCTCTTTATGCCATCAGTATTGCCTGCAGGACAGCTCCGTGGCAGTCACCCCCTCAGGGGACCATTACAACAAACTCTCTATCCATTTCTCAGAGAAAATCAGGGCCATCCATAACAGCTTTGCTCCCAACTGGATCCTGCATCCCTCAACACCCTTGACTCAACTACCAGCACCACGCCAAGCCTCTAGCTATTGTGCTGGGCAGAAATCTCTTCCACAGACACAGCCACTAACATGTTGTCTATCAAATCTGGAACTCCCTCTGAACCCTGCCCTGCTTCGTAAAAGGACTGGATCCCATCTGGCCTGCACTAAACTCACTACTCTACCTCCTGCTCCCAATCACCACCTTCCTGAATACCTAGACAAATGCCACCATTCTACCCTTAATAAAGAAAACTTGAGCCGACTCAACAACCACAGCTAACTACAGGCCCACCTTTCTTTTACCATACCCCGACAAAGTCCTGAAAAGCTGGTCAATACTCACCTCGATCACTACCTTGAGAACAAACTACTCTTCCACCGCTCTCAGTCGGGATTCAAAGCAAACCTCAACACAGATGGCCCTGATTGCAGCTGTGAATGGCATTCGCTGTATCACTAACAAGGGAGACACGACAGCCTCATCCTTCTAGAACTCTTGGCAGCCTCCGACACCATGTCCAAAGTTCAGAAAGGCTGGAATCTGGGACCAATCCTACAATGGATCCACACCTTCATCACTAGACGCTCCACTCTCAAATGGTCTACCTCAACAGCTTCAAGTAGGATGCCACCAAACTGATCTGTAGAGTTACACAGGGCTCCACCTTGAGCCCATCCCTCTTTAATGCCTACATGACTCTTCTTGCTTACATCGTATGGTCACACAGCCTGGTCCCATCTCAAGTGCAGAAGACACACAACTCATATTCTCTCTCTCAGAAGATGCACTGACCACAAAATCAAACTTCATACCATGCATGCCCAACATAGCAGTCTAGATGAAAAGAAGGTGCTTCAAGCCAAATGGCGACAAAACTGAACTAGTGCTGTTTTTCAAGCATATATCTCTATGGACCCCAGCCATGTTGCTCAAAAACTTAGCAGCAGTGCCTCTCCCAACCAAAGCCATCCATGTCAACATGGTACCAGCAATATGCTTCCACACTCTCAAGACACTCAGGAAAATCTTCAAATGGCTCTCACTGGACATCTACGGTACAGTCACACAAGCACTCATCTCCAGCAGACTAATCTACAGTAATGTTGTCTATGTTGGCATCACTTTACAAAAGTTGCCAGACCCACATTCATCCGCCACCAAAGGGCATACATCTCCAAACAACTCAGACACGTCCACTGGTTCCCCATCCACCTCTCATCTACAAAGCATACCTCAACAATTGCATCAACTTACACAGCTTTAACAGGCATCTCAGATTGGCTGGATGACTCCTAGCCCATATCCCCTGCATCACGCTCATGAAAATGATAAGCAGTTCCTTCTCCCCCATCGCCCCCCCCAGCACCACGCCAAGCCTCCAGCTATTGTGCTGGGCAGAAATCTCTTACACAGACACAGCTACTAAAATGTTATCTATCAAATCTGGAGCTCCCTCTGATCCCTGCCCTGCTTCGTAAAAGTATGGCATTGCCTGTGACACACTCTATACCATAGTTGACTCTCTTTAAGCCATCAGTATTGCCTGCAGGACAGCTCCGTGGCAGTCACCCCCTCAGGGGACCATTACAACAAACTATCCATCCATTTCTCAGAGAAAATCAGGGCCATCCATAACAACTTTGCTCCCAATGGATCCTGCATCCCTCAACCCCCTTGACTCAACTACCAGCACCACGCCAAGCCTCGAGCTATTGTGCTGGGCAGAAATCTCTTCCACAGACACAGCCACTAACATGTTGTCTATCACATCTGGACCTCCATCTGATCCCTGCCCTGCTTCGTAAAAGTATGGCATTGGCTGTGACACACTCTATACCATAGTTGACTCTCTTTATGCCATCAGTATTGCCTGCAGGACAGCTCCGTGGCAGTCACCCCCTCAGGGGACCATTACAACAAACTCTCTATCCATTTCTCAGAGAAAATCAGTGCCATCCATAACAGCTTTGCTCCCAACTGGATCCTGAATCCCTCAACACCCTTGACTCAACTACCAGCACCACGCCAAGCCTCTAGCTATTGTGCTGGGCAGAAATCTCTTCCACAGACACAGCCACTAACATGTTGTCTATTAAATCTGGAACTCCCTCTGAACCCTGCCCTGCTTCGTAAAAGGACTGGATCCCATTTGCCCTGCACTAAACTCACTACTCTACCTCCTGCTCCCAATCACCACCTTCCTGAATACCTAGACAAATGCCACCATTCTACCCTTCCTCAAGAAAACTTGAGCCGACTCAACAACCACAGCTACCTACAGGCCCACCTTTATTTTACCATACCCCGACAAAGTCCTGAAAAGCTGGTCAATACTCACCTCGATCACTACCTTGAGAACAAACTACTCTTCCACCGCTCTCAGTCGGGATTCAAAGCAAACCTCAACACAGATGGCCCTGATTGCAGCCGTGAATGGCATTCGCTGTATCACTAACAAGGGAGACAGGACAGCCTCATCCTTCTAGAACACTTGGCAGCCTCCGACACCATGTCCAAAGTTCAGAAAGGCTGGAATCTGGGACCAATCCTACAATGGATCCACACCTTCATCACTAGACGCTCCACTCTCAAATGGTCTACCTCAACAGCTTCAAGTAAGATGCCACCAAACTGATCTGTAGAGTTACACAGGGCTCCACCTTGAGCCCATCCCTCTTTAATGCCTACATGACTCTTCTTGCTTACATCGTATGGTCACACAGCCTGGCCCCATCTCAAGTGCAGAAGACACACAACTCATATTCTCTCTCTCAGAAGATGCACTGACCACAAAATCAAACTTCATACCATGCATGCCCAACACAGCAGTCTAGATGAAAAGAAGGTGCTTCAAGCCAAATGGCGACAAAACTGAACTAGTGCTGTTTGGCAAGCATATATCTCTATGGACCCCAGCCATGTAGCTCAAAAACTTAGCAGCAGTGTCTCTCCCAACCAAAGCCAGCCATGTCAACATGGTACCAGCAATATGCTTCCACACTCTCAAGACACTCAGGAAAATCTTCAAATGGCTCTCACTGGACAGCTACGGGACAGTCACACAAGCACTCATCTCCAGCAGACTAATCTACAGTAATGTTGTCTATGTTGGCATCACTTTACAAAAGTTGCCAGACCCACATTCATCCGCCACCAAAGAGCATACATCTCCAAACAACTCAGACACGTCCACTGGTTCCCCATCCACCTCTCATCTACAAAGCATACCTCAACAATTGCATCAACTCACACAGCTGTAACAGGCATCTCAGATTGGCTGGATGACTCCTGGCCCATATCCCCTGCATCATGCTCATGAAAATGATAAGCAGATGTTTCTCCCACATCGGCCCCCCAGACCTGTAATGAACTCCCACTCCATGAAAAGAACTGAGAACCTGGCTCCTCTCAGACACCGCAGCTCTGTCCTAGGATCCCTAGATACTCTCTTGAGCGATTAGCATGCCTTACAAATCCCAATAACATAATATAACATAAAATAACAGTATCCTATTTAAAGCCTGTAATGCCTAAGAGTTTTATCTCTTCACCTTACATCTAATTGGCCGAAACTGCTCTTTCTGGATTCTGAATCATGTTACCACATTAGGTATACTTAGAATTGGGGGTCTCTGGTTGGCACAGGTAGGTACTTGTGACAAGCAGGGACCCTCTCTGGTCAGGGCAAGGGAATTACTCTCTCAAAATAACCCCTGATCACCCTCTAGGCGGCGTGACGTGAGCAGTCAAGGCTTATTTCTGAGGCGATGTAAGTTAAGTAGTTGTGACCACATACAGTAATCCAGTGACAACACTATGAATGGACACCATACAGGTTTTATATAAAAAATAAGTATACTTTATATAGAGTTATCACAAGACCAATAAACAACAATAAGAATCCACAGTACTATTAAGTTTCAAGCGTTCAGGTTAAAAAGGCTTAATTCAAGGTTCTGTGTGAGTCGGTTGCCCTGTCCGGTTACAGCATTGCTGAAAAGAACACAGAGTCTAACAAATCAAGCGGACCGCGGCGGTCCTGGCCCACTCAAATGTCAACAGACTCAGTCACAGTACCTTTTCCTTGAGGCGGCCAGCACGGATGTGCGAGCTGGTTCCGGGGTTCGTCGCGGGGCAGAAAAAGAAAGCGTTGCAGGTCATGGTGTCCTTCCATTCGCGGTGCAGGCTACAGCTCGTTGACAGCGTTGAGACGGAGTCGGTGAGCTCAGAGCTTGCGTTGTTCGATGCGGACGTTGCTCGTTGCGGTGCTTCTAGCTTTACGGTGCGGCGACAGAGTTGGAGTTCGGGAGCTGTCGTCGGTCAGTCCGGATAGCGGTGCGAGTCGGGCAGTGCGTCGTGAAGCGTGCGAGGCGGTGCCCAACTCCGGTGCGATCACAGGACTCAAAGTCAGCAGCAGTGACCGCGTCAGTCAGACCAGTTCGATTCGGTGTAGCTACGCGTTGCACGTCGCGGTGTCCTTCCAGTCGCGGTGCAGGCTACGCCTCGTTGACGGCGCCAGGGCGGAGTTGGTGATCGCAGAGCTTGCGTTGTTCGAGGCGGACGTTGCTTGGTGTGGTGCCTGCAAGACACTGGGCCGGTCGTAAGAGTCGGTCACAGCTCCCTACCTCTATAGCCACTTGTTTCCAGCAGCAATTCAAAAAGGCTGATGAAGTCCACTGGTCCTGGGACTTCGCTCAGGGGGCAAGCTCTCTTCCAAGCCCTTGGAGATCTTTACACAAGTTGAAAGAAAAGTCCACAAAGTTCTTTCTCCTCCCTTTGGCAGCAAGGCAACCGCTGCAGGCCAATTCCACAAGCAGCACTTCAGCTTGGGAATAGTCTCTCCTCAGTTTCTTCAGGTTCCTTCTCCTCAGCAGAGGTTTCGTCTTGTAAGTCCAGAAGGGATCTAATTTCTTGGACTCAGTGTCCCAATACTTATACCCTAAAATCCTTTGTTCTCTGAGGGGAGAGGGGACTGTGCCCAGTCCGAACCAGTTCTGAAGCACTCTGTTTACCAGACTTCTCCTTTCCTTTCACAGTGCAGGGCAGGCACATCAGACGCCCCACAGGAGGTGGAGCCTGCATTGTGGAAGGCAAGTACAGTCCAGGAGCACTTTGTTGACAGTCTTCCTGCTCTTATTTCAGTGTGCAGGGCAGAGACATCAGACACACCACAGGGGGGTGGAGCCAGCATTGTAGAGGGAAGGCCCAGCCCTATTCAGGTCCCAGGTGCAACTCCTCCCTCCCATCGAGATGCAGATCTCCCTATTCACCACCGTGCTGCCCCAGCCTGTCTCCTGGAATTCCCCAGCCCTGTCACACACAAACCCAGACAAGGAATACACAACCTCGCAGAGGCAGACTCAATTGGTTAGGCAAGCAGATACCTACTTTCTAAAAGTGGTATTTGCAAACACAGAATATTAACATAAACTTTACTAAAAGATGTATTTTATTATTCTGAGTCCAGGCATACTAAGCTCGAATCTCTACCATGTTCTCTGAGTCTGCTAGGATTATAAAGTGTAATAATTCTAACAGCACATTCTGGCCTATGGAGAACAGGTAGCCTTGCAATAGTGAAACATGAAAATGGCTGTAATTCACTATTAGGACATGCCACACACATCAGGGCTTGTCCTACCTTATACTTACAATGCACCTTGCCCTTTGGCCTACCATAGGGGCGACTAATATGAAGAAAAGGGAAGGTTTAGGGACTGGCAAGTGGGTGCACTTGCCCAGTCAGCATGACAGTACCAGACTGCATGCAGGCTCTGCAATGGCAGATCTTAGACACATTTTATAAGGCCGCTTTTGTGGGTGGCACAACCAGTGCTGCAAGCCCACTAGCAGCATTTGGATTTACATGCCATGGGCACACACAGAGCACTGTTCTTAGGTCTGACAGTGAACCAAACATCCAATCATGGAACCACTAATCAATACATCAATTTACAGTAGGGAGCACTCACACTGTCACAGCAGTGGCACTGGACAGCAGTGGCACAGTGCCCAGAGCAAAAACACATGAGGCAACAGCAAAAATGGAAGGGAGACCCACGCCAATGATGCCAGGTTTAACAGGAATCCTCACACTTCTAGAGATATTCTGATCTGAAAACATAAACCTAAATCCTACTTCCAAAGCTCCAACTGGTGTACCAATGGGTGCATGAATCCCATGGATTTCCGTGCCAACTGAAAATCTTGTCCCAAAAACCCAGCTTGGAAATAATGGACTGTAGAGTTTGGTACCCCATGGGGATATACTTTTGAGCACTAGCCAAAGTTCAGCACTAATAGTTTCCATATAGACCAATTACTTCCAAGATCAATTGAAAGAGTTATTGGCCTTATTTCCTTTTCAAACTGCAAACTATGCACTGTGCCCTGGTCCCTGACAATGGAACCCCTGTGCCCTCTGTCAATAGGATTTGGTGCT
The DNA here is from genome assembly GCF_964263255.1 of Lissotriton vulgaris. Lineage (NCBI taxonomy): Eukaryota > Metazoa > Chordata > Amphibia > Caudata > Salamandridae > Lissotriton > Lissotriton vulgaris. The sequence goes on along the minus strand of NC_141693.1, from coordinate 480,048,256 downwards.
TATGGACAAGCAGTCCAATTTCACCTAATGTATTCCTTTTAAATTTGTGAGATACCCAGTTCATGTTGGGTGATTTTGTTGGAATAGCTTAATATTGAGGGCATTTTTGTAATGCATGCCAGATGATTTTGTGCATTACGTAGCTTACGTCTAATGAGATGTTTAGGTCATGTTTTTGAGCCCTGTAATGCTATCTCAGACTTCCATTCTTCTGAGGGTACTAAATTGAGTACTGTTATGGTAACACTTGTTAACAGCGCTTAGAACCAGCAAACATTGAGGCCTACAGTACTATATAAAATGAGTTATTGTTATTAGTATCTTTACCATGCAGCCTCAAACTAAGTTACTTTTTACCACATATTCTTTAGAAATTAGGGCAAGCAGCAGATTTAGCATAGCAGATGTGATACATTTTAACATATGGCATGGCACATTTGCCTAATTACCTGTGATTAGTAAATATCTTGAGGCAGTAATCAAGCTGAGTCTACATCATGTTATGTCAATTTGTAGAGAGCAGCTAATCACCTGTGAGAGTATCCAGATGCTGAGCAGGGCAGGCTTGAGGGGGAGGAGAAGGAGACATGCCTATTTCATCTGGAAGAGTCATTTCCTGAGGGTCCTTCAGAAGTCCTGAGGGAGGGGGAGGTTCTGAGGTGTTTCTGGAGGTCATTCCAGGTCTTAGCTGCAAGTATGAGAAGGAGCGTTCTCCGCTTCTGGTGTTCTTGACGTGAGGAAGCTGTGCTCTTGCCTGGGATGCAGATTGAAGATATCTGTGGGTTGGTAGAAGTTGAGGCAGTGTTTGAGGTAAACTGGACTGGTGTGGAGAGCTTTGTAGGCATGGCTGTATGGCTTGAATTTCAATTTTTCCTGGACTGGTAGCCAATGGAGATTGTTGAGGTTTGGAGAGATGTGGTTATTTCGCAGGATGTTCAGGATGAGTCTGGTGGAGGCGTTCTCAGTGGTTTGGAGATGGCGTAGGACATGGGCTGGGATTCCTAAGTAGAGGGTGTTTCTGTAATCAAGTCTACTTGTCTTGATAAGAGCCTGGGTGACCATTTGTCTGGTGTTCAGTGGGATCCACTTGAGAATCTTGCGCAGCATTCGTATGATGAGGAAGCATTATGAGGAAACAGCAATGACCTGTCTGCTTATGGAGAGGTTGGTGGTGTCTACGATGATCCCAAGGTCTTGACACTGTCTGCAGGCATGGGTGAGGGGCCGAATTTAGAGGACCACCAAGAAGTGGCCCAGTGGGAGTCATTGTTGCCAAAGATTAGGACTTCGGTTAAGGTGGTTTCGATCTGGAATCAGGTGTTTTTCATCCAAGCAGCGATGTTTCTCATGCAATTGGTGAACTTTGCTTTGGTGGTGCTGGTGGAGTTGGTAAGGCAAAGGATGAGCTGTCTGTCATCGGCATAGGATACTATGTTGAGGCCGTCGGGATCTGACGATGTCTGTGAGAGGTATCATGTAGACGTTGAAGACTGTTGGACTGAGCGATGATCCTTGACTCCGCAGATGAGTTTCTTGGGTTCTAAGGCATAGGGGGGAATCTAACTTGTTCAGTTCTTTCCATAAGATAATGGTTCATCCATGGTTGTACATGAAGTGGGGACATGGGTCTGAGGGGGCTCCTGAGTGGAATGTATTCATCAGGGTGATGGTTTATTTGGTCGAGAGGGGCTTCCAGTTGTTTAGCTACTGTTTGGCGATGAAGTAGGTGTCCAGATAGTCAGGGGAGTTGTATCGGAATGCTGTGGGTTGAATGTGTTGTAGATCTTGGCAACCTTCTGTTCGAAGAAGTGTGGGAGGTTGTTGCACAGTCCTTGGGAAGGTAAGATGTCATTGTGGACAGCTGCGACATTGGAGAACTCCTTGTCGATGGTGAAGAGTTCTTTGAAGTCATTGGATATGGCTTTGAGTCAGGGCCTTTATCTTTGCGCCTTGTAGTTGTTAGTGGTAGAGGTTGAGGGTGGCTTTGTATGTGGTTCCTGCTGTGGGGTTTTTGTCGAGTTTACATTTTCTCTTGAGTTGATTGCACTGGCGCTGGGACTCCTAGAGGTCATTTGTGTATCAGCTGGGTTGTTTCTTATTTTTGTAGGTCTTGATTGTGGTGGGAGCGGTGCAGTGTGGATGACACAGTCGGCGAGCCATTCATTGAAGCACTTGGTGTCGATATTAAGGTTCCAAGTGTGATTTGGTGGGCGCTCCTGTAGGGTCTTCGTTCAATTTTCTTCAGATATTTTACCAGTGTCTAGATGATGCTTTGGGCTTTTCTGGTGGGGTGGATATGTTGAAATTTATGATGTAGCGATCAAACCATGTAAGCGAGGGTGTGTCTGTGGTGGTGATCCTGTTGTTGGAGGAGAAAATTGGGTTGGGGGAGTGGCCTGCTGTGTGGGTTGGTCCTTGGACGAGATGGGTGAGTCCGAGGTTCCTGAGGCTGTTGAAGAGGGCCTTCGAGTTAGGGTCTGTGGTGTCTTCCAGGTAGAAACTGACGTCTCTGAGCAGGATGTAGTTGGTTGATCTGATGGAGAGGAGAGCAACGAAGTCTGCAATGTGGTTGCAGAATACTGCTCGGGGGATGGTAGGCTAGGGTTCCCTTAAGGGTGGCGTTGTAGTCCATTCGTATTTTGATGTGGAGGCGTTCCATGAAGCTTGTGTCCGACTTCATGGAGGTGGAGGTGTTGCAGTCACTCGTGTTTTTGTAGATGATCACGAGTCCTCCACCTGTTTTGTGGGTTCAGTCCTGGTGTTTGATTTTTTAGACGGGTGGGATGGCTGTGATGATGTCAAGGTTGGAGGCTGGGTTTTAGCCATGTTTCGGTTAGGAATATATGGTCGGGTGTATTGCTATTGAGGAGGTCCCAGATTTCAGTGGAGTGTCTCCAGAGGGATGGAATGTTGAGGAACATGTCGAAAAGTTGATGGTGGTGGTGGGGGCATGCATCGGTTGTCTGGAGATGGTGGTGTCAGCGTCTGAGGTATCACAGGTGAAATCACAGTGGGTGTAGGAGAAAGGTGCCGTGGTGCTGGGGAATGTGCGGCAGCAGTGTGTTTGTTGTGGTGTGTCGTTGAGGTCACGGTGGATGGTGGAAGAGTAGGGGTGGCTTTCGTTGGCTGTGATGACGGCTGTGGTTATGCTGTTGCATTGGATGGTCCTGGAGCCAAGGTTCCTGGTGCTGGGCATTGTCAAGGCATGGATGGGCGCAGATGGATTTGCTTTTGGCACACCAACAGCATGCCCACTGCTCACGCCTGCTACGGTGGCGAGCTGGGGCCTACATTAAGTAGGTCCTGGCATGCACAGGTCTTCTCTTGGTGGGAAGAATAGTGAGTGGGAAAAACCTGGGGGCTCATTTATGAGGCTGTGCGTCACTTTTACGCCGCCGGTGCGTCACTTTTTGTGACGCACCAGTGGCGTAAAAAATGCGCCTTGTTGCGCCATATTTACAAAGTGACGCATCTAGGTAGATGCGTCACTTTGTAAACCCCTGCGCCACATTATACCTGCGCCATGTATAATGTATGCAAGGGGGGCGTATTGACGCAAGGAAGGGTCGTAGAAGTGACGCAGTGAAATCTATGAGATTTCGCTGCGTCACTTTTAGGACGCTGTTGCGTCAAAATCATGCACCTGCCTCACAGCAGGCGTAAGACTGACGCATGCCCTTTCACATGGGGCTTGCCCCATGTGAAAGGATGCATTGCTGGAGTTGCATCACTTTTGTGACACACTCCAGCAATGCGTCACTTTTGCGCTTACAGATACGTCAGAAATACTGACGTATCTGTAACTCCTTGCGACATGATGCGTCATACATTAAATATGACGCATCAGTAATGTTGCAAGGAGTGCGAACTGAGAAGTGACGCATTGCTGCTTTCACGCAGCAATGCGTCATTTCTCATAAATGAGGCCCCTGGGCGGGAAAACTAAGGCAGCGGCATTGTCACTTGATCAAAAGGCGCCAAATAGATCAGACTGGAACAAGCAGGAACCGGAGGCCACTGGCAAGTGACAAGCTAGGTGCCTAGCTGCTTATGGGTCTTGCCAGCTCACTTCAATTGTACAGTAATGACTAAAACATTTACGATCACGTGCGCGGAAGCATTTTTTGGGGTGTTTTAAAATGGAGTTTTCCCTGGGTTCGGTGCCTCCCCAGTCAGCACAGACGATAGTGCGGAGACACCGACGGGAAGGTATTTAACATTAGAAACAGCCTTTGTAATGAAAGTGCGGCGTGACTTATGTTGTGTCGATGAGTGAACTCGATTTCATTGGTAAATATGGGCGGCATTTCTCTGTAGTATACTTGGATGCCAGAGATTAAGTCGTTATTTGAGCGTATACGAAGGCATCATTGTACGCGATTTACGCTTTATGCCGACCACCGCGCTTGTTTGATGAGCTCTTCATCATATTGAAGCTACCCCTATAATTGTTAAAGATCAGATTGAGTGGCTGCTTGTCCTGTTTGAATGCGGTACGGGGTACTAACGTCAGTGTTCTGAGTACTCTATTGAGTTTGCTGCCCCGCTTCTCTCCCCATGCCTGGTCTAACGCGGTTATTGAAATAGAGACGTGCATTTACACATCGGCAGTCTCAGTCTCTCCAATTACCTCGTATGCATTTGCAGTGTTATCGACATGTTTAAATACAAGCGTGGCGATGATACTGTTTTTACCAATTGTGCGATAGTCAGAGAGCGGTTTTTGACTGTTTCTGTCAATTATAGGATAGATGATTCAGAAAAGGGGGTGGTGATGAACAGAGTGTCTGAATTAAGCAGACCACTCTTACCCAGTCCAAAGATCAGGGCTTGATCCATCACCGTTATTTATCTCACTGCACCATCCCAGTTCAGAACCTGGCTATATGCAAATCAGTCTGTCCCTGGCCCAGTGCATCATGGGAACAGGGCAGACTAAACTGCCAAGCCAATTCTTCACCAGAAAGGAAACAAGCTACCGGGGACCGGTTTCTGGCATTTCAGCCTCGTCGGCCCGGCTTGCTTGAATCCTGATGGTGCAGTGAGAAAGGGACTCATGTCTGAGTATACCCTGCCACACCTATAGTGGCCAAAAACGATTCAGAAAAGGGGGTGGTGATGAACAGAGTGTCTGAATTAAGCAGACCACTCTTACCCAGTCCAAAGATCAGGGCTTGATCCATCACCGTTATTTATCTCACTGCACCATCCCAGTTCAGAACCTGGCTATATGCAAATCAGTCTGTCCCTGGCCCAGTGCATCATGGGAACAGGGCAGACTAAACTGCCAAGCCAATTCTTCACCAGAAAGGAAACAAGCTACCGGGGACCGGTTTCTGGCATTTCAGCCTCGTCGGCCCGGCTTGCTTGAATCCTGATGGTGCAGTGAGAAAGGGACTCATGTCTGAGTATACCCTGCCACACCTATAGTGGCCAAAAACGATTCAGAAAAGGGGGTGGTGATGAACAGAGTGTCTGAATTAAGCAGACCACTCTTACCCAGTCCAAAGATCAGGGCTTGATCCATCACCGTTATTTATCTCACTGCACCATCCCAGTTCAGAACCTGGCTATATGCAAATCAGTCTGTCCCTGGCCCAGTGCATCATGGGAACAGGGCAGACTAAACTGCCAAGCCAATTCTTCACCAGAAAGGAAACAAGCTACCGGGGACCGGTTTCTGGCATTTCAGCCTCGTCGGCCCGGCTTGCTTGAATCCTGATGGTGCAGTGAGAAAGGGACTCATGTCTGAGTATACCCTGCCACACCTATAGTGGCCAAAAACGATTCAGAAAAGGGGGTGGTGATGAACAGAGTGTCTGAATTAAGCAGACCACTCTTACCCAGTCCAAAGATCAGGGCTTGATCCATCACCGTTATTTATCTCACTGCACCATCCCAGTTCAGAACCTGGCTATATGCAAATCAGTCTGTCCCTGGCTGGCCCAGTGCATCATGGGAACAGGGCAGACTAAACTGCCAAGCCAATTCTTCACCAGAAAGGAAACAAGCTACCGGGGACCGGTTTCTGGCATTTCAGCCTCGTCGGCCCGGCTTGCTTGAATCCTGATGGTGCAGTGAGAAAGGGACTCATGTCTGAGTATACCCTGCCACACCTATAGTGGCCAAAAACGATTCAGAAAAGGGGGTGGTGATGAACAGAGTGTCTGAATTAAGCAGACCACTCTTACCCAGTCCAAAGATCAGGGCTTGATCCATCACCGTTATTTATCTCACTGCACCATCCCAGTTCAGAACCTGGCTATATGCAAATCAGTCTGTCCCTGGCCCAGTGCATCATGGGAACAGGGCAGACTAAACTGCCAAGCCAATTCTTCACCAGAAAGGAAACAAGCTACCGGGGACCGGTTTCTGGCATTTCAGCCTCGTCGGCCCGGCTTGCTTGAATCCTGATGGTGCAGTGAGAAAGGGACTCATGTCTGAGTATACCCTGCCACACCTATAGTGGCCAAAAACGATTCAGAAAAGGGGGTGGTGATGAACAGAGTGTCTGAATTAAGCAGACCACTCTTACCCAGTCCAAAGATCAGGGCTTGATCCATCACCGTTATTTATCTCACTGCACCATCCCAGTTCAGAACCTGGCTATATGCAAATCAGTCTGTCCCTGGCCCAGTGCATCATGGGAACAGGGCAGACTAAACTGCCAAGCCAATTCTTCACCAGAAAGGAAACAAGCTACCGGGGACCGGTTTCTGGCATTTCAGCCTCGTAGGCCCGGCTTGCTTGAATCCTGATGGTGCAGTGAGAAAGGGACTCATGTCTGAGTATACCCTGCCACACCTATAGTGGCCAAAAACGATTCAGAAAAGGGGGTGGTGATGAACAGAGTGTCTGAATTAAGCAGACCACTCTTACCCAGTCCAAAGATCAGGGCTTGATCCATCACCGTTATTTATCTCACTGCACCATCCCAGTTCAGAACCTGGCTATATGCAAATCAGTCTGTCCCTGGCCCAGTGCATCATGGGAACAGGGCAGACTAAACTGCCAAGCCAATTCTTCACCAGAAAGGAAACAAGCTACCGGGGACCGGTTTCTGGCATTTCAGCCTCGTCGGCCCGGCTTGCTTGAATCCTGATGGTGCAGTGAGAAAGGGACTCATGTCTGAGTATACCCTGCCACACCTATAGTGGCCAAAAACGATTCAGAAAAGGGGGTGGTGATGAACAGAGTGTCTGAATTAAGCAGACCACTCTTACCCAGTCCAAAGATCAGGGCTTGATCCATCACCGTTATTTATCTCACTGCACCATCCCAGTTCAGAACCTGGCTATATGCAAATCAGTCTGTCCCTGGCCCAGTGCATCATGGGAACAGGGCAGACTAAACTGCCAAGCCAATTCTTCACCAGAAAGGAAACAAGCTACCGGGGACCGGTTTCTGGCATTTCAGCCTCGTCGGCCCGGCTTGCTTGAATCCTGATGGTGCAGTGAGAAAGGGACTCATGTCTGAGTATACCCTGCCACACCTATAGTGGCCAAAAACGATTCAGAAAAGGGGGTGGTGATGAACAGAGTGTCTGAATTAAGCAGACCACTCTTACCCAGTCCAAAGATCAGGGCTTGATCCATCACCGTTATTTATCTCACTGCACCATCCCAGTTCAGAACCTGGCTATATGCAAATCAGTCTGTCCCTGGCCCAGTGCATCATGGGAACAGGGCAGACTAAACTGCCAAGCCAATTCTTCACCAGAAAGGAAACAAGCTACCGGGGACCGGTTTCTGGCATTTCAGCCTCGTCGGCCCGGCTTGCTTGAATCCTGATGGTGCAGTGAGAAAGGGACTCATGTCTGAGTATACCCTGCCACACCTATAGTGGCCAAAAACGATTCAGAAAAGGGGGTGGTGATGAACAGAGTGTCTGAATTAAGCAGACCACTCTTACCCAGTCCAAAGATCAGGGCTTGATCCATCACCGTTATTTATCTCACTGCACCATCCCAGTTCAGAACCTGGCTATATGCAAATCAGTCTGTCCCTGGCCCAGTGCATCATGGGAACAGGGCAGACTAAACTGCCAAGCCAATTCTTCACCAGAAAGGAAACAAGCTACCGGGGACCGGTTTCTGGCATTTCAGCCTCGTCGGCCCGGCTTGCTTGAATCCTGATGGTGCAGTGAGAAAGGGACTCATGTCTGAGTATACCCTGCCACACCTATAGTGGCCAAAAACGATTCAGAAAAGGGGGTGGTGATGAACAGAGTGTCTGAATTAAGCAGACCACTCTTACCCAGTCCAAAGATCAGGGCTTGATCCATCACCGTTATTTATCTCACTGCACCATCCCAGTTCAGAACCTGGCTATATGCAAATCAGTCTGTCCCTGGCCCAGTGCATCATGGGAACAGGGCAGACTAAACTGCCAAGCCAATTCTTCACCAGAAAGGAAACAAGCTACCGGGGACCGGTTTCTGGCATTTCAGCCTTGTCGGCCCGGCTTGCTTGAATCCTGATGGTGCAGTGAGAAAGGGACTCATGTCTGAGTATACCCTGCCACACCTATAGTGGCCAAAAACGATTCAGAAAAGGGGGTGGTGCAGTGAGCTAAAAAACGGTGTGGGATCTAGCCCTGATCTCTTGACTGGGTGAGAGTATTCTGTTTAATTCAGAGACTCTGTCCCTCACCACCCCTTGTTGTAAATATTTTTGTCCACCCTAAGCGTGGAAGGGTATGCTCAGATGTGAGTCCCTTGCTCATTGCACCATCAGGATTCAAGCAAGCCGGGCCGAAGAGGCTGAAATGCCAGAAACCGGTCCCCGGTACCTTGTTTCCTTCCCAGTGTAAGAATTGGCTTTTGTAGTTTGGTTTGCCCTGTTCCCATCATGCACTGGGACAGGAACAGACTAATTTGCATACAGCCAGGTTCTGAAACTGGGATGGTGCAGTGAGCTAAAAAACGGTGTGGGATCTAGCCCTGATCTCTTGACTGGGTGAGAGTATTCTGTTTAATTCAGAGACTCTGTCCCTCACCACCCCTTGTTGTAAATATTTTTGTCCACCCTAAGCGTGGAAGGGTATGCTCAGATGTGAGTCCCTTGCTCATTGCACCATCAGGATTCAAGCAAGCCGGGCCGAAGAGGCTGAAATGCCAGAAACCGGTCCCCGGTAGCTTGTTTCCTTCCCAGTGTAAGAATTGGCTTTTGTAGTTTGGTTTGCCCTGTTCCCATCATGCACTGGGACAGGAACAGACTAATTTGCATACAGCCAGGTTCTGAAACTGGGATGGTGCAGTGAGCTAAAAAACGGTGTGGGATCTAGCCCTGATCTCTTGACTGGGTGAGAGTATTCTGTTTAATTCAGAGACTCTGTCCCTCACCACCCCTTGTTGTAAATATTTTTGTCCACCCCAAGCGTGGAAGGGTATGCTCAGATGTGAGTCCCTTGCTCATTGCACCATCAGGATTCAAGCAAGCCGGGCCGAAGAGGCTGAAATGCCAGAAACCGGTCCCCGGTAGCTTGTTTCCTTCCCAGTGTAAGAATTGGCTTTTGTAGTTTGGTTTGCCCTGTTCCCATCATGCACTGGGACAGGAACAGACTAATTTGCATACAGCCAGGTTCTGAAACTGGGATGGTGCAGTGAGCTAAAAAACGGTGTGGGATCTAGCCCTGATCTCTTGACTGGGTGAGAGTATTCTGTTTAATTCAGAGACTCTGTCCCTCACCACCCCTTGTTGTAAATATTTTTGTCCACCCTAAGCGTGGAAGGGTATGCTCAGATGTGAGTCCCTTGCTCATTGCACCATCAGGATTCAAGCAAGCCGGGCCGAAGAGGCTGAAATGCCAGAAACCGGTCCCCGGTAGCTTGTTTCCTTCCCAGTGTAAGAATTGGCTTTTGTAGTTTGGTTTGCCCTGTTCCCATCATGCACTGGGACAGGAACAGACTAATTTGCATACAGCCAGGTTCTGAAACTGGGATGGTGCAGTGAGCTAAAAAACGGTGTGGGATCTAGCCCTGATCTCTTGACTGGGTGAGAGTATTCTGTTTAATTCAGAGACTCTGTCCCTCACCACCCCTTGTTGTAAATATTTTTGTCCACCCTAAGCGTGGAAGGGTATGCTCAGATGTGAGTCCCTTGCTCATTGCACCATCAGGATTCAAGCAAGCCGGGCCGAAGAGGCTGAAATGCCAGAAACCGGTCCCCGGTAGCTTGTTTCCTTCCCAGTGTAAGAATTGGCTTTTGTAGTTTGGTTTGCCCTGTTCCCATCATGCACTGGGACAGGAACAGACTAATTTGCATACAGCCAGGTTCTGAAACTGGGATGGTGCAGTGAGCTAAAAAACGGTGTGGGATCTAGCCCTGATCTCTTGACTGGGTGAGAGTATTCTGTTTAATTCAGAGACTCTGTCCCTCACCACCCCTTGTTGTAAATATTTTTGTCCACCCTAAGCGTGGAAGGGTATGCTCAGATGTGAGTCCCTTGCTCATTGCACCATCAGGATTCAAGCAAGCCGGGCCGAAGAGGCTGAAATGCCAGAAACCGGTCCCCGGTAGCTTGTTTCCTTCCCAGTGTAAGAATTGGCTTTTGTAGTTTGGTTTGCCCTGTTCCCATCATGCACTGGGACAGGAACAGACTAATTTGCATACAGCCAGGTTCTGAAACTGGGATGGTGCAGTGAGCTAAAAAACGGTGTGGGATCTAGCCCTGATCTCTTGACTGGGTGAGAGTATTCTGTTTAATTCAGAGACTCTGTCCCTCACCACCCCTTGTTGTAAATATTTTTGTCCACCCTAAGCGTGGAAGGGTATGCTCAGATGTGAGTCCCTTGCTCATTGCACCATCAGGATTCAAGCAAGCCGGGCCGAAGAGGCTGAAATGCCAGAAACCGGTCCCCGGTAGCTTGTTTCCTTCCCAGTGTAAGAATTGGCTTTTGTAGTTTGGTTTGCCCTGTTCCCATCATGCACTGGGACAGGAACAGACTAATTTGCATACAGCCAGGTTCTGAAACTGGGATGGTGCAGTGAGCTAAAAAACGGTGTGGGATCTAGCCCTGATCTCTTGACTGGGTGAGAGTATTCTGTTTAATTCAGAGACTCTGTCCCTCACCACCCCTTGTTGTAAATATTTTTGTCCACCCTAAGCGTGGAAGGGTATGCTCAGATGTGAGTCCCTTGCTCATTGCACCATCAGGATTCAAGCAAGCCGGGCCGAAGAGGCTGAAATGCCAGAAACCGGTCCCCGGTAGCTTGTTTCCTTCCCAGTGTAAGAATTGGCTTTTGTAGTTTGGTTTGCCCTGTTCCCATCATGCACTGGGACAGGAACAGACTAATTTGCATACAGCCAGGTTCTGAAACTGGGATGGTGCAGTGAGCTAAAAAACGGTGTGGGATCTAGCCCTGATCTCTTGACTGGGTGAGAGTATTCTGTTTAATTCAGAGACTCTGTCCCTCACCACCCCTTGTTGTAAATATTTTTGTCCACCCTAAGCGTGGAAGGGTATGCTCAGATGTGAGTCCCTTGCTCATTGCACCATCAGGATTCAAGCAAGCCGGGCCGAAGAGGCTGAAATGCCAGAAACCGGTCCCCGGTAGCTTGTTTCCTTCCCAGTGTAAGAATTGGCTTTTGTAGTTTGGTTTGCCCTGTTCCCATCATGCACTGGGACAGGAACAGACTAATTTGCATACAGCCAGGTTCTGAAACTGGGATGGTGCAGTGAGCTAAAAAACGGTGTGGGATCTAGCCCTGATCTCTTGACTGGGTGAGAGTATTCTGTTTAATTCAGAGACTCTGTCCCTCACCACCCCTTGTTGTAAATATTTTTGTCCACCCTAAGCGTGGAAGGGTATGCTCAGATGTGAGTCCCTTGCTCATTGCACCATCAGGATTCAAGCAAGCCGGGCCGAAGAGGCTGAAATGCCAGAAACCGGTCCCCGGTAGCTTGTTTCCTTCCCAGTGTAAGAATTGGCTTTTGTAGTTTGGTTTGCCCTGTTCCCATCATGCACTGGGACAGGAACAGACTAATTTGCATACAGCCAGGTTCTGAAACTGGGATGGTGCAGTGAGCTAAAAAACGGTGTGGGATCTAGCCCTGATCTCTTGACTGGGTGAGAGTATTCTGTTTAATTCAGAGACTCTGTCCCTCACCACCCCTTGTTGTAAATATTTTTGTCCACCCTAAGCGTGGAAGGGTATGCTCAGATGTGAGTCCCTTGCTCATTGCACCATCAGGATTCAAGCAAGCCGGGCCGAAGAGGCTGAAATGCCAGAAACCGGTCCCCGGTAGCTTGTTTCCTTCCCAGTGTAAGAATTGGCTTTTGTAGTTTGGTTTGCCCTGTTCCCATCATGCACTGGGACAGGAACAGACTAATTTGCATACAGCCAGGTTCTGAAACTGGGATGGTGCAGTGAGCTAAAAAACGGTGTGGGATCTAGCCCTGATCTCTTGACTGGGTGAGAGTATTCTGTTTAATTCAGAGACTCTGTCCCTCACCACCCCTTGTTGTAAATATTTTTGTCCACCCTAAGCGTGGAAGGGTATGCTCAGATGTGAGTCCCTTGCTCATTGCACCATCAGGATTCAAGCAAGCCGGGCCGAAGAGGCTGAAATGCCAGAAACCGGTCCCCGGTAGCTTGTTTCCTTCCCAGTGTAAGAATTGGCTTTTGTAGTTTGGTTTGCCCTGTTCCCATCATGCACTGGGACAGGAACAGACTAATTTGCATACAGCCAGGTTCTGAAACTGGGATGGTGCAGTGAGCTAAAAAACGGTGTGGGATCTAGCCCTGATCTCTTGACTGGGTGAGAGTATTCTGTTTAATTCAGAGACTCTGTCCCTCACCACCCCTTGTTGTAATTATAGGATAGAGACATGATGTTAGAACCGGTTTGAAGGGAACAGATTGACTATGCATACTATCTAATAATCAAAAATCATGAGCACTAATTTGGTGACATAACAACTGGGAATGACAAACATCTACTGTCACTCAGGGGGTCACATCCTTAGCGCAAGGGTCTTTTTGGACTGTGAGATCAACGTATTGTCTTTCTGTGTTTAATTCTGAAATTACAGCGGTGCTCCTATCAACCTGAGCTGCAGCCAGGTGGGGTGAAGCGCCATCACCACTACAAATGGGTGAGTGGCATCTAAAATTAATGCTTACCATGCACCTTATGTTTGAAGTACAGTGATGTTCACATTAATACACTGTCTGTATGGTCATTTATTATATGTGACATAATGTTGTCATTTGTTTCATTTACATGTCTTTTCCTGTGGATGTCGCACCAACAACACAATACGGTAATAGTATGTGGTTGATCACGAAACCTGTAATCACAGGTGATTGTTTTTAGCTCACTTCATAAGCAGTAGTTTACAACAGGTCCTGAAGAAAGCATTGGAACTATTCCATCCATATGCTGAAACATGTCGACCGATATTGCTGACAGACATTTTGTTAAATCTGTATTTTCACCATTATTTTAATATTTGGGCTTTTGAGAGATAACATTAAAATTCATAATCTACTCATCTGATCCAATTTTATCTATACACTCACACTTATTGTATTGTTTTGATTCACTTCTCACACTGCTTATTCAGTAACCACAAAACTTGACATTCCATTTGGATATACCCCCTTATTGTTTATTGACATATTTATTTAACATCATACATAGTCCTAGAAATACATCATTAGGCTATGTGGTTTTGTCTTGTCTCCTGGGCAAGGAGAACCCAAATGATGTCAAAAAGGGCGGTATCACATGGCTACTGATGGGAACAATTGCCCATTGTTTGAGTTTTTCACCATATGGTATATTGTTCTAGGCACTTTTGCTTGTATTCTGTTGGGGCTTGTGTCCAGAGGCGAGTATTTTATGTGACTTCTAGATACTGTTGTTGTTGAAATGTTAAAACATTTACTTAACAGTATGATACACACAGGTATTGGACTCTTTGTAATCATATTTCAAATTCGGGCATGCTAGGACCCTTTGGTTTTCTGTGGTGAGCTTTATTTTAACTGCCCTACTTTTGTGTGAATAAATACACATTCTGATCTTTACAAAAGACATATCTTTAACTTTGCAATCCTGTGTGCTATTCAGTATCCAAGTGCTAAATCCTTTACCAACACCTGGAATAAGCCTTGATCACCCTTGGACAGACCACACACTAACTTACAACCGGAGACATAAAGACAGAGCTTCTAACTAAAAAGCCAGTAGCTGGCATGAAAATTAGATTTGAGAGATGCCAAATGTTAACTTTGTATTGTAGTGTATATGGTGAGGGAGATTCACTTGCTTACTTTGCTCATGAGCAGTCATTTGCCTCTGCCTCAATAATTATTTTTGAAGTGTTGATTGCCTGGGAGGCTAAGTTATTTCTCACTTGCTATCACAAGCTTCTTTCTCCCCAGTGAACTTATACAGAGATATTTGGCAGCTGAACATAGGTGTCAGTTCACATGCTGGCCCTGATTATGAGTCAAGCGAAGCAGAATTACAGTATGTAATTCCACTCCACCTGAGCACGACTGGCCCAATATTCCCACACAACTACAGCCTTGTCCCACAATGCTCCCTTGCCAAAACTATTATTCCCTTTGCCTCTCCTTCCCTCCCAGCTATCCCTTGCTTGACCCTCATGCTGCATGGAAGCCACAGCTTCCATTTATCACCAGGGTCAGACAGAATGTAGACTTGGGCACAACAAAGTGGCCCCATTGGTAAGTTAAATATAAAAATAATTGCATATGTTAGCAAATTGACACCGTTTTTAACTTGTAAAACACGCTGTATAGGTGTTTCACAAGGTATTGAAGACTGCGCGGATTTGAGATGGCTGCAGTCAATGTTTGTGGTTATATCATGGAAATAAACAGTAAAAATCGACCAAACAGACCATAAAACAGATCCACAAACAGTCAAAAGAATGGTACACACACTCACCTGTCAGACCAGCCCTTCAGGCACTGCCTGGTTGCCCTATAGGCAGGGACGGCTGTCAACAACAGCAAGCGTCGGAACAGACAAATGGGTGAAAAAGGTGCAGTGCCGACTCGCGTAAAATTACAACTTGGCATGCATGCAAAAAACACTAAATAAATTGCCGTCATACTTTACATTATAATTTTAAAATTAAAATGGTTTAACTTTAAAACGTTAATTTAGTGCATGTTGGCGATTTAGTTTACATTGAAGAAAGTCAAATGAAAAATATGCATTTACCTTGCTGCACGTCCTCCAGTCCTGGTGTTCTCTTTCAGTCGTCCAGCCCCAGCCATCGCCCCAACCAGTTCATACGCTGTTCTCATTTTGTTAATCAGCATGAGAGAAGCTCTTGGATTGGTTGGAATGGGCTATCTCAGCACTCCCAAAAGCACTGGAGGTCTGTGCTTGCTCTCCACCTAGTTGTCTTAGACAGCTCAGGTAAGAGAGGTTTGAGTGCGCATGCCTGGCCGCCGTCAGAAGACAGCCGTCCAAAGTGACATGCGCACTTTAAAGTTAAATGCTCACCACTCCTCCCTGCTGCTGCCGCTCAACAGACACATTCTATGCCACTGTCGTAGGCTGACTGGTGCCTTAAACAGTTGGCAAGCTGGAATGTTAGAATTAACCCTGGGCGGAGTTTGCATAGCAGCGCTAAGCTGAATTCCACGAAGTAGTAAAAAAACTCAGCGAGCTAATCAGAGTCCCACGAGCGTGCACAGTTGCTTGCTTCAATCATTGGTGATACTTTTTTGAAGTTCGGGAAAACGTTTTGTGTGTTTGGGAACGCGTATTGCATGCTTGGGGGAAATATCGCACAAATTTCACCATGCGGTCGTCCTTGGGCGCGGCCATCTTGTTTTTCATGTTTGCTATGGTTCTGGGCCTGTTTTGCTATCCTCCCGACAACTTTTCAATTCTTTGTTTCTAAAACATTTTTTCTGATCTTTTTTATTTATTATCTATACCTCTCTATTCCTGAGCGTATATTTTGCGTTTTTTCAACCTTTTTTGTGTTTTGTAGAGCGTTTTTCTTGCTTTTAATTTTTATTACTTCCTTTCTTTACTTCCTACATTTTATTTTCCACCCACCGTCCCCCCAGAACCATGGCTAAGAACTTGAAAACGACTAGTAAGCAGGTGTAGCAAGGAGCGGGAGACACCTTGCGTAAGGCGTCCCCTGGAAGGGTTGCAGGCCTGGGCCTCATTTTCTGAGGTGGTAGTGGCTGCACTTGTTTTGTTTGTGCAGCGCCACCTCCCCTTAACCCTGGAAGCAGGCAGCAGGCCTGGGTCCGGGTCCGGGCTCCAGGAGCATCACCGGTGGTAGGAGAGGGTGCACCGGGCAGTGTTTTGCTGCTCTGGGGTCCGGCACACCCATAACCAACTGACGCACCGGTGGTCCAAAATCCGGGAACGAGAGCAGGACCTGCTGGACCTGCTAGGTGTTGAAGTACTGGGGCTTGGTGAGTAGCTAATTATATTACTATTGTGTTCTGTTCTGTGTTATTACAAATATAATTTTTTCCCAAATATCAAAAATGCTGCTGCTGCTTACAAGCAGGTAAGTTACGTTTAAAAATCTTATATTATGTGATTGTTATTTTTCTAGACAGGTACTCGGCGCTACTAATTGTACTTGTTTGCAACTTTGCGCTCGCTTGAGCTGGTTATGTAAGAGCGGTTAGAGAATTTAAGTTAGGTAATGCAGACTAGAAAGACTCCAGTCCTTTCCTTTGTCCTGTCACGCTGTCCTGTCACTAAGATAGTGGTAGTAGCTAGTTAGTTGGTCACTTAGTATTATTTGGTAACTTAGCAGCCTGCATGGCACGTCCTCTCACCTGACTTTTGTCCTAGTAGAACCTTTTGTAGTTCGTATAGTGAGTGAATAGCAACCAACCAATTTGGTGCATGCAATATGCATGCGTCCATCTATGCATTTAAGAAGACTGAATGCAGACTTAGTGAACTGGCTTGTCAAAGTGGGTTGAGATTGAGAGATGATTGTGAATGAGATGGGAACTTAAAAGCAAATATCATTTTTTTGCAATTCATTCCGAAGTCTTTGGAATAAGCGGGCTAGGTAGGTTTAGAATTCAGGAATCAGAATGGAACTGTGGAACAATAAAGATAGGACGGTCCGCGACCGCTATACTAGTCTACTACTAGTCGATTTGGTTTAGGACAGGCCAATGATACTGCACTTGCCATTTCCTGTCTAAATATCTTTTTGGAGCGATTATTTAATATTTATTTATTTAACACCAATCATTTTTGTCTCTTTAGTGATGTCTTACATGATCAATACCAAGGGGCAAGAACAAGAAGAAGACTGGGTCTGCTGAGGCGGGTGCAGGAGCCTGAGGAGCCTCCCAGGGGCAGGAAGCGGCCTCAGACACAGATGGCTTTGCTGACCCAGTAAGTCTAGACCTAGTACCTTGTTATTGGCAGCAGTTGATGGTGAACATTAAACAACTAATTACTGTGCACCATGGCTGGAAGGAAGTATGAGGAGGAGGACAGCAAAACTATTTTCCAACGAAGAGAGACCTCATGTCCGATTGTCCGCCCAGTTGGCTACTCTTTTTCTTCTTTTCAAAAAATCAGATGCACTAATAGCTCTAGCCACTAAGTCCAGTACTTGGGTTGTCCTCTTTTTTTATTTGTTTATTGAGTTACTGTTTACCATACACCGACATATTACACACAACTGTATTTTTTATACAAACTCAATATGTTTTGTTCAAAGCATCAGCATCAAGAACATTCATAAC
Source organism: Lissotriton vulgaris (assembly GCF_964263255.1). NCBI lineage: Eukaryota > Metazoa > Chordata > Amphibia > Caudata > Salamandridae > Lissotriton > Lissotriton vulgaris. The sequence continues at coordinate 480,030,521 of NC_141693.1, read as the reverse complement.
CATACAACGTGGTAACAATACCACAGTACATAATATGTATGTTCACTTATAAAGCTAGTCCCATTACATCATCTCGGCTGATGTGTTTATGGTCGCTATAATGACCTAATTAATACATACAACTGTATGACATCTTTATTTCAACACATCAGGGTGTTCTGTAAGATAAACATTAACAGGGCTCCAGATGTCTTTTGGTCTTGAAGCTACAGGCAAGTCCTTGGCGCATATGTGTAATTGCTCTTGTAATATGCAATGTCTTTAAACCATGAGACAACTGTAGAGGCTGCCATCCAACCCCAGCATTTGGACACCCCCCCTTTTGCCAGCAGCAGAGAGACAGCCGCCAACCTATGATTACTTGCCTTTAGTGCTGTACAGACACCCAGCAAACAAACCTGTGGTGTGCAATCCACCCGTTCCATTAACATCTTTGTAAGGTGTTGTGTGACACTGCCCCAGTATCGTGATTCATGTGTGCACATTCCCAGGCTAGATACCAAAAGTCAGTGTCCTCCACACCACATATCACACAATGCAAGTCCTCCTGCAACCAATAGCCATGCAATCATACAGGTGTATAGTACATTTGAAGTTCAACCTTGAAATTAATAATCCGAAGATTACAATTCGCTGTTGGTGCCCAGCATGCTGTCTAGTCCTCCCATGATAATGGGTCCTCCAATTGCGCAGCCCATTTTTCAAACGTTTAGTCGTTCACTGTTTGGGCAGGGGTTCTCCTGGTTTGACTCCGAGTACCTGCATGGGGTCCCTCCGATGTGTCCCAATGTACTTGTGGTTGGGCGTTTCTTTTTTTGCCTCGCGGACGTCTTTGGCCAAACCCTAAAAAAGACTGGTTTCCATAGTTGGATTGGTAACCAGGGAATGGACCCATATGTGGCTGAAAAGGGTATTGTGGCTGAACTGGTGGGCCCCAATTAGAGGGTGGCCACCAAGGTTGAAATTGGCCAGTGGGTTGACCTCTATAGTTTTGAAAACGTTGTGATCGACCCCTCCCTCTCATGATGGATGGTGGATTGTTGGTGGTGTCTGATCCTGAGCTGGAGCCTGAGTAGTTTGAGCCACATCTTTTGCCGCTATTCCTAAAGTCAGGTGGTTTGTAAAAGTCGCTCGTGTAGGGATATACCACGTCGTGTTTAAATTTAGCCAGGTCTTTTTTAAATTTTTCGATCTTGGCTTGTAGGATCGGGCCTCTGAATTCGTTATTGGTTTTATTGGATTCATCTTGCTGTTTTTTAAAAATAGTTGGTGTAACGGTGGTTTTAATAGCTGCTTCTAGTATCTGTATCTCAACCAGGATTTGGTCAGCCACCCGTTTGGCAGTACTGATTATCAAAATAAGCCAATCACGGGTGCACCGCCACGCGATTAGCGACCAGTCTTTCAAGAATGTTTTGTCTGTAAGAAACAGACGTGGTGCATTCGTCACTATTAGTCCGGGAGGGGCACAGGTAGCCCGCATGTATTCAGCCATAATCAAGCCATGTACCATTGTTCGTGAGTGTGATTTCTTTAGAATCATCACTTTTGTCCAGTCGTCTGTTGAGACAACATTAGGTGCTGGTACTGTGTCTAGTATGCTAGGCATGTTGTCTAGAATAGATTGATATAGTGCGTCATCATAATCTATACCACTAATTTCTGCCATGACAGTGAAGGAAGAAGAAGGAAAGGGAATTCCAACCGCTGGGGGGTAGGACCTAGAAAGTCCTTCAGAAAAGAGATTGGAAAAGAAAGTTAGTGTCAACAGATAGTACCTAACTAACAACTACCTACTCAAGTGTAGTGTTGAAAAAAACAATGATCATGGGACACACCATTCCTATTTGGATGGCCAAATGAGAATATATGATCTACATCTGACGTTGATGGACATCCTACTTTTCTCTGTATGGGTCTGGTCTATATTTGAAGTGAATCCCTTTGCATAGGTCATTTTTTGTGAATACCCCGTAAACCCTATTGTTACACAGCATTGGCAAATATCCACTGACTCTTTGAGCAGTCCTTTTGTCAGTTTGTCCTCTGGAGCATATTTGGCCCAGCTTTAGACCCCCAGTGTGTGTTTTTTGTTTCTTGCATTGACTGGTTGGGGGACTCCACCCTGGGCAGGTCTTTAAACATTTTCCCTCTGACCCTTCTTCCCCGCTGTGTTTACTACCTTACTAAGGTGTTGTGAACAGTTGAAGAAGACACAATTTACTCAACATTAGCATTCATCAATTGCCACCATACGCTGTTTCGTGCTTTTACTAGGTTTTGAAAAAAAAGAAACAGTGTCCTAAAGAACAAATGGGATCAAATGACAACATGATCATATGTGACATCGACAGTATGGTGGCAATTGATGAATTGACCAATGATCAGGAAGACCTGAACCTGAGTGTTGAAACCAATAGAATTTTGGATGCACTAGAAATACAACATGACAAGGAGGCTGGTACTTCCTTTAAACCCAAGTCCACGTTTACCCCCAAAATGAACCATGACAATATTGACACTTTTCAAGACCAAATTGGTAAAGAACTGCTAGAACTCCGCAGTTTAAATTGGTCGAAAAACATGAAAAGATTAAAATTTAACATGACAGCAACACAGAAAAAAGCAATGAAAGAACTAGCCGAAGATGAAAATATTCTCATAAGACCCGCAGACAAAGGCGGAAATATTGTGATCATGCCAAGAGAAATGTATATACAAGAGGCAGAAAGACAGCTATATGATGGCAAAACTTACAGGACTTCCAACCGTCTTGAATACAACCAAAGTATTAAAGAACTATGGGACAAACTGAGGGAATAGAGAGATAAAGGGTGGTTAGAGTGGGAGGAATTCTGTTTTCTCAAAAAAGATCATCCTATTCTCCCTATCTTGTACCTTCTCCAAAAGTACATAAGTGTAAAGCGAACCCCCCCGGCAGACCTATCATTTCATCCAGAGGTTGTGTATTGGAAAACTTATCACGTTACGTTGACCACTTTTTGCGAGATTTTGTCATTGGACTTCCAACGTATGTGAGAGATACAAAGGATTTCCTGGACAAAATAAACCAAGTCAACATTGACAAAGATTGCCTATTGACAGGGTATGGAAGCCTGCGCCAGATTCCTAAAGGGCAGAGACATCAAATATCTAGGTCATACTACTATGATTTTAGATATGATCAAACATTGCTTGGAGAATAATTTCTTTTCATTTAATAATGACATCTATGTGCAATGCCATGGTATGGCGATGGGTACTTCTTTTGCACCGAGTTTTGCAAATCTGTTCATGGGGGCGTGGGAGGCTGAAATCAGAGACAACGATAACTTCAAAGAGGACTTTAAAAAAGTCCAAGTGTGGCTACGATACATCGACAATATTTTCGTTATTTGGAAAGGGGAAAGAGATCAGGCACTCAACTTCACAGAGAGATTGAACATAAATGATAGAAATATCATTCTTACATGCAACATCAGTGACAAAGAAGTTGAATATCTGGACACCAGGGTGCAAATCAAACAGAAAATGATTCACACAGTACTATTCAGAAAAAACACAGCAGGGAACACCCTTCTTCATGTCTAAAGCAGCCATCCAGACCAACTAAAATGGAGTATCCCTTTTGGAGAACTTCTTAGGGCTAAAAGAAATTGCAGCAACAATGATGACTACCTGAAAGAAGAAAAAACTATGACACAGAGAATACTCGAAAGAGGTTATCCCCTGTGGGGCATTAAGAGAGCAAGTACTAAAGCAGCGCAGATTAAACGTGACAAGTTGCTTACAATTAGAGAGGGAGTGGACAATGACAATAAAGAATCTGAAACTACTAGAGTCATTCTTACGTATAATGGGAACTCTAACCAAGTTAAGAAAAGTTTGGTAAAAAATTGGAGTATACTCAAGAACGATCCCTTCACGACCCAGCATCACGTACAAAAGAGGACGGACTCTTAAAGACCTCCTGGTACGGAATGACATAGGGATGAGCACAGTTCCAAGAGGTATTAGCTTACAAGGCTTCTACCCATGTGGCCACTGTAAAGCGTGTGCAAACAGTCACATGGTAAAAGAATATTGGAATACGAGTACCAAAACCATGCAACAGATTAATCAATTCTTGACCTGTACCACAGTTTTTGTGATATATGTGTTGATCTGCCCATGTGATCTCAAATACATCGGCAGCACAATACATATGGCTAAAAAACGCATTCTTGAGCACACACGTGCTATTAGTAACCTGGACAGACAATATCCTGTAGCTCGCCACTTTGAGACTCACCATTTTTCAGACCCTAAAAAACTTTCATTTTACATAATTGAACAGGTGAATCTGAGTCATAGGGATAGGAAATCGTTTGCTCAAATTAAGACAAAAAGAATCCAGATACATTATTGGAGTTTGTACCCGCTATCCTACAGGGCACAACATTGATGAAGAATATAATGTGCATTTACAACAAGAATAGTAACTGTATGTAATGGTATTTCTCAGAACTGTAAGATTTCTTCTTTTTCTAACCCCTATCTCATTGCATTCTTCTTTTCTCTTCTTTTCCACAGATGTAAAGGAAGGGATGTTGTTTCTGGCTCTCGACACCAGCACCCTAATCCTTGCACTGTGGTTATCTTCTACCGTCTGAAACAAAAGTATTTGTATTTTAATTTATCAGTTGTGCACTAGTTATATGTTTATTTAGATTAAATTGTCACAATGATATATATAACAAAATATTAACTGTATGACCTACTATCCAAGTTTTGTTAAACCCAACAAAAAGGCGACAGACCTACTATCCAAGTTCTATAGAACCCAACAACAAGGCGATAGAGATAGACATATAAATTACATAACTGACTAACCAGAAATTGACCTACGAGTTGTGTAATTATTTATCACTTGCAACCACTTACAGCCCAACTGTCCCTATACCCTATATACCTATTCCACTAACCAGGAAATGGTTTGTCAACCGGACCGAAGTGAACTACTGTTCACGGACCTGGATATTAAAGTTGTATTTTCAACAGTTACCATGGCAACGTGTCCGAGTAAAACACAACCCCACTATGATAAAGTTGTGTCTCGATCATTTCTACTCTACCACTGGGAGGAATGAAAGTCTTTGCTTGTTGGGGCACAGAACAAGTACTACTTGTTAGATCTGAGATTAAAAAAATTACCAGTGGGTCGGTGGTTATCTGAAGCGTAACTACAGTTACCATGACCACGCCGAAGACGTTGAGAACGTAACCCGACCTACTGACGAGATGACGTTTCTCGCCACAGCACTGGGTCGATCTCTAACATACTCACAAAGAGAATAACTACAAGGGGCACAGTAATTTTGATAACTTCACTCACAAACTAAGGTAAAGACAATACCTATAGCGATGCGAAGGTACTATGTAAAAATAATGAATTCAACGTTAAAGGTAAAAAATTGTTGATTCTCGCATATTTATATTTATTTTTGTACCAATGAGACAGCTATATGTATAGTACTAAGAGCATCTTAAACAATATTTCGACTTAATTCAACATCGTAACACTAACGTTCATGACTAGTGCAAGATGGCAGATCAGCAAAGTGCCGAGTCCCCTTTCTATGTTGAATGGTTAGAGACTTAAAACATGTGTATGCACTGTGACAATTTGTGTGAACAGGCGCTCTGTGGAACGCGAAATGCGTCATATATATATATATATATATATACTTAGAGCAGAAGAAGATCCTCGCCCTGCCTTGAGTTAGTGTTGATTTCACCACATCCACCAAAGCAAGTATATGATCAATTATTGGTGTAAATTTAATTGAGTCACACCGCAATATAAATCATACAGCCCGGGAAAGAGGGTTAGAGTTTAATGACTCATTGGGAAGGGGGATTTGAGGGAAAGGTTTGACAAAGACAAATACTACACATGGACAACACGTTCATCTTGGCAGCTGACCATCATAAATCTGTTGAGGGAGAAAAAGCAAATGCATGCATGATGAGAAGTAGTACTAGACTAGTACATGGCAGTATGTTAATTATGCAATTGCCTTTCTGCCCCAGGAGACACCCAAATTACATACATATATTATGTTCTGTTGTACCTGGCTTCCTTTGAAAGCTAGCAAATAAAGGTAAACTATCTGTAGGAGTAAAATATAAGCATACAAACAACACACACAGCCGTAATGATTGAAGAGAAAAAAATAAATGAATCAAATGAAGAAGATACTGTTACTGTATTATATTTTTGCCAAATTTGGAGTTGCATCTCCACATTCCTCTTTGTCCTTCCTTGGAGTGTCCGTCAATTTTGGGTGCCTGGTCTATGCGGTTTGGTAAGGTAAATATGAGTTGTTTTTCCCATTATGGCGCAGGGTAAAGGGCCTATCGATGGAAAACCAAAAAAGGATTCTGAAAAATCAAGGAGAAAATGTAAACTGCATAATTAAGGAGGAGCGCAACAAGAAGACTTTCAAAGGCGGCATGGCTGCATCATGTCTGTTCCCGGCAGTTAGCTACCTCCAACAACAGGAACAGCCTGCCACCCAACCTCCACCTAGGTCCAAATTAGAGCTAGGCAGCAGGCGTACTGAGCACACACACACACAGCAACATACCATTTTCCAAATTAAGTAAAAAAAATCAATGCACCACTGTCAGTTACACCACCACCACTACACAGACATGAAGGTCTGGTCATATTTGTTCCATCAATCATTTTTGATCTTCTTGACTCTGGCTGCGCGTATGGAATGGTGTCCAACTCTGTACCAACAGTGTCCCGACTCCCGAGTGAGTCCTCCAGACTCCAGACTCGTCCCGACTCATAAATGCAATGGAACGGCCTGCAGTAGTACAATTTTGTTATCGAACAACAAGACGGGAAAGATTGACCTGAGTCACGTTTTTGTGTGTAGATTCAGAATAGTAGACATCATTCACAACAAACAACAATTACTCAGCGTGCAATGCATGCCATCATTTACCTATTCTTCCGGGGCAGTCCCTCTAGACTCAGAAAGGATATATATAATCAGGGCCCAGGTTTAGAGCCAGGTACACATTTCAAATTTGTTGTATTATCCATCCAATGTCTGGCATAAGGGAAATGGCTTTAGGGAGAGTCAGGAGTGGACTATTAGTTACTTCTTCACTGACTGCAGTTGGAACTCCAATTCGGCAATAAAAGAGTAAGACGATCGGGATGGACATGTGAACCAGAAAGACAGCAACACACAAATAATGAAGTAAATGATATTCCTCAGCTATATGTTTTTTTATGCTTCAGAAAGGAAGAAAATAACTTTAGTTGACTCGAAAGCCTAGTTGTCAGGGAAGTAGAGCTTGTCCTCAAACTCTGGTGGTTCGCCCAGAAGTAGGTCTCTGAACACACTACATCAATGACCTGAGTCGCCGTCATCGTCTTCCTGCTGTGCTACTTCGGGTATGGTGTAATCCGGTGGTATAAAGTGCTGATTCATTTTGATCATGGTTAACCTCTCTACGTTTTGAGACTAGAGACTGGTCCTTCTCAATGTCAGAATGGCACCAGCAGCACTGAAAACACTATCAGAAGAGACACTTGCGGAAGGGCAAGCCAGATAGTTTATCGTCAGCCTACTGAGCACTGGCCATTGACGCCTTTTCCCATACCAATACAGCACTTGGGTTTTGATCAAAGAAGACCTCTGTTGGGTCATCCAGATAGGCCTGGACCATCCGCTCGATGCTCATGGATGCTCCGCTATGCTCAGCCTCTTTTGGCTTTACCTCAGCACAGGACTTAAGCATTTGCTGTAGAAACCATTCCTGTGCCGATTTTGGGGCTGATGTTCCTGTTCTTGTTGTTGTTGTTGATATTGTTCTTGGTGTTGTTGGTGGTTTTGGCTGCTGTTAAACATTAGCACTGCCCTCAGGCTCTGAAGTTGAACTTGAAGCCGGCTGCCCTGCAGCACTTGTTGTGCCCTGGAGGAGTGGGCCTCTAATTCCTGACCATGTTTTCTCTAGCTGACTTGCTTCCACAGCTATCCAAGTTTTGTAGTTGGCAACATCCTCGTCTGAAAAAGGAATGAACGTTTGCAGTAATGTTTTGTACCCTGGATCCAGAATTGTGGCACCAATGTAATGGTTGGATGACACAATGCCTCTTTGCACCCTTGTATTTTCAGATAAGCGAAGGGTTACGCTCTCCACCAACTCATATGCTTCTCTCTTTTCCTCCACACCTGCATACATTGCAGACAACCCTTCAGCTGTTTCCGTAGTATGTGCAACAATGGGTAAGCTTGGCCCATAGTACAGTACTCCTTGCTGACTTCACCTGTGAAAACCTCGAAAAGAATAGCAACTCTGTCAGGCATTTAACTAGGCCCCGTTGGTCCATCTCAATGATCATGTCACTCTCAGTAGGATCCCCTCTTTGCATGGCATATTCATTGATTGGTCTGTACTGCTCAAACAGACGCTCAAGCATGTAATAAGTTGAGTTCCAACGTGTTGGCACCTCCTGTATGAGTGCTTTAACTTGCATTCTATTATCAAGTTTAATGATCCTCAGCTACTTCCTGGCTTATAAAGAATGGCTGAAATGATTGCAGATTCTTCTGCAGGTGGTTAGTAAGTTGCTGACTTGGTCTTTCCTTTTTTTTTTATATAGTCCTCATACACCATGTTAGGCATTCTTGACCGGAATCCTCCACTCTTCTCATCTGGCTTGCACGTTCCCACCCTTACGTAGAGCCAATAACGATCAGTAGAAGAGGTTCCAACAAGCCTAATCCCTTTCCTAATGTAAATGTAAATGTACATGAATTTATATAGCGCAAATCACCACTGGTTTCTAAGCGCTTGCTTAGGGAACCCGTCCTGGTATTCCCCTGTGAGATAACCCTGGCAGGGTATTCGCAAGGAGAAAGCCAGGCATCCCGCCGCGAGGGGCCGTTGTGGAGATTAAGCAAGCTATTGTCCAGAGTCGCAGAGTGTGAACCCGTGAATCGAGTAGGCACCGGAGCGAGAATTGTCGAGTCCATGGACATTTTTTTAGGACTCAAGACCCCGCCGAGCCGGGAATTGAACCCTGGTCCCGGGCTGACCTCTGCTTCCAGGTCTGCCTCCTCTAACCAGAGAGCCACACTTCTCCAATCCTGTTCACCCACAATATATGGGTTACTTAGGAAAGAAAAGGACCGACAGGGCCCAGGCAAAATCATAGGACCATCTTTACTTATTACTTGTTGCGCCATGCCACTAGGGCCAACCATATCTTATCTAGGCTCGTATGATCTCAAGCGATATCGTACTCACTAGTAAAAATAATGTGTGACAGGCATTCAGCAGATGTTGGAGGATTAACAGATTTCCAGGCCCTACAAATCTCTCTCCTCGCTAAGACTACCACATAAAAAATAAATTTAGATGACTTGAGGCAAGATGGCGTCCGCGATGGACGCATGAGTGAGCTGCTCCTGCCGGACCTTGTGGGGACATGGAGCTGTTCGAATGAGGAGCAGACAAGACAGCTGATTAAAAGCTATTTTTGCTGCGGGAAGTCTTACCGGGAGAGTAACGAGGCCGCTGCTTGCATCTTTCGCTTTGAATGCCGTGGTTGCAGTTGTCATATTTAAAGTAAAGGAGTTAGGTCCTTAAAGCGTGGGGATGGCTGGACCTTATTATGTACTATGAACAAGAGAAAATGCCAACCCACTTTGTTTGGTTTGCTATGAATTATAAGCTACACATCAATATTATTTTTGATATGTTAGGTATATTTATTTTTACCTTTTCTTTAAATCCTTTTTTTGAAAAAAATCATTGGTTTATGTCAGAAAGACAACACAACACATATATCACATATATAAATAAATCAACTTATATAAAACATTTACCAAAAAACATTATTACATATATATACTATTGCCCGTAGGTCACAAGTGATTCCGAGCCATAGGGGGACGCCCAGATACAGTATATGGAGCTAACCTGGATGATCCGGGAGCTTTGAATGAAATAAACTTGGAACTGGCTACCTGGCGGCAACCAGTGGTGGTATGTGGAGACTTTAATATAAACTTGTTGAATAGAGCACTACAGGATGGGTTTGACAAGTATAAGGGGCGAAAACCAAAAGTATTTAAGGCATTGTATAATCTAGTTAGTGATCAAGGACTAGTGGATGTGTGGGGAAGTTTGAGGGGACAGGATAGTGGGTTTACATTTTATTCCTACCCCCACAAGAAGCTGGTTAGACTGGATTATTTCTTTGCGCCAGTATCATTACTGGTCGGCGCTACAATAAGTGTCTACCCCAGGATCACATCGGATCATGCACCTATTGTATTCGAATTACAAGGATGCCCTAATAGACCTAAATATCTAAATTTTACGTATGATCGAAAGTTGGGGCTAAATAATGAGTTTAAGATTCACATGGATAGGTGGATTCAGTTTTTTTTCAGAATAATAAAGGGACGACCGCAGTTGGGGTAATTTCGGATACCTTTAAGGCAGGCTTCCGTGGTGAATGCATGAGTTTTTCGTTTTGGCAGCAAAAGAAATTTAAGCAAGAGCTGGCTACGTTATATGGACGTTTAATTCAGTCTGAAACCTCATTAACGAATGGAGTAGCTAGAGGACTGACTGACCTAGTTCATTTAGAGAATGAGGTGGCAAAAGATAGGGCTAACGTCTTGGGGTTTTGGTGTGCTGAGAATGCAAGAAAGTACTTAACATCGAGAATGGAAAAACATGAGTATGGTGAAACAATTGGGAAAAGGTTGGCTGTCCAACTACGGATGAAGGAGTCTGCTAGAAATATTCAGGCATTGAGAGACGCTAGTGGGGTACTGCACTCCGATCCCCAGCAGATTCTGAAGATCTTCCAGCAGTTTTATTCTGAATTATATGCACAGCAAACTGGGTTAGATGCTGGATCAGATTGGTTAGAAATGCTTGATGAGGGTTTAAAGGTATTAGATCCCACATTAGCAAAGGAATTGGAATCTCCAATATTGGGGCTGGAATTGGAAACAGCAGTAAAGAGTCTTACGTTCGGCAAGGCTGCAGGTCCTGATAGAATACCTGGTGAGGTTTACGGACAGTTCTATAATATTATTAAAGACGAGCTGTTAGGTGTTATGCAGATGGCTCAGTTGGGCTTTTCTCCCAAATCATGGTCAGACGCCACAATAGGGGTGTTTTGCAAGGAGGGTAAGCAGTCGGATTTAGTGGGATATTATCGTCCTATATCTTTACTAAATGCCGATAGAGTTTAATGACTCATTGGAAAGGGGGATTTGAGGAAAAGGTTTGACAAAGACAAATACTACACATAGACAACACGTTCATCTTGGCAGCTGACCATCATAAATCTGTTGAGGGAGAAAAAGCAAATGCATGCATGATAAGAAGTAGTACTAGACTAGTACATGGCAGTATGTTAATTATGCAATTGCCTTTCTGCCCCAGGAGACACCCAAATTACATACATATATTATGTTCTGTTGTACCTGGCTTCCTTTGAAAGCTAGCAAATGAAGGTAAACTATCTGTAGGAGTAAAATATAAGCATACAAACAACACACACAGCCATAATGATTGAAGAGAAAAAAATAAATGAATCAAATGAAGAAGATACTGTTACTGTATTATATTTTTGCCAAATTTGGAATTGCATCTCCACATTCCTCTTTGTCCTTCCTTGGAGTGTCCGTCAATTTTGGGTGCCTGGTGTATGCGGTTTGGTAAGGTAAATATGAGTTGTTTTTCCCATTATGGCGCAGGGTAAAGGGCCTATCGATGGAAAACCAAAAAGGATTCTGAAAAATCAAGGAGAAAATGTAAACTGCATAATTAAGGAGGAGCGCAACAAGAAGACTTTCAAAGGCGGCATGGCTGAATCATGTCTGTTCCCTGCAGTTGGCTACCTCCAGCAACAGGAACAGCCTGCCACCCAACCTCCACCTAGGTCCAAATTAGAGCTAGGCAGCAGGCGTACTGAGCACACACACACACAGTAACATAGCATTTTCCAAATTAAGTAAAAAAAATCAATGCACCACTGTCAGTTACACCACCACCACTACACAGACATGAAGGTCTGGTCATATTTGTTCCATCAATCATATTTGATCTTCTTGACTCTGGCTGCGCGTATGGAATGGTGTCCAACTCTGTACCAACAGTGTCCCGACTCCCGAGTGAGTCCTCCAGACTCCAGAATCGTCCCGACTCATAAATGCAATGGAACGGCCTGCAGTAGTACAATTTTGTTATTGAACAACAAGACGGGAAAGATTGACCTGAGTCACGTTTTTGTGTGTAGATTCAGAATAGTAGACATCATTCACAACAAACAACAATCACTCAGCGTGCAATGCATGCCATCATTTACCTATTCTTCCGGGGCAGTCCCTCTAGACTCAGAAAGGATATATATAATCAGGGCCCAGGTTTAGAGCCAGGTACACATTTCACATTTGTTGTATTATTCATCCAATGTCTGGCATAAGGGAAATGGCTTTAGGGAGAGTCAGGAGTGGACTATTAGTTACTTCTTCACTGACTGCAGTTGCAACTCCAATTCGGCAATAAAAGAGTAAGACGATCGGGATGGACATGTGAACCAGAAAGACAGCAACACACAAATAATGAAGTAAATGATATTCCTCAGCTATATGTTTTTTTATGCTTCAGAAAGGAAGAAAATAACTTTAGTTGACTCGAAAGCCTAGTTGTCAGGGAAGTAGAGCTTGTCCTCAAACTCTGGTGGTTCGCCCAGAAGTAGGTCTCTGAACACACTACATCAATGACCTGAGTCGCCGTCATCGTCTTCCTGCTGTGCTTCTTCGGGTATGGTGTAATCCGGTGGTATAAAGTGCTGATTCATTTTGATCATGGTTAACCTCTCTACGTTTTGAGACTAGAGACTGGTCCTTCTCAATGTCAGAATGGCACCAGCAGCACTGAAAACACTCTCAGAAGAGACACTTGCAGAAGGGCAAGCCAGATAGTTTAACGCCAACCTACTGAGCACTGGCCATTGACGCCTTTTCCCATACCAATACAGCACTTGGGTTTTGATCAAAGAAGACCTCTGTTGGGTCATCCAGATAGGCCTGGACCATCCGCTCAATGCTCATGGATGCTCCGCTATGCTCAGCCTCTTTTGGCTTTACCTCAGCACAGGACTTAAGCATTTGCTGTAGAAACCATTCCTGTGCCGATTTTGGGGCTGATGTTCCTGTTCTTGTTGTTGTTGTTGATATTGTTCTTGGTGTTGTTGGTGGTTTTGGCTGCTGTGAAACATTAGCACTGCCCTCAGGCTCTGAAGTTGAACTTGAAGCCGGCTGCCCTGCAGCACTTGTTGTGCCCTGGAGGAGTGGGCCTCTAATTCCTGACCATTTTTTTTCTAGCTGACTTGCTTCCACAGCTATCCAAGTTTTGTAGTTGGCAACATCCTCGTCTGAAAAAGGAATGAAAGTTTGCAGTAATGTTTTGTATCCTGGATCCAGAATTGTGGCACCAATGTAATGGTTGGATGACACAATGCCTCTTTGCACCCTTGTATTTTCAGATAAGCGAAGGGTTATGCTCTCCACCAACTCATATGCTTCTCTCTTTTCTTCCACACCTGCATACATTGCAGACAACCCTTCAGCTGTTTCCGTAGTATGTGCAACAATGGGTAAGCTTGGCCCATAGTACAGTACTCCTTGCTGACTTCACCTGTGAAAACCTTGAAAGGAATAGCATCTCTGTCAGGCATTTAACTAGGCCCCGTTGGTCCATCTCAATGATCATGCCACTCTCAGTAGAATCCCCTCTTTGCATGGCATATTCATTGATTGGTCTGTACTGCTCAAACAGACGCTCAAGCATGTAATAAGTTGAGTTCCAACGTGTTGGCACCTCCTGTATGAGTGCTTTAACTTGCATTCTATTATCAAGTTTAATGATCCTCAGCTACTTCCTGGCTTATAAAGAATGGCTGAAATGATTGCAGATTCTTCTGCAGGTGGTTAGTAAGTTGCTGACTTGGTCTTTCCTTTTTTTTTATATAGTCCTCATACACCATGTTAGGCATTCTTGACCGGAATCCTCCACTCTTCTCATCTGGCTTGCACGTTTCCACCCTTACGTTGAGCCAATAACTTTCAGTAGAAGAGGTTCCAACAAGCCTAATCTGTTTCCTAATGTAAATGTAAATGTACATGAATTTATATAGCGCAAATCACCACTGGTTTCTAAGCGCTTGCTTAGGGAACCCGTCCTGGTATACCCCTGTGAGATAACCCTGGCAGGGTATCCGCAAGGAGAAAGCCAGGCATCCCGCCGCGAGGGGCCGTTGTGGAGATTAAGCAAGCTATTGTCCAGAGTCGCAGAGTGTGAACCCGTGAATCGAGTAGGCACCGGAGCGAGAATTGTCGAGTCCATGGACATTTTTTTAGGACTCAAGACCCCGCCGAGCCGGGAATTGAACCCTGGTCCCGGGCTGACCTCTGCTTCCAGGTCTGCCTCCTCTAACCAGAGAGCCACACTTCTCCAATCCTGTTCACCCACAATATATGGGTTACTTAGGAAAGAAAAGGACCGACAGGGCCCAGGCAAAATTATAGGACCATCTTTACTTATTACTTGTTGCGCCATGCCACTAGGGCCAACCATATCTTATCTAGGCTCGTATGATCACAAGCGATATCGTACTCACTAGTAAAAATAATGTGTGACAGGCATTCAGCAGATGTTGGAGGATTAACAGATTTCCAGGCCCTACAAATCTCTCTCCTTGCTAAGACTACCACATAAAAAATAAATTTAGATGACTTGAGGCAAGATGGCGTCCGCGATGGACGCATGAGTGAGCTGCTCCTGCCGGACCTTGTGGGGACATGGAGCTGTTCGAATGAGGAGCAGACAAGACAGCTGATTAAAAGCTATTTTTGCTGCGGGAAGTCTTACCGGGAGAGTAACGAGGCCGCTGCTTGCATCTTTCGCTTTGAATGCCGTGGTTGCAATTGTCATATTTAAAGTATAGGAGTTAGGTCCTTAAAGCGTGGGGATGGCTGGACCTTATTATGTACTATGAACAAGAGAAAATGCCAACCCACTTTGTTTGGTTTGCTATGAATTATAAGCAACACATCAATATTATTTTTGATATGTTAGGCATATTTATTTTTACCTTTTCTTTAAATCCTTTTTTGGAAAAAAATCATTGGTTTATGTCAGAAAGACAACACAACACATATATCACATATATAAATAAATCAACTTATACAAAACATTTACCAAAAAACATTATTACATATATATACTATTGCCCGTAGGTCACAAGTGATTCTGAGCCATAGGGGGACGCCCAGATACAGTATATGGAGCTAACCTGGATGATCCGGGAGCTTTGAATGAAATAAACTTGGAACTGGCTACCTGGCCGCAACCAGTGGTGGTATGTGGAGACTTTAATATAAACTTGTTGAATAGAGCACTACAGGATGGGTTTGACAAGTATAAGGGGCGAAAACCAAAAGTATTCAAGGCATTGTATAATCTAGTTAGTGATCAAGGACTAGTGGATGTGTGGGGAAGTTTGAGGGGACAGGATAGTGGGTTTACATTGTATTCCTACCCCCACAAGAAGCTGGTTAGACTGGATTATTTCTTTGCGCCAGTATCATTACTGGTCGGCGCTACAATAAGTGTCTACCCCAGGATCACATCGGATCATGCACCTATTGTATTCGAATTACAAGGATGCCCTAATAGACCTAAATATCTAAATTTTACGTATGATCGAAAGTTGGGGCTAAATAATGAGTTTAAGGTTCACATGGATAGGTGGATTCAGTTTTTTTTCAGAATAATAAAGGGACGGCCGCAGTTGGGGTAATTTCGGATACCTTTAAGGCAGGCTTCTGTGGTGAATGCATGAGTTTTTCGTTTTGGCAGCAAAAGAAATTTAAGCAAGAGCTGGCTACGTTATATGGACGTTTAATTCAGTCTGAAACCTCATTAACGAATGGAGTAGCTAGAGGACTGACTGACCTAGTTCATTTAGAGAATGAGGTGGCAAAAGATAGGGCTAACGTCTTGGGGTTTTGGTGTGCTGAGAATGCAAGAAAGTACTTAACATCGAGAATGGAAAAACATGAGTATGGTGAAACAATTGGGAAAAGGTTGGCTGTCCAACTACGGATGAAGGAGTCTGCTAGAAATATTCAGGCATTGAGAGACGGTAGTGGGGTACTGCACTCCGATCCCCAGCAGATTCTGAAGATCTTCCAGCAGTTTTATTCTGAATTATATGCACAGCAAACTGGTTAGATGCTGGATCAGATTGGTTAGAAATGCTTGATGAGGGTTTAAAGGTATTAGATCCCACATTAGCAAAGGTATTGGAATCTCCAATATTGGGGCTGGAATTGGAAACAGCAGTAAAGAGTCTTACGTTCGGCAAGGCTGCAGGTCCTGATAGAATACCTGGTGAGGTTTACAGACAGTTCTATAATATTATTAAAGACGAGCTGTTAGGTGTTATGCAGATGGCTTAGTTGGGCTTTTCTCCCAAATCATGGTCAGACGCCACAATAGGGGTGTTTTGCAAGGAGGGTAAGCAGTCGGATTTAGTGGGATCTTATCGTCCTATATCTTTACTAAATGCCGATAACAAAATTTATTCTAAGATCTTGGCTAATCGACTATCTGTAGTCATGGCGTCTTTAGTTTCACAACAACAGCATAGTTTCATACCGAAAAGAGGAACTGTAGATCATGCGAATAAGGTAAATAAGCTTTTTTGATATTGCGGCAGCGAAGAAAAATGAGTTAGCGCCTATCTTACTCGACGCTGAGAAAGCATTTGATCGTGTACATTGGGTCTATATGTGGAGACTCATGTATAAAATGGGGTTTGGACAGAAATTTATTGTTGCCTTACAGTCTCTTTATTTAACCCCTACGGCTAAGATCTCTGCTATGGGATACTCTCGGACTCCTTAAATATTACTCGGGTAACTCGCCAAGGTTGTCCGTGTTCTCCTCTTTTGTTTGCCTTTTATATTAACCCTTTTATTGAACAATTGATTTGAAGCGTACTGATTCCACCCTATCGAGTATTGGGCTATACTTTTACTGTCTTCGCATACTCGTATGACATTGCTGTGGCAACAGCAAATCCAGTTACCGCTATTGAAGAGATTGAGCAATTGGCGAAGGAGTTTGGCAGAGCAACGGGTTACAAGCTTAACGAATCAAAGAAGCAGATTCTGTGCTCTGACACTTTAGTTTGGCAGGACGAGAGGGTAGTTAAAGAGGTTATGTATTTAGGGATTCAGTTAAAGGCGAATATGACCGAATTAGTGGATGGAAACTGGAGCGCATTGATGGCTAAAATCAAGAACTCCTTAGACAGGTGGGAGCGATTACATCTTACCATCATTGGTCGATCAAATATCATAAAAATGAATGTATTACCAAAGGCTCTTTACTTGTTTAGGTCAATACCTTTACAAATATCAAAAAATAGGATACAGACCTTACAGTCGATGTGTGGCAAATTTATTTGGAGTCCAGGCAGACCTAGACGTGCAATGAAATATATGACCTTCCCCCTACTTAGGGGGGGGATGGCGGTACCTGATTTTTTCTTATATTATGTAACTTGCTTCTTATTGAAGATGAGGGTACTGATTACGGGTGAAACAGTGGTGGATACGGCTACTGCCACTTCTATTTTTGAAATGCTGTTAGGCCCAGTTGCAAAACAATGCTTATTTATTGAGCCAGATGGTAGTTACTATAAACGGACACGTTTCAAGGTATTGGTCAGCGCAGTTAAGGTCTGGAAATGGTTTGCTAAAGCAACGGCAATTGGGAAAATTTATTATTACACTCCATTTAAAGCCTCTAAGCATCTTCCAGGGATATTTTCTGACGACATGGCAATCAAGAGGCAGAGGAAGGGGGTGAGATGGTTGGGGGATCTACATATGGACGATGGGATTTGTAAGTCATTTATTGAGTTAAAGGAACAATTTTCTTTCACTAGAACTTATTTTTTAAAATTTCTACAAATATGGGACTACTTATCTCAAGGTAAGATGGCATTGCAAAAAAATAAAGCAGTTGAAGGAGTTAGAAGACAGATTAAAATAGGAATGTTATATCAAATATTGCTTATGGCGAGAACTGATTACCTCGACAATGTAAGGCTGAAGTGGGTTACTGCACTAGATGACCCAGATATAGTTGTAGAAGACTTGCTTTTGTTGTCTAACGAGGCATTAATGTCTGCAAACTTAAAAGCCCAATTTTTTAAGACGCTGTTTGATTTATACTATACTCCCTTTCGAATGGCAAAATGGGGGGGGTATGAGGGTAAATGTTTTCGTTGTAGGGCTGATGATGCAGATAGCATACACATACATATTTTTTTTAGTTGTGTTAAACTTCAATGCTTTATAGCAGAAATCGGAAAGTTTTTGTCACTGGTTACTAAAATGCCTGTAGATATCACACCCGCCATGATGCTATTGGGGAAAATACCCATGGACAGGTCAATGGACCCACTATATCAATATTGGCATTTTATTTTCTTCTCTATGACTGTTGCACGGTTATGTATAGCCAATGAGTGGCTTCAGGAAAAAACACCTGATTTTCATCAATGCGAGCCAAAATGTATAGTCTATTCAATCTGGAGTGGGGTCTCTTTTCTATTAGGGGTATTAGAAAGAAAAAATTGGGCATAAAAATGTGGGGCTCTTTTCGCGATTATTATGAGGATTGATAGTAGATGAATGATGAACTGTATAGGAAATCGATGGAATACTGAAAGCTAAGGGGCCAGGTAATGTGGGCAGGATGAATTGTTTTGTCTTGATTAATTGGTTCTCTTGTAATGATTTTGTTTACGCTTGCAAATGAATGCTGGTCCTTATTTTTGCATTTGTATTTGTGCATGTTTTTTACTGTGAACATATAAATAATAAAAATAAATAAAAAATAAATAAATACATTTAGATGCTGGGTCTTTCAAGCAGTAAAAAAAAAAGCAGTAGTCAGTCGCCAGGCCAAATAAAATCGTTCTAGAATTAACCTCCACCTGTTGTATTAGAACCTCCTCAAGAAACTGTTTCACCTCTAACCAATAGCTAATAATCTTTGGACAATTAACAAACATGTGAAGATCATCAGCGGCCAAGTACTTACATCTGGGGCAATGATATTCTGTCCCAATCGCCTTAACTAGTTCCCCGGGGGTCCAGTAAACCCTATAGGTCGTATAAAGATGGTTTCTCTTAAGGGCGGCAGGTTTCACTATTGCCCGCAACATGGTAAAGGAATCCCTCCATATGTCACCTAAATTGGACATATCGGGCCGAAGAAATTGCCCCAAAGTTTCTGAATTTCAGATGTCGCCACTCCCTCGTCTTCTAGTAGGGCCCAGTACCAGAAAGAGATTTCCTGCCTCCAACCTCCCCTTCTGGAAATGGAGTTCAAGCTAACTCTTACATCCTCCATGTCCCAACGCTGAGTTGACCACCATCCCGACAGCTGATAATATTTGAATCTAGTAAGTGTGCCGCCTGTCAAGTCTGAAAAAGATTCCCAACTCAACAACTGTGAATCAACCTGAAGATCTCCCCAGAGCTGAACCCCCGCTGATTTTAGTGGCTGTGACAGATGATCTTTAAGACAAACAGGGGTTCCCGGGGAGTCCCAGAGAGGGGCCTGGTATGCATAGTACAGAATTTTAAGATTCCTTCTTATAAAAAAAACAATTTTTAAAAGCGGACCCCAGGACCTTGAGCCTAACCTTTTTAAAGAACTTAAGGGCAGATTTACAATAACTAGCGCATCCCCAGGGATGCGCCAGTTATTATGCGCCGCAGCTCCGCCACCCATGGTGCGCCGCATTTACAATGCAGCACACCATGGGGCAAAAATGGCACAGATGCGTGACGCATCTGTGCCATAAAGGCGGCGCATTGCTGGGGTTGCGTCGCAAGCGTGACGTAGCTCCAGCAATGCTCTGGGGGGCCCTATTCTTCCAATGCTGCATCAAGCCTTACGCCTGCTTCAAGCAGGCGCAGGGTTTTGACGCAGCATTGGCCTAATAGTGACTGGATGAAATCTTGTAGATTTCACTCAGCCACTTTTAGGAGGTGTTCCTGCGCAGGTACGCCCCCCCCTGCGCCGGAACGCCTCCTTATGGCGGAGGGCTTTACAACATGACGCATCTCCCAGATGCGTCACGTTGTTAATACCCCGCACCATGGCGCATCTTTTGCGCCGCCGCTGCGCCACAAAAGTGACGCAACGGTGTCACAAAAGAAGCACAAGGGGCTTGTAAATCTGCCCCTAAGGATCCCCAAACTTAAAAAGAAAAAATTCCTGCCCTGAAGGAACATCAGAAAGTAATGCCTGAAACAGGAGGCCCATTGAGGACTGATCGGTCTTATTAGCCAATATTCTAAAGTTCTTGAAGTGAAACACATGACAATACCTAAGAAGGTCAGGTAAGGCCAGACCCCCCCCTATTTAAGTTTCTCCTCAGCTTCTTTCAAGCAATTCGTGGAGATTTAGAATTCCAAATAAAGGAGCCAATTTTCCCCTACAGTTTTGAAATGTCTGGAGCGCAAAAAGATAATGGAAGGGAGTTAAATAAAAAAGTTATCTTGGGCAATTAATTATTTTTATAAGATTAACCCTCCAAAATATATTCAGAGGCAGCCCTGACCATCGTTGAAGCAAGCTACAGACATCTTTGGAAACCCTCCTCCAGTTGATCTTAGGGATATCATCTATTTTCTGGGCTAATTGAATACCAAGATATCTCACACGAGACTTGGCCCCCTGTGTAGGGGAAGGTTGACTCCACTCCATAATCTCGGTCTTGTCCCTATTTATCCTGTAACCTGATATTTCCCCGAATACTTCGGCCTGCTCTATTAGTCTGGGGATAGCCTCTGCGGGGTTAGTTGTGTACATGAGCAGATCATCTGCATATAAAGCAAATTTTAGCGCTAAATCCGCAATTTTAAAAGGTCTAATCAAAAAGTCTGCCCTCAGCCGAGCTACAAAAGAGTCTATGTATAAATCGAACAAAAGAGGTGACAGTGGGCACCCCTGCCTAGTCCCCCTAGAAATAGAAACCCAGTCTGAAAGGGCCCCATTGACTAAAATTTTTGCACAGGGAGCCAAGTAAAGAGTTCTGACAGCAGCGACAAAGTTGCTTGGAAATCCAAAACTAAACAGAGACTCCGAAAGGTATAGCCAGCACACCTGGTCAAAAGCCTTGGCGGCATCAATGGCAACTAAAGTCAAGGGAAGTTGTTTATCCAGTGCGACATCGATGGCGCCAATGGCCTGAAAAGTTAGTTCAATCAGCTGTCGACCCGGAATAAAACCCCTTTGATCTTGATGTATTAAGGTTTTGATGATTTTTGCAGTCCTGGTGACTGACACCCCTGCAAAGATTTTATAGTCGGTGTTTAAAAGAGAAATGGGTCTATAGGACTCAATTTTTAAAGGGGCTTTATTGACCTTTCAAAATTAGGGCTACAGTGGCTTCGGACCAAGATCTTGGAGTAGGCTCCCCAGACATGTATATTTTATTGAAAAGATTTCTTAAGATGGGCACTACTATATCGGCTAGGGCCAAATATACCTCAAAGGGAAGGCCGTCCGGACCATCTGCTTTAATATGGGCCATTTTCCTCAGCTGAGATTCTATTTCACGATCTGTTATGCTAGAGTCTAAAAAAACCTTGTCCGCTTGCGACAGCAGGGGGAGATCTGCCTGTTCTAACCATTCTTTTGTATCCTGAAGTCTAAAATTAAGTTCTTCCTCATACAAGCCCTGGAAAAAAGCTCTAGCTTCCCCTCGAATCTCATCATCATCACGTAAAGTAGCCCCGTGCTTCTTTGATAAAGACAATTTATCTGGTTCCTAACCCTATCTGCCCTAGCCTTCCACGCCAAAAGAGAGTCACACTTTTCTCCATATGAGAAGGTTTGTAATTTACTAGCCTCCCATCTGGCTTTCAAAATCTAGTCCAGGTTGGCCTGAAATTCTGCCCGGAGGCCCTCAAGCTCAGTTTATAGACGAGGCACTAAATTCTGAGCGGCCACTGAGGCCTGCTGTAGTTCCTGCTCTTTCTCTTTAATTTTACAGAGCCGATCTTCCTCTGACTCTCTCATGGATTTATTTTGTCTGATCATTAGCGAGCTCAACACACCTCTTAAAAAAGCCTTAAAGACCTCCCAGACTATCTGCTCATTTGTGGTGCCCAGATTATGTCTAAAATACTCTTTTGCTTGTGCGACAACTTCTACCTTAACCCCCTCCATTAACAATAGGGATCTATCCAGAATCCACCTCCTCTTATATTCATTCTGCTTTAAGTTGACCACCAAGACCACTGCCGAATGATCGGAGAAAATGGCAGGGATGTAGAAGACTGAGTCAACATCCGAAAAAATGGCCTGAACTAACAAAAAAAAAATCAATTCTCGAATGTTGTCCATATTTTTTACTATAAAAAGAAAAATCCCTTTTTGAACCGTTTTTGACTCTCCAGACATCTACAAAATTGAATTCCTTAATAATGGATTTCAGCTCAACAAATGACCTACGTGGGACAGTGTACTTAGCTTTGGAAGTACAGTCTAAGAATTCATCAAATACCAAATTAAAGTCCCCCCAGAATAATAGGGGCGGACATGGCCAACAAATTTGCCTTTAACTTTATCATGGTCCCTGGGTTATCTTGGTTTGGCCCATAATATACTGCACACACTAGGGGAAGACCACGTATAGGTAATGTAGCCACTAGCCATCTCCCAGACCGATCAGTATCATATTTTCTACCCTCATACCTATATTATTTCTGATAATATTTGCTACACCCCTAGTGCTACCATTCTGTTCAGAATAAAGATCTTCTTGGACCCATCTAAGCTTCCCGAACCCAAGCCGACACTTGTGTGCCTCTAAGTGTGTTTCTACTAAGAAACAAATATGGGCATTGCAATTATCAAGAAATTCACTCGCTCTCAACAGCTTCCTCCTGTCCCGCAAAACATTAACGTTCCAGCTTATAAACTTTATTTTATTAGCGCTGGCCATATATTAAAACTCTCAAACGAGAAAGCTCCATGCCAAGCTAGCACATTACTTTCTTTTACTTTGGTTATATCAGTACTATTTTTTGTTTTTCTCCCCCCCCTTCCCTCCCCTCTAACCCCCCTGAGGAACCCCCCATACTTCCTTTCGGCGATCATTGTCGCCAGTACAGGACTCCTCCTATACCTGCACAAAACAAACTCCCAAAAGAATGCAAAAACAAAAACAAAACCCAGAATTACACGAGCTGAGACGAAAGTGACCCTAAACGCTTGAAACAATAAAGTCAAAGTTTTCCCCTCCTTTCTTTTATATACTCAAAGGGTATTATATCCCTTTTTTTCTCCTCCCTTTTTTTGTCAGGGGGAAAATAAACAAACAACACCATCCAAATATATATTTTTTTTTTTAGTGAGAGCCTGATGCAGCATTCTCCTTCATTGCAATCAGGAAAGTATCTACATCTTGGGGAGAACTGAAATTATGGAGCTTGTTTCTCCACATCCTCTTCAGGAGCGCCGGGAACTTCATTTGAACATTTGCTCCTAGGCTCTTAAGCTCAGACATTCATAAGCCCAACTCCCATTGCCTTTGGGCAGTTATTTTACCTATGTCTGAATGAATTTGAATTTCAACAGACTTTAGCTGGAGTGTTGTGTCGGTTAATGCTCTTCCCAGGATCAGCTCCTTACCTGTATCCGTATGAAAGATGACCAGGATCTTCCTAGGAGCTTTCCTGTCCGGATAAAGCCTGAAGGGATCCCTATGGGCCCTCTGAATTTCCTTCTCAAGGTCTATATCTGGTCTGTCCTTCAACAGTCCTTCTCTGAGGATTTTGCAAATGAAAGTTTTAACATCACCACATTCGTCCCTTTCACGAATTTTCAGGAATCTTAAGTTATTCCTCCTGGCTTGCATTTCCAAACTCGCAATGTCAGATTGAAGTGATTTATTCTGCTGCATCAGCTAATGAATATCTTTGGTGTTCCCCTGAACTGCACCCGTGAGTGCCTCTATCTCTAGTTCTAATGCCCCAGTACGCTTACAAACGTCATCTAGCTTGGACTCCAGAGTTTCACATTTCTCATGTATTGCCTTCTGGTTGGCCTCAGAGGTCCCAAATTTAGAAAATATGTCCACTCTAAGGGACTGAAACAATGCTTCCAACTGAGGTCTTTTCTTTTTAGAAAGCCTTGAACAATGATGTTCAATCGGCCATGGCCTTAACCATCTTACTGCCATTGTCTGTGGCAACACAACAAATGTTAAGCCCTCTTGGTCACAGCCATGCAAAGACTTTGCTGTCAAAGTCTTCGAAAATGTTTGAAGCAGTATAAGATTTGTCAATGGCGAACATGGCTACACTTAAATGCTTCTGAGCTGCATTAAAAATCTCAGCAATGTCAACAACACCTGCTGCAGATATCTTTTCTCTAACCCCCATAAAAGAAATCCAGTGTGCGGTGATGCACATATAATGAGTGGCTTGGCAACTGGTCAACATGTCTGTTGTCAGGTGGATAGTGTGAACAGCACTCTGCTGCAAAGCTTGTCCAAGTAATTCCAGCACATTGTGATGTAGTGCTGGAACAGCAACTCTGGCAAAATAGGACCTGCTGGGAACGTTCCATTTCAGGCATATGGCTGTCACTAATTCAAGAAAACACACCGCTTCCACTAAAGAAAAAGGGAGGACAGCGCTAATATTTTAGCCAGCTTCGCATTGTACAAATGTAACGTTGGGTGGTTGCGTTCGTACTGCCCCTGACCTAAACATGCTGGGTGTCGCCGATGCCACTAACCTGTGGTTAAACTCAAGGCTCAATCCACGGGAGCGACGAGAACTCTCCCACACTCCCTTGAACAGTCCAAGGGTGAGAACACAGACTATACTCACACCCTTACAATGTCCCTGGGAGATGAGGGGATTAGAAGTCAGCGTGGAAAGTCTTCTTATCCCCCACCCGGTTTCCCTCAAGGTGAAGAGGATGGGCTAACCTACAGGAAGACACACGATAAACATATATATAAAAGGGGTCCGGCCTCCCTCCCAGTAGTGTACAAACAAGATTAAATCAGTGCAAGCTCTACAGAAAAGACACCTTTATCTTACCAACTGGACATCTCTAGATGTCTTCGATGGATCCAATCTGTAGTCAAAATTGTAGGTAAATACGTCTTTACCTATACCAGTAACAAGTCACTCCTGCAAAGTTACAAACAAATTTGGGAAAGGGGAGAGTAGACACAATATCGGATAAATGATAACTATCAAGGATCTCTTGCAGTAGTTTTATGTCATGACAGAAAACATGCTTATTGGAGCAGATCGTAAAAAAATTAAATAGGCTGAAACTAGCCTTAACGTTAACAGGTCATCTAAAAAACACAAGGCACTCAGGTCACGGTGCAAGTGAGGAGATATCAAGCTCTACAGCGGGTAAAAAGGAAACGCTGGAACTGGATTAGAGTCAGGAGCTGTGGCAGTGAGGCTAGGGAAAATAACAGAAGCAGTCTCCTCAACCGAGGAAAACAAGGGAGTCAGTATGGAATAAACGCGACCGCGGGTAAACTCTATCTTACCTGCGGCTGCGAAATGTCAGAAAGAGAAATTGTGGGCAAATACAGCGGCAGCCTCCGAGGGGGTAGGTCAAGGAGCCGAGGTCATGGGGGCAGCCACAGCGGGGAGCGGGCAAACAGCCGTGACCGCAGCGGGAAGTAAAGGACGTTGCCGCATGAGGAAAATCACCTCACCCTCAGCTGGAGGGAAGGTCCCGGTAGTGAGAGGAAATCAGGAAAGTCCTATTTCAAGGAACACAGTATACTGGAAACAAGGACGCTGAGAGTCTTCGCTAGTGAGCAAGCTGGAAGCTGGAACACAGGAAGGTTCGTGGTTACAGGACGAGATACAAAGCCAAGCAACAGCACTTTGGTCTCTCGTGAATTTAAGGCAAGGGAGTGCTAGCAAACTCCACCTCTGACAGCATGGTAAGGGATTATCAAAAAAGTGTGATTCTCCCTATAGAGCAAGCACTGATGTTTTATCAATATCCCAAGGGATCGTGCAAGAGGCTTGACGCCTAACACTGAGAATTGTAGCCTGGATTTTTTTCTTTTCTGGTGCCACTGATGCAGGCGACTCCTTGACGCCAGATGTTAGGCTAAATGCACATTTATTCATTGCAGTACTCTCTTGCTTTGGAACCCTTGATGTCTCAGTCTGACTCTTGTGCCATTGCGATGTTGCGTATGATGATGTGAGCAATACCACTGCATGGCTGGGGACAGGCCTGCTTTGTGTAACAGAGAAAATGTCTCCCTCTTGTTCACCTTCCACCATGATTGATTCTTCTTCTTCATCCCCTCCACCAACAACACAAGCTAAGGTGCGCCTCCCACTATATCAAGTAGAGATGGATTGTTTGGCCTCCGGTACCATAGGTTGTACCAAGCTTACCCCAACTGACACCTTGTCCACAAATGGAGCACATAGCAATGTTCACCTCCTTCTTGTTAACAGAAAAAAAGTCCCAACCAGGGGAGGTCAATTTTTTGGCACTGCTGGTGCCACTTGCTATGTCGAATGAACTGTTAGGTGGGTGAGATGTTTGACTTTCTGCAGTACCTACTTCTACTGAGGTGGTTGTGGTGGAAGTAGGTCGTTGATTGCGAAATATGGAAGCTGGAGGTGGCGTTGGTGGTATCATCTGTGTTGGTGGTATCCGTACCACATCCCTCACAGCAATTTGGGATGGGGTAATGTCAGTCTCCACTGGGGTGGGACTAATGACCATGATGACTGACTCGTCATCATCCTCCTCTTCTACATCTACCTCCATAACTCTATGGCTTTCTGGAACCTTCCTTTTCCTTAGCCTCGTCTTGTGGCGTGTCTCACTCTCAGACTGAGGTGGCTGCCAAGTGGCATCTAGATCATCAGAAGGGGGGTTTTCAGAAGAGGTTGATGGACTAACCCTCCTTTTCCTTGCTGGTGATCTGGAAGACAATGAATCTTCTGAAAGAGTGGCTTGTTCTTCCTCTACCTTTGCAGTAAGCTCGATCTCCTGAACTGCCCCTACTTCGGGAGGAACAACTACTATTGGGGGTTGTTGCGGCTGCTGTTGCCCACTTATCTGAGTTTCCTGCATTGATTATGTACTACTTTCCAATACCGATAAATCAGTTTCAACATTACTGCTCATCGACGTTGAAATCATGATTAGACTGGCTGCCTCTGCGACAGACATGGGCTGGGGCCTAGGTTGGTGGTGTGGGTCCACTCCCAGATTGCTCCCCGGACACCGCTGCTGCAGGCGCAATTTTTGGTTTCCCAAAAAAGGGGCAACATACCGGTCTTGGTAAGTGGCAGTGCCTTCTTCTCACCGACCACTTTCTTGGTACTGGACCTGGTACCTTTCTTTGGGGTCATCTTGAAGATGTCAGCAGCACGCAGTGGCACAAGTTGAAGAGATGTCTGTGGTCACACATCACGTCACGTCGTGCGCAGCAGGACTTCTGTCTGGCAGTACAATGGGTGATGTTGTCTCGTCCTCTTTTGTGTAACAAAAAGCAAAGAAGCAAGAAGAACATCAGTGAAACGTGGCATTCATTGTTGTGGTTCAATTACTACTAGTAGAAACAAACAAATATAATACATAACTTAGTGTGTGGTCACACGTATTAGTGTTATTAATAATATTACATTTATTACCTCAGTTGTTAAAAAAACATAACAATACAGTGTAGCCATTTGTGAGACTTTGATAACAACAAGGGCTTTCATGGTTGGTGTACTGTAGTGTACTGTGCAGTCATGAAGGAAAGCAAAGTAGAAGAACAAAAACAAAAATACAAATGTAACGGACCCGGTTTGGCATTGAGCATCACGTGGGATGCAGCATTAAGGGAGCTGCAGCTGACAATGGATGGAAGCAATAACAAGCCAAGAGGAACACTTAAAAAGGAAAGACATGCAGGCCCATGGCAAAAGCACACCAACTACCACCACAAAATGGCCACCACCCACAACAACAGCAAGCAGGAGGTATGGAAAACAATGAACTCAAGCAGGCCTATAGGGCCACAGACTTCACAAAATGGCCCCATGTCACATGGGGAGGCTTAGTCAAGGCAAATACTGGCCCACGCACTATTACAAACAAACTCACACTCTGGTCAAAGGAGGCATGCTAAACAACACAGCTTTATTGCAACAATGCCAAAAACGAAAATCCACAGGACTATAAAAGGTTTGCGAGGTACAACCACACACATCCAACAAAGGCATTTATTGAACACACATGAATAAAAGTGAAATAGCAAAAAAAACTAATTTTGCATTTCAATCCAATGCCATACATGCCGTAAATGATGTTTAAATTCAACAGATACCACAGAAACAGTTGTTTCAAGCACCAATGAGTAGCTCTAGGCCTACTAGCTGAAAGGCCTATTGGCAGACTACTAGGCTAGTGAATTAAATAAATATTGCAAATTGATTTCAAAAGTTGGAGAAAATGTAATGAACTGTGTAACATGTTTCCTTAATAAAAGAAGAAAAATTACTTACAAAGAAAGAACTAGGCCCCTACTGAAACTACAGGCCACCCACCACAATAAATAAAAAAAAAGATGAAATGTACAAAAAAATGTAGGTGCAATGCCCCAATCAGACAAACAACACCAATTTTCAAACTTACTTCTGAAATCTCAATTTCAAAAGTCCTCAAATCCAATGATATATATGATGCAGCACACACAAAGAGTGATACTTCCAGTTCGAAATTCAAATGAAAAGTGAATAGGAGATGGACAAAGCACTGGGAGGAGCCTGCTGAACAGGAAATTGGAGACTCTGGGGCACTTCCTTCCACTTAAACAAAAGTAGAAAAAGAAAAAGGACTCCTGGCACAAAAAAGTACAGCCAAATGTCAATCTGAGGAGTTTTTTGTAATCCAAATGGTCATTTTGAGAAGGTTTGATGCTGCTCAGGAGAGAAACTTCACCAGATTGCAAATTCTGTATGTTCGGGATCGCATTCTGCAAAAAAAAACTTCTGCCGGAAGTCCAGTGGCGTGCCCAAATGACACAAACCCTGGTGGACACTGTGCGGCCAGCTACCAAATCTTGTGGCTCTCGCGAAGGGTTGGGAAATCTCGTCAGTGATCACAGGCTCCCGGTAAGTTGCTCCTGCACATGCGAAAAGGCATTTTGGGCGCGCAAACACAAAACAACTCAGCTCTGTTGTGGAGTGCTGAGTTTTTTGGCAGCTCAGTTTTTTACGCAGAGTTGCCAAAAATCTGCAAACTTCGTGAGTGGAGAGGAGTGTTACGCCCAGGGTAAGTTAGAAATTGGGTTTCTGGTTGGCAGAGGTATGCACCCTGTCCGGCAAGGAACCATAAGCCTAGTCAAGGTAAGTCCGTAACACACTCTAAATTAACCTGTGCTCACCCTCTGGTAGCTTGGCACAGAGCAATCAGGCTTACAGTAATACACTGAAAACACATCAAAAGGACTCCACACCAGTTTAGAACAATAACCAATATGTTTATGAGTAAAACAAGACCAAAATAATAATAATCCAATAAGTATAAATTAAGATATGATTTTTTAAATCATAAACTGTTTTGTACTGCTTAGAAACATATAGCACCAACCGGGGCTATCTGGTCGCACTTGGCAGGGGCATATGCAAAAGTTCAAGCTGACCATGATGGACAGCAGGTCAGATACAGGAACCCACCTTGGCCTGCTGAACAGTGCCTTGGATGCGCCAATGTCAAGGGTGATGCATGGAGCAAAGAAGGCAACGCTGTATATACCGCAGATGTAGGCGATGCATCGGTTCTGAGCTGCGCAAAGTCGAAGATGCGTTGAGAGTCAAGATGTGAGGTACACCACGGTGATGTGTTGTTACGGGGATGCATGCAGCACAAAGCAATGCATTGGTGCTGAGCTGCGAAAAGTCAGAGATGCGTCAGAAACCAGGGATGATGCATTGTGCCGTCGGCAAGTGGATGTCCCTGGTTCATGCAGCAGCAGTGATGTGTCATTGTTGAAGAAAATGTACCCGTTCTGATCAGCACAACGTCATCAATGCATGAATTTTCTGGGTTGCAGTACTGAAAACTCACTTCAAAGGGCCCAGGACTGGATTGGCATCACTTGGCAGAGCAGGACTCACAGCAGGCAGAGCCCAGGTGCTGGTTGCATGTTGCAGGGTGAAGTATTAGATATTCCTGAGAATTCAAAAACAGGCAGCAATTCAACAAGCCCTTGGAGATACTTTGGTTCTGGGATGTAGAGATGCAGGTCCAGTCCTTCTCACTCCCAGGCAAGTGGCAGCAGGCCAACATAGCAAAGCAGTTCAACGAAGTGGCAGTCCCTCCTGGAAGTACAGCAGTCCTTCTTCCTGGTTGAATATCCTCAGTTCCAGAAGTGTTCTGATTTGGTGGCGTCAGAGGTCCAATAATTTTACCCAGTTTGGCCTTTGAAGTAGAGAGACTTCAAAGAAATACCTCTGAAGTGCACAAGACCCTGCATTTCCTGCCCAGGCTCGAATTCTCACTAAAGGGGGGTATGTAACCCTTTGTGTTGGGACAGAACACAGCCCTTTCAGGTATGTCACCTCCTGCTCAGCATGCAGATGGCCACTCAATCACACCTACCCTTCCTTTGTGTGTGGCTCTCTAGAGGGAAAGCAGGAAGCCAGCTGTCACCCACCGCAGACGTGTATTCCAGAGACAGGCAGAAGGCACCAAATGGTTGCAGTGAGAAAATGCCAACTTTCTCTTCCTCGAGTTCTCTCTGATTCTCTTTCTCTTTCTCTTTCACATTTAGGATTTTCTCAGTTCTCGTGCACAGCATCTGTTAACATGCCCATCCCAAAGGTTTTTCAATAACTGTAAGGCTGTCGCTCTGGCCCAGGCACCGGCCCCACTCTGGCCGGAAGGGTCAGCCTGCCCCGGGGTCTGCGGGGTGTCGCCCACTGCTGCCCCCTGCCGGCGGGGGCCCTCGGGGGCAGCTTTAGTCTGGGGCTTAGCATTGGCCTGCTGCCCCTGGGTCTGAGGGGCAGCGCCCAAGGCTGCCCCCTGCGAGCTGGGGCCCTCGGGGGCAGCTTTAGTCTGAAGCTTGGCATTGGCCTGCTGCCCCTGGGTCTGCGTGGTGGCACCCACTCCTGCCCCCTGTGAGCGAGGGCTCTCGGCGGCAGATTTAGTCTGGGGCTTAGCATTGGCCTGCTGCCCCTGGGCCTGAGGGGCAGCGCCCACTGCTGCCCCCTGCGAGCTGGGGCCCTCAGGGGCAGCTTTAGCTTGAAGCTTGGCCTTGGCCTGCTGCCCCTGGGTCCAAGGGGCGGCGCCCACTGCTGCCCCCTGCGAGCGGGTGCCCTCGGGGCAGCTTTAGTCTGGGCCTCGGCATTGGCCTGCTGCCCCTGGGTCTGAGGGGCAGCGCCCACTGCTGTCCCCTGCGAGCGGGGACTCTCGGGGGCAGCTTTAGTCTGAAGCTTGGCATTTGCCTGCTGCCCCTGGGTCTGCGGGGTGGTGCCCACTGCTGCCCCCTGTGAGCGGGGGCTCTCGGGCGCAGCTTTAGTCTGGGGCTTAGCATTGGCCTGCTTCCCCTGGGTCTGAGTGGCAGCGCCCACTGCTGCCCCCTGCGAGCTGGGGCCCTCAGGGGCAGCTTTAGTCTAAAGCTTGGCATTGGCCTGCTGCCCCTGGGTCTGCGGGGTGGCACCCACTGCTGCCCCCTGTGAGCGGGGGCTCTTGGGGGCAGCTTTAGTCTGGGGCTTAGCATTGGCCTGCTGCCCCTGGGTCTGAGGGGCAGCACCCACTGCTGCCCCCTGCGAGCTGGTGCCCTCAGGGGCAGCTTTAGTCTGAAGCTTGGCATTGGCCTGCTGCCCCTGTGTCCAAGGGCCGCGCGCCCACTGCTGCCCCCTGCGAGCGGGTGCCCTCGGGGCAGCTTTAGCCTGGGGCTTGGCATTGGCCTGCTTCCGCGGGGTCCGAGCTCTAGTCTGGGGCTTGGTTAAGGCCCACAAATGGAAAGCGCCTATTGTTGCCCCCAGCAGGGAGCTCTGCGAGGGGCCTGCCCCGGGACTGCCACATGCATCAAGGAGTCAGGGCTCTTCCTCCTCAAAGTAACCTCTAGAGTCCGGTGAAGACAAAGAGGACACGCATCTTGCGTACTCAGGCTCGGGCTCATACTGATATTTTGCTGCCATTGTGTCCTCCGCACCGCCCTCTTCACCCAGATGTTGGTTTCTGGGCCCTTTCCATCTTCTCTCTTCACAAAAGAATTATTCTTAGTTCCTCCCCTTGATGTCTGGGTCTCTGCAGCGCCTGGAAATAAACCAAGC
Organism: Lissotriton vulgaris; assembly: GCF_964263255.1. Lineage (NCBI taxonomy): Eukaryota > Metazoa > Chordata > Amphibia > Caudata > Salamandridae > Lissotriton > Lissotriton vulgaris. The sequence continues at coordinate 479,998,038 of NC_141693.1, read as the reverse complement.
ACCGGTGCCTGCCAAAAATGAATGTGTAGGGTGTGTAATTTAAGTGGCGCTCACGTACAGTGCTCCAATACCTTTGGGACGACTTTGCGCTGTATAAAACTGCAACAACAACAAACAAGCGCGCGCGCCAAAAGTGGGGGGGGTTGAGGGGAGTGTGACCGACAGCACACAAAGCGTTTCCCTTGCGGGAGCGAGCCAGGGGCACCATGTGTTTGTAAGTTAAATACAAACATATGGTGCCAAACGTGCACACGTTGCCATTGAAGGTAATGGAACGCGTGCACATTTTTGGGACGAAAACCAAAGCGATTGCTAAAGGTCTTTTTAGGTGAGACCTAAAAAGGGCCCCAATGCAATCGGTCTCATATTTGCGAGAATTTGATCTACTGTTATTGTAAATGACAATGCTTTTTAATTATGCAGGTCAGATACAGGAACCCACCTTGGCCTGCTGAACAGTGCCTTGGATGCGCCAACGTCAAGGGTGATGCATGGAGCAAAGAAGGCAACGCTGTATATACCGCAGATGTAGGCGATGCATCGGTTCTGAGCTGCGCAAAGTCGAAGATGCGTTGAGAGTCAAGATGTGAGGTACACCACGGTGATGTGTTGATACGGGGATGCATGCAGCACAAAGCAATGCATTGGTGCTGAGCTGCGAAAAGTCAGAGATGCGTCAGAAACCAGGGATGATGCATTGTGCCGTCGGCAAGTGGATGTCCCTGGTTCATGCAGCAGCAGTGATGTGTCATTGTTGAAGAAAATGTACCCATTCTGATCAGCACAACGTCATCAATGCATGAATTTTCTGGGTTGCAGTACTGAAAACTCACTTCAAAGGGCCCAGGACTGGATTGGCATCACTTGGCAGAGCAGGACTCACAGCAGGCAGAGCCCAGATGCTGGTTGCATGTTGCAGGGTGAAGTATTAGATATTCCTGAGAATTCAAAAACAGGCAGCAATTCAACAAGCCCTTGGAGATACTTTGGTTCAGGGATGTAGAGATGCAGGTCCAGTCCTTCTCACTCCCAGGCAAGAGGCAGCAGGCCAACATAGCAAAGCAGTTCAACGAAGTGGCACTCCCTCCTGGAAGTACAGCAGTCCTTCTTCCTGGTTGAATATCCTCAGTTCCAGAAGTGTTCTGATTTGGTGGTGTCAGAGGTCCAATAATTTTACCCAGTTTGGCCTTTGAAGTAGAGAGACTTCAAAGAAATACCTCTGAAGTGCACAAGACCCTGCATTTCCTGCCCAGGCTCGAATTCTCACTAAAGGGGGGTATGTAACCCTTTGTGTTGGGACAGAACACAGCCCTTTCAGGTATGTCACCTCCTGCTCAGCATGCAGATGGCCACTCAATCACACCTACCCTTCCTTTGTGTGTGGCTCTCTAGAGGGAAAGCAGGAAGCCAGCTGTCACCCACCGCAGACGTGTATTCCAGAGACAGGCAGAAGGCACCAAATGGTTGCAGTGAGAAAATGCCAACTTTCTCTTCCTCGAGTTTTCTCTGATTCTCTTTCTCTTTCTCTTTCACATTTAGGATTTTCTCAGTTCTCGTGCACGGCATCTGTTAACATGCCCATCACAAAGGTTTTTCAATAACTGTAAGGCTGTCGCTCTGGCCCAGGCACCGGCCCCACTCTGGCCGGAAGGGTCGGCCTGCCCCGGGGTCTGCAGGGTGTTGCCCACTGCTGCCCCCTGCCGGCGGGGGCCCTCGGGGGCAGCTTTAGTCTGGGGCTTAGCATTGGCCTGCTGCCCCTGGGTCTGAGGGGCAGCGCCCAAGGCTGCCCCCTGCGAGCTGGGGCCCTCGGGGGCAGCTTTAGTCTGAAGCTTGGCATTTGCCTGCTGCCCCTGGGTCTGCGTGGGGGCACCCACTCCTGCCCCCTGTGAGCGGGGGCTCTCGGCGGCAGCTTTAGTCTGGGGCTTAGCATTGGCCTGCTGCCCCTGGGTCTGAGGGGCAGCGCCCACTGCTGCCCCCTGCGAGCTGGGGCCCTCAGGGTAGCTTTAGCTTGAAGCTTGGCATTGGCCTGCTGCCCCTGGGTCCAAGGGGTGGCGCCCACTGCTGCCCCCTGCGAGCGGGTGTCCTCGGGGCAGCTTTAGTCTGGGCCTCGGCATTGGCCTGCTGCCCCTGGGTCTGAGGGGCAGCGCCCACTGCTGCCCCCTGCGAGCGGGGGCTCTCGGGGGCAGCTTTAGTCTGAAGCTTGGCATTTGCCTGCTGTCCCTGGGTCTGCGGGGTGGTGCCCGCTGCTGCCCCCTGTGAGCGTGGGCTCTCGGGCGCAGCTTTAGTCTGGGGCTTAGCATTGGCCTGCTGCCCCTGGGTCTGAGTGGCAGCGCCCACTGCTGCCCCCTGCGAGCTGGGGCCCTCAGGGGCAGCTTTAGTCTAAAGCTTGGCATTGGCCTGCTGCCCCAGGGTCTGCGGGGTGGCACCCACTGCTGCCCCCTGCGAGCTGGTGCCCTCAGGGGCAGCTTTAGTCTGAAGCTTGGCATTGGCCTGCTGCCCCTGTGTCCAAGGGGCGGCGCCCACTGCTGCCCCCTGCGAGCGGGTGCCCTCGGGGGCAGCTTTAGTCTGGGGCTTGGCATTGGCCTGCTTCCCCGGGGTCCGAGCTCTAATCTGGGGCTTGGTAAAGGCCCACAAATGGAAAGCGCCTATTGTTGCCCCCAGCAGGGAGCTCTGCGAGGGGCCTGCCCCGGGACTGCCACAAGCATCAAGGAGTCAGGGCTCTTCCTCCTCAAAGTAACCTCTAGACTCCGGCGAAGACAAAGAGGACACGCATCTTGCGTACTCAGGCTCGGGCTCATACTGATATTTTGCTGCCATTGTGTCCTCCGCACCGCCCTCTTCACCCAGATGTTGGTTTCTGGGCCCTTTCCATCTTCTCTCTTCACACAAGAATTATTCTTAGTTCCTCCCCTTGATGTCTGGGTCTCGGCAGCGCCTGGAAATAAACCAAGCACCGGAGCCTGCCAAAAATGAATGTGTCAGTGTGTAATTTAAGTGGCGCTCACGTACAGTGCTCCAATACCTTTGGGACGACTTTGCGCTGTATAAAACTGCAACAACAACAAACAAGCGCGCGCACCAAAAGTGGGGGGGGGGGTTGAGGGGAGTGTGACCGACAGCACACAAAGCGTTTCCCTTGCGGGAGCGAGCCTGGGGCACCATGTGTTTGTAAGTTAAATACAAACATATGGTGTCAAGCTCGCTCCCGCAAGGGAATCGCCAAACGTGCACACGTTGCCATTGAAGGTAATGGAACGCGTGCACATTTTTGGGACAAAAACCAAAGCGATTGCTAAAGGTCTTTTTAGGTGAGACCTTAAAAGGGCCCCAATGCAATCGGTCTCACATTTGCGAGAATTTGATCTACTGTTATTGTAAATGACAATGCTTTTTAATTTTGCATTTTGAAAACCTGTTATGTTATGTTAAGTGTTATGTTAAGAGGGATTTGTAAAGCGCGCTAACACCCTGGGTTTCTTGGCGCTGTAAGAAGAGGTGAAAGCTGAGGTCGGTGGAAGCAGAGTTTAGCTGGGTGGAGGAAAGAGGAAGGTTTTGAGCAGTTTCCTGAAATGGAGGAGGGAGCTACTGGATTTGATAGTCAGGGGGAGAGGATTCCAAAATTTGGGGGCCAGAAGGGCAAACCGACGGCCACCGAATTTGTTGGTTTTAGTTTTGGGGACAGCAAGCAGGTTGAGGTGGGCTGAGCGAAGATTGCGAGTTGGACGGTGTGGGTCGATGAGTGATGTCAGGAAGGCGGGGCTGGTACAGTGGAGGGATTTGAATGTGAGGCCGCCCAGCTTGAAGGCCGCCCTTTGTTCCATAGGTAGCCAGTGCAGTTTATATAGCAGGGGTTTGGCCGACTGCCATTTGGGAGTTTTATAGATGAGATGGGCTGCTTGATTCTGCACGACCTGGAGGCGATGCAGTAGTGATTTTGGGAGTCCGTAATACAGGGAATTTGAGAAGTCCAGGCGGGATAGTACCAGGGAGATGATGACCTGGACCAGAGCCGCTGGTGGTAGTAGATGGCTGACTTTGCGAATTTTACGAAGCTGGAACGTACATGATGAGATCATGGTGCCCACTTGAGATCTGAGGGAGAGTTCGGCATCAATGGTCACACCAAGACTTTTTACTGATTTCGCAGGGATCGGGGGGGCCTAGTTTGTTAGGCCAGAACTGCGGGCCCCAGTGGGAGGGCCTAGAGCCGGGGAGAAGGAGTTCAGTTTTCCCAGGATTTAATTTTAATTGATTGCAGTTCATCCACTCCTGGATGTGTATCATGGCGGAATGGAAATTGTCCACAGCCTCCGAGGAGTTGAGTGGAAAGATGATCTGCAGATCGTCGGCGTAGTTGTACACTGTGATGTCCCAGTTTTGAAGTAAGTGGATCAGGGGTCGAAGGTAGAGGTTGAATAATAGGGGTGACAGGGAGGAACCCTGAGGGACTCCGCAGGTCATGGGGGTTTTGGGCACTGTATAGGGGCCCAAGCGGACGGCTTGTGTTCTGTCGGTCAGAAAGGACTGAGTCCATTTGAGGGCAGGACCCTGGATGCCAGCCTGCTCGACACGGTGAAGGAGGATGTTGTGGTCAACCGTGTCGAACGCGGCCGACAGATCCAGGAGTACGAGGGCCTGGGGGGTCCCTATATCAGCGTTCCTCCTCAGCGTATCCAGGACTGCTAGGATGACGGTCTCGGTGGAATGGGCTGGCCTGAAACCGGCCTGGTTGGGCTCCAGGTGGCAGGAGGTCTCGGTGAAGTTGGAGAGACACCGGGTGACGTGGGCCTCCATTAGCTTGGAAAAATATGGCAAGAGCGATATGGGACGGTAGTTAGAGAGTTCCGCCGGGTCCGCACCAGGTTTCTTCAGGAGAGGCACTAAGATGGCCTCTTTGAAGGTGCTGGGGACAATACCGGTGCTGAGGGAGCCTTTCAGCAGAGGTAAAATGCAGTCGGGTAATTTGAAACAGACGTTCCGTAGGACCGAGGGAGGGCAACAGTCATTCTGAGAGCCTGATTTTACCCGGGTCGCGAGTTCAGTTAGTGAGTTGGGGTTAAGGGTGGGGAAGTGGGTGAAGAACGATGAGTTGTTCGAAGGAGTGTCTAGGGGAAATATCTGAGGGGGGGATGGAGTCCTTGATTTTATTGATTTTCTCGATAAAGAAAAGATTGAGAGCATCGCAGGTCTCTTGGGTAGGGGTCTGACCTGGGAGAGTTCTGTTGTCTGAGGTGAGTTCGTTCATGATTTTGAAGACCTCCTTTGATTTATTGTCTCGGGACGAAATTCTGTTGGAAAAATGTTCTGATTTGGCTGAGGAGATTGCATTTTTGTATTCTCTGCGAGCTATAGTGTATTGTAGTCTGTCTGGCTAGGAGTAATTGCGTCTCCACGTCCGTTCCAGCTGGCGCACTTTCAGTTTGTGTTTCTTCAGGTCGTCAGAGAACCATCTGTGGGAGTTGTGGTGTCTGGTGCGGGGGAATTTGGTGAGGGGGGCGAATTGGTCGCTGGCCGACTTTAGCCAGGTGCCAATATCGCTTTCCATCGTGTCGATATTGGTTAGCGGATTGGTGGCTGGCCGGGTGTCTGCTAAGGTCGCAAGGAAACCTAGGGAGTCGTGGGAGCTCTATTTGCGTGAGAGGCCGCCAGCCATCAGAGGGGCGGAGGTCCTACCAATGACAGTGTGGGTGGTTTCGACGAGGTGGTGTTCTGACCAGACGCAGGGGGAGACAGATGGCTGGGAGAGTGTTAAGTTTTGGATCCAGATCTGGTCCAGTATGTGGCCCTAGATGTGGGTGGGCAAGGGGATTTGTTGGATCATGTTAAGGCTATTGAGGGCTTCAAAGAGTTCAATGGCGTGGGTCCCGGCGTTGGCGTCATTGAACCAGTAATTAAGGTCGCCAAAGAGAGCTAATCTGTAATGCGATGTAAGTAGGTCGGACAGCTATTCGATCAAGGTGGCAGCGAAAGATGGCATAGAATGTGGGGGCCGATATAGGAGAAGGAGTGTTAGGGCTCCAGCATCAGTTTTTAGGCTGATGATTAGGTTGTCTACTTCCGGGATGGTGAGGGAAGATGTGGAGATGAAGTTGAGGTGTTTTGATATGATGGCTGCCACCCCACCCCCTGGGCGATTTCCAGTGTGGTCGGCATGGAGGATGTAGTAGTCTGGGAGGAGGGCCGCCAGAATGTCAGGGAGAGAATCTATAGTCAGCCAGCAGAAGTACGTCTGGCTTCTCATTAGACAGGAGGATTTAGATGTCGGCTTGGTGTTTTACCAGGGAACGGGTGTTCAGATACAGCACCCGGATGGAAGTGTCACTCCTGACCGGTTTAGCGGGGGGAATGCTCTGACTAGGGGGGTGTAGGTCTGAGCGTGCAAGGCCAGCTGTGGTGATACGTCTGATGGTGGCGGGAGAGGGTAAAAGGTAAGGGAGTTGCAGTTCTCTGAGGGAGTCGGCCGAGTATGAGATGGGATAACTGGCCTGACTGGCCCCTGGGCCCGGCCTGGCGCGGACGGGCGCAGTAGGGCTTGCCTTTGGCGCGCCTTCGGCGCGCAGGCGGCGCGCCCGCTGCGCGCGTCCGCTACGCGTCCGGGGGAGGCACATTGTTTTCTAGTGTAGGGAAGGGGCGTGGCCTGTGGAATTCGAGAAGAATGGCGGCAAGAGATGTCAGCCCCGCGGCAGCGTTTACATCGGCTGCGCAGGGGTTTCTGATGCTAATGAGGGCCGGTAAGTGCTCAGGGCAAAGTGCACACAGAATAAAAACAGTCAGTTTCCTGCAAGTGGTGCGTAAAAATGCACTTCATACTTATAGTTGTTACTTACAAGAAGCAAGGCTGGCACTAACTGAGCCTTTTTTACTGCCAGCCCTGCTTCTCGTAAGCAAGGACTACAAGTACAAAGTGTATGTTTACGCACCGCTTTCAGGTTTACAAAACACGAAATAAAAGGCATTCCTCATCTAGCAAGCCTCACCCTTTTGGATTCTGTAAACGGAACTCGGCTCTCTGCCTGAAGCTGCCGCTGGGTTCCCCGCTGTCACCGCAACGACTGGCCGGACCCGCTTCGCGGGTCCCGCTGCGCGGTTGACAGCCTTGTTAACATCTGTCCAGCGAGCGAAGGTTTGGGCGTTTCCTTGTCCGGCAGGGCTGCGAGCTTCCAGCGGGGGACTCCAAGGACCAGGAGCCCCCGCGCGCCCGTCACCACCTGGGCTGCTCTCCCTGCCGGCTCCGCCCCCACTCCCGTCTTAACGGGCGACTGAACATTGGCCCAGTGGATTCCTCATCTAGCAAGCCTCACCCTTTTGGATTCTGTAAACGGAACTCGGCTCTCTGCCTGAAGCTGCCGCTGGGTTCCCCGCTGTCACCGCAACGACTGGCCGGACCCGCTTCGCGGGTCCCGCTGCGCGGTTGACAGCCTTGTTAACATCTGTCCAGCGAGCGAAGGTTTGGGCGTTTCCTTGTCCGGCAGGGCTGCGAGCTTCCAGCGGGGGACTCCAAGGACCAGGAGCCCCCGCGCGCCCGTCACCACCTGGGCTGCTCTCCCTGCCGGCTCCGCCCCCACTCCCGTCTTAACGGGCGACTGAACATTGGCCCAGTGGATTCCTCATCTAGCAAGCCTCACCCTTTTGGATTCTGTAAACGGAACTCGGCTCTCTGCCTGAAGCTGCCGCTGGGTTCCCCGCTGTCACCGCAACGACTGGCCGGACCCGCTTCGCGGGTCCCGCTGCGCGGTTGACAGCCTTGTTAACATCTGTCCAGCGAGCGAAGGTTTGGGCGTTTCCTTGTCCGGCAGGGCTGCGAGCTTCCAGCGGGGGACTCCAAGGACCAGGAGCCCCCGCGCGCCCGTCACCACCTGGGCTGCTCTCCCTGCCGGCTCCGCCCCCACTCCCGTCTTAACGGGCGACTGAACATTGGCCCAGTGGATTCCTCATCTAGCAAGCCTCACCCTTTTGGATTCTGTAAACGGAACTCGGCTCTCTGCCTGAAGCTGCCGCTGGGTTCCCCGCTGTCACCGCAACGACTGGCCGGACCCGCTTCGCGGGTCCCGCTGCGCGGTTGACAGCCTTGTTAACATCTGTCCAGCGAGCGAAGGTTTGGGCGTTTCCTTGTCCGGCAGGGCTGCGAGCTTCCAGCGGGGGACTCCAAGGACCAGGAGCCCCCGCGCGCCCGTCACCACCTGGGCTGCTCTCCCTGCCGGCTCCGCCCCCACTCCCGTCTTAACGGGCGACTGAACATTGGCCCAGTGGATTCCTCATCTAGCAAGCCTCACCCTTTTGGATTCTGTAAACGGAACTCGGCTCTCTGCCTGAAGCTGCCGCTGGGTTCCCCGCTGTCACCGCAACGACTGGCCGGACCCGCTTCGCGGGTCCCGCTGCGCGGTTGACAGCCTTGTTAACATCTGTCCAGCGAGCGAAGGTTTGGGCGTTTCCTTGTCCGGCAGGGCTGCGAGCTTCCAGCGGGGGACTCCAAGGACCAGGAGCCCCCGCGCGCCCGTCACCACCTGGGCTGCTCTCCCTGCCGGCTCCGCCCCCACTCCCGTCTTAACGGGCGACTGAACATTGGCCCAGTGGATTCCTCATCTAGCAAGCCTCACCCTTTTGGATTCTGTAAACGGAACTCGGCTCTCTGCCTGAAGCTGCCGCTGGGTTCCCCGCTGTCACCGCAACGACTGGCCGGACCCGCTTCGCGGGTCCCGCTGCGCGGTTGACAGCCTTGTTAACATCTGTCCAGCGAGCGAAGGTTTGGGCGTTTCCTTGTCCGGCAGGGCTGCGAGCTTCCAGCGGGGGACTTCAAGGACCAGGAGCCCCCGCGCGCCCGTCACCACCTGGGCTGCTCTCCCTGCCGGCTCCGCCCCCACTCCCGTCTTAACGGGCGACTGAACATTGGCCCAGTGGATTCCTCATCTAGCAAGCCTCACCCTTTTGGATTCTGTAAACGGAACTCGGCTCTCTGCCTGAAGCTGCCGCTGGGTTCCCCGCTGTCACCGCAACGACTGGCCGGACCCGCTTCGCGGGTCCCGCTGCGCGGTTGACAGCCTTGTTAACATCTGTCCAGCGAGCGAAGGTTTGGGCGTTTCCTTGTCCGGCAGGGCTGCGAGCTTCCAGCGGGGGACTCCAAGGACCAGGAGCCCCCGCGCGCCCGTCACCACCTGGGCTGCTCTCCCTGCCGGCTCCGCCCCCACTCCTCACTCTCCCAACTACATAAACAACGTGACCTTCCCGCTGCGCGGGAGCGCGCGGGAGGGCGCCGGGAGAAGCCCGGGACAAGGGCGGGACCGTCTGTGGCCGTCCGGGGCCGGAGGAGGCTGGGCCGGGCCAACCCCCTAACATCTTATATCCTACGTTACGGCATAGACAAGGTATTATTATTGACTCATAGACACAATTGTAAGAACTTTTGATATTCTGTGCCATTGTACACTGTTGCTCAATCCCCAACTTATAGCATCCCTCCATTCCCCTCCTTGTCGCCAGACGGGGGTCAGTGGGTCCTTCGCAAGCACCCATTGAATCGCCCAGGCGCTAGGTCGAGTAAGGGGGGTAAACGAGGTTGGGTTGGGTCCAGTTCACTTGAATATTTGTCCTATATTCTCGCGAACGCGTATTCTGAGGCTCAGATACCTGCCCTTACAAAATGGCCCTTAGATCTGGAAAGCAGCGTCTAGTGCACATTCAAACTTCGAAGGGGGTAGTCTCAGGCCCCTTAGATGCCTTTATTACTAGAGCAACCGGTATACTGGAAAAAGAAATTGAACTGGTTGAACATAGATTGTCTCTGGACCTAGTTACTGGTAAACGCTCTTCAATAGGTGATTTGGCTCGTGTCAAAAGCCCCCTAACTAATGCAGCATTTAATTGCATTTCAACATCAGACACCGACATAATTATCCATGAAGAAGGGATTGAAGCCCCTACATCTAGGCTACACGAAAACATGGACGTGACCTCCAAAAGTAATGTGACCAGCATAGAAGAAAATAGCCAATCTTCTGCGCTTGAAACCTCCCAAATAAATGCCACTACTTTACCTTGTACTCCTGCCCCACCAATAGAAACCATCAAACAGGCACCACGGAAAAGAAAACATGTATCCAGCCCCGAGGGAGGAAAGACACAGAAACAACCTAAAATAGATTCCGAGAATAGCCCCTCCCACTCCCAGTCCATTCAAATACCACAGATAGTGTACTGTCCATCATTGGCCCACTCAGGATCCTCTAACCCTTGTCCAACCTGCTTTAGCAGTGATGACATCCTGCTGGCAAAAATGGAAACAATAGTTAAAAATTTATTGCTTCCGGTGGTAGAAAATATAAGGATATTGTCCGCTAAAATAGATGTTCTAGAAGCGGCAACCAATATTAACATGGACCTCTTACAAAATATATCTGGCACTAAGCCAAGAGGCCAAGTCTCTAAAGGGGGTCCTACCCAAAGCACCGGGACAACCACAATAAAACCCGCAGTGATGTCATCCACTAATACTAACAAGAAATCTCTAACAGGGCCAAAAACAACTCCCATATCTAGAGCCACCAATAAAGACACATCGAAGGTTAAACCAGCAGTGGTGGCCAACAATGCTCACGGGGCAAAATATAAAGCTAGTACCGCTCCAAAGCAACCAATAAACAACACAGCATGCGCCCCTGTGTCAAATAGGGATAATAAAACACCAAACCTAGATAAGAACAAGAGGTTAGATAATAGAAACTTACATAAATCCCAGAGAGTCAACCTACCCCCAGAAGCGGCTCAGTACACTATTGTGTTAACAGGAGTGGCTCCACTCAAAGAGGGCACTAGAGAATCCCAGGTGGATTTGAGGAACAAGGTTACGTTCTGGTTGAATAAACATCGCCCACTCCCCCCGTCGTCCCCCACCGAAATCTTATATGTAAGGAGAGTAGATTGGGTTGGAAAAGAAGAAAAAGATCTAGAAGGGGATTGCATCTTAATTTCTTTTAGAGATCCGTGGGTAGTGGATAGAATCCAACGGAAAGCTAGATTTGCCCGTTTGGGAGATGTCCAGACATTACATCTTGGCTACTTTTATCCCTATATAAGTCAAAGAAGCCGAACGGGATATAACCCATGGAAAGTCAAAGGGGGAAGACCCATAGAGCCTGTAATATATCATCCCCCATATTACCCCCCCCTCTATAACCATTTTGAGGCACTGTCTGACCTAGAATGGGTTGACTGACTATGTGCACCTAACCAGTCACCCAAACTAGCACTGGTGAAAGACGAGGGAGTCCATACCTCATCTATTCCCACCCCAGAACTGGTAGATGAGTGCCACTCAACTCACGAAACTAGCGGGCCAGTAAAGGGTTTTTTTTGGGGTTAAAGGCACTACCCCGAATGTAGAAGAAGTAGGACTAACAAATACCCATCTATCGAGCCCACAATCCCCGTTCTCTGCTGGCAACAACCCTACAGAGATAGACCTGATATGTTCACATTTGGTGTCCTGGAATATCGCTGGAGTCAAAACACGGCTGGTATCTGACGACTGGTCGGAGTTTATAAGTAGCTATGAGGTAGTGATACTACAGGAAACATGGGCTACAGCCCCGTTTTACATGGCTGGCTATATTAACTTTTTTAAACCAGCAGTAAAAGGTGTAAAGGGGCGGGCGTCTGGGGGTTTAACCACATGGGTTAAACAGGCCTGGGGGTTTACAGCTTCTGAAATGTATGTGGACAACCCTGATATACTGGTTGTAAGGCTGAGCAAAACAGGGGGGCAGGACATGCTCATCATTAACATATATTCCAGGGGTCTCCCAGGTGGCAGATGCCCTAATTTGATCGGCGAACTAGATACGCTGTTAACGGGCTGGGATAAAGCCTCCTTCATTATGTTAGCTGGCGATATTAATTGCACGATTGAGCCTTTGTATCAGCCAGAGGATAATTGGGGGTACGAAGAAGATGTTACGTGGAAAATTCCTGAACTTTCAAACAAGACCATAGTCAAAGCAACGGAGGCGGCCTTGAACTGGACTTCCTTCTGCCTCACTTGGGGTTTAAGGGCTGTGAACGGTCGCACAAAATCAGATTTTGGAGCAAACCCTACCTTTGATAATGGTGTAAGAAAGAGTCGCATAGATTACATCTTTATAAAAATGGAACATTGGAATGTTATCAATGACATGGAAATCATAACACGACCTGAGAGTGACCATAACCCCCTGTCCTTGAAATTCTTAACGTGTGATCAGATAAAAGCAATGGAACCCGATCCTAGGGGGCAAGGGGTGATAACGGTATCAAATGACCGGAGGAGAGTGAAGTGGTCACTAATTTCAAACGATGTAATGATTCAGACCAACATTGAAAAGGTAGTGACATGTGCTCTAATTAACATGAAGTCTATTGCTGTTGAAAAGGGCCAGGAAGCTTTACAAAAACTGATGGGTATTCATGATAACTGTTTTTCTGAACTTAAATCTATCCTATCAAAACCATGTAACCATAACACCGGACACTTGAACCCCCCAAGAAGTAAGTGGTATAATAGAGCATGTAGAGATGCACACACCAACCTCATAGAAAAAGTTAAAAATAGAGATATCTGTGCTGTTAAAGAGGCTAGGAAAACGTATAAAAAAGTTCAATGGGAGGCAAAAAAGGAATGGGAAGACGAGTTTTGGGCAGACCTTCTGGAAGCTAGTAAATCAAACGACCATGTCAAATTTTGGGACATCGACAAAAGTGGTAAAGATGGCGAGTTTCGTACCCCATCTAACCATGTTTGCCCGGAAGACTGGATCAAACATTACTCTACCCAATTCTGTACAGTGGCCCATGATTCCCCGTCCAGATTGTCTATGCTGCCGGTTATAACACCAGGCAATCTGACCCTGTCCTTCACCGAAGCTGAAACAGAATATGCATTGGGGCTAACAAAGAGGGGGAAGGCACCTGGGTTGGACCAAATCCCGGCTGACCTCTTCAAAGCGAATACGGGTCTGTGGGTACCCTACCTAACTTACATAGCTAACAGCATTGCACGAGGTGCCCATATCCCCAAGACCTGGAAAGGGGCGGAGATTCTCCCCATACACAAAAAGGGCGATAGGACAAACCCAGGGAACTATCGCCCGATCAGCCTTATTGATTGTTTTCAAAAGGTTTTTTCACGTATGATTTTGGTGAGGGTCCATGGTTGGATGGATATGGAAGGTATACTATCCCCATTACAGGCAGGTTTCAGACCCGGCACGAGTACTATAGACCAGGTCTTGAGGTTTTGTATGATTTTTTGGAAATTCGTTATACTTGGTGGCGGGACCATCTTTGCTGCATTTATAGATTTAAAATCAGCATTTGATTTGGTGCCGAGAGGAAAACTGTGGCAGGTTTTAAGAGATCTAGGAATGCCAGGGGAACTAGTGGACATCATCATCAGACTACATGAAAACAATTTCGCTAGGGTCAGATGGGGGGCACAAGGCCAATTTACGGACTCTTTTCCAGTCTCTCGAGGAGTCCGTCAGGGGTGCGTTCTCGCACCCACCCTATTCCTATTATTTATAGACCAGGTAGTGAAATTTTTTGGGTCCATTAACACTGATGCTCCGTCTCTGGCGGGGACAAAATTCCCACTGCTGATCTTTGCGGACGATACCCTCCTCTTATCTAAAACGAGGGGGGGTCTGCAGAAGGCATTGAATCACTTCGAGGAATACTGTAATCGCAATGACCTTCAGATAAATGTGGGGAAAACAAAATTTATGGTTTTTTCCAGAAAAAAATCTATACGTAGTAGTGTACAACTTAATGGGGTAAACCTAGAACAGGTTGACACGATGACGTATCTGGGGGTCACTCTGGATTGCCGATTGTCCTGGAAACCACAAATTGAGACTCAGCATCTAAAACTGTCCCAACTCACCGGTTGCCTTTTGCGGGAGCAAAAGAAATCGATCACTAAAAGGGTTGCCCCGGCTTTACAAATTTACGATGTCAAAATTAACGCTGCGACATTGTACGGGGCAGAGTTATGGGGTTTTATGGACCTTTCAAGTCTGTACAAAATACAGTGCAGATTCCTTCGCAGTTTGGTGGGACTCCCCCAATCAACACCACTGATCCCTCTTTGTCATGACATGGGTTGCCGTCCAATAACAGATATGGCACGTTACAGAGTAGTGTCTACCTGGAGGCGTCTGTGGACCACGGAGGAGTTGTCACTTTTTGCAAAGGAGGTATCCGAGGTAAAGGATATAGGTGGCTCAGAGAGAATCCCATGGCTACAGATGGTGAAAAAGACCCTGGTTGACATGGGCCTTAGCCACCTGTGGTTCTCGCCAGACTTTAGTAATTTTCCCACTAAAAAGGAATTTAAGAGTCTATTCTGGGCTTCCATCCGCCATTCCCTGGTCCAGGCATCCGGTTCAGAAAATCTGACAGGGCGATTCTTAAAATTTAAACTGGATCCAGTTCGGGAGTCATATTGGGATCTTATTTCAAAGCCCCTGGGTAAAAAACTGTATCACCAATTTCGGGTGGGCACTTTACCCCTAAATTCCTTCACAGCAACATGGAATAACAAAACTAGTAATCTTTGTAGCCGTTGCTCTGGGTGTAAGGAATCAGAGGGACACTTTTTGTTTGCTTGCCCGCGATATAGTGAACCCCGTTCAAAGTGGTTAAAACCCATTTTTAAACGTATAAACTGCAATAAATCTTTAGATGCAATATGGGTTTTAAAAACAAACACAACTGATTTCATTGTGATATGCTTGGCTAAATACCTGGGTTGGGCTTGGGTAATCAGATCAAGATGGAATCTTACCGCTATTTGACAGAGTGTAAGCTGTATAGTGCCCACCACTAAAACCTGTTATACCTATTTTAGAGCTTTTTAACTGTTATGAAATGATACTATATTTGGAATATTTAATGTCTTGACTATTGTCGTTGATGGTTTAATAACTTTTTAAACTTTAGACCCAAGTTTGATGTACATTGTTGTTTTTATATATATGTATGTTTTGCAAAGTTGTCTTTTATGATTTTATCTATCGAAATAAAGACATTAAAACCTGAACCTGAACCTGAAAAGGCATTGTCATTTACAATGCAAATAGCTCAAACTCCTGAAAATTCGAGACCTATTGCATTGCAAATGCTGTTTAGCTAGCCTTCAGCAATCTATGGAAGTATGTGTTCTTGTTGTTGCCCCTGCTTGTTTCACTGTCCCCTCTCCTACCCTCCTTTGTTTTTAAACCCCTGCTTCCAAACATCTTTGTAGGTCCCTTAGCTTTTGGCTTTGTAATGTGCTATTTTGTGAATCTTACGGGGGAGCACCCGCCGTGCAATGCTGAGAAGCCCTGCACACATGTGGGGTCCCCCAGCACTAGTGGCATTGTGGTAGACAACATCCAGCTCCCAGGTCAAAAGAAACAAGCATTTACAATGCAATGGTTTTGCCTTTGTTAAAGTTAGAGCTATTAGCATTGCTCTTGACATTATTTTTATTTATGTTTTTTTAACATAAATAAATGGCATTGTCATTTACAATAGCAGGGCACAGGGAAGGGGGGGCGAGGAGAGACTAAGGAGAGCTGCGGGCTCAGGGAAGGGGGGGCGAGGAGAGACGAAGGAGAGCTGCGGGCTCAGGGAAGGGGGGCGAGTAGAGACGAAGGAGAGCTGCGGGCTGTTGTTGTAATGCTTGCATGGATGAGTTGGTGGATGCATGGATGGGTGCATGCATGGATGGTGTATGGATGGGTGTATGGATAGATGCATGGATGGGTGGATGGATAGATGCATATATACAGCCAATCCCTCAACAATTTATGCAATCCACCAACCCATCCAACCAACAACCCATCCATGCATCCACCCATACATCCATGCATCATGCATACATCCATCCATCATGCATCCATCCACCCACTGCGTCCCACTCCGACCCCTCTAAATATAACTCATTTTTTCTGTATATAGAGATGACTGTATTCACTAGTATATGCAGTAGACCTTTCTACTCTAACATTCCTATGTGACTCTTGCAGTACATCTATTCATATCCCTTCCATATGTATATAGAAATATAACGAGAATCAACAGTCTCTTCTTTGTGTGACTACATCTAGTACATTTCAATTGTTTTCCTGTTTGTATCTTTTACTTAACGCATGTAAATCAAAGTCCTTAGGTTTGGCAACTGGTTCTTATGTAAAGCGCTCTGACACCTTCGGGTAAAGTTCGCGCTACATAAAATCACATTAAATAAAACTTTACCCCACAAATCCAACCATCCATTTGTGCCTAGGCTCACATTTGTGCCTAGGCTTACATTTTACGGCCTCGAAGCACACAGAGAAGGGACAGTTTACTAAGTCGAGGCTTGTAGGGTGCATGGCAGGGGACAGTTTTAGGCACCAAGGGAGGGTAGGGAGCAGAGTCAGAGTACTTCACGGAGGTAGGGGGCAGTTTTTTATGGTTCAGGGCAGGGGGCTGCAGTACTTTTTGGAGCATGGCCTTATTTTAAAGGGCTCAGTTCAGGTGGAGGAACGGCACAAAACACCAGGCAGACAGAGGGCAGAAGGACACAAAAACGAGGGGAAACAATTATAACTGAGGGCAGATTGGCACAAAAAACTAGGCAGACAGAGGGAAGAAGGACACAAAAACGAGTGGAAACAATTATAACTGAGGGCAGATTGGCACAAAAAACTAGGCAGACAGAGGAAAGAAGGACACAAAAACTAGGGGGGATGATTCTAACGGAGGGCAGAACGGCACAAATCACGAGGCAGACAGAGGGCAGAAGGACACAAAAACGAGGGGGGGATGATTGTAACAGAGGGCAGAACGCACAAAACACGAAAAAGTGCAAGCGATACCTTTACAATAGCACTTCACCAAATACCACTTAGTCGTCACACAAATCCACATAAGGGGGAAAAAAACTCATTGCAATACCTGAAGTAAAGCACCTGTTGATGGTCATAGATTGATTATAAAAATTATATATTCCAGGTGCTCAAAAACGCTGGTGCCCATCACCCGCAACCACAAATTAAAACCTTTTGCCAGAAAAATCTCTTGCCGAGTCTCCATCGATAATACTGAACATGTAATGCCTTTAGCAGCAGTGCTTGCACCACCTTGTAGTACTGTCATAAACATGCCAAGTCACTCATTCGCTCTAAAAAAAAAAAAGGGCGCAGATGAGAATGCGTCAGAGGAATACCAATAAATACAGTATTCAAATGCAGATGGCGGGTGCATATAGAATGGTATCAAATCAACAAAAATGCAAAACACCTTGAAATACCTTAAGCCAAGCACGTGACAGCGATAGACCCCAGCAGAGCGAGAACACAGCAAGTAACACCTGTCTACACATGCATCCATGCAGGGACACCCCTGGGCCTTTGTTTTGCCACCAGCATATCTTGCGGAAGCATGGAAACATGCAGCCATGCACTGGCAGCGTTAAATCGCTCTTCAAAAGGTGCCCTTTTTTTCTTTTTAAAGTTTAATATAGCACTAGCTTGACCCGTGGGTATCAGAGCGCTTTACATACACACAAGAGGTAAGGAAGCAAAACAGATTAAAAATACGTCATGAAAAATAGGTAAACAGTGCAGGGGAGGGAGAGAAAACCAATATCGCGCTTGCCTTCACTCAGCCACGATTAATATTAGATATATATTTTATACAATCCTGTTTGCGCAAATTACTTTTGATGCATGTTTAAGGTTAACAAGGTCTATAGAAAGGCCTGCTAGCAGTTAAATATAAACCCTGAATTACCTGCAGCAGAACAAATTACTCAACTTTCCGGTTCAGAGAAATCTTAATCCAAGCACAACGTCTCCGGTAAAGTGAAACCAGAGGGAACACTGCTGGCACAAATTCTATAACTGGTCATAACTCATGTTGATTGTGCGACCTCGTTAAGGGGTAGTAGGACCCATGCACTACAGACATTAATGAAGCGCAATGGCAAGATAATTGCTAAAGTACATACCCAGGCCGTTCCCATATCCAGCCATAAGAAGAAGAGCATGTGAAAACATGAAGAGATCGGTGCCATAGGTAGGGATGAAGCGGAAACACAGACAGCGGGAGGGGAGGGGGGGGAGGGGGCGAACGGACAGCGAAAGGGGATGCCGCGGACAATGCGGGGAACAGCTGTGGACCGGGACAGGGCTCAGCAGGGCGCCTGAGGTGAGTCCGGCTCGTGGCAGCGTTTAAGACGTGCGGCGCTGGAGCGGGGCCTCCGAGGGGCTCTGCGGGCTGTCAGGGGTCATACCCCAGGGCCACACCAACTATGCACCCTTTGTGAATAATCCATAACTACTGGACAAACAGGTTCTAAGCCATTTAGGGCCCGATGTAGGTAAAACGCTTTTTCCGATTTGAAAATACCGGTATTTTGAAATCGGAAAACGAGATGTAGGGAAAAAAAATCGGAAAAATACCGATTCGGTCGTAATCGGTATTGTGATTCGATACGTACCGAATCGGCATCCACCGATTCGAATTTACCGAATCGGCAACCACCGAATCGGAATTTACCGATTCGGCTACAACCGAATCGGCAAATACCGAATCGGTGATCGCAATACACCCCCATGGCCAAAAGTCCCATAGGAACGCATTGTAAATACCGAATCGGGAATTTCCGATTCGGTAAAATCCGATTCGGTAAAATCCGATTCGGTAAAAACCGAATCGGATTTTACCGATTCGGCAAGCTAGTCAAACTGAAACCAGAGACAACAGCCAATGAGGTGGATCCACCCTCCCCCACCCTAGCAGGGAGTGGCTACCCAGGCAGGTGCAGCTCATTAAGAACTTTCTGGAGAGCCAGCCTGAGCTGAGCATTCACAGTGAGCAGCAGTGGAAGCAGGATCCAGAGCACTGTGGAAGATGGCTAGCAGCAGTGAGAGCCAGAAGGCTGGGCAGAAGAGGAAACCCAAATTCAGCACCATGGAGCTGCAAGTGTTGGTGGAGGAGGTGGTGAGGGTACACAGGCAGCTGTTTGGGAGGCTGTCCCTCACTGTACCTGAGAGCACAAAGAGGAGGCTGTGGAGCGATATTGGGGAAAAAGTAAACTCTGTTGGTGTTACCCCCAGGAGCCTTGACGACCTCAAAAAGAGGTTCTATGATATCCGCAGCCTAACAAAGCGGAAACTGGCAGAGCTGCAGAGGCAAGCTGGACTTACTGGTGGAGGCAGGAACCCGGCGCCACCCCTCACTGAGCTGGAGGAACTGGTGGCGACTACCATCGAGAGGGAGAGTGTGGTTGGAGTTGGGAACCTGGATAGCTCAGCCAGAGCTACAGCAAAAGGTAAGAAGCATGACACACCCTACCAGACACCTCCCCTTTAGACAAAATGCACAGCCCAACCCCAGCCCAGTACTGCTACCAACAGACATGAGAAATGCATCATGTTAAATGTAGTCAGTAGAAATAGGCAAAAATGCCAGTGCAGAAGCATAATTAAAAGAACTGTGGAACTGAATTAAAGTATTTGAAATGATATGTGCAATGCTTTAATTGTAGTGACTGTAATACATCAGCACTCAATTCACAAATGCTTCTTCATACCTAGGGGCACCATCAGGCGGAGGAGCAGGAGCAACTGAGGCACCAGCACCAGCACCAGCAACATCTTCCAGTGCGGTGGCAGGGCCGAGCACTAGTCAAGCAGCCGTGGAGGAGGAGGAGGAGGAGGAGGAGGATGAGAACACCATTGCCCAGGGAAATGAGGAAGACCTAGGACTTTCCTTCACATTTCTTCACTCCCCCCGAATATCTGGCACACCCCCATTGCTGTTCTTCCCAGAGAACTCACCAACAACGGGCCACCCTGCACCTGCCACATCTCCTGCCAGGAGTATTGTTGTGGCTCCATTGAACCCCATCGAGGGAGCAGCGGGTCAGGCCCCAGCTACCAACACAGTAACACCAGTGGCACCCCAGCCCACACAGCAGGGCAGCAGCAATCCCCGGAGGCGTACAACTTCCAGCACTGCACTTCCAGCACGGGAGGGCAGCGTCTTTCAAGGGCTGGAGGGCAGCATGGTGAAGATACAGCGCATGCAGGCGAAATCCATCATGGCCTGCCAGCGCCAGCTGCGGCAGCATAACCTGCAAATGGGAGAGATGGCGGAGGGGTTTAAGACTTTCGTAGAAAGCAATAAGGAAATTGCTACAGGTCTTGGCCGTGTGACCACAGCCATCACGCAGCTATGTACCAAACTGGACGAGCACGAGCACTCTCGCCGCCGGGATGCCCGCATGCACAGTAGATCAATAAGCCGCCTTGCTGCTGCTACCGCACAACTATGCCAACGTGGGGCAAATATGGAGGCCAGCCTGACCCAGAACACCGCAGAGGTCACCAGGGGCATGGCCCGCATAACGACCGCCATGGAGGCACTTATTATTTCAAACACTGTGGGCAATCCAGCCCTGGACCTGGGCGAGGCTGGGGACAGCAGCAGCCGCAGCAGCCCGGCCAGCGCAGTGTCGGAGCCGCGCCGGAGCACCAGGCGCTCTGCTGAAGCTGCTGGACATGCGGAAGGGGGAGAAGCACACCCCAGTGGGGCTGCTAAGCGCAGCAAAAAATAGGCTTGCCAGGGCGGGTGAGGCAACCCGGACCATTGACATTGAACTACTTTTCGTTAACATTTTCTTTTGTTGCACATCAGTGCAGTAACGGTGTTGCAACATTATTAAAAATTTCCTTTCCTCACAACCATTTACCTGTCTGTGCATCTGTACTCACTCAGAAATAGTTTTCTGTAATCTCCTCACGTCTGTATCTGCCATCACTTGGCGTAGACACCCCAGCAGGTTGTGTTTGTGGCACAGCAACGTCGTCGTCATGGTCCTCGTAGTCTGACAACTCCACCTCAGTGCCCTTCTTCACCGCAAGGTTGTGCAACATTGCACAGACAGCTATGATATTGCAGCAGGTGATGGGGGTATACTGCCTTGCACCTCCACTCTTGTGCAGGCATCTGAATCTGCTTTTCCAGATGCCAAAGGTCCGTTCAACTACATTCCTTGTGCTTTTGTGGGCCCGGTTATACCTCCTTTGTCTGGGTGTAGAGGGGTTGAGGTAGGGGGTGAGTATGAATGAGCGGAGGGCATATGCACTGTCGCCTAGAAGGAAAAGGGGTAACATTACTCACATGCATACATGTATTTCACTTAGCTACTTTGTGTTATGGGGGTCTGATGATGTGTCTCACCTAGGAGGTATCCTTCACCAAATTCGCCAGCCATCAGCCGTGCATAGATGCCGCTCTGTTGAAAAATTTAGGAGTCGTGGGTACTCCCTAGGAATTTTGCAACCAGGTCTGTGATGGTGCACTTCGCATTGCAGATCACCTGAACATTGATGGTGTGCGTAGACTTCCCATTGCGGTATATGTATTCTGTGTCAGCAGGGGGGCAAATCGGAATGTGCGTGCCATCTATGCAGCCAAGGATTTGGGGAAATTGTGCCATCTGGTAGAAGTCAGCTTTTGTTTGTACCAGTTCCGCGTGGGTTGCAGGGAAAGAGATGTATTGGTCCATCCTGTGTATCATGGCGTCAAGGAAGTTGTGGAAAAACCTTGACAGGCTGCTCTGGGTCACCCCTCCTACCGCTGCTACTCCACTTTGATAGCTGCCAGATGCAAGCAGGTGTAGGCTGCATAGCACCTGGACGTGCGCTGGGATGGCGTGTGCCCTTGGGGTGGGGTGGTCCAACAGTGGTTTGAGGTCCCTGATGAGCTCCAGAATGGTGTCTGAGTCCAGCCTGTACCTCTGTAGGATCTCTGCCTCTGTGAGCATGAACAGGGTGATCCTCTGTCTGTAGACCTGTTCCTCTCTTTGCCATTCCCTCTCTCCTTCCTGCTGTAGCTGTAGCCGCCTTGCAATGACATAAAAAGCAGCCATCCTGCAAGTTGCAATGCATTTTGGGTCTATTTTTATAGGTTGAAGTTGGTTACCACCTGATTGTAATCCATGGTAAATACCGAATTTGAAATACCGATTTTGAGCCAAAATCGGTATTTCTGTGCTTCCCTACATCTCTCTATCTGTCCGAATTGGAGATTTTCCGAATCGGTAACTCTACCGAATCGGTAGGTTATCCGATTCGGCATTTTTCCGATTCGCTGTCTCTACCGATTCGATACATGGACCGAATCGGTATTTTTTCCGATTCGGTGTCACTACCGATTCGGTACATGGACCGAATCATTTTTTTTCCGATTCGGTGTCACTACCGATTCGGTACATGTACCGAATCGGTATTTTTTCCGATTCGGTATGTTACCGAATCGTTATCTTTCCGATTCGGGGTATTTCCGAATCGGATTATTTCCGATTCGGTAGTCATTCCGATTCGGTATATATACCGATTTGGACGATTTTCTTTGCCCTACATCTCGATGGCTGTATACCGATCGGTAAGGGCCGAAAATCGGTATTTTCGGCCGTTACCGATCGGTAACGGCCTACCTACATCGGGCCCTAAGTCTCAAGCAGTATAAAAAGTACAGTTTTTAAAAGTT
This sequence comes from Lissotriton vulgaris, assembly GCF_964263255.1. Classification (NCBI taxonomy): domain Eukaryota; kingdom Metazoa; phylum Chordata; class Amphibia; order Caudata; family Salamandridae; genus Lissotriton; species Lissotriton vulgaris. Next base: position 479,975,484 of record NC_141693.1, on the reverse strand, counting down.
GCTTTTCTACTAAACCATTGTGGATAAATACCTGTTTTTCAACGCCAAGGCCGGTACACTTGTACGGGCGGGCGCAGTGCAAGCTCTCAGCCAGCGGGGAGGCGGCGAGCGGTGCGGTCCGGCAAGAGGGGGGTGAAGCGGGTAGAAGCGGCCCAGGGACACAGTGCAAACATGGCTTGAGGTCGGAGCGGGTCACACGGGCGGGCGGCAGCAATCACGGCTTCACGTTGCTCAGAAAGGAGAGTGGGGGTGGGGGCATCGAGTCTGGGGCGGCAATGGAAGGGTCCAAAACCACCTTCCCCATTAACAGTATTACGGAGAGCGGGAGGGGGGGGGCGGAGGCGGGAACGGGCACCGGGAGAGGCTGCCGGGCCACAGGATTGCCAGCAGCCGCCGCTGCCCCCAGAACAGAACCACATCGCTGCTGGCGGCTGAGATCCCCGGGGCTCCTGTACTCCCGAGCCTCCTGCACGCACGGGTCCTCCCACAGGACACGGCAGAGTGAGCTCCGCTCTGAGGGGAGCCGACCCTCTCTGCCCCTCCGAGAGGTCCAAAGGGGAGAACTATCCGACCGCCTCCAAGACGAACGGACAAGTACAACCACGCCCAGGGAAGAAAACGCGGGAACGCCCCCGAAACTGGTCCGGCCTTGACGGACAGATCCGGCTTCCAATGGCTAGCCTCCATTTATTGAGCTAGCCAATGGGAGCTGGGGGACGTTCCTATATCCCATATAGTAATCATTAGGATTTCGCCTGCGCGAACTGCTTGCGCAGTAATGCCAGGCAAAACCTAAACAACAAATGTACCAGGGCCTGAAAAACTCAGATAGAAGGCCTGTATTTTTTATTTGGTTTTGATGTCTTATATGTATTCCGATTCACCTTGTATAAACACTCTTATCTTATTTTATTGATCTATATGTGCACCAACAATTCTTCCAGTTCTTTTCATGCTGATTTTGTTAGGCCCATGAATCAGTCTGCTGTTGTGGAAGGCTGGCACCCCACTGACCCACACCATAATGCGTGCATCAAGAGTTGGAGGCAGGGAAGGTACAAGCGGGCCCAATGTGTATTCCATTAAAATGTAATTTACTGTATTGTGCAAACATCACAAGAGCCCACAGCTCACGTGCAGCCTCGCTTGATAAAATTCCAGCTTTAAATGCAGAAATGACAATAATATAAAAACAGTATAACCTTATGTGCAAAACCACTGCATGGCTGTTTTGAAGTCATACTACGGATATTTCAATAGGTAGATGTGATCAAACATTTGGTGGTAATAATTTGGCTTAATAAACTGACAATAGGCCAGACTACCTAAGCCACGTTTTGTCATGTACCATCTTGTTTTTTTAGGAACATATTATATTACAGACGCAACCCAGCCTGCCCAAGCTTTAATTCTTGTACACGATTTTGGAACTAATGCAGACATTATTTGTATCTGTGCCTTCTTATTACCGGGCCAGTGTGTCCCACAAAGGCGGGGGCTGGGCAGGGGAGGCATGTGCGCTCCCCTCACACAAGTATACAGTGCAAACTTTGGAAACCTATAGACGAAGGGCTAGATGCGGGCAAAATAAATGTGTTTGCTACGGTTACAGTAATTACCCAGGGAACGTGCATCAACTGCATAAGGAAAAGCTGGCACCCCATTCATTGTGTTTCATGTAAAACTCCCCCACACATATGCTAAAGGGAAGCCTATGGCTTTTTTTTGAGAGACAGCCCGTTTGCAACTTTGTTTTGTTTAAGAAAGCATTACCTAAACAAAAAATCTCTACTTTCTGTTAGGCACACGGATGCATCCTGCCTCTGAAAACAGTTACCTTTAGGAAAGTGGGCTTTAATCGATGTTTTTTGTTTGGCCGGGGTCATTGAGATCTCAAAAACCTCGATAACTCCCCTGTGCTAAAAAAAAATAAAATAAGGAAAGAAAGAAGCATTTTCTCATAAAGAATCACTTACTTTTATTGAGAGAAGAGGCTGCTAGCAGCCATTTCCATCGCATGACTGGTCCCCCTCTTTCTCTCGTCTCCCCTCTCTCGTTGACTGCTCCTCCCCCTTTTGCATTTTGCTGCACTGCCTGGCTCCAAAGAGCAAGCCTGCAAGAACAGAAGAAGGATATTTGGCTCAGCCCTGTCCCCGAGGGCACCACCAGGAGTGGAGCCTGCGGCTTAACTGACACAACACAGGAAACCTCACCGGGCCGGACAAGGAAAGGATTGACAGATTGATAGCTCTTTCTCGATTCTATGGATGGTGATGCATGGCTGTTCTTAGTTGGTGGAGCCATTTGTCTGGTTAATTCTAATAATGAATGAGACTCCTCCATGCTAACTAGTTACCTGACCCCCTAGCAATTTTTACCTCTTCTTGAATGTATTCATTGTTGTCTGGATATTAAATATTGTCATTTTCTTCCATGGACAATCCAAACTTACCTGTTATTAGCTAGAGATGTAGTTACATCCCACCAGTATCCTTTGGCAGGTGACACCTTCTTCCCGCGCCCGAGGGTTGGATTTTTGCACCTGTCCCCGATTGCTGCCTTTCATGAAATGGTCTATGCCTTCTTTTAACCCCTTACTCCTCGCTAAAACGCGTGGGAAGTTCAGGGAAGTAAACAATGCATTTACAAATGCACACCTGAAATATGTAGTTTAATTTGATGATGTTGTTTGGCAGTAAGCAGCAAGGCCGTCTCCCTACTATACTAACAGACACAGAAGTACCACTGAATTGCACTTCATGTTTGTTTTTTGTGTATCAGCACAAAGGTTTCTGCTTAGGGTCTTTAATTATAAAAGTTATGCGCATGGCGGCCCGTAAAGCGAGCGCCAAGGCCATAAAAAAACATAAAAATCGTCGCTGTGCTTTAAGTAAGCACCACCCATCCGCACAAAAGTAAAACAAAATACATGAAAATGGGCATCGTACTTAAAGTAAGGGCGGCGCCCGTCCACATAAAAGTGTTTAAAAATGCATGAAAACAGGCGCTGGGCTTAACCCGTTAAGCGCGCCGCAAATTCCGCCCCAGTGCGGACGTTCGATTGCGCTAACGGGATCCGGACGTCCAACGGTCGTGCGCAGCACTAGCGAGGTAGTGCACGCGACGACCGTTGGACGATCGCAGCACTGAACGGGTTAAAGTAAGCATGGCGCCAGTCTACATAAAAGGGTTTACAAAAAAAACATGAAAGCACAAAATTCTATCAAAGAAATAGCCCCTAAGCAAAAAACATAAAGACCTACAGCATAAATAAACTGCTGTTGGCCGGTGCTCCTGGCTTACAAACGGAAGTGATGTATCAGGAGCACCGGCTAATTAGGAACCAGGAAACAAGAGCACTACAGTGTTGAACAAATGGCAAGCACCAGCTGTAATTATACTCCATGGAGTGATTACAGCAGGTCTTGAAGACAGCGCATGCGCGCTGATGCTCGAGCTAAAAAGGGCTCCAAACAACGACTTCCACAATGGCTGCTTGGTGTGCAATCGTGAGAAAAATGTGGATACTTGCTGGACAGCAGGGAACAAGAAGGAATGAGGAAAGGATTTTCAGGATAAGAATTACACTGTTTGAGCAGACGGACAATGTGATTTTTGACAAATATAGACTCAGCTGTCAGGTGATACTGGAACTCATTATTGAACTAGACCATGAGATAAAAAGGGGCGGCTCAGAAGCCAGGCCACACCAACACATGTCCAGATATTGTGTTTACTGCACCTCCTTGTCTCTGGTAGCTTCCAGGGTGTCATCGTTGCAGCTGTTAGGATGTCTGAAAGTGCCTTAATTATGGACTTTCATAGATTTCTTGATACAATGGTTTCTGAAATTAACTACCACATAGCCTTACCCAACACCCCACATGAATTGCAGAGCAACAAGTTACAACTCTATAGAATCGCGTAATACTTGCATCTGATAGGTTTTGTTGATGGGACACATGAACATATATGTCCACCATCTGTGAGTGGATACATATACTGACCTCGTCTTTCTCTGAATTGGTCTCATGATGTCCCTGGAGTTCTGTTTCATGCCCTTCATGTCTGGTATGTCTGGTGAAAAACAGCTCTGCTAATTAGTGTGTTACAATAAACATTCAGGTTTGTCTTTACTTTTATTCAATATTGATTTCCTATACAAAGGCAATTTTTTATCTGCCACCAATATTCGTGACACTGCAAGTATGCCTGATAATGCATCTCGAGGGATGTGCATGCTTAACTTACTCCAATCTCATAACATTGACATGAATATAAATGCCATGATGAAGTTTTGGATGTAGTGCAAAAGTGGAACTATGGTGGCTGTTCCGCTTGTATGTATGCACTGCCTGGCCTTATGTTAATACACAAACACGCATCCTGTCTGGCTTTTGGCGTAACTTGGCCCTCACATGAACATTTGGTTGGGGAGCTCACATACATCTAATTGCTGAGAGTGGTTCTGACATATCTATAGAACTGACTTCAGGCTCTGATGACGATGCATTTAACTCCTCAAAGTAGGGGGTATTGGTTGTTCCAACAGACGACTACCTGTGCCATCTACCTCACTCAATTGACTGGCTATGTTGTCTTTCATCCTAGACTAGAGATCCTACTGTCTTTTTCATATTGTTTGGTGGCGTGATGCGCCATTCCAACTATATTTATTTTTACTGGATGCCGGGTCCGATTTTCCTGATTCAGGCACTCTTCTGTCCCTCCACTATCCTTCTCAACCCAAATAACTGACTAACATATCCACCACTCAAATTACTATCATATTTCACTATACTAATTCACCACTAATCCTTTATGGGTTCCGGAGTAGTGTGCTACTCGCCGAAACAGCGCTTCAGCAACCCACAGGGGTAGCAAGCGCTTTATAAATGCAAAGATTTTTCCCTCTCCTATCCTTCCACCATCCTTCTCAATCCAAATAACTGACTAACCTATCAACCACTCAAATTACTTTCGTTTTTCTCTATACTAATTCACCACTAATCCTTTATGGGTTACAGAGTAGCGTGCTACTCACCGCAAAAAGCGCTACAATACAATCTGTGAAGTCTTTACAAAATTCCATAGAAGCCACCCTATTGAGTCCACCTAGTGTCTTGGATGCCTCAGGGTTCTCAACAGCATCCACAGGCCACTGACTCTTGGCTGGACCACTTGCATAGCCACCATCCCCTCAACTGCAGAAGCAATTTGTGGGACAGTATCCTCACTCTTTCAAGGCACAGAGGGAATTCATTCCTCCCTGCGCAGCTGCCACATCACATGTATCCATAATGCTCTTTTTTGCCCTCCCACAAGTACCCAGGTAGAGAGGGCAGTTCTCTCCCCTCCACCATTCCTGCATTGTGGCAGCAAGCTCAATATTAAAAAGTATGGTCATATTTTAAAGGCAATCTTTTTACACTGACATAGCTGACAAATGTCCCCCTGACGTGACAGTGAATTTCAGTCCAGGGTGGGCGGGGGTGTTTTTATCTAACAATGGAACACTAGCTGGGGCTTGTAGTTTCATATCTCCGTTTTCCCATCATGCTTAGCAGTGTACGCTGAAAAAAAGCTAGGCTGAAAGTCACCCTCGTGACAAGGAGGCATTATCAGCTCTGCATTCACTTAGCAAATCACTGTCTTAATTGTTACGGATTGTTTTTCCATCCGACAGAGGAAGGAAAGCCAGCTTAAAACTTCAGTTTTTCACAGGCATCACAAGCATGCCTGACTCAAGCAAAAACAGCAAACTCCTGACACAAAGCTCATAAAAGAGTCCTTAAAAGGTACCGATGAAAAAACAGAAAGTACTAAAACGAAGCACAGCAGATTTTCACGCTTGAGAGGTGCCATGAAGCAATTGGCTTAGCTGTGCCTTATTTACACATTTCTGCGTGAGTCATGGAGCCCGAGGTGATCAAAGCATTAAGCAAATCACTAGAGATAACATATCATGGGGAACGTTTGTATGTACACCACAGTTACAGTGGAGGATAGCCCTCCAATTTTATTACTCGCCAAGTAAAGGTGACATAATTTAGTAATAGTGGCCTGTGCAGCTTAAAAACACAGCTACTTCCGCTTGTCCCTTGATTCTGTTGTGTGAGAATAAATGCATGCATACCACGGGGCAGATATACGTTTCCTGGCGCATCCCTGCAAATCAGCAGGGATCCGCCAGGAAAGATGCGTGACGCAAGTTTACCCTTGCGCCACCACAGATGCGCCGCATTTACAATGCATTTACAATGCGGCGCATCATAGCGCATGGATAAACAGATGCGTGTGGCATCTGCAGGCATAAGGTTTGCGCAATACTGGAGTTGTGTCGCGGGCGCGACGCAATTCCAGCACTGTTCCATCCTGGCCTATCCACAACATGGTGCGTCACTCCTTACGCCTGCTTCAAGCAGGCGCAGGGTTTTGATGCAACATGGCCCTAAAAGTGACTCAGTGAAATCTTGTAGATTTCACTGCATCACTTTTATGTGGCGTTCCGGCCATGGAACACACACCCTGCGCTGGAACGCCCACATGAAACCTGATGCAGGTTTAATGTGGCGCAGGGTTTTGCAACATGACGCATCTCCCTAGATGCGCCACGTTGTAAATAAGGCGCAACATGGCGCATTGTTTACACCACCACTGCATCACAAAAGTGATGCTCGGCAGTATACAACTGTTGCAAGGGTCTTGTAAATCTGCCCCCACGTGTCGTAGCCTGCTGGCACTGGGCGGCCATTTATTTCTTTCATTTAAGTTCTTTATTGAGTGTTTTGTGTATTCTTATATTCACTTCAGAATGCTTGTCTGACACCTGCTGTGGCACACCTGGCTTTCCAGTATTCAGTACTCCTGTTCTCCCTCTCTCTCGTCCCAGTTCTTGCTTTATGTGGGTGTTAGTTAGTAAACAGCACTTCTTTTGCACATCAATACAGTAAAGCTGTCTCTAGGGTCTTTTCTGCTGGAGTATCTCCTGGTACCGACCCAGAAACTTTAACATTTTAGGAAGTGCTTGTTGGTTTAGTCTAATTTCTACCTCATTAAACAGACATCCAAGTGCCAAATACATATTTATTAAAATAAAACACTCCCCTTCCATCACAGGACAGTTCCAATCTTGGGGCAGAAGGTTCCATGAAAAGACACCGAAGTCAAACAGTGGTGTGTCACTACTTTAGCGTATCAGGGGTCAAGATAGAAGTTGAAGCAAACCCTGAAGTAAGTTTGTTGGCATGGTCGGGCATAGGGAAGAGAAAATCAAAGTGCTTGGATTCCCGTACTTCCTCATTCCTACTCCTTGCTGTCATATATGGACATGCCTCTCACAGGAAACATTTTTACTGAAAATAGGAGAAAGACTCCACAGTCACCACCCACACTTCTATCCCCAAGAGAGGTGCTCTGTTCATCATTCTCAAAAAGGCTGTGCAAACAAGGGGTTGGCCACCCATGGGATATAGTGCATACTGACTCTTTCCCCTCCTCTCCATTGTCAGCCATTATCGTCAAAACAGGCAACATCACCAGTAACCTCCATATCTGGCTGGCTTGATGTAGGCCTGCCAGTGGACAGGAGCCCACACCAAGGCTGCAATGATGAGTGGTCTAAGAAGGGGATTGAAAAGTATGGTGGAGATCATGGCTGAAGTCAAAGAGGGGCGAGAAAATAGATGTCCTGCAGACCAGCCAAGCAGGCATGGCAAGCCCATGGAAACAGCCCTTTATAAAGATCAGGAAATCTTGGCTGCGGGTGACAGGGTACATTATCTTGTGCAATTGTGGCCAGGTTTGGGTAGGATGGACGTCAGAATGGCTGAGGCTTTGTAGACAATGGTCACATGAACAGGTTAAGGGACAGGGACTGGAAGCTCACCGTCCCGGAGAGTTCTGACAACTCCTGAACACTGCGGAGTGCGTGATTGCAACAATGGTCTGATACCGGACGGACAGAAGTGAAGGTATCACAAGAAAGGGATTTTGTTTTCTAAGTGACCAGTTTCCTCCTAGGTTGTAAGAGGTTGCTCATTTAGAGGTGGCTCATTGTTAAGGTGGGTATTAAAAGCTCCAAGCGTGAATATGTGGGGAGGAGCATAGCTGGGGGAGGTGGGGAAGTCAGTGCACACCCACAGGAAATGAGGTTGAATATGCAGGCGGGATAATTGAAAATATTCAGCAAAATGCTCAGATGTAAATGGTAGCAGGTCAGACCTATTCAGGTTTGTCTCATGGAATGTGAACCATCTGTAAAATAAAATAAAATGAGGAATAGTGGTTAATATGTTTCGTAACAGGGATCAAACATAGAATTTCTACAAAAACACATTTAGTGTGCAAGAAAACTACAAAAGCACATTAGGGACCTTATTTATGAAGGCCTTGCAACACTTTTATGCCACAGTCCAGGCAGATGCGTAACTTTGTAAAGCCCTGCACTACATTATACCTGTGTCAGGTATAATGTATGCAGGGTGGGGGTTCCCCCCCCAAAAAGCCTAAAAATCAAAATCTTACGCCGGCCTCACAGCAGACGTAAGACTGACGCAGGCACATTTAATGGGACTTGCCCATGTGTAATGACCCATTACTGGAGTTGCTTCACTTTTGCGACATTCTCCAGCAATGCTTAATTACTGCGCCTACAGAAATACTGATGTATCTGTAACTCCTTGCGACATGGAGTGCCATACATTAAATACAGCACATCCATCATGTTGCACGGAGGGCGCAATGAAAACTGTCAAATCGCTGTTTTCGTCCAGCGATGCAACATAAATGAGGCCCACAGAAGGCATGAAAAGGCTCAAGAGGAGTGACAATCCTGTTTAAAAAACCCACACCAGTTCTAGTAGCGAATGCTTGGGCAGATCGGTAGGGCTCCATTGGACTGGGGAACAGATCACACTAATATCAGTTTACAATCCACACGGGCTACAGGCAGATGATACCATTCATAGACTGTTGGAATCGGACGGATTGCTCATTCTAGGGAGGGACATAAACACAGTAATGTCAACAGATAAAACAAGGTTAGCGAGCAATCCCAGCTCTAGGGGAACTATGTGCTTGCTTAATGCTATTATATCTCTGAATTGGACAGTTCGGGGGGCACTGCACTGAACACCAGTGTTACTACTACTTCAAGCCCCACAGCTCTTTTTCAGGATTGATTATTTCAGGAGTGACTCCATGCCGGAAAGTTAGATTCCCGACCCATGGAAAAAAAAAATCACTTGCCACTATGGTAGGGATTATTAGGGCGAGGGAGATACAAACTGGCTGGGCTACATACATCGGAGTTGAAGGACAACCCACTAATGGACAAAATGAGCAACGCCGCTGAAAACAAGCATTTGCAATGCAATAGGTCTCGCATTAGGAAAGTTTGATTTTAAAGCTAAACTCAGACAAAACGGAAGTCCTCATCTTAGGGTCATCCCCCTCTGCCTGGGACGACTCATGGTGGCCACCGGCCCTGGGAACCGCACCCATACCTACGGACCACGCACGTAACCTGGGCTTCATCCTGGACTCCACCCTCTCGATGACCAGACAAGTCAACGCCGTCTCATCATCATGCTTCAACATCCTACGCATGCTCAAAAAAATCTTCCGTTGGATCCCCACCGAAACAAGAAAGACGGTCACCCACGCACTGGTCACAAGCCGACTGGATTACGGAAACACCCTTTACTCATATTGGACATCCCTCGGCAAGCTCACATTTCCGGCCACCTGAAAGACCTCCATTGGCTCCCTGTCAACAAGAGAATAACGTTCTGTCTCCTCACCCACGCACACAAAGCCCTCTACGACCTAGGACCCGAATGCCTCAACACGCGACTATCCTTCTACACCCCCTCCCGCCAACTACGATCGTCCAATCAAGCCCTCGCCGGATTTCCGTGCATCCACAGATCCACCATGGGGGGAAGATCTTTCTCCTACTTAGCGGCCAAAACCTGGAATTCTCTCCCCACCCACCTCCGCCTTACACAGAACCACCTCTCCTTCAGAAAGCAACTAAAAACTTGGATATTCGATAAGTAAAGCACCTCCCTCCCTCAAGCGCCTTGAGACCCTCTGGGTGAGTAGTGCGCAATACAAATTTTGGAACTTGAACTTGAACTTGAACTACATGACACATTTGTTATTTGTGTTATTTTTGAAAATTGTGAAATTAATAGCTTTGTCATTTACAATGCTAATACTTTTATTTTTTGACAATGTGGCACCTATAGCATTTTTAATGCAACATGTTTTGTATTTACGTGACTTAGAAGTATTGATTTTACAAACAACAATGTTTTTTAAAAAAAATAATTAATACTTAAATAAAAGTTATTGTAATTTATAATGGCAATAGCTAACTATTGTGAAGATTATTTTCAGTGTATTTTATTGTGACTAAAATATAAGAACAGAAGGGAAATATCAAAAAAAATTGTGACATTTGTAATAAAGCTTGAAACATTGAGAGAACATATTTGAACCAGTTGTCGTTGAATGTTTGCACAGATTGATACTGTGGTGGCGCTGAGTGATGTTGTGGTGGCGACAAGTGATGCTGTGGCGTTCAGTGATGCTGTGGTAGCGCATAGTGATGTTGTGGTGCCCCTGAGTGATGCTGTGGTGCCCCTGAGTGATGCTGTGGTGCCCCTGAGTGATGCTGTTGTTGTGCGATTGATAGATAGAGTGAGGGCGATAGATAGCTAGAGGGAGGGGGAAAGATAGAGTGAGGGCGATAAATCTATAGAGTGAGGGCGATAGATCTATAGAGTGAGGGCGATAGATCTATAGAGTGAGGGCGATAGATAGAGTGAGGGAGATAGATAGAGTGAGGGAGATAGAGTGAGGGCGATAGATAGAGTGAGGGCAATAGATAGAGTGCAGGCGATAGATAGAGTGAGGGCGATAGATAGAGTGAGGGCAATAGATAGAGTGAGGGCGATAGATAGATAGATAGATAGATAGATAGATAGATAGATAGATAGATAGATAGATAGATAGATAGATAGATAGATAGATAGATAGATAGATAGATAGATAGATAGATAGATAGATAGATAGATAGATAGATAGATAGATAGATAGATAGATAGATAGATAGATAGATAGATAGATGAGAACAGGTTTTGTAGAAGAGAACAGGGTTTTGGAGAAGGGGCGGGTGGAAGAGAGCAGCAGATCAGGATGGGAGAACAGAACAGGGAGTTAAAGAAGGAGGCAGGTGGAAGAGAGCAGCAGATCAGCCCAGGAGAAGAGAAGAGAACAGGGAGTTCAAGAAGAAGGCGGTTGGAAGAGAACAGCAGATTAGCACAGGAGAAAAGAACAGAGTAAAAGAAGAAGGCGGGATGTTTGAGAGCAGCAGATCAGCTCAGGTGAAGAAAACATGGAGTTAAATAAGGAAGCGGGTGGAAGAGAGCAGCAGATCAGCACAGGAGAAGAGAACATGGAGTTAAAGAAGGAGGTGGGTGGAAGAGAATCCCAGATCAGCACAGGAGAAATGAACAGGGAGTTAAAGAAGGAGGCGGGTTTTAGAGAGCAGCAGATCAGCACAGGAGAAGAGAACAGGGAGTGAAAGAAGGAGGTGGGTGGAAGAAAGCAGCAGATCAGCACAGGAGAAGAGAACAGGGAGTTAAATAAGGAGGTGGGTGGAAGAGAGGGGCAGATCAGCACATGAGAAGACAACAGGGAGTTAAGTAAGGAAGCGGGTGAAAGAGAGCAACATTAGCACAGGAGAAGAGAACAGTGAGTTAGAGAAGGGGGCGGGGTGAAAGAGAACAGCAGTTTAGCACAGGAGAAGAGAAAAGGGAGTTAGAGAAGGAGGCGGGTGAAAGAGAACAGCAGATCAGCACGGGAGAAAAGAACAGGGAGTTAGAGAAGTAGGCGGATGGAAGATAGCTTAAAGATTATCACAGGAGAAGAGAACAGGGAGTTAGTGAATGATGCTGGAGGAAGAGAGCAGTAGATCCGCATGTGAGAAGAGAACAGGGAGTTAGAGAAGGAGGTTGTGGAAAGGAACAGCAGATCAGCACAGGAGAAAAAAACAGGGAGTTAAAGGAGGAGGTGGGGTGGAAGATAGGAGCAGATCAGCACAGGAGAAGAGAAGCGAACCGGAATTTAAAGAAGGATTTGGGCTGGACGAGAGCAGCAGATCAGCACAGGAGAAGAGAAGAGACCAGGGAGTTAAAGAAGGAGGTGGGGTGGAAGAGAGCAGCAAAACAGCACAGCAGAAGAGAACATGGAGTTAGAGAAGGTGGCAGGTGGAAGAGAGCAGCAGATCAGCACAGGATAAGAGAACAGGGAGTTAAAAATGATGCGGGTGGAAGAGAACAGCATATCGGCACAGGAGAAGAGAACAGGGAGTTAGAGAAAGAGGCAGGTGGAAGAGAACCGCAGTTTAGCACAGGAGAAAAACGCAGTGAGTTAAAGAAGGAGGCGGGTTGAAGAGAGCAGCAGATTAGCACAGGAGAAGAGAACAGTGAGTTAGAGAAGGAGGCAGAGTGGAAGAAAGCAGCAGATCAGCACGGGAGAAAAGAAGAGAACAGGGAGTTAGAGAAGGAGGTGGGTGGAAGAGAGGGGCAGATCAGCACAGCAGAAGAGAACAGGGAGTTAAAGAATGAGTTGGGGTAGAAGCGAGCAGCAGATCAGCACAGGATAGGAAAAGGGAGTTAAAAAGGATGCGAGTGGAAGATAACAGCAGATCGGCACAGAAGAAGAGAACAGGGAGTTAGAGAAATAGGCGGGTGGAAGAGAACAACAGTTTAGCACAGGAGAAGAAAACAGTGAGTTAAAGAAGGAGGCGGGTGGAAGAGAGCAGCAGATTAGCACAAGAGAAGAGAAAAGAACAGGGAGTTAGAGAAGGAGGTGGGTGGAAGAGAGGAGCAGATCAGCACAGCAGAAGAGAACAGGGAGTTAAAGAAGGAGGTGGGGTGGATGAGAGCAGCAGATTAGCACAGGAGAAGAGAACAGTGAGTTAAAGAAGGATGCGATGTGGAAGAGAGCAGCAGATCAGCATAAGAGAACAGGGAGTTAGAGAAGGAGGTGGGTGGAAGAGAGCAGCAGATCAGCACAGCAGAAGAGAATAGAATAGGGAGTTAGAGAAGGAGGTGTGGAGAAAGTGAGTATCAGATCAGCAGAAGTTAACAAGGAGTTAAAATACAATGCAATATGTTTC